>NC_140594.1:853270372-858070372 GCF_964204655.1 Triturus cristatus
CTGTCTTGCCTGCAAATGATGGCTGCCATGCAGGATGCCATGGGTCTGAAGGCACAATTTGCACATAACAGCAGACAATGAAGATGCATCGCTCTGATAGAGTCTCAGCACACACCGCCACAGCAGCAGCCTACACTCAGACACACTGCCCAATGGGTGCCCGGAGAACAGGACTAACTCACATGAACAAGCCAATGGCCATTCAAAGACCGGCTAACTGTGTGTGCCCAGGAAGCTGGCCTGAGGTGACAGAGAGTGACAAAGAGAGGGAGGGAGAGGGGGAATGAGAGGGAAGGAGACAGAGGGGGGACACAGGGAGACAGACAGAGGGAGGGAGTAGGGTGACAGAGGGAGACCGACAGAGGGAGGGAGGAGGGTGACAGAGGGAGGGAGGAAGGGAGACACAGGGAGACTAAATCACCCTTGGGTGGTGTGGCCATGTCCACTCGTCAGCCGGTGGACTGTGTGCATGCAGACCAGGTCTGGCAGTGCCTCAACCCCCCCTTCCGTAGATGAAGACCGGTCCATGTGTCAATCTGTGCACGAGTCCATCCGTGCTGCAGGCACAGACCTAACCACACACCCAGTATACCCACCCACCGTGTCGGTAAGAACCCTGTCACAAATGCTTCAGTCACCCTAACCCTGCAACATCAAATTGCCTTGCCAAAACACCATTTGGCCACGTACAGTGCAACACGTAAGGCGCCTCTGCATGGCTCGCTACGCCCGCACACCACACTGCTGACTGTGTACCCAAATAGATGCATCAACTAAGATTGTGTCTCACACATGCGTAAAGCCCTGACAGCTGTGGCCAAGGGACATAGCCATGCACAAGTGCACTGTGAGAGGAATGCAGGACAGATCCAACTACCCAGAGGAAGAGTGCCAAATCAGAAATGCATGCAACATGGATGCCACATGTGACACTGTCAACATTGTCTCTCTCACACACAGGTCAACGTCGACGAACACCCCCCAACACTGGGGGGGAAGTCACACAGGACCAGGCTCCGCGGGATGATGACCCCACCGCCAGCGATGACTCTCACCACTCCGTGGATGACCCAGACCAACCTGGCCCCTCTGGTGTCCAACCACCTGCAGCACCTGCGTCAGGTACAACTGTGCCAACCACCACCCCCATTCCTGCCACATCCCAGGAGACGTCCAGGAGCCCTGCCCGCACACGACCACCAGCCAGTCTGCCCAGGAGGGACACGGTCCTCCGGGCACCCAGGAGGAGGCAGGCGGCAACGCAGATGCCATCCCTCAGGGGTCCCGGAGACCCGATGCACCCACAACGGCAGGCCAGGTGCACGTGGGCAGGGGTGGCGGGAGTGGAGGACGGCGGAGGCGCGAACCTGACCAGGCAGCTCAGGACCCGGTAGTGTCCCAGGTCAGCAACATCCTGGATACATACCGGCGTGACACCAGGGGCATGGACCAGATTGCGTCCACCCTCAATGACATCAAGGGGACCCTCCAGGAGATGAAGACCCTGCAGTCCCAGCAACATGCCTGTCAACTGCAACACCAAGGAAGGATGGAGGATAGACAGGCTGAGCTCGTGGCGGTGCAAACCCAAATGACCGGTGTACTCCGTCGGATTGCCGACAACATGGGCAACCCTCCCTGTGGCACCAGGCGAAGGCCATTACCAGACACAGGGAGGGATCAGGAGGAGGAGGATTCATCCGACGGAGCGTCACAGACATCGTCACGGACTGCTTCCGAGGGTCCCCGCAGGAAGGTGGGTCGTCCACGAAAAAGACTGTGAGAGTCAGCAGAACATCACCATCTCCCAGGTCACCTGCCTGGCACCTGGCCCTCTGGCCCAATAGCAGCACATGACATTGTCTGCCACATGGACTTGCTGGTCACTGTCTGACCTATGTTGACGAAGACTGTGGCATGGACTCTGACATTTTGCTACGACAAGGATACCAACTCCCCCAGTGAACTTTGGATTCTACACTCCCGCTGTGCACCTCTTGTCATCCCCACAAACCCGTACCCCACCACAAATAAATTAATCACACTTACAAGATGATGCCGTGATTCTACATTATTACAATACATGTGTGTGTCGTACAGTCAAAGCATGCCTGATCTCAGAATTAACTCCAACCATCCAAACCGTGGGGTCGCAGTCTTGCCCAGGACACACATGGGTCCCAATGTCTCATCTGATACAGACATGGAGTACCAAACTCACCTGTGCTGGGCCCAACCAGCTGAGTGGTTCCCGCACAACTGTGGCTACAGACACATTCAGGGGAGCAACAGTCATGCGCAGAGGTCAGGGATCATGTGGAGTGACCTGGCTTGCCGCTCCCAGGTATGTCTAGACATGTGTCCCTACAATGTGCAGCATGCTTGCGTCAGGCGGATGTTGAGAATGGTGGCTAGGCCAAGGTTGGATGCATGGAGATGCCAGAATGCAGTTTAGGATCACTGTGCCACATGGTTGTGTTGGGGTTGTGGGCTGCATCATGAGTGTGGGCGTGGATCTAGAAGGTCATCCTGCAGCTGGCTGTGAAACATTCCCCCATCCCGTTAGGACGTTGATGTGGCCTGTTGCCCGACGCAGTAGCAGAGCTGTGCAGATGCACTCCGGATATGGACAAGTACCATGGGAGTCGTGAGGCACATGTCCGTAGACTGCAGGGTAGGATTCTACACAGATGTTGTAGTTTCCCTGGGGGATGGTCTCTCTTGCCTTGAGGTGGATGGAACTGTGCATCTTGTGCATAATACAGTTCCCACTCCCTGACAAACCCTAGCATCTTGTCACTCTACACATAGACACATATGCACCACCTATGAAAACTATGCCAGACCTGCGGCACGCACAGTGGCAACAGGGCACCATTGACAGGGAAGAGGCACCTTGGAGACAGAGGGACAAATTTATTAGTCATGTGTGTTGGAATGACAATGATACTCTGTCAACACATACACAGGTCATGTGGATGTACATGTGGGAGCAACACTGGCACCCCCCATTGCAACACAGATGCTGGCATCCCATTGACCTGGCACACAAGTGACGGATAACAGCTAAACACCCCCTGCTGCCACGGAGAGGCCGCTATACACCATTGAGGCCCTGATGGGGCAATCACACACCATGTCAACCCGGTGCAACCTGTATGTTTCCGAGGCCAGTGTTACACACAATGATGGCCTCATCACAATCCCCAATCCCCTGCCACATGACAGTCACCAAGTCTGAGCATGGCTCCAGGTGAAGCCTGCCCCATGTCATGTTCCCCATGTAGGATCACCATGTATGCAAATGGAACACACATGAACCGGAGAAGTGCACACAGACTACAAACAATTCACACACCCAAAACGACGTGAGGCATCCCTTACCCTGAGGAGATTTCAACACTTGCCCGTGCATGTGACGCTGAATCAGCACATGTCGCTGTGTTCATGAGGAGTAGCAGGAGCACAACAATGCCACCAGCAGACAGCATGCACATGGACCTGTGGAAGAGAGACACACAAGGATTCAGCACAAAGGAGCACATCCGCAAGCATGTACTTAACACGTATCATGTTGTTAACATGACAGGTGACAATGATGACCCTCAGACAACATCCTTCCATTGCGCCATCACTTGAGTGACACTTCAATACACACCACTGACTCACTTGGCAGACATGCAGATGGACACACACATTGCAACACATGCCACACACGGCCCAATGCGTGCACACTCAGACACTGGAACTCACCACTAAGCAAAGAAGTTGCGTATGAGCCGACTCCGCATGTCCTCCACAGCCTCCTCCTCCTCCACATCACTTGCCCCGTCACCAAGCCCTTCATCCTCCACGGGTGGATGGTCCTGGTCATCTTGATCCAGTATGAGTGGAACAGCTTCCTCCACTGCCATGTTGTGCAGCATGCAGCAGACGATGATGATCTTGCACACCTTCACCGGGGCATATGGGAGTGCTCCGCCGGTCTTGTGGAGGCACCGGAATCGGCTCTTCAGAAGTCCAAACGTCCTCTCAATGACTCTCCTGGTCCGCCCATGTGCGTTGTTGTAGAGGTGCTCGGCAGCCGTGCTGGGGTTGCGGACAGGCGTCATCAGCCATGGCATGTTGGGATAGCCAGCGTCCCCTACAAGGAAACATCATGGACAGAAGTGTGTCAGCACAGGCAGTGAGATTGGAAGATGACGCCAAACACAGAACTGCCAGAGTCTACCCACCAACAATACATGCTCGCTCGTTCCGCAGCTGCAGCATCATTTCTGGCACCCTGCTACGCCTCATGATGAAGGCATCGTGTGCTGATCCTGGAAAGCGAACACAGACATGTGAAATCACCATGTTGGACAGACACACCACAAGGGCATTAATGGAGTGATAATGTTTGCGATTCCTATACACCACCTCCTGTGCCTGTGGTGGTACCAACGCAACATGTGTCCCATCTATGGACCCAATGACATGGGGCATCCCTCCCAGGGCATAGAACTCACGCTTGACATCTGTCAACTGCTCACGATTTGGGAATTTAATGTACTCATCCAGGTGAACCAACATGGCCTCTAAGAAATCATGCAGAACACGGCTGAACATCGTCTGGGACATGCCCCCGACATCAGCAATGGTATGTTGGAACGTACCCGTGGCAAGGAAATGTAGGGCTGCCATCACCTTCAACTTGGGTGTCAGTGCACTTGGATACCTGTGGCGCGGGAGGAGTTGTGCTTCCAGCCGGCCAGTCAACTCATCAATCAACCGTTGGCTGAATCTGTAGCGGCGTATACAGTCCCGTTCATGCAGGGCAGCAATGTCTGGCATACGTCGAGGGAGAGGCGGAGCCCTGCAGTGAAATGGAAGGAACACCTAAGAGTGAGCACTGTACAACAACATCGTCAATGCACTGAGCACATGTTACACAGCCAATACACATATGCCACGTTGTGAGTCAGGTCTGTGCCACAGTTCCTGGACACGAACGCCAGTCAGGTTACACTCCTACCAAGGGACAGCCACTAACGGAGGGGGGCAAGATCACGATGACATGGCATGAGACTAGCTGTGGGCCAGTGTAAGTGAACATGCACACGCATCACAGGATTCACAGACATCCACACATGTGCAGAGGTAGTATGCGTATGGTACAGACAGGTAGTTGGATGCGATATGCACTGGTCACATGTCATAGGAATAGGACAGGCCACACACATTGCCTTTGAGGAGTACATGTCGAGACAGAACATACATAGGGAGCATGTGGATATGTACTTGTGTTGATACTCCGTGTAGTTGGATACATACACACCTCATGGCAAATCACATATGTGGGCTGGTGTGCGGAACAGTGTGCCATGCCCATCGACACACAGACACATGTTGGCAGCAGCAACTGCTGACACATTGAATCACACACCTACAGCAAAATCATGGAAAGACATGCCACACACATGACATGGTTGCAGCATGCAACGCAGCCATACACGTGTCATATGTAATATTCCGTGTACCTGGCATCAGGGGACAGGTGCGGGTGTCCGTGACTGGGACATGCAAGTGACTCATGGCTCCACTAGTGTGTACGACATGCACACATGTCAAAGGAGTGCAGGGGATGTGTGGTACAATGCGCACCATCACACACGACATGTGTACACAGCTCATCGTACATGTGCTTTGCCCACACCTCAGGGGTAAAGTGCCACATCACATCCTGACACACCTGTGTCACACACAGGTGGTATTGCACAGACAATGCATTGGTGTCCACCCTTGGCAATACCTGTCCGCTCCATTCCTGTCTGTGTGCCGCCTGTCACCACTGACAGTTGTTATACGCACCGTACATACGCTCGGAGCGCGTGTATAGGGTCCCTGGGCCAATATTGCCGCTGGCGTATGCGTACGCCACAGTAGTACGGACTGTACACGCGCTTGTACGGTCCGGATCACAATATGTGCGCTGGCGTATGCGTACGCCACAGTAGTACGGACTGTACACGCGCTTGTACGGTCCGGATCACAATATGGGCGCTGGCGTATGCGTACGCCACAGTAGTACGGACTGTACACGCGCTTGTACGGTCCGTACTACTGTGGCGTACGCATACGCCAGCGCCCATATTGTGATCCGGACCGTACAAGCGCGTGTACAGTCCGTACTACTGTGGCGTACGCATACGCCAGCGCCCATATTGTGATCCGGACCGTACAAGCGCGTGTACAGTCCGTACTACTGTGGCGTACGCATACGCCAGCGCCCATATTGTGATCCGGACCGTACAAGCGCGTGTACAGTCCGTACTACTGTGGCGTACGCATACGCCAGCGCCCATATTGTGATCCGGACCGTACAAGCGCGTGTACAGTCCGTACTACTGTGGCGTACGCATACGCCAGCGCCCATATTGTGATCCGGACCGTACAAGCGCGTGTACAGTCCGTACTACTGTGGCGTACGCATACGCCAGCGCCCATATTGTGATCCGGACCGTACAAGCGCATGTACGGTCGGTATCACTGCTTGTGGGGTGCCCTAGGGCGTGGAACGCACCGTACCTGTGTGTAAATGTATGAAAACACATAGGGGACACATGAGGGACAAGTATAAGGGCCTAAATGCCTGATGGTTGCCATGGAGACTGAGTTAAATTTTTGAATTTGAGCACCAGGTGCACAGCAGAAGTCAGTTTGAAAGAATCTACATTGTTGCAATGTGGATGTTGACTTGACATCATTATCAAAACTGAAACCATGCAAAGCCACACACTGGGGTAGGTTTGAAGGGATTGGATGAAACGTAGGATGCTAATGTGACTGACCAATCAATCTGTACTCCTATACATGAACAGGCCAGCCAGGCATATATAAGGCAGCCAGGTCCCATGAGAGAGCACTTGCCTGCACATCCATTCATCCCTGACCACTGCTGCTGATAGTGATTCCTCTGGCACCATGTCCAGGACTGTGGAGAGGTCACAGCCATTCACCCAGGAGGAGAACCTTGCCCTGATAGATGTGATCCTCCCACAGTTCCAGAGCCTGTATGGTCGACCAGGGGTTCAGGTGAGTGCAGACTCCACTAGCTTAGACTGTGCCCCTTTTGTGTGACAGTGACTTCTGGCATTGTGTCCATGTGTGACAGACATGCACTGTTGTTTGGAGTGGGTCCCAGGGTGTGGAAGGCCTCATGTCACCCATGCAGAGCATGCTGTGTTTCCTGTGTGCACTCCTCACTTGCATAGTGCCTACTGTGACAATGAATGCAAGGTGCATGCCACATTCTGCCTGCATACTCCTCCTGGGGATGTTGTTTCCACAGTCCTGATGTGATCCTGTGTTCCCCCCAGTGTGACAGGTGTCAGTACCCATGGATGTGTGTTTGTTCAGTGTACCTGTGCTGTGAGTGTCCAAAGGCCGTGTTCGTCCCCTGCACATTGGTGTGTGTGTTAGTCCCCTGTCATGTGGGTGAGTGCATATGGGGAGTGTTGCACACAAGCAGCATGAGGGATGGATATGGCCTGGCCATCGGATGTGAGCAGGGAGCAGTGCTGTGTGCATGCCGTGCTGAGCCAGCCCCACACCTGTGACACCCCCGTCTACTGGCACATGGGCAGAGTGAGGTGTGTACCCGCAGTTGGCAATGCCATGTGATTGTCCTGTACCTGTGTGTGTCTGTGTACTCTGCTGAGGTAGCATCAGTGTGCTGGGGCAGGTGACTGCTGTGAGGTGCTGTACATAATCCTGGTGTAGCCTGTGAGGCACAGTGTGATCCCTGGTCAGTGAGTGTGTGGTACCCCTCATGCCACCCGTGTGCTTCCACTGGCACGTAGTGCATTTGGCCTTCCACAGTGGATAATGTCCCTATGACAAAGGTGCAATTAGTTGCATGCATACCATGGCCTGTTCATAATGAGGATTGTTCTATATGTGTGTCTCTGTGTCTTTGCTCATGTGGATTAATGTATTCTCTCTTTTGCATCCTCACAGGTAGGCGCCATTGCCAAGGGGGAGATCTGGAGGGAAGCCGTCAGTGCCGTGAGGGGTACAGAGGGTCGGAGGCGGAGCCTGTCTCAGGTGAGGAAACGCTGGCAGGACATCCGGTGCTGGACGAGGAGGATTGCACGGCTCCTGCTGGGGGACTCACCTGAGAGCCGTAAGAACCGTGGCCGCCGTCGTCTGACCCACATCCAGAAGCGTGTGCTGGCGGTGGTCTTCCCCGATATGGACAGGCGCCTACAGGAGAGGCAGCAGCAGGAAGGGGGTAGGTACATGTGTGTCAGTTGTGTGTCCCCAGCCAATGTAAGTGTGCAGTTGCATGGATACACTGCCAGGGTTTGATTGTGCAGTGCGTCAACTTCTCCACAAAGTAGCACAGTGCTGTTCTCACTCCCTCCCTTCCCCTCCTTGCAATGTGTTCCCTGGTCTGTCGCCACTCTTGCACAAGGTTATTTATGCAGGCAGTTCATGCAGGTGCCCTATGCTATCAGCATCATGTGTGGGGGTGATGTGCCACAGGTATGGGGACCTTGCGTGTGCCATGGCCAATTTCAGTCATTGTGGTGTCCATGTCACTTGGCACTGATTGTGAATCACGACATAGGGGTGTGTCTCCAAAATGTACAGCCTTCCAGCATGCATGTCCAATTGTGTGCCCTCTGACATGATGTGCCTGAGTGGGAGGCCTGCTAAGTGCAGGGACGGTTGCTTAATTTGCAGTCATGTCCATCCTGGACCATGGAGGAGTGTGGGCACTACTGTGCCCTGGGGCACCTCTTCCTAGGTATCATGTGCGTCATCCAACAATATGGCCATTCACTGTGTCTTTGCCATGGGTTGCGTAGGGTGGCATTGTACCCTGGGCTCAACTGTTAGGACCTACAGGTTGCTACATGTGTCCACTGTACAGGGGGACCCATTTTGCTTGTGCATACTCACAGTGGGCATTACCTGTGTGTGTTGTTGAGACAATCTGATGATGTTTGCCTGTCAATGATGTGTGGACATGGCCACCAGGGGCTGTGTGTTTACAGTCATGAATTAGTGGAGGCCATGTGTTTCCATCCCAGAGTAAGAGGTGTACATACTTTCTCCGTCTCAATGAGATTGTCTCAGGTGTGGGTGGTTTGTGCGTACAAGGCCTACATGTCAGAAGCTTCATCCTCCTTGCTGGGTTTAGCCTGTGTGTGATGTTTGACTGGACATACGCTCAAGGTGCAGTGACCCTGTCATGTGTGGCCTGGTTTCATGTATTGCCTTTGCAGCATGCGGCAAGAGTAAATGGATATGATTCATGCTCATCCCTTTTTGACGACGCAGTGTGGTGCAGGTGCTGTGCACATTTGTCCCCAGAGGCTGACTCCTCTCTAAAATTTCAGGTGCAGTGATTTGCTGTTGTGTCATGATCTCCATTGTGTCTCAGTGGCATGGTGGGTAGAAAAACTGTGTGTTCCATGGCCTACATGTGTACATTGTTTTGTAGGTGTTACTCCTGTTGCTTTTCAGGCTATGCAATGTGACCTATGTATATTTGACTCATGTGACATAAGTGTACAGGTGTCTGATTTTCTCCTGTCTCTTCACCTTGCCCACAGCATCGCCGGGGGACACGGAAGGAGACACTAGCACGGACCGGGAGGAGAGATTGAGCACCAGTACCAGCAGTGCTGTCCTGTCTGGCACATGGAGTGGCACGGAGGCCGAAGGGAGTGAGGCGGAGGACCTGTTGACTGCCAACACAGACTATGACGCAGACGGGTCCGAGGCTGAGCTCCCAGAGGTGGCGGAGTCTGCCCCCCCAGCTGATGGCAGCCCTCCACATCCCCCCGCCACCTCAGGTTCCATCACCGGCCTCCCACATGCTCGTGGCCCTTCCCTCCGTGCTCGGTCCCCACATGTCTCCTTCCTGCCAGGCACCGCACCCCCTGCCCCTGTCACCACTGCTGCGGTGAGTGCGGAGTCTGTGGACATCCTGAGGCAGTTGCAGGTTGGTCAGACTGCGATGCTAAATGTCCTCCATGCCCACACCCAGGTGCTGACCCAGATGGAGGCATACATGGAGGGCATGTCGGCTGCGCAGTCTGACCAACGGCAGTTGCTGAGGTCCATAGACTCCACACTGACTGCAGCACTGGATCTCCTGCAGCGCTGCGTAACACCCCCTACCCCTGCCCCATCCACAATTCCCACTCCCGTGCCTGTCCCACGCACATCCAGACGTCAGCGTGCACGCACCCCAACAGACACAGGCACCACACCACCAGGGAAGTCGAAGCGCACACCTCCTGTCACGCACACACAGGGTGAGGAAGGCACACCCACTGGGTCGGGGGGGAAACGTAGAACACGCAGCCACAGTGGGAGTCCGCATTCCACACAACCCACTCCCTCCAAATCCACTCCCCTTAGCTCTCCTGGCCAACAGTCAGTGACAGCATCATCCACTGCGAGTGTGCCCCCCAGCCCCAGGATGACACCACCCCGCAAGCGGTGGAGGCGGGACCCGGCCAGGGGAGTTGAGTCCCCCACCCTGTCCACACCCTCCCCCAGTGGCGCTGCGACCCATCCCTTTGCCCCCCCCCCCTCCTTGGGGCCTGTGGTTGGATTGGGTACGGGGGAGTCGCTGGGGGAACTTGCCGACGTGTGCAGCGCCATTCTGTCCTCCACCTTTGGCGCTGGCACCCCCCCTGTGGCAGATTCATCCCTCCCTGCACCCACAACACCTACCCTTTCCCCTCCTGTCCCTGCGGTGCCTGTTTCCACCCTCCCCCCTGATGCCCCCTCTTCTGTGGATGAAATGGACTTGTGAACTGTGCAGGCAAGCTAGGGGACACACGTCCCGATGTGTACCCCCCCCCCGGACATTGCTGCTGGGCTGGCCCATGGCCCTTGTACATAGTGGACATTTTCTCTGATATATTTTCCTGCTGAATAAAGCCTTTTCTTTTTGTTTTGCACACTGATGCTTTCCTGGACTTGCTGTTGGTGCTGGTGCTCCCTGCGTTGGGGTGGTGATAATGTGTTAGGGGTCTGTGAAATGTTGGAGTGTGCTGCTCATGGGGTGTACCCTGCCATCTGCGTGCCATCACAAAGGTCTCTGCAAATGGTATTTGGTCATGTTTGCTCTCACTGTATGGTGACATTGTCCCAAGGTGTGTTCCGTCCTCTGTGGCCCAGGCCATTTTTCCTGCAGGGTGTCTCCCAAATGCTGTGCTGTGCTGTGTCTACATTTCCTGGATGTGTGAGGGTTGCCTTTCAATATAGCCATGCTGGCTCAGCGATGGCTCCGCCTGCATCTGGGGTATCACCCTTGTAGGTCACTGAACTTGTTGATGGGGTATATTGTCCGATGTCTGGGCACTGCTGGGAGTGATAGGTACACACCCCTCCTGTGTCTGGGCACTGCTGGGAGTGATAGGCACACACCCCTCCTGTGTCTGGGCACTGCTGGGAGGACCCTGCACCCACCCCTCCTGTGTCTGGGCACTGCTGGGAGGACCCTGCACCCACCCCTCCTGTGTCTGGGCACTGCTGGGAGTGATAGGTACACACCCCTCCTGTGTCTGGGCACTGCTGGGAGGACCCTGCACCCACCCCTCCTGTGTCTGGGCACTGCTGGGAGGACCCTGCACCCACCCCTCCTGTGTCTGGGCACTGCTGGGGGTGTTTTGCACACCCCATTCTTATAGCAGGTTCGGTGCGTACATGCACGGGTGGGGGTTTGGTGCGTACATACACGGGTGGGGGTTCGGTCCGTACATACACGGGTGGGGGTTCGGGGCGTACATACTCTGCTGGGGTGGGGGTTCGGTGCGTACATACACGGGTGGTGGTTCGGTGCGTACATACACGGCTGGGGTGGGGGTTTGGTGCGTACATACACGGCTGGTGTGGTGGTTTGGTGCGTACATACACGGGTGGGCGTTTGGTGCGTACATACACGGGTGGTGGTTTGGTGCGTACATACACGGCTGGGGTGGTGGTTTGGTGCGTACATACACGGGTGGTGGTTTGGTGCGTACATACACGGCTGGGGTGGGGGTTCGGTCCGTACATACACGGGTGGGGGTTCGGGGCGTACATACTCTGCTGGGGTGGGGGTTCGGTCCGTACATACACGGGTGGTGGTTCGGTGCGTACATACACGGCTGGGGGGGGGTTCGGTGCGTACATACACGGGTGGTGGTTCGGTGCGTACATACACGGCTGGGGTGGGGGTTTGGTGCGTACATACACGGCTGGTGTGGTGGTTTGGTGCGTACATACACGGGTGGGCGTTTGGTGCGTACATACACGGGTGGTGGTTTGGTGCGTACATACACGGCTGGGGTGGTGGTTTGGTGCGTACATACACGGGTGGTGGTTTGGTGCGTACATACACGGCTGGGGTGGGGTTTCGGTCCGTACATACACGGGTGGGGGTTTGGTGCGTACATACACGGCTGGTGGTTCGGTGCGTACATACACGGCTGGGGGGGGTTAGGGGGCGTACATACACGGGTGGTGGTTTGGTGCGTACATACACGGCTGGGGTGGGGGTTCGGTCCGTACATACACGGGTGGGGGTTCGGGGCGTACATACTCTGCTGGGGTGGGGGTTCGGGGGCGTACATACACGGGTGGTGGTTCGGTGCGTACATACACGGGTGGTGGTTCGGTGCGTACATACACGGCTGGGGTGGGGGTTTGGTGCGTACATACACGGCTGGTGTGGTGGTTTGGTGCGTACATACACGGGTGGGGGTTTGGTGCGTACATACACGGCTGGGGGTTCGGGGCGTACATACCAGGGTGGGGTGGGGGTTCGGGGCGTACATGCACGGGTGGCGCTTGGGTGCGTACATACACGGGTGGGGGTTCGGGGCGTACATACCAGGGTGGGGTGGGGGTTCGGGGCGTACATACACGGGTGGCGCTTGGGTGCGTACATACACGGGTGGCGGTTCGGGGCGTACATACACGGGTGGGGGTTCGGGGCGTACATACCAGGGTGGGGTGGGGGTTCGGGGCGTACATACACGGGTGGCGCTTGGGTGCGTACATACACGGGTGGCGGTTCGGGGCGTACATACACGGGTGGGGGTTCGGGGCGTACATACACGAGTGGGGTGGGGTTTCGGTCCGTACATACACGGGTGGGGGTTCGGGGCGTACATACTCTGCTGGGGTGGGGGTTCGGTCCGTACATACACGGGTGGTGGTTCGGTGCGTACATACACGGCTGGGGTGGGGGTTTGGTGCGTACATACACGGCTGGTGGTTCGGTGCGTACATACACGGCTGGGGTGGGGGTTTGGTGCGTACATACACGGCTGGTGGTTCGGTGCGTACATACACGGCTGGGGGGGGGTTCGGGGGCGTACATACACGGGTGGTGGTTTGGTGCGTACATACACGGCTGGGGTGGGGGTTCGGTCCGTACATACACGGGTGGGGGTTCGGGGCGTACATACTCTGCTGGGGTGGGGGTTCGGTCCGTACATACACGGGTGGGGGTTCGGGGCGTACATACTCTGCTGGGGTGTGTGTTAGGTGCGTACATACACGGGTGGGGGTTTGGTGCGTACATACACGGCTGGTGGTTCGGTGCGTACATACACGGCTGGGGGGGGTTAGGGGGCGTACATACACGGGTGGTGGTTTGGTGCGTACATACACGGCTGGGGTGGGGGTTCGGTCCGTACATACACGGGTGGGGGTTCGGGGCGTACATACTCTGCTGGGGTGGGGGTTCGGGGGCGTACATACACGGGTGGTGGTTCGGTGCGTACATACACGGGTGGTGGTTCGGTGCGTACATACACGGCTGGGGTGGGGGTTTGGTGCGTACATACACGGCTGGTGTGGTGGTTTGGTGCGTACATACACGGGTGGGGGTTTGGTGCGTACATACACGGCTGGGGGTTCGGGGCGTACATACCAGGGTGGGGTGGGGGTTCGGGGCGTACATGCACGGGTGGCGCTTGGGTGCGTACATACACGGGTGGGGGTTCGGGGCGTACATACCAGGGTGGGGTGGGGGTTCGGGGCGTACATACACGGGTGGCGCTTGGGTGCGTACATACACGGGTGGCGGTTCGGGGCGTACATACACGGGTGGGGGTTCGGGGCGTACATACACGAGTGGGGGTTCGGGGCGTACATGCACGGGTGGGGGTACGGGCCGTACTTCCACGGGTGGGGGTACGGTCCGTACATACCCCTGCCCACGCTCTGCGTGCCTGGGTACGGGCCGTACCCATGCCTTTGGTGTGTGGGTACGGTGCGTCCCACCATTGTTGCGGGCCGTGGGGTCCGCACCGTACACAGGCCTTGGGGGCGTGGCTACGGGTCGTACCACGCGTACCCCTACATGACCCCAGCAATGCTGGTACGAGCTGTACCAAGGCCTTTCTGACGTGGGTACGGGCCGTACCGCTATTGTTGGAGTGACGTAGGGGGACGCGTGGTACGTTCCGTACCCACGCTCTTGCGGCCTGGGTAGGGTACGTACCGGTTCGCGTGACCATCCACTTCCGTTGTGGCGGACGCTTGCGTTGCTGGCCTTGCCCCCACCCCCTGGAAGTGACCAGGCCCTGATGGTCAGGTATGTCCAGGCCATGTGTGATTTGGTACCATGTGTTGGTGTTGTGTGTCCTGCCCCTGCCCCCCCCTTTGCCCCTGGTTGTTGTGCTGACCTTCTGCGGCGTCTGCGTCGGTTCCTGTACGCCAGGTGGACTGCTAGGAGGGCAGGGATGGCACGTAGGTTCGGGTCCATGTCTGTTCGTCGCGTCCAGCTGCTCCTTGCGTGTGTCGTCCTGATTTCCCGGCAGTTTTTGGCAGCCGGTAAATATTTTCCGTGCGGGATGACGTCGGTTCGAATCGTACTTCCTGGTTCGTGAAACGTAGGCTGGATGCGTACCGACGTCACGTCGGCTCCTTTCAGGATCGGAATTGTGTTTAGTTTCTGTTCGGTCGGTGTTTTGTTCGAATCGTACGGAAATGGTGTTTCCGTATGAATCGTACTTGCATTTTCGGATGGATTTCGCACCGGGTACGAGTCGGACGGAGAAAAGGCTCCGTCCGACGGTTCGTACCCGGTTTTTACCGGATCGGAATTGGCACCTTTATGTAAAGCATCTAAAAACACACGTAGAGGTTTTCAGGGCTAAAAGTTTGGATATTTTTTTCAAGAACCCGCCTCTGAATATGTTATCATCCTTTCTCCTACGCCCATTAAGATTTTTTTAACCATAGAACAGTTTTGGAAATGCTTTGGCTGCTATCAGAGAGGCACACTGTGTGATCTTGAACATGTCGCTGCAGGACCTCGACTTCTTTCCCTGCACACAGACTGTGAAAACTTCCTTTAGGTACAGTATCTGCCTCTCCCCTGTTGACCATTGATTAGACCAGTTAGGCAGCGCGCGCTAACTAATGAATGGCCTCTCAGCCTCAGGAGTCAGGGGACGTTAATAACAGACATTACTATTACCCGACCAGATGGTACTCATTTTATTGACCTCGAAAGGAGACAGTTTGAGATGGCCGCACCAGGATGCGACTTTGTGCCCAACAAGTTGCCAACAGTTCCTGCAAATGCGCAATATACAGCACTGCTCTGTAGTACTATCTTCTGAGTGCCACGAAGTGGGACTTTAAAGTGTGTCTCACTAGGCCTTCGCTCTCCAAAGTTCTCGGAGCCACAGGGTTTTCTGAAAATGTTCCGGTTTGCCTCTACAACGGTGTGCGCGTGGCGCCTCAACTCCCACCCGGCCAGACTTAGATTTTATTTTTTTAACACTGTATATTTAAGAGCCCGTTGACACCACATGCCTCTTTGCATTAAAATGCCTGGGCCACATAGCAAAAGATTAGATTTTTGGAATGATTGGGAACAGTACTGGATACGGAAATCGTAGTATCTCTGAGGTTTGGTGATATTTGAAGTCCAATGATTAAGCGCATCATTAGTTTTGACTGGTGGTAACTGAGAAGGTTACATACGTAAAGAGTTGGCAAACCGTGCTGGAGAGTTTTGACTGGGCTGTTGGGATATTCCTTGGCTGGGTAAGGATCGACCCAAGCGTTGGGTAAGGGCCCTGGAAGATATAGCCCAAGAGCTAAACCTCTCTTTAAAGTGGTTATGTTTGTCATAAAACGCTCTATTCTTCAAAACTTTGCGTGATGAGGATAACAACAAAAAATGCCTGCGTTGTTTACGTGCATTGTGCTCGAGCGTCAAACGTATAAAAGTGGACAGAACAACTGTTGTCAGACAAATATCCGCATGCACGTGTTCCTCACCCCTTGTTCCGTTCATTGGCTAAGCGGGACAAATGATTTAGTCGCGCTGTATACGCACTGCCAAGTGTCACTCAATTTGAGTGATATTCTTGCACTTGGGACCCTAAACTCAGAACATTTGGCACACTTGTACCTTATTTCAACTGTCAGTGATGTAGGCATGTCAGTCATTGGACTTACTGCTGTGTAGAGGCCCGTGGGCGGCACGCAGCGCTTTGTAAACTTCTCAGTCCGTAACTAACGGTACATAACAATGTCTCTCAGGAGCCCTTCCAGCACTCCACACAGATGTGTCACTCAGACTGGTGCCAGTTGCAAGGAATGATAGGGAACTGTAGTCCTCATTTGTGTTCGTGAGTTGGTGGCTGAGGCCAGGGCAGTCTGCACAGTGGAAGCCACTGAATTACTGTGGGGGGCAGGGCTTTAAGTGGGATGAAAAAACTGGGGGGTCTCTCGAAGGGGCGTGGCCAATGTAATTAAGGGCGTGGCTTAAAACACATAAGCTACAAATCTGTGCATAGCATAGTGTGCCACCCGACTTGTATTTTGCTTGTATTTTGCTGTTTCTGTCGTTGCATCCAGATATATGATACTACAAGTACCATCATACCTACAATAAGTCAGGACTATTGGCTTTGTCAATGGCTGTTTGTTGTATAAAATAAATAAGCAGCAACTATTGCTTGTTTATAATATTGAAAAAGCTTCCACTTAAAGCCCTGGTGACACCAGACAATGTTGCTGCTCCTGAGTTTCAAAAAGAGAAGGAAAATTACTCTCTTTAAAGCATTTCCCTTCTCTACAACGCTTACCTGGCACAACGTCATGTCGTAACTTCTCCACTACTGAGAAGTGAGCAGTGTGAGCACGGGCACATGATGTGTCTGCTGTCACTGCAGCCTAGATAGAAACGGACTCAGCAAGATCTAAGTATCATTCAGCATCACCTCAGCATCGTCTCAGCACCAGCCACCACCACCACCATCTCAACATCACTCAACACCACCTCAGCCTGCTCTCGGAATCTGCCATCTGTTGACTCTCCACTAGCGTCTGGCTGCTGCTAGTGTTATTATACAGGTACTGGTTCACAACCTTCAACCTCCAAATGTTTATGCCCCCTCAAAAAAAAACTTTAACAAACAACCATTGGAATAGGCAAAAACAAGTTGCCAGCATTGCAAGAACAAAATAAAAATGAGAATTTTTTTTATTATACATATATTTTTTAATATGGTCGTTTTGTTGGACATAATGCCTTCTTGGTCATATATAAGGTAACATAAATGCTTCTGCCACTTTTTTATTACAACTTTTCAGCATGCTGCACAGCAGCCACACTTCTCTACAGCACAGCTTAAACACAGTGGCAAAGTCAATAGCTCTGCCTAAACACTTATAAGGCCCCAAAGGCGAGACCTATTGGCTATGCCAATGCTTGTTTGGTGTACATGAATACAGTATCCCACTCCTCCTGTGGCTTCCTGGTTCAGTGTCGCTGCCTACATACTTTAACACTTATTGTGCGTCTATCACTGACATATCCACACCCTTCACATTGCTATGAGCTGCATCTCATAACAAGATAAATATGGATGCTACATTGAACAGATATAAAAAATAATTGAACTTTAATGTTTCGTAAAGATTATACTGAATCAATGTTAGTTTGTCATTTTAATCTGGAGTACCCAACTTTGACGTGAACTTCTTTTTGTACATAAATACCGGAAGCGGTTACCACAGGGACTTCAACTCACACTCACTGCGAGTGAGACTCACACATTTGGAGGTCAGTTTGAGCTACCATCCACAGCCCCATTGATATCACACCATGCAAGGAGGGGCTAGAACCTGATATTTACAAATATTTACCAATAATTCTGATTTAAGTGAGATACTCACGATTTTTTTATCAAAATTGATTCATTTCAGAAGGGTAACATGATGCCGGCCGAGTCACTCATCTGCTATCAGGGTAGCAATCCATCAAGCACTTCGCCTCTTACCCTCGCATACTCAAGGTGCCTGTGGTATCATCCAAGACCCATCTAGAGCTTTCCAACTGGTCTTCGTCTGCATGTGGAAGCTTTCAGGAGCTTGAGAGGGTCTTGGTGCCTAAACCTCTGCTCAGAATGTTGGCTTCCTTCAGTCTAGGAGGGGCAGGTCGAATCTGAACCCCTTAAAGACTATGCAGTTTCTGCTCATGTTGCTATCCATGATTGTTTTTCCACTTCCTTCCTCGCTCATTGGGTGTATTTGTGCAGCAGTAAGCAGTATTCTTGTTTTTATTAAAAGTGCATGGCTACTGTTCATGTTACCAGTTCCCATGTTTACCGTTTGGGTATCTTTTTCCTCATTTGACACCACCTCTCCCTGGCACATGCTGCCATAGGGAGTACATGTATACAGTATCCCACTCCCCCTGTGGCTTGCTGGTTCAGTGTCGCTGCCTACATATTTTAGCACTTATTGTGCGTCTATCACTGACATATCCACACCCTTCACACTGCTATGAGCTGCATCTCATAACAAGATAACTGCACCTATGTGGTTTTCACACGACATGAAAACACTTCCCACATAGAGTCAAACCAAAGGAAAACATCCTGCCACTTCCAACCACACACCCTATACTGTGTAGCTTGTTCGCCATATGGGTGTTTCAATGCCCCACAAAAGTAGTAATGGCTACATAAATGTTACAATACAATACAAAACTAGCTGTTGGGAATAGTAAAGGCTTCAGGAAGAAAAACGTATATGGCAATGCTCTCCTACAAACCCCTTCATTTAACCAGAGGAGGAGCTGTTTTGGTCACCTCAGAGTCCTGCTGGGCTTGTTTTCTAAACCATTCATCTGCCTTATTGAGGTTAATGAGTTATTCTATTCATTTACATACAATTAAATCTTTTTTTTTCATTTTGCTGATGTCACATCCTGTGATGTCACTGACATCAGAGTATGCATGACATGACTTCATCTGATATGCAAAATGTTAATTTGTTCTCACTCCTCTGTAGGGTTGTCACTTTTTCAGGAACAACGTACCGGCCATTTGTTTACATTTTTCTGTTTTGGAAGGTCCAAGAGCTGCTAGATGAAAAAGAAGGTATAAAACCCTGAGTATTTTTTAGTAACATGGTTATTATCCCTCTGTGTACATTACAATCATTTTGAAACGATATATAGAGCACTAAAATACTTCTTAAATGATTTTTTCATGTGTCTGTTGTTTTAGGTGCACTTTTCTAAAGGAGAAAATACAAAATTTCACTGATTTTACAATTTTCTTGCAGTTTTGGGGCATAAAAATGCAGGTCCGGCCAGTACAATACCAGTCGGGTGGCAACCCTACATCTAGTAGTATTTTGAAGAGATGCAGTACCAATGCTGGGATGGAACCACACATGGTCGAATGCATTTGAAACCTTTTCAAATAGATTGGCACTTATATGCCTTTGTAGAGCAGTTACTTGGGGGTTGGCTGGGCTGCTCTAAATAACAATGACCTACCAGGTAACAGCTACTTTGAAATATTGGGAAAAACAGAGAATGAACACAAACAACATGTGACAGCAGCAGGACTTTCAGAATGATGATGTGGAATATCAACTGAGCATAGTGTCAAAACTCACATATTCACATACTCATCCATCTATACATTCCTCTCAATGAGTTAAGCATATGAGTATATGAATGTAAGATAGCTCAATAAGATGTTTGTCTGTTTCATTCAGGAGTTTTGTACTTTTTGTATGTTTATGTCTCTTTACTGAGAGCATACAACAGTCCTCTTTGTTTAGTGTGTTAACATCTGTGTTGTGCCGGACATGTAAATGTGAGAGAATCCTGTGATGTTCCTCCTACTCCAGCCACTTGCACTTTAATTATTCATTTTTGGGGGAAAGATTGTGCTGCTGCTGTCCATGTTGTACCTTTGATGTGTAGTGAAGCTCGGTATGAATCTTTCCACTACACAAAAGACAAACAATTTACATTGCCAATGTTTGTTTTAATGCATGGTGTGAATGAAATAGTGAACCCTCACAACATAAGTGGGCAGAGTTTACTCTTGATTTTACATGTGAAAGAAACAGTTTTTAAATAGACTAGCACGCTTTCTAAAATTTGAACACAGGAAGAGATGTGGCCTAATGACTAGAGCGTCTGACCTTGGAGTTGGGGAACCAGACTTGAGTCCCACTTTCAGCTCAATATCCTGTGATTCTGGACAAATCACTTCATCTTGCAGTGACAAAAAAAATCTGACCTTGTGTAATGTAACCTGGTGCTCATGGAAAGAGCTCTAATGCCTGTGGGCAAACGTTGTGCTATATAAATCTGCAGAAATCAAACTTCTGACTCCATGTCACATATAACACCTTCAGCCAGTTCTAACATTTTAGCCAACATTGCTTTGTGTTCTGAGGTTTTGAACAAAACTGCAAGCCACTCAATACAGCATCCTGTTGGCTGAAAAGTAAGGGAAGGCTGATGGTATCATGTGTCTTAGTGCCACTTGGCAGACTTGTGAATGCAAAATAAAATCAAGTTCTTGACTATCTGCATTTTCACTTGTAGGAAGTCAAGGAAGGGTAAAACATCACAGTGGATGAGAGGGAAGGAATAGCATTTGAACTGCAAATGAAAATACCTTATTGTTAATGGGTTAACACTTCTTGGAAATCCCAGCATGCCTAATATACGTTATTTTAGAGAAACAATGCTAGCAGCAGCAGCCGAAGCTAACCTAAGAGGCACTGAGAAAATAAAACAAGCATTTGCAATGCAATAGGTCTCGCATTTGTGACAGTTAGAGCTATTGGCGTTGAAAATTACAATGTCTTTTACCTTTTTGCTTTGGTTTGGAGTGTAGTAGATGTATGAACAGAGATGCAGCTGAAGCACTGTCCAGAGGACTAAGGATGGGGAATTGCCACTGTGACCAGAGACACAGCTGCAATACTGCCTAGAGGACTTAGAATGGAGGAGATAAAACAGGACCAGAGAATCAGCTAGCAGCACAGTCTAGGGGGCTAAGAATGATGAGGAATTACCACTGGGAACAGTCATAGAGTTTTATTGAGTCCACATATCACCCGGAGGGGTCTCCAAGCGCTACAGCGAATGCTGGTGAAGGCAAAGATAGAACAGCTGAAAATGGGGAAAGGGTGAATGGTCAGACCAGCCAGGTTTTAAGCTTTATTCTGAACGTTTTATGATCCGAAATAGTGCAAAGCTTCAATGGGAGTTCATTCCACTGGCAGGGGGGCTAGATGGGAAAATTATCGGCGACCAGAGGTTAATATGAGTCATACCGTTTTAAAATCTAATTCTGGTATTGGTTGTGTTGGGACCAAGAGTGATTAGTAGCTGGGTGTCATCAGCATATGACAATACGTCAAATCCATGTGATCTGATCACCTTAGACAGGGGTGCCACATAAAGGTTGAAACGATATCGAAAAACAATGGTCCTAGACCTTGGTTTAAACAAGTATAAATCAAGTTTACATTAATCTTTCAACAATTCTGAGCGTGTAAACTTATCAGCGCTGGGTAAACGAAAACCAATCAAAATTAGTAATGTGCAACAACCGAAGTCTTGGTCGTCGCTCTGCCGGTGATAATTCCAACTCGGCTGGGCTAAACACTTCAGCAAATATGGCGGACTCTAGGGATATCAAAAGGCCGGTGGAATTGATCAACCGGCATGTATTTACGAAGTCCTGAAGTCACGGACAAGAGTTTGACTGTAACCGGGTTATTGGTAGCACTCCACGTTGTATGGCGCCATGAGGAAGAACTTTGTATAATTAAGGCGATCTTCCGTAAAGTTAAAAGATCTGAGGCGTGTACGCCAAAGCACCTCATGGCCGATCACTGTGTTCCGGGTTGTGGACATAATTTCACCAGACCTAAGGAAGTTGCGGAATTACTTTCCAACTGCGACGAAACACGTGTTGACTGGTTTTCCCCTTTTCGTTGGCTCTAAGAAAAAGAAAATTAAAGATTGATCGCTATCCGACTCATCAGAAGATTTTTTCAAAATTGTTTCTACTATGTAGTAGTTCTTGTAATAACTTACGTACTGTATGATTACCTTTATGTGTGCCTAGGTTCTTGCTTTAATGTGTCAGTCTCAACTGGCCTGGCCACAATAGGTCAAATTTCGTACAAATTATTATATACAAGTTTTCAATCGACGTTTCGACTCGACTTGTGGCATGGAGGGCTATTTGGGGCCTCAGCCTGCAAGTCTTCTTCAGGACAGGGGTAGGCAATCAAGGATGGTGTCCAAGTTATACACCCGCAGACAGTTGTGGGCTGGGGGAAGGTACTCCTAGTCACGGTTCTGGTCCTCATCCATGCTGCAAGTAATGAAGAGCGATCAGGTAATTCTTTCCAGGGCATTCAATGAGAAGTTCAATTAGGAACACTTCAGTGTAACTCTTCTCCAGCGTAAGGCAAACCTTAGAAGACCCGCAGGCTGAGGCCCCAAATAGCCCTTCATGCCACAAGTCGGGTAGAAACGTCGACGTCCACATAATTTGAGCCGGGACCACTAGCCCCCTGTTCCACCGTGCAAAAAAAACGACACATCGCCAACGATTGAAAACTTGTAAATAATAATTTGTGTGTAATTTGACCTATTATGGCCAGTTGAGACTGACAAGTTGCTATCAGCCCAATCTGTTGAACTATTTTAACCCTTTTCCCTGAGCACCTTCACCTGAGCACATCTTTTGCACGTTCCCCTGGAGCAACCACTTTTCCTTAACTCATGCTTTGAATATAGCATGACATCTACTGCTGTCCTAATTATGAAAAATAAAATATGTTTGTTTGAAATCTCTTTGGTTGTTGCACATTACTAATTTTGATTGGCTTTCGTTTACCCAGAGCTGATAAGTTTACACGCTCAGAATTGTTGAAAGATTAATGTAAACTTGATTTATACTTGTTTAACGGAGGACAAGGAAGGTAGGAGTAGTGCTTCTGGTCTCCCAGTCTGGGCCAAGTCAGCGGTCTAGTGTGGAGGTGGGAGGGGGCTACTTAAGGCGCATGACAGGTGGGACGCGCTGCGGCGAAAGGCAGACAGTGGCAGAGTCTGCTGGGACCTGCTTTGGTCGCGGTAAATAACTACTGGGCAAATGTGAATAACTGACTGTCTGAATCCTGTGAAATTGCACCTTTATTTTTTAAAATCACTCACTGCTTTTACATCGTCGCACCTTCCTCCCGCCCCGGTCCGTCACGGCTTTTCAGTGCCGATTGAACGGAGGGCAGGGAAGGTAGGAGTAGTGCTTCCGGTCTCCCGGTCTGGGCCAAGTCAGCGGTCTAGTGTGGAGGTGGGAGGGGACTACTTAAGGCACATGACAGGAAGTGCGCGCAGCGGATGTGAGCAGCAGGCGCGCCGCTGGCGCGCCTAAGGCACGCCTAAGGCAAGCCCGTCTACGCCCGTCCGCGTCCAGACGGGACCCGGGGCCGGAACCCCTGCCCGTTTTTTAACCACCTACAGATATACTTCCAAAGAACTACACATAATGTGTCCCCCTATACCGAATTCATGCGCGCATAGCATACAGATTGGCCGCACTGCGCTAACATGCGATCACTGCCCCTATTCGTTGACGATTAACCAGGAAAAGTATGGAAAGGAACACGTCTTCCAAATGACACTAGTTAACTGCAGATCCCTTAGCAAGCACAAATATGAGCTCCATGACCATCTCGTTGACAACCAACCGGATATCATGTTTTTAACCGAGACCTGGTTGAACGAGAACTCCGCATCTGAGATCCTTGAGGCCCTTCCCATGGTTTACGGGATCACTAGACTGGATCGCCCTACGAACAGAGGAGGGGGGTAGCCATCATCCACAAACTGTCAATAGAATGCTCCCTTGAGAGGGTGGAGATAGAAGGGAGTGAGGCTGGTCTTTTCACGATCACGGCAGACAAAAACTATGTCATCAAAGGCTTGTTAATCTATCGACCACCTGGTCCGAGCTCCCTATTCGCTGCCAGTCTCAGAGAACATGCAATACAACTAGCACTGCTTTATGCCAAAGTGCTGATGCTAGGCGATCTGAACCTACTCTTTGACAACATGCATAATGCCTCAGCGCAAGAGCTATGTCAAGAGCTGGCCGCATGTGACAATCCACTCTCCCGACCCACCGGCATGGACACTTATTAGATCCCATTTTTGCCAACTGGGGAGAGCTTAGGGTTGACACTCCGATTGCAGTACCATGGACAGATCATTACATGATCTTTTTTAGTACGATGATTCTCAAAACCCAAGCTTTGTTTAAAACAGACACGGGCAGACCTCAGAGAAAATGGGCCAATTTCTCAACATCCAAGTTCAATCGTGCCCTACAGCAGGTGGGGCCACCAGGAGGGAGTGATATAGAAATTGCATGCAGTGCACTGGATAAACGAATCAGTGATGCACTTGACAAGGTGGCTCCTTGGGCCATCATGGCCCCGAGGAGACAGTCTAGATCCGCACCCTGGTTCAATGATGATGAACTACGGACCGTGAAGTCCTCCTGCAAACATTTGGAACGAAAGTGGAGAGAAGACTTCTCTGAAAACAGGAAGGCCACTTACAAAGCTAGGCTCAAACACTATCACTCATTAATAAGGAAAACGCGAGCTGCTTACTATAATAGGAAGAAAGAACAGGCCGAAAACTCCTCTAAAGAGTTCTTTGTAATTTTCAAAGAATTATCGTCTCTTAACAGAACTTCGGCTCCTAGTAACGATTCTGTGGAATCCTGCAATTTGATAGCAGATTATTTTTCCGATAAGGTAGAGAAGATCTACTCAACCTTTCCGGAGGAGTCGCGTAGCATGTGGTTGGATGAGACAGAAGTGCATAACCTGTAGGAAACTCTCTGCCTTTCCAGTTTCAACCTTCCCTCCTTGGACGACCTCAAAACCACTGCTCTGAACATTAAGTCTGGCTCTCCGAGGGACCCCATGAAACCTAGAAATATGAGGGAGAGCATGGACATTCTGGCTCCCTATATTAGGAACCTCCTCAGACTCACTTTTGAATCAGGGGTGGTACCTCAAAGGTGGAAGGAGGCAGTGGTTATACCCATAAAAAAAAAGCCAGGGGTCAACGCCAGCCAGTTGGAGAATTTACGACCAATCTCACTCCTACCTTTTTTCGCCAAAATTGCAGAAAAAACGGTTAACGCTCAACTAATAACACACATGAACCGGGTTAGTCTACTCCACCCCACGCAATCGGGATTCTGGGCTAATTATTCCACAGAGTCAGCGCTGCTTCTGTCCACAGAAACCATGCGTAGACAGGTGGATGAGGGACAGACGATAGCGCTGATTCTGCTGGACCTAAGCGCCGCCTTCGACACCGTTGCCCATCCCATACTCCTCCAGTGCCTTAAAAAGGGAGGACTAACCAATCTGGCTCTGAAATGGCTAAGATCCTTCCTACAGGACAGGACCTTTCAAGTATCTCAAGGACCACACTACTCCAAGAGCATCAGGTTAGATCAGGGGGTCCCCCAAGGCTCTATATTGAGCCCCACGCTTTTCAACCTGTATATGGCCCCTCTACCTAACATTATTGAAAAATATGGCATTAGTGTCGTGTCCTATGTGGATGACACGCAACTTGTAGTATCTCTATCCCAATCTCAGGAAAAAGCAGCCACTAACTTCTCGACATGCCTACAAGAGCTGGCGGGCTGCTGGATGTCCAACAACTGTTTAAAGCTGAACGGCAGCAAGACAGAGGTCCTAATTGTGGGCAAAGCTACCTCGATAAGGTCATCAAAATGGTGGCCACAGACCCTGGGCGCCACCCCCACTCCTAGTGAACAGGAAAAGAACCTGAGGATGTGGCTAGACTCCAAGCTCTCTTTTGACCACCACACCAGGACTGTGGCTGGGAAGTGCTTTGGAATAATGAAAGGCCTTCGTAACACTCTAGATGTGCTCCCAATAGCGACCAGAAAACTCTAGTCCACGCATTTGTCACCTCGCGTTTGGACTACGGTAATGCGCTCTATATAGGCGCCAGTAGCAAGAGCATTCAAAGACTGCAATGTACTCAAAACGCGGCCGCCCGCCTAGTCCTGATGCTCCCGAGAAGAGCCTCGTCCAAAAATGCCCGAGCTTCTTTACACTGGCTCCCGATTAAAGAAAGAATCCTCTTTAAGGCCCTTTGCATCAGCCAACGGATCCTGATGGGGACGGGCCTGACTTACCTACACAACCTACTGCTCCTCTACGCTCCCACCAGGACCTTACGGTCCTGCGGCTCAGGACAGGTTCAAGTCCCAATAATTAAAAGAATGAGAATGGGGGGTCGCTCTTTCCGCTACCTTGCCGCTAAACAATGGAACGCTCTTCCACAGGATCTTCGGATGGAACAATCTGAAAAAATGTTCAGGAAAAAACTGAAGACATGGCTCTACCAGATGTAGAGCCGTATATCTGACTTCTGCCCAGTATCTTTCTCTGGCACGCCCTTAGCAGCATGGGCCGCAGCGCGGGGACACACTAGTGAGTGTAACCAGGCGCTTTACAAGCTCTATTATTATTATTATTATTATTATTATTATTAAACCAAGGTCTAGGACCATTGTTTTTCGATATCGATTTACCGCCCAGGTCCAAGACTTGAATTGGGTTACCCCATTTTCATAATTGATACATAAAGGTTGAAAAGCATGGGACTGAGTATAGAGCCCTGGGGGACTCCCTTGTCTACCATCCGGCTACGAGAAGCTAGGGTGCCCAGTTGTACTATGGTAGTTCGGTCTTTTAAATAACATCTGAACCAGCATAGAGCTGTTCCTCTGATACCCATCTCCCACAGTCGTTGTTCTAATATACTGTGGGAGATGGTGTTGAACGAGGCCGACAGGTCTAACAGGACAAGTATGGCTGACTGTCCAATGTCCTGTGCGAGTTTTATATTGTCGACTACCTCAACCAGAGAAGCTTCAGTGCTGTAACCAGCCCTAAAGCCCGACTGAGAAGGGTCTAACAACTCGTGGCTTTCCAAATAGGTTGTTAGCTGTTTGTTGACAAGAGAGTCAAGTACCTTTCCAAAATAGGGGAGTAGGGAGATGGGCTGATAATTTTTGGGCTCAATGGGATCGGCTGACATTTTTTTGAGAATTGGCTTGACTCTGGCTTCTTTCCTTTTAATAGGGACCGTTACTTGGGTTAATGACATATTAAAAATGTCACTGAGACTTTTGAGAAGCACTGGGGCCAACTTTGCCAGAATATGGGGCGAAACAGGGTCGACAGGGGAACCAGATTTAATTTTGAGGAGTGCAGTGTTAGCTTCTTCTTGAGTAAGTTCAGCAAACTCTTCTAGCAGTGCGGTGGGGGGTGTCTAGGTGCCGTCGGGCTTAGGGTCTTGCTGTTCGACGTTCTGATTGAGGAAGGTGTTATGGATACTGTCAATCTTTTCCTCACAAAAGGTAGATAGAGTGTCTACCCAGTCTTGTATGGATGGGCTGTCAGATTGACAGGGAGAGGGATTAGTGAATTCTTTTAAAATCTTGTGAAGTTCCTTGTGTGAATTAACAGCCCTGTCAATTCTATTGATAATGCAGTTTTTTTGGCTACTTTAATATTTTCTAGATAGCGTTTGTGAATAAGTTTATAAGCCTGTCTATCCTCCGTCTCTTGAAGGTTCTCCAGTTGCGTTCATCTACTGCTAGCTAGTTTATCGGATTTTAAAGATTCCGTGAACCAGGGTGATGCTTTATGTTTGTATTTGACCTTTGAGAGAGGGGCAATAATGTCAAGGGCCTGTGTAATTTCATTCTCAAAGGTGTCTACCGCATGGTCTATATTTTCGGAGCCTATTATACAGGGGGAACTGAAATTGGATAAAAAGGCTTCTAAACTAACTTTCCTCCAGGGTCTGGTAAGTTTCTGTTAAGCTATAATGTTCATGTATAGTAGGTATTTGTGAAGAAAACTTCAATAGTCTGTCGTCAGACCAGATTAGAGGGGTGGGAGGCTCGACCTTAGTGCTGGGGTCACTGGTAAACAAAAGGTCGAGAGTGTGGTCTGCCTTATGGGTGGGACCAGTTACCCTTTGTTCTAGTCCCATTGTGCTGAGGTTAGAAATCAGCAGGTTTGTGTCGGTATTAGAAGAGAGTTCTGCATGGAAGTTAAAATCTCTAATGAGAAAGAAATTTACGGCCGCTAGGACGTGTGAGGCAATAATAATATCCGTCAGACAGTTAGTAAAGTTGTTTTTTGGACCAGGGGGTCTGTAAACTAGGGGGCCTTTCAAGGTTCCCTTAGTTTGTTTCTCAAACCTAAAAATACAGATTTCGATCCAATCTAAGCTGATGGTTTCCAATATGCTGACCTTTAGTCTGTCCCTAAAGGCTATTGCTAGGCCGCCCCCTCTCTTATAACTTCTGTCAAGTCTAAACAGTTGATATTCAGGGGGAAGGCAATTGCCACGTCAGGTAGAGTGGCCTTGTGAAGCCAGGTCTCGGTTATAGAGCAAATATCTGGCTTTTCCGAGTCCAGCAAACTCCATACCTTGAGTGCATGTTTAGGGATTGAATGTGCATTAAAATATATACCCGCTAGTTGTTTTGATTGATTTGAGAAAATTCCCTCCTGTAGTTTTATAAGCTTTTCACAATGATTTTCGAAACGGATGCTAAAGTGGAAATTGCCTCAGGGCAATGTATTGATTTGTCCATATATTGTTTATTTAGTCATTTGAGTTCTTTGCTCGAGTATCAGCAGACTGCCATTAGGTAGATGACAGTGTAATCCCCTAGTGATAGAAGGGGTAAAGAAAAATAGGCAGGGATCCTGGCGGCTGGCGGCAGTCAGGCGTGGACGGGTGCAGACAGGCTTGCCTTTGGCACGACTTTGGTGCGCCGCCGGCACACCTCTGTGCGCAGCTGCGCCTTTTCCTGCCCTAAATAGGCATGGCAGGAAGGAGAGAGAGTGAAGGCGACAGCTAGAGAGCTGACCCACCAACCGGCAGGAAACTCACTTCCTGTACAGCGAGGCAGGTTCCGCTGAGCAAGTCCCTCCGCTCAAACGGCACAAGACGCAGCGGAACGGGGATGGCTCGAGAAGGAGGAAGTGTGGGAGCGATACAGACAGGCTGATTCAAGGCAAGTACAATCAGCCTAAGTGATATACAATTTAAAATAGTGGTGCATGTGCACTAGAACGAAGAGCAGTTAAAAGCGCTTTAGCTCGAGTGATACAATTTTCCTGGCTATACTCAGCTGTTGATGGGAAGCCGTAAATATCTGGCCTCCTGCAGAGATGACAATCGCTGCGCGTCCACGCCTTTCCTGCCCTAAATAGGCGTGGCAGGAAGGAGAGAGAGTGAAGGCGACAACTAGAGCGTTGACCCACTGACCGGCAGGAAACTCACTTCCTGTACAGGGAGGCAGGTTCCGCTGAGCAAGTTCCTCCGATCAAACGGCACAAGCCACGGCGGAACAGGGACAGATCGAGCAGGAGGAAGTGCAGGAGTGATACAGGCAGGTTGTTAAAAGGCAAGTACAATCAGAAAAAGTTATACACAATATAAAATAGTGGCGCGATGTGCACTACAACGAAGTGCAGTTAAAAGCGCTTTAGCGCAAGGGAAACAATTTTCCTGGCTATACTCAGCTGTTGATGGGAAGCAGTAAATATCTGGCCTCCAGCAGAGATGACAATCGCTCAGAGACACAGCTGCAGCGCTGCCTAGAGGAGTTAGAAAGGGGGAGTTACTGGTGGGTCCAGAGAAGCAGCTAGTAGCACTGTCTTGGGAACTAAGAATGAGGAATTATCACTTGGAACAGAGACACAGCTGCAGCACTGCCTAGAGGACTTAGAATGGGGGAGTTACTGACGGGACCAGCAAAGCTGCTAGCAGCACTGCCTAGAGGATGTAGAATGAGGAACTACCGTTGTGACCAGAGAGACAGCTGCAGCGCTACCTAGAGGACTTACAATAGGGGAATTACCGACAAGACCAGAGAAGCAGCAGGCAGCACTGGTTGGAGGAGTTAGAATGAGGAATTATCACTGTGACCAGAGACACAGCTGCAGCACTGCCTAGAAGACTTAGACTGGAGGAGTGACTGACGGGACCAGAGAGGCAGCTAGCAGCACTGTCTAAAGGACTAAGAATGATAAATTACCACTGGGAACAGAAACAGCTGCAGCGCTGCCTAGAGAACTTAGAATGAGGAAATACCACTGGGATTAGAGAAGCAGCTGTAGCACTGTCTAGAGGGCTTAGAATGTAAAGCGCTCCTATACCTTCGGGTCGAGTTCACATAGTATAAATCTGCAAAAAAAAAAGATGTTACATAGCAAACAAGCAAAATGCCCCTTATAGTCTTCAGTGAGATCATCCACTCTAAACCTTCCTCCCCTCCAAAAATTAGGTTATCTCTATTGATTTCAACTAGATCGTCCATCAAAGGATGTGGTCTCACAGCTAGACTGGCGACTTTGGAGTTGGGAAACCAAGGTTCAAGACTCGGGGGTTTACTCCACATTCTGTGATTCTGGGTAAATCACTAAATCTCCCCTGTCTACCAAAAAAAATAAAAGAATGTGTCCTTGTGGAATGTAACTGGTGCTCATGTAAAACGCTCCAATACCTTCAGGTCAAGTTCGAGCTATATAAAGCTGCAAAAAAATTAGCAGCAAGCCTAAACCAATCTCGCCCTACCTCCTCTGCGGCTCAAAAGGTTGAGGGGTATGTTGGGTGCTCTGTTGCAACTCAACATAATTACAGAGAGCAAAACCATAGTTATCAAATATATCGTGCACTCTTGATTTATACTGTAGAAAATAGTTTGCAACTGTATCACACAGGTCGTGCACGTGACCCTGCAAAGGAGGGTGTGAGGAAGATTTGGTAGAGGGGTGGAGGCGGTTAAACCTCTTTTGCTATATGCCTACAGCGACTAGACATTTTACAACATGGCTGCTTCAGTTGCAAGCGGAGAAGGAAAATACCTCATCTGATTTTTCCAATGCGAAAGCTATTTTAAAATAATCCGTGCTCTTCAACAACAAACAAATTCAGCAAGATAATCACTAGTAATGGAAGTAGTATACTTTCTATGATTCTTGGAAAAATATTGTATTTCACTCACATTTATATGTACCATTTATATATTGATCATTAAATATACAAACGTTTTTTGCAATGGGTTGTTTGGTTAAAAAGTAAGCTTGGTATAGATTTTGTGCAATTCTTTTTAAAGTTAAGGCGAACTATTGTTATTTTAAAATGGCTGCCGCAGTCTTTTCTCGGGTAAATGAATTGAAGCTATCCTACGAGAGTCCGCGAGCTAGTCCTCTCTCGGTGTCTATGAAGCGAGCTGATCCTGCCGTGCACTACGTTTACGGGTATTAAGTGTACACAAACGTTCGTGCATTAACACCTCGGCTCAACGCCTTCAGTTCGCTTGTGGCTGTTTGCCATCCCTCCCCCCACCTTTTTTTGCACCATGAAGCCAGCCGTAGATGAGATGTTCCCTGAGGGAGCAGGGCCCTATGTGGATTTAGATGAGGTGAGTGGGGACTAAAAATTGACTCTACAGTCGAGGGACCCTCGACGCATTCTGCACAACCAACTGCTAGGGCTGAAGGGGAGCGGGGGAGGAGGGGCACTGGGATTCAGTTGTACCAACAGATTGGTAGCCAGGTAATCAGTAGTCGCTAGTACCTAAGGCGCTGTTGTTGGGTTGTGGTAGTAGTTCTGTTGAGTCACCAATGGCAGGAGGTGAGAGGCTGTTAATGGGTATCTACGGGGGGGGGGAGAGGGTGCAGATCACGTGTCCGTTGTGAGTGCTTCTGTTGATGTTCTTCTACCCGACATGTCTCCTATTTTGTTATTGACTAGTGAAGTTGGTAAGTTTCCCTCGCGTTTAGTGCCCGGTATTCAATCCAAAATTTCTCTTCACTTCACCATCTCACGGGAGAGTGCTCCTCCGGCTCCCAGCAGTGTTTTTATCATATGGGTTTATCCTAATCCTGTACATTCCAATGCTCTTTACCGTTTGTAAAGGTTTTTATTAACCATACAATAAAACTGACTTATGACTTACTCCCTTCCTGGTGTTTTAGTCTGATGGACTGGCCTAGAATGGCAGGTGGCGGGCAGATGTCCAAAGCAGAGTATCTTGTGCTTGGAGCAGTGGATTTTTCTTATCCTCTAATCCAGACAAAGACTTGGTAGCCGCTGTCTACTGCCCTTGACCTGCAGCTGCTCTCTCCTTGAGGATGCATAAATATTATCTTTTAAATTGAGCCAGGCAGTGATATGGATGATATAACCTATATGAGAGAACATTATTACCATTAATTCAGGGAGAAAAATGTCAGAAAAAGTTTATTCGGATTAATTATGATACTGTTGTCTAACATATGAGACATTTGCCGTATGTTTTAAAGAGAACAATTTTAACTGTCAAATCAGGTGCCAACTGTATCGGATATGTGCAACTTGCACATGAACGACCGGCTGCTACAATGAACATTTGTTATTCAGCACATTGCTAAACCCAACTCAGCCTGCTTCCATTATGCCAGATTGGCATAAATATGTTTTTGATTGTGTAGCTATTACAAGGCAATGCTTTCAGCTTGATTTGTCCCCTGTAGTCCAGGGCTGGGAGCTCATCATGGTGAGAGAAGCATGATGATGGCGGTAAGGCGTGGGAGATGTGGAGAGAGAGATAGCTGGAGGCATAAGGCAGATGCTTTAACAAAGAAGCAAGTAGATCATAAAACATGAGAGAATTGGGAATAAGGGCGAGAACGAAGCTAGAAAAAAAATTGAAAGGAAGCTTGAGACATCTGATGGGCAAGTCACTGATTCAAATAATTTGTTTGGTTTTACTTTACATTCTGGTACTTGGTAGAGGTAGAGTGATGCATATAAAGCAGGTCAAGGAGAATAAAGGAGGAATAATGTGAGAAGTAAGAAAAGGAAAAATGGAAACATACAGGGACGAGAGAGACAGAAAAACAAAATAAGAATAGGTAGAGGAAATGTACTGAAGAATGGGATTAGCCAGCCTGGTATGGAAGGATATAGAGAGAGGAAGAGAGTAATGGAAGGAAGGAGATAGAAGGGCACAAAATGAGCGATTTTTATTTCTGAATTCCAGCCATTAAAATTATTGTCCTACAGAAATAATATAGCCAGGATATCAGCTGCCAACATGTACTTCAAGTTGGGATATATGGCTATGTATTGATTTACTTTCTTTAATTCTAAATTTACATACTTTGAGACACCCATGCATGAAGTCCCATGGTGACAGTTGCTCTCACTCATTACATTTGCTCTCACGGTCTAATTCAATGTTTGGTTTTACGCCTCATCACTTTCAAAATTCACCAGCCGTCACTGGTGTTCTGTACTAATAAGGCATTCATTACTACCCAAAGGAACCCTTTTAGCAACCTTAGAATAACAAAAGATTGAGTAAAAAATAAGGTTATAAACCTGGGTTGTGAAGTTTGTGTGCAACTCCTTGAAGTCATTTCATAGCTCACTGTGCTATATTAGGATTGTGAAATAAAGCGGCAGTCATTAAGTATAAAATAACTTGTCTTATTGAAGTGCCAATTACGGGCCCACTGGTGAAGACAAACGTCCTGCTGTCACCAGGTCCAACTGCTTAATGTCGAACGCTAACAACCACTCCAGATGACATAGCCCCCATTCTACAAGTGACATGGTCATGACATACAAACACTCTGTAACCAGAGAAACAGTAACCATACCACATGCCCCTTTTAAAATATATATATATATATATATATATATATATATATATATATATATATATATATATATATAACAGAAGAAAGAGGAAAAAAACAAGAACTAATCCAGAACATAATCCTCAAGTCTTCTAGGCAACCTTACATTCCTCTTGTGAGGACAATTCACCTGAACCTCCATAACCTTCTCACAAGTAGTTTCAACTTGAGATCCCGGTCTCAAGGCAAATGAATCAGTGTTACCACCAAACCATACATCAACACCAATCCCCTTCTGTTCAAACATTTTCTCTTGCCCAGTTTTGAGGACCACAACCAAGCTTTTGTTCCACCACCCTTTGTTCCTTAACAGAACAGCAGAATTAGAAACTTTATCAGCCAGAACCGGATCAGAAAGTTTGGAAGAGCCTTTACACCGTAAGACGGCTTTGATGATACAAATCCAATCTCCTTCTTTAAAACTTTAGCTTTGACTCTATGGCATGAATCATGATACAGCTTTCCCTTGATTTGTGCCTCAACAATATTCTCCTTTGCTTTGGCAATTTCCACATCAAGAGAAACCTCTCTTTTAGTTTTACAAAACTCAGGTGTTACTGTTGTCAAACCTAGTCTCCCCCTCATAAGAAAATAAGGAGAAACCCCAGTGACTGAATGTGAAGTATTGTGGTAACTCCACAACTTTTCTTTAAGAAAATTGAAAACCTCTAAATTGCTTTCCAACGCAGTTTGGATGCCCTCCTTAAAGAATCTATTGGACCTCTCAACTTGGCCATTGGCAATACAGAGGTGCATTCTCAGAAACAATAAATTTTTTTTTTTTTTTTTTTAATGACAACATTTTGGAATAAACTAATTGTACACTGTTATCTGACATCAAAACTTTAGGAGGACACTCCACACGAAAAATATTATCCAAAAATGTGATAACCTCCTCCGTTTTGGGATGCTACACAAAAGTATAATAAGTCCATTTGAAAAAGTTATCCACAACAATTAGAAATCTAAGTCTGCCCAAACAATCAAACGGACCAGAAAAATCAATAGAAATCTTCTGCCAAGGTTTTTGTGGGCCATCATGCAAACTTGAGGGTTCAGTAGAAACTTTCCAATGTTTATCAGAAAGAACGCACATCTTACTTTGGCAACATGAACTTCAAGACAAGCATCCATCTCAGGCCACCAATAATGTTGTCTATTTTTTTTTTTTTTGTGTTGGACACACCAGGGTGTCCGAAGTGTGCGAACTCAACAAGCTTTCCTCTGATACCGGTGGGAGGAACAAATCTTGTCTCATCAAAAGATCATTCTTGATAGAAAGCTCATTAGAAACTTGCCCAAAACTACGCAAGTCAGGATCAATATTCCTGCTAGGAGGCCAACTATTCATGACATACTGTTTGACCTTGAGCAATCCTTCATCCTTAGACACAAAGTCTAACCATCCATTATCTGAAATAACTGCATTGCACGAGCTTAAAACATCAACCATGGCAACCACACTTTCATGCTGATCTGTCACCGTTACCTCTCCACTCTCCTTGGGAGGCAATCTAGACAAGCAATCCGCTGTCTAATTCTTGCCCCCTGAAATGTGCCTGATCTGAAAGTTAAATTCCTGGAGCCTGGCTATAAGTCTGATTAATCTAGAAGAAGCATTCCCTGAACTAACACCATCCATCATGTAGACCAAGGGTATGTGGTCAGTGACTAAAACAAAAGGGACTTACTTTTTTTTCTGGCAACTGCCTCTATTTAACTTTCTTGATAGAAAACGACCAGCAGAGGTCAGTAAAATACCAGAATCACTTTAGCATTCTCTAGATTCCAGTCCATAGAAATTGTCTTTCATGAGCATCCGTAGACAATAATATTTATTTCAAATCTTGACTTTTCAGTGAGATGACCACCGAAGGCCCTGATTTTATATTAAAAATAGAACTTTGGTCTATACCTTTTCCCGCTGAAGGGCATTATTTCTCTCCATGTGTTCCCATACCTGGCGTGTCACGCAGTTTGGTGCTTATTTTACCCCCATATTAAAGAACAGTAGATGTTTCAGCACCCAGGCTAATGTGCTGCATAGCTAAATACATATAAGGCCCCAAAGGTGAGACCGATTGCATTGCAAATGTTTGTTTTGAAAATTGTCTTAAAGGTTCAACAACTAAAGCATACCCTCTCTCAAATCTAGCATAATATTCCCCTAGACCTAAAAAAGACTGAAGAGAATCCTTATTGTACGGTTTGCTTGCATTGTTAAGGGTATTGACTAAGTCAGCCTTAGGAAAAATACCTTCACTGGTGATTCTGTGCCCAAGATAGTCAATTTCATCCACCAAGAACTTACACTTCGCCTTACTAAAGGTCCTACCTGTATTTTCCAAAATACCCAACACAGAATTCAACAAATTATTGTGTTCAACACTGGTTTTAGCAAAAATAAGGATGTCGTCCTGGAAAGCCTGGACTCCTTTAAATCCCTGAAACAAACTTTCGACCAGTTTCTGATAGACTCTGGCCACTGATGCCAAACCAAATGGCATTCTCAAAAATCTGTAGAGGACAAAGTGTGTCAAAGGCAGTGTGATCTCTGGAATTCTCATCCAAAACCACTTGGTGATAGGCAGATTTGAAATCAATCACTGAAAATAATTTCGCACCATTGACAGCAGCTAACAACTGTTGTATTCTTGGTAAGGGATGAGTGTCAATAATTATGTTTTTATTTAAAGACCATAAGTCTACAAACCACCTCAAAACCTGTTTGTTTGTTTGTTTGTTTGTTTTGTTTTGTTTTAAATAGTAATAACGATGGCTGAAACCCATTCTGAGCTGAATGTGGATTCAATGATACCATCTGCACATAGTGTCTAAATGGGACTTCAACATTTGGCGAACGCCCAAAGGTACCATGCCAACTTTATGTGGCACAGGAACAGCATTCCTCTTAAGTTTGATGGTGTGACTGAAACCTGTTAACTGCACAACCTTGTCTTGAAAAGCTGCGTTATGTTTGGCAATAATACCCTCAACTTCAGAATTCTGCATACACCCAGAACTCACAGACAAATCCCTCAAACTGATGGGACAGTCAGTACCAGCACAAAGAATGACTCCTAACTTTTCCAAATCATAAAACCCCACAATGTTCTTACCCTTCTTAGCAACATCAATTTTGGTGAAAATCTTGCGTACTTTGAACTCCAAGTTTTCCTTAAAATATCCTACCATATCTATTTCAAAATCACCAAAAGGCTTGAGATTCACATCAGTTTTCTCCAATTCGACTTTAGACCAATTTCCATAAAAGAACTCATCAGAAATTATGGTATTTGGAGAGAATGAGCCTGCCATCACTTCCAAACCCACTTCTCCAATGTGAACCTCACCTAGAGGTGCTTTGAACCCAGAACCAATATTGTTCACCCCAAAATTGACTGAAGAATCATACAAGGTGAGAAGTAAATTCTCCACATTGTCGCAATCCTCATTCACAGCGTTAACCGATGGTTTAGAAACCAACCTAGAACCACTACAGACACTCTGAAAATGGCCATACTTTTTGCATTTGTTACACTTTCTCCTTAAAGCAGGACACTCTGCACAATTTGCTAAATGAGCTTTGGAACCACATCTAAAACAGCTAAGTTTACTATTTCTAAAACCTTCCGCTTTTGTTGCCTTCTTCGTATATTTAATAGCACACACATGAGAGGAGGTAGCAGACCCCTCTGCCGTTAGCACTTTAGCTGACTGAATGGATCTTTCGATACCCTTAGCTAAATCTAAAACTTCAGCCAAAGTAGGATTGCGACAAGCTAAAAGTATTTCTTGAATTTTCTGGGAATCACAGTTGAATACAAATTGGTCTCTTATGCAATTATCAACATTAGCTCTGAATTCGCAATTGGCAGCTAACACTCTAAGACCTGCTATTTACTCCTCTATGGATTCCTCAGGAAACGGCCTCCTTTTGTGAAAGCTATGTCTTTTAACCATTACATTGGGTTCATTAACAAACTGTATTTCAAATCTTGCCACAGCCTCTTTAAAAACATTCCACCCATCACCTTGACCTCTGAGTGCAGTAGCTGGAGGAAGATTTTCAAAGATTTCAATGGCTGCCGTTCCCAAAACAATAAATAAAATAGCTTTCTTTCTACCAGCTGAAAAAACATTACCATCAATAGCAAGTAAATAATTTTCAAAAGTCTTGTACCACTTTCTCCATACAAGTGCTGGCTTACCTGGTACCTGTAAGAATATGGCAGGTGGATTGCCCACTTATGAATTCGCTGTAATGTACAAATTAGCAAAAAGGAAACACAGCCAAAGATACTTGAACAGTATCACAAAATGAAGAGTAAGAAATGAACAAGAATAAATAACTACAAAGAGAAATCTTAAGATATGCAGACTCTTAGTCTGCACATCACTGTAGAAGAAGACAAAAGATAAGCACTGGTCAGCGGGGATATGGAATTCCTATAGCCCGACGCCCGGGACATATTGTTTGGGGTCAAGGGCAACACGTTTTAATGTCTATTTTGTCCTTGGGACAAGTAGGCCCAACCCCCTACAGCACAAACCCTTTAGCTGCCAGTTTACAGTACCACATTATGGATCAAGGAAGGGCATTGTCTACAGTTAAGGTAATGTGTGTCCATGTGTTAACACTGTTCAAACTTGTATTTATGGTTCATTAATGCAAAGCCTTTATTAATAGGGTGAGCACTAAAAGTAAATGTCCGCTCTGCCTGAACTACCGACGGTGGTTCCAGTATAAACGTGTAAACACTTTTTCAAAGTTTAGTAATATGAGGCTATGTATAATGCTCCCAGAATGCTCTCTGATTATATGCAACTATTTGCAGAAGCTTCAAAGCAACAGTGATGATTCTTTCCTTTCAAAACAAAATGTTCACAAAAAAATGCAAGTAGGAAAAAAATATTTTGCTAAACTACTGTAAGATTTTAGGTACCATATCTTTACAGCATCATTTAGTAACATGTTGATGTATGCTTTTATTTCCCAAAAATATTCATAACGGAAAATCTGTGTAACCAGTTAAAATAAGATTGTGGGAAACAAAAATAAATAAGCATTGGCAAAGCCAGTAGGTCTGAAATTGGTGGTCAGGCTTTTGGTTTTGTCAATGCGTGACTTGTTTAGGCATGGTTTTTGTAAAACCATATCTGTGTGGGAGCTGCAGGGCCCTCACCATTCTAACAAGCATTGGCAAAAGCAAAAAACAGTTTTTGGTCTCAAAAGCACACATTGCCACAGCAGTTCCAGGCACTGAACAAAACTACTTTGTGTGCCAATATGCTCCTTGTAATAAAGCAGAATATTGTCACTCACAGTGAAGCCAGCTGATAGACCGAAATAAGGAGAGAAATACATAATTTAACTAAACACAAAATGTCATGCTTAACCACAGGCCTAATTAGATGCCCAATTATTAAAGAAAGTCTCAAAAGTGCATCCATGGTATATATCCTTGCATTAAGTGCATATATACAGTCTCCATGAATTCACAAGAATTTACAGAAGTAGGCCAAGATGCAGTACTCCTAGAAAATATTTGTGAACTGCATTTTAGCATGAGCAATTGTGCATGTGTAGATTTGCTCATGTGAAAATCTGAATGTTTCAAGTTCACTTTTCCTCCAACCACTTTTTTCCCAACCCTGAAGAAGTTTTACGTCTGCCACTGCCAGGAGTAAATTTCCAACCTTTTTCAGTATGGGAAAAGATTAGAAAAGAGTTGGTGAAAACCCTTAAAACATGCAAGTTAGTAGGTTTGCACAGACTCAAAAGGGCATTCCAACCCTTGAACTGTTGCTTACCACTACCTTCAGCCCCAGTATGTAGACCGGCAGAAACTTAGCAACATAAGGAAATTGCTAGTATTAAAACCCTACTATGGTACAAGCCCTGGCATAATTAGAGAGGCTTTATCAGAACTCTTGCATAATGAGATTGTTGCTGTAATTTGTCGCCACATTACATGGCACAAAAGGGACAAGTGGATTTTGTTACAGGACAAGTAGATTTATGAAGCAACCTGCCCCATGGACAAGTACATATTTTATTAAATTCCACACCCCTGCAGTCCGTGTGCAAATCACTGTAACTCTGTAGCAATGACACTCCTCGAACAACTGTACCTTTTGTAACTGCAGAAAAATTGTATCCGATTGTGCCGGGAAAAAAAGTTGCCTCACAGACGTCGAATGCACAAGAGAAAACAGGAAGAGTGTGTGTGTCACTGACGTTAAAGGCACATGCTGGAAAGCAGAAAACAAGTGAAGATTCCTCTGTAGAAAGACAACAGAAGAAATGCTGCTGGACGATGACAAATCCGATGAAGATCACTCACTCAAGATGGCTGCCAAAAACGTGGTGTAGGTAAGCTTCCATAGCAATTGGAGCTTGTTTTTCCAAACCACAAAGACTGACGCAGGTGTTACACGTGAAGACGTAGAACGTTGAAGCGTGAACTCGAAGATGAGCATGAGCAGCTCTGCGCGAGAACACTTCAACTGACCAGGAATGTACTCAGCGCAAGCAGGCTGGCTCGACAGTGCAGTGCGAGGAAGCTCCAACTGCCACAGATGCACTCTCAAGCGCTCAATAGCATCCCAAATAAATTCACACAGGGATCGGGTACAGGCACGGCTCAGCACACACTCACTTGAGTAAATTGAAGCCAAGGCGCTGCTTTAATCTACGCTGCTCCGAGAATAAGACGAGTCCTAGATCCACTCCAAAATGTCGAAAAGAGGAGGGAAAAAACGGAGATCTCAGTGGTCCGGTACTTCAACTCGTCGCCATTGAAATAAAGCAACAGTCATTAAGTATAAAATAACCTGTTTTATTGAAGTGCCAATTACGGGTCCACTGGTGAAGAAAAACACGTCCTGCTGCCACCAGGTCCAACTACTTAATGTCGAACACTAACAACCATTCCAAACGACATAGCCCCCATTTTACAAGTGACATGGTCATGACATACAAACATTCTGTAACCAGAGAAACAGTAACCATACCACAGATTGCTACTTATGAACTACAAGAGGTAAAGTGATCTCTGCAACAAAAGGAATAACTCACTAAGCTATGCACATGAAATACAAAGCTTTGACCAGCATGTTACACATTGTGCTATGCAGCACGCAAAATGACCCTCTAAGCCCCAGACTCATCTTACCATTATTAGACCCACTAAAAATTGCTGAGTACACACAACTTTGCAGCAGGTTCCTTAAGCCCAAGAGATATTTTAAAATGTAGCATGTCTGTCCCCAATTAAGTAAGCCATAACAGGTTTACTGTTAGTTTTTTCCGTGCAATTTCTTTGTGACGGAAGTTTAAAAAACAGAAATGTTTAAGTCTGGCTCAGCTTTTTAATAACGCCGCCTCTCACGAATCCACCATCTTTATGTTGCCATACCTTGATCGCCAGTTTATGGGGTCCCAGAGTAAAGTTTGTCCATTTCCCGCACTGCTCACACGGTACTGCATTTGTATTCTCATGAGACACACTTTCACATCCAATTTCTTAGATTTTTTACTGTAAGGAAGGATGTTTAGAAAACATCTGAAAATGCACAGCCTTATCCATGACCAATTTGCAACTCATCCAGCATGCACCTTAACGGTAATGTACTCTCCCACAGACCTACACCAGCCCCAATTGGACCTGTGCAATTCATTTAAACCTTTGATTTTCCCCAAGCTAACAGTATTTATATTGCTGTGGCAACAGATTTCCTTAGAATTTGTGTTGTAATGCAAAGTCCAGTAGCCGAGGTGTATGTTTATTTAGGCTTAGTTACAAGGAAAGTTCCAGGTAAGTAGGTAGATGATAACAGCTAGTCCCACCAGGAGCAGCCTCCCTGCTGCTCAGCCGGCACACTCCAACTGACACTCTGCACATCACCAGGCACCCATGCATTCTATGACATCACCAAGCATTCAGCATTCCATTCATCACCAAGCACTCCAGCACTCACCCTGGCTGAGCAGTAGGGAAGATGTAGCTAAGGAAAAGGAATGGCAACAGTTAAGTCACAACATATCCCCTTTCCTTAGGGAAACTATAGACCGAAATAAATTGAAACATGCATATAACCCAAAAGGAAGAAAATAGAATAAGATCAAGTTACATTGGCAAATCTATAAATACATTAAATTCACAAGTAATTGATGGAACATTCCTAATGTATAAATGCATTAAAATCTCAAAGAATTGACAGAACATTCCTGTTGCAAACAATAACTCCTAAAGCAATCAACACCTCCTGAATCAATTAACTGCATTAAGATCTACTCCATCCCCCTTTCTTGGGGAATATAAAGCTAGAAGCATACCGAGACCAAAGAGGATGAGGCGTAACACATAACACACCCTTTACCTCTGACCCAACACACCCTGTACCTCTGACCCATCAAGAATCCCAGGCAACACGCTTCACATAGTAACAAATATGCACACCTACAACACAACACTCAGGAAGACCCACTCAGCACTGAGGTACACACAACCCCACAGCTCTGTACTAGGGTACTCAAAACCATACAGATCTCTACTAGGGTACTCACCACCCTACAGCTCTGTACTAGGGTACTCACCACCCTGCAGCTCTATACAAGGGTACATACTCACCGTCCTACAACTTTGCACTAGGGTACTCACCGCCCTACAACTTTGCACTAGGGTACTCGCCACCCTCCAACTCTGTACTACGGTACTCACAACCCTACAACTCTGTACTAGGGTACTCACCACCCTACAACCCCCTACTAGAGTAATCACAACCCTACAACTACAAACAACAACGCAAAACCTCAAACACGCTCACCATTATTAAACCCACAAGACCGCAAGCCAGCTTATGAGACTCTATAATCATTGAAAAAGAGTATATTGAACTCGCATTTAGCATAAACTTAAGCAGGAAAAACAGAATAGCATACACCGCCCATACATCACCATATAACGTAAACAATGAACATGCATACCAATAATAAGACTAGCACACATCTACATGAACAGAAACTGGTTATGGCATGAAATAAACATTGCAGCAAAATGACCACAGAAATGAAAAAAAATACATCTAATAAAACATCATCAGCAAACTAGGGCAAGTATAGGCAGTCACAAAAATATTTCAAATTCCCCTGGTGAGCGAGCCCTCACCCGAGAAACAAAACGCCCCTCTGCTTCCAATCCTAAGTATTGTGCAAGAGCGTCAATGATCCCTTATCTCCTGTTCCTCTGTCAGGTCTGTACCTCACCATGCATGTTCAAGCTCTCCAATCCTTATCTCGATTAGCAGATGGAATAAAGGCTGCCGCACAACAGAGATCCGCTCCCCCTCATGCTTCGATGAACGCTGCACACCACTTCCTGTATCCTTAGAACAAACAGTGCACAGACAGATGCGCGGTCTAGTTGGTGACCTCCCAGCAGTCATCAATGTGACGACGCGCTTCCCTCATTGTCTCGCAACTCCATCAAGCGCGAAGGTCCACCGCCAAGTGACACTTGTTGCTGACTCATGCAGAGTGCATCACAGTGCTCGCAGCGTAGACTCGGAATGGCAGCAGGAGAGGACATATCCATGATGCAGGGCAGCGCATGTGGGTATTTTCAAATGCCGCCTCACATCCTGGTAAGTGGATATGAGCCATGCATAGATGACATTCTCGCGACCGTTTGAACCCTGCAAAACCCAACGGTAAAAGGGCACACACTCCGCACTACCCACAACAAGCCAAGACAGAGTTAGGATGCCCCCAACGCATTGCAAAACTCAGCGTTATTAATAATTTCCACTGTACCTACACCATTAGTACCACAGGGGTTGAGCAGCTGGTTCATCAAACCAAACGCCGTATGTTAACAACTTCAAAGTAAATGCTACCGATTTCCTCCAAATACATGCAGCAGCTCTGTGTAATCCACACACAACAGATCAACAGTGGCCTTTATGTTTCAATTGACATTTTGAAAGTCCTTGGATCTTTGTCTTTTGGTTCCTTGATTCCTTAGTTGTCTTTACTCCTTAATTCACGCGTCAGTTCTTCAGATCGTCGCCAAAATTGTTGTAACGGAAGCTACAGAGTCCATCTGTACATGTAAGATACTTCTTTATTGGTAGCTTGGTTCCAGCATAGGTGGTCATGATAGTAGGATAAGATAGAAGGTACAAAGATAGCCCCACCAGGAGCAAGCTCCTTACAGCTCAGCCTGAGTAGACCAACTGACAATCTCACCCAGAGAGGCACCCAGGCATTCTATGATGTCATGCAACATTCTAACAGAGCAGTACAGTGGAGAATAGCTGACAAGTACTTTACCACAGGATGCCCCCAACGCATTGCAAAACTCAGCGTTATTAATAATTTCCACTGTACCTACACCATTAGTACCACAGGGGTTGAGCAGCTGGTTCATCAAACCAAATGCCGTATGTTAACAACGTCAAAGTAAATGCTACCGATTTCCTCCAAATACATGCAGCAGCTCTGTGTAATCCACACAAAACAGATCAACAGTGGCTGTTTGATGAAATCAAAGTTCTGTCAGTTGAACTATCTGACTCAATAAACAGTTCTGTGTACACTTACAGCAACTCAAAGGGCTTACACCACTAGTTTAAATCGCATTCAGCACATCAGAGCACGTAGACAAGGAGGCTAGTTGATATCAATACATAAAGTTCATTGATGTCAAGAAGGTCAGACGACCCAGACTGCAGGATGTCCACGATATGAGGGACACTGGTGGGGCTGACCAGGGCATTGCTTTTACTTCAGGTTACTTAGTTCCAGCTTCTTCCGCAGGTTCCTTCTAGTTTCTTCAATAGATTCATATACTGTCTAGGCTCTTGAAAAACCGTCGCCAAAATGTTGTAATACAAAGTCCATTAGCAAAGGTTTATATCCTGTAGATTGTTTATTTACAAGGAAAGTTCCAGGTAAGTAGGTAGATAACAGCTAGTCCCACCAGGAGCAGCCTCCTTGCTGCTCAGCCGGCATACTCCAACTGACACTCAGCACATCACCAGGCACCCATGCATTCTATGACATCACCAAGAATTCAGCTTCCATTCATCACCTAGCACTCCAGCACTCACCCTGGCTGACCAGTAGGGAAGATGTAGCTAAGGAATGGCAACAGTTAAGTCACAACAATTTGCTCACTAGCAAGAGTGAGTTAAAAGCCAGAAAACGAAGCAAATGCCTCTCGACCTGTACACGTAGAAATGAATATTCTGTCCTATATCAGTATACCACAACATGGATTCCAAATATAAATTCATATATGGAGCCTTGAGGTGGTTTCTAAAACGAATTCCCAACTTAGTCTAGGATGTTTGGTACCCCAGACCTGTTCAGAAAGGATGCGTTTTTATTTTCTTCAAAATAGATTTAGTTCATTCAGTCTAAATGTTTGAAATATTGCCTCTCAACCGGATGCTGCCCTGCCTGTGTCAATAGCATACTCCATGCTAGAGGTAAGGGGAGGAGCATGGTGGTGTTTGGAAGATTATAATTCAGTGAAGTAGGAAAACCAATTTATCAACACTGTTTATCCCTATGCGTTGTGGGAAGAGAGGGATAGTGTAATGTGGGAGACCGAAAGGAAAGTCAAGGAGCAGTTAAGTAGCCCGGGGTCTCTTTAGTAATATTTAGTAGAACATTTCTGTTTGCGAAAAACACTAGTTTATTGACTTGATTCTTGGATATTTTTTCATTAAAACTGTAGTATAAGTCTTGTTAGGTTTCAGAAGTTTTCTGGATAAGTATTCTGCTTAAGAAGTGATAAGATTTCCCCTTTTGAGTTCTAAAAAGCAATTCCCTTGAGGCATTCCTGTACATTTTTAAAGCAATTCCCTTGAGGCATGCCTGTACAATTTTAGGATGAGTCAGCCGAAGAAGAGTTGCAGTTATTTACCCATTTAACAAATGGACTAACCTGTGAAGGAAAAAAGTTTTTATGGATGCTAGGATATGCTGAAGTGTTCCTTGGTCATCTTGGCTGAATGAAGACAAGCAAGGTGTGTGAGTATATTTTTCTATGGCGGGATCGTCACAAAACTTGGCATGCCAAAACATAGCTGACAAAGTTAGTAGATTGCCAAGTTTCGTGCAAATCTGTCCACAGAGTCATAAGTTATAGGCAAATCAAAAAATGCATTTTCATTGAAAATGCCGTTTAACCTATAACCACATAGTGGTGACTGCCACTGCGTAATGTATATTTAAATTGCCGAAGTGGAGCTTTAGGTCGACAAGTTAATTTTGAAGGCCCCCCACTCCCCGAAAGGGTAGTTGTTAGTTTTTGTTGTGCCAGCCCCAGGCTTCTCAATAACAGGTTTTGCTATATACTTTCTCTGACATTTTCCAGCCCATTCCTAGAGCCCTCTAAGCACTCACCTACTTGCCACTTGTTAGAATTTACCAATATGTGAATTACATGTGACTATACTTAAAGACTCTGTCCTTCCATGGCATCCTTACTCCTCCAGCCTGCCTTTAAAAACCTCTGCTGATTACCCTCCAGAAACCTAATATCCTTTTACCGCACTCAAATTAAATAAGCTTTGGTAAAACCAATAATACTTGCCTCTTGGACCTATTGATTTTGTCAAAGGTTTTAACAGTTTTTTGTATATACACAGCATATTTTACATAGGTAAGGACTCTGAATTTGTAAACTCTTCTTGCTTTAGTGCCATGTTGTATTGTAACTGACTTTACTGAGTATAGGCAAAGCCAAGAGGGCTCTGCTATTAAAGGGAGAGATGTTGGGTTTTCCAATGTTTGTATGGTACATGTGAGCTGAACCCAATCTGGGTACTAGAGTGAGTACTGGTTGTCGGAGGGTGTTCATAATGATGCACGATTGAGAGTACTAGAGCTGAGACTGACAGCAGTATGAGACAGTGGGCCATAACCTTGTTCATATTATATGCTCATCCAGTCCTTGGCCTCTCTCCATTGCACACATAGTGATGGTGACAGATGCAGCTATCATTTGTAATTACCAATTCTAATTATTTACAACAAAATCATTGTTGTGATTTATATCAAAATGAGCTCTCAAAGCCAATAGGTCTAGCCTGTTTTAGGCTTATGTTTATTGTTGTGTGATTCATCCGAGTGCAATAGCAGAAAACTCACAAAGAGGCACCTAAATGCTGGTAGGGAGCATGCTGTTTAAAGCACACAAATGTAGTTCACATGTTTTAAGACATGTTCTGAAATGTGTTGGCCAAGCCCCTTTTAGAGCCTCCCATCCTTTTTTCATCCCACGTAAAGCACTGTGATTCACAATAGGTTTTTCTTCCTACAGGCAGCTAAATGCTTGTTGCCTTTTGCAATACAATAGGTCTCGCATTTGCGAGAGTTAGAACCAGTTGCATTGTAAATGACAATTTACAATGCAACTGGGATAGGAATTATGTGGCATGGTAAATATATAGAAAGGAAGACAGAGGTATAGGTAGTTTGTGCATGAAGTGATGAATGAACTCTCGATAGAGCTGGTGCTGAGCGATACTGAGGTGGTGCCGAGTGATGCTTTGGTGCTGGAAAGGGAAGGCTATTTGTGAGGATGTCCTCATGGTTTTGCCGGGAGATCTACCAGATGTCAGTGAGCTTTGCTGCTTTTCTCTTCGGTTATTGAGAAGAAAATCCTTCTTGCTCCTGGCCATAGTACTTCTGAGTGTCGATGAGCTGCTAAAAACCTTAAAATAACCGGCACACGCCCCAAAATGAAGGAGAGCCCGCTTAATCAAAGAGGAACAGCTCAATACAATAATATATACAAGCGGCGAGCCATTGGTGAATATGTCTTGGAGTAAGGATCCATGTACACCAGACTGCGTGCAATGGGCTGCACCCGCACTTTCCTCAGAGCTATCATATCCACCAGACAGGTTAAAAAACTAGAATTCCATGCATGAATGTGTACGTTTAAGCTCCGTGCGATGTAAGACATGGAAGGGAAAGATGGGCAGCCATGGCACCAGAAGGAGCCAAGCCACGGAGTAGCAGCATGAAACACAAAGGAATCCGGCACGTGACCTCTATGTACAGTGTTTGCTAACAGAGCACAGCAGAAGCAGGGGCAAGCAAAAGCTCATTTTCCAAGCCCATTTCCATTTCTTCTAAAAACATGCTGTAAACAACATCTAGGGATGAGGTTGGAAAAGGCGTTGGAGAGTGGTGGGGGTGTTGAGTAAAACCAAAGGGAGTGGGAGGATGGCGAGGGGACTGTGTATGCCCCCACCTTAGACCCTGGAGATGGGGAAAGTGTGAGAGCCCCTCCACGCAGAGCTCGACACTCAACAGTATAAGAGGTTAGTTAATCACAGCTTATGCCTCTAACTGATCTAACTGATATTATTAGCTCAAATTTTGTAAAAATTGAAACATGCCCTCCCTCTTCCCTGACAGCAGATGAAAATCATGCGTGCGTACATACAAACACAAGAATCTCAGATATACACACACCCTCAAATCACTCTTGTGCAGATACAAACACCACAGATATACAATGCCACACTCCAGCATGCATTATTCTTCAAAACCCTGACTGATCCTTATTTCGAATGTGTCAATATTGAAACGCTGCACAAAGGTTTGATTTCCATCCTCTTTGCCTATGCTAAGATATAGGGTCAATACAGATGTGTCGTTTTTAGGAAGATTCTTTCAGGTTCACTTATAGGATCAGTCTTGGGTGCAGAATTCCACGTGGATCTATGTTGTTCCAAGCGCAACCCCTTGATTTCTAAACTTTGCAACTGTAAGACTAATATCCACTACATTTTACATTGGCATCCAGCATTCTGACATCCTTTCCAAAGAACACACCCAAAAAGAATATAACAATAGCCCTGAAAAATGTTAATCGACACAAAACCCTTGGTTAAGGTGTTCAGCGTTCATTTAAAGGATGGTAATTGGATTTGTCTTAAAAATAATGTAATGAACTGCCGCCGATGCCTATTGCTTTGTAGTTTGTATTCGTTTTGTTGGCTCTCCGTGTAGATTAAACAGAATGCTGGATGGTTGAGAGGGGAGGTTAGGACTGATATCATCCACAGACCAGAAGTTTGCAGACCGAGTCTATGCCTGTGGTGATGTAAATATGTGGGTTCTTCAAGTGGATGGTTTGCACCACTTCATTTGCAGAATCACCCTAGAGACATCCAAATAATGGACAGTTGCCTGTCCTCCCTCTAGCTAGCATCCACTTACCACATACCACTGCAGTAAGAATGGCAATGCATATCTCGCTCGATGGGAAAACCCCTCTGATGTAGGGGAAATTCCTAGGAGACACTGCTCAGAACCAAAAGGGGCTGATGTAGAAAGAGTCTTCTGAGAGGGCACTCTATTGTTTGGTGGGCGGAGGACTGGGACGGCAGACCAGCCGTGGATTGAAGAGAGAGCTCGTGACTCAGCTCCGTCATTATTTCAATTTACAACTTTCACGTGTGTGTATGGTTCTCTTAAATAAACAAGCACGTCAAACCTTACATCAAGCCTGCGAAAACATGAGCAGAGGCAGGCAAACTAAAAAAAAAAGAGTGCTCAGAGTACATAAATAATATAAAGGGTAACAACTCCTGTAACGGGGGCAGTCCTCATGGGAGGTTACAAAAGTCCAAAAGGAGAGACTATTCAGCATATTCACCAAACAAAACCAGGCATTTATGAAGGGCAGTAACTGGAACCATCGAAGAAGATAGGAGGTGCTTCAGTCCCACATTCTGGATACAGCATGTCTCAAAGAGAGCGCATGCGCTACCTAGACAAGACCTAAAAATTATGAGGCGCATGCATCAAGGTAGGATTTTGCGAGATCTTAATTGCGATTATTAAGGAATCGCAATTAAGGACTTGCAAAAGCTATGCATGTAGGAATCGCTATTAAAAATAGCGATTCCTAAACAATCCTTAATTGCGACTCGCAATTTGCGAGTTCCAATTAAGGAATGGCTCCCCATTCATTCCTATGATAAGAATGAATTGGAGATTGCATGCGAGTAACAATAGGTACTCGCAAATTGCGCATGCAATTTCAAGGGTGCAAGGATATCAAAAGGACATCCTGTTGCACCCCTGAAATTGTGATATGCACCCATGTTGCGCATACACATGCCCCAAGGGCATGTGTGCGCGCAACATGAAACTTTGAAAAATGCACTTTAGTGCATTGTTTAAAGTTTTTGCAAATTACCGACCAGTTTAACTGCTCGGTAATTTGCAGACCCAAATAGCGAAATCGCTATTTAAAAATGGTTCTTGTATTGCATGCGATTCCTTAAATGCAATCGCAATTTAAGAAATCGCAATTAATTGCGATTTCTTAAATTGCGAGTGCCTTACACCTTTAATGCACCGCAAAAGCCCTTTTTGCGGGCCGAAATGGATGATTTTTGCGAATCGCACCGTTTGCGCTTGCAAAAAAGGTTGATGCATGTGCCTGTATGTTTTTATAAAACTGTGGAGTCCTTGGAGTTGAATCAAAAACGTGTGGAGCAGGAAGGCGCAACTGTTTTTGTCCTCTGTGGCACTCTCTACAGCATCTCTGGGAGGGCAGGAGAACAGCAAGTTATGTTTTGGAGAATGGAGTCATGCACTTCAGTGAAAGAAAGCCTATGGCCTGACCTCCTTCACTGTGACACTCCAGGCCATGATTGTAGGTCGCGGGGCTCTAGGTGCTACAGTGCCCCTTTTGTGCAAAGGGAAAAAGACTGGCCGTAAGACTGCGTCTAATCAGAATACCTATTTTTCCTCCTAATGTCTTATTGTATAGAATGCAATTATTTGTGCATGGTTTTTTATCACGTTAAGCAAGCTAATACCAGCTGGTGCATGCACCTGTGCTACATAAAACTGTTAAATAAATGCTGCTCCTCCCCATATTGCCTGTCAGTCTCCTTGATCTATCTGGTAAGGTTATTGGGAGCTGCTGATAACTGCAGTGAAATATTCCAGTTATCGAATATTACAAAGATTGTATTAAATGTGCCAAACAGAAAATGTTATACTTTTTCAAAACTAAATATCTAATCAAGGTGCAAGGATTTAAAAAATGTTAGACATTTTGATGTTGGTAGTTTCAATTTTCAAAATAAGTAGATGAAAGCAGATAAGGACATTTAATTCAGCAGTTCAGTTCATAAAGTTCAGTGCAGACACAAACCTATCTTAGGCTGGATACCTAATGTACACAATCTTCAGAAGTAGGCATTACTGTAAATAATATGATTATAAATAAAAATCTCTAAGGCTCAGTTATGCAGGTACACTGTGAAAAATTTTAAAATCAACAATTTTTTCTCAAAGATTCAACATTTCAGTTTCACTTCCATCAGGAAATTATTCAATATTGATCACCTCAGTTCATGTCTGTTCATGGAGGTGCTGCCAATAAAAATCAGTAGTTTCTTAGATCAATATCTTTCTTCCGCTTCAGCCTTTGCCAAATATGCCCACGTAGGAGCTGTGTACTTCTTGTTTGGCACTCTAACTCTTGTTGATTTTTATGACATCTGGCCTTTCAGAATCAGTAGTTCAAAACTTTACTGTTTCATCTGATTGTTCTCCGTTTTTCTTCTAACGGTCAACGTTTTGCAACACTTTTTCCTTCTCTCACACCCTCAGACTAATCTACTTGTATCAGGCGTCCATCTTCAAATCGATTTTTAGTTCCTCTATCTGACTCAAAAGAAGTTGGCAAACAGAATCTAGGGTTCAGCTCCCTCAATAACAGCTTGGCTACAGTTAGTGAGCCCCTCCTACGGGGTGGATAAGCCTCAACCCACCTCCTAAACAAGCAGTACCCGCTAGGATATACCGTAAACCATTGCACAGGGGCATTTCAACAAGATCTGATTGTAATCTTCTGATGGGACCTTCCGATTTTCTTATGTGACTCAGTTATTTGTCCTACCTGTGTTCAGCTGTTGAAAGTTGGCACATCTCTGACATAGTGCCTCTGAAATGTGGATTAAACCAATATTTCTTAAAGATTGACAACATAGCATCATGTCCCACATGTAGGCCCATTAATGTAGCTTGCCATCTGCAACAATATAGATTCATTTAGAACTAATCTATTATCGCTTGACACCCACATCTCCTGATTGTCTTTTGAACATCATACTTTTTCCCATCTTTTCTTTTTATATTCTGGCACCTCATTTTGCAGTTCCCTCAAGTGATTGAGTTGACCTATACAAGAAACTATTGACATTTTCCATTTCTTTTTCTGGTTTTTGATTTGTTCCTAATGTATCATGCTCAAGAGCACAGCACTTTGCAACCTTATCTGCAAAATGATTGCCCACTGTTAATGTGTTGTCACCACTGTTGAATGCAGCACATTTAACAACAGCAATCTTCTTTGGGAACAACCATCATCAAAAAATATTAAATCAACCATTTTCAGTGGTAAATCTCGAATATCCTGTCTTCGTTTGGTACACAACTCTCACATCAATATCATCATGGTCACTTTAATCTGTTTCATCATCAAACTCCTCCTTTGGCATTGGTGGATGTGTTGCAGAAATCAGTGTACTGCAACATTTAATTTCAATGTTCCATGCCAGCAGAATAATCTGCCCATACTTGGTTAAGTGACTGGAAGCGCACACGTTAGCAATGTCTCAATTGAATATGGAACCAGCGCAATAAGTGTGTGTACCATTGCAGTCGTCACTTTGAACAATTGCTAAAGGAGTCACTACAATACTCTTCATACATGTAGGAACGGTGGGCACTGCATTTAGTGTAGCAGAAAAAGATCCAATGGGCTGCTAGTTGTTGCGTGAGGACGGAAAATGCTTCTTTTTCATAATGAAATAAAGAAAAATCTTTCTTGTAATTTGGCATTCATAGAGTAGGGGAGCTACACAAGGTGTGTCTGATATCCATGAAGCAATACATTCATTGTCCGAAGGCACCTGGTCCCTCACGTCACTGAGTCAGACTCCATAAAGGTTTTGCAAGCAGGGAAAACTTTGGAATCCAGTGATAATAGCCAACCATACCCAGAAACCTCCTCAATTCTGTGTTATTGGTGGTCATTTACAGAATCACAGATGTACATTCTTAGGATATCTTTCTTAATTTGATGTCCCAAATACATCTTTTTCCTGACAGTATTGTAATTTCAAAGAGATACTTTATGCTCATTTTCAGCCAAATGATTCAACAAAGCAACTGTTTAAGTCTACAGCCCTATTTGATTTGTCTGTGACCAAAAGGTTGTTCAATATATTGGACTAGCAATGAGTCGCAATGAAAATTTAAACTTTCCAAATCCATCTTTCGGGTTTGGGAAATGATTGAAGGACTTTCTATATACAGTTGTGGGTAGAGGTGTGGGCGAGCCAACAAATTAACTTAGAGCAGAGCCAAGCCAAGGGGTTTTTAGACCCTATGAATGAACCGAACCCTAAAAATGTTTGCTATGTAAATCATGCAACAAACATCACATAACATATGATAGTCTCATCAAAATTTAAAAAAGTGTATTTATTTAACATATGGAAGCTTTGGTATTAATATGTCACATTATATAGCTCTGCTCTGAGAAGCACTTATTAAAAGGGATATATATATTTTTTTTTAAACCTGAATGTCCGTGAACTGAGGAAAGACAATTGTCATGTAAGCCCTGAACGTGGCCCAGATTATTATAGTGCAACATTATAGACAAGTAAATCAAACAATAGGTTTTTGTACAACTGATATTCTGAAGTCACATATTTGAAAGTGTTTCATATAGGATAAGGAAGAAAAAAGGAATTTTGGTGAAATAAAATACTTACCTAATATCACAATTTAAGCGAGGAAGCCACAATTTAGCTAGGTTTTCTGGCTTTACTTTGTACATAAAAGTGAGTAAATGGGTATCTATTTGTCTTTCCTTGTGTTAAGGCTTTGCTTTCACATCTTTGTGCATTTTTTTCTGCAGTTTTTATGTAGCGTTAACTCGACCGGAAGGTATTGAACCCTTTACATGGGCACCCAGTGCTTCATTATACAAGGTCACATTCATTGTTGATTGGCACAAGTAGATTACGTGATTTGCCCGAAATCACAGGATATTGAGCAGAAGCCTGGCTCAAGCTTTCAGTGGTGCTTCCACCTCTAGTTGTGGGGCTCTACACCCAACCAGGATTCCACTTAAAAATCCTAATGCCAAAGGCTACTGACTTTTCTGAAGAGGAATTGAAAAAAATACTTGACACAAGTTTACAACAGTGAAACATTTAGCTCTTGTTGGAATCTGAAATATTACAGCAGTATACGGTACCACAGGACTACGAGGAATGATTATATGATTAACTTTGTGCAGCTCCTGTACTATTCTCCATTAGGTTTCTTTATTGCCATAATCAGAGACTTACATGGGCTTCCGGGGACTTCTTTTAGAATACCCCCCTCAACCATTTTATCAATAACAGGTGATATCCCTTCCTGCTTCACGGGTAAGCTTGTATTTAGGACTGCAGGGATACACTGCATTCGGTTTTACATTGATCAACCCAATTTCTTTGTTCACAGTATGTCTTAAATCTGATGACAAGTTCTTATGTGAGAGCTGGCGACATTTTAATTCTTGCTTCTTGTGATTTTATTTTAAACTCTGAATCCTCAATCTTTGTCTGAATACTACCACCATCTGGTATACAGTAAATTACACAATTAAGTTTACAGGAGATCTTGTCCCAACAAACAAACTCAACTTGTTTAATTGAGTGAGCCCATGACCAATTTTTCCTGGGACATTAGCTGATAACTTACTAGTCGCTCGTTTATTTGAAATGTCTAAAACTTGAACTTCTTTTTCCCAGGGGGTAGTTTGGGAACCTACATGATCTACCCTTGAATCAGGTAGCCCCTGTATCGTTCAAAAATGATACTGGATGGCTATTCAATCAATCAATCAGACTTTATTCGCATTTGATAAATGCATAAAAGTACAAATATTACATATACAACAGATACAAAATATGTGACAAGTCTGTTATAAATATTAAAAAGGTTAAAAGACCTACTTTGGGTACAATAACAAAAAACTAAGACATTACACTTACAAAACGTTAAGATCATTGTGGAAAGATACAGAATCATATAGGACAACCTCTCTTGCAGATGACTTCTTTCTAATCTGTAAGATTGAATGTAAGAAGCACGCTATCATGAAGCAAATAGAGTTTCTAGTGAGTTGATTACAGCTATTTTACTTGGCTATTCACTTCTCTTTCCACATCAGGGCAGTTCTCATCTACCTCTAAGGCTGCACCAAGCATGCAATCCTTCCCCCCCCGCCCCTTCCCCCCCTCCTCCGTCCCTGAAACACCCTCATTATGCCGAACTGGGTGGCGTAGGAGCTCTGTTCATCATTTCATTTTGTGATGTTGCTAGGTGCAACCTAAGTGGCTAAGGGTATGCCCAGGCGTGGGTCTCTTGCTTGCTGTGCCACTGGATTCAACCTAGCCTGGCTGATATGGGGTGATGCCCTGAAATCGGTCCCGGGATGCTCGTTTTCGGTCCAGGGAGGACCTGGCTTGGCAATTCGGGCTCGACTGTTCCAATGAGGAACAGGGTCAAGACTGATTTGCATATGGCTGGGTCCTAACTGGGGTGACGTGGTGAGTAAAATAGCAATGAATTAAACCCAAATCTGTGACTGGGAGTGAGTGTTTGAAAAGTTTAAACACTTCGTTCATCCTTTTATTTTTGTGATATTGCTTTTGTATGTACCTGCAAATTGTAGAAAGTTATCACTAATCATAGATTGTTTTTGTTGAAATCTGAAATTATTTTGGAAACCCTGTACATTATTTTGCAAGGGCTGTTGCATGATTCGAGCTGGAGTCTTCTTCCCACTGAAATACTTTGGATTCTGCATGTTCTGTATAGAAGCCAGTAGTGCTCGGACAGTCGATGGCCCCACTATATTGAGACTCACTTGAAAATATATTCGGATTAGACCCAAAATACTGTTTCTAGTGTCAGTTTTTCTCTCCGATGTGGCAAAGACATTTCTCATCTGTGCATTAATATTTTGGTTGGGCATATTTTTAGTAAAGCCTCTGCCTCTACCTCTGCCATGAGGACCAACATTTCCACCTTGCATAAAATGCGCACCATTGCCGATTGCATTTACACCTTGCACCAGCACCAAAACCAGGTGACTGAAAACCATCTTGACCACCATTTTGGAAAAACTTCATTTGTGAAATCATCAATTTCTCTTGCATGTTTTTTCTTTGAGCATCACATCACGTTACACTTTGCTGAATATGCAAACTAATATCTGGATGCAATCCCAACACAAAAGCCGAAGAGAATCCATACACGCCTTCTTTCATTAGGTCTTCAGCTCCACTGTCCTGTCTGTTTACCTGCATCAATCTCTCATAAATTCATGCCCTGATTCACCTGGATCTTGCATCGCTCTTAGGAACTGATTAATTAATCACTTTTTAGTCAACTCTATTTTAAATGTCTCACAAATTATATTGAGTTTTCAATCCATTTTAAATTCTGTAGCCAATTCCTGAAGTTTCTCAAATGCACTATGACTACCTCTTCCTGAACCCAAAAATGCAAATTCAATTTTATTACACATTAAAATATTGTCATTGCAAATTTTCGTTTCTACCATAATTTCCAAATCTCCTTTGAAGACTGACTAGATACCGCCTCACCTCTCCTGACGCTCTGCATTTTTGCTCCTATGTCTTGTACCGGCACTTGCACAAGACTCCTTACAAGGAGGTGCCCTGACTTCAGTCAACAAACTGTTTATAAACTCAACCTCTTTCTCAGAATCACTGTCTTTTCCATCTCATTATTGTCCTCATTTTTGTGATCTTTTTGTCTGATTCATCTGTAAACAAAGGGAAATCTATAGTTTCTAGCATTTCTGTCTCCGTACCTTCTTCTGTAAACACAATCTCGCATCCATCCAATAGATGTCTGCCTTACTAATTAGGTTTTCAACATTTTCTTATTGTTAATTGTCCCTATCCACAAAAAAGGCTCCCGAAGTGACTCATCTAATTATCACCCAATATCCCTACTGGACAGTGCTGGGAAAAGCTATGGGAAACCCCTCACACCATTGGAGGCTTGGGTAGCCGAAAAAGGGATTTTGTCCCCTTTGCAAGCTAGTTTCAGAATGATCCAAGGCACAGTAGCCCAAGCCATGAGGTTATATAACATCAGTTTGATTTACAACCATACAAAGAATTTGCCTTTATATTTGACTTTTATAAATGTAAAAACTGCATTGCTTTGGTTCTACAGATTATTCTTATGGGAAACTCTACTAGACCTTTTTGTCCCTGGCAAATTGCCTGCAATTATATCAGGATAACTCAGCCGCTGTGAGATTTTGCTCTAGAGGCAGATTAACACCAAACTTCGATATAAATAGTGGAGTACGGCAGGGCTGTGTTCTTGCGCCACTTCTATTTAATCTTTTTATCAACAATATAAAAAAAAAAAACGATCATTAAACCTGGATGTGCTTTCTGTTGAGGGAGACAAATTCCCTATCCTTTTATTCATAGATGACACTGTTTTAATTTCATGTGCCAAGTTATCCATGCACAAGTTGTTAAATAGGTTTGAAAGTTAATGTGTTACGAAAAATGTGTGATCAATGCACAAAATACTCTATAATATTAAACTAAACACCAAGAGTAGCCTAAAGAGCTAATTTAAGATATGACAAACCCCTATATAGGGTAAACTATTATGACTATCTAGGAATAAGGTTTCTCTGGGCCAAGCTGCTTATGAAAAGCAAAGCCACTGTGCCAATAAATCTCCCTGGTCCTCCAAGCTTACCAAGTGAAAGCAGTGGCCTCTTGCTCATATAGGTTGGATGTGTATGGTTAAAAAATGTCTGGAATGGGAAAGCTTGAAACACATTTTTAATTAGCCTTTTGTGCATAGGTCCGGAACCCTTGGTACCCCTCAGGATGGAGTCGGGAATGAAGTCCATTATGAATTTACTAGCCCCTCAACCCATACACTATTGGATTCAGGTTTGGTGAAACCCACAGTTGACAGAATATCTCATGCTCTTACGCACAACCTGAAAAACTGGCAGCATAAAGAAGTTCCCCTGTTTGTTATGTTGCAATGATTGCTGAATTGCAGACAAGAATTTGCAAGGGACTCCAAGGTCTGTTAGGGTCTTCCATAATTATGCTATAAGCTTCCTGGCCTTGGGATGTGAGTACTTTAGGAATATGACATCTGTAAGCGTAGCCTGCGTTAAGGACAAATACTGGTCAAATGTGAAAGTAAAGCAGAGAGGAGATCTCTTGAAGCGATTCCTGGATTACAAACCTTCCAGCAGGCTAAGCTGCATATGGATCAGATTTATCCTGACCTAAAAAGATAGCTCTATGAAAGATTTAGGTTGGGTGCATTATTGGTAAAAGCCCCAGCCTCAACACTATGTACTTGTACTCAAGACAAAACTTTACTACACTTTATGCTTCTTTACACTTTGTCCACGAAAGCAAGGCAGCAGTATTTGCAACCCCCTTTTGGTCCAATTCAATGTCAGGTAATGTAAAGGAGCTTTGTCATTGTGTCTCCAAGTGAACTATGAGATATTGGCTCCAGTTGCTTCCTATATTTATGCGGCATGGAGAATAACAAGATCTCATGCTTATTAGGTTCTGCTTCCCCTTTGCCCATGAGGTTTTGATGATATTGGTGCATAATGAATTGTATAATCCTGACCCTCTCTCCCAAATTGTTCAGCTTCAATTAAAGTCCAAAATATACATGCATTACTGCAATTCATCATATCGCTATCATTTTACCATGGGCAACGCTCGTTTTTAATATTTAATGTGTTTCTGGTTTAACTAGTGATTAATTTCTTTTTACTATTCACTTTCATGGTTTTTGAGTTGCGGAATGCCTCATGACGAATTGTTCTTTAATGCTTCAATATTTCAAATTGTTATTTTACTCATTATTTTAAATTACAAGATTGTTTTATTGTATAGCTTATACTTTTAAAGCTGACACAATAAAGACACATTTTCTTATTTGCTCTCTCGCTCGCCATGTAGTCCCACTCATTCAAGGGTACGAACTGCGCAGGTCTAGGCAGAGGGTTCATCTCAAACGTGGCACACCTCCGGTTCTCAGTCTTTTTCACTTCAAATGTACAATGAACAGGAATTTTTTTTTTTATTGTCCATAGTAATTCTGTTCTATTCTTTATGCCACAAATGTGTGTAAACCATAGTCCAAGAGCATTTGTAGGTGAGGGTACCAATTAGGGGCGAGAATCTCCTCCATTAGCCGGAATCACTTCTACAAAAGTGCACCAATTGCCATCTCACCGTATTTCAAAATGCACGCAATACTATTCCAAGCGCTCCCAAAACAAGACTTGAAATGCAGTCCTTAAACCAAAACAAAAAAACCCTTTGTCTGCTTACCGGGATATAGGACTGAAAATCCAAAAAAGGAAAAACCTCTTAAGTGCTTTAAATCACGCCAATATAGTCTCACGACCAGCAGTAAAGAATAATCAACACTACCCAGAGGAGTTCAAAAACAGCATGGTTATATAGGGTTTCGTAGGACTTTCACCAATAGGATTTTAACCTATAACCTGATGTGAAGCCATACGCTTTTTCGGCAGTCAGCTTTCTAATATTATCTCGAGCTGTTGGATTTCCATTAATCCTTAAAGATTGTCATAAATCCCCAAAACTTTGCACATAGATTACATAAAATCACAATATAGCCCCACCATGAGCACAATTCAAACCGCTTTAGCATTCCTGCATAACATTACAATGCAATGCAGTTTTTGAAGCATGTGCAGAACTTAATCACAACATCATTGAAATAACACACTGTGCGACTTGCACACGCCACAAAAAGAATTAACTAACTCCAAATTACATTTCGCAAGACAACACGAGGACATTATCACAATCTGGATAAGGCCGCTCCCCACCTGTAGGAAGCTTATGTGATAATATCAGCAGGTGGTAATACCATGCACAGAGTCCAGAGGTTCCCCAAAAGTGTACAGGGCTCAATGATATATCGAAAGTGCTCTATTAGTTGTAGTGTGGGCGAGAAGACTTAAGCCTAACGCAGAGGAGTGTACAACAGTTATTGCACACACATGATCAATAATGGACATACAACTCAAGAAGGGGATCCAGACCATTTTTTTTTTAAATTATACTTTGTTTGTATTCTATTTTTAGACCAAGGCTTTGTTGCTAAAGAAAGCATGTTTCAAGTAAAGCTACTTTATGCGTTCAAAAGTCAACAGTGCAATATTGGAATAGTTCAAGATTCCTGTGGTGGTAATCAATTTAGGGGTGTATCAAGCGAGTATACAACTTTCAGTTCCAGGTCAGACCCACATGGAGTGCAGGGTCGGTCGTGGGGATCTGGGGTACCCGTACGGTGCAGATTTCAGTATCTTCAACTCGGCTGTCGATACTGGCAATGATATGTTTACCCTCATGGTTGGCGGGGTCAATGAGTGGGATAGGTTTCAGCAGGGGTCCTACACAGTTACTGTCGCGGTCGATGGCTGTAGATCGGATGGGGGTCCGCCATCGTCTGATTGTCTTGGAGAGCTCACGGGCAGGTGGTGCAGGAGGCGACCGGCATGGCAACTAGCAGGAGGGTACATGCTCTTTGGCCTGGAGCTGTGGGCAACTCGGGTCATGGGGCAGAAACTATCCCTTGAGGTGGAGGAGGTCGTCCAGTTGTAGGGCGATCTTTGGGCAGGGTAGAGTCGCGTTGACACAAGTGCCGGTCCTCTACCACTGCAGTCTTTAGGAGATCTTAAGTGGTAGTGAGTCGCGTCGACACCAGTGTCGGTCCTCAACTGCTGCTTTTCTTGTAGTTCCTTTGCAGCAGGGAGTTCGCGTCGACCAGTGTCGGTCCTCTCTGTGGCAGTTCTTGCCGTTTGTTTCTCCTTTGACAGGTCCGCTGTCTGCTGGAGATTGGAGTCTTTGTCGAAGGCAGCTGTCCTCCCAGGGTTTCAGACGTCGATGGCTGCAAGACGGGTCACCGGTTTGCAGAAGCTGGAGACAAGCCGGTAGGGCTGGGCCAAGGCAGTTGTCGTCTTCAGTCTTCTCTGCAGGGTCGTTTTCATGCTTTTTATTTCATAGCAGATCTGTTGGTCCGTTCTGGGGAGCCCCCTAAATGCTAATTTTAGGAGGCGTTTTTAGGGGTGTAGCAGGTAGGGCCAATTGGCACCTTAACTTGGGGTGGCTACGCCCTCGAAGACCTGGCTTGGCAGTTTGGTCTCGACTGTTCCCATAAGGAAAAGGGTCCAGACTGATTTACATATTGTTGGGTCTGAACTGAGGTGGCGAATTGAGCTAAAGAACGATGATGGATTCAACCCAGATCTGGGGGAGGAGACATGACACACCTTCCCAGCATGTGTATTGTTTCTGGTCCCAGAGAGCAGGGGCTCCAAGGGTCCAGAAACATGTCTGGTGGTGGCTGGAATCCTACAACCTGTAATAGACCACACCAGGGTTGGTAGGGATTCAAGGGGCACCTCTGACGTGCCCTCTGGGTACATGGTCCAATAAATCTCACACTAGCATCCTTGTGGATTTATTGAGCGGACTATTTTGGTACCAAACGTTCCTGTATTCAGTAAAGCCATCATGGTGCTGTGGAACTAGAGTTGCAGATGTTCCTTTCCCATGTACTCTCTATGGCGTCACTAGCACTTGACATATTGGGAGATGGTTCCCAATACTGTAGGGGCACACCTGCTCAGGCAGATATGCCCTCACCTGGAGTATAGTGTACCCTGCCTTACTGCTGTGAGGCCTGCTAGAGGGGTGACTTACCTATACCAAAGGACAAGCGCCCTAAAATAAATAAAGAAAACCTTCACAGGACTGCTCAAAGTCCAAATCGCAAAGGTTTATTTAACATTAAGAATCATAACGGAAGGCAAGCCATATTCAAATCCGCACCAATAATGCATAAAATGCATAAAAATAAAGCCAGTTGTGAGAGATCATTACATAAGGGAATTGGCCATAATCAAATCCAGTTCAATAATGAGCTAGCTAAATCTACTCGGTTTGTATGTCAAAGGGGAGTTTAATTATAACTGGATTATTATATCTGAGAACAGACTGCTTGGTATGAAAAGCATGGAAAGTTTATAAAATCAGGTACGTTCCACAAGGGGACTGCTCTGTATGAAAGCAAAGGAAGGTCTGTAAGCATACATGAAATAAGGAAACTGTTGTAGAGTTTTCCTTCATGGAAGTGAGCAAAAGGGCAAGTCAAAGAAAACTCTGCCACACGTCCCAGAAAGGGCACATTTGATAGCTTCAGAGAAGTGAAAACCAATTCACTCTACATGGTATGACGTGAAATAATTATACTGTACTAACAAAGATACCTGACACAAACAAATCAATATTGTTAAAATTGTGCTACATAAAATAAATTACTTTAGGAAGCTCCTAAATCGGCAATAACTATTAGTCCCCTTTACCTTACAAACAAGGGAAATTATGTTGCACTATTGGAGCAAACTAAACAATATGCCATTTTTATAATGAATGGCAATACTGTTGCGGCTCGGGCAGTAACAGCCTTAATTTTTGCAATATACTAGAACATCTCAACATGGTTTCCTTCTAAGGCACTCGGATAGATACAGTGCAAGAAAGAAACACAATGAAATAAATCCCATTTGGGCTATTTTATGACTAGGAAAAACACAGAAGAGAAACACGCATGTAGGAAATTTGTTCGTGCAATTTCAAAAGCCACATTTTCTTCAGCAACCTTAAAATCAGTTTCAGTGCAAACAAGCAGAGGCCCAGTAAATTAAATTTATAGTCTAGTTGAGCTAACTTAAATATACGTAAATAAGCAGTATTTTCTTATTTAAAAAAATGCTCTATTCATGTATAAAGCAATGGCATTGTATTGCACAACTTGAATATATATGCTAATTAATCAGAAATAATGTCTCCTTTTAGGCAGGTGGAAGTACTGGACTTCTGATGGACTTAGCCGCCAATGAAAAAGCAGTTCATTCTGATTTCTTCAACGGTAAAGTATTTATCTTTATTATTTTTTCTGCCAAAGGTTGGCAACATAATCTGTTGAACCGAACAACTCAAAGGGTAGGCAGGTAGCTCCTACCTGTGACTGACTGTCTTCACTATTTGTTGTTTCCTAAGATGACAATTATTCCACTCCATTCTCACCATGAAATCCATGATCATCTTGACTGTTTGAATGGAGAAACTGTAAATGCTTGTACAAATACTCTGACATCTTCCAGAAAGATAGATCTGCAGGTTAGGCATTCTCTGACATCTAGTGTGAGCTACAGGTCACGTTCGAATCCTGTCCAGACCAACTCAGCCTTTCATCTTTACACTGAGAAGTGGTAAAGCTGTAGCAGGAAGTACTACTGACCAGAAATTAATATCCTCATCTTTTCCGTGCAGTGCTTGTGCGGCCCTGTAAATGGTTTAAGCCACAGAAGATGGACCATAAGGAAGGGTGGAATCTTGAACTTGACAAATCTTAACTCCTGTAAAACTCAGTCATTGTACCAGTCAGAGTGGACTCATTTGTGACTCTGAGCTAGCTAAATCCTAATACATCCGTGGTACTGCCAAGGAATGTCTACTTTTACAGACTTTAAACCATTAAAGGCACCTAAAATGCAGCATGCACTGAAAATCGCCAGGTGACATTGATTTGCCCCCACTGCATTGAAATCCTTTCCAAACCATAGGGTGACTCAATGAACCAAAGGAGACATGGATGCATTTGGAGCATCCTTTTAAGTCTATGTAGGTGGGTATAATAATTCCCTGTCTCACACTGTCTGTGTGCTTTTGTCTTCTCTCGTCTTTTTGGGTATGTTTTGAAGAACCTGGAGCTTTTGGAGGGTAGCGTTCATATGCTTCATTTGGTTAATAACTCCAGCCTCAGAACGAAGCCGTTTTCATGCATATTTCCTTAGAGACAGTCAAAATGTTGAAGATAGTGAAATCTAAACAATCCTTCGTTAACCTCTGAGTGGTTCCTAGACGAGTTTCCTAACTTATTTGTGCCCTTTACTAATGCATTATTTGCCAAGGATGTGTTCCACACATGCAGAGGAAAGCAGTTGTCCATTAAACTTTTTTTAGAAAAAGGTAAATGTCATGCCTAGTAATTAATGTACTATTACAGAATTACCAGAAACTAGCAAATTCAATTTAAAGGTTGTAAGTTCTCTTCAAAAATACTTGCCTATATTTTAATTATTGGACTGCAATTAATTTGGGGTTTGAGCCTGCCCTTATGTATATTAATGATAGACTGTTAGAGGTAGCAGATGAAGGTTGATTAGTTAAGGGAATCCTTCTTGACATCTCCACTTCCATTGCCATGTTGGACTATTCAAGTTAACCCACTAAAACGTGTTACCAGTATTACCAATCTAGCCTTCTAATAGTTTTAATCCATTCTCATAGCTCGAGAACAAAAGATCAAGTCTGGTCCAGCCATGCGCCTCAAGGAGTACCTAAAAGCTCCCTCTTGTTGGGCATTTTGGCACTTTTAAGGCACAAGATGTTGTCTATTTAAGAAATGCCCTTAAAGAATGAGCCCACAACAAAACAAAGTCCAGGAAGTTAAATGCATGCCAACACCGTGTCTACTATCTTATGGTCAATGTGTATAAGAAAGGATTTCTATGTTAAGCAAAGAGGATGCCAATACCCCAGAGCAAACTGCCCACTGAGCATAATTTCTGAGGGCAGTGAGGTTATTTTTCTCAGAAGTGGAAAAACATGCTTGAACATATCTAATAACCTGACTCGAGGGTGAACTACATCAAAGTCGTGGTCGTGAAAGCAATTGAGAGCGCAGTCAGTTCTCTTCATAGGATCTCAGCTTGAACAACAAAATAAAGTTACATTTATTGGAATTTACCTCTCAAGTGGCAAAGGCTTTGTCTCCCCACACAATTTAGGGCATTTGGCTTTTAGTGTAAATCTGGCAGGTACAGCCAGTGTCCAGCAGACTGAGCAACATTTTCGGAAGGAAACCATTCCTGGGACTTTTGTGCTGAAGCTCACTTTTGGTGGTGGGCGGAAACAGTACATCTGGAAAATCTCAATGTTTATCCATGTCATCATATCCATCCTCACTTCTCTTGTGGAGAGGAAATGAAGTACTCCTCATAAATTGGAATCTCCCTAACGGGACCCTTGGGAGGGAGGCAGGCAGGGAGTGGGGGCACAATGGGCTGGGGAGCAAAGCAAGGGCCGGCATATAACTTAATGCACCTAACAAAAAAGTAGGAAGAGGCTTATGATCTAGGTTTTGAATACTTTAAAAAAAAAAAAAAGGTTTCTGTTACCACTAGTGTAACCAGTTACAGATCACTCATCTGCAGTGTGTTTAAATAGGCTGAAAGATGCAGAGAACTGAGTTCACATCAGTGTAGGTAGAGATGAGAGAGCAGGGGAAGGCCTGAGTACTTTAGCATCCCATGGAGAAGACTGAAAATGTAGCAAAAAGAAAACTCTTGGAAGGCCTCCAGCTGTCCAGTAAAATAGTCCAAGAGCTCCATATCCTGGTTCCTGAAAAAGCCTAATGCGACGTTGTTTGTCAGACCCTTCTAGTCTCAGGGATATATAATGTGAGTTGGTTGTCCAAAAGCACGCGATACCCAGAGCCAAAAACTGATCTGCAGCTTATGTTATTTCATTTGTACTGACTGCAGCAATTCGTAAAGTAAAATCTGTTGAATGAAAACTGTAAATGCAGGAAATCTCTGCATTCTTAAAATGCGTCCAATATACTGAGGTTAAGGATAGAAGTTATTCGTACAACTTTTTATTTTGGGGTTAATCATTCTACTTTGTGATTCAGTGGCCACTTTGCAAAATGTGTTTTTTCTTGCATACTGGCTTATATTTAGAAGTAAAAAATGAAGAGGAATTCAATCAATAATAGCAACTGTTCTACTATTTTCTATTCCCCCGCACTTATCCCTATATTATGTTTTATTATTTTGTAGAGCACGGCTAATCCCCCATGAGGGTATCCATTCGCTGAGTAGGGCAGACCTGATTGGGAAAGAGGTGATCATTCATGCCTCTTTCTTCTGGAAGAGTCATGTCTAGAGGTTCCCTCGGAAGTCCATGAGGGAGTGGAAGGTTCTGAGGTGTTTTGGGAGGTCGTTCCAAGTCTTGACTGCAAAGTATGAGAAGGAGCATCTTCTGGTCTTCTTGATGTGAGAGAGCTGTGCTCTTACTTGGGATGCAGATCGAAGGTGTCTGGTGGGTCAGTAGAAGGTGAGGCAGTGAATTTGCTACCCCACTTGTGTGGCTGAGTCTAGTGCCCGCAGTATGTTGGGCCCCAAAACCTAACTTGGAGAAATCAAGTTTTTACCATGTATGCTAACCCATTTTGGTGATGTGACTAGTTGTAGCATCTGGTCACAGGCTCAGCTATAACCTAGGGAAACCTCCTAAAACATGTCTAAAAACTAAACACCGGGTGGTGTTGCTAGCATGGATCCCACTCAGTTTTCATTACCCAGAATGCCATTCAAACCTCAAACTTTGGTAAAACCATGCATTTTTTTCTGTTGCCGGCAATAAGGCCGCAGTTTTTTTTTTTTGGGACAAGTGTGTGAATGCTGGATGATGGGAATTTTGTGGATTTCAAAATTTTCCTCAGCAAAATGTAAGGCAAAGTTTGAGGTTGGCAGGGCAGTCTGGGTAAGAAAACTTAGTGGGAACCACACAACACTTTGCTTGTCTCTTTAGGTTTCAGAAATGCCCAGGGTCTGTAGGTTTCCATAGTTGCCGGTTTAACTAGAGCCCAAATAGTACAGCCATTCACCTTAACAAGTGAGGGGAAATTGGAGTTTACCACCTCCCTGCTGACATATGTGTCAAACCTAGTCCCAAAATAATCCAAATTAACTCACTTGCCGCTAGGAGATGGCAGAAACAATATTGAAGCTTTAGAGGTGGGTTTGCAGCCTCCTGTCTTGACAGCCTCATCCAAGTCCATAGGCACTGGAAGTGGGGAGTGGGGTTGCTGACAACACCCTCAAAATAACCATACTGAAGTAAATAAGCAATAATCAGGCCTTTACATTTTGTTTTTATCTGGTCACATTTGCCGGACTTTCAAAGACAGAGGTCAAATGTTAGGTTCTGTCTTCCATTTAGCTTGGTGTTCACTTTTTTTTTCTGACTGCAAAGTGATATGATTTATGTAACAATCTTGCTGATTACAGAAATGTGAAAAGGTTGTAGGATGTTATTTTTTTCTAGCACACAACAGAATGAAGTGTGGGGGAAGCAAACATTTTAATAGGATCAAAAATCAATACACTGGTTGATGCTCATTCCACACAGTCGTTGGTGTGCTGCATAATTTTATCAGTATAACTGTATGTCTGTGCAAATGTAATGGTCCTTTCAATTGAAAATGCGTTGGCTGTAATGGCAGTGGGCTGCCGCAACATGCATACTCCACTCTACAACACTTTACTCCACTGTATGTTACTCAACGCCCCTCCACTCTATGCCACTGTACTCTACTCTGCGTCTGCTCTACTCCACCCTTTGCCACTCCAGAACACTTTACCCCCACTCTACACCACGTCACTCTGTACCACTCTACAACACTATACTCTATAACACTCTACTCCACTTTATTCTACAACACTCTAGTCCACTCTACACCCTCCACTTACTCCACTTTACACCACTCTATTCTACTCCACTCTACATCAGTCCACTCTAGGACACTGTTCCCTTCCACTTTACTCCAGGTTTCACCACTCTATTCTACTCCACTCTAAATCAATCTAATCTAGAACACTCCATTTCATTCCAGTCTGCAAGGCTTTACTCCAGTTTACTATACTCTACACCACTCTACTGTACGCCACAGCACTCTGAACTAAAGTTTAGCCATGCTACATAGCAGCTATGCTAGCTAAAACACATTAGCAAAGCCAGTAGCTCCCGCATAGGTGAGACCGAATGCCTTTGCCAATACTTGTTTTTTTGTGTGATTGATGTTATGTAAATGAATGGCATGGGATTGTCCTGATCCATTGTAGAGTGAAGATCATTTCTGCATTGCCAATGAATTCTCAAAGGGGTGTATGCGTAGGTGCTGCCTCTAGTCTAGATTTCCCTGCAGAAATCTACTTGTGCATACCCCTTTCTGATCAAACGTTCTGCAGGAGTAACTGTAGATGGGGAATAGGGTCATGTCAAAGAAGAGTGGCCATACAAAATTCGTAGTGCACCTCAAGAGTCAGACCTGTGTGAATATTCTCATTCAATTACTGAACTGTGTCTCTGGGCATGGGAAAATATCTGGCTAATTGTTTATATATAAGGTAGGAGAAGGTGTTTTCTGTGTCGGACTTAATTAAAACATTTACAATACCTTCAAGCTTGAGTGCAAGCCGTTGATTGTGGTTTTTATTTCTCCTGCATTGATGATTGTTGAACAACTACCTTTTAGTTCAATGTTGCATTACCTGAGTAGACTACTAGGCAAACCTGGGAGCTCTTTTCTTATGTAGGATAAGTAACTGCACCAATTATTTGTGCATTTTTTTAACCTTTTTAGACACAAAGTTAATACTGTTTATTTTGTTTGTTTGTTTGCTTTATATTGAAAATGTGTTTGCATTTGTTGAAGCTTTGATCAAAACCATAAGTAAAGACTTGAACAGTGACATTCAGTTGATTCACTTATTTCCACACCGACAGTCATGTCCGTATTAATCTATCTTCATTTTATTTTAAGAACTTGTGAAACCTAAATATCACATTTGAGCTGACTAGGTCTAAAAAAATACACATGAGAAAAAAATAAAGTAACCACACCAAAATCTGTTTCATACCTATATACAAACTGTAGTAAATAGGATTAATAGTTGAGCAGGATGTGAGGCCTGCACAAGTAATAGGTCCACGATTTCCCTTTACTGGGGACCAAGCACCCCATTGTAGCACTTGACTCTCCCGGGGTAGCGAAGCAGCGCGGGCCAAGGCCTCCTCGGGGTGATGGTGTGGGCCATTATTCAGCAATCACTGGCACACAATAACACTCAATAAATTATTGTTGAGTCTTTGCTTTATCTTTAGAAAGAGGAAGAGTACATTTATTACACATTGCTGAATACTGTGTATTAATTTACAAATATATACAAAAAGCAGATAAAAAATACCTTGGGTTACTTTATGAAATCACATTCGACCTCAAAGCATCATGACCCTGAAAATCACAGTACCCCCTCATCTATACCAGACAACACATCGCAATATAAGTGTGGTATCACTCTAGGTAAAACAGGCCTATTGGCTTTATGATGGGTTCACCATATTACAAGAAGAACAAACCACATGCGAAAAATGCCGCCATTTTGTGCATAAATGCAATAATTGATTACAAACACAGGGTGTTTCTTATGTGGTGTCTTCCCACTCCCCCAGACACGGACATGGGGAGTAGGAGCGAGGCCACTGGTGGAAGGGGCGCAATGGCACCCCCCTTCCTCTTTGCGTCGTCCCATGGCGATATGTTGCCACACGCATGCCCCCTCTTGGGAAATAGATAATTCAATTGTGCGCCAGACCTTGGCGCACCCCAGGAGGTATTTTTGGCATGTGCAGCATGGTTCCACACAGGGCTCTGTTTCCCAAGAAAAGGTCCATGGTCCTAATACTTCAAAAGGCCATAATTTCGCTCCAGTTGGGCTGCTTTGGGTGATCTTAGGCTCATTTAACTCTTTGTGGCTAGCTCTAACCACCAACAGCAGTTCCAGTAGGCCTCCTAGCCTAAACAACGGTGTACAGTGCAGGGAGATGGTTCCACTGGCTCCCTGCATCAGATTCCTTACTGGTCTTTGTCTGTAGGTGGAGAAGTCAAGGGCTTTCCCCAACTGGTCCTCGGGCTGTAAGGGGGTCAGCTCAACTATCCTTGGAAAGACCCATTGGTCCTGGGTCAACTGCGGGCAGAGACCTTGGTTCTTTTTGGCATCAGGAGGTTTCTCCTCCTTCTAATTTCAATGGCTAAGTTCAGGGTCCAGCAGCGAAAAGCACCAACAGCCCTTTCTCCCCCTTATGCAGAGGTTTTTAAAAGTGGGTGGAAGGTTCTAGGAGCCAGGCACCCCTGGCCAATTCTACAGTGCCATGTCACCTCTCCACCCCTGCCCTAACCCTCCTGCACAGCGTGATAGAGCAGTTTAGGATGGCATCATCCAGGAGTTATTCGTCACATCTGCCCTTGGGGACTCCACTCTGCCTCTCGCTGACATTCTTGCCAGGGCCTTTCTCACCGAAATTTCAAAGAGGAGCCCCTTTCTGTGTTGGCTCCAGTTGTTTGGGCTTCCTCCTATGTTCAGTGGGCCTGGGCTGTCCACAGCCCTGGTACAGTGCAACAGGTAATTAACAGAAGCAGATTTTCATCGACATTTGTAGGCCTAAAGTAAACAAAACTTCACTCTAAGGCAGATTTCCCCCATGTATGTAATAATGTGTCATTGCAGACAATGCAGTTAATTACAGTGTCTTTAGAAGTGCCCACTAATATTACAAGACCTATCCAGGTGAATATCTAACCCTGCAGAGTTCCTCTGTGTGCCAGACTAGCTATGCACAGTTACCGGGATGCACATGACTGTAGTCTCACACGAGCAGACCGCACACACATGTGCACGTGTTGACGTATAAGCTGCCAAGTACCCTTATCCTAGCTGTGTCGCAGCAGCCTTATCTTAAACGGCGGACATTGGCGGTAAACACGCACAGTCCATTTGCCGTGTGATTACCATTAGTGAGAGACACCCAGTGTAAAAAGTCCAAAACTGGGTAATCCAAAACGCATAATAAATTGGCGGAACCCATAATGCAACACAAACCATATCTGTGTGCGTAGAACACATACATTGTTTTGTTATACCATCATTATTTTCAAAATCAAGCTATTAACTGTAGTCCTCAACAATGAAAAACAAAGTTTGTTTTCCTTTGCTGTGACCTGACCAGATTACCTGACAAGCTCCTTTTTGGCAGACAGACAAGACAAAAAAGCAAACCCAACGCTCTGCTCGATCTAAAGTAACAAGGGTCAAAAAAAGGAATAAGCTCTAATAAACCAGGTATATAGTTCTGAAAAACATACCTTTCTTTCCTCGCAATCACTGTACGATTTCTTTTTTTTCTTTTTTTTATTATTCAAGAGACACATCCATACAATTCCAATATTCTTAAAGCCTGTTAATGATGCATAGGTGTGGAACCAATATGTAACAAAACCATTCTAGATAAGAAGCAGTGACTTAAAAGGGTTTTTGATCTTGGGGTTCTGAGGGACTTAATTTACCACTCGGGCTTCGTTCTCAATATGTGTCAGAAGTCACTCAAAACAGCTCTGTGACAAACATCTCTGTTATTGAAAGTCACCCATTTATAATTCTTTAAGACCTTTCTGGTTTAACATATAATTTATATATATATATATATATATATATATATATATATATATATATATATATATATATATTCACTGAAAAAACCATAGGTTTCACACACGTTATAGTTAGGAATTAGCATTTAAAAAACCTTGCAAATTCACTGAAAAAACCATAGGTTTCACACACGTTGTAGTTAGGAATTAGCATTTAAAAAACCTTGAAAATTCGCTGAAAAAACCATAGGTTTCACACATGTTATAGTTAGCTGGACATTTCACTCGTACAAAACCATTGAAATTCCCCCGTTATAGTTAGTTCAGCTAACTATAACTCACGTGCCCGCAATCCACTGCTAATGACGTCACATTACATCACTCATGACATGGTCAGTGGCATCACTCATGACATCACTGATGACATCTCAAATGACATCACTGATGACGTCATCCATGTGATAAATTACCACATCTTCTCACACCCTAATATAACCTTTGATACACCGATTGTAGCTTCTTGTTCAATTTCTTCGAGTACGACCGCTTCTCTGCATGATCACTTCTATAGACTCACAGTCATAATTGCCATGTTTGCCACTTCTGACCTTGCATGAAGTACAGTATCTCTCTAGCACGTGGTTCCCATCTGCTACGTACTTGCCCAGCATGAGACCCTCACAATGACCAGCATACCCATTGCACAAAGCCACCTCCACTACGACCCTATCTTCAGGAGGATCGCGCTACCACCTTTGGAGCATACGTCCCCATGACAACCTATTCTGTGGCTACAGCGCGTCTTCAGATTCAGTCACGCCCCCATGCCTGAGCTCCTCCAATCGGAGTGGGCCTTTGAATTCCCGGCCTTAGCTCCTCCAATCAGAGCGGGCCTTTGAATTCCCTTCACGGCTCAACCAATCGTAGCACCGCACCAACGGCGCGTCATCGCCTGCACGATCATTAGGATCCCTACCATTGGCCGGCAGGACCCAACCCTCTCCTCGGCTTAACCAACCGGAGCACCGCACCAACGGCGCGTCATCGCCTGCACGATCACTAGGATCCTCACCATTGGCTGGCAGGACCCATCCCTCTCCTCGTCTCTCGAGCGTCTACTGAGGACCTAATACGCCCCACTTCTGCCATTCTCGTTCCAGGCAGCGGCAGCCGGGGACACCGGGAAACACCCACGTGAAATCGATTTAGGCCAACTACTTCAATTAGTCACGGGGTTGACAGCCGATATAAACCACGCCCTCACCCTGGCATTTGCACATCGGGGAGACAGACGAGCGGACGTATAGGTGGCAGGACGCGATTATCGCGAGTAACAGTAAGAGTATGCCTGGAGTGTGTGGTGGTAGTGCGAGTAAGATAGCATGAGTATGTGATATGTGGAAATGACTTCACTCGTTTTTCGAGGCTGGCTAAACATGAGAATTTACAGCCTTTTTACATAACGTTTTTGTCTGAAATGTTTTCTGTTACAGCTGAAACACAGTTGTGGTTCTCTCCTCCGCCTCTTCTCCCATGAGGCTACTTGTCCATATCATTAGGGTAAGCCTGGTGACAGCATTGTCTACCACCATAATTTTTCGCACTAGTGTCCACAAATAGAGTGCCACTGAGTCACGCACACACTTGTGTCACGCACGACACTCAATGCATGCATTGTTTTGTCTTTTTTCCTTTTTACAGGTACAACTGATCCAGCGAGTTACAATGCCTTTTATTAAAATTTTGTTTCAGGCTTCACTATTGGAAGCATCCCTTAGATGGTGAAGTGTGACCCATATCACACTCCCGCAGTGGTGACACATTACCAAATGTGGTAAGAACGGAGCCCATTATTTCTCTACTTTTAGGTCCTGATGAATGCCGCGGACCCTTCGGGGCCACCCAGGCAGAAACATGTCGACCATCCACAAGATCACTCATTAGACGGTTGGGACCAATAAATATCCCAATTTCCGTCACTCTTATTTTAATATCATATAGTTTTCACCTCACATTAAAGAATTGCTACTGATAACTATAATGATTTTTAATTTTAATTTCACTCACATAGTCACGGGCCCCCACTCCATCACTTAGAAGTGCATCCTTGTCGTCAAGTGTATGCCCGTCCTCCATCAAACGAAGGTTTTGGAGGGCGAGGACTGGTCAATGATGAAGCATGACACCAGGTGGTGTGTGAGACCAGTCCATATCTTTTTGTGAGATGCCCACACTCACGACGTTCTTGTAGCTCGCTTTGGGTTATCACACTGGGAGCAGCTCTTTTGTGATGATCAATTTCTTCATTTAACATTTGTACATAATTTGAGAAAGTACTGCATTCTATGCTATCTTTGCATGCATTAAAGGAATCTTCATAGCTCTGAAAATCTCCAAGTAATTCATCCTCTTAACGCCATGGTTTTAACAGCTGTGAAAGTGCTAAGTAGTAAAATTCCTTTTTGTCAGTAGTGTCGCAACTCAGCTTCCTGTGATTAATCAAACTTCCTTTTGTTTGTTTCACCAAACATCCTTCCTCACCAATGACTTTATATTTTCCATTGTTGATGTCTTCTGTGGCATTCCGTTTATAAATGTAGTTCTGCAGCACTTCATAGAGACACATGTTCTCAAGATGATGACTTCTGTTTGGGTAATATGTGTCCAACATATTTGTTTTCAAAATGTCTGTACTTTCTGGTTCGTTGTCTGCTAAACATTCAATTTCTCGAATAGATTTCAGTACCCGATTTCGCATTCCTGCAAGGCCTAAACTTACCCAAATTATTCTTCTGGATTTGGAGTACAGACTTGCAGATGATAACCTATCTGAGCATTCGTATGACCCAATTTCTCGATGCGATAACCTCTTTAAACTGAAACTGTATAGCTTTTTACTGACAGTCTTCTCGTGAGAAATCTCTTCCCACATTTCTTTCAATTCCGTTTTCTCAGATTTAGTGATGTAAGATGTGACTTACCGAGCAACAGCAATAGAATTCTCAGCTACATACTGAATATCCATGTTAGCATTCCACATGGATAAAATGACTGGGTTGTAGTCATTTATATATTTTGACTCTTCTTTTCTTCTTAGGTTGTAGGTATTTTTCTGAGATTTTCTTGTAATGGTGTGTCGCACAGCTGACATAAAACTGTTTACTCTTCCTTTTGAAAGAACAGGTCGTGGAAATCCAAGTCGACATTTTGTGTAGAATTTATCTTTACTCTTGTACTTTCGTCGACAGTATTTTCCACACCGATGACTTTGGAAACGTAAAACTTGCTCTTTTAAGTTTTTTTCTTCTGTGCTTTTAGGTATAGCACATGTTGCATATTCTTCAATGAAACATAAAACTGCATCATCAGAATCTGTTCCAAATTTTGGGGCATCCTTGATCCACAACAGCATATGAATATGAGGAACACCTCTTGCTTGGTACTCTTTTCTCCAAAAGAAATCCACAACTTCTCCAAGAGGTGGATTTTTTTTATTGCAGATGAAGGACATCATAGCCTCAAATCTATGATTGAAATACCTGCAAACATTAACCGGATCCAATGAGCACAATTCTCCTGCTGTCTTGTATTGGATGTTTTCAATATTTGAATTTGCCTCTTGAAGAAAATCCAGTAAATCATCCCAAGCGTACTCAGCACAGCTTAGGGTAAGGAACCATGTAGGAGTTCCTAAATTCCGTAACATACATTTCAATTCTTCATGGCTTCGCTACCAATATTCATTAGTTCCACGCTGACAAGCCATCAGATTAATCAATTGAGATTCCAAATGATCATCTCGCTATTGCACTTTGTTCATAAAATCCTTTGCAGACACATTATGTAGTTGTAGTCCAGTTTTTAAAATGTGATTTACTGCATAAGATAGTGCAGACAAGTCACTTTCAAATAAAAGATGGAACAAATAAGGAATACTTTGACGAAATCTTGGATCTTCTGCATATAATCTTGTAGTCCGATACTCAGAAGCAGGAATCTGTACAGGACGTTCATCATCATATCGTCCACCTTTTCCTGTAGGAAACAGCTTGGGAAAACAACGAGCTTCCAAGCTCTCCTCCCATACACTCACAGGAGTTCCTTTTGCTTTTTTCATCTGAAACTGATCAATAGTGTGTCCCATAACTTCTTTAGAATGAAGAGGATGTATGCTGAAATGTTCATAAATTTCTTCTTCTTTTGACTTGTACACTTTTTCAATTTGCCCAGTTGGTATTCCTGTGTCTGCTAGTAAAACTTCTTCATCTTCATCCATATAAATTGATTCATAGTACTTATTATTTCTTTTCAAATATAAATTTGCTCTTTGTACTTTTCGTACATCTACTAGCTCCTGCCAAATTTTCTTATTCTTCGTAGGTACACCATTAACCAGAATAACTAATGGTTCAGTTTCCAAACTATCTGCATCAATTGTTTCAATATTTTTTTTCAAATCTAATGGCAAATAGACAACTCTTCCTTTTAAACCTCTTTGTAAATCTGAAGGAGGTAATTTACCTGTTTTGGGCTCCATGCGAACTATAGTCTGAAACGGATGGACACATTGAATGAGTATAGACTCATACGTATTTAAATCACTAAGTTCTGCAGGAATATCAACCAATTCTAAATTATTATGTACAGCTCTAGCTGGCATTTTATTTTCTTCTTACTTGTTATAACAGTATTTACAAATACGCTGATCTTCACCCAAATCAAAACAATTTTCCAGAAATAAATATGTAGCAAAATCCTTCCACTCATAATTATTTTCTTTTTCACTTTTTTTTTATAGAGATCAACATTCCTTGTTTGAGTTTTATAATGGCTTCTCCGGCAACAAATACAAGTAATATTTGGTCTTTCATTAGAGATGATAGTAAATTTTGTCATTTGATCTTCAAAATTTTTACTAACAGTGAGTTCTACATTCTCTTCCACATTTTCCTCAATAACTGTGTCAATTCCTGCACTTTCTTGCTCTGGACCAAAGTAACAAAACTGAATATCATCAATAACCTTCTCTACATCTGATACAGATCCACGGAACAGAGCACTATTCAACTAGCAAAATAAAATCTTCTCACAAACTTTCTCATTTCAGTATGATGTACTGCCAGCATCCTAAAATGGTGAAAAACACTTTGACAAACTTTCCTAGAAAGACAAGCCAGAGAATGTCCTTGCAAACCAGTATTCTTTCTCACTGTGCATGGATCTAGTCTTTGAAGCACCTTAATCTTCTGTTTAACACTCTTTTTACTATATTCTCTTAGAAAGTCACATAATTTATCAATAGATTCTTGTCGTACAGTACAAATACTACTACAATTCCAAGTGTACACTGGGGCTTTAGGAAGTTTCCCCATAACCTCATCAGCTAACACTTCCTCATTTCTTGGAACCATTTTCTCCTTTTCCATTACACAACCATCTTTAACTTCATAAGCTCGACTACTGGTGTCAACTGCATGCAGCAAACTATTACTTTGAAGATAACTCTCTTCATTAAAAAATGGTTCAGTACTTGAACTATGCTTCCATTCTCCTAAGAACACTTTACAAAAGTAATTTTTTTTCACTACTCTTTTTCATTTGCTTTTTGACTTCATTACATTGACTATTTTATCTAATGTACGGATCCTGTTCAAAATTAAAATGAATAGTTTTCTTTTTAATTCCAAAGCCTTTGCAACAATTGATTCAATAGGTTTCTTTTTCTTATAAAATTTTGCTTTCTTCCTATATTTTTTCACATCCTTTAGCAAATTGAACATCACTCTTCTCTGAAACATTTTTCTACAAATGTTTTGAAATTCTGTTTTTCTTTTTAAGTCGTTCTTTCTTGCTTCTGATTGTACATTAGCATTTAGTATTTTCTTTGTATTGTCTTGTTGTTTTGTACTTAAAACACTATTTGCAATGGATATATTTTTTACATTTTTTCTATGTTTGAGGATATTTTTTAAAAAATCCTTAGTCTGCTTACCAGAAGATTTTTTTCTTTTTTCCAACATGAGGTTCTTCAACTAATTTGTGTTGTCCAGTTGTCTTCAAATATAGATGTTTTTGCTGTTCTTTTCTCTTTCTTGATTTTTATAGGCATGTTTAATTTATTTCAGTGTTGTTCACCAATACCTAAAAAACAACAAAAAAAATACCTTTATGTAATTTAAATATATTACTATATTTTTTTTGAGCTTTTCAAATCCTATCATATGAGCTGCCCCTTTCCTAGGAGTGCAAGTCTTACAGAACAAGAGCAACACAAATTAAATCTCTGACAACAATTCCTGTGTGCAGACCGACTCATGGTGTGATTCTAGGCAGAAAACCAAATTTGATTGGCAATTTCAAAGCACATTTACTACTGTGGTAGAGCAAGTGATAATTACTGTAACAGCCTGACACATTTTCCTTATAGTTTAGAGAGGCAGAAAAGAGCACATGTCCTAACAGCTACTTGAGACCATGAGCATGTGGAACCTGGGTGAGTGATTCGACTAGAGCAAAGGAAATGAGCCTTGGTGACGTTGAATGTGTTAGCGTTACACACTGCTATCTGAAATACCACACAGTGCTGAATAGTAAGCATGGGAGTGCAGGAAAATCAGCTGCCTGTGTGCTAAGAGTGTGCTTCTGGAGAATGTGTATTGTCAGGTGCAAGAGAGATCTGCATGGACGCTTGCACAACTGCATGAAGACTGCAGACATGTATGTAAGAGTACATGTGTGGTAAGGGTTAATTGGAGTTTTGTACATGTAAGAACTACCTCAGCCATGCAGGAGTGAAAGGAAAATCTACCATGTTGATTTCAAATGTGTTAGCATTTGCCTCTCATTTGTGAGATATTGATTTGTGCTGAATGCTAACCATCACAGTTCAAGAAAACAAGCTGCCCCTTTCCTGCGAGTGCAAGTCTTACAGAACAAGAGCAACACAAATTAAATCTGACAACAATTCCTGTGTGCACACAGACTCATGGTGTGATTCTAGGCACAAAACAGTATTCTTGAGTGATACCAGTACACCTTAACTTATGGTGTAGACATACTCCATAATATCTTACAAGTTCAAGGCAGTTAAATATCTTCCAAAACATAAAATGTAAAACACAACTTTAAAAGAAGAAACACATTTCTATTATTTATATCAAAATGCATCACATACATCCCCTCTCAAATTCATAACTCACTTTTACAAGTAGTTAGTTGAGAAAGAAATGTGGCACTCACACAGCAGATTATCAGAGCCAGAATCTCTGAGCTGTACACCTCTCACCAGAACCAGTAAATGGCAAACTTTCCCTCTCTTTTTTCACACATATACATGTTAACTTCAAATCACATTGCTTCCCACATTTTTTCAAATGGAAACACACATTTCTATTGGTTGCAAATTTCAACCCTTTCCAAATGATTCCTACCCCCAACATGACTTCTGCCTGCTACCATAGCAACAGATCATGGAACACTGGTGTGAGCAGAGAGGTCAGAAGTTCAGCACACAATGTTTCTAATCCAAAGAGCAAGAGTGCTTGACTTTTCAAACCTAACAGCAAATCCAAAGTAATGTTCTGTGGGAACACATTTTTCTGAACCAATACAAAACATGCTTTTAAAAATGTAAACATTCAGCCTAGTTTTTAGTGTAGAATGGTGTGAAACAGCCAATGAGTTCTTTTTATTCAAAAAAAAGTATGTAAGCCTCCATTTTACAACTATCTTTCTTTTCATATTGCCATTCTACTGAAAGACACCTTCTCAGTGCATCCAGGTCTCCTCCTCACTCCCTGAAGTAGACTGCTGTTCTGCCATTTTCAAGTAAAATTGATAGCTGTTCAGCTCCTTGTCCCAGGAAATAAGAGGAAATAGTGAGGGGAGTGGGTGTGGTGTTTGAAGATTCTGGAACACAAACTACTATGAACCAATGCTTCTGAGTGCATCCGGATCTCCTCCTCACTTCCTGAAGTAGACTGCTGTTCTGCCATTTTCAAGTAAAATTGATACCTGTTCAGCTCCTTTTCCCAGGAAACAGGAAGAAATAGTGAGGGGAGTGGCAAGGCATTTATAGAGGAGACGGTGTACATTTCACAGATGAAGGGAACAGAGTCTTCCTCTTGAACTAAAGACTCTGCATCGGTACTTGCTTATAGGTACCAAAAAACACTCAATGAACACAACGGCTCTTTTTAGAGCCAACCAACATCTAAACACTTAAACTTGATTTTTAATTCTATTTTTTAATGAATTTTTTGCCGGCGTGCGCGCACCCCGCGATTTTTTGAAAAAAAAATAAAATGTTTTTTTCACCCTTCGGGGTCCTTCAGGGACCCCCTGACAAAGGCTAGGGGGTCAGGAACTCTCTACCCTGCCCCCTTTTCACGTTCTCCACCTTTGTTTTTCACTGCCACACACAAAATGGCGTCCGACACTTCCTGATTTCGACCGATTCAAATGTTGACTGACATCTAACCACCAATCCGAATTACGCTTGTGCACGGCACCGTGCGCGCACGGTGCGCGCATATAGATATTTATGTACTTTTAACTGCAATTTTCTCTCAGAAACTACTGAACAGATTGACACCATATATGCAAAAGGCACATCCCTGACCTGAGGACTACCTCTTTGCCAAATTTCAAGTAATTCTGTTCAGCCGTTCGGGCTGTACCTTCGACTAAAGGTCCTATGGGAAAATGCATGGGGAAAATGCGTTTTGGGACCCCCCTTTTTTCTCAGCCCCTGCTTGACGAATCACCCCGAGACTTAAAGGGTAGGAGCTGGGCGGAGCACTCCATTAGTTTTGAGAATTTCACGAAGATTCGTCAACCGGTGCCAAAGTTATTCAAAATAGAATTTTCAGATTTCCTATGGGAACTCAGTCCTAACTATAACTATCTACTGGCAACCGCCAGTAGATAATATATGTGTATGTGTGTGTGTGTGGGTGTGTGTATATATATATATGTATATATATATATATATATATATATATATATTCATATTCACTGAAAAAACCATAGGTTTCAGGGGCGTTATAGTTAGCTGGACTTTTCACTCGTACAAAACCATAGAAATTCCCCCGTTGTAGTTAGTTCAGCTAACTATAACTTGCGCGCCCGCAATGCACTGCTGATGACGTCACATTTTACATCACTCATGACCTGGTCAGTGACATCACTCATGACATTACTGATGACATCATCCTTGTGATAGAGTGGCAGACCTCCTCTCCCCCTAATATAACCTTTTGATACACACATTCAAAAATAGAAATTAAAATTTTCAAAACAATGGACATACCAATACCAGTTACAACAACCTATTCAGTAATTGTAAGATCCACATCCACTCATTCACCAACAGACCTATACAGTCACTCATACATGTATTCACTCATCATATGTACTCATACACCTATACATCCTGTTACACAACGCTACTCATCCATAAAGTTACTCACACACATAGTCACTCATGCTAATAAAGAATCAAACATCTGTTTACCTGCATATACTGTTATACAGACACCACCACACTTACTTCTACAGAAACTTACACATACTTAGTCTTTTTAACAATCACTTATAGAAACACATACTTATTCATACAGGAACTCTTTCAATCTCTCACTCTCACATATACTCACTTATATACACCAATAGTCACATATACTAGTTTAAAACATATGTAGTTACTCATAGAGACACTATTGAGACAGTCATTCACTCACTAACACACCCATGCACACACTCATCCACCCATACAGTCCTGCACACATGCTGTCTTCAACACATACAAACAGTGAGTCACTCATTCATGCACCTATGCACTAAGTAATACCCCCCCACCGAACCATACAGACTTCAGAAACTTATACTGATACTCAAAAAACCAACTAATAACCTATATAGACACTCATGTAGCTACTCACCAACCCATGCAGCCACTTATACACAAAGTGAGAGACTGATACAGATATTTACATATTTAAACATTACTCACCAAGCCATGTATTCACTAAGATGCACTTAATCAGTCAGTTATACAATCAATTTTTCAAAAACACATCATCCATTTAGACACTTATATACCCATTTATTCTTCCATCGACCTTGAGATATACATATATAAAACATATGTAATTTTCAGAAAAAACACACATTCACTGGATGTCGTCAGTGATGTCATCAGTGATGTCATGAGTGATGTCACTGACCATGTCATGAGTGATGTAATTGTGACGTCATCAGCAGTGCATTGCGGACGCGCGAGTTATAGTTAGCTGAACTAACTATAACGGGGGAATTTCTATGGTTTTGTACGAGTGAAAAGTCCAGCTAACTATAACGCCCCTGAAACCTATGGTTTTTTTCAGTGAATATATATATATATATATATATATATATATATCTATATAAATTCATGCAAACATATACATATATGCATGGTATGTATATGAAAGTTTGAAAAACTCTAATACAAGCAAAGCTAAAAAGCCACCTAATTACAAACAGAATTGCTTTAACTTAAACGACGGCGAGACCTATTGCATTTTCAATGCTTGTTTACTTTGATTCCATCAAGAAGGCATTCAGATGTGTCACACATTTTACATAAATTCTGAATGGTAGCACTCTAGTTGCTCATTAGATCACTGTAGTAAAGCTACTGCTCACCAGGGAAGTCTGCTGCTGGTATTGAAAGTGCATGTTTCAGTCTGCATGGCAGAATTTTTTAATGAAATAGAAGAGGATTTGAGAAGTCACTCAAAATGTGCCCTAATTTTTCTTTTTTCCTCACTAATCATAATTTCTATGGCAAAATGAACCTCCTCATTGTGTTCCTTTTAAATTAAACTACTCGCTCTCTACTACTCACTCGCTACTACTTTCTACTACTCACTCTCTACTACTCACTTTCTACTACTCTCTAGTACTCTACTACTCTCTAGTACTCTACTACTCTCTACTACTACTCTACTACTCACTCTCTACTACTCACTCTCTACTACTCACTCTCTACTACTCACTCTCTACTACTTCTCTCTCTTCTACTCTCTCTCTACTACTCTATACTACTCACTCTCTACTACTCTCTATTACTCACTCTCTACTACTCTCTACTACACATTCTCTACTACACATTCTCTACTACACATTCTCTACTACACATTCTCTACTACACATTCTCTACTACTCTCTCTCTGCTACTCTCTCTCTGCTACTCAGTCTCCACTACTCTCTACTACTCTCTACTACTCACTCTCTAATACTCACTCTACTACTCTCTACTACTCACTCTCTACTACTCTCTCCTACTCACTCTCTGCTACTCTCTCTACTACTCTCTACTACTCTCTCTACTCTCTATTACTCATCCTCTACTCTCTACCTTTCTCTACCTCTCTCTACCTCTCTCTCTACTACGTCTCTACCTCTACGTCTCTACCTCTCTACCTCTCTCTACCTCTCTCTCTACTACGTCTCTACCTCTACGTCTCTACCTCTCTACCTCTCTCTACCTCTCTCTCTACTACGTCTCTACCTCTACCTCTCTACCTCTCTACCTCTCTCTACCTCTCTCTACACGCACACATATGCACATATATGCATATGCATTTATATATATGTATGTGTATATTATCTACTGGCGGTCGCCTGTAGATAGTTATAGTTAGGACCGTGTTTCCATAGGAAATCCGCAACATTCTATTTGGAATAACTTTGGCGCCAATTGACGAATCCTCGCGTAATTCTCAAAATAGGTGGGGCGCTCCGCTCCTTCCCTGAAAGTCTCGGGGGGGATTCATCAAGCGGGGGCTGAGAAAAAGGGGGGGGTACCAAAACGCGTTTTCCCCATGCATTTTTCCATAGGACCTTTAGTCCGAGCTACAGCCCGAACGGCTGAACAGAATTACTTTGGCAGAGAGGTAGCCCTCAGGTCAGGGATGTGCCTTTTGAAGGTCTCGTGTAAATCTGTTTAGTATTTCCTGAGAAAATAGCATTTAAATCAATATATATATCTATAGGCGCGCTCCGAGCGCGTACCGTAAGCTTACCGTACGCGCACGCCGCCGTGCGCGAGCGCGATTCTCATTGGTTGTTAGATCTTAGTAAACATTCGAATCGGTCGAAACCAGGAAGTGTCGGCCGCCATTTTGTCTCTCGCACTCTGAGGGGGTGAAAAACAAAGGTGGATAACGTGAAAAGGGGGCAGGGTGGACAGTTCCTGACCCCCTAGCCTTTGTCAGGGGGTCCCAGAAGGACCCCCAAGGGCAAAAATTAATTGTAATTTTTTTTCGAAAAATCGCCAAATGCGCGTAGCGTACACGCACGGCGTAAACGGAAAAATTCCGCGAACTTCGCGTAACGATTCCGCGACTACGCGTACCGTGCGAGCACGGTAAAAAATGTTTTTCAAAAAGGAGAGATTAAAAAAAATTGTGAGGTAAGGTTGGCTCTTAAAAGAGCCGTTGTGTTAATACAGGGATAGAGGAAAGAAGGAATGGGAATATTATGAGCGTCTACAAACGTGCTGGTCTATCTTATTGTTAATAAGGGAAACACTGGTCTCCCCAAAAACAATAAGACCACAACACGTTGTACACCTCATTGAAACCCTCCAAAATCGAGGGTTAATGTCCAGAGGAGCTGAAGAAGGTGATGCTCCCACCTCAGAGGAAGGGCTCAGCTGAGCTGCCGATGATGTACTCGGCTGAGCTTCTGAGGTTGGGCTCCGGTGACTTACTGAAGAGTTTTCTCCAGTATGTCGAGCAAAGGTCCTGGGATGTTTATCCCTAAGGTGTCTCATCATAGTGATTTCCAAAGGAATACTTCTTCCTTGGATTTCCTCTAGATAAAACACGGTCACAAAGTCTGCAAGTGACCAATGCAGCATTGACCTTTTTCTGCCCCTCTGGAAAAGTAAAATACTCCCACACAAAAGAATCCTTTTTGTTTCCTCCTTCTATGTATGATGATGGTGCTGCTAGGCTCGCTCTCAGAAGAGGACTGCTGTTCTGCCATTGTATCTCAATGTCAATTCAGCTCCTTCTCCTAGGGGATCTCAAGCAGTAATGAGGGGAATGGGTGTGGTGTTGGAAGTTTCTGGAACTGAAAGTAGTTTAAACCAATGAAAAGTGTTCTTTGTGGATCACATGACCTACCGTGCGCGCTCCGTAAGCTTACGCTACGCGCTCGTAAACAAGTACGCATGCACAAACGTGACGTAAACATGCGCTTACGGAGCGCGTACGTATGACGCACTCGCGCATGCGCATTACACGCACCCGCGTAACCGCGACTTTGGTTCCGTGCAACGCGCATGCGTGTACGCGTTGCCGAAGAAGTACGCATGCGTACGTACATCACGTACGTATCACGTAAGCGCACCGTACTTATGACGTACGGAGAGCGTAGCGTCAGCTTACCGTACGTGCACGGCAAAAAATCCATAAAAAAAAAAATATTAAAAGTTTCAAGGGTTGTAGAAGATAATAACTGTGATGTACAACTGTATGTAAACATTAATTTTTAAAAAATTAACCATTCCATAATGCAGGATATAGTACATATATTATTTTATACATAGGTTGGATATTATTTTTTAACAAATCTAAAAAACAATTGCATTTAAAAAACCTTTGAAATTCACTGAAAAAACCATAGGTTTCACACACGTTATAGTTAGGAATTAGCATTTACAAAACCTTGCAAATTCACTGAAAAAACCATAGGTTTCACACATGTTATAGTTAGCAGGACATTTCACTCGTGAAAAACCAATGAAATTCCCCCGTTATAGTTAGTGCAGGCAACTATAACTCACGCGACCGCAATCCTCTGCTGATGACATCAGATATTACATCACTGATGACATATGTGTTTTTCTGAAAAAAAAATATTTGTAATATATGTATAGCTAAAAATTAATGGAAGAAGACATGGGTAAATAAGTGTCTAAATACAGTGATGTAATATCTGACGTCATCAGCAGAGGATTGCGGTCGCGTGAGTTATAGTTGCCTGCACTAACTATAACGGGGGAATTTCACTGGTTTTTCACGAGTGAAAGTCCTGCTAACTATAACATGTGTGAAACCTATGTTTTTTTCAGTGAATTTGCAAGGTTTTTTAAATGCTAATTCCTAACTATAACGTGTTTGAAACCTATGGTTTTTTCAGTGAATATATATATATATATATATATATATATATATATATATATATATATATATATATATATATATATATATATATATATATATATATATATATATTACCTACTGGCGGTCGCCAGTAGGTAGTTATAGTTAGGACCACGTTTCCATAGGAAATACGCAACATTCTATTTTGAATAACTTTGGCGCCGGTCGACGAATCCTCGCGAAGTTTTCAAAATAGGTGGGGCGCTACGCTCCGCTCCTACCCTGAAAGTCTCGGGGGGATTCGTCAAGCGGGGGCTAAGATAAAAGGGGGGTCCCAAAACGCGTTTTTCCCATGCATTTTTCCATAGGACCTTTAGACACAGCTACAGCCCGAACGGCTGAACAGAATTACTTGAAATTTGGCAGAGAGGTAGTCCTCAGGTCAAGGAAGTGCCTTTTGTAGGTTTGGTGTAAATCTGTTCAGTAGATTCTGAGAAAATAGCCTTTAAACCAATATATATATCTGAGCCAGCTTACGGTGCGCTTACGGTGCGCTTACCGTACACGTACGGTGGCGTGCGCGAGCGCGATTCTGATTGGCTGTTAGATCTTAGTAAACATTCGAATCGGTCGAAACCAGGAAGCGGCGGCCGCCATTTTCTCTCTCGCTCTCTGAGTTGGGCAGCAAAAACTAAGCCCAAAAATGTGTAAAGAGGCAGTTTCTTGAGATCCTAACCACCCAGGATTGATATAGGGGTCCCCAAACAACCCCCAAGCCCAAAAAAAAAAATGTTTCTTTTTCGGAAATTCGCCGATTACGCTTAATTACGGTAACAAAATTTTCAAAAAAAAAATTATCCACATTCTCCCCACCCCGTGTGAAATTAACAAAAAATACATTTCACAAAGATGCGCATAATATGTCCCCCATGTGCGCACGGTGCGCGAAGCGCATCGTGCGTACATGGCCCATCCCGCATAACGTGGGCACGCGGTGCGCGCAGCGCACCGCGTGACCACCGTGCGTGCACGGCACTAACTGAGTAAAGTGGGCGCGCGGTGCGCGAAGCGCACCGCGTGCTCACTGTGCGCGCACGGTGCGCGAAGCTCACTGTGCGCGCACGGTGCGCAAAGCGCACCGTGCGCGCACGGAACGAACTGCGTTAACTGGGCGCGCACGCCACGAATGGCGTAAAGTAACTTAGCATTTAAAAAACCGTACAAATTCACTGAAAAAACCATAGGTTTCACACACGTTATAGTTAGGAATTAGCATTTAAAAAACCTTGCAAATTCACTGAAAAAACCATAGGTTTCACACATGTTATAGTTAGCTGTACATTTCACTCGTAAAAAACCAATGAAATTCCCCCGTTATAGTTAGTGCAGGCAACTATAACTCACGCGACCGCAATCTTCTGCTGATGACATATGTGTCTTTATGAAAAAAAAATATTTGTAATATATGTATAGCTAAAATTTAATGGAAGAAGACATGGGCAAATAAGTGTCTAAATACAGTATTAGCATCAGCAGAGGATTGCGGTCGCGTGAGTTATAGTTGCCTGCACTAACTATAACGGGGGAATTTCATTGTTTTTTTACGAGTGAAATGTACAGCTAACTATAACATGTATGAAACCTATGGTTTTTTCAGTGAATTTGCAAGGTTTTTTAAATGCTAATTCCTAACTATAACGTGTGTGAAACCTATGGTTTTTTCAGTGAATATATATATATATATATATATATATATACATACATATATATATAATCTGCATATCTATATAAATACAAATATAAATGCATGCATACATATACATATATGCATGTTATGTACATGAAATTTTGAAAAACACTAATAAAAGCAAAGCTAAAAAGCCACCTAATTACAAACAGAATTGCTTAAACGAGGACGAGACCTATTGCATTTTCAATGCTTGTTTACTTTGGTTCCATCAAGAAGGCATTCAGATGTGACACATTTGCCATAAATTCTGAATGGTAGCACTCTAGTTCCTCATTAGATCACTGTAGCAAAGCTACTGCTCACCAGGGAAGTCTGCTGCTGGTATTCAAAGTGCATGTTTCAGTCTGCATGTCAGAACTTTTTAATGAAATAGAAGAGGATTTGAGAAGTCAAAATGTGCCCTAAGTTTTCTTTCTGCAGCACTAATCATAATTTCTATGGCAAAATGAACCCCCTCATTTTGTTCCTTTGCAAATTAAATGTTTTAAATGTTACCACTTTATTCCAATCAAGATGGCTTCAGGTGTGCCATACCTTTGTCTTAAGTAAGACTGTTAGCGCTCTAGTTGTTCTTTAAAACACTCTGGGATTTCTGTCATTGGGCTATACTTGGGCTACATCTCGGTGATATTTGTGCTACATTTGGGCTCTTTTGTCTCTGGTGGCCATCTTGGGAGACTTGTTATGAAGTTTCCTAATTTCCTCATTTACTGCAGTCTCCTCAGTAGGCATACTGTCAGTTTTTTACTTTGATTCAATAAAGAAGGCATTCAGATGTGTCACACATTTGCCATAAATTCAGAATGTTAGCACTCTAGTTGCTCATTAGATCACTGTAGTAAAGCTACTGCTCACCAGGGAAGTCTGCTGCTGGTATTGAAAGTGCATGTTTCAGTCTGCATGTCAGAATTCTTTAATGAAATAGAAGAGGATTTGAGAAGTCACTTAAAATGTGCCCTAATTTTTCTTTCTGCAGCACTAATCATACATTCTATGGCAAAATGAACCCTCTCATTTTGTTCCTTTTTAAATTAAGTGTTTTAAATGTTACCACTGTATTCCAATCAAGATGGCTTCAGGTGTGCCAGACCTTTGTCATAAGTAAGACTGTTAGCGCTCTAGCTGTTCTTTGGAACACTCTGGGAAGCTGCAGTAGAACACAAAGGAATCAACTGACACTCTCTGCCCTTGTTGGATGTACATGTTTTACTGAGAATGTCAGACTTCATTCTCACATGACTGAGAAAGATAATGTGAATTTACAGAAAATATGCTCTCAGTTTAGCTTATAGATCACCTTCCAAACCTCTGTGGGAAAAGCATGTGAAAATAGTTTTCTCTCAAAGATGATTCATGATATCCCAGCAGAAGGCTTTTTCACATGGTAAAATCACCTTAGAACATACCACAATTCCTAAAATGAGTATGGTACCATCAACAAATGATTTATAATGTAACTAAAATCTTAAAACCTTCTATTAACTGCAATGCTTTTTAATGAGGTGCTATCATGTATATTGGTCCCAAGATGGCTGCCTACACTTCTTGGATGAAGTAATGACAGCCAATCAGATCTCACAATGAGATGTGTGGTTAGGCTCCGCCCAGATATGTATATGACTTTACTTTTGATTTTCTCAGGAACTACTGAACGGATTTACACCATATATGCAAAAGGCACATGCCTGACCTGAGGACTACCTCTTTGCCATATTTCAAGTAATTCTGTTCAGCCGTTCGGGCTGTACCTTCGACTAAAGGTCCTATGGGAAAATGCATGGGGAAAACGCGTTTTGGGACCCCCCTTTTTTCTCAGCCCCCGCTTGACGAATCACCCCCAGACTTCCAGGGTAGGAGCTGAGCGGAGCGCCCCATTAGTTTTGAAAATTTCACGAACATAAGTCAACCAGCGCCAAAGTTATCCAAAATAGAATTTTCAGATTTCCTATGGGAACTCGGTCCTAACTATCTACTGGCGACCGCCAGTAGATTATATATATTTTATCTACTGGCGGTCGCCAGTAGATAGTTATAGTTAGGACCGTGTTTCCATAGGAAATCCGCAACATTCTATTTGGAATAACTTTGGCGGCGTTTGACGAATCCTCGCAAAATTTTCAAAATAGGTGGGGCGCTCCGCTCCGCTCCTTCCCTGAAAGTCTCGGGGGGATTCGTCAAGCGGGGGCTGAGAAAAAGGGGGGGTACCAAAACGCGTTTTCCCCATGCATTTTTCCATAGGACCTTTAGTCCGAGCTACAGCCCGAACGGCTGAACAGAATTACTTGAAATTTGTCAGAGAGGTAGCCCTCAGGTCAGGGATGTGCCTTTTGAAGGTCTCGTGTAAATCTGTTCAGTATTTCCTGAGAAAATAGCATTTAATCAATGTATATATCTATAGGCGCGCTCAGAGCGCGTACCGTAAGCTTACTGTGCGTTATAACATAGGCATCGAGGAAGGCACGTTAGATGGGGCAATATAACCCGTGCGAAGACAAGTGTGGCATGACATATTCACCGGGTGGTGTTACAGTGCACATGGGCTAGGGAGTGTCATAGCATATGCACTAGCTGGTGGAATACAACACAGAGGTGTGTGGCACTCAGCAGGCAATGGTGGGTGTAACACAGCATTGGGCTCTGCCAGGAGCGCGCTGTGACTCTCAAGTGATGTTCGTCCCCTTTCCAGAGAGTAAAATAAAAAGTATTACACATCCGGCAGTGGATGTGTGTTTTATTAACCGTGAGGGGGGTTTCTTGCATAGTTTTGGTTGAATTTTTGTCGAATCCCCTTTGAATGGCTTGGTGTGCATGTGTATTAAATGTGCCCGTCAATAGCTACCCATGTTTGTATAAATAAAGGACAAGGGTGTCTACCGGGATTAGGCACGGTAGGGCATCAGACATGTCAGAGCTTCACTAGTGGTGTAAATACATTCCACGTGGATTCATTGTATGCATAGTCGCCTTTTAATGAATATCACGCAAATCGTCATGGTGATAGGTACGTACGGTTTGTCCAGCATGTCCTAGGTGTGTCTATAAATATATATTTTTTTTTTTAAATAATAAAAAACAGTGGCCGGCCCTGGGGATTGGGGTCAAAAAAATATAATTAGGAGACAGGCCCTGGGGGATGGGGTCATCAGGGCCAATAAATTAGAATAAGAAGGGGAACCACACAGCCCCCCTTCTTAAAAAATTAAAATAAATAAAAGACTGGCATCGTGCCGGAGGCCACGCCCCCTCCTTGCAGCACTCTGCAAACGCGCCCCCTGGCGAGTTGTAAGTTGGGGAATTAATTCCTCTTCAATACTGAGGGTTCCTGAGGGCCAACTAGCCCAACAGGCATCTCCAGTATGCGCCAGGGAGCTGTGCTGCAGACAGGTGTTCTGAGGCCAAGCCCCTTTTTACACCTCTCTGCAACGCAGCTCTGTGGCGCTTACTGGAAGTACCTAGTGGTCTAGTTTGACCCTAGGGACCCTTAGGATTCAAGGGGACTTAATCTCTCAACTTAGAACAGCCACAGGGCGCGTTTACACAGTGGTGAAGGGAGGGGACGGGGCCTGAGGTGATGTGTGCAAACACACACTATGGCACGTTTTAAATTGGGGATATAATTTCCCTTCAATACTGAGGGCCCCTGGGGGCTAACTAGCCCACCAAGTGCTTCCAGTAAGCGCCACTGAGCTGCATTGCAGAGAGGTGGTCCAGGCCATGCCACTTTTTACACCTCTCTGCAACGCAGCTCTGTGGCACTTACTGGAGGTACCTAGTGGGCTAGTTGGACCCTAGGGACCCTCAGGATTCAAATGAACTTAATCTCCCAACTAAAAACGGACACAGGGCGTGTTTACACAGTGGTGAAGGGAGGGGACGGGGCCTGAGTTAACGTGTGCAAAAACGCCCTGTGGCCTGTTTTAAGAGGTAGTTTTAATCCCCCGGCCCTATTATATACTAGGGGCTTACAGAGGAGGTCATGCTAATCACAGGGGGACCCCAACGCATAATGTTCCCTAGTGTATGTAGGTGTTTTCACTGTATTCTAAGTGTCTTTTAACATAGCATTGGCTCTAGGACTGGTTAGTCAGACTCAGTTACCACCAGTATCCGTCTGAAAAAGTTGAGGGTACAGGATGATTTTGCAACAAGGCTTCTTTCTGCTCTTCTTTTTGTTCTTTCTGCACGTTCTCCTTCTTCCTGCACTTTTCTTCGTCTTTGAGGACTTCTGTTGCTTCTTTCTGCACTTCTTTTTTTTCTTTCTGTGCATTTTTTCTTCTTTCTTCACATGTCCTATCTCTGTAGGCATAGCTAGAAATTAGCATTTAAAAAACCTTTGAAATTCACAGAAAAAACCATAGGTTTCAGGCACGTTATAGTTAGGAATTAGCATTTAAAAAACCTCAGAAATTCACTGAAAAAACCATAGGTTTAAGGGCTCTTATAGTTAGCTGGACTTTTCACTTGTACAAAACCATTGAAATTCCCCCGTTATAGTTAGTTCAGCTAACTATAAATCGCGCGCCCGCAATGCACTGCTGATGACGTCACATATTACATCACTCATGACCTGGTCAGTGACATCAGTCATGACATCACTGATGACATGATTGGTTCCGCCCACCACAACTCCATAACTACCAAGCCCCCCTTCCCCACAGCTCAGCTCAGCCCAACCCCCTCTCAACAAAGTGTTATGGTAATGAATTTTGGAGCTACCGGTTTTCTTGACCAAAGATGTGGAAATCATAGCACTAACAAGGGTGTATTCAGAGAGTCTAACACCCAGAAGCACTTTGAATGTAATTCCATGGACATCCTAAACTCCGGAGCTTGACTCCACGAGTGGGATTTAGTGTTCAGCATAAACTACATTGTACCTTAGTGTTGCATCCGTTCATTCTGCTTAAATGCTCTAAAATACTGTCACTGTTTTCCATTTCATTTTAAGTAAAATAAACATATGTAGCATTGTCTCCTAATGTAGACCGTCTTAATACAAGCAGTAAGAAACAGCTCCTATACCATTTTTAAAGCGATTCTCTTTTTTCTTTGCAGAATTCGAAGACCTTTATGATGATGATGATATCCAGTGACCTGGTTCATGCAATGATCAACAGTGTTCCGGAAATGTGATGTTTTACAAATGGGGGCCCAGTAAACTGCCATGAACGTTAGGTTTTGTTGGTCACTTGGCCTCAAACTGGCACGTTTTGTCTTTGCTTAGTAAGTCCCAAAAAATCTTTCTGTTAACACTCTCCCATTAAAACTCCCCGTGGGTGCTTCCTCAGATTGACCTGTCTGGCATATGTAAAATAAATGAGAACTTCAACTTTAGTGTCTGGTGCTTTCCTTCTCTGTATGAAGCGCATCATCTGTATTCGGACCTTATTCATTTAAAGGTTTCTTCTTAAAAAAATACCAGGGATATTTTCAAAAGGATTCAAGGTTCTGGACTGTTCCATGATTTAGTGAATCCATTTTTGCTATTAAAATGAATTCTTTGAAGCAAATTTGTGTTTTAAGCATTTGCAATGCAATAGGTTGCGCATTTACGCGGGTTTAAGCTATTGGCATTGTAAATGACAATGCCTTTTATTTATGTTTTGAAAACCAAAACACAAATAAAGGGCATTGTCATTTACAATGCCAGTAGCTCAAACTGCATAAATGCGAGATCTTTTGCATTGCAAATGCTTGTTCAAACCTTGGAGTCGATCGTCGTAGCCGTTGGGCCTGTGAGCTGGAGAAGCCCCATGACCAATTAACGCCAGCATTCACACCGCACGCAGTTTAGAGTTTCATGAAATCCCCCCCCACCCACCCCTCCGACAAACCGACTGTGACGAGCGAGCACCTGAGAGCAGCGGGAGGTACAGTGCCCAGGTCTTACGAGAAACACACCTGGGCAGCCACCACCGGAGTGCAGCGCGGAAACCTCCATGCTGGAGACGGAAGACCGGGGGCCTTATCACCCCGATGAGGGGGCACCCTGCGGAACACAGCAGAGAGGTAATCTGCCCCACAGGACTTCTGTAGCACTTGGAAACTGCACAAAAACTGCTAACCTATACACACGCCCATATGACTTTTTGTGAAATCACTGCAAGATTTCCTGCCGAGTGTGACGAAATCAGTAATAAGATCGCTGCCCCGGGGTATTCAGATGTTATGCTGTTCACCACCAAGTGATGAATCACTGCTCCCCCCCCCACACACACCCCTCCGTCACAACAGCAGGCGGTAAACAGCTCCTCTTCAATCCTATCAGGCACTTTACTCCTTCAGTTGGGCAGTATGTTCAGTGTGGAATATGCAGTTGTATTTATATAGCGCTTACTGCCCCGTCACAGCACATTTCGGCGAGTAGTAAAGGATTAGAGGTGAATTCTCTGTTGAAACGCACACATTTAATTCCAGCCACATCTGCAATTGAGTCTAACTGCCCTCTAAAGTCATTCTTGACGCCAAATGCACTTGTAAGTTATGTCTTTCAAACTACAAAATACCCGAAACTATTACGGCTCCACACACAATAACCAGCCACTGAAGGACTTGCTGTGTGTGTCATATTTCATTATAGCCTGGGTCACTGAATAATGGACCAGAGCGCGTGATGTTTCGGCAGAAAACCTGCCACACATGTACCTTGGAGAAAGGCGCGCAGGTTCATCCATGTACCAACTTAGGACAGCGAAAACAGGAGCGCCTAAAATGCAGACTCTAGCAGGAGATTTAAGAACAACAGAGACGCCACAGAAGTCACGGAGAACAAGCGCAGTGTGCCCTGAAGCTACAGTACCCGTACAGCTCGTGACGTGGCATTTTCTCTCCGACTTAAAAAAATGTGCAATGCGAACGACGACTGCTCCTGAAAAACTGCAGTCATGATGGGTTTTGCCTAGTCCTTAGCCTTTTACAAGTTGTACAGCATATATAATTTAAAAACAACACGGCACATGTAGCATCAGTAACAAACGGTGCAGAGAATCGAAGCGAGGAGGTGGCTCAACATATAACGCTGTCGACTTTGGAGCTGGAGAACAGGGTTCGAGCCTCGGGTGGACTGTATCACGTAAATGGAGATATCGGGGGGGAGTGGGGAGAGACAAATAAAACTGGGGGGGGGGGCACAAAGAGCGCATTACCACTGCATCATGCGACTCCTTTGCCAAAGAGCGCACAACGGAGGGCTCCTCTGCAGGGCGTTGCCATTGTGCTAATACAAGAAAAAAGTGCTTAGCGGCTAATTAAGAGACACCTTGTCACGCCGCAAGTAAAAGATCCAGTCCGGGTGGGCGGGGCCAAAAAGAGACAGGGCGGTAGCAAGGAGGGACTAAAAAGCCTCACTGACAATGGAAAGCCAGGGTTTAGCATGCACAATGACGCAAGCCAATGGAATGAAGGGGGGGAGCCTAGACTCCACTTCTGAAACTGGCTTGATTACAAGAAGCCTCGCAAAGTGAGCAGCGCATGTGCGCTGCAACGCTAGGCAAGAGCTAAAAAAAGGACTTAATGGTGTGGTGAAAGTGGGCTTTATCAACTGAAATTTCTTATGACCAATCTACAATTTATGTTGGTTCTTTTCACAGGCTAGCCCTCCTTTATAAGTATACTTTCTTGCAGATGGAGAACATTTCTAGTTGGTTGAGTTTTAATTTGGCCCACCCATTTTCCGTGCCTCTGTCATTGATTGGCTGTCCAACAGTTGTTACCAGATGCCTGGGGTCTCTGAGCCTTCACTGTTCTAAATAATCGACTTCTACAAGTAAATTTTAATGTGTTACTACCAGGCACTTGTTTCAGAGAAAAGGGTAATGTTGGAACCGGCACTGTATGGTTTTCCGAAGGGATGCCCCAGCCAGGCAGAAGGCACTTCCCCCGTCCAGGGCAGGTGATTACACACTGTGCAACCCATGCTCACCCGTGGGTAGCTTGGCACTAAGCAGTCAGGCGTCCTTCAAAAGCAATGTGTAAAGCAAGAGCACAGTACGCGCATATAACAAATGTTCCACACGACACAAAAGAGACTTCACGCTTGATTTTGAGAAATGTCACTTATATTCAACACACATTATAGAATGCAACATGAAGATTGTGGCTTCTTGGGCATGAATCATACATGGCAAGATTTGGGTCTAGTACTAGCAGTACTAGAGACCGTTCTTGTTGATCAGATCTCGATAATATGCACATATGGGAAAACTCTGCAATTCTCCACAGCATCCTTATGTGGTGGGACACGTTTTCAGCCCAACTCACCCTCACAATCCCAAAAATGCTATGTGACAGGGCTATAGGGTGCACACTCGGTTACACCAATATCAGTAATATGTACATACACAGAATTGTAACGCATAGCATCACCCAATGTTGAGAGGTAAAGTGCTTTTGGCACTAGATTCACGTTTAAACCAACACCCCGGACCAAAGTCCTGAGGTACCGGTGGTTCACAGACGCTCACACCCACGCACTCTGCACCGCTACACAATATGACTGTTACCAGCCTGGTCAGTATGGGCCCTTTCACTCGCATACACACTTGACAAGCAGGTCAGTAGGTAACACTTGCAGACCCTGTGGCTCCAAACCTCCCGGCACCCTCCTACACTAATGCGGTGCCACTGACGCCAAGCAGGTTAGTAGGTAATACTTGCAGACCCTGTGGCTCCAAACCTCCCGGCACCCTCCTATTCACCCCCACTGTCCCAAACACCCTGGATGGAAGTTCACCAGTCCCTCACACCTGACACAAGGCCAGTCCTGGCTGAGGTAACACCTCGTCTGGATCCCTGGGAAGCAAGTGGGGATATACAGTAAGCAGAAAAAAGAGGTAGACTTAAAGGGGGTCTTGATGAGGCTCAGAAAATTCACCAACCAGTTGTGAAGCAGCAATTTGTTACAAACTGAGGTACACCAGGGCCTTCTGGCACCAGACCAGTGCTGCGAAGCACAGGGAGGGTCGCACAGTCTCTTGGCCTGCTCCCAAACCTTCTTGGAAGCATCCCTCTGGCCTAGTCCATTCCTCTCACTCCTACAAGTCATCGGAAGAGCCAGATGGGGGGGCATTTGTTCCACTGAGATGGGGCCAGTGAGGGAACAAGTTGTGAATAGGGAACAATACGCAGGGGAGCCTCTCCGCTTGAGGAGGCACCCCGTTGGTTATACATTGATTTGAGGTGTCCCCCCGACATTCTGGACACAGGGTCTGGTGCACAGCAAGATAAGATTCATGTTACACAAAGTGGAGTTGCTATTCCGACCTCCCTGGAAATGAGGCACTAGGTCCAGCACACCTTGATGTCGGTTGCACCAGGTTCCACTCACACACACACACACACACAGGCGCAAGTTCAGCAATGTCTCATGAGGTAGAATGAGACCGTAATAAATGCGTCCCATAGCTCCGATGGTTGCAGTCAGGCAATCTGACTCCACATGCAATGAGCATGCAGTAGCTGTGGTCCACAAGAGAAATGCGCCACAGCGAAGCAGGCCATGTTGAATCCCGCATTCCGTGAATCCGCTCACCACCAATAACCTTATATATACCAAGGTCCTATAGATGCGGTCAACTTCTTGAGCTTGGCACTAGGCACAAATCTTTTGTTCCAAGCCCACCCCATACTGTCCAGCTTTCAGCAGGCGATGTGGGCACCGCTCTCCAGATGTCGCCGGTAGATGGTGTGGGCCCCTCGTAGGAGATCTTGGATATCCCTGAGACCTCTGAGAGAGCAGGAGTCCTTCGGAGCCCACTTCAGGGTGCCACACTTCAGCAGATCGTTGGCCCAGGCCAGCCACTATTTAGGAAGGCGCGCGGGCACAGACAGTCATCCTCCACGTGGACAACAAAGTCGTATGGCAATGTGCACCACGCAGACCAGATTCTGCAGTCCTGCTTCCCCACAAGCAGATCTCTCCTCATGGTGGGGTGGCACTGGGTGGTTATACCCCATTGGGCCTTTGAAGTTGGGTGAAGGTTCAAAGGCTATTCCTTTGAACCGCAGATGTGTGCCCTAAATTTCCATCTTGTGTGCCGTCAGGCTGTGGAATGCAGATCTCTATCTTTATGGGGGTTGTGACCTGGCCCCAGAGGCCAGGTGTCACAATCTCTGCCCTCCATATGTTCTGCCAGGCCCACAAATGGCAGAGGTCGGCTATTTAAATTGCACGCCCAATGGTTTATGGCTGTCGCTGGGGAATGCCAAAATGTGCTGGATCCTGTGTTGACCGGCGCCAGATACCACGGCAGACAAAGAGTTTGATGCATGAAAATGTCCACTTTCCATAAGTGGTATTTCCTCATAAGATATGCCAAGTAACCATTGGAATGGGTTTGGCCTAACAAAACCATTGATGGGAAACCACATGAGTCTGCACCACTGCAATCTCATATTGCAATTTGAGATACTGGCGAGCCCTTTCCCATGCTAACTTAAGGGAAGAGCAAGCCTCCTCTGTAGGAGAACCTGTTGCGTTTTAACATTTGCATAGGTTATTTCTGATTATACCTTTTCTTTGTTCTTTCCTTCATTTCTGTAATGGTTTCCTCTGTCCCCCTCCTCTCTCCTTACCTGGTGTTCCATTCCCTGACGAACGTTCATGAAGCTTGGGATGGTTGGCCGTACGGTTCAACTGCCAGCTCCGAGTGGCCAAGAGGGAGGTTCATGTTGACGTTAGTCGATTGCCATTCTAAGTGGGTGGTAATTAAGATTGTGGACATCATTAATACCAGTACTGTCATTGCATTTTTACATGATGTTTTTCAGAATGAGGGGATAGCACAGACACTTGTAACAGACCATGGGGTTCAATTTACATCTGTGCAAATGAAGGAATTCTTGCATAGTCTCAGTAAGACAGAAACTGCTCTGTTCGAGGCATATGAGCTGCAGATCACACACTGAGGATAAGATCGCCATCTGGTGTTGGGCTCGGATGATTGCAGGTTGTTGTCTTCGGAAGAAGCCTTTGGTCACGAGGTTGGTGACTCCTCCCCTGGACAACAGTGCGCATGGGCATCCACTCCATCGTCAGATTGTTTTTTTCCGCCATTGGGTTCGGATGACCTTTTTTCCGCTCCAGCAGAAAACTTTCAGCAATCGATTTAATTCTTCAATCTTCTTTCCATCGACATCGAAATCATCTCGGACCGGTTCCGGAAGCGGCTGATGGACAGGACACCCTTCAAGAAATGCCCCCGGTGTGGAGCGAAGTTCCCCCACAGTGATCACCACGAGGTTTGTAACCTCTGCCTGTCGCCGGAACACAACGAATCGACCTGTCCAGCTTGTTCCGCTTTCCGTTCCAAGAAGACCCTCTGGGACCGAAGAGCTCGACACCATATTATGGCCAAACCAGCTCCAGAACCGGAGGACATCTTTGCTCAGGATGTTCCTGAAGATGACACCGAAGATCTCAAGATCGTGTCCGAGGCCGACGATTCCGATGACCTCATCACTCCAGGGCAGCGTGTGAGTACCAACCCCCCTGCCCCTGCCTCATCCAAAAAGACATTGGTCAAGACTCCGCCAGCTGGGCCCAGTCGAGACCGGAAATCCTCTTCAGAAGCCCCGCCCTCGGGCCCGGCTCCGAAGACATCTAAGCCTGTAGGTGGCTCGGGCTCGAGCAAACCTCATGTGATTGTACCTATAACACCTTCGGCACCGAAAACTCCACTGTCGGCACCGAAACAGGCTTCAAGACCGAAATCTCCTTCGGCACCAAAACGTTCCTCGGCACCGAAGTCTCCACCGGCGCCGAAAGGGTTCTTCGACATCGATGCCTAAAAGTCCCTCGGCACCGAAATTTCCATCGGCACCGAAAAAACCATCGACGCCGAAAAACCCATCGACGCAGAAAAACCCATCGACGCCGAAACCTCTGTCGGCACCGAAAAATCCATCGGTACCGAAAACTCCGTCCACGCCGAAAAAAGTTCATAACGACCCGAAACGGTCATCACCGCCACCGCCTTCGGAGCCAGATGAACTTTTTCGCCCAGATCCTACTCAAAAGCGGATCTACATCAATCCCGAAACCGGACATGTGACTGCCGTCCCATACAAGAAACGGAAGCTGGACATCACACCACCTCCAGCTCCCATACGGAAGAAGGACTGTGCTACTTCACCACTTCGTCCTTCCTCTCCTTTATTACCTCCTAACCCGTCCCCCCCTCCTCCTCCTCCTTCTCCTTACCTTTACCTTTACCATCCCCCTATCATTCACCTCCTCCACAGGATGATAATGATGACTTGGGGGGAGGGGCGGACCCTGATTTATTTAATGATCCTGTTGATCCAAACGACCCTTTTACGTTCCCAGACACAGCACCCGTAGATGACTGGTCTTATCCAATACCTGACATGCCTGACCCCACTACCTACCCCTCCAAGCCCTCCCCTCCTGATGACCACTTAGGGTTTGGCCAACTTATAAATAGGGCAGCAACATTCCACGGCGTCACAATGCACACAGACTCCCTTGAAGAGGACTTTCTCCTCGATACTTTTGAGCAGTCACAAAAAACTGTTCACATACTGCCCATGATTAAAGGGGTTATAAAGCATGCCACTGAAGTCTTTAAAGACCCTGTTCGAGCTAGGGTTCTCAACCCACGCATCGAAAAAAAGTACCGACCAGCCCCGCAGGACCCTACATACATTAAAGCCCAGCTCCCTTTAGACTCCTTGGTCGTATCAAATGCCAGGAAGCGCGTTAACTCACAGACAACTGGAGAAACGCCTCCCCCGGACAAGGAGTCTAAGCTTTTAGAGGCCTCAGGCAAACGGGTCGCCGCGCAGGCGGCGAACCATTGGCGTATTGCGAATACCCAGGCCCTGTTAGCCCGGTATGATAGGGCGCATTATGACCAACTTGAGGACCTTATGCAACATCTGCCTGAACCCTTTAAGTCCCAGGCCTCTGACCTCATCCAAGAAGGCAAATTAATATCTAATGCCTCCATTAAATGCGCCTTAGATGCGGCAGACACTGCTTCTAGGGCGGTCAATACTAGTGTCTTACTCAGACGACATGCCTGGCTCCGTATTTCCGGTTTTAAACCGGAGGTTCAAACCGCAATTCTGGCTCAACCTTTCAACCAAGAGCAGTTATTTGGCCCTGCAGTGGATACTGCATTAGAGAAAATGAAAAAGGATAATGAAACTGCCAAGTCTATGGGAGCACTGCAGTCTCCTCAAACCCGGGGTTCCTTTTGTCGCTCCTTTTATAGAGGAGGCTCCAAAAACACGGGAACTGAGACCACATCCACCTTTAAAAATTCGGGACAAGCATCCCCTAACAGAGGAGATTTCCGAGGAGGTTATCGGGGAAACAATAACAAAGGTCGAGGGCGGGGCAACAACAATAACACCCGCACCTCCCCAGCCACTAAACAGTGACTTGCCACCACTCCCCCCAGACCATTCCACTCCGGTCGGGGGGCGGCTCCAACAATTCCTACCTCTCTGGACTTCCATCACCACAGACATGTGGGTAAGACAAATTATCCAGTCTGGCTACTGCCTCGAACTCATACAATCCCCCCCAAACATACCGCCCAAACAACGTCCAATGTCCTCACATCATCTCTCTCTCCTCAAACAAGAAGTTCAATCCCTGTTACAAAAACATGCTATAGAACCAGTCCCTCTTCAACATCAGGGAACAGGGGTATATTCTCTATACTTCCTCATTCCCAAAAAGGACAAAACACTAAGGCCCATACTGGATCTCAGACTACTAAACCAGTATATACATTCGGATCATTTTCATATGACCACCCTCCAACAAGTCCTCCCACTTTAACAACAGGGAGACTTCCTTGCCACATTGGACCTCAAGGACGCATACTTTCACATCCCTATGCATCCCGCTCACAGAAAATATCTACGATTTGTGGTAGATGGGCAACACTATCAATTTACAGTTCTCCCATTCGGAGTAACAACAGCACCCAGAGTGTTCACCAAGTGCCTAGCAGTCGTGGCAGTGCACCTCAGAAGACAACAGATCCATGTCTTCCCCTATCTGGACGATTGGCTCATAAAAGCCAATACACACCAAAAATGCGTTCTCCACACTCATCGCACGATTCAAACTCTCCACGATTTGGGATTCACTATCAACTACCCCAAATCCCATCTACAACCTTCCCACTTACATCAGTATCTAGGAGCAACCATAGATACATCCAAAACCATTGCTTATCCCAGCACTGCCAGGATAGCCAGTATACAAAATCTCATCTCTCAATTTCAAACTCATCCATCTCTTCCAGCAAGAGTGTTCATGCAGCTCCTAGGCATGATGGCGTCATGCATCTCCATAGTCCCACACGCACGACTTCAAATGCGTCCCTTACAGGAATGTCTAGCACAACAGTGGAACCAAGCTCACGGACAACTTACCGATCTGGTGTTGGTGGACAGTCGCTCACTTCGCTCACAGAAATGGTGGAACACCATCAACCTGTCCAAAGGGCGACCGTTCTTAGAGCCTCTTCCACAAGTTGTGCTAACTACCGACGCATCTCTCACAGGGTGGGGAGCCCACCTCCTTCACCATACCACTCAGGGCAGATGGACCAGTCAACAAAAACTGCTCCACATCAACCACCTGGAACTCTTAGCAGTGTTCCTAGCACTAAAATCCTTTCAGGTACACCTAAAGAACAAAACTGTCCTCATACACACAGACAACATGACAACAATGTGTTATATACAGAAACAGGGAGGGACACATTCTCTCCAACTGTCCCAACTGGCACAGCAACTCTGGAGATGGGCAATTCCCCAAAACATCTACCTGTTAGCAGAACATCTCCCGGGGATCCACAATCAGGTGGCCGACCTCCTGAGTCGCCACACACAGCAGATCCACGAATGGGAGTTACACCCCAAGGTTCTACTCCCCTTCTTCCAAAAATGGGGACAACCAGACATAGACCTGTTCGCCACTCCCGAAAACACAAAATGCCCAACCTTCGCCGCCAGGTTTCCACACCCACAGTCGAAGGACAATGCCCTATGGATGAACTGGTCAGGCATATTTGCGTACGCTTTTCCGCCTCTCCCACTAGTTCCATTTGTGGTACGCAAACTGAAACAACAGTCGCTAACACTAATACTAGTAGCTCCCACTTGGGCACGTCAACCGTGGTTCACCACACTTCTGGAACTATCTTTAGTTCCACATCAAAGGCTACGCCTCTCCCCGGATCTATTAACCCAGAACCATGGAGAAATCAGACACCCAGATCCTCAAACACTAAACCTAGCGATCTGGCTCCTGAGGTCTTAGAGTTCGGATACCTCAATCTCCCTCCAGACTGTATGAATATCATAAAGGAAGCCAGACGACCTACTACTAGAGCGTGTTATGCCGCGAAATGGAAACGATTTGCCATCTACTGCGCTAATAATGACATACATCCATTGGATGCTTCCATCCAAAACATCATTTGCTATCTGCTACACTTGCAAAGATGCAATCTAGCGTATTCCTCTATACGTTTACACCTAGCAGCCTTAGCAGCCTACTTGCAAAATAGGCAACACCTGTCCCTTTTTAAGGTACCTGCCATCAAAGCGTTCATGGAAGGTCTCAAAAGAATTCTTCCCCCAAGATTACCACCTTCCCCAGTGTGGAATCTCAATGTGGTTCTAACAAGACTTATGGGTCCCCCATTTGAACCTATGCACAAATGTGAATTACAATTCCTAACATGGAAGGTAGCTTTCCTTATCGCAATCAGTTCCCTACGAAGAGTAAGTGAAATACAAGCCCTTACACTAGAGGGACCTTTCTTACAACTACACCGTAACAAAGTGGTTCTTAGGACAAACCCTAAATTTCTCCCAAAAGTGATTTCCCCTTTCCACCTTAACCAATCAGTAGAGCTACCAGTCTTTTTCCCAAACCCAGACTCCGTAGCTGAAAGGGCCCTACACACCTTAGATGTCAAAAGAGCCTTGCTTTATTACATCGACAGGACGAAACCTTTTCGAAAGACAAAACAACTCTTTGTTGCTTTCGCACCACCACATAAAGGCAATCCCATCTCCAAATCCGGTATAGCCCGGTGGATAGTTAAATGCATCCAAATATGCTACCAAAAGGCTAAACGTACACTTACAGTTCCCCCTAGGGCACACTCCACGCGTAAAATAGGGGCTTCTATGGCCTTCTTAGGTAACATTCCCTTAGAAGACATTTGCAAGGCAGCCACGTGGTCTACCACGCATTCCTTCACTAAACACTACTGTGTTGATGTGCAAGCCAAGCAACAGGCCTCAGTGGGCCAGGCTGTCCTAAAAACTTTATTTCAAACTGCTGCAACGGATACAGGCGACCACCGCTAAGGGGAAGCACTGCTATACAATCTATCCTCAGTGTGTGATCTGCAGCTCATATGCCTCGAACGGAATATGCTACTTACCAGTATGCATCTGTTCTTGGCATGTAGAGCTGCAGAGTCACACACGCCCGCCCGCCTCCCCGGGACCTGTATCTGTTCCAGCATCTGTCTTACTTAGACATTACACATGGACATCCTTTCTTTCATTCCTATACACTCCATCTTTTCCCTTCATGGCGAAAAAACAATCTGACGATGGAGTGGATGCCCATGCGCACTGTTGTCCAGGGGAGGAGTCACCAACCTCGTGACCAAAGGCTTCTTCCGAAGACGACAACAACCTGCAATCATCCGAGCCCAACACCAGATGGCGATCTTATCCTCAGTGTGTGACTCTGCAGCTCTACATGCCAAGAACAGATGCATACTGGTAAGTAGCATATTCCTTATTTACCTAGAGCAAATTGTTTGGTTGAGCGTGTCAATAAACTAATAAGAGTGTATTCAACTTAATAGTGCAAGGGGATCGGACTTGAAAAAAGCTTTGGATGACATGATCTGTTCCTACCATGTCACTTCTCATTCACCTTTTAAATCCTTGAAAGTAAGAGATCCTGTTACAAAACTAAGTCCACAGTGGTTAGTTGGTGGTAGTGCTGAGGGGGTAGACAGAGCGGAAATCATGCAGAGAATTCCTGACCAACAACAGAAATAAGTTAGTACAACAGTAATGTGCGGCGAAAGTTGATAAACTGGAAGATTGGTGACGCTGTGAGAGCAAAGGTGCCTAGAATTGTGCGTTCCGGATCATCTAAATTTTCTACACTCAAAGATCTGCAAAATATTGAAAAAATGTGTGGTTTTAGATGATGGTCAAACATAGAGTATTGACAGGATTGTAAGGGACAATAGTGAGGGCAAGGTTGTGGCTGTGGGATATTATAATATGCAACTAACTGACAGGTTTCATCTCCAACATAGGAAAGATCTTTTATGCAGTTCTCACAAGAAACCGGCTTGGCACAATGATTATGTCATGTACTAGTTATTCCTATATTTGCTCTGCTTAGCTTTTGTTCCTTTAAATCTTTGTTTATTTAGGCTAATCGTCCTGTCATTCTGGCAAGTAGTTTTTTCGTTTTTTCTCTTTTTCTCTTTTGTTGTTGTTTTGCTGAAGAATTGTACACTATATCAATTTTCCTGCTCCTTATTAGGTATAGGAAGGAGATGTGTTGTGTTTTACCATTTTTATGGGTTATTTCTGGTTATACCCTGTCTTTGCTCTTTCGTTCCTTTCTGTAAAGGTTTCCTCTGCCCCCCCCCCTCTCTCCTTACTTTGTGTTCCATTCCTTGAAGAACGTTCATGAAGGGTGGGACGGTTGGCCGAATGGTTCAACTGCCAGCTTTGAGTGGCTATGGATGTTGAGCTGAATAAAGTCGTTTACCTTTTTTTGTACTTTATTTCAGAACCCTTGTGGTCTTCCTTCCAACCTTGGTAGCGAACTCCCATAGGTGCCTGCCAAGCACTTCACCTTCCATCCTAGTGGAGGCCAAAGACCTCCTCCGGATGGACCGTTGTTGCTACGGGCCAGCCGGAGTACGCACACGAGGGCACTTCCACAGACCTGCTGTGGCAGGTGTGACACAAGTTTGAAACGTGCAGTCCATACGAGTGCGCACACCGGTCTGCCAGAGCAGGTCGGACACGTGGGTTAACCGTACCCGAGATGCAAGTGTGCACCCAGGCCACAACGGCAGGCCTGACCTATCATGTCCGCATCACTTCCCAACATGTGCGGGATGGGAGCTTGCATTTTCACACTGCAGTACAATGGGAAAGGGGCCAGAGCCTTAATGCTCCACACGAGAATGAACATGCACACCGGCTTGCCGTGGCAGTCTGGTGACCTGGATCTCCAGGACACCCGTGGTGTCTGTGCGCTATCCGGCTGACAATTGTCGGTCTACACTCACACTAGGCACTTCCATGGTGTCACTGCGCACACCTGCCCATCATGGCAGGCTGGTGGTGGGGGTCTTGAAACATCACTGGCGCAAGGGCTCAGGCTGGCCGGCACTAGCAGGCCGGTCCCAGGCCCAGTATAAATTTGGTGCTGGCACAGCCATCGCTTGTCATGACAGGCGGACAATCCATTTCACCCTCACAGCTAAGAGCCGCTTCCTACAGGACGTTGGAAGGGTGTGCACCCTTCCACACTGCACCCACAGTGGGGGAAGGCTCCAACCTTAGCACCGCAAAGGAGCCTCCGCAACCTCAGGAGGTGTCCCATAGAGGGAGACTGACCTCTAGAGTGGGGGGGGGGGGTCACCTAGGGGATCTCCCCTGTTCAGGCAGCAGTTCCGCTCGGGCCCCCACCCGGCCAGTACCCCTCGGGACATACCATAGGGCCGCTCTGGCAGTAGGGGAGGTCCCCTCCGGGTTTCCTCACCAGTGCCAACCTGAGTAGGAGACATAATGGATTGGCGAGTCCCGTGGGACATGAGTGCCACGTCACCCAACTCACCAATGCCATACCTGCCCTGGATGTGTTGTACCCTTCCATAGGGCACTCACAGGATGACACTCACACCAACCAAGTGAGTACCCTGCTCCTACCCAATGTGGGGAAGGTGCTCCTACATTCCCTCTGTAGTACAGTGAGAACCGATTCCGAGTTCTAGGGTCACGAACAGAGAGTATGCGAAGACTAGGAGTTAGCAAAATGTTTCGGGGAGGTTCCCCTAAGAATGCCATGTCCAACATGTAGTCTGTTCAAAAGGTTGCAACCTCATTAAAAAAATGTAATATAAACTAGCAAACTGATTTATTGCATTATAGGTCCTCAATTAATACAGTTGATAAGACTAGTAATATGGTTGAGGTTCGGCGCGTTTACTGGGGCATACGTATTCCAATACCAAAGTCAACAAGAGACCCCATGAATCCGTGTTTAAAGGCGTACTCTCTACAGTGATCCTGGGACGAGGAGGTAAAATATTATGGGCCATATGTAGGTAACATACTATTTACCGATTCATAAATACCGAATTTTACCGAATCGGTATTTATGAATCGGTAAATAGTATGTAGGTAAAAATTACCGAATCGGTAAAATTCGGTAAATGAATACCGAATCCACAATACCAGCCGGAATCATGAATCGGTATTTACCGAATCGGTAAATACCGAATCGGAGTTTACCGAATCGGTAATTCAAATATACATCACTTGATGAATCAGCCAATCCTGTGCAAGGCCAACCCCACCCAACCAGGAAGTGGCCACACCCAGGCAGGTGCACACAATCAACAGACTCTGAAGAGGTTGGTAGTGCAGAGCAGAGCAAGGGAGCCAGTGCCTGATTGTGAACCTCAAACTGACAATGTCCAGCCAGGAGACAGAGAGAGATGGAGGGGAAAGGAGGAGAAAACTAAAATTCAGCCCAAAGGAACTGCGGTACTAGTGGAGGAGGTGGTCAAGCAGCACCAGAAGCTGTTCGGAAAGCAGTCCCTGCAAGTGCCTGAGTCCGAGAAAAGGAAGATCTGGCTGGGAATCCAGGCGCAGGTCAATGCAATAGGAGTGACCCCCCGGGACATAGATGTGCTGAAGAAGCGGTGGTACGACCTCCGTATCGTCACAAAGAGGAAGATGGGGGAACTGCAGAAAGAGGCCAGCCGGACAGCTGGGGAAGGAACAGGGCACCTGCCCTGACAGAACTTGAGGAGCTGGTGGAGACAACAATTGAGCCCGAGAGTGTCGTGGGGATTGGGGATGCAGACAGCTCTGCCACAGCCGCCACCAAACAAGGTAAGACGCATGCACAGCAATGTGGCCCCCCCTACCCCTATCCCAACTCCCCAAATGGGCAATGAGAATCCCACTCCAGTACAGGTGTTAGTGCATACTAGCAATGCATTATGGGAGATGTAGTCCCTGAAACCCCAAACATGAGACGAATAGCACAGAACAACAAGGCATGTTACACACATTAGCGAGAAGCAGGCAGAGGACAATGAGAGAGTGTTTCAGAAATGTATTGTGATGCTAGCAATGCTGTGCTTCAGCTACACTTAGCTGATGTTGCATTTCTGTCCACAGGCGATACTTTGCGCAGAACTGCACATGAGAAGGGAGAGAGGGCACACCGGAAGGACAGCACTGAGAAGGCCACCACAAGTTCTGGGCAGGGATCAGCACCACAGCCAGCCTCACCACCACAGCCAGCCTCACCACCACAGCCAGCCTCGCCACCACAGCCAGCATCGCCACCCCAGCCAGCATCGCCACTCCTGCCGGAGTTACCGGCATCATCACCACCTGCATTGCTCAGGTCGAGGAGGCGTGCTGCTGCCAGGTTGAACGTATCGGAGTCCTCATCTGAAGACTCGAGGGGGGCGGAAACGTCCACTGTGCCCCTGGATGTTAGCCATGCCAGTGTGCCTTCGGCCTCTGAGGGAGCACACACAGGTGCCAGACGTCGCCGCAGGGCTTGGGTGCAAAGTCCACCTCCACAAGGTGAGAGCCATGGAGTCTTCTCAGGGCTTGAGGCCACCATGGTCAAAATACAGCGCCTACAAGCAAAGGCAATGATGTCGGTACAGCGCCAAATGCGGGGCCTCAATGATACTTTTGTAAATATTGACAGGGGCATCAGCGCTATGGCTGAGGGAATGGTTGAGATGGCTGCGGGCATGCGGGACATGTCCCAGTCCGTCATGCTGCTGTGCTCGAAGATTGATGAGGACAGGGCAGCACGGCGCCGGGAACGTCAGAGGAAAGACCATCACACAAGGGCAGTGAACCGGCTGGCAACTGCCACTTCGCTGCTCTGCAGGCGCTCGGTGGCAATGCAGGAGGGCCTTGCGCACTGCAGCAATGACGTGTCAAGGGGGATGGTGAGGGTCACCAGTGCACTAGAAGTGCTGCTCACCAGCCAGTCTGCCACAACTGGTGCTGTGGATGCTGGGGACAGCGAAGAAACCACCAGCAGGAGCAGCATTACCCCCCTGTCCCAGACACACGGAGGAGCAGCAGGCGGCATGGGGCTGCCACTGGTCCCAAAGCCAGTGAGGACGCACACTCCATGGCATCCCGCACTGTAGTGCGTGGGCGCAGACACTAATGCTGCACACAATAGCATGAGACAATTGGGTGAAGTGACCCTTGACTCACAAATAGTGATTGCACAATATTGATGGGACAGGTTTTCCTTTGTGTTGTGGCGTAGTGCCGCATGATTAAACTACGTCATGGCATCCAACTACTGGCTGTGTCCCCTTACTTACTCAGAAATAGTTGCATGTGAACTCTGCCCGTCTCTCTCTCCCATCTGTTGCTGTTGCCACTCCTGCTGCATTGGCCTCTGGCTGTGCAGACTCCTCATTGTCCTCACAATCCGTTATTTCCACCTCTGTACCTCTCTTCGTGGCAAGGTTGTGCAGCATTGCACAAGTGGCAATGATCTTGCAGCAGATGATGGGTGTGTACTGGCGTGCGCCTCCGCTTTTGTGGAGGCAGCGGAACCTGCTTGTCAATAGTCCAAACGTGCGCTCCACAACGTTGCGTGTTGATTTGTGTGCCACATTATATCGTCTTTCACTCAGGGTTGATGGGTGTAGGTAGGGAGTGAGGATGAATGACCGCACGGCATATGCACTATCGCCTAGGTGAGTAAGAGAGTAGCATTAGTCACATGCCTCAATACACAATCATTTGCAATCAGTATTAGGGAGCGTCACAGTGTATTACCTAGCAGGTATCCTTCTCCAAATTCTCCGGCAACCAGGCGTGTGTAGATCCCACTGTTCTGGAAGATGTAGGAGTTGTGAGTGCTCCCAGGAAATGTAGCCACCATATCAGTGATTTTGTTGCCTGCATCGCAGATTACCTGCACATTTATGGAGTGGGTGGACTTTCTGTTCCTGTAGATGTGCTCAGTGGCTGCTGGTGGGCAGATTGGAATATGTGTGCCATCAATACAGCCTATGACATGCGGGAACTGTGCCATCTGGTAAAAGTCTGTCTTGGTTTTCTGCAGTTCAGCCTGTGTGTTTGGGAAGCTGATGTAGTGTTGCATTCTCTGCATCATGGCATCCAGGAACTTCCTGAAGAAACGGGACAGGCAACTCTGGGATACCCCGCCTACCGCAGCTATCACCCCCTGGTAACTGCCAGATGCAAGTAGATGTAGGCTACAGAGAACCTGCACATGTGGTGGTATGGCATGCGCCCTTGTTGTTGGCTGGTCCAGGAGTGGGTGCAGGTCCCTTATCAGGTCCATGATGGTTTGTGGGTGTAGCCTGTACCTTTCATGTATCCCAGCCTCAGTCTGTTGAAAGAGTGTGATGCGCTGTCTGTAAATGCGTTCCTCCCGTCTCCAAATCCTCAGACCTGCTGCCTGTAGACGTAGGCGCCTTGCAATCACATACAGAGCGGCCATGGTGTCCACGCTGTTGCATTTTGGGATTGCTTATATGCACTGTTGCTGATTACCACCTGCTTTCAATCTGTGTTAATTACCGACTCTTAAATACCGAATTTCATGGATTTCTTAAATACCGAATTTACCTACATCTCTTTTCTCGTTTTACCACTTCATATTTACCGAATCGGAAAATATGTATTCGGTAAATATGAATCGGTAATTTAGAATTCGGTAACTATGAATCGGTATTTACCGATTCATATTTACCGACACCTTCTTTTTGGCCTCCTACATCTCAATTGACTAAATACCGGTCGGTAACGGGATATTTACCGAATTTCGGCCGTTACCGACCGGTATTTAGATACCTACATATGGCCCTATGTCTTCAATCACGAACTCCAAATCCACAAACACTAACTAGGCCTTGATTTTTGCTATTATGGCTGATACAGCTATGTACGTGCGACACATAGCTTATCCCAGTTCCTTTCAATTGTGTACAATAGGCATATCCATGTTTCATTTTCCATGCATTTTCACATCAACCATATTACATATTAAGCAACTCGAGATGCTTAACCACTGATTGACCTGTGCCCAACTCTCCATTTCTAGGCCCGAGGACATACTTTCTTGACAGTACAGGCCCCAAGATGGCAGTTTGACATTTTCATCTAGTTAAGCCCTTGGTGAAGCCCAGATCCTAGTGACCTAATGTGCGTTCTCAAAGCGTCTCTTCCATTACCTTTGGTCGTATGTAACAACTAGATTTTCAATAATAGTTCTGAGACTTGCAGATGATTTCATTGAATTCCATGTTGGCGAAAAGTGTAGTTCCTATGAGTTGCCTGCTTTCCTTCAAAAGATATTGTCATGCCAACCTTCATTACAATCCATTCTCTCAGAACTCTAGTTTTGGCCATCTGACCATTCAGATTACTAGCTTCACACCATAACCTATGAATCTTAAGGTAAATCCAAGTCAACTGCTGAAGCATCTTATTGCACCTATCACATGCCCCTACACATTTGGGTACAGCAGGTTCAGGTTCTTCACGGTAAGTATTCGATGGAGGATCTTGAATTGCGAAGGCTTATGGCAGTAATAGGAAGGGAATCTTAGTTGGTTTGGCTATACAATTAGAGCCAGTTCTCACCCAAAAAAGAGTCGAGAGGATCTTATCTCAACTAGCTGTCCGCCATAACCCCGTACTTGAGTTATAACAAAGCCAGCCTGCCACCTTCTCGTACATAAAGCTGCGTTTTATTGGGTGAATGTTGTGTTGTACCCAGAACTCTGGAACCTGGGCAGTCCGAGCATGTGTGATTCTGTAATAAATATTTCAAATGCGTTTGACATTGCATTTGCGTCTCTAGAGCAGTTCAATTAATGCAATCTCCTGAAAGAAGTCTACCAATATTATAATATCGAATGTTGGTTTCAGGTCATTTTTCTTAAGTGCCATTTACCCTTGAAGTAGCTACACAAGGTAAAAGGGGAGGTTATGCCACAGTCTATCCAGCCCTGCTTCCTAGCCATTATCATGCCGGAACCTCAGTGCCATACATTTCACAGCCTTTCATCGATCTTTTTAACTGGCTAATTCCTTCAAAGCCCGGCTGGCTATTACAAAGCTCAGTCTGCATGCTGTTAGTTCTTCAGAGAACCAAATTATGGCACCGCTTGCATGAGTTGCTGGAAATTAGTTTCAAGCCTGGTACTTCCAGTCTATTTCACGGATAGTGTCAGCTTCTGCCTATTCATCCAGCATTGACCTCATCCCCTGCCCAAGCCAGGTGTATTGATGTTGATTTTGTCCTTTTAAGAAGGTGAACATGAACTCTCCTGGAGATGTTAATGTACAAGTATAAACATTTAAGGTACCCTACCATCTTGATTGGCAGTTTACTCCACCTCATCACAAGTCTTAATCTTATCCAAAGCAACACCAAAGTTAAATTTGCAAAACACATTTTCATTTTGCTTCTGTCCCACCAGACAACAGATTTTATACTTGTGCCATTAAAAGCAAGTCTTTGGCCCATCTGTTTGATGCAATCCATCCGAGGTAAGCAAGGTAGCAAGACCTTTTATTAATTTATTTTTTATTTTTTGAGGAATTAAACCGCTCACACCCATGGCAATCCGCTCTTTTTCCCTGGAGAAGTACATAAACTGCTGTAGTTACAGTTGAGGACGACCTTCGAAAAATACTGACTGTAGAAGACAGAGAATGATCCTTCTAGATCTACCCGCTGCCTTTGATCAGTACAACGTGCTGCCCTTCTGACCAAAATTGCAGAGGTAGGGATCTCTAGAAGTCTGATGATGCTTCTAGTCCTTCCTGGAGAGAACCTCTCAGTCACAGACTACCTACTTTCAGGCCTTCCACTTTGATGTTTCTGTGCACGCCCAGCAGAGATTCTTGGTGATCTTGTTTAACGTTGGTTAAATCTCTGAAAGATGAAATTAGACCTTGCATTTTTACGCACTGTCATACATTGACACTACTGAGTTTATTGTCGCCATGGATCGAAATGCCCCACAATCGCTTACAAAATTTCAAGATGGGTGTAGGCCATAAATGTCTTCCAATGTGCAATAATGTTCTGCAGCAAAACGAAAACAAACTGAAAAGTTACTCTTTGATTAAAATAATTTTTTTTTTTAAAAAGCTATTCTGGCAGAACCTTGCCTGGCTGGTGGCTCTGGGGCTATCTCTTAACCCCTTTTTTCAGGTTCTATCTCAGAATTCTGCTTGACAAAGACCTTTAAATCGAGTCCCAGGTTAAGTGGATTTCTTTGTCATGTTTTTATGCTATTTGCTTACTGTGAAAATGTCTCCCCTTCATTCGTAAAAATACATGCTATGATAAGGCATCCCCCCCCCCCCCCTCTGAAATAGATTCTTGCGTCAAACCTCTACCTGCGTCTTACAGTTACCACTGTAACTAAGCTATTGAGCAGTCAAGTTTTTTCAGGGCATCAACCGTCCTCATTTCGAAATTCTAATAATGTGTCCTCGGCCAGATAAAAATAAATGTACTCTTCAAATTGCCCTGTTGCAGCACAAAGTACTACCAGCTGGACAATACCCTCTGTCCTGACGAAATTGTGTTTTACGCTGGTGTAATTGTCATATTTTCTCTTAAATAAATTTAAACAAGATTACCTACATTATGCCACATTGAGTATTTTCAGAGAGAAATTTGAATGCAAGATGTCTGTTGAGGCAAACTTTTAATGTGAGGAGCATTTCAGATTTTTTTTTTCCCCAAGCTGACTATTTGGATAATTTTTTATCTCAAAAGTATACATTCCGAACGCGAGCAACAGTGTTTTGAACATCAGCGGCAGTTCCTTTGAAGTGGGCACTCAAGGGGACCATTCGGGTAATTTTTTATTGCAAAGCTACAAATCCAAAAGTGAGCTGCAGTATTTTTACCATGAGTGACCAGAAATCGCCCTCAAATTACATTTTCGATTTGAATTGTTACCTGAACTAATTGTCCGTCTAATATTTTTGAGTGCAAATGCTTTTTGTGTAATTTTGTCTAATTATGTTGTAATTTCACATTATTACACCACGCACCACAGCAAATTACTTCGTTTCACACACCCCTAGTCCTGACTACCTTGCTGCTGCATGTTTCTTGGATTATGTTTGCTTGATTCAAGAATATCCATCAGATAGTTAGGCACAAAATTGAGATCCGGTTTGTCAGTCAATATGCCTAAAAGAACGGTGTAGCTTTTAGGGAAGTTTTTCTGTTGATCTTGTTTCTATTTGCTTCTTATTTATATATATTTTTTAATGTTTTAGCTGTTAGATGGCCCTTTGTTGAGCATGCATTAAATGAATATTTGATAATCATTGACAGTGAAACTGTTCAAGTGGAACCACAAACAAAGGGGTATGAGAGTGGGCACCTGTATTTTGTCTCATGGGAGAAGGCAAATTCTTCTGAGACTACGGTATTGCTCCTCACCTCGGCAAATGGTGTAGTGTAGAACAAATCTACCAATTTGTGGAAGTATCTTCTTACTCCTACTCTGTTACCTCTAACAGAAATGGCCACTCCACTGAATGCCTTCTCAGCATCGTGACCTGCACCGTTTTGTTGCATGGATCCACCGAGGGCCGTATTACAAAATGTGCCCTGAGGGCGCAACAGGCCTTTGCGTGCCCGGGGCACTTTGGTATTATAGAAGGGCCTGCATACGCTTGAGCGTCCCCGTCTGTAATACGGAAAGCGCTGGCGCACATACAGCGCTAGCGCTTTCTGAAGAGTGCCTTCCCTCATTTGCATGGAGCGATGCCCCATTCAAATGAGAGAATCTCTTTGTCTCTGCACCCATGCCATGTTACAGACGTGGGTGCAGAGGTAAATAAACTCTCAGGAGGCGCACTGTCAGTGCGCACCCTGAGAGCAGCCCTCTGCAGGGGGTAAAGGTGTTCCCTGGACCCCCCAGACATCCCCTTGCAGGCAGGTGCAGTCACTGACTGCACACACCTTACAGGGGATCTCTAATCCTCTTTAAAAGGGTAGGCAGATTGCCGCTTGCTCTGTGAAACACTGAGCGGCTGCTTCAAAGCCGCTCAGTTTTTCACACGAAATGCGGTGCCCCCATGGCAGCAAGAGTTTGCGGCTGCCCTGAGGCAGCACATTCTATGTAATAGGGCGCGCTTTCCCTGTTTTCGCCCGGTGCACCATTTTTTAAGGTGCGCCGGGCTTAAACAGGTAAGGTAAGGTAAGTTTATTATGAATAGTTAATTAAAACCAGTGCAAGCATATTACAAAAATGTAAAATAGCATAAAAGTTTTGTTCATTATAATCGTCATTTTTAAAAGCGTACAGTAAAAGACCCAGAGTAATTGTCCAGCAGCATTTTTCCCTGATACAGGGCAGCATGTTCCTTAGCGTCCTAATGACCTCCTGCTTGTTATCTGTGTAGTTGTTCCCAGTTTTGGTGAGTTTAACAGTCTGTGCTCGGTCATCACAAGGAACTTAACATATCTGCAGTTCAGTTTCGTATTTGCAGGGTTCATACAGGCAAGCACTGCTTGCCTTCTAGTGCTAGTCCCTAACTGCTTGAACTGGTCCTTTAGGAGGTGTTGGCGGGCTAGCCAAAGCTCTTCACAGAGGCAAGTCAGGTGGAGAATGTCGCCCTTTTCTTGGTTACACAGCGGACAGGCTTCTTGGCCTTTGCTCCTGAGCCATGGTGGAAGATACTCTCTACTCGGCAAGACCCCTAATCTGAGTTTCAAAAACCGCAGTTTTATGGCCTTAGGATAGCCCTGACTGAAGTATGATTGTGGTGTCAGGGTTTTGTATGAGTTTAAGGTCATCCATGCGTGGTTTCTTTTTGTGAATGCGGCCTTGTCCTCTAGTAAGGAAAGAGATTTTACGTTTTTCCAGACCAGTTTTTTAAACGTTTTATGCCCAAGTTGCATATCCCAAATCGCAAATTGGTTGGTGACCCCCCAGGGCTGCCTTCAAATAAGATCTTGCTTGAGATTCGTCCCTGCTTTGGATGTCTTGCCATAGCAGCGAATTTAGGGTGTTAGCCGTGGCCGAGCGGAGTTTGTGGCAGCAGATGATGTAGGCTCCCTGTCTGGCAAGATCTTGTTTTAGCAAAACAAACTCCAGCCTTATTTGGGCAGGCGAAGTGTAGTGCGGGAGCGAAAACATTATTCTGTAGGCTTTTGTTTGGGTTGTGTCCAGGTTCTTAGAGTCTCTTCCTCGTAGTGCCTCACTGCCATAGCAGATGGAAGGGAGTAATTTAGCCTGAATAACCTTCAGGTGAGGAGTCCAAATTGGCCCCGTCAGATAGTTGGCTAAGTTTTTCAATGTGACGGCAATGCAAATCCCTCTCCTTCTTGTTTCTTGTTTATGCTGTACAAATGTACCATCTCTGTCGAAGATGACTCCAAGGTATTTATACTCAGACGCCGGCTCTATTTTTTGACCACCTAGGGCCCATGACTTCTGATGTTTGTTCTTAGTGTTGATTGACATGGTTCGGGTCTTGCTCAGGTTTATTTTTAGATTGTTCTCCGTTGCGTAGGTATGCATTTGGATCAGAAGCTGCTGGAGGCCGATGTAGGTATGGCTGAGTAGTACGACGTCATCCGCGTACAGAAGATTACTCAGAGATTCTCCTCCTAGCCTCGGGGAATGGGAGTTGCATGTTTTGAGTAGACTTGGTAGGTCAGCCATGTACAGATTAAACAATATTGGGCGAGCACACACCCTTGCTTGAGGCCTTTGGTGGTACAAACCTTAGATGACAAGTGTGTGCCGCCTCCTAGCTTCACTTGCACCCAAGTGTCAGAGTGGAGAAGCTTCAGCATGTTGAGCGTCGGCTGTGGTATGCCCCATTGTGCCAATTTCCCCCCAAAGTCTGCCTCTCTCGATGTTGTCAAATGCTGCACTGAAGTCGATGTAGCACAGGGGCAGCGGAAGTTTTTTAGTTTTTGCACCATCTATGATTAGGGAGATAGCCAGAATGTTGGTTGATGTTACTGTGTTTTTCCGGAAACCGGTCTGGTTCAGTGGTATGATCTGGTTTGCTTCCGCCCATTGCACAATCTCTTCTAGGATGGTTCCCGCAAAGTATTTTGCCTCATTATCAAGGAGGGCTACTAGGCGATAGTTGTTAGGGTCCATTTTGTTGCCTTTTTTGTATATAGGGACGATCGTCGACCCTCTCCAAGATTCTGGGATTCTATTTAGGAGTCTGACTTCCGAGAATATCGGTTGCAGAATGGTTGTCCATTCTGTGTTTTTTTTCCTTAAATAGGGCTGGCGGGATGCCATTGGGTCCTGGCGCGCCTTCTTTCCTGCCCTTACAAATCTGCTTTTTTATTACAGCTATTTGCTGGGCGGCTGATAGCTCCAAATAGTTTTTAGTTTGACCTTGCTCTCTCTTGATCAGAGATCCCGGCGTTGGCGTAGTGGAGTCTGCCTCTATGTTGTTACCTCTTTGTGCTCCTGTGTGTTCCAGATGGTCATTAAAGTGGCTGTAGAGGTAATTGATCCATGACTCTTCCACGATGTGCGATCCTAGGTCTTTATGTTGTGGACGCAGGATCCTGTTCACTGATTGCCAGAAGCGAGCACTATTGCTGCTTTTAGTGTCATATAGTAATTTTGCCCATACCTCATTTTCAGCATCTTTTTTTATGGACCATTTTATACAGTTGAGCTCAGCCCTTTGTTTTCTCAGCTCTGCTCGAAGATGTACATTGTTAGGGACTGATCTTAACTTCCGTAAGGTCAAGTTGACTGTTCTTTTCTGTGACCTTACTTGAGCTCTCTGACCTTTTTTTAAGTTGCTTTTGCTATTTTCTATATGGAGGTTGCTTTTTGGGGCGTTCTTAGTTGCCAGTTCTTTTAGAAAAAATCCTGTGTATTGCTCCCAGTGGGAGATGTGCCCAGCGGCATCTGGTTTGTGTGTGTTATATATGAGAAGGGCAATTTCAGCCAAGGTGGTTGAGTTGGTTGGCGTGCATTTGATCCTTTTCAGGTTGATCGAATAGATCTCCCCTAGCATATTGTCTGACTTAATTGTAGTATGCGTCTTAGATGTCAAATGGCATTCCTGGGGACGGTGGTCACTTTCACCCTTGTCCCCCATTCTGAACCCCCGGATATGTGGAAATAATGCTAGACTGGCAAAAGTGTAGTATAATGCTAGACTGGCAAAAGTGTAGAACACAGGGAAAGTAGGGCCTTCACATAATGGAGCCCCTAGTGTGCCACAAACACTCCTCTAAAGATTCTTATGGTTGAGCCCCCCAGGACTGACCCCTAGTGGTTCAGTAAGATCAATTTGATCAGAAGATGAAGCATTGTGTTAAGGGTTTTCGCTTGCATTTTTCATTCAAAAGTGATCCATGATTAATGCAGCATGAGTTGCAGAGGTTGGCAGACTTGCCTGGTTTAAGTAGTTAGAGTATCGTGGCCTCCCGATTCATGTGTATCTGCCTTTTTATATATCCTAACGGGTACTTGCAGCAATTTGAAATTCCTGCAAAATGTGCAGGTTTGCAAATCCAAGCCTAGTGCTTTGTCTCATTCGCTAGTCTTGTATGGTTATATGCTACCTCACCTCGCTCTCTAGTCAATAGGGTGACCAACTGGCATGGGTGCAAATTCAGGAGAGTGAGTGTAAAAATTCAGGACAAAGGGTCAAAAATCAGGACAGGTCAAAGTTCAGGACAAAAGGTAAGTTTCACAGACACCTCAGGAAGTCGCGGAATAGTATATAAGTAAGCTCATCCATATCCAAACATGTTCAACCATTTGCAAACCTATCCATCATGTATCCTTCCATCCATCATGTCACCTATCCATCCATCCCCCCCCTTTCACCCTATCCATCTGTACACTCATCCATCCACTCTTCCACCCATTTACCCTTTCACTCATCCAGCCATCCTTTCACTGACTTAGCCATCCACCCAGTCACTCATCCTTTCACCCATTCACCCTTTCAGTCATCCATTCATCCTCACTTTTTCTCCATCGACCCTTTCACTAAGCCTTCCTTCCTTCCATCCATCCATCCACCCACCCACCCATCCATCTACTCCTCCACTCAAACATTCATCCATTGACTCTATCACTCATCCATCCTTTCTCTCATCCATCTACCCTGTCACTCCTTCACTCATCTATCAATCCTTTTGTCCATCTGCCCTCCCCTTTCACTCACTCATCCATCCTTACATCTACCCTTTCACTCATCCGTTCATCTATTCACCTTTTTACTTATCAATTCATCAATCCATCCATCATTTCACTCATCCAACCACCCATTCAATCACCCATCATCCACCCTTTCACTCATCCATATATCCTTTTACTTATCCACCCTCCCTTTCACCCACCCTTCTACCCTTTCACCCATCCTTCTACCCTTTCACTCATACATCCATCTATTTACCTTTTCTCTCATCCATCCTTCCACTCACTCATCCATACACCCTTTCTCTCATTATCCATCCATTCACCCTTTCATCTATTCACCCTTTCACTAATCCATCCATCCCTTCAAATACTCAATTGTCCACCTTTTCATATTAATTATGAGCTGAGACTTTGTCTGCAGAGTTGCAGACAGAAGAGGCCCATCAAGGATTTCACCTGTGCTGTAGTTCCTAAAGCAAGGGGTGGGGGTAGGGTTCACTATGCCCCTGCACATAGGCTATCTGAAAAAGTGGAAGTTATGAGTCATGCATGATGCAAAGTGCCAGGCTGTGAGGTGACTGTGACATGGTGTTGTTTTCAGGGCTTTAAGTCGAATGAAAAAACTGGGTAGCCTCTCCAAATGGGGTGGTCGATGGAATTAACGGCGTGGCTTAAAACACCTAAGCTAAAAATCTGTGCTTAGTATAGTGTGCCGCCCAACTGATATTTTTCCTCTTCTGTAATTGTATCCAGTTATGTAACACAACAAGTAACGTTACACCTATAACTAGCCAAAACTATTGGCTTTGTCAATGTTTGTTAGTTGCATAAAATAAAAAAAGTAGCAACCGTGGTGAATATACTATTGAAAATGTATCAGTTCTAAAATGACGAGACTGTGAAAAAAACTCTAGCCCCTTCTTTTTAACTTGTTTCACCGTCTTCCATCTGACAAAATGCCCTGCCCCAGACAGAGGCTGGGGGAGGCCACCACATGCAGTAACAGCCCAGACTGCCCCATTGTCATTCTGTATGTGACGATCAGCCGCATGCAGAATGGCAATGGGCGGGGTGGGGCTGCTCTTGTGCTCCGAGGAGGAATGCGAGGTGGCCCCATCAAGGACCTGAGGCTTCTTGCAGGGAACAGTGCTGATCCCTGCAATGCCCAAAATTACGGACGAAAGGCGTCTGTAAAAGGTATCATCATGGACAACAGTCGTGAGATCCAAATTACGGACGGTCCGTGATATTTACGGACAGTTGGTCACCCTACTAGCCATGGCAGTGTGAATCCACCGCTCAAATTAATTTCATATTTCACTATACTAATTCACCACTAATCCTTTTTGGGTTCCGGAGTAGCAGGCTGCTCACCGAAATAGCGCTTCAATGCCTCATCAGGGGTTTAAGATAATGCTTAACATGATCAGAAGCATATCCTGTGTATGCTGAGTGGATTATTCAGTAAAAGGGGCATTAAAATCTCAATTTTCCCCGACATCCTTCACTCTCCTTCTCTGGCAAGGATGCATCTTCTATGGAGCCTACCCTTCTGCAGCCATGATGCCGTGTGGCCCGACAGTCCCCTTTACTTTAGAGCTCAGGCTGGCGTTGCCTTCTGGGCTGCCTTGTCTGTAATTTGCCCATACCCATTTCCCAGTTTGTGTAATTGTTCTGTCACTGTGGTCGTTCTGTCATGCGATGTCCTCAGCACGGCATGCTCTATAGCTGTATATATTCCCCTGCTACACTCTTTAAATACTTCCCACGCTATGGTTTATACTGAGAGTAACTGTGGGGTTTTTTCTCCTAAAATGGCCATAAACAGTACTTTATTTTTGTTTTCTAGTTTCTATAGCATGGCATTCCCTGCAACATACCTATGATGGAGAAGTGTGGCTCAATGATTAGAGTGGCAGACCCTGATGCAGAGGTCTAGCCCGGGACCAGGGTTCAATTCCCCGCCTCGGCGGGTCTTGGGCTCAAAAATTCCACGGACCTGATAATTCTCACCTCGGTGCCATTCCAATCATGGAGTCCCACTCTGCAACTCTGGGCAATAGCTTACTTAATCTCCACAACGGCCCCCACAACGCTAAGGATGCCTGGGCTCCACCTTGGGGGTGCCCAGGAGTGAACGCCTCACAGGGAAAGCCAGGATGGGTTCCACAGCGGTATTCGTACAAGCGCCTTGAGACCCTTGCGGGTGAGTGGTGCGCTATACAAGTATCAATTTACATTTACATGATAAAATATAATGCACCTTTGCCAAATTACAAAAAAAAAATAGAATCGTTCGCAATAGCTCTGGCATTGGCAGCAGAGATATTGGCTTTGCCAATGATTTTTTGCTAAGTGATTGTTTTTGTAAAACATTTCATAAACCAGTACATGCGGCCATCCGTACAACAGCCGTATTCACACAGCTGCGGGTGGACGTTATGCAAGTATTTTTGAAGTAAAGTTTTGCAGAAATTCTTCCACGATGCAGACTGTAGTCTGCTGTGCTCGGGCTATGCAGACTACCAGCCTAGCAGGGTGGACCCAGGGCTCCAGTCGGGCAGAGGAAACACGCTCTACGTCACAACAACAGAGGCCTACAGTCTACCCGAGGCAGCGGGCACCTTGGCAGAGAGACTCGTGTTTACACCCAGCAGGAACCTGCAGCCGCAGGCTGGCGGGAAAACAAATCCTGTGCAGTGCCGAAATTAAAAGGTTGACTCTTCAAGTGTTATGGTTATATATAGGCACACATAAAGAGGTTACTAAAGCCAATGCGTCTTAAGTGTAAACTTGCCCTTTTTCACTCCCTCCTTGATTTTCGGCTGTTTTAAAATGCTATGGTTTTCCCTACTTTGTTTTTTCCATCGAGACATTTTTCATCACTTAATGTCAAGTTGAAAACTCTGTAAATTGATCCTGTCAACTTTTTGTGTGGAGTTGTCAAATGTTTCTAATTCAGATTTGAATTAAGAAGGTTGGGGGATGGTAAATGTACCATGGTGTTTTTAACGCAAATGTTAAATAAAACACAATGACGAAAAGGGGCGAACTTGTGTGCCAACACCTTCGGCATATGTCCCGGTTCTCTCCTGAAATTTTAATTTGAAAAGATGTATAGTAACCGTTGATATTTGGGCATTGTTGATTTTTTAATTTTTTTTATGTACCGAATTGCCGTTATTTTTCTTCGTTTTAAACTTGCTACGCATGAATGTAACGTGCAGTTGTTAACATAGCGCTTGATAGAATAATTTGTATTTCTAGGTGCTTCAGATTGTGGCATAAACTGAGAGAATAGCGGTACAAAGAGCTGAAACATTGCTCCATATTATTGGGGGTGTTTCTTATAGTCGAAGAGTGGTCAGCATTCAGTTTTTCAAAATTTCAAATGAATTATTTGAAGTTACAGAATACAGTAGTGCATACAAGAGTTTGTGTGTTTTCATTCTGGGGGACACGTTGCACTTTGAGGGGGCCATCTGGCAAGTATAGAGGCGGTGGGTGTGGGTGCAAAGAGGGAGAGCATTTTACACCTAAGGGCGAGGGTGCTTAACCATCACTGTGTTTTCCTTTAAAAAATAATTGGTATAAACAAACCTCCTCTTTTGCATACAATGGTCTCATTTCCTACTCTAAAGACCGACTGCATCTGTGACTTTGTGTAGTATTCCAGCAATAATCACCCTCTCGCTTAATGTTTTCTTGTTTGCCCATAATGTTTTTGAAGGATTTAGCACACCAGAATACACATATTTTTGTTAATTATTTTATCATCTTTTTATAAAGAAGTTTTTAAACACACATTTTGTTTGACGCAAAATCTATTTTTGTTTTTTAACCCCTCAGTACATCTTACCCAATCTGGGCCTCCGAACACCACCTGTTCCCGTTGCTGAACCTGGCAATACATAGAGAAACCTCCAAATAATTCTGTTTACCAAACCACCCTCGCCATTGTTACTTTTTTCATTGATTTTATAAAAAAAAATATGGTTATTTCAAATGGGGCTTAACATTGTGGAAATTAAATATTAAGTGACAATGATAAAACATGTTACATACATGAATAAAGTATTCCTACTTGTACCGAAAATCACAAACCTAGGAGGTGACATTGACTGCCCCGCCCCACCCCCCAGCCCATCCCTTTCACTATAAAATCCCCTAAATCATCTTGGACCTCTTGCAATCCAACCACAGAATGTTCTCTCAGACTGGCCATTGGAAAGGTGAATCCCACCCCAGCTCCTCCAGACCTGTGCACCTTGGCTTGGAAAACAGCATTCAGATGCCCTCTCCACTTTCTGTCTAGAGATTACAAACTCCTCTCTTCACCAAGGAATCTTTCCAGATGACTTTAAAATTGGTCATGTCCGTCCTCTCTTGAATAAAATCAACGCAAATCTTGCTGACCCTGAGAACTATAGATCTGGCACAGGATTACATTTCCGAACCTAGCTCATACAGAGCTGAGTGTTCGTCCGTCTCCCCCAATTTGAATTTTTCACCTCTGCAAATCAACTTCCGAGCCAGTTCCAACCTAGGGTCAGGCCAGGGCACAGCACTGAGTCATCTGTGCTTAAATCCATTGATAACACTTTCTGGATCTATGATAATAGGGATTTGTGCAAGGCTGGTAGTGCTTGATCCTTCAACATCATCAGTCACGACATCCTTCTTTGTACCCGGCGAGGGAGAATGGGCACTGATATCGCAGAACTAAACGGGTTCAAGAGCTGCCTCTTAAACAGATCCCAGTGTGTAATAATGGGGAACTCCATATTCCACTAACCCATACCTCATGGAGATTCATGAGGCTCCAGACTTGCTCCTCTGCTTTTCCACCTCACTTTCAATACCTCGGAGATTTTTACAAAACACATTTCCTTCCATCAACATGCTGATGATACTCCATTCTAACTCCGTATTGACCACATCGCCTGCATAGCTGTGCTTACCATTTGCCTCTTTGATCTCAGCGCGCGATTGGCCTAAAGGGAACCCCAACTCAACCCTCACAAAATAGAATTTTGGCTCATCTGTCAACAGTTCTACATCAACATTGGCAAAGCAAACAGGTCTGGCTTTGCTTGCCTTTTGGTTTTGTCAATGCTTGTTTTGTTTGATTTTTTAAATTTTTTACGTTTAGAGAGCTGTGGGCTCTCGCCAATACAAAATAAATGTCTAAAAGCAAAAATAGATGAACAACGCAACAATAGACCAATGAATGCAGAGGCTGCTGCAATTCTCTAAAAGGAGGGATCTATCTATCTATCTATCTATCTATCTATCTATCTATCTATCTATCTATCTATCTATCTATCTATCTATCTATCTATCTATCTATCTATCTATCTATCTATCTATCTATCTATCTATCTATCTATCTATCTATCTATCTATCTATCTATCTATCTATCTATCTATCTATCTATCTATCTATCTATCTATCTATCTATCTATCTATCTATCTATCTATCTATCTTCTTACACCAGGCCCAAAAAGTACCTCTGGAGTGAACAAATAAACTAAATATGTTAATACCCTTCCTAGGATTGTGACTGCAAACAAATGACTTGATTTCGCTCATGACCTATCACTCAACCTAGCAAACACAACAAGATGATGGACGGAGTGCTGAACAGGCTCAAGACTGATTTGCAAAAACAGGCTCAAGACTGATTTGCAAAAACAGGCTCAAGACTGATTTGCATAACCGGGTCAAGACTGATTTGCATAACAGGGTCAAGACTGATTTGCATATGGCTGGGTGTGAACTGGGGTGGCAAAGTGAGCTAAAGAACAATGATGGATTCAACCCAGATCTGTGACTGGGGGTGAATGTCTAAAAAGTTTCAGCACGCCATCCATCGTCGCCTTGTGTTTACTTTGTTTTCCCTAAGTTGGCAGGGTATGCCCAGACGTAGGTCCCTTGCTCACTTTACCACTGGATTCAAGCTAGCCTGGCTGATGAGGGGTGTTACCCCGAAACTGGTCCCAGTATGCTTGTTTCCGCTCCAGGGAAGACCTGGCTTGGTAGTTCAGGCGGGACTGTTCCCACGAGGAACAGGGTCAAGACTGATTTGCATATGGCTGCGTCTGAACTGCGTGACAAACTGAGCTAAAGAACAATGATGGATTCAACCCAGATCTGTGACTAGGGTTGAATATCTGAAAAGTTTCAGAGCTACGTCCATCATCTCCTTGTGTTTGCCAATCATTCAACCTAAACACACGCATTGGAGAAATCACAACCAATCAATAGTACCTATGGAAAGACAGCAGAACTTAAAGCATGTCCTCGCATCACAAAACTACTAGACTGCCGTCCAGAGAGTAGTGACCTCAGGTTTTGAAGATAGTCACTATCAATTATTCAGTTATGCATGTGTATAATGTTTAAAACATGGTAACACATAATATAATTTTTTAAGTTATGTGTAGGAGGTAAGAAAAAAACAAAGCAAGGACATTTTTAGCAGTTTGGCTACACTATGCATTACTACTGCTGAACGTTTTTTACATGTTTTCTTTTGTAGCAAAATTATTTTCATCTTTTCCTAAAACAAACCCATTTCTTTATTCGCCAAATTGCCTTAAAAGCAAATAAGATATCATACATCGGTACAATAAAACCATTTAAAATTGTCTCAATAAATAATGTTAAAAAGAAATGTTCCTAAAACATATTTTTCAAACTTAAGGAAAAATTAAGCAGCACAATTTATTGAGCTGACTTCATTAGTTACGTTTTGTTTAAAAATAAAAATAGGGACATTGCACCATCTAGTGGTCGATTACTTGAAAATTGTTCTCTGACGAAATAAGGATTTGGCAGTTTGGCCGTAATGCAGGAGCTGAATCAATCGACGCAACAGGAATCTGTTTCTTAACTGGTACTTGTGTCCAGGCATCGAGCTGCAAATGTTAATGTTTATTATCAATTCATATCCCTCATCGAGTGTTTCTCCTATTGGCCTATCCTCAAATAATAATACATTGAGTTTGAGTACGATTGTTATATCCCACTGAGTCAAGGGTCCGTAAAATCATTGGCCCTCGGCCCTAACTTTAATAAAAAAAATACACGACAAAGAGATGAGGGTGCGCTGAATTCAGGGCCCGTGTCACCCTCCCCTCCTCCTCCCCACTAGCTGAGCTCTTTGTAGGTCCCAGCTGTCAGGTTTGTTAAAGACCAGTCAACAAAACAGAACAAGGCCCTGCCTGGTAGCAAACTCTAAAGAATATATTTAATGATCTATACAAATGTGCTAAACATCACAGAGCAGCCCAAAAGAACCTTGTGGTTCTCATAATAAATCTTTTTTTTTCCATGGGATAGAGTTTGACATGTTTTGTTCATTCATTTTTGTAAAGTAACTTAATAACATATAATCATATTCATTTTATACAATGTGTACACAAAAAGAAACATACAAAGTACAATATAAACATTAATGTACACACAGGTCTCAAAGCACCCCCGGAACCACTAATTCCCCTAGATCAACTCACTCAAACTATCATTCACTCAAATCATACAAGCCTGACCGATCTCACATATCAGTCACTCTAACACATCGCACAATTGATAAAAGCAACCACATTTATTTGGCAATGGGCCAGAAAGAATCAATTGAGTGGTAACAGGTTATTCTGAGAAATCAAGAATTGTCAAATAATACATGACCAGTAGTTCCTCCATCCACTGGTACTAAGATAAGGCAAATGTCCAGGTCGAAATAGTTGTAGAAATAGCGCTGACGCGGGTTTTGGTAGATACCTCGCTCCGAGGTCACCCTTCTTCAGGGCCCAGAAGAGCTAAATAAAACTAAACCCCAAAGAGGTTTTTAAAGACATCTTGAGAACATTCAGAAAGGTGACCTAGGAATGCATTTTACCTGTTGCTTACCATTGGCTTTTTGGTTTGTACCTCACATTTTATGGCTTTCTATTTGCTGGCTTTATTTGCTTTAGGCTGTCCAGATCGAGTTTGTCCCTCCTGTTGCCCAAACCTTGTTTACTGTTGTCTTCCACAAACTGACTTTCTGTAAACATGCCTTTAGATCTTGTTCTTATCTTGTCACATTTGCTGTGCATTCAAAGACAGAGGTCACATGTCAGGCTGTGTCTTCCAGAGAGCTTGGTGTTTTTTTTCTTTCTCTGACTTCAAAGTGAGGGGATTTATGTGACAATCCTGTTGCCTTGTGGCGGGTGGGGGGCTGCTTGAGTAAGGCTGTACAGATGTTATTTTTTCTAGCACACAATAAAATTAAAAAGCCTGTAAATGAACTGTGCTGACGATCAAATCACTACATTAGGTGATGACATTTCCACCCATTGTTTGTGCGCTGTATATCTTTATTAGTAAAACTGTATGTGAGTGCAAATGTAATGGTCATTTCAATTGCAGATGTGTTGTCTTTAGTGGCATTGTGCTACCATACCATGCATACACCACGTTACCCCACTCCACTTTACTCTGCACCACCCCACTGCACTCTTCTCTACACCACTCCACTCTATGCCAATGCACTCTATCCCCCACTACTCTACTAAGCACCCCTGCACTCTACACCATTCCACGCCACTCTGCCACCTTACTCTGCAACACTGCACTCTACACCAATGCACTCTATAGCACTTTACTAAAAAAATCAATGCTCTCTTCACCAATCTACTCCACATCTGATCTCTATGCCACTCTACTCTGCGCCCCTGCACTCTATGCCACTCTACAACAGTATACTCTGCTACACAACACTCTGTCACTCTACTTTATGCCACTCTGCATCACTGAACTCTGCGCCACTGAACTCTGCCACTGCTCTCTACGCCACTGCACTGTACACCACATTACTGAAAACCAATACTCTAAGCTCCTGCACTCTGTTCTAATCTACTGTGCCCCACTGCACTGTACACCACTGCACTGTACACCACTCTACGCCATTGCATTCTGTCACTTTACACAGCACCACTGTATGCAACTGCACTCAACACCTAAGCACTACACGCCACTCTATTCTACACCACTGAAGTTTTCAAAACTCTATTCTACGCCACTGGACTCTGCGACACTACTCTGCAGTCTCTGCCACTGCACTTTGTCACTGAACTCTGCTACTCTATTCTGTGCCACTCTACTCTGCACCACTCTATGCCTCTCTTCTGCACTCTATGCCAATGCACTCTATACCACTACTCTATACCACTCCACTCTACCCTGCACCACTCCACGCCACCTCACTCTAATATGAAACAATCTACTCTACGCCACTGTGCTTTACACCACTGTATGTTACACCATTCTGTGCCACTCCACTCTATACCACTGCACTCTACGCTGCACCACTCTGCCACTGTATTCTTCGCTGCACCACTTTACTCTAAACCACTGCACTCTACACCACTTTACTCAAACCAATGCACCCTCTGTCACTGTACCTAGGCCAACTACTCTGCACTGCTACACTGTAGGCCACTGCATGCTACGTCACTCTGCACTCTGTCACTGCACTCTATGCCTCTCTATTGTACTCTGCACCGATTTACTCTGCATCACTGCTCTCTGCACCACTTTACAACAATACACTCTGACACTACTGTGCATGATTGAACTCTACGCTATACGCCACTCAATTTTATTTTGCTGCACTTTATGCTACTGTATTCTACACCAATGCTCTCTACATCGTTTTACTCAAAACCAATGCAGTCTTTGCCTCTGCGCTCAATACCAATCTACTCTGCACCACGGCACTGTACGCCACTATGCTCTACATCATTCTACTCTATTCCGCTGTACTCTATGCCACTGCATGTTACATTACTCTACACCATTGTGCTCTATATCACTGCACTCTACGCCACTCTATTCTGTACCACTGCACTCTACGTCACTGCTCTCTGCACCACTCTACTCTGCACCACTTTGAATATGCACTCTACGACACTCTAGTCTGCATGACTGCACTCTACACCACTGCACTACTCTAGTCCAGTGCAGTCTACCTCACTCTACTATGCACCACTGCACTCTGCAACACTGCACCCTACGCCACTACTTTATGCCACTCCACTCTACCGTGCACCACTCCACGCCACCTCACTCTAATATGAAACAATCTACTCTACGCCACTGCACTCCATGCCACTGCACTTTACGCCACTCTGCACCACTCCACTCTATGCCACTGCAATCAATGCTGTACTACTCTACGCCACTCAACTCTAAGCCATCGCACTCTATGCCACTGCACTCTGAACCACTCCATTCTAAACCACTGCACTCCATGCCAATTCTCTCAACACCACTTTACTAAACCAACATCCTCTGCCACTGTACCTATATCAACTACTTTGCACCACTGCACTTCATACCACTATACTCTACAACAGTCTAGTCCAGTGGTTCCCAAACTTTTGACTCCTGAGGACCCCCATTGAGTCACCACTGGAAGCCGGGGACCCCCAAGCAATTTGTCGGATTTAAATTTCAAACATTAAAACAGTAATTCGAAAAAAATAAATACGTGTGTGCACACAAAACAAATACTCGAATTACTAAGGATTTTAGGGGCATACTTACAGGTCCCTATCGCCATGGAAATGTCACTTTTTGTGATGTTCCTGTGGCGGTAGGAGCTTCGACTTATTTACAAGGCAGCGTTAAGCCACTTATTGTGGATTAACGCTGCCTTGTAAAAACATTGTAGGATGTCAGAGCACTTTACATCACACACATATAGAGATAATGAATCATACGTGTAAATCAGTGTATAGAAAATGCTACATAAGGCAAAGGGGACTACAAGGTGTAGGATTCACCTGTCATTCATACTGGTAGGCATTTTTAAAGAGTGCTTGGTCTGGAGCAGCACAAACTCAGGATTCAGAACATAACACAGTGGTTAGCATTGACTTTAACAAGAAAAATGTATTTCCACCCTAATAAACCTTTTTAGCAGCATCAGGATAATGATAGACTGGGAATAAACATATGTTACTAACTTTTACCATGCAGTTTGCAAGCAGCTCTTTGATGACAGTTTATAGGACACTGTGCTAGATTACGATTGTCCCTTATGAATTGCACAGTGACAAAAGAATCTCTGTGACAAAATCAGTAACGCACTGACCTATGCACATAAAATACTGTTTTTTAAAATGCATTGTACACGTTCTTTGCAGTAGGTATATGTGGGAGGGCAGGCTTAATGAACAGGCGAGGAGGCTGTATATATTTGCCTAAGGAAGGCTTTTTATTGATTTTCTGTGACAATAGAGATCCTGATGACGTTGGTTCTTCTGGTTTCCCTCCTGTGAGATTGTCTTCCCGCTTCGGAGCCTCCGTAGGGTTCAAGGTGGAGGTATCGGGGACTTCTTTGGCGATGGCGTGGCCGTCTTCCCGGAGGCTCATAGGAGGGAAAAGAAAGGGGTGGTCAGGGTGGTATATTGCGATACGTTTGTTTTAATACCGTCACCGCACCAGCAAGTGTTCTTCAGGATCGGTAGGAGGGATCGTGAGGGAAATAGGGAGGTGAAGGGAAGTATGGACGTGAAGGGAAATAATGCAGCTTGAACGTAGTCCGGCTAAGTATTGGGAGTAACGAGTTTAGCAGGATAGGTTGCTTCGACTATGAAAGGTAGTGAGGTCAGACATTTATCAAGACAGAGTTTTACTTGGTCACGACAATTACACGGTAACTCGGGCCTCCCAGGTCTCAACCCAGACCCTCCGTTGCCTCCCTCAATCCCCCCCAGCTCACACCCCGGAGACGGTTTTACTCACCGACCCCCGCCGTAACTCTCCAGAGTTACGGCCGCTCCTCAGCGTCCTCCGGTGGGCACCACCATTCCTCGTACCAGCGGTCCTCGGCGTCCGCGTCGTCTCGGTCTTTCGTCTGCTTGTGGTCCTGGGGGTTCGCTCTCTCCTCAGCGCCTTCTCCGTTTTCGTCTTCCTCGTGTGGTTCGTTCCGGGTTCCTTCCTCTTTCTCGCGTTTGGTCCTCGACGACGACGTTTCTTCTCCTCCGGCTTTCATTGGCGCTGGGACAGTACTTCCGGGTTTAACCCCGCCCTCTTCCGGGTCTTTGGTTCCCGTCTGTGAAGAAACCAGAGAGGAGCATGGATGTTGTAGTTCCTGTACGTTCCTCTTCTCTGTCAGAGGAGCGGAGTGAGGGACGGAGTATGGGAGGTCAGGACCCGAGTGCTTCCGTGACGTCAGTCTCGGACGGTCATCGCGCAATCCCTCACATCCCCTTTCCCTTGCTGTCTTTCTACTAGGGTTCTGTTCTTGGGGAAACCTAGATAAAAAATCCACATTTCCTTGTTCGGTCCCCTTTCTATGTTTGGTTGTGAACCTGTAGGGTTGTAGGGCCAGGAACCATCTAAGGACTCTCTCGTTACGTCCTTTGTTTCGGGCTAACCATTCTAATGGGGCATGGTCCGTAAAAAGTGTGAACTCCCGGCCATCCAGGTAATATCGTAGGGTCTCAATGGCCCATTTAATGGCCAGGGCTTCCTTTTCAATGGTAGCATAGTTTTTTTCTCTCGGGAATAGTTTCCGGCTAATATATAAAATTGGCTTCTCACCTTGTGGGGTTTCCTGAGATAGGACTGCGCCGAGGCCTTGATCTGACGCGTCCGGTTGAAGGATAAAGGGGAGGGAGTAATCTGGACTAACTAAGACTGTGTCCGACGTAAGAGTCGTTTTTAGGGTATTGAAGGCTTGCAAGACCGCCAATGGAGGGTGACGTAGCACCTCTTCGGTGTTAACTTTCTTCTGAAGCAGGTCTGTTAACGGTGCAGCCACCTGGGAGAATAGAGGTATAAACCGGCGGTAATAACCCAGAAGGCCAAGGAAGGCCCTGAGATCCTTTTTGGTTTTGGGGAGAGGGATTTGAGAGATGGCGTTCAACTTAGACGTTTGGGGTCTTATGAGGCCGTCACCCAGCAAGTACCCGAGATAGTGTACCGTCTGGGCTGCTAAGTGACTCTTGGCGGGGTTGATTTTCAGACCTTGTTGACCTAATGCCTGGATAACTTGATACAGATGTGCAAGGTGTTCTTCCCAGGTGTTGCTGTAAATGACTATATCGTCTAGATATGCTCCTGCGTATGATGCATGGGGATGTAGCAACACATTCATAGCTCTTTGGAAAGTGGCAGGGGCTCCATGTAACCCAAAGGGCAACACCTTAAACTGATACAACCCGTCCGGAGTGGAAAACGCCGTTTTCTCCCTATCTTGGGGTCTGAGTGGAACTTGCCAGTATCCTTTACACAAATCTAATGTGCTAATGTATTTGGCCTTCCCTATTCTTTCTACCATCTCATCAACCCTGGGAAGAGGGTAGGTGTCGAATTCTGATATTTTATTGACTTCACGGAAGTCAATGCAAAAGCGTACCGATCCATCTGGCTTGGGTACGAGGACAATCGGTGAGTTCCACTCACTTACGGAGGGCTCAATGACATCCATTTTTAGCATCATTTTTATTTCCTCTTTAATGACTTGACGGCGTGCTTCAGGTATACGGTACGGTCGTTGACGTACCCTTTTTCCTGGAGGTGTTTTTATAGAATGTTCTATGAGTGTTGTTCTACCAGGGGTGGTGGAGAAGGTTTTCGCCAGAGGGTTTAACCATTGGGACAGACTGGTCCGCAAAGAGGGTTCTAGATCAGGTGAAATACACTGTTCGAACAAGGGAACTGGGGTGTCCGCCATGTTTACTGCGAGAGGACAAGGGCCCTGCCATTTTTTTAATAGGTTTATGTGGTAAATCTGAGAGGTGTGTCTTGCCGAATCTGTTTCTATCCTATAGGTCACGGGAGTTACCTTTTCGACTATTGGAAAGGGCCCCTGCCATTGTCCCAATAGTTTCTGGTCTGATGAAGGCATCATTAGCAGTACTAAATCTCCTACTTGGAAGCTTCTCTCTTTGGCTTTTCTGTCATATTGGCCCTTCTGAGCTGTTTGGGCGTCCTCCAGGTTGGAACGCATGATGGTTCTAATCTGGCTTAGATGGGTGCGTAAATTGGCCACGTATTCAGTTAGGGGTTTGGAGAAGTCGGGTTCTTTCTCCCATCCTTCTTGTGCCATGTCGAGGAGAGTACGGGGTTTTCGCCCATAAAGTAATTCAAAAGGCGAGTAACCGGTACTTTTCTGTTCCTTGCATCGAATAGCAAATAAAGCCAGGGGTAGGATATCTTCCCATTTCCGGGTTTCTAGGGCCAAGAGTTTCTTGAGGGTGGTTTTGATAGTAGCATTATACCTTTCCACTAATCCATCCGTCTGTGGATGGTATGCTGCTGTCCTAATCTGTTTGACCCCTAACTGAGAACAGACCTGTCGCATGAGGCGGGATATGAAAGGAGTGCCTTGGTCAGTCAGGATTTCCTTCGGAAATCCAACTCGTGAGAAAAGGTTGATCATAGCCTTGGAGATGTTAGAGGCGTCTGGCCGACGTAAGGGTATGGCCTCAGGAAAACGTGTGGCATAGTCCACTATAACTAGTACATATCGACACCCACTACGGGATGGTAGTAAGGGACCAATGATATCCATACCGATACGTTGAAAGGGTTCGTCTATTATGGGAAGAGGTCTTAGGGGAGCCCTAGGGGGTTGATACCTGCTATTTCTTTGACATACAGGACATTCCTTGCAGTATCTTTTGATCTGTTGGTATATCCCTGGCCAATAGAACCGCTCAGTGATCTGTTTTTCGGTTTTCTCCGTGCCGAAATGCCCTCCTAACAAGTGACTATGTGCTAGAAAGAGGACTTTGTCTCTGAAGGGGCCTGGGATCAACAACTGGGCACGTTGAGTGGGGGACCCCTTTCTGTACAATAACCCTTGCTTCGTAAAGAAATAGGGACATACATGGTGGGGATCTTCAGCGTCAAAGGCTTGAGACCATGCTCCTTGTAGTAGGGGGTCCTCTCGCTGTGCGGCGTGGAAATTCCTATCTGTTTCCCAGGGATTTTCATCCAGAAGAACCGGTAGTGCCACAAGATGTCGGGCCTTGTCTGCTCTCCTTTGTTTCCGGCTTTTCCTTGTCTTTGTTGGAGGCCAGTCTTTATCCACCTCCTGGGAAAAAGGTGCGGAAGACCACCAGTCACCTTCCTTGGTCTCCGCCTCCCGTACCAACTGGGTCAACTTCGGGTAATCGTTTCCTATGATGGCTTGTTCAGGCAAGCGGGGAATCAAGCCCACAGTGAGGAATGAACCAGGGTCTTGAGAGTTCTGGATTCGTACTTGTGTTGTGGGATATGGTTTGGTATCTCCATGCACACACCGGATGGCGACAGTGCCGTCGATAGGACCGACATGATTCCCGAGGTCCTGTGGCCTTATTACACTATGTAAACAGCCGGTATCAGCAAGGGCAGTCACAGGTTGTCCGTTCACTGAGATGGTACATCGGTAGGGTGGTTTGTCTTTTTCCCTGGGTGAACAATAGTAGTTACGAGCCACTCCAATTTCCATTGGTTCTTCTTTCTGTGGACAGAACCTGGCGATATGACCTAGTGTTCCGCACTGGAAACACTGGGGTCCCGCTGTCGGTGGTCGTATAGGGGGTACCCCTGGAACAATGGTAATAGTCTCTGGTCTTTTGGGCGGTGGGGGCCTCAAAGGCCGGTGTAACCCTGAACTAGTGGGTTTGGTTGTGGGCTCGTCGCGCCCCTTTTGGACCTCTTGGGCTCTACTGTAAGCACTGGCTATTTCCACTGCGGTTTCAAGGGTAAGGTGAGGTTGTTGTCGCACCCACCTTTGGATAGGGGGGTGTAGAGAGGACAAATACTGCTCTAAATATATTTTTTCCATGATTCCATCCTTATCTGTGGTAGCGGGTTTCAGCCATCGATCTGCCATATCCTTCACCCTAAAGTAGAGAGCTCGTGGTGTTTCTTGGACGCCTTCCTTCATTTGTCTTAAGCGCTTTCGATACGTTTCGTCATCTACCCCCAGTCGCTCCATGATGCAGCGTTTTATGTCTGCGTACGGAACCACCCCCTGAATGGTGGCAGCCTGATACGCGGCTTGTAAGTCTCCTGAGAGGAGAGGACCTAGGTATTGGCCCCATTTCTCGGCCGGCCAAGAAGCAGCTGTGGCCATCCGTTCGAAGTTCGTAAAGAAGAAATCCGGATCTTCACCTGGTACATATCGTTGTAATACTACGGATGGGAGCGTGGTGGGACCTCTCTGATGTCCGAGAGCTTCAGTAAGTTTCTCCATGGCGGCCCCGTGGGTATCGCTCTGTCCACTAAGCACTTGTTGCAACTTGCCTCGGTCTTCCTCTACCACTGTCAGAAAGCGTTCCATCACTTTGCCCAGATGCTCTTGATTTTCAGCCATTTTCGCTAGTGCAGCCTCCATGACGCCTTGGGATCCCACTTCTGACACCACTTGTGGGAGGGCAGGCTTAATGAACAGGCGAGGAGGCTGTATATATTTGCCTAAGGAAGGCTTTTTATTGATTTTCTGTGACAATAGAGATCCTGATGACGTTGGTTCTTCTGGTTTCCCTCCTGTGAGATTGTCTTCCCGCTTCGGAGCCTCCGTAGGGTTCAAGGTGGAGGTATCGGGGACTTCTTTGGCGATGGCGTGGCCGTCTTCCCGGAGGCTCATAGGAGGGAAAAGAAAGGGGTTGTCAGGGTGGTATATTGCGATACGTTTGTTTTAATACCGTCACCGCACCAGCAAGTGTTCTTCAGGATCGGTAGGAGGGATCGTGAGGGAAATAGGGAGGTGAAGGGAAGTATGGACGTGAAGGGAAATAATGCAGCTTGAACGTAGTCCGGCTAAGTATTGGGAGTAACGAGTTTAGCAGGATAGGTTGCTTCGACTATGAAAGGTAGTGAGGTCAGACATTTATCAAGACAGAGTTTTACTTGGTCACGACAATTACACGGTAACTCGGGCCTCCCAGGTCTCAACCCAGACCCTCCGTTGCCTCCCTCAATCCCCCCCAGCTCACACCCCGGAGACGGTTTTACTCACCGACCCCCGCCGTAACTCTCCAGAGTTACGGCCGCTCCTCAGCGTCCTCCGGTGGGCACCACCATTCCTCGTACCAGCGGTCCTCGGCGTCCGCGTTGTCTCGGTCTTTCGTCTGCTTGTGGTCCTGGGGGTTCGCTCTCTCCTCAGCGCCTTCTCCGTTTTCGTCTTCCTCGTGTGGTTCGTTCCGGGTTCCTTCCTCTTTCTCGCGTTTGGTCCTCGACGACGACGTTTCTTCTCCACCGGCTTTCATTGGCGCTGGGACAGTACTTCCGGGTTTAACCCCGCCCTCTTCCGGGTCTTTGGTTCCCGTCTGTGAAGAAACCAGAGAGGAGCATGGATGTTGTAGTTCCTGTACGTTCCTCTTCTCTGTCAGAGGAGCGGAGTGAGGGACGGAGTATGGGAGGTCAGGACCCGAGTGCTTCCGTGACGTCAGTCTCGGACGGTCATCGCGCAATCCCTCACAGTATATTAACCCTCTGTGTCACATTAGATAAGTCAAAGCTGCCACTGGACAAAACTCTCATCTCTCTCCAGCAGGTACATTATTCACTGGCATTTTCTTGACACTTTTATAGTTGCTGGAAAACTGCTAATTTTACAATGAATTTTGCAGTGCTTTTAAAACTGCTGTCTGCGGACCCCCTGGGAATGTGCCACGGACCCCAGTTTGGGAAACACTGGTCTAGTCTATGCCACTTCACTCTACGCCACTCTGCACTACTGTACTTTACATCACTGTTCTCTGCACCACTCTACTACGCTGAACTCTGACACTCTACTCTGCATGTTTTCACTCTACACCACTCTACTGCACTCTTCGCCACTCTACTGCACTCTTCACCACTGCACTCTACTTCCCTGCATCACCCTACTCCATGCCAATGCACTCTACCCCACTCTACTTTGCATCACTTCACTGTATGCCACTTCACTCTACGTCACTCTACTCTGCAACAGTGCTCTCTTTGACACTGAATTCTTCGCCACTCTACTCTGCATATCTCCACTCTACGCCGCTGTACTCTAGGTCAACAACAATGTCTCAACCGGTTTCATTAAGGAGGACAAGTATTTATGTATGTATGTACAAGACCTTACAAAAAGGAAGAGGGATTGCGCAATCCATGGCGCATATTCAACTATGGTTCACATAAAATGTTGTATTAAATTGCAACGTAATTCTATGAACAGTCCAAGTTGAACCATATATTCCTGTACATATTCTTTTTGTCACCTTGTCACTTTGCGCCTTCCGCTGCTCCTTCACTTGTCACCTGCGCCATCACTTTTGTATGTCATGAGCACAGAAGTGCACCAAGTACGTTTTGAGTTGTCTCTGCATTTATGCATACAGTGCTGATACAACTGTTCTAATTATTTTTGTTACTCTGAATATATGATGCCATGAGCACCTTAAAAAAAAAAAACACGAGTCTCCCTCTTCGTAATGTCTTGTACATACATAAATATTTGTCCTCCTGAATGAAACCGGTTGAGACATTGTTGTTAATTCTCATTTACCTACCCAGATCTCAACCTGGTATATGAGTTATACTCCTGTGGCTTGTTTGCTGTACTCTACGTCAATCCACTCTAAGCCACTGTGCACCACTGCCCTGTACGACACACTATGCCACTTCTCTCTACTCTGAAACAATCTACTCTATGCCACTGCAGTCTACGCCACTCTATTCCACTCTGCACCAATCCACTCTACACCAGTTCATTCAATTTTATACCGTTGCACTCTATGCCACTGCACTTTACACAATGCACTCTACATCACTTTACTTAAAGCCAATACAGTCTACTACACTGCACTCAGTACTAATCTACTCTGCACCACTATCACTGTACTCCACTATACTCTACAACACTGCACTCTACACCATTGCAATCTGTCACTTTACTCTTCACCACTTTACACCACTGCACTCTACAACACTACTCAGCAGCACTGCACTCTCTGCTATTGTACTCTATGCCACTGTACTCTGCACCACTTTACTATATGCCAGTGCACTCTACTCTGCACCACTCTTCTGCAGTCTATGCAAATGCACTCCACGCCACTCTGATGTACTGTGCACCACTATAGTCAATGACACAACAGCACTGTACACCACTCCAGTCTGCAACACTGCACTCCACACCAGTGCACTCTATGCCACTACTCTATACCACTCAACTCTACTCTGCACCGCTCCACATCACTTCAATCTACTCTACGCCACTGCAATCAATGCTGTTCCACTCTACTCTACACCACTCTACTCTATGCCACTGCACTCTACCCTGTACCACTCTACTCTACCCAGTACCACTGTACTCTACCCTGCACCCCTCCAGTCTACTATGAAACAATCTACTCTACGCCACTGCAGTGTGTGCCACTTCACTCTACACCACTCTACTCCACTTTATGCGACTGCAGTCTACGCTATGCCACTGGACTCTTAACCACTGCCTTCTATGCCAATACACTCTACTCCACTTTACTCAAAACCAATGCACCCTATGCCACTGCACATACACCAACTACTTACCACCACTGCACTTTACGGCACTATACTGTACAACATTCTACTCTATGCTACTGCTCACTACATCACTCTACACCACTGCACTCTGTCGCTGCACTTTACTCTGCACCACTCTATGACCCTGCAGTCTACGATCCTGCACTCTACCCTCCACACCAATGCACTCTGCACTCTATGCCACTGCACTCTACTCTGCACCACTCAGCTCTACACCACTCTATGCCACTCTACACTGCGCCATTGCAATCTACTCTGCACCACTCTACTCTGCCACTGCAGTCTACGCTACTCTGCGGCACCTCACTCTACACCACTTTACTCAGAACCAATGCACTCTATAGGCAATCTACTCTGAGTCACTGTACTGTACGTCACTTCACTTTAGGCCACTCTACTCCACTCCTCTCTACAACACTCCACTCTACTCCACGAAGATCTACTCCATTCTATGCCACTCCACTCCTCTACAGCACTGTACTCCACTCTACAACACTGGTATTCTACGCAACTCCCTCTATGCCACTCCATGCCACTTTACTCCACTGTATTCTATGACACACTACTCCAATCTACTCCCCTCTTTGCCACTCCACTCTGACAATCTACTCCGCTCCATACCACTCTACAACACTCTTCGCAACACCCTCTATGCTCCTCTACTTTACACCACTCTATTCTACACCACTCCACAACACTCTATGCCACTCCACTTTACAACACTCTACTCAACTCTGACACTGCTCCACTCTAAGCCACTCAACCCTACGCCCTTCCACCACAACACTGTACTAACTCCACAACACTCCCTAACACTCTACACTGCTCCATGGCACTCCACTTCACTCCTCACCACGCCATTCAACTCTACTATATACCACTCCACACCACTCCAGAACACTCCACTCTACGACATTCCACTCCATGCCACTCTCCTTTACCCTACTAATTTTTAGCCATGCTGAACAGCAACCACTCTAGTGTGCAACATTGCTAAAACATATTGGCGATAAAGATAAAGATACCCAGGGTTTGTGGATTCCCCCAGAGCGGGGCAAGAAAGTAGGCAAACTATAGCAAAGTTTTGAGGGAAAAATAGACAAAAAGTGCTCCGTATAAAACATTGTTTTTTTCCCCTAAACATTGCATAAAAAAACGGTTTGCTGTGCTAAAGTCACCATCTTTCCAGCTTTCAGGAACATGCAGAGCAGAATAAAAAGAAAACCTACATATTACCACAGTTTTGCAATTTTTCAAAGCGGTAGCCCATTTCTCCTACTTTTGTGTGCCCTCAACCTACTTCTAGTTTGTGGTGAAAACCAGTGTGAAACACATGGGTGATCCAGGAAACCTACAGATTTCTGAATTCAACAAGGGGTCCTGTGTGGAGGTCCGTCAAGGTTTACCCAAAGAAACTAACTGTTGAAATAAAGAACTATTGAAAATGAGTTAGAAAAAACAGCAGCATGTGCCAACGTTTACATCTGTAACTTTTGCCATAATGGCCGACTTACAAAAGCCATTTACCATTACGCCTGCTAGACCCTTCTGGTTGAGGGTTATATGTGGTTTGTAGGTTCTCCAAGAACCCAAGGTACCCAGAGCCAACAACTGAGCTGCACCGTACAATGGTTTTTCTTTGTGTACCGAGTATAGATCAATTCATATGTTGAAATATGAGGAGTGAAAATCAAGGAAACCTATGTATTTCTGAAATGGGCTCAAGATATGAAGTTATTTGTACATCTCTGAATTTGTGAGCACCCGTACTAACCTATAATTTAGAGGGCATTTTTCAAAATGTCTTGTTTCTTACACACTGGCTTACATTTGGAAGGCTCATATGCAATGAAACCCAATTTCTAATAACAAATGTTCTACTATTCTATGCTCACACATCTTTGCAAAAAAATAGTACCCTAATTGTGTGGGTAGGCCTAGTGCCCGCTACTGGAAACCACCAAAAACGCAACATGGATACATCACATTTTTCCGCTCAAAAGTGACCCTTCTTTTCCAAAGTGGGTAGCTGTGCATTTTGGGCCCTAGCTCAGCCAGCACCTAGCGAAACCTAGCAAACTTGCACATTTTTGAAAGCTAGACACTTGAGTGAAATACAGGGTGGGGTGACATGAGTGGCTCTTTTTATTTTTTACCCAGAATCCCTTGCCAACCTCAAACATTCACTATAGAAAGCACATTTGCCTCACATTTCTGTGATGGAAAGTTCTGGAATCAGTGGCCTGCGACATGAAATGACCCAAAACACAACATGGATAAATCACAGTTTTCCACTTCAAACTGACCCTTTTTTGTAAAATGGGTAGCTGTGGATTTAGGGCCGTAGCTCAACAGGCACCTAGATAAACCTAGCAAACCAAGAGAGGGCAGAAAAACTGTTCAGATCCTTTTTGGGGTGCGGGACATCGCCATGCCCATGGTGGGCAGCCCCCACCCCTATGTTTTTTCCCTGGTATCTACTGGACTTTCTGCCCCGGGCAGGTTGGGGGTAATCACCGCCCCCATCTGCCACCCGGGGGGGAAGAAAGCCTGCCTGTGCTCTTTCTGGGGTCTCCATCCCTCAGGGGCAGAAAGACTGCTCCATATATATTTGGGGGTAGAAGCATGGCCATGCCATAGCAGGCAGCCCCCACCCCGATATTTGTATTAGAAAAAACACACCAGCTTTCTCCTGGAGCTTCTTGTTTGTCCCTGCCATGGTACAGGGGTGTATCTACCAGTGGTGCAGTCGGTGCAAAGCACCGGGTCCCATAAGGGACGGTGGCATAGCCTACCCTGCAATGTAGTTATGTTATTGTTCCTCGATGTTCTGGATGTATTGTACAAGTAACACACAATATCTTTTTAAGTAGTGGTATGCCATACTATATTATGATGTGCTATTCTAGATTATAGCATGTAACACATTGTGATGCTCTGTCATTGCATATCATTATTATATTATGGTTTGTCACAATGTGTTATGGGGTACCCTGTTAGGTTTTGTTATGCAATGCTATGTAATGCTATATCAAATTATTGCATACCATGCTATGTCATGAAGGATTAATACCGTGTAATGTGATGCTCTCTATGTTAGCTATGCACTGGGGTATAGCTATTAATGTTGCTTTGATGTTGAGCAGCAGCAAGAAAGGGATCCTCAAATAGTCTTTATTCATGCTTAGTTACTTAGACAAAAGCATATTTTAGATACAAACATCAAAAGCCAGTATAAAGTGACAGAACTTAATTGCATAAAGTTTCCAAAAAATATAAAAAATACATATCTTCAGTAGTTTCCATAGATTAAGATAGTTCCTTAAGCGACTTTCCTTCCAATAGCTAGAGCTTACAAAACCACCAATAGTCTATGCACAATAATTATACCATTCATTTCTTTTCAGCCCACATCAGAAATTTCACATATATATGTTTAAAATGGGACCATTCGGATTAAATGCACAGTTAATAGCTTGATGACATGATTGAAAAAGCCTTTGCTCGACTAGGTGTCGTAGAGGACTCCATCTTTCTCTCAAGGGGCCTAAGCAGATACAAATTTAGTGGACTAATGAAATGTCCTCTTTTTTTCAAAACTACACAACATATGTCCCCTTTTCCTAGACCTTCTGGAGGAGTGGGAGATTGCAAGTAACTTAATTGGTATTGCATAAATGTATGCTTGGTGTGACTCTGATATCCCGCAGAGAAATATTGTTGACTTCTCAGTGCTGTATAGTTATTTACCACCATTAATGCATGAGATCGTTTAGTTAGAGTTTTTTGGGTCCTGCAAGCGTGACAATGTTCTCATTCCTATTGATATATTTCTTTAAGACTTGTAAGGTGATTGGAGCATTCAACAGGCCTTGCACTCCCAGAGAAAAGGTTACCAATCTAGTGACTGAAAAACCACAACGTGAGACCAGAAAATGTGAGATCAATACCAGCTTGGCCACTTGATCAAATTATCTGATCCCAGGCAATCATTTTAATTTATAGTGCTTCCTGTTTTTTGTTATTGTATATGTGAAAACCTTGCAATATGTGATGATGTGTGCTAAACAAAAATTCCTCTTGTATTTGACTTAATTTACTATATTGGTGCTCCATTTAAAATATTATTATTCAGCATTTGTAGAGCGCATAGCTGCCCTCGGGCATCCCAGCACTAGCGACTGAACAGAGAAAAACCAGTGGGGTTATGGGGCTGATTGTTGAAATAACCAGGTTTTTAGAAGTTTACGAAATTGAAGAAGGTGGGATTCGACACAAAGGTGTGGGGGTAATGTGTTCCAGAGTTTTGAAACATTATAGGAAAGGATCTTCCTCCACTTCTTACCCTCCTGATTTTGGGAACGACTGCAAGGTTGAGATTGGCTGATCGCAGGCCTTTCTTGGGGTGGTAGCGGGCGATGAGGGAGCTGTTGATGGCAGGGCCAGTTCCCCACATGGTCTTATGGGCCATGCAGAGAGCCTTGAAGTTTACTCTTTCGGGGATTGGAAGCCAATGTAGGGTCTTTAGGGCTGGCTTGGCTGACTGAGCTTTTGGAATCCCGAGCAGCATCCTGGCAGGAACAATTCTGTGACCCTTGGAGTTTCCTTAGTGTTGCTTTGGGAGCTCCTAAGTAGAGAGAGTTGCCATAGTCCAGTCGCGATAGGACCAAGGCCTGAATCAGGATTCTTTTTGCAGCCTTTGGAAGGAGAGGGAGGACGTTCCGAAGTAGCCTGAGTGTACTGAAGCAGTCCCCTGTCACCCTCACTGCTTGGTGGTCAAACTTGAGAGAATTGTCTAACCAAACACCCAGACTTTTTATCCTCGTTTTGGTGCTTGGGGGGGGGGGGGGCAGACACTTGGGCCATATCTGTTTGAGATCCATGCTGGAGTTGTTACCTAGGAGCATAAGTGCAGTTTCTCCTCCGTTGAGTTTGAGACAGGAGTGATCCATCCAAGAGGCCTCTTTCTCCAGACATGTTTCAAAGTCAGAGGGGAAGTTATGGGGGCCATCAAGAGTGATGACCAGATGCGTGTTATCTGTGTAGGTGACCATTTTAATCCCGTGAGGCAAGATGATATCAGCGAGTGGCCGCATATACCCGTTAAGGATACCTGCGGGACTCCGCACCTGAGCGCTAGTCTCCTAGACGTTGAATCCCCTGAAAAGACCTGAAAGGTTCAATTGTCTATATGTAATTGTATCCGGGTGATCGCCTCATCTACGATCCCTGGCCTCCTGAGTCTCTCTACTAAGACGGTAAAATTAACTGTGTCAAAGGCTGAACTTAAGTCAAGGAGGATGATGGCAACTTCTCCTCCTTGATCCAAGATTCGGTTAGAGTCTTCGACTTCAGCAAGAAGAGCCGTTTTGGTTCCGTGTTTAGTACAGAACCCAGTCTGGGTGGAATGCAGGTCATGGGTTTCTAGGAAGCCAGAGAGGGTAGCGTTCACATGTTTTTCTTGAATTTTCACGATCGCCGGAAGCAGTGAGATGGGGCGGTAATTACTTAAGTCATCTGGATCTAGGCTAGTTTTTTTTTTTAGTAAGGCCTTCACCATGGCATGCTTCCATGGGCAGGGAACTGATAATGTGGAAATGGATAGATTTGCAATTTCCTAGATGGTAGGGGGGATCACATTTCCTGCTTTATGTAGGATGTGTGGGGGGGGCTGGGTCTAGGGAAGAATCAGTTTTTATTTGGAAGAAACGTTCTGACAACTTATTCAGGTTCAAAGTTGGGAATTCCTTAAGTACCTGTTCTAGATGAAGTGGGGACTTGTCCATTGATAGGTCACTGGGGCGGGGGGAGCTAGGGAATGTGGTATAGAGCTTTTTAATTTTTCCCTGAAAGAAATCTGGCAGTGCGTTATAGCCCACATTTAGGGTGCACATGACAACTGACTGGCCTCTTCACTAATTGAATTGTCATTGGAGTTGGGATGGGGGTGCGGGTATTAACATTTCTAAGTTCATGTTCAAAACTCTCTTTTAATAAACTCCTCTCAATGCAGTGATATAATCTAATGTACTAAGGTGAAACACTTGTCAAAGGATTATACTTTTCTTTAATTTTGAAGACATTTTACCATATAACATAATATTTGCTTCACCATTTTCATGACAAATGTTCCCAAGATTCTGCTTGTCCCTGGACTCACCTAGACTGGCTTTTCGAGCAAAGACTAACCCATACCTCAGCTCTCTCTGTTAACATGTTGCCCCATCCACTTCTAAAAAGTTGCTGTGCATAACAGTTACCCGAGTTCCCCCTCTCTCACTACCTCACTCTGGGGGACAACATCTCGTTTTCTGAGAGTCTGGTTGGTATCCACAGTTCTCAAAAGGATATCTGTTCCTACTTCTGGTTTTACTAAGGAAGATTTGTGCATTAGTGACTACAAGAAGTTGTTTAAAGATACCTCTGCATTTTGTTTTAACATAAAATGAACAAGATTCAAATCATTCATGGTCTTGGTCTGGTCAAACTGTCATGCGCACTTTGCATGTTTTCCACCCAGGCTGTATTACAGCCTGGGTGGAAAACATGCCCAGGCTCCCATTCCCTGTCCGAGCGTCGAACCGCAATCACAACGCTGGCTCAGGGGAGCCTGGGTACTTTCTTCTTCTGGCCGAAGTGGAGGGACAACATTGGAGAGACGCAGCGGTCAGGTCAGTGAAATTTTTTTTAACACTCCCATACCATACTGGCTGTCACTGGATCTCTGTACTGGGGGTGAATGTTTGACGATGTTCAGCATTGCATCCATCATCTTTTTGTGTTGCTATAGTCACCCTAAGTTGGCAGGGTATGCCCAGATGTGGGTCCCGTGCTCGCTATGCCACTGGATTCAAGCTAGCCTGGCTGATGGGGGAGGTGATACCCTGAAACCTGTCCCAGGATGCTTGTTTTCCAGTCCACCGAGCACCTGGCCTGGCGGTTAGGCCAGACTGTTCCCATGGTGAGCAGGGTCAAGACTGATTTGCATGTGGCTGGTTCCAAACTTGGGTATCATGGTGAGCAGAAAAACGATGGATTTAACTTAGATCTGTGAATGGAGGTGAATGTTGGGGAATGGGGATTCTACAACTTACTGTTGGTTTTGTCAGTTGCTGCTGGGCGGGGATGCTGGTGGTGTAAATAAAGACTACTCTTACTTACCATGCAGTCTGGAACTCTCTTCACCATGCTCTAGGACTTTCAATGTATGGTACTTCTTGCTTTTATATATCCTCACATTGTAACAACTACAGATGATATGGTAGTGGACCAATTGCTTATTGACAATCTTCAGTACGCCGAGTTCAGTCTTCAGTTCACTCTTTCCCTTGCCCATCACTCCTAAGACCCTCTGGCTGGCATTTTTTGTTTTTTGTTTTGGAGGTGTAGGGAGCCTTTAACCTCAGAAAAACTGGAGGAGCGCCCAAGGGGCTTCAAAAAGGAAGGCAACGGTAGTTCACATGTACTTGTTTTTATAGTGAGGAAAAAAGATGGGTAGTGGTAACCAAAGCTATCTCCGAGGCAAGGTCACGCCTTACATATGAAATTGTACTAAAAATAATGATGATTACCAATAAGTAATCAGGCCAGTCTCTAGAGTGAGGGTCGACCGGCTTTCTGTGCACCCACTGCCACACCCCATGGAAAACAAGACCTGCAATGCCCAAGATGGTGGACATTATTTTACTACTTTTTTCTACCATACTGCAGTCTTCCAAGATCAGCGTACAGTGTTCCAGATCTGGTAAAGAAGAAAAAGCTTTAGGTAAGGGAGATTTGTTCCATCTGTAACACACTTAATTCATTGGGTGGGGACAACATATAAGTCATTTGGGTATTGGCTGTTGCTGGCGGCATTCACAAATGGGATTACAGAACCATTCCCCAGGAACCCTCTCGCCTCCTGTCACACCATGAAAGCCAACCAGGGACTGACCATAATACAAGGTCGCCGGGTTCATGGCAGAAACTGAAAACAAACAAGGCCAACCGAGCCAATTTTTAGGCTCTGTCGTTTCCACCTCATCCTGGAGGGGCTTGTCCCTCATCCCCAATTTCTTGTGAATTTCATCAATATTACCAAGGAGCAAGAACTGATCTTATATTTTCAGCCGTTAATGCCCCAAATTTACAAAGCACAGCCAGTTTTCTTAGCGAGGTCACATATTCTTCCACAGACTCCCCTTCTCCACGAACCCTTCTGCATAAGGGACAGCATCAGTGCTTAGTTTGAGCCGGTGGTTTCAGGTGCTCGGCACTTAATTGTCAGCAACGCTTGCTTGTAACAGTCTGCCAAAAGGTGGCGCTGTCTGGCTAATATAGAGATGACCACAAAACAGTTAATTAATAACTCAATATACATTAAAAATGACTATTACCTGCCACCCAATCCATTCATTTAGCTTTGGGGGCCTGAAATAGTCCGAATTGTCACACTTGTAGGAGTGTGAATGTTAGTACTTGTGTTGTTCCTGTCATTAGTGTCGCTGGCAGGGGCAATGTGTGATACAAGGTGCAGTGGCCACCTGACGAGAGCCCTGCATTTATATTTTTGCATTCCAGTATGGTGCTCACTTTGAGCAGATAGTGAATGTCTATATTTTAAAGGGAAATGTCCAACACATTTAGCCCACATGACACCTCCTCGCTCAGTGCCGGTAAGGTGTCAAGTAGCTAATGTTCTTCTGCCCCAAGGCTGAACTAGAGAAGAGCTACTTTGCATTCAGTACCTAGATTTGCCTCACATACCCTCCTCCTTGCACAGTTCAAGAGCCCCCTTCTCCACTTGTTTTATTTTAGTGGCGGTTTACTAAAAAAAAAATGCTGTGTTGTTACGTTTTGCACAAACGAGCGTACACAAACCAAAAAGACATACAGTTCCACAAAAGACGACAGTACACGTCAATAACCCACTTTTACGTGCAAATGACAGAACTTACTTTGTGCGGTGTAAGGAGTTTTGTTTGACACCAGTGTCTTCCTCTGGCGATCACGCTTCCTCAGCAACAGAAGTGATTTTTCCAAAACCTTGTATGTGATCCCCAACCCATACGTCTTCCACTGTCTCTAGTCTACAGTTGGACAAGCACTCTTAAAATAATACATTCATTTAAGGTCATTGATCAGCAATCATTTACACAAGCACCATAAACTCTCCAGCGTGTCAGTCACTTAAGTTTAAGAATTATTACCAACACAATATAGAAACCTGGTGTGCCTGTCACTGAAGACCATTAAACAAGCACAGTAACTGTCAAAGTGTGCTTGTCACTGAAGTATTTGCGTTTTGTGACACTTGCTGAACAAACTCTGAAATATTATAAAATGAGATTCTACCACCGGTTGACTACCAAAGTTACCTACTTTCATCAAGCAGGTGGACAAGTTGTGCCTGTCACTGTCGCCCACCAATATGTAGCGTGTCCCACTTACCGGCCTTTATCTCTCACCGGTACTTTAATGTCTCCTCTCACTGAAGGCCACTGATCTAGTCTCCACTAAAGCCACCTCCTACCGGGGCAGAGCATCTCAGTGTCCACCTAAAAGCAGTTTACAAGATGGCCCACTGATGCTGGTGAACACACTTTTTGTCTCAACATGGTCAGATACATCAGCCCAACTGACTGACCTAGGCTCCCACACTGGACGCTGACGTCACTCCACCTCCTCCTTGTAGCTGATGTTGCTATCTCACAGCAGGCCCAGTTGGTAGGCCCCGGCTTTGCAAAACTCTGCTTTACTCCATTCTTCTAACCCTCCAAATGTGAAGGCCTCTGATATTTTCAATTTGGTAAGTCTCGCCATTTTTTAAGAAGAGCCAGGAATACAGTATGAACTCATGTTTTCATTTTAAGACACACATATGATGTTGCAAAACACAGGCATGTCAAACATCTGTGGTCTTATTACCAATTCTACAGATGTTGTTTTCATTTTCTCACTTCAATACCCTGTACAGTGCCATTGTTAGATGTTGTCATTTCCACTGCAGCTTGCTTGTCTTGTGAGGTTATCATGTGCTGGTGTTTATCTTTCTCACTCCTTAACAAGAGCCCTACTATTGACTTTCTTGCCATATCTCCCTTCATACAAAAATTGAATTGCCTTTTCTTTCCTGTTTCTTAGTTTGGCAATGCTGGCCAACTTTTTTAGATCTGAGTTTTGGCCACACAGTTTCAAACAGACCTATCACTAACAATATACACAGAGTGGGCTTCGGATCCGCTCCTTTCAACCATTGGCTTTCCTTGACTTGCCTCATTCAGCCATTAGCTTGAGACTTTGTCGATTATGTCTTGGTTCAGCCCAATTGATTCTTCATCTCTCACCTAATATTACTGGCTGTTTAGGTGTATCTTTCTGCCTCCGCTGGTGGCCTTGCAGAGTACTGCGCAAGGGACTACATTACAACTATAGCCATGTCAGTCCACAGCTCCTGGTTCCTATGTTACTTGCACTACTGTGCTAAGACTGAATGTGTTGGCACATTGAACTCAGACCTATTAACTTTTCCAATGCTTGTTTTTCTCTTGTTCAATTGTGAGAAAGTGATAATTGGAAGCCATAGCAATATTTTCCCACTAATTTACTCCTGTTCTCTTTGTTAATCAGCCATCAGCCTCACATTTTCAAAGCCGCCTCTGCTTGTTTTCTATGAGCATCCACCCTGGTATAAACTCTTGCCATGAATAGTATTTTTGGGAGAGTTAGTGTTGCTTTCAGTATTGTTTTCAAACAGACGTTGAGCGCTATACTTAAGTAATATGCAGTCAGGTGGCCTCCCTATTGTTTAAATTGCTAAAGAATAAATCACAATATGTTACTTGTTGGTGCAAATGAGTTACCTTAGTAACTATGGATTCTTATAATCCACATTGTACTGGGAGTGAAATGTATCAGTCAGAATGATTTTCCATTAGCCCTCTGTGCCCCTAGTGACAAGTAACGCATCAATTACAAGTGAGGTGTATGGGGTTTGCCTGCAAAATTGTTACTAAGCTGGGAAAAATATTGTAGTCAAAATGGCAAATAGTAGCAAATGTCCAGCTTAGACCATTGTGCCCAGATTTAGAAGGATGTTATGGGACGCAGTTCAGCACCCAAGGAAAGAGCAGAAAACCGTGAAATCTACAGAGATATGACACTATCCTGCTCTCTCCCTAGCAGCGGCGCACAATTATGCTGCTGAGAGTTACACACACACCCCTTTGCACCACAGTATGTGCTTGAGTCGAGCATAGGTTTTGTACTGAAAATTGACCCTTCCATGATAAAATTATATGCATAGACAAACTTGGAATCTTTTCTCATTTCGGAGTATGCTGTACAGTGCAGCACATATCCAAATTCGGAAAAGTTAGGGAAAATAAAAATGTGGTGTTATTTTATGGTGCAAAGCCCTGTCTACTACTGTTAGTAGATAGGGTTTTGTGTCAAAACACATGCGTGGTTGCATGGGAATGGCCAGGTACCACCCATAAAATGCCCCCTTGACGCACAGTAACGCAAAGTTTTGCACTGGTAAGTAAATAAAAATATAATAATTTGCACTGACATCCAAGTTAAGTGAACACTGTTAGAAGATCAAACACACTGCTGCTAGGAATAACATCACAGCTAGTTCCTTGTTTTGCATGACCTATCTGAATCTGTATTCAGACAGGTACTGAGGAGTGTGGGGTTGCTGTGGCCGATGTCTCGCTTGGATGTAGATGAATAAAATACTAAAGAATGTGATAGTGAAATAATTCATGAAGTATGCAGCAGAACGCCTGTGTGGATGAAGCAGCTTGGACAACATTTTTAGAGAATAAGTGAAGAAGTATATGTGTAATTAGAGTTGCTGTTAAGAAAATGCTAATTTATACCACATATGGCCATGCAACACTTATTTATCGAAGTTGCAAGTGAGGTGTGTTAAGCCATTACTGCCACAAAAAAGTGACTGGGCTAGATTTATTGGTGGCCTCTGGTGGATTATGCTTTTAACAATGTTGTTAATAACTTTGTTGAATGTCAGTTACCTGACTAACTTTGGAGTTCATGGAGGATGAAAAGACACATGATCATGGTGGTGTATTATTTTTCTGAGTGGATATAGTTTGAGTTTGTCATTCCTCATACAGAAACAAGGTACCAGGATTTCTGTTAAGATTTATTCAAGGAAAGGTCTACCATTTTCATTGGTTTTCCATGTTGGCGGACAATTAATGTTGTATTTGATGACTTTTGGATGACTCTACAGTGCCATAAGCAGGTGGCCCTCTACAAACAGTTCATCATGCAATCAGGTAGCCGAGTGCACTCCTGTTTTATCACGTTTGTGTTGTCTTCAGTTTCATTTGGTTTTGACGTGCGTCCCGGGTGGTGGAAGCTCTAATGTAATGTTAATCTATCGAGGTGAATTATGGGTCTTGTAGTAAAACGGTTATGAACAATGAATAAACAGGGGAGGAGTCATGGTTAACGTGGTTAAAAGGAAAGCAGGTGTTAGAGAGTAGATAGACAGTTCAACAAACTAGGAATGAGGCCACTATATGCATTACTGGTATGAAGGGAGTTCTACAAGCTTGGTTTTGAGGGGCACCATAGAACCCATGAATCAAAGTAGTGGGGTTAACAGTTTAATGTTTTTTTTACAAATTGGTGTTCTGAAAAAAGGAGGGAGAGTCATTTCATTTGACTTATATGTTGATTAGCTAGAGGGAAGACGCTGATTCAAGCATTTTTTAAAAAAACGAATACATAATGAGTGACTTCTGAGCTAGTATAATTCATGTCCGTGTAAACATATAGTTTAATTTCTGCTATTTACATTTGTAGTGAATCCCTGACGAAGGGCAAGAACATGGTCCGAAACGCATTGGAAATTATTCACTATCGAGGATGAATTATGTATAGTTCGTGCTCTAGAAGAAAGAGGTCTGGATGGACACGTCTACTGCATTAGCATTAAAAATACATACAATGGCTTTTCATGTGACAGAATGAAATGGAATTAAACATTGAAAACATTGGAATAATTTGAATAAAGGAAAAACAACTAATTTAATTGTGGTACATTCATTGCAATGGGCAATACAAGCAGTGCTTCCGGGAAGGGAGCAACATGACACTCCCATATTTATATGTTCCTCTACAAACAGTCCCATAAACAGATGGCCCTGTATGTACAAACCACAAGCGAATGGGCTTATGAAGAGAATTAATTGTCGCATTAAGTGAGTGGTGCAGATGTATATTTCATCTAATGTGGATGTCCAGATGAGTTTGCACTTGAAAATCTGGTTGTATCATTGTACACCACAATCACTACTGTTTGGCACCTTTTGCATTGCTCTATAAAAGGGTCTTAGGGGCACATGCATCAACATAAGAAATTGCGATTCCTTAATAGCAATTTTTTAGAAATCGCATTCAGGTATCGCAATTCCTTATGCATGTAGGAATCGCTAAAAGAAATTGCGATTCCTACATATTCCTTAATTGCAATTCGCAATTAAAGAATCGCTTGCCATTCAATCCTATGGACCTAGAGGCCCATATGAATGAATGAGAATTGCATGCGCAATTTGCGAGTACCAAATAGGTACTCGCAAATTGCACATGCAATTTCAAGGGTGCAAGGGTGCCAAAAGGACACCCTGAAGCACCCCTGAAATTGCCATGTGACCACATGAGGCGCACACACATGCCCCAAGGGCATGTGTGTGTGTAACATGGAACTTTAAAAAATGCACTAAGGTTTTCGCAAATTACCATCAACTTTAAATTGATGGTAATTTGCGATCCCTAATTGCGAAATCGCAATTTAAAATTGCATCATGCATTGCATTAAGGGAATCGCAATTTGCGCTTCCCTAAATGCATTCGCAATAAGTATTCGCATATTTTGCAATTACTTAAATTGCGAATTTGCATTTGGGTTGATGCATTCCAAATGCAAAAATACCGGTCACAAAGGGTCCAACCGGTGTTTAGAATGATGCATGTGCCCCTTAGTTATTAATTTGCACCAGGTTCACTGTGGGATATGAAAACACATGATGTGAAGGACTCTGTGTAAGACATAGTGCCAAAAAGGTTGGTGATAGATGTAAATCTGAGAGAAATGTGTCAGTTTATTTGGTGAGGTTGGATTAACGAAAGATTCATTGCAAAGGAATGGGACGGTTTTCGGAAAATCAGCACTCTTAGGGAGACTTCAGTAAGGGTTTGAGAGTAGCAGATGGTGGATGGAAGAGCACCAATAGGGTGATGTTTGTTGGTTTTAATGAGGTAAACTATTTGGGGGCAGGCAATAATGGACTTGGTTTGGCTAAAGAGGAGGCTGTACAGGTGAGTCATATGAGAGCCAGGCTTACGATCCCGCTTCGACCTGTTGGTAATGAGGTAGTCCATCCAGTTGAGATGGAGGCTTACTATGCAGATTTCGAAATTGAAATGAACCAGGATGTTGTTGTAAGTTGACGTCACAGTGTAGTAAGACAACGAGGATATTTGAAGCATTTGAGTGTTATATTTATTAATGGACTATTTTGCTCTTTTATTTTGAAATGCGTACCATGGTATCAAGGGTCTTATGTTTTGACTCTTGTACTTTCTCCACAATCATGTTGTCAGTTCTTTCCAGTGACCTCTATCATGTGTGAGAGTGTTAGGATCATTCTGATGTTATAAATTTGTGTCTTCGAGGAGCATTGTTGCAAGCACTCTCTTTGGGCTCCTCCTACCTCCATAAAGTCATACCGGGTATTTTTTGTGGTGTGGTCCTTGCAAGCGGTGTGGCCCAGAGTGACCCATATTGGAAATGGTGATGGTCAGTCTGCCCAAGATCTCACCGCATTTTAACATATACCCATAGTTTGAAACACAAATAAATGCAAAGATAAGAGCCTTCCTACATAGACGAATGAGCATACACAAAGACAACTATTTTTACCTGAGTACGCACAAACTGATGATTGACTGCTGCAGGTGATGATGTACTCCTGATATAAAAGAAAGTAGCCACATGTCGAATTACCCATCAGCTGACAAGCTCATGTTAGAGGCTACTCAGTGCTAATTAAGCCTAGATGCAGTGTAATCAGCACATGGGTGATTGATGGAGGACCCCTTGTCCACTCTCCATCTGCCGCTACACCACCAAGGAGCTCATGGCCCTGTACCCCGGATGCCGCAACAGCAGCTGCTTCACGTCCTCTCTGCGATCGACAAAAGGACCTTTTGCTTGCCACCACTGCTGCTTCGCCTGCCACTCAGGACCACCTGCCTGCACTAGACACAGTGCCACTTTTGCTCAGAAGACAACCAACACCTCAGAACTACTCCAATACACCCTGCTCAATGCCTCTCCATCTGCAAACATGCCACGGAAATCTGGGACACCATCACCACCCTCTCCCCTGATGTGGTTTTCATCACCAAGACGTGGCTCAACCCCTCCTTAAACCCTGACATCGCCACTGCCACCACAGACGATACACCGAGACTGCACCAACAAACACGGCGGAGGCATCTCCATCATCTACAAGGAACCTATCAGAGGTACCGTCACCAACGACAACCCAATGCCTCTCATGAAATGCCTCAACTTCCAAATACAAACCAATGCTAAGACCATGATAAGAGGCACCCTTGCCTACAGACCTCTGGGACCACAACTAGCCTTTTGCAATGCCCCTCCAACCTCATCGCGCCCCACCCTCGCTATCAATTCCAACCACTACGTCCTGGTCGGTGATCTTAATTTCAACATCAACAACCCCAACTGCACTAACTCTACCTCCCTCCTGGAGAACCTCAACCATATCGGCCGCACCTAACTGGTCTCCGAACCTACGTGCAAAGCCGGGTACATACTTGATACCATTTTTACTTCCAGAGACTGAATCAAATTCGCCCACGTCACATGACTCACTTGGACTGACCACACCATCATTCACTTTGCCATCTCTGACGCCCAGTTTACCATCACCAAGCACCACTTCGCCACCCACTGCAGCTGGGGCAAGGTAACTAAAACCCAATGGGTACAGGCCTTCAGCACCACCAACCTGAAATATCAGCAGACCTTGACCAGGCTGTCCAGAACTTCTCCACCTGGATCAACAATTGCACCAACAGGGTCACTCTGCTGGGGCCAGCAAGAACCAAAAAAACTTCAAAACAAGTTAGGTGGTACACCCAGAGCTCGCAACCACCAAGTGCAACTTCTATCGACTTGAGAAGCGATGGCACAACACCAAGGACCCCTCCGACAGAGCCGCTCACAAAGCAGCCCTCAGCAGCTACTATCTGCACATCAAGGAAGCCAGTAGAGCAGTCATCACTGACCGCATCGAATCCACGGCCAACCACATGGAGGAACTCTTAAAAATTGTCAAGGATTTCTCCAACCCAACAGCCACAGAGAACATCATCCACCCCTCTCAATAACTCGGCAACACCCTCTCAGACTACTTCCACAGAAACATTGCCTCCATCAACAACATCTTTGACCCCCAACCCAGCCCTCGACAACCTCGATCAACCTGCGAACACCAGCCGAACGATAACCGCCTGGTCTCCACTCACCACTCGGACCACCACAGTCATCATGTCATCCATCCACTCCAGAGTGCCCACCGGCCCCCTTCACCTACCATCGCTTCAACCTTGAAACCAACCCAATCAGCACGTAACTCACCAGCATCCTCAACACCTCCATCTCCACAGCAACCTTCCCAGATGGATGGAAACCCCCAGAGGTCAGACCCCTCCCAAAGAAGCCCTCTGCCAACCCCAGCGAACTCAAAAATTACCAACCTATTTCCGTGCTCCCTAACCAAACCAAAGTACTCGAACGTCATCAAATAACAGCTCATCAAATACCTAGAACAAAACTACTGACTCAACGCCTCGCATTCAGGATTCTGTGCCAATGACAGCATGGAGACCACGCTAATTGCCATCACAGGTGACATCAGAACTCTCCTCAACTGCAGCGAAACTGTGGCCCTGATCCTCCTCGACCTCTTTGCTGCGTTCTACACCATCTCCCACCACACCCTCATTGACAGACTCCACAACATCTGCATACAGCAAAACAGCAGGTAACACCCTAGCGGATACTTTCCAAAGAAAGGTCAAAGCCGTCTACAATTCTTTCTTACAACTGCCCAACGGCCAAACATAAATCCCTGGTGAGCACCATTAAAGTACACCCACCATAGACACACCCACCATCAAACCAGGTTCCCCAGCATACCCTTGCTCCCCTAAAATGTTACTCCTAGCGCCTGAGGCTTTTGCCCCCCTTTAACAGTGATCTTTAATGCCATGATCACTTCTGAGAGATATCCATTACAATGGAAGAAAGCATCCATATTGCCACTATTAAAAAAACACTTTGAATATTAAGGATCCACTTAACTATAGACCTATCTCTAGACTCCTTTTCCCTTCAAAGGTGGTAGAAAAAGCTATCAATTTAGAACTCACTGCTTTCATCAAGAACAACGAAATTCTGGATCCCTCCCAATTTGGGTTTTGGGCTCGCCACAGCACAGAGTTAGCACAGATCATGGTCACTGAGGAGCTCAGAAGGATTTTGGACGGCGGGGGCAACAATGTTGAAGGCCGCTGATATATCCAATATCAGCGGCCTTCAACATTGTTAGTCACGGGCTGCTGATGGACTGTCTGGCAAACATCTGGATCAGGGATAAGGCGCTCTCCCTGCTAGGCTCCTTCCTATCCGACCAACCTCAGTGGGTCACACTGGGCGACTTCGAGCACCCCCCTTCTAACGGCCATGTGGGGTTCCACAGGGTTCCTCCCTCAGCCGCACACTTTTTAATCTATATGTCACTCCGCTAGCCAGACTAATAAAAAGTCACGGTTTCGCCCTGGTATTGTATGCCAACGATACACAAATAATCACTTTGGTAAGCAAATCATGCAATTCTATTGCTAGCAGCTTTCATGACTGCATGAGCCACATTGGGAAATGGAAGTTAGAAATTTTCTGAAACTAAACTCGCCCAAACAGAGGTCCTACTTTTTTGGAAATAATCCTAAATTTTGGACCACTCATTGGTGGCCGGCCCATCTTGGACCACTACCCCCGCCGGTTTTTAAAAGCAAAAAATCTGGGAGTAATCATGGATAATAAATTATCCTTTGAGGCCCAAATCAATTCCACCACTTCCAGCTGCCATTTTATACTAAACATTCTGAGGAAGATCTCACCCTCAATCCCAATAGAACTCAGGAAAACAGTTACATCGGTCTTAATTTTTTCAAGGCTGAATTACTGTAATGCCCTGCTCACTAGTGCGACAAAACTTAGTATTCAAAAATTGCAGATTGTACAAAATACCGCAGCCAGGGTTCTCCTGGGAATTCCTAAATCTGAGTCTGTAACTTCCTCCCTCCCTCAGCTGCATTGGCTGACAGTAGCAAAGCAAATTAAATTCAAATCTCTTTGCATTGCTTTTAAAACACTGAATCAAATGGACCCAACTCAACTAGCATGCTTTTTAAAAACATATGTCCCGGCCAGGCCACTAAGATCAGCAGAACTCAGAAATGTGATTGTCCCTAGGACAAAAAAGATTAAGTGGGGTGGAAAGAGTTTTGCTTGCACCACAGCAAGACTCTGGAACACCCTACCGACCGCTCTTAAGAAAGAGACAAATTTATTAAAATTCAGGAAGAACCTAAAAGCTTGGCTCTTTAGAACATAATTGTACTCTTCTCTTTCTAATTACATGTGTTTTTCAGGTAGCGCCTAGACACCTCAGGGTATTGTTTCGCTTTATAAATTATTCATTCATTCATTCATTCACTCAGTTCACAGACAACAGGTTTAGTCCTCTTCCAGCAAAGGGGAATGTTGGTTAATAAAAGAGATAGTGAATCACCAGTCTTAAAACCCCACCCTGCTCCAAACCTCCTTATAAGATAAAACCCTCCAAACCTCACTAACACCATAACCTCCTCTTATATGTGCATTACTAACAACCACAACAGTGCAGGTCTAAACAAAGTGGCTGCCATTTTATAACAAGATAACATTTTGTAAATTAATGTGAGTCCTTTTCAATGCCATTGTGACGGATGACTGTGATCTTGATTGGTCACCTTGAAGAAAACATAATAAAAATGTAGGTTTAAAAAAAAAAAATGATAGTGGTTGCTATATAAATTGTTATGGTATGTATGGTAAAATGATTCTTTTTGTTATAGTCATCCCCCAACTTTTCTGGACTGATGCTGCTGTTATATGACTGCACAGTGGGACACTGCTAACAAGACCCCAGTGCATGTGCTCCAACCCCTCAAACAAGTCGACAATGGCTAAAGTCCTGATTGGCATATTTATCTTAAATATACAGCCCTAGTATATGGTACTAAAGTGTACCCATGGCCTATAACTTAAATTTCACTAGATGATATTGTGGCCCCTCTAAAGTGACAATGAAAAGCATGTCTCTAGATCTGCCCCTACCGCCTGGGCAGGCAATTTTAAAACTGCTAGTTCAACCTGGCAAGATAAACCTTTTGCCAAGCCTAAACCTTCTTTTTTAATACCTATACCTAACTCCTAAAGCAGGCTACAAATGCCCATAGAGTAGATTGTATAGTACTTAAAAATATAGTACTTAAAAATGAGGGCATGTGTACTTATGTTTTACAAGCCCTGGCAGTAAAAACTCTCCAAAGTCATTTTTCACCGTGGTAAAGTTGACTCTCCCATAGAAAATCATTGGATTACATTATAACACTTTATAATGTACAACTTCAGATTGGTAATAGCTAGAAAAACAAGTTTTGCAATGCAATAGGTATCGCATTTACGCGAGTTTGAGCTATTGGCATTGTAAATTACAATGCCTTTTATTTATTTTTTGGTTTTTACAATGCTAATAGCTTAAAGCCTTAAACTCACGTAAATGTGAGACCTATTGCATTGCAAATTCTTGTTTTTTTTAATGCGCTCTCCCTGGAGCACAGGAGCTGCTCGAGAACTCCCACAGCTGTGGCTGCAGTCAAACCAAAGCAGCCTTGGAGGAGAATGTGCTCCTGAATGAATGAAAGAATGAAATACTACTTTTGTGGGAGCCCAAAATCCACTGCACCCCAAAATCTAATTGCGTCAGGATTTACCTTATTTGAACCCACTCCACAGTCCTTGATCTGGACATAGAATACTGCAGCCTCGCCCCAATACAAAGGTGCCCCACACAATATGAGTAGGTCATGAATGGACCAGGACAATCTATAACGGAGTTGTAGTGCAGGAGGAATTTTAAAAGCTTTATTACATAATTATTAAATGCGGTAAAGAAATATTATGTTGTCACAAAGACTATAATGTAGCATGAAATACCAAATCAGAATGGTCCCAAAATCCCATGAATACAACAAATTTCTATTGAGAAGGGCATGAAACAGCAATTAGAAAATTAGGTGTTCCAAAAAGGGCGATAACGAAAGCCAATGCAAAGAAGGGGCGGAGCTTACACTCCACTTCTGAAATCTAATCGATTACAAGAAGCCTCGCAGAGTGAGCAGCGCATGCACCGCGGCATCTATGCGAAGGAGTACAAATATATATTTTTTCTCTTGAGGGAGTTATTCTGCATGCCTAATTGCCCAAACATCATCCAAAAATCACTGGTTTGCAAAAAGTGTTTATTTCCTATTCTTTAAAGCATAACCGTGTATTCAGTGTAGAGGGTTTTCATTCAGGAAATATAGATTCCCTCAAAAGGAACGTCAGAATTAGCACTCAGCAAGAAGCTCAAGTTCTTTACGAGCATATCTTCTTGTCTTTTTGTCAAAATGGGAGACTTCCGACTGTCACCAGTTGAACCCGAGGTAAATGGCAAGCACCTCACCGAACACCCTAGGAAATATTTCACAAACCAATCATAAAAGTTTTGACGTTCAGGTCCTTAAACTAAATCTGAAATGAAAACAGATGCTACTGCCTGTACAGCTTTCACCAAGATTTCAACAAAGTCTTATTTTGAAAAATACCGGATGCAACAGTTGACTAACAATGAAGAGAAGTAGCGACAGGGTTAAAAATCTGTTACAGTTCATAAAATAATTCATTTCCGTCACTTCACGAACAGGGATAACTCTCAATCGGCAGTTACACCATGTAAAACAAACTAGAAGTTACTGTGGAAGAACAGCAGTTTGTAGGATATGCCTTGCTTTGGCGAATGAAATTGCCATATCCCACCAGAAAAGGGAAAGAATGAAAAAAAACATTTAAGGCGGAAGAAGAGGTGGGCGAAAACCACTGGCAAACTCTAGCCGGCAACATCTGCCCGCGAAATATAAATGTTTTATCTGTGGAAAACTCCACTCCCTGCACTCGTTCAAAAATGGTGCCTCCCATCCCAGCCATGCACAGAAAGATACGTGAGGAACATTCCATTGGAGAGAGAAGAGGGGACGAATTCAATATGAGGCGACTGAACCATTAAATCAAATACCCTAACAAACTATTATACGTGCATGATGTGCCCTTTCCTGGGAAGGGGATACACCCCATCAAACCCAATGGTTCAGGTGCCACAGCAGTACGTTCACTCGCTGCATACCACAATAAAGAAGAAACGCGCCCCGCGCCTTTGCCCGGTACCTTGCCGAAATGCGCTGCCCAGTGAATCTGGGTCCAGCCGTTGAAGGAGTCTTCCGCAGCCAGCAGATTCAATTAATTGAAACGCCACAATAAAGAAGAAGCGCGCCCCGTGCCTTTGCCCGGTACCTTGCCGAAATGCGCGGCCCAGTGAATCAGGGTCCAGCCGTAGAAGAACTCCTCCGCTGCCAGCAGCTTCAATGAATTGAACGAGGAAGCGGCGGTTCACACGCCCCTTCCCTGCTGCTACCGCTGTCTGGTACACCAACGTAACAAGCAAAACAAGTGCCTACCCAGTAATTAAAGGACACTGGATAACGCCGCAAGTAAAAGATCCAGTCCGGGTGGGCGGGGCCAAAAGGAGACAGGGCGGTAACAAGGAGGGACAAAAAGCCTCAATTACAATCGAAAGCCAGCTTTTAACATTAACGATGACGCAAGCCAATGAAAAGAAGGGGCGGAGCCTACACTCCACTTCTGTAATCTAATCGATTACAAGAAGCCTTGCAGAGCGAGCCAAGCATGCGCGCTGCAACGCAAAGCGAGACCTAATGATTCAAGGACTCATCTCAATAGTAATTTAAAATAAAACCTAATGTTCAAGTCAGATTTTATATCACTATTTTGAAAAAAACACTTTTAGAAACTTGCCGTTTTCCTACCTAAGCCTAATGTGCCTTTTTGCCAGTATTCAGTGTCACCTGACTATTAATGGCTTTCCTATGGCGAGATGTGTATTTCTCCCAGACAGTGGACAAAGGCTTGGGTTTGAGGAGATGTTTTCCCACTGATAGGATGGCCATCTGGACTGTATCCAGGAACTTAATTAATTTCAAAGGGGCCTCCCCTGTCACAAGCAGGAAAACCCTGTTGGTGAGGGGGCATTTTTTTTTTATTTTCAAAAACAAAATCCCACTTTGGGGTGTTGCTTTTGGAAATAAAAAACAATTTAACTTTGCTATATGGCTCTGTCATGTTTGACGGAGCCATGCGGCAAAGTGGCAATGCATAGATGGGAACTGCCTTGACGGCGGTTCCTGTCTATACATTAAATGTCCACTGGCATGATGGACATGTTTAAATATGGCAGTCGGGTCCTCCGCCAGGGTGGTGGAATAAAATACTGTGTGCCCTGACAGAGGACGGCTTGACCGCCAACAAATAAATTGGGCCCTAAGTCAAACCTCCTACCGGGTCAAACCTGGTCTCTGTTTGTGACCCACACACCGTCACAGTCGGCGTTAACTCTTAATTTTGGTTCAATCTAGAATGACCAGTTGCTCGCGGTTGTCTTTTTGTGCTTGTTGACACTAAAACATAAAGAAAACTTTAAACATTCATATCTACGGTTCCCTTTGTTGGATTTGTCTTGTCTTGGTCTCATTTTGTTATTTAAATATTCTACATATATTTATAAATTGGAGTGGAAATTTAATGTGTTGTGTTTTTGACTTTTCAGTAGTTTTGGTAGTTCTCAATGCTTTACATATTTTCTTAAGCTAAGCCTGTCTGCTCTGTGCGATAGCTACCAGGGTCTTAGGTTTAAATGACTAAAATCTGAACTGCATGTAGCAAGAATAGTGACATTATTACTTTTGATGGATTATCATCCACCCCAACTAGTAATCCACTTTCTCACCATATGCTATGGAATATTTGCTCTTATTGATGTTATGCCAGATAGCTCATCAACGATTTCTCTCGCCCTACTGATTTAATTGAGGTGCCAGATTACTTTTTCAGGTCGGATACCCAACAATATTGAGTGATCTGGTGATACAGAGTGAAGTTAAGTAATTTGGAAGTTCACATGGCAGGGCGGACCTAGTAGGTCTCAGCCGTGGAACATAGGGTAGTTTAGATCTCGTGCCTCAGGGATCATTGTACTATGCCTTAGCACCACTGTATGAAGTAGAACCCTTTGAAACACTTGTCTACCAGTATTAGTAATTGTGATCAATCTAACACTTCTTAGGGAGATTAAAGTATCCGTACAGCACACTCAGATTGCAATATACTGGCTAGAGTGCATTATAGATTTGAGCGTTCACAATTATTCCTTCTGACTTTCAAAAATAAATTGTGCTATATTGCAATATTTCAAAATCACTAAATCTACAATCGTTTTCTGTTAGGTAATTGCAGGTGGGAGTCAAAGACATCTAGGGCTGGTTTATTCTCTGTAACTCAAATAGCCCTCTTTTGTTGAGCTAGGTCTATTAGCAAGATTCATATTGCAAGTGCTGTAATACTAATCACATACTACCAACCTTTTTCTACAGACTGACAAACAATCTCTGGGTATCAGTTGTCAATGGTTGTCCCTCTACTTACAATCAGTCGTTATAAGGCCTCTTAGCAGTGCTCCTGAGTGACTTCTATATACATCACTCTATTTCTACTTCAGTGTAGCTGAGCCGATGGATGTGTGGTATTTTTAGAATAAAGTTGAGTACTCCCTGCACTTTCCAAGGCCCAACATACTCATTGTTATGGTTGAGGATAATGTGTCTCACAGTAGCATGTTACTTAGTTGATGGAATGGATCAATGTCACTGGGGTACCACTTTCCCATTCCTTGGTTTTCACGTATCATTTAAATCATGTGTGTTAGTTCAACAGTCCAAATAAAATAATACAATAAAACACCCAGAATGTAGTGATATGTTAATGCAGAGCATGGATACATCAGTTCTGAGTTATACTACTTACAATTTTTTATTTGATATTGTAGAAGCTCAAAAAAGTTATGTGGTACGTGAATATGATAAAAGTGGGTAAAATGTCCATAGATGCAAGTAACTTGATAGATGTTGTTGTTACATAGGGTGTGTGTGAATTGTCATCCAAGTGTGATGTCACAGCCTTTTGTGTTTCCAATAAGAGGTGTGTTTAGGAGAATGGTGTGCCAGAGTGAGCAAATGGTAGAATGTGATATCATAGGGAATGTATTGTGTTGTAACAGACCTCAGGTAGCATACTAGTGTGAATAGGCTGCCATCAGTGAAGAGATCTGAACTGAGGATTAGGAGTAGCAGAGTGAGGGGAATGTAAATTTGTAAATACTTTATTATCAGTCGGAACCCTGTGTGCAATTCCCATGATGCATTCAGTGTGGAACAGCAACAAAACCTTCTACTACCCCGGCATGAGTTTGAGGGTCCTGGGAGACCCACCACCGCCTGCCTGGGCATCTTGGTGTGCCCTTTAAGTGAGGGAACAGACCCTCCTCCACCACTTTTAGATGTCCGCTTGTGAGCATCTGGTATTGGAGACACTATTCTCTTTAGCCACAATTCTGGCCCACATGTCTCTTGTCTGGCTCATGGTTGTTGTCCAGACCAGGGCTTCAAACTACTGAGGCTCAACCCAAATTATCTAATTCACCATCACAGTAAACACATTTTCTGCGAATCTGGGTTGTCTTCTTCCAGACATCTTAAGCTAAATATTAAAAATAGCTCTGCTGCTTGTTCTTTGGGTTGTGACTGGTAAATGGTTTGTGTGTTTTGAGGCGTGTCTTTTGTAGTGGAAGCTGGTGTTGTGAGTGAGTAGATTTTGATCAAGTGTGTGTTAATGGACATCCATCTGCCACTGCTGTCCCCTGTTGTGAATGTCCACCTGCTCCACTCAGATTGTGGACAACTCTTAATATGGCAGACGGATGTCTGCCTTACGAATATTAATGGGGTGTTGTCCGATGATGAAAGATGAGGGTACCAACAATGGAGGACTGAAGAATACCCAATGGACTGCCCTCCATCATGGCAAATGGCGATCCATGTGGCCAAACCCTAACTACAGAGGGCGGATAACCGCTGGCCTCCAGAACGGGTTTGGTCTGCCATGACAGAGGAACGACAGTCCATCCACCAAACTCCAGATCAGGCTCTTAAGATTTAGCAGGGTCAATAACACGGCATGGACAGGAACTTTTCCTTCATTTTTTTTTTTTTTTTACCTTTGCCAGCGGTTGAGCCCCGAAAAGAAAAAGTCAACTTAAAGCCCTGTCCCTCTTTGCATGCCTACTAGCAGCAACAAAAAATAGTAAAAGTAAAAGTTTTCTGAGATCTTTGATCCATTGCACAGAGAGTTACTATGTGCACCGGTGGCTAAAGACAAAGAATGTCCGTGAAGGCACTCATAGTGGAACCCTCAAATTTTGAGAAATTGATTTTGACAAAAGGATAGTGCTGTGGTTGATTTATGTAATTTCACACAGTTTTAATGCTTCAATATCGAACCCACATTGGCAATTCTACATTGGGTGATAAATAGTATGTGCAGAATTACCACACCATTTCAAGTTCCAGACTTCAGAATGGTGGAAAAGGCTTTCATTGTGAATGTTGTTCACTGTTTCTAAGGAGGCAAAAGATGCAGTGTTTGCCTGCATATTCCATCAGGTTTATCTTGCCGCAAATTCTGTGCACTTAACACACCTCTTAGAATCCTGATGTGGGCGCACAGTATGGTTTACTCGTGAATCGGGGTTTACACAGGGGTTTCAATGAGCCCCATAGGGGGTTGGTTATTCAAGATAGGATTATGCATTACATAGGATCGTAACTCCAACATATAGCTCCTAAGACATGTACGGTGAGCCAGAATACAGCTGACTATGGGTCATGTTCCCACCTTTCTGGCAGTTTTCTTTATGGGGTTTGAATGTTATTTTCAAAAGTAATGTTTACCATATATCCAGAAATGGATAAACTGTCAGAAAATCCTCAATCAAAAACACACAAACTGTGTTGGCCAACCAATTTTATTCAGGCTGTTATGTTTATGTCATTGCATCCACACATAGTGGAAATCCAGTTCATCCCAACAAAAGCAAGCTGTTAAAATCGCTGCTATATGCATGTTTTTATTGCTGAAAAATAATAGGCAGTTTTTTGTACCAACCAGTACTATTAGGGATCAAATACTATATTGGATCTACGGTAGGCATACACATTTTCTGATGATAAAAGTTTTCAAAATCCCACATTACATTTTTGTGAGCCTATCAACTCTTAAGACGGAGAACAACTCAAAGGGATGATGCATTGTAGGATGCGGAAGGTCTTGGTGGAAGCAAGCCCCAAATCTATCCATACTCCAGTATTCCTTGGTAGTCCTTAGTCTGTGATGCTTTTCGAAGCGTTAACTAATCAGATTGGCATGCCTGCGAATAAACCATGAGGCCAAACAAAGCTAAATTGAATGCTTTAGTGCCACACTGATATTAGCGCGATGTTGTTTCAGCAGGCAATGGAAAAACATGGTCAGTGTCTAGTTTTGCTACTCCCTTCCATGCAAAACCAAATATTAATAAGGACCCATATCTGGGTAAAGCAAGAACCCTGTGAAGGTGGAGTCGTTGATATTGTCGGCGTAAATCCCATTGTACGCTCCCTCGCCAAACACTTGCAGCCAGATCTCTTCGCCAGCCTTCAGGTGAAGCAACACAGACCCCGAAGCCTGATCCAGGTTGCTGATTTGGAACTGATCGTAGGTGAACATGATGGCCTTCCCACTTTTGTACAGACTGACCTTCACGTCTTTCAGGTACACGGTGAGGTGGTAGGAGAAATAGTAGGTGCCGGGAATCACGCAGAGGAACTTGCCTGTGGTCTCGTCGTAGTGCTTCTGCTCGTTGTAGAAGATTTTAGTGAATTTGATTGGCATGTTGGGTGGAGGATCTTTAGAGGCTAAGCCGACACTGAAAGCCGACTGATATGTGAGGGAGCTTTCTCCTCGCTCGCCTTTGAGCCCGGGGGTTCCTGGTAGTCCTTGGGCACCTTCAACGCCAGTCACGCCGACCTCACCCTGGTCTCCCTTCTGCCCTTGGTCACCTGTCGGTTTCACAGAGAAATATATTTCAATGCACAACTTTATTTAATGCAAAATTGTATTTGTTAAGAAATATATCATAAAGGAATGTTCTCAAATCCTCAAAGTTAAGGACAGAGTCATCATTTACCTGCCCCAATGAAAAGAATTGTTGGAACTGTACTAACTCACTTACAGCTTCTAGAGTTTTCTATGAATAATATTCAATTTGACCAATTATCTCAATTGGAGAAGTAAACGTTTCAATAACTTTTTACTCGGAAAACGTTTTTCTAACATATTTTCACAAGTCATGATAAAATGATTAGTGAATGCCACAAGCTGAATTGTCCCTTGGTGCTCATTTATTAGTAGCTATTGTCCATCAACTCTACTCATTATATCCATGTCACAGCAGTGAAAGACTCATATGGCCCTGCTGAGATTCAATCCTCTGATCAATTTCTTCAGTTGGTGCTGAATTCACTGAGCTGTCTCACTATCTCCTGATATCATGATGTCACCCACACAACCCTCAAATAATAGTTAATGGTGTTCACATATTTCTAAGTCATTCAGAGCATAATTATTGTCATAGATTTTATGTAAAATCTGCATTGTTTTCGTGTTTCTTACAGCAGCCATTTTGTTTTACAGTGTTACCTTATTCAAGTGCAAGCTTATTACAATTTAAATATAGCTGTTTACAGAAAAGTATTAAAAAACACACAGAACTAAGCTTCATAAGTTCACATAAAACCCCCTAGTCTGACAGTAGTTGCCATATCTTGAGCATCCTACGTACATTTCATCTTAATATGTATATTGAAGCACTGATTATGAGCCACCTGGAGCGGTGTCCCAGAGTCCGGGGGATGCCATTACGAGCAAGCACGCGTTCAACTGCAAATACAAGACCCATTGATTGTGGCCCACATGCCTGAACTTGAAACAGGAGTTGTGAGGACTTATAAAAGTTGCTTCACCCAGCCCACAAACACACTCCTCCTATATAATGGAGGGAGTAGCAAACACTCCCCCAGCTCTCCCCTCTACTTCTGGCCCACCCTGGCTGCCCGTGCCATGCCTAATTTGGGCCACAACAAGGCATCCATTTACCTCCTACTCCAAGCATGTGGTACATGGATGTGCATTGGAGCCCTTTATATTCAAGAAATGGGTAAAACACATGGGGGAATATATACAAGCCCCTTGCGCCGGTGGTGCATCCGTTTTTTAGATGCGCCGGCGGCGCACTGTGGTGCTCCATATTTACAAGGCCATGTAATGCCACCCTGTGTGACTTTTCATTGCCTTGTAATTTGGCCCCTATTCAGCAGCATTTTGTGTGAACAGGGCCTGCCATGGGTGTTGCTGGGGATGTTCCAACGGCACACCCATCCATTCGGCCATATTCCCAGATTTACAACATTTCGGAAACCTGGGAATGCATCAGAATCCTACACCTCCCATGAGATGCGTAAGGAGGTGCAACGAGGAGAAATACTCGTTTTTTCCGATGTGAGAAAGAGGAAAACACCTTATGTCATTGTTTTTGTGTAGGAAGGTGTCCCTTCCTGCACAAAAACAATCTCCCCTAAAATGCTGACACCCTTGCACCATGGCACAAGGGTGCCTGCGTTGGCGCATGGCAGCCAATTGTGCGCCAGTGCAGGTGAAAGCACAGGGATGCGACACATTGTTGTAAATATGATGTATCCCTGTGCTTTGAAAGTGACGCAGCGCACCCAAATGTGGTTTGTAAATAAGGCCCATGGAATTTATCCCCTGGTAGCATGCCCACATAATATTAAATTGTAATCCCTGTATTTTGGTGCGAGGATTCTGACCTGAATTGATATTTATTGCCCCCGTTTTACCTGCACCACAATACTGTGAGCTCAAAGTAGGAGCGTGAGCCTGTGCTCCATACCAACTAAGGGAACTTTCGCGAACTGGCAGGTGCCGCATTTCAATGGGGAACTCTGGCCAACTCTGAATGGCAATGTGGTCCTGCTCCTTGGATTACTCAGTGCGAAAACACTGGACACGATTTGTTCCAGGTATGGGCCTGCACTGGTAATACCACAAGGGTTTTGGGCCGACATTAAGTAGAGGCCCAGGCTGGACCTAATTCATCCCTCACCTTGAGTAATGGGGTAGAGCACGTAGTGCTCCACCCTACAGCTGAGGATCCCATCCTGCTTTCCACCACCTTCCACCCTGGTGTGACTCTCATTTACCACCTATTCAGAGTAGGTGGTAAATGGGAGTGTTAAACTCCATGGAGTCTGGCAAACCCTGCGCAAAAACACTCAGTAATCCTGGAACCAATCGCTTATCACCTTTTGGGAGTAACTGAACTCGTGATTCCTATTACCTTATTGGGCGATCCGGTTGGAATTGTTAATTCTGGTCCCAGTATCAATGCACAGAATAATGGGGAACTCATAAGGTAGCCGTAAATTTGTTACTTATATCTGTATCATAGGCCTTGATTCTTATACAAAGTTTCATATCATAGCAATTAAAGCACCTCCACATTCATAGCCTCAATTTCTTCATGAAAACCTCAATAACCTTGGAAGGGCCTTCTGTTGTCTGCTGGAAGTAAGGTCTTCCAGGACCTAAATACTTTATGACATCTCCAAAACAGCCTATGGGTCCTTCCATTACTGGCCTGTGGCACATTTACCAGTGCCTTCTCCAAATGTTTTCAACCATACAATGTGAAATACAATCTCTAGACTTTATAAGATGCATGTCAATATCTTGAACCCTACTTTAACCAGCAAGTACTAAACCTTAGCATCACTTTGACTGGCCCAGCTATTAGTTTGTATGGGTAGAACTAGTATTCTATTTCCGGTTCTAGAAAATATGGGCACCAAAGGCATGTGCAATAATTGTGAGGTGCAGTAATTATCAGGTTAAAGAAATGGTCAAATCAAGGAAATGTCAGCTATGATAATTTACTAGGTCGAATTAATGGAAGTCATCATTGTGTAGACTGAAGTAATTGCGGTGCAGCATACTGGAATATTGTTGCACCTACAGATTCAAATTTAAAGTGGTTAGTTTTGTTAAGTGCTATAAACTCAACAATTCTTCGAACGCTAGCGCCCTTGCAATATACTGCATATGACCTCATATATTACATCACTCATGGCATATTTTGACAAATTATTGATAATATCAACGCAACATCTGAAATGACATAATTGAAGACAACACTGTACTTGGCTGGGCGCGAGTTATAGTTACTTTAACTACGTATAACTGGTGGATTTCAGTGTCAAGTTTAGTTTAAAATGTTGCACCTAAACTGACATTTCACCTGACTTTAAAGTCAATGTAACCTTTGTTTTTTCAGTGAATTTCTGGATTTTTTTTCATGAAAAGTAAGATAAGATATTTTTACCATACCTAATTATAACCTCGCTTTAACCAGTGGCGGCTCCTCCTCTAAGGCAGAGGAGCGTCGCCCCACTCACTGCTTTTCAGGAGTGGAAGAAAGCGAAAAAAATTATAATAACTTGATGTTATTATCATATTACTTGTTCATGCTGCGGCAGCATGGGGGCGGGGCTGATCTGCTCGCAGGTAAGGAGTGTTGGGCACACTCAAATGCACATGACTGCTTGGCCAGCCATCTTTACAGCACTCAGACCAATCACAACGCTGCATTGCAGCGTTGTGATTGGCTCAGGGGAGCCTGGCTGCTTCCTGTTCGGTGGACGTGACGACGTGAGACAGAGCGGCGCGGAGGAAGGTATCTTTTTTATTTTTTACACATTCTTTTACACTCCCCGGCACTCCACCCCAGATCCGTGCCGCCCGCCACCCACCTTTGTTCACCTGAGGCATACCCTGATTACTACTTTCCAATATTACTTTCTTTGGCTTCATAAGTGACCTGTGCAGCTAAATAATATAGAGTCAGGTCAGAAAGTGCTAATCTGTGCTTTTTATACGGCATTTTAAGGGTTTTAACATTCACTCGTTTTTTCAAAAAAGGAGTTGGGAAGTTTTAGCCATTTCTCTGACATTGGTATAGCCTGCAAAAAGAAAAAACGTCATGGAAATGCTACCATAGTCACTGGAGCAATTGTACCCATGACCAACACATTTTCAGTCTCAGAGCTCTAAATATGTTGTGTTACAATGAGTCTACTACAGTGACGCCTGCACCCCCGAAGTGCCAGAATGTATTCCTGGCCCATTATAGGCGGAAGTTCACTAAGCCCCCAAATTCCACCTCCCTCAGATGAGAAGGGCTGTTGCTGCGACTGTTACGTAGCCCATCAGAGAGCTCTCCTTCTATATCCCTAAGATGACATAGGTTGCTAATGTGGGTGTTGCATAGTTCACTAGAAGGCTCACCTCTTGTCTCTCTATGACATCATAGGTTGCTGCTGTGAGTGTTACTGAGCCCACCGTAGACTCCCCTTTTATATCCCAAAGATGGCACAGGCTACTGCTGCAAGTGAACAACAGCAGAAATAATAGAATTTATAGATACAAAATAAATTTTCAGAGTCTCCGTGCTCTAAATATATTGTGTTACGACAATGATATATTTGCACCCCTAAGTGTCAGAATGTGTTCCTGATCCATTGCAGGGGGAAGATCAGTATGGCCCCAAGGTCCATCTCCCTAAGGTGAAAAGAGTTGTTGCTGCAAGTGTTACGTATCCCATCAAAAGGCTCTCATATTATCTCCCTACAACGGCGTAGCTTACTGCTTCGAGTGTTATTTAGCCCACCGGAGCCTCAACTGGTAGCTTCCTAAGATGATGGAGCTTGCTGCTGCGAGTGTTGTGTCGCCCGCCGGCGGCTCACCTTCTGTCATCCTAAGATGACATAGGATGATGTTGTGAGTGTTAAGTAGCCCAACAGGGTCCTCACCGTATATCTTTCTAAAATAGAGGTCTTCAAACTGTGGGATGGGCCCTCCAGTGGTCTGGCCTTGATCTCTGGAATGGGATGCAGGCTCTGACCAGGAGGAGCATTCACTATGGCCCAAGACAAACATCATGCTGAAAACAGTGTTGATTTTAGAGAGAGAAAACAGTGGTGGTGAGCCACTCTGTTATTGACCATCAGTAATGTTTTTGTTATTCATGTCCTGTTGGTGGCAAAGTGTGGGAGATGGGTAAAATACCCCTTAAAATCCCTCACTCTATTCAGTGGTGGCTCCTCCACTAAGGCGGCGGAGCGTCGCCCCACTGCTTTGCAGCAGTGAAATAAAGGAAAAATAAAATGATAATAACTTGATGTTATTATCATTTTATTTTGTCCTGCTGCTGCAGCTTTGCACGGCGGGCAGGGCTGCTCTGATGACAAAGGAGCAGGGGGAGTGGTGAGCACACTCTGTAAGTGCGCATTAATGTTTAGCCGGCTTTGTCAGGCCGGCCAAACATTCATGCACACTTTGCATGTTCTCCACCCAGGCTGTGTTGCAGCCTGGGTGGAGAACATGCCAAGGATCCCACTGCCAAACCACTGCACTCAGACCAATGGCAACACATCATTGCAGCATTGTGATTCGCTGAGGGGAGCCTGGGTGTGCTTCGTGTTTGGGTCAGAGGAGGGACAATGGAAGAGAGAAGCGGCGAGGAGGTAAGGTTTTTTTCACCTACCCGCCCCGCCACCTCCGATCCATGCCGGCCACCACGGCTCTATGGATCATTTTACACTCAAAGGGCTCAACGTTTGGCTCCCTAAGATGTAGATTGCTGCTACATGTGTTACATAGCCCGCTTGAGGGCTCACCTTCTATCTCCTTAAGATGCCATAGGTTGCAGCTGGAAGTGTTATGAAGACCACCGGAGGACTCATCTTCTATCTCCCTAAGACAACATAGGTAGCTGATACAAGTGTTACATAGCCCAGCAGAGAGTTTGTTCATGCTTGACGAATAGTGATTTTTTTTTAACCAGCAACAGTTTATTTATTGTAAAGTACATGGAAGCTATCCAATAGAATACGGTGTGCTGGACTTAAAATATAGCATCTAAAAGAACGGCTAATCACCGTACCACCATCCTTTAACCCCTTCGATGCGCATGACGGAGCGGTTCCGTCATGCGCATCGGTTGCGCTGAGCGTATGACGGAACCGCTCCGTCATGGCCCCGCCCGCGCAATAGAACCTTCAGCACAGCGCGGTAATCCGCGCCACGCTGAAGGGGTTAAAAGCATTTATTTTTCAATTATTGTTTACATGATAACATTTACCAATCGATATTTGTCAATTTACCTTAAACAATATTAAAATAAAATTCTATATTACTTAACAATTACATATCAGGCTTGCTAATTTAACTGATTTAGTTAACATTTTATGCATATCCTTGACAATTTATTGACTGCTACACAAATCTATTTTGATGATGCATCAAACCATAGAGCAACTGTTTCCCTCCTGAAACAGACATCATATCATCTTAATATCGGGAAGAACGCGTATGTTGAGAATTCAAGAGTGCCCTCTCAATGTAGATCCTGTGTAAATTGAACAGATTTCTGTTCAATTTTCACACACTGTGTAGGATTATACATTTATGGGACCAAGAGGTTCAGCTGCGAATTACAATAACCTAAATCACAAAAAAGGGGCTCTTACATTATCATTAAAGGTTCGGTTAAATACCTCGGTGGTTACAATTCTACGTAGGAAGAACCTATATATGGAGCAGTAGGAAATCTATCACATATGGGACTGAGATTTGAATCCCAATAACCATTTGCTTGAATAGTGAACCTCGTATAGTTGACTTGTTCTTATATTCTTTTAAACAAACAACAACCCCCCCAACCCCCACCGCTCAATGATAGCTTGAAGAATTTCAGATCTGATGGACAGGACAATCAACACCTCATGCAAAATTAGTTCATCCAGAAGGTCAGGTGTTCACTTATGTAATATCAAGACATATTTAAAAATACCCCCACCAGATTAGCCATATTACATCAAATTCTAAACTAAGCTGTCATTGCTTAATAGAATTATACAGTCGGATTGGTTTGCAAAAGCCTACACTGCGAACCATACCAATACATGTTTAATGTTTCTGTCATACTCTGAGACCCCCGCAGCAATGATGGCAGAATGAATGTTGCTGTCACATGAAGTGAGGGTGATGCAAAGGGAATTGGTAAATTTTCCTTCAGCTTTCCCAGTGGTACACTTTACTTTGACGTTGAGAGAAGAATACACCAATAGTCCCTAGATATTAATGATGTTTCTGGAGACCCCAGTGACGAAGACCATGAAATTCTACATTTCATCTTGCCAAAAACTATTATCCTGGTTATACTAAGGTTTACAAAAAGCTTTCCCAGTGGTACACTTTACTTTGGCGTTCAGAGAAGCATGCACTAATAGTCCCTATATATTCACGATGTTACTACCGTAGACCCCGATGCAGAAGACTATGAAATTCTACATTTCCTCTTGCCAAAAACTATTATCCTGGTTATACTAAGGTTTACAAAAAGCTTTCCCAGTGGTACACTTTACTTTGGCGTTCAGAGAAGCATGCACTAATAGTCCCTATATATTCACGATGTTACTACCGTAGACCCCGATGCAGAAGACTATGAAAGTCTACATTTCCTCTTGCCAAAAACTATTATCCTGGTTTTACTAAGCTTTACAAAAAGCTTTCCCAGTGGTACACTTTACTTTGGCGTTCAGAGAAGCATGCACTAATAGTCCCTATATATTCACGATGTTACTACCGTAGACCCCGATGCAGAAGACTATGAAATTCTACATTTCCTCTTGCCAAAAACTATTATCCTGGTTATACTAAGGTTTACAAAAAGCTTTCCCAGTGGTACACTTTACTTTGGCGTTCAGAGAAGCATGCACCAATAGTCCCTATATATTCACGATGTTACTACCGTAGACCCCGATGCAGAAGACCATGAAATTCTACATTTCATCTTGCCAAAAACTATTATCCTGGTTATACTAAGGTTTACAAAAAGCTTTCCCAGTGGTACACTTTACTTTGGCGTTCAGAGAAGCATGCACCAATAGTCCCTATATATTCACGATGTTACTACCGTAGACCCCGATGCAGAAGACTATGAAAGTCTACATTTCCTCTTGCCAAAAACTATTATCCTGGTTTTACTAAGCTTTACAAAAAGCTTTCCCAGTGGTACACTTTACTTTGGCGTTCAGAGAAGCATGCACTAATAGTCCCTATATATTCACGATGTTACTACCGTAGACCCCGATGCAGAAGACTATGAAAGTCTACATTTCCTCTTGCCAAAAACTATTATCCTGGTTTTACTAAGCTTTACAAAAAGCTTTCCCAGTGGTACACTTTACTTTGGCGTTCAGAGAAGCATGCACCAATAGTCCATAGACATTCACGATGTTACTACCGTAGACCCCGATGCCGAAGACTATGAAAGTCTACATTTCCTCTTGCCAAAAACTATTATCCTGGTTTTACTAAACTTTACAAAAAGATTTCCCAGTGGTACATTTTACTTTGGCGTTGAGTGAAGCATGCACCAATAGTCCATAGACATTCACGATGTTACTACCGTAGACCCCGATGCCGAAGACTATGAAAGTCTACATTTCCTCTTGCCAAAAACTATTATCCTGGTTTTACTAAACTTTACAAAAAGATTTCCCAGTGGTACATTTTACTTTGGCGTTGAGTGAAGCATGCACCAATAGTCACGATTTTTCTGGAGACCACGATGCCGAAGACCATGAAAGTCTTCATTTCCTCTTGCCAAAAATGATTATCCTGGTTTACAACTAGATTATTTTGCTGATTGTAGGGAATTGGGAGAGGTTGAAGGCACAGTGGTGTTGCTTCCAAGAGGACGGAGTTGTTTGGAAGAATCTATCCAGTCTTGATTGACCTCATGACCCTTTTTCCTACCACCCTACTCGTCCTGCTTCTTTATCTCATTCTTCTGCATTCTTTTTCATCTCTGCTTTCTCCCATTGTCCCTGTTTTCTCTCTCTCCTTATTCCCTGTTTTCTTTTCCCTCCGTTTTTCCTTACTTTCAATTGCTTTGGGTCAAAGTCTGATCATGCAAAATAAATCCAGCTCCCCAAAATGGGTGCTGGGGCTCACCACCTGGGGTCCCCACACAAATTAGGCCCTGGTTCATAGTGAGTACTTTTTTGTAGAGTTTTTTTTTTTAATGTATTTATTCAGATTTCCAAAACAATACAAAACAAATCAGTGCAGCATTGCATTATTAAGTATTCTCACGTTGCCAGAGTGACGGGAGTGAGGACAGAATTCCCAAGTGGTGGCGGAGAAGTAATGGATGGAACCAACAGAGAACATTCACACACAAACAGTCACCAAATTTGGGAATGTCACAAGTAGCGGAACTATTTGTGGTTCTTAGAGGGACCCACCAACTCCAGGAGAGGTAGGCAAATATGGGTGTGAGGGGTGCAGCAGCCCAGGTAGTCCAGCCTCAATAACATCTATTGCATCGGGGGCGTATCATCTCCCTCCGATGTGGAACCATCTCCAGGTAATGCATCATGTCCACCCAACCTGTCCAACATATCACCCCAGTACTCGAGGTCCCTCTGTGCATTATTATCTGTGTGGACTTTCCCAAAGCCGGCTCATAGTGCGCAGTTTACAACGCCATTAAATAAATACACAAGGAAAGCATGTACCTTGAGCTCCTATCTCCCCCTTGTCACCATCCTTCCCGTCTCTGCCATCTCTTCCCGGGACACCATTGTGGCCAGGGTAGCCGGGCAGTCCGCCCATCCAGTTGGCACACGAAGCTCTTGGACCTTGGGGCTCTGATGTTTCGGAATCCCTCTGCGCTTGGCATAGCTTCAAAGTGAGGACCAGACACACCACGAGGCTCACCAAGACCTTCATGCTGAATCCTGAGAATTACATGACATTATGTGAATAAATGACTTATATTGCCGATGCTACATTGATGGCTCATATTTAGTTATTGTACAGTGAAGCATGAGGGTGGAAGACATGTGGGGTAATGCCCACCCCTTGTGGGACGTAATTATTGTGATGCTGGTAAGCAACCATTAATATTAAATGAAGAACCACAGTAAACATTAAGACATAACTTTGAACATACACCCAACAGAGACGCAATTTACTGGCCATTAAGACACTAGTGCTTTAATTCAGATTAAAAAGGAGGTGTGTGTGCTCTGAAATGGGTGAGATGTAAGAAGCACATCAAAGAAACTTTCACTTTGGCTTTGTAACTAAGGGAACAACCTTATACATGCGAAATAGAATACTATGTTTGACTAAATAATTAATACAGTGGGCAAATAATAAAGGAAAACAGAAGGCAACAGGATATTTATTTGACAGTTTATGTAGCACCACAATCCAGAGGCATCGCAACAAAACTAAGTAATAAAGTAAAGGGTAATAACAAGGTTATTGAATTTTAATGAAGTGGTATCTGAGACCCTGGGACAACAATAGCAAACAATGGTACCCGCCACATTGCTTTGTCCCTCGCGTCACAAAGGGACTTCGCCTTGTTGCGTTGCAGCTCTGGTGGGTCAGGCACACAGGGGCGGCCTCCTCTGCTAAAGCGCAGGAGCGTCGCCCCACTGCTCTCAGAGCAGGGAAAATAAAAAGATAATAATATAGTTATTACCATTTATTTTTTTTAGGTTCGGGGCTGGGCGGGGCTGGTGGCACAGGGGCGGCCTCCTCTGCTAAAGCGCAGGAGCGTCACCCCACTGCTCTCAGAGCAGGAAAAGTAAAATGATAATAATATAGTTAATATCATTTTTTTTTTTAGGTTCGGGGCTGGGTAGGGCTGGGCAGGGCTGGTGGCACAGGGGGTAGGAGAGGTTTGCACACTCCAAGTGACCATGACTGCTTGGTTGGCCATCTTGGGCCGGCCAAACAGTCTTGAGCAATTTGCATGTTCCCCACCCGGCTGTAATGCACAGCCTGGTGAGGAACATACCCAGGTGCCCATTCCCTGTCTGAGCACTGAACCACGTTGCTCAGACCAATCACAACGTTGCATTGCAGCGTTGTGATTGGCTTAGGGTAGGGAGCCTATGTGCTTCCTTGTTTTGGCCCAGAGAGACGACGAGGGACGACGGAGGAAGTGGTGAGGAGGTAAGTGTTTTTTTTGTTGTATTTTGTAGAAATGCTAAATAACAATTTAAATGACAAAACCTCCAAGTTAAATGAATACTTTGGGATGGCCAATGTAAAAATTGACCGACATGTTTGATGGGAGCTACTAATTCTCTCTCATTAAATTTTTTTGTCCATTTAAAGCACTTGACCCTACGGACCTGAAATCTACCGGCCCATCTCTCTCCTCCCTTTCGCTGCCAAAGTCACTGAGAGACTCGTAAACACCCCGCTGACTACCTTCATAGAAAAAAACCTCATCCTGGACGCCTCCCAGTCGGAATTCCGCAGCAACCACAGCACCAAGACCGCTCTCCTCGCCGACACCGACGACATCCACATGCTACTCGACCAGGGGCACACTGCGGCCCTCATCCTTCTAGACCTCTCCGCAGCCTTCGACAACATTTCACATCGCACTCTAACATCCAGACTACACGACGCAGGAATCCAAGGAGCCGCCCTCGGCTGGATACAATCCTTCCTCTCCGGCAGAACCCAGAGGATCCGGCTCCCTCCCTTCATCTCCGAACCAATGGAAATCAACTGTGGCGTACCCCAGGGATCTTCACTCAGCCCCACGCTCTTCAACATCTACCTGGCCCCCCTCGCCGCCATTTTGAGACAGCATGGGCTCAGCATCGTATTCTACGCCGACGACACCCAGCTCATCCTCTCGCTCATGAAGAATCCCGAAGACACCAGACTCTGTTTCCAGGAAGGCATGAAGAACGTGGCAGCCTGGATGAAGGACAGCTGCCTGAAGCTAAACTCAGAGAAGGTCCTCATCCTCAGTCCCTGCACCTCCGCCTGGGACAACACCTGGTGGCCCGCCGCCCTTGGGTGCCCACCCACCCCTACAGACCACGCTCGGAACCTCGGTATCATCCTTGACTCCTCCCTCTCCATGAACCGCCAGATCAACGCCGTCGCCTCCACCAGTTTCAAGTGCCTTTGCATCCTCCATAAGACCTTCAAGTGGATCCCCTCCAACTGCAGAAGGACCGTCACCCACGCACTCATCACCAACAGACTAGACTACGGCGGAATCAACAAAACCCTCCTGCATAGACTCCAGACCATCCAGAACACCGCAGCCAGTCTCGTCCTTGGGACACCGCGCCAGGAGCACATGACCCAACACCTACGAGACCTCCACTAGCTCCCCGTCGAGAAGAGGGCCACCTTCAAACTCCTCACCCACGCCCACAAATCCCTACACAACAACGGACCCAAATAACTCAACGAGAGAATATCCTTCCACGTACCCAAGAGGAACCTCCGCTCTGCCGACCTCGCCATGGCAGAAGTCTCCCTCATCCGCAGACACAGAACCGGTGGGAGCGCTTTCTCCTACATCGCTGCCAAGTGCATTTCCGTACACAATTATGTGTCCTAATCTCATGCTTTGCGACCCGTTCAGAGCAGATTCCTTTCTATAAAGCCTGTTGTTCCCCTTCCCACACCAGTGCCTAGTTTGTAAAGTATAAGGGCCAGGGCACAAAGTTTTGCTCAGAAGCCCACTTCCCGCGCTATCTAATGTCAGGGGTGTCCAATACCAAGTTCGCAAAGTCTTGATTCCACCTCATCCCTCTTTCATCCACTACCAGGCATTCCCAGCCCTTTATCTCACTCTTTTCATCTGTTTCTTTCTTTGTCACGATTTTTCCAGTTTTCTCTTCCTCCTTTTTTCATTCTTTTGTGGGTTTTTTCTCTCTTTTGCTCAGGGTCAATGTCCATTGAGGAACAAAAAGTGCTTGCCATCAAAAATGAGTGCCAGTGGGCCCTACCTGCAACCACCGGCTCAATCAGGCACTGTGCCATGCCTATCCATTATTGTGTATCATTTTGTGTAGCACTTCTGCTAAATGATTTGACCACTCTTTGGTTTCTGAAAGTCACACTGTGAATGCTGCTGGCGCAGCTCCTACAGGACATGTCCAGTTTCACTGTTGCCATGAAACATTTTTTCTCAAATCAACTCTCCTGCAAAAGAAAGCTACATGGTCGGTGTAAGCATAAAGAAAACAGGAAAGTATGCAAACCACATAATACTATATTTGAACTCCACATGGGATATGCCTGTGTATTAAAATGACCATAGAGGCATGGGGGCTTATTTACAAGCCCCTTGTGTCGCCTGTTCTTCACTTTTTCCCATATTAAAAGTGGCGCACTGACTGCGTAAGGGGCTTGTAAGTAAGCCCCATAGTCTGTAAGTAGTCTGCTGCCAAAACTGTTCAACCCTAAATGCTGTATGAAATAATGGTTATCTGAGGACATGTCTACTGTATTATAAGCATCTTCTCTAATTTATTTGAATTTTGAATACAACTCTTGATGCCCTGCTTCATGGTGTATTGTAAAGTATGTTGCCCTGCTCTTTGAAGAAATATCATGTAGGTAGGATGATACAAAAATGCTTAAGATCCAATGGAAAAAAGAGCAATAGGACCCAGCGTGGACAATGCCACTAATCACTTGAGAATTGTAGGGTGGCCAACCATCCCAATTTGTGCAGGACTGTTGTGTATTGGACGTGTCTGTCTGACGTCCTGTAGGGAGCTATTGCACTAGAACAATGTTCATGCTATTTCTGCCTTATGGACAGCAAAGCAGACTGAGCAATTAAAGAACTGCAAAGAATACTGATGTATCCGTTGAGAGTGGCTAGCTGGAAAGCAGAGTCGGATTAGGGCCAAACATTAGCCCGGGCACCCCAAAAAAAAGTGGCCCACATTTGTGGATCTCAACTTGTCTTGAAGCATTGATCGGTTAGTATCAGGGGGCTAATTTTAGTAGAACTTTATGTTAAATAGATCCTCTTAGAGCTTGTAGAGTCAGTAAAATGGGTCAGGACTGAAAACTCCATTACACTGCAGCTCACCCATTGGTCTCCTGACACTCATCCTCGGGTTTATGATCCTCCCTTTGCCCCTGCCCCCCCTCATATTCCTGAGTCCCCTCTGGGTCATTAGGCCCAGAGGTTCCTGCTCATTCGTGGGTGGATGAGACACTGTTCATGGCCTCTCAGACTCTTACTGTGAGCACTGAATGGAAGAAATGGTCCCAGGGCATGGACAAAATGCAGAAGAGCTAGACTCTCACCAGTGATTTTTGACAGAGAGCGCATGCAAGGTCAAAACTGATTTGCATATGACTGGGTCAAATCTGGGGTGGTCTAGTGAGCAAAAGAACGATGGATTAAACCCAGATCTCTTGACTGGGAGTGAGTGGTTGAAAAGTTTCAGCACTCCATCCATCATCTTGTTGTGTGCACATGCTTTTAACTACAGTGACGATATATTAGTGTTTGGGGCCACATGAATGGAGCATGAAAAAGCTCTTACACATGTATGCCGTCTGCTCACTGATGCATGTTTCACTTTACATGCAGAAAAGTGTGAGTTTCACAAAACCGAATTCAAATTCTTTGGGTATATTTTCTCTGAAGGGGGAATGACTCCTGACCCTGAAAAAGTACAAGCATTGTTGTCCACTTGTCCCCCACAAGATGTAACCATGCTGCAATCCTTCTTAGACATGGTCAGCTATTGCTCCAGATGCATTTGTAACTTTGGCACGGTGAGTGCACCATTAAGAGAGTTGAGGAAGAAGAATATTTCCTTCCAGTTGCCCTTTGAATTTGACCAACATTTCAAGAAAATCAAACATGCAATTTAAAATACAAACAAAATGTCCTATTTTAATCCAAAGTTACATACTGAGATCATACTTGATGCAAGCCCGGTGTGGTTGGGCCTGATCCTTGCTCAAAACAATGGACATCCAAATGCTCAGAGACACATTGTCGCCTCTGCTAGCAGACTGAACATGTCGACTCTCAGCTAGAAAAAGAGAGCCTGGATGTAGTGTAGGCTTGTGAATATTTTAATGTGTTTCTGAACGGAAAGCATTTCACCCTTGTCACCCCCAGGCGTTGGTCACCATTTTCGGAAATCCAAAAGCCACGATGCCCCCTTGCATTGAGAGGGGAAACCGCAATACCAACGCGGATTTTACCGTGCAATACCGTTACATCGCATGCGTTACAATGCATGCGATGTAACAACGCGTAGCCTTTACTATGCATACCATTACATCGCATGCGCTTTTACAACGCATGCAATGTAATGGCTATCCACGTCATTGTGAGGAAACTGAGGCTGTTTCCTCACAACAACATGCACCGCCGCTCAGACGACGCTGGAAGCAGGAGAGAGGAACCACGAGGAGAGTGAGGTAAGGGGGATTGCACTTGGGTTGGGGGTTACTTTTTATTGTAGTGTTGTAATGTTTGTGTAGTGTAGTGTTTTAGGGTTTAGGGTAGTGTCGGGGGAGTCGTGCAGTGTAGTGTTTCAGTGTAGGGTCCGAACTGGGGGTAAGGGCAGGGTCGTGCTGGGGCTAGTGTTGTAGTGCTTGTGTAGTGTAGTGTTTTAGGGTTTAGGGTAGTGTTGTAGTGTTTGTGTAGTGTTTTAGGGTTTAGGGTAGTGTTGTAGTGTTTGTGTAGTGCTTTAGGGTAGTGTCGGGGGGGTCGTGCAGGATAGTGTTTCAGTGTAGGGTCCGGACTGGGGTAGGGGCAGGGTCGTGCTGGGGGTAGTGTTTTAGGGTTTAGGGTAGTATAGTAGTGTTTGTGTAGTGTAGTGTTTTAGGGTTTAGGGTAGTGGTGTAGTGTTTGTGTAGTGGTTTAGGGTAGTGTTGTAGTGTAGTGTTTTAGGGTTTAGGGTAGTGTTGTAGTGTTTGTGTAGTGTAGTGTTTTAGGGTCTAGGGTAGTGTTGTAGTGTTTGTGTAGTGTAGTGTTTTAGGGTTTAGGGTAGTGTTGTAGTGTTTGTGTAGTGTAGTGTTTTAGGGTAGTGTCGGGGGAGTTGTGCAGGGTAGTGTAGTGTTACTGTAGGGAGAGGACCGGGGGAGGGTTGTGCAGGGTAGGGTAGAGTCACTTACCTTGCAAACTTTAACCACGAGTATAGCTTTACCACGCATGCCTTTTTGTTGTAATGGCATGCATGGTAAAAGCATAGTGGTGGTAAAATTTTGCGATGTAATGGCATGTCGTTGTCATTGACATCGCGTAGTAATGCCTGCGTTGTAATGGCACGGGTGATATTGGTATGCGATGTAATCACATACATCCCATTGAGAGGTGGGGGTTGAGACTGCAAGAGTATGATTGCTATATTGTGCATAAGCTGGGGAGTTATCAAAAACCTGAAGATTACATCTCACGGATGCCATTACAGCGTCACTGTACAAAGTTTGAAGCGGCTGAAGAGTATATCAATTTCATTGTAACATCGTGCACCCCTGCAGCTTTATCCATTGAGCCAATCATTGCTGCCACCAACACAGACAGAGACATGCTTACACTCAAGGATATCATTGCAATGCAATCATGGAGAAAACATACTTTATCTCTCACAAATTGTAGTGTTATGGAAACATGCATGCCATTACCACGCATGCCTTTACAACGCGGCTGTTACAAAGAGGGTACTGTTGCCACACGTTAACATTACCACGCAGGATGTTACAAAGAATATGCCTTTACCACACATGCCTTTACAATGAATGTAATTGTAAAGGCATGAATGGCAAAGGCATATGCGTGGTAAAGGTTATGCATGGTAATGGTACCCACGTAGTAACTGGCGACACCCGTAACAGTCCCATCTAAGCCCAAACCCTAAAAACACTCGGAACCCAGCCATGAACCCTAACACCCGCACCCACTGTAACCCCTCCGCAGCCTCCAGATCCAAAGTCTCTTCCCTACCCCTGAGCCATATACACCACTCCTTCCCTCTCCCCCAGCCCTGAAAACAATCCCGTCCCAGCCCTGAAAACAACCTCAGCCCTAGCCCTGATCCAGAAAACTCACACCTTTCACTCTCCAAACCCAATCCCACTCCTGGCCGTCTCCACAAACCTTCTGCCGATCCCAATCCCTGAGCCCTAAAACTGGCCCCCAGCCCTGAAAATTACTCCACCCCAGCCCTGATCCAGAAAACTCAAACCTTTTGCATCCCATACCCAATCCCACTCTTTGCCGGCCTCCACAAACCTATCGCTGATCCCAATCCTGGGAGCCTTTATAACGCCCTTGTGTGGCGCTCATTCACCATGACCACATTCGGTCCAATGTTAGCCTATGGCAGGAAAAGTGTGTTTTGAAAACACAACCAAATTCCACCTTTTCCTCCACCCAGACCAAAACAGGAACAACCCCAAATCTTTTTTACTATAGCATCCAAAAAGAGCCCATTGGCTAACATTGGAAACTGGCACTCGCTCACCAAGCTGCGCCCTGATCCCATCACTGGAACAAATTTTACCTCAAACACCTCCCACCCCCGCTCATTCGCTCTGAAGGCTGTTCTGACGCGCAAGTCTATTTTTTTATATCCCAGAGTCTGGAGCGCTGACTTGCAGACAATGAATGGTGGCTCTGATTACCTTTACCATGCATATGCCTTTACCGTTCATACCTTTACAAAGAAACAAAAATCGTTGTAAAGGCATGCATGGTAAAGGATACTCATTATAAAATCATGTGTGGTAAAAGCTATGCATAGTAATGGTAGTCACGTTATAAGAGCTGCGTTGTAAATGGATCACGTGCTAATGGCCACGTTGTAATGGCTGATTCCCCTCACAGATGACGTTCAATATCAAAAGAATTTGAAATGTGCAGGAAGAACTTTCCCTCACTCTAGAAGGTATTGTACTAAGAGGTTCAGGAATTGTCAGACCTGAGAGCTTGAGGCAACAAGTCATTGAACTGGCACACAAAGAACATTGTGGCATTGTAGTCACCAAGAGAACCATCAGAGATCAAGTGCGGTTTCCTCACCTTGATGAATGAGTCAAGAAGGAACTGAAAGCATGTCACCTGTGTAACTGCTTATCTCCCAAGACAACACAGCATCCGCTAAATATGTCTGGCCTTCCTAAACAAGCATGGGAGAAAATTGCAGTTTATTTCATTGGACCCTTAAATAATGGCTATCATCTCTTGGTAGTTATTAATGAGTACTCAACTCACGTTTCCCCTTAGTGGAAGATTTATCATCGACCACCCATGACAAAGTCATTGAGAGGTTGGATGATATTTTCGCAGCATGGAGTGTTCCCTCCATTCTCAAATCTGATAATGGTCCACCCTTCAATAGCAGAAAATGTAAGGACTTTCTTAGTCGCTTGAAAGTCGAGCATCAGAAAAGCACACCTCTCTGGCCACAGGCAAATGGCGTTGTTGAACGATTTATGGACACCCTGAAGAAAGTGGTTCAGCAGGCTGCACTAAAAGAAATAGATCTCAAGTCAGCCTTATGTCCAGCCCTTCGTGCCTATCAGTCAACTCCCCATTATACAATAGGTGAAAGCCCTGCCACCTTGCTATATGGTAGAGCCATTGGAACAAAGCTACCACAGTGGACCACAGGCCGAGTAAACTACACTGATGAGATTTGTGTCACGGACACTTATCGCAAAAACAATTTGAAGTACTATGGTTTTTGAAGAAGGAGACTTGGTCCTAGTCAAACATAGATGGAAATGCAAGACTGAGCTCTGTTTGATGCTGATCCATTGAAAGCCATGACAAATAAAGGACACAAGCTGACCGCTCAATGTCCTAGAAAGTTGTCACATTTCAAGCATCTGCCTTGATGTTCGTTGGCTTAAGACATCACGAGTGAGACAAGTCCACCTGAGTGCCCAAATCAAGCATCTAAGTCTACATCTACAATGTCAGATGGCAGTGCAACTCCTTAACCTCGCATGACTCAAACTGGAAGATTGGTGCGAGCACCTTCATGATTCATTGAGGATTTCCAATGTACATATGTTGTTCCTACTTTTTATTTAACCAAGAGGGAGATGTTGTATCATATGATCATGTGCAGTAGGACCCTTATGGTCCTAGGAGAACCCCTTACAAAGTTACATAATAAGTTGGGAGGTATCTGGGTGTGTATGGGTGTGGTCAATAAAGTGCATGACGTAGTTCGTCCGTTAATGGTTGCACACAGAAGAATAAAGACGTATGTTACAGAGCTCTATGTGTCGCATGGTCATTTGCGTGCTCCAGATCTGGAGAGGACGCGACAGTGAGTAGACCGTCAGACAAGGCGCCAAAAAGAAGAATAGGGAAAACCTGGTCTTAAACAGGCGCAACGACGAAAAATGGTTAATTTCTCCTCGTTTTTGCTATTTCTATGTATGCTGCATTCTGCAGCACACATAAAAAGAGCAGGACACTATTAGTGATTGTTTATGTGGAGGAAGGTGTCCCTTCCTGTACATAAACAATGATTAAAAAATGATGGTTTGTACTTCTATTTGTGTTGCATTCTGCACCACACATAGAAGTTACAAATCGCCATTAGTGATTGTTCATGTGCAGGAAGGGACACCTTCCTGCACATAAGCAATCATACCTGCAACACAGTCTCCCTTGCACCATTGTGCAAGGGTGCCCAGCGTTGAGGCTAAGCAGCTAAATTTAGTGCCAGCGCTAGGAGAAACGCAGGGGTGCACCGCATTCTTGTGAGCACAACACATCCCTGCGTTTTGAAACTGCCAAGCAAGGCTTTAGCAATTTTGGCCTAATGCTGCGCTCCGACAGTTTCTTGTAAATATGCCCCACAGTGATTTCACAATTCCTAATAAAGGAGGCTGATGTTGCCCCCATAATTTAATTTATTTCCCACAGTTCACGAGAATCATACGAAATGTGGATTTTCACCCGGGCAAGCTCAGAAAGAACAGTTTCACTTCCCTGTCAATTAGACCATTGAAAGAAAATGCATTTGAAGCGATCCCTTTTGGTCAGTCAGCATTATACCCATCAAAAGCAACAAACCCCAAGCATTCAAAGCAACCAGTGTTCCGCTGCCAAACATTGCCAAGAGTAGCTGCCAAAGCTCCCGCTCTGTAGACAAAGGATTTTAGGAGAAAGCACATTTTTTTTAAAACCTCCCTAGTAACATAAATTAACATTTTACTATTCGTTTCACAAAAGACAACAAGTACTATGTTTTCAACAGATTTTTCATGCCAGACAAGGATATTAATGTCATGCCAATCGCACCAAATTAAACCATGACATAAAAACACGAGGTAAAGTGCTTAACGCCAATATTGGAAACTATTGAGAGCAGTCATATTTCTGCCTTGTAATTTATTGTCACTAGAACTCTAAAAGGCATCTCGGTGCCTTAGTATTAGATGTATGTCACTGATCCCTGAAGGGACAGCCTTGCCACACGAGGTCTGTCTCTAACAGTCAGGCATGTTTCTCCTCCACCTACCAATCTGTGAAAAAGTCTGTTATTACACTGCATACTGGGTCTTTTAATAGTATCATGCCATATTGGACACAATAGTGATAGGGACATTCCAGATCATTTTGCAGTCATTAAAAACCGAACTTTCCCTCAGTAATGGGCGGTGGAAGGGGTGGGGTGTCCTGTGCGGCTGTGAAACGCTTCATTACAGTTCTTGTGCATAGAAGCCACTTGAGTGGTATACACAGCACTTTGCTGGCTAACGTAACTTAGAATAACCTACATCCTTATATTATATGCTTATAGCTAAATTTCCTTGTCCTCTGTCATAAGATGGCTCAATCAGTTAAACGCTCGTAGCTGATAACTGCAGTGATCCAATTATCAAAAGTGTAAACCCTGGCAATGTCAACTCAGTCAATATCAGCCTTCATCTTTGTGAAACTGATTTAGTGGCAATATACTGGATAAAAGTTACATCTGTTAGCCACAGCTTTTAGACGCAGCAGAAGTGCCGTACGAAGCGCTATATAAAAGCACGTTGTTAATTGTCAAAATTGTTTGTGCACAGGACACTGCAAAACTTGACACCACGACAAACGTAATTGCAAATGACACCAAATAAACGAAAAGGCAAAGGTCACAGAATGCACTGAATAACGACTGATTCCTTATTGGACCCGTGGCACAGCTATAGAAATCACAGCGTCTGTCTCTATTGAATCTTAATCATAAAAGAATTATTGAATAACAGTTAAATATTGTTGATTTTGTAACTGATCAAAAGTTTGGGTGTTTTGTAAAATAGTTACTGGGCGTCTCCTTACCGGCTGCTCTGAAGTCCTGGTAGGGTCACCTCTGTCCCTCACAAGGGGAGCTACTGGGGAAGGCTCCTGACACCAGATCTGACTCTCTCAAGAGACATTTGCAGCTGTCAGTTAAAGCAGTCTTCCCTTGGCCGGCGAGACGGCGTATTTAAAGCTCGGCATCTGGGACTGCTGCCTGCTGCTACCGACAGACAGCATGTGCTTCCAAATGTCGGGGAGGCTGAGCTCTGCTCTTCCTGAGAACGGAAGAATCATTTAACTGTCGAAGTTTGACTTTATCTGAAATCCTTGTTTGGTTTCTGAAAATTGATTATATTTTCTTTGAAATTTTAACAGGCAATTACTAGTACTTTGGAATTAAGCAGCAATGGAGGACCAACTATGTGGCAAGGTTGGCTAAATTATGTGGCAAGAAAAGCCACATCATGTGGCACATTCTGTGACAGTGTTATTTCACAATTTTGTCTTTTTACCATAAGTTAATGATGTCTGAGCAAACATTAGTACCAAGTTTAATACTGGAGTACATTAATCAGGAACTGAAATGTGATCACTTAACCTATGAAAATGGCCTGTCACTGCTATATATCGTGTAGGATTTTTATTTCGTAACTTTTCATCAGTTTGAGCTAGAACTACAATAGGGGCATATTATCAAGACAGGCGATAAAATGATCACCGCATTAGCGGCAGAAAACTGCAGCTAAAACGGCGATAATGGGCTTGATAATATGCTCTATGGAATTCCAATTGAAGCCAATGTTAGATGTCCTTCACATCTAACCTGGGCTTCAATTGGAATTCCATGGAGCATATTATCAAGCCCATTATCGCCGATTTAGCCGCAGTTTTCGGCCGCTAAAACTGCGATAATTTTATCGCCTTTCTTGATACTATGCCCCTTAGTTTTCTAAAATCTGCAAGTTATGGAACAGATGATGGAAAATGTGGCAAATCCATAATTCAACAGAAAATGTTGTAGACATACGATCACATCATTCTAGTGGCACTGATTCTAACAGCCAAAAAAGGCAGCCTTGCACATTAATAACACGAATAAAGATAAATCCTTGTTAATATATAGAAATCATACCTCTACCATTTCTAAGTGCTGTACATTATACAATACCAACCGCTGAGCGCTCCTCCTCAAAGGGTTTCATGTCTGGCAGTTTGGGCTGGACTTTTCCTATTGGAGCAGGAACAAGGATGATTTGCATGTGGCTCATTTCTGTCTAAAGAGGCATGGACTATAATGTAGTCCAAATATTTACCAGTGGCTGTGATTAGTTCAAGCATTTCAACCACCACTTTGTTCTCTGTGAGGTGTCCTAAGTGTGATGAGTGTGTCCACATGTGAAACCTGTGCTCAATGTGTCACATTAGTCAAGCTGCACTTCACTGGGAGATCCAAAGAGGCCAAAGCTGGTCTTGTGTTCCTTGTGTTCCCTTTCAGGCTGACCTGGAAGTTCGGGTTAGACTGTTCCTATTGGAGAAGGACCGAGGATGATTAGCGTATAGATAGTTCTTGTAGGAGGTGGCACAGTGGGTAAACAATTATGGACTGATATGTAGCCCATAATACTTGCCAGTGCATGTTATTCATGTTATTCATTTAAACATTCTACTCATCACTTTTTTAAATATCTGAGGTACCCTCAGTAAAGTGGGTATGCAGAGATATCAGTTTTATGCTCATTGTGCCACAGGACTCAATCTGCACCACACTGATGAGGCCCAAGAAGAGGCCAACCTGGTTTGGGGTGGCTTGTTCTCCCATCCAGAGTGACCTGACCTGCCAGTTGGGGCTGCACTGTTCCTACTGAAGCATGACCTAGGCTTATTTACGTGTAGGCGGATTCGGTCTGTGGAGGCACAGTGGGCAAAAGATATGATGGACTGGAAGGTTGTCCCAAATATTTAGCAGTGACTGTAACTAATTAAAGCATTCAACCTTCAATTTTTTGTTTTTCTCTGTAAGAGTCCCAAAGTGCAACAGGGAGGCCCACACATGTGTCCAGTGCTCACTGTGCTGTAGGATTTAAGTTGAAGCTGCACCTCATTGACCAGGCTCAAAAGGTTGAAACTGGACATAGTCAGGGCTGGACTGGGAACAGCAACCAGTCCTGGCAGGTGGCTGCTTGACCGACCCTGGGAGAGGGGAGGAGGCTAGCAAGAAGCATCGCTCCTGCTCTGTTACATGGGGCCAATATTGCAGCACTGCTGCAAAACCAGACCCCAGTGACAAAAGTGGCCCCCCTGGGCACAAAACTGTCCCCCACCCCTCTGGGCCACCGGGGAAATGCATGGGGCTCGCTATGGCCAGTCCGGCCATGTACATGGTAGTTTGGCCTGGGCTATTCCGATTACAGCAGGACCAAGCTCAATTTGCATATAGCTAGTTCCTGTCTGAGGTGACACATTAGCAAAAAATGATGGACTAGAATGTGGCCTGTGTATTTACAAGTGGCTGTGATTAATTCAAGCTTTAACATGGGTCCTGTAAAACCCTGTGCCATTGTACTCAAGCTGCGGATAACTGTAGAGGACCAAACAGGCCACAACCAGTCAGAGGTTACTTGTGCTTCCATTCAGCGGCGATTCACCTGGTAGTTCAGGCTGGACTGTTAAGATTAGAGCAGGGCTAAGTTTGATTTCCATGTCCCTAGTTCGATTCCTGTCTGACGTAGCATGGCAGGGCACAATAATGATGACTGAAATGTAGCCCAAGTACTTAGGAGTGGCTGTGATTAATTCAAGTCCATCACTTTTATATCTTTTTCTGTGAATAAAGCCTAAAGCAGAATGTTGACCCAATTCAGGAAGGTCCTCAAGACCTGGCTCTTTGACTGAACAACATAGTGTAGACGGATCAGCAACCCCCTCCCAGCACCTTGAGACCCTCAGGGGTGAGTAGCCGGGCTTTACAAACCCTGATTTATTGATTGACGTCCAGGCGTGACTTCCTGCCGTGAGGAAGTTCTGCCAGTGAGAAAGCAAAAAGTTGCCAAGTGACAACCATATGCTCATGGCCCTGAGCGGGAGTGGGAAAACATCCTCTGTTTTACCTGACCACTTTTTCATTCCCTTTTTTATTCCACCTCCTTTGGATTTCACACATCTGCCGAAGATTTTAAAAAGAATCAAGCAAAGTTACAACTTTGATTTAGCAACTTCCTAGACTCCGAAATTATGGGATCATTCCAGATAATCTAGTTTCTGGCTTTGCATAATTATAAAATCACTCATTTATATAGTTATGAATTTTGAATAGGCTGGTGGCTATTGAATGCCTGTTTTTGTGTGTATTAGAGAGGTATTCACACATTTTGGAAAAAAACATTTTTTAAACATATTTTTAAAGAAAATGGACACCATTTTTGGAAATTGGGTGGCTCTGAGAAGAGCTTTGTGTTAATTATGTATATGTGACTGCTACATCTAAAAAATCAGGGGGGAAAATGGACCGCTTGCACCTGTGTAACCAGGGCCACTTGGTTTTAGACCTTGCTAAAAAAAAACTCTTTCACGTACACAAGTGGTGGGCGGTAGATCTTGATTCTCCGCCAAGGCGTAGCGTGACAGCATCATCGTCTGGTTTTATTGTGGGTATGCTGACCTCCACATGGAGGAAGACCACCTGGTACTACAGTAGCGTCCAGAGATAAAAAATAAGTGAGTGTGGTGATCAAGTGAAGTGATTTAAAATTCCCTATACCGCAATGGAAGACAATTCTTTAATGGGATGGTGGTGTGGAAAAATAAAAACAGAGTGGTGCGTGTATAGATCAAGTTACCAATCTAGCGCACTCTTGAGATCATATCGGTGATCGACATGTTTCAGCCTCGTTGTCCAATCGGAACTAGGGGCTTTCTTCAGGACCTCTCAATGTGTAGACGCACGTTGTGGCGATCACTTAAAGTGGATTATTGACTTACCACTCTCTTTGTGTTGAGTCAGGTCAAAGATAAAAGAAAGAAAGAGTGCAATTGTATACTTTCTTTACATTTCATTTTCAAAATACCCAATTATGATGCTTAATACTAGGTTCAGCATTGTGCCTCAAAGGGTGGTCTAGGCAGTGTAGCACTGGTTGAGTGGAAATGTGAAGAGATGAGCGCATGTAATTAAGATGGTAACAGTGACATCGTTTGTTGACTTGCGTGTCACTCGCAGTTTTTATAGCATAGCGGCATTATAGGCATCATGGGCATCCCCCTGGTTCTAAGTATGAGAATGCCGGCATGTCCAAGTTTGAAAATTCACAAGTGGTAGCTGAGGCGACTTGAAGCTAATGTGTCACTCATGGTAGTGATGCATTAGCTTCAAGGCACTTCAGCTACCACTTGTGAGATTTCAAACTCGGACATGCCGGCAATCTCATACTTAGAACCAGGGGGATGCCCATGATTCCCATGATGCCTATAATGCCGCTATGCTAAAAAAAACGCGAGTGACACGCGAGTCAACAAACTATGTCTCCGTTACCATCTTAATTACATGCGCTCATCTCTTCACATTTCCTCTCAACCAGTGCTACACTGCCTAGACCACCCTTTGAGGCACAATGCTGAACCTAGTATTAAGCATCATAAATTGGGTATTTTGAAAATGAAATGTAAAGAAAGTATACAATTGCACTCTTTCTTTCTTTTATCTATCACAGCTACAGGTACTAATGACCTGATTCAATACAACAAGAGTGGTAAGTCAATAACCCACTTTAAGTAGTCGCCACAACTTGCATCTACACATTTAGAGGTCCTGAAGAAAGCCCCTAGATCCGATTGGACAATGAGGCTGAAACATGTCGACCACCGATATGATCTTAAGAGTGCGCTAGACTGGTAACTTGATCTACACACACACCACTCTGTTTTTATTTTTCCACACCACCATCCCATTAAAGAATTGTCTTACATGGCGGTATAGGGAATTTTAAATCACTTCACTTGAGCACCGCACTCACTTCTTTTTATCTCTGGACGCTACTGTAATACTAGTTGGTCTTCCTCCAGGTGGCGGTCAGCATACCCACAATAAAACCCGATGATGATGCTGTAACACTACAGATAGGTGGAGAATCAAGATATACCGCCCACCACTTGTGTACGCAAATTAGTTTTTTTTTAGCAAGGTCTACAACCAAGTGACCCTGGTTACACAGGTACAAGCGGTCCATTATCCTCCCTGATTTTTTGTATTAAGATACGGAAGCCGAATGGACCATAGCTTCTCTTCCCTCCCCCTTGATCTGAGTAGTACTAAAGCAGCACGCAGCTGTGGGAATTTGTTTCTCCAGTAACCATAGATTACCCAAACTGACTACATCATTGTCAGTATCTCCCGAATTACCGCCACTAAAACATGAGCAAACCACGAGGACTATTCACAAATCAGCCAACACAGAGAAAATGGCAGATAATCCAGGTCTACGCTACACTGAAGAGGAAATAAGCGCAATCCTATCAGGAAACTCTCTGCTGCAAGAGAGTGAACTGACACAGACATTGACACAAACAAATGAGTGGGAAGAATTAACTGAGACCAAGAAAGAACAGGTGAGAACAGCCATACACGGCCTCATCATGACGGAATACCTTTAAGCAAATGCTGCTCCCAGAGGCGTATGGATACATAACGCTCCCCGCATCTTTCTCCATTACTTCACTTTCCAAAAAGTTAGGTCATCAATATCATGGAAATGTACGGGGGACTACCTAGTACTAATCATTAAAATCGCAACCGGATTATCAGAAGCACTGACTATCAAAATACAAATTAGTGAAGCAAAATTGAAATCGATGGTCCAGATTACAGTGTACAAGAAAAGGTTGGAGGAAATCAAACGAGAAATGAATGAGACCAGAGACTACATTGCCCAAAACAAAATACAACAAGCATTTACAATGCAATGGTCTCGGCATTGGTAAAGTTAGAGCTATTGGCATTGCTCATGACATTATTTTTGTTTATGTTTTTGTTTTTAAAACATTTAAAGAAACGGCATTGTTATTTACAATGTCAATAGCTTAATCACTCTCAAATGCGAGACCTATTGCATTTGCACCCACACACAGAGCCACCTACACACACACTGATTAAGCTATTGACATAGTAAATAACAATGCCGTTTCTTTACATGTTTATAAAAAAAAACATAAACAAAAAAAATGTCCTGAGCAATGGCAATAGCTCTAACTTTAACAATGCCGAGACCGTTGCATTGTAAATGCTTGTTCGCTAGCCGAGACCTAAAGACTAAATAAAACATGTTCCGCAGAGGAAAATACAAGCAGCCTTCATTTTGTGTTCAGGCAGTGTTCTTGAGTGTGTACAGTTTTCCCCTTTAATATGGTTGTGAAATCTATGCTTTCAGGCAGCAGAAAGGAACCCCCTTGCCAAACAACACTTGGAAAGAGCAGGGGGAAGTGGGTGGGGGGAGTGGATGCGATGTCCTCGCGCTACCCTTCGCTCCACCCATGCACAAACTTGCAAAGTTATAAACCATCGCAAAGTTATTCCTGTACAGCATCCCATTAACCCCCCCCACTTGTGACCATTGTGCCGCCAGGCACTCTCGTAGCGGATGCATGGGGGACTATGGCAATAAGAGAGGCCATCATGGCAAGAAGGGGCATTACTCTTCTGACCATCAGGTGGCGATCCGGCACAAAAAGAGGCAGTGGTATAGTTAACTCAAGTAACTATACTGCTGAATTTCACTGGTTTATGTCCCATGTCTGTCAATGGCATTCTTCCTAACACACTCTCTAGCTCAATCCATACTCCAGCCATTTTGAAGTGAAAAAGCAGTAGCAGACAGGAGAAGGCTGGAGTTGAATGAGACAATTTTCAATATGAAAGGCAGTTAAAATGGAGGTGAGGTCCTGGTTTATAAAAATATATTTCATTCAAAGGTGTAAATATGCAGATTAATAGAATTAGGTTGCATCTTGAAAGGATAAGTAAGCAGATCTGTGATTCTCTCTTGTAAAAATAAAAACATGTAATGCAAACTTGGATATGCTTTTAAATGTGTATAGTCAACCACACCTGCTGCAGTTGATTTTTTAACTAGTATGGTCCTTCTAGAATGTGCTGCGAACTTGTGACCTACTGGTTCTGGTAGGTTGCTATGGAGACTTTGCTAAGAGAGTGTTGGGGGAAGGGTGTTAAAGAGAGAGTTGTATTTTATAAACTAGAGGTGTTTAGACTCATTGTTGAAGAATAAGGGTTTGTTTTCCTAAGAAGGCTTTTTTTATAAAGTGTAGTGCAGTTTTAAGGTAATACACATCCTAGCTAAATATAGTTTTGGACTCCCGTAATTATTTGTGAATTCATTGCGACTGTTGCAAACAGTTTGCTAATATGCACAGATACTTTTCCATATTGGGATTCTTTATAAAAGTGCATGAAAGTGTTAACACATACTAACCTTTTAGAAATGGAGTAACAAAACTAAAATATGAAAGGCATCCTATGATTTGATGTCTTGCGCAGTAACAGAGAGTGCAGAGTTGAAACGGTTGCCACTAATGTTCTATGAGAGTGGTTAGCCATTCTTATGTTTATTTTTGACATTTTCTGGGAGTATTGCATCTATCTAATAAGAGAAAAAAAATGTTTGACCAACAAACTCAATTTCCAGGTATATGAATTAGATTTGACTTTAAAAAAATAGTTTGAAAAGGTAGATGCTGAAATGAGGTTGATAAAAGTGAGTATGAAATACAGAAAGGTATTCTAGCTGTATGAGACTGTATGAGATTTGTGAGTGGCTGTGTGAGTGTTTTTATATATTTATCAATGGGTGATTAAGTCTCTTTCTGGGTGTGTGAGTATGTGACTGTTAGTCTGAGATTGAGGCAAAGGCGTGTGAGAGATTCCTTAGCAATGCGTTGCCCTTGAACACCATTATCCTTTTTTGTTTTTGTGCATGCTCTAATTGGCATAAAACACTGCTTGCTAAGATTTACATTTATAATTAAGGATGTAGTACAAACTCTGCAAAGTTGTAGAGGTCCATACATCATGTGTTGCTCAAAAAGAATGTTTTTCTTTGAACTCAGGTACTCGTAGTCTTATTTATTTTAATTTAAAAGAGGACTACAAGTCACAGAATTGAAAGGAAAAACATGCACTGGAGCAGTGCATAACGCATGAATCTGTGAAAGTTGGCAGCTATTTATTAGATACCCTTTAGAGTGGCTGTTCGTAAGTTATTGGGCAGGTTTGTATGTGCTTAGATAGTAAGACATGCTGTTTAAAATAATAGTGAGACACGTGTAGTTTGAGACTCCAAAGGCATAGTTAAATATGCAGTGTTTCACAAATAGTACATGTTTTTATACATATGTAAGAAACAATTATTACTCATGTAGTCTGTCAGAGTCTGAGGTATGTAGGTATTCAGTGACATACCGCTACAGAGTTTATGTATGAAGCAGTAATTACATATAAATCACTTGTATGGTAGGCTGTAGCTAGGCAAAAGGACACAGTGATTTTTTAGATAAATGTAGTTTTAAGTTTACTAACCTATATGTGTACTTATAGACCTATATGCCCAAATATACATGCAGTATCCCAGCCATATTGCAACTCACTTACCCATTAAGGAAAACAGACATACTCATATAGCCAGCCAGAGAGAACCAGAGGGAGTTACCCATTAAGCCCCATGCAATACAACACTTATATATCTCACAGTAAAAGAGCCTGTTGCACACACATTTATATACCCCAGTGCTCACAAACACAGCCAGTAAGCAATCCATACAGGTAGTTACATACACATATAGAGACCCATAGAGATAGTAAGACAACTAGTCATATAGCTACATACTCATTTACATATCCACTGACACAACCAGAGAGGGACTGATAGATTTATTTAGATATGTACTGATGTAGTGGTACTCCTAATCACTCTTGCAGACAAGTAACTCTGAATATATGTGTTGGACGTGCTTCTGCAGTTTTACTGCTAGGTTGAGTTGACATTTAAAATATCTTTCCATATTATAAACTTCTCTTCTACTACATTGTCGTGCTGGCCTCGGGCTCCTCTCCTCGGGATGGCGCTGATGCTCTATAGAGGTCCACCTCCCATCTGCCCCAGTCCGGAATAGGTATAATACTCTTGGACTAAGGAGACAGGTGAGCGAGGGAAGGAAGGGTAGGGACGGCAGGGAGAGAGACCTGTAAAGAGAAAAGCATACCATGAGACACCAGACACGACCACCACCTTCCCACTTGGAACCCAATCTGTGCTTACTATCTCTTTACCTGCTACTACCTCCCTCTATCCGTGTCCTCTTTTGACGATGTCGCCTGTTTCCACTCTCCAGTTACTCGGCACTGGTGGGAAGTCTTGGGCGGAAGGTGCGATAGTTAGAGGTACACGTGAAAGTGACAGGAGCGGGTTTCTTGGAGCAAAGTGCAGCTCAATTCCGCTTGAGCCGAATGATCCGGTGCCTCTGCCTCGAGGTGTAATTACAACAAAACCCTTGCTTCTCTCTAGTCAACAATAGCGTAAACAATCCCGTTATACTCACAGTGACGTAGCACTTCGGGAGTGGCTCGGCTGAGATAGGGGACTAGTGGGTGGTAGACCCCAGGCGGGGTTCTCCGACACGGAGGTTCCGAGTCTGGAACTCTTTGCGACAGAAAACGGAGAGTTCCGGCGCTGCCACTCTATGCCCTGAAAGTTTGGGGCAGAGGAGCGCAAATGAGGAGCAATGGGGCCCAGAAATCCGTGGGCGATGCAGGTTGGTGCTCGCGCTGCTACTCTATGCTCTGGGGTCAGAGAGCAGAGGAGCGCGCACTCGGTGGTTGGGTGCCCGGAAATCCAAGGGCGATGCAGGTGGGTGCTCGCGCTGCTACTCTATGCTCTGGGGTTAGAGAGCAGAGGAGCGCGCACTCGGTGGTTGGGTGCCCGGAAATCCGAGGGCGATGCAGGTTGGTGCTCGCGCCGCTACCCTATGCTCTGGGGTAGAGAGCAGAGGAGCGCGCACTCGGTGGTTGATGGCCCCGAATTCCGTGGGCAAGGCGGGAGTCCGATGGACGAAGGAGCAGCCGAATCGGGAACGAAGTATGCTGTAAGCCGATGTCAGGAAAACATCCGGGAATCTTCGGCAACGCCCTCCCTAGGCGTCTCGGTCTATATCCGCTCCTCCGAGCGTAACGTCCATCACGTGGGGCGTGTGTCCTCGGGCATCATGGGAACTGTAGTTAGAACGGGGGCTCGAGGTGTCGGTCGGGAGCTTGATTGCAGGGTGCTCAGCGCATCACCGGGCTGTGTTCATGACAGTACATCCCCTCTCACACCTCCACTGGCGCTGAGAGCAGCCCCAGGTTTAGCAGGACAGCGGCGGTGAAAGGCGGCCACGAGACGAGCTGCGTGAACCGCCGCAGCCGGCTCCCAAGAATTTTCTTCAGGCCCATACCCCTTCCAGGCCAGCAGGTGCCAAATCTTCCCCCTCACCAGCTTGGAATCGAGCACTCGCCTCACCACGTATTCCCTTTCATGCTGCACCCATACAGGAGGAGGGACTTTATTAACCGGGCAGAGCGAGGGCTTGAGTAACGAGATGTGGAACACCGGGTGGATGCGCAGATGTGGCGGGAGGCGCAACTGCACCGCCACGGGGTTCACGTGTCGAACCACTGGGTAGGGTCCAATAAACTTGGGATTGAACACACTGGGTCTCCTAAATTTGATGTTCTTTGTGGACAACCACACTCTATCCCCCTTGTGGTACACAGGATTGGGCAGTCGAAGGTTCTCGCGGGCTTTCGCGAGGGCCGAGCGTATCGTAGTGAGCCTGCTCTGTAAGTCTGGAAGGCCTACGCGCGTGTGAGGGAGTACGAATGGTGTGAAACGGGGGTGATACCCAGCTGAGAGAAATAAGGGTGTTTGTTGAGTGGAGGAGTGAACGGTGCTATTATATGCTATCTCCGCCACCCATAACCAGTCCACCCATGTTTCAGAAGCGTCGTCCACATAGCATCGTAGATATTGCTTTAATGTCTGGTTGAGTCGCTCAGTCTCTCCGTCGGTTTGTGGGTGGAAGCTCGTGGACAGTGATGATTGAATGCCCAGCTCCTCACGCCACACCTTCCAAAAATGACCGGTAAACTGGGAGCCTCTGTCGGACACGATCCCGAGAGGAAGGCCATGGAGACGCACTATGTTTAATAACAAGAGTCTCGCCAATGTTCCCGCCGTAGGCACCTGTTTGCATGCTATGAAGTGCCCCATTTTCGTGAGGCAATCCACCACAACTACTATAGCCGTGCAGTTTTGGTCCTTAGGGAGGCCCACGATGAAATCGACCAAAATTCTTTCCCATGGATTCATAGGGGTTGGTAGCGGAAGCAGGAGGCCTTGCCGTTTGCGGTGATCGGTCTTCATTTGGGCGCATATGGAGCAACATTTCACCCACTGCAAAATATGCGGCCGGACCGAAGGCCACCAGAACTGTCTCAGGACTTTTTCCAGGGTTTTGGTTCCCCCCATGTGCCCCGCACAGGGTAGTTCGTGACACCAGGCGAAGACGAGTTTTCGGAGATGGAGAGTAGGGACCAGTACTTTTGAGCCACACATGGGCAGACCCTGGTGCATACGCCATTCCTTATGGCTCCTCAGCCAGGAGGTCCAGGCGAACGTCTTTATTCCTCTTTTCACCCCGAGCACGAATGACTCCGTTTCTACTCCTCCCACCACATTGTCTGGGGACAAGATGGGTTGATCTGGTTCCATTGAGGGGAGGCAGGTTGTTTCTTGTCGTGACAAGGCGTCGGCCTTCTTGTTCTGTGTTCCGGGTCGGTACGTGACGAGGAAGTGATATTCTGCAAAGAATAGCATCCATCTCTTTTGACGAGGGGAGAGATGTTGGGCTGACCGCAGGAACTGGAGATTGCGGTGGTCTGTGAACACCGTCACCTGATGTTGGGCGCCCATCAACCAGTGTCACCACTCCAGGAATGCTTCCCTAATGGCAAGTAACTCTTTTTCTGAGATGGTATAGTTCTGCTCTGCGTGGTTCAATTTCCTGGACATGTAGGCTACTGGATGGAGCGGTCCAGTGTCTGGATGACGCGGAGGTTCCGATCCTGGGTTTGGCGTATCGGGTTTGGCGTGTCGTAAAATGGGAGCAGAAGTGAAGGTGGTTTTGAGCCGCTCAAAAGCTGTCTGTGCCGCCGGAGACCAGGTAAAAGGGACTCCTTTACGCGTCAACCTGGTGAGAGGGGTTACCAACTGGGAGAAGTGGTTAATGAATCGCCGGTAAAAGTTCGAGAAGCCAAGAAAGCTTTGCACATCCTTGACTGTTCGTGGTAGGGCCAGTTGGCCACTGCTTGTACCTTCCGGTCCGTCATGACCTGTCCCGCAGGGGTCAATAGAACGCCTAGGAATTCCACGGTGGTCACATGGAACTCGCATTTAGTGAGTTTACAAAATAACCAATGTTTTATCAGAGCCTGTAATACCAGCCCCAAGTGGACGACGTGTTCCTTCTGATTAGATGAGAAGATCAGGATGTCGTCGATGTTCACCACGACGAATTTATCCAAGAAGTCCCTCAGTACCTCATTGAGGAAAAACTGAAAGGCGGCAGGGGCGTTACATAGCCCAAAGGGCATCACTACATACTCAAACAGGCCAAACCGCATTTTGAAGGCGGGTTTCCATTCGTGGCCCTTTCTCATTCTCACCAAATGGTACGCCCCTCGGAGGTCTAGTTTGGTGTATAGTTGTGCTTCCCGCACCTGTTCCAACAAAACCGGGATCAAGGGCAATGGATACTGATATTTGATTGTCATGGAATTGAGGGCGCGGTAGTCAATGCAGCAGAGTAACTCGCCGTTGGCCTTCGGTATGAAAAAGAGAGGGGACGCTGCTGGTGACCGTGATGGGCGAATAAATCCCAATGCGAGTTAAGTGTCCAAGTACTCTCGGAGATGGCAGGTTTCTGGACACGTGAGGGCGTAAATCCTACCACACGGGACGACGGCACCGGGTACTAAGTCTATGCGGCAGTCATAATCCCGATGTGGAGGCAATTCCTCTGCCTTCTTTTTATCGAACACTTCTTTATACGGGGCATACCATTCCGGGAGCGTCACGTCTTTCTTGGCGGCTGTGGCAACATGCTGTGGGGACGTGGTTACCTGGACCGGAGCGGAGTCAGGGTGTTTGCAGTGGAGTTGACAAAAGGTGGAACAAAAGGAAATCGAGTTTGTCGACCACTCTATGGTAGGTTCATGCCTTCTCAGCCATGGTAACCCCAGGATCAGCTTATACCGAGGAGCTTGGATGACATTAAGGGTAAGCCATTCGCTATGGTTCCCCCCTATGGTAACCCAGAGGGACGGTGTAACGTAGCGTATGGGTCCGGACTCAAGCTCTTTACCGTCTACGGCGTAGACAAGTTCTGGCGTCTTCTTGGGTAGTAACTGGACTCCTAGCCGTTCAGCTTCCGTTTTGTCCAGAAAACATCCGGTAGCCCCGGAGTCGATCATAGCCCGTATAGTCTGGGTGCGCTGGTTTATCACTGCGTCCAATGTGATAAAAAAATGGTTTGGTTCCTTGGAAGCTTCTGACTCCATAGAAGGGATGGAGTGATAGCTTGAAGGCTTCCCTTCATGGTTCTTCAAGCGCTTGAGTTTCCCGCCACTCCGTCGCCAGTCACTGTTGCAGCTTGTCCTGCGCGAAGTCTACCGTTTTTGGGTCGAACGGGGCACTCTCAGAGAAAGTGCCCCTTTTTGCCACAGTATAGACAGAGGCCCTGTTTTCTATGGTGATCTCGTTCGCTCAATGTCAAGGATGCTCTCACCGTTCGGATTTTCATAGGCTCGGCCCTGGATAGAGCATGTTCCGGAGCACGGGGGTGTTCGTAAGACGAGGGGAGTTTCTCCTTCCTTTTGTGGTCCCCTTTTCTTTCTTTGAGCTGGTATTCCAACCGGGAGGCTAATTCTATCATGGCTGCACAAGTACGAGGTTGCGGATCGATTTGGGCAATGACGTCCTTCAGCTCTTCCGTTAGCCCTCTGTAGAAGATGGCGGACTGCTTTGATTCGGGCCAATCTGTTTCTGCCACTAATCGACGGAAGCTGTTTAGGTATCCGATGAAGTCAGAACTGCTTTGTCTGAGCTCAAGGAGGTCGCGGTCTGCAGAGAAGGTGTCGGCCCGTCGATCAAAGGTTTTCTCGAACTCAACGCGAAAGGTGTCCCAATCGTAAAGCAGGGCGTCGTCCCTTCTGACAATAGGGACTGCCCATTGCGCGGCTTCTCCAGCGAGGTAGGGAATGAGAAACGCCACCCTTGATTGGTTGGTTAGGAATAGTTTGGGCTTGCAATGGAAGTGCAGTAGGATTTGAGTCATGAAGACCTGAACCTTGTGTATGTCTCCGTGAAACCTTTCAGGGGGGGCCAAAGGGACATGGTCAGGCATCTCTACCACTACCTGAGGTGTCTGTGTAGGAAAAGCGCTACCTCCATCGAAGGGGTTTCTCTGGAGTCTATCTATTCGAGCGTGTAGCGCTGCAGTTTCAGACCGTGAAGGAGCTAGTTCCACCTGCACTTGTGCCAAGGCTGCTACTACGTCTTCTAACGTGGCCATGTCCCTACTTCAGCGCGATCAGGAGGAGAAATAATTCGTGGGCCGAAGATTCTGTCGTGCTGACCTCGGGCTCCTCTCCTCGGAATGGCGCTGATGCTCTATAGGGGTCCACCTCCCATCTGCCCCCAGTCTGGAATAGGTATAATACTCTCGGACTAAGGAGACAGGTGAGCGAGGGAAGGAAGGGTAGGGACGGCAGGGAGAGAGACCTGTAAAGAGACAAGCATACCATGAGACACCAGACACGTCCACCACCTTCCCGCTTGGAACCCAATCTGTGCTTACTATCTCTTTACCTGCTACTACCTCCCTCTATCCGTGTCCTCTTTTGACGATGTCGCCTGTTTCCACTCTCCAGTTACTCGACACTGGTGGGAAGTCTTGGGCGGAAGGTGCGATAGTTAGAGGTACACGTGAAAGTGACAGGAGCGGGTTTCTTGGAGCAAAGTGCAGCTCAATTCTGCTTGAGCCGAATGCTCCGGTGCCTCTGCCTCGAGGTGTAATTACAACAAAACCCTTGCTTCTCTCTAGTCAACAATAGCGTAAACAATCCCGTTATACTCACGGTGACGTAGCGTTTCGGGAGTGGCTCGGCTGAGATAGGAGACTAGTGAGTGGTAGACCCCAGGCAGGGTTCTCCGACGCGGAGGTTCCGAGCCTGGAACTCTTTGCGACAGAAAACGGAGGGTTCCGGCGCTGCCACTCTATGCCCTGAAAGTTTGGGGCAGAGGAGCGCAAATGAGGAGCGCTGGGGCCCGGAAATCCGTGGGCGATGCAGGTTGGTGCTCGCGCTGCTACTCTATGCTCTGGGGTCAGAGAGCAGAGGAGCGCTCACTCGGTGGTTGGGTGCCCGGAAATCCAAAGGCGATGCAAGTGGGTGCTCGCGCTGCTACTCTATGCTCTGGGGTTAGAGAGCAGAGGAGCGCGCACTCGGTGGTTGATGGCCCCGAATTCCGTGGGCAAGGCGGGAGTCCGACGGACGAAGGAGCAGCTGAATCGGGAACGAAGTATGCTGTAAGCCGATGTCAGGAAAACATCCGGGAATCTTCGGCAACGCCCCCCCTAGGCGTCTCGGTCTATATCCGCTCCTCCGAGCGTAACGTCCATCACGTGTGGCGTGCGTCCTCGGGCATCATGGGAACTGTAGTTAGAACGGGGGCTCGAGGTGTCGGTCGGGAGCTTGATTGCTGGGTGATCAGCGCATCACCGGGCTGTGTTCATGACATACATATGTTTCCCTTAAGGTAGGGTGTACGTAGGCCATAGGGCAGAGTGCTATGTGGATAGAAGGTGTGACATGCACTTTAAAGTCTCCGTCAGTCAAATGTGTGTTTGAGACCGCTAGGCACAGGTAAATGTACTCCTACACTCACTTAAATCCATAGGTGTAAGAGACCAGGGTGGTGTCATGACCCAGTTGTCCTGTTCCACCGCTCATTCCTGTCATTGTCCCTAGTGTGGCCCACTCCCCTATTATGACATTACTTGGAATAGGTACTCTCTAATAGCAATGGTAGTGTACACGCAAGTAGGTCCGTGTTTTTATTCACTTGTGCTTTTGTTGCCCTTATGAAGACTCTTGACCTTTGAGAAAAGAACAAACTCTTATGAGACATTCATGTATTAACAGGTGTTTTTGTACAGCCACTGATTCCCTACACAGGCAGTAATTGCTGATGTCTCACTAATTGTTTCCTGCAAGTAATTACTGATGACTCACTATTTGTTTTTTCCTGCCAGTAATTGCTGATGACTCACTGATTGGTAATTATTGATGACTGCTGATTGGTTCCTGGCCCCAATTGAATTTCCGATGACTCATCTGCACCATACTTGCACCTATTATCTATTTAAACCCCCCAGGCTCTGGAAGGAGCGCTTGGCCTCATCGGTCAAACCCACTCACCTGAGCTTCTAACTTCTCCTGCTTCAAATTCTGCTCACCTCCTCACAGCAGCTCCAGCTCTTCTCATGGCAGCAACTCCTGTTGTCTTGCGTGTTGCTCGGCTCAGTGTCTTCCGGGCCCCCACCCCAACCACTAAAATCTCAATTTTTTTTCCAGCTGCACTACTCGTCTCCACACTGACTCAATCTTCCTGCAGACAAAGACAAAGAAGGAAAGAAAAAACAAATATAACTCACCACAGAACCACCAGCTGATGATCAGATCTCAATCAACGTTAAGGTAAACCAATTTCTTTACTAAAGGCAGGCACTATAAGAACAGCGCAAGAGTTTGAAAAAATTGTCACGAAAGACGCAAAAGGATAGTTCATGAGTTTTGGGAATTGTAATTAAATTGTAAGAAGCAGATAGATAAAGGGAATACAGCACCTGTAATAGCCTAGGAGGCTTAGAAATGCATGTAATTCCAGTTTGGTACTGGATACAGGTATTTTGGAGATGGCGGTAACCTTATCTGCCCGAGGTCTGATGTGACCCCTCCAAGAAAGTATCCAAGGTATTTCACCAGTTTGGTGAACAAAAGATTGTTCTTTGGATTGATCTTCAACCCGCTAGCATCTAGTGAGCATAGGACTGCTTGTAAGTGTTCAAAGTATTGACTTCCTGTCTTGCTGTATGACAAATTTGTCTATATAGGCAGCAGAATACTGGACATGAGCTCAAAGGACAGTATTCATTAGATGCTGAAAAGTGGCAGGAGTGTCATTGAGTCCAAAAGGCAAGCCTTTAAAATGGTGTAATCCCCAAGGTGTTGAAAATGCTGTTTTCTCTCTGTGTTGGGTCCTGAAGGGGCACCTGCCAGTACCCTTTACATAGGTCAAGGGTGCTGATGTATTGTGTACCTCCCCTTATTTTCTCACCATCTCATCCCCTCGGGGAAGGGGGTAGGCATCATATTGAGAAATCTTAATAGCCTCTCGAAAATCAATGCAAAACCAGGCAGATCCGTCCGGTTTAGGTACTAGCACAATTGGAGACTTCCACTCACTTGTTGAAGGATCAATGACCCCCATTTGAAGCATTTCATGCATTTGTTTTACTTAATTTTCTATAGTCTCTCTTCATAGTTCTGGTACACGATAGGGTTTTAATCTTACTGTGATCCCCGGTGTGGTATGTATGGAGTGTTCAACCAGTCAGTCAGTCAATTTCACTTTATTCGGTTATTTAAAACCATAAAAGCATACTACATTAGAAACACAATAAAACAAATCCTACAAAAACACAATCATCACAAAATACAGATAGATCAAAATCTAAATCATCAAAATACACAGGAATAATTCATTAAATTTAAATTATACTAATTAATAGCGGTCCTTCTTTTTTTCCGTATTCTGACTGCTGCAGTCAAAAAGCTAGCTATGTTAAACATTTCCCAAACATTGGTCAACATTTGCAAATATATAAAAGCAGGTCTAGCCTGTATGAAACCTTTTCCTTTTAAAATGGATAAAATAAACCGATTTTGGATGTTCAAAAAATGCTCACAAAATAAGACAAAATGCACTGAGTCCTGAGTGGAAAAGTTATCACATGTGCAAACATTCATGTCCTCCGGCTTTTGCCATCCCATTGGTTCTGCAAGAAGTAAATTTAATTGATTCAATCTAAATCTCACCAGCAGGAAACGATGATGGTAGTTAGTAACTATATTTAGATACGGTTCAATTGTTTGTTCCTGTCTTGCTGGTGTGCCCGCACAAGGGGCTTGGTTAATTCTACAGCCTCTCTATCCATTTCTGCTAACTGCAGGTACGTGTTTATAGCCCAGTGCATGTCCACCTTTCGGAGTTTCTCCAGGGAGCTAAATAGCTTTGGTCTCCCCAAATAAGATGCAGTCCTTTTCACGTAGCTTAGCCAAGGGATACTATTTGCTCAGTCAAGAGCTAAACAATCGCGAATGATTTCGCGGTTCATCCCAAGCTCCGAGTTAGTCCAAATACTTATCCATTTAAGTAAAGGTGCCATACCTATAATATCTGATATGAACCCTGAACCCTGTTTCTTGATGGATAATATAGGTAGATGTTGATTGTGGCACGGATAGAAGACTTCTTAAAAATGTATTTTCCACTATTTGAATAATCACCCGCTTCTCTGTATCCCCAGAGATCGGAACCATAGTTTGCTATAGCTAGGCATTTAGCCCTATAGATGTTTAACATGGCATGCATTGGCTTCAATCCCAATCTACGTGCAAAGTCTAGGACAGCAAAGGTAGATCTGGCCATTGCATTTCTTTTGGCTTTCATTTGTGGGACCCATGTACCCTTTTCATCGAATAACACTCCTAAATATAACAAGCATTGGCATAGCCAATAGGTCTCGCTTTTGGGACCTTATAAGTGTTTAGCCATGCAACAGTTGCATAACCAAATACTTATAAGGTCCCAAAAGCGAGACCTATTGGATATGCCAATGCTTATTTCTGTTTATTACTGCTCTGTAGTAATGGCGGCGCACGGGTGCCACCATTACTACATAGAAGTAATAAACAGGAGGAAAAAAAAACGGGCTCATGGAGAACATCAAAGCGGCCGTGGGGCCGCGAAAGTGAGGCGCGTGCGCCCGTGCACATGCACTGTAGCTCTAGGCTACAGTGATAGCACTTTTTTTAGCCCTCACAAAAAGTCTCGCCAGACCAGCGCATGCGCTGGGTCAGGCGAGACCTAACAACGACACCACCCGTGTTATTACATTCCCTTCACAATATTGGGTTTTATATTTCTTGGGCTTTACCCCCATAACCATAGTGTGGGAATTTGAAAAATTAACATCCAAATGCAAAGACTTCATAAAATCGGCAAACGATGTTAAAAGATGCTGTAAGCCAATCGCCGTTCTAGCTAAAAAAGCAGCATCGTCCGCGTATAGGAGAGCCGGGATTAGCTGCTCACCTACACGGAGTGTTCAACCAAAGTTGTTCTGCTCAGAAAAAGGAAAAAATACCCTGGGACAGGAGTGCAATCGTTGTATCAACTCTTGCCACAAAGAAGGAGGGAGGTTTGGGTCTGTGCAGTGTAAAAAGAGTGGTCTTTCTTCTGAAGTTATTCCTATTAAAACAGGTGTGGACCTATCCATCTCTGTAGGATTTTGATATGATATATCTGGGTGGCATTCCTACTGAATCCACCTCAATGCGATAGGTAACAGGGGTTATCTTTGCAAGTACTTTATAAGGTCCTTGCCACTGTCCTAGCAATTTGTGGTCTGAGGAAGGCATCATTATTAGAACATGATCTCCCACATTAAAGGTTCTTTCTTTGGTCTTTTTATTGTATTGCCCTTTCTGTAACCATTGGGCTTGTTCCAGGTTTGATTTAACCATACTGCGGACTTGGCTTAGATGTGTCTTTAACCTGGCCACATATTCCAGCAGAGGCTTTGTCCCATTCTTTTAATTTTCCCACCCTTCTTTGGCCATGTCTAAAAAGGATCTGGGTTGGTGACAATATAGGAACTCAAAGCCAGAATATCCTGTACTCTTTTGTGTTTTACTTTGTATGACGAATAAAGCCAAGGCTAACATATCTTCCCACTGTCTTGTATCGAGATCTAACAATTATTTTAGAGTCCTCTTCAGTGTAGCATTGTATTTCTCTACAAGACTGTCTGTGGGTGGTAGGCGGCAGTGTGTATTTGTGTTATTCCTACCATGACATATGCCTGTCACATAAGTCTGGAGAAGAAGGGAGTTCCCTGATCCATTAGGATTTCTTTTGGGAACCCCACCATGGCAAAGACATCGATCATTTCCTTGGCTACATTCATGGGATTGGGATGGCGCAATGCAATAGTCTCAGGGAAACAAGTGTCATAACCAACAAGTACAAGCACATACCTACAACCACTTTTGGAGGGTAAAAGAGTGCCTATGATGTCCATCCCTACTCGAGTAAATGGAACCTCTATAACTGGCAAGGGCATCAGTGGGACTTTAGTGGGTTTGTACTTGCTGTTTTTGTGGCAAATCAGACATTCCATACAGTACTTCTTTATATATTGAAATATACCAAGCCAATAGTATACATCCAAAATGGCCTGTTCAGTTTTTTCCGTACCAAAGTGCCCTCCCAGGAGGTGGCTGTATTGAATTCAATATGTTTATTAAGAATGTGGATCTCTAATGAGGTCCACTTAAGATGTACATAGACAGCAATAATTATATAATACACTTCATTAAAACCATTATATCTATGTTGCTACATCAATTTATACAGATTTAGATCATCAAGAAACATCAAAGATTTCCGAAATCGACTCTTTAGGCAGGAATGGGGTCCTCCAATAGAGGAAAACTGGGAATGACACAGTATTACATTCTAAGACGTGTGCAATTTGATAGAATAACATAAGGAAGCAATTTCATCTAACGGAAAATTATTAAATAAAGTGCATCATATAGCAGCAACAGCGGCAAATTATTAAATGAAGTGCATCATATAGCAGCAACAACATAGCAGCAATCGTAAAGTTACATCCTATACTGAGACGAGAAAGGATCGAATCCTGTTTAGTATATGTACAATTAGGAAAATTATCATACCATAGCAGCACCATATATTTTATATAAAGTGCATCATAAAGCAGCAAAATCATTTCCCTTAGGGCTTATTTTAGATCGATAAAACTTAATTTAGTGCAAACAGCGATAATTTAACAATAGTCATAAGTATATATTTTCCACAGGTAAGAAATAAATACAAAAGGTCGAAGAGACATAAGAGCTTGGAATTTTGAAGGCAATATAATAAGAAAACTAATTAAATGCATAGCCAACCATACTCGAAGACTAATTAAGAAAATTTTAAATATATTCATAAACTCCTTAAAATATTTAAGAAGTTTTATGCATACTATTTCATTTTTTGGACAAAACAAAAATTCTCGAGCAGCCGAAACATTTTTAATACCATTCTGGATAACCATAGGTCGGAGCCACCTAAATCGCCATGAAGTCAAAGCCGGACATACAAACAAGATATGATCAATGTTCTAAATACCCTGATTACAGAAGTTGCAGTTTTTTCCACATTTCCTATTAAGTGACCAATTTACGGTTAAGTCATTCAGTGGTAAAAGGTTCATACGGCAGAGGGTGAGCCAACGGCGAATACTGTGGCTTAAATTCCAGGAGAGGTACTTCTGAGGAACTCTCGGGGAAGAATCCTTAACTATTGTTTCCAGTCTGGCCCTTGCTCTACATATAATGACATCTCTCTGATAGCTAATTACGCCACTTGAAATCTTTAAAAAAGATTTCCTTTCTGTGAGAGAGAAGGACAGCACAAAATCCTTTTGCACATTAAAATATTGCAGTGCCAAGAAGAAATCGCTACAAAAAGAGTATTTATACATTTGTCCTGTAAAAATTTCCTGTCGCATAAAACTCCTCAGTGAAACAGGTTCACTGTTCTTTAGCTGGTAACCCCAATGTATTACCTTAGCTAAACCTTGTAAAAAGGAACTTACCAAGCCAAATTCTAGCCTAATGGCGGCTATTGGGACAAGAGTATTAAGGTTACATAATTTACAGAAGATTTGGCCTTCGATCTTATCCAAGAAGCTCCATTCACTTACTGGTATGGATTCATTTGCGTATAACAAGGTGGGAGGAATTTTAGCTTTAAAAACTAAAAGCAAATGTGAGAAATGTCTTCAACTCATAGCACTAAAAAATAGGCATAGGCCATTTACATGCGATGTCGCTTTACAAGAGCTATGTTCAATATGGGGACTAATCCTTGCACTACTTGAAATAACTTTCCGCAGATAAAGGTAAGAATCTACAATCTCCAATTTTCTCAGGACCAATTCTCCGATTAAAATTACAAACCTTTCTATTTTTTCCTTGTTTCATAACCAAAACCTACTTTTAGAAACATTTCTCTTCAGAAAGTGTGCAGATGTATAGAGGCATATTATCAAGCCAGGCGATAAAATTATCGCCGCTTTAGCGACAGAAAACTGCCGCTAAAACGGCGATAATGGGATTGATATTATGCTCTATGGAATTCCAATTGAAGCCCATGTTAGATGGGAATTGAGCAGGTGGTATATTTAATGCTTCATCCTTAGCGGAGTTAGCAAAAAGCCCCATACTATGTGTGGAAACCTTAGCATTCAGGTCTCCAGCCAACATTAGGCTCTTACATTCCAAGGATAGTCGAGACAAAGGCAAGCAGATCTTTTAATAAATATGTATTAGATGAGCCTGGTGGGATGTATGCATTTACAATTAGGAGGAACTCAGAGTTAACAGAATCTTCCTTAGTCGCTAGCTTAATTGCCTGAAATAGATTAGAGGCATGTGGAATTGTTTTATAAGTCCATTTGAGGCTTGATCTAAGCAAGATGGCGATGCCTCCTTTCGCATGTCCCCTGCTCACCGGAAGTGCAGGGCGGCTCAGCACATAGTAGTCTTCCATGGACCAATTCGTTATAATCCAGGACTCTTGAATGCATATTATGTTGGCGTTCTGTTTTTTCAACAGCCATTTGTTTTTTTTGTGCTTAAGCCAGCTGCGTTCCAGGAGACCAATTTAAGGCCCTTGCTAGGAAGACTTCCCAAACCTTAGGCCAACTGAACTATTAAGGGCCCCTGCCACCCAACTCCATTTCTTGTTTTCATCGTCTACAGATAGTACTCCGCCACTCTTTTTCTCTGGTTGGAGGGAGACTCTCCTGCCATCCTTACTGAGAGAGATCTGCAATACCCTTTCTCTTTCCAAATGGTGAGCATCAAGAGACGATAGATTGTGTATGGTGGGAAGCTGCCTATTAATGGTCTCTTTTTCAGGGACGTTCTCCTCATTGGGGACCAGAACATCAATACCACAACACCGTAGTTTATCAGAATTTGAGATAATTAAATGGGACTTCACCTTAGACCTAAACGTCACTCTGCCACCCCCAAGATTACCATGTTTTAGAACTTGAACCAAAGCCAAATCACTTCTCTGGATCATTTTAAATCATATATTTCAGCAAAACAACTCAATAAAATAAGACCTATTCATATATAGCTCATAATCAAAAACAAAGACAAAATCCAGCGAAAGGGGTACAGCAGGCTGAATGCTAACATAATAGTCTCCCTTAGACAATTTTCTAGGATTATAAATCACATCACTGCCAATAGCGGATGAAAATAATACAGCGTCAGGATTCAAACTACCTTTTGCACCTGCTGCAGTACATAGATCTGTGGTAGAAGCTTCTTGAGACATCGAGATTGCAGTACTGGAGTTCAGCAGAAGTGGGTTAAAGTCCGTTGGAGAAACTTCAACGTGAACTTCAACCCGCTTCTGATCTTTTACAGTAGGGATCGGAGGCAAAGATAGATTTATAGTAGGGTTGAAACAGATTTGATTAGCCCTTTTCTTCTTAATCCTCCGGATATTTCCTCTTTCTACTAACGTATTTTTCTTCATTTTTAAGGCCTTTGCTTCTGGTGAAATATGATCAGATTTGAGTTCCTTCGTAGTAGGATGAACAATTGTATTAATCCATGTTTTAAAAAAAAAATGGATAAACTTTACGTTCTACAATAACGTTGTCCTTTCCTGTAATCGGGAGAGGAGAATTAACAGGGGGCGACATAAAAGCCTCAGGCTCAAAGAATTGCTGTAGCGAAAAGAGCTGAGATTTATCACATAAGTCCACACTTTCTTTATCTTTGTTTTGGGGAACCAAGAGACAAGTCCACCTGAGTACCAAAGTCTCGATAATTTGGATTTGTAACAAAGCTCGTTTGGGTAGATTTCATTAGGTTAAATACTTGTGGGTGTAGAGGAGGGGTCTCTAAACCAAATTTAGACTTATCAGATAAAGGAAGGGAAACCTTACTGATTGGCTGTATATGATCTGAAAATATTGATTTGGTCAATGACAAAAGCGAATCCAAAATATAATCAGAATTGTTTACAGATCTTTCCGTAAGAGCTAAAATAGAAGATAAAACTCTTTCCAGACAAAACAAGAATTCCGACATCAATATTTTATCATCAGACTCCTGAATTGGGGAGGACAGAATCCAAAGGCAAATCAGGGGTGATAGAAGCTCTTGAGCTTATTGAGTCCACTCCACTAGGCGTACTACTGAAAAGTTGCATTTTAATAGAAGAACCAGGAAGATGAACTTGAGAGTTTGGAAGATGTGAGATATCAAAAGTACCTGGCTTAGGTAATTGCAAAGCCCTCGAGGAGTGTTTTAAATCTATATTTAAGCCAATATAAGGCCATCCACTCTTGACTCAGAACATAAATCAATAATAGACTGAGACCTGCTATTTTCAGTAGAGGGAATAGTATGGATTTCACTTGAAGAGCCTTCCACTCTGATTTCAGGACTTACCGCATCTCTTACCCCAACCATTCTATTTCCAGGAGAAGAAACGGTAGCTAGAGGTGTAGTTTCCACTGTCCCTTCTACCTTTTGGAGTAGAGATTCAGACTTAGGCTCCATATTTGCCTTCTTATTTTGACTTGGAGATGGCATTAAATCCTTTAAAAGTATTTATCTGTACTGACGGGTTGGCTTTGCTTTTTTCACTTGCTCTTATAAATACCAATTTTCCTGAGCGTAGTTTTTTTGCGGCCATAGTTCTGAATAAAACTCAAATTAAATCTTAAGGGGGGTAGAGCTTCGACAAACTTCAGCTTCGGTTGTCTGGTGGACACTCTGGCTCGCAAGCCACACCGGTGTGACGTTTTCCCCCCCACTTGGATACACAAAAGTACCACAAGTATACCACCAGCAAACAGCTTGCAACGGCTGTAGGCTGTTGGGCTGTATAGGAATATGCCACCTTATGTTTACAATGCATGGCGTTACAACGCGGTCGTTAAAATGACCGCGTTGTTAGTTCGCATACCGTTTCAACGCAAGTCGGAACAACGACTTGTATTGTAAGGGGCGCTGGATGTTGGAATAGTATAATTTATTATTCCAACTCCAGTCTGTGCGGACAGTATGGAAGGTGTTGGATTCTAAATCCAACACCTTCTGCCCCTTACAATGCAAACCGTTTTTCTGACTTGCTTTGTAACGGTATGCGAACTAACAACGCGGTCGTTGTAACGACCACATTGTAACATCATGCATTGTTTTGCATGCGTTGTTAACGCTGTTTACCCTCTATAGCAGTGAAACTGCTGCACTGCAGGTTCTGCCAGGATTATACCTCTGGGAGAGAGAGAGCAGGGCACACTAGCGAGCCGCAAGCCAGGCCCAACCTAGTTGGGCCACTTCCGCAGACTCACCTGGGCACAACACTCAGCGGCCCCTGCGAATGGGGTCGCGGTCTCTCCCCCTGCGCCTTCCTGAGGTTCCCGCTTTCGACAAAATCCACAGGAATCTTCAGGAAACGCCGGAGACCATAAGCCTGTGTACCCAAACACCTCGATCAGAGCCCCCAACAGGCCTTTAGGGGGACTCTATGGAGTCGGCTGCGGGCTCTTCGCTGCTCCTCGCTGCCGCGTCACGTCAGGGCCACTGGAATGCTGGGCTGATGGGCTGCTCCATTCACTGTTAGCAGCAAGTTTGCTCTGCTCACCTCTGCTTTCCTGCGCCTTGGAATCTGGTAGTCTGAAGGCGACGGTAACGACAGCTGGGGCTGTTACAGTAGCTCTCAGGGCGCAAGGGAGGAATGAGGGAGGAAAGAGGGAGGAACGAGGGATTAGTGCAGGATTGAAGCCGCGGAGGGTTGAGGAGCAAACCACACCGCACCACACTGCACCACCCCCACTAGCCCCCTGGAACCCGCCAAGAAAGCCGCAGGAGCAGTGGTGAGCGCTTCTGCCTCTTGCTGCTCCCGCCTCTTGCCGCTGCTGGCGTCCTGCGGCTCTCACAATCCAGTAGTTTTCGGATACCTCGCGTATATCCACGTTTGCCCTCACCTCCTCGCTTCCTTGCTGTGGTGGTGACAAACTGGAGAGCTGGCAGTCTGGTAATCTGGCAAGCTGTAAAACCAGGAACTGACTCTCGCAGAGGAGGTGGCTCTAAGCAAAGTCCTAGGACTTTCTCCTGAAAGTGGGTGGGTACTAGCAATTGAGGAGGATCCTTATTACCCGTACCCTTCCTATATAACAGCCCATTGTAGATGTAGAACTGGGGGCCTACTTTGGTAGGATCTTCCCTATGGGATGCAATACGCCAGGCCTCGCGTATGGTAGCATCTTCCCTCTGGGCTCCCTTAAAGTTGTCAGTATCCCATACAAAGTCCATAGTTTTGTGGAGAAGACCCTTTGATGGACTAGCTTTTTTGCTTCACGTTATTGTCTTCCACTTTTGTTACTCTTAGCTGGAAGTCATTCATGGTCGTCAGCTTGAGAAAAAGGGGCAACACTCCACCAGTTGTCTCCCTACTTCCAAGTCTCTTGTACCAGGGAGTGGAGTTGGGGATAATCATTGCCTACAATCAGGGTCTCTGGTAGTTTTGGAATAAGACCAACTTTCAGTGGGGCAACGGGGAGATCCCTGGGTTGTATACACACTTCCGCCAAAGGATTCCTCTTACTGTCCCCATGAACATACTGTATATTTACTGTTTCCTCGATGTCCGGGATCCCATTTGGAAGCATCCTTGGTTGCATCACACTTTGTTAGCACCTAGTATCTACCAATGCGGTAACAGGCATGTCATTCACTGATAAGTTACAATGATAGGGAGGTTTCTTCTCTGGAGGGGTACAATACAATGTACGGGTCATCCCGATTTCCATTGGTTCCTCCTTTTGGGGACAGAACCTGGCGATGTGGCCAAACCAACCACACTGGAAGCATTGTGGACCCGGAGTAGGTGGTCTAATTATCGGACCATGGAGTTAAGTCATCATTTCAGGTTCCTTCTGGGGAGGAGAAAGGGGATATCATAGGGGTCCAGGAGGCTGACTCCTCCAATTGGTTTCTTCCCTTCCTTTCTGCAGCTCCAGGGCTCAACTGTATGCACTGGCTATTTTCACGGCTCTCTCCAGAGTCAATTGAGTATGTTGTCTGACCCACTTCTGTACCAGGGGATGGAAAGATGTAAGGTGATGTTCAAGGTATATCTTTTCCATTAATTCTTCCTTAGTAGCAGTATGGAGCTTTAATCATCAGTCAGTCATATCCTTCACATGAAAGTATAATGCCCTGGGTGTTTCTTGAGTGCCTTCCTTGATGACGCGTAACTTCATCCTATAAGTCTTGTCATCCATGCCTAATCTTTCAAGGATATTTTTCTTAATATTGACATACAGACTAATCCCCTGGGGATTGGAGGCCTGATAGGCAGATTGTAATTCTCCTATCAACAAGGGACCTTGGTATTGACCCCATCGTTTGGCAGGCCAGGCAGCGGCTCATTCTCTCAAAGTTATTTAAAAAGAATCAAGATCCTCTCCACTGATGTATTTTTCCAGGACTACTGATGGTAAGGCTTTGTTGACCCAGAGCGTCGGCCAGTCTACCGATAGCTGGCTCATGGGTGATTGATTGAGACGTCAGGGCTTTGTGTATGGATTCCCTATCCTCTACTGCAGCGCTGAGGAATTTTTCCATTATACGTTCCAATTTTTCATGGCTCTCCGCTATCCTATTTACCACAGTCTCCATACTTCCTGATCCCACTTCTGATACCACTGGTAAGAGCTTAGGGCGGATGTATAAGCAAGGAGGCTGGGTACATTTGGCAATGGTGTGTTTTAATTAAATTTTAATGAATAGGCAAACCAAAAATGGTTTGGATATTGCATCTCCAGTTAACGTTCTTGTCTTTCTCCTTTCCAGGTCGTGGGGAGTGGTTTGAATCCCGGAATCTCAGAGTAAGAGAAACAGCAATAAGTAGGTATACAGGATGAGGAAAACGTAAAACTATCACCATGCCCAGTGGTGCTCAAGATGGGGAAGTGAAGGTGAAAAAGAAAAAAAAAAGAAAACTGCAGGCCTTACTTGGATAGAAAGGATTAGTCTGGGAATCCTTGAGGGTGGTTTTCATCAGAAACAAGGTTAAGCGTTTTTCAGGTTTTTATTACCCAAGCGCTTCAGGTCAGTTAACAGGCATAGATTTCATGCAACCCACATTTTGGGAATAGCTGTGACGCCCAGTGGCTTCTGGGAGTTGTAGTGCCAAACAATATCACATATGTGAAGAAAACACTGTGAATACCAAACAAACCACAACCAATTGAACCCTGTGCAAACCCCTCTCTTCCTCTACAGCAGTCCCCTGACACTGACATTTCCCCAGGACTCACCCGCTACGCCACAACTCTCCAGAGTTGCGACGGATCTTCAGCATCCTCAGGGGCAGACCACCAATCCTCGCACCAGGTATCAGGGTTTTCCTCCTCTTCCATGTCTTCAATGGCGGTTCGGCTTCCACGCCTCTGCTCGGCTTCTCCTCTGTGGAGAGCGCGTCCTCTCACCACCACGTCCTGTTCTGCCTTGGCCTCCCTACACTCCAGCACATCCGGGATAGAACTATTCTCCCAAACACTCTCACCGTCCTCGTCTTTCACTTCCTTCCAGCTTCTCTACCTTTCCGTATCCTTAGCCTCCTTTTTGTGCCAAGTATTCTGTGGGTATTGGTCTGTCCATTTTGCGGGCCATTTCCCTGTTTAAGGAGACAGTTTTCTTTCTATTTCCTTGTGGAGGCTGGTGTCGCTGTCTTAAATCTTTCTTTTTGCATGGTTCCTTATTGGGATACAGCTCACCACAAGGACTACAATAAGTTTCCAGGTAAGCGGAGTGGAAAAGGGGCCTGACATCTCACAATAGGCATGTACTGACACAACCTAGTTATGGCCTACTACTGCAGAGCCTGTCTGTGCACTTTTTCTGCAGGTGACAGACATGTTCTCAAAAGCATAGTGTCTCTCTCTCTCACAGCAGAGAGACAGCACAGAGCCACTTACACATTCACTGGCATACTCAGAAACTAGTGATGTCTCCAGCAGTATCAAAGATAGTTGTAGACACACTTATAAACCCATGTATTCACCAACAGAGGCACTTCACTATTTGTTCAGTCACTTAAATACACATTTAGAGAGCCATAGAGTTACTAAAACAGACGGTCATGTAGCGCTATACTTACTTAAACATCTGATGGCACTCCTATAGGTGGACTCCTACACTTAAACATGGTGCGGCCCACTACTGGAGATAGTATGTCTTTTTTTTAGGTGAGACCTACTACTGCAGATGGTATCTGTGCACTTTTAGTGCCAGCTCGACATGGCATGAAGAAGCTCTTCACCAAGTCTTAAGACCATGTTTTAGTACACTTAACTCACCTCTGAGATAGGCTGTAGGTATGCTATAAAGCACTGTGCTTTGTGCTTAAGAAGAAAGAGATGTTGTTTTGAGTTTCACTATGTTACTTGTGCACTTGCAGACCCCTATGGCAAACTCTACATAGAGTATGCCACCTGTAATGCAACTGACATACATGTTTTCAAACGCATAGAGCCTCTCTCTCATCCAGTCACTCAGCGACAGAGGCACATTTACATTCACTCACATACTGAGTGTAGGACGCTGGCTCTCTATATAGTGTATCTAAAATGAAGTACACTGTGCAGAGAGTCCAGTGAGACCCAGATTTGTAAACAGAGGCGAAAGTAGATAATACTAATGCACTATTTGTGGTACTGTGGGCGAGCAGTTAGGTTTATCAGAGTGTAGTGCTAATCATTTGTTGTATTAACAGAGGCACTAAATGAGACACACACTCAAGAATAAATCCATGACCAATTTATTGGTATAACACCGTTTTTTATGTATTTTTTATACCAAGAACTTAATTCTACAGTTAGTATTGTTTAAGTTATGAATTTTACAAGTTTGCAAAATTAATTACTTTTATGCGCAATTACGCACTATTGAACTTTCCATATGAAGAGCGTTTTGATTTGCCAATAACTTTGACACCATTTGATGAATCTTCACAAAATTTTCAAAACTATCGGGCAGTCACTTCAACTGCAGTCTTGAGAATTTCAGGGTGATCGGTCAAGGGGGGCCGAGAAAAAGGGGGGGTTCCAAAACGCTTTTTCTCCATGTTAATTTCCATAGGAAACTTTAGACACGGCTACAGCCTGAACTGGTGAACAGAATTACACCAAATTTCACAGAAAGATAGCGCTTGGTCCAGAAAGAGATTTTTGGGTGAAATGGTGTAATTCCATTCAGTAGTTTCTGAGTAATTTAAAGATTTCTCAGATAGACAACTGTGGCCGTGGTGGATCCGTGACCCCTGCCGATCTCATGCCTGAGATCTGACTGTCTGCCAACACTTCAAACCAGGAAGTGTTGGCAGCCATCTTGAGTCACAAGAAAAAAATGAAAAGGGGGCAGGGTAAAAACATCCTGAACCCCTAGGCCTCTTCAGGGTGTCCCACAGGGACCCCCAGGGCTACAAAAAAAAAGCTTTTTTTTTTTTTAAAATGTACAGTTGGAGTCACGGTGGATCCGCGGATCCTGCTGAAAATGAAAAAAAACGAAGCGCAGGCTCCCACGCTTTGTTTAATTAGACCCCCGGGTGTGCCAGGTCACGGGGGCAACTAAAAATAATGATGAGGGGCGCACGGGCCCCCAACAGCCCGGAGACCGCTACCTCCCCGGGGCGGAAGACAAAGGGAATTACACCCCTGCAATGCATTGCTTATGACCTCACATCACCCTCAACACCAGCGACACTGTAAATTTGCTCACCTCAAATATCTGCTTTCTATCAAAGTCTTTAAGCGTAGGATTAGCACAGTGCCATCCATGCGGAGATAGAAAGGGACAAAGTATTTTGCCATTTCTTCAGCAAAGTTTTTGAGCATAGCACTAGCACAGTACTATCCATGTTGAGCTGTAAAATGACAAAAGCTGTTTACCACTCCAGGCACAGTATTAAAGCTTTAAATTGGTAAAATACCAACCAAGCCAACCTGCAATGAATAAGAGCAACCCCCTGACACTTGTTTTGCTCTCATTAGAGCTCTTCAGAGAGGTATAGCTTTGTCCAGACCCAACGGAGCACCCAGTATAAGTCAAAACAATACCCTTTCAGGCATAGAGTGAATCATAAATTATGCAAAAAAGAAGCCGAGAACTCTGGGTAGTTCTCAAGATAAGGTGGAAAGCAGCTCCTGTGTAGAGCACCCTCAACACCACCAAACACTCTAAATTTGCTCACCTCAAATGTCCACTGTTCTGTCAAAGTCTTTAAGCATAGGATTAGCACACTGCCATCCATGCCGAGATACAAAGGGACAAAGTCTTTTGCCATTTCTACTACAAAGCTTTTAAGCATAGGACTAGCACAGTTCTATCCATGCTGAGCTGAGTTTTCTGCTTCTTTTTTTGCATATATATATATATATATATATATTCACAGAAAGAGGGCTGTCGTCGGGGACCCCCAACCCTGCAGGGCGGTCGTGGCTACAACGGGAGACAGCAATTCCCGTCAATAATATCCACAAGAACAAAGCGCCACCACACCGGTTTCTGCAGTGGCGTAGCTAGAGCGTGTGGCGCCCGGGGCTATCCCTCAGATTGCCGCCCCCCCCCCCAGGGGGTGGGGGGGGGGAATGGGGGGAGGGCATGCACTTCAAAGAGGTCCGAGAGACACGTAGTATCGCCGCTAATAGTTACCTTGATCATGCAAGTTACATGCACATACATGACACGGTCCAAGGCTACACAGTTGAATACACCGGTGACTGGCAGTACAAAAGAGAACACACAGACTGCATGATCTATCTGGGGACTCAGAAAAACCGCATGTGACATCCATCAGAGAGCTGCGTGAACAATTACCTGGTAATCCCCTCAACACAATGCAAACATGCACATACATGACACTGTTCATGTAACCTTCATCTACAGCTGACATTAAATGACCATACATCATGGTCCCCCCCCCATTAAAGCAGTGGGGACCTGCACAAACGTGATGTGCTCTGTGGACCCAAAACCAACTTAACAGTGTTGAAGCCTGTGATTCTTTATCTTTCAAAAACAGCAAATTAATTATTCACAGGGAATGACTCACTGTGTGCCCTTAAAACTAAACGCAGCACAAAGGGGTCAGTCAGCTCCACCTTGCCAACACAGACCGGATACAAAGCCCACTCTGGTGGCCCCAAAGGCAATAACCAGGGGTCGCTCCCTGTCATTACTTCCAAGCAGCAGCAACCAACTCCTTGGGAATGAAAAGACATGTGCTCTTGGTACCCAAAACCAGCTTGTAATAGTGCATCTCTCCTTCACAGCAGCCTCAGCACACACATGGTGCACAGCCTGCCTGGGGGCTCAAAGCTAAAATACAGGGAGGGGCGACATATTATGATCACAATCCTTAAACACAGTCAAATCGCCCCATGCCACCAAATTGCCATGGTAGGATTTCCTCTCTTTGCCCCTAAAAAACAAAGTACACCATTGGTTGCAGACAAATCGCCCCATGCCACCAAATTGCCATGGTAGGATTTCCTCTCTTTGCAGGACCCCGTGGGTGGGGAAAGGCACCAAACAATATCCAGGGGACTGCATCATCATTACCTTTGAGGACCCATGGGTGGCAGACTATGTCACCTCTTGGGAACAACTGAACCTAAATGGAAGCATTAGAATTAAACCCCTCTCATTTTTCTATCCTCTCATTCAAACCTCAAACAATAACTTCTCTGAGGACCCCGCTTTTCCTTGGGTGGAACCACCTCAGCGCCAACCAACTTTCTATGACAACAGACAATATGGCGCCTCCCGCTTCCGGGAGCAGGAAAACCCTTGGCAAATAGTCAATCCACGTCATCAGGGACTAAACTGGGGAGAATGGGGATACCAACAGCAGAGGATGACTCGCAGAGAACCGCCCAGATGGGATCCCTGGTACAACATTCCAACAACAAATAGATATAGTCCTCTAGAAATGGTGGATTGACCATCAAGGGACCTAGAATATATTACCCCAAACCTGCCACACTTCCCTTCCTTAAGCAACAACATTGTCACGACCCCACCAATTTCAGTCCCGAAAGTGAATCCCCACACAATACCTTTTTTATTTTGGAATGTGGCGGGCCTACGAACAAAGATCGAAGACCCCGTTGCCGTTAATTTCTTAGAACAAGGCAAAATAATTTGCCTTCAAGAGACCTGGGCAACCTCAGAGCTCCATTTATTGGGGTACAAAACTTACTCCTCATTTGCTACTCAAAGCGCAATAGGTAGACCCAAAGGAGGCCTGACAATCTACATCGCCAACACCCTATCACAGTTAAAAGTGACCAATCTTTCCACCGATTCTAACTGTCAGATATTCTCCCTCTCCTTTGCAAATGAGGACACTATTACCCTTGTCAACTCATATAACAACCTAACGGAAAACGATTTCCTGACTTTTGTCCAAGATATGCAGGAGAGACTAAGATCCTTTCAACACAAGGAGGACAACTCTAAAATGATCCATCTTATTTGGGGAGGTGATTTCAATATTCATCCCTGCCAAATGGCAGATACCCAATGTTGCGGATTTGCAGACGACAACGACGTTCCACTAGCCCATTTCGTCCACAATAAATCTGGCAACGCTCTGAATAACACACTGTCAGAGTTTGACTTATTTATCGCTAATTCCCTGAAGGCGGAGAAAAATCAGTTCAATCCAACTTACGTGGCTAGAGGCCACCAGACAACAGTGGACTACATCCTGCTGTCCCATGGTCTCGCTACAAAAGTCACAGATCACCAAGTAATTGGCAACACACTAAGTGATCACTATGCACTAAAGATTGAATTCCATCCATCTGAATACAGATCTAAGGTCACTGATATAGCAACTGCCCTCGCTCAAGACAGCCTGCAACTGCGCAAACATGGTTATTCCATAAAATGGGAAAAGATCGACCCACAAAATCTCACAAAAAAATTAATTAACCAGGCGTACCCATATATTCTTAATTGTTTGGACCTAGCCCTAAATCATACGGAAGTCCTACTGAACTTCGCAGAAATTCTGACAGTAGCCAAGAGACTACTCACGGGGAATACAACCAACAAACATACAGAAAGGAAAGGTTGGTCTAACCACAACTGTACGAGAGCCCTAACTGATCTAAAATCTGCCCTCCACAAAAAACAAAGAGACGTGGGCCTTATTCAATCTCTAAGAAGAAAATACAAACTGGAACGCAAACTAAAACTACAACAAATGAAAGAGAAACTCTGGAATGACCTAGACAAGAGCTCCCAATCAAAAAACAGCAAGGATTTCTGGAGAACGATTAGATCCCCATTCCTCTCGGACAACAACTCTCCCAAGATAGAGGTCGCTATAGATGAGGGAACTTGGATTGCTCACTTCGAAAACATATTCAAAGACCAAGGAACCACAGACCATCCATCTCACTTCCATAATGAAGTACAATATCCAATCCCAATTTCTTTTGACATCTCCGAAATCTTGGCGGCTTTGGAACAAAGTAAAACAGGGAAAGCCCCGGGGCCTGATGGCGTCCCTGTGGACCTTTTTAAATTTAACCAGGAGCTCTGGGCACCTATCTTGACGAGAGTATGCACAGCAGCAGCCAGTGAGGGCATTTTGGACTCCTGGACCAGATCAATCATGGTCCCCATCTTTAAGAAAGGGGACCGGCAGGACCCAAAATGCTATCGTCCCATATCCCTCCTGGACTCCCTTGGCAAACTGGTGGGGAGGGTCATTCTGGAGAGACTACATCAGTGGAGTGAGGAAAAGCGTATCATCTCGGACCTACAATTCGGCTTTAGAGAAGGCCTCGGGACAGTAGAGCAGGCACTTAACCTTAGCCTTATAATGGCCAAATACACGCATGCAAAGAAATCGACGGTATACATGGTCTATGTGGACCTGTCTGCCGCTTTTGACTGCGTCGCACATTCCAAATTATGGACAGTCCTAAGAGCAATGAACGTGGACCCCTCACTGCTGGATCTTCTTAGAGAGCTCTACTCCAGGGCCTCGGCTAGAGTTCGGTTCGGAAAGAACGGTGAGCTAACGGCATCATTTGGCGTGGAGCGTGGAGTTAGGCAGGGCTGTGTTCTGGCCCCCTTCCTTTTCTCGCTCTACACAAATGACCTGGAGGAGGAGATGCTGAGGGGGGCTCAGGACCTCCCAAAAATGAAACAGAGACCGATTCCAGCGCTCCTCTACGCGGATGACGCTGTCATCCTGGCCCGAACGCCGCGCGAACTCCAGCTCTCACTAGATAGATATACCACCTTCATGAACGCCTTGGATCTAAAGGTTAATGTTAAAAAAACGTTTGTCATGATCACGGGGGGGGGGCGAAGAAAGGAAAAAAAAAAGTATCTTTCTCGATAGCCAACCATTGGAGGTCACCACACAATACCCATACCTCGGGATCATGATTGATGATAAGCTAACCTGGAAACCAGCAGTGGAAGCGAGATGCCACCTTTTTAAGCGCTCAATAGCAGCCCTGCAGTCCTTCGAGGAAATTGGGAAGGAGGCGGCCAGCAGAACTGCTAAAAATTTACAACGCCAAGTGCCAAGCGATTGCTCTCTATGGAGCAGGGGTCTGGGGCCATATAGATGTTGGAGCCTTACAGAAAATTGAAAATCAATTTATAAGATTCCTTCTTGCTACCCCAAAAGGCTCACCAACCTACGCCTCCCATATGGAACTGGGAATTCCGTATTTGCAGGATCTCCTTAAAATCCAGCCATTGCTTTTGTGGAGGCGTATATGGACTTCGGATGCTAATACGCTATCACAGTCGATAGTGGCTGACACAATGTCACTCGATCACGCCTCTAGTTTAAAATGGCTCCGCTACATCAGAAACTTTTTTACAGATATGGGCCTTGAAAAATATTATCTCCACCCAGAATCGATTGTTGCCCTCCCAAAAAAGGAGCTCAAGGAACTTACACTACGGCATCTGGAAACACTAAGACTGTCAACTGAGGCTGCAAAACCCTCAGTGGTTCACGCGAACACAGTCCAGCTAACTTTTGGCATTCAACCATACCTTACTCTGCATACCAAAACATATGAGAGGATGCTGCTCACCAGGCTCAGACTGAACCTCTTTTTTAGACTGGTTGCTTTTCCTCTAAATAAGGCCTGGGACTCAAAGCTGCCTCCGTGTCCCTGTGATGCGATATCAACTCAAATATCCACGTCATTATCTTTTGTAAATTTTACCAACCACACAGAAAATTTTGGATACTTCTGCTATGCAGGCGATGGGGCCTAAGACAATGTCGACCGGCCTTCCTTAGACTGCAAACCTTAGAGTCCGAAGAAGTCTGTTACCTGGTCCTAAACTTTTTAAAATGTATTATGAACCATAGAAAAAACCTTTAACAAACCGCATTAGGAAAAAACATTGATTCTCAGAAGCAAAAAATTCCTCTTCTTTTTAAACAAATGACAGCTGTTTTTTCTTTTTTACTGTATGATTGTTCTCTTTTATGGTTTTCTTCGTGACAAACCGAATAAAGAATTATTATTATTATTATGATCACAATCCTTAAACACAGTTGTGGGGGCCATGGGAACTTGTTCAACTCTATCCAAGACCCGGGACAAACTGTTCCAGCACTGCGGCACTCCTTGAATATTCAGAAGAAACCAGAAAAATAGGACCAGTAAAACTCACTCTTTTCCAAATCTCTTTCTAAATATTATCACTTTCCATGTAATGTTCCTTTGATGGGAAGAGGAGGTTTCTGAGGCGGGAGTATCAGGCAAGTGATACTACTCAGGCTCCATCTGTTCGAGCCTTCATGGAGGATCCCTCGTCATTACTACCTCCACCTGACCCTGGACTCCGCAACGCACACCCTTACAGGCTCCCTCTGTGCGAGCCTTCAGGGAGAATCCCTCTTCATTACTACCTCCACCTGACCCCGGACTCGACAACGCTCTCCCTTACAGGCTCCCTCTGTGCAAGCCTTCAGGGAGAATCCCTCTTCATTACTACCTCCACTTGACCCCGGACTCGGCAACGCTCTCCCTTACAGGCTTGATTATCCACTACTCCTCTCTCCAGTGCACCTTATCTCACAGCTGACCTTGGGCCCCAGCCCCATATCAGGCACCATCGGGCTCCACTTTGCTTTTTCCCGGTAAAAACATTAGTAAAATCACCTTCAAACTTAAAACATTGAATATAGCAGTAAATATAATTACATGCACTTTAAAGTATGTTCCACAGTAGCCCTTATGACCCGACTGCTAATTAAATAAACAAAAACAGAAAGGCCATGACAGGGCTTTAGCGCTGATGCGAAAGTCTTTTTTGGTGCCACACTAATAACCTCTTTCTCCGTAAATACCTTTACTACCACCTTCCAACAGTGCCCCTCATCCCTCCATGGCCCCCCTAGTGACCTCCTCCTCAGACTCCCTCACTACCACCCTCCACCAGTGCTCCTCATCTCACCCTAGCTCCCCCTCCACACCATGACCTCTTCCTCGGATTCCCTCACTGTCACCCAGGGCACAAGTCCTAAAAAAAAAAAAAGAAGTGTGGGACGCTGACTTCACAACAGCAAGTGATGTCACGAAAGGTGGCTTGCACCATCAGACTCATTGCCTCCCCTCGCTCACCCCTTACATGCCATTGCATCAGAGAAGCCAGCGCGTGAGCAGCGTTCTGAATGAGCTCCAATCTCGCCCCAGAGAGGCCAAAGAATAAATGTGTGGCTCCATTTGCTCCAGTAATCGAGCTCCCGTTAAAATAAGTGAGGGGACGCCGTCCACCCGCCTGGTACCCCGACTCGAGCCCTGCAGTCACCCTCCACCAGTGCCCCTCATCGCTCCACAGCCCCTCCAACTACCTCCTCCTCAGATTCCCTCACTGCCACCCTCCACCAGTGCCCCTCATCGCTCCGTAGCCCCTCTCTCATATTCATTTGTTGTTTAGCGCTACTCATATCAGTGTAATGTGTCAGCACTTTACACCACGAACACATTATACAGGGACAATGAATCATACAAGTATGTAAATCAGTCTACAGGGAATGTCACATAAGCCAATGAGGATTAAAAGGTGTAGGAATCACATGTCATCCATACTGGTGGGCAGTATATTTTGAGAGGGTTTGGTCTGGGGAAATACAACCTTAGGATTTAAAAGAGTATTCCATGGGGGTCAGCTTTACTGATAAAAACGTATCTCTGCCCAAACAAACATACTCATTTTAGCAACATTAGAATGATGAAAGACTGAGGAAGTTCTAACTATATCACAAAACAAAAAAACTATACCATTCATGTTTGTATTGTATGCAGCTCTTTGGTGACACCTGCTTGCCTGCCAACCTGCGCTGGGCCCCTGGCTGCAGAGAGACATAAAGGCGTCGTGCCAGCGCTATGCAAATCATGAAAATAAAATGAAAACATATACAAAAGCTTTTTTTAAATTCATTAATATGCGTGAAACTTTGCATACATTGAATATATTGATGTGACGCACATCCCTTTATAACTGAACAACACCTCTTTGCCAAGCAGTCCTTTCATTATGCTCTGAAGGTAGGGCCATGCTGACGTGTTACAAAGCCAGCAAAACAAAAAACAGCACGCCACAACAACGACGCGGTTTGTCTCAACCGGATGCCTGTGCCGGTCTCATCGCCTCCAGCATGGCTTGGCGCGGCATAAACGATATGGATTACATTTGCATTGCATGCAATTTAAACGGCTGGCGTCCAGTCATAATTAAACAGACTCACCTGCGGGCCTCTCTTTCCCAGTCCTGTCTCTGGCCTCTGAGATGCCTGCCAGTGCCTTCTCGACCTCGCCTCGGAGTCACGCGCACTTTTTAATGCGCAAGCCCAATGCGCAGGTCATGATGAGAGTCACCAGGCAGCAGAGACCCCACCCTAAGGTAAAACTAACTGTAAAACCCCGGCGCGCAGACGCGGAGGCGGAGACATCTGCGCGCTGCGCGCCTCTACGAACGTCATCATGGTCAGGTCAGGTGGTTTTTTTAATAAATTGTAATGTGTGTCACTCAGGCCCTGCTGCCTAAATGAAATTGAAATCGGCGGGTCAGCACTGCTCCGAGCGGCCGCCCTAAATATAGTGCCGCCTGGGGCGGTCCGCCCCCACCGCCCCCCCCCAGCTACGCGCCTGCTCCAGTGCACCTTATCTCACAGCTGACCTTGGGCCCCAGCCCCATATCAGGCACCATCGGGCTCCACTTTGCTTTTTCCCGGTAAAAACATTAGTAAAATCACCTTCAAACTTAAAACATTGAATATAGCAGTAAATATAATTACATGCACTTTAAAGTATGTTCCACAGTAGCCCTTATGACCCGACTGCTAATTAAATAAACAAAAACAGAAAGGCCATGACAGGGCTTTAGCGCTGATGCGAAAGTCTTTTTTGGTGCCACACTAATAACCTCTTTCTCCGTAAATACCTTTACTACCACCTTCCAACAGTGCCCCTCATCCCTCCATGGCCCCCCTAGTGACCTCCTCCTCAGACTCCCTCACTACCACCCTCCACCAGTGCTCCTCATCTCACCCTAGCTCCCCCTCCACACCATGACCTCTTCCTCGGATTCCCTCACTGTCACCCAGGGCACAAGTCCTAAAAAAAAAAAAAGAAGTGTGGGACGCTGACTTCACAACAGCAAGTGATGTCACGAAAGGTGGCTTGCACCATCAGACTCATTGCCTCCCCTCGCTCACCCCTTACATGCCATTGCATCAGAGAAGCCAGCGCGTGAGCAGCGTTCTGAATGAGCTCCAATCTCGCCCCAGAGAGGCCAAAGAATAAATGTGTGGCTCCATTTGCTCCAGTAATCGAGCTCCCGTTAAAATAAGTGAGGGGACGCCGTCCACCCGCCTGGTACCCCGACTCGAGCCCTGCAGTCACCCTCCACCAGTGCCCCTCATCGCTCCACAGCCCCTCCAACTACCTCCTCCTCAGATTCCCTCACTGCCACCCTCCACCAGTGCCCCTCATCGCTCCGTAGCCCCTCTCTCATATTCATTTGTTGTTTAGCGCTACTCATATCAGTGTAATGTGTCAGCACTTTACACCACGAACACATTATACAGGGACAATGAATCATACAAGTATGTAAATCAGTCTACAGGGAATGTCACATAAGCCAATGAGGATTAAAAGGTGTAGGAATCACATGTCATCCATACTGGTGGGCAGTATATTTTGAGAGGGTTTGGTCTGGGGAAATACAACCTTAGGATTTAAAAGAGTATTCCATGGGGGTCAGCTTTACTGATAAAAACGTATCTCTGCCCAAACAAACATACTCATTTTAGCAACATTAGAATGATGAAAGACTGAGGAAGTTCTAACTATATCACAAAACAAAAAAACTATACCATTCATGTTTGTATTGTATGCAGCTCTTTGGTGACACCTGCTTGCCTGCCAACCTGCGCTGGGCCCCTGGCTGCAGAGAGACATAAAGGCGTCGTGCCAGCGCTATGCAAATCATGAAAATAAAATGAAAACATATACAAAAGCTTTTTTTAAATTCATTAATATGCGTGAAACTTTGCATACATTGAATATATTGATGTGACGCACATCCCTTTATAACTGAACAACACCTCTTTGCCAAGCAGTCCTTTCATTATGCTCTGAAGGTAGGGCCATGCTGACGTGTTACAAAGCCAGCAAAACAAAAAACAGCACGCCACAACAACGACGCGGTTTGTCTCAACCGGATGCCTGTGCCGGTCTCATCGCCTCCAGCATGGCTTGGCGCGGCATAAACGATATGGATTACATTTGCATTGCATGCAATTTAAACGGCTGGCGTCCAGTCATAATTAAACAGACTCACCTGCGGGCCTCTCTTTCCCAGTCCTGTCTCTGGCCTCTGAGATGCCTGCCAGTGCCTTCTCGACCTCGCCTCGGAGTCACGCGCACTTTTTAATGCGCAAGCCCAATGCGCAGGTCATGATGAGAGTCACCAGGCAGCAGAGACCCCACCCTAAGGTAAAACTAACTGTAAAACCCCGGCGCGCAGACGCGGAGGCGGAGACATCTGCGCGCTGCGCGCCTCTACGAACGTCATCATGGTCAGGTCAGGTGGTTTTTTTAATAAATTGTAATGTGTGTCACTCAGGCCCTGCTGCCTAAATGAAATTGAAATCGGCGGGTCAGCACTGCTCCGAGCGGCCGCCCTAAATATAGTGCCGCCTGGGGCGGTCCGCCCCCACCGCCCCCCCCCAGCTACGCGCCTGTTCTGGAAAGAGGCTTTATTTGATTGGCGCAGGGAACAGCATGTAGGAGGCACCTGACGCGTTTCGGCCAATTGCCTTTCTCAAAGGTGTTGCCCCATCAGTGCAGTGTCCCAGGTGTAACTTGTCTCAAGATCACATGTCCCACACCTACCACACTACAATTCCCATGATTCATCTGGGATGGTAGCGTAATGTTACTGCAAACGAAATTATGTTTTACTTTGTGCACCAGTCTTCTCCCACCTGCCACACTTACCTGCAACATCATTTCGGGACTGGCAAAGCAGCAAAAAACATAATTTCGTTTGCAGTAACATTACGCTACCATCCCAGATGAATCATGGGAATTGTAGTGTGGTAGGTGTGGGACATGTGATCTTGAGACAAGTTACACCTGGGACACTGCACTGATGGGGCAACACCTTTGAGAAAGGCAATTGGCCGAAACGCGTCAGGTGCCTCCTACATGCTGTTCCCTGCGCCAATCAAATAAAGCCTCTTTCCAGAAACCGGTGTGGTGGCGCTTTGTTCTTGTGGATATTATTGACGGGAATTGCTGTCTCCCGTTGTAGCCACGACCGCCCTGCAGGGTTGGGGGTCCCCGACGACAGCCCTCTTTCTGTGAATTTTGATGGGGGACATGACCCGCTCACCTGACCTGCAAGCCTATGGATTTCCGGCGATTGTGCAGTAAGGAGAGAAAGGGAGCTGAGGAAGGCAGATGCCTATCCAAGGCAGGTTCTGGACACAGCGCTTATGGGCAGTTCGAGGGTAACAGCAGGTTTACTTTGGGCACCAGTCTTCTCCCACCTGCCACACTTACCTGCAACATCATTTCGGGACTGGCAAAGCAGCAAAAAACATAATTTCGTTTGCAGTAACATTACGCTACCATCCCAGATGAATCATGGGAATTGTAGTGTGGTAGGTGTGGGACATGTGATCTTGAGACAAGTTACACCTGGGACACTGCACTGATGGGGCAACACCTTTGAGAAAGGCAATTGGCCGAAACGCGTCAGGTGCCTCCTACATGCTGTTCCCTGCGCCAATCAAATAAAGCCTCTTTCCAGAAACCGGTGTGGTGGCGCTTTGTTCTTGTGGATATTATTGACGGGAATTGCTGTCTCCCGTTGTAGCCACGACCGCCCTGCAGGGTTGGGGGTCCCCGACGACAGCCCTCTTTCTGTGAATTTTGATGGGGGACATGACCCGCTCACCTGACCTGCAAGCCTATGGATTTCCGGCGATTGTGCAGTAAGGAGAGAAAGGGAGCTGAGGAAGGCAGATGCCTATCCAAGGCAGGTTCTGGACACAGCGCTTATGGGCAGTTCGAGGGTAACAGCAGGTTTACTTTGTGCACCAGTCTTCTCCCACCTGCCACACTTACCTGCAACATCATTTCGGGACTGGCAAAGCAGCAAAAAACATAATTTCGTTTGCAGTAACATTACGCTACCATCCCAGATGAATCATGGGAATTGTAGTGTGGTAGGTGTGGGACATGTGATCTTGAGACAAGTTACACCTGGGACACTGCACTGATGGGGCAACACCTTTGAGAAAGGCAATTGGCCGAAACGCGTCAGGTGCCTCCTACATGCTGTTCCCTGCGCCAATCAAATAAAGCCTCTTTCCAGAAACCGGTGTGGTGGCGCTTTGTTCTTGTGGATATTATTGACGGGAATTGCTGTCTCCCGTTGTAGCCACGACCGCCCTGCAGGGTTGGGGGTCCCCGACGACAGCCCTCTTTCTGTGAATTTTGATGGGGGACATGACCCGCTCACCTGACCTGCAAGCCTATGGATTTCCGGCGATTGTGCAGTAAGGAGAGAAAGGGAGCTGAGGAAGGCAGATGCCTATCCAAGGCAGGTTCTGGACACAGCGCTTATGGGCAGTTCGAGGGTAACAGCAGGTTTACTTTGTGCACCAGTCTTCTCCCACCTGCCACACTTACCTGCAACATCATTTCGGGACTGGCAAAGCAGCAAAAAACATAATTTCGTTTGCAGTAACATTACGCTACCATCCCAGATGAATCATGGGAATTGTAGTGTGGTAGGTGTGGGACATGTGATCTTGAGACAAGTTACACCTGGGACACTGCACTGATGGGGCAACACCTTTGAGAAAGGCAATTGTCCGAAACGCGTCAGGTGCCTCCTACATGCTGTTCCCTGCGCCAATCAAATAAAGCCTCTTTCCAGAAACCGGTGTGGTGGCGCTTTGTTCTTGTGGATATTATTGACGGGAATTGCTGTCTCCCGTTGTAGCCACGACCGCCCTGCAGGGTTGGGGGTCCCCGACGACAGCCCTCTTTCTGTGAATTTTGATGGGGGACATGACCCGCTCACCTGACCTGCAAGCCTATGGATTTCCGGCGATTGTGCAGTAAGGAGAGAAAGGGAGCTGAGGAAGGCAGATGCCTATCCAAGGCAGGTTCTGGACACAGCGCTTATGGGCAGTTCGAGGGTAACAGCAGGTTTACTTTGTGCACCAGTCTTCTCCCACCTGCCACACTTACCTGCAACATCATTTCGGGACTGGCAAAGCAGCAAAAAACATAATTTCGTTTGCAGTAACATTACGCTACCATCCCAGATGAATCATGGGAATTGTAGTGTGGTAGGTGTGGGACATGTGATCTTGAGACAAGTTACACCTGGGACACTGCACTGATGGGGCAACACCTTTGAGAAAGGCAATTGGCCGAAACGCGTCAGGTGCCTCCTACATGCTGTTCCCTGCGCCAATCAAATAAAGCCTCTTTCCAGAAACCGGTGTGGTGGCGCTTTGTTCTTGTGGATATTATTGACGGGAATTGCTGTCTCCCGTTGTACCCACGACCGCCCTGCAGGGTTGGGGGTCCCCGACGACAGCCCTCTTTCTGTGAATTTTGATGGGGGACATGACCCGCTCACCTGACCTGCAAGCCTATGGATTTCCGGCGATTGTGCAGTAAGGAGAGAAAGGGAGCTGAGGAAGGCAGATGCCTATCCAAGGCAGGTTCTGGACACAGCGCTTATGGGCAGTTCGAGGGTAACAGCAGGTTTACTTTGTGCACCAGTCTTCTCCCACCTGCCACACTTACCTGCAACATCATTTCGGGACTGGCAAAGCAGCAAAAAACATAATTTCGTTTGCAGTAACATTACGCTACCATCCCAGATGAATCATGGGAATTGTAGTGTGGTAGGTGTGGGACATGTGATCTTGAGACAAGTTACACCTGGGACACTGCACTGATGGGGCAACACCTTTGAGAAAGGCAATTGGCCGAAACGCGTCAGGTGCCTCCTACATGCTGTTCCCTGCGCCAATCAAATAAAGCCTCTTTCCAGAAACCAGTGTGGTGGCGCTTTGTTCTTGTGGATATTATTGACGGGAATTGCTGTCTCCCGTTGTAGCCACGACCGCCCTGCAGGGTTGGGGGTCCCCGACGACAGCCCTCTTTCTGTGAATTTTGATGGGGGACATGACCCGCTCACCTGACCTGCAAGCCTATGGATTTCCGGCGATTGTGCAGTAAGGAGAGAAAGGGAGCTGAGGAAGGCAGATGCCTATCCAAGGCAGGTTCTGGACACAGCGCTTATGGGCAGTTCGAGGGTAACAGCAGGTTTACTTTGTGCACCAGTCTTCTCCCACCTGCCACACTTACCTGCAACATCATTTCGGGACTGGCAAAGCAGCAAAAAACATAATTTCGTTTGCAGTAACATTACGCTACCATCCCAGATGAATCATGGGAATTGTAGTGTGGTAGGTGTGGGACATGTGATCTTGAGACAAGTTACACCTGGGACACTGCACTGATGGGGCAACACCTTTGAGAAAGGCAATTGGCCGAAACGCGTCAGGTGCCTCCTACATTCTGTTCCCTGCGCCAATCAAATAAAGCCTCTTTCCAGAAACCGGTGTGGTGGCGCTTTGTTCTTGTGGATATTATTGACGGGAATTGCTGTCTCCCGTTGTAGCCACGACCGCCCTGCAGGGTTGGGGGTCCCCGACGACAGCCCTCTTTCTGTGAATTTTGATGGGGGACATGACCCGCTCACCTGACCTGCAAGCCTATGGATTTCCGGCGATTGTGCAGTAAGGAGAGAAAGGGAGCTGAGGAAGGCAGATGCCTATCCAAGGCAGGTTCTGGACACAGCGCTTATGGGCAGTTCGAGGGTAACAGCAGGTTTACTTTGTGCACCAGTCTTCTCCCACCTGCCACACTTACCTGCAACATCATTTCGGGACTGGCAAAGCAGCAAAAAACATAATTTCGTTTGCAGTAACATTACGCTACCATCCCAGATGAATCATGGGAATTGTAGTGTGGTAGGTGTGGGACATGTGATCTTGAGACAAGTTACACCTGGGACACTGCACTGATGGGGCAACACCTTTGAGAAAGGCAATTGGCCGAAACGCGTCAGGTGCCTCCTACATGCTGTTCCCTGCGCCAATCAAATAAAGCCTCTTTCCAGAAACCGGTGTGGTGGCGCTTTGTTCTTGTGGATATTATTGACGGGAATTGCTGTCTCCCGTTGTAGCCACGACCGCCCTGCAGGGTTGGGGGTCCCCGACGATAGCCCTCTTTCTGTGAATTTTGATGGGGGACATGACCCGCTCACCTGACCTGCAAGCCTATGGATTTCCGGCGATTGTGCAGTAAGGAGAGAAAGGGAGCTGAGGAAGGCAGATGCCTATCCAAGGCAGGTTCTGGACACAGCGCTTATGGGCAGTTCGAGGGTAACAGCAGGTTTACTTTGTGCACCAGTCTTCTCCCACTTGCCACACTTACCTGCAACATCATTTCGGGACTGGCAAAGCAGCAAAAAACATAATTTCGTTTGCAGTAACATTACGCTACCATCCCAGATGAATCATGGGAATTGTAGTGTGGTAGGTGTGGGACATGTGATCTTGAGACAAGTTACACCTGGGACACTGCACTGATGGGGCAACACCTTTGAGAAAGGCAATTGTCCGAAACGCGTCAGGTGCCTCCTACATGCTGTTCCCTGCGCCAATCAAATAAAGCCTCTTTCCAGAAACCGGTGTGGTGGCGCTTTGTTCTTGTGGATATTATTGACGGGAATTGCTGTCTCCCGTTGTAGCCACGACCGCCCTGCAGGGTTGGGGGTCCCCGACGACAGCCCTCTTTCTGTGAATTTTGATGGGGGACATGACCCGCTCACCTGACCTGCAAGCCTATGGATTTCCGGCGATTGTGCAGTAAGGAGAGAAAGGGAGCTGAGGAAGGCAGATGCCTATCCAAGGCAGGTTCTGGACACAGCGCTTATGGGCAGTTCGAGGGTAACAGCAGGTTTACTTTGTGCACCAGTCTTCTCCCACCTGCCACACTTACCTGCAACATCATTTCGGGACTGGCAAAGCAGCAAAAAACATAATTTCGTTTGCAGTAACATTACGCTACCATCCCAGATGAATCATGGGAATTGTAGTGTGGTAGGTGTGGGACATGTGATCTTGAGACAAGTTACACCTGGGACACTGCACTGATGGGGCAACACCTTTGAGAAAGGCAATTGGCCGAAACGCGTCAGGTGCCTCCTACATGCTGTTCCCTGCGCCAATCAAATAAAGCCTCTTTCCAGAAACCGGTGTGGTGGCGCTTTGTTCTTGTGGATATTATTGACGGGAATTGCTGTCTCCCGTTGTACCCACGACCGCCCTGCAGGGTTGGGGGTCCCCGACGACAGCCCTCTTTCTGTGAATTTTGATGGGGGACATGACCCGCTCACCTGACCTGCAAGCCTATGGATTTCCGGCGATTGTGCAGTAAGGAGAGAAAGGGAGCTGAGGAAGGCAGATGCCTATCCAAGGCAGGTTCTGGACACAGCGCTTATGGGCAGTTCGAGGGTAACAGCAGGTTTACTTTGTGCAGCAGTCTTCTCCCACCTGCCACACTTACCTGCAACATCATTTCGGGACTGGCAAAGCAGCAAAAAACATAATTTCGTTTGCAGTAACATTACGCTACCATCCCAGATGAATCATGGGAATTGTAGTGTGGTAGGTGTGGGACATGTGATCTTGAGACAAGTTACACCTGGGACACTGCACTGATGGGGCAACACCTTTGAGAAAGGCAATTGGCCGAAACGCGTCAGGTGCCTCCTACATGCTGTTCCCTGCGCCAATCAAATAAAGCCTCTTTCCAGAAACCGGTGTGGTGGCGCTTTGTTCTTGTGGATATTATTGACGGGAATTGCTGTCTCCCGTTGTAGCCACGACCGCCCTGCAGGGTTGGGGGTCCCCGACGACAGCCCTCTTTCTGTGAATTTTGATGGGGGACATGACCCGCTCACCTGACCTGCAAGCCTATGGATTTCCGGCGATTGTGCAGTAAGGAGAGAAAGGGAGCTGAGGAAGGCAGATGCCTATCCAAGGCAGGTTCTGGACACAGCGCTTATGGGCAGTTCGAGGGTAACAGCAGGTTTACTTTGTGCACCAGTCTTCTCCCACCTGCCACATTTACCTGCAACATCATTTCGGGACTGGCAAAGCAGCAAAAAACATAATTTCGTTTGCAGTAACATTACGCTACCATCCCAGATGAATCATGGGAATTGTAGTGTGGTAGGTGTGGGACATGTGATCTTGAGACAAGTTAAACCTGGGACACTGCACTGATGGGGCAACACCTTTGAGAAAGGCAATTGGCCGAAACGCGTCAGGTGCCTCCTACATGCTGTTCCCTGCGCCAATCAAATAAAGCCTCTTTCCAGAAACCGGTGTGGTGGCGCTTTGTTCTTGTGGATATTATTGACGGGAATTGCTGTCTCCCGTTGTAGCCACGACCGCCCTGCAGGGTTGGGGGTCCCCGACGACAGCCCTCTTTCTGTGAATTTTGATGGGGGACATGACCCGCTCACCTGACCTGCAAGCCTATGGATTTCCGGCGATTGTGCAGTAAGGAGAGAAAGGGAGCTGAGGAAGGCAGATGCCTATCCAAGGCAGGTTCTGGACACAGCGCTTATGGGCAGTTCGAGGGTAACAGCAGGTTTACTTTGTGCACCAGTCTTCTCCCACCTGCCACACTTACCTGCAACATCATTTCGGGACTGGCAAAGCAGCAAAAAACATAATTTCGTTTGCAGTAACATTACGCTACCATCCCAGATGAATCATGGGAATTGTAGTGTGGTAGGTGTGGGACATGTGATCTTGAGACAAGTTACACCTGGGACACTGCACTGATGGGGCAACACCTTTGAGAAAGGCAATTGGCCGAAACGCGTCAGGTGCCTCCTACATGCTGTTCCCTGCGCCAATCAAATAAAGCCTCTTTCCAGAAACCGGTGTGGTGGCGCTTTGTTCTTGTGGATATTATTGACGGGAATTGCTGTCTCCCGTTGTAGCCACGACCGCCCTGCAGGGTTGGGGGTCCCCGACGACAGCCCTCTTTCTGTGAATTTTGATGGGGGACATGACCCGCTCACCTGACCTGCAAGCCTATGGATTTCCGGCGATTGTGCAGTAAGGAGAGAAAGGGAGCTGAGGAAGGCAGATGCCTATCCAAGGCAGGTTCTGGACACAGCGCTTATGGGCAGTTCGAGGGTAACAGCAGGTTTACTTTGTGCACCAGTCTTCTCCCACCTGCCACACTTACCTGCAACATCATTTCGGGACTGGCAAAGCAGCAAAAAACATAATTTCGTTTGCAGTAACATTACGCTACCATCCCAGATGAATCATGGGAATTGTAGTGTGGTAGGTGTGGGACATGTGATCTTGAGACAAGTTACACCTGGGACACTGCACTGATGGGGCAACACCTTTGAGAAAGGCAATTGGCCAAAACGCGTCAGGTGCCTCCTACATGCTGTTCCCTGCGCCAATCAAATAAAGCCTCTTTCCAGAAACCGGTGTGGTGGCGCTTTGTTCTTGTGGATATTATTGACGGGAATTGCTGTCTCCCGTTGTAGCCACGACCGCCCTGCAGGGTTGGGGGTCCCCGACGACAGCCCTCTTTCTGTGAATTTTGATGGGGGACATGACCCGCTCACCTGACCTGCAAGCCTATGGATTTCCGGCGATTGTGCAGTAAGGAGAGAAAGGGAGCTGAGGAAGGCAGATGCCTATCCAAGGCAGGTTCTGGACACAGCGCTTATGGGCAGATCGAGGGTAACAGCAGGTTTACTTTGTGCACCAGTCTTCTCCCACCTGCCACACTTACCTGCAACATCATTTCGGGACTGGCAAAGCAGCAAAAAACATAATTTCGTTTGCAGTAACATTACGCTACCATCCCAGATGAATCATGGGAATTGTAGTGTGGTAGGTGTGGGACATGTGATCTTGAGACAAGTTACACCTGGGACACTGCACTGATGGGGCAACACCTTTGAGAAAGGCAATTGGCCGAAACGCGTCAGGTGCCTCCTACATGCTGTTCCCTGCGCCAATCAAATAAAGCCTCTTTCCAGAAACCGGTGTGGTGGCGCTTTGTTCTTGTGGATATTATTGACGGGAATTGCTGTCTCCCGTTGTAGCCACGACCGCCCTGCAGGGTTGGGGGTCCCCGACGACAGCCCTCTTTCTGTGAATTTTGATGGGGGACATGACCCGCTCACCTGACCTGCAAGCCTATGGATTTCCGGCGATTGTGCAGTAAGGAGAGAAAGGGAGCTGAGGAAGGCAGATGCCTATCCAAGGCAGGTTCTGGACACAGCGCTTATGGGCAGATCGAGGGTAACAGCAGGTTTACTTTGTGCACCAGTCTTCTCCCACCTGCCACACTTACCTGCAACATCATTTCGGGACTGGCAAAGCAGCAAAAAACATAATTTCGTTTGCAGTAACATTACGCTACCATCCCAGATGAATCATGGGAATTGTAGTGTGGTAGGTGTGGGACATGTGATCTTGAGACAAGTTACACCTGGGACACTGCACTGATGGGGCAACACCTTTGAGAAAGGCAATTGGCCGAAACGCGTCAGGTGCCTCCTACATGCTGTTCCCTGCGCCAATCAAATAAAGCCTCTTTCCAGAAACCGGTGTGGTGGCGCTTTGTTCTTGTGGATATATATATATATATATATATATATATATATATAAATATATTACCTACTGGCCGCTGCCAGTAGGTAGTTGTAGTGAGGACCTTGTTTCTATTCAAAAAGCATTTTTGTCTTTTCCCAAAAACTTTGGCGCCGGTTGACGAATCTTCGCGAACTTTTCAAAATGTTGGTCCTGATCCAGTCAGCTCCTATCCTTAAAGTTTCGGGGTGATTTGCCAAGCGGGGGCCGAGAAAAAAGGGGGGTCCCAAAACACGTTTTCTCCATGTTATTTCCCATAGGAAACTTTAGACACGACTACAGCCCGAACTGCTGAACGGAATTACACCAAATTTGGCAAAAAGGTAGCCCTCGGTTCGGAAAGAGACCTTTTTTTTAAATGGTGTAAATACGTTCAGTAGTTTTTGAGAAATTCAAAATATAGAGGTAAAAAAATCATTTTCCCATAGGAAACTCAAGACACGGTTACAGCTGAAACTGCTGAACGGAATTACACCAAATTTGACAAAAAGGTAGTGCTTGGTTCATAAAGTGACCTTTTTTTTAAATGGGGTGAATCCGTTCATTAGTTTTCGAGATAATACAGGAAAAAAACCTTTATATATCTGGGCGGGACCTAATTACACAAGCACAAGCTTCAATCCAGGAAGTGTTGGCAGCCATCTTGGTGCAATGCTTTGTAGGTCTCACCTAGCGATGCAGCGCATGCGCTGCACCCTACACAAACACCACTGCACTGCCCTAAACCCTACAACACTACCCCAGCACGACCCCCTACACTGTCCGAACACCACTGCACTGCTCTAAACCCTGAAACACCAGCCCCAGCAAGACCCCCTACACTGCCCTGCCCTAAATCCTGAAACACCAACCCCAGCAAGACCCCCTGCACTGCCCGAACACCACTGCACTTCCCTAAACCCTGAAACACCAGCCCCAGCAAGACCCCCTACACTGCCCGAAAAGCACTGCACTACCCTAAACCCTGAAACACCAGCCCCAGCAAGACCCCCTACACTGCCCGAACACCACTGCACTGCCCTAAACCCTGAAACACCAGCCCAGCACGACCCCCTACACTGCCCGAACACAACTGCACTGCCCTAAACCCTGAAACACCAGCCCCAGCACGACCCTCTACACTGCCCGAACACCACTGCACTGCCCTAAACCCTGAAACACCAGCCCCAGCAACACCCCCTACACTTCCCAAACACCACTGCCCTTAACCCTGAAACACCACCCCCAGCAAGAGCCCCTACACTGTCTGAACACCACTGCCCTAAACCCTGAAACACCACCCCCAGCAAGACCCCCTACACTGCCCGAACATCACTGCACTGCCCTAAACCCTGAAACACCAACCCATGCATGACCCCTACACTGCCCGAACACCACTGCACTGCCCTAAACCCTGAAACACCAGCCCCAGCAACACCCCCTACACTTCAAACACCACTGCCCTAAACCCTGAAACACCACCCCCAGCAAGACCCCCTACACTGCCCGAACACCACAGCACTGCCCTAAACACTGAAACACCACCCCATGCATGACCCCTACACTGCCCGAACACCACTGCACTGCCCTAAACCCTGAAACACCACCCCCAGCACGACCCCCTACACTGCCCAAACACCACTGCACTGCCCTAAACCCTTGAAACACCACCCCCAGCAAGACCCCCTACACTGCCCGAACACCACCGCCCTAAACCCTGAAACACCACCCCCAGCAAGACCCCCTACACTGCCCGAACACCGCTGCACTGCCCTAAAGCTTAAAACACTACCCCCAGCATGACCCCTACACTGCCCGAACACCACTGCTCTGCCCTAAACCCTGAAACACTACCCCCAGCACCTCCCCCTACACTGCCTGAACACCATTGCACTGCCCTAAACCCTGAAACACTAGCCCCAGCACGACCCCCTGCACTGCCCGAACACCACTGCTCTGACCAAAACCCTGAAGCACCAGCCCCAGCAAGACCCCCTACACTGCCCGAACACCATTGCGTTGCCCAAAACCCTGAAACACCAGCCCCAGCACAACCCCGTACACTGCCCGAACACCACTGCACTGCCCTAAACCCTGAAACACCACCCCCTGCACGACCCCCTACACTGCCCGAACACCGCTGCACTGCCCTAAACCTTAAAACACTACCCCCAGCATGACCCCTACACTGCCCGACCACCACTGCTCTGCCCTAAACCCTGAAACACTACCCCTAGCACCTCCCCCTACACTGCCCGAACACCATTGCACTGCCCTAAACCCTGAAACACTAGCCTCAGCACGACCCCCTGCACTGCCCGAACACCACTGCTCTGACCAAAACCCTGAAGCACCAGCCCCAGCACGACCCCCTACACTGCCCGAACACCATTGCGTTGCCCAAAACCCTGAAACACCAGCCCCAGCACAACCCCGTACACTGCCCGAACACCACTGCACTGCCCTAAACCCTGAAACACCAGCCCCAGCACGACCCCCTGCACTACACAAACACAGCTGCACTACCCTAAACCCTAAAACACTACCCCCAGCATGACGCCCTACACTACACAAACACCACTGCACTACACTAAACCCTAAAACACTAACCCCTACACTACACAAACAACACTGCACTACCCTAAACCCTAAAACACTACCCCCAGCAGTACCCCCTACACTACCCAAACACCACTGCACTACCCTAAACCCTAAAACACTACCCCCAGCAGTACCCCCAACACTACCCAAGTACGACTGCACTACCGTAAACCCTAAAACACTACCCCCAGCAGTACCCCCTACACTACCCAAACACCATTGCACTACCCTAAACCGTAAAACACCACACCCAGCAGTACCCCTACACTACCCAAACACCACTACATTACCCTAAACCCTAAACCACTACCCCCAGCACGACCCCCTACACTACCCAAACACCACTGCACTACCCTAAACCCTAAAAAACGACCCCAGCATGACCCCCTACACTACCCAAACACCACTGCACTACACTAAACCCTAAAACACTCCCCGAGCACGACTCCCTACACTACCCAAACACCACTGCACTACCCTAAACACTAAATCTACCCCAGCATGACCCTCTACACTACCCAAACACCACTGCACTACCCTAAACCCTAAATCTACCCTCAGCATGACCCCCTATACTACCCAAACACCACTGCACTACCTTAAAACCTAAAACACTACCCCCAGCATGACCCTCTACACTACCCAAACACCACTGCACTACCCTAAACCCTAAAACACTACCCCAGCACGACCCCCTACAGTACACAAACACCACTGCACTACCATAAACCCTAAATCTACACCAAGCACGACCCCATACGCTATAGAAACATCACTTCAGTATCCTAAAACACTACCACCAGCACAACCCCTTACACTACACAAACACCACTGCACTGCCCTAAACCCTAAAACACTACGCCAGCACGACCCCCTACACTACACAAACACCACTGCACTACCATAAACCCTAAATCTACACCAAGCACGACCCCATACGCTATAGAAACATCACTTCAGTACCCTAAAACACTACCACCAGCACAACCCCCTACACTACACAAACACCACTGCACTACCCTAAACCCTAAAACACTACCCTCAGCACGACCCCCTACACTACCCAAACACCACTGCACTACATATATATATTCACTGAAAAAAACATAGGTTTCAGGCAGGTTATAGTTAGGAATTAGCATTTAAAAAACCTTAGAAATTCACTGAAAAAACCATAGGTTTCAGGGCTGTTATAGTTAGCTGGACATTTCACTCGTACAAAACCATTGAAATTCCTCCGTTATAGTTAGTTTAGCTAACTATAACTCGCGCGCCCGCAATCCACTGCTGATGATGTCACATATTACATCATTCATGACATGGTCAGGGACATCACTGATGACATCACTGATGATATCTCAAATGACATCACTGATGACATCACTGATGACAACATCCAGTGAATGTGGTTTGGTTCGTTATTTAAATATGTATTATATATATAGCAATCTGCATTGAAGAATTAGTGGATATATAAATATCTGGATGGAGGATTTAGTAGCAGTGTGATTGACTATTTACTTGACTAATTTATAGTGTCTCACTATATATATTGGATAGTGACTAAACTGTGTGAATATCTGTATCACTTTGTCAGTTGTTGTGTAAACTGCTGCACCAGTTGGTTGCTAGCTATGTGAAAGTCTATATTAGTTATTGATTAGTTAACTGAGTATTTTTATGGGAGAGTGAATGTGTGTGTGGTTCTGTGGGGGGTGTGTGACTGCCCAAAGATGTGTGAATAGTTGATTCAGTAGTAGACCAATCGCAATGGACCGCACACCGCTAGCCCCTCCACCGGGTCGCCCCTGGGGAAGCTGGTACATGGAGTTCTTGAGTGGTTCACCCCAATGGGTGCAAGTAAGTACTTGTTGAACTGATTTCTTTAGTGGTTCACCCCAGTGGGTGCAAGTAAGTACTTGTTGAACTAATAATCTCTAGACCCAATACATGTCCCGGGTTTTGGAATATCGCCCGCGACATGGCTCGGGTTTCGGGATAACTTCCCTCCTCAGTAGAGAAAATAGTTAGGGGTGGAGAAGAGGGCCGCCAAACAACCGTCAAAGGCCTCGTTGCCCGCACAGGCACGCAGGTGCGTCGTCCAGGAGCTCGTCAGCTCAAAGCTCGAGGGAGCCATATTTGTAGACCAATCGCAATGGACCGCACACCGCTAGCCCCTCCTCCGGGTCGCCCTTGGGGAAGCTGGTACATGGAGTTCTTGAGTGGTTCACCCCAATGGGTGCAAGTAAGTACTTGTTGAACTGATTTCTTTAGTGGTTCACCCCAGTGGGTGCAAGTAAGTACTTGTTGAACCAATAATCTCTAGACCCAATACATGTCCCGGGTTTTGGAATATCGCCCGAGACATGGCTCGGGTTTCGGGATAACTTCCCTCCTCAGTAGAGAAAATAGTTAGGGGTGGAGAAGAGGGCCGCCAAACAACCGTCAAAGGCCTCGTTGCCCGCACAGGCACGCAGGTGCGTCGTCCAGGAGCTCGTCAGCTCAAAGCTCGAGGGAGCCATATTTGTAGACCAATCGCAATGGACCGCACACCGCTAGCCCCTAGTTGATTCAGTAGGTATATGAGGTTAAGACTGCATGTTATAACAGTTGTTTGGGTGAGTGAATATCCTTAAGGGTGTGGTGAGCAAATATATCTCTCAATGGTACATGTCCAACAAACTAGAAAAATAAAAGGCAGCGTATGTGGCAATTGTTGAATATAAATAAGTATACATAAGACTCAGTGATTGTATCAGTGATTGTATGAATAACTGTGTACTTGTAATAGTGATTTTATAACACACTAAGTTTGAGTTACTATCTATATGAATAAATGAAGTGGTGTTTGTATAAGTGTGTAGCTGACTAAATGTAAGTATGATCCATTGTTTGCATAAGTGAGTAGGATGACTGCATAAGTGAATAGGATGTGTGCTGGTGTGTAATGTCGATATAGGTGTATAAGTATATTTAATAGTGTTCTATTGATCATTGACAGTATGTATGAGTGAATCTATAGGTAAGTTATTAGATGTATGTGTAGATCTAGGAATCACTGAGTGGGTTTTTAGAAACTTGTATTGGTGTGTCAATGGATTCAAATATGGTACTCTGTATTTTACAGTGAGTGATGAAAAGGTTATACTAGTGTATGATGAGGTGTATCTGATTGTCATGTGGATGATGTAATCAGTGATGTCATCAGTGATGTCATTTGAGATGTCATCAGTGATGTCATCAGTGATATCACTGACCATGTCATGAATGATGTAACATGTGACATCATCAGCAGTGGATTGTGGGCGCGCGAGTTATACTTTAGCAGAACTAACTATAACGGAGGAATTTCAATGGTTTTGTACGAGTGAAATGTCCAGCTAACTATAACAGCCCTGAAACACTATGTGTTGGGGTACTGACTGACTGAATGATTAGAGTACTGCAAGGAGAGTACCTGGGTGAATTTATAAGTGGTTGGGTTTTGGCACAGTGAATGGATTAGTACATGGTGCTGAGTGGGTCACTGCAGGAGTGCAAGGGGAGTGACAGGGTGTTTGCTGGAAGTGTATGGATACTGACTGGAGAATTGAAGGTGTGAAAGACAAGTGTGTAGGTGGTTAGAAGACTGCATGCATAGTGGATAGGGGTTTGAAGCAGTCCATGTGCTAAGTCCTGGGTCACTGGATGAGTACTTGGGTACTGACTGAATGATTAGAGTACTGCAAGGAGAGTGCCTGGGTGAATTTATAAGTGGTTGGGTTTTGGCGCAGTGAATGGATTAGTACATGGTGCTGAATGGGTCACTAGAGGAGTGCAAGGGGAGTGACAGGGTGTTTGCTGAAAGTGTATGGATACTGACTGGGGAATTGAAGGTGTGAAAGACAATTGTGTAGGTGGTTAGAGAACTGCATGCATAGTGGATAGGGGTTTGAAGCAGTCTATGTGCTAAGGCCTGGCTCACTGCATGAGTACTTGGGTACTGACTGAATGATTAGAGTACTGCAAGGAGAGTGCCTAGGTGAATTTATAAGTGGTTGGGTTTTGGCGCAGTAAATGGATTAGTACATGGTGCTGAATGGATCAGTAGAGGAGTGCAAGGGGAGTGACAGGGTGTTTGCTGGAAGTGTATGGATACTGACTTGGGAATTGAAGGTGTGAAAGACAAGTGTGTAGGTGGTTAGAGGACTGCATGCATAGTGGATAGGTGCTTGAAGCAGTCCATGTGCTAAGGCCTGGCTCACTGCATGAGTACTTGGATACTGACTGAATGATTAGAGTACTGCAAGGAGAGTGCCTGGGTGAATTTATAAGTGTTTCGGTTTTGGCGCAGTGAATGGGTTAGCACATGGTGCTGAATGGGTCACTGGAGGAGTGCAAGGGGAGTGACAGGGTGTTTGCCCGAGTGTATAGATACTGACTGGGGAATTGAAGGTGTGAAAGACAAGTGTGTAGGTGGTTAGAGGACTGCATGCATAGTGGACAGGGGTTTGAAGCAGTCCATGTGCTAAGGCCTGGTTCACTGGATGAGTACTTGGGTACTGACTGAATGATTAGAGTACTGCAAAGAGAGTGCCTGGGTGAATTTATAAGTGGTTGAGTTTTGCCGCAGTGAATGGATTAGTACATGGTGCTAAATGGGTCACTAGAGGAGTGCAAGGGGAGTGACAGGGTGTTGGCTGGAAGTGTATGGATACTGACCGGGGAATTGAAGGTGTGAAAGACAAGTGTGTAGGTGGTTAGAGGACTGCATGCATAGTGGATAGGCATTTGAAGCAGTCCATGTGCTAAGGCCTGGCTCAGTGCATGAGGGCTTGGGTACTGACTGAATAATTAGAGTACTGCAAGGAGAGTGCCTGGGTGAATTTATAAGTGTATGGGTTTTGGTGCAGTGAATGGATTAGTATATGGTGCTAAATGGGTCACTAGAGGAGTGCAAGGGGGGTGACAGGGTGTTTGCCCGAGTGTATAGATACTGACTGGGGAATTGAAGGTGTGAAAGACAAGTGTGTAGGTGGTTAGAGGACTGCATGCATAGTGGACAGGGGTTTGAAGCAGTCCATGTGCTAAGGCCTGGGTCACTGGATGAGTACTTGGGTACTGACTGAATGATTAGAGTACTGCAAAGAGAGTGCCTGGGTGAATTTATAAGTGGTTGAGTTTTGCCGCAGTGAATGGATTAGTACATGGTGCTAAATGGGTCACTAGAGGAGTGCAAGGGGAGTGACAGGGTGTTGGCTGGAAGTGTATGGATACTGACTGGGGAATTGAAGGTGTGAAAGACAAGTGTGTAGGTGGTTAGAGGACTGCATGCATAGTGGATAGGCATTTGAAGCAGTCCATGTGCTAAGGCCTGGCTCAGTGCATGAGGGCTTGGGTACTGACTGAATAATTAGAGTACTGCAAGGAGAGTGCCTGGGTGAATTTATAAGTGTATGGGTTTTGGTGCAGTGAATGGATTAGTATATGGTGCTAAATGGGTCACTAGAGGAGTGCAAGGGGAGTGACAGGGTGTTTGCTGGAAGTGTATGGATACTGACTGGGGAATTAAAGGTGTGAAAGACAAGTGTGCATGTGGTTAGAGGACTGCATGCATAGTGGATAGGCGTTTGAAGCAGTCCATGTGCTAAGGCCTGGCTCAGTGCATGAGTACTTGGGTACTGACTGAATGATTAGAGTACTGCAAGGAGAGTGCCTGGGTGAATTTATAAGTGGTTGGGTTTTGGCGCAGTGAATGGATTAGTACATGGTGCTTAATGGGTCACTACAGGAGTGCAAGGGGAGTGACAGGGTGTTTGCTGAAAGTGTATGGATACTGACTGGAGAATTGAAGGTGTGAAAGACAAGTGTGTAGGTGGTTAGAAGACTGCATGCATAGTGGATAGGGGTTTGAAGCAGTCCATGTGCAAAGGCCTGGCTCACTGCATGAGTACTTGGGTACTGACTGAATGATTAGAGTACTGCAAGGAGAGTGCCTGGATGAATTTATACGTGGCTGGGTTTTGGCGCAGTGAATGGATTAGTACATGGTGCTGAGTGGGTCACTACAGGAGTGCAAGGGGAGTGACAGGGTGTTTGCTGGAAGTGTATGGATACTGACTGGAGAATTGAAGGTGTGAAAGACAAGTGTGTAGGTGGTTAGAAGACTGCATGCATAGTGGATAGGGGTTTGAAGCAGTCCATGTGCTAAGTCCTGGGTCACTGGATGAGTACTTGGGTACTGACTGAATGATTAGAGTACTGCAAGGAGAGTGCCTGGGTGAATTTATAAGTGGTTGGGTTTTGGCGCAGTGAATGGATTAGTACATGGTGCTGAATGGGTCACTAGAGGAGTGCAAGGGGAGTGACAGGGTGTTTGCTGAAAGTGTATGGATACTGACTGGGGAATTGAAGGTGTGAAAGACAAGTGTGTAGGTGGTTAGAGAACTGCATGCATAGTGGATAGGGGTTTGAAGCAGTCTATGTGCTAAGGCCTGGCTCAGTGCATGAGTACTTGGGTTTTGACTGAATGATTAGAGTACTGCAAGGAGAGTGCCTTGGTGAATTTATAAGTGTTTGGGTTTTGGCGCAGTGAATGGGTTAGTACATGGTGCTGAATGGGTCACTGGAGGAGTGCAAGGGGAGGGACAGGGTGTTTGCTGGAAGTGTATGGATACTGACTGGGGAATTGAAGGTGTGAAAGACAAGTGTGTAGGTGGTTAGAGGACTGCATGCATAGTGGATAGGGGTTTGAAGCAGTCCATGTGCTAAGGCCTGGGTCACTGGATGAGTACTTGGGTACTGACTGAATGATTAGAGTACTGCAAAGAGAGTGCCTGGGTGAATTTATAAGTGGATGAGTTTTGCCGCAGTGAATGGATTAGTACATGGTGCTGAATGGGTCACTAGAGGAGTGCAAGGGGAGTGACAGGGTGTTTGCTGGAAGTGTATGGATACTGACTGGGGAATTGAAGGTGTGAAAGACAAGTGTGTAGGTGGTTAGAGGACTGCATGCATAGTGGATAGGCATTTGAAGCAGTCCATGTGCTAAGGCCTGGCTCAGTGCATGAGTGCTTGGGTACTGACTGAATAATTAGAGTACTGCAAGGAGAGTGCCTGGGTGAATTTATAAGTGTATGGGTTTTGGTGCAGTGAATGGATTAGTACATGGTGCTGAATGGGTCACTGGAGGAGTGCAAGGGGAGTGACAGGGTGTTTGCTGGAAGTGTATGGATACTGACTGGAGAATTGAAGGTGTGAAAGACAAGTGTGTAGGTGGTTAGAGGACTGCATGCGTAGTGGACAGGGGTTTGTAGCAATGTATGTGTTAAATTCTGGGTCACTGCATGAGTCCTTGAGTACTGACTGAATGATTAGAGTACTGCAAGGAGAGTACCTAGGTGAATTTATAAGTGGGTTTTGGTGCAGTTTTTACAATTTTTTCAGGTGGGTACTGGTGGTAACTGACTCTGACTAACCAGTCCTGGAGCCAGTACTATGCTAAAAGACACTTAGAATACAGTTAAAACACCTACATACACTAGGGAACACTATGTGTTGGGGTACCCCTGTGATTAGAATGATATCCTCTGTAAGCCCCTAGTACATAATAGGGCAGGGGGATTAAAACTACCTCCTAAAATGCGCCACAGGGTGTGTTTTCACACTGGTGAAAAATCCTGAGTGTCCCTTGGGTCCAACTAGCCCACCAGGTATCTCCAGTTAGCGCCACAGAGCTGCGTTGCAGAGAGGTGTAAGAAGTGGCACGGCCTGGACCACCTCTCTGCAACGCAGCACAGTGGCGCTTACTGGAAGCACCTGGTGGAGTAGTTGGCCCCCAGGGGCCCTCAGGATTGAAGGCAAATTATTTCCCGATCTTAAAACGCGCCACAGGGCATGTTTGTACATGTCACCTCAAGCCCCATCCACTCGCTTCACCACTGTGTAAACGCACCCTGTGGCTGTTTTAATTTGGGAGATTAAGTCCCCTTGAATCCTGAGGGTCCCTAGGGTCCAAGTAGACCACTAGGTACCTCCAGTAAGCGCCACAGAGCTGAATTGCAGAGAGGTGTAAAAAAGGGCACGGCCTGGACCACCTCTGTACAACGCAGCGCAGTGGCGCTTACTTGAAGCACCTGGTGGACTAGTTGGCTCCCAGGGTCCCTCAGGATTGAAGGGGAATTATTTTCGCATCTTAAAACCCGCCACAGGGCGTGTTTGCACACGTCACCTCAGGCCCCATCCCCTCGCTTCACCACTGTGTAAACGCACCCTGTGGACGTTTTAATTTGGGAGATTAAGTCCCCTTGAATCCTGAGGGTCCCTGGGGTCCAAGTAGCCCACTAGGTACCTCCAGTAAGCGCCACAGAGCTGCGTTACAGTGAGATGTGAAAAGGGGCACGGCCTGGGCCACCTCTCTGAAACACAGTGCAGTGGCACTTACTGGAAGCACCTGGTGGGCTAGTTTGCCCCCTGGGGCTCTCAGGATTGAAGGAGAATTATTTCCCCAACTTAAAACACGCCACAGGGCGTATTTTCACACGTCACCTCAGGCCCCATCCCCTCCCTTCACCACTGTGTAAACGCACCCTGTGGCCGTTTTCAATTGGGAGATTAAGTCCCCTTGAATCCTGAGGGTCCCTAGGGTCAAACTAGCCCACTAGGTACGTCCAGTAAGCGCCGTTGCAGAGAGGTGTAAAAAGGGGCACGGCCTGCACCACCTCTCTGCAACGCAGCGCAGTGGCGCTAACTGGAGGTACCTGGTGGGCTAGTTGGCTCCCAGGGACCCTCAGGATTGAAGAGGAATTCATTCCCCAACTTAAACCGCGCCACATGGTGTGTTTGCACACGTGTCAACTCAGGCCCCGCCCCCTCCCTTCACCACAGTGCAAACGCGCCCCGTGACGTGTTTTAAATTGGGGGATTAACCCCCCTTAAATACTGAGGGTCCCTGGGATGCAACTAGCCCAACAGCTACCTCCATTAAGCGCCACAGAGCTGCATTGCAGAGAGGTGCAAAAAGGGGCGTGGCCTCAGAACACCTCGCTGCAACGCAGCCCCCTGGCACATACTCGAGGTTCCTGGTGGACTAGTTGGCCCCCAGGGACCTCCAGTATTCAAGGGGAATTCGTTCCCCATCTGCAAACATGCCAGGGGGCGCATTTGCAGAGTGCTGAAAGGAGGGGGCGTGGCCTCCGGCACCATGCCGGTCTTTGTTGTTTGTTTTTAAGAAGGGGGGCTGTGTGGCCCCCCTTCTTTTCCTAATATTCTTGGCCCTGGGGACCCCATCCCCCAGGGCCTGCCCCCAAATGTATTTATTTTTTCAAAAAATTGGGAAGGGGGCCGCGTGGCCCCACTCCTGAGGCCATAATCTGCCTCGGGGACCCCATCCCCCGGGGCATGGCCATTTTTTAAATTATTTTTGTTATTGGAGGGGGGCTGCCTTGCCCCCCTTCTTAGGCCATTTATGACCCAGGGACCCCATCCCCCAGGGGCCGGCAAAGGTATATATATATTTTTTTTTAATTTTTAATATTCGAGGAGGGGGGCCGCGTGGCCCCACTTCCGGGCCACTAATAGCCCCGGGACCCCATACCCCGGGGCTGGCCCTCTCCGTTGGGGGCCGTGGGGGGTCCCCAATCCTCCCACAGTCCCGCCGGCTCCCCGCTTCCTGCAGGAGCCGGCATTGCTTTTCCACATGGGGAGCTGCTAAGATGCAGCTCCCCGTGTGGAAAGCAATTTGGTTTGAATTTTGAAAGAGAGAGCAGGTTTCCCTGCTCTCTCTTTCAAAATCCAAACCAAGTTTGCTATGGCAGGGCGGGAGCCGCGAGGCTCCTGCCCTGCCATAGCAAACTACAGTGTCCCGGGGGTGGGCACCCCAGGACACTGCAGGAGCCGGCCCTGGGGGGTGGCGGTCCCCAGGGCCATCAAGGGCTCCAGGAGGGGGGGCCGCGCGGCCTCCCCTACCAACATTTTCAAAGCCCCGGGGGGGTGGTGATCCCCGGGGCTTGAGGGTCCGTAACGGACCCCCTATTTTAAATATTTAGTGCCCCGGGGAGGTGGCTGTCCCCGGGGCATGTAGGGGAGCTCGAGCCCCCCCACACAGATAGTTTTTTATTTTTATTTTTTTTATTTTAGGGTTGGCGTGAGCCCCCCGCAAATATGTAAATAACGCCCCGGGGGTGGCGGTCCATGAGGCTTGGGGGGGCCTTTGAGCCCCCCCACCCATTTCTTTTTTTTTTTTTTTTTTTTTCTTTTCGCGAATATTTTATTTTCCCAGTTTTTAATTCAGCACAATCTTCTTAAATATAGAGCAACCATGGGATCCAAAAAATACTGTCCATTGTAAGACAATCTTGATTTGTTTTCAGCTAAGACTGGTCATTATATATATTATTTTTTTTAAAACTTTGTTTATTGAGATTTTATGGTTCAATTTCACAGTCGTACAGAAAACCCCCCACCCATTTCTTATTGTAGCCCTGGGGGGTGGCGGTTCCCGGGGCTGGGGGGGGCCCTCTGGGCTCCCCATTACATTAAACCCATTGCCCCCGGGACTTGACCCCCCAAGGGGGCTAATTTCCAATGAAGCGATTGAACCCGCACTTCGTTGTTTTTTTTCGCGGCGGGATGCGCGAATCCCACGATTTAAAAAATAAATAAATAAATAAATAATAATAATTTTTGGGGGCCTTGGGGTGCTTGTGGGACCCCCTGAGCAGGCCTAGGGGGTCAGGGTTTTTCTACCCTACCCCCTTTGCGTGTTTTGCGTGGTATATTTCACTACTTTCTTGTGCCTCGGTAGAACCGAGGCACAAGATGGCTGCCAACACTTCCTGGTTTGAAATGTTGACAGCCAATTAGCATAAAGCTCGTGCGGTCTGCCTTGGGAATGAATAGGTCGTAATGACGGAGGGTTGCTGAGCACAGATTAGCTGGGTTGCTGAGCACAGGTTTCTACAGGCCCCTCCACCCAGACAGACCATGAGGTGTATTTTTGCCACAAAATAGTACTACGTGTTCAGAATAAACCGTATGTATATTTTTTCCCCAATGCTCACACAATAGGTGTGCATTCATAATTTATATTTCACTTTATTATAGGTCCTGCACGGACTGGTACACAAAGGGCTGGTTCCTTTGTTGTCCTGAAGAAGAGGTTTAGGGGAAACCTTGAAACATGTCGACACAATACTAGGGATTGTAATTACATAACAGTTACTTTTCCCTTTTATTAACCCCTTTTTTTCCCTACCAACTAGGAGCAGGAATAAAACATTAGCTCACTAGTTAGGTAATTTTTAAACATCACTTACACCACTCCCCCTACACTGCACTACACATATCCTCACAAAGTAAGTGCTCCTACGTAACTCCGCAAGTCGCAGCACACCCCAAGCAGTAGATGTTTGGGATGGCCCCAATGATGAAGCATGTCACCTAGGGGCAACCCTGGGTGAGTGAGGGAACTCAAGAAAAGAAATGTTTCTTTTCTACCAGTAGGGGTGGTCTTTCACCCAATTGGTGAATCCCCCGTTTTTCTAGGCTAGGTTCTTTTGATCCGTTTTCTATGGATTCTTTTTGCTTTACTCTGATCACACAGGAGGGTGAACCTAGCCCAATCCTCCTCCTCCTCCCCCTAATTTTGATTGATCATCACCATTATCACCATTGGCAGGGTTGGTATCCCTGTTTGATAATCCTCAAGCCACTCCAAGAAGTATTATCGAGTGTAATTCTGGTCCTTCTCCGATGAATGTGTGTGAGCAGGTGTTACAGGTGCCACAGTCTATAGATCGTACTGGCGAAAATGGAGGACTATACTCTACTGGACATTGCTATTCCACTGGAAAAAAACAAAGAACTGAAGGCGCACTTGAGAAAAACAAGCACCAAGGATTTGGACCTGGAATTGAGAGTGTCTCCGGTTTTATAATCTGGACAATCGCATATGCCCGTCCTGTATAGTAGTACCCCCACTAGTTTTTCACATGTTCATTCATTAGAATTGTCCGATGTAGGGACATCTGCAGCATTTCTGGATAAGGGGGTAGATAACATCTTGAACCCAGTCCAGAATATATGGGGGCGTACCTTAGAGATTTTTTATGCATTGGAGAGAATTCTCTCTTCAATTCTATCTTTGTTAGAAAAAAGCATGGTAAATTTTGATCATATATTGGAAGTTCTCTCTCCTATATTAATGGGGATCCAAGAACTTAAACAGGTTAATCGAGCAACAAATAACTTAGCAAAGGTCCCTGATGTAGCTTGTCGCTCATGCCAGACATGTAACGGGGTATCTAAAAGGGGAATTAAGATAGAGGATCGGGAAGCGAAGGAGAATATTATAGCTGTACCTCCCAGACGTAGCCCCCTGGTAAGTTCATCCCCAGTTAAGCAGCATATAGAGAGTGCCCAGCCTACCAGTCAAGGGGTAAATTTAAATTTAAATTTAAAAGTAACCCCGGTTACGCCCCCATTACGGATATACCCCAGTTTTAAAAAACCTATTTCAAACAACTCACGCAGGACAGGTCCCCCGAGCAAATTACAGTAAACTGAAGAGTCTGCTAATACTTTAGTCACTGCACCCTTAGGGGAGGTGCCCGCACCGAGAGAAAGTAATACCCGACTTGGTCGGAGGGGAAAGAAGAAAAACAGGATTCGACGTATCCCAAAACGGAAACAGAAGAAATTACGGTTCCCTTCTGTAATCGAGGAGTTAAATAGTACAAAATCACCACCAAGTAGAAGCGTTCCCGGGATTTTGGGGCAATCAATACTTAAAGTGGGTTATAAAGCAGGACCAGATAACTGTAATCAGCCGACCTGCTCGAACTCGGAGCTGATTAACCCGCGGAACCAAGAGGATCAGGAAGAAATTGGGACTCTCATAGTCAACATGGGTGACATTGAGAATCAGAGTCTTCCTCGTAACATTAATTTAGCTAATTATGAAACAAGTAGAGACCCTACACCAGGAAAAGTATTGACAAACTCATAGGTTCCCGTATTAGAACAGGGCTTAGTTAGTGGAGGTGCCCCTTTTCTGCCTTGTGGTCGGGATACTTTCCCAGTACGGTTTGATCCCAGCCAGGGGAAAGTTGGGGAGGGGGACTTAATCACAGTTTGGAGCAGTAAGAGGGTTATGTTAGAGAGGGGACCAGTCTTGGGGCAGATTGGTAAAAGGCTCATAGGGCATAAAGGGCCGGGTGCTGGACAGGTGAACAGGACTTTGCTCTTTGTTTCCCTGTTCGAAACGGACTCAATGTTATTGAATAGAAGCGTCCTTCTTCAGTTGCTATCAGAAATAAAGGACGTGGTACCGGTAACAAGCAAAGACCTTGAGCTGGTCTACTTAGATCTGAGGAGTGCCCCCCCAAGTACTAGAGTTACATTCACGTCAGGGGTAGTTTCAATGTTAGTACTAGCTAATGTAGATTCCTTTAGGAAGAGAGGTATAGATGTACTCTCTCGTGTGAACCCTTGCCCAGTTTCGTCTGAAAGCTTAGGAAAGACCCATCAGGTGCACGGTAGCGGGTTCTCCACCCCCATGGGTGTTATAATCCTTATAAACCCTAAAGACATTGAAATAACAGTAGGGAGAAATCTATGAAACAGAGAAATTAACATTATAGGTCCCGAAGTTCAAAGGCCCAGTAGTCCTATTGTGGTGGATGAGATGGAGCTGGGTGGCTGGTACCCTGAATGGGTCAAAAGTAACAACAAAAATGCCCATATTGCGGGGGTAGCCAATTGGGAAGAATCATATCCTGGATATTAGCGGGGGTTGTAAAAACTAACTGTAAGCTTAAATCGTTATTAGAATATGATCCTAAAATAATTTGCCTTCAGGAAACCTGGAAGGATGGGGATTTTCATTTTGAGAATTTTCATGTGTATTGTTGTGCAGCAAAAACATCTGTAAAAGAACCTGCTAGTGGTGGTTTAGCTATTTTACTTAGCTGTACCATGAGATGGGATCCTGTGATTTACATTCATCCCTCAAAGTGTTGTATGGGAGTGAAGTTGAGGATTGGTGAAGATACTCAGGGGCAAGCAGTTTTCCTTTTACTGGTGAACGTGTATATTCCCCCAGGGAGAGCATCGAACTCATTGTTTGATTCAATCTGTACTTATGTGCAAAGGATAAGTGACCTTGAGGAATGCTCACGGATTATGATGGTGGGTGACTTCAATGCCAAATTATCCAACGGTGCAGTTATGTCTTTTTCAAACCTTGAATTGGAGGAAGTATGGTCCATTCCAGATTCTGTATTGCCCGATCATTTAAGATCAGATAAACAAGGCTTGTTACTTCTGCATAATTTGAGAATGTTCGACATAGTAATGTTAAATGACAGATTTCCAGAGGATTCCCCAACCTCATATACTTATTGTGCGCATATGGTCACTCATTAATTGATTACATGGTGGTATCTTACCAATGTTTTAGTGTATGTACACAATTTAAGGTAGTTACTACAAGTATGAGTGACCATAGTATTTTGGCTGTTAATGTAGATATAGAAATCGAGAAGCCCGAACTCTGGAATCATAGGGATGAAAAGGTTTTGTATAATTGCAGTAATGTGCGTACTTGCTGGTAAAATAATTTGCTCCCAAATTTTAAGAGAGTCTTTGAAAAATACTGCTTTTATTTGTACTCAAGAACCCCCTATTGACAGGTTTGAGAGAATCTTGGCAGCAATAAGAACTTTTGGAAGAACAAAGCAAGTTGGCAGTTCTGTACCATTAGTAATTATATCATGGGAAATAAAAAAATTGAATTGGGAAATTAATGCTTTAATTAGAGAACAATTTAGGCTGCCTTCCATACCACGGCAAAGAGAAATTAATAGATTGAAACAAGTATGGAAAAGGAAAACAGTTTCAGAACGTAGAAGGTTCGAAGACTCAAATTGGGTTAAACTTCGAGAGGTTGCTCAATCTGGCGATACCAGGAAATATTGGTCGCTGATAGCAAAATTTTGCGTTGGGAGAGAGAAGTCAAAGCCTATTTTGATTCCAGAAGCAGAATGGTCTATGTATATTTCTGAAATAGAGGGTTACATTAAGGGGGCAAAATACTCTAGTGTGATGGGCCCACAGGATGTACAAATAGCCATGATAAAACAGGATGGCGAAGCGTGGGCAAACTTTTTACATCCACTGTTTGTCCATTGTTATACCCATGGTGACATCCCACAATCCTGGAAGGGAAGTATAATTGTTCCACTATACAAAAAGGGTCCAAAAACTTCCCCTGCCAGCTTTAGACAGATCTCTCTCTTGGATGCAACTGGGAAATTATTTGCGAAGAGCATGCTTACCCATCTGCAAGATTGGGCATTCGGAAATAATCTTATTCCCTTAGAACAAACAGGATTTTGCAAAAATAGTGGTACCTTGGACAATATCACCGTCTTGCAAACTTTAACCGAAAAATACCCAGTGAGCCGGGGAATGCCGTTATATGAGGCTTTTATAGATTTCTCTACGGCATTCGACCGGGGACATTGTGGAGAAAATTGGACACCATGGGGATACCAGGGAATCTATTACGATTGGTTATTGTTCTTCACACCTCTACTTGGACACAGGTTTTATTAGGGGGTACACAGGGCCTCTCGAGAAAAATAGAAACTAATAACGGGTTGAAGCATGGGTGTCTTCTGGCCCCTCTTCTTTTTTCTATTTACATTAATGATTTGCCAAGAAGAGTGGGGCTCAGCAAAGGGGATTCCCCTAAATTAGGAAATGTAAAGCTGAGCTGTCTGCTATATGCAGATGATGCCATAATAATGGATTTAACCCCAATCGGACTTCAAAGTCGCTTTGCTGAGTTGATTAGGTACACGGAAGAATATTATTTAAAAATGAATATTTTAAAGAGTAAAGTTATGATTTTTAGTTATCAAGGATGTAAAGTCAGGAAAAACTTGCATTGGTTCTTGGGAAAAGAGAATCTGGAAGTAGTAAAGTTTTACCCATATTTAGGAAAAATCTTTACAAACAGGTGTTCCGCTAGCAATCATATGGATCACTGTAAAGGCAAGGCAATTTCACAGGCCTTTGCAATTAATCGTTTATACACACACTGCGGGAAAAGACACTTCACACATATCTTATAAGTCTATATAAAAAAGATATACAACACAAGGATTTTACCGACTATTTTTCTAAGTAATTTAGTAAATTTAAGTGTTCTAAACAAATAAAGGATGGTATGGAAAAGCAAGCACCTTCTCTTATATATTGGAAGGGCAATATTTTTGAAATTGTAAAATACCCCTCATACACTGAAACCTGATTCAGTGTCATGCTTCATCATTGGGGTCTTCCCGTCCCTCTACTGGACGGGGTGTGGTACGACCTACGAAGACGCGGGAGCACTTTTATTCGTGATTCATGATTATGTGTAGTGCGTGGAGTGGTAGGGTCATGAAAGATATGTGAAATAGTTTAAAAATGTCCTGGCTAGTGGAAAAAATAACTTTATTGCCTTCCCTAGCTGGAAATAGTAAAAAATGGGGAGGTGTAGATGGTGTACTATAATGAGTCACTGTCTACAGGGTCGACATGTTTCAGAAGCCATCCCCCTGGCTTTCTTCCTCAGGACCAAAAAAGGACGATCCCTACGTCACCTTTATCGGCGGTATAATATTACTGTTGTACATATCCCTGCCGGTCAAAAGTACTGTTCTCTGTACGCCTTACTAAGGCGATCAAAAAGGTATACCAATCGTATATTGTAGCACATCTCTGAAATGGAAAAACGCAAGGGATAAATAACTTAGCTCATTATTTATCAAACATTGTATTCACATCACCATCATGTGGAAAGTATTGTGGTGACTAACCCTGTGATATATCTCTCTTGTCAGACACAAAAATTTCATGCCACAAGTGGGTGTTGTGCAACTCAGTAGTGAATCTCACTCACTTGTAGGAATTAAAAACGCTCCTCGTCTCGGTTGTTAAAATATTTACGTATCACTCAGGTTACACATTCATTCATCTCCCTTTCACACATCATTGTGGACTTTTTTAAGTTCCTCGTGTCCCACATGTATTAATTAAATAAGCATGCATACATGTTAGCATTCATTCGTCAGCAATCATACTCTCACATCGTTTTGTCAAAATTTAGTTGGTATACATACATCCGTGTATTAACGTTGTCACCCCATGAGCTGGCACGAGAGGTTAGACTGAAGTTACAAGTTTTCTTTAAAGATAAAGAGAAAAGTGACCAGCAAGATGAAGATACAAGTTTGAGATCAAAACCAGCATTTATCCCACCCGAAGCGAGGCTACCTGTAGAACTCATCGCCTTTGAAAAAGCTGTCATGAAAGAACTGGAAGAGATGGATCCGGCAACCAAGAAGGTCTCCCATAACATCACCAGAGAAGAAAGTGAGGCACTCAGGGAACTGGCGAATAACTCTGATTTGGTAATAAAACCAGCCAATAAAGGAGGGGCCATCGTGATACAATCAGCAGAAAAATATGATCTGGAGTGCAAATGCCTCCTCCATGACGAAAGGAATTATGAAATCCTCAATCAAGATCCAACTGAACAGATACGGGTAAAAATAGCCAGTATGGTTGAAGAAGCACAATCACATGGGTGGATATCAAAAAAGGAAGGGGAATTTCTAACCACAATTTCACCAAAAACACCTTACCTCTACACCATACCAAAAATTCACAAACATCTGGGCTCACCACCGGGTCGTCCAATACTATTTGGTACTGGATCCATTTTGGAACCGGTCTCGAAATTTGCGGATGCATTTTTACGATCGCTAGTACAAAAAACCTTGACGTATCTAAAAGATACTAAAGACGTCCTGATACTTTTAGAAGGGAAATCATTCAACCCAGAGAAAGAACTACTGATCAGTTGTGATGTGGAAAGCCTGTATACAAGTCTTCCCCACAGCGAGACTTTAGATATCATAGAAGACGTCCTGTTCGACACAGACTGGGATTACCAGACACCAAGAAATGTGATCATGAAGTGCTGCCAACTGGCACTCAAAGAGAACTTTTTTTAATACCATGACACACTGTATCTACAAAAACATGGGACCAGCATGGGGAGCACATTTGCTCCCAGCATAGCTGGTCTCTATGTCCACCACTTGGAAAAACAGAAGATCCTTAATTCCAGCAATCCATTCCGCAACCATATACATATATGTAAACGATATATAGATGACATTCATCTGGGATGGTGATGAGACAACCCCCAGACGCTTCCTAATGTGGTTCAACTACCAAGACCAGTTCTTGAAGTTCACAAGCACCATTTCAAACGAGAAATTAGTTTTCCTGGATTTAAACATCCATGTCAAAGAAGGAAAACTGGTAACAACCACCCATTTCAAGGAGACCTCCAAAAACTGCCTATTATTGTACAAAAGCTTTCTCCCACGACATCTTCGTGACAACCTCCCATATGGACAATTCCTACGCTTGCGTAGGAACTGCACTGAAATTGAAAATTTCAAACAACGATCAGTCGACCTCAAAGAGAAACTGGAGAAACGCCAATACCCTAGGAGGGTGATTGAAAAGGCATACAAAAGAGCGTGAAACAATTGCAGAGACAGCCTTTTGGAACCACAACCCCAGAAAGAGGAGGAAAATCGTCCAGTGTGTATCGCAACTTTCATAGGAACTCCAATGAAGTTACTAAAATTGTGAACAAACATTGGCGTATTCTCAATAGCGGAGGTATGAATCTACCAAAACCTATCTTTTCACACAGAAGACTGAAGAGCATTCGAGACATGGTGGTACATACCAGACCAAAAGACAAAGGAAGAGAACATACCATGTAAACAACTTTATTACCACCGGTCTCTGGACACCATCCATGTGGAATGTGCAATGTATGTAGACTAGCCAGAAAAAGCAAAGAAATATTCTTCTAGGCTGGAACAAGGTGGGACTACTTGCAATTCTAAAAAATGTTGTCTATCTGATCACCTGCCCATGTCTCTTAGAGTACGTGGGCATGACTACACGCTCCGTCAAGATAAGGATAGGAGAACATAAAAGTAACATCAAATGCAAAAAAAACCCACAAAAATGGCGGCCCACTTTCTGGAGAGAGGTCACAAGTGGGAAGACATTGCCTGGACAGTCATCGAACAAATCCAAAATGACAGGTACTTGTTCGAAAAGGAACAACGATGGGGGTTCCGCTTGAGAACACATAAGAAAGGTTTGAATGATGACATCCCTTGGAATCAGCTCTAACCTGTGCATATCTAATAATACATGTCATGAAGAAAGGGCATTTGTCAATACCAGCTACTAATAGCCCACTTTTATAAGTTATTATTTTTTTGACTAAGACTTGTGTTCTTTAAGGTGCCCACACTAGCTAGTTTTTCATTAGCACTTTCCAAAAGAAAGATCTTTTTTTATTTTATATATACCAGCACATTTGTGATACAAGATATATGGTTGGTTAACACTAATCATTACCTCTTTGGCGGTTTTTGAACTTTATTCCTTGGAGATCCACTGCCTAATATTTTCCTGCGAAATATACTAACATTTTTACAATTTGGTTTTCATTATTATAAACCTTTTTTTCCATAATCAGCCATCAGCATCCATCATGTGAGGATCTTTTAAAATTTACCAGCCCACGATTTTCAGATAGTTTTCATTTTTTTACATCATTAGCGTGTAAACACGCCACCTACAACAATTTTTCTAGCTCCCCCGGTAAAGTACAATCTTTGCCAACACAAATGATTTAACAGGAAGTATGGTCGCAAGTAGCCCCCTCGATTTCCAATGGGCCGCCGACATTTTTGTTTAAAAGCACAGTCTAGTGTTCTGGTCTTCGACCAACACAGAACACTCAACCAGGAAGTGGGATCACGATAAGGCCTCTGCACAGACCCAGTAGCGGCGGCCATTTTGTGAAATGCTCAGTCTAGTGTTTCCCTCCCCTGATTTCCAAGTTTTGGCGTGTTTTCATGTACCGGCAAACTAGATAAAAGCCGGCCTTTGTAAACATCTAAACTATGTTCTGGCGAGCAACGAGAAGGTAATTCCTGGTTGAATGCACTACCTCCAGCATGTAAGAACCCGCAGTGTCTGAACATAGGCGCATTTAACCTCTCGTGCCAGCTCATGGGGCAACAACGTTAATACACGGATGTTTGTATACCAACTAAATTTTGACAAAACGATGTGAGAGTATGATTGCTGACGAATTAATGCTAACATGTATGCATGCTTATTTAATTTCTACATGTGGGACACGAGGAACTTAAAAAAGTCCACAATGATGTGTGAAAGGGAGATGAATGAATTTGTAACCTGAGTGATACGTAAATATTTTAACAACCGAGACGAGGCGTGTTTTTAATTCCTACAAGTGAGTGAGATTCACTATTGGGTTGCACAACACCCACTTGTGGCATGAAATTTTTGTGTCTGACAAGAGAAATATATCAGAGTGCTAGTCACCACGATACTTTCCACGTGATGGTGATGTGAATACAATGTGTGATAAATAATGAGCTAAGTTATTTATCCCTTGTGTTTTTCCATTTCAGAGACGTGCTACAATATATGATTGGTATATCTTTTTGATTGCCTTAGTAAGGCGTACAGAGAACAGTACTTTTGACCGGCAGGTATATGTACAACAATAATATTATACCGCCGATAAAGGTGACGTAGGGATCGTCCTTTTTTGGTCCTGAGGAAGAAAGCCAGGGGGATGGCTTCTGAAACATGTCGACCCTGTAGACAGTGACTCATTAAAATACACCATCTACACCTCCCCATTTTTCCCTATTTCCAGCTAGGGCAGGCAATTAAGTTATTTTTTCCACTAGCCAGGGAGTTTTTAAACTATTTCACATATCTTTCATGACCCTACCACTCCACGCACTACACAAGTGTCTACGTAGGTCGTAGCATGCCCCGTCCCGTAGAGAGACGGGAAGACCCCAATGATGGAGCATGACACTGAATCAGGTTTCTGTGTGTGAGGGGTATTTTACAATTTCAAAAATATTGCCCTTTCAATATATAAGAGAAGGTGCTTGCTTTTCCACACTATCCTTTATTTGTTTAGAACACTTAAATTCACTAAATTACTTGGAAAAATAGGCGGTAGAATCCTTGTGTTGTATAACGATATTGAGAGGAGGACGATTCTACCTCTTCCCTCTTCACTCCCCCCTTTGATTACTTGAATATAAAATAAAGATACCACCAACACTGAGCTATGCCTGTGAAACAATAGACACACAAGAGTGGGATAAATTTGAGAAAGTGGAGGGGTGGATCTGGCGCCAAATATGTAATTTGAATCGCGCTGCTCCTATCGCAGCGATTAGGCTTGAATTTGGTTTACTCTCCACTGATATGCTATCTATGGCTGTGTGCTTAAGATGGAGCAATGCACTATTAAATAGCTCAGAGAATCTGTTACGGGTAGCACTATATGGGGAAAATGTTGTCAACATTAAAGAAAAGGGTACTCTTTTTAGGAATTATTTAAAAGCCATAACAATGTTCGGCTTAGATAAGGATAGTGCAGCGGTTCTCTGCAAAAGGGCTTTGAAAATCAAAATTAAGAAAACAATCTATGGGGTTTCTCAGGAAAGAGACATTCAAATGTGCGCAGAGAATAGTTGTAATGATTGTATCGTGGGGAGCAGTATTTATAAAAAACCTTAACTTATGTTTTGTGGAATCTTAAACATGGAGTACGTAGGGTTATTCTGTTGCTTAGACTGAATTTACTCCCTCTAAGAATTGTAACAGGAGCTTGGAAGGGCATCGCTAGACAGGAAAGACGTTGTCATTTATATAACTCCTGTATACAAGACTTAAATCATGTCCTACTTGTTTGCCCCACATTACAACCAGTACGTCGCAGATACCTAAGGAATTGTTTTTGAAAGCATAATATCACCACAGCAGAAGAGGCCCGTAACTGTCTGCTGGCACCCCCATCTGAACTTATGTGTTTGAATTTTTTTTGCTTTTTTAAACAATTCTTAAATATATATTAGAGCAGTATTGATTAATTCATTATGTATGTCTCTGAGCACTTGCACTTTTTCAACATTTCCTTTTTTTTTTTTTATTGCTAGCTAAGGAGTAAAGGATGCTGATTTACTTTGTACGCATCTGAGCATGTGCACTTTTCCAAACTTTCTTGCTGCTAGCTATCGAGTATTGTATGCTGAAAATTGTTCTGTGCAGTTTTAAATAATCTTGCACTGCTATTATGCTGCTGGTTATCTGGTACTATATAGTGAACCGACAAATTTCCATTTTTCACTACATAGTTATGCTGCTGATTATCTAGTACTATATGGCGAATTGACAAATCCCTGCATTTTATTATAAGGTTTTCATTTCGAAAGTTTTTATGAAAGCATTAGATTATAATCTGCGTACACGTCCGCAAGTACCCACCTATGGTAATCTGATTTATTATGGACCAATCCTCTTGGCACTTGAACGTTTATAGAATGGTTCCCACTTTTATGTTTTTCTCTGCTTTTATATGATATGCAATGATGAATTTAGTACTTCACTGTCTATTTTTATGGAGTGTAATGTTGATTTTCAGATGTGCTTTCATGTGGAACTCTTCGTAGATTCAAATCATAATAAATAAACTGTAAACTGCAATAATGGGGTTACAAATAATGCATTATTGAAGAGAGAAAAAGATAATTTTTAGTGGCATGTCCTATAAGATGAATGGGCAAACCGCTTTATTAAAGTATGATACGTTGGTGGAACACAGGGTAAAATGTACCTGTGTAGCAGCTCAGAAGAGAAAAACTTCATGTATATCGGTGTTTGAATTAACGTTGCTTCATTGGAGGGTATAAATCTGTGAGGACAAATAGATCCGTCTATTATCGAAATTATATTTTAGAGGGTTAATGATGGTAGACTGTTGGTTATGTCCTTCTTATTCAGAAGGTGTACTTACATGGGGTCTAGCCAACGATGTCCTCAATATATTGTTAATGATGTATTAAAGAAAGCTTATCTCCAACGTGTAGATGTAACAAGGGTGGCTGCAAGGTACAAAACCATGTACAGTTTAGGATATAGAAGTTTATTAAACAGAACTCCTATTTATTACATCATTTGGCGCAGATTATACCTACTTCAGGGGAATATGGGGATTATACTCAGCGTCTTTGCCATAGACCCTAATTGAAGACAAGTGGACTCATGGTTCAAGTAATTATTGTAGGACAGTGCAGTTTTGCGTGTTTATACAACTTTCATTTTTATTTTGGAATTTTCAGCCTTCAATGGCTAGTACTACAAGGTTGTATCCAATAGGTGGCGCTAAAACATAACGTACCATTCATTGCCTTGTTTTCCCAAAAATCATTATCGAGTCACAGTGCTGGAATTCGTAAATAATGACTCCGGGAACCCATAACTTGGGAGTCAATGTGTGGCAGTACAAAGTGGGTGGAGTTACAAGGGCGGAGCTTGGAAAACAGAATTTGACAGTCAATTTATACATTTTTTTTTTTTAGTTAGCTGCAAAGAAATTAGCAACAAGGATATATGTGATAGTAAATCTGTTCCAGCTTGCTTAATTAACCAAAAAGAGGCTGCATTTTAAAATGCTCACAGGGCTAAGACAACTGTTGCACAGATAATTGTGCGCCTAGCATTTATAAGGAGATTACAATAGCGGTAAAATAACGCTAGTGCTTAGCACAGTTTTCGGAGAGTGTGTGTGTTTTTTTCCAGTCCCAGAATCGACTGGTAAAGTAGGATATATGGTTGTGCGCCTGCGCAAAGTACATTGTGTAACATGTAGATCACATATTAGTATTTTATTTCGATAGGTAAGTGGGCTACTGCTTTTGACACTGAGATAATTTTGTTACTTCCAGTTCATAAATTGCAAGCCTTCTAATATAGCACAGTGATCTATTTACCGGTATAAGGAGCTATATGTAAACTGTAAGTCATCGGTTTAGACCCTTATTGGTTTTTTTCTCTATCTGATTTTCTAAAATTGCAAGGAAGGGTTCCTTTGAGAAGTAATAAAGGCTTGTTAGTATAGACAACCACTGTGACTGTGTTACGTTTTATGTCTTGAATTTGTGTTTCTTCCGACCATTCACCCCTAACATAAAATGTCTACATGTATGGATGATATGTGATTCCTGCACTTTGTAATCCTCGTTGCCTTATGCAACATTTCCTGTACATAGATTTACATGCTTTTATGATTTATTGTACCTCTGTGTGTGATGTAAGGCGCTCTGACACCCTACACTGGGATGTGTAGCACTGTAAAAGAATTTTATAAAAAAAATAGTAGGTCCCATTTAGTATAATTACTCATACAGGCAGACACATCTTGCATTCTTACAATGCAAAAACAACAGTTGATGGACAGAATGTAGAGCAATGTCTTATATTCACCCCAGTACAAAGATCTGGGCCTAAATCCATCGTTTTTTTGCTCACCATGCCGTTCCAGTGTGAGCCCAGCCATATGCAAATCAGTCTTGACCCTGTGCATCATGGGAACAGTCCAGCCCGAACTGCCAAGCCAGGTCCTTCCGGGACTGGAACCAAGCATCCTAGGACCGGTTTCGGGGTTTCACCCCTCTTCAGCCAGGATAGCTTGATTCCAGTGGCATGGAGAGCAAGGGACTCCGTCCATCATCCCCTTTGCTTCTGCTTCGTTTGCCCTAAGTTGGCAGGGTATGCCCAGACGTGGGTCCCTTGCTCACTTTGCCACTGGATTCAAGAAGGCCTGGCTGATGAGGGTTATGAACCTGAAACCGGTCCCAGGATGCTTGTTTCCGGTCCAGGGAAGACATGGCTTTGCAGTTCGGACTGGACTGTTCCCATGAGGCACAGGGTCAGATTGATTTGCATATGGCCATGTCTTAACTGGGGTGGTGGAGTAAGCTAAAGAATGATGATGGATTAAACCCAGATCAGTTGACTGGGGGTGAGTGTTTGCATTGTTCAACACTCCTTCCATCATCCTCTTTGGTTTTGCATTCTTACAATGCAGTCATATCTCTCGCAAGGGTTGGTGAACATCAAAAACCTGCAAAGTGATGCGTGATAAGGGCCGTATTTACAAGGTCACGAAAAGTCACACAAGGTGGCTTTACGTGGTCTTGTAAATATGGGGCAGCACACTGTACCGCCGGTGTGTCACAAAAGGTGATGCATCGGTGGTGCACGGGGCTTGTAAATATGCTCCTTTTGAAAGACACTAGATTCAGATGAAAAGTCTGTGATACTGAAATCTATCTTTTGTCCACATAAACAATAGAGCAATTATTTTAATTTAGCAAGTGGTAACTAAGGCCCTAATTACCGCTTCAGGCAGGAGACCGTTGGACAATGAGTCGGCGGTTCCACCCACCCTATTACGATGAGATCACCAGCTCGGTGGTCGGAAGTGCTTTTTTCTACTGCAGCTTGTGCTGCAGCCCAGGAAAAGTGCTGTGGCACAAGCCGTAATAGGTAAAAGCACTTTGTGCACATCAATGCACAGTGTCAAGCACACTGTGGTGCCTGGCACACAGTGCATGGATGAGTGGGGAGGGTCACTACATGTGCCCCCCCAGGCCACTTAGCAGTAGTCAACAGGGGACGGGGGCCCTGCTTGGGTCCCTAAAGTCCATTTCCGTCTGCCTTTTCATGGCTGTGGGACCGCCAAGAAAGGCCAGTCAGAAAGGGACATCCTAATCTCTATGGTGGTGCCTGCGCAGGCACTACCTCCATTGTAGGGATAGGAGTCCGACCAGGGCTGGACTGGTAATTCCGGCAACGGGGCAATCCCCTGGTAGGCTGGATGGGGTGGGGGCCGGTTTTGTGACAGGTGGCTGGTTTTGTTGCAGGGGCCGCGGGCCGTGGCTTTAATGAACTTTTAGCACCAGTGTGTTCGCTTGGGGCTGGGAGCACCGGAGCGAGGTTTGTCTACAATGTGATGATACACCATGGCATTCAGCACTGACGTCACGAGTCAGTCTGATTTTGCGCAATTACTTCTTCCCCGACGAGGGATAGTCATGTGACCTGCGGCGCGTGAGCAGTGCGCAATTTAAAGTTTCAAACAGCGCAGGCGGCTGCTCCTGCTGGCGCCGTGCTGTTACATTATGGGTTTCTATCTTGGTAGATACTGTCCGCTCCTCATTCAACCCCATTGTGCCGTTAGACTCACCTTCTTGCCCCGTCAGCCTGGACAGCTGCAAGGATGCCCGGGGGGGGGTTGCGCAGCAGCCCCCCCTAAAAGGGCGGCCGCCTTAGTGCCACAGGAAGGCACTGGAGGCACCAGTCTAGTCCCTGGGCCACGGCCAGGGAGGATGTCCGGCGGACCCACTTCCGGGGAAGGGGGAGGGGACAAGGGTATTTAGGCTGTTCCCGCGCGATGTTCGCCCTCTTGTCCCTCGACGTCTCGCCTTGAGCCACGCCGTCTCTATACCCCGCTGGACACACTGTCCAGTCCCGCTGGCATTGTCATCGTCGGGTTTAGATTCGTTTGCGGTGAGTGCGGGCCTATTGCCGAGCGGTGTATGATATAGGTAGGACTCCTATAATCTCCGTAGAGAAGTTCTGGGCACCTTGACTGCGAGGGACTGTTGGGTCACATTTTCGCAGGGCATGCAAAGAGCCCTGAGGTACTTGTTCGTGTCATTACTGGTACAGGGGTTATCAGCCTGGTCGCTCCGATGTGGTTCGGGAAAGGTTTCGACCCCTGAGTGTAACCTGACTTTAGCTAAGATGCTTCTGGTATGCGGGGTGAATTGGGATGCATACTGATGCATACTGCTCTGGCTTTGGGGCACGTCTGGCACTGTGTTGTATGGGGGATCACAGAGCGGCGTCCGGTAGTAGAATCTTTGTACCCGGGCAGGCTTTGTGGGTTCGCTACGCTATTATATTATGGGTTGCTTCAATTTCTGAAGGTAAAATGAGCGCAGGGTTGCTGGGCTCGGGTGCGCTATGCTCCTGCCCACGCCCACTGATGGTTCACGATATTGGGAACAATTGGATGCTATTTTGCCGAATATTGTGCGGGAAACCAGGGTTCGAGCCTCGCGGGCGCGTCCACATCCTGGTGTCCGGGCAAAACATTTTTTCCCCGTGCCGGATTGTGTAAGGTACATACGGAGCTTAGGATAGCGCTCCTAGTCCGGGCAATGTATTACGGTGGCGGGCAGTAACCTTTGGGAGGCTCGCCTGGGGGAAGCAGCGGTGCTTAACATCGCCAGTCGCTTGCCCCCCTACCCCCCCCACATGGAGCGGCACTGTTTAATTCTCGGGGAGGGCTTGGCGCTGCGATACGCGATACACGTATTGGTGTCGGGGTCGCGGCCACATTATATGTCTCGTGGTGAGGGAGGTGGTCCGTCGGCTACGCCGCCGACTTAGCTCGAGCCCGAGGTCGCGTTTCTAGCCTTGGACTAGGGCGCGCAGTTCACTTTTTCCCCGTACTTGAATGGTAATGTAAGTACGGTGCTATTATAGCGTTCCAATTCCTGCTCGAGTTCGCGCTATATAACAATTTCGATCACGGATCTCGTGGGGATAGGTTGCAGCGTGTCAACTAGGGGGGTTTAGCTCAGTGGTAGAGCGCATGCGGTGCATGCCCGAGTCCTCGGGTTCGGCTCCCCGGTCCCCCCCTATGCACAGAGCAGCCGACGGCAGAGCTGGGGGACCAGGGTGCGAGCCTCGGCATTGTCTCCACATCCGGTGTTTCAAGGCTGTTCACTTAGGGCTGTTGTAGTAAAGGTGTTACGGCTGTAGTAAAGGTGTTACGGATGCGGCGCTCTTTGTATTGTGGATTGTCCAGGCGATGTGCGGTAGCGTGGTACAATGGTAAACCTTCGCCGGGCAGCTTCCAAGTATGACGGCGCTTGGGTAGCGCTAGGCCAGGGCCCGACCATGCGGGGCTCGGTGTGTGGGTAGGCCTGGGGGTTCTTTGATGTATCACGGGAGATATGAAGTGAGTAGCATGTTCTCAAGGAATTAGTGCTTATCTTGATGACTGAGAGCACTAAGATTTGAGTAACGTGTTAGCAGCTGCCGACCGCTGCTTGAAGGCGTCGTAGCGCGTGGTTGGAGGGACGAGATGATCATACGTCGTCTAGCATACCGACGGTAGGTGAACGGAGGTACTTGCTGTGCTTATGTATAAGGTAGGCCAGAGCATGCAGCATTACATAATAAGCCATTAGCGCTGTACCACGGGCCAACGGCATATCCCGAGTGGGAGGGTTGGGCGCGCGGGGCGACATGCACAATGAGTTACCTGATGCCAATGTTTAATTCAACCCGCATCCTGTGTGTTTCAAGGACATGGTAGCGCAAGTTGGGACAGTAGGCCATGACGAATAACATGGACGGAAGGCAGCGTAGGGCTTATACGCGCGCTCGACGCTACGCGCGGGCAACATTGATTAAGTTGCGGCGGCCGGGAGTAGCATAGCCCGAGACACGGGCGCTCAGCAATGGTGTGGGCATTCTGGCGGCCCAAGGCAGTTAGCCTTGTAAGCGCGGCGCTCGGCAGTGGTAGTCCGGTAGAGCTATTATGGTTTATTTAAAGGGCGTGTCGAGCGCAAGCTCGCGGAGTCGTCCTCCTTCACCGTGATCATCCTTCAGCACAAGATCAACACTAGTTCGGTCTCCTCTCCTGTGGGTCGAGCATAGGACTTGTGACATAGGTTATGCAGGCCACTGCGAGGTAGCGCTGCCCTGTTTGACTTTTATTATAACTGCAGGTTGTGGAGCATTGGGTACATTTCTTAGGCCAAGTGCTCCTCTGCTTTGACTAATATTAGGCGGCCGAATTTGGGAGAGGATGTGGTCCGTCGGCGGCGCTGCCGCTTCTGGTGCAGGAAACCAGGGTTCGAGCCTCGAGCTTGCAACCACATCCCGTGAGTCTGGGCAAATCACGTAACCTCCCCGTGCATGAATGTGTAATTTAATTAGCGATGTATAGCGCTCCAATAACTTCGGGTTGAGTTCGCGCGATATATATATGGTGTGCAGTAACGCACAGCCAGCCTGGATCTTTGTGGTGTAAGGAAGGCGGTGCTTCAGGGTCGCCCAGGCATGGAAGGGTCTCTTAGCGGCAGCCAGCTAAAAGGTGGTCGGCTTCATCGCCAGCGCTGGGTGCACATCGCCAGTCCGGCTCCATTTGGCTGCTGCTTTCCAGTTTGGGCACGCGGGCTGTGACCCTGTTCTTCATTCGCTTCTGCGGGTCTCAGCTGGTTAGTCAATAGTTGCCCTTGTGGTAGGTGGTGCTGTTTGTAGTAAATATAGGGATGCAGTGACATGTGCTCAGTATGGCATGAAACTGGAGCTCATGTGTAAACGTTTATACACCGTTGTGTGCACACACATTTACTTGTCTAACTGAGATGCAATTCTCAATGCGCGTTAGATTACGCTATGAATGGTGATCAGTCAGGTCTTGCATCGAGCGGGACACCTAGCAAATGTACGGTGGCTGGTGGCCGGGCTGCATGCCATAGTCATTGCCTGAGCTAGTTGGGGAGCCCTGCAGACCAGTTTATACTTTTAATCAAGACTTGAAGCTTGCGCAGGGCGCACTCGGCGCTGTTGGTGTCTTTCATGGAGAATTGGCTGTTTACTGGTGTGGGGGGACAGCCCAGCTGTCGTATTCGCAGGCAGGCTGACATGTGGTAGAATAGCTCTCGGTGGGCCTTGCGACTGAGCTATGATGGGGAATTATTTCACTATATGCAATTGAAAGCACTGGTCAGCCAATAGATGGGCTTGGGTAGGTAGTGCTCCTCGCGTAGTAAATATAGAGATGCGATGATATGTGTGCTGTATGTCACTTAACTGGAGCTCATGTTTATCGTTTCAACACCTTGCGCTCACATACACAGACATTTGTATAATCTAAATGTATTTCATAAAGATCCCTACTCCTGAGGCGAAAAGCCGGGAGCTGCATTTCCTGTTTTAAGCTGTTTTTAACAATTTTAAAACCCTTTTGAGTGTACAGACTTACCTTGTGTGTGAATTTCATTTCCCGGGAGCCTGCTGATTACGAGCAGTGCCCCCTTTCACTCTGTGCTAACGCCCTCCGGCCGCCGCCATTGACGGCGTGCAACGAGGCCACGCCCCCTCGCTGGCCACGCCCCCCCGCCGAGTACATAAGCGCTGAATACGAGCGCTATTGTCATAAAGATCCCTACTCCTGAGGCGAAAAGCCGGGAGCTGCATTTCCTGTTTTAAGCTGTTTTTAACAATTTTAAAACCCTTTTGAGTGTACAGACTTACCTTGTGTGTGAATTTCATTTCCCGGGAGCCTGCTGATTACGAGCAGTGCCCCCTTTCACTCTGTGCTAACGCCCTCCGGCCGCCGCCATTGACGGCGTGCAACGAGGCCACGCCCCCTCGCTGGCCACGCCCCCCCGCCGAGTACATAAGCGCTGAATACGAGCGCTATTGTCATAAAGATCCCTACTCCTGAGGCGAAAAGCCGGGAGCTGCATTTCCTGTTTTAAGCTGTTTTTAACAATTTTAAAACCCTTTTGAGTGTACAGACTTACCTTGTGTGTGAATTTCATTTCCCGGGAGCCTGCTGATTACGAGCAGTGCCCCCTTTCACTCTGTGCTAACGCCCTCCGGCCGCCGCAATTGACGGCGTGCAACGAGGCCACGCCCCCTCGCTGGCCACGCCCCCCCGCTGAGTACATAAGCGCTGAATACGAGCGCTATTGTCATAAAGATCCCTACTCCTGAGGCGAAAAGCCGGGAGCTGCATTTCCTGTTTTAAGCTGTTTTTAACAATTTTAAAACCCTTTTGAGTGTACAGACTTACCTTGTGTGTGAATTTCATTTCCCGGGAGCCTGCTGATTACGAGCAGTGCCCCCTTTCACTCTGTGCTAACGCCCTCCGGCCGCCGCCATTGACGGCGTGCAACGAGGCCACGCCCCCTCGCTGGCCACGCCCCCCCGCCGAGTACATAAGCGCTGAATACGAGCGCTATTGTCATAAAGATCCCTACTCCTGAGGCGAAAAGCCGGGAGCTGCATTTCCTGTTTTAAGCTGTTTTTAACAATTTTAAAACCCTTTTGAGTGTACAGACTTACCTTGAGTGTGAATTTCATTTCCCGGGAGCCTGCTGATTACGAGCACTGCCCCCTTTCACTCTGTGCTAACGCCCTCCGGCCGCCGCCATTGACGGCGTGCAACGAGGCCACGCCCCCTCGCTGGCCACGCCCCTCGCCGAGTACATAAGCGCTGAATACGAGCGCTATTGTCATAAAGATCCCTACTCCTGAGGCGAAAAGCCGGGAGCTGCATTTCCTGTTTTAAGCTGTTTTTAACAATTTTAAAACCCTTTTGAGTGTACAGACTTACCTTGTGTGTGAATTTCATTTCCCGGGAGCCTGCTGATTACGAGCAGTGCCCCCTTTCACTCTGTGCTAACGCCCTCCGGCCGCCGCCATTGACGGCGTGCAACGAGGCCACGCCCCCTCGCTGGCCACACCCCCCCGCCGAGTACATAAGCGCTGAATACGAGCGCTATTGTCATAAAGATCCCTACTCCTGAGGCGAAAAGCCGGGAGCTGCATTTCCTGTTTTAAGCTGTTTTTAACAATTTTAAAACCCTTTTGAGTGTACAGACTTACCTTGTGTGTGAATTTCATTTCCCGGGAGCCTGCTGATTACGAGCAGTGCCCCCTTTCACTCTGTGCTAACGCCCTCCGGCCGCCGCCATTGACGGCGTGCAACGAGGCCACGCCCCCTCGCTGGCCACGCCCCCCTGCCTCCCCACACTATAACATGTGTCACTGGAGGAAGCGCAGCGGACGAGCGCAGCGGGAGCGCCGTTTGCGCGCCGAAGGCGCGCCTAAGGCAAGCCCGTCTGCGCCCGTCCGCGACAAGACCGCGACAGGCGCAGGAAACTCTGCCCGTCCTTCCCCCCACATTTCTTACCAGCCCAACGACCTCCTTCAACTACAGGTCACTAAGCATTGTTCCTGTATACTTGACCCAGCCGCGTTGGCAGGCCCAGTTAGCTGCAAGTTCTGCCACTGGACCACTGGCCAACACTCAGCCCTTTCACCAGCCAATGTACCACCCCCTCAGGCCTCCCAGCCCTCCTTTAAAGGAGGTCTGATCAACGCACGCTCCATGTGCAAGCACAATCAAGACATACATGACCTCATCTTGGAGTCCAATTTTGACTGCCTTATGATAACGGAAACATGGCTGACGGGAGACAGTAACCCTGACATTGCTGTCGCCCTACCCCAGGGCTACTCGCTCTTCAGGCAAGATAGAGTTAAGGGCCGAGGCGGAGGTGTCGCAATTATACTCAAAGACACCCTCCCTTGTCATACCTTCAGTTTGGAGCCCTTAAAAAAGACACAAGGTCTAGGCTTCTCTATTAAACTGAACGAACACACCTCTTTCTCAGGTGGACTTATCTACCGCCCACCCGGTAATGCCACCGAGTTCCTCGACTCCTTGTGCGATTCTTTAGGACAACTTTCACTTAGATACCCATCCTTCACCCTCCTAGGGGATTTTAATCTACATCTCGAATCAAAATCAGATGCACAAACTATTAACTTCACTCAAACCCTTGATATGTTCAATTTTAAGCAACTTGTCACTTCACCCACTCACTCCCTGGGTCACACCCTTGATGGTGTTTGTACTAACTCTTCCTCACTAATCATACTGCCCCCTTTGCCTCAGATCTGGTCTGACCACTCCCTAATCCCATTCTACATTATGAGCACAAATCCGTCTGCCTGCAATAAAGTTAATTCTTACCCCAACAACCACATCAACTGGAAAAAGGTCCAAGATAACTTCATCCTTAAACCCCTAATGCAAACTCAAACCCCCATTCTATCTGGTAACGTCAACACCGACGCCGACCTCTTCCATAACTGGATCACACAGGAAATGACTTCCAGAATCCCCCCCTCACGCTCCCGCACCTCCCGGTGCAAAACCAAAACCAATGCCCCTTGGTTCACACCTGAACTAGCCAATGCTCATTTGTTATGCAAAAAGGCAGAACGTAAATGGCGAAAGACATACGAGGTGGTAAATCGTCTTTCCTATATCGCTACAAGGAAAAACTATCTCTCTGAAATCAAAACGGCCAAAAAAAACTACTACGTAAACGCCATCAAAAACTCCTGCCAAAAACAAAAGGCGCTGTTCGCGATAGTAAAATCATTTACGCAGCCCAAGGCACTTCTGCCTGAAATTCCCCCTTCTCAGAAGTTCTGCGACCAAATCTCTGACTACTTTGAGGACAAAATTGCCTCTATTCAAATCAACTTTCCCCCCCCAGCTACTCCGCTTGTGCCCCTTCCACCGGACCCTCAAGGCAGCCCTTTCAGTAGCTTCTCCCCGGTCACATTAGAGCAAACTAGAGAAGCCATTCTGGCTTGCAAATCGGGCTCCCCGTCTGATCCTTGTCCCCCCAAAATACTTCACCAACTAATCGACGTGGTTAACCCGACCATTAACAATCTAATTAACTCATCGCTCAGCACAGGCTTAGTACCCAGCTGTTGGAAAAAGGGAATAGTCAAACCCCTTATGAAAAAGGCAAACAAACCCCCGACAGACCTTACCAACCTTCGCCCGATATCACTGCTCCCGGCCTTGGGAAAAATAACGGAACAACTAGTTCATTGTGAGCTAAAACGCTACCTGGACGACAACAACATTCTTCACCCCCAACAATCGGGTTTTAGGCCTAAACATTCGACCGAAACCGCACTAATTGAACTGTCTGACACCATAAAAACCTTACAAGATCACAGGAAAAACTCAATTCTCATTCTTCTCGACCTAACGGCGGCGTTTGACACCATCTCCCACTCCATCCTTATCAGTAGACTCATGGACATTGGCATCTCCGATTCCGCCCTATCCTGGATAAAATCCTTTCTCTCTGACCGATCTCAAACTGTCGCTCTGGGCCCCTTCCACTCCAAAGAAAAGCTAGTCCTCTCTGGTGTCCCGCAGGGTCCATCCTGAGCCCCCTCCTTTTTAACATTTACCTTATCCCCCTTCTGACCCTGATTGAATCATTCGGCATACCTGTCACCTCGTATGCCGATGATACACAACTCATTGTGCCACTAGAGGATAACTCTATTGAAGCAGAACTCAATCTCAAACACTGCTTGACCGAAGTCTTCCGATGGATGGACAACAATCACTTAAAATGCAATTCGAGTAAAACGGAGATCCTCCCGATCGGAAAAAACACCTCCTTCTGCCCAGCACTCTGGTGGCCAGACAATTCAGTTGCTCCCCCCCAGACAGTGTCATCGGCCAGGAATCTTGGCGTAATCTTTGACTCCGATCTCTCTTTTGATCAGCATGCCAGAACCGTCGCAGGCAAATGCATCGGAATGATCAAATCCCTCAGAAAGTTCTTTGACTTTCTCCCTCTCGACGCCAGAAAAACGGTGACAGTGGCACTCATAATCTCACGCCTGGATTATTGTAATGGCCTGCTCGCAGGGGCTAAAAAGAGCACGATTCTGAAACTACAGAGCGTATTACATACAGCCGCGCGTTTAGTCCTTGGACTACCCCGCAGATCTTCCATCACCGCAGCGCTTCGATCCCTCCACTGGCTACCCCTTCACAAAAGAATTCTCTTTAAAATTTTGATCATAGCCTTCTGGGCCTACAACATAACAGGCCCTAAATACCTTACCAGGCGTTTTCCCCACTACACCCCTAGTCGCCACCTTCGCTCGACCCATGACAATCTCATCCTTCCCTCTAAATACAATTTGAAAACTAAAGGTGGGAAAACCCTCAGTTTCCTTGCCACCAAAGCCTGGAATAAACTGCCTAAAACCCTCAGACAACTAACCCAGGAAAAACCTTTTAGAAAGCTTCTTAAAACCTGGATTTTCACTCTCCCTGACGATTATTCCAAAGCAGCTATCTAATCCTCTTGGACTGGTTCTCACAGGATCTTCAGCGCCAAGATGCTCCCTTCGGAGCGAACGCTGCGCTCTAGAAATACCCCACAAATATCACAAATATCACAAATTTCTCAATGCGCATTAGAGTAACGCTATGAATGGTGATCATGCAGGCTTCCAAGGAGCGGGACACCTGTCAGGCGTCATAAGGCTGTTGCCTTCCAGTGGGCCCACGGCACGTGCACGTTTGACCCTGTTTTCGTACGCTTCTGTTGGTCAGCTGGTTAGCCAATAGATGGGCTTGTTGTAGGGAGAGCTTATTTTGTAGTTAAGAATAGGGGCGCATGACATGTGCTTAGTATCCCACGTAACGGGGAGCCCTTGTTTCACGTTTCCACACCGGCGTCACATCATTTACATTGTACATTGAGATGTCTTCTCAATGCGCGGAGATTACGCCATTAATCGTGATCAGTCAGGCGTCTCAGTGTGCGGAACACCTAGGAACGACGCGGTGTGCTGGTGGCCGGTCTGCTTGCCAGGGGGATCGCCTGAGCAAGCTGTTTAGCCCTGCAGATTAGTTAACTGTTAAACGATCCTTGAACTCGACGCTGGGCTCCCCCTGCCCCGTTGGTGTCTTTAGGTTAGCCTTTCACTTCGGGTGACCGTTTTTTCATAAATGAGGCAGTGGAACCCATACCATTAGGGCTATCATGTAGGTCTTTGTTGGATCCTGTGGAAGGCAGGAGTACCCAATTTCGCAGTAACTGTGTGCTCCCCTGTGGTAGGATTTGGCTCGTCGGTTACATTCAGCTTTCCTCCTGTCCAATCTTCATTCGAGCCTCTTTTGGCCTCTTGGGGTCAAGGGAAATAGAGGCGTGTCAGCTCCCCAAGCTTGATTGCCACTTTGCTGCGCTTCTTGACAGATGTTGTATGTCTCCAGACAGGTGCTGCTTGCAAGGTTAGTTTACATTAGTTTGGTGAACACATTATCCTTTCGCTTGCGGTCGGAGAACGTAGATTATGTGTTGGATTTAGCATTTCATGTCCTGGGTCACTGAGCGGTAAGCCGGTTAGCAGTAGGACGAATGCTCCGTTAGTAAGGGAACCCCCTGGGTGAGGTGTGCACGGCTAGGATCTGAGGGCAACCAGCAATGGCTTGCTTCCAAGGTTTGTGAAGTGGTTAGGTTCTGATTCATATGCCTGCACACCTTTGCATATATTTACATTCGGGATGCATGTTTACGTTCCACCGACCCCCCCCCCCCCCTCACGAGAGGTGATCACACAATTTCAGCGTTTTAATTTCCAACGGGCCAAGAGGGGCGAGTTGTGGGGCAGCAAGATTCCTGCAGCAGAGAGCGCCGTCAGGCGGCAAGGACTTTGAGAGTATTTGGGATTTGAAGGTCCCGCTGGGTGCCTGACACTAGTTGTTGATGGTGATCTCCAAGGGCTTAGGAGGGGTCATGACAAAATTCTCCGGGGATGATTCACAGGCGGGTGCGGTGGTCCCGACCTCTTTTCGTATGATGCTCCCTGTCGGGTCTGTCTAATGTTCAGCTAAAAGGGTTTTTAAATCAACAGCCTCTCTTCGCAGCCTTACGGTGAGCAGTATGCAGGCGGTCTGGGGATCAGTAGAATGGGGGGAGCGCGTCCGTTCCGGGGGTTGTGACTGTGAGTCCTGGTGTGACGCTTTGAGTCCTAGTCCTGCAGGGCCGGATGAGGGTTGATTCATAATTGGTTGCGATGGATGAGGAGGCAGAACCCGGCAGCACACTCTGCTAAGCTATGTTATTGGCGAATTGTTTGACCCAAGGCCGAAGTGGGCGCTTCTAGAGCAGGGCCAGAATGATTAGGCCAGGCAGCATGACAAAGGTCTTTTCGGCACTGGCAGAATGGTTCAGGCTGCGAAGTAGTGCCATTGCAGAACATAGATTTGTCAACATTCCTCAAGGAAATGATTATTAGCAGGAAGGTATTAAACCATGGTGAGCATTTGGTTGTGGGTTCGTGTCAACAAGAGTAACGGAATTGCATTCTGTTCCATCAGGCTACGTGTACCGTCGATAGCACCTGCAGCTGTAAAGCTTCTATTTTCGCCCGGGACTGGGGCAGGCAATGTCATCAACCTTTGCAGCCAGACACGGTTTAGGCAAAGACATAGTTGGGATGGTGCAACGGGCACTCAGCAGTAGAGTCAGCTGAGGTAATCATACCCTGTTATACCGCCAGTGATAAAACGTAAGGTTATGGCTACACACGAACGGGCACTCTAGGGCAGCTGGGGCGGGAGGGTGCCAGTGCCAAGAGTGTGCGGGTTGCCTGGTTAGGGCTGCTTGTGGGCGGGAGCTCTAATACGAATAGCCACAAGAGCGCAGGTTGCATTCATAGAAGGCTAAATTGATACTTTTTGGGCATGTTGCCAGTTGCTTCAGTTATGCGCATGTTCCTTGGCAGTGTCAGGAACATTCAGTATGCATTGTTAGGGTTAGTCTGTTGTCATGCTTTTCAAAGGTGTTTTAGCTCAGGTATGGCCAAGCAGGAGTTAGAGGCCAGTGGTCTGCCCGGGGAGTCGTGTTATCAGGCAGGTGACGCAGCAGAACTTAGAGGGGCTAGGGCCTGACCTCTGGTTCTAGGGCAGAGCCTGGTAAGCTCACTTAGTAGCCCGTCCTTGAGTTCGACGCAACAGGTACCAGTGATGTGAGTGAGGGTAACGGGTAACTTCTCCCGCCCTCCAGCACTGGCTGGCAGCTATGCAGGTTGTGGAAGTGGCCTTCCAACGGGGGTGATTTGGTCCATATGATTGGGGGAAACTCCTGGGAAACATATTTGGGCTACAAAGTAGCAGGAGTACTATTCGCATTCCCAGTATTCAACATAAAGAGGTATTTATGCTTTGGTTCCCCCCTGGGTCACGCTGTCCTGTCTGCTCCCTGGTAGGCAAGCAGAAGTTTGGGAGGGCAAGGCTTCACATAGGGTGATGACTGTCGGAAGGTGGTGGTCATACTCCGACTAGTGCTCGACTCAGATAACTGAGGAAAGAGGAAGTAGAGCGGGCTTGTCAACTCTTACCTCCACCCGCATTGGCACTCCCTGGAAGGAGTGGCTTGTCATAGGTATTGTTCTTCAGCCATGCAAAGGTAACATGGGACCAACGCCTATTTATAGGTTTTAGGTCATATCAGTCTAAATCCACGGGGAGTTTTTAAAAGAATGGGGGCACCTGTCCTGATGCGCTGGAGTGAACTGACAAGGAAATTGAGGCAGAGACTCGGGGGGGGGTGGGGGGTGGCCTCCGCCGAACGTGTTGGTGATTCACCAGGGGGGTACGACCTGTCCACATTAGGCAGAAGAGCCTTGCTCCAGGAAATGAGGGACACCTTAAGCCAGCTAAGCAGCATCATGGGGTCTTGCGAACTGTGGTGGTCAGAGATGACACCACATGCTGTTTGGAGGGGAGCACGCTCGGGGGAAGCTATTGAGGTGTCAAGGAGGAAAGTTAATCGCGCCATGCGCAATTTCACAGAGCAAAGAGGTTTTGGCTTCATCAGGCAAGGTCTTATACATGCCGAGTCCACAGGGTGCCTGGAGGGAGATGGGGTGCACCTCTCTAGTTTAGACATGGATCTTTTCCTACTGGATCTAGGGGAAGCTTTGGGCTGCAGCAGGTTGTAAGTAAATAGGTCTACCTTGGTGGGGGGCCATGGTAGTGACGGTGGCCACTCCCAAGGCTGTGGAGGAGTTACAGAGTCTGCAGATACCAAGGGGTACTTCATGCAGCAGCACAGCGTGGTGCTAAGCCAGGATACCCAGGGATGTCTTAGGTTGTCCCCTGGAATAACTACGGCGCCCCGTTAGTCCTACGGGCGGTTGTGGGTCTGAGCAACCGGGGGCTGCCATAATACGCTCCGCCCACCTCTTTCGGGGGGGGCGTGAGTAAGCAAGTGGACTGGTGGTCCACGGATGGGAGGGGGTGGCCCCTCCCAAGATTTGGTTAGGGGTTGGCCTGCCCTGGGATCGGATCACCCCTAAGATAACCCACCATGTTTGCTTATTGGTTATGCTAATAAACCTGAAGCAATATTTCTCCACTTACAAAAGTGTCGTGTGGTTTATTGATGTATTATGTGTGTTATGTGACTACAGTTGCCGATATTGGCACTATGCAAGGCTGCCCGGGGGGGTTGCGCAGCAGCCCCCCCTAAAAGGGCGGCCGCCTTAGTGCCACAGGAAGGCACTGGAGGCACCAGTCTAGTCCCTGGGCCACAGCCCGGGAGGGTGTCCGGCAGACCCACTTCCAGGGAAGGGGGAGGGGACAAGGGTATTTAGGCTGTCCCCGCGCGATGCTCGCCCTCTTGTCCCTCGACGTCTCGCCTTGCCCACTCCTCCGCTTACCCGGCAGCCGGAGGTACAAGGAGTGAGGGGGGGTTAGGTTTTCTAACATGTTATTTTGTGTTGCAGGAGGAGTTACAGGGCGATCCAGAGTCTGCAGATACCAAGGGGTACTTCATGCAGCAGCACAGCGTGGTGCTAAGCCAGGATACCCAGGGATGTCTTAGGTTGTCCCCTGGAAGAACTACAGCGCCCCGTTAGTCCTACGGGTGGTTGTGGGTCTGAGCAACCGGGGGCTGCCATAATACGCTCCGCCCACCTCTTGCGGGGGGGCGTGAGTAAGCAAGTGGACTGGTGGCCCACGGATGGGAGGGGGTGGCCCCTCCCAAGATTTGGTATGCACCATTTGGCGACTGCCACGGTGTAATTTAGGCTTATCAGACGGGCAGGCGGCATAGGGGTTGGCCTGCCCTGGGTTCGGATCGCCCGTAAGATAACCCACCATGTTTGCATATTGGTTATGCTAATAAACCTGCAGCAACATTTCTCCACTTACAAAAGTGTTGTGTGGTTTATTGATGTATTATGTGTGTTATGTGACTACAGTTGCCGATATTGGCACTATGTCTGAAGTGCACCTAAGGCCGCTGCCCAGTTCTGCAGTCACAACGCCTGGGACAGGAGACCTATTTCATAATCATCCTGGACTCGGAGTAGCAGTCCATCAACAGGCAGCCATCGCCCTCCTCGCTCGATGGTGGGGGTCCGTGCTGAGCCCAGCCGTTGCAAGGGGTTAGTTAACTATGGCCAAGAGTCTAAAATTGGAAACCCCAATGCGGTAGAGACGCCACCCAAATGCCACCCAAGGAAGCGCATGGAGGGACTGGGTGCAGTGCTGCACCGGGACAGGTAGTGCAAACCAGGCCTCTAAGTAATGAACAAAGTCGGGCCCTGAGGAGGGGTCGAGACAGGGCCGAGGTGGTGTAAGAGAGCAGGGCTGCTGATTAGACGCTCCACTGCCTACCCTAAACCATTCCCGGTAGCTACAGACAGTTTGAGCTCCACTTTCCAGTCAGGTAAGCAATACATCTGACTGCCTTAAGATTTGCGCTTCTCAAACTTTGTGAAGTGTTTGGTTGTGTCTCTAGTAAACAATGTCTTTTTTTGTGACTTTTTGTAGCATAATTAACTGGTGAATTTTGGTAAACATTAGCCTCGGGAGTGCTGCGTGATGATTAAAAAACGTGTTACTGGGCCTGTGCAATAAACAGTCATGCAGTTGATTTTGGCATCTTGTCGTCACTTTTCACAACCCCCACAAGATCACATCAATTTCTTAAGCCTTTTATCCCGTTTTCGGTCTCTTTAAGTTTCTCAAAGTTTCAGTTTCTATCTTTACATTGTTTTTGTAATTAATTGTCGGTGCCAATTCACTCATTCCTGTATGCCCCATTAATGTCTCCCCACGTTTTGGTCTGAGTGTCCTGTGCCTTTCTACCCTGTGTCTGCATTAAGTTGTAGCAGAAGTCTACCCATGTCTTTATGCCCCTGTGTCTAACTCTATAAATCCCAGTGTCTGTAAATACGCGTGTGTTACTGTCTCTGTGTCCCAGTGTCACTCAATCCATCTCTCTCCACCTCCTTGTCTCTCTCAGTTGGAGTGTGCACAGTAGCACTGCCAACAGGCCTTTCTTTGCCTTCAGAAGTTCCCATTCAAACTTCACCCATGTCCACCCCACACAGTGCAGTAAATGCTTGCCAGACATTTCACCGCCTCCAACACAGGGATGCACCAAGAAGCCGGTATAGTGTCTCATTGTGCAAATAGTTGTAATCTGTGATATTTATATGTCTCCCTCATCTCCATTGCTTCATTTTGCTCACGAAAAGTGTCACTCATTCTCGTTCAAATGTCACTCTTAATCACATTGAAATTATGAAAGCGTCACACATGGCAATCTGAAACCTTGGCAGCTATGCCGATTTGGACCCTGAGTGTGATGAGACTCTGACTGTCAGTGTTGACAGACAGTCAGACAGACTACTAGTACTCTGCGTCTCCCTCGCTCCACTCAAACAAGCACAACTATCTGCATAAAATGCAGCTGCTGGTGCTGCACGCACCGTCCGTGACCCGATTTCAATTTCATTTAGGCTATTATTTATTAAAAATCCACCTGGTTGCCAGGCTGGCTGCACCATCCATAATGCGTGCAGCGCGCAGTATTTTCTCCGCCACCACATTTGCGCGCCACGTTACAGTTCACCATTAGGGTGGGGTCTGGAGTGGACCTGGTGATCATGCGCTTTGGGGGTCGCGCAATAAAAAGTGCGCATGACTGCGGGTCGAGTCGAGGAGGCAGGCATCTCAGAGGCCAGAGACGACTGAGAAAGAGAGGCACGGGGCAACCCATAATTTAATTATTTCTAGCCTGCCCCCGTGTCTGCCGCCCACAGGTGAGTCTCCTAAGTGTTCAATTACATGCAGTCCCACCCTGATCATGGCACTGTCTGGGGGCGTCGCGACCGGGCCGGAATTAAAAGCAAAAGGTTAGGCCCCGGCCCGGTTCCTCAGCGGATTTGTCTGCAGGCCAGGGCGGAGCGAGCGAGGTGGTGGCTGGCCTGGCTCTAGGCTATGAGGTCGGAGCGGCACGGCAGCGATGATGTACACTAGCATCTGGGTGACCCAGATGCTAGTGTACACATCGATCCATGGAAGATCAGTTGTGAAGTCCCATGCAGGTGTCCAAAATCCTTGCGACATATCCCCGATCCATGGGGTGAATCATTCATGGCAGGAGGCCTCCCATTTATCTGGGAGCATGCATGTACTATCCCTCCAAGCGCACCCGTACCATTGAGTGACAACAGCACTAAACTCCGCCACTGCGTCTCAGAAGAACACTTGTAATAAAGCAGCATACGGCACATGCGGGACTTCATTGCTGCCAGGCCTGACTGATTGCTGCTAGTGATGGAGTGCAGTGCAGGGTGTGAATGACGTGCCAGCAGAAGCAGACTGATGTACATGCAGTGTGACGAATCACAGATCCACCAAGTCACACTGCATGTACATCACCAGTCTGCTTCTGTGAACTCTGGTGTTGCCTCGCTGCCTTTTCCTTCTTCTGCTTCGCCCTGAAACACCAACTCCCGGCCTTCAATCAGCATGGCGTCACTTAGAACAGCCGTCCTCCCCTCCCTCCCTGCGCCATTTGTGCGACCCGACCTGGACCCTTTTACAGTAGGAGCACTGGGCAGTAGGGCTCTCCAGTCTCACTGTGTAATGGAAACGGATTCCAGAGACGTGTTAAGCTTTGTGCTCGTTTCATTTTCTAATGAATTGAATTTATGTTTGAGACGCTCCCTCGCCTGTGTTGGTTTCCACACAAGATCACACTTCGTCATTAGATCCCGGTGCGCGGGAAGCGTTACCCGCAGCGGCATGAAGGAGCATAAGGATTAGGGAAGACAGGGCCGGCTTTAGGGCGGTGCGACCGGTGCCACCGCACCGGGTGCTGGCTTCCTGGGGGCGCCGTGTTTGAAAGTTTATTATGTTTTTGAAGCACCTGCTGCAGTGTTTCTTTCCTCCGGCAATTACCAGGCCTCACATAAATGTCAAGATAACTCGTATGATTAATTATCTTCCTGGAGAGAGATCATCATTTTGTATAGTTGAGTTTTTGACTTAGGTGAAGTTAGTGCAGAGGGTTAATATGCCTGCTGCAAAGAACGTGTACCAAGTAGATGACAGAGTGCGTATGATGTAAACAGAACAGCAGGTCACTGTTTTCAAAAGGGAGAGACATCCTTTTGTTACTTGCAATTTATAACTTAAAGTCCAAATATAGAATAGTGAGCTATTAACTTTCATCCTAGAACTGCATACACACTGCAGTATACATTATTAGAGCATTGATTAATGTTGCAAAAAGGGTTAATTTGGCTAGAAATCGAGTCTTATTTTTAAAGAAAACTCCCAACTATGCTGTTTCTTTTTCGACTCTGAGTTTGTGCTTCTCCACTCCAAGCACTCTTAAACTATACTGCCTACCAGTATGGATTACACGTGACTCCTACACTTTTAGTCCTTTGGTTTATGTAACATTTCCTATACACTGATTCACACAGGTATGATTGATTGTCTCTGTGTAATGTGTGTGTGATGCAAAGTGCTCGGACACCCTACACTGGTATCAGTGGCGCTATATAACTAATTCAATCCATCTAAGAGGGTGTGGTTATGGAGACTTGGTCACTGTTAAAGGGTGCTAATGAGAGAATCTGTGGTGGAGGTGGTCATGGGGGGGGGGCGCCACCAAACATTGTCGCACAGGGCGCCACCAGCACTAAAGCCGGCCCTGAGGGCAGACGTTCACATTTCGTTTTATTTTAAATTCGAAGTAGAACTGGTGTGGTCACAATCACAGACCCTGCATCAAGTTGACTTAAAGCAGGGACAGGCTGGTTCAAAGCATCTGTTTTTAACAGCGTTCAGATATAAGGAGGTAGTCATAAATTCACCAATCGAGGTATGAAAAAGGACTCCCGAAATTGTGCTGAATTAAGAGATAAGGTGAAGTTTTAATAGCTTCTGTTAAGATGGATGGCACAGGAATTCACCAGAGAGGTCTCTTGTGTCATTTCCAGTTTGTTTTGCTTGCAAATTGCCTCTTTCATTTCTCTTTGTAGAATTATCTTTGGGGAATTTAAATATCTCGCTGAGAGAGAGAGAGACAACTGCTTGGGAAGGTCCCTTACTGTAAAGGCTTTGTGGGCACTTTATTATTGCTTAATTGAAAAGAAAGGATTGCTTTATGTTTGTGATACTTGGCAAATGACGTCTGTCAACACATTTACAGCTTGGTGCATTTAATAAGGCTTGTGTCGTTACAATTGTGTAGATCATTTGTTTCGGTGAAGGGTCATCCAAGGAAGACAGGATTTTGCTAAATGCATATTCATAATTTAATAAGCATAGAAGACCCTGAACGATCTTTGCCCAGATATGCATATATGGGATATATGTGGGGACACGTCTGAATTCTTAGTTAAATGGGAGAAAACGATGTATATGCTGATAGAAGGTGACCATATCGACGTAGCGGAAGTGTCTACCCTTCTAAGGGCAAATGATCATTCTAAATACCTTGGAAATGTGACAATCATCATAATTAAAAATGATTTGGTGCACGCAGGCATTGTGTCCGCCCTAACAAGAAGTGGAGATGGCTACTAGCTTTTATTCGGCTTTGTTCGGGTGGGAGACGGAACAGATATGCCGGATTGTAAACCCATATTTTTTAATTGAATGCATTAACGCAATGAGTACATAGGCCGTGCGATTATAATATATGATGGTGCACTGTTTATATTTTGAACCTGTGAGGGCTTTATCTTAGATATACTGTGATAAAGCTGCCGGGCCTAACTCTTACAAAGTCCTTCGCAGACATCTTTGTCCTCTCATCCAAGCTCATCCATCCATCCAGCCATCCATCCATCCAGCCATATACCCATCCATTTAAATGGGATTACTCTCCCGTAGTCCCCTCCAGGTTCTTTTGAGATTCAAAAGGCTGCGAACATGCGATGCACATGTAAAGCACATGCCTGTCATAAAGTGTCCTACAAGTTGTCACACAAGTGAATTGTCACATAAGTGCCCTTGAGGACAACCTATGCTTCATGTTCACGGTTGGGCTAAATGGTTGGTAGTAGCGTCTGGAAATATTTGCTGCTGATACAATGGCAGCGGGATATGCCAATTATTAACTTCGCAAAGTAAATGGACATACGTATCTGCTAATCTGATTCACATAACACTCAGAATACTTTAAAATAACTTTAAAGAATATGCATCCGTAAACTCTTCCTGTATTAAACATTCAAAATGATACTGGGACTTCATGGGGAGATGCTCTTTAAGGATGGTGAGCTGTAGCACTAGTCTTCCACAGGCCTCCCTTGTGAAGTGTTTTTTTAGATACATATTGTTCATACTGACTGCTGAGGCATGGTTAGATAAGTCCTTGTCGGCCTCAGATTCCTCAAAATTAAATTCAGGTTTGATCTGCTTTATTACATCAAAAAAGGCAATTTTTGTTGGCTCTCAGGGCTCAATGCACTTTACCATCACTAACCAGTGCTAAATGCTTGCACTCTTTCCTTTAAAAGAATGTCTATGGGTACATATGACTGGATGGGTAACCTGGCCATCATCTACTATTTACTGTGCTTTGAAAGTTGATACAATTGAATATGTAATGAAAAATGTGCTGTAAAATTCACCATTTTTGGCTGTCTTTTTCCAAAATTTTCTTGGGGGGAGTACCCCTCCAAACCCCCATAGTAGTGGTCGGGCTCGCTCGCTGCGCTTGCTACGCACCGGGCGGGGGCTGGTCTGGCAAAATTTGCCGGGGCCCTTTCAGTTCCCAGTCTGGCCCTGAGTCCGACCGCAGCTCCAATGGGATCGTGGATCCTGTAAGAGGTGGCAGTCTTTCCCCCGACCTCTGCGGTCCGACCGCATCATCACAATTCGGGGGTCGGACTGATGACCTGTCTGTCGGGCAGACCGACAACGACGGGCTGTCGATGGCAGTCTGCCCAACATCTTAATGAGGCCCTAAGTAAAGTTCAATTTGAAACATGGGCCTAGCCAGGGTGTGGCTAATTCGGCCTGAGCCCATGAACCCGGGAGCTCAGGAAGGGCCGTCACGAGGGAGGGGCAATCAAGGCCATTTGTTGTATAACCGGAAAATACAATGTGCTCATCTGCGGAGAACAAGCACTGGCAAAGCCAATAGATCTGGCTAGGATTTTGAGTACGGAGTACAATCTTTAGAAAGCCTGTTGTAGCAAAAAATAATAAAAGAAGAAGGATCGCTTTAGATATACAATATATCTATGTGATAAAGAATTTAATGTGTGATGATTTAGAGTATCTTGGAGATGTAAAATAGCCCCTCGTGCATTGCAATTAAAGGACTCTTAAGAAGCGGAATGATACACCAAACAGCGAATAACATGAAGTGAGAAAGTTATATAGTCCGCTGCTTGTAGCAAAAGCCCACACTATGTATATTTCAAAAACAGGTAACAATAGTTCTTGCAGACCTAAAAATAGGCCTTCTCAGCACTGTGTCGAGGCAGAGCATATTGAGATGGTCAGCTAGTAGGTGGTACCAGATCTCAGCAATGCATTCCAATGTCGAGAATGTCTTTTCTCTAGCAAACTCACGTTTTTGATGCACTTTTGTGATTTCCATAACAGGAGAAGTAACAAAGCAAAAAAAAGCAGAGAGGGTGCAGTACACAAAGATAGTTGCTTCCTGGGCCAAACCAGTAAATGCTACCACCTGCTAAAAGACCTGCCTATATCCTGGGATTGGAGAATGAGCCCTATGTAGCACACGGCAGGCCACGCTGGGTGGGCGGCGGAGCATGAAGTAATGATGACAAACACCTGGGCCGTTCTGTGCGTGAACTAGCATGTAGGTGGGATTCACCTTTCTTTATTAACTCGCTCTCACCTCCAACATAGGGTCAGGGCGTGCATGCGTGTGTGTATGCATAGCAGCCCAGGGCGTTATCCTGCACTGTGTTACATTCGTCCAAAACTTTAAAAAAAGAAAGTAGCAGCACAGTTGCATTGCTACAACCAGGGCCTTCAGGGGCTTTGCAATTCAGTTCTGTGAAGGGGACGGCAGGCCCAGGCGTCTAATCACATACATAGTCCTTGAACTTCCTTGGTCTTGTGGTATTGTGCCTCATTTTTTGATGCTGAGGGCGCAGAGGTCGGCTCGGGTGTTCCCACCTGTGCGGCCTCTCTTTGACTAGATGGGGCTTAAGCCTGCGATTCGAGGCTGTCATTGAAATGTCCAGATACAAGATCTGGGTGTTCTTCACTGTTTGTCAGGGTCAGGTTTGGGACCCCTAGTCTCAGGGTGGAAGCTGTCGGCAGACGCCACTTGGTGAAGGACAATAAATTTCTCGTTACGCGATCCGAAGGGTTCTCTGCTGTCACCATTGTGCCTTTCCTGCTGATGACCTGAAATGGGAGAACTTCGAATGGGAGTCGAAACTTCCCACCGGGGCGCGTCTTTTGCACCAAGACCCAGTCTCCAGCACCGATGTCTGAGGCTTTGGCCCTGTGTGGTCGACTGACATTGGTGTTATATTTCGCTCTTCTCTCTTGCATGACTGTGATGTCAATGGGATCCGGGGTCCATGTTGCCGCATGGGGTATGCTGCCCTGGATGGCACCCCAAACAGGACGTCGGTAGGCACTTGTGAGTCATACTGTGGGGAGTGCGCCTGTTTGCTCGAGGGTTTTGTGCATTGCCTCTTTGACGGTGACTTGATGTGCGCATTTTATTGTATTATAAAACATAATTACTTTTCTTCGCGTTTCCAAATCACATATTTTTTAATAGACTGAATTGAATTGCAACAGTGAAATATAGTTGGTACTTTTCTCAGTAAAGTATGTGAAAACTGCTAAATACGTAATTTAAGCATTTTTTTCTCCGAGGTTGGCGGGGCGACATTATCATTTCCTTTTTTCCACATTTTTTAAAATAATTTTACAATTGTAAAATAGTTGGAAACGGCATTTCCTCAGCAAAACGGCATATCACACAAACAAAACATGAAATACAGGTAGTGGGAAAATAAAATCACACAATGCTGCCAGATGAGTTTAAAACGGTATCTCTGAAAACATATCTTTAAATGAAGCATGCCATTTCAAACTCTCTGTTTATATTCTGCTGTTCAATGTCACGTCCCAGATCATCAGTCCATCTAAATACCTTCACGAGGTGCCACTAGCGTCACAGGCAGAGCCCAGTGCTTTGTGGTGAGAACCATTGTGATGTCATCAGCTGCTGATGTCACACCTCATATCGCATGCCGTAGCAACCAAGCTCAAATCAGTGTGTAGCATGACTAGGGAAGGAAAAGAGGTGCACCGGGGCTCGAGGCGGCAAGATGGAGGCCGAAAAAACACCTCTCCCATCAGACTCTTAGTGACGTGACACACCGTGCCTGTCACTGAGGAGTCAGTCATCCAGCAGACTTCTGCTTACAAGGCAACAGGTAATTTTGAGCGCTCTGGCATAGCAGGGGATATGATTAATTCATAACGGTATGGACTTTTGGTGGTAGTGAAGGCTCTCAACCGTACAGCACATAATTATGCTGCTTCACACTCTTTGTGAATGTCCCTCAAAAGGTGCAGGCCAGAACATTGCAAAAGTCATGTTTGTAGACGGCTGTCTGCCCCGGAAGTGGCAGTATGCCCCTACCGTGGCCTGGCCTCTTTGAGACGGTGTGTCATTCTAGCCGTTAGTAGGTGTCTAGCTCCTCAAATGTGCAACTGGTTAATTAACTATCACTTACCTCAATCAATTAATGTAGTGAATGTAGCTTTCCCTTTAGGAACAGTGGCCGTGGCCTTTGAAGGAGCAGACAGTGATCCTAGGACCACTCATGCTCCTTGCCGGTTCACCTAATGTCTTTCCTGGACGTCCCTTTCGAAGGTTGACATTTAGGTAATGCAAACACAGCAGTGGAAGTTAACTGTCCCTCGCCGGCCACCATCACAGTGGTTGCAGCCACTAATATGATTAAGGCAGGAGGTTTTGCAAAATGCAGGGCAACCAGGCAGTTTGCATAAGAATTGACTGGTTGTGAACTGTACCTCCTTCCTTCTCTATGGTCAGTATTTCAAGTTAGGTAAACCGGAAGTAACAAAGGCAACAATTCCCTGTGAGCTTAAGGGTCGCAATGCTTAACTGAAGTGCGATGGTAGACCTATTCCTAAATATTTTGTCTTAAATGTACTTTCCCAAGGAGAAAAGTGGTCTTTCACACTGTCAATGACCTACACTCATGGCTAGTAATAGGTTTTGTAGGTTAATTTCTTCTGAGAGATTCGGCACTGTGGCCATTTGAGAGGCATATTCCAACTTTTGTGTTGCAGTCTTCAGCATCTTGTGGGTACCTCATTAAAAATGGATTCAAAGTGATAACATCTCCGCTCTGGAATACAGCAATATGCTGGTCAAATACCCTAAGCGACACACACGCTCTCTCTCTCTCTCTTTATTTTTATTTTTCCAAATGCTCACTTCCTTGCAGAAGTAGAACACATTTTTATTATAAGCGTGTGCAAAGTGATTTTTGATAGAAAAGAGTGCAAAGACGCTGATTTTCACCATTGGCAACATTTGTGAAGTTCCAGGACTACCTTTGCCTCTGATTTTTCTTCCATATTGCAAAACTAATGTTGTTCGCAAGACAACACAACAGGAGAGATGCAGTATAGTTGCATAACGAGTACCCGATAATTTCCCTCATATTCATCATTTCCTGATAATGTTTCCCTTACAGAAGGTCTGCAAAATATGGACATCTGTGAACTTTGGGTGTTGTCCTCCATTGAGTATGCAGCAGATTGGTTGGAAGGTAAGATGTGCATGTTGTAGTTTGTGCAATGGCTAAGTAATTTATTTTCTTTGTCCAACCTAATTGGTCTGTTCTGTGCCAATTTAAGCAGGTGGTTGTAGGTGAGGCCCACCGGCACTCATTTTTGGGGACTAGCACTTATTTTTCCAAAACGGCCTTGGACCCAGAGCAAGACAGAGAAATCCCAGACCTAGATGGCTAAAGAACTTTTCAAAGAATATGTGTATTTGTTCTGTGGATGCTCTTGTACATTTGATCAAGTCAGATATCCCTAAATGCCTGTGGTATTTACTGTGTCTTGTTTATTATTTAATACCCGAAAAATCTGGAACGGTTTTACATTAGGGAAATGTTAACTATTTGCCTCAAACATATTTTAAAAGGCTTCATTCTATTTATTTATAATATGTTATAGTGTTCTAAAGTCCATATTACCTATCATTATTCTTTTCTTTATGGCCATTTCCCAAAATAAACTACTGATTGATTGATTGAAAATGGTGAGATGTCCATATAGTATGGGCGCACAGTTGGGGCAAACTCTGCGGATTCTCTTTAGTGTATGTTTTCCTTTTGTCTTTTCCTTATAGATTTTTCAGGAAAATTGTGATGGCTCTAAATTCTAGTTCACACCCTCCACAAAAAATGGGGCAGATAGGGGGCGAGGTGAGAAAGAGCTCAATGCAAGAATAATTTCCTCTCTTCGTTCAACATCTCACAGTGGCAAATCATGCAGATATACTTGTTGTGTTATCCATCTAAGATGGTACTGATTTTTAGATTGTAAGCAGGAATATGTTTTTCTTAGTCATCAATTCCACCCAAATTTCTTTCTTGGACATTCATGGTTGATCAGGACCTTGAGTCGCGGCCCAGCTGAATTGCTAAATGTATTCCAATCAAACATATATTCCAGGGCACATGCGAATAAAGCTCATATATGCCTGCACTCTTAACCTCCATGTAGACCAATTTTACTGCATTTTTTTAGAAGTTTGTGGGAAAACGTTTACTAGTTTGAGGGTATCCCTTTCCCCAATTCTTAGCTTATAGTGCTCTTTAACTTACATTGCTTCCTACGCTCTGCGCTTGAACGTCTTATGTGTTGTAGTCTGAGGTGCCCTATGCTTGTATATGTGTCTCGGCTGGATAAAAGTCATATACACAAATAGGCAACCCTGTACTCCAAAAGGTACCTGAGTTTAAATTTCAATAGTCTGTGTGGGGCACAGAGCTAGTGACACAGGCCAATCAACTAGACGGTACAATAAAAAGATGGCAGCCCAAAATGACAATGTAAAAATGGCAGTCTAACCCGTCTCCCGCCGTAATAAAACAAGCGGATCTGCGAGAAGGGACAAAAGGTTAAATCAGGAGGTGGAAAACATATGAGAAATCAGCAGCAATATCCTATTAGAAAAAAGTGCAAGCTGGACAAAATAAATATACAACAAGGTGTTGGGTAAAAACAGTTAAAACAAGGAAAATCTGAGCAGTTAAAAATGTTTTATGGCGGTCTCTGTTGAGTTGGGTCATGAGGAAGGTAATATTAAGGCTTATGCCTTTTGGGAGTTTAGTGCTACACGTACTCCTAGATATTTAAAACTCCCCGTGTGAACTAGAAGATGGGATGCCAGGGCATAATCTTTCCCACCTCATGGAGCAGTGTAAGTCTTGTTTTTGTCAATTTACAACCAATCCTGTAGAGTCTCCATGAAATCACAGTTGTAATTATAGGATTGCATAGAAAGAGATGCGCATCGTCTGTGTATGGGGAGATGGGGGTCTCCCATCAGTCCCATTCTAGCTGAAGCCTTCCATCAGCGTTTTTCGCTTGATGCAGTCCACCAGAGGTTATGTTATGTTATGTTACGTTATGTTAAATGTGCTTAATAAGGGCAACTCTAAGTAGGGTCTCTCAGGGCTGTTGCAGCTCTACAGGTCCTGGGGCCAGAATATTAATATAACTATCTGAAATCAGAGAAGATTAAAAAAGTCAGATTTTGAGAGATTTGTTTAAACTGTTTATAATCCTTTCAAGCACGTAGATGTGGCAGAAACTGATTCTAGTGCTGAGGGGCTAAATATGGAAATGAATGACCACCATACCTGGTAGTGCATGCACCAAGGATGTAAAACGAGTTTCCTGCCAGAACTGAGACTCCGAGTGGAGGCATACATCTGCAGTTTGCCCTGTAGATAGAGAGGCCCACTTCTATGCAGGGATTTATGGACCAAACAAAGACGTTTAAACAAGGAGAGCTTTTTTATAGCGAGCCAATGAAGGGTTCTGAGAATGGGTTCTGAGGGCGATCAAGGTGGGAGATGGCAAAGTAGCCGTGCAACGGTATTTTGAACCACCTCGAATTTGGAGAACAGTCCTTTATTCATGGGATCCATTAATGCCTTGCCATAGTTCAGGTGGCTGATTATGAGGGCATGAACTTGGGATTTTCTTGACTGGAGCAGTAGCCACTGGAATGCTTTCCTGAGAGGGTGTATGATTCCAAAGCAGGAGCCCAAGATGGCATCCACATGCTTTCTCATGGAGAGGGTTTCATCTACGACGATACTCAGGTTTCTCACTACCACTTTCAGGGTGGGAACTGGACCCAGAATCTGAGACCACCAGTCTTCAGACCACTCAGAATGGGCATGCCCAAAGAGCACACTCTCTGTTTTGCTTTTATTCTGCTGCAGACAGTTGAGCTGCATCCAGAAGGTAATCTTATCCATACAGTCCTAGAATCTTTCTTTAGTAGAGTCCAGGTTAGGTCCCATTGTGATGACGAGTTGAGTGTCATCTGCATAACAAATTACATCGCAACCAAAGGATTTTATCACTTGTGCCAGTGGGGCCACATAGATGTTTTAAAAAGTGGGGCTCAGTGAGGATCCCTGTGTCACCCCCCTTTTCAAGACTATGGTTCGAGAGAAGAAGGACTCTAAGTGCACCGTATGGGTGAGCTAGTTCAGAAAATTCTTCAACCAACTCAGCGATTTACCCCCAGCACCCGTCTCCCCTAGTCTTTGGAATAAGACTGAGTGAGAGATGGTGTGGAATGCTGCAGTGAGATCTAATAATACTAGCATTGCTAAGTACCCATCATCCAAGAAAGTCTCATGTTGTCTAGGATTTCCAACAGTTCCGTGCTAAAAGAAGCATGAAAACCTGACTAGGAAGGATCAAGCAAAGAGAGACTTTCCAGAAAAGCTGTTAGTTGGGTATTCACCAGAGTTTCCATAACTTTTCCAAGGAAAGGGAGTAATGAGATTGGGCTAAAATTAGCTAATTCTTTGGGATCTGCTGTGTGCTTTTTAGGAATGGGTTTGACCCTAGCTGACTTCCACTTGAACGGGAATGTTTCCAAGCTTAAGGAAATATTGAATAGCCTCTTGAGAGAAGGGAGAAGTGCTGGGGCCAGAGTTGCCATAATATAAGGTGTGGTGCAGGGTCCTCTGGTGATCCAGACTTGACTCGATTTATCAGTTCATTGACTTCGCCCGGAGTCACCTCATTAAACTCCTCCAGAAGAACAGGGCAAGCAGGTTCCGAAGGAATGGGTGCAGCCCTAATTTCCTGTGTATTCTCTTTTGCAAAAGTATTATAAATTCACTCTTTTTCCTCCAAATAGCTGGCAAGATCATTTGCAAGGACCTAAGAGGCTAAAACAGGTTTAGCGCAAACTGTAGGATTGGATAAATGCCTTGAGAATCGTATACAATTCTTTTGTGCCAACTTAGGGTGAACAAAGCAAACACAAGGAGATAATGGATGGAGTGCTGAAACGTTTCAGACACTCACCCCCAGTCACAGATCTGGGTTGAATCCATCATCGTTCTTTAGCTCTCTTCGCCACCCCAGTTTAGACCCAGCCATATGCAAATCAGTCTTGACCCTGTGCCTCATGGGAACAGTCCAGACCAAACTGCCAAGTCAGGTCCTCCCTGGACCGGAAACAAGCATCCTGGGACCGGTTTCTGGGTATTACCCTTCATCAGCCAGGCGAGCTTGAATCCAGTGGCACAGTGAGCAAGCGACCCATGTCTGGGCATACCCATCCCACTTAGGTAAAAGTGCTACGCAAACAAATTATGGACGGAATGCTGAATAAATCATACATTCACCACCAGCCAAGAGATTTGGGTTAAATCTATCGTTCGTTTGCTCACCATGCCACCCCAGTTTAGACCCAGCCATTTGCAAATCAGTCTTGACCCTATGCCTCATGGGAACAGTCCAGACTGAACTGCTAAGCCAGGTCCTCCCTGGACCAGAAACAAGCATACTGGGACCGGTTTCTGGGTATTACCCTTCATCAGCCAGGCTATCTTGAATACAGCTATATGCAAATCAGTCTTGACCCTGTGCCTCGAGGGAGCAGTCCAGCCCGAACTGCCAAGCCATGTCCTCCTTGGACCGTAAACAAGCTTCTTGGGACCGGTCTCGGGCGATGATGGATTCAACCCAGATCTGTGACTGGGGTGAGTGTCTGAAAAGTTTCAGTCCACCACCTCCTTGTGTTTGCTTTGTTCGCCGTATGTTGGCAGGGTATGCCCAGATGTGGGTCCCTTGCTCACTTTGCCACTAGATTCAAGCTAGCCTGGCTGATAAGGGCTGTTAGCCCGAAACCTGTCCCGGGATGCTTGTTTCCGGACTGTTCCCATGAGGCACAGGGTCAAGACTGATTTGCATATAGCTGTGTCTGAACTGGGGTGGCGAAGTGAGCTAAAGAACAATAATGGATTCAACCCAGATCTGTGATTGGGGGCGAGTGTCTGAAAAGTTTCAGCGCTTTGACCATCATCTCCTTGTGTTGGCTTTACAATATTTGATTTCCTTACTAATTTAAAAGTGTTATGATAGATTCTTAAAGCCCTTTTGCAGGTTCATCTATCTTCAAGGGTTTCTAAAGGTCCTCCATTTGCGTTCCAGTTTTCAACACACAATTATTTCCTTCTTTAAGGAATCCGTAAACCATTGTGCAAAATAGCCTTTGGTTTAGGACAGTTCAATTTAGAGGTGGTGACCGTATCAATTGTTTGAATTATAGCACTTTCGAAAACTGCCAAGGTCATGTTTATATCAGTCTGATCAGTCAGAGGGGGGTGGGGAGTGTAACGTAAAGGAGGAGAGTGCAACTTTCCTCAAAGGCCTGATTTACGTGCATGTTGTTGCCCTAACATCACAGGACCTTCCCACATGAAAGTGACATTTGACACGTATTAGTCAGTCAAGACCAGCAGAGTGGGGGGGCGATAGAGAGGTTGGAGGCTTTTGTGAACAGTAGATCCAAAGTACGTCCAGCTATCTGAGTAGATCGAACCACTGTTTTGTGCATGCCTAGAGAGTCTAGGTTTGAGAGTAGGTGGATGGTGACAGGGTCGGTGGCATATTCTGCATGATAGTTAAAGTCCCCCAGCAGCAGGAAATTATCAGCAGCTAGGATATGAGGGCCCAAACATTCAATTAATGTGTTACTAAAATCTTTTTTTAATCCTGGGGGCCTGTATATGAGTGCCCCTCTCCAGGTTCCAGGAGGTTCAATCGCTTAGGCGAACGGGTGAAGGTTGGAGGGGGCAAGGGGCAGCCTTGTCTGGTGCTCCTTTCTGTAAGGAAGGCTTCTATAAAAATCCTGCTGACTCTAACCTGCGCCCAGGGAGACAAGTACAATGTTGTCGAATATGACATAAAAACAAGGGAAAACGTTCATTTTCTGAAGGATAGTGTGTGGATCTTCCATTCTACAGAGCCAAATGCCTTCTCATAGTCTAGTAGAAGGAGGGCATGAGGGCTCTCCAGCTCATGCCTCTGGCCAATAATAGGTACAGCATCCTAAGTCAGTGTTTAGTAAATTTTCCCATCATAAATCGTTCTGATCTTAATGGACCGATGTGGCGACAACCCGGGACAGACGGTTTTCTAGTGTTTTAGCAAGGATTTGGATCTCTAAGTTAATGACTGATATTGGACAGTAGAATAAGCAGTGTTCCAGAGGTTTGCCCTGCTTGGGGATGACAACAATAGTGGTGCCATGGAGGCCTCATGGTAAAAGGTGAGTCTCTACTGCTTCATTGTGTAAGGCATGCAGATGGGGCCCCATGAGCTATAAAAATTTACTGAGGAATTTAGCTGGGAGCTGGGAAGCCGTTAGGGAAGCCGTGAGGGCCCAGTGTTTTCCCTGACTGTTGGCCTGTAGGAGCCTCTATTATCTCTTCTAATGTCATAGCTGCGTCCAAATATGCCCTATCTGAGAATTGTAGGTGCCTAACCAGAAGGTCTTTGATGAGGGAGTTCTCCCTTTCTGCTGTGAACATAGGGTGATACTCATATAAGGACCTATAGTAGGATGTGAAGTTACCATCTTCATGGTTCATGAATGGGATCACCCTGCCAGAATTAGCTCCAGGTGAATATGTTCTGCTCTGTGAGGCCCTCCACAGATGCCTAGCCTTATCCATGAACACTAGAGGCCTCCAAGGGCCTCAGGAGGGGAGTAGAGTTAGGTCCACACACATGGCGTTCAAGTTTGAGTACTTTACTCTGCAACGCTACAGTGTTGGCCTCCTGTTTCCTTTTGAAAGATTTAACAAATGTCATAGCTCGCCTCCTGATCACTGATTTGAATCCCTCCCAAACAGTGGTGCCGGATGGAACCAAGTATTGGGTGAGCTCAAAGTATATTTGGATATCACCTCATTGGGAGATCACAAGGGCTGCATCCATAAGCCACCATGCACTGAATCACCAGTTTCCTCTGAATCTGGCTCCTCTGCCATGTATAACCAGCATTATTGGAGAGTGGTGTGTTATACCCTGTGGGAAGATGTTTTTTATGGCTACTTCTTGTGCTTTATGGGCTAGCATGAAAAGGTAACCTAGGCAGGAGAATGAGTTGTAGTCCAGGGAGTGGAATGTGAAAGACCTTAACTTTCCGTGCCATAATGTTTAGGGTCTTAGATGCATAATATCTGAATGCTTATCCATGTTTGCATTAAAGTCCCCTCCTATTATGAGTTGGACTGGGGAAAAGGATATAAGGACTCTGTATAGCATTTGCAAAGTATTCTGAAAGCTGATAGGATGTCCCTGGCAGCATCTTGAAAATGGCTACCCATTGTTTTAGTGCTCTTATGTGTTTTATTCCTCACCTTTAATTTTGTTGGAATTTATTTTGCCAGTACTGTCTAGTAGGAGGGAAGCTTTCCAGTAGAGAGGGAAGTTGCTGGGCTACAGGTTGAATTTGTTTCCCGCCCCCCCCTTATTTGCGCTCACGTCTTAAGCAACACCCCTTTTACATGGCAGCCTATTTCAAAGTGGGCAGTGTGTTGTTAGCCCTGCAGACGCACCAAATAAAGCTCGTCTGACTCCGTCCACACCAGGACAGCGCCTGGGACCAGGACCCCTAGTTCAGTGAACTCTGAGTTTAAATGCTACTCAGGACCAATGGTAATTGCACGTCAGCCTGTCCTCTTGAGGTGCTGTGCCCATTTGATTGAGGTTGGTTGTAAATACAGTGACTTTTCGTTTACTAAACAGACTTTCAATTTACCAATGGTAAGTCAGTTGCAAGTAACAATTAAAACATATAAATTGTTTTATATGAAGTGTAGGTATATAGTAAAACACAAAATGGATCTTTTTTTGCATTATTATAGACCATAAACCAGATGCCTTATTTTTAACAGAGGCGTGGCTGAAGGAAGATTCGGTACCTGATATTTTACAAGCTGTTCCTCAGCATTATGCAATTGTCAGACAGGATAAGGTAGACAAAAGAGTTGGTGGAATTGCCATTATTTTTTTAATTGGGGCTACACTGCGCCATTTCAGATTTAAAAAGTTCCAGTTCTTGAATGTGTTAATAATTGTATCTGGCAGGAGCTTTGGTTTATCGATCTCCAGGGATAATCACCAATTTTATAAATGTTTTAGTTGAAGCATCACTCAGCTAGTGTTAAAATATTCTCATTTTATAGTACTAGGGGAGCTTAATGTGCATTTCAATAATGCTAGCTGTGCAGCTGCTAAAAACCTGGTTGGTGATCTGGAGAGTATACAACTTACTTAAAGAGTGCTATGTCCAACTCATTTGTCAGGTCGCATCCTTGACCAGGTATTTTCAAATTTAGATAATTTGGAGGTTGGGGATCCAATTTCTCTGATCTGATCATTTGGACATTCCAATATCAATAATGGCTATGGGTATTAATAAAATGGCTGCGTGCCTCCACCTTCATAGTCTTGACGTTGGGCCAAGCTTGTTCTCGATCAACTCTGTCAAGTGTTAGATAACAGCAAACTCACTTTAGATAATAATATAGGCAAGGTCAATGAAGCAGTCAACAGCTGGATCGTAGAGGCACCAGACCAAACAGTCTCTTTAACTAAGCGGTTGACACCCAGACTAAAGCCACCATCCAGCTGTATTAATAGTGAGCTATCCGCCATGAAGAAAAAGTGCAAACATTTAGAACGTCCATGGCAGAAAGCTTATGATCTGACATGTAAACTACGTTATGCAACACCGTTAAAAAACTATAATCGATCAGTCAGGCAAGCTCACAAAGAGTTTTTTGAGGAGAAAATTTCGAATGCTGTGAACACTTCTAGAGAGAGTTTTTCTGTAATCAAATCATTAACTACACTATCGTCAGGCTCTCCCGCTGTCTTGTCTTCTGTCGAGTGATTTAATGATTTAGCCTTTCTTTTTTCAAAAAGTAAGCACCATATATGCTACTTTCCCAGTTGAAGTAGGAATCCATCTTCGCCTAAGCACTTGGTCTATTACGCCAGACGTGACAGTGACACCCTGCCTTCTGAAATTTGAATTTATTCAATTGTCAGAAATTACACCCCTTTGTTCCTCTGTCAAATCAGGCTCCTCTCTGGATCCTGCACCTTCATATATTTTGGAGCACAGCGCTGCATCCATCTAAACAGTTTTATGTGCACTTTTGAACTTATCTTTGATCACTGGTTCTGTACCCCAGGGTTGGAAACATGCGATGGTAGTTCTGCTACTAAAAAACCTTTGCTTGATCCCCTCAAGCTTGAAAATTACCAGCCAGTGTCTTTTTTGCCTTTCTAAATTGAATATGCTAAAATTGTGGAGAAGCATGTTAATAAAAAGCTTTCTAATTTTTTTTTAATCTAACAATCTTCTCCACTTGTCTCAATTGGGCTTCCGCCCATCTTATAGAACAGAATTAGCCTTGCAATTGACTACAGTAACTGTGCATTCCATTTTGGATTTGGGAAGATCTGCAGCAGTGATTACGCTAGACTTTAGTGCAGCTCTTGACACAGTTTCCCACAATGTCTTGCTAAAACATCTGCAGAAATGTGGCATTGGTAATGAGGCTCTACTTTGGTTTGCATCCTATTTACAAGGTAGATCATTTACGGTGTCTTTTGAACATTTCAATCTAAGATCTCTGGCTTGCAAATAAAGAGGCGCTAGGGAGTCCTCATTAAGTCCTACTCTCTTTAATGTTTACGTTCAACCACTGGTTGGTGTCATTGAAGCGTCTGCTTTTTCCATAATTTCTCATGTGTATGATACGCAGTTAATTATCACTCTCTCTCATAAAGCCAGTTTGACTGCCCCCCCCCCCAGCTGAATCTATGTCTTATGAAAGTTGCAAAATGGATTGATGTCAATTGCCTAAAACGGAGGTGTTAATTTTAGGCAAGCAGAGTAATATTTGGTCACCCGCTTGGTGGCCTTCCTGTTTGGGCCCACTTACATTTGACGATCAAGAAAATTGTCTAGTAGCCAAATGCTTTGAAATTCTACATGCTCTTAGGAAGATATTTGGGTTTTTACTTTTTCCAGCCCAGAAGACCGTAATTCAAGTCTTGCTAATCTCTCACCTAGACTATTCTAATGTTCTCTGGTTTGGTCTCTCGTAAATGAGAGTTAATTAACTACAGAGAATCCAAACCTCAGCAGCATGGTTGCAATTAAATATCTCTAGACATACTTCCATCAGGGATAATTTCAGAGACCTGCATTGGTTGTCGATTGAGAAGTGGATCCAATTCAAAGCTGTGTGATATTGTCACAAGGCTTTGTTGAATTTGGGTTCAAGCTATCTCCAATCTTTGATTAAATCCTAGACCTCTGTGAGGGGTTTAAGATCATATGGCACCAGGTTAGCGCAGGTCCCGAAGTTCCACAAAACGAGATCAGGTTTGCAGCTCCTTTAGATGCCTTGCTCCTAAGATTTGGAACAGTTTGCCAGTAAATCTTTTACAGACATCCTCAAAAGTCTCCTTTAGGAAACAGTTAGTAACCTGGCTTTTTAATTAAGTTTAATTGGTTTTACCTTTGGTTTGCAGCTACTTTCAGTATATATCATAGTTTTAACACTGGCACACTTCAATTGAAGTAGCCAAGCGTGCATAATTCAGCTTATTATTATTATTAAAGAGGGTCGAGGGAACACAGATACTAAGGAATGCTCAATTTTGACTGACCAGAGAACCTGTCACCAAAATGTATCTACCTAATGGGTCTGACTGGGAGTGATCTATTGTAATGAGAAAGAATTTATATTTAAATGTTGCCACCCCCCTCAAATCACTGATGAAGCCTGCGTAGTATAGCCTATCTGTCATATCCATAGTGGCCCACAGAAGTGGAATTAGTGCCTATTAAATTGGTCTCTTGGGGAACTAGGTGATTTGGACCATGGATCTTATCATATTGCATGACTGCATCTCTCATTTTTTATTGTTAAGACCATTGGTGTTCCATGATAGTATCTTATGTATAGTGGGAGAGTGTGACCTGACTTGTTCAGCCATTAGGTGTTAAGTTGTGTTTGCTATTGATCAGGATTGCCTGCTCTACTCTGTAAACAAACCCCCATCCATCCGCCCGTAACAAACTCGTAACTGCAGAATCCTCGCCAACTCCTCCCTCCCTACACTTCTACCCCAGAAGCATCTTTCACCCATGCGATCCTACAACCAAAGGGAAAACAATGTTATGACGTAGCTAAATTTGTTGGACTACGGTTTCAACTAGGGACCATTGTAGCAAATGGGGCCAGTCCGGACTGTTCCTGTATACCAGATCCATTCATTGGCAGTCCTGGACACTATTTCACTGGTTGTGCTGCTTGCATCATTGTAGCCCTGCCATCCATGCCAGCATCCCCCAGTACCCCCCTTGTCTCAACGGGGTTTCCAGAAGTTCCTATTTTGTAAATTGTCAGCATCTGTCATTTTGTTGCACTTCCAGCAAGTCCAAGATGCTTTTGTGGTTTTCACAGAAATGTGGTTTTCTGTTATGAATGACCTTCAGGTGAATGTTTTCCCAAACCTAAGACATATCTCCTTGAGTGTTAGACGTGAAAGGCAGAGGTCTCTGGAGGAAATGAATTGTCGACTCAGGAGATCTGCTTGCACATTGGTTTCCCTTTTGATATATCTGACTGTCAGGGATAGAAGATCCTTTTCTGCCCAGATTCCTGTCTTATCTGTCACAGATTCATGGAGGATGACTTTGAGCCCCCCTGTCTGTTGACATAAACCATTTCTACTCTATTGTCTTTTTAGACCAGGACATGATGGTGGCTGAGGAGAATTTGAACATTTTCAAGGCATCTCAGATTGCTGAAAGTTCGCTCCAATTTGAGGAATGTTGTCTTTGTGTCAATGACCATCTCCCTTGAGCCATGTGAGAACCTAGTGTTGCTCCCCAACCAAGCAGACTGGCATCCATCGGCAGAACTAGAGTGGTTCTGGGCTCTGGGCTCAATGGAAATTGGAAATGCTCTGTTCAAGGAGGAATCTTTGAACCACCACAGAAACTGAAGTGAGACTTGCTTTGTCAAAGACATTTTCTTCTCAAAGTTTACTACCTTCTCCAAGACTTCGTTCTGTGTGACAAACTGGTGCAAGGTGTGTCTTAATCAGTCCACTCTGTCCTTAGGAAGACAGACCATGCCTTCAAGAGTGTTGAAGAGAGCTCCAATACATTTTCTTGTTTGTTATGGAATAAATTGTCACTTGGCGTAATTAAGGATGAGCCCATGAGCTTACAGACAGATCGTCATCAGTTTGAAATCTTGCAATGATTCCTGTTCTGTTCTGGCTATCAGAAGCTAAATGTCCAGTTATGGAAAAATGAGAAGACCTTGAAGATGTAGTTAAGCCACTAGAAGATCCACAATTTTTGGTGAAGTGGCACTGAAACAATGGCATTCTTGCGGAGTGGGGTTTGTATTGATGATTCCAACTTGTTCACATTTGATGGGTTTCGAGTAAGAATGGGTCCAGTGCCTGGTCGAGTGGAAAGGAATTCTACACAGTAACCTTTATCACCATATGGAGGACCCATTAGTCTGACGCGGTTTGCTTCGATGCCTCCAGAAAATAAGAATTCCTTCCTCCAGTGGGCCAGTTTAGGCCATTTCCGACATAGTAAAGGTCGCTGACTCTTACTCTCTAAAGGGGGTCTTCGTTTGGTATCGACTTGAGGTTTGAAGGATTTCATTTTCTGTCTTTTCGTGAGTTAACTGTATTGTCTTTTTGAAGGTTACCTAAACACTTATTTGATTTAGCACTAGTGGAATGAGCTGGAGATTGTCAAAATGAGAAAGTGTTTCTTCTCTTAGAAGATTTGATGAAGCTTCTCTTCCAACTCGGGACCAAGTAATTTAACCCCTTCAAATGGCATTTAGTGAGCAGCATTTTGTGTGCATAATCAGTGTGCCAGTCTCTGTAGAAAGCATTTGTTCGCACAGCAGTTGTTTCTCCCTCTGATAAAGCTGCCACTCTTACAAAATCAAAAGAGATGTAAGGTGAGACTTCTGCTTGTTTTCCAGGTTCACTACGAGCAGCACATTCTTCTCTCTCTTCAATAGCTTTGAAAAGTTGTTTAAAGTCTGAAAGCATAGATTGAATCGTATATGCTCCTTATATGCCAGCCCTCATAGCTAATTTGCCTTCTGCATATGACTTTTTTAGCATGGAATCAGTCTTTTTATCCATAGGGCCTTTGACCATATTTTCCTCAGCCATCGTAGTGAGCCCCACTAGACTGGCAACCCAAGAGTAAACTGACACAGATTCGGGAAACTTCTTTTCAACACCTTACAATGGGTAAAGTTTAAACATGAAGCTAAGCATTATGATCTTGTCCAGATTCTTGTAGTCCTTTAATATAAAATCCATGATATGCTGATGAATGGGCAAGGATGGAAACTGAGAAGTTATAACTTGACATAGAACAGGTGCTGTAGAGGTGGAAGGCAAGTAGGATGGAGGGAGTTCATATCTGATCTTATTCTGCAGATGATTTCAAGCAGAATCTCCTTATCAAAGTATTTGTTTTTTGGATCAGAGGGCGGTGAGAACTCCTACTACTCATCACTTCCAGCAGAGGAGATACACATACATTTTTTATCTGGATTCTTAGAGCCATCTTGGATACCTACTAAAGTCTCCAGAAGATTCTTCTTGATGCTCTCCTCAAAAGAGGTATCTTCAGTGTCCTAGATATCTTCCTAAGTGGAGATCTAGACCTGGATCTTGATTCATCAGAGGAAGATTCCTTAGCCGTGATTTCTTATGGTATTTCCCCATAATGGTAAACATAGTTGAGGAAAACCAAGAATGGTAATAACAACGAAGTTATTTAACTTAGAGTCTGCAAGATATCTTACCTTCATCCAGCGCTCCTTTCAATACGCTTAAAAACGCATACAAGAATGCACCCTGACTGATAAATGGAGCATGTATGCTCCACTTTGTAATAGTACTCCTCCTCACTCATGTGTGTTGCATGCTGAAATCAGGTATAGAAATATCCAATAAATTGAGGCAAGTACCGATCGCGCTATGGTGACTAGTACATGCAGGAGTCACAAAGGAGCTTGTCCTCAGAAAAGTCAACTTGCCAGAGGAAACTGCACTACTACCTACTGCAAGCAACTGGAAAGGGTGCGGCAGGATCGCAACCAGAAGGACTGCCACAGACCTTCTGTTTGGTATTGATGCTCTTGCGTTGCCTGGACATATCTCACCAAAGTCCAGTAAGGCAAGATAATGTCTGACACTCACTGTGGAAGCCATACTCAATAGGGATAAAAGTGTAAAAGCAGAGTGTTTGCCCCGTGCAGCTTTGAGTGACAGTTCGCCAATTTCCTTATTAAATAGTCTAACCCTGCAATATTGGTAGATTTGTGTCTGGTTTGCCCATAAAGGGTGGTGGTGTTTCCGTATATCTGTTTTTAAAGCATTATCTTTTTATAAAATTTATTTATTAAGTTTTGTTTTCACGAGAAATAATATATCAAAAACACCTTGCTCATAGGTACAGAAGTTATCGATATAAGAAATAGCATGGACTTAAGATGAGGAACAAAAGATACTAGGTGTCGGTGAATATAATTTTGAAGATCATGGCAGGTAGGTCTCACAACATGATAAACGTATGGAGTAAAGCAAGGAAATCCAAGTGTGATGACAGCAGAAGCATTTGAAAATGGCCAAAGCCTTATAATTAATCAGATTAGACTGGTTCTTAGAGAGTAAATAATCTTGTAGTGATGTTGCCAAAATGTCCTTGGGTCTAGAGGTGTGGGGTTGCAACTGTGCATAATCATTGCGAATGTTATCTCATTAAGACATGCTTTTGAGCTGGGAAGAGTCTGTGGGACATTGTCTACTCCCCAAGTGTAATGCCAGTTCTCATTTAGCAAGGCGAAATGCTATGGGTGCAAATCTACGGACAGACTTGGAGATATCATGGGTGTATCCCAGAAGTGCCACTAGTGGGACATGGGGTGATCATGACTCCTGTCATAGTGGAAACTAGGGAGAAGACAGTGATCCAGTATTTCCCTATAAGCGGGCATGTCCAGATTAAGTGTGCATAGTGAGCATCCAGGGTAGGGCATTTGGAACATTGTTATGTTATGTTATGTTAACAGAATTTATAACGCGCACAGCTTCTCAGAAGAGTGTCCCGGCGCAAGCCTAAAGTAAGACAGGGAAAGAAACAGATAAAACAAAGAGGAATTCAGTTAAAAAGGAAAGCTTTTTTTTTTCTTTTTTCTAAGTTGAATAGGATTCTGCAGGCTGCGTAACTCGAACGGGAGAGAGTACCAGGCCTCCGAGGCCAGGTAGGCCAGCAAACTACCGTTTTTTCTTTTCAGGCGGAATCTGGGCATGGTTGCCCTAAACATGTTTGAGGAACGTAGATGTCTACCGGGGACGTAAAACTGAAAGCACTTCCCAAGATATACAGGGCCATAATCATACAGGGCAGCATGGGCCGTTACCAGGGCCTTGAACTTAAGCCTTGTTCTCACAGGAAGCCAATGAAGACTATGCAGATGTTGCCTGACATTCGTTCGTTTAGGGAGGCCAAGGAGCAGTCTAGCAGGGGCGTTCTGGACCACCTGAAGTCTGTCCAGGAGGAAGCCAGGAAGACCTACATAAAGTGAATTAGCATAGTCAATACGGGAGGTGACAAGCGAACGAGTAACAGTTTCTTTTGCTGCTAAGGGGAGAAGAGACAGAAACTTTTTAAGTAGCTTCAGAATACCAAAGCAGGTTCCTGTCAGCTTACTGATTTGGCTGCTGAAGCTGAGCTTTTCATCAAACCAGACCCCAAGATTCTTTTTTTTGCAATAACATTTTATTAATTTTGCCAAGTACACAGATATATTCACATTTATGTCTGCAGCACCATAGAACACTTTTTAAAAACATATACATATGATTGCATTCACAATGTCAACGCTTCTCTGAGTTCTCTCCGTCTTAATGTCAGGTCCGCCAGTGGGGATGTGCATAGGGACCCTCTATAACTATTCCACGCCTTCCATTTCCTTTCCCACTTTTTAGGGCACCCTCTAATAATGAACACTTCTTTTTCAGCTATCATGCATCTATCGAGCTCCTGTACCCATATTCGTAGGGATGGTCCCCCCGCCGCCCTCCAGTGGCGTGCTATCTCTCGTTTGATCAAAGTGAAGCCTAGCGTCACCATCTGCTGTTCGATCTTGGTAAGGTCTGTAGCTTCCCATATATTAAGTAGGCCTACCTGAGGCGTGAGGGTCAGCGTTTTCCCCAACGCGGTTTGAAGCTTGGTCGTAGCCCCCTCCCATATCGGTTTGATCACAGGGCATTCCCAGATCATATGGTAGAACGTGGCCTCCTGCCGACATCCCCTGATACACAGTGAATCTTCCCTGGCACCCATTCTTGCTAGGACCACTCCAGTCATATAGGACCTATGCAGAATCCGTAGTTGGATCAGTCGGTATCTGAGGGTGATCGCCGCCCGCCTTGGTGACATCAGTGCCTCCCTCCAGTCCTCTTCTTCCAGGGGTCCTATGTCCTTCTGCCACTTTTCTCGAAGCCCCTCGAATGCATCAGGGAGGTTATTGCAGAGCTTTTTATATGACAGGGAGATGGCCTTCGACTGCAGTGGGCCATCTAAGAGTCTATCCTCTAGGGGTGACACGTCTGGAATGTTATGTAAGTCAGTAAACGTCATCCGGAGGGCATGTCGAACCTGAAGGTAGCGAAATAGTTCACCTTGCGCCATATGGTAGGTTCCCCTCAGTTCCTCAAAACTGAGGATGGCGCCCTTTTTTATCATAGACCCCAAGATTCTTAACTGGCAGGCCCTGCGGAGAAGGCTTAGGGGACTCATCCGGCCAGAAAGAGCAGTGGAAGACTCATGCTTCTTCCAGGTGAACAAAAGGGAAAACAACCTTTACAACGCGATACACTTACATCGTTGTTTTTACAACGCAAGTCGTTACAACGACTTGCGCTGGATGGCGCTCTAGACTAAGGAAAAGTGTGATTTACTATTCCATCACCTTCCCTACTGTTACGTAGGCTGGATTTGGAATAGTAAATCACACTATTCCTAAGTTCAGCGCCCTTCAGCGCAAGTCGTTGTAACGACTTGCATTGTAAAAGCAGCGATGTAATGTACCGCGATCTAAATGATCGCGTTGTATCATCATACATCCGAACAAAAGCTGAGTATCGTCAGCATAGGCGACAACTTTGGCGTCTAATTCCTCCACCAGCTGAATAAGAGGAGACATATAGATGTTAAACAAAAGCAGGCTTAACACGGATCCTTGAGGGACCCTTGTCCGAAGATCTTGAGTGGTGGACGTAAAAGGGGGGATCCAAACTCGCTGAGTTCTGCCTTCCCAAAAATATTTAAGCCACTTACTAGCGGAACCCATGATGCCCAACTGATGCAAACGGGCAAGGAGTAGTGAGTGGGGAACCGTATCAAAAGCGGCAGACAGGTCCAAAAGGACCAGTACTGCCCTGCCCCCCACACCCAAGGTTTCGCGAATGCCTTTAGCAATTTCCACCAGTACTGACTCCGTACTATATGAGGCTCTAAAGCCAGATTGGGCCGGATGAAGGAGTTCATAGCATCAAAGTGTCCCAAGTCCACCTGCTGTAAAAATTAAAAATGGAGAAGTTTATTTATAATTGATGGACATGAGTTTAATTTGGGAACAGCAATAGGACCAAACTTTACCAGAGAGTGGGCATCCCAAATCATAACCCATGCCTCCTGAACCTGGCCAGTGGAATCAGGTTTCATGGCCAGACAGGTGCAGCATAGCCCAGAGACTAGTTGCCCCCCATCAGCATCAGATATAATAAGTGTTAATGTTGGAAAGTCTGCGGAGGCCAAGGGATATGAGGGGAGTCGGGAACGCAAAGTGTTATGGAGTCACTGTAGAACAAAGTGGTCCATGTATGAGGCATTATGAAAGTGGGTGTCATGAACGTGTGCTAGAACATGCTGGGAAGACATCTCCCATGGTATGTAAATCATATATGTTGCAAAGTATGCTGGACGTGCTTCTCATGCGTGAGGGGGAACCAAGGGTTGTCGCTCAGGGACAGAGCAGGAAAGTAGAGGATGTCACCTCCTAAAAACATGGCAGAGTTTCCGCCATGCCCAGCAGGTGGTGGATAGTGTTTGGACATCAGTAGGGTCCATGGGGATGTCCTTTGGTAATATAGCCGAGAGCGACGGGTCCCCGAGCTGGTCTCTCTCTGGTTTGAGGTAAGGGATGGACGTCAATTCACCAAAATGCCAGGGGGAGCAGAAGTGGCTTCACAAGCCACTTGACCTTCACTTTCACTCACACATACATATGCCTTTACATATACACACATTCGCACATACACACACACTCTGTGTTACATAAACACACTAAAAACTGCAAGCACGCACACAACAGACATACATTTAAAAGCATTTTTTTAAATTTACCTCAGCTACCAGGAAAAGTCATAATCCAGCTATTTGTACTCCATTTTTTATTAAACTAATAGTGAATAATGTAATATTATTCACTATTAGTATAATAAATATTGACAAAAAAAGGAGGTGAGTGAAGCCCCCACCGACATCCATAAGGACAAGCTGCTTCTGTTCCTGCCACTGATTTTGCCACTGCTGACACCAAGGGTCGCAAAGACGGTGCCAGGGGTCACAAGAAGCATGCCAGATGTAGCAGCACTGACCCCCTGGTAACTCCCAAATGACGTCCATGTAAGGGACCTGGGCATTCAGGTGATACCAATGATGCGCATAAAGGCATTGAGCGGCCAGGTAGTAGAGATGGAGGTCAGGTACTCCAAATCCGCTGCGCTCATAAGGGAGGGTTAATGTGTCCCATCAGATATGAGGTTTGCGTCCGGCCCACATGAGACATAGTAGTAGACTGCAGAGGTTTAAGAAAAAGTATTGCATCAATGGTATGAGAATATTAAGAAAAAGATATAAAACTGAGGGAAAATGACCATTTTGATTATGGCCACTCGACCGTCCATGGAAAGTGGGAGTTTAATCTATTGTTCCACTTGTGTCAAACGTTTGTCAATGGCGGGACCATAGTTAAGACCAAGGATCTGGTCTTTTTCCCTGTGGAGGTGTATGCCCAAATACTTGGTGGAGTCTGCAGTCCATGCCAATGGATATTCTAAATTGAGTGGGTTGCAGTCAGTCAGCAGGAAGAGTTTGGACTTAGCCCAGTTAATGTGTAGGCCCGAGAAGAACCCAAGCTGTTGAATTTCATGGATTAATGGTGACAGGTTATCAGAGGGGTGGCGCACAAATAACAGTATGTCATCGGCGCACAGGGAGAGCAAAAGTGGACCATGCATAAGTTGTAGGCCATGATGTATATGCTTTTCTTGGAGGTGATAGACTAAAGGGTCCATCGCAGTGATTAAAAGGAGAAGGATCAACCCTGTTGGGTCCCCTTAGATACAGGAAATGGAGCAGTAAGTGAGCTATTCACCCTCAGCCGCTCCGCTGGGTCAGCATAGAGGAGCATCACCAGGGAGATGAAGCCAGGAGGGAGGCCTAGCTTGGAAAACATTGCCTGAAGAAGGGCCACTCCAAGGTATCAAATGCCTTCTTGGCATCCAATAAAACCACTGTTGCATGGGTCGTCGAGGAGATCCTATTTAGTACTGCAAATAATGTCCATAGATTAAATGAGGTGGATCTTTGGGGACAAAACTTGATTGGACAGAAGAAATAATCTGCTCCATCAGTAGAGCCAGTCTAGTAGCGAGAACTTTTGCTAAAATCTTGTTGAGACTAATGAGAGGTGGTGGTAGGAGGCGCATAGGTGGGCGTCCTTGCTGGGTTTCAGGAGTAATGTGAGCACCGATTCGCACAGTGTCGGTGGCAAGGTTCACTCATCAAATTACTCTGAATACATAACAAGGAGGTGTGGGGATAGTTGATATTTATAAGCTTTATAGAATGCTCCAGTGAGACTGTCCAGCCCCGGAGCTTTGGACCTATCAAGGGCATCAATTGCCTGTATAACTTCTTCGCATGTAATAGGCTCACTCAGAAACTGTCTGTGACTGTCGGTCACCCACACCATTGTGACCTTGGCAAGGTAATTTGTGATCTCCGACTCTGTGTTTGTGAAGCGGGAGATGTACAAGTGTTCCTAACAACACATGAATTAAGCCATTACGCCCTCATTAACAGAGATACTGTTCCCCGTTGGGGAGTCTATCCTACTGATATAGCCAATAATAGGGTTGGGGCAAAGCAATCGTGCCAGGGTGCAACCAGGGCGCTCCCCCTCGCTGTATTGTCTAGCAGTAGTATATTTTCTCCATATACAGCCAAGTCGCAAAACTCAGACAGCAAGACTGAGCACCTATGTAATTGGGGGTGGGGTGATACTAGGGTGGGAATCGGCCTGATCTATATCACGAAGTTCAGACTCAACTCGGGTCAATTGGGAGGGAGCATTTATCGCGAGGAGTCTGTGGTGTTTTGGAATGCAGATACCACCAATGTAGGCCCTGAAGGCCTCCCAGACACCGGCCTGTGTGGAGAACATACCAGCATTATGGGCAAAATACTCGGTGGTAGAGTCATGTAGTTCAGAGTGGACCACAGGGTCACGGAGGGCATCTCCAGGGAATTTCCAGCAGCGGTACAGTCCGCCGCCATAGGGACTCTGCAGCTCCTGCCGAACTGGACAATGGTCTGATAAAGTGCAGGGCAAGTGGTTCACATCTGTTGTACATAAGGAAGCATTGGCAGATAGGAACCAATAGTCGAGTCTCATCCACACATAATGGGGTGCAGAATGAAAAGCATAATCACAGGAGAAAGGGTGCGTAGGGGTTTACAGTGTTTTAGAAAAACTCCAGGTCGCTTGGCTTACCATTGATTTGCGTACTGGTTGAGTCCACCAAGGGGGATTGCAGCATGTTGAAATCGCCACCCATGATAATAAGGTCTTCCACCTGTCCCACATGTGAGTATAGGTTGTGGAAGAACTCGGGTACATCTATGTTTAGGGCGTAGACATTGGTCAGTAAGGCCTGCCTGCCAGCCACCATGCCAATCAGTATAATATAGCGGGTGCTGGGGTAAATGATGCTAGATTTATGGGAAAAGGGAACACTTTTATGTATGAGGATACATACTCATCTGGAGTATGAGCTATCGCAAGAGAAATAGTGGTGTATGCCCTATGTGGACACAAAATTGTGGGAATCCCTAGGAGGGAGGTGAATTTCCTGGGGAAAAGCAAGCTTAACTCCATGGATGAGGAGTATTGAGGCCACGAATATTCCAGGTGATGAGGGTGAAGCCCACCACCCCCGTACTGCCATTACGTGATTTCATATGGGAGTGTGAGATATGGATGGTCGTGCCATGTCAATAAGAAATGTAACAGGTACCCTATGGGCAATGTTGAACAAACAATACAAAACCATACAAATTATAAACTCACTCCCCCCCATCCAGACCAGATGGTAATACATCCAGCGAAATCCTAAAACAGATAATACAAAATTAAACATCCCCATATAAAACAGAGTGGTATACACCTCTGGGAGCAGACAACGCCTTGGTCAGCATGGTCTGCATAGCGAAAAAATATCTGAAATATAAAAGGTAGGATCACACATACAAGATAACCAGTGAGAGCTTATAAAGGCAAGGTCTCGGTGGCGGTCAAATTAAAGGTTAGCACCCAGGCAAAGTGTCCCTAGGAGGTCAGTCAGCAATGGTAGAGGACAGTAGACAGCTGCTTTCAGGTCAAAGAGGACCGCGCTGCAGGAGCAGGGGATTACAAGTGCTCCAGGGTGCTTCACCGAGAGAAGAGTTCATATGCAGCATGTTGCTTGAAAAATTCAGTTACATCTGCAAGGGTATCGAAAAAACATGACTTCCTATAGACTTCAACTTGTAACTGGGCAGGGTAAGGCATGGCATATTTGAGACCCAGTTTAGGTAGGGAATTCTTGACATCTGAATATTTACGGTGTGCCTCTTGTACAGCGATGGTGAAGTCGGGGTATAGCAAAATAGTGGATCCCTAATATTGTAGAGGGCCTTTTTGAGGGTGAGTCGAAGTTCAGTGTCTCTATCACTGCAATTAAGGAGACGTGCAGTAATCGGCCATGGAGGGACTCTTGCCGGTGGCCTTGGGCCAAGCTGGCTGCCGCAACACTGGTGTTCCATCTCAGGAGAGAGAGACATAGAATGAGGTGGTTTGTGGCTCATGGAGCCGGAATATCCGTTTTGCTCTAATCCATGAGCTGGGTTTATCTGTATAATTTTTGCTCAGAAAAGGAATTCCTCTAAAGTACATTATGGTGAGTGAAACGTCTTGGTTGAGCTTGTTAGAGCATCTTTTTCCAAGACACATGCAACTTAATGAGAATTTTCCACCAAAACTGAATTCACCAATTTGTTAAGCTAAAAGAATGCTCTCATGCTCCTAAAAGTGAAATGTTTTTCAAGTGCAGAATTGAGTACATTTGCGCTAATTGCACTACTTTTATGACGTACTCTGCCATAAACAACTCACAAAGGGCTGGCACATTATTGCTGCATGAAATAAGCAGAGGGCAACATTTTGACTGAAGTAAGTAAAAGTCCGTATGAGGCGCAGCAGAAGAATGAGGCAGGGCAGGCTGGTCACAGAGTGCAGCATGTTACTAGTGCTGATGACACGCACCACTAAGTTGTATGTTTGAGCGGATGTGAAGTTGTGAACATCCTTCCAGCCAACATTTCAAAGAAGGCTTGCTTCGATAATCCTTGCTTGCTGTGGCCCTTGTGCTTCTGCTTTACTATAGTTTGCTTTCTGAAAGCAGAATGATGGAAATCTTTTGGTTACTGATGATTTTTTTTTTTTTTATTGTCGATAATGTTCACATTTGTTTTCTACGTCTTGCTGTTGTAGTTGTGAGGCATGACCCTGTAACTACATAGTGTGGTGAGCGGTGGTCGCTGCAGTCGGCTGCAGGCACCATGAGAGTAGGAGCCGAGGGTTCCAGTACAGCTACGAAGGCCCCATCTACTTAACTGCAATGTGAGGGGGGGAGGTCCGGGTTTCGGAAAGACTTTATAGTCTCAGGCTCACCAGCGGCTCCTGTCACCATGGGGCCTCCAAGGCAGTGATGGGCAGCGTGGGCCCCCCTAGAAGTAACAGGGCTTCAGACCAGCTGGGAGGTGAGAGAGCTCATTTCGCAGCATTACGCCGGCATCAACTTATTCCCATGGTGCAGATGGGATCCTATGGTGAATGCGATGTGAACCAAGCATTTTGCAGGCAGGGCCACCAGAGCTTCACAGATATTCGGCCATCTTGGTTGCTACCGTGGCCACGTCCCCTGGTTTTAAAACATTACCAACCAAGTTCTATATACACTGAGAACTTAGAACGTAGACAGAAGACACACCAAATATTCTTTAAGTTGTCCAGTAATACATTGTCATGAGTCCAGAGCAAAATAAATGAGGTGACAAAATCCACCATGGGAATATCTGCCTTGATTTCAACCTGGTTACCCCGGTCTCTTTGATAAATAAGATGTGTGGCCAATGAGCCAGCACAACATGTTTATTAGGTCTGCCTACTGAGGTTCCAAACTTTCTCAAGGTCATGCATTTCTGCAAAGTGCTGTGGTATGTACATACAAATGATTAACTTTGGCTCAAAATTGTTTATCCCCCTGCCCTTTTTCTTACATTGAGAGACTTTGTTGCCAGCGAAGGCCTATTTGTAATGGTGTAAGTTGTGAAATTGCATGGTGGCTTTATTGTTTTTTGGACTTTGTACATGGTAGAAGGGGTTATTCCGTGGCACTCTCCTGGGCATATTACATAGCACATTTTGCACAAATGTGTCATATAATGTACATGCTAATGAAAGTTGCAAATACATAACCTACGTGCCACATGCATGGTAACTTCCACGTATTTTGTGGTCACCTTAAGTACTGCTGTGTGCATTTGCAGACCTATGAATGTATAATGTGTACACTACATATGTTTGAAAGATACTATTGTGCTTTCCTGCATACCTAGGACATTCGAAGAGTTGTTATGTCAGAATATTGAGCAAAGAAATATCATGCTAAAAGAATATCATAACAAAAATACTGACTACCAATATATAATGAAGATAGGTGTGTACAGGCAAGAATAGATTTATTATTCTTAACTCCACATCACCTGACGTTTACGACATATATATTGTCAAGGTACATATATGTGGCAATAAGTATAGTAGACCTAAACTTACCTGCATATGCTTACATTGACAATATTTTCGTAGTTGACATTTTGGCTACAGTATTTCTGCAGGACTGTATCACATCTACAATATTTTGGTACCATACCCAGGAGGGATTTGCAATGAAGTCCTCTAATGATATCTCTGGGTTGCTCCTACCCCTTTGGACTCAGCCATGCCAAAGCAGATCAGGAGTGTGACAGAGGTACCGCACCAAGCCTCTCAAGGGTTTGACTCATCTCCTGACATAGTCATTGCTATAGCTGGGTGGCCCATCATAATACATGTTGTTATCCCCGAGAAAGACAGCAAAAAAGACATTCACTGGGGATGGATCCTTTTTCTTTTTTTTAAACAATTTTTATTGGCATTTCATTATTTCACATATAAGTAGGCATACAAGAATGGCAATTAATCAAGATTTTACAATCATATGTTGCGGTTCACTAGCTCAGGTGAGATCCTGAGAACACAAGTTGAAACAAGAGGAGAATGTAATTGAATCATACATATCTTGCGGCATTGTGTGGGTCTTGATAAGTTTCAATGTTTGCCTAACAGAATTCTGTGTCGTGAAATATAAAGCCAGTTTGTAAAGGGGAGATTCTACCGGCACGTGTGCCTAACTGGGAGTTAGAACTTGGGGAATTCGGTCGGGCGACCGGGATTGTCTGCTTTATCCTTTAGGGACAAAGGAATATATTTCGTCATGTATTTTCATAAGCGGGGGGGGGATCAGGGACTCTGCCAGGGATGGATCCTTTCTTTATGGTCATTCCACTCCTTTTCCCAGAGCATAGCGACAGATCAGCAAGATCTCAGGCATGTGCTGATGCTGGGTCTGTGTCTGTAATTGCTTGACGGTGTATTTGAATTTGATTTAGGGGTTCTATAAAAGCCACAAGAGCACCATTGGTGAGTGTGCTAAAGAAAACGAAAGCAAAAAATGCAATGGGTGGAATACTTGAATAAATATCAGAACAGTGATAACTTTGGGGTACATTCCATTCCTTTGTTCTTTTTTGCTCATGTTTGGTCATGTTCTAGAATAAACAGTCAAGCCTAAAGTGAATATCACTGGTGTGGCAGGGGGAAAGAAAAAAAATTCACTTACCTGCGGGTCGCCGCCCCTCCTCCGTCCTTCTGTCCACGATGCATGGAAGAAGGAAGCACACAGGCTCCTAGGCTCTCCTAGCCAATCCCGAAGCTGTGGTCACCACCATGACAGCAGCGTTGTGATTGGTCTGAGCAGCCTGGTTCACTCCTCAGACAGGGACTGGGAGCCTGGGACCGTTCTCCACCTGGCTGTACAACACAGCCGGGTTGAGAAATGCTAAAGTGCGCATGAAGATTTGGCCAACCCAAGATGGCCGGCCAGACCGTCATGTGCACTCATGGTGCATCAACCACTCCTCCCCGTGACACAGCTCAGCCCCGCCCCACCTAGTACTAAAAACCAAAGTGGCGCATTCCTGAAAAATTAAATGATAATAACATTGCGTTATTAACATTTAATGTTTTCTTTTTGCAAGTGGGGTGATGCTCCTCCGCCTTAGCGGAGGAGCTGCCGCTGCCACCTGAACCACCAGGTCAGGCACACTTTGAACAGTGAACAAGCCATCCCAGACCAGTTTTTAGAAATGGTCCAGCCCAAGCCTGTAGGCTGGCTCCCCTCTGAACTGGAAGCAAGAAACCCCAGAATGTTTTCGGCATTTGTGTGAATGTGAGGAAAGATTTAGCGAAGCCAACCTGTCTCTGTGAACAGGGTCATAATACACATTTCCCCTTCAAAATCAGATTAAGTCAACTCAAAAGTAAACAATAACTGACCAATACAGTAGAAGTAACTGCATTAAACAAATTATTGGCAAAGTTTCAAGTTCTGGTCTCACACAACATAGTCCATCAGAAGCATGAAACAGTGGCTGCAGACATTAAAGGGTAATAATATATTTGCCCCAGGTGCCAGTGTCACAGGGAATCTCCCAGAAGGCCATAGGTGATTCCTTGCTTGCAGCACTGGTGTGGTTTGAGAAATTCTGTTGTGTCAGCAGCCTGTCCGAGACTTTCTGCCACTCTTTGTCTTTTCCTGCCTGATCTTCTTCAGTCTGAGATATTTATTTGCCAGTGCCACAAATTCTTCTTTAGGCTATCGTCCCAGCAAACATCTTCCAAGCAGGCACATCTGTTGTGATGCTGAAGTTGTCAGTGGTGGCTGTCATAATAGTTCAATTTATTTCAGTGACTGTCATTGGCTGAGATTCAAAGGAGTCTCCTCTTTGGGTCATAGGAGCTTCACTCCCTCCAGGTGTCTTCTCCTTGGTGTTTGTTCAGAGAAGCTGGTGAATATGAAGGAGGAGTATGCTTGATATCATTCATAGGGTGCGTCATAAGGGAGGCTGCCAGGATTCCTAAATCGAGGAGTGAAAATGTATTAACTCCAGCAAGGCCCTTTAATGACTAATTGTCACCATTCTCCACTCCAGCAGTAATCCTCATTAACTTTTTAGGGGTTGCATAAAACTATCAAGTTTGCCCTTGGCCTGGGTGCACCCAAAGATCATTCTCTGATGGCTGTATGACAAAAATATTGTGGTTAAAAAGATCGACCTCAGAAATATAAAGTTAAGACACATAAACTTTAAAGTAAAAAGAAACACTGACTGCCATAGTATTGTGGTCCCAAAAAAAAAGACCACACACTCACGAAGCTTTCCGTGATTAAGGCATATTATGGTCAAAATGCATCGGATCAGGCAGATGAAGTGTTGTTAAGCACCAACACCTTGGCGTGTGTGCTATCTTTACCAATACTTTGGAAGGAAACCTCTTATAATGCTTAGTATAGGTCTTCTATATAATTCATATTATTTTAAACAATTACTATATTTAAAAAATATGGAACATTAAACATAAACATTAATTTGTTAACTTTAAAAAATATGTTTAAACATATCTTAAAAAACAATAAATACAAATAAAGTTGAATATTAAATTATAACTGTATTATACAAATAAACATAATTCTTTGGGCATTTTCAAGATGGGGTAAGTCTTCGGCCACACTAAACTTGGATTCTGAGTGCTGGGTATACGTGGAAAATATGCTGTTTTACCTCTTGTGTCCTCCCACTTTCAACACCAAAATCCCGTTTGAAACAGCCACTGCAACCACAATAAAACCAGATACAGAAGTCGGGTAAAACTAAAGCAGGGTTTTACAGCAACGAGACAGTGGACACAAGTATTGTCTTGACATACAGTTCCCGTCCTTTCAAGTGCACCTTGAATATTATAGGTAAACTCAGCAGGCCCGTCAAGCAGGATTTAACACGGCAAAGTCAAAAAGGATGCTGAAAGCCTGCACTCTTCTGCTGAGCTCAAAAGAGTCATTCCTGCCAGTTCAGTTTGACCTGTCAGTCACAGTGACCTACTGTGTAGCTCCTGGAAGGTAAAACAGTGCTGGGCCTTGTAACGCTATCTCTCAGTCACGTCGTCAAACATTTTTTCTCAATGGTCGTATCGACCTTTGTTGGTTGACGTGAAGCACTGAAAGAGGATAGACATCAACAATACATGGCTAACTTGTGAAGCTAATGTGACTCTACAATAAGGACCAGGAATCACTGAATATAGTTAGAGTCTTAATTTGGATTACCAATCAATCCAGTATACATGCCAACCAAAAGTAAGTTCAATAAATGTAACCAGGGAAGGACTGGGAACCGAAACCAGACCTGGCAAACTGCTCGCCAGGCCATCCTGGGGGGGACGGGGGTGCAGCCGAGCGGTTTGCCAGGGCCGATTTCGGACTATTTTGTTACAGGGGGTCGATATTGCTGACCCCGGGTAACAAAAATGGCTCCCAGTGGCCCAAAACAGGCCCCCACCCTGACAGCCCACTGGGGAAATGGCCGGTGCCCGCTACGGCCAGTCCGGCCCTGAATGCAACAATGTATTGTGTAAGCTGAAATATCTCAGTAGGTCAAGGCACAATAGAATGAAATACCGAATTATGAGAGCCACAGCAATAAAGAAACAGTGTACAGCAAACAGGTGTTCCATAAAGGAACTTCCCTTCTCTCTTCTAACATAAGTCAAATATAGGGTCATTTAGTAAGGGTCTTTATTTTCGGAGCATAAAAGGTGTCAGCATGATCAGCTTTCAGTAGAAGTCTTGGGAAAAGGAAACAAGTGTTTAGCATAATCCTTCACACTTGCAAGAATAAGGCAAGCAGAAATGTCTGCACCTCTCTAAGTCTAAAGAGAATCTCAGGTCCAGGGCCAGACTGGCCGTAGGGGGCACCGGGCATTTCTCCCGTGGGTCGCCAGGGTGGGGGACGGTTTTGGACATCTGGGGGCCGTTTTTGTTAGTGGGGGCTGGTTTTGAAATATTGGCCCCCTGTAAGAAAAGCAGCTGCATAGTTTTACATGTGCACCCCCCCCACCCAACCCCTCGCGGCCAGGTCAACTCAATTGCAAGGGCAGGTTTGAGTTCCCATTCCGGCCCGGATTAGCTCCTTCCAACTGTGAGAACACCAATTTCAAAGTAACACGAGATTCAGAAACATCCTTATCTCCTTTCTCACCACCAAACACCCATCAAATCATTTACTCAAGTGCATCTACAACATTGCTTCCTCATCACACCGAACTGGGATTGCTGTTCTCAACCTTGAACATCTTGCCATCCTTGTACATGATGGATAGAAGGCATCTTTGGACCATTATTTTTCCACGTTCACTGGCAAGCTTTTCCCTTCAGGCCTCTCTATCAGCAGTCTAATGCAGACAATAAGCCTTTCTCTAACTAACAAGAATCATAATAATACACCCGCAAATATAGAGAAAAAATGCTGGCAAAGCAAAATGCATTTCAACTGATGCCTGTAGTCAGGCTAATTCAACTATTCATATAATGTGCACTTCGAATACATAGTTATGCATGCACACGTGTAACTTGAAGAATAAATGTAAAGTGTGATTAAAAGAATACATGTTTACCTATGCAAATATACCTTGAAGTGTAAGTGTAAAGCATGAATGAAAAATGTATATATATACGTTTAAACTGAACATTAGTGCACATGTGTATAAATCTCTAGTCTCTATAATGAATAAATTTCATTCATACGTTTAAGTGCTTCGTCATCTTAATGAAGTTAAGGCACCCAGTGAATATAATGTCAGCTACGAGTATATGATTGCATTTTTGTGGCGATATGAGGGTGGAACCTAAATTGCGCTCTCACAAGAGGCATCTCACACCTTTTTCACACCTATTCAAGTGTTAATCTATGGGTGGGATAATTTGCAGAGCAAATGAAAACTAGCCTTCAGGAATTTCATGCAGGGAAAAGTAACTTTATAAAATTAACTTTTTCTCAACATTTATTTTATTTTATATATATTTTATTGGGAGTTTAATCTCTATTCTGCTTTTCTACATAGGTCATCTAAGCCTGCCACAGTAAAAAAGTAGCTTGTTGGTGCTAGTCACTGTAAGGACATTTTACCATTACATTTTTACATGCCCTACTTTTAAATACCATGCACCCTGCCTTGTGGGTCACAAGGCCGACATAGAGGTAACTTATTAATATTTAAAAGGGAGGTTTTAACCTGTCAAAGGGGTTTATTTTAACAGCTCGAATTGCAGTGTGTAACTGCCACAGTCAGGCCACAATGGTAGGCTCAAAAGCCATGTTTTAAACTCACTGTAGAAAATGGCGCAATAGATGCTCCAGTCCACTAGTGACATTTTACTACTGCTCCTGGTAACATTTTGTACCATGTACTAGGGTCTTATAGGTAAGTTAAATGTACCATTTAAGAATATACCAATTCGACCATATTTAAAGGGGGGGCACAAGCACTTTACCACTAGTTAGCAGGTCCATTTGAGAGCGGAATCATCTGAAATGATATTCCGGAACAGGCTTAAAACATGACTGTTTTGTTCATCTTAGATTATTGGAGTGCTCTATATAGTATTCTGCTGCAACTTCGGTAGGTCAGGCCCTAGTGCGGGGACACACTGTATGGTGTAACCAGGTGCTTTAGAAAACGCTTGATTCTTTTTTTTTTTATTGTTATTAAAATGCACAGAGTTCTAAAGAAAAAAATGTAGCTCCCAGCAAAAGGCAAAAAATAAGGGGTGACCATGCAGAAAAGGTGGATTCCAAACATGAGGTACTTACCATACCTGGTAATTAACAGGTACTTTAAATACCTGGAATTTTAACATATTAAACAATATGGTAATTACTGTAAACTGTAGATTTTGGTATGATTATCACCAAAATCTGCATGTTATTTCCCAAAAACTTGGAATAGGTGCTATTGCATCTGATTAATTCAGTAAACTGGTAGTCTGATTTCATCGGGTGAAATAAATAATGCTTACTCATTCCTGACCCACTCATTATCTGGGCCAGAATATAAGATAAAACAAGTGCTTTTAAAAATAGATATTCTCAGTAGTCCACAATTAGATTCTACCTAATAGAAATCTTTTTTTAATATACATTTCCATAATAAGTACCCACTCCATATCTAAGCTGGTAAAACCTTTTAAAAAGAATACATAGTTTCCCCATGAGGCATTAATTGACTCCATCTATGTCTCATACTGACTTCTACAGACTTTCTGATTTAACAATTGCACACATTTACATCTTTTTCAGGTAGGAGGGGGCACCCTGGCCAGAAGCTTGTTTCTTCTTTCCCTGTTTGGTTTTCCCTTGGCTTCACATTACAATGGATGCCCTCCCTTCACTTTCTGACGGAGGCACCAAGGCCAGCATTAACTGTTCAGGAATGGTTATTTTAAACAAAAAATAGTGGAACTGCTTTTTTGAGAGATTAAATACGATTGGGAAGGGAACGTGGTTGCAATCGCGCAACTGGCCCCGAGTGGAGGTAAAGAATGCGGCTAACGGTAAGTGCACGGAACGAGTTGCCTTGCCTGTGTGCATGCACTCAAGGGGATAGGCGTGGCCTCCGTGGGAGCACGTGGAAGGAGAGGCGTGTCTAGCACGAGAACAGACTCGAGGAAGCACGAGAGGGGCGTGGCTACTTCGAAAGGAAGGCGTGACGCCCTGCAGTAGTATTGCTGGGCGGGGGATGCACACAGCATGACTCGTGAGATGACTGTTTCTGGGGAAGGAATGAGGTTAAGGAAGTCCCGGCCACACCTTAGAGGGGCACGCTTGCTCCCCAGGAGGCGTGCTACAACAGCCTTGAGGCGCGGCTAGGTCTTTATGGGGCGGGGCGCCCCTCCTGCAGCTGTTTTCCTTTTTAGGTACGGAATTTTGGTATCTGACAGGAGCTGCATCGACCCCGAGAAGGAGCAGAGAGGCGGCTGGCAAGTGGGATCCCGAGCGGAGGACCGGAGCAGCCAACATGACCGGAAGGTGGGAATCCTCAACCCCCAGCCCTATTACACTTACTATCTACCCCCTACATCACTGGCAAAGACATTACCCACAAAATGACCACCTCCTCGTGCACCATAAGCATCGTCTGAGGATTTTAATTGGAAACAGTACTTGCCCGCCACGCCTCGCAAATCCGCACCCGGCATCGCTAGTACACAGACCAGCTGTTTTCAGAAGTAGCCCCCTCCCCGCCGCCGGACACAACCCCGCTCACCAGATCCCGTAGAAAGACGGACCATGCAAACACCATCAGACTCTGTATATTGCCTTAAAAGACAATCATACGGCCAGATCTTTTCAACTAACACCTAAACAACTTCTGATCTTAGAGCCCTTGCAAGAAAAAGTCCCATACCAACCTACATGACTATGAGAAACAATATCTTGAATAGCCCTGGCAGAAACATTACAGTGATCAGCCTCTGCCATGACTCCCACCCTCCCAACACTAAGGCCCAGGCTTACTAAAGGCAGAAACCTCAGCTGCCAGACCGCAACTTCTCTTTGGGAAATATTCCCCCGAATATGTTTTTTTTCTCCCAAAAACAGATACTAACAAACTTTTGCAAAGATATACTTACGGCCATCTGTGCCAGTAATAGCTCACAGAGGGAGCCACCAATCCCACCTTTGCCGGAAACACATCCCAACCAACATCACCATAGGCACCTCCTGGATACAGTCCGAATGATATCTAAATGGCCGCGTGATAGATGAGTGATGGAGTGGAGCCTGGAGTATGAGAGCTCCAGTGAGTTTTGACGTTGTAGCCAAACACCCATTGACACTCTAGGACTTGCAGTAATGTATTATCACTTGTATGTAGCAATTACTAGCCCTGTGTGTGGCACTGAAGCTCTTGCCTACATGGGTACTATCGTACACAGTGTAGAGAGGGTAGGGTTGGAGGGGTGTTATCTTAGTTTTGATTCTGTTTGTCGTGTTTTATGTAGCACACGATGACCACCAACATGTGGCTACCATGTTGTGGGATGCAGCACTTGCTAGTGTGATGGGTGAAGAAGTGTGAGAGATAAGCATGCAGTTTATAGTAAGCTGCTGCCAGCTTTGATCAGTGCTGCAGATCACATTCGGGTATTTCCCATAGTCCTGTTCACCAAGCTGGTTACTGCATATAGTTATTGTTGTGAGATGTCAAGGAGCAGTCACAATTTATAGTTAGTTAGGACCTGTAGCTGTGGATTAAATTAGAGTCCTCCGGTGGCATATCTCATTAGTTGTTGATTGGTTATTTATTTGTATATTGCTGTGGACCCGTACATTACTGGGTGCCAAACATGACCTGTAGCAGTGTTGTCTCGCGAAAGAGTGAGAGGACCGAGCAGTACAAGTGAATTACTATGAAGCCTGTTTGAGCTGCAGTCGGCTGCGTGCCTGCTGGGTGAGAGCCAGGAGGGTTGTTTATGAATTTATATTCCTGTATAATACCCAAGCTAGACACAGATCAGCTCTTCATAACGTATCTGGACATAGAACGTTGTGTGGTTGGTAAGGCTGTTCTATTTGTATGAACTGTAGTTCTACTTAAAGGAGTGATTACTGTTCCAGGTTCTATCTAAGGGTCATTGTATAGTGTAGTTTTCTTGCAAGCAGCTGTTTCACCTCCCTCCAAAATGTAAAAAAACCCTCTGAATCTTGGCTGATAGTGAGCCTGGCGTCATGAACATTGCTTATCTATCTAGTTGTGAATAGCCGGTGGAGAGCTTCCAAGTACTGATGTCATATGTTCTCTGGGGTGGCGGTAGAGACAGTCTTGTAACACCATTTTGAATTTAGTGCATTTACGTATGGTGTAACTGGGGAGCCGAAGATGGGCTGTTTATATAGTGAGCTTGGAGATCACAAGTGTGAGGATAGATTGTAGTGTAAAGACTTTGGGCCGGATGTACGACTGTTTTTTGTGGTTGCAAATGGGAAATCGGCCCGTTTGTGACTGCAAAATCGGCCTATGCAATGTTCAAACCCTGTATTGCGAGTCGGTAACATTACCGACTCGCAAAATAGGGTTTGCGACTCGCTATTATGAAGGGGTGCACAAGGACATCCCTTCCTAATAGCGAGTCGCACTTCTATGTACGATTGTTTTGTGACCTCAATTGCAGTTGCAAAACACTTGCAGTTTACCACTAGCCACTCGCAAACAGAAAGGGGTCCCCAGGGGACCACTTCCTCTTTGTGACAGGCAGCAAAAATATTTTCGCGGACCACTACTTACTCTTAAAAAATGAAACTGAAACGTTTAATGTTTCTTTTATTGAATGCATCCCGTTTTCCTTTAGGGAAAACGGGCTTCATTTAAAAAAAAAAACTGCTTCATTTAATGGTGGTCTGCTGACCCCAGCGAGTGCTGGCCAATCCCAATGAGGTCGCAAAATGCGACCTGCCTCATGAATATTAATGAGGCAGGTCGTTTGCGAACCCATTGGGAATCGCAAACAGTGTCTGGGACACTGTTGTACATTCCATTTTGCGAGTCGCAAAGCGATGCAATTTGCGACTCGAAAATGGAATGGTCGTACATCTGGCTGTTTGTGAGTGCTGAAGTCCCATATGGGGACCATCACATGGTCTCCGTTGAATGGTTATGTATTAAATTGCACCCTCACAGACAGCTTCCTCTCTGGAAGAATGGATTACAGGACTGGGTTGTTGCTCCCTCCTTTTGATCTTGGGGTTCCCCGTTTTGCTTGAATGCCCCATTAAAGTTAAATTCCCGACAGGTCAAGGTCAAAGGGTGCTTGTTCAGGAAATTCCAGGAGATCAGGGGAAGACGGATCTCTGAGGTGTACAAGAATATAGGAAACTCAAGGTGAGGGGATTCTCAGAAAGGAAGGGCTAGGTCAGGGTCCCATGCATGACATGCAAAGCAGTTAATTGTGAAAAGACGAACTCTTCCCAGCACCGACAGGTTTCAGATGCATTGACCTATTTGTAAATGTACCATGAGGGCCAGCAAGGATGGAACAGTTGATAAATATCCAAATGCCTTTTAGGAGAAAAAGAAACCTCTCGCATTCCAATCCACTTCTGTATGGCATACACCATTAAGGCAAGAGAGACTCTAGGATGTACAGCCGATGTGTGTAAGCAGGCATCAATGCACGCTCGCTGCTTCTACTAATCTTATACATTGGAGTTTGTGTTAAGATAGCGGATTACACAACAATGCATTTTCTCCTGTCAACAGAAGGAAAGCAGTGGCATGAGACAAGGATAGTTTTCGTTTTAACAGAAACATCATTACGAACTACCCCCCCCCCCCCCATGAAAAGCAGATTGTGGCCAATGTATGGCACATTCTCCTGAGTCACTCCTGCAAGACAGAACTCTCTGACTGTCTGCAGTCAGAAACGAATCTCAAATACTACCTCATTCAAATAATCTGAGAAATTATACACTGTCAGAAACATGCTCATAGCAAGCCTCAGTTTTAGGTCATAGCCAAAGAGCGAGCGCAGGTGTCTGGTTTGCGAAAGACATCTTGGGGACATTCAGAAAGGTGACCTAGAAATGCATTCCGTCTTTTGCTGACCATTGGCTCTGGTTTGTTGCTCACATTTTCTGGCTTTCTATTTGCTGACTATATTTGTTATAGGCTGTCCAGCTTGAGTTTGTCCCTCCCGTTGCCCAAACCTTGTTTATTGTTTCATTCCACAAACTCGCTTTCTGTAAACAGGCCTTTAAATCTTGTTCTTATCTTGTCACCTTTACTGTGCATTCAAAGACAGAGGTCAAATGTCAAGCTGTTTTCTGAGGGAGCTTGGTGTTTACATTTTATTTCTCGGATTTCAAAGTGAGAGAATTTATTTAACAATCCTGCTGAGTACACATGTAAGAGGAGACGGTGTAGGATGTTTTTCTTTCAAGCACAGAAAAAAAGAATTGTGCTGATATTTCAGAATAGATCAAAGTTAGTACAAATGATGCACAGTTTTGTATCATTCTGAAGAGTGGTGGAAACAAATATTTGTATATGATCAAAACACATCAATACAGTAGGTGATTACATTTGCACACATTATCGTTTGTGTGCAGTGAAATCATATTTCAGTGCAAATGTAATGGTCATTTCAATTCAAAATGTGTTGTCTGTAATGATAGTGTGCTAACGCACCATGCAAACTCCACACTACGCAACTGAACTCCACTCTCTGCCCTTCAACTCTATACCACATCACTCCATTCTATTCCAGTCAATGCCCGACACTCTACGACATGGCTTGCCACTCTAATCTTCGCCACTCACTCCACGCCACTCCACTCTATGCCCCTCCACTTCACACCACTTACCCCACGCTACCCCTCTCCAATCTACCCCACCTCACTCCAATGTACCCCACTCTTCTTCGTTACAATCCACTCCACTCCAATCACCTCACTCCACTCTACCCCACTCCACCCCATTCCACTCCAGTCTACCCCACTCCACTCCTCCAGCCGCGGCCGGCATGACTCATGTTTTCCTGGAACAGGAAGCAGGCAGCCTCCCTCCCCTAAGCAAATCAAAACGCTGCATTGGCAGCGTTGTGATTGGCTGGGGCGCCGACCACACGGACGTCTATGGGGAGGCAATTTTCTCCATGTAGGCTGCATGCAGAAAATGCAGAATGCGTATGATTGGTTTGGTCGGCCCAAGGGCCGACCAAAAAGTCAGTGCTCTCAGAGTGGGCAAGCCACTCCTCCCCTGAACTCCAGTAGACCCGCCCACCCCAAACCAAACCCTTCTGCTTTCTCACAGTGCAAGAAGCAGAAACATAAAATGGTAGTTTTATCGTTTGTTTCTGCTTCTCACACTGCGAGAAAGCAGTGGGGCGATGCTCCTCCACCCTAATGGAGGAGCCGCTCCTGCACTCCCCCCCCCCTCCCCCCCCCCCCCAATTAACTCCACCCACTCCAATCTAACCTATTTCACTCTGCGCCAATCTATGCCACTCCAATATACCCCACTCCAGTCTACCATACCCCCGTTTACCCCACTCGACTTCATTCAACCCCACTCGACAAACACTCCTCAAATCTGCCCCACTCCTCAAATATACCACACTCCACTCCAATCTAACCCACTCCACCCCAGTCTACCCTACTCTAATCTACCCCACTCCGACCTACCCCTATCTACATCATCCCAATCTACCCCATTCCAGTCTACCCAAAACCCCTCTACCCACTCCAGTCCAGTCCATCCCACCCTACTCCACTCCGGTCCATCCTATTTTACTCAAATCCATTCTACCCCACCCAACTCCAAACATCCCACTCCATTATACCCCACTCCATTATACCCCACTCCAATCTACCCTACTCTAATTCATCCAATCTACTCCACCCCCCACTCTATGCCAATCTACCCCATTTCCCTCTGCCCCACGCCACTAACTTTTAGCCATGATGAACCTCAGCCACAGTGGTGTACAACATGGCTAAAACACCTTGCCAAAATCAATAGTTCTTGCATAGGCGAGACCAATTGGCTTTGCCAATGCTAGTGAAATGAACCATCAGAAACTAAGCTGAATAAACCATGCAAGATTCCAGGCCCTGACTAATCTCTTCAATAACTCCCCAACCAATTGGCTGGAAAAAGCTGCTAACCAAGTTCTTTCTGAAAGAACCCCTCCCCATCCCAGCCAAGCAGCCCATTATCAACTCTGTCTAAAAAACTTGACTGTCCTGTGACAAAAATATCCTCCTGATCATTCCTCCAGATTCACTCCGTAACAATCTCCTGCAAGGAACTATTCCTAACGAAGCCATGACAGAACTATCAGAAGACTCCTGTCTATCACAAAGGCCAGAAGGAGCTGCTTGATGATTCACTGAAAGAAACATTACTGTGGCCCATCGGAAATTACTCTGAAACGTCTGTTAGCAATAACTGAAAGAAATGAGACCCGCCAGAAACGACTTCCGGGGTGCAACATTCAGATTTTCTCACCTTGGATAGCGTTCCAAGTTGTGTAGATCGGAATTTTGCAATATTTGCCAATACGGTTCTCAGCAGGCTTTACCTGGTCAAACCTGTGCGCAAACTTTGTGGGGTTCCTTATCTGCGCAAGTGAAATGGCACATGTATAAGTAAGCACCTGAGCAAACCCCATTTCAGCATCTCTGACTTGCACGCACCACTGAGCATAGGCGTACCCGCCGACGCTGACTACAGGGACCACAATTCTTCGGGGTAACACGCTAGTGGGTGGAGCAGTGTGCGACCAACTTGGTGATAATTTTTAGTGGCTCTCTGAGCCCCGGAGTCGACGGGCTCATGGTTACGCACCTGCGTTCGCTACGAGAGGTACAGACCTGATATGATTTTAGCTGCCTACACAAGCAACCCTATACTCTTCCTACTCCCTGCTGACGAGCGGCAACTACCGCGAAACACGTGTCCAGGGATGGCTAACGCTACTCTGACTTGCACGCACCACTGAGCATAGGCGTACCCGCCGACGCTGACTACAGGGACCACAATTCTTCGGGGTAACACGCTAGTGGGTGGAGCAGTGTGCGACCAACTTGGTGATAATTTTTAGTGGCTCTCTGAGCCCCGGAGTCGACGGGCTCATGGTTACGCACCTGCGTTCGCTACGAGAGGTACAGACCTGATATGATTTTAGCTGCCTACACAAGCAACCCTATACTCTTCCTACTCCCTGCTGACGAGCGGCAACTACCGCGAAACACGTGTCCAGGGATGGCTAACGCTACTCTGACTTGCACGCACCACTGAGCATAGGCGTACCCGCCGACGCTGACTACAGGGACCACAATTCTTCGGGGTAACACGCTAGTGGGTGGAGCAGTGTGCGACCAACTTGGTGGGAATTTTGCAATATTTGCCAATACGGTTCTCAGCAGGCTTTACCTGTTCAAACCTGTGCGTAAACTTTGTGGGGTTCCTTATCTGCGCAAGTGAAATGGCACATGTATAAGTAAGCACCTGAGCAAACCCCATTTCAGCATCAACATGTACTTCGAATGGAGAACGACCCCCAGTTAACAAGGGCACTAGTGTGCTGTTGTCAAATGATGGATCTTGTTGAACATGCATTCGTGTGTTCAGTTATGTATTTTGGACCTTTGTCCCAGTAAGCCTTGTTAATGTATGAAAAAGGACTTTACATTTAGATTTAGTTAGAGGCACTATTTATTTTAAGATGGGTATTATGTGGCTAAATCCCTTTGGGTTAAGCACTATCTAGCAGCTTGGTCAGTCGATTTATAAGAATTTAATGTTGGAAGAGTTACATTACAGAGATTTCTTGACATTTAAATTTGTGCATCGTTCCCTAACTCGGGTTCACAAACTATCTGGAGACACAAATTAAAAAAATAAACAATACTATTGTATACAGGACCCTTTTCTCCCCTTGTCCGTTTTTGGTTTTCAGAGCTGACTTCTAGTATGTATGCAAGCCAGAATATTCAGATTAACAGAGCACAACAGAAACAAAATCTGTCGCAGCTCCCCATTTTAGGACACAGAGATTAGTCCCCATGTGGAGAATAAAAAAAGAGCCATAAACTGCAGGGAGAGCATCCCCTGACCTTCAGCCTTCTAAGGGAAGGGGTGGTTTAGAGGGAAACCCTATGTGTCAAAAATGAGAAAGCAATTAGATTTTGTTGCACTCATAGCAAACCCTTTGACTGGGTCTGCTAACTTGATGCAGGTCCTAGATTCCCGGTCCTCCAGAGTGCCTTTAGGGTTTGGGAAGCTGGCTTCAAGGTTCATGAAACCACATACATTAAGGGTTTACAAAACCCAAATAAAATACCTAGAGAGACCAGGTCTTATAGATAGGCAGGGCTGAGAGCTGAATTTGGGCGATGGCCAGGCCCTGTGGCCAACAGCCATGGTCTGGAGGCTGAGGAAATATGAATTTTGTGATCAGTTATGTCCCCTATCGTAGACCCCAACGGCTCCATGTGCATGCTATAAGTACATGTATGTTCCCTCCTGCTCCAGTTCAGAAGACGCAAATATATGTGCGTCCACCGTCAACATGCCCTCTTTCAGATCCGCCATGAATGGGTCAGATATTCCATTCCTAAGTATGAAAGGCCACCGACTTTATGTGGTTCACTTTCCACATTTCACAGATTCAGGCGAGTAGGCCCGAATTCTGTCATCAAGCCTTTTCCTGCCTTCTGCCTCTGAAAGCTCCAGTCTGAGCCTGCATCCGTGACCATGAACTTTGTCCTACTCCTTGCGCGGCTAACGGTGCCTGATCCAGCCTGTCGCCTGCCAAAAACTGTATTTCACCTTCGAGATTATCTCCTCCGCTCCCCATCCGATGCATTCCTGTCTAGTAGTTTAGGTAAACATTCCTCCAGCTACCGTGCAAAGGGCCAGGCCTCGCTGTCCTCATGCAAGTAATTCATAGCCCCGTTACCATGGAATATTCCTACCCCCTCGCATCTAGTGTAGACACTTAGACGCTTGTACACGCACTAACAGTCAGTATAGTCAGTATAGAATAAGATTCTATCCTAAGAGACCTTTCCTTTTGGATAACACAGTTCTTTAAACATAGGATATTAGATATGATTTGGAATTAGGTTGACATAACCCCAGACTTCTGTCTCCACATGTAGAGCTAAATGTCAAGTCCCCTTCACCCTCTAGTTGCACGTCAATCACACGTCATACGGCTGCGTGCGCATCTCTGCCACATATTTCTGCTGACATTGCAGGATTCTTTTATGGATCCACCCACTTGTAACATCATGTTTAAATGACGTATTTTAGTTACACCCATGTTTAGTTACGTATGTACAGTTTATCTGAGTTATCAGCTGTCACGCCTCTTGCATCTGTTTCACTGTAATGCATTTTCTATAAAACCGCTTAACTGTCAATAATATATGCTCCCTTCCTTCCTGAACTTTCGTGGTGATGGAACAGAAGGCCCACAATTCGAATTGTCTTCCTTTGTAAAGGAATAAAGCATTTTTAAACCTCTAATACCACGGATTCTGCCTCTTATATTTACTGAGTTATTCTTGATAGATTTTACCGCATAAAAAATAGTACCGGTAACGAAATATTTACCACATAAATTGGCGCCCGAACAGGGACACTTTCTCATCTCACGCGCCGGCGGTGCGTTGCAGGCCCGGTCTCCTGCCACAGCTGAACGGACAAAAACGCGTACCCGCAGGATTTCCTGTATCTCCCTCCGGCCAAGCGGGGACGACTGAGGCTGCGATCAACACCCAGACGAGGCGGTGAGAAGTGCGAAGTATCCCGACCAGAGCCTAGCTGAGAGAGCAAGATCCGAGGTATACAGAGTCCCGCCAGGTTCCGAAGTTCCGAGTCCAGCCGAGTCGAGTCCAGTCCGGTCCAGTTTCAGTTCCGTTCCGAGGCCTTCCGTTCCGAGCTACCCGGTGAGTACCATTATCGGGGAGGCATTTTACGTGCACATAGTCTGTGCCGGTCAAGACGGGTTTGGGTACACAAATCCGGTCTGCACTGTTTTAACAGTGTATCTGTACTGTTTAGCAGTATATATAGTAATATAGTATGTTTCGTATATAAATAAGTATCATCTAGTGTCAGTATAATGTCAATAACTAGTTTTCTATTAGTTATCATTGTCCGTTAAAACTGTTAAGCGTTAAATGTTTTAAATACGTTCTATATATTGTGGTATGAATGACTGTTCATTATTGTGTTTTCTCGTATAAAGTGTGTCCTAGAAACAAGATCTAAAGATGCCGCTCTTTTCGAAACTAAGACAGATCAAAACTAGAAAAGGTGTACTCGAAGAAGCCGTTCCCATTCCACCTAGGGATACTCCAGGATACTTCATGTATCATAAGCATGGCCTAGATGCCGTATTATTTCTTGATTTATGGGTGGACTACACCAAAGAATTACCAGAGAGTCAGAGATGGCCCGCAGCGGGGACCTGGGATGCAGATTGCATCATGAGAGTAGAAGAAGAATTATGGAAAAAGAAAGCCAGACAGTCACAGAAAGATGCCATTGAATTATGGCGTAAAGAATCATACAGACGTACAGAAAAAGCACACAGACAGGAAGAGAAAGGTAGAGAGAATTCAAATAAAACTCGAGAAAATCTATTACTTGAGGAAGGTACTCGAGTAAACTCAGAACAAGTAGATAGACAAAGAAACGCCCTTATGAATGGTATGTATCCACTTCTGGCCGAAGGGTTACCTAAGGCTACTCAGGAAATACCAAAAGACTTGCCACCTCCATTGTTTCCGATAAAAGCACATCCCAAATCACATCCCAAAACAGCAAAGGACGTTTTTCTTTCCTCCTATTTAGATGACGCTGCTCCCGAATATGCTAATGCCATATCACCCACATCGCTTGCCGATGGTGTTCAACACCAAGAGCATTCGTCAGTATCCCCGCAATTACAAACTCCTACACAAATTCCACCAGACCCGTCCGTTTCTACAGTTTTTCCCGCATCTACAATCTCTATCTTACACCCAACGAATCCTTTCGTGCCTAGCACCTCAGACGGTGCTACAGGAGGTACGACAGACATGTTTGCCACTCCGCCGCGAAATAAACAGACTCTTAGAGATTTAGCCCTCCAACGTACGCCCAAACTAGCAACTCCCGACATGCTCAAGGAACTTCTAGTAGATTGTAGATATGATCCTGTGCCCGGTAAACGGGACGAAATGCTGCTGTCATCATTACGTATTCGACGAGCTGCAATATATTTAACGAAGCTACCAGGAATGACCACACATTTAGAAAGTATGTATCACTTTGTCCAGTCAGGGCGAAGTCCTGAAAGTATTAGCAGAGCCATGGAGTACCAGAAAGCGGAGGTACAGGGACAATTGTTACGTTTCCTCATAAACTGTGTAATCAGAAATCAAGACCGGCCTGGGGTAAATCCGGAAGAAATGCAAAAACTTGTCACTTGGGGCCGGAATATATCAGAAGGGAGACATGATAAACAGTTATGTATAGTCGCCATGTACCGAAAGATCCGCAAAGAAGTAGAACGAATACACGAAGAAAGATTAGAGGTAGACACCGCAGACCTAAACAGAGAAGAGGAGGAGCAAGAGTCAGAGCAAGTAGAAACGATAGCTTATGTAAGTAGAGGAAAACCCCATAATAATACCAGAGGTTTCAATGATCCGGTACGTCCAATACGTCCAGAATATAATAGACATTTTCCAAGCCCTAGGCTAAATACAAAATCCCCCGAACACTTATTCCAAGCCGTTGATAAATTACTCCGAGATCGAAGGGGGTACCACATGCTCGATTCCATGGACGAACAAGAATTAGCCAGGTCAGCAGTACAATGGGCTGACAGTCCCGGCGAATACAATGATGATGTACTCACACACACGTTTCTGAATCTAGACCCATATGAACAGCGTTTAGCTAGTGTATACATGATTCAACACCTCCTTATATTATATAAAAGCCAACACTCCGATCCAGGACCCTTACCTGACATATTGACAGAACTACTCACGAACATGTGGAAAGGGTCAGGTACTGATTTGATTAAAGAAATACTAGAATCCCGAAACCAATATTTAAATTTCGTATGCCCAGAACACGTTCCAGTTCCCATTATGGGAAGAAAAATGTATCACATAGATAGACAGAATCCGTTACGCGAAGTACACCCAATCAGAGGTGCCGGTGATAATTTTACACGCGTGTTTGTGTACACGCCTATAACTAAACTAGAATTATTAGAAATGAAGAAAGTAGTACCCAGCCATGACAAGGACCCAGCAGGTTTCCACCGTGAGATAAAAGACATGTTACTCATGGGAGAGTATACCTACCCCGACATTATGAAAATATTAAAAGTCCTATTACCCGCCGGTGTTTATGAAAAACTCAAAGAAAAAGAATGGGAGGTGGGAGACCAAAAGATAGATTGGACAGCGTTAGAAAACGAAGAAAAGGCCCGAGCTGCAGGAGCAGGGCTTGGGGAAAAGACTACAGCACTAGCAGGATTACTAATACAGGTATTGCCACGTTTATTAACTACGAAAAAGGAAGACTGGGGTGCAATCTCAGCCTGTAAACAAAAGCCAGATGAAGACACTAGTGATTTCTATTGCCGATTTGAAAAATGTTTTGGTATAAATAGTGGCATAAAAGCAAGTAGTGAGTCATACCCACATCTGTTTGTGACAAAATTAGTTGAAAATTCTCTGCTACAAGTTAAGAATAGAGTATTGAAATTCGAAAGTACCTGGCAAGGTAATACCCCATCACAGATGCTACAGATGTTACAATATCATCACAATAGAATTAGAGAAGAACAAGAACACGAACAAAGACGTATGAAAGATACAAAAATGAAAATGCTTGTTGCACAGTCAGTTCCAGCCGATAGTCATCAAAAGGGTGATTCCGCAGGCCCTGCGAAAGGGACATGCAACTATTGTAAACAACCAGGTCATTATATACACGATTGTCCAGTCCTGAAACATAATATTGCTACAGGTAGAACACATGAGAGACCACGTCCACCTAGACAGGATCAGAATCAACAACAAATACCTCAGCATGCACAACCTAGGTTAGCTCTGCAACAGCTAGCTCCGCAACAACTAGCTCCGCAACAGGCAGCTCCACAACAAATTGTAGCACCACCACAAGCGCAGCCTATTGCTGCAACACAAGCAACGACACAACAGATGTATCAGTATGCACAAGCAGATTATCCCGATTATCAGCGATACACATGAAATAGCCTAGAGAGGGAAGTTGGCTTACCCCTTATTGAGGTTCCAGTAGACCAAGAGGGACCTTATGTACATAGCGAATTATTAGGGGAAGACAGAAAGTTTTTACTTGATACAGGGGCAAGCAGAACAACTATAAGACGTAGTGAAGTTCCAGGGGCACCCCTCTCAGGCTCACAGAATATTTCCCTTGGATTCTCAGGAAAACCTATAATTAATGATGTAACACAACCTCTTCCACTTACGATTGGTCCATTGACACGTACTACAGATTTATTGCTTACTAAATCATGTCCAGAAAACTTGTTAGGCATAAAAACATTGAAAGCTCTAGGAGCTATAATATGTTGTTCTCCGGAAGGAGTACGACTATTTTTACGTGACTTTAAAGGTCACTACGTATCCAGAGACATGGATCACCGACTGCAGAATTTACCTACACATTTATGGGCACAAGGCCCCACTGATGTTGGTTGCATGAATATTACACCATATCGAGTTACACTGAAATCAGGAATAGTACTACCACGAATACGACAATACAAGTTACCCCCCGATGCTGTTGTGGCTTTACTGCAAATCATTGACGAGCTCATTGCACAAGGAGTGGTTGTCGAAACCGACTCCAATGTATGTAATTCTCCGATAATTCCGATTCTTAAAAGAACGGATCCAAAAGCTCCACCAGTATATCGATTAGTTATTGATCTGCGCGAATTAAATAAATGTATTGTGCCACAATACCCCGTGGTCCCAGATATCTCTTCATTACTCACAGCTATTGACTCAGAAGCAACGTTCTTCACTGTAATTGATCTCAAGAATGCTTTCTTTAGTGTCCCAATTGATCCGGAAAGTCAATATTTATTCGGATTTAGTTTAAATGGACGAAGTTTTAAATTTACACGCGCACCTCAAGGATTTACAGAAAGCCCCAGCATCTATAGCCAAGCATTGAAACGAGAACTTGACAGCATCCACATGCCAGTTAACACTGCCTTGCTTCAATATGTCGATTATCTGCTGATCACCGCCCGAAGCGAACCTGAATGTGAAAAAGCGTCACTGACGGTTTTAAAATTTTTGGCTGACAAGGGGCACAAGGTGTCCCCTTCTAAGCTGCAATTCTGTGTCCAGCGAGTTGTTTACCTTGGGCACTCGCTGTCCAAGGAGGGAAGGCAGCTTACATCCGACCGCATCCAGTTAATCGCTAACATGCCACCACCCAAGACACAAAAGGAGGTACGGGCTTTTATAGGCCTCACTTCATACTGTAGGCAGTGGATCCCTCAATATGCATTTCTAGCAAAACCACTCATCCAGTTGACAACACAGGAGGCAGCCACATCGACTGTCCTCCCTTGGACTCAAGAACATACACACGCCTTTGAAAGCTTAAAGAAAGCTTTATGCCAAGCACCTGTCCTAGCAACACCATGTTACAGTAAACAGTTTACACTCTTCGTTACAGAACGCGAAGGTACTGCCTTGTCAGTACTCACTCAGGAACAAGCAGGATCACACAAACCATGTGCTTATTTCTCTAGTACATTAGATCCAGTAGCTCAGGCTCTTCCTGCGTGCCTGAAATCGGTGGCAGCAACACCTTTAGCAATCAGACAAAGCGATGCCATAGTGTTAGGACATCAATTGACAGTACAAGTACCACACGCAGTAGAGGTTCTCTTGAACCGCACACAAACACAACACTTGACTATAGCGAGACTCACCGGTTACGAACTAACATTGTTTCAGCCACATATAGAAATCAGACGTTGTAATACGTTAAATCCTGCCACACTGTTACCAGTGGGCGGAACAGATCCATTGGCACATGATTGTGTCGAAGTTATTACTATCATGACGAAACCCAGACAAGACTTGACAGATATCCCTTTGTCAGATCCAGACTTGACATTGTATGTAGATGGGTCATGTATGAGAGCAAGTACAGGAGAGTTAGTGGCCGCTTACGCAGTCACAACAGACACTGAAGTCATTGAAACAAATCGTATTAACACTTTGTCAGCTCAAGCAGCAGAGCTCATCGCTCTGGCACAAGCCTGTATTCAAGCCAAAAATAAAAAAGTCAACATATACACAGATTCACGTTATGCCTTCGGAGTCGTCCATGACTTCGGCGTACTGTGGCGAGAGAGAGGTTATTTAACTTCTCACGGTGCCCACATCCAACACGGTCCCCTCATTCAAGCCCTATTAGATGCGATTCATCTACCTACTGAAATATCGATTATGAAATGCAAAGCCCATACAAAAGTTACCGATATCATTTCTCAGGGTAATGACCTAGCTGACAGAACAGCTAAACAGACTGCTCAGAATCAGACTCACACAATTGACGCGACAAAGACAATAGTCCCGACACTAACACATTGCATGACAGTTAAGGATCCCGCCCTTGATGTAATTGACATACAGACACATGCTACAGCAGAAGAAATAAAGAAATGGACTGAATTAGGAGGGATCCAAACAGATCAAGGATGGATGACGAAGGAAAAATCTATATGGTTTCTTCCCGACTCAATGGTCCAAGTCATCATTAACACTATACATAGTCCAGCACACCTAGGAGAGAAAGCTATGCTAGACAGCATTCAACACATTTGGTTCAACAAACATTTGCGAGCCGCAGCTAAACAAAAAGTTCGTACCTGTATGATATGTTGTCAGTTTAATCCAGGTAAAAGCATCCCCGTAGAGCAGGGTGGATTTCAAACTCCCGACAATGCTTTTGAAGTCCTCCAGATGGATTATATCCAGATGGAACGATGTCGAGGATTCAAATATGTTCTCGTAGTTGTCTGTGCTCTTTCCCGTTGGACAGAAGCATACCCGGTTTCAGATTACACTGCCCCGACTACTGCCAAACAGTTAGTTCGAGAATTCTTCCCACGGTACGGTTTACCACGTGTTGTCTACTCAGGTAACGGCCAGCCGTTCTCATCCGAACTAATGAAACACGTTTCCCTTCTATTAGGCTATCAATGGAAATTTCACTGTGTCCGACATCCCGAGGCAGCAGGTCTCGTAGAACGCCATAATCAAACTTTGAAAATTAGATTGTCCAAAATATGTATAGAAAAAGAAGTCGATTGGATAGTAGCCTTACCAGTTGCGCTCTTTTACATGAGAATGGTAGCACATTCTCGAACAGGGCTATCCCCGTATGAGGTGATCTTCGGTAGACCACCAAATATGTGGGGGACGCCTATACCTCGTAAAATCACTGACGTTGACTGTAATATGCTGACAGATTACCTGGCTTCCTTGATGTCTGCACTACAATCTTGTCGTTCACAGGTATCCGCAGCTTTTCCCGATAATACTGAGGTGAAGCCCCATGACGTGGTTCCTGGTGATCTGGTGCTGGTCAGGAACTTTGACCGGAAGACCCAACTGGATCCTAGGTGGAAGTCACCGAAGTTAGTTTTACTCACCACAAGGACAGCCGTGAAAATCGAAGGAAGAAAAGGGTGGTTGCACTCGAGTCATATCAAGAAATTTTATGGACTACCATCCAATATAGAGACTAAACCCTGTATTTCCTCAAAGACAGACTCAAAGCTCCCCTTGGTTGAGCAATCGAACTCAGAAATTTATAAACTAAAATTGAGGTCTAATAAGTCAGACAATTTGATTGTTTAAGTCCTCTCCAAGGTGAATCGGTTGAATTTGTCTCTGACATGTATCCTCTAGACCGAAATAGAGAAAGAAATCAGCGAAAGCAGCTGAAAAAGCATGCGTATTGTAAATCACTTCGTAGTCACTGTACAGTAACATTATTAATTTTGTTTTTTCTAAGTCTTCTGATCATTATTTCCAGCATACTATTGCATATGTATTACCCTATTCCTAAACATGCTTACAATATAACTGCAGAACATTCTTTTAGCGAATTTCCTCCGCATGAGTTGTCCTATAGATTTGCGCTGCGCAACAACACATTCATTAGTATGCTACATCATTCCCATCAAACCAGCAATGCCACAAATTGTTGGATATGTGGCCGACTCCCTCCCTATCAGAACTATAAGGGAGTCTTGCCCCTCTTTCCCTATCCGTTCACACACAATGGCTCCTGTGGAGCATGGTTTAGTTTGATTAATACCCTAGATTCAAATTCCGCAGTTTATCAAGACAACTGGGTATGGGGAAACCTGAACCTAGTTTTACTTAAAGTCTGCTACCCTAACAAGGAGGGACTTCCCAAAAGAACAGGAACTGATCTAGAAAATGAAGTATATGGATTAGGTAATTTTACACTTAACCTCATGATCCTGAACGTTGAATCTGAAGCTACACCAATCTTGCCCGCCATGTCAGTATTCCCAGTAAAAGGGGAATTATGTATAAGAAAGAATGGTTCCATACATATGGGCCATAGTAAATGCACCACTGTAATAAAATTCAGTGATCAAGGCAAGTCTACATTTAGAGCTTCCCATCATTCCTACTTCATATGTGGTCAGACCGCATATATATGTCTACCTTTAGATTGGGATGGTACCTGTTATATAGCATTCCTTCTGCCACCTGTTTTCCTAGCTCCTCCTGATTATCACAGAAATACCCATTTAGTACACAATAGACGGCAGAGAGATCTCCCAATTGTCGATTACACTGAAACGGCATGGGAAAAATACACAGATTTCAATAAAGGTTTCTTTCCCTATATAGGTACAGTCACTAATAGTAAACTGATACGTAGATTAACCAGAACCCTTGAAGCAGTAGTGAACGAAACTATTTCCGCCTTAGGCAATTTAACAGAAGAGCAGTCTGCTATGCGGATTGTTGTGCTTCAAAATCGTCTTGTCCTTGACGTCATCCTGGCCGATAGGGGCGGAGCTTGTAGGGTCATCGGATCAAGTTGTTGCATTTTCATACCAGAAAATTCGCCGTCAGTATATAAAGCCATAACCCGCCTTCATAAGATTGTAAGCCAGATACACCAGAGTCCAGGCACCTGGACTTGGTCCGGTTGGTTCTGGGGCGTGTTGTCAGCCTGGGGATGGAGAATACTATCCTTCCTAGGTATTGGCTTTCTCATACTATTCAGTTGCTGCTTATGTCTACAATGTGGGCCAGCGATTTGTGGTCTGTGTGCCACCTCGTGTATCCCACATCCAAGTTTTCATTCGAGATCCCGGAAGAAGAAAGAAGAACAAATGATGCTATATGAACAGATCGATGGATTGATGAAGATCGATATCTCCTGAGGGTCCGAAGGGGACAAGGAGGGAATGAGGAAATATGAATTTTGTGATCAGTTATGTCCCCTATCGTAGACCCCAACGGCTCCATGTGCATGCTATAAGTACATGTATGTTCCCTCCTGCTCCAGTTCTGAAGACGCAAATATATGTGCGTCCACCGTCAACATGCCCTCTTTCAGATCCGCCATGAATGGGTCAGATATTCCATTCCTAAGTATGAAAGGCCACCGACTTTATGTGGTTCACTTTCCACATTTCACAGATTCAGGCGAGTAGGCCCGAATTCTGTCATCAAGCCTTTTCCTGCCTTCTGCCTCTGAAAGCTCCAGTCTGAGCCTGCATCCGTGACCATGAACTTTGTCCTACTCCTTGCGCGGCTAACGGTGCCTGATCCAGCCTGTCGCCTGCCAAAAACTGTATTTCACCTTCGAGATTATCTCCTCCGCTCCCCATCCGATGCATTCCTGTCTAGTAGTTTAGGTAAACATTCCTCCAGCTACCGTGCAAAGGGCCAGGCCTCGCTGTCCTCATGCAAGTAATTCATAGCCCCGTTACCATGGAATATTCCTACCCCCTCGCATCTAGTGTAGACACTTAGACGCTTGTACACGCACTAACAGTCAGTATAGTCAGTATAGAATAAGATTCTATCCTAAGAGACCTTTCCTTTTGGATAACACAGTTCTTTAAACATAGGATATTAGATATGATTTGGAATTAGGTTGACATAACCCCAGACTTCTGTCTCCACATGTAGAGCTAAATGTCAAGTCCCCTTCACCCTCTAGTTGCACGTCAATCACACGTCATACGGCTGCGTGCGCATCTCTGCCACATATTTCTGCTGACATTGCAGGATTCTTTTATGGATCCACCCACTTGTAACATCATGTTTAAATGACGTATTTTAGTTACACCCATGTTTAGTTACGTATGTACAGTTTATCTGAGTTATCAGCTGTCACGCCTCTTGCATCTGTTTCACTGTAATGCATTTTCTATAAAACCGCTTAACTGTCAATAATATATGCTCCCTTCCTTCCTGAACTTTCGTGGTGATGGAACAGAAGGCCCACAATTCGAATTGTCTTCCTTTGTAAAGGAATAAAGCATTTTTAAACCTCTAATACCACGGATTCTGCCTCTTATATTTACTGAGTTATTCTTGATAGATTTTACCGCATAAAAAATAGTAAACGAAATATTTACCACAAGGCAGAAGGCCTTGTACATTGTGGTTTCCACGTGAAGGGTTTGAGTGGAAAGCCAAGTTATAAGTGAGGCCAACTCCTGCTGCGCACAACCATATGTCACCACTGTGCCGTATCTAACTATAAACTGATAGTAACTGTGTGATAAGTAAGCAGGACTGGTACCCTGGCACACATTGGATGTTACCCACATGATGGACAGCGCCCAGTCTCTTAATCTACTCCTCAAATGTGGTGTAGAGGGAAGGTTATGAACTTTGACACAAGCTGTCATGCCCTGCACTCTTAGTACCTCAGATCAGGACCAAATTGTTTGATCCTCTTTTGCAACAAATTCACAAATTGCTTGATTGTATTCTTCCCAAGCATGGAACCCTGATCTGCCAGATTGTGAGAATTTAGAAACAGGCTCCATACAGAAATGAACACCTTAGACACAGATTTATAAAATACAAATATTGCTAGAACAGATCACACAGGATGGATTTTTTCATATATGATTCTGATTTAGTCATATTTTCATGGCTAAATGGGGGATAGTTAATCTCCAATTCGGTCTACGCTCTTAATAAATAAGTGATATACAACTGTGTTGAAACTTCCAGCATGTCTCTTAGGTTCTTTCGAAGAGTTGCAAAGTTGCATGTTAATTTGTTACGGCAATAACATTTCTCACATTATTTTTGTCACGAGTACCCTGAGGGACCACTAACTCAATTTGTCCATTTTAGGAGTTTTATGGCCACTCCTTGTGGGGTAGGGGCCTCTTCCACTGCTGGTTCAAGCATGCTTCACGGTAGGCGTTCACAGTCCTCATTAGCATCTCTAAATATGTACGCGTTTCTGAAGACTGTAAACACACATCCATAAACAGCAGTAGTGCCTTTAATAAAAAGGGTTATTCAAAAGTATTTCGTCATGGCAAAAGTTCAGAGTTTTGGTGATTAGGCAGGTCCACTCACAGGTAAAATTTGTTAAAACAAACAGCTTTATTGTTGCAAGATATCCATCTATGTGTGGTTTCAATACATTCCTGAGATTCAAAGAGTATAAGAGAAAGTTAAAAGTTTCCCAAAAACAGGATTTAGAGGCTCTGTGGCCTTTATAAAACAAGAAAGTAAAGCAACTGTTTTGAATTTGTCCCTGAAAACACAGTTACAAATTATGGTTCTGGCTCAAACACGCAAAACCCCTGAAATTCACAATTTATACTATTCAGTGGACACAAGAACTTGTTTTGCCAACCATGTTTTGTCTTGTTATTCGATCTTTTTTTATTCACAATTTTAAAAAGGCCATTTTGTTTTGTGTTTTCTGCATGGTGTACTCATGTGAGTTATGGTGTGCGTTGTGTGCGCTGCTTACCAAATCGGGCAAATTTCAGATGTTTTGTATCGTTGACCAAAATCATACTCAGCTTTTAGTGTTTTATTAGTGAATTTCTTTGTACTTTTTACAATACACTTTTTCCCAACCCACTACAGATGGCCTTCATCCACAGTGCATGACGTGAGGCCATGCACAGCGGTGATTTGCCGCAGACTCCACTCCCATTTTGCTATGGGCACCAAACCCTTGCTGCGCTCTGCCCCTATTGGGCAAGACATTGGGGTTGTACACAGGGCCAGAAGGGCTGTAGCAGGCACCGAGCAATTCCCCGGTGGGCCGCCAGGGTGGGGGCCAGTTTGAGGCCCATGGGGGCCGTTTTTGTTACAGGGCCGTTTTTGCAACATAGCTGCAATATCGGCCCCTGTAACAAAATCGGCCGAAACCAGCCCTGACAAACAGCTCGGCCCCACCCCCAAACCCCCAGGGGGCCGGGCGAGCACTTTGCCAGGGCCGGTTTTGGTTCCCAGTCCGGCCCTGGTTGTACACAGGGTTTTACCTGACCCTCTGCTGACAGCCTACCCCCACTGTACAGCCCTTTGGTGCTATTCAATGAGGACTCCTTTCCTATTTTTTATTTGACAGCTCTGGTGTGAGGCAGTTCTTATTGTGCCACCCCAGTGGTGTGAATTTGTTTTCCACTGAATGGATTTCAAGATGGCGAGAAAAACAAGAATACATTTTCTTCACCAGCCAGTCACATTTAGAAAAAAAAAAATCAAATGTGATTGACAGGATTCCTGATTTTCCGAATTGCAATTTCAAACAGCACAGATATATAAAAGTCCTAACTCTTTGAGCCTGCTCAACTACTTTTCAAAACGATTGTATCTCAAGAACTACTGAACAGATTTACCACTAATCCATGAAAGCACACTTTGGGCCTGATTCACAAAGGGCCTCCACACTTGTGGCGGAGGCCCCACAGTCGTGGGGAGTTTCTGCATTCAGTGCAGAATCTCCGCAATGAGAAGGGGAAGTCTCTACACTGGGGGCAGAATCTCCGCAATGAGAGTTCTCATTGCTGAGTTTCCCCCCCGAGTGCGGAGACTCCCCCACGCCAGCAGGGCCCTTTGTGAATCAGGTCCCTTGTGAGTCAAGTTCTACTTTGATGCCTAGTTTGAATTAAATCCATTCAGAGATTTTGGCTATAGGCATGAGCGAAATTCCCTATGGGAAAAAAACATATTTTTCACCTCCAAGCCCACCCCTTTAACACGTTTCCCCTGCCCCAAGGAAGCAGGTAGGTCTCGCGGTGGACGCCGTTCTGTGCCGTTACGCTAATTAATGTTTCCTCTACGTTCCCTTGCGGGGGCACTACCGTAACCCTAATTAGGACGGTTTTTACAGAAAAAAAGGTAGAAGATTTACCATAATTTGGTTAAGTGAATGGTAATCTCCTCTAGAGAACACACACCAGAGATTCCTGTCACTGTGTAGATTATGGTAATTTTAGGGCCTGAAGAATCGCCACTTAATCTTTTTGACTGACTCTGCGAGAAACATGTTGACGCATTAAAAATCCACTAAACTATCTAGGAACATTATATCCTTCGATAGTAAACCACCATTTTAACTAGACAAGTGAGCTCATTCATTAAAATCTCTTGTTCCTGAGTCTCATTTGCTCTATTTTAATACACTTTTTTCTTCACATCTAAGTTTCACCAATCTACACCACTAGCCACACACCCTCACTTAATCAAACAGCAGTTTGTTAAAAGATCTCCGGCAGGAGCCCCTTTGCGGGTGCCCGTTTGGCATTGCAGCGCTGGCCTGACGAACTTGCCAGTGATGAAGCATGACACCCATTTGGGTGTATGAGGGCTCTTGCTCCTATTGGAGCTTATTCCCACTCTAATAAACTGTACCTATACCCACTCTTTAATAGGAACTGCATACTCATGTTGGATCATGGAATTTTACCTTATATTCATATATTATGGGATCTCACTGATACTGAAATACTTCTTACGGAGCACAGTAAGAGCTCCCATTATCTGGAGCCCATTGCGAACAGATCTGATGCTTGCTGCAGAAGGGAAGGGAACCCATGATGAAACATACCATCATTGTTGGGTGAGGTATAATGTCCGAAATAAGGATTATTGGAATTTCCGTGAATCCCTTTCTGGTCAGGTTCTCTCTACTGTCTATTTCATTATAATAAGCTAAAACCAAAAGTAAATTACAAGTATCTCAATACATATAAATAAAGCCATTCAAATAAATCCTCCAAGCTATATATATATATATATATATATATATATATATATATATATATATATATATATATATATATATATATATATATATATATATATATATTATCTATCTATCTATCTATCTATCTATCTATCTATCTATCTATCTATCTATCTATCTATCTATCTATCTATCTATCTATCTATCTATCTATCTATCTATCTATCTATCTATCTATCTATCTATCTATCTATCTATCTATCTATCTATCTATCTATCTATCTATCTATCTATCTATCTATCTATCTATCTATCTATCCATACATACATACATACATACATACATACATACATACATAAACACACACCTGCTGGCAGTTGCCAGTAGGTAGTTATAGTTAGGACCTCGATTCCATAGGAAAAGCAATTTTTGACTTGCTTATAACTTTGATGCAGTTTGACGGATCCTCACGAAATGTTCAAAAACAAAGTGGCATGGTTTGTCTAGAATTGCCTGGAAAGTTTCGAAGTGAACCGTCAAGCGGGGGCGGAGAAAAAGGGGGTGTAAAAATTTTAGTTTCCCATGCAATTTTCCGTAGGGATTTTAAACTTAACTACAGCCTGAACTACTGAACAGAATTACACCAAATTTGGTAGAGATGTAGCTCTTGGTCCAGAAAGAGACCTCTTTGTAATTTGGTGTACATCCGTTCAGTAGTTGCGGCATTATTAAAGGAAGAACAAAATTGTATATCTTGGGATGCGACCCTCCGCGGATCTGAGACATCTCATTCATGCCGTGATCTGATTGACTGCCAACACTCCAACCAGGAAGTGTTGGCTGCCATTTTGGACTCTGACTCAGCCGAGGCCCCTAAACAGTACGTAAAAAAAGAGAAAGGTGCAGGGTAGGAATATCCTGACCTTCTAGGCGTGGTAGTGGAATCCCCCAGAGACACCGCCAGTGGAAAAAAGCATTTTTGTTCAATTTTGCCGCAAAGTCGCCTCCCCGGGGCAGGCCCTGCAATAAGAAAGGAGGAGAGCTGCACGCCCCCCCCTCCTGGAGCCATTAATATCCTAAGGTGCCCACCCTTGGGACATAGTAGTTTTCTGTCGCTTGGCGGGAGCTATGACAGCTCCTGCAGAGCAAGAGCAAAAACAGTAAGTCTGCTTCCAGAGGGCAGGAGCAGGAAAACTGCACCTGCACCCTTGGAATTTGAGTTTTCGTCTTTTTTCCTGCCCACAAAAATGTGGCTGACTTCTTTCAGAGGTTTTGGATGTATTCTTTGAAAACGTTGCCTATTCTGAATCCTTGTTATTTTGAAAGCTCTCGGGTTTTAGGTCTTCCTTACAACTTGAACTTTTCAACCAGTCTGCCACAAATTTGGCATGTTCAACTAGTGAATTTTAAAAACAGGCGCTCCAAAGTTTGGTACTAATTAGGCAACATGGGGCAAAATTATCAAGTGGGGTGGGATTTCCCATGTAGTGAGTTTTTAGGTTTTTAGGACTGGCAAGAGACAGCTCTGTCTCTTTTGTTCGATCTAATACAGTTAGCTCAGAAAATGAGGAATTGGACTTGGATAATCTTAATCACCAATTCCATGAACTAGAACAGCAGTGGAAGATTTTATCTTGGGCATCAGATTTACAGTTTCTTTTGTTTTTATGATTTGCATGTAGTGATGTATAGTTCACGCCGATCTTTTGCCTGCACCATAGAATCCAAAACGTAGCATCTAAATTGAAAAGTCATGTCGCTGGTTCTGTAATTCAGTAATTTTTGCATACTGATTTTGCATATGCAGACTGGTATAGCAAGAATGATATAATTCCCTCCTGATTGGTTGAAAATAATTGAAACAAATCTATTTCCTATGATCAAATCCATTTGGGATACTGGATAACTATAGATCATTTGACAACTATTTGGGAATATTTTCATAGTACTTTAAGCAAGGTTCATTACATTTGATGAAAGTGACTAGTTCTAGTTCCCTGATATGTCCACCCCTTGTAGAATCAGTTTCATGCCAGAGGTAAGAGCCTTGTAGGTAGAGAGACTTCTTAGCACTTGCCTTTAGCCCATTTACAAGGATTTATGTGATAAGGTAAATATGCAGTCTATCAAAAAAAGCACTGTATTAGGAGATTCAGAGACTCATTTGCATAACTGAATAAAACTCCTGTTTTCACAACGCATTGTGAGTAGGAAATGCCCCATGCTTAAGACAGACATTTGACCAATCACTTACACTCCTGTATTTAAAACCGGGCATCACTTGCCTGCCAGCAAACTGCCAGAGAACGCTCGTCTGCGGCTTAGAAGGCAGTGTGAGTGGATAATCAGCCCTGCAAGTGATGTGTAACAAATCATAGCATGACAGAGACCTACCTGCCTGTTGTGAGCCATTTACTAATGGATTGCATTATGCGACAATGGCCGTTCCCCACTTTTACTTTCAAAAGGGCATTTCGTCATTGATATTCAGACATCAGTTTGCTCGAAAAAACGGTGGCACCATGAAGAACAGGAGAAATTGACATATTGGAAAATATTAATCTTTCCTCGTAAGACTTTGAATACATCTCGAGTTAGGCCATCTCGGTAAACCTTTGGCGGTGAATGGCTCTAGTAAACACCCAGGATCTCTGCCTCACATTTTTTCCATTGTATTTTGGCAAATTGAGTTCTAGACTGCTATAATTCAATGGCAGTAATCGGTGAGAAGATTGCATTAATAGCGTCTAAAAATATGAATAGGTTCAAACATTATCAGCAGTCCTGATCTTGATTTAGAAATTCTTGAAACTAACAATACTTTAGTGTTTTGTCACATTGACTAATAATGTGAATCAGTGTTTGAAAGAGTATCATCATTTAGTCTACCCTTTATGATTAATTTGGACATAAAGGATTGGCAAGCAAAAAACTTTTTTAATAAATAATTTCAGGTTTCTGTACTTTGATAGCTGTGAGGGCTTATGGTGAAATTGGGGACATTTTAGTATAGATGAAGGACAGTTGGATAACTTTTTTCCTGTCTGATTTGTCTTGTGTACTGTTGGCACAGCAAAGCCCTTCGCATGGTCATGGACATGCGCCCCTGCCATGAGTCGCCCAGCTACAACTATATCTGGATCCCTGGCGCTTATGTTAGAAGTCATGTCCGAACATGGATCATTGCATGTGGCCATGACATAGGCCCGCGTCATGGATTGTGGCGTTGTTGGACTGGGAGGGGCACCTAAAGCGATACCCTCATAGAGATGCAAGTTTACTGCCTTTGCCAGTAGTTAAGTAGCTTTTGTGCAGTGTCGTAGCATACCCGGTAGTGATCGGAATGACTAAACAGGCATTTTTTGGTCGAGCCTGGGCAGCACATGCACTGCGAGGCATGCTGTATTCGAGTATGGACTTGAAGTCCTGCCCGCTCTCCGCCCTATTCCCAGGAGTAGCCGAGCGCTCTAAAAATACACTGTAACATAACATAACATTTGTCATTGGCTTGTGTCATTGTCCATCGTAAATGCTGGATTCTGATTTGTTAATAGGCTTCTTAGTCCCTGCTTAGTACTACCTTGTCTTCATTTGTAACCTCCCATGAGGACTGGCCCTTTTACTTTTGTTGTTACACTGTATGTCTTATTTAGTCTAAGCACTATTTTCTTTAATGAGTTGCTCCTTCTGCAGGCACGTCATGCTTTCCTGCAACATTCACTTTCCATGCAGCCTGGACAATGGCGGCCTCTTCTTTGAAATGAAATAGGTCTCATATTCACAAGAGTTTGAGCTAATGCCATTGTAAATGACAATGTCTTTTATTTATGTGTTAATTATCAAAAACGATAAATAAAAGGCATTGTTATTTACAATGCCAACAGCTTAAACTCTCACAAATGCGAGACCTATTGCATTTCAAATGCTTGTTATCTGTGTCATTGCAGTGAGGCCTACAGGTCAGAGGAGTTGCCTTCAAGTTAGCCGTGGCTGCACCAATCATGATCTGTTTTTGCTGGTGACGGGAGGGCTGGCTGCCGTGGTGACCTGCGAGTGCCCACACCTCGCCTGAAGCATCTGAACCTGTACAATCGCCACGTACCTGCGAGAGCGATCAGAGGAACTTACCATGACACCTAAGGGAGCGCCGAAGATGACCATCTGCAGCCTCTGCAAAGCCAGAGCACTGCTGCTGCAGAACTCCAGGATGTCCATGAGTTCGGTAGAGCAACACTGATCCCAGGGCCGAAGGGCCCAGGGGAACTTGTTCTGCCTTTATAGCGCTGTAGGTGCTGGAACACTTTTGACTTTGGAGGAGTTGGAGGAAGACTCCTAAGACTCAGACTGATAGTTGGGCCTAACCTAAATTTCATCTATGGTGAATGTGGAATAACCATTACCAAAAGAGAGGGAAGGGAGATTTATGGACCTGCCTACCTTACACTAGAGTACTGACCCCAGGAGATCTGTGTGTTTTATTTGAGTATGTTAATTGGGCTGGAATACGCGCTACAACGCTGATTTGTTAAAGCTCCTGGTTGGGTAAATAACGTTATGTGTGCTCCAGGGGTGGCGTCTTCATTCTTGACGTCAATTGGAACAAGGGGGACACACCCAGTGTGGGAAGTGCAACTATATACTTATTTGAGTATGTCACATCTCACTTTGTGTTGGTATATAAATACTCCTTTTCTAGGTCGAAATGTACCAGACAGCACAGCTGTCTGGTTTGCTTACTGCTTTTTATGGGCATTCTGAAAGCTTCCCTGGGAATGTATTCCACCCGTTGCTTACCATTGGTTTTGTGGTTTGTAACTCACATTTTCTTGCTTTCTGTTTGCTGGCTTTATTTCTTTTAGGCTGTCCAGCTTGAGTTTGTCCCTTCTGTTGTCCATACCTTATTTACTGTATCCTTCTGAGTGCTCCTTCTCTGTAAACAGGCCTTTAAATCTTCTTCTTATTTTTTCACATTTGCTGTTCATTCAAAGACAGAGGTCAAATGTCAGATTCTGTACCCGAGGGAGCTTGGTGTTTACTTTTCTTTCTCTGACTTGAAAGTGAAGGAATTTATGTGACAATCCTGCTGGAATCGAAAGGCTTTCTTCTAGCACACAACAACAAGCATTGGCATAGCCAATAGGTCTCGCTTTTGGGACCTTATAAGTGAATAGCCATGCAACATTTGATGTTGTTTAATGTAGGATATTGTGCTGGATAATTAAACATTTATAATGTCCCAAATGCGACACCTATTGGCTATGCATTGGGGGGCCTTATAAGTGTTTAGGTAGAGCTATTGACTTTGGCATGGTTTTTAAGCTGCTCTGTAGAGAAGTGTGGCTGCTGTGCAGCATGCTGAGAAGTTGTAATTAAAAAGTGTAAGAAGCACTGAGTGATGCTGTGGTGTCGTTGAGTGATGCTGTGGTGTCGTTGAGTGATGATGTGCTGGCCCTGAGTTATGATGTGCTGGCCCTGAGTTATGCTGTGGTGGCGTTGAGTGATGCTGTGCTGGCCCTGAGTGATTCTGTGGTGGCCCTGGTGGCCCTGAGTGATGCTGTGGTGGCCCTGAGTGATGCTGTGGTGGTGCTGACAGATGCTGTCGTGATGCTGATTGATGCTGTTGCGCTGCTGAGTGATGCTGTGGTAGTGCTTAGTGATGCTGTGGTGAAGTTGAGTGATCCTGTGGTGACCCTGAGTGGTCCTGTGGTGACCCTGAGTGAATCTGTGGTGGTGCTGAGTGATGCTGTGGAGGTGCTGAGTGATGCTGTGGTGAAGTTGAGTGATCCTGTGGTGACCCTGAGTGATCCTGTGGTGACCCTGAGTGAATCTGTGGTGGTGCTGAGTGATGCTGTGGTGGTGCTGAGTGATGCTGTGGTGGTCCTGAGTGAAGCTGTGGTGGTGCTGAGTGACACTGTGGTTGTGCTGAGTGATGCTGTGGTGGTGTTGAGTGATGCACGTGTGGCCCTGAGCGATATGTTGTGTGCTTGAATGACGCTGTTGTGGTGCTGAGTGTTGCTGTAGTTGGGCTGTGTGATGTTGTGGTAGCGCTGAGTGATGTTGTGGTGCCCCTGAGTGATGTTGTCGTGGTGCTAAGTGATGCTGTCGTGGTGCTGAGTGATGCTGTCGTGGTGCTGAGTGATGCTGTCGTGGTGCTGAGTGATGCTGTTGTGGCGTTGAGTGATGCTATGGTAGCGCATAGTGATGCTGTGGTGGTACTCAGTGATGCTGTGGTGTTTTTGAGTGATGCTGTGGTGGCGCTGAGTGATGCTGTGGTGGCGCTGAGTGATGCTGTGCTGGCTCTGATTGATGCTGTGGTTGCGCTGAGTGATGCTGTGGTGATGCTGAGTGATGCTGTGGTGTTGCCGAGTAATGCTATGGGTTTGCCAGTTACAGTGGTAAAGAACTCCCTCCAAAAGAAACAGATAATTTAAAGAGAATAAAGGAGCGAGAGAATTAGATAAGTGGAAATAGAGAAAGAGAGTGCGAAAAATACAATGGGTGGGAAAAGAGAGAGTGCAAAACGGTGCTGGGGAGTACTGTTTTGGTGCGCGCGCTGTAAGGGTGTCCCCAAACCATTGAAATTGTCAATTAAAATATTTTAAAACAGACGCAAAATAAAAACCGTGCAGGAGAATAAGCTAATCCTAATATTATGTTTAGGCACACGCTGTGCATGAGTGAATAACCAATGCTGATGTGGTTAATTTAAATATTTTAAAACAGACGCAAAATAAAGGACGTGCGGGAGTCAGTAAGCTAATAATAATATCATTTTTGAGACACACGCCGTGCATAAGTGAAATATCAATGCTAATGTGAATGTTATGCTGTCAACTGGCACCATATCATGAACGGCTAGTCCAGCCAACGCTACCAAGAATTCTAGGAATTGTAGGTCCTCAACATGGTTAGTAATGCTGTTTGAGCACTGAGCCAGTTATGTCCACCCCCAAATTTCAGCCATTGACATGCAGAAGACCTCTGTTGTGCTATGAAAAACAACTTGTGAAACATACATTTTAAAATATGGCCTTGTGGATTGCACTTGAAAAACCTAAATCACTTCACCTCATAAAGCTCATGGGAGAGCTATCTGATTGCGTTCAAGAATTTGCTTATCGTTTAGTCATGCTACTCTATAACTATGAACCTTTTATTTTACATTTCTAGCTCATTTATAACCCCGATGCACATAATAAAAACTAAGTTTCAAAAAATCTCACCTAAAAACTGCAGAACTTTAAAGGAGTGTTATTTGTAAATCCTTTAATCTGCATTTCATTTTAAAAGTGCCAGCCGCCTTCGGCTTTAAACAATAAACTGTTTATCGTTCTTGTCTTTATTTATGGACTACCGCTCACCGGTACTAAAAATTTGTTTTACAGACGTTATTACTTTCTAAGCAAGTTGCTTAGACTTTTTAGGAATTTTACGAAATGATTTCACGGTTCTCACAGAGTATGTGAGGAGAGACCGTCTAAAAAAGTGACGGCAGCCCAGCACTTGGCTGAACATGGTTGCGCAGTAGCCTACAAAGGGGAGAAAGGGCCCTTCAACAAAACAATACTGCTGACTATGCAACGTGGTGGTAAAAAACACATGGGCAAAACTCAGTCCCAGAGTATTCAAAAATATACTGCAATGCATTGAGAAACATCAGCAGCACAAATTCAGCCCGGTGACTGACGAGGAGGGAGGGGGAGAAGGGAGGGGGTAGTGAGAGCAGAGAGCGTGGTGAGAGCAGAGAGCGTGGTGGTAGAAAACATGGGCTAAACTCAGTCCCAGAGTATTTAAAAATATACTGTAATGCATTAAGAAACATCGGAAGCACAAATTCAGTTACACCAGACTTCCATCAATGACTGCTCCAAGTTAAAATAATTATTTGGTGCGCGCGCTTTAAGGGTGCCTGCAAACAATGCGCAGTAGTGATGGTAGGATTGGAGGTTGGGAGCACAATGGGAGGCCTGCCGATGGACTGAGCCGGAGAGGGGGCCACCAAGTGTGCACCGGGACTCGGGAGGGGCACAAATGGTGCAGCAATATCACGGATGCCGGCAGCTTCCCACGGACCCTTGAGGGTCATGTTATGTGCATCATGGAATTTCCTTCCATCATAGATCACGGCTCTTACAAGTGTGGTATTCCGGGGCATATAGTTTAAACCTGTAAAAGCAACTTCTTGAAGGCTCCTCCACAAATGGCCACGAAAGGGCACAAACTGGCAACAAGCAACCAAAAAAAGGTGTTTTTGAGAGTATAAGTGTGCATTTGGTTTAGTTAAAGGGGTGTTTCACTAGTGCATGGTGCATATCCTTTTCAGTGCTTTTTGTAATTTTGGAGAATAAAAAGCGAGTGATGTGTACAAAGTTCTTAAAACCTGGAGTAAAATATCCCCATCATGCACAACCCATTAAGACAGCTGTCTTTGCCCTTCTCTTCACAGACCGATGTTCCGCCGTTTTTTTTATTTTTGTTTATCTTTGTAAACTGGTGCATTCCGTTTGGAGTGGTAAGGTAAAAAAAATAATAATAATTTAAAAGTGCATTTTACATAGGGAGCGATCAAGAGCAAATGGCTGCTGCCAGGCCCTCACAAAATTGTAGATGTTAAAAAAAATGTTTATGGACCGCAACGGGAGAGGTGAGGGGCAATGGAGGCGTTGGTGGGGGAGAAGTCAACAGAGACGAACAATGTTGAGTGGGCGGGTGAGCGACCGAGGAGCCTGAGGCGGGGGAGGAATATTAAAATGGAAGCGACTTGGGAAGCAAAGGATGAGGTGGGGGCTGGGTGTGGGACCCGCTCTATACAGTGCGGTTGTTTACGCTTCGGTTCCCGTCCGGCTGAGGTTTGCTGAGAGGCGAGGCACACGCGCGTGCGGGAAGAGGGGTTAAGGAGGAAAGAAGAAAGATGGGCTGGGGATGAAGGCATTGATTTATGTCCAAATGCTTGCGAGGCTGCAAGGACGAGGCGCGCATGCTTGGGAGAGCGAGAGGAAAGCCAGATGGCGCCTCTGCTCGTGCCTGTGCGCGTAACCGCATGCTCTATGCCACCCAAAAAGCTGTGGTCGGCTTTTTAAAGCCCACTCACTAAATGTCTCGCCAGAGGAGCGCATGCACCTGCTCAGGCGAGACCTAAAAATGAACTGTGCTCACATTTCAAAATATATCACTATTAGGAAAATAAAAATCAAGTTACTTTTTTTGTAATTCTGAAGTGTGTTGAAAATAAATATTTTAATATGATCAAAACACATCAGTACACTAGGTGATTTCCATATCGCTTGCGTGTTGTATACTTTTATCAGTAAAACTGTATCTCTGTGCAAATATAGTGATCATTGCACTTGAAAATGTGTTGTCTGTAATGGCAGTGCGCTACCACACCAAGTATACTCCACTTTACCCCACTACTCTCTACTCTGCACCTCTCCACACTATCCCACTCCACACTACACCACTCCACTCTATTCCACTTCACTGTACGCTGCTCTACTCTACTTTGCACCAATCTACTCTATGCCCCTGCACTCTGACCCACTCTAGTATGCTATACACCACTGCCCTCTTCGTCACTGCACTCTACACCACTCTGCTCTGCGGCTGCAACACCCTACACGAGTGTACTCTACACCATTCTACTCTACCCCACATTGTTCCACTCTGCACCACTGCTCGCTATGCCACTCTACTCAACACCACTGCACTCTATGCCAATGTACTCTTCGTCAATCTACTATACACCACTGCACTCAATGACAGTCTACTCTGCAACGCTGCACTTTCTGCCGTTGATCTCTACGCCACTCAACTCTGTGCCAATGCACTCTACACCACTACACTCTATGCCACTCTACTCTGCATCATACCACTCTACCCAACTGCACTTTACCCTGCATCACTCCACTCTGCACTACTGCACTCTACGCCACTCTGCTCTGCAACACTGCACTCTTTACCTCTGAATTTTACGCCACTCTACTCTGCACCACTACACTCTATGCCACTGCACACTACCCTGCGCCACCATACTGCACGCTATGCCAGTGAACTGTATACCACTACACTTTACACCACTCTACTGTGTATTGCTCCAATCTACATCACTGCAATCTAAGCCAATCCACTCTGATTTACTCTGCACCATTGCACTCTATGGCACTCTACTCCATGCCACTGCACTCTATGCCACTTCAATCAATTCTGAAACCATCTACTATATGGCACTGCACTCTGGGCCACTCAATTCCACTCTGCACTATTTCATTTTACATCACTTCACTGTACACCACTGCAATCTATCCAGTGCCACTCCACTCTACTCTTTACCACTGCACTCTATGCCAGTTTACTCAAAGCCATTGCATTCTACGCCAGTGCACTGTAAGCCACTATACTCTATGCCACTGCACTCTACACCATTGCAATCTACTTCACTGATTTCTTTGCCACTCTATTTTACTCTGCACCACTGTACTCTATCTCACTAGTTTCTCTGCGCCCCTGTATTGTACGCCATTGCACTCTACAACACTTTACTCTGCACCACTGGACTTTATGCCACTGCACCACTCTACATCAATGCACTCCACAACACTGCAGGCTATCCCAATCCACTCTACCCCTCTCGACTCTACTCTATGCCAATGCACTCTACTGTACTATTTACCACCGCACTCTACACCACTCCAGTCTAGGCCACTCCACTCTAAGCCACTTCACTCTAATCTGAAACAATCTACTTTACGCCACTGCACTCTGTGCCACTGCTCTTACGCCACTTCATTGCACACTGTGCCACTCTATCCCACTCTACTCTACACCACTCTACTCTTCGCGACTGTGCTCTATGCCACTCACTGCCACTCAGCCACTCCACTCTGACACTCTGTGCCACTGCACACGGACATGAAATGGTTGATTTATGAAGTAAATAAAAAGTAAGTCAGCCTGCCACATCTCTAGTTTACTATTGTGAAATTAAACACGAATTCCAATGAAAAATAACTTTTACTTCCCTGTCGAATGTCCAGTCTGTAAGCCCACTGATTAAAAACAACATGTTTTGAAGAGGCAGGGCATGTGCTCTCTAGCCTAGACCTAAAAACAACAACTACTTCCCCTTTCAAATTCATTCTCATAATTCGATCCCTGCTCTAAACTCTACTAAACATGCTGGAAATCAAGAGCACAAACTTCACATAACTGATGCACAAGAAGGAAAAAAACACTTATTACTAGTCTACTTACTATTAACCGCTAACCTTGGGTTCCGGAGTAGCATACTACTCCCTGCAAAGCACACAACGCCTCGTCAGGGGTAGTAAGCGTTCTGTAAATGCAATTTGCGATTACAATTGCAACAGCAGACCAATGAATGAAGACGAATGACGATGAATGAAGAGGGTTACCCGAAAGCCTGTTACTAAGTATATTATACATATCATTTTAGTATACCCAAAATGTTTTTGAGTAGCCAAACTTAAAAAGGCAGACCTACTGGCTTTTTCAGTGCTAGTTCTGATCAATATTGCTGGTGTAATTTTGCTTCACTCTACCAAAGATGGGCCCGATACTCACAGCGCCTCCAGCCTCACTCATATGGCATCGTGGCCCTAAACAGGAAGGTACAGAGATTCGGCGGGGTTTGTCCATTCTGAGGAACCACAAATTGAGACACACCCACTTGTTAATAATGCTGTACATCCAACCCGTTTATTCTGTCTGTCGAATTTTGGCATTCTGGGATTGAAGAGGCTGACGGTGTTAAGCTGTAGTCACGCACCAGCATGACATGCCATGGCGCAGGACATTATGTCTTCTCATGTGCTATTGGTGCCGTAGTGCTGGTGGTCGAGATTGTAAGCATGTTTAAAAATGAGCGTCTAATTGTGTCTATGGGGATTCCTATCTGTTTTGGACTACCCTGTGCCACTCTCGCAATGCTTGGAGCAAGAGGTGTATGTGCGATGTGTTTTCACACTCGACTTCTAAGTTCTGGAACTTTAACTTTTAATTGTTCGAACTTGTGCATGTTGTGTTTTTCTACTAAGAGTGTTCCTGTCATTAGACGACCATTTTGCCAAGTGCGGCTGCATCAACGCCCTTCCTGTCCAATCCCCTCTGGACCAAGTGAAACAAGGCGGGAGGGGCGCCGAGCACGAGCATGCCGGGCCGCTCATGACTGCGGCTGTGTTCGGTCCCGGCTGCAGCCAGCCATGGGCGGCGGAATGCCGGGCTGGAATGCCAGCTATGTGACTTTTGTTCCCATTCAGAGCCAGGGATGCCAGGCTAGCGGGCTCCCGGAGCCATGCTTGTGTGTTTAGGAGTGGGTGAGTGGAGGGGCGCGCGCTCCATGTATGTTAAGGAGGGCAGTAGCTGCAACGCAGGCTCCTGGGAACGGGATAGAGAGGCGGACGAGAAGAAGGTTATCCCAGGACCCCAGCTGCTTCTCGTCGCTCTCAAGGGAGGTCCACGAGGGAGGGTCTTTTTAGCTTGGAGATCAGATAGTTGGCTCTCCCCTCCTCACCAGGCCTGCCTTCATAGGAGCGACCTCAAGAAGCGAACTCCGCCGGCCGGAAATTGTTCATTAATGGTGCTGCGCCGTAGCCACCGCTGGCCGCTGCAGTAAACTCTGGCAGCCCCACCCTTAGAGCCATGGCTAGTACCAGGCTGCGGGCGCTGACCTTCTCCGAGCTCTACCGCAGGAGGCAGGACCGACTGAGCGCCACGCGCTCGCTCGTGGAGGCAGACCTGCTCACAGTGGAGATGCCAGGGTAGGTCTGGAGTGGAAAGGATAGTTGGGTGTGATTTCCTGTTGTTTGTGTGGTTCTTTGGAAGGGATAGCGTATGTGCCAAGCAGGGGACAAAAGCAGGAAACCAAGCAGGCAAGAGCCTGCCAGGTGCCTTCTCAAGCAGCCATTCACTTGTGTGGAACTCTCTCCCCCAATACCACAGCCTCCCTCACCACATTTCCTTGCTACCTTCCCTTCCCATGTGCGTGCCAATCCTCCCAAAATTACATTTCCCTTCTATCAACTTTACCACCCTCTTCGCATATATCTCCTTTCACAACTTTACCACCCTCCGCATATATCTCCTTTCACAACTTTACCACACTCTTCGCATATATCTCCTTTTACAACTTTACCACACTCTTCCCATATATCTCCTTTCACAACTTTACCACACTCTTCACATATATCTCCTTTCACAACTTTACCACACTCTTCCCATATATCTCCTTTCACAACTTTACCACACTCTTCCCATATATCTCCTTTCACAACTTTACCACACTCTTCCCATATATCTCCTTTCACAACTTTACCACACTCTTCCCATATATCTCCTTTCACAACTTTACCACACTCTTCCCATATATCTCCTTTCACAACTTTACCACACTCTTTCAATATATCTCCTTTCACAACTTTACCAGACTCTTCCCATATATCTCCTTTCACAACTTTACCACACTCTTCGCATATATCTCCTTTCACTACTTTACCAGACTCTTCCCATATGTCCCCTCTGACATCATGGCTATCTCCAAATTTTGCAGATCCTAATTATGCTTTTGCAGTTTCCTGTTGGTGTTATAAATTATTTTTAGATTTCATTTACAGGTTCTTCTCTAATTGTAATAGAAGCCTCAAATACCCCTGGCATCTGGTTCATGCTATATACAATTCTCAGCTGATAACAAAATCATTGACATGCCATTTAGTGAGAGAAAGGGTGACTGAATGATGTATAGTTTATTTCCGCTATCTTCCACACTCCCTTTATAGCCCATAGTGTGCGTCTGACCCGTTTGCCTACTGGTCAAGGTATGAATATTTTATTTATTTTTTATTAGAAACAGTCTGCTTGGAAAAGTGGCCAGTTGAAAGGATCACTCCTTTCATTTGTCAACACTTAAGATTTAGGGCCTGATTACGATATTTGCAGTCAGGGTTACTCCTTCACACACGTGACGGATATCTCGTCCGCCACATTACAATTCCATTATATCTTATGGAACTTGTATTACAGCGGATGCTGTCACGTATGTGATGGAGTATCCCATCCGCCAAGATCGTTATCAGGTCCTTAGTTCCTTGCGTATACCCTGAACTATGGGCCAGGTAATTAAAGCATCTATCTAGTGGAAGACTTCAGTTTACTCGGTCATTCAATGTGGAGGTGTTTTCTTGGGAACCAAGCATCGAGGAGTCGGTGCTCTAGTCCTGTCAGCAATTCAAAAGTCTTCTGTCGCTTCACAGAATCAGGATAATGCTGCGAGGCAGTCCTAGATTTTAAGGTGCTTCAGATAAAAGGATTGACACTTGCAAAGTTTCCAGATCTGCATGAGACCATGGAAGGAAACTTCAGCCCCAAGCCATAAATAATTTCTTGAAGAACTTATTTATTGCCTGGGTCCAAAGTAGAAATACTTAATAGCTTCGTGTAAAAGTTTTTCGGTGATGTAGGACATTTGTTTTCAGAGTTGGGCTATTTTGAAAGGGACATCGGTTTCAGAGAGGACCCAAAAAGTGGCTGATGTTGTAGTGGAGAGTGCTGATGGTGAGTGACAAAGGACTGTGTTGAGGGTAGATTTGATATGAAGCCGAGTGAATCTTGGGAGGCCAGCCTCTTACGGCATTTCCGGAATCAGTGTTTAGAAAGGAGGAGGGCCTCTCTATGGGCGGAGGTAGATTGAGTACTGAGATGACATACTAATACTTTTTACATATTTTTGATGTGAGCTTACAGGGAAAGGTTAGAGTTTATGTGAAAATCGAATTCTAGGAGGGCAGGGGTCATAGCTGACCTACTCTCTGCAGGCTTAACCGGTCCATTACTCCAATTGTATTGTTTATTAATCTATTTTGTTTGTTTGATTCGGCTCCCCAGCGATCACCTTTCTTAGAGGTATTAGCTATACTGTATAAATGCAATCAGTAATATTAACTCGAGTCAGTAGAGTCAAATTATGTTAGAGAAATTTATATTTCTAGAGACTATTCAGGATGAAATGTTACATTTTTATTCCACTTCTTCTGTAAATGTGTTGTATTGTCTTTTCGGGTTTCACAGCCTGCGCTGTGCTTGAGAAATCTATTGTTTTTAATATAAACTTAGAAGTAACTTGCATCCTGCCTCCTCTCTTTCCTGGCTTCTCATTGGTTCCTGTGCGTGCCACTCACCTTTCCTCCATTTCTATTGGCTGTAGCATATTTTCCTGCATTTACTAATGCTTGTTTCTCGTCTGCTTCTCTTATTAGTTTCCCGCTGCCGAAATATTGTTAACATCCGTTTTTGTGTAACTATATTTTCATAAAGGTTTGCCTTTTACTATTGCAGCATATTTATATAACAATTTATCACCTGGAGAGATAAAGTGATTTACATAGAATCACAGGATGTTGCGCGGCGCAACCGAGACTTGAACCGGTATCTCCAGCTCTCGAGACAGCAGCTCTGGCCGCTGTGTCATATGCTCTCCATGTTATCTGTCAGGGAGCTCTTTCCTTCTCCCGGACAATGATTGATGAAAACAGCTCTTCATTCATTACATAGGCGAAACCTATGTATTACCAATGCTTGTTAATATTGCAATGCATTAGATTAAACAATCATTTTATGTAAGCAAGTGCCTTAGCTACATCAAGGTCAAGGAAGTATTATTGTTTATTTAATGGACAATTTGAATTGAATGTTGCCACTGAGTGCATATTTGACTTTGCTACTTCTAATAACAAGGTAGGTAGTGTGTACAATATTCAACTTACAGCAGAGATTCCTCCTTCAAGGTATGTCCAACAATCATTTACGCAGCACGAGAATTAACAGAAGGTACTGCTAAAATTACTCAAAGTACAAAACATGATTCCCAAAAGATGCTACATCTCTTTTGCTGTTTGCAGCCTGCACGTTCTCTGTCATTTTAATTCACTTCAGCCTTAGACTTTTTTTGACTGTACCAGAAACACTTTTTCAATGCGCTCTGAGCTACTCTCTGGTGTGTAGCGCTGTAAACGTGCAGCAAGCGAATTTTAAAAAGCAACTTATTTTTGTTGTTTGCGCTGTGCCATAACTAATGTGATATTTTCTTTTCACAGTAACATGGCCAATGCTTTGGCCAATGCAGTCTGTGAGCGATGCCGTGCTCGATTTGACCCTTCGGAAAGAATTGTGAACAGCAACGGAGAGCTGTACCATGAGGATTGCTTCGTGTGTGCCCAGTGCTTCCGCCAGTTCCCGGAAGGGCTGTTCTATGAGGTGAGGAGGGTGTTTCTTGGATTTTATCATTTTTTGCCAACAAAGGGAATGTCTTTAAAGCAGGTCAGTGCTCTTTCAAGTGGTCATGTTTGACTACCTGAGCATGTTAGAAATGACAAGTAAGGAAAAACAATAGCAATTGATCTAATGCTTACTAGCATGTACCACCCGAACCTCTGTCATTTTCATCCTCCAGCTTTGTGCTGTCTCACAGTCGAATGCTTTGTTGTCATGAAGTCCATTTCCTGCTTTAAATCCATGGATTCTAAGAAGGTAATGGACGTCTGGTGGACTGTAGATGCTCTCTATCATTAACACCACTCGCTATTTCGGAAAAGGTTAGAGTTTACTATAAAAGGCATAAACCAGTCCAAACTCTATGAAATGACTCGGGCAGGAAGCCAACTGCAATAAGTAAGTCAGCCAAACATCAATCATTAGGCAAATATTTGAAATACTTGGAAAGAATAGCTAAATATTTTAAAACTTATGTCTGGGAAACTTTACATTATGATTTCACTTTGAGACAGGCATGCCACACAAATCCAACAGAGTTCATTGCCTGAATTACCATGAAAATAAAATAATGTAGAGCAGTGGATAAGATCTTCATTGGACATCAGTAAAAAAGTTTGACGATGTTCCGCAGAGTTAAATTCAACAGCAATTGAACATCCTTGGGACGGGAGCCAGTGAGCTATACCTATTAAGGAATTTATTGAGTGATATACTGTAAAGAGTTCGTGTAAATAGTGTACAGTCTTAGAGAAAAGTATATAAATATGTATTTGGTATTTGTAAAGCGTGAATCTAGCTCAAAATCAAAAACAGAAATGACCTAAGAGGTACCTGGGTTGTGGGAGCAGAAGTGGATTATTACAGCATTGCCGTGTAATGTTCTTGAGGTGAGTCTTTAGCGCTGTCATAAATTGGAGGAGGGTTGTACACCGATACAACCCTCCTCTGTAGGATACGGTAATGTTGTTTCATATCCTTGATGCAAAGAAGGTCTGTCGCCTTGACATTTCTTTTTCCACACTTCTTTTCCTCCAGCCTGATGGTGTCCTGGCTTTGGATATACTGAGAGCCAAAGGAGGGCATGAACTTACCAGCCAGATAGGCAGGGGGGCTGGCCATGTCTGCTTGGTAAATAATGAAGATGATTTTGAACACAGTATGGACCGGCAGGGGAGCCAGCGGAGTTCCATCAGGATGGGGGGTGATGTCGTCAAATTTCTCCAGGCTGTGGATGAGACATGTATGAGAAATGATATGTTGTCGTGTGAAAGGTGGTAACTAGGGGCGATGCCCGAGATCATTCTTTGGTCCAGTGCTCTTCATTAGTACAAAATAGATTTGCTGGGCCAAGAGGCCATGAAAATGATAAACTATTTGCTATACAAAAACTGCAGAGCATAACCAAACATATTAGGTGGTGGGGGAGACCCCTTTTTATAGACGGGAGGTACACTATCTGAGACATTGAATGCAAAGGGGAGTGACTACAATTGATGGGAACGTGCGAGGGAGTCCTAAAATTGCACGTATGCACTTGAAAAGGTAAGTAAGCACAGAGGATGTGAAATGAGTTTTTGAACCAGAAGAGTAGTCCTGGAGTTTTGAACACTGAATGTGACTATACTTTGTGTGGTGTGTGGACAGCATAAGAGGAATGCTGGTTTGGAATCAGCAAAAATCTGATGTGTTGTGCCTATATTAGGTGGACATATATCTAGAAAATCATAGCCAAACCTGAAACATTCTGGGGACTGGCTATTGAAGGGTTCATGTCTTAAATTAGATAATCAGTAAGGAGACACTTTAAGGATATTAGCATGCATACAGTGGAAAAAGGCATTTATCACTTGATAGAAGATTGTTTTTTTGGGAAAGTAAATTTAACATGTTTTGGCACTATAGTTGAATATTCAAATGTTACACTTCATGCAGTATTAGTAAATGAAGAATGTGTCAAAATACTGTATCCCTCCAATCTTCTCAGAGATTGCAGGTTTGTGAACACTGATATAGAGGCTCACCACCATGACCTTTCCAGTGAAAAGTGGAGGTAAGGTACTGGAGGGAGAAAGAGAGGAAGAGAGAGAGAGAGAGAGAGAGAAAGAGAGAGAGAGAAGACAAAGCGCTGCTGTGGTACCTTGTCTACTGGATTCAGAGTGGAGTTCAGTCATTTCCAATTAATGGCTAATCGATGAAATGGCTCACACTGTAGGTGTGGGATCTTTGAAGAGAAAAGGAACAATGAAATACATGGGGTGGAAAATATTCATAGATTGTTTGCATCAGACAGTAAACAAACTTACACCATGCTTCAGGTGTATGACAAAACCCCAAAAGTACCACAAGACCCTCTGCAGGTTTGGGAACACAGAAAACCGCAACGTCAATGGCAGGATGTTAATTCCAGGTTTATTTCAGGAAATAAACAAAACCATAATGTCCTATAGAGAAGAAACACTAGGCGGAAAGGTGATAATAATAAGGGTGCAGAAAATACTAATGATTGGTGAACTGAATAAAACTGGAACCTTACAACCCAGCAAGTTGCCAGGCACTGATAGTTTCCCACTGTCGCTATCTTGTTTACGTGGAGAGTGTCTCTGTTTGTTTTTTGGCTCAGGTTGTAGTGACATCCTCTAACTCCGTCTCCGGGACTCAGGTCTGTGGTGTTTTCTTATGCCTCAAACTGCATGCTATTCTTTCTGTCTTCCTTCTAACTTGGCTAGTCTTATAAACGCTCTCTAAATATTTCCTGACAGAATGTCTCCGTATTCTAATTTTTCTATTCATTTCTAGTCATTCATGTACATGATATGGAACACATACATTTATGTTTTCAAAACTGATGTCTGTAAATGTTAAGCTCCTGTTTATGATCCTAATGACCTCCCACCCTATTTGTGCTTGCAGTGGGTTGAGGCTAGTTCCCTCAATTTTGTAGTGGACACAGTCAAAGAAAGATCCAGCGGAAAATAAGAAAGGACTACAGCATGGCTAGTAAACCCCTGCCAAGACCAGTGGGTGAAAGGCATATCCAAGACCTAAACATCTGCTCCTTCTTATGATTCTGGTATCACCTGACCGATGCAGTGCAGCCTGCAAAGTGCCAGGCAGAGGTTCTGAATGAACTTTCAAACCCTTTCCCACTATCATTGTTTATTAAGGATCTCTGCACGGAATGCTAAAGCCATAACAAGGCTAAAGCTCAAATGGATCTGGACCTTCTCTAGCTCCAGGCCCCCTCTTCTAGACCTCCACCTGTCCTGTGCTCACTGCACCAAGTTCCAAGCTAAACATCACTGTTGAAGCCCAATAAGGCTGAAACTGGACTATGGTGTTTTGTGGTTCTCTTCAGAGGGGACATTGCCTGACAGATTGGTATGGCCTGTCAGGAGTAGCACAGTAGGCAAAAAATATGACCTGAAATGCTTCCCAATCCTTTGAAAGTAGCTGAGACTTTTACAAACATAACATCCATTCCTTTTTTTAAATGTGACCCCCACTCCACCCTCAACACCAGCAGACACAGCCATACCAAGTTCTCCCATTATATTCAAGACTCCTTTAACGTATTCACTGGCCGCAGTGCATTGTATTGTAATTCTCATAACGATGATCAAACAACCTATATCTTGTCCAAAAATAGAGTACCTCTCAGTCTCTTCCGAAGTGCAGTGATTTCCACAGGGAAGGACATTTCCTACCCAGTCAAGAAGCGTTAGGAGGCAAGATGGCCGACTGACCTCGATGAGAGTTGCTGCAGCTTCTCACCCTCTGCACTCTCTTAGGATGTTGTTGTAGCAGGACGCTAAAACCACCTCTTCTTTCCATCGTACTTACCCCTCGTTATGTTATAAGGTTATTGGGCGTTGGGACTCCGCTGAAAGCTAGACTGCTGGCTGCTGTTCTTCGCCTGCTGACCCGGTATGCCCGTTGCTCTCCTGGTGTGCCACTGGAGCATTATCGGTGCTCGGAGCGAATCATGGCCCCGAAAGCAAAGAGGGTGGATAAGGCGGATAAGGCAGCCAAAGGTGCACAGAGAGAACCTCTAAACGCATATGTGGGCGCAGGGGGGGCCTGCGGAGCTCCAGGCGCTCCCAACACCAAGGCTGCCGACACCGCCCCTGTGTCTGTGCGGGGGCCGAATTTAGCATGGCGAGGAGGTCCAGCAAAAAGGGCTGATGGCTGTTTGAAGGATGTGGGCGCAGCTGGAGGGACCCGGCTTCAGGCGGCAGCGGTGGTCGCAGAAGGGACGCTGAGACAATCGACAGTGGTTGAGGCTTTTTTTATGTCCTCGCCCGCGGCCCCCACTGCCTTCAACAAAAAAACAAAGGAGAACACTCCCAGCTCGTTGGCTGCAGGACTAACAGAGACTGGGGAAATCACTCAGCCCAGCTTGGGAACAGGGCTGCATGCACAACTCAGACCGGAGCAGGACTTACAGGTGGATCCCGGTCTGCAAACTGAAACTTTGCAAGTAGATTGTGTAGATCCATCAGAAATCATTGAGCCTCCACAACTGGAATTCTCCTCCTTGGAGAAAATGAGTGAGCTGTTAGATAATGCGGGGGTCCCATCTGAAGGTGGTGGCCCAATGGAATCGGCGGGGTCGCAGGGGGTTCAAGATAAGAACTGGGCTGAGGCTGATGGAATAAACTGTAATGGGAAAATTAGCACTGTTGTCACTGAGGGGGGTACGCCTTATCTCGCTTGTTGATAATGCTCTAGACAGTGACTCTAAACAATGCCACAGTGCCCGGTGATGACAACGCATGGTTCCCCCGAGCGGGATACATTTTATTCGCTCAACGATGACTGACTCTCCGGCCCTCAGCGATTTCAACACTTCAGACTAAACGGATTCCGGAGAGTCTTCTACTATGCAGAAAGGCTATCGCAGCAAACCAACCTCTCAAAGGCGCAGAACAAAGTCCAGAGCAAGGCCTGCAAAAAGTGACCTGGCTACTGCGCGAAAACTGGACTGGGACTATTCAGCTACAAGTATGGTCTACGAGAATGATGGCCATGCAGCATCAGGTGGCTCAGCGGTACCTCCCGGACCCTCCGCCCCTCCTTCACTGGATTTAGTATACTCCACCCTAAAACAAATGCAGGGTGAGGCCAGAACGGAAAGCAGGAGGTCGCTTCAAGCAACTAAAAAATTGCCGGCCTCCATTCGCAAAGTAAATAAGCTATGCACCGAAATGGCTGAAAGGGTTACTCATGTGGAGGATAGAACAGTTGATTTAGAGGAAGCAGTTGCCAAATTACAGGAGTCTAAAGAGCAGCAGGAAAAACAGGCAATGGACATGTGCTGGAAACTCGAGGATTTCGAGAATCGGCAACGGAGAAACAAAGTCCGATTACTAGGGATTGCCAAAAACACGGAAGGGGGAAACATAATGCCCTTTGTCGTATCTTTGCTAAAAGGAGCATTTCTGGAACTTGTACACTGGAATTGGGACATGGAGGTCCAGCGGGCCCATCACTTTCCAATGGTGCAGAAGAGGAACAATTCAGCCAGGCAAGAAGAGCGCCCTAGGGCAATCCTGATATACATTGGGAACTTTCTGCTTCGACAAGCTATAATGGATAAGGCAAGACCAGATGCTAAGCGGTTCTTTGACGGACATACCTTTTTTGCACGTCCAGATTTTTGCCACGCCACGGTGGAGCGTAGGTGGAGGCTTCGACAATTGATAACTGCATTTCAGGGATTGGGCTGCAAGGCTTATTTGCTATATCCTGCTCGCCTTAAGGTCATTGTTAATGGGCGGGTTCGAATTTTTTTTCAGAAGTCAAAGCCCAAGAATTTATGACAGAGCTGAAGGAGGCAAAAAGGAGGGGGTACGTTGCTTGCTGAATGCAAGCGTGGCTCAATAGCAGAACAATTGATTAATAATTATTACTTTTGTATACCGTTTTACATCTTTATCTGTTGCTACATGGGTCGGGCTCTATCTGATTTTTTCTGGTGGTGGCATACATGGGTGTAGAGGGAGAGGAGTTAGCGGTAACTTGAGATGTGAGATCGGTTGCCCCACATAGGTCATGACTGACCTATTTGCCTGTATGGGATGTAGGGGGGAGGGGGAAGAGGGTGGTCTGGTCCGGGGGGGCTCGGGGGGGGGGGGGGGGTAGGTTACAGCTCAGCACAGCACAACGCATGGGGAAATATGGTGCTAAAGGTCTTAGGAAGCATATAGGATGGTTTTCTTCTAGAAAGGAAGAGGAGGTCATGGTGGTATCAAAAGAGAGGAAAAGAAATAATTTCACGCCGAAGGAAAGCTACCCAAAACTACTTTATGAATCCTATAAATCTTAGAGTTGTTACAATTAATATCTGCAGGCTTAACGACCAAGCCAAGCGACAAAGGGCAGCAATTATCTTGAAAGCCATGCGAGCCGATATTTTTTGTGTTCAAGAGACTCATATAGAGGGTACTAGAGGAGGGGTCCTTGAACAACTTGGGTTTAGGTTATTGGTGGCCACTAAACAAGGTACTAAAACCAGAGGGGTCTCTATCCTCACCCGAAGGAATGACATAATCGTTAAAAGGAAGCTATCAGATAGGTGGGGTCGGTGGGTAGTATTGGAATGCGTGTTCGCCGAGGAGCCTTTCACTCTGTGTTCGGTGTATGACTCCACTGCAGATGATCCAGAGGCACTGGAGTATTAAGATGCTGAGTTAGTTCAATGGCCTACCCCACTATTAATGTGCGGTGATTTTAATATTAATGGGCTTGGCGGACTGTGGGGTAGTGCTGGAAGATATATATTCCGGACGAAAGAGAAAGGTCTTTAAGGCACTTACTAACATGGTTAGAAATCATGGACTCCTAGACCTATGGAATCATTTATACTGTAAAGATCCCGGCAGTACATTTTTTTTCTGCCCCACACAAGGCAGTTTATAGACTCGATTATTATTTTGTATCACATTCTTTAGCGCACCGGGCTAAAATAGAGACGTACCCTAAGATATTATCTGACCATAACCCCCTAGCCCTCACTGTGGTCTTTACAAATGGCGAGCGGGGTGAGCGGACTTGCACTTTTGAGAGGGTTCTTTTAACAGACTCTGAATATGTCCTCCACATGAAGGGATGGATTAAGATTTATTGGGATTTAAACAGACACAGTGCTAGTGCCAGTGCTGTATGGGACGCTTTTAAAGCTGGGGTCAAAGGTGAGACATTTAGTTTTAGCCTTTATCGACAGAAGAGGGAGGCTCACCGGGTGGAAACGCTCTATAAAAATTTAGCTAGAATCGAGGAGGAGCTGGCAGTAGCGGTGAACGCTGGTTTATTAACTGACGATATTTTACTTAGGCTCGCCTGGGCAAGTCAGAAATTGGAGATCGTGCTGCCGCGAAGGCAGCGGAGCATTTCTTAGTTAAAAGAGAACATTGCCATGAATTTAGTGAACGGGTTGGGCACACGTTGGCAGCTAGACTCCGACAAAGGAGTGTTGTGAGTGAGATAAATGATATTATAGATGAACATGGAAATCCAGTTACTGATCCACCCGGGATCCAGGAAGTGTTTCAGCAGTTCTACCAACGATTATATGGTGTGGGACCCCAGGCACAGCAGAATTTAATTCAGGGTTATCTCACTAGTATAGCATTGCAGAGTATTGAATATGAGGACAGTGCGAAACTTGAGGCTACTTTGACACAAGACGAGATCTATTGTGCCCTGAGGAATCTTCCTTCAGGCAAGGCGGCCGGACCCGACCAGATTCCTTTGGAGTTTTACAAAACATTTTTGGAAGAAATCTGACCCGATCTGGTTAACACGATATGCCGTGCACAATCTGAGGGCTCGGTCCCCGATTCCTTGGCAGGAGTCGATATAATAATATTTTTAAAAAAGGGTAAATCATCTCAGGAACCCGGATCATATCGGCCAATTACTCTAATAAATTGTGACGCTAAGATTCTGTCCAAAGCTCTCGCTACTAGATTAAACACCATTATAGGGAAAGCAATCCACCCATATCAACACGGGTTTATCCCGGGGAGAGGGACCACCCAGCATATTCGTCGGGTAATAACTCTATTCGATGCAGCAGAAGTCTCAGGGGACCCTATGGCTCTGCTGCTCTTGGACGCAGAGAAAGCCTTTGATAGGGTCTCCTGGGATTATCTATGGGAGGCAATGAAATGGTTTGGTATTGGGCAGGGGTTTATTACAGCCATCCGTACTATGTATAGAGCACCAACTGCTCATCTTAGAATTAACAGGAAACATACTGCGCCTTTTGTGATTAAACGGGGCACCAGGCAGGGTTGCCCTTGCTCACCCCTCCTATTTGCGATTTACATAGACCCCTTAATTAGACAGTTGGATGCCAGCCTGGAAATTGAGCCTATCATTTACAATGGGGTAGCAACAAAAGTCCTCGCATATGCGGATGACGTTGCCTTAGTCTCCCCCAACCCCTTAGTGGCAATAGCAGCAGTTGAGGAGATAGCTTTAGCTTTTGGTGGGATTTCTGGATATGCCCTAAATAATCAGAAGACCCAGATTGTCGCGAATGGGGAGATCAGCCTTTCCGATCCGCGGATGACAGACTTAGCGGTGTATCTCGGGATAACTATAACCCCAGATCTGAACAATCTGGTGGCTATAAATATTGATCCTGTAATTCGGAAGGCTCATACAGATTTTGATAAATTCCATAACCTGCACATGTCACTGTTTGGCCGCTGTAATGTGATTAAAATTGTATTTTTACCTAAAATACTGTATTTGCGCAGGGCAATACCCCTAGAATTTGGGAAGAAGTGGTTTACCGCATTGGATAACTTGGTTAACCGGTTATTCTGGGCACATGGTAAAACAAGGAGGGCCCTACGTTATATGACAATGCCTCCGGCCAGAGGGGGCTGGGCGGTCCCAGATTTTAAATTTTATTACTGGGCTGCGGCTCTTCAATATATGTATGGAATGCTCGGTGGGTGATCTGAAGACCCTAGCACTGAAGATAAGATCCCTGATGTATATAGGCTACTGGTGGGGGAAGACGCAGTAAACTGTTTTATGAAATTCAGAGAGCCTAGTTATTTTAAGAGAACTAAATTTAAAACCATGCTGGCAGCCTTTAAAATCTGGGCTGCCTTCAAGAAGAAGACGGGCCTTGGGAGGATGAATTTCTATACCCAATTGTTTGGAAGCCCCACGCTGCCAGAAATCTTTTCGGATCGAACTATGGCAGAGTGGGCAGGGTGTGGCCTCTTGAAAGTCGGGGATCTATTGAGCTCGGACTGAATCTATCAATTTAAGGACATTCAGGACAAATTTGGTATTGGCACTAGGAATTTCTTTAAATATCTTCAGCTTAGAAGCGTCCTGAGTAAAAACCTGGGTGGGCTTAATGGATTTGGCAAGGTGAAAGCCATAGATGTAATAAGAAGTGGTGATGGCTGTACTATTAAAGGAATTTATACTGAACTCACAGCACTCAAACTGGATGATCTTGAAAAGCATGATAAAAAATGAGAAGGCAGGTTGAGCACCGATTCGGATAATTTTTTTCAGTCTCTAGAGCTGGGGCAGACAGTTTTATGCTTTGCAGGGCTTCAAGCCCAGCGTTATAAGACATTTTTTTCTTGCCATGGCAGTTTTGCGAATTTGTGTTGCTTCAGCTTGCCTTGATCAAGCCGCTCCAACATTTCAGCTATGGCTTGCCCGGCTTCTCGCGGTATTTAATCTTGAGAGGGGAATATATGAAAGGAAGGGCTAGAGAGGGAAATCCCTTGGCAGACGTATATGGTCTCCTATTTATAGCTGGAAGGAATCGCTGGTTTCTATTAGGTCTTAGATTATTGTAATAGAACTGCAGCTTATCACAGCCGAGACAAATCCCTGTTGTTTATCCGCCCGCCTGAATTTTCCCCTACTGGATATGTGTCTGAGATTCTGTCTTCTTATTTTCTTCTTTGTGTTTGTCTTTTTTTTTTCTCTCTTCTCTCAACAAAGATAACTTTCAGTTTTTTCTTTGTTCTTTTTTTTAAATGCTTCTATATGAAATGCTGTTTATATAAATTGGTATGATTATTCCTCATATGTAATTGTAATTAACAGATATAAGTTGTGCTGTATATAAATGGAAAACGCAATAAAAAAATATTTTTAAAAAAAGAGGCACAAACTGTAAAGAGCTACTGGAGTGATTATCCTTTACCCGAGTCAGTGTGTGGTACATGTGGTCCCCAATGTGTGACACATCATATAAACTTAGGGCTTTCACCTGCATTAAAAAGATATAGGAAACCCTTCAACCTTCTCCAAATACCCAAAGACTGACTTTATGTGTGCCAAGGTCTTTTAACAGGGTTTGCGCAACAGCTGAATCTTGCTCTTTAAACTAGGGAAGCGGAGGAATAAAAGAAAGGAATTCCTTAATGTAAGCCTTTTGTACTCACACATATATGCACTCATTCAATGAGTAACATTCACGGTTGATCTCTGCTCTTATGAGGCCCCTAGGCTAATAGGCCTCTGCACCTTTGAGGATTCAGACAGACGAATTATGTCCTCATGTCTTTGCCTTTAATTTGGTCTCACAGTAGGCTGTACAGAATTCTTTGTCACTGGCCTTAACAGCGGCCCCTGCAAGCCTATCTATGGCCTACAACAACCATATAGCTGCGCAGGCCGGATGATTCATGGTGTGCTGATGTTCTGTGAAGTTAAATATCCCTCGTCTCTACTAGGGAAAACAGTAAGGAATTTCCTGTCATGACTCCAGATTTAGGATCCTGACTAGTCTTAGCCTGCCTTCCACTTGTACTAGGGTCAGCACCAACTCTGTACAGGGAGGTAGACTGCAAGATCGCCAGAATGATTCTGAAAGTTGATAATCCTATTGTGTGGCCAATCTGTCCCACCCATTTACTGTTCTCCATCTAGCCATTTTTTAACTGTGTTGCCACGCGGATCCTTGCCACTCTGTCCATCAGGTTAGTGAGGGATCAATCTACTCCTTGGAAACAGCTGCCAGTGGATCTGAATGGACCTGGCAACACCCTGCCCAGCTATTGAGCTACTCCAACGTCTTGTCCTAACCCCGTGAGGGTGTCTGGAAGCCATGACCTCTCACAGAGGAAAGACCCCTCAGGACACCATTTTCTAAATGATCTACACCAGAGCATTCTAGAGTACACAGACATCAGGCAAAACCCATCTATCCACCAGGCCAGTCATGCTGTATCCAAAACTAACCTGCTTACTGTGTTATGACTGTCATCTGCAGTTGCATTCCCAGAGCCAGTCTCACAAAATATATTGGGGTCGTGCTCGCCTGTCTTTCACCTCTGAATCCCCTCCTTACACATCACCAATTCTCCTTGTGCCTTGCCCACTCAGGGTACCAAATCCCGTTCTTACATGCATGTGCAAGTTACTGGTGGAGAAATATGTAACCACTTCAAGAGAAGCTGGTAAGGGAAGATAAACTGGTGACTTTTAAATACCACAGCAATATAATTATATCAGCGAAACAGTATATTCCATTCATGGTTTGGTTCTAGAACAATGGTGTAAAGAGGTGCACATTTTTGGGGGAAGGGGAAATTGACATGTGTTACCAATACATGTATAGCTCTCTATTGCTATTAGTAAAGCCTCACAGCCCTTTCTGAGTTATGGTTCCTTTAGTCCATGGCTTAAAGCCCTAAGTCTCAGACAGAGCCTGTTTTGATTTTTGAGTTGAAGTAGAGTGGTGCTGTCATATATGTTTTGGCTGTGTGTGTGTTGTGATGGCTCAGTGTTATTTGGTGTGCTCAGCTAGAGTTCTTTACAAAATCCACCATAGATATTTTTGTGCCTGAAAAACTTTGCCCATGATACTAGCTCAAAATACAAAACATGGGTTGTCTGAAAGATTTTCACAACTCACAAGGACCACGTATATGAACTCGGTTTAGATTATTTGTATAGAAATCCTATTTATATGTATATTTTAAAACAATTTGGCATTTGTCCTGTCCTTTGGGCTTAGTTTGAACAACACTGGTGGAAAGTATGTCAACCAGGCAGCCAATTTTGGATCTAGGATGGTGCTATTTTAAATAGCACTCTGATATTCCAAATAGCGTTGCAATTTCATAAATATCCATTTCAGGTGTTCTTGCTCAAATAGGTTACAGTCTATGTAGATTTGATGATGCAAGTTGGACTGTGAGTTGTAAGTATACATGTGATCCAAAGAAAAATATTATTTGTCATTTTTGCTTTCTAGTTTGAAGGTCGAAAGTACTGCGAGCATGACTTCCAAATGCTGTTTGCACCCTGCTGCGGATCATGCGGTAATGATCTTTTTTTACTATACTTGTCTTTGTGGCGTGTTGTTTTAGTCGTCAAACAATGGTAAGATGTTGTAATTAGACAAATGCTTTGTTCTCTGTGGTGGTGATGAGCAGCTACTGTCCTGATGATCTGTGCATGGATCAGTCCTAAAGAATGCACTCCTGTCTTGTATCAATTTTATTTTGGGAGTTTGAAGTATTTGGTGCATTTTGGTTTCCATTTCATGAGGGTAGTCTGTTACAATATTCTTCATTTTGTTTTGGTCCCATTCTAGGACATTGTGTTGTTGGAATCCTATGGGGCTTTGCTTAATTGGATTTTTACAGTTTTTTCCAGCAGAACTTGCTTACTCTCCTCTGGAATTCTGTTTTTCGATTCCAGTATGTCTGCTTTATTTTCTGTTGATGGTGATGTACTAAGGCATTCTAACATCTCAATGCTTGATTCCTTTTTTTGGTATGGGGTTCTGTTGGGCTCTTGTAAATCAGTAATTGGTTCCGTCTATTGCATGATATTTTGTCAAATTCTTGAACGTATTTGCTAGAATATTGACTTGCAGATTTGTACTTGTTTTCCTCTGCATAACAGGTTTTCTTTTACACTACTTTGGTATACTGCTGCATTTATTTCACTTTGGAAGGTTATGCTATTGGACTCTTGTGTGAACCTTCTTAGGAATCACTAAGCTTTCAAGGGAACAGGGTTCACACTGTATCAACCAGAGAAGTTAACATAGGTGTTCAGGGGCTTAACCCTAGTAGTGGACCGAAAATTGATCACCAAGGAACACCCATTTAGTATTTGGCACTTAAGGTAGTAAGATTGAGTAGTCCAAGGCTAACTCAGGAAGATTGTGTTAGGTTAGAATTTCTGGACTCAACATGGTACAAATAGAGGCCAGTAACAGAATGTCCAGTCAGTGTTTAGTCTTTTTACAAAAAGAAGCACTTTACTGAAAATCACACAAAACAATACTATCCCAAAAGGATTTCAGAAGCAACAGATTACTCAGGGCATTGTTATTACTCCGACAAGAAGCAGTTCACTTTGAGAGTGGTATGTACCACACTTGCTGGGGATAACTTTTCCTGGTGTTCTTGCTCTCTGGTGCTTTTTGCACTCTGGGGTTCCCTTAGGTCCAACGAGGGAGTAGAGGGATCCTCTGTTCTGTTGGTTCAGGCCCACTAGTCTCCATTATACGGAGGGTCAGAACTGAAATTCCCACATCCCCTGCCCACTGTGGATTCCACTGTAGTTCCAAGTACTTTTGATGTTGTTCATTATAGCTCTTAATGCAGATGGAACTGCAGTTCTTTCACCAGCTTGATCCACTAGTGTGCGGCGTGATCTGGGTTACCACGCAGGTCAAGGGTGAGCTAGGCAGTGTTGGCACATTTCGGGCAGGTGATGCAGCAATTGCAGGGTGCGCCTTAATGAAACCAACAGTGGGAAATCCTTCCTTGCGCCCAGACAAAATAAAACACCTTAACCTGCAGATGCTCATCCTAGACATGTTCTTTGTTGTTCTTGATGATGTCAACTGTGGACGATATTCTGAGCCCTTGTAGGGGGTCATGGCCTTGTGGCGCTTGGGTGCTTTTTTGTAGCACTTAGCTGTGCTGAATTGTTAATCCCCCTCTATCTTTGTAGGTAAACTGTTCAATCGCGCTATTGTGACTCCTCGGGGACAGCCACATTGGCACAAAGCTGGCTTCTCTGGTGTTGGACCTGGCCCTTTTTGCAGGGATATCTCCAGACTTTTTGCTTTCCTCCTATATTCTTCTGACTTCCTTTTGCTGGTTTTAGGACTCAGGGCACTTTACCACTGCTGACCAGTGCTAAAGTGAAAGTGCTCCCTGTGCAGTTTGTATTAGTGATTAGGTTTTCCATGATTGCCATATTTAATTTACTAGTAAGTCCCTAGTAAAGTGTCCCAGGTGTGCCCAGGGCCTGTAAATCAAATGCTAATAGTGGACCTGCAGCACTGATTGTGTCACCCACATGAGTAGCCCTGCACACATGTCTCTGGCCTGCCACTGCAGTGTCTGTGTGTGCAGTTTTAAACAGTCATTTCCACCTGGCAAGTGCACCCGCTTTCTAGGCCCAAACATTCCCTTTTACTACATGTAAGTCTCCCCTAAGGTAGGCCCAAGGCAGCCCCTTGAGCATGGTGCAGTATATTTAAAAGGTAGAACATGTGCTGTTGTGTTTTACATGTCCTAATGATATGCTGCTAATTTCGTTTATCACCATTGCAAGGACTATCCCTCCCATATGGTAACATGGGTATTGCCATGAAATATCTTTTAGGTGAAATTTCCCTTTGGGAACTGATAGAGATTTGGAGTTTAGGGTCGTTGAACTCACAATTTAAAAATACATCTTTTCTGGAGTTGGTTTTTAAATTGCATGTTTGAAAATGCCACTTCTAGAAAGAGAGCATTTTCTTGCTCAGACATACTGTGCCTCTCCTTGTCTATGGAATCCACATCTGCATTAGTTGACAGTTGTGCATTCACTCTAGACAGTCACACAAAGGCAGCCGAGGTGTGCCTTGCATATCCTGATGAGCCAACAGCAGGCTGATGATCCTTCATGAGCTACATTGCTGGGAGAAGTTGTCACTGACACCTGAATAGGGCTGTGCCTGTCCTTACACAGAGCTGTCTCCACCCCCACCCCCTCTGTAGTGTGTCTGGAGCCAGGGCAGGAAAAGGCAGGGCCTTGTGCACTACAAAAACTTTCCTTTGAAATTTGCCTTCTTCAAAGGCAGAAACTGGAATAAGTCCTGGAGCTGTGACACACCATAACTTCAGAACACTTCTGGATTGAGGACATTCTTCCAGGAAGAAGCGCTGTGGTGCTATCAGGAGGGACTACCACTTTGCTGTGTTGGCCTGCTGCGGCTGCTTCTGTTTTGGGCAGTGAAAGGACTGGAGTTTGCTTTCTGTATCCTTCCTTCCAAAGGATTGAGTTGAGCTGGCCTCCTGTTGCAGAAATCTCAGGAAAACTAGAAGTGGTATGCAGTTCCTATAATGTGATGCAGGTAATGGTAAGAACACACGTGGTAACAGGGCATAGATAATAAGGGTGAGCAGGAGAAAAGGATCCTCCTTATGGAAAGGAGACCCTCACACACCCAACAAGCAGGTGTCTTGCTTCATCATCAGATCTAGCTCCTTATCGGGTCGGCGGTGCAATACCCGATCAGGCGCCCGGGATGGGGCCTTCTTGGCAGAGATCTTTATTCCAAATGCCGTTAGGTGTAATGCGTGTGAGAGCCCTAATAGAAAGGTAACGAGTGTAGGTGACGGTGATGTGTGGGGGATGTGAAAGATAAAACAGGGGTTAGTGATCCACTCAGAACAATTTTAATGAGTTGTGGTCACTACCCTGATTAAAACCAAAACAAAACGCACATTCTCACTCTAAGGTTTGTGAGGGTATATGCTAAGATGGTCAACATGTTTCTTGCCTGTTATCTATTAGATGGCAATTCCTCAGGACCAGATTAAATACTACCTACACTTTTTTGGTGGTGGTCAGGACCTCGTTGCTCTTTGAGGTATCAGTAATGACCACACGTGCTCGTACCTCTGGAAGTACATGGTGGGTGGGGGGCGGTGGGGGGCTTCTGGTGCCTCTGCCTTTTGGTAAGTGGACTTACATGGGCCTGTATGACTTGAGTAAGATGGGTACACAGTAGGCTTACTGGGCTGGGTGGGGGCGGACCACATCCTCCCCACTCTGGGTTTTTTCTTTCTCTTTTGAACAGCTTCTAGGGTGACAGGCACTCTGCAAGTTTTTCATGGGCAGTTCTAAGCCCAGAGGGCAGGGCAGCGGGGTTGGGAGTAGTTGGGTGGGAGTGTTTTATGTTTGGTCTGAAGTTTTGATTACTTCAGCAACTGCTATTGATACAATGCTTGGGGGAGTGGGGGTGACCGCAGTGAGTTTTGATATATTTCGATATGGCACCAGTGGGGGACAGTGGGGTTAAACTGTTGAGTTGGAATGTCAACGGGCTGGGGGATAAAATCAAGCGTAGTGTCGTTCTTCAAGGTATTAAGCGTCACACCCCTGACATTGTTCCGCTACAAGAAACCCATTTATTCGGAAACATATGCAGGGCACTGCACAGAGGGGGCTTTGTCTTATTGGCTCATGCAGGCTTCACCACGGGTTCCCGAGGGGTTGGCATACTGATGAAAAGGGCCTTTCCCCTTGTAGTGCAGAACACTTGGTCGGATACTAGAGAACGATATGTTGGGGTTTCGGGCATGTGGGAGGGCCACCCTATTACCCGCCTGTCGGTCTATGTACTCCCGGGCCTCCAGGCAACCACGTTCAGAGACTTGGGTACGCTGCTGTTGGAGATCCCAGAGGGTCTCTTGGTGTTGGTAGGGATCTTGAATTCGGTGGTTTCTGGGGACCTTGGGGCTGGTGGATACATGGAGGGTCATTCAGCTCGATGCTTTACACTATACCTTCCCCTCCGGGGCGCATGGGAGTCTATCTCGAATCGATTACTTTCTGGTACCTGCCTCCCAAAATTGCCCATGTCCGAGAGGTAAGGCATCTGGCTAGGGGCATTTTGGATCACTCACCGGTCTGGCTCCAGGTGGCGCTAGGCCACCAACAACAGGGGCGAGTCGCCCCATCAATCCATGGTATCTTCGCGATCCTCATGTCCGCCGGGAGCTCTGTGGGGCCATTGATAACTATTTCAACGAGAATGAGGGCTCGGTGGAATCCCCGCAGATGCTCTGGGAGGCATTCAAGGCAGTGATATGGGGCCAGGCCCTTTCCTTTATATCTGGGAAGAAAAAGGAACAACACAAAGAGTTGATAGCGCTGGAGGTAGAGGTGGGAAAACTGGAAACAGATCTAAATGTAGCGGTCATACCAGACAAGCTCCACATTCTCAAACTCAAACAGCAGGAATACAGGGCGCTTGCGACTGACCAGGCAAAGGCCATGGGGAGAGTGGTTCAGGGGCGTTTGTATGAGGTGGGTGACAAGGCCAGGAAACTTTTGGCCTGGTTGGACAAGAAAGAGTGGGCAAGCCGGCTAGTGCCTGCACTTCGAGGATGGGAGGGTACTTCCCTGTCGGACCCGCAAGCAATTGCGGACTGCTTCGCGGCCTACTACCAGGCTGTCTATACTTCGGCAGCCCCCTACCCTATCGAGGACTCCCGCCAGGTGCTCACTGATATCACTTTGCCCAGGCTGTCGGCGGTCGACCATGATTTCATGGAAAGGGACTTGTCCGACGACGAAATAGCGGCAGCCATACGATCGCTCAAGCCTGGTAAAGCTACCGGCCCTAACGGGCTCCCGATTGAGCTGTACAAGCTTAAACCAGACAAGTTAGCCCCGTATCTGAGGGCCATGTACGAGGACGCGAGGCAAGCGGGAATACTGCCATTAGACCAACGGACTGCCACAATCGTTACTATTCACAAAGAGGGGAAACCCAAGAATGAATGTAGCTCCTACCGACCGATATCCCTGTTGAACGCTGAGCGCAAGATCTTGGCTAAGCTTCTTGCTACCCGGCTCTTGACGACGATTGGGTTTCTGGTCCACCCTGACCAATCAGGGTTCATACTGCACCGTAACACGGCACTGAACCTGCGCAGGGTCCACGAGGTTCTGGGCAGGGCGGCCACAATATCGGAGCCGGCGGTGATAGTATCCCTGGATGCGGCCATGGCCTTTGACACCATCGAATGGCCTTACCTTTGGGCGGTGTTGGACGAATTTGGATTCGGCCCCAAATATATACAGTGGGTGCAGTTACTATATGCCCAACCTATGGCCCAAGTGGTGGTTAATAACAAGAAGTCGACTGCCTTCAAGCTCGGCAGAGGGACCCGTCAGGGCTGCCCCCTGTCGCCGCTGCTGTTTGCCCTAGCTTTGGAACCGCTGGCTGCGTGGATACGTCAGGACCTATGTGTAAGGGGTATGCGCTGGTCCCCAGACTGGGAGGACCGGATTTCTCTCTATGCGGATGACATCCTCTTGTACCTGTCCTCCCCGAGGAAATCACTGATAGTGGTCTTGGATATCTTTACGACCTTTGGACGGTACTCCGGCTATTACATAAATTGGAGCAAGTCCCTCCTTTTTGTGGTGGCGGGTGAGCCCCCGATTCCACCGTGTGGGTGCCCACTGCAAATCTGCACGGAGGGGTTTACCTATCTAGGTATCTTTCTCAGTTTAGATTCCTCTCTTCGTTATTCTCGGAACCTTCAGCCCCCCCCTGCTTCAGCTGCGCAAAGACATTGCCAGGTGGAAGGCGCTCCCCCTCTCTTTGCTAGGTAAGGCTGCCCTTTTTAAGATAATGTCTCTACCCCGATTCCTGTATGCCCTTCAGAATTCCATGGATCGGATACCCCCGTCATATTTCCGAGAGGTCGAGAGCCTCCAATGGGATCTGCTGTGGAACGGTAAACCGCGCATTGCTCTTGGCAAGCTTTCCCTAAATTGGTATGACGGAGGCATCAGCCTCCCAGACATACGATTGTATTACTGGGCATCCCATCTGTCCTCCATTAACCACTGCACATATGTTCAGCCATGGGACCCGGGATATAACATGGATAGGTGGCTCCCGCCGGGGGGGACCTGTAGTAGAGCTCTTTATTCTAGGCCTCGGCGCTATCCTCTTACAGGCCCCACTAACCATTCGGTACACGTTTGGCATGCGGTCACCAATTGCTTAGGCTGGAGACGGAAGTTGACGCTCGCAACACCGCTATGGGATTCCGAGCAACTGGGTGATCTATGGAAGAGTAAGGGATTCGACAAATGGGAACTCATAGGTATTGCATGCATAGGGGATCTGTGGGATAAATCCGATAATAAGTCTTTTGCATCACTACAGCAGCAATATAGCCTGGCCGAATCTGAGCGCTTCCGCTACACACAGGTTCGACACGCGCTTCGCACACATCTACTGCCCGGCACCACGCTGACGGAATCCTCCCCACTGGAAGATAGGGTACTGGATGGCCATCTCCCTGACAGCACCATCTCTCTGATATATAAAAAACTGGTAAATAACGTCTCGGATCCCCTCCTGGCTCTTCGAGAGAAGTGGACCAGGGATGGCATAGAAATGGATGATGAGGAATGGCAGGAGGCAGTCTCTTCGCCCAGGGTTGTAGCAATATCAGCTCGCCTCTGTCTCGTCCAATTAAAACTCCTTCACCGTGTCTATGTAACAGGGCCCCAACTGGTACAAATGGGAAGGGCGGAAGAGGGAGCCTGCAGGCGCGGCTGTGGTCAGCTGGGGACCTTTTTCCATATACTTTGGGAGTGTAGGCAGATCCAACCCTACTGGCGTGCCATTCATGACATTATCAATACTGTTCTGTCCGCGCAGATCCGAGTGGAGGCCCGTAGGTGTCTCCTGAACATTTGGGAGCCGACTGACTTGAATGTCCGCTTGACGCAGTGGGTGGCTCTGGGGCTAATGTTTGCCAAGAGGAATATTGCTCAGCGGTGGGGGGCATCGGATCCGCCCACGGCACGGGAATGGGGGAAAGGCATGGATTGGGCAATGTTTAGAGAGAAGGCTGTATATGTGTCACATGGATGTCCCCAAAAATGGTCTTGTGTGTGGGGCTTGTGGAACTCCTATCAAGGAGATATTTGTCAGCCCCCTTAACCCCTGCATGTGAGGATCCCCCTTTGCCCTAGACCTTCCACCATGCACGATTGTATTTTGTGTATTGCCTTCTGCACCGCTGATGCCCATTGATCTGCTCCTCCTGTTTGGTCATGCAACTGCTGATGTTTGTTTTTGTTTGTTAAATAATAAAAAATATATATTTTAAAAAAAAAGTAATGACCACACGTACAGCACCCTAAAAAATGTGTGGTACCAGTTGATCTACACCAAGACCTGCAAAATAAAACAATGTGACAATATTATAACATCTTATCAAGGACAAAGTGATGTACAGGAATCACCATAAGTAATAACGGTGTATTGCACGCGTGCTGAACACAGGTGAGCCGTGACATGCATCAACTGTGAACTACGTCAATAAAACACATAAAAAACAGCAGATAAAAACACAAGCGAGCAAACGTCAAAATTGCCACAATTAGAGGCAAAGCAGTGGAACTCACCCAAATTGGGTCAGTGGTGAGCGGCATCGAGTATCGGTAGAGGTAAGCACTAAAGTGTAGTGTCCTGGTAAACAAGAGTAAGATTACGTTGTAGAACCAGGTCCCACAGTTAGTACTCGACAGATAGCGCAAGACCCAGGGGCCAGCGTGTAACTGGCCTCAATGGTGTCATAAAAGAGTAAGGTATGCGGGTCAATGGGAGGGTTTCCCAACCAATCTAGTGAGAGCAAGGAGGCGAAGATCATGAGAGATGCCCCCTCGTTGCAACCGCCGGAAACATAGATAACACTAACCAAAGTCAGTATCAGTAATGATGCCGGGCGGTACAACGCGCGGCAGTCCCACATCCCAACAAACCGCCCTGCATAAACTAGACCATGCATAAACTAGACCAGCTTCCAAAGCCGTCACGCGGAGCAGTACTCCGAGATGTCAAGGGTAAATGTCAAACTGGTGAACGCCAGAACCAATACATAATGAATGAGGCGCCCATTGCTTAGGTTCAGGTGCATGCCATTCAGTAATCACCACGGACTCAGGAGCAGGGAGCCGCGGTGTATGAATTTCCTCAGTGGCAAACATGCGCGCATCACACAAATCCCAAATACGGACTGCCATGGAGGGGCGAGGTGCAGCCTCAAATACTCACAGTTACGAAGTGTGGAACCTCCCGTATTCCTACCCATTCACTCTACCGGACCGGGCTGCTTCTGTAAGCACTAGCGTCTGTGTGTTTATAGCCGGCCGGTAGAGTGCGGGAGGCGGGACTTCCGGAACGACCGGCAAGCAGTGTCAGGTGAGGCTGCACCGCTAACCTCGTTGAGAGAACGCCATGTTGGGCTGGCCCCAAGGGGGAAGCAACCGCAACGGGGAACACAACTATATGAACCGGGTAATGTTATCTCCTCAGTGCCAACGATCAATAAATAAATATTGTCAGAAAGGAGTACTGATGTACTGTGTAACTGGTAACCCTGTGTGGTGTTTGAATATCCATAGGTATAAAGCAGACCCCCCAGGATATAGCGGCATGGATTAGCAAATTTAGCTGCACAAATATGGAAATTTTGCGGCACAAATATGGAGATTTAGCGGCAATTTTGCGGCGTTTTATTTGGCATTTTTTCCTACAACAAACACAGATCTCTTTGTTTTTTGAGTTATTTAACAACATGAAGCTATGTATATTTGGTTTATTTACAATGTAGACACTTTGTTTGTCTTCAAGACTACATATAGGACATAAACCTGTTACTGAATAAATGCCCAGGGTACCTGTATGCTTGTGGTGTTAATCTTGCAGTACTTCTGAGCAGTGCAAATGTAGCCCAATATTGTGCTGCTGATTATAATGCAGGAACAATAATGCCCGGATGGATTGCTCTGAGAGGGACCGTCGTCTGGCTGACAAAATAATTTTGTAGATGCTGTTGCTCCTTTCAGCATCTGCAGAACTGGTCACACAGTCCTTGTACACAGCTGCAAGCTGTGAAAGGACTGGAATGCGGTCAGCCATCCCACACCAAAAGAGGTCAGTGTCAATCACCCCAGAAACAGATGCCTGTACTGCTTCTGGGCGTACATGTTCAAAGTAGAGGCAAAGCTCCTGATCGGGGACTTCGCTGAAACCAGGGATGGCAGAATATGCATTCTTGTCCTTAGGCAGGATGCAGTGTCGTGCAGGATTGAAAAGGCGCACTTGCTTCAAGATCCCAATGCCCGGTTGGGCCTCCCCCATGTATTTGCCCGCCTTTTCCAGAGAATTTTCAAAAGCTTCATTAAGCTGGGCTGTTATCTTTTTTTTCTTGGTCAGAGTTAATTTAGCCCCTGCAGTCGTCTGCAGAAATGATTGTAGTGACTCCAGAGTGAGGACTGAATTGTTTGTTAGGTCTATGTGAAGGTCCTCCAAATAATCATACACCTTCATTGTCACTGGTGTCTGACTCTGGAATAAGTCCATCAGATGCAAAATGTTTTGGCATTTTTCGGCCACAATGTCCAATTGCACTTTAATGCAGTTTCTTTGGTTGCTGTTCAAATTCCTTTGCAGATTTTCAAGGGAATCTGGGGGAGACTTGCTGAGTTGCATCTCAGACTCAACAAACCCAGCATAGGCCTCAAAATGCTTGCAATGGTACTGGACAGCAGCAAACCAAGAATTCCACCGGGTACTGCAAGGATCAGGTGCCATCCGTGGTTTCATCCCATGGTTCTCAGCGAGATGGTGCAGGTACCTTCTCTTTCTGCTCCCGGCCATGTAAAATATGCGCGAGAAGTACAGGAGGAAAGCATTTAGCTCCACAAGAGGCTTCCTAAATGACTCTCCAATAAGGTTCATTATGTGTGCCAAGCAGGTGATATGTATGGAGTTTGTGTACAGATTTCTCAAAACAGTGTTGTATGCCTTGAGCATGTATGCCGCATTGTCAGTGTTAAAGGAAATAACGTCCTGAAAGGCTATGCTGTACTCTGTCAGCACCTTCACAACTGCTTGCGCTACAGTCTCATGGTTGCACTGTGAGAGGAACACTGTGTCTGCTAGGTGGGTGTGGATCTTACGGCCACCCTGCGCAGAGACCACCGCAAATAACACATTCAATACACAACGCCCTTCAACATCAGGTGTTTCATCAAATATAACACTGATCTTCTGATCTTGCAAGTGTTCTTTCAGCTCCTTCTTTGCTACTATATATCTCTCTGGGAGATACCGTTCTTGAAGCTGATGACTTCCAGGTATTGCTCCACCATTTCGTACTCGCTCATGGAGAAACTTGCGCAACACAGGGTGGTCGGTTTTGCTCAGCGGAATGTTCAGCGCTGTGCAGACATTGACCCACTCACTTATAATTTCCTGGTTTGAGGCACCAGCAGCTGTACTCTTTGTGAAAAGTGAGTTGACAGTCATCTGACGGGCACGTTTTGGTGAAGAGTGAGGGTCTGGATCATCTGAACAGCGCTTCAAGTGTTTTTGGGACTTCACATGCATATCAACCGTGTGTTTCCGGATGTGGTCCACCGCCACATTGCACACACTGCAAAACAGCACACCACCATCGGCATGCATCACAGCGCTGTACTCTGTGGCCCGATCTGCTGCAGTTATATGGGTGGGTAGATGTGATCGGTGCTTCGCAGTCTTCAAAGGCTGCATAAACTTCTCCTTCGTGCTTTTGTTGTGGTGGCTTGCTGGCCGCTTGGAATCCAAAAGATCTCTGGCTTGTGGCACACTCGCGTTACTCACCTACAAATATATTTGTTGTTACTAGATGTGTTCCAAAGGGGAAAAGGCCATTGCAGTTGTTGGATGGAAAGTTAAGCAAACATAGGTTAAACATGGTTAGAAATGCATGTCACTCTGAAGCAAAGTTGCATACATGGCACGTTAACTTACAGGTAGGCAGAGGTCCTTCGAAGGGAAATGGCACACTTGTGTGGTCCCGCTAGGCAACTTTTAGTCTGTGGAGGGCAGTGGGGGTGGGAGGTAATCATAAAAAACATAAAAATCACATTTGGGCAAAAATGGGAAGAAGGGGAAGGATGAGCCACCTACAAAGAAAGTGAAACCTAACCGCGCGAAACAAATTTGTACAAGTTTAGTTGTAGGAGCACATATGCCCGGCGTTTACACTTGGGGCGGGGACCAACTGTGCTTAACGGGAGTCTAGGGGAAAGCCCCAAGACAGCCCCAATCCAGCCCCAAGACATACAAAAAACAAAATTACAATTATGAAACACACATGACTGGCCTCAAAAGAATGGCACCTGGACCTGCCGCACACCTTGCACGCGGTGGGGGCAAAACTTACCTGTGCTCTGCACCGGATCTCGAACCAGCAGCTCCTTGCCTCCGGGACTCTACAAAAGAAGAAAAAAGAAGAAAAAGGCGTTACAGCTGGCTTTGCTAGCCCTTCCCATGGCACCCCCCCCCACTGCGCTGCTGTAAAAACCACAGCACCCCCTTGTGCCCCTGGGCCCGCATGACCAGCTGGCCTGGGGGGGGGGGCCCAACACACGTATTTTTAAAAACAATGCCCCCTTGAGGGCCCGCCACGTGCCCTGTGTGTGGCGGGCCCCCAACAACAAAAATTTCCACATAAAATGGCAGCCGGGGCCGGCCGCGTGCCCTCTGTGCAGCGGGCCCCGGCAGAAATGCCACCTGAGGGCCCGCCGCACACTGGGCACGCGGCGAGCCCCCAACAAACGTACTTTTTAAAAAATGCACCCTTGAGGGCCCGCCGCGTGGTCTGTGTGCGGCGGGCCCCCAACAACGTATTTTTAAAAAAATGCCCCCTTGAGGGCCCGCCGCGTGCCCTATGTGCGGCGGGCCCCCAACAACAAAAATTTCCAAATAAAATGGCAGCCGGGGCCCACCGCGTGCCCCAGCAGAAATGCCACCCGAGGGCCCTCCGCACACTGGGCACGCGGCGGGCCCCCAACAATTCAGCGCTCAGCAGCAGCTTACCTGGGCCTCCCGAGACGACGATCCACCAGCACCAGCCAGGTCCAACGATACGATGATGCTCCAGACCAGTGCGCTCCAGCAGCCGCTCCAGACCAGGTGAGTCGTCAGCAGGAAAGTGAAAGAACAGCACAGCAGGCAGGTGAGGGGATGTAGATAAACATCACGCCTCACGCCTGCCTGCTGTGAGGACCCCCCTTCTATTGGCCCCGTGGCAAGAGCCACTGCACTGGCCAATAGAAGAAATAGAAGAGGGCGGGTCTGCTGGATGCCAGGATTTCGCGGGCACTTTTGTAAAAATCGCGGCATTTTTACAAAAGTGCCGATTTCGCGATTTTTTTTGCAAATCCCGAAATCCTGGAGGGTCTGATAAAGGGTGTGTCAAAGAGGGGCATCACATCTTAGTTTGTGATAACAAGGTTGTATGGGTGAACCGCACATATGATGGGTAATCATATCAAATGCTGCAAACAGGGGAATGTTGTGGAGATCATGTGAGGAGACTCCAAGGTATATCCTCGTTGAGCCCATTCTTGTCAGTGGCTAACCGCAATACCCAATGTTGCTCAAGGCGAAATAGTGATTTTTTAGACATGCCAGGGTGTAATTCCAGAACACCCCATTGAAATGAATCAGGGGCATGTTGTTCTGCGTGGTAGTGTGTTGTCATTTTGGTGTTCGTTTTGTTACATCTGAAGTTGCTTTTATGCTCCAAAATGCGTGTCTTTACCTGCCTGGTAGTCATTCCTATATAAAGGAGTCCACAGGGGCAAATCATCATGTAGACGCAATTAGATGAGTTACAATTGGTGTCTGTCAAGATTTTCCAGATTATCCCATTAGGGAATGTCAACTCTTTGTTGACCTTGGTTTGGGGGGCATACAGAGCATGAGCCGCAGGGGTAATGACCCCTCACAGGTGGAAGGTCCCATAACGTCCTCTGTGAGCTGTGGTGTTTCTTGGGTCTCATGTGTATAAGTAAATCCTTTAGGTTGCTCGTTCGTTTGAACGCAAACCTAGGTGTTGGTAGATTCAAATCTCCTGTGTTAAGGATATCCCAATTTTTGCGAATTATGTTTCTGATTCGATTGGAGTCATGGGTGAATGTGGTAACACATGTGATTGACTGGTCTGGTTCTTTTGTTACATTTTCTAACAAGCTGTCCCTGTTATTGTGTCTTGCTCGTTTGCGAGCAAGGGAGACCACTTGTCTAGGGTATTCACGTTTGATCAGGTCATTCATAAGAGTAGAAGACTCTCTCTGATAGTCTACCAGTGAGCTGCAGTTTCTTCTGATGCACAGGAATTGTCCAAAGGGCAGATTTTGTCTCAATGCCCTGGGATGATGACTGCTGAATAGCAAGAGGCTATTCTTATCGGTTGGTTTCCGATATAAGGTAGTTGTAATTCGGTCTCCATCTAAGCGAATTAGGAGATCAAGGAAAGGGACCTCTATGTCCGAGATCGTGTGGGTAAATTTCAGAAATGGATTCAGAGTGTTGATCCATGCGCAGAATTCAACATATCTCGTGCGTTCTCCTTTCCACAGGATCAGAATATCATCGATGAACCTCCTCCAGAGCAGCACGTTCGCCCGGTATGGATTGATCGGATTATTGATTTCTCTAGCCTCAAAGGCTGACATGTACATACATGCTAGACTCGGTGCGTACGTGCTGCCCATCGAAGTTCCCTGTGTTTGGTGGTAAAGTTGTGTGTCATACTCAAAGAAGTTTTCAGTCAAAGCCAATCTCGCGCATTCAATTATAAAGGGTACCAGAGTGTGTGAGGTCCACTCGCTGTTACTGAGTGCATCCTCGATCACTCCGAGGGTTGCTTTCTGTGGTATATTGGTGTAAAGGGCCTCAACATCCAGGGTGACCAGTAGGTCCACTTCTTCTGGATGTTGAGCACCTTCCAACAGGCGGAGAATATCAGTAGTGTCCTTCACAAAGGAAGGTGTGGTTTTAACCAAAGGTTGGATAAAATTATCAACAAATTGCGACAGGGGTTTCAAGATGGACCCGATCCCTGACACTATGGGGCGTCCAGGCACCGGGTTGATCCCCTTGTGGATCTTGGGTAAGCAGTAAAAGTAGGGAATTCTTGGTTCTTTTGCTACTAGGAAGGTGGCTTCTTTTTTGGTGATCCAACCTTCTGCTTTAGCAGAAAAGACCATAGAACAAATGGTCCTGTTCAGTCTAGAAGTTGGGTCTCCCTTGATGGGTGTATAGTACCTCCTGTCACTCAACTGTCTGCGGCATTCAGTATCGTAATCTATAGAGGACGATTACAGTTGCGCCGCCCTTATCAACCTGTTTGATGGTGATGTTCACATCATTTGCCAAGTCTCTGATGGCAGCAGACTCACTAGCTGATAAATTATGATAAGGAGCAGGAGTGGTCTTACTATTTAGTTCTTTGAGTACTGCCTGTTCAAATGTCAGTACTTCATGGGGGACCATGCTGCTATTTGGTGTGAAAGCGGATGGTCTATGTGTAAACCAGAGTCATCCGTGGGTGGTGACGGACGATCGGAAGAAGCTCTGGACTTGACAAATGTCTCAACATGTATCTGTCCTCGGTGTGGGAACATAACCCAAACCTTTTTGGAGTACCGTTTCTTCGATCGGGCTAAAGACTCTGGGGGAGAGGTTGATAATTAATCTCTCTTCCCCCTGGTCTGACTCCTGGTTTCCACTGATCGTGCAGGTTGTTCCTGCCATTGTACTCTTTTTTGCCCTCTCCTGCGTACTCTTCCTCTGCCCCAACCTCTGTCTAAAAAAGGTGGCTCAGTACCATGTTGGAAGAAGGGTGGGGGGCCTTGATGGTACATGGGGTAATGCCAGAACTGTGGTCCCTGGTACGGGGGCATGTTGTAGGGTGGGTACATCAGAGGTTGGTACGGTCTCGTTTTTTTGTTGTTCCTACTGCCTGTGCTAGAGTCACTATTGGATGAGGAGCCCCGTCTCGAGAGGCCTGAGCTTTCATATGATGAGTAACCTGTTGCTGATGTTGTATAATCAGCTCTTAGGTAAGGGTAGACTTTTTCTGTTGAAAATTTCTGTATATCTTTCTGGAGTTTGGAGATTTTTTGTTTCATTAGGTACTCCCTTTTATCTGCAATTTCAGCATTAATCTCTGCTCATTTAGTTTTGTATGCTATTGTTTGTATAATTACCTTGATTGCACCTTCTGCTGTCTGAATCCTGATTAGCAGAGCATCCGCTATTCTTTTGGCGGTATTGATAATAAGGATGAGCCAGTCCCTAGTGCGTTTCCACGCTACTAGGGACCACTCCTTTTTAAATATCGCATCCTCCAGGAATAACCTGGGGAAATTATTAACAATCAAGCCATTCGGGGCTATGTTTGCTCTTAAGTATTCTGTCATCGTAGCACCATGTAGCGTCTCCTTGAGCCATTCACATTTCAAATTGGACAGTGAGGTCCAATCTTCTGTGTGGCTGCCTGAGGCAGAACTGCCGTCAGGTGCCAGCAGTGACGGTACTCTGAGTATTTCTGCTGCTGCTTCATCGCCGAAGCTAAGTCCTTGATAGTCTTCCATGTGGGAGGTGCGGGGTCCTCGACATGCCTCAACTGTGAACTACGTCAAAAAAACACATAAAAAACAGCAGATAAAAACACAAGCGAGCAAATGTCAAAATTGCCACAATTAGAGGCAAAGCAGTGGAACTCACCCAAATTGGGTGAGAGCAAGGAGGCGAAGATCATGAGAGATGCCCCCTCGTTGCAGCCGCCGGAAACATTACTGATACTGACTTTGGTTAGTGTTATCTATGTTTCCGGCGGCTGCAACGAGGGGGCATCTCTCATGATCTTCGCCTCCTTGCTCTCACTAGATTGGTTGGGAAACCCTCACCTTGACGCGCACACCTTACTCTTTTATGACACAATTGAGGCCCGTTACACGCTGGCCCCTGGGTCTTGCGCTATCTGTCGAGTACTAACTGTGGGACCTGGTTCTACATCGGAATCTTACTCTTGTTTACCAGGACACTACACTTTAGTGCATACCTCTACCGGTACTCAATGCCGCTCACCACTGACCCACTTGGGTGAGTTCCACTGCTTTGCCTCGAATTGTGGCAATTTTGATGTTTGCTCGCTTGTGTTTTTATCTGCTGTTTTTTATGTGTTTTATTGACGTAGTTCACAGTTGATGCATGTCGCGGCTCGCCTGTGTTCAGCACGCGTGCAATAAACCATGATTGCTTATGGTGATTCCTGTACATCGCTTTGTCCTTGATATGATGTTATAATATTGTCCCATTGTTTTATTTTGCAGGTCTTGGTGTAGTTCAACTGGTACCACACATTTTTTAGGGTGCTGTACGTGTGGTCATTACTGATACCTCAAAGAGGTCCTGACCACCACCAAAAAAGTGTAGGTAGTATTTAATCTGGTCCTGAGGAATTGCCATCTAATAGATAACAGGCAAGAAACATGTTGACCGTCTTAGCATATACCCTCACAAACCTTAGAGTGAGAATGTGCGTTTTGTTTTGGTTTTAATCAGGGTAGGGACCACAACTCATTAAAATTGTTCTGAGTGGATCACTGACCCCTGTTTTATCTTTCACATCCCCCACACATCACCATCACCTACACTAGTTACCTTTCTATTAGGGCCCTCACACGCATTACACCTAAAGGCATTGGGAATAAAGATCTCTGCCAAGAAGGCCCCATCCCGGGCGCCTGATCGGGTATTGCACCGCCGACCCGATAAGGAGCTAGACCCGATGATGAAGCAAGACACCCGCTTGTTGGGTGTGTGAGAGTCTCCTTTCCATAAGGAGGATCCTTTTCTCCTGCTCACCCTTATTATCTGTGCCCTGTTACCACGTGTGTTCTTACCATTACCTGCATCACATTATAGGAACTGCATACCACTTCTAGTTTTACTGTCTTTTGGGCATGTATGCTGGACCTTAATATTTAATAGCCCATCATTCCCCTCCTTGGATAAGGCAGAAATCTCAGGGACATCAAAGACTTCCTCCACATCTTGTGACCAGCACTTGTGCTCTCCTGCTGTGAGTCCTGCGAGGCCAGGTGGTCCCAAAACCAGTCCTGGGTCCTTGGAACTGAGTGGCTGTGCTGTAATTCCAAGAAAAGCCATACCGACGCCGTCATCGACGCTGCTACTTGCACCGAAGCTGTGGTCACCCCTTGTGAACAGCACAACGCATTGACCATGACGACATTGAAACCCTTAGTTTGCAGACAACAGCGCTATCGACTCTGACTTCCTCAAATCAATACCACTGCCTGCACTGTGGCTGAGGGTACCGCTCGTGAAGAGCACGACACATCTCCCCATCTCAAATGACAGCCCTGGGTCTGCCGACGTCCATGCTCCGCACCAACGCCGCTCCTCTGCCTGCACCGAAGCCATGGTCAACGCTCATGAAAGGCACGACGCATTGACTACGACGACATCGCAGCCCTGCCCCCACTGACACCAGCACTCTATATCACAGAGTTTGATACACAGCGCGTACAACTCCAAGGCCTCAACGACTTCTGCCTGACTTTCGTAACCGATGTCGGTAGCACTTCATCTTCAGATTTTATTGCAAGGTCCCCAAGGCCTCTTCACTTCGAGGGGTACTGTTTTGCGGGTCTGTCTGGCGCCTTTTCACTGAACTGTTGGATTTGTGTTGTTCACAACACCACAATAGCCTCGTTTGGCGCTATCAACTTCAAGGAACTTTATCTTTAAATCTTGCAAAAATTCATATCTTTACTTGAGTATGTTGGAGTTTTATCATTTTGGTCTTGTTTTACTCAGATAAATATTGGCTATTTTTCTAAACTGGTGTGGAGTCCTTTTTCTGTGTTTTCACTGTGTTACTGAGTGTGTATGTACAAATACTTTACACACTGCCTCCGAAATGAGCCTGACTGCTCGTGCCAAGCGACTAAGGGTGTGAGCAGGGACTATCATAGCTGTGTAACTTACTTATCGGGACTAGAGTGAGGGTCCCCACCTGGGCAGGGTGCATACCGACTGCCAACTAGAGACCCCATTTCTAACATCTGGCTTGTTCCGCCTCAGCTCCTTCGTGTCCTCACTTAACCTGGAGCAGCATCCCCCTCAATCAAAGACTGTTATAATATCCCCCCTAAGCAGTTGGTTAGCTCTCTTTCAAAGTAGAGTCCAGGCAACTTCTTCTTGCAGTTCAAAGCAGAGTTCCCCATGTTTCTGGTCCAAACCTAGCAGGTGGAGTTGGCGATAGACACCTTTACCTTGTAGCTCAAAGAGTTTCTTGATCTCACTGGTATGGAAACCCTGTTGCAGAAAGGGAATCTTGGCATAGTGACTGGAAGTTTCTGAGTTCTTTTATTCTCAAATTACAAACAGAATTTGTGTATTTCAGCATTTCATTTCTGTGACCTCTTCCGGGCAGTTCTGCACTTTTCCTATTTCCACCTAACTGATCCAGCAATGGCCTTGAGTTTTAAGGTGGGTTGAGCCGGGAGTCTCCTGACTGGAGAGTCCCAAAACAAGGACACAAACGATATTCAGCATGTCCCACTTAGCTATCTGTGAACCTCTGGGGGTATCCATTTCAGAAACAAAACGATGAATGGGAACTCCCATGCTTCAGTGGGACCCACTGTCACCTGTCATAGGATTTTATTGTCTGGCTCACTACAGAGAGTCCTGGATTGTGTGCAAAAGTCCTCCAATTCACATTGACTGTCTGGGCTCTTCCCTGGACTCTCTATCTTAGCTACTACTTGGATTTATGCTTTGTAAACTTGACACCAGTGTGACCATAGACACATGCATTACATACATTCCACTGCCTTCTTTCACCCTCACAGATATGTTCACGTATCTGACATATAAATGGATGAGTGAAGGACCATGTTGTAAGGGACTGACAGCCAATTTAAAAAGTATTGGGGAGGTCGGTAACCCACTCTCCCTTATTGGCAACAAGTAAAAATCTAAGCCTACAAATCAGTCCTATACAGCACTGGAACCTAAAAGTGTCACTCTGTGTAAATGGAAGGTTCATATGGCGTGCCCTCTTAACCACAGAGCGATGCTCTGGTTCCCATTCCGTATCACAGGATGGTGTACATAAACACTCATGATCATCATGTGTGCTGTGTTGATTGTCAAAATGCTGCGGGTGGTAATTGAGGCCGGATATTGCTGTGGTCATAATTTTTAAACAGCTTTTTGTTTTTCAAAATTAGAATTGGGATAATGAGCTGATGCCTTTTAGTCTTGAAATAGACCACCAGTTTGGTGTGAAAAGCTTGCCAGCTGTTCCTGTAATGAAATCGCGGAATGTATGTGGTTTGTTTTTAGCAGCTTATCTTCTTATAATTTATCAAATTGAATAAGAGGTAGAAACCAGCAGTGTGTGTGTTCAGCACCACAATTTACTTTCTGACAATTTGGTGACTTAATGCAAACTCTAACTATTGACTCACATTGAAGACAAACTAAGGTGAAACACAGTGTTTGAGAAGGTAAGTATGTGACCTGAAGCGGTTGGACTGCTTGGAAGTGTGAACATGTGCACAGAGTGTGAAAGAGGGGGAAGAGTAACGCAGAGTTGTGACTGTGGGACAGAATGAGTCAGTGCAGGGTAGGGTATTGGAGATAGGATGATATACTATGCATTGCTTTAATTAAGTGAAAAGAAGTGCAGATTCCCAATTGAATTGGCGTGGTGATCGGGGTGGCGTTTGGGGTGGGGTTATGGATCAGGGCTTTGGTGAGGTGTAGAGCTGGGCAAGAATGAGTGCATTGAATGGGAGCAGATTTTCAGGGAGTGCATTAGTGGCGCCTGGGGATGTTTGAAAGTGGAGGGTTGTAATGAGGGGGGTTCTCAGTCATACCGAGTCAATAAGTCAGTAAGTGACTTTCATTGTGCCCATCATATTTCCTTGGATGCTGCTTTGGAATTTCCCGGGTGAGGCGGGTTTCAGAGACGCCATGAAAAATCTTATATTGAGGGAAGGTGTTATCTCTTTGTTAGTTTAAATATATAAAATCTTATATAAAAGTAAAGGAGGACACAATTACCTTGCTAAGAAAAGTGAAAGGGGGTGCACGCCTTACCATAAAATCATATGTGGTTCAGCCTTAGACCACTTTATGTTGAATTTATATCGGGGGTTTTAACAATGGTGATGAGACTAGAAAATGGAATTATACTATATCCTCATCGGGTGCTTGTCTGTGCTTCAACTATCCCATTAAATCGAGTATGCATTTTTTTATGTCGAGCCTAGCGGCAGGGCGCATGCGCTGCTCGCTCTGTGAGACTGCTGTAGTAGAGAATGGCAGAGAAGCTGCACCCACTCTCCTCCCATATTTTCCATTGGCTTGTGCCATTGTCTTTCGTAAATGCTGCCTTCGGATTCGTTAATAGGCTTGATAGTCACCCTCCTTGGTACGGCCTTGTCTTCATTTGTACCCTCCCATTGCGACTGGCCCTGTTACTTCGGTTGTTACACCGGACCTGTTATTTAGTCTGTAAGCACTATTTACTCTATTGAGTTTCTCTTACTGCAGGCCAGATATGCGCTACTTCAGCTGAAACCGTTTGTGGTTTTTTCAGCAGCACAGCTGCCCCCGTAACACAGGCACCTGCATTTAATCACTTTAACCCAGCATTATCTCGTGTCTGTTTCAACCCCCACCCCCCCCCCCCCAAAGTAAAATGGATTTAGAAATTATTAGCGTATTATTAGCGTATTAAGTCATATGAATTTCAAGTAGCACAAAATCCTGTGCTAATGGGCTGAAGCTGCCAACAGCACATCTGTGTTACATGTCATCTGTACTAAAGCCACCTGACGGATTGTTTTCAAAAGCCTGTTTGATTAACAACAACACCACCAATACCACCATCATCACTACCACCACCTCCACCAATACCACCACCTCCACCAATACCACCACCACATCAATACCACCACCACTGCCAATACCACCACCACCAACACCACTAATACCACTACCACCACCACCAATACCACCACCACCAAAACCAACAGCACCAATACCACCACCATCAATACCACCACTAACACCAATACCACCGCAAACACAAACACCACCACCAATAACACCACCACCAATACCACCAATACCACTACCACCATTACCACCACCACCACCAATACCACCACCAATACCACAACCACCAATACCACCACCAATACCACCAATATCACCCCTACCACCAATACCACCACCTATTCCCCCCACCAATACCACCACCAATACCACTACCACCACCAATACCAATACCACGACCTATACCACGACCTATACCACCACCATATACCAATACCGCCACCACCAATACCACCACCTCCACAAATACCACCACCACCAATGCCACCACCACCACCAATAACACCACCAATACCACCACCACCAATACCCCCACCTCAGCACCTCTCGCTCACTAGTAATAGCAGGGGCACTGTATGAGTCCGGAGCTGCAGCCGAAACCATCCCTCCCTCCATGCCTGCCATAAAGCACAACCCGCCCTCCACCAGGCCAAAGATAGCAATGACATTACGCAATGCCACACTGCACACTCAAATCACGGAGAGGGCAGGAAATAGCCCTCCCCTCCCGCTCTTCCTCCTGAGCCGCGACACTGTAATCACAGAGCGAAAGGTGTTGGAGTGCTCTGTTAGTGTTTATAGCTCGGATCACATGTAAATCTCACTTCACACTTTGTGTCTGTGTAATTTAACACTTACACATCTTCACTGCACTATTTATCACTACTTTGAAGATGTTGCAGGCCTGTCTTCCTCTGATATTTACAATCTAACAAGTGGTCGAGAAGCCCCTTTATTGCAATGAAATAGGTCTCGCATTTGCGAGAGTTTAAGCTATCAGTATTGTAAATGACAATGCCTTTTAGTTATGTTTTGAAACCCAAAACATAAATAAAAGGCATTGTCATTTACAATGCCAATAGCTCAAACACTCGTGAATGCGGAACCTATTGCATTGCAAATGCTTGTTTCTTATTTTGTCCTGTATTTGAAGATGTCAGGAAAATGTGTTTTTTGCTTCTGGAAAAAGTTTAACAAAGGATGTGCTACGAATGCCCTTACCTTTTATTACTGAATGGATATCTCTTTTTGATTTGTTTCGGTCGCTAAGTACTTCTGCCTGACAGACTGGTATGAAATAATTCATGAAATACGGTTGTTTTGCTTGTATCTATGTATTCTCTGCACATGTTGTAATCTAAATTTATCTTTTTTAAATTATTGTATTTGTAATTGCTAAAAAATATTTTTAACATTCACTTTGTTGTATGATTTGCTCATATTAATGGTAACGCTGCTATGTTTTAATGGATTTTAATCTGAATAAACGTAATTTTGACTTTGACTCCCATACACCTATAGTTGATTCTGTGTCAAAATCACTTTTTCATGAATTCCCGCATGTCTATGATTGTTTCCCTACGGACTGTAGGGGAGAGTGCTACGTCTCTGGTCGATTCCACCTGTCAAATGATGTTTTATTTGTCACAATTGGGTAGGTCCATAGATGATTTCCTGTCAAAATAATGTTTTACATATCATGGGTCATTTTCTTCATCCACTGGTAAATCCATATTTGATTCTCTCACTACTGTCTGTATAACTTTGCACTCTGTTCTTTATTTTATAGGTGAGTTTATCATCGGCCGCGTGATCAAAGCAATGAATAATAATTGGCATCCAGACTGTTTCCTTTGTGAGATCTGCAATGTAGCCCTTGCTGACCTGGGATTTGTGAAAAATGCTGGCAGGTGAGAAGGATTAGATAATGGTGGAATAGCCGATGTGACCAGGGTGCTAAAGGGATTTGAAGAGGAGGGCGGTGGCAACAGAAGTCCTGTTAGATGGGGAAATAGTTGAGTGGAGCACACAAGATACTACAAAAAATTGTGTGATGCATGGTCTTTGGTGGTACCTATTTGCATTTAAATTGCGTACATCACTTCAGTGTCCTAAACTATATGAGTTTCTTTATCTTATCTGAATTATTCATGACCTTTTCATCAGGCTTCTTTGTTCCAGTCCTTATTCTGAGTGTGACTCTTACTATGGAAACAGGCAATTACTTTTTTTATCGCCCAATAATTTTAGCACATTACCTTTTTGCCACATAAGGGTGCTCAGGCCCTCACACATCCTGTTCAGTTTGCCTCTATTAACAGTTGCTTCTTCCTCGCCTGTTGGCAGCACTGTTTGTCAGCTAGTAGTTCACACTTCCTTTTGTCATTCTGCTTCATCCTGTGGAGATCGTAACTTGAGTTTAGACGTCTAGGACTGATAGTGTTCCGGTGGTTGTCTAACCTATGTTCTGCTTTTTCAGTGAGCAGAGGCTCCGTCCTTTCTTTTCCCTTCGCAGGCGCTCTTTGAGCTTGCAAGGAGGGGATGTCGGCAGCTGCTCCCTGGGCGATCGGAATTCTCCGGGGCAGGTAATGGTATTAGGCTGACCTGGACCTGGGCCTGGGCTTTACCTTAGTGGCTACCCACTGCCATTCCCCACACTTTAGCAACTTTGTTGTTATGGTGGTGTTGGAGGAGGGTATGGGTACTTTCACCTTTGTGACTGCTGTAGCACCCCACGCATTTATTCCCTGGGCTTGGTGCCTTCATTTCCTTTCTCCCTCTTGCTGGGTTTTTTCCTTTTTCTAGGTGGAGTTCTTGGCTCTTTATATTTGTCTTCTATTCCATTCTCCCAATGTCTACAGCGTAGGCGCCCATGCTGTATTCCTTGCAGTTGGTGTGTTCCTTCACACTGGTGTTGAGGTTGTGTCATGTGGAAACGTGATATTTCTGACTGTGTTTATGGCTTCTGAGGACATAGCACAAGTCTGTAATTCTTGATAGATCAAACACAAAAAGGTGATTTGAGAAATGCTTGCAAATACTCTAGTACGCAAAAGGTGATGGGAGGATGCCTGCAATAAGTGTAAGCAATGGCAGTTGCTTGGGAGTAGCATTCCAACCCATTGTTCTTTTGCCCAGTATACCACCTCAGATTTGACCCAGCCATATGCAAGTCAGTCTTGGCCCTACTCCAAGAGGAAGTCCAGCCCAAACTGCCAAGCCAGGTCCTCTCTGAACCGGAACACAAGCAACCCAAGGCCGATTTCACCCTGATTGGGGCTTTTCATTCGGGTTTAGCTTAGTTCCAGTAGCACATTGAGCAGGGGACCCGCGTCTGGACGTGCCTTTGTCTACATAAGGTGTTACATAAATCACACAAAAGGTGATGGGAGGATGCTTGCAATAAGTCTAACCACTGGCAATCGCCCGGGGTAGCATTGCAGCTCATCATTCTTTTGCCCAGTATACCACCCAAGATTAGACCCAGCCATATGCAAATCAGGTGCAATAAGAACAGTCCTGTCTGAACTGCCAAGCCAGATCCTCTCTGAATCGGAACACAAGCAACCAAAGACAGGGTTTGCCCTCATTGGGGCTTTTTAGTCAGGTTTTTTATTCCTGTGGCACACTGAGCAATGGACCAATGTCTAGGCTCACCCTTGGCCACGTAAAGCATTCCATCAAACACACAGATGGTGATGGGAGGATGGTTGCATTAAGTGTAACCACTGGCGATTGTTCGGGGTAGCCTTCCAACCCATCATTCTTTTGCCCAGCATACCCCCTCAGATTAGACCCAGGCCAGCCATATGCAAATCAGTCTTGACCCTTCTCCAATAGTAACAGTCCAATCCGACTGACAAGCCAGGTCCTCTCTGAACCGGTACACAAGCAACCCAAGACCTGGTTCGCCTTGATTGAGGCTCTTCATTCAAATGTAGTTTGGTTCCAGTGGCACAATGAGCAAGGGGCCCAAGTCTGGGTATACCCTTTGCCTCTTAAAGCGTTACATCAAACCTACAAATAGCTGGACTGCTCCCACTGGAGCAGGGTCAAACTAATTTGCAAATGGATGGGTCCAAATTGAGGTGTGCAAAATAACGATGGACTGGGATGCGGCCCGAGTAATTACCAGTGGCTTAAATTAATGCAAACATTCCATCCATCACTTTTTTTGTATACTTTAGTGTGTCTCCATAAGTGGGACGAGTATGCCCAGATGTGAGTCCTGTGCACACTGTCACTGGACTCAAGCTATGCCTGGCAGATGAGTCCTAACAAGGGCAAAATCAGTCCTGGGCTGCTTGTATTCCGGTTCAGGGAGGACCTGGCGTGACAAGTCAGGCTGGACTGCTCCTATTGGAGCAGGGCCAAGACTGATTTGCATATCGCTGGGTCCAAACGGAGGTGGCATGGTGTGCAAAATAACGATGGATTGGGATTTGGCCCGAGTAATTGCCAGTGGCTTAAATTAATTCCAGCATTCCTTCCATCACTTTTTGTATACTTTAGTGTGTCACCCTAAGTGGGATGGGTATGCCCAGACTTTGGTACCGTGCACACTGTATCACTAGAATCAGGCTGTACCTGGCTGATAAGCTCTAACTATGGTGAAACCAGTCCTGGGTTGCTTGTACTCTGGTTCAGGTTGGACCTGGCCTGGCAATTCAGGCTGGACGGATCCCTTTGGAGCATGGTCAAGACTGATTTGCATATGGCTGGGTCCAAACTGAGGTGGCACGGTGTGTGCAAAATAACGATGGACTGGGATGCGGCAGTGTCTTAGATTAAATCAAGCATTCCATCCATCACTTATTTTGTATACTTTAGTGCAAATAACCTAAACCACTGGCAGTCGCTCTAGTTAGCATTTCAACTCATTGTTTTTCGCCCGCTGTGCCACCCTAGACAGAAGCTCGTCTTATGCAAATCAGCACTGGCCCTGCTCTTTATGGAAACAGTCCATCCGAACTGCCAGGCACGGCCCCCTCTGGAACGGAACATAAGCCATACCAGACTGGTTTCAGCCTTGTTAGGCCTTGCCAGAGAGGTATAACTTTGATCCTTATGATACAGTGAGTAAGGGACACACAGCTGGGCATAGCCTTGGCTACTTGGGGCAATATATCAAACATGTACAGTTATGGTAGGAATGCTTGCAAATAGTTTAAAACTCTAGCTGTCCATCTCTCTGGGTAGCATTCCAACACATCTTTTTTCTCCTGCTCTGTACTCTAGACAGATGCCCTCCATATGGAAATCTCTACTGACCCTGCTGCTCATGGTAACAGTCTAACCACTGGCAATCGCTGGTGGTGGCATTCCAACTTATCATTGCTTTGCCTAGTATACCACCTCAGATTAGACGTAGTTATATGCAAATCAGTCTTGACCCTGCTGCAATAAGAACAGTCCAGTCCGAATGGCCAAGTCCTCTCTGAACCAGAACACAAGCAACTTAAGACCAGTTTCCCCCTGATTGCAGCGCTTCAGTCAGGTGTAGTTTGGTTCCAGTGGCACAGTGCTCAAGTTACCCACATCTGGGCATACCCTTGGCCACTTAATGCAGTGCATCAAACACACACAAGGTGCTTGGAGGATGCTTGCTATAAGTCTACCCATTGTCAATTGCTCGGGTAGCATTCCAACCCATCATTCTTTTGCCCAGTGTACAACCTCAGGCTCGACTCAAACCATTGCTGCGTGGTTGGAGGATTTTTACTGATGCCCAAACTCTTCCCTTCAGGACACTGTTGATGACTCTTCGATGACTACAATCAACTCCTCCTTCCTCCTTCTACTAGCAACAGAACTTTCATATTTGCAGGTCTTACTCCAGATGATGTCTGTAGTGTGTCTGGTTTTATGAAATGGACAACCTTCCAGTTTTTAAACTGTAATGCAAAGGGAATGCCACCTCAAACAAGAGCAGCAGATTAGGGGAAACAGCCTTTACCACGAAGCATTTTCTACGCGTTAGGTTTACAACGATACACTTACCTCGAAAACGTCTTCACAATGCGAATTGCTTCAACGACGTCTTTAGCACGCAAGCAACGTCATCACGGAAAAACGTCTTCCTGGTCGTGAAAAAAAGCGTCAGTCCTTCGTTAGTGTCGGCGAAGACCTAAGAAAAAGGGAAAAAAAAGAAGAAAGGGGGCTTGGGGGGGTCTCCCCCCCCCCCAAAAACGAAAAAGCGGGGTAAAGGCAAGATCTAGGTAAGGGCAATGCGAAGAAAAAACATTCCGTTGTAACGCATGCGTGGTAAAGGCATGCGTTGCAACGGAATGCGTAGTAACGACATATATTCCAGATTAGACCTCTATGTGATTAACAGAAAAAAATTGATTTAAACGCAAATTTATGTAGCTTTAAAATGATTTTTCTTTATTAGATTCCCTTATTTTAAAACAATGAAAACAAATTCAAATCTTTCAATCCAACAAATCAAAAGTTTTGAAAATAAATCAACATGTTTCACGACTTTGCTAATTATTTTTGTTGCTTCTTTAGGGCTACTAAGGTGCTAAAAACTATATTCTTCAATCAAGTATATAATTGAAGTATTGTGCACAAACACTAAAGAGAAGATCTCCCCTTTGGAAACCTATATATCACACTATGTATCACACTTTGTATAGATAAATCAACACGTCAAACCACAACCAGTCAATGAATGCACATACTATATTCAATGTGTTATCTTCTCAACAAAACGAGTACTACAGAGATATAAAAATGCACAAAACTTTTACGACGTGTCTTTTCAATATTTGTGCACATGTATCAATATGCAGTGCCTTTCATGTTACAATTGAGAAGATGTTATTATTATACAATATAAAACAATTCATTAAAAAAACAATATGGCCCAAATTAAAACCCACAAATCAGACAAAAATTATTGTTAAAAACTGAATCCGAGGAAGAAGCATGTAACAGTACAGATATGTCTATATAACTGTTACGTATCTGCTATAAACATCAATTAGAATCCTGATGAAATAGACACTTTTTCATCTGTGGTATCCCAATGTAAAGCAGATTCTGCATACAAATTACTTCAACCCGTTTCAGTGGTGTTGGAAGTTCTAACCACCTTCTTCAGGGCAGTATAGATAAATGTAATGCTCCCAAAAGATTCAAAGAGTACAATATCAAATAATGAGATCCAAGAAATCCTAATATGGGCCTTTATGTTACTTGAGGAGTACTGTCGTTCTCAGCAATTCTTTAGATATCCCCACTTGTGCAATGGTGATCGACTCAGCCACTTTCAAATATATGGTTGTATTGATAAGAGGACTTGCTGCCTGCCACTGGTAAATGTCACAGTAGGGCTGTTGGTCCCAATTTATAAAAACTCCTCTTTTCTGATTTCCTCAATGTTTATAGAAACCGCCTCTACTACTCCATTATTGAACACATAGACCCTCTCAAGGTCTCTATAGAGGATATTATCTGTTACTAATTCTCCAAAATGCTGGGTTAGCATATGATTCATATGCATTCATTTGGCTGCACTTGCAGGATACATGCAGAACAGGGAAAATCCCTTTTCCAATTCCCTATTGTTGAAGCTTTCACGGAGAGTCTTAAAAGGGTCATATCTCCCAAAACTCCTCCAGCCCTCATTTGGAACTTGAATGTAGATCTCACACTGCTCATGGGCTCAGTCTTTGAACAGTCAGCTTCTGGGGTTCGCAGTTTATGCTGTAGAAGGTAGCCTTTTTTCATATCTTTTTATTAAGCTTTATTTCAACCAACAATAACAGAATGAAAGCACCAATCGTACCAACACCTGATGTGGTAGTGAGCATTACTAAGAGTCATAACAAGGACTGTGGACATGGAGTACACTGATCTCATATCAACAGGAAGTCAATTATCCAAAGCAAATCCCTGTGGCGCCTCTCCTCATGAGCCTTCCGCACACCCCCATTTGCTTCCAAGAGTACCGAGCCAGCCACAAGGTCCGGGTTCTGGGGTCCGGTCTCCCGTGTCATATCCCTTTATGTTCCTGTCCTTGGCCCCTGATTATCGTAAACGTCTGGGGGCATTCCCTCCCCAGTACATAAGGTTCACCAACCTGTCTGCAGTACTCCATTTTAGACCTCCATTCCTGCACTGACTGGACCTCCACTCTCACCCAGTATTAAATTATGTCACGTCTTGCGAGCACCAGAGCTGTGCTAACATGGAGGAGTGTGTATCTGTCGAGGGTCCCCTCCCCCCAGATACCCTGGGAGAACCACCCAGGGTTGAGCACTAGGGGGTCTTCCTCTTCTAAAGAAATCCTATCTGTATGCCCTACCAGAACCCCTTCAGTCTTCGACACTCCCAGATCGTGTGTAGAAGAGTACCCCATTGGCCACACCATCTCTGGCATTGGTCAGTGTCTATTGTGCCCATTGTGTGTACCCTTGTGTGGGTGAAATAGACCCAATGGAGTAATTTCAGACAAACCAGCTGTAATCTGGTCTGTATAGCAACCTCCCCAGGGTACCTACATGCCGTCCTTCATTCATCATCCTGGTCATACTCCCACTTCTCTCTCAGAGTCTGTAGGGAGGATTGACTGTTGACGAGGAGTGTGGAGTATATCAGTAATGTGGCGTGTCTATGTATGAGGGCCCCAGGGAGTTCTGCTCCTCTAGATCCTAAGACTGGTCAATCTTACCTGTAAAGATGGACCTAACATGCCGATAGTATAAGCACTGGTCTCCGAGCATGTCAAATTGTCCCTGTAAGGACAGCCACCCCGTTTCATCCTGTAGGTCCCCTAACTTCGAGATTGCCAGCATATCCCGTTGTCTGTGGCCTGTCACCCCACGTAAGTCCACCAGTGCACTTAACCCCCATAGTGGAGTCTCCAGTGTCTGCCCAACTTATCTTGTGCAGTGCCCGCCTCCAGAACCGATTCACTTTGGCTGTTGGCTCCAGGAGTGCCAAGGACCTTTCTGGTCCATACAGCTGTCTAGCATAACCCTGTGGGTCTTGCACCCTCTAGTCCGCCAGTAGGGAGGCTCCCTTTGGTCTATGAAGGACCAGTCGTTTACCACCAGCAGTTGAGTTGCTCAATAGTTTAGGCGTAGATCTGGAAGCGCGATTTCCCCGTCTGTTGATCGCCTGATCGGGGTGTTAAGTGCTCTCCTTACAATGCCACTGTACCATAGCAAGGCTCTCATCTCTGCCTCCCCCGCTTTAAAGAAATTACCTGGGTCCTTGAATAACGTGTTTTGGTGAGTGTAAAGGAATTTGGGCTGGTATATCATCTTGGAAAGGACGGACCTCTCCAGCAGCAAGAGGGAAAGTTGATGCCAATGGCCCACATGTCTGTGAAAGCCCGCCAACATACAGCCCAAATTTCTCTCATAAAATAGATGTCAGTCTGTGGCCACATATATACCCAGGTAGGTGAATCTGGTCTCCTCCCAGATCAGAGGACTTGACCACTCATTTTGTGGTTTCCAAGTCAAGTGTGGGTAAACAACGGACTTTCTCCTATTAATAGTAATACACAAGAAGTGTACGAAGGCTCGAAGCATCTTGAAAATTCTCAGGAGAGAGTGATCCCGGTCCACAGATTACAATAGGACATCATCAGCATGGAGAGTGATAACATCCTCCCAGTCACCATCCCTTCTAAATCCCCTTAAAAGTGTGTTTCCCTCTTTATCTTGTTTGCCAGTAGTGTTGTTGCTACCGCAAATAAAAACGGGGATAAGGGTGTCCCTACCCAGTTCAAAATCCTCCAAGCGAGTTCCATTCACTAGCTTCTTCTCCTTATGTCTATGGTATTTAAATTTAAGGTGTACCCACGTCAGCAAGAATGGTCCAAAACACATCATCTCCAGCAGCACCATGAGGTAGGGCCATTCTTGGGAGTCAAAGTTTTTCTCTACATCTAGCGCCAACAGTACCGCCAGCTTCTTCAACCTCCTTCTACAGGCCAGTCATCCAAATAAATGCCAAAGGTTGTGTCTAATGGACTGGTAGAGCATAAAGCGAGATTGGTCCATGGCCACAATACTATCTATCACCTGCATTAGGCGTTTCACCATAAGTTTGGGAAGTATTTTAGGTTTTGATGTTCAGAAGAGATGTCGCCTATAGGATGCGCATTCATCTGGCGCCGTCCCTGGCATGTGTATTAGGCAAATAAATGCCTGTTGGGGGTCTCCTGGAAGCTCGCCCCTCTCCCTGGATTAATAAAACATGTCTTGGAGTGGCTGCACCACCTTACTATTGACAAATTTAAAGAATTCCGGGTGTAGGCTGTTAGGTCCCAGGGAATTCCAACTTGATTTTGGAAAGGGCCTCCTTAATCTCCTTCAGCAGTAGTTTGGCATCTTGGGATTTCCTGGCTTCCTCTCCCTACTGGGGGGCCGTAATGTTGCTCATGAATTTATGCATGTCCCCCCATGTCTCTGGAGAAAGCCACAAGGCAAACAAGTCGCTCAAGGTCCGCGCAAAAGTTTGCACAATCCCCCCCACGAGCCTGTCAACGTTCCTTGTTTGGTACGGCTCACGGGGATCCATCTCTAACCCTCCTCTTTCTTTGCCAGCCAGGCTATCATGTTTCCTGTCAAATTCCCCATTTCATAGATCCTACTCTGCCCTGGAGCATCCTGGCTTCCTGTTGTAGAAGGTGCATTTACCTCTCTCTGAGTTGAGGCAGGCGCTCCGCCAGTTCCGGGTTTGGTGTCTCCACATATCTCTTCTCCCTGTTCTATATCTGGTTCTCTAGTTCCACCACGTTCTCCACCCTATGTTGTTCCCTGTTACGAGGGAAATGAGGTGACCTCTCACCACCCTCTTGTATGCCTCCCAGAGTGCCACCCCAGACAATACCTACCCTTTATTTTCCCAGTAGTTGGTCCTCACAATTTTTGTGCATCTCTGGATGGCCCAATCGGTCCATTTCCAGGCTAACATTGTAATCCAGGGCGCAACAACGCAGTACATGGATGAGAGTAGTCCGAAATGCCCCTCTACAAATATTTTGTGTTCCGATATCTGTGCTGTTGGATCACCAGTACTAAGAAATAGTCCATTCTCAACAAGGAATGAGCTGTATAGGATGCCTCTGAGAACTGCGTAATCCACAGATGCGAGGCCTGCCAGAGAACCACCAAACCTAAAGCCTCGTGAACATCTGGAGGTCTGGGTCTCCCAACTAACTGGAGTATCCTATTCATGTCCCGCTGCACTGTCAGGTTAAGGTCTCCACCCATAATTAGCAGCGTGTCGGGGATTTTAGCAATCCAGTGCCCATCCTTCCCAGCCCTCTGAATCCCCTGCAGAAAATATCAGGAATCCACAATCCAGCTTTTCCCATTCCATGTGCGCCCTACTTCCACCCAGTACCCTGATGGATCCACCCATGCTTTTGTCACCTTAAACGGTAGGGACCTGCAGGCATGGATCCTGCTCCCCTCGATCCTGTGGAGTAGCCTGCATGCACTAAGTTCTTGTAACGACCTTTGTCCAGGATCCCACAGTTGTTACCGGTCAGGTGCATTTCTTGCAACAAAATCAGGTCTGGGCATGGATGCATCAGGTATTTCATCACCACCCCTGTATCATGTTTTTTACAAGGTCATTTACATTCCTTGATTAGGTTTTGAGGAGGTGCCTTCCCTCCCCTGGTGAATATATCTCTTTATTCCACTTGCTGTCACCCCGCATGTTGCTACAACACGTTTGTTACAATGACCGCGTTGTAACAACGCATACCATTACCCTGCAAGTCGTAACAACTACTTGCGGAGGGGGTGCTGGATGTTGGAATAGTATAATTTACTATTCCAACTCCAGTCTGTGCAGACAGTAGCGAAGGTGTTGGATTTTAAATCGAACACCTCCTCCCCCCTCCGCAAGTCGTTGTAACGCCTTGTGAGGTAATCGTATGCGTTGTTAAAACGCAGTCATTGAAACGACTGTGTTGTAACAACATTGGGGGTGACGGATTTGTAGTAAGGGCTGTTTACCCTCCTGATGGGACGTCGTAATCATTTACTTTTACAATGCAGTAAAAGTACACAAATGCCTTGGAAAGTCATTGCGAAATCTATATCCACTAGTGGTAATTCTGAATTATTTCATGATTAGTAGTATATTTTTGATTACGGGCTTTTAACTGCTGACCATTGCAATATTTAAAGTTCTCCAAGGCAAACAAATGTTTTAAAGACTTCACCAAGAGCACTACCTGTTCTTAAGACAAACTGCTAATAATACTTATTCTCTTAGCAGTCCACTTTTTCGAGAAATATAGTTTTCCACTCTCTTACTAGTATCTTATTTTAGAGCACCGAGGAGCCTAATCAGATTATTTCCTTATTACTATTTTTTTGCATCCATTTGAATAGTTGGAATTGCACTCATTATATATCCTGTGCTTTCTTTGGAATAATGTTTTGTGAATCCCCGCGCCAGACTCCATTTTAAAACGTTAAGATAGCTTGTATGCCTTTGGTCCACAGTCGGCATGGAGTTGATCGAGTGATTAGAGGAGCTGAACCCAGCTGTTGTGCGCTTTCCTTCTGAAGGCATTCTCTCTTCCTGGCTGAAGTCTGCTAAACACAGTTGATACGCTGCAAACAGATATGCAGTGCACAGGACCCCAAGAAACTCTAGAGGCAAGTTAGCTATTTCATGCTCTCATAGTGTAGTGCCTAAAAGTAGCATTGGGGTGATAGGATGCTAGGAATATTGTAATAACGTGTTAGAACTGTTCATTTTATTCTCACTGCTAGCAACATGCACAAGTTCTGTTTCAATTTTTTAAGCGACAGACTAAGTGCCTAATTTATATGCAGGCAGAAAGAATGCTCTGTCGCAGCTCCGACGGAGTATCCTTACCGCCACATAATGGTCCTCCTGCCGTATTTAAATGGGGGCGGACCATAGGTTTGGTTAAGGTGGTGACCATAGCCAAACCTCTCTAACGGCCCAACAGAGTGAGGGCCATCATATAAATGGCTAGATGTCGGCACACCCAATCTGGAAGGGTGGATATAGACTTTTTTTTGTTACTGACGGTCACCGTCAGGCAAACTCGGGTGTTGAGGGACAGTGAAATGCTAATGATGTTCCCCCGCAATGGTAAATGACTCCCATGCCAAGGAGAGCATTACATTTTTTATTTTCAAAAAGAAAATCACGTTTTGAGATTTTACTTAGGAAAATAAAAAGAAAACTGTTTGGTGCAGGGCTGCATCATGCTGAAGCAGTCTTGCACCAAACAGCAAAATGCATTGGCAGGATCCGCTATGACGGCGGTTCCTGCCAACACATTATGAGTGAGTGTTTGCTTGGCGGGCATTTATAAATTTGGCAGGCGTTCCCTCTGCCGTGGGGACGGAATGATTTACTCCGTGGCCCTGGCAAAACGACGTGCCATCAGCCAAATAATAAATCAGGCCATAAGACTGTTGAAATAATTATTTCAAATATACAGTGTAATTGTTAGTGCTATTTGCTTGAGTGTGCTAATCTAAGAACGAAATTGGGTTTGAATTACTACTGTGTCGCTAAAATGTTTATGGGCCTGTTAGTAACCCAGAAAACACGAACACCACCCTTGCAGGAAAGCTCAGTGGGTTGTGTGGGGCTGTAGTTAAGCTGAACTTCCTTCCTCAGTGATGGTGCTCTGAACTATGTCCTTGCACCCATGGGTTAGTAACTCAACCCCTGCAGACCTTGGGTCTGAAACCCAGAGCGAGCAGCAAAAGGGCCTTTCCAGACATCAGTCCTCTCGCTTTTAAAACTTCAGTCTTCATTTAGGGCCTTCAGTGTTTGCTTGAGTAACCGTGTTAGCAGACACGCTCCCTCTTTTTCCCCCTCTTTTTCTTTCTCTCTTTTCTCTTTCCCTTCTCTCTCTCTTTCTCTCTCTCATTCTCGCTCAAATCCGTAACCTTTTCACAGCAAGCATTTTGTTCAAAAGTTCTTTGGCTCAGAATTGTGAGAAGATGCAGAATCGATGCACAGCTGCATGTCATACTGCTTTTCATTTGCACTTTACCCCTACTGATTACTGTCCTACCAGCACACTTCACTGGGCATGCTCCTTCCTATGTTCTCAGGTCTGTTACGTTCACACACCCCTAATCTGTCATCTATCCATATAATTGATCTGAAGGCCTCTTTGAACATTGGCCCTTGTTAGACACCTTCTGCCCTATGTAATTTCAAGCACTAGTCATCTTCTTTTGTTTTACTGCACTCTGCATAGTGCAGCAGATCACATGGTTGGTAACTTCATAACTGTAATGTCAACTTTTAGTGGCCTTCGGCATGGCGAGAGGTTGAATGGGCGCATAATATTGTAGGCATGGGACAGTTTATCAGAGTGTGGCTTTTGTAGTGTTCATGTGGTCTGACCTGTAGGTGGAATGAGTGACGGTGGCATTTGATTAGGCTGTGAATAGCGTCAATGAGTTTATTTAGATTTTTTTTTTGTAAACTGTTACTTTATATAGCACTAGAGCCAGAGAAGCTGGTGTGGTGAAGGGGAAGTTAGGAAGGGTCGGGTAAGTTAAGGGTGAAAAGGTATTTTAGCAAGTATTTATATTTTTCTATGACTCATGATGAGGTAAATCCCATCAAAGTAGCTTAAGGTTTCCATGTTGTGATCGTAGAAATAGGTGGTTCCTGATTGTTGGGTGGAAGTGTGACATGCCAAAATTGGTAGATGTCCTTTCAGCCTTCCAGTGGGATGCTCTGCATCATTTATAGTGGAAGGAAGGCTCTGTTCCCAATAGAGGAGCTGCCGCTGACTCTGACTTTGAGGACACTTCCTAGGCAGTCCTTGTGTCAGAGGGACTGCTCGCTTGAGGGGGGCCTCTCGGACGTTGTTCCTTCCTACGTACCTTGTGTCTGGGACTGCCACTGAAACCTTGGTTGCCAGGAAAACACTTTCAATTCTCCCACACACTGGGAAACAACTTCCAGCACGGTGGACTTTAGTTATGTGAGCCCTGTAGCTGATCATTAGCTGACATGTAGAAAATACTCTGAGCAGTAAGAGTCCACAAGTCGTCATGATAGATTATAGTTTGAATTTCAATTTTAGATATGCTTTTTCCGCATGTTGATTTTTCCTAACCATTTGCTTGCTGTTTTCTTACATTGCATACATTGTGGCCTCGGACACTAACTAACCTCTTGATGTTGCTAAGGTAACTATTTTTTACTCAAAAGCCAGCTTGCTATCTCTGAAAATACACCTAGTTTGCTTCTAAAAAACAACTTTTCATTCTGGGAGAACAGTTTAGTTCTCCTAAAGAAAAGTGTGTCATTGCTTGTAGATAATTATTTTTACCTGAAGTGTGAACTTTTGTGTTTAGAAAACCTCCAAGCATCAGCCTGTCACTTTCATAAAGTTCTTAATAACTTGCAATTGTCACATGTACTAATGCCTGACATGAACGTATTTTGCTGACCTGCCCTTGAGTCATTATCACCTGTGAGGAATGCCCGCCATGAACCACGATTATTCACCACTTAAAGGACACCCATAATTTTCCATGGTCATCATTATGTCAGTGGTGGCCACTGTTGCACCTAGGATAACCACATCCATGATAACATTATGAAATGCTTGAATTAATCTCACGCACTGGTAATTACTGTGGACCTTATTTCAGTCCATTCTTCTTTGCTCACTGTTTGACTTGAGAGGGGACCAATCTTTTTCTCATCAGTCATCTTCTACTAATATAGGCCCAAACTGCTAGGCTATGTTAGCTCTAATAAGGAAAAAAAGCAACTTTGCCCAGTTTCAGCCTTGTTGTTCCTAATCAGTGTGGTGCATCATAAGTCTTATGGCACATCGAAAACCCAGGTCTGGGCCATTGTGCCATGGATGCCAACCATTATGGCAAAGATGCCTACATTATACAGGAATGGATTTAGACCCGTTCTTGGTTTTCTCTGTCCCCCTATGTGAAGAGCTTACTAGAAGAATGGGTCTACCCTTTCCCATTTGAGCATAACAAAGAGTGGCTTAGCCTCCATAGTAAACAAGAGAGTGCTTCCTAGATACAAAACTAGGAAAGGTGCTTGAGAGTTACAGAGAAAGAAAGCTATCTGTGTGCATCGTTGTTCCTCCCCATTCCGGTGGAAAATATATCCACAGTGCCTCCAGTTTTGACTTTAGATAGGAAAGAAACATATACTACCCAACTCACTTTGTACCATGAACATTTATTAAATAGTTAGAGAAGTAACATTAAGAAATATTCACTATTATTTTATACAGTTAACAATCCATACTCTTGGCCTATGGTGTATGTCTGAATCATATGTACAACATACAATTACCACTATGTATACATAAGGGGTGATACACACACCCTAGGATCCATTCTGACCTAAGAAAAGACGTAAGCGCTTACCGTTTTCCTGGGACCGGGAGGAGTATTTTGGCTCCCGTCCACTGGCACCAATTGAAGTGCTCCACGTGGGCTGGACATGCCCTTATACATACTTGGAAAATAGGACACACCTATATACAGAATTACTAGATGGATGAACAGTAATTTATCACATTACCCCATTTTTCCTTTTGGATGGATCATTTCACTAATTCCCACGCTTATTGTTCATAGCTAATATTGATGAATTAAATACAATTCCATCAAGTTGGACTTTCCGGTAGAATTTCCCACTGCTTTTGTGCCCTGAAGAAGTCCATTTTCATTTGGTTGAAACACGTTGGCTCACTTTTTTGCTGTGCATATAAGAATCATTAAAGAGAGGATTTCTTACGGACTTTAGAATTTTTGGAGGATATAATTCTAATTTTTACAAACATAACAAAGGTGGTGCACCTCTGGTCTTTATTGCCTTTGAAAGTGTACACCTTTTAATAATGAAAAATGGCGAAGAAATTTGGAGAACCTGTTTAAACTTGAAAGGATGTGCACGTTCCAATTTTGCTAAGAGGCACCATGTTTTGGGAGCCTTTGTTGTAAACTAATCAACAAAAATATATATATTTTAAATCATGCAAAATACGTTATATTTGGCACATTAGATGAAGCAGGATTATTTTAGAGGTAGGTGTGCTAGAAAGTGTACATACAAAGAAGACATAAAGTTCCAATGACACTCTCTGTGTCCCTTATTTCCATTTGAGAGCATTACCATATGATTGCTAGGCAGGAGAGAATAGGGTTGTGCCTGAGGATACATAGGTGGTATCTAGTGAAACCACTTGGGAAACATGCTGTGTATACTCAGGCATCATTGGGGTTGGAAGTATTAGGGGTTTGTGGCTGACAAGATGATGTATATGGTGACATCTTACGCTCACTGATGGTCCTAAGTACCTTGAAAGGTGGGGAGTGCGGGTTGGGGAGCTCGAAGCGAGGCCCTGCCTGAAAGACCTGGCCTGTGTATATTTTAACAGTGACAGGCTGGGATGCATGGGGCACAGTTCTTTCCTTCGTCTTTCCTGGAGCGATCCTTTTTTGGTTGTTTGTAGTGTGTTCATCTAGCTGTCAGTCTTCTCTCTGTTCTTGCTCCAACAAAAAAAACATAACTTGAAGACACCAGCAATTGGAACACTCCCCTGCATCAATTCCTAAAGAATTTAAAACAGTTTCAGACCACAGCAAAGCCACTGTTCAACTGCAGATTATTAGTTGCTGTTCCTGCTTTTAATAGTTGTGTTTTAATAGATTCCTTTCCAAAAGTGGGTGTGTTATATTCGAATTGGAGTCTGTATCTTCAAGCTTTACTATTTATGTACTGGTGCCTAGTGTTTATGGACAGGCAGCTTTAGAAACTAGTCTCATGTCTGATTATTGGAGAGTGAATAGGAATCAGTGTTTTCATTGGCCTGCTCGAGCAGGCGACATGAAGAGAATCGCCCAGAATGACTCTGGTGACCTACATCCCACAATTGTCCAGTGTGGCACTTGCACTGGGGCTTAACATACTCTTTGGCCCAAACAGTGCAGCCATTTACTGGTTGCCAGTTAGATATTTTGAAGCTAAGAAAAAACTCCTTTTCTTCTGCATTCCTTAAGCCATCACAGCTCTGACTTGGTGCTGAGGGAGCTCTCGCTGGTCTTTCTGTCATTACTTACAGGTGACAAGTTGGAGCTTTTGCCAGAAATCAAGCGACACAAGGCTCCACGGAACTTCTCTGCCACAAAAAAGTACATTACGGGGTCAAGAGCGCCATTCAAGCAGGTCAAGCAAGATGTAATTCGATTGCTGAGAGCCAGCCCGCGCTGCAGGGCACAGGATGTCTGGGCACCTTGGTGGAGAAGAATATATATTCCGCGATTCACATGATAAGGCACAAAGCAGACAAGGAAGATGGTCAAAACCAGAATGATCATCTTGATGGCTTTGTCCTTCAGGTGTTTCTCCACACGATTGCCATTACGCAGACGGTGGATTATCAGCAAGTAGCAGGTGACCGTGGTCACAAAAGGGAGAGTGAAAGCCACGGCCACAGACACCAGTGCGTATCGTGAGGCCTTCTCTCGATACAACTGTAGACAAACGATAGTGTCATTCACCTGGACCGTCTGTGGGCTGAGCAGGAGGGGAGCCATTGCCACAGCAACAATGACCCACAGGAAGGTGCAGGCCAAATGGGCATAAAGTGGTCGGCGCAGTCGAATTGACCTCACAGGGTGAACAATGGCAAGAAAGCGGTCCACGCTTATGCATGTTAAGAAGTAGATGCTTGCATACATGTTCAGGTAGAACAGGAATCCAGTAACGCGGCAGGGCACTTCACCAAATGGCCAATGATTGCTTGAAAAGTGATAGACTAGCCGTGTAGGCAGAATTAGCACGAATGTGAGGTCTGCTAATGCCAGGTGCATAAGGAAGATGTTCGCTGGAGTTCCTGATTTTCTGTCTCGGAGGAAGATCCCAAGTGCTAGGACGTTGCCCACTACAGCCACAACGAAGGTCAGTAGATAGAAGGTAGCTAGAACGATGTTTTCGGCGTCTGTTTCTTTGCCACATCTCTCAGATGTCTGCAGGGATGAGTTGAGAATCTGAGCTGTTAAATCCACCAGATCATTCATTTTGTTCACTGTGACCATGACCTAGAAAATAAATGCATATACAGCTCTATAAAAGATGCACATATTCTGATGTTTATAGACTTCAGCAATTGCATTTGTAACTCATGCAGATCCCACTGTCACGTTAAGCCTAATTTCTTATTTGGAATTCAGTGTGTCTGATTAGATTTAATCTCTCCTCCTTCTTCTTATATATTACTAAACTCCCCTCTGCACCACGACAGCGCCAAGCCAACATCTCTTACTAACTCCTTTCCTGACCGCTAATCTTTTCAGCTCTCAGTGACAAACCTGTTCTTTTGTGGATCGTGTTGACTCCCCATATTTTCCTTTCAAGCTCACCCGTGTGCGTTCTTCTTTCCTTCCCTTTACCATTTTGCTGATTGCCATCTCCACTTGATGCAAGATGCACTATTTCCTAGACATCCCTGAGGCGTGCTTCATGTTTGCTAACCCCACACAAGCTGCTCCTTACATCATACAAACCTAACAAACCCTGTCCATCCCCAGCTCAGAGCGTGCATCATTACACCATAAACCTAGCGCACAGACTATATCTTTTTGAGTGTCAGTTCTCTGTAGTGGCATCTTTTTATGCACCATGCTTTACAATGGTCTCAGCGGCGGCTGACACAGGTGAGTGTGGTTGGGCGGGGCAGGGTGGGAGGCCGAAGTGGACAGACGACGGAATAGGTATAATAAAATAAATAAATAATACATATTCTGTCTGTCGACTTTCCCCCCCTGCCGCGCGCGCCCCACCGCACTTACCTGTGCCGGCCGCAGCTGAATGGTTTGAATCTAATGGTTGAAGCCCTATAAGTTTTAAAAGGTTGGAAGTATCAGAGTCTGGATTGCGAATGTAACCATAACTTTATGAAGTAATTGAGCCCCCATAATAAATGTACATTCTTCTCCATTTTGAGATTTCTTTTCCTGTTTGACGCTCAGTCTGTAAGTTAGCTGTGTTTCATTTTTCAGCCGCAACACTGAGCACTTTGACATTGCTGCTAAAAATGTACCTAAGGTACAACACCATTTTCAGTGCCATAATAGTGTGCAAATATTGAGGGTTTGTATATTTGTCTGTCTGGTGTTCAAGAGGGCTTACGGCATGATACAACTGCTATTTAGGCATTGTACTGACTGCTTGATTGACCATGTCACTTCTGAATAATACACTGATATCCACTGCCTGTCATCTCAACTCGAGCCTGTGGACTGTCATGAAAGCATGAACCTCCAGTCTGGGAATTGTTAAGCCTCAGAGAAAGTGAAGTGATGTGGACTATGTGGAGAGGACGATGCCAATGTCAAAGTATTTACTATGCAGTAGAAGGATGAAAGGGAGTTGTCTTGGCCATCTGTTGGGACTGGAATGTCCCTAGCATGGTGTACTGTTGTGTTCCCTGCCGTAAATGCCAAACTGTATGTATCTGGTATCCATATCTGCGATGTTGGCCCTGAAATCACAGTTATATAGCATGTGTGGAGAGGCCCAGACCTCCTACTTCTTGAGTAAGGCCCTGTTACCTGGAGGGGTACACCAAGCATGCCCTCATTGACTGACTGAGGACTGTTTTCCCTGTCATAGGTTTAGCACCAGGTGGTGGCATCAAACTGTGTTTTGTGAATTTTTAGTTGAGACCAGAACTTTTTGTCCTTGTCACTGGAGTTAAATCCTACAAGCCCACTCAAGTAAACTTCTCTTCTATGCACCGTACCAGTTTTTAGAGCTGACAATGGTGTATGTATTGTGCATGTTTGTGAATGTAGTCTGCCTGGTACACCCATTGTGTTTTTTTTTTTATTAGACAAAAAGCTGAAACACAACATTGCTTGAAATGCAGGCACGTGCAGAATAGGGGTATATAATGAGCACAATTCAGGAATACATTTTAAGCAAATTCATCAATATTTTGAGAAAAAAAAGAAAGAAAGAGAAAGAAAGAAAAAAAACAAGAGAAAAAAGACAGAAAAAAAAGAGAGCAAATGGAGAAAGAAGAAAAATACTTTTAATTGCTTAGATCATCCACCCAATCTCTGATTGGTCACCAGATCTTTAATCCCTTAAGATTCCCTCTCTTCCCCTTATGAGCATAGAGGGCATTCTCCAAATGAAAAACATGTAACAGACGCATTTTCCATTGCCCAAATGTAGGAGGTTTTGGGTCGAGCCACGAGGAAGCGATGCATAATCTGAGTATAGACATCCCGATAAACAGGAACTCCTTGTCCTTATCCTCTAAAATTGATACCCCGAGTAGCATAAGTTGGGGGGATAACAATACCCTCCTATTCAAAGCATGTTGCAAAAACGTGGTGATCTCCAATCTAAGTTTATCAAGCTCTGGACATGTAGAAAAAATATGTACCAGGTCTGCACCCAAAGTTTTACATCTAAAACAGTGGATACCCTCCAGCCCGCCCCATTTGAAAATTTTGGCAGGAGAGATATAGAGGTCAAAAAATGTTTTAAAACATTGAGCGCGAAGGTTAGCAGTGAACAAGACAGTATTAGCTAAAATGATAGCATTTTCAAGGCATGAGTCAGTGACATCGAGCCTTTCCTGCCATTTATTGGAATGCTTTTCAATATCGTCAGGTAACCCTTCCCGGAGTATCCCATATAACTTCGAAATTGTAAGAGGATCCCTGCCAGTAAGGGCTTCTAACAGCGGGATCACAGTAAGCCCAGTTGTACCCCCAGTTTTCTTAGTAATAAAGTCCCTAATTTGTAGGAACTTAAAAAATTCACTATTGGACAGGTTAAACCTATTTTTAATTATTTCGAATGTGGCCAATTGATCTCCATCAAGCAGGTCTGCTATATTGCGAACACCGGCCCTTAGCCACCGGTCGAAATAACCATCCAACAATGATTCAGGGACCTGACTGTTATTGAAAAATGGGGTGTATCGACTAAACCTGCCCATGCCTAGTTTTTTCCTGACCCTAGTCCAGTTTTGGAATGCTGTAATCAGAGTCTTGAATCGGGTTCTTTTATAATAACTGGGCTCATACATTTTTAGAAAGCAACCGCGCACTCCCGGACCCATTAGCATCTCATATATAGTGGGCAATGCATTTAATGACATAATGCCATTTTCAGCAGATCGAAACAAGGGCCAGTAATATTTAAATGAGGCCGCCAAATAATATAATCTGAAGTTTGGCAGTCCGAGACCACCTCTTTCAACTGGTAATGATAAAAAACTATTTGCACGACACGTTTTTTTATAAGACCAGATAAATCTCGCTATCTCTCGCTCAATCTGTTGAAACCAAATATTGTGTATTTCCAGGGGTATTGTACGAAAGATATAGAGTAATTTAGGTAGAACTACCATTTTTATCATATTACATCTGCCAATAATAGATAATTTCAGATTATCCCATCTAACCATGTCTTTCTTAGTTTTATGTATTATAGGGGTTAAGTTTGCCTCTACTATCTCCTCAGTTTTAGCCCTGACTCGGATACCGAGATACACCGCCTCCTCCACTATTCTATCATCTGAAGAAGTCATAAATTTATTAACAATAACCTGGGTTTTATCTCTGTTAAGCCTGTAGCCAGAGGTTCGGCCGAGCTTCTCGGCCAGCATTTCGACTTCAGGCAAAGCGGTAGATAAATCCGACGTAACGACAGCGACGTCATCGGCATATGCCAGGATTTTAATGTCCATATGATTTAGTCTGAAGGGGGAAATATTCTCTGAGGCCTCTAAGAGCTTGAGAAAAGGATCCATATAGAGTGCATATAGCAAGGGCGAAGATGGACATCCTTGTCTTGTCCCGCGCTCTATTGGGAAAGTTTTGGAGGAGGCACCCATAATCTGTACCTGTGCTGACGGTTTATAGTAAAGAGCCTGCATTGCCCCAATGAAGCCTTCTCCTAGGTTGTTAGCTTTGAGGCATTTCCATAAGTAATTCCAAGAGACACGATCAAATGCCTTTTCGGCATCTAGGAAGGCCACTGCTAGTGGAAGTTTTAAAGCATCAGAGGCATCAAGCATTGTAATAAGTCTCCTTATATGGTCCTCTGTCCCCCTCCCCAGTATAAATCCATGCTGCCATTGGGAGACCAATCGTGGCATGACTCTGTTAAGGCAAGAGGCAAGAATCTTGGAATATCGCTTAGCGTCGCTATTTAAAAGTGTTATAGGTCTATAAGAGCCCATATTTAACGGGTCCTTATCCTTCTTTAGGAAGATGACGATGTTTGCCGAACCCCAAGTGGCTGGTGGTGTGTCTCCTCCCTTAATAGAATTGAAAAGATCAAGGAGCTCCGCCCTTACCTCCTTGAAGAAGGTTTTTGTAGAATTCTAAAGGTATAGCATCGATGCCTGAGGCTTTAGATGATGGTAAATCATATAATGCCTTCTGTAGTTCTTCATCTGAGAATTCTACTTCGAGGTGAGACGCATCCTCATCTGCCAATTTTACTTTAGGCAGGAACATAGGGTCCGAATCTTCGTCAGGTATCGTGTCTGCAGCATATAATGCCTGATAGAAATCTTTGAAAGAATCTCTAATCTCGTCCTCATCTGTGATTAAAATGCCATTCAGATTTTTTATTTGATTTATATGTCGGGCAGAGCTTTGTTGTCTGGTCCTGATTGCAAGTAATCGCCCAACAGATTCACTATATTCATAGCAGTCTTGCTGCTTAGCTAGATATAAACCTGCCAATTTATTTAGATAGAGGTCATTTAGAGTAGACTTGGTTACTAGAATTAAATCCAGAGTTTCAGTAAGTTCAATTTTATCTCTTATTTTTACTATTAATTCCGTCTCGAGTTGGGCAAGTTTCGAATAGTGAATCTTCACCTGATCATTATATCTCTTCCTTTTGCCTGCACTGTAACTAATGGTTTCCCCTCGTATCCAGGCCTTAAAAGTATCCCAAACTACTCCTGGAGATGCCGTACCCCTATTAATGCTAAAAAATTCCTCAATTCTGCTTCTCATAAAATTTCTGTAATCTTCATCTAAGAGTATAGCCCTTTCAAATGACCATTTTTTATTTTTATTTGTCATACCATCAATGAAGAATTCGAAGATCAGGAGGTTGTGATCGGATAGGACCCTGGGTAGTAATTCGATTTTTGCATGTTTTGTGAATTTTTAGTTGAGACCAGAACTTTTTGTCGTTGTCACTGGAGTTAAATCCTACAAGCCCACTCAAGTAAACTTCTCTTCTATGCACCGTACCAGTTTTTAGAGCTGACAATGGTGTATGTATTGTGCATGTTTGTGAATGTAGTCTGCCTGGTACACCCATTGTGTTTTTAAGTGAGCCAGAGTAATGGAGACCTGCGGGATCCATTTTGGATACCCAGCCATTGGCCTTTGCACACAATGGAAGTGAGGTTATTGATGTAAAAGTATTGCTGACATTCCTGAAGCTAGAGAGCGGAGACCTTGCCATAGAAGTGAGGAGGTGGAGACAGTGCTCTAATAGAAATGTGATTAAACCTTTTGCTAGCAAGTTGCTGCTGGTTAGTCTTCCTGAATGCCACCATTTGGTAAATAGTAGCAGAGGTGGGTGCGAGTGCATACTGTGTTGTACAGAGGGGAGAAAAACTTTAGGTGAGGCCTGTCCTTTTGCCTTTAACTGGTTACTCCTTCAGTTTTGCTGATGACAGCCAGGTGCAGAAACCTCATAACTCACTCTTCCTTTTTACGGGTGCTCCAGGTTGGAGACTTTTGTGCTGTGAGAAGCATCACTCTACAGAAAGGCGGTGTCTGGAGAGCAGCCTAGAAGGCACAATTGAAAAGAATTCTACCATAAACCTGTTCTACAGTGGCAGGCAGTGGCTATACATCTCCTTTCTGAGTTTAGTGTAGAAATGTGGGCCCCCCATTTGTGGTTCCAGTCCCACGTTCTCTCTGATCAGGGAGGGAAGTGGTCTGCAGAGTACTAGGTGAAATGATGTGCAACCAGAGCAGGTGTTTGTCCGATAGCCAGCTTCCCAGACATAAGGCTCACCAGTTAAGTTTGAATCTCTTCCTGGAAGAGCTGTGCGCCTGTCATGAAGTGACACGAAGAAGCCTTCCTGTCTGCTCAGAGAGGGAGGGATCCTGCAACCCCACAGGAGGGCTGCCTTTCCAGAAGGACCGAGGTGTAGTGTGTGCCAGCTGTCTGTGGGACAAATAGAAGAGACAGTCCAAGTAGAGCGATCTGAACACTTAGTGTCTATTGGCCTGCAGTCTCTCTGTGCTGGTTCCAAGCAGGAACCACAAAAATGTGTAATTGCAATTGCCGAGGCTGGGTCGAAGGCTGTATTTGTGTGCCAGATTGATTGACCTATGCGTGGTAGCAACTGCCCAGAGGGATCAACCTGTGTGTGGCCACAATTGTCCTGAGTTATTGGCCTCTCCATGGCTGCGACTGCGTAGGGTGATTGGCCTTAGCGTGGCTGCATCTGCCAGCCCAGCAGAGCTACATCTGCCTATGTTGTGACCAGAGGCCATTGCCCAAGACCCCAACTACTGCAAGGCATCCCAATGGTCCGATTGAGACTGCATGATGGAGTCTTAGCGGCACATTCTGGCAGTAACAGATGTTTCACGGTCAAGAGCTCCCTTATATACTTTCTGTGCATGTAACCGTATGACGGAGAAGGAAGAGCAAGAAGTTCAAGATCTTCTTTATCTAAATGGTTTCAGAGGCATTGCCACAATTGTTCTTGGGACGGTTACATGGCTTTATTCCACTTTGAGTAGGAATTGGTTCTCATTTCTAATTATAACTACATTATGTACTGGTAAACACAGCCTTCATGCACCTTGCTAAACCTAAGTCAATCATTTTGATGGACATAAATCCTTCTGATAAGTTTTTGATAGAGCTCCTTGAGTCCCTGTTGCTTATTCTCCTGCTTCTGTGCCTTTTATTAGACAGCTCTGTGGGGTAGCCAAGTGTTTAATTGAACCGCTTCAGTAAAAATTGCCACTCCGAGCTCAAAAATGAAATACTGGTGGTACCAGGAGAACACCTCCATATCTGAAGTCATCCTGCAGCAGATTCCGCATAGCGTCCACCTCCAAAAGGCAGTCATTATGCCTCAGCCCCATTGTCACGTGGCTTCCAGAGAAGCAGGTCAAACCAATTAAAGTATAGGGTGGATAGTTCTCCTCACAATATGTCCAATGGCTCAGGCCTCCGGGATACATTTGCAGTACGCACGAGGAAGAAGATCGACTGAATTATTAGATTGTTCTGAAATAAATCCTTGGCAGGCTGGCAAAGTAGAAGGACCATCACCCACGCACTCCTAGCAAGCAGACTGGACTACGGAAACGCCCTCTACTTTGGAATCAACAAATCCCTGCTCTGCAAACTCCAGACAATCCAGAGCACCGCTGCCAGACTCATCCTCGGCTTCCCGTGACATGAACACATCACCCAACACCTGCGAGGCCTCCACTGGCTCCCCGTCAAGAAGAGAGTAACCTTCAAGCTACTCACTCACTCCTACAAATCCCTCCACAACACTTGACCCCAATACCTCAACGAAAGAGTCTCCTTCCACGTAGCCAAGAGAAACCTCCGCTGACCTCACCGATATCCCGCACATCCGCAGAGCTAGAGCGGGTGGAAGAGCCTTCTCCTACAACATGGCAAAGACCTGGAACGAGCTCCTGATCAACATCAGCCGCACCCCCACTCTGCACACCTTCAGGAAGGGCCACAAGACCTGGCTTTTCGGCTGACTTGGGGCTGCACCCCTCCCCCCCACATCCTCCCCTAGTGCCTTAAGACCCTCACAGGTGTGTAGCGGGCTTCACAATTCCCTGATTGATTGACAGAGCTAATAGTAATTCTTCCATGGAGCAAGCCGGTAACTGCAACTTTACTAGTAGAACCCTGGACTGTCACTAATCAATGCACACTTCAGTGTTAAATACTGGAGAACCTGGCACTAAATATTGACCCTCTGTCATTATGCGTAGGCTGTAGTCTCAGCTTTTATTTCGATAATTCACACAGTAGATACATGCACAAGAACTTTCATGTACCACAAGTACCACAAGTGCAACAGTGGTGAAGGACAACCTGAGGCCCTAATCATCAAACCATGGTTGCCCGTAGTGCCATTCCCAGTGGTCACCATTGTGTTGGACTCAACAGAAGCATGTCAGCCTGTGTGCTGCTGATGAGGACTGAAAGCTCGAAAGTGGTCTTAGGGTGATTTTTTCCAGTCCAGGGAGGACCTGGCCTGGCAGTTTGGGCTAGACTGTTCCCATTGAGCGCAGGGTCAAGACTGATTTACATATGGCTGGGTCCAAACTGGACTGGCATGGTGAGCAAAAAAAACAATGGATTTAGGCACATATTTCTGTACTGGGGTGAATGCATGACATTGTTTTGCATTCTGGTCATCTATTGTTCTTTTTGCATTTGTCACCCCGAGTAGTACAGGTATGCCCAGACGTGGGTCCCGTGCTCTCCATGCCACTGGAGTCAAGCTATCCTGGCTGATGAGGGCTGAAACCCCGAAACCGGTCCTAGGATGCTTGTTTCTAGTCCAGGGAGGTATCCACTCAGAACAGGGGTACCCCAATTTGGAATATAGGGAGAGCAGTAGGGGAAAAAAGTCAATAACTCAAAACAAAAATAAAGCTCTACCTTTTCATATATAGGTGGATCAAATAAATCTGACTGGTATGTCACCCATATTTGGTTGTCAGCAGCGTCAGCAGCCACATCATTTGGAAGAGAGCACACAAACAAATTGAATTTGAGGTTGAAGATAATGTTTTTTATCTTTATTATTTGAGAACAATAGTTCAATTAGTGAATCTACAAATAACTCATATACTAGGGATAAACGAAACAACAAATTTTTTGGGGAAATGATATATACAAAAAATCAGGGTGGGCCCCCATAGGGGAATTGAAAGAGTATATATACAATTAAATAGCAATCATTTTATCAAACAATCCATACATTCATACACAGTCAGTCAAAAACATAAAGCATACATTTACTCTTCATTAAAATGTTAGTGAATATACGGAGGAGCAACCTCCTCACAGTATTGAGGTGTCTAAAGTGTTAGACACCACTAGATCATATAGAGGGATACGCCAGATCGAACAAACTTAAGGCGCGAACCTGCCGCTGACCGCGGCCCCCGCAGGGGGCCACTCGGCGGTCGGCGCCTTAGTGGCCCCGGGGCCCCGGTCACCCCTCCCCACTCCCTCCTTCGGGGGGGGCAGGGATCCTGATTGTTGCCCCCCCCCCTCCGTGTCGGGGGCCGGAAGTGACGCGCAAGGCGCGTCACTTCCGGGCCCAGGTGTGAGGGGAAGGCTATTTAGCCTTCCCCCACCCTCACTGGCGACCTCTTTGTCGCCCACCTCGCCTCATACGTCGCATCGCCGCTCTAGGTCGTCGTGCTTCATATTTAAGGTAAGTCTTGCTGCACCCACTCCGCCCCGGCCCTGTCCCTGGGCGGTACCAGGACGACGGGGCCCTGTGGCACGGTTTGCCACGGGCGGAGGGGGCGCAAGACCTATGCAAGGGGGCGAGTTTGAGGGCGGTTGAGGTGACCGTGGGCTGCGCTGCCGACTTGCGGGAGAGGAACTAGTTTGGCGCATTAGCGTTTCCCCCCGCGGCTCTGAGCAAATTACTAATCCCGCCGTGCCCGGGAGGGCATGTAAATATGGCACCCACGCCCAGGGCTATGATTACCCACGCCCAGGGCTACGATTACCCACGCCCAGGGCTACGATTACTTGTTGGCCCCTCGTTGTTGGGCCGAGCCCGCGTTTAATTTACCTCCACCTCCATGTGCTCGATGCGTATGTGCATCCGGTGCTCAGGCACAGCGCTCCAATAATTCTGGCAGAGTTCGCGCAGTGACCCGGAGGCTCGGGCCGCCCCCTTAATTTCATCGAGTTGGGTCCGTGTGCGGCTTTCGGGAATCCACGTAATCTCCCTGTACAGGAAATGGTGGCAGCACTGCATAGTGCATCGCGGCACGCAAACTGTCGTGTCCTGTTAGCTCAGTTGGTTAGAGACTGGGGCTAACGAGGCTTAGGTTGCTGGTTCGGTCCCCAAACTGGCTAATTAAATTCTCGGTTCGGGTCTAATTCCAGGTTAGGCTCCGAAGGTCTAGCGGCGGGTAGCGGGGAAGGGGGGCTTAGGGGTGCGCGAGCCTGCGTGAATTGCCCCCCATGCCGCAGCAGCCGCGGCACGCATCTACCGTCCTCTCTCCCCCCACCCCCACCCCCTCATGCCAGGTAATGGGCCAGGAAACGGCTGGTGCGAGGATCAGGGTGGATGGGCGAGAGGGGGGGGGGCGATGTTAGGCCCATAGCGCAAGTGGAATTGTACCGCTGGCCACGAGCCTAAGACTGGCCCGGCCTGATTTGTGCAAAAAGGTGGATAGGTGATGGCCTGACGGCAAGGGCGGTAGACCTCGAAACTCGGGTTCGGGTCGTGGCAATGACGAGAAAACGTCCTGTGTTTCTGGGCATATCACTTACGCTCACTGTGTGTAGTGACGGTGGAATGCGCCCACAGGTAGCGCATCTGGTGTAATGTACCGCGCTCGGTTACCCGATACCTGCGGGTCAAGTTTGCTTGGGTAGTCTCCACACACGGGGGGCTCGTGCGGGTGTGAGCATTGGGGCGGGCACTTTGCCGGCCGCATTGTTGGGTTTAATGCTGCCTTTTCGGCCAGTGCTGTGGCCGCAGCGTGAGGACAGGGGGCCAGTCCCGGCACCCTCGGCGTGCTCTAATACTGGAAGTGGCGGAGCAATTGCTGGGCAGGCGGGAGGTGGCGGGATCGATGTCCGCACTCGCTATTAATTTAAAAAAAAAAAAAAAAAAAAAAAAATTCTCATGCGCGTATTGCGAGTTTGCCTCGCTCCCGTGCCAATCGCTAAGGGGTCGCAGTGAACGCTGCTTAAAGCAGGGATCGCGCTGCCGCCAGAGTTGCGGATTGCTGGTTGCGTGCCCCGTACGGCGCGTCCACCCCCTGTGATCGAGGGAAAATCAATTATTCGCCCCGTGCAGGAATGGGGAATGCCTACTACGGTGCTAGTTAAGGCGTTCCACACCCTCAGGCGAACTCGCGCTATATATATATAAAAGGCAACAGATTACCAATTAGGGGTACTGGGGCCCTTGCCTCTGGGTGTAGGTCTGGTTCTTGGGTCGCCCTCCACGCCGCATCGGTTCATCGGTCGTCGTCTAGTCGTTGTGTCCCCGGGCGCTCCACACCCTCAGGCGAACTCGCGCTATATATATATATAAAAGGCAACAGATTACCAATTAGGAGTACTGGGGCCCTTGGCTCTGGGTGTAGGTCTGGTTCTTGGGTCGCCCTCCACGCTGCATCGGTTCATCGGTCGTCGTCTAGTCGTGGTGTTCCCGGTTTAACGGTGAGTCTCGCTGCCCCCACTCCGCCCCGGCCCTGTCCCTGGGCAGTACCAGGTCGACAGGGCCCTGTGGCTCGGATGGCCACGGGCGGAGGGGGTGCAAGATTACGGCAAGGGTGGCGATTTTAGAGGGCGGTCGACGCGGTCCGTCGGTGGTGCTGCCGAATGGCGGCACTGATCAGTGCAGCATGGTACGTAGCCCGATTGGTAGAGCACCTGCTGGCGCGCGAAAGGTAGCATGATCAATGCCCGCACTGCCCAATTTTACAATCAGGTAATCTCCTTGGTGAGGTTGTCCTCGAAGCCGCTTACTCATCTGGCGATCCTGGGCTAATCATTAAATCTCCCCGCGCCTCGAGCGGGGTCCGTATGTGGGTTCGACGCAGCGATGCCCGCACTCTCCAGTCTAAAATGCCCCTACTCTCCTTGACGAGGGGGGGTCCGCGGGAAGCAGGTTTCGAGCCGCGAGGTCGTGTCCTCATTCGGCGATCCTGGGCAATTCATTTAACCCCCGAGCCTCAAATTGGGTCCGGGCGGGGTTGTCGACGCGGGGGAAATAGCGCGAATGTAGAATCACTCGCCTGGCACGCGGGAGGTAATGGGAGCGATGCCCGCACTTTCCATTAACAAATTGGCATGGATTTGTGATATCATGTAATCTCCTTTATGCGAATGTGGTCCGGCGGCTGCACGGCCGTCTCGGGGGCGGCAAAGCAATTTCCAAGCCTCGTGGTCGCGTCCACATACTGTGATCATAGGCAAGCCATTTAACCCCCCCGTGCCTCGAGTCGGGTCCGGGTGGGGCTTCGAGGAGGTGGTCCGTCGGCTGCGCTTGACGCCAAAGGTGCGGTAAGGCAGGCTGCGAGCCTCGTGGTGGGGTCACCATCCTGTGATCCTGGGCAAATCATGTGGCCCGTCGACTGCGCTACCGCCAAAGGGCACTTAATCTGCCCGTGCCCGATTAGGTAATAAAACTCGGGTCACATGCACAACGTTCCAATACCTTCAGGCGGGTAATCATTTGCAGCGCTTCCGATACCTTCAGGGAGTCGCGCAGGGACTCAGGGTAATGACTTAGTCTTCCCGGGCCGGATGGCGCAGAGTAATATGGCACGCATGTACAGCGTTCCAATGCCTTCTGTTTGAGTGCGTGCCGCAACCCTGGGCAAATTACTTAGCATCCCAGTGCCTGAGGGGTTGCGTAGTTGAATATGGTGCGTTTGCGCCGTAACCCTGGGCTAATTAATTAGCCGCCCCGGGCCCGAGTATGTATGTGGATGCGGTGCCCGGGTACAGCGCCCCAATTCCGTCGGGCACGCCGCGTTGTGACTCTGGGCTAATCGCTTAATCGCCCGTGCCCAAATATGCACTTAAATTCGGGTCCCAGGTACAGCGCTTCAATACCTTCAGGCGAGTTGCGCTGGGACTCTGGGTAATCACTTAATATTCCCGTGCCTGAATGCATAGGTAAATACGATGCTCGGGTATAGCGTTCCAATGCCTTACGGGCGAGTGCGCGCCGTAACCCTGGGAAAATTACTTAGCCTCCCCGTGCCCGAGTATGTACATAGATGCGGTGCCCGGGTCCAGCGCCCCAATTCCTTCGGGCGAGTTCGCACGGCGACTTTGGGTAAATCATTTAATCTCCCCGTGCCTGAATGCGTAGGTAAATACGGCACTCCTGTTCAGCACTCCAAGGCCTTCGGGTCGAGCTCGCGCTGTAACCCGGGCCAAATCACTTAGTCTCCCAGTGCCCGAGTGCATATGTAGATGCGGTGCAGGGGCACGGCGCCCCAATTCCTTCGGGTTCAGTTTGCGCTGTGACACGGGGCAAATCACTTAATCTTCCCGTGCCCGAATGCGTATGCAAACACGGGGTAGCGAGTTTCCTGATGCAGGTGTTGCATAGCTGGCCCCTTTGGGAGGGAACGCCTGGCGTGGGGGCAATGGTAAGCACGGGGTTATGCCTTTAGCGGGGGCAGGCGGGTGGCCAGCCTCCACTTACACGCACTCCCTCACCAGGGCTTTCGGTACATCTCACATAGGTACGGTTGGGAAGGTATAAGGCTGGTTGAGTGCCAGCCGTCTAGGCTGTATAACCAGCTGAACTGGTTGGGAGCTGGTCTTCGCCACTCCATTCATGTACTCACGTGCGGCAGTCTACTCAGGTGCGGGAAGCCAGGTCTCAAGCCTCGAGGCCGCGTCCGGTGATCATGGGCGAATCACTAACCTCCCCGTGCCTGAATAGGTAATGTGAACACGGTGCTCAACGTGCAGCTGTTCACTTTGTGGCAGGAAACCAAGTTTCGAGCCGCGAGATCGCGTCCTGTGATTCTGGGCAAATCACTATATCTCCCCCTGTGCCCGAATAGGTAATGCGGGCTGCCTATATAGGCAGATCCATGATACCAGTGCATGCATTGCTCGCAAGATTTTGCTCCATATACTCGAGCACGTAGGAGACTAGCGTGGGTTCACGGCCCCAAAACACCAGCACTGCACGGCTGGGAGCTGCCTGGGTCCCCGCTGATCGCGGGAGGTGCAACACATGTGGCGCTCCCTGGTTAAGGTTATCGCCCCCCCTCCCGTCGGCTACGCTGCCGTTGAGGGTGGGGGGGCATGCAGTGGGCTGCGTGCGGCAGGCGCAATGGACCTGGCACGGGGATCGTTTAGTAGTGCCTGACCTGGCAGTTTGGGCTGGACTGTTCCCATTGGGCGTAGGGTCAAGACTGATTTGCATATGGTTGGGTCCAAACTGGAATGGCATGGTGAGCAAAAAAACGATGGATTTAGGCCCAGATCACTGTACTGGGGTGAATGTATGACATTGTTCTGCATTCTGTCCATCAATTGTTGTTTTTTGCATTTGTCACCCTGAGTGGGACGGGTATGCTTAGACGTGAGTCCCGTGCTCTCCATACCACTGGAATCAAGCTATCCTGGCTGAAGAGGGGTTAAACCCCGAACCCGGTCCTAGGATGCTCGTTTCCAGTCCAGGTAGGACCTGGCTTGGCAGTTCGGGCTGAACTGTTCCCATGAGGCACAGGGTCAAGACTGATTTGCATATGGCTGGGTTCAAACTGGAAAGGCATGGTGAGTAAAAAAACGATGGATTTAGGCCCAGATCTCTGTACTCGGGTGAATGTAGGACATTGTTCTGCATTCTGTCCATCAATTGTTCTTTTTTCTCAAGCAAGAAGCTGCAGCAGAAGCACTATAGCCATGAACAGCCTCCATGCTAAATGCACTTGATCAGAAATGTATCTTCCAATTCCTTGGTAGGCCTGTAACAAGGAGACTGGGTGTTTTACCTACAGCAGTGGGAATACCTCAACATTGAAGAGCTGGTTCTAGTTAACATACTAGGGATAGTCATTACTTAAGCTGTTGGACTAATGCTTTAGACAGTTGTGACATCACTATGAAGGAAAGGGATATGCTTAATTACAGGCAAAAGGGTGGAGTACAAACTCACTTATTGGGGTAGTTTGAAAATAGCATAAAATGTAGTTAAATCTCCAGTGTGACTTCTGCCAGTATATTGCAACCATAGAAGCCTCCCTACACTTGCAAAAATACATTACCTAGGCGCCTCTAGAAAGGTAATTGTATTTCTGCAATGTGAATACTCGAGTTCAGGCGTGAGCATTTCTGAAAAGCCCCAGTGTTGCTCTGATTGGTGTTTCCTGTATATTCTTCTTTCCCTTCTAAAGGTTGAGAATGCACCGCACCCAAGAATAGACAGCCAGTGGTATCATACAGTGAGATCAGGCTACGGCGTCTTCGAGAACCAGATTTCTTCCTTGGAGAAATGTAAGGAACACCTATGAGGAGAAACCTATGAGAGGAAAATGTCCATAATTACCATATTAGGGACCGGGGGAGCAAGTGAATATATAGCACACACTTTGCTGCAAAATCTGAGCTAGTGGGAAGGCGAATGGCTCTTTGAAGGAGGTTCAGGGACGTACAGCCGGCCTCTCTGGTGCAGTGGAACCCTCTTCAGGGGGCACTTGTTTGGCCCAAAGCTTTTGTGCATATAGTTTTGCTGCCTCTCAAAAAACTAAAAGAGGCAGCTGCGTTGTTTAAGTTATGCCTTTGGAGAGGCTGCAGGGATAGCAAATCTGTGCTAACTTTTAAAAACTGGGATCATGGGGTAGAGGGAATTTGAGAAGTGGAGAGTGTTAGATGCCATTACCTGTAGAATTTGTTCACAAGCATAGGTGGACCTAGGTCATGGACGACCCTGTGATTTCAGGCATAATCAAATCTGGACCATTATTTTACCCAATATACTCTTGAGGGCATTCTCGGGAAATTAATGTGTGCTATTCGCCGGAACCATTGATCAGTATTTGTGGAGAGGTTACCATGTCAACCACGCCACTTATACGTCTTTCTCAGACTCCTCCACCTTATCTCTGCAGTGTCTCTTTCCTCTATCACCTAAGCTTCTTACTTTCAATCCAGGGCACTCTCACAGTAGCGTGTATCACGTTTTCTCCCTTTCGCTCATTTTGACCACCCTCCAGTGTTGTCAATGTTTTCCACAGTGTATCATCTATAGACTGAAAGTCAACTTTCAATCCCTTCCTCCTATAATTCCAGTCAATGTGTTTTCCATAAATGTCCACACCCCCGTACACTCTTTCCTCCTATATTGGAGAGAATGCTGCCGGGGACCTCCTAATGGGTGTGTCCTCTGGCCTATGCACAGGAACCCCTCTCAGGGCCCTGTAGTGAAACATCCTCTTCCTCTGCACACTACCGTCCGAAGGTCCTAGCAGAAGAGCTCTGGTCTGCTGGAATCCCTGACTAAATAAGCTGCTCCACAAATTGGCGGAATCTGATACATTATAACTTATTACTCCGGTTCTGTGACGCCTGCTCTGTGGAGATGCCAAGAAAGCCGGTGTTTAAAGGAGCAGTCTGGTGAATGATGTCAGAATAGGTTTTGCAACCTCGCCAGATGCCATCAAACAAGGAGACATTCTGGGACCCTCACTGTTGGTGATTGTTGATGTTGTAAGATTGAGTGACAACAAGCTTTCTACCTTTCACTGCCCCCTTTAAAGCTCATACTTTGACACAAGCCCCTTGCAGGCGATGCTGGTATCTGGGGAATGAGGTGTCTTTGGAGAAATAGCACATTGAAGCTCTTGCTCTGCCTCCTTTCTGTCCCCTTACTTCCCCCTCATCATATTTCCCTTCATTCCTGATTTTCCATCTCTATATCTGGTTCTCTGAAACCTTCACAGTCTAAACCCCTACTTTACCCTCTTCTATCCTGCAGATAAATTGACATATACTATTTAATATCACTAGACATGTTCTTCGCGCCCCATTGTCTTCTACTGACTGGCAGTGCACTAATACCCTCAAATGGGGCAAGTTTTGTGAGGTGCGGTGGGAGGGAATTCTAGAGCTGTCAAGACAACATCGTACCCTTTTGTGGCAGCCGCACTATTGCAGAATTCTCCTCAGCCCTACTAGTGAAGTATTATAAGCGCAATTTAAAATGTATAAGAAATCATGTTTGTGTAACGGACCCTTTAATTGGCCGGAATCCGTGGCGCGGAGTATAGGAAAGATTATAAGTGAAAATAAAAGGTTTGTGAGAGGCTACGGGGCGGCAAAAAAATAGTTCTCAAGCATGAAAAGATTTTTTAAATGACGATTTGAAAATTCTACAAAACCTCAAGCGTGATTTTGTATCGCTGTTCACAACGGAGATAAAATTGTGAATACGAAAGAATTAAGTTCAGTTCTGCATTCCATAACATATTGCACTCCATAACATATTGCTCCGTTCTGTAAGATTTTGGACATTTAAAGCAATCTTTCTGCTGCACATGCGCACGACCACACTAAAATGCGTTAGACTCTAACGCTTGATGCGTGGCACTTGACGGGGCTGATAGTCTGGCCTGCTGTAGAGGGTGTGTATTACTGGTACCGAATCCTGCGGTATATAGAGGGGCTAGTCTGCATGTCCAAAGCAAGGAAATGTTGCCACACAGAGAAGTAGCTTTACATAGAGCAGCAGGTGCCGTGGCACTGCGGCCCTGGGCTGTGAGGAACCCTCTTCACCCCAATTAGTGGCTGTTTCTCACTACTAGCCGGGGTAGGTAGGGAGGCCCAATCTCCATGCTTGCATTAGGGCCCAAGGTGGCCTTCCTACACCACAGTTATCGCGATGGCTACTGGCAGCGTTATAGGTGACATTAACGGAAGATTATGTGTAGTCGCTGATCCTAATACTATTAAACTCCCACTATGGGTATTTCACGGCCTGCACATCATAGGATCCACCACACATCTCACTTGTATATTCTTAACTGAGCTATTCATTGATGTTTTGTATGAAAATTGCGTGCTTTTGATTAATTATGTTTGTAGATACTCTAATAAACTGCATGCTATTCCGAAACAACATATTGAGAACAATTAAAGGTACTGTAGTATATTTTGAAAATCTGCAACACTTATGGTGGTAGAGAACGTGACATTAAAGCAAAAAGCTGAAGGCTAGATAGATATAGAAAGGAATTCATGCTTCTCCTGAAGCTGACGGTTAGGACGAAACCGAGATTTGTTTTTAGAGGGGAGCCCCAAATACAAGCTGAGAACTGCAGCCAGAGTCAAATTAAGAGTGTCATTAAGGACTAAATTTAGGTTTTCAAAAATCCAACTTGTTAATTGGAGTGTACTTTGAATGTAACAGTTTGTCCATAACCAGTAACCAGTGATCAGTGACTGGCAGAACAATATGGTATTGTTTATTGTAACTTTGCCATAGGCGTACGGACCAAATAGCAAATGTAAGCGGAGCCAGCGAGCGGTGATGGCTGAGGTGGACTGAAGCAAAAGGCGAGACTTGGTGAACGATCACGTTTTCAGGACAGAAGTCGAGGATTGAGATTTGGGCAGAAGGAAATTTGGTGTATTTAGTGATTGGGTGGCAGTGCATTGAGATCTCTAAGCGCCAAGAAAATGAGAGATTACCTGTGCTCGTGTGTCTCCTCCCTCATTCCTGCCCAGGCACTCTAGGCTGTGATAATGCAGCCCAGGCCTCGCGCTTTCAAGGTAGTACATACTGTCAAAGGCGTGTGTGACGTGAGCGGCGGTTTGTGCCCGGGCTCGTGCTGTGTTTTAGTCAGCGCCTCTCCTTACCCGGCGCGGCTGTACGCTATACACTTCACCATGAGTGACCATCACTGGGCTGTGAGACTAGTGAGGCTGCATTGCTGGCCACTCACTCTCCCTGACGTAGTGATGGGACTGATCAGGCTCGGGCCCTCTGCCTGCCAGCACTGAGTGTCCGCCTAGTAGGGGAATGAGACCCGCGCCGTCCTGAGGCAGCCCTCAGACTGCTGGCAGCGCCTGTCATTCTGCGCTGCTCAGGGGTCTCTGCCCTGGTCGCGCTGTGCTGCTCACACTGCACTTTCATTGGCCTGCCCTTGTACTACTTGCACTGCACAGTACGCTGCTTCATTCATCCCGGCCACCCTGCAACACGTGCTGTACACCACAGCTCCCCTCAGTGCTGCGTTCAGTGTGCTCGGCCCCAGCAGAACCCGAACTCACTCTGTATTACTGCCACTGGGTGTAGGGCCCAGGCCATACCCTACTCACGCCGCACTCCACTGAATGTTCATTCTGCACTCAGACTCCTCCTCTCGTGCACTCCTGCTGCCTGGCGCACAGTGCACTCACTGATCACCTCAGCGGGGAGACGCTACACTTTTGGCACTGCGCCGCTCCCACGGGCTCTACATCTTGTTGGCCGTCCATGGGCACGTTGTGGCATTTATAGTTATAGTTATATTAGGCACGAGAAGGGAAATAGGATTGATTGGCATATGGGACTTACCTTCACACGCGGCTTTGAATGGCATGTGATGGGCCATGATTGGCGCAGGTATGTGGGGATACACGCCTAAGGGGCATTGCCTGGCACATGATGACAAAAGTGCTAGTATGCAAGGCATTGGCTGGCATATGGAGGGCACCTGGGCACAGAATGCCTTTGACTCTTCTATGAAGGGGTGTACAACGGATTGGCATTGACTGGCATATTTAGTAGGTGTTTATGCACGCGATCACCTTGTCTGTAGTATGGCGGGTACCAACACACAGGGCAAGGGAAGGCACATGAAGACGAGACTTGGGAACATTATGGCGGATTGCAAGCGTCAGGGGCAACTTCTGCAGTACATTAGGTCGCAGGCCGCAAGATATGTAAATAATAGGATGCCCCTTAAGGCGGGCAGATAATGATCACTTTTTAATATACAAGAAACAAATCACCAGCATTTTTTGATGGACGATAAATAAAAAGAATCAATGTTATCAAAACATTGAAGAAAATGTATAATTTGTGATGCCTTAAAAGATCTACTTAATTGTAAAAATAATATAATATGAATTAGAATAATAGAGTTGGGCTAGTCACTTAAGGCGCGAACCTGAGCCTAGTGCCCGGCTCTGACTCCGCACGAGGTCCTCTTAGGCCTTCGAGCCCAAAACGAGCCGAGTCGCCTCTAGCTTCTGCGTGTTGCTCACCATCCTAACTCAGTGTGGCGTCCTGCACGCCACCTCCTGCCCACCCTGAAGTCTGGGCGCCCACTGAGGAGGACAGGCAACAGGCAAACACATCAGAGCGTTGGGTAAAGCGTGTTTCTCTTTAAAACTCTATTTCCAGTGGCTCCAACAGACAGGCGCTTTCACAAACCACCTTCCGTGGCGCCCAGATACTCTCTCGGGTGATTAGTTGGCGCTATACAAATCAGCATAAATAGCATGGCACAGCCCCTCACCTCCTTCGTGCGGCTGCTCCGAAGAGAGCGAGGTTTCACAGAGCCTGGTGTTGCGCAGCTTTATGGAAAACGTGCATTCTAAGCTGACCTTTCGTGCGGAAAGAAACGCAGTTTTGGAGAGTGCAGGTGGCTTTATCATAATCCCTCGGCAACTCTTCTCCCTGTCTCCGTTGGACCAAGCAATTCTCTTCTCTAGCTACAAAATGCACACCCCGAGCAGCGGGAGGGGCAGAAGGGTGCGCAGGGAGAAATTAAATACGCAGCCCTCTGGGACGCCGCCGGCGGTTATGAAAGGCTGATATTACGAAACAAAACTTCTGAGCTGAGATGCGTGGGCCAGAAGTTCGGTCCCTGTGTACCCTCCGCCACCCATAGCACCACCGCAAGGACTCTGATTAGAAACGGCACTTTGACTGCGTCTTTTCGGAGGTGCTCTCGTTACGCCCTCCCGCCTCCTTTGCTGAGACAGTCCCCGGAGACACCAGGAGACATGCGGGCCAGTGAGGTGACTCCGCACTGCTGCCCCCACCTCCTCCACACCCTCCTCCGACTTCATTCCAATGTTTAAACTGGAGAAGCCGTGGCGTGTTGCCCCCTACGACTCCATCATGAATTCTTTGCAAGTGGAGGGATTGCGAGGAGCCCTTTAACCAGAGCTTAATTTGGGGATGTTTCCGGGGCTCGGCACTGTACTTAAATGTCATCACCGGTGCTTGTGATAGTCTGCCACAAGGTGGCGCTGTTTGTATACATTAAAATGACTATTACCTGCCGCCCAAGTCATTGTTATAGCTTTGGAGGCCTAAAATAGGGCGAAGCAGCGAATTGTCACATTTGTAAAGGTGTGATGGTTAGTGGATGTGTTGATACTAACCTCGGCAGCATGGCAGGGGCAATGGGGTGGTGCAAGCTGCAGTGGCCTCCTTACGAGAGCCCTTGCACTTAGTGTTTTTATTTTATTTTTTTACAAATTAAGCACTGCCTTCAGCCCATCTAAATCCCCCAATGAGGTAATTGAAAATGCAGAATGCTCCGTGCGAGCTGCGCCGCCATGGAAGTGTCTCCGGCAGAGCGCTGCCTCCTTGACTTTTATTGATGTGAAGCCCGAAGCGGCGACCGCTGTCCCAGGCCTTCTGTTCTGCTGATAAGTGTCATTGGCTTTCCTGGTGTGCTCGGCCGCTCCCAAAGCCGGTCTCTTTAGGCCAGTGGAAGCTGGGGATGTCATCAAAAGTACAGTGCGCTGCCTTCACTTAACTTTGTGCTTTTATGCAGCGATGCTTTTATTGTCAGCCTCATTTAACATGCAGTGTATACATTTATTTAAGAGTGCGCTGTTTTAGCTCCTCCAACAACTCACCCAAAGCAGTAACCTTTGAAGTAAAATGGGAACGAGACGCCCATGTAGTGGCAGGAAGTGCAACCAAGAAACATGTGATCAATCCCAGCTTCCTTGCTTGGGTAACATCAGGCGCGTAACACCCATTGAACTCACAGGGCTTCAGCCCCCCTCCCCCCCCCCCCCCCGTCGTGTGTGGCAGCCCGGGATGAGAGAGGAGAGCTTCCCGGCGCGCACACAGCCGCACCCGAGCACTTCACAGGTCTTTAAAAGACCATTTGCATGTTATTTTCTTAGCCTCACCCCTCCCCCCCCCCCCCCCCCCCCCCCGAAATTTGGCTCTAGTTGCGCCTCTGGGTAACATGTGTGATCGCAGGATTTACCGTGTTCCCTGCGCTTCCTTGTCCGAGAGCAGCATGAAATATACCCGTTCAACATGGACGCTGTACAGAAGCCTCTCGGAAGAGACCAGAACACTGCTCCATCTATACCAGCCTGAGACATATAGGGCACGCGACTCCCGACCCGGCTCTTGGCTCGCTAATAGCATCATTTACTTTCGAAATATTTGGAGGGCTCGACTCAAGCTCTTAGAGTCAAGCCTGGCTCGGCTCGGCTCTCCGTCTTAAATTGCTGGCTCGCCCACCTCTACAGAATACAGAAGTGGAAACACCCGCCGGCTCAACAGATAGTGCCGGGGGGATTTGCAGCCTCAGGGGCACCTTATAACCAGGATCACTGCCATGGACCCATACGGACGAAGAACTTCGGAATTGATAACTAATGAGTAAGCATTGTAAGTAACGAAGGTGTGCTGAGCAAGAGTCCGCGTCATCGCACGGCATTATAGCAAAGACTGGACATGTATTTAATCACAAACAGACGCATGTGCTGCCCCCTGGGCTACCCCAATACCACGTGTACGGCATCCTGTGTGCTCCACTTGACTGTAACTCGTAACTTTCTCTTTTGTTCCTGCGTTTCTCTTTTTTAATTTGAAAATCAAATTAAAAGTCTTATTAAAAAAAAGGGTGTTATTTTAAATAATGTTTAGGGGCGTTTGAATGGGGCCAAAATGGCAAACGGATATTTTGAGGCAAAATGGATGTACTATTTACCAAATATCTCAATGTGTTTATTGTTTGACTGATGCTTCGTGATTGGTGGCGCTTAGTACTGATGCCAAAGCATCATTTCCTTGGCGGCAGCGAACTCTTTCTTTCTGCTATGTTTATTATTTCGGGGAACATGGAAGGCATCTCCCGAAGTGCTTTTATAGCTTCTAATGGCCGTTTTATAAATATATAATTACTATATACACCCAGAGCCTATAAAATCAACGTAACAAACTACTGAGCCTATACATTTACTCAGTTCTATTCGGTGTTGACATAAGAGTTACCTAGTTGAGAGAAGAGGTTGCACGCTTTATAGGGGATATTTTTATTGGAAATTAGGTAACAAAAAAAAGATGTGCTTCAGGGGCAGTGAGGAATATGCTAGATAACACGCTTTTTTTTTTTTTTTACATCATACGTATTTGCCCATTTTAATATAGCACATGTTTAGTTTGAACCAATGTAGACTAAGTGATTTGCCCTGAATCACTCTGTTTCTTGAGCTGGGATTCAAGGGCAAATACCTCGCTATTTGCCCCCCAGATCAGTAATTAGCCTCCCTACTTGTTCCTCCCTATAAAATGTGCCGAACCCCAAGATTACTTGTGGTTTCTGGGAGCAGACACCTGGGAGGGGTGGGGTCGGGTTGGGTGAAACATGTGGGAGGTGAGGGGATTCATTGGAGGGAGAGGGGGTTGAGTTGTTAAATACGGTCGGTTTGATTTATGGTCACGACTCAGGGCCGTGGTAATGGGTGTATTATGCCCCCCTCAATCCAGACGCCTACACACCTGAAGCAAAATGTATATATATATATTTTTTTTTTTATAGAAGCAGGTCTGCCGTATTCATTACTTAAGGAGCATGTTAGTGCAGATGCCACTAGATGGCGTCAGATGCCATGTTTTCTCTTTCTCTGGAGTTCGTTTCCTTTGTAATACTTAGAAACATGCTTTACAGCCCCAGGCAAAAACGTAAGAAGCCCCCAGAGGGCACTACATTAAGTTTTCGCTCTGGGCCTCGCAAGAGCTTCTCACGAGCAGGTAAGTGTCTGCAAATTGGATGTAGATTTTGCAAGGCGAAAGCTGAAGTTGAAACCGTTATAGGAATGAGGCCGCTTTGCTCCCTTGAGTGTTTCCGCATATTTTTCTTATATTTTCCGCCTTTCCCGACCCGATTTTTTCATGTCATTTTCCCCTTTCCCGCCCCGACACACCCCTTGCCAAAACAGCAGTGCATTCACAGATGCGAAGCACGCTCGGAGGATTAGGCGGAAGTGAGTCCTGACACTCCTGACTGAATGGCCCATCAATGGTCGACAGTGGCGTATCTCCCTATTCAATCCTCCCATCCGTGTCCCAGGGGCCTCTCGGCGCTTAACTTCCAAAATCTCTTTCACTAGACCCAATTAGTGCCCCATACATTTTAAGCCTGGATTGATGGAGACTGTCTCCTCTTTGAGTCTCTCTCTTTACTGACAGCCTAAATGTGTGCTTTTAGCTCACTGTAGACGGTACTGTGTGGGGGACTCTCTCCCTCTCTCTTTTCTACCCGTCCCCACCACCCGCTTCTGTCTCTGTCTCTCATTCGCTCTCTCGTTCACACGCACAAACACGCGCGCTCTCTCTAGAATGATAGTACCCTCCCTTCTCACCTGACAGTGAATGACAGTGTCTCTTTGCTGCTCTCTGGAGAGTGGTTCTCCTAACTGTGAGTGAATGGTGGTGTCCTCGCTGTCACAGGCCCCTTGGGGTCTTGTCGGTTCACTGTGGTCCGAGGCTCTGAAAGATGGTGTGTAGTCTCAGGCGGGGTGCAGGGTTGTGTCTGCTCACTGCAGCGTGTCGGACGCTGTCACCTCGCTATGGAGTCCCGTATGTGGGGCCTCAGCACTGCTATCTCTCAGTGGGGTAGGACGGTGTCTCCTCGCCGTTGACTAGATCATCATAGTTTCTGCATTCATTGTGGGTGTTTGTCGGGTGCAGGTGTTAAAAGTATGTCTTCTGTCCACTGTGATACTGGCTTCTCTCCGCAGTTGTTGCAGGACTGGCTTGTTCTTTAGGGAGTCGTCCACGCCTGTTGCTTTTTTTGTCTTCTTTGGGGAACTTTAGCGCCTCGTCGGGGGTAGTAATGCAACTTTCTGTAGCCCTCAGGTGCAGCAGTCTCTGCTCGGGGCGGTTGCTTGTCTCGCAGGTGAACTCCCGCGCTTCTCTCTGCCGAGATGTTTTTCCAGATACTGCAGTATGCTCTGTCTGGCCCGGTCGGGTCCTCCCTATATATAAAGAGGAGGGCTCGGCTCGGGACATGAAGTTTTATCATTTCCCCCCTACATTGCGGCGGCGGAGGGGACATTCCAGCTGCGCGAGCGCTTATGTAAGAGTCATTGTTAGGTTTGGGGCACACGTCCCCTCACAATTCCAAATCCAACAATGGCTCCTCTAAAAGACCCCTCAGCCAGAGAGCCCCGGCTAGGAATATTTCGCCCTCATCCCATTAATGAAGCGTCGCATTCTTGGGGGAGGCCTGCTGTGCCTCCCGTCCACTCTTTGTACTCCGCAGTGACTATTTCTGGGGCGCTGGACCGGATCCACGCCTGAACCTCGGCCTCAGAATGGTACAATTCATAAGTGGCTCCTGGATGGGGGCGCCGAGCAGGGGGCTGCGGCCGGGCGCCATGGCAACGCGGCTGCTCTCGCTCGCCGCCTCGGGCCTGGGCCAGAGTTGGCCCGGGCAGTGAACCCTTGTTTGGGGGGATTGTGTAGTGCAAGATAAGGGGCTTTCTGCACCAGTCAGTGGCTGTTGCTCCTTATTCGTGGCCCTCTGAATGGAGCAGGTGGAGGTCCCCGAACCCTACCCCGAATAAGGGCATGACTAATGGTAGAGAAGCGACCCTTGTAGCTCTGAGTGGAGCTGCGACCACCCCCTCTTAAAATCTGATGCTTCCCTCAAAGGAAACAATACACAGCCTGAACTGGGAGTTAATGTGGAAGGACCACAGGAGCCTGGAGGGACATTGTTGTATCCCAAAAATGTAAATAATTTTTTTGAATACCAACTTAATTCAATTTTTAAGTGTTCCCAGTTTGCCAATTAGGGAATTGGGCCATTGGCAAATAAGTGTTTTCTCCAAGCTCACACATTTGTGTTCAGATGGGAAAGCCAAGAGTAAAATATAGTTCTCTTGGTTAGCAGTTTAGCCACTGTACACATCATGTCTTGGGCCTAACCATAAGCATGTTTTAGAAGTCCGTGGGTGACTGTAAGGATTTCAATGCATCTGCTGGTGAGTAGTTATTGCTTGCGTTAACCAGGGCTAGCTGGTCCCCCTCTGAAAGCACCACCCAGCAACACAGTGACATACATGCCAACATTGAAGGACAGGGACGTGGGAGATTTAAAATAAAAAATCGGGAGAATGAAAATTTCCCATTGACTTCTATTTTAGAAAATGCAATTTCAGGCGGGAGACCGCTAAAATAAAGCCATTTTTGGCTTGAAAAATCGGTAGCCTCCCGCATGAATCAGGTCTATTGGCATGTATGCAGTGATGTATAAATCATCTTTGCTAATGAGGAATAAAGGATCGTTATATAAAACCTTTAAATAAACAAGATACGATGTTCAAACTCAACAAACTGTGGAAAGGGCGGAACAGGAAAAGGGTGCAAGAAGAGGAAAGAGGGTAAGTGGAGAAGTAAGGGGGAAGTAATAGTAACGTTACTGAAAATCATGAGTCTTGAACTGTTCCCTCAGACATAATAATGTTGGCGGAACCTATGATTGGAAGGGATTTTCCTGAGGTGGCTGATGCAGGAAAGAACACAGGGCATGCATTTAAAAACAATCTAAAACTCGTATTTCAAATCTCTGTCCAGAAAGCTGGGGTGGGACTGAGCAGGGCTTTGCAGTGCAGGCAGGGCTGCATTTCTTTTTAGCGCTGGTTGTTACTCTGGCTACGTCTTGCAAGATTGCGCTCAGCAAAGTGAGCATGGTAGCAGGAAGGCCCTCCTCCTCTGACTCTTTCTCCTTGTCTCTCCTCTGCTCCTGTTTCATAGGCATCTTTGTCGACCCTGCCATAACCGCGAGAGGGCGAAGAGGCTTGGCAAGTATATCTGCCAAAAATGCCACCTGATTATCGACGAACAGCCCTTGATGTTCCGAAATGATGCCTACCACCCTGACCATTTCAACTGCACCCACTGTAGGTAAGTGTCCACCATATGTTTCAGCCAGCTAGACACTAAGTTTTGACACACTGGAGCAGAAGGTTTCAAACTAGGGGGTAGGCCCCCCTGGGGGGACCTTAAGTGATCTCGGGGGGAGGGGGGGGGGCGGGGGCAGTCTCTGGCCAAAAGAAGCATCTTTCTTTGTTTTGAGTGTTAAAAACATGAGCTGTCACTTTGTAATGGCAGCCGTGGTCCGTGCAGGTTTGACAGACGAGGGAAAATAATTATTTATTTAATTTTCCCTCGTGGTTGTCTGTCAAATCCCCCCAACCCGGACCGACCTCCCTACCGCTCTTCGGCTGTGTAATGGGCCATCACTAACAACTTTTGTCATATATATCCTGACTGGGAGTATGTGTAAAAAGGGGTAACAGAGCTAAACTGCAACGTTTAAATATGTTGAAGTATGATATTTTTTTTACGGGGGTTGAAGCATTAGGAAGTTTGAAGGCCACTGCACTAGAGTGACCCGTCCTTCCAAAGAGTCATTGTGCAGCTTCCAGGCTGGATGGCGATGGTAGAGTTCCTGAGTGTTGTTTGAAAGAGTCCTTTCTCAACTTCTGTTGATTTATTTGCGTAGAACAAAATACTCACCTCAGTAACATCAGTGAACATTTCCCTTCTGTTCTCTTCCTTCACACTAAGGAGAAGGTTCTCCTCCGAGTAAAGAACTGAGAGAGGCAGGAGTACCAGCCAGGATGTCTGTACTCACTTAGGCTCTATGAATCAGCATGCGATGAACGCAGTGATGTAGAGAGAGGGCAGTGTTGGTGAGCCATTGTGATGTAAGAGGCATATAAGGACTAAGATTAATTAATACATGATAACTTGTTCTTATTTTTTATTTTAGTTTCTTGGGTGAAGATTTTCACTCTCTTTGATACAGTGCTAGAGACCATGTCCGCACCTAAACAGTCTGTGTTTATACTAGGCCACCGCTGCGATGGACAAATATCCATTACCGACCTGCACAATTATTGTCTCTCATGTCTTGGTCCAAAACACAACTTGTCAAGGTGCAAACTCCGCCTTCAAATGAACCCAAATGCCATCAAGGAATGGGAAGCAAAGTTATTCATGGCCCGTGACCGAGATGACCATCAGGGAAATTGTCACTCAGAGATGTGGTCCAGGGCCAGATCCAGGTCTCTCTCTCACCGCTCAAAGTTCCTCATCCTCTGCCAGATCATTGAGGGGAAAAAGAGATGCCACAAAAAGAACAAGTACTCCTCTTCTCCAACAAGGATGAAATCTAGAGGTATGTCCCGCATCATGCTTCACCCAGGCCCCTTTCTCTCTATAGCCAGAGTTAGGGGCAATAGCTCCCAGAGGAGAATCCTCTTTTCTACAGGCCTAGAAGGCCATCATTTCAGACCAATGGGTCTTTCAAATTGTTGGATATACTCTACCCGTACACCATCAACCACCCATATCCCCACCCAGAATCTCCTTCCATCCAAGAACCATCTAAGGATACTGTAGCAGGAGTTAGCAGGCCGGAGCCGTAGAGTTGGTACCAGAGCAGGAAAAGGGGCAGGAGCGCTATTCTTGGTTCTTTCTAGTCCCCAAGTAGAACAGTGGTCTTCTAATGATCCCTGCACCTCAATCTCCTGAACCTTTACCTGCGCATGGAAAAGTTAAGAATGCTCTCCCTGCCTTAAGTTTAGTTGGTTTTGGATGTGGAAGACTGGATGGTGTTCCTTGACTTGCAGGACTGGTGCTTTCAGTATGCTGATCATGCGATCACACAGGAATTACCAGGAATTTGTGGTGAGATCCATTCACTACCACTTTGCAGTTTTTTGGATTGATATTTGCACCTCGAATCTTCACTAAGGAAATGCTGGTGGTTGCGACCTATCTCAGGAGGTCATGCATTGCTGTGTTCCTGGGCAAGTGGCTGCTCCAAGCCAGTTTGCCACAGATGATGGCACTTCACCTGCAGACAACAGCTTCCCTAATCTTCGACTTGGGGTTTTCCATCAATGTGCCCAACTCTCACCAAGACCTCTGTGCCTTGGGTGGATCTTTTTGCTATTCGGGAGAATGCCCATTGCTCGAGAGTCTGTGCCTTTCTGCTGCAGTTATTTGCAGGGAGCCATGGGGGACAAGTTTCAGTTGAAGTGAAAGTGTCAGCTTCAAAATATATGTTTCTCACATACCCTTAATTCCTTGGGATTTGAGGAAGGTTAACCAGGAGTGAGCGCAGGGCATCCTCATCGCCCTGGACTGGTCAAGCAAAATATTGTATACAGGCCTTTTGCACCTCTCTCTGGGTGCTCTACTTCGCCTCCCACTCAGAGTGAACCTTCTCTCCCAGTCAAGAAGTTCTACATCCCAGTCTCCAGGGCTCACATCTTCATGCGTGGAGATTGAGCGGAGCCGTCTGAGTTCATTTTGGATTTCACCAGAGGTGATCTACATGATTCTTTCAGTCCATCGCCCCTTGACAAGTCAGTCTGTTCTGGGAGATTGAACAGATTTATGGCATTGTGTTCCAAGCAACAGGTAGACACTGTGAAGACTACCGTGGCCAATATTCTTCAGTTCGCATGATCCTTGTTCCAGCAGGGTTGCTCAGTTGGTATGGCCAAATTGTATTTTGTGGCTTTGTGAGCCTTTCTGTGTCTTCCAGGCCAACTATCTTTATTTAAATCACCAGTGCTTATTTGATTTTTAAAAAGGCCTGCTGAACATGTTTCTGCCTGTTATGTTTGTTATGCCACGAAGAGACTTAAACTTGCTTATGGTGTTTTTGATAGGTGCTTCGTTTGAGCCCATTCATAGTTCCTAGTTAAAATTGCTTACCTTCAAAACTATAATTTTGGTTGCAGTGACCTCGGCTCTTCTCAATAACGAACTATAATGATTGAGTGCCCATCTGCCTTTCCCATGCTTTTTCCTGTATAAGAGAGTCCTTTGAACTAAAGCGGCTTTCCTCCCTAATTTGGTGTTCCCACTCCTCCATATGGGGCACTGTGTCACATTGCCCACCATTTATCCCTGCCTCACCAGACCAAGGAGGCACAGCAGTTACATTGGTTGGACACCAGGTGTGCTGTACTTACTATATTGACCACATAAGAGACATCAGGTCTGATGACCAGCTCTTTACAGGGTGCACGGGCAACAAGAGAGGTGGTGTGGAATACAACACAGTCTCATTGGATATGGTTGACTATCAAGATTTGCTATGTACCGCTAAAAGATAACAGTTTTGGGGAAACAAGCCCCATTCCACAAGGACAAAGTCCTCCACTGCAGCCTTGGCATGATGCATGCAGGCGGCAGATATATGTAAAGCAGTGACCCAGGCTTCCCTCCACACCTTTGACAATCGTTGTTTCACTTCTGAGGTGAAAAGGGAGGCCATTTCACTCTCTGTGCTTCAGGATTTCCTCATTTGACCTTTCATTCAGACTCACAACATGGGGGAGTACTGCTTGGAAATCTATCCAGAGGTGAGGAATCTGCAGGTAGAAGTATCCATCAGAAGGAAATGTTATTTACCTTCGTTAAGAATTTCTGGTGGTTACTCTATCTGCAGATTCCTCACCAATTTCACCCTCCTAGCCGTTCCGAAGAAAGTTCATAGACATTATAATAAGATGCAAAGTTATTTTGTTGCACTGCATCTGTTAATTGTTGAGGTTGTTTTTGTGTCTCCACCTTGAAAAACGTGGGTAAAGAAACAGTTGAGAAGTGACATAATGGCATCGGGATGGGCAATATTTGGCTCTAGTGATGACACTACTAATCAACTTCTGGCGTCCAGGTAGAACCAGCGCACCTTACTGGTGCCTGAGAGCTACGCCATGAGTTTGTGGATCTATACTGATGCCTGGGATATTTAGAGATGATGAACCTGCAGGTAGCCAGAGTATTCACCAGAAAGATTGTTACCGAAGGTAAGTAACTTTTCCGTACCAGCTGCTAAGGTTGTCTTTTCCTCATGACTCCTGAACTCATAGCAACAACTGCAAGATATTTCTGAAGTAGTTCATGCTTTCACCTCCCCTGGAAATTGAAGTCTGACTGGTAAACCTTTGCAGGAGCTTTGTGATGATCTACCTTCTTTTTTAACAAGAACATAAGCATCCATGAGGATATTAGCTGAGCCAGATCTAACCTCCTTGAAAGATACCCAGAATAGCGCAAGCAACAATTCAGCATGATTTATAGTCTCCAACTAGGTGACTGAAGCTGTTGCCTCAAATCAGGGTCGCCTCTTGACCAGTGGCCATTTTTTAAATTGTTTGTGCTTAGATTTTCCAGTCTTAGCTTGGAAGCCATTAACATATCTTTCCAAGGGGCTTCAGTTCCCAACTTGTGTGAAAAAAGGGAGCTATTTCTCCGCTTCTGAAAAAAGCAGATCTGGACCTGGATGACCTGACAAGCTGAAGGCCTCGCATTCCTGCACCGGTCAAAATTATCAAATGGTAACCTAATGCACAGAAATAAACAGGTTTTCTGGACCTCTGCACACAATACAGTACTGATAGCTGTTGCCTTTGACAACCCTCATTCTGTGAGAGACCAAATTCAGATTGCTGGCCTTCTACCCGTGGATTTGAACATCTGTTGGTCTCATAGACCTTCAATGCCTTCCTAAGCAAAGGCACATGCCCAGATGCCCTTAAGGCAGGTGAGATTAGTCCGCTTCGCTGCCTGGATCATCTTCAAGACTAGCTGCATCCTTTATAAAACCCTGAACAACAAGAACCCACCTTACCTGGCAACCAAGTTTGCCATATTTGGATGAAAGTGCCAGACTAGGTGCCTGGACAATGCCAGACTGAAAACAGGACACTGCAAGAGGGGAAAAAACGGAAGGCACGCCTTCTCCGTTCATGGTCACAGGATCTGGAACAGCTTCCCTATCAACATCAGATTAGCACCAACTCTCCTGGAATACAGAAAAAAGCTAAAGTAAGCACTATTCAAGGAGTACACCCCATGTCCCGACAGTCAACCCTTGACCCTAGTGATTGTATCTTCCTGGAGGTCCATGTGCTCTGTTGAGCGTTCCGTTGCTCTGGAGCTAGATTTGTACTCTACAAATAGCAACACATACCATTCTCATGGTCCATCTGGTGGGTGGGTCTTGGTCCTACTAGCTCAGCTCTAAAGTGGTTTAGATTTTTACTCATGGGCTATTTCAAAGTGGTCTCTTTACCCCCTTTTCATTTTGAAGAAATGTTGGTAGAGCTCAAGGTTTCTCTTGTTTAGCCCTGGCCCCATTGTATTTGACATGCATAGTCAACCTTCAGTTTAAGTAATCAGAAAGTTTGGATTTAAAGCATTCTTCTATACAGATGATACGCAATTGCTGCTGAGCCTTGAATGTCCTAAAGGCATTGAGGTCCCGCCTCTTAGGGTCTGCCTTCTTGGGATTCAAGGATGGACAGCTACTAACTTTCTGAGATTTGATTGTAACGAAAGTGCAATCCGTGTCATTGGCAGATAGCCTTTGCCATGGACTTGTAGTATATGGCCAGCATTTAGTGAGGGTTTATCCATCCCAGCAGAGAGTAAAGAGCTTTGGAAACTGGTTTGATAAGGAGCACTCATTCAATTCTCAAATTCACAAGTTCTGAACAACATGCTTTCAGCTTCTTCAGTCTCCGCCAAAAGGTCTTGGCCATTCTTTCACTCTAGTCTCACGCCACTATAGTTAGCTCCAATGCCAGTGCTGTCTATCTCAGGCTTCCAGAGGGACAGATCTACAGGCTGCATAACATACATAATATGACAGGCTGGTAACTGTTCTGCACAAATTTGATCAGGTTCCCGCAAACTGCTGCACAGGATCCTGGCTTCTGGTCTAACAGCTCATGAATTGTAAGGTGCGGTGCTTGGTTCACTGCTCCTTTTATCAGAAGGGACTCAAGATTCTGTCTCAATTGCTGAATACATGCACCCTCCAGGTCCTTTCTATCAGGTTCCCTCTCGCTGGTCACAATGACGGAATGTTTGAAAGAACTCAGTGGAGCTGGAGCCTTTTTGTCCTGGGTCCTAAACTTTAGAAAAAAAATCCCATTGAACTGCAGCAGAACCCAAATTCTGTTTTACTTTGCAAAAAGCTGAAAAGTTTCTGTTAAGCCTGTAGTGTTATGATGTAGGTATTAGTCTTTCTTTTTCTTTTTGTTCTGGTCTCCCAGTGCACCTGTCCTAGTGCAAGGACAACGTTTTAATACACACTGCGCTTTAGTAATAAATACATAAACCAAAATACACTGTGCCATCTCTGTTGTTATTGTCTATTTCATCTGTACTGTTACTAAATATCCATACCCGCCTTGCTGTGAAGAACCCACGAGTTTTGGGATCCCTGCTGCTAATAATAATATCTTCTTTATTATTAACAACTCCACATGAGCAGTATCATTGCTAGTGTTGATCCCCCCCCCCCCCCGGAATTGTATCATCCCTACGTCTTACAAACCAGATGGAAATTGAGAATTCCTGCTATTAATCTCAACCCACAAGGCACCGTTAAGTATTACTTTCATTTCTGACCTTAAATAGGCACACTATCTGTGAAGGGTATTTTGTGCTAAAGAGAGAAACTTGTTTTATTTAATTAGCAGGAAATTGTAACAGGAAATAGAAGAATCATTACTAATAATCTTGTAGTACTCGTTGGACAGTGACCGGGTCAAATGCTGTACTAAGCCACTCATAGCAAGACTTCATCCATGCCCTCATCATTTCTAAGGAGGACAGCCTCCCACTTGAGGATCCTTGCTGTTAGATTGGTCCAATTACAAGAATACTTCTTCCTCAATTTCTTGACAATGTAGGTGACTGGGACGCCAGAAGAGTTATACACATCAGTCCAGTGCACCAAGCACATCATGCTTCAGTTCCGTGTCCTTCATCTGTGGTCACACATTTCTGCAGTCCTGCCATACCCTTCTAACCAGAGTGTAAGCACCTTTACCTCTTATTACAATGAGACCCTGGGAAATATCCTTGCGAATTCCTAAGACCAGAAATGATATTTCAATTCCTCAGCTCAGCTTTGGCAGATTTTATGAGCATTCACAAGAGCATACTAAAAATCTTTTTTGAGGCCAGTATTCCTTCTTTGACATTGTTAAGCTGTAAATGAGGGACAAATAGCCCTCCATCAGAAATCTTCAACGAGTGAAGAGCAAGCAATTTGTACAATTCGAATTTTACCTTTTGGTTTCTGTGTATTTCAAGCCTACTCTGCCCTTCACTAGAAAATCTTTATGTAGTTGGCTTGTCTTTGATGAGGCTTCATAGGCTGACATCAGCATATCATACCATACATCTTTCTATAAAATGCTGGAAAGAATGCAGCACATATATTAAGCAAAGTCCTCATGGTGATCCTGAAATGAGGCACCCAAACTAGGTTTTACTGGCACATGCCCAAATACAACATTGGTTTAGGATGAAACGAAGCAGCTTTACCCCCATTACTTTACAGTGGTGCTCTGGTCTGTATGTACCAGCATAATTTAAAGTTTACACTATGTGTTGTCTTCTTTTTTGCCTTGTATTTGTGTCTCATTTCATGATTTTGTTGTGTCTGCAGGAAAGAACTGACAGTGGAGGCCAGGGAGCTGAAGGGAGAGCTATATTGCCTACCATGCCACGACAAAATGGGAATCCCAATCTGTGGGGCATGCCGGAGACCCATTGAGGGCCGTGTGGTGAATGCACTGGGGAAGCAATGGCATGTAGAGGTGAGGCATATTCACCATATTGTGGTGCTAACTCCTGGTGTAATGACGCCTTTAGACTAATTTGCTGTGTAACGGAAACCTTGAACAACAAAGAATTTGAAAGCAAACTCTTTAAAGTATTCGGTGGTTTCCAAACAAGTATGTAAGAAATGGGGTTATTAGTGTGGGGGGGGCAGGATGGTACCTACTACAGGTAATGACCACTATCCTTGTCAGGTTGAACCCTCACAGTACCTAAATTAAACTGAACTCAGCTCCCTGGTAGATTTGGCACATAGAAGACCTGCTTAATTTAGAGGCACTGTGTAAAATATTTACGCAGTACTAAAACAGTAATAAAGGCAAAAGGCAAAACAATAATAAAAAAAAACAAATTAGAAAAATTGAGTAAAACTTAAACAAGATTGCAAAACTCCAGAAAGAGGAACCAGTGGTATGATTTCTTTAATGGTACATAAAAATAGAGCCATGAAGCACAAAGTGATTCATATAGTCGTAGTAGAACATAACCTTGGCACAATTTGATGCTGACCTCAGTGGAGCTATACCAACCAGGTATGTCCTGGGCAGAAGATTTTACCTTCTGACTTTAGCTCTTTAAGTTCAAATCCACTACAGTAATATACTTGTAAAATCACTCAGGCCACCATGGGAGGGCTCTTAGAGGCTCACAGAGTATCTGACAGAGGCTACAGCAGGGTCCAGTCTGGGTCCAGTTACTGCTGGTCAGCTTGACAGTTGCAGGAAAAAGCCTCTTGTAGCTTGCTGTGTCCCTGTAGCTGTAACATGATGTCACTATTATGACCCTTGGAGTCCACTTCTTTTACCAGGGAGAACCGGTCCAGTCTTCAGTCCTCTCCTGTTCTTCAGCAGGTCCAGAAATGTTCTGAAGTGGGTGTCTGGAGGTGCCATATTTATACCTGGCATGAGGTAGTGGGTGGGAATTACCCCTGGGACTCCCTACCCAATGTTGTAAAGGTTTGCGGGGCTAACCATACCCACTTTCGACATTTCCAAAATGGCCGAAGTCTTTAGACACACTAAACTTGGGCTCTGTGTGGGAAATGTGTGTGGGAAGTGTGTGTGGGAAGTGCACTAGCACTATGGTAATCCTGGTGTCTTCCTAACACTAAAATCCAGTTTTTGGCAGTCCCTGTAACCCAAACATTCAGAGCTGAGCTTTCAGCAACCAGACAGTGGATACACACAAAGTTTTTGTTATACTGTTTCCCTACCTTGAAGTGTGCCCCATATGTTGTATGTAAACCCAGTAGACCTGTCCAAAAGACTGTTACAGTGTAATGTTGAAGAGGGACCCAATGTGATTGGGGCCCGACTAGCTGGCAGGACAATAGGGCGCCCTATACTAGGGACCTTTAGGTAAGTTAAATCAGTCATTCTGGCGTATAGCAACCTCATCATGTTGAATGGAAGAGCACAAGTGCTTTACCAGTGGTTAGCAACAGTAGAGTGTACAGAGTTCTTTAGCCATCAAAAAATAGGGTTCAGCAAAAAAGGGCAAATATTTGGGGTGACCTTACAGAAAGGGCAAATTTCCAACAAAGTATCTCAATGACAATTTCTGACATTAATATTTGTTTACATGCTTCACAAGTTTCAAATGAACACATTAATACTGTGAGTCGAGCCTGTTGATGGAAGGGAAGCTCAGGGCATAGTCTTGAAGATCCAGCTAGAGCAAAGGGCCATAAGAGACCCCAGGGTGCAGGAGGACATGGGATTGGCACGTACTGCCCATCTTGTGTGACTGGACAGGACCTGAAATACTGCAACACACATTATTGCCTGCACCTACTGCAAAACAAATACTGGCATGGTTACAGTTCCCCACGAGTGAAAGTTCTGAATACGGAAAACTTCTCATGGATTCCTGAACGTGTAGACATCTCAGGAAATTCATGGTATGCACCTCATGTGTGTCTTGCTACGTTTCCTTACAAACTGTACTCTAAATGATATTGCATATATATAAAACATTGTTTAATTTGGGTTATTTGTAATTCTTGAAAACTAAATTAAATCCATGGTTTGCCAGAAATATCACATCATCTTTCTTTCCCAAATGGTTTCAGACAAAATAATAGACCACATTTGTGAGGCCACTTATATCACTGGATAGAGCAGGGCCAAAACCTAAAACATACCATGTATGGTTTGGGTAAACTGTTCTACTTACATTTTCTTACTTTGGAAATTCTGAGTAGATCTGGGTGGTGTATATAAAACAAAGTCTGAAAAGTAGGCATTTGGGGAACATTTGCAAATGACTGAATGAATGTTGATCCAGCATAATTTCACCATCTGTACTAATATCAGGTCCCGTGAAATCCTGATTTGGGGGCAAACAAAAGTTTGCCCTTGAATAGGGATTCAGTTAGCTCACACATAGGTGGTTGCCTTTTTGTTTTTTACCGGGTAAAATGTAGTACAAATAGTGTGGACAAACTGTGCACATAGTCTGAATCCACATAGTCTGAGTTTGCATACACATGAACAGGGTAAAGGACACGGTTTTACTGAGATAACACCATTCTTGGGTCTGAAACTTGGAATGGTGCAGTAGATTCACACCTGAAAATACTGCACCCGGGTATATTGGTATTCACTGAGCACTCAATAACACCCCTCAAATAAATTTACAAGCAGCAAACACCAAGCAGCAATTGTCCATCCTTTAATGCCAGTGTCAACGGTCCCATTTCAACAATCAACTAAACCCAGCAAATAACAATAACGTATGAGACGGCATTCAGGCATTTTTCTAAAGATATATCTACCTAGAAAAGCAAGGAGCAGTTGTTCAACCTGAAACTCTGTTTCATTAAAGGTGACATTCTGGGATGTTCAGGGAAGGGTCACTTATTTGCCTGTCCTGCAAGCTGCTTATTTGTAATTCCTGCCCTTTTGGCACTTAATGGCTGTAGAGGGAGTGCATACCTCTGTCGGGGAGAAGGACTATAGGCCTTTCTCAGAGTTTGACTGGCTTTTGCTCGCCAAACTGGGGGTTTGCTTGTCTCATATAAGGGTCAGTGAAGCAATAGGTTTCCAGTGGTGGAAACTCGGCACCTCTGCCATCGTAAATGTTTGACCCACAGAGCCATCAGTCAGTCCGTCATAAGGCCCTCCTTAATTAGCGCTGTCCTTCTGATGCACATTTTTCTTGTTTGGGATACCAGCAAAAGTCTAGTGCTCCCAAACGGGAAACAATCCAAATGATCACACAGACAGGGAGAAAACTCACATTGCTTCAGGTCCATTTGTTCTTTCTGACCTGGCAGCACAGCTGTTACCAGCCCTTATGTGATCAACATCAAAACATTTCCAGCTGTACTACTGTGATAGGAACTTTGACTATTGGCACATGTTGATTATCTTGGTTGCATTTGATTGGGTAGAAGTTCTGTGCTTCCACTAATAATGTTTGTTGCACTCCTCATGGCTCATGAAGGTTATTTCATCACCGAAGATGGCTGCAGCATTAAAACGTAATGAAATGGTAACATAAGAGAGGGGTTTGGTCCGGCCCACTTGTTATGTTGATTACGTTAAGGGCAGCGTTGAATTGTGCAGAGATGTGGTCCTGATGGGTAGGAGTGTTTGTTGCACTCCTATTGGCTCTTGAAAGGTTTGCCTCACTCATGATGTTCATTACTTTGAAAGGTTATGATGGGACGGCGTGCACTAGGGGAAACCCTCAATAATGTAGCAACACATAAGAAGGGTCAGAGATCGTCTTTCTCTAATGTCTGTGCCATGCCTGTCACTGTGTAGATACTCCTTCCTTTATATTCTATACCCTCCTAGTTTCGTAGTAGGAGATAACGGAAGTGATTTCTGCAGGCTGAAGGGGTATGTGATTCTCAGTCAGCTTGTTTCCTCTGGTGCTGAAGAATCAAATGTAGAATATGACGCAAGAGCTGCTGGAGAGCGACGGTCAGCCTTTGTGGCTGAGTGTTGCCATGTTGTTGCTGGCCTCCCCCTCTGTTCCTTGCACCTCTAAGGTACTGTCCTTCTCTGCTCACAGGTATCTGACAGGCACCTGTCAAACAATCCCCATTGTCCACGTCCAATTCCCTGCCTCCCACTGTTCACTGCTCCTCTGCCAGGCCACCCTTCTTACCTCTCAGGGTGCCTGGTGGACTCCTATGATTCTGCCCTATTATCCCCATCCTCTTCTACATGTGCCCTGCTCCTCCGCTGGACTTCCATTCTCCACAATAGGGCACCCAGCATACGCCCCTCATTCTGCCCCACATAAATCCAGGCTTTTCCAGCTGTCACCTGCTTTCCCTGACTGACTCTGTGTGTGTCTTTGTGAGTACAGGATGAGCATGTGTTGTGCTCACGGTAAGCCGTATACTTGGGTTGGTAGAGGTGAGTTATCTGTCTGTATGAAGCTACAGTGGGCTGTGGGAGTGTGCTGTGCCTATCTAAGTGTCGGGGTGGTGTCTGTATAAGTATAGGATGGGATGTACCTGTATGAGTGCAGGATGAGTGAGCAGTGTGACTGTGTGAGTGCATGGTGTCTGAGCTGTGTGCCTTTTTGATTGCAAGGTGGGCGAGCAGTATTGCATGTGAGTACAGAATGAGCCGTCTGCCTGTGTGAGGGCAGAGTGATCGGTGTGAGTACCGGGTTTTATAGATGTGATATTCTTATTTCGCTCAAATTGTACTAAAAGGGGGTTTTAAATATTGCATCGAACTCTAACCTGAGCCTCAAGAGGCATCAACCTTCGTGTGCGGCAGCTGAAATCACTTGACGAGGAAGTTCATCCTCTTCTCCAAATAAGTCATCGTCAAAGGATGCCAAGCCACTTCTAAGGTCGGATGCAAGTTTTGCCTCAATAATTGCCCTGGCTTCAAAAGATCATGAACACAAGAAAAAGAAAGATCATCATTCACCCTTCCACAAGGAAGATTCTTGTGAGCCCCCTACACAGGAGTACAGAAATAGTCCCTCCTACATCCATTAAAACAGGAGAGTAACTTTTAAGTTCGAGGCATGTGGGCTGCTGAATTCATATCTGTGCATAGATCGCCGCCTAGTGTTGGGTCCGGATGTTTGCACGTTGTTGTCCTGGAAGAGTCTTCGAAGTATCCTGGGATAGGTGACTCCTCCCCTGGACTACAGTGCGCATGGGCATCCTCTCCATCCTCAGATTGTTTTTTTCCGCCATTGGGTTCGGATGTGCTTATCTTGACTCAAGTTAGGAAAAACTTTTTCTAGGCCAAAAGGCCTTTAGTTCGCGTCGGTACTGTTCCCGATCGGTATCGATAGTATCTTGTTAGTTTACTAACTTCCAGAACCAACTTTTTTGCATCTTACCCAAACATCGACCCGTCATCGACGATGGAATCGAGGACACCATTCAAGCGGTGTCCTGTATGTAATGCGAAATATCCCCACATCGACGTCCATCCGGTGTGCAACAAATGCCTTTCACCGGATCACGACGAATCTACATGTATGGCCTGCGCCCGATTCCGATCCAAGAAGACTCTCCGGAATCGACGAGCAGCGAGACTCGAAGCGCAGCAAGCGGCACCGGCCCCGGCCGACATCTTCAGCGCCGAGAACGAAGATGTCGAAGACGTGGAGAACCTACCCTCCAGTCCCGCTTCCGAACATGACTCCGGATCGGAAGACGTCGAAGAAAGACTCTTTCGCAGAGATGAAGACGACACCGAGGTAGGAGACTACAATGAGGCCTTAGGGGCCGAAGAGAGTAGCTCCGGTGACGAGCAAGGCCTACCCGTACAGACTGAGGATATCCCAGTGCGCCAGTCTATGGCTCCGGTCGAGGGATCGCCTTCGGGCCTTACCCAAGACCTATCCCGCAGTTCTTCGGCCCCGCCCTCTGGCCCGGACTCGGACATTCAGCGGCAGCCATTAATACCCAAACCGGCTGGTTTCCCTTCTTCGAAACCGAAACCAAAAGCTGTATTGGTTCAACTGAAACCGAAACCGAAAGTGACGCTGGTCGGATCGAGGCCCACCACACCTTCGACGCCAGCAAAACCCGTCGGCACCGAGCGCACCAAACGAGACTTCGGTGCCGAGCTTGCAGCGGCCGACGTCGGAGTCGACATACGGAAAAAGACCTTCGGTGCCACCAAACCTACTCGGCTCCCGGCACCGACGCAATCGGCTCCGAGCCCAAAGGTCAAACTGCCTGCTGCGTCTCACACCGCTTCGACAGCACCACCAAAGGCACACTCATCGAAGACGTCGACGGCCATTACCGCCCCTCGACTCGATGACTCACCGGCGCCGAAGAAGTCCACGCCCGCCTCTACAGAACCGGTCGGCGCAAAGGAATCGATGGCGCTCCAGGTGCGGCCCGTTGCTGCGCAACGCACCAAAAACAAAACAGTCCTCCAGGACACGTCGGACTCCGAGCCGATAAAAGCTCCAACAGCCTCTTCGGCACCGGCCAACATTACTTTTGGCCTGCCGCCATCCACGGCCCCGAAACTGTTCCAAATCAGGACACGGGTCACCCACACCACGATCACGCCTGCCGAACGCTCTCCTGCGGAGACGTCCCCATCACATCACATCGACGCCGACACCGGCAGGATGATGCTCCACAAAAGGAGAATAACTTCTGAGCCAGCTTTGGACTCCTTCCGGATCCCGCTTAAGAGAAAGCTGCCAGTGGCTTCGGAACCAGTTCTTTACGAACCTCTCCATTCCCCCTACCAGGATCCACAGTCCTTCTCTCCCACACACTCCGACACAGATGTTTTGGAGGACTACATGGGTGACCACGTCCCCTACCCCGGAGAGATGGACCCTGAAGGCCAACAGGACCCTGATCAAGCTTGGGATGACCCTGTAGACTCAGGTGCACCTATGGATGCACAGGACCCGCAACTCTATGGAGCAAAAACATCTCCCACAGAGGACACTGCCGCGTTCAACGCTCTAATTGAACGTGCTGCGGCCAATCATGGGGTGCAACTTCACTCTGACACCGTCGAGGACGACTTTCTCATGGATACTTTCGCATCCTCAGAAAGGAATATAAAGACTCTGCCCATGTTGAAGGGTGTCCTCAAACCAGCAAAGGACATCTTCAAGGAACCCACCAGGGCAAGAGTAATAAACCCCAGGATCGACAAGAAATACAGATCGGCGCCTGGGGACCCTACTTACATTAGAGGCCAGTTACCTCTGGATTCCATTGTAGTTGCGAATGCTCGCAAGAGGGCACACTCGCAAACAACAGGTGATGCTCCTCCCTCGGACAAAGAGTCCAAGGTGCTAGAGACCTCCGGCAAACGGGTTGCCGCCCAGGCAGCTAACATATGGCGCATTGCCAATACTCAGGCGCTCCTCGCTCGCTACGATCGAGCGCACTACGACACATTAGAACAACTACTCCAACATCTCCCTGACCAATTCAAAGAAGGTGCAGAGATCCTCATCAGGGAGGGACAACTGCTCACAAATGCATCCATTAAGTGTGCACTGGATGCCGCGGATACAGCTGCCAGAGCCATAAACACTAGCGTCATGTTGCGACGACACGCCTGGTTGCGAATCTCCGGATTCAAACCTGAGGTACAAAATAACATCCTCAACCAACCTGTCAACCCCGACTACTTATTCGGGCCGGAGGTTGACACCACCCTAGAGAAAATAAAAAAGGACACAGACACTGCAAAGTCCATGGGGGCCCTACAAACGCAGTCCTTTCGGAACGGCTCCTTTCGTCGCCCCGGAAATAGAGGAGCAGGTAGAGGACAGGGGTCACAGCAAACATACAACAAGGGCAACACACAAAGCACCTACGATAAAAACACCCGGGGTGGATATCGTGGCTCCAGCACAAAGGGCAGAGGACGCGGCTACGGCAACACCAGGTCCTCCCCCAAGAACAAGCAGTGACGCCCTCTCCCTTCCTCCCGACCACATAACACCTGTCGGGGGAAGGCTACAAAGGTTCCTGTCCACGTGGAACTCCATCACCACGGACAGGTGGGTCAAAGATATTGTCAAATACGGTTACTGTCTAGAACTAACCTCCACTCCACCCACAATACCTCCAAAAAACCGTCCTATGTCCTCAGAGCACTTAACGCTCTTACAGCAGGAGGTGCAAAGTATGCTACTAAAAGGCGCAATAGAGGTCGTACCCGTCCACGAGCAAGGTACGGGGGTGTACTCCCTGTACTTTTTAATACCAAAAAAGGACGGGTCACTCAGACCTATATTAGACCTGAGACCCCTGAACCGGTACATTCTTTCGGAGCATTTTCACATGCTCACTTTACAGCAAGTCCTCCCGCTGCTCAAGCAGGGAGACTTCCTGGCCACACTGGACCTCAAAGATGCGTATTTCCACATACCCATTCACCCCTCACACAAGAAACACCTCAGGTTCACTGTTCAGGGGCAGCACTACCAATTCAAAGTCCTTCCCTTCGGCGTGACAACAGCACCCAGGGTGTTCACAAAGTGCCTAGCTACGGTGGCGGCACATCTACGGAGGCAGCACATACACGTCTACCCTTACCTGGACGACTGGCTCGTTCAAGCGAAGTCAGCCCAGCAATGTGCCAGCCACATGTCCCGCACCATTCACCTCCTTCACAGTCTGGGGTTCTCACTAAATTACCCAAAATCCCATCTCCAGCCCACACACGTACAACAGTACCTAGGTGCGACTATAAACACTCTGGCGGCCACAGCTCAGCCAAATTTAGTGAGAATCAACAGCATGCAAATGCTGATTTCCAAGTTCAAACCACAACACTCCCTTCCCGCGCGAGTGTTCATGCAGTTGATAGGCATGATGGCCTCCTGCATTTTCATAGTCCCACACGCGAGACTACATATGCGCCCGCTTCAGGAGTGCTTAGCACGTCAGTGGAATCAGGCTCAAGGACAGTTGAAAGACCTAGTGTTGGTGAGCGGTCGGGCATACAACTCTCTGCATTGGTGGAATCCACAAAACCTTTGCAAGGGCCGACCGTTCCAAGAGCCTGTTCCACAAATAATACTGACAGCGGACGCGTCTCTCCAGGGATGGGGAGCTCATGTACTCAACTACACAGTGCAGGGACTATGGACAACACAACAAAGGAAGATGCACATCAACATTCTGGAATTGATGGCAATCTTCCTCGCAATGAAAGCATTCAAAGTACACTTGTGCAACAAAGTCGTGTTGATCCGGACGGACAACATGACCGCCATGTACTACATACAAAAGCAGGGAGGAACACACTCTCCACAGTTGTCTCATCTGGCTCAGAGCATGTGGAAGTGGGCCATTCAGAGGAACATGTTCCTCATGGCAGAACACCTCCCCGGCAAGGACAACCAGGTGGCGGATCTGCTCAGCAGACACAGCCACCAGATGCACGAGTGGGAGTTACACCCATCAGTACTCCAACCGTACTTCCAGCAGTGGGGTCATCCAGAGATAGACCTATTCGCCACAAGCGAAAACGCAAAATGCCAAAGCTTTGCCGCCAGGTTCCCACATCCGCAGTCGCAGGGCAATGCGATATGGATGAACTGGTCCGCCAGATTTGCGTACGCTTTTCCCCCAGCACCACTGATACCGCTGGTGGCACGCAAACTCAGACAACACTCACTGACACTCGTCCTGGTTGCTCCAACGTGGGCACGCCAGCCGTGGTACACCACCTTTCTCGAACTTTCCGTGGTGCCGCATCAAAGGCTGCGGGTCAAACCCGAGCATTTGACGCAGAACCATGGAGAGATTCAGCACCCAGATCCGCAACAGCTGAACCTGGCAATCTGGCTCCTGAAGTCCTAGAGTTTGGCTACCTAAACCTGCCACCTGACTGTATGGACATCATTAAGGAGGCCAGAAGACCCACTACCAGAGCTTGCTATGCAGCCAAATGGAAAAGGTTCGTCATTTATTGCAATAATAATGACATTAACCCGCTAGACGCATCCATCCAAAACATTATTTGTTACCTATTACACCTATACCGATGCAATCTGGCGTACACCTCTATACGTGTCCATTTGACCGCAATATCAGCCTATCTACAAACCAGGCAGCACCTCTCTCTATTCAGAGTGCCTGCCATCAAAGCATTCTTGGAAGGACTCAAACGAGTCATTCCACCTAGCCACCCACCAGCCCCAATGTGGAACCTCAACTTGGTCCTCACACGCCTGATGGGTCCACCCTTTGAACCTCTACACTCATGCGAGATTCAATTCCTTACCTGGAAAGTAGCTTTCCTAGTAGCCATAACTTCTTTACGAAGAGTTAGTGAACTCCAGGCACTAACCGTCCAAGAGCCATTTATACAGGTTCACGCCAACAGGGTCGTACTACGTACCAACCCCAAATTCATGCCCAAGGTGGTATCGCAGTTCCACATGAATCAAACTATTGAACTGCCTGTTTTCTTTCAAAACCCACAGACTGTCGCAGAAAGGGCACTCCATACACTAGATGTAAAGAGGGCCCTCATGTATTATATCGACAGGACCAAACCCTTTAGGAAAACAAAACAACTTTTCGTTGCCTTTGCCCCACACCACAAAGGTAACGCTATCTCCAAAGCAGGTATAGCCAGATGGATCGTTAAATGTATTCAAATTTGCTATCAAAAGGCTAAACGCACTTTAACGATTCCCCCACGAGCCCACTCAACACGTAAGTTAGGGGCCTCCATGGCTTTCCTAGGAAACATTCCTTTGCATGATATATGTAGAGCAGCCACCTGGTCCACTACACATACATTTACCAAACACTATTGTGTAGATGTGCAATCAAAACAGCAGGCAGCTGTAGGACAGGCTGTTCTCAAAACTCTTTTTCAGACCGCTGCAGCTGGCACTGGTAGCCGCCGCTAATAAGAGGGCACTGCTATATATTCTATGCACAGATATGAATTCAGCAGCCCACATGCCTCGAACTGAATATGCTACTTACCAGTATGCATCTGTTCTTGGCATGTAGGGCTGCTGACATTCATATCACCCTCCCTCCTCCCCGGCGCCTGTAGCAGCTGCAGCTCTCAGGATTACTGTAAAGCATGGTCATCACTTTCTGTATCTACTCCATCACTGCCACAATGGCGAAAAACAATCTGAGGATGGAGAGGATGCCCATGCGCACTGTAGTCCAGGGGAGGAGTCACCTATCCCAGGATACTTCGAAGACTCTTCCAGGACAACAACGTGCAAACATCCGGACCCAACACTAGGCGGCGATCTATGCACAGATATGAATGTCAGCAGGCCTACATGCCAAGAACAGATGCATACTGGTAAGTAGCATATTCATTCTCCCCTCTTCCTTTATCAAAGAGGGTTAGGGGCAAAGCAACAGGTACAACAGGAGTATCTCATGCACTCAGCATTCCTACTCCACCCCTCCACCGTCCTGCCCTTGCACACCTCCACACCCCAATTTCCCACAATCCCGCCTCAGTCAGTTCACACTGACTCCCACCAGGAAGGGCCATATCACCCGAGAGCCCTTATTATGAGCTGTTAGCACCTGTAGAGGGGTACGCCCCCATATGACTCAGACCTAGACCCATTTCCCTGGAGCACAACACTGTTGAAATTCACATGGTGCAGGATGAGGATGACGTCACCATCAGGGCACAGAATCTGTTTTTTAAATTCTTTGCACATAACAAAACGCGGCATGGGAAAGGCTGTAAATGAGTCAACACCTCGGACTTTTTTTTTTTTTTTTTTTTTTTTAAACTTGTTTTTATTGTATTCATTAGCAGCAGCACAATACAGTAATCAGATACATAATTTTCCACAATGTAGAGCAACGCAGTGGCCCCTGAATGCGGCAAGTTGGCGGAAAACAGTTCAACAGCGGTACATTTTTCCAACATCCACCATTTCGCTCCCCCATCCCCGGGGTCCCCCACCCTAGTCTGTGTCTGAGGCATCGTCTTCAGGATCCGAGGGCGGGTCACAGATGTCACCCCTATAGGAGTTCCACGCTCCCCATACTTTACTCCATTTGCCAGGACAGCCCCGTCTGATAAAGGCCGACTTCTCTGCAAACATGGCCTCGTCCATGTCTGTGCCCCAAGCAGTGAGGCGCGGCAGTTCCCCTGTCCCCCATTTTTGAGCTATGTTGCGTTTAGCTATCATTAATCCTAGTGTGGCCCAGCCCTGCGCCAAGCTCGAGAGGTCATTAGGCTCCCAGATATTCAGCAGGCAGCGTCTGGGCTCCGGCACCAGCGTGACTCCCCCCGACTGTGACAGCATGTGCAGCACCCCCCGCCAGTACTCCTGAAGCACGGGGCATTCCCATATGGTATGGAAGAAGCCTCCCACCTCCCCGCAACCGCGCAGGCAGAAAGGATGTGTCGCGCTGCCGATCTTGTGCAGTGTGTGCCTGGTGTAATAGGAGCGGTGGAAGATGCGAAGCTGCACCAGCCTGAGCCTCGATGGTATACCCGCCTCCCGTGGCGAGGCCAGCGCCTCTCGCCACTCCGGTTCGTCGAATTCCCCCAGATCACGGGACCATTTCTCGCGGAGAGGGCCCATTGGGTCCGGCAGGTTGTTAATCAGTTTACGGTATGCAAACGATGTGGCCCTTTTCGGCATATAATCCGTTAATAACCGGTCCTCTAAGGGCGATGCCTCTGGTACCGCCACACCCGGTGTTAGCCGTGCCAGCAAGGCGTGTTTAATTTGCGTGTAGCGGAACCATTCGGAGGGCGCCAGTTTGTATTGCTGTTGGAGACGGTCGAATGTGATAACGTCATTCCCATGCCACATGTCGCCAATCGTAGAGATCCCTATAGCGTCCCACTTGTCAAATCCCCTGCTGTGCCGGAGCCTCCCAAGCTGCCTGGAGTCCCACAGCGGCGTGAGCTTGGTCAGCACCCCGCGCCACCCTAATCTGGCCTGTGCTGCATGCCATATGGCCACCGTTTGTCTGAGAGGGCCGATGAAAGCCGGTGTCAGCCCACCACCATACAGGGTCGCCAACACACCTCGTTCCCCCATTATGTCCCTATCTGCTCTAAATGCCGGGTCCGTATGCGGGACATGAAGCCACTGGTTTATGACTTTGAGCTGCGCAGCCCAATAATAGAGCTGAATGTCGGGAAGCGCGATCCCCCCGTCGTACCAGCCGCGAGTCAATTTTGACTGCGCTATGCGCGGCGGTCTGCCACCCCACAGAAGGGTAGTCACCTGCGCTGCTATCGCGCGGAAGTAGTCTGGCGGGACGCGATACGGTGTGTTTTCCAGCACGTAGACGAACCGGGGAAGGGCTATCATTTTAAAGAGGGCCGCCTTCCCCAGCAACGCAAGCGGTAGCGTACCCCAGTGGCGCACATCACGCCGGAGGCGGTCCAATGGGGGGTGCAGATTTAGTTGGAAGAAGTCTGTGGGGTTGGCCGTGATATGGATACCCAGATACTTAAACGACTCCGTCACCGTCTGCAACGGGCAGTCCACGGGGAGCCGGGGAGTGGGGCCGCGCAGCACATAGAGCACCGATTTCGACCAGTTGATAGTATAACCGGACGCTCTCCCGAAAATAGCACAAATGTTGAGTAGTGCAAGGATGGAGCGTCTCGGGGAGGAGAGATAGAGTAGCACGTCATCTGCGTAGAGGGAGATGCGGTCCTCCCAATCATTTGTCCATTTAAGTCCCCGTATCTGGGGTTCCCAGCGGATCCAAGCTGCCAAGGGTTCTAGCACCAGAGCAAAGAGCAGGGGCGACAGGGGGCATCCCTGTCGGGTGCCACGCGTAAGGGGAAAGTCTCTCGATATGTGTCCGTTCACGGCCACATGGGCCAGTGGTTGGGCATATAAGAGCCGGACCCAGGCCCTAAATTTGGGCCCAAAGCCCAAGTGCGACAAGACGGCAAAGAGGAATGGCCATTCGACCATGTCGAATGCCATTCGCGCATCCAATGAGAGCAGCACCGCTGGTTCCTGCACCTGACCCACACGGGCCAGCACTCCGTGTAATCGTCGCAGATTAAGGGCCGTGCTCCTGCCAGGCATAAAACCCGATTGGTCCGGGTGTCAGGGGCGTAACAAAGGCCCCCGCAGCCCCCGCGGTGCGGGGGGGCCCCGAGGTCCAGGGGGCCCCCTGAGCACATTGCAGACTGGCTCCAAGTATGCGCTTCTACTACGGACCCACCCACGTCCCAGACGTGACAACATATTTTAAGATTCTGCGCAGATGTCTCCGGGTCCGCGGCTGCGCCTGCGCCTTTTTCACCCTTAGGGTGGCGCGCAATTGAAAGTGCGCGTCTGGTGAGGCATCACTGAGGCCAGAGATGACCGAGAGGGGCCGCGTGGGCGCATGCCATCATTTAATTATTTATTGCATCTGGCTAGCCTCGCGTTCTTACCCTGTCTTGTCTTATGACGCCCGCAGGGATGCATCTTTAGGCGGCCAGCCAGGAATAAAGACAAAAGTTCATATAGGCCCCAGTTCCGACCGTTCTGCTGAGTGGAGACGGAGACCGTGACGATTGCTCCAGTGCGAGGATATGGCACCTATCCTGACTGCACCGGCGGTTTCTTTCAGCTCCTGCCTCCGGTAAAGCTTTACATTTTCCAGTCTAGGCTTTTTCCTCGGGGCAGTGTTCCCCTTTTCCGGTCTGTTAGCATGAGGAAGATTGGTCGCCTTCAGAGCCATATCTAAATATCTATTTATTACTGAGACTCTTACTCTGATTGTTTACGCGGCTCAAGTTCTAGAAGTTAACTGTGGATGGCAGCCCTTTGTTAATGAAACCTGATTACAATCAATTAGGAGCCAATACGTTATTAATAACTACAAGTAGTGTTCACGTTGTTTGCAAGTATTTTAGTTTTACAAGCATCAATTGTGGTCTTCCTTTCCTCCATAAATTTGCATACAACAATAAAAAATATCACGCTATAGATCGGAATTTTGTCTAGTGGAAGTATTGCCTGATTATTAAGTAGAGCAGAGAGTTAATATGCCAACTGCAAAGTATGTGTTGAATGCAGATCAGGGAGAGGATATAATGTAAATAGATTAGTGCTTTGTTCGAGACATCCTTTTGTTTACTTGCAGTGAGTGTTTAAGTTAAAATCCCAGTGAGCTATTAACTGTTATATTAGAGCTGCATGAAAACTGCAAGGTATAGATTAGAGTGCTATGACCCAGCCTTTCATTATTAGAATATTGCAAAAAGAGTTCATTTTGGTAAAAAAAAAAAAACTGTTCTTATTATTAAAGAGAACCCCTAACCACGGTGTTACGTTTTAAATTCTGAGTTTGTGCTTCTCTAGACCAAGCACCCTAAACTATACTGTCTATTAGTATGGATGACATGTGACTCTTACCCCTTGTAGTCCTCTATCCTATGTAACATTCCTATACACTGATTTACACATTTTGATTGATTGTCTCTGTGTAATGTGTGTGTGATATAGAGTGCTCTGACACCCCACAGTGATATGAGTGGCGCTATAAACCTAATTAAATGCATCTCAGCAAAAGAGTGGTTATGGAGACTTGAGGGGCACTGTTAAAGCGTGGTAGTGAGGGAGTCCGTGGCGCAGGTTGTCATTGGGGGCGTCAACAAACAAACAAGCTGGCCCGGGATATAATAATATACGTACAGCTGACAGCAAGTAGAGTGCTATTCTGCAATGGCCAAAGTCGTACAACTAAATTGAATTATCTCCTGTCTTGGTGACTCCACTGTTTATTAAGCGTTTGTCCAATATTAGCAGGCTTGAGAGGAGCAATGAGCGCCCTGGCTGGCTGTAACCTATGTGCTCCTCAGCCTCACTCTCCTGAGCCTTGCCCAATGGCGAGTGTCCTTGCCCACTGACCGATCAGATTACAAGGGCACTAGGTTAGTTTCCTTCCATTTCTGGTGCTTTTTTTGCAGGTATGTTTTAAGATCTTCTTAAGAGTTTCTCGTTCCTCAAATGGGTGTCATTTCTGATAATTGTATGTTTCCCTCGTCTTCATTGCTTGATTTTTCTCGCGAGGAAGTGTCACTCATAGTCATTGAATGTAATTACACTGAAATTATGAAAATATCACTCATAGCAATCTGAAACCTTGGCAGCTATGGTTGGTTGCGTCTTGCGCACCGTCGCGTGGCTGCAATAAATCAACATTTTTAATCATGATGATTGTCACAATCATCATGATTAAAAATTGTGATTTATTGTAGCCACGCGACGGTGCGCAAGCCGCAACCATAATCAAATTTGAGAGCATAATATAGGCCTCCAGTCTAGAAATAATGGGCGGCTGCGTAGTCACCAAAGAAACATACCTTACAGCATATATAGATCGAGGCCGGTGCATTGCGACCATTTCCGATGTTTCCCCCGATTCACTGACGCGATAGGCTTACAAGAGGTAGCTCTACATCTTCTATTACTTTTCTGAAAAAGGCCTTTCTCAATGATTTTTGCTTTTTCGCCCTCTGAAAAAACAGAACGTGTAAGGCTGGGATATGTTTAAAGCCTCGTACAACCTTGAAAGTTGGGAATGTTATGTTCACTTTCTTACAGTTCCGAGACCACTTGTGCCCAATGCATGCCTTTGGTGCCCTGTGTGATTGCAATTGCAATTGAAATGTTTCACATCAGCAATCTCAAAAACTTGACAGCATTGCCGCAGGTACGTGCGCGCATTATTTCAAGCACTTGTTGGCAAATGCAACAGGCTTTCTGGCGGCCGTGCTTCTTTGTATCTTGGGGGTAATTTAAAACAGGTGGGTCTCTTCTGACAGTCATACTAGCTGTTGGTTTTGCCGTGAGATTACTGCACAGCTCCTGCCTCAGCCTGAGGATAATGCAGTATGGTGCCTGTCCGTGCGCGAGTCAGTGTCACACTTAGGCAGCTAAGATGGATCCGTGTGTTGTAACTATTCATGTTGGGACTGCCTCACATCCAGTTGTGTTGGGTCCCACATGGACAGAGAGGCCCTGGAGTCCTGGTGCTCTCCTGATTGATTGCTGGCAGGGAGGGGGCCCAGTGTGGGCAAAGGCTGGCAATTTTAGGGGCGCCTCTGCAGCAGGCAGCAATCTTGTATTACATAAAAGCACATGGGAATGTGCAGATTAAGTATCAGAAGGTGTTTTAAATATTCCTTTTACCCCCACATACAACATGGGGGTTTCCATACTGGTCATGATGTGTACCACAAGCCATGTCATGTGCTTAAACCGTGTTCCCAGCTGCCCTGTGTTATAAAATACTACTAACAGCTTTAGACAAAACACACTTCCAACCCATAGGTTGGCAAAAACCTTTGATTTCTGTTTCCTAGAATGAGGTTTAGGTAAGTGTTTCTTAATGATGCATGGCCCCGGGGGTTAGTTTGTATCAAGGTGGTTCTATGTTGCCAGCACTGCGCCCTGTGTATTGCGGTGCAGTTTCTATGCCCTGCAGGTGTGCGTCTTCGAGGATGGCGTGGCTTGAAAATGGACCATTGGCCCCTGTGGAAGGGAAGGACAAGCACAGTACATGACCATCTACTATACAATGAGAGGTCATACCGTGCCATTCCATGACTGAGTTCCCTTCCATTTCTGGTGCTTTGCACCATTTATGGTGTTTTAAGATCTTCTTCAAGTTTCTTCTTGCTCAAATGAGTGTAATTTCTGATATTTATGTTTTGATCGTCTTCGTTGCATAATTTTGCTCGCAAGAAAAAGTCACTCATAGTCGTTGAATTATCACTCATAATTACACTGAAATTATGAAAATGTCACACATGGCAATCTGAAACCTTGGCAGCTATGCCCGCAGCAGCCCCCGTGTTCCAGCCTCCAGGGGCCCCATCATAACTGTAGCACACACAGGCAGCACTACACTCTCTCGCCGGCGTTGGTTGCACCAGTCCTGCCTCATAAATTAAATGGTGCGTGCCACGTTCGGTGGGTGCAGGTGACCTGAGCTTAAAGGCCCAGCAGCAAGTGGGTTGAAGGCAACTACCTTGAGGCCAGAGAGTATTTGCATATTTACATACCTTTGTAAACTGGTTACAGAGGTTTAATATTTCTGGTTCCAGTACCCCCTGGGCCCCCACTCTGCCTATTCCTTACAATTGTGTTTTACATTTACTGCCCTAGTGTGAGAATGCATTTCATGAAAAGGAATATAAAGTAAGGATGCCAAAAGAAAAATGCCAGCCATGTGATGTTTAAAGAGCCTGTAAAGACCTTGTCTTGACACTAAATAGGGTTATAAATAAAGTATGTATTGATTTGTAATGTGACTTTTCTGTCTTTGTTCACTTTAATTTTCAGTCCTGGATCATTCAGGCAGCCCTAGAATACAATTAAAAGTGCTTTCTATTCATATTTTTTTGTTCGAAGTATGAACAGATAAGTGCTGAAAATATAGCTTTAGGTGACCGCTTATTTTTTTCCCGTCTGGGACATCAAAATAATGAGCTGGCGACCCTAATCACAAGACTGGAAGTTTGTTGCAGGATCAGCACATGATTTATTTCCTCCACCCTCGATCCCTGATTAACGCCATAATAGTAATATATATATCTGAAAAACCTATGCCACCCTCAATAACATGCTGAGTTACTTCTAGAGTCTGGGAATGTACCACGAATGCACCCTGCATTCAGACAACTCACTCCACATTCTCGCCCTTCACTTTCACGCTCACCCTGCACTCACAGCAATCACACTGCACTCACACTGATCACCATGCACTCCCACCATTCACCCGCTCACCCTGCACTCATAGTGATCACTCTGCACTCACAATGCACTTGCATTCTTCACCCTGTACCTCAGCCTGCAGTCACATGAGCACACTACTCACCCTGAACTCATGTCACACTTCACTTAGTTGTCCCCCTCACTGCTCGATCAGCAATCTCACTTAAACAAGCCCATCACTAACCAGGATTCTTTCGTCCCACTCTGCACTTACACCCTCACCCAAATTCATATGGTCACCTCACTCACCCTGCAGCCACTTCTCTTACCCTACTCTCACACTGTTGCATCACTAACGTGCACTCACATGGGCACTCCTACCACCCACAAAGTGCAGAGGGTTAATATGCCTGCTACAAAGAACGTGTACCATGCAGATCACAAAACTGAGTGTGAGTAAACTATGTGTAGCGCTATAAAAAAAATTAAATGTTTGTCAGAAAGGTGCTACAGAGAGATGAGTTGCATTGTTGGTGAGTAGTAGTGAGGGAATTCATTGAAAAGGAGGAAGGAGGGCGCGCCAAAAAGACTGTCAGATGCCATCCAGAGACTTTTTGAGGCATGGGCAAAGTGGGCTTCGGCCCAGGGCCCCAGACTTTCAGGGGCCCCCTGATAAAACCTGCTCTGTTCTGTAGAGTATTGCCCTGATCGCATTAAATGATTCTTGAACAGATTGTTTTAAATACAACATTCCTTCGCTTTTTTCAATATTGATGATGTGTGACTATTACAGACATTTGTAGAGTAATGTTGTGTTTCATGCAACATCCATAACATTTTCTTTTGGATCAAATCAGGACCTTACACATATGAGAAATGGGAGAGTATCACAGAGATTATTTGCAATAATATGCTGCTGTGTTACAATATTGAAAACACACATCACTATCCCTGAATATTACATGTAAACACATTTAGAATTTTGACTAGTGTGTCTGTGCACTGTCTGTGACTCGCCCTAAGAGGACATGAAAGAGCTGAAATAGGCTCAAAAATTCAAAACTGTTCTTACAGGGGTCCCCAAAATATGTTTGGCCCCTAATATCCTTAAGATGTTCATGGTGCCATCTGCGAATATGATGGCCTTAATTACAATGTGGGCTGGCACGTCTAGGTCCATGGAAAAGACATTTAGAGTATAAAGTTTAGCAAAAAAACCAAATTGTAGCAAAGGTGCAGAATGTTTAAACTCTGCATAAGTGTTTCTGTGGTGGTGCACATACAAAAGGGGAATTAGTTTGATTAAATAGGTTTGATGTATGTATGATGCTGCTTGCTGTACTTGTTATTGTTTTACCTGTCACTTTGAATAATTTGCACCTTCATGCACAAGTACAAACCAAAAGGGCATTGGTTGACTAGAGTGGTTTGATTTTTGTATGCTGCTGCCTGCTGTACTTGTTACTGTTTTGCTAGTCACTTTGAAATATTTGAGCCTTCAAAAAGGGAATTGTTAGTTTAACCCCTTCTGTGCCACGCCCTTTCCCCCTCCTGTGCCGGGCGTTACATTAGTGGGCGGGTTTCATGACGAGATAGTCTCGTCATGGGCACAGCGCAACCGTGCTCCATGACGAGACTATCTCGTCATGGGCACAGAAGAGGTTAAACTGGTTTGATTATTGTATGGTGCTGTAGTTATTATTGTTTACCAGTTGCTTTGAAATTTATGTGCCTTTATGTACACACCAAACAGGGAATTGTTTGACTAACCTGGCTTCATTTTTGCATAATGCTGGACTTGTATTTATTATGCACTTTGAATGTATTTTCACGTTGATGCAAGAAGAAAGTTAATTGTTTTACTAAACATGCTTCATTTTTTGTTTATTGCCGGACTGGTGATTGCTTTATTGTGCGCTTTGAAAGCATTTGCTTTACCAACTACAGTTTGTATACATTGTCATTAGGTACTTGCTGATATGGTTTGTTTTTATTCTACATGCAGTGTTATGTATGGTGTTGCTTGCACTTATCGGTAATACGGGTGGCTTAAATCTTGTATTTAGCATTGTTTACACTACAGAAATAATATATTAAAACAGACAAACATCTGCATCAATGTCCTGAAGCATCCAAACAGTTTTTCTTCCTCAGCCTTGTTTGCCTGCCTGTTTTGAAATGCTTACTAATAAAGACATGGTGGTAGAAATTGAAATTGCTTCCTCTGTTCACGTTATTATCATGCACAACCCTTGACAGTCGCTAGTGTGTGTCCTGCAGATAATTCACCAGTTTATTTCTCTTGCCTTTCGCAGGATACTGAGTTATATCTTGTGTTCTTCTCATGTATATTGTCAGTCGAGTTTTTATGGAATTGTTGGTTTGGGTTTGTCTTTCAAAGTTTCATGTTATTGTCCATTAATGTCAATTCTAATTCAGACCCTTCATAGATATTCCTCAGCCATAGGCAGTTCCTGAGACAATCGGACCGCTCTTTGGCATTGTTCTGATTGCTGCAGTTCCTGAGACAATAGGATCTCTCCTTGGCATTGTTTTGATTGCGGCCTCAGTTAAATAATCTGCTTTTGACAGTATTGTTACAAATGGCGTAGCTTATATGTTAAGAGGGTTTCCCGCTTTCTCACTAGAACTTTGAGAAAGACAATATAGAGGCATTTCATTTAAATGCTGGAGGTTTCAAATCAAAATATGCCAGATTTTTGGGTGGTGGGGCAAAGTGGTATGCCGGGCCGCCGGGTGGGCCGGGCCGCGGTGGGGGGCCCCCTCCATGTGTTTTGCAGGGGGGCCCCCTCAAGTTTCGTTACGCCACTGCCGGGTGTACAATGTTCGGTAAATGCGGCGTGAGCCTGGATGCCAAGAGTTTCGCGAGGATCTTCGCCTCTGCGTTCAGCAGAGAGATAGGGCGATAGGAGGTGCATTCTGACGCCGGCTTGCCAGGCTTAGGGATAGCCACAATAGTAGCTGTCCGTTGGTCCTGCGGGAGTACACCCGCTCGGAGACTATCCGTAAACATGTTGAGCAAATGAGGGGCGACCGTCCCGGCCAGTCGCTTGTATAGCTCAACTGGTATACCGTTGGGTCCCGTCGCCTTACCTGACTGCAGCGCAAGGATCGCCATTTGCACCTCCTCCACTGTAATGTCAGCCTCTAAGACATCCGCCGCCTCAGGGTCGAGCCGGGGCATCGCCAGATCCCGCACATACGTCCCTGCCTCCTCCTCTGTCATAGAGGAGCTGGAGGAGTAGACCCGCCGAAAGTGACGCGCGAGAGTGTCCACTATCTCGCCAGGTTTTGTTAGCACCTGGCCTGCCTCAGAGGCGAGCTGCGCTATCCACCTAGTTCCACCCTCCCTCCTGTCAAGCCACGCCAGGAGCTTCCCTGTCTTATCCCCCAGGTCATATATCCTGTGCCGTGTGGCCAGCAGCTGCTGCTTCGTGTGCTCCGTAAGGTGCGCCCGATATTTGGTTTGCGCAGCCCGCAGGGCTGCGGCTGACTCCAGAGTTGGGTCCCGAGCCTGCCGATCCTCCGCCAGGCGCAGTTCCCGTTCAAGCAGTTGTAGCTCCGCCAGCGTCGCACGCCGGTGCGCCGCCATGGTGGTGAGCGCCTGATCTCGGAGGACTGTTTTGTATGCCTCCCATAATATCGTCGGCGAAGCAGCAGAAGGGGCATTTTCCTTAAAGAAGAGGACCGTCGCCTTTGACAGCGCTTTATGTATCGTCGGAACCTGGAGACAACCCGGACGTATCACCGGAATACGGCGACGTGCAAGGCCGTAGCAGTCATATTTCAGAAGTATTGGGGAGTGATCGGAGATACCCCTAGGTCTAATCTCAACACTATCGATATTGCGGGGACAGTTAGTGGAACCCAGGAAGTAGTCAATCCTGGTAAGACTGTTATGCACCCCCGAGTGGTACGTGTATTGCTTTGTCGTCGGATGGTGCAACCGCCATAAATCCAGCAGACCCATGGCCTCCAGAAAACCTCCGAACCAGGACAGTCCCGCCCCCCCCGCTCGCTGAGGGTGCCTATCAAGTGCTTCGTGCACTACAGCATTAAAATCACCGCCAATGAGCAGTTCCCCCTCCGGTAGGTCGAGGAGGAATTCGCTAAGCGCCGGCAGCGCGGTGGCGTGCATTGCAGGAGGGATGTAAACGGAGACTATGTTAAGGGGCCGTCCCTCCCACTGGATGGCTATAGCCGCAAACCGCCCTGCTCTGTCCGTTTTATGTGTGTGTATAATAAGCGGGTAGTGCTTCCGTACTAAAATACCCACCCCTCTGGACCCGGAGGTAAACTCCGAATGTACTACCATTTTGTACCCCCACCTGTCCATCGCTTTACTGGTGGTGTCGATCAGGTGGGTTTCTTGCAGCAGGACAATCGCTGGGGCGCATCTCTTAAGACTGTGTAAAACGAGGCCTCGCTTGATTTTGTCCCCCAGGCCACGCACATTCCATGTGAGCAGGGAGAGCGGTGGTATCGGAGTGGAGGGGCCCAGCTCAGGCGCCTCCTCCCGGTGAGTAGCCATCAGAACGCTCGTGTACCAGGGGAACTAGCGGCGCGCAGCAAACGGCGCGCAGTGTGTGCTCTGTAGTGGTTGCATGTGCCGCACAACAAACATTACTGCCAATGTAAACCTTAACTACTAAAAAACCCCAACAGATTACCCTCATACCCTCCAACCCCCTCCCTGCCTCCCTGCCATGCGGACTCCAAACTGCCCGCCACCCCAACTTAGCAGAGCGCTTTGACCCCATATCCCAGCACCTAACTCGTGTGCAAGGAGCGGAAGGTCCGAGGAAGACCAGTACCTTCCCCATTTCGAGTGTCCGTATGTCCCGGGCTACTTTAGGAAGCATAGTCATCTCCCCACCCCAGGGTCATCCCCCTTACCCTGCACCGTCCATTTAAGTAAGCAGTGTCCAACGCCTTCGGGTTAAGCCTCATGCTGCAGCCGCGCCGCAGCCATCAGAGCTTCATCTCGGCCAGTGGGGTCCGGCGCCTCTCCCGCCGGTCGTTTGCGCCTGTCGGAACGGCCTGACTGTTTCACTTGTTGCCACCCCTCCAGCCAGTCATGCGCTTCCTCCGGCGATTCGAAGAACAAAGTCTTTCCCTCTGCCACCACTCTCAGTCTGGCCGGAAATAACATTGAGTAGGAAAGTTCGCGGGCCCTTAGGCTCTTTTTGACTTCCAGGAAGCTCCGCCGCCGCGCCGACACCGCCGCCATGTAGTCCGGTAAGAAGGATATTTGGGAGTTCTGGATACGCAAGGGTGGGGCCACGCGGGCCGTCTGTAAAATGGCATCACGATCGCGGAAATTGAAAATGCGGGCCAGGACCGGCCGGGGGGGAGCCCCGACCCTCGGCCTCCCCCCAGGCACCCTGTGCGCCCGCTCCACTGAGAAGAAGGCAGAGAGCCCCCTGGGCTGCAGTTCAGTTTTAATAAGGTTCTCCACATAGAGGTCCATGGCTGGGCTCCCCTCGCTCTCCGGAATGCCCGTGATGCGGACATTGTTGCGGCGGGAGCGCCCCTCCTGATCCTCAAGCCTCTCGACCATGCGTTTATTCTCGGCCTCCAGTCGCGACACCTTTTGGAGCAGCGTGCCAGTGTCTCTCTTCAGAGTGGTAGTCACCTGTTCAACCTCTGTGACTCTGGCGGACATTTTTTGGAAGTCCGCTCGGAGTAGCGTCACATCCGTGGATATCGACCCCACCGTCGCTTGCACAGTGGTCAGGGCGGCCATGATGTCCTCCAGCGTTACTTTAGGCGGGCCGGCCGGGTCAGAGGCCGTGCCCGCACGCTTGTCGTGGTCCGTCGGCGGGGGTGAGCCTTTAGTGAACGCAAATTTGTCCAGTTTCCCTTGGTGGTGCGCCCTATTCCCCTTACCGCTCATGGTGAGGCCGGGGACCAAACTCTGTGGCGGGTCGTCGTCCCCACGACTCCAGGGGGAGGACAGGAAATCAGGGGCTGCTGCGCTCCACACTGGACCCAAGGCAGTATTGCCACCCCTCAGGTATCTCCAAGGGGGCAGGGCGATCGATAGACGGCGCCTCAGCGAGCCAACACCAGCGCGCCAGGGCCGCCGCAGTCACAACTGTCCAGGGGCGCACTCCTCCTCACCCCCTGTCTCCGGTCACCGCTTCCGCTGTTTTGCACCACTGGTGGCACCGGCAGATCGCCCCCGCACTTCTAGCGTCGCTGGCGGTGCTGATCCGGGAATCTTGTCCCGCAGGGGGAAGCGCCGCTGGCGCCGAGCCGCCACCGCCCCGCAACGCCACCTCGCTCCTCACTCGGCGGTGCCCCGGATGTACCAGGGGTCTGCGCGGCCAGTGGGCGCCCTCCAGGGCAGTCAGGCTCCAGGCTACTTCTCCGCGCCGTCCGCCGCACGTTCCGGCCAATTGCAGGGCAGGGGCGGGGGGGGCCGCCACTCAGCGACCCCGGGGCTCGTGCACTGCACCCGGGCACGCCGCCGCACTCGAGGTCCCGGCTTCCGTCGCCGGTACAGGCCCAAGTTCGCAGCGCGGCCGCGGCCGCCTTCCCGGTCACGGAGAGACTCCCGGTTGACACAAACGGGTGTCGCTGTGCCGCGGCGTCACATGCGCAGACTGGGAACTCGCCACAGGACGCGGATCAGTGTGCGGATGGCGGGGAGGACGGTCTCACTCCCGGAGCTCCTTCAGGCTGCGGCCATCGCGCTCGGCAGCTAGCCACGCCCCTCAACACCTCGGACTTTGACCACAAGCTGAGAAGATACATAAACAATGATACAGGAGATATATCGGATGAAACAACAGCAACGTCAAGTTGATATACCAGGCTACTCTTTTAAAACCCAAAAGTCCATGCTGTAACTTCTATTACTTCCGGGTATGCTGAAGTCTTCCTCCGAGAATGTTAAGGACCTGGTGAAGATCAGAGTTGTCATCCCATGGGTATAAAAGAAATGTAAGGCATCTCCTGACACCCATGTATATATATATTAGGGCCCATGTCCTGCCTGCCTCTGGTGGTTCACAAAGCGTGAAAAAAAAATCAGCTCTGGCCAACAGATACACTTGTCCTTTAGAAAAGGAGAGCATGTGGATAGTTGCAGTAGGAAAGTGTGGTGGCAGAAGTGGCCATCACACAATGGGAAACTGCAAGCTGTTTGTTCTCCTGATACAACTGCCACCATTTGGAGGAAATGGAAGAGTTGATCGAATACCTCCCTGAGGACCACCGAGAAAGGGGCAAAGAACTGCTAGTTGAAGGAAAGATAATTTCCTATGCTAACTTTAGGTGAGTGTTGAATGCTGTAGATATTGCGTTGAGGTACCACAATTCAAGCATCCTCTTGCAGTGCCACACGTAGCTATGCATTTCTGGCTTCTTGCCAGAGACTCAGTAGCCTATGTTGCATGTGCCCTTCAACGGAGAATATCTTTTCTGCCCAAAGAGCAATAGCATGCAAGAAAATATAAAGGATACTGAAACAGACAAAGTGATGGGTGCCCTGCAATCCTCTTCTCCTAGGACTGCCTATCATAAATTTCAAACAAGAGGAGGCACAAAATCACATATGCCCTCTCTCCAAGGCTACCAGCAGAAGTAGTTCTTCCTGGAGACCAAAGGCAGAAACGTCCATTAGGAACGTTGGATAATGGGGACATGGAAGAGGGAGGGTTATATGTGGCTCCAACATAGGAACCTCTGCCTCAAATCAGTGACTTCCCCGTGATTCCCCCGATCACACAACACCTGTCATCAGAAGACTGAGGCTTTTTCTTTCCCAGTGGCAGAAGATACCACTTGACAATTGTGTGCTCTCTGTAGTACAGCAGGAGTGATGCCTAGTGGTCAACACCACCAAGCATTCACTGTCAGTGCCATCCTCAGCTGAGACTGTATGCGTCTGCTAAAGGAAGGCTTGCAAGAGCTCCTCTCCAAATGACCCATTGAGCTAATGCCCTTACACGAGTTTGGAGAAGGATTTTACTTCATGTACTTTTCAATTCCCTAAAAGAACAGCACATTACAGCCAATCCTAGACCTCTGGCCCTTCAATCACTACAAAGTACTTCCACATGACAACCCTGCAGGACTTCATCCTTTTGCTCCAGAGAGTGGTCTTTGAGGCAGCCCTCAATCTTGAAGATGACTGCTACCACATCCCCATACATCTAACCCGCCACCAATATCTCCACTTTGTGGTAAGTGAATAGAACTTCCAAATCAAAGTCTTACCTCTCGGGGGTCACTATGGCACCAAGGGTGCTACAAAGCGTCTAGCGGTGGTGGCAGAGCATCTGCACAGAAATGCCATTCATGGCTGATCAAGAGCAGCAGCAGACCATGCCTAGCACAGTCCAAGACCGCAGTGTGTTTACTCCACAAGCTACTCTTTGCCATCAATGCCCAAAACTCCCACATTTCCAGCCCTTTTTAGACTCAATCTTAAACGCTGTCATGGGAAAAACCTATCCCAATCAGGGATGGGGGAGGCGAGTATTCGAAACGCTGCTCCCTCTTTTTCATACACTACATCCTCTCTCTGTACAAGCAGCAATGAGATTAATGTGGATGATGGAGTCCTGTTTCACAGTATTACCACACATCAGACTGCACATACACCCTTTATCAAGAGTGTCTAACAAGGCAGTGTCTTGAAGCAGTCGGTCATTGGGAAGATCTGGTGTTAAAAAAGGCCAAAATGCAACACACTCCCTTCTGGTGGAACAGAACAGGTTGCTACTGGGCAGCATTTCCCTGCCCAATTTGTCAGAGGACCATTACTCCAGATGCTTCACTTGTAAGTTGGGGAGCAAATCTGGACCACATGACTGCCAGGTTATCTGGCCACCACACAACAGAATGACCACGCCCATTGCCTAGAACTCATGGCAATGTGCTGGGTGTACAGAGCTTATTACAAACTCATTTGAGGCAAAACAGGGCGAAATTAATTTCCAATTTCAAATAGTACTTTTGCAAGCAAGGCACTCCCACCATAGCAAAAAACAGAAAATGCCAAAGCTTTGCTTTCTTGTACTCACAGTCCAAGTGTAATGCACTGTGAATGAACTGGTCACAGATATTTCCTACGTTTTTACTGCTCTTCCCTTGATCTCGTATGTGGTCAGGAAAATGAGATAAGTGTCAATTGCAGTCACCATTGTGGGTGAGAGAACCATGGTACCCCATGCTCCTAGAGAGGTCAGTGCATCCGCTCAAGAACCTTCCACTGAGGCCAGATATTCTATCTCAGGGTCAGCTCACGAATCCAGACCCCTGACAACTCAATATAATGATCTGGCAGTTGAGTTCTTATAGTTCGGTTATCTCAAATTTCGGAAAAGTGTATGCAAATTCGGTGTGAATCACGTAAACCCACTAAGCACATATGCTTTGCTGACATTTGGAAAAACTGTCCACTGCTGCACTAGCAGGCACATAGACCCCCCCCCCCCCTTTTGAAGTCTCAATGGAGAACATCACCTGCTACTTATTACAGTTGGAGAAGGCAGGATTAGCATACACCTCTATCCATTTATATCTAGCTGCAGTTTCAGTATACCCACAAAACAGGGAATATTTGTCACTCTTTAAAATCCCATTCATACATGCCTATACCTGCAAAACAGGGAACATTTGTCACTCTTTAAAATCCCATTCATAAAGGCCTTCTTGGAATGCCTCTAAAGAGTCATCCTATTGAGAATGCCTCTAGTTTCTGTTTGGAACTAGGCTTAAGGGGCTTCCTTTGAAACCATTACACTCCTGTACCATGCACGTTTTATTGTGGAAGGCGTTTTTTTTAGTGGCCATTACCTCTCTAAGACGGACTAGTGATTTGCAGGTCTTTACTATACAACAACCTTTTGGTTCAGGTTTCTAAAGACAGAGTATTCTTAAGAACTAACCCCAAACCACTACCAAAGGTGATTTTTCCATTCCATGTCAAACAAACTATTGAGTTGCATGAAATGCTAATGCTGCAAATTGTACATTGGCAGCACCACAAAGGCCCTTAAAACATGAATACAGGAACATTTTCAAAATATCCACAAATCTGATACAAAACCGCTCTTAGTCAATCACTTTCTTGTACGTCACAAACACACCAGGACATTTCAATGTGTTGGATTTACCTAGTACTACCCAAACCATGAGGAGGGAACAGAGAACTAAGCTAAGAATAAAAGAAAGTGAATGGATTCTCCGAATGGTTGCTGCCCACTCTGGTCTGAACCAAGATGCAGAAATGCTCTGTTGACCACTCTAAAGAGCGGCCTATGAAATCCACCTTAATTTTGGACGTTCTGTCATTCCGATTAGGTGCCTACAGACTACACATCCACCTATCGACATACCAGATTTTCCCACATTGTTTTCCTACAATATCCATAATCACATCTGCCTGGTATTGATACTCCCTACTCTCGTGATTTGAGGTTAAATTTGTGTAGTACTCGTGAACTACTTTACAAATAAAATCTGAATGTTTTGACCCTCAAAGGTACATCCCCTCTCCTCAAATCATCTTCCACATAAAGTGTCTCTCACATGTAATACTATACCTCTGTCCACTGTTAAATTCAAAAATTGTACAAATTGTGATTTCCATCAAGCTAACTGCTATTGCTATCACTACTAAAACCTTATTTCTTATGAAATCCATAACTCGTACGTCATACCTCAGAGGCTTTTTACTCAGCATATTACGTGTTTATTAATGACATTCGATCAACTGTATCTTTGAGGCTGTCTACTCAACATGTTATGTGTATTTATAATACTTTATCCACTTGTTTGAAATGTACACGATTAATAAGATAATCAAATAACTGGTAGCAGTAAAATTGTTGACCTTCAACAGAAATCCATATAATCCGCACAGCATACCAATAACCTTTGTCCACCCCCAATAAACTACCGAACCACACAAAACAAGTTAGGATGGCCACCACTTCGCAATGAACTCAATTCCTGGCCATCCTCCCTTCTTTAGATATTAAACCTCGTTCCCCGTTCGCTTCTTTACCAAACCACAATGGCGGCTCCCAAACGTCATGTCCATTGAGCTGCCACTCCAGAGACTGTCTTTGTACGTGTCATTATATTTTTATTTGGTATGGTAACCTAGGGAGGACACAGGCCTGTCTTCCCTTTCCTAAGCCATGACGAAAAGTGACTCGGACTTTCTGTCATCACAGCTGGACCCTATAGCACAACGACCACCTGACTGTAACCGGAGTACTTGCCCACTCTCAAAGCTCTTTAAATGTGATTGGACAAATGCCCCGTGATAGAAGTTCTGTTTCGCTTTAGTTTAACCTTAGTTTGTGTTCCCTCCATTGCAGCTGTTCACTTGTTTCATGATGTGATAATTGCATAACCCCTTATCTCAAACCTCAATACGGACTTACATCCGCGGACATTATAGACTTTACTCACACCTTGCCTAATTGCTTCTCAGTTCACCTCCAGGAATCCCTAATGGAATAATCATCCATTGATCTTTCACAATTACCCCTGACTGCTGAACTTGAACAGGACCAGGTAAGCTACTTTAGCGTGACCCCATTATGGGACCAAGACGGCAGTAAGTGCTTACTCTATTATCTCTATTTTACTTACCCTTCCCATTAGCTCTCTACACGGTTGCACATTAATTCAAACTCTCTGTTTAACAAATTCCTTTGGACATTCCTAAGGAAACACAGTTCATTAGATCTCCCATGGGCACCACCTCAACTGAATTGCCTCTTCACTTAAGTAATTGCCCCCCTCATTTCTAGATTAACTTACTTACTTTTTCCAGTTTGTCTGTGTCTCCTCGCTTCTATCTCTGTTATTGAGAATGACTTATCAACTACCAACCAATAGGCAAATAAACACACTTTATTTCTGCACTGTTTGGAGTGATGCCACTTCATCCCCATTCCTTCACGAGTTTTCGCCACGTGTAGAACACTGTGAGTTGGATTTTCTATTATCTCATGAGAGTTGTTGTGCAGTGTGATCACTTTGATTACTAAGAACAGATTACTGTTAATTTGAGATTAATTTAGTTTTGTGTGTCTCTTATCTTTTGTGACACACCTTTTGTCTTTCTCTGTCACCTCCCTTTTTGATGTTTAAATGTTTCATTTATTTAATTGTTCTTTTCAAATGTTTTGAATATATTGATTTAGTGATGTAACTTCATATGGTACAACTGATGCAATTGCCCCCTTGAGAAAGCCTTAGTCCCGCAAATCACCTGATAAGGCAAAACACGTGTTGACTGAATCCAGTTGTTCCTATATATTAGAGACTGATATTCAGTTTGCAAACAAGAAGACATTCATAAGGATCGGATTCAGATAAATAAATAATGATTAACGTTATGCAGGCACATGCATCAAAAGAAAAACCGGTCGCAAACGGGCAGATTTTCAGAATTGCCCCTTTGCGATCGGTATTTTTGCATTTGGGATGCATCATCTCAAATGCAAAAATCGCAATTTAAGTAATCTCTAAATTGCGATTACTTAAATTGCGATTGCATTTAAGGAATCCCAAATTGAGATTCCTTAAATGCAATGAATTAAAGTAAAAAAAATTGCGATTTCGCAAATAGGGTCCGCAAATTTCCATGAAGTTGAACTTCATGGTAATTTGCAAAACCTTTGAAAAAAAGCACTTTTGTGCATTTTTCAAAGTTTCATGTTGCGCACACACATGCCCTTAGCATGTGTGTGCGCAACATATGTGCACAGGTCAATTTCAGGGGTGCAACAGGGTGTTCTTTTGACACCCTTGCACCCTGAAATTACATGCGCAATTTGCGAGTACCTATTGGTACTCGCAAATTGTGCTTTCAATTTCCCATTCAATTTGCGAGTCGCAAATAAGGAATGTGTAGGAATCGCTATTATTATAGCAATTCCTACATGCATAGGATTCTGCCAGTCCTTAATTTTGAAGCCTTAATATTCGCAATTAAGGACTTTCAAAATCCTAGCTTGATGCATGTGCCAGATGGTTGTATACATTGATAACTCACTGAGTACCAATTAAACCTGTGGCATATGCATCCCTCATATTCCTAAGATTATTTATAACTAGGTTTAAGGCATTTAACTAGATCAGATGCATTACCCACAAACTACTGTGTATTATTTAGAGTTACCCTTTAGTCAATAGACCTTCTCCCCAACCAAATTATTGAGGTGCCTATCTTCTTCTTGCATGTTGAATCGCTAGCTCTAAGAGCATTACAAACATTAGGTGTTAAGCGGGCACTCATGTAATAGATGGATAGAACCAAATCCGTTAGTAAAACAAACGGCAATTTGTAGCCACTTAGGAAATCCGATCTCTATTACCTCTTGATTGTTATATGCAGGCAGACTTCTTATACAGAGGCCAAGCGTACGTTGCTTGTGCCTCCTAAAGCGCATTCCATATGTTAGAAAGGAGTCACTATGGCTTTCTTGGTCAAAATTCTTTTACCAGACATGCCTAAAGCTGCAACATGGTCAGCACCACATACAATCACAGCACATGCATTCACCAAACACTACTGTGTGGATATTCAAGACTGCCAGCAGGCTTTAGTTGGCCTTTATTAGGGCCTTTATTTTCTGAGCATGTGTTTCTGTAGATACATATGCTCTGCCTATTACTGCCATCAAGTGTTGGGCTTGGATGTTTGCAAGTTGTTTTTCTCCAAAGAAAGCTTTTCCGGTCACTGGATGTACTGTGACTCCTCCCTCAGTTGGTATTGGCCATGGGCACTGATTCCATGTTACATTGTTTTGTACACCATCTGGTTTGAACTTGTACCAATGGGTCTTTGAGAATCGACGTGTTCGCCGCGTTCTTTCAGGCCAGCACAGTGAATGTTTGACACTGACTTGGGCAAACCTTTGTCGTCCACATTCTTTTGGAACAGCTGCCCTTCCCGTACTGCCCCCTATGCCATGCAAGTACCCATGGCCGATCACCGTGAGGTTTGTAACCTCTGTCTTGTGTGAAGTTTTGCTCACCTTCCGGTCAAAGAAAACTCTACGGAGAAGCATTGGATGCACTGAAACATCCCACCAGTAGTATACTGCCAACACACCCGACATCTTCAGGTAACAATACCCCTTAAGTGCCGAAGAAAGTGAGGACATCAGCCATACAGTCATCCACCACATTAGTTGATTCCAAGCCTGGAGTCCATTTCTTCCAGGGGCTCAGAACCGGAGAAAGAAGAAGAAGCTCTACTGACCTCCAAAATTAGCGACACCCAAATAAAGACCTCCAGCAGGGTCGTAAGTATGGTCGGCTCGCACACCCACTCCAAGCTCCTCAAGAGGCATCATGACAAAGAACACTGCTTCAGAGAAAGTTGGGTGTTGAGTCTTATGCACAAAAAGCCACACCTCCGCTGCCTTCGGGCTCCAGTCGGCACTGAACGAACCCTTTGGATCTAAAGAAGGGCCCCATCCAAGAACGTCTATCCCTCTCAGCCATTGAGCCCCAAAGCCATCGACAAGACTCAACTCCATTGAAAGCTGAAGGCTCCTTCGATGCCAGAGCCCAGCCCTTGGTGACTTTAATGCAATTGTCTACCCCAAGAACACCCTAGACAACCAACTCTGAAGATTCAGAGCAGCCTGCTCTCCAAAAACTGCAGGAGGAGCTCTATGCTAGGCAGAAGCGCCTTTTTTTTCCATGGCACTCCTGCTGAAATCTCCTGAGACTGACTTGAAAGAGGGGACTGGCTTTGGATGAGGAACTTGCATTGGGAGGCTTATCTTAAGTCTCACGCCCAACAAGCATAGAGACCGGGGCACCAGACCTCCCCCTTATGCGCCTCCTCCTCCACCACCACCACTTCCACTGCCCCCACCAGAGTTGCCAGCAGTATCTCCACACCTCTTATGACCCAGGCAGTCCCTTGGCCCTGCCTACTCCTGTGACACACCCTTCGAGACAGGGCTCACGGATGACTCATGGGAGGACTATGGCATCGACCCTCCAGGCGACCCAGACCTTGAAAATTAACCCATCAGGGCATTGTCCCCCGATACACCATGGCCTATCACAAGGTCATTCAGCGGGAAACCACCCTTCACAAAATGGATATGCAGTCATCCGTGAAGAAAACAATATTCTTGGGGAGGCACTGCTCAAGTTGAAGCAGACTATGCAGTTTCTGCCCATGCTCAGGTCTGTCCCTGAGACATTCAGGCACCTGACTCCTTGGTCGTGCACTCCTTCCGCAAGCAGGCCTCTGCTCAAGCCATAGGCGACACCCCACTGTCTGATATAAAGAGAAGTATGCTGGACTCAGCCGGCAAGAGGGTGGCCATAGGGGCAGTTTCCCACTGGCTTATAGCCAACTCTGTGACTCCTCTCCTGATAGAGCCTAGTGAGAAGATATGTAGGAACTAGTGAAGCATCTCTCCAAGGAGTTCAAGAACATGGTGGAGGAGATAGTGTCCAAAGGCAAGATCATCTCCAACGCTACCATTTGTTGCCACCTCCATGCTACGTACACAACCTCCTGGTGGGTTAACACCAACGTCCTTCTCAGACTTCATGCCTGGCTCTGTATCTCGGGGTTTAAGCCGGAGGTTCAAGAGCATCACCTCAACCTGCCTTTTGATGGGAAACACATAATTGGGCCTCAGGTTGAGGAGTAGATAAAGAAGGGCACAGATATGGCAAAAGCAATGGGTGCCCTTCAAACTTCAGGTGAAGAGACTTTTAGAGGCAGCATCCTCGAGGAGGCCCCAAGACCACTGTGATGGTGTCCCACTCGAGAGCGACGCCGACCAACCCAACTTGGCCGCCGCCGAAACAGAAACAGGAAGTGGGGTTGACACTCTAGCGTCTGAAACGGAACCAGCGCCCGAGACGGCTGAAAAGCACAGCAGGCATCCGGAATGGGGTTCAGCTGTGTCGGAGCAGGAAGAGGAGGAGGACGCGACCGAAGCCGGACCGGAGGACAGGCAGAAGAACACGACCCCGAGGGAAGCAGAGGAGGACGCCGAGGAGGTGCACGCCGGAGGAACAGATCGGGAGCCACGCACCATCAAAGAGGAGACAGCGAGGGAAAACAGCGCTGCCCCCGGGACCATTGCACTCCCCGACGACAAGGAGACTTGGTCTCCCAACACCACGGCCCAGGAGGGTCGTGGAAGCAGGTAAGTTCCCGCTGCATGCTCGGGGCTTGTCCAGGGGCGCTGGGCTCATCTAAGGGGGTATCACTGAAGTCACCACTTGTTTTCCCTCACATTAGGCACGACACACTAGGGACTGGTGACGGTGCACTTGCCCTCCCCATGTGCTTAAATATTTAAATAGAAGCCTAAGTCCGTGATGTTTTCTTTTTCTTTTGGATCCACGCTCGCCTACCACGAAATGAAGCTGGGAGCAGAGACCAGGAGTCTGTCGTGAAGGGCCCCACACCTGGGTTATGTTTATCCTATACTGACTGCCTATTACTACTTGCAAGATCACGCTTATGTCAATGAGTAAATCCCTGAATCTCAAAAAAATAAACCAGAACTACAAATTTATATAGTTTGGGACTAATTTAGTTTGGGACTACTTTAGCACCGGAGAAGGGAGGGGTGACTGACTGCTGAGAACTTCCCGACCACAGCCAACTAGCATGAGTCCAACCATTCATATCAGAGCAGCGACTGCTTTTCCACCAACAGGCGAGCAGGGGCTGCACAAAGGGGTGATAACAAAGGCAGAGGTAGGGCAGCTCCGGTAAAAGAGCCTCCACCTCTAAGCACTGGGCTGCCCCACCTCATCACACATCAGATTAGTGGGCACCTACATTGCTTTGGCATGCCTACTGCCTAGAACTTCTCACAACCCCTCACAGCATCCCACCCATACACATATCTTTAGCGGAGAACGTCTCAGCCTGCTAGAGGAAGAAGTCCAGAAGCTCCTCCACAAAGAAGCCGTAGAGCGAGTGCTAGCTCCAAACAAGGGCATCTGTCCGCTTTTCTTCATCATCATGAAGAAGGATGGCATCCTCAGGCTAATCTTGTATCTCGGGTCCCTCAATCAATACATCCTTTCACAAAATATCCACGTCAACCCTGCAAGATGTCATCCCTCTGACAAGGCGCCTGCATGATGGTTCTCGACCTGAAGGACATTTATTTTCATATGCCCATTAATCCCACCTGTGGGCACTACATCAGCTTTGTGGTAACTGGCCATCATTACCAATTATAAGTGCTTCTCTTTAGGGTTACCACGGCTTTGAGGGTCTTCACATGAAGCCTAGCAGTGGAAGCCGCTCATCAGAAGAGGGGGGACATACACATTTTCTACTGCCTCAATGATTGACTTACCAAGAATGCAGGCAGGCAGGTGACAATGCCTAGATCACAGTCAAGCTACAATCTCCATGCTTCACTGCCTGGTATTCACTACAAATGCCCCTAAGTCCTATCTACAACACCTGCTAGTACAACCCCTCCTGAGGTCTATATTCAACACTGTCACAGGCAAAGACTATCCCAGCCAGCAGAGAGTGTTGGCACCTCAGCAGCTCTTACCTTTTTTTTCTGGCCATTTGTAAAATTAAACTCAGGACTGTCATGCTTCTTCTAGGGGTGATGGTCTCTTGCATCGCTATACTACCCTATGCTCGACTTCACATGCACCTTTCGGCTCAGTAGTCACAACCAGGGATCACTGGGAAGTCCTAGTGTTGACAGAGGCCAGCACCCATCGCTCTTCGCAGTAGTGAAACAGCAGCAACCTGCTGCAAGGCAGGCGTCTGTCAGGCCCCTTTTCCTCAAGTGGCCATTACAATGGACTTCAATCTCATCGGCTCTGGGGCTTTTCTTTATCATGACAACACTGGGGTATGGTTCCCCACCCTCTCCCTCCCCCCCACCCCCATAACCAGGGACAGCATATCAACTACCTTAAGCTGCCAACCCCACACCTCGCACAAGGCCTTTCTTCATGTCATTTGTGGCAAGGAAGTCCTTGTCAAAACAGACAACATGACCCCTTTGTATTACCTTCAGTAGCAGGTTGCCACACGCTCTCCGCTGTTCTCAGTGCTAGCGCAGAAGACCTGCACCAGCTCTCTGCCACTGCATACACCTTCTAGCGGAGTACATTCCAGGAGTAGACAATAACCTGGGAGACCTGATCAGTAGGACGCGTCAATAATTCCACAAGTGGGAACTCCATCCACAAGTCCCACTCAAGTACTTTTAGCACTGGGACAGCCCAGAGTTAAACGTGCTTGCCACTCCTGAAAACACAAAATACCCAAACTTCGCTGCCAGGAACACACGCCAGAAGTCTATGGACAATACACTATGGATGAACTGATCAGGGATCTTTACATATGCTTTTACACCTCTCCTATTGCTTCTGTATATGGTCCAAATGATGCAGTAAACACCTCTTAACACTTATCCTGTTGCCCCCCCCCCCCTCCCCCCTTGGGCCAGATAACCCTGTCAGTCAACACGCGTTGAGATGTCCACAGCTCCCATGAGAAGCTCCCCAAAAGGCCTGATCTTCTCACATGGAACCAAGAACAGATCAGACACCCAGACCCCAAGCAGCTCAATCTAAGAGTCCAGTGCCTGAGGTGTTAGAATTTGGTTTCCTGAGTCTCCCTCAGAAATGGATGGGGATCCTGTGCGAATCTCGTATACGTACCACATGGGCCTGCAGTGCTGCAGAATAGAAGAGGTTCGTCCACTATTGTATCTCCAGTCACCTGGATCCTCTTAAACCCAATCTCCATGATATAATTTATTATCTTCTCCATCCATAAAACGCAGTCCTTGCCTACACTTCTACATGGCTACATCTAGCTGCATGGCTCCTCACATGTAAAACTGGGAGCACTCCTCTCTCTTACGAATCCCAGTCATCAAAGCTTTTATGGCTTTTATATACCATAGATCAGGAGCCTCCAGCAAGTCGATCAGAAGCTACCAGTAGCTTTCAGGCTACTTCTGAATAGCTTGCACATGCTAATTACCTGTCAACTGGTTTGACAATATGCAGCTGCCGAAAAGCTAATGCAACACTTTAAAACACAATGCACCACTTTGTGTGGCGCGTGGGAAGCTGAAAGTGCAGGACCATATAGTCCACACTCTTATGAAAATGTCTTGCTTTGTTTAGTTTCTTTCTCTTTTCTTTCATTTTTCCATCTTACACTTTTTGGTTGTTTCCTTCTTTCGCTGCTTTTTCTTTTTCTCCTTTTCTTCTATCTCTCTGTTTCATTTGTACCTTCTTTTTCTTCTGCTTCCGTTTCAATTCACTCTCCATTTTTTGTTCTTGTTTCTCCCCAATTTCTCTCCTTTCTCCTTCCTTCTTCTTTAATTCTCACTGTCTTTCAACTACTCTTCTTTGTCTCCATTTTTTGTCCTTTTTTATTTCAATGTCTTGTTGTTTTTCTTTCATATTTTTCTTTACTTTTCTCCTTACTTCTATTTTTCCCCTTTTCTCTCCTTTCTCTTTGTTAGGTTCTTCTTTCTTCCGCGCTTTTATTCCTTCCATCATTCTCCTTACGCTCCTTCCCTGTTTTTCTGTCACTTTTTTCTTTGTTGCTCAAACTTTTTTCTACCTCTTTTCTTCTTGACTTGTACTGTGTTTGCTCTCCTCTCTTTTCTTCGCTCTGCTTTCTTTCCGACTTGCTCTCTGCTTGATCAGTATTATCCTGTGGTGCCTTTTTCTTTCTTCCTCTCTTTTCACTTATTCCTCTTATTATTTTTTTACTCCTTTTTCCTTCAATTCTTCTTTCTTATTTGTTTAGCTTCTCTTTCTTATGTCTCTCGTTCCTTTCCTCTTATTTTTTCTTGTGTGCTTGTTCTTTCAGTTATTCTGCACTTTTTCATGTTCTTTTCTTTTCTTTTTGTCTGTTTCTCTTGTCTGCCTTCTACTTTTTTCTTTAATTCTCTGGACTTGCTTGTTTCCTCACTCATGGTCTCACCACACCTTTCTTTCTTTCTCCTTTTTCTTTCACTCGCTCCCCTTTTTTACAGCTTTTCACTTTTTCCATCCTTCCCTTCTCTTTCACTGGTGTTTTCTCTCTTCCATCCTTTCCGTCTTCCTCTCATTTCTTTCTTCCTCTTCTTACTTTATTTCTCTCATTGTCTTTTGTTTCCTTTCCTTCCTCCATTTTTCCTCAGAATTCCTTTACTTTCTCTCTCTACTTCCTTTTGATTTCTTCCTCTCCTTCCTTTCTTTTCTCTTCCTTTCTTCCATGTTTTATTTCTGTCTTTCTTCTTTTCAATCTTCCTTTGTTTAAAGAGTGCCTCTGTTAATGCAATCTCTTCATACGTTAATTTGTGTTTCATTATTGTCTGACTGCTGTATAGTGTGCTGGTCACTGCCAAGATATGTTTATTTGTAGATATCATAAAGTCTTCCTGGGGCAATGCAAATATACTTTTGCTAATGTATTTTGTGCCCTAACTCTCAAAATGACAACAGTGTCAACTTATGTATTGCATGACAATAAAAACACAAGTCTAAATTCAAATCTCACCTCTGTGTAATTCATGGGACAAAACTGAACTCTGGGGGCCCCACAAGTTAACATTGCTATAAAGCTGATGTGGCATTATTGCTAAATGCTCACTAGCGTAGGACTTGGCTCTAGGGGCGGTACTTAAGTTACTTGTACCCTGTGTACAATTATCTAACACCTGTATATTACGCTGTAGCTCGGAAAGCTTTTCAGTAACCAGAAGAAGGTCTCAGCACAGAAAAGGTTGGAGATCCCTGCCCTGGATTTGCTGTACATGCTTTCATGTATTACATCGTCAGGATCAGGTCCTACTGCATGTTCAATCAGTTCTTTGTTGCTTTTGCAAAACACCACAAAGACAAACCTATTCCGTTATTGCCAGATGGATAGTCAAGTGCAGCCAAACATGCTACCATAATGCCAAAAGAGCACTCCCTTTTACCCTCAGGGCAAACTTTACACACACGAAAGCAGCGACCCCGGCCTTCCTTTGTAATATTCAGTTGGCTGACATATGTAAGGCAGCCGCCATGTCAGCCCCACACACATCCGCTACTCACTGGTGTTTGCATATCTAATCCCATCAGCAGTCTATGGTTGGCCAGAAAGTCCTTAAACTTTGTTTCAGATATCTGCATCATGCACACACTAACCACCGCTTGTAGGGGGTTGTATGACAATACAACAAATGCCTTTACCACACATCCTTTACCACGCAGTGCATTTACCACGCAGTGCATTTACCACGTAAGTCTTCATCACACATATGCCTTTACCACACATGCCTTCACAGCACAATGGTAAGTGACACCCTATACATAATATTTGTAATTGGGAAAGACACCTCCCAAACCCCTCATTTCATTTAAAGAATTTGCATTTAAATGTTTTTTTAATTTGGGGTAGACTCCTTAAAAACCCAATTTGTTTTCTTTACCACCCTATTCCCCTTTCAACCCCTAAACTCACCCACCCCTAAACCTTAAAGTCACCCTTACCACCCGATACCCTTCCCCACCCCTAAACACTAAAATCACCCTTACCACCCTATTCCCTTACCCAACCATAAACACTAAAAATACCCTTACCTTAATCCCTAATATATACATATACATATATATAAAAATGCACACACATTTGCACTTACCTGATATATACTTACCATTTCGTTGTAAAGGCATATGTGTGGTAAAGGCAATGTGTCCTAAATATATTCCATGGTAAAGAATTTGTGGTAAAGGCAGTGCATGGTAATTGCCGCGTTGTTAAGGCTGTTTCCTCTTTTAGGGGGTACTGCTTTAGAGTCTATGCAGAGCAAGTGTATCTACAGCAACATATGCTACGTATGACTTGAAAATGTTACCCTGTAAGCACCTGTTTGCTGCGTGTCGTGCTGTAGATCCACATACGCCACCCTCCACCCCGGAAGCATTAGGATCTACTTGCATATCTCTTCTTTTATTACTGTTCTGACTTTCATGACACTTATGGTGCACCATGCTGCGTTCACTGGCCACTCCATACTTCCTGTCACCCACTGTGCGAAAAGCGTTTGAGTTGGTGCTCATGCACATTACCCACTAAAGGAGGAGTCACAATTCATCTTATGTCTCGAAAGACTTTCTTCAAACAAAGCCCTCTTGCAAACATCCAAACCCATCACTAGATGGCAAGAGTATGCAGCGCCTGTGAATCTACAGCAGTATACACTTTAAACAATTACTTTTAGGATAAGTAACATTTTCCATCAAATATCTACATCATCTGCTCACTATCCACCACCTAAGGGAGGAATTCGCTTTACACTCTATGCAGAACATGTGCAACTTCAGGTGCACATGCTGCAAACGGCAAATGTTACTTACCCTGTAACCATCTGTTCATAGAGTGCAGCGCTGTTGATTCATATGCGCCCATCCTCGTCTCCGGAAACCAACAGTGATCACAGATTCTCTCAATACTTTCTCTTTTCACAATGCACAGTACTTATTATCTATCTTTGACGCTACACTCCACTTACACTACTCACCTGCTGAGCAAAAACCAATCGGAGATGCTGATTTGCCTGATTCAATTGCAGGACCTTTCTGTATGAATCTCAGTAATAGACGGAAAAGGTACTCTTGATCGGTTCTCAGCAAAGTTTTTACCCTCCTTAATAATAATGCTTGAAATGGTACTTACTCTATCTTTCTCACTTTTTTTCAAGGCATGCACTCTGCCGATGCTTTCACTGCATTTAAAGACTGAGGGCATGCCTAATTTGTAACCTCAATAATCTTTGACACAAATGATGAAAATCTAATCCAAGAGCCTTACTCTTATGTATTGTAAACCTCAGAGTGCCACCCTCCCCCCATGACAGCCTTAAGTAAATTCACATATAGTCTAATGAGATGCATCACAAATTCCCCTTCATGTTGAATTTTAAATTCTCAGGAAAGGAAAAGGGCCTTCTTTGCTGCTGAAATTGAGAGGCTTACCCTCTCCTTGAAGACGGCACTCAGCAATATAAACGGAAGGATAAATATTTGGTTCAATCTCGGACAACTCATTGAAAATGGATAAAACACGGATTAGACTGGAGTAGTTCGTAGATTCTAGGGTTGTTGGATCAGCCCATGTGGCTGGTTATTTGATCAATAGTGTAAGAAGTAATAGATCTAAATTTTGAGCCACTTCTCAAAAAGACTACAAAGGCTCTGCGTCATGGGGTAAACTTCCAATTAGTTTTGTAGGAAGATGCAATTTTATAAGAATGGCGATTCTCCCAAGACTTTTGTGTTTTTTTCCACCTATTTCTTCACTGCTCACTGTTAATGTTTTTCAGAAAGGTCATTCTATGCTTTCTTGTTTATTTGGGCAAACCAAGATGCTTGTTGCCCATTTGAAAGCATTCATTCGCTGGAGCTGTTGTGCAGTACCAGATTTGAAATACTATTGGTTAGCAATTAGTACTAGGATGTGTGAACTGTTATGAAGCCTACACCTGTTGGCTTATATTTATTGCTATTTAAGAATCGCCAGCAAAAGTCTGCTATTACCTATTTTTAGAATCTTCCTGTTAGAAGAATATTCGTTTTAATGATTTGAATGTATTTCTGGTCAATTGATTATTGTGTAATATTGCTACTCTGCTTTTCTACTTTTCTTTCTAACCCCAAAAAAGAATGTGCAGTGTGCCTGTGTGGGTGCAGGGGAGGGGTCTGTATTTCTTAATATAATCTCAGGTGTATTTGTGTGAGTTCATTGTGAGAGGTGTACCTGTGTGTGAGTGCAAGGTGAGTGTTGCACCTATTAGAATGTGGGCAGTGCCTGTGTGAATGTCTATATGAGTGTAGAATAAGTTGTCCCTGCATAAGTTTAGGGTGAGGGGAGTTTGTGTCAGTGCAGGGCTAGGATAGTGCTCAGTGATTGGTGTGTCTGTGAGTGCAAGGTTAGGAGAGAGTTTAAGTTGTGCATTTGCGAGTAGAGATTGATCACTGTGCGTACGCAAAGGCAGGGTTAGCAGTGTGTCCAGTGCTTTAAGTGGAATGCAGACGGTGAGGGTCTTTGAAAAGAGCAGAGCCAAAAAAACATAACTACGAATCATTTACTAGAGGCTTTATCTGTGTACTTAAGGGTGTGGACTACATCCTGTGCTTGACACAGCATGCCACTTGTCTAGGGACGTAGCTTAGTAAGCAAGATTCTGGGGTGGGTGAATTGCAAATTACCCACCTAAAACACAGTATGCTGAAGGGATTACCAAAGTTTAGGAAACACTGTACCCATGTGGAACAGGTTCAATATTAATTTGCATTAGGTGGGACTCTGTGTAAGTTCCCTTTTCATGCAATCTAATCACTATTATGACCCAGTAACAAACACTGTGAAAACAGGAACTGCCTCCATCCTCACCTCCAGGGTGTTCTCAATTGTGCCACATCATGAACACTCATCCACACCCTAAACTAACTCAGACATGTGACACAACTCCGTTTTCAGTATGTCCTGTGCAAGATTCATGTTGCTTGAAAGCCAAAGCTACAGAAATACATAATTTGTGAAAAAATAAATACTCTAGGGGAATAGCTATACATATTCTATGTTACGTGCACTTAAAACATCTGAAGTGTAAATCACTGACCTGGATTATTTGCAGGGTTCTTACATTTATTATTGAGAAAGAGATCAGTAGTTTTGCTGTTAAATTTAAGGATACAAATATAGGGTCCAGTAGGCGCCCTTATCAGAGTCTGTGTAGAGTTACTGACGGTGTGCAGAACTCATCCCACTAAGAAGACCTGAGTGTGCCAATGTGATTACATCGTGTGCCTGTGGGAGGGCTGGTTAAGGGGTATGCTTGTATGACTGGAGGGTAAAAGGGTTGTCTGCATGCATGCATGGTGAGAGATGTGCCCAAGTGAGTGCTGGATACAGCATCATAAAAAGACCAATTTTTCAGGGGTTTGTTGCCTAAAAACGAGACCGGTTGCAGAGCAACTCCAAAACAGTATGGCACCCACTTGGCTAATGTCTGCCTTTATATGCACCTGTTGCACTGGCAGATTCCCGAAGAGATCACAGTTCTCTACCAGAGGAACGGAGAGCCTGGTCTCCGCCGAACTGGAGATGTGGTAGGCCTCTCGCAGAGGTCTGTATGACTCCCAAAGGCTGCCTCAGCTATTGCACAAGGAATTCAACATTTCAACGTTTATTAAAGCATCTCCCTTAAAGATCACTGCGTTTACATTATTTATGTCTGCATTTCATTTCGTGGTACCTCACTCCCTATGGACATGTTGAATCTACATGCTTTTCTTGCACACGGCATGTGATATTTTACATTTTGAATGTTACAAACTAGGAGCAGTTCCATGGTTTGAGGGAGCATTTTTTATATTTAGAGGGGCCACATGATACAAAGGTAGAAGAGGGACTATTGTACGGTGAATTCTGTTCGGCCCCTGTTAATGGGGAGAAGGGGACAAAGAAAAATAGGGCTGAGCAGGAAGTGCCTGGATCTTGTGAAATGGTGGACTTTAGGGTTTGTTGGGAAGTCTATAGGTGGTGAGTTATTCAATGGACCGTCATGGAAAAGGGAGTGGCGTGTTCTAGCAATGACATAGGGGGGCTGTGGGTCAAGCATTTGAACGTTCTTTTGTGGTACACATTTGATTTTAAATGCACACCCTTTTCTTCATAGCATTTTGTCTGTGCAAAGTGTGAGAAGGCCTTCCTAGGACATCGTCACTACGAGAAAAGAGGCTTGGCTTATTGTGAGACTCACTACAATCAGGTAAGAGACTATAGCATGTTTGATAGATGTATACATGTATATGTCACATACCTTGTATTTTCCTGCAAGTAAGAAGCTTATTACATCACACATGTGGTCTTGAGTGACTGCCTGTCTCATGCTCCTGGTGAAGAAGCTACTTCAGTTATTTTTTGGCAGGCTTCTATACTTCCTTTACTCACATTTAGCGAACGACTTTGTGTTTTTGGTTAAGCACTCCATGAGAGTTCATGTGTTTTCCAGCTGTCTCCCTTGTATGGTTTTCTCAACCCCACTTTCTCAGCTTATGTGCTTTCCTCCCCCACCTGCGCTCATGTTGCTTTCATCCGTGTGCTTCTACTCCAGCACTCCACTTTGCTCTCTTTCGCCCATGTTCTCTCCCTCTTGTTGCTTCTCTTCTGCCCTTAAAGTCTGCTCTTCAGCCATAACAAGCTAAAAATATCCCTGTTGCTGTGCTTTTAGAGACACGCTGAGAGAGGTGGGAAGCAACAGCAGTCTGGCAAGTATTTGAGGAGGATAAGCAGCACAGAAGGAGAGAGCTAAAAAACACATGAATTCTCATGGAGTGCTCAATGAAAAAGAAATAAAGTAGTTTCCTAAATGTGAGCAGTGGAAGGGTGCAAGTTCGAATGGCAAAAGGACCATAAAGAGTCTATGCTGTAGGTCAGGCACAAACACAAAAAGAAGTCAAGACATCGAATAAGAAGCAAGCAAATAAGAGTGACAGTAGAGCCAAGCAATGATGAGCAGTGGGCAGGCTGTTAGCCCAGTCATGTTATGTGTATTAGTTAAGCACACTATCATCCACAAGGGTATGCTAGCACTGAGCAGGTGTGTGTGCCTTGCTCAGCCTAAGATAGATTAGTTAATTGAAAAGCTTCTTGCAGATTCAAGAAGAGAGGAGGAGGTTCTGATGTGGAGTGGGAGGCCATTCCACTCTTTAGGAGTGATGTAAGAGTTGCCCGTCTTCCTGATCCGGTACTGTTTTTACATGGGATGTGGGTAAGTAGTTAGTCCTGCGGAGCAGAGGTGTCTGGGTAGTTAATAGGAGAAGATGCGACTGTTCAGATAGATGGGGCCTAAGTCGTGTAGTGCCTTGAAGGTGTGTGTGTGTTGAGTTTGAAATGAGTGCTTTGTGTGTCTGGAGCCAGTGGAGCTCTCTGTGATGTGATTTCTGTGTGAGAGATTGAGGATGAGTCTGTCTCTTGAGTTCTGGATGGTTTATAGTCTTCTCGTGAGTTGCTTGGTGATGCCGACGTAGAATGTGTTTCCGTAGTCTAACTTGCTGGTGACTAGTGCGTAAGCAACAGTTTTTCTTGTTTTGCTTTTAAGCCATATGAAGATCTTCTTCAGCATCTTCAGGATGCAGTGACTGTGTTGGCCTGTGCTGTCACGTCATGTTTGCGGTCAAGGATTATTCTAAGATTCCTGGCATGGGTCCTGGGTGTGGGTCCAAGTTCAGACAGCTACTAGTTAGAGCCCCATGGTGAGGTGCTCTGGCTGAAGATCACTACCTCAGCCCAGTTGGTGTTGAGCTTATGACAGTTGCCTTTTATCCAGTGAGCGACTTCATCATGCAGGTGGTGAACTTGTTTCTTGTGTTGGGGTCTAACCCAAGAGGGAGAGCATGAGTTGTGTGTCGTCAGCGTAGGAGAGCATGTTGATGTCATGTGCATGGATGACAATCGCCAGGCGGATCATGTTTGTCTTGAGGATTGGGCTGACCAATGAACCTTGAGGCTTTCCACAGATCAGTTTATTTATTCAAAAGATTTGTTGTGCGCACAGCTACCCCAGGGGGTTTCCCAGCGCAGGATAGCAGCAGATACGGAGTCCCAGGACAGACAGCTAGAATAACCAAGTCTTCAGGTTCTTGCGAAAAGCAAGTAAGGAATTGCAGTTCCTAAGAGCGACAGGCAGAGAATTCCACAATTAAGGACCTAGGCAGGCAAAGGAGCGGGTCTTCATACAGGTTAGACAGAACCTAGGTATGGAAAACAACGCATGGCTTGAAGATCTCAAAGGTCAGTTTGCAGGCTTCTGAGGAGTAAAGGGCCAGGCTGACAAATTGGGTTCTATCCATTAAGAAGGAGCAGATTCAGCGTAGAGCGGGCTCTTAAATGCTAATCTCGGGAAGACACCTGATGAGGATGGGGTGTGAGACCATGTCAAATGCTGCAGAGAAAGACCAGTAGAATGAGGGCTACCATGCCTCATCTGTCAAGGATTACACAAATGCTGTCTATGGCGGCAATGAGTAGTGTTTCTGTACTGTGGTTGGAATTTAATCCGGACTGCATGGCTTCGAGGAGATGATGGTTGCAGAGGTGGTCGGTGATGTGTTGGTTGATTAGGTTCTCTAAGACCTTTACCAGGTATGGTAGGAGGGAGATGGGTCTGTAGTTGGATAGATGGTTTCTTGAGCAGAGGCCCAATAGTGGCATGTTTCCAAATGTCCAGGAATGTGGCTGAGTCAATAGAGTCATTGAGGATGGGTGTTACTGCTTTTCTGATCTGTAGGAGTCCTTTAGTGAAGGCGTGGTGGGGACAAGGATCAGATGGGGCCCCTGAGTGGATGGTCATAACGGTGGAACCTATTTTGAGGGGGGTGATGTTGGGCCACGAGGTCAGGGTTCGTTCTTCAGGAAGCTAAGTTGTGCGGTGACAGGGTCCAGTTGATTGTCGAAGATACTGTATATGGAGGTGATTTTGTTGCAGAAGAATTCCAAGAGCTTGTTGCAAAGATCTTGTCAGGGGGTGATGTTGTTGGAGGCAATCTTTGATGATGGTGAAGATTTCCCTGCTGCTGTTAGTGCCTGTGTCGATGCGATCTGCAAGAGCTGTGTGCTTGGTGTTCCCGTATCTGGTGATGGTAGTGTCTTAGGACTGATTTGAAGAGGCCTTCATCTAGGGTTTCATTACTTGTTTTCCATTTGTGCTCCAGGTGCTTGCAACAGGGTTTTGTCAGTCTGAGTTCCTCTGTGTACCAACTGGCCTGTAGTCTTACTCCTGCCGTTGCTGGTGTGATCAGGCTGGTGCGTGGAGAGGGTGGAAGCCCACTCAGCTTCTGTGATGCTTTCCAGCTGCACAGGCAGTTCTGATGGTGTTAGGTCTTTGGTGGTGCAGGAAGGGTATGCTGAAACTAAAAAATGCATGTCCAGGTCTAGTTGCTGGCTTGCTGGTTGTTCATTAAATTCTTGTTCCTCAATAATTCAACCAGTTTTCCAAAATGTAAATGTTTCTGTGTGCAGCCCCTGGCCTCCTAGATTGGAAGTTATCTAGACTCGTATTCCACTTGTCAACGCTAGGGGCAGATGTACTGTCCCTGCTGTATGATATCTCTTTGCTAGGACTAATACAAAGTGTCAGGAAAGTTTTTTCCACTCTTCTATATGCTTCATCTTCAAGGATATTTAATAATACTGTCTTGGGTGAAGGTTTAATCGTTGAACAAGGACCTCTTGTAGTATTATGAAGATGCTGTGCCAGTAGGAACATAACATTTTCCTGGAGCAAATTGTGTGTACGAGGACTTCTAAGTTCTGCTGGCGATTGAGACAATTTTGTTACATTCACCAGAGTTTTTTTGTGCAAATAAATCCCACATAAATAATTACATTGTATAATACAATATGTGATTCGCGCTATATGAAAGTCTATAAAAAAAGAAAAAAAAATTGACATCACTGTCTGTCATCGTGCCGTAAGAGTGAATGGCCACTCTTCAACAGTAAAGGGGCCCGCATCTGATTCCCAGGCCTCCCTCAGTTTGTGAATGATGTCAGGAGTGTTGCTAGCTTGGGTTTTATAGATTAAGGAGACATTGCCTCTTCGTTGCAGTTGGGCCATAGCGACTTTACATTTAAGAGGGTTGACTACTGGACCATTTTCTAGGTTCTTTAGGTATAGTGTCATGTGTCTGATATGTAGATAACAGAACAACTTGATAAGTAGCAACCCAAATTTGTTGAATATTTCACCTTAGGATTTTATTGTGTTGGACTTCGCTATGTTGCATAGCATCGATATACTGAGCTAATCCCATTTTTTAGATCCTCTTTAGTGTGTTGATCTTAGGGAATCATATTCCAACCCAAAGTGGAGTTTCTCATGTAATTTTTGTGGCCCAATGTAATTTTGTTAGGGGGCTTTCCATAAGTATAATCTCTGAAAGAGACAATTAGTTATAGATTCCTTACCTTGTGAATTACCCCCAGGCGTCAGACTGGATCCGGAGAATTTTTCGTCAGCAGTACCCCTGCGCGTCGAAAGGTGGCGTCGGTCGGCTCCGCATTTGTTATTGGCGTCGTGGTTGCTGGGATGACGGCACAGTAGCTACTTAGACGCCACCCTCGCGCGCTGGCATCAGTTCTTTTACATGACATTCCACACCAGAAGCGCAGAGCCATGCAAAACACTGACCACTGGTGCACTAAACTAGGGTCCTGAAAGGGATTACCTGACCCTAGAAGTCAGCACACAGAACGGGGAGGATGGGTAGGGTGGTAAAGAATCTATAACTAATCTATGTCTCTTACAGATATATCGTTCCTGAAGGTAAGTAACTTGTTCAACTGAAAGAGAAAATAAGTTATAGATTCCTTACCTTGTGAATAGATACCCCAGCAATACCAACCCCGGAGGTGGGTCTGCGAACCAAATTCACACCAGAAAGTCCTGGAGAACGGAACAGCCAAAGAAGCCATCTCTCCGGACTTGGCTGTCCAGGCAGTAGTGTTTTGTGAACGTGTGCAGAGATGCCCAGGTAGCTGCCTGACAGTTGTCATTAAGGGGGACTCCCTGTCCCAATGCAGTGGTTGCCGCCGTCGCCTTGGTGGAATGGACGTGCAATCCCACTGGAGGCTCCTTTGCTGAAGAGTAGCAATCTTTGATGCACAAAACGACCCACCTAGAGATGGTCCGTTTGTGCACCGCCCAACCTTTTTTGGCGCCCACGTAGCCAACAGAGAGCTTGTCATCCACCCGGAATTGCTTGGTGCGATCGAAATAAAATGAAAGCACACGTTTTGGATCCAGACGGGGGAGCCTCTCTTCCTCTTTAGAAGGATGCGGAGGCAGAAAGAAGGTGGGCAAAGTGATGGTTTGACCAATGTGGAAAGAAGTACCCACCTTGGGAAGAAAGGAAGGTCTGGTTCTGAAGACTACCTTGTTCGTATGAACAGCCAGAAAAGGAGGCTTTGAAGAAAGAGCTTGGAGCTCACTCACCCTACGAGCAGAGGTGATGGCAAACAGAAAGGCAGTCTTTAAAGTAAGAAGTCTGAGAGGACAGTTATGAAGTGGCTCAAAGGGAGCGCACATAAGGTAAGTAAGAACCTCCTAACTAGAAAACATTACATACAAGTGACTTACCAGCTACTTTAAGTAGGTGGTAAACTGCAAGTGTTTTGCGACTGCAAATGCGGTCGCAAAACAATGGTACTTACCCTTCTGACTTGCTATTACAATGCTCTTGGCACGCCCCTTCCTAATAGCGACTCGCAAACACTATTTTGTGAGTCACCAACTCTCAAAATAGCGTTTGTACATACCACAACCCTTTTTTGCGGTCGCATGCGGGCCGATTTCCCGTTTACGACTGCAAAAAACGGTCATACATCTGGCCCCTGGACTGTTGTGCAATGGTAATCATAACTCAGTTGTTGTCTTGTTTCTTTGTTTTACATGCAGTGTGGGGAGCCATATGTCTTGACCTGTCACAGAGTTTCCGTGACTGCTGTTTGTTGTCTTTGTCTACATGAATGATTATCTATGCAAGTGAACTAAGAAAGGGAGGTGTGTAGTATCCTGTGTTTCCCCATTCCCTGTATATCTGAGCTAGTATCTAGAATGCTGAGAGTGAATGATGTAATAAAATGTTGATTTGTGGTGTGGAGTGGAAGCTAGGAGGTAGAGACAGTTGGAGGAAGGATGGAGCTCTGACAGGATCTACCTGCTGTTGCTGTAACCTATGGGCCTAACATCAAATAAAGAACTTCCTACCTGAGTAGCTCCATACTCGTGTATGAAAACCCTTCGCTCTTACTTCAACAGCCACTTGACAAACTCTGAATGATCCCCTAAATTTCCTACTTGTAATATTGGATTGACCACTTGATGAATCCAAATGCATATGGGTTAGCACTGGTTTGCGAAAAACAGCTGATCTCATAGTGAACATGGGATGACTCCATGGTTTCCTGTCGGTACAAATAAGGTCTGGATATTCCTTCTGTACAAAACGTCAGAGTATTTTTGAAATATTTAAAGCTAATCTAAATTGATTCACTATTGCATGAAGGCACTATGAAAGACAAGAAAATCTGTAACTGAAACCACAGTAAAAAACAAAATAGAGACAAAAACATGCGGCTGTGCCTTTCTGAAAAATACCATATCATTATTTAAAACATACTTAAGAAACTTTATGTTTTTTCCTCCCAGCTCTTCGGCGATGTCTGCTACAACTGCAATCATGTGATTGAGGGAGACGGTAAGCTTTTTTTGCTGTGTCAACTTTTCCTAAGACATTGGTTAATGCTTTTTTTCAGACATTGTCCAATAGCCACTGCTTTCCATGCCCGTATTTTCCATGTTTCTTGTGTAGCACATTTTCTGCCTATAGGTGTACACTAGATAACCTTTCATAGCCACTCTAGAAGTAGGAAGGAATTGAAGTGGGGAAGGAGTTAACGAAATCTGAACCTGGCAGCCGTAAGATGGCTTACCTCATGCTATTGTCCTAATATTGCAATTGTGATGTTTATTCTTTGTATTTCACTTTGTGTTTTATTAACTTAGTTACTAATTAGGAACATAACTTCAAAGGTTCTCCTACCAAGACGTATGCCCACAAGCAAGTTTTCCCTTATTGCCTTTAATTAGTGCCAAGTGCAGTCAATCAGTGCAAGAACACCTTTAAACAATTATACCTTAATATTGCATCTTTATTTAGTTTTGAAAACATTAACCTCTTCTTCTACATTTTATCTGATCTCAAAGAAATGTAAAAGGTTCTCTATACGAGCAAATCCTTTTAAATTATCATAATTAATTCTGTCAATCAATCTAAATCCATATAAGTTCTCTTTCTCCAACTCATATCTTTCATTTTTCGCCTTTCATGGCTCCTACCAAACAGCCCCATCCTCAGGAGATAAGAAAATGATTTTCAACAAACCATTCTAATAAATGTAAACTAGAATCTGGAAATCGAAATCTGCCACAGCTACTACTATTTTGACCACAGTTGTACAGAGTTCAGTAATATTATTAAAATTCCGGTATCTTCTTTATTTTATTCCCAAAAACATATTTCCTTTATCCATGTAAAATCAATCACAGCCTCAGCCACTCGTAAATTACAAGACTGTGCACATACAACCCACAACCAAGCAGCATAAACAACATTATAAATATTTACAAATATATTACAGTTTGACAGTCCATTTCTCAATAGTGTCCTGCCATTATCGTTAGCAAATTCCCACGTGTTAAATGGAGAGGAAGACGCTTATTTTATTCCAATGAATTTACAAAAAGCACACCAAGAAGAGATTGTAATTGCCCAGAAGTCGACATGATTGCTAAAATATTCAGAAGATCAACATCACATACCGGGTCATTTCAAATACAATGTTTATCTAGTCTGCATCGAAAGAGAGGGAGGCATCTAATGTCTAACACAGTCACATCCATCTTTCTATATTCCAGTTTCTTCTGTTTCACAGGATGACTAAGTATAGTGGGTAAGTGGTATTCCCCACCTCAGTTCTCACATGTTGAAACCTAATGAGTAAAATACAAAATAGATATAGGTCGGTCTTGATTTTAAAAGTATACATCATCTGTGCCCCCAACTATGTCTTAGAATTTTTAACATTTCCTTGTTTCTATGTTGGAACCGAAATTCTCATTTTTCCAAACATTTGATGCCTACATCATAGCAATCAAGAACTCCGGCCACAATTATTCGAAAAGCGAAGGAGATAAATCTATCCCAAACGAACCAAATAGTTTATCAACCAAAGAGAATCCAGGAGAAGGGCAAGAATGTTGCAAAAGGTGTGGTGTCTTCTCAACATTTCTAGTCAAATGTTACAATGCAAAATGTCCAGGATCAAACAAACAAAAAGCCTTAGTTCAACTCACCAGAGTCTGTGTCTTGTGTCCTGGCAGTCACTCAGTGGTTTACCAAAAGAAGTCCCACCATCATAAACGCTCCCTAAATACTTTGTAGAAAACCGCTAATGGGAAACACCAAAATATCCTTGGTAGAGCGTGATCTGCAAATACGCTTCTTACAAGTCCTCTCAGTTTTTGGTCTCATTGAAGCATGAAATTGCCTGAAGTAATTTCAATGGGTACTTGCATTATTTTTCCAATGAAGGATATTTGAGGTGGGAGATTACATGAACCAAGAATCGATACAGCAATAAATGTATACTGGCAAACTATGTTAAGCACATGGGATTTCTCTGAGGTGTAGTAACAAAGTCTGAACCTAGAATGGACCAATACAAGAGTATTTAAACCAGTGGTGGTCTGTGGTTGGGGTTGTGACTCCCTCCACTAGATGGATTTTGTACTAAATATTTTAACTCCAAATATGAACTCTGATTTGTATGTTTTAAAGGGGATTTGGAAATTGCTCTCTAAACTCCCTTATAGAGCTATTTATCTGTCATCTACTCCTCTTCCTGAAGGACGTCCGGGTACTGGGATCAGCTTTAATCTCAGGAATGTAGGTTGTTCTTACTGAGACTCTGGAGTTCTGATCCTTGATGCAAATGATAAGTATGTTCTCTCATATCAGCATTTCAGTGTGGGCTGAGGAAGCCGATCAAGAGGTTCTTCTTGGTAATCATTTAATAGGCATTTAAGTCAGCGATTACCTTTCTTTGAGATTTATGGTTTACTCACTTTTCAGCTTCCATTAGGGGGGCTTCTTGTGAGGAGGATTGAATTGCACACAGCAGCCTCTTAATAACCCAGAACATTTTCTGGTAGGTCCATACAATGCTTACCTTACCTGACTGGCACATAAAACCCTCAGCAGAAGATTCCTGTCAAGAATTTTATTCTGTCACAGATTTATGTATCCATAATAAAGAAATACTTGAGCACTGAGAGAAATATTAATCCACGCCTAGACCATTTGTGGTGCCGCCTGTGAGCCTTTTTTCTCTGACTCTTAGCAAGGCAGAAGGGAATAGAGGCCCTTATCTGGTGTAACCTTTCCCAAGTTGGGCCTCATTTTTCACTCCTAACTACCTAGGTTACCTGCTCGGGTATTACCCTCTGGACCCTGCAGATGGCTCTACTGATGTCTTTCTGGCTGTCTTAATAAAGACGTGAGAACTTGACTTCCCACATCTCGAGGCTGAAAAGTCCAACTATTCAGACTCACTTCCCAAACAGATTATTGTAGATTCCTGTGCGGTGGGAGAATTGAGGATTGCAAGATGGCAAAATGAGCCTCCAAAATGGAGGGAAGGAGAGAGAGCATCTAGTGCACCAAACTGCCCATCCAATGTGGCTCCTATTTCTGTCGATATTAGTTCCCACAACAGCAAGGATGGAAACATTGGTGCACCTCACCCTCAGTGATTATTATGTGACTAGGAATGCCAGTTCCTAAGAAAATGGTATGTTGCTTGATCCTGGGATGATTCATTTTTCACCTTCCTTCAAACATGGGGTTCTTTCGATCTCAAGCCATTGGTACTGCCTCCTAGTGAGACAGTTTTGTGTCTCCTGTAAAGATGATGGACTACCCCTTTCTCCTCAAATAATGCATCTCTTCTTTCTGAGGAGACCATGTGTCGAGGCAGCTCCTTTTGAGGTAAATATGCATTTCTTAGTATTAGTATGTCCCCTTTGTGAGTGAAAGGGAGATTGTGTCCATAGATGATATTCCGCCTGCTCATCTGGAGGTGATGGTATTTCTGATTCTTTTAGATGCTCCTCCTTATGTCCTGATAGTATTGTTCACCCACTCTTATTGAGATGGTATCATCTTCCCTCTTCCTTACGAGATACATTGTTACACTTCTGCATGTTACACTTCCCTACTTTTTCTGTTTATTTATACAATCTGCGTACCCTTTTGCCTTTTGTTGTGGAGGCTCTTGCCACGTCCGACACGGCAGCCTGAGTCTTGACACCTTCACTTACGCCGGAAAGAGAGCCATCTACCATAACTTTCAGAAAGGTCCCAAGCAACTCACTGTTAACCTTGTTCCGATCCTCCACACCATTACGATGAAGGTAATGCTGTAGCTGAAAGCCCTTATGATGACGAAAACATATTCTTGGATCTGCAGGATGCCCGTGGTCTGAACATATCACCAGACATTGTCATTTCTTCCTCTAATACTGCCACAGTTACAGAGGAATCTGCCTCCTCCGCTCAAGTGATTCAGAGGGCATCAGAAGTGTTGGATCTTAACCTACCATCCAGAGAGGCCAAGACTAATATGCTCACTAAGGTCCTTCACCCGGTCAACAGAAGAGAAACCTCTCCTCCCTATTAACGAGGCCCTGTTGAATGCACTGCTGATCACCTGCACAAAGCCAGTATCTTGTCCCCACAAGTCAATAGACAAATTGCAAGCTGGCACAAACCTGCCTCAGGGGATACAGACTTCCTTATGCAAAACCCTACCCTGAAAGCCTGGTGGTGCAGGCATCTAAAAGTAGTCTCAGTCCCAATGCGTCTCTCACTATCGCTAGTCACTGAGTCAAAATGTAAGGGGATATTTGCCAAGTGCATCTTCTCTGCATGCTTTCCTTTAAAGTCACTGAACCCGACCTGCGTCCTGCAGAGGTGCTCACAAACATTGTGAGGCAGAGTGGGGTACATCTTGCCAGCTGTCCCTGATGACATTCGACACATCCTGCAACAGCTCATTCAAGAATTTCAGGACACAGTGAAGTACGCCATACGTTCAGGTCTGGATACTACCGACTGTCTGGGTCGAGTACATACAATAAAAGGTGGCCAGAGCAAATATGTCGGAGCAAGTCGACCCAGAGTTTGAGTGTCCCACAACAATTCTCGATGTGCTCCAATTATTCCAACAAGGGTGGCCACCTAATACCCTTTCAAAATTATGGAACGGAGTACCAATAAGTGATCAGTCTTCCACTGTGAGCACAAAAGACGAATATTCGTATTTCTTCTGATGAAGTGTAAACAAATGTTCTTTATCTCTTCAGTTCATAGTTCTTGACGTCACAAGCCAGCACGTGTTTCGTAGAGGCCAATCGGCCTCCTGTACTTCTTCAGCACTAAAGTAACATATAAAAAACACATAATGAGTAACCCAGTCAGATGATTCTAACCATCACCAATATCCCATGGTGAGAAAGTAAGAAATATATTTTCTCCAAAAACATAAATCATCCACTATTTATAGTTCATTACTCTAATAGAGTCGAATTTGAACAATTCCACATATTTATGCATTCATAGTTCAACATACATTTGTGTTTAGTAAGAAATAGTCAGCATAAACAAGAGTGGTCCCCATTAATCAGTTACTAAGAGTGAAATAAATCTCAATTCAGTGATAAGATGGGAAACAACAACACAACACCCACACTCGTGTGTGCAAACATCTTGCCCAGATATGTGAATAAAATGTACCTGACTAGCCAACATAACAGTGCAAATCAAACAGAATCAATCTGTCAGAACAAATAGGACATAGTAGTCCCAGAGCTTTAGAAAACAAAACATAAAGTATTAAATCTTCATCATACTAGACCAATTATTAAAAGATATCTTGATCACTCATCATGATTTGATAGGAGTGTGCTAACACCAAGAATGCGCCTATGACAGTAAGTCCAGTGTCTAACATCATAAGCACCATTATACTATGTACCACTAAATACTTAAGACTACTAAAACGAACAAACTCAACATAATAAATAAATCATATCACTCAATGTATCAAAGAAAGGGCCATTGATTGGGCCATGTGAGAATGTCAACTGAAAAACAAAGATGGATTTCCATCAATCTGTGCACAGTAAAAAATATGACATTCATACCATGACTCTCCCGAGACTAATACACTTCCAGTCACCACATTTGCAAATTGTGTGTGCCGGCGTGCTACTCGGGAGCTAGCTTAATAGTACTTCCACAAAAATAGAAACAGGACAGGACGCTTTACTTCATGTCATATGCCAAAGGGCTTGTGCTTAAGCGCTCAATTCAGGTGCCATCCTCGCCCCATAACTACTGCTCGCTCCTCCCCCGTCAGCCCCCCACCCTCACCCCCTGTGCTGAGCCATTATTTTGGCTAATTGGGTTACCTTGTGCTTAGGCCTCCATAACATTTTGTTCACATAAGGTATCCACGTACCTTTTTTCAAACATCCTGTGGATTCAAAAGGCATCCAGGGTTTGGAAATTTCCCTGCAGGGGACAGAGAGAATAGGCAAACTATAGCTCAATTTTGAGTTTTGGGGAAAAAATCCAGTGTTTCCTGGAAAGAAAATCTTCTACACCAGGGCGAATGCACTATTGCACGAGCTCCTGTGGAGTGGGGTAAACACCGCATAGCTCTTGCAAAATGCTGCAGCCCGCTGTCGAGGGAGGACTTGCCAGTCCTGACCTTCTGCATATTATAGAGTGGCACATCTCTTAATACTCAATGACTGGTGGCTTGAGGGGTTTGTGGACCCAGCCTATGCTGTGGCAGTTGGTGACATTTGAAAGTGGTGAGGCGTAAAAGTTAGGTATGACTTTTATGTAGTAAGCGAAGCACGCAAGCTTAAAGGGAAACGCGGATTCCTGTCACATACCTTCTAACTGTAAACCAAGAAGAGGTACAACTCTAATTTGACACAAAAAATAATTTATTTAGGGCCATTTAATATCACTAACAAAGCAAAATGTGTAGTTTATAGTTTAGGTATGGATTGCTGCAGTTCTGTTTCAGGACACACAAATTGTACAATTAAGTTGGGTGCTGGGGCCAAGTAAAATAAACATAGCAGTATAAATGTATTTTGCAAATGTATTATAGTTGAGGTAGCAGGCTTCCAATGTGCCGCAAGGGATGCAGATTCTAAAGAAAAGACCAATGTTCCTTGGATTATAATAGGTATATTATGGGATGTAAACAAAAATGTGAGTACTATCTGTCCCCTTTCCTGCTGGCCCATACTACCTGGAGACTGACAAGGATAATGACACGAGATATGCTGGATTTAATCATACATCTACTCAAGATGGGCATTTATATATCTTACGTTTCTGTAATTCTTTTTAAACTTCACCTTTTGTGTGCTGGTCTTGTGCACGCTAGGTACTGAGCCTCATTTTCCCTCTTACAGCTGTTCTGAGTTCAATCCCAGTTTCTCTTGATATGGCCTGGTATTTCCTGACATGGCTTTGGCTAAGCCTTCCTTGGTCTGTGATTGACGTGACATGGCTGAGAGGGTTGACAAGAGCTCAACTCAAAGAACCTTCTAGTTTATGAGACCAGGGGGCTAAGAGAGGATGTGGAGTAGTGGCGGTGAGGGGAGGTGGGCAGCTTCTAGTCTCAGAGTGACATTGGCGAGTGACGCCTCAGGCTCTCTGTCCGTAAAGGTCGCACTCGGCTCCCTAGCACGTCGGCCTCCTCTCCCTGTGGGAGCTGGGGTAGCGAGAGTCAGTCCCAGTCAGGGTGAAATCATACAGTGTGAGTTCAGGATTAGGAGATCTAAGACAGCCTGCTGCAAGTCTGCCAGCTCATTTGTCTAGTTTATAGAGCCGATTCCATATTCAGCTCCCAAGAAAACATTGAAATGCAATAATCAAAATGTTGCTTTAACATTGAAAGGCAAAAAGTATTGCTTCTAAAAAGCAAAAGATCTCAGGATGTTAAACGTGAATGCCCCCCACCTCCACCAACCATCTTAACTATTACTCCACAACCCATCACATCCTCTGTGTCTTTCCCTTGTATATTTCCATAGTCTATGTTTAGACCAATTTCCAGCTGTACACACACACACACACTCATCACATGCAAATAGACCCTCAAAGCTCTGTCCTACATTTCCAAATCCATGCCCCAGGCTTGCTCAGTGTTTAGAAAAAATAAACAGGCAGCCTGTAAAACAACTTCAGCTAATGGAGTGCAAAGTCCACAACTGGTCTCTGGTGCCAGAGCAGCAGTTCTTAACCCGGGGTCCGCTTACCCCTAGAGGTCCGCAACCCCTTATTAACTTATTTATACATAGGAAAATAAAATGCAAAATTGAAAAATGTAAAAAGGAATTTTAAATTAGAATTTTAAAATGAGGTTGGAAGCACACTTACCTCGTGCACTGCAGTCAACACTCCTGCAGCGGTGGAATCCAAAAATGAGGAGGAGACAATCTTTTTCTAAAAAGCGTGCCACAGTCTGGAGCATATGCTGTGCGTGATATGGTGGAGTCCCTGCTATTGTTGAGGGCTAGCAGTTTTTTTTCTGCCTGAACAATGAAACTGCCGGAGGAACCCCAAACAGACCAAAAAAGTAAGAGAAACAGGAAATTCAATCCAGGACGTATGATGAGTGCCTCCAGCACAGTGTACAAATACAGGTTCAGTTCCGACACACTTCCTTTGCCAGCATAAGATCTAGCATGAAGGCTTGTGCTGCTGGAATCATGCAAGCTACTGAAGAGCGGTAGTCAGCCACCTGTAATTTGGCCCAGCCAGGCAATTCCATTAGCACAAATCCTTCAGTGAGATTGCGGAGGGTTTCCGACCCGCCCACTGCCTGCCGCACGCGCTTCCTTGAAAGCGTGGTCCCGCAAGTGCAGGTTATCAATCCTAAACAAACCAATCAAGGATTTGCTCTCATACAACTTTACACTTAAAGCTGCATGAGAGCATACGAGCAATTGGTTGGAGCAGGTGAACACAACCCTTCAAAGGAAGGGCACTGCTGTGTTCCCCCCAGCTTCCAAACAGAGAGCTGAGTTTTACGTCTGAGGTGTACATGTCGGATTGGACACAGTCCAAGACCTGTCCAACCCGACATGCGCACTGGTCATCAACTCTGATGTCATTCACTGACAATCTCCCATTGGCCATCACCTGCCTTATGCCTTGCCCCGCAGGCTGCACCTACTGAGCCCAGTAGTCCTTGAGCATGGCAAAAGGACTTAATTTATGGCATTGGCGCCTGGTGTGGTCTTTTGAACTTGGAAAGAAACTGCCCCTGAGACTTTCACATCCTACATGTTCTGTAAATTGGGCTCTCCCCCATTAATAAGATCCCAAGTCTAGGTATATGAACACTGGTCATAGCCAGTTTGCTTTTAGGGCTCTGAGCCTGGGGTGCAGACAGCTTTGATAGTAAGTGACATCAGCTCATGGGAGTGGTCCTTATGTGGACCCCACACATCATTTTTAGGGCGGAACGTCATCAGTGCAGAGCCACACAGCACCACCTACCGGCACGCTGAGCTACTGCTTAGAAGTTTCCAGATCCAGTCTGACGCCTGGGTAATATTCGGAAGGTGAGGAATCTGAGGTTAGATAGAGTATTTACCAGTAAGAGTGTTAACGAATGTAACCTATTTGTCTTTTCCAGGGCCTAACTATTGTATTGCCCATTTAGTCGCTGGCTGATTCCTTTGTCAAAGTCTCTGCATCATCTGTTCTAATTTCTGGACACACTATTTTTGTGTCTTCTGCATGTTGATTTTTGGTCATTCGTGCATTACATTTTCATGCACTGCGGTATTACTGCCTTTTCTTAAGCTGAAGAATTGTCTCTGCTTGGTTCAGTAACGTATTGCTTTGCAAGTTGATGTGCTGTTTCATATTTCTGTGCTGACTCAAGGTTTTTGAATGTTAGCGTTTCTCAGTTTTGTGGCGCATCTCCATTCAAGTCTTTCGCTTTCATTTAAATTACTGCACGATACAGAGCACAACTCCACCTTGCAAGTTACAGGTTTGCCTTGTATCATCTGAGTATTTGTGCTAGATCTGCAAAAAAGCAATGGCATTCTCACCTATTTGGGTGCCTCAGTTCAGCATTTTTGCAGTTTCGCACTCCCATGGCCAAATTCTTTAAAAATAATCCTGAATCTACCAGTGGGTGACTCCTACATTTTGGTGAAAAAGTCACAATTCTCCAGAAATACACCCGGGGAGCTGGGGCAGTTGCAGGCTTCCAGTTGTACTCCTGAAAAACCTTTTTGAATTTCCATTTTACGTCACTGCAGAGGAATATCTGCTGGTGTAATTGTATGTAGGGTACCAGTAGGCTTGAGTAAATGTCTTCCATAAGTGGAATTTCCCTGGCTATTTTTCTCCTTGGCTGAGTGGAGGAAGCTGGCTCTGTATATACTATACCAAAATGAGTTCTAGTGTACACAGAGTCCAGTGAAACCCCAAAGGTAGGCAGAGGTCAAAGTAAATAGCACCTTACTCTCTATTTGTGGTAGTGTGGGCGAGCAGTAAGGCTTTATCAGAGGGTAGTGTCAAGCATTTGTTCTACACACTCAATCAGCAGATGATGTCCCACGCTCAAAAAGACTGAACTCAGGCCAATTTTGTTTGTAGAAAAATATTATTAAGTTATTTTATTTCTAGAACCAAGCCAAGCCTGGCACAGGTAAGTGGAATAAATGCTTTTCAAAATCTTAGGCAGTGTTTTACAATTGAATGCAGGGTCAAATGCAGTTGATTGAAATACAGGTAAGTCAAAATGTCGAAAGTTACTTTTTCTACTCAGTGTGATATGCCTAGATTTCACACTGGGACATTTCCTAGAGAAAAGGTAAGTAAAATCAGTTCTGCACAGTTTTCGTTTTTCAGGTTTTCATATAAGTCAACTCCACGCTTAAAACAGTTTTCAAGGGAAAACAGTCAATGTATGCCTATGGAGGGAAATGAGGTTATCGGTTAACAGGTAAGTACTCGGTCTTTGGGGTTGAGTTTCTGGGGTTAGAACAAGGGTTCCCCCAGGGTCAAGAATGCACTCTCAAAGCATCCTTAGCAGCACTAGAGCAGCCAGGTGCAGAGTGCTGAGGCCCAATGTTATCCAATCGGGGATAGGGGCCTCCGGTTGGTGGCTGCTCATGCCACTGGGTTGTGGGAGCAGAGCTCCTGGTGTTAGGTTCAGGGCAAAGGGGTATCCGAGATAGCACCCAAAGTACACCGGCAGCGGCGGCTGGGTGCAGGGTGCTGTTTTGGTGTTGGGTGCCCTGTTGGTTTCAATGGGGAATCTCAGTTTTTGACAAAGACTGCAGGCTCAGGGATGAAGATCTTCTGGAGGGGACCATTTGCTAGAGAGGTAAGTTGGGATGCCTGGGGATGCTGGCACACCATCGGTTGGGCCACCCAAGGCCATGGGATGTCGGGTGCAGGGGTGTCTTTAAGTGTTGGGTTTTCTTACCAGCTCTGGTTGTGGTCGGGGGGATCCTCCAGAAAGAGACTGCAGGCGTCATGGAGAGTGTCAAGGCAGGTCAGAGATCACCAGATCTCAGGTCAGGATCGCCGTTGTTGGTCCACTCGAAGTCGGGCCGGGGGCGTCGGGGGCAAAGTGGTGCAGACTCGTGATTTGACCGGAGCCAGAGTCTGTGGGTGAACAAATCCGGTATTCACGGGAGACAAAATCTTTGAGGTGGAAGGCAGGGCAGGTCCTTAGGCTGCTGGCTGCAGGATACACCGGGATTTCGCTTCTGCAGGTTCAAGGTGGGGACAGGCCGGTAGGGTTGGGGCCAAGTCAGTGGGCGTCCTCCTTTTCTTAGCTTTGGCATTGCTTCTTCGATCCTTCTTCTTCTCTTCATCTTAGTCGGTTCTTGTCTGATGAGGCAAGGTTTAGGGGTGCCCCTAAATACTAGATTTAGGGGCCTTACAGGTAAGTAATGGTTGGGACCAGTGGGTTCTTTACTTGAGGTGGGTACACGCCCTATTATGCCACCCTCCAGTGGGAGGGGGGCACATGCAAGATGGCGAGGACTGAGAGTTGTGCTTCGCCTTGCCTCCCTCACCTGAGGGGCGGGGTTGGCAAAGGTGGGAACACCTCCCTTCCTCACTTGGTTTTCCTGCCGATTCTCCAGCCCATAGTGGGGGTCGGAACCAGTGGGGGCCAGTTGCTGGAAGCAGCAAAAGGCCTGGGGAAGCTCACAAAGGCAGCAAGCCGTTGAAGCTTCCCCTTTGTGGACCCTGCCCATCCTGGGGAGGAGACTTGGCATCTCATCCCAGGATGTGCATTGTTTCAGACCCCTAGGAGCAGCAGGCTCTCGACCCAGGGGCCCAGAAACATGTCTGGTGGTGGCAGCTGGTGAGCAGCCACTCAGCCTGGACTCTAGTGTTAGGTTGTTTTTCAGGGGACATCTCTAAGATGCCCTCTGTGTACATTCTTCATTAAGTCCCACCCTGGAGTCAGTGTGGCTTTAATGTGCTGAGAGGTTTGATACCAAACTTCCCAGTTTTCAGTGTAGCCATTATGGTACTGTGGAGTTCGTAATGACAAACTCCCAGCACCATATGCTCTTAATGGCATTACTGCACGTACAATGTCTAAGAATTGGCTTAGACACTGTAGGGGTACAGGACTCGTGCACCTGTACCCTCACCACTAGTATAGTGCACCCATCTAAAAGGGTGGCTGATCTATACCAGGGCTGTGGGTTGTAGGCATGGCACATAGGGATGTGTTCCATGTCGACTCTTCACTTTGTTCTGCACCAAAACATGCAGCCTGCAAATGCAGTGTGTGTGTGTGTGTAAAGGTACAGGGCCTCTAAGGGTGGCACAACAAGTGCTGCAGAACTTAGAGGCCTTCCCTGGCCACAGTGCCCTTGGTACCTGTGGTACCATTTACAAGGAGCTGACATGTGGCCAGAGAGTGCCAATTGGGTTTTATTTTCAATGCAGTTTTAGGGAAAGAACATAGGCCCTTGTTACCTGTTTGGCAGGAGCCTAGGGCACACTCAATCAAAGTACATGAGCAGTTTAGCAAAAAGTGGGGGCAACTATGCAAAAGAGGGCACTTTTTTCTTGTGGAGAAATTCCTTTTCCTACACCTACTGAAATGGACTTACCTCTACTTTCTACAGGAGTAGATCTGGGAATAGACTGAGGAAAATGTGTGGCTATTACCGAATATTTAGGTGATTCCTACCATGGAAAGTACATTCCCTATCCCTGGTCTGGTAGAGTTTTACTCTCAGGAAAATTAGGTGAATACATTTGTTTCAAGTGTAAAAACGTGTTTTGTAGATGGCAAATTGTCTTTACAGTCGTTTAAAGACAAATTGTCTATGCAAGTTCAACTTACATGTCCAGTAATTTTGAGAATGTGACCCACAAATGTATCAGCTAAATTCCGGTGGTGAATGCAAGTAAAGACGCATGAGCACAATTTAAGCTTGATTATAAATTGCTGCTAGTACTATAACAAACTCAGATACAGTTTGCGCCCACTTTAGCATCATCTACACAGCTTATTTTTTAACCTGTGAATCACTAAAACAACCTTTGTTGACCTGTTGGCGCTGCATTTTCCTAAGAATGTGGAATGTGATTTTGCGTTTTCGTCATTGGAGCTTTATCTTTTAAATTGCTTGCAGGGTGTCTTTTCTCGAGTCACTGACTCATCGCCAGATTGAATTACTCTTTCCTGTTATCCTCTTTTAATCTGAAAGTGAATCACTGTTTTTACACTGGCTGATAAATGTTCTGTGTCTTTGTTTTTAGTTGGTCCTCTTTCATTGATCTAGTTTATTTCAGTGCTCCATAGCCCCTTCGAGCTGAATGGTTCTGAAAGACGTTTTTTTTTTCATAGTGGTCTCTGCTCTGAATAAAGCCTGGTGTGTCAACTGCTTCTCCTGCTCCGGCTGTAATGCCAAGCTGACTTTAAAGTAAGTGTTCTCAGCACATTTCCCTCCTACAAAGAAATGTATGTCCATTGTTTTCATAAATGTGTGACACAGGGTATTTGTTGTCCCTCTACCCATATCCACATGCACATTTGTTCTCTTTATATTTAGCATTGAAGGAGACTGCCACTTGCTAAATTCCAGGAATGACACTGGTGTCTTGACGGCGACAGTCCAGATGATGGGACCTTTAATGTTCAGTATTCTGCTGTCACTAATGTAGATTGTGCATTAGATATGCATTAGAGTGATCATGGCAACCACACTTTTACTGTTGAACATTATTTTATTTATTTAGTTTTTATTTATAAAGTTTCATACAGCGCGGACTAGACCCGATGAGGGTATCAGAGCGCTTTATATAAGTTACATCAAAAGAAAAGTTGAGCGCTAGTCACATATAAATGAGTATCTAAGATGCGATCATGTATGTTGTAAGTTCTTGTTGAAGGTCAGGATTGTGTTAGTCATTCTCATTTAGAGATCATCACATATCTTGGTAGATGAGGAGCTTCTGGTTGGTATCAACTTGCCTCAGGGCTGGGATCAGGAGAGAGTTTTATTCATTAGAAGTAGTTTGACTTCTTTTTTGAAGGAGGTGGTGGAGGGTTTCATTCTGATTGCTTGGGGCAGGGCGTTCCATATCCTCTGTGCTAGGCCAGAGAAGGTGCGTGTGTAGGTTTTCTTTTTCTTTAATGTTTGTGGTTTCAATAGCAGGGTGTTGGTGCTTCTCAGAGTTCTGCTATTGCCTGATAATTCGAGTTTACTGGCTAGATACTTTGGTGTATTGAGGTGCAGGGCTTTGTACATCAAACATGCAATTTTTAGCTGTGCTCTTGCCTCATAAGGGAGCCAATTCAGTTCCTTTAGATCCGGGGTGATGTGGTTGTTCTTTCTGGATCCAGTGATGAGTCTTGCAGCTGCTTTGAGTGAGGCTCTTAAAGGAGCCAGATTGGATCTCAGCAGGCCACATAAGGTTGTATTCCCATAGTCTATTCTGGGTAGAACTAATGAATGAACAGCTATTTTTAGGTCGTTGTCGTTGAGGAAGGGTTTTAGTTTTCTGAGAATGCTCATATGAAAGTTGGCTCCTCTGGTGGCTGTGCTGATGTGTTCCCTCATGTTGAGATTCTTGTCCAGTATTATTCCCAGTTATCTTGTGGAATCGATAATGTGTGGTTTGCATTTGAGGGCTATTAGGTGTTTCATCCAATTTACTATGTCACCTTGTCCTTGTGGTGGGGAGATTAGGAGAAAGTCAGTTTTGAGGTCATTGAGTTAGAGGTGGTTTTTTGTTAGCCAGATGTGTTTTTTTTTGTAAAGTTGTGTTGAGTAGGCAGATGTCATCCGGCGATGATATTTTTAGGTATAGTTTGGTATCATCCGCGTACATGTGGTATTGGCTATTGGAGAGTTTCAGAATTTCAGTTAAGGGTTCCATGAATGGATTGAAGAGGGTAGGAGAGAAGCCGGAAAGAACCTTGAGGGATTCCCAGGGTGACCAGTGTGTTTGAGGATAGCGATTGGTTAATCATGATTCTTTGAATTCGGTTGTCTAAGAAGGAGGCAAACCACTTCAGGACAGCTCCTGATAAACCCATTCTGTGTTCAAGTAGGTCTAGGAGACTGATGTGTTTGACCTTATCGAAGGCTGATAGGTCTAGGAGGATTAGGAGGCAGGATTTGTTTTGATCTAGTATACTGAGTGTGTCATCAACGATGTGGGTCATGGCCGTTTCCGTGCTGTGATTCTGCCTGAAGCCTGATTGGAACTGGTCAATAAGGTGGCATTGGGCTATATGGTTGCATAGTTGGGAGTGGACGCACTTCTCCAGTAGTTTTGCTAGTGTATTAATAGTGGATATTGGACGGTATTTATTGTGTGGTCAGCAATGGTTTTTTTAAGAATAGGGGTTACCTCTCCTTCTTTCAAGCAGCTTGAAAGGGTTCCTTGCGATAGAGATGCATTCACTATCTTTGTCCAGATGGGTATAAGAGCAGTTTTGATATCGCAGAAGTGGGTTTACGGTTTGAGTGTTGTCATTAACTTGAGGATGTCATTTTCGTCAAAGATTTTAAAAGTGTTCCAGGATGTATTGTTTTTGAGGGTAAGATCATGCTGTATAGGTGTTTGTGCCGATTGTGGCCCGATGGGGATAGGTGGGGGCGACAATGAGAGTTGTTCATTTGCTGCAAGGAGCTCTTTTTCTATCATTTTGGATTTTTCTAAGAAGTGGGTGGCAAAAGTGTTGCAGTTGGGTTGCGGGTTGGGGCCTACAGAGTAGTCGGTGTGATGTTGAGCGGATTGAAGTTTAATGATTTCGAATAGTTTTCTTGGTCGATTCCAACAATTGTTTAGTTGATCTATGAAGAAATTAGCTTTGGAGATTCTGATGTGTTTGTTGTAATTCCTCCTCCATGATCTTAGTTGTTTAAGGTGCTCTAGGGACAGTGCGGCTCTCCAGGTCCTTTCCGCTAGTCTTAGGTTGCGGCGTTGATCATTTAGGCTCCCATTGTACCATGGTTTGGAGTCTTTAGAGGAGGGCCTTTTAAGTTGAAGGGCCGCCACTGTGTCGAGAATGTTAGTCATCGAGTTGTTGTAGTGGGTTGTGAGTTCATGTACATCTGTGAGGTCCGCTGGTGGTGATAGAAAATTGTTGGTGAGGGATGTTAGGGCATTGTGGTTAATGTCGCGAGTATTTCTTTTCCAATGTTTGAGTTTCTTAAGTTGGAGTTTATGTGTCTTCGTTGGTTCAGTGATGAGGAAGGAGATGCTGTGGTGGTCCGTCCAGTCACAAGGTATGATCGATTTAAGTATGATGGAGTTTGGCCTTGCAATTACCAGATCCAATGTTGCACCCAGTATGTGCGTTGGGCTATCGCAGAATTGGACAAGTTTGAGGTCAGTTAGGAAGGTTTTTAGGCTGTTAACTTTGGGGTCATGATGGTCATTCTAGTGAAGATTGGAGTCACCGAGGATGATTTGGGGGCAGTGTTGCCCCATGTTGGAAGAGATCATTTCCATGATTTGTTCGGTGAATGCAATATTGTTGCCCGGAGGGTGGTAGACCAAGTGTAATTTACATAGGGGACAGTTGTTGCTCGCAATGTTTATACCTAGGTATTCGCACATGTCAAGGTCGATAGATTGTGATTGAGTTACCACTAGGTTGATGCGGTGAATGCAGGCTATGCCTCCCTCGATCTTTCTGGTCTATCGGCTCTTACAATGTCATAGCCAGGGGGGATTAGGATGTCCAGGATTAGTGCAGAATCGTTCTTTAACCAAGTTTCCATCAGAAGGAGTAGGTCAAGGTCATGGGCAAGGATAAGGTCTGCAATGTCAGCTGCGTGTTTCCAGGCCGAACTGCAATTTAGGAGTATGCATTTCAGGCGGGGTTTGGTGTTCAATGTGGTTTTCTCTGTGATGGGTACTAGTTTGAGGTTGGACTTGTTTATATCTCTGGTGTTTGGTATCTGTTCGCTGTGTGGATTTGAAATAATTGTTGAGATGGGATTGAGGCTATGTGACAGGTCAAGGTGTGCATTCTTGTATGTATGGAGAATGTCTTGGATGTCATTGTCAGAGAGGGAGGTCTTGGTCCTGGCCGGTCTCGAGGGTGCGTTGTGTAAGGGAGCGGATCGACAACTAGTGCGCTGGGATGTTCGGGAGTTGATCGATTTTAATGGATGGTCCATATGGTGTAGGCATTTGTCATGAAGGATCGGATCGGACTATTACTTGCAAGTGTATCTGATGGCCTCATGTTGTGGGTTAGTTTAGTAGTGATGCTTGTTAGCTTCTGTAGGTCAGATTTTAGTTGTTGTAGTACCTGCGTATTTTCCCCAGTCTAGACTCAATCACGGCATAGTTACCGGATGATGGGGTTTGGGGTATGGTGTACTGAGGAGTGTGTTTTCCATGAGTCTCATTGATGTGACGGCTAAGAGGGGAAGAGGTAGGAATGGATGGGGATTTGGGTTTGGATTTTGGTTTAAATTCAAGCTTTTCTTGAGTGGCTGATGTCGTGGATACATTAATGTCCATGTGTCTCTTTAAGATCGTATTGGAAATGTGAGGAGTGCATGTGTTGAGGGGGGTAGCATGGGTGGATGTCTCTGAATTGTCTGGTGTAGTGGTTACAATGGCATTGTGTGGTCCGGTAGGTGTGGTGGAGGGAGGTGGGGAGGGCAGTCTGTGGTGGCTGCACTGTAGGCGGATAAAATCTGGGGCTGGTCAAGAGAAGATTTGGAGTGGTCAGGCAAGGGGGCTGTCTTATTTTTAGTTACCTCCTGTTTGATGGAGGGGAAGAATTTGTTGAAGAGGTCTAGGTTGTGTTCAGAAGCTTGTATGATGCACCTACTGTTGTTCGTACTCAGTGTAACATCTAGCTCAGAAGCCCTCTCATTTCGAAAGTCAAATATTCAATTCCCATTCTGCAGGGACCTAATGATAAAGGCAACTCTGGAATAAGCAGAGGTTCAGGGAAATGCACATTCCTCTACATAGTTACAGACTGCCAGAGGAGAGCGCTTAATTACGGTTTAGAGAGTTTCATGGAAGTGTGACACTTTACTAAGCAAGACCGGGATAGGAGTTCCACTTGGGACTGAATATCCCTGCAGATGGTCCAGCAGACTAATTCAGCAATAAGTAGATGAGAGATTGAGTGTTGTTGTGATCTTAGTCCTTGTACTTTTTTAACACAATCCTTAGATGCTCCAGTCATCAGGAGACTGTGGTGTCATGGCTCTTCTGCACCTTCCCCATATGCCACAAAGTGAGTTCTTTATCCTCTACTTTCTGTCCAGCTTATTACTCAGCATCTGGTCCAATGGAGGAGAAGTTCAGTATTTCTGTCTCTGTAAAACTTTATAATGGGGCTAACAAATGATTTTTGTGTAACCTTGCCAACCCAGTCATTCAGTCACTTATATTCCCACAAATTGCCCTAAGACCCTGCATTTATGCTCACAAAACCAACGTCATAACTACCTTTCCTTCCTAGTAAGGAAGGACTGAAAAGTATGTCAGAAGGTGCAACGTCATAGAAAATAATATATAAATCGGTTTTCTCCTTCTCAGCTCTAGGTATTCCTATTTTTTAAGAGTTTTATATATCACAAACTAGATCTGAGAGATCGGGTATCAGAGCACTTTACATGATCACCAGTTTCGTTACAGATGGTCACATTCATTTTTGTTAGGCACGGGGAGGTTAAGTGATTTGCCCAGAATCACAGCATGTTGGGCGTCGTTGCCAAGACTCAAGCCCAGTTCCCCAGCTTCGAGGTCGACTGCTCTAGCCATAAGGCTACATACTCTCCATAACTTTGCACCCCAACGTCCCCAGCACTATCCAAAACACATACAGGTAACGTACGATTACTGAACCACTACGGATTGTGAATATAATATTTTGTTGACCAGATTTTCCACTGTTAAGCCATATTGCATGCACATTTAGATGAAAAAAGATGAAGCTCCAAGCAACAAATGGTAAAAGAAGTGCTTGAAGATATTACTGAAGTGCCAGCACGGAAGAGAGACACTGATGTAAAACCGAAGAGGACATTAATATCACTAAAACCGAGTGGCCAATTCACCAAAATATTTAAAAATAGTAACAACATAATCTAGAAATAAATTGGAAACATAAACCGACTATTTAGATAAATGCAGCCCACAAACCAACAATCAATTTCATGAAGATAAAATAACAAGGCGTTGCAAGGAAACAAACAAAGCTGAAACAAGTAAACCTTCCGTACACAACACTTGCACAAAGTTGCTTCAAAAACAAATGTGATGTTTTAATAGTTGGACCTGACTCTAGCTGCCTTTTCCCAACCAAGTTGACATCATTAGCCTAGCCATTCTATAGGCCACACCAATATTAAATATCAGTATCAGGCCAGACCCTCTTTCTTTACTCCTACTCCCTCACCTGGCTTAGTGTTCTGTAAGGTAGTAGGTTAGCTATGTCTGTCATCAAAGCAGAATTCTTGGACACCAGGCTCTTATTGTAGATCAAGTAAATAATACAATATGTGAAGGGTTGTGACTAAGAGTGTCGGTTTTCTTTTTCTAATATTTAAAAACAAATGTATTTTCCCTGTAGTGGACTTCAGTGTATGTCCTTAACCTATTTGTTCTTTGCTTTTATTTTTATTTGTTTTATAAGAAAATACGTTTTTCTTCAAAGTGCTATGATGATTCCAGACAAGCACATATATGTGAGGCTGCTTTCTAAGGTGCAGGCAGCAGATTCTCTTAGGGAAAACGCAATACAATATTTGACAGCCATGGTGATGCAAGTTAATGAATCCTCTACATCCTTCTCAGTGGAGCGAATCTAAGAATTTTCCCGTCTAATCTAAGATGAATGTTGCCTCTTCTTCATACAGGAAATATTCCCCCATTCAAAATGAAAGGCCCTGTTTGGAACTCCCCAACAATGAAGAAAAATATAGATCACATTTGTGAAGAATGTCGAGTGATGATGGATGCCTCTAATTGCAAATTCCTCACCCCAGGAATCTTCCATGGTGTCAGACTGGATCTGGAAACTCTTGCAGTAAAATTGGAATTGAAATATTTATTGTATAGATATAATACAATATTGATTACAGTCATAAGAATATATAAAATCCAGTATCAATTCTAAAACCTATTATAGTAGCTAAAATCCTTTGTAAATTCTATAACCCACTACAATAATTTATACCAGTACACTATGATCCAGCATTTAGTAGGCCCTTTTTTCTCCAGGATCGCAACTGGAAGTCCTAATTTCCTGAAGAAGTTCCAACAGGTTAGAGTCACAGAGACTAATAACTTTGCTGTTGCGATACATAACAGCAGCACCAGAACCTAGTGTTCGGTGAAAAATCTACAGTTCTTTCTATTATGCATTGGTAATGTGTATACCCAAGCACAGTCCCGGTAGGGAAAAAGAATCAAAAGACTCAGACATTTAAAGAGTTTGAAATCAATGGATAATAGCAATAAGTAAGTCATTAATCAATGAAATTCTCATATTAGTAAGTTACAGGTGTAGCATCAACTACACATTGAACAGAGCCTAGAGGGCAAAAGTTCTTAAAGTTAATTAAAGAAAGCTTTCATGGGCCTAGTCTAGAAGGACAGGTTAAAGAAAAGCTCTGCAAGGCATTTGCAAAGTTCTTGTTCGGCAAAGTAGTCCAAGGAAAGTCCGTGAGGCAAGGGGTTCCTGTCTATTCAGCAGCAGGGGAAAAGGCCTACAAAGTTCTCACAGCTTAAGCATGGGGTTTGGTCAGAGTCCACAAGCATCTCCTCTGACACCGCTCTGCTAGCAGGAAAAGCAGACCAGTCGACAAGGTGAGAAAGAACTGGACAGGACTGCAACCTGGACCAGCAAAACAGAAGCTCTTCTCTCCCTTCAGCAGGAAGTAGTAATATAGTTCATCAGTCCTGTGATGACACCCACTGTGTCACCCTATCATCGTCCAACATACATGAAGTGATCTTCCGTTCACAAGGTGCAAAACTGGCAACATTCAGAGATTTTCCCACATAGAATATGAGAAATGAGCATCCGTCATGAGCACACGGCTTGAATCACAACAGGATATTCATTGTCGGAAGTTCCACATGTGCTAGTCCCTAGAGTGCAGTTCACACAAGAGTATTAAGCTTTTAACATTTTGTAACAGATCCTCTAGGTTCTCATGAGAAAAGTGCAAGAATGCTGCATAAGTAAGAGCTATGATAAAACACTTTCTCATAGACATCTTGATAAGGCATAGTCCTAGACTTTAACATGAAATTAAATGGAATTTAAAGTAATATGACGTTATTGGTATGCAAAGTATCTCTAAAAATGAGCACCTGTAACTTCATGTATTCATTTGTCAGGCAGTCGATATCATATTATGTCTAACATAAATGTTCAATAGTAAGTGTAGTCAATTACTGCAATTAGAAAGCATAAACTTGGAACATATGTTCATAAATTAAAATTCTAATATAATTTGGGGAAATTTCAGACTGTACATATAAGGATCACATATGGAAAGTTTCAGTTTTCCAACTATTTATGAAATTTATTTTGCAGCAGATAATCTTTAGCCACTTATTACATTACAATGGTAAGGAAAAAGAACAGTATCTAGAAATACATTTTCTTTTGATTTTGCCATAATAATGCAGCATATGACTGATATTTATTTCAGACAAAGTCTAATAATGCATTTTAGTTATAGCACATATACATTCTCATTAACCATTTACAAATATTCATTTGTTAGTTTTATTAGACACATTTTATATGACTTTTCAGCTACTTCTACATTCTTAGCATGCTTTTACGGTGCTTTTTACTATATTTTTTCTTATAATAATAATAATAATCTTTATTCAGCAGTAATCACAGCCATAAAAGAAACAGGAATACAAAAACAGTAACAAATTTATTTTAAACAACATGTCACAGTATGTGCAAAATCGCAAAAGACCTTATATCGATCAGTCACCTCTAGAATTCCTTGATCTTAGGACAGCTCTAAGAAAGTTTTTTACAACAAAAAGCGTGTGGACAGTAGGCAGGAGTTGCAAATACAATAGAGCTACATGAGCGTGCCTAAATCTCAGTTCTTTTATAAAAGGTTTAAGAAACAATCACCTGGGATAAGTAAAATATTTGCATAAAAGTACAAATTCTCCAGCATTGAATCTTTCATAGATTCACATGCTTGAATCTTCCCCGTCGTCATGGTGGGAGTCTCACAGTAATAAAAAATATAGCAGTATAAAAGAAAAAACTGCATGACAAACCAATACAAATTCCTCATACTTTGGTAACCCATCACCATTATTATATGGTCCAAAAGTCAGCCAAAGAGACACCAGCCCTGAGATCACAATCCAAAGCAAAGCCACCATACCTCAGATTTCTAACCGCACGTCTTGTGAGAAGTAGTCTCCCTGAGCTCTGCTCAGTTTTTCTCTCTGTGGTGAACTTTTGACCTGGCTTTCATCACTTTCTTTCTCTGGAATAGAGGTATTGCGATTTTCTTAATTTGCCAAAATGTCTGAAGGCTCTAAAAAGAGGCTTTTCAGACCATGTAGATTTGTGGGAAGGCCAGACTCTTCTCTGAGGAACCCCACAAATATTGCTTATATTGCTTACATCCTAAACATGTCCCTAAGGAGTGTAAGCATTGCAGGACTTTCTTTGACAAAATTCTTAAGGACAAAGAGGCACGTTTGCTTCTATGGCTTCAGAAAAAGAAATCAAAATCTGAATCTGGTTCTGAGGAGGAAGAGTCTCATTCCACCCCAAAAAGAAAATTAGAGCCTTCTGTTTCTAAAACTGACTCTAAAAAACTGAAGGTCAGGAAGTCAAAGTGCAATGGACTGAAGCTACAACTCCTGAAGGTGTTTTTAAGAAGGCTTCTTCTTCAGTGCCTCACACTCCTCACAAGAAGTCTACGGAGGAAAAACTCAGTCGACTGACCCATCTACAACAACTCCGTTGATGAGAGTGACGGTATCGTCGATGGTTACGCCAACGAAGATGTCATCGTCAACGGCAACTCTAACGTCGACAACAGCTTTGTCAACGGCAGGCACGACAACGACCCCATCGATGACAACATCCACGATGACCTCATCGACGACGGTTCCGTCGACGATGGCTTTCAAGTCACCAATTTCGCAAATATCGTTGATGACTGTTTCTATAAAGAGGTTTCCACCGTTGACGGGCTCGTCGACGGAAAGGAAAAGATCCTTGGTTATTCCTGATGCAGAAAAGTTTTAATCAGAATTGACATCTTGGAGCAAAGTTTCACCGCTTCCTCCATCCCATCTTTTTAAATTGCAGGAATCAGAGGAGGAAGGTTCCTTTGGAGTTGCGCACAGTCCCTCTCAACTTAAGATAAAAAGTCAAGACACGGATGAGGAGGAGTATCATGATAAATCCGAATTTGTACAGGAGGAAATCTCTTTTAAAGACTGTACTCTTTCAGGTTCACGAAGATATGAATCTTTTCAAGACACTTATGACTATGAGGAGGAGGAGGACAACCCTCCAATAGCCAGAGAAGAGTCGATGTCAGTGCCACTTTCATTGGTCATGGATCTGAGGCACATAATAACAGACTACTATAGGCGCTTTCCAGAAGCTAATGCCCCTTTGCCTGACACCCCAAGCAAAATGCAAGGTGCACCCACTCTTGAGAAGGCAGCACCACCGCAGGCCTCACAGAAAACGCACCCTCCACCAGTTTAGCCATCAGAGATTACTATATTGTGAGCGATGTAGAGGAACTACCAGAAGAAGGAGAGTTGACACAGGATGAGCCTGTGGGCGATGAGTGGGATCTATTTAATTGCTCAGTCATCTCCTTCGCCTCACCGGCAAATTCTACGCCCGAAGATATCGAAGGATTCTAAGAGCTAATGGAGAGAGCCTCAAAAAGGTTTGATCTTCCTCTTCCGGTGAAACAGGCGGACTGTTTCTTATATGACTACAAAGATTCAGTTAGAAAGTCGATCCTGACCATCACTATAGTGAAATATATATGGGAGGAAGGCTTAAAAATCATGAAAAGTCCAGCTTCTATTTCGGCATCAGTCCCGAGAATAGAAAGGAAATATAAAGCTCCAGAATCGTCCCCAGCATGTGTGATAGGTCACCCCACAGCGGAATCAGTGGTCATGCAAGCAGAGGCGCTCTAGGAACCCGGCAGCTGCATGTTTTGCTCTACCAGACAAAGACGGGAGAAAACTAGATGGCGCAGGAAAACGTTTTGCTGTGATGGCAGCCGCGTCCATCAAAGCCTCAAATGCATTGGCCATAGTTAGCAGGTATGACAGACAAATGTGGTCTGATTTAGCGCCTTTATTATCTCATCTACCTGAGGATAAGAAGGAAGAGGCCACGCAAATTCTTCTGGATTGAACTAGGGCAGTATCTGAAATGATCGACATAGCCATGGACATTTCTGCGGTGGCTTTTAGACAGATGGCAGGGGCTGTCGCCCTTCGCAGACAGGGCTGGCTTAAGGCCGCCTCGTTCCGGCCTGAAATCCAAGCCAAGATTATTGATATGCCATTCGATGGAGAAAATCTCTTTGTCAAGCACGTGGATGATGCCCTTCAGGGGATTAAAACCAATACAGACACAGCACGTGCTTTAGCGACTCTTCAACAACAAAGGTTTCAGTCCTTTCGAGGCAGAGGAACAAGAGGCCATTACCAACAAAGGCTGTCATTTCAATCTTATAGGTACCAGCCCTACCAACAACAAGGGTATCGAAAAATTTCCAACCAACAGCAGTTTCGATCTTCCAATACACCTTACCAGCAACAGACAAACAGAAGGAAGACATCAGCCAGAGGAAAATCTCAGAACAAAGGTAGGAGACAGTGACATTCTCAGAGCGTCAACCACCTCGTCAACCATCAAACCTCATCTAAACCACTACCTCTCTCAGTTTTACCAGCAATGTTTGTCTATAACATCAGACAGATGGGTGTTGAACATAATACATCAGGGTCACACCCTAGAATTCATTCAAAAACCACCAATCCGACCTCCCATTCCCAGAAAACATCAACATCTATCCGTTCTAAAGAAAGATTTTGGATCTCCTTATGAAAGGAGCAATAGAGGAACATCGAGGGAAAGGATTCTACTCGCATTTTTTCATAATAAGGAAAAAGCAAAGTACCAAGTGGAGGCAGGTAATGGATCTAAGAGGTTTAAACAAGTACATCAGAAAGCAGCTTTTCAGAATGTTATCCCTGCAAGAAAGTCTGCTGAAGCTGAACAGAGGAAACTATATGACATCTTTAGATTTATTAGATGCATACTTCCATGTTCCAATACACGTCAAACACAGACAGTATCTCAGGTTCAAGGTGGCGGGGGGCTGCTATCAATTCAAAGTATTGCCCTTTGGTCTCCGTTCCGCACCAAGAGTGTTCACGAAGTGCATGGGGCCAGTGGCAGCACGTTTGAGACAACAAGGTCACCAAGTCTATCCGTATCTGGACGACTGGCTGATCAAAGGTCCGATGTTTCAAGACACTCAGGACTCGTTAAAAACTTGCAGGAATCTCTTCGCGTCCTTGGGTCTAAAGATAAATGTGCAAAAATCCTCTCTGATTCCGTCCCAAACTCTACAGTTAGGGGCAGTGTTGAACACAAGAGAAGCGAAGGCGTATCCGTCGGAAGAACGCATCCAGAAACTTTTAAAGCGGAGTTCTCAGATGCGAAAAAGAGAGTCAGTTTCAGTAGGATGTTTAAGTCCATGCTGGGAATGCTTTCATCCTGCATTCTGTTAGTCCCAAATTGCCGGCTTCACATGGGCCACTTCAGGAACTTCTCGACCTTCAATGGGTTCAAGCTCAAGGGCCTTTTGCGGATCTGGTCCTTATCACTCCACTAATAAAGAAAGCATTGACATGGTGGGGGATAAGAAAACATTTCTCAGAAGGCCTAGTCTTCGAACCTCAATCTCCCAGTTACGTAATGATAACGGACGCATCCTTGCAGGGATTGGGTGCACATTTGCAAGACCTAGAAATACAAAGTCATTCGAACGGGCAAGAATCGAAGATGCACATCAATGTTAGAACTAAAAGTAGTGTTCTTAGGTCTCCAGGCGTTTCTTCCCAGAATTCACGATTCCCCAGTCCTGGTCAGAACGGACAAACCAACAACTATGTTTTATCTTCTAAAGCAAGGGGGAACAAGGTCTAAAACCTTGTCAGCACAAGTGCGAGAAATATGGCACTGGCTTCTGAAGCACAATATCACTCTACAAGTTCAACATGTCCCAGAAATCCACAACATGTGTGCAGATTCTCTAAGCAGATCAACAAGCTCATTACACAAGTGGGAACTGGATCAGCATCGGCTTCTTCTGATATTCCAACTATGGGGCACTCCAGGATTGGATCTGTTTGCCACTCGAAACAACAAGAAATGCAAACAGATTGCGAGCAGATTCCCTCAAAGAGGATCATGGAGGAATGCCTTTCATCTTCGATGGATGGGAAAGTTTGCGTACGCGTTGCCTCCATTCGCTCTGATTCCGAAGGTGTTGAGGAAAATGAATTTGGAACCGTGCCACTTGATACTAATTGCGCCGGCATGGCCAAGACATTTCTGGTTCACGGAGCTTCTACGAATGCCCGTTTCGCATCGAATGCAGTTTCCACTGGTGCACGATCGGATATCGATGAACAGAGGGCAAGTGGTACATCCCCAATTAGGCTCACTAAATTTATCAGCTTGGAACCTCATGACCACGAATTCCAATCCCTGAATATTCCTCAAGAATGTCGGGATATTTTGACTCACTCCAGAGCAATTTCCACTAATAAGACATATGCGGCAAAGTGGAAAAGGTTTTGCCAGTGGAGTTTGGATCACTTTCTACACCCTTTGCTTTCAACTCCAGAACAAATTCTTCCGTATCTACTGTATTTAGCGAAAGCAGGATTATCAGATTCATCTTTGAAGGTGCATCTTGCGGCAATTTCAAGATATCGCAGAAAGCCTAGCCAACCTTCTCTTAGGTCTCATAGGGTAATAAAGGAGTTAATGAAGGGTCTCTTCAGGGTGTTCCCTCCAGTTAAATGTCCGTCAGTACCTTGGCAACTTAACACCGTCCTTGCACAGATGATGAAGCCTCCTTTTGAACCCATTCATAAAGCTGATCTGAAATTTGTATCATGGAAGGTGGCTCTACTCCTGGCTCCGACATCAGCCAGAAGGGTCAGTGAGATTCAAGCTTTTTCCATATCTGAACCTTTTATGCAGTTCAAGAAGGACAAAGTAATACTGAGAACAAATCCAAGATTCATTCCGAAAGTTCCGACGTCATTCCATCTGAACAAACCTATCATACTACCTACATATTTTAAAAATCCAACATTTATGCTAGAAAGGTCTCTTCACACGTTGGATGTAAGAAGATGCTTAAGATTTTATATTGACAGAACGAAATCTTTCAGAAAATCAAATCAATTGTTAATAGCTTTCGCCACTCCCAGGAAGGGTTTGGCATTATCCAGAAATGGTATTTCTAGGTGGATATCCTTAGCAATTGCATTCTGTCATGACAAAGCTGGAAGGCCTCTAACTGCAAAAGTTAGAGCACATTAGATAAGAAAGATGGCTACCTCTGCCGCATTATTTGCGGAATTATCACTCCCAGACATTTGCAGAGCGGCAACGTGGTCAAATGTCCATACATTCACCAGGCACTACTGTCTGGACACAACATGGAAAGGAGATTCAGCGGTGGGACAGGCTGTGCTGCGCCAACTGTTTCTTTAAGGTATTTTCTATTTTTTTTTTGTAAACAAATTTTATTCGTCAAAGACACATTCAGCGAAGCTCTGTGGCCCAGAGACTTCAACCATAGCAAGATACAACATACCAGCTTTGACATTTTCCTCATGAAATATCGTATAAAGACTACAAAAGAGACATGCAGTACCAAGGCAGTCCCCTCCCTTAAAAAAACCATTACACCACCCCACTCCCCCACCCATCTCACTGCCCATCTAGGCAAAGCAGCTGATCTATACACGACTACTATTCTGTTCTCTCCATGACCCATAACCCCCAGACCCGGCTGCGCCTGGTACTCCAGTGTGCCATGCCCCTTTAAAGCTGGAGGGAGATGGTCCACCACCCATCCAATTATTCCTCTAATATGGGCTCTAATTCCAGTCCCCTGTAGTCCGCCCAGCGCTTCCATATTTTATAATGTTTACGGGGGCAGCCCCGTGCCACATAGATGGGGGCCTCTAGTCCCATACAAAAATCGAGACCGGTCTTCCAGACAGATATTGAAGGTATTTTCTATTTTAAAAGATTGCTTTTGTTTGGGAAGTAATACATGATATGTTTGCGTTTTTCTCATATGTATATATGTAGTCTTTTTTATTATAGAAATTCTGAAACACACAGTCCACTATGTAAGCTAGAAGATCTTGTAGTCTTTGAAAACGCTGTATCTGGACTATAAGGAAAAAGAGGTCTTAACCTTAAAACGCTTTTCATGGATACAATACTGCTTTCTATTCTGATTCAAGCATGTGAATCTATGAAAGATTCAATGCTGGAGAAAAAACAAGTTACTTTACCTGTACACTGTGGTTCTCCAGTATTGATATCTTTTACCTCCCCATTTGTAGGGTAGACCACTTTTGCCTCATGATACTATTCTTGCCTCACACTGGTGCTGGAAATCTGAGGTATGGTGGCTCTGCTGGGAATTGTGATCTCAGGACTGGCGTCTCATTGGCTGACTTTTGGACCATATAATAATGGTGATGGGTTACCAAAGTATGCTGCATTTGTATTGGTTTTTCATGCAGTTTTTTCTTTTATACTGCTATATTTTTTATTACCGTGAGACTCCCACCATGACGTCAGGGAAGATTCAAGCATGTGAATCTATGAAAGATAAAAATGCTGGAGAACCACAGTGTACAGGTAATTAACTTGTTTTATGTAGGGTATCCTGTGGAGACTTATTGTCGCAGCCACAGGGACCTATTTCTACTACATGTAAAACATAGCCAGCTGGGGATGCCAATAAAGGTGGAGCAGATTTAGTCTTAAACGGGTAATTAAAAATCTGTCATAGGCACTAGTTAAAATAAATAAGTATCCATGCCCCGTACAGATTTAACTAAAACATACATGCCCTCTTACCATAGGTTTACTGAGCTCTTGTCCTGAGGCTTCACTCAATTGTGACTTAGGAAAATGTCTGCTCTTCCTAGGGCCTTGAGGGTCTCCTTGATATAACTTAACAATGGGCTTTTGAATGCTTGGTCAAGTGAGAGACAGTCCTAGGTTAAAAGCTATCATCACCCAGCATAACAAAGGCTTGACAGCCACAAGATCAGTTATGTACTTAATACCTAATTCTTCGTGTACGAAATACGAGTGGGTACCCTGGGGGACTTTCAAAATCTGTCTTAAATATTTATTTTGCACAGTCTGTAGTTTGTTAACCACCATGTGCCCCCTAATCTCGCTACCATACAGAGCCTTAGAAATGCAAAAAGACTGGTATAACTTTAAAATCACCCCCGGTGACCATGTGCCTAATCTGTGGGTGTAATTTTCAATAGCTCCCATTGATATCTTCATGTCCAATAGTTTCTCCTCCTGCATGTGTTTCCAATGTAATTTGGCATTGAATAGGATTCCAAGTTATGAAAAAGCCGGGACCTTGGATAAACTGTGTGGTCTTGCCTTGTAGGTCTAAGGTCTGGTCACTCGACTCCCTAATTCCATGATATAAGATTTTGTGAAATTAGGAGACCGGTCCAGCCCATTTATAAGACAAACCCATCTATTAGGACCTGCAGTGCCATATGTGTGCGCTATCAATACTGCGTCATCCGCATACAACAGGACAGGCTCTGGTCTCCTGCCTTTTCTGGGTGTATCAGCCTGTAATGCTACCAGGGTGGGTTTTAGGCCGTTGATATAATCATTGTCTTTTTCTAAAACATGTGCAAAGTGCTTATTCAATTTTTTTCTCATTATATCTTAATGTGTCATATAAAAGAAGAACATCATTTAAGCTGCATCAACTCTGCTAGTGCAGTTACCAAAAAAATGTAAACAACTATCCTAAATAGTGCTAGACTAAGTCCAGAAATGTTACTAGCTTCCTGATGAATTGATAGTCTTTCGAGGAGAAGCAATATTTAATTGTATCTTTCAGTCTTCTGCACTTTGCTTCAATGAGATCAAACCTTGGGTATTATTTTTTCCTGAAGGACAGAAGCGTTGGACATAAGCAAATTACATGTGCCAGAGATTCGTCATTGTAGCCACAAAAGCAGCACAGTCTTAGTTGATGACATTTCTTGTTCCAACTTCATTCAAATTGAGCTATTGGTATGTACAAGAGTCGAAATCTCAGATTCTTAAGTTTGCCCTCTGGATTTAGAGTTGGCAATAAATAACTCTGAGATGTATCCGAATCAGTGTCTAAGTTAAGGTCTGCAAACTTCTGTAACTGTATGTAGGTCAAATCAGTCTGCTGTGAGTTGACCTTCAAACCTTTCAATACGAGATCGTTCTGGGCCAACTGTGCCATTCTTGATAACTGCGGTAGAGAGGATAGATTGCTCTGAAATATAGCCTTAGAAATCGCTGTAATGTTCAGGCATGAAGAAGAGTCGCGTGATGGCTCATTGTATATGAAATATTTCAGCGAATCTTCATTGGCGTTTGTGCAGTCGCACGCAGATTTTAAAACCAGTCTCTGAAGTTGCGGTAAACTCCAACCAAATTTTACAATGAGGAGTTAAAGACCAAAGACCAAATAATTCCTTAACCTTATTGATATAAAGTTTATCCAGCTCAGCTAACAGTTTTATCATTAAAGATAATGAAGGAGTACAACAGATTTGGAGTTAACAAGCTGTTAAGCGCAATGACAGATGGAGAGATGGCCTGACCTCCATATGTTTGAAATTATTTCTTCAGTGACTGAGTAATTAATTGTGCTTTTATCCACTTATTGATTAGGTGGTATCTCTAGGTGAGTTTTATTTATCCATTATTATGCCACGTTAGTTGTAAGAGGCTACTTCTTCTAGGAGTTTATTGCTGAGCATCAGTCTTAAAGATATTCGACCACTCTCAAAACAAATACCTTTGGTCTTGTCACAGTTGACCTGTAAGTTGTTCAGTTTGTTGAACTCACAAAGCCTCGTCAATTGAGATTGTAGTGCTTCAGTAGTTACGTAAAAAGTAAAATATCATCAGCTTAAGCAAGAAAGCTAATAAGCTGAATGCCCAATTTGGGTTCAAGGCCATTCTGGTCATTGAAGAACATGAATAGATCAGAAATATATAAAGAGAATAGCAGGGGTGCCAAAACACACCCGTTTTAAGCCATTAGCGTTACGCAGTCCGGACAATAACACTCCCTCAGGAAGCTTGCATCATGTGTTGTCATGCAGAGCCTTAAAGAAATGCAGTAGCGTTTGGTTAATGCCCCAGTTCGTTAGTTTGCCCCATAGTTTGGTCCAGTTCACTTTATCAAAGGCCTGTGAGTGATCACTGAAATATAAATACAGTGCTAAATGTCTTTTTAACCTTATGTTCACCATGCTTGAATACAGTCATATTGTCACTTGTACAGCAACCTGATCTAAATCTCGTGTGGTTGATAGAAATAAGTTTGTTGTCAAATGCCCAGTCTTGCAGACAAGATAGTAAGAAAGTTGAAAAACGTTTTCCCTCCAAATCCAGGAGGACAATAAGATGATACTTTTTCAGATCATCCTTCGGTCCTTTTTTTGTAAATTAGATGAACTAAAGCACCTCTCCAGGATGTCGGAATTTGTCCTGATTGCAGCATAATATGAAAACAGTCTGTATAAAAGTTCTGCCCCAGATTTAAGATCAGCTTTTATTACATCAACAGGAATTCAGTTTGACCCTGCTGCCTTTGATGGTTATGCCTTTTTTATTAGGTTGGTGAATATTGTTGTTGTAACACTCAGATCCGGGATGTAATATGCCGGCAGTTGATATTTGGTCTATGATTTCTTGTCATGCGTATCGCTGATAAACGTCACCCATTTATCAAACAGAACAAAGTGGTTATTTGCAGAGGTAGAGGACTTACAAAGAAAATGGAAACTGGGATCTAGAAACAGTCACGGAGCTTAGAAACGTGTTAAAAGACTGATAGGTTACATAGTATGTACTACGTCACATGTGTTGCATATGAGAGAGTATGCCTGGGTATTTTAGAAGGTCCTCTGCATGGAGTGTTAAACAGTAGTACTCACGACGTAAACTGAGAATGCGCTGCTTTCTGTCATGCGTTTCTGAATAAAGGAGCAAGCTTTTTATTTTTCAGCCATTCTAAAACAAGCGACACATGAAACGTACATCCATGCGTCGCAGAGACAAAGCCATCAGCAGTGGCCTACTGCACCCCAATCGTAGCTTTTTAGGTCGAGCATTAGAGACCTCTTGTATATACTTTAGTATATACTTATATGTGTATGTACTTTGTGGGCTCTGGAGATCACCCTAGGACATGACTGCTTCCGCTTAGTGACTTTTTTTCTGTTCAACTGCCCCTATTTAACTGACTTGATAGAAAACGACCAGCAGATGTCTGTAAAATACCAGAATTGCTTTCTGCTGAAGGACTTTTTTTTTTTTTTCTGGCAACTGCCTCTATTTAACTTTCTGGATAGAAAACGACCAGCAGAGGTCAGTAAAGTACCAGAATCACTTTAGCATTCTCAAGATTCCAGTCCATAGAAATTGTCTTCCACGAACACCCGTAGACAATTATATTTTTTTCAAATCTTGTATTTTCAGTGATACGACCACTGAAGGCCCTGATTTTATATTAAAAACAGAGCTTTGGACTATACCATTTCCCGCTGAAAGGCAATATTTCTCTCCATGTGTTCCCATACCTCACGTCTCACCCAGATTGGTGCTTACTTTCCCTCCATTTTAAAGAACAGTAGATGTTTCAGCACCTAGGCTAATGTGCTGCATAGCTAAATGCATATAAGGTCCCAAAGGCGAGACCGATTGCATTGCAAATGCTTGTTTCTACAGCACCTGATAGCTATGACTTTTGTAATCTATAGAAATCAAATGAACATAGCTCAGATTATCAAGGTTTGTTGTCCTCCACTCACAAATAGCTTTGTAACTTCACTGAATAGAAAGTGCAGAGAGTTTTCTTCTTGTACATCAAAGAGGTTTGAATCCTTAAGAGAAACCCTTATTTTTTTGTGGAGTCCTTTCCTCCAGCCCCTCCGATACTAAGTGAAGATTAGGATAAATGAGCGCACGGGCACTCAGTCATCCATGTGTCCCTTTCCTAGTCAAGTCTTTCCCCCTGATTTGCTGCAACGTCTGAGAGACTGCATTATACTCGCAAGAGGACATACCCCTATCCATTGACAGCAGGAGCATGACGCACCCCTCTCTTCCATCGTTCAGTTTGAACACATAATTCCAGAGGAGATGCCTTTTAAACATTTTTTGTCTCTCTTCACCTTCAAAGAACTTACTGGGTCCTGGTTGCTGACAAGACGTTTTCCACCAGAACCCAGTATAAGAACAAATGTCTGAGGTTCTGTCACTGACACTAGTGAAAAACATCAACCCAGTCAACAGCTCAGTGGACATTGTGGTGTCTTGTTTGTACTACTTGGCAGAATTTGGAGTGCAGGGTGACCATTGCAGGTACTGGAGCCTCTCTGGGGCTACTGAAGCAGTCAAGCTGTATTTGACTGGCTTGAATGACCTTGTTTCATCTGGTGTGACATCCCATGCACTCTTGGGATGGAACCCTGGTCCTGGCCAGGTTGATGCATAACCCATTTAAGCCAAATGATTCTGTGACATCATGCCGCTTTCATGGAAGACAGTGTTTTTATTGTCAAGAACTTTGACCAAGCACACAAGCGAGCTACAAGATCTTTTCGCCTCAAGGGTTTTCCGTTCTGCAGCGACAGGGTAGTGCAGACCCTTCCTTGTCACCATAGGTACTGTTGGAATTTCATGTAAACAAAGAGATTGTTGTTTCAACATTTGTTCCATGCCCTTAGGTCTCATCATCTGAAGAGACTTACCACATTCTGCTCATCAAGCACCACTTATGTTTCAGCCTGTAGATCCCCCCCATGCCACGCCAGGTGGATAATAAGATATGATACCCATTGCTGCAATCTGTATAGAGCCCAACTTCCATTCAGTATCTTGGTACACTCCACCTCCGCTAAGGTGACATTGGTGGCATTTGTGAGGGATGTGTCATCAGTGACATATGTCAAGCAGCTGATGGGCAACCTCACATGTGATCAGGAAGGGTTCCACAACACTATTGCCTAAGCTGCTCACTGCTGCATTTCTTCTCAATCCTTTTGCATTCTCAGTGGAATAGGCCCACAATTTGGGAAATAGAATGAGCCTATAAGCTAAGAGACTCATTCCGAGTCCCCTTTGTAATCTCTTGACAATTTCTAATTTTTAAGTGTACCCAAAGAGTTTTTCAAGTACCCCATTTAATTCCCCAGGCAATTTCTCATTTTTAAGTGTACCCTCAGAGAAGAGCTTGTAATACCCAATAATTCCTAACGTGCCCAAAAGTAGCGATGTCCCCAGTATTGGTAAGTCAAGGAGACCAGGGCAGGGTAAAGGGGGAATTCTGCATCCGATACCGTGGCACTCCTAGGAAATTCCTAAGTGTAACAGAGGACATAACAGTTACTTTATCCTGTTGTCTTTTAGGTTGCGGTGCTTAAGAATTCCGGGGCCTTTTATCAGACTCCAAACACCATTGATCAGGCTCCATATGTGGAGGAGATGCTGCGGCCTGCTTTAGGTCCTGTAGTGTAGCACAATGTTCCCGAATACTCTGCTCCAGTGAACGAGCCTCAGAACCTGTAATCTTCCACTTATCACCAATATTCAAAAGTAGCTCTTCAAGTAACAGAATGAACAATGCTCATAGAACACATGATGTTCTACCAAAAGTTCTGGAATGCTCCTGAGCTCTTCAGTTCTAGATGCCAACTGTTCTCAAATGTCATATTCTATGTATTCAACAAGGCCTCCCCAGACAAGTATCCCAAACAGATCTGTACATCGTTTAGATGATGTCTTACCTAGGTCACAGGCTCCCCCCAAGATTCACCATAACATAACATCCTCTGTAATGTGTGCCAGTGTTACCTCTGCTCTCTCTTAAGATGTTCCACTGTTGACTAGTGGTAGAGAATGGGGTACTGGCCTCATTCTAGGATGCTGCCCAAAAAGGCCACTGATCCCTGAGAATATCATGAGAACATTATTTCCTACAGGATCCAAGACACCTGTTCATTCTTGCATGGGATTTACTTCAGTTAGACAATTCCCCAAAATATAGAACGGCAGCCTGCCAAAACTCTATTGTGGAGAATTGCCAAATTGAGTAAATGTTATGTTCATAAGAATTAGTAGGGAATGTACATGAAAGTAAAAGTATGAGTGGGCATGATGGGAACAAATTCCTTACCTTCGAAGTATTCTCAGGCATCAGACTGGATCCAGAATTCTTTTATGAGCAGTACACCTGCGCGCCAGTAGGTGGTGTTGTCCTACTCCAAATGGTGTTGTTGGCGTCTTCCGTGCCAGAAGTGATGTGAGCGGTACCTATATTGGTGGCACCAAAGCGCACTGGCGTCTGTTCTTTTCTTTCCACGCCACTCAGCGCAGATCCGGAGAAGAGCTACCCTCCAGTCACTTTTTAACAGCCATTTGTTCACTTTTTGTCACATTGTCTCCTGGTGTAGAAAGGATATCTGCGAGGAAGGCTGGTTTAAGCCCTGTGGCGCTTGTCATTTGCAAATGGTGGTGACAAACCCACACCTCATCTGCCTCTGGTGTCTAAAGTGTGACCATAACCCCAAAGCCTATGTCTTTTGAGCGCCTTGCACCCCGAGACCTTATGGGAGTGGTCCCTCAAGGTCCAAACTGCCTGACAAACAATGTCACAACTGTCTCGTTTCCAGTCAAGAGGAAGGTCCCGGGATCGGTCGTGAAGTCGTTCTAAGTGCTCCTCGTCATTCTCGAAGTCATCTGGCCATTTGGGTAAATCCCACAAATGCAAAAATCAAGAAGTCGAAAAGGTCTTCGACTTCTCCCTATCCATCAAATTCATCCGACGAGACGAGGGAATGTCTGCATTCTAGGCCTGGCTCTGCAGTTTAGTCTATGCATGAGCTGTGTCTGTGCCTCCTGAGTTTCCTGTATCTGGAGCGACCTCTGCCCAGCTCTGTGAGTTTTATGAAGCCATGCACCTTCTATTTGGGCGGTCCATCCCCACTGGTGTGCCCTCGGTAGCCACCGGTTTGGGAGGGGCCCCTACTGCTCTTCAGGTGGAAGGTTCACTCCTAGCACCAGTCAGGCCCCTTGTAGCCATGAACAGATCTTTACTGTCACCAGTCAAGCCACCTAGACCTTCCCCGTCGCCACTGCTGATGTCCCCAGCTCTGCCAACGCCCACGGGCAGCACCATCCCCATTTTCATCCCGACTCTGACAGAGCCAGATGGGCGTCGTTCAACACTGACTCCGGCACCGATAGGAGGCATTCCTTCCACGTTGAAACCTGCACCCTAGCACTATAGGCTAGGACTGGGGGATAAATAGGAGCGGCCACGGAACTCTGATGAATACCAGCCCGGATATATCACCGAAGACACTGGGTTCTGGTGGATGCCAATGGTCTCTATACCTCTCCAGATACTGGCTTGGTCTGTGCTCTTACCAAGGCTACAGAGGAGGGAGCTTCATTTGCAATGGTGGTAAGAAGGGCGGCCGAGGTCCTGGCCCTTTCGCTGCTCATTATCACTGGCAAGAGAAACGTCTTGAGGGAGGTGTGTCAGCCGGGAGTGACCCCACGTGAACCGCTTTTTCCGTTTAATGAGGCCCTTACGGGTGTCCTGCTTGGGGCCTGGGCCGAGGCCTGCACAGGGGATCCTGTGAATAGGAGAATTGCTTTCCACCATCGCCCCGCACCAGGGGACCCTAATTTCCTCACCCAGCCCCCATCCCTGAGAGCGTGGTGGTCCAAGCCTCTATTTCCAAAATAAATCTTGGCACATTCTCTGCCACTAAACCAGACAGGAAATCCAAGAGGCTGGGTACCTTGGGGATGAAGATGCTTTCTTCCGCCAGCCTAGAAGTGTGGTCAGTGACACCTGCATGCCTGTGGGGCCGATACTCCTATTCACTCTGATACTCTGTTGCGCCGGTGCTGCCTCTGTATCTGGAGGAGGCTTGGGCCACTCTATCAGGCCATGGTTGATAGGAGAGACGCGGCTAAGTTAACCATACGTTGTGGGGTAGATACTACCAACTTGCTAGGCAGAGTGGTTTCCTTGACGGTGGCCCATCAGCATCACGCCTGGTTGAGAACCACTGGCTTTTCTGGGGATGTTCACGCCTCACTTATGGACATGCCCTACGAAAGCTCCTGTCTCTTCGGAGATAAGGCGGGTTCAGCGCTGGAGCACTAAAAGGTTAGCAGTGCTACGACCAGGTCCTTGGGCCTTGTATGGCCCGTCACCAACTTCAGTCTGCCTTTTGCTCCTTTCGTGGCCACAGAAGGGACTTTTTGCTGCATCCTTACCCGCCCAGCCACCAAGCCATGCAAGCTTTCCAGCCCCTGCGTGGTCAAGGACACGGTACCCACAAACCTTGTGGGTCAGGTTGCCAGAGGTCAGGCCAGTCCACCCCCCTCTGGCAGTTACAACCTCCAAGCCTCTTTAATTTGCTCTCCGGCCATAATAGGTGTCTAGTGGGTGGTAGGATACGCCATCACCTGCACCACTAGAGGTCGATAACATCCGAACACTGGGTTACCCAGATTGTCCAAAAGAGCTACACCCTCCCTTTAGTGCCTATCCCTCCACCCATGCCACCCACTTGGGACAGGCTGATGGAGGATCACATCTCTGTGCTCTGCCAGGACATGGCGGCTCTCTTGGTCAAGGAAGCCATAGAGAGGGTGGTGGCATCAGAAGTAGTCATGGTTGTTATTTCCACTACATATTTGTGCACTTAAAGGAGGGAGGCCTTTATCCTATCCTAGACCTGCGCCCTCTAAATTTCTTCCTGAAGAAGAAGAAATTCAAAATGCTCATGCTTGCTCAAGTCCTGTCTGCCCTGAACTCGAGAGTCTGGAAGGTAGTGTTGGACTTGGAGGACGCATTCTTCCACATTCCTGTCCTGCCTACCCACAGCCGTTACTTGCAGTTCACTGTCGGCCTCAAGCACTTTCAGTTTGCTGCTCTCCCCCTTGAGATTACCAGCGCCCCTCGGTGTTTACCAAGGTGATGGTGGTGGTTGCAGCTCATCTGCGGAGATCAGGGGTGCCAGTCTTCCGCAATCTCAACAACTGGGTGTTGTAGGCCGGCTCACCGCAGTCGCCTCCAGACTACGACGGGCATTCTGCACTCGCTGGGTTTCATCTCGGATCTCGAGGGACAGGTTACAGAGTTTGATATGGTGGCCGATGTTCATTCTTCCTTCCCCACCCAGAGTTCATTGGGGTGACAGAAGCATAAATGCCGGGTTGGTAAGGGCATTTGGGAGAGATGGAGCTTAGAGAACTCTGGTCTCCAGCAGAGGGCCAGCAACAAATCGGTATTCTGAAGCCTTCCTGCCATCCATCATCTGCATCAAAATCTGCTGTGGACTGGCCAAAAAGCAGCCCCATGAGGCCCATTCAACCAGGGCTAAGGCCACTGCAATGGCGTTGGCAATGGGGGGGCGGAGGGGTAAATTTTCTTAACATCTGCCAGGCTTTGTTGGTGCAAATGTTAATACAGTACTACTGCCTTGTCAGTTAGGTCCGCAGGAATATCACTTTGACTGCTCAGTTCTACAGAATGTTTTAGTCTGAGTCTACTTCCTAGGCTTTCCACCTTTGGGAAAACCAGCTATAGTATATATTCTAAAGGTTAGGAATCATTAGTAAGAAGTATCCATCTGAAGAACAAGTTACTTACTTTCAGGATGCTCCTTCTGGTTGATACGCAAGAGGCAGTTTCCTCCGTGCCCTTGTACCTCCTATCTCTTTCCCCTGTCAGTGGGCACATGAGGTGATACATACAAGCACAGTGTCAGCACGGGGGTGGTGCTTTTATATGGCTCCACTCTGTCACTTCTAAAGCAGTATGGAGTCATTGTGGAGCTACATGACACCACCTACCAGCATGCAGTGGCGGCTCCTCCACTAGGGCGAAGGAGCGTCGCCCCACTGCTTCGCAGCAGGAAACCTACATTGATAATAACTCAGGTTATTATCATTTTATGTGTCCTTCTGCTGCTGCAGCTTTCTGGGCAGGGTGGGGCTGCTCCAAGGACAGAGGAGCAGGGGAGGAGTGGTTCGCCCAATCCTAAGTGCACATGACTCCTTGGTCAGCCCCCTCAGGCCCCCCAAAACAGTCATGTGGACTTCCTGTATTCTCCATGCAGGCTGCATTACAGCCTGCATGGAGAACATGCCCAGGCCCCCTTTCCCTGGCTGAGTGCCGATCCACAACGCTCAGACCCATCACAACACTGCATTGCAGCATTGTGCTTGGCTCTCGGGAGCCTAGGAACTGGTTTCTTCTTGCTGCTTCTTGTATCCTGCTGCAGGACCAGAGCAGGAAGACAAGGAAGGAGGAGAGGCGCAGGCCCTCCGTCACAGGTAAGTGCTTTTTAAAAAAAAAGTTTTTTTCACCCCACCCTTCGGTCCCTGCCCCACCACCCGAGTCCGTTAGCTGCCGCAACTGCAGGCATGCAGGAGCATTGCTGAAAATTTTCCAGATCTAATTTGACACCCTGAGCTACTCTAAAGATGAGGAATCTGTGGCTACATAGTACTCACCAGAAAGAGTATTACAGAAAGAACTGTTCTTTTTGAAGTTGTGGGTTTCCCAGCAGATGACCCCTTACAAAGGTATATTCATAAATCTTATAAAATTCCAACCAGAGGATCTGTGATGATATTTTTGGTGAGAGGGGGAGGGTGGAAGGGTTTGGTATTTCATTTGCTATACTAAGAAGAGCAAAAGAAAGAATATTTTTCAAGAATTCCACGGAGTTATAGTGTGCACTCAGGTAGACTGGAAGGTGTGTGACTACTATTCTGGTTTTTGTTGAACAGCCAATGTAAGGGCCAAAAACCTTTACTGAAAAACAGCTCATAACACTAAAGCTCCAGGCATTTATTTGGTACCATACTAGCCTGTGGGTTTCTTACACACCCAAGGTTTGACTGACTGGGATGACTAAAGGCTTCCAGAAGGATGTTAAAGAAAAGGGTGTCAGAGGTAGAGGTTTAACTGTCTGGGAGTCGTTCCCACTTGATCTTGTCAGTATGGAGGGTCCAATATGGGTGTCTGCTAAATATTAACCAAGGGCCCTTCTCGCCTCCCTTTTTATAAAAATATGCAGTGCTGTCCAGTTGTTGCTCCTGAAGGTCATTTAAACAACACTTCATTCCTGTGTATTTTATAGATCTTATAGTACCAGTGAGGCCATAAACAAAATGGATGCCTCCAATGATGGCTAAAGGTAAAATAAAAGTTTCAGTGTTCAGAGAACATTACCTCTACCCAAAACTCTGATCTGTATGGGGATGTTAAAATGGTACGCATCTGTAAAACATATCCATCATGCGGCACTTGAATTCAAATTACAGAACGTTTTCATTGAAAATAAGACCAGACTTTCCCCAAAAGATTATTTAAATGTGTCACTTTTATATCCCCTTTGTATTTAGCGAATATCCGTATTGATTTCTTCTTTCTTTTGTCTCCCTTCTCCTCAGTGATTTTCATTTTTTTGTATCTCACCTGCTGTTTTGCTCTTCTTTGCCATTAGCACTGTTAATTTATTAGTCAAACTACTTAAAGTGAGTACCCACCATTATTAGTCTCAATTCTATGTCTTCCTTTTTCCATCCATCTTTTCTTTCTGCTTCCTTTCTCTCTATTTACATTCACGATCCACGTCTCTTAACACTTGTTACACCATGCACTTATTTTCCACCTCTAATGCCACACAGCATTCGGCCTGTTTCATGAGGGTATTTGTCAATCTGCTCCAACTGTAGTATACCCTAGCATGGATGCACATTTACAAATATCAGGAATTCAAAATTGTTTCCAAGAGTACTCTTGAGTTCTAATTCACAAAGGTAAGTTTGAATGTGTAGATCTACTCACATGTAGATCGCTATCTACTGGCGTGTAGACCTACAGCCACACCTAGGTGTAACTCTCAGCTTTAGTTTGCTATTTACCATTTCTCAGCGGAGATGTACACCTAGTTTTAGGCCAAAAACCTCCACCTCCCACAAATGATAAGATGAAGACTCCTAAGATTGAATTTATGAGCATAAAGTTACAACCGCGGCAGAGATCTTCCTTTAAAGAAAATAGAGGGAAATCTATTCAAAGGTATTTTTTAATTCTAAAATAAATATAAAGGTCCTGTAAAATAAAAAATTTAATAATGTATAAATAGTAATATTTTAGCCTACTTAGAAAATACCCCAAAACACTGACTCCTAAAACTAATATTTATTAATTTGTGAATTAGTTTAAATATATGAATTAGTTTTAATTTATTTTATAATTAAAGTTACTCACCCTCATATAAATTGTATTTTTATTTTTGATCTTTTAATAATTTTAGTTATCAGTTATGTTTGTTTAAGATATGCATATATTTTTATATATTTTTTTAAATATATGTCTATATTCACTGTGAAAACAAAAGGTTAATTAATGCTATAGTTAGGTGAAAATTTCTGTGATAACTATAACATTCTAAACTAAAAGAAACCTCTGAAATTCAGCATTTATACTGATTTCCAGTAACTATAACTCATGCCCTAAAGTAACTATAACTCGCGCCTACCTTGCAGTGTTGTTATCAATGATGTAATCACAGATGTTGCAGTGATATTATCTTTTACTTAATAATTAGATATATCTAGATTTTGCCAGATATATCAAGAGGGTCCAAGGGAGAATATTTATTGACCACTAGGTTTCTTATCCCCTGATACTCAATGTATTATAACCACAAAACGGGAAACCTAGGGTCAGACCAACAAAATAAGGATAAAGTAGGTAGATACTACAACAAGTGAAAATAAATCCCATCAGCCACTTAGGTAGCCACCCACATCATTTGGGATTTAGTAGCCTTTCCGGTGCCCTCTATTGGAACACTCCCACTCACCAGCGGCGTGCCTCAGGGCTCTTCCCTGAGCCCCACGCTTTTTAATGTCTATATGGCCCCCCTCGAGGACGTGGTAACACCATTTAACATCAAAATGGTGAGTTACGCCGATGACACCCAACTGGTTGTCTCCCTGTCCCAGCTGATTGACCATCCGGAAAACCTGACTAACTGCCTCATAAACATCCACAACTGGATGAACGAATCATCTTTGAAATTGAATGGGACAAAGACAGAGGTAATGTTACTCGGTAAGCAATGGACATCTATCCCTCCCACGATATGGCCCGATGTGTTCGGTGAAATCCCCCCCCCTAAATCTGAAATCAAAACACTCGGGGTGTGGCTAGAGCCACAACTCACGATGAAGACCCAGGCTACCAAAACCTCGGGCACATGTTTTGGGCTCATGTGTAAGACTCGTAAAATCCTGCCCCTACTCCCTCCTATGTCCAGAAAGCTCCTTATCCAGGGCCTAGTGCTGTCCCGCTTAGACTACAGCAATCTAGTCTATCTGGGTGCCCCCGAGGCTACCATCTCGAAACTCCAGCGCACACAGAACGCGGCAGCACGTATGATCACCAACACCCCCTCCAGAACATCTGCCAAGCCAGCCCTTAAAACCCTGCACTGGCTCCCGGTGCGCCAAAGGGTGCACTTTAAAGCAATGTGTATCACACACAAGCTCTACAACGGTTCCGGCCCAGCGATCCTCAGCAACATGATTACACCCTATACAGCAACCAGAGTGCTACGATCGCAAAATGAGAATCGAGTCCACATTCCCAGATTCAAAAAAGTCCGCACGGGAGGCCGCCAATTCTCCGTTCAGGCGGCCAAAGGCTGGAACGCACTCCCCCTGGCCCTCAGATTGGAATCCAATTACCTTGCGTTCCGAAAAAAACTTAAGACCCACTTGTTTCCCAAGTAACACCCTTCGACTACCTCCCGTCTCAATAGGTTCAAGTTACATAGCGCGGGGATACCCTTGGGTCACCAGGCGCTGTAGAAATCGCTAAAATAAAATAAAAATAAAAATAAACAGGGCCACAAAATGAAAGGACCAACGTGAACCTTATCTTCACTTTGAGATGTTGTATCAACCGAGGTTCTTATTAATGTGGGTAGTAGCGAGGGAAGCAGTGCAACAAACAAAAAAGTGAATATTAAAATCATCTACCGGAACAGAAATGGTACTTTATTGGTTCTGTTCAGGTGACGAAACTAAAACCAGTGCAGGAGCAGTTTTGAAAGAATAACCGCTCAAGTTCAGCTCAAAAAGGGTCTATATGTTTCAGCCACATGATTATATATGCTAATCTGGCTTTCGTCAGGACCTATGAACTTATGCTACTGCTATATATGTGTGTAATCCAAAAAGTAAAAAACACAACTAGAAAGGAAATTATACAACCTACTTGGGTTGCTGACTTTTTCACACTCCGCTCTGACAATTTTATCAGTAGTGTTAGTCCATTCCCTACAGAGAAGGGGAAAGGGGAAACAATCAGTGCCCAAACATAAGCATCACTCTACTTTATCTTTACTTACTGTATATCACCATGGGTCTAAATGTAACTCTTAGAACACTTATGATTTATATCAGTGTTCCATGTTCAATGCAAAAACCCATGAGAAAACAGAAACACAAGGGAAAAAAACGCTTACCCGTCAATGTACGGGAGCTCTCCTCACCCGGCATCCGCTCGGAGGAAATGAGGCCCCGCTCTATGTGAAAACGAACGGGTATAAAACATATTATATGTCTTTAGAATAGATAACAAATAGATAAATATCGTACATATCTTACACCAACTGCTTGCACATGTGGATTAATGAAATCCGATTGCGCAAGCTCTCAATTCAATGTTTGCCAATTCTTTGTGTGAACCAATTTCCTTCTAGGTCTATACACAAGGAATCGGTTATCTCTGCCTTTTGTTAGGGCTGAAAACGTCTTAGCACACCAATGCTATGCTTGTATATATCACTAGGCACACATTGACAGATTTTGAAGCCCAAATCTCGGAAGTTAAGAGAGATCGCTACTCCTATTACTCCGACTGGTATTGAAAAGCCGCATAATAGTAGGCATTTAATGATCGCTAAACAGGAAAATGCCTATTTCCAGACACATAAAATTCAACCAGTCCTTTACAACGGTCGAATACCGGCACTATACGTAGTCTACAGCACCGTCTTCCTTACTTGTTTGTCAAGCAGTTCGAAGGTTACACGCTACTTAGTGATAACAGAATTCTATTAAGCCCCTCATTAACATTAGTACACTAGTACACTAACCTGTCCGTCGGTACCCCGGTACTTAACTCGGCAGGATGGGGAGGCGCCGACGCGCATGGTACGATGGTCTAAATACACACGCTCTGTCGCGTTCAATTCCTTACGTCATAACCGAGCGCCCGAGCATCATGGGAGTTGTAGTGTTTTCCACTGAATTACAGTGTGGGCTAAAGATAGTGGGCAAAAAAAGAGTTCTAACTCAGCTCACTAATGTACATATAATGGGGGCTAACTTTTTCATTTATCGTGCCACTTGTTGTTATCTGTGTCAGTGTTGAGTATCTCGAGTGAAACTCAGGCGCTGTTCTACATATGTTAACTGCTTGACATACAAGTAAGGAAGACGGTGCTGTAGACTACGTATAGTGCCGGTATTCGACCGTTGTAAAGGACTGGTTGAATTTTATGTGTCTGGAAATAGGCATTTTCCTGTTTAGCTATCATTAAATGCCTACTATTATGCGGCTTTTCAATACCAGTCGGAGTAATAGGAGTAGCGATCTCTCTTAACTTCCGAGATTTGGGCTTCAAAATCTGTCAATGTGTGCCTAGTGATATATACAAGCATAGCATTGGTGTGCCAAGACTTTTTCAGCCCTAACAAAAGGCAGAGATAACCGATTCCTTGTGTATAGACCTAGAAGGAAATTGGTTCACACAAAGAATTGGCAAACATTGAATTGAGAGCTCGCGCAATCGGATTTCATTAATCCACATGTGCAAGCGGTTGGTGTAAGATATGTACGATATTTATCTATTTGTTATCTATTCTAAAGACATATAATATGTTTTATACCCGTTCGTTTTCACATAGAGCGGGGCCTCATTTCCTCCGAGCGGATGCCGGGAGAGGTGAGGAGAGCTCCCGTACATTGACGGGTAAGCGTTTTTTCCCCTTGTGTTTCTGTTTTCTCATGGGTTTTTGCATTGAACATGGAACACTGATATAAATCATAAGTATTCTAAGAGTTACATTTAGATCCATGGTGATATACAGTAAGTAAAGATAAAGTAGAGTGATGCTTATGTTTGGGCACTTATTGTTTCCCCTTTCCCCTTCTCTGTAGGGAATGGACTAACACTACTGATAAAATTGTCAGAGCGGTGTGTGAAAAAGTCAGCAACCCAAGTAGGTTGTATAATTTCCTTTCTAGTTGTGTTTTTTACTTTTTGGATTACACACATATATAGCAGTAGCATAAGTTCATAGGTCCTGACGAAAGCCAGATTTGCATATAATCATGTGGCTGAAACATGTAGACACTTTTTGAGCTGGACTTGAGCGGTTATTCTTTCAAAACTGCTCCTGCACTGGTTTTAGTTTCGTCACCTGAACAGAACCAATAAAAGTACCATTTCTGTTCCGGTAGATGATTTTAATATTCACTTTTTTGTTTGTTGCACTGCTTTCCTCGCTATTACCCACATTAATAAGAACCTTGGTTGATACAACATCTCAAAGTGAAGATAAGGTTCACGTTGGTCCTTTCATTTTGTGGCCCTGTTCCAATAGAGGGCACCGGAAAGGCTACTAAATCCCAAATGATGTGCGTGGCTACCTAAGTGGCTGATGGGATTTATTTTCACTTGTTGTAGTATCTACCTACTTTATCCTTATTTTGTTGGTCTGACCCTAGGTTTCCCGCAGTGATATTATCAACAATTTCACTGAACATATCATCAGTGATGTAATATGGGAGGTAATCGTCAGTGCATGGCGAGGTTGTGAGTTCTAGTTACTTGAGATAATAACCGCTAAATTCCAGTGTTTTTTTCAGTTTAAAATGTTACATTGTTATTGAAATTTTCACCTAATTATAACATCACCTTTGTTCAAAGATTATGACGAAGCACACTTCTCACAAGTAGTCAAAAAAATAACAATCCATTAAGCTATGAAAAGTGTCAGAAGTTCCAAATGTTCATGAACATATTATTATGTCTATTAGTATATTATGTCTTCTTATCGTTAATCAATTTCCACAAAGCTCAGTGTTTTGTCAGAAATTACTTTCAAGTCTTTAAATATCTTGAATAATGCGAATGGGCATCCAAACTCCTGCATCCTATTATAAGACCAAATGTGTGTGTCTTGAAAAACATACATGTAGGGAGCATAACTGATGTCCGTATTGAGGACATCTATTCACTGTAGTAATGTCGAAGTTTGTTTAGGGCCATGATAAGCCTGGAGCTCATAACATGGCAAGCGTCTGTCTGAGTACAGCTTCACTTTAACCTTTGTTTTTTTCAGTGCATATATATATATGTATATATTTCCTCACATGGGCACTTCACTGACCCGTGTCACGGCGGCTCCAAGCACAGAAGTAGTTCACGATAAGTATTTTGTAGATTTTTATTATAATTCGTCTCAAACAAACTCATCAAAAACATGCATAGAGTGCAAAATACAACATGTTTCAGCGTGCTGCCTTCTACTGGGCCTATGTGTGTGTATGTGTATATGCCTCCATTGTTTTCCATCAGAGTGTTTTGCAGTGCCAGTGGCTGGTGTTGTGTATTGTTCGCTTTACTCCAAGGCTTGCCTGTGGTACATTTGAGCCTGTTTTGTCACTCTTAGGGCTGTAGTAGAATTAAAAGCATATTTTGTGCATTGCAATTTTCTTCTCTGATGTGGGTGTATGTTTTGTATAAGTACGTCCCTCCCTAGACCTCCCATGTGGTAGTAATTACTCTAATTTCCCACCCCCTTGCCCATCCCACATTTACTACTACAATGCATGTCTACATGTGTGGAGACCCCTGCCACGGGGGAAAAGATAGGAGAGGTTGAGATCTCTGGACAGGTTTGTGAATTGCATTTTGTAGTACCTGGAGTAGTACTACAGGAGTACTGTTATTCCAAATTATTTTTGTGCGCTAGGCCTCAATTGTTTTCAGAAGGCATTTCTGCATTGGTGATTATTCATACTATTTAAATGTGCATGGGGAATTCTCTCCAAGTAAAATTTTTATCCTACAGAAAATGTGTTTCCCTCACCTCAGATGGTTCCTTCCCATTCCCACCCAAGAAAAATATTTACTCCTGCCCTCAGCAGGAGTACATCTATGACTCTCGTGTTTGTAAGTATTGATATAAAAAATAAGTGTTGTCTCCTGTAGCATCACCCAGGAATCTTTTCAAGCCCTGCTTGGTAATGATGAGTATTACAAGGACCATCCTACTGTTACCATCTTCTATTTAGAGATTTGCATGAAGGCTGTTAATTGTGGTCTATTCGGTGTTAAGCACTTAATGGGCCTTGTTTTATGGTCCTGGTCTAATATTTATTATTGTGAGTAAACTGCTTCCAAGAGAATATGTATTGATTATTATTGAAATAACTGCTGACGTTTAATAACTTTCTTTCTAAGGAATAAATTTGTTGAGTTTGACATGAAGCCGTTCTGCAAGAAATGCTATGAAAAACTCCCTCTTGAGTTGAAGAAACGCCTGAAGAAGCTCGCGGAACCAGCTGTCAAGAAATAATGCCATCCTTCATCTGTGATCCAATGTCTTCAAGACTTTTTTATTCATGCATCTCCGGTATTAACGCTGCGTGTGCGAGCAGAACACATTTGCTTAACGCTATGTATGCATTTAAAAATAACATTCTACCAACCTTACATATCGTACAGAGGAGCTGCTTATTCAACTACATGGAAAGGCACTTTAGCTCTCGCACTGGGTATAGGAAGGACTATATAAATCCCAATACAATACAATGTTTTTGTGTGCCCGTGCATGGCTGATACAATGTATATGAGAGAAACAACATATGTAGCGTTGATATGGGGGTCACGCTAGGCACTTGTTGAAAAATGATTGACATGACTTATGGCTAGCTAAATTAGACTACTTTGAGTTAGAACTACTGATATGAGTGTGGGCTGCTGTCATATTTATTTGAGTTTTTGTGGGATGAGCCTAACTGGTCTCTTAGGAGTTTCAGTAGGTTTGTTCTAGCAGAGGTAGTACACTGCATAAAGCCATTGTTGTTAGTGTGATGTGGATGGCTTTATCTGTAACATATATTTCTATGGTCCAGCCTTCGATCATCATATTACTCTCAGTCTGTACCTCTGTAAGATCACATGAATCAATGTTTTGTAGACTGTGGTTCACACCCACTTCAGCCAGGATGGTTAGTCGTGCAAACTAGCCTGTTTGTTGCTGCCTCAAAATGCACCACGGCCTGGCGGCTCTGCTCTTACTTTTAAGTTAAGCTGACCGAAAGCAAATATTCCTCCTCAAACTCTTCATTCTTTTAGATGCTTGTATCGACTAGCTGTACCCTGCTTCACAGACGCCTCCACAGCCCCCGCAGAAAACTAAAGAATTAAAATGCACTATGTTGCAAAACACTACTAGCTTGCCTAAATGCTTCCTTCCCAAATGTAGACTGTTCAGAATTCAATGCTGGTTCTTGTTTCTTGACTTTGGAGATTATCATGATACTGCAGGAAGATGTTACAGTAGTCATTTCAGAACTCTGAGATTTTGGTCTTTAACTCCAGACCTTGAAATTTAGCACTGATTAAACATAGTGTGAATGAAAACAACTGGGCCATCACCTTAAAGCAAAAAATACATTTGCAGACAGCAGTGTTGGAGAGTACCAACTCCGCTTGGATGTCTGTTAATGCTGGTTTCTCGAAGCGCACTGAAACAGGATTTAAGGAATTATCCTGGCAAAACCTGAATATTGATGACATTGTTTGTTGGTTGGACATGATATTACTGTTAGCCATTCGAACACGATGTTTGGTTGAGCTGTATGTAAGTTCTGCAAATGCTGCCATGCTGGAGCATTGTGGGACGGTTTAACTGGGTAACAGCCCAGCCGATCTGAAGTGCAGTACAACTCTTGGATACCACAGTCAATGGAACACACGTAGGGTAAGCTTGGATATAGGACTGTGCTGTAATACCACACTTGGGGTTGTTGTTTTATAACATTTTCAGTGGGACTGCTGAGGGGCACTGCTTCATATATTGTGAGATGCCTTGTTTGTAGCACCGAAAGGAACGCTCTTTGATAACACTGTCGAGTAAGAGTGACACGTTAATAGGACATTGAGAAAAGCTGCTGTAGTGTATCCTACTGTTAAGTGTGATGTCTCTTCTAGTACAATGCTTTCTGGAGACTGAGAAAGCTTATCCAAACACTAAATAGTGTGTGTGTCTGATGTTTACAAAATTGCTATACTCTAATAACGTGAGCAGGATAGCTGTGGACGCTACTGTTTACGATAGGGGTACGTTTTATTTGTGACACTTAGTACAACATGGAGTGGAGGTCCTTTAGTTAAACACTGTGCAGAACTGCACATCCAGGCAGGGGGTTTTGGGGATAGTTTGTGTGGGAGATTGCAGTTAGATGATAATTGAGCACTGTGAGTGGCTTCAATGCCACGAAATATGAATAGAAGACGTGAATATTTACTGGTGTAAGCAGGACTGCTCTCAAACGACACCTATTGCGGTAGAATTTTGTGGAATAGAGAAGTGAGTGGAAGGGCTAAATAAATGAACGTGCGTATAACACAGCTGTGCTGACTACGCTACATGGCATGCATGGAGGTTTACCATAAGACGTAATGATGTGTTCAGAAAACTAGCAAAAAACAACAATTTATAGAAATATTCACATAAAAAACGAAGTGAACAAAACAATTCATTGCAAGTAATAGGTGGAATCACTTTTTCAAAAGTGATAACCATGAGAAAGAAACATCTGTCTAGAGTAAAATAAAAGAGATACTGATTCATCTCTCTCTGAGAGCGATATACACTTCAAGGAGATTCCTTAGTGGTATTTCTGCATGGATTCACAAACCAGTGATGCAGTTGATTTGTTTCACAGTAGGCTGAAGCTTTCAAGTTTATTTTTAAAGCATTAAACACAGTATATAAATGCAGGAATGCACCCAAACAGGAAGACCTAACCAGAGGGTCTTTAAAAAGAGAGGTTACCCTATACGAACACCGTCTTTGTAAAAGCCAATGCTAATGTCGTGGTTTATGGCAGGTTTCAATGTTATTACTAGTATGGAAGGTTTTGTTCACACTAGGGAAGTCAATCCACTAGCATTGTTTGTGAAGGTGCTTGATTACTGTTTGATTTTACCAAGTAAAGTCCCTATTGGGTAACACGTTGGGTGTGAATGGGAAGGAATTGAGGTACTTTTGGGAGTCTAGAGGAAGCTGCTACATGAATGCTCTGTGTGTGGTGGGTGAAGCGTAAGGTTCATATTTTGTGTCATGGCTGCTGCTTTTAGATGTTTGGGCGAGTCACAGCTCTCAGCAAAGTGAGTCTGAGATTATTGCTTTTAGGATAGCTTTGCTGAACATTTACTAATGCACTTCTTTCTTTGATTGAGTTCTTGCTTGTATGCATTGAAATGTTGCCGTTTTGATATTGATACCTAGATGGTATTGTAAATGCCTTAAGTTTTGTTACTGCTTTGGTTTTCCCCCTAGCGTGATGTACTAATGAATTACTGTAAACAACAATGTTACTTACTTGAATTAATAGTTCATCACAATGTTTCCATCGGATTCATAACCTTTAGACTACTGATACCTAGTTGAAGAGGATCCCGAAATGCTTACTTTCTACATATATTTGAAATGCTATTTGAGCATATAAATTGTAGGTTCCTTGAAAATGAGGTATCTACTTAAAATCAGTAAGTTCTGGCAAAATGAGCAATTCAAGAATGTGCTGGACCTACAAAATCCCAATATCAAATTGTCAATCTCACTCCCAACCCTATATGTCAAGAGGAATAAAAGCAAGGCAGTGTAATTCCGAATCCCACAATGATGCCCAGTGTTGAAGGGTCAATATCTGTTTGGGGCCAGCTTTGGCACCTGCTCATTGAGTCGAGCCCCCTTTAAATTCTTTGGAGGATGAACTATGTTATCCTTCTGAATTACCAAGGTACACTTGCCAGACTTCCTTCTCTTTTCGGTTATGCATGTATAGTCCCTATATGTTATGACTCGTTTATGGTATAGTTTCCAATGGTCTTTCGAACGGAAACCCAGATCTCAATCTGAAATTGCTAGCATCTCTCTACAGGGCAACAGTATTAAGAAGTAGGATTTAAAGTCACAAACGCTCTATTAAAGTAGCAAGCACATTGTGTGTAAAATAAAGTCAAAGTGCTATAACCGAAACAGAAACAAACAGGCTACAGACATCATACATCAGAGGAAGGAAAAAAGATAGAACCAAGTGAAAATGAAGTCTTGACAGATTATATGACAGTCCAAAAATCGGAATGCAGTAATCTGGTTCCTAAAATTAAATAATGTGCCTGTAAGAAGCAGGAGCAAGTTTGCATTCATTCCTTTATGAAAGAATTATATGTTCAGACTGAAACAGTTATGTAGGAGCAGTGCATTCTGGGACTTGGAGGGCATAGAATTATAGTGATACAAAGTTAGATCAGACTCAACTTTATAGCTTCATAGCTATCATTTATGTACCTCTGAATGAATTACATGCACTACTACTTGCTTACACCAATCCTTAGTCTAATTAGATTCCTCAATATGTGTACATAATAATCGCAAAAGCTCTATAAATATATATATATATCGCACAGTGCTTTAATCCTTTTGTGAATCACATAGATCCTCCTTGTATGTATGCTATATAATATTCACAATGGTTTGCAAGTAAACTATTCAGTATTATCCTGTATTTTGCTAGTGAACGCCCTAGTCTTATTCCGTATGTTCTTCATGATAGCTAGCAAGTGTGCTTCTCAATATTATTCCACATAGTCTTCACAGTGGTTTTTTCGATAATCATTCACACTGGATTGTGCTGTATTTTATCTACCTGACTGCCCAGCACCATGTTATTTCAGACTCAAATGGGATGTGGATGCCCTGGGGACAGTTTTGGAGACCAGACAAACTCTTGCACAGCAATCAGCAAAAATTTGATCGTAAGTTTCATTTTAATTCCCTTCCTGCACTTTCTTTTGCCTCTGACCCCAACGGGTCCCATAACTTCAGTCCATTTTTGTCGTCTGATTTCTTTTTTCACAGTATTGAATCCTTCTACACTCAGTGTTTCTGCTTTCCGCTTAGTTCCTAGCTGCACCTATCAATTTTGTGACTAGCTACATACCATGCTGTTCATGTCTGTACAAAGCAGAAAAGCACTGTATATATTCAGGTCTTTTTCAACAGTTTGCCCTAGTAATATGGTAAAGGCTCAGTGACACAGGGACCAGTCTGTGCATATTCAATTCTCATTGGGGTGCATCACAGAAACATGACCTTTGCTTAATACTTTGTTGCTTTTGATGGCTTAAGTGTACCAGAGTGCACTGTGAAGTTTGCAAGAGGGTGAGGGAGGAGTTCTATGAATCACTCAATGCTAATGTCCCCCACTCCCCATTTCATATCCCTAACAAAATTGCTTAGTTTGAACAAAACCAAAAAAAGAGATCTATTGAGGTTGGGATTCAAATCCGCAAAACCTACACAACTGGGAAAATTCTGTACTATAATAACAATCTTGTACCCTCCTATACCCCAAACTGGACCAGAAGTGCAAATATGGATTGATAAACGCAGCCCCAGTGGAATACAGTCTGCCCGCTTCAGTTCATAATAGACCCTTGGGATTTCGTATTCCTTTCAGATCTCATTAAACTGATCCATAATCGTTTGAGGCGTGTTATACCTAGACTTTTTGGGTAACCTTGGAATTTTTAAAAAGGGGGAAAACCATATTACTGTTTAAAAAAATCAATTTTCTTGAGCTTTCTGAAGAGGATCTAGTCAACCATTCCAATAATGCTGCCTGATTATAGATATTTATTTTGAGGCGTGCCAAACCTCCCTCTTCGGAGTCTAACTGCAACTCCTGCATCTTCAGTCTGGGTTTCTCACCCTGCCATACAAACCTTCAAATTTCAGAATTCACTGATTCAAAAAAGGATTGAGGGACTTTTTTCATGATGACGTTTGCAAACAGAAAAAGCAACAAGGGGAGAATGCTCAGGCGGGTAATGGGGAGGGGGAGGCTGTTTGGGATTGGGTAGGGTGTCTGCAAAAGAAAAAAAGATGGCAGTAGATTGCAGTGGAGATTAAGAAGGGGGTGAAAAATTTAATGTATACTATGCCTTTAAGGCAGTTAAGAATAATTTCATGTAATGTCAATGGCTTTAAAAATAGGGTGAAATCACGGGTTATAGTTTAAATCACTACAGAGAAATATGATTCTCCTTCAGGAGACACACTTAAAGAATGGAGCCCCCTGCTGAAAGTTCCTGGTTTCGTCCAACACGCTTTCTATTCTTCTTGTAATGCAGCAATTAGGAGGGTAGCAATACTGGTGGATAAAGAGGTGAAATGCGAGATTCTCAAACTATACAGAGATTCGAGCGCCAAAGGGATCTAGGTGGGATTGAGGATTTTAAGCCAGGTATATAACTTTGTACGTTTTTATGGCTCATATGTATACTCGCATCAGACCCTTGAAGCCTTATATAATTTTGCAAAAGAAAGCTGGGTCGTTTGGTAATCTGGAGGAGGATTTTACATTTTTTCCAAATACAGCCTTAGATTCTTCTCGGCTTAATAAACCCCAGATTAAGCCAAAATCAATTACAATTCTGTGTACTTTAGTGTGGGACTTTGCCTTGGTGGATCTCAGGCAAAGTGATCACCCCAAGGAGAGATTCTATACATGCCATTCAAAGAGATTTGTTTCATTTTCACGCATTGATTTTATTTTTTTATTTCAGACTCCTTCCAGAGGGCTCAGTCAGAAATAATAACGAACCCATTTTGCAGTCCACTCAGTAATTTCCGTAAACCTTCTTTTAACAGGTCAACAGTACGAGAACCCTATTTGGGTTTTCGACAAATCATTGCTAGTAAATGATCAGTGGGTTATCCAAATGCGTCAGGCCCTGGAGGCCTTTCTAGAATGTAATATCGATTCAGCCACAAACTCTGCAGTCTGGGGTGCTCTGAAGGCTTTTTTTATAGGAGAGGTAATAGCTTTTCAAGCAGAATTAAGGAAGCGGGAGAAGTGTGAAATCCAGCAACTTCAATCATCTCTAAATCAGGCGATAGGGACTCTATATAGTTTCCTTTACTCAAGAGTCAAAATGCAAGGTGGCTCAAGCTAAACATAATCTTCAGGATCACTTTGTCTCCAGAGAGATGTTAAGCCATAACACAGTAATGCAAAAGAGATATGAAGAAAATGAACATATTGGCCAATACCTGGATTCGTCAGCCAAACGTAACTCTAACTCTAACATTATCAAACAGATCCAGGTTCCAGATTTAGACAAGACTTGTTATTCAGCCTCACAGTATACTTGATGCCTTTCTCAAACATTATACAAAGCTTTATTCCGACCCTCAGAACACGTCGACCAAGATGGTCGAGAGGTGACTGAAAAGACCCACCATTCCCTCAATATTTGTCGACCAGGGGGAAGCTAAAATTTGTCCAATCACTTTGACAGAGGTAGTACAGGCTGTCAATTCTGCCCCCACTGCAAAAGCCTGTGGCACTGACGGAATTTCAGCTCAGGAATACAAGCTTTGTTTTGCCACAACTAAATACATTCTTAGGCTATTTAATACAATTTTGCAAGAGGCTGAGGTCCCAATTTGTTTATGGAGTTGGTGGTTGTTAGTTTCCTGAAGAAGGACAAGGCAGAAAAATATATGAACTCTTACCTTCCCATTAGCTTACTTAATTGCGACTACACGTTGTTTACGAACATTTCAGCGAATTGCCGAACAGTCACAGTTCACTCAGTTATTCATAATGACCACAATGAGTTCCTTATAGGGAGGAACATAGCAACTAACACCCATTATTTGACCCAGGCAATAGATTATTGTTCTGCACAAAAGATTATGGCTGCATTCATAATGCTACCAAAAGAATCAACAAGGATCCTAATAAAAACCTACCTAAGATTATGTACTCTGCAATTAGTAGAGTCCTATACTAGACAAAAACACTTGTTTTTCTAGAGTCCCCTCACTCACCTAGGGTTTCCCCAGGGTGACATGCTTCATCATAGGGGTCCTCCCAGGCATCTACTGTCTGGGGCGTGCTGCAACTTAGCGAAATACGTAGGAGCACTTTTTGTTTATACTATGTGTAGTGATGTGCTGTGTGGAGTGAAAAGTGAAAAGAATTGGATATAAATAACCTAGATAGTAAGCCCTAACTTTATTCTGCTCCTATCCGGTAAGTGTATAATAAAATGGGGCTAGTAACAGAGAACAGTAACCATTATGTGAAGCTGTCCCTATTTACTTGGTCGACATGTTTCGTGGTTACCCTAACCACTTCCTCAGGACCACACAATGACCAGCTCTGCGTGTACCACTCCGTGCATTAAGAACACTCAGTTATATTTAAACTTTTCGCAAACGTGCTTAGTTTGCTACATACATACGATTCCCTTGTAACAAGAATTTCTTAGTTGCATAGGGTCGATGTTTCTGTATAAAGATATAGTGACACATACGAATTAGTTACACACCCTAATCCACTGGATAGCGTGGACAGGGGACGAAAAACAACTTTCAATGCATTAAAGTCTCATAAATCTTATATATCAATTAAAAAAAAATCAAGTGCGTATTTATAAGTGCTCGAGTGAATATAGTGAAACACATAGACATTTACACACATATACAGAACATGAACATACGGTAGGTTACGTTGATAAAACCTACTTTTTTGGAGGTGTTATTCTACTCCATGGTGTTGCTGGGGCGGGGAGGCTCTAGAAATCTAGATTAGGGAGTTAGATGTTATAAGAACGAAGCTGATTCGTTAGCGCACTGGGAATTCTTAGTAAAAAAGAGAGAAAAATCCTAAAGAATTCGTCATGGTGGTTATTTACTCTATGGAAACGTACTTGTCTAGGAAGGACCTCCAGCCGTAGAGTCTATTAGCTCCCAGGGACACCGCATATTACTGGGACACTACCGGAACTCCGTTTAAATGTCCCAGCAGGCGGGAAAAACAGGGCTTATGAAGGATTCACAGGTGTGTGCACCCGAGTGGTATCGGGCGCCATCTTGGAGTGGTGTATTAGTTTCTCATACATTTCAAAAAATCTATTTGTCCAGCCATATCTACATGAGCGGTTCCCAATTATCAACGTTTATAGCTTGCAATTTTAATGTAATGTAGGTTCGTAACCACAAACATTAATGGTAAATGTTATCCGGAAGCGTGATAATGGAAGAAAGACTATTGTGCCGCGATTACTTTGCGGGTTAACAATGTTACGCAGTATGGGCGACATTGTATCTCGGTATTGTTAGTAAATAATTCAGACGTAAAAGTGTCATTTCTAATGCAACAGCGTCTACTCATGTATATCGGGCGCCATCTTGGAGTGGTAATTTGATGGTGTCCCGATAGTCATAAAAGGTTTATGAATGAGTTGCTAAAAAAGTTACTGAAAAAGAAGAGTTACTAACTAGGATGAGTTACTAGAAAAGGGGTGGAGAAAATACCAGGGTCCTGTTATTTTTGACGCCAAAAACCAGAATTTATCAATGAGGGAGATTTTATTCAATACGAATATTGGTAGTAACCTAAATATGCATCCTATATTTAAGGGTAAATCTATCATATTAGTTTCAGCATACTCAATCCAAATAGTGTATTATTGAGACTGATGGTTTTAGTCAGGAGTAGTATATTTTATTGCTTGAGCTCTTTAATGATTATTGTTTACTCATTTCTCATGCACTTCCACTTCTGGTTGCTATTACAAAAATGATCTTCCCTCAGTGATAAATTCTGGTTTTTGGCGTCAAAAATAACAGGACCCTGGTATTTTCTCCACCCCTTTTCTAGTAACTCATCCTTGTTAGTAACTCTTCTTTTTCAGTAACTTTTTTAGCAACTCATTCATAAACCTTTTTTGACTATCGGGACACGATCAAATTACCACTCCAAGATGGCGCCCGATATACATGAGTAGACGCTGTTGCATTAGAAATGACACTTTTACGTCTGAATTTTTTACTAAGAATACCGAGATACAATGTCGCCCATACCGCGTAACATTGTTAACCCGCAAAGTAATCGCGGCACAATAGTCTTTCTTCCATTATCACGCTTCCGGATAACATTTACCATTAATGTTTGTGGTTACGAACCTACATTACATTAAAATTGCAAGCTATAAACGTTGATAATTGGGAACCGCTCATGTAGATATGGCTGGACAAATAGATTTTTTGAAATGTATGAGGAACTAATACACCACTCCAAGATGGCGCCCGATACCACTCGGGTGCACACACCTGTGAATCCTTCACAAGCCCCGTTTTTCCCGCCTGCTGGGACATTTAAACGGAGTTCCGGTAGTGTCCCAGTAATATGCGGTGTCCCTGGGAGCTAATAGACTCTACGGCTGGAGGTCCTTCCTAGACAAGTAAGTTTCCATAGAGTAAATAACCACCATGACGAATTCTTTGGGATTTGTCTCTCTTTTTTACTAAGAATTCCCAGCGCGCTAACGAATCCGCTTCGTTCTTATAACATCTAACTCCCTAATCTAGATTTCTAGAGCCTCCCCGCCCCAGCAACACCATGGATTAGAATAACACCTCCAAAAAAGTAGGTTTTATCAACGTAACCTACCGTATGTTCATGTTATGTATATGTGTGTAAATGTCTATGTGTTTCACTATATTCACTCGAGCACTTATAAATATGCACTTGATTTTTTTTAATTGATATATAAGATTTATGACACTTTAATGCATTGAAAGTTGTTTTTGGTCCCCTGTCCACGCTATCCAGTGGACTAGGGTGTGTAACTAATTTGTATGTGTCATTATATCTTTATACAGAAACATCGACCCTATGCAACTAAGAAATTCTTGTTACAAGGGAATCGTATGTATGTAGCAAACTAAGCACGTTTGCGAAAAGTTTAAATATAACTGAGTGTTCTTAATGCACGGAGTGGTACATGCAGGGCTGGTCCTTGTGTGGTCCTGAGGAAGTGGTTGGGGTAACCACGAAACATGTCGACCAAGTAAATAGGGACAGCTTCACATAATGGTTACTGTTCTCTGTTACTAGCCCCATTTCATTATACACTTACCGGATAGGAGCAGAATAAAGTTAGGGCTCACTATCTAGGTAATTTTTATCCAATTTATTTCACTTTTCACTCCACACAGCACATCACTACACATAGTATAAACGAAAAGTGCTCCTACATATTTAGCTAAGTTGCAGCACGCCCCAGACAGTCGATGCCTGGGAGGACCCCTATGATGAAGCATGTCACCCTGGGGAAACCCTAGGTGAGTGAGGGGACTCTAGAAAAACAAGTGTTTTTGTCTAGTATAGGACTCTACTAATTGCAGAGTACATAATCTTAGGTAGGTTTTTATTAGGATCCTTGTGGATTCTTTTGGTAGACATATCGAAACGGGAGGCTAAAAACCTACCTCCCTATCCTCCGAGATTATGATAAGCTGTGGACGGCTTAAGGCTGCCCTCTTTCCCCCATATAATTTTCACTATTTATTGAGCCATTAGCTAGCGCTATAAGACAGGACCAAACTATTTAACCACCCGTGGCAGAGGCATTAAAGTTGAAATTATTTGCTGATAATCTGACTTTGTACCTAGCAGTCGATAAGGCTAATATAGCACTCCTTCTCTAAAATAATTGTATTCAATTGCTCTTCAGAAGTATTGCCGGTAGCCATGCAGCCTCACAATTCTGCAACCCCACCTATACGGTATATTGGTATATGCATAAGTTCTAAGCTGAATGATTTATTTGCGCAAAATTTCAAGGCAACGTTGAATTAATATTTCTTATTTATTTACACTGTTGCATAATATCCCTATATCCATTATTGGGCGGGTAGCCCTAATTAAAAGGAACAGTAGTATCTTGATCTCCACCCAGGCCTCTTTTTCTAATATCTGCTATCTGTTCAGTAAGCAACTGGTTTACACCAAGTCCTCTTGAGGGCTGGCATATGGACTGCTGGATATACCAGTTTGCCAGGTTCTGACTCTGCTGCTTCTAGATCTACACACAATTCCTTTTTATACTTTTTAGGTGTAGACAGATGGAATATGATTAAAACGTGGGTGGTTGGGTGGTACATAAGATTGTACAGCCTGCTGGCTGTGCTCTGGGCACCAGTCAGAATGTTTTGCTTTGCTGTGCAATAAGAAGTCCTGTCTCATAAACACAACATATCATGAATCCCAAACAAGGAAGGGTGGCTGAGGTCTGCAGTATAAGAGTTAACACTGGGAGTAGCTTGTACTTTCATTTCAGATTTGTTCTTAAGTTCTAAATCACACTGACCACATCAGTATTATTTTGTATAATCGTGGTATTGCTGACACCACGAATAGATCACACATAAGCCCTCGGATGTAGTCCTCGTATGTCTTGTAAAATCGTCTTTCTTTGTGCTGGCTCATATGATTTGGCCTCTGATTATGCTGGGTGCGTTCTCGGCTGATGTGAGCAAGGAGGGAAAAAGTAAAGATTCTGCCATGGTTTTCGTATTTTAGATTTCATAAATGTTCTGAAAAGCAGTATGTCTCTCAGTACTTCCTTAATTCATGGGTTTGCATCTCGTTCTGTTTTTCATGATTGAGCAACAAAGGTATACATGTTACTTTTTTGTCACTCTGTCTTGAAAAACTAGAATTAAATGCTGATCAATCGCAGTTGATGGAGAAATGCGCTGATACAATGAGGACTATTGCAGTGAATGGTTTCACCCTTAGCTGTTGGAACAATACAGTGTTCGCATCAATAATTGGTACTGCAGTGCAAACCTTCAAAGTGCACATTACTGTCTCGATTTATTAATACACCCATTTGCTACATTGTAATATCTTGTAAATGAACCACAGACCATTCCTAAGGATTTTATTTAGAAAGCATCCAGCAGGCAAGCCTCAGATGCACAATGATGCAAAGTTGAAGCACACTCTAACTGAAGGCTCTGCATAATTTACCCAAAAACGTCTATGTATCTGATATTACGGCAGATTTTAATAGATTTTCTTCATCAAACATACAAGCTTAATGATTTGGTCTATTTTGTTGTTGGTACTTTACTAAAATGAATACATACTGTGATTTCCAATTTATATTGTATATTGTATATCTCCATAGCTGCATATGAGTGCACTGGAAGTTTACAACCATTTCAAATGACACTGACTCCATTTGATGATGCACAGTCTTTCTTACTGAAGGTGTGGGTTCATTAATGTATGAATAAAGAGCACAACTTAACATAAAGGGTCATAAACACTGTTTGATTTCTTGCTTTGACTACGGCACTTAGTGGTTGGATAGCCAATATGAGCAAACTAGTGCATGTTACATTTATATCAATTGGAACATGAGGATATCTGAACCTGGTGATAGGTGAATCTGTGTTGTTTGGGTGTGAGTGAATGGTTGAAGGCTTATGTAAGTCACAATCTCCCTTTCGTTTTTAAAATCATTACAAAGTTTGGTTACAAAACAACTGCAGTCTCTCATTGAGGACCACAGACTCCTTGCGGTTGGTGAAGTCCCCAACCAGTTCTAGTTTCATAGATTGTGTGACGAAAGTCATCCCTGGGGTACTGCTGGAAGACTCATGAAGTGGACTAGTGTCTCGCAAAAATCCCAGGCATGGTGGTATGCTTTCTGATGGGACAGGAAGTAAATAAAATCCAATCCCTCTTAACATTTATAACCACTGTTTAATTAAGGGTCTCACAGTATTATTGAGGCTCCTCATTAATTAATGCTTTACCTGTGGCCAGTGTTTGAGATTTTCCAGAAGTAGTTGGTGGAGTGGAAAGGGGAGTGAGGAAGCCTACCAACACTTAACCATGAAGGCCTTGGTGAAACGCATATGGTTTGGTTTGAATGGGGACAAAACAGATTCAGGCTGTAACTCACAATGGCCTCATCCCTCGAGGGTATAATTCCCTTGGCTGCATTACTCAAGGAGTGTACAATGCCAGGCAGAATGCTCATAAAGATGGGTGTGATGTTCTAATCACCCTGGCAGCATGGATTATGGTGAATATTTAGGTTGAGATTTCACTCTTGATGAGCCTGACGGAAAGTTATTTGTGCCACCATCCTGTCACTTTAAGAAGTCTATGTTCACTGTATTGGCAGACATTACTTTGTATCGCTCACAATGCAATCTATCATATATTGTATATTTGTCCAGAGGAATCACTAATGTAAGGCACTGTTGCAGTACACCCAATCTTAGTAGCCTTCAGAAAAATAAGTGCGAAAGGGCTGAGTGCCCTCCCAGATTCTCTTATACATTCAGAACACCATGCTAAGGGAAGGAGGACTTTTGAAGATATTATTGCTTCATGATACTTGGGTGATTGTTTCCCCCATTGCCTCCACCAGTGGTGTTTCTATTTTTGCTTCTCGTGATCCAATTAGTTATCATGGGCCCAGATGTGCTAACAGTTCATGCAGTGCAGAAAGGCAAGATGCTTTGTTGCGTGAATGGGAGAGAGCTGAACTGTGCCATATTTGCAAATATATGGCACTGTTCAGCTCCCTCCTTGCGCTGGTGCACTTGTAGCTGTACCAACGCAGGCACCCTTGCTCCATGTTGCAAGGGTGCCTGCTTTGTGGGCAGGTCTCGTGTTTGTGCAGGAAGGATACCTTCCTGCACAAAAATCTTCCATAGAGGTGTATTCCTCTTCGTATGTGCGCTGTCGAAGGCCTCACACATGCAAAGAGAAAGTAACAAAGAGAAATAAATATATGTCTCCTTATTATGCCAGTCTCTAGTAGGTGTACCATTTTGGTGCAAACTCTTGTTTACTGACTGTTAGAAATGGGGGTCTCTAGTTGGCAGGTTGTTACCCTGTCAAAGTAGGAACGTTTCTTCCTTGTCAGGATAAGGGGGATACACTACTGAAATAACCCCTGCTCATCCCCTTGGTAGCTTGGTACGAGCAGTCAGGCTTATCTCAGAGGCAGTGTGTATAGCGTTTGCACATAACCAACAGTAATACTGTAAAAACACTACAAAAAGGCACCACACCAATTTTAGAAAAATAACCAATATATTATCTGTGCAAACAAGACCAAAAACGATAAAAATCCACCATACATTTCATAGAAATATCAATTTGCAAAAATAGACTTAAATTACAGTTCCTTGAAGTCAATAGCTCAGTCCGCGGCTATAACAGTGGCGTGAATAACAAATCCAAACAGTTCTGGCTGACTGCGGCATCGAAGACCAGCTAGGGTTTTGGGAAGACCCGCAAAACAGTGCCTTTAGAAATACAGGGTGTCGGCGCCCTCTCGTTAAGCTCCTAAGAGCCAGTGTCGCAGGCGTTGGTTCTGGAGGTCGGTGCAGGAGTCGTTGCACCCTTGAAGTCACACACGTAGCAGATCAAACTCCCTGCGGTTGAAGCCGGGAGCGCAGGCATCGGGGCTGCGGTGCCAAGTTCAGCAGTGCGACGTGCGGTGCCCTCAAGGTCGCGTGCAGGCAGCGTCTCGGCGACAGTTGTCCAGCGGCGGCAGTGAGAACCAGGGCTGCGGTGCGAAGTGATGCGGTGCTCGTCATGGTGCTAGCAGGTCGTGGTGCAAGCAGCGGCGTTGTCGTTGCTGAAACAATGTCCTCAGGTGACGAATTGGAGTCAATGGCGTCGGTAGGCCAAGGCTGTAGTGCGAGATGAGGACGGTGCATCGTGTAACTTACGGGCGGGGCCCTCGAACCACGGTGCAAGCAACGGCATCGATGTCGAAGTGGAACGAAATGAGGGCGGCGCCATGAAGCGAGGCGTGCAAAGTGCGGTGCTCACAGATCGCAGTTCAAGCAGCGGCTCGGTGGCGGCTTCAAAAGCCGTCGTCGGTGAGACCAGGGTTGTTATGATTAGTGCGGCGGTGCCCTCTGCGGTGCCTTCAGGACACGGAGCCAACAGCTGCATCATTGACGGCGTCGGGTTGCTTTTTACTCTGTTGCAGCACAAAACCTACAGTTCCCTGTGCTGAGAGCAGAGACTTCTTGAACAGGAGGCAAGCTCTATCTCAAGCCCTTGGAGAAACTCACAAAAAGAAGTTAAAGAAAGTTCAGTCCAGTCCTTTCACTGGCCGAGACAGAGGCAGCCACTGTAGGCCAACACAGCAAAGCACACAGCAAAGTGGAAGTCCCTCTTCACAGCTTCTTCAGCTCTTCTTCTTGGTCCAAAATACTGGGGTCTGGGCTCCAATATTTATACCACATTTCCCTTGTTCTCTTGTGGCAGAGAGTGTCTGTGCTTAGTCCAAACTAGTTCTGACCTCTCTGGCCCAGCTTCCTGGCAGGAGGTGGAGACAGCATTGTCCAAGGCAGACCAGGCCCATTCTGGTGCAAGGAAATCTCCTCCCACTACTCTAAATGCAGCTCAGGTCTATTCAGCCTAGCCCTGACTCATCCAGGAAAGGTAGGACACACCTCGACCCCCCCCCCCCCCAAGTGGCTGTCTGAAGAGAATGCACATCCCCAGCCCCTGTCACTCCAAAGCCAGACAGTCATTCCACAACCCAGCAGAAGTGTTATTTTAAAACACAGAACATAAAAATCATCTTTGCTAAAAGATGCATTTCTACATTCTGAGTTCAGGCATACTAAACTCCATTCCTCTATCTCTTGTCCCAATGGGAAGATATACTCGTAAAATGTTACCAAGTATTCCCCAATCTATCCTGTGGGACAGATAGCCTTTCAACAGTGAAAAACGAAATATACTGTAGTTCACTATCGGGACTTGTCACACACACCAGTACATGTCCTACCTTTCAAATACACTGCACCCTGCCCGTAGGGGTACCTTGGGCCTACCTTACGGGTGACCTATAGGTAATAAATTGGAAGGTAAGGGCCTGACAAGTGGGTGCACTTGCCAGGTTGACATGGCTGTTTAAACAGCATGCAGACACTGCAGTGGCAGGTCTGAGATACTTTTACAGGGCTACTCTTGTGGGTGGCACAATCAGTGCTGCAGGCCCAATAGTAGCATTTGATTTACAGGCCCTGGCACTCTCAGTGCACTTTTCTAGGGGCTTACCAGTAAATCAAACATGCAAATCATGGAAATACCAATCCATAACATCATTTACAGTAGGAGTACTTGCACTTTAACACTGAACAGCAGTGAGAAAGTGCACAGAGACAGTAAACCAGTAAAAACAGAGTCAAAACCAGGAGGTCAGAAAGCAAAAAGACAGGGGAAACGCGCCAAAAGATGCCAAGTCTAACACTGACTTTAGTAAATACAGATTTGCATCAAAATACATAAGTGAATGCACTGGAACACCCATACTGCACCCATGTAATGCCTCCCCAACCCAAGGCAAATCAAGGAGCAAGGTAGAGCTATGCACTGCCTTGCTCTACTTTCAGGATAAAATCCCACTCAAATCTTGATTTGAGTAGCTTAGCAAGTCCTAAGATGGATTTTGCATCAGTGCTGCACCACAAAAGTGGCGCAACCAGATGCAAAATCTTAGTAAACCTAGGCCTAAATGTATATGGTTTTGTAGAGGAACAACACTGATCTACAATGGTACAATACTGTAGGCCTACTCTAAAAGAGGTATGAGTAAATGAAACACACTTGAAGTGTTTCTCTCCTGCAGGCTGGGACCATGCAGTAAGCCAAGTAGCTGCTATTCCTATGAGTCCTCTCCACCCTAAACATCTCAGTCAAATGACCGTATTCGAACGTATTCTAAAAGACATGCAGTGATGAAACAATTATCAGTACTGCGGTAGAAGTCTTCAATTTACTAGGGCACACTGACGAGAATGCTACATATTTTTGTGAATAGAACAATCTGCCTATTGTAGCATGCCCCAACAAATAGTGGCAAATCATTAAGAAGCATTGGTAAAGCCAATATGTCTTGCCTTTGGACCTCCTGGCCTGGCCGATACCTTTTAGCCATGCTGTACATTATCCTCAATGCTGTGCTGCGAATAAGAAGGAAAAAACGGTTGCGTCAATTTGTAGGCACATGCACCACTTGTGTGGGCGAGTGTTAGAACCGGGATCCCTAGTTGGCTGAGGTAGGTACCTTAGGCCAAGTAGGGACCCTCACCTCTACGTCAGGGAAAGGAGGACACCTTCTCAGATAACCCCTGCTCACCCCCTTGGTAATTTGGCATGAGCAGCCAGGCTTATCTTCAAGCCAACTGTGAAAAGTATTTGAACCCACGCTCCCAGTGACTCAATGGTGACACCACAAAAGGACTCCACACGAGTTTCATATAAAAACAAGTATAAGTTTATATAAAAAGATATACGATGAGACCACACAATGAAAAATCCAACATATGCGTATTTGTAATCTAGATGATCCTATGCAGTCCTAATGCAATGCTATGCAGTTCGTGCAAGAATCAGGCACTTTGCAATGTAAAAATAATGCAATCCGTTATGCAAACTAATGCAATGCATAATACAACAATCAGGCCGTTCGTTATGCAGAAATAATGCAATGTGTAATGCAACAATCAGGTAGTTCGTTCTGCAAACTAATGCAATGCGTAATACAACAATCAGGCAGTTCGTTATGCAGAAATAATGCAATGCGTAATGCAACAATCAGGTAGTTTGTTCTGCAAACTAGTGCAATGCGTAATACAATAATCAGGTAGTTCGTAATGCAGAATGAATGCTATGCGTAATACTCTCCAGGTGTAAACCATAATGCAGCTCCCCGCTCCGGCCCCGGTACTGCCACTCCTTGGCACATACGGGCCGCGATACGAGTTGGAACAGAGGCTCGCACTGCAAGAAGGGAAGAGGTCGAGAGCGTCTCTGAGCCTGCACCCCGCCCCAGTCGCCGGCACACGTTACCTGGGGGGTGCGACCTCGCTCTCCTCTCCGCCTTTCGCGACTTGGGCCTCCGATGCAACTTGGTTGATTCTGGGCCAATGATGATAATGAAGATCTCAGGCTGCACAAGGCACACTTACACAGCATCGCTGAGACTCCCTTGAGCTTCGGGTGTGCGCGGTCACAGGGCAATCCTCACTAAGGTCTCAGGCTGCACAAAGCACATGCATACAGCGTCGCTGAGACTCACTTGAGCTCTGGGTGCACACGATCACAGGCCAATCCTCACGAAGGTCTCAGGCTGCACCAAGCACACGCACACAGCGTCGCTGAGACTCACTTGGACTCCTGGCACCCACGATCACAGGGCAATTTTTTTGAGGGTCTCAGACTGCAAAAAGCACACGCACACATCGTCGCTGAGACTCACTTGACTTCTGGTGTGCACGGTCACAGGGCAGTCCTCACGAACGTCTCAAGCTGCACAAAGCACATACTCACAGCATCGCTGAGACTTACATGGACTCCAGGTGCACACAATCATAGGACAATCCTCACGAAGGGCTCAGGCTGCAAAAAGCACACAGCGGCGCTGAGACTCGCTTGGACTCTAGGTGTCCACGATCACAGGGCATGGCTTACGAAGGTCTCGGGCTGCACAAAGCACACGCACACAGTGTCGCTGAGACACTTCTGGAAACTTTTGTGTTTCTGAGTTTCCACAACAGGGAGCCAGCTCACCTCGGGCCCTTGGGGTTAAGTTACTTCAGGACACAGCACGGCAAAGTCCTTTCAAGCAGGGGGACACAGCACACAGCAAAGCCCCTTTAGCCACTCCTTGGTTAAAGCAGCAAACTGCAGGCCAGCCCAGAACACACAGCAAGGGTCAGTCCTTTCCTTCAGTCTATTCAGCTGTTTCTTCCTTGGCAGAGGTTCCTCTTGACCACAAAGTAGTTTCAACCCTGTTCAGTCTTGAACAGTTCCATTCTCACGTTCAGGGGTTTCAATCAATCAATCAATCAATCAACCAGCTCTCATAGTTATACCCCTCAAAGTCTTTGTGTTCAGGGTGGCACTGACCGCTGTCTAAACCAGTTCTGGGTGTCTCCCTGCCAGTGACACCTTATTCCTTTGATAGTGGGGGTCTGGATCCGTAATCACTCAGCAGGGCATGGATCCATTGTTTTATGGCTGCAGCCCAGGCCTCTTCACCTCCAGCGGCTACTTCTCCCCCCTACACTCCAGATGCAGGTCAGCCTGTTGCTGTCTCACCTCCTCCCCTGGGTGAAGACATTCCCCAGATCCTATCACTTTCAGATCCAGACAGGCAATCCACAACCAGGCAGAGACACACAGAAATGTTAGAGCACAAAAACCCAGCCACTTCTAAAAGAGTGGTTTCTAAATACACAATGCAAAAACCACCTTTAAAAGATGTGTTATTGAATTGTGAGTTCAGGCATACTAAACTTCACCTTTTTATCTTAAGCCTTGGGAAGATAGGCTGGAAACATATTACACAGCCTCCCTCATTCTGTCCTATGGGCAAGGTGGCCTTTCAACAGTGAAAAAAGGAAATTGAGAGTATTTCACTGTCAGGACATGGTACACACCTCAGTACATGTTCTACCTTTCACATACACTGCACCCTGCCCAGGGGGTTACCTTGGGCCTACCATAGGGGTGTCTGATGTGCATAAAAAGGGAAGGGTAAGGCCTGGCAAGTGTGTGCACTTTGTAATCACAAGAGGAACTCCACAGTGTGTGGAGGGGGGAACGAGAGGCGCGGGGTTCTAGGAGCTAGCGGCCTCCATTACAAATATTAATCACAGAAAGCTGCTCCTAGAGTAGTGTGACCCTACTACAGTTCTAGAATTGTTGTGAGTTGGGACATCTCACAAAAAGTGACGGACTGGCCTCACACACCACCTGGTGTCATGCTTCATCATCGGCCAGTCCTCGCCCTCCAAAACCTTCGTTTGATGGAGGGCGGGCATACACCTGGAGACAGGGATGCACTTCTAAACTAAAGAGTGGGGGCCCGTGGGGTGGAACGTGAGGTTAAAAATCATTATAGTTACCAGAAAAATTATTTATTGTGACCAATAACTATATGATAATAAAAACAAAAGGACGGTGAGTGGGGTATTTAGTGTCCCCTAGCCGTCTTGTGCAAATGTGGGACACATTCGGGAGGACGAGGAGCAACACCATAGGCTGAACACGGGACACCCCGACTCAGACAATTGAACAGGAGTGTCTCCTCCCTTCCCCCCATGTGGCAAGTAGTTGTTCCAATTAGGGCTTGACAGCTGGAAGCCAATTAGGTAGTGGAGTGTGGCCCCCGCCACACCCGCGCAGTGGTACTTTCTTGCTACCTGTTGGTAAGAACGGAGCCCCATTTTGTAACTCTAGGTCCTGATGAATGCCCTGGACCCGCTCGGGCCAACTAGGCAGAAACATGTCGACCTTGCACAAGACGGCTAGGGGACACTAAATACCCCACTCACCGTCCTTTTGTTTTTATTATCATATAGTTATTGGTCACAATAAATAATTTTTCTGGTAACTATAAGGATTTTTATCCTCACGTTCCACCCCACGGGCCCCCACTCTTTAGTTTAGAAGTGCATCCCTGTCTCCAGGTGTATGCCCGCCCTCCATCAAACGAAGGTTTTGGAGGGCGAGGACTGGCCGATGATGAAGCATGACACCAGGTGGTGTGTGAGGCCAGTCCGTCACTTTTTGTGAGATGTCCCAACTCACAACAATTCTAGAACTGTAGTAGGGTCACACTACTCTAGGAGCAGCTTTCTGTGATTAATAAAGTGTGTGCACTTGTCAGGACAACATGACAGTTTAACAAACTGCGCGCAGGCACTGCAGTGGCAGGCCTGAGTTGTCTCTTTAAGGCTACTTGTGTGGGTGGCACAATTAGTGCTGCAGGCCCACTAGTAGCATTTGCATTACCAGCCCTGGCACACATAGTGCACTTTGCTAGGATCTTTACTAGTAAGGCAAACATACCAATCATGGACAACCAATTACCATTACACTTTACACAGGGAGCACTTGCACTTTGACACTGATCAGCAGTGGCAAAGTGCCCAAAGCATCTAAGTTGGCAACACCATGTCATAAAAAAGGTCTAGGGAGAAAGCAAAAAGTTTAAGGAACTTTAGCCAAAAAGGGCCAAGTCCAACAGCGAGGGACTGAAAATATGAGCCTGAAGCCGGGCTCTGGCTCAGCTAAAGGTCCTGTTGAAAACTCGAGCCCGTAACTAGCTGAATTTTCATATGGCTTCTGCCTGCTGTCCTCTCTGTACCCTCATACATAAAGAACTAAAAACAAAGCATTAACATTTGAGATTAAAAAGGAGATACCAATAGATACCCATTTAGTGACTGATTAGTACAAAGTGAAACCAGAAAACCTGGATTAATTGCTACTTCCCCCTTCACCAAATTGTGTGCGCTTAGGTAAATATTTTATTTTACAGATCCTCCTTTTTCTGCACTATTGCATATGAAGGTACCTTCAAATACACAAGTTCAGAATACCAGCTGTACAAAAACCTAATGTGTTTGACTTAACAGACTATAATGCTGCTCTATCTATAACAGTCTAGGCCACATACAAAGTTAACGTGACAGCTGTCTTGCCTTTTAGCTCACTAACGGCACTGTCGCCAGGATGGTGGTGGGGACAGGAATGGTTCCAAGTTCCGGTTAAAAACTATCACTTTTAACAAACTACTTCTCAGTGCAGTGCAATAATGTGGCATAATAATGTCAAATCTGCCACATGTTAAATGTTAAAGAAATACACTTTTATGAATTATGAAAAGACGTTATCATATTTTACATGACAGTTGTTATATGATTTACACGATAAAGGGCTTGGCTCATCCAAGGCTGTAAGAGCCAAGCCATCCCCTTGGCTCTGCTCGCCCTGTTAATTTGTTGGCTCGTCCCCCTCTATGTACGCCTACAAAATATTGTGCTGTGGTTTTCTTTTTATTTGTTGATCCAGTGTGGGCCGGAGAGAAAAACATTGGGGAGAGAAAGAGCAATGTGAATGGGAGGAGTGAGAAGCACATACGAGAAAGCAACACAGGAGAAGAGAGCACACAATAGCGAAACCACAGGGGTAATAGCAGTGCGGAGAAGGGAAGAGGAGCACACTAGGGAGTTATCTGGAAAACACATGCACTCTTGTGAGATGCTTAAACAAAAATGAAAAGTAGATGCTGAAAAGACAAGCAGTGTAAGGGCACAGTAATGTGTACATGTTCAAGGGGAGGAACAAACACAAGAAGAGAAAGCAAAGCCCACACATGGTAACGAATAATAAGCAAGCAAATGAGAGTGACGATGACGTCAACCAGTGGTAAACATTTGGCGTGCTCTATGCCCAATGAAAGTTAACAATACATCTCACAACAGACAGTGCGTGTATTGTTTAGTCGGAGAGCTACAAAGTTGCACTGTGAAATCTAAAATAAATGCAGAGCGCAAGAAAAAGGTCTGCCTGCACTGGGAGCCATTAACCTTTCCCCCCTACCCAAGAGAAGCAAAGAGACTCTGTAGACAGATGCATCCAGATAAAGAACCAAGGGAGTCCAGTGAGCACCAGCAACCCATTTGTTCTCTGCCAAGTTTGGGGGTGGTGGAGAGCATGTCTGGCTTAAGCTCCTGACAGACTGGAAGGAGCTTTAAAGGATTAAAACCAGTAGGAATGGAGATCTGTCAGAATCCAGGTGCCTAGCACTGGTGTTGGATCAGCTGCCAAGTTGCAGTTGCAATCGAAATACCTGCCAGAGGTCTGGAACTTAATGCCCACTGGAAAAATCTGTGTTGAAAGGCTTGATCACTGGGAGGCATCTTACCACATCTGGGGATGTTGCAGTTTTGGGATACGGGTAAAGCCTCTTAAAAGTTCCTTGGTTAACGTCATAGAGGCCCAAGATTATACTTATCATGTTTCCAGGAAAATCTGAAATAAGAAGTGCTTTATATACAGCGTATGAAAAGAGGCAACAGCTCCTCATCATTGAAAAATACAAGTGTTGCCAAACTGCAAGTAGTATTGAAAACAGGAGCGACTACCTTTCCTTTGCATGTAATAAAAACACGTGGAAGTGAGTGGTGAGCACACTGGAGGGGGGTCTTTGATATGGACTTCCTACCAGTAAAGGCTCCCCCACCTCTACAAATGTCGACACCTAATAGCTGTAAAGGACAAAAGACTTTATTAGAGTCATATTGCATATCGAAAGGCTGAGGTAATATATTACGCAACCTGAAAGTGTGGGACCATATAGCAAAGTAAAGAACGTTCTTCCCTAATCAACACAACATTTCTCATAGTAAGATACACATTTTAAATGAAGCATCCTGAGAAGGGACAGGCGAGATAGAGTGACGTCTCTTCCTTTGTCAATGAAATATAGACATCAGATGCACGGCTTAGAAACGACATTGGTACACATAGCTCTTGCAGTGCCTCTTCCTTTAACATGTGTGGTATTACAAACAATGTCCCCAGCACACGTAAACAGTAATATATTGATTAGAATTGCACGTTGTGAGCATCAAGTAAAACAAAGTGCGATGATTCTTGTGATTTTCTTTCTTTTATTCCTTTGTTCATCCAACAGCCGACACGTGTTTCGTCGCACATGGGTAATGCACCCGCGACTTTATCAAGGCTATGTTCTCCTTTTAAACAAATTTGATTTGCGGCGATAGTTACAACCCACAAATTAAGAGTTACTTATGTAGACGACGTTTGTAGTTATTCAGTTACAGGGATCCAAATGCGTCCCAAATTCTCAATATCCCTTCCGATATGTTGTGTATCGTTGGTCCAGACATCGCCTCCCGTGCCTCTCCGAGTACAGGACAAGCCGATTACCTGGGGAGATCAGTGGTGCTCCTCACCTTTCAGCACCGTTAATAATATAGATTACCCTGAATAATTCTTTTAGATGGTATTCTCCTAAAGTGGCACCATTTGTCCTATACTCCAAACCTCTACCTCTCTTTTTCTCACATGTGTGGTATTAGCTGGCGGTTGAGAACCCACTGATTCCTATATTCATTTTGAATACCTTAAACTACATAAGAGCGGTCCTCCTCCAGGGTTGTGTAGATAACCACTGAAGAGCCTGGACAGGTAGATTGCAAAGGCCACATAACACAGCGATTAAGAAACAAATCCACGTACAAGCTGGTTAACATGGCTCTTAATGTGTTGACGTGAGTGGGGCAAAGGGGGCAAATCACCCATGTAATGAACAGTAGCCATATCTAAAAGTAGGTGAGACGCACAATGTTTTTTGTATATGCTCCAAAATAAGTATATCAAGAAAGCTCTTGGGAACCGAAAGATGACCGGCGATGAATAAAGATGCATACACGAATGAAGAAGAAATCAAACACTCACTGTTCACAGAAGCTGTTCCTCTGACTCTCAATCTGAAGATTAAAGTTGGTATCATGCGTGCTTTAAAAGGGCAGCTACTGTCTGGTACTGAATACCTGCACTTATTTAATTTGAAAGGGGGTATACCAGCACTTCTCAGCACAGGTGCAAACCTTTGAATAGTTGAGTATCTGTGTCTCTCAATAGCAAAAAATACTCTGGGATAGTTGAAACCTGCATGTCAATTTTATAGATATTCCTAAAGCGCACTATCACCTGCAAGGTTATCCTGGTGCTGAGCAGTTGTATGTGCCTTGCCCTGCCTATGGTGGGTTGATTAATTGAAAGGCCAGACCTTCAGCTTCTGGCGGATTTCGAGAAGAGAAAAGAAGGCTCTTATGTGGAGTGGGAACCAGTTCCATGTTTTAGGAGTGATGTAAGAGAACACCTTTCCTCCCAATACGATTCTGTGTTTGTGGGGGATGTGTGCAAGTAGGAGTCCTTCGGTGATGTCGGGGTGTTTGGTGGAAGGAGATGTGACTGTTAGGTAAGTTGGGCTTAAGTTGTATAGTGCCTTGAATGTTTGTGTAAGAAGTTTGAAATGAGTGCATTTGTTTCATCAGCAGCCAATGGAGCTCCCTGAGGTGTGGTGTGAGGCAAGTTGAATCTGGCTGCCGAATTCTGGATGGTTTGCATTATTCTAGTGTGTTGTTTGGTGATCCTGGCGTACAGGGTGTTCCTGTAGTCCAACTTGCTGGCGACTAGGGCTTCAGTGACAGTTTTTCTAGTGTTGCTTGGGTGCCATTTGAAGATCTTCCTTAGCAACTTCAGGGTAGGGAAACAGGATGCAGTGATGACATTAACTTGTGTGGCCATGGCTTGTTTACTATCAATTATTCCAAGAATGCTTGGGTGGGTGCTGGCTGTGGTTGTGGGTCTGCATTCGGCCGGCCACCAGTTAGAGTCCCATGGTGAAGTGTTCCTGCTCAAGATCACTACTTCTATCTTGTTGGTACTGAGCTTGAGACAGTTGGCTTTCATCCAGCTAGTGACTTCGGTCATGCAGGTAGTGAATTTGTTTCTTATGTTGGGGGTCTTATTGAGAGGGAGAGTGTGAGTTGGGTGTCCTTGGCGTAGGAGAGGATGTTGATGTTATGTGCACAGATGACGTTGTTCAGAGGGATCATGTACGCATTGAAGAGGGTTGGGTGGAGCAATGGACCTTGTGGCAAACTGCAGATGAATGTGTGTGCTTTCAATGAGTAAGTTGCTAGGCTAACGACTTGTGTTCTATCCTCATTCTATCCTGGTAGGTTAAATTCTGTCAATATTTCAGTTTAAGGCATATCATTGCTTTGCAACCAGATTTTTCAAGAAATTTGAGAGATGGAAAAATACGTACTTTATGCTTGTGAAACACAAAATGGGTGAGCCTGCAACGGCAATAAATGATTGCACAAATGACTAAGCAGAGCTCATGCCTCGGATACAGGACCCTAAGGCACAACAAAGGTACATAACCAACAAGTTTGAAAAGGCTGAAAGTCATTCTCATTATATAATATTTCATGCTTTCATTGTTAAAAGATACTGAACTAAAAAATATGTTTATGAATGTCCAAAGATATTCTTACCTGATCAAGATGTATGAGTTGTATACCTAGACACAAAACAAAGCATCTATTTCACCTATCAGCAAAAGAAGGAACTGTAGCCAAATATACTTACAAAGTTCATTATTTCACAAGAGAATAACCTAGTGGAGATCAAGTGGTAAAGGTGAAGTAACCTTCAAAGATCACATGGTGCCTTAGATTCCAGTTAACTACTAAAGCAAGAATGAGGAGATGGGACAAACATAACCATGCACTTGTAAAAGAACAAACCCAAATACAGATCTATTGGAATTACAAGCACAGTGATTTGTAGGCAGCACCAACCTTGAACTTAGGGGTGTAGGAAATTACACCTGCTTGGCTGGTAACGTTTTGTGTACAAAAAGAATGTGGTTCATGGGAAGGCATTTCAAATAACAAGAGCAACCCATACGTCCTTGTGAGCTGGGTAAGTACAAAAGCACAAAACAATGTTCACAAGGAACTCATTTATCTTGACCAATACACAATCTGCATCTCAAATAGTTGCTCTGATTAAATCATAATCGGAATAATTCTTATTCATTCATGACCCTCCATCGAGCCACAGTATTACTTGTATCAACCTTATATACACACATATGCATTAGAAAAAACCACACACTCCTAGTATAAGGGATACCTAACTTCCGCCAAAGTTGGAAAATTTATTATGCAATTAAAATCAGTACCACAAACGTATTACTTTGTAAAAAGGTCATTGGAATATTTACATATCGTAACACATCCTGAGTGGTATTGTGAACCCCAGTGAAGTGACCATAACTTATTTTCAGTGAAAACTGTGTGACAGTGAAGGAAAAGAACTGGGAAACAGGTTATTGGCAAAGTACAAAAGGATGAGCTTAATACAATACTAATAATTAAATTCAGGCTCTCTCTTTTGTCTGGTGTCGACGGCGTTTCGACTCTCTCTAGATACGGGGTCTCTTCAGGACTGTGTTTCTGGGGACAGTACAAGACAGAAGGATATCTGTGGAGAATCCAGATTATCAGTTGAGAAACGGAGTACAGGAACAGTAGTTATCCGGACGATGTGATGTACACCAAGTGTAACTAGTACACTTCGGATTCGATAGAGCCCACAACGACTGCTCCCACTACTCACAGTCTATCGTGACTAGAGGAGTGAGGTGACACCTATGTGGGTCAAAGCTATCAGCGTAAAAAAACGCGTGGAGCCAACTCGTGGGTTTCACCGGTATAACCCAGTCATCATTCATGATACAGCATAACTAGAGACGCTTGGAGCAATTGTTGTGGGCTCTATCGAATCCGAAGTGTACCAGTACACATCGTCGGATAACTACCGTTCCTGTACTCTGTGTCTCAACTGATAATCTGGATTCTCCACAGATATCCTTCGGTCTTGTACTGTCCCCAGAAACACAGTCCTGAAGAGACCCCGTATATAGAGAGGGTCGAAACGCCGTCAACACCAGACAAAAGAGAGAGCCTGAATTTAATTATTAGTATTGTATGAAGCTCATCCTTTTGTACTTTGCCAATAACCTGTTTCCCAGTTCTTTTCCTTCACTATGTCACACAGTTTTCACTAAAAATAGCTTATGGTCACTTCACTGGGGTTCACAATACCACTCCTGATGTGTTACGATATGTAAATATTCCAATGACCTTTTTACAAAGTAATACGTTTGTGGTACTGATTATAATTGCATAATAAATTTACCCACTTTGGCTGAAGTTAGGTATACCTTATACTAAGGGTGTGTGGTTTTTTCAAATGCATTTGTGTGTATATAAGGTTGATACAAGTAATACTGTGGCTCGATGGAAGGTCATGAATGAATACGAATTATTCCGATTATGATTTAATCAGAGCAACTATTTGAGTTGCAGATTGTGTATTGGTCAAGATAAATGAGTTCCTTGTGAACAATGTTTTGTTCATGGGAAGGTATCAGAGTTGGCACACATACATATTTCTATTGGCCAGATTTTCCTTGTGAAGGAAACTCCACAGGTGATATTTTAGTCAAAGCATGATTTCGAAGCTGACAGACTTTAACAGGTGGATGTCTTCAAATTTTACAAACCCAGGGCTATAGGGGTTGTAAGATTGCCCTGGTTAGGGAAGGTGGCTCTAGTGGGTGCCTGGAACCTTGGCTAGAAGTATCAGGCCACAGGTGTCACTGACCTCTCAATTGGGCTTCTTGGAGCTGGCTCGCCAAAGGATCGTAAGAATCCTCCCCAGTCTGGTGCCACCCTGTCCTATTTAGGGGGGCGTGGCTCTGTCCAAGGCCTGGAACCTTAGGCCAGAGGGCCAGACCCCCAGCCGTTGATGTAGGCTTCACTGACCTCTCACTGGGGTTTCTCTGCGGTTGTTGGCTCACAGCAGCCAGAGCATGGAGCCCTGGCCCGGAGAACCAGGCCCCAGGTATCCTCACTGGTTTCACCAAGCTGCCACTGCTGTCTTGACTGAGCTGACTCCTACAAGGAGAATACTAAATGCTGCAAGGGCCCCCATTTCTGCCACTCTAGTTTTAGGGATCTGCCCTCAACTCCCTATCAATTGGCTTAGGGCAATGGATGCCATCACCCATTCCTTCCGAATGGCGCACACCCATCTGTTAATACCAACTGACCCATGCTGTTTACATGGATTGTTTCTCCACTCCACCCTTCAGAATTCTCATTAGAATATTTGATGCTGCTACGACCAAGATCGGTACCTGCAGCATGTCATGGTTGGCACAGGTGCTCGCGACCATTTCTACCTACCTCTAAGCCTGGACATCATTGAATGGCTTCTCCACTCTTTGGTCAGGGCATTGCCACTCAAGAAGTCATCTACTCTAAGTTACAGATGACTTCAGCTTCTTGCGGAATTTAAGAAGAAAGGAGGAGGCGAAAGAATTATCGCCCCATTCTCAAGCTGGTGCAAACTGCCGATATCGCCAGTTTTCCATCGATAGCTTCCGCAAAAAACATTGCAACGAATGAGAGCGACAACTAACGCTAATGATATGCAGAGTAGGCGTTCCCGTGCAAAAACACACAAAAACACCACTTTGCGATATTCTCATCGACCAGCCAGATCGGCAATGCGATCCAAAAACAGGTGATAAGGCGCATTAGCAGCAGGGATTTAACACCTGCCTTTTACTGGTGTAAAGCAGGACAACTACCTGCAGTATGAAAGGGAGCCCAGCCCAGAGCCACATCTGAAAACCAACACATGTCATGGAGACACTGATCATGCATGTCGGAGACCCAAGACGGCCACAACACCCACCGCCACCACTCCCAGTACCACCCCCACCCCCAGGACCGCCCCCCGGACTACCACCAAGGCAGTGCTGAACAAGACAGCAGACCTTCCGAAAATGCACCAGCCTGAGACTTAATGCCAGAGGATGTCATTGCCCACTACAGGCTCAAAAGGATAACCATCCTCCGCATCCTGACCCACATTGCCCACAGGCTGACAGTACCAGCACAGCGGACAACCAACATCTCTCCGCAGACAAAGCTGCTGGCTGTGCTGCACTTGTTGGCCTCTGGTACCTTCCAACCAACAACTGCCAGAGTCGGAGGAATCTCACAGCCAGCCCTATCAAACTTCCTCACACATGTCTTGGATGCATGCCCACAAAAGCAACGGCGGGCCCCTGTGTCCGCACCACACGCTAGTCCCAATTCGTAGTGTTCCTGCGCAACCGACCCCAACCGTTTCCCGGCGCCTCTGTTCTCCAGATCCAAGATTGTAGTTTCTGAAATGGGTGTGCGCCAGGTCATGAAGTCCAGTAGTCAACAGTAGTGGAAAAACAGTTATTTATTACAAAAACATGAATTAACAACACGAAAACATCAGCCAACGTGTTTCATTCCCAACGGGGAACTTCATCAGGGCAACTTGTGGATCAAATTAACTGCATATGGTCCGGGAACTCCCCAATACAATTCCATATTCTGAAAGTCCGTATTCAGAAACCTGTTGGAGAAGTGGTGACAATGGTCAAGCGTCCGTATAGTCACAAACGTAAACTGGTACAGTGTATTGCACTTGGACAAACAGGAATGCTTACAGGTATGATCAATCCTGCACAAAAAGACCGTAACAGAAGTTTGTGTGGTCGTAACCTTCGTAGGAAAGAAAAAGAAGTTTACGAGCACACAAACTTCTGTTACGGTCTCATTAGGCAGGATTTATCATAACTGTAAGCATCACGGTTTGTATCAGCTTGATACCCCTGCATCTTCACTTCCCCCACACTGCGCAGGAACAGCTGGAGACAAAGCAAGGGAACTACACCATAGCAGGCTTCCCGCACGTGTTGGGGGCAATTGACTGCACACATGTACTACTTGTGCCCCATGCCGACACTGCACACAATCAACGCAACAGAAACAACATGCATTCCATCAATGTGCAGGCAAAAGTGGACCACCGGGGCCTGTTCACCAATGTTGTCGCAAACTTCCCAGGCAGTGTGCATGATTCCTATGTCTTCCGCAAGCAACCCAGCCCTGGTCCCCAGACCGGTCCACAGCCCAACAATGACTGACCGACCCTGCGCACCCAGGCCTCAATGCTCACCTGCCGCCACCGGCGTGTCTCCAAGAGGGCCCTCCATGTGCCGGTGCAACCTCCTCAGCCGATCGCTGGATTCCGCGACACAGGCCCCCAGCGCACCCTGCTGCACCGCGCTGCAGAGTCATGTCTGTGCAGCCTGCTGCCTTCGGCGTACATGCGGTCCAGCTAAGCTCACAATTCAAGTTGAATCTTGATTGGCAGGACGGCTTATCGAGGCCTACGCATCATCGCAGGCTGCACACCCGCTCAGCTCTGGTGCCACTAACTCTTTGCACCACAAGCCACCGTCTCGTGACGGTAGGCCCCATGCCGGGCAAAGTGCCTCGGCTGCCACCAACTCTGTGCACTGCAAGTCACCGTCTCGTGGTGGTAGGCCCCATGCCAGCCAAAGTGCCTCGGCTGCCACCAACTCTGTGCACCGCAAGTCATGGACCCTTTATGATTGAGTCGCGTGGTGCGGACGCCATCATGTCACCTCCGGCAGTGGGGAATGTGATGTGTTAGGGCCCTAGGCCCTCATGCATATATAATGACCACACAGACACTCTCCGATAGATAGTGGAAATGGCCTCGAGCACGTGCGCCCGGCCCGTTTTATTGGCAGGGTCACATGTCCTGTGACACCTGTGCTGGATGGGTGTGGTGTGGGTGTAAACCAGCCCTCAGGGAGTGGCTGTGGCATGCTGACAACTAGACCTGTGATCAGCAGATCACTACAGGGACGACCTGGGACATGTTGAGTTGTTGTCCCCCCCTGTAAGCGTAAGCAGAGTGGGCTGGCCTGGCGTATGCCAGTCCAGCGTAGGGGTGTGAACAATGACCCCGGGGCTCTGGGCGTGGCTCCATTCTGGCCTGGACAAGGAAGTAACTAATGCGTGTGTCTCGGGGGGCACTAGAGTGCGCACGGCGATATGGCCGCCTTCTGAGACGGCTCCGCCGGTCAAGCCGAACATGCGGAAATAACTATCGAGAGCGGGCTTGCAACTGCCCGCAATTGGGGAAAGTAAAGATCGGAACCACTTGGCTCTGCAATGTGAGTGGCAAGAGGCGGTGAAAATTCCCCCAGACTCCATAAATCGGGATTATCTGCCAGATGAGAGCGGAGATACGGCGCGAACAAGATGGCGGCACCCAGTGGCAGGTAACGCGTCGAAAAGCGGAGGCAGCGATGCAATAGCGCCTGGATCGCGACCGGGAGGAAGAGGAATACACGGCACTTTTGGACTGGCCGGTGGCATATCTGTTAATTATTTGTAGTGCCGGGGCTCCATCTCGTACAACGACCAGAAACTGGGACCGGACAAAATGGCGGCGTGCAGTAAAGCGGAGAGAGCGGACCGGTTGTGAGGCCGGCGGAATACTGCTGATCGGTGGCTGGTCCGGCGCGATATCGACCCACGACGCGGCGGCGGGGGGTGCCCTCGAGGAGATGGCGCATGCTGGGCTAAATAGGATGTGAGGAGTGCTGTGCCTTCAATTCACGAGCAACCCTCGTGCACCGTTGGGAGACTGTGACCAACCCCCCACTGCCCGACAAGCGCGAAGATGGAGAGTGATGTGGCCAGACCAGGGCGAGACACCAGAGGGGGATTGTGAGGCACCTCTTGGGCGTGACTGGCCGTGTTCATGTGCACTAAGGCCCGAAGGTACGGAGGCTGAGAGCGAGGCGTGAGGGGAAAAATTGTTGGTGCAATATTGGAGGCTCAATCGCTGACTGCCCGCAAGTGTGGCCCCCCTGACGGGATCGCAACGCAGCTATACAGTCGCGCTTGGAGGTGAGGTGTGAGTGTCCTGGCGTGATGCACGCCTCCTATTCCGCAGGCCAGAACAGACTCAGAAGCTGCATCAGAAGGTTGGTGACGGAGGACGGGGCGTGCAGGGCCGGTGGTCGCGTTTAGCGCAGTGTGCTGGGTTCCCTGATCCCTGTGCTGGGCTGTGCTGCGGAATCAGCTGATACACAAGTCGAGGGATCGTCATAACGCAAACATGGGAAAAGCGGATAGTATGCAGACCAAGCTCCAATTCGAGGCAAAAAAACAAACCACAGGTGCGACAAAGACGCCGGACGTCGAATCTCAAGCTGATCCTGAAGTACCCACGGGTATGGAGGGGGTCCTACAGGCCATACAGAGAAGCTTGCAAGATATAAATGGCAAGCTGGACACGATTACCCTGCGGGTGGATAACATGGCGGCCAAGCTGGACAAGCACGGAGAGCGCCTTGTTGAAGCGGAAACTCGCATCGCGACGGTGGAGGATGAATCGCGTGACACGACCCGAAAATGCACGGAGATGGAAAGGCTACTGGAAGTTATCAAAGCTAAAGCGGAGGATTTAGAAGCGAGGTCCAGACGCAATAATGTGCGCATCGCGGGGGTTCCAGAATCGACAAACACAGGTTGCATGGAAACCTATGTTGAGGAACTAATCCGCAATGTCTTTGGCACGGAAAACCTCTCTACCATGTTTGTGATTGAACCCGCGCACAGATCCCTTGCACCGCGGCCGAAGCCAGGGGCAATGCCGCGACCGATACTTGCCCGTGTCCTTAATTATAGAGACCGCGACACGATCCTGAGGCTGGCGCGGGAGAAAAAGCAGATAAACTATCAGGGAAACGCTCTGGAGTTCTACCCAGACTTCACTATGTCGGTGCAGCTGGCGCGGAGAGAGTTTAACACGGTCAAACAGAAGCTGCGCAAATTAAAAATCGAATATGCAATGCTATATCCGGCGCGGCTCAGAGTGATTCATGAGGGCCGATCTACCATTCTACAGACGCCGAAAGCAGCGCAAGACTTCCTTAAGAAAATCAATGCTAGGCGCAAAGAGTTGCGGCAGATAGAGCAAGATAAGGACCAGGACTAGCTGCGGACCTATGGAGTGATTTGTTTCGAAAATATGACATCATAAGCTGGTAAGATCTAAGTATGCTAAGTATTGTGGGGCAGTACTGTTGATGCCCTGGGTGACTCGGCTGCTACAGGTACGCAGGGTATGGAAGACACTGGCGAACAATGGCAGATGGCCATACCGACAAACAGGCCGAAGTGGCGCTGAACTTCTGAACTAGTAGGGAGATATCTGTCAACTATATGCAGGGGGTGGCCTGGGGAGGCAGTGCTGCTGCCGTGTTGAATGTCGCCCTTGGGCTCAGCGGGTTTGCTTCAGAAGAGACATTAAGAGGAGATGCGGAGGGCTATCTAGCGGAGCCAACTGGAGGCTACCTCTGTTCTCTGGGTGGTGACTGGACGTGCATCTGCGCTTGTGGGCACGCCGGTGGGTCCTCGCCAGACTGTGACACTGGGTTTGAACTGGATATCGGGGTTGGGTGGCGGCCGTGCTGTCTGACCCCCTGGTCGGGATGGCACGGCCACTACTAGGATTTGTTAGCACTGCGTGCGCCCATGAGGGCACTGTTGCGGTATGATAGACAGCGCAGTGTGTGGAGTTGATAAGTGGTCATCAGATACAATTGGGATTGCGGGTTGGGGTGAGCCTGAAACATATACATATGCTTGACCACATCCATTACGATGGATGGAGTTGTGTGCTCTCGGTGGACCCCTACGCGGGTGCTCCCCAATTTCAGCTAAGTTATGTTTCTAAGTTGTTATGGGGTATGTCTTTGGCATGGTTGGGATGCTGAAGTGGGTGGAGGGTGGGTAAAAGGGGGTTGGGGAATGTTCTACAGGCTTAGGGGCTTGCGATGCAGACTGCAAACGTTCTAAATCTACAGCGCTAGTTGACTGCTGAGGACGGATATGAAGATAAGACCTAAACACTTAAACCTGTTAACCTGGAATATCAGAGGTCTTAATAATCCCCAAAAAATCAGGCAGGTCTTTGCATATCTAGACAGACACCGGATTGATATTGCCCTCCTGCAGGAGACACACCTCACACCCGCATCTAAGACACAGTTGGGGCGCAGGTGGGCGGAGAGTACACATTGTTCCTCATATTCCTCATATGCTAGAGGGGTTATTATACTGGTTAAAAGGGGAGTACAATTCAGTATAGATACCACTATTGCGGACGAAATTGGGAGATCGGTTCTAATCACAGGAACGATACGGGGGCAAAGAATTGCCATACTCAATACATATGGTTCGAACACCGATGACCCTGATTTCTACCACAAGATATGGCGTACACTTAGTGAATTGCCTGACATACCGGTAATTTGGGGGGGTGATTTTAATCTTGCAATGCACGACACACTGGACAGATCAGGTGCAACGTATGAGCCTCATAAAAGGGCAGTGTGTAAAGTGCGAGATATCATGATCGACAGGCGTCTGTTGGATATATGGCGCACCCAGAACCCGACATGTATGGAAGCCACACATGTTTCAGCTGCACATGGTAGCTGGTCACGTATTGACTACTGGCTGGGCTCTGAGGAGATAGTGCAGTGGGCGGAATCCATACGACACCTCCCTAGAACACTATCAGACCACAACCTGGTATTCTTGTCCTTAGCCATACCACATTACACGCCACCTCCATATAGCTGGAGGTTTAATGCCAAAGCCCTATTGGATACAAGGTATACGGAGGCTTTAACCCAAGCCATTAAGGAGTATTTTTATATTAATGCACCCTCTACGGATAATCCTGGCTTACTGTGGGAAGCATTTAAGGCCACGATTCGGGGGGTCTGCATAGGCACTACTGCGGGCATACTTAAAGATATAAGACAGCAAATTACTACCCGTGAAAGTAAGCTACGGGCCTTGGAACATGAATATGAGAGTACACGTGATATGAAACTGCTGGGAGAAATTAGGACTGTACTATCGGAATATCAAACCTATGCAGATGATGAACTCAAATACATAGGCAAGCGACAAGAAGCGAGAAATTACGGTGAGAGCGGTAGACCGGGCAAAAGTCTGGCAGCGAAAATATGCTCTGACCGGGAGCAGCAGGCGGTTTGGACGGTCAGGGATGGCAAGGGAGAGCTGAGGTATGATACGCACGGCATACTAACAGAGTTCATGAGCACGTATGAGGCTCTGTATGCTTCGCAGTCCAAGGCAACGCCGGAAGAGATAATGGACTATCTGGCTGATGTCGCGATTGCATGGCTATCGGATGCGCAGAGAGAATACTTGTCCATGCCTATCACTGAGGAGGAGGTGACGGAAGTCATTAAATCCCTCCCAAACGGGAAAGCACCTGGACCGGATGGGTTCACGTGTGAATTTTATAAGACATTTGTAGATCAATTGGCACCTCACTTGGTGGACATGAACGGAGATGTCCATGAAAAGCAGAGGCTACCACCGACATTACGAGAAGCTATGATTATAACCCTATTGAAACCAAATAAAGATCCTGAATGCTGCGACTCATATTGGCCAATGTCCCTAATCAATGTCGATACTAAAATACTAGCCAAGCTCATGGCCACGCGGTTACAACCGCTAATGACTAAACTGATATTACCGGACCAATCAGGGTTCATCCCATCTAGGTCCACAGCTTATAACACTAGAACACTATTTACCTTATCGCACTATTTAACTCCCAACACTAAAGCAGCAGATGTACTTCTAGATGCTGCAAAAGCATTTGACTCCATTGAGTGGCCCTATTTGCAAACGATTCTACAGCGAATGGGATTTCCTCCGGTTTTTCTTCAGGGGATACAACTATTGTACACGGCGCCAACAGCATGTATTAGGGTTAACAAATACATATCTGAACCAATACGTATATCGAGGGGGACGAGGCAGGGATGCCCACTGTCGCCCCTGCTATTTGCAATAGCGTTAGAGCCATTAGCCTGTAAAATTAGACAAAACATCACTACTCGGCGCTGCAATTCCCACAAAGACCCTTACATATCTCGTTGTATGCAGACGACATGATGCTATACGTGCGTGACCCTGAGCATAATTTAAATCCTTTACTGAGGGAATATATCAAGTTTGGGCAGCATTCGGGCCTAAAAATAAACTGGTCTAAGTCCCTGATCATACCGCTAACGGACACCACCAGCCCATGCGCTCTGGAATACCCATTAGAGTGGCAATCAGACCCTGTTAAATACTTGGGTGTCTGGTATCACCGTGATCCGGAAATTGTAATCCGCACTAATTACGGAAGAGCAATTGGGGCACTAGACGATAAGATAGGGCGCTGGATTCAATTGTCGCTATCCCTGGCAGACCGCCCAGCCATAGTAAAGATGGTCATCCTACCTAAATTGCTGTATTTATTCAATAACATTCCGATCCAGCCTCCACCAGAGGTTTTTCGCAGGATCTCCACTATGGTTCTCCGATTGATCTGGGCGGGTAAACAAGCCCGGATCGAAATGCGTGCTCTCACACTGCCGTATTCGCAAGGAGGGTTTAGGGTTCCGGATTTTTTCCTTTATTATCTATGTGCACAGGCTCAATACGCACATGTTTGGTATCATCCAATCCCATATCTTACACACGCGGCGATCGAAGAAGGTGAAGCGCACCCGATTCCACTGGGGGCTATTTTAACCCACCAGAGGCCCCCGCTACACAACCGCGATATCAATACTATTGATACGACAAACAACGCCTGGCGGACTATGGGTAGAAAGGCAAGTAAGTTGCCACTGTTCGCTCCGGCGTTGCCAATACACCATCACCCCGAGCTGTCTGTCACCCAGGAAGAAGTGGGTATGGGACTACTTAGGCAAGTGGGATTTGTTACCATGGGAGAACTATACGAAAATGGGGTCTTTAAGCCAATCGTAGAGTTGTCATTTATTCGTAATCAAACGCTACTATTCCAATTCACATATCACCGGCTACAGGGAGCGCTGAGGGCGTTGTACCCGACACACCCTGCGGAGCCACCGCAGCTGACCGTTTTACAGTTACTGATCACGACCCCCACTGCTAAGCGACTGGTTTCGAGACTATATACCAACACTTCAGGAGGACATAGCGGGCAATACACATAAAGCGATGGGCAAATGGAGCAGTGACTTAGGAGACCCGCTAACCGTGGAAGAATGGACCACTGCTTGCTCTCTTACTGGTATGTTGACACCAAATGGAAATTTGCGTATGCTACACTACAAATACCTCCATCAATCCTATTACACTCCCGCAAGGCTTTGTAAATATGGTCTGCGGGCAGACTCCAAATGTTGTCGCTGTGGTGCGGTGGTTGCAGATTTCATACATCTGGCATGGTATTGCGATGCAGGGGCTGGGTACTGGGAAAAAGTGATACAGATGGTGGGGACAATGGTGGGTGTCAATATTGCATGCAATATTCGTACATGTATGCTGGGGCTACTGCCTGGAATACGGGCGAATAAGCGAAAGTTCTGTGTGCTTGCACTGCTTCTGGCCAAGAGAAGTCTGTCGTTGTGTTGGGGCGGCAGGAGAGCTCCACAGATTAAGCAATGGATTCAGGACCTGACGTATTGTAAAGAAACTTTGCAAACTTATGAGGAGGAACTACCAACGGGGTCTAAGCCTAGAGACTACTGGCAATACTTGGTTCAATACTTACAAACATACCAGGTTGACTAACTAGGATTGTAAGTTCGCACTGTACATGATGTGATCTCCAGTAACATGGTTAAATTATCCACAATGAATGAAGGATGTTGTTGTACCATAGCCTGTAAGTTGCCTATATGTTGACTCTGTATGTTTTCTATTGTTAACATATGCCAATAAAAAAAAAAAAAAAAAAAACTAATGCGTGTGTCTCTGTTGTAGTGTCGGTGCAACCCGGACCGCAATCGGTAATGTTGCACCCTGTGACTCAAGTCCCACAACATGAGCAACATGGACGTAAGGGGGAATCACTGACCCTACATTCATCCATGCTTTCACACTTGAATGATCATAGACATGACACATCTGTGTGAATTTGAATGTTTAATGCACATTCAGTGGAGTGTTGTTGCTGGAGCAGTACAGGGCCATGCAAACCCCACTTTACATTGTTGGCCCGTGGAGGGCCTGCCAGAGTCCTTCAGGGAATGACTAGTTCATCGGAAGAGGAAGAATTCAGTCCGCAGTCTGATAGCTGTGTCATTGGTGACCAAACAGAATATGGCAGTCCATGTTGAGGTCTAAGGTGAGTGTCGTAGAGTACATCAGAGAACAGTGGAAGGTGATGATGCAGAGGGCAGAAACAGGCCATATGTCGGAGATGAATGCTTCGGCTTCCTTCTTACCAGTACGGCAGTATCATCCGCATCTTCGTCCTCTGGTGTTTCATGTGCCTCACTTGTTGGTGGTGGTGTTCTGTCTCCAGCACTGTGTGGCACTGACACATCAGGGGGCAGAGATGTGGATGTCGAAGCAACAGCAGCATTCATCTGCGCCAGGCCTTGTGGCAGCAATGCCATGATGAGGGTCTGCAGGGCATGGTATATCCCAGCTACATCACGCTGGTGTGCAGCCGTGGCAGCCATTCTTTCCGCCTGCACCCGCTCCATGTTCTCCATGGTCCTCCACATGTGTCCCAACTCCCAAATGACACCGCTGGAGCCACTCTGACTAGACAGTTGTCCTTGTCTCTGAGTCAGGACTCAAGCAATGTTATCCATGGATCATTGGAGAGCATGGGGCGGACTGTGGGTGTCCGTTAGGGACTGAAAGTGGTCCCTGATGGGACTTGGACACCCACGTATGGCATCTAGTTTGGCAGCCATGTGGTCGAACCCCATCTGCACCTGATCAGCCATCTTCTCCTGGCACCCTAACACACGTCGTTGGAAGGCCATGTGTTGTTCGTGTGGGTCCTGGGAGACAGCCATGGTGGTTGGTGCTTCCTGCTGTGTGGTCTGTGCAGGGGGTGAGGTCTCCTTGATGCAGCTGGGCTGCCCTGCTCCTGAGGGTAGGGTGCTGAGGGTGTCCATGAGCTGTTGGAGGGCGTCGGTGTCGAAGGTGGGGAGGTCCTCTTCATCATCATTAAAGAGTTGTTGGGTCTGCTCTGTAGGAGGTGTTGATTCTCCCTCTGCAATCATCATTTCACATTTCCCTGCTATGCCAGATGTGATTGGCCAGTTTCCACACACAAGCGGCAGCAGTTGTGTCCTCTGCTCTGTTGTGAACGTGTTGCAGTTTGTACCACGTTGTTGTCAATGTTGATGTGCTCTGCTTCTTATGTGTGTTTGATGCATTGTGGGAGAGTCGCACCTGCAGCTCTGATTTTGCTGGCCCTTATCCCTTTCAGGCGGTGTGCCTTTCAATTATGTGCTTATACAGATCTGAAATGTTGCAGACTTGGGTAAATTGGGCTCTTGGTGGGAGTTGGGACTCTTGGGCATGGTTTGTCCGCAGATGTCTTGTTGACGTCACAGGTTGTTTGTGCACGTGGATGTGTTAGAGTGTGAGCTGCTCCTTTACGGATGTGGACTACACTCAGCCACCTCAGTGTTGTGGCGTGCACCATGTCATGATAATGAGACTGCAGCCATGCTAATCGTCATGCAGTGTCACTTGCATTGTCAGTGTGGGTCACAGACCTGCCGTTCTGCTGGATTCAGCACATGTGCATGGGTTTGTTGTGAGATTAGTGATGTGTGGGGAGGACCCCCTCTGGGCACATAGTTGACGGGGGCCTATTTGCAGTTTCTAGGTATGCTGCAGTGTACCAAGGGAATCAGGGACATGCTCCAGTCATTGTGAGTGTGTACTGTGCTATGCTTAAGTCTGCATGTGTGCTATTGTGGCCATCTCCCCCCATCCCCCCCAGTCCCTGGTCGTTACCCAGTTGCTGTTGTGTCGGCTCCTGTCGAGCAGTGTCCACTCCCCCAACTCCTGCCACCGTCTCCACACTGATGACTGTGGACACCATTTCTTCCATCTCATCCAGTTCCTCCTGTGGCGCTGGACTCCCACCTCCAGTCTGCATTGCTGCCTTCTGGTTGTTGCAGAGTTTCTGCTTGGTTTTGCGCTTCACATCATTCCATGGCCTCTTGACCTCTTCCATTGTCCTCCTCAGCACTCCGATTGTATTCACCTTGTCCACGATGGACTGCCATATTCAATTTTTTGTCGCCAATGACACATTGGAGGTGACAAACAGTTGTTGATGGTATTTTATCACCTCCGTTCTCAGGAACCTGTTTTCCTGCAGACTGAACCGCGTCTTCCTCTTCTTCCTGTCCTTGCCCTTCCCTGACCTCGAGGTCCCGGCCTAGGCTTCTAGGGGGCTTGTGGGGTTCTGGTCATCCTCTGTTCCTACTCCGGCTATCTCCATTGTACTTTGCAGTTGTTATGTTTTTGTTTGTGTTTTTTTTCTTCTGCTTTTATAGTGATTTTTCCCGCCTGACGTGTGTGAATTGCAGGCCTGGCACAGCTTATCGCTGATTTTATCATCGCTGTTGGGCCCATCGAAAGTTTTTTCGCATTCGGGTTTGGATTTGTATCGCCGTCCAGGTAATGTTATGGGGGACATTTGACGTGTTATCGCGACACTATCGCATGTTACCACCGTGTTGAGAATGTGACGTTAACATGGAGTTATCTTCCCGCAATAGACGGCGATGTGAGAGATTGCTTTAACCTATTTTGGCGATGATTATCGCACGTTCTTGAGAATATCCCCCTGTGAGTGATGTTAGAGAACACTGTGCTTCCTGGTCCGGGTCTGTGTATGTGTGGAATGTATGCGAGTAGTTCTGCGGAGGTGCCTGGCTGATTGGTGTGAAGGAGATTTGACTGTTCAAATAGGTGGGGCTTAAGTTGTGTAGTGCCTTGAATGTGTGTGAGCGCATATGTGTATCGAGAGGCAGTGGAGCTCCCTGAGGTGTGTTGGGATGTGTGGCTGTGTGGGAGGTTGAGGATGAGTCTGACTGCTGTGTTCTGAATGGTACGTAGCATTCTAGTAAGTTGCTTGGTGATCCTGACATAGAGGGTGTTACCATAGTTTAACTTGCTGGTGACTAAGGCGTGAATGAACAGTTTTTCTAGTGTTGCATGGGTATCATTTGAAGATCTTAATTAGCATCTTTAGGTTGTGGAAACAGGATGCAGTGATGACGATGACTTGTGTGGCCATGTCCAGTTTGCTATCGATTATTCCAAGCTTCCTAGTGTGGGTGCTGTGTGTGGTTGTGGATCCGCGTTTGGTTGGCCACCAGTTAGCATCCCATGGTGAGGTGCTCTTGCCAAAGATCACTACTTCTGTCTTGTCAGTACTGAGTTTGAGACCGTTGGCTTTCATCCAGTTAGTGACTTCAGTCCTGCAGGCGGTGAACTTGTTTCTTGTGTTGGAGGTCTTAACCAAGAGGGAGAGTATGAGATGCGTGTCACCGGCATAGGAGAGGATATTGATGTTGTGTGAACAGATGAGGCCGGTGGCTTAGCTTTCTTCCATGTAGATGAGGTGAAGCCTCTCCTTGGCCTCTGCTCTTAACCTGTGAGCCTCTGCTTGCACTCAACTCTTCACCTGTGTTCCTGGCTCTCCATTTGAGATTTTCTTCAAGCCTGAAATCGAAAGCATCTCAGAAGCCTCCTGTTTGCAGCACTTCTTAACATTCAGTCTGTAGCATCACCTCAGAGGCTTTCCCTGCATCCTTGGAATTATTTGACCTCTCCAATCACTGCCATTGATATATTGAATGTTTACCATTGTGCATCAGTTAGAAGACAAAATCTTGTGTATGTTTTATTTGTTGTAGAACGTTACTATTCATGCAAAATCCAGGTACAGGATGACATTGTGTATTTTAAATTGATGGAAGAGCAGAGAGTGCCAGTAGTATTGTGTTCTCTTTAGTATGAAAAAAAGCAGTTACTTGGGAGATACTACAAATAAAAGAGCTTCCATCTGACAAGACAAGCTGTATAACTACAAACCGCTGTCTCTTGTGTGCCGTCTCTCATATCCCTATCCCAAGTGGTATCTCTTGAGGGTGGCCAGATGGGGCCCGTGGCCCAGCCCCATTTGTTTTGCCTCCCACACACACCTTGTGCCCCACCACCACAGCTGCTGAATGTACCAGAAGGTGACGCAGATAAAACAGACACTGCACCTTGCCACACACATTAATTTGTCCAACCACCTTTCATTGCAAAACAGTGTTGGCTTAATCTTTTTATCTAAATTTGTATGTAAGTGTGTATATATAGATTTACATATATAATATATATACACTCGCATACAAAGTCAGATTTAAACATTTTAAATAAATATATATATATATATATTCAATAAAATAAAACAAATGTTTAATATTATTTATAGTTAGGAAAATGTATTTTATTTCTTTAAAAAAATAACAAACTACAGAAACAATAGAACTTATAATTTCCCCCCACCCAAAATTTACTATAACTTGCGCACCTCCGTACAGTGTTGTGATCCCACTAGCCCAATTACATTAATTATAATCTGCCCCTCTGCCATGCATATTCTTCACATGAATTATTTCATTTCAGATGTCATGAGCATTCTCATGAATCCTATAATTAAAGATGGTACAAGTGATGTAATATGATAGGGTAAAAGCTGTGCATGTGTAAGGGGTGAGTTTCCAACACTATGTACAGAGATACGTCAGTTATAGTACGTTTTTGGCAGGGCACAAATTATAACTGCAAGTTACAACTATAACTTTTGAATTTCTAATGTTTGTGTAGTTTAAGTTTATTTTGTGTAGAAATAACAAAATAAGTTTTGTTAACCATAACTAATCTTTAACCTTTGTTTTTTTATTGAATTTGTATGCTTTTAACTTTGGGTCCCCAAAAATATTTTGTAATTATATAATGCTGTTTACTATGGGATTTTAAATGTTTTATATATTTTTTGGTTCCACAGTACTTTCGAGGTTGTTCAATGTTCATTAGGAACATCAGCATCGTCTGCGTGATCGTTTTACTTTCAATAATGGTCCCTCAATAGTACTGTGGTACTTCCATAACATTTTAATTATATATTTACACTATAGAAGTATTTGTTATTCCATATATGGATTCAGGGTTTGATGGCTAGTTGTGTATTTTCATGGTATATGTTTTAGTATTGTAACTGCAGGTTGTGTTCTTTACGGGTACTGTAATAATATTGAGATACTACAGCAGTGTATTTGCTTTTGTAAAACTGCTTTTCATTGGCTTATAACTCAGTCAATTGTAGGAAACAGGAAGTGTACACCCCTTATCCCCATATCATTTGTTTTCTTCCAAGGAGAAGCTTGTGGTGCTTGCAGGAGCAAAAAATGTTTCATCTGTAGCCACCTTGTGACTGTTCAACACCTGCAATGACTGAAGACCAAGATGCTGAGTTTTTGCAGCAGCAGGAGGAGGAAGAAGCAGTCCAGCAGAGGAAGAAGGTGAAGGAGTAGATCGTGTGGGATATGTTGTCACTGCCTACTGGAGGGCAAAATGTCAATGCTCAACTGCTAACCTGCAACCTTTGCAAAAGTGATTTCCTGTGGGAGCGTGAATCAGTACTTATTTAGGACTAAGGGAATGAGGAAACGCATGCAAATACATTCAACCAGTTTGGTGTGTGCCAAAAGAAGGCAGCAGAAGGAGATTGAAGAGGCCAAAGCAGAAAGATCAGCTGCGAGCACTTCGGCTACTGTGAGATGGTCAACATCTTTTGTGTCATCTGCACCTCCACCACTACCTATTGCATCTGTCCATCCTGTACCACATTCGACTCCTTCAGCTACATCTGATCCTCCTACACTAGCCAGTGCATCTGGCCCTGCATCAGTACCTGTTCCTTGCACCGTAGTGCCAATCCAGTTGTTGAGGCAAAATAAGGAAATTATCGAGCAATAAAGCAGTACTACAACATAATGTCGCCAGGATAGAGGGCCATGACAGTACATTGGGAGCTGCTCATGGCTCACCAGTTTCCTCCCCAACACCCTTTGTATTTTTTTTATTATTTATTTTACTTCTGTCACCTGTTGAGACTGTTGTTTTGTGTGGTTGTGTTGATCTTATGAAAAAAAACTTTCAGGATAAATCATGAAAAAAAGAAGTTCTTTTAGGAACCAGATGTGTCAGAAGAGAAAGACCTTGTAGCAATATTAACTGTATTTTTTCATGTATCAGAAATACAACACTGTAATTAAAATAGAGATAAATGGTAAGTGTAAGGTAAGTGAAACGTGTGCCTTATGGTGGATTCATAGTAAATGGTAAGTTAATAATAGACTACTACAGTGATGTCTATGTCTATGTAGAGGTATTTATAAAGCACAGCTGCTACTCCAAGGAGTTTCCTGGCGCTGGTTGCCGAAAAGTGTCAGCAGGGGCAAGAAGAAGTTATAGGATGGAAAAAAGCCATGTTTTCAGCTTCTTCTGAAACACAGGAATTGAATTGATGCTTCTAAGGGTCGGAGGCAGTTTGTTCTAAAGGGATGGGCCAAAAAGGAGAGGGCTTTTCCCCCTGACCTAGCCTTTTTGATACGTGGGGTACTGGCCAGGAAAAGATATGCAGAGCAGAGATTTCTCTATGCGGCATAGAACAAAATCCTGTGTTTTAAATAGCTAGGGCCCATTCCGTATAAGGCTTTCTGAGTCACAAGCAGTGTCTTAAAGACAGTCCTTTTCCTCACTGACAGCCAATGAAGACTCCTAAAAAGGCTTGACTTGTGAGCATCACGGGGAGCCCTAAATTAGTTGGGGCCGCCGCATTCTGGACCAGCTGAAGCCTATTCATCAGGTACTTAGGCATTACTATGTAAAGGCCATTCACATAGTCAATACGTGATATGATCGAGGCTTGAATCACTTGTTGTCTGATTGTATTTAAAGTGGCGTTGATGTTGTAGAGTGGAGTTTCATACAGTGGAGTCTCGTACTGTGGCGTGTCATTCAGTGGAATGTTGTCGAGGAGGGTGTGTCCAGTGAAATGTTGTCAGTAGGAGAGTCATCAAGTACAGTGTCATACAGTGGCAAAAAGTGCAGTAGAGAGTTGTATGGTGCGGTAGCATTGAGTAGAGTGTCATGGGATAGAGCTTAGTGGCATAGAGAGGAATGTTGTAGAGTAGAGTAGTGTCTCATTTAGGTGCTTGTCATACAGGGTTTTAGAGTGGAGGGTGTAGAGTGGCCTAGCATAGAGTGGATGGCATGTCATAGAGTGGAGTGGCATGTCATACAGTGGAGTCACATGTCAACAGTGGAGTGGTGTCGCATCAGTCGAGTGGTGGCGCGTAAAGTGTTGTAGAGTGTGATAGAATGGAGTGGCATAGAGTGGAGTGTCTTAAAGTACATTAATGGAGAGTATCATAGAGTGAAATATCGCACAGTGGAGTGTCGTAGAGTGGAGTGGCACAGTTTGTCAGAGAATGTGGTAGAGTGGAGTGGCATATAGTGGAATAGAGTGTCGTAGAGTGAAGTGTTGTACAGTGGAGTGTCATAGAGTGGGGTACAGTGGACTGGCATAGAGTGGAGTAGAGTGTTGTGAAGTGGCGTAGAGTACAGTGGAGTAATGTGTCATGCAGTAGATTAAAGTAAAGCGGCTTGGAGTGTTGTAGAGGGAGTTCCCTAGAATTTCATACTGTGGAGTAGAGTCTTGCAGAGTCACATAGAGTGGAGTAGAATTTCGTACAGTGGTATAGAGTGGAGTAGAGTGTTGTAGAGTGGAGTTGAGTAGAGTGGGGTTGAGTGACTTGTGGTAGAGGGGAGTGGCATGTGGTAGTGGTATAGAGTGGAGTAGAGTGTTGTGAAGTGATGTGTGTAGGGTGTCTTAGAGTGATGGAGCGAAGAGTGGTGTCGAGTGGAGTGACATGTTGTAGAGTGGAGTGCTATAGAGTGAAGTGACGTGTTGTACAGTGGAGTGAAGTGGCGTGTTGTACGCGTCATACAGTGTCGTAGAGTGGAAGGGCATAAGTGTTGTAGAGTGGAGTGGTGTGTCGTAGAGTGGAGGGGGGTAGACTGGAGTGGCATGTTGTAGAGTGGTGTGTCGTGGAGTGGCTTAGATTGGAGTGGAATCTTGTGGAGTGGCGTGTTGTACAGAGTTGTAGAATGACGTTGAGTGGAGGGGCGTGTCATACGATAGAGTGGAGTGCCTTGTCACGGAGTGGCATGTCACTGAGTGTTGTGGAGGGAGTGGAGTGGTGTAGAGTGAATGGTGTCTCATAGAGTGGAGTTTTGTCTCATGGAGTGGCATGTCAGAGTCGAGTGGATTGTCGGACAGTGGAATAGAGTGAAGGGGCATAGAGTGGAGTGGTGTGTCTCAGAGTGGCTTGTCGTACAGTGTCTTTGACTGGGGTGTGTACAGTGTAGTGGCATAGAGTGGAGTGGAGTGCATGTCGTATAGTGGAGTGGCATAAAGCTGCAGAGGAAAGAGTGGAGTAGAGTGTTTTTGGAGTGGCGTGATGTAGAGTGGAGTGGACTGACGTGTCGTACAGTGTCTTAGAGTAGAGGGGCGTAGATTGGAGTGGCATGTCATAGAGTGGAGTGTCCTAGAGAGAAGTGGTATGTTAGAGAAGGGAATGATGTGTCATAGAGATGCGTGGCGTGGAAAGGAGTTCGGACTTGTAAAGTGGAGTGCTGTAGAGTGGAAAGGCATGTCCTAGAGTGGACTGGTATGTTGTTGAGCGTCTTTTCACATATATAATTTTTCTTTACATTTGCTAAAGTACAGTGGAAATTCCTAGGTAATTTTGCAAAAGTACAGCAGTTCTCTGTAAAAGTTACAAAATATATATATATATATAGATCCATAGAAATACTTTTCCCTACCTCTACAGACTTTCCTAAACTGCCTCATTTATTTCAATGCATTACACAAACAGTACTAAGCTATATGTTACGTAAAACACAGAACTAATAGAAAGTGTGGCCTAAAAAAAGCTGACTGCCTTTTTGTCTTGCAAGGGCTTTGATTAAGAAATAATATTGTGTTTAGTCAAAGCAATGACCATGGTATACCGCGCCCCAATATATCACTATATTTTTTCCCTTATAACTTAAAAACTACTGAACCAATTTAGATCAAATAACAAAAAGGACGCTTACCACACCATTTTCTATATTGCCGCAAAATTTCACATTACGAAATGTGTTGACCATTTGTGTTCAAAAAGAATGCATGGAGAAGGAACAAACTAAATATAAAAATAAATCAACAGTTGAATGGAAATTTAGGGGCATATTCTCAAGAACGTGTGATAAACATTGCCAAATCAGCGTAACGCAACTTTGCATGTCCCAGTCTATCGTGGGAAAACAACGCCGTGTTAACGTAGTATTCTCAACATGGCGGCACCATGCTATAGTCCCTCGATAACGCGCCAAATGACCGCGTTAAAATCAACACGACTCTGCGAAACACCAACGCCAGAAAAGGTGCAATGAGGCCAATCGCGATACACAAATCAGTGATAACCAGTGACAGGCCTGCAATTCCCACGTGTCATGCGGGAAAATGAACCATAAAAGCATAGTAAAAAAACGGTGAGATGACAATGTACAAGCACAACCCCACATCCGTGACGTAGAACAAATGACTATTGTCCCGCACCAAATAGGCATCTCCTCACAGTCACAACGCACATTGACATGCAGTCTGCATGTAAACTGCGCCAATGCCGAAACATGCATGGAACACACTGTGAAACCGCATCTCCCCTTCACATCGCAGAGGGACAAGCCACCTCTCCTGCACACAGACGTGTCATGACCATGATCAATCAATTATGAAAGCATGGACGAATGGAGGGGTAGTGACTCCCACTTACGTACACGTTGCCCATGTTTTGGGACTTAAGTCACAAGGGGCATCCCTGCATCATGGAGGTACATATCTGACCCCAAAAGGAGCCTTGTTGTCACCTGTAGGTCACAAATGGCAGCCAAAATGGAATGATTTGGGACACATGTGAAACGCCGAAGAGTGGGATTCCCTACTAACTCTGACACACAGAACTGGCACTTCGAATACGTGACACCATAAACAGCCTTTCTGCACAGAGGTGACACACCCACCATCCATGAAGACATCATAAAAATGTTAGCCCCACATGTCGCACACAAACCTGTCTGAGTGATGTGCCTGTACAGATGAGTGACATGCACTCGGGGAATTTGCTTTTGGAATGCATTTACTTGCAAATGCTGTGGCTGTGGACCATTTTGTCCCATGATTGCTAAGGACTGTCACAATGTGACGTGCTCATGTGAAGAAATTGTCAGTGATGATGTTCCTATGGGCTATTTATTCCAGCTGCAGTGGGGTGTGGTCCACCTGCCTCATCTTCATCATCATCGTCGGGTGCATCTGGCACTTGTTTCCATGGGGCATTGCTGCGTACATATATGTTGTGCAACACATAACATGCAATGATCATCTTGCACACGATGCCTGGGCTGTACAGGAGCCTTCCACCTGTGATGTCCAGGCATCTGAAACGTGACTTCAACACGCCAAATGTGCGTTCCTCAATGCCCCTGGTGTGTTTGTCGGTCGCATTGTACTGCCTTTGGCCCTGTGTGTTCGGTGCTCAGAGGGGTGTCATCTTCCAAGCGCAGAGTGCATATCCTTGGTCACCTGTGACAGTGCAGAGAGACATGAGTCAATAGTTGGTTCTGCATGATGTGTTGGCTGGCTCACTGGTTCATTGGTGTGTGATATGTGTGACTTTGTGATTCCTGTATGACATGAACTGCTTGTTGCAAATGAGCGGCATCAATGTGCATTATGTAGCCTCATTGCTGCTCCTCTGTCCCCCTGACCCTATTCACTAGTGTGCGCAGCGCGGTTGCATCACTTGCACCCCTATGGCACACCATTGGCATGCCTGTCTGCGCATGTCGACAAGCCTGACAATGACACAGTGAGGTTGTGTGCTGAAGGTGGGCCACCATGTGTGTGTAGGCCTATGGTAAGGACAAGGCGGACACAGATGTAGAGTTCATGCCTGGCTGAACTGGCCATGCGGTTGAGGGTAGACCTTTGGCCAATGCTGCAGAAATAGCAACACATATAACAGTTGGCATGTCTGATCCCGGACCCCAAGCGGGCATGCGCTCCTTCATTAACCCCTTCGGCCGAACCCACACTCTGGGGGCATGCTACATAGCAACATTGTATATTGCGGGACTGGTAGCGCCGACACTACACCAGAGATACACGCATTAGCAACTTCCTTGGCAAGGTCTAAACTCATCCACGCCCAGAGCCACGTGTTGAATGACCACACCCCAACGCCGTACGCCGGTCCACTCCCTTTCGCTCACAGGGAGGTCCTACACAGCTACATGTCCCAGGTCTACCCCACTGCCTGAGGTGACAAGGTAGCGCCCGCTGCACACAGCCCATTGTAATGTGGTATGGCCCGGGGCCCTCATGCATACATAATGACCACACAGACACACTGAGATAATTTGTGGAAATGGCTACGGGCACATGCGCCCGGCACCTTTTATTGCCAGGGTCACACGCCCAGTGACGCCTGTGCTGGATGGGTATTGGGTAGTGTAAGCAACCCCTCAGGGGTTGGTTGGTGCTGGCAACAACCACAACAGTGATCAGACAATCAGAAGTTCACAGTACAAACAGCAAGGGTACATGACTTGAGCTGCACAGAGTTAGTGGTCCCGGATGCACTGCGGCAGGCACAGGCACACCCGCAAGGGACAGTGACTTGCGGTGCACTGAGATAGGGCCACGCGAGCTGAGCATGTCCTCGTTGATGTCCAAGGAGAATGTCGCGGAGTGTTACGGGGACAGTGGAAGGTGTCCATCCAGGGCATGATGCAGAGGGCAGAAGCAAGCCGAAACAGGCAATATGGAGGAGTTGAATGCTACAGTCCACTTTTCCACCATGTCAGTATCAGCTACATGATGATGATGACAACACCCAGGCCATAGACTCAGACACCACCGAAGTTCAACCAGAGAGTGTCCCTGACTCCCGAGTCAGTGGCACCAGAGCTGGAAGGGGATGCAGTCTGCGATGAGGCCTGTACAATGATATCAAGTCGGCCATAAATAAATCAAGCTCAGTTCCAAATGTGTCACCTACAGGACCGCAGTGTCAGCATGGGCCCACAGCCGCGTGTCATGGCTTGCGATGCACAGAGTTAGTGGCACCAGAGCAGTTGTTGGTAGTGTTCGATCACCACCGTAACGAGGATCCTTTTTTCCTCAGGACTGAACCACGTCTTCCTCTTACTCCTCTCCTTGCGTACAATGATGTGTACTCTGCCATTGCATAATCAAGACTCACTTCCAAATGTGTGACCTACTCGACTGCAGTGTAGGCCGGAGGCAGAAGTCAGCAAGGGCCCACAGACACGTGTGGTCGGAATGCTATGCACAGAGTTGGTGGCACTACATCCAAGGGAGTACAGTGACATAAACACAGCAATGAAATATGTACTCTGCCATTGTGTAATCAAGACTCAGTTCCGAATGTGTGACCTACTTGTCCGCTGGGTATGCCGGTGGAGTACGTCAACGAGGAAGGAGTACTGCGGGGCATGCTCGCGGAGACCGTGATGGTCTGAGGAGGCTGCCAAGATCGCGGGCCTCTGGCTTTGAGCTTGCACCGGAACATGGTGGGCCCTCTTGGAGACACGCAGGTGTCCGAAGGTGAGCAGTGAGGCCTGGATGTGCAGGGGCGGGCAAGACAAGGTCTGGGGACCAGCGGCCTGGGGTGCAGCAGGCGCACAGGATCACAGGCAACACCGCTCACGGCATTGGCCCCGTGGCTGGGTGAGAGGCGCCAGCCTGGCAGACACGTTGGCCATTCCAGAAGAGAACCACGCCCAGGGCTACATGCTTTTTATTCACACCAGTTCGCTGGCCTGGCGTGCGCCGGGCCAGCCCACTACGCTTACAGGGGGGACGTAACGGGCTACATCTCTGAGATCTTCCCCACTGGCTGAGGTGACATGGTTGCGTCTACTGTCCACAACACTACCACCACCAGCAGTATATGTCGACATGGATATGTCGGTGGTCTGCATACTGTAGTCTGTCCAGCACATCCATGCCACACTTGACATTGTGTGCATTCTCATTCATGGGTCACTTGCCTCCTTCGCAGGCGGGCCTGGTGGTGGTGGCGGTGGGTGTTGTGGCCCTGTTGGGGCTACGAGCTGCATGATGAGTAGCTCCATGGCATCTGTGGTTCTTCAGGTGTGGCTCTGGGCTGGGCTCCCTTTTCTGGGGCCGGTTGTCGTCCGACTTTACACCAGGTCAGAGCAGGTGTTAAATCCCTGCTGCTAACGACCCTTATCGCCTGTTTTGTGATCTTATCACCGATCTGGCTGGTCGTTGAGAATGTTGCGAAGTGGTGTGTTCGCTGCTTTTTGCATGGGAACGCCTACTCTGCATCTCATTAGCGTTAGTTGCCGGTGTCAACTGTGGCAATGGTTTTAGCGGCTGCTATCGCACTTAAACTGGTGATATGGGCTGTTAGCATCGGCTTGTGAATGGGGCGATAAATATATCGCCAATTTGGCTGCAATAAAGTGCCGATAACTCTGCGATACGTCCTTGAGAATATGCCCCTTAATGTATTTTTGTCTTTGAAATACTTCTATAATAGACCTCGAAACCACCTGTTTTCAAGCACTTCATTTAAATAGTGCTTGGGGAGTTAAGTGCTACATTTTGTTTCTAGAGATCTGATAGTCTGCCTTATAGACATCCAGTCTCCCCTTCTCTTTTATATATATATATATATATATATATATATATATATATATATTCACTGAAAAAACCATAGGTTTCACACACGTTATAGTTAGGAATTAGCATTTAAAAAACCTTGCAAATTCAATGAAAAAACCATAGGTTTCACACATGTTATAGTTAGCTGGACAATTCACTCGTACAAAACCATTGAAATTCCCCCGTTATAGTTAGTTCAGCTAACTATAACTCGCGCGCCCGCAATCCACTGCTGATGACGTCACATATTATATCACTCATGACATGGTCAGTGACATCACTCATGACATCACTGATGACATCTCAAATGACATCACTGATGACATCACTGATGACATCATCAAGTGAATGTGTGATTTACTTAAAAGTTTAAATATGTTTTATATATATAGGGAAAGGCCTGTTGAAGAATGAGTGGGTGTACAAGTGTGTAAATGGATGATTTTCTGTGGTGCGTAACTGACTCTATAAGTGACTCGTTTAACTGTATCTTACTGCAGACTAGTGACTAAACTGTATAAATGTTTGTATGTGTCTGTGTGTTGGTGTATAAGTGGCGGCATGGTTTTGTGAATACCTATATAAGTGTCTATATAAGTTATTGATTGGTTGTCTGAGTATCTGTATGGGTGTCTGAGTGTTTGTGTGGGTAGGGTGTGTGTGACTCTATGCATAGATGTGTGAGTGGGTGATTCAGTGGGTACATGGTTTTTGGAGTGCATCTGTGATGGACTGTATGGTTGAGTGAGTGTATGTATGGGTGTGTTAGGGATTGAAAGTATATCTCAGTGGTACATTTGTAACTAACTACATATGTGAAAGGCAGTATATGTGCATGTTAGAGTATATAAGTGGATAGATGTGAGAGTGTGTCAATGTGAAACTGACTGTATTGATGAGTGTGTGCTTGTATCAATGATTCTATAAGAGTGTAAGAATGTGATACTATTTTTATGAGTAAGTGAACTTGAGTGTGTATAACTGCATAGGTGAGTAAATGGGAGTGTGATTATTTGCATGACTGAGTAGGTGTAAGAGTAGCTCTATGGATACTTGTTAGTGTGTGAGTGTCTATATAAGTGTATAAATGTATATGATAGTTTTGTACAGAGTGACTGTAATTATGAGTGACTGTACAGGTGAGTGAGTGGAGGTGTATGTAGACTTAAGAGTTAATAAGTGGGTATGTAATGATTGGTATTACAGTATATATGGTTTCGAGAATGGAACTCTTACATTTTTAGTCGGTGTATCAAAGGTTATATTAGGGTGTGAGAAGATGTGGTAATTTTTCACATGGATGATGTCATCAGTGATGTCATCAGTGATGTCATTTGAGATTTCATCAGTGATGTCATGAGTGATGTCACTGACCATGTCATGAATGATGTAATATGTGACGTCATCAGCAGTGGATTGCGGGCGCGCGAGTTATAGTTAGCTGAACTAACTATACCGGGGGAATTTCAATGGTTTTGTACGAGTGAAATGTCCAGCTAACTATAACATGTGTGAAACCTATGGTTTTTTCATTGAATTTGCAAGGTTTTTTAAATGCTAATTCCTAACTATAACGTGTGTGAAACCTATGGTTTTTTCAGTGAATTTGCAAGGTTTTTTAAATCCTTTTTTTTTCTTTTTCTTTTTTCTTTTTCTTTTAAACAATATGCTACCTATGTATATAATCATTGATTTACTGTATCCTGCAATATAGAAATGTTCACCTTTTTTAAAAAATGGTTAGATATAGTTGAATAACATAGTTAATCTCTTCTACAACCCTTTTTTAAATTTTTTTTTAGGAATTTTTACCATGCGCTTACGGTAAGCTTACCGTACGCGCACAGTACGTTTTATGTACGGTGCGCGTACGTAATGTTTATGCTCCGTGTGCGCATGCGTACGTGATTTACGTACGCATCCGTAATTTGCGTGCGACGCGTAAGCGCTTGCTCCCTACGCGCACGCGCGCGCGCACGTTACGCGGAACCGCCGTACGTGCGTGCGCGCATGCCTCTAATGCGCATGCGCGTGTGCTTCTAATGCGCATGCGCGCGTGCCTCTAATGCGCATGCGCGCGTGCGCGCGTCTTACGTACGCGCATGTGTACTTTTACCGTGCGCGTACGGTAAGCTTACGGAGCGCGCACAGTAGGTCATGTGATCCAGAAACAACACTTTTCATTGGTTTAAACTTGTTTCATTTCCAGAAACTTCCAACACCACACCCATTCCCCTCATTACTGCTTGTGATTCCTTAGGAGAAGGAGCTGAATTGTCTTTGGGATACAATGGCAGAGCAGCAGTCCTCTTCTGAGAGTGAGCAGGGCAGCACCATCATTAGTCAGAGTTAGTGGAAACATTGAATTCTTTTGTTTGGGAGTATTTCACTTTTCCAGAGGGGCAGAAAAAGGTAAATGCTCCATTAGTCACCTGCTCACTTTGTGAGCGTGTGTTATCTAGAGGTAATCCAAGGAAGAAGTATTCCTTTGGTAATCACACTATGGTGAGACACATTAGGGATGTACATCCCAGGACTTTTGCTCGACATACTGAAGCAAACCCTTCAGTAAGTCACCCGAGCACATCCGCAGAAGCTCAGCCGAGTACATCTTCGGCAGCTCAGCCGAGCACTTCCTCTGCGGTGGGAGCATCACCCTCTTCTGTTCCTCTGGCCATCTACCCTCGGTTTCAGAGAGTACATATAAGGTGCAACACTTGTTACTCTCTTATTCCTTTTTTTTTATTTTTTTTTTTAAATAAAATATTTATTACACCCTTCAATGTACTTCAGGGACCACAAGAGAAATGACAACAGCAGAGTGAGGAGAACTGAAAACAAGGAACTACGAAAGTAAATGTGTGATAAATACAGATATTTCAAACTTACCTGACCAACTTAATTTTCATTAAATGGTTTTTTTAAATTGCTAGAAAAAAAGGATTAATTTTCATAAAATTTCTTTCTCAATCTGTAACAAAAGAAAAAAAGTATTAATATTTAACAATACATTTTACTAGACATTACACATATTTTCATATTTAACAAAGACATGTTTTGCCCTTTTTTTGCTGTTTTCAGAATATATTGAATTTCACTGCAAATTGTGAAACCAATTGCATTCATCACTTAACAGCGGGCAAAAAAATTAACAATCTGAAAAATTGTTTAAAAAAAGCCCTGAATCTCTTCTCAGTAAAACATACCTTGATAGAAATATAATATATATAATAAAAATATAATCTAGCAACAATAACTATTTGTAATAAATAACGTCTGTAAATCTTGTTGCTTAAGCTCATACACCCAAATAATATCTGTCAAAGAAGTCCACAAGAGAATTTTTTACCTTTCCATGAGGCCAAATGGTAATTTTTAAATTCTTTTTAGATGAAATATCCAATGGTGTAATCCAATATAATCGCAAAAAATGATTTGTTCAGATGTTGCAATTTGTATCTAAAATTTTGGTTTTAGAAAAAATAAATAGGAATTTGGTAATTCTGCAGGCAAACTTTGCTTGAAAATCAATTGAGAATCATTACACAGTGTCCAGCCTTTTTCACATTTAAGATAAACTGTGTAATGACCAGAAGTTATCGTAGGTCCATCATGGAAAATTATTGCAACTGCAACAAAAGATTTCCTGATATTGATAATTGTTTTCCTACAAACTTCTTTATAGAAGTATCCAATTTTGTTCCATCAGCTCTAAAACGTTGCATCATTAAAATTACATACTGTCCATATTTCTTTAAAAATAAAGTTGAAAACATGTCTGATTTACATTTAGAACATTCCATGCTGTGATTGGCATCTCTAACTAATTTACTAAAAGTGACTGTTTGACTCTCTGGTAATGTTAAATATATGAACCTTTCAGAATTAACATTAGAGCTGCATGTGTTGAAACAGTTTTCACAACTATGTTCCCATTTATAAGTCAGACCAAACATATTTTCAATTTCTACCCCTTCTTCTTCCAGTACCATAAGAATATACATCAAGAATTCCTGTGCATCTTGCTGGACATTTTGAGTAAACTGTGTACTTCCTGAACATACATCTAAAAGTTTTCTAACATCAGAAGCACTTTCTATTTTAGTTTTATCGTTACTCAGCTTCTCAAAAAGAAAACTCAGCACAGAACAGAATCTTTTTTCATGATTTAGTATTATCTGCTCTTGCAAACTTTCAAGATAAAATACAACATTCAGCACTACATTAGCATAGCAGTTGACACCAGAGCTATTTTCAAAATGACAACCAACAACCTCTTCAACACTGTCCTTTTTCTTTTTGCTTGCAGTCACATCACTCTCCTTTTGTTTTCTCTTCTGTACATCCTCATTACAGATATTCTCAATTCTCCTTTTCCGACAAACAACACGTTTTTCAAACACAGGATACTGACCTAAATGAGGAGCATAGCTTCTTCTTAATCTATTATATTCCTTTACACAGTTTGCATCAGTACTAACTTTTGAGTCATCAAAGTCTATCATGAATAGACCAGATAATATTTTCACTCGTGACAAAGCAACATATGCCATACCTTCTTTGAACACAGTTGAACCAATGTTTACAAAAGCACTATCTACAGTTAATCCTTGAGATTTGTGAGTAGTTACAGCATATGCTAGAGAAAATGGAAACTGCTTCCTACGTACATATAAGTCTTTCACAAGCAAGAAACGAACTGAACAACGACAAATGTCTTTAACCTCTTCAATCTGATCAAATTTTATTTTTAAAAATTCAATTCCATCTTTTTTCTGGTATTTCACAAAACCCACAACTTTACCCATAGCTCCATTCACTAAACCTTTTTCTACATCCAAATTTCTTCTTAAAAATACTCGACAGGTCATACAAACATAAAGATTTTTTTCTAATCCAGCTGTTTTCGAAATATTCTTCTCTAGAGAATCCAATTTATTTTTCAGTTTGCCTGTTAATGTAATAGTAATTCCTTCATGCTGAATTTTGTCCACTGCTTCCATTTTCTTAATCTCTTCCTTTTCTAATTTCAAAAGTTCCTCATTGAATATCGAGCATTCACGTAGTGTTGGCATTAAGCAGATTACAGTATTTTTTTCAGCAATCTTCTGGTATATTTTCTCTGCAACTATTTCTTCATTTGGAAATAAATTATGTAGCAACCGACTCTGTAATGCTTTTCTGCCAATTTCTGTGAGTAGTCCAATTCTGATATCTTTCAGAATACTTGCATAATCTTCATCGTTTGCTTGCCTCATATTGGTAGTGAGTTCTTTGTACTCAAAGAATGACCAAATAGTCGCATTACCAATACTTCCTAATGACTTCTTTGTGTCTTCATGTGTCACAGTATTAAACACTGGTTGTCCTTTAACTGGAGTGAGCTACAGAAGATCCCCAAAAACTATAACATGTTTTCCTCCAAATAACACGTCATAGTCTCTCTTTAGAATTTGCTGCATTCTTAAATGCACAAAGGCAAGCATTAAGTTTGATACCGCGCCTACCTCATCAATAATGAGAACTTGCATCTTCTTCAACACTCTTCGAAGCATGCTTCTCCTGTTAACTTGTGATATTCAATTTTTTTCTCATGCTCCACTGGTAACATTAGCAAGCGATGTAAGGTAATTCCTTTTATGTTATATGCTGCTAACCCAGTTGGAGCAGTAACAACACAAGACAAAGTTGAATCTGTTTTTTGCTGTAGGTAGCTTCGGATGACTTTAATTAAGAAACTTTTTCCAGTTCCAGCTTGTCCACTCACATACATCCTGATTGGTTCAAATGATGCGCATGAGCACTCTTTCTTTTCATGTAGTAATCCATGGTCAATTTTTTTTGTGACTTCTTCATAAATTTGTTTTTGTTCTTCATTCAGTTGCTGTTCTAAATTTGGTAAGTATACTAAATCTTCCTGAGCTTGATTCATAGCTGTTTCCACTTCAGTCATGGCTATTGCAGCTTCATTTTCTACGATTGGTTGTCCTAGGGGATCTTGACTGAGCGTTCCAGAACTTTGGCTGTCTTGAGAACTGTCTCTAGCTACTTCAGCTGCAATTGTAGCTTCCTGTTCAAATTCTTCATTTAACATTTGCACATAATTTGTGAAAGTACTGCATTTAATCATATCTTTGCAAGCATTAAAGGAATCTTCATAGCTCTGAAAATCTCCAAGTAATTCATCCTCTGAACGCCATGGTTTAAACAGCTGTAAAAGTGCTAAGTAGTAAAATTCCTTTTTGTCAGGAGTTTCGCAACTCAGCTTCCTGTGATTAATCAAGCTTCCTTTTGTTTGCTTCACCAAACATCCTTCCTCACCAATGACTTTATATTTTCCATTGTTGATGTCTTTTGTGGCTTTCCGTGTAAAAATGTAGTTCTGCAGCACTTCATAGAGACACATGTTCTCAAGATGACGACTTCTTTTTGGGTAATATGTGTCCAACATGTTTGATTTCAAAATATCTGTACTTTCCCGGTCATTCTCTGCCAAATATTCAATTTCTCCAACAGATTTTAGTACCCGATTTCGCATTTCTGCAAGGCCTAAACTTACCCAAATTATTCTTCTGGATTTGGAGTACAGACTTGCAGATGATAACCTATCTGAGCATTCGTAGGATCCAATTTCTCGATGCGATAACATCTTTAAACTGAAACTGTATAGCTTTTTACTGACAGTCTTCTCGTGAGAAATCTCTTCCCACATTTCTTTCAATTCTGTTTTCTCAGATTTAGTGATGTAAGATGTGACATACCGAGCAACAGCAATAGAATTGTCAGCTACATACTGTATATCCATGTTAGCATTCCACATGGATAAAATGACTGGGTTGTAGTCATTTATATATTTTGACTCTTCTTTTCTTCTTAGGTTGTAGGTATTTTTGGGAGATTTTCTTGTAATAGTATGTCGCACAGCTGACATAAAACTGTTGACTCTTCCTTTTGAAAGAACAGGTCGTGGAAATCCAAATCGACATTTTGTGTAGAATTTTTCTTTACTCTTGTACTTTCGTCGACAGTATTTTCCACACCGATGACTTTGGAAACGTAAAACTTGCTCTTTTAAGTGTTTCTCTTCTGTGCTTTTAGGTATAGCACATGTTGCATATCCTTCGATGAAACTTAAAACTGCATCATCAGAATCTGTTCCAAATTTTGGGGCATCCTTGATCCACAACAGCATATGAATATGAGGAGCACCTCTTGCTTGGTACTCTTTTCTCCAAAAGAAATCCACAACTTCTCCAAGAGGTGGATTTTTTTTATTGCAGATGAAGGACATCATAGCCTCAAATCTATGATTGAAATCGTCCACCTTTTCCTGTAGGAAACAGCTGGGGAAAACAACGAGCTTCCAAGCTCTCCTCCCATACACTCACGGGAGTTCCTTGTGCTTTCTTCATCTGAAACAGATCAATAGTGTTTGCCATAACTTCTTTTGAATGAAGAGGATGTATGCTGAAATGTTCATACATTTCTTCTTCTTTGGACTTATCCACTTTTTCAATTTGCCCAGCTGGTATTCCTGAGTCTGGTAGTAAAACTTCTTCATCTTCATCCATATAAATTGTTTCATACCATTTGTTATTTCTTTTCAAATATAAATTTGCTCTTTGTACTTTTCGTACATCTACCAGCTCCTGCCAAATTTTCTTGTTCTTTGTTGGTACTCCATTAACCAAAATAACTAATGGTTCAGTTTCCAATGTATCTGCATCAATAGTTTCCATATTTGTTTTCAAATCCAATGGCAAATAGACAACTCTTCCTTTTAAACCTCTTTGTAAATCCGAAGGACGTAATTTGCCTGTTTTGGGCTCCATACGAACTATAGTCTGGAACGGATGGACACATTGAATGAGTATAGACTCATACGTATTTAAATCACTAAGTTCTGCAGGAATTTCAACCAATTCTAAATTATTATGTACAGCTCTTGCTGGCATTTTATTTTCTTCTAACTTGTTATAACAGTATTTACAAATACGGTGATATTCACCCAAATCAAAACAATTTTCCAGAAATAAATATGTAGCAAAATCCAACCACTTAGTATTATCTTCTTTTTCACTTTTTTTATAGAGATCAACATACCTTGTTTGTTTTTTATAATGGCTTCTCCGGCGACATATACAAGTAATATTTGGTCTTTCATTAGAGATGATAGTAAATTTTGTCATTTGATCTTCAAATGTTTTACTAACAGTGAGTTCTACATTCTCTTCCCCATTTTCTTCAATAACTGTGTCATTTTCTGCAGTTTCTTGCTCTGGACCAAAGTAACAAAACTGAATTTCATCAGTAACCTTCTCTACATCTGATACAGATCTAGGCCTGGGCTAAATTTCCGTTCCGCTCGCGGAAATTGCGATAATTTGAGATTTTCGCGTTCCACGGAGAGCGCAAAAATGTCAAAATTTCCGCATTCCGCAGTTTAGCGATAATTTGGTTCTTGCTCGCGCTGTAAAATAATACATTCTCGCGCGCGCGCGATCGCCTTACCTAAATCCCCGCGTTCGCCGACAAGTTTTCCCGATCCGGTCGCGTTCTCCACAAGATGTTGGATTGTTGGTAGCCATTTGCGCTGTCTCGCGACAGTTCGCGCCCGCAGTAACGTCATGCGTTGCGCGATCACGTCTTTCTTCTCGCGATCATGCACCGCAAGAAGAGTGAAAACAAGATGGCCGCGCCCGCAAGCAACCGCATGGGTAAGTTGGCGACCCGCGAACACGCAGAAAATACCGCGAACGGGCGGGAAAAAAACTTCCGCATCTTCGCGATATTTCCGCGTGTTTGCGGAGATTTTAAATATTTTCGTGATAATTTGCGAAAGTCGCTTTCGCAAATTCCGCCCACCCCTATACAGATCCACGGAACAGAGCCCTATTCAACTCATTTAACTTTAGTGCTGGACTTTTAGCAAAATACAATCTTCTCACAAACTTTCTCATTTCAGTATGATGAACCGCCAGCATCCTAAAATAGTGAAAAACACTTTGGCAAACTTTCCTAGAAAGACAAGCCAGAGAATGTCCTTGCAAACCAGTATTCTCTCTCACTCTACATGGATCTAGTCTTTGAAGCACCTTAATCTTCTGTTTAACACTTTTTTTTACTATATTCTCTTAGAAATTCACGTAATTTATCAATTGATTCCTGTCGTACAGTACAAATACTACTACAATTCCAAGTGTACACTGGGGCTTTAGGACGTCTCCCCATAACCTCATCAGCTATCACTTCTTCCTCATTTCTTGGAACCATTTTCTCCTTTTCCATTATACAACCATCTTTCACTTCATAAGCTCGGCCACTGGTGTCAACTGCATGCAGCAAACTATTACTTTGAAGATAACTCTCTTCATTAAAAAATGGTTCAGTACTTGAACTATGCATCCATTCTCCTAAAAACACTTTACAAAAGTTATTTCTTTTCACCACTCTTTTTGTTTTGCTTTGTGACTTCATTACATTGACCATTTTATCTAATGTACGGATCCTGTTCAAAATTAAAATGAATAGTTTTCTTTTTAAATCTAAAGCCTTAGCTACAATTGATTCGATTTCTTTTTTTCGCTTATAAAATTTCGCTTTCTTCTTATATTTTTTCACATCCTTTAGCAAATTGGACATCACTCTTCTCTGAAACATTTTTCTACGAATTTCTTTAAATGCTGTTTTTCTTTTTAAGTCAATCTTTATTGCTTCTAATTGTACATTAGCATTTTCTAATTTCTCACTTTTGTCCTGTTCTTTTCTACTTGAAACTCTATTTGCAGTGCGGACATTTTTCAAATTTGTTCTTTTTTTGAAGATATTTTTAAAAAAATCCTTGGTTTGCTTACCAGAAGACTTTTTCTTTTTTCCAACATGAGGATTTTCAACTAATTTGGGTCCTCCAGTTGTCTTCAAATATACATGTTTTTTCTGTTCTTTTCTCTTCCTTGATTTTATAGGCATCTTTAACTTATTTCACTGTTGTTCAGCAATACCTGAGCTTTTCAAATCTTATAATACTATCTCCCCCTTTCCTACAAGTGAAAAACACAATAAAACCAACATGAATTAAAGCTTCCCCTTTCCTACGAATGCAATTCTGAAAGAACCAGAGTACCACGAATTTGATCTCTGACAACAATTCCTGTGTGCGCACAGACTCATGGTGTGATTCTAGGCAGAAAACAAAATTTGATTTGCAATTTGAAAGCACACTTACTACTGTGGTAGAGCAAGTGATAATTACTGTAACAGTCTGACACATTTTCATTATATTTTTCAGAAACAGAAAAGAGCACATGCCCAAACTGCTTTTTGAGACCATGAACATGTGCAACCTGAATCACATACTACACTCTAGCAAAAGAAATGAGCCTTGGTGAGATTCAATGTATTAGCGTTACTCACTGCTATCTGAAACACCACACAGCGCTGAATAGTAAGATTCACTGTACATGAGAAACAGCTTGCTCTCTGCTAAGAGTGTGCTTCTGGAGACTGTCTACTGTCAGGTGCAAAAGAGATCTGCATTGATCCTTGCGTAACTGCATAAACATTGGAGACATGTATGTAATACTACATGTGTGGTAAGGGTTAATTTGACTTCTGAACATGTACAAACTACATGACTCATTGCAAGAGTGTAAAGAAAATCTACCATGTTGATGTCAAATGTGTTTGCATTGACCTCTCATTTGTGACATATTAATTTGGGCTCAATGCTAGCCATCACAGTTCAATAAAACAAGCTTCCCCTTTCCTACGAATGCAATTCTGAAAGAACCAGAGTAACACGAATTGAATCTCTGAGAACAATTCCTGTGTGCGCACAGACTCATGGTGTGATTCTAGACAGAAAACGAAATTTGATTTGCAATTTGAAAGCACACTTATGACTGTGGTAGAGCAAGTGATAATTTCTGTAACAGTCTGACACATTTTCCTTATAGTTTAAAGAGGCAGAAAAGAGCACATGTCCTAACAGCTACTTGAGACCATGAGCATGTGGAACCTGGGTGAGTGATTAGACTAGAGCAAAGGAAATGAGCCTTGGTGAGATTCAATTTATCAGCGTTACTCACTGCTATCTGAAACATCACACAGCGCTGAATAGTAAGATTGACTGTACATGAGAAACAGCTTGCTCTCTGCTAAGAGTGTGCTTCTGGAGACTGTCTACTGTCAGGTGCAAAAGAGATCTGCATGGACGCTTGCGCAACTGCATAAACATTGGAGACATGTATGTAACACTACATGTGTGGTAAGGGTTAATTTGACTTTTGAACATGTACAAACTACATGACCCATTGCAGGAGTAGAAGGAAAATCTACCATGTTGATGTCAAAAGTGTTTGCATTGCCCTCTCATTTGTGACATATTAATTTGGGCTCAATGCTAGCCATCACAGTTCAATAAAACAAGCTTCCCCTTTCCTACGAATGCAATTCTGAAAGAACCAGAGTAACACGAATTGAATCTCTGACAACAATTCCTGTATGCGCACAGACTCATGGTGTGATTCTAGGCACAAAACGAAATTTCATTTGCAATTTGAAAGCACACTTACTACTGTGGTAGAGCAAGTGATAATTACTCTAACAGTCTGACACATTTTCATTATATTTTTCAGAAACAGAAAACAGCACATGCCCAAACTGCTTTTTCAGACCATGAACATGTGCAACCTGAATGACATACTACACTCTAGCAAAGGAAATGAGCCTTGGTGATGTTCAATGTATTAGCGTTACTCAGTGCTATTTGAAACACCACACAGCGCTGAATAGTAAGCTTCACTGTACATGAGAAACAGCTTGCTCTCTGCTAAGAGTGTGCTTCTGCACACTGTCTACTGTCAAGTGCAAAAGAGATGTGCATTGATCCTTGCGCAACTGCATAAACATTGGAGACATGTATGTAACACTACATGTGTGGTAAGGGTTAATTTGACTTCTGAACATGTACAAACTACATGACCCATTGCAGGAGTGTAAGGAAAATCTACCATGTTGATGTCAAATGTGTTTGCATTCCCCTCTCATTTGTGACATATTAATTTGGGCTCAATGCTAGCCATCACAATTCAATAAAACAAGCTGCCCCTTTCCCACGAATGCAATTCTGAAAGAACCAGAGTAACACAAATTGAATCTCTGACAACAATTCCAGTGTGCGCACAGACTCATGGTGTGATTCTAGGCAGAAAACGAAATGTAATTTCCAATTTGAAAGCACACTTACTACTGTGGTAGAGCAAGTGGTAATTACTGTAACAGTCTCACACATTTTCATTTGATTTTTCAGAAACAGAAAATAGCACATGCCCAAACAGCTTTTTTATGCTGAATACAAACCATCACAGTTCCAAAAAACAAGCTACCCCTTGCCTGCGAGTGCAAGGCTAACAGAGCAAGAGCAACACAAATTAAATCTCTGATAACAATTCCTCTGTGCACACACACTCATGGTGTAATTCTAGGCAGAAAACATTATTCCTGGGTGATACCAGTACACCTTAACTTATGGTGAAGACATACTCAATAATATCTGACAAGTTCAAGACAGTTAAATATCTCCCAAAACACAAAATGTGAAAAACAACTTTAAAAGAAGAATCACATTTCTATTATTTATATCAAAATGCTCCACATACATTCCCTCTCAAATTCATAACTCACCTTTAAAAGTGGTTAGTTCAGAAATAAATGTGGCACTCAAACATCAGATTATAAGAGCCAGAATCTCTGAGCTGTACACCTCTCTCCTCTCACCAGAACCAGTTAATGGCAAGGTTTCCCTCTCTTTTTCCACACATATACATGTTAACTCCAAATCACAGTCCTTCCCACAATTTTTTCAAATGGAAACACACATTTCTATTGGTTGCAAATTTCATCCCTTTCCAAATGATCCCTTCCCCCAACATGACTTCTGACTGCTACCATAGCAACAGATCATGGAACACAGGTGTGAGCAGAGAGGTCAGAAGTTCAGCACACAATGTTTCTAATCCAAAGAGCAAGAGTGCTTGACTTTTCAAACCTAACAGCAAATCCAAAGTAATGTTCTGTGTGAACACATTTTTCTGAACCAATACAAAACATGCTTTTAAAAATCTAAACATACAGCCTAGTTTTAACTGTAAAATGGTTTGAATCAGCCAATCAGTTATTTTTAAAGAAAAAAAAAAGTATGTTACCCTCCATTTTACATCTATCCTTCTTTTCATATTGCCATTCTACTGAAAGACACCTTCTGAGTGCATCCAGATCTCCTTGAAAGATGTTCACAGTGTGGATTATAGGTCACAGCTATGTCTTCTGGAGTGAAAAGTTTGCAGAAAAAAGAGGTATTGTGAAAGACCTTGCTTTGCCAAATGTAGACATTAAATGGATTGGTCAGAGAGGGTTAAAGTGGCACCATTTAATGCCTTTGGTGAAAACCTTTCTACATCTCCCACAGCCTAACCGTATTATTGTGCACTGTGGTGGAAATTACCTAGGCACTTTAACTGGGGTAGGTCTGGAAATGCTTATTAAGGACACCTTTGTGCAATTGATGTCACTCTTTCCACAAACTGCCTTTGTATATTCTAATATATGCCAAAGGCAAAAGTGGAACTGGTCCAACCAATTTTGTCCGCAGATTGACAAAGCAAGAAAGCACGTCAATAAGTCTGTTTCTGCTTTCCTCAGAGACTATGGTATGGGTTCTATATACCACAACAACTTGCGTTACAACATGCAAGATATTTATAGAGGAGACGGTGTACATTTCAATGATGAAGGGAACAGAGTCTTCCTCTTGAACTTTAGACTCTGCATCGGTACTTACTTATAGGTACAAAAAACACTCCATGAACACAACGGCTCTTTTTAGAGCCAACCAACATCCGAACATTTCATTTTGATTTTTAATTCTATTTTTTTTTTCGCCGTACGCTTACCGTACGCACACGTTACGCGTACCCCGCGATTTAAAAAAAAAAAAAAAAGGTATTTTTCACCCTTCGGGGTCCTTCAGGGACCCCCTGACAAAGGCTAGGGGGTCTGCAACTCTCTACCTTGCCCCCTTTTCACGTTCTCCACCTTTGTTTTTTAGTGTGAGACACACAAAATGGCGGCCGACACTTCCTGATTTCGACCGACTGGAATGTTTACTGTCATGTAACCACCAATCAGAATTACGCTCGCGCACGGCAGCGTGCGCGTACGGTATGCTTACAGTACGCGCACGGTGCGCGCTTATAGATATACATGTACTTTTAACTGAAATATTCTCATGAACTACAGAACAGATTTACTTCAGATATTCAAAAGGCACATCCCTGACCTGAGGACTACCTCTCTGCCAAATTTCAAATAATTCTGTTCAGCCGTTCGGGCTGTACCTTGGACTAAATGTCCCTATGGAAAAATGCATGGGGGAAACATGTTTTGGGACCCCCCTTTTTTCTCAGCCCCCGCTTGACTAATCACCCCGAGACTTTCAGGGTAGGAGCGGAGCGGAACGCCCCACCTATTTTGAAAAATTCGCGAGGATTCGTCAACCGGTGCCAAAGTTATTCAAAATAGAATTTTCAGATTTCCTATGGAAACACGGTCCTAACTATAACTATCTACTGGCGACTGCCAGTAGATAATATATATATTTATATATATATATATATATATATATATATATATCTCTTTATAGGTAGTTCCTGTCCAGTTTTATCTGTGGCCCAAAGTGTGCCCTCATTCGAGTTCAATTTTTAGACACAAATGCCTATTCTTCTGTCAGCATCGAGCGAGTCTTAAACATGTTCAGAACTCTCAAAGGGGAAAAGAACTCTTAGTTACATGTCGTTCCCACACCAACATTTGGACCTGCAGGTTAGTGGTGACTTGAGTCTGATATGAAAGTTCTACCCGGGTCCTGTCTCCAGGTATATTTGTGCACCACAGTGACTTAACTCTTGTGGCTGTACGTTCTGGCAACAACCTTGTATGGACTGACGCTCCAGCACCATCCATTTTCAAGGCTGTTTTTTTAAAGTTTTATATAGGCAAATTAGGCCCAAAGGTATTGGAGCACTTTTTAGCACCAGTTGCGTTACATTCGGACACATTCATTTTTTGTTAGGGACAGGGAGATTGAGTGATTTGCCCAGAATCACAGGGTGTTGAGAGTCCCTGCCAAGATTCGAACCTGGTTTACCAGCTCTGAGGTCATCTGCCCCAGCTGTTAGGCCACATCCTCTCCCCAAGCTAGCTGATTCTAGCTTTGCCCTGCCTGGGCATAGGTCCTCATCTTTTGGATGCATCATACACACTCCTGCTCCACTTATCTGACAGAGTGGGCAAAATGTGGCAAAATGTGCCGGTGGTGCCCCCACTGTGAGACTGCAGGAGGATTTCACCTCAGAAAACACACACCAGCCAACTTCTTCAATGCACCACGTGATTTTACTCATCCCTCCAACTTGTGCACATTAGACTTGTTAGTCTGTGTTTCAAGATAGATCAGGTGGACAACTGACATCTCTGCAGACCCCTGGCACACTGTGTGGACTTTTCAGCCTCACATTGTGATGTAGTCTTGGCACAGTACATCTTAGTAGACAGTGCACCCAGAGCAGGAGGCTCTGTCCCTGCCCCAACAGCTCCCAGAAGGTGGGGTGGTTGCTGCAGAAGGACATGGAGGCAATCTCCCTCAGCGATGTTGACAAGAAGAAACCTCTCCAGGGGGCTCAAGGGTTCCACCTGCCACCCTGAAGCCTTCCCAGTGGAACTAGAACCAGTGGCTCACAGCAAGAAAGGAATGGTGCCCTATGGTGCATGGATGTGCCCAGGCAGCAGTTTAAAAAAGGGGATCTGCCCTTTCTGTTTAACTGACCTTTCCATTGTGTTGAATCTTCTGGGTTAACTGCACGGACCCCGCTGTCCTATCCTTATTCACACAATAACAGAAAAAGACAGAGAGCCAAGTATGTGTACTACACTTATTTTCTGTTAATTAGATTTCCTTTTCAATCTTTCTTCTTCTAGGGGAGCTTGTCTTCACCCGTGTTGTCCATCATCTACTGTCCAAAGGAATTCCCTTGTTCCCCTTGCTTCCTTTCTTCCAGTTTCTATTACAATACTCCTGAACTTCTGAACCTAATTTTCACCAAATTATATTGTAAATCCTCGCAGTAGTAGTATTTTGAAACATAATAATTTGCTCATGAGTTTACTTTTAAATTCAGTTGCAAACATATTGTGTCCCTTAACCTCCAGTCTCTGTGTAAATGCACCTACTAAGGGCTTGCTAATCAATGTATGTTCAGTAGTAAACTGTGTTTGTATTTGGGACACAATCCTTGAATACAATCCTGACATTGTATTTCTCAGTGAGGCCTGTTTGAAAGATAACTGTGCCCCAATTCCATGTGACTTACTCTCTGACAATTATATCTGTTTCATGTCCAGTCGTACAAACAAATGGGCAGAGGCTTAGCATTGCTTCTTAACAATGCCCTTTGTGGTCACTCTAATGATTCTACTCAATCTGATGCTCTCCCAAGCCAAGACGTGAAATATCTTGCTTATCTTCCGCCCACCTTCGACTCTAAATGCTTCATTAGTTCCAGTAAGGAATCTTTCACCATCTTAAACAAACTCCTCAAAATCCCGGACCCGAGACCGAGAGACCCCCCAGACCCCAAAGGTGATGAGGAAAAGTGCTACAAGTTAGCGAATTTCTTCAAGGAGAAAATCCAAGAAATCCTCGACTCTATTCCATCCACAAGCTTGAGCGAGGAAAAAGAAGCTAACAACTCTCCTACCCCCCCATGTCTCACTTCCTGGGGACAAGTGACGGCAGAAGAGGTTGAAGATACGCTGAATATCATTAAAAGCGGGTCTCTCAGGGATCCTGCTCCCTTACGTATTCTCAAAAAGGTAGCACCCACGATCGTTCCCCCCCTCACCCACCTTATTAACGCCTCCCTTTAACAGGGAGTCGTCCCCCCTCGCTGGAAGGCGGCAGTCGTCAAGGCACTTTTAAAAAAACCCTCCCTTGACCCTGCCGACCTAGCAAACTATAGACCAATTTCCCTTCTCCCGGGAACTAGCAAGATCGCGGAAAAGCTCGTGAACAGAAAACTCTCACAATTTCTGGAGAATAACAACCGTCTAAAAAGTTCGCAGACGGGATTCCGCCCCGGGCAGGGCACCGACATTGCCCTCCTCATGGCGGTGGAGGAGGCCAGAGCACTCTTAGACGAAGGAGGATCAGTGGCAGTGATCCTCCTCGACCTGAGTGCGGCCTTCGACACCGTCAATCACCAGCTCCTTATCCAACGACTCAGGAGTGTCGGTGTTGAAGGAACTGCTCTGTCCTGGCTATCGTCCTTTCTGAGTCAACGCTCCTTTCAAATCTGGGAGAATAACACCCGCTCCTCCGATACTCCCCTCCAATGTGGCGTGCCTCAGGGCTCCTCCCTTAGCCCCACATTATTTAACATCTACATGTCCCCATTGGAGGAGGTTGTTACTCCGTTCGGAGTGAGCATCGTCAGTTATGCTGACGATACACAGTTAGTGGTGTCCCTCTCACATCCCAGACAACAACCTGCGGACCTTTACAACTGTCTGACACAGATACAAGGATGGATGAACAGATCGTCTCTGAAACTTAACGGTTCAAAGACTGACATTCTCCTCCTTGGTCAGAAGGGACCTTCTCCACTACAAAACATCTGGCCACCCTGTCTAGGCCCGCTCCCAGACCCCAAACCAGAGGTAAAAAGCCTGGGTGTTTGGCTTGATAAGGACCTCTCATTCGTAACACAAGCAAAAAAGGTAGCCGGGACGTGCTTTGGGCTGCTCAGGTCAATTCGAAAGATTCTGCCCCTGCTCCCCCACAAGTCCCAGAAACTGTTGATTCAAGGCCTGATACTCTCCAGGCTCGACTTTAGTAATTCCATCTACTTAGGGGCCCCAGAGACAACCCTGAACAAATTACAAAGGGTCCAAAATGCAGCTGCCCGGATCCTCACTAACACCCCTGCCAGAGCTTCAGCCAAACCAGCTCTGAAGCGTCTCCATTGGCTTCCGGTGAGAGAACGGGTGATGTTCAAGGCCCTCTGCCTGGCACATAGACTGCTTCAAAACAATGGCCCCCCAAGCCTGGAAAAATTTATCAAACCTTACAAAGCCGCTAGATCCCTCCGCTCCGACCAGGAACATCTTATCGTCACTCCCAGAGTAAAGAAGGCCCGAACAGGAGGAAGACGCTTCTCGGTCCACACCGCACGCCTCTGGAACGCCCTACCTCATCTCCTGAGAACTGAACCCAACCACCTACGGTTCAGGAAGCAATTGAAAACCCACCTCTTCCCCTAACCAGTCTCCCTCCCTGCCTCCGCTGACCCCCCAGTTGTACTGATTTTAGCGCTTTGATACTTACGGGTGACTACGCGCTCTATAAAAATAAATAATAATAATTTAAATTACTTTGAAATGTTCTTTCCAGTATCATAGATGAGATTTCTCCCACTCTTCTGGCTGGCAGCTTTAATGTGCATTTTGATCTACGCTCATCTCTACAAACCCCATTGTAACTAGGGCTGTCTACAGTTTTCATTCAGGCCTTGGATAAAAGTGTACTTTTCAACACTATAGGCCAAATTCTATATATTACTTGCTTGCCTGTTTTGTATGACATGGTGAAACTGACAGTAGGTACCATTGGATACACTAATTTCTGCCACTACCTTTCTAATTTGGAGAAAGCAACGTTGCTCCTATCCCACTATAATCACACCATTACTGAAATCTTTACATTGAGCAGCTTCTTTTGTTCAGGTTCGGAAGAAGAAACAAAGACATAATCAACCTTGGTGCTACTGAACTTCAGAAAATAAAGAAAGAACTGCAGGTCATAGTAGTAGTGGTGATGATTTCTATGATCGCGATCTTAAAATCTATCGGCTCTAGTATAGCCAAACTTATAATTATGCCATTAAGAGCTGCAGCGACTCTTACTACACTGAGAAAATATTCAAAGCTATTAGCAAATCTGCTACGATTTTTGCTATTAAAGAAATTAGTGATACTCACTGGCACTCTGAGCACCAAGACCACGTGAAAAACGTGAACAACCTGCACATTATTTTACTATAAAGAATGATGTTATCCAAATCATTAAACACCAGCGAATCAGCTACTTCTTTATAGAGGAGAACCCCTGTGGGGGAAACGACCCTAACAACGCGGGCATCACATTGCGATGCCATTACAACGCGGTTGTTACAACGACCGCGTTGTATCCACGCAATGCCATTACTATGCAACTCGTTACATCGACTTGCGGTAGATGGCGTGCTAACATTAGAAATAGTATAGTTTACTATTACAACACCTTCCCTACTGTTATGTAGGCTGGAGTTGGAATAGTAAATTATACATTTCTAATGTTAGCACGCCATCTACCGCAAGTCGATGTAACGACTTGCGTAGTAATGGCTTTGTGTGGTAACAACGTGGTCGTTGTAACAACCGCGTTGCAACAGCATGCCTAGTAATGGCTCGCGATGTAATGAGTCCTATTCCCCTGTAGTGAATCTTAAGCGGTTGCTGTAATGTTGTCTTTCCAGTGCTCAACAAAAAAAGAGTTTGTCCATCTAGTGTCAAGTTGTCCCCCTCTATGTGTAGACATTCTTCTTACCCATAGTCTTAAGAATGTTTTTAGGTAAAGGTTGTGCTGTGATGATGACTAGTAACTCTTACTTAAATACTGGCTTCATTCCAGCTGAATGGAAGTCTACAATTGTTGCCCTTATATTTAAGAAATCAGTGTTTACCATCCAATCTTGCAACTTCCGTATTAGTCAAACCTCGAAAAAGCTGTTTACAACCAGCTTCTGAGTTGTGTTTAGACTAATAATATATTGCATACTATTAAAGCGGATTTTTGTTCTGAAAACTGTGGCATTAGCTGTATTTGAACTGAAGACGTACCGCTCATATGGCCCGACCAGCTGTCATTTTCCTGTTGGCAGTGTTTGATAAAGTAAAAAATCATTAAATCCTTTTGGCCAAATGGTCTTATGTACATGGCACAGCACTTCTGTAGTTTTGGGACAACCAAACCCAAAATGTAGGTCATTCCTCACTCATAGCTATAGAATTGGAGCTTAGATAGGGAGCACCTTAACGATCTACTCTCTGTCTCTGCTATTTTTGAATGTATATGTCCTTCCTTTGGGTAACTTACTTCAGCATTTGGTCATACTTTCTTTTTGTATGCAGAAGACACTTGAGACAGTTTAAGGATCTCCGACTTGAGTTATAATCAATTAAAACTGAAAGGAGATACAACAGATATTACGTACATTTTATAGGAAATTTGCCTTTTCTGTGTGGTCACCCCGGATTTTTCACTTTTTGCTGGACACTATATTTTTGCAGGCTTTAGACGTCAGTACACTTTACCCCAGTTAACAAGTAGTAAAGTCCTAATTGGCATATTTAACTTGCCTATAAGTCCATAGTATGTGATACAAATTGTACCCAGGGCCTGAAAGTTAAATTCCTCTAATGGGCTACAGTACCTATTGTGCCATCCATAACAGTGACAGTGCAAACATGGTTACAGGCCTGCAACAGTAATCTAACTTCAGCAGTATAAAACGGTGGTTTGAATCGTCAGAATAAAGCCATTTGACAGGTAAAAACCTACCTTTCAAATATTAATAAGTCACCCTTATGTAGGCTTTGTAGCCCACAAGGCAGCATGCATCATATTTAAAAGTAGGACATGTAGAAATGTAATTTTAACATATCCTTACTGTGATTAGTACCCAAAAGCTATTTCACTCTGACAGGTTTAACTGTCCTATGTAGAAAACCAAAAATATAGAATAAAATACTAATACTGTATATCAGGTAAGGGAACAGCTAAAGAAATAATGAAAACTATTTTATTATTAAAAATCTATTCAATAAAGAAGTTTGATTTTTGATTAAATATTAAGGAAAAGTAACTTTTAAAAAGTTACTGTTTACCTTCCTGAGCTGTCAAATGGTTACTTAGCATAATCCTCTGCCAGCTTCCATCCAGTCATAAGCCTTTGAATAGGTGTGAACAGGTGTGTTATTCTTCCCAGGAGCAAACAACAGGCTGACCTGTATGGCCAGAGACGAATCCTTAGAATCTCACAGAATATGCAGAGTAGGGGCTGTGGGCCTTCATTTGATGTCACTGTCAACTCCTGTTGAACTCCGGTTAAGTTATGAGTTTGATTGGCTGGCACATAGGTCGGTTCTGCTGGCACATTTTGGTGAAATTCCCTAGCCTTTTTTCACCCCAGACTTCTTGAGGCCCTCGCAGTAGAAGGGAAAACATTTCCAGAACCGGATGTGGGGAATGGTCATGGTGTTCCTCCACTTCAAAGACTGGCACCAGGTATAAATATTGGACCCTCAGAACACCTCCTCAGTATACTCCTGGACCTGTGGAAGACTTCAGAAGGACTGCCTGGTACCACAGAGGACTACATTGCTGCTACCAGAAGACTGCTATGCTGCTTGTTGCATGCTTTGCTGCTTAAGGGAGAACGGGACCATCTCCTTGAATCCAGGACCACCAGAAGTGACTCCAAGGACTAGTTGGCTGCCTTCCTGTGTGAGATACATGGGAATAACAAGCTCCAGAGACCTTGTGCCCTGCACCTGGCCTTGCAGTTGTGAAAAACAAATTTAGTTATCCTTCACTACCAAGACATGTAAAACTTAAAAATACATGTCCTACTTTTTAAATACAATCCACCCTGAACTATGGGGATTTAAGGTGTACTTATATGTAGTAAAAAGGAAGGTTTAGGCCTAGCAAAAGGTATATTTAGCCAGGTCAAATAGGCAATTTAAATCTGCACTACAGGTTGCAATGGCAGACCTGAGACAGTTTTTAAAGGACTGCTTTTGTGGGTGGCACAATGAGTGCTGCAAGTCCACTAGTAGCATTTAATTTATAGGCCTTGGGTACAAGTGGTACCAAATACCAGGATCTTATAAGTAAATTAAATGTGCCAATCAAGTGTAGGCCAATGTTACCATGTTGTAGGGAGAGAGCACAAGCACATTAGCACTGGTTAGCATTGGTAAAGTGCATAGAGTCCTAATGCCAAAAAAGACAGGAGGGGTGAAGGAAAAACGTTTAGGGTAAGACCACACCAAGGATGTCAGGTCTAACAACTATAACTTCGACATGCCATAGAACTTCAAGCGGGAAGTGACGCACTCGCAGGAGCAGCCCCAGGAAAAAGACCAGGCCTGCAACTTAGAGCAGATTGTACGCAAAGGCTATGTCTTCTTCTTGAGTTCAGCAACTTACAACTTCGCCTTCTGATCTCAAAGGCACGAGGGCACACTTGCCATACAATTTCAAGTTCTGAGTCCATGCACCAAAGGCACACCTTGTGCTGGGCCATGACTGACATATGCTTTTTGCAGTCACAGCCCAGCTTGAATCTTTTGGTTTTCAATGGGGACCTCATTCCCTAGCACACAGTAAAAAAAGTTTGAACCAACAAGTCAGGACCGGGTTTCCAGATCCATGTTGAAAGTTGCAGAAAGAAAGGATGATGCCAGTGCACAGGGGTGGCGCTTACATGCAGCTCTGCGCTGACACTTCCAGGGTGGTGTGAGTGACACCACCTAGCCACTCAAAGGAGCACTTCTATGAAAAATATCCAGATCTAGGATAGCGCCTGGGGGATATTCTAAGGTGGGGTATCTGTGTTAGAAATATCCATCAAAAGAGATATATATTTTCAGAGGACGTGTACAGCTGTGGTATGATGTAATGCATATAGTTTAAGATTGAAATATCCAGTGCTTTAAATGGGGGCAAAATAGTGCAGGCACTCATTTAAATGTGGCGAGTGGGCGGAGCTTGGGGGCGGGGCTTAGGGCAAGACATGCTGATACTTATTGACTTCGATACTACTTGCAGCACATACCAAAACACATGGGAAATGTCTTTCAATGAACAAAGCAGGTTTGTTTACTTATAACAAAAAACACGAAACCCAAAGGCGGCGATATTTCCACTTTTTGTTGCTTTGTAAAATGTGCAACATACATTTTTGCTGTTCTCTAGTGACACAGAAAGAAACAAGCAGACATGCACCGACAAACATTCCACACATTTCCGCTAATATAACTTCCAAGAGTGTCTCTATTGTCTCCCCCCCTCCCCCCTTTTCTCTCATTTTTCTCAACAATCTCAGGCAAGCAAACATAAGCAGACACTTAACAAAAGAATCGGTACGCTTTACAGCCATTTGAACCTGGTTACCTCCCATGGCTTTCTTAATTACGCTATCACTGGGCTGCCTCGATGTCTGTGAACACCGATATGGTATGCAAATGAGCCCACGCTGAATTGTTCAGCTGGGCTCGGCGCAGGTCTATATAAGTGCCTTAATAATAAAAAAAAGGCCGCCAGCGTTTCATGAGTACCGGTACTCTTCTCGGCAGTAGAGAAGTGCCGGTACTCCGAGTGATAAATCTAAGAAGTGCTGGTACTCAGTACCGGTGACTACCGGCCCATTTAAAGCACTGGAAATATCTAATTTTGCTGGTAGACACTGCTCAGTTGAGATGAAAGCCCTCTCTGCTTCTTTAAAAGACTTGTGCATATACAGAAAACATGTTCAGTCAGAAAAATTCGTGCATATTTATTTATTAATAGAAAATGTGTGTACATAAGAACATTTGTTGTCAATTATTGCTGAGAGAAACACTTAAGATTAAGCGTGCTACCATGAATATGGAAGCAAAATTATTTTCCTTAGTTCATGTAATTCAATTGCTCTGAATCACCAGGCACTTGTGAAAATGTTTTCTTTAATTGGCAAGCTTCAGGGAGTTTTGAGGCAAAGTTTTCCTACCTCCTCTCAGCATTTAGTGGGTGCATCTAACCCACAACACCTTTGACTATGTCCATTAGAGGTTTGAAGGCATACAAAACACCTGCTGTCACTCTTCGGAAACTGACTTCCCATAGCTCAGTCTGTTCAGATGCTGTGGGGAAAGCTGCCCCATAACATGCATGATTTTCCTTGACAGTGTGCGTCTTTTATTCTGGTTCAGTAGATGGCGTCCCTTGCCCTGTCTTAAAGGTGCTTCACTATAGAAGAGTTCTTACCTTTAGATTTTTAAATAACTGATTGATACAAGTTCTTAAATCCATCCCTGACAATGGAGAGAGTTTCCACGATGGACTGCCATAGACGGCGGTGGGATATTTACTGCTTTAGATTCATCTGTTTTCCCAAGTGAAGAACACCTCCTACACACTTTTTTAAAAAACATTTTATGACACTCAAGAAAGCCTCTTCAGCTGCTAGTTCTATTTTTCAGTCATCAACAGTTATCCTGATTGTGCCAGAGATATTTTCCAGCGATAGACATCAAACCATTGGATGCTGTCTGGGTCACTTCACTCTGTTGACAGACTGAACACAACATGGCTTTGTAGCGACAAATGAATTTTAAGTTCAACAGTCCTCGTTGGTCACCATAGTTGTGGCATTCTTCTCAGTCACATTCTGAAGTGCAGCTGGTCACCCAAAGTTCCAGATGACAATACTGGAATGGATGCAGGCTTACAGAGAAGGCTCTCGCATAAGGGTCAGGGTTGGCACCACCGTTAGAGAGAGAATCAAATGATCAGGCGAGCAGCTCCGAATTCCTCTGCTTCCTCACAGCATCCAAGAGCCGACTAACATAAGAAGTTATCAGGTCATCCATCTTATAGCCCTGCAATTAAACAAAAATACAAATGATATTCCATATATTCTCTTAGGTGATTAGTGTTGTAAAACATTTGTGCCTGTGCATCACATTTTAGTCTGGATAGAGCATGTTCTGGACCAGAGGCGGCTGCTGCCAAAACAAACTGGAGGGGCAGTGTGGGGGGGGGGGGGGGGCAAATAGTAATTTAAAAAAACACTTGCCTCATGCTGAGTTGGAGAAACCAAAGTGTGAAGGATGGTTTGGTCAGCCAAGGCTGCCGGCAAAACCGTCATGCGCACTTCCAATGCCCAACAACTCCTCCTACCCCAGCTGACTGTCACTCAGGATGCCTGGCTTGCTCCGCCCTTGACTCAGCAACCTCAGTAGTCAGAAAAAAATAATTATTTTATCATCGTTTTATTTTTCTTCTGCAGTGAGTGGGGCGACGCTCCTCTGCCATTGCGGAGGAACCGCGGCTGTTCTGGATTACATACGCCAATCCATTGCTGTGTGTCCTAGTATGAACATTATATTATGGACCTCTTTCTTAAAGATGGCTGGCTGCTTCTGTGACACAACACAATTTAGTACTGCAGAAGCGGGCCTTTAAAATGGTACGTAAACAGCCGCTATCTCTTGCATCATTATGAGTTGGGCGAGCGCCTAAGCAAAGCCTTAGTGAAGGACGACCTATGTCTCTTTTCAGACGCACCAAAATGCTAAAGCCGCACAAATGGCTCCTGTTTTCCTCCACTATTTGACCAGTCTCACTGAATAAACACTGATAAAAGAATGAGAATACCCGCATGATCATATTAAAAATATTTCCCTTTGAAAAACTAATCTATATTAACTTTAGCCGTGCCATTTGCCTACAGAGTTTTAAATGGAGTACAAATGTAAATCCTCCCCAGTTGTTATAAAACAGCTAAGAAGCAACAGACCTCTTGATTTTTCTTCTGTGCTGGATATTTCTACTCTTTCATGTGCAAAGGTCCCATGTATCTTTTTCTTTAAATAGTCCTTGGTTGTTAATATCTTTGTTTAAATGTATTTTACATTTTTATTTTACAATAAATTAATTTGATTTTAAACATAGTAATAATAAGCTTTACTACATCTCCATATAGTTTTCTATAGTGAGATCTTTGTGGAGATCTCCGCCACTAGGGCAAACAGGTGGAAAGTTATTAACATTAACTTTACACTTATGAATTCAGTCGTAGCAGTCTCCACCACCTCCTCATTTGAGTGGATAAATCTATATGTCAGAAATGGTGAATTGCAAAAAAAGTGAGGAAGATTTAAACCTAGGTGTTAGAGAAGATCTACACGTGAGTAGATTGATAGATACAAACTTGCCCTGGTAAATCCATCCCAAAATGTCAAGTCTCAGGATCTAGAATCGAAAGGTGACCAGGCAATTAAGGCTTAAGCAACACATATTGTTGTCTACTAAGCACCACGGACCCTTCCCAGAAACAGAACGATTCTAGAACCCTGCACATATGACACACGTTTTTTCCCTTTGTGATGTAATGGTCTAAATTCATATGTTCCAATTCCCCAACCCAGGAGATAAATCTCAATGTTGGTGCATGGTAATCACAAGGTTGGGTCCAAAAAAATAGCACAACTGAACAAGCCAGGCTACCAGAGAACGGAACATGTATTTATGTACACTTTCAACAAATGAAACTTCACACTAGACTTAGATGCCACAAGAGTAAAACTGGTATCTAGAAAAAAAAGGCACATCGACAAACACTGAAAGGCACAATGTTGATGGTACATTTGTCTGACAAACAGGTCCGGCATTAGGGTAGTGCAGCCGGAGCAGTCGCACCTGGTGCTGACCTTGGGAGTGGGTAGCGCTGTGTGTATAAATAACTTTTGCGTTTAAAAGCACTTGCTGCAGAGTTCCTTGTGTGTCCAGCAGTTTTCAGGCAACAGTAAAAATGTCAGGATAACTCCGGTTATTCATATACCCCACCTAAAGTGTACTCAGGGTCACAGTTGCCCCAGCCTTCTTTATGCACTTCGTCCATTTGTTTTTGTTTTGTTTTTAACACTCTTTTTTTGGCATTTTTCAAATGGTAGCAGTAACAATTCACATTTGAATTATAGTCTTCAAAAATGATCTATTGTGACAGGAATTGTAACAATATTGCAATATTGACAATATCATTTTCTTACAAACTTAATTCCCCCTTCCCACCTGCTCTTCGTGTCTAAGTGTCCAATAACTGTGTTCACGTCTACAATTCCCTAACCATCTATCCGTAGTGCTGCACTATGTTCCACTTATCCCATTTCCAGTTTCGGGGTTTGTTGTGAATCCCTCACCTCCTCTACCTAATCCTTTATGGGTTCCGGAGTAGCGTGCTACTCACCAAAAAAAGCACTTCAACACCCCATCAGGAGTAACAATCGCTAAAAAAATGCAAACCTTTTTCCCTCTTCTATCCCTCCGCTATTCTTCTGAATCCAAAATAACTGAGTAACCTATCCACCACTCAAATTACTTTCATACGTCACTATACTAATCCAACACTAATCCTTCTTGGGTTCCGGAGTAGCGTTTCGACACCTCGTCAGAGGTAGTAAGCGCTATATAAATGCAATTACAATACAATATTCCTACTGAAGAGATTAGAGTTTTGTCTAAAGGCTCATCATAAGGTAGCACAGTGTTAATATGTCTGCTGAAAAGCACGTGTACCATGCAGATCCCAGAACTGTATTTTATCTGGATAGCACAGTGGGTTACTGCGTTTGCCACAGACATCCTTTTGTTACTTGCAGTTCATAAATTCCAGTACTATGGTACAGTGACCTATGAACTGCCAATAAAGAGCTGCATGCAAACTGCATGGTATAGGTTAGAACATTGTTTTTCTCCACAGTCTTACATTGCCCTAATGCTGCTAAAAAGAGTTTGTTATGGTCAAATGCATTCTTAACAGTAAAACCAACCCCAACCTCTGTAATATGTTTCAAATCCTGAGTTTTTGCTCCTCAAGACCAAACATTCTTAAAATACACTGCCAACTAGTCTGGATGACGTGATTCCGACACCTTGTAACCCTCATTTTCTAAGGTAACATTTTCTATAGATTGATTTACGCATGTACGATTCTTTGTCTCCGTATGTTTGTGTGATGTAAAGTGCTCCAACACCCTACCTTGGTATGAGCAGCACTATAAAACAAATGAAATGTGGACGGTTGTAGTGAGGGAATCCATGCAGAGTGTGGTCCTCGAGGGGCCCCAGCGCTAAAGCGGCTCTGCTGACAAACAAGTCATTCTAGTATGCTTCATACATCAACCGGTTTTTCTACTGATAGGAGTTCAAAATGGCTTTCATCAGGACATGCAGCACTGTGCACAAGAAGTAAGCAGAGGCAGGATTATGTAAATCGATTTGTGGCTGGATTCTTTCTCCTCACAGAAACTTGATACTGGAAGAGGTGCTGCTCTCAAGTTACCTTGGATTTTTGCAGTGAGTTGCTATCTAGAACTTAGGCAAAAATATTAGTATGTACAAGAATGATTTTACTAAAGTGACAGTCCATTTGCATCTTTCTACGCAAAGAGTAGTGACTTTTAAATCAGAGAGTGAGTCTGTCAAGGGGGGGCTTCAGTACAGAGTAAGACATTTGCTCTTGCAACCTTCATATCTAGTGTGAACTTTATTTGCTGAAACCTAGGAGAACCACTTGTATTTTTCTACTGTAATGAATGATTCAATGAAGCGAGGTGTATTTTCTCATCCTGTTGTCGTACTCCACAGGTACTAACCAATGACACTTCTGCTGTGTTTTTTGTCTTTGTTATCATTTACCTAGCATAGTACTAGGTAAGTTCCTGTTATTAGAGTTTTCTTGGATTTCTACACGTGTTCTGCTGGGCAGCAGGAGGAGTGGTATTCTCACCAGTGAAGTCTCGCAGAGAAGCCTGTTGCCCCGGACTAGATTGCCCATCGTCATGTGAAAGTAGGTGTTGCCGCTGTTCCAGCTGGAAATCTTGGTGAATGGGTGGGTAACCAGGAGCTCCTGCATCAGGAGAGGAAAGACAAGCCATGAGCACAGACCATGGTACATCATCTCTTCACAGATTACAATTGATGATCCCCAGGCAGAAAAAGGGACTTCCGGGAACAGAATTTATTCTCCTACATTTCTCTTTCTCTTCACTATTGATGCTTTAAAATAGTTTACCATCTCCACCTTTCTTCAAATCATGCCTTATGCGTTTACCACACTTTTTGAGAATATTTTATTCAGTCTTCCCAGTGACGGCTGCTGCAAATCTAAAGTCGGGTGGGGGAGCGGGGGAGGATCAGGGAAATACATTTGTTTTTTTTAACTTACCTGTCCTGCCCCCTACGCTGCCGGCCACCTCGGTGCTGCCGACCACCTCGGTGCTTCTCTCCTCTCGGCAGTCACTTGGGCACAAAGCACAGGATACCACCCAATCCAGACACTGCTCTCATGCTATACCAAGCATGAGAACAGCATGGGGATTGCACAGGGAGCCTGCAGCTTTTATCCAACCCGGCTGTCAACACAGTCTGTTTGGCCAGCCAAACCAAAATGTACACTTTATAATGCCCATCACTCCTCCGGCCTGCTGAAGACGCTCTGGCTGTGTCAGTCAGCGGGAAATAAATGATAATATTGTTTTATTATCATTTTATTTTTCACTGACTGACTCTGACCAGTGGGGCGACGCTCTATCGCCATTACGGAGGAGATGGCCCTGAGTCTTTCCTGTTGAACACCTGCTCTCCATTCAGTTCTTAATTTCGGTTTGTTTGTGAAAAAAATAAAAAAATAAACGTTCCTTCTTCCCCACCACCGTACGTCTTTCCTCTGTCCTCACTCTGCTGCACAGCACAAGCACCCAGGTCCTGGACTCTCCCAGCCAATATCGACGCTGCATGAGCAGCGTCGTGATTGGTCTGAGCAGCCTGTTTGGCCACTCAGGCTGTACCTGGGCATGTTCTACATTGGGCTGTGCAACACAGCCCGGTGGAGAACATGCTAAGTGTGCATGACTGTTTGGCCGACCCCAGAGGGCCGGCTGGCCAAGCCGTCATGCACACTTAGAAAGTTCAAACCACTCATGCTCCCTCTGAGGGTCGGGAGCCCTGCCCTGCACCCAACATGGGTTTGACTGGCATAGAGAAATAAAATGATAATAACTTCTTGTTATTGTCATTTTATTTTTCTTTTGCACTGCTTAATGAGCAGTGGGGTGGCGCTCCTCCACCTTAGCGGAGGAGCCGCCACTGACGGGCAGTGCACATGAAAGGACCGCAACTTTTACAACACCTGATATGTCCCTACTCTCCTAGAAGACCACTACGATCCAGGAATGTAGGACTACTAGCAGTACCTCAGAGAAAGAGAGCCGGGAGCAGAGGGCCCTCGTTCGCCTACCTATCACCCAAATAATGGAATACTCTACTTGATGTACTTAGGAAGAACAGGGACAAACTCAATTCCAGGAAACAGCTTCGGACATACCTTTTCACCTACAACACACCTTTCAGCACTGGGAGGCCCGTCGGGTAGCCGAGTTCTCTAGAAGTGCCCAGAATAGAATCCATGCGCTTGTTATTTGAATCATGAAAGGTCTTGCTTACTGTGACTCAAAGGCTCGTTCTCATTGAGGTCAGGCACAATGTGTCCCAGTGGTCTGTTGTTTCTAATCCTTTACAGTGAACGGTCCTTGCTTGTGAATTAGTGGTGAAGAAGAAAGGGCTAAGAGGGGTTAGAGGAGTGGCGTGACTTGCAGCGACACAAATCAGCTGTCCTAAATCCCTCAGAAACGATGGTGCACACCCTCGAAATTAAAAGAATCTGGCTTCATCTCCAATGTTATATTGGATGAAATGACTCAAGAAAACTCTGACCTTCTTTGTTCTGTGTTTGATTTTTCTGTTGCCAAAAAAGCGGACTACCCCAGAGCTCAAAGTGCAGAGAACAGATCCACATTCATGTCCTGGGATATAAAGGGTGCAACAAGTCCTCCTTGATCTGACATGAATGGTGTCCTGGGACCAAGGAAGTCGGCAGCACTGCCTTAAGGCATGATTGTTTCCCATAGGTGGTGGCACTGTAAGGAGAAAATGCACTTGAATACATAACCTGCTTCGTATAAAGCAAAGGTATGTTCAATTTACATTTTTACACAGCCTGTAAGTTCTCTCTCGGTGCAGTGAATGGTGTGTAACCAGGAATTCACAGGTTTAAATCATGGGAGACTGGGCAATAGTAACACTGTTATTAATCTTCAAGTGTTGTAGCAAGACCTATATCATTACCCTACATCAGTGGTTCTTAACCTTTTCACTTTTGAGGAACCCTACTAAATCATTACCGAAAGCCAGGGACCCCCAAGCTTTCTTCTCCGCACATCATTCTGAAAACCTCCGTTTCCATGTTTCACACATGATTGCTTTCTTCTCTGCACCCTTTTTCCTCTCTCTCCTCCATGCACTTCCTTGCATCTCACTCTATCCTCTCTTTGATTCAACAACAAAATCGGAGAAAAAAGCGATGCAAACCGCAACCTTAACCACACAGGGGGATGAGCAAATGGTAGCACAGCCCCATCTAGACCTGAACCACCCAGGGCCCTGCAAACAGTCCGCTGAATCCAGCCAAACTTCAACAATGGCGAGAACACAGGAGAAACCTCGAGAACTACCACAGGCATCAAATATCATCTCTAAGACGTCTATGACAGCCCAAACGGTGGTCCCAGAGGACCTCATTGCATCATCTTCAACGACTGGGGTCTCAAATCATAATCTGGCAAATAGAAACAGTATAGGAAAACAGTTACTTACTACGAGAACAGGAAATAACACTTCAACACAGATAAATAGTATAACTCAAATTGATAAATTCCTATCTACAAATCTATCTGTGGGCTCAGTTTTGACATCTTCTATCAGCATCCAACCTAATGCACTTCCCGGTGGCCCTGAGGAAATTATTGTGTCACTACGACCTCTCAAGAAGGCACCCTAAATTCCCTAGTACACGACACAGCTAGATCTAATCTAGAAAACCTCCAGATCACTGCAGAGGGTGACCTGGACAACACCCCGGTTCTAATCCTGATCCCAGAGTATGCCTCCAGAAGTAGACACGATGTTCAAAACTGGGGAAACATCCTTAGACTACTGGCAGCCACGCCACGACTGAGCGGCCTAACATCAAAAGATCTTGTGGTAATACAGTTTGAAAGTTCAGATGTAGAGCCTTGGAGGGGAAGTAACTAAGACCACGTGGTTCACAACTGACATTACAAAAATAATTCTTTGAGAAGGTCCAGTTCTCAAAAAATGGGGAATAAAGGTTATCTATCCCTTGTCAAACGACTGGATACACCTTGCTCCTTCTACCCCAAGGACAAAAAGTGAGATCAGACATACAGCAAGAGGAAAACACCTCGTTGCCTAAGGGTGCTAAAGGCTCCACAATTGTTTTGACCTGTTATATAAATCTCATGGGGAGACAGAGCAAGCCGTCTGGGAAAAATCACAAGGATGCACACGAGACGTAGTCAGAACAGTAAGGTTTTCTCAAACGCCACCATGACCATACAAAGCTCAGAACAATCAAGCTGAACCTAATCCCAGACCACTTCGCATGTGCTCTAGGAATATAAACGGCCTGAACACAAAACTAACCGATCCAGAGCAGTATAACTACCTGCTGTCCTTTGATATTATTTTTCTCCAGGAAACCTGGCTGGTTGAGCCTGTCTATATCCAAGGCAATATTAGCTTTTTTACTCCAGCAGTAAAACAGGCAAAACACGGGCATACTCAGGAGAGCTGACAAATTATATTTCAATAGCCAGCGTAGCCTCGGCTACAGCCCTAGACATTAAGGCCATTAAAGGCGTCGCTACTGATGTAATTTTTATTAATATCTATATTCATCCTAACGACAAATTCAATGACAGTGAAAAGGTAGAGCAAGAATTAACGAGATTGCTGGAGGAGGAAAATTCGACCCACTTTGTTATATCCAGGCACTTTAATCTATATTTAATCAGAACTTCGGCAGGTGACTTAACAATATCCCAAACAGCACTTTGGGAAATACCCGACCAGGGCAGCAGTACATCTGGGCATCAAAGGAACATTTTGGGTCGATTACTGTACGACCGCAAACACTTGAGCCTTAGAGCCCTGAACGGCAAGTTTCAAACAGATAATCTGCCGAATGCCACATTTCACTCCAACAAAACCAGTACTTGCTTGGACTACACCTTTGTATCCCTGTCCACATTTCAATCCGTTTGCTCATTTTAAATCATAGACAGATCCAGCAGTGACCATCTTCCGCAAGAAGTCACATTTTTACCATACATCACTACCCAAATCATGCAAGAAAGACAACTGAGAAAATCGACCTCACAAATTGCAGACGCATTAAGAGCACACCAGTCGGTCTTACTCAACTGCATGTAACCGTAAGGGACACATTTCAAGACATCTTAGGTAATGCAACTACGGCGGTAAATACATGGGAAACTCTCTTTGGAACACTACAGGAAAAACATACCAGAGCAAACAAACTCAAACGTGATAATAAAGTATATAAAGAGGTCACCAGTGCAACACATGACTCTAGATTCATGGAATAAAAAACTAATAAAGAAGTTAAGATGGAAAATACAAAGAGACATGGACAAAGAATGATGGGCTAAATTACATACTGATATGAAATATAACAGCAGCACAAGATTATGGACTACAGATGATCAAATTCTTTAACCAGAAAAATAGAGGTATGAATTCATATATTAAAATCATATATTACTGAGGTTTCATGGGTTCACTATTTAAAAAAACACTTCAATGACGAATTTACAGATTACCTCCAGACAGGAATCTGGGATCCTCTAACAAATATACAACATGAGGGACTGCCAGAGGTGAATGCAGATAGCATTAAAAAACAAATAATGAAAGGGCGAAAAGAAGGAGTCCCAGGCCCAAACAGCATACCTCCAGCGGTATTTATATATGACCCAGATCTCTGAGTAGGAATCATAGCCCCAGTATTTTCGGAGGTAAGAAGCACACAAATTGTCCCTATGTCTTGGATTAAATCTCCCATTTTTAAAGGAGGGGACAGATCTGTTCCAGCAAACTATCGTCTTATAACTCTGATGGAAGTTGAGGCTAAATACTTTTGCCGGAATTGTGCTTGATGAGCTAACATCATGGTCTTCTAGCAACACAATCATACCATATAATGAGGCCGTTTTTTTAAAGTCATCTGGCACGATCACAAACATCTTAGCAATCTCTTCACTTATGGATGTTGCCTGTGCCTGCAAAACACCAGTATACTTGAGTTATATTGATTTTAAAGCAGTATTCAACTGTGTGGATCAAGGGAAGTTATGGCGGAAGTTTGCAAACTGGATTATACCACAATACCTTTTAAAGAACAAGTTACTTACAATAGAATACATACATATACATTTATAAATCACATCAGCTACCTCAAACAGAGGTGTCCCGGTGCTAGCACAGTCAAGCAAGTCATGAGAGGGTGGGGGTTGAATATGGCAGAGGACAAGGCAAGGTACTTTCCTGACTAGCCTAGGCTAAAGAGCCATGTCTTTAAAACTTTCCTGAACTCCCCTTCAAACGGAACTAGTGAAAGTCTATCAGGAAGGGAGTTCCATAATCTGGTTGATACAACTGAAAAGGCCCTGCCCCTCATGTGAGATTTTGGAAATTGAGGAATGCACAGCAGATTCTGTGAATTAGATCTTAAAGAGCGCGTTTGCTGATATGGGCGGATGCGTTTTTTAATATAGTTGGGGCAGCTGCCTCTCTGGGCCCTGAACGCAACTATCAAGGCCTTGAATGCTGTCCTGTTCACAACCGGCAACCAATGGAGCTGTTTGATATACGGAGAGATATTTTGTCTAAAAGGCGCTCTTCTGATCAACCTCGCAGCCGCATTCTGCACCATATGCAGTCTCTATCAGATATGCCGGAAGACCAAGATACAGACTATTAGCATAGTCTAGCCTTGAGGTCAAGGTAGCATGAACAACTGATTTTCGACAGTTCTCGGGGAGTTAATACAAGAATTTTCTCAGCCCTTTCAGAATGCCAAAGCAGGAAGATGTAATAGACCGTATTTGGGTTGCAAAGGTGAGGTCAGTATCCCATTTTACGCCCAGATTTTCCACCTTAGAAGATGGGCAGGATGGGGAGCCCATTTCCTCCGGCCACAACAGACCAGGCAATGTTGGAGAGTTCTTGCCAAAGAACAAGACCTCGGTTTTCTCTGCGTTCAATTTTAGCTTATTATTATTCATCCAGCTGGAGACGTCACACAGGCAGCCCCTAAACCTCGCAAAGGAGTTTGACGACTGGTCCTTAAAAGAAAACACAGCTGTGTGTCATCTGCATAGGAGATGGTTTTGATTCCCCATTTCGAAATCAACGCACATAGTGGAGCCAGATAGATATTAAAAAGTAGGGGGCTCTGTGCCGAGCCCTGCGGTTTCCCACACCATAGGGGTTTAGCTTCTGATTTAAAAGGGTGCAAAATGACTCTTTGCGTGCATTCGCTGAGATAGGACTTTATCCAGGCGAGTGCTGTCCCCTTCACTCCCGCCCACTTCAGTCTAGCGAGCAATATTGGGTGATCCACCGTATCAAAAGCGGCGGACAAGTCCAACAGTACTAGCATAGCTAAGGCTCCTCCATCCACCTCCATTCTTATAGATTCAACCACCTCCAGCGAAGCAGTCTCAGTGCTAAAGCCCGCCCGGAAGCCAGACTGTGTTTCATGCAGAAAATCACTGCTGGCGATAAAGTTACTAAGTTGATGTTGGACCAGTTATTCCAACATCTTCGCCAGTGCCGGGAGAAGAGAAATTGGGCGATAACTGTTTAAATCCACCTGGTCAGCATTAGTCTTTTTTAGAAGGAGCATAGCATGTTTCCATGACTCTGGGAAGATACCGGTGGTAAGTGAATTGTTCCATATATACTTGAGGGAAGGATTGAGAGTACAGGCAAGAACTTCCCACAACTTGGGGGGGGGGGGAGGCATGGGTCTTCTGGGGACCCTGACTTACATTTCAGAATTCCACCCAAGGATTCCTGAAGTGAAATGGGAAGAAATACAGACAAGGATGCTTCCCCAGCATGGCTATCCTCAACTACAGACTCAATGGTATCCCGCTTAGACGAGAAGGCATTGTATACCTTATGTATTTTATCCTCGAAGAAATCAGAAAATTTTGCACATAGTGAAGGTGATGAAGGTATCTCACTTTCTAGCACTGTGGGTTTTGTGAAGGATTCGACTATCTTAAATATTTCTTTGCTAGAATTATCTGCCATATTGATACGCTTCACAAAGTGGTCCCTTTCCCGCGACTTTCATGGCCTTGTGAAGGTCTTTTAAGGCTTCCCTATAGGTTATTTTGGCCATTGGACAGTAAGTTTTCCTCCAAAGACTCCCTTTACATTTACAGTTGCTCTTGACCATTTTCAGCTCCTCCGTGAACCATGGCGCCGATGGGGTGCTTCTGGGAGAGCTGACTGGTCTAGCTGGAGCTAGGTTGTCCAAAGCCCTAGAGATCCACGCACCCAAAGCCATAGCATCCTTATTAGGGTCGTTGGACCATTGGGGTTGGCTGTCCAGCAATACCGGGCCTAAGGAGACCGGAGTCAGTTTCTTCCAGTTTCTTTAGAGTGTTTTTAGAGTTTTTTCTTTACATTGAGGTATTGCTCTGCTACATGAAAATGGGATCAGGAAGTGATCTGTCCAGATCTGTTGTTGTGGGGGCTCGACAACCGAGAAAGAAATGTTGGAAAATACCAGGTCAAGTGTATTACCAGCGCAATTGGTGGGGGACCTTACGTGCTGCGTAAGATTGTCTACCTCCAGTGACATCGATAACTGTGATGCTTGAATACACTTCGAATCAGAAATGTGGAGATTAAAATCTCCTAAGGCCAAGTAGTTTGTGTATTGTAACGACTTCTGTGCAATAAAGTTGCAAAGGTCTGATGTGAGACGGGCGGGCAGCTAAGGGGTCTGTAGATAAGTAGTCTGGCAGGAGATGACATAGGACCAGTTTTAATACAAAAATGTAGTCCTTCGATCTCGCCAAGGTTAAAAAGCTCAGTGGTTGTAATCTCACAGGAGTCTCTCACGATAATAGCAACCCGCCGCCCCTTTTAGCGCCTTGCCTATTTGCACAACAAATTTTGAAGCCTGGCGGGATGGCTAGTGGTAGAACAGGTTAGACTCCTCCTTTAACCAGGTTTTGGTAAGGAACATCATGTCCCAGCCATTATTAGACAGGGACAGCCATACGTCCTCGGAGTGTTCAGTGAGAGACCTACAGTTAATAAGGCAGGCTCTCAGCCTGTCTTCTGAATGCTTTAGCTCTAAATGAGTAGGCATGGCTCGTGTATTAACAAGAGTTCCCTCAGAAGGCCCAATAGCAAAGTCACAGTGAGCGCAATCAGATGGCAAAGCTGCATTCGCTAAATAAGTAGCCAGACAGTCAGGATGTATCACATTCCTCAGATTCATTAGGAATTCCTGAGTCAGTTAAGAAGGCTTACTATTTATATAACAGGCAGCATGGCTAGCGCTGGCAGCGATCCAGACGCGGACGGGCGCAGACGGGCTTGCCTTTGGCGTGCCCGCTGCGCGCGTCCGCTGCGCGCGTCCGCTGAGCGTCCCTGCAGTGTGTTTATCGCCGGAAATTAGTTGGAAAAGAAAGCCCACTGGGCGGAGCCACGTCCTTCCGATCAAACGACTACACAGTTGCGTTCGGAATGGGGAACGGGGACCGGCTAAGTGCTCAAGGTAGGTAATACAGTACAAGTAAAAACGATGATGACAAGTTTTAAAATTATAGTATACTAATCCTCAGTCCTACGCATAAAAAAAGTTCTTTTAAAATGCCCACCACGCACGCTGCTAACAACCGCTGCGCGTCCGTGCAGTCATTGCTTTAATGTGTTTATCGCCTGGAATGAGCCGGACGAGAAAGCCCACTGGGTGGAGCCACGTCCCTCCAATCAAACGACTCCACAGTTGCGTCGGAACGGGGACCGGCAAAGTGCTAAGTGCTCAAGGTAGGTAATACAGTACAAGTAAAAACAATGGTGACAACTTTTAAAATTAAAGTATACTAAGCCTCAGATCTATGCATAAAATAGTTCTTTTAAAATGCCCACCACGCACGCTGCTAACAACCGCTGCGCGTCCGTGCAGTCATTGCTTAAATTTGTTTATCGCCGGAAATGAGCCGGAAGAGAAAGCCCACTTGGCGGAGAAACATCCCTCTGATCAAACGACTACACAGTCGCGTCAGAATGGGGACCGGCAAAGTGCTAAGTGCTCAAGGTAGGTAATAAAGTACAAGTAAAAACAATGGTGACAAGTTTTAAAATTAAAGTATACTAAGCCTCAGTCCTACACACGAAAGGTTACCCTTGTAGAGACGCCACACAATGGTAAGTAACTCCATAGCTTTATTCCTGGTTGCAGGCACATTGCTCATTTTCCCCTAGCGCTGCCATATGCATTTCGGGCTTCCTGCCCTTGATCACTGGCGTTTTTCACAACATTCACAGCAGCCGCGTGGACTATACACCATAAGCCCCGCCCCTCTGAGACTTCGTTTCATTCATTGGTTTCTAGGTATGGAAGTCCATTTATACATCATAGTGATTGCTGCTCGCTATGAGTGAAACATTAAAACTGTACTCCCCAAGTGGGTTACGGGGAGAATTGTTCCAAATACCTGCTATTTTTCACCAGAAATGCCAGATTTACCACTCCCTTTGCAAGCACCCAGAATTCCGAGTGCCGAGGTCCGCTTTGTTCCAGCAGTGGGGCGTCTCCGTGACGAGGCGCGCCGCAATTTAGTTCCACACACAAAAGGTTACCCTTGTAGAGACCCCACACAATGGTAAGTAACTCCATAGCTTTATTCCTGGTTGCAGGCACATTGCTCATTTTCCCCTAGCGCTGCCATATGCATTGCGGGCTTCCTGCCCTTGATCACTGGCATTTTTCACAACATTCACAGCAGCCGCGTGGACTATACACCATAAGCCCCGCCCCTCTGGGACTTCGTTTCATTCAGTGGTTTCTGGGTATGGAAGTCCATTTATTCATCATAGTGATTGCTGCTCGGTGAGAGTGAAAAATTAAAACTGTACTCCCCAGATGGGTTACGGGGAGAATTGTCCCAAATACCTGCTATTTTTCACCATAAATGCCGGATTTACCACTCCCTTTGCAAGCGCCCAGAATGCCGAGTGCCGAGGTCCACTTTGTTCCAGCAGGGGGGCGCCTCCGCAACGAGGCGCGCCGCAATTTAGTTCCACACACAAAAGGTTACCCTTGTAGAGACGCCACACAATGGTAAGTAACTCCATCCGTAGCTTTATTCCTGGTTGCAGGCACATTGCTCATTTTCCCCTAGCGCTGCCATAATCATTTCGGGCTTCCTGCCCTTGATCACTGGCATTTTTCACAACGTTCACAGCAGCCGCGTGGACTATACACCATAAGCCCCGCCCTCTGGGACTTCGCTTCATTCATTGGTTTCTAGGTATGGAAGTCCATTTATTCATCATAGTGATTGCTGCTCGGTATGAGTGAAAAATTAAAACTGTACTCCCCAAGTGGGTTACAGGGAGAATTGTCCCAAATACCTGCTATTTTTCACCAGAAATGCCGGATTTACCACTCCCTTTGCAAGAACCCAGAATGCCGAGTGCCGAGGTCCACTTTTGTTCCAGCAGGGGGGCGCCTCCGCGACGAGGCACTCCGCAATTTAGTTCCACACACGAAAGGTTACCCTTGTAGAGACGCCACACAATGGTAAGTAACTCCATAGCTTTATTCCTGGTTGCAGGCACATTGCTCATTTTCCCCTAGCGCTGCCATATGCATTTCGGCTTCCTGCCCTTGATCACTGGCGTTTTTCACAACGTTCACAGCAGCCGCATGGACTATACACCATAAGCCCCGCCCCTCTGGGACTTCGCTTCATTCATTGGTTTCTAGGTATGGAAGTCCATTTATTCATCATAGTGATTGCAGCTCGGTATGAGTGAAAAATTAAAACTGTACTCCCCAAGTGGGTTACAGGGAGAATTGTCCCAATTTCCTGCTATTTTTCACCAGAAATGCCAGATTTACCACTCCCTTTGCAAGCAGCCACAATTCCGAGTGCCGAGGTCCGCTTTGTTCCAGCAGTGGGTCGTCTCCGTGACGAGGCGCACCGCAATTTAGTTCCACACACAAAAGGTTACCCTTGTAGAGACGCCACACAATGGTAAGTTAGTCCATAGCTTTATTCCTGTTTGCAGGCACATTGCTCATTTTCCCCTAGCGCTGCCATATGCATTTCGGGCTTCCTGCCCTTGATCACTGGCGTTTTTCACAACATTCACAGCAGCCGCGTGGACTAGACACCATAAGCCCCGCCCCTCTGGGACTTCGTTTCATTCATTGGTTTCTAGGTATGGAAGTCCATTTATTCATCATAGTGATTGCTGCTCGGTATGAGTGAAAAATTAAAACTGTACTCCCCAAGTGGGTTACGGGGAGAATTGTCCAAAATACCTGCTATTTTTCACCAGAAATGCCGGATTTACCACTCCCTTTGCAAGCACCCAGAATGCAGAGTGCCGAGGTCCACTTTTGTTCCAGCAGGGGGGCGCCTCCGCGACGAGGCATGCCGCAATTTAGTTCCACACACAAAAGGTTACCCTTGTAGAGACGCCACACAATGGTAAGTAACTCCATAGCTTTATTCCTGGTTGCAGGCACATTGCTAATTTTCCCCTAGCGCTGCCATATGCATTTCGGGCTTCCTGCCCTTGATCACTGGCGTTTTTCACAACGTTCACAGCAGCCGCGTGGACTATACACCATAAGCCCCGCCCCTCTGGGACTTCGCTTCATTCATTGGTTTCTAGGTATGGAAGTCCATTTATTCATCATAGTGATTGCTGCTCGGTATGAGTGAAAAATTAAAACTGTACTCCCCAAGTGGGTTACAGGGAGAATTGTCCCAAATACCTGCTATTTTTTTACCAGAAATGCCGGATTTACCACTCCCTTTGCAAGCACCCAGAATGCAGAGTGCCGAGGTCCGCTTTGTTCCAGCAGTGGGGCGTCTCCGTGAAGTGGCGCACCACAATTTAGTTCCACACACGAAAGGTTACCCTTGTAGAGACGCCACACAATGGTAAGTAACTCCATAGCTTTATTCCTGGTTGCTGGCACATTGCTCATTTTCCCCTGGCGCCGCCATATACATTTTGGGCTTCCTGCCCTTGATCACTAAGCCTCAGTCCTACGCATAAAAATGTTCTTTTAAAATGCCCACCATGCACACTGCTAACAAACACTTACCTTCAGTAACGATATATCTGTAAGAAACATAGCTTATTTATAGATTCCTTACCTTAGAATTACCCCCAGGCATCAGACTGCATCTGAAAAGTTTTTCGTCATCAGTACCCCAGCGCGTCTGAAGGTGGCGTCGGTCAACTCCACGTTCGTCGTGGGCGTTGTAGTCACCGGGATGACGTCGCGGTAGCTACATAGACGCCACCCTTGCACGCTGACGTCAGTTCTGTACACGACTTTCCACGCCAGAAGCAAAGAACCATGCAAGACACTGACCACTGGTGCACAAAACTAAGGCCCTGAAAGGAAGACCTTAACCCTAGAAGTCAATTCGCAGAAGGGGGAGGATGGGTGAGGCGGTCAGGAATCTATAACTAACCTATGTTTCTTATAGGTATATATCGTTACTGAAAGTAAGTAACTTGTTCATCTAAAAGAAACAGTTTTTTATAGATTCCTTACCGTAGAATAGATACCCCAGCAATACCAACCCCAGAGGTGGGTCTGTGAACTAAGTTCACACCAGAAAGTCCTTGAGAACAGAACGGCCAAAGAAGCTGTCTCTCTGGACTTGGCTGTCCAGGCAGTAGGGTTTGGTGAACGTGTGCAGCGATGCCCATGTAGCTGCCTGACGGATGTCATTAAGGGGGACTCCCCGTTCCAAAGCAGTGGTGGCTGCCGTTGTCCTGGTGGAATGGGTGCGCAGTCCCACTGAAGGCTCCTTCTTTGCCAAAGAATAGCAAGTTTTGATGCACAGAACAACCCACCTGGAGATGGTCTGTTTGTGCATGGCCTGACCTTTCTTAGCACCCAAGTAACCAAAAAAAAGCTGGTTGTCTCCCCGGAATTGTTTGGTGCGATCCAAGTAGAAGGAAAGCGCATGTTTTGGATCCAGATGGTGGAGCCTCTCTTCCTCTTTTGAAGGATGCGGAGGCGGAAAGCAAGTGGGCAAAGTAATGGTTTTACCAATGTGGAAAGAAGTAACCACCTTGGGAAGAAAGGAAGGTCTAGTTCTAAGGATGACCTTGTCTGGATGGACTGCCAGAAAAGGAGGCTTGGAAGAAAGAGCTTGTAGCTCACTCACCCTGCGTGCAGAGGTGATGGCCACCAGAAAGGCAGTTTTCAAAGTGAGAAGTCTGAGAGGACAGTTATGTAGCAGCTCAAAGGGAGCGCACATGAGGTAGGTGAGAACCAAGTTCAAGTCCCACTGAGGCATTACGAAGAGAACAGGAGGAAAATGATGAGTAATGCCCTTAGGGAATCTATTTACAACTTGGGACTTGAACAGAGAAGGCTGATCAGGAAGGGTGAAATTGTCGAGTGGTAGTCCTTTATAGTGCCCAGAGAAGAGCCCTGCTGGGCCAAAGAAAGGAGGAACAAGAGAACCTTAGAAAGAGGGGCGGAACGGGGATCCACAGTCTTTGCTGTGCACCATGCAAAAATGTGTTTTATCTGCAGACGTATACCGTCTTAGTGGAGGGACACGGCTGCCAAGATAACGTCACAGTCTTCGGGTGGCAGGTCAAACGACGTCAACTGCCACCACTCAATCTCCACGCAAGGAGGTGGAGGCTGGACAGGTTCGGGTGGAGGACCATCCCCTGCTGCTGTGACAGAAGATCCTCCCGAAGAGGCAGTCTGATCGGAGGATCGATGGCCATGTTGAGTAGCTCGGAATACCAGACTCTTCGTGCCCAATCTGGAGCCACAAGAATGACTTGGGCCCGGTTGCTCTTGATCTTCTTCAGCACTCTGTGCAGAAGTGGTATAGGCGGAAAGGCATATAGAAGACCGTAACTCTACTCGCGCCGAAAAGCGTCGCCTAGTGAGTGCCGCCTTGGAAATTCCAATGCGCAGAACTGCTGACATTATGTGTTCTCTTCGGTGGCGAATAGATCTAACCAAGGCTCTCCCCACTGCTGAAAGAGACCTTGCACTACCTCTGAGTGAAGACGACATTCGTGATCCATCAAGCACCTGCGGCTGAGTTTGTCTGCCATGGCGTTCAGGGAACCTGCCAGGTAATGAACTACCAGGGATATGCCCTGATGTTCCAGCCATGTCCAGAAGCGGAGGGTCTCCTGAGATAGGGCCCACGACCCCACCTCACCTTGTTTGTTGCAGTACAACATGGCAGCGGTGCTGTCCGTGAACACCTGCACCACTCTTCCCCGGACTGAGGGAAGGAATGTTTTGAGTGCAAGACAAATCGCCCGAAGCTCCAGAAGGTTAATGTGGAGGCCGGACTCCGCCGGAGACCAGAGGCATCTGATCTCCGCCTAACCCATGTGGCCGCCCTATCCCAGAAGTGATGCATCGGTCACCACTGTGAACTCTGGTTGGGGAAGGGAGAGGGATCTGCCGCTGACCCAATCCTGGTTCGTGAGCCACCAGTGCGATTGGTGTGCAGTGCCCTCTGAGATCTGGACGCAATCGGACAGATTCCCCTGATGTTGTGCCCACTGGAACTTCAGGTCCCACTGCAGAGCCCGCATATGCTATCTGGCATGGTCCCCCAGCAGGATGCAGGAGGCCATTAGACCCAGCAGCCGGAGGGTCATCCTGACCGGAACCCGGGATAGAGGCTGAAAGATAGAAATCATAGCCTGAATATCCCGGACTCGCTGTTCGGGAGGATAAACCCGAAACTGCGTTGTGTCCAGAACCGCTCTGATGAAGAGGAGCTTCGGAGAGGGGGTCAGGTGTGACTTCGGCACATTGATGGAGAACCTCAGCGAATGCAGGAGGTCGGCCATAGTCTGGAGGTGGGAGACGACAGCCTGGGGCGAGCCTGCCTTCAACAGCCTGTTGTAGAGATAGGGGAAGACTGGAACCCTGAGCTGCGCAGATGAGCTGCGACCACCACCATCACTTTCGTGAACACCCGAGGGGCACTGGTAAGGCCAAAGGGGAGCACGGTAAACTGAAAGTGCTTGTGGCCTACCGTGAACCGCAGGTAACGCCGGTGGGCCGGCAGGACAGGGATGTGAAAATAAGCATCTTGCAAGTCCAACACTACCATATAGTCTCCATAGTCGAGGGCAGACAAGACCTGAGCGAGCGTCAACATTTTGAACTTCTCCTTCTGGAGGAAGAGGTGACGTTCCTGAGTTTCAAGATAGGACGCAGGTCTTTGTCTTTCTTGGGCACCAGAAAGTAGTAGGAATAGCAACCATGACCTACTTCTGGGACAGGAACACGCTCGATGGCTCCCTTGGCCAAGAGTGCCGAAACTTCCTGACTATTTGCAAAACCCACCTGTCTGATGTGATGGTGCGCCAGTGGGGGAGGGGATGGTGAATCCTACCATCCACTGGCGTTTGGTGACCCTGAAAGGTCGGACTAGGAGGGTTTGGAGGCTGCTGCAGAGGGGGCTGTGGTGGACTGGCCCACCTGCTGGCCCCCAAAAACACAGCACTGGTTCCCACGTCCCCAAGGCTGAACAGCTTGCGCCGACCTGTGGCTCTGGGCGGGACATTGCGGGCACCCTTTCCGTAACCACGAAAGGGGCGAAAGGTAGACTGCGCAGGTCGGGTGGTGAATCGGCCCAAGGACCTGGCCATAGCCCGAGAGTCCTTAAAGTGCTCCAGCACGTTGTCTGCTGTGTTGCCGAAAAGGCGACGGCCATCAAAGGACATGTCCATAAGAGTGGATTGAACATCCCCGGAAAAAACAGTCGACCACAACCAGGCGTAGCGTCGAAGGGCTACTGACGTGGAAATCGTACTGCCTAGTGAGTCAGCGGTATCCAGCCCATAGTGGATGGTAAACTTCGCTGCGTCTCTCCCCTCGGCAACTGCATGGGAGAGCACGGCCTGGGCCTCCTCCGGGCACTGGGGCAGCACCTGCGCTACCGTATCCCACACAGAGTGGGTTTAATGGCCCAACAGACATACGGTGTTTACCAACTGTAGTCCTAAGCTGGAGGAAGAAAACATTTTCTTCCCATGGTGGTCCAGCTTTTTGGATTCCCTATCGGGGGTTGCGTTAGGGAATGTGCCTTTGGAGGTGGAGGCTTGGACCACCAAGCTCTCAGGGGTGGGGTGTTGGGAGAGGAAAGTAGGGTTGCCCGAGGCCGGGTAGCGGCATCAGGCAATCATCCAGTCCACAGGAGCCCCTGTGTTGGGCCTGGACCAGGTGCCCAAAAGGATGTCCGTTTGGGCTTCATTAAACAGCAGCAAAGGCTCCGAAGAGCTCGCTGCCAGTTGAAGCACCTCTGTCAGGAGGTTAGTTCTGACTGCAACTGTAGGTAGCTCGAGGTGGAGAGCCTCGGCTGCCGTACGCAACACTACTGCGTATGACCCTCCTTCCTCCATAACCACAGTAGGAGGAGACAACCTGCGAAGGTCTGGTGAGGTATCCAGGCCACTGGCTTCCCGCAGTTCCTCTCTCCAGTCCTGTTCATAAACCAACTGGTTGGTTAAAGGGTTCCCAGACCCCTCCCAGTCCTCCTCACCTTCGTCTGGCTGCCAATCTGGTCTCAAAGTGCCAGAGTAGAACAGGGGCGCAAAAGTAACCGTCGACGCCGGATCCGGCATTGGTCCACGCCGGTCCGACTCCCTGTACACCTTGAGGTGGAGGCTGGGATCGACATCGGCTGGGGACCCAGCCGAAGCCGGTTGTGGATGTGGTGCTGGTGGAATCGGCGCCGGCGGAGGCGTAACAAGGTCAACTGGTGCTGGTCTGGATCCAGGCCTGAATCCAAGGGGACCCTGCGGCGCCTAGGCCGAAGCCGCCGGTGCCAAAGGCCCAGGGCCCCGAGGCCATGGGGCCCGAAGGCATGCCGGTGGAGTCGGGCTGCCCATAGATGGTGTGCATCGCTTCGTAAAACTGACGAAGCTGTGCAGGGGTCGCTCCCGGTCCCGGGAAGTGGGGGAAACCCGGAGCTGACCCTATGAGCTCCGCACGCGGAGCTGTGGGAAGGGCACCACCCGCATCCCTCGTCGCATCGGATGGGGAGAAGTCGAAGAGCGACGATGCTTCTTTGACTGCTTCTTGTGCTTCGACTTACCTGACCCGAGTGCGAAGATGTAGATGAAGAATGGCGTTGGCTCCGCGACCGGTCCCTTTACCTCCTACGCGACTGGGACCTCAAGCGACGCGGTGCCGACTGCCGGGCCTCAAGTAGCTTTCGGGACCACTCCCGCAAAGACTTCAGGGCCATGGTCTGGCAGTCGGAGCACGACTTGGGGTTGTGGTCGCCCTCCAGGCAGTAGAGGCACATGCGATGCGAATCAGTCGGTTACAGGAACTGCAAGCCGTGAAGCTGGGCATCCCTCATGCACCAGGAGTCGTTGGACTCAAAAAACGAAGTCGACAAAAGTAGAGAAAAAGTCAGTCAAAAATTGACTGGCGGTACCGCTCTCTCCGGATCTGCGCTTGCTGGCGCGAAAAAAGAAAGAACTTACGTCAGCGCATGTGGGCGGCATCTATGTAGCTACCATGACTTCATCCCACGACCACGATGCCGACGACAAACGCGGAGTTGACCTACACCACCTTCCGACGCACAGGGCTACTGCTGACGAAAAACTTTCTGGATCCAGTCTGACACCTGGGGGTAATTCTAAGGTAAGGAATCTATAACTGTTTCTTTCAGATTATGTTGATAAAACAAGGATGCGTTCTGGCACCAACTTTATTCAAACTCTTTCTGGCTGATTTGACGGAACCACTACAATCATGTAATCCTCACATTCCTAAACTAGTCGGAAAAACAATATCATGTTTTTTATACGCTGATGATGTGGTACTGGTTAGCCGCACTCGAGTGGGACTTCAACGACTGCTCAACACAACGATGGTGTACTCACTAGCTAACGGCCTGTCGATCAACTTAAGCAAAACGAAAACCATGAGTTATAGCATCAAAAGCGCCCGAACGCAGGCCTGGTTTTTGGGTGAAACGCGGCTGGAATGCGTGGATGAGTACTAGTATCTTGGGGTTACTATTGATAACAAAGGTAGCTTTTTAACACAGAAGGCTGTGATACAAAAGAAAGGCCTTGTTCTGGCCATAGCATTTAAAAACTTGAAGCAAAAGCTTGCTGGTCCCTCTCTGAAGCCAATCCTGGAAGTCGTAAGAGCAAAGCTTCTTCCAACAATCTCAAATGGAAGTGAAGCATTAAGAGGGCAGGATGCCAGCACCCTAGACTCCGCAATCACTTGTGGTAACAGAACTATATACTCCTTACCAAGTTATACCTCACCCACGCAGATAAGATTAGAATTCGGGTTGCTAACACAGTCACTAGCCAGACGTAGTGCATACATAATATGCTGGAACAAGATTAGGAAAGCCAAACCCAACACACTGAATCATATGTTATAGGACGAGCTACAACACCGCAACACATCACCGGCAACAGTGTACCTGCAAGAGTCACTCATCCTTACAGGCCTCGCACAACTTTGGGAAACGCCAAGCAATGTACAGACCTTCAAGCGTCTGGTCAAGAAGTCACTTAAAACTCAATCTGTTATAGAGGATAAAGCCACACTAGCAAAAAGAGCACATGGGTGGATGGCAATAAATAACTATAAGTCTACTGCCCTTCAAGATTACTTTTTGCCACTGGTTACCCAGCTTTTATCAAGCTGCAGTTTCTAAAATACCGGCTGGGGTAGTAACAGTTAAAGAACATATGGCACCCTGGCTGCGTGGAAATCTCCCTGTTACCTGCTGACTCTGTGGGACCAATAACGAAGACCTGTTGCACTTAGTTTGTTCATGCAACATTGTTCAGACAGAAAGGAAACAACTATTAATGAGGGCATTTAACCAAAGGGGAATTAGAACAAGAAGGCAGGCAATTCTAGTCTGCTTAGATCTAGGGGACCCCCAGTTAAACTGAAGCTTTGTCATAATTTTTTTTAAAGTGGAGCAAAAATTACAGCAAACGTCATTTGTTCAGTGCTGCGGACATAAACTGCTGCCTAAACTGTTATATCGCTCTTAAGGAACAATATGACCCTCTACCAAGGCAATACTGGGGCTGTCTTGTTTTATTCTTGAACCAAATCTCCTGCATAACAATCCAAGCTCTGTAAATACGCCTGAAACTAAATTATTAAAAAGTATAAACAGTTTTCCCTTTTACGTGACATTGACCTATGTGATAATATCTAATCTGCTAAAATAACATTTCCTGTTTACTAAAGCACTGATTTCCACCTTCTTTCTCACTACTTGATAATTTTAAATTCGAATGTAATAATTTAATTTAAGAATAACTAATTTTATGCACATCATGTATTCGTGTATTTACATCATGTATAACTTTATTGTAATGGTTTTAAGTAACTTAGCAATAATTTAAATAAACTAAAACTAAAAAACTAAAACATAGGTGGCCCTGTAAGGAGAAAATGAACTTGAATACATAACCTGCTAAGTATAAAGCAAAGGTAAGTTCAATTTACATTTTTACAAAGCCTGTAAGTTCTCTCTCGGTGCAGTGAATGGTATATAACTAGGAATTCACAGGTTTAAATTATGTTAGGCTGGGCAATAGTAACACTGTTATTAATCTTCAAGTCTTGTAGCAAGACCTATATCATTACCCTAGATCAGTGGTTCTTAACCGTTTTACCTATGAGGACCCCTACTAAATCACTACTGGAAGCAAATGACCCCCATGCCCTTCTTCTACGCACATCATTATGAAACCCTCAGGGCCTAATTTATGAGGTTTTGCCGTAGGGCAGCGCAGCACTCCTTCCTGTTGCGCTGCCCTATGGCAAAAGAAAAGGGCAGGAATGCGCTGTATCTATAAGATACGGCACATTCCTGTCCTTTTCCCCTGCGCTGGCGCACAATGGGCTGCCAAGCGCTAATGCAGGCACCTTTGCACAATGGTGCAAGGGTGCCTGCGTTGCAGGATGATTATTTTTATACAGGAACGGAAACCTTTCTGTACAAAAATAATCACAAGATGTTTTTTCCTCTTTCTAGAAGAAGGAAAAACGAGGAGAAAAGATATTTCTCCTTGTTGTGCCTCCCCTACACCTCCCCTGGGGAGGCGTAAGCTTTTCGCACTGCCTCAGAATTTCGATTTCTCGTAAATAAATCTGGGGCAGTGTCAAAGGGCCAGGGATGTTGCTGGGAACGCCCCCAGCAACACCTATTGCAAGTCCCTTTAACGCAGAACATTGTGTTAAAGGGACTGTTATTTATCAGGCAGCATTAAGCCAAAAAAAGTGGCTTAGTGCTGCCTGATAAATATCACGCAGGCTTCTGCGCCACAGAACGTCTGGTGGGAGTGTGGAAGGAGAGACGGTGGTTGAGGTATGCAGGTCCGGCATTGTGGAGGGCTTTGTAGGCGTGTGTGAGGAGATTGAAGGTAATTCTTTTTTTGAAAGGTAGTCAAGGTCTCTCAGGTGGCTAGTGATGTGGCTGTGGCTGTGGCGTGGGACGTTCAGGATGAGTCTGACGGAGGCGTTCTGGATGTTCTGCAGTTTCTTTTGGAGTTTCTGTGTGGTGCCGGCATAGAGTGCGCTGCAGTTGTCAACTCTGCTGCTGACGAGCGTACGGGTGACCATTATCCTGGACTTGGTGGGGATCCACTTGAAGATCTTCCAAGGCAGGTGGAGCGTGTGGAAGCAGAAGGACAAAACAGCGTTTATTTGATGGTACATTGACAGCAAGGAGTCCAGGATGATGCTGAGGTTTCATGCGTGGTCCGTGGGGTGGGGGCGTTCTGAGCACTGTGGGCCACCAGGAGTCATACTAGGCAGATGAGGTGGAGCCCAGGATGAGGACTTTGGTCTTGTCTGAGTTGAGCTTAAGGCAACTGTCCTTCATCCAGGTGGCGACTGCCTTCATCCCGTTTTGGAATTTGTTCTTGGCGGCTGCAGGTTTGTCTGTGAGGGAGAGGATCAATTGGGTGTTGTCGGCATAGGAAACAATGTTTAGTTTGTGTCTTCTGATGGTGGCTGCAAGCGGGCCATGTAAATGTTGAAGAGGGTGGGGCTCAGGGAGGATCCATGAGGCACTCCGCAGCTGATTTCTGTGGGTTCGGAGTTGAACTGTGGAAGTCTGATTCTCTGTGTTCAATTGGTGAGGAAGGAGCAGACCCATTCTAGGACCTTGTCGTGAACGCCAGCATCGTGGAGTCTTGGGCAGAGTGTGTGGTGGGAGATGTTGTCAAAGGTGGCTGAGAGATCCAGGAGGATGAGGGCAGCAGTTTCGCCCTGGTCAAGGTGGGTGCAGATGTCACCTGTAGCGGGGAAGAGAGAGGTCTAAGTGCTGTGGTTGCTTCTGAAGCCCGATTGGCAGAGGTCCAGAATGTGGTTCATTTCGATGAACTTGGAGAGATGTGCATTGATGGATTTCTCAATGATTTTGGCCGGAAAGGGGAGTAGAGAGATGAGTCTGTAGTTCTTGAGGTTCTTTTGGTCGGCAGAGGGTTTCTTCAGCAGGGGGTTGATCTCTGCGTGCTTCCAGTCTTCCGGGAAGGTGGTGGACTTGATGGAGCAGTTGATGGTGTGGCAGAGTTTGGGTACGATGGAAGTGACAGCTCTGTTGAAGATGTGGTGAGGGCAGGGGTCCGAGGGGGCTCGGGAGGGGATGCTCTTCACGATTTAGAGGGTGTCGTCAGAGGGGAGGGTGGCACATCATTGATTTTCTCGGCTGCTCCCCCACACGTGTACATTCTGTGCTTAAAAGTATTAATTCACCAACAACGTGAGCAAGCCACAATCATATGCTACTGCCTAAGTTTAAAACTTATAACTCAAAGTTTTCCATTTATGTTTTTCAAAAATATAGAATCATTCTGATCAATTATTTGACGTTTGGTATATCATTCTCTGTGATTAATTTGTGAAGCATTTTCCACACGTAGATAACTGAGGATCATCTCACTATAGTCTGTTATCTTTCTCCTTATTAACTTGCCCAATGTCCCAGATCATTTCAATTCCATTCTGTATTTTTCAATGTCATAGACTTCCTTTCAACACCTCCATACTTTTCAGAGTTTTAGGGGCCGCCTCTAGTGTCATCTGTCAGATTTCTTATTGTTAGATATATGTCCACTGGCTTCAACCACATTCCTTTTGTTTTTTAGCACGGGGTCCATCTATGTTGTAGCTAAGTCTAGTTTTGCTATCACCAAAGCTAGAGTATTACATTTTTACCCATGTCAGCAAAAGCAATTTAGGCAAAATGCCTACATCTGTGCAACGTAGTTAACCATATCTGGCAGGCCAGATTCCACAGGGTTGGTGGGGCCTCCGTCGCACCACAGCTTGCTGGCTGGCCTGCCAGGGGATAAATTAGCCTAATGTTTGCACAGATGGTATAGTGAGTGCCTCTCTCATCTCTCTCATCTACTTCCACAGATCCGCTAACTACTTCTCTGTCACAATCCCATAAATATGTGTTGGCGTTCCCAAGCAACCACCCGTGGATTTTGGGGCAATCCCAGATTTAAAAAGACTTTACACCAAAACGCTATGCCTTCCTAAGTGAGGTGTAACAAGGAGAAATATCTTTATTTCTCCTCATTATTTCCTCTTTCCATGGGGCTGCTTTCTGCAGCACACAGAAGGAGGAAAATGCCTCTAAGGATTGTTTTTGTGCAGGAAGGTGTACCTTGTTGCACAAAAACAATCCGGTGAGTAACACATGCACCCTTGCACTATAGTGCAGGGGTGTCTGCCTTGACACTAGGATGTACACAGTGAGCCAGCACAAGGAGAGAGCAAAAAATGCCAATATCTTTGTAAATATGGAGCATTTCTGCTCTCGCCTTTTCACGTAACACTGCGCAGCAACTTTGCTTGCTGCCCTGCGTTACATGAAAGTTTAGTAAATGTACCCCCTTGTGTATACCAAATGCTAAATGCATGACCACTGAGTGAGATTGTGACAGTCTTCTTCTTACTAATCTTATGTTTCTGAGGTCCCTAGTTACTGTTCCTCTTAAATGTTTAGTTTCTTTTTATTCAGCAAATATCACACATTGATTTTTTGGGCTGAAGGCATCAGAACAATCTCTGAATCTATTTTATTTTATGGCTACATCACCCAAAACTGTTGGACATATAACTACATTTTAGAGTTGTGTTTAAAATTTTATGAGTGTAAATGAACTTGAATAATATTAACTCATCGGATTTATAAGGCATGAGAACCTTTCTATGTGACTTATGTTTTAGTACTTCCTTCTCTGTTTATTGTATATCGTTGTAAAGAAAACTTAAAAATAAAATTTGCTTACTTAGTTTTTTCTCTTCTGGTGAAACCCTCACTAGGCCCATCTTCTCCTTAAGCAAAGAGCATTCCTATTTTGTCTTACATTCTTCTCCACAAAGCTCTCGCTCTCACATGTTCCTTCCTTTATTCTTACCCTTTCCTGCCAGAATGCTCCAAACCTTCCCCTTGGCTGCTTTCTGTAGATTTATCATTTCTCTAATTTCAGGAACCCCTCTAGGCTCCAGCCTGATTATTTCCTTGACTGTTGTTCCCTTATTTGTTGCCTTGCAGTGGACCATTTTACAGAGGCGGCACCTCCATTGGAGCAAAGGAGCGTCGCCCCACTTAAATGCCCCCGAGATGAAAAATAAAATTGTAATTCATTGCCATTTTATTTTTCAATAACCCTGTCCTGAGCCGAGCGTCAGGACGGGGCAGGGCCTGCTGGGTAGCACCAGCAGCAGGGAGGAGGGTGAGCTGCCTTTGCACTGTTTAAAGGGCGCATGTCTATTTGGCCGGCCAATATGCGACGGCCAGCCAGACATGGTCATTTTAAACCTCTCAACCCAGCTGTCTTAAGACAGCTGGGTTGAGAGTAAGTGCAGGCCTCCAGAGCGCTGTGGAGCACCGAGACAGGCCGCTTCCTCAAATCAGGGTGCTGCTCTTATGCTGTGGACGGAGCCATTATTGGTCAAGGGAGTTTGCTGGGGTCCTGCTTTGCAGTCATGATGAGGCCAGGAGCGAGGAGGTCCTGTCGTTTGGTAAGTGTTATTTTTATACGTTTTTTATTTTAGTTTCATGCGCTCCCGCACCCTTCCTCCCTCCACTTTCCCCGTAGATGCCAGTCACCACTGTAATTTTAGTACTCACCTTTGTTTTGGGGTGGGACAGCGATACACCATGCTTGTTTATTACTATTACCACAATCTCTGGAAAGCTTGCATCTGAGGTTTGCTAGAAACAAAAAAAGTTGCATTACGTGAGTTAGCATTCTTGACTAACATAAAATAATATCCAATAAGATAGAGTGTAACTGCAATGAAAAGCCAATCAACTTGAAACCCATTACATTAATTGTCAACACTCAACGTGTAGCATCAAAGCAACACAGCAAAGGGTAAGCAGTTAGCCAAACACAAGATACAACAGAGATGCTCAGCACAACATGTTGAGTCAACACAACCAACTTAAAGTATGTAATGAGGAGTGGTACACAGGGGGTAAACAAATAGGCAGAATTCAAGTATGATATACCTTCACTTCGAAGAAGGCGGAGCCAAAGGTTGGCCAACGGTTAATGATTTTCAGAAAGTCCACCTTCGCTGTGTCCACAGATTTGTCTGCATGCTTAGCATATGCTGCAATTATAACCTAGGAACAAAGAAAAGATGGTTTTTGAGCTGGGCATTTTGAAAGGTCTAAGCTTGGGAAAGTAGAACCAGCATGATCTTCATGAACATTATTAAATGTGGAATGGATCGATATACCAGAATAAAATCAATCCCAACATCAATAAAGGATAGAACAGCAAACAGTGGAAAACACAATCAGCACTTCTCTCTAAATCAGCATTAGAGGAGATGGGGAGTAGTTACCTCAAGAAATGACAATATGCCAAATGAAAAACAACTTCCCATTGAAAAACTGTGGTAGAACTGAATCCATGCCTTGGAGTCAGGCATGAGTAATGCAAGCATTACGTTTTTGAGGTAGTGGCTCATTCAGGACATCGATCTTCTTGTCACAGTTCACAAGTCAACTTGCATAGGGCTTAGCTTTGTGGCTAGCAAGCATGGACTACCAGACAGGGCAAATTTAGAGATTTTCGAAAACCTCCTCTTATGAAACATTCGCCTGACAGGGACAGAGCTAGTCATATCGTTCAGTAGCACAGTCTATAGCCTATACATACATGGCAAGCAAACAAGCATCTCTTTCACCGGTTCACTGAGAAATGGAAACCACTTATTGAGACTTAGAAGGTGTTTCTTAGCCCCAATCCCACAATCTCAAAATTACCCTCATGTGCTAGGTACACAACTTCTTTCAGTAACAATTTGAGGACATACTAGGCTCCTGCCTCTTAGTCCTTTCTTGTGACAGATCAGTTCATCCAAGGCTTTAAGTTGTTTAAATGGCAAGCTCAATAAGTCTTCTTGGATGTGCTCAAATCGATTGCATCTATAATCGTGCCAGACGTCCTCAACCAAATTGAAAAATATATTTCTGTAAAATCTCTTGATGTATGTCTTGTTTGTTGAGAACATTCACATGTTAGTGTGTGTGAAAATCTTGGCACAAAAAATTGTATCACAGTGGATGATAAAAAATGCTAATGGCGTACATGCGACACTTGACAATGTAGAGGAACCAGAAAGAAAGTAACGTATCTGGTTCTACACAGAATCTACCTATATGTCAATAATGCCACTTTCTTGCAATTCAGCTTTTTACAGGATGAAACACAAGAGGTATTGTCTTCACAACTCCTTGGGTTTTAAGTATAAACCACACACTGTTTTTTGCATGCCATAGTGCGCATGCAATTTCTCTGATTTTGGTCCTGACGAAAGCCACCCTGACCCTGAGAGGCAAAAAAAGATGGCTGAAACATGTAGACCACACCTAGGATAAGTGGGACCAACTAATATCCCACACCGATCCCCCATTGCTTTTAACATTGACCGAGACTTCCGCTAATAAATTCACGAATTGTGATAGAAAATCTCGAGCCAATTTTAAACATCACCCTTCACAGACACACAGTCGCATATCATTCCTCAAAAAAACCTGCTCTGCTCTAATTAGGCCTTGCAGCACACCCTGGAAGCATTCGGCAACCAGGGTGGGAACCCAATGATGAAGCATGTCACCTACCATGTAAGTGAGTGAGGGTTCTTTTAAAACACCCTGTGGGTTCCAAGGCACTGCAACCTTAAAGACTATGAGAAAGTTGTAGTTAGAACAATAGGTAAATAGGTAGGACACTCGTTCTGATTTTGTTAATGTATTGATTGGTTGAGAAGGTGAACAGGTTACACTCACGCTTCTCTCTCTCTCTTACTTTGGTAATATTTACATAGATTATGTGCATTAAGGTATGCGTCCTAGATGTATCCTTGTGAACATACATGGTAAAAAGACGTCAATTCAGACTACAATATTTGGATATATGTCTGTATGTGTTCTTAATTATCCTTGACATGTTAGAAAGTAGACATTTGGCCCAGACAAACGTTGCATTGATGGTCGTATCTGTCATTTATCGAATGGCTTGACGCTTTCATAGTTCTTAGACAGATCAGATCAGGCAATACCTGCACTGAATGGCAGACTTGACAATATTCTGCATAAATCGGAAAAGATGGCAACTCCCATAGTGTTAGAGAGGGAAGATGGCGATCTCCTCTAATCAAGATGGAGTCAGGCCTACATAAGATGGAGTCGGACCTTAGGGACTTTACATCATTCTCATGCGACTATATCTGTCCCCCCATCCCTTCCACCGCTTCATGGCTCTCTGGTTCCTCACCCAGCATAGACTTTTCTTGTCTGGTGCCGTAGTAAAGCGTCCCTTGTGTACGCAGATCTCATGCTGATTTCCTCCATCTCCCCTAACAGTCTTGAATTACCTCCTGGGATTGCTATGAGTGCATCAAGATAAACTCTCACTTTTTTTTAGACATGCCGCCCACCACTGCCCGCCTTCCCTGTAACAATTTGTTGTGTGTGAGGGAATCCTGCTTTGCTACTCTATTGGCTCTTGCATCATGTGTGAGAAGCTTAAACTTCTGTTGTCTGATCTATATCTGTTCTATATGTACAGGAATAGGGGACAGCTTGCACTGCTGCTGTTTTGTTAGAAAGAGAGAGGGCCTTATTTACAAGATATTGCCAAAGGGCAGCGCCGCAGGCCTTCCTGCTGCGATCCCCTGCATCAATGGCAAAAGTGCAGGAATGCACTATATCTATCAGATACCGCACATTCGTGCCCTTTTCCCGTGCGCTGGTGCACAATGAGCTCCCATGCGCCAATGGAGGCACCTTTGCGCCAAGGTGCAAGGGTGCCTGCGTTGCAGGGATGAATGTTTATGAGTAGGAAGGGAAACCTTCCTGCACAAAAGAAATCACGGGAGGCTTTTTCCTCTTTCTATGTGTGCTGCACTCTGTAGCACACATAGCATTTTTTTTAAAAGGAGGAGAAATAAAGATATTTCTCCTCGTTGCACTTCCCTTACGCCTTCACTGGGGAAGTGTAAGTTTTCGGCACTGCCTCAGTGTTACAATTTCTCCTAAATTTGGGGCAGTGTCAAAAAGCCAAGGGTGTTGCTAGGAACGCCCACTGCAAGACCCATTGCAAGCCCCTTCAACGCAGAAAACCGAGTTAAAGAGAACAATATTTACAAGGCCGCATTAAGCCATGCAAAGTGGCTTAGTGCTGCCTGGTAAATATGAAGCCGACCCCCGTGGCACCTGAGCGTCGCAAAAAGTGACGCTTTGGTCGTGCAGCCTCTAAATGAGGCCCAAAGTGTGTTTGTTTAATACACAGAGGACCAGACCATTCGTCACAGTGTTGAAACACAGTGATAAAACTAGACAAACACCCTCTCTGCAGGACCACCATGCTACGGGGACAGAACCTCCATAGTCTCTCAAGTACCATTGAGCGAGTGCATCAAAATACTATGGGCATATTATCAAAGGTTTCATGCAATGTACTGCAGCAAGTTAAGTTGCTGTGTTGTGTGAATGGGAGAGTGCAGAACTGTGCCAAATCTTCAAATAAATAGCGCAGTTATGCTTTCTCAATGTGCTGGCACACTTATGGATGCCTAGCGCTAATGCAGGCACCCTTGCACCATTGTGAAATGGTGCCTCTGTTAAGGTCAGGACAGTTTTTGTGGAGGACAGAGTGTACCTTCCTGCCAAAAAGTGTCCTTTAAGGCTATTTCCGCTTTACAAGTGCTCTGAAGAACATAGCACACATGCAAACGAAATAACAAGGAGAAACAAATATTTCTTCCCGTTACACAAGCCTCAGGCATGTACACCATTTTGGCATAAACCCATGTCCACTAGTCTTTGTAGATCTTTGTGGGATTGAGTCAAAATCCATGGGTGGATGCATGAGAATGTTCATGGAACACCTACCTGACACAAAGCAACACAAGGCAGTGCAATATACTGCGTTGAGGTACTTTCTTTTTTTGTTTTTAACAAAGCAATGCAAATGCTTATTTAAATCCCACAAAGGAGTTTGAGCCGGGTCTGCATCAGAAATGAGACACGACCAGACACTAAATCTGAAAATATGACCCTAAAAGTGCAGTTATATTTGCTTAGTTCACTATACGACCCACCCTTGAATCAAAGTGTGTGTAGAGTTAGAATAGAAAATACACACTCCATTAGGATCAATGATCTGTCCCGGTGTGTATATATAGGCATGTCATTGTGTGTGTCTGTGTGGACCCAACTGTGTCAGATGTTATTGCCCACCCCTATGTTGCACCTGTTCTCCCTGTGCAAAGGGATTATCGTACACTACTGATGCCAGCATTAAAGTTGTACTCTTTGTCTTGCTGAAGCGTGAGAAAATATTTTCACTCCAGGATACCCAATACTATTGGTGCTGCCAGTGCTTTTCCTTTACTAACCCATGCTTGTTAAGTTTGTTCGTTTACGTCCATTTTCAGATTTACAAAGATGCCTATGCCTTGTAGTTGATTGATCTGGCCCCATCCAATGACCCCATAACAAACTTGTGCTGCGGCCCATGAGTCTGAAAATTCCTGCATTAGAGGATATTGAAGTGACAAGTGTGAAACAAGTATTTGCAAGCCAGTAAATCTGGGTTTAATATGCTAATACATGCAGCATTAGCACTTAAGAGAAAAATACACAGGAGGGGGCTAGCAGGAGGGGACAGAAAGGGCTATAGGTGGAAAGCAACTCTTCATGCAATTCAGTGCATGCACTCAAGTAGAGGATACACTCAATCAGCCAGTAGCATGAGCCAATAGATTAATACTCCACTTGTGTCAAGTGTATGGATGAAAGAGGCTGATTAAGACCATTGTTTTAAAGGAGCAGACCCACAGCCCACACTATCTATATTGTTAGCACCACATCGGCCTGACAGCTGCATTGTTAAAACCTGGACCTGTAAAGGGCGCCGCAAAAGGAAACTGTACCAATAAGTCGCTCAAGTGAGTATCAGTGAGTATGGATCTCACCCATACGACTGTACTCTGCGTTCAGGAAATGTGACCCAGAAATCTGGTAGTAAAACAGATTTTATTAACTGCCCTTCGATTTGCAGTCACATGTGTCTTAAAACAATGTTCTTTCATGATTTTATTTTTCATTTGCCAGCTTAGCTAGAACATCGTTTTATTTTTCACCTGCTGGCCCTGAGCCAGTGGGGCAATGCTCCTCTGCCATTGCAGAGGAGCCGCCCCTGCATCGGTCACCAGCCAATTAAGAAATTTGCTGGACTTATCTCTAGCACTGTAGGGAGGGGCGGACAGGGCCATGGGAGGGGGAAAAATGAGTGCTATGTGCCCTTCTAAGGGTGCATGTGTGTTTGGTCTGCTGTCTCAGGCCGGCCAAACACACATGCGCACTTAAGTTTCTCCAACCTGGCTGTATTGAACAGCCAGGCTGGAGAAAAAGCACAGACTCCCTGTCCTGAGCAGATCGTCTTTTCAGCCTGCTCAGGCCGATCCCTATGTTGCTCTCAGTGTCTGTTGGGAGGAAGAACGTGGAGGCGCGACGCAGGAGATGGCCGGCAGCGTGAGGTAAGTTCCTTTAAAAATATATATATATATATATATTAACCACCTGTGCTACAACCCCCATGCTCCCACTCCCACCCCACTACCCTTTGTTTGTGATGGCCGCCCCTGCATCCATGGTGTCTCCACCAGGATAGTGCCGGCCATACGAGACACCTCTGGAACCCACTGTGAGGTTTTGTCTGCTATTACACAGGTCTTTTCGGCCCTCTACCAAAATCTATATGCAGCGTTTCACGTGCCTCCTCAAGAGGAAAAATCTCAACTAATTTGGGATTGTCCATTGACTTTAATTCCCAATTCTTTGGCTCTGGAACTTGGCCAGCTTTTAACAGCAGAAGAGATAGACATGGCTCTCTCTGGCCTCCAGCCAGCCAAGACCTCTGGCCCTGACGGGTTCCCCATCGAGTTCTTCAAGGGCTATCATACTCATCTGATACCCCACCTGTTAGCCCTCTATTTCGAAGTGTCAGAATGCAGGTGCTTGCCCCCTGATTTGGATAATGCCACCACCGCAGTTATTCTGAAAGCGGACCAACCTATGGACTGCTCTGCTTCATACAGACAGATTTCCCTCATCAATGTTGGCATAAAGATTTTAGCGAAGGCCTTTGTGACTAGGCTGGGTTGGGTTCTAAGTTATCTAATCCACCCGGACCAATGTTAGTTCATGTCTGGCAGAAGCACCCGGCACTGCATATGAAGGGTGCAGCTGGCCCTCTCACAATCGAACCATTTCAAGAGCTAGTTGGCCCTTTTCCTTATTGACTTTCCAAAGGTGTTCAACACGGTTTTGTGGACATTTCTGGAGGCTGTACTGCAACGGGCTGGCTTTGGGTTCTCCTCCTGTAGGTTTGTGGGTCTCCTTACAGTGTTCCTGCCACCCAGGTTCATGAAAATGGAGTCCTCTCCCGGCCTTTTCTGATTTTCAGGGGTACTTGTCAGAGGTGCCCTCTGTCCCCCTTGTTATTTGCCTTTGCCATCGAGTCCCTGGCGTGCCTGATTAGATGTGATGCTTGGGTTCGGGGATGGCAGTGGGAGGAAGGTGTTGAGGATAGCATCACCCTCTAAGCAGAGGATGTTCTGCTCTCTTCCTCAGTGAACCTCAGTCATCGGGCCCCAGGTTCCTTGAGTTCTTTCGTCTATATGAGGAAACATCCGGTTTGTGGATTAATCTATCCAAATCGCTTCTGGTGCAAGTTGCGGTAGATACTGGTGCCCAAACCTGGTGCCCTATGATATCGGTGCGGCAACATTACTTTAAATATCTTGGAATTTACATGTCTTATCTCCCAGACCTCACCTGGTCTCTCAATTTTTGGCCCCTTACATCGGCCTTGGACAGGGATTTGTGGAAGAGGTGCTGCCTACCACAAATATGATGGGGCACATTGCCCTATTTAAAATTATGTGAATCCCACACTATCTATACGCTGTGGTGAATACCCCCCATTTGATCCCTCAGAAGAGGTTTCAATCCCTTACCTCAAGGATGACGGCCTTCTTTTGTGCGGGGGATAACACAGAGTTGTCTTCTCCTCTGTGAGAAAGTCCCCATATTATAGGGCAGTTTAAGGTATTACCTTGCTGCTCATCTGGTCCCGATTAATTAATGACTCTCAGGGGGTTGGAATGACCCAGCATACCATCTTGAACTACATCTCATGGGTTTAGATGGTCTGCTTGGTCTGCTCTATGGCCGCCCGATATCTCCTGCTAGTCCTTCCTGTACCCGGGTAACACTGCTTTGCTGGAGAGCAGCCTTGCATTACATCTACTGGGATCGTTGTTTTACTGGGATGATGCCACTGTGGCAGGGTACTTGGCTCCGGCAGGTGTCAAGTCTTCGTGGGCCCACCCGGTGGGACAGGATAGGGATTACCTGCCTGGAGGATGATCGCTCAGTGGGGACACTGATGTCATTTCAGGAACTGCAGGGCCAGTATTGCCTCTCCCACAGGCAATTTTTTCGCTACCTTCAGCTCCATCATGACCTGCTTGTCTACATCTCAGGGTATACCCAGATCCCCGAATATAATCCTCTGGAGGCTAAAATGCTGATGGAGGGGCAGGGGAGCAATTTCCATGCTTTACCGCTCCCTTATGATTAATGCACTGATAACTTCCTCCCTCTCAGACACAGGTGGGAGAGCTGAGTGGGTGAGTTGGATGTTGATGATTGGAGGAAGGTGTGCTTAGCCCCAAGAGAACTGCTGATTTCATCCCACATTCGGATGGTTCAAATCAACTATCTTCATGCGACGTATCTGACTGCCCAGTGGCTGCTACAAATAGGCTTTGTTCCAGAGGCCACCTGCGTGTGATGCACCCTCCCCACCGCTGACTTTTTCCATATGGTCTGGTCTTGCCCGGCTTTGTCCAATGTCTGGAGAGCGGTGGAGTGGAGGATCTCAGGGTGCTGGGCCGCCATATTGCCCTGGGTCCTCAGATAACCATACTGGGTCTCCTAAAGGAAGCTGGGGGACCGAGATCTGAAAGGACATTTAGAGGCAAGGCCTCCTTGGTGGCCAAACGGGATATCACCAGTGCCTAAAGGCTGCAAGAACCTCCTTCGGGGGAAAGGGAGTAGACTGGTGATGGATCACCAATGTAATGCTGCTGTTGTTTAGAGCTGTTGATACTTTTCCATGATCCAACATGGCTGTGATATTGGTAAATGATTGCTGGTGCATGCTGCAACTACCTATAAAAACTAATACAATTTGATTATTAAAAGAAATGTGTGATCATCAGGTTAGCCTACAATGTTACCATTATCACAGAGTTGTGAAAGTGGAGGTATTTATCTGGAACTGTACACTCTTTCAGACCCTGTTTATTGTCAGCAAATGACTAGGAATAAATGAGCGTTGATAGGCTATTTCTTTTTCCACCAGGGGATTTAAACTAGTGGTGACAGCATGGGGTAACTAAATAACTGCTGCTGGTGTTTTCCACTAGATTTTGTGCCTAGCTCTAAGAAGGACTCTTATTTATTCCATGTGAATATGCTGAAGCAGCATTCCTTGCATATTTCCAACACAATAGATAAAGATATGCCTAAGCCCCACTACTCTTAACTTTACTTTTAAATATTTCCACATCTTTAGCCACCCTTCTGTAAGAAGGAGCAGAAGAGAGATGACTTGTTTCAAAATCAGATAAAAAATTACAACATAGGGATACGTTGGATATGCCAGATACATTGCTGTAGAGTGTTCAGGTGAGCCGTTCTTGTGTCTGCCCACAGCTTGCCACAATGGACCTCGCAATGTTCAGCGTCTGCAGTATGCCTTCAACACTCCTGAATCAGAAGACATCTGCCAGGATTGATTATACCTGGTTGGACTGCCCAGCCTAAGACAGGGTATTTATTTACAAATCTACTGCCTACCAACTCAAAACCAGTGGAGTCGCTGGAGACAATGGAGGCTAGAGAGAAAGACAAGAAAAGGTCTAAAAATAATATGGAGTGCTGGGGGATTGGTATAGGAAAATAAAATGGTATAGAATATTAGCACTCTGTTGGCACAAGGAAACAGCCCCAGCTTAAATCTGGAGAAGCCAGTTATAAAGAAAAAGCACAACCTACCATTCTGTACTGGAATACAACCCAGTGAGGAAAGGCTATAATTAAAGAATTTGAACTGAATAAAAAACTGTGAACACACCCTAAGATCCCTAAAACATGGGCAGCTACCACTGAGTCCCCTCAATACTGGGGAGCCAGGAGAAGCAGGATGTGAGGCAGGGTGCACGGTGGTCACCCTGGACCCTTGGGGAGGAACAGGGAGTGAATTATGTACATTATTGCAATAAGAGTTGTCTAAGATGATCTATAACCACGCATGATTACAAGATGTGCTACATACACATCGAGCTGGAGTCAGTAACTAAGCTGACAGAAAGTCTAAACTACATCCTTGGTGGTAAACCCAGCTAATGAACACAACAACAAACTGCTATTCCTAAAGCAGAATCAGTAGAAATTAGATGAGTTTGTGGATTAAGCTAGAATGAGTCGCACCTCTCAGCATTTAGCGGTATCGCCTATTAGAGACATTTTGAAGCTCTGAAATTCAAGTGACTTTGAGAAACGCTGTGGGTGGAGAAGGTGGCAGATAACTTTGGCAGACATTAGTGAGTGCCAGCAAGGTTGAGTTAAGTGCTAATAGGAAGTCTTGTTGTTTATTTAGAACCTATTAAGATAAGTAAGTTCAAGCAAGACATAAGGTCAGATGCTGTGACTATACCAGTCAATCTTGTGTTTCTGTTGAATGCCTAGGTACGGAGTAAAATCAGCATCTAATAGATAAAAAACCTACAAGTATCCTAAATCTCAGAAGCCAGATTCACCGAAGTTATGGAGGAGAGGTGGGCAGAGAGATCTGCAGTCACTGCCACAAGGAACACAAAAGTTACAACAGATTAGTTTATTAAATTAAAAAGTCAGAACTCAAAGTGATAACAAAATATGCTCTACCAAGAGCAATAGAGCAACCACTAGATCTAAAAAGAATGCATCATTGATATCGCATTCATCGTCTCCGGTAAAATCAATAAAAGACTTTGTGGGAAAACACTTTAAGCGTAAAAGGAGCCAGTCATAAAACAAAGCATCTCCAACGAATGGAAACAACATAAGTGAAGACTAAGACAGGATCCATATACCTTCTATACTAAGATTAAATATGGCACAATCGCCACACGATGCAATAGATATGGCATTTTTTTAGGCAGTTATCCGAGAACCTAGACTCTCCTCATCACCAAGATTAATGACCACCCAAATACTTGATTTTGTAAGAGGAGGAGAGTTAAGTGAGTTACAAGAGAAAATATGTGTTATAAACAAGAATGCACAACAATCTATTAACTGCCAATTTTCAAACAATGATGTCTCTATGTATTCTATCCCGTTGATGGACAAGTATGTTTCAGAAGCTGAAAATCTCCATTCGTGCCTAAACCTGGAGACATCAGATTCTCTATCATCTTCCATGTTGAATATTATCCTACTAATGAAACAAGGGATGTTTTAAGTGATAGTGTTGAATAATCTGATCCACTGAAATAGCAAAAAGCTCACTTGATGGCAACTGCATCAGAACTAAAACCAATAAATACTTGCATGCCTCCCCTGGTAAGACCAATAGAAAGAAACAGTGAAAGTATAGCACAGGAAGGAGATGTTATGAAGGCAGGGCGTTCCTTAGCATGGGAGATAAGGACTCAACAGTATACGTCTTAAAAAGGCCTATGCAGATTAAAAAATGGGGGTCTTGTCAGTATTTTGAAAGTTAGATCCTACGTGGAAAGAGAGTCTGTAAGAGAGTGGTCCAGGGACAGAAGAAGCATAACAGATGTAAGGGAATTGCACATACAGAGGAACACCAAGATATAAATAATCTCAACTTAAAAACAAAAAAGAAAATCGTAATAAAAACATCACCACAAGTACAATTGGAATCCCCAAACAGTAGATTGAATATTCCACCCAGTGGCTTCCTGAGAAGAACTCAGTGTTACGGGAAATGAAGCCTGCTTTAAAAAACACTCCTTTAAAAATGAGGAATATATGTAGGGCAGTAAGGTTACAATATCCAAACCAGTATGACCTATGTACCAATGAAAAGTGGGAGTGTAGCAGGGTTCAAAGGACAAATTCTCTTAATCCTTAATTTAAAAAAAAAAAATGATCTCAAGACCCGCACTTGTACCCAACTCTAACCCTAGGTGGTTTAACAACACTTGCTCGTGGGCAAACAGAGAGCTTAGAGCTGCCCTCTCAGCTGCCCCAAGGGATTCTAACCTCATTAGATCACTGAGGGATGAATACAAAAGAGTTACTAAGCTGAGGAAAGACGAGATCCTAAAAGAATATTGGAACATCTTGGCTTGTGCTGCAAGATTTAACAACTCAAATGGCTTTTGGACAGCGGTCAAGTCACTAAGATCATTGGGCAATACACTCACCCCTCTAAGTTGCAATATAACGAGTGAAGCCTGGGTTGCCCACTTTTCCAATATATATGCTGCTACGCCCCAGTGCGAGGATACTGTTGATAATCTCGCTGCCTCCCGAATTCAAATATCATTGTGCGAGGATGCTATTGACCAAAGTCTGGGTAATAAGGCCCCTGGCCCAGACAGCCTTCCTATTTACCTCATAAAATTTAGGTCAGAGTTTTGGGCCCCTCTTTTACTTAACGTTTTTAATAATTTGACAATACCTAAAATTCCCAATACATGGTCTACATCTGTTATTGTTCCAATTTTTAAAAAGGGTGACAGATCCAACACGATTTGTTATAGACCAATTTCTTTAATCGACCATACACTTAAGATTTTGGGGAGGGTATTATTTAACAAAATCAGAACCTGTGCTGAGGAGGAAAATATTTTAAACAGATGTCAGCTAGGTTTCAGAAGCAATCTTGGAACGGTGGAGCAGTGTCTTAACCTTAATTTGATCATAGGTAAATATAACATAGCTCGACACGGCCCCATCTACCTAGCATTCATGGACCTCACCTCGGCCTTTGATTTTGTTAATAGACCACGGCTCTAGACATGACTTTTAAACTACGGGTTGGATGAGGACACAGTGCACTTTTTAGCATATTTACACAGGGACCTAAGGGAACGGGTGAGAATTAGCATGGATGGGGAAGTTTCAGGGAACATAGTGGTTGGAAGAGGGGTAAGACAAGGGTGCGTCTTAGCACCACTTTTGTTTATTTTATATATTAATGAGTTACATAATGTGTTGTCTGACCTTACCACAGATGTCCCAATGATTAATGGTAATAAACTGCCCGCCCTTTTATATGCGGACAACGCGGTTTTAATGGGCTGTACACCTAATGTACTGCGTATATTATTTAGGGGTTTTGTTGATTTTATGAATGGCCTAAACCTCTGTATGAATTTTAAGAAATCTTTTTTAATGTGTTGTGGTCCGAAAAAATGTCTTATTAATGCTATTACTTCTGGTTCTGAAACTTTGCTACACACGCACTTTCCCATATTTGGCCTACAATTTTCAGACAATAGATCCTGGGCACCCCACTTGGCATACGGGCGAAGTAAATTTTTAAAGGCAGTTAATTCGATCTTAAATCTCCCCCAACCGAAAAGAATTGAGGTAGTGTTGCCCCTACTCAAAATCTATAGAACACAGCGTGTACCCACTATAACATACGGGGCCGAAATCTGGGGCTTTATAAAGTCTAAAAGCATCCAGGTCAAAGAAAATAGATTTTGTAGGAGAATTTTGGGGATACCTATCTCCTCTTCATCCTTTGTCTGTCATAACGAGTTAAAATTATCTTATGTAGAAGATTATATTAGGTCCCGCCCTGCCCTGCCCTGTTTTGGTTGAAGATTTGGCAAAATCCGGCAGCCTTGCTAACCAGGGAAATTATAGTCGACTGTTTAAAATGTGACAAAGGCGGAGCTATACCGTGGTTTGCAGAAGTAAGGGCAAGGTTAACTAGAGTAAATCTTGGTCACATTTTTCATAACACAGACCAGTTAGAGGGTATTAACAAAAAGACTATCCGAGAAGCTATATATAAATACTATGGGGACATAAAACTCGCACAAGAGCTCTCCAAAGTATCCGTCGCACATTATATATCAATGGTGGACGACGGAGGCTCCCCTCCTATTTACCAGTTAGTTATCTTTTAAGAGATATTACCCGCTGGGATCGAAGCCTGCTCTCTCGCCTTAGATTGGGCACATTAAAATATTTGTTGTGCTTCCCCTTAGGCTTCCAGACCAATATTGAGGAATTGCCTTGCGGCAACTTAGGTAAGCAATCTATGTTCCATTTCCTGTTCTTCTGTAATTTCTATCAAAGGTACAGCAAACAAGTTTTGATTCCCTTCTTTAGGGCCAGTGGAATAGAAGACTTCAAGGTTGCTTACGGGACTATCCTTCAGCTTAATGGGGAAAACGTAACATTCCGTGTCTGTACCTTTTTGAAAATGGCTATTCGTTCACGTGCCTCTATGAACCCCTGATAAGTGGATTTGATTGTATCATATGCACCTCTTGGTTTTACGCTGATAAAGAATATTTTTTTTATTTCTTGACCTATGTCCAACATTTCATTTAAGCGAAAAAAGAAGGGTTTGGGGCAAAGCACAATTGCACCTATCCCTAGTGGAGTTTTATATAAACAAGGTGCTAGTGACCGGAGATCCAAAACCCCTAAATCTCCTGAAGCTAAATGCTTCAAATAACCATAAACACAATCCAATGGTCCAGCACCCAAAATGCAATTCAAGTATTAAACATTGTTATGACACAAGTAAATGTCAACGGATTATCTTCCATAAGAAAACATGGACTTTCAGCAGAGTTGTTTTTTTCTTCGATTAGATGCTTCCTATTCTTGATTTTCACAATTCGTTAGATTATTCAGTATCAGCCATCCCTCAATCAGTAGTCATTTGTCAATTTCAATTTGCCGGCATGGTCGCGTGGCATCTAATCGCCATAACTCCCCCTCAGATATCGTAAGAGTACACAAAAAGACCATAAAGAAAGAATTCTGCAATTTTAATCGGTAGAGCACAGACCACAGAAAAATAAAGTCACTAACTAATGCCCTGAAGAAGTCCGCGAGGATGAAACGCGTTGGCTATGGTCTGTTTTAACATGTTTGAAAGAAATTTCTGAATAAAGGATCGAAGAAAAAAACAACTCTGCTGAAAGTCCATGTTTTCTTATGGAAGATAATCCGTTGACATTTACTTGTGTCATAACAATGTTTAATACTTGAATTGCATTTTGGGTGCTGGACCATTGGATTGTGTCTATGTCCAACATTTGTGGAGTTTTATGTATGGGGTTTAATAGCTTATTTTCCCCTGCTGCTACTCCCCCCCTCAAAACCATTTGCACTTTGCACTTTGTACTTTATTATATGACGCTGCTATATAACCTGATACATTTTTTGGCCTCTGTGTCAACTTTATGACGATTCATCGCCCTGTTCTTATATATGTTATAAACTTAGATGATGTTTTTATGTATATGTTCAAGTGATTAACTTTGTGAGAATTGTTTGTGCTTTTATGGACATTTTTTATCCGAATAAAGATTGTTGAATATTGAATTGAATAATCCTTAATTAGCATTATTAGCCCAAAAAAATATAGATTTCTTTGGATCCTATAAAAAGTGGGAAAAGAACGAGCCAACTAAACAGTCTCAATGATTGTATACCCTCATAAAATGCACAACCTTGAAAACTCTCTCCACAAGAGATAAAACAAATGTAGGATTTGCCCAAAGTAGATCCAGGCTGAGATGTTAATAGTTGTTTTTACGGTTTTCTATATAGTAAGGGACACCCTTTTTAAATGGAAAAGGAAGAGATACAAGAACAAGGTATCACATTAATACCTGAGAATGAAATTGTTAATTTAAATCCGAGGAGTAACAATTTTCTGCAAAATCAGACAGGGTTAGGTACCAACCAAAAGCAAATATTTATTTATGGCTTTGAAAAACTATTGGGAATAGAACAATTTAACTCTATTACATGGAAGTATGAAAAGGGTATCTTCCAATAGACTTGGCTGCATGAAGAGATTCTATTGATAGATGGGTTCCTACATGGAAATCATTAGGCCTCACCTATTATTTGAGGTCGATCATCAGGGAGTATGATGATACTGATTTAAATTAAGGTCGCGGGCCAGGTAACCAAGTTGTATTCCACCTGTAAATGGATCGCGGCGTGATTGTTACACTTTTTCAAAAATGCAGCTAATATTGATTTTCTTATTGTGATAAATGTTTATAAATATATGTAGTACATGTGAATATAAAGTCCAACAGTCTCTCTTCTATGAAGACCGCATAAGGATTTGGTCAACTATCCATTGAGTATTGTGATATTGCTAGGAGATTTCAATCATTGATCAGATCTGCAATGGAGTGACCCCACCTATAAGGATATATTAACCACTTAAAATATCAAACAGGCACATTCTTCAGATAGTGTATTCTCAACCCGGGACATTGACCTGCTACATTTTTTATCGTCTAGTGGAATGTTTTCTGTCAATGGTTGAATCTTGTCAGATTGCCTAGCCAAACAAACATTTATCAACAGAAACCAACACTGTTATTACGCATACACAGTGAAATTTGAAACATTTCAAATGGGAGAAAATGATCATTGTCCATTACATTTATCAATAAAACTAAGAATTTCATATGCAAAAGAAAAGGTGCTTCCCATAAACATAGAATTCCCAAAATGACTGTCTACAAGGATTAAAGAAAAGAAACTTACTACTGATGTCAAATTTCCAGTAAACCCACATTTAATGCATGAAAATAAAGTAACAAATAATGTTGTATGCTGGTATGATTAGGCAGGTAGTACAATGTTTAGAAGTATAGCTCAAGATAGAATGCATAGCCTCAGAACAATGTAATGAGTGACAAAGTAAGTAAGAGGAGAACTTGGTTCGATGGAGAATGCAGGTGCCTAAAAAGCCCAATAAGGAAACAATTAAGACTAACCAATAAAGAATGATAAAGGCATAAACCCTCCTTAAAACCCCAAAAATAGAATTTAAAAAGATATTAAATAAAAAGAAGAAATTATACTATTATCATTGCAAGAAAAACATGATTGAAGTGATAGAAACATAAAATGTAAAAGAAATGGTGGAAGCTAGTGCATTAAGGCAACGGTATCGGATTATGAATGATGCAGTGTATGGTAAAGAAAGAAACAACTAACATATCTCAAGGAGTTCTAATTATATGAATATTCTGATACTGTGCAGAAAAAAATTTAGTAATCGACAAGGGGATAGTATGCCAGTTCTTAATGACAACCATAAAGGAAACTATTATGGCGCTGAAAAGTACAAGAGTGGTCAGTCCACATAATATGCCAGCAATTATAATTAAGACTAATAAGGACTGATGGGCCAGTTTGTATTTTTTGTAGTTTCAAAGAATTCGAAATACTGATATATATCCAGAAAGTTGGAAATGGGTGATTATAAAGCCCATATTTAAAAAAGATGATGTGTCTGCCCCTCAGAATTATAGATTGATAAATCTGTTAGATGTGGAAGGAAAATATTTTGGCAAAATAATTCTGGCTTCACTAAAGGAGTGGACAGAGTCCAGGGACATAATCCGGGTTGAATGGGGAAGATTTAAAAAGAGGGGAACTTTACCCTAGATCATTGCTTTAGTTTGTGATTATAAGCATGCAAGTCCATTGAGCAAAGGGGAACTTATTCTGCAGCTTTTTTGGCTTTCATGCAGCATTTGATCTCATGGACCGAGACCTAACATGCAAAATGTTAATAAAACTAGAAATCCCAAAACGTTTACTATTTATTCTCCAAGAGTTACACTGAGGGAAATGGGTGCAAATAGAAATAGGTATGGGTATGGAGGAGGGAGGCGGAGCTTGCCGGGTTTAGAGATGACTGCTTAAAGGGTGGCTCTTCCGGCAGCATGCATAACTCTTTAGAAATTGCGGCATAGGGCAACTCAGCTTGGGGGTAAATTAAGTTGGATGAGATGGTGTAACAGCACACAGCAGAACACCACGAGCCCAGCGCCCAAACACATTGATAACCTGTTAAAAGAGGCCAGTAGGCACATACAATGGCAGCAGGTAGAGGCTTGTCACAAAGCATGCACCCAACTTTGTGCACTGCTGTAGACATCCAGCGCAGGGGCTGAATGATATTGAAGCTCTGTGCAACCATACCAGTATATAGCGTGTAGCGGGCCTCTCCTGCTGCTGGTGTATAGCGGGGCTGCAGTGCTGCAGTGCAGGATGCAGAGACCCAGGACCCCAGCAGCTGCAACTGAGAAGGGTATTCACTGGGAGCCAAAAATGCTATTGTTACTTAGGAGAATGCTGTTTACTGCGGCGTTGTGAGTGCTGACCGCCCAATGGACATAAAAGGCCTGAATTGGAGTGAAGGTGAGTGCCCTGAATTTCATCTCATTCGATTGATCCCCTATATAACAAGACACCACACAGCGAGCCGCAATTAGATTTCAAGAGGTAACTGTAAAAACAAGTGGGCAACTGAGCATACCATAAACCACCTCATTAATGTGGGTTTAAGCACATTTACTGGTTAATTAATCAAACAGTGCAGGTACAGAGTCTGGATGGACATGCTAAAACCGGAAATCTGCAATAGCCTGCAGTAGTTTGTGTGGAGACACAAAATTTCTATCCCCTGTGGCAACAGGCCTTACAATAGTTCTCCTACGATTCATTTACAAACATCAGGTGCTGACTGTTGCAATTCGAAGAAGTTGGATGGCTCACCAGATACAACTGAAGGTTTGGGATGGACAGGATGTCGAAGAGGCTGCAAAAACACTAGACCACACTTGATATGGCAGAGCGCAGAAGCTCAGAAGCAGAAGATATGACTGCAGCAGTGAAGACATGTCAGACTATAATAGAAGAAATGCTGGCTGCAGTCCAGGCAAAGAACTTAAACCTTGAGACAGGCTCATGGTTCAACAAAGTTCAAATTATAGGTATCCCTGAAACAACAAATATAGGAAACATGGAGCAATTTGCAGAAAAACTGCTACTTGAACTGCTAGGCTGACACCTTCTCTAGTGTCTTCATAGTGGAAAGTATCCATTGGTCACTGGCACTAAGGCCAGTTCTAGTAGCAAGCCCATACTCTCCAATAGCTAGTATATTGAATTACAAAGAATGTGATGCAGCACTGAGGAAAATAAGAGAACTGAATTCTTTGCAATATGCATGCGCAAAGATATCATGGATTTCAAACTATAAGTACCGGAGACGCGGGGAGCTTTATTACCAGCTAAAAGGAAACTGCAGGACAAGAATATTGAATAGAACATGTTGTATCCTGCTCATCTTAGACTAATTCTTGATGGCAAACCCCGTATTTATACTGACCCACAGGAGGTGCTTAAAGAACGTAAAAATTGACACGTGACTCGGGATAAAACTGCCGTCTCGAGGAAAATGACTAGTTTGTATAAAAAAATATTTACGCATTTGGGGAGACTTGCTAGCATGTCAATGTAAAACAAATTGGATTACTAAGTCTACCTACGAACATGTCAGATGTTTGCATAACCCAGTATATATCATGGTAAGAGTCTGTAACATAAAACACAATGCATGGAATTCACCAACAATCTCAGAGCCACTCACATTCAGTTCCCTTACAAATAAAATACAAACTGTTAGCCCTAAAAGTACCATCTCTTGGCTGTACCCACTTATCAGGTGCACCAGATACCCCAAGCTTCGCAAAGTCGATGGGAGTGGACAGCAGACCTGGAGCAGGAAATCAGAGACGAGTAATGGCTCTACTGCTGCTCGTCGATCAAACGTATTTTATTAAACAACAGAATGATTCATTTCAAATATGTGCAGGTATATTATTTTACTCCTGCTAGGCTATATAAGTATGGTCTCAGGGAGAACTCTGACTGTATAACTGCCAAACTGGTGGTTCAGACGGTATGCACGTAGCTTGGGAATACTTAGGGGTTAAGGCGTATTGGAAACTTTATTTGCTGAATATAAGTACGATAATCGAAATAAAAATGACACCTGGCCTATTAATTTCTTCGCTGGTATATGTTCGGGGATATACCAGCCTCAGTTACATAGTTTGTTGCACTTGTGTTGCTATTTGCTTTGAGACAGACAGCAATGAGATGGGGCAGAGGTCCACTGCTAGAATGGCACAGGGGTTTAGCTTATTATAATGACACAACAGAGAATTATGCCTGCGGATACCACCACAATGTACACTGCTAAATATCTGGGGGCCCTATTAGACATACCTGCTCTGCGATCCACACAAGCGACCAACAGTGTGGAAACAACAAATAATATATAAGGTGGAACCTAGGATCTTGTGACTTGGGCCTTTCAAGCTATTTTGAGCCAGATTTTAGAAAAGGCTTTAGACATGGACTGGTTAAAGACCTAACAGTTCTTGACAGTTGAATTTCCACGAAGACCAAAAATATACATGTTACCAAAGGTCCATAAACACTCTACAGACCCTCTGTTGAGAATCATAGAGTAAGCCTATGGTTCTTCACATGAACCTTTGGGTCAATATCTGGACACTTTTTTTACAACCTACTGTGCAAGAATGGAAATCGTATACTCAAGACACAACTAATTTTCTCAGTAGGTTGTCCCTGGTATCTGCAGACCAAATTCGCAATTGGTGGCTTTGTACAATTGACGTCACATGCTGAAGGAATAGAGGCTGTGGAATGGGCTTTATTACAGAAGGATGAAATTTGAGCTGACACATTTGTTGGGATGGAATTGCTACATTTTGCTTTGCATCATAGTTATTTTCAATGAAAGTACAGATTCTTCTTACACGTCTATGGGTTTTTCTGAAACCCCAAGCTATGCTAATATTTTCATGTAAAAATGTTGAATTCAGTTCACCTTGGAAAACATAACATAGAAAGTCCATTTGCTGATTTATCTCAGATTGTATTGATGACATTTTTCTAATTTGTAATGGGCCTAGAGAAGCATTGGAGAGTAACATCACTTTTCTAAATACTAGGAATCCGAACATTCAGTTAATTCATCAAAAGATAAAGTGGAGATGTCACTTTTTGATGTTTCAGAGATTCTATCATCTTTAAGATTTAAAACCAGGGTATACAGAAAACAAACTGATAGAAATAACTGTTTACACTTCCAGAGTTTGCACCCTGAATCGATTAAGCATCTCTTGCCTTTTTCCCAGTTCATGTGTTTACAACATATTACTCCAGACTCAGAAGATCTGGCTAGTATTTTAGAGGTATACAAGGGAAGATTTCAGATTAGAGGATCTCCTGAATCTGTTTTGGTAAATTTCATTCAGCAAGTCAGCTGAATGGATAGAAAAACGTTGTTGCAAAAGTTTCAAAAAGAAAAAACGGCTAGGATGATTTTTGTTTCAAACTTTGTCACCAAGTCCCTGCTATTAAAAAATCATTAACAAAGGTTGGGAACTGCTACAGACTGAATCTGCTTTCCATGGATTATTAACTGAGAAGCAATTATTTGCTTATAATCATTCCAAGAATATCAAGAAGAATCTCACACTCAATAAGAATGAGCCTCTTGAGAAATATTCAGGTACTAAGAAGTGTCATATCTGCATTCCATGCAATAATGTTATATTGGGAAACACAGTTACTCATCATCAGAAAGGATACAAGATTCCTCTTCGACATTCTGGAGATTCCAACACAAAAAAAATTCATTTACAAACTGAAGTGCCTGTGTGGCATTTTATATGTTGAGAAAACAGAAAGGAAAATTAAAACCAGATTCACGGAACACAAAAGTAATATTCGAAACCAAAATAAAAAAAAACCTAGTGGCTACACACTGGATGGAACAAGGCCATAACATTAGTCAAGTTTGATTTCAAATTTTAGAAATTGTCAAACATCAGTTGGATACAGACAATAACAAAAAACTTCTACAAAGAGAGATATCCTTGATAAAGTGGTTGGGCACCTTACAACCTAATGGCATGAATGAGAAAATTGAATTGTCCTGTTTTCTTTAAAACATGGCGATCTGCCTTTTGTTCTGAGATGTATCATGAACTTTATTATTGATTTTATCAAATATGCTTTGGGTCAGCTTTAACTTATTGTTTTCTGTGTTTGTTTTCATTTTGGTTGGATGTTATCTGTTGCAATGTTCATTTGAGATAAACTTTATGTATTTACCTCTACTTATTTTTTCATCTCTAGGATCGCATCTTTCAAGAGAGCACCTGTTTTGTTTTAAAGCTTCCTCTTTTTATCTGTCTCTTTTTAATATTTTTGGATACAACGATTAGGGTTGGGTATTCTATTTGTATTTATGTGTCCTGTTATTAGAATTTCTTTACACTCACAATAACCACCTTTGATTGTTTTGGGGTATTTCATTATTGCCTGCTTCAGGGTGTACGGCAGGCGTGTCACTTCCAGATACAGAGTACATGCGCACTTATAACATCTACAACGCACGTGCGTCAGGCACTCACATGGAGTTCCACTTGGCTTATAGACATAAGGATTCCAGGTAACTCTTACTACCTTCCTAGAAGCACTGTCTCATATTCGATGTATGTGGCAATTGATAATTACTCATTGAGGTAGGATGACTGACACTTAGTGATGTTGACTATTCATGACATTTCATATGGAGACATATCATGTGACACAATCAATATATTGCCACACACATTGCCAGTTCTTTGATGTCTGAATTATTCTCTTGTGACTCGCAGTATTTCGAGTGGAGGCTTGTCAACATGTGATAATGGTTGATAATATCAGCAGTTAGCTCACGCAGTACAGCAATGACACCATGACATGCGTCAAGGGGTTCTATGATTTAAATTAGAGCATGCAGCAAGATACTCTGCTAGAGAATGTTGCCACACAGTGGCGTAGCTAGACCTGTTGCTGCCCGTGACGGTCCCCGCGTTTGCCACCCACGGCAGCCGCATATAACAGCAGGGTGTGCCGGCGATTTCTGCGGGTGGCTGCCACCCCCAATACTTGTGCTGCCCAGCGTGGACCTCCCCCCCCTTGCTATGCCACTGTTGCCACAGGGTTGGTTAGCTTGCTACTTTTACACAGGTTTCAAGAACTGCAATGCACAGTTTCCCATTGCTGTGCATTGCTTTGCGGGTAAAGTTTCATTTTTTGTCCCTTATCTCCTCTGATAAAGGACCACTCGGACCAGAAATGTTTTGAGATTTGGATCTTGGAACAGTGTGATATATCTGAGTCACGGATGTATTGAAGGACACATGTTCCACAATGAATTATGTTTTGTTAGGAAGAGATTATATCGCATAATGGCAATTTATTCATCAAGTGTTAAAGAATTTATGTTTGGAATTTGGCAGTTATGTTTTGGCAGTTATCATGTTTAATTGGGATTAAATTGATCCAGTGTTCGAGCTCATCTGATACTGTTTGTCCTGGGACTGGTCAGCAGATTTCTGCTACTTGTATCATTTCAGTACAATTGGATGCTCATATGGACAGAGAACACAACAAGACAGTATGTTTTATTTTGTGTACATTTTTAACGATATTTGAATCATCACATTGAGTGCATTCATTGGACTTCTTTTTGATGTTGGGTCAGACTATGGTCAGACTTGTCTGACTAGGCACTCAGTTTACTATCTCACCATGATAATAATTAATTAGACTGTGGATACTATACAAGTAGTGCAGTGGACTAATCTCTTGCACGCATCTTTACTATTACATGTGATTGTGAATTACCTAATGCTATGTTACATAAAATGGCCTGATTCACAAACAGCCTCCGCAGTCATGGCGGAGGCTCTGCAGTTGTGGCAGAGTCTCCACACTCACGGTGGGATCTCTGCAATGAGAAACTGCAGTGCAGAGATTCTGCCACGAGTGTGGAGCCTTCGTCACGACTATGGAGGCTGTTGGTGAATCGGGTCATAAATGTAAAATAACAACAATGCACCTGTATCTCACACATGCTGTTCCAGGATTATTTGATATTTTAGTTAGATTAAAAAATAACTAAAAGTTAAATAAAGAAATGGATATGGAGGGTACACTCTTTTGTAAAAATACCAATTAAAAACAGTCTAAGACAGAGATGTGTGTTGGCCCTGTTATTGTTCTCAATATTTTTATCAGGCCTTCCCTCATAGCTAACAGTAGTGATGAGTTATAGTCCAAAAATGGGTGACTTGCATACCCTGTGTCTCCTCTACGCAGACAATCTTGTCAGCATGGATCTCACAGAAACAGGTCTGCGGAGGAAATTAGTAGATTTCCATAACTATTGTACTAGGAAACAATTAATAGTAAATATGGATAAAACTAAAGTTATGGTATTTGGGAAGGGAAGGACAAACTACACATAGCGCCCAGAGAAACAAATAGAAGTAGTTACCAGTTATAAATATCTAGGGATGTGATTTTGTAAGAATCTTCAGTGGAATGACCACCTAGAATATTTAAAAGCAAGCGCACTTACTTCTGTGTGTGGGCTCAAAACGTTTGGTTTTATCGGGTTACTCAACTATGATACATCCACAATTTCAATACGGAGCTGAGTTCTTATGCTTGAGCAGTAAATATGAATGGGATTATTTGGAAGGAAAGTGCTTAAGGAAATTGATGGCCCTATCACAATACTCAATGATTCAAGCTTTAAGAATGGAAACTGATCTAACTGCATGGTCTTACTCTAACGTGATCAATTTTTGATCAAGGATGGTAAACTTTGCAAATCAAAAAATTGTCACTTTCTATAAACAAGAAATTGTAAATAGAGAGTTAAAATGGGTTCAAGAAGTGAGAAAAATATTATATGGTATATGTAGGACGCCGTTTACAAAGTCTATTTATACAAATCTGCAATTGATGAAATCAAAATCTGAGCTGAGATTATTAACTAACACTTGCTCTGGGGAAAACGATATGGAGTATCCAAGTATCAAAAATCCCATCCCGCTTTATGAGCGATTCTAGGCAGAATAGCAAAGCATATTCCCATGAAGATGTTTTACCCAATGCAGCATTGAGGCAAGCAGTGCTAAAATTTAGAATAGGGTGGAATCCATTCTGCTTGTGCTCTAAGGTAAAACAATGGTAATTGTACTTGTGGCTTTTATCTATGATAAAAAGAATTACATATCTTGTTAAACAGCACTTGGATACTGTATGAGGAGAAAACATGTTTTAAGCCCTGTTTAAAGAAGTACAGTGTACTAGATTGGAGACATGGCGTTAACATTTTATAGATAGGAACTATCTTGATGTCACTAGCGCAAAAGGACAGTTTTTATTAACACTTTCATAATGACATTTTAAGTGTGTATTTATGTGTTTTAGGGTATTTTAATAACATTATTCCTAAAAATTCTGCTGTTTGAAAGATGACAGTCTAATTTAACATATTTTTGGGACTGACTGAGTAGCAATATGTAAGGATATATGTATATTATCATTCATTAAAGGAGGAGAGCTGGTTCGGGGTACAAACTGAGCAATACTCCATCAATTTCATGCTTCTTGCATACTATTCGTGAGTTGATTATTCATCCAAACATGACAAGGAAATCAAAAGTAAAGCAAGAGCCAGTTAAACTTATATGATAACTGCAAGGGAGAAGGCATATTGTTGGAAACAAATCGAGATGTATTGTATTGTATTGTACTGTATTGTATCAATAGAATAGTGCTTTATACCCTGCACGTGCCTTATGAGAAGCAGTTCAGAGAGAAAAAGAAAGAAATGCCTCCAAGATCATATCAAACCTATTTTGTTTACTGAAAGAAGAGAATTTCCTCCCTGAAAAAGAAAATATTGGTTTAGATCTATCACACATTTAGAGGTGTGGGTCCTTCAGTCTACCATGATTGAGCAACTATTAGCCTTGCTGCAGCACCTAGTAGGTGCAAACATAACCCATCAGTGACTTCAGGAGAACGTTTGCTCTACATCCATATCAGACAGTGGTCTCATACAACAGCACAGTGTTATTCTAAAATGAATAAGGGAGATTAATCTTTCCAAACAATTTGGATAGTTCTCAGTGCCATTATGTAAAACATAGTACTCAATTGGCCACAGTTCTTCCAGCATAATTTATGATCCTGGGGTACGTGCTTGATAAGTGATGTAGATTATATTACCTCCCATAAAAAACATTATAGCAGAACATCCAGTGAGGAATTCTATAACCAATGTAAACAAATGAAGCATCTAATAAATCTCTGTATATATTTTTCTTACTATCTCAAGCACCTGAACCCAATCTTTCAAAGATCTGTAAAGCAGGGAGACTATACAGAGTAATAAGCCCTGTGATAACAGTAACTTAATTAATGATAGTAGCCTACTACCTGATTTGTTAATGACTGTGCAAGTTATCCTAAAATTGACCAACCAACAGTGGATCAATTTTATATTGCTCAAGAGGAATGCTTCCCTATGTTACAGATTTATACTTTCAATCCAGGGGTTGTGTGTTATGACCTTTCCCCTTTGTCTATAGTGGAATGACATAATATGGGTTTTATTGAATCATTTCTTATATTGTCAAAACATATAGGTTTCTGGTATTTTTACTATGCTTGATTAGTTGTTATGTTTGGTTATTGATGCTTTGTTTAGCAATACTGTGTATAAGCCATCAGGGAAACTGAATTCTTATTGTTAGTACTGTGCCTCAGACATCTACAGTTCCCACACTTTACTCACATGAACACCATAGGAAGTAGGGTTTGTCTGTTCATGAGTTTATGACTTTTACTGGTTGTTCACACATTTTTGATCCAGTGTAACACTGTAAAAGATTGCATTTTAGTTTGTCTCGAGAGAGGAGAATCCTTATGCTGCTTGACATACTGAAGGACGAGCACTAGACAGGATTCCTCTTTTAAGTCACTCGCAACTAAGTACATTTTCATGTTTCTGCTATCCTGATTTTATAAGATGGTAAGTGTTGTTTCTGAATCCTCTTCTTTATTATTCCGCTCTGCTAATGCTGTAAATATCATTTCAATAAGTAAATGTCTTTTTTGATACCTAGAGTAGTCAGTATTAAAGATTTGCAGATACACTATCATTGTGCTCCCTGACTTCTCACAAATGAATGAGGTGGGAGGTCCACCCAATATTACCCTGTTATGGTCTTTGATAGATCTGTGCAATCTCTATACTGAAGTGATTCTGTCCTATCAAAAAAGTGTAAAAAAGTGATACTAAATAGTTAATTAATTACTTGATTTTATATATTTTTTGATTTTTACAATAATTAGTACAGTGAAATTGAAGTGATCCGTGGAGTGCCACGGAAAGCACTAAGTGTTTTTAAAATACCCCTCACACACTATGAGTCCCATAGTGTCATGCTTCATCATGGGGGTCTTCCCGTCCCTCTACGGGGCGGGGCGTGCTACTACCAACGGCTACGCGGGAGCACTGTTGTTGTGATAGTAAGGCTTATGTGTAGTGCAAGGGATGTGAGTGATTAGGGATACGTGAAAATAAAAGTAAAATTAAAAAGACCCTGGCTAGTAGAAAAAACAATTTTATTCTGTTCTCTAGCTGGGACCATTAAAAATGGGGAAAAGGAGTAGGAAATCTCAATTTAGTGGTTACCTACTGGGTCGACATGTTTCGTGAGCAGTCCCCACTGCTATACTCATCAGGACCAGAAAATAATAATCCCTTAAACACCAGAGAAAATTTCTAGAGTCATATGCCTATTCGTCTCTATTGGCAGACTTAAATGAAAGCTGCGCCCTAGGGTACACTGACCCCAATCGTAAAATAGGACCAAATTGGTATCTGAAAAAAAGGAAAGAGGATGAAGAGAACACCAGAAATACATGGCTTTTTCATCATTGTCGGGTATGAACACATCACCGTACTTATAGTATATCTTGCTGCAAATACAGTTGATATTGATCTGTGATATATTTTTCTAGATATATATATTTTTCATTCTATATCTAAGCGGGTATGGTAAATTACACTCAGTACCCGATTTTTAGAAAGGCTAGAAGAGAAAGTTGGACATAGAAAACAGACTATACGAAACGTTACTACACAAAGGCACACAATGGTATATATATATATACTGAATACATAAAATAGACATGATGGTACACAGTCATACACTACATACAAAAAGACGTAATGTACATACTTTGGTTAGTTGTACTGTTCAGGCTTCATGAGCACGCACTGGAGGGGAGGACGCCTGGTAATAGTCACTACAGAATAGTAAGTATCGTAGTAGTTAGTGAAACGGTAGCTGTTGGTGATAGGCGAGCTTACCAAACTCCTGACCTGTTTTTAAGGACCTGGCCCGGTCACAACTTACAGTTTTCAGGATCATGCCTCGCTTCCGTATGCCTCCGTGCCGCTCCGTGGATGTAAACACTGAAGTGCACAGCAGTGTTTTTATTGGCCGGGAGCACGTAGGAAGCAAGCGCGCTACTAGAGCGTGAAAGGATTAAAATGGCCGCCCAGCATGGACTTTGTGAAACACCAAACCCTCACTTCCTGGTTGCTGTAATAGAGTAGCGACTTTATGCAGGACCTAGGAAGCAAGCGCGCTACTAGTGCGTGAAAAGCTTAAGATGGCCGCCCCACATGGACTTTTGTGAAACACCAATCCCTCACTTCCTGATTGCGGCAATAGAGTGGCGACTTTCTGCAGGACACCAAATTAAGTCACCAACCGATCGCGTAGTTCATTGATGAATCGTTAGTTTAATGAAACATCTATTAATTGTCTGTGTTCATCAGATGTCTCCCCGTCATTATTGTGGAATAAAAAACGAAAGACACAAAAAGCACACTGTTCCTGGGCGCGAGCTCATAGAAAGGAAAAAGAATGGTCGTTTCATTCATTATTCCTCATAGGTGGCGCTGCGTGCTGTAAAGATGAATTAACAGGACCATCTACTACAGTATATTTAACCAAATGGGAAGCGCTCCTCAAGATATGTCGATAGTTTCACAGTGTGCCAGAAGGTGGATCAGATAGATTGAATGCAGCAGGTGTTTGAGGAGTAAAGTTATGTTCATAAAGGAATTACTCTTAGTGGAATTATAACTGACTCCAAGGAATATCATCGTTAAGACCTTTGATGTTGGTCTTAATGCGATGTACCCATCTTTGTTCTTTTTCAAACAGGTTTTTGTCATTAGGTACATGTTCTATGACTGTCCATGATATTTCTTCTGGTGAGTGTGCGAAGTCTATGAAATGTGCTGCCATTTTCGTAGCTCCTTTTTTGCACTTGATGTTGCTTTTGTGCTCGCCGATTCTCACTTTTACGCATCTCGTGGTCATCCCTATATATTCCAATTGGCAGGGGCATCTGATCAAGTACACAACGTTGTGGCTGTTGCAGGTGGTGAATCTTCTCTGTTCCCATTCAGTGCCATCAGAAAAAGTGATACTTGTAGTTTTTTTGGTTAGACTGCAGACTTTGCATCTTCCACATGGATGGTGTCCTTGGATTTTGGCCATGGCGGTTGATAAACCTGTGGGATCCTTGTTGCTGGGTCTAGTATGGACCAACATATCACGTATGCTTTTGCCTCTTCTGTGTGCGAAGATGGGTTTTGGGAGGTTGAGTCCACCACTGTTCAAAATGCGCCAATGTTTATTTACGATTTTCGTAATTTTATTGGAGTTGGTGTTATAAGTGGTAATGCAAAAAGGACGTTCTTCCTTTGCTTTTGGTGTGGTTGGTTCAAGAAGGCTTTCTCTGCAATTGTTGCGTGCTCTTTTGTATGCTTTCTCAATAATACGTTTAGGGTATTGTCTTTTTGCTAATTTCACTTTTAGTTCTTCTGATTGGTTTTGGAAATCTTCAACCTCAGTACAATTGCGTCGTAGGCGCAAAAATTGTCCATAGGGAAGGTTATCCCGTAAGTGTTTTGGGTGGAAACTTTGATACAATAAAAGGCAATTTTTCGCTGTGGTTTTGAAGTGAGTGGTAGTCACAAGTCTTCCATCTTTAGGTGATATGTTTAAGTCAAGAAAGGTCAGCTCCTTATTGGATATTGTGCTGGTGAACTTCAGAAACTCATCTTGATAGTTTAGCCAGGTCATAAAGTGATTGGCAGTGGTTTCATCGCCATTCCATATGATCAAAATGTCATCAATGTATCTTTTCCAGATACCAATATGGCCCTGGAAAGGATTATTCGGATGTAATATCCTCGTAGTCTCTAGATGGTGCACGTAGAGACCAGCTACACTAGGAGCGAAGGTGCTCCCCATGCTGGTCCCGTGCTTCTGAAGGTAGATGGTATCTTCGTATTTAAAGAAATTTTCCCTCAATGCTAAGCTGCAGCATTCCATGATGACGTTTCTGGGGGTTTGGTACACCCAGTCAATGTTGAATAGAACCTCCTCAATTATGTTGAGAGTCTCTGTATGTGGTAAGCTGGTATAAAGGCTCTCAACATCACAGCTAATGAGCAGTTGATGTCTAGGGTCGAAAGGAAGGTCTTCTAGTAGTACGAGGACATCTTTGGTGTCTCGCAAGTACGTAGATGTTTTTTGAACCATGGGTTTTAAAAAGGCGTCTGCAAATTTAGAGATTGGTTCTAAAATCGAGCCTATGCCAGACACAATAGGGCGACCTGGAGGATCTTTTAGTTTTTTATGTATTTTAGGGAGTGTGTATAGATACGGTGTTCTCGGTGAGTCTTGGATAAGAAAGTCTCCTTCTTTCTTTGTTATCCATCCATGTGTGAGGGCCTCTTCCACCATGCTCATAATCTTGATCATTACCCTTTCAGTTGGGTCATTCTCCAGAATTTCGTAGTTTCTAGGGTCTTGGAGTAGGCGCTTACATTCCTTGTCATACTGTTCTTTCGATTGTATGACTATGGCCCCTCCTTTATCGGCTGGTTTTATTACCAAGTTTTGATTGCTATTCAGTTCTTGTATTGCTTGTTTTTCGCTTCTCGTTAGATTTTGAAAGACATGGTTAGTAGTAGGATGGAGATTCTCCAGATCCTTCATCACAGCCTTCTCAAAGGTAAGTAGCTCTATGGGAAGGGTGATATCAGATGGAATAAAAGTGGATTTGGGTTTCAGACCGGAGTCTCCCTCTTGTATTTCTCCAGGTTCTTTGTCTCTAAAAAAGACTTGCAGCTTCAGTCTCCTCATGAAGTCTTGAATTTCTTTGCATAACAGGAAACTACTTACCTTTGAGAAGGCTGTGATGAAGGATTTGGAGAATCTCCATCCTACTACTAACCATGTCTTTCAAAATCTAACGAGAAGCGAAAAACAAGCAATACAAGAACTGAATAGCAATCAAAACTTGGTAATAAAACCAGCCGATAAAGGAGGGGCCATAGTCATACAATCGAAAGAACAGTATGACAAGGAATGTAAGCGCCTACTCCAAGACCCTAGAAACTACGAAATTCTGGAGAATGACCCAACTGAAAGGGTAATGATCAAGATTATGAGCATGGTGGAAGAGGCCCTCACACATGGATGGATAACAAAGAAAGAAGGAGACTTTCTTATCCAAGACTCACCGAGAACACCGTATCTATACACACTCCCTAAAATACATAAAAAACTAAAAGATCCTCCAGGTCGCCCTATTGTGTCTGGCATAGGCTCGATTTTAGAACCAATCTCTAAATTTGCAGACGCCTTTTTAAAACCCATGGTTCAAAAAACATCTACGTACTTGCGAGACACCAAAGATGTCCTCGTACTACTAGAAGACCTTCCTTTCGACCCTAGACATCAACTGCTCATTAGCTGTGATGTTGAGAGCCTTTATACCAGCTTACCACATACAGAGACTCTCAACATAATTGAGGAGGTTCTATTCAACATTGACTGGGTGTACCAAACCCCCAGAAACGTCATCATGGAATGCTGCAGCTTAGCATTGAGGGAAAATTTCTTTAAATACGAAGATACCATCTACCTTCAGAAGCACGGGACCAGCATGGGGAGCACCTTCGCTCCTAGTGTAGCTGGTCTCTACGTGCACCATCTAGAGACTACGAGGATATTACATCCGAATAATCCTTTCCAGGGCCATATTGGTATCTGGAAAAGATACATTGATGACATTTTGATCATATGGAATGGCGATGAAACCACTGCCAATCACTTTATGACCTGGCTAAACTATCAAGATGAGTTTCTGAAGTTCACCAGCACAATATCCAATAAGGAGCTGACCTTTCTTGACTTAAACATATCACCTAAAGATGGAAGACTTGTGACTACCACTCACTTCAAAACCACAGCGAAAAATTGCCTTTTATTGTATCAAAGTTTCCACCCAAAACACTTACGGGATAACCTTCCCTATGGACAATTTTTGCGCCTACGACGCAATTGTACTGAGGTTGAAGATTTCAAAAACCAATCAGAAGAACTAAAAGTGAAATTAGCAAAAAGACAATACCCTAAACGTATTATTGAGAAAGCATACAAAAGAGCACGCAACAATTGCAGAGAAAGCCTTCTTGAACCAACCACACCAAAAGCAAAGGAAGAACGTCCTTTTTGCATTACCACTTATAACACCAACTCCAATAAAATTACGAAAATCGTAAATAAACATTGGCGCATTTTGAACAGTGGTGGACTCAACCTCCCAAAACCCATCTTCGCACACAGAAGAGGCAAAAGCATACGTGATATGTTGGTCCATACTAGACCCAGCAACAAGGATCCCACAGGTTTATCAACCGCCATGGCCAAAATCCAAGGACACCATCCATGTGGAAGATGCAAAGTCTGCAGTCTAACCAAAAAAAAACTACAAGTATCACTTTTTCTGATGGCACTGAATGGGAACAGAGAAGATTCACCACCTGCAACAGCCACAACGTTGTGTACTTGATCAGATGCCCCTGCCAATTGGAATATATAGGGATGACCACGAGATGCGTAAAAGTGAGAATCGGCGAGCACAAAAGCAACATCAAGTGCAAAAAAGGAGCTACGAAAATGGCAGCACATTTCATAGACTTCGCACACTCACCAGAAGAAATATCATGGACAGTCATAGAACATGTACCTAATGACAAAAACCTGTTTGAAAAAGAACAAAGATGGGTACATCGCATTAAGACCAACATCAAAGGTCTTAACGATGATATTCCTTGGAGTCAGTTATAATTCCACTAAGAGTAATTCCTTTATGAACATAACTTTACTCCTCAAACACCTGCTGCATTCAATCTATCTGATCCACCTTCTGGCACACTGTGAAACTATCGACATATCTTGAGGAGCGCTTCCCATTTGGTTAAATATACTGTAGTAGATGGTCCTGTTAATTCATCTTTACAGCACGCAGCGCCACCTATGAGGAATAATGAATGAAACGACCATTCTTTTTCCTTTCTATGAGCTCGCGCCCAGGAACAGTGTGCTTTTTGTGTCTTTCGTTTTTTATTCCACAATAATGACGGGGAGACATCTGATGAACACAGACAATTAATAGATGTTTAATTAAACTAACGATTCATCAATGAACTACGCGATCGGTTGGTGACTTAATTTGGTGTCCTGCAGAAAGTCGCCACTCTATTGCCGCAATCAGGAAGTGAGGGATTGGTGTTTCACAAAAGTCCATGTGGGGCGGCCATCTTAAGCTTTTCACGCACTAGTAGCGCGCTTGCTTCCTAGGTCCTGCATAAAGTCGCTACTCTATTACAGCAACCAGGAAGTGAGGGTTTGGTGTTTCACAAAGTCCATGCTGGGCGGCCATTTTAATCCTTTCACGCTCTAGTAGCGCGCTTGCTTCCTACGTGCTCCCGGCCAATAAAAACACTGCTGTGCACTTCAGTGTTTACATCCACGGAGCGGCACGGAGGCATACGGAAGCGAGGCATGATCCTGAAAACTGTAAGTTGTGACCGGGCCAGGTCCTTAAAAACAGGTCAGGAGTTTGGTAAGCTCGCCTATCACCAACAGCTACCGTTTCACTAACTACTACGATACTTACTATTCTGTAGTGACTATTACCAGGCGTCCTCCCCTCCAGTGCGTGCTCATGAAGCCTGAACAGTACAACTAACCAAAGTATGTACATTACGTCTTTTTGTATGTAGTGTATGACTGTGTACCATCATGTCTATTTTATGTATTCAGTATATATATATACCATTGTGTGCCTTTGTGTAGTAACGTTTCGTATAGTCTGTTTTCTATGTCCAACTTTCTCTTCTAGCCTTTCTAAAAATCGGGTACTGAGTGTAATTTACCATACCCGCTTAGATATAGAATGAAAAATATATATATCTAGAAAAATATATCACAGATCAATATCAACTGTATTTGCAGCAAGATATACTATAAGTACGGTGATGTGTTCATACCCGACAATGATGAAAAAGCCATGTATTTCTGGTGTTCTCTTCATCCTCTTTCCTTTTTTTCAGATACCAATTTGGTCCTATTTTACGATTGGGGTCAGTGTACCCTAGGGCGCAGCTTTCATTTAAGTCTGCCAATAGAGACGAATAGGCATATGACTCTAGAAATTTTCTCTGGTGTTTAAGGGATTATTATTTTCTGGTCCTGATGAGTATAGCAGTGGGGACTGCTCACGAAACATGTCGACCCAGTAGGTAACCACTAAATTGAGATTTCCTACTCCTTTTCCCCATTTTTAATGGTCCCAGCTAGAGAACAGAATAAAATTGTTTTTTCTACTAGCCAAGGTCTTTTTAATTTTACTTTTATTTTCACGTATCCCTAATCACTCACATCCCTTGCACTACACATAAGCCTTACTATCACAACAACAGTGCTCCCGCGCAGCCGTTGGTAGTAGCACGCCCCGCCCCGTAGAGGGACGGGAAGACCCCCATGATGAAGCATGACACTATGGGACTCATAGTGTGTGAGGGGTATTTTAAAAACACTTAGTGCTTTCCGTGGCACTCCACGGATCACTTCAATTTCACTGTACTAATTATTGTAAAAATCAAAAAATATATAAAATCAAGTAATTAATTAACTATTTAGTATCACTTTTTTACACTTTTTTGATAGGACAGAATCACTTTTGTTTATTAAATATCAGATAGGAGGTAGGTTCTATCCTTATACCTCTTCACTCCCTCTCTTTGATTATCTCTTTCAATCTCTATACTGGCCCGTCATGTGTCATAGCCCATAGGTCGATTAGTGACAACCATGGCTCACCTCTTCTCTCCACAGACTCACAGGCTATTTCTAGGAGTCTAGGGCCAAAAGAGATCTACTGGGAGGGCTGGATCGCTGGCACACATCCCCTGCAGCTTGACAATCCCTTTGTCAGAGCTATCTTTAGGCATAGGTGACATATATAATTGTCTGTGGCTCTAATTAAATGGGTGTCAGTCCAGCACATAGTATAGGAGACTGATTATGTATCCTATTGTGCATCACGGTGAACAGACAGTGCAAATCGATACTGCTGTGGCCCACAGCCTCCCCAGGCAGCAACATCAGTAACATGAGATGAAGAGTCTATTCAGCAAATAATATTAAGAACCAGTCGGTCCCGGGCTGCCAAACTCCAGTGATTATCGCCACCTCATTCAAGAAGAGGTGGCGTAAGAGACAATCTTAGAGGCAGGGGCTGCTGCCTACACTGGTTTAGTGTGCTAGAGAGTGACATGAATTGAGAAATGTCCCTTGTCATTGGATTCCTCACTTCCAGCCAGCCCAGTCTGCCCAACCCTGCGGTTCCATGCAGAGGGTTAGGCAACCATGGTTCTACAACATGAAACAAGCTGATGTAGAGAGGTCAAAGAGGTGTGTTGTGATTTGAGACTGGATGCATAGCATAATTTCAGAAATCCAGAGTTATTTGGTCACTGTAGTCTGTAGTTCTTTAATTCTATCTCAGCAGTGTGTCTGTAATGGTAAAGAGATCAGACTTGCATGCCTATACTTCATATTTATATTAAAAAATAGTTGAATATCACTTTCAGTAACCGGGATGTATCTTATGCTTCCCTTCTCTTTCCAAGATAGCTCTGTAGGTTTGCTATTCCTCCCACTAGTTTTTCATCAAGGGTTCCTGAGATTTGAATATGTATTTTATGTTTTCTATCTTCACAGTTCCGTTCCCTTCACTTCAATTCTTGAGAGGCCTTATTTAAGGAAAGTTGCAGCAGGCAGGCACATCACTGTTTCAGAAATCAATACACATATGGACATGATATTGCACCAGGCAATAGACAGTGTCTTTGCAACAACCAATCTCAAGGTCTGTGTCACTTTATGTTCACTGTGAAGTAAATATGCACAGCCCCCACAGGCCTTATGAAATGGGATCATAGAAAGCACTACACCTCTTAAAGCCTAATAAATTGACAAAGTAATCACAAGCAGATAGATTGGTGCTGTGAGTCAGTGGACCATGTAATCCTAATATTAAGCTTTCAACACAACCCCAGTTTACTGCGAGGGCTCCACCATCAGAAGCAGTGCACACTTTAGAGCCTCTGGTCCTGCAATAAGTACACTGTAGATATGTGGCCTTCTAATGAAGCATCAGCACCTAATGAAAAAGTTGGCGGTTCAACCAATCCTGGGGGAAAAGAATTGGTCATCCCTCATGTAGTCGCCTTGGTATATTTTATCTTGGAGAGTTTGCTGTCCAATAAATTTAAGAACAACAGGCACATCTAGCTGTAGCATAAGTTAATTACATCTTGCACTCACAGACATGTATATTTTAGCTCTATTCAGCCAGTCTCTGTGCCATGTCAACTACTGGGTAGAATTAATTCCTCAATAATTTTCTGGAAATTACATCTCTTAACAATGCCGCCATGATTTTCCTCACAACGTGGCAAAAGCTTGCTGGGTGTTCAGGGAAGAGGCTGCTTTTGGGCTGATGCCTACAGGCAGCATTTGCTGTCTCACCGGTCTGATGTAAACAAAAACATTTATAAATAAATATAAATAGATGCATATATATGAGAATATTTAAGGACTTTGATCTAGTCCCCTTTATCCACTTACCTGTTCATTTGTCATTGAATGTTTCTTCCGCCCCTTGCAGTTCATACCATGTTCAATCGGTCAGACCACTTCAGACATTGGTTGTCTTGCACTGTCACTGATTGCATTTTTTCCCAGATCACATGTGAACATCCACATATAAACAAGTGCACTTCATTGGCATGGGTGATGGCTAATGCTTTCATCTGGAAAAGGCTTTTATTTTTCATTCTTTACCCATTTTAGGTATTGTCCACAAGACAATGCAAGTTCTCTGGTTGTAAAAGACCTGTTGTGAAAAGTGGGATTACAGCCCGCCCATTGCTTACAATTTGTTGGCTTTAATGTCACTCTCATTTGCTTTCTTCTTACTTGCTGGTTTGCCTTTCTCTTTACATTTGTCCCTCATCTGGAGAATAGCATCTTTAGCATCTTTTTGATTGGCTGAATTGTATCCTTCCACTGCTCACTTTAGGAAAACTATTTTCCCGTTTTGAAGAAGTACTCCACGAGAGAGTATTTGTTTTCCAGCTCTCTCCCTTGTGTGCCTCTCCACCCACCAAATACCAGTTCCTCCACCCATGCTGCTGTCTATGTTGTGTGCTGCCCACTCACTCTCTTGGGTGCTTCTCCTCCCAAACTCTCCCAAGCTCCATGTTGCTCTCTCTCTCAGAAGCTTCCCCTGCCTTCTTTTGATACTCCTTTGTGTGCTGCTCACTCTCTCTCTCGTATCTGCTTCCCTAACCATGTGTCTCCATCATATGCTTCTCCATTCGAACCTGTATTGCTCTCTCCCTCGTGTGTTGCTTTTTCCCTCCTTCCCACTCCCTTTTGCCCCACACCCTGCAGTCCATTTTATTTTTGTTTTGCCATTTCTCGCTAAATACATGTATTTTGGTTTTAATATACTGATCCAAGTGGCTTCTGCAATCTTGGATCTGTAAATTAAAAAAAAGAAATTGCATCAGCACCATTCTTTAGGTGCACGCATGGTGATGCATGCACTGGGCTACAGAATGATACAAACAGCAACAGAGGTACTGTCAAGGGCCCTTTTTTCCTTCTTTTTTTGCACAGTATCGGCACGGCAACCTCTGTACTCAAAACACGGTAGCATTGGCTTTTCTACAATTGCCATATTTCATTTACTTCTAAGTACCTAGCAAAGGGCTGTAATTAAAATGCTACTTAGTGGTGGACCTGCAGCACTGATTGTGCCACCCACTTCAGTTGCTCTTTAAACATGTTTCAGGCAGGCCACTTCGGAGCTTGAGTGTGCAGTTTTAAACTGCCATTTCAACCTACTTGCCAGGCCCAAACCTTCCCTTTATTACATATAAGCCACCCCTAAGGTAGGCCCCAGTCATGCCTATGGGCAGGGTACAGTGCATTTCAAAGGTAGGACATGTACTTTTGAGTTTTACATGTCCTGGTAGTGAAAAACTGCTAAATTCGGTTTTCATACTGCTAGGCCTATCTCTCCCATAGCTTAAAATTGGGATTGCCTTAAAACATCTTTTAACTGTAATTTCCAATTGGGAAAAGATAGAAATTTGGAGTTTGGCGTCTCTGGACTCACAATTTAAAATCACAACTTATGGTGAAGTTCGATTTTAAATTGTAAGTCTGAAAATGGCACTTTTAGAAAGTTGCCATTTTCTTACTTTAACCATTCTGTGCTTCTACCTGTCCCTGAATACACGTCTGTGTTGGGGGACAGCTGGCCTTTGCACATTTCCTCTAGACAGTCACACAAAGGGGGCAAGGGCATGACATTTGCATCCTGGAGGGAGGGGCTGGCACTTGCACCTAAATAGGGCTGTGCCTGTCCCCACACAAAGAGCTGCATACCCCCCTGTAGTGAGACTGGAGCCCGGACAGCAAAGGCAGAGACCTTGTAATCTTCAAAGGCCTCTTTGAAGTCCCCCCCCACCTCAAAGGCACAACTGGGTATAAGTACTGGACCCTGACTCCATCAAATCAATATTTTGCTAGAACCAAGGACATTCTGCCTGGAAGAAGAGCTGCTCGATGACAACGCGGATCCCGACTGCGAGGTTCGACGCCGAGGCATCGACCTAAATGTATGAATCAGGACCGGCGCATCGAGTCTGCTACGCCGATGCTTACTCACTCCAAGGTACTTTTTAAGTGGGCCCTGCGTGGGTCCTGTAGCTGGTCTGCCATCCATTGTTGTTGGCCTGAAACTTTGGATTTTCCCCAGTCTAGTGCAAGCTCAAGTAACCTTTTAGCGCTCTTGACTTTTAAGTACTATATTGCAGTTTATTATTTAGAAATTTATATCTCAAGTTTTACTATTTGGATTTTTGTTGTTTTGGTCTTGCTTTACTCACATAAATATTCTCTATTTTTCTAAACTGGTGTAGCGTCTTTTTATGGTGTTTTCACTGTGTTACTATAATTTAACCCCTTTGCCGCGGCGCGAATTCCGCCGCGGCGCTGGGGGTTTTTTCGGTGAGCGCGGCGCCGCCATGCTCATGACGGAACCACGCCGTCATGAGTCACGGGCGAGCTGTGCTCATGACGGAGTGGTTCCGTCACGGCGCCGCCCACTTACGTTACACGCCCGCACAGGCGGGGAAAAGGCGCCGCGTGGGCGGAGCGGCAGCCAACGGCCGCGGCATGACGGAACCACTCCGTCATGAGCACAGCGCGACCGTGGCTCATGACGGAGTGGTTCCGTCATGAGCAGGGAAGGGGTTAAGAGTTGCACAAATACTTTACACATTGCCTCTTAAGTTAAGCCGACTGCTCAGTGTCAAGCTTGCAGAGGGTGAGCACAGGTTAATTTAGGTTGTGTATCTGGCTTACCCTGACTAGGATTGTGGTCCCTACTTGGACAGGGTGCAAACCTCTGCCATCTAGTGACTCAATTTCTAACATGCCTCTTCTTCGAGCTAACAAGGATTTCTTGAGATGTACATTAAAACTAAAATTGGTTTTGATACATGTTCTAAGCATACTTGCCTTTGAGAAAGCACCCATACTGTTCTATTACAGTTATATGTGATGGTTCATTTTTTTAAATGTAAAATTGCTATTGCACGCATATGGCAGGACATATAGGTTGAAGCATGATTTTTTTATTTTTTTTGTGGCGTAAGCTTGCATTAGAAAAGTAACCTTCACACTAGTTTGTAATGGCCAGACCAATTGACTTTGCCAATGCATGTTTAATCAGAGATGTTTGAAGCCTGTAAGTACGACCCCTTTTACAAGAGTCCATTTATACTTAAGTAATATAATTCAAGGTAAGTTTAAAGCAGGCATTTTGTACAGATGGTGCATATCAGGATCAAACACGAACAAATGTGAGCTGGTTTTAACAATATTGCCTTAAACTCTGTGAATGTTTAGAAAGAGTTCTAAATAAAAATTAAATAATCACTTGGAGCTCTGATCAATAGTTGTACTTACCCTCCGCCACTCCTCAGGAGACATGAGTTTTAGCATGTTCTCTGGAATGAGATCTTTAAGGAACTTAGGGATAAGCACCAGTTGTGATCTGTCATTGTCATGTTTGATCTTATAGATGAGGCCAGCCAGAGTCCCCGCATCCTCAGGTGAACACTTGTGATACCCTTTCAGGTATTTGGGAAGTTCCTGCAAGATAAACCTTTATCATGAAGTACTGGCCACACAGCGGAACCTCATCACTAGTCAAAATAATCACTCATTTACTTCCCTTCTGTCTTTCAAGAAACATCAGCTACCCTACTCTAGATGTCTAACATGTAAGCTTCAAAATAGCACCGTCCCATAGTTTCATGCAACTCCAGCAGCGTGCGACCGGCTCCCTCTACAAGTGCCCTCTCAGTGCCCTAGGACTCGAGGTAAGTGAGATTTCGTCAGTGTTGTGGGACAATGACAGTTTAAACTGTGTTTCAGTAAGGTCCTGTCCTTGCTGTAAGACAAGGGTAGTGTTAATTCTCATCTCGCGGTACCTATCAGTACATTGTAAATAGGGCTCCCTGTTTTCCGTTTTTACTGAATTTTACAGATAAATACAGACAGAAAACTATTTATTGTCCTGTCTGTATTTACTTTTAAATACATAAAAATACGGAAAATAGCTCTTCTTTGGATGATTTTTTCTATAGTCTATTATGAGTGACAGGTCAGTAGGCGTACAGATTGAGGGGTAGGGGAGATGAAAAAAGACTATTGATTTCCTAATTAAGTGCAGATCTACAGTTATTGATGCTATTTTACAATGCAAGTGTTTTCAAATAACACTATTGCACTGCATACTGCTGAAACCTTTTGGACATTCAATTGCGAGTATACGTTTATCAGTCAAATAAATGTGGAAAAATACCCATTGCTGCTTCATTTATATAGAAAACATAAAATAAAAATGGATAAATACAGAAAAAATGAGCAAAAAATAAATATGGATAAATACAGACGGAAATGCCCAAAAAAATAAATACCATAAAACCGGGAGCCCTAATTGTAAACCATCAAAGTAGGCTTCCTCCTTCAATGCCATGCTTCTCATTTAAGAACTGAGAATTGTGCCACTTCCTGTCAGATCTTCCCTCTCATTGAAATACAACGTCAGCTCCCACCAGAAGTCAACTGGCCCTTGTGAAGGCCGGCTGCAAGATGGTGCTTCCTCATGCAGTGCGATATCAGGATTATAGGATGGAAACAATATGATAGTCATTCAGCACTGACAGGGCACCTGAAGTGTGAGCTTCCACAGAAGGTGCCAGTAGAATGATTATCGTTGTGATATATCGTCAATAATATCTCATTAACACCATAAAACTTTCTTCTTCCTTTGAGCAGTTATGCGCATGTAAGTAGTTCTTACTAACCTGATGATAGTGAAAGATGGAGTCAGCCATTCGATCTTTCCCAGGAATAACATTCAACCAGAGCTTCCTCATGAAGATCAACTGGTAGTCTGCAACCTTCAACATTCCTGTAACAACAATTCGATTATCAAACTACTCAGGTTTTATAAAGACTTTTGTATTAAACATATTTTTGTTATGTATGACCTTTATAGAGAACCTCTACATTTTATATATTACTTTGTGAATCTGATAACACACTGCTGTAAGCAGCAACAGTGGATAACAAACTCGTTACCTATTGTTGTTATATCATAAAGGCCTTCCAGGCCAGGCTAACATTGCTCTTTGCTTTCCTGGAAGTAAAAAGCACAGCTGCAGGAGGCAGAAGGAAGGCCGACAAGGTGGTAGGGGCTGGTTAAGGATGTCAGGTAAGGTATTTATTTTTCACATTTGAGCCAGGGAGGGGAGGCAATGTTATGCATGGCTCATGCAGTACTCCTCAGCCCCTTTACAGCAGCTGCCAATCTTTTGTCTTTGTCGGTGCTTATTTTGTTTTGTCATGGTTTTAACAAAACGTTTTTTAGAGCTACTGCACTAATAAAATAACATTCACATATCTATTGCTACAGTGCAAAGGTGAAATTCTTTTTAAAACTTTTATTTTCAAATTTTTGAACATTACAGGTAACAAACAAATCAGTACCAGGGCACATTTTCAGCTGTAAATATGTAATCAATGGAACCAGGTACACAGCATTGTGTACCACAATCCAAGAGTGGTATGGCAGATCCTAAACATCAGAAATACCTACACAGTGCTATATCGAGATGGAGAGAGAGAACAAAAGCACAGATCCATTACAATAATTAGTTATCCTGAGATGTTATTGTTTATCAGTTCTTGCCAGGTAGGTACGCACGGGGGCACAAATGTCTCTAGGTCGTGATTTCGCCGGCAGCAGACTTCCAAGAGTGTCAGCATTGATGATGCAAGTTGTCAAAACACGTAACCAATTAGCTAGTGGCGGCTTCTCCGGTATGGCGGAGGAGCATCGCCCCCCCGCTGGTAGTAACCAAAAACATTAAAAATAAAACGATAATAAACGCTTGTTTATTATCGTTTTATATTGGCTGTCAGAGCCGAGGTGAAAGGCTGGTGGAGGACTGTATTGCACTGTTATCAAGGCGCATGATGGTTTGGCCGGCCATCTCAGGACAGCCAAACTGTCATGCGCACTGAAGCTCTCTCCAACCCCAGCTGCGTTGCTGGGTTGGAAAGAGCAGGCAAAGGTTCCTACTTTACCTGGGAGAGCAAATACACCTCGCTCAGGCCAATCATAATGCTGCTTTCATGCAGAGCCACAAGTGTCCGCAAGGGATTCTGGGAGCCTGTGCCTGCAGTGCACAGATCCAAATCGATGCTTCGGAGCCAGATCGGAAAGTGGATGCAGGTAAGATATTTTTGTATTGTTATTTTTATTTTGCAGTCCTTCACTGGTTCCTCCCTCCCCTCCACTTTGCCCAGATACCGGACGCTACTGCAATCAGCAGAACTCGAGGGGGAGAGCTAGCTTGGCCACTCTACGTTTGGCTAATGACAATGCTACAGAAACTATTTTACGATAGGACTTAGGAACTTTCTTACCATATCCTAATATTGCAATCAAGGGGGTGACATCCATGGCCAGCATGGTAATTTATAATACATCTTTTAGAATCTCCTGACAGAACTCATATATCGTCAAACAGGATCACGCCATAGGTAGGAAGTCTACGTCTGGAGCAGCGCACCTCCAACCGGTGGAGCTGGTGGACATGCCAAAGTGCAACATGGTAGTGGGGGAATAGTATGGCGACAACAAAACAGCGATTGCACGTCTATGATGTCATGATGCAAGCTGCACTTTCACTTGTCCCTCACAGTCAACCCATCAGCATTCCTAGTATATATGACACAATTATACATTCATGTGACTAGCTTATGTGGGCTGGGCTCACTATAACCATAGTAAGTGCGACCCATTTGGGAGGCTCATCAGGTATTGTGGGGCAGAGCTCTTTCACAGAATGTTGTGTTCATACAATTATAGGATTAGGGGCTGATTAACTCTGGAATTCCTCTTGCAACAAGAAGTGATTTTCAGTATATAGGCCTCCCAGTGTGAACAAACGTAGGTTGCACAGCAGTCTGATTACAGCACCTTCAGAGGTCAATTCGAGGCATGGGTTTTCAAGAAATAACAGGTAAGGTGAGTACAACTCTGTCAACCTAGTCATCACAGCCAGCCTAGACCAAGTCCATCCACTACACTTTATCATATAGACCTCACAATTGAGTTGTCCTAGTTGCAACAAAGTGCCAGTGCATGGTGGTGTAGGGCCAGTCAATCCGGCTTCAAGGTCCCTGGGGGGGCAGTCTCCTATTGTAAAGACAGTGATCGTTGGGTGAATGCAGCTTCTGCCAGGCTATTCTTGCATGGCCACTGGCACAAACCAATCTAATCAGCAGTGAATTAATTTTCGCAAACAATGCTTTGGTGAGTGGTATTGGAATATTTTGGAAACAATACAATAGCTTAGAGAGTGCTACCATTTTGTGAGGGCTATTCTACCTGCATCTATAAAAGGTAGCCATGCAATTTCCATAATTTTCCCTCATACGCCTATCTCTAAGCATTACCAGATGCCTAGGTTAAGGGTAGGTTCCAATTGCCATGTAAAGGGATACTGGAGCACTGTGGGGGGAGATGGGAGCGAGTTTCATAATAAGAGGTATCATCACTGAGTTTGACTGGTTAATGTTGAGCCCAGATTTGCCACCATCTGCCACAATTTCATCAATAATAGGAGTTGGATTATGGGTAGGATCTTTAATCAAGAGCAGTATGTCACCTGCATACTTTGAAAGTATTATTTTCCTCTAGTTAAATGTAATATCCAGTTGGTGGTGGTATTCCCTGAGGATACTGGCGAGGGGTTTGACCGCCAACATTAGAAGCATTGGCAAACCAATCAGTCTGGCCCGGGCCACCAACCTTCTGGCAAATCTAGTTTTGTTTTTTCATGTTTTTGCAAAACGCTATTGTTTGGGAATATGCTTGGCCCTCATCTGTCTAAAAAAAATCTTTTACTACAGGCAAAAAATTCTTGGGGGGTCTAAAAAAAAACAACAAATTATCATAGTACTCCCTGGCACCTATTTTCTGTGTGGATGTTCATGCTGTAATGGATAGTGAATTTGGTCAATGGCTGAAATAGGCTGGTACATTGCCCCTTAATGCAGGCTGGAGTTGGTGAAAGAAAAATGTGAAGGACACAACCACAGACTATTGGATATCGTCTCGCTGAAACACCTATAAGTAACTATGTCACATACATAGTTTTAGCAAAAATCAAAAGGTCTTGGTTAATACAGACCAAAAATAGTTAATAAGTCTGGCATTGGATGCAAGCCTCTTGTCTTTTTGGGAAAGAAACAAACAAACAAAGAAAAGAAAAAAGAAGGAAAGCAAAAAGGAAAGAAAGCAGGCAAGAAAGAAGGAAAGAGAAAAATGTAGAAACAAGGAAAGCAAAAGACAAAAAGGAAAAGAAAGAAGCTGAGAAACAAGGAAGAATGAATGGAGGAAAGGAGGAAGCGTTCAATTCACTGGCTTGGAATTACCTGTTTTAAGTTCTCACACAGATGGGTATAGGTGAACGCCTTCTGGCCTATACATGACTGCTATATACAAAGCCTCTATCACGGGTCTGGCTGGGTCGTTATATCTCCGCCACTTTCTCGGTCGAGCATGGCACCCAGCAGGGGTGCCCTCTCATACCCCTTTATTCACTATGGCAATGGAGCCAGTTGCCATCTGGCTCGAATTAGATGGTCACTACTGGGGCATTCCCCTTGCTGATTGTACACACGCTGTGTTGCTATAGGCCAATGATCTCTTATTGTATATCCATGATGCTCGTGCAGATCTCACCCCTATCCAAGATGCATTCCAGATGTTCATCAGACACACAGGCCTAGCGGTCAACAGGGACAAAAGCTCTGTTTACCTGCTTCATACTGAACTGGCCCTGCAGGAGATCTATCTCGGTAGATCTGGCGTACTTCTGCGGTTCAAGGTTTAGGGAATTGCCTGTCCCATTCTCCAATTGACCTTCTCAATTGCAATTTGCGATACGCACTAACAGCATTGAAGTACCTTGTACTCTTCTGGCAGAAATTACCCCTTGCTACGACAGGGAAGGATGCTTTATTGCAGATGGTGAATTTACTTCACCTTCTGTATTATTTTACCAATCTCCCTGTGGTACCCCCATGTGGTTTCTTTTGGGAACTTGATTCACAGTTAACAGAACTTATATGGGGTTATGGCTGCCATCGGATAGCCCTGAAAAAATTAAATTGCCCTCCAGAGAGGGCAGTTTAGGTGCCCTATCATTTGAAGTCAACTTCCTGGCAGAACAATTGTAATTGGTTGCTAGGTAGTAGGCAAACCACAATCTATAGGAAACATGTCATGGCTCGCAGCCCCTCACTGCTTGTCACCATTCATGGCTTTCTTCTCCCGTGACTTACAACAGACACCACTGCTCCTTACAAGTGCACCTTGCCAACAAATGCATCACCAGAATGCATTGTCTTAAACACCATGTCTATCCTTATGCTCCGGGGTTCCCACTACAAGGATTTCCACATTACCCAGGCACATATTCAGCTGCAGACCGGCATAGCTGGCATGATAGGTCCCTGACCACAGCCAGAGACCTTTTCTCGGATGGCCATCTCCTTTCCTTTGTGCAGCCCCAGACAGATCATAACCTTCTACCTGGACAATTTCTTACCTCCCATCAGCTACACACCATTTACCAAATCTTATGGTCCACAAGGGACGAGGAGCCTTCTGCACATGCTGTCGTTCAAGCACATCTTAACCCTAAAAAGGGTGGTCATTTGATCACATGGCTCTACAAAGCAATTCGTGGCCATACACGAACCTCCTTGGAGCCCCTATGCAGTAAGTGGGAAGAAGATATGGGGAGGGCACTGAACAACGCTGAGTGGATCCTGACCTTTCCTCACAGTGTCTCAAAAAATGCCAGGTTCAAAAGCATCAAGTTCCTTATCCTTCACTGTGGATACTTGACTCCCACTCAACTCCACAGCTATTTTCCCACTGCAGATTTACTATGCCCCCATTGTAACTCCAGGGAAGCGGATCTCCATCATATGTTATGGTCCTGCTTGCCCTCCTCACTTACTGGCAAGGGATACACACTACGTTCTGTGAGGTCACCTAACTCACAAACATATCCACTTGGGAAGCCTGTGCCTTTGGTATTCTTAAATGTAAGAAGAAGCACTTCATACCCACATGTTTTACTGGGATGGCACTTTTACTGGCCAAAAGAACACTTGCACCACAATGGAGAGCTACCACCACTCCACCACTATCTGTGTGGCAGGGTGCAGTACGTAAATGGGGGGCAGCAGTAGCCACATACACACCTTATCCCAAGAATGGGACACACTTTTAACACAATTCCTACACCTCATGTCACAGAATTATATTCCTCCATAAACTTGACGACACAACACACAAACTTTGGGAGCCCCTTATGAGCAACCTTACCACGGTTCACTGTCACTCATATCCACCACTCGGCCCTTCATCTCCCTTCCCCTTAAAGGTTCACGTTGCGTGGACACATGGCGAGCCAATCTCACTGCTTTGCCTTCACTGTTATTCTTATCTTATTCAAGCCTCCTCTCTCTCCCTTTCTTTTTCCTTTCTTTTTTTCACAGCCTTCTGATACACCATGAATCTAGTCTGCCTCCATGCTCACCCTATCCCAAAACCTAGTTATGCAATTTCCACTGCAGTTGCAATGTTTTCATTAGTTGTTTATTGTTTACAAGGTAACACACTGTAGTACACTGTGTATACACCACATTATGGAGTTGCACACTTTATGCCTCCTTGTGTAATTCCCTACTTTGGTGTTTACTCTGCATTACAGTGTATCTGTACATTGAAATGAAGAAATAAATAAAGAAAGCAAGAAAGAAAGAAAGAAAGGGGGGCGTGGCCAAGCAGGGACTGGAGATGGCCGCGTAGCGCGCAAGCTCCGTAGCCCAACTCAGCCCCTAACTATCCTGATTGCATATCCGAAACACCTGGAAACGATCCCGTGTGTCGGATCGCTGGCGGAGCCTCCCTGCTGTGACCCGGTGTGTGGAGGAGTGACGGCGAGGCGGTGGAGGCTTCCGCGAGACCGCGGCCCGCTCGTGCCCTGGAAGCTGGGTCCTGTGGTTGCGGCTGTGGTCGCTGCGGGGACCCGTACTAGCCCTCCCTCCCTGCCGCTGGAGCCGCGGCCTGTGCAGAGACGCGGGGGCTCTCTCCCCCTCCCCCAACGACTACGGACGGTGCCACTGAGTCCTGAGTCGACCCGGAGGGACTGTGGTGCCCCCGATCCTGCAGGGAGCCTGGGAGAACTGGGAACACTTCCCGACGCGGACAGCAAAAACGGTCCAAACGAATAAGCTCGACAAATACACGGTCTCTCGGGACCCGCAGCGAGGACACCAGCAGGAGGACGGCAAGCGGGTTGGACCTGGACCGGAGGAACAGGAACTCTCTCTTAAAGACGTCATGGAGGCAATAACGGGGGTTAAGACCTCTTTGGACTCGGTGGCTGTTGACGTCAACCTTATCAGGGCCGACCTGGGTAAACTTAATGAGAAGGTGAAGCAGGTAGAGGTCACGACCGCGGGCCTGGTGAGTGACGTAGCCCAACGGCAGAGGGATGTTCGAGACCTGCAAGATTCCCGGAATGTCGCAGACCTTAAACTGGACGATTACGAGGGCCGTCTTCGTCGCAATAACCTCCGCATCATAGGTTTCCCAGAGAAGGCGGAGGGACAGGCCCCTGACCTATTTATCGAGGACCTCATCCTCAAGCACCTGCGACCCAAGGGACTCAGTAAATTCTTTGTGATTGAGCGGGCCCACAGGATCCCGGGCGGCCGACCCAAGCCGCACGCTCCCCCGTGGCCCATGTTGGCCCGCGTCCTAAACTATCGAGACCGCGATGTGATTCTCCAAAATTCCAGGGCCGGCGCCCCCCTCCGTTATGAAAACGCAGACATTTCTTTCTTCCTGGACTTCACGCAAAGAGTACAGAAACAGCTAAGACTTTTCATCTCTATCAAGCGAGTCCTCAGAGAGAAAGGCCTAAAGTACTCGATGCTGTTCCCGGCCCGCCTCCGTGTCGAGGTGGAAGGGCGAACTTGGTTTTTTGATCGGCCTGAGGACATGGCTGACTGGATCGAGCATCGGGACTCCAAGAACTCTGGGACGGGGAGAGCTGGCGGCCCTGATGACAACGCGTCGACCTGAGGGAGTGCTTCGATGAGGACAGGTTACTTTGCGGCTTTGGGGGGTGGGGGGGGGTGGGGGGGATGGGATCCATGGTTTCCAACCTAAAACGGGACTATTGACATAATGTTGGACATACGTTAAAGTAACACTTATGGTGTGATATAGATGTAGACTAAGGGCGTGGGCACGGAGCTCCCTGCTTCCCCCCCCTAGATTGTTTTTTCCTTCTTTCTTTGAACTTTCTAGGGCGACAGGCACTCTGCAAGTTGTTAATGGGCAGTTTTGAAGCCGAAGGGCAGGGGAGCAGGGTGGGGGGTTGTTGGGCAGGGGTTTTTTTGTTTGTTCGGTTTCTGTTTGTTGAATTTGTTGCAATGACGATGGTACAGTTCTTTTTCCTAAAGGGTCTCAATCCTACTCTCCGCAAAAGCATAGATGGGGATACGGCGTAACAAGGAAGTCAGAATCCTAAGCTGGAATGTGAATGGGTTGGGGGACAAAATTAAACGTAGTATAGTATTGCAACAGATTCGGAGGTTGTCGCCGGATATTGTTCTACTCCAGGAAACCCACCTCATCGGTCACACGTGTAAAGCCATGCACAGATGGGGCTATTCCATGCATACCCATTCGGGGTTTGCGTCTAATTCTAGAGGGGTGGGCATCATGCAAAAGAAATCATTCCCCTTTTTGCCTGCTTCCACTCATATTGACGACCGAGGTAGATACGTGGGTGTCACGGGCACATGGGAGGGAACAACCATCACCTTCATGTCGGTCTATGCCCCCCCCCGGACTGCAGGCCACCACATACTCCGACCTCAGCGCTGTGCTGTTGACGTTGCCAGAGGGACATCTAGTGATCGGGGGAGACTTCAACTCAGTGATATCAGGTACACTGGACAGACACCCCCCACGTACGTTGCCGCCCAGCGCTCACTCTTTCTCTAGTTTTCTGGAGGCGATGGGACTTGAGGACTGCTGGAGGGCTTACCACCCTGACAAGATCCAACACACCTTCCACTCAGGTGCCCATAACAGCCTTTCGCGGCTAGACTATATCATTGTCCCCGCCCCGCAGGTGACGAACATACATGAGATACGGTACTTGGCTAGAGGCATATCCGACCACTCTCCTCTTTGGGCCCAAATTGTCCTTGACGACTCCCCGGTGGGGCGTATCGCCCCAATCAATCCCTGGCACCTTAAGTGCCCTAAAATACGGGCCGGTCTTATTAAATCCATTGATAACTATTTCCTGGACAATGAGCATTCGGTTGACTCCCCGCAGACATTATGGGAAGCCTTCAAAGTAGTGGTACGGTGCGAAGCCCTCTCCTTAATAGCGGGGTTCAAAAAAGACAGGCTAGCGGCGGTCTCCGATATAGAACAAGACATTTATCGCCTGGAAAATTATCTTGGCCCCGACCCCTCGCCGGAGGCCCTCCATGCTCTGCAACTCCGGCAGGAGGAATACCGAGCTCTGGTGACCGACCGCGCTAAGATCTTAGGACAGTGCAAACTGGGACGGGTGTATGATTGGGGTGACAAATCCGGGAAATTAATTGCCTGGCTAGACAAAAAGGAGCAAGCTAGCCGACTGGTCCCTGAGCTGGGGAATCCCGCAGGGTCCGCCATAGTGGATCTCCAAGAAATAGTTGACCGCTTCGCCGCCCACTATCGTGCAGTCTACCGCTCTGCAGCGCCACACGCAGAAGCGGAATCCTCTGAACTTCTACGAGACATCTCTTTACCGATACTGTCTGACAGTGACCGCACATTCACATTATAGCGGACGAGATTGCAACCGCAATCAGAACACTCCACCCGGGCAAGGCCCTTGGCCCCAATGGCATCCCGATCGACCTCTACAAACTCCGCCCGGACAGACTTGCCCCACATCTGAAAGCAATGTTTGAAACTAGTCTCGAGCAGGGATTGCTTCCCCTGGACCAGCGAATCGTGACTATCGTCACGATCCATAAAGAAGGGAAACCCAAAACTGATTGTGCCTCTTATAGACCTATTTCATTGTTGAATGCTGAGCCCAAAATATTGGCTAAGGTGCTCGCCAATAGACTGATCAAAGTAATAGGGGGCCTGGTGCACCCTGACCAATCGGGGTTTATGCCACAGCGAAATACTGCCCTTAACCTTCGCAGACTGCATGGGGTCTTGGGCAGGGCGTCGACTTTGCATTGTGGTCTCCTTAGACGCCACGATGGCCTTTGACACGCTTGAATGGCCCTATCTCTTCGCAGTGCTCACAAAATTAGGATTTGGACCGGGCTTTAGTCAATGGGTACGATTGCTATACAGCGCCCCAATGGCTCAGGTAGTTGTAAGCAATAGGAAATCCGGCCCCTTTCTACTTAGCCGAGGGACCCGCCAGGGATGCCCCCTATCTCCAATATTATTTGCCCTAGCCCTCGAGTCCCTCGCGGCCTGGATCCGCAGGGATGTAATGATTTGTGGGTTGCGGTGGTCGACCGATTGGGAAGACCGAATATCTCTGTACGCAGACGATATTCTGTTATACCTCGCATCCCCTAAAAGATCTCTTATTGCGTTATTTGACATCCTTTCCGTTTTTGGTAGATATTCCGAATTTGGCATTAATAGGCAGAAATCTCTCCTTTACGTCTTAAGCGGGAAGGCCCCCCCCAATACCCCGAAATTGTCCCATACCAATAGTCTCAGATGGTTTCAAATATCTGTGCATTTTTATTTCACTAGACAAATTCCTTCGTTTCGCCCGAAATCTGGCTCCCCCGATACAACGCCTAAAGCAGGACATCGCAAACTGGAAATCGTTTCCCCTTTCCTTACTAGGCAAAGCGGCCCTCTTTAAAATGATGTCTCTACCCCGCTTCCTCTATGTCCTACAAAATTCAGCAGACCCAGTACCAAATTCTTACTTCCAACAAATAGAGGGCCTTCAACGAGACCTCCTTTGGAATGGGAAACCCTGTATCACTCTAAAAAAACTCACCCTCAGCTGGTTCGATGGGGGGACTGGACTACCCGACATAAAGAAATATTATTGGGCCTCACACCTAACGGCAATAAACCACGTCACGTATGGGAGGCCTGATGATCCTGGGTTTGGTAAGGACAAACTGCTCCTTCCCAACGGTTCCTTTGCCAGGGCCCTTTACTCTAAGCCAAATAGATACCCCCTCACTGGCCACACCAAGCACTCCATCCATATTTGGCACACGGCGACTGCCTCGCTGGGTTGGACCAACAAATTGACCCTGTCCGCGCCTCTGTGGGACTCCCAGAGACTCGGAGACTTGGGCGATTCACGGGGTTTTGACAAGTGGGACCTAATTGGTATCTCACACATTAGAGATTTATGGGACAAAAATGGTATCAAGTCTTTTGACTCTCTCCAACTTCAATATTCCATGGCGGAATCAGAGCGTTTTCGCTACTTGCAAATCCGTCATGCATTGCAGGCAGCACTGCCTCGTGACACCTCCCCACCTGACTACTCACCACTGGAGGACAGACTGCTTGACGGGTATCTGCCCGAGAGAGCCATCTCCCTAACATACAGGAAACTCATCAATAATATGGATGACCTACTGGCGCTTCTGCGAGAGAAATGGGTGAGGGACGGTATTGAACTGGACGACGAAAATTGGCAGACTGCAGTCTCCTCCCCCAAAACTGTCGCCATCCCGGCACGCCTCCGACTCGTGCAACTAAAAATATTACACAGAATCTACATCACGGGCCCCAATTGATACACATGGGTGGCTCAACCGATGGGTACTGTAGAAGGGGGTGCACCCAGATGGGTACGTTTATCCACATAATATGGAACTGCGACCTAATACAGCCTTACTGGCAAGACATCCATAACATTATGAGCCAGGCACTGGAGCTCACTATAAGACCTGAAGCTTCCAGATGCCTCCTTAATATCTGGGAACCCACTGACCTGAACACACACGCCATACAATGGGTTACACTGGGCTGCATGATTGCCAAAAGGAACATCGCTCAACACTGGGGGGGAACGCAGCCCCCGAGGGTCGTGGATTGGGAGACGGACCTCGACTGGTGCATGCTGAGGGAGAAGACAGTTTATGCAGGAGATGGGATCTGATAAAGATGGAATTTGCCCTGTGTTCACATCAGACGTGCCCTGTTATCACAAAGGCTACTCTAAAGTAATTATAAAGTAAAAACAAAAACACTGCCACTGAAGCGAACTAGCGTGTGTGCGGATATGCTCTTTCTGAAAGACCAAAATGCAGTCACTTAAAGTTAACCAGTGGCTTAAGTAGGCTGACCCACTGCCCCATGCTATAAGTTGTAGCGGGTGGAAGCAAAATTTTAATGACACAACAACAAACCAATGGATGAAAAGAGGTGGCTGGAAGCACCTGTATGTAGGCATATTATACATATTTTAGTAAAATAAAATTTTTAAAAAAGGTGTTGGCAATCGCCAGACCAAACAATTGTCAGTGATAATGGACAGACCTGTCTTGTGCCCCTACTGATCTTAACTGGGTGGGGCCAGCAAGTTGTTTCCTCAAATATTGATAATAGGTTTAGTATTAAGGAAGTTTTAGGAAAACCTAATTGTTGTGGAAGCTGCTGGTATGTAAAATACATAATTGGCTAAAAGCAGAAATCTTTTTTGGTCTCAAAAAGTATACATTGCCATTGTAGTCCTTAGCCCTAAAGGAAATTACTTTGTGTGTGGTTGTGCTCCATGTATAAGGGCAGATTGTCATCACTCATAGAGAAGTTAGCCAATTGATGAAGTGGGGTTGATTCACTGCCTCATGCTGTATGGTGCAGTAGGCAAATGAAAATGTGAATGACCAATGGATGTAGGGGGCTGGCTGAAAGCCTCTTTAAGTATACCATACATTTAATTTTAGTAAAATCAAAAGGTATTGGCTAACGTCAGACCTAAAAAGAGTGCACACCGTCACTCACACTAATTGACATGCTTAATCATAGACTCGCTCTTCAATAAAGACATCAGTCCTAGAAGGAGCTGTTTTAGGCTCTTTCTCTATTTCCCTAACTAGGTTTGTTTGAGTAGTTTTTTAATCGCTCTTTTGTATGTACAGGTATCTTTTTGAAAATTAAAAATGTGCAGTGGTTGGACTTAATTTGTCCCACTCTAAAGCAATATTAATCCTATTTGTTCCGTTTTAAAAAAAATCTTAACATCTCTCTAGAGGCTTGAGGCACCCACTGTCCTTGGTTCTGGTGCTATGGAGTAGTGTATTCACCTATGGCACAAAACTGTGTGCAGTTAAAATCCAACAACTTGCAAGTCCACCCTGGTCTCTTCCCTTCTCCTGAATATGACACATTTTAATTCATTTTTAATGGGGGGGGGGAGTGTGATAATACTATATTTTAAGCTTCTCGTTAAACAGCCCACATCACTAGTTAATGAAGTAAAATTGCTATTGAGAGTAAAGAGTCCTGTTATGCTACAAGAGCAACCTACAAACTCATTAGACCTGAGTATCACTCTATTATCATAAAACAGCGGCTCTTGTCACTGGGGACACTGTGCACTGTATTACACCTTTAGAATGGGATTAACAGAAGTGATAAAAAAATTCAAATGCACTATAAATAAGTGTGGTGGCATGCATGTTATGACTGAAGCAGGTTTTTAACTATGGTATTAAATGTGCAAGACTTTTCTGCCTTTTGAATTTGTATCTTCATAAAAAATACCAATGAGTATCATTGTTTTATGATGATTGGTTGAGAGTGAACGGACCATGATGATGACCCATGAGTATGTGAACTCCAGCCCCTCGTCGGACTTCTCACTGGCAGTTTACCTTGTTTCCACAGTAAATTGTGAAGTTGGAGGTGCCTAGTGGTAGTGTAGGTGTTTTTCCTGTCTCTCGAGTCTGTAGCTCAATAGAAGTGAGTACTAAGCGCAATGGAGCGTGGTTCAGGGTATCCCTTCTCTGACTCAAAACTAAACATGAAAACATTTTTGAGATGGACACCGCAACAACCTATGCTTAGCTGAAAATGTTGGGCCAGATTCTCGGCTTCTATGTGCTCTCTGAGTGAAATCTCAGCAGTGGCTGGAAGAGTCCCTTGAAGGGATCACAGCACTGGAAAATTTGCAGAGGTGAGGTCCAGTAGAGGGAGGCAACTCAGACAAAGGGGGGGAGCTGAATTGGGATGTAGTGTTGCACCAAGGAATTTACCTTGAGGAGCATCGAGCTGACAAGAGAAGTGAAAAGATAAGGACGATGCTGAGACACTGGACCAGTCTGAGCTTCACTGGGCATGTGTGCAGTTGATATTGAGTGCTGTGTGGCCTATAATTAGTTAGTTAACAAAATGCCTACAGGCTGCTTAGACCTAGTGAGAAGGTGACTTATGTGAACTCTGCTAACTCGCCAATTGGAAAGTGTTTTTAAAGAACTCAAGAAAGACAAGACAACAAATGATACAATTGACACCTACCAAAAACAACTGCCTGCTCTCACACTTCTATCAAACAACATGACTCTAAGAACTGGACCTTACACCCCAACAAGTGAAAATGCAAGGTAATTAACAAGACAGTACAACAGTGGTGGGGGCCCACCTGTGTGATGAGTTGGAAGCAAGAGTGGAGGAACTAGAACTTTAGCACCATGAACTATTCAACAAAATCGATGATGGTGAAAATCGATCGAGATGCGAGACATTCACTTTTTGGCAGATTTCCTCCACCTGACAAACTCTAAATAAGGCTCTTTCTTTGACAGCTTGGTATGAGTATGGGGCAAAAACCACCAGTCTATATGACAGGATTTCTCTGCAGACAGGATCGGGGTCCCACACTAGTAGAGACCAAGTAAGATATTTGAGCTCCAAGGTTGGGGTCACTGACTGTCAACTTCCCTTGGTCAGGTCGAGGAACAGGAAGCTGAAAATTCTGCATCCTATCAGGAAAGCTGCCTTGAACAACCTTGAAGAAAGGAGCCCTCTGACTGCTGCAAGGGGAAACGGGAGTTGTCGCCACACAAAGGAAAGGCTATCAGAAAGAGTTAGAACTTGAGGGGCGCTGCAGGAGGCACTGGCCTGTTGTCAAGCAAGGAAGTATCTGCATGAAGGTACTGCTGTGTGCCCAGGAAAAAATCAACTCGCTCCCTGAATCTATAGTTGCGTGAGGGCACTCACTCCAGCCTGATCTACCCACAGAGGGCAAACAAAGGTGTTCAGAGTGTGAGGGAAGTGACGATGAAGGCTTCACACTAGACAAATTTGCAACTGCGATTGGCAGTTTTCATCATTAAAAGTAGAGCTCATAATGACTTGACACTGAAACAGATCACACTCAAGCTCAGAATATTTGCCTCAACCAAGAATACCACTGTGACAATGGTTGAGGTTTTTCATTAGTATAGGTGGCATGATGGAGCTTACAAACAAGGAAGACTCAGCGAAGGAGACTTCCACTCTTCCAACTAACATGTTTGAGTGAGATTACTTTCCAATCGGAGTCTTACCACCTTAATGCTAGGGAGTCACTGCAGGATTTGGAGAGGCTGTAAATGCATCATGCGATGCTCTTCTTTGCAAAGTGAGTGCAAATGTGTCCTTCTGCAGAAGCCAAGTCCCATTCCAAGCGGCTGAACATCGCTAAGAAAATGCAGTGACTTAACTTTTAAAGGGACAGTGTGTGACTAAGGTTGCAGGATTGAAAACAACAGTAACAAACAACAGGGCAGACCAAACAATAACTCTTGGACAAACCAGCTATTGCCATTCATATATTGTTGTTTTGATAGCTCTGGCGGTGAAGTGAAAGAAACTGCCTCGCCATATTTTGAGGACAGTTGGATGCCTTTTACCCTTTGAAGTTTTTGTGTTCCATGTAAGATCCCGGGGTACTACATGATTGTACCAACTTCCCTTTTTCCTTGTGATTATTCTTTCTGCTCTCTAAATTTCATGTGTACTATTTAGTAGTGACCTGTGATTAAAGTCGTTTTTATCCTTGACATTGACATTGATTTATTGGCTGTTGTTCTATGTCACATTGATTTCTGTGTTTCTGTTCCACAGCATCCAGCATCCCTGACACGGTCGATCAGGAGATTGTGATCGACCGTGTCAAAAGCGGCGGAAAGATCCGGAAGGATGAGGGCCTGAGAGAAGTTATTGTTTTTTTAGGATGGGGACGACCTCGGAAGCTTTAAAGGAGTCAGGAACTAGGCCTAATTTCAGGGAGTTTTTGAAGAGTGCTAAAGGGGGATCCGGGCATGTACAGAAAGCTTCTTGGAGAAAGTGAGGAGGGCATGGATCGGTAGGGGAACCCGAGCCAACCTTCTTTACAAGTATGAGAAATTCCTCTTTCGCGATCAGAGGTATCTGATCCAATACTTGTAAGTTCTTAAACGAGGTCACAGAGGTTGTAGAAGTTACTGGCGGAGGGATGCTACTCTTGATGGTGATGATTTTCTGCAAAAAATAATCATTGAGCGCATCGCATAACAGTTGAGTTGGAAGAGGTTTAACAGTTACTCTGTCAGGCAGAGATAGTTCGTCCACGATAGCAAATATATCTTTAGTTTTTGATGCACAGTTGGTAATTTTTAGAGAGAAGTACGTGGATTTAGCCTGAATTATAGATATTTTAAAGTCATTTAGGAGCCCGATAAATGTAGCTTTCTTTTCCAAAGAGTAATTGCGTCTCCAACAACGTTCCGCCTGTCTGAGCGCTAGTTTCTCTGATTTTCTTTCATCACTTAAGACCTGATTTATAGTTTAGCGGAGAGAGTACTTTGTCACAACAGTGAGGGTACGCTTTCCACCAAACTGAAGGTCCACGACGGAGACTACTCTGTTTCCATCTTCCAATATAACCGTCCAACGGCTCGACACAGTAAGGGCCATATGACGTTTGGCCGTGTATCCGCCCACTCGATTTAAAATAGGAGAACACGTGGCCAGTTTTCACTGTCCATCACTGCCAGGTAAAACCTGGCTGTAAGGGGTAGTGAAAACGGCAAACTACCCCCTCTCCATGGGAGACTACTCCCATGGCGAGAGGGGCACTGCTTTTTTATTTTCCTAATCATAATACTACATTGGGTTTTTGTTTTGGAAAATAAAAAAAAATTGCAGGTCTGCCATGCAGTTCCATCATGTTGACAGAGCCGTCAGTCAAACTTTACAATGCACTGAAAAGGACCGCTGTGATGGCGGTTCCTGCCAATGCTACAGATGTCGCTGGGCCGGCAGACATCTAAAAGTTTTGCAGGCAGGGACTCTGTCATGGCGACAGAGTACTTTATTCCATTGCGCTGACAGAGCAAAACCCCGTCAGCCAAAATCAAAATAGGGCCCTACTGCAGAAGGTTTATCTCCCCCACAAAAAGGACCATATTTTGCAGACCAAGGGGCAGACTCCTTATGATATCCTGAAGGCGCACACATATCATTTTATATCATTATATAAAATATGTTTTTGGACAAATATCTGCATTTGGCTGCTTAACCACACAATTCCTACCCACTGCACCATAGGTCTTTTTTGGATGAAACTCTGACACCTAGGTGGGCTTAGTCTCCCGACATTCTTTTCTCTCACTATAAACAGACTTCTCCAATTTCTGCCCTGACTTGTAATTGTACTGTAGTTCCAGTTAATATACCACTTAATGTTGTCGAATCAAACTATGCATAGATTTAAAAAGAGCAGACCTGCTACATCTATGTAGGCTTTATGTCATTAAAATATTTTCTTGGCTTCATCCAAATTATGTTGCTCAATCCAGCGTCAATACTCTTTCTCAGTAGCTGCAAGATGCATCCTATTAAGCTACTCAGGTGACGGTCAAAGTGTTAATCTCAATCCCATACATTCCAGCAAAAAGCTTCATAAAGTTGCTGCAGATAATCCAATATATGAGTGGCCTAGGAATAGATGTATGGATGATTGACCTTGCTCCCATCTCACAGTGCAACATAGTTAACGCAGTAGCTTCACAGAAGTCGACAAAATTCCTATAAAATTGTTGTATATTATTCCTTGATTTACACAGTTAGCTGCCTCAACTCTCTGATGTATCTGGTGGACATACTCTGAAGAACAGGTTACTTACCTTTGGTAACGCCTTATCTGGTAGAGACTCTATCTAGATGCACATTCCTTACCTTATAATTTTCCCCAGGCATCAGACTGGATCCAGAGATTTTTCGTGAGCAGTACCCCTGCTCGCCGGTAGGTGGGGTCATTCGGCTCCCCATTATGTTGTCTATGCCTGAAGTGACATGCGCAGTGCCTCTATAGGCACCACCCCAGTGCTCTGATGTAAGTTTCTTTTTGCAACTTCTCACGCCAGGAACGCAAAACCACGAAGAACACTGACCACTGGTGTGGAAGACTAGGGCCCTCAAAGGGGAACAGCCTTGCCATAGAAATCCGTTAACAAAGCGGGGAAGATGGGTGGGTAGGTAAGGAATATGAGGTTAAATAGAGTGTCCACCAGATATGGAGTTACAAAAGGTAAGCAACTTGTTCATCTGATAGAGACTTCTAGCTGCAGATTCCTTTCCTTAGAATAGATACCCAAGCAATACTTCCCTGAAGGTGGGCCTAAGGAACAAACTCACATTAGAAGGCCCTGTAGGACCGAACAGACAAAGTGCCCATCCCACCATCCCGACAGACCTGACTGTCCAGGCAGTACTGCTTGGTGAACGTGTGCAGAGAAGCCCATGTTGCTACCTGATCAATGTCCGGGAGCAGGACTTCAGGTGCTAACGCAGAGGTTGCAGCCTTTGCTCTGGTGGAATGAGCATGCAAAACCCTCAGATGGTTGCCTGTTGGCCAGTGCATAGCAAATTTTAATGCAGAGGACGATCTGTTGAGAGATGGCCCATTTCTGCACAGCCTGCCCTTTCTTGGCTTTGACATACCCCACAAAGAGTTGGTCATCCACCAGAAACTCTTTCATGTGATCAAGGTAGAACGACAGTGCTCTTTTTGGGTCAAGTCAATGGAGTCGCTCCTCTTCCTTAGAGGGATGTGGCGAAGTATAAAAGGTAGGCAGAGTAATGGACTGGACTATATGAAAGGGAGTGACAACTTTCAGCAGAAAGGAAGCTCTAGTGCAGAGAAACAGCTTGTCTGGAAAAATGATTAGGGATGGAGGATTAGATGACAAAGGCTGAAGCTCACTGACCCTCTTGGCAGATGTTCTCACCACTCTAGGAAGGGCATCTCGATGGTAAAGAGCCTAAGAGGACAGGTATGTAGCAGTTTAAAGGAAGCACACATCAGAAATGTAAGTACGAGATTGAGGCATGATAAAGGGTGGAGGTGGAAACATATATTGGAGACCTTTCAAAAATGTATTTACAACAAGGGATTGAACATGGATGGCTGATCTGGCAACAGCAGAAAGGCTGAGACGGCAGAAAGATAGCCCTTTAAGTTGCCCAAAGCAAAGTCCTGCTGGGCAAGAGAAAGAATAAACAGAAGGACCTGAGGAAGGTGAGCAGAAAGAGGGTCAATGTGCTTTTCTGCACACCATGCCACAAACTTACCCCAGAGGCAGGCGTATACCGTCTTTGTGGAGGGAGGCCTGGCTCCCAAGATAACATTGCAGACTTCAGACGGAAGGTCAAAAGCTGTCAACTGTCACTGCTCAATCTCCATGCATGAAGGCGGATCATTGACAGGTTTGAGTGGCGAACACTGCCCTGCTGCTGCAACAGAGGATCCTTCAAAGAGACAGCCTGATCGAAGGACCATTAGCCTTGCTCAACAGCTCAGGATACCAAACTCTTCGAGCCCAGTCCAGAGCCACAAGGATAACTTGGGCCCGGTCATTCCTAATCTTCTTGAGAACTCTGGTGAGGAGTAGTATGGGCAGAACAGTGTACAGGAGGTCTGAGCTACACTCAAGACAAAAGGTTTCTGCGAGCGAGAGCCACATTGGAAACTACAGCTTGCAGAAGTTCTGACATTCCACATTCTCGGCGGTGACAAACAGATCTAACCAAGGTTTTCCCCGCTGCTGAAAGAGACCTTGCACCACCTCCAGATGGAGATGCCATTCTTGATCCACTAGGCATTTTCGACTGAGTTTGTCCGCCCTGACGTTCAGACAGCCTGACAGGTGTTGAACCACCAGGGATATGTCCTGATATTCCAGCCGTGTCCAGAGACGCAGGGTCTCTTGACAAAGAGTCCACAACCCCACCCTGCCCTGTTTGTTGCAGAACTACATGGCGGTGGTGTTGTTCATGAACACCTACACTAGCCTTCCTTTGATGGAGGGTAGAAAGGCTTTCAATGCCCTCCAGATCACCCGAAGCTCCAGTAGGTTGATGCGGAGTCCAGATTCTGCCAGAGACCAGAGGCCTCTGATCTCCACCTCTACCAGATAGCTGCCCCATCCCAGGAGTGATGCCTCTGTCACCACTGTGAGATCTGGTTGAAGAAGGAAGAGGGGCCTGCCGCTGACCCCATTGCAATTGGTTAACCACCACTTCAGATCTTTTGCAGTTCCCTCTGATATCTGGACCATGTCGCAGAGATTCCCCTGATGCTGCGCCCACTAGAACTTCTGGTCCCACTGCAGAGCCCACATATGCTAGCGGGACGTATCACAAGCAGGATGCAGGAGGCCATGAGTCCCAGCAGCCTCAGAGTCAGTCTCACCGAAAACCAAGATAGAGGTTGAAACATTGCTACCATACCCTGAATATCCTGGACTCGCTGTTTAGGAGGATAAACTTGATACTGCACTGTGTCCAGAACAGCTCAGATGAAAGGGAGTATCTGAGAGGGAGTCAGATGTGAGTTTGCCATGTTTATAGTGAATCCCAGTGAGTACAGGAGGTCTGCTGTAGTCTGGAAGTGGGAGACGACCACCTCGGGGGAGCCCGCCTTCAAAAGCTAGTCATCTTGATAGACTGATATCCTTGATCTCCGCAGATGAACTGCAACCACCACCATCACCTTGGTGAACACCTGATGGGTACTGGTAAGGCCAAAAGGGGGTACGGAGAACTGAAAATGCTTGTGGCCCACCGTAAATCGCAGGCAACATCTGTGTGCAGGCAGGACGAAGATGTGGAAATATGCGTCCTGCAAGTCCAGTGCTACCATCCAGACTCCCAGGTCCGGTCAGACAAGACGTGAGCAAGCATGAACATTTTGAATTTCTCCTTTTTGAGGAAGAAATTGAGAGGGTGCGGGTCTAAGTTAGGACAAAGGCCTCTATCCTTCTTAGGCACCAGAAAGTAGCGGGAATAACTACCACAACCTACGTTTCGTGTCGGCACCATCTCTATGGCTTCCTTGGCCAAGAGAGCTGCCACTTCCTGGCAGAGTAAGGAGAGATGGTTCCCCATGAGCCTGTTGCATGTGGGTGGCATGGGTGGAGGGGTAGTCACGAAGGAGAAGGAGTAGCCCCGCCGGCAATCTGGAGGACCCAGCGTTCTGAAGTTATTGACCTCCAGTGGTGCAGGTGATGGTGTATCTGGCCTCCTACTGGTTTCCCATGAAAGTTAAAGGGGGAACTAAAGAAGTTTGGAGGCTGCCACGGGGTGGTGAACTGGCCTGAGCCATGGGGTCTATGGGTACCGCATCCTAGCCCGCACAGAGGCTGGGAAGCTTGCGTACCGTGGTGCCTGAGCAGGTAAAGATATGGCTGGAAACCCTTACCATGGCCAAGAAAGGAACAAAAGGCAGACTGCAGTTGGCAGCGGGGCATGGAATGGCCCAAGGACCTGTTGGTAGATCTGCTATCCTTGAAGCACTCCAGCACTGAGTCTGACTTGCCTCCAAAGAGCCGGGAGCCATCACAGGCCCTGTCCATAAGCGAGGCTAGGGACATCCTTCGAAAAGCCAGTCATTCTCAGCCAGGTGTGGTGCCGTAAGGCCACCGATGATAAAACCGCTGTACATAGCATGTTGGTCATGTCCAGTCCACATCTGATCAGGAACTGGCTGTGTCTCTCACAGCTGCCACAACCTGGGAGGATATAGCCCAGGCCTCCTCCAGGACCATGGGCCACACCTGCACAACCAAATCCCGCAGTTCAGGGGAGTAATGGCCCAAAAGACACACTGTGTTTATCGACCACAGTGTCCAGGCTGTTAGAAGAAAACATTTTCTCGCCTAATGAGTCCAGCCTCTTGAATTCCCTATCCAGTGGGATGGTAGTGAATGCACTAGGGTTTACACATGAAGTGGAGGGTTGGACTATGAAGCTCTCTGGGGTAGGGTTTTGTGTGGGGAAATTGGGGTCCCCTGGGGCGGGAGATGGCAGCAGGAAATTGACCTGTTCGCAGGAGCCCCTGTGCAGGGCTTGAACCAGGTCCCAAACAGGACGTTTGTAAGGGCTTTATTAAATGGGATAAGTAGTTCTGAGGGGGCCACTCCCGACTGAAGCAGCTATGTCAAGACATTAGTCTGGACTGCCACTGAGGTATGGCAAAGGTCCAGGGCCTCGCCTGCCCTTCTCACCACCATGGCAAAAGAAGCTCCATCCTCCATAGCTACAGTAGGAGGAGAGACCAGCCAGTATCGCGGGAGGTGTCCAGTTCACTGGCGTCTGCCAAGTCCTCACCCCAGTCCATGTTGAGGTCTAGGGGCTGGTTTGCCTCAGGGTCCACTTGTCCCTCCCAATCCTACCCAGGTCCCAGCCCATAGAATTTGGGCACAGGCTGTGACCTGGAGAGCAAGGCTCCACTTGGCACTGTATCAGATTTGAGGATGGGAATGGGGATGGCGGCTGGAGCTTTGACAACGGGGCCAGCGTCGGGGAAGGTGGAGGTTTGTACGACATCAAATGTTAAAAGATGAGTTGGGCAGAGTAGCAAAACCAAAGACTCTGTAACAGCTTATGGACATAGCTTCACAAACTGAGAATCATTTAGAAGGAGGAAGAGCTGGGAAGAAAAAAGGATAGTCTTTATGACTTTCGGTAGTAAGGCCTCTGTTTCCTTATGACTTCTGAAGCCATTACTGAATCTACAGAAGAGCCAATGCAACCAGGAGTTATACCAGTTCCTTAGCGTTGCTTATTTCCAAGACTTTGGCCTTAAACAATAATATACTAGCAGTATCACAAGAACATGCTGATATTGTCTGTGTGTTGATGGATTTTTTTTGAGGCAGCAGGATACCCTCCTGGGTGATATGCGTTGCATACAAATATGCATAACATGGAGCTCTTAAGTTTAGGGCTTCTTAATGAAATACCAGATTCGCTGCAAGTATCTATTGAAAGACATGTTGAAATTTGTTCTTTTTACCTAATTGCTTCACCTCATTATCCAGTGATCTGTGGTTGTGCAGCCACAATCAGTATAGCAACTGTAGCACAAAAGCCTTAGTTTTGTCTTAAGAATTCTATGCTTTGCACTGTGTGCGATTTATATAATTTAATATAATTCATACAATGTCTAAGCTTGTACCTCATAGGCACTCATTCCTATCAGATATCACTAGCTTTTTGATTTTTTTTAAAACCTGTTGTATGCTCTTTACCTTCCCCTCCTGAGTATGATTATGATATTGACATTATTCCTGAAAAGAAAGTATATTTTGGAAGGCTATACTCATTGTCTGAACCTGAAAAAAGGTTTTGAAAGAATATCTTGGAGAGAATTAGCAAAATCTTCTCATCACTAGGTGTCTCTCCCCAGCCCAAAAAAAGACTTCAGAGCTAAGAGCTCATATTAATTACTGAGGATGAGATGGCATCACAATCAAGAATTGTTATGCTTTACCCTTAAGTAGGTATATTTTGCAGTCAGTACAAAGAGCTAAAATCTTTACGAAACTTCATGGGACCTATCAATTATTAAGAATAAGAAATGGGGAGGGTTGGATGACTGCTTTCTGTACACCTTATGGACATTATGAATATAGAAATGCCCTTTGCAATGCCCATCTATTATTCATAAGTTTATGGTTGCAGTTTTTTTCTGATATGCTTAATCAGTCAATCACTGTCTATTGATGACATCTCAAAGTTATTGTCAACCTTAGATCACCGTATTCAACATGTTACCAGGGGGCATATGTATCAACATCACCATTTGCGATTCTCAAATAGCAATTTTTAAAGAATCGCTATTTGAGAATTGCAAAACGGGATGTATTTAAAAAATTGCAAACTTTTTGCGATTTCTTAAAATTCCTTAATTGAGATTAGCAAATTGCGAAATCGCAATTAAGGAATACCTGCCCATTCATTTCTATGTGCCAGGAGACCCATAGGAATGAATGGGAAGTAATTCTCAAATACCGAATCGCAATTTGCTAATCGCAATTTGAGAATAATTTCAAAGGTGCAAGGGTGTCGTGATGACACCCTGATGCATCCCTGAAATGAGCATGTGTGTGCATATGGCGCACATACATGCTCTAAGGGCATGTATGAGCGCCACGTGGCACTTTGTAAAATTCAAAAAAGTGCATTTTGAAAGGAAATCGCAAATTACCACCAACTGGAAGTTGGTGGTAATTTGCGATTTCTTAAGGATAATTCGCACAACTTGGGTGCTTTTTACATATCATTTAAGAAATCGCAATTTGCGATTTCTTAAATGCTTACGCAAAATTAAGAAATCGCTAAATTAGCAATTCCTTAATTTTGCGATGGGATTTGGCTCATACATCCCGATTACCGATTTTTTAATCGCAAATGCTGTTATTTTGCGAATCGCAGCGTTTGCGATTAAAAAATCGTTTGATACATATGCCCCCAAGGTCTTAGAAAGATTAAGAACCCACAAGCCTGCAGGTAAGCCAGAGCAATGTGTCTGAGGTAACTAAGGGTGGATATTGTGGTTACATTCTTTCTGAGGAAGGTCTTTCATTGGATCTGTGTAAGTTTTCAGCTGTAACAAATTGGCTTGTTCTCATTAGTTTTAAGAAAGTCCAATGTTTTTTTTGGTTTTGCCAAATCAGGCCTTGAAAAATCTACTCGCCCACTTGCTACGGCAAATCAGATTTCATAAACTGGAAAGGAACAGGTGTTCTGTTCATTCAGAAAATGAATGAACAATAAAGACACCTTTAAATCTTGTTTTTATCTTGACACATTTGCTGTCTGTTCAAGGACAGAGGACACTTGTTAGTTTGTCTTTTTACTAATTGCTGCTTATCTTATCCTGGAAAATAGCGTTTTACTTTTTCTTTCTCTTATTGCAGTTAGAGGCTTTTATCAAGTGAACTGTCTGATAGTCAACATTCAAACAGCTTGTAAATGAACAGTATAAAGATTTCAAAAATATCTTGAATTATTAAAGCAAATGTTTTTGGTAATTCAGAAGTATGATGCAAATAAACATTTAAATATGAGCAAAACAAATCAGAACACTTTACTTGGTGATGTGCAAATGACAAATATTTCCAAATAAGCAATTTCTAAACATTGTTTGAACACTGTTTAGTTTGTTTTGTCAGTAGGTAGTATGTCAGTGGGAATTTCTGTGGCCATTTCAATGGAAAATCTGCTGATTGCAAATGAGTGTGCTACCACTTCATGCTTTAGGTATGTATCTATTAAAAGTGATAGTTTAAAAAAATGATTTGTGAAATATTCCTCCCCCGTCCTGATGCCAATGCTGGTAATGAATTAAGTCAATGGTCATGAGGATCCTATATATGGATACATTTGTATTATATATTGAGCAAAGGTTTAGTCTATTAAATCAAACAAAGGTGTTTTTTGTATAGCAGACATGCTGAACTTGCTTATTTGAAGGTGCTCTCATATGTGATAAAGAAAATGGCGGCCCAGTGAATTAAAACACTTGCCTAGGATCACATAATTTGAAACCAGTTTAAGGATCAAGAGCATTATAATTAGATTATTTAAGTCACTAGACCTGCAGATCTAGTAACATTTTTATAATTTTTCGAGGCCTGCTATTTTTCGAGGCAAATTATTAAGAATGTTTCACTGTGTACTGTGTCTATTAATATATTGTTAAAGAAGGGGAATGTATTTCATTGGAATTCAAATTCCAATGAAGCTTTCTGTAGGCTAAAGGAAGCTTTTGTTACAACCCAGTTTTGCATTCAAGTGTAAATTAATATTCTGCCTGGTGTTAATAATGCATGTTCTTAATTAACGAGGACAATCATCAGTAGGTTTTCTGAGAGCTTTAAAAGCTCTTCAAAACCTTGGTCAGGTTTTTCCACTGATTTTATTGTGTATCTTCCAGGTTCTGGAGGCCATTTAGTCATTATAGTAAAAATTGACCCTTATTGTATGACGGATCATTTCAGTCCATTCCTAAGTTTCCTTCTGTCTCTGAAATGGCTCATGTATTTAGACAACGTATTTTTGTCTCAATGGGTTACGCTAGAGTTTCGGATTGAGGATCCTAGTATATCTCCTTATTTTAGTGAACTCTATGTAGAGGGTTAGGAATCTAACAAGCAATGTCATGAGGATAGGCTAGTCTGTCCCACAGACTAGGGGATAGAGAGCTTACAGAGCATGTTTTGAAGCACTATCTGCAATATTTTTCCAATATCATTCAAGATAACTCAAAATGTTTACTCCCATCTTCAGAGTTTGCTAATAATGATGCTGTGCATTCTGCCAGAGGATTTTTCCTCCTCTTTGCTATGTATGGTATACATTTTTGGGTCTTGCCCTTGAAATTAAGGCTGACAAGCACAGTTCCTGCATCTTCTGCACCCTTTGATATTTTCCAAATGGACATGTCGAACAGATGAGAGTTCAAGTCTTTGGTTTAGCTATGAGGACATTTAGTGGTTGGAGGTCTGTATGCCAAGGAATATCTTACTAGAGGAAGTAACATTTATTTGCATGGGGTATGCCAATACAAGAAGATGTAATGGGTTTACAGGCAATGCATGGATTTGTCAGCACTAGTTACTATGTAAAGGGATGTTTTGAATGCTTCAATAGGATTCGGCCTTCATCTTGCCTTATGCCCTTGCATTCCAGCCCCTTATTTCTTCTTTTCAAGGTACATTGGTCTTGTGTTTGTGCTTCTTTTTTCCTTGTTTTGAATTGTTTATTTGCTCTTGTATTGTTTGCTATTGTTCACAGGTTTTAATTCCTTGTCCTTTTTTACTCCCTTAGGTACGGCCTTCACATCTTGGCTCCTTTTCTTTGGAGTTTCTATTGAGTACCATTGCCTAGTACCTCTTTACTGTCCTTTAGTCAATCTCAAGGACAGTGTTGAGGTTGTTGCAGAAGGTTGTCCCTATTATTTTTGCTCCAGAATGTAGAAAAGGGTAAGAGTGTTCCAAAATGCCATTAACATATACAAAATACACTTCTCTTGTCTCTAAGGTCAAGCATTAACCTCTTAACTGCTGTGCTTCTCACTACACAGTTCTGAGCCGTTTTTTGGCTATTTGGGGTAGTTTGTGCTTGGGGCTCTATACATTGTTTGCCCACATAAGGTATCCCCGCCGAATTTGTGGCCTTTTTTCAGATTTCCTGGGGATTCTGAAAGTAACCAGGGTTTGTGGATTCCCCTGGAGGGAACCGAGAAAATAGCCAAAATAGAGCAAAATGTTGAGTTTTGGTGGAAAAGTAGAAATAAAAGTGCAGGTTTTTTCCCTAAAAACGGCACCAACAAACGGTTTGCTGTGCTAAAGTCAGCATCTTTCTAGTTTTCAGGAACTTGTAAAGCTGAATCAAAAATCCACATTGTTTACCACAGTTTTGGTATTTTTAAAAGAGTTAGCCCATTTTTCCTATTTTTTGTGCTTTTAACCTACTTCCAGTTTGTGATGGAAGTGTCGTGAGGGACCCTGTGTCTTCTCCTCGGGATGACGCTGATGCTATAGAGGGGCCCCCCTCCCATCCGTCCCCTGCCCGGATTCGTATAAAGACCCTCGGGTGCAGGAGACAGGTGGGCGAGGGAAGGAAAGGACGGAGGCAGCCGGGAGGGATACCTGAAACGAGACAAGGAGAGAGGGGTTAGAGGCGACGTTAGTCTTTCCCTCTCTGTGATGAGAGCATTCTCCGTATGCACCCTGCTGTACCTGTCTCTTTCGTTGTCCCTTGATGGGTTGATCAGAGGTCGGTATTCATATGGTGAGTCGGGTCCAGTTAACTGCACTGGCCCTAGGCCTCACGTTTAGAAGCGGGGTTCTGCGACGGTCTCCGGGTTTGGTTCTAGGATTCAATGGTTCTGTGACAGGATTAGCTCAAGGCTCTTGAGCTTCGCAGGAGCCACCTGTTGCGCTACTACTTCCAGCCCAGGTATCCTTGGGGCCGAGGAGCGCTGTGCAAGATGGTTCCGCTAGGAAGTATGGGTGTTTGGTGAAACTCTTACACCGTCGAGGGCGCTGCTACTTCCAGCCCAGGTATCCGTGGGGCCGAGGAGCGCTGTGCATGATGGTTCCTCTAGGAAGTATGGGTGTTTGGTGTATCACCTACACCATCAAGGGCGCTACTACTCTTAAGCCCAGGTATCCGTGGGGCTGAGGAGCGCCGTGACCGTAGGTTCCGTAGAGACGACTAAAGAAACACACCAAGCTGAAATAACGGGAGGTACTTGGGAACCTTCCTGCGGAGCCTCCCAATGTTCAGAGGACCCGGTAGGAATTCTGCTTGCGATTCACGCGGCGACTCTTCCGAAACTCGGAGGAAGAGCGGAGGAGTGCACAGTCAAGCTGGAGAGATAGCGCGAGGACTTCTTGCTCGCAGCTGAGAAGAACGCGCACCCTGGAGGCGTTGTCTCGGACAATCCAGGGGCGTTACGGGGTCGTTGGCAGGAGGGGGAGTCTCTCACCTCTTTCTCGGTAGATCGTAGCGTTGGCAGACAGAAGGCTTCAGGATACGAGAGTTTCTGGAGCGAACTGCAGACTGACGGCGTCCTTCGCTTCGGCAGGAGCGGACGATGCTGGATAACGAGCCGTTGATAGGGATCAGGTCGAGCGGGAATCATTGGCACCGCCCCCTTGCATCGAGTCGGCTTTATGGGCGGCCATGCTTGCGGTCAGGTGGAGCGCATGGCTGCGGTGACTCTTGGGGGTTGTAGTTCCGCGGTGATTCCTACCTCCGGCGTGAGCATGACAGCACATCCCCCTTCAAACTGCCTCCAGTGGCGAGAGAGGGACCAGGTTTTGCCGGGTTGCTGCGGTGGAAGGCTGCCACCAGGCGATCCGCATGGACCGCAGAGGCAGGTTCCCAGGAGTTCTCTTCCGGGCCGTAACCCTTCCACGCAAGAAGGTACCACAACTTCCCTCTCATCAGCTTGGAATCCAGCACCCGTCTCACCACGTATTCCTGCTCGTGGTGTACCCAGACCGGATCCGGGACTTTGCGGACGGGACAGAAGGAGGGCTTCAGTAGGGAGACATGGAACACGGGATGGATGCGCAGATGCTGGGGTAGTCGCAGCTGCACCGCCACAGGGTTCACGTGGCGCACCACAGGATATGGTCCGATGAATTTCGGATTGAACGCGCTAGGTTTTCTGAATCGGATGTGTTTTGTGGACAACCACACTCTGTCTCCCTTGCGATACTTCGGAGGGGCTCGCCGATGTTTATCGGCTTGAGCCTTATAGCGTGTTTTGGCTAAGTGCAGTTTCTCTCTGGCGTGTTTGAGTGCTGTGTGAATGGCTTTGATTCTGTTCTGTACCTCGGGAAGTTTGCTGTGGGCGCCAGGGAGGAGAAACGGGAGGAAACGAGGGTGATGACCAGATGCAAGGAAGAAGGGAGAGAACTGCGTGGAGGAGTGCCTGGAGTTATTATAGGCTATTTCTGCTACCCAGAGCCATTCCACCCAGGAGTCTGCAGCGTGGTCCACATAACAGCGCAGATACTGTTTGAGGGTCTGGTTCAGTCTTTCGGTCTGGCCGTCCGTTTGGGGATGGAAGCTGGTAGATAGGGAGGATTGAATGCCAAGTTCTTCACACCAGACTTTCCAAAAACGTGCTGTAAATTGCGAGCCCCTGTCTGATACAATCCCCAGTGGAAGGCCGTGAAGTCGTACGATGTGTATTAACAGGAGTTTAGCCAACGCCCCTGCCGTGGGCACCTGTTTGCACGCGATAAAGTGTCCCATTTTGGTAAGGAAGTCAATGACGACAATTATTGCTGTGCAGCCTTGGTCTTTGGACAGACCGACGATGAAGTCGACGGAGATCCTTTCCCAAGGATGCAGAGGGGTTGGGAGCGGCATCAGGAGACCTTGGCTTTTCAGCCGATCAGTTTTCATTTGGGCGCAGACGGAACAGTTCTTAACCCAGCGTAGGACGTCTGGCCTAACAGAAGGCCACCAGCATTGTCTCAGCACTAGCTCCAGGGTCTTTGTTCCTCCCATATGACCTGCGCACGGTACGTCGTGATACCATGAGAAAACGAGCCTGCGAAGCTGGAGGGTAGGTATCAGCACTCGAGAACCGCACATGGGAAGGCCGCTGTGCAGTCGCCATTCCTTATGTCGCTTCAACCATGCCACCCAGGTGAATGTCTGTATCCCGTTCTTCACTTTCTGTAAAAAGGACTCCGTCCGTAGACTGCCCACCACTTGCTCTGATGATAGGATGGGTTGGTCGGGGGTTTCCGCCGGGCGGCATGGCAGACCTTGTCTGGATAATGCGTCTGCTTTCTTGTTTTGTGTGCCTGGCCGGAAGGTAACGAGAAAGTTGTACTCCGCAAAAAAGAGCATCCATCTTTTTTGGCGGGGGAGAGGTGTCGTGCTGAGCGGAGGAACTGAAGGTTGCGGTGGTCGGTGAACACCATCCCCTGGTGTTGTGCGCCCATCAACCAGTGCCGCCACTCCAGGAATGCTTCTCGTATGGCGAGCAGCTCTTTCTCCAAGATAGTGTAGTTCAGTTCGGCCTGGCTTAGCTTTCGGGACATGAAGGCAACCGGATGGAGCTGTCCAGTATCAGGTTGACGTTGCGAGAGGATTGCTCCGACCGCCACTTCAGAGGCATCCGCCTCCACGACGAAAGGAAGGTCAGGTTTAGCGTGGCGTAGGACGGGAGCGGATGTAAACGCCGTCTTGAGTTGGTTGAAAGCTGTTTGGACGTCAGGAGGCCAGACGAACGGAACCCCTTTCCGAGTCAATCTGGTGAGGGGGGTCACCAACTGGGAGAAATGGTGGATGAACCTCCTATAAAAGTTCACGAAGCCAAGAAAGCTCTGAACCTCTTTCATGGTCCGGGGTTGGGGCCACTCGACGACTGCTTGTACCTTGCGATCGGTCATGACTTGCCCTGCGGGGGTCAACAGGACTCCAAGGAATTCCACCGTCGTTACGTGGAACTCACATTTCGTGAGTTTGCAAAACAGACGATGATCTTTCAGGGCTTGTAGCACTGTCTTCACGTGGTGTATATGGTCTTGTAGATTAGACGAAAAGATCAGAATATCGTCTATATACACCACGACGTACTTGTCCAAGAAGTCCCTCAACACTTCGTTGAGGAAGAATTGGAAGGCTGCCGGGACATTACAGAGACCGAAGGGCATGACCAGATACTCAAACAGGCCGAATCTGGCCTTGAAGGCAGTCTTCCATTCGTCCCCGCTTCGGATGCGTACCAAGTGGTATGCCCCTCGGAGATCTAGTTTGGTATATATGTTGGCTTCCCTCACTTGTTCCAGGAGCACCGGAATCAGGGGCAGTGGATACTGGTTTTTGATGGTCAGTGCATTTAGAGCGCGGTAGTCTATACAGCAGCGGAGAATGAAGAAAAGGGGTGACGCTGCTGGAGACCTAGAAGGGTGGATGAAGCCCAATTTCAAGAATTCGTCCAGGTACTCACGGAGGTGCTGGGTTTCGGGACCCGTGAGGGAGTATATTCACTACACGGTACTGTAGCGCCAGGCATTAAGTCTATGCGGCAGTCGTATTGCCGGTGCGGGGGTAGCTCCTCGGCTTTTCGTTTGTCGAAGACTTCTCTGTAGGGGGTATACCAGTTTGGGAGTGTGACGTCCTTCTCAGCCGCTGTGGCAACTTACTGGTTGGATGTGTTTCCCACATCAGGAGGACGTCTCGGCATCTTGCACTGATGTTGACAGAAGCTGGAGTTAAATGTTATTGAGTTGGTTGCCCATGTGATGTGCGGCTCGTGCACTCTCAGCCATGGTAACCCCAAGATGAGATTGCAGCGTGGAGCCTGGATGATGTTAAAGGTGAGCCACTCGCCGTGGTCTTCCCCTATGGTAACCCACAGGGACGGGGTTTGAAAGATGATAGGGCCAGAGTCCAGCTCCTTGCCGTCTACCGCAAAGACAAGTTCTGGATGGTCTTTGTGCAGTAGAGGGATTCCAAGCCGTTCAGCTTCAGCCTTATCTAAAAAGCACCCGGTGGCTCCGGAGTCTATCATGGCTCGAACCTGTCGGGGACAGTGGTCCACTACCACTTGTAACGAGACAAAAAAGTGGTTGGGTTCCTTGGTCATATCGGCTTCCGTAGAAGGGATGGAATGGTAGCTTGAGGGAGTCCCTTCCTGAACCTTCAAGCTCTCGGGTTTCCCGCCGATTTGTCTTGGCTGATGGCTGCTGCTAGGCTACTGCGGTTGCGGCCGGTCTTGGGACGCACCAGGCATTCTCGCAGGAAGTGTCCTTTCTTGCCACAATATAGGCAGAGACCCTGCTTCCGACGATGGTCTCGTTCGCTGAGGGTTAGAGACGCTCTCACTGTCCCTATTTCCATAGGGTCGGTGCGATTTGGCCCGTGTTCCGAAGAACGGAGGTGTTCGTAGGACACTAGAGGTTTTTCTTTGCGTTTATGGTCTCCTTTTCTCTCCCTCAGACAATATTCTAGGCGAGAAGCTAGTTCGATCATAGCAGCACAAGTGCGGGGTTGCGGGTCTATTTGTGCAATCACGTCTTTCAAGTCTTCCGTTAGCCCTCTGTAGAAGATCGCTGCTTGCTTAGACTCGGGCCAGTCGGTTTCGGCCACCAACCGCCGAAAACTGTTGATGTAACCAAGGAAATCGTTGGTGCTCTGACGAAGGTCAAGGAGGTCGCGGTCGGCGGAGAAGGTGTCTGCCCGCCGATCAAAGGTCTTTTCAAATTCCAACTTAAATGTGTCCCAATCATATAAGAGGGCATCGTCTCTTCGGACTATCGGGACGGCCCATTGTGCTGCGTCTCTCGCCAGGTAGGAGATGAGGAACGCTACCCTGGCTTGATTGGTCTGAAAAAGCTTAGGCTTGCAATGAAAGTGCAACAATATTTGGGTCAGGAACACTTGCACCTTATGAATCTCCCCGTGGTATCTTTCCGGAGGAGCTAGTGGTACGTGCGCAGGCATCTCCACTACCACTTGGGGAGTGGGTGTAGGGAACATGGTTCCTGCATCAAAGGGATTCCTCTGGAGACGGTCTAAGCAGGTATGTAATGCGGCTGTTTCCGCTCTGGACGTGGCCAGGTCTACCTGTACCTGCGCCAACGCGGCTAATACGTCGTCTAACGTGGCCATCTTTATATCAGCGTGATCAAGAGGAGGGGAATTCGTGGGCCAATGATTCTGTCGTGAGGGACCCTGTGTCTTCTCCTCGGGATGACGCTGATGCTATAGAGGGGTCCCCCTCCCATCCGTCCCCTGCCCGGATTCGTATAAAGACCCTCGGGTGCAGGAGACAGGTGGGCGAGGGAAGGAAAGGACGGAGGCAGCCGGGAGGGATACCTGAAACGAGACAAGGAGAGAGGGGTTAGAGGCGACGTTAGTCTTTCCCTCTCTGTGATGAGAGCATTCTCCGTATGCACCCTGCTGTACCTGTCTCTTTCGTTGTCCCTTGATGGGTTGATCAGAGGTCGGTATTCATATGGTGAGTCGGGTCCAGTTAACTGCACTGGCTCTAGGCCTCACATTTAGAAGCGGGGTTCTGCGACGGTCTCCGGGTTTGGTTCTAGGATTCAATGGTTCTGTGACAGGATTAGCTCAAGGCTCTTGAGCTTCGCAGGAGCCACCTGTTGCGCTACTACTTCCAGCCCAGGTATCCTTGGGGCCGAGGAGCGCTGTGCAAGATGGTTCCGCTAGGAAGAATGGGTGTTTGGTGAAACTCTTACACCGTCGAGGGCGCTGCTACTTCCAGCCCAGGTATCCGTGGGGCCGAGGAGCGCTGTGCATGATGGTTCCGCTAGGAAGTATGGGTGTTTGGTGTATCACCTACACCATCAAGGGCGCTACTACTCTTAAGCCCAGGTATCCGAGGAGCGCCGTGACCGTAGGTTCCGTAGAGACGACTAAGGGAACACACCAAGCGGAAATAACGGGAGGTACTTGGGAACCTTCCCGCGGAGCCTCCCAATGTTTAGAGGACCCGGTAGGAATTCTGCTTGCGGTTCACGCGGCGACTCTTCCGAAACTCGGAGGAAGAGCAGAGGAGTGCACAGTCAAGCTGGAGAGATAGCGCAAGGACTTCTTGCTCGCAGCTGAGAAGAACGCGCACCCTGGAGGCGTTGTCTCGGACAATCCAGGGGTGTTACGGGGTCGTTGGCAGGAGGGGGAGTCTCACACCTCTTTCTCGGTAGATCGTAGCGTTGGCAGACAGAAGGCTTCAGGATACGAGAGTTTCTGGAGCGAACCGCAGACTGACGGCGTCCTTCGCTTCGGCAGGAGCGGACGATGCTGGATAACGGGCCGTTGATAGGGATCAGGTCGAGCGGGAATCATTGGCACCGCCCCCTTGCGTCGAGTCGGCTTTATGGGCGGCCGTGCTTGCGGTCAGGTGGAGCGCGTGGCTGCAGTGACTCTTGGGGGTTGTAGTTCCGCGGTGATTCCTACCTCCGGCGTGAGCATGACAGCAAGCCAGTATAAAACCCATGGGTGAATCAGGAAAGCTATATATTTGCAAATTCAGCAAGGGGTCATATGTGTAGCTCCCTCAAGGTTTTCTCAAAAAAACTAACTGTTGAAGTTAAAGAAATAATGAAAATGAATGGGGGAAAAACAGCCATTTGTGCCAATGTTTTCATTTGTAACTTTTTGTCATGATGGCCAATTTACAAAAAACAATGTACCATTACATTCAGTAGACCCTTTTGGTTGCAGGGATATGAAGAGTTTGTAGGTTCTCCAAGAACCCGAGGCACCCGGAGCCAACAACTGAGCAGTACCGTACAATGGTTTTTCATTGTGCACTGAGTATAGACCAACTCATATGGTTAAATAAGCAGAGTGAAAAATTGTTAACAAGTAAACCTATGTGTTTCTGAAATGGGTCCAAGATATGGAGTTTAGGCACAGTGGTTGTTTGTACATCTCTGAATTTGTGGGTACCCGTAAGAGCATATGATTCAGAGGGTAATTTTCAAAATATCTTCTTTCCTACAACCTAGATAACATTTGAAAAGCACAAATGCAGCAAAACTCAACTGGTAGTTAGTCTATGCTCCCACATGTCTTCCAATAAAAATATCTCCTAACTTGTGTGGGTAGGCCTAGTGCCTGTGACAGGAAGTGGCACAAAACGCAACATGGACTCATCACATTTCTCCTCTGAAATATGGCCCTTTTTTGCAAAGTGGGTAGCTGTGGATTTTGGGCCCTAGCTCAGCGCATCACCTAGGAAAAGCTAGCATACCTGTAAAAACAAATTAAACTAGACACCTGTGGGAATCCAGGGTGGGTGATTTGTGTAGCTCTCATCAGGTTGTTCTACTCAGAATCCCTTGCAAACCACAAACTTTGACGAACAAAACACATTTTCCTCACATTTCTGTGATGGAAAGTTCTGGGATCTGTGGGGAACCGCAAACTTACTTACAACCCTGCATTCCTGCAATTCTTCTGATAAAAATGGTACTTCACATGTGTGGGTAGGCCTAGAGCCCACAACAGGAAACGGCCCAAAACGCAATATGGATACATCACATTTTTCCACTCAGAACTGACCTGTTTTTGCAAAGTGGGTAGCTGTGGAGTTTGGACCCTACCTTAAGCGGCACCTAGGGAAACCTAGCAAACCTGCACATTTTTTAAAACTAGACACCTGGGGGAAATCCAAGGTGGGGTGACTTGTTGGCTCTAACCAGGTTGTTTTAGCCAGAATACCTTGCAAACCTCAAACTTTTACTAAAAACACACATTTTCCTCACATTTCTGTGATAGGTAGTTCTGGGACTGACGGAGCCACAAACTTCCTTCCACCCAGCAATCCCTTAAATCTTCTGACAAAAGTGGTACCTCACTTGTGTGGGTAGACCTAGTGCCAGCGACAGGGAATTGCCCAAAAGGCACTATGGATACATCACATTTCTTGACTCAAAGTTGACCCTTTACTTCCAATGTGGGTGGCTGTACATTTTGGACCATAGCTAAGGTGGCACCTAGGAAAACCTAGCAAACCTGCACATTTTGAAAACTAGACAACTAGGGGAGACAAGGGTGGTGTGCCTTACATTGATCACATGAGGTTTTCTTACCCACAATGCCCTGTAATCCTCAAAGTTTGCCTGAAATCACGCATTTTCCTTACATTGCTGTGAAGGAAACTTCCAGAATCCCAGGGAATCCACAAAATTCCTAGCACCCAGCGTTAGACCAGTTGTGTCAATAAATATGCTGCACCACTAGTGTGGCTGGGCCAAGTGCCCGTGACAGGAACGGATCAAACCAAGATCAATGGGAGGGGACTCCCATTGACTCGTTTTGATCTGATTCAGTGAAAGTAAAACAAGCCCATTGGCTTGCTTTACTTTCACTTTTAATGCAATGATGTCAGCGCGCCGATCAGCCCCACAGTAAATTGAAAATAAAAACAATAAGGCTGCTCAGGAAGCTGTTCTGGAGCAGCCTGATAAAAAAAGGACTCCCTCTGGTGCAGAGCACCATGTGGGCCTTTATTACCCTCCCCACTGGGAGGCAGTGCGGCCTGCGGCCATTGCCTGATGGCGCACTTAAGAGGGTATAACAATTAACACATTTGGTTTGCTGTAGATTCTTTGTTAGACACTCATTGTAAATACATAAGCATCGTCTTTGGGATGTTTCTCTTGGCTATGCCCAGGTTCACTGGGTGTTGCTTTCTATTTCATAAAAAACTCAAAGCAACATACTCCAGAAAATCAAGGCTACAAACATGAAAAGATATCAATACCTGAAAGTGATCTTTGACCATGACAACAGTTTTCAGCAAAACGGGGGAAGACACACCATTACGAAGAACAGTCCTTCGCTGTGTCCTATCTATAGCCACCTTCATGGGCAAAACTGAGAAAGACATGTTCATATGTTTAAGATGAACACTCACCATCTTTTCCTGGTTTACTCTTTCTGATGAAATCATTCAAATATCTCAAGGAATCGAAAAAGTAATCTGCTTCATTCTGACCTAAAATCTAGAAAGAGGAAGACAAAATTACTTTTGAGATCTACACAAAGTTCATCAAATAAAATGATCCTTCTTAAAGGCGAAATTCTGAATAGGAGCATTAAGTAGGCGAGCAAAAGACTACTGTAAGGACTAGAAAGGTGCAAAACTGCATTTATGTAAACATTTTGAAAGCTGATTTATGATTAACTATGTGGCATGTAAATTCCACACAGGTATATATATTGAATCACCTCAAACGCTACAGCTCTTAGATTTAACAGTTTATCACCAATTGGTAACAAAAGTTAGCCTACCAACTTACCCAATGGCACTGGCAGGGAAACCTCTAAACAAATCCAGAAATCTTTTTTATAGTCATCCCCCCAAATTACAGACTTTCCTAAAACCCTAGTTCTCCAAATCCTCAAAGAGTCTTTGTGTCTGGCAAGGGGAGAGAGAGGGAGCATAAGGGCCCTGTGGACTACAGAAAGAACCTCCAAGGGCAAATTTACAACTCAGGAATGCATAAGCTGTCCCCCTTTAGCTACCACTAAGGATGAACAAACAACTAACAAAAATATAAATGTTAACATTTGTACTATAGCATAGAACAGAGACAGTTCATAGGATCCTCACTCACTTTAGTATTTTTCTGGCTGCATGATCCCAGGTAATTGTGAGCTGCATCAATCTCAGAACAAGTACAAACTATCTCCTCATGATTCACTGTGCTTATTACAGGGAATCATGTTTATGCTTCATAACCTTAGAAAATGGACGCCTTTTTAAAGATTGTAGAGCTATCTCCTTTACAGAGTTGCTTTACTAAAATCTGGGAAAACATGTGGAAGCTTGATTTATAAGCAGTAGATCTGGCTAAGGTCCTCTTTGTTTGGTATCTGCCAGTTCTGTGACAACTCTACCAGCACCTGAACGTTTACCAGTTGGGCTGTTTGAGGAGAGCTTGATAGCAGCTTCGACTGTGGCTCAACAGAGTGACTCTTCTTAAAAGTGTCTAGACCACCTCTGGAAGCACTTTGCCTTCTGCTACAGGGGGTGCCTCTAGTATTATGAGGAAACTACCTCTCTGTGTTGGGAAACAACCATTGCAACGCAGTCATTACAATGCATTACCTTTACAACACAGTCATTACAACGCAACATCCTTTACCTCGCTTGCCAATACAACGCATGTCACTACAACTCATGTCACTAGAATGCATGCCACTACAATGCATGCCACTACAACGCATGCCATTACAACGCATTATAAGTTAAGTAATGGGAAATAGCAATTTTTACCCCAACGCTATCCAACACTTACCCTACTTTTGCACTCACTGGAGTGGGAATAGTAATTTTTACCCCTACACTATCCAACACTTACCCTACTGTTTCCCTCGCTGGAGTGGGAATAGTAATTTTTACCCCTACACTATCCAACACTTACACTACTGTTGCCCTAAAAGTATTATGCGTTGTAAGTGTTGGAATGCGTTGTAAGTGTAGTTTCTAAAAATGCATTGTGATGGCATGTGTTGTAAAATCATGCATTGTAATGGATGTTGCGATGTAAAAACTGCATTGTAAAGGCATGCGCTGTAAAAGTTTGCGTCGGAACATGTCCTATTCCTCTGCGTTTTCCAGTAACGCAAAGGAAAGAACACAGAACACTGTTCAAATAGTCGCAAAATACATCTCTCTCACTCATTTCCATTATAACGCATTCACCCCACGAAAGGGCGGTTATTTGTCCACCGGTGTTCTGGTAGGGTTACTGCTCATGGTTCAAAGAAGTCTCATTTCTTCAGCAAAACTATTTATTTAGAGTAGCATCTTACTTGTGCAAGCAAAGTTTTCCCCGTCGAAAAGATATGCATTTAACTACGGGCAGGATCAAGGTCTCAGTGTCTCTATAGGCGACCTTTCTATGTGTAGTGTCTTGTGAGTTAGAAAAGATGGAATCCTTTTGGCTCCTAAGGGACTAGAACTGTGATGGAAGTGTTAGACCAGAATGCATTGAAGGCTGGTTTAAAATGTTGAGTTCGCAATTACACACAGACGAATAAAGACGTGAAAAACTAAGCTCTGTGTGTGGCACAGTCATTGGCAGGCAGGCAGGCTGCCTGGGGAGGAAGCTACAATTGGTGACGAATTAGGGAATAAGTAACCCGAAGATTGACAGTGGTCTCCCAGAGTTTGTCATGCTCCAACCCAACTGCTTGTGCATGCCACATGTTTTGCAGTCGAAGTACAGAATCAACGCTAAACCCATGTGGAATCAAAGTGCAAATTCAGTTGCTATAAAGAAGTTGAAAACAATTAAAGACGTGCAAAGAAATCTACATATCAGTGACCGAGAACCTGCTGGTCAGACCGTACATCAAGGTACTGTGCTGCTACACAATATATAGTCATACATAATCCGGAGCATTAATGGTAAAGAGAGTTACAACCAGGTTTTCGATGGCCAGCTATGAATAATCACAAGCTGCAAGATAACGTTACAATTTGAAGGTGGTAAAGACAAAGTGCACTCAAAGAGATGTCAAAGAATAAAACAGTTATTTACCCACCAGACCCTGAGTAAAGTGAGACGGGTCTTCAGCGGCAGATGCCACAACCCAGGTAGCACAGGGTTTGTGCTTACAAAGCTGGTTACAATCTGAAATGGCCGAAGATAGCTTTGGCGCTGTGGAAGGCTGAGAGAATGGAGGCAAAGACTGATGCTGTCATTTAAAAAATCATCAAGGATGATCCAGAGGCCAGCACATCTAACGGCCTTAGAGGTGGCTCACACAAATTGATTCAAGATGAGCCACCTAGGGAGCTGGAGAGACTCCACCCTCAATGTCAGCCACTCACAGAAATGCTTATAACGCTGCCGCTTTCCTGAAACCAGCACCACCATTTGATACCAACAAAAAGCTAAATATTGGCGACAGATGGACTGCTTAGATAGAGACATTTGTTGATTTCATCAATGCACTTGAAGAGACTGATAACAAATAGATTATCAAATTTCTTAAAAATCTTGCTGGTGGTGGTGTAAAAAAAAGCAAAAACCAAAGGAAATGATGGACGGAGTGTTGAACATTGCAAGCACTCACCCCCAGTCAACGGATCTGGGTTTAATCCATCACCGTTCTTTAGCCCACTCTGCCACCCCAGTTCAGACATGGCCATATGCAAATCAGTCTGACCCTGTGCCTCATGGGAACAGTCCAGCCCGAACTGCCAAGCCATGTCTTCCCTGGACCGGAAACAAGCTTCCTAGGACCGGTTTCTGGCATTTCAGCCGTCTTCAGCCAGGCTTGCTTGAATCCAGTGGCAAAGTGAGCAAGGGACTCACGTCTGAGCATACCCTGCCAACTTATGGCGAACAAAGCAAAAACCAAAGGAAATGATGGACGGAGTGTTGAACATTGCAAGCACTCACCCCCAGTCAACTGATCTGGGTTTAATCCATCACCGCTCTTTAGCCCACTCTGCCACCCCAGTTCAGACATGGCCATATGCAAATCAGTCTGACCCTGTGCCTCATGGGAACAGTCCAGCCCGAACTGCCAAGCCATGTCTTCCCTGGACCGGAAACAAGCTTCCTAGGAAGGGTTTCTGGCATTTCAGCCGTCTTCAGCCAGGCTTGCTTGAATCCAGTGGCAAAGTGAGCAAGGGACTCACGTCTGAGCATACCCTGCCAACTTATGGCGAACAAAGCAAAAACCAAAGGAAATGATGGATGGAGTGTTGAACATTGCAAGCACTCACCCCCAGTCAACTGATCTGGGTTTAATCCATCACCGTTCTTTAGCCCACTCTGCCACTCCAGTTCAGACATGGCCATATGCAAATCAGTCTGACCCTGTGCCTCATGGGAACAGTCCAGCCTGAACTGCCGAGCCATGTCTTCCCTGGACCGGAAACAAGCTTCCTAGGACCGGTTTCTGGCATTTCAGCCGTCTTCAGCCATGCTTGCTTGAATCCAGTGGCAAAGTGAGCAAGGGACTCACGTCTGAGCATACCCTGCCAACTTATGGCGAACAAAGCAAAAACCAAAGGAAATGATGGACGGAGTGTTGAACATTGCAAGCACTCACCCCCAGTCAACTGATCTGGGTTTAATCCATCACCGTTCTTTAGCCCACTCTGCCACCCCAGTTCAGACATGGCCATATGCAAATCAATCTGACCCTGTGCCTCATGGTAACAGTCCAGCCCGAACTGCCAAGCCATGTCTTCCCTGGACCAGGATGGTGTAAAAGAAGTCATTAAGAAAATGCCACGAATGGATGAAGATGTCACATATCGTCAATTTAAAGGACTGTTTAATCTCAAATGTAATCCAATGCCAAATTTTCAATGGATTTAATGATGAAGAAGCTCTCCATCTGATAGATCTTGACGGATGCTAGTCAGATTAATTCAGATGACGAATACTGAGAGAAACTCTTAGTCTGGAGTGAGTGTTAATGGCTGCCAGAGCTGAAGGTGCCCCAAATGAATCCGTCATGAGTGCAAAAAGTAAACCAAAACAATATACTGAAGGACACAAAGTTATGTCTAAAAGTAAAAAGAAGTTGTGTTTTAGATGTGAATTTTCATTTCCACGCGAAGGTAAAAGTCCCATCTCTGGGACAGATTTGCAAAGGCTGTAGGAAGGGAAACCATTCTGCGATGATTTGCAAAGTGAAGGAAAAGGTATGTGCGTCATGGCGCAAAGACAAAATGGCCACCAGAACAGTCCAGAAGCCACATTCCAAGCACATCCACAAGGCCAAGCGGCGACATCAGTAGATACAAATCAACACTGAACGAAGTTGATCGCCATCTAAATCATCGTCAAACAGTTCTTCTGTATCAGTATTAGGTGAAAGTGATGAAAATGATTGCGCCATGTCGATGTTTACCTCAGAAAAGCATGCGCATGTTGGTTTGGCTGCTTGTGAAGAGAAATGTCAGTCAAGAAAAGTTTGACATGCTAAAACACCAAAGTCATTCAAACATTGGCCGATTAGTACTCTGAAAGTAAATGGTTGTTCAATACCTTTTATCATCAACAGTGGTGCATCAATGAACATTTTTAGCCTGAGGGAAAATACAATAAACTATCTCCATTGCTGCAACTTACACCATCGAAAACAAAAGTATACACTTGGGCTGCATCTACGCCCTAAAAAAAGTCAAGGTTCATTTGTAGCAACAATGAAACACAAGAAAATGAAGGAGCAAGCACTCATCCATATGCTTCAGGGCATCACCACTGATATGGGAGAGATTTCCATGAATTTCGCAATGAACGCTCAACACGAAATAGTAAGTCAGTTATTTCATGGTTTGGGAAAACTTAAGACTATGAAAATAAAGTTCCATATTAATGAGGACATTCGTCCTGTTGCTCAGAGAAATAGACAAATTGCTTTTCATTTGCAAGAAGCTGTTGAAAAAGAACTTTAAGCTTTACTTAAGCATGACAATATTGAGTGTTCAATTAGTCCAACCCCACAAGTTTCTCCAATAGTCTTAAGTGCCTAAAGAGGACAGTGAAGGAGCTGTACGCATATCTATTGACATGCTTCAGGAAAACAAGGCAATTGAACTTGAATGACATCCAGGTCCACATATTGCTGACATAATAACGCAATTAAATGGTGCAAAGGTCTTTTCTCGCCTTGATTTAAATAAAGGTTATTATCAGTTAGAACTTGAAGAAGTTGGCAGGTACGTTACAACCTTTTCCACACATGTTGGTCGGTTTAAATACAAAAGAGTTAGGGTCTGATTTAGATCTCGACGGACAGGTTACTCCGTCACAATGGTAACGGATATCCCGTCTGCCGAAATTAAAATCCCTTAGTATATAATGGAATTTATATTTCTGCGGACAGGATATCTGTCACTTTTGTGATGGAGTAACCTGACTTCTGAGAGCTAAATCAGGCCCTAAGTTCTGGTTTATCATCCACAGCTGAACTGTTTCAAGACGTAATTCAATGTATCATACAGCTAGTCATGAATGTGTTCAATTACAGCAATGACATATTGGTTTTCGGAGCTACACAAAAAAAGCATGATAAAGATCTTACACAAGTATGTTGTTTGCTTTCTGAAGCAGGTTTGACTTTGAATGCAGACAAGTGAATGTTCCAAAAGAAAAAGTAAAAATTCTTTGGCCATATCTTTTCTGATGGGGGTATGACACCAGATCCTGTTAAAGTACAAGCGCTGTCAAATGTTGATCCCCCACAAGATGTTTTTATGGTGCGTCCATTTCTTGGCATGGTCAGTTACTGTTCCAGATACCTACAAGAAGTGCTCCGTTGAGAGAATGGACGAAAAAGAAGGATTCATTTCATTGGTCACATGAATGTGAGGAAAGTTTTAAAAGACTTAAACAAACCATTGCTAATGCTTACTTCAATCTGAAGCTTCATACAGAGGTTGTTGTTAATGCTAGCCCCGTCTATTTAGGTGCTATCCTTGCTCAGTAGACACTTGAATGCTCAAAGGCATATTGTGGCATAAGCAAGTAGTAGTTTATCTCAAACATAATGTGCTGACTTAGAACTTGAAAAAGAAAGCTTAGCTGTGGTATGGGCTTGTGAACATTACCATGTTTTCCTGTATGGAAAGCCTTGTATGTTAGTAACAGATCTACAAGCTTTACTTACTATATCTTGGCAATCCAAAGGCCAAAATGCCTCCTCGTATTGAACGATGGGGACTACGGTTACAAGAGCATAATTAAACCAGTGTGAATCATCCAGGGAAAGATCAGAACTCTGCTGTCTACTTTTCCAGCCTCTATTTCATAAACCGTCATGCGCCCTGATAGTGACATGTTAAAGCTGAAGGATATAATTACACATCAGTTGTGGAACCAACACTCTTGACCGCTCACCAGTGATTGTGAATATCAAAAATGCAAATATTTCAAGGATGAGCTGTCTATAAATCAATAAGGAGTTATTCTACAAGGATCGAGAATCCTGATTCCGGAGAGTCTGAGACAGTGGCCCGTGAAGGACATCGTGGAATTGTTGCCACAAAATGAGCTCTTCGAGACCGTGTCTGGTTTCCTTATCTTGATGACCCGGGTTGAAAAGGATTACAGGCCTGTCATCTATGCAACTGCCTTTCTATAAAAACTACTCATCACACCTTGAGCATGTCAGAACTCCCAAAGCATGCTTGGGAGATAACAGCCATTGACTTTTAGGGTCCACTCGACAATGGATATTACCTACTGGTGATGATGAATGTGTATTCACAATTTCCATTAACTGAAGATGTTTCCTCTACTACACAAGAATGAGCCATTGAAAGACTAGATGGCATCTTTGCGACATGGGATGTTCCAGCCACAGTGAATTCTGACAATAGCCCGCCTTTCAATAGTCAAGAGTTTAAAGATTTCTTATAGCATTTGAATATAAAGCATTGGAAGAGCATACCTTTGTGACTGCAGGCCAACAAACTTGTTGAGCGGTTTGAGTACACTAAAGAATGTAGTGCAGCATGCTAATTTGAGAAGCTCGATTTGAGAACTGTGTTAAATTCTATCTTGAGAGCTCATCGTTCAACACCCCGCTCAACCACAGGGGAGAGTCCTGCAACATTGATGTCCGGGAGAGCAATGAACACCAAGTTGCCTCAATGGACCAATCAAAGAGAGATGAGAAAGCAAGTCATGAGAAAGTCTTGGTGAACAAACAAAAGATGAAAACATATGCTGACCAAAGATGACATGCAAGGAACATTATCTATAGGAAAGGAGATTGAGTGCTCGCACAATAGATGCGGAAAAGAAAATTAAATGGTCCGTTCGATTCAGAAACTTTTTTAATTGTGTCAACCAAGGGACACATGGGAACTGCCCAGTGCCCTGGGAAGTCTATTACCACAGACTATTCTCACTTTAGGCCTTTAAATAATCATTCATCAGATGTAACAGTTGACGGAGACGCTGGGTCTGAGCCATCAGTGACTGATGTATATATCAATCTATATAATTTTCTAAAAATGTTTACATTTTGTATTTAACAGTGGGAGGGATGTAGTGTCTTGCGAGTTAGAAATGATCAAACCCTGTGAGCTCCTGAGGGACTCCGTAGAGCTGTGATGTAAGTGTTACAGCAGTATGCATTGAATGCTTGTTTAAAATGTTGAATTTGCAGTTACACGCAGATGAATAAAGAAGAATAAGATGAATAAAGATGTGCAAAACTAAGCTCTGTGTGTGGCATAGTTATTTGCGGGTGCCCGGGCTGTGGAAAACACAACACAATGCATATTGCAAAGTTAGGTCTTCCATCATTCTGCTGGGGACATCGTGCTACTGTGCTTCAATATTTCCTCCCACTCCCCACCCAATAGTCACCACTCCAGCCCTTAGTGCTGCCACACCAAGCAGGTTGCATGAGAAATCCTCTCAATGCTGGATTTCTGGGCTCCACTGTATGACAGGTAACAGGGTTTACCATTCACACTCAAGCTAGTGCTATTTTGTGAGTCCTGAGTGTTGCAGGAAAAGAGATGCTGCACGCTGGTCTATCAGTGATAGTACTGCAATCCAACCTCCAGGAACTGATTAGCTTATGAACCACACCTCTGCTGCTTGCAACCCCAGATCGCCAAGCACTCAAGGGATCCAGATGCCTCATGACACCACAGGAAGGAAACAGTGGTGGTACTACTGAACGCATTGGCAGTCTGGGTACATTATTGCCTCCTCTCCTCAGTCCTACATTTTGAAATCCTCCTGGCACAAGTCCTTTCTTTATGACACTCTGAGTCCATTAGCTCCACACACAAGTCTTCACTTCGCTTACTGCTGCATTTAAGCCTAACATTTGGTTTAAAATAGACTTCAATACATGGTGTGAGCTAGTTTCCCTACCAAGCCCAATTCTCATATTGTTACTATACCATCATGAATGGTCCTTCCAGAATCCCATCCAGTTCATTTAATCTGCCCCTTGTAGTCAGGACTACTGCAAACAATTTCATCTTCTCAATAAACAAACCACACACTCCATCCTAAGTGATCTTTCCAAGGCAGATGACAATTCTGAACTTATACTATTTCCAGAGTTGTCTGAATACTGTTGGCTGCAAGATGTTCTCATTCAATATTAACTTCAACATGGGAAGTGGTGTGATCTCTATGTCCAGGAGCTCCACTTCATAAGTGAATACATAATTCCATCACTATCTGCCGAACTAAAATTGTGAAAATATATAGTATACTTAGTATACTTCATAGTCTGGAAGATTGAGCCAGTCCTTCTCATATTTGTGTTTCAGCATAGAGGCCAACATCCTAACTCTTTAAATATTTCAGACAAGTCTAGCCTTTATCTTGACCACTTTACAGAATCTGGGGTCTATTCAGTTTATACATATGGATTTTGACGATTACACAGGCCCTACCAGCTGACATAGTAACAAGTTAAAGCACCCTGCTGCATCATTATTGATACGAGTACCTCAGACCTATTTTAATCTCATGTTGTAAATAGAAACATGAAAGGGGATATTATAGGCAACACAGTTTGCCGACTCACATGAAAAATAAACCTTATTGAGATGATGTTACTACCACATAACTCACATCTGGGATTCCTATAGAACTGAAAGCACAAATATCAGAATTCAACATTTTCTAGTTTTGTGCATTAACAAGGAATTTTTTCACATCCCTATTATATGTTTTCATGGATTATGGCTGGTCAGCTTCATTATTTCTGTAAAAAACAATACAGACTTAGCCCCCTCTACAATTAACCCCATAGATCTTTCAGCTACTGACACAAACTTTGACTTAAAAAAAGTTCCATGTTTTCATCAGTCTGTGGATGGCAAGTTTTCCTCAGATATCATAACTACGCTGGTTGATGGTGAAAGGCCATTTCCAATAGAGATCTTAGCTACCCCAGAGCTATGTTTGCTATCTTCTTTACCTGGAAAATACTCAACTAAAGTGAAATGCATTATGTAGGTATATATGTAAATGTATGTCTATCATAGACATATATTTACATATATACTACATAATGCTAAAGCAGATGACTATAAACAATTTAAAATAAGTTGCAAAGTAAAATACTGATAGCATACCTGCTATGTAAAGACTCCTTTGTACTTACCTGTGATGTAACAACTCATATAATTTGTGAAGAACTGGTGCACACCATACTATACATGTTTGTCCACTGGTACCTATTATTGATTTGTAGGGATAATGGGCTTCTTGTCGTCTTGGGAGGCACATTCGATTCTCAAAGTATATCTGAGCTATTAGTGACTTTCCTACCAAACCCAATAAGCAAGTACGTTCTGTCTTATATACATATATTACCTATTGGCTGTCACCAGTAGGTAGTTCTAGTTAGGACCTTGTTTCTATTCAAAAAGTGTTTTTCTTTTGCCAATATCTTTGGGGAAGTTTGACGAATCTTCGCGAAAGTTTCAAAACTAATGGGGCGCTCCGTTAAGCACCTGTCTTGAAAGTTGCAGGGTGATTCGTCAAGTGGGGGCCAAGAAAAAAGGGGGGGTCCCAAAACATGTTTTCTCCATGTTAATTTCCATAGGAAAAGTTTGTCGCGGCTACAGCCTGAACTGCTGAACGGGAATACACCAAATTTGGCAGAAAAGTAGCTCTTGGTCCAGAGTGCACTCTTTGCTTTAAATGGTGCAAATCTGTTCAGTAGTTTTTTAAATATTTAAGGAAAAAGAAATGCATATATCTGGGCGGAGCCTAACCATACATCTCATCGTGAGATCTGATTGGCTATTAGCACTTCATCCAAGAAGTGTTAGCAAGCAACCTTGGGACCAATATACATGATAGCACCCCATTAAAAGGCATTGTAGTGAATGGAAGGTTTTGAGGGTCACCAAAAGGAGAACGTATAAAGGGTGATAACAGACTTTAATTACATTATAAATCATTTGTTGATGCTACCATACTAATTTTAGGAATTGTGGTGTGTTCCAAGGTGATTCTACCCTGTGAAAAAGCCTTCTGCTGGGATATCATGAATCATGTTTGAGAGAAAACTATTTCTCATGCATTTCCCATGGAAGGTGCTCCAGAAGCTAAAATGAGAGCATATTTTCTGTAAATTCACATTATCTTTCTCATTCATGTGAGAATGAAGTCTGACATTCTCAGTAGAAAAGGTACATCAAACAAGGGCACAGACTGTCCGTTGATTCCTTTGTGTTTCACTGCAGCTTCCCAGCATGTTCTAAAGAACAACTAGAGCGCTAACAGTTTTACTTATGACAAAAGTATGTCACACCTGAAGCCATCTTGTTTGGAATAAACTGGTAACACTTAAAATATTTAATTTAAAAAGAAACAAAATGAGGGGTTCATTTTGCCATACAAATTATGATTAGTGCTGCAAAAAGAAAAAGTAGAGCACATTTTGAGTGACTTCTCAAATCCTCTTCTATTTCATTAAGAATTTCTGACATTCAGAAGGAAACATGCACTTTCAATACCAACAGCAGACTTCCAGTTAACTCCGTGGTGAGCAGTAGCTTTACTACAGTGATCTAGTGAGCAACTAGAGTGCTAACATTCTGAATTTATGGCAAATGTGTGACACATCTGAATGTCTTCTTGATGGAATAAAAGTAAAAAACTGAAAGCATTTCCTACTGAGGAGACTGCAGTAAATGAGTAAATTAGGAAACTTCATAACAAATAAGTCTCCCAAGATGGCCACCAGAGAAAAAAGAGCCCAAATGTAGCACAAATATCACCCAGATGTAGCCCACATATAGCCCAATGACAGAAGTGTGCAAAACACTTTTTATTTTAGTTTTTTTTGCAGTTTTTTATAGTGTAGACTGGTCATGTATTGGAGCGTTGCATCTTACTTGGACCCCTTATTGCGTATTTTGCACGAAGTACTTGAGATTGATCTTGCGAAACATTGAACTTTACTACTCTGTTAAACTGAAGTTGCTCTGAGCCGGGCTTCGTAACACCCCTTTTAACCTACTGGTTTTAATTAATTCTCATTGTATTGTATTAAGAAAAAGGATTTACTGTTTTTATGTACACTTTTATGATCTATGTTTCTAAATCAGATCGAATCAAGTTTATTGAATTGAATTGAAGTCTCCCAAGTTAGCCAAAAGAGAAGAAGGAGCCTAAATGTATAACAAATATCACCCAGATGTAGCTCACGTATAGCCCATTGACAGAAGTGTGGAAAACACTTTTTATTTTTTGTTTTTTTTCAGTTTTATATAGTGCAGACTGATCAGGTATTGGAGTACTTTACATGAGCATTGGTTACATCACACGGGGACAAATTCATTTTGGTTCTGGCATGGGGAGATTAAGTGATTTGAACAGAATGTCAAGCTGAAGCAGAACCTCCAAACCGGTTCCCCAGTTGCAAAGTCTGCAGCTCTGGGAATAACACCACATCCTCTCCCCTAAGTGCAACATTTAATCAAGTCGGCCGCTGGATAAAGAAACATAAAGATAACAAATAATTTAAAAGTGCTTTGTTGCTATTTGAGAACTCAGAAAATATGTCCTCATTTTAGTTTTTTAGAGCCCTACCATAATTTCGATGCAAATAAGACCCTCTCATTTCTATAATTTCTAAAGAAAATACGCTAGGTATTACAGTTTTGATTACATCAATATGACCTCAGGTGTGCCACACGTTTGTAATAAATATAGAATGTTAGCAATCTAGTTGTTCATTAGGATACTGTTGAAAGGCAGAGGTTAGGGGCACGGACTCAAAAACTTTAAGGCAGGTAGGAGGGTGCAGAGGCAACAATTTGACCACACTGGGCAGGCAGGAAGGGCAGTGGAAGCACAACAGACTATGGAGAGCAGTGGAAAGGGGAGCAGGGGCAACAAACCAACAATGCAGGACAAGCAAAAGAGGCTCTGGCAATATAATAGACCATTGGGGGCAGAAGGAAGAGGCAGTGGCAGTCCAACCATACATGCCAACAGACTCGATTCAGCCAGGAAACGCCCAATGTTTTTAAGCCCAAATGGGCTTTATTGTATCTGTCTCCTGTCTACAATCTCCTCTTTTTCAATGTAAGTCAATGGGGAAAATCAATTCCCCAGTTTTTTTTTCAAAATCTCCCTCTTACCAAGTTAAAAAATATTAGCAAGTATGGTACATTGGATCATGGAAGGCAGGATGAATTGGGGTAGGGACATGGACTTGGATAACAGAAGATAGGAGGGACATGGACAAGTGCACCAAACTGACCTTCCAGAGCAGGCGTCAGGGTTTGCAGCAGGACAATACACCACACAGGGCATGTGGGATGGCAGTGCAGCACAACAATCCATGGAAAGCAATAGGGAGGGGACAGGACTATGCACACGGACAATAGAGAACAGAGGGGAAAGAGACAATGGCAGCAAGCTGACCATAATGGACAGACAGGAGAGAAAGCTGCAGCATAACGGACCATAAAGGGCAGGGGAAATACAATGAAACAGATAAGCCAGGAGGGAGGCAATAGGGGTCTGCACATGGAAAACAGAGGACAGGGGACAATGGGGCAGGGCAGGAGCAGCAAGCTGATCATGGAGGACAGGCAGGGTGGGCACTAGAAGCACAACACACCATGGAGGGCAACAGTGAGACTATAATGGCATACACACAGACCATGGAGGGAAGGTGGGAGAAGGTCAGGAGCAGCTAGCTGACCACACAGGGAAGGTGGGAGGGGCCGTGGCAGGACAGAAGACCATGCATGGCAAGTGGGAGGGTATTTGGCAGCACAATGGCCGTGATGGGCAAGAAGGAGGGGACAGGGGCATGCACAAAGGACCATGGAGGATAAAAGGGAGGGGTAGGAGCTGGGCACAGACAGGGAGTTCAGGGGAAGGGGCCTCACAACAGACCACGCGGGGCAGGCAGGAGGAGCAGTTGCAGTACAACAGACCAGCGAGGGCAGAAGGGTGTGGCAGTAAAATGGACCATGGAGGACAGGAGAGAGGGTATAGGGGCATGGAACGTGGACAGGCAGGGAGGAGGTGGCAGGGACAGGTATACAGTCATCTGATAATGCTAGGCAGGTGGGAGGGGAGTAGCAGCTCAACAGAACACTCAGAGTTGATAGGAGGGGGAAGGTCCGTGGAACATGGTGAGCAAAAAGGATGGAGCAGGGCATGCACACAGGCCTCAGAGGGCAGGGGCAAGGAGAGTAGGGGCAGCAAGCTAAGCACTGAGGCTAAGCAGAAGGTCACTGATGGGGCATAGAATTAGGCAATGGAGGGCAGGAGGAGTGGACTGGGACATCTTGCTAAATGGAGGGTAGTGGCAGCACATCAGACAATGCATGGCAGGAGGGAGGAGGCTAGTGCATGGATTCAGACAAAAGAGGATAGGGAGGAAGTGAATGGGGCAGCAAGCTAACTGTTCAGGGAAGGCAGGATGGCCAGTGGCAGAACAACGGCCACACAGGGCTGTAGTGAGGGAGCAGGGGCATGGACTTGGATAATGAATGGCAAGGAGGAGGGGAGGCAGGAGCAGCAAGCTTGGGTGGGGGCAGCATAATGCCAGGCCCTGCTTCCAACCCCCCACCTTCCATTGTGATAGGCATCTTACTTAATGTTAAAAAAAACTAGAAATTCGCAGAAAAAAACAAAGATTACAGAGACGTTATAGTTAGGCTCAGATTTAATTTGAACAAAACAAGTGAAATTCAGCAGTTATAGTTACCAGAGCTATCTATAACGTACGCCCCCGCAATGCACTGCTTATGACTTCAGACATTACATCATTCATGACATGGTCAGTGACATCACTCATGACATCACTCATGACATTTCAAATGAGCTATAAATGGAATGGAACTATAATCGCTAGAACTTTATTTAGGGATAGTGTGTGTGTATTAACACCCCTTTTTTTTCTTTTCTGTCGTGTAAGAACCATTATAATACACAAAGTGTCCAGTTCAATATGGCCGCAAGGGGCAGCTTGTTTTCTTGAACTGTGATGGTTAGCATTCAGCACAAATCACTATCTCACAGATGAGAGGCAAATGCTAACACATTTGAAAACAACAGGGTAGATTTTCCTTCCACTCCTGCAATGGGTGAGGTAGATCCTACATGTTCAAAACTCCAATTAACCCTTACCACAGGTGATCTTACATACATCTCTGCAGTCTTCATGCAGTTGTGCAAGCGTTCATGCAGATCTCTCTTGCACCTGACAATACACAGTCTCCAGAAACACACTGTTAGCACACAGGCAGCTGTTTCTCCTGCACTCCCATGCTTACTATTCAGCACTGTGTGGTATTTCAGATAGCAGTGTGTAACGCTAACACATTCAACATCACCAAGGCTCATTTCCTTTGCTCTAGTCTAATCACTCACCCAGGTTCCACATGCTCATGGTCTCAAGTAGCTGTTAGGACATGTGCTCTTTTCTGCCTCTCTAAACTATAAGGAAAATGTGTCAGGCTGTTACATTAATTATCACTTGCTCTACCACAGTAGTAAATGTGCTTTGAAATTGCCAATCAAATATCGTTTTCTGCCTAGAATCACACCATGAGTCTGTGTGCACACAGGAATTGTTGTCAGAGATTTAATTTGTGTTGCTCTTGTTCTGTAAGACTTGCACTCGTAGGAAAGGGGCAGCTCATATGATAGGATTTGAAAAGCTCAAAAAAATATAGTAATAAATTTAAATTACATAAAGGTATTTTTTTTTTTAGTTTCCTTTAGGTGTTGCTGAACAACACTGAAATAAATTAAACATGCCTATAAAATCAAGAAAGAGAAAAGAACAGCAAAAACATCTATATTTGAAGAGAACTGGACAACAGAAATTAGTTGAAGAACCTCATGTTGGAAAAAAGAAAAAGTCTTCTGGTAAGCAGACTAAGGATTTTTTTTTAAATATCCTCAAACATAGAAAAAATTTACAAAGTATATCCACTGCAAATAGTGTTTCAAGAAGAAAACAACAAGACAATAGAAAGAAATTACTAAATGCTAATGTACAATCAGTAGCAAGAAAGAATGACTTAAAAAGAAAAACAGAATTTCAAAACATTCGAAAAAAATGCTTCAGAGAAGAGTGGTGTTCAATTTGCTAAAGGATGTGAAAGAATATAGGGAGAAAGCAATATTTTATAAGAAAAAGAAACATATTGAATCAATTGTTGCAAAGGCTTTGGAATTAAAAAGAAAACTATTCATTTTAATTTTGAACAGGATCGGTACATTAGATACAATAGTCAATGTAATGAAGTCAAAAAGCAAAAGGAGAAGAGTAGTGAAAAAAAATAACTTTTGTAATGTGTTCTTAGGAGAATGGAAGTATAGTTCAAGTACTGAACCATTTTTTAATGAAGAGTTATCTTCAAAGTAATAGTTTGCTGCATGCAGTTGACACAAGTGGTTGAAGTTATGAAGTTAAAGATGGTTGTGTAATGGAAAAGGAGAAAATGGTTCCAAGAAATGAGGAAGAAGTGTTAGCTGATGAGGTTATGGGGAAACGTCCTAAAGCCCCAGTGTACACTTGGAATTGTAGTAGTATTTGTACTGTACGACAAGAATCTATTGATAAATTACGTGACTTTCTAAGAGACTATAGTAAAAAAAAGTGTTAAACAGAAGATTAAGGTGCTTCAAAGACTAGATCCATGCAGAGTGAGAAAGAATACTGGTTTGCAAGGATATTCTCTGGCTTGTCTTTCTAGGAAAGTTTGTCAAAGTGTTTTTCACCATTTTAGGATCCTGGCAGTACATCATACTGAAATGAGAAAGTTTGTGAGAAGATTGTATTTTGCTAAAAGTCCAGCACTAAAGTTAAATGAGTTGAATAGTGCTCTGTTGCGTGGATCTGTATCAGATGTAGAGAAGGTTACTGATTATATTCAGTTTTGTTATTTTGGTCCAGAACAAGAAAGTGCAGGAAATGACACAGTTATTGAAGAAAATGTGGAAGAGAATGTAGAACCCACTGTTAGTAAAAATGATGAAGATCAAATGACAAAATTTACTATCATCTCTAATGAAAGACCAAATATTCCTTGTATTTGTTGCCAGAGAAGCCATTATAAAACTCAAACAAGGAATGTTGATCTCTATAAACAAAAGTGAAAAAGAAAATAATTATGAGTGGAAGGATTTTGCTACATATTTGTTTCTGGAAAATTGTATTGATTTGGGTGAAGATCAGCGTATTTGTAAATACTGTTATAACAAGTTAGAAGAAAATAAAATGCCAGCTAGAGCTGTACATAATAATTTAGAATTGGTTGATATTCCTGCAGAACTTAGTGTTTTAAATACGTATGAGTCTATACTCATCCAATGTGTCCATCCGTTTCAGACTATAGTTCGTATGGAGCCCAAAACAGGTAAATTACCTCCTTCAGATTTACAAAGAGGTTTAAAAGGAAGAGTTGTCAATTTGCCATTAGATTTGAAAAACAATATTGAAACAATTGATGCAGATAGTTTGGAAACTGAACCATTAGTTATTCTGGTTAATGGTGTACCTACAAAGAATAAGAAAATTTGGCAGGAACTAGTAGATGTACGAAAAGTACAAAGAGCAAATTTATATTTGAAAAGAAATAATAAGTATTATGAATCAATTTATATGGATGAAGATGAAGAAGTTTTACTAGCAGACACAGGAATACCAACTGGGCAAATTGAGAGAGTGGATAAGTCAAAAGAAGAAGAAATTTATGAACATTTCAGCATACATTCTCTACATTCTAAAGAAGTTATGGGAAACACTATTGATCTGTTTTAGATGAAAAAAGCAAAAGGAACTCCCGTGAGTGTATGGGAGGAGAGCTTGGAAGCTCGTTGTTTTTCCCAGCTGTTTCCTACAGGAAAAGGTGGACGATATGATGAACGTCCAGTACAGATTCCTGTTTCTGAGTATCGGACTACAAGATTATATGCAGAAGATCCAAGATTTCGTCAAAGTATTCCTTATTTGTTCCATCTTTTATTTGAAAGTGACTTGTCTGCACTATCTTATGCAGTAAATCACATTTTAAAAACTTGAGTACATCTACATAATGTGTCTGCAAAGGATTTTATGAACAAAGTGCAACAGCGAGATGATCATTTGGAATCTCAATTGAATAATCTGATGGCTTGTCAGCGTGGAACTAATGAATATTGGTACCGACGCCATGGAGAATTGAAATGTATGTTACGGAATTTAGGAACTCCTACATGGTTCCTTACCCTAAGCTGTGCTGAGTACGCTTGGGATGATTTACTGGATTTTCTTCGAGAGGCAAATTCAAATATTGAAACATCCAATACAAGACAGCAGGAGAATTGTGCTCATTGGATCCGGTTAATGTTTGCAGATATTTCAATCATAGATTTGAGGCTATGATGTCCTTCATCTGCAATAAAAAAATCCACCTCTTGGAGAAGTTGTGGATTTCTTTTGGAGAAAAGAGTACCAAGCAAGAGGTGCTCCTCATATTCATATGCTGTTGTGGATCAAGGATGCCCCAAAATTTGGAACAGATTCTGATGATGCAGTTTTATCTTTCATTGAAGAATATGCAACATGTGCTATACCTAAAAGCACAGAAGAAAAAAACTTAAAAGAGCAAGTTTTACGTTTCCAAAGCCATCGGTGTGGAAAATACTGTCGACGAAAGTACAAGAGTAAAGATAAATTCTACACAAAATGTCGATTTGGATTTCCACGACCTGTTCTTTCAAAAGGAAGAGTAAACAGTTTTATGTCAGCTGTGCGACATACCATTACAAGAAAATCTCCGAAAAATACCTACAACCTAAGAAGAAAAGAAGAGTCAAAATATATAAATGACTACAACCCAGTCATTTTATCCATGTGGAATGCTAACATGGATATTCAGTATGTAGCTGACAATTCTATTGCTGTTGCTCGGTATGTCACATCTTACATCACTAAATCTGAGAAAACGGAATTGAAAGAAATGTGGGAAGAGATTTCTCACGAGAAGACTGTCAGTAAAAAGCTATACAGTTTCAGTTTAAAGATGTTATCGCATCGAGAAATTGGGTCATACGAATGCTCAGATAGGTTATCATCTGCAAGTCTGTACTCCAAATCCAGAAGAATAATTTGGGTAAGTTTAGGCCTTGCAGGAATGCGAAATCGGGTACTGAAATCTATTCGAGAAATTAAATATTTAGCAGAGAACAAACCAGAAAGTACAGTACAGACATTTTGAAAACAAATATGTTGGACACATATTACCCAAACAAAAGTCATCATCTTGAGAACATGTGTCTCTATGAAGTGCTGCAGAACTACATTTTTACACGGAATGCCACAGAAGACATCAACAATGGAAAATATAAAGTCATTGGTGAGGAAGGATGTTTGGTGAAACAAACAAAAGGAAGTTTGATTAATCACAGGATGCTGAGTTGCGACACTACTGACAAAAAGGAATTTTACTACTTAGCACCTTTACAGCTGTTTAAACCATGGCGTTCAGAGGATGAATTACTTGGAGATTTTCAGAGCTATGAAGATTCCTTTAATGCATGTAAAGATAGCATAGAATGCAGTACTTTCACAAATTATGTACAAATGTTAAATGAAAAAATTGAACAAGAAGCTACAATTGCAGCTGAAGTAGCTAGAGACAGTTCTCAAGACAGTCAAAGTTCTGGTACGCTCAGTCAAGATCCCCTAGGACAACCAATCGTAGAAAATGAAGCTGCAATAGCCATGACTGAAGTGGAAACAGCTATGAATCAAGCTCAGGAAGATTTAATAGACTTACCAAATTTGGAACAACAACTGAATGATGAACAACAACAAATTTATGAAGAAGTCACAAAACAAATTGATCATGGATTACTACATGAAAATAAAGAGTGCTCATGCACATCATTTGAACCAATCAGAATGTATGTGAGTGGACAAGCTGGAACTGGAAAAAGTTTCTTAATTAAAGTAATTAGAAGCTACCTACAGAAAAAAACTGATTCAACTTTGTCTTGTGTTGTTACTGCTCCAACTGGGTTAGCAGCATATAACATAAAAGGAATTACCTTACATCGTTTGCTAATGTTACCAGTAGAGCATGAGAACAAAATAGAATACCACAAGCTAACAGGAGAAGCATGTTTTGAAGTTTCAAGAGTGTTGAAGAAAATGAAAGTTCTCATTATTGATGAGGTAAGCATGGTATCAAACTTAATGCTTGCCTTTGTGCATTTAAGAATGCAGCAAATTCTAAAGACAGACTATGACGTGTTATTTGGAGGAAAACATGTTATAGTTTTTGGGGATCTACTGCAGCTCACTCCAGTTAAAGGACAACCAGTATTTAATACTCTTGCACATGAAGACACGAAAAAGTCATTAGGAAGTATAGGTAATGTGAATATTTGGTCATACTTTGAGTACAAAGAACTCATTACCAATATGCAGCAAGCAAATGATGATGATTATGCAAGTATTCTCAAAGATATCAAAATTGGACTACTCACAGAACATGGCAGAAAAGCTTTACAGAGTCGATTGTTATGTAATTTGTTTCCAACAGAACAAATAGTTCCAGAGAAAATATACAAGAAAATTGCAGAAAAAAATACTGTAATCTGCTTAATGCCAACACTACATGAATGCTCTATATTCAATGAAGAACTTTTGAAATTGGAAAATGAAGAGATTATGAAAATGGAAGCCGTGGATAAAATATAGCATGAAGGAATAACTATTATATTGACAGGCAAATTGAAAACTAAATTGGATTCTCTAGAGAAAAACATATCGAAAACAGCTGGTTTAGAAAAGAATCTTTATGTATGTTTGAACTGTCGAGTAATTTTAAGACGTAATTTGAATGTAGAAAAAGGTTTAGTGAATGGAGCTATGGGTAAAGTTGTGGGTTTTGTTAATTACCAGAAAAAAGATGGAATTGAATTTTTAAAAATAAAATGTGATCAGATTGAAGAGGTTAAAGACATTAGTCGTTGTTCAGTTCGTTTTTTGCTTGTGAAAGACTTATATGTACGTAGGAAGCAGTTTCCGTTTTCTCTAGCATATGCTGTAACTATTCAGAAATTTCAAGGATTAACTGTAGATAGTGCTTTTGTAAACATTGGATCTAGTGTGTTTAAAGAAGGTATGGCATATGTTGCTTTGTCACGAGTGAAAAAATGATCTGGTTTATTCATGCTAGACTTTGATGACTCAAAAGTTAGTGCTGATGCAAATTGTGTAAAGGAGTATAATAGATTAAGAAGAAGCTATGCTCCTCATTTAGGTCAGTATCCTGTGTTTGAAAAATGTGTTGTTTGTCGGAAAAGGAGAAGCGAGAATATCTGTAATGAGGATGTACAGAAGAGAAAACGAAAGGAGAGTGATGTGATTGCAAGCAAAAAGAAAAAGGACAATGTTGAAGAGGTTGTTGGTTGTCATTTTGAAAATAGCTCTGGTGTCAACTGCTACGCTAATGTAGTGCTGAATGTTGTATTTTATCTTGAAAGTTTGCAAGAGCAGATAATACTAAATCATGAAAAAAGATTTTGTTCTCTGCTGAGTTTCCTTTATGAGAAGTTGAGTAATGATAAAACTAAAATAGAAAGTGCTTCTGATGTTAGAAATCTTGTAGATGTATGTTCTGGATGTACACAGTTTACACAAAATGTCCAGCAAGATGCACAGGAATTCTTAATGTATATGCTTATGGTACTGGAAGATGAAGGGGTAGAAATAGAAAATATGTTTGGTCTCTCTTATAAATGGGAACATTGTTGTGAAAACTGTATGAACACATGCAGCACTAATGTTGATTCTGAAAGGCTCATACATTTAACATTACCAGAGAGTAAATCAGTGACTTTTAGTAAATTAGTTAAAGATGCAAATCACAACATGGAATGTTCTCAATGTAAATCAGAAATGTTATCAACGTTATTTTTAAAGAAATATGGACAGTATATAATTTTAATGATGCAACGTTGTAGAGCTGATGGAACAAAATTGGACACTTTAATAAAGAAGTTTGTAGGAAATCAATTATCAATATCAGGAAAGACTTTTGTTGCAGTTGCAATAATTTTCCATGATGGACCTTCTATAACTTCTGGTCATTACACAGTTTATCTAAAATGTGAAAAAGGCTGGACACTGTGTAATGATTCTCAATTGATTTTCAAGCAACGTTTGCCTGCAGAATTACCAAATTCCTACTTAATTTTTCTTAAACCAAAATTTTAGATACAAATTGCAGCATCTGAAGAAACCATTATTTTGATTTTATAGGATTACCATTGGATATTTCACCTAAAAAGGATTTAAAAATTACATTTGGCCTCATGGAAAGGTAAATGTTTCTATTGTGGACTTCTTTGACAGATATTATTTTGGTGTATGTGCTTAAGCAACAAGATTTACAGACGTTATTTATTGCAAATAGTTATTGTTCTTAGAAGATATTTTTAATATATATGTTACATTTCTATCAAGGTATGTTTTACTGAGGATAGATTCAGGGCTTTTTTAAACAATCTTTCAGATTGTTTATTTTTTTGCCCGCTGTTAAGTGATGAATACAATTGATATCACTATTTTCAGTGAAATTCAATATATTCTGAAAACAGTAAAAAAAGGGCAAAAAATTACTTTGTTAAATATGAAAATATGTGTACTGTATTCTAAAATGTATTGCTAAATATTACTACTTTTTTTCTTTTTTTTCAGATCTAGAAAGAAAATTTAGGAAATTGAATCAATTTTTCTTGTAATTAAAAAAACCCATTTATTTCTAATTAAGTTATTTTGTTGGTCAGATAAGTTTAAAATATCTGTATTTCTCACACCTTCACTTTCATGCTCCCTTTTCTTCACTTCTCCTCCCTCTGCTTTTCTCATTCCCCTTCCCTCTCTCTTCTTCCTTTACTGCTCTTTCGTAACTCCCTCACTCCTTCTCTACTACTCCCCTAGGTTTACTGCCTCCATCACTATTTTTTTCAACCATGTTTCTCTCCCTGTCTCCATATGTCCCAGTCATTCTAACTGCCTTACTCTCTGTCTCTGTCTCTGTTTCTGTCTCTCTCCCTTTGTCTGTCTTACCCTTAATTTCCTTAACATCTCTGTTTCTACCACTCCTCCTCTCTCCATCACTCATTTTCCATCTATGTTAATTTTTTAACCTTCTCCATCATTCTCCTTCCCTCACCTTCCCTAACTGTCACTATCCTTTACTCATAGTCACTCCTATTCTCCTACTTCACTTCCTCCTGTCTGTATATCACACCCCTTCATCTTTTCGCATTCTTTCCTTCACTCTCCCTCACTCTCCTTTGCTCATTGAAATCCTGACTCCCTTTCTCTCACTCCAGTTTCCTAAATCCCTCCATCCCCTCACTCCCCATCTCCCACTTTCCCTTATCCCCTTTTCTAATCCTCATACCCCTTATCTCACCATCACTCCACTTCTCTTACTTTCAATCCCTTTACCCTGCTGTACTTCATCCGCTTCATCTGTTACTCCCTTTTCCTATCTCCGTCCCTTACTCCCCTTTTCTCACTCGCCCTCCATCACTCTCCATTACTCACTGCCATTCCCTTACTCATTCACTCTTCTTACCTGTATCCTCTACCCTTAGTCCTTTTGTTGCAGTCAGTCTTTCACTTCCCTTTCATGACTGATCATACTTTCTTTTTCTCACTCATTCTGTCTGTCCTTTCCTCCTCTTCGCTCAGTCATTTAAATCATTTCAATCATTCATGTATACACTACACATTTATTCAATAAAATTACAACACAGTATATTAGGAATATAGCTCTTCTTGGAGAAGTGAAGCGAGTTCTGAAAAGAACTGTTTTTTTTTTGTTTTTTTTTAACAATTTTGTATTTTTTAAAAAATTTTTAGAGCACCAAAAAAAACTGGTAATGAAAAATTGTTCATTACCAGTTTTTTTTGGTGCTCTAAAAAAAAAAAAAAAAAAATACAAAATTGTTAAAAAACTAAAATAATGGGGATCTTACGGTATTTTTACGTTGGGGGATTTGCTTTATGAGGGTAAGATGGCCTCTTTCGCATTCTTAAAAGATAAATATGCTTTGGCTTCATATGATTTTTTTAAGTGCCCTTTATCAAACCCTATCAAAAGGACTTCCTGATGATCTTAATGTTCAGAAAGCAAAATTAGAAGGTAAATTTGGCAAGGCAGATATAGACATTACATATACACTGGACTTGTCTAATTCTGTATTGATCAATGGGAGCTTACGCTCACAAAGCTATTATGTTTGATTTATATTTTACCCCAGCCAAAATTTCAAAATGGGGAGGGAGTGGTGCGCAGGGGTGTCCTAGATGCGGGTTGGCGGCAGCCAATGATGTGCATATGTTTTTCACATGTGTTAAATTACATACATTTCTCCATGATATTCAATTGTTTATTAACAATGCACTCAACATCCAGATAGAACTCTCTTCCGAACTAGTAATTATAGGGTGTGTGACGGATCCTTGTTTGGATATACCATTTTTTGAATCAGCTTTTCTTTGTATTGTAATGTCTTTAATTCGATTATGTATAACCTCCGAATGGATTAACCCCTCACCTCTGACTTTTTTGAATTGGAGGGTAAGAATTCTCGCCCTTTATAATTTGGAATCAGCTGTGTTCTTAAAAAGCGGGAAAAGGAGGCGGGAGAAGGGTTTAAGGATCTGGGCGCCTCTTCTGGCTTGGTATAATAAGTAATATCTTTTGGGCTTTGTGTCACCGTTGTTGAGACTATTCGTATGTTTTCCTCTCTTTTTTCTTTTTTTCTTCTTTAATTTGCATCTTTATATTATGTCCTGATTGCCAAGATTGTCGATGTTATGTGTTTATTTTGAGGTTTTTCTTATGTCAAGCAGAAATAAAAAAAAAAATTAAAAAAAAAAGAAAAATTGTTCAACAGGAACAAAAACAATACATGAAAAAAATTATGGGCTGGAGCATGTGTGCTGCTGTATTTTGTTTTCAATCAAGTTAATACTGCTCTCACCGTAGCAAAGAACAGCATTGCACACATTACAATGTATGTGCACCTTCTGGAAAAGTGGGCGGATGTCCAGTGGCCTGGTGCACGGAGAATCTGCGGCCGCAGATGATGTGCTCGGCTGAGCAGGTGGAGGGTTGTCCCTTTGTTTCGTAATCACATGACTTGCCGTGTGCGCACGGTGCTCGCACGAATGCGCGCACTGTGCACGCACGGATCAGAAATGAATTACTTTTAACCCGATTTCTAAAACATGAAAAGGAGGCAGGGAAGACACTCCCTGACCCCCTAGACCTTCTCAGGGGGTCCCTAAAGGACCTCGCAAATAAAAAAAAACCATTTCCTTTAATTAAAAAAAATTGCCGGTGCAAACTGTTTATAAGTTTAAAGAAGATATTAACTATGCTGTTCAACTTTATCCAAATTCAGAAAAAAAGAGCTGAGCCATTCCATATTACAGGATACAATCAATCTTTAACTATATACATAGGTAGTTTATTGTAAAATAAATATATAAAAAATATAATAATACATAGATAAATTAGCATTTAAAAAACCTTACAAATTCACTAAAAAAACCATAGGTTTCACACACGTTATAGTTGGAAATTAGCATTTAAAAAACTTTGCAAATTCAATTAAAAAACCATAGGTTTCACACACGTTATAGTTAGGAATTAGCATTTAAAAAATCTTGCAAATTCACTGAAAAAACCATAGGTTTCACACACGTTAAAGTTAGGAATTAGCATTTAAAAAACCGTGCAAATTCACTGAAAAAACCATAGGTTTCACACACGTTATAGTTAGGAATTAGCATTTAAAAAACCTTGCAAATTCACTGAAAAAACCATAAGTTTCACACATGTTATAGTTAGCTGGACATTTCACTCGTACAAAACCATTGAAATTCCCCCGTTATAGTTAGTTCAGGTAACTATAACACGCGCGACTGCAATCCACTGCTGATGACGTCACATATTACATCACTCATGACATGGTCAGTGACATCACTCATGACATCACTGATGACATCTCAAATGACATCACTGATGACATCACTGATGACATCATCCAGTGAATGTGTGTCTTTCTGAAAAATAAATATTTTTTATATATATATATCTAAAGGTTAATGGAAGAATAAATGGGTAAATAAGTGTCTAAATGGATGTGGTTTTTTTTGGTAAAATTAATTGTATAACTGACTTATTAACAGTATCTTAGTGAATACAAGTATTAGTGAGTAATGTTTAAATATTTAAATATCTGTATCAGTGTCTCACTTTGTGTATAAGTGGCTGCATGGGTTGGTGAGTAGCTACATTAGTGTGTATATGGGTTATTAGTTCGTTTTTAGAGTATCAGTATGAGTGTCTGTATGGTTCAGTGGGGGATGTTACTTAGCGTATAGATGCATGAATGAGTGACTCACTGTTTGTATGTGTTTTGAAGACAGTATGTGAGTATGGGTGGATGAGTGTGTGTATGGGTGAGTAAGAGAGTGAATGACTGTCTCAATAGTGTCTTTATGAGTAAGTCCATATGTTTTAAACTAGTATATGTGAGTATTGATGTATATAAGTGAGGATATATGAGAGTGAGAGATTGGAAGCGTTCCTGTATAAATAAGTATGTGTTTCTATAAGTGATTGTTTAAGAGAGTAAGTATGTGTACGTTTCTGTAGAAGTAAGTGTAGTGGTGTGTGTATAGCTGTATATGCAAGTAAATGGATGTTTATTTGCATGTGTGAGTATTCGTGTGAGTAACTCTATGTATGAGTGTAGGTGTGCAACAGGATGTATAGGTGTATGAGTACATATGATGACTGAGTACATGTATGAGTGACTATATAGAAGTGTTGATGAATGAGTGGATGTGTATGTAGATTTTGGAATTACTGAATAAGTTGTTCTAACTGGTATTGGTATCTCTATAGTTTTCAAAACTTTAGTTTGTATTTTTCAATGTGTGTATCAAAGTTTATATTAGGATAAGAGGAGGTCTGCCACTCTTACACAAGGATGATGTCATAAGTGATGTCATCAGTGATGTCATTTGAGATGTCATGAGTGATGTCATGAGTGATGTCACTGACCATGTCATGAGTGATGTAATATGTGACGTCATCAGCAGTGGATTGTGGTCGCGCGAGTTATAGTTAGCTGAACTAACTATAACGGGGGAATTTCAATGGTTTTGTACGAGTGAAATGTCCAGCTAACTATAACATGTGTGAAACCTATGGTTTTTTCAGTGAATATATATATATGTATATAATATACTATATATTGCTGTGTCGCATGATTAAATAGGGGAGAAAAAGACCACAATGCAGCCAGTGTCTCATTATGCAGGTGCATGCATCAGGCATGCGCATCCATACAAAAAGACACAGGTGCTTTTTTTCCCCATGTATTTACTAATCCAATTTGGATCAATAAATTAAAAAAAGTTGCATAAAATCTTTTTTTTAAGCGGGTAGGTGGAAGCAACACAACGAAGGAAGGTTCACTTAAGGGAGACTAGTCGGAGGGCAGCGGAGCAAAGCAACTCAGGGTGTGGGTGGCGTAAGCAACACAGATTGTGATGAGTGGAAGCAACAGCGAGGGCACGGTTGGGTAGAAGCAACCTGGAGGGAGAGGTAGAAGCAAAATGGAGAAGGGGTGTCAGAAGCAACATGCAGGGGGTGGGTGGGGAAGCAATGCAGAGAGTGCTGGTAGGGGGAAACATGACGGTGGATGGGGGTGGAGACAACAAATTGGACAGAGGAGAAGTCACCATATGGTTGAGAGAGAGCTGGGTGGGGAAGAAGCTCACAGGCAGAAAAGAAAAGCAGGAGGAGAAGCATACCAGGGAGTAGCACACAGGTGAGAGAGAGCAAAACAGAGTACAGAGGGCAGAAGAGAAGGACATGAGGGAGATAGGTGGAAAACACAAGCACTTGCATGGAGTGCCTTACCAAAAAGAAAAATGTAGAGAATGAAAACTAAGCAGTGGCAAGACACAAGTAATGAGGTCATGCTAAGGGGAGGACAAAAGACAAGAAGAGGAAAAAAAGCTTGCATAAGCTAACAAATATAAAGTAAGCAAATGCGAGTGACAATAAAGCTAACCAGTGGTAGCAATGAATGGGCTCTAAGCCACTGGAGGCTGATCATAGATTTTCCCAAACAGACAGCTTGCTCTGTATGATATGCAAGACCTAAAAACATGTAACACAAAAGCAGTGACAAAGAAAAGTGACTCTGAATATGTTTCAACATGTATAAGATAAATGTATTTAATTTAATTAAATTGAAGTAATGCATTTAAAATATATATTCAACTGAAAAAAATGACAGTAATAGCAGTATTAATTCACATTATTACAAACATAAATATAAGGTAATAAAAAATGGAAATATAAAAATGGAGCAAGAATGCATACTAATATTTTAAACATGTTTAATTTGATATATAGGTATGCTTTTTTTTTAATTAAATGTTTCTTATTTTAAGATTTGGGTTTTAATGGCGGCAAGAGGATTTTAAGGTTTATGTTTGGGTAATTTTTAGGGCAGATAAGGAGTTTTTAGGGTTAAGGGATGGGTGGTGTTTAGGGTTAGTAAGGAGATTTTACGGTTCAGGGATTGATAGTGCTCAGGTTTAGTAAGTGGTTTTAAGGGTTCAGTGATGAATAATGTTTAGGGGTGGTAAGGTTTTCTAGGGTTCAGGGACAGGTAGCGTTTAGGGGTAGTTTAGACTGTTTTGGGCCCTGGGACGTGTCGAGCTTAGGGGTAGTTAGGGTTTTTTAGGATTCACAGGTGAATAGTTTTTAGGGGTAGTAAGGGATTTTGAAGGTGCTAGGGTGGGTAATATGAAATCTAATTAAATTATATATATATAATACAAGCCATTTGGCATATAAGGGGTAAATATGTGTATTCGGATTCTTAAGCCTGGCATACATTAATTTCAGACATATGTCATGTGGCCGAGCAATCAGCATTTACAGATACCAGTGCAAATTATAACTTATATCAGCACAAGCTTGTAAATACAAAGCAGTTATGTACATGCATTGTGATAGAAATCTGGATGCGATGAAATAGGGTTTGTGATATTCATCTGCGGTTTTAATAAGGTTTTATAGACAATAAAATAATCCAATGGTGATTATCACTGATGATACACTATTTATATATGATCCAGGTTTACAAAAAAGCAACACCATGTGAAGAAGTAGTCTTTTTTCCATGGTTTTTTAAGTGGATCTCACATGGGGGTGTTTGGGATTGTTTAAAATGAAGTAATGTGACGCAGTGCAGTCATGTGATCAAGACCATGTTTCTGCGGTCGAAACCCATCATGGACGAAAGGCATTAGCCTGATATATTGGAGCTGAATCAAATTGGAATAAAGCACTAATTTTTTGCACTTGAAGTGGTGTCCGTTCCCTGCTTTGGATGTCGAAGTTAACCTACAAGCAAGGACTTATATATATATAATTATTTACTAATCACCTGAGAAGCACCACTGATATAAAAACCAGCAGTGTAAATGCGCTCCTGCTGTACTGACAGTCATGTAATGACTTCTGATAAAGTGACCAGCGAATTAACGACCCATATCGTTCAGTCCACATATCTGTCAGTTCTGGGATAAGAATAACATCCTCCAGTGCTTAACTAATCTAATATGCTTACATCTTTCTCCTTTGTTTCAGTTTCTGATCAACCAGCTACCACCCATTAACAAGGATATTACACCATGAGTACAGTGGGCCAAAATCCGATGGTTTCAATTCTGGAGGCAGCTATACCCAGATGCATCAAGGTAGCCAATATTAGTCACTTAAACAGCATGATGGGATCCTTGACAGACAACAGAAGCTAGCAAGAACTCTTGATGCTGTCAAATCCCTGTATGAGAGAATGCAGAAAACAACACAGTGCCAGGTTAAGAGAATAGGCTAGGGGCAAGGCTGAACTACAAAAAGTCTTAGATTGCCTAGATAAAAGCTAAAATGCCCTTTGTAGAGGAAACACCTCCCAAAAAAGCCAGTCCAGAGCCATATGGTAGACACTCAGATTTAGGATGTAAGAGAGAGAAGCATGGATAGCTTTGAAGTTAATTATCTTGGATCCAGTAACTTTCCAGTTTCCGGAAGCTGATTTTCTGGCAAACTCGTCAAAAGGGAAAGGACAAAACTACTTATGTAATCAAAGCAAACTTGGGGAAAAACAGGCTGATGAACTATGACTGTCAATAACCTTTCCTGGATAAAATTTAACTTGACAGTAGCAACTTGATAAAAATATCAAGAAGATGTTAATTTTTTTTTTTTAAACAAACAAAAAACTGGTCTCAGTACTAAATACCTCTTCGAGCTGATAAGACAAAGGTATAAAAAAAAAAGTCACAAGCGTAATGAATCCCTAAATCAATAGAAAATGTGAAAACCAATACAAAAAATTAAAGGAAAGAATGAGAACTGGCCCTGTTGAATAAAGAACATTACAGGTCCTGGCAGTCTTTCTTGTACCTCTATCAGTTTGATGAGCATTGGCTAAAAAGAACAGGAGGAGGACATAGGGGAAAAAAGTAAGGAGCAGAGGCATCGGGAAAGGCTAGGGGGCAACAGAGGGAAGGCTAAAAAACAATTAGAGAAAATATTTTTCAAAATAAATCAGCACCGCAGAAGGAAAAATAGGAGAAAAAGAGAGAGGAAAGAAGGATAACGCATAGAAGAGGGAATCTAAAGGGAAGAAAAATGGGAAAGCCAATAACAACTAAAACGCAACAAGTCCTAAGATTGAGATAGAGGCAGTGTGGAAGATGATAATATATTGAATTAGATGAGAGAAAAGCAAAAATACAAAAAAGGAAGGGCGATTCACAGGTTGGCCCAGTAAAAAAGTAAGGGGGCATTGTTAAAGAAATGTAATGCTAGGAAAATCAACAATAAGAAAATCATGTTCAACATTCTCCATATTAGTTTTGTTACCCTAGTAGCTAGTGACACTTTGTCAACCTAATGAATCACAATGAAATTCAACAGTGATTATTCCATTAGCGTGTGACTTTTAGAAGAAGGTTTAAGAACAAGCAGTCAAACATATTTATCTAAAACACAAGACACCACAAACAAACACAGGACGCATATGTAATAAGTGAAGCAAAAGTAAATGTTCAAAGTTAGCAGTAAATATAACAAAGAAGCCCACCCATAAACATAAAAGGGTCACTGTGTTACCTTATCAGCAATTTTCACAAAGAGGCTAAACCCTTCCCATGAGTTGATCTGCAGTTTGGATGCTATGTTCTGGCACAGGTCACGCACCTTTGTGTTGGTTCCTACCTCAAATACCTGAAATGAGAAATAAACAGGAAGTGAACATGAAGAGTCCTAGAGTCACACTGCTTAGATGTGGAACTCTCTTATGATCACATATAATATGCCAAGCCTTCCTGTGATACCAAAGGCACACTGCATGAGCTATGCCTCTATGCTCACTTTCAATAGAGACATATTTTTTCTTGAATTACAAGGTGGGGATCACAGGGCATATATGAGATCGGTCATTTGATGAGGGCAACCAAATGTTGACACTAGGTAGACCAAGGACTGTAGGTTTGAACACTATATTGATTTGATGGCAGCACGTATACACAGTTGTTCTCTATATTTTTCAAAAATGTACATGATTATCGTGATACTAGTTTTACTGATAATAATCAACTGCTTTTCAGCCTTCCATCTATTTGTGGCTGATCCAGGCAACACTGGTAATACATATTTTCTGTCAACAAGAACCATCTTAGTGGCATGTGGGGCTGATGAGACGGTTCACAAATAGTGGTTGCAACTTGCACACTGACTATCTGCGACCCAGCTCTGATTTTGCAATGCAACCTATGTACGGTCATGTCACAAAATTTCCAGTCGCTGGCACACAGCATGATTTCCATAATAAATATTTATTAGGCAAGCCACTATTGCAGAACCCTGTTACTGGATATAAACACAGGGATGGTGGTCTGCATGGAACACAACAGACAGCCATCCCTTTATTTGCATTGCCAAACAGGAAAACTTTATTTTAAGCCACTTCTGTGTTCCTTAAAGGAACTCTTGCTGCTTAAAAAAAAAAATGCTGTTTTATAAAAACATTTAGGGGAGTAAGCAGAGGTTCTCTGAACTGCTGTCTTCTCCTGCGAGGCTGCTGAAACAATTCACAAATGAAAAGGTATCCCAAGGAAAGACCTTACCTTTGGTGAATCAGTTACCAGCTCAGTTTAGGGTTAGTAACTCATCAATGGTTTGAGACCACAAATGCGATTACAAATCATTGATACATTCCTCTCCGAATCAAATATAGGAGGGGGCACCATTTTCAAACACCTCCTATTTGCAATTTTTTATCACAGGGCTTATGACCTCAAAAGGATTATTAACATCAGGCCCTAAATTCCCAAAATGCATATCACTGCATCCGATCCTGTTGTCTTAGAGATGTCCTTCGCTAACTAGCAACAATAAACTAATTAGTGGTAAAATGGTCAGAGGAAGTTGTCCAAAGTGTGTAATAAGAATACCTAATACACAAAATAAATGACAAAGAATAGACAATCAAACCAATATGGGCCACACATACAAAGAGTGGAGAAGGGACCATTGGGCATATGTATGAAGCCTTCTCAGAATCAGCCCGTTTGCGAACGGGAAAAAGCCTTTTGGGATGTATCATCCCAAAAGGCCCTTGCACAATAGGGAATCGCATAATTTGTGATTCCCTATTCTGCGAATGCATTTAAGGAATTGCAAACTGCAATTCCTTAAATGCAATTCTGGAAGTGCGATTTTGCCTTCAGAAATTGCAAATTACCACCAACTTCAAGTTGGTGGTAATTTGCGATTTCTTTGAAAAATGCACTTTTTTGCATTTTTCAAAGTGCCATGTGGCGCACCTACATGCCCTTAGGGCATGTATTAGCGCCACATGTGCACACATGCTTATTTCAGGGGTGCAACAGGGTGTTCTTTTGACACTCTTGCACCCTTGAAATTGCATTTGCAATTTGCGAGTACCTAATGGGTACTCACAAATTGCAAAATTCTTCCCATTCATTCCTATGGGCCTTTAGGCCCATAGGAATGAGTGGAAAGCTATTCCTTAATTGCGAATCACAATTTGCAATTCGCAATTAAGGACTACGTAGGAATCGCAATTAATATTGCAAATCACACATACACTGCCTTTTGCGAGTCCTTAATAGCGAATCGCTAAAATTCGCTATTAAGGACTTTCAAAACGCTTTCCTGATACATATGCCCCTATATGAGCAAGAAGAGGTAGAGGAGAGACAGCAGGGATAAGCCACTGTCATGAATTAAGACAAAGGACCAGCATATAGTAGACAAGGAAGAACTACTGAGGACTCAAGTAAAAAAGGGGAAGAGGGTTGTATAGCAGCACGCAACCTCTAAATATGTGACAAAGTGCCAAGGCAATAAATCCAACTACCTTACAATATCATATTGGGATGACAAGTATATGTGTGAATGAAAAGTAAGATGCGACTGAGTAATATAAAGAAGAAAAAGACACATATAACACAAACGAAGGAAAAGTGTAAGAAAAAAGTCTAAGAACTTGAACAAGGGAGACTTGCAATGAAGTTTAACTTAAACAAATGTTAATTTATCTGTCATACTGTGAATAATCCTTTGTTTTGTGCACTGTTAGAAAATCAATACAAAATATAATTCCAGACAGAAGCCAGTGGGAACCAACATATTCTGGAATAAAGTAAACAAGCTAAAGGAAAGCATGAAAAATCTTGGAATTATGAGTAGAGCCTAGAACAGAATACTGGTTAAAATGAACAGAGAAGAGACCTGTGGAAAGTGAGAAGAACCAGAGAAAGATGAGCCAAGCCTAGGAAAGAAGAGAAAGGAATCTTAAGTAGAAGAAGCTGAGGGTACGTAAGAAGAATTTGCGGGAAAAAAACTACTTTGAGTAAGCAAGAAGAATCTCGGAAGGGGTAAGAACAATCAGGAGGGAGATGTGACAAACAAAGGGTAAATTAGGAGAAAGTGAGGATAGATGTCAATGGCATGTGTAAAGTTAAAGCAGACTAAGTGGGTAAGAAAAACATGATGAAAGTAGAGAAGCCCCTGATTCATTTGCAAAAGTAAAGGATGGAAAAAGAGCACTTACCTCATCAGTGTTGTTAGGGAAGCTGACTTTGTGGAATATCTTGGTACTCATCTGTTGAATTGCCTCCACTTCTACATAATGGGGTGGCTCCTTCCGGGGACCTCTCCTACAGACAGATGAGTCAGCAATTTTAATAAGACATTCAGCTTTGCCTTTGAAACCCTCAATTGATTCAACTCAAAACATCCTGGAGCCGGAAATGCACTCTGATTTTCAGTCAGTAAAATGTATTTAATTTTTGTTTTGACATATCATCACTATCTGATAGAATAGCCTGTGTTTGCAAAGAAATAAAAACTCTTAGCGTATTTATGAGATGCTTGTTGCAACCAAGGCAAACAATGGAAAATAAGCTCAAAGTCTAACCTCCTAAACATGCCTTTGTAAGATCTGACCCACTTCCATCCCATGCAACAATAAGACTTAAAGATACACTCAAGTTGAATTGGAAACTGACACCAATGATCAAATCACTTCATACACTCAAACAAAAGTCCTGACTAGTACTAAAGCCTGTTTTGTAATTCCTATTATCAAGAAGAAGAATCAAAAGTGTTTTTGATAGATCAGGAGCAGAGTGAACCCAAGCACTTTCTGATTATCCCTGCCTCCATAACTAACTGGTTAACTTCAATCTCAATGACATGCTACACAATTCCATAAAGCGAAACACACACAATTGATAGCAAATTTGATATGTTCTAATAATCTAGGCATAATGTTCCCAACAGAAAACTCGCTAAAAGACCCCCTGCATCTTGCTGTTGACCTCCTGAAATCCTCCATCTATGCTATCATCAGCCCAGACCGGGTCGCACTACTAGGTGGAGAACTCCTTATCATTTATTGATTGTCAAATACATGCAAAACCTGAAAAATAACACATTTTCCTCCTTCCAATATCTGTCATTCAAAATAAAAACATCAAATGCCAAACCCAGTACTTTCCACATTTTCTATCATCCACTGCAAGAATATGTTCTATTTGTAGAACAGATCATTGAATACACATCTTAGAAAACATTTAAATCACTATCAATATCATCCAAGGCAACTCTACCTTGCCCTGTTGGACTGAAGCAGCAAATCAGCTACACTGTTGGCCCTCTTTCTACAGAACACTGACCTAGAGCAACTTTGCACCTCAACCACACATAAAAAGGGAGCTACTCTAGACCTCATAATGTTGAGAAAGGGCTGTGTGGAGAAGTAATCTCCTATACAAGTAGACTGTGGGACCACTAGCTTATAGCATTCAATATCCAGTGTACCAAAATATCATCTTTAGTCAAATCAATAAAACAAAGATCTGGGTAAGAGACTTTAGGAACATCAACCAGGCTGTCCTGGAAACACAGAAGTATTCCTAGCACAGGAGCCTTCGAGCTATGTCTGATGCAAATTCCATCCTAGAAAATAACAACTCAGTCATGTCAAAGGTCACTGATGGGCCCTGTTAAAACTCAACGGACTCAACAACAAATCATCTCAGTGGTTTTCTAATGAGATACTTCAGGACAGAAAACACTCAGAGTGCCCGAAAGAATCTGGTACCAAAATCTCTTTTGGAAGAACTTGGAAAATCTTTATGCGAGACCTACAAATAAACATAACATGAATGCCAAAGCATCCTTTTTCACTACAGAAATTAACTGGTCAAAAAAGTGCCCAAAAAGCTCTTTGATGTTGTGAAAAAATCCTCATCTTCTCCTTTGATGCTAACTATATCAGAGACTCACCCGAGAACTGTGGAAAGTTCTTAAATTTCTTCAACGTAAAAGTAAAAAAGATTGAACTATTATTTACCATCACGGATATGAGCTCACTCAAGATCTCCTAACCTGCAACCCCAATACTAAATGGTCCTCTTTGAAAGAGGTTACACAGACTGAACCGTAAAACACAATACCGGAGATCAATTCCCCATCTCACTCCACAGGCCCTTTTACAGCACAAATAGTGAATAATATAACTGCATAGTTTGCTAAATTAGCACCTTACCATACTATTGCTATAAGTTTTTAGATCCCAAGGGTGAGTACTAGTTTAAAAGTCGGCCAGATCACAAACAAACATTTACACTAACAATATTAAGATTTCCCGCACAATACTGAATCTCTTCATAGCAAAAGTTATGGAAAGCTGCTTAGCAAGACAGATAAAAACACAAGGAAGAAGCTGTGCTTCTCCAAAATCTACAATTGGGTTTCAGATTAGGGTACAGCATTGAAATGGTGATGCTTTAGATGGTGGAAGATGCCCCTGAATACTGGACAACAGAGTTCATGCTTCCTCATTCATCTGCACCTACCAGCAGCACTCGCCACGGTTGATCATACTACCCTCCATTAGGATCTGTGTCACAGTTCTGAATAGGTTTGAATCCTACCTGGGCAATCAATTTCAACGAATAAAAGAGTCAAACTTCCTCTTTTGCTCCAAACTGCTTCCACAAGGAGCTCTACAAGGGTTACAGCCTCTCCCCAACTGTCTTCAATCCGTACATGGAACCCCTAAACTCTTTCCTAAGACAACATAAAATATAATTTCATCTAAAAACACTCGGATGTACTTGAAAGTATCCTCCTCAGAGGATATTGAGAGGCTAGCTATTGCTCTTGACCTGAAATTCTGACTGAATCAACTTCTCCTCAAACTCAACACCCAGAAAACAAAGTTTCTCCCAATTTCTCCTCTCAGAAACACTTCAGTTCACACCTGAATAAATGCTATAAAACTACTGCATTGCAAGATCTTTATTGTGGAGATCTCAAAATCTTTAAGGTTCTTCGGAAACAAATATGTGCATATGAAAGCCACATTAATGATTTAACAAAGGTAGACTTCACCCATTCAGACTCCTACGCGGAATCAAGTCCTTCGTCCCTTTGGAAGATTTAAAAACTGTAGTCCAATAAACAGTGCTTTTGTGCCTAGGTTATGGCATCTTATTTCTGACTGGCATTCCCAAAATCCTCCTGGCCTGCTAAGAGGTGTGCCCAATACAGCCACTAGTATAGTCTCGGACACCAATAGATGAGGGCCAATAACTCCAATATTGATCACTGTTAATAGGCTCCCTGTAGTGGCTAGATGTCTGTTGGGATCAACCTGCGTAATTCATAAAGTCATTCACAGAAAGGCAGCAAAAAGTCTTCTAAAGAAACTAACCATATGAGGCAGTTCCAGAATACTCTGAAGCACAGATTCCCTCTGCCTGGAAAACGCTCTCTTCGATAAAGCCACCACCCTAAATCAAGCCATCTCAGGAAATGCACCAAAAATCTAAAATTACATCCACCCATAAGAAAGCCTCAACCTCTCATACAACATTTTAGGGAAGAAGTGAAAATATTACTGTTTGAATTACATTTCCAAATATAATTGAATACTGAAAGTCCATCAAAACTGATAATGAAACTTTGTATTCAGGAAAAACACAAGAACTGATAACAGCGTAAAACCAGTAGTTAGCACATATTCTAAACCAGTTGGAAACGGTAATCTGCAAAGTCCTCTACTATGTTATGCAATTATGCTACTATGTAAAATGCCTTGATACACTGCAGGTCCTGTTTGTGCTATGCAAAACGGCAAATAAATAAATAAAAGTATATTTATTCCAGCCTTCTAACCTTTAAGTGAACTGATTGTACAAAAAGCACAAAGAAAATGTAAAGAGTATGGCTCGAGTAAAGTCTTGAGGGAAGATAAAAAACACAATTACTCATACCGAATGACATTCTTTATCCTCTTTAGACAGTCCTGGGCCAGGGGCTCTTTCCGGCGACTCTCAATAAATTTCTGTGCATGGTTTAACAGTGACTTACTAGGAGGGAAAAGACCAGTGCATAGCCAGAGTAACTGCCATCCACTGCTCACACTGTACCTGAAAAAGAGAATGAGAGGAACAGCAATCAGCTTCTATACTGAATCACACACTGACATAGAGCGTGCACTCATGCTGCACCACACAAACACTACTGAGCATGTGCTGACCTTGACTCACAATGCGCTTACTTCAGAGATGGAGTAGCTGCCACAGATCTAGTGTAAACAGCCTCCCATTAACACACTTAATATCCAGATTGGTGTAGGTGCCGTACAGTTATCACACACTGCTCTTAACAAAGCAAAGTTTGAACTGGCCCAGCTGGAAATTGCACGCTCAAAACTGAGAGACAGCAGAATGTTTCTGCCTCTTAATAGCTCCTGCAGCAGCATACTTATGTACATCAAAAGACAACTTCTTTGACAGTGTCTAGCCTCTGAGAATCCTGTCCCTTTGTATGTCTAAATTTATTTTAGTGAGTGGATTTATTTAGCACTTTATGCCACAGTGGTTCTGTCAATACTTTTCAAAATGGGAAACAGTAGGTAATCATCAGAGGTACATGAGAAGACCATGATGGGTATCAGCGAGAGCCATAGTATGAGTATCTGTGAGGAGGGTATGGGTTTCTGAGGATACCCAGCATACTGTTTGTTTGGGAGCAGTGGAAGTTCTGAGATTGAGGATATTCGTTAAGAGGGAGTAGGTGGTTCTGGCTTTATTGATAACGTTTACTAATTGTGTTATTTTGTGTGGGACTGGGTTGTGTGGGGCAGTAGGAAAATGAACAGACCTGGAAGGTTTGGCCTATGTGGGAGATGTAGTTGAAGGTGTGCCTCTGATCGAAAGACACACACACGCTTTCTCTCTTTCGCTGCGTCTGTAATAAGAGTCTACTCATCCCATTGTGTCACAATTGCTCCTGACTGGGCCTACAGCGTACCATTCCCGGAGCCCCATCATGGCAGCAGTCTCCCTCCCAGGCATTCAGCATCATAGTTACATGGAATCAATTCTCCAGAGAAGGCACTAGTAGAAATGTTCCTTGGCAGCAACTCTCTTCTCCTTTTTGTACACCTACATATTGGCGCCATCTTGGCATCATCTCTCCTGCTTGAGTCTATGTTGAGGTTGGGTTATTTCTCATACTCGCCAGCTCACCTGCGACTGGCCCCCTGCTCAGGTAGTACCTGCTTTCATATTTGACTATTTGCCACTTACCTATTGCTATTTTCCGTCAATTGCTTCATGATCTGACAGTAGATTTCATCCTGCAGGGTCTCTTCTTGGATTGCACCCATGAAAATCTGGTCTGTGAGCTCCACCGGGGATCTTGCCTGCTTGGCTGGATAGTCACCCATGTATCTCATAATGGGTGGAAGCAGAGTTAAGGACATGTGAACTGCTCACCTTGTGATCACACTTCATTTGAAACTAATCTCAGTCAACCTCTAAAGATTATCACACTGCCCTATATAGATGCAGCACTCCATGATAGTGTGGGTGGCGCATGGGAGTGATGGCTTCTAAACTACAAGTGGCCTCTCTATTTCACTTAATGTAGTTTGCCATATCACATTAAAAACACAGTCATCATTTGCAAGGCCTCACAAAGTACTATTCATAGCCAACTCAAGAAATAGATTGAACTAAATTATGCTAAAAACACACTGGGGTACTGATCATTACCTAAATCTTAATGTTTTAGGGGATTATGGTGGTTCCACACTAAGGTGTGTCACCCAGGTTGTATGGGACTCTGCACTGCAAGGACAGGTTTTTCTCTTAAAAGGAATGGCTGCAGAATCATTATGAGACAATGCCGAAAAGGACACTCTGGTCTCACACTAAGGTATTTCACCATCTTTAAGAGGACATTCTTGGGAGGCACAAACTTAGCACACACTACACTGGCTGCACCAGTATGGATCATGCCGGGGAGGGATCATGCTAGTCACATGCAAAAGTATGTCACTGTATTTATATGGCAGCATACCTCAGAACAGACCAGTAGTTCACACTGTAGTGTGGGTCACTATATAAGTAATGCAAAGAGTATGGCCGGGGTACACTGGGGTAATACTGCACTTAAGTAGGTCAAGAAGGAGAAATCTGGATTGAATAGTAAGCCCATTATTTTACTTTATGGACATTATGCATTTTTTGTCTGCTTTAACAAAACTCCCTCTATTTCATTTCCTTTATGCAGAGGTAGTTTTCTTAAATGAGGTCATAGATGTGAGCAAGACATTCAGTAGCAACAGACTGAACTGCAGGTCTACTCTCTATGTGGCAAAAAGCAAACACAAGGAGATGATGGACGGAGCGCTGAAACTTTTCAGACACTCACCCCCAGCCACAGATCTGGGTTGAATCCATCATCATTCTGTAGCTCACTTCCCCACCTCAGTTCAGACCCAGCTATATGCAAATCAGTCTTGACCCTGAGGCACAGGAAGCTTATTTGGGTGTCCTCCATGGACATCGGAGAATGTTTGATCAATCACATATGTAATAGGGCTTTCCTAAGAATGGAATCATAAGGGTAAGAAAAGATCCACCTGGTAATCTCTAAAGGTTTCACAGATGTTTCTTCGCAATGTTGTAGTGTAAAGAGCACTCACTGAGGAGGCCTGTAGGCACAGTTTCTTCATCTGGGCCCTGACATCATTTTCTGGCAACATATACTGTGGCTTATGCCTATAAGATGAGGATGCAGAGGATCTATCTTAAATCAGCCATGCATCTTAAAGGTCCATGCATCTTACCCATATTTACACCTTAAATGAGATACTTCTGTTTCTGTGAAACATGATACAGTACAAAAGATCTGCATTTAACATGGTGAGGGTAGCGCAGACTTAAAAGTACCATGAATCCTCCTTGCAAACGAAAGAAAAACAATTTCGGCACTACGCTTTAATGGATTTTTACATTACACTATAGGCCTCATTATGAGTGCCCTCGATTTTTGGTCAGTATTTCCCCTTCAAAATTATGTATAAATTCAGAGGGAGGAATACTGTAGGTGTACATGATATATCTTGAGGGAAATGAGAAATTACCAAGGAAAATTGAATTTTCTAACTAGGGATTTTGCCTGTTTTCAGCAGTTGATGTACGTGGGTGAAACTCTCTGGTTCCACAAAAAAATCTGTGGTTCTGATTATCCCATTATCAGGCCTTAAAAATGTTGAGGATTGCTGGAAGCAGGAAGATTTAATATGCTGTGTTCAAATGGGAACCTGAGTTGCTCTGAGACTGCTCTGATCAGCCTTTTTCCACGAATTCCACTACTAATCCAGTCATGAACTTCTCATGGGGGCAGATGTAGTCTTGTGTACCCATCTAAAAGCAGGAATGTTCTTCCCAATGCTACTCAAAAGAGAAACATCTTCATAATTTCATAAGAAACATGTGCTTTCTGAATTTCTTACCTTGCAGCATCTCAGCTTACATGTGTCTGGATGCCCCAGTGACTTAGGGCTACATGAATCCACCATGCTCAGGACACTGCTTTGACTGACAATATGTCGATTTTGCCTTTTTGGTATTCAAACTACACATTTGACAACTGACCAAGAGGCCATGAGTCACTCCTATCTCTTACTGATATCACACAGATGAGAGGAAAATGTTCTACCCTCATTTAACAGGACACACTGCAGTCAAATATTAGGAGTAAGGAGAACCTTTATTAAAGAGACAGCAGTTCATGTGAACAATGTACAAGATATTTAATATTGTTGGTGAACAATGGCAGTTACCCTTGGTATATGGATGTCGGAGAAGAAGACCAATCACACAGAATGCAATACACAGGCCAATAATGTTAGAGCGAGTAGTATATTTGAATTGTAGTACTGTAGAAACAAAAGTGTTCGGTGGCCCAAGTGAACTAGAACCTATATAACCAGAGTGACAATTTATAACATATATTGAGGTTTCACAATCAACAAAAAGGACCATTTGTTCACTATATAGTCATTGTTCCTAGCCTTCTACCACATTTGTGAGGGCTGTCAATTGGTTCATTCAAATATGTGTCTATGGCGTTTCGACCCCACCTCCAGTAAGGGGTCTCATCAGGACTTAACAATAAGATACACCTGAAATTATGTGAATAATAAATTGTCAGAAAATTGTGCACACCAGGCATGTGAGTGAAAACAAATGAGGTGGTTACTCACATGAGGCTCAGCCAGGCGCCCAGTGAGGGGAAGCCTCACAATTTCTATGGCGTGTTGTACAATAGTACACTGCCAAAAAGTTGATAATTGTAAGAGCACTAATGAAGGCTCCTCTTCACGTCACGACAGATTGAATCAATAACGAGTCATCTTTGGAATCCAAGGAAAAGAGATGCAATTAGTCAGCTACTTGCCGTGGGAGTATGAGTCATCTACTATCCACGTTGCCGACAGGGCCTCAGACGTCAGCCTCTTACATCTGGCTGTCGAACCTTTAGCATGATATTACATAAAAAAGCAGGGCCGGAATTGCGATGGTTCACTTCCTTCCTCCATAATCGATCACAAAAAGTCAAGATAAAGCAATCCCTATCCCAGCCCTCCTCAGCCTCGATGGGGGTTCCACAGGGGCCGGCACTATCACTGTTACTCTTCAATTTATTTCTAGAGCCCTTGGCAAATGCTCTGAATGCCGCAAACATCCTCTTCCATATGCATGCGGATGACACTCAACTCTATCTGAAAATCACCTCCCCTGAAGACTTTGTCTTACTCAACTCTACCCTTTTGGATACTCAAAACTGGCTAATTGACAACCACCTCATGCTCAACACCTCCAAAATGGAATTCCTCATCATTGCACCGCCTAATCACACCCCAAAGATCGACCACTGACTGAAACATCTTATGGCCTTCAACTGCGCTCCCCACATTATCGACTGTGCGAAATCCCTCAGAATCACACTGGATAAGCACCTTAGTATGCAGATTCATAGTGGCAATTTAAGCATGGGGGCTAAACACCCTAAGGAATCTAAAACCTTTCCTTCCACAAGAGGACTTCAAGATGGCGGTGCAAGCTCTGGTGCTGCCTAGGCTAGACTATGGTAGTTCCACGCTTTGTGGACTCCCCAAATACAATTTTGCACCACTAAAAGCATTCATCAATGCAGCAGCTAGACTACTAACTGGTTCAAAAACAAACAAGCACATCTCTCCAGCCCTCAAATCCCTAAACTGCCATATAAGGCCAGAATACAGCCAAAGATAGCCGGCATGACGCACAAAGCCCTACATCTCAAGACTCCCATGTATCTGGCTCAAAAACTAGAACTGTCTGGAGGTTGCAGACAGTCAAGAAGTGCAAGTTCATGGCTCTTAAAACCACAGATCTTTCACAAAATGAGAACGAATCACAGAGCCTTCTCAGGCGCAGCCCCAAAGATCTGGAACTCTCTTCCTCTGGAAGTGCGACGAATTTCCTCCATAACTACCTTCAAAAAGGAAGTAAAAAAAACTAACGGCCAAGTTCCTACCATAAACAGCTCTGGCCCACTGTTCATTGATTACCCACCTGATTTACAATGAGATTGCTGGACACCTTTGAATCCCAGTACTAGCCTGCCTTGCTCATTTTTTCTTTTTTTTTTTAGCAAAGCCTATCGAATTTTCTTCTCCATGGTCTGTATCCCATATACCTTAACTTTGTTGCACAACTATTTTGTTGTGTGATGTATACTCTTGTAATACCCACCCAAAATTGTAAAGCGCTCTGATACCCACCTGGGTCAAGTCTGCGCTATATACAACTTTCAAATAAACAAATAAATAAACAAAGATTTGGTTAAGTGTTTTTTTTTTGTACTATGTACTTATATAAAATAAATAATATGTATTCAGTGGCTCAGGTGGTTGAGAACATGAATTACAGGAAAATATGGATAAGACAAGACAAGGCACATGGCAAGCTATTGAAGACAGGAGGGCAGCAAAAATGGAGGCCAAATCTGAGAGGATGCAGGAGAGCTGCAACTACCAGTACACAGTAAATAGAAGCAAACAGAGCAGCCAATAAAATGACAAGAGAAGACAAGCTGGCATACATCGATAACCCTGCCAGCCAAGCTGCAGAGGCAGTGGAGATTTGGAGAAGATCTTCAAGATCATGAGGTTAATCAGTGGTAAATCTCATGCAACATACAAGATCCTTACTAAGGACAAGCAGGGTAGACTCGTCACAACAGAGGAAGGGCGGGAAATACACTTGGCCAAGCACTGCAAAGAATAAACAAGTACCAACAAGTGAAGTGGACACGAAAGAAGCAGAGACAGGGTCATATGTGAACAGCACCCCACCACAGAAAGAAGAAATTGTCAAGGTCATCCGTTCTCTCAAGAACACAAAAGCTCCTGTCCAAGAAAAAATCAGTGCAGAAATGTTCAAGGCAGACCACGAAACATCCAACAAGATCCTTCAACCACTATTTAAATCAATTTGGGACAGAAAGAAATTCCCATGTGACTAGAACCAATGCATCATCGTCAAGATTTCAAAGAAAGGAGCATTAACAAAATGTAACAACTGGTCAACCCTGAGTAAAATCTTGACACAAATCATATAGGGCATCTCTGATGCCATGGACAAGCAGCTGATAAAAGAAAAGGCTGGGTTCTTTAAGGGTGGAGGATGTGTTGATCTGAACAGAAATGAGGACCGTGAACCACAGCTGGGGCACCATACTAAGACTTGCCCAATACAACCAGAAACAACAACGGGCAGAAGTAGTAGTAGCAGCAATAGTAGTCATGGTGGCAGCAGTAGTACAGTTCTTAAGGCTGAAGAACAAAACTCTGTATCATAAGTCATTTCATTTTTCTGCTTCAAATCTGGATTGGACATGGTGCACCTTGAGCACCACTTACATCTATGTTACAACATGTTTTGTTACAAAAACCTTCATAGACCAGCTACCTAGTGAAATTGCATGGTGTTCCCCTTTGCTCTGGAAAGGGCACATTTTATGTGCTATACCTACAAAATTCTTTCTTACAGCTTAAAGTTTCATGCATGTAATTGCTCAAAAGACCCTTGGTTTCATTTCATACAATGATGTGAGAGGTGCTGCGATTGGTTCAAAACAAGTTGCACTCGTCTCTATGATCATGTGTTGCACCAGCTGACGAACAAATAATGCCTGGAGTTTGATACACATTTAGGTCAATGTAACCTAGAGCTAGCATTCAGCTGGGAGTGGGACTGGAGCTGAAAGCTGAAATAAGGATATCGATAAATGCCTGACAGGCATGATCCCTTAGGTCGGCATCTGCACACACTCTCTTGAGCAGCGGCTGTTTCAGGGGTTCTTTGGAGACAGACCACAAGTGCCCCTTTTCCCGAGGCCTCTGCAACACTGCCCTGGTCACTGACCCTGCTTCGGGAGGCCTGCAAAAAAATGAAAGGCTTACCATTTGTGCTGAAATACATTCAATAGAATCATCGTGGAATCTTTATCTCTGATTAGATGCATAGGATCATCAGATCTATGCACACTAGGAAAGAGTGGCTGAGAGGAATAGCAAATACATATTTACACATGTTTACGTACAGGACCATAAACTAGATGGTTTAAGACGGTATGACACACGCTGCAAAATTATTCTCTACTGTTGTTTGATTGGCCTATTTTCTACATTGGTAAGAAGCCATCTGCTTCCAGAATGCACAATTTTATGACTGTTGCATAGATACAAAGGTCCAGGTTTTGAAAGGTTTAGTGTCGGGTTAGCATTACTTTTTTTAACGCCAATCCGACGCTAAACCCGTTTTGGGATACACTAACCAATGCAAATAAATATTTGCGGTGGTTTGTACAGAAGCGAAATGAAAAGCAGCGTGAAACACTGCTCTGCATTACTTTGCGTTAAGGGGGTGTTACATGGGGGTTCCCATGCAACCACCCATGCTTTGAGACGCTAAATCCGATTCACTAACATTAGTAGAAAGGGTTTAGTGCCAAAAATTAACACTGATGAAAAGCATGCGTTAAACAGAGAAATGTTTACATTTCTCCATGCCTTTTTGACTTTGCATGCATGTTGCACTGTGCAGCACACATACAAAGTAGGAAATGCTTTTGGACCTGTCTAGGCATAGGATTTTGTAAATGAAGGGTACCCTTCCTGTACAAAAGAAATCTGTGTTGCGTGACAGTGTTCAGAATCTGGGCCATAGGCTTGAAATTCGAGCAGTAGACTTGACCTCGGCTAATCAATATCTGTTTGATTTTTAATACTCAATGATATGACTGTTTGTGATTAGCGGAAGCTTGCTGTTGTCGGAATGCAATGACCTGAATAAATCAAAAGTGAAAGAAATGGCATCTGGAAGGGCACTCTGTGTGGTCTGTTTTTAGCATGTACCACTTCTGGCACCAGCAGAAACTGAAGAACTTCTTGTTCCAATATTGTCTTCTAAGATGTCAATAATCTGATTAAAAAGGCCCTACACAGAGTCTAGCATTAGAAAATACTGGCTTGGAGTCCATATGAGAAGAGATTGGTCTGAAAGCAGGATGTGAGGTTTTCTGGACTTGTTCCAACACTGGGACCATGGCTGCTCCTAAGTACTGAATGATTTTTAGCGGTGTTAGTGTAATTGTTTGACTTTACTGCACCTAAGCCAGGATGAGTATCTATCATACATTTTAAATTTCATTACAAGGCTGCCATTATGCATTATTCCTTAAATGCAAACTCCACACAGCCACTTTGAAGTATTACATCACAAACAAAATTGTTCTAGAACAGAATACAGCTAGACATTAACAGGCAAGCCCACAGTACACTCTGCCTCTTTTAAATGTGGCTCCACACAGATAAGTGTCATCCAATGTTGTGTCAGTAATATCTATATATTGTTGTCTTTCTTTCAGTTATTGTATACAGGTTTCCAATTTACAGAAACCTTCTCCCTTATTCATGGCCATAGTGTCCTTAATTTCCTATTATTCATTATAAAAGCTTAGCGCTAGGTTATTTTAATATTGGACAAAGCTTACACGGTTTTTATCCCTGTCAAGGGGCTAATTAATCCTTTAGACTTTTTTTCTGGTTTGCTTAAGTGCTTTTACCCCAAAAATATATATATATATTTTCTGCTATTGTTTAGCTTAAAAGAACCAGTACATTATCTCTGATTCTGAAACTGATGGCCCTAATATTAATGAAGAATTACTTAAAACAATTATAAAACAGGAGATGCGCACTTGTGTGCGCAAAGCCTTGCAACAAGTCATGTCCAATAAGAGGTTCATAATCTTTGATGAGGCTTGTGACTTGGAAACTGCCTCAGGGGGAGGGTTCGATTGCGGTAAGAAAGGAGGCAAAAGCCCCCAAAAAAGTTAATAACATTGGAGAGGCAAATTTCATGAGCATATTCAGAGGTCCAAGCACCTCAATTCATACTGGAGGTCTAAGCACCTCAACGCATAATGGAGAACTAAACACCTCAATTCAAACTGGGAGATCCAAGCACCTCAACTCATACTGGAGGTTTAAACACCTCAAACAGATCAGGTCAAAGCACCTCGAAAGTCTCAAGTGTCCTACGCGGCAAAACTCATAAAGGTATCAAAGCGGCACACATATCTTGAGGGCTCAGAGTACAGCAGAAGATGCTGTCATGGAAGATCAAGGCCATCAGAGTGAAGAATTACTTGATGAATACATGCCTGACCTGGATCAGGATGATATGGACATTGAAGGGCTCTTCACAGAGGAGGAATGTCCGTCATCCTCTAAGGGGATAATAATGAATCCCCTTGGTCAGGAGATGTTTTCCCCACATAACATCAGGCATCCTAGAAGTGCCTAATGGTGGCCTCAAGATCATGTGGGGAAATTTATTAGAAGGTGGATTATCCCCTAGAAAAATAGGCATGTAACATCTTGAGAGCCGAGAGCTCTGGACCAGTGATCCAAGAGAAAGTTTGCCTAACATCTAACCTGGATCCTGAACTTACCTTTTTATTCAAGCTGGGGAGAGACTTCAGAAAAGGCATGGAAAGATCCCTTAAGGCCTGTCAAGATTGCCTTCTCGACATCATAGGCCCACTAGCTAGAATAATCGGCATGGCAGAGGAGAAGTATATAATTGAGACCCCAGTAGATCTGCTTAGGAGCTGGAGCCAGAGAGCTTTGATCCTCCTAGGAAAAGCCAATGCAGGACTGAAGGCTGAATGGAGACATGGCAAATAAAGAATCCTCCGTAAACCCCAAAGACCTCCTGTGCGGAGAGGATATGATTAAAACAATAGGAAAATATGTGGCTATGTCCACAGTCTTGGACAAAGCATAGACAAATATGAGAAGCGTTTTAACCCTAGTGTTTTTGGACAAGCTGGGTAAAGGGGCCTTTCTACCAGCCGAGGTAGTCAAACGCCCAACTTCAGACAAAGAGGTTTCGGTAGAGGTTATCAGCCAGGTACCTCACAGTCCTTCTACCCCCCCAATGAGGATGAACCACTTGTACCGGAGGCTTCAGATCCTGTGGACAAGGATCCAATTTTCAGAGTGGGTACAAACACTCCATATATTTATTTTTCCCCGGTAAAAGTGCGGGGTCGACAAGTTCTTTTCCATGCTTGAAAATGAATTACACAAGACCTTTGGGTTCGCAGAGGTCCCTGTCCAACCCTCTCTTCCAAGAGTATTGAAGCTTATCTTAGAGACACAAAAGGTGGTAGAAGAAGAGATGGTCTCTATGATACAAAAAGGTGCAATTGTAGAGGTTCCTTTGGAATGCCAAGTTTTTGTAAGTACACTCTTCCTTGTTGAGAAAAAAGACAAAGGATGGAGACCAGTTATAAACTTCTGGGACCTGAACAGATTTCTAGTCAACAGACATTTCAAGATGGAAGGAATCCATCTCTTGAGAGACATTCTACTAGAAAAAAACTCAGGAAGTTGGACCCGAAGGATGATTACTTCACCATTTCCATGGCCATGGAGTCTCAAGGTTACCTCCAGTTCATATGGAATCACTGTCTTTTTCTATTTCAGGCATTTCCGTTCAGGTTATCCTCGGCTCCTTTGTGTTTCACAAAGGTAGTGTCCCAATATCATTCTCAGATTTTAAAGGATCTGGATTTGGTGGTAAATTTTCTAGAGAGTTTGGGTTTCATAATAAACAAGGAGAAGTCCATTCTGGTACCTTCCAGATCCCTAGAATGTTGGAGTTTTACGACAGACACAATAAAGGCCCTTCTTCTGTTGCCAGAGAAAAAAATTACCAAAATTCAAAAGGAAATAAAATTTGCATTGAGACAGGACTCTATAACCTTGAGAGAGCTAGCCAGGCACCTAGGTCTCCTTTCCTCTTCTATTCAAGCCATATTTCCGGGACCATTACATGTTTGAGATCTACAGAGGGTGAAAGCGAGAGCTCTAAGAGAAGGATCATGGTATGGGGGCATGGTGATCCTAGATCAAGGTGACAGATTAGAATTGGACTGGTGGTTGGAGAACATGGACGCCTGGAATGGCAGGGCAATCTTTGCGAGTTCCCCGGAATATATACTAGAATCGGATGCAAGCTTTTATGGCTGGGGTGTATGCCTGGGAAACCAGAACACAGGAGGTTTATGGTCTTATATGGAGAGGTCCCACCACATAAATTGTCTGGAGTTGACAGCAGGTCTCTATGCTCTAATGAGCTTCCAACACTCTCTGCAGTGCAGAACTGTCATGTTAAAAATTGACAATGTGTCTGCAGTGGCATACATAAATTGGTTAGGGAGTACAAAATCCTCAGTCTTGTCGGATTTGGTCAAAATAATTTGGATGTTCTGTCTAGAAAACAAGATCAGCTGGAGAACAGAATATTTACCAGGGAAAAACGTTGTGCAGCACGCATAGAAACAGCAAAATGCCATAGATTGTTGATGTGCAGGAAAGGACACCTTCCTGAACATAAACAATCATTAAAAAAAAGATGTTTAGCAACTTCTATGTGAGCTGCACGAAGCACCATAAATAGAAGTTACAAAACGCCATTTGAGATTGTTTATGTGCAGGAAGGAACACCTTCCTGAACATAAACAATCATTCCACACAATGCAGGCAACCTTTCACTTTGGTGCAAGGGTGCCTGCGTTGGTGCTAGGTGGCTAAATTTAGCACCAGCGCAGGGGGAAACACAGGGCTGAACCATATTGTTGTAAATACAGTGTAGCTCTGAATTTCAGAAGTGGTGGAGCTCTGCATTAAGCCAAGAAGGCTAGCGCCACACTTTGTCACTTCTATGGTAAATATGCCCCTGAGTGCCTTCTTTCCTTTGTTCTGCAATGCAAGTTCTTCATTGTGTGAGGAGTTTCTTCATTTCCTGTTGTTCCATTTCGTTTTTGGACTTTTTGTATTAGATGTTGGAGAATTTTGGACTGCATTTCAAATAGACAGATTGTACTGTGGGCATGCCAATTAGGGTCTAGCTGTATTCTGTTCTAGAACAATTTAGTTTGTGATGTAATACTTCCAAGTGGCTGTGTGGAGTTTGCATTACAGGAATAATGCATAATGTTAGCCTCCATGTCTTTAATAAAATCCAGATTCTCTTGGCATTTAATTAGGAGAATTGCTATTCATCACCACCTTTTGATGTACGTAGGCCTTGACCAACCAGCTTTGCAAGTATCGCTAGACAATGATACCTTAACAGTACAGCCTGCCACTGCCAACATGCACTATCCAAAAGTTTGACTTGTATTAGGTCGAAGAAGAGGACTGTACTGGTAATGCTGCCTACAGATGTAAATGTGTAGAAGCGCTCCTAATTTCTTGACAATATGTGTATGAAAGTATGTGTTCTGTAACTATAATGCATAGTGAATACTTCAAGTTTAAATAGGGGTAAGTATGGTGCAGCAAAAACATTTTTGTAATCTAATCAAATTGTTTGTGGCTCTCAAATCTTGCATGGACTGGAACATCGATCCCTTATTTCTGATCACAAAATGCATGGAGTAAATCACTTGTTTCTCTGATGTTTCAGATTTTTCTCAAACATCTTCTTTGGCATAAAGGTTTGCACCTCCTACACCAGCAGGTTCAGTAAGAAAGATCTTGGTGCCCTTGATATAATACTGATCTTGTAGCCATTATAAACTATATATATCACCAATGTATCTCCTGTTAAAATCAGCTTTGACGTAAACTAGTTGAAAATGCTTCCTTCTGCCAGGGCATTGAGAGGTAAGGACAGAGCATAATGCTTTGTCTGGTGGCAGGAAGGGCTTTGATAAGCACTACTGATAGATGCTGATTTTCATTCCCACTGGTGGCCAGCTTCAGTTTCTGGCACAAGGGTTACTCTGTAGCTGCTTCTGACAACACTGATGCTCCTGCCTTTAATCATCTACTGGTGCTATACTCTACCATAGGATTTGAGCTGAGGATTCATGAACCTATTTGTTTTTAGGTCAAATGATTTAGGAGTTTCAGCCACTGTCTTCACATTCTGTATCTCCTGGTTTGCCTGGGATCTGAAAAGCTAGGTACTAATAAAAGAAAATTAATATTTTTATTACTAGGCATTAAAGGGAATTAAGCATGAGCCACAACAAATAACTAGTGGCCACTATGCAAAAGAAGCCATGTATTGAAAGCACTGATGGATTTTTGGCTGAGCTGTTCTGAGATGTGAAAATACTATCTTTGAGGATGTTCTCGACGTCTTCTCAGGGTTCACATGGCATGAAATACGACAGATCAAATTACAGCAGTCCTATGAGCTGAGAAGGACTGTAGAACTTGTTGCAAGAAAGATGATGCTGACTTTGGCATACTTTTTTGCTCACTGGGTTTGGACGTCTCTCGTGCTCTCCTCTTGTTCTCCCATAACAATTATAGGTCTTGATCCAGTGTTTTCCATTTCTTGTTTGGCCTCTATTTGATAGCCTTTGTAAAGACCACTACATGGAAAGATTCCATTGAGGCCTCCCAGAAGGCGAGGAATACACAAAGTGTTGAATGAGCCATTATTTCAAAAGAGTGGATTTGGACTCATGCTTGTACTGGTGACATTTACGTGTCAATATTTAACTTCCTAGTTACTCTATTGGTAACCTCATGGAAATGGAGTATGCCATATACTAGAGGGACTCTCGATGGGACGACTGACACTGGTGTTTGTGGGGATTATGTTATCCATTTAGAGATGTAGGTGTGTGAAATTTGGGTGCGATGTCTACTGCCTCTCCTTTAAATCAATCTAGTGCATGATTTTGCCAGTGGGTAGATTTTGTCGTAGAGTGACAGCAAAGCCTTAGATGTTTGTGTTGCAGCCGGTGCTGTGGCACTGGGCCAGAGGCTTGAGAGGCCCCAATGAGAATTGCACTGGCTACAGGATACCCAACAGACCTCTTTAGTTTCTTATCTAGGAGTGCTCACCTGGGTTGCCTAGGACCTGGGTTTCTGTTTACCTTTTTCCAAGGAGTTTAAGGGTGTGATGCCCACTCTACCCTCCACTAAGTGGGAGGCCCTTGATTAACTCCTGACCATGGAGGAACTTGATGAGGCCCTCTCGGAGCTCTGCCAGGGTAGAACTCCTGGCCCGATGCCTTTCCCACACAATACTACTTCAAATTGAGATATTTGCTCCTGCCTCCTATCCTGAGAATGCTCCTTGAGGCGACTGACCGAGGCCATTTCCCACCAGAGATAGATCTGATCACCATAGTGGTACTGTTGAAGCCTAACAAGCCTCCTGAACAATGCGCCTCATATCAGCCCATCTCACTCATTAACATCAAGGTCAAACTCTACACTAAATTACTGGCTCTGCACCTGCTTCACATCCTTGACTGCCTGGTCCACCCTGACCAGTGTGGCTTTATACACTACTGTTGTACCAGACACTGCATCAGCAGAGTCCGCTTGGCCCTGGCCCGTTTTAAAGAGTAACAATGCGCTACTGCATTGATGCTTCTCAACTTTGGGAAGGCTTTTGATTCCCCAGAAAGGAATTTCCTATGGGGGGTGTTGATCAAACTGAGCTTGGGGCATAAGGACTGTGCCTATGCTCAAGCACTATATGCAGAGTCTCAGGCGCAGGTACAGGTGAACGGTGTGGAATGCCCCAGATTTCCCATTTGTTGGGACACCAGGTAGGGATGTCCCCTCTCCCCTTTCCTTTTGCCCTGGCTGTGGAACTGCTGGTATCATGGATACACTGTGATGCCCAGGTGTGGGAGTTCGCCTGGGGATATTTAGGAGTGATAATAAGATCTGTTTTCGTTTTTTAAATAACCTTAGAAATCCACTGAAAAAGCCAAAGGTTAAATTGATGTTATAGTTAGGAGAATTTCTGAGTGACTACATTAAAGTTTCAAACTCCCAAAAATGTAGAAATTCACCAATTATAGCTAACAGAGCTAACTAGATCTTGCACCCCCACCATGTACTGCTTATGACCTTACATATCACATCACTGATGTGTTCTGAAATTATTTATGACATCTCAAATGACATCATTGATGACATCATCCAAGCTTCTTTTTCACACATTGCTCTATAAACATGCATGGCATTAGAGGTTTGAAAGGAAGCACGATATAGATCATAACAATATGGAGCATCATTAATGCCAACATATATACACAACACCCCTTGGTAAACCAAGCTTGAGTTATGTGCATCATTAACCCTAACCTACACACTTCGTGGGTAGCTGAGTTCATGTTGACTATCAACCACAGATAGAAGGGTAACTCCTACTGCACATGGTGTTCAATCTGTATGCAACTGTTCAGAGAAATACATGCTTCACCAGATACTCAACTTCTGTTAGATAACTAATGCCCTACTATGGATAGCATTTATCTGTTTCAAACCCCTCATAGTCACCAAACTTTCATTGAGAAATGAAGTAGATATGACTAGAAAAGTGGGTAGTGTAAACAGTGTTTACTCTATGGAGAGAGTTTTCTCTGTACCACACTGTATGCAGACAGTGAAACTCTCATGAGAAATACTCCACAGATTATTAAAAAGTATCTACTAAGAACAGTGTGCACTTAATGCAAAATGTGTCCAAAGAGAGACTATTCACTTAAAATAACCAAGGTCTTAATGTGCTCAAGATCTTACTACCTTCATACCATGGTGAAAACTTTACAGATAGCCCATCTTCCGAAGCAAATCAAGCACATGTACCTAGATTAGTACCAGGAGCACACAGTCTTCTATGGTATTTATAAATTGTCATGCAGAGACGATTCTTTCTAATAACTCTAGGCTGTTTACAATTCTCAACATGCAACACATAGACTCTTTGCCCTGTTAGGAACCTTTTCTGCAGAGCCGCTGTGAGTGGTTGTATGAGTGAGTGAGTGGCTGTGTGAGTGGGTGGCTGTGCCAGTACCTGTATGGAAGAGTGAGTGGATGTGTAAGTAGCTGTATGAGTGTGTGAGTGCTTGTATGGGTGAGTGACTGGATGTGTTAATGACTGTATCAGTGAGTGAGCTAGTGAGTCAGTGACTATTGGTGAGTGAGAGAATATGAGTGGATGTATGCATAAGTGAGTGGCTGTGTCAGTGACTGTATGAGAGAGTGAATGGATGTGTGATTATCTGTATCAGTGAGTGAGTGGGTGTGTGAGTGGCTGCATGGGTGAGTGTATGAGTATGTGAGTGGCTGTATGCATAAGTGAGTGTCTGTATCAGTGACTGTATGGGTGAGTGAGTGGTTGTATGGGTGTGTGAGTGGCAGCATGTATGGCTGCCTGGGTGAGTGAGTAGGTGTGTCAGTAGTTGCATAAGTGTCTGAGTTATTTGTCAGTGACAGTATGGTTGAGTGAGTGTCTGACTGTATGGCTGAGTGGGCGGGTGTGTGAGTGGTTGCATGAGTGAGTGTATGTATGAGTGGCTGTATTTCTGAGTGAGTGACTGACTATGCCACTGACTGGTTGGGTGTGTCAGTGACTATATGGGTGAGTGAGCAGGAGTGTGAGTGGTTGTATGGATCTGTGAGTGGATGTATGGGTCTGTGAATGGGTATGTGAGTGGCTGCATGGGTTTGCAAATAGCTACATGAGTGTCTATAGATTAGTTGCCTGAGTATCTGTATGGGTACCTGAGTGTTTGTGTGGGTGGTGTGTGTGTGACTGTGCATAGATGTGTGACTGGGTGATTCACTGGGTGCATGGTTTCAAGAGTGCATCTGTGATGGACTGTATGGGTGGGTGAGTGTGTGTATGGTTGTGTTAGTGAGTGAATGTATATTTCAATGGTACATGTGTGAGTAGCTACATATGTGAAAGGCAGTATATATGTGTGTTGGAGTACATAAATGGCTATAAGTGAGAGTGTGTGATTGTGAGAGTGTCTGTATGGATGAGTGTGTGCTTGTATCATTGATTGTATAAGAGCTTAAGAATGTGCTAGTATTTGTATGAGTAATTGAGCTGGTGTGTGTATAACTGTACAGGTGAGTAAATGGCAGTGTGATTAATTATTTGCATGACTGAGTAGGTGTGTGAGTACCTCTGTGGATGAGTGACAGTGTGTGAGTGTCTATATAGATGTATGAGTGCATATGATAGTCCTGTACTGAGTGACCATAAGTATGAGTGACTGTACGGGTGAGTGAGTGGATGGGTGTGTAGACCTAAGAATCAGTAAGTGGGTATGTAGTTATTGGTGTTGGAGTGTGTATGGTTTTGAGAATGGCAGTCTGTAATTTAGAGTGGGTGTATCAAAGGTTATATTAGGGTGTGAGAAGATGCATCAAATTATCACATGGATGATGTCATCAGTGATGTCATTTGAGATGTCATTAGTGATATCATCAGTGATGTCACTGACCATGTCATGAGTGATGTAATATGTGACGTCATCAGCAGTGCATTGCGGGCTCGCGAGTTATAGTTAGCTGAACTAACTATAACGGGGGAATTTCAATGGTTTTGGACGAGTGAAAAGTCCAGCTAACTATAACGCCCCTGAAACCTATGGTTTTTTCATTGAATTTCTAAGGTTTTTTAAATGCTAATTCCTAACTATAACGTGCCTGAAACCTATGGTTTTTTCAGTGAATTTCAAAGATTTTTTAAATGCTAATTTCTAACTATGCCTACAGAGATAGGACATGTGAAGAAAGAAGAAAAAACGCAAAGAAAGAAAAAAAAGAAATGCAGAAAGAAGAAACAGAAGTCCTCAAAGACGACGAAAAGTGCAGGAAGAAGGATAATGTGCAGAAAGAACAAACAGAAGAGCAGAAAGAAGCCTTGTTGCCAAATCATCTTATACCCTCTACTTTTTCAGATTGGTACTGATGGTAACTGACTCTGACTAACCAGTCCTAGACCAGTCTTTAGTGCTATGCTAAAAGACACTTAGAATACAGTTAAAACACCTACATACACTAGGGAACACTATGCGTTGGGGTACCCCTGTTATTAGCATGACCTCCTCTGTAAGCCCCTAGTATATAATAGGGCAGGGGGATTAAAAGTACCTCTTAAAACGCGCCACAGGGCGCGCTTGCACACTGGTGAAGGGAGGGGGGGGCTGAGCTGACGTGTGCAAACACGCCCTATGGCTGTTTTAATTTGGGGGATAAGGTCCCCTTGAATCCTGAGTGTCCCTTGGGTACAACTAGCTCATCAGGTATCTCTAGTTAGCACCACCGAGCTGTCTTGCAGAGAAAATGGGCACGGCCTGGACCACCTCTCTGCAACACAGCACAGTGCTGCTTACTGGAAGCACCTGGTGGACTAGTTGGCCCCCATGGGCCCTCAGGATTGAAGGGGAATTATTTCCCCAACTTAAAATGCGCCACAAGGCGTGTTTACACACGTTACCTCAGGCCCCGTCCCCTCCCTTCACCATTGTGTAAACCCGCCCTGTGGCCGTTCTAAGTTGAGAGATTAAGTCCCCTTGAATCCTAAGTGTCCCTAGGGTCAAACTACCCCACTAGGTACCTCCAGTAAGCGCCACAGACCTGCGTTCCAGAGAGGTGTAAAAAGGGGCGTGGCCCTGACCACCTGTCTGCAACGCAGCTCCCTGGCACACACTGGAGATACCTGTTGGGCTAGTTGGCCCTTAGGGACCCTCAGTATTAAAAGAGAGTTAATCCCCAACTTAAAACGCGCCACGGGGCGCGTTTGCACAGTGGTGAAGGAAGGAGGCGTGCCCTGCAGTGACATGTCTGCAAACACACCCTGTAGCGTGGTTTAAGTTGGGGAATTAATTCCGCCTCAATCCTGAGGGTCCCTGGGGGCCAACTAGCCCACCAGGTACCTCCAGTATGCACCAGAGAGCTGCCTTGCAGAGAGGTGTTCAGAGGCCACGCCCCTTTTTACAACACTCTGCAACGCAGCTCCGTGGCGCTTACTGGAGGTACCTGATGGGCTAGTTGGCCCCTAGGGACCCTCCGGATTGAAGAGGAATTAATTCCTGAACTTAAAACGAGCCACAAGGTGTGTTTGCACACATATCACCTCGGGCCCCGCCCCCTCCCTTCACCACTGTGCAAACGCGCCCCGTGGAGTGTTTTAAGTTGGGGGTTACCCCCTTGATTCCTGAGGGTCCCTGGGGTGCAACTACCCCACCAGCTACCTCCATTAAGCGCCACAGAGCTGCGTTGCAGAGAGGTGTAAAAAGAGGCGTGGCCTCAGAACACCTCTCTGCAACGCAGCCCCCTGGCGCATACTGAAGGTTCCTGTTGGGCTATTTGGCCCCCAGGGACCTCCAGTATTCAAGGGGAATTCGTTTCCCATCCGCAAACGCGCCAGGGGGCACGTTTGCAGAGTGCTGAAAAGAGGGGGCGTGGCTTCCGGCACGATGCCGGTATTTCTTTTTTTTTTTTTTAAGGGGGGCTGCATAGACCCCCTTCTTTTTCTTATTTTTTGGCCCTGGGGACCCCATCCCCCAGGGCCTGCCTCCTAATTTTTTTTTTTTAATTAAATTTTGGGAAGGGGGCCGCGTGGCCCCCCTCCCGAGGACCCCATCCCCTGGGACATGGCCAGAGGAGGGGGCTACATTGCCCCCCTCCTCTGGCCACTAAAGGCCCCGGGATCCCATCCCCCGGGGCACACCTTTTTAATTAATTTATTTTTTTGAAATTTTGGGGGGGGGAGGGGGCTACGTGGCCCCCCTCCGAGGCCACTAATAGCCCCGGGGACCCCATCCCCCAGGTCTGGCCCTCTCCATTGGGGGTCGTGGGGGTATCCCCAATCCCGCCGGCTCCCCGCCTCCTGCGGGAGCCAGCATTGCTTTTCCACATGGGGAGCTGCTAGCAGCTCCCCGTGTGGAAAAGCAAATTGGTTTGAATTTAAAATTCAAACCAAGTTTGCTATGGCAGGGCGGGAGCCGCGAGGCTCCCGCCCTGCCATAGCAAACTACAGTGTCCCGGGGGTGGGCACCCCGGGACACTGCAGGAGCCGGCACTGGGGGGTGGCGGTCCCCAGGGTCATCATTGGCTCTGGGGGGGCGGGCGGCCCCCCTCCCACCAATTTTGAAAGCCCTGGGGGGTAGTGGTCCCCGGGGCTGGGGGGTCCATCACGGACCCCCCAATTCACATATTTAGAGCCCTGGGGAGGTGGCAGTCCCCTGGGTGTGTGGGGGGCTTGAGCCCCCCCACACAGGGTATTTATTTATTAGAAAAATACACAAGCCCCGGGGGTGGCAGTCCCCAGGGCTGCGGGGGGCTGTGAGCCGCCCCGCAAATATTTTCACAAAGCCCCAGGGGTGGCGGTCCCCAGGGCTTGGGGGGTCCTTTGGCCCCCCCAGCCATTAATTTTTGAAGCCCCGGGGGGTGGTGGTCCCCGGGGCTGGGGAGGCAGAGAGCCCCCCACATATTTACATAAAGCCCCGGGGAGTGGTGGTCCCCGGGGATGGGGGGCCCTTTGGGCCCCCCAACCCAATACATACATAGCCCCTGGGATTTGACCCCCGGGGGCAAATTAGCAACGAAGCGCAGGAGCCCGCGCTTCGTTTTTGTTTTGGCCCTGGGGGTCCTTGTGGCACCCTCTGAGCAGGCCTAGGGGGTCAGGGTGTTTCTACCCTGCCCCCTTTTTGCATTCTGCGTGTTTTTTTCGTAGGTTTCTTGTGCCTCGGTTCTACAGAGGCACGAGATGACTGCCAATACTTCCTGGTTTGGAGTGTTGACAGCCAATTAGCATACAGCTCGTGGTCGGCAGGGTGCGCAGATCCACCGCGCCCATAGATATATCTATGATTTTACTTTTTACTTTTGATTTTCTCAGGAACTACTGAACGGATTTACACCATTTAAGCAAAAGGCTCGAGTGTGAACCAAGGTCTACATTTCTGCCAAATCTGGTGTAATTCTGTTCAGCAGTTCGGGCTGTAGCTGCGACTAACGGTCCCTATGGAAAATTGCATGGGGAAAACACGTTTTGGGACCCCCCTTTTTTCTCGGTCCATGCTTGACGAATCACCCCGAGACTTTCAGGATAGGAGTGGACTGAAGCGGGCCACGAGTTTTGAAAATTTCGCGAAGATTCGTCAACCGGCGCCAAAGTTATTCCAAATAGAATGTTGCGGATTTCCTATGGATAATAGGTCCTAACTATAACTACCTTCTGGCGACCGCCAGTAGGTAATATATATATATACATTCACTGAAAAAACCATAGGTTTCACACATGTTATAGTTAGCGGAAATTTTACTGATAAAAAACCAATGAAATTGCCCCGTTATAGTTAGTGCTGGCAACTATAACTCACGCGACCGCAATCCTCTGCTGATGCTAATACTGTATTTAGACACTTATTTGCCCATGTCTTCTTCCATACATTTTTAGCTATACATATATTACAAATATTTTTTTTTATAAAGACACATATGTCATCAGCAGAAGATTGCGGTCGCGTGAGTTATAGTTGCCAGCACTAACTATAACGGGGCAATTTCATTGGTTTTTTATCAGTAAAATTTCCGCTAACTATAACATGTGTGAAACCTATGGTTTTTTCAGTGAATTTGCAAGGTTTTTTAAATGCTAATTCCTAACTATAACGTGTGTGAAACCTATGGTTTTTTCAGTGAATTTGTACGGTTTTTTAAATGCTAAGTTACTTTACGCCATTCGAGGCGTGCGCGCCCACTTAACGCAGTGCGTTCCGTGCACGGTTTTTATCAACTTTAATAAGCCCTGTACATTTGGTGGCCTTCGGCCACCAAAAGCACAGGGGGTGGGGTCAATGTGGATAGTGTTTTTTTTATTTCGATTTTATAATTTCATGTTGCCAAAATATAGTTCTTTTACTGATTTCATAAGCCCTGTACATTTGGTGGCCTACGGCCACCAAAAGCACAGGGGGTGGGGTAAGTGTGGATAGTGTTTTTTTTATTTCTATTTTTTACCGTACGCTTACCGTAAGCGTACGGTAAGCGTACTCGGCGAAATTGCCGAAAAAAAAATAAAACCGTTTTTGCTCTTGGGGGATGTTTGGGGACTCCCTCAACATGACTATGTGGGAGGGAGTTGTCAAAACAGCCCCGTAACATGTTTTTTGGCATCATGTTTGATAAATAACACTCAGTGCGAGAGACAAAATGGCGGACGCCGCTTCCTGGTTTCGGCCGATTCGAATGTTTACTAAGATCTAAGAGCCAATCAGATTCACGCTCGCGCACGCCACCGTACGCGTACCGTAGGCTTACCGTAAGCGTACGGTAAGCGTACCGTAAGCGGGCTCAGATATATATATTGATTTAAAGGCTATTTTCTCAGAATCTACTGAACAGATTTACACCAAACCTACAAAAGGCACTTCCTTGACATAGGGACTACCTCTCTGCCAAATTTCTAGTAATTCTGTTCAGCCGTTCGGGCTGTAGCTCGTTCTAAAGGTCCTATGGAAAAATGCATGGGAAAAACGCGTTTTGGGACCCCCTTTTATCTCAGCCCCCGCTTGACGTATCCCCCCGAGACTTTCAGGGTAGGAGCGGAGCGTAGCGCCCCACCTATTTTGAGAAATTCGCGAGGATTCGTCGACCGGCGCCAAAGTTATTCAAAATAGAATGTTGCGGATTTCCTATGGAAAAGGGGTCCTAACTATAACTACCTACTGGCGACCGCCAGTAGGTAATATATATATGTTACCTACTGGCGGTCGCCAGTAGGTAGTTATAGTTAGGACCCCTTTTCCATAGGAAAACCTCAACATTCTATTTTGAATAACTTTGGCGCCGGTCGATGAATCCTCGCGAATTTCTCAAAATAGGTGGGGCGCTACGCTCCGCTCCTACCCTGAAAGTCTCGGGGGGATCCGTCAAGCGGGGGCTGGGATAAAAGGGGGGTCCCAAAACGCGTTTTCCCCATGCATTTTTCCATAGGACCTTTAGAACGAGCTACAGCCCGAACGGCTGAACAGAATTACTCGAAATTTGGCAGAGAGGTAGTCCCTAGGTCAAGGAAGTGCCTTTTGTAGGTTTGGTGTAAATCTGTTCAGTAGATTCTGAGAAAATAGCCTTTAAATCAATATATATATCTGAGCCCGCTTACCGTACGCTTACCGTACGCTTACCGTAAGCGTACGGTGGCGTGCGCGAGCGCGATTCTGATTGGCTCTTAGATCTTAGTAAACATTCGAATCGGCCGAAACCAGGAAGCGGCGGCTGCCATTTTGTGTATTTCACTCAGAAAAAAAAGAGTGAAAACAAGAAAAGGGGGCAATGAGGAGAGTTACAGACCCCCTTACATTTGTGAGGGGGTCAAAGAAGGACTGTAAAGTACAAAGAAAACATTTATTGATTTTAAAAAAAATCACGGGGTACGCGTACGGTAAGCTTACGGTAAGCGTACGGTAGAAAAAAAAAAAAAAAAAAAAAGTGGTACCTACAAGTAAGTACCGATGCAGAGTCTAAGGTTCAAGAGGAAGACTCTGTTCCCTTCATCATCGAAGTGCACACCATCTCCTCTATAAATGTCTTGCATGTCATAACGCAAGTTGTTGTGGTAAATGGCACCCATACCATAGTCACGGAGGAAAGCAGAAACAGATTTGTTGACGTGCTTTCTTGCTTTGTCATCACACCGCGTGCCCACCGTGCGTGCACGGCACTAACTGCGTAAAGTGGGCGCGCGGTGCGCGAAGCGCACCGCGTGCTCACCGTGCGCGCACGGAACGAACTGCGTTAAGTGGGCGCGCACGCCACGAATGGCGTAAAGTAACTTAGCATTTAAAAAACCGTACAAATTCACTGAAAAAACCATAGGTTTCACACACGTTATAGTTAGGAATTAGCATTTAAAAAACCTTGCAAATTCACTGAAAAAACCATAGGTTTCACACATGTTATAGTTAGCGGAAATTTTACTGATAAAAAACCAATGAAATTCCCCCGTTATAGTTAGTGCAGGCAACTATAACTCACGCGACCGCAATCTTCTGCTGATGACATATGTGTCTTTATGAAAAAAAAATATTTGTAATATATGTATAGCTAAAAATGTATGGAAGAAGACATGGGCAAATAAGTGTCTAAATACAGTATTAGCATCAGCAGAGGATTGCGGTCGCGTGAGTTATAGTTGCCTGCACTAACTATAACGGGGGAATTTCATTGGTTTTTTATCAGTAAAATTTCCGCTAACTATAACATGTGTGAAACCTATGGTTTTTTCAGTGAATATATATATATATATATATATATATATATATATATATATATATATATATATATATATATATATATATATATATATATATATATATATATATATATATATATATTACCTACTGGCGGTCGCCAGTAGGTAGTTATAGTTAGGACCACGTTTCCATAGGAAATCCGCAACATTCTATTTTGAATAACTTTGGCGCCGGTCGACGAATCCTCGCGAATTTTTCAAAATAGGTGGGGCGCTACGCTCCGCTCCTACCCTGAAAGTCTCGGGGGGATTCGTCAAGCGGGGGCTGAGATAAAAGGGGGGTCCCAAAACGCGTTTTTCCCATGCATTTTTCCATAGGACCTTTAGACACAGCTACAGCCCGAACGGCTGAACAGAATTACTTGAAATTTGGCAGAGAGGTAGTCCTCAGGTCAAGGAAGTGCCTTTTGTAGGTTTGGTGTAAATCTGTTCAGTAGATTCTGAGAAAATAGCCTTTAAATCAATATATATATCTGAGCCAGCTTACGGTGCGCTTACGGTGCGCTTACCGTACGCGTACGGTGGCGTGCGCGAGCGCGATTCTGATTGGCTCTTAGATCTTAGTAAACATTCGAATCGGTCGAAACCAGGAAGCGGCGGCCGCCATTTCGTGTGTTTCACTCAGAAAAAAAAGGGTGATATCTTGAAAAGGGGGCAAGGGAGAGAGTTACAGACCCCCTAACATTTGTAAGGGGGTCAAAGAAGGACAGAAAAGTACAAAGAAAACATTTATTGATTTTAAAAAAAATCACGGGGTACGCGTACGGTAAGCTCAACGTACGCGTACGGTAGAAAAAAAAGAAAAAAAAAGAAATGAAATGCAGATTTAAGAGTTTAGATATTAGGGGGCTCTAAAAAGAGCCGTTGTGTTTATGAAGTGATTTTTTAGTGGTACCTACAAGTAAGTACCGATGCAGAGTCTAAGGTTCAAGAGGAAGACTCTGTTCCCTTCATCATTGAAGTGCACACCATCTCCTCTATAAATGTCTTGCATGTCGTAACGCAAGTTGTTGTGGTAAATGGAACCCATACCATAGTCACGGAGGAAAGCAGAAACAGATTTGTTGACGTGCTTTCTTGCTTTGTCAATCTGCGGACAGAAATGATTGGACCAGTTCCATTTTTGCCTTTGGCATATGTTAGAAAACACAAAGGCAGTTTTAGGGAAAAGTGAAAACAGTTGTGCAAAGGTGTCCTTCATAAGCATTTCCAGACCTACCCCAGTCAAAGTGCCTAGGTCATTGCCACCACAGTGCACTATTCTGAGGTCAGGGTGTTGGATTTGCATGAAGGATTTCACCAATGGCATCAATTGGTGCCACTTTAACCCTCTCTGACCAATCCATTTAATGTCTACATTTGGCAAAGCAAGGTCTCTCACCATATCTGTTTTCTCTGCATACTTTTCACTCCAGAAGACATAGCTGTGCCCTACAATCCACACTGTGAACATCTTCAAAGGAGAACTGGATGCACTCAGGAGGTGTAATTCAGTAGAATGGTAAAAAGAAATGAAAGACAGTTTGGAAATGGAGGCATACATATTTTTTTTATAAAAAAAAGAACTGATTGGCTGTTTCATACCATTCTAGAATAAAAACTAGGCTGTATGTGTAAATTAATAGAAGCATGTTTTGTATTGGTACAGAAAAATGTGTTACCAAAGAACAGTACTATGGATTTGCTGTTAGGTTTGAAAAGTCAAGCACTCTTGCTCTGTGGAATTGAAACATTGTTTGGTGAACTTCTGACCTAACTCCACACAGCAGTGTTCCATGAGCTGTTGCTATGGTAGCAGGCAGAAGTCAAGTTGGGGGAAGGGTACTAGGCAGAAGTCAAGTTGGGGGAAGGGTACTTTTGGAAAAGGGTTGGTTTTCAACCAATAGAAATGTGTGATTACATTTGAAAAAAAGGGGGAAGCACTGAGATTTGAAATTAACATGTATATGTGTGGAAAAAGAGAGGGAAAGTTTGCCATTATCTGGTTCTGCTGAGAGGAGAGAGGTGTAAAGAACAGAGATCCTGGCTCTGATAATCTGCTGTTTGAGTGCCACATTTCTTTCACAACTAACTAATTTTAAAGGTGAGTTTAGAGTTTGAGAGGGGATGTATATGGTAAATTAAGAAATGAATAATAGAAATGGAATTCCTTTTGTTGAAGTTGTGTTTATCATTTTCTGTTTTGGGAGAAATTTAAATGTGAGGAACATGTAAAATAATATGGACTATGTTTTCACGATAAATTAAGGTGTACTGGTAAAAATAAGGAATACTTTAAGGGTTTGAGGTTGCACTCAGTAATGCAAATACATACAGCATCAGTAAGGCTGGTTGCCCTTGCTGGAGTGTAGGCAGTCACCCAGGTTACAAATGGTGCTGGTCTCAAAAAGCTGTTTGGACATGTGCTGTTTTCAGAATCTGAAAAGTGGATTCAAGATGTGTCAGTCTGTAAAAGAGTTTATCACTTGCCAAAAAAAAGAAAAGTAAGTGTGCTTTCAAATTGGCAAAGAAATTTTGTTTTGTGACTAATGTGAAAACATGACTCTGTGTGCAAATAGGAATTACAGGCAGAGATTTATTGCGTATTGCTCTGGAGATTTCACATTTGCATTAGATGGAAAGGGGGAGCCATTTTTTTTGTGTAGAAGCAGACTCTTAGCACACACCCAGCTGCTTATCCTGTGGAATCATGCACAGTATTCACAACCGAGTGGGGTTTGAGGTTTCAGTCAGTAATGCAAATACATACAGCATCAGTAAGGCTGGTTGCCCTTGCTGGAGTGTAGGCAGTCACCCAGGTTACAAATGGTGCTGGTCTCAAAAAGCTGTTTGGACATGTGCTGTTTTCAGAATCTGAAAAGTGGATTCAAGATGTGTCAGTCTGTAAAAGAGTTTATCACTTGCCAAAAAAAAGAAAAGTAAGTGTGCTTTCAAATTGGCAAAGAAATTTCGTTTTGTGACTAATATGAAAACATGACTCTGTGTGCAAAGAGGAATTACAGGCAGAGATTTATTGCGTATTGCTCTGGTGATTTCACAGTTGCATTAGATGGAAAGGGGGAGCCATTTTTTTGTGCAGAAGCAGACTCTTAGCACACACCCAGCTGCTTATCCTGTGGAATCATGCACAGTATTCACAACCGAGTGGGGTTTGAAGTTTCAGTCAGTAATGCAAATACATTCAGCATCACTAAGGCTGGTTGCCCTTGCTGGAGTGTAGTCAGTCACCCAGGTTACACATGGTGCTGGTCTGAAAAAGCAGTTTGGACATGTGCTTTTTTAAGAATCTGAAAAGTGGATTCTAAATGTGTCAGTCTGTAAAAGTACTTATCACTTGCCTAAAAAGTAGTAGAAAGTATGCTTTGCAATTGGCAAAGAAATTTCGTTTTCTCCCTAATTTCAAAGCATGACTTTGTGTGCACACAGGAATTATTTTTAGATATTTAATTTGTGAAGGTGTTATTGTGATTTTCATTTATAGGAAAGGGGTTTATAGTATTTTAAGATTTCTAAAGAACATAAAAAATGTAGTAATATATTTAAATAAAATAAAGGAATTTTTTTTTAGTTTTTTTCAGGTATTGCTGAAGAGCAGTGAACAAAATTTAACTTGCCTACAAAATCCAGACTAAAGAAAGACCACAAAAAAAACCTATATTTGAAGACAACTGGAGGACCTAAGTTAGTTGGAGATGCTCATGTTGGGAAAAAGAAAAAATCTTCTGGTAAGCAGACAAAAGATTTTTTAAAGAACATATTCAAAAAAAGGAAAAATGTACAAAATGTCTGTACTGGAAAGAATGTTTTCAATAGAAAAGGACAGGAAAAAATTGAGAATTTAGTTAATGCAAATATACCTTCTGCAACTATAAAGATTAACTTAAACAGAAAAACAGCGTTTAAAGACATACGTAGAAAAATGTTTCAGAGAAGAGTTATGTCCAATTTGATAAAGGATGTGAAGAAATATAAGCAAAAGGCAAAATTTTACAAGAGAAAAAAAGAAATTGAAGCCATTGCAGCAAAGGCATTAGAATTAAAAAGGAAACTATTCATTTTAATTTTGAATAGGATGCGTACATTAGATAAAATGGTTAATGTACTGAAATCACAAAGCAAAAGGAAAAGAGTAGTGAACAGAACAAACTTTTGTAAAGTGTTTTTAGGAAAGTGGATGCATAGTTCAAGTAGTGAACCTTTTTTTAATGAAGAGAGCTATTTTCAAAGTAATAGTTTGCTGCATGCAGTTGACACCAGAGGTCGTGCTTATGAAGTGAAAAATGGTTGCATAATGGAGAAGGAGATAATGGTTCCAAGAGATGAGGTACAAGTGATGGCGGATGAGGCTATGGGGAGACGTCCTAAAGCCCCAGTGTACACTTGGAATTGTAGTAGTATTTGCACTGTGCGTCAGGAATCTATTGATAAATTTCGTGAGTTTCTAAGAGAATATAGTAAAAAAAAGTGTAAAACAGAAGATTAAGGTGCTTCAAAGTCTAGATCCATGCAGAGTGAGAGAGAATACTGGTTTGCAGGGTCATTCTCTGGCTTGTCTATCTAGAAAAGTGTGTAATAGTGTTTTCCATCATTTTAGGATGCTGGCTGTTCATCATACTGAAATGAGAAAGTTTGTGAGACGGTTGTATTTTGCTAAAAGTCCAGCAATAAAGTTAGATGAATTGAATAGGGCTCTGTTCCGTGGATCGGTATCAGATGTAGAGAAGGTTGTTGATGAAATTCAGTTTTGTTACTTTGGTCCTGAACAAAACAGTGCAGAAAAGGACACAGTAAATGAGGAAGAAGTGGAAGAGAATGTAGAACCCTCTGTAAGTAAGACATTTAATGATCACATAACAAAATTTGCAATAATCTCTAATGAAAGACCAAATATTACTTGTATTTGTTGCCGCAGAACTCATTATAGAAAACAAACTAGGAATGTTGATATCTACAGAAAGAGTGAAAATGAAGATAATTATAAGTGGAAGGATTTTGCCACATATATATTTCTTGAAAATTGTTTTGAATTGGGTGAAGATCAGCGTATTTGTAAATACTGTTACAACAAGTTAGAGGAAAATAGAATGCCGACCAGAGCTGTACATAATAATTTAGAATTGGATGCTATTCCTGCTGAACTTTCTGAATTAAATACATATGAGTCTATACTCATTCAATGTGTTCATCCGTTCCAGACCATAGTACGTATGGAGCCCAAAACTGGTAAATTACCTCCTTCAGATTTACTGAGAGGTTTAAAAGGTAGAGTGGTGTATTTGCCCTTGGATTTGAAAAAAAATATGGAAACTATTGATGCGGATACTTTGGAAACTGAACCATTAATTATTCTGGTTAATGGTGTACCTACAAAGAATAAGAAGATTTGGCAGGAGCTGGTAGATGTACGGAAAGTACAAAGAGCAAATTTGTATTTGAAAAGGAATAACAAATGGTATGAATCAATTTATATAGAAGAAGAAGAAGAAGAAGAAGATTTACAAGAAGACACAGAAACACCAACTGGACAAATTGAAAAAGTGGACAAGTCAAAGGAAGAAGAAATTTATGAACATTTTAGCATACATCCTCTTCATTCAAAAGAAGTTATGGGAGACAATATTGATCTGTTTCAGATGAAGAAAGCAAAAGGAACTCCCGTGAGTGCATGGGAGGAGAGCTTGGAAGCTCGATGTTTTCCCCAGCTGTTTCCTAAAGGAAAAGGAGGACGATACGATGAACGTCCAGAACAGATTCCAGCTTCTGAGTATCGGACTACAAGACTATATGCTGAAGATCCCAGATTTCGACAAAGTATTCCTTATTTGTTCCATCTTTTATTTGAAAGCGACTTGTCTGCACTGTCTTATGCAGTAAATCACATTTTAAAAAGTGGAGTACATTTACAAAATGTGTCTGCTAAGGATTTTATGGAGAAAGTGCAGCACCGAGATGATCATTTGGAAACACAACTGATCAATCTGATGGCTTGTCAGCGTGGGACAAATGAATATTGGTACCGACGCCATGGTGAATTAAAATGCATGTTACGGAATTTAGGAACACCAACATGGTTCCTTACCCTAAGCTGTGCTGAGTACGCTTGGGATGATTTACTGGATTTTCTACGAGAGGCAAATTCAAACATTAAAAACTTCGAATACAAGACAGCAGGAGAACTGTGCTCATTGGATCCGGTTAATGTTTGCAGATATTTCAATCATAGATTTGAGGCTATGATGTCCTTCATCTGCAATAAAAAAAATCCACCTCTAGGAGAAGTAGTGGATTTCTTTTGGAGAAAAGAGTACCAGGCAAGAGGTGCTCCTCATATTCATATGCTGTTGTGGATCAAGGATGCCCCAAAGTTTGGAACAGATGCTGATGAAGCAGTGTTATCTTACATTGAAGAATATGCAACATGTGCTATACCAAAAAGCACAGAAGAGAAAAAGTTAAAGGAGCAAGTTTTACGTTTCCAAAGTCATCGGTGTGGAAAATACTGTCGACGGAAATACAAGAGCAAAGATAAATACTACACTAAATGTCGATTTGGATTTCCTAGACCTGTTCTTTCAAATGGAAGAGTAAACAGTTTTATGTCATCTGTGAGACATACTATCACAAGAAAATCACCTAAGAATACCTACAACCTTAAAAGAAAAGAAGAATCAAAAAATATAAATGACTACAACCCAGTCATTTTATCCATGTGGAATGCTAACATGGATATACAGTATGTAGCTGACAATTCCATTGCTGTTGCTCGATATGTAACGTCTTACATTACTAAATCAGAAAAAACTGAATTGAAAGAAATGTGGGAAGAGATTTCTCACGAGAAGACTGTCAGTAAGAAGCTGTACAGTTTCAGTTTAAAGATGTTATCGCATCGAGAAATTGGATCCTACGAATGTTCAGATAGGTTATCTTCTGCAAGTCTCTACTCGAAATCAAGAAGAATAATTTGGCCAAGTTTAGGCCTTGCAGCAATGAGAAATCGGGTACTGAAATCTGTTGGAGAAATTGAATATTTGGCCGAGAATGACCCAGAAAGTACAGATATTTTGAAATCAAACATATTGGACACATATTATCCCAAGAGAAGTCATCATCTGGAGAACATGTGTCTCTATGAAGTGCTGCAGAACTACATTTATTCACGGAAAGCCGCAGAAGACATCAACAATGGAAAATATAAAGTCATTGGTGAGGAAGGATGTTTGGTGAAGCAAACAAAAGGAAGTTTGATAAATCACAGGAAGCTGAGTTGCGACACTACTGACAAAAAGGAATTTTACTACTTGGCTCTTTTACAGCTGTTTAAACCATGGCGTACAGAGGATGAACTACTGGGAGAATTTCAAAGCTATGAAGATTCTTTTAATGCTTGCAAAGACAGCATACAATGCAGTAAATTCTCAACTTATCTGCAAATGTTAAATGAAGAAATTGAACAGGAAACTACAATTGCAGCAGAAGTAGCTAGAGACAGTTCTCAGGACAGCCAAAGTTCAGGAACACTCAGTCAAGATCCCCTAGGACAACCAATCGTTGAAAATGAAGCATCAATAGCCATGAATGAAGTGGAAACGGCTATGAATCAAGCTCAAGAAGAATTTATAGACTTACAAAATTTGGAAAGACAACTGAATGAAGAGCAGCAACAAATTTATGAAGAGATCAGAAGCAAAATTGATCACGGATTTCAACATGAAAAAAAAGAGTGCTCATGCACATCATTTCATCCAATCAGGATGTATGTAAGTGGACAAGCTGGAACTGGAAAAGGTTTCTTAATAAAAATCATCAGAAGCTACCTACAGCAAAAAACGGATTCTACTTTGTCTTGTGTGGTTACTGCTCCAACTGGGTTAGCAGCCTATAACATAAAAGGAATCACCTTACATCGTTTGCTAATGTTACCAGTGGAGCATGAGAACAAAATACAATACAACAAGCTAATTGGAGAAGCATGCTTGGAAGTTTCAAGAGTATTGAAGAAGATGCAAGTTCTCATTATTGATGAGGTGAGCATGGTATCAAACTTAATGCTTGCCTTTGTGCATTTAAGAATGCAGCAAATTCTAAGGACAGACTATGACGTGTTATTTGGTGGAAAACATGTCATAGTTTTTGGGGATCTTCTACAGCTTACTCCAGTTAAAGGACAACCAGTGTTTAATACTGTGACACATGAAGACACAAAGAAGTCATTGGGAAGCATTGGTAATGCAAATATTTGGTCCTTCTTTGAGTACAAGGAACTTACTACTAATATGAGGCAAGCAAACGATGAAGAATATGGAAGTATTCTGAAAGATATCAGGATTGGACTACTCACTGAAGCAGGCACAAAAGCATTACAGAGTCGGTTGCTACATAATTTATTTCTAAAGGAAGAAATAGTTGCAGAGAAGATATACAAGAACATTGCAGAAAAGAAAAGTGTCATCTGCTTAATGCCAACTCTACGTGAATGCTCAATATTCAATGAGGAGCTTTTGAAATTGGAAAAGGAAGATATCAGGAAATTGGAAGCAGTGGACAAAATTGAGGATGGAAGAATTACTATCACATTAACAGGCACACTGAAAAATAAATTGGATTCACTAGAGAAGAACATTTCCAAAACAGCTGGATTAGAAAAAAATCTATATGTTTGCATGAACTGTAGAGTATTTTTAAGGAGAAATTTGGATGTTGAAAAAGGTTTAGTTAATGGAGCTATGGGAAGAGTTGTGGGTTTTATTAATTATCAGAAAAAAGATGGAATTGAATGTTTAAAAATAAAATTTGATCAGATAGAAGAAGTTAAAGACATTTGTCGTTGTTCAGTTCGTTTCATGCTTGTGAAAGACTTATATGTACGTAGGAAGCAGTTTCCGTTTTCTCTAGCATATGCTGTAACTATTCACAAGTCTCAAGGATTGACTGTAGATTGTGCATTTGTGAACATTGGTTCAACTGTGTTCAAAGAAGGTATGGCATATGTTGCTTTGTCACGAGTGAAAACATTATCAGGTTTATTCATGATAGACTTTGATGACTCAAAAGTTAGTGCTGATACAAATTGTGTAAAGGAGTATAATAGATTAAGAAGAAGCTATGCTCCTCATTTAGGTCAGTATCCTGTGTTGGAGAAACGTGTAGTTTCTCGTAAAAGGAGAAATGAGAATATCTGTAATGAAGATGTAGAGAGGAGGAAAAAGAAGAGGAGTGATGTAATTGCAAGCAAAAAGAAAAAGGAAAATGAAGAACAGGTTGTAGGATGTCATTTTGAAAATAGCTCTGGTGTCAACTGCTACGCTAATGTAGTGCTGAATGTTGCATTTTATCTGGAAAGTGTGCAAGAGCAGATAATAGTAAATCAGGGAAAAAGATTCTGTTCTGAGTTGAGTCTCCTTTTTCAAAAGCTGAGTAATGATAAAACTCAAATGGAAAGTGCTACTGAAATTAGAAAACTTTTAAATGTATGTTCAGGACGAACAGTTTTCTCAAAATGTACAGCAAGACGCACAGGAATTCTTGATGTTTTTTCTTCAGGTACTGGAAGAAGAAGGGGTTCCCATTGAAAATTTGTTTGGTCTCTCTTATAAATGGGAACATAGTTGTGAAAACTGTTACAATATATGTGGCTCTAATGTTGATTCTGAAAGGTTTATTTATTTAACATTGCCAGAAAGTAAAACAGTCACTTTTGCTAAATTAGTTAAAGATGCTAATCATAGCATGGAATGCAGTGAGTGTAAATCTGACATGTTTTCAACGTTAATTTTAAAGGAATACGGACAATATGTAATTTTAATGATGCAACGCTGTAAAGCTGATGGTTCAAAATTAGATACTTTAATAAAGAAGTTTACAGGACAGCAATTATCAATTTCAGGAAAAACTTTTGTAACAGTTGCAATAATTTTCCATGAAGGACCTACTGTAACTTCTGGACATTACACAGTTTATCTTAAATGTGAAAAAGGCTGGACTCATTCCCAATTGATTTTTAAGCAACGTTTGCCTTTTGATTTAGCAAATTCCTATCTAATCTTCCTGAAACCTAAATTTTAGAGAGATTTGGCAACATCTGTACAAAACAATTTTACCATTTTATTGGATTAACATTGGAATTTTCAAAAAAAATGATTTTACAAATTATCATTTGGCCTAATGGAAAGGTAACCAATGGTAATGTGGACTTTTTCAATTTTTAATGAAACTTTGGAAAACCAAAAATTTAGACAAAATCGGTAACATCTGCACAATTTAAATTTTGGAATGTTATTGGATTGCCATTGGAAATTTATTCAAAAATGATTTTTAAAATTACTATTTGGCCATGCGGAAAGGTAAACAATTCTATTGTGGACTTATTTAATTATTAATTAATCTTTCGGAAACCAAAATGTTACAGACAATCGGTGAGATCTGTACAATTTAAACTTTAGATTTTTATTGGATTACCATTGGAAATTTAATCAAAAAAGAATTTTAAAATTACTATTTGGCCTAAAGGAAATGGAACCAGATGTATTGTGGAGTTATTTGAGATATATTTTTGTGATTATACTTCTGAAACAAAAATGTCAGACGGTATTTTAAAGAAATAAGTATTGATATTAGATGATATTTTTTAAGAATATTATGCATTTCTATAAAGTTATGTTTATGCAAAAAGAGATTGTGGGCTTTTTTAAAACAATCTTTGAGATTGTTAATTTTTTTTTTGCCCGCTGTTAAATGATGAATGCAATTGCTTTCACAATTTATAGTGAAATGCAATATATTCTGAAAACAGCAAAAAAAAGGCAAATTTTTTTTTGAAAAATATGTAAATATGTGTACTGTATTATAAAATGTTTTATTAAATATTAATACTTTTTTCTTTTTTTTCAGATTGAGATAGAACATTTTCGAAAACTAGAACCATTTTTAAAGCAATTAAAATTAAATTTAAATTAATAAATATTTTTTTGAGTGGGTATGGTAAGTCAAAAATTACATGGTCCCTTTTTTCCACTGCTCCACAATCACATTTTCAGTTTTTCATTGTAGTCTCTCAAGGACCTTGTAATGTGATAATTGATTTTTCGTGTTTTTTAAAAAAAAAAAAAAAAATTACGCGTACGGTAAAAAAAAAATTTAAAAAAGTTTTAAAAAACATATCAAAAAAAGTTAAAAGGTAAGGTTGGCTCTTAAAAGAGCCGTTGTGTTCATGCAGGGACAGAGGAAAGAAAGAGTGGGAATATTAGTCTCTACGACAAATGTGCTGATCTATTAAATTGTTCACTAGGGCAACACTGGTCTCCCTATGAGCAATTAGATCATGACAAGTGGCGCACCGAACTAAATCCCTCGAAAACCGATGGTTGATTTCCAGAGGACGAGAAAAAGGAGATGCTCCTCCCACAGATGAAGGGCTCAGCTGACCTGCCGAAGATGGACTTGGCACTGCAGATGATGGACCAGGCTGAGCTGCTGTGGATGTGCTTGGTTGACTTACTGAAGGGTTACCTTCAGTATGTCGAGCATATGTCCTACCATGTACATCATGAAGGTGTCTCAACATGGTGTGATTCCCGAAGGAATACTTCTTGTTGGGATTCCCTCTTGAAAGTACACGGCCACAAAGCTTACAAGTCACTAAGGGTGCATTTACCTTTTGCTGGCCCTCTGGAAAAGAAAAATACTCCCATATGAAAGAGCTCTTTTGTTTCCTCCTTCTCTGCCTCAAGGTAGTGCTGCTAGCCTCACTCTCAGAAGAGTTCTGCTGTTCTGCCATCGTATCACAAAGACAACTCAGCTCCTTCTCCTAAGGGATCACAAGCAGAAATGAGGGGGATGGGTGTGGTGTAGGAGAGTTCTAGAACTGAAAGTAGTTTCAACCAATCAAAAGTTGTGTTTCATGATCACATGACCCACCGTGCGCGTACGTTACGCTTACGTTACGCTTACGGTGCGCTTACGGTAAAAGTACGCATGCGCGTAAAAAAGACACGCGCTCGCGCGCATGCGCAAAACAGTCACTCCACAACACTTCCGCGTAACGTGCGCGTGCAGCGTACGCGTTACGCGCTGTGCGCGCGTGACGTACGTCTACGCAAATTGCGTAAATGAACGCAAACAGCGTAGAAATCTAACGTAATGAAAGCAAGACGTGCGCTTACCGTACGCGCACGTTAAAAAAAAATAAAAAAAATAAAAAAGGAAAAAAAAACCAATATGTTATGCTAATAAATCTTACCTGTTTATTTTATAAAAATGGTAAAAAAAAACATATTGTAGAATTTTTAAAATGTAACCATAGTCTTTAAAAAAGGATAGAAAATTAAAATAAAAATATGTAAAAAAAAAAGAAAAAAAAAAAAATTAGCATTTAAAAAACATTGCAAATTCACTGAAAAAACCATGGGTTTCACACACGTTATAGTTAGGAATTAGCATTTAAAAAACCTTGCAAATTCACTGAAAAAACCATGGGTTTCACACACGTTATAGTTAGGAATTAGCATTTAAAAAACCTTGCAAATTCAATGAAAAAACCAAAGGTTTCACACATGTTATAGTTAGCTGGACATTTCACTCGTAAAAAACCAATGAAATTTCCCCGTCATAGTTAGTTCAGCTAACTATAACTCGCGCGCCCGCAATGCACTACTGATGACGTCACATATTACATCACTCATGACATGGTCACTGACATCACTCATGACATCACTGATGACATCTCAAATGACATCACTGATGACATCATCCTTGTGATAGAGTGGCAGATCTCCTCTTTCCCTAATATAACCTTTGATACACACATACAAAAATAGAAACTAAAATGTTCAAAACAATGGACATACCAATATCAGTTACAACAACCTATTCAGTAATTCTAAGAACCACATACACATCCACTCATTCACCAACAGTCCTATACAGTCACTCATACATGCACTCACTCATCATATGTACTCATACACCTATACATCCTGTTACACAATGCCACTCATCCATAGAGTTACTCACACATAGTCACTCATGCTAATAAAGAAACAAACATACATTTATTAGCTTATACAGTTATACACACACCACCACACTTACTTCTACGGAAACTTACACATAGTTAGTCTAAAAAACAATCACTTATAGAAACACATACTTATTCATACAGGAACTCTTTCAATCTCTCACTCTCACATATACTCACGTATATACACCAATAGTCACATATACTAGTTTAATAGATATGTAGTTACTCATAAAGACACTATTGAGACAGTCATTCACTCACTAACACACCCATACACACACTCATCCACCCATACAGTCCTGCACACATGTTGTCTTCAACACATACAAAGAGTGAATCACTCATTCATGCACCAATGCACTACATAATACCCCCCACCGAACCATACAGACACTCAGACTGATACTTAAAAAAAGAACTATTAACCTATATAGATACCCATGAAGCTACTCACCAACCCATGCAGCAACTTATACACAAAGTGAGAGACTGATACAGATATTTTCATATTTAAACATTACTCAGTAAGCCATGTATTCACTATGATACACTTAATCAGTCAGTTACACAAAACATTTTTTTTAAAAAAAGCATCCATTTAGACACTTATATACCCATTTATTCTTCCATTGACCTTGAGATATACATAAATATAAAACATATTTAATTTTCAGAAAAACACACATTCACTGGATGATGTCATCAGTGATGTCATCAGTGATGTCATTTGAGATGTCATCAGTGATGTCATGAGTGATGTCAGTGACCATGTCATGAGTGATGTAATATGTGACGTCATCAGTAGTGCATTGCGGGCGCGCGAGTTATAGTTAGCTGAACTAACTATAACGGGGAAATTTCATTGGTTTTTTACGAGTGAAATGTCCAGCTAACTGTAACATGTGTGAAACCTTTGGTTTTTTCATTGAATATATATATATATATATATATATATATGTATATATATATATATATATATATATATATATATATATATATATACATAGGGGATAAAGTACCCCCTGCCGTATATTATAAGTATACTGCAATATCCTGTATGCCAGGGAGTACTTTATTCCATATAGAACACAGTCACAACCTCACCTTTCTCACAAACCACTTAAAACCGTGGTGCGTAGCTCTTTCATATGAAAGAGTGAGCATGTTTGCAAACACAAAGAATAAAAATAAAACTGTTAGAGCAAAATTAAACACATCAAAAACCTGCTAGGTATTTGTTGCACACAGATTTTAGAAACAGTTCAATACAAGTCAGTTTAAAAAAAAAAAACGCTGCAGTAGCTCCGGACGTGTAGAAACGAGAAGAAAGATTCCAGCTTTTCTCTATCTAAGGAGTGCAAAAAATAAACATGTTCTCTATGCTTGTTATTCTAAGCTATTAAAATAAAGCAGAAGAAAGAAAAGACATGTTTCGTTTGTTGCTTTATACAGCTGCTTCAATTATCACAGTGCCATTCTCGTTGAGCTGTAAAGTGACAAAAGCATTTTACCTCTCCACTGAGTGCCACTCTCCACCCTAACTTGGGAACTACCCAGACTTCTCTGCTTCTTTTTTGCATAACTTATGCGGCACTCTAAGCCTGAAAGAGTATTGTTTTGACTTATACTGGGTGTTCCGTTGTGTTTGGACAAAGCTAAACCTCTCTTAAGAGCTAGAATGATAGCCAAACATGTCAAGGGTTGCTTTTATTCATTGCAGGTTGGCTTGGATGGTATTATACTACTCCAAAGAAGATGTAATGCTGTGCCTGAAGTGGTAAATGGCGTTTGTCATGTTAAAGTTAGGCGTGGATGGCACTGTGCTAATCCTATGCTTAAAGACTTTGCTGTAGAAATGGAAAAATACGTTGTCCCTTTGTAGCTCGGTGTAGATGGCACTGTGCTAATCCTATGCTTAAAAACTTTGTTCGAAAAACAGACACTTGAGTTGAGCAGATTCAGAGTGTCGCTGGTGTTGTGGGGTGCTCTATACAGGAGCTGCTCTCCACCTAAACTTTGGAACCATTAGAGTTCTCTGCTTCTTTTTTGCATAATTTATGCAGTACTCCAAGCCTGAAAGGTTATTGTTTTGACATACACACACAAACACACTAATATATATATATCTAATCTCTAAGTGGAAACTAGTTTGTGTATATGTCGTACACCATAGGGGCTTGGTAGTGATGTCTTTATGCCACACAATGCTCAATATGTTCTCTGATTTTTTTGCCTTTGATTTTGCTTTTATTTTAGTTTTTTCTGGAATGGGGTATACAGCTACATTTAAACCGTCTTTAGACAAGTCCGCTGCCTTCACCCATGGGAATCATATATTTTTTCTTTAAGTTTATATTTTGACAACACTATTTTTAATGCACTTCGAGCACTTTATGGTGACTATATATACTCTATAGCCTATGGACTGCGGGATTAGTTTTCAATAGATCAAGCATATGTTATATGATATAGTGTGTTTGGTCCAGTAAGTTGTCAGGGGTCAATTATTTTCAAGTCCTAGTATTTGTACTACCAAGCAAACACCATACGTAAAAGGATCTGTTAAAAGGCATTGAATGTTGATTATAACGCGTAAAGTATTTATGTTTTTCAATTCAAACCATGGGGTAACAGGATGCATTTGTGCATAGGTAGATGACAATGATTGACCTATTTCAAATAGATGACGACAATGTCAAGGTTTGGATGAATAGAGAACTAGGATAATTTTTAAGCTACTTTCGGGGTCCCGTTTTGACCGACAATAATGAATTTCGGAGATTAAATGGTATAGCCCCAGTGCTTGTTTTCCTTCCCCTGCTATTTACCTGTATGGTGTAATTTGTTGTTTGTATATACTTGACCTTTTTGACGGAACTAATGAGATGTTCTTATTATGATGCTAGATTGTATAGTATTTTTTTTATGTCTATATCTATGTCACTAACGAACAACCAATCATGAGGCTGTTTAGTCACCAAATGTATATAAATATGTCACTTTCTTGTGACGAGCTCATGTGAGCAAGGCCACCGGGTTGGCCGAAACGCGTCTTTTCGAATTTTGCACCAGACTGATGATCTAATAAATCGGTACTGCGGCTGGCAGTATCAGCACAAGAAGAAGTTGTCCGTCTCTCCTTTCGGTGCCGTAATGCACCTTTGAGTGGTAATCGGATATATATATATATATATATATTCACTGAAAAAACCATAGGTTTCAGGGGCGTTATAGTTAGCTGGACATTTCCCGCGTACAAAACCCTAGAAATTACCCTGTTATAGTTAGTTCAGCTAACTATAACTCGCGCCCCCGCAATGCACTGCTGATGACGTCACATATTACATCACTCATTACATGGTCAGTGACATCACTGATGACATCACTGATGACATCTCAAATGACATCACTGATGACATCACTGATGACGTCATCCATTGAGTATGTGTTTCTGAACAGTTTTAATACGTTTAATATATATAGGGAAAGGCCTGTTGAAGAATAAGTGGGTGTACAAGTGTGTGAATGGGTGATTTTCTAGGTGCGTAACTAACTCTATAAGTGAGTCATCAAATGTATCTTACTGCAGACTAGTGACTAAACTGTGTGAATGTCTGTATCTGTCTATCTGTTGGTGTATAAACGGCTGCATGGTTTTGTGAATAGCAATATGAGTGTCTCTATGGGTTATTGATTGGTTGTCTGAGTACCTGTATGGGTGCCTGAGTGTATGTGTGGGTGGGGTGTGTGTGACTCTTTGCATAGATGTGTGAGTGGGTGATTCTATGGGTGCATGGTTTTAAGAGTGCAACTGTGATGGACTGTATGGTTGGGTGAGTGTATGTAAGGGTGTGTTAGTGATTGAATGTATATCTCAGTTGTACATGTGACAGTAACTACATATGTGAAACACAGTGTATATGTGTATAAGAGTAAATAACTATCTATATGTGAGAGTGTGTGATTGCGGGACTGGCTGTATGGATGAGTGTGTGCTTGTACTAGTAATTGAATAAGAGTGTCAACATTATTTAGTATTTTTATGAGTAAGTGGACTTGAGTGTGTTTAACTGTATAGGTGAGTCAATTGGACTGTGTTTAATTATTTGCACAACTGACTAGGTGTGTCAGTACCTCAATAGATGATTGGCAGTGTGTGAGTGTCTATATATCTGTATAAATGCATATGATAGTCTTGTACGGAGTGACTGTAAGTATGAGTGACTGTACAGGTGAGTGAGTGGAGGTGCATGTAGACCTAAGAGTCAATGAGTGGGTATGTAGTTATTGGTATTGGAGTATCTATGGTCTTCAAAATGGCTGTCTGAAATTTTGAGTCGGTGTATCAAAAGTTATATTAGGGTGTGAGAAGGTGTACTAATTTATCACATGGATGACGTCATCAGTGATGTCATTTGAGATGTCATCAGTGATGTCATCAGTGATGTTACTGACCATGTCATGAGTGATGTAATATGTGACGTCATCAGCAGTGCATTGCGGGGGCGCGAGTTATAGTTAGCTGAACTAACTATAACAGGGGAATTTCTAGGGTTTTGTATGAGGGAAATGTCCAGCTAACTATAACATGTGTGAAACGCCCCTGAAACCTATGGTTTTTTCAGTGAATTTCAAAGGTTTTTTAAATGCCAATTCCTAACTATAACGTGCATGAAACCTATGGTGTTTTCAGTGAATTTCAAAGGTTTTTTAAATGCTAATTCCTATCTATAACTTATCTCTGAAGATATCATAAAAAGCATTATTTTTTAAAAGTAGGGTGCACATTAGTTTTGTGGAAAAGCATATTTGTGATTGGTTAAGAAAAAGCAGTTTCAACATGGAGTACATATCAAAGGATAACATTTGCTCAGATCAACCACACCTGCTACTTGCATTTGGAAGGCACTGTTCGAACTTAAAACAATCATCAACTTTTAACCTGCATGTGTCGTTAAATATTCAAGAAAATGTTACAAAAAAATATCGTTAAGTTTTAAAAAATTGATGAACTTTTAACCTGCACGTGTTGTAGAATGTTCTAGAAAGTGTGTTGATAGAATATGTTGCACTTCTGACTTCTATGTGTTGTTGAATATTAAAAAAACGGTTCATATGGAAAATTAAAAAGAAACCAATAGAGAAGTTTTGAAACCTAAAAGAATCAAAGAACTATTCAAATTTATTCTTTACATGTATTTATGTGTGCAGCAACAACATTATAGACACAACAGCACTAGGAAGAGGAAGAAGCAGGGAGTGGGGGAGGGGGGAGATGGGCAGAATGGCACACATGCACAATTAAGTACAACACACATATAGACTAACAATGGCCAAAATGAAACACACCAACAAGCAGGACAAGTCACACAACCTGCCAACATCACACCACTGAACGAGCATAGAAGTGAAAACCACGCTGCATTCATACAGGATGTGTACAAAGGCCAGTCGTTGGTGTTGTGGGATGTCTGCGACTGTGGTCATCATGGATGAGATGCCCAGCATGTGGCACATGGTCGAGTTCACTGTGTGTTATGTTGCCAAACGGCTGCACCTCCCTCCCACAAGCCCCCACACTTTTGTACGGTGCGCTGTTGTATCTCGTGCACTCGTACGGCACTCCATTGTAATGCCTATTTGCGCATGTCCTGCTACATTCCAACTACAACATCACAGTGCCGTTTGGAGGTGGTGCATGCCAGTTTAGAACATCAACTGCTGCGGCTCTTGTAGCAGGCCACAACAGAACACAGAGACACACTTACCGCACTTCCTGTACACAGACATGTCCGAGACACCCCGTTCCCCTTGCCAGATAGGCACACCCCTGCATTGACCTGTGAACCCCAGACCAGCACATGCCAGTTGTGCATGCAGGAGGATGCGTGCGTAGCTACACATCCAGGCTCACTGCCAACGCTGAGGTGACAGCACACTGTGATGTTGCAGGGCTCGTGCCTATCATGCTGAGACAATGACCACAGGGACACACTTACTAAGATGTGGGTTTGGGGGGCATTGGCGGTCCTGGAGTTGTTGAGATGAGTCTTCTGGCCCTCATGGGTATCCCTGTATCATGCTCATTGACTCTATGGTACCTGTGGGTGTTCTGGTGTGGCTCTTGGCTGTGTTCCCTTTCATGGTGCAGGTAGTTGTCCTGCTCAACACCAGCAGAAAGCAGGTGTAAAATCCCTGGTGCTAACGTGTCTTATCGCCGGAATTTGTTTCGCATTGCAATTGGTGTGAAAGTTGTGATGTGATTTTTTTCGTGTGCAGAACAATATACGAACTGAGCAGTGTATCTCATCAAGATCCAGCACCAGACGCACTATTCCCAATCAATATAAATACAATGAGATTTCTTAATAGATTTTGTGTGTAAACTGTAAGTGCAGCCAATACCTCAGTGCAATTCAATACAGGATTTTAGTATTTAGAATAAATCGGAAAGGTGCACCTCGTGTCTTTTTGCACAGGAACGACTCCTCTCCATTTCATTATCAGCACTTTAACGGAAGTAAATTTGAGATAAATCTAACACACTATTCAGAAGTTGGTGCAAACTGCAGATATCACCAGTATTCCAGCGATAAGTGCCCCAAAATTTAACACCATGGTGGACTCCATGAAATAACAGTAATAAGAACAAGAAAGAGTCACACAGCAGTAAAGAGAACAACCAAAACCGTTATAATTTTTTTTTTCAAACTTTATTTTTTATAATAATAAATATATAAACGAAAAACTATTTTCAAACTTTATTTTTTTATTAACATATATATGAACAATAAACTAATAAACAAAATGTAACAACAATAATAAAAAACAACAAGGCGGAACACTACTGTGGGGACAATGGATGTCGACGACAGACCTGGAAAATAAGAAAGATTGTTAAAAAAAAACAACATGGTATTCTCAACAAAATACCACAAGAAACAAATCACAGATATATAAAATGCATACAGCTAACAAAATTTTATAAGTTTAACTTACAAAAACTGCAAATGTTGCCGCTTTAAAATATTTACCGAATCTGAAGAAAATGTTTTGCAGAAGGCACCACACCAACAACGTTTTTCTTCAGTGGTGAGGACATTTTTTACTTTTTCCAAGGAGCAAACAAAGACCAATGCCACCTTCGTCACTCGCAAGATTTGCCAAAGAGTTCTGTTACGAGGAGATCCTAACAAAAAATACTCGTGCGGCACAGCAAGTATGATGAAACACCTAAGGACCCTTCATCCAAACAATCTTGCACGAGAAGAGTGCAAACAGATGAGAAACACTCCTGTTCTGTATCTGTAAAAAAGAATCACAAATATATTCCATTACTGTACAAACACATTTTATATAAAAACTGACTATGAAACTATAGCCCTGAACCACAAGTGTGACGATCATTAAAACGCTACATGCATAGTGCATACTACTTTGAAGCAGTTCATGCCCTAAAGCCTACCTCACTAAAAGACTACATGCTAACTGACTAAATGATTACAGTACTATAAGGAGACACACTGGGTGACTCACAGGGTGTTTGCTAGAAGAGTATGAATACTAACAAGGGAATAGAAGGTGTGAAACACAACTGTGTAGGTGATTAGAGGACTGCATCCATACTGCATAGGCATTTAAAGCAGTCCATGTGCTAAGGCCTGGCTCACTGCATGACTACTTGGGTACTGACTGAATGATTATCGTACAGCAAGGAGAGTGCCTTGGTGAATTTATAAGTGCTAGGCTTTTTGCACAGGGAATAGATTAGTACTTGGTACTGAATGGGTCACTAGAGGAGTGCAAAGGCAGTGACAAGTGCTGGACTGTATGGATACTGACTAGGAAATTGAAAGTGTGAAAGACAAGTGTCTAGGTGGTTAGAAGACTGCATGCATAGTGCATAGGGGTTTGAAGCAGTCCATGTGCTAAGGCCTGGCTCGGTGTATGAATACTTAGGCACTGACTGAATGATTAGAGTACTGCAAAGATAGTATATTGGTGAATTTATAAGTGTTTGGGTTTTAGCACAGTGAATGGATTAGTACATGGTGCTGAATGGGTCACTAGAGGACTGCAAAGAGAGTGACAGGGTATTTCCTGGAAGTGTATGGATACTGACTAGGGAATTGAAGGTGTGAAAGACAATTGTGTAGGTGGTTAGAGGACTGCATACATAGAGGATAAGGGTTTGAAGCAGTCCATATACTAAGGCCTTGGTAACTGGATGAGTACTTGGGTACTGACTGAATGATTAGAGTACTGCAAGGAGAGTGCCTGGGTGAATTTATTAGGGTTTGGCGCTGTGAATAGATTAGTACATGATGCTGAATGGGTCACTAGAGGAGTGCAACGGCAGTGACAGGGTGTTTGCTGGAAGTGAACGGATACTGACTGGGGAATTGAAGGTGTGAAAGACAAGTGTGTAGGTGGTTAGAGGACTGCATGCATAGTGGATATGGGTTTTACGTAGTCCATGTGCTAAGACCTGGCTCAGTGCATGAATACTTAGGCAGTGACTGAATCATTAGAGTACTGGAAAGAGAGTGTCTAGGTGAATTTATAAGTGTTTGAGTTTTGGCACAGTCAATGGATTAGTACATGCTGTTGAATGGGTCTCTAGAGGACTGCAAAGGAAGTGACAGGATGTTTCCTGGAAGTGTATGGATACTGACTAGGGAATTGAAGGTGTAAAAGACAAGTGTATAGTATGTCAGAACACTTTTATTTGAAGCAATCTATTTGGTACTTAGAAACTGACTAAATAATCAGACTACTTCTAGGACAGTGCTTAGGTAAAACTGTTAAATTTTCAGTTCTGCCACAGTGAACAGAATAGTACATGGTACTGCACCTTAGTGTCAAACCCGGACTCATTTTATCAATGCATAAGCAAAGACTAGCTTCTAATGCTACTAAAACTTGACAACATGAGAGGTTTTAAATTAGTTATCTGTCAGCAAATACACAATGTTACCAAATGCTTCTCTCACAGTGGTTCTCAAATGCACACAAACTCACAGTGTAATTCTAGACAACAACCACTATACCTAGGAGTTTACCAAAAATCATTCACTACTGTGGAGGTGGTAAGCGAACTGCACACAATCTTCATATTTCAGGACTGCACTTTTGTGTCAAAGCCTGACTCATTTAATCAAAGCATAAGCAAAGACTGGCTTCTAATGCTACTAAAACTTCACAACATGACCGGTTTTAAAACAGGTATATGTCAGCAAATACACGATGTTACCAAATGCTTCTCTCACAATCCTTTCCCAAATGCACACAGACTCACAGTGTGATTTTAGACAAGCAACACTATCCTAGGAGTTTACCAAAACTCATTCACTACTCTGGAAGAGTTAATGGTACTGCACACAATCTACATATTTAAGTACACCACATCAGTGTCAAAGCATGACTCATTTAATCAACGCATAAGCAAAGACTGGATTCTAATCCTACTAAAACTTCACAACATGACAGGTTTTAATACAGTTATCTGTCAGCAAATGCATGATGTTACCAAATGCTTCTCTCACAGTGATCCCAAATACACACTAACTCACAGTGTGATTCTAGACAAGCACCACTATCCCTATGAGTTTACAAAAACTCATTCACTACAGTGTAAGTGGTAAGGGAACTGCACACAATCTACATATTTCACAACTGCAATTTACTGTCAATGCCTGGCTCATATAATGAAAGCATAAGCCATAACTGTCTTCTAATGCTACTAAAACTTGACAACATGACATGTTTTACAACACTTATCTGTCAGCAAATACACGATGTTACCAAACACTTCTCTCACAGTGGTTCCCAAATGCACACAGACTCACACTGTGATTCTAGACAAGCACCAGTATTCCTAGGAGTTTACCAAAACTCATTCACTACACTGGAAGTGATAAGGGAACTGCACACAATCTACATATTTCACGACTGCAATTTACTGTCAATGCCTGACTCATATAATGAAAGCATAAGCCATAACTGTCTTCTAATGCTACTAAAACTTGACAACATGACAGGTTTTAAAACAATTATCTGTCAGCAAATACACGATGTTACCAAATGCTTCTCTCACAATCATTACCCAAATGCACACAGACTCACAGTGTGATTTTAGACAAGCAACACTATCCTAGGAGTTTACCAAAACTCATTCACTAGTCTGGAAGAGTTAATGGTACTGCACACAATCTACATATTTAAGTACAGCACATCAGTGTCAAAGCATGACTCATTTAATCAACATATAAGCAAAGACTGGATTCTAATGCTACTAAAACTTCACAACATGACAGATTTTAAAAGTTATCTGTCAGCAAATACATGATGTTACCAAATGATTCTCTCACACTGATCCCAAATGCACACTAACTCACAGTGTGATTCTAGACAAGCACCACTATCCCTATGAGCTTACCAAAACTCATTCACTACAGTGCAAGTGGTAAGGGAACTGCACACAATCTACATATTTCACGACTGCAATTTACTGTCAATGTCTCACTCATTTAATGAAAGAATAAGCCATAACTGTCTTCTAATGCTACTAAAACTTGACAACTTGACTGGCTTTAAAACAGTTATCTGTCAGCAAATACACGATATTACCAAATGCTTCTCTCACAGTGGTTCCCAAATGCACAAAGACTCACTGTGTGATTCTAGACATACAACACTATCCCTTGCACTATATCAAAACACATCTAGAAGTAGTACTACATTTTAGTATAGAAACAAAACATAACTCATTTAACGAATTCATAAACAATGACTGGTTTCTAATTCTACCAAAATATAAAAACTGCACAGTTATCTGTCTACAAACACATGAAAAACACAAATGCCTATCACAGAATGGTTTCTACATGCACACACATTGTAGAGAAAAAAAGTACTCCCTACACTTTAGCAGGAAAAATACATTAGTCTGATTAAAATCAAAATAGTCTACATGCATCCCCTCACAATTAAATAACTCATCTTTCAAGTTCTTTTGTAGATTAAGGAGTATATAAATCAGTCACCATATTTTCTTTTACAGAATCTCTGCACTGTGCACCTCTCAGCAAAAGCAAAGAATGGAAAAGTTTCCCTTTCATTTTCCACACATTTACATGTAAACATCAAATCACAATCCTTCGCACATAAACTCAAAAGCAAACACACATTTCTATTGGTTAAACATTTCAACCCTTTCCAACTGAAATACATTTCAACCCTTTCCCCAATGTGCCTTCTGCCTGTTACCATAGAAAGAGGTCATGGAACACTGCACTGAGCTCACAGGTCACAAGTTCAGTACAAAATGTTCCTACACAAGACAGGAAGTCTGCTTGACTTTTCAACATATCAGCTTATCATATATAATTTTCCTTACAATCTGTTTTTGTTAACCAATAACAATCATACCTTTAAAAAACAAAAATATACACCCTAGCTTTCAGTGTAGAAAGTTGTTATACAACCAATGATTTCTTGTCGTTTTTCAAAAAACGTTGCCGTGGATCCGCGCACCCACCGCGAGAGCATCCGTGCATCCAACGCGATAGGATGCGCGCACCGTGCGCGCATTTCGCCGCTTTTAAAAAAAAAAAGGGGGGCCACAGGGGGTCCTTCTGGGACCCCCTAAGCAGATCTAGAGGGTCAGAGTATTTCCACTCTGCCCCCTTTATATCTTTTACACACTTAGTCCCCTTCCATCTTCAGCCTCGCTTCTACCGAGGCAGAAAATGGCCGCAAACAGTTCCTGGTTTTGAATGTAGAGAGACGCTCGACAGCCAATTAGCATTCAGCGCGCGATCGGGAGGGTGCGCGCTCCGTTCGGGGAGGGTGCGCTTACGGTGCGGGTACGGTCCGCGGATCCTCCGCGGCCATAGATATTAGTAACTTTTTTCCCTAATTTTCTCAGGAACTACTGAACAGATTCACACCAAATATGCAAAAGGCACGAGTCCGAACTGAGGACTACCTCTTTGCCAAATTTGGTGTCATTCCGTTCAGCGGTTCGGGCTGCAGCTGCGACAACAGATCCTATGGGAAATTGCATGGAGAAAATGCGTTTTGGGACCCCCCTTTTTTCTCGGCCCCTGCTTCACGGATCACCGCAAAACTTTCAGGGTAGGAGCGGAGCGGAGCTGGCCAAAAGTTTGGAGAATTCCGCGAAGATTCGTCAATCGGCGCCAAAGATATTCCCAATAGAATGTTGCGGATTTCCTATGGAAAATAGGTCCTAACTATAACTATCTACTGGCTACCGCCAGTAGATAAAATCTATCTATATATATATATATATATATCTAAGTTCCAACAGCTCCTACTGGACAGCTAGCCCCTTGGAAAGTGGCGTACACGCCAGCGAAGCGACTGGCAATCAAATTTCCAATATACCAAAGTTATGTGCGCTCTCAGGCAAGTAAACGACAGATCCAACAGGTGAAGGTGACCAGGTTTATTTCATAACGCGTTTCGACTGTGTCCGCAGCCTTGCTCACATGAAACCCAGGTTTCATGTGAGCAAGGCTGCGGACGCAGTCGAAACGCGTTATGAAATAAACCTGGTCACCTTCACCTGTTGGATCTGTCATTTACTTGCCTGAGAGCGCACATAACTTTGGTATATTGGAAATATATATATATATATATCTATATACATTATCTACTGGCGGTCGCCAGTAGATAGTTATAGTTAGGACCGTGTTTCCATAGGAAATCTGAAAATTCTATTTTGAATAACTTTGGCACCGGTTGACGGATCCTCGCGAAATTTTCAAAACTAATGGGGCGCTCCGCTCAGCTCCTACCCTGGAAGTCTCGGGGTGATTCGTCAAGCGGGGGCTGAGAAAAAAGGGGGGGCCCAAAACACATTTTCCCCATGCATTTTCCCATAGGACCTTTAGTCGAAGGTACAGGTCGAACGGCTGAACAGAATTACTTGCAATTTGGCAAAGAGGTAGTCCTCAGGTCAGGCATGTGCCTTTTGCATATATGGTGTCAATCTGTTCAGTAGTTCCTGAGAACATTGCAGCTAAAAGTACATCAATATCTATATGCGCGCGCCTTAACGTGCGCGAGTGTAATTGTGATTGGTGGTTACAGTCAACATTCGAATCGGTTGAAATCAGGAAGTGTTGTCCGCCATTTTGTGTGTGACAGTGAAAAAGAAAGGTGGAGAACGTGAAAAGGGGGCAGGGTACAGAGTTCCTGACCCCCTAGCTTTTGTCAGGGGGTCCCTGAAGGACCCTGAAGGGTAAAAAAAACATTTTATTTTTTGTTAAAAAATCGCGGGGTGCGCGCACCATGCGCAAACCGTCGCAAGGTGCGTGCACGGCGGAAAAAAAATCATAAAAAAAATAGAATTAAAAATCAAATTTAAGTGTTTAGATGTTAGGTGGCTCTAAAAAGAGCCGTTGTGTTAATTGCAGAACAGAGGAACAAAAAAATGAATACAATTATAGGGTGCCGCATGTGTGCTGCTGTATCTTGCTCTCTATTAGGGGAATGCTGGTGTCCCCATAAGAGAGAAGTGCATTGCACGCATTGCACCGTATATGCACCCTCTTGAACAGAGGGTGTATATCCAGAGGAACAGAAGCAGGTGAAGCTGCCACCGCAGATGAAGTGCTCGGCTGAGCTGCTGCAGATGTGCTCGGCTGAGCTGCTGGAGGGTTGTCTCTAGCAGCTCGAGCAAAAGCCACAGGATGTACTCCTTTAACGTGCCTGATCATAGTGAAAATACTAAAAGAGTATTTCTTTTTAGGATCTCCTCTTGATAAGACAACACCACAAATAGTGCAGGTGACTTTTGGAGCATTCACCTTCTTCTGCCCCTCTGGAAATCTAAAAAATTGCCAGATAAAAGAGTCTTTCTGTTTCCTCTGTCTCACAAGGGTCTCCTGCTCACTCCCAGAAGATGACTGCTGCTCTGCCATTCTCAAGTACTGGAGTACTGGAAAAGCTGCTCAGCTCCTTCTCCCAGGGAATCAGAAGAAATAATGAGGGGAGTAGGTGTGGTGTTGGAAGTTTCTGGAACTGAAACTACTATAAACCAATGAAAAGTGTTGTTTCTTAATCACATGACCTGAAACTACTATAAACCAATGAAAAGTGTTGTTTCTAAATCACATGACTTGCGCGTACGGAGCACGCGCGCACGCGCATACGGAGCACGCGCGCATGCACGTACGGAGCACGCGCGTACGGAGCACGCATGATGTACGCATGCGCACACGGAGCACGTACGCATGCGCACACGGAGCACATACGCATGCGTGCACAGTGCGCGCACAGTGCGTGCACGGTCAAAAACCCTTAAAAAAAAAAAAAAACAATGTTAAAGTGTTTATAACTTTATAGAAGATATTAACTATGCTGTTCAACTTTACCCAAATTAAAAAAAAAAAAGAGCTGAGCCATTCCATATTACAGGATAAAGTCAATCTATAACTATATACATAGGTAGCTTATTGTAAAATATATATTTTAAAAATATAATAATACATTCATAAATTAGCATTTAAAAAACCTTGCAAATTCACTGAAAAAACCATAGGTTTCACACACGTTATAGTTAGGAATTAGCATTTAAAAAACCTTGCAAATTCACTGAAAAAAACATAGGTTTCACACACGTTATAGTTAGGAAATAGCATTTAAAAAACCTTGCAAATTCACTGAAAAAACCATAGGTTTCACACACGTTATAGTTAGGAATTAGCATTTAAAAAACCTTGCAAATTCACTGAAAAAACCATAGGTTTCACACATGTTATAGTTAGCTGGATATTTCACTCGTACAAAACCAATGAAATTCCCCTGTTATAGTTAGTTCAGCTAACTATAACTCGTGCGCCCGCAATCCACTGCTGATGACGTCACATATTACATCACTCATGACATGGTCAGTGACATCACTCATGACATCACTGATGACATCTCAAATGACATCACTGATGACATCACTGATGACGTCATCCATGTGATAAATTACCACATCTTCTCACACCCTAATATAACCTTTGATACACCGACTCAAAATTTCAGAGTTCCATTCTCAAAACCATACATACTGCAATACCAATAACTACATACCCACTTATTAACTCTTAGGTCTACATACACCTCCACTCATTCACCTGTACAGTCACTCATACTTACAGTCATTCCATACAAGACTATCATATCCATTTATACACCTATATAGACACTCACACACCACCAATCATCCATAGAGGTACTCTCACACCTAGTCAGTCATCATGCAAATAATCACACTCCCATTTACTCACCTATGCGGTTATACACACTCAAGTTCACTTAGTCATAAAAATAGTACCACATTCTTACGCTCTTATAGAATCATTGATACAAGCACACACTCATCCATACAGTCACTCTCACAATCACACACTCTCACATCTACCCACTTATATACTCTTACACGCATATATACTGCCTTTCACATATGTAGTTAGTCACAAATGTACCACTGAGATATACATTCAATCCCTAACACACCCATACATACACTCACTCAACCATACAGTTCATCACAGATGCACTCTTAAAACCATGAACCCATAGAATCACCCACTCACACATCTATGCACAGAGTCACACACACCCCACCCACACATACACTCAGGAACCCATACAGATACTGAGACAAGCAATCAATAACTCATAGACACTCATATAGCTATTCACAAAACCATGCAGCCACTTATACACCAACATACAGACACATACAAACATTTACACAGTTTAGTCACTAGTCTGCAGTAAGATACATTTAATGACTCACTTATAGAGTCAGTTACGCACCACAGAAAATCAGCCATTTACACACTTGTACACCCACTTATTCTTCAACAGGCCTTTCCCTATATATATTAAACATATTAAAATTGTTCAGAAACACATACTCAATGGATGATGTAATCAGTGATGTCATCAGTGATGTCATTTGAGATGTCATCAGTGATATCATGAGTGATGTCACTGACCATGTCATGAGTGATGTAATATGTGACGTCATCAGCAGTGGATTGCGGGCGCACGAGTTATAGTTAGCTGAACTAACTATAACGGGGGAATTTCAATGGTTTTGTACGAGTGAAATGTCCAGCTATAACATGTGTGAAACCTATGTTTTTTTCAGTGAATTTACCATAGGTTTCACACATGTTATAGATAGCTGGACATTTCACTCGTACAAAACCATTGAAATTCCCCCGTTATAGTTAGTTCAGCTAACTATAACTCGCGCGACCGCAATCCACTGCTGATGACGTCACATATTACATCACTCATGACCTGGTCAGTGACATCACTCATGACATCACTGATGACATCTCAAATGACATCACTGATGACATCATCCTTGTGTAAGAGTAGCAGACCTCCTCTTATCCTAATATAAACTTTGATACACACATTGAAAAATACAAACTAAAGTTTTGAAAACTATAGAGATACCAATACCAGTTAGAACAAACTATTCAGTAATTCCAAAATCTACATACGCATCCATTCATTCATCAACACTTCTATATAGTCACTCATACATGTACTCAGTCATCATATGTACTCATACACCTATACATCCTGTTACACACCTACACTCATACATAGAGTTACTCACACACATACTCACACATGCAAATAAACATCCATTTACTTGCATATACAGCTATACACACTTACTTCTACAGAAACGTACACATACTTACTCTCTTAAACAATCACTTATAGAAACACATACTTATTTATACAGGAACTCTTCCAATCTCTCACTCTCATATATCCTCACTAATATACATCAATACTCACATATACTAGTTTAAAACTTATGGACTTACTCATAAAGACACTATTGAGACAGTCATTCACTCTCTTACTCACCTCTACACACACTCATCCACCCATACTGTCCTGCTCACATACTGTCTTCAAAACACATACAAACAGTGAGTCACTCATTCATGCATCTATACGCTAAGTAACATCCCCCACTGAACCATACAGACACTCATACTGATACTCTAAAAACGAACTAATAACCCATATACACACTCATGTAGCTACTCACCAACCCATGCAGCCACTTATACACAAAGTGAGACACTGATACAGATATTTAAATATTTAAAAATTACTCTCTAATACTTGTATTCACTGAGATACTGTTAATAAGTCAGTTATACAATTAATTTTACAAAAAAAACATCCATTTAGACACTTATTTACCCATTTATTCTTCCATTAACCTTTAGATATACATATATAAAAAATATTTATTTTTCAGAAAGACACATATTCACTGGATGATGTCATCAAAGATGTCACGAGTGATGTCATTTGAGATGTCATCAGTGATGTCACTGACCATGTCATGAGTGATGTAATATGTGACGTCATCAGCAGTAGATTGCGGTCACGCGAGTTATAGTTAGCTGAACTAACTATAACGGGGGAATGTCCAGCTAACTATAACATGTGTGAAACCTATGGTTTTTTCAGTGAATTTGCAAGGTTTTTTAAATGCTAATTCCTAACTATAACGTGTGTGAAACCTATGGTTTTTTCAGTGAATTTGCAAGGTTTTTTAAATGCTAATTCCTAACTATAACGTGTGTGAAACCTATGGTTTTTCAGTGAATTTGCAAGGTTTTTTAAATGCTAATTCCTAACTATAACGTGTGTGAAACCTATGGTTTTATCAGTGAATTTGCAAGGTTTTTTAAATGCTACTTCCTGACTATAACGTGTGTGAAACCTATGTTTTTTTTAGTGAATTTGCAAGGTTTTTTAAATGCTAATTTCTAACTATAACGTGTGTGAAACCTATGGTTTTTTTAGTGAATTTGTAAGGTTTTTTAAATGCTAATTTATGTATGTATTATTATATTTTTTATATATTTATTTTACAATAAACTACTTATGTATATAGTTATAGATTGACTGTATCCTGTAATATGGAATGGCTCAGCTCTTTTTTTTTTTATTTGGATAAAGTTGAACAGCATAGTTAATATCTACTATAAACTTATAAACAGTTTAAAATGTTTTTTGTTTTTTAAGGGTTTTTCACGGTGCGCGCACCGTGCGCACACCGCGCAATATTTATACAATTTTTTTTTTGTTTTTTGAGACCTTAGGGGTCTTTCATGGTCCCCCTGAGAAGGCCTAGGGGGTCAGGGACTCTTTACCCTGCCCCCTTTTCACGTTCTCCACTTGTGTTTTTAGCTCTCTTCTGCCTCTAAAACTCAAAATTGCAGCTGGGGGGTGCGCGCACCGTGCGCGCATCCCGCGATTTTTTGAAAAAAAAATAAAATGTTTTTTTCACCCTTCGGGGTCCTTCAGGGACCCCCTGACAAAGGCTAGGGGGTCAGGAACTCTCTACCCTGCCCCCTTTTCACGTTCTCCACCTTTCTTTTTCACTGTCACACACAAAATGGCGTCCGACACTTCCTGATTTCGACCGATTGGAATGTTGATTGACATCTAACCACCAATCAGAATTACGCTCGCGGACATTTGGTGCGCGCCCCGTGCGAGCACCGTGCGCGCACGGTGCGCGCATATAGATATTTATGTACTTTTAACTGCAATTTTCTCAGGAACTACTGAACAGATTGACACCATATATGCAAAAGGCACATGCCTGACCTGAGGACTACCTCTTTGCCAAATTTCAAGTAATTCTGTTCAGCCGTTCGGGCTCTACCTTCGACTAAAGATCCTATGGGAAAATGCATGGGGAAAATGTGTTTTGGGACCCCCCTTTTTGCTCAGCCCCCGCTTGACGAATCACCCCGAGACTTTCAGGGTAGGAGCTGAGTGGAGCGCCCCATTAGTTTTGAAAATTTCACGAAGATAAGTCAACCGGCGCCAAAGTTATTGAAAATAGAATTTTCAGATTTCCTATGGGAACTCGGTCCTAACTATAACTATCTACTGGCGACCGCCAGTAGATAATATATACACACATATATATATATATATATTTTTTTTTTCAAAAGTCTCAGTTGACAGCGATGTCATTCACCAGCGTGCGGGTGCACCACGACTGGAACGGCACCAGTCTACATCTTTTTCAAACAACTCCCACAAGAAGAGCACAGTGGGTACTCCCGGTAAACAGAATTCTTTTATTATTTTTTCACAGCGTGCTGTCTGTCCTGACACATTTTGGCTGATCCCAGCCTTTCTCAAAGTCATGTTGCCATTAAATCATTTCACATTTAAAGGTACAATGCATATAGACATAGAAGAAACAACATCCGTTGTGCCTGTGTCCCCATCATTATGCATGATTAAACTGGTTATAATATTGACATAATTTTTTTAATTTAACAAGAAAATATTTTTTACTCTTTTTTTGTCTTACTTTTTTACAAAGATATCTTTTTTTATAAAAACAAACCAACTCAACGTTGTATCAACCCATAATTCATGATAAAGGCTGTGAAGCAGTTTTGGAGGTAAACTCTTGGGCCAGTGCCCGAACCTAATTGGAAGCACCATGCTTAGTTCTTCAGCTCTGGGCCAATGTCCAAGTCCACTTAAAAAGAACAATTGATGGACAGAATGCAGAACAATGTCATACATGCACCCCAGTACAAAGATCTGGGCCTAAATCCATCGTTTTTTTGCTCACCATGCCTTTCCAGTTTGAACCCAGTCACATGCAAATCAGTCTTGACCCTGTGCCTAATGGGAACAGTTCAGCCCGAACTGCCAGGCCAGGTCCTCCCTGGACTGGAAACAAGAATCCTAGGACCGGTTTTGGGGTTTCACCGCTCATCAGCCAGGATAGCTTGACTTCAGTGGCATGGAGAGCACGGGACCCACGTCTGGGCATATCCGTCCCACTCGGGGTGACAGATGCAAAAAGAACAATTGATGGACAGAATGCAGAACAATGTCATACATTCACCCCAGTACAAAGATCTGGGCCTAAATCCATTGTTTTTTTTGCCCACCATGCCTTTCCAGTTTTAACCCAGCCATATGCAAATCAGTATTGACCCTGTGCCCAATGGGAACAGTCCAGCCCGAACTGCCAGACCAGGTCCTCCCTGGACTGGAACCAAGCATCCTAGTACCAGTTTCGGGGTTTCACCCCTCATCAGCCAGGATAGCTTGACTCCAGTGGCATGGAGAGCACGGGACCCACGTCTGGGCATGCCCGTCCCGGGTATGCCCAGTGACCAAGACCTGGACAGGTCAAAACGCGTCGTTTGTTTGCCGGATTAAATCGTAAATGTTTGCATCTATAATCGGAGTGGCTCGTTTCTTACTGGAAGTCGGTAAGAGTGTTTATATACACACACGCACCCACAGGACACTGTGAGTCTCGCATCATGATTCCACCTTTCAACCTGGCTTTCTCAGTATCAAACTCTGGGTACATCCCATGAGGAATTATAGCCCACTGCCCTGAGGCATCCTGCAAGGAATTATGCCAGGACCATTAAATATGCCTATGTCTGCAAGATGGTATTAACTGAATATACATAAAGACCCTTATGAACATACGAATGTCAGGCAACTGACTGGGTGGTTCTGAATGGAATGGTCACATAATTTGTAAGTAGTCCAGAATTAAATCCCATCTCTCGGACACTTCAGCTTTGAAAATCAAGATCATTTTGGGTAAGCAGTTTGGTTTCACTGTCTTATAGTTTACTGAATTATAATTCATGGTTAACTGTGATATGTACACCATTTTATTACCACTATTTCTCTGTTTCTCTTTCTATTTCTTACCTACTGGCAGTCTCCCTATGAATAACCCTCTCTAAATACCTTCTCCAGTTGTTTCATTCTGCTGCCTGTCTGCATAGCCCTTCTCATAACCAGGAAAGTGGGTATGTACCTGAAATGAACTTGAGCAAATTCTTCCATTGTGTAGAGCTTCACATCCGTCTGCTGCTCTTCTGGCTCATCTGTCTGGGATCTTTGCAAAACTGATCTTCTTTGGTCCGGTGACAATACCAACAAACTCTATAAAATTAAAAAAGAGATCAGATAAGCCTCAAACTATCCAACAGAGTAAAGGGATATAACAAACAAGATACTCTCCCAAGGTACATAGCAGAAGAACCTTTTACTCATGGAGAATGGCAAACCTCACCTTTTGTAACATAGAGAATCACTGAAATACTTTAAACATGTTTCTAGAATCTAGACAAGATTTATTCATAGACAAATCCAAAATGTCACAACCCTCCAGGCTAAAAGTATAGCTAAATACAAAACCATCATGTATGCTTCAAGCAATGACTTTGGGTCTGAGGAGGCTCTCAGGCTTTCTTTTGGTATTAACCTGTTTCAAGGTAACACTTTGTCCCAGTCCCCTTTATTTAAATTGAATGTGTGCTTGTTTCAGATAGAATCTTGTCTATGGTTTCTTACTGTATATTTCCATTTGACTGCACCAACATTAAGAAGTGACACCAAAATAGTTGTGAAATGCATTGTAACCACTAGATGCCTGTACTCTTAAAATGAGTAAGATGCAGCTGATGTGGAGATAGCCCAATTGTGTATGTTTATATACATATATGTGTATATATGCATTACACACACACACACACACATATAGAGGTATTGCATGATTCATAATGCTAGCTCCCAAGCCACTCTGCAAAACTTTAACATTGTTAGGGCTACTTGAGTTATGTTGCACTGAGGACTAAATCATCCAGCAAGGGTATGTAAATAATGTGGCATAAAATGCAAATTATATAGCACATTCTCTGTCTGTACTATTTTTATCAGTTTTAGATAGCAGCACCATTTGGTGAAATCTGAAACTTTAGCAAATTGTGTGGCAAATGCATAAAAACCATAATTATGCAGTAAACACCACTGCCACAGAATTGCCTAACTCTGCCGACCCTCACCATTTACCATTATTTTATTAACAATTTATTCAAGGAAAGTAAACAAAGCCTAAACATTCTAATTCCAATCAGTGTCCATTGTTAGCTCTGTTCTGAACAAAACAGCTTTTTTAAGCTAAATATCCAAAAATAAACATGTAATAAAAAAATACATAACCGGTACCATGTATAATATGGTTCTAAATTGCTATCATGGGCTTCTTTTACCACTTACAAACTATTTGGTCTTCTGTCTTGTTGTTTATAATGTCACCTGAACCCCTTAACATCAATTCTGGACCACATTACGATCTAAAATCCGTAGTGAATCCCGCATTCGATCGACAGAGGACAATGTGTGGAAGACAACATCCTAACTAATTCTTGACTCAAAAACACTATCTATAACGTCGACTGCATTGTAATCTGGGCTACTTTTATCAGTGTTTTCCCTTGATACAGAGGACGTTTGTATGTACAAGGGAACTTCTTTAAGGATCCATTGGCAGTTGGTGATTCCTGACTCCCGTTGGATTTGGGATGTTCACCACGCCGCGACAGATACTTCAATGTTCATGAGGTATTGGGGTGGGAGGGATCTAGCTGTAACCAAAATGTCATGGGTATCAATTTTGAGCTGGTGTACTTTACAGTTTAATGAAGCTCGAATCCAAATAACCAAACCCGCAGTAGCCCAGCCCCTTGGGCTGGGAAATACAGAAACAAAGAAATTAAGATATCCTGGCCTGTGGATAGAGTCCAGAGGCCAGGTTTCTTGGAGGAGACAAATGACATTTTTCCATTAGGTTATTCCACTCTGGAATGGATATTTTGGATCTGAGACCAGCTATATTCCATGAAATAAGACACAATTCAGTTAGATCGGAAGATACATGACCCTGTAAAGGAGATGTAGACTTCAGAGGGACAGGGAGGGCACTACTGGATGCCACAGAAATTTAAGTGATGCCTACATTAGAGATGGAGTCATTAATATGCAAAAGGTCAGAGCCAGAAACACGCAAAAGCGACATCACAGAGGACCCTGGATGGGTTGAATGGTAAGACCCCCTCCAGCCAGTGAAGGGCCTGGTGAGATGGAATTAGTTGGCCGCAAAGGAGATGGATCACAAGATAGAACAGTCACCCCTTTAAGTCAGTCTATAACACTAAGTCTTGTTGTAGAAACATCAGGTGTCATACTGATGGCCTTAGTTGTGTGCTGGTGTAACCGGGGGTATTTGAATTGAATGCATGAGTGACCAGGGAGACTAGTCCTAACTTCTATGGCCACCATGTTGTAAACTAGGGCCTTGGACATAAGAGTTAACTCTAATATATTAGAATTGGAAGAGATGGACCTTTAATCACTAACAATATAATCACGAAAAAAGAGCGAGACCCCCTAATGTGGCGTATCCAGTGGGTCACTTTATTCTTCACTAAATCTTTCCCTTCATACCTCCCTGTCATGGTCAGATTGGGAACATTTGTCATCAAAATACGATGAATATGCCTCGTTGTCCCACAGACTTTTTCCCCGCAGGGAATTACCACGCGGTCGTTACAACGACCGCATTGTAATTCTGCATACCATTACCCTGCAAGTCGGAACAACGACTTGTGGAGGGGGGGGTCTGGATGTTGGAATAGTCTAATTTACTATTCCAACTCCAGTCTGCACGGACATTAGGGAAGGTGTTGGATTTTAAATCCAACACCTTCTCCCCCCTCCGCAAGTCGTTGTTCCGACTTGCGGAGTAATGGTATGCGGAATAAAAATGCGTTGTTGTAACGACCGCGTTGTAATTCCCTACGGGAAAACAAGTTTTGTGGTAAACGTTGTTTACCAAATACGATTGGCACTACAAATACCAATTTGTGAGTCATGTAAGTTGGTGTTAAAAATAGAACCATGATTATCTCTGTTGAGAAGGGGAAGAAAATAACTAGTCAAAGCAGTATGTTTTTCCTAGCCCCCAAAAGACTGGCTTTCCAGATAAGAAGATGTTACCTGGTCTAAGCAAGGAGCTTTACCAGCTGCATGCTTAGAGAAACACTGCTATTGATTAGTGACTACAATTCTACATGGGGATTTGATAGGGTCTTTTTTACCGGTCACAATACCTTAAGACTTGGACTAGACGTAGTGGAAGTAGGCTGCCTGTGTAGCACTTGCTGTTTGCTAAAGGCTATATGCTGACTCAGAGTCCATCAAAAATAAAACCATGGATTTAAGCGCCCCAGCTTCAGCTTTCAGATCGCGAAGAAGAGTAGCATGCTGAGCCTGTTCTGTTTGTGTGCTAGAGGAAACTACCTGTCTTGTGGAAATGCACAGGGAATCATTGATGGTGTTGTGCTGGCCGATACTTATTTCTGCCAAAGAAGCATAACGATTACTACACAATAAAACACCCTCTAGTGAAGACTATGAGTCTTGTGCAGAGTCAAAGGGTACTAAACCACTGGTCGGTAGAGAATGGACTGTAACCTCATTGAGTTGCACCTGGGCTCGCTAACTATAATCCTTAAGCAGACCAGGTATACTCTTTTATTTCAAAGAATGATCTGAGGCTATGGAGGCTGTGGTGCTAACAAAAAGAGGGGACTGAGCATGGGTCATTAGGTCATCAATTCGGTCTAATAAACCATTCTTAGCTGCGTCTTATGTTTTTTTTTTTAGTTTTCTTTTTTACCAGACCCGCCCCCCTTCCATGGCCTTCCTTTTCCCCAGTTAAACAAATGGTGCGCTATTAATGAGTTTCACGAAAAAATAAAATTCAACTGTAAATGCAAAACAAAACACAAAAACCTCCCAGGCGTACAATAAAGAAACTAGTCACATTAAGAAAAAAACAGTCATAGATTGGGCATAAAACAGTAACTTTTGGGGTGGGAAGCAATCTGTTCAAGGGGTGGCGCAGACCAGCCCCCTCTGGGCTCTGAGGGGCGTGGACAGGCCCGGGTTGTGCCCGTGCACGTCCAGCGCAGCGGGGCCGCGATGCAGCTTTATTGTTGATTCCCCTCGTAATCAGAGGGACAGGTTTGTGGATGCAGGGATTCTGGGAGCTGAAGTCCCCTAGCGGCTGCAGTCAGCAGGTGCTCTTCCTGTGATGCCGGTAACTGTGGTAGTTAGTTCTGAAGTGATGTTAGCAGCTACTGTGCTGAGACTCCCTACAGCATGCCCCAAAATCAGGTGAAAAAGAGTAGCTGTCCAGCTTGCAACTTTTTGTGAAGATCCGTGAAGTTGGGTTTTCCCATTGCAGCTCACATAATAAATTTGGTTACCAGGATCACCCTCTCCAAATGACACAACTGGCCTTATAATGAAAGCAGCTTTTACTGCTATTCACCTGGACAAATTTCAGGTGGGATAGTAGAACATTTAACTGATATGTGATTGGAGTTTGGTCCCACCCTTTGGTGGCTCTGAGGCCTCAGTACAATATATTATGTCTTTTTCCTGTGACCCTCTCGGGATTGGTTGCCCACAGTTCCCTGTGAGCACATTGGTCCTGGTTTCATGAGACCCTCTCTGTCATTTAGTGCCACTTCCACATCTCCCAACCCAATTTCTGAAAACAAAGGTTTGGTTTTGCATTGTAGTATTCTGTATTGCTATCACAATTTACTTGAGGGGTAGATGGTGATGTCCTTTTGTAAACACTATATTCTTAACAGTGGGTTTGTGAGAGCAGATAAGCAGTAATTAGAAACTAAAAAGTGAACAACCCTTCAACTCGTCACTAAACAGCAAATCTCCCAAAACAGCTGCATCTAACACTTAAGAAAATGAAATATGTACACTTCATAGAAGCTCTAGAAAAATGTAAAAGAAGTAATTGAATGAAGTCCCGCAATAATCATGATCTGAATGATATTTCAGCACATTGAACATATACTAAAGTCAAATAACAAAAAGCATGGCACTTGTAAATCTTGTCAAAGTAAGCCTGTGCAAACCAAACCCAGAAAGTACATTGTAAACCTACAAATTCCATATTGCATCAGACCTGTACATAAAAATAGTTACTTTATGGAATATGCACATTTCTTGAATGCGTTATTGGATCAGGAACTTCAAGATCACTCCTACTTCCAATTAACTAGAGACATATTCTCATCAGAGAGATGCAAATGTTTTACAGAGAACAGTGTGAGGTGCTCTGGGTAGACCCCTTGTCACACACACATGGCATAATTTCATGGAATTAAGAGCAAATGGTTCTTCATCTGTCATCTTCAAATGCCCTTGTGAACCCATTTTTTTCCATTTCTCCTTTAGTTTCCCCCAAAAGGTCTGCAACACTTCAGACTGGTCGCTTGTTACAGTGTACTTGAGAGACACTCAATGATCAAATGTGTGAGACTTAGGGCCCGATGTAGGTAAATATGAAATACCGATTCCTAAATACCGAATTTTACCGATTCGGTATTTAGGAATCGGTATTTCATATGTAGCTAATAATTCGGTAAAAAATACTGAATCGGTAATATTCGTTATTACCGAATCGGTAATACCGATTCGGTAATAAGGAATCACCTTCCCATTCATTCCTATGGGTCTGGAGGCCCATAGGAATGAATGGGAAGCCATTCACTATTACCGATTAGGTTAATACCGAATCAGCAATAGGGGTTGCATATTCAAGGGTGGCAGGGTGTCACATTGACACCCTGTTGCACCCCTGAATCGTGCATGTGTGCACATGTGGCGCACATACATGCCCTAAGGGCATGTATGTCTGCCACATTGCAACTTGAGAAAAGCAAATTATTGCATTCTTAAAGGTATTCGGTATTTACCATCAACTTGTAGTTGGTGGTAAATAACGAATCCTGAATGCAAAAATGCACTCACTTAAGTGCCTCCTACATAGCTTTTAAGGATTTGGTATTTTACCGATTCCTTAAAATAAGGAATCGGTAAATTACCGAATCCTTAAAACATGCCTCCTACATGAGAAAGGGCTAAATACCAGTCGGTAACGGGAAAATTACAGATTTTCGCCCGTTACCGGCCGGTATTTAGCTACCTACATATGGCCCTTAGTGCGATACTTTCTCGCAATCAAATGGAAAGAGATACATTTCAGAAACTACACCCTTCTGAGCAGTGAGAAGTTTTAAACAAATCTTGAAACTGGTGCAAAACACCTGATATGGAAGGCCACTAACCTACTGCCCCTTTCTAAGATCATTATCACGACCACCATAATAACAAGCTCCAGGGCTGGACTACCCACTTACCAATATCGACTAGCCTCTAAAGTGTTACAGCACTGTTCTGCACTTATCACAATCGCTTGCAGCATCATTTTAAGTGCTTACTACTTCAGAGAAGAGTGAGATGGTGTGTTTGCTTCATGTGGCAAGTCTGCACTTGTGCACTATAAGCCGCCCGTTCCCCACACCTGCTGCACACCGTGTAGCTCCGCCATAGGTACCACGACTCCAGCTGTGCCAGCTTCTACAATTACACTATCCCCCTTAATCTGCCTCCAGGTAACAAACTGACACCGCCTTTCGTCGTGACTTCTGGCACGAAAAGTGGCCAGCAATAAAATTAGTCCCTCCTTCCTTTGTGATTTAACCCTTCCCAATCCCAAATGCAACTCTGCTGGATTCACATGCAGTGACCAGCCAATTGCAGCCTGCCTAAGCCATCTTCAAATTAGGTGTGCAGTGCTACTCTTGGACTTCAACCAGAATGGCCTTGCAGCGCTACAGTGACTGATCTAGTCCAGAAAGGTAAGATCTGCTCTGCCCTACAACTGGCTGTATGTTTGCTTCTGTAAGTTACGCCGCAGGTAAGCAGACAGGCTCTGTGTTTGTCTCTTAGGCTTTCTTCTTATCTCAGGGAGACAGAAATTCCACTGGCAGCTGAACCGACTCCATCGACAGAGGCTGGCTGGTGGAGTAGACCAATTTAGAATCCATCCTTTATAAGTTATCATTTTGCAATTTCACAATTATTTTGACATTATATTTATTGTGTGCCTTTAATAATGTGTGTGAACATTTGCATTTATTAAGGAAATGTAACTATTGAGAAAGTGAAGCTTTATAAACGTGTGTACTAATGTTCAATTTAAACATGAAGATGTATTCTGTATTTGCACTTATACTTTAAGTCACATTTGCATATATTCTGAAATTCATATTTGAAAGTGTATTCATGTATTCTTTTACTCACACTTGCCTGTGTTCTTAAGGTACATGTAGACCAGTATAACCGTGTATTTGAAGTGCATGTTTACATTTTTAGTTAAAATTAGCCTGCCTAAAGGCCTTAATTTTGAAATGTTTTTGCTTGGTTACCGCTTTCTTTCTTTTGCAGACGCGTTCTTATGATTTCATGAGCAAGGGAAAAGGAGCATTGTTGTATGTTTTAGTTTATTGATAGTAAGGCCAGGGAAGAGAAATCTTGTCAAGAAACTTGAAGAAAAGAAGAGCAAATAAAGCCTCCTATTTGTCATGCATGAGGAACAGTACATAATCAAAGTTGCAGTAACTGTCCAAGTTCTGTGGAATGGAAAATCCAAGTGATGTTGCAAATGCATACCACAAGAAGTGAAATGATGGGTTTCTGGTGGGGTCAGAAGAGATCTGATTGTTGTTGAAGTTTATTGGTTTTAATTAGTGTTCAATCCGTTGGAAGTTAGGGCAGATTCCCTCAGACTGGGAGGGATACAGACCTCTCTGCTTCCTTTATTCTTGCAAGTGTGAAGCTTCAGTAAAACATTCATTCCATTTCTGAAAAACATCTACCGGGGTCTTTACTATGCTGACACCTTTCACATTTCTAAATTTCCTTGAGGCCCCATTCTATAATCCATTATAATTCTAGACTTAGAATCTTGATTAGATTACTTTAGAATTTATTCATGTTTAGGAGAGAGAATCCAAGTTTCTTCAAGGAACACTTAACTCTAATTCTTAGTTTCTGTATTGCTTGTGGCTGTGATTATTTTTTATCTTATCCTACTGAGACTTAATTAATTGCAATATTATAGCTTGCCAACTGTAATACTGTATATTTTTTATATTTATTGTAAAGGAGGATGAGTCGCTTTAAGGAGTGAGAAGGAAATCACATTGTGCTGCGCTGAGGTGGACGGTTGACGTAAGCTGCCGCCTAGGCCCGCACAGTTTGAAGCAGTTAATGCTTGGAAGCACACAGCTCATGTTAGGTAAAAGGAAAAATGTCAGGGAAGAGTCCGAAAGGCAGTGCGTAGATATGCCAATGATAGATGGGATGCAGAACAACCGCGGTGGAGAACTGATATAGTAGCGGGAACTAGACTGTACCCTGCATTGACGAGAGAAGAACTTGAGAGAAAGAAAGAAGGGGAAGGGAAGAAGAAGGAGGAAAAGATAGGAAACCCCAGAGAGTACAGGCAAAGACAGTGATAGTGATTCTAGCAATGATTTCCTAGATGAGTTCTTATCAATACATCCACCTCCATATAATGTGGCCAACCTGAGGAAACAAATGGTGCAGTTCCCAGTGGAAACTCTGGAACAGCCACTGCACCAGTAAACATGAGTTAGAACCTTTTGGGAGAGAGCTCAGAGATTAGTACCCCTGTTAACTCTACTGTTCTCACTGCCCCAGTTGCAATCGCTGCTCATTTCACTATTGGTCCTGCAGTTCCTCTGTATAAACCAGAGTCGTCAGGAACCATGACACATACTTTGACAGGCCCTATTGGAGTAGCTATATCAGCTAATGTGGTCCCAGGAATGAGAGGAACGCCGATAGTCCCGACTCAGGAGAATACCCCTTATGTTGCTGCTACAAAATCAACCATGAATAAGGCAGGATTTACTCCGGTAGGAGAGTCCGTTCAAAAATCGTAACATTCTGACATTTCTATTTGGGATTCACCACAGAGTGTTAACCATGGTAGTCCCAGGGAAAGGATAGTGTCTAATACCTCTATAGTACAGAATGGTATTCATTCTCAGAACTAGATGATTTTATGAGATTTTTCAATGGGTCCCCAAGAGAAAGTGAATGTGCAGGATTAGGCAGGGAAATAATTAAGTCCCAGATGAGGGAAAATACAGCGGATGTGGTCCGACTCAAGTTAGAACTAAATGAGAAAATATGAGGAAATCTTGATTTTTCCCAATTAGATACCAACCAAGAGAACAAACTTGTATTCATGTATTAAGACATTACTAAACATGCAGGACACGCTCATGATAAGTTGTCTGAATTGGCCCGAAATTATGAGGTAGATTTAAGCCAAATCAAGTAATTGCAGAAAAGTTATTGTTTATGTTTTGATGAGAAGGACATTTGCAGTTTAAGAACATCAGAAATGAAAATTCAAATGATGGAATTAATTAGTAGCATCCAAAAATGGAGCGAGCTGGATAACTGGAAAGGCAGCCGGGCGAAAAAGAGAGATAAAAATAAAACGAAGGGAGAGCTGCGTCCGTCTTTAATGGATGAAGAGGAAGTGTCAAATTTTCCACAGAGGTAAGTTCCTGGTGGAGGTTATGTCCATGTGCCTTGGAGTAGGGGTGATCTTGCGTCATTCACCAATGATTTCCCAGAGTTGAGAGAAAAGCCAGTGGTTGAGCAATTTGTGAAGATTTCACAGGTCTTGTGGGTGGATTTGAATACCTTCTTCGACACTGTGGTGCTGAGTGAATGGTGCGCAGAATGTAAAGTGGCTGTAGAGCAGCTGGAGAATGAATCTCAGAGAAATCCAATAGCATATGCACCATCACCATTAGTGATGAAAAAGTATCAAAAGGTGATAACCTTTTTGAAAGGGAAGATACCAGCAAAAGGCATCGATTGGGTTAAGATTGAGAGGAAGATCCTAGAGCCGAAAGAGTCAGTGTATGCCTTTTATGAGAGATTGTTGCAGGTTTTTAAAAAGCATAGTGGAATAGAGACTCTTGAAGCTAAAAACATGAGAAACTTTGTGTCCCGATTTGGGAAGGGATTGACACCTGAGATTAGCTGATTAAACATTTGATCTGTTGGCAGAATACATCGGTTGATGCCATTTTAAGATATACAAAATATTGCTAATAGCAGCTTAAAAGAGGAATAAAGGTGAATGCAGGAGGATTATATAGACTATTGTCACTATTTATATGGAATTCTTCTTCTTTATGATGGTTTAAGGTTCTTAAAAGGTGCTGCAGTTAGTGTGGCACTAAAAGAAGATGCATAATGCTAGCCAATGCTTCCTTAATGACATCTTGATTCTCTCTTCATAACAATTGGCGAAACACAATTTTCCTCTTGCCAGAGACATTTTCAAAGTTCATCTTCCACCCATTCGAAGAAGTGGACCGAACTACAAAGAGTATAGTGTGTAAAATACACGAGTTGGGGAAATATGGTCATTTTATATTGTGAAACTCAACCTCTTAGGATCAGGGGAAGGTTCATATTGCAGGAAATATCAGAAGCATCATCTTATGATCACAAGGTATAAATATTTTCTCACTAAATCATCTCCAGATCTGGTGATGTCTACTCTATGTATTTAAATGAACAAACTTTACTTTGAGGTGTATCTGGGAAAGGACAACCTGCAGCAAGAAGATAATAAATGTCCATCCTCTCTTCTCACAGACATACAAATCCTGCATCCCAAGGCCATTTTAATCACACAAATACAAGTCCAATTGACAAAGCAGAAAGCAATAGAGGAAAGGGGTTCTCCTGCGGAGTTTACTGGGTGCCTCTGCTCATTGGGAATACCCTTGAAGGAGGTAGTTTATCTGTACAGCAGCAATTACCCTTTTATATAATAATTTGCACTAGACTGTTTAGTTTTGATGAATCTCCTTTTTTTTGTTTCATACCCTGCAAACTGAGTCACATGTTGTATTCTCAATATGAGAGACAGGCGGATGCTGTTCTCCTGATTATTTATGGGATGGGAGGAGAGGGTTTTTAGGATATGTGTGTTTGTTTGCTTCCAGTATTTTGAGTTATTTAGGGTGCACTATTCTAAACTGCTTCTCATGTCAAAATGTTTATGTTTGAAACAGGTTGTTTTTTACAAAAAAGATACCCTATTTATTTTTACCTCTTTCATTTTCGCCTGATTTAAATCTCTGACCTGGTTACATGAGCGTACCGCTTGAACATATAAGGATTCTTGCAGGCGTACATGAGTGAGGCTGCTAGAGTGCTGTCAGAGTTCTACAATCTTTACAGGAAGTCTTGAGCTCTTGTTACAACTGCAAAAGCTACCCTTTAATTTACCAAAATAAGTTAGCTAATGTGGTTTAATGTAAAAGTTGACCATACAAACAGCTCTTAAATGGGTTATCCTAGAATGGTTATCCTCAGATGCTGCATTTTTCTCACTGATTAAGAAATAGACTTAAGGTTCCTTTTTCTGTGTATATAAATAAAGCACAGTACCCACAAACATACTAGCACTCAAGAATAAGAATGCCATTTCTATTCCCTCTATGTCTTGAGAATTGCAAGACTCTGGAAATGCAAACAATCAGTGTCCAACTTGGAACAAAAAGCAGCCCAGGAAAAAATGTTTAAACCTGCCCTGTCCCGCTCCCTTCCTCCTCTCGGATTTCTCTTTCTTTTCTTCACTCCCTTTCCTCTCTCCTTCTCTTGTGCCTGCTGAATTATGTGGGGGAGTTGGGGAAAGTTACAAACGCACCAGCAGAGGTCCTCTGCGTCCAAAGATTGCCCTCCGATGGCTCCATCGCAACAGGGAAATGCCCGATGGAATAAATAGGAAACATTCATTACAACGCAGGCATTACAATGCAATGCCTTTACAATGTAGTCAATACAAGGCAAGTCCCATTGCAACACATGACATTACAACACATGTCATTACAACGCATATCCCTCACTGACCAGCCTCTTCCCTGAGGTAAGCACCCAACGGTGTTAGAATAGTCATTTTTGTTGTAATGGAACATGCGTTGTAATGGATTGCATTGTAATGGCATGTGGTGTAATGGAAGATGTGTTGTAAAAACCGCGTTGTAAAAGTATGCATTGTAATAGTTTGCATTGTAACATCATACATCCGGAATAAATGGTCACTCCGGCCCTGAAAGCTACTCATATACCATTTAGTCCTCTGAACAGACTGAGAGTTGAGGAGAAGAAACCCATATATTTCTGAGTGTAGAGGAGGGGAGAAGGGCTGCACTGAACACTCCAAATATCCCGAGATGAAAAAGCACAAGAGAATTTCAATATTCAACCCGAGAAAGTATGGTGGGTGGGAGTGCAGCGGATTGGAGTGTGTACCTTTACTCAAATTTTTCTAGAGCATGGTTTAAGGAAAGCAAAATCCTTGGGAAAATTATTTCAGGACCATATCATCAGGCAGATGTTTAATTCTGCTGCCAGTTTAATTAGGTTATGTTAGACCTGGCATCCTTGGCGTGGGTTTCTCCTAACTTTTTTGCCTTCAACAGTCCTTTGCTGACTTGATTTTTTGCTGGCTTTAAGACTCTGCGCATTTTAACACTGCCACCAGTGCTAAAGTGCTTGTGCTTCCTCCTTTCAACATGATAGAATTAGCTTATACCCAATTAGCATTTCGAATTTTCTTGTAGGTCCCTAGTAAAGTGGCACGATCTGTGCCTAGGGCCTCTAAATTAAATGCTACTAGTGGGCCTGCAGCACTGATTGTGCCACCTACTTAAGTAGTACTTTAAACAAGTCTCGGGTAACCTCCATTTTTAAACTGCCATGTCGACCTAGCAAAATAAACCTTTTGCCAGGCCCAAACCTTCCTTTTAATACATGTAAGCTGCCCCTAGGGAAGGCCCGGGATAGCCCAGAGGGCAGGGTGCCGAGTATTTGAAAAGCGTGACATGCACTTTTTAATTTTACATGTCCAGGTAGTGGAAAACTCTTAAATTCGTTTTTCACTACTGCAAGGCCTGCCTCTCCCATAGGACAACATTGGAGTTACTTTACAGCATTTAAAAAGTGATAATTTCGAAATAGGAGAAGGAAACCAGTTCATGTTTGGTGTCTTTGGAATTGTAATGAAAAATCTTCTTGCATGCTGGTCAGGTTTTAAATTACAATTCTGAAAATACCACTTTCAGAAAGTGAAATTTTTCTGCCTTAGCCGTTTAGTTCCTTGCAGACTGTCTCTGGGTCGCATGACTGGGTGTAGCTGACAGTTGTGCTTTGTGTTGTTTTCCTAGACAGCCATATGCAATAGAGAGCTTAGGTGTGCCTGAACCGACCATCACTGGCAGGATGGGAGAGTGGGGCTGGGCCAGCTCTACTTACAGTTGACTAGGCTGTGTCCTGCCTACACACAAGGGGCTTCTTACCCCCTGTAGTTAATCTGAAGCCAAGACAGGGAAGGCAGGGTGCCTGGGACCTCTAAAAAGGAAACCTCTAGACGTTTCTCCCACTTCAAAGGAAGGCCCAGGTATAAATATTGGACCTCAGACACCAGCTCCTCAGTACACTTCTGGACCTGTGAATACTCTGCCAGGGAGAAGGACTGTTGTGCTGCTGAGAGGACTGCCACTCTGTTGGACTGCTGCTCTGTATGAACTGCTGCCCTGCTGTACTAACCCGGTGCCTGCTGCCCTTTTGCCTGGATGAGAAGAACTGGATCAGCATCTGTTGAAACCTAGGACCCAAAAGTGACTCAAGGAGCTAGTTGACCGACTTCCTGACTGGAGCCTCAGGGACCGAAGGCTCCAAAATCTGTGAACCAAGCACCTGGACTCTGTCATCTTTGAGTCCTACTCTGCCAAGCGGTGCAACCCCAGTCCTGAATTCTCTGAAGTGGGTCTGAAGGTGCTCAGCCAGCCCATCTGTTGAACCAGCAGTACCAACGCATCCCCGCTGCTGAGAGGTGCAATCCTGAGCAGAGCCTACTCATTGCCGTTGCTGCATAGGTTCACCCCATGTAAGGACTCTGCATTGACCCCAGAAACCTCATCATAACCGCCGTCGGTGCAAATCTTTCCCTGACGCAGGCCCTCATATAGCAGCCTCACAGCTCCTTGGAACCAACGCAGGTTTGCCTTGACTGCGTGGGGTATCCTCAATGCCGCACTTTACATAGCAAGCCCTCATCATCGTGATCCTCGCCGACGACACAGGACCTCGCATCACAGCTTCGCAGCACTTTGGAACCGACGTATCTCCTCGGCTGTGCAACGCATCCTTGGAGTGGGACCTTGAAACGCTGCGCAACCAGGATTTGAGGTACTTTTGTTCAGCGGGCCGTAATGGGTCCCTGTAGCTGTTCTGCCGTCCATCATGGTAGGCCTGAACTTGTGACTTCGTCTAGGTCCAGCATGACCAAATATCTACAGCTTAGGACTTTGTGCTTTTTGGCGCTATATTTCCTGAAATCTTCAAACCTGCATATCTCCAGTTTTACAGATTGGATTTTTGTTGTGATGGTTTGGTTTATTTAGTAAAATTTACACTATTTTTCTAAATTGGTGTGTGAATGATTCTTGTGTTTTCACTTTATTATTGTTTGAAGTGCAGCATCGACACCTTACACATTGCCTCTATGTTAAGCCTGACTGCTCTGTGCCAAGCTAGCAGAGGGTTGAGCACAACGTAATCTGGTGTTTTCTTATGCATCACCCTGACATGGACTGTGGTTGCTGCTTGAGCAGGTTTCACCCCCCCCCCCCCAACCAGTAACCCAATTTCCCATAGTTAAAGAAAAACAATCTTTCTTTTTATATCTAAGTTTTTATTAAGCAGTTCAACATCGCTGAAGGCTACAAAGAAATACAGTGCCCATCAAACGGACAAACCTTTTCAAAGTGCACAAATGAATGTACGAATGATATAGAAAATACACAATCTCGAAATACCCTAGTGGTCAATTACCTTACATTAAAATAAAAACCATACAAAGCATGGTTTTAAAAAAAAAGAACTAATGCATAAGAAAGGCACTTGACCTGTATAAAAAGCATATAGAAAATCCAACATTTAATTGAATATTGTTGCAAGTAATGAATCCCACATTCATGACAGTCCAATTGAAAGAGAACTATGTACCTTTTAAACATATGAATTTCTTAGATTAGATAAACACATAATGGAAGTCAACAGTTATATATATTCTCTCCCAAAAATAGTTAAGACAAGGAAGTCCAATGTTAGCACATCGTACCCTTTTAGTCGCACCTCTATTGAGCTCTCAAAAAATATACAATACGAGGTTTGCAACATCAGAGTACTTCCCGTTGTGGCATCAGCCACATTGGAAGGGAAGTTAGTGATAGGAAGATTTTTTTAAACTCATGTGTTCTAGTGTGCCTATTTAATGGTATTTCTATGAACTTTTAACCTAGGGCAGTTGTAGGTACAAACATCTACCACGTGGGGTGGAAATGTTGAACCACCTTGCCTGTTAAGTTTTCTGAACTGCTTAATGTTTTCAAACCAGGGGAGTTGACAATCTAAGATCCCTGTGGAGGTGTTCCACCTTTGTGTATGGTGGCTGAAAAGCTAAGGATAGCTCTCCTGAAAGGTGGATCACCCAAAGTGTACCTCCAACTACTGTTAGGATGACTACTGCCACCTTATATTAGCCTATGATGTGATTGCGGTGTTTGCAAAATACCATTCAGGGATACAGAACTATGAGTAAAGTTTTGATGGGAAATATAATCTCTTCACAAGCACTTGATTGTAAATCTGTACAGCTATAATATCTGCTGAGAAATTAAATGTTCAAATTCTTCAGTAACATGGTGATGCAAATGATAGATTTATTTATGTTACGTTTAAAATTCAGAAAAGATCTATTTTATTTTGGAACTTTTCAGTCAGTTCAGTCCATCAAACAAGCAGCTAGAAATGTATTCAAAGTCATATCCCAACCTCTTTTAGTATTATGTGTATCTCAAAGTTTTAATGGTTGTATTTTACCTAGCAATAAAGTGCAAATATTGAATGCTCCTTACTCTGAAATTCTGTATTTGGATTTCTAACCCATACCACATTCTTGGGTAGGAGTTTCGATTTCAATCCCTGGAGAGTTTAGCACTCAAGGGGAATAACCTCGATATCTATGTGGAATGTAATAATAATCAATGCTCTGGAATACCAATGGTACACAAAAGTACTCACTGAGAAAACTGCTGTGTAACCTTTGATTGCCATAGAACACCAAGAAAAGATATCACAAGATCTCAACAAGAGGACCCCTTACAGCAGGGACAGGCACGTTTTCCAGCTGGACATCTCCAGCAAAAACACTTTGGAATGTGAACATGTATGTGTAAGAAAGTACATTTAGACCCACACAGGTAACGAAACAAGGATAAATCTTAAATATAGCTTTAGTGGCTAGCTATCATTTGAAAAGCTTTATAAAATCTGGACTACGATAGAAGAGTAAGCAAATCTATGAATAGTGGAGTCCCATTCATCATCAGAGAATCTCCTATTTTTCCCCAGTCCTATTAAGACTAGGCAAAGAAAAGGAAAGCAATGATCCAAACTGCTGCAAACTCCTGACCTTAACCTGTCTAATCAACAAAGCTATGCTCCCCAAGATCCGACTTCTTAATGTGGTGTTTATTGACTTTACAAATGCCTTTGATAATATCCCAGCAGGCTGGCTCTGGGCAAAGTTAAGGAAGTGGGAGATACCACCAGGCCTCTTGAAAGCCATAGAATCACTATACAGTAACACGTGGGTGCAGGGCCGGCTTTAGCATCAATGGAGCCCGATGCGACAATCATTTTTTGCGACCCCCCATGACCCCCTGCTCGGATTTTCTCACTACCACCAGGCAAAAGTGTCCCTCATCTCTCCAATCTTAAGTTATTGGTAAATACCATGAACTCCCTGAAGGTCAGTGCCCCCTCCACAGGGGCAGAGCCCAGTGCGGCAGAACTGGTCGCAATGCCCTTACGCTGGCCTTGCGTGGGAGAAAGTTAAACTATCAACTAACTGGGCAACCTCAGGGAAACTCTATACAAACAAAGGATTGAAACAGAACTGCATCCTTGCCCCCTTAATTTTTAATTTGTATATGACAGACATGGAAAGTCATCTAGCAGTCCCAAGGATCTGCCAACTCCATTTTATGAAGCACAAAATACAAATCTTACAATATGCAAATGTCATGATGGTACCTGATAACGCTCAAATTGGCCTGCAGAGGTCGCTTGAAGCACTTGAACTATACTACACAGTAAATTATGTCACCATCAATCTAAAGATGCCGAAAACAGTTATTCTTTGGGTGAAACCTGATAAAAAAAGGTGCTTGGCTCATTGGAGGTTTAAGATTAGAAAGAGTACTAGCTTTATCTTGGCGTTATGCTCAATGAAAGTGGGGGCAGAGAAGCTCAGATAGGCTCCTCGAAATCGATGGCAACACATCTTATATGCAGGATGAGCCAACTCAAGAGAGGTCTTACATGCCAAAACACCAATGCACTACTGACAATAGTGGCAACTAAGCTGATGCCAGAAAACCGTATGGTGCAATAGTGTTTAAGATCAACTCTATGAGTGGCTAGATAAACAACAATGTACCTGCTATAGCCATCTATTTGCACTTTCAGCCTGCACCAGCAAACCTCAAATAAGACTGGAATTTAAATGAACAAAGCAGGATCTGGTGATGCAGCCCAAATTTGTCTCACACTGTCAAAATTTGAAAATGGACCCAACTGGCTCAATGAAATACCTTCTCTGGGAGAAATTCCCAGAGCCCGGCTCTATATTGGGTCAACTCTTGGCAACCTCTATTAAGGCCCTGAGTGCAGATGATCTAATAAATAACACCTTACCGTGGAGAACGGCAGCAAAGCTATTGAAATCAGCAAAGATAATTTCATGGGATCAGGACCTCAGGAATCAAACAGTTACATTTCAAAGCAGCTGAACTGTGAAATGCTACACCCCAGACACCTTACCTGAATATCTGAATCTTCCCCCCCAAAACCATGTAAAATATACACTTATGAGAATGCATTTTGACCTTATTCCTTTAAGGTGCTATTGGTATGGTTGCAAGGATAGTGAAGATGATATGCGATGCAGAGTCTATAATGATCTACATCTGTGAAGCTCAATAACCTCTGAGGTGCATTGGCTTCCGCCAATATTTCAAACTCTAAATGTGAGGAAAGGTTGGGCAGCTTGCTTAAAAGGAGAATTATGCCAGCTTTCCAGGTGCTTTCTAAAATGTATGAAAGCTGCAATTGGTTATTTAAAATGTTTATGATTGCTTTTACATTGGTAGCCTTTCCTGAAGGAGCACTTTGACCTCTTGAGCTACAATTGATAATTTTAAAATGGTTATGATTGTTTTTTTGCTGGTCGCCATTTATTTCCACAGATCACTTTGATTCTTGGCACAGAGCACTTTTAATCAGTGTAGGCCATACTGAAGAATTTGAATAAGGATAATGCCCAGGAGGAGGACTGGCCATGATGGGCCCTGTTAGCCCGTGGAGTAAAGGTTGAAAGAGGCCACGGTTGGCCGACACCATCTGCCCCTACAGGAATGATGGAATACAGTAGCAGCTGGTAGGGAATGGTGGTTGCTGCGGGAGGGGTGAGCGGGGTGGCTTGGGGAAAAAAAGAAAGATACAAGAGAAGAAAACGTACCTGGTGGTTGGTGTCGCCAGCCACTGCCTCTCCTCCAGCAGGAGCGGGAAGCATACAGCCTCTCGGAATCCCCTGACCAATCACAATGCTGCCTTACAGCAGAGCTGTGATTGGTCTGTGCGCTGTGGTTCGGTGCTCAGAGAGGGTCTGGAAGGCTGAGCAGGTTCTCCACCTAGGCTGTACAATACAGCCTGTGGAGAACATGCAAAGTGCACATGACGGTTTGGCCGGCCCGAGACGGACGACCAAACCATCATGCGCACTTAAGGTGCAGCCACTACTCCTCCACCCTCGACGTCGGGTATCGCGGCCCACCCCAATAACCTGACTGCAGTGCAACTACAATACTCAAAATAAAATGACAATAACTTTCCGTTATTATCATTTTATTACTCCTTTGCACAGCTTTAAAGCAGTGGGGCGACGCTCCTCTGCCTTAGCTGAGGAGCCGCCCCTGATGAAATAGGAAGTGCTTTTAGCATGGTCATTTTAGAATAGGGGGCGGCCCCAGGAATCCATGACTAATGTTCTGCGTGAGGAGTATGTAAAAGGGTCACAATGGACAATGGGGTATAGGACGTTTGAGGCTCCAAAAGGAGACTGCAAACAATGCTTTTTCCCTTTTTAAACACTGCTTTAATTATGTTTTATACTATGTGTTTAGATCTGATGATTTTACTTAATTGAACATCAATAAACATTCATTCATGCTGAAAATTATAAAAAAGGTTGTCCAGAGCTGATCATTTTTATCTCAGGTGCATATCACTCATTTTTATTGTTAATAATTCTAAAATATAAATGTTCCTAGTGGGAGACTTTTAAAATAAAAGTTTATAAAACTTTATAGGTGAACTAATTTTGTGGTGTCTGCCTCTCTGATCCAACCTGCCAATCAGCCAGTATGGGTTAAATTTTCAATTCTGTGTTATAAGGGAACTGCTTGTTATTCAATTGTTACAGTCATGATTTTCATAAAGATTACTTGAGGGAAAAGAATAAGGGCCTGATTTACAGTTTGCAGTATGGGTTACTCTGTCACATTAGAAGTGATAACGGATGTAATGCACTTATAACAAGGACAGGATATCCATCATCTTTGCTGATTGAGTAACCTAGGGTTGGTAATTATAATTGCAGTTTTCTACTGTGGTATCTTCATCAATTCTGCGTTGGCTGGATCTCTGGTATCTCTATTCGAGCTTCAAACAGAACTAAAAAACTGAGTTGGAACAGGACACTGCGGGTGCTGAAGGCTTAGTGGGCAGCTCAGCTACTGTGCAGCCTCTGGCTATATGCTTTTGTTAAAAGAAATATTGAGACATGTTTTTTTAGCACATTTAATTATTCAATACTATATCAAGTGTTCCCGGATGCTACTTTGACCCAAAGGCAAGGCACTTCGTGTTAACATTTGTGCTATTTCTAACTTCTGTAAATAATGAGTTTCACAATTACCCATTTTCAAGGTACTCAATTTTCTAACCTCAGCAGGATGAAAGGCTGTCCTGAACTGAAACTCGTGATCTGCAAGTGTCACCAGAGGGGCTGGGAGAGAGCCTAAACTTACTGAGCCATCTTAACAACCTAAAGGTTGTAACTGACCTAGAAACTTATTAAGGAGAATAATAAAAATACAGTGACCGGTATGCCTTGTACAACTACAGTCTGCTTTTGGAACCACTTCTCATTCTCCTACAGGTTGACCCTTTTATTGGTGTCTATGAGGCACTGAATTATCTTCCTCATTATCAGTCAGCAGCTCAGTGGCATCAAGGAGCAATGGTTACTAAGGCTTCGTATGGAACTTCAAGTAGTTATAGTGGGTTCCTGTGATAGGGCAGTGTGTGTTATAATTTCCAGTGCTTCATGGGCCAAAGTATTACTTTGATTTAAAATTCATTACATACTGTCAGGACGAAGAGCCATCTTTGCCGCTTCTTGACACTGACAGTATCGTATGCAGGCATTCAAGCACAGATTCAAGGGTACTGATGGACTCAGTATATATTTCTCATTGCATTGGGACTTAGAAAATAATTTATTTCCCTCTAAACCTCAAATGTACAACTTTCCACAACACCAGAATTTAATGTATATTCTACTGTAGCATGTGTCTGTCTTGATGTTCACTTTATATTAACTTGCACTGTATGTAAATACACGTTTTCATACAAAGTTTCACCTAGCATGCTAGCTCCATCCCATTGTTCAAGTCAATGGTATTGTAAGTCTTTTAGCAGCTTCAAACAGTTAAAAATGGTAGCACGCTATAGTTAAAGGCCATGAAGACAATTAATGCATTGGTTATGTTGTTTGTTTCTTACCAGTAGTTGACTTGTTGGCTTGACCAATGTGGGGATGATGTAGATGGCTTGAAGAGAAACCAAGCCTTTTTTACCACTTTTTTCATTCTCAGCTTGTATCCAGCCATGGTCGCTCTTCAGCTCCTCGTCCTGGGTTATGATCAGAAGGTCACCCTTTGAGAAGGTCAAGATGGCTGGGTCGTCTAACATAGGGCAAAACAAAGCAGGGATTACTCTGCTGGCACCACTTCTGCAATTGATCTGCAAATCTAATAGTTCACACAATGGTTTCATATACTGAAAATCTGGGATAATTCCAGTGTGTTGCATCTTAGTGTATTAGTACTTATACTTTGTGTGTAGACTTTCCCACCTTAATGGTATCAGCACTGTGCAATACCAACCGACATAATACAGCAAAACGAGCTAGAGATGAGGGAAAAAATGAATGCAGATATGGAAAAATAGGGAATCAAATGCTTCAGCAGATTCCATTTTTTATTTTACAATTTCAAAACAAATTTGTGATTTTACGAATGCTGTTGATTTACTTGAACTGTGCACAAGCTTCCAGACGGAGAAACTGAATGAGAGAGAAGCGCAGAGTTAAAACATCACAGGTCTGTTCACTAGGATTTTACGCCGTGTTTGCATCACAAAAGTGACACAAAACGATACTAAATAAGTTTTACTTATTTACTTTCTACCGTAAAACCTGTTTTACGCTGGAAAATCACTTGAAAGTAAAGCAAAGCAGCACATAGCGCTGCTTTGCATTACTTAGGGCCAAGGGAGCGTACTATGGGTGGTGCATGGGCGTTTCCATGCAACCACCCATGGTTTCTGACGCTAAGCCTTATTTACTTAAAAAAGTAGACGAGATCTAGCATCAGAAAATAGCACCAATTTCAGAAAGGCGCTATGAAGGATACATGCTTTTATTTCTCCTTTCTTTTCTGACTTAGCAACATACAAAGTGGGAAAAGGTTTAAAGTTAGTCTAAGCATAGTTTTTTGTACTGGAAGGGTGTCCTTCCAGTACAAAACCTATGCTAGACTCACTGAGACACCCTTGAACTATGGTGCATAGGTGTGTTCGTGGGGCACAGCCACACATTTCTGCGCTGGAGTTAGAGAGAGGGAGGAAGAGTGCCATATTTCTTTAAATATGACGCTCGCAGGGTTCTCTCCTTCTCACGCAGCACAGCATTTGCGACTGCTGCACTGCACTGTGTGACAAACTACTAAATCTTGCCCCACATTTACAGAAGCCTGCAATTTGACTTACTGCAGTGCAGCGTACCCCAAATCAGTCTTGGTCCTGCCCCAATAGGAACAGTCCACACTGAATGCCGGACCATTGGTGCAGTGGACAAATAAAATGATGGACAGGAATGTGGCCCCAAGTGATTGCAGTGGCTAAAACTTTGCTTGGAATGCACTCTAAATTCTGTCCCATTTCATCAGTTCCCAAATTGCTTGTTCAAAGATGTCAGTAGGGGCAGGGATAGCACACTTGTCAATTTATTTATAAGCAATGGATGACTATTAAAAACTTCAATGACCACATTTTTATCTGGTATTTTAATAATTCGTGTAGCGATTTATGTCACACTAAAGTTATCTCAAAGTCCTTAGGGGGACAGCACATATAGAATAGAAACAGAGGAAAAGAGAGTGAAATAAAAAAAAAAAGTAGATGGAATAATAGTAATAACCTTTTTTTAAGCAATACGTCTGGAAAGCACTTAGTGTTTGGAACGGTCATACTCAAGTTGGAAAACTAGTGTGAAATATTTTCCATCCAATAAAAGAGTATACACCTCCCTGCCTCCACACCTGGAAGGAGCAGCCTCAAAACCCCTGAAGGCGTAGGTATTGATGGACATTTAAAATTGTGTGGCGGTGAAAGCACAAGCCTGTTTAACCACTTTATATAGCTCAAATCCTTTCAATAGCTTAATTGTTCATCAATTCTGACCCTAGCAAAGGTTTTGGGAAGGGGAATGTATAAAATATCTTTTCAATTCAACATTAAGGTTAGCATCTACTAATCACATGAATAACTTTGCCTTGTTCATTTGTTCAGAAGCTGACTTTGGTTTTAAAAATACAGGAGACAATGAACATTTCAGCGGTATGGTGTCAATAAACAGAGGTCCAGTCCCTCCGGGGAGTTGCTATCACTCTCTACATCCTGCCTGCCACTTGTTAGAAAGTTGATATTTCTAGGGATACCTCAATTATTCCTTGATCAAGCTAGCAAAAATGATTCCAACCGTGAAATACACCAGAACGTTTGTAGCGGGGATTTACCTTGATTCTAGTGAATTGGACCAACCACCGACCCCACTGAAGATGAGGAACCTGTGTGGTAGATAGAAATGTGCTGGCCAGTCCTGCGATACATGGCGCCCCAGTGTTTTTTCCAAATTCAGTTTACTGATGACCTACACTACTGGTCCAATGTGATTTATAATTCATCTGTAAACTCGTTGAAATCCACAACCAAACACCATACAAACACCCACTGAAACCTCCATACCTATGCACAACCCCAAGCAGTGAAAGACAACACTTTCACTTTTAACTGAAAAATGCCAGACCTATTGTCTTTGTCCATGCTCATTTCCATGTGCTTTCATTAGAAATGCAAACTGTCTCCCACCAAATATTTGGCTGTGGGTTTCATGTGAATGACAGGCCACCGTTCAACTACAGCACCGCCCTATTTCCCCAACTAATGTAATCTAATAAGGTAAAAACAAGCAGCATTCTCTTAAATAATGAATACCTACAGGAAGGCAGGCACCTGCTGGCACCTGCAGGTATCTTCAGGTAGCAGGAATGTTATTCTCCTTCTACACAAATTTAAATTTCAAATAAATGCAGAAAGAGAAAGTAATTATGTGTCTACTGGCTGCAGCCAGCTGACAAGGGCATGTAAACGTAGAAGCAGAATCCATCTTTATGTGACCTTGTGTAAGCTAACTGTCGTTGTAATCTACTTTCTGGCCCCTTTTGATGTGTAGAACGTTTTCTGAAATAGTCTTGCTTGTTTAGGCAAGATAGGCACTGGCTTACCTGGTGCCTGCTTTCCTTAGGTTTCACATTGTTCAGAGGAGAGCAGCAAATATGTATTTATTATCCCATGTTCTTAGGTAGTTTGTTGAATATTAACTTTGCACATAATCATTCAGTTTTGTGTTTTCCATAAAACCTGAGACAGGAGGAGATGCCACCAGTGGCTCCCCTGCGGACTGCTGGACCTGGAAACCTAGGCTCAAAGCCCAACTTCTATATTTGGCTCAGTCGTGTGATTCTGGACAAACCACTTTGCCTGACTCTGTCTCATTTTGCTTAGATGTAAAATTTGAAAGACATTAGAAGTAAATCAGTTCTGAGTGTGTGTTAGGGGGAAAAAGCAATGCATTCATGGTTGAATAAACTAAAATGTTGGTTTATATATAATATTGTCCACCAATCATAAGGTCAACAGCATCACACTCCCTCAAGGCATTCTTTCCTCAATATTTTTATTGGTATATTACAAATTTGTGAATTGTAGGAAATGTCTCTCAAAGCAATAATGTAATTTAATGTGCTAATGATTCAAATGTCAAAAATAGTGAATTATTTATTAATCTGAAACAGTATTTTTTTTTTTACATATTATATTTCACCAATTCATGTGACAGTTCTGTCAATGGCTCGACTTGTAGTCTGACTCTTAAAACCAAGACAAAACTATGACCCGGCTCTGGAATGGTTCTCCTTATCATTTTTGCCCACCTTGTGTTTGCCTGCTCTCTCAGTTTATCCAACCTTTCCCTTTATTACATACCTTTCCTCATAATATTTCATGTTACATCACTATATCTTCAGTAGTTACCTTGCTTTCCGCTGTCCTGCATCGCAACAGCGTACTGTGACCTCTGCTTGAGTCCAGTCAGAAACAAGAGCAGCAGCTCGGAGATGTCCACACTGTGTGGAGATGTCAGCACATACTCCTCTCCCTGCAGGGTGGTGAGTGTGAAGGTCTGCCCGAATGCCTTTGCAGCCCTAGCAAGCAGAAACAACATGAGTATGAGGCCACGTGCACCTACTTACTTTCTCTTTTAGAAGGCCCTTGGAGCCATGAAAAACGTAACGTGCCCCCAGCGGTGCTATTTAGCACTCCATTGAGTGGACAAGCATTGGCAATGTCTATTGGTCTGGCTTTAAAGGAATGTTGCATGGTACTATGACTCATTACAAGTAAGCAGAATGGGAATAGGTGTGTATTTGTGTGGAAGCAAAGAACTGTAGAATAATATTAGTGTAGGTTAAAAGGTCCAGTGTCAGTTGCACTGTCAAACCAGACCTAAAAATCAATGAGTGTCCTCCTCCCATCTGTGCCGCTGTCAAAGAAAAACAACATAAATTATCTACGATACTTTCAAGCAATCCAGTGTCAAGTGTGTGACCCTGAAAGCCCAAGCATAGGCAGCTGGATAAATAAACAAACTGATCACAGTGTCTGGAGGGCAAACGCTTTTTTTGTGGAAGCACACAACTTCTGCTCAATCAAAACATGTACTCCTGGCTCCCAACATGTAGGAGGAGCCAAAGCCCTTCTCTAGTGATGATCTCATCATTGTCTGCTGCCTGCTGTGCTGTCATGTCACACCATAACAATGGCTTTGCCACGTACTCCATTTAATTTTGTGTCTGTAGTATTCTTTTTTTTAAAAACTTTATTGCAGTTTTAGTACGACATGACAGTAAGCACAACAATGACTAATGCGAGATGGGACGTGCCTAAATAAGTCACGCTCTCTAGAGCTCCTGTCAAGGCCTCCCGAACAAATTCTGTTGCATCGATATCCCTCTACCATCCACATCATAAGACAGGGTCGTTCCTTAAACCCCCCATGCTGAGATCTCATCCTGCACATGCAATATCAAAGGCACCTGGAAGGAGCATCACTCCCCCTACCCCTATTCCCCCTCTTGGTCCTGCAAACCCGCACATCGTCAGCAGTGTCCGGTTAGGCATGGCCTATAGTCCCATCCGGAGGATCCAGTTCAAAAGTGTCCTACGAGGCCTCGCTGCAAGCCTCCGCAATAGATAACAAGTTAACAATACACCCTCTGTCCACCCCCAGTCCCTCCAACTCCCGCCCCCCACTGTCAGACATGTCGCTCCATCCGCTATCTTTCAGTATTAATGAGCCCCGCTGATTGGACCACTGGTATTGTGTCTGTAGTATTGCTGTGTGATAGGAAAAATCACTGTTCACATTTTGCCCATGTAGGCAAAATATGACTTCTGATTTTTACTGTCTCAAAATAGCAGTCTCCGCTGCTGAAACAAATTGAGTAATTTACACTGAGGTGCTGTGTTTTAGCACCATATTGCACACTGCGCGGCTGTGTTTAGGTTCTGTGCGCTTCCTGCCATGCTCTGGGGACATGGACTTACCTTAAAGCGTACCGATCTTAGGACTAACCTTTTGGTGTGAACTCCCACAATTTCTGGAAAGGACAAATTTAGGAGTTTCTTCTCAGAGTCGTCAAGGAAACTGACACCTTTCCAGTTGATGGCCACAATGAGCTGGTTTTTGGGTAGGCTGGGACCTGCAACGAGAGAAAAAGAGACAGCGGATTCCATTTCTAATTCAGATGCCTGAAACTTTTACTGTACAAACAATCACATTAACCAGACTTTACAGTTAAATAGGAAAAGTGATGATAATACGACTGTGAATGAGTGAAAGAATGGTCTGCCAGGATGCCGCTCTGTGAACCAAAACGTCTCTACGCAGTTAATGGATTCACCTTTAAATCGGTTCTGGCTTGAAGCCGTGGGTGCACAGAACATTTAGAAGTGGCTTCAGGTTCTCTATAGAGGACAGGTTAGCGTGGCTACATATTTGCACAGGGTAGCTTTGCAGTTTTCAAGGCTACTGTCTCAGCTGACACACATATACCTTCTCTAGAGCTGCTAATCAATTTAATGTTTTAATTAAAAAATTGTATTCGATCAGTTAAAAAATGCTCATAAAATTACAGAATAAATACTTGATAAATATTCATAAGCAATAAAAACAATGGATAGTTCATGTTTTATCTAAAAGAAAATCTAAATAAACAGCCCCATTTAAAGTGCAAGCAATTTAGCAAGCGACCAGCCTAAGGGTTCTAGCAGCCCCCCTCTTCCTTTTTCTCATGCAGGCCCATAGAAACTTAGCTACCGAAAAACATACCAAGGGATCAGATGACATTTACAAAAAATAAAGTGCAACTCGGCATTGATTAAAATTCCCTTCCTTTAAAATTGGCTTGAGGTAGAAGTTCCTTTCTTTCTCATAGAGCCTGCAGAATAAAACTAAATGCAGTTCCGTTTGATGTGAGAGGTTGTCACATGGGCACAAGCTTAAATTTGCATGATTATAGGTTTTCCCCGGATATCCTAACATCAATGGAATCAAGTTCATGCAAAACCTCAATAATATAAATCTGTGCTGTGGGCTAGTGACATTTGCTAAAAGTACCCTCTCTCTGTCAGTTGAGGGTTCAGTAGATAGGTAGCAACTGCATATTTCTCTTTGTGGTGTTCCTTTTGTTTATAGTCTGCCATTGACAAAAACATGTTCAAAACCTTTTGCTTCGAAACCCCTCTGCAGGTCAGGGGGTTCTTGAATAGTTCGGGAAGGCCTATTTCCTTTAGGACTGTTTCTACGTAACCAAGCCACCTTGACATTCTGCTATTATCCATGTTCAGACAATTCCTTATTATCATTTGTGTGAGTGGCACTGTGTCCCTCCACCGAATTGAGTGCCACAAAAGAATAGGAGCTAGATGAATTGCATCTGTGATATATGGCAGGCCCAATTCCATATGTAAAATATAATTTGATGAAGAGGAAGGGAGACCTACTAAAGACTTTAAAAAGTTATTTTCAGTGGTTTGGAGTATCTGTGTTGCTACCGAGCCCCATACACCCACCCCATATGTAACTGCCGCCTTGACTTTGGCCTGATAGATGTTTTTTATAGGTATCAGGGGTCTAGCGCCCAGTTTTTGGGTGAAAGATTTTTATGGCAGAGAGGCTTCTCTCCATTACTAACTTTTTTCCTTCCACCAATTTTGACCAGGATAGATCTTTATCAAAAAGAACCCCAAGATATGGGAAAGTATCGACTACCTCAGTTCTCTTGCTATCCACATGTAAATAGGAGGTTTTATCTCTTTTTCTAGCCCCGGCTATGATTGCAAAGGACTTCGTATGATTTACCTTCAGGTCTAGAGAGTCCATGAAGGCTACATAGGTGGTTATTAGGCACTGAAGACCTCGCCTAGTTCGAGCAATCAGTACAGTGTCATTCGCGTATGCCAAGATGGGTAGTAATTGAGAATCAAAAACAGGGACATCAGGGGTAGCCTTGGTAAGTGTGTTTTCAATTTCGTTTGTATAAACAGAAAAGAGAAATGGGGCCAGGAAACATCCCTGCCTTACTCCTCTGGCGATTTTAAATGGTTGTGTACAGTCACCATATTTGGTATAGCGAACCGATGCCGTGACGTTTGAGTACAGCTGTCTTATAAAGTTTATAATAGAAGGGTCAACCCCCATCTCCACCAGTATTTTCCATAGCTGTACATGGACCACGCAGTTGAACGCTGCCGAGAGGTCCATGAAAGCCATGTAGATTTTGCCTTCCTTTAATCTGGTATATTTTTCTGTGATCAGAGCTAAATTCAAGCTCTGGTCCACAGTGCCCCTTCCCTGCTGGGACCCATACTGGGCCTGGATTAAGATGTTATTCTCCTTGGCCCACCCCTCTAACTAAGAGAGGAGCAGCCAGCCATTGAGTTTTGATGTAGTATCCAGCAGAGAAATAGGTCTATAGGTTTTGGGTTTGCCCTGTCCCCTTTTTTGTAAATTGGGACAATGACGCCCGTGGACCATGAAGGGGGGGGTCCTACCATAGCTATGCTGTTCAGGATATTCGTTAATAAGGGAGCCCATAGGTCCGGTATTTCTTGAAAAAAATCAATGGGTACGCCATTCGGTCCTGAGGCCTTCACAGTGCTGTACGCGATCAGACCTTTCTTCACTTCAATAAGTGAGAAAGAGAGGGGTGTATGGGGGCGTGATGCTGTAGCCAAAGATGGTGTTCGTGGAAGTGTACTGGGGCAAAGATGTTTTCAAAATAAGTTACCCATGCGTCCTCATCTATGTTATTATCTAGTGTAGGATCTTTAGGGTTTTTAAAATGTGGTGCATTCACTATCCTCCAAAACTCGCTACTATTACCCATTCTGGCTGCCTGGTCAAGGTCCACCCAGATTTCCTCCTTAATGGTCTTTCTCTCTCTCATCGAGCAAGCTTGTACACAGCCCGCGCTGCCTTTATTTGGTCTGAGTTTCTAGGTCTAATTTTTAGGGTGTGCATCAAAGCCTTTCTTGCTTTGGTGCATGGAGAGTTAAACCACCCCCTACAGGTTTCTGATTTTACCACTTTTGAGCGTGTGAGTGCCAGTTTTACCTTCTCTAGAAGACCACCGAAGGCCGTCACAATTTCCCCTGCATCGGCATCTGGTGCTAAACATAATGATATATTGCTGCTTGTACTAAGTATCACTTTAATTGTATTCCGTTTCTTCTTGCCACGATTGGGGGTGGCGACATTCTGGGTGCAGGGGGAATCCTCTATAGATACCTTCATCTGGAGGGATAGAATGGCGTGGTCGCTCAAAATTGTAAATTTATTTCCCAACCTGGTTGCCCTTGAACTGATTGGGGTGGTATGTGATATATAAGCAATTGTTGACTCTAATCCATTTCTCTGAAAGTTTCCCACCGGATTTCCTGTTGGGGGTTCTGGATCATAAGTCATCACCATATTTCGAGATGATAGTATCCTGTTTAGGGAGTTACCATAATCATTATGGGTAAAATGATATATAAGATTCCCCCCAAATCCTCTAGGCCACATACCGGGGCTACATTATGCTTGCAGGGGTGCAATCAAGAAATACAATCTGAGAGGTTTCCAAAAACCAGCGCCTCCGATTCGAAATAATTAAAAGTAAGTAAACTGGTATTCATTCATTCAGCAATCTTGGTCGTACAATGTTTGAATCTGAATTTAACAGAAGAAAAGTTTCCCTCCTGCCTAATAAGCTGAGTGTCACCTGAGTATGAGAAAGAGGTGAAACCAAAGGGGCAGATGAATTCTGCACGAGATGTAACATATATATTTGGGCTTAAGGATGTGTCTTGAAATGTGTAAGAAACAGATAAGGAGAGCTGTCTAGCTGTAAGATACACATGCTGACAAAGGTGGCTAGGAGACATCCCCTCCCATCTCCACTCTGTCTACCTCCATACCCGAAATGCCCAATCCACTCCTCTACTCTCATGCACTGATTTTGGAAAAATACATACTGGCCCTCTCAGGTTGGGTGACTATATGTTTGCGGAACATGTTTGACCCACCCCACATGACAGATGCTTCTAACAGATCGCATTCATTATATAGGACCATGGGAAGATGACAAAGCTCCATGAAGTCTGTTAAGCTGCTAACTATTTGAACAAAGCGTAGACGTGTGAAGCGCATTGAATGATTGAGGCAGAGACACTTTGATAGTGGTGCATACGTTGGAAGTGCCTTAGCAGGAGCTGACCACCTTTATTTATACTTATGCCCATGTCATGGGCTGAACCATTGGTGCACTGGCAGAGTTGGACTGGCCTACAGGGCAATCAGCAAGTGCCCAATGCCTTGGACTCGCAGGTCAGTGTGTAGGCCAATTTCTTGCCGGCTTGTCAGCCTGTTGTATGGTCTGCTGGACCTTTTTTTTTACTGTCGATTTCCCTGATATTAAAACAAACATTGCCTGTATGTAGCAAGTTCAAATCCATGCAGTATTCCAACCCTGCACATCACTTCTGCAGCGTCTTTACAAGTTCAAATCTGCCTCATTTTGCAAACATGGGCCACTTTTATAGATCTCTAATTCATTATAGGGACATAATCCTATTGGTTTTCGGCTCTTTTTCTGCTCTAGTCTGAATCTGTGCACTGAACAGCAGAGATGTTTTAAGGCATGGGTAGAGTGGGCTCTGGCCCAGGGTCCCAATCATTCAGGGGGCCCCTGATAGAGCCAGCTCTATTCTACAGAGAGTCTTGCCCTGATGACCATGAATAATTCTTAGACAGATTGTTTTAAATACTGTTTTCCTTTCATTTACTTAACATATAAGTGATGTGTGAGACTCCTAAAGACATTTTGCAGAGAAATGGTGTATTTATGTTTCATGCAGCATCCACATAAAAGTTTCTTTTAGATCAAAACAGGACCTCACAAATGAGAAATGGGAGAGTGTCACAGAGATTATTTCCAGTAATATTAGTGAACTACTGCTGTGTTACTGTTACAACATTGAAAACACATCACTTTCCCTGAATATTAGGTGTAAACACATTTAGAATTTGGAGGAGTGTGTCTGTGCGCTTTCAGTAACATGGCCAAAGAAGGCAAGAAAAAACTGAAACTGGATCAAACATTCAAAATTGTCCCGAACAGGGGCCCCAAAACACGTTTGGCCCAGGGCACCCAAAATCCTTAAGAGGTCCCTGCTGAACAGGAGGGCACACATACAGGACAACATTTGAGGATCTGCAAAGGCATAATCATTACATCGAGAGTATAATGGACGGAGGTTATTTACTTTTAACGTTTAAGTGCATTTTGCCTTTAGGCAGAGCACTGAAAAACACCTCTGCAACGTAATGCCCTCTCAAAGTATTTTTTGTCTAGTTTCTTCAAATGTTTACTACCTTCCAATTGCTGAGGTAGTAGTGCCTTATTTGAATATTTTCTGCAACAGTGAACTGAATGTTAGTGTCAAGATTGCCTGGTTTTCGTAGTGGTTTCTCATTGCTTCTTTCCCATGTTCAGGACAAATGGAAAGAAAAATCAGGGGCGGCTCCTCCACTAAGGCGGAGGAGTGTCGCCCGACTGATCCCAGAGCAGTGAAGCAAGAAAAAAATAAAATGATAATAACTTAGTTATTGTCATTTTATTTTTTGTAGCTGCTACTGCAGCTTCCCAGCCCCTGACTGAGCACTGAACCACAGCGCTCAGACCAATCACAATGCTCAATTGTAGCGTTTTGATTGGCTAAGGGTATTCTGGGAGGCTGTGTGCTTCCTCCTTCTGGGACTTGCCAGGAAGAGAAGCGACGGAGGTGAGACGGCGGCCATCAAAAGGTAAGAGTTTTAAAAAATATTTTTCTTTTACCCAACTTCTCCTCCCTCCATACTCTCTTCCCGCCTCGCCACCCCATTCCCTGCCAGCTGCCACTAGATTAACTTGAAGAGCCATGACTTCCTGAACAAGAAGGGTAGACACCGTCATATTACTGGATAAGAGCCAGCAATTCCTAAGTGTGAAGTGCTTTGAGGTACCTCATCTGCAGTGCCAACCACCAACATTTAGCTGCAAATATTTAGTTTAAAACCAACGCACAAAGCCATCTTGCTAACAGAAGAATACCACCCTATGGTTTTACCCTATAAACGCTTCATGGGAGCCTCGACAACAACAGGCCAGGCACCCCATTTTCCATTACAAGGCTTTTATTTCACATATCTCTAGTCTAGTGCAACTGATGTAATTCTGTAAGATGTTTGACAAGCATTGGCAAAGCCAATAGGTTGTGCTAGTTAGGAAACCAATGGAATTCACATTTTCATGCTCTTTAAAAGCTGACATTAGCACTTTTCCAATGGAGGCAGCAGTACATCAAGCCATTGCTGGAGGTCCCCTGAGTTAGACACAAGTGCTCTGTGTAGCAGGCTGAACTACCTCAAGCCTATTCTACAACTCAGATAGGTGTAACCAGCCCCCTTTTCAGGTCAAATATATGCCCTCACAGGGGCGGAAGTAGGTTAAGTAAGGTACGTTAAGTAAGGTAGTATCATAGGTTGGTTGGTTAGGTATGGAAGGTTAAGTTAGGTATGGCAGGTAGTCTAGGCAAGCATTGTAGTTACTGGTATATATACAGATATGATAAGTGAGTTTGGTTGGTATGCTAGGTTAGGTATTTTAGGTAGGTTAGGTCTGATAGTTTAGGTTTAGTAGGTAGGTATGGTAGATATGGAAAAGTTTGTGGGCTAGCTGTGGTAATGTATGCTAGGTTAGGAAAGGGACGGTAAGAATGGAGGTATGGTAGGTTTGTATGGTAAATAGAAATAGTTGGTAGTTTTGATAAGTGTTTGTTGAGTAGGTGAGATACAATAGGTAAGTTAGAAACTATAGGATAGGTATGGTTGGTAGGTATGGTAGGGTAGTTAGAGTGGAATGGTAGATGGGGTACAGTTGGTTAGGGTCCAATAGGTTAGGTATGCATGGTAGGTATGATAGGCTACTTACAGTAGGTATGGTAAATGAAAGCAGGTTAAGTATAGTGGGTAGGTATTGAGGATAAGTAGGGTGGGTTTGATAGATTCAATATAGTAATTAGGAACTGCAGGGTGGTATAGTACTTCAGGAATGGTAGATAGGCAGTCATGTTAGGTAGTATGTTACATATGGTAGGTAGGTATCAAGAGTAGACATACTAGGTTAGGTATGGTAGGTTAGCCTGGTAGATACAGTAGGGAAGTGTGATACATTGGCTATGGTAGGACATATCATTTTAGCTGATATTTAAACGGTTGAACTATTAAAGCACTTTCTTGCTTATAAATACCAGCTGTGTTAATGAGAAGCACAAATACTTACTTTCATTAATAAAGCATACATTTCTGCTTATATATCAGTGATTTGTTACATTTGATGCTGCATTGTTTATGCTTGTTGCTTTCAATTTACAGCATGAAACATAAAAAATGTAGGAAAAGAAAAACAATGGTTTATTAACTCAATCACTTTTCCTCCTGCTCCTACAACTACTACTACCAATAATAATAACAACAATAATTAGAATAATAAAGTTTGAACTTGATGACTTTTAAAATACATTTACTGAATAATACTGCCTATCGCATAGTAGATACATTTGACAAAGGGTCAGTAATTTTGCTGCTCTTTAGAAAGTCTGTTTCCTCGCACTTATTCACAAACAAAAAAGATGCAAATCCAACAATTGTTTTCATGATAGAAAAAAACGACAAATAAATTTCCAAGGATGATTAGTGCATTGTACAGGCCCTATTATTTAATAACAGTCTCGGGCCGACATTAAGCCAGTAAATAAGTGTGGTGCCAGCAAAGTATTCAAACTGGGCCTCAGTTTTAAACTACAGGTCATGCTGTTTCTGCAGTTGAACAGAAGGACAACTTGATGACATCACTTAAACTTAATGGGAACAAAAGTGGAATAACTATTCTTAAAAGGCCATGGTCTTGAGGGACAGCCCATCCAAGCGACGGCAAACCATGAAAAATACATGAAAGCCAATCGCAGAAGTGAGCTGGCTGAAAGTCCACTCTATATTTACTTCCTTATGCTTCTTTTTGATGTATTGATTGCTAGAGCTCTCGCTAAAGAGAGCTAAATCTATCTACAATGTAACCTAAAAAATGCTACGAATAGTATGATTATAATATTTTGCTAGATCATTACAACATGGATTATCAGCCACTTTCATGAAAATGAAAGTCAATTTATATTTTGTTTACGATCAATCAAAAGATGTCCTTGTGAAGAAAGCAGATTAGTTAGATAGTCTAGGGCAAAACAAGACACATATTTTAGATTAAGAGAAAATCCAGGATATTTTGACTATGACCAATAAGTCCTTACCATGGAGTCTGCTGATTGGTAACTACTTACCTGAAAATCTGGAAGCCTCAAAATATCTCGAGAAGAGGACAGGCCACTGATGTCGGGCATAATCCACCAACTCCTCCTTTACTACCTCAGGAGGGATTTTTTGCTGCAGATATGAAGCCTACAAGAACAAGGAAGAGGATCACATACACAATGCACAAAACACTTCAATATGTACACAACCCACAAGACCAACAAAAAAGCTTGAATGTTGAATGCATTAGATAGCCTTACAACAGCAAGTAGAAATCTGCGCAGGCCTAACCTTAAAGGGAGAGTCCACCCTGAACTATTAGCCATCTCAGGGTGGAATGGAATGCTACTCAGAGAAAGGCCATTCATTTAAGCATTCTGTCCTTCACATATTGGGTTATTCTCAACAAGTCACTCTAAGAAACATGGGTATGCATAGATGTGGGTTTGTACCTCGCTATATCATAGGGACGCAAGCTGGTGGGGGAGTGGGAGATGTGTTTTTTCTAATGTTTTATTATTGAGAAATATGACACTTCATTAACAATTCATTTAATCTCTAATTTCCTTGAAGTACGAGGTGTCAAATACCATTTAGTCCAAAGTAACATGATGTAGCAGTTTCAAATCCACTTCAATATCAGCAAATAGTGAACCTAATAAATCAGTATAGTTAATTTAAGAAATCAGGTTATTGGCTGAGGGGGGTGGAAGCCCCACTCAGACAACAATCACAAGCCTGGCTGATGAGGGGGTGATGCCCCGAAACTGGTCCCAGGATATTTGTTTCCGGTCCAGCGAGGACCTGGCTTGGCAGTTCGGGCTGGACTGTTCCCATGAGGAACAGGGTCAAGATTGGTTGAAGAATAAAGATACATTTGCAGATGTCATGAGTCAGCACAATCCTGATATCTGCTTTCTTACGGAGACCTGGGCCAATGAGGGGTCTGACCCAGATATCAAGACTGCAATCCCAGAGGGCTTTAACATCCAAAGGTTGGACAGAACGGGGCAGAGAGGAGGGGGGCCGGCCATTGTATATCGCAACACGCTTGAGGCGAGTTTTACCCCAATGTTCCAGCTTGACTGTGAAGCACTTATGTTTGGTATCAATCTAAACAAATCATACACGTTTCATGAAATGCTAGTATACTGAACCCCAGGCCCAGATACGAGTTTCACTGATAAAATCCAGTTGTTTATGGAATCTTGCGTGATTCATGCCAGCTTTACGCTAGTAGGGGACTTCAACTATCTTCTTGAACTGTCCTCCAACAAGAACTCAGGGCAGTTGGTTGACCTGCTGAACAGCTTCAATTTCCACAAACTAATAGATGCTCCCACTCATACGGCAAGCCATACGCTAGATGGAATCTTCACCAATAATGCAGACCTAGTCATTGACAAGCTTCTGCCACTCCCATGGTTGTATCACAAGGCCATTTTCTTCTCAGTTACAACCGCAGGCAACAAAACAGATAGCACAAGCGTTAATAGAACAATCAAATACAGGCCCTGGAAGTATACTAAAGTGGCAGCACTGTGTGAGGCTCTATCTCAATCAGATTGCGCCACTATTAGCTTCACACACTGGCTTGATGCGGCTTGTTCTAAAGTGGTGCCCGAAAAAATGCTAAAGAGTTATAGGAAAAATCATTCGGCTCCTTGGTTCTCACCAGCACTAAAAGCAGAACATTTTAAATGCAGGCTGCAGGAGCGTACATGGAGGAGAGACTAGGGGTCGGAGGACAAAAACAAATACAAGAAATGTCTCCTGGAGTATAAACAGCTAACTAAAACAAAAAAGATTAAAGACTTCTCAGAAAAGATCAGGCTTGCTGCAAACTCCACCAGGGAACTCTTCAAAACGGTAAAAAACCTGTCTAATTGGAACAATAGCAACGTTATTGTACCGGATGTACCTTTCTGCAACAAACTGGCGGAGTTCTTTCAACATAAGGTCAACACTATCTTTCAAGTGTACTCCTTAAACTCATGTAGATCCGATCTCTCCCCTCATCAGACTGAGGCTATTACCTCAGTGACATCCTTGGTGAAGGAGCTCCTCCGCTTTTTGCGGAGTTCTCTCCTCTCACACGGGAGAGAATTATCAGCCTTACGAGCCCCATCAAATCTGGTGCCCCTTTGGACCCTTGTCCCCCCTGATTTTCAACAAAGTGGCCAGCACGGTGGTTGGACCACTTAAAGCCCAATTGAATGAGGTGTTCAGCTCTGGGCACTACCCAAGCTGTTGGAAAGAAGCTTCTATTCTTCCCCTGGTGAAGAAACCCTCCCTGGACCCAAAGCTTGTGGAAAGCTACAGGCCTATCTCTTGACTTCCCTTCCCGGCTAAACTGCTAGAAAAGGCTATGAACGAAGAAATTCTAGCATTTCTGGACATGCATCAGCTGTTAGATGCGGCCCAATATGGGTTTAGAGCTAACCATTGCACAGAATCAGCTCTGGTGGCTGCAGCAGAGGAGATAAGAATAAGAGTGGACAAATGCGGCAGAGCGGCTCTAATCCTCCTGGACCTCTCTGCCGCCTTTGACACGGTCCATCATGCTTTACTCATAAAGCGCCTGTCTGCTTTGGGTTTCAGGAAATCTGCACTAGCGCTGGTGAGGTCCTTTCTGGCAGATAGAACTCAGTGGGTGGAGATGGGAGATGCAAAATCAAATACTTTCTCACTCCCCTGTGGGGTACCGCAGGGCTCGGCACTTAGTCCCACTCTTTTTAATGTGTATGTGACCCCCCTGGTACAGTTGATCCTCAGTTTAGGTCTGACGGTACTGTCATATGCCGATGATACACAGATAGTGGTATCCATCTCATCTCAGGTTGAGAAAGACGCTGACATTTTTTGCAGCTGTATGATGGCTGTGGCGAGTTGGATGCGGACCAACTGCCTTAAATTAAACTCGGACAAAACGGAGGTACTACTGTTTGGGAGAGAGACCTCCTTCTGGAATGCGTCCTGGTGGCCGGCAGAGTTGGGCAACCTTCCAAAGCCCGTGCAGAAGGCAAAAAACCTGGGAGTCTTCTTTGACACGAAACTGTGTTTTTCTGCTCAAATTAATGCAGTAATGTCGGTAGGTTTTTTCATGCTGCGTGTACTCCAAACAGTCCTCTCGTACATTCCCTCTGACCTGCAAAAAATGGTGGTGATGGCCCTCATCACATCCAAAATAGACTATTGCAACTCCCTTTATCTAGGGGCTTCCAAATATCTGCTAAAAAAATTGCACTCTCTTCAGAATGCTGTAGCAAGGACACTTCTGAAAATTCCTAAAGTCAAACCTGTATTCCATTTATTGCATGATCTACACTGGCTGCTTGTGGAGAAGAGGGTGTCTTTCCAGGAACTGTGCCTTATGCACAAGGCGCTTTACAAGACTGGCCCTTCGTATTTTCAAGAACGGTTCACATGGTACGTGCTCAGCAGGAGACTTAGATCTAGCTCTTCTTTTATGGTTACGGTCCCAAGAGTCAAACGAGCCAACTGGGGTGGCAGAATGCTAGCCTATCAGGGGGGGAAACTATGGAACTCTCTCACCATGGCTCTCCGCGCACAGCCGGTGCTGCAGGTTTTTAGGATGCAGCTGAAGACTTGGCTGTTTCAACAGTAAATCAGGGAGGTCACCTGGTTCTTTCTTCTCCCCCCCCACACCTATGACTCCCTCTTTCCGGCATGAAACTTTTTTGCGCTAAGACACCTCCAGGTAATGCGTGCTTTATAAAATCATCTCATTCATTCATACGGCAGGGTCCAAACTGGGGTGGCGTGGTGAGCAAAGGAATGTTGTATCAAACCCAGATCTTTGTGACTGGGGGTGAATGTTTGCATTGTTCAGCATTCTGTCCATCACTTGTTCGTTTTGCTTTTGCCTCCGTAAGTGGGAAGGGTATGCCCAGACACGGGCCCTGTGCTCACTGCGTCACTGGATCTAAGCTAGCCTGGCTGATGAGGGGTGGTGCCCCGAATCCTATCCCAGGATACTTGTTACTGGTCGAGGGAGGGCCTGGCTTGGCAGTTCGGGCTGGACTGTTCCCACGGGGAACAGGGTCAAGACTGATTTGCATATGGGTGAGTCTAAACTGGGGTGGCGTGGTGAGCAAAGGAACAATGGATTAAACCCAGATATTTGTGACTCTGGGTGAATGTTTGCATTCTTAAGCATTCCGTCCATCAATTGTTCCTTTTGCTTTTGTAGACCTACTAGTAGCATTTCCTTTACAGGGCCCTTGTACATGTAGAACCATATACTAGGGACTTATAAGTTAATTAAATGTGCCAAACAGGTGCAGACCAATTGTACCATGTTCTAGGGAAAGAGCACAAGCCCTTTAGCACTGTTTAGCAGTGGTAAACCGCACAAACTCCTACTAGCAACAAAAACTAATTGAGACGACAGGATGGTGAAGGCAAAACATGTTTGGGGGTGACCCTGAAGAGAGAACCAAGTCTAACAGATAATTATTATCAAATTGCAAAAACCAATATTGAGCAACCCCCTTATAGATTTAAACAGTTGATTACTTGTTTAACCACCTTTAGTTTTGTAGATAGCTTTTTTCCAGTTCATATATTTTCATAAAGGCAAACCATCACTGTTCCATGTTAGTTGGAATGCAATCTATCCAAAGTTTGGCTATACATATACGTACCACAGTGACAGCAATTAAGCAGATGCTCTGTAAATCGTCGGGGAATCGATAACAACACAAAACATAATAGATTTGTAATTTCAACTCTACCGGTAATTTGATTTAATATGTGCCAAAATGTAATTAGCGATTGTCAATTTGAGAACACATTTATATTGTTATTCATTTTCATTCTGCATCTGGGACAGCAAGAAGAATTTCGATGTTTTAAGTGATACAATTTTAGAGGCGTATAATACAATTTTTGTGTTAATTTACAATTGTGGATTCTCTAGTTGGTTGTCTGGAATACTTGGATAGTCCATTTAGCTGCAAATTGTTATAATCCATCTTTGCAAGTTTCAAAAAAGCATTATAAATTGCACTAATAATAACTAGTTTAGGTTATCTTTCTTCTGAGAATATGAAGAACCACATTTTCATTGAGATCAACAACCTGAAGAGCGATAGTCATTAAAAAGACTGAATTTGCAGAAAGTAGAAAAAACATGGCAAACCAAATTCAATCTGTAGAGTTATGATGATTTCAAAGTTTCTTCATTGTATAGTGTTCCAGTGGTACATATCTCCTGACTTACCCAGATTTAATAGGGCTGATCTTGAAATACAACTTAGAAGAGAAGTTTGGTGCTATAAATATGTATTGCGGGGGTGTAAGTTATGGTTAGCTCAGGTAACTATAACTGCTGAATTTCTATGCTTTTGAATGTGTAAAATCTGAAGCTAACTATAACGTCCCCCTAACCTTTGGCTTTTTCAGCTAATTTCTAAGGTTTTTAAATTCTATATCCTAATAATACTGTCCCTGTCACCTTTATTTTTTTCAGTGAACGTCTACGATTTTTTAATGCTATTTCCTAATGATAACGTCCCTGTAACCTTTGTTTTCTTTAATGAATTTCACTGCTTTTTTTAATTTCAATTGTATTACAATTTGACCCATGGGTTCAGTTTACTAATTTACATTTTCACAAGTTTATAAATACATTTTATTCACACATTCATACTTAATATAGGTTTTTAAACTAAAATTAGAAAAATTAAGATAAGGTAACTTATGTAGTCTTTATATTAATGCAATGCACCAAGTCTTTCTTTTTTTTAAAATTCATTTTATGAACTTGCGGATCTTTTCCCAACCAAAAGCACACATTCAATACTAAACACCAACACATTTAATACACACATATCCTAGCACAATTTAAATAGTTATCTTACTGCCTGTGGATGTGAGTGGCTGTGTGGGTCTGTGAGTGACTGTGTTGATCTGTGAGTGAGTGTGTGAGTGGCTGTACAGGTGTGTGAATGTGTGTGTGAGTGGTTGTCTGGATGTGTAAGTGGATGTGTGAGTGGCAGTATGGGTGTGTGAGTGGTTGTGTTGGACTGTAAGTGGGTGTGAGTGTGTGTGTGAGTGGTTTTATGGGTCTGTGAGAGGGTGTGTGAGTGGCTGTATGATGTGTGAGTGGGTGTGTGAGTGGGTCTGTGGGTGGGTGGGTGGGTGTGTGAGTGGCTGTGTGGGTCTGTGAGTGGGTGTGTGAGCAGCTGTATGGGTGTGTAAGCGGTTGTAGGGGTGTGTAAGTTGGGGTGTGATTATGTGTGTGGGTCTGTGAGTGGGCGTATGTGTTTGTTTATTTGGGGTCTGGATCTGTGGACCACCAGGCAGCATACAGGGGGTCCCATAGAGCACCACGGGGGATTTGCAGACCCCCATGCACTCAAAACAAACCATTTTTAGACACTTTCTTGCTTGTCCCTCACAGACCCCTCCATCCGTCCCAGGGGGTCAGGGTTACTCTACTCTGTCCCCTTCTATCACTTTTAAATGGTATTTTTCCCCTGGAAACAGTGTCCCAATGCACAGAACAGCGGCTACAACTTTCCTCTCTGGTTGCGACTAGCCAATCACAGCACTGCTGCTGGCGCTTGGATCTGTAGATCCACCGCTGTGGATTCAAGGTTGATCTGTGTCTCTAGATATACATAATTCTTTTTACTCTAATAACTAGGCCTGGGCGAAAATTTCGTTCTGTTCGCGGAAATTGCGATAATTTGACATTTTCGCGTTCCGCGGAGAGCGCGAAAATGTCAAAAATTCCGGTTTCCGCAGCTTGGCGATAATTTGTTGCTTGCTCGCGCTGTAAAATAATACATTCTCGCGCGCGCGCGATCGCCTTACCTGAATCCCTGCGTTCGCCGACAAGTTTTCTTGATCCGGTCGCGTTCTCCATGAGATGTTGTATTGTTTTTAGCCATTTGCGCTGTCTCGCGACAGTTCGCGCCCGCAGTGACGTCATGCGTCGCGCGATCACGTCTTTCTTCTCGCGATCATGCACCGCGAGAAAACTCAAAACAAGATGGCCGCGCCCGCAAGCAACCACATGGGTAAATTGGCGACCCGCAACCATGCAGAAAATCTCGCGAACATGCCGGAAAAAAACTTCCGCATCTTCGCGATATTTCCGCTTGTTTGCGATAATTTTAAACATTTTCGCGATAATTTGCGAAAGTTAATTTCGCAAATTCCGCCCACCCCTACTAATAACTCCAAAACTACTGAACAGATTTACACCAAATTACAAAAAGCACTCTTTCTGGATCAAGATCAAGTTTTTTTGCCAAATTTTGTGTATTTCCGTTCAGCGGTTCGGGCTATAGTCGTGTATAAAATCCCAATGGGAAATTCCATGGGGAAAATGCATTTTTGGAGTCCCCTTTTTCTCGGCCCCCACTTGACCACCCAAAAACATTACCAGAAAGCAGTTGAAGTGACTGGCAAACTAGTTTTGAAAATGTAGTGAAGATTCTTCAAACTGCCAGTGACCGTCAGTAGGCAATATATTTATATTTTTCAATATTCAGAACTACCATCAATCATAACCTTAGCCCTGAGATTAACTTCAAATGCTTGAATCCATTTTATGAATTGTCCACCAATGCCAATAAAATACCATAGATACTGCCACAAAACCCTATCAAGTGCTTTTTCAGCATCAAGTAAAGTTTTTCCTAAATGTTTATGTTGATTCCTTGTGGCATCGAACAGAGGGCGGTTAAAAGGTTTCTGTACTTGCAGAGGGACTGAAGTGGTCTCTGTATTTTAGGATGCTTCAGAGGTCACATAAATCTTTGAAAAGATGGCCTTTCAAAAAGAAGGAGGAAGCTCAGCAGGGAATTCATAGGATGATGCGGAGTACATTAGATCAGATACTATAACATGAATGCTATTGACACCTTTTCCTTGTCCCATTCAGGGTGTTTGGCTAGGGTGCTTCAGCAAATATCCAACCAACCAAAGGAAAAGCCCATTGTAAGTGAAAACAAAAGAACCTCCACTGACAACCAGTCTACTTACCTTTTATGATTTTCTTTGGGTATTTTAGACTTGGATTAAAATCTTGCCAGTTCATCAGTCTTCCAGAGACTTTCCTGATATCTTATGTGTTTCTATTCCCTTTGTAAGAAACCTTTACTAACCATCTGCATGGACTCTGATAACAAATAAATTGTTATAATGAAGCTACTTATATTTCATTTTTTTTTCTATTACTTCCATGTACACCTATCCTCTGAAGTAGGTTCCATGGGGGGCGTTGCTTGCAGCCGCGGAAGATGGGTGCTTACTGACCGCGCTGCGTTAGTGGTCGGCGTTTAAGCCCATAAATCCGTCATCATCCGTTACCTGGCAGGTCATCCAGAGACACTGGCGTGGACCGGAATGCAGTGGCGACCGAGCGTCATGTGAATTGCCCGTGCTGCAGTGCTGTATGCGGCGCAACGGAGTGGAGAAGTCGGCGGCCACGAGGAGACAAAATGGGGACCGTCCGAGACCTGTGAGTGGAGGCCCTTGATCTCCCCGGAGCCCTTTGCAATCTACAGGCGGAAGCCGGCTGACCCCCGAGAAGGTGCTGGTGCTGCAGCCTAGAGGTTGCGAGCTCCGGTGGTGTGCACTGGAGTGAGTTGGGTCCGGCTGTCGCGCTGCTCCAGAGTCTGTGGCAGTTCGGAGGGGAAGCGGCCGGGAGAGACGGCGTGTCCCTCACCCCCCAGCTGGGATAGCTGCTGGCATAGTTATTGCGATCGGATACGCTCCGAAAGCTGAATCCGGCCAGCATTGGGCCCTCGCAGCCCCTGGGAGCCTACGTGAGATTGAAACTGAGTGAATCTCCCCCCTGCTCAGCTGAGGACAGGACAGGGTGGCAAACGAAGTTTCGGCAGTGCCAGGGGGCCACCTGGGTCATTGGTTCTCTGGCGTCCTACTGAGGTCGGTTGCACAAGCCTCCCTGTGCGTGCGTGGAGCAGCGTGTTATTGACTGAGGGGCTGCAGTGGACTAGTGAGGCTGAGGCCTGTGAGGTTTGGACAGCGTCTCCGGCCCCCTGCTTCCCTGCTGTTTGGCCAACTCAGCGGGGCCACAGAGGAGTGGCCGACCCATTAACCAGCACTACTGGGAGCTTCCGTGGAGCCAGTATGACAAGGCCTGCTTGTGGGAACCCCGCTCCTTCACTGTCCTTGCGTGGGGGCTGGTGCTTGGCACCTCGAACTAGGTGTGAGGGATGGAACGCCATGTCTCACAGTGTGATCTTGTTCCCGTAGCTCCTGGTGTTGGCAGGGGCTTGGAAGTACCCGGGACAGCCGTGCTGAAAGGCTTAACTGCGCTGTGAGTGTCTGGACCGCCTCCGTGGTCTTCTCGGTTACTAGAGTGTAGCCGTAAGAAGATCTGGATGACAGCGGCCCAGACCCCTCACTGAAGGACATTATGAGGGCCATCAGAGACTTTCGGGGCACTCTGGAGCCCAAACTTGACTCTGTCACTGAAGAAGTGAACCTTCTGCGCGCAGACTTCTGGAAAATGTCTGAGAAGGTTTCCACAGCAGAGGCAGGTATTGGGAGCCTACAATCCAAAACCAAACGCTTGGAAGAACAAGTCGCTACCCTCACGAAAAATCAGGCAGACATTTATGCCCGGCTGGAGAACCAGGAAGGAAGATACCAGCGTAACAACATCCGCTTGGTTGGAGTACCTGATGGGATGGAAGGACCATCTATGGACTGCTTCATCGAGGACTTGATTCTCAACCATCTGAAGCCCAAACGCCTATCCAAATTCTTCTCTGTCGAATGGGCTCATAGGGCTCTGGGGGGCAAGCCCAAACCTGATGCTCCCCCCCTACAATCATTGCCTGTATCCTGAACTTTAGAGATGGGGATGCGATCCGGCAGGCGGCACAAACAAATGGTGATCTTCAGATGGACAATGCAACCGTCTGTTTTTTTCCCGACTTTACGCTCCATGTTCAGCGGCAGCGCCGTTCTTTCGATGGAGTGAAGAGGGCCCTCAGAGATCAAGGTATCTAGTACATGATGCTCTTCCCGGCCAGACTCAAGATCTTGGATGACAGGAAGGCCTACTTCTTCGACACGCCAACGGATGCAAGTGATTGGCTGGAGGGATGATGTACCGTCAGTCCTAGTGGAAGACAGCAGCGCCCCAGATCAAGTCAGAACAGTGAGGGGATCGAGCTTGAGGATGGGCGGTCACCTGGCAGCCAGCGGCTACTTAAGTGATTCTGGGACTATACATACATTGTTGAGCTGATGGCCCTCCGGTGAACACCTTTGGGGGTTCTGGCGCTCAGGGTGTGGGACAGGATAAAGTGCCACTTTCCAGCTGGGGGGGCCTGAACCCCTCATCTGACTTGGCCGTAACACAGCTTATACATTTTGGTTGTTATTGAATTTAAATGTGTAGCTGAATTGGCCGTATGGCCTTCCTGTGGGAATGTCATTTAAATGTCCATTGTGTTGGCGTGCAACTTCGTCAGCAGCTATATACTTCTTTGCGCTGGCTGTGAGACCACGGCTCCTCATAAATGTTTTTTCTAGAACTGTTGGGGCGACAGGCACTCTGCACGTTTGGGCGGTGGGAGGTTGGGAACTCACCTACCAGGGCTGCAGGGAGGGGGGTGCTGGGTCTATTGCTTTTTGGGTTTAGGAGGGAGGGGATGTTTGCTCAAGACCTTGTTATCCATCAATTGTTGGAGATTTTCCCTGAAGATCCAGTAGGGGCGAGGGACTCCTTGACGACTTGGGACCTATTTGTGGCAATGGGTGATTCAGCTAGACTACAGGTTTGGACCTGGAATGTGAATGGACTTGGCAATAAAATTAAACGCACACTAGTTTTACAGCATCTAAAGAGGCACTCCCCTGATGTAGTTATGATCCAGGAATCGCACCTATGGGAAAATAAATGTAAGGCCCTAGGTCGCCTTGGTTATAAAATGGTGGCCCATTCGGGGTTCTCATCCGGGGCAGGGGGGTGGGGATCCTGGTGCGCAACACCCTACCCCTGGTCATTACAGGCACATGGTTGGACGATGCAGGTTGTTTCTCAGCAGCAGTAGGCCGCTGGGATGGCCGTTTGTTGGTATTCTGTTCTTGCTATATACCCCCTGGACTCCACTCCATATTCCTTCCGCAGCTAAGTTCCTTCTTGATGGACCTCTCCTCAGGTGTTCTCCTTATTGGTGGAGACAGGAACGCAGTCATGAACCCGGAACTAGACCGGTCCAATTCTCCGGCGGGCCGGCAGGGCGAGCGCGGCCTGGTGGACTTCTTCACTGCCCTGGGTCTGTGTGACCTATGGCGGGCACACAACCCCTCCCTCAGGCACTACACGTTCTATTCGGCACAACATGGGTCCTTCTCTAGGATGGACAATTTCCTTACCCGGGGGATCTCCGACCATTCCCCCATCTGTGTTACTATCAGAGGCCCGGTGGTTAACAGAGCAACATTTCCGAGGATAGATCCTTGGCGCCTCTGAGACCCAGCCATCGGAGACAAGCTTTTGCGAGGGTTCTAGGCTCTATTTCAAAGAAAATCAAGGTTCTGTGGAGTCTCAAATTACAATGTGGGAGACCTACAAGACAGTGTTAAGGGGCCTGGCGCAGGCACTAATTGGTGCGCAGAAAAAAAAGGAATCCCTGCAGATCCCGCAGCTAGAACGTGAGGTTGGCACAGCTCAAGGGGGAGAGTGCAATGGCCTCATCTGTGGATTTACGCCATAGACTGACGCTGAAGCAGAAAGACCTTAGGGCCCTGGCAGAGGACGAGGTGCGGGTGAATGCTTTGGCCATGCAGCACTGTAATTATGATGTGGGCAACAAGGCCTTGAAACTACTGGCATGGCTGGAACGTCGTGACAGAGATCGATCGTGGGTGTCTGAAGTGAGGGACAAATCTGGGTCTCTTCATTTGACTCGAACAGAAATTGCAGAGACCTTCGCGGCACATTTTGAGAGGGTGTACTCTCCAGTGTGCACTAGGACGGAGTCTGATTGCACGGATTTCTTGCTCTACCCATATTATCCTCAGAGGCGTATAAATGGCACGAACTAGATCTCACGGAGGAGGAGCTTGGTGAGGTTCTCGGCTCTCTCCAATCAGGGAAAGCAGCAGGGCCCAATGAACTCCCAATAGAGATTTATCAAAGACAGGCCTCAATTGTAATAGCTCCGCTCCTTCGGATGTTGACCGAGGCACTCAAAACCAGGAGGTTCCCCCCTGACCAGAGGGAGGCAATGATTGTGGTGAATCACAAGGCGGGAAAGCCGCCTAACCAGTGCAGCTCGTACCACCCAATTTCTCTCATCAACGAAGAAGCCAAGGTCCTTGCAAAATTCCTGGCGGATAGACTGGTTTCCGTCATAGCGGAGCTTGTCCACGTTGACAAGTCCGAGTTTATGCTCCGCAGAAGCACCCGTCATAACCTAAGATGAATATATGGTGTGCTATACATGACCGAGGACATTGGGAGCTCGCAGACAGCATTAATGGCGCTGGACGCCTCAACGGCCTTCGACAGCATTGAATGGCCCTATTTGTTTATGGTCCTCCCGAATCTGGGCTTTCATCCGACCTTCTGTAGCTGGGTTCGCTTACTGTATGATCTGCCCTGAGCTTTTCCATTGCGTAGAGGTACCAGACAGGACTGCCCCCTGTCCCTTCTCCTTTTCGCCCTCGCGTTGGAACCGCTGGTACACTGGATTCGGAGAGATCCCATGATCTGGGGCATAGCGGCGACAGGGAGTGGGAGGAGCATATCTCCCTCTACACCAACGATATTGTGCTGTACCTAGCGAGGCCTTACCACTCGATCGCCCGTGTGTTACATATCTTTGAATTGTTCGGGAGCTACTTCGGCTATACTATCAATTGGTCCAAGTCGGTGATTTTTCTACTGTCGGGTCCCGCCCCCAGGGTTCCATCTTCATGTTCGGCTCCGGTGGTGGTCGGCAGCTTTAAATACCTGGGCGTCTACATCACAAGGGACAAGCAGGCGTTTCTGGATAGAAATCTCGTGCCCCAGCTGAATCGTATGGGGGCTGACATGGGTCATTGGTGCACTCTTCCTCTATCCCTCATGGGACGGGCAGCATTATTCAAAATGCGGACTCTGCCGCGGCTCCTGTACATTTTACAAAACACACCATACCCTGTTCCTCTGGGCGTGTTTAAACGCATAGCACAGGCAGTTAGAACCTTGTTGTGGGAGGGCGGGTCTCCAAGAATTGCTCTACACAAGCTGCAAAAGGGTGTACATGATGGTGGTTTGGCATTCCCGGATGTCAAGTTATACTACTGGGCCTCACAGCTTCAGGTGGTGAATGACTGGGTGTACGTAGATACGATGAATCAGCCTACAGGGTAGACGGGATGGTTATGCCGAATGGGAGCTGCAAACCTCTCCTATATGCATGGAAGTCCTGGGTGGAGTGGCCCGACCACACCAAGGTGGTGCTGCAATGCTGTAGGTAGGCTAATAAGCTCCTCGGATGGGCACTGAAACTAACCGGCAGGACCCCATTGTGGTTGGGGGATCAACTGCGAGATGTGGCAGCTTTAACCGGCTTCAAGGGGTGGAAACTGATCGGGATTGATTATTTGGGGGATGTCTGGAAAGGAGATTCCCCCGATCTTTTGAGTATCTACAGAAGGAATATGACCTCCACCAGTCGCAGCAGTACCACTAACTTCGCCTCTTGCATACCCTATGTGCGCATATACATAGTGGCACGTCTATCCCTGAATACTCCCCCCTGGAGGACAGGTTGTTGCTGGACCCCATTATAGAGAAACCAACCTCTACTATCTATTGCAAACTTATCAATAATGTACCTGACCCAATAATCGCTCACAGAGAAGCTTGGGCCAAGGACCTTGGTAGTATAGATGGTGAGGATTGGCTGGATGCGTTGCAGAGCCCTAGGGAAATCGCAATCCATTCCCGATTCAGACTAGTCCAGTTAAAGATCCTACACCGCACCCACTATCCCCGCACACACCTCTATACCTGGGGCAAGGTTCAGTCAGCGCTATGTGTCAGGGGATGCCAACAGGAGGGCACCTTCTTCCACGCCCTATGGGAATGTCCAGAGATCAGTCAGTACTGGAGGAGGGTCACTGATACTATGTCGTAGGTGGTGGGAGAGGCGGTCCCGATGGATCTGAGGTGGCTCCTACTGATGATAAAAGGCGACACTGCTTGGACTATGTATACGGAAATGTGGCTGGTCCTGGCTGTGGGAAATGTGAAATGCAATATTGCTAGGGGATGGTGGACTGGAAGCGAGATCTCGACTGGTGCCAAAGGACCAAAGAAAGTGTGTACAAAAGCAGGGGGTGTGCTAAAAAATGGAAGAAAGTGTGGGTGCCCTGGCAGAAGTACAGAGAATCTGTGGAAGGCGTGTAGAAGCTGGGGGTGGGGGGGGGGGTTCTGATTGTCTATCTTGTTCCCTCATGATTGATTTGCTGCTGATTTATATGATATCTCCAATGATGGCCGTCTGGCATTACTGTGTACTGTATGATCTGATGAGCACTATTAATAAAAAAAGATTTAAAAAAACAAAGAAGTAGGTTCCATGTAACACACCAAATTATGAGAACCATGTCTTATCAGCTCAGTCCACCAACTGAGAAAATCCACTTGTCACTGCAGAGATACTTCTAAGGAGGGAACACTGACATTACATGTGTTCAATGCATTCCACAAAAAGGGTTATGCATCGTTACACAACTGAGAAACAAAGCACCAAGAGCACACTAAGACGCAACACATCACTCTTTCCTCAAAAACTGTGGCCATCAATCAGCCATACATTCAAAACTTAAGACACAACACACCTTTCTACATCAGCAAAATGAACCATGGAATTGAACCTCAAAAAACAATTAATGGTCATTGCCTCAAACGTGTATTTGTTCCGCAGCTTCCTCTCTCCATTTCAGAAGTTTTACTTAGGTTGTTCTCCTTCTCGTATATATATGAGGATGTGATAAAAGAATCATTACTTATTTCATCTTGCTGCATCTGCTTAAAATACCTTTTAGGGGCTTACAGACTCTATTGAGAGTGACAAACTGTATGGTGATGTCGGGTGCTTAATTCATAGAATGTCCTAACTAGAACCGTGCATCAAAACTATCACCATCACTCCTGTGTGTTTTTAAGATACTTTAATTCCTCTGGATTCTTGGTGGGAGAAATTCAACACAACCTTTGATTTAACTAATTTGGGGACATCACAGTAATTAGTGGGTTGTGTCCATGAAGGTTGGTCACACATACTAAAGTAGATTTATATTCAGTCCCGCTATGTGGCAGGTAAACACATCATTGGTTGAACAAAATCAATAGTTTATAGCACTTCAGGCCAATGTGGATGGTGTGGGTGATGATGTTTCTCAAGCCCAGATGGGGTTCATGTTGGTTGGTAACCAGCTTTGAGGCTGTTCTTTGTGTATTGTCTAGCAATATTACATTTGGCAACTATGTCATACGTTGTCAGGGCTGTATTTGCCTCCTGATGACCTATTCTGCACAGTGCATGCTTAGCCAAAATAACATTTTATTTGGCCTCTTGAGCTTTTGGATTGTCACAGATGAGAATATTGCAGAACGTAACCTTTCATCAATAGCCATAAATTCTGCACATGCTTTGTCATGAGAATGTACTGACTTGGTGGAGGAGGGCTGAATCTGAATCTGAATGGTGTAATAAGAAGGGGGTCTAAATTAGTTAGGTTTCAATTGACATGAAGCTACATTCTGCAACTATTTATTTAGCTGTACCGCTATTGAATGTGTTTGCTTTTCAAAACCATAGGGATTGTATTTATTATGATACTTAAGAAATGGATGGTTCTTTTATTTGGGAACTATGGGTGACCTTTATCATTTTGTTAATTATGTAATCTTTATTGATTAAAAAAAACATGTGTGGCAAAATCCTGTCACAAGTATTCAGCACTAATGTAGTCCTTCAATGACAGTGTGGAGAGTGGCAAGACATTCATAGCACTGTAAAAAGGGGCACAACAGAGATATGAGTAGACGAAGAAAGGGAACATCCTTTAGGAAAGAGTCCTCTGTTCAGCTATACCATGAATTGACCTCTCAACACACAAATAAAAACCTTCCCAAAGCTGTAAGAAAAAATCTAAACGTTATTTCAAGAAGCTCCATAATGTCCCTACTTCGGAAACACAAATATACTTATATGTACTCCATGCTAGTTAAGCTTTCCTCTATGACTACACAGGCATACTGTTCATCGTAATCCATTGATCTCATCTCTAATGATGAGTCATCCTCATGAAGCCAATGGCTTCCTACCCTGAGTGACTCCCCCCCGTAACCCCTCAGTCACAGATTTGTTCCACAACTCAAGTAAGACTCAAACATATGGTTATCAACACCACAGGTTTTGTTGTAGCTAGAGACAACATATCAGTTATATCGCTTTTCATTTTAGGCATATTTTTGGATTTCAACATTTTGATGATATTGTTAAAGATTGACTTACCAATTAACTTTTTCCTTACTTAGCAACCCTTGCTCTTCAAATTCAACTGATAAAAGCAAGATGGATATTGTTCTAAACATACCACTATTCAGATTGGCACAATTGATCAAGTGTATACAATCAAACTGCCTAGGGCCAGATAATCTGCCCAAAAATCCACCCCACAACATATACGCTGAGGTAGTGTTCCTGGGTATAGAGCCTGTCACAACAAGTTGGGAATATGTTTGCTCCTAGTTATACATTCTTGCACAATAAGGTGGGGCTCCTGGGTCTAGCTTCTATCACAACAAGATGATAATAGTTGCTCCCGAGTATAGTTGCTCCTCTCACAACAATGTCGAGATAGTCAACCCTAGGGAAAAACCTAATCTCCTTTCCAGTCATGTAGATACTAAACATTTTCACTAACAGACTACAACAGTCGACTCCTTATTTCTATTCATGCCAATTGAAACAAACTTGCATCCACACTCACATTCTACCTTTCTCCCTATCATTCTCCCTACTCTTTTATGCACCCCCACACACCCATATTCATTCTCTTCTCACCCTCTTATCCAAGTTAACTACTCTAATCTCTAATCTTTCTCCCATTTACTCATTACAACGCTGCCACTTACTCCCTCCTTTTCCATTCTACCTCCATTCTTTACCACACCCTAATCGACCTGCTATGCTTTCCCACCCTCTTTCCTCATCAATTTGTTCCCAACTATAGCAAACTAAACAATTTTTTTATTATTAATTTTATTGGATTTTCTCTGGGAGAGTCAGAGCAAGTGTTTACATTAAATCTTCATTGTTGCCATACGTTTAACATCATCGCACAAATAAACCATATAGGATGCGAAAACATATGGTAATCCACAATTATAGTAGATGAATGAGCACAATTAAAAAAAAATAGCATTTTTTAGTTGGAAATTGAGTTAGGTCTGTAAACTTCCAGTTATAATAACGACAGGCCATGATAACCCCCTAAAGCAAATGTAAATGAGACAAGATCCTTTCCGCCTTTTTAACTGACCAGGATCCCCTGGCCTTAGCGACTACCATTTCGCCTTCATAAATTTGACAAAGCAGGGCCCAAACTTCCAGGGTCAATCCATGCCCGGATGATACATAAGCGTGCACAAACCATTATGATTGAAAACAGAAGGCTGAGGCTGAAGTCCAACCCTGTCTTATGACCCAATAATATTTATTTACTATTCAAGCATATTTCGAACCCAAGCTGTGCCAATACAAGTCGGAGCATGCTGTCCCAGAATTCTTTAAGCTCGGGCCCTCAACGAACATATGGACTAAATCTGCCGCCAAAAGGCGGCACTCAGGGCAATATGACCACTCCGAGATTCCAGGCAGTGCCCATTTAGAAATGCACCCCGGCGTATAACAAAGCATACAGACTGTCCTAAACTGCTGTAGCTTAAGGCTGACAGAGATTGATGACTGATATAATGTTGCGAGAGCGTCCTGTATTTCAGTAGCCATGACTACCGTTGCGAGACGCTGGCTCCACCTTAATGCCAGCTGCGCACTATCATCTGGGGCATAACACATAAGCCCATGGTACATGGTGCTCATCTTTGTGTAGCCTGTCTCCCTTGATGGTTGATAAAAATATGTAAGAATCTCAGGTATTTCATGATCGTAATTGTATTCACATCTATGTAAGAGATAATCCCTAATCGACAGGTACTTGAAAAAGTAATTCTGCGGAAGCCCATATGTCTCCTGGAGGGAAGCGAAATTCTGAACCCCCTGTGTGCCATACAGTTGCCCTAAATTATGTACACCCAATTGTTTCTAGGACTGCTCTATGCTATCATGAAATATGCCTGGGAGTGATGGGTTGCCCCTTAACGGAGTATAGAAGTAAACTGGTGGTATAGAGTATTTGGTACACATTTCACGCCATATCCGTCTCTGATTACCTGAAATCTAACCCTCTTGAAATAGTTTGGGTCCAATATTTTATGTATCGAGAACCTAATATCAAAGCTGAGTGCAAGTTGATAGCTAAATGCAATCAGTACGGGCTTATTCCTAATCAATAAGCTTTGAATCCTCCCAGTGAACTCACCCTAAAAGTATAGCTTAAAATCAGGTAGCTTGAATCCTCCCTGTGTGTAAGGCAGTTTCATAAAGAAAGCTCGTCTAGCCTTCTTATAGACCCATATGAAACTACTGATAGCCTCTTCAAGCCGTTTGAAAAAATAGTCAGGGACCTGAAGTGGTATGGATCGAAATAAGTAAAGAAACTTTGGTAATATGTTCATTTTAATAATGTTACATAGTCCCAAGATGCTTAGTGGGAGCCGATGCTATTGCCACAGTTTAGCTATAACTGTTTTTAAGAGGGGCTCATAATTAAGCCTAATTATCTTTTCCACGTGACTGCTCAACCGTATGCCAAGGTGTGGAGCCGTGTCAGTAACTCCTTTTGTCGGGGTAAGTGAATTAAAATTAAGGATTATCGGAGTTTTTGATGAATTCAATTTATAGCCAGAAATTACATCGAATCACACGGCCTCCTTAGATATAAAATTAACAGAATCACTCGGGTTAGAAACGAAGACTGCAATATCGTTTGCATATGCTGTTATTTTAAGTTCAATGCTGCCCTGACGTGTACCCCTATAGATTGAAAGTGGAGCGGAGAACTTACCCCGTCAGAACTTTTGCCATCGCATTTTTATATAGTACCTGCACCATTGCTATAAATCTGTCCTTTATCCCAAACACATTCATAGCTAGCCATAATGATTCCCCAGTGACCCTATGGAAGGCCTTCTCCGCGTCCAGCATTATCATACTGATCCAAACATTTGTTTTCTTAGCGATATCAAATGTTGCAATTGTAGTTTTGTTATGGGCCATAGTATCGCTGCCGGGGACAAAGCCATGCTGTTGCTCTGAGACCAAGTTGTGCATGAGAGGGGCAAGACATAGCTATTTTTTTGGAAAAAAACTTAGCGTCTGCACTTATCAGGGATATAGGTCGGCAAGAGCCCCTCTCCTCCGGTGGCTTATCATTCTTAAGACAGACCACTACATTGGTGCCCCCCCATGAAGCTGGGACGTCTCCTCCCTTACTAATATATGTCATCAAGTCTTTAAATTCTGGTGCTAAGATTCCCATAAACACTTTATAAAATTCCAGGGGGATTGTATCCTCTCAAGCAGCTTTCCCAGATGGTAGAGCACTAATAGCTGCTTCGATCTCTCCCAACCCAATACTCCCTTGCAGTCCAAGACTCTGTTGGGGGTCAAGTCAAGGCATCCCAATGTCCCGGAGGTAAACAGCGAATGACTGTCGATCAATGTTGTCCGGCTTGTTATATACCCTTTGATAAAAGGAGGCAAATTGCTCAGCTATCTGTTGCGGGTGAGTGTATTCACCCCCATCATCCCCCAAAACACGCTTTATAGCACCGCTGGCCCTCTTATTGGATATCTGGTGTGCAAGAAGGAGGCCAACTCCTTAGCCATACTCATACTGAAATGCTTTGTGTTTCTGATAGCTGGCAGCCACCTTCTCGGTTACCCCCCTATTGAGCAATTGCCGCGTCTCATTTAACCTCAGGTGTATGGACTGTTCCAGATAATCTCCAGAAAGAATAGCCTGCACATGCTGCACTTCTAAATTCATACAGTCCTGCCGATATTTAAACAATTTGAGTTGCCTATGTTTGCTTTATTTAAGGATAAATTGGAGTGTCACCCCCCCATACTGTATGCCTTCATGCAGTCCCAGACAATGGCAGCAGTAGAGGTGCCCTTATTAATTTGTAAGAATTCTATCAATAAACTTTTTAAGTACCCCAGGTATTCCATATGCAAGAGAAGGTGGCGAGGAAATGTAAACGGGCACTACCTCACCCCCCCCCCCCCCTCCCCTTCTTACAAAGTCTGTATAGTTAGGATGATAGCATTATGGCCAGAGGTAAACTTAGGATATATCTTCATTTTAGCCCCTTCTAGCATCTGCCTTTTTACAAATATCATATCAATTCGCGAATACTGCCTATGGGGACAGGAATAATAAGTGTACCCTGGTGTTACAGATAAGTGTTTTCCATGCATCCACTCGCCCATGCAGCCTCATTAGTTCCATAATTGAAGCTCGAGTTCTAACGTACCGAGTAGTTGCCCGGTGATTAGTAGAGTCGAAATTATACTCCATTACACAGTTAAAATCACCCATGACAATCAGGTCTCCGGGCCAGTCCAGCAATTTCATACTTAAGTAATCAAAGACCACCGGGTCGCCAAGATTAGGGCAGTAAACCACACAAATAGTATATTTCTGACCGTTTATTTCTAACTGGGCTATAGCCCACCTTCCCCTGCTATATGTCTTAATGTTTTTAACTACCAAGCTTCTGGCCTTCATTATAGCCACCCCAGTATGGAGATTGTTTGTGATTAACAAACAATGCTATCATACCCTATCTGTTTTAAGTCTAGCCTATCCTTATATGCCAGATGGGTTTCAGTTATTCCCAATATGAGTGGTTTATAAACAATGAGCTACTCCCGCAGTAGACGTCGCTCTCTAACTTGGTTTAACCCAGCAACATTCCAATACATAATTCTCAAGCTAACCATTGTGCTATTCTAAAATTAAAAGCCCCTTTACCTTCAATATCAAAATGTTTCCCTTGCTCTAAAATTGGTGCTATATGCTGCAATCCGTTTCCACCCGTTCTGACTCTTATGGCCCCCCCAAACCCAGCCCCACATAAAATGTAGCAGTCCAACCTGCAAAACTTTGAACCCTCCCCATACCTAGAAAAGGAATCACCCAGCTCCTTCGCTGTCAGCTCATTTAACAGCACTATAGGAGCACACTGCACGACTGCCTACACCCTGTCACCCACCTCACTGTAAATTATTAAACAGTCCCACACATTCTGCCATGCAGGAACCTTAGGGATTAATGTCCAAAATATTTTCCAACCCAATGTCCATCTTTGACAGAAGCTAAATGACAACGATCATTATCTGAAGCTATACCCGGAGGGTGAAGCGGACAGGGTCACTGTCGCCACTGATTCAGGGCTTGGGAAGCCTTCACCTCAGAGTGAAATACTTGTGGCCGTCCATCCTTGATGACCTTGATTTGTGCCGGTTCTTGAAGAAACACCTGGGCCCGACTGCCTTTAGCAGATCTATTAGCTGGCGCAACTTCCAGCGTTTGTCCATTGTAGCCTTGCATAAGTCTGATCGCACAGAGATGGACATAGAATCTGCTGTTAAAGGTGCTGCAGGATGGGCTTTTAGATAGATGGCTTGCCTTAGCAAATCATTACCCACAAAGATAAGAATTGGACGATGGTGCTGGTATTTTGCCTGAGCTGGTTTCTTTGTAACTGTAGGTAGTCTATGGGCCCGCTGAATCTTGGAGTCCATGTCCCAGTCTGATAGCTCTGGAAATAGTTTCTGAAACAGGTTAACCACAAAAGCTCTAGGGTCACTTCCTTCTTTCCCCTCTGGTATGCCAAAGAGCCTTAGGTTGTTTTGCCGCTGTCTATTCTCCAAGTCTTCGATTTTACTATGGACAAAGGCCAGACAGCTCTCCTGCTCCTTGATTGTTTTAACCGTTGCTAACCCAACTTCTTCTGTCCCTGCCAGTCATTGCTGGAGCTCAGCGACCTCGGATGTTAGTGTGGCAACCTTGCTAGTAACTACCGTTAGGTCTTTTTCATTATAGCAGCACACATTATTAATACAGTGCAGACAACATTGGCAATAGTTCTATAAATTATCTGTAATAAGCTATGTCCATCCCTTATATTGTTAATATGTTGTTATGAAGCATTAACTGCAAAGATGTCCTGGTATGTTCTTCAGATCTTTGTCGGCAAGGGGCCTGAGAGGGCGGAGTACAAAGTCCACCCCTGTATGTAAACTTCTGTTAGGTCTTGATGCATAGCTTGATTGTCGGCCTTGACTTGCACATAATGATCCAGTGCCTCTGTCCGTTGGATGTGCAGGAACTGAAGGATTGTAGAGTGTGAGGGCTCTTTAGCGCCTGATACATCGGCATGATGAATCTGGTTCGGGCCTTAGTATCAGCTATAGCATCTGGGGTCACCCAGGAAGAGAAATTGTTGGGTGAAGCCATGTCTCCGCCCGAGCCATTACCTGGCTATGAGCTCAAGAAAGCATTCTCATTAGGGCTGCCTCCGTTTAAGAGATAAGTATCCTCCCCTGTAGCTGAAGAGTGGGATTGCAAGGCAGGGCCTCTATTTGATAGCTGTAAGACCAGAGCCTTGACCTCTCCCTTGGAAGTGACCAACTTACGCAGAGGGCTATCCTTAGGCTCTCTCTTGGGATGTATTGGAGCCGTGATATTCAAATGGTCGCTGGGATAGCAGCTGTGAGCTTTTTTAGATCAACCGCATCCCTTTGTAGTTTTAGATTGTTTCTCCACCGGAGCATCCCCTTTCCTGGTAGCACTATCTACAAGACACAAAATAGCCAGAGGTATCCCATTTATTAGCCCTTGTTCTGTTGCCAATGTGCAGTTGGGTGCGAAATCAAAACCTCCAGGATGAGTCTGCATTATATCTACTCCTTCATCCGGGGAGGTAAGTAAGATAGTATCCCCCAGCTCTTCTGTGCTTCCTTTCTCCCGCTAAATTGGTTCTGTTCCACTTGGACCCTTTTGTTCAGAGTTTTCACCTTTTTCCAGCGGGCCATATCCTGGGCTGAGAATAGAGGCCCCCCGGTTGGGGGTGTTACAGGGATTTGTCAGGTGAGGTGACTGTCCCTGGGAACATACTGGGACATTATCAAGAAGCCCTGTGTTAGTTATTATTTTTAATAAGTCAAACTGGTTATGACAGTTGCCTTTTGCGTGGTCCAGACCCTCTGCGGGGTGCATTGCCGTAGATGATTCTGGGCCTAGGGCTCCACTAGCAATTTGCACCGCACTCAGCAGGACATCAACCATTGTAGAATCAGCTATGTCCTCACTACAGGCGTGTATCAGCCAAGTTGAATTGCCAGATTTTAGACGCTCGAGTATGGGTTGTCCAAACCAACAGTAAGTTGTTTTCTCTTTAATGGGCTGGCAGCCATCAGCTCCTGCAACATTCACCCACGGTGGTGCCATTCCTGACTTTCGATGCTGCCGGTAGACGAGCGATCGGCTCTGCCACAGAACCGCTTGTGCTAGCAGTGTGCAATCACATAGAGACCTGCAGGGCAGCCGCTGCATCGGGGGCACGAGTAGCGGAAAGCCTGACCTCCTGGAGGCTCCGTCATCAATACAGCACATCCCCATTAGGAACATGAGCGAGGCTGTGCCAGTTTCATGCTGCACGAGTAGTAAGTGAGCCGCTGAGGCAGGAGGAGTCGTGAGTGTGTCCTGACTGCGGCAGGATCAACCCGTCATCTTCCTTTTTCCAACAAGCTAAAGCTATATCCAAAATATTACCCTCCCTTCAAAACCTTCTTATCTACCATCATCTACCACAATGTATGATGTCAGTTCATAACACTTCTAAATTCACCCCACATACTATGGAATATTATCTCACCTCCTTGTAATCTTTCACCCCTCAATCATGTAACTTCTCACTTTCTTACATACTCTCCACATATTATCAGTCACTTACAATCTCCTTCCTTTATCTAACACTGTAACCATTCAGCACACCATAAAAGATCACAAACCCTCTCATCCACACCTCTTACAATCTCTTTCATCTAACAACGTAACATTTCAACACACCGCAACAGATAACAAACTCTCTCAACCATTGATCTATTCAACTGCTGCATTTAAGGTGCTAAACTTAGACCCTTACTGTCCTCCAAGAGCACTTACTCACATCTCATCCACTTTCAACACCACTCCTACAATTCTGCATCACCCTAGCTACAACGTAAAAGCATTGAACTTAATTTCATAACAACAAAACACAGTTGTATACTAACACCAATTTTACAAACACATCTTTAGCCATATTCACCCTCTCACACTGACCCACCACATCTCTAATAAACTTGTTGGAGCAGTGCACTGATTCTGAGGAAAGCAACAATGCTAACACCATCAGTTCATCCACTCTATCTAGTTCCCCACTTTCTCATACACATAATGAATGGGTACAACACTAGGGACAGATCAACAAAGAGCTCCATGGATGACACCAACAGCAATCCGAACATTAGCTCTTCCTTTCACATCACAAGAGCAAGTTACTCTACCTAACTCTTTTGCTGGTGAATGCTCATTCAAAGAGTAAAACAAATACAATATATTTGATCTAGAGAAAGAATAAGACATATTCATCACAGAAATGTGGTTGGCTAAAGATGTTGCTCTAGTACTTCATGAAGCTATCCCATCTACTTATAAAGCCATTACTAACAACCGGGAAGGAAAGAAAGGAAGTGGGCTGGCTACTGTCTTTAAGGATACCATAACAGTCACCAAGATGGAAGATGTTACAATACAAGATTTTGAAACCCTTCAAACTAAATGCTATCCAAGCCCCACAGGCATCTGCATGTTTATTTTACTCTACAGACCCCGAACCAACAATGGAGCATTTATTGAAGCATTACTTGACGACCTAAACGTTTGATTCTACAAACCAAATATGACTTAGCCAAAAGCTATTTAAAGGGCTGAAAACACACAACTCACAACAGATTGTCTTTGGACCAACCCACATAGAAAGTCATAGTTTGAATCTTATTTTTTCCAACCAGGCAAGCGCTATTCAACGAAATTCACTAGTCACTTGAGCCAATCACTACATCATCACCTTCTCACTCGAGATCGAGATCATGAATAAAATATAAATAGACTTCAACTATAGACCAATCTCCAGTGAATCTTTCCTTGGCAAACATATGGAAATAGCATGGAATTGAAGACGGCAATCTTCACTCAGACTGCTGAAGAGAATTCTGCCAAGGAAAAGGGACTGAATCAACCCAAATCATGATTTGGGATGCCCTAAAAAACATAGTCGATAAAAATGGTGTAGCTGCATTACTACTTCTGGAACTCTTAGCAGCTTATGACAAAAAACACTACTATATCCTAAGTCTTACACTCATAGAATTGGTATAGACATCATCAGTCTTGCATTGCCTCTTACATGCACAACATAACTTACCTAATTCATATACACTCTTTTTCATCAAATCCATACAACATGAAAACAGGAGTTCCACAAGGAACTATTATCTCACCTCAACTTTTCAACATATACATGAAATCGCTACCAGAACTAATCAACAATTTCAAACTTACCTGCTACAACAATGCAGATAACACACAGATAGTTTCCTAAGTCAAAAATCAAATGCTAACACAAAGCCATAAATTGATGGATAACATGGAACCACCTAATATTAAATGCATCAAAAAATGAAAATACTGACCTGAATGAATTATTTTATTTGCACAATTACTTAAAATCATTGCAAAGTTGCAGTACGATATCAAAGTTATTGTATAAATACGTATCTCACACCATTATAATACATATATCAAATCGTATATAAACATAAAAAATACCATTTGAACACCGGTCTCATCGCATTTGTAAAAAGTGTCTTTTACCCTAAAATACATTGGTTTAAAATTACATTCAGAAAGGTCCCTGCTCCTTATATGTTCTTGAAAAAAAGTCGCTTAATGAGTTGCGGGTCTTGTGGGGACCATGCAATACTTTTCCGGAGGGGATCCTCACAGTTCGTTTCCTTCTGTTACTACAGGAGTCTCAACAATTGCAACCGCACAATTTTCTTCTGTGCTGTTTTCAAATAAGATCCTTCGTGTCAAATTCATGAATATGCCAAATTTGGCCAGATCCAAGTGCTCTGTGCAGGACTCGAGCAGGGCCACTGCGTCATTGCATTTTCTGAGCCCCTGCCTTAAAAACATTGGTTTTAACAATTTGCGTCAGTGTTGCAGGGCAGCAACATATTAGGTGTACCAATGATTCTGCACTATAGTTACACAACCTGCATCTGGTTTATATTGCTCAGTGATTTCCAGCCTGGGTTCAGTTCCTTTATTGGCAAGGGGACTAGGCACGCCCATTGAATTTCTTTCAAGCACTTCCTTCCTAGGGGATTGTTCCTATATGGCTGAATTTTATGCGACTTATATGTTTAGTTAGGCCGACCAACCCTCTGATGTCCTTGAGTCTAGCTATATCTTCATTCCTTGATATCTGGGCGGTTTGAATATTTAGCGCCCTCTTTGGATCAGGACGCTGTGGTTAAGCCCAACTAAGCCACTATCTTCAGACAGTACTTCTGCCATGGGTTCGGTGCCCCCTCAAATATGGTTCTTAATACCTCCTTAAGGGATCCATTCTGGCCTTTTACTGTCTTAAACCAGAATTTTACCAATGTGCTCCTGCATTCATATTTTTGTTATACCAGGCCAAACTCAAGCCGAATCAGGGCATTTTGTGTGTGCTTAGGGAGCCTGAAAAGCCTTTTATAACACCGGCACTGGGTTTTTTCCATCATCTTTTCCATCTTTCCTGGGAATGCATGAGATGCGTACCCAGCAACAGTGAGCAGTTGTCACGAACCGAGACCCGGTGAAGCGCTGCTCGCAGTATCACAAACTCCCGTTGCGCGATACGAACGCAACACGAACTACACTCCCCAGAAGGCTCCGCGGAGCCTGTCTCACGTGATCCAGGTTACGCAAGGCAAAGCGGATATAACCCAGCGCGCGCAGAGAGTGTTGCCGATGATTCCTGGAAGTTCGTCTATCTTGGCTCCCCGGTCCTGTCTTCGACCCGCCTTGCAAGAAGTAGCTGTTGCCGCCTTGGCAAGCCCGTTTCTGGTGTACCGACCTCAGAATCACGGCACTAGAGAATCTCCACCAACAAACGCTCGAGCTCCTGGAAACCGCTCAAGCGCTCCTCTGCCCACGGAGTTCCGGGTACAGAGTAGCAGCGCGAGCGGTGCGCTCCTCTGCCCACGGAGTTCCGGGTTCAGAGTGGCAGCGCGAACGGAGCGCTCCTCTGCCCACGGATTTCCGGGTACAGAGTGGAAGCGCTCTGCACCGTTTGTCTCATTCTCAACCGTTAGTACTGATCAGACCAGCTACTGCTCCGTGTGTTCGGGAAAACACCTCCTTTTTGTTTCCTATTGTTAACCTTGAGATACAGTGCGCTCTGGAGTATTAAGCACTGTCTCTAAGTGCTGCCCTTTACTCCTAGAGGAACTGTGTACGCCTGCCTGCGAGATCCCCAGCGGGCCCCGTTCCAGACTATCACCCGTTGGCCAGTGACTCCCTTTAACCGGATAGCGGGTAGAGCCCTGGGTCTCGCGCCTTCCTTCCGAGTGGTTAGAGGAGGTGCAGGTAAGAGGAGGGTGAGAGGGGATTGAGTAGCAAAACAAATACGGGGATAAAGATACAGTCGTGCTCATTGTGTGTTTGTGTCTTTTCAGGTTCCTTTCCCTGCTGTTCCTCCCTTTCCTTCCCTCGCTCACCTGTCTTCAGAGTCCGTGTGTATAACACGTAGTCCGGACTGGGGACAGATGAGAGGTGGACCCCTATAGAGCATCAGCGCCATCCTGAGGAGAGGACCCCCGGCCACCGTGATAGAATCATCGGCCCACGGATTATCACTCCTCCTGATTGCACTGACATAGGGGATGGCCACTTTAGAAGACGTAGTGGCGGCCTAAACCCAGGAACAGGTAGAGCTAGCCGCGTCTCGACAGGAAACGGCCGCATTACACTCCCGGATAGATCGCTTACAACGTAATCCCTTCGATGCAGGGAGCATAGGTCCTCCTCCTCCACCCCAGGTCATGGTTGAGATACCCATGCACGTCCCCTTGGCCCCTCCAGAAAGTTTTCACGGGGACATGCAGAAAGTACAGGTGTTCATGACACAGATTATGTTACACTTCCATTGTAAACCTAAACTGTTTGCCACCAATCAATCACGGGTGGCATTCCTCATCTCTTACCTCACCGGAGAAGCGGCTCAATGGGCGGTCCCACTTGTCCGAAAAGACGACGCTCTGCTTTATGATAAGGACGCATTTCGGGCAGAGTTCGAGAGAACCTTCGATCGACGCGCCGATACATTCTCCGCGGACCGTGATCTTCTAGACCTCAAACAAAGTAGCAACGACTTTATCGGATACCTCAACAGTTTCCGCAGACTGGTAGCAGAAACGGATTGGCCAGAATCGAAACAGTCCGCCATCTTCTACCGAGGGTTGACGGAGGAGCTGAAAGACGTTATAGCCCAGATTGACCCGCAACCCCGTACTTGTGCAGCGATGGTGGAAGACCCCTTCTTCGTATGAGCAGACACGTGCTCCAGATCCTGGGTCAACCAAACCCGAACCTTACTGCCGAAAAAAGGGGCACTATCTCCGAGAATGCCCCGTACGACCTAAGTATGGACGGACTCGTGCTGGTCAAGCCGCCGCAGTGACAGGTGACGGAGGGGCGGGAAACTCTCGGGCTTGAAGGAACAGGAAGGGAAGCCTTCAAGCTATCACTCTATCCCTTCTATGGAGTCCGACACCGCCAAAGAACCTGACCATTTCTTCCTCACGCTCGAGATAGTCATCAACAATACAACTCAGAGGATTCGGGCCATGATCGACTCCGGGGCAACTGGCTGCTTTCTGGATAAAGCCGAAGCCCAGAGACTGGGAGTGCAACTCTTGCCTAAACAAACACCCAAACTCGTCTACGCTGTGGACGGGAAGGAGTTGGAATCCGGACCCATACGGTACGTCACACCTGCCCTCTGGGTGACTATAGGGAGGACTCATGGGGAATGGCTGGCCCTGAACATCATCCAAGCTCCCCGGTGTAAGCTCATCTTGGGGTTACCATGGTTACGACAACATGAGCCTACCATAGAGTGGTCTATGAACACGATATCCTTTTGTTCCGCAGAGTACCAACAACACTGCACAGTTCCTGCTTCCTCTCCGGCCATGCTCCTGGCGTCTCCTCAATACATCGCCACGGCGGAAGAAAAAGAAGTGGTACTACCTGAAAGGTACTACTCCTACCAAGACGTATTTGAAAAAAAAAAGCAGAGGTACTCCCTCCACATAGGGACTACGATTGTCGTATCGACCTGGAATCCAATGCCGTCATACCGTGTTGTAGAATCTACGCGCTCACGGGTCCTGAAACCCGCCATCTCCGTGAGTACTTAGACACATACCTCGCATTGGGATTCATACGTCCCTCCCGGTCACCCGCAGCGTCCCCGCTCTTTTTCATCCCAAAGGCCAATGGCGAATTACGCTGCTGCATAGACTATAGCGCTCTCAATTCCGTGACGATAAAGAATCAATATCCATTGCCATTGATACCGGTGTGGCTAGACCAGGTGCGGGGGGCCGCACTATATACCAAACTGGATCTCCGTGGGGCGTACCACTTAGTAAGGATGAGAGAGGGGGATGAATGGAAGACGGCCTTTAAGACGCGGTATGGGTTGTTCGAATATTTGGTGATGCCCTTCGGGCTCTGCAACGCCCCTGCAGCGTTCCAATTCTTCCTTAACGAGGTGTTGCAGGACTTTTTGGATAAGTTCGTTGTCGTATACATCGACGACATCCTGATCTTTTCAGCCAACCCGGAAGAACACGTCGTCCACGTGAGACAAGTCCTACAAGCACTAAGAGAACATCACTTGTACTGCAAGCTCACTAATTGCGAGTTTCACGTGACTACAGTGGAGTTCCTGGGCGTCCTGCTAACTCCCGCTGGACAGATCATGGCGGACCGCAAGATACAAGCCGTTACCAACTGGCCGCCGCCACAAACCGTCAAAGACGTGCAAAGTTTTCTGGGCTTCTCAAACTTCTACAGGCGCTTTATCCACCATTTCTCGCAGTTAGTAGCTCCGCTCACAAGACTGACACGTAAGGGAGTACCGTTTTCCTGGCACCCTGAGGCGCAGACGGCGTTCGAACAGCTCAAAACGGCCTTCACCTCTGCTCCCGTCTTGATGCACGCCGAACCCGAACTTCCTTTTATTGTGGAGGCAGACGCTTCTGACATCGCCGTGGGTGCTGTCCTGTCTCAGAGACATCCCGAGACCGTGCAACTCCATCCCGTGGCATACCTTTCCAGGAAACTGAACCCTGCAGAAAGAAATTACACGATCGCCGAGAAGGAGTTGCTAGCCATCCGAGAAGCCTTCCTGGAATGGAGACACTGGCTGATGGGCGCTCAACATCAGGTGACGGTCTACACAGACCATCGCAACCGCCAGTTCCTGCGGTTGGCACGACATCTCACTCCCCGTCAACAGCGGTGGATGCTCTTCTTCGCGGAATACCGCTTCCTCGTTACCTTTCGACCAGGGACACTGAATAGGAAGGCCGACGCCTTATCTCGCCAGGACACGTCCTGTCTCCCTTCGGTGGATCCCGAACAACCCATCATATCCCCCGATAAGGTGGTGGGTAGAGCGGAAACGGAGTCATTCATACACGGAGTGAAACAAGGTATACAGACATTTGCCTGGACATCCTGGCTTCGGAGTTACAAGGAATGGCGAATGCATCAGGGCATCCCCATGCGTGGCTCAAGGGTGTTGGTCCCAACTCTTCGTCTCCGGAAAATCGTGTTCTGCTGGTGTCACGAAGTCCCAAGTGCAGGTCACATGGGGGGAACCAAAACCCTTGAAAAGGTTCTGAGGCAGTTCTGGTGGCCGTCGGTTCGACCGGATGTTCTGCAATGGGTGAAAACCTGCGCCATATGTGCCCAAATGAAGGCCGACCATGGCAAAAAACAAGGTCTCCTACTTCCGCTGTCGACCCCTATGAATCCATGGGAGAAAACATCGGTCGATTTCATTGTGGGTCTGCCGAAGGATCAAAACTGTACTGCAATAGTGGTGGTCATCGACTACCTCAAAAAGATGGGGCATTTCATCGCCTGCAAACAGGTGCCCACCGCGGGTACATTGGCAAAACTCCTGCTAAAGAACATAGTGCGTCTACATGGACTTCCCCTTGAAATCATGTCCGACCGAGGTTCCCAATTCACCGCCCGTTTTTGGAAAGTCTGGTGTACGGAGCTGGGCATTCAATCTTCCCTCTCCACGAGTTTCCACCCCCAATCCGACGGACAAACCGAGCGCCTCAACCAGACCCTGAAACAGTACCTCCGCTGCTACGTGGACAAAGCAACCGAAGCATGGGTGGACTGGTTGTGGGTGGCCGAAATCGCTTATAATAGCACGACACACGCATCCACACAACCCACACCCTTCTTCCTTTCCTCAGGGTTTCGTCCTCGTTTCACCCCTTTTTTGCTCCCTCGAAAACGCCTCGCTCTTCTCTATCTACAACGCAGGCTCACACAGATACACACAACCCTCACCGCAGCCCGCGCAAACCTACGCTTAGCAAAGGAGAGATATAAGACGCAGGCCGATAGACACCGCAGGCCCAATCCCATGTACCACAAGGGGGATAGGGTGTGGTTATCCACGAAGAACATCACATTCAAGAAACCCAGTATGTTCAATCCGAAGTACATAGGCCCCTACCCGGTGGTGCGGCACGTCAACCCCGTGGCCGTACAACTACGACTCCCGACGCACATGCGCATTCATCCCGTGTTCCACGTATCGTTGCTCAAACCCTCGCTTTGTCCCATCAGGAAGGTCCCTCCTCCCGTGTGGGTGCAACATGAACGCGAGTACGTGGTGCAAAGAGTGCTTGATTCCAAACTGAGGAAAATTCTTGGGGAGCCTGCGGCGGCAATTCACGCTTCACGCCTGGTGGCTGCTTTTCACCGCCGTTGTCCGGGTAAACCCGGGGCTGCTCCCAGCGCCTGAGAGGGGGATGTACTGTCACGAACCGAGACCCGGTGAAGTGCTGCTCGCAGTATCACAAACTCCCGTTGCGCGATACGAACGCAACACGAACTACACTCCCCAGAAGGCTCCGCGGAGCCTGTCTCACGTGATCCAGGTTACGCAAGGCAAAGCGGATATAACCCAGCGCGCGCAGAGAGCGTTGCCGATGATTCCTGGAAGTTCGTCTATCTTGGCTCCCCGGTCCTGTCTTCGACCCGCCTTGCAAGAAGTAGCTGTTCCCGCCTTGGCAAGCCCGTTTCTGGTGTACCGACCTCAGAATCACGGCACTAGAGAATCTCTGCCCACAAACGCTCAAGCTCCTGGAAACCGCTCCAGCGCTCCTCTGCCCACGGAGTTCCGGGTACAGAGTAGCAGCGCGAGCGGAGCGCTCCTCTGCCCACGGAGTTCCAGGTTCAGAGTGGCAGCGCGAACGGAGCGCTCCTCTGCCCATGGATTTCCGGGTACAGAGTGGAAGCGCTCTGCACCGTTTGTCTCATTCTCAACCGTGAGTACTGATCAGACCAGCTACCGTTCCGTGTGTTCGGAAAAACACCTCCTTTTTGTTTCCTATTGTTAACCTTGAGATACAGTGCGCTCTGGAGTATTAAGCACTGTCTCTAAGTGCTGCCCTTTACTCCTAGAGGAACTGTGTACGCCTGCCTGCGAGATCCCCAGCGGGCCCCGTTCCAGACTATCACCCGTTGGCCAGTGACTCCCTTTAACCGGATAGCGGGTAGAGCCCTGGGTCTCGCGCCTTCCTTCCGAGTGGTTAGAGGAGGTGCAGGTAAGAGGAGGATGAGAGGGGATTGAGTAGCAAAACAAATACGGGGATAAAGATACAGTCGTGCTCATTGTGTGTTTGTGTCTTTTCAGGTTCCTTTCCCTAATGTTCCTCCCATTCCTTCCCTCGCTCACCTGTCTTCCGAGTCCGTGTGTATAACACGTAGTCCGGACTGGGGAAGGATTGAGGGGTGGACCCCTATAGAGCATCAGCGCCATCCTGAGGCGAGGACCCTCGGCCACCGTGACAGCAGTTTAGATTTTGTTACTCTCATAATAGGTTTCGTGGTAGGGCTGTGCAATTTACCTTGTAGTTTTGCACAGTGCGTAGATGGTGGCTTGTATTTTGGCTTGTGTCTTAGCCTGGTGCAAGGTTGCCTTGCCTTTATCGTTCAACCACACTCCTAGGTAGTGGTATGCTCTTTCCGTGGCTATGTTGTTACTGCCCAGTCTACACTTTAAGCATGTTTTCCTCAAATATTTACCAAACGCCACAACTTTTGTTTTCCCGGGGATAGTCACAGGCTTGTTTTCCTGGTTGTAGATGTTTAATACATTCAAAACTCTTTGCAAACCAACTCTGGTGTGATCGAGAATCACCAGATCATTGGCATACTGGAGCACGTGTAGTCGTTGCTGTCCGATTTTCAGGTTTGCCAAGCTTGCTCCTTGGAGGGCTTTCCCCAAGTCTGCCGTGTAAAGGTTGAAGAGTGTTGGTGCTAAATACTGACCTGCTGTGAATGGAAAAATCACGATCCACTATCCTTCTGCCGGATGAATTGGAACCACCACCAAAATAGCCACAGAAGTACTAAATCTTGAAGTTATTATGGACCATGCACTTTTCAAAAATACTCAAGTAGACAAGCTGTTTAAATCAACTTTCTACACAATGAAAATGCTTTGACACATTTATCCACATCTTGGATTTCGCCAAAAAATACATAGAAGGAATAACATCACTCATCCTTTACAGGGGGAAAACATCAAATAACCGGAATTCGTACAATCAAAAATCACCAAATACTTCCAACTTAGGAACCTATGTTCCATGAGGCACCATGTTTAATAACTCCAGCTTACAGAAATAAAATCATTGGTGGCACCTCTTTCTCTATTCAAGCTGTATAATTATGGATTTCCCTACATGCAAAGTTTAGAGCGACTGAGAATCTCTTGGAGTTCAGGAGAATGATTAAGAGTTAGTAGTACCCAATGTGATCCATCAGAGAATATCAGTGTGATCTTGTTCATATTACTGTCAAACAAATTCTGGCTTCTCTATTTACTGACAGATGCCCCTGCACTACAGTCTAATGATGAAGGAAGAATCAGATCAACCCTAATCCCTTACAAACATGTTACCTAAGCCTCTGTTAATATAATGGAATGATCTGCACAAATTGCAAAAATGGTCTACTCCTCTAAATCTTACTTGTCAAAATCCAAGGGCCAGCTGATCGGACATTCCACATACCATGGTATTTCACATTAGAAAGAAGAAGAGTGTGAAGTCAAGAAGAATGCATGTAATATAATCTCTTAAGTATTGGAGAACGGTCAACACCATCGCCAATCCAAACAAACTATCAAAGGTGCTCACAAGCTGTATAGGCACTCCAATAAACAAGGAGAGGTACCCTTCTCTGCCAAAAGGGACAGGGTAAGTATACTACTAAAAACACAAATATTTTCCCTTTTGTGTTATAACTTTACTAAGGTGTCAAGCTGTTAGTTACCAAAGCTCAGAGAATGCACTAAAGACATATTACATAGTGAAGACCTCACAGGATGCATCCACCAAAGAGCGAGGTGTGCTTGAGTGCACAGGTAGCATAGTTCAAAGTTTGAAGCGGCCAAGTTGCCCGATTCAAAGGGCAATGTGAGAACATCTCAGTGGATTTGGGGCTGTTTAACAGCCCACACAAGAAAAATCAAATATGAGAGCAGGGTAAAAAATAATCGATTGGTTAACCTCACTGGAACGCCGTCAAACAAATGAAGCAGCTGGGGTAGAATTACCATTTCCATCAGGGCGATCCACCCCATGAGAAAGAGGGGCAGGTGGCGCCTGCTTTTCACCTGGTCTACAATTTTGGCCATGGTGAACCCATAATTATCGGATAGTACTGTGTTGAGATCTCTGCTGACCCAAACACCCTGATATTTCATTGATGATGAGCACCACCGAATGGGATACTGTAGTGTGGCCACAGGAGTTCTGGTAGTAAGGGGCAATATTGTTGACATGTTCCAGTTAATGGCACTGCCCGAGAGTGCTCTATATGGTGAGAATTCTCTTGTTACCGGGCCAAGACTACAAACAAACTTGCATAAGTATAAGGTCATGTCATCCACATAAAACAAGATCAGAAGTTTGCAAGATATAAAATTCAGCACATGCTGTGCATGCAGCGACTGTACTGCGCAGGCGAGGGGCTCAGATTCAATGGCGTAGAGCAATGGCAAGAGAGGGCATTCTTGCCTACTGCCCCTACCAAGCAGTATGGGGTCTGAAATCAGCCCATCCAGCCTCACCCTAGTGGTCAGGCCTGTGGCCTGTGTATAGTAGCTTGATCCATGTAATAAAACTGGTGGGGAATCCCATCCTCTCAAAGACAGCAAAAATGAAAGACCATTCCAGAGAGTCAAATGCTTTGTTGGCACCTAGATAGACAGTCACTGCATTCAATTGTGGATTCCGTTGGTTAATAAGAGCGAAAAGAGTGCAGAGGTTATGAGAGGTAGACCGGCCAGGTACAAAGCCTGCCTGGTCCAGAAGAACAAGGTCCAGCAGCAGAAGAAGTAATCTATTATCCAAGACCGTGGCAAGGATTTTCACATTCCCTTTTATGAGGGATAGAGGGCGTCACGAGTCGCAGTGCTCAGCCGTTTTGTCCACCTTTAGGAGTGTCATGAGCATGGCCTCTCAGAAAGAGGGGGGAAGCGTGCCTCTCTCCAGCGATTCGTTATAGACTCTCAGTAAAAGGGGCACAAGCTGTGGACAGTAGGCCTTTCAGAACTCTGCGGTAAAGCTTGAAAAACTCTGCCCGCAGCCCTACAAGTAAAAAGGTCGGATATCAATGTTGTGATTTTGTCAAGAGTTAGAGGTGCAGTCAGAAACTAGTCTATCTGATGTCTGTCCAAGTGGGCAAGGACTTGTTGCTTCCTCCTGTGGTTGTTAAGCCCCCAGACATTCCAGTTGAAAAACCAGAAGTGTGTAGAAGTGTTGCTAGTCATCGCTGCCTTACTCTAAGGGCTGTCGGAGTGATCTGAACTGCTTGGTGGGGATGCGTAAAAACAGCCTGAGCCGAATTAGGGGGCATATTTATGAGCAGAGTTGCATTGCTCTTGCACAATGCAGGGTGATGCAAGACTGAAACAAGTCCTAAATGAGATGTATGAAGTCACACAAGGCCACTTTGTGGGGCCCTGAGTGGCCCCATAAATCTGGAGTAAAGCAACGCAGTACAAATTGCTGCATTGCCTTACTCTGCACAAGGGAGGTGTTCCATGGGCATTGCATGGGTGTTCCTATGAAACTCTCATGGTTGTTGATGCATACCCAGATTTACCAGAACTGGTAAACCTGGGAATGTGGCAAAAAGATGTGCCTTCCCAGGAGAGGCGTAACAAGGAGAAATATCTTTATTTCTCCTTGTTACGTCCTCTTTCTATGTGTCCTGCATTCTGCCACACACAGAGACATTTGCCTCTAAGGATTGTTTTTGTGCAGGGAGGTGCCCCTTCGTGCACAAAAACAATCTTGCTTGCAATGCAGGCACCGTTGCACCATAATTCAAATGTGCCTGCATTGGCGCTAGGCTTCCGAAAGGGCGCCAGTACTGAGGAAAAGGCAGGAATGTGCCATATTGCATTAAATAGGTGCATTCCTGTCCTTTCCCCGTCACACACTCCAGCATAGCAAGGTGACTTGCTGCGCTACATTATGTGACAAATTCATAAAGCTACCCCTAGGTGTCTGTGTTGATATCTTTATTGATCTGGCTAAAACCTACAAGTGCCTGCATGTTGCTATGATGAATCCAGATTTACCCTCACCCACACCAGCTCCCTCAACCAGCTGGTGGACCACATCCCTCCCCACCTCCCTTTGTGCACCAGACAGAAGCAGACAACCCTTTGCATTGTAGAACCATTGGAACCAACATGCATGGGGTTTACCCCTGGGAGTGTCAGAGTGCTGGCCAACCACCGCCCTGTCATCAGGACACTTGCCGAGGGGTACCTAATGGAGGTAGTAGTGCATCAGGCAGTCCTGAACGCAGTTGGGACCCATGCTATGTCCATCTCTGGGCTCTTCATAGTCACGTTTAATGTGGAAGACTAGTCCACCAGCATTGTCATAGCAACTGGGATGCACACCTGATACCACAGAGATAAGCATAGAATAACTGTACAGTGTTTCTCTGGGGGCCCTATTCTTCTCCAGTCGGGCGTCATCCATTTTTAATGTATTCTGATGGGCATCAATTCCTGGTGCAGTCCTCGAGGCATCTGCACCAGCCTCCGATATTCAGCGCTTCACAAAGGGGGAACCGCTGCTTGGGTCCTGAAATATGTGTGGTTTGTTACGGTGCATGATCTTCAGCTGCGTAAGAAATGTCGGCTCCCTGGAGTTTACGCTTCAACAGGTTTTACTCTTGTCTTGCCATCTGGACCGCCTGGGTGGAGTCAGGAAAGATGGACAGGGCATTGACCTCATGTACAAGGCTGTGCCATTCCCTTCAATCAATCAATCATAGTACTTATAGAGCGCACTACTTACCCATGAGGGTCTCAAGGCGTTGGAGGGGAGGGGGGTGCCGCTACTGCTCAAAGAGCCAGGTCTTGAGGAGTCTTCTGAAGGTGAGCAGGTCTTGGGTCTGCCGTAGGTGGGTAGGGAGGGTGTTCCAGGTCTTGGCGGCGAGGAATGAGAATGATCTTCCGCCGGTGGTCTTTCGTTGGATGCGGGGGACAGCGGCGAGGGTGCGGCTGGCGGAGCGGAGCTGTCGGGTGGGGGTGTAGAAGCTGAGTCTGCTGTTGAGGTAGGCCGGTCCGGTGTTGTGGAGTGCTTTGTGTGCGTGGGTGAGTAGCTTGCAGGTGATCCTCTTGTCGACGGGGAGCCAGTGGAGGTCTCTCAGATGGGGGGTGATGTGGCTGCGGCGGGGGACGTTAAGGATCAGTCGGGCGGAAGCGTTTTGGATGCGTTGCAGTCGTCGTAGGTGTTTGGCTGGGATACCTGCGTAGAGTGCGTTGCCGTAGTCCAGCCTACTGCTGACGAGGGCCTGTGTCACCGTCCGTCTAGTTTCGATGGGGATCCACTTGTAGATTCTGCGAAGCATGCGGAGGGTGTTGTAGCAGGAGGAGGAGACGGTGTTGACCTGTTTCGACATGGAGAGGAAGGAGTCAAGGATGAGTCCTAGGTTGCATGAGTGGTCGGTGGGTGTCGGCGCTCTTCCCAGCGTGGTCGGCCACCAGGAATCGTCCCAGGCCGAGGGGGTGGGTCCGAGGATGAGGACCTCCGTCTTGGCCGCTTCAGTCGGCTGTTCTTCATCCAATCTGCGATGGCCGTCATTCTCTCGTGGAGGTTGGTTTTGGCTGTGTGCGGGTCCTTGGTGAGGGAGAGGATGAGCTGGGTGTCGTCAGCGTAGGAGATGATGTTGAGGTCGTGCTGGCGGGCAACTTGAGCGAGGGGGGCCATGTAGATATTGAACATCGCCGGGCTGAGGGAAGATCCCTGGGGTACGCCGCAGATGATGTCGGTTGCTTCGGAGCGGAAAGGAGGGAGGCGGACGCTCTGAGTTCTGCTGGAGAGGAAGGATGTGGTCCAGTCCAGGGCCTTTTCTTGGATTCCGACTTCTTGGAGGTGTGTCATTAGCGTGCGGTGGCAGACCGTATCGAAGACGGCTGACAGATCCAGGAGGATGAGGGCCGATGTTTCACCGTTGTCAAGTTGGGCCCTTATGTCGTCTGTGGCGGCGATGAGGGCTGTCTCAGTGCTGTGGTTTCTTCGGAATCCGGACTGGGACGGGTCCAGGATGTTGTTGTCCTCGAGGTAGTGGGTCAATTGCGTGTTGACGATTTTCTCGATGACCTTCGCCGGGAACGGGAGCAGAGAGATGGGCCAGAAGTTCTTGAGTTCTTTGGGGTCTGCCTTGAGTTTCTTGAGCAGGGCGTTGATCTCGCCGTGTTTCCAGCTTTCCGGGAAAGTGGCTGTCTCGAAGGAGGCTTAGTTTAACAAAACAGTGGTCTGGTGAGGTCAAGGATCCTCAGGTAGCGAGGCTACAATTTTTAAGTTGAGAATAATTCAATTGAGTTCATTGATATATTGAACCAAAGGCGGATCCAGTTCAGAATTATATGCAAGGACACAGAAATTTAGAGGAAGGCATCACATTTTATTTGACATCATAAAATGGAGTAGCTTCAGTTTCTGTCATTTTTGCAATTCAAGAGTATACAATATATACAGTGCTCACACATACATAAGTGAGGGTGCGTGAAGTGAAGTGTTTAGTGACAATAAAAAACTTTACATCGCATTGAAAAACAGATCAAAAGAACCCAAGTAGTTTAGACAGTTTAAGGGAACTTTGAAATTGTAGTCGACGGCGTTTCGATCTTAGTAATTCAAGATCATCATCAGGACAGTGTAAAGTGCGAGCACGTAGGATCTAAAATAATGGAAAGTAGTCAATTAATAAAGTTCTGTGTCCTAAGTAGGGGTGGGCGGAATTTGCGAAATTAACTTTCGCAAATTATCGCGAAAATGTTTAAAATTATCGCAAACAAGCGGAAATATCGCGAAGATGCGGAACTTTTTTTCCGGCATGTTCGCTAGATTTTCTGCATGGTTGCGGGTCGCCAACTTACCCATGTGGTTGATTGCGGGCGCGGCCATCTTGTTTTGAGTTTTCTCGCGGTGCATGATCGCGAGAAGAAAGACGTGATCGCGCGACGCATGACGTCACTGCGGGCGCGAACTGTCGCGAGACAGCGCAAATGGCTAAAAACAATACAACATCTCATGGAGAACGCGACCGGATCAAGAAAACTTGTCGGCGAACGCTGGGATTCAGGTAAGGCGATCGCGCGCGCGCGAGAATGTATTATTTTACAGCGCGAGCAAGCAACAAATTATCGCCAAGCTGCGGAAACCGGAATTTTTGACATTTTCGCGCTCTCCGCGGAACGCGAAAATGTCAAATTATCGCAAATTCCGCGAACGGAACGAAATTTTCGCCCAGGCCTAGTCCTAAGAGTATGACTTGATAAACACTGGCGTTGCGGTGAATTAGTAGTTTGTTGTAATAGTAGCGCGGTAGTGTTAATCCTAAAGGTCAAAGGAAAGCGAAGCATCGAAGCACTTAATGTGATGCTAGGGCAAGTGGAATAGAATTCAAGGCAGAGCATTCCTATCAATGCGGCGCTGGTGAAGGTGGAGGTCGTCAGTTAAGGTGCCTTGTATACGCTGTACTGTACGGAAGTCTAGTAACGGGCGGATAGGACTTAGTGTGTTTATGAGTTACACCTGGTATTAAGGAAAGGCGTGCAAGTTGAGACGTTGCGCCATGCGTGAAATTTAAAGCGTTATTCCTAAAAGCCAAAGGAACGAAGCATAGAAGCAGTTAATGTGATGGTACGGCGATTGGAAAAATTAAATTTCAGGCGGAACATTACTATCAATACGGTGCCGGTGAAGGTGAAGATCGTCAGTTAAGGTGCTTTGTATAAGTTGAGTAGCGGGAGGATAGGTGTGGTTAAGAGGTGCACCTGGTTTACAGTTGAGGCGTGCAAGGTGAGATGTCGCGCCATGCATGAAGATTAATTAAGGCGGCAATCCGTGGTAAGGACAAGGGGACTCACTATGTGAATACTACCAAGGGTAAGGTCCGGAGAATCAGGCTTAATTGGCCGAGGGATCCTAAATGGGAGGCAAGAGCCCGTGTTGAGGAAAAGACACGTAGGTAGAGTCAAGAGTCCCGGTATTGCTAAGGGCGAAAAAAAGGAAAATTGAGAGGGTGAAGGAACCGCAGCACGGGCGGCGTGTCCGCAGGAGCCTAACTTACTTGGAGGAATGATTTATCCGGAGTGAGCAAATCCCAGAGTGAGACGCGCTGGCAATAGTCCGTAGCGTGTGACGTGTGTAAACGTGGAGCGTGCTAACGAAGCCTAGGGAGTGGATTTGCGCATGCGTGGCCCATAAGCGTGGTGCATCAACCTTGTAGCCTGAGCAGGGGCAGCCATGTTGGTTGAGGGATGCAAAAACGAATGATGCAGCATTGAGAATATACGGAATAGCTGCAATTATGTAGGGCTGACATGAGAAGGAAAAATCCTATCTGAATTAAACAAAATGCAGGGTTGACCAGTCATAGCAATATGGATACACATATAGCCACTTGTATACAACACGTTGATGTAATGTTAATTCAAGAAATTTATAAAAGGTTAAATAATTAACGCAAAATTGCATGAACGTCATAGTAGATGGTATTGATAGTAATGTTCCGCCTTGAATTTTAATTTTTCCTATCGCCGTAACATCACATTAACTGCTTCTATGCTTCTATGCTTCTATGCTTCGTTCCTTTGGCTTTTAGGAATAACGCTTTAAATTTCACGCATGGCGCAACGTCTCAACTTGCACGCCTTTCCTTAATACCAGGTGTAACTCATAAACACACTAAGTCCTATCCGCCCGTTACTAGACTTCCGTACAGTACAGCGTATACAAGGCACCTTAACTGACGACCTCCACCTTCACCAGCCCCGCATTGATAGGAACGCTCTGCCTTGAATTCTATTCCACTTGCCCTAGCATCACATTAAGTGCTTCGATGCTTCGTTTTCCTTTAACCTTTAGGATTAACACTACCGCGCTACTATTACAACAAACTACTAATTCGCCGCAACGCCAGTGTTTATCAAGTCATACTCTTAGGACACAGAACTTTATTAATTGACTACTTTCCATTATTCTAGATCCTACGTGCTCGCACTTTACACTGTCCTGATGATGATCTTGAATTACTAAGATCGAAACGCCGTCGACTACAATTTCAAAGTTCCCTTAAACTGTCTAAACTGCTTGGGTTCTTTTGATGCGATGTAAAGTTTTTTATTGTCACTAAACACTTCACTTCACGCACCCTCACTTATGTATGTGTGAGCACTGTATATATTGTATACTCTTGAATTGCAAAAATGACAGAAACGGAAGCTACTCCATTTTATGATGTCAAATAAAATGTGATGCCTTCCTCTAAATTTCTGTGTCCTTGCATATAATTCTGAACTGGATCCGCCTTTGGTTCAATATATCAATGAACTCAATTGAATTATTCTCAACTTAACAATTGTAGCCTCGCTACCTGAGGATCCTTGACCTCACCAGAACACTCTTTTGTTAAACTACCTACTTACCCCAGGTCACAAACGTGCAGGGTCCCCTTGTTTTTGAAACGCATCGAGTCGGCTTTGTTGAATATGTGGTGAGGGCAGGGGTCGGATGGTGATCCTGAGTGTATGGAGTTCATGATCTTGCGGGTTTCATCGTCGTTGACGTTCCCTTGCCAGTCAGAAAACAGTACCACGATCCCTGAAGTTCAGAAGTCTTACTATTATGGGTCTCAGCGGTGTTCCCGGAGGGGGCCTCGGGCCTAGGGAGTGGTGCACTCTTTCTACAGTAAATAATGGCAAAAACTGGTCCACACCAAAAAGAGTCCAGAGGAGAGACTCAAACATATTCCACCATGTTTCCCTTGATAGTAGACTCAGGCAGACCAACAAGTCAGAGGGTATTTCGCCAAGACCTGGCCTCCAGGTCTTCGTTCATGGCCTGTATGACTTTCAGGATTTTCGCCATGTCCAGGAGCTTAGCGGCAAATCCCTATGAGTCATCCTCCAGGGCTGAGATCTGGGCCTTTGCACCAGAACTGCATTGTTCATGTTTGTCACGTTTCACAGAGATCTCATCCACTCAAGCTGTGAGTGTTTCAATCTGAATATCAATTGAGGTGAGGCTCTTCTGCCTGTGCGGCAGGAGCGTTTTAATGTCCAGGCGCTTCACCCAGCCTTCTCCGCTCTTGGCACCACCGAGTAAGCTGCTGCTGAACTCTTTGTGCACTTAGCGTCAACGTGCAACTTGGTCTGTTTGTGGTGGCTTTTGCCGATTGTCAACGTCTGAATTCCAATGCTTACTGTCGCATTAGCCATTTGCTCCACTCAGCCACAGCAGACAGCTAGCCCAGTGATGCAGAACCCACCAGCACCACAGTAAGGAGAGTGCCAACCACTGTAGGGGGTAGGCTCAATACTCTGTCCGGGCATTCCTTTAAAGTGTGAGGTGCCTCAAGTCACCACCAGGCGTGGCTCAATCTCCATTAAGGGCCGAGCCGTCCTGCATCCACCATCAGGCATTGTCCCAAAGCAATGCCTGGCCCCAGTAATTCAGTGCATGTGTTGCGTCTACCACACGTAAGCACCCTCTAGAATCTTGTGGCACACAGTCTGCAGCACACTCTTAGGTGGACTCCTCTCAATGCACACACCCTCAGGTACTCAGGCCACCCGCAGCCGAAGAATGGTGCTGTCACAGCCCGCTTGAGTCCAGTTTCGCATTGACAGTCTCAGCTCCTACACCGATGCTGTCTGCACCAATGTCAGGCCTGCCAGCAGCACACAGCCCTCAGTTCGCTCACAAGGCCGCTCTGTTTCGATCCTCACATATCTGGGACCACCCGGTCCCGTCAGTGTTTTCCACCGAGGCTGCACAGTTTGCCAGCAGTATTCACCCTGGGTTGGCCGCCATTTTGCCTTACAAGCCCAGCAACAATTGTAAGCATTGAGTTGGCTGAAATTCGGTTCACAGATTCCCACGGCCATTAAGGCGAGTCCCAGTAGCAGTCAGAGGAGTTCCAAAAGCATTTCTCCCTACATTTTTGATTTGGTCCAGCCAGGATAAAGCAGGATCATTCCCCTCAGCCCAAGGACGCTCACAAGGGAGCGGCCATCTTGGGACCAGGCTCTCTAGCGCCCTCCATGGAAATACAGATGTTGAAGATTTTTTTCTCAGGTGCTGTTGGAATACGCTAAAGCTGGTATGATCTGATAAAAGTAAAGTACTCAGAGTGTGATAGCAAAATGTGCCCCCTAACCATGAGTGGATAAAGGTTCACTTGAGATGACAGCTGTTTAAAATTTACAGGAATTTGAAGAAAATAAGTACTATACGTATAAAACTGACCAATAGCATCTGTCAAATGGATTACAAAGTTTAAATTGTGCAAGGACATTTCATTCCTCCCCTTAAATGTGATAAGGAGAATAATTTCCTGTATTAGCTAATGTATCCTCGCATATTGCACTTATTGTTAGCTTTTAAAACTGGTGCATTTGACAAACTAGAACTTTTTTAATGTGTACATCATCAAAAAGAATTGCAGTTCATCATACATGTTGTGCATATATGTGTTTTTCGACAACAAATTTTCTGATAGAAACTGTTACAATAATGCACATTTTTGGGGTTTACATTGATTGATAAACATAATAGCTGCAGTTTGGCCAATGCTGCTATACTTAAATAGTATGGAATGTGATGTCACAATTAATACTACAAAAAGATTATGTGCCGCGCTGATTATAGTGGAAAAGGGGGCAAAATTCACCCCAGCACACGTTAGCTTGTTTTAAAAATCAAAGACCTTAACCTTTTTAACAAGGTTTAACGAATGCTAAGCACTAAAACAAATGCCACAAATTTCTGTAACATTTATGAAGTGTAACGTATTAACAAACAACCCAATGTTTTATAAAAACAAATAGTTATCATTTAACATCATTAGTTTTTAACTTTAACAATTTCAAATCATTTAGAACTACTAAAGAACTTTGATAATTTGGCCACAATCAGTTTTTGAACTCTAGAAGAACATATGCCTGTTTAACAAACACAAACAAAGCACGTTTTTTAACTCTTGGGGTGGGGGTGATAGTGGTCAAAAGTGGTGCATCTACCAAACCGGTGGTTGCTCCATTTGCCCTTTTGGAAATCTCTTGTCTTCAGGCCACCTGCAACGGGACCACCAATGTGCTAGAAGGTGAGGCTCTTGCAGTGCTGTTTTTTTCTCTGCTTGGGACTGCCATGTAAGGCATGGCTCCCCACCATAAGACGCGTAAATGGTTGTGTAGGTTAACTGGCTGGTATGGCTGGTCTGCGTACCACCTCTGAGCCTTTCCTAGATGTAGTTGTGATAGGCTGCCAAGCAGAATTGCAGGAGCAGAGAATGCGGGTCCAATGCAGACGGGGATTCAGTGATGTTGAGCATTTTGAAGCATGCTTATGGAAAAGGCCAAAGTGTCTACTCCTCTGGCCAGCCAAACGGTGGAGAGAGCAAGCCCTCTTCTCAGGGCCTGTTGAAAACTCTGGTCACAACATCTGAGTGGAAGCAGCCCAGTCAACCCCTGTGTTCCCTCCCCAAGGTGTGGGAGTTTCCACTTTGAGGAATTTCCAGCAAACTCCATGATGATATAAGAATCTACCTGCCAGTGAAACCCGGTAGTTCGCCTACCTATGTCCATGTCACCCTACATTGCCAGGAGTTTTGGTAACACTGCTGTCATCCCAGGAGTTGCTGCTGCTAAATCGGGGTCTAGATCGCGGACAGAATCCAGAGCCGCCACCGGGTGGCATTTCTCAGTGTTAGCAGCGTAAGCAAATCCCCAAAATCCTGTCAGCCCTGCCTAGACCTGGACAGTCTAGAACTCCTTGTTCACTCAGGGGCAGTAGCCACCTATCTGCAGCAGCCTGTCCGATGCTGGGGAAAATACATCAGTTCCAAGCAATGCAAGTAAGGCAGTCCTAAAAGGTGCAAACGAGAGCTTTAAGAAGGTGGTAAAAGGAAGAGGGTCCTCCTCTTACACAAGAATATATATATAAATATATATATATGTGTGCGTGTGTGTAGAAAACAACGTATTGTGTAGGTGTGTGTCCTATTAAGATATGCAGTACTGCCATGAGTGTACAGCATCTGTGAGCCTTACCTTGGAAAGGGCAGAGGCTATCAGACTTGCCAACTGGTCTTCTGCTTTTGTTACCACCATCTTTGCTGGTATGCATTCCTGGATAACCTGTTGCATATGTTTAGGCAGCTTAGAATTCTGGAACTGAATATAGTGATGCTTTGCAGCCAACTGCACCAAATCGTCTTCCTGCAATAAATGATTTTGTAACAGAACAGGATGCAATAAACAATTTAGTAACAAAATACAAAGATCTAAGGAAATTCTTTCTCACGGAATACTTTCATGATAGTCCCTGTAAGAGATTGGAAACTATTTCTTGTAATGTTAACACCTTCCCTTAAAGTAAACAAGACATTGCTCCACACTTAAACCAATATTCCTGGCTGTGCTTATGACAAATCCTGCCCTTAACATCTAAGAAGTGCCTTAGCATATTTGTGTGAGTGTGCACAGCCAATTTCCCTGTCACTGGGTAACACAGAGGTCAGATCGCTTTAAAGCTAGGAGCAATGGCCATGACTCCCTTTCTCATAAGATTTAGACAAATATGCAAATAGCCTTTTCCTATTTTATATGCACCTTCTCATAAGTCCAGTTTACTTCAGAATCCAAAGTCCTTGAAAGAAAAGGGTCTCCTACCTTTTCGCAGACATACTCTCCAAAGCAAATTCCACGTATAATTTGATGATATATTAGATTGGTACTCTTTGCATCTTCCTTGGAGTTGTGCCACGGTGTGAAGATCTCTTTACGAAAGTAGAGACGCCAGGGGGCATGGCGTTCTTGTTCTCCTTGTGCTTTTACCAGCTGTTCACACTGGGAGACGGCATCCATCAGATGAGCCCGCCCACTGCCTAGAGACCAGACCTAACAAACAAGTTGTCATGCATATGAGGAAAGCACCATTTCAAACATTGATAAAGGACAGTACCATTTTGCTAGAGCAAAACTTAATGATCTTATAAATATTGTAACCTCACCAAATACATTTTCTTGCTACGAATCATGCCATGTCTCCACTTTTTCTGATAGAATACCTCTGAAACAGGGCGTTTGTGTGTGTATGCATGTGTGTGTGTGTGCGTGTGTGTGTGTGTGTGATTGTGTGTGGCTGCATCCTCTGAAAAAATTCTACTTCTTAAATGCTGCCAATTTCAAGAGTCTAAAAACATGTTTCTAGAGAGCCAAACCATGCATGTTATTTACACATGATTTGCTGTGAGTGATGGTTGTCAGGGAACTGATTTGCTCATCCAACAGCCCGTATGCAGTTCTGTGGGAGAGGAAGGGAACTAAATTAGCTTGAGTGAGTCTACAGTAAGGCTTCTGAGGCAAATTGAAACCATTAGTTTGGGAGTCCGGGTAGTGTTATGAGGATTGCCTACAATGTGGCAAAATGAAGTCACTTACTCTTTTATCAAAAATCTTGGGTCACTCTTTTAAGTGGAGCCCTTCCAATCAGGTCCACCACTGCTAATCCTGTCCATGACCACCATTTAAAACCCAGCAGTCCTAAACTGAAAAAGTTGTTAAATATCTTCTAGCCACTGGGAGACGACTCCCAATATATAGTGACATTGGTTACTATGTCTTTAACAAACAAAAATTGGGGGAGTCTGTGTTCAGAACTGACAGAAGAGGCAACAGGTCCACATCACCATCATCCATAGCAGACCTGTATCAGTGTTTTATCTCTAAACTACCTGCTGCCAATGAGGTAGCCAAGCTAGTGGTAATATATGATATGATATGATTACTCTAACCTTGTCACTAAACAACAGGCTTAGATCTAACATTTCCTCTACAGTTAATTCCCTGGTAGCAATAGCTGACTGAAGAAGACCGCACAATTTAAGTCAACCCACAGAGGTTGAATCACATTTGATAAAGACTAAAGAGGAAAACCATGAATCAACACTATAGTATGTCATAGTCCCACTGTTTGTTGAACGTTCTAAAAAAACATTGATATCAGACCAGCCTGCACTCAGAGAGGCTTATTGATTTTCTTAAGGATAGGACTATCTAAAAACAAAACAAAATGTGTGCCTATCCAATCAGATCCTTGTGTACAAAATTGTCTTTTAATATCACAAATGTATTCATACGAATTTTACTTGCATCACGTTGCTGTTGCTTTTCATGACACTTTAACACACACTCACACACACACACACACATATATATATATACATATATCAGATTTAAAATTGTTAATTGTGAAAAAAAGGAGTGACACGTTCATGGTCGGATGCCTTGAATTGTATTGAAAAAAGGATAGCCAGTTACCACTTGAATAAAGTCCAAGTGATACCTTGACGTTGACATGGTTTTGCATTCATGAGCAAGCAAAAGATTTTTTACAATGAAAACTGCGTTACAGGCCCTTCCTTCTCCAGTCCTTAAAGGGCCCTACCTTTAAAGGGCCCTACCTTTAAATCTATAGTGCATGCTGAATATCATATAGCATGCATAATGTATTACACATTATTGATAACGATAAGTAATTCATCTTCAGAGTAGACTTTGTACAGATTAACATTATTTAAGTGTATCATACAGCAACACAGCACAACAGGTTAGGTGGAAAGTGAGGTGTACCTTATTGGAACATGTTCTTGAACACAGCTTCTCCTACTCTTATCTATTCAGTTGACATTTAGTAGTATAATATGCCCAATATACAGACGGTGTAATCACCAGGTATCTGCATTGCTAATGTCTTGCAGGTGCACTCAAGTATGAAAAGTAGCAGTGGTTACTTTTTCCCGCGATGAGTGAAAGGTGTCTGTTTGCAATGGTAAGGGGTAATCCATCATTTATTCCCCTGTTTATCTCTAGCTTCCTCCCAACACATCAAACATTTGACCTGGTTTCTCAAAGTATTTTGCCTCTTCTATGTAGTAACTAGGCATGGGCGGAGTTTGCGGATTTCTGCGGAACTCTGCGAAGTGATTAAAAAACTCTGCCAAGCGACGTGGAGTTCTGCGAGCAGCAGAGTGCATTACCTCATACTATTCACGCTGATTTTTAGAGCCGGGTGTTTGTCCCGAGCTGTAAAATCAGCATAAACAGCATCACATGCTGTGCAAGAGGATGCTGCTTCTTTCTGCCACTCTAGTAGAAGTTCTACTCGAGCGGCAGCTTCCTCGATGTGAACGGAAGGTTTCTCAGCATGAGCAGTAGCGACCATCCGCGAACGCCCACATTGAGAAATCTCACTGGGAAGCGGTCTCGCGTTGGATTTTCTCGCTTGTGCTTGCCAACTTACCATTGGCAAGAGGACAAAACTCCAATCCGCTATGCGGAGAACAGTTTTTTTGTAACTCCGCAGGCTCCACGGAGTGCAAAGTGCAAAAATATCCCCAAACTCCGCAAACGAAGGGGAGTTCACCGCCCAGGCCTAGTAGTAACCTATGGTCCACTTCACATGCCTGGCTGCCCTAAGCTCTATTTGGAGGCATAAAATGGTCTTGGGAGAAAAAGGGTGAATAGACAGTTTTAGTTGCATCATACTCTGATGGTAGCCTTAGTATGAATTTGAGATGCATCTTAATTATCATCTTATCTTTTAAAAAAGCTTATAAATGATTCATGGATGGGGAAACGTTTCAGCTGAGCCACGCATTTAGTAGACAGAACTTAAGGCTGCAATAAATGCTGTCTTCCTGGGCAGGGATTCTGCACTGGCCTTGTGCACTGGAACAAAGGGTTGCCAATTAAACTTGACAGGGCTGTATTTAACTCCTAAAATGGTGTAAGCTTATTGATTTTAGTATATGATATATTAACTGAACAAATACCTCAGACATCACTTTTAGTGGACCCTTTCTAGATACTGTAGATAAGCTGACACATAAAAATTAATATTGTTGATCACATTTTGCTAGAACCAACAGGTGTGTCAAGATCTGTTGTGAGGAGCCATAATGGACCAAAGGTATTTTCCTGACATTATATGCTGACGTATTTCAATTTCTTTGCTTATATCCATCTTGTAAAATTGTTCCCGGCGTCACTCACCTACTTTAAAGTTCTTCATAGTCATGTGCCATTCGAGGGGGCCTACATTCTAATATTCCAGGAGCTGTGAAGTCAGGGTCTGATAAGCCAGGCTGTGGAAGAGAATTTGGCTTTCTTCCCACATGAGGAATCAAGAATGTTGAGAGTGTTACCATTTCTACAAAACAGATGTACTAGTCATGTCACACGCAAGCTGCCGCCAGCAGAATCAACCTGCAGCTGTCCGAGTTCATTCTGCTGAACAAAATATTTATCATCAATATCAGGTAGAAAACATAAACAAGTCTTCCTGACCAAGTAAAATCTTTCCCTTGTGAGCATGGTTTCCAGTACCTGTTGTCAAAGTCTTGGCATTTTCTATTTTCAGTAGTGGAAAACATGTTTATACCTAGTATTCCTGAACAACTAAAGATCTTGCTGTCAATTGCTTTGTCTCACTTCTCCTTTGTGACAGGGTTGTGTTTTGCTAGATAGTGCTTATGCAAGAGATGCTTTGTATAGCAAATGTTCCACACTGAATGTGCATTGGTTTGCAAGTGCTTATGTCTGTAAAATATGGGCTTCCTTAATCACGAGGCAGGACCTTGCACATCCTAGTTTTCTAATTTAAAACATGGAAGCATAGAGGTTGTCTCATCAATGAGGATCAATTTCAGATATCATATGGCAGCTGAAAGAGCTGGTAACCCTATTTTAATTGCTTTCAATTCCAGCATGTTTATTACGAGATACAATTCATTCCCGTTCCAGTGCAGTTAATTACCTATTGGGAAGGGGTCCTGAAGTTCTGAAATAGTGATCTCGATGTGTGATGTCTGCTACTCAGCCAGCACTGAAGTGCTCGCCTGAAACTTGGAGTAAGCGTCAGTCTTGTCTACCCATTTTTCCCTTGCCTGTGACATTTACGTGTCCATGTTTTCCTTTATAAGCCTCCCCTGTGCATTACAGAGGTGTAATAGAGCTAAATATCATCACTAATAGACTGGTAGGTGCAGTCCTTGCAGCTTCACTGTTATCTCTAGTCATAGTGAACATTTCTGGTGAAACGATGAGGGCCTCATAAGCACTGATGAGTAACTGACTTCTGCTCTGTGGAAGAGGAAGTACTCTCTCTGAGCGTGCCAGGCATGAGCTTTCTGTGTTCACTGACAGCCCTAGAGCCTTAGAGGTGTCTATACACTACGGCTCTTTAGAGAGTTGTCTATGCCTAATGCCTCCACTATGCTCTGCTGTCCCTGTAGGGCAGTACCTGAGTCCTTCTCTTCAAGTGAAGCTGCCGCTGGGGCTTAGCACTCTGTGGAGATCTTTTGGGCTGATCTGGTATTGAGGAGTGCTGACTCCTCCTCTCAGGCTTTGAACACAATATTGAAACTTCAACTTTCTCTGTTCACTCCCTTTTTACCCAACTATATGGTGTTTCATCGCTCGCAGGTAGGACTGCCTACCAAACGGCACCTACATAGGAACCTCTATTAGTCCCTGAATAGGTTTGCCTTGAGTTTTGAAAGCAGAGAGACATTAATTTAGGGTTACCCAACCCATCTCATAGGACATACCTTCATCAGTTTAGACTGCAGAGTCAACGGTTTCTTGCAAAAAATGAATTTTCATTGCAACGTATGTCTACCACTCTGCCCTACACATCTCTTCAAAAGTAGTTCATTTCAGCCAGGCTTCACTTTTCTGAAATGTCAGAATGCAATTTTAACAGCATAACTGGATGCTAATTCCCAATTTTTGAGGATGGTTTTTACGTCCGCTCTCCTGTGCTTTCCGACGTATTTCTGAAAAGAATCATTCCTGCCTCAGATGGAAAAGGGTGCCTTACTGAAGGGTGTACAAGTATTCTAAGTATGATCCAGAACAGGCTGGGTTCTTAGGGCTTTCTTTGGCTTTACCAGAAGGTCAAACGGGAACCATTGAGGTTCATCTATGTGCCATTTAATTTTGAATAGCTTCATGGTTTTATCCATCAGCCTATGGGATAAGATTATATCATAAAGTGAGGAATGTTGTAAATGGAAAATAGTTTGCAGTGTCCTTAGTGCCATTCATTTGCCAAGGTGATTGTGATACTTTCCATCATACTCATCATTTTGCTCTTTATCTTCTATTCCCTATTCTTTGGCTCTATCCAAAGTGTGTAAAACCTGCGACCACAGGTCAGAGCATCAGTGGCCTTGGAGCAGAGAATAAGGGACCCAAATTCAAAAATTCTAGTTTATGTTTAGGGGCAGGTTTTAGATATGTAGGAGTTGAAAACCCTGCATCATATGCTTGTGTTATTCTACTGAGTGAATCTACTTCTCAATGGGTGGAACAAAGTGTCATCTCCTTACCTTCCTTAGGAAAGTGCCCCACTTTCCACTTGCCTCCCTGTCTGCTGCAAGTATAACATGACTTAAAGAAAGGTACTCCCTGGAAAGTAGTACCTAAAATAAAGCCACCTGAGAAACAAATCCTTTGTGTTCAAGTCTACTTCACCATACCAGTTTTTAAAATAGCAACTAGGCTGTAGTTGTACAGTTGGAAGTGGATCTTCCGACTTATCACAGTTCGACTGGTCTGGAAAGAAGAAGCGTACCCTTTATTATGAGTTGCCCGTTAAATTCTGATATGTGTGGGAACTGCTGTTAGCACATATATCAGAATTATGAGTGTTGCTATAAAAATCACATCCCAAGAAAAATTTCAGCAAATCACACCTGTCAGTATGAATTGGGGAAAAATGCATGCAGATTATGCAGTGGTAAGCATCAAAATCTGCATGTTATTCCCTATTATTGGGGAAAAACGAATACTAAATTCGAATTTTGGGGTGTGATACATATTGCACCAATTTTTAGCCCACTCATAATGAGGGATACATTTTCAGACGTGCTTGTAACAGGGAGATGCAACAAGGTAGAAGCTTGCTAGTGAGAGAAAGTCAGGTCTGGACATGAGTAGGGAGTATGGACTGGAATGCAGCATTGAATCCTAGAGGGAAGGGGGAGTAAATCTTAATAGTTGTGATTCAATAAACCTCAACACCTAACTGGTTTACATTATCTCAGTAAATAATTTCCCTGAAATGAAGAAGTGGGTTACACAAACCCCATGATAGGTGTTTTGGTCTTTCTCCTTTTGAAGAACTGCACTGATAGCGATGACTATTTTGGAAACATCAAATGGTTTCTCGAAAGATGTCTTACCGTAAACTGCAGAACTCAAACAGCTCCACCAAGTCTTAGGAATCCAAGTGTGGCAGCTGGAATGCCTGCTTACCAGCCACCATGAAGAAAAAGGCCCAAAACGCAGCACCAAAAGTATATTTTAGTAAATAAGTACTCTTTCTGCATGGGTAGCCCGAGGATATGTCTGGGTTTGAAGTCTCCAAAGATTGATGCTCATTGACTATATGTGAGTTGGAAAGTCAGAATCATGGTGTGTCTAAAATAAAAAATTACAGGGGTGCTCAAAATACCTATAAATGTGAAACTAACGTGACCTTTAGTAAGGTCATGCCCCCCCCCCGGGTGAGTAAGACTGGAGGTGAACCCTCCAAGGAGGCAGTAAGACTGCCTGGGGTTGGGGGCAACCCCTGTGGTGTGGGTAGATTGAAAGTAAACACCAATTCTGCCCAACTTGGGGGGGGTGGGGCAGGGGCAGAACAACCACAAGATGACCAGGGAAAATATGAAAAAGGGATGGGGTGGGGTGCTAGCCCCACCTAGCAGCAAGTATCACCCCAAATGGAAAGACTGAGAAAAGAAATGGGGTAGGAGAGTGCTAGTCTTAGCACTAGGTACAACCTCCCACTCATGAACACCAGAGAGTCTTTGTGCCGCCTTCCTGGGGCAGAATAGAGGGTTCCCCTCTAATGGCCCTTCCCCAGCGGGAAGAGGGGCAGAAAGTCCACTAGACACCAGAGATTGGTGCTCAAAAAAGAAATGGTGTGGAGATCTGTCATGTATTGGCCCCACATTCACGAACCAGACAGACTTTTTGCCCCACCAGCAGGCAGAAGGGCAGTTTACATCCGTTCTGTCTGCCCTTATGTCAAAATTACACCCAAACAAATTCCACCTTCCTCTCAGTTACCATAGGGGTTGGCTGCACTATTCAGGCTCTGGATCGACCAACACCCGGGAACCCTACCAACCCTAGGCATTTCTGAAAACTTAAGACACAGGAGGATCCAGGGTGGTGAGGACTGTGTGGATACAAGAACATTTTCCTACGCAGAATGCGTTGCAAAAGTTGTGGTTTTGTTCACAAGCTCATCCCATTACGCACCTTCTCATAAACAGCGATGTAGACCGAAAAGCCAAATGTCTGTTTCATATGGAGCTTATCTGCTATGGTGCCACAGAGTTCCTTTGCCGTGGTTGCAGAGTCAGCAGAAATGGTGATATTCTCTCCATTCATCAGGGTAACGGAACAAAAGATTGGCGTTCTCATTTTTGAGCCCTGAAACACACATCAGCAGAGGTTCAGAATGATAGAGTCTAAAAAAGAAACTGAAACTGAGCGGACAAAAAGGGAAAAGACAGAAAGAGAAACGGAAAGGCAGTCAGGAAAGAAAGTGAAACCGATGGAATGGCATAGGAGGTCAACAGAGGAAGTAAGACATACGACTGAAGCGAGACTACAAAGAACATTAGAGCATTTAAAGGAAAAGAGTTAAAGAAAGAAGGAGGTAGAGGTTTAGGAGAAAATAGTAGAGCAAAAACAGAAGGAAATAACTTGAAAATAGCCAGCGTGCACATATAAATATATAACATGTTTGGTTATGATAGTTTCACAAACGATAGAGGCTCCATAAGCTGTGATTTATGGGACTGATGTCATACTTGTGGATTACTTGGATTGTTCCTGGGAATTGCAGATTTAGAATACTGGGAAGCCTATAAAACAACTATCTCCATCTAGGTTTGTTCTCAGTACAAACAAAAAGTGGTGGCAGTGGTATACAGATCTATTTGCACATCCAAAATATTGGGTAAGTAAATGCTATACACTGTATTGTGAGCTCAAAATGGGCAAAGGAACAATATGCCACCTAGCTAGTGTAAAACATGCATAAAAAGAGAAACTCTTTCATATAATTCTGATACATTCAAGGTGTAGCAGTAACAGCACTGTTCATACAATCAACAGGCAGCCGACACATGTTTCGTCATGGGCGACTTTCCGGATAATATAGCTAGCCAAAATAGCCCAGATCAAGCCACGTGGCACAAAGAAATTGTTTGATCCATGGAGCCCCAAGGATAGCTGCACAATTGGCATGTGATATGCTGAACAGTCCAGGAATCTATGTCGCACAGTGCTGAACAAAAAGTGTAAGAAAAAATTAGGGTATTGATGGACCGGCAGTTGCACTGGGGCTAAAGTGAGCTCGTATTTGAACGTTTATACATTACAGTCAACAAGTGAAATCAGTCAAAGATCTTGTACTTGCATCCCAGATAGAATGTTGCTTCTAACTAAAAGAAAAGAATCCCTCAAAATCCCAATGCTGCTGTGCATTTTCCGTGTCCTTCATAGAGTTGTAAGGCAGGTTATGCTGTCTAAAAGATAATGGAACGTTTTAACACAATCCCATTTCTAAAGCAACAGCAATTGACAAAATCTAACACTTAAAGGGCAAAATGCAGCCTCCACACAGCAGCGAGGAATGAGTTGTCTCAGGTACAGTTTTACATTTTCTACAAATACTGTGTACTTAATGCCCAATTTTAAATGCACGCTATATTTGTTATTCTTAAAATATTGCTGCTGAAGAGTTTTTCTTATATTTTGCATGGATTCCCTCATGCGTGTGGTGACATGTTTTGTATATTAAAATGTTTGCATTAATATGAAATTAACAAAAAAACACAGAAACGTTGTTTGGAGAGAAAGTATGTGCATTCACAATTAGATTGACCATAACTATCATAGGCCTGCATTTTAAAATGGCAAACATTGTTTGCCATCTTGCTTTGTGACACGTGAACAATTTTATTTCTTGGTGAAGCTGGTGTCCTAATTATGGAACACTGTTCTATTGCTTCCTTTCCAATAATATTATTTGTTTTGTTTTCCATGTGATAACCATGGAATGTTATAATCAGTGGTGCATTCAAGAGACACCTGCAGGGTACAGGCTGGTTCCTCTATCTTATCTTGCTACTGATAATGTAAGTTTGAAGGACGCAGAGAGAAGCAGTATTGTGGAGACTCTGTGAACCTAACAAGCACATAATTGTGCCATCTCGTTTTAACCTGATTTGGCCATCTCATGAGTACTGTATGTAAGTGTAATGTTAAAATTGAGTGATTTAAGTTACGTGCAGAGAGGATTACAGTTCAGACTGCTTTTCTGGGTCAGACTTAGCGCAGAACAGTATAGGATATCTAGAGTACTCCTTTAATGAGAAATAGTGGTGTAGAGAGAGAGGGTAAGGGTGCAGTCCGCCCCAGGCGGCACATGTTTTGGGGGCAGCGGCATCCTCCCTCTCTCACCTGCCATACCAGGACCCCCACTCTACTTTGTGGCCAAAGGGCCAGCTACGCCACTGATGAGAAAACTTCCTCTGTCATTTCCGTTGAAGCTACTTCACCCTCTTACTTATATGACTTTGATTTGAACTCCATATTAATTTACTGCATTTATATTTTGACTAGTAATTGATATTAACTTCATGATTTGTGCTTTTGGTAACCTATTATCTTCATGGTTTGAAACTTAATCATTCTCTGCCTTTTTTGTGGAGCCTAATGTGCTTCACAATTATTGAATGTAAAATAGGACCAAAACAAAAACTCAATAAGGGGCTTGGAGATTTGAGTTTTTAAATATAGTGAAAAGTGGCAAGAAAAATAAACACCCAATGTAAGTCAACGGTCGCATTTGACAGGGACCGAGGTGCAATTTCAGGCAGACCACAATGGAGACCAGGTTGGATACACAAAGCGAATTGGTCCCGTGAAAGTTTGGAATTGAAAAAGATTGAAAGGGGCGTGGACTTACTGGCTGAGCTCTTGTCGCTTAATGGGCCCCGGTGTCAGCTTTCCCGAATACCTCCACATCACCAGCCACGTATCGAGGGGTGAACACCCCTGGTATTAGGCGAGAGCAGCAGTTTGGCTTTCCTGGTGGCGGATGCGCCCTAACACTGTGAATACGTTACTGCGGCCATGATTGAGAGGAGCAGCCAAAATGGCGGCTGGCATGCTGCAAGTTCATTGAGAGGACAGGGGCTTTTTGAGGGGCGCCACAGCCATGTGGTGGAGTCTACTGTTGTGTAGCGGCGGGGACAGCCGCACAGCCTCCCCCATCCACTCCCCCTTCTAAGCACCATTATTCATGATACCGGGGTCTGAATCGCCCGCACTGTGCAGAATACCCAAGATGGCAGCAAGTGAGTAGCAACGGCACTTGGAGGGCCAGCAGTCTCTGTGGGGGGTGCTGAGGGCCCCAGTGCTCTGGCGGTGTGGACTGAGCATGTGGGAACCCAGTACTGCGCCTGGTTCTGGGCTGAAGAGGAGACACAGTGGGTGAGTTGTGGCCATTTGAGCCTAACTTTTGTTGGAGTTGGTGATATCCCCCCAATGCCAGCTGCGGTTCCTACAGGGCATGCTGGAGGAACGTTGGGAAAGCAACGAAATGCGAAGGAGGGAGCTCCAGACTCTCATATGTCCTGAGCGTGGTGAGCAAACCATGATGGGACAAGGGAACGCTTCTCTAGTGGCACACACGTGACCATCTTGGAGGCTATAAGGGACACAAACGTGCCATTGGAAACACACATTGCCGCAGTCGGGAATGAAGTGGGCCTTCTACGTAAGGATCATAAAAGGCTGGTGGATCGAGTTAAGAAAATGGACAACCAATTGAGTACCGATATGTTGAATGCCAAAGAACTCACATTGAGGTACTCTGCAATGGAAAAGGAAGGTAAGACACTAGCTAGCTGACTAGAAGATGCATAGAGTTGACCCCGTCGCCAAAATGTGAGACTTGTAGGAGTTTGTTTGTGGGGGAATGTGGATAAAATGTTCTGCAGGGGCACCCATCCCAGTTCTACTCAGTGGAAAAAGCGCTGCTTGGGGCAGGCGTGCATCTAATCATAGCCTGACTGGTGAACTTCAGGGATAGAGATGTTATCCTGCAGGTGCCATAGAAACATGGTCCTTGGCTCATATTAGTACATAAGGTCAACTAATACCCAGACTATCAAAGTTTAAGGTCCATCAATTGTAACTGATACAGACATGCTTTTAGTCTATGGATCCTCTACAATGAAAGATTAAACCGTCTATGTGGCACTAGCAGAGCCGTTTCCTTTAAATGTACCCAGTTGTCTTGAGCCGTGTTCGGCCATTAAAGATACGTTCATGCGGTTGCAGTGTCTGACTGGATTTGCCAAATCACATTTAAAGGAAATGCTCCTGCTAATACGGCATAGAGGGTTTAATCTTTATTGCATGTCTGCATAAATTGATGGCCAATTTTCCTTTTTCAAGAATTGAAGACAAATACATGATTGTCTAGAGGCCCTGTAGAAGCCCATAACTGGGCAAAACTCTTTGGCTGCACGGAAATTATTTTCCTCAACCAGAAGATGTCTGAATAAAGAATTGCAAAAACTAAGAAAATTACCTCTCGATTCATCTGTTCATGATCTAATAGCAATTTGCTATTACTCAAGTTTTTATTTGAAGTTGCCTCTCTAGTGCGTTCCAAAAAACGTGTACTATTTATGGCTTAAATTGGTGGTTAGCCATGTCAAACGGGTCCCCTAACCATCATTACATGTTCAGATACTGGTTGGCGGTCACCACCTTCTCGGCGAAGGAATAATAAGCGTTCTGCTGCATTGCCGACTAAGGAACAAATGAAGGCAGCACAGGTGAAAACAGTGCTCTAACTCAAAAACTGTAGTGATGTTCTCAGGAACAACAGATGAAGGGGGTTAGTTTCTGAGAGCGACGGAACTGGATCACAGTGGACTGAGACAGAGACAGACACAGAAGAGGAGCGGGTCCCAAAGATCACACCAATGACTGCTGAGAGCCTAGGGTAGGGAAAACATGTAGCCTCTGATTGTTGCTCGAAGCTACCTACGAGATGTGGGTGGTTGCAATGTAGTTTGGGGCCCTAGCAGCGTCAGGGAAGGCCGGAGTTCATAAAGAAAGAACACTGAGATTGTTTGGAGAGAGGCATAGAACTTTGGACTGCTATACACATATGGCATCAGGTTTGCGCCGCGGCAATGGAAGTTAGGACTGTTATGTTTCTGATGTTACTTTGGGTCCAAACACCCTGTGAATTGGGGGAAGTTCAGTTTCAGGATCACTACATAAAAAGGTAGGGTGGGGGTAGTTACTGCAATAGTTTGTACTACATCAGGGCACAGAGTCACAGGGGGAAACACTGAGCACATACATTATTGAGTGGGGAGTAAGGGAAGGGGAGAGGACACCCAACCACCATGACAAGACAGTAGCTATTGACATTGTTAACATGGAACGTCAATGGAATAGGGAATAAGGTTAAAAGGGGTTCTGGTCACGAAGGCCCTCAGTAGATATAAAACTGACATTGTTTTTAACAGGAGACACACCTCACAGGCACTCAACACTGCAGCCTAGGGAGGGGTATATGTAAACTGCCCATGTTGCGCACTGCACATTACACCTCGGAATCAAGGGGATGTGTGTTGATTTTTCTCAGGAGCACATTGCCGTTTCATGTGTCCTGCACATGGGTGGATGCTTATGGGAGTGACAAGGCAATATTGTTGGACTATGAGGGCAAGACCATGTTATTGATGAATGTGTAGGCACCACCGGGACTCCAATCAGTAACTCTTCACAGGATAGGGGCTATTCTGATCGGTGCTCATGATTATTGATGGAGAATTTAATTTAGTGATGGACATGCAGTTTGATAGCCTGAGCATGCAGGGTGAAGGAGAGGTGACCAGAGGAAAGCTATAGGGATTTGTTCAGGCACTGGGGATGGGCGATGTTTGGAGGGCTCTTCATGGGCAGGAGAAGGGATACTCTTATTACACAGGTGCGGATGACAGGCAATCAAGGCTAGATTACTTCTTCACCCTGAATTGCACTCTGCATAGATTTGCTGAGACAGGGTATCTGGCTTCTGGGTTCAGTGATCACTTGCCTCTGCGTGTGACCATGACCACCGGAAAACAGCAGTCATATGGGGCATGGCGGATGGAGACCTGGCATCTGACGAACAAACAGGAGGTCAAAAAACTAGAACAGGCAACTGATCTTTACTTTGAAGAAAATAAGGGTGCAGTCCACAGTCCAATCTCATTTTCGGGAAGCAGATAAAGCAACAATCTAGTGAGTGCTTATTTAGGGGGGAGATAAGGGATAGGAGGGAAAGGCACAGCAGAATAACCACACTCGAGAGGGAATTGGCACAGTTAGGGATGGATTACGTGGCATCCCCCATGCCTCGCTTGAAAGCAGATATAGATGAGTAATGGGCCAAATACCAGTTGGTGGCAAAGCAGGAGATTAAAACAGCAAGACAGAAGTGCAATTATGAAGCTAGATATTTAATTCAATAATCTTTATTCGGATACAAATATCCATAAAAGCACAGTTCAAACACCACCAACAATAATACAATTCTTGTTTAAAAGCACGGTGCATAAAAGCTTTGGTTAAAAGGAACTTTTGATTAAAAAAAAAGACTACAATTGTGTACAACATTAAAAAAGGCATGATATACGACAACAATATCATAGTTAAAATTTTCAAATTGATAAGCAGATAGCGGCGTTAAAATGTTAGCACATTTAAAGGGTTGGACAGACATGTAGCAGCAACATCATGTTAAAATAAAGTGCAATTGGTTGTTAACAATATTAGCAGCATAGTATGGGTGCGGGCGGTTACATTTTAAGCTTTTATGATTTTCCGGCCTACAAATAGCGCTTTAATTGGTGTACAACTAAGAAAATAGAAGTAACTGCGTGCGAAAGAACAATATTATGTGTTCGAGTGCCCTTAACACATTAAAAATTGCTCATAGAGATACGTGAGCAGACTGCCGCTCCAGAAACGAGCTGACACGAAAAATCAAATCGGCACTTTCAAGTCGAAGAATCTCAAGGTGCGCTGTTCTATAATCAATATTAGAAAATGCCTTAAAATACGGAATCAAGTATTGTTTTGTGTACTTCCCATAAAAGTTGCTGCCGGTGCCACACGGGCAGGGCAATTGCTCAAGATTAATGTTAAATGCCAGGGGGAAGCAAAGTGAGTATTTTAAAATGCCATTCCTAAGGCGAAAAAGCAGGCTCCTCCCCCAACGTCCAATGCTCTTCAGAATGTATTTAGATGGCATATGCGTTTGAGGGCTATTTAACTCCAGTAGGGACATGTACCTAGCGACTGAAGGTTTTAGACGCTCTGTGGCGTGTCTTTCATTGTTATAAGATTCATACAATGCACCCATGAGGACTCTTTTATTCATACCCTCTAGTGCTAATGGGTTTAAGAAGATATGTTCAAGGTTCACGCTGGTTAGGCTTTTTCTAACAGCGAAAAGCCAGGGTATGGATCCTCCCTTGTCGCAGTTAAGGCAGTCTACAATGATCTCCCTTGTTAAGGTTGCTGCTGGGTTTAGCCAGCTTTTTAGCCAAAATATAGCTGGGCGTGACCTGATAAAATCTACTATATAATACAAATTGAGTTCCTTATGACATACATAGTTCGGGGAGGAAATTTGGGCCCCTAGAAGTTTCCTGCAAAATCTATTTTCCTCTCTTTGGATCCCACTGCAATTTATAAAACCCCAGACTTCGGCGCCATATGTGGCGGTGGGGATACACTGCGATTTATAGATCTTCATTAAGGGTAAAACTACCTCTGCCTGTTTTGGTTGAGGAAGACTCAAAATAGAGTTGGTTGCTTTTAAAAACGTACTTCTACTATGGGCAGCAGGGGCTGCCCAAGATCCAGTGTCAGAAAATACTAAACCCAAATAGGGAAAAGTGCCGGTGCGTAGTAGGCGTTCATGACCTGAGGTTATTGAATTGATACAGTATTTCTTTGGGCCACAATTCATTATAAAGGATTTCTTAAAATTGGTACAGAGGTCTAGGTCTGCCATAAAGGATACGAAACCCCCAACTAAAGCGCATAGTGCGTTTGGAGTGCGGCCCATAAGGACCGCATCATCCGCATATAAGAGCGCGGGAAGTACATTTCCATTAATTTTTGGTACGTCATTAGTGAGTTCTGACAGGGCATTATGTCATTCGTTTATGTAAAGACTAAATAGGAGAGGGACCAGTACACATCCCTGTCTGACCCCTCTACCAATAACGATGTCCCCTGAGACCTCCCCATCATTACTGATCCTTACCCGCGCCTTCAAGTCCCTGTGCAAGTGTGCCAAAAAGTGAACCAAAGCCTCGTCCAACTTGTAGTTTAAAAGGACCGACCACAAGCGTGTCCTGTTGACAAAATCGAACGCTGAGGTGAGGTCCATAAATAGGTGACTTCTGTGCTATCGTATACTTGCCAATAATAAGATTTAAATTAAGACACTGTTCGATTGTTCCCAGTTTGCTTCTAAAACCCAGCTGGCACCGATTTACAATTTGTCCCTTTTCGGCCCACGTCCTAATTTTGTTAAACACGACCCTCCCTAGGATTTTTAGGGTATCATCAACCAGAGAGATCGGTCTATAGCAGCTAGGATTAGTTCGATCTCCTTTCTTAAAAGTGGGCACGATAATGCTGGTAGACCACCAGGTGCTTGGAATAGTGGTGTTTGTTAAGTTGTTAAAAACATTACATAAAAGGGGTGCCCAGAAATCTGGTTCGTGTTTAATAAGATCGATAGAAAGCCCGTCCGGCCCTGGGGCTTTGATGCCTACGCTTTGGTGTATGGCATCCTCAACTTCTGACACCGATATAAAGACACTAGTGACAGAAGGGCTAATTGACATGTTCACAGTCTCGGGCGGGGCTGTGTAAATCCTAGCAAAATGTGCTTCTCATGATTTACTGGTTATGTTACAGCTTAGGGGAGTAAGGGTGAGGCCCAAGGATCTCATAGTTTTGACTGCTGCCCAAAAATCATTTCCGTCATTAAGTGTAGCGGCACAGGCAAGATTAACCCAATGTTCTTTTAAACGCTCGTCTTTTCGTAGCCTGGCTGCTTCTTTATAACGAGATCATAATGATCTAACAAGAGTTACATCCCTGGGTGTAGCCACTAATGCTCGCAAGCAAGTACTATTGAACCATCTAGGTTTCTCACTGGTGTTTAATGCTGGTCTAGAAAACATTTGTTTGATACCAGCGCATAAGCTACTAAATGCGTCAATAATCTCTAAGTTAGGATCACTAATTGTCAAACAAGTTTCGATGAGCAGTGGGTGTAATTTTATCATATTGGCAAATAGAGCTTTATTATCAATGCCCTTCCAAATTACTCTTAGTTTGTTGGTTGAGACCACTAAATTATTTGCCTCGGGCACTTTAACGTGACTGGGTCTGGGAGAGAATCTGATGGTTGTTAAAATTGGATTATGGTCGCCCTGCGTGGTACACAAAACCTCTGCCTTTACTAAAAGGTCCTCCAACGAGGCTGATATGAAAACGTAATCAATTGTAGGAAAACAGTCACTGGTGAAGATTGCATTAATCTCTTAGCATGAGCTGAAAGCCATTTTGTACTTGGCAGCCATTTTAGTTAGCTATGTGCTGAACATTTGCTGTTTCCCTCTCCCAGAGTCCTGCACATGCGCAGATGTGCTTAGCTAGTAGAGTGCACCTGTTCCTAGTATAGAACTGTCAGGCTGTTCTAACCGATGTCAGCAACTTATTACTCCACCTACTTGTTGATTGTGCAGTTTCTGTATGACCATCTATGTGCATAACTCTTCTCATGTGTACTTGTACCGCCTTTTTCAGCCCCTGTGTGGGTATAAAAGGACCATGCTTCTTCTGTTCAGTGTGCTACTTCACTCAACACTGAAGGGTGCTGTGTGAATGTAGTTCCACCTCATGAGGTTTATTAAACTTTGTATTTTCTATTCCAGTTTCTGTGCCAACTTCTTCCTATTGGTCTGAGGACTCTGTGCAGAGAAGGGCGAACCCCTTGAACTGGTAGGCCTAGCTGAGGTCACCATCAACAAATTGGCGCCCAACTACTGGGGCTCATCGGTGACTCGGATGCCCAAAGGATTGGTCGCGACGAAGGATTGGAATCTCGCTCTGGACGCGATCGCTGCCCGATGAGACCCGAGTCTTGGCAACCACGGCGTTTTTCCTTTCTTTCTGATCTGACCATCCAGGTGGTGCCGGTCCTCGACTGAGATCTCTTCTGTTGATTCGCCGCGCAGTGACCATTTGGTCGATTTTAGAACTTGGCAGTTGGAACCTGGACACCAAGTAATTGGTAAGTGTCCTTCTGTGGCGCTTGCTGTTGGTTTTGATGCCTGGGGTTGGTAAGGTAGTTTAGTAACACTTACTGTGGCTTTTGGATTTTGGAATTGGTGTTGGCCAACTTGGTTTGTTATGAGATTTATATATGGATTGAAATCTATATAGGCAGGTAATGAGGAGAATTTTCTCTATTTGAATTGATTTGAACGGCACATCATACTAAAGGTACCTTAAGTGCTACTTTGATTATAATACTGCATATTCTGCACTATTTTTGGCATGCCTGTTTTTAGCACACTTCATAGGATGTTTTGCTTTTGTAGTGGTACCAATTTGAGACTAGATGAAGCACAACTGGCCCCCCGGAGGGGACGCCTAATAGGGATATGTATATTAAGTATGGTCTTTCTTCTTTAATGTACAGCGCATTGTGGAATAAATACACTCGTAAGGATCCTGAGTTGCGTTGGCCTATGTATGGGTCATTTGATTTACGAAAGATTGAGTATGTGGAACAATGTATGTTTAAGCGAAAGACTAGGCAAGAGATGTTTGATTGTGTACGAATGTGGGAGAAAAAAGTGAGTGAACGAATGAAGTGTGAGCAAGCCTTGATTGAAAAAGAACAACGAAAGAACATTTATGTGAAAGCATTAGAGCTGAAGAACAAAGCAGTTAATTGTAAGCAAATGCGTGATGGTCTTTTTCTTTTCCCCCAGGTGAATTTATGAATGTGTTGCTTTCTTGGATGTACCATTTTTAAACTTGTATATAATTAGCCGGCTCCCCTAGAGGGGATACTTAACTAGGTTTAGGTATAAAAAAGTATTTCTTCTTTGGTGACAAGTACCCCGAGGAACTAAATATGTACATAGAAAGGATCCTGGTCTATGCACTTAGTAACATTCATAAGTGGTGATATGCAGAGCGTTTTTTTTCTTGGTGTTCTGCCAGCCAAATCTAGTGAATATGACTTACAACTAGTATTTGCAAATGGTTTGGTTTAAGTACAGTCTGTGTGCTGTCTTTTGTTTCTGTCCTAAGTGTTGATCTGTGGGTTAAATGTGTGTTTAAATGTCTGTGGTTTGTTATTAGTGGTACTTGTAAGTAGCGATTGCGCTCTTGGTGCAAGAATGGCTAGCCTTAAGTGCCCTGTATTATGTGTATGACACCGTTTTAAAAATGTCTGGAATGAGCTCAATGTTTTTTTTGTCATCATTCTGTTATGCCAAATGTCATTAAAATAAAATACATTTTAAAAGAATCCAGCAATGAATTATATAATATATGCTAAATAGCTGCACGCTATCATTAAATTGACAGAGTAAGACACTATACATGTGTGCAAATTGCCACAATGTTAAAGATAAAATTAGAATCCACATTCAATAGGAATAAAAAAAGCTTCAAAAAACGAAATTATGTGTTTTGCAATAGATAAAATTAAAGATACAAAATGTCACAGCATTTATCCTTCTGTATTAGGTATCAAAAGGCATTCACATTATCTGAGTGAGTTGGTTGTTGCAGACCTGAATAAATTACAGAACGACAGATTTGTGGAAGGGCTGACTTGAAAGGCGTGTGAATTCGACGCCTTTACGTGTCAAGCAGCTGTGTCAGCACGTGGGTATTTCTGACTCCGGCCACAGAGTGTCAGGTTTCACGGCTCTCTTGCCTGCAGTTCCCTCTGCTTGCCAGCTATGTACGAGTGCATGCGGACGACATCCTCACTTCCGGCTTGGTCTGTAGCGGTCTAGTCATTCCCAAATGCACCAGAGCGTCACCAGCGCTTCCGGGGAAACCGCTTATCAGCAGCGGCTTTTCTCCCGGCCAGCGCTTCGGATTAATGAACCTGCCCCCCGTCGCCTCTGCGATCCTGTTTCCTGCTGTGTCTGGATCCCCGGAGAATTACCTGTGCCGTTCCTGCTGTGCCCAGATCCCCGGAGGATTCCCTGTGCCGTTCGGTCTTCACGGCGAGTACCACACTGGTCCCGCAACGCTGAGGCGCAAGTAGAACTCCGTTGCCGCTGCGCTGCAGCACCTTTACGTTGCTCACCGTGCTGCAAGCGCACTGGGAACACTGCCGCTGCGCTGAAGCGCCTTTACCTTGCTCACCGCGCTACAAGCGCACTGGGAACACTGCCGCAGCGCTGAAGCGCCTTTACCTTGCTCACCGCGCTACAAGCGCATGCTGCGCTGAAGCGCCTTCACCTTTGCTCACCGTGCTACAAGCGCACTGGGAACACTGCTGCTGCGCTGAAGCGCCTTGACCTTTGCTCACTGCGCTAAAAGCGCATTGGTAACCTTGTTGTCGCGCAGACTCGCGTTTTCCCTGCTCACCGTGCTAACGCGTTTGTTGGAACACTGCTATATGCTGAAACGCAATCAGACTTGATCCCTGCGCCTGAAGCGCATTCAACGTGCTCACTGCGCTGGAGTGCACCCAACCCTACTTACCGTGCTGAAGCACCTACAGATAACACACCCAGGGCTGCCAACCCACGGCGCAAGCACTTTCTGCCCCAGCATGAGCTGTCTGGTAGCGAACCTTCTGGAGGAGCCACGGAGGTGAGTGTCGTTCCACATGAGTGCATGGGTTGAGTGAAACCGGTCTGCTATGCGGGAGTAACCATTTGCTTGTCTTCCTATACAGTTGGGGGTTCCCTGTCCACCCACACAGAGGGAAATTCACCATTCCACGTGACCCGTGTCTACCTCATTGGCTACCATCCCGGCTCCCATCCTTGTCCTAGTTTTTAGCACATCCAGAGTGGGATAGGGTGGGAGTAGGGGCGTTAGCTCCTGCCGTCTCTGCGAGATTTCTCCACTTGTAACAGGTAACTTGTGGGGAACCTGATACAGAGAACAGCTGAAGTCAAACACGGTCTAAAATCCTGCATTTCAGACTGCTGTTTTAAAAGTTAGAAATATAGTTTCATTATTTTTGATAAACAGAGGACAGATTGACAGTAGGGATTTATTTTCTTAATGCCTTTTTGAAATAAGGATAAGAGTGGTTTTTGATGTTAAATAATAATGACTGTCCTTCATTTAAAAGTGGCGCAGACTTTCAAGTTTGGTTTCTGTTCTTAGGGCTATGAATGAATGCGTTTAAATATGATAGGCAAGGGATGCAGCTTGCTTTTCATATGTGGACTCATCAAAATGATTGGATTTATTAAAAAAAACAATATTTTGATTATATAAAAAATGTTATTTAAAATAGGTGCATTAAATTCGTTTTTTAATATTTATAATGCCTAATAATGATGCTTTGACCTCCTAGCATCCAAATTGAATTTAAGCCATGCTATACAGCAATAGGGGGTCACTTACATGTGAAATGTCACTTTACCCAGGCGTACAAAACTCATTTTTATAAGGGTATACATTATACATTTCTGATGCCACATCTCTGGGATATGTAGGGGACATTCTGGGGATGACTATTATGCAAAAACATTGTAGGATATTCATTTTTAAGTGCCCCAAACATCAAAGTCGAAATTGAGTAAAATTCACTATTTAAATGAGGTTATTCCAATCAGAGCAGCTTTTAAACTGCCTCAGTTTTTGCAAAAGCAAGTTTTTGTTCACTCATATGAACAGATTGAATAATAATGATATATGTCAGCTTTTTTTAAGACAATGGCTCTGTCATATGTATAGCACTAATGCTTTCAGGGCTGAATTAAGGAAGCAATGGGATTTAGTTTGAATTCATGTGCCCTCGTGTCACACTTGTACATTTGCTAAAGGAATATGTTCTTTAGCTAGCTCAATGTGCTATTTAGCTCCTCAGAGCTTGTTTATGCCCAGTTGCTACAAATTGGGGTTGATAGTGTTGACAGAATGAAACCTGTTACAGGTTTCCTACTGTCAAAAATGGGGGGAGAAGGCTAGCTCCTCTACAAATTAAGGGTAGGCAAATTTATGTTTTCTCTCTCTTTTTCCTAATTTCTTTTGAGCCTGTCTAAACTGTCTGTGAAATAGCCATGAGACATTTAATTGGCTATTCAGTAACACTGTTTTAAACATTATTAGCATTAATGAAATGAATAAATAAATTTGCTATGTTACTGCCCATCCTGTCTGATGAAATTATGAAAGGATGAGTAGTCTAGATTGTGGTTTCCTTATTTGATCTTTAAGGGGAACTAGCTGTGGGTAGTTTTTGTTCTAAAATTCTCAGGTGATAACACCACTATTGTTTGTTATTCTCATGCTATATACAGTTTTGCAAGGGCATTGCTAGTTTTTATTAGCTAGTCTGTGTAAATAAACTGATAGTCCTTACTAGAGCTGATGTTGCATAGTTTGGATTGTGAAAAATAGAATGCAGAGAAGATGCCCATGTGATCCTTAGCAAACATTTTTGAGGAAAATATTGTTTTATAGGAGTCTGTTTGTCACAAGATGTTCTGCTGGAGAAAATGTACTCATTATGTTGAAGTTTTTAGTTCTTTATGTAATAGGAATCCCTGTTAAAGTAGCAGTTTTAGATTTTCCTGTTGCTCCTATAACATGAGAGCATGGTCCTAAGCATACAATGTAGGTGCTTTTATTAAGAGAAATAATTTTAGAAGTGTCTGCAGTCCTGTACAAGTAATGAAAAGTCTATGAGTAAAAGTGTAGAACATTTCCTTTTTATCTTGAGGGTCTTTAGATGATTAAGATAGGAATATACAGATGTAAGGATTTGGAGTATGTCTGTATTGTTTTTCTCTTTTCCTCAGAATTTAGTAAATGAACACAGACTTTCTTGGCTGCTTGGGATTGGGTGACGTATTACTCTTGTCAGTTCACCAAAGAGTTCCTTTTATACTTGCCAATAGGTCCAGGCTGTTGTTTCTTTTACTCTCACATAGATGAAAGTGGTTCTTGGGTGCCTTGCTAATATATGGGGCATCCCTAGACTAGGAAGTATTCTGAGACTATCCTCTCTGTTGATAGATTATTTCTGTGCCTTGTCTAAAGACCTTTTGTTCTGTCCACCAATAGATATTTGCTGCCTTACAACCATTGCCAGAGGGGTGCGGACATCAGTTCCAGCTTGGAGAGTCAGCACCAGTCCAGCTTGAAGTCAAAGTGAAGGTAACCAGCACAGGCATTGCTGGCAACCAGGACCTCAGTGAAGGTAGAAGGCCGGAAGCACTGGGATGTGAAGTGTGTACCCCTGCCACTGTCTTGGGCGAAAGACGGGGTCACAAATCAGAAAAGAGAAATCGTGGATCAAGCTTTTGATGCCCAGCCGAGAGTCACAGACCGACCAGGAAGGCGAGAAAGTTTTTGCTTGAGGTAACCCCCTTTGAAACAAGGGTTGCTTCAGAGATCCTAGCATCAGGCCTCTGAATCCTGGTCCCAAAGTGGCTGTAAAGTTTTCACCTTTGTTGGTCAAGAGATACCTGGGCACACTGAATGCAATCTATGGCCCCAACGAAAGAGCAGTGTGGCAGCAGAGCAATACAGGAGTTCGGGAAGGACTTGAGTTCAGGGTACAGGTGCTGTGTCTCTGGTACCTGTTAGATTGAAGTGAAGAAAACTGGTGCACTGCCTGAGACACTGGACAGGATCGCTGAGGGCTCAAACGGACACAGGAGGAAGACTCCCCTCTGGTTGGTTGTACAGCGGCTTTAATTTCCCAAGGGCTTCTTTTTCTTTTTTGTTGAAAATGTACCCCATTGGTCGTCCCATTTTTGAGGAGGAGCAACCCTTTGCAGCTCTTCGTCCTAATTCTCATGGTCCTGTGTGGTCCTCCTGGTCCTCTGGATCCAGGATCATTTTTGTAATAATATGTCTGACTGCTTTCATAATTGTATGAGGAATAATGTTTATTCTGCAAGTGAAAAGTTCATGTGGCCAATTGACAAATCTTACTTTACCCTTTCCTTGATGGATACTCTAGCCCTCATAAAGGAAACACTGGAAAAGTCTAGTGAAAATGTTTTTATTAGATATGTGCTGTTGGCTATTTTGAAGTTGAAATTGATGGTCACTGAAATGCATAGGAGTCTTGAAAATTGTTTTACTGGATGGTTCTAGGATTTGCTTAGGACTAGAAAGCTAATAGTTCTGTTTCTGATAATAGTAATTACTCTCTCCTGCTATCTGTATGACCCAATGCTCTGTTCCCTTTGTACTCCTGCTTATACCTTATACATACCAGCTTAACAATATTTAGAATGAGAAATGCCCACCAAGCAATGAATTAGGATATCGATACATTTATGAAAAAAATTAATATGCATATTTCCTACTGGATTATGGGAATGTCTTTAGCTCATGCTAAAAGGACCATCTGTTGAAGATTGCATTAATCTCTTAGCATGAGCTGAAAGCCATTTTGTACTTGGCAGCCATTTTAGTTAGCTATGTGCACAAGAGACTTTATGCTCCCACCTGCTGAGATATTGATCCAGGTTGAGAGTGCACCTGATGGACGGCCTGCTTTAGGGCTAGGTACAATACTATTAAGACATACAAAGCCTTCTGAGAATAGTTCCTGTGTACACCATGTTACTTGGAGCATTAGGATGTCGTATTTTTGGACTATGTTGACCCAGTCTGTGGAGTGTAGCTTAGAAGCTAGCCCTGCAACATTCCAACTAAGCACGTGTAGATTTGAATCGTCTAGTTCAGGGGTAACAACAACGAGAGGGTCTGGGGAGAGCCCATTGATAGCAGATGCAGCAGGTGATGAACAGGAAGACAGTCAATCCAGGCTTTCTAAGCTAGATAGAACAGAGAACCTGTTATGCATGGTGTGTGGGGGATAACAAAATTGTGTGGGTCCGGAGTTGATTCGTAGAAAAAACCTAAGGGCAACGACCAAATGAGGGTTGGGAAATTGTTATTGAATTCCTGTGCTGACAGTAACAATTTTACCAGTGGGGCTCGTCTAAAGTTAATAACAATGCAGTCCCCTTTGATGTTCTTTTGTGAGGGTCCAACCCAGCCCACCCTGCACACCATTAATATCTCACTGACATTAGCCACCCTTAGGCCTTTATGTTTAACTAGCCAGTTGGCACTTTCATTCCGGAGTTGGTCCCAAGTCTCGGTTTGGTTTTTCCTTAAGGGGGGAACGCCTGCTAAGACTAGGACATAGGGGCATGCTGCAGGTGGTAAGTTGAGAACATCACTCCTAGTCTCTAAGGACGGCCCCGTATCATGGTTGTCTGAGATAAATGCGGCACTCGGGGTGTTAGGTTGCAAGGGGGCCAGAGATGTGAGGTTGTTGGTGACAAAAGAGTTAACTGAAGAGGTGTTGCAATGCAAACTATTGCTGTTATTAGTGCGCACTGTGCGTGTTAAGGGATTCTCACTGGCGATAGGTTTGGTGAGTAAACTATCTTTTTGTGTGCACACATTACACTAGCATTATTAGAAAGAGAGGGTATGGGATTCGCAGTTTGCTGTTGCATATTTGTGTTCGTTGCGCTAGAGGGCTTTGTATTCTGAACCCCCCCCGGTTTTGCTTGTGACTTTGGGTATACTTATATGTGTGTTTGATTTATTTATCAAGGCCTCCAAGCGATCTAAGCATTTCAAAAGGGCATTAACATTTTTATCTACCATGTTTTTCATACGTTCATAAACTGAGTCCACTATGGTATCAATTGAAATGTCACCGGGTCTAATGCGAGTCATCGGGGCTATTGTATACTCAGTTTGTGTATGAATAGAGTGGGTTACGGCTTCTGATGAAGTCAGATCGACTGTGGTATCAATTGTAGTGTTGGTGGGCTCGTGTTTACCGTGATTGCCGGGGCAGCAGTGCCTTGTATCCATGAGATCAGGGCTGTGCGTTGTGGTTTTGAGCAAGGTGGTTGTTTCCTCTTAGTACAGATAGGTTTCGCCAAAGTTCTTTTTCTTTTAGCCCCTGTGGTTCTGGGGTCTGGGGAGACATCTTTATTTGGGACAATGACTTTTGCGTGCGTCGAAGGTTGACTATCCATAAGGCCTACATTGACCTCGTTACCCTCATTGTTTGCCAACTCGTAACCGCCTTTCTGGGTTGGTGAGTGTCTGGTGGTGTTAACGATTACATTTGGTGTCAGAGGAGGGCCAGTGCGAACCTCCTGCTCCTCTCCTTCCATCAAGGAAGGTGGGGTGCCAACAGTCCCAAAGATAGTCTCCTTTCTGTTAACTCAATCTCTGTTGAGACAATGCTGACTGCTCTTTCTAACATGCTGTCTATGGTGGTGGTAGTGGTGGGACGGGAACCTGGTGTGGTGGTGCGTTTCCCCATGTCACAGTATCTGATTAGCACTCACCTCACTCCAGCAACACAGCAAATGCGGCAGCACCTCTCAGGGGGGTGGGCCGGACTGGCCTCTTCCGGCCTCTGACGGGAACAGATGGGCCCGCCCTTGGTCCGGGCTTCACCTGGGCGCGGCTCGGGCACGCCTGCACGCGTCCCACGCTGCGGGAGGCGTGCCCCCCTTTTATACGCCTCCTGGTGCTTTCTCCTGGCGTGTGCGGCATGTGTGCCGTCAAGGGTGCTGGGAGTTGTGGTCTCGGGTCGTCTTTTACTGAGACCGGCTCCACTCCCCAAATGACTCCGGCAGCGGTGTCGGCGTGGACAGGCAGCAACTGGTGGCAGGTAAGTTCAAATCCCGTGCTGCGGGAGGCCTGTCCCCCTTTTATACGCCTCCCGGTGCTTTCTCCTGGCGTGTGCGGCATGTGCGCCGCCATGGGTGCTGGGAGTTGTAGTCTCGGGTCGTCTTTTACTGAGACCGGTTCCACTCCCCAAATGACTCCGGCAGCGGCGTGGACAGGCAGCAACTGGTGGCAGGTAAGTTCAAATATCGCGCTGCTGGAGGCCTGTCCCCCTTTTATACGCCGCCCGGCGCTTTCTCCTGGCGTGTGTGGTGTGTGCGCCGCCAAGGGTGCTGGGAGTTGTAGTCTCGGGTCGTCTTTTACCGAGACCAGCTCCACTCCCCAGATGACTCCGGCGGCGGTGGCGGCGTGGACAGGCAGCAACTGGTGGCAGGTAAGTTCAAATATCGCGCTGCGGGAGGCGTGTCCCCCTTTATACGCCTCCTGGCGCTTTCTCCTTGCGTGTGCGGCGTGTGCGCTGCCAAGGGTGCTGGGAGTTGTAGTCTCGGTCATCTGTTACCGAGACCGGCTCCACTCCCGAGATGACTCCGGCGGCGGCGGCGGTGGCGGCGTGGACAGGCAGCAACTGGTGGCAGGTAAGTTCAAATCCCTAGATATAGATCATGTACATTATTTGTGTGGATTGGTAGTAAGGAAAGTGAAGGGATGTTCTTTAGGGAGCTTCTGTCTGCATTGGGGGAAGTGGTGGGAGAGAGTAAGCACATAGTGGAGGAGTTCATGAGGTATATGGAAACCTTTAATAGCGCGCAGCTACAAGTCCTGGAGGCGGAGATGCTGGCTTTCATAAACAACCGTCCGGTGCCGTGTCTGACTACCACACAAGGGAGAGAGTTGGAGGCGGGCGTTTCAATGGAAGAGGTGGTTCTGGCAATGGAACAGATGCAGGCAGGGAAGGCTCTGGGCCCGTATGGGTTCCCTGTCAAGTTGTTTTGTAGGCTACCTAGAGATATGGAAGCCCCTCTTCATGTGGTGTTTGTGGAAGCATTTAAAACATGAGAGCTGCTTGAAGATATAAGAATGGCGACCATCATTTTCATTCTGAAAGCAGGGAAACCTTGTGAGGGATGGGAATCCCATCACCCTATTTCTCTGCTCAATGCTGACATGAAAATCCTGGGTATTCGAGAAACAATGGTTCACTGAGGACAGTGAGTCCTGTATACTTGATTATTAGAACGTCTATATTTTGTAAAATTGCATTTAGGGCCCAAATGAAACAATTTAGTTAGAAAGGAAAGTATGGCACAGGACAAAATATAATCATTTTGATGCAGTTGTTTTATTCCACATATCAACATGTTTTTTTTCGGTAAGTTATAACGATTCAGTGTCACCAAAAAGGTGATATAAAAGTGCTCTAGTGGGTGAAAAAGCATTAAGACATGCATCTTTTAAAAGAACAAAATACTAAACTCATTATGTTAATTTTAAATAATCAAATGAGCAGTTAGGTAGTGTGACATAAAATTAGCAAAAGGTGTTTAGTAGTTGTCCTTTTAAAAGATGCATGTTTTAATGTTTGAGGCAGGCATGGAATGTTGTAAGCTGGTGCAAAATAGAGGTCTACAGAGGTAGGGGCTGTCAGCAAAAATTTGAGAAAATTAGGGAAGATGGGGGCTACTTCATGAATTTGATGAGGGCACGACTGTTGGAGCATTTATCTGTGGGACACAGGGGTGAGTATGAGAAACAAAGTAAGTCCAGCTTCATCTTAGGGAATGTGCGTGTGGGCAATTGGTTGGTTTAATACCAACCAGGTGTCGGTAGCACTGTGCTTATTGTTTAACATTTGTCTATTTAGTGAGAGAGGTTGGTGGGTTCGATGGGTGCTTGGGAGGCACTGCAATATGATGTTTGTATGTGTTTGTTTTGCATAAATAATATACAAATTGTAGGAAAAAAAGATTGAAAACGCTTCTATATCCTACTTCTGAAAGGGACTTTGTCTCCTTGTTGAATAAAAATGTTGAAACTTCTTCTAAATCCGAAAGCAGAAGTGGACTTTTTGAGAAGAAAATGTCACTTTTTGAGAAAATCCTCTCTGTGCGGAATGCCGCTGAAACTGTAGTGGACGTAGTTGAACTGAAGACCTGATACATGAAGCAGGTTGGTCCCTCTGGCACTCTGGAGCTTTTGAGGTTTGTTGTTGAAAAATGTTTAAGTCCCAACTCAGAATGAGACTTAGTTGTTTTTCAGAAGTGCGGAAATCTCAGCAAGGAGGAAGCTAAAAACTGACGCTGTGGAACAACCAGTCAGATACTTTTTCCTGTGGGTACTGCTGAAGCTCTGGAGGAAAATCTTTCCAAAGTTTCTAAACTTTTTTCTGGTGCAAAAGCAACCACATGTTTTCACTTCAAAGGGCTCCAGTACCTCAGGAGATAGCATTTATGGACTCTCAGGGTGTTAGGTAGAGGCCAACACAAAAGTCCAGTGCCAGTCCAGTTGTCACTTGCACACTGGGATTCTTCAGCGGAATGTCTTCTCCAGCTTTTTTAGGTTCCTGGGGCCACCCAGGAGATCAGCCTTATGATCCTTGGAGTTCTTCCTGTTCTTGTATTTCAAGTGTAAGGGGGTCCACTCTACTCAGGTCCTTTTCACAGGTCACAGATGCCAAGTACAGTCTACCTGGTATCCTTTCACAAACCCAGCCGTGCTTTGAAGAGGGCTGGGAGAGGGTCCAGCAATGTAGGGTTCACCAGCTGTGGGTGGGAGATAATCTAACGCACTCCTAATCACTCTCTGGCCAATGGAGTCATTTTTCCCAGACCCTGGCCTATCTACATTTGCTGTAGCTCCTGTTTGCCTAACTCAAAACATCCACAAAATGCAATATGGCAGGTCAAATTCAAGATGGCCGAAGCCTTCAGTCACCCTAAATTTGTACTCTGAGAGCTGAGGGGATGTAGGGGGGTTTATTATGAAAATTACTACTGTCCTCCCACATCTAACACTAAAATCCAGTTTGAAGCAGGCCCTGGATCCACGAAATTAAACAAGACAGAAGTCTAGTAAGACAAAGCAGAGCCCTTCAGTAACCAAACAGGGCATACACAAGAATTGTGAACTGGGCCTTTTAAAAGTGCAAAGTTTTACATGTGCCCCAGGCAGGACTTTCATGCAGGATTTAAAAGTGTTGTGCCCACAAGAGTGGCAGCAGCTCTCACCCTGAATATACTGCTGAAATGATTCTTTCTACTCGTTCGGGTCAGCCTCTCAATCAAAGTGGTCTGTTGTATTGCTACTGGAAGAGATTTCACACATCATTATAGGTAGGGCAGCAACTGCAGTCTACGGCTAATTAGCCCCTAGTGGCTCAGGCAAGTACATATATCTTTTTTGGAGGTTATATTTCCCAACTATTTGGAAACAAATCTGACTTCACCAATTAACTGAATTTTTAAAAACAGGAAAACTTCTTGAACTTTTGCTGTAGCTATTTTGTATTGGTCAAAGCAAAAATATTGAGTTAATCTGCTTTACCAGTATTTCCTACGGGAAAAGTGAAAACTAAAACAGCGAAAATGGCTTTTGGTGATTTATTCACTGTTGGTACATGCTAGCAATAATTTCAGCATGTACCTCTTCGAGGTAAAAGCACTGAAGATGAGCTGTTCAAACAAACATATGACCCTTTTGGATGACCCCTCCTATTTTGGGACAGAGCTTGCACCTTGTACATAGTCCCCCAAGGCTAGGAGGCTTGAATGTTGTTTACAAGTTACTTTCCTTTGCCAGCTTAAATCGGGATGATTGACTATGTATTCAAACTCATACCACTTTGTGCTGCGATGTGGCCTTGGCAACAAGTTAGCAAGTACAAATGAAATAAATAAAACAATTATTACAGATGTGCCTGAACATATGATGGTTGTGGTTTAGCATGTGAAGTTTTGCCTTATCATTTTCTGGTAGAATTAGGCATTCAAAGCTGTTCCAGGCATTTAAAACACACATGCAATATCTAATAGGTGCACCTTGGCCTATACCGGTTTTACTGATGTCCTAGAACTAAATAGCGTCTCATTTGGCATCGCCACATAATAGTTTATTTAGGTGAGTAACTACTTCAATAGAATCACATCATGTGTCTTAATTTGAGTCAATGGTCTTGCATCACAACCTTCTGCAAATATATTTTGGAGAGGGTGGGAGATTGTCAAAGGCTGTCTGTTTGGTGAACTGAGGGGCCTACAGAAACTAATAGAAGTGTCAATATGCACCATGCATATCAATTTAAACCAAGATGTCAGTGTGTTCCATCTCAAATGTGCAGAATTATTCTGCATGACCTTATGTGACTGTGAACAAGATCAACAGTTCATTAAACATAAATATGAAAAAAATAAATCTTACACAGAGATATTCAGAAAATGTAAAGATGTAAAGGCATGTGCAAAATAGCAAGATTTGGCAGCTTAAATGAAAGCAAATCTAGGAATAATCTGTGAATGCTACAGATCACCAAAAGAGCAAGCATTGCTGGCCTGGCATAACAAATATCAGAGAAGCACAGTAACTATGGATGTAGGAATGGGTTACTTTCAGAAAACAAGAAACTGAATAATGAGAGCATAAATTTAGTGACATTATGAAGAGACTTCTGCATGACTTAAGATAAATCAAGAGCTAGCCCGATCAAAGGAAGAAAGAAGGAAGCAAGGATCATTATTACTTTGTGATCTTAATCTTATGGTACCTGAAGTTCTATCCAAGCAGGGGGTTCTGCACGAACTCCATTTGCCAAGGTGCGCCTTAGTCGGTCTGCACAAAATGTTGGGTATCCAGCTGGTGCCCCTCGGATGAAGTTCAACAAGTACTGAGCAGAAAAATTCAAAAAACAGTTAAATGCAAGAATGTGTGGTGCCTGTCTAGAGAGTATATAGAGGTGTATGCCCTTGTGTCCTGTTCGTAGGTACATGTCTGGGAGTGTCAATGAGCGATAGTTAGCTCACTGGCCTGTTTGTCCTTTGGCCTCTGTAGATGTGGATAGAAGTGCTTTTGGGGGTGATATGTGTGTGTGGGGGAGTGTGTGTGTGGCTGTGTGTTTCTGTTAGTGAATGTTTGTGTAAGCATAACTGTCAGAAATGCGATATTGAGTGTGAGTTGAAAAATGTCTGTGTGGCTTCATTTTCCTTTTTTTAATCTCCAACCAACCCAAGGCCTTACATATTCATTGGTTGCAGCGGTTGTTCCACCTCTTAATGTAGTGCTGCAGACTTAACTATTTACGAAAAGGTGGGGCACAATTATTCATGTTCTTAAGTTAGACTTTTAGGAACTGACATGGCAGATAATCCTCAACTCATCCTTAACTTCTTAGAAGAATTATTGAGGTGTGGTCAAGATGGTGGCATAGCTGCATGCTCCCTGCAGGAGCTCCCCATCCAGCTGAGAATATACCAGCTTCTTTTCTGCTGTGCCCTTGGACGGTGGAGCTGAAGTTCTACCTGTGGAGAGAAGTAGCGGGACCAGGACTATGTGTCGCGCCAGAGATCCAGGCTACTGACCTTGATCGGTGTGGCTGGGCAGGCAGCAGCCTCTGAGGGAGCTACCGTGAAAGGGGTAGCCCGAGCGCACACTGGGCAGCCCATGAGGGTCCTAGGTTGTGGGGCTAGTTGCATGGGTTGCCTTCTATGTGATCGTAGAGAAAGCGTCTATCCATGGCAGTACAAGACACTGCTGGGATTAACTTTCGTGCCCCCCACGCCTCCCCCTGGTTTCTGAGATGGCACCCGATGTAAGAGAGAAGCGGAGATGCTGGAGAGGAGGCCGAAGTACAGGTGAGGGGCAAAATATGAGCAGATCACTTGACTTGCTCATATTGTCACCACGCAGGTACGCCAGGGCCTAGCATCAGTGGAGCAGCCTAAAGACTCGTATGGTGTATGGTTGGAGATAACGCATGTGGTTACACAGCCCCACTTCAGCCCTGCATTTGAGTTTTAGTGCCATAGAGGGACCTACTCAACAGACCGGACTAAGCATTTAACCAAGGTGTGGCCTGGTCTGGAATATTGGAGTATGTCCTACAAATCTGCTTAAACAAACGCTGCCTTTGTTGAATGATGCTCTGTGTCACTGAATAATAAATAGCACTTCTTTTCATGACTTCAGCATCAGGGGAGGTTAGGTTGCCTTGCCCAAAGACCGAAAGAAGAAATCCAGCTATGGCGGCAGCCTGGCATATTTGGACAAACCCCAGTCCAGAATGGTGGTCATGAGCAAAGATGTAAATACTGTAGTACACCCACCACACACGACCATGGCACTCATGAATTCAAACCTATTTGAGAGACCCCGTGCCCTTGAAACCAAGCTGTGAGTAGACCTTCGCCAGAATTGTGAAAATACTGTAGACGGTCAGACTTGGGGTCTAAAATTCGGGAGCTGAGAACAGACATTGATTCTGTCACCCAAAGGATGTTGGATACAGAGGCTAAGGTGGAGGGTACTGAAGCTTGAAAGCGGGATGCTTCTTCCCAGAAATCCAACCTGGAATAACAACTGAGAGGGGCCTTGGATAAATCAGAAGACTTAAAAACCCATTTGCGAAGGAAGAATCTGAGACTCCACAGCCTGAGAGAGGATATACTTGAAAATGAATGTTATGGAAGGCGAACTGTCAACGCCGCCGGGGGATGTACACACAGAGGACCGTCTCGACAGGATTTATCTGGTATGTTTGAGAAGGCCCTCAACACAAAATGACCTTGGGATTGACCTGCTTAAATATCTACTCATGACCTAATGAACCGAGGTCAGCTCCAGTCACTGGAGATGGACAGGGCAGCCTACTGCTTGGGAAAGCTTGACAGCAGGTACTACCAATGGGGGGACAGCTTGGACAAACTTCTGGAAAATTTATTGCGAGACAAAAAAATGCACAACACCATTTCTTAAACTCGAGTCCCAGATGGGATACTCCAGACATTAGATCAGGACAAGGCGGAATGCTGTAGAGCCAAAACCAAGGACCTAAACACATGCCATATGACTGACCCCCAGCACAGAGAGCATACCTCGATGGGGTGGAGCGCCCCACGCATCCGTGCAGCGATAGAGACATGCTAGAGAAACCTCTAGTGAAAGAGGAGAACCTGGAGGCAATAGCGAAACATAAGAGTGCAAAAGCACCCGGTCAGATGGCTTCATATCCTTTTTCTATAAATGCTTTGCGCCCGCGCTCCTGCCACTCCTACATAAAGTGTACCTGGAAATGATACAGACGGGATGGGTCACCCCGTCCACAAAGGAATCGACGATATTTCTGATCTTAAAGCCGGGCAAGGACCCCAGTCAGTGCAGCTCCTAATGCCTGATATCCCTCTTGAATATAGATGGGAAAATGTTCACTAATACCGCCTTCCTATGACTACAGTCATTGATGGAGGACATTATTCACCCACATCAAGTAGTTTATCCAGGGGTGCCAAGCTAGCTATAACACTAAAACAGTGCTATATTTGATTGAAATAGCTAAGACAGGGGCCAAACAGTTTATCTTAATCTCCCTGGATGTGGAGAAAGCCTTTGACCGGGTGGACTGGGATATTTTGGGCGACGTCATCCACGGCTTGGGCTTCTGGAACTCCTTTAGCATATTACTATTAGTGAGATATGGATGCTCCAGTGTGCAAATTAGACTGAATGGGGTTCTGTCAGGATGGCTCTCAAACACTCACGGCATATGGCAGGGCTGCCACTATCCCGCTTCTCTTTGCGGCATGCTGGAGCCTCTGGCCCAGAAGATCACTAACTTACATCATGTGGTACTGCCCAAAGCTTATGCCATTCTGGGGGGCAGTCTTGTCGAAGGTCCATCAGATTACAGGTTCTGAGGTAACACAATGGCCGGAGGTTCTACTGTTGGGCCGACCTGCTGGGAGGCAGGAGTGGGCACCTCATAACCCTTCTGTTACTGGCTAGCAAGCAAATGATACTGGCCCTGTGGGGTCAAGACGCTATACCCTCAGAGACTAATGGATAGAACGCTTGTGGTGGCTAGTGGGAATGGAAAAATTAGCTAAAGGGGCAAGGGGGGGAATGGAAGGTCTTTAGAAAACAATGCAGGCCCCTGCTGAACTAATTTCAATCAGACTGTAGAGAACTTACGTGCCCAAAACAATTGTGGGCATTATGCATTCTTGATCACTAGAAACCTGATGACCACTATGAGTCCTTGCGAGTACCGAAGGACCCCAATCGCCCGCCAGATTCGCGAGACATTGGGAACTAACTTCATCCTGGTGGCTGTCGATATATCTTGGACATTGGGGAGCAGAGGTCGGAGGAGGGTGGTGGAGGGAGGGGCAGAGTGTTGGGGGACCAAACAAGAAGGAGTAGGGGTGGGTGGGGGGAGTCTCGGGGAGTCTCGGGGTTGGCTTATGACCATAGGTTTGAAAAACAATAAAAACTTATTCAACCTAAATCATTACTTGGAAAAGGAGGGAGTTCTTCAGAGTACAAAGGAACTTCGCACAGCTTCTTTCAAAACTGATCATGCACTGTATATCAGGACATTGCCCAAAGGCACTCTTCAAAGTTGCACTGCAATGAGATCTATCACCCAAAAGCTCTAGGATCACATATAGATGGACCCTCCACTTTGGCCTTTCTTTTGAACTTGATGGTAAACAACATGTGGCATCCAATGCATAGGGGACCTTCTGGCTGTTGGGCTTGTGACACATGGTAGTGCAGCGGTGCTAAAACCAACAGGATCTTAGTAATGATTAAAATGGCTGGAACCATCGGGGAGCCATGCTTCTCCCCAGCACGAATGAGTGGACATGGAATGGGGAGTGACCAATCTCATGGTAATCAATACATGGCTGCAGTGTCCAGAGCCACCAGGGAGCTACACCTCAGTCTGCAATGGCCTAGGGGAACAAGAATGGCTCAGCTAGAGACAGGCAAGCTTTGTAGATCAATGGTAGACAGCTTCCCCTTGAGACGTCTGAATAATTCTTACGGAAGATCTAACTCTCGGTGTTGCCTTTTGCCATATGTGTTCCTGCGCCTATTGGCAGGTGCTCATTGGAAAATATGCCATTTTTAATGGCAATGCAGACTAACTTCTTTGGCTTGGACACTAAGCAGGACAGGTTTCTTTTTGCTGCTGACTGGATTGAGGATGGGAGGGAACCCACCCATGTGACCTCTTCTGTTCTTGGGATGGGACCCAGAGTTGGCAGCCACACACTATCCAGCAGAAGTGGTCGTGGAGAGAGGGTTTTTGCCCTATCCTAGGCTGTATTGGGGACATCGATTGCTGCTGGTCTGGGGACAATAATATCCCCTCTTCTATGTTTTTTGTTTTGCCGGTTTCTGTTTATTGATTTGGTTTTGGTATTCCAGGAGAGGGCTTTGACTACGAGACACCCTACAGCTGATGCTCAAACCCACACCACACAGGCATTGCTCTCTTCTATACTTTTTAGTACTTAGTTGCCCTTAATGCCAAAAACCCCACACAAAAGGGGGATTATTTCGAAAAAACTGAGGAAGGCCTCCCCAGACTTGAGATGTGTGCAGGAAACACACTTGCTGAATAAGGGCCCGGAGAAACTGTGACCGCAACTACCCTACAATGTAACACTATTCCACACCCACTAAACGACATGGAGTAAAGATACTCATTAAGGCGAATCATCCGTTCAGAATCACAGAAGTTAAGACAGACTAAGAGGGCAAATACCTCATCCTAGTTTCAGGGATGGACCCTCAACCTGGCCAACGTATATGCCCCCAATGCAGTGCAAGGCAGTTTCTTATACATTTCCTGAGATTCCTGGAGGAGACGGCCCAGAAGGAGTTTGTGCTTACCGTAAATTTTAATGTAGCGTCGGCTCAACAAAGGGATAGAGAGAACACGCTGGAGGGACATGTTGGTGCATTTACCAAACACTTACAGAGATTTCTGCAGGAGATACGTCTATGAGATGCATGAAGGATTCTTCATCCCACAGACAGGGAATACACATTTTATTCACATGTGCACCGGACTCACTTCAGTTTCGAATATGCTCTGGTCAGTGATACAATCATGGCAGGGATGCAATAGCCAGGCACTGTTGATATTTCTGTCTCGGATCATGTGCCATTGTCTCTGAGCCTGGAACTAGGACCTGTGGAGTGTTTCAGAGGTTGGAGCATCTACCCATCCCTTTTGCAAGACCCAATTCTATGCGAAGAAATATGTTGCCATATAGATGAATATTTCTTCCTCTATGAGATGGAGAGGTCTCAGTCAGCTGAGATTTAAGCAGAGTTTTAAGAGGGTCATTAGAGGCAAGTTTATGGCAGTGGCGGCAGAGCATCACCGTCAGCATAAAGTACAAATCCAGAGACTAGTAGAGGATATACAGGACATGGAAAGAGAAAGGACAATGGCTCCAACCTTACATCTTACTTGCAAACTGATAGCAACCAGAGGCCATCTCACATACATTCATCTTAAGAAGCAGATGTATGTGAAGGGCAATAATTTGGGAACACAATTGGCTCGCATGTTCTTTGGCAAGATGAAGAGGGAATATGTTCAAGTCCTTTCTAATTCAAATGTAGAACTGGTGTTAGTTGATGTGATAAAGCTGCAGAATTTTGCCCATTCTATGCTAGGAAATTGTACTCACTGACAAGACAACAGAAGTTCCTTAAAAGGGTATGAATCCACATACTCAACACCCTACAGAGGGATGAGTTGGAGCATCATGTCCATCTAAAGGAGGCCAGGCAGGCCATTAAATCTCTAAAGCCCAAAAAGGCCACCTGACCAGATCGATAAACTACACAATTTTATAAAACATTTGCTACTAAATTTGCCCCCAAACTCACGTTCCTGTTCAAATCTTGTGCTAGCAACTGAGACATGTCAGCTTCAATGGTCAAAGTGATTATTTCCGTCTTTCTCAAGCCAGGAAAGGGTCTGCAACTATCCACTTCATCTCAACCAATATCCTTGCTGAACATTGATGCAAAACTTCATATTAAGATTTTGGCCACTCAACTCAATTTGATCCCGCCCTGATCTACCCGGATCAGAGTGGATACAATCATGTGTGCGAGGCGCATGATAATAAGAGCTCTATTATCGACCTAGCCGAAAAGACAACACTTGAGAAGGTCCCCGCAGTGCTTTTCTCATTAGGAGCAGCATTTGACTGGGTGGACTGGGCCTTTCTGTGTCTCATCCTCCCGACGAGGGGAAAGGGTTTCCACTTCTTGAATATGGTCATGCTTAATTATGCCCATCTGTCTGCCAAGGTGGCTCTTAACGGTTGCACCTCTCAGGAAATTGAGTTCGGCTCGGGCAACAGGCAAAGAGGCCCGTTATCACCCTTAGTTTTTGCTCTCTTTATCGAACCATTGGTAAGCCTTGTTAGACAGTCAGATTCGGTGAATGGGATTAATTTTAGTGTCAATGAGTATAAGATTAATATATACGCAGATGATGTTTGGCCCAAGTTACCCCTGATCTTCCCTACCCGCTGTAATGAATATGAACAATTGTTACTTACCTGTAAACAGGTGGTTCTCCAGTGTTGGTGTCTTTCATAGATTCACATGCTTGAATATTCCCCGTCGTCGGAGTGGGAGTCCCACGGTAAATAAAATAGCAATATATATATATATATAGAAAAATATATACATAAGTAATCATATAATTAGCGTATATAGGTGTAAAACACACATAGTGTACCTATAAGAGGAAAACTCCATAGGAATACAATGGAGAGAGACAAAAGACCTTTGTAGTCTATCTCTGTCATTATGTAAGTCCGAACTCCAGCCAATCAGGCGTCAGCCCCTCTCTAGAACCTTCTCCTCAGAGCTTCTCACCTCAGATTTTCGTAGCACAAGAGTGACTGTAAAGTGCATGAGGAGAAGAGAGCCTCTGAAGGGAGGAGGGAGGGTCGCATGTGAATCTATGAAAGACACCAACACTGGAGAACCACCTGTTTACAGGTAAGTAACAATTGTTCTTCTCCAGTATTAGGGTGTCTTTCATAGATTCACATGCTTGAATATAGAATAGCTAGCAGTAACAAACACCATTGTTTCCATGTCAAAATAGATTCAAGATATATATATATAAGATAATCAATCTTCTTATGCATAAAAACAGTATCGAACAACTGTAACATTGTAAATGCATAATATATATAAATGGAAACAATATGGAGGTGGGAGGAAGAGGCTCACCTTACTTAAAAAGATTGCGCAGCACTGCCTGTCCCACTGCAGCATCCTCCTCGCTTAAAGTTGCCAAGCAGTAGTGCTTAGTAAACGTGTGTCTGGTCGACCACGTAGCTGCTCTGCAGATGTGTTGCAAAGATACTCCAGCAAATAAGGCAGTAGATGATGATACTGCCCTAGTGGAGTGTGCCCTCACTGGAGACTGCAGAGGCTTATTTGCCCTTTGGTGACAGAAGACAATAGCTGCCGAGATCCAGCGTGCAATCGTTGGTTTAGTAACCTGACGTCCTTTATGACAGCGTCCATATGCTATAAAAAGTTGATCGGATTTCCTGAAAGAAGCTGTCTTACTGATGTAGAACTTTAGACACCGCTTGACGTCCAAAGAATGTAATCGTTGTTCTGCAGGTGTCTGAGGATTGGCAAAAAAGGTCTTTAATATTACTGGCTCATTAATATGAAAGTCAGTAGGCACCTTGGGTAGAAATGATGGATTGGTGCGTAACACTGCAGCATCCGGTTTGAACTGCAGGAACGGAGGTTTGATGGTAAAAGCATGGATGTCACTGACACGACGAGAAGACGTTAGTGCCAGAAGTAGGGCTACTTTCCAAGTGAGATATTTTAGGTCGGCCTTGTGAATGGGCTCGAACGGAGGTCTCATCAATTGTGCTAACACAACGTTGAGGTGCCACAACGGAGGAGGACGCCGAACTGGCGGAAATTTTCGGAATAAGCCTTTAAAGAATTGGCGGATTATTCTTGAGGAACAAAGGGAACTTGATCCATCTTGCCGGAACCGGGAAATGGCTGCTAGAAAAACCCTTAGGGTTGCATGCGACAGTCCAGAACTGGCTAGGTGCAGGAAGAATGGTAGCAATTGCTCTGCCGTGGAATGTATCGGATGGACTCCGTTAGTAGCACACCAATGGCAGAAACGTTTCCATTTGAACTTGTACGTCCTGATTGTAGAGGGTGCTCTTGCCTGGGCCAAAATATCCCTACAATCCTGCGGGATGTCTAGGTGGGCGAACTCATGGTGTTCAGGTTCCAGGCCGATAAGCTCAGTGAGGAGGGATTTGGATGACAAATTCTCCCTTCGCTCATTGTGAGCAGATCCGTCCGATGTTGCAGGAGGATTGGTTGGCATTGGGACAGGAGGAGCAGTTCTGAGAACCACGCTTGCCGTGGCCAGCGCGGGGCTATTAGGATCAGGTGGCAAGGTTGTCTCCTCATCTTCCAAAGAACCCGAGGTATGAGGGGTATTGGAGGAAAGGCGTACGCAAATAGATTGCACCAGTTTATCAAAAGGGCATTCCCTTGTGATTCCTTGTGGGGATGCCAGCTTGCGTCTTTCCGGTTCTCCGGCGTAGCAAAGAGATCGAGTTGCGGACGGCCCCATAGTTGGAATATCCTCTCTAGAGTGGGTTGGTGTAACTCCCACTCGTGGGTCGACGAGGAGGACCTCCTCAGGGAATCCGCTAGGACATTGGATACTCCTGGCAGGTGTACTGCCGTAAGCATGATCTGATGACTGAGAGACCAGTCCCAAATTCTTTGAGCTAACCTGGAGAGACTTGGGGATCTTGTTCCGCCCTGTTTGTTGACATAGTGCATACAGGTTGTGTTGTCTGTCTGTATTAGCACTGACTCTCCTTGGAGCAAAGGTAGAAATGATTTTAGAGCCAGAAAAATCGCCATGAGCTCCAACTTGTTGATGTGCCAAGATCTTTGATGTGTTGACCATCTTCCCTTCACAGAGAGATCCTCCAAATGTGTGCCCCATCCTTCCAATGAGGCGTCTGTTGTGAGTGTCCTGTCCGGTGGCAGCGACAGAAAGGACATGCCTTCCGTCAAGTTGGCTGGAATTGTCCACCATGCGAGTGCTGTCTTCATTTGATCTGTGACACATATCATGTCGTGGAAAGATCCCGTTACCTGACGCCACTGAGCATCCAGAGCTTCCTGGATAGGACGTGTCCTCAGCCGGCAATGAGGGATCAAGGCAATGGATGATGATGCCATCCCCAGAAATGATTTTAATAGTCTCACAGAAACTGACTCTTTTGATCTGATCAGAGCCACCAGTCGCAGCATCTTTTCTAGACGCTCCTGGGAGAGGAATGCTTTTGCTGACACAGTTTCCAGAGTTGCACCCAGAAAATCTCTTTGTTGGTACGGATGAAGTTGGGATTTTTCCGCATTTACGGACAGGCCTAAAGAGCGAAACGTTCTGGCACAGAAGAGTGTGTTGTCGCAGGTGAGTGCTTGACTGAGATTTCAGGAGAAAATCGTCCAGGTATGGAAATATTTGCACTCCCTGGAGGCGCAAAAACGCTATTACTGGAGCTAGTACCTTCGTGAACACTCGAGGGGCCGAGCGCAGGCCAAATGGTAACACTTTGAATTGGTAATCGTGTTGACCCACTGGAAAACGCAGGAACTTTCGATGCCGCTGTAAAATAGGGATATGAAAATAGGCATCCTGGAGATCTATCGTCGCCAGAAAATCTTCCTGCAAGAGTAAGCGCAAGATGTCTACTAGCGTCATCATACGGAAGGATTGGCTCTTTATATATTTGTTTAGTGCCCTTAGATCGAGGATGGGCCTCCACTCTCCGTTTTTCTTTGTGATCAAAAAGAACCGGGAATAAAAACCTTTTCCCTTCTGAGACACTGGTACCAGTTCTATAGCTCCTATTAGCCTTAAAAGTCGAACTTGATGCAACAGTTCTTTCATGTGAGCTGGTGGCGGTCCGGAGGGTGGAGTGGGAGGAGGGAATTTGGTGAATTCTAAGGCGTGTCCCTTTTTCACAATGTCCAAAACCCAACGGTCCTTTGAGATGGAGGACCATTGGGAAAAGAACAGAGAGATTCGACCTCCAACCTTGTCCGTCTGGTAAGAGTCACTGTCTCTTTGATGCGGTTCCTCTGTATGAGGATTTTCCTCTATATGACTTGGAGGTTTGCTGTCGTGATGTTTGCTGTTGCTGGCCATAAGAGTAACGGTTGGACCCTTGATTGTAAGGTTTGTATTGTTTATTGTCTCTTCGAAAACTTGAGGAGGTGCCGCGTCCGCGTGCACCACGAAAATTACTCCTCTGAAATTGAAGGTTTCCTAACGATCTAGCTGTTTCAGTATCCTTCTTTATGGACTGTAGAGCTTCATCGACGTGGCTCCCAAATAATGACTCGCCGTCATATGCCATGTTAAGGATCATGGACTGAACCTCCTGACGAAAGGATGTTGATTTTAACCATCCTTGCCTATGCAGAACAGCCGCTCCGGCAAGCTGACGGAATCCCATGCAGGCGATGTCTACTGCACAATCGATTATTTCCGCCGATGCCGCTTCTCCCTCTTGGAGCAACTTCATTGCCTCCACCTTAGATGGCTCTGGCAACTCCTGAACCACATCCGAAATATCAGCCCATACTTGTCTGTCATATCGTCCCAGGATGGCCAAGGCATTAGCTGCTCTAACCACAGTAGAGGCCATAGAAGAGAATTTACGCCCTATGGCATCCATCCGACGTCCGTCACGATCCGGAGGTGAGGTGATAGAAGATGCCGGATTTTTCGCCTTACGTTGCGCTGCCTGCGTAACAACAGACTCAGGTTTAGCCTGACCCGTGAGGCATGCTGGGGTTCCTATTGGTGCCTATATTTCTTTTCTAATCGAGGCACCTGTGCTGGCAAGGTATTCGGTGTCTGCATTAATTTCTTGCCTTCTTCCCAAATAAACTCAACTATGGGAATAGCATGAGTCTGTTTGTAAGGTTGATTCTTGAAATCATAAAGGAAGCAATCTTCCTCCCTGCGCTCCGTTGTTAACTTAAAACGGTGTGATGCCCTTTCCATCAGTTGGTGAAAATTGGCTATGTCCACTGGAGGTGAATCCCCTGTTACTATCTGTGAGGGGAATGGTGTTTGTGCCTGGTAATTGTCCCACTCCGCCATATCATCATCATTGTCATCTACATCCCCATCATCATCTGGGATTTCACCCTCTTCTGTGTCCTGAGGGCCTTCCTCTACAGGCTCATAATGAGGCAACAACCTTTCCGGAACCTGTCTTGGAGGTACAGGCGGCATCTGAGGAGCAGGATTTACAATAGGCACCGGTGGAATAATTGCTGGAATCACCGGGGTTGACGGAACCTCTGAACGTTGAGGGGATAGAGGGAACCGTTGGTTGTAGTCGTCCAACATGCGTTGGAGATTAGTAATGAGCGACAAAGGAAGAGTCGCCGTTTTATGCTTCGGAGGGGCCTGGTGTATGTAAACCGGATCTTCATCTTCACTACTGACATCCTGGCACTTAATAACTAAGTCGGACGGACTTTGTGCCGTTCCAAAAGACTCCGGTAACCCCTCAGACTCCTGATCAGAATCCGTAGCGAATAATGGTGAGGGAGGCTGTGCATCTCCCACAGGAATATTGTGTTCCTGGCTATCCGGGCCCACAGTAGGAGGTAATGGTGTCCAAGAAACTCCAGCTAAAGATGAAACCGACGCTGAAGCTAGCTGAGGTAGTTGTTCCCTTCTTGTTTTCTGGGTAGACGCAACACTGCTTATTCGTACCCTTACGAATGTCTGTGGAGATGTACTCATCGATGGAGCCGTCGTCGACGGAATGATGGTCGACGGAATTATCGTCGACGAAGCCTGTGGCAACAAAATCGCCGTCGTCGGATTCGCCGTCGACGAAGCCGCCGTCGACGGGGCCACCGTCGACGGAGCCACCGTCGACGGGACCGCTGCCGACGGAGCCGTCGTCGAGGTCTTCGTCGACAAGGCTTTCGTCGACGGAACCACCGTCGACAGTGTCGTCGACGGGATCTTCTTTTTTTCGTCGACGGAGTGGGCGTCGACGAGCTCCACGACGTCTTCGTCGACGACACAGTCTTCGTCGACGGAACCTTTACCTTCTTCGTCGACGTCGAAGTAATGGGCACAACAGAAGTCACCGCCCTTGAAGAACTGATGGTAATCGTCGACGAGGATAACGTCGACATAACGCTCGTCGACGACGAAGCAGCTGACGTCGTCGTCGGGGTCACCGTCGACGAGGTAGAAACAGCAGATCTCGTCGTCGGGAGCATCGTCGACGAGGCTGACAATTTTTTCCCAGAGGAATGGGAAGTAGACGCCTCAGCAGCCTGAGAACAGAGTCCCTTAGGCGACAAAGCAGTAGATGAGACCACAGAAGTGGCAGTTGTCAGAGGCAAAGCTAGCTTCTTTTTCTTCAGGAAAGGAGATGGTAACTCCTGCACACTACTGCGCTTAGAGGCTGGTTGAGAACGACCAGAAAAGAGACTTTCCACATCAGAGAGTGGGTTATCTTTGTCCTTCAGTCTCTGTAGCCATAATAGCAGGCGGCCTTCTCTGTCCTTTAGAGTTTTTGTAGAAAAAGTTCTACAAAATTTACATTTTGCCACCTCATGGTCTGGGTATAGACAGTAAATACACTTACTGTGTGGGTCCTCAGAGAACAAACGCAGCTTTCCACATGAAGAACATGGTCTAAACAAAGATTTCTTACTAGAAGACATCCTTACTGACAAAAACTGAGCAGAGCTCAGGGAGACTCCCTGTCACACGACGTGCGGTAGAAAATCTGAGGTGAGAAGCTCTGAGGAGAAGGTTCTAGAGAGGGGCTGACGCCTGATTGGCTGGAGTTCGGACTTACATAATGACAGAGATAGACTACAAAGGTCTTTTGTCTCTCTCCATTGTATTCCTATGGAGTTTTCCTCTTATAGGTACACTATGTGTGTTTTACACCTATATACGCTAATTATATGATTACTTATGTATATATTTTTCTATATATATATATATATTGCTATTTTATTTACCGTGGGACTCCCACTCCGACGACGGGGAATATTCAAGCATGTGAATCTATGAAAGACACCCTAATACTGGAGAACCTTTGATGCTTCAAATTAGTTTTTATTCACGAAGTCAGAGGCCCCGAACTTGACTCTTGGGGTGGATGAATAATAAGGGCATGAGCAGAGATTTCCCATTTTGCTGGACTAGGAGGTCCATTAACCACTTAGGAGTGAATGCCCCCAGGAATTTGGGGGAAATCAATTATGTCAATTATCTCCCACCTCTGCCATCCGATAGTATCAATAAAACAGGACTTGGAACAGTGGAATTACCTTTTCATTTCATGGATATGCAGGATTTATTCAGTTAAAATTAATGCCCTCCTGCATCTTGTATACTTGTTCCAGGCTCTTCCTATTCAGCTGGATGCTCGATACCGAAATCAAATCCAACGGCGTATGATGTGTTTCTTGTGGAGTGGCAAATCACCTAGACTCTCTTGTAGCTTACTAACTCATCTCAGAGAGGCAGGGTAGATGGCGAAGGCTAGCATTTCCAACTACTATACTGCTGCAGAAGCTGCAGACTGTAGTGAAATGATCCATGCTGGAATTAGGAAAGAACTGGAGGCAGATGGATCACGCCATAGTCTGCTGAACACAATGAGACTTAATTTGGTTGGAGAAATAATATAGAGAGCCCAGTGCACATCTGAGTACCCCAAATGGGTACGACTTTGAGGATCTATGACACCTTTGTGATGTTGGTAATGTATTATAAAACTTCATACACCAATTCAATATAACAATGACTTCACCCCAGCAGAAGACAGGTTTTCCTTTGGGGCTTGGAGGGAGGGAGGGAGGTTGCTGGATAATCGATATATGTTCCCAAATCGTTTTTTGCAATGCACAGCAGAGTTTCAAAGATATGAGAAAGAACTCCTACACTGCACTCAGATCCGTTATTGGGTTATGAACCCTGAGGCCCAACAAGCAGTCCCAAGAGATAACACCCCATTTGAAACTCTCTTGCCTAAGCTCATTGGCAGTAGAGGCACTATTTCTAATTTGTACCGACTCTTATTGTCCCAGGAGAGCCACAGGACTAGAAACATATTAAAACATGGAAGCGATTAATGGAAGTACAGATTACTCTGAAGCAATGGGAGAGACTGGGGCAGGACTTATATTCTTCCTCCACATTTACCCAAGGTAGATTCACTACAATGTATGCTTTGATGGCATTGCACCCCATCACGCTCACACCACGTGTTCCAGTGCAAGTCCCAATTGGTGGATGGGGTGTGGATCAATCAGAGATGCACTGCTCATTTAATAGCTCTTGCGGCTATGTTGAAAAGGATTCTTGGGTTCCCACCTTTCACCAGAGGTGCTAGTCATAGGAGTGAAGAACTTTAGACTTGAGCTGATGTGAAAAGGCAAAAGGCAATTGGCGTTGCACCGCCTGGATGCAGCCAAATCTACTATAGCAGATACTCTCCCACTAACTCTGCGGTTTCACAGACTTTGGTCTCTCATGGCAATGGAACAGCTTTACAGTAACATGAATGGAACCTATCTGCCCTTTGAGGCCAAGTGGAGGCTAATGTGTACTAGCCTACCCAGTACTGTTTTTCCGATCAGATGGTGCTCCTTGTGCTTGTTTGACTGAAACTAATCTACTTCTTTTGTTGAATCTAGAAGTTCATCGAATTAATCATTTGTGGGTTGAGAGACATGTTTTCCATGGTCTGGGGATTAGGGTGGAATGGTGGAGTTGGGGGTGAATTTAGTTCTTAGAAGTTACATTTCCTTCTAGTTTGAGCTACCTAGCTCGGGAACTAGTTGGTTAATAGTTAAATCGCGGAAATGTTTCTCATGAAGCTGTACACTGCTCCTCAACTGTAGATGAAAAAATAATTATTCATCACATTTGGACAGATCAGTCTTATACGAGAGGTTATAGACCTGTGGCTCTTACGCTTAATGGCTGGGAGGTGGGGGATTTCTTTATTTTTTATTAGTGGGATTTGTCTTAGTAGTACTTGTCATTTTGGTTCTTTGCCTCTGTTGTAAGGCCCACCATGATGATGTGCACTCCAAAAACCTTCAATGAAACACAGTGAAACCTAAAAGTGTCATTGTAGGTATACGTTTGTCTGTATGGCGTGGGCAGATCTGGGATATAGGAAGAGGTCTTAAAGTTGAGTACTTTCTCAAAGTGTTAGGCTTGTTGACAAGTAATGCGCTTGTTAGGGTGTTAGCAAAGCAGAAAGTGCATAAAGGGCAGAGATTGTAGATGTTTATCACTCTTCAGGCTGAGATTACCTTCAAGAATCTGTCTGTGGGTGGGAAACATCCGAGGCAGAGTGACATAAGGATCCACCCTCGACCTTGACTGTTTACCCTAGGGTTTTGTGATAGCTGCTTGCAGATCTGGCAATACACCTCATCCCTGAAAAAATGGAAATAATCAAAATTTGAATGAGGCTGATGCACTAAAGCATTTGCTTGTAACAGAATCTATCCCTAAAGGTCCACTGCTTTGGACACAATACCAACATTTCTGTTAATACAGCACAGCACCACGTAGATTATTATGTTGATGATGCGGACTGTAGTGGTGTCATATCCAAACGATCAAAGAGGTTGCCGCAGAGCCCTGTCAATACATACACTATTTTTTTCTCTAAGCCACTGTTGAAAGAGATAGTAATTCACTCTTCTCCTGTCCTTTTACTATCACATAATATTTTTATAAAGTCTAGCACATTTCCTCAGCACTGCAGACGGACCTTAAAATACTCTGGCTACATGCTAAAATGTGCATATATTTGTTGGTGGTAGATGACCAGAAAATAACTAAGCCTATGGACAGAAAATTACGTGAAGTAAGCCCAGATTCTGGAACACAATCCCTGATCAAATCCAGGAAGTTAATTCACTTCTCTAATTCCCAAAATCAATCCCAGCTCTATGAGCATTGCCTCATTGTTTTTAACCTCTCACTGTTGCTTTCTCTGAAACATCTCTGAAACCCCTCTCTCGCGGACCCATTGTTCTCACATGGCCTTCCTCTTCCACGCAGAAATTCTAATCCAACTCTTATCTGTCATCTTTCTAAGTCACATCCTATCTACTAGTGAGCATCATGTTATCACTAAGCCATCTGGTTTGATCAACGCACTATTACTATTTAAGTACTTTGGTAAAATTGCTATATGAATATTTGGAAAAGCACATACCATAGAAGAAAGGGGTACCTTCAGTGGTAACCTCTGTGGTGTACATACCTTATTTCAGGCCGTAGGAGCGCATTCCCAATAATGAAGTGCACCTTTTCGAGGTTGGTCATGGGCTTGTCAGTGATTGGACTCTCCTTTTGCAGCAACTCTTCCCCGTCAAGGAGCTGACTTGCAACCTGCAAGCAGTAAAAGACACAATCAGCAAAAAATGACCTATCATTGAAAGTGCAAACACTCCAGGTTTTAATATCTTTTGTCGGACTAGTCCTATGGGCCCAGGGAAACCCAGTGTCAATTAGCAAGTCTCTGCAACATGTAGTACCATTTGTCCATCAGATCTCTAATTCTAATTTCTAATTTCTAATTTCTAATTCAGATCTCAGGAATCAGATACTTGCACTATGAAATGCAGGGAACCTCCTCTCTAGGCTTTGACTCTCAGATGGTAGAGAGAGTGAGCATTCATGGTTCAGAGGGTGTGATGTAGGTGTAGAGACTCGGAGGGTCATTTATTGTTTGGTGAGAGGGGAGAACCACTCCGTTCTCTTGTCCTGCCAAACGTAGGATTTCCCAGCCTCTTTTAGAGGTGAGGGAACCCCTAGGTTTCTGACAGCAGTGTCCTTTGTGGCTCCACCATCACAGACCCTACACCTGGCAGTCAGTCCAGTTGTTTCATGCCCAGAACTTCCCTGAAAAGCACGGCAACTCTAGCAAGATAAAATGCAAAATATCCCTGCCATGCAGATGGAAAACTCAGAGACATTACTGTCCTTATTCCTCAAAAAGCAAAAACAAAACCTCAAGCATGCCACTTAGAATGCAGTTACGCTGAAAGTGCATTCACCACACCACTGGATGCACTTTTGACACAGAGATGTCTGCTGGACACTCAGGGATCTCTAGAATTGGCAAGCAGTCCGCCAAAGAAGAAGCAGAAACCAGGACATCCACTTATGTTGGCGGATGCCTTATGGGCTCTAAATAAGTCCCTGAATTGCAAGTCACAAATCGTTGCATGATCTGGTAATGTTATAACCTTATAACAATAAGAATTGTTTCGATTTAAGGTTTAAAAGCATAATAACATAAGTATAGCCAGTGTGAACAATGTGGCTCTTCTGGGGTTACAGGCAGGCAATTTACGCTCAACAAGTATAAAAGGAGCAGGGTGTGAAGTTCATCCAATAAATACAGACCCGCTTGGTTGGCGAGGCTTCAGGTTTATTATGTGCAGAATCAGCAGATACCTCATCCACATTCAAGACCCAGCAACTGACTGACCTTGAAACACAACACATTCCACCCTAGAAACAATGTACATTCTAGATTCCTCCATCACCCCTTAGGTACAGAACACCACACAGGGGTGTGCCTGGACACATAGGGGCATATGCATCAACATTGGCATTTGCGATTCCTTATTAGCGAAAAATAAGGATTCGCTAATAAGGAATAGCAAAAGGCTATGCATGTAGGAATCGCTATTCAAATAGCGATTCCTTAACTTTCCTTAATTGCTACTAGCAAATTGCGAGTAGCAATTAAGGAATGCCATCCCAATCATTCCTATGGGCCTCCAGGCCCATAGGAATGAATCGGAGATTGCATGAGCAAATAGCGAGTACCAGTAGGTTCTCGCAAATTGCTCATGCAATTTCAAGGGTGCAAGGGTGTCAAAATGACACCCTATTGCACCCCTGAAATTGATATGTGCACATATGTTGCACACACACATGCTCTAAGGGCATGTGTGTGCGCAACATGAAACTTTGAAAAATGCACAAAAGTGCATTTTTCAAAGTTTTAGCAAATTACCATGCAGTTCATCTTCATGGTAATTTGCTCCCCCTATTAGCGAAATCGCTAATTTTTTAACTTTGATGCATTGCATTTAAGGAATCTCACTTTGGGATTCCTTAAATGCAATCGCTATTTAAGGAATCGCTATTTAAGGAATCCCTATTTAAGGAATCGCTATTTAAGGAATCGCTATTTAAGGAATCCCTATTTAAGGAATCGCTATTTAAGGATTCCTTAAATAGCGATTTTTGCTTTTGGGTTGATGCATTGGAATTGGGTTTTTTTAACTCAATACCGGGAGCTATTAGCGATTCGGTATTTTACCGACTGGATTTTGGCTTGATGCATGAGGCTGAATGTCTGTTTAGTGTTGGTGAGTCAGAACATTTTGCATGATATTAAAGACTTGCGCTCTCACTGTTTCGGATGCGTGCAGCAACACGGTAGAGTTCACAGAACAGCTGTGCTGTTCTCCGGGCCCATCAGACGGAGGCTGGGTCAGATGGCGTAAAGTACTGGAATCTGCGACGGCCTCTCAAATTTCCTCTTCATTTCCTGAATAAAGGGGGACTCCTTCCAGTAGCCACAGTGCTATCCTGCACTTAATATACACCTGAAAGGTGTCAAGTGTGCCTCTTAAAGAGCCCCAGTTAGGAAGAAAACACACAATGGCAATAAACCTCCCTGGCAACCTGATGATTATTGATTTTAACTGAGACAAGGCAAGGGTAGACAAGCAAGGCACCAAAACTACCCAAAGCCAGATTTGAAAGAGCAAGACATAAGGGGCCTCATGTAGGTAGCCAAATACCGGTCGGTAACGGCCGATTTTCGGTAAATATGCCGTTACCGACCGGTATTCAGACAAGTGAGATGTAGGAGTCCCAAAACCAATTTTCGGTAAATATGAGGCGGTAAATACCGATTCATATTTACCGAATTCCAAAATACCGATTCAGAGTTACCGAATACATAATTAACGAATCGGTAAATATGAAGTGGTAAATATGAAGTGGTAAAAATGAAAATGACATGTAGGAGCACTCGGTAATTAAGAAATCCAAGAAAATCGGTAAATTAGAGTCGGTAATTAACACGGATTGAAAGCAGGTGGTAACCATCAACAATGCATATGAGCAATCCCAAAATGCTACAGCGTGGACAACATGGCCGCTATGTACGTCATTGCAAGGCGCCTACGTCTACAGGCAGCAGGACTGAGGGTGTGGCGACGGGAGGAACAAATCTACAGACAGCGCATCACACTATTCCAGCTGACTGATGCAGAGATACATGAGAGGTACAGGCTAGACCCCGAAACCATCATGGACTTAATCAGGGACCTACAGCCACTCCTGGACCATCCAATAAGAAGGGCGCACGCCATACCCCCACATGTGCAGGTGCTCTGCAGCCTACATCTGCTGGCATCCGGCAGTTATCAGGTGGTGATAGCTGCGGTGGGTGGGGTATCCCAGAGTTGCCTGTCACGTTTCTTCAGGAAGTTCCTGGATGCCATGATGCAGAGAATGCACCACTACATAAGCTTCCCAAACACACAGGCTGCACTGCAGAAAACAAAAACAGACTTTTATCACATGGCACAGTTCCCCCATGTCATCGGCTGTATTAATGGTACACACATCCCAATCTGTCCACCAGCTGATACAGAGCACATCTACAGGAACAGGAAGTCCACCCACTCCATCAATGTGCAGGTGATCTGTGATGCAGGGAACATCATCACAGATATTGTTGCAAAGTTTCCTGGGAGCACCCACGACTCTTACATCTTCCAGAATAGTGGGATCTACACACGACTGAGTGCCGGAGAATTCGGAGAGGGATACCTGCTAGGTAAGTAACAGTGACGCCCCTTGAAACCTGCAAATCATAGTGCATAGAGGCATGTAACTGATGGTTCCCTTTTACTCATCCAGGCGACAGTGCATATGCATGCCGGTCATTCATCCTCACTCCCTACCTACACCCAGCAACCCAGAGTGAGAGACGATACAACGTGGCACACAAAACAACACGCAATGTGGTGGAGCGCACGTTTGGACTACTGAAGAGCAGGTTCCGCTGCCTGCACAAGAGCGGAGGCGCACGCCAGTACAAACCCATCACCTGCTGCAAGATTATTGCCACTTGTGCAATGCTGCACAACCTTGCCACGAAAAAAGGTACAGATGTGGAACTGACATATTTTGAGGACAACGAGGATGAGTCAGGCCAGCCAGAGGGCAACGCAGCTAGAGTGCCAACTGCAATCGATGGGAGAGAGAGACGGGCAGATATCACATGCAACTATTTCTGAGTAAGTAAGGGGACACAGCGAGTTGTGAGAAGTCCTGACGTAGTTTTAATGTGGCACCACGCCATGAACACATGAACAGGCCAATCTGGCAATATACCATCTATACAAGGAGTATGTCCAGGGTTACGTCGCCCAATGGGAAGTGGCTAAGCAGGGCTACATCAATGTTTGCGCATACGCGCTGCAGTGGTGGATTGCACGGCCTGTGCATCCTCACTGGAGCCAACCCCAAGCCGCCTGCTGCTCCTGCGTGCTTCTGGGACGGGGGGGTGTGATGCTGCTGCTGGTGTCGATGCTCTCCGCAGCATCCCCTGCAGCAGTTGTCGACGCCTGACTAGTCAATAGCACCCCTAGTGCACTTGTCACCTGCACCATCCCCGAGACAGGTCGCTGCAGCACTGTGTTAGGCCCTCCTGCATCGTCACAGAGCGCCGGCACAGTAGAGAAGTCGCAGTTGCCAGACGGTTGAGTGCCCTGCTGGTAGTGTCCCTTCTCTGGCGTTCCCGGCGCCGTGCTTCGATGTCAGCATCTAATTTGCTGCACAACTGCTGGATTGACTGGGACATGTCCCGAATGCCCGCAGCCATGCCGCTAATGTTGGTGTCCATGTTGACTAATGTTGTCTTCATCACCCGCATGTGCCTCTGGACTGACATGACTGCCTTTGATTGCAGGCGCTGTTGCTTCAACATTTGGCCCTCGAGCCCCAAGAAGACACCATGGCCGTCAGTGGGTGCTGGTGGACTCTGGACACGCGACCTGCGGCGCCCTCTTGCTTCCGTCTGTGCTGCCTGTGAGGTGTGGGGCACAGTGGCATGGCTCCCTTCCTGGGGCCCGGTGCGGTCTTCTGGGCCCATGCTGTCGTCTGACGAGGTGTCTAAGGCTCGTAGCCTGGCTGCTGGACGCCTCCTCATTCTCACACCTGCAAGCGGAGATGTGGCCGGTGATTCGAACATGAGTGGCGATGCTGGCTCTGGTGGTGGTGATGCTGGCTCTCGGTGAGGTGATGCTGGCTCTGTGTGCGGCGAGGCTGGCTGTGTTGGTGGTGCGGCTGCCAGTGGGCCTGCTCCCTGGTCTGAACTGGTGCTGGCTAGAGGTGATTTATGTGGCCGGTGTGCCGTCTCTCCTGCAGCATGCCCTGTCCTGCATGATGTCACATCTGTGGACAGAAATACAACATTGGCTCAGTGTCCCCGAAGGGCTGCATTGCAAGCGTCACAATAAATCATTTCACATTCCAATATGTCCCCTGTCTCCTTGTGCCTCGAGTGCGTGACATGCCTTGTTGCCCTGTAACATTTACGTCATGGTTAGTGTTGCCCTGACTACATCTCCCGGAATGCATTGCCTGTCTGCACTGACACGTGTGGACTGCAGTGTGATTCTCGTTTCACAATGGGGGATGTGGGATAGGGGTAGGGGGGGCTACATTGCTGTGCTTTCGTCTTACCTTGGTGTGTTGCGGCTTTGGCAGAGCTGTCGGCGTCCCCAAGACCCACGACGCTCTCTTGCTCGATTGTGGCCGCCACCAGCTCCTCCAGTTCGGTGAGGGCAGGTGCCCTGTTGGTTCCACCTCCGGTCTGGCTGGCCTCCTTCTGGATGTCGCCCATCTTCCTCTTGGTTACAATCCGGAGGTCATACCAGCGCTTTTTGAGGACCTCAATGTCCCTGTGGGTCACTCCCACAGCATTGACCTGCGCCTGGATGGCCAGCCATATGTTGCGCTTTTCAGCCTCAGGCACTTGCAGGGATTGCCTTCCAAACAGCTTCTGGTGCTGCTTCACCACCTCCTCCACCAGCACCTGGAGTTCCTTGGGGCTAAATTTCAGCTTCCTCCTCCTTTCCCCTCCGTCTTTCTGTGTTCTCTGGCTGGACATGCTGTTCGTTTACCCGCTCGCACATGCAACGGCTCCCTGCCTCTCCTCTGCACTCCAAGCTTCTCCAGGGTCGGCTAATTATGTACACCTGCCTGGGTGGGGCCACTTCGGCTAATTATGTACACCTGCCTGGGTGTGGGCACTTCCTGGTTGGGTGGGCTGTCGTTGCACTGGATTAGCTGTTTCGTCAAGTCATGTGATTTGATTTACCGAATCCGTACATACCGATTCGGTATTTTCCGATTCGGTAAATACCACCTCGGTATTTACCGATTCGGTAAATAACACCTCGGTATTTACCGAATCGGTAAATACCACCTCGGTATTTACCGATTCGGTGAATTCCGATTCGTGATTACCGAATGTTACCGAATCGGTAACTGTTACCGAATTTTTACCTACATATAACTTACCGATTCTAATTTACCGATTCGGTACGGCTCGGTATTTAAGAACCGGTAAAATTTATTTACCTACATGAGGCCCAAGATCTTCCTAAATAAATCCTCCAATAAGGAATCTAACTGTATAATAGAGAAAAACATCAAGAACAAAAGTGTTTCAAAGTGGGTGTGGAGTGTAAGGATAAATTTGAAAGCAAATGTGCTGCGATGCATCCATCTCAAGGCAAAGCCTTCTTATATTTGGCCCAGACAGGAAATTACATCGCAGGAAAAAGGGTTAGCACCATCTTGGATTCAGAACGTGACATAATAAACACTGGAAAGGAACCATCTTTGTTAAGGAGAATGACTACTACCAGGAAAGAAAAGTAGGATCCTTCTTTCCTCTTCCCACACTACTGCACTTTGCCCTCTGTCTTCTCAGAAATAGCCCTACAGCCAACCGTGGGCTCAGGGACACCAACACCAACAGAGCAGAGTGGAAGAAGTAGTCACACAATGCACTGAGCATAAGGATCAGACAGGAGCTGACTCATCCATGAATGTGGATCAACGCAAACACGCTGCTATCTCTGGTGAGTCTCCTGTGCAGAGGAAATAGATGGCGGCTGCTGTAGGGCAAAAGAAAAGTGGCTGGCTCAAGTGTGTCTCTGGTTGCTCCTACTGATGATGTTGTGGTTCTGATTCACTAGGAATGGCATACCACAGTCAGGACTTACAGGGTGGTGGGATGTGGGTTCTCAAGAACTGAGCATGAGCATGCTGAAAATGCAGGTTCACAGGTCACAAGAAGGGGGTAAACACAGGAGAAGGATGAGCACCTATGGGAACATGAGCTCTGGAATCTGTTATTCATACTGCTCTGCACTTGCAATTGGCAATTTACTCACAACGCAAGATACTTCTCTCTCAAGCATACATGCAGAGAATGGACATAGCCCTGCTCTGATCATTCTCTAGTCTCAGGCAACTCCTCTTCTATGCACCAATGTTTATGGCAACATTCAAAGCAACTGGGCTGCACAGTTCTTGAGTATATTAATACATGTTCTAATCATGCATGTCAATCTACCTCCTTCTTGGTACAGTAACTGCAACAACAGGTTTTTGTACGCAAGTCGAGAATTTAGTCCTATCTCTATGGGACAATCCAACTTGCTTGCTTATAGTTCAGTAATTTCTCTGGGCTGATGCACAGAGTTTCTGCTTTCAGTCAAAGGTGAACATGAATATGAGGTTAACAAGGTCAGCTTTTATTTCAAAACATGGGTGGTTCATGTCAGGTTAACCAGCCACTCTTAAGTTGTGCAGTACTTAACCGTTTTGAGCGATAAAATCAAGTAGAAGATCAATTTCCTTCAAATGCATTTCAGAAAGGTGAAGTGTAACAAACAGCCCATGAAGTCTCAGGTTCCATGGTGACAGCTGACAATTGGGAGTGTTGGAATGTGTGGAATCCGAAACAAAAGAGAGACGTCTTCAGTTAACCTTGGCAGTAGTGGCAAATTAGTCGTCCTTTGTACCTTCCTCTGAGCCACCTTTTATCCAAAATAGCAAAGTGTAAGCTACTACCTCTCCCACCTGCCCCAACAACCACAATTCATGGACATGGTCCGGCTGCAGCCTGACCCTTAGGTGTATCTCCTTTTTAAATTACAATATCTGTCCCATTTAGCACCCACATAATGCATCCTACTCTGTTGCCTGTAATCTTTTCTGGCACATCTTAGTTACTCTGGAGGGCTGCAGGCTCTGATAATCTTCTGCTCCAGGATGTCCTACCTGGTGAGGAGAAGAGAAGGAGTTTTTTTTTTTTACTGTTTCACTGAAAGTGTTGTTGATGCAAACCAGAAACAAAACATCCTGGCTACAGTGGCCCACGTGTGGAGGTGTTCAATGTTCAAAGTTTTTTACAACTCCCGGCCCCATTTTTGTGTGAATAACAGCCTCTCGGCAAAGGAACATATTCTTCTGGAGCACCACCACAAACCCCTATGAAGCCAGAATAGAAAATCTAAAAACAAACAGAACAAGTGTGTGTTCAATGAAACCAACAAATCACTTTACATGAGAGCATCCAAGGGTGAATTAATGATACACCTGTGGGGTATTCCCCTGTGCAGAAGAGGCTGTTACTGAACAGATCTCGTGCAGTGTGCTATTTTACCTTCTATCAGAGTGAAATGCATATCAGGAGTTGCACTAAACTCTGTTGATATACATACTACTACAATGACCATAAAACAATAGCATGGCTACTTAGTTAAAGACTGGCTAAACATTTATATTGAAGATGAACTGTATTATACTGGAATACAAGGTCCAGGAATAGGGTAAGCTCATGATACGAATCCACTAGTGCTTGGGGTTTTAGTGTCTGGAGTCTTTTTCATCATTCTCTTCTAGAGAGTGATGCTAATTCTACTGAGCGAAGTACTAGTGTCAGGGATACAACAGGCTTCTGAATCCAATCGGGTTTAAGTTAAACAATCTACAAACGCGATCTAAGGCCTTTTTTTCTCTTAGGGGCAATGGATGATTGTGGAGATGGGAACCTGCTAGTGAGGAGGTCACTAGGTGAGATCCCTATTTTCACTGCATTTTTTCTTTAATGCACATGGGCAAAGAGCATAAGCATAACCTCAACTCTCCTGTGGCATGCTCACTTTCGGACTATCAGCTTGAAATCCATCTTCAGTCCATAAATACAACTGTCAGTTTGCCTAACTGAAGCTGAAGAGCTACCACACTACCCAGGAAATAAAAGAGTCTGAGTGAGGAGGTAGATTTTTATGAGTGAAACAGGTGTTAGCATGTTCCCCATACATGTTAACTAGACAGTCAAGAGAAATGCCCTCAAATTAATCTTTATGAATGACTTTACCCAGCAGTGCCATCAATCACTGGGTCATACTATAACATCAAACTTCAGGGGACATCCTTCTACCAAATGTAATTTCTGTTCCCCTCTTTTGACAATATATTTTTATTAAATAATCCCCAGCTCCCCCTTTCCTCAGGTAACCCTTAGTGAATATGCAGTTGAGAGTCTTTCCCAGCAGTGTCAAACTATGTGGACTTCTGGAACCTACTGATCTGTTAGCCACACATGCTCACCAGAAAGCAGGAGTGGGTATATAGACACGCATTATACTGAGAGGTCTGGGAACTCTGCAAGCCAGAAAATAATATCAATTAACCAAAAACAAAATCAAATTTTTCAGTCAGAGTCTAAGTCAGTCAATCAGACTGAATGGGAAACACTCACGAATGACCCTGTAACTGGAAGTGTAATGTGTGTGCTGGTAAGCCCTTGAGGAGAAATGTCATATGATAGCGGTAGACTGCTTAAAACGTACTGGAGACAGACCTTACCTTATGAATGGGGGAAGACTGTCTGTGATGATATACACGGGGTGTGTATTAGGATATTTGATCGGTGTGGAAAATTTGTACTTGGTAACAAATGGTGAGATGCGCTAAGACAAAAGTAGGGCAGTTTGTGCTTACAAGGATGGAACTACTCCATACAATATGATAAACTTGGGCCTGGGGTGCTTGGTGAATACTAGAAGAGTGAGACATTCTACAACATTGGTTGGTCTGATTGTGCTATAGGCTGTCGCTAAGATAGTTACTGGGTTGTTTGTGCTTAGTAAGAATTGGGGGGACAGAACGCAGTTTGTGATAGAAGATAGACTGTATATAAGTGCTTGAGACCAACAAATGATGTGAAGAATTCTATTCCATTCGATTCTATTAGTGATTTATAAAGTGCATAGCTCCCCGTAGGTATCCCACAGTTGAAAAGTTGAAGTGTGCATAATGGCCACTTAGTATAGGCATTATGATGCATGTCAAAAGAGGACAGATTGTGCAACACATTGCAGTCTATGACAGTGATACCCATTATCAGGCAGTAACCCATTACTGCCACTAATCCTATAGTGAACCTTTGTTGGCTACAAGTCACTCAACCCATCTGTGTATTCCACTTTGAAGTCAGATTTAAATGTAATTGGCAGTGTTGTTTTACGTGGAGGTATCTTTGGATATAATAGCACAACACATGTGAGGTGGAAAAATATAATGAGCCAGAGTGTGGAAGAGAGGACTAGAATATCACCAAAGAGCAGGCCTTATGGGAAATGTACATAACTCAAAGACTCACCTTGCCGGACAATTTGGAATATCTTTTCAGCTTCATGGAGGAGATCTTTCTTGAGCCTTTCCATTTCTTATTCGAATTCTAGGAGACACAAGGAGAGTTGAGACAACACTGGCTGTGCCATATCTCTAAAATAAGAAACCAAATGAGGCTGTGTCTCAAGACTCTGCGTGCAGTGGAATGTTCCAATAGAATCCAGTTTGTGCTCTACCTCCAAGTACTGCATGTAGCTGCTCATCTTCATAGAATGGAAGCTGCACCATACCCCCAGACACTGTATGCTATGTTACATCTTCAAAGAATGTAAGATGCGCTCCACCGCCAAACATTGCTCAAGATGCTGCATCTTCATGGACTACAGATGTTGCACTACCTCAGTACCATGCACATTGTGCAACTTCATAGAATGTAGGCGGTGCTCTGCCTACAGACGCTGCTTCATACTGTGGTACATTTTCACTGAATGAAGTTGCATGCTAGGTTACATCCTCATGGACTGATGGTTTTGCCCTCATCTGTTCTTTTTGCTTTTGTTGCCTTAAGTGGGAAGAGTATGCTCAGACGTGGATCCCACGCTCACTGTGCCACTGGATTCAAGCTAGCCTGGCAGATGAGGAGTAATACCCCGAATCTGGTACCAGGATGCTAGTTTTCAGTCCAGGGAGGACCTGGCCTGCAATTCAGGATGGAATTTTCCATGGGAAGCAGGGTTAAGCCTATTTTGCATATGGCGGGGCCCGATGTGGGGCAGTGTGGTGAGCAAAGAACAATGGATTAAGATCTGTGACTGGGGGTAAATGTTGGACTTGTTCAGCATTCTGTCCATCGTCTGCTCTTTTTCCTTTTGTCGCCCTAAGTGACAAGGGTATGCCCAGATGTGGGCCTTGTGCTCACTATGCCAATGGATTTAAGCTAGCCTGGCTGATTAAGTGATACCCGAAACTGGTTACAGGATGCTTGTTTACAGTCTAAGGAGGACCTGGCCTTGCAGTTCGCGCTTGACTGTTCTCATGGGGAGCAGGGTCAAGACTGATTTACATATGGCTGGGTCCAAACTGAAGTGGCATAGTGAGCAGAGAAATGATGGAATAAACCAAGATCTGTGAGTGGGGGTGAATGTTTGATTTGTTCGAACACAACAGTTGATGGACAGAATGCAGAACAATGTCATACATTCACCCCAGTACAGAGATCTGGGCCTAAATCCATCGTTTTTTTGCTCCCCATGCCATTCCAGTTTCAACCAAGCCATATGCAAATCAGTCTTGACCCTGTGCCTCATGGGAACAGTCCAGCCCGAACTGCCAACCCAGGTCCTCCCTGGACTGGAACCAAGCATCCTAGGACCGGTTTCGGGGTTTCACCCCTCTTCAGCCAAGATAGCTTGATTCCAGGGGCATGGAGAGCACGGGACTCACGTCTGAGCATACCCGCCCCACTCGGGGTGACAAATGCAAAAACGACAGTTGATGGACAGAATGCAGAACAATGTCATACATTCACCCCAGTACAGAGATCTGGGCCTAAATCCATCGTTTTTTTGCACCCCATGCCATTCCAGTTTCAACCCAGCCATAAGCAAATCAGTCTTGACCCTGTGCCTCATGGGAACAGTCCATCCCAAACTGTCAAGCCAGGTCCTCCATGGACTGGAACCAAGCATCCTAGGACCGGTTTCGGGGTTTCACCCCTCTTCAGCCAAGATAGCTTGATTCCAGTGGCATGGAGAGCACAGGACTCACGTCTGAGCATACCCGTCCCACTCGGGGTGACAAATGCAAAAACAACAGTTGATGGACAGAATGCAGAACAATGTCATACATTCACTTCAGTACAGAGATCTGGGCCTAAATCCATCGTTTTTTTGCTCCCCATGCCATTACAGTTTCAACCCAGCCATATGCAAATCAGTCTTGACCCTGTGCCTCATGGGAACAGTCCAGCCCGAACTGCCAAGCCAGGTACTCCCTGGACTGGAACCAAGCATCCTATGACCGGTTTTGGGGTTTCACCCCTCTTCAGCCAAGATAGCTTGATTCCAGTGGCATGGAGAGCACTGGACTCACGTCTGAGCATACCTGTCCCACTCGGGGTGACAAATGCAAAAACAACAGTTGATGGACAGAATGCAGAACAATGTCATACATTCACCCCAGTACAGAGATCTGGGCCTAAATCCATCCTTTTTATGCTCCCCATGCCATTCCAGTTTCAACCCAGCCATATGCAAATCAGTCTTGACCCCGTGCCTCATGGGAAGAATACAGCCCGATTTGCCAAGCCAGATCCTCCCTGGACTAGAACCAAGCATCCTAGGACCGTTTTCGGGGTTTCACCCCTCTCCAGCCAAAATAGCTTGATTCCAGTGGCATGGAGAGCAGGGGACTCACGTCTGAGATCTCTTGACTGGGGGTGAATGTTTTGATTTGTTCTGCATTCCGTCCATCAATTGTGCGTCTTTTGCTTTCTCGCCCTAAGTGCACCAGGTATGCCCAGACGTGGGTCCTGGGCTCACTGTGCCACTGGAATCAAGCTATCCTGGCTGAAGAGGGGTGAAACCCCGAAACCGGTCCTAGGATGCTTGTTTCCGGCCCAGGGAGGACCTGGCTTGGCAGTTCGGGCTGGACTGTTCCCATGAAGCACAGGGTCAAGACTGATTTGCATATGGCCAGGTCTAAACTGGGGTGGCATGGTGAGCAAAAGAATGATGGATTTAACCCAGATCTCTTGACTGGGGGTGAATGTTTTGATTTGTTCTGCATTCCATCCATCAAGTGTGTGTCTTTTGCTTTCTCGCCCTAAGTGCCCCAGGTATGCCCAGACGTGGGTCCTGGGCTCACTGTGCCACTGGAATCAAGCTATCCTGGCTGAAGAGGGGTGAAACCCCGAAACTGGTCCTAGGATGCTTGTTTCCGGTCCAGGGAGGACCTGGCTTGGCAGTTCGGGCTGGACTGTTCCCATGAGGCACAGGGTCAAGACTGATTTGCATATGGCCAGGTCTAAACTGGGGTGGCATGGTGAGCAAAAGAATGATGGATTTTACCCAGATCTCTTGACTGGGGGTGAATGTTTTGATTTGTTCAGCATTCTGTCCATCATCTGTTCTTTTTGCTTATGAAGATTTTACCTGTCTATTAGATGGTGCATGCTATGCTGCATATTAGAATGCAGACCGTGCTCTACGTGCAGACATTACATGCTATGCTGTGTCTTCATAGAATGGATGCTGTGCTCCATCTCTACACAGCATGTGATGCTACATCTTCATAAAATGCAGCCTGTTTTCTTCCTCCCAAAATACTGCATGCTGTGCTACACCTTTATATAATGAAGGGTGTTCTCTACTTTCACACATTGCATGCTCTCCTACATCTTAGAATGCAGACTTTATCATATTGCCAGACACTGCTTGATGTGATACATTTTAATTAAATGCAGGCTTTGCTCTATGTTGAGCTGCCAGCTGGTGATCTAAAATGGCTGTGGGATTATTTTACCATGTTCCTTAAATACTAGGCTTGCTATATTCAGGTGAGAGCCAAAAACGTGCCTCAAAGCAGCAAATCACATTCACCCTGGTTATTTGCATTCTTTTTTAGGTCTCACCTGACCCAGCGCATGCGCTGGTCTGGCGAGACTTTTTGTGAGGGCTCAAAAAAATGCTACCATGGCCAGCCTAGAGCTACAGTGCATATGCGCGGGCGCACGCCTAGGAGCAGAGGCTGGCAAACCTCGTCATGCTCATTAAGCACCCGCGATCACTTTCACTTTCACCCGCGATCTCTTTTGCGGCGCCCCTTTGATGTTCTCGTTCAAAGAACATCAAACATCAAAGAACATGTTGTTGTGTTAATGCTTTGCTGCGCCCGTTTGGGTTACAATGTGCTTTCTCTTTCCACAAACTCGATGTTTGTGTTCCTTTATTTTGAGATGGTTTTAGTATTACTGTTTTGTGACTTAAAGAACATTAAGGAAATGTTAATTAGTGTTTATTTCTGATCGCAGCGGCTGCTTCATGTCCGTTGCACCATTCAGGGAGTCCTTTTGTTGGTGCTTTCATGAGGACATGATGAGGAAGCTGGAAACTTTTGCCACATTCTCTTTAAAAGCACAGCATGTTGGCGACTGGTTAATCAATTAGACTTATGTAGCGCATTAGATCTCAAAGCGCTATGGAGATTGCACCAGTTACAACTCATGAAATATGGGGTGCAACTCACAAGGAGGGGGCAGGTTCTCTTAAGATGATGGGCTGTGTGTATCCATTATCAGCACTCAGTCTTCGCTAAGTGATCTTGTTTGTTTTGTTGTTGTGTTAATGCTTTGCTGCGCCCGTTTGACTTGCGTGCTTTCTTTCTCCACAAACTCGATGTTTGTGTTTCTTTATTTTGAGATGCTTTTAGTATTACTGTCACACACACAACCACACACACAACCACAACCACACACACACACAACCACACACACACAACCACACATACAACCACACACACACACAACCACCCACACACACACACAACCACACCCACACACAACCACACACACAACCCCTACACACAACCCCTACACACAACCACACACATACACAACCACACACACAACCACATGCACCACCACACAACCACACCCACAACCGCACACACAACACACACAACAACACACACAACAACACACACAACAACACACACAACCACACACACAACCACACACACAACCACACCCAAACACACACACAAACACACACAACCACACACACACAAACACACACAACCACACACACACACACAACCACAACCACACACACACAACCACACACACAACCACACACAGCCACACATAACCACACCCACAACCACACAACCACACACAACCACACACACAACCACACCCAAACACACACACAAACACACACAACCACACACACACAACCACAACCACACACACACAACCACACACAGCCACACATAACCACACCCACAACCACACACACACAACCACACACACACACAACCACACACACAACCACACACACACACAACCACACACACAACCACAACCACACACAACCACACACACAAACACAACCACACACACAACCACACACACACAACCACACACACAACACACAACCACACACACACACAACCACACACACAATCACAAACACACATCCACACACACCCAACCACACACACACAACCACACACAACCACACACACAACCACACACAACCACACACAACCACACCCACACAACCACACCCACAACCACACACAAACATAACCACAACCACACCCACAACCACACCCAACCACACACACAACCACAACCACACACACACAATCACAACTACACACACAACCACAACCACACACACAACCACACACACAACCACAACCACACACACACACAACCCCACACACACAACCCTATACACACAACCACATACACATAACCACAACCCCTCACACACAACCACACACAACCACACCCAACCACACATCCACACATACCCCCACAACCACACCCACAACCGCACCCACACACAAGTACACACTCAACCACACACACAACCACACACACAACCACAACCACACACACAACCACACAACCACACAACCACACACAACCACAACCACACACACAACCACACACACACAAACACAACCGCACACACACAACCACAACCACACACACAACACACACAACCACATACACACAACCACAACCACACACAACCACACACACAACCACACACACACACAACCACAGACACACACACAACCACACACAACCACACGCAACCACACACAACCACAACCACACATACAACCACACACACAACCACACACACAACCACACACACACAACTACACGCACAACCACACAGACAACCACACACACTCACAACCACACACACACAACCACACACACAACCACACACACACAACCACACACACATGCATACAACCACACACACATGCACACCACCACACACACAACCACCTACACAACCACACACACAACCACACACACAACCACACACACACACAACCACACACACAACCACACACACACAACCCTACACACACAACCACATACATACACAACCACAACCACACACACAACCACACCCAACCACACATCCACACCCACACCCACAACCACACCTGCACCCACAACTGCACCCACACACAACCACAACCACACACACAACCACACACACAACCACACACACAACTGCACACACAAGCACACAACCACACACACAACCACAAACACAATCACACACACCACTACCACACACAACCACACACACAACCGCACACACACAAAACCACAACCACACACACACAACACACACAACCACACACACACAATCACAACCACACACCACACACACAACCACACACACACACAACCACACACAACCACAGACACACACACACAACCACACACAACCACACGCACAACCACACACACAACCACACATACACTGACAACCACACACACACACACACAACCACACACACACAACCACACACACAACCACACACACAACCACACACACAACCACACACACAACCATACACACAACCACCCACACAACCACACACACAACCATACACACAACCACCCACACAACCACACATACACAAACACAACCACACACACAACCACACATCCACACACACACCCACACCCGGACCCACAACCGCACCCACAACCACACACACAACCCCACACACAACCACACACAACCACACAACCACACACACACAACCACACACACACAAACACACACACAACCACACCAAGCATTGGCATAGCCAATAGGTCTCGCCTTTGGGACCTTATAAGTGTTTAGCCACGCAACAGTTGATGTGGTTGCACCAAGGATATTGTGCTGCATATCTGAATACTTAGAAGGTCCCAAAAGCGAGACCTATTGGCTATGCCAATGCTTGTTTTATTTGGGGAGTGGAAAAAGACAGAGTTTGATGATACATACACTGTCAAGTTGAATTCTGAAGCAACCAGATTAAATTACGGGTTCAATATGCATTCTACCATAGACTTTTTGCTGCAGTAAATGACTATTGGTTGCTACAATAGACCATGTAATATAATGTGAGAAACTGGGGTGTTGGTTGACTGGGGTGTGAGCCCTGGTCAGGCAACAGCCACAGTTCCTTGCAGGGTGAAGCACAGAAAGTCACTAGATAAACCTGTGCTTAACCCTGGGTAACTTGGCACAAAAAGCAGTCAGGCTTAATTTAGAGGCAATGTGTAAAGTGTTTATGCAGCACACAGACGGTAATAAAGTGAAAACACAACACAAGAAAGATCCCAACCCAATTTAGAAAAATAGAGTACATTTTAATCAATTATTTGACATAAAAATTACATTATTCTAATCAGTAGAACCGGAGCTATGATTTTGTAAAAAGTTTTAGGAGAAATATAGTGCCTAAAAGCACCAACCGCAGCAATCTAGTCACGCTGGACCGGGTCAAATAAAAAATTTCAGGCCAACCGCCAAGGAATGAGGGTCAAATACAGTCCCAGGTTAGTCCGCCTGAAGTTTTACCTTCTCAGGTTTTGAGCCAAGAGTCCGTTCACGTTGAAGAGAATCGCCAGGAGCATGGAGAGCGTCGAGGGTGGCAGGCGGCATGGTATGAAGAACAGACTAGGCATCGTGGACGGCTGGATGGAGCTTCACGTTGGCAGTCCCCATTGGCTGTCGATGCTGCTGTGCGAAGAGACGGGCTGGCACCACATCCCACTGGATTTCGGTGCAAATGTTGCGGCTCTGGGCTTTACACAGTCATGAAGAACACAAAAGCTGGATTTCAAGAGCCACACCAAGGGGTCAGGACCTAAGAGGCAGCACTTGGGGGTCAGGAATTCACTTAAGACGGGTCCATGAGCTATGAGGGAGCCTTTTATGTCCTGGAGGATCAGATCATGAGGCCAGCAGTCTAGCCCTTTAAATCACTCTGGAATCCCGGGGTCACGATGGAGTTGCTGGTCCAGTTCTTCTACCCCAGGAAAGAGGGCAGCAGGGCAGCACAGCAGGGCAGCAGTTCTTCCAGAGAAGCAGTCCAACAGAACAACAGTAATTTGAGCAGCACAATAGTAGTCCTTCTTCCTGCCAAAGTATCCTCAGGTCCAGAAGTGTACAGAAGAGTTGGTGACTGAAAAGTCGGAATAAGCTTCTAGACAGTGTCTTTGAAGTGCAATGAATTCCCTGTCTCCCCTGCCCTAGCTCCAAGGTGGCTGAAGTGACAATGAAGGGTTGGTAAGCCTTTTGTGTGGAGACAGAACACAGCCTATTCAGATGTAAGTGAGGCTGGGCTCAGCTCTTCCCTCTCCTCCTGCTAGTGATGGCCCATCCCGTCACACCTAAGCTCCCATTGTGTGTGGCTGTCTAGGAGGAATGCGCAAAGCCCACCCGCCAACTACACCCAGTCATTTGACCAGGCTAGGTTGCAGGGAAACTTTGTAAAAGTGGGATTTTCAAAATTGTAATGAAAAATCCGACTTTACCTTAAACAAGGGTTTGTCTTTACAATTTCATGGATACTAAACATGACACATCTACTTGCTCCCATTTAGGAATTACAACTTATTAAATGTAAATAGGAATCTCCAATGTTATCCGATGAGACGTGTAGGCTTAACAGTAGCGAAAAACAAATTTAGGAGTTTTTCACTACCAGAGCATGTAGAATTTCAATGTGCATGTCCAAACTTTAATTACACAGCACCCTGCCCTATTGGCTACCAAGGACCTACCTTAGGGGTGACTTATATGTTAAAAAAGGGGAGTTTAAATCTTGGCAAGGGAGTTTAAATGCCAAGGCGCATGGCGGTTTTTTCACTGCATTCAGGCTGCGATGGCAGGCCTGGGACATGTTTTGGAGGGCTACTTAAGTGGGTGACACAGTGAGTGCTGCAGGCCCGCTGGTAGCATTTAATTTACAGGGCCTGGTATATGGTAGATCACTCTATAAGTAAAGTATACGTAAATTAAATATGCCAATTAGGTATATGCCAATCAAACCATGTTTAGGGGAGTGAGCACAAGCACGTCAGCACTGGTCAGCAGTGTCAACCAAAAGCAGAAATCCAGCAAACTTGGAGGTAAGTAGGCAAAAAGTTTGGGGGAAGACCACCCTAGGGCTGACAGGTCTAACAAGTGACCCCCCAGCTGAAAGTGGGGAGAACTTTAAAATCTCCTGGGAGTTCTCATCTCTAAGGCAGAAGAACCTGGAGAGACCATCAGCACTTGAGTGGTCTGACCTAGATCTATGTTCCACTGCAAAGTCCATTCCCTGTAGGGAGATGGACTACTTCAGCAATTTTGGATACTCACCCCTCATTCGCATTACCCACCTGAGGGGGTCTGTTGGATATGTGAACCCGGAAGTAAGAGCCAAACAAGTATGGTCTCAGCTTTTTCATTGCCCAGATCACAGCAAAGGCTCTTTCAATATCACTCCACCTCAGTTCCCTGGGAAGTAACCTACTAGAAGTGAAAGCTATAGGTTGGTCTAGGCCCTCATCAATGAGCTATGAAAAGACTGCCCCTGTGCCATGCTCCGAGGCATCAGTTCAAACTGAGTTTTTTGGAAAAGTCTAGGACCTCAAGATCAAAGGGACTATGCACATGGCCTGTTTGAGGGATTCCAAGGCTTTCTGGCAAGCCTCTGTCCAGATCACCTTCCTTGGCTGCATCTTGGCAGTCAGCTCAGTAAAGGGGGCAATAATGGTGCCATATCCCCTGGCAAACCACCTGTAATATCCCATGAGGCCTGGAAAGGCCCTCACTTCAGTTTGCGTTTTTGTAGGCTTCCACACCAGAATGGTTTCTATTTTGGCCTGGAGGGGCTGCACCTTACTCCCGCCCACCAGGTGCCCCAAATATACCACAGACCCCTGCCCTAATGGCACTAACTGCCCTTGATAGTCAGGCCTGCCTTCCACATGGCCTGAAGCACTTCCTGCAGGTGAAAGAAGTGTTCCTTCCAACTGCAACTGAAGACAGCTATTACATCCAAGTAAGCAGCAATAAAGGCCTCCATACGAGCCAGGACCTGAATCACCAGCCTCTGCAAGGTGGCAGGGGCATTTGACAGTCCAAATGACATTACTTTAAACTGAAAGTGGCCCTCTGGAGTGGAAAGGCTAACCTCTCCTTAGCCCCTTCACTTAGGGCAATCTGCCAGTACCCTGAAGTTAAAGGTATTCAGGAACTGGGCAGCCCCTAACCTATCAATGAGCTCATCTGCTCGGGGGATGGAGTAAACATCAGTCTTAGTGACTGAGCTGAGCCCCCGGTAGTCCACGCAGAACTAGAGTTATGGAGCAGAACCCAGTGGGGTAGTTTCTAGTACCAACACCACTGGGCTATACCAGGAACAACTGGAGTGCTCAATCACCCCTAACTCTAACATGTTAGATACTTCCTCCTTGATGCAGGCACTCACTTTATAAGACAGCCTATATATTTTATCTTTGACAGGGGGGATGTCTCCTGTAACAATATCATGGGTACAAAGATGAGTAAGCACAGGTGTGAGGGAAAACAGAGAGGCAAACTGTCCAAGTAACTGGCGACAGTCCCTTTGCTGCTCTGGGGTCAGGGTAGGGGAGAGGCTGACCCCCTCCACTGACCCCTCTTTCTCTTTTGATGACAGGAGTTCATGGAGAGGTTCACTCTCCTTCTCCTCCCCCATCATCTGTTGATTTGATTAGAAAAACTTTACTCTGCACAGTTAAAATCAGCCATAAAAGTGCAATACAGTATATCATCAACAAATATAATAGAAAAAATGCACTGATAAGAATAAAAATATGGAATTAAAAAACAGCCAGGTCTTCCCTTATATTAACATTTAGCATACAATACTTTTCCTGAGGTGTATTGCCCCCCCTTATAAAAAGTGCAACAATAAAACATACAGAGGGATCTTCAACCGCAAACAGCTTACTGCAATTTTGTGGCCTCTAATATTCTCTGCAAGAAGAATTGGTTTAAGATAATATTTTCTTAGCTTCTTTTAAATATCCCAAATTAATATAAAGTGCTGTATGCTTTGCTTAGACAGATCATTGCAGGGACAAGCAATCATATCCAGTAGTCGTACCTTTATTTCAGGAAAGACAACTAGGTGATCTACTGTTGCCAAGCGCAACCTAGTCAACCAAGACAATTAATATTGACATTCGCTTTGTAAATCAATCAACATGTAAAAGGCAACAGTAGACTTTCTGAGTTCATCACACATTCTACATCCCTGCCTATACTTAAAAAAGGCTGCCTTGATTGTAATCCTATCAAGGGATAAAAACCTGTGTGGATCTTGCAAAACAGACATATTAAATAGTGTTGTAAAAGATTCATTCACATAAGAAAGCCAAGGGGTATTAAAAACATGATCCAAAGCAAGACAATCTAAAGTAACCCATTTGTCAAAACTTGTTTCAGCTTTTGTTCAGATAGAAAACCAAAGTAACAAGGGCTTAATTAAAAGCAGATTTTCCAAAAATTGCGGCCCAACCTCCTTAGGAACAATCAGGATGACACGGAGGCTGGAAAACAAAGCAAACACTTTAAAAAGGAATTCTCCTCTACCTGAAGGGAGTTACTAGGGGTGTAGCCCACAGCCCTCCCCAAAATGTAGCAGTAGACAACCCTCTTGTCTTTTAAATATATATCAATCATCTACCTGAACGGTCAGTTGCCCAATTTATGAGAAAACCTAAATATCCCCTCACAATTTCTTCTCATCTTGGATCTAACATTTACCTGTTGGGACCATGTGCCGTTGCTTAAGAAAAGGATCCCTTGGTAACAAAACGAGTTTACTCTTGCTATTGGTGGATATCCAATAAAAAAGGAGTTACACATCTGTACCTTCTTCCCACGGACCATTGTATAAGTTTTTGATGTATTAACTACCATTTTCCTAGAATTCATAAATATCCCAAATGCCTTCATTAGTTTTTTTTCAGGCCAATGGGAGTCCTAGATAGTAGGAAAGCGTTGTTGTCAAATAGCAACACAAGAACGGGCCGGCCGGTGATGCTGGGCACATTGGCCTGCACAGCCTGGAGGGTACCATCAGCCTCATCAATAAAGCGAGAAAACAAAAACGATGCCAATACACAGCCCTGTCTAATTTCTCTCCTTACTCTGAATGGGGGGAACATTGCCCATTTGGATTTAACCGGACCTTGGATGGCAAGTTTTCGTACAACCATGCAAGAAAGCAAATAACCTCCTCAGGGGTACCAAGGGAGACCAAGGTTGACCACAGATTTGGGTGGTCATCTAAGTTAAATGCGCTGCTTAAATCAGCAAAACAAAGATAAAGGCATCCTACTTTGTTCCTGGTATACTTTCCAATCAGCAACGTGAGATTCACACTTGCCCGACTGTCCCCAAGCCCCTACTAAATCCTACCTGTACCTCTGATAGATTAGTTATCCAGTGCCCATTCCTCCAGTCTCATTAGAAGTATCTTGCTCATTAGTTTTGCTGATGAATCTAGGAGGGAAATGGGGCAGTAACATTTGGGTTCTGATTTGTCTCCCTCCTTAAAGATGGGAACTATAATTGAGACTGCCCAGGTGGAAGGGATCGTGTACTCGGCAGCAGCAGTGAACACCCTTGTCACGATGGGGCCTGATGAATTTGTGTTCGATGTCCATAGTGGGGCCGGACCCATGGCCACGGCCGTCCCAAAAAGAACGTAAGGAGTCTCCAGGTGCAGAGACGGGGTCAACCAGCGGCGGTGAGGGACGAGCGCGACCAATGCTGGAGCAGCGAGATCTGAGGGCAGAGGCGAGTGTGAAGAGTGAGAACCGAACTGGAGACGAGGAAACACGGAGCGGGGCAGCGGTACCGCCTATCCCAGGGGAAGGCCCACCAGACGAGGCAGCCGTGGCTCCGTTATCGAACCACAGCCACGGGCAAGTGACCTGAACGACCGGTCGTTATATAGGTGGGTGGTTTCTCACCCACACATACCTCACTGGGTTATAAGGGACGCTTTTGGGGTCTTAAAGGCAGGGTTTGGTTTATCTTTTGATTTGGGAGGGTTGTTCCCATCTATTTATTCATTTTATTTCTACCTGGCTTGAGTGTGTAGCCCGTGAGGTGAAGATAACCCGGGGCTGAAGAAAATAAGAAGATTTGGGAGCCCAAGGAGGGGAAAGCCACCCATCTCGGTATTCGACTGCTTTGCACTGTCTTGCTATACCCTGTCTCTCATTTTCCCTTACAGGTTAACTAGTAGACCGAGGGGATTTCTATCCGTCCCATGGCCCTACTTCCTGGGGGTATAGGTGAAGAAACCAGTACGTATTAGGAGTGATCAGAGAACTAATTGCCTGACGTTTCTATTTTTCCTGAGGGTGGATTGGCACCAAGGCAGACCGATGGAGGATCGATGATATCGACCAAAAAGACGAAGAGAGCACCGAAGGGAGGAAAAGACACAACCGAGTACCAGAGACTCACCTAAAGGTGGCACTTGTTGAATGATTAATAAATCTTGCTTTGTTCAAGCAACTACTGCATATTCTCGTGATTTGTCCTGTAACACTGACATTTTCTGAAACATCCTATTAAATGTGATATACAGGACCTCAGAGAGATACTGTTGTTTCAGATTGTAGAGAAAAACGTAAACCGTAGAACAGGACTCTTAGGGAAAAAAGAATGAATGGAGGCAATTACTCAGCTTCCAGGTACATAGTTGTCATATTACCTGCCAAGTAATAAGAGAGCTTTTTAAATGAGTGTCACAAGCACATCCTCTGGATGCTCAATAAGGCTAAAAGACGGACACTATAAGCAAAGCATTTTCTATGCAATTAAGGTTAGCTGGGACAGAGAATGGCTGGGCTCTTACATGATTATCATGTAAGAACCCACATATTGTATGCATTTCAACACCCTATACTCATCTCATTGTATGGTGGGTGTAGGAAGCTGGCTATTTATGTGGTGCACCAATATACATTGTTGCACCACATAAATAGCCTGCTTCCTATTTACATGGGTACACCATACACATAGTCCAGAGGACCCTTATTGATTTACTGGGTTTAAACTAATAATCCCAAGTGCTCCATTTGTGGTGGTGTGGTCGACCAGCTTAGGCTTGTCAGAGGGTAGTGTTAAGCTTTTGTTGTACACACAGAAACAATAATGAGACACACACTCAAGAAGAAACTAGAGACCAATTTAGAAAAATAACACCGATTTTTATATTAATTTAGACACCAATCTCATCGGAATAAGGTAAGTAGTTTCTGAGTTAGTGTTTTTACAGAAAACCAGTAAAATGCAGAAATAATGGTTTTGAGGTATGCACCTCGAATGCGGTAAAGTTATCTTATCAGAGAAACACACACTGCATAGGTATACTTGCAAATGGCAGTTAGAGTTGATCTCTTGAGTTTAAGGTACTTATGGGCCAAGGTCCATAGAACCACCAGCAGTCCTGCTTTGCCTGCCCTGGTGTGTCTGGGTGCAAAGGTGCTGGTTGTGATGGCAGCCTCGAGCGTTACACGGTAAAGACAATGGAGAAAAGGCTGCAAGTGCGGACTTGGGGACAAATCCTGCAGAACCCAAATGGGGGCTCGGCTCTTGAGGCTCTCTGGAGCACAGGGACACAGTGGGTTTCTGTGAACCCAGGCTGGGGGGCTCGGGTGTAGAGGTGTTTTGGCTAGCAGCTCGTAGTGAATAGAGGCACTCAATTGGCTTTGGTGACCTGGAGAGGGAAAGAAAACAGGACAGGAGGAACAATCTCAGTGTTGGCCTCAGTGATACTGAAGTCCCTCATCTGCAGTTCCGCTTCGGTATCAATGGCTTCCGGACAGGACACACAACAAGCTTTGATTGCCGCAAATGCTCCAGTACACAGGGTATTGGTGCTGGGTAACTCCTGGAGGGCCTGCATCTCCAAACTCAACAGGGAGATGGATCTGACCTCCTGGAGCAGCAAAGACTTCTTCCTAGCGAGATGCTCCTTCAGTGGACCCAATGTTCGGCAAGTCGAGGTACAGGGCAAGTGAGGACAATGCCTACAGCTGAAGGGGGATGGCTCCTCCACCTCAAGGAAGATGCTGCTTGGACAGTCCTTTATTGGCATGGTAGGATGCACAGCTTTTGGATGAGGTTGGTCAGTGCAATCGCGGAGGTACCAGCAGCAAGACAGGGTTTGGCGCCAAGCTCAGCTCCCACGGTGATTGCGCTATTCTGTCCTTCTTCAGTTCCCAGGTAGCCAAATCTGGGTTCCTGGTGTCAGGGGGCCACATAAATGCTGAATTTAGGAGCATTAAAGGGAGTATAAGGTAATAGCGAATGGGCTACCTAACCCCAGGGTGTCTACACACCCCCATATGACCACTTCCTGTAGAGAGTAGACATTAGCCTGACCCAGAGTTCCTAATTTCCCCAAAAACAAAATGGTGAAACCCTTCTTTGAGTGTTCACTTCAGGTGGCCCACCTTAGGGGTCTGCCTAGCCCGATAGGGTGACGTGCCAATTGACTAGCTAATTTTCCCACCTCCTCTGGTGCCAAATGGGCCTCAGGGCAGGGGGCGGAATACTCTAGGTCTGGAGGAAGCCGAGGTCGCATATCATAGGCGGCAGAGTCTTGGAAGCCTCTGGCATTGGTATGCTAATTCACTGATCATCCTGCTGGAGGAGGTGTGATCACCTTCCTCCCAGGCAGGCATTGTTCCTAACCTCTGAGAGCATTGGCTCTCCCAAACAAGGGATCAGAAACTCGTCTGTGATGGCAAACTGGAACAGTCTAGTCATCCAGCAGACTTGAAGTCTGGTAGGTTTCAGGGGGTAACTCTAAGGCACCCTCTGGGTCAATGTAATTTTAAATCCAACACTGGCATCAGTGTGGATTTATTAAGATGAGGTGTTTGATACCAAACATCATTATTTTCAGTGCAGCTATTCTGTAGCTGGGTAACTCGTAATAACCAGTGCCCATTTCATGTGCTTAAGATGGCATCCTGATCACTTGCAATGTCGTGGGAAAGGAACCAGACATCACAGGGTCGTATTTGCTCATGCAAATATGTCCTCTCATATAATATAATGCACCCTGCCCTAGGGCTCTAAGGTCTGCTGTAGGAACTATGACTTCCATATAGTATATGCAGTGTGCATGGGCATGGCGCACAGGGAGTGTGCCATGTTGTGTTTTCAAAATTGTTTGCACCATTTCCCTCTTCCTGCAATGGCAGGCTGCATGTCGTTTTTGTATGGGTCCCTTTGGGTGACACAATACATGCTGCAGCCCATGCTAACATCCATGCCCTGAGTACCAGAGGTACCATTTACAAGGGTCTTGCAGGGGTGCTAAAGTCCTTGCCAATTGTATTGCAATTAAGTATTTCATTTTAGGAGAAATAACAATGGCACTGGAGATTGGTTAGCAGGTTTCAGTGCACTGTCAGAGTTGAAAAACAGCATCTAGCAGTTCAAATGGGGACAAAAAGTGGACAGACTTCTGTAAAGAGAAGTCCAGCTTCCTACAGTGGCGATGCAAACTAATCACATTCCGCAATGTAAACTACCAGGGACTTTCTCCACATTGTCTCCAGTTTTCCTTTGGGGTGAAGTGAAACAACATCCATTTTCTCTTTTGAAAAAACCCTACAGAGGGCCAAGATGTATGCTGCCCAGACTGTAGGTGGGTTACCACACTTTTATCAGTAGGTAGTAGGAAGACTGACTCAACCATTGAAGAGGATGGATGTGGCTCCTATGTGGTTGTCTGCTGGACCCTGATATATGATGTGGGTGATGGGCACCTCATTGTTCTTTTATTCCTATTCTTGTGAAATGAATAGAATATGCAACAGATTATGGGTGTGTTTGATCGGGAAAGAAATATAAATCCTTGCATAAGCCCTGTGGGCTTAGTACAAATAGAGGATTAACCCGTATTTCTGGTTAACACTGCTTCCATGATGCGTGCTTCAATGATTAATTTGCAAAGTAACACCACTTGTGAAAGCTCTTAGTAGTCATATTTTGCTGCATTAATTGTTGATTTAACTGGCTTCTTTTCAAAATAAAAAAACAAACTTTGGGCAGTTTAATTCGGTTGCCATGACACTTTTTTTTATATGTTTAAAGCACACTGTTCTACTGAAAAGTTTAGTTTTTTTATACACGTATATGTACTTGAAGCAAAACAGCAAAACAACAAAAATTGTAACTGAAAATCCAGTGGCTCAGATCCAAGAAGAATTTTAGGTCAGGTTTATGTAATGAAAAGCAATTGAACCCTTGAGTGAGGAGGAAGTACAATATCTAATTGTTGAAAATCCAGCAATGCCAACAATATATTTTTTCCTAAAGTGCGTAAAAAGTACAACCAATACATCGGGACATCCCATTGTGTTTTCTATGGGTCCCCTTTAGGAAGAATATCTAAATTTTTAGACAGCGTTTTGATTTTTTAAAAATGAAGGAACTTACCTTTGAGACACAACTTGCTTATATGTCATCCACAAAACATCCCTTGGAGACAATTCTGTGTTTATAACAATGGGTGTAACTTCATTGTAGACATATGAAACTCATGAAGTTGGACTAAAAGCCTGCAAATATATCCTACAAAAAGACTGCTCCTTGGCCAATGCATAGCAGATCAAAATGCAGAGGACTATCCACCTTGACAAAATCCTTCTCTGCATTGCTAACCTTCCTTTTTCCCCAAGAACCCCACAAAAGGTTGACTGTCCTCCCAGTGATCTTATGTGCAATCGATAAAAAAGATTAGGGCTCTTTTGGGGTTCAGCCTATGGAGTATTCCCTCCTTTTTCGGCGGGTGAGGAAGAGCAAATAACTTTGAGAGGGTAATTGTTGTCCCAATGTGAAAAGGAGTTACAACCTTTGGAAAAAAAAGGGGGCCCTGGTCCTCAACATCAGTTTGCCGGAAAAAAGAGGGTGAGATTCATAAGATAGAATGAGCAACTGTGAATTTGCTCAAAGGGGGTTCGCATAAGGAACCTCAAGACCAAATTAAAATCCTACTGTGACATCACAAACAGTTTGCAAGGGAACATATATGTCAAAACTTTAATAAACGCACCAAAGCAGGTGATTTAAACAAGGACGATTAGACCGGCAAATGCAAAAAGGATGAAAGTGGAGACAAATAATCTTTAATATTACTCACTGCAACAATAAATAACAACATGCCCGATGCTCTGGGCAAATTGAGGGAGACGTGGGAGGGGGACCTGGGGGAAATGGAAGACATAGACTGGGAGGCGGCCCTGATGCACCCTAGAGAAGTCGGGATTAAGGCCAGGCTGCATCTCATCCAATTCAAAATCCTCCACCGAGCCAACTATGATAGAGAAAAACTACATAAAATGGGCTGCGCTGAGTCTGCCCAGTGTCTGCGCTGTTGGCGGCTTTGAGAAATTTCCTCCACATGGTTTGGGTTTGTCCACATATAGGGGCATACTGGCAGGTGATAACCAAAGAACTGTATGCCATCCTGGGAATATACCTTTCACAAGACCCTAAATTCATCCTTTTGGAAATCCCATGAGACACTGATGTCCCTCGACCCCAGCTACTTTTTAGTTCACTGGGCCTAGTTGTGGTCAAGCTGGACATTGCACGTCACTGCGGCACGCAAGAAACTCCAACACAAGAATGGAAAAGGGGTATGGATATGGCAGCGGAAAAGGTGACATATAAAAGTAGAGAGTGCCCCAAAAAATTTACGAAAATCTGGGGCACTTGGTTGAGATATTACGACCTAACCCAAGGCACTGGAGACACACAAACCGCTACAAGAAGGGCGGAGCTTGCCGGCGCCGAAAATGGCTGCCTAACTGACGAGCTCCGCACTACCAACTGACTATCCCGCAATAATCCGGCATTAGCTCCTACCACTTACCCCGTAAAGCCGTGCACCGTATAGCGGAGGTGGCCCGCTCCAAGTGGAGATAACTCCGACGCCTGGGAGCTCGAGCTACACGGAGCAACTGACGGAGCAGTGAGGCGTGCTGTCAGGGCCGCAAATCCCCGGACCCTCGCATATCGCAGGCCCGCCGGAAGTTAGACCTGGCTGGGTGGCTGGGCCTGCGTGACCCGGCCACGGTTCCGGAGCGCCGCAAACCAGCCTTTGTGGCTGACATTGATGTCGCAGGGAGCAGTGTTGTTGGCAACTCCTGGCTCTGCATCGCGGTGTGATAAGACGGAGCGCTCACCCGAGACGGAGCTGAGGACTGTGTGTGCTCTGCGACTGTAGATCTCCCACATCGGCAGTTTGGCGGAGTGTGGAGTGAGGTGTGGTGGGACCTCGCTTGCATTTCATCATCATCCCAGGGACTCTGCTTTATGGCCTGCTCAGCTGAAAAGGGCCGCTACAGCCTACACGAGGCGCAGGGAATGAAGTAAGGTCAGTTGCCCATTGCGCCCCAGGCTGTGCCGAAGACATCTCAAATGCTGCTGCTCAGTTGGGCTTGGAGTGTTCATGGTTCTGCCCCGGGTCTCGGCGGTGCTTCGCTACAGGAGTCGGCCACCTCCATGTTCCAAACATTGCTGGGGGGTACATTTGTCCCGGGGACTTTATCACCACATTCTACACTAGCTCCCCTGGTTCCCATTGCTTGATGCCTACTGATTCATAGTTGCTGGGAGCACGTTTGCGGTCTCAGGGGGTGTGTGGTCCAGCTCGTTGTCTAAAGTGGTGAGAGTGGGGGCGTACTCGGCTGCTACAGATTATACCCCAGTAAAACTGAAGACATTGGTGTGGCTGGTTTTGCCGTGCAGCTGTCCCCGAGTGGATCACTGCGGGCCGGGTTTGTTCAATGCTCTTCATATCGGCCTGTCCCGTGGTGCCCTGAGATACTACTGGAAGTGTGCTCATGGGAACTCTCAGATCTGGTGTGCCTTCTATAGCTGGCAAATATGGGCAGAACGGACAAAACACTGCGAAAATCGTCCTTTGAACAGCGCAAACCTACTGAGCGTGTACCATCTGTAGACGAGGGAGATGACGGCGGCTACCAAGCACGGGAGACCCACAATGGGGATATAAAGTCTATGCTAACCTCTATGGAAAAGGGCCTACAAACCTCATTATATGTCCAGGGCACGAAGATTGACTCCCTTTCCTATCGTATTGGACAGGATGTCCGAAAGGCTAGATAAGCATGCGGAAGGCATTGATATGACCGAACGCCGTATCGCAGAGGTGGAAGAGGCGCAGACGGAAATGGACACTGGCCACAAACGATTGGATAAGGCGCTCCAGGTACTGCAGGATAAGGCTAAAGACTTAGAAGCGAGGTCCCGGAGGAGTAACCTAAGAATTACTGGCCTGCCCGAAACGACGCCCACCGGCACCATGGAGCAATTTGTTGAGAAATTATTGGTCACGCTCTTAGGTAATGACACCTTCTCGCCCATGTTTGTGGTTGAGAGAACACATCGTTCCTTGGGACCTCGCCCGCCGCCGGGAGCCTGACCGCGGCCGATAATTGCAAAGTTACTAAACTACCGCGACAGGGAAGCGGCCTTGAGAGTAGCCAGGGAGAAACAGTTGTTGCACTACGAAGGCTCTACCCTTTGTTTGTTTCCAGACTTTACTATGAAGGTCCAGGAGGCTCGGTGCCAGTTTGCGCCACTAAAGAGACGGTTAAAAGAGCAAAACATAGACTATGCGATGCAGTATCTGGCTCAACTCCGTGTCAATCGCCAGGGCCAGTCCCGGATTTTTACAGACCCCAAGATGCTACAGAAAGCTATGAAAGACTGGGTAAAGGAAAAGCGCAGCGGCCCGGATGGTGATGCCGAGATTGGAGCAGTTGGAGGATCCTTGGATGAGCAGGACTGAACTCTAATATGCCGTGACACAAATAAGATTCATGCATTTAAGGGGAATGGAGCGTGCTACTGTTACATTTGAGATATTCCTGACCTCGGGGGTACTGGAGGGGAGCGGGGGCCCTGGGGGCGGCATAGCCAAACTGTCACGTTTTATTCATCCCCTATAGTTTGTTTAGCAGCATTCAGCTTAGGTGTGGACCTAGACAATGGCTGAGTTGTGCTGGTGCATCGAGGGTAGGATGTGTATTCCACTCTGCTAATGTGTAATATTTGCTTGTTGGTGTGCGGAGGGGTTCGACAACTAATACTTAGCAGGTCGACAGTACTCTGTTGGAAACCTCCGCCTATGAGTGAAACACACACCTGGGGTACTGTTCTTGTTGATTTTTGGTTGGAGGGATGTATGCTGTTTGTTATGAACAGTATAATGTATGTTTTGTTCAGGGGGGTTTGGGGATATTTTTCATCGAGTCCTGGTTGGGGGGGCCCTGATGTGGGTGGGGGGGAGTTAATGGGACTAAGAAGACATACTAGACATGACGACATGCACTCCTACATTCTACAGGGTAATAACGTAACACGCACATTTGGGACATGACGACATTGGGTAATCTCAAGACGAATGTGACTGAGGATGGTCAAGAACTCAGGATGGACTCACTTAGAGCACTTATATGGAATGTTAGAGGACTGAACGATTATAGAAAGGTCCGTAAGGTCCTTTCATATTTAACGAGGCAAGCTATAGATGTGGCACTACTGCAAGAAACGCACCTCCCTCTTAGTTCCCCCATGTTGCGCTGTAGAGGCCTGCATGGCAATATCCATGCTGAGGGTTTCACCACGCATGCACGAGGTGTGCTCACGTGGGTCAACCCTAAGTCAGCACTCACTATTAATCCGTTGGCCACCGACGCCGAAGGTAGATATGCTATCTCTAGGTGCAGTGGGAAGGGCATGGGTTTACTCATTGTCAATATATATTGCCCAAACTTTGATAATCTGGTGTTCTTTTCCAAATTATCAGACAGAATGAGGGTCTTCAGTGGGGGCTTCCAGCTGTGTGGGGGGTGATTTTAACCTGGTTCGGAACCCTGGTTTGGACAGATCGGGGGGCCCTGAGAGACACATTACCGCTGCTGCTAGGGAAGTAGAAAGTGCGATGGTCAGGTTTGACTTGAGTGATGTGTGGCGCCTGAAACACCCGCACAAAGGTGACTTTACTCATTACTCTGCATACCATAACTAGCTCACTTAATAACAGGGTCCGCTTATGCCAGGTGTTATCGCGTACTCTTTCCGATCATTCGCCGAGCCTATTGGTGCTGAACACCCCGCGACAGTTTATACCCCCATTTACTTGGCGATTTCCACCCTACTCCGTGCTAGATGCGGTCTTTAAAAATGAAATAGCTGAGGCAATTGAGACCTTTTTTGATAACAATGTAGGCTCGGCTGATGACTATCAAATCGTCTGGGAAGCATTCAAAGTTTACATTAGGGGGGTCACTATATCAAAACACTCGGGGTCCTTCGATCTATAAGAAAGCGCCTAACGGACCTAGAGGGGAGAATTAAGTTGCTAGAGCGTCGCTTATTGACGGATACAGGAGATATTGTCAAGAAGGAACTCAGAGACATGTTGGACGCATATCATGAGGCAGTGGACGACAAAATCAAACATCTGGGCAAATACGCCACAGCCAGAGCGTATGGTGAGAGCGGCCAGGGTCTGTATTAGCGAAGTTACTTAAGAGACACAGGGAAACGGTTCAGACGGTGGAAGTCAGGTCGGAGTAGGGCGACATCTTAACTGACATGGCAGAAGTGGCAGATAGATTCCGACAATATTATAACGACTTATATGCCTCTCGAAATGCTCCCTCAGACGACGAGATTTTAGACTACTTAGTGCACATACAGCTTCAGTGGCTTACTAACACACATAGGGAGTTCCTCGTGAGACCCATAGAAAAGGACAAAATTCTCCTGGCGTTGTCTAGCATGAGGGCGGTGAGTGCTCCAGGGTCCGATGGACTTACAGTTTAATTTTATAGGACCTTTGTGGCTCAACTTCTTCCACAGCTGGCTTCTCTGTTTGATGACATGTGTGTTACGGGAACTATGCCACCATCTATGTCCAAAGCAGTAATAGTTGCTCTCCTCAAGCTTAGTAAGACCTGGGAGGAGTGTGCCTCTTATCGCCCGCTGTCATTGCTTAATGTGGGCACGAAGATTTTTGCAAAAATCCTCACAAACTCCCATTACTAGTGGCATCAGAACAAGCGGGGTTTGTCCCCTGTAGAAATCTAACCTATAATTTACGCACTGTATTCGGAGTTCTGCAGCATGTCAGGACAGAAACACCGGCTGTCGCTGTCTTCCTAGACATAGAGAAGGCATTTGATTCTGTAGAATGGTCGTTTATGACCCAAGTGTTGTCCAGGATGGGTGGGGGTCCTGTCTTTCTTCAACTATTAAGCATACTCTATAATAGACCCTCGGCCAGAATAAAAATAGGAGACATAGTGACTGACCCCATATGCATTTCGAGAGGCACACTACAAGGCTGTCCATTATCACCTTTATTATATGCGTTGGTGGCTGAACCTCTTGCCTGTGCACTTAGGGAATATCATCAGAACCGGGGTATATGCTTCCCACGCTATAAAATTATAGTGTCCACATATGCTGATGACACACTCCTATATGTCAGACTTCCGGAATCTAATCTTTCGGCAGTCCTCAGTGAGGTGGTCCGCTTTGGTGGCCTGTCCGGCCTGCATATCAACTCGCAGAAATCCGTTATCTTTCCGCTCACGCCAAGCACGCCCCAGGTTGAACCAGACTACCCTTTGCAATGGACCACAGATGCGGTGAGATATTTGGGTATAAAAATTCACACGGACCCTGAGATAGTGTTCAGGGAAAATTATGGAGCTGCCTTCAGCAAGCTAGAAACCGATTTTGAGAGGTGGATTAGACTCCCGCTGTCTCTCCTTGGTAGAATATCCATCATGAAAATGGTGGTGTTCTTATTTTCCAATATCCCCATGGTCCTCCCGCGCGTCTTCTTCAATCGCCTAACCACATTAATGGTGAAGTTGGCTTGGGCCGGTAAACAGCCGCGTGTTAAATGGCAAATAGTGGTTCTTCCTTATTCTATGGGCAGACTTGGAGCACCAGATTTTGAATTATATTATAGGGCAGCGCAGTGTGCCCATGAACATTATTGGATACATGGCTCCCAAGACATCCCACACCTTCGTATAGAGACTGAGGTGGCATCTCCGCTCCCCCTCCCTGCATCACTATTTCAGGCGGCGGATCGGAGGATGGATTTTTTGGACTCTATTAACGGCACGACGCATGCTTGGCACTACCTGCTACAACAAAAAGCGGGTGTGATCCTGTCCTCGCCGTTTGCCCCACTTGATTGGTGCACTTGGCTACCACCGTGCAGAGATACGGGTGTCACACAAGCACTTAATTCTCTAGGCATACTGACAATGGGTGAGCTGTTCGTAGGTGGGGTATTCAAAACCTGGGACGATCTTAACCACAATGATCCAGCACCTTCCATTTTGACGCAATACCAAATCCACAGAACACGTCATGCATTGCGAGAAATTTTAGGGGAGGAATACCTTGAACCCCCGGAATTATTAGCTTTAACACGCATTATACGAACGGAATTCCCAAAGCAAATTGTAGCTAATATTTATAACACTTCAAAGTCGTACAGAGCTAACCATTACACCAAAGCGCGTTTAGCATGGCAGCGGGACTTCAATATTGAAATAGCTGACTCTATGTGGGCATACTGTTGCACCAGTACCAAACGTATCTCGCTTAAAGGGAGACATAAACTGGTACATTTTAAATACCTTAATAGGGTTTATTACACTCTGGAAAGAATGCATAGATACGGTTTACGTGATGACACTAAGTGCGATCGCTGTAATGCACGACTAGCAGATTTCCTCCATTTGGCCTGGAACTACCCAGGGGTCTCTGCCTTCTGGGTCTCAGTTTTTAAGGAACTAGGTCAAATTACTAAGCTATCCCTTGAACCCGACCCTACTTTGGCATTACTGGGCCACTCCAAATTCATTTCCAAGGAGGTCAGAAGGTTGGTTGATATGGGACTGCTGATGGCCAAACGCAGGGTGGCAATTAACTGGTTTCAGGGTCCACTTCCCACGATCGCTCAGTGGAAGAGCGACATGACATTCTTTAGCACACAAATGGAACTTTACAGTGAATTACTCCCCCCACGTAACAGACCTAAACTAAAAAAAATTGGGAATTATACAACATATACCAATTTGCCTCTGCAGGAGATGTTAGCGAGGTGCCTGACTCATTGCAAGACTAGGCTACTCCGCGATCTGTATTAATTTTTCACCAAACTGTAGATGTGAACTTCCCAACCTGTCGACGGATACCGTTATAACATGTAAACACTGCGGTTGGCTAAGCTTGGGTGGGGTAATGCTACTGGGAATGCACATTGCTTTACTGTGTCCTCTGTATACAATTGATGCCTACGGTCTCATGTCTGTACAGTGAGTGTACAATGCAGTGTTTTCTAGATATGCTGAGTCTCACTGTTGTATGCTCTAAGAAATTCAATAAAATAAATTAATATATAACGCTATAACGCTACAACAGGGATACCGGATTAAAAGTAACTTGCTGAACCCAGGATGTATGGGGAGGGAGTGAGTTGGGGGGGTACAGTGTAATTTCAAACATACACAGGGGTGGTAATCCTGTACCTGTTTTGTACTACGATGGTCAGACCGTCACCGGAGATGAGAAAACCAAGCAAACTTGTATGGTCTAAGTCTAACTTGTTGTTACGGTTATGTAATGTTTCATGTCTTTCAAAGTTATTGGAAAAAAAGAAATATTTTATTTAAAAAAAGTAGTTCTCACTGCAAGACCTTGCTGGGCCAAAGACGAAGCAAACAACAAAATATTCAAATGTTTGGCTTGTTAATGGTCTGTGTTGTGGACTTCACACCAGGCCACACATTTTTCCCAGTGTCTGGCATAAAGTAACTTTGGAGAGGGATGCCTGGTAATGAGGAAGACCTCTAAAAACTCAGGTGGTAGATTGAACGCAGTCAACTGTCGCTGCTCAATCTTCACACATGGAGGTGTAGATTGCGCAGCATCGGGCACAGCGACAGATCATGCTCAGAAGGTCTGGGTACCAGACGCTCCTAACCAATTCAGAGCCACTAGGATGACCTGGGCACAGAGGTGGAAGGGCATATAGGAGCCCAGTGCTCCACTTTAGCCGGAGTGCATCTCCTAGAGAGAGCTTTTTTGGGACATCCAACATGCAGATGTTTTGACACAATGCATGCTCAATGTGGTAAAAAGATCCAGCCAGCATTCTCCTCACTATCAGAAGATGGCCTGTGCTGCCTCAGGGTGCAATTGCAATTTGTGAATTGCCAGGCACTGCCGGCTGAGCTCATCCGCCCCCCTTTTTAAAGATCCCACCAGGTGGTTCAGGATCAGGGTGTTGCCCTAATGAGGCTCCAAATCCAGAGGAACAGCACTTCTTGGCACACAGCCCAGGAACCCCGCCCCCTGCCCTGCTCATATGGAGCCAAGTTTCCACTGGAGACCTAATCCTCTGATCTCCATCTCCCCCAGATGACCTGCTCAACCAAGCAGTGACACATCTATCACCACTGACAGCCTTGGTGGTGGTCGAGCAATCTTTAATTCGCAATTTTAGTTTCCAGAAGGGACGTGGCTAAGTCACACGAGGTGTGGGAAAAGAGAATGAACCACTGCATGGGTATGGAGAGTTCTGTGTATGTGGCCAGGGGAAGTCCACAGAAATCTGACAAAATTGGTCTACCAGGGAATATGTTTGGAGCCAATATGCCCTATGACCGAGACAGTAGAAAAAGAAATCAGGAACATTTTCAAGTATGATACACACTAATGGTTCTGATCCTATTTTTAATGTAAACATAAGGTAAGGTAACCAACTTGAAGATAGCAACACACAGTATCTGCTCAGGCCTCCAGACCTAAAGACAACTGAATGGACTCATAACAATACCTTTTCAGAGAGGGGCAGTTAATCCATTGAACAGTATGAAGGCGACAAACAAATGCTCTTAATTATGCTTGTTCTGTTACCATATTACAATCTTGATTGTTTATCAAGTTCATTAATGTATGTTTGTTATCAAATCAGGACTGCTGTAGGAAAGTTTAGGGTGATGTTCTACGAACTTGGGCCAATTAATTTCTGGTAACACACATGCTGACATTATCTGCTACAGCTCCTCAATGATGCATGGTCCAACAGTCTCTCTCCATAACTTAAAAAGATCTCTGCCCTTATCCTACATAGACCTTCACTAATTGCACATGAGTCACAACATGGCTGTACCTCATATAGTTCTTCACTGATGCCTGGCTGGATGTTGCTTTTCGTGCTCAGACTGTCATAGATCTGTGTCATCATGGAGCTGTTGCTTTTACTGTAGGAGTTTACTGCAAATAGTTTTGGTTCTGGCAGGTCTCCCATGAACCGAAGGATGATGTTCCACACTGCCAGAGATGCCTGTGATGAGTAAAAGAAAAAAAAGAAATGTCACATCAGAAGACACCTGGATTTCAACAAACACCTTTAAATATGTCATGGTACTGATTGTAATACCTTCAGCATTGTTAATTATAAGCTCAGGCTTTCAATTGAATGAGGCATACTGTCAGCCCTATAGCCTGTGCCAGGGCATTGAGCAATAACTTAGGGGCCGATTTCTAGGTTGGAGATATGTATACTCAGTATAAACGGCGATGGAGTATACACAGCTCCTAGTTAAAGGTCTGCAATGTCGATTTAATTGCAGATGGACCACAGGTTTGGCTAATACTCCATCACTGCCATAGCCAAACCTCTCTGACGGAGTAAGGATCGACAGAGAAATGCCTACATGTCTACCCACCCAATCAGGATGGTCAGACGTAGCCATTTGTTTACTGTCCCTCACTGCCAGGCACACCCTGGCGGTGAGGGACAGTAAAATGTAAATAACCCCCACCCCTAGAAGATGATTTCCATAGCAAGGGAGGCATTATGGTGTTTATTTTGAAAAAGGAAAATCCCGTTTTGGGATTTTCTTTTTTTTAAAACAGAAAAAACTGTTTGGTGCAGCATGCCACAACCCTGAACCAAAAACCATTATGCATTGATAAGAACTGCTGTGGCAGTTCCTGACAATGCTTTATAAATGACTGCCAGCTTGGATGTCAAATACAAATTTGGCGGGTAGTCTCTTCAGCTGAGGGATGGAGTAAATTACTCCGTCACCCTGGTGGAACATTGGGCCATTATCCAACATATAAATCGGTACCTTAGTTTCTTCTGTGCTAACATGCTGTAACTACACACCCGCTGGACCACATTTTCTCAGGTCCTTCAGCTCTGTTGAATAAAATAACATAAAGCTATTTCATGTGGAACAGAAGGGATTTAGGGTGTGTCACTGTGTAGGAAGCGGGACTTAGGACAAACAGTGGTCCTCTTATTTTGGGGAACAACTTTTCTTAACGTACTATTTATCATGCACTCTTGTCCAACTTAAGTAAAGTTCACTAAGCACGAAAAATATGGAGGCATGACAAGAACAATTATAGCTAAATATCTCCTTTTGGTCAGTCAAACAGAACTTCGGCTTTGAAGGTAACATTCACAGCATAGTGTTTCCACAATGAGGAATAAGCAAAGTGGCAGTCTTATAAATATCATGAACAGCGATGTTTTAGAAAAACATAATGGGAGCTGTGTCAGTACCAACTACATGGCCCTCCTGTAAGTAGCTCCTCTACGTCAAGTAGGAATTATTGTCATCCCTCCTGCTGTTATTACTGTTCAAAACCACCCTCGTAAAAACAATCACCTGGCAGAACTCCAGATGCTGTTGAGTGCCTTAATATGTATCAGTGTAGCCAGCTTCTTAGGTGGAGCCCTTAGAATCAGAAAGATGCAATTTGCACTGGCTCCGGGTCTCGTTGATGTCAAATAACTGTGAACCAGTTTTATTCCTGTAGATAAAATGGCTGGATTCTCTAATTTTAGCTTCTTTTTATATCTTCCCCAGAAGAGAAACACCACCTGCTCCGCAACATCACCATACAAAGCAGACACTTGTCTCTCCCCTGCAAACAAGATAATGGTCTACCAGTTTAATGTCTTTAACACCCACATTGGGAGAAATGCAGAAGTACTGAAACAACCGAAAGACAATGACATATCACATCTATCCCTATAGTGTCCCAAACCCATCTTCATTATAAAAATATATATTTTCTTAAAACTAATCAAACCTAACACCTCTAAAGCATCTCCTTTTTGCTAAATCATGCAGTCCTTTATGACCCTGCTAATGAAAGTGAAAAAAACTATGGTGACAAGTGGATCTTGACCTACAAAGAATGTAATGAATCTGGCATTAAAAATCCAGTTAACCAAAATGGAAAATCTAAATCAAACATTCTTCTGACTAAAACCCAGCCTTTAGAACTTGTACACTCATGACATTAAGGGAATTCAAAACCTCTACTTTTTTAAAAACCTTCTGACAAACCACCTCTGACACAACTCTACCTGCACATCACCAATGAGAAAACCAACAAAGAGCCTTAGAATTATGTCTGCCACTCATTGAAGCACGGTTGTCAAAACGTTTCACGAAATTCAAAGGAATTACAACTGAACATGTATAATTCAACACCAACGCACCACATGCTTGCTCTTCATCTCCATTCGTAGTCAGTTTTTCACACACAGCACCCAGGTCTAAGGACTAGTAGCCACCAGACTCAAACATGACCCAACACCAAGATCAGCTGCAAGGTCTGTATATCCACCACAACTATGCCTTCTTTCCCCACTACTGACGATTGCCCAGTAGTTGTGGACAGATGGCAGAAGAGTACTACAATGTGCTCTGCTTCAGCCTGTCTAAGCACCAACCCTCTCTTTTTTAATGGTCAGAGTGCATAGAGCAGGTTTCGGGGCTCAGATCAATATCTAGGACCTCATATTCCCAACTTGAGATCACTACACTGGTTCCGTGACTATGGTGAAATTACCTTACAGAACATCCTCTCACCCAGGAATCCCTCCATAAAATAAAAGGGCTTTGAATACCTTAGAAACAATGTAAACTTTATCTCCTGAGTACTGGTTCATGCTTCTGACAAAATACCTACTCCACATTCCCATGAATGGTGCAGCATGAAAGGAGGCAGATGTTTCCCTGTACAGAGACCCAACCTGTAGAGAACATTCGTGATGATCGCTCGTGTCACCTACGTAAAAACAATCAAACTAATTTGTTCTTTATCCCTTGTATATTCAACCCTTTTATTCATTTAGACACTTTAGTGTAGAGCTATATAAATGTATTAATTTGCTCATTAATACAAAAGATTCAAGTGAATGGGCAATAGACATTATGGGGACTAGCGCCTTTATGGGTAACAAAGTCTAAATCGGAATTCTGAATTTCAGACTACCTTTAATTAGAATAAGGGCAGGAAAATTGAATACAAATTCATGTAGAAAACTTCCAGTGGAGGAGCATCAGTGTAGGCTCATGTCAGTATATTTTACGCTTTAGCCATAAACATGGCTAAATGTGCTTTGGATCCTAAGCCCATGAGCATAGAATACTTTGGTTATTATTAAAGTATATATCAAAGCAATTTCAACCTTTCAAAGAAAACTAGTAAGCCAGCATTGTTTAAGTTAAATCCACTTCTGCAACTACAGGTTTTAATACTGCTCTGTAAGTACCTAAGCAAATGGCCCAGTGGGTGTTTAAAACTGCAGACTTGGATAGGATAACACCTAAATTGTATAAGCATCATGAATATGAAATTTCTCAATATTTGCTAGGAATGTTTAAATTCACAATATAGGTTGGAGCATTATCACTAACAACTGTTTAGTTCAATATTATTAGATTACTGGAGCGTTGAATTCTTAAATTAAGGCAACGGAGTGGCTCATGGCAAATACTGCCCTTTATAGGCCTTCTGCTGCAAGAACCAAGGTATGTATTTCTGTTTCTCTCTTTTTAATGTAGAGGATTCTGCTCTCAGTGGCTGGAATGTTTAAATGCCCTTACAGAGTTGTAGCCCATCTACCTCAGTCTATACCAGTTGTTAGAGGCTCTCTCGTTCTTTATAGGCCTTCGCCTATGGTTCGTCTATAATTTGAGTCCAGGACCTGTAACAACTGCTTTAGCCCCCAGAGGTGGACTATAATGCTATATTCTAATTCCAAATGTAGTGAATACTATAACTTGTTTAGTGATGTAGGGATTGCTATCGTACAACATTCATATTTATACACACAAACACTCACATATATATATATATGAAAAAAAAGAAGCAGAGAACTCTGGGTAGTTTTCAAGTTTAGGTGGAAAGCAGCTCCTGTTAGGGCACTCTCAACACCAGCGACACTCTAGATCTGCTCACCTGAAATGTCTGCTTTTCTATCAAAGTCTTTAAGCATAGGATTAGCCCAGTGCCATTCATGTCGAGATAGAAAAGGACAAAGTCTTTTGCCATTTCTACAGCAAAGTCTTTCCGCATAGGACTAGCACAGTGCTGGCCATGCCGAGCTGTAAAATGACAAAAGCCATTTACCACTCCAGGCACAATATTACAGCTTTGAATTGGAATGCAGTGAATATATATATATTCACTGAAAAAAATAAAAGTTAAAGTAACTTTATAGTTAGGTGAATATGTCAGTGAAAACATTAACTTTTTAAGCTAAAAAAAACAGAAATTCACCACTTATATTTAGCGGAGCTAACTATAACTTGTGCCCCTGCCATGCACTGCGTATAACCCCCTCATAACATGTTCTATGACATCACTCGTGACATCTCAAGTGACATAATTGATGACATCACTGACAACATCATCCAATGAGTGTGTTAAATTGTTTTATAGTTCACATAGCGTCAGGAACCTACCATATTACTTTTATACCTAATATTGTAAAGCCTGTGTCCAGCTAACCTGTATACATGTTGAACATGATATAAATCTTTGAAATGAAGAGTAACTCTGTGTGCAGGTGACAGTTGAGGATTGTGTTCATTATGCTCCACCTAACTTTTTTGGTACTGCAGGAAAAGTTTCTAGCAGGGCAAAGATTCTACGTACTACATACTAAGTATTGTAAGCAGCCTTGAGTTATAAGACACAATTAATTAATGCGGTTCCGGCCACCATTTAAAAAAATATATTTTGATCCTTAGGTTTTCCCACGGGATCACTGCAATTTATGCCTATTTTATATTTGATTTTGGCCCCAGGTGGGAGTCCCTCTGGATCCATCCAATAGGGACTAGGTGGGCAGGGTATCCCTTCCTTGTCCCTTTATATCTTTTCTTTTCACAAGTTCAGACTAAGTCTACAAGTCCCGCAATGGCTGCCAACAACATTTTTCTGCTGTTGCAGGCAATCCACAAGAGCGCTCGCTCCCACGCCGGCAAAGGCAGGGAAACATGTGTTTGCTCCCATTTGGAGAGAGCATTTTTGAATCTCCCGCCAAACAGGAGCAAACATTAAATATACTCCCAGCCGGCAGGAGCTTGGATAATGCTCCCGCAGGCTCAGAGAAGACTTGTGTTCTGTTTCCCTGCCCGCAACAGAACAACATGTTGCATTCACATGGCGGGAGGAGCATAAATAGCTGCTCCCTCCGGTCGAGAACTTACCATGTCATGAGTGATATAATATGTGACGTCATCAGCAGTGCATTGCGGGGGCGTGAGTTAGAGTTAGTTGAACTAACTATACCGGGGGAATTTCACGGGTTTTGTACGAATGCAATGTCCAACTAACTATAACTTTCCCTAAAACCTATGGTTTTTCAGTGAATTTCTAAGGTTTTTTAAATGCTAATTTCTAACTATAACGTGCCTGAAACCTATGGTTTTTTCAGTGAATTTCAAAGGTTTTTTAAATGCTAATTTCTAACTATAACGTGCCTGAAACCTACGTTTTTTTTAGTGAATTTCAAAGGTTTTTTAAATGCTAATTTCTAACTATGCCTACAAAGGTAGGACATGTGAAGAAAGAGGAATTAAAGCGCAGAAAGAAGAAAGACAAATTCAGAAAGAGGTAACAGAAGTCCAAAAACACGAAGAAAAGTGCAGGAAGAAGCAAGAGATGTGCAGAAAGAACCAACAGAGGAGCAGAAAGTCCTCCTGTGCCCCCAACTTTTTGCTGATGAATACTGGTGAAAACTGACTCTGACTAACCAGGCCTAGAGCCAGTGCTATGCTAAAAGACACTTAGAATACAGTGAAAACACCTACATACACTAGGGAACACTATGCATTGGGCTACCCCTGTGTTTAGCATGACCTCCTCTGTATTTGCCATGAGTTGGTGCCTGGGCCATTGCATAAGTACATGGGTACTGACTGGATGATTAGAGTACTGCAAGGGGGCACCACCTGACAGGGAGCCCTCACTGCAACAGTGAAGTATTGTTACATATAAGTCATCTTGAGTACGTCACACAATTACTAAAAAAGTGACAAAAACGAGGCAAAGATGGAGTAAGCAATTTGGTATTACATAGTTGTAGGTGACTGCCTTTGTGCATAATGTCACAAATAGTTCTGAGCGTGTGTAAGTACCTCGTACCCAGTAACCAGTTTCATAAATTGGAGTCCACTACATGTAAACACAGGTTGCCCAGCATGTCTCACAGCCTGCAGCCTTTCTCTGGATTTAATCTTTAAAATGCTTGGTACGCGTTATCTTTACTTTTAATTAGGGAGAGAACCAACTTCATTAAAGTCATTTGGAGTGGATTATTTTTCCCTATTTTAATTTCACACTACACTTTCACTTCACCTACACCAAGACCCTTACTCGCACTTCACCTGCCGGCTTCGGAATAAAGATCGCCGTTAAGTAGGCCCCATCACGGGCGCCTGATCGGGCATTGCAGCGCCGGCCCGAGTAGGAGCAGACCCAATGATGAAGCAAGACACCTTCTTGTCAGGTGTGTGAGGGTCTTTTTCCAACAAGGAGATCACTCTCCTGCATTGTACTGGTGGTTACCATACAGTTAGGATCTGTCTTTTGTCTTTCGCTTTCTATTAGGAACTGCATACCTTTTGTATATACATAGTCTCTGGGGTACGTATGCTGGACCTTATTATAAAAAAAACCCTCATTTTTTTTTTTTCCCCCTCGACTTGGTCTCCACTATAATATCATGCTCATTATTTTCCATATTTCACATAGTTCTTGAAGATAATTTCACCCCTGTGATTTTAACCAATAGGAAGCCTAGAAGTCAGTAACAAACACAGCAATATACTCCTGTATTCTGTGGTACTGCTTCACACGCCAAATTCCCCGTTTGAAAAACCATGTAGTATAAAAATGCATTACGGGTAACATTACAGTACAATCGTGCCATCTTGGGGCCCTGGCCATATTTACAAACCCCTCAACCGTTGGCCTTACAGTTGATTGTCACCAGAACCACTTAATGGCATTAGATGACGTTCACTGATTCATTTTTATTACACGTGTTTCTATCATGTGGCGCGAGGCTTGTCTGTAAAGTGTATCTGTTTAAAATACAAGCCACATAGTTGGAAGTAACGTAGTGCAATTGCCACGACGCGATTCAAATAATTATAGAGCGCTTTAGAAAAATAGTCCCCTCTTTTCGCCACGGGTTCTGACAGGAAAGCTGCTTAATTTCCTTAAGGGCTTATCGGGCAGAAAGAGTATTTGACATTTGAAAACAAGGCTTTTCTCTCATCTGCTGAACAGTTTCCAGTCACGCTGTGGCCAACACAAATGAACAAACTATAGTGTCTGGCTGAAAAAGCAACCCCTTAAGGCGGAAAAGACACACTTTGCAGATCTCCTATTGAGATCTCGTTAATTACCATAGAAAATTAAAACTCTTCTGGTCCAGGTCTTCTTTTCTTTTCTGCCATGAATCAATTCCAGCTGCATTAGCCCGCAGATACTCACACCACCCGCCTGACTGCTAAGGGGGATGCTTTTTAAGGGAAGTCATTTACCACAATCCAAGATGTAGCCTGGCAGAAATTCAATAACTGTTTGAGATATGCTCATTCAGGCTCCGTGCTCTGTGGTTTCTAGCCTGTCATACAAAGCATTTTGCCTGCATTCATCCTTTTAAAAAAACCTGCATACGGTTACCAAACAGAATCCAGGTGAATAATTTCACATCGCCCTGGAAAAGACGCAGGAAATCGGATCCTCCCAAATCCCCATCCTTTGATGTGTTTACAAACTGGTAAATGCGCCCACAATAGACCCGTGGACATGCAAATTCATCTAAGAGAATATCGTGGCTCGGCTAGCTCGGTACACTCCAGAATAAAAGCATGCAACGTAAGCTGATGGACCTGGAAATGCCTGCATCGGAAACACACGGTGAAATAAGAACTTAGCTACGAAAAGGGGTGCGTAGAGCGGTTTGGACGACAGGAGCAGCTTAAAGTTTGAAGTTTGCGCTGCCTGCTAAACTGCAAGATATTCATTTACATGCGGAGCAGGTATTCCAACTATTTGGCTGAGCATATTACACTTCCTTCAGAAATAATAGAACACTCCCCCTCTCCCCTCCAGCCAGCCCCTCCGCCGCTCCTTTCATGGCTGCAGCATCTTAGCATGAGTAGACCGCTGAGCAGGCAGCAGCATATCAGTGTGACAGCTGATCAGATGAACAATGCACCAATGACCAGCAGAACCACCGCAATGACACAACGAATCCTGAAAGCCGCCAGACTTGCGTCCGCCCGCACTGGATTGCGAGCTCAACAGCTGAGAAGGAACTCACCGGGAAACGCGAGGGATCGGAGAGGAGGCAGCGCGCAGCGCCCCTCGGGCTGCAGGATTTGTGTGTTCAAGCTGGGCTCAAGTCGCATGCACGCCGTGGTTACACGCGCCCTGCTTGGTTACAGGGGTTCAGGGGATTACCAGTGCTGTTTAGCTGCAAGTTATATAGTACTCACAGATGCATTTTAAAAAACATTAATTGGGCAATGCCCCCGGGCCTTATTTAAATGAAGGGCGGGAGCGAATTTGGCTGATTTAAAAAAAAAAAAAAGTTTTTTTCTGTTTTCTTGTGCCTCGGTTATTCCGAGGCACAAGATGGCTGCCAACACTTCCTGGTTTGAAGTGTTGACAGCCAATTAGCATGAAGCTCGTGCTCGGGAGGATCCGCGGCCCTAGATATATATGTGATTTTACTTTTGATTTTCTCAGCAACTACTGAACGGATTTACACCATTTAACCAAAAGGTATGACTCTGAACCAAGGGCTACCTTTTTGCCAAATTTGGTGTAATTCCGTTCAGCAGTTCGGGCTGTGGCTGCGACTAAAGGTTCCTGTGGAAAATTGCATGGGGAAAACACGTTTTGGGACCCCCCTTTTTTCTCGGCCCCTGCTTGACGAATCACCCTGTGACTTTCAGGATAGGAACAGACCGGAGCGGGTCAAAAGTTTTGAAATTTTCACGAAGATTCGTCAACCGGCACCAAAGTTATTGGGAATAGAATGTTGCCGATTTCCTATGGAAAATAGGTCCTAACTATAACTACCTACTGGTGACCACCAGTAGGTTATATATATATATATATATATATATATATATATATATATATATATATATATATATATATATTCCGACAACGCTGTAATTCCTCCTTTCCTGAATCCCCAGCAACCACGGACACCAATTGAGCTTCAATCCGGTCTTTTTAATGAGAGCAAATAGGCAAACAATACTCTACGCGTTTCGGGATCACACTCCCTTGATCACGAGTAAGGCAAAGTAAACCAGGAAGTGCAATAAATAGTCATGTGATTCTTTTGATAAACAAAGAAAACAGACTCTTAGGCTACTCGTTACTTCACGAGGCCATTTTTTTCTTGAAAGCAACTTTAACAAAGTTCCGACAAAATTGCATTTCGTGGGACTGAGTAACACGTTTGATGTGATCTGAACATTCATTGCATTATATACTAATCAGTGACTATTCCCGTTCATTTAAATCATGAATATATGCATTTCATCAAATTCCGATTCACTCGTAATTATTTCAAAACCATTGTCCATTCCAGCCCAAGTGGGCATTGTATACAATGTCCAAATTAATTATTTGAACGAAAATTATTTTTACTTGACATTTAAATCGCATGTATGCATCTTCAGTCAACACTTCTTGCCCCAGTGGGCTTATCAGAGATACTCAATCTTCCATATGTCACCAGAATAGATCAAATTTTGCATCTACAAGAAAAAACAAATAAATCAATCAACAATTAATCAAAACAAATGAAGTAAGACTATACTTCCTGAAACTTTGCAATTTAAAATTCATAAAAACATTTTTTGCAATAGCATTTATACACGAGTTGCTGACTCTCGTTTCAAAAATGCTGGCCTGTGAAGATTCAACATAAACATGTTCAAATTCATCCTAAGTGCACCGCTAACTCTTCGTCACAGTTATGACCTATCGGGGCCAAAGTACCATACTGGATTATTAGTTTTGACTCCAATCGTCTGAGGTCCTGTACTCTATTTCCTCCTCTCTCATTCATCTTTATTGTGTCAAGGACACAAAAACTCAGTAAATCACTGTTTTGATTATGATGACTCAGGAAGTGTCGTGCAACAGGGTATTGTTTATCGCCATGCTTGATGGCGCGAAGGTGTTCTAAAATTCTAATTTTAGCCTTATGTATGGTGCTGCCGATATAGGCTTTTTTACAAGGACAAAACAGGGCATAGACGGCATAATCTGTGTTGCATGATGTATGTTTTAAAATCTTGTGGGGCTTTTTGTTTGGAGAAAGGATGCATTCCTTGCAGTTTTTGCTATGTTTGCACGCCTTACACTTTCTGCATGTGTAAAAGCCTTGTACTCCTAGGATGTTGGTTTGTGTAGGTTCAATAGTTCTGCACAGTGTGTCCTTTAATGATTTCGCCTTTCTATATGTGACTTGTGGAAACAATTCCACACTTTTTGAAAGGTCACTGTCAGTGTGTAACACTGGCCAAAAAGTGTTGAGGCTCTTGCGCAAATCACTGGCTTGATTATTAAAGGAGGTAATGAACCTTATTTTCTCTGTCCCATCATCTTTTATTTCTTTTTCAGTTAATAATGATTCCCTTGATCTTTTAGCTACTTCTATCTTTGCTCTGTTCACAACAGTCTTTGAGTAACCTCTTTCCAGAAATCTCAGAGTCATCACTCCTTCTTCCTTTTCGTAATCCTCCGGGGAGCTGCAATTGCGCTTGGCTCGCAAGAGTTCTCCCAAAGGGATACTGTCTAGCAGAGGTTTTGGGTGACAGCTGCGTGCGTGCAAAAGGCTGTTTCCAGCAGTTTTTTTCCTAAAAAGGCAGCTTTTTAATTTGTCATTTTGGATAGTAAGGGAAAGATCAAGAAACTCAATGGTACTCTGTGACCATTGGCTTGTGAACTGAAGATTGTAGATGTTGTCATTAAGGCTTTCTACAAACAGATTTGCTTCGGTCTCACTGCCATTCCAGATACACAGGATGTCGTCGATGTACCTCACCCACTTAACTATCTTATTTTTAAAAACATCATGTTCTTTAACAACCTTTTCCTCCCAGTACCCCAAATAGAGACAAGCAAAGCAAGGAGCAAAGCAAGTCCCCATTGAAGTACCGAGAGATTGTTTGTAAATTTTGCCATCGAAAGTGAAGAAGTTTTGTGTTAGACAGGAAGTCATCATTTCAATAAGCATCTGAGTGTGCCTGAGGTATGAGATGGATCTCTCACTAAGATAATGTTTACATGCTGCAAGTCCCAACTCATGTGGTATACAAGTGTAGAGACTTGCAACATCTAAAGATAGGAGCGAAAATTCTCTCTTCCACTCCAAATTCTCTATTACTTTCAGAAAATGACCTGAGTCCTTTATGTACGATGGAAGCTTAGTGACAAAGGGTTGCAAAAAAAAGTCGACATATTTGGAAGTGTTTTCCATACAGCTACCTCTGGAAGAAACAATCGGTCTACCTGGGGGGTCTGTTGGGTTCTTATGGATCTTTGGTAAAAGGTATAGAGCTGGTAATTTGGGATATCTGCATGTCAAAAAATCATACTCATTTTTCTCTAGTACCCCATCTTTCTTCCATTTGTCTAAGCTTGTTTGAAACAGTCTTATGGAATGTTCGTACTCCATCCTATTACTCCTTTGATATTTCTCACTGTCAGCTAGTTGTTGCATGCCCTCATTAATATATTTCCTTCGTGATTGAACAACCACGTTGCCCCCTTTGTCTGATTTTTTGATAACTATAGAGTTATCATTTTTCAAATTATTGATAGCCTCTCTTTGTGCTGATGTAACATTCATCCATCCATGCCACTTTCTCTTTGAAAGTTTCATTAACTCCTGAGTTACTCCTTTCTCAAATACTTCAATTGCATCGTTCTTAATTTGTGGAAAAAAGATGGACTTAGGTTTAAATGGATTTTTTGCATTTAAATTAAGGATGACATTTTCATTCTCAAAATCAATAAAAGGATTATCGTTGTTTGTTGCTAAGCCTGCCAATACATTGGCTGTATGAAGTAACTCGGCATCATTAATACTTACAGCGCTTGGTTCAACATTCATGCTTTCTACTTGAGTTTCCACCTTAGTTGCAAACCATTTTTTAATGCGTAATTTCCTAGTGAAATGGAAAAGGTCTATTCGGCTTTGCGTGTAATTAAAGTCATTTGATGGACAAAAAGTAAGTCCAAGGGCAAGTAGTTCTATCTCAAAATCACTAAGCACTCTGTCAGATAAATTGATTACCGTTTTCTTATCCATTACTTCATCTTGCTTTGGCCCCTTGTACGACTTCCCACTGGGCTCATATTGTCTTTGCGTGTTGACTTGTTTCCTCTTCTTGCGCCTCTGCCTCCTCTTCCACGACCTCGTGTACTTCCTTGTTTGTTGTTGGTTTGTCTCCCCTTGGCCATCATGTTGAATTCTGTTAAAATGCTTGTTTTTACCCCATCGAAGTTAGAGATGTTCGAAACTTCACTGCTGCTGGCGATACTTCCGTCAGTCTGGGGTTCAGTGTCTGTAAGTTCTTCTTGTGGAATAGTATCTCTGGTAGTATTGTCCGTTGTTGGCATTTCAACAGGGGGATTTTTTCGAAGTTGGTCGTATTTTTTTGCAAAGGTTAGGATTTGCCCTTTTTGATAATCCACCAAATCTCTTTGAAACTTTCTCTGTTTTTTCACTTTGATGTCACTCTCAATTCTTTCTAGATTTCTTTCCATTTTGTCCATTTCTTTCTTGAATTCTTCTTGCTCACAGAGCGCTTTGATCTGTTCCGTTAAGTTATCAATGACGTCTCCCAGTCTCTCACAATCCTTCTTGGCATATTTCACCAATAATGTTAACATGTTTGTTGAGCAGTTGTGGTTATTAATTGCCCAGTCATTCACTAGTTCAGGGTCCGGATCACTGAAAGTAGGTGTGATAAAGATCCGTAACCCTCTGGGTACTCTACCTACATCAATATATTTTTGTAGGGTGGTGGCTTCCCACCATTTATTCTGCTCCGTTTTTAATGCCTTCCACAGTTGGTCCCATAATTGTCGTTTATTGGATATTGGTCTGTCTTTGTTAGTTGATGATCCATTTTCAGCTGTCTCCACAGTTACAGCATTCTCGAACATCCTGTCCGCAGCTTCTGCGCGTTTATTGTTCCTTATTGTTGCCATTGCTTGCTCTTCCAATTCGAACGCTAATCAGCGTGACCGTTTATCGCTCCAAAAGTCTGTTGGCTTTCACCTTGACTTTTTGACCCATCGGCGCATTAGTGACAACACCGCTCCGGTATGACAAAGACTAGAAGGGAACCATCCTGAACTGTGATTAAACGTTCAATCCCGCTTCTGCTTAAATCATCCTCAGTGAAAGAAAATGCGCGGGTAGGGGGTTTAATAATATCACATGACTGAAGATGCATACATGCGATTTAAATGTCAAGTAAAAATAATTTTCGTTCAAATAATTAATTTGGACATTGTATACAATGCCCACTTGGGCTGGAATGGACAATGGTTTTGAAATAATTACGAGTGAATCGGAATTTGATGAAATGCATATATTCATGATTTAAATGAACGGGAATAGTCACTGATTAGTATATAATGCAATGAATGTTCAGATCACATCAAACGTGTTACTCAGTCCCACGAAATGCAATTTTGTCGGAACTTTGTTAAAGTTGCTTTCAAGAAAAAAATGGCCTCGTGAAGTAACGAGTAGCCTAAGAGTCTGTTTTCTTTGTTTATCAAAAGAATCACATGACTATTTATTGCACTTCCTGGTTTACTTTGCCTTACTCGTGATCAAGGGAGTGTGATCCCGAAACGCGTAGAGTATTGTTTGCCTATTTGCTCTCATTAAAAAGACCGGATTGAAGCTCAATTGGTGTCCGTGGTTGCTGGGGATTCAGGAAAGGAGGAATTACAGCGTTGTCGGAATACGTAGAGGTTTGCCACCTCGCTGCGGACCACCATCACAAGTGAGTAGGGGGAGGGCTAACGGTAGCGGTTTGCTACCATTGCGGTTTGTGATATTATTAAACCCCCTACCCGCGCATTTTCTTTCACTGAGGATGATTTAAGCAGAAGCGGGATTGAACGTTTAATCACAGTTCAGGATGGTTCCCTTCTAGTCTTTGTCATACCGGAGCGGTGTTGTCACTAATGCGCCGATGGGTCAAAAAGTCAAGGTGAAAGCCAACAGACTTTTGGAGCGATAAACGGTCACGCTGATTAGCGTTCGAATTGGAAGAGCAAGCAATGGCAACAATAAGGAACAATAAACGCGCAGAAGCTGCGGACAGGATGTTCGAGAATGCTGTAACTGTGGAGACAGCTGAAAATGGATCATCAACTAACAAAGACAGACCAATATCCAATAAACGACAATTATGGGACCAACTGTGGAAGGCATTAAAAACGGAGCAGAATAAATGGTGGGAAGCCACCACCCTACAAAAATATATTGATGTAGGTAGAGTACCCAGAGGGTTACGGATCTTTATCACACCTACTTTCAGTGATCCGGACCCTGAACTAGTGAATGACTGGGCAATTAATAACCACAACTGCTCAACAAACATGTTAACATTATTGGTGAAATATGCCAAGAAGGATTGTGAGAGACTGGGAGACGTCATTGATAACTTAACGGAACAGATCAAAGCGCTCTGTGAGCAAGAAGAATTCAAGAAAGAAATGGACAAAATGGAAAGAAATCTAGAAAGAATTGAGAGTGACATCAAAGTGAAAAAACAGAGAAAGTTTCAAAGAGATTTGGTGGATTATCAAAAAGGGCAAATCCTAACCTTTGCAAAAAAATACGACCAACTTCGAAAAAATCCCCCTGTTGAAATGCCAACAACGGACAATACTACCAGAGATACTATTCCACAAGAAGAACTTACAGACACTGAACCCCAGACTGACGGAAGTATCGCCAGCAGCAGTGAAGTTTCGAACATCTCTAACTTCGATGGGGTAAAAACAAGCATTTTAACAGAATTCAACATGATGGCCAAGGGGAGACAAACCAACAACAAACAAGGAAGTACACGAGGTCGTGGAAGAGGAGGCAGAGGCGCAAGAAGAGGAAACAAGTCAACACGCAAAGACAATATGAGCCCAGTGGGAAGTCGTACAAGGGGCCAAAGCAAGATGAAGTAATGGATAAGAAAACGGTAATCAATTTATCTGACAGAGTGCTTAGTGATTTTGAGATAGAACTACTTGCCCTTGGACTTACTTTTTGTCCATCAAATGACTTTAATTACACGCAAAGCCGAATAGACCTTTTCCATTTCACTAGGAAATTACGCATTAAAAAATGGTTTGCAACTAAGGTGGAAACTCAAGTAGAAAGCATGAATGTTGAACCAAGCGCTGTAAGTATTAATGATGCCGAGTTACTTCATACAGCCAATGTATTGGCAGGCTTAGCAACAAACAACGATAATCCTTTTATTGATTTTGAGAATGAAAATGTCATCCTTAATTTAAATGCAAAAAATCCATTTAAACCTAAGTCCATCTTTTTTCCACAAATTAAGAACGATGCAATTGAAGTATTTGAGAAAGGAGTAACTCAGGAGTTAATGAAACTTTCAAAGAGAAAGTGGCATGGATGGATGAATGTTACATCAGCACAAAGAGAGGCTATCAATAATTTGAAAAATGATAACTCTATAGTTATCAAAAAATCAGACAAAGGGGGCAACGTGGTTGTTCAATCACGAAGGAAATATATTAATGAGGGCATGCAACAACTAGCTGACAGTGAGAAATATCAAAGGAGTAATAGGATGGAGTACGAACATTCCATAAGACTGTTTCAAACAAGCTTAGACAAATGGAAGAAAGATGGGGTACTAGAGAAAAATGAGTATGATTTTTTGACATGCAGATATCCCAAATTACCAGCTCTATACCTTTTACCAAAGATCCATAAGAACCCAACAGACCCCCCAGGTAGACCGATTGTTTCTTCCAGAGGTAGCTGTATGGAAAACACTTCCAAATATGTCGACTTTTTTTTGCAACCCTTTGTCACTAAGCTTCCATCGTACATAAAGGACTCAGGTCATTTTCTGAAAGTAATAGAGAATTTGGAGTGGAAGAGAGAATTTTCGCTCCTATCTTTAGATGTTGCAAGTCTCTACACTTGTATACCACATGAGTTGGGACTTGCAGCATGTAAACATTATCTTAGTGAGAGATCCATCTCATACCTCAGGCACACTCAGATGCTTATTGAAATGATGACTTCCTGTCTAACACAAAACTTCTTCACTTTCGATGGCAAAATTTACAAACAATCTCTCGGTACTTCAATGGGGACTTGCTTTGCTCCTTGCTTTGCTTGTCTCTATTTGGGGTACTGGGAGGAAAAGGTTGTTAAAGAACATGATGTTTTTAAAAATAAGATAGTTAAGTGGGTGAGGTACATCGACGACATCCTGTGTATCTGGAATGGCAGTGAGACCGAAGCAAATCTGTTTGTAGAAAGCCTTAATGACAACATCTACAATCTTCAGTTCACAAGCCAATGGTCACAGAGTACCATTGAGTTTCTTGATCTTTCCCTTACTATCCAAAATGACAAATTAAAAAGCTGCCTTTTTAGGAAAAAAACTGCTGGAAACAGCCTTTTGCACGCACGCAGCTGTCACCCAAAACCTCTGCTAGACAGTATCCCTTTGGGAGAACTCTTGCGAGCCAAGCGCAATTGCAGCTCCCCGGAGGATTACGAAAAGGAAGAAGGAGTGATGACTCTGAGATTTCTGGAAAGAGGTTACTCAAAGACTGTTGTGAACAGAGCAAAGATAGAAGTAGCTAAAAGATCAAGGGAATCATTATTAACTGAAAAAGAAATAAAAGATGATGGGACAGAGAAAATAAGGTTCATTACCTCCTTTAATAATCAAGCCAGTGATTTGCGCAAGAGCCTCAACACTTTTTGGCCAGTGTTACACACTGACAGTGACCTTTCAAAAAGTGTGGAATTGTTTCCACAAGTCACATATAGAAAGGCGAAATCATTAAAGGACACACTGTGCAGAACTATTGAACCTACACAAACCAACATCCTAGGAGTACAAGGCTTTTACACATGCAGAAAGTGTAAGGCGTGCAAACATAGCAAAAACTGCAAGGAATGCATCCTTTCTCCAAACAACAAGCCCCACAAGATTTTAAAACATACATCATGCAACACAGATTATGCCGTCTATGCCCTGTTTTGTCCTTGTAAAAAAGCCTATATCGGCAGCACCATACATAAGGCTAAAATTAGAATTTTAGAACACCTTCGCGCCATCAAGCATGGCGATAAACAATACCCTGTTGCACGACACTTCCTGAGTCATCATAATCAAAACAGTGATTTACTGAGTTTTTGTGTCCTTGACACAATAAAGATGAATGAGAGAGGAGGAAATAGAGTACAGGACCTCAGACGATTGGAGTCAAAACTAATAATCCAGTATGGTACTTTGGCCCCGATAGGTCATAACTGTGACGAAGAGTTAGCGGTGCACTTAGGATGAATTTGAACATGTTTATGTTGAATCTTCACAGGCCAGCATTTTTGAAACGAGAGTCAGCAACTCGTGTATAAATGCTATTGCAAAAAATGTTTTTATGAATTTTAAATTGCAAAGTTTCAGGAAGTATAGTCTTACTTCATTTGTTTTGATTAATTGTTGATTGATTTATTTGTTTTTTCTTGTAGATGCAAAATTTGATCTATTCTGGTGACATATGGAAGATTGAGTATCTCTGATAAGCCCACTGGGGCAAGAAGTGTTGACTGAAGATGCATACATGCGATTTAAATGTCAAGTAAAAATAATTTTCGTTCAAATAATTAATTTGGACATTGTATACAATGCCCACTTGGGCTGGAATGGACAATGGTTTTGAAATAATTACGAGTGAATCGGAATTTGATGAAATGCATATATTCATGATTTAAATGAACGGGAATAGTCACTGATTAGTATATAATGCAATGAATGTTCAGATCACATCAAACGTGTTACTCAGTCCCACGAAATGCAATTTTGTCGGAACTTTGTTAAAGTTACTTTCAAGAAAAAAATGGCCTCGTGAAGTAACGAGTAGCCTAAGAGTCTTTTTTCTTTGTTTATCAAAAGAATCACATGACTATTTATTGCACTTCCTGGTTTACTTTGCCTTACTCGTGATCAAGGGAGTGTGATCCCGAACATCAAACATCACCAAGTTGCCTGCTGTGGAAGACACCGCACCACAGGTAAGTATTTGCCAAAATCTGTTTATTGATGGAAGCAGCAGCGTGAATCACAACTTAGTCCACCAAATTCAAAAGTCCATTCCCGACGCGTTTCGTGTATCACTTCCTCAGGGGCATAGGGCTTGAAGGCAACAGCAAGGCATTTTTGGCGGCATCTTTTTGAATTCCAAACACCCCGCCTCAGTGGGCGTGGCCCTCGCAGTGGCCTGCTGGTACTTGTAGTGCCCACCTTCTTCCTCTAGTGAGTTGCTTGCTGTTGGCAATCAGAATCAATGACATCACAGTGGATCGTGGCACCAGATTGTAGTTCACTGCCAACGCTTGTATTCCCCTCAAAAATGGCACCCGTGCCATTAGCAAATCCGCCGGTTGACGGGTTCGCAGGAATGCTGTAAACAGCATCGGGTCGTCTTCCGCGGCTCAGGCTAGCCGCTAAACATCAAACATCACCAAGTTGCCTGCTGTGGAAGACGCCGCACCACAGGTAAGTATTTGCCAAAATCTGTTTATTGATGGAAGCAGCAGCGTGAATCACAACTTAGTCCACCAAATTCAAAAGTCCATTCCCGACGCGTTTCGTGTATCACTTCCTCAGGGGCATAGGGCTTGAAGGCAACAGCAAGGCATTTTTGGCGGCATCTTTTTGAATTCCAAACACCCCGCCTCAGTGGGCGTGGCCCTCGAAGTGGCCTGCTGGTACTTGTAGTGCCCACCTTCTTCCTCTAGTGAGTTGCTTGCTGTTGGCAATCAGAATCAATGACATCACAGTGGATCGTGGCACCAGATTGTAGTTCACTGCCAACGCTTGTATTCCCCTCAAAAACGGCACCCGTGCCATTAGCAAATCCGCCGGTTGACGGGTTCGCAGGAATGCTGTAAACAGCATCGGGTCGTCTTCCGCGGCTCAGGCTAGCCGCTAAACATCAAACATCACCAAGTTGCCTGCTGTGGAAGACGCCGCACCACAGGTAAGTATTTGCCAAAATCTGTTTATTGATGGAAGCAGCAGCGTGAATCACAACTTAGTCCACCAAATTCAAAAGTCCATTCCCGACGCGTTTCGTGTATCACTTCCTCAGGGGCATAGGGCTTGAAGGCAACAGCAAGGCATTTTTGGCGGCATCTTTTTGAATTCCAAACACCCCGCCTCAGTGGGCGTGGCCCTCGAAGTGGCCTGCTGGTACTTGTAGTGCCCACCTTCTTCCTCTAGTGAGTTGCTTGCTGTTGGCAATCAGAATCAATGACATCACAGTGGATCGTGGCACCAGATTGTAGTTCACTGCCAACGCTTGTATTCCCCTCAAAAACGGCACCCGTGCCATTAGCAAATCCGCCGGTTGACGGGTTCGCAGGAATGCTGTAAACAGCATCGGGTCGTCTTCCGCGGCTCAGGCTAGCCGCTAAACATCAAACATCACCAAGTTGCCTGCTGTGGAAGACGCCGCACCACAGGTAAGTATTTGCCAAAATCTGTTTATTGATGGAAGCAGCAGCGTGAATCACAACTTAGTCCACCAAATTCAAAAGTCCATTCCCGACGCGTTTCGTGTATCACTTCCTCAGGGGCATAGGGCTTGAAGGCAACAGCAAGGCATTTTTGGCGGCATCTTTTTGAATTCCAAACACCCCGCCTCAGTGGGCGTGGCCCTCGAAGTGGCCTGCTGGTACTTGTAGTGCCCACCTTCTTCCTCTAGTGAGTTGCTTGCTGTTGGCAATCAGAATCAATGACATCACAGTGGATCGTGGCACCAGATTGTAGTTCACTGCCAACGCTTGTATTCCCCTCAAAAACGGCACCCGTGCCATTAGCAAATCCGCCGGTTGACAGGTTCGCAGGAATTAGGCAGTTCAAACAAATGGGCAGATTCAGAAAAGAACCAGAAATTGTAACATCGGAATCAGGATCTGATATGTATTCAGATTTGGATGAGGCACCTGCGACTGCAGTTGATGAATCAGCACCCACTTTCAAACCCTTTGAAGAATATCGTTTTTTACAAACAAACATGACATTGAGATCCCGACCCCCAGAGTCAGTACGAGGAAAAGGGAGAGGAAGAGGCGGAACCGCAAAAGGAAGAAAACAAGGAGAGGTGGAAGGAAGCGCCAAGGAAACAATGCCACATGGGAGACAAACACGGCAATCCAAGCAGAAGTAATGGGTGAGAAAAACTTGACAGTTTTGAACTTATCTTCCCATGTCTTAACCAAGGCAGAGGAGTCTCTGCTTGAACTCGGTTTGACTTTTTGTCCAATGGCAAATTTTGATTATGCTAGAACTCGAATTGATGTGTTTCTCTTTGTTCGCAAGTTGAAATTGCTCAAGATGTTCATGCAGAAAATGAATAGGCGTACGGTTGAATTTGATACCAGTGAAACTGATACAAGTGTCCTGATTTCTAAGAATCTATGTCTGGGAGATATTGATGGTATTGCATCTGTAATGGAGCTTTGTGGTGAATCAACTGTTGATGAACGGGTTCTATTGGAACAGATGGGGTTGGAATTAACAGGGAAAGTTTCCACGAAATTTAAGTCTAAGTCGACCTTCAACCCTAAAACCCCGCATGATTCCCTCGACACTTTTCACGAGGTAGTGGTGAGGGATCTGATGCGTATCTGGGATACGACCAAAAACAGACACGCTCACAACTTATCACCCGAACAAAGACAGATATTGGGTACCTTGAATAATGATCCAGGGTTTATAATAAAGCCTTCGGATAAAGGGGGCAATGTTGTCCTATGGGACATCAACTTGTATAAACAAGAGGCTCATTTACAACTGATCCTTTCTGGTAATTATGTCAAATCGAGCAGGGAAGACTACACCCGGGCAATGAATACTTACTATAACAAATTGGGGGAATGGAGGAAGAAAGGCCTTTTAGAAGAGAGTGAATATAAATTTCTCTTTGTGAAGCATCCGGTGGCATCCTGTTTTTATATGTTACCAAAGGTCCACAAGAACCCAGTTGTTCCCCCAGGCAGACCAATAGTCTCGGCCAAAGGCAGTCTTCTCGAAAATACTTCAACTTTCCTTGATGCTTTTCTTTCCCCCTACGTACTGACCCTCCCCTCATACTGTAGGGACAGCACAGATTTCATTAATCAAATTGAGGGTATATTGTGGCAAGAGAATTTTTGGCTTGCAACGGTGGATGTGGTATCGTTGTATACCTGCATTAAGCATACTGATGGAGTACAGGCGTGCAAACATTTTTTCAGGGACAGGTCTATTTTTTTATATGATCAAACTAATATGCTTCTTGATATGCTGGTATTCTGTTTGAATAATAACTTTTTCCTGTTTGAAGATCAATGGTTTAAGCAAGAGGTTGGCACGGCGATGGGAAGCTGCTTCGCGCCGAGCTATGCCTGCATGATGATGGGGTGGTGGGAGGAGCAACTTGTGTGGACGGATGCTAATGAATACTTGACAAAAGATATTGTTTTCTACACCAGATTCATTGATGATATCTTTCTAATCTGGGGGGGATCAAGAGCAAACTTTGATATGCTACTCCAGGTGTTCAACAGTAATAATGTTAATCTTCGTTTCACACATAAAGTTGCGCAGGATGAGATGGATTTTTTGGATGTACGAGTTAGGATTGAGGATGGGGCTTTAACTACTAGCCTATACAGGAAGTCCTCAGCTGGCAACAGCATCCTACATGCCAGGAGCCACCATCCCCCAAAACTTAAGTGGAGTATCCCCTATGGGGAACTACTAAGGGCTAGACGAAATTGCAGCTCGATGAGTAGTTTCGAAAAAGAACAGGAGATCATGTTACAAAGATTTCGAGAGAGGGGATACCCGGAGGATGTTCTTTTGAGTGCTAAGGAAAACGTATCTAAACAGAGTAGAGCTACACTACTGATCAAAAGACCTCTGCCTGACAAAGGGGTAAATAACATCAGGATGATTACTACTTTTAATGTGGCAGCAAAGGCTGTAAGTGACACGCTGAATAAACACTGGCATTTGGTCAAAGGTGACCCAATTGTGGGTACAAGTGTCAATGCGTATCCTCAGATAACTTATCGCAAAGCACGTTCTTTAAGGGACATGCTTGTGAAAAGTTACTTAGGAACAAGTAAGAAGTTGACATGGATACAACAGCAGAATGGTTTTTTCAAGTGTGGGAAATGTAAGGCGTGTAGTACCAGCAAGAATGTGAAATCCTACCCCTTACCAACAGGGAAAACTGGTATGATCAAGAAATTTATGAATTGCAATTCTGATTTTTGCGTGTATGCCATCAAATGTCCATGTGCTAAATTGTATGTGGGGAGTACAATTTTCCCCGTAAAAAAGCGAATTCTTGAACACCTTAGAGCGATTAAGAATGTAGATTTGAACTACTCAACTGCTAGACACTGGTTGAAGCATCATAACAAGGATGTTAATTGTTTTTCATTCTTTGGAATTGACAGGGTGCCAGCAAACCCCAGAGGGGGAGATCGTGAGAAATGTTTGAGAATTCTGGAGTCACAATATATCATTTTGCTCGAGTCCAAGAACCCTTTTGGCCTCAATGAGGATGAGGAGCTTTTTGTTCATATATGATGTTTTATAATGTAGCTGGAACATCATCACCATTATTATTATATTTTGTGTGTCGATATGAAACTTTCTGTATCTGCTACTTGATTTTCCCTACCTCCTGTTAAACTGTGTTCATAACTCTGTACAAATATTCAATTTAATTTGTTTTTTCACTCTGATGTTTTCAATAGGACAGTTGTAAAAGGCCACTTGACCTGATCTTTGAGAGTAAATGAACTGGTATCTGTTAATGCCACTGGGCAATAATACTCTCTTAAAATTATTATTTAAAAAAATATATTTTCTTTAAATTGTGCACTTGCAATTGATGTAATTCTCACTGTGAGGGGTTTGTAAAGTTTACTTTCTATTGCCATGCTCGGGTGACGAGCAACATTCAGTCCTCTTTTTATGTTTATTACACACGATAAATAGTGGTAGAGTGATTTACAATGGTGGCCAGTGAAGAAGAGCGTCTGCTCGAAACGCGTTGCCAATAAATCTATCTTTGAATGACCGAGCCAATAAATCTATCTTTGAATGACCGAGCCTTGGAGTGCGAGTATTCTTTTTGGACACAGCCTTGAGGAGTTTTCACTAATATATATTTTTAAATTGATGAGTTTGTTTAAATGATGAGACTTTTTTCAGGAGTGTACAGTGATTACTTTTGCATAGATGCTCTTCCCCTCTCCCTTTCTCCCCCTTTTTTCTTTCCCTCCCCTTTGCCTTTTTATTCCCTTGATTCACTTTTCATCTGCATAAACAAAAAGTTTCAGATGGTTAAACCAAGGTTTTTACTGAATTATTACTTAGATTTTGCACAAATGATAAACTGCACAGGTTTGCACAAATTTGCACTCATTTGCCGTATTTGCACAGTTGGATTTAACCATGCTGCTAGAGATCTCTTTAAAACTTTCCTACAAAATGGTTTTTAACATGATTTTATACATTTACCTGATTTTAAATGTGCAATTTATTTATTGATGTATTTATACAAAAGCATTTGCACTTGAAAATATGTGAGCCACCATTTGGACTTATATAGAATCAGTAGCTATGTAGCCAATTATCATGTTATGTATTCAAACAGTTATAACAAACCATTTTGTTGATATTAGAAGACTTTGCGCACAAAAAAAGCGCTTGAAACCATGGTTATATGTTTTCTATGTCTATGGCAATTAACAATGCACTGTCACTTTAAAAATGGGAGAAAAAATGAAGCACGTCATGTGATCAAGGGCTGTTCAAGCCCGAAACGCGTCATGGCGGCATAGCACACGAATAAAATAAAACGAATTGGGAACAATTAAGTGGAGTCCGTCCCCTTCTTGATCGACGGTAAAGACGATCGCGTGTAAGAATGGTTTGCTGCGATATATATATATATATATATATATATATATATATGAAATATGTTTCCCAATCTGATATGATTAAGAATCAGGCACTCGTCGTCGTGGGGGTTCTCCCATTTATTGTCTTGGTTCCACTGGATACATAAACAACAGAGGGACGCGTTTCGGCAGTCTTGCTGCCTTTCTCGACCTAAGAATGCGCCATATTGGTGCTTCTTTTAAAGCTGACCCTTCAACAATAAAAATAGATGATGCACTTTATAAAATAAACGTTGGGTCTACATCAGCATGTGGGAGAATCGATACTAATCATAGCATTTCATAACTCGATATTTCTCGAGAAAAACATACTAGTGTAAATCTTTAAAAGTACTTTTAAGCTTATTCACCAGTTGCACTATTAAAGTTATGCTTTTAAATTCATTACGTTCTTACATTTCCCATCATGCTATGCTGTATTTCATGTAAAACCCGGACTGGATCATTTACGAGTCCTTAATTTTATCAAAAACAAAGGCATCACAATAACACCTTTCATTTAAAACCAACAGTCACGCATTTCTGCCAGACCAGACAAGAATCCTTGGAGTGCAGCCGCCCACCGCATTCTCACGTAAGTCTCTTCCTAGAACATGTGTTTGCACCGGTAGACCTTTCCCTTGCTCGGAAACAGTCTTTGCTTTAAAAATGTTAATATCCCAGTACGAAGGAGAGAAACTCACGGTGGCGACTGTATACAGATCAGGATTCCTGTTCATGTGTCCAGTGCAAGCCTTTGGCAATCCGTGAAAGGGACCCACGAAACCACGCCATTTCGGCCAGTGCCATTGCGGTGCCCAGCTCCATTACAGGGAGGGTTATACCAGGGTGAAGATATGCTCTCCGCAGAGGAGTTTCAGTCCCCGCCAAGGGAGCTTCAGCTCCCAGCGTTTGAACTTCCCCCTCCACACACGCATTCTCCTCATCTCCATCGCCGCATTCCTTGCATGGGGGCACGCCTGTCTTAGTATTCAAACAAGCAGTTGCGGTTTTACTGGCGTGCTGCCAGATCGCTGGTGGTGCAAATAACATAGCGCTACCGCTAGCGCTAAAAATGTAAGAAATATGTTTCCCAATCTGATATGATTAAGAATCAGGCACTCGTCGTCGTGGGGGTTCTCCCATTTATTGTCTTGGTTCCACTGGATACATAAACAACAGAGGGACGCGTTTCGGCAGTCTTGCTGCCTTTCTCGACCTAAGAATGCGCCATATTGGTGCTTCTTTTAAAGCTGACCCTTCAACAATAAAAATAGATGATGCACTTTATAAAATAAACGTTGGGTCTACATCAGCATGTGGGAGAATCGATACTAATCATAGCATTTCATAACTCTATATTTCTCGAGAAAAACATACTAGTGTAAATCTTTAAAAGTACTTTTAAGCTTATTCACCAGTTGCACTATTAAAGTTATGCTTTTAAATCCATTACGTTCTTACATTTCCCATCATGCTATGCTGTATTTCATGTAAAACCCGGACTGGATCATTTACGAGTCCTTAATTTTATCAAAAACAAAGGCATCACAATAACACCTTTCATTTAAAACCAACAGTCACGCATTTCTGCCAGACAAGAATCCTTGGAGTGCAGCCGCCCACCGCATTCTCACGTAAGTCTCTTCCTAGAACATGTGTTTGCACCGGTAGACCTTTCCCTTGCTCGGAAACAGTCTTTGCTTTAAAAATGTTAATATCCCAGTACGAAGGAGAGAAACTCACGGTGGCGACTGTATACAGATCAGGATTCCTGTTCATGTGTCCAGTGCAAGCCTTTGGCAATCCGTGAAAGGGACCCACGAAACCACCGCCATTTCGGCCAGTGCCATTGCGGTGCCCAGCTCCATTACAGGGAGGGTTATACCAGGGTGAAGATATGCTCTCCGCAGAGGAGTTTCAGTCCCCGCCAAGGGAGCTTCAGCTCCCAGCGTTTGAACTTCCCCCTCCAAAAGTATTCTTTTTGGACACAGCCTTGAGGAGTTTTCACTAATATATATTTTTAAATTGATGAGTTTGTTTAAATGATGAGACTTTTTTCAGGAGTGTACAGTGATTACTTTTGCATAGATGCTCTTCCCCTCTCCCTTTCTCCCCCTTTTTTCTTTCCCTCCCCTTTGCCTTTTTATTCCCTTGATTCACTTTTCATCTGCATAAACAAAAAGTTTCAGATGGTTAAACCAAGGTTTTTACTGAATTATTACTTAGATTTTGCACAAATGATAAACTGCACAGGTTTGCACAAATTTGCACTCATTTGCCGTATTTGCACAGTTGGATTTAACCATGCTGCTAGAGATCTCTTTAAAACTTTCCTACAAAATGGTTTTTAACATGATTTTATACATTTACCTGATTTTAAATGTGCAATTTATTTATTGATGTATTTATACAAAAGCATTTGCACTTGAAAATATGTGAGCCACCATTTGGACTTATATAGAATCAGTAGCTATGTAGCCAATTATCATGTTATGTATTCAAACAGTTATAACAAACCATTTTGTTGATATTAGAAGAATTTGCTCACAAAAAAAAGCGCTTGAAACCATGGTTATATGTTTTCTATGTCTATGGCAATTAACAATGCACTGTCACTTTAAAAATGGGAGAAAAAATGAAGCACGTCATGTGATCAAGGGCTGTTCAAGCCCGAAACGCATCATGGCGGCATAGCACACGAATAAAATAAAACGAATTGGGAACAATTAAGTGGAGTCCGTCCCCTTCTTGATCGACGGTAAAGACGATCGCGTGTAAGAATGGTTTGCTGCGATATATATATATATATATATATATATATATATATATATATATATATAAATATATATCGAAACTCCAAATCCTGGCCTGGCAGTTGCTCCAGGAAACCACAGGCACGGACCTCAGCGTACTCAGCAAAGAATCACGAAAACATCAAATTGATGCAGAAAGCAGTGAAAATTTATTGACCGGTAATCACCACCAGATGATCAGGCATAGTGCCTGCCATGACGCGTTTCGCTCGCATCACGCAAGCTTGATCACATGACGTGTCTCGTGATCTGAAAGCAGATTAAATAGCAGAACAAGGCAGGGAAAGTGCTCAACTGCCTGCCAACACAAGTAAACACCGTGTAAGAAAATGAAAAACAGACTATATATCGGCAGCATTTCTAATAATTGGGAAATGGCTAAAATAACTTAAGAAATCATGCAATATTATAAACAATGCAAAATACGTCATTGCAGCAAAACTAATATTTGCCAATGCAAAGGAAATTGCATTAGGCCTGGGCTAAATTTCCATTACACTCGCAGAAATTGCGATAATTTGACATTTTCGCGTTCCGCGGTGAGCGCGAAAATGTCAAAATTTCCGCATTCCGCAGCTTAGCGATAATTTGGTTCTTGCTCGCGCTGTAAAATAATACATTCTCGCACGCGATCGCCTTACCTGAATCCTCGCGTTCGCCAACAAGTTTTCCCGATCCAGTCGCGTTCTCCACGAGATGTTGGATTGTTGGTAGCCATTTGCGCTGTCTCGCAACAGTTCGCGCCTGCAGTAACGTCATGCGTCGCGCGATCTCGTCTTTCTTCTCGCGATCATGCACCGCGAGAAGAGTGAAAACAAGATGGCCGCGCCCGCAAGCAACCGCATGGGTAAGTTGGCGAGCCGCGAACACACAGAAAATACCGCGAACGGGCGGGAAAAAAACTTCCGCATCTTCGCGATATTTCTGCGTGTTTGCAGAGATTTTTAACATTTTCACGATAATTTGCGAAAGTCGCTTTCGCAAATTCCGCCCACCCCTAAATTGCATACAATCCCATGAGCATTAGATGAAAATATCAATGTAAAAATGTAAACATGGTGCCAGTGCATTAACCATTCTTGAAGTTATAGACCCACTATTGTAACTAGAATAATACAATGCAAGTGCATGAATATTCAATAGAAGAACTACTGCAAAATTGTATTGGGGCATATAGTAGCGAACAGCAATAAAATCACATATAGATATAAATATATAAATATAAATAAGAAGTGCAAATGCACTTAACTACTCGCCAATCGATGAATTAATACCTTGCAAGTGCATAAATATACAATGTTCAAATGTGGGACATATGATATTACAACACAGGATCTGAGACTGAATAACAACCTAATATATAAGTACATTAAAAAAACGCTCAGCATATAAAGGAATTGATATGATTCATTAGCAACATTAAAAGCATGTCATAAAGAGATAAACTCAAAATCAAGGCTTTATGTTCTATTAAAAGCAAAAAAATGCCAAATTATTAAAAAGTGTGACAAAAAATGTGCAAAAGGTGCAAAGGTGTGCAAATATATAATGTGCAAAATAGTAGAATTCAATAGCAGCAGCTGATCCCCTAAAAACTAAATAAGTCAGCATCACACAATTCGAAAAGATCTAACATTCGAAATGTCTTTAAGGGTCAGAATTCAAAATTATCAAATAGATTGATGAATAATGATTAAAAAAGACTGATATTTAAAGACACATTCATATTTAGATATGCATAAAGGATAGGAAAAGAAAACTGGCAAAGTTTATAAAAAGTTATGCATATCTTCATTGGTATTTAATCCATTAGGCATTCTAGTATCAAGGACTAAGATAAAATATATATATAAATTCACATGAATCCTTCGGCGAAGTCCAAGCCACTTTATGTCGGTGGGCACACGGTGGGGTAGCCAGCCCCTAAAATTCAAACAATTTTCTGGCGAACATCCTCATAAGCCAAGAAAGGACCAGTGCTGCGGCCTCAATTTTGCTCAAGTGTGTTTTATTTCGGCAACAAAAACACCCGACGCGTTTCCGAGTTAACTCACTCCTTTCTCACGGGTAAGGTTACAATGTATCCCTTCACTTTTTAAAGGTACATACGAAATCATAACGTGCACGTGATTATAGACAGACAACATGTTGCTACTTCGTTGCTGTATCTATTTCAATAAAGTTTTTCAGGAGATCTGAGCATACATATATAAAAAAAACGCTTGTTTGAAATAAACGTTATTGCTGAGTTTTACATGAATGTTTTTGTATATCTACACTCGTTAATAACTAGTAAATAAACTTAAAATTGCAAAACACTGTAAAATGCAGTCGATAATGCCCCACATAGAATCATGAAACATGTAATTTGCAATACTGAATACGCTGTATATGCCTTAAAATGCCCATGCGATAAGTTCTACATAGGCAGCACAATTCATAAGGTTAAAAAAAGAGTACTAGAGCACCTGAGAGCCATAAAAAACCATGATCGACAATATCCTATTGCTCGCCATTTTAATGCAGTATGCAATCAGAATGCCAATCTTTTAAAATTCTATGTCCTTGATTACATACCAATGAGAGAAAGGGGAGGAAATAGAATTTTTGACATGAGAAGATTAGAATACAAAATGATTATAAAATACAATACCATGCACCCAGAAGGCCTTAACCTGGACGAAGAATTATCAGTACACTTATAAGTCGGGGCTAGAGCCTGATAAGTTTAGCTGCCTCTCTTCCAAAAGAATATCAGTTTTTAATGGTTTTAAAGATTATTGTATATAGCACTGTTTGTCAAATGTGAAAATTAAATGTTGCATTCTTTGTTTGCTGTTTTTGATGAGAAGATTGGAAGGTAGAAGAGCACAAATATCTGACTTCGAGTTACATTAGAGCAGTCAACTGTTTTCAGCAACAACTGTTGTTTCTGGCAACATGCAATATTTGATTTCGCCCACTAGGGCTGAATTGAAATTTATGTACGCACTGAAAAATGAACGGATTGCAAAGAGGTACATTTTTTTAAAAGAGTAATTTTCTTACATTCGTGTATTTTACTTTCTCCACGAGGTGTAATTGGAATCAAATGTGCTAGCCCACTGGGGCAGAACTGTTAAACTCAAATGCTTTATAAGCTTTGATAATCCTAAAAGAACTAACAGGCACATGCATCCAAGGAAAAACCAGTCGCAAACGGGCAGATTCTCAGAATCTGCCCCTTTGCGACCAGTATTTTTGCATTTGGGATGCATCATCCCAAATGCAAAAATCGCAATTTAAGGAATCTCTAAATTGTGATTGCTTAAATTGCGATTGCATTTAAGGAATCCCAAATTGAGATTCCTTAAATGCAATGCTTTTAAGTAAAAAAATTAGCAATTTCGCTAATAGGGGGAGCAAATTACCATGAAGTTGAACTTCATGGTAATTTGCAACAACTTTGAAAAATGCACTTTTGTGCATTTTTCAAAGCTTCATGTTGTGCACACACATGCCCTGAAGGCATGTGTGTGTGCAACATATGTGCACAGATCAATTTCAGGGGGTGCGATATGGTGTCATTTTGACACCCTTGCACCCTTGAAATTGCATGAGCAATTTGCGAGTACCTACTGGTACTCGCAAATTGCTCATGCAATCTCCAATTCATTCCTATGGGACTGGAGGCCCATAGGAATGAATGGGACGGCATTCCTTAATTGCGACTTGCAATTTGCGAGTCGCAATTAAGGAATGTGTAGGAATTGCTATTTTTTTAGCGATTCCTACATGCATAGGCTTTTGCAATTCCTTAATTGCGATTCCTTAATAATCGCAATTAAGGAATCGCAAAAGCCTACGTTGATGCATGTGCCAGTAAGTCATTAGAGATTTAAAGATCTCTTTGACAAACGAGAATGCACGTTTATTTACTAGTTATTAACAAGTGTAGATATACAAAACATTCATGTAAAACTCAGCAACAACGTTTATTTCAAACAAGCACTTTTTTATATATGTATGCTCAGATCCCTTGAAAAACTTTATTGAAATAGATACAGCAACGAAGTAGCAACATGTTGTCTATGTCTATGATCACGTGCACGTTATGATTTCGTATGTACCTTTAAAAAGTGAAGGGATACATTGTAACCTTACCCGTGAGAAAGGAGTGAGTGAACTCCGAAACGCGCCGGGTGTTTTTGTTGCCGAAATAAAACACACTTGAGCAAAATTGAGGCAGCAGCACTGTGTTCTTTCTCGGCTTATGAGGATGTTTGCCAGAAAATTGTTTGAATATATATATATATATATATATATATATATATATATATTCACTGAAAAAACCATAGGTTTCACACATGTTATAGTTAGCGGAAATTTTACTGATAAAAAACCAATGAAATTCCCCCGTTATAGTTAGTGCAGGCAACTATAACTCACGCGACCGCAATCTTCTGCTGATGCTAATACTGTATTTAGACACTTATTTGCCCATGTCTTCTTCCATACATTTTTAGCTATACATATATTACAAATATTTTTTTTTCATAAAGACACATATGTCATCAGCAGAAGATTGCGGTCGCGTGAGTTATAGTTGCCTGCACTAACTATAACGGGGGAATTTCATTGGTTTTTTATCAGTAAAATTTCCGCTAACTATAACATGTGTGAAACCTATGGTTTTTTCAGTGAATTTGCAAGGTTTTTTAAATGCTAATTCCTAACTATAACGTGTGTGAAACCTATGGTTTTTTCAGTGAATTTGTACGGTTTTTTAAATGCTAAGTTACTTTACGCCATTCGTGGCGTGCGCGCCCACTTAACGCAGTTCGTTCCGTGCGCGCACGGAGCGCTTCGCGCACCGTGCGCGCACAGTGAGCACGCGGTGCGCTTCGCGCACCGCGCGCCCACTTTACGCAGTTAGTGCCGTGCACGCACAGTGGGCACGCGGTGCGATGACAAAGCAAGAAAGCACGTCAACAAATCTGTTTCTGCTTTCCTCCGTGACTATGGTATGGGTGCCATTTACCACAACAACTTGCGTTATGACATGCAAGACATTTATAGAGGAGATGGTGTGCACTTCAATGATGAAGGGAACAGAGTCTTCCTCTTGAACCTTAGACTCTGCATCGGTACTTACTTGTAGGTACCACTAAAAAATCATTTCATAAACACAACGGCTCTTTTTAGAGCCCCCTAATATCTAAACACTTAAATCTGATTTTCTTTTTTTTTTTTTTTTTTTTTCTACCGTACGCTTACCGTAAGCTTACCGTACGCGTACCCCGTGATTTTTTTTAAAATCAATAAATGTTTTCTTTGTACTTTACAGTCCTTCTTTGACCCCCTCACAAATGTAAGGGGGTCTGTAACTCTCCTCATTGCCCCCTTTTCTTGTTTTCACTCTTTTTTTTCTGAGTGAAATACACAAAATGGCGGCCGCCGCTTCCTGGTTTCGGCCGATTCGAATGTTTACTAAGATCTAAGAGCCAATCAGAATCGCGCTCGCGCACGCCACCGTACGCTTACGGTAAGCGTACGGTAAGCGTACCGTAAGCGGGCTCAGATATATATATTGATTTAAAGGCTATTTTCTCAGAATCTACTGAACAGATTTACACCAAACCTACAAAAGGCACTTCCTTGACCTAGGGACTACCTCTCTGCCAAATTTCGAGTAATTCTGTTCAGCCGTTCGGGCTGTAGCTCGTTCTAAAGGTCCTAGGGAAAAATGCATGGGGAAAACGCGTTTTGGGACCCCCCTTTTATCTCAGCCCCCGCTTGACGGATCCCCCCGAGACTTTCAGGGTAGGAGCGGAGCGTAGCGCCCCACCTATTTTGAGAAATTCGCGAGGATTCATCGACCGGCGCCAAAGTTATTCAAAATAGAATGTTGAGGTTTTCCTATGGAAAAGGGGTCCTAACTATAACTACCTACTGGCGACCGCCAGTAGGTAATATATATATATACACAGACACATATATATGTGTACACACACACATATATACACACATATATCTATATATGCACACACACACACACACACACATATATACACACACACACACAACCATACACACACACAAACACACACACATATATATATATATATACATACCAAACACTCTTCCCCAAAAGAAGACATGCACTTCAGTGCAATAAAGTTCACAGGCAGTAAATAATCTTGCAAGTCATTTAATCCAGTGGGTCTCCAAACAGAGACAATCCAACGTGTTTTGGAGCATTACATACCTCGGTCACGGGTTGACTGTGAAAGTAGTTTACTTTTTAGAGAAACGTACAACAGCAACAGGAGAGAATCAAAATTCTTAAGGACCCTTGAGTCAAGTTATATTCTAGACCTACAAACCAAGTATCCAGAAGGCCTTAATGCTAATGAAGAGATGGCATTCCATAGTGAATAAACTAACCAGTAATACATTGCTAATAGGAGATAGAGAAAACCTCCACTCCTGTACCTTCCCATTGTAAACAGGGTATGGAACATTTAGATGGAGAAGTATCATGGAAGGGGTTTATACCATATTTTCCCATTGAATAAAGAATGTTTAAAAGAGAGTAGTAAATTAATACTTATATTCTATACAATAATAGATATGATGGAGTGTAATTGACTTTGATAAATAATTGGGTATAAAATGAACTATGGAAGATTAATGAACCCACATGTGATAATACTCCTCCATATTTTAGATGTTATGGATAAACATTCATCACTGCAGGACCAATAGACATATGAAACTGTGGTACATAAATCTTTGTATTGTTTGAATATTACATTAAAATTTTGATTCGAGTGGTTTTCACGCTGTTTTTCACTCTTTTTGTGCCTTTTTATATTAATTTCACACATTTCTATTGTCAATGTTAGCCCACTTGGGCAAGGTACATGGAGCAGTTCAGAAGAGCTAAGAAACCAGTTGGTTTCGGCAGATCTTGGTATGGATATACATACAATTTAATGAAAAGTTTTAAATGATCTAAAATGATGCACGATGAATTGTGATGGTAATACATCTTAATTTTTAAGCTAATGATTTAGGTCAATATCATCTAGGGTTGTTTTCATAACTATGGGAAATGGTATACATGAGTTCAGTATTTTGTCCATTGCCATGAAAGGATGAAATGTAGTACTGTTGTTATCTTTACGTAGCAGAAAGCACGTCAGCACTTTCAAAATAGTGATTAACATTTGCACGATAACAACATGTTTACAACCGCTCCTGAACATGTGGTGGCTTGAACTGGATTAAAACTCTAGTATCGAGCACCTTTGGAGTGCGCGTTCCCAAATATTTTGTGGAGAGTGTTATACATATATATATTCACTGAAAAAACCATAGGTTTCACACATGTTATAGTTAGCTGGACATTTTACTCATAAAAAACAAATGAAATTCCCCCGTTATAGTTAGTTCAGCTAACTATATAACTCGCGCGCCCGCAATCCACTGCTGATGACGTCACATATTATATCACTCATGACATGGTCAGTGACATCACTCATGACATCACTGATGACATCTCAAATGACATCACTGATGACGTCATCCATTGAGTATGTGTTTCTGAACAATTTTAATATGTTTAATATATATAGGGAAAGGCCTGTTGAAGAATGAGTGGCTGTACAAGTGTGTAAATGGATTATTTTCTGTGGTGCGTAACATGATTCTATAAGTGAGTCATTAAATGTATCTTACTGCAGACTAGTAACTAAACTGTGTAAATGTCTGTATGTGTCTGTATGTTGGTGTATAAGTGGCTGCATGGTTTTGTGAATAGCTATATGAGTGTCTATATGAGTTATTGATTTCTTGTCTCAGTATCTGTATGGGTTCCTGAGTGTTTGTGTGGGTAGGGTGTGTGTGACTCTATGCATAAATGTGTGAGTGGGTGATTCTATGGGTGCATGGTTTTAAGAGTGCATCTGTGATGGACTGTATGGTTGAGTGAGTGTATGTATGGGTGTGTTAAGGATTGAATGTATATCTCAGTGGTACATTTGTGACTAACTACATATGTGAAAGGCAGTATATATGCGTGTAAGAGTATATAAGTGGGTAGATGTGAGAGTGTGTGATTGTGAGAGTGACTGTATGGATGAGTGTGTGCTTGTATCAATGATTCTATAAGAGCGTAAGAATGTGGTACTATTTTTATGACTAAGTGAACTTGAGTGTGTATAACCGCATAGGTGAGTAAATGGGAGTGTGATTATTTGCATGACTGACTAGGTGTGAGAGTACCTCTATGGATGATTGGTGGTGTGTGAGTGTCTATATAGGTGTATAAATGCATATGATAGTTTTGTATGGAGTGACTGTAAGTATGAGTGACTGTACAGGTGAATGAGTGGAGGTGTATGTAGACCTAAGAGTTAATAAGTGGGTATGTAGTTATTGGTATTGCAGTATGTATGGTTTTGAGAATGGAACTCTTAAATTTTGAGTTGGTGTATCAAATGTTATATTAGGGTGTGAGAAGATGCGCTAATTTATCACATGGATGACATCATCAGTGATGTCATCAGTGATGTCATTTGAGATGTCATCAGTGATGTCATGAGTGATATCACTGACCATGTCATGAGTGATGTAATATGTGACGTCATCAGCAGTGGATTGCGGGTGCGCGAGTTATAGTTAGCTGAACTAACTATAATGGGGGAATTTCATTGGTTTTTTACGAGTAAAATGTCCAGCTAACTATAACATATGTGAAACCTATGGTTTTTTCAGTGAATTTGCAAGGTTCTTTAAATGCTATTTCCTAACTATAACGTGTGTGAAACCTATGGTTTTTTCAGTGAATATGCAAGGTTTTTTAAATGCTAATTCCTAACTATAACGTGTGTGAAACCTATGGTTCTTTCAGTGAATTTCAAAGGTTTTTTAAATGCTAATTTTAGAATTTTTTAATATATTTTTTATATATTTCTTTTACAAAAATTTCCCTATGTATACATTTATAAATTATCTGTATCCTTTAATTTGGTGTGGCTCATTTTTTTTTTACTTTGAATTTGGATAAAGTTGAACAGCATTGTTAATATGTTCTATTAACATATGTCCACTTTATTTCTTTTTTTTTCTATAAGTTTTTAGGGTGCGCGCACTGAGCGCGCACCTAGTACGCATGCGTACGTTTTTTATGTACGCCTGCGTACGTTATCTACGTACGCATACGTATGTTTTAGTGCGCGCTCGCAGCGCGCACCTAGTACGCATGCGTACGTTTTTTGTGTACGCATGCGTACGTTATATATGTACGCATACGTACGTTTTAGTACGCGCTTGCAGCGCGCACCCAGTACTCATGCGTACGTACGCTTGCGTGCGTCGTACGTGCTCCGCGTGCTACACTCGCGCATACGCGTGAAGTTCGCGCGCTGAGGTTCGCGCATGCGCGCGTGCTGCGTATGCGCATTACGTACGCACATAATACTTATGCGCATGCGCGCGTACGCGTTTGCGCATGCGTAATTGCACCGTGCGCGCTCTGAGCTTGCTCCGTGCGCGCACCTCGGGTTATGTGATTAATAAAACAACACTTTTAATTTGTTTTCATTACTTTCAGTTTCAGATTGTTTCAACACCACACCCAATCCCCTCATGGCAAGTCATGTGATCAAGAAACATCACTTTTCATTGGTTCAAAGTACTTTCAGTTCCAGATTCTTCCAAAATCACACCCACTCCCCTCATTGTTAGTTCTGATTCCCTTGGAGAAGGAGCTACTCTGTTTTTGTGAGACAATGGCAGAGCACCAGCCACCTTCTGAGAGTGAACAGGACACTCTTGAGAGACAGAGGCAGAGGAAGCAGAAAGACTCCTTTATATGGCAGTTTTTCACTTTTCATGAGGGACAAAAGAAGGTGAATGCACCAAAGGTCACCTGCATACTTTGTCAGCGCACCTTATCACATGGGAATGCTAATAAGAAGTACTCTTTTAGTATTCACACAATGTTGAGGCACGTTGAGAAAATGCATCCTGTGACTTTTCGTCAAGCTTCTGGAGCAAACCCTCCACCTGCTCAGCCGACGACATCTGCAGCAGCTCAGCCGAGCACATCTTTGGCAGCTCAGCCGAGCACTTCTTCTGCGATGGTGCCTTCACCTTCTTACACACCTCTGGATATTCGTCCTTGTTTTGGGAGGATGAGTACACGCTGCATGGATTGTGGTACTCTTATTACTATGGCTGAGAGCAGTGTTGATCTCATTCAGAGAAAATTTGAGGAGCACTCTTGCAGTGAGCCATAGTTTTGTTATTTTTTTTTCCGTTTTTCTCTTCCTCTGTCCCTACATTAACTCAAGGGCTCTTTTTAGAGCCACCTAAAATCTAAACACAAAAACTTGTTTTTTGAATCTATTTGTCAATTTTTTTTTGGGGGTGCGCGCACCCTGCGCGCACCCAATGATGTTTTTTTAAAAAAATTATCATTTTTTTCACCTTTAGTAAACCGTCAGGGACTCCCTGACAAAGAGAGGGGAGTGGCAAAGTAATTAAAAAAGAGATGGTGTACATTTCACAGATGAAGGGAAGAGAGTCTTCCTATTAAACTTTAAACTCTGCATCAGTACTTACGTATAGGTACCCTAAACCTATCAAAAAAGATAATAGCTCATTTTAGTGCTGCTTTTGAATTGGCTGTATTTTCAAGGAGAGGAAAAGACACACAGAGTGGCTTATCCTCTCCTTGTAAATATGGAAAAGCACCCTGCGCCACTAGTACTTCAAGAAAAGTGACGTAGTGGTGGCGCAGGTGGCTTGTAAATCTGCCCCAGAGATGTTAAGGAAATTAAGGGTAAAACAGACAAACAGAGAGTGACAGATACAGAGACAGAGAGCAAACAACTGAGAAGGAGGAAGGCAGTTAAAAAGACTAAGACATATGGATACAGAGAAAGAAACATGGATGAAAAGTTAGTGATGGAGGTAGTAAAGGTAGGGGAGTAGTAGAGAAGGAGTGAGGGAGTTACAAAAGAGTAGTAAAGCAGGAAGAGAGAGTGAGAAGAGAAATTAGAAAAGCAGAGTAAGGAGAGGTGAAGAAAAGGAAGCATGAAACGAAAGCAGTGACACATACAGATATTTTAAACTTACCTGACCATCAAAGTAACTTATTTAGAAATAAATGTTTTTATTTAATTGCAAGGAAACTGAATTACATTTTCTAAATTTTCTTTCTAGTTCTGAAAAAAAGAAAAAAAGTATTAATATTCAACAATACATTTTATTAAACAGTACATGTTTTTTCATATTTAGCAAAGTAATTTTTTGCTGTTTTCAGAATGTTTTGATTTTCACTGAAAATAGTGAAATCAATTGTATTCATCATTTAACAGCGGGCAAAAAAAAAAACCAATCTAAAAGATTGTTTAAAAAAAAACAAATGTATCCTCACTAAAACATACCTTAATAGAAATGTCAAAAATACCTTTTAAGTACAATAACAATTTTCAAGAAATAACGTCTGTAAACCTTGTTGCAAAAGAACATTTTCCAAAATAATATCTGTCAAAGAAGTCCACAATTGTTTGTTTTACCTTTCCTTGAGGCCAAATGGTAAGTTTAAAATCCTTTTTGAGTGAAATATTCAATTTTAATCCTTTAAAATTTAAATAATGCTTTCTTCAGATGCTGAATTTAGTATTTAAAATTTGGGTTTCAGAAAAATTAAGTAACAATTGGGTAAATCATAAGGCAAACGTTGCTTGAAAATCAATTGAGAATCATTACACAGTGTCCATCCTTTTTCACATTTAAGATAAACTGTGTAATGACCAGAAGTTATAGAAGGACCGTCATGAAAAATTATTGCAACTGCTACAAAAGTTTTTCCAGATATAGATAATTGATTACCAACAAACTTCTTTAGTAAAGTTTCCAATGTTGTTCCATCAGCTCTACAACGTTGTACCATTAAAATTACATACTGTCCATATTTCTTTAAAAATAACGTTGACAACATTTCAGATCTACATTCAGAACATTCCATGTTGTGATTAGCATCTTTAACTAATTTACTAAAAGTCACTGTTTTACTTTCTGGTAATGGTAAATATATGAACCTTTCAGAATCAACATTAGTACTGCTTGTGTTCATACAGTTATCACAACAATGTTCCCATTTATAAGAGACACCAAATACATTTTCTACTTCTACCCCTTCATCTTCCAGTACCATCAGGATATACATCAAGACTGTGTACATCCAGAACATACATCTAAAAGATTTCTAACATCAGAAGCACTTTCTATTTTATTTTTATCATTACTCAGCTTCTCATAAAGGAGACTCAGCAAAGAACAGAATCTTTTTTCATGATTTAGTATTATCTGCTCTTGCAAACTTTCAAGATAAAATACAACATTCAGCACTACATTTGCGTAGCAGTTGACACCAGAGCTATTTTCAAAATGTCAACCAACAACCTCTTCCACACTGTCCTTTTTCTTTTTGCTTGCAGTCACATCACTGTCTTTTTGTTTTCTCTTCTGTACATCCTCATTACAGATATTCTCAAATCTCCTTTTCCGACAAACAACATGTTTTTCAAACACAGGATACTGACCTAAATGAGGAGCATAGCTTCTTCTTAATCTATTATACTCCTTTACACAGTTTGCATCAGCACTTACTTTTGAGTCATCAAAGTCTATCATGAATAAACCAGATAATTTTTTCACGCGTGACAAAGCAACATATGCCATACCTTCTTTAAACACAGTAGATCCAATGTTTACAAAAGCACTATCAACAGTTAATCCTTGAGACTTGTGAATAGTTACAGCATATGCTAGAGAAATCGGAAACTGCTTCCTACGTACATATAAGTCTTTCACTAGCAAAAAACAAACTGAACAACGACTAATGACTTTAACCTCTTCAATCTGATCAAATTTTATTTTTAAGAATTCAATTCCATCTTTTTTCTGGTACTTTACAAAACCCACAACTTTACCCATAGCTCCATTCACTAAACCTTTTTCTACATCCAAATTACGTCTTAAAATTACTCTACAGTTCATACACACATAAAGATTCTTTTCCAAACCAGCTGTTTTTGAAATGTTTTTCTCCAGTGAATCCAATTTACCTGTCAATATAATAGTTATTCATTCATGTTGAATTTTATCCACAGCTTCCAGTTTTATGATCTCTTCATTTTCCAATTTCAAAAGTTCTTGATTGAATACAGAGCATTCATGTAGTGTTGGCATTAAGCAGATTACAGTATTTTTTTCAGCAATTTTCTTGTATATTTTCTCTGGAACTATTTCTTCTGTTGTAAACAAATTACTCAGCAATCGACTCTGTAATACTTTTCTGCCATGTTCTGTGAGTAGTCCAATTCTTATATCTTTCAGAATACTTGCATAGTCCTCATCATTGGCTTGCCTCATATTGGTAATGAGTTCCTTATACTCAAAATATGTCCAAATATTTACATTGCCTATACTTCCTAACGACTTTTTCGTGTCTTCATGTGTAAGTGTATGGAATACCGGTTGTCCTTTAACTGGAGTAAGTTGCAAAAGATCCCCAAAAACTATGACGTCTTTTCCTCCAAATAACACGTCATTGTCTGTCTTCAGAATTTGCTGCATTCTTAAATGCACAAAGGCAAGCATTAAGTTTGATACCATGCTTACCTCATCAATAATGAGTACTTTCATTTTCTTCAATACTCTTGAAACTTCCAAGCATGCTTCTCCTGCTAGTTTGTGGTACTGTATTTTGTTCTCATGCTCTACTGGTAACATTAGCAAACGATGTAAGGTAACTCCTTTTATGTAATACGCTGCTAACCCAGTTGGAGCAGTAACAACACAAGACAAAATGGAATCTGTTTTCTTCTGTAGGTAGCTTCTAATTACATTAATTAAGAAACTTTTTCCAGTTCCTGCTTGTCCACTTACATACATTCTCATTGGTTCAAAAGATGTGCATGAGCACTCTTTATTTTCATGTAGTAATCCGTGATCAATTTTTTTCCTGACTTCTTCATAAATTTGTTTTTGTTCTTCATTCAGTTGATGCTCCAAATATGTTAAGTCTACTAAATCTTCCTGAGCTTGATTCATAGCTGTTTCCACTTCATTCATGGCTATTGCTGCTTCATTTTCTACGATTGGTTGTCCTAGAGGATCTTGACTGAATGTCCCAGAACTTTGACTGTCTTCAGAACTGTCTCTAGCTACTTCAGCTGCAATTGTTGCTTCTTGTTCAATTTCTTCATTTAACATTTGAACATAAGTTGTGAAAGTACTGCATTCTATGCTGTCTTTGCTAGCATTGAAGGAATCTTCATAACTCTGGAATTCTCCAAGTAGTTCGTCCTCTGAACGCCATGGTTTAAACAGCTGCAAAAGTGCCAAGTAATAAAATTCCTTTTTGTCAGGAGTGTCGCAACTCAGCTTCCGGTGATTTATAAAACTTCCTTTTGTTTGCTTCACCAAACATCCTTCCTCACCACTGACTTTATATTTTTCATTGTTGATATCTTCTGTGGCATTCCGTTTAAAAATGAAGTTCTGCAGCACTTCATAGAGACACATGTTCTCAAGGTGATGACTTCTTTGTGGGTAATATGTGTCCAACATGTTTGTTCTTAAAATGTCTGTACTTTCTGGTTCGAACTCTGCTAAATATTTAATTTCTCGAATAGATTTCAGTACCCGATTTCGCATTCCTGCAAGGCCTAAACTTACCCAAATTATTCTTCTGGATTTCGAGTACAGACTTGCAGATGATAACCTATCTGAGCATTCATAGGATCCAATTTCTCGATGCGATAACATCTTTAAACTGAAACTGTATAGCTTCTTACTGACAGTCTTCTCGTGAGAAATCTCTTCCCACATTTTCTTCAATTCCGTTTTCTCAGATTTAGTGATGTAAGATGTGACATACCGAGCAACAGCAATAGAATTGTCAGCCACATACTGTATATCCATGTTAGCATTCCACATGGATAAAATGACTGGGTTGTAGTCATTTATATATTTTGACTCTTCTTTTCTTCTTAGGTTGTAGGTATTCTTAGGCGATTTTCTTGTAATAGTATGTCGCACAGCTGACATAAAACTGTTTACTCTTCCTTTTGAAAGAACAGGTCGTGGAAATCCAAATCGACATTTTGTGTAGAATTTATCTTTACTCTTGTACTTTCGTCGACAGTATTTTCCACACCGATGACTTTGGAAACTTAAAACTTTCTCTTTTAAGTTTTTCTCTTCTGTGCTTTTAGGTATAGCACATGTTGCATATCCTTCAATGAAAGATAAAACTGCTTCATCAGCATCTGTTCCAAATTTTGGGGCATCCTTGATCCACAACAGCATATGAATGTGAGGAGCACCTCTTGCTTGGTACTCTTTTCTCCAAAAGAAATCCACAACTTCTCCAAGAGGTGGATTTTTTTTATTGCAGATGAAGGACATCATAGCCTCAAATCTATGATTAAAATATCTGCAAACATTAACCAGATCCAATGAGCACAATTCTCCTGCTGTCTTGTATTGTATGTTTTTAATGTTTGAATTTGCCTCTCGAAGAAAATCTAGAAGATCATCCCAAGCGTACTCAGCACAGCTTAGGGTAAGGAACCATGTAGGAGTTCCTAAATTCCGTAACATACACTTCAATTCTCCATGGCGTCGGTACCAATATTCATTAGTCCCACGCTGACAAGCCATCAAATTGATCAATTGAGATTCCAAATGATCATCTCGCTGTTGCACTTTGTTGATAAAGTCCTTTGCTGACACATTATGTAGATGTACTCCAGTTTTCAAAATGTGATTTACTGCATAAGATAGTGCAGACAAGTCACTTTCAAATAAAAGATGGAACAAATAAGGAATACTTTGACGAAATCTGGGATCTTCTGCATATAATCTTGTAGTCCGATACTCCGAAGCAGGAATCTGTACTGGATGTTCATCATATCGTCCACCTTCTCCTGTAGGAAACAGTTGGGGAAAACAACGAGCTTCCAAGCTCTCCTCCCATACACTCACAGGAGTTCCTTTTGCTTTCTTCATCTGAAACAGATCAATAGCGTTTCCCATAACTTCTTTAGAATGAAGAGGATGTATGCTGAAATGTTCATAAATTTCTTCTTCTTTTGACTTATCCACTTTTTCAATTTGCCCAGTTGGTATTCCTGTGTCTTCTAGTATTTCTTCTTCATCTTCATCCATATAAATGGCATCATACCATTTATTATTTTTTTTCAAATACAAATTTGCTCTTTGTACTTTTTGTACATCCACCAGCTCCTGCCAAATTTTCTTATTCTTTGTAGGTACACCATTAACCAGAATAACTAATGGTTCAGTTTCCAAAGTATCTGCATCAATTGTTTCCATATTTTTTTTCAAATCCAATGGCAAATAGACAACTCTTCCTTTTAAACCTCTTTGTAAATCCGAAGGAGGTAATTTACCTGTTTTTGGCTCCATACGCACTATGGTCTGAAACGGATGGACACATTGAATGAGAATAGACTCATACATATTTAAATCAGAAAGTTCTGGAGGAATATCAACCAATTCTAATTTATTATGTACAGCTCTTGCTGGCATTCTATTTTCTTCTAACTTGTTATAACAGTATTTACAAATACGCTGATCTTCACCCAATTCAAAACAATTTTCCAGAAATATATATGTTGCAAAATCTTTCCACTTATAATTATCTTCATTTTCACTTTTTTTATACAGATCAACATTCCTTGTTTGAATTTTATAATGGCTTCTCCGGCAACAAATACAAGTAATATTGGTCTTTCATTAGAGATGATAGTAAATTTTGTCATTTCATCTTCAAAATTTTTACTAACAGTAAGTTCTACATTCTCTTTCACATTTTCATCAATAACTGTGTCATTTTCTGCACTTTCTTGTTCTGGACCAAAGTAACAAAACTGAATCTCATCAGTAACCTTCACTACATCTGATACAGATCCACGGAACAGAGCATTATTCAACTCATTTAACTTTAGTGCTGGACTTTTAGCAAAATACAATGTTCTCACAAACTTTCTCATTTCAGTATGATGAACAGCCAGCATCCTAAAATGGTGAAAAACACTTTGACACACTTTCCTAGATAGACAAGCCAGAGAATGTCCTTGCAAACCAGTATTCTCTCTCACTCTGCATGGATCTAGTCTTTGAAGCACCTTAATCTTCTGTTTAACACTCTGTTTACTATATTCTCTTAGAAAGTCACGTAATTTATCAATAGATTCCTGACGCACAGTACAAATACTACTACAATTCCAAGTGTACATTGGTGCTTTAGGACGTCTCCCCATAACCTCATCAGCCATCACTTCTTCCTCATTTCTTGGAACCATTTTCTCCTTTTCCATTACACAACCATCCTTAACTTCATATGCTCTACCATTGGTGTCAACTGCATGCAACAAACTCTTACTTTGAAGATAACTCTCTTCATTAAAAAATGGTTCATTACTTGAACTATGCTTCCATTTTCCTAAGAACACTTTACAAAAGGTATTTTTTTTCACTTCTCTTTTCCTTTTGCTTTGTGACTTCATTGCATTGACTAATTTATCTAATCTACGCATCCTGTTTAAAATTAAAATGAATATTATTTTTTTTATTTCTAAAGCCTTCGTAACAATACTTTCAATAAATTTCTTTTTCTTATAAAATTTGGTTTTCTTCTTATATTTTTTCACATCCTTTAGCAAATTTAACATCACTCTTCTCTGAAACATTTTTCGACTAATGTTTTTAAAATCTATTTTTCGTGTTAAGTCACTCTTTCTTACTTCTGAGTCTACATTAGCATTTTGTTTTTGCTGTCGACTCTGTTGTTGTTTTGTACTTGAAACACTGTTTGAATTTATCTTTCGATCATTTTTTTTTTTGAAGATATTTTTTAAAAATTCTTTAGTCTGCTTACCAGAAGACTTTTTCTGTTTTCCAACACGAGCTTCTCCTCCTATTTTTTTTTTTACCAGTTGTCTTCAAATATAGTTGTTGTTGCTTTTCTTTTCTCTTTCTTGACTTTATAGGCATCTTTAAATTTTTTCACTGTTGCTCAGCAATACCTGCAAGAAACTAAAAAAAAATACCTTTATGTAATTTTAATTCATTACAATTTTTTTTTGAGCTTTTCAAATCCTATCACATGAGCTGACCCTTTCCTACGAGTCCAAGTCTTACAAAACAAGAGAAACATTAATTAAATCTCTGACACCAATTCCTGTGTGCACACAGACTCATGGTGTGATTCTAGGCAGAAAACGATATTTGATTGGCAATTTGAAAGCACATTTACTACTGTGGAGGAGCAAGTGATAATTACTGTGACAGCCTGACACATTTTTCTTATATTTTAGAGAAGCAGAAAAGAGCACATGTCCTTACAGCTATTTGAGACCATGATCATGTGTTACAGGGTTAGTGATTAGACTAGAGCAAAGGAAATGAGCCTTGGTGACGTTGAATGTGTTTGTGTTACACACTGCTATCTGAAACACCACACAGAGCTGAGTAGTACGCACAGGAGTGTAGGAGAAGCTGCTGCGTGTGTGCAAAAAGTGTGTTTCTGAAGACTGTGTATTGTCAGTTGCAAGAGAGATCTGCATGGAAACTTGCACAACTGCATGAAGAGTGCAGACATGTGTATAAGAGTAGATGTGTGGTAAGGGTTAATTGGACTTTTGAACATGTAGGAACAACCTCAGCCATTTCAAGATTTGATGGAAAATCTACCTTGTTGATTTGAAATGTGTTAGCATTTGCCTCTCATTTTTGAGATAGTGATTTCTGCTGAGTGCTAACCAACACATTTGAAGAAAACAAGCTGGCCCTTTCCTGAAAATGCAAGTTTTACAGAACAACAGCAACACAAATTAAATCTCTGACAACAATTCCTGTGTGCACACAGACTCATGGTGTGATTCTAGGCAGAAAGCGATATTTCCTTTAGCAATTTGAAAGCACATTTAGTACTGTGGAGGAGCAAGTGATAATTACTGTGACAGTCTGACACATTTTCCTTATATTTTAGACAAGCCAAAAAGAGCACATGTCCTAACAGCTCCTTGAGACCATGAGCATGTGTTACAGGGTGAGTGATTAGACTTCAGCAAAGGAAATGAGCCTTGATGACGTTGAATGTGTTTGCATTATACACTGCTATCTGAAACACAACACAGAGCTGAGTATTATGCATGGGAGTGTAGGAGAAGCTGCTGCATATGTGCAAAGAGTGTGTTTCTGGAGACTGTGTATTGTCAGTTGCAAGAGAGATCTGCATGGAGACTTTTACAACTGCATGAAGACTGCAGATATGTGTGTAAGAGTACATGTTTGGTAAAGGTTAATTGGAGTTTTGTACATGTAGGAACTACCTCACCCATTACAAGATTGGAAGGAAAATCTACCCTGTTGATTTCAAATGTGTTAGCATTTGCCTCTCATTTGTGAGATCATGATTTCTGCTGAGTGCTAGCCATCACACTTTAAGAAAACAAGCTGCCCTTTTCCTGCGAGTGCAAGTTTTACAGAACAACAGCAACACAAATTAAATCTCTGACAACAATTCCTGTGTGCACACTGTCTCATGGTGTGATTCTAGGCACAAAACAGTATTCCTGGGTGATACCAGGCCCTTTCCTGAAAGTGCAAGTTTTACAGAACAACAGCAACACAAATTAAATCTCTAACAACAAATCCTGTGTGCAGACAGACTCATGATGTGATTCTAGGCACAAAACAGTATTCCTCAGTGATACCAGTACACCTTAACTTACAGTGAAGACATACTCCATAATATCTCACAAGTTCAAGACAGTTAAATATCTCCTAAAACACAAAATGTAAAACACAACTTTAAAAGAAGAATAACAATTCTAATATTTATATCAAAAATCACCACATACATCCCCTCTCAAACTCATAACTCACCTTTAAAATTAGTTAGTTGAGAAAGAAATGTGGCACTCAAACAGCAGATTATCAGAGCCAGAATCTCAGAGCTGTACACCTCTCTCCTCTCACCACAACCAGTAAATGGCAATGTTTCCCTCTCTTTTTTCACACATATACATGTTAATGTAAAATCACAGTCCTTCCCACATTTTTTCAAATGGAATCACACATTTCTATTGGTTGCAACTTTCAACCCCTTTCCAAATCATCCCTTCCCCCAACATGACTTCTGCCTGCTACCATAGCAACAGGTCATGGAACACTGGTGTGAGCAGAGAGATCAGAAGTTCAGCACACGATGTTTCAAATCCAAAGACCAAGAGTGCTTGACTTTTCAAACCTAACAGCAAATCCAAAGTAATGTTCAGTGGGAACACATTTTTCTGTACCAATCCAAAACATGCTTTTAAAAATGTAAACATACAGCCTAGTTTTCACTGTAAAATGGTTTGAATCAGCCAATGAGTTCTTTTTATTTTAAAAAACTATGTATGCCTCCATTTTTCAACTGTCTTTCTTTTCATATTGCCATTCTACTGAAAGACACCTCCTGAGTGCATCCTGTTCTCCTTGAAAGATGTTCACAGTGTGGATTGTAGGTCATAGCTATGTCTTCTGGAGTGAAAAATTTGCAGAAAAAAGAGGTATTGTAAAAGACCTTGCTTTGCCAAATGTAGACATTAAATGGATTGGTCAGAGAGGGTTAAAGTGGCAACAATTAATGCCTTTGGTGAAAACCTTTCTACATCTCCCACAGCCTAACCTTATTATTGTGCACTGTGGTGGAAATGACCTAGGCACTTTAACTGGGGTAGGTCTGGAAATGCTTATTAAGGACACCTTTGTGCAATTGATGTCACTTTTTCCACAAACTGCCTTTGTATATTCTAATATATGCCAAAGGCAAAAGTGGAACTGGTCCAACCAATTTTGTCCGCAGATTGACAAAGCAAGAAAGCACATCAATAAGTCTGTTTCTGCTTTCCTCAGAGACTATGGTATGGGTTCTATATACCACAACAACTTGCGTTACAACATGCAAGACATTTATAGAGGAGACGTGTACATTTCAATGATGAAGGGAACAGAGTCTTCCTCTTGAACTTTAGACTCTGCATCGGTACTTACTTGTAGGTACCGAAAAACACTCAATAAACATAAGGGCTCTTTTTAGAGCCACCTAATATCTAAACACTTAAACTTGCTTTTTATTTCTATTTTTTTTAATGTTTTTTTTCGGGTGTGTGCAGAGTGCACGCACCTCGCGATGTTTTTTAAAAAAATTAAAATCTTTTTTTTTGCCCTTCGTGGTCCTACTGTGACCCCCTGACAATGGCTAGGGGGTCAAGAACTCCCTACTCTGCCCCCTATTCACGTTCTCCACCTTTCCTTTTCAGTGCGACAGACAAAATGGCGGCCGACACTTCCTGATTTCGACCGATTCGAATGTTTACTGACATCTAACAACCAATTAGAATTACGCTCGCGCACGGCAGGGTGCGCGCACAGGGCTTGCACAGTGCGCGCAACCTGCGCGCGTATAGATATTGATATGCTTTTAAATGCTATTTTCTCAGGAAATACTCAACAGATTTACACCAGACCTGCAAAAGGCACTTCCTTGACCTTATTGCTACCTCTCTGCCAAATTTCAAGTAATTCTGTTCAGCCGTTCGGGCTGTAGCTGCAACTAAAGGTCCTATGGAAAAATGCATGGGAAAACGCGTTTTGGGACCCCCCCTTTTTCTCGGCCCCCGCTTGACGAATCACCCCGAGACTTTCAGGGTAGGAGCTGAGCGGAGCGCCCCATTAGTTTTAAAAATTTCGCGAGGATTCGTCAACCGGCGCCAAAGTTATTCAAAATAGAATTTTGAGATTTCCTATGGAAACTCGGTCCTAACTATAACTATCTACTGGCAAGCATGGAACACACATAATGGCCACTGAATGTATATTGCACCTTACCATTCTAACATAAATTATATATAGAACCAATTATATGTGTGTTTGGATCTGTATGATTATTATGGAAGCGGATAAAGTGGAATCCACAAACTACATATTTTAAACGATGTATTCCTTATTGTGTATTAAGCACTTTATGTTATACATGTTACTCAAACCCAATTGAAAATCTTGCTCTTAAAAAGACTATGTATACCCTTATTATGAATCTTGCACTTTATGTTATATATGCTGCTCAAACCCGATTGGAAATCTTGTTCTTAAATTTTTATATATGTTTTTTAACCTGTATGCACTTTTATGGATGTACTACTTCCGAATAAAGATCATTTGACTTTGACTTGACTATAACTATCTACTGGCGACCGCCAGTAGATAATATATATATATATATATAAAAAACGGTGTTGAAGGCTCCGGCCGAAACACGTTGGTCTCTGTTATGCACCAATAGTTGTCACATTTTTATTGATTAAATAAAACTCACCGTGTTGCTGATACCTGGCAGTGCTGATTTTTTCTTTTTCCCCTTGGATTGTGGGGATTCTTGTGGAAACTTGTTTGGACATATGTATATGTATATATGCATTGATTGAAAAAACAAAGGTTCAAGTGAGGTCATATTGTCTTTGTTGCAATGCCTTTATATAAGTTTATAAACAACATTGCAATCCTCTTAAAAACACACTTAGAGTCCAGTCATGGTTTTAAGTGAAAACCACTGAAATGTGCAAAGTATGGTTAGACTACAATCCAAAAGCCGCACAACAACCATGCAAATCATAACTTGCACAGCAAATGCAATGTTCATGACCTCACCCTTATGAAACAGATGTAATTACAAATGTTGTAAATCATCTTACAGACTACCCATACCTCCTTGTAAGAGACAGCTAAAAATGTGGTTTAATCAATTGATCTGATCATGTGCTGTTCCTTAATTACATATTGCTTTTAAGCGTTTTTAATCATTAATATAAATAATATGCACTCATAAGCATTGCATAATTGGGTGGCTATAGTTAGGACTACATTTCCATAGGAAAAAAATTTTTGGTTTGCTAATAACTTTGGTGCAGTTTTTGAAAAAATAATTCTCACAAACTTTGTATATTTCACACAACAAACAATGCACGGGTCAGCAGATCTCAAGATGAGATCTCATTAGCTGCCAGCACATCAATAGAGACATAATTGTAATTGCATTTATATATAGCTTACTTCCCTTGATGAGGTGTCCAATTGTTTTTCGGCGAGTTGCACCCTTCTCAGGAACCTTCCCTCTTCTACCCCTCCACTATCCATTTCAATCCACCTAACAGACTCTCATGTCCACCGTTCAAATTCATTTCATAAGTCCCTATACTAATTCACCACTAATCCTGTTTGGATTCCAGAGTAGTGTGCTACTCACCAAAAAGCACTTTGACGCCTCATCAGAGGTAGCAAGCAGTATATATATGCCAACCCTTCTCTCTTCTATACCTCCACTATCCTTTTTGAATCCAAATAACAGACTCACATGTCTACCGCTCAAATTAATTTCATATTTCCCTATACTAATTCACCAGTTATCCTTTTTGGGTTCCTGAGTAGGGTGCTACTCGCCCTTCTATCGTTTTGGCAGCCTCTCGAGTATTCTGGTGAACTGGGCAAAATCCATACTTTTTCCTCTGACAGAAGCAACTACCTCTTTCGCTCTGGACTACCCACTACAGTGGGCTGAAGGTCCAGTCAAATATTTAGGTAAACTGGTAAGCAAGAACATTGAAGAGATATGGCAGTGCAATTTTGGAAAGGTCATGAATTGGTTGGAGGAGCGCATCCCAGTCTGACCTAAACTTCCTCTGTCTTTGGCAGGACGTATTGCCATTGCAAAAATGGTAGTTACCCAAATTCCTTTATTTATTTGTAAACATTTGAATCCCGCTCACCATCCGTTTTTTTAAGCGACTCCGCTCCAACTTAATTATGTTGATATGGGCTGGCAGGCAGCCACGGACAAATACGAACTATTAACATTACCACAGTCGCAGGGTGGACTGGGCGCCCTGGATTTTCACCTATACGCATTATGCACACAAGCACACTTCTTACATTACTGGACCCACTCCACACCCTTCCAACCACACGTCGCAATTGAGACGGAAAAGGCCTCCCCTTGACCCCTAATCACAGCATTGTTTCTCCCATATAATTTGTCCGCCCCAGACATTGACACTAAACAATGCATGCGTTGGGCATGGGAGGTGTGCAGGCATTACACAGCTCAATGCCCCGTCGGTCCCCGTGGCTAATCACCCCTCCCTAACTCCTCTTCAGGACAAAGGTGCAATCAGCTGCGCAAAAAGATTAAACATGCATACATTTGCAGACCTGCATCCAGGCGATCGATTTCTTTACTTTACAGGGACGCCACTGGCACAGTTAGATGCTCTCCTCTACTTCCAAATACGAGCAACATGTTGTGCACTGCACAACACCTTCCCACACCCCTCGAGGGCGCTGCAAGCCCTGGAATACATATACACTACTTCCTCACAACGCAAGATGATAACGTCTCTTTATCAACACAAGCAACGGACCGCACCTGTGACTACTCCACAGATACACGAGGCCTGGAATGCAGACCTAGCACTCACTTTGTCTGACGCTCAATGATCATTTTGCTGCAGTCAACTAAAGATGCTGTCTCCTAATTACAGATTGTGCTTGATTCATTTTAAATTTCTATACAGGCTATACTGCACACCAGTGCAATTATTCAGGATGGGGCTGATACCCGACTCACGTTGCCACACGCTGCAATCGGACTTTACGCACCTAGCATGGCGCTGTCCTGCCATTATAGCCTACTGGGGCAAGGTCTTTCACACACTAGAAAAAATCACAGGGCTGCCCATCGCGTTTTCACCATTATAGCGGCTATTGGGATATGTTGGTGACGTCGCCCTGGAGTTTCATAAATTGGTTGCGGTATTGCTCCTTTTCTCAAAATGCCAGGTGGCTATGCATTGGGGGAGATCGCAATCTCCTAGATCCCAAGATTGGATTACAGATATTGCATACTGCTATGAACAATTGACTGTATACTGGGACCTGCTGTCACTGGGTGGCCCGCCCTCAGGATATACGGGAGCCGTTTATTACCTACCTCCGGCACCGTGACGCCATATCTTCTGCAAAAACTGTAGACAACCCAATCTCAGGCGGTGATACAACATAGTGCACAAAGCCTTAACTTGGCAATTCTTAATGCACATGGCAATGGGCCGAATGCTGGTTACAGAGAAAGCAATTCCCGGGATAAGGTGGGTGTTTAGGTGTTGGGAGCTATACAGAATCCAGCAGAAGGCTGTGCCCCTCGAGATTGCTAAAAAATATAAAATTTCAATGCAAGGAGTATGTCAGCAATGTATTGATACCGGTCGTTCATGATTGTGATACTAAGATGTAAATGGCCAAGTTTTGTTCAGCAAAATAAATTAATAAAATTATAATTTAAAAAAAAAAAAGATGATCCGTAGTAAAGGCTATTGGCGCAATTGAGTTTAGACAGATCAAAAGATAGTAGCCTGACCCTTGTTTGGAAATCCCAGGTGAGGGAAGATGCATCGCTGTATTTTTAAAGTAATGAAACTGAATCTTGCTAGTTTGTCCACTTAGGCATTCATTAATAGCTTGGAGTCCATGGTAATGCCGAAATTTCTTACTTCATTAGATAATTTAGGCGGTGTTCCCAGATCGTCGGGCAAGGCGGCGAGCTGATCCTAATTTTTCCAATTGCCACTTTGGTGTATTTCAGTTTTGGAAGCATTCAATGTGAGATGGCTCCATGTCATCCGCTGATCAATGGCTCTGAGGCAACTGAAAATTTGTGAGTTTCCAATGTCTTTGGGGGTTTCCAGTTTAAGGAGTATTTGTGTGGCATCTGCATAGTTATAGCATGTGAGATTAAATTGATTGATCAGTGCTGGTAATGACTTCATGTAGATGTTGAAAAGCATGGGTGAGATGATAGAGCTTTGAGAGACCCCTCCTTTTAGGAAGTACGGCTTGGATGAGAATGGGGGGTATGGATGACATTTGTTCTGTTTTCTTAGCTTTTTTGATTGCTGACTTGTATAATCTGTTAAGTTTTTGTAGGTGAGGATTGTCTTGATTGGTGTTTGCTTTGAGCCAGGTGGGTTGCAGCTTTTTAATTTGGTGTTTAATTGCTTTTAGCTCTGTATTTCTCCAAGGTGTCTGTTTTCTTTGATTCTGTTGTGTTGTTCTTAGTGGAATTAGGATAGCAAAAGCTTCCTGTAGCCACTCAGTTATAGAACAGAATTTATTGTGCCTAGATCTGTATTGGATGTTAGTCGTGTTTCTAAGTGTTTAAAATTAGGTTTGTTCCACGGTCCATAGGTGGATGCATGTAAGGCTGTTTTAGGTGTGTTGCTTTGTGTCGTTTTATGTTGGAAAGCAAGCAAACGGTGGTCCAACCATGTGACTGGAGTAATTGTTTGAAAGGTGATTTGTTTTGGATTTGCAAAAATAACATCTAGGATGTGGCCAGCGATAGGTGTTGGTTTGTGGTCGATCTGATAAAGGTTCAATCCGTCTAGGTAAGTGATGATAGTTTTTGGACTGGGCATATTGGGTTTGTCAAACCTAATGTTTAGGTCACCAAGAATGCATAGGTTGGAGTGTAGTATTATCAGGTTTGAACTGTCTACAAGTGCCTCTGGGAATTTTGCATTGCTCAGTGGAGGTCTGAAAAGGAGTAGGAAGATGCAGGAAGAAAATGGTGTAGGGCTGCATCTGGCGAAGAGGGCTTGGTATGGAGACGTCGTCAGCTTTAGTGATATTTAATGATTGCTTGAACACAACAGCTGGGCCACCTCCTCTTTTGCCTATACGGTTTTGTGTGATAGTTAGATAGCCTAGAAGAATGACTTCAAGCAACACTGGCGCCATGTCATCCCCCAACCATGATTTAGTTATGAAGAGTAAGTCAGGTTGTGCGTCAGTGAGAACGTCGTAGATGTAATGCTTGTTTTTTGTGAGTGATCAAGCATTTATTAGTAGGCAGTTTAGAGAATGTGTTGTGGTGATGGTGTGACTTTGTTATGTATAAGAGTGAGCAGTGTTTTGTGGACCTGTACCAGGTGGGTCCTTAGTGCTGGTATTAGCTGTATGAGGATAGTAATAGTGTAGCTGTTCTGTATCGCATTCCACATCCAGCAGGCTAAGAAGGTATTTTGATGGGTCTGTGTGTGTAGGTGGTGGTTTAGAGTGAATTGGTGAGCTGTGGTGTTTTTGCAGAGTAGTCTTGTTGTGCAGTAGACCTGGAGATGCAACGTTGTGAAGACTGGCATGTTGTTTATTTTGTTTACATCCGTTTAGGGTGGAAGGTATATGGGTTCTGGGTGGTGGTGCAGCATGTGGGTCATGTTGTATGGTTCTAAATTATACAATGGATGAGAGGCAGTTAAAAGAGTTGCTGTGACGCTGTATACAGGTTAGGTGTGGGGGAAGAGAGAAACTTAGCAGTAGAGTTGGTTTAGGGTGTGTATTATTTGTGTAGTAATTGTGTCAAAAGGGTGGGAGTGGGTGTATGTTTCTAGTTTGGGACTGAAGGTATTATGAGGCACTTTGTGTGTGCTTTTGTTGTGCTGGTGTGTGTTATGCTTTGTTTTTGAGGAGCAGTGAGAGGAGATGATGAAGTATTTGTTTTTCTGAGAAGTATTTGTATGTAAAGTATTGTTGGCGAGTGGAAGCTGCAAGGTAAAGGAGTGGTGATGTGTTTTGGAAAAGAGTGTATGTGTATATGGTGTGTCAGAAGGGATGGATAAGGGTTAAGAGTGTTTATGCTAGATTTGATTGCTGGAAGAGTTAATATGTATGGTAGAGTGCAGTTTAGGGTTGAGTGGTTGTGTTTTTTTGGTAAAAAGAGGAGGAGAGTGAATGTGGAAGGAAGGCGGAGTATAGGTGTGGTGGTGGCAGAAAGGGATGTGTTAGGAGTAATTAGAGGGTAGAGTTGGTGCCTTTTATGAGCAGCGAGTGTGTCTGGATGGGATATTGTTGCCTTTGGGGTGGAATTGTGTTGTGTTGGTGGTGAACGGATTGGTTAGTGGTATGGGATAAAGTTGTGTTTCGTGTGTGAGTTAAGGTGCCATTTATGTGGTTGTTGGGGTAAAAGGGTGTTAAGGGGTGGTTTGTGGGGTTTTGTAGTGGGTGTTAAGACATTGAAATGTGTGTAGGGTTTGTTTGTAGTAAATGAGTAGAGTACATTTGCTGGGAGTGTGTTAATATGTTTGAGGATGGGTGAAGGTGAGTGTTTCTGCATGGAAAAAAGGGAAGCATTTCTGGCCCTAGTCTCGAGCTGGCCTAAAAAGGCAAGTGCCCTTGTCCTTTCCGCCCTTAGACTTGATGTCCAGCCTGAGATGCGCTAAACTCTAGGCTTAAATAGCCCTAGTGGTTAGGTGACACCTTCAGCCAATGGGAATCCTAGCCAGCCCTACCCTAACCAATCACAACACTAGCCTTGAGCCCAATGACAAATAGGAGACCAAGCTCTTGCAACAAATCCTAGCAACCAATCAGAAACCTAACCCTAAGAACTATGTCCAATAGAAACACTAGCCCCATGGACCAATCAGAACACAACACTTATCTGCCAATAAGAAACCTAAACCTAAGCCTTAGGCCCAATAGACACACCGGATACAGGAGCCAATCAGAGCACAGATGTAATGACCAATTGCACACTTATATAAAGGAGAGTGTGACCTCAAGCACAGGTGGATGGCCGAGGGGCAGTGAGCTGCTCCTGAAGATCAGAATATCTTTGGATAAAGAAAGGTTCAATCCACACTTTGCTGGTCCTGGTTCACCATGCAGGTAGGCCCAAATCTGAGCCACAGGACTACTGCTTTTCGCGCATTTCAACAAATCCCTTTTTCTAGCAAAATAACAAGGGTTACATGCACTTTTCAAACACAGTTTAAAACCTTAAAGCAGATTCAGCTGTCTCTTATACACACTCTGCTTAGCCTCTGGGGTGTAGTTTGCATTTTTAACTTTTACAAGACTTAAAAGGATGGGGGATGCCCCTACTTGTCTAAGCACAGTCAGGGGGAAACTAGAACATATTTTCAAACAGTCATGGGTAGAAAACAGTTTTAAACAGTATCAAAATGGTCCCATCATGCATTTCTATGTTGCTTGCAAAACCCGGACTAGATTATTTCAAGTTCTTCAACTAAAAACGGCATTGTGATAATAGTTCTTTTTTAAAAGTCCAATAAGTCACATTTTCTGTCACTTTAAACCAAATTCTTTCCAGCGCAGTTACCCCGCAATAGTCATCAACTCCTTCCATGCATTTCTGTTTTCAAGGACGTTTTCGCCGTACCACTCAGAAACACCTCACTTGCACTTAATGTCCAAAATTCAGGGAAGAAAACTTCCGGTGGCGACTTTATGCTGCTGAAATATTGATCTGCGTGTTCAATGTAGCCAGTTCAAATAAGCAGTAGTAATAGGATCCTATGACACCACCGCTGCTTCGGCCAGTGCCTTTAGCGGTGCCCAGATCCATTGAAAGGGTGGTTATACTAGGATGAGCATGTGCACTTTAAAAAAGAACTATTATCACAATGCCGTTTTTAATTGAAGAACTTGAAATAATATAGTCCGGGTTTTGCAAGCAACATAGAAATGCATGATGGGACCATTTTTTTAAAAACAAACTTAAGGGCTTAATTCCTAGTAGAACAGCTAGAAAAACCTTGAAAGCAATGGTATTTGCAGGCTCTACTCTGGTGTGACTTCAATGAGGAATTTGAGTTGTGCAGCAAGTTTTGAATATAAATGTCATTCCCCCACATACGAGTGAAAACCTAGTGAATGTGGAACATAGGGCATCTTCTATTTGTATTATTTTGGTAACACTTTAAAGGAAGCACCAATGTGGCGCAAAACAGGTGGAAGAAGGCAGTGAGACTGCCGAAACGCGTCCCTGTGGTTTTTTGTGTTTAATGTAACCATGCAATAAATGGAAGAATACCTGTGATCACGAGTGCCGGGTCTTCAATCACAGAAGATTGGGGAATTGTTTGTTCCATATATATATCTTTTTCCCGAAGGTTTATATAGCGCAAACTTGACCCAAAGGTATCAGGTATCAGAGCGCTGTACATGAGCACCAGTTGCGTTACACAAGGACATATTCATTTTTATGTTAGGCACAGGGAGGTTAAGTGATTTGCCCAGAATCACAGGATGTTGAGCGTCGTTGCCGAGACTTGAACCCAGTTCCCCAGATTTGAGGTTGACTGGTCTAGCCATTAGGCCACATCCTCGCCCCAAATATATACTGGGTTATGGTTTGAGGAGGGTGAAAACCTACTCAAGCAGCAACCACAATTTTTGTTATAGTGAGGCACAAGTAAACCCCAAACAAACTCTCATCACCCAACTACTCACATACCCATTCACAGACCCATACCAGTCCTCACACACCCACTCACTGCTCCATAGAGGCACTCACATACCCACTCACTCACCTGTACAGCCACTCACACAACCATTCACTCACTCATAGAACTCATACAACCAATCACTCACATGTGCGCCACTCACATAGCCATACACTCACCCATACAGCTACTCACACAACCACTTATTTACCAACTGTCACTCACATTACACTCACTCACCCATACAGCCTCTCATCACAGCCACTCACTCACCCATACAAGGACTCACCCAATCACTCACACATCCACACAACCACTTACATACCCATTCACACATCCATACAAGCACTCACACATCCAGTCACTTACTAATACAGCCATTCACACACCATCTCACTTAACCAAACACCCACTCAAGCAGCCACTCGCTCACTCATACAGCTACTTACACACAGAGTCACTTACTCACCCATATAGGCACTAAACACCCACCCATAGAACCACTCACACTGCCACCCAATCACCCATACAGCCACTTACACACCCATACACACAAGGATACATACAGTCACACAGCTACTCACTTAATATATCTTAGAAGTAGTATCACTGAGTAGTAGTGAACCTAGTATACTAATTTAATTGTTGCAGTAGGTTAGTATGTGTTTAAGACCCATAAACTCTTAAAAACAATTACAGTCACTTAATGAAGTAATCTGTGATGCCATCAGTGATGTCACTGACCATGTAATGAGTGATGTTATATGTGAGGTCATAAGCAGTGCATTGGGGGCGTAATTTATAGTTATAGCTCAGATAACTACAACTGCTGAATTTCACTGGTTTTGTACAAGTGAAATCTGAGCCTAACTATAATGTTCCTGTAACCTTTGGTTTTTTCAATGAATATGTATATTTGTGAGAAATTAAGTTATGGTTTGCGGAGGGTGAAACGCTACTCTAGGAGTAACCACAATTCTTGTTAGAATGAGGCACAAGTAAACCCCAAACTGACCTGTGCTCAAACTTCTGGTAGCTTGGCACAGAGCAGTCAGGCTTAAGTTAGAGTCAATGTGTAAATTATTTATGCTATCCTTCAAACAGTAATAAAGTGAAAACACAACACAGTAAAAATCCTGCAATAATTTAGAAGGATAGAGCACAATTTGTTAAATAAATCAAGACCAAAATGTCAAAAAGCCAATCAGTGGAACCGGAGATATGCAATTTTAAGATTTAAGTGAAAATAGCACCAAAAACCCAGAAGGCCCACTCGTGGCTATCTGGTTGTGCGAGCCGGGAGAAAGTCACAAGTTCAGGCTGACCACAATGGAACACGGGTTGGATACACTGACCAGGTAAGTCCAGCTGAAAAGTTTCCTTCTCAGTCCAGCAAGAAGAGACCGTTCGCAGTGGAGGGGGCCACAAGGAGCAGGAAGCATCAGGGATGGTTGTTGATGTAGTGGGAAGAGCAGGCCTGGCATCGCAGATGCTCATCGGTGTGGGGTGAAGATCCTGTTGTAATTGCGAGTGATCAGCCCAGAGCTTCGCAGTGGCACTCCTCGCAAGCGGACACAGCTGTAGTGCGAAGGGTCAGGTTGACGGAACTTTGCATTGGTGGGCTCTGCGAGCGACAAAGTTTTGGCACCAATGGACCTGTTTGCAGTTACCAAGAGCCCAAAAACTTAAATTCAGCTACACTGGGGTCACACCAGTGGAGGGCTGTGCCTACTTGGGACAACTGGCATCCCCCTTGTACTGCCTAACCAGTTGGCACTCATAACAGTTAGGGGAGCCTTCCCTGGGGATGTATTATCAGGAAACTATTTATTTTGTGATCAGGTGAGGATTGGGAGTCCTGACCCTTAAAACTAGTTTGGGGACCTTTAGAGAACTCCTTGAGTTTATGTTTGTCTCACCCCTCCTTCTTCTGGTGGGGACCCTGACCACCCTTGTGGTGATCCCCCACAGAGACCATCTTGTGGACCCTGGTGCTGAGCCAGTGGTCTGCATCCTTAGCAAGGTCACTGGGGTCAGTGAGCTTACCATCAACCAGGTGTTGGCGCAGAACAAAGACTGAACATGTGCTCTCTTACAACCACCTTATACAGCCCTTGGTAATTCTTCACACCGCTGTCCTTCACAAAATCATCCCGTGCCTAACAAAAGGAATTCACACAAACCCCACAGCAATGATGGGCCAGTTTTTAGCTGTCCCTTTAATTCAGCCTGAACTTTTCAAGGGTGAGGCCATATTTCCTGACAAGGCTTTCCTTTATGGGGATACCTCATTCTGTCCCTCTTTTCTAGGGCCAGTAGGGTGGCCCTCCCCTCACTAGGGATAGGCTTCTGAGGCTAGGCCCCCAATCCTCCTCAGGGATCATATGCATCTGTAAACCTACCTCATAAGCTTCAAACAATTTGTCAATATCATCCCCCACAAAGCCAGGCACCAGACCATTAGCAATGTGAACCATCCTGTCCCCAGAGGGCACTGTAGGTATGCTGCTACTAACATTGCTCGACTTTAAAGCTGATTTTTGAGTGATAAATCATTTGGTGTTGGAGAAACTTATTACAAAAATTTTGGCTGTCCAGTTTTAGGTTTAAACCTATAATAACTGATAAAACCTCACCGAAAGGGAAATAGCCCTCACCAGTGTAAACATATAAACACTGAAAAAAGACCTGCACAACCACAAACTAAATGCCATTCAAAGAAAGGAAAAGGAGAGTGAAGGAGTCATTTTGTTTCTTCCTGAAGGGGCCAATACAATGTAACTTTGTTATACAAGCTAGCAGCAAGAAAGACTGGGCTAACATTATTCTGCTTGAGTTTTGTTGTTTAGGGATGTCACTAAAATATTGTTTCTTCTTCCTTTTCGTTTTTTCAGTTCTGTGGTCTTTGATCTAAAGATGCAGGGTTTAGAAGCATGTTTTAGGTTGTGTTTAATTATTTTATAAACTTTAGAGAATCGGGAAATATCAAAATTATATTTGATATTTTGGCTGCATTTGATTCTTTCACTGATAGGTAAAATGGCTGGTTTCAAAAGAATGTTTCCCAATATGTGCCATCACATTTACCCACAGAGAAAGGCAAAAATAACTTGATATATCAGCCCCCAGTTTCTAGTGAGTCAGTATTGATAGTAGGTGAATTGCCAACACCTCAGGCTTTAAACATTCAATGCAAGGTATAGTGATAAGTATATGTGAAAAGAGTGCTATCACAAAGCATCTGGGATAGTGGTGAAAACATGACACCAGACTCTTGAAAAACATGGAACGCATTGTCACTTGGAATGCTGCTGCAAAAAGGTTATTTCCAAGTTCAACCAAGATTGGAGTGATATTGTTTGTATTTGCAGTGATTCAGCTATGTATATGTGGAGTAGTGTGGCTCACTGGTTAGAGGCAGCAGACCTGGAAGCAGAGGACGGCCCGGGACCAGGGTTCAATTCCCGACGCGTAAGGGTCTTGGACCAGGGCCAGCGGACTCGATAATTCTCGCCTCGGTGCCTACTCTAACCAGGGATCACACTCGGCAACTCTGGACATTAGCTTGCCTCATCTCCACAACGGCCCCCCACATTCGCCGGGGATGCCTGGTTTCACCTTGGAGATACCCATGAGGGACCATCTCACAGGGATAGCCAGGACGTGTTCCCCAGCGGTCTACAGCGCCACGACGCCTCGGCAGCAGTGTGCTTTACAAAAAACACATACATACATATATGAAAAAGTTGTGTGATGGCCTGTCAAAATAGATACATGGCCGAAGTGCTTCCCTGTAAGAGATCTTTGCCACTTGTTAGATTGTATGCTAAAAGCATCTTTATAATCTTCAGAGTTAATGAAGAATGCTATTGACTTTTTAATCCATTCTGGTACCATGTGTTGTTATGCGCTGGAACTAAAACACAAATATTTCTCATTGTGTGCTTTGTGTGGCATCAAAGAAAGGGTAATCCCAACTGTGTCACTTAGCTGATGGTCCAAGGGGCTGTGAATACTATATTATCCATGTGACAACTGTTTACAGAATTTTTGCTGAGTAATGATGCCAAGGGCAAGATATGTTAGGATATTTGGTCGCATATTGATAGTAATGTAAAAAAAGGTACACTCTACCTCATTCTTAGATTTTTACAAGAAAACATAACTGCTGTAGTGGACATAATACAAAAACTACAGTCTGCCAATACCCTTGTCTGCCAAGTGTTTTGCATAATTGGTGAAGATGTGAAACATCTCCTTGAGAGTAGGCTGGGCGACACCTTTAGTGAATTTGGCACTGCAACATGTTCCATGTTAGAAGGCTTGCCACTTGGTAAGCAAAGCAATGTTGAAGAGCAATTCAGGAACTTTTATTTTACAATGTATGAGAAATAGCTTGCAATGATGCAGAGAAATGTCCCTTCACCAACCATGGCATTTGATGTCAATGAAACCTCACTGTGGTACTCTGTACAAGTTCCAGATCCCTTCCGCAAATGGGAATTTTCTCCATAGTTTCAAAAGTGCTGATTCATTTTTGACCGCTTTAATAACGCTGAGGGTATAAGCGCCCAGTTCAATGCAAATGTTGCAGAACCTGCCCAGAGAATCGCAACCTTCAAGCGTGCCAGCATTGGCATGGAAAGCTATGTCAGTAGCCAGAGTAAGCAAATTGTGTACTGGTTGTTTTGGCGTTGCCCAACTCAAATGCCAATGTCGAGAGGGCCTTTTTACACAAAAAAAGTTTACATGGAAAGGATAAAGCAAGTGCACATGACCAAAGACTCATTGAAGAAGTATTGTATGGATTCAAGAGAAGGAGGAACCCTGAGATACCAAAATGGGGATATGTGAATAGACTGAAATTACTTGCTCAAGAAGCCCCAGGGGGCTGCGACGTGGTGTTGTATGATGTATGGCCTACATATGTATGTCACTGCATGACTGTAACCAATTTTGTTGTGGTTTCTTTTTTTTCTTTTGTCTGGCAAAATATTAATTAAAAATTATTTTTTTTTAAAGAATTGTATGGTGTACTACAATAAGTTTGATCTGCAAAAATGTGTAGGGACCTCATATACACTGTACGTACACTGTCAATAATAAATGAAAAACGTTCCATAAACACCGGAAATACACTGTTTCTGTTGTTTTTAATGGCGCGAAAATGTGTAACCACTGATAACCACTGTTTCTTTAAGGTATTAAAATGACTTGAAAACACTGAAAAAACCCACCAGAATTTACCAAAAATAGAAACTAAAAACAGGAATGCCTACTATTATAATATTAATAATAATATTAATAATAACACTAATATTATTACCTGGGTGCCAGGGGTGTTGCAGTTATGACTGTTATGTCTTACCCATGTAATGGCATTCAAAATTGAAAAAATCCTTTTTTTATGTTAATGCTGGTAACTCTGCCTGATGCACTTAGGTGATCACTGGCAATAATCTTGCATAGGGTGGCCACTAATATAATCTTGTCTGATGTGTTGACTATTACAACACACAATGTTGGTAGCTCTGGATGATATGCATTGAACATAAGTAGCTCTTCCAAAACAAAAGGTTGGAGACCCCTGGTGTAAAGTATTTATGCAGCACTTCAAGTAGTAATAAAGTGAAAACAGAAGAAAAATCCTATACCAATTTAGAAAAATAGATCCAAATTCAACAAATAAATTAAGCACAAAATGCCAATAATCCAATCAGTAGAATCGGATATATTCAACTTGAAAGATTTAAATAAAAAAAGGGCCTAAAAGCCCAAAGTGCCACTCACAGCTATCTGGTAATGCAAGACCAGGAGATAGTCACAAGTACAGGCTGACTACGATGGATCCCAGGTCGGATACAGGGACCAGGTTAGCCCCACTGAAAATGAAAATCCAGCACAAAGAGTCCTGTTTGCGGTGGAGGGGGCTGCAAGGAGCAGGAATGCATCTTAGACAGTCATCAATGTAGCGTGAAGGGGAGGCCTGGCGTTGCAGATGGTCGTCTCTGTAGCGTGAAGATGCTGTTGTCATCTGAAACGGGCGGGCTGGAGCTCCTCAGTGTCACTCACTGTGAGCGGTTAATTCTGTAGCGTGAAGGGTCGGGTTGATGGAACAGTGCAAGCGGCAAGGGTTTGGCACCAACTGGCATGTTGAGGTTAAGAAGAGCTCAAATACTTCAATTCAGCTCCACTGAGGTCACGTCAAGGGTCAAGGGTCCAGGCCATGAGGGGCACAACTTGGGTGTCAGGGGCTTGCTCCATCTGGGTCTGGGTGCTGGTTCAGGTGGGTGGGAGCCTGGTATGTCCCTGTTGCTCTGAACAGGAGGCCAGCAGACAGGCCGTTGGAGTCACTCTGGGAATCCTGGATTCAGGTGCAGATCCATTCCCTCTGACTCAGGCCGGAGGGCAGCACGGCAGCAGTCTAGTAAAACAGTAGTACAGCAGGGCAGCAGTACAGTAGAGTGGCAGCCCTTTCAGCAGCAGCACAGTCCTTCTTCCTGGAAGAGTCCTCAAGGGTCCAGATGTTTACTGAAGAGTTGGTGTCGAAGGTAAACATTTTTACCTGGTGCCTCCTTTCAAGTGGGAGAAACTTCTAGAGGTTTCCCTTTAAAGTGCACAGATTTTCTGGTTCCCCTGCCCTGACTCCAGATAGAGGGTATTCAGCCCTGTGTGGGAGACAGGACACAGCCTATTCAAGTTTAAGTAGGGCTGTGCCCAGCTCCACCCTCACATCCTGCTAGTGAATGCTAACCCAGGTACACATAAGCTTTCTATTTGTGTGGCTGTCTAGGAGGAATACACAAAGCCCAATTGTCAGCTACACTCAGTCATGTGACCCAGAAACAGGCTGCATTCAGTAATGGCTAAGGCAGGAAAATGCCAAATTTCTAAATGTGGCAATTTCAAAATTGTAATTTAAAATCTGACCTTACCACAAGAGAGGATTTTTCATTGCTATTCCAAAGACACCAAACATGAACTGATTACCCGTTCCCATTTAGAAGTTACAGCCTAATAAATGTAATATGGTAACTCCAATGTTTTTCATTGGGAGAGGGTGCGCCTTGCAGTGGTGAAAAATGAATTTAAGAGCTTTTCACTGCCAGGACATGTAAAACTTAAACATACATGTTCAACTTTTTAAATACATTGCTCCCTACCCCCTGGGCTGTCCAAGGCGTGCCCTAGGAGTGACTTGTATGTATTTAAAAAGGTTTGGGTTTGCCAAAAATGTTTCTTCAGCCAGGTCTAAAATTGCAGTATAAAACTGCACAAACAGGCTGTAATGACAGCCCTGAGACATGTTTAAAGGGCTTCTTAAGTGGTTAGCACAATCGATGCTGCAGGGCCACTAGTAGCATTTAATTTACAGGCCCTGGGTACACATAGTGCCACATTACTAGGGACTTACTAGTAAATTAAATATGCCAATTGAGTATATGCCAATTGTATCATGTTTTAAGGAAAGAGCACAAGGACTTTAGCACTGGTTAGCAGTGGTAAAGTGCACAGAGAACTAAAGACAGCAAAAACGATGTCAGCAAAACAGGAGGGTTGAAGGCAAAAAGATAAGGGAAAAACTATGCCAATGATGCCTGGTCTAACAATATTAATATTGAAATATTGACTACTGAAGTGAAAAGCAGATCGTGAACAGGAATTTGCCTGTGGAATTTCTGGAAGGCATTGGAAACATATTTCACTTTAAAATAAAAGTATCATTTTGTAAAGCGCTTGATATGTATTACTATACCTGATAGGATACTCCGAATATTTAAATCACAGTACAAAATGTATTTTAATATAGGTTTTGTAGCACAATGCAGTAGCTAAACTCAATACTGTGCTGACATATTGTACACTTTGCAGAGCTCCTACTTTGGGTAAAGCTGATCAATGCCCCTTTTCTCTGTCCCGTCTCCAATCCTGATACCTCTCCCATTCCTCCAACAAGTGGGTGCCTGTACCATTTCACTCTTTCCCGATCCCGATAGACCCTGTTATATAATGCTGTCATTTGCTGTTAAAAGTGTATTTCGTGTCTCAATCAGCAAATATATTATGACCTTTCACAAACGTCTTTGAATGAATCTGGTGTTATGCTGGTACGTATAATAGTGGCACTGAGACTGAATTACAGTAATTACACTTTTTGTTCATGAGCATGGTTTTAGAGAACAACGCACCGATTCTTACCAGTATAAGAAACTATATCACAAATTGAAACCTTTAAATACTGAACGCAGATGAAAATCAAGGCCACTTTTCTGGTTTGCCTGGGGTTTAGCCAGCTAATGGGACTATTCACAAACTGCTTTTTGTAGCACGTTTATTAGCACTATAGCAGTACTATTCACATACTACAAAATGGAATTCACAGACCGTCACCCCTCCTCTCCTATCTTTTCTATGCGGAGATCTCCACCACAAGTGCAAAGTTCTCAGCATAATTTAGCCTACATTTTAGTAGAAAATTAGGAGGAACAGTGGAGGGGCTAGAAAAAGAGGACTATTTACAACTTAGTGACAGGGTTCAAGGAGGTGTACGGAGGAGTAGAGGAAGGGACATGCAAAAAAAAAAAACACAACTCACACAAGTAAAACCATTGCTATTTACAAACTGTCCTTCCTTCTAAAGTTAGTTCTGCTACAAGGGTCCCAAAACAGTTGTAACTGTACTCCAACCCAGCTTTGGAGCATGTTCAGTACCACACATGGCCACTCATAGGTAATGCAATATACTCTCATAGAAAATAAAGAAGGTGGGGACTTTAAATAATACTCTATAGCAAATAATGTTTAAAGAAATAAAATAATTTCAAATTTTAAAATTCGTATATAAATTGTAGTAATCATGTACTATTGGGGTGTCCTTAGTTAGGAGATTTGGCACCTATGGAGTTAGCGTCAGTATGAAGTGGTCATATATTCCAGCGGGGCTAGAGGTGAGGGAAAACACCCAATACCCTCAAATGATTTAACCTAAAGGTTAGTCCAGAACAATTCCTTTCCTCTGCACACGCACAAATCAAATGTGAAACTTTTGACAAGTATAAAAAAATCAAGAGAGTGCTTCATATATTTTTTCTTTTTGCTTTAATCCACAACACCCAGCCAACATGTGTTTCGCCAATAGGGGTGGAGCCCACGTCTTCTTTAGGGCTGTCGGGCTCTTGTGATCCCAAAATTTCACAGTCCTCTCTGCCGGTTCTACTTCCGACCCAGCTGGTCATGAAGTATCAAGATTATAATGTCCAAAGATTCACCCAAAATTATTTGAAGCAAACCCTTGCAGTAAGAAAATGGTATTATCCCAAATAAGGGTCAGTTTCCAGTGCGAGTAGGTTGGTGCACAAAACCAATTCCAGACACCTGGTGATACCGGTGTTTAGCCAATTACGGTAAAAACATCCAATACAATGCCAATTCCAGAACACGAGAGCGAGTACGCTTCTGATACAAATTCCGCATTCCGAGTTCGCGTTTAAGTAAATTTGAAAAATATTTATATAATTGATAACTATATTATTAAACATGTCAATAACAAAAATTATTTCAATACTAAAATGGATAATACACTTCAAAATGTTTGGTAAATAATTATTAGTACTTAAACACTAAACGTAACTTTTAATAATTTTAATACATAATACAAATTTTTTAAATGTTGACATCTTTTTAAAATGTATTCTTTATCTTTAGGGATATTATTTTTAAATAAATATGTTTAAAATAATTATGTAATACACAATTAAGTTAATGTGCTGCAACAGTTTATTGTATTAATTATATGTTTAAAAGAAATATATAAAACTGGCATGTTAATATTTTATAATAAAACAACTGTATTTTTTTAAGTTTATTAAACTTGAATACATTATCCTATAATTTACCATAGGGAGATCACCTCCCATGGTAGCGGAGACATCTGCCTACATGTGGAAAATTATGAGTAGTAACTTTACACTCATAAATCCTGTTCCAGGAGGCTCCACCAGGGCATGGCGATAAGTAAGTCTTCACCTACGATTAACTTTACACCCAGGAATGCTGAACAAAAAGTGTAAAGTCATTCTGAGTTGCAGTAGTATTGTACAAGTGAGCAAATTTACATGAGTAAATTTCCCTTTGTGAATAGGGCCCGTAGTCAGCCATGGCCTGTGCATGTATGAGCGATGGGGTGGTGGGGCCCGGTGGGGAGGATTTTGATGGACGGTGATGAGGGAAAAGTAAATAAATAATTAATTTTTTCCACATCGTCGTCCTCGAAATCCCCCCACCAGGCCCACCGCCACAACGCTCTTACCTGCATGAGCCGCGGCTGCCCATAGTGTGTATTTTGTAAGAGTGTATGTGAGTGTTAGAGCTGTCAGCCTTAGGGTGATCTTCCCCAAAACTTTTTGCCTGCTTACCTCCTCTTTTTGCTATGTCTTTTGTTAGCCTGTGGACTCTGAGCACTTTATCACTGCTGAAGAATGCTAAAGTGCATGTGCTTCTCCCCTAAATATGTTTACATTTGGTATATCCACAGTTGTGATATTTAATTTCTCTGTACGTCCCTAGTAGAGTGCACCACCTGTGCTCAAGGCCTGTAATTAAATGCTACTTGTGGTCCTCCAGCACTGATTGTGCGGCCCATACAAGTAGCCCTTTAAACCGGTCTCAGGCCTGCCACTGCATAGCCGGTGTGTGCAGTTTGACTGCCACTACGATTTGGCATTTAAAAGCCTTAAACTCCCTTGTTATTACGCATAAGTCAATCTTAAGGTATGCCCTAGGTAGCGCACAGGGCAGAGTGCTGTGTAGCTAAAAGGTGGGACATGTACTTGTATGTTTTGCATGTCCTAGTAGAGAAAAACACTTAAATTCATTGTTCACTACTGTGAGGCCTACTCCTCTCACATGTTAACATTGGGAAAGCTTGAAATTGTACATTCCCTATAGACAGCCATACGCAGAAGAAGGTTAGTTGTGTCTGAGTGCCCATCTGCATCCTGATGGCTCATTCTGGGCAGGATGGGATGAAGGAGCTGACACTTACACCTGAATAGGCAATGTCCTGTCCCCACACAAACGGTTGATTACCCCCTGTAGTGAGTCCAAAGCTAGGGCTGGAAAGGAAGGGCTTCTGTACACTTCAAAGACCCTTCTCTGAAGTCACCCCCTCTTCAAAGACACAACTGGCTACAAGTACTGGGTCTTATACCCCACCAAACCCGACACTTCGGGAACGGTAAAGACTCTGTCACAATTACTGCTGCACTGCTACAAGGACTGTCACTCTGCTGGACTGCTGCTCTGGCAGAACTGCTTTTCTACTATGCTGCCCTGCTGCCTGTTGCGCTCTGACCCTGATGAGGGAGAGCTGAAATCTGCCTTGAACCCAGAGTGGTCTGCAGGGCTGGTTGGCTTGCCTCCTGTTGCTTGAGTCTCAGGGATACTAAAGTTTCATCACCTGCTCCTGTGCCTGGCCAATTGGAAGTGGACCAAGGAACTTGCTCCGGTGAAAATAATGCATCTCCAATATGCGTGCAGCAGAACTGGAGCATGGACCCTGTTATGGAAGAACAATCGGTGCATCGCACTCGGAACCAGCGAAACGCCTTAAAGAACTGACGCATCGGATCCGCTGCATCGCCGCCACTGAATGAAGAAAATCAATGCATCACCTCAACTGCGGTCTCATCACCGATGCATCACTCAGCTGCGCCTTGTATCTCGCTTTTGTGACGAGGATCAAGGTACTTTGATCAGTGGGCCTGTGCGACTCCTGTATCTGGCCGGCGCGCCATAGCAGTCAGCGTGAACTCTTCACTTTGCCTCAGTCCAGAGCGACGAGATAACCCCCATAGGCGCTGATTGCTTTTAAGTGCTATTTAATCTTTAAAAATTAATATCCTGACTTCTACTTAATGGATTTTTGTCATTTGGGTCTTGTTTTATTTATAAACATCATATCTATTTTTCTAACCAGATGTGGAGTTTTTTTGTGGTGTTTTCATTGTGTTTCTATGTGTTGCACAAATACTTTACTGACTGCTCTGTGCCATGCTACAAGAGGGTGGACACAGGTTAACTTTTAGTGTGTATCTTACTCACCCTAACTAGGATTGTGGTTCCTACTTGGACAGGGTGCATTCCACTGCAAACCAGAAACCCAATTTCTAACAGTGAGAGTTGGTTGTGACATGTACAGTTAGATCAAACATGATAGAAAGGCAAGGAGATGTAACTTTTTTGTTGATGCACCAGTGTATCAATTACATCTGGCATATCCGCTCACAAGTGGCTGCCTTACCAAGTATTAAAACTTTTGTCACAGGGTGTGTTTTGTGAGAATTATATAAGACCAAAATGCAAGCCTGAGTAATAATTAATTTTCCAAGTTAACAATATAATCTACATCTGAATATGGTTGCTAATCAGGCCTTGTACACATGGACGTCTGTGGAGTAATATTGGACAGAAATAGGTTTTTTAAGCTTGATATGATTTAAAGGTAGTTTCCTTCATTAAAATTGTTGAAATATTGGTTCAATTTGTGCCCGCTTCTTGGTAAATGTCATGTAATGTACTGCATTTGTTCAATAATAAAAATCACAATGTTTGCACGGCTTAACGTAGGCCCAATTGTGTGCAAACAAGGGCTGTCAGAGCACTAGATGCATTCAATAAGTATTAGTTTCTGTACTATAAAAGAGCAACAAACAAAAAATTCATACCAGAAAGTCACTCTGCTCATCATGGTACAGCAGTGGCTTGCGTAGGTGGCTTTGAATGTGCATATGAGTGGCGGATCCCTGGAAATATGTAGCTGCAAACTTTGGAAATGTGCACTCTGCTAGGTCATCTACATCCTCTTCCGGTTCAAGTGTCATTGGCACAGAATCGAGGTCAATCTCATTCAGACGCTGAGGCGCCATCTCCAAATCCTAAACAGAAAGAAAGTCTCAGAGGTGTTTGCACATAAAAAATCATGTTACACTCTGCGTTACGTTACACTCACTGATTGCAATCATAATACTATCAACAAAAATCTCACATTCTGACTTCATAAACTTAACTCTGCAGAAGTCACTCCTCTTCCAAACATCAATTCCATCATTTTCTTCAATCACAAAATGGCCATGCGCAAAAATCACTTTTCAGAGACATCTCAATCGAACTTCTCTCACCTACCCATCGCACTCCACAAGACGTGGTACTCTCTCTAGATATCTATTAAACTTCCCACGACCTATGTTGTACCTCTAGTTGACATCCATTTCACTGCTTGAAGTGAAATGCGACTCCTCTTTTAGCACAGATCACATACACACATCAAGCTTTTTAAAGATATGATCACACGCCTCACACACCACAATCTTATCTGACCTCTAAAAGACATTGACTAGAGATATTTATCACAGCCCTAACATACAACCATCACACTGTTACGGATATCCAACACACTCCTCACAAAGGTTCATCACACTGCCTGCATTTATTACGCTCTATTTTGGTTCACCTTGAACGCGGCTGGTGCGTGCCCCTCCTGGCCGCCAATGACAGCCGGTAAAAACCCAAAGGCTTTTTCCACCAGGTCCAAATCATCATTTTCCTGTTGCCTTAAAACTGCTTCTTTCTTTCTCCTCTCCCTCTCCGCTGATTCTCTCTCCAGCAATGCCAGGCGTTCCTGGGAATTGAAAATATATATATATATCTTTTAATTGTCCTTCAGGAAACACTAAAATCTAACCCTGTAAGAATTTTTTTGAAATACCAACAGGCATGGTGCCACTTTTGCATATGTTATTTTGGATGAGTTGACGTACATAATACAATGTGTGAACGTAACCATAAGACATTGCCACCTCTTTGGGTGTTTTAATAAACTCTGTATTGGTTTTTGCAGGCCTCCTCCAGGATGTAAGCTGCAATGGGTCATTATTTTAGACTCATTCCCAACTATACACTGTTTTTAATACGACCTATGTGATACTGCTTCAGGAACCATTTATATGAAGACTCTAAAACAGCACCTGTGCGTTTGCTTTGCGTCAAAGGGGCCTATTGGATGCTGGTGGTACTGATAGGAGCCCATTGTCAATACTTCTTGCACTTCATAATCTTACTTGGTCTCAGACTAATGAGGAATTGAATCTCTCTTCCACAAGATAATTTGTCTGATTCTAATGGGTTCGAGTTGGATCAGTGGTCATTCTCATACTGTGTGGGTTTAATACATGGCCTCATTCACACAGGTAACTAAACTTCTGAGTAAGTTTACACTTTTCAGTACATTTACTAAACAAACTGCACTTTTGTAATAACTTACACTTTTGTAGTAAGGCTAGCACTAAACATGGCCAATCACTGGTACTGCAGCACCCTCCCATAGCAAATAATGCACGTAGGGACATACTCCAAAAGTGTAGTTTATTACAAAATTGCAGTTTGTGACTACCAGAAAGTAGTAAACTTACTCAAAGTGTTAGTTACTACAAAAGTGCAGTTTGTGAAGACCTCTTTACTGTTAGGGTGTAACAGGAACGACAATCATGTACTCTCCATCAGTCTGGAGTAATATTTCTTTCAGTGCATTTCTTTTAATAAATCACTCTGTACATGTCATTATTTTCAGAGCGAGGAGCGTTGCTCAGACCTCCAACCTATTTACATGCAATATCTTTTCAACCAGGGGCCGAAATGCTTGGACCATCACTGTTTCTACAGTTCAACGATGCCAAATTCTCTCAATTCCTGCACTTGACTCCCTTCATTGGACTGGTCATTTTGTGCCACCAGTTTATATGTTGCTTTATTTTATGAGTAATGCCAACTTCCCCCCCCCCCCGGCTCCTTGTTGCCTAACACCCAGGGTCAAAGCACTCTTGCGAGGGTCTCACAATAACTTGGCACAAAGGATGAAGAAGGTGCAAGACCCAATACTGTCCACCATGGAGCGGGCTGTCTTCACCCTCACAGCATAATCTTTGATGAACAGACAAAGTATCTACTGAAGGCATAATAAATAATGTTGTTCCCAAATCCCATAGAGATTGTTCAGAAATGGTTGTACAACCTTACAATGCATGCCTTTACCAAGCATGCCTTTACCATGTGGTTCTTTTACAAATCATGCCTTTACTATCTCTCTCTATGTATATATATTCCCCTACCTACCCCTAAACCCTAAAAATACCCTTACCACCCTATACCCCTACCGACCCTAAACCCTAAAACACCCTTGCAACCCAATACCCTTACCCACTCCTAAACTCTAAAAATACCCTCACCACCCTATACCCCTACCCACCCTAAAAACACCCTGGCAACCTACTACCTTTGCCCACTCCTAAACCCAAAAAATTACCTTACCACCCAATAACCCAACCCACCCCTGAACCCTAAAAAATATCTTACTACCTCATGCCCCTACCCACCCCTAAACTATAAAATACCCTTACTGCCCTACACTCCTACCCACCTTAAAAACACCCTATCCATCTAATACCCTTGTCAACCCCTAATCCCTAAAAATATTCTTACCACCCTATAACCCTACTCACACCAAACCATATAAATTCTCTCACCAGCCTATGCCCTTACCCACCTGTTAACCCTAAAAATAAACTTACCACCCTACACTCCTACCCACCCTAACCCTAAAAATAGGCATGGCTGGCACAGGCTGCGTGGTAAAGGCACTGCGTGGCAAAAACATAGTAGTAGATGATGTTTCCCTTCAGAAATCAGTGAGATGCGTAGCGAAGGAAGCAGAGAGTTGTTTGCAAGAGTGTTTTTTTCTGAATGGATACTCTTTACTTTAAATCAGCTTTATTCGGTTTTCATTTGACACATTAAAAACCATAGAAGCACAATTTATAACAGCCTTTAAAACGTATTCGATAGTCATAGAACAGTTGATTTTAAGCACCAATATAATTGATTATTCTAATTCATCGCAATTATAGACTAAAATTGATAAAACAATTTACAAGATTAAAACAAAGTTGTTACATCCCAAAAAAATGTTATTATGAATAGGCCTAAGAATACACTCTTATATAGGACATTATTCAAAGATGCTTTCTATGTCTAATAGAGCTTTTAAAAAATTGTGCAATATTTCTCATAACACAATCTGAGTTCATATACTGCAAAGCAAGGTAAACTGGGCGGCATGGTCTCAACCCCCATAATTTCAAAATAGGTAAAATCCACTTTTTCCTATGTTCTTTGTAGAATTTACCGAACAATAAAACATGCATAGATGTTTGGGGTGAAACTGCATCGCAAGGCCAACTGGGAAGCATGTTTGCCCAGTCATTCATTGTCGGAAAGCTTACCAGGCGATGGAATATGTCCAATCTAAGGCGGGTTAGTACAAATCTATTGTACCCACTTGATGTGTAAGTTAAGTATGATTGGAGACTGAACGTTGACCGCATCATTTTATTTCTTTGCACCGTGGGCTTTTGTGCCTCGGAGGCTAATCTAATCTCCTCCATATGGGTCATGCATAGCTTTTTAAAAGTTTTTCTTGGGATTGACCCAATCGATGTGGGGTTTTTATAGAACTCAGGTAGGCTAATATCCGTCAGAAAATCTTTTATATATTTAAGCCACCCAATCTTTAGTACTTTTTCTAGCTTGAGGCTGTCACTTAATAAGATTTGATTAAAAATTGTTTTTGGGGACGTCCAAATCCGGTGCCATAGTAGTACCGGTTGGATTTTTATTATATCAGCAATGCAAGGTATCCCTAGCTCATTGTGGCATATGTACGTTGAGGTGCCTTGTGGAACTGCCAGTAAATATCTTAAGAAGGCATTTTCCACTTTCTGAATGTCATCTACATTGCAGTATCCCCATACCCCTGCCCCATAGGTCGCTGTACTGACACAGTTATCTTGGTAGATTTGAAGCCTCTCTACTGGGGGTCGTTTACCTAATTTGTGTGAAAAATTCACTAGGGCCACTGTTGTTCTCATAAAGAGCAATTTCCTTGCTTTGATCGCTTGATGCCATGGTTTCTTATTGTCAATTAAAATGCCTAGATAAGGATAGGTGGTTGTGAACTCCACTTTTTTTATTCTCTATGAAGGTCCTTCTGCTTTGTTATACCAGCCCCACAGCCCATTATGAAAGTTTTAGAAATGTTTATTCTTAGACCTAGATCCTTCATAAACTCATTGTAGCTGTCTATTGAACGCTGTAAGCCCAGTGGTGTCTGCGCCATGATTACAGAGTCATCCACGTAGAGTAGGGCGGATATTGGGTGTTTCTGCATTTGTGGTAAGTCCCGGTACCCTTTCAACATGGCTTGTTCCAACCCATTTGTATACAATGTAAATAGAAAGGGTGCCAGGACACAGCCCTGCCTAACCTCCCTCTCCACTAAGAACGACTCTGTACACTTTGACGGTGTCGAACCCGGGCTTTTGTGTTTTTATAGAGTTCTCTTAAAGAATGGATACTCTGGATTTGTATTCTCACGTGCAAGCCACCAAGTAATTGAAACACAGGAAACATATTATTTCCTCAGATGCCCTGCTACTACAGCCATGCACTTTAAAACATCTTGCAGACCAACTTTAATATAACTGGAAACTCTTCAAATGGCGGAGAAAGAGCAGAATTTAAACTCCGGGAACCTCACGGAGCCAGTAATAGGATGTGGGAACAGAAATCACAGAAAAAGACATCATTTGGGTTTAAGCTTTTTTGAGCCAGTTCCGAGACAGTTTTTAGTATGCAATATGAGGTTCACTTGTAACCAGCACAGACTCCCTGATAGGTTTATAGAAAAAAGAAACATCTGTGCAAAATTAAAATTAGAGTATGATTAACAACTGCACCTCCTACACTCTGAGTAACTAAGGGACAATCTTAGTCTCTCCCTTACAATCACTGAAGCCTCAGCAGAATCTTACGCCCACACTGCGACTACAGGATTTACCCAGCTTGCGCTTACACTGTGCCTTTTTAGTGACTTAGGAGTGAACCCAGGCCATCTCACACACTTTCAGTGACCGTGAAGTAGAGTCTGTGAGGGGTAGAACCGAGAGTAAGAGGAAATGTGCGCATGTGTTGGGAAACCAGGTTTACAAGAAGTGCACAAAACAGTAAATAACATCCAAATAGTACGTGGGATAACTGTCTCATCCATCCCTCTCTATTTTTTCCCTGTGTTTTGTAAGGCATGAATATTTCTCATTAGCACAGTTCTGCGTCCCTGTTTTACCACATACACTGCACCTGTTGATACACGGCACAAGGAAAGCACACTACACAGGTCATACGTACGTTTCTCATCATCTTCCTGTACATCTTCCGAGCTAGCATGCCCCTGGCGTAGGCCTGGAGGACACAGATGGCCTTCCTCTGCTGCGCCACCCTCTGGCGAGCTAAGTGCCCTCGGCACAGGGCCTGGAACTGGATGACGCGGGCTCGGGTGTCCTCGTACTGCCTCGCCGTGGGACGGCTCCGCACCAGGGCCTGCAGGCGCTCAAAGCCACGTCTGATCTGCAACAAAATCAAACAGTAAAGGCAAGGGAGTTGTGACATTTGCACATAGTAAATGAACGCAAAGATGACTAAAATAGATTACATGGAAAGAGAAAGGCGCAATAAAACGGATCCACAGCAAATGCAGCTTACACAGTTCACATCGCTTCTCACTCTGGTAGGTCTCTGTCATGTCAAAAACTGCTCAGAGCACTCTAGTATCAAAGATCATGGTAGAGTGTATAGCAGTCTCTGATATACTGCCGTTTGGGGTCTAACAGTCTATAATAACAAAGCATAGGGACGGTGAATGGATTTGCAAATGTGAATATCAGGTAATACGTCTGTCAGTGCCAGCCCCTGGAGCCCTTCTCTTTCAGGTCTCACGCTCTAGCTGCCTCTGAGACTATCAGGCGCCTAGATGCCAGTGGGCAGTCAGGCAGGCTCTCAGCCTCCTGTCAACATTCGGCTCATCTCCCACACTCGGACAAACGGTTCCTTAGAATCTGGAAGGCGTGCAAACTGCAACCAACTCTTTCACACTAGCATGGGCTCAAGAGGGTGCTAGAGACCGGAGCTGAGTGCAGCACTTTCACTGTGGTGGAGAATCTACTGATGTCTCACACAATAAAGAAGGCTCGGCAGTCTCTGGGACACTTGAAGTGGGCCTGGCACTTTCTTAAACCTTGCCGTCGGATACAGCACTTTATCATTCAGTGGCGCGCGGCCGAGCAGTATTTCAGACAAAGGTTGTGCACAGAACTCTCTTCCAAAGTGCAGCGGCAGCCCGGCCAGCATGGGGACATGGACAGTAGGGTGAGAAGTCTTGAAGTGGAAAAGAGCCTCAGATCCTCGTGCACAGTCGAGCTGCCTCACTGAGGGCGGTGGGGTAACACTGGACAGAGGATGGAAAGTTAGATTCATACTTGACATTCTAGAATATGAAGGGCTGGAGCGGGGGGGGGGGGGGGGCAGGCGAGAAACATTAATGGCCCTACTCGCCAAAATAATTTCGAAAGATGATATTACAAGGGCGTGTCACTTCACTGAATCTCTACAGGTTCGCTTCTTATACACTTTCGGGTACTTTGCTGCTCAAATTCTTGGTTTCTTGTCTCCGCATGCCTCCAAAAAGTTGCAGAAAAGGCTGTGCTGTCATGGAGCTGGAACACTCCCTCATAAAGGCTGGGCTGTCATGGAGCTGGAACACTCCCTCATAAAGGCTGGGCTGTCATGGACCTGGAACACTCCCTCATAAAGGCTGGGCTGCCATGGAGCTGGAACACTCCCTCATAAAGGCTGGGCTGTCATGGAGCTGGAACACTCCCTCATAAAGGCTGGGCTGCCATGGAGCTGGAACACTCCCTCATAAAGGCTGGGCTGTCATGGAGCTGGAACACTCCCTCATAAAGGCTGTGCTGTCATGGAGCTGGAACACTCCCTCATAAAGGCTGGGCTGTCATGGAGCTGGAACACTCCCTCATAAAGGTTGTGCTGTCATGGATCTGGAACACACACTAATAAAGGCTGGGCTGTCATGGAGCTGGAACACTCCCTCATAAACGCTGGGCTGTCAAGGAGCTGGAACACTCACTCATAAAGGCTGGGCTGTCATGGAGCTGGAACACTCACTCATAAAGGCTGGGCTGTCATGGAGCTGGAACACTCACTCATAAAGGCTGGGCAGTCAAGGAGCTGGAACACTCACTCATAAAGGCTGGGCTGTCATGGAGCTGGAACACTCCCTCATAAACGCTGGGCTGTCAAGGAGCTGGAACACTCACTCATAAAGACTGGGCTGTCATGGAGCTGGAACACTCACTCATAAAGACTGGGCTGTCATGGAGCTGGAACACTCACTCATAAAGGCTGGGCTGTCATGGAGCTGGAACACTCACACATAAAGGCTGGGCTGTCATGGAGCTGGAACACTCACTCATGAAGGCTGGGCTGTCAAGAAACTGGAACACTAACTCATATAGGCTGTACTGTCATGGTGCTGGAACACTCACTCATAATGGCTGAGCTGTCATTGAGCTGGAATACTCACTCAAAAAGGCTGAGCTGTCATGGAGCTGGAACACTCCCTAATAAAGGCTGAGCTGTCATGGAACTGGAACACTCCCTCTCATGGAGCTGGAACACTCCCTCAGAAAGGCTGAGCTGTCATGGAGCTGGAACACTCACTCATAAAGGCTAGGCTGTCAAGGAGCTGGAACACTCACTCATAAAGGCTGTGCTGTCATGGAGCTGGAACACTCCCTCTCCTGGAGCTGGAACACTCCCTAATAAAGGCTGAGATGTCATGGAGCTGGAACACTTCCTCAGAAAGGCTGCGCTGTCATGGAGCTGGAACACTCCCTCTCATGGAGCTGGAACACTCCCTCAGAAAGGCTGAGCTGTCATGGAGCTGGAACACTCCCTCATAAAGGCTAGGCTGTCAAGGAGCTGGAACACTCACTCATAAAGGCTGTGATGTTATGGAGCTGGAACACTCCCTCTGATGGAGCTGGAACACTCCCTCAGAAAGGCTGAGCTGTCATGGAGCTGGAACACTCCCTCAGAAAGGCTGTGCTGTCATGGAGCTGGAACACTCCCTAATAAAGGCTGAGATGTCATGGAGCTGGAACACTCCCTCAGAAAGGCTGAGCTGTCATGGAGCTGGAACACTCCCTCTCATGGAGCTGGAACACGCTCTCAGAAAGGCTGACCTAGGCTGGAACACTCCCTCATAATGGCTGGGCTGTCATGGACCTGGAACACTCCCTCATAAAGGCTGGGCTGTCATGGAGCTGGAACACTCCCTCATAAAGGCTGGGCTGTCATGGAGCTGGAACACACCCTCATAAAGGCTGGGCTGTCATGGAGCTGGAACACTCCCTCATAAAGGCTGGCTGTCATGGAGCTGGAACACTCCCTCATAAAGGCTGTGCTGTCATGGAGCTGGAACACTCACTCATAAAGGCTGGGCTGTCATGGAGCTGGAACACTCACTCATAAACGCTGGGCTGTCAAGGAGCTGGAACACTCACTCATAAAGGCTGGGCTGTCATGGAGCTGGAACACTCACTCATAAAGGCTGGGCTGTCAAGGAACTGGAACACTCACTCATAAAGGCTGTACTATCATGGTGCTGGAACACTCACTCATAATGGCTGAGCTGTCATTGAGCTGGAATACTCACTCAAAAAGGCTGAGCTGTCATGGAGCTGGAACATTCCCTAATAAAGGCTGAGCTGTCATGGAACTGGAACACTCCCTCTCATGGAGCTGGAACACTCCCTCAGAAAGGCTGAGCTGTCATGGAGCTGGAACACTCACTCATAAAGGCTAGACTGTCAAGGAGCTGAAACACTCACTCATAAAGGCTGTGCTGTCATGGAGCTGGAACACTCCCTCTCATGGAGCTGGAAGACTCCCTAATAAAGGCTGAGATGTCATGGAGCTGGAACACTTCCTCAGAAAGGCTGTGCTGTCATGGAGCTGGAACACTCCCTCTCATGGAGCTGGAACACTCCCTAATAAAGGCTGAGATGTCATGGAGCTGGAACACTCCCTTAGAAAGGCTGAGCTGTCATGGAGCTGGAACACTCACTCATAAAGGCTAGGCTGTCAAGGAGCTGGAACACTCACTCATAAAGGCTGTGCTGTCATGGAACTGGAACACTCCCTCTCATGGAGCTGGAACACTCCCTCAGAAAGGCTGTGCTGTCATGGAGCTGGAACACTCCCTCTCATGGAGCTGGAACACTCCCTAATAAAGGCTGAGATGTCATGGAGCTGGAACACTCCCTCAGAAAGGCTGAGCTGTCATGGAGCTGGAACACTCCCTCTCATGGAGCTGGAACACTCCCTCATAAAGGCTGGGCTGTCATGGACCTGGAACACTCCCTCAAAGGCTGGGCTGTCATGGAGCTGGAACACTCCCTCATAAAGGCTGTGCTGTCATGGAGCTGGAACACACCCTCATAAAGGCTGGGCTGTCATGGAGCTGGAACACTCCCTCATAAAGGCTGGCTGTCATGGAGCTGGAACACTCCCTCATAAAGGCTGTGCTGTCATGGAGCTGGAACACTCACTCATAAAGGCTGGGCTGTCATGGAGCTGGAACACTCACTCATAAACGCTGGGCTGTCAAGGAGCTGGAACACTCACTCATAAAGGCTGGGCTGTCATGGAGCTGGAACACTCACTCATAAAGGCTGGGCTGTCAAGGAACTGGAACACTCACTCATAAAGGCTGTACTGTCATGGTGCTGGAACACTCACTCATAATGGCTGAGCTGTCATTGAGCTGGAATACTCACTCAAAAAGGCTGAGCTGTCATGGAGCTGGAACATTCCCTAATAAATGCTGAGCTGTCATGGAACTGGAACACTCCCTCTCATGGAGCTGGAACACTCCCTCAGAAAGGCTGAGCTGTCATGGAGCTGGAACACTCACTCATAAAGGCTAGGCTGTCAAGGAGCTGGAACACTCACTCATAAAGGCTGTGCTGTCATGGAGCTGGAACACTCCCTCTCATGGAGCTGGAAGACTCCCTAATAAAGGCTGAGATGTCATGGAGCTGGAACACTTCCTCAGAAAGGCTTTGCTGTCATGGAGCTGGAACACTCCCTCTCATGGAGCTGGAACACTCCCTAATAAAGGCTGAGATGTCATGGAGCTGGAACACTCCCTTAGAAAGGCTGAGCTGTCATGGAGCTGGAACACTCACTCATAAAGGCTAGGCTGTCAAGGAGCTGGAACACTCACTCATAAAGGCTGTCCTGTCATGGAACTGGAACACTCCCGCTCATGGAGCTGGAACACTCCCTCAGAAAGGCTGAGATGTCATGGAGCTGGAACACTCCCTCAGAAAGGCTGAGCTGTCATGGAGCTGGAACACTCCCTCTCATGGAGCTGGAACACGCTCTCAGAAAGGCTGAGCTGTCATGGAGCTGGAACACTCCCTCAGAAACAAGCTCATCGAGACACAGCACCAGCTAAGACGTCAGCACGGATTCAGGACAAGCATCAAAGCATAGCCATTCCATTTGTAAACTTTATTTCGATCAGAAGATCATAAAAGTTGCATAAAATACATTTAAGAAACACATTTAGACACTGATAGAAACATTAAAAAATTGATTTTAAAATAGACCGGGGCAAAATATACATAGCAGCGTAAGATTATTTAAAACTAAGACGCTTAATCCACATTGCATGTAAAAAACGTGAAACAGCAAACACTACAACAGTACTTGTATCACTGGCTAAAATGCGATAGGCTTCAGTACATCTTGTAAATCCTAAACTCCTACATAGAGGGATGAGCCAATATTTCCTGGAGGCTCTATATGCAACGCAGAGGAACAATACGTGGATTAATGTCTCAGTCGACCTTCCACAGGCTGGGCAAATTGTTTCTACTCGTTTGGACCAGTTCTTAGTAAAGTCCCTAAGTGGTAAAGTGCCCAACCTAAATTGAATGTATAGTTTCCTTGCCAGAGGTGGGTGCAATTCATTCAGGAACGGCTCAAAGGTATACTGATCTTTATTTGATAAAAACTGTCTTGAAAGACTGCCAAGAGTTTCATTTCGTTGTAATATACTTAGCCTATACTGCCTATATGCCTGGACCAGTTTTGCACGAGGAAGCATCAAAGAAAATGCCCCAGGATTAGTCCAAAGTTCAGGCAAACCAATCCTGAAGCACGTTTCCTTGATGTAATCAAGCCAGGGAAACTTCTTAGAAGTGCTAAGTGCAATTATTGAGCTAAGGTCACGACAGTAAGATCCTAGCTCATCTGTAAGCCAAACTCTTCGCCAATATGTTAAGGGACGTAGGCCCGCTTCTTCATCTATTGGTCGAATTGCCAGATCAAGACGTAGTGGTATTAAAGGGGTGCTTTGTGGTAGGCCCAATAAAAGTCTAATAAACTTATTCTCCGAAAGACTTTTCAGCTGGGAATGGCCCCACAACTCTGCCCCATATAGAGCTGCATTTCTTACTTGCACTTTATAAATTTCTGCCACAGGGCCAGGGGCCCTATGTGTGGTGTGTTTAGAAATTCTTAGTATCGCACCAGATAATTGGGCAAGCCGCATAGCTGCTTTGTCTAGTTGGGGAGCCCAGGAAAAAGACTCTGAGAGTGTAATTCCTAGGTATTCAAATAATGAGACCTTTTCTAGAGTTATTCCATTGAGTGTGGGATTAGGTCGGGTAGTATTAGCTGGATTAAAAACCATGTATTTAGTTTTCGAAATGTTTATTTCGAGCCCGTGGTCAATACAAAATACTAAAAAACTATCTAAAACACGTTGAACGCCCATCGGGGATTTAGATAGCAGAAGGGTGTCATCTGCAAAAAGCATGACTGGAACCTTTCTACCATTGAGTCTAGGGGAGTCACCACGGTCCGTCTTGTTAATATGGGTTACCAGAGCATTAACATAAAGACAGAACAGGGTAGGGGCTAGTACGCATCCCTGCCTCACTCCTCTGTCGACTGGGAAGCGCGCAGTTAGTTGGCCTGCCTTACCATATCTGACCTGCGCATAATTGCCAGTATGCAGTCTAATGATCATGGCTAATAGGTCCAAGGGGACTCCCATCTCATGTAATACTGCCCAGAGTTTAGCCCTTGGAACCATATCAAATGCTGCTTTCAGGTCGACAAATATCAGATAGAGGCTGCCACCCTCCACTGATACTGTCTTCCAGAATAGTAATTGCAGCCTTAGAAGTTGATCAACAGTTGACACCCTTTTCCTAAATCCTGCCTGTAAATCACTCAGGATATTCATCTCTTCCATCCATAAATGCAGACGATTGAGTAGTATTCTGGCAAACAACTTTTGTGCAACATCTATTAGGCTAATTGGCCTATAATTTACAGGAAGCAATGGTGATCCTTTTTTAAATATGGGAAATATTTCGGCTCCTAGCCATGTGTCTGGGATACTCATACCTTTCATGATGGCATTAAATAGGGTCCATAAATATGGGACCCGTATTGAGGGTTCTTCTTTATATAGGTCCCCAGGGATTTTATCAAGGCCAGGTGCTTTGGAGGTGGAAAGAGTTTTGATAGCACCCTCCACTTCTGAAGCCGTTATTTCGTTAATAGATTCAAATTGGACTAACGGAAGGGGGCCCTCCACAGCAATCAAGTCATCTCCAGTAGAGTACAGAGACTTAAAATGAGCTTCCCAAGCAGATGCTGCAATGTTCGGGAGAATCGGGGATCGTTCGTCCTTGTTACCTGTATTGGAGATAATTTTCCAAAATCCCCTCATATCCTTATTGGAAAGAGCAGTTTTAAGGGCCTCCCATTTTTCAAATTCCCATTTTTTTTTTGCCTTTTTAATGGTCTCATTATAGAGCTTCCTAGAGGACTTCAATATAGCCTTGTTTTTTGTTTTAATTGCATTAATGAGAACAGTTTTAGTTTGCCTACATGCTTTGGTATACCACGAATTAGAAAAATGTTTTGGCCTGGATTTACTTGTGGAAGGATTAAAAAAGGTTTTGAGAGCCAAAGTAAGGTGCAAGTAAGTAGATTCTACCGCTTGTAGGTCCCAAACGCTTGGAAGCGGGGTGAATAACCTTTCAGTTTCAAGAAGCGCTGGGAGGATCAGCCCATAAAGTTCTAGCATTTTATCCGGAGTGCATTTAACTGAATCCCATCTAATTCTTCTTTTATTGTTGTCCAGAAGAAGGTTCTGGTCAGCCGTAGGGCCAGTAGTAGAAGATACTTGAGGGACAGGGATTAATAACTCAAGCAACAACGCATCGTGGTCGCTGTCAAATCGAGAGATGACAGAAAAATCAACAATGCTGTTCCAAAAAGATACCTCCACCAAAATATAATCTATTAGGGAAGAATAATTATCCCTTTTAAAGTTAGGTTTCCCTGGCTGGTCTGATTTTAAACGGCCATTACAGGCCCTCAATGAATGCATAAAGACAAATGCATTAATTTGCATAACTAATGGAGTCCATTCCTTTACCTTCTGGATTTGGGGATCCGGTATAAGATTACAGTTATCTTCCTCGTTATCTAATATATATGGGAGATCAACAAGCGGTTCGTATTGACAATTAAAATCACCCGCAATTATTAATCGGTCATGTTTAGGTAAATCTAGTATACAAGTAGATAGTAAATCAAAAATCGGAGAATCTTGAGATAGGCTTGTTGGACGTGAGTAAAAGTTTATAAAAATTAATTTAAAATTAGGTTTAAAAGAAAGGACCAGACCTTGAAGATCCAATGAGAAGAAATCCAATTCAGAAATAGTGCAATCTAGATAAGTCGCGACCCATATGGAGAGCCCACCGTAAGCTCTACCCCTTTTCCCCTTAGTTGCTACTACATTATAAACCGAGAACCCTGGGAACAATGTAGGCACAAGCGACCAGGTCTCCTGGAATAATACAACATCATGTTCTGATATAAACTTGGACCACTCTGGAATGTCTATCTTTGAATTTATACCAGCAATATTCCAAGATAAAATCCTGATTTTAAGGTCTGAGCAGGGGGCTATGGTGATTTGAGATTCAGTATGAGGCGTCTCCACATTGGCTGCGTTTATGGTTTCCTCCCTTAAGTCTGGTTCATTAAAATTAGGCAATGCACAATAAGTTGACAAATGGGTTGAACTAAATAAGTTAAAACAAGATCCACTGGCATTAGCATTTTCTTTCATGTGTTTGATTGGGATTTGTGTTAAGGGTAAAAGATTATTCCCTAGTCAGTCGCACTCTTCTAGATTGGAAAGTGCTTCTAATCTATTGGAAAGTGGTAACGTATTAGCACAAGATGAGTTGGCAGTGGTTGGGACACTAGACTGTACTATGGAACCGTTTACCCTGGCTAAGCTTGTGTTTTTAAATTGACGTTTATTATATAAATAATCAGATGTTAAAGGCACTATTTCATATGATCTCCTTTGTGGGGGAAAAAAGTTTCTAAGGAGAACAGGCAAAACATTAGTGTTCGAAAAGTGTACAATGACACAGTCCCCTTTTAACTTCTTCTCCTGGGTGCCCACCTGTTAGACCTGTCCGCCCTATGGTGATCTTCCCTGTTTTTTTTTTCGCCCTTGCCTCATTTTTTTCCACCCTCTTTTTGGTTGGCTCTAGGTCTTCGGGCACCTTACCATTGCTGGTCAATGCTAAGGTGCAGGTGCTCTCTACCACTAAGATGGCTGCCACAGACCCCTGCTACTGCGGAGCGGTCTTTCAAGTAGCGCCCTAGTTGCCAGGAGCTGTCTAGAACCCTTAGGTATTGTGACATCACTAGCCTGGTTCCCCTGACTATCCCTAGAATGTAGAAGCCCCTGGAACCTTCCAGAATAGAGAGAGGTCACCTGACCTGGGAGTATAAATAGAAAGGGCGGGAAACTTTCTAGTCAGTTGATGAGGTACCACTGACCTGGGGGGACCCTGTGCTGGAGTTTTAGGCAGAAGGGGGAGGGGGCACCTATACCACTAGGGGTGACTAGGTCTAGGCCTTGCCCTTTAAGTTGTGTGAGGAATCCTGACCAAACCCACTGACCTGGCCCAGTGTGAGGGAATCCCCAGGGGACCATCCAGTAAGGCCTAACTGGCAGCAGCCTCCAACTCCACACCCCCCCCCCCCTCCTGAAGCGCTATATAAGAAACCTCCTGAAGCGCTATGCCAGAAACCTCCTGAAGCGCGATATAAGAAACCTCCTGAAGCGCTATGCCAGAAACCTCCTGAAGCGCTATGCCAGAAACCTCCTGAAGCGCGATATAAGAAACCTCCTGAAGCGCTATGCCAGAAGCCTCCTGAAGCGCTATACCTGTGGAGCGCCGTTATCCCCCTGAGGCGCTGACACTTGAAGCGCTAACTCTGAAGAGCGCCGTCACCTCCCTGAGGCGCTGAGCCCTGACGAACTAACTCTTTGGAGCACCGACATCCCCTTAAAGCATTGTGGCTGTGAAGCGCTAAGTGCCCCGATACACCGCCGCTGCCCGAGTCCTGCAGCACGAGAGCCAAGACGTAATACTGTGCCCCAGACTCACCGCTGCTGCCCTAGGTGACTGCCACTGTCAGGAGGGCCGGCCGCCCTGCTCGAGGGCCCCGCGTCAGCTGAGGAGAATCATCGGTGTTATCCCCTGACGATCGCAGCCGTTCCCAGGAGACTCCCCCTCTATCACGTGACGAGAGGGCCGGCCGCGTCTCAGGCCTCGCCCCCGCCCACGTCCAGCCTCCACAGGGCGCCGTAAGCACTCCCCGCGAGCGGCACTGCTCCGGCGGGGGTGAAGCGGCTCTGGGACTTCCCTGTCATCGTAGAGACCTGCGCAAGGGCCCCGGAGGGCCGAAGAGAACAGGTAACATCCCCGGGGAGGGGGGCGGAGATCCCAACAGCGAGGAAGGGCTGCCGTGAAGTCTCGAGTCTCACCGGAGGCAGCCCCTCATCCGCCCCTCCCCGGGAAAGACTAAGACTGGGCCGAGGGTGCCGAGGAGACGCCGGGAGAAGTGGGACATCCCTGGCCTTATCACATCGAGCGTATGAGGTGGGGAAAGAACCCTTAAGACAGCGCCAATGTGCCATAAGGAACCCCCCTTTCCCCTGTGGTGACTGAAAGCCATACCAGATCGCTCCTGTTACAAGGGGATAAGAACCCCAGTTATCGTGTCACTAGTAGAACGGGTTGAAGTGCTAGTGGATTAATGAATTCCTGTTGATTTACTGCATAAGTTGTTCACAGATATTAATGATTTCATGCTGATTTCCTCTATATGAGTGACCTAGTGGATTGATGAATTCATGTTGATTTATTGCATATGTTATTCACGGATAGTAATGAGTTTATGCTAATTTATTGCATATGTTATTCGCAGATAGTAATGACTCCATGTTAATTTTCTGAATATGAGTTATTTATAGACACAAATGAATGTATGCTAAATTACTTCCTGCTACAACAGACTACATAAAAGGTTTTGTTTTTAAACCCAAGTGGTGTGGTGTGTTATCATTGCGTGCGTGACTCTGCTTGGTTGGATGTGCGTGCTGTACAACTACGTTACACCAAAGGCCTTCGGGAGCCTTCCTGCCACGAGCCAGGCTACCTTTGTGAATTGGCAACCCCAGTTCCAACATAATTTGGTGCTCAGCGGTGGGATGAGATCCTGTAGTTGTGCAGCACCCTTCAGTGAAGCAGAGTACGCCGCAATTGGACACCTAGTCTTTAAGCAAGCATAGCCAGGTGGCCCCTACTGTCTAACGGTGTGCCCAGAGGATTGCCCTAGTTGTTACCTACGTCCTGATATTCACTCATATTGTCTGGGTCCCCACCTGTCAGAATGGAGTTCCAGCTAGCCAACATAGAGGAATACTCGGTGGTTCAGCTGAGGAGTTTCTGTCAGGGGATGGGGGTGGCAGTTGGGAAGAGAGCCAAAGGAGAAGAGCTCCGTAAAGCCTTACAAGCATGGGTATTAGCCCACCCAGAGAGGAAAGGGGACGAGGAGCCAGAGGAGCCAGAGGAGCAAGGGGCACTAGGGGAGGCGGGCACGTCAGGAGAACTAGACCTGCTGCACATTGATGTCAGTGAACACCTGTCGTCAGGGAGACGTTCTGGGGCAGGCAGTAGTGTATCTAGAAGGAGTGCCTCGCCGGAGGAGTATGAGGACAGGAGAGAGGAGAGGTTACTAAGGTGGGAGCTTGCAAAGTTGGAAAAAGAAAAGGAAGATAAGAGGCTAGCAATGGAAGAAAGGAAGCTTGCGCATGAGCTCCAGCTCAAAGAATTGGAGTTGAGAGCATTACAGATCAGTGCGCAAGGGAATGTAAATGGTGGCAGCGTACCAGAGGTTCCACGGGAGCCTAAATTCTACCTCCCAAAAGATGTGATTGCTAGTTACGGGGTGGGGGATGACATCAACCGGTGGTTGGAGGCATACGAAGTATCCCTGAAGGTCCATGGGGTGCCCACAAGCTACTGGGGGGGTGGCCTGTACAGATATATACCTCCTGTAGTGAGGGACACCCTCCTGTATTTAGAGAAGGTAGACCAAACCAACTATCCGGTGATGAAGGAGGCCCTACTTAAAAAGTTTGGCCTCACCCCTGAGAGATACCGTCAGAGATTCCGTAGCAGTCACAAGCTAACCACGCAGAACTGGGTGGATTTCTATGATTATGCCCGGAAGGCCTTAGATGGATGGGTGCGTGGCAGCGAGGTGCAGGATTTTGAGGGTCTGTACAACTTATTTCTGAGAGAGCACCTCTTGGATAAGTGTTTTCCGGAGCTGCGCCAACACTTGGTGGACCGCAAGTTGACCGACCTCCGGACACTTGCGGAAGAGGCGGACACTTGGGTTAGTACCCGAGTGACCTTTAAGGGTTCCGGGGCAGATGGCCCGAAGGGTGGACAGAGCACCCCCCAGAGGAAAGAGGGGGGAGATAAAAAGAAGGAGCTCTCCCGAGGCCCACCAAACAGGCAGTTTGGGAAAGGTGTAGGGAGCCCCTCTCAGTCCAGTTTCCCAAAGTCCACTCACCCTGACAAGGGTCAACCACCCAGAATAGTCAAGTGCTATGAATGTGGGGAGGTGGGACACTATAAGGGGGATGTCCAGTGTCGCAAAAGAACTCCCGCCCCCACAGGAGGAAAGCCCCCTGGGGTGGCTAGTATAGCGCTTGGGGTGGAGTTGCCCCTAGATAGGGAGGGGGAGTGGACAGGCCTGACCCTTGTCTCACTGGGGGATAGGGAAGAGGTTCCAGTGATTTCCTTACCATCGAATACTGCCAAATACCGGCAGAGGGTGCAGGTGAACGGACAGGAGGTGGAGGCTTTGAGGGACACAGGTGCCAGCATGACCACCGTAGTAAGGCGGCTGGTGTCCCCGGAGCAGTTGATCCCTGACATGTTCCATCCGGCCGTATTGGCCGATGGCAGCCTGAGTCATTACCCGGTGGCTCAGGTTTCATTTGAGTGGGAAGGAGTCAAAGGCCCCTTAAAAGTTGCCGTGAGCCCTGCCCTGCCAGTGGACTGTCTGCTCGGGAACGACTTGGAGACCAATATCTGGAAGGAAGTGGAGCTACGAGCCCACACAGAAATGCTGGGGTTACCAGGATGGGCCTGTGTGGTCACAAGGTCCATAGCTGCCCGGCAGAGAGCTCACACCGAGTTGGAGCCGGAAAGAACAGCCCAACCCAAAGTTGGACCAGTAGAGGAGATGGCTACCCCCCGTGGGATGGAAGGGGAGCCGGTGGTTGTGGCTCCAGAGTCCGCGGAGGTGGATGTTATTCCTGTGGGGGACCTGCCTATCCCGGCCGGTTGGTGCGTGGAAGGAGGGCCTACCCGGGAGGAATTTCGCCAGGGCCAGAGAGAGTGCCCCACGCTTGAAGGCATGCGGCGACAGGCCACAGCTCAAGCGACTAATAAGGAATCCGGTAATTACCACGTTTACTGGGAGGATGGCCTCCTGTATAGCGAGCCGAAGGTTCCGGTGCATGGATCTTCAAGGGCCTTAGTCGTGCCCCAATGCTACCGGACCTTTTTGCTGGAGTTAGCCCATGAGATACCTCTAGCCGGACACCTGGGCCAGGACAAGACTTTCGCGCGGTTAGTCCCGCATTTTTATTGGCCCAGGATGAGAGTTGCCTCTGACACCTATTGCAAGACCTGCAAGACATGCCAGGCAAGTGGCAAGACAGGAACCAAGGTGAAGGTCCCCTTGGAACCGCTTCCGGTGGTCGGGACCCCTTTTGAGCGGGTCGGGATCGACATTGTGGGACCATTGGACCCTCCGACCTCTTCGGGACACCGGTTCATCCTGGTGTTAGTGGACCACGCCACCCGGTACCCGGAGGCCATTCCTCTGAGGACCATCACTGCACCCGTGGTGGCGCGGGCCCTAATGGGGATTTTTACCCGAGTGGGATTCCCCAAGGTCGTGGTGTCGGATAGGGGCACAAATTTCATGTCAGCCTATATGAAGGCCATGTGGAAGGAGTGCGGGGTGACCTATCGGTTCTCCACTCCTTATCACCCCCAGACTAACGGACTAGTAGAGCGTTTTAACAAGACCTTAAAGGGGATGATCCGGAGCCTGCCAGAGGACTTGAGGCGGAAATGGGACATCCTCCTCCCTTGCTTGCTATTTTCGTACCGCGAGGTGCCGCAGAAGGGAGTCGGGTTCAGCCCCTTTGAGCTGCTCTACGGCCATCCCATTAGGGGGCCCCTCAGCCTTGTCAAAGAGGGATGGGAGAAGACTTCGATGAAGCTTCCCCGGGATGTTGTCAGCTATATGCTGGCATTCCGCAGCCAGATGGCCAAGCTGTGGAAGGAGGCCTCAACCAATCTAGAGGCCAGTCAAGCCGTCATGAAGGAGTGGTATGACCGCAACGCTCGGACGGTGGAGTTGGATGCTGGACAGAAGGTGTGGGTCATGGAGCCTGGGGAGCTTAGCGCCCTCCAGGACCGATGGACTGGTCCGTTCGAGATTGTGGAGCGACGAGGCCAGACCACCTATGTAGTAGACTTGAAGACCCCCCGGCAACCCCATCGGGTGTTCCACGCCAACCGCCTGAAGCCGCACCATGAGAGATCGGAGATGACCCTCCTCATGGTGACGGATGGAAGCGAGGAGGAAGAGAGCGAACCTCTTCCTGACCTTCTGGCGGCCCACGAAAAGGATGGTACGGTAGAGGGAGTGGTCCTCTCCCCATCCTTGACCCCGGAGCAACGGAGGGACTGCCGCCAGGTACTGGAGCAGTACGCCTCGTTGTTCTCCCTCACGCCTGGAATCACACATCTGTGTACCCATGATGTGGACACAGGGGACAGCCCACCGGTTAAAGCCAAGTCTTATCGGCTGTCCGACAAAGTGAAGAATAGTATCCAGGGTGAGGTGACCAAGATGCTGGAGCTAGGAGTTATTGAGCCCTCCAGCAGCCCTTGGGCAAGTCCGGTAGTGTTGGTGCCGAAAGCGGCCCCACCGGGCACCACACCAGAACTTCGGTTCTGTGTGGATTATCGGGGTTTGAATTCCGTCACCAAGACAGACGCTCATCCGATCCCTCGGGCGGATGAGCTGATTGACCGGCTGGGAGCAGCCCGGTACCTTAGTACCATTGACTTGACGTCAGGGTACTGGCAGATTGCCATGGCGGACGGAGCACGGGAGAAAACGGCGTTCTCCACCCCCGAGGGCCACTTTCAATTTAAAGTGATGCCCTTTGGGCTCAAGAATGCTCCGGCCACGTTCCAGCGGTTGGTGAACCAGGTGCTATCTGGCATGGAGTCCTTCTCAGCGGCCTACCTGGACGACATAGCTGTCTTCAGTAGCGGCTGGGAGGACCATCTGCAGCATCTCCAGGAGGTGTTGCGGGCTCTGCAGCGAGCTGGTCTAACCATCAAGGCCAGCAAGTGCCAGATTGGACAGGGATCTGTCGTTTACCTGGGACACCTGGTGGGCGGGGGTAAGGTGCAGCCCCTCCAGGCCAAGATTGAGGCCATATTGGCCTGGGAGCCCCCCAAGACCCAGACTGAGGTCCGAGCCTTTCTCGGACTCACTGGATATTACCGCCGGTTTGTCAGGGGGTATGGAACCATCGTTGCCCCCCTGACTGAATTGACATCTAAAAAGCAACCACGGAAAGTCAACTGGACAGCTGCTTGCCAGGAGGCATTTGACACCTTGAAGCATGCGATGTGCACCGCTCCGGTGCTTAGGACTCCTGACTATACCAAGGAATTCATCGTGCAGACAGACGCCTCTGAGCATGGTATAGGCGCTGTGCTCTCGCAACTGAACCAGGATGGCCAAGACCAACCGGTGGCTTTTATATCCAGAAGGCTCCTTCCCAGGGAACAACGGTGGAGCACCATTGAACGTGAAGCCTTTGCGGTGGTCTGGGCGTTGAAGAAGTTGAGACCATACCTTTTTGGTTCTCACTTCCTCATACAGACCGACCACCACCCCCTTCGCTGGCTCATGCAAATGAGAGGCGAGAACCCAAAGTTGCTAAGGTGGTCCATTTCCCTACAGGGGATGGACTTTCGGGTGGAACATCGGCCCGGAGTTGACCACGCCAATGCGGACGGTCTCTCCCGGTTTTTCCGCCTTAGCGAGGAGAGCTCCCTAGAGGTTGGGTAGGTCTCCCCACTTTCGGCTGGGGGGGACGCCTGTTAGACCTGTCCGCCCTATGGTGATCTTCCCTGTTTTTTTTTTCGCCCTTGCCTCATTTTTTTCCACCCTCTTTTTGGTTGGCTCTAGGTCTTCGGGCACCTTACCATTGCTGGTCAATGCTAAGGTGCAGGTGCTCTCTACCACTAAGATGGCTGCCACAGACCCCTGCTACTGCGGAGCGGTCTTTCAAGTAGCGCCCTAGTTGCCAGGAGCTGTCTAGAACCCTTAGGTATTGTGACATCACTAGCCTGGTTCCCCTGACTATCCCTAGAATGTAGAAGCCCCTGGAACCTTCCAGAATAGAGAGAGGTCACCTGACCTGGGAGTATAAATAGAAAGGGCGGGAAACTTTCTAGTCAGTTGATGAGGTACCACTGACCTGGGGGGACCCTGTGCTGGAGTTTTAGGCAGAAGGGGGAGGGGGCACCTATACCACTAGGGGTGACTAGGTCTAGGCCTTGCCCTTTAAGTTGTGTGAGGAATCCTGACCAAACCCACTGACCTGGCCCAGTGTGAGGGAATCCCCAGGGGACCATCCAGTAAGGCCTAACTGGCAGCAGCCTCCAACTCCACACCCCCCCCCTCCTGAAGCGCTATATAAGAAACCTCCTGAAGCGCTATGCCAGAAACCTCCTGAAGCGCGATATAAGAAACCTCCTGAAGCGCTATGCCAGAAACCTCCTGAAGCGCTATGCCAGAAACCTCCTGAAGCGCGATATAAGAAACCTCCTGAAGCGCTATGCCAGAAGCCTCCTGAAGCGCTATACCTGTGGAGCGCCGTTATCCCCCTGAGGCGCTGACACTTGAAGCGCTAACTCTGAAGAGCGCCGTCACCTCCCTGAGGCGCTGAGCCCTGACGAACTAACTCTTTGGAGCACCGACATCCCCTTAAAGCATTGTGGCTGTGAAGCGCTAAGTGCCCCGATACACCGCCGCTGCCCGAGTCCTGCAGCACGAGAGCCAAGACGTAATACTGTGCCCCAGATTCACCGCTGCTGCCCTAGGTGACTGCCACTGTCAGGAGGGCCGGCCGCCCTGCTCGAGGGCCCCGCGTCAGCTGAGGAGAATCATCGGTGTTATCCCCTGACGATCGCAGCCGTTCCCAGGAGACTCCCCCTCTATCACGTGACGAGAGCGCCGGCCGCGTCTCAGGCCTCGCCCCCGCTCCCGCCCACGTCCAGCCTCCACAGGGCGCCGTAAGCACTCCCCGCGAGCGGCACTGCTCCGGCGGGGGTGAAGCGGCTCTGGGACTTCCCTGTCATCGTAGAGACCTGCGCAAGGGCCCCGGAGGGCCGAAGAGAACAGGTAACATCCCCGGGGAGGGGGGCGGAGATCCCAACAGCGAGGAAGGGCTGCCGTGAAGTCTCGAGTCTCACCGGAGGCAGCCCCTCATCCGCCCCTCCCCGGGAAAGACTAAGACTGGGCCGAGGGTGCCGAGGAGACGCCGGGAGAAGTGGGACATCCCTGGCCTTATCACATCGAGCGTATGAGGTGGGGAAAGAACCCTTAAGACAGCGCCAATGTGCCATAAGGAACCCCCCTTTCCCCTGTGGTGACTGAAAGCCATACCAGATCGCTCCTGTTACAAGGGGATAAGAACCCCAGTTATCGTGTCACTAGTAGAACGGGTTGAAGTGCTAGTGGATTAATGAATTCCTGTTGATTTACTGCATAAGTTGTTCACAGATATTAATGATTTCATGCTGATTTCCTCTATATGAGTGACCTAGTGGATTGATGAATTCATGTTGATTTATTGCATATGTTATTCACGGATAGTAATGAGTTTATGCTAATTTATTGCATATGTTATTCGCAGATAGTAATGACTCCATGTTAATTTTCTGAATATGAGTTATTTATAGACACAAATGAATGTATGCTAAATTACTTCCTGCTACAACAGACTACATAAAAGGTTTTGTTTTTAAACCCAAGTGGTGTGGTGTGTTATCATTGCGTGCGTGACTCTGCTTGGTTGGATGTGCGTGCTGTACAACTACGTTACACCAAAGGCCTTCGGGAGCCTTCCTGCCACGAGCCAGGCTACCTTTGTGAATTGGCAACCCCAGTTCCAACACCACCCAATGAACTTTTCTCGCCATAATGATCTTACTTACAAGTGATTGGCATACCCAGTCAGGGGCATTAAGTTTTGACGAAATCCAATATGCACATTTGTCCATTAAGTGAATGGTAGACTCTCTTTGGTTAACTGCTAGCGGGGGTACCTGTGCCAGAACCAACGCCAAAGGAGCTGCTAGAGGAGATTGATGGAACGTTGGTTGCACTTGTGATGTGTTCGTCGTTGTGAATATAGCTTTAGGTGTTTTCGGCTGAGCTAATGCACAGGGCCCTTCAGCTGTATATTGGGGAGCATTAGGATGTTGTGGGCTCCTCGTGGTTTCTGTATGCACTACGGGTAGAGCTGTTGTGGTCGAGGGTTGAGCAGCCTGTATCCCTGGCATGGGAGAATTTCCTGTTAAGATTGGCTGAGGACCATATGAGAGACCATCGGAAATATCATTATCCCGAGCTTTTGCAGAAAAGTTGTCGAATTGGGACTCCAACTTGGAGATCCTTGCTTCGATACTAACCAATTTATCAATTATCGGATCAATAATAGAGTCCAATTTCTTAAGTAAGTCATCCCAAATTGAGGCCTGGTTGATGACATGAGGGACAGCTAGGTTGGATGTTAGAAGACTTGCTTTAGGCTGGGGAAGCTTTTTGGTGGTTTTTTTTAAAGAAACTTTGTTTTTCGCAACGCAAGCCGTTTTGGGGGCCATAGGATTAAGGACGGCCAACGTGTTCCTGGTTCTGGTCTCTCTCAACTTGGGGGGTGATGTTAAGGCCTCTATAGAGGTTTATAGACTTGAATGGATGCCAGTTGTTGGATTAAAGTCTCCAATGCTTGGGGTCAGATGTGTAGTAGATCCTTCGGTACCAAGTAGGTCACGTGGAATGCCTGGGGAGGCTTGATTTCTAGTTTGAGAGGTTTGAAGGGCAGGCGAACCCTGGCATCTCAATGGTGCACATCCGGGTTCCAAGGACAATCTCCTTTCAGTTAATTCAATTTCATGTGCAAGTAGATTCGTTGCCCTAATCAAAAATGAATCAAGTGTGGCACCAGCACCAACAGGTGTTTTCGATTTGGAGCTTTTCCCTTTCACCATGATGCACACCAATTGTACACTTTCACACAGATTACCTTCTATGAGGATGGATGTCAGAGGGGGTGCCCAGCCCGGCCTCTTCTGGCCCCTGACAGCCTAAGACGGCCCCGCCCTTGTCCCGGGCTTCTCCCGGCGCCGCCCGCGCGCGTCCCGCGACGCGGAGGGAGCCTCGCTGTTTTCAGCGCCTTCGGGCGCGACGGTGGGCAGAAGTGCCCCAGTAGCGCCTGGGAGGCTGGGAGGTGTAGTCCTGTGCTGCCGCCGTGAATGGCAATCGGCGGCAGCTAAACGAGCAGCGTGGGTGTTCTCGCCACAGCGGGAAGATTGAAAGCCCAGGTACGTGTGTGCTCCTTACTGCCTCCACTCCTGCAAGGATCGTTGTGCCCCGCTCCACCGAGGGAGCCTCGCTGTTTTTAGCGCCTCCGGGCGCGACGGTGGGCGGAAGTGCCCCAGTAGCGCCTGGGAGGCTGGGAGGTGTAGTCCTGTGCTGCCGCCGTGAATGGCAATCGGCGGCAGCTAAACGAGCAGCGTGGGTGTTCTCGCCACAGCGGGAAGATTGAAAGCCCAGGTACGTGTGTGCTCCTTACTGCCTCCACTCCTGCAAGGATCGTTGTGCCCCGCTCCACCGAGGGAGCCTCGCTGTTTTCAGCGCCTCCGGGCGCAACGGTGGGCGGAAGTGCCCCAGTAGCGCCTGGGAGGCTGGGAGGTGTAGTCCTGTGCTGCCGCCGTGAATGGCAATCGGCGGCAGCTAAACGAGCAGCGTGGGTGTTCTCGCCACAGCGGGAAGATTGAAAGCCCAGGTACGTGTGTGCTCCTTACTGCCTCCACTCCTGCAAGGATCGTTGTGCCCCGCTCCACCGAGGGAGCCTCGCTGTTTTCAGCGCCTCCGGGCGCGACGGTGGGCGGAAGTGCCCCAGTAGCGCCTGGGAGGCTGGGAGGTGTAGTCCTGTGCTGCCGCCGTGAATGGCAATCGGCGGCAGCTAAACGAGCAGCGTGGGTGTTCTCGCCACAGCGGGAAGATTGAAAGCCCAGGTACGTGTGTGCTCCTTACTGCCTCCACTCCTGCAAGGATCGTTGTGCCCCGCTCCACCGAGGGAGCCTCGCTGTTTTCAGCGCCTCCGGGCGCGACGGTGGGCGGAAGTGCCCCAGTAGCGCCTGGGAGGCTGGGAGGTGTAGTCCTGTGCTGCCGCCGTCAATGGCAATCGGCGGCAGCTAAACGAGCAGCGTGGGTGTTCTCGCCACAGCGGGAAGATTGAAAGCCCAGGTACGTGTGTGCTCCTTACTGCCTCCACTCCTGCAAGGATCGTTGTGCCCCGCTCCACCGAGGGAGCCTCGCTGTTTTCAGCGCCTCCGGGCGCGACGGTGGGCGGAAGTGCCCCAGTAGCGCCTGGGAGGCTGGGAGGTGTAGTCCTGTGCTGCCGCCGTGAATGGCAATCGGCGGCAGCTACACGAGCAGCGTGGGTGTTCTCGCCACAGCGGGAAGATTGAAAGCCCAGGTACGTGTGTGCTCCTTACTGCCTCCACTCCTGCAAGGATCGTTGTGCCCCGCTCCACCGAGGGAGCCTCGCTGTTTTCAGCGCCTCCGGGCGCGACGGTGGGCGGAAGTGCCCCAGTAGCGCCTGGGAGGCTGGGAGGTGTAGTCCTGTGCTGCCGCCGTGAATGGCAATCGGCGGCAGCTAAACGAGCAGCGTGGGTGTTCTCGCCACAGCGGGAAGATTGAAAGCCCAGGTACGTTTGTGTGCTCCTTACTGCCTCCACTCCTGCAAGGATCGTTGTGCATAGCTCTTTGCCCAGTAATCCCCAATCATCAGCAGAATGCCATGAACAACATCGCAGGCAGACTGAAGAACTCTGGTGACATACAAGTACCATGCGTCTAATCATAAATTGAAGAACATTTAATGGTACAGAGTCAACGCTTATTCTCAGTGCTGTTATGTGGACAGTGGAGCATATTTCTACAGGTCTGCTATGTAGGACAACATGAGGTCTTCACAGAGGGTCAGAAATACTTTCAATGGAGCAACACCTCCATGCCTCAACCTGAATACCACTCTTGGGTGAGGCAGTGCCAGTAGTTCTTATAACACCTATACATACATCCAGGGAACAGTTCAATCCTTTTCTAACTGGGATATTAGAATGTTTAGATGATTGTCAAGTAGTACTCATATATTTAATGGGAAACTGTTAGCACCACTGTTATATTATTAGTTACACATTACTAGAGCTTAACTGCAGTGCTCCTAATCGTTTAAAGGGTTTGTACTGGCATGTTTAAGAATTTGCGCACCTGTCAGAAATACTGACTCAGAAGATACTTTTGGGCATCGATTCAACTTCTGTGAGCTTAATTAAAAGTGTTTAGATTTAATTTTGATTCTGATCTTTCCTTACCCCTCGGTTTTCAAGTGTCTGACTAGCTTGTTTCTACCACTTAAACTTCTGTTTATGTTTAGCATCGAGATTTTCTCTATCCACACAATTGGGGGTTTTATGGCCGGACAAGAGTGCAAAATATCTTGGGTTGCCCACATTTCTCTTGTCCCAACTTTAAGCCATTTAGGATGTGAGGGAAAAAATGTTTACTTTTGCGCACAGGTTTTGCCATGATCATGTCTGTCCTCTACTTGTAGCCGTGCAATTTCTTCCTGTCTTAGGCAGAATCCAATCCAGCCTCTATGCTCCTTTCTATATATGGTGCATCAACTCTGTTTCTGAAGGACACACTGCTCCTGTAGACTGCTTCATGAAATGAAATGAAAAATTATATTTATATAGCGCGTAACTACCCGGAGGCCTCGCAGCGCTTCAACTGATTACTCTGGCGAGCTGCAGGGTAAATTAACACATTTTTGTGAACAGATGAGTTTTCAAGGCTTTCCTGAATGCCAGCCGATTCTTATTTTCTCTGAGGACTAAGGGAAGAGAGTTCCACAGTCTGGCGGCAGTGTGGGAAAAGGAACGGCCGCCCCATCGGGCTTTGGTGATTTTTGTTGTGGTTGCTAGATGCAGTGAACCGGAGCGAAGGGCTCTAGACGGGGCGTAAGGCACGACTAAGGGGAACAGGATGGCAGGGCCTGTTCGATGGAAAGATTTGTGCACAATGCACATAGCTTTAAACTGTGCTCTAGCAGCCACTGGGAGCCAGTGTAGTTCTTTTAGAGCATTCTTGGCTGACTGCCAACGAGGAATGTTGAACAATAATCGGGCGGCACAGTTTTGCGTGACTTGGAGCCTGTTGGTCACTGCTGCCGGGGCACCTAGGTATAAAGCATTTCCATAATCCAGGTGGGAGAGTATCAGGGCCTGAACCATGATTCTCCTCACCTGGAAAGGAAGCAGAGGAAGGACTTTACGGAGCATTTTCATTAGCCCAACACACGTGGAGGCAGTTTTGGTAGCCTGGACCGAGAAGTCCAGCGCTTTATCGAGCCAATTTCCAAGGCTCTTTATCTGAGGTTTAAGGGGGGGAGGAGCGCCGAGACATGTGGGCCAAATGGAGGCCAGAGTGGTCGGTGGAGAGTTGCCCAATAACATAATCTCCGTCTTCTCCCTGTTAAGTTTTAGACAGGAGGATTGCATCCACTTAGCAACGGCCTCTAGATACGAGCCCAAGGTGTTGGACGACCCCTCAGTGTGGTCCAGCGAGACCACCAGTTGGGTGTCGTCCGCGTAGGTGACAATACGCACACCGAAGGGCTGGACTATCTCAGCTAGAGGTCGCATATAGACGTTAAAAAGTGTGGGGCTCAGGGACGAGCCCTGAGGAACCCCACAGCTAAGTGGTTGCTTAGAGGAAACTGCCTCGCCCTCAAACACCTGAAAAAAACGCTCATCCAGGAAGGAAGTCAGCCATTCCAGGGCCGCGCCCGACACGCCCATGCCATTCAGACGGTGTAATAGGGTGGCATGGTTAACAGTGTCGAACGCAGCACTGAGGTCGAGTAATATAATGGCTGCTTTTCCTCCCTGGTCCAGCACGGCTCTAGTTTCTTCAGTGACTGCTATGAGAGCAGTTTCAGTTCCGTGTTGAGGGTGGAACCCCGTCTGAGAGGCACATAGCAGGTTATTTGATTCTAAATAATCTACTAAGATGTTATTGATGTGCCTCTCAAGCAGTTTGCTCATCCAGGGAAGTAGGGAGATAGGGCGAAAATTGGCCAAGTTGTTCTGATCTAAGGTGGGCTTTTTCAAGAGGGCCCTAACCATCGCACACTTCCAAGTAGCTGGGACAGAGTTGGAGGTGATGGAGGCATTAAGGACATCCAGGATGACTGGGCAGATGGCATCAATGACCTTGATGAGGGTCTGCGGAGGTGCTGGGTCGTTGGGAGATCCCGAGGTGACTTTAGGGATCATTCTGTCTAATGTGATGAAGTCTAGGAGGGGGAATTTGACCAACGAGCTGGGGACCGAGAGGTCAGACTCTGTTGTGATGGTAAGCTCCGTGTCACCACTACCAGTGGAGAATGAAGAATAGATGGCCTGAATCTTCTAGGAAAAGAAGGTGGCTAAATTGTTACAACGAGTTTGCGCGCCGTCGGGTGACAGACGCTCGGGGGGGGGGGGAGATCAGAGATTTGGCTATTTTAAGGATTTCTTTAGGGGAATTTACAGCTAGGTTAATTTGGGATTCATAAAATTGGGCTTGTACAGATTTTATTTCATTTTTATAGAGCTTTATTGCGGCTCTATACTCGGATTTCTTCAGTTGAGAGTGTTCTTGTCTCCAGGCTCTCTCTAATTTACGACAAGATTGTTTCATAGTTCTGAGGGCAGGGGAGTACCAGGGAGCGACTTTGGAACTGTTTGTAGAGTGCAAGGATTCCTTCGGAAGGACTAGATCAAGGGTACTGGAAATCCAGTTGTCAAAATTGACAGTGGCTGTATTAGGGTTGGTCACCTTCGGAGGAGGATGTTCGGTGAGAGCCAGTTTCCACTTAGGGAGTGGGAGCGAGGCCCATTTTCTTCCCCAGTGCTTATTGTGGTTTTGTAAGGTGGGGAGGCTGCATGTGGACCATGTAAAGGGTACTAAAAAGTGATCGGTCCAGGGTAGTGGTACAGGTGTTTCGACGGTTAGGCTATCTAAATTACTATAAATGTGATCTAGAAGATGCCCCTTGATGTGCGTTGATTGAAAACCTTTCTGGAGCAGGTCGATGGCCTGAAGGTTTGATCGAAGACTGTTGGCTGCAGAGTCAAGCGGATCATCCAGATACAAATTCAGGTCGCCCAGCAAGGTGAAATTTGCCGATGTAAGCATTAGGTTGGCAACTATATCCGTCATATTAGTGACGAAGTTGCTAAGGGTACCAGGTGGTCGATAGACTAGCATACCAGAGAAAGTGGTGGAGGGGGAGAGTTCAAGAGTGAAATGTAGGTTCTCACAGGATGGCGTAGTAGAGGGAGTGACGCGGCATCTAAAGTTGTCTCTATAGATAATGGCCAACCCTCCGCCTCTGCCTGTCTTACGGTCCAGTCGTTTAAAAGTATAGCCATGGGGAGTGGCCCATACTATTGCAGGGTCGGTTTCTAGCTGAAGCCATGTCTCTGTCAGAAAGAGGGCTTCAGGATTGAGCTCCTCTATCAACATGGCCAGTTCAGTGTAGTGTTTTGGCAGGGATCGGCAATTGAGGAGGAACATCCTCCATTTATGCATGGGGGGATATTTCCCTGGGTTTGGGGTGGGTATACACCAGTCACAGGTTTTACAGCGGGCCTTCGAATTTATGGGGAGGACCGAATGTAGGCATATTGGTTTGACGGTAGGTCGTAATGCGTGCAGAGAGGAAGCACTGTATGAACGGCGGTTTCCTACCATGATGACGGCTGGGGCCAGGGGCTGGAAGCGTCTGGACGCGGACTGGCGCAGACTGGCTTCTCTTTGGTGCGTCTACGGCGCTACCGCTGCGCGTGCCGCTGCGCGGTGCTATGAATGTTTATATAGATTGGGCTCGAGTAAGACTGGAGCGTCAACCCACTAAGATGGCCGCCAAGTAATGGCACCACCAGGAAGTAAGAGCGTTCTGTTCTCCCTCCACAACAATCAGCCTAAATCGCTGCGGTGGACCGGGGAGTCAGTGCACAATTATCATTAGCAACAGCAGTATTTCAAAGCATAAAAACGATTTTCCTTTTCTTTTTAAAAAACACATACAGCAGTACACAAAACGGTGCTGTCACCTAGAGCGCCAGCGCTGGAGTGATCAATTCATGCTCAATTCATGCTCAGTGTAAACTTTCTCTGCCTGTCTTCTCCAAAATAAATTGCTTTCAATTGAATACCTGCCAATGTCTATCTAACTACTAATCATCTTTACTTTTGAATGCACTGTCCAACTTGGCTTTTTGCTACTGACTAAACCTTACATCATTTATGTGTATTCAATCTCTTCTGAAAGTGTCCAAAACCCCAAGGGATAAACAAGCTCTATAAATGTTACAGACAGACACACATGCATTTCTGCTCCCTGTTTGATTCATTTTATAGCAGGCTGTCCAGAGTTACACTGCATTTGTGCTTCCTCTGCTGTCCTGTTTTATAGAGTATTCGAGTACCTGACCGCTTGGGCAGTAAAGAGAAGAGGTAACCGAGCAGGTTAAAGTTTATTCAACCAACAACTGGGTTTGGCTGTCTTTCCTGAGTGTCAAAAGTGTGGTGATTTTCTTCATTGCCCTGACTGCCGCAGTTAGTCTGCTCGGGAGGCAGAGCTTTAAAGGCTCCCCTGCTTTCCTCACTGAACATACTGACAACAATATTTCCTTGGTGAAGGGTAGCATCCTCTTATGGACCCATGATATCAGTTAATTTAGAAGAAAATTTGGTCTTGTATGATATAATATTTTATGAAGAATGCATAACACTTTAAGCTGAATCCCATGTTCAAATTGACAGAGTAGTTGATGATGGGTAACTTGATCACATTTCCTCAGCCCATTAAATATAGGAATTGCTTCATTTGGGGCTGTTCTTTGGGAAGCCCCAATATAGGGTTTCGGCAAAGTCCCATCACAAGGCTATGAATGTGCTACCAAGGCTCATCTGTTTCGAGTGCAGAAAAAATGACAGCATCTTTTGGAAGAGAACTGGGTCCCAAGCTGCAGGAGGATATCTGGCATCACCACTCTTTGCAAATCTCTCCCGCCCTTCAATCAAAAAGACAAGAATAAAAGACAACTTATGTCAAGTTTTCAACAGCTTTTTTCAACTGGACGACCTACTACTCGTGGTGTTTCTATCCTACACTGTTCTCTACATTAAGAATTCCATTATAGAATGTAGTTTATGTGATCAGAATATTGGGGTTTGACTGTACAGCAGTTACAAATAAGCTGTTGATGGCTCGGGTATTCACAATCAAATGTGGTGACAGGCACACCTTTTGGCAGTGAATCGTTTAAAGCAGTAACAGGCGCACATTATATCTGTACACGATGAACGGTGCTACATTTAAAAGACATTTCTGGGAGTTGTTTTGACTTATTCAGCAAAGTGTTATAGCAACTTAGTGCTGCTTCATAAAATGTTTATTTAAATTTAGGAAGCATCTGTAGAAACTACATCGGATTTGGAATATGCAGACGGTAACACATCCACTGTATTTTTAAGCAGTCCTGGTGAACCCCTTATCTAATGGAAAATTAGTTAAAAATTAAGTAGCCACTAAGCCAGAATATTGGAACAAACCTGCGTGCAGAATACAAATATACCTTTATAGCCCACCAGCGAGCTATACCGACCATTAAAGGCCCGCTCCGATGTTAAAGGCCCTCTTTCATAATAAGAATTGTTTTCTACCCAAATGAACCCGTTTCACAAGATTAGGATAATGAAAGACTGGGCAAAAAACATATAGCTCTAACATATACCTTGCAGTTTGCAGCAGCTCTAGGGTAACAGTTAATAGCTCAATTTTCTATATCAGGATTTTGACTTAGAAACAAAAAGTAACAAAAGGATCTCTCTTACAGAAGCAGTAACCTACTGACATATTTACATTATATGCACTTCGTTATCTTCATGGTACACGTTCTTAGCAGCAGGCATTTCAACCCTCTGCCCTACTTTAGGATAAGTCAAAATTTCCGCTAGACAAACCTCCGGTCTCTTTCCAGGAAGACGATTAATCACAGGACTTCTCTTGACATTTTAATTGATGTCTGAAAGTTGTTGGAGGCCAGCAACGAGACAGCAGGTGCTTTTAAAATGATGATACACATTTTCAAAAATGACGCCCCACCCCAAGTCCATGCCCGGTGCGGTCGCACCGATCGCACCGCCATTGAGCCGGCCCTGCCCCTCTCTCCTTCTGAAGCCCTAGTGACACTGAGCTACAGGAGGAAGGAAGGATGAAGGCTATGTGTCCTCCTGCACAGGCTCTCCCTTTTGCTTTCTGCTGCTTAACTAATATATTTCGAGAGGCAGGGGAAGAGAAAGGCAGAGACTGTGTATTCAGGCATTGAGATGTTGACAGCAGAGGCCCTAATACCAGTTCATACAGGCGCTGCTGCTCCATTGTTTTCAATGGAGCTCTCAACATTCCAATGTTCTAATCTCTTTTATTGAACTGCTTAGGAGGCGCAGGTCAAGAACTTTCAGAAATACTCCCTGAATTAACTGTTGAAGAACAGAGCACACTGAATGGGTATGAGGTGTGTCTGGCCATACCCAACCAACATTATCTTCCACATGTCAACACTACTAAGGAGCTGAATCATTTTGGTTTAAGGGACCAAGGAAAAGAAGAGACTGTTGAGGACGATATTACTAGTCTCAGTCTACTTGAAAGTTTGAAGCAGCAGTAGAAGAAATCATAAGGGAGCAGTTTGTTTTGAAATGCAGAAGTGATCAAATTTGAGAGGAACTGTGGTTAAAAGACCAACCTCCAATTGAGGAAGGGACTTTGATAGCAAAAAGAGCTGAGCATATGATCGTGTGTCAACTGATTGGTGATAAGAACAAACCAACACCTCAATTAACGACAGTAGATGAATTTATCTGCAAAATAAAACACAAACTTGATACAAATGATAGCAAGAACAAATTTTGTGGTAATTGTTTTCATTAGTGGTTATAAAGCAAATGCCCAAGAGTGTACTGCTTTGAGTGTGCAATAAAATGGCTGTTGTAAGTAAGGACATGTTTTCAAATGCTGGAAAATGAAAGTAAAGAAAGAGCAATGGAAGGAAGTGAAAGAAGTTAAGCATGATTTTATGTTTCAAGCCAAGAGTCCAGGAACAGAACATCTGAGTAATATAGTGAGGATTGACAGTACTGAGGTGCTCATTAGATATGACTTATGCTCAACTATGACAATAACTTTTTAAGTCTACCTATGAACAATTCTTTAAACATAGAAAGAAATTGAGCACAATGGATGTTCGTCCTGGTGGGTATGGTTGCACCCTTAAAGTTATGTAACCGATATGTAGTCAGAAAGGTCTATGTGTCAAAAAATGGTGACAACATTAATTGGGTGGTCACACTAGAGATTGTTAGGCGTTACTTTGAACCCCAATGCTAATCCACAAGTACAGATTCCAGCAGTTGATCAAAATGTGGCTGCTTTTTCTGACATAGTTTCAACACTTATTTTGTGAAGAACTGGGGTGTCTCAAATGCCACAAACATAGGGTAAGACTGAAGAAAGGAGCAGGACTTGTTGCTACAAAAGTGAGGCATGTACCTGTTAGTATACAAGATTGTGGGTGTAAAGAATTGCAGAAACTCAATGACATTGGCATAATAGAACCTGAAAAAGCAACCAAGTGGTTCTCTCAACTGGGTACTGGTGAAATTTGTGTATGAATAGACCTGAGAACACTTAATCAGGAGGTTATTGTAGATAGAATTCTAATTCCCGATATTAATAAAATTTTTACAACATTAGCTGGGGCAAAGTATTTCACAGCGCTTTGTCCTACATCACCTACCATGAAGTTGAGTTGGACATGAATTCTGAAGACCTAACTGCCTTTATCACACCAAAGGGGCGTACACATGTAAAAGAATGCCTTTTGACCTTGGCTCTGCTGCCTGTGTATTCCAGCATGTCATGTCTAAAGTTCTCAATGGATTACAAGGGGGAGAGTGTTTTAAGATAGCCTGTTGATTTTGGGAAATACAATGGATGAACGTTACATAAATGTTTGTCAGGTTTTAAACAAGTTGATGGAAACAGGATTAACGGTAAAAAAAAGAGAAGTATAGGTTTGGAGTATGGAAGATACACTATTTGGGTCATCATGTTTCCAGGGTGTCTCACTTAAAAAGGACTTTATGGATTCTATTGTTGATAGGAAAGAACCATGCTCAAAAGAGGAGTTGGTGTCATTTTTCTGCATGGTAAATTACTATAATAAATCCATAATGAGTTATGCAGGCAAATCAGTTAGTTTAAGACCTTTATTGGGCAAATAGGTAGAGTTTCAATGGAGTGATGAATGTTAAAAGAATTTGATACATTAAAGGAATAGCTGAAGAATGCACTGAGTTTACAGGCATTTGTACCAAATGATGAAACTATAATTGTCACTGTTGCTAGTTCTAAAAGCCTAGGTGCAATTTTATTGCAAAAAAGACAAGGAATAGAACATATGATAGCATGTGCTTACCGATGTTTGAAGGAATCAGAGCTAAATTACTCTATAATTGAGAGGGCGGTCCCGGGTATTTTCTGGGCATTAAGGAAGTTCAAGAATTTAGTGTGGGGTACTACCTTTGAAGTTTGTATGAACATAAACCATTGAAGGTGATATTCATGAAGAAGGGACTGTACTTTATTTCATCAAGAAAAAGCGATGGGAAGTAGCTCTTCAAGAGTTTGAATACTGTGTGGAATACATACCTGGAGTTAAAAATGGGTCAGCAGATTGCTCGTCATTTTTGGTAGCAGAGTCTGATAAAAATGAGTTACAAGATTAATTTCAAGAAGAGGAAATATGTTTGTGTGAAGTTGCCATGGGTGCTGTAACTGAGGGGGATTAGAAAACCGAGATGGAAAAAAATACAATTTGATTGAAAGTGTTAATTGCAGTACAATCTGGTACAAATGATCTGTTAGACAAATCCTGGTTCATGGTGAAAAATGAAATGTTTGTTGAAAGAGGCATCATATTAAGAGGATCAAGACTAGTGCTTCAAGAGGGTCAGAGAAGTATACGGGTGGCATTAGGTTATGAATGTCATATGGGTATAGTAAAGACAAAGTAAAGTTGTGAACTAGTTTTTGGTGGCCCAAGGTAGACGTGGAGGTTGAACAAGCTATCAGGGAGTACTTGGAATGTAATAATAGTAGCTGAATCTTAGTTACTAGGCAGATTCCCATAGTATGTAGGAAATTGTCTAGTCATCTTAGCAATAAGGTTTCTATTGATATTGTTGGAACTTTGGAAGAGGAATATCAAACACCTTGTTTAATTATATTAACGGATCTTTGTACCAAATGGGTAGAAGTAGCAAGTGCACATATTTCTTCTACAGGTGTGATAACAATTTCAGACAAAATATTTAAAAGGGAGATTTTTCTCAAATCTATTTTACCAGTCAATGGACTACAGTTCTGTTCTTCTGAAATTGAAGAAGGCATTAGACTTTGTGGTATACAGCACAAAATGTGTTCCATTTATCACTCTGAAACTAATGGGGTTGTGGAAAAATTTAATAAAACTTTGAAAGAGAGTACTGAATTAGCCAGAGCAATTAATTTGGTTTGGAAAAAAGGTTCACTGCAAAGAATCCCTGCATATCATATGTCCTTGCATTCCTCCACAGGAAATACACCCTTTGAACTTTTTAGAGGTATATTTCAGGTGAGTGGAGAGAGAAAGAAATGGATTTACAGTTTAAAAGAAAGCTATATTTTGACAAAACGAAAGGGTAAAAGATCATATGTCAAAATAGGTGATTGGGTTAAGATAAGAGCACCAGTGGGATGTGGATGGTGGACTAAATTTACAAGCGCTCTGAAAGTGTGTAAGACATTTATACATGCCGTCAAAACAGCTGATGGCAGAATCTGAAACAAAAGTTTCATTGTAGTACTCGATTCCAATAACTCTGGAGCTGTAACAAATAGAAAGGTAGATTGTGACAAGTGTGTACAGAATGTTTGTATAAGTAGTGCAGCTAATGGTAAAGTAATAGATAGGAAAAGTTCCAGATCATGCAAACGTCCTGTGTATCTTGAGGACTAAGACTAAGTTCAAATTCCGTCTCAGTCACTTGAAAGTTGATTGCTTTCTTACTTTCACATTATACAGATTCCTTAGTTGTATATTTTATTTTTTATCTCTCCTGCACTGTTCTCTAAATTGAGAATTGATTTATAGAACGCAGTTATGTCATCATAATGTTGGGGATTGACTGTATGGCAGTTAAAGATAAGCTCTTGATGGCTAGGGTGTTCTATATAGGTAATAAATATCTCCTACTTTCAAAGTGATATTGGACGCACACTTTTTTTGGTGTCACTCTGTTACACAAATATTTCAGCAAATCCATTTAAGCACTGGACACCATGGAACTCAACTAGGGAAGCCATGGATATAAGTTCTTCTCCTTCCAACACAATTCATCAAGACACTGTCAGCCTTTCACACAGAGAGCTCAGCTCTTACCACACGGTAGTTCTTCCAGCAGTGATAGCCTCGCCATGTTGCCTGGATTTTAACTGCTGCCTGTTTTTGCCTCAGAAATCGCCTCCTGAAAGTGGCAGTGATGTTAGTTATTAATAAGTATGTAGTTTAGCAGAAAGATAACTTATGATAAAACAAAACATGACAAACGGAATAATCGAAAAACAAATTATGGGAAAACCTAATTTGAAAATGCAAAAAATGAGAAAATTGCTGTGAGGAGAAAATAATTAACAAAAGATTCCCAACATTCCCAAAACAGAAGGAACAAGAAGGTTCTGCAAACATTTTGTCAATAAAATGTATGTTTATAAACAATAAGTATGGAGAAAGTTCATGGTCATGGTAGACTCTCTACTTTGTCTATTGTGATCCTAAACAGGAATGCAGCAGTAATGAAGGAGCATTGAGGGAGAACAGCAGCACTGACAAAGTGAAGTGAGTTGGAATGGGTGGGGCTGCAGTGTAAGGGAAAATGCAATGCAATTTGAATAGCCTATGCAACTCCCGATACCGGAACAAGAGAGGAGATGGGTGAATGGAGGAGCAAAGAGAAAGAAAAGAATGGAGGGTGGGGAGAGGCGATGAGGGACAAAGGAGAATGGGCTGCAGTTAATTAGCTCATTGGGGGTTCAGAGGGAACCCCAGATAAACCAAGCTTTGGCAAAGATAATAAGCTTGATATTTGTGTGGCATGTGGATGTTGTACAAACAGTAAACGTATTGGTTTTGCCAATACTTGTTTGCCCAGCAGCACTGTGGAATAAGCACAGACAAAAATGTTTTTGCTCCTCAGTGGCAATGGACAACTTGCTGACTGTTTTCAGATGTAAAATAGTCCATCATGGATTACAATTGAGGGGAAAGGGCACACCCAAACAGGGAAACGGACAAACGGTGAAACTAATAGCCTGCTGTAGGTCAACCCAAGGTATGAATGACAATGTTGCAAGCCATTAGCTGAAAGTTCTCAAAAGAAGGCAGTGACTGAATGAAAGCTCAAGCAAAGCCCCTTAAAGTAAGTACAGTATATAAAAGGTGTGCCATGATTGGCACAGGTGTCATACATGTCAAATCAATAAGGATAAAAAAGAAGCACATAGGAGGTCAGGGCAGGGAGAAGAAAGCAAACTGATATGGGGTTTGGGTGGGAAAGTGCAGGAAAATTTGAAAAATAAAAATCAGAGAGTAGAAAGGAAAATGGAGGGGGAGCAAGAAACAATGGGTATGGAGCATAGGCTACCTAGAAGCAGAAATGAAATAGAAAAAACTTTCGCCTTGATTAGCTGTGGGGAAAAACAGGAAAAAGTGGAGGCTGTAAGGTAGGGTAAAATTAAAGTGAGTCTAATGAAAGTGATCAGTGAGAAAAAACATTTCATAGATTCAAGGAAAATGGTATTGATTACATAGACTTTGACAATTTGCTAAACCCCATTTAGCTTGGACATTTCAAATAACATTTAAATTTAAATACTTTATTTCGGCATACATGCCATAAAAATCCAACTTCAAAAGTAACCATGCAAAATTGATCATTATATTACAATAACTTATTTTGCAGTTCAAACCTAGAATACAAATTAGTCTAAACAGTTTAAAATCAGAGAAAAAGCCCTATAAGACAGATGGAAAAATTAGGAAAGGAGATTAGCTATCTAGAAAGTTTTGAGAGCATTCAAGTACAGTTACTAAAAGAATATATGGGTTTAATAAGTTACCGAGTGGGCACATGTGCCTCAGCCTTATTCAAATATCCAGTGGATGCAAGATTATGATTAAAAATGTAACATTAAATAAACTTTCTCTCGCCCTCTGAGCACTTTTCCTGATGTCCCACATATAGCCAAGGAATTTGGCAACCGCACATGTGAACAATGGTCTGGTGTCTGATCTTAGTATTCGCAGAGCTTCTGAGTCATTGCCAGTTCCCATCTGTTTACAAATGGGGCATAACCAGTTAGTTTTTGGGATTGCATAAATTGGGCAAGCAATTATTACATGGGCGATGGATTCTGAGGGGGCTTTGCAGCCAGGACAGCACTGTGATAGCAATGGGTTGCTGTTCCATCCACATATAAAGTCATTCAGGGGAAGAGTGCCAAACCTAAACTGCATGTACAGTTTCCTGTCCCTTGGTGTTTGTATAAAGTCCAAATAGGCCTCCAAGGATCCATCCAGTTTGTTGGCCATCAATTCTAAAGTTAACTTCCTCCTAGACGCATTGCATAAATCAGATTGTACTACTCAGTCCCAGTGCTTTGCTTTGAATTGGCTCTTTCGGGGGAGCAAAGAGAGGTCATTTTCTTCCCAGCTGTCTCCTAGCCCAATATCAAATAAAAGTCTCCTCACATTGGATAAATTTAATAAAGCCAGTCGGTTAGGCAATCGGCTGACTTCAGCCAGTGCATTTGCATATGGGAGTAATTTGGCTGTGGACCTGATCCTCAACCAGAACAGCAGAGGGCAGAGCTTAGCTTTGTCAGCAATAAAATGCCTTCCCATGTCCAACACTAGGAGATGAGGAGATGAAGAGGGGTGCTTTGGAGCCACATCACTAGACTTCTTAGAAATTTGTGCTCAGATCTAGTGAGCTCTTCCAGTCTGTCAAATCCCCACAGTTCGAACCCATATAGGGCAGACCTCACTGCTTTAAGATCGTAAACTACAAAGCAGCAGCTACCGGTTTGAGGATCATTGTTCTTTCCCCAGGGCCCGACTAACTGCTTGTGCTTCAAAGCCATCTTAGGCATGTGGGGTTAACATGACATATTCTCAGATAATTTTAGGCCTAGATAGTCAAAGGTGCTGACCCTCTCAAGCGGTACTCCTCCAAGGGTGGGCCTACCCCTATAGGTCTTGTGCGGGTTCAATGCCAAGAATTTCATTTTTGACATATTTATCACTATGCACCTCGTGTCACAGAAGTCTTTGACTTGATTAAAGAGTAACTCGAGCTCCCCTGGAGTTTTTGACACCAATAAGATGTCATCTGCAAAAAGGAGGGTCACTACTTTCTCCCCTCCTAGAGATTGAGCATCCGCTGGTTCCAAAGATAGAAACTGGACAACGTTATTCATATAAAGAGAGAAAAGCATGGGTGCCAATACGCACTCGTGATGTACTCCACTGCTAACATGTATTGGGTTGGTGAGTTGCTCCTGGGTGCCCAACCGTACCCTGGCATAGTTGTCTTCATGGAGACAAAGGACTGGGATTAGAATTTCATTTGGCAGACCAATATCTTTGAGTGTTTGCCACAGTTTCTTTCTAGGGACAAGATCAAATGCTGTCTTTAGATCACTAAAAGCGACATATAGACTACCCTGGCCAATGATCATGGTCTATCAAATCAATAAAAAAAGGCAAAATACCAGGTCAATTGTCCCAGTTTTTTCTCTAAAACCCGCATGGTAGGGGGTTCAAATTTCATTATCATTGACCCACACCTGGATCTTATGCAAAAGCTAAACACCTTTTGAATTGACATAGTCATCCTGTAGATCCAAGGAAATGAGGAATTACTCTTCATGTAGAAACAGAAGTACTTCTTGCAGAGTGACCATCTGAAATGACTGCTTGTTCAGAAACTTATTGAGTTCCTTAAGGTCAAAGATATGTCTTCAAACACAAATTGCCACTTTTGCACTTGCTCCTTTAAGAACAAGTAGAATTTCCTACTCAAGTTCTCGTAGTAGCAGATGGTATACCTTCCTGGATGTGAGACTGTGCGGTCTTTCCAAGTGCCCTGACTCCATTATCTGTGGTACTCAGCAATAGGTGGTAATCATGCCTCATCTGGAGTGAAGAAGGAGATTCTCCCCCTATGTCCTGTATTTGGGTTTTCGGAGAGGGGGTTTATGGACAGGTCAGGCTTGTTTAGTCCTATCATGGGAGGAGCAATTGTGAAGAGCCCTCTTCTTCCCTGATGACCAGTGGTAAATGTAATGAACTTTGATTTTGCCTGTGGAATAGCTTTGGTCATAGCTGGACTGCTTGAAGGGCAGTATTTGCATCCTTGTCTGCTGTTATGACTGTAGGCCCAAATTTAGACCTACGAACATTTGGAACCAAAAAAGACATGGCAAGAGGACTTCTATAGGGCTCCTAGCAAGAGAGCTATAGCAGTCTCTGCATTTATGCTGTGCAGCATATTTTTCATGGTTGTCAAAAAGTGAATGTCTGTCAAAGAGCATGACAGGTTTCTGCACACATACTTTCAGGCAGAATAAAGTGGACCAGAGTGAGCCTTGCTTTCTGAGCACTGCAGTGGAAGAAAGCTACCCAAGTCATACAAAATGAACTGCTGTTCCACAAAAGATGTTGGGAGGTCCACCGTCATAGCCGCTCTTCCTAGCAGTGCATGGAACAGGGCAATGTCATTTGGTGGAGAGTCTGGATGATGGGGTGTTTGCTTTCCTCTTTTGGGAGGATGAAGCCCCTCCATTCTTCCTCATCTTGTTGATCATTATCTTTCTGCTCTTGATCTACAAACTCATCTTCAGACTTGTCCTGGTATGTTGTTGTTGTTGTTATATTTTTATTTGGCATATCTAGCCATAAAAAGTAGCACATTACAACAATTAAAATATGATTTGTCCTAACAGTTTGACCATAAAACAATAAAATAGACAGTAAAAACCTAATTAAGGATACAATGGGAAACCCACCTAAACAAAACTCTTAATTCATCACCAAAGCAGCAAGGGGTCGCTTATACATTAGCTATACATTTATACAGAATCAAGAATAATCCACAGATCATGGGTAAGATCAAATTTCTACCACGTGTTCATTTCAAACTATATTACCATTTCCTTCAATGACTCCTGTATTGCAATTAAAAATCTTCCTATTGCACATGCCACCTTTAAAAATCTCATATTTATCAATATGCTAAGTGCTCGGTCCCTACTGAAAGTTTTATAAACAATTAAAATAGGTTTTAAATTTTTTCCGTTCTTCTAAAAACCACAAACAATCCATCAAGATATGTTGACTACTACATTTTACTTGTAGGCCACAGGAGCATAGACCTTGGTCATTCGACATGAAGGATTTTATCTTCCAATTGATGTTACATGGGTGCAGGCCAACTCTAAATTTCAATATTACATTTCTGAGCTTTGGGTTTGGCATAGCTTCTATATAGTGGAAGATATGATCGTTGGCCCACCCATTTATCAGAAACCGGGCAGACAATTTGCTCTCCAAGTAATATAAATCTTCTTCTCGTGCCTTCATATTAATAATGGCCCGTGACTCCTGCTTAGGGATCTGCTGCCCTGATTTCCATTGGTCTCGCTCTAGAGTAAGTTTAGCGCATAACTTGTCAAGTTTATTCCTTGCTTGGACCGCCCAGTTAAGATCACTAGTCTCTATTTCTTTCTTACAAAGGTATGCTATTTTGGGAGGGCCTTCTCCATTCACTCTTTTCCGAAACTTAAATGTCGCTTGCATTCCCCGATAGTTCCAGGCTGTAAGGTGACATTCTGCTCGCACAGCCTATAACATAGTTGTCGAAGGGAGAGCAAGAAGCTGCTTCACCCATTTCCCCTCCTCTAAGTTCCAATCCAATTTGCCCCCCATGAATAAAACCTCCACACCATACTGAAATTGTGGTTGCACCAATGCATTAAAAGCTGATAGTATTGGTCGTAGCGAGGGGCCTCCATACTTCTGTTTAAATAGTATAAGGCCCCATACTGCAGAAAGGGCCGTCACTTTTAATGACTGTATGTGGTCCTTCCAATTTAACTTCCTATCGAACCACATGCCCAAATATTTATACTTATCCACTTCTTCAATTCTAACATCCCCCAGTTTCCATTAGAAGGAACTCTTTCTTTTCTCCAGTACCATTATTTTGGTCTTTTCTAAATTAACCGTGAGGCTTTTCTTTTTACAATATTTGTAAAAGGTATCCAGCTTTTTTTGTAAGCCTAACTCTGTCATGTCTGTTATCACTAAATCATCTGCATATAGCAGACATGATATATGGGTTCCCCCCATTTTAGGGCTTAGACTTTCTGCTTTGCTCAGTGTAATTGGCAGGTCGGATAAAAACAGAGAAAATAACAAAGGGGTTAAAACACAGCCCTGCCTCAAGCCATTCATTATTTGAATTCTCTTAGATAATGTTCCAAGATTGTCCAAGATGACCCAAGATTACCCTAGCCCAATTCTTTGAATGCATTTCCTGAACTAGTGAAAGAACTGATTTGTTGATTCCGAGCTTTGCCAGCATACTCCACAGTGTACTACGATCTACCAAATTAAATGCGGCTCGGAAATGAACAAAACAGCAAAACAGGCTGCCGCGCACTTCTATTGCCTTTTTTGCCAATGCCCATAAACTAAGGCAGTGATCAATAGTCGAGTGCCCCTCTTTGAACCCCCTCCCCTTGTTCTATTGGTATCAGGTTATGCTGTTCTGCCCAGGACTTCACTACCCCTAACAATATTTTAGAAAAGACCTTCTCCCCCACATCTAGTAAGCTTATGAGGCGATAATTCTGGGGCAACGTAGCATCTTCCTTTTTATAAATTGGCCTAACAATGGCCCCCTTCCAACTATCTGGGAAAATCTTGCCCACCAATCAGTACTATTTTTTAAATAATTGCAGGTAGATTGCCTGGTCCTGCAGCTTTAGTTAGCTTTAAAGATTGAATCTTTTTTTTATATTTTGAAAGTGCAGCTTTAATTGTTCTAACTCCTCGGGTCTTAATTTCAGGGTCTTCTTCAAATCTTTGCCCTTATATAAATTACTCAAATGAATAACCAAATCATCTTCGCCCATGAGGCACCGCAATTCCCCTTGTACATTTCCCTCTTTTACCAATTGCCAGAAGGACCTTATATTATTTGTGTTTATCACTTCTAACATTATTTGCCAATTTTTGGACTTATATTCTAATTTCCTTTCTCTCGTTTTATTTTTGTATTCCAGTTTCGCCACTCGGAGGCTCTCCATTGTCCCCTTGTCTGTTTTTTTCCTTAGCTGTCTTTCCCATTTCCATACCTTAAGTTTCAGATTACTGCACTGGTTGTTAAACCAATCATTTATACTTTCTTTTACCTTACGGGTGGGCCCTACTTTTATTTTTATTTTTAGGCAATTAACCACCTGCCTGATCGTCTGCTCAAAACATGTTAAAAAGTTTTCTTTTTACTGTAAATTACCAACAATCTGTTGGAGGGAAGATTTATTAAGGGTCAAGAGGGCAGGGGGCTGAGCACAGAGCTCTTGGAGCCTTCATGGAGCGATCGAGGGAGCGAGTTTGGGACAAAAGGGGCACCTTAATTTGAGCCGGGGTGTCTGGGAATGCTCGCTCTAAAAATGAAGGAAACAGATATATGAGCCATGGAAACTGAGGCTGAAAGATTTGGCAGTTTTATTAAGAAGGTGCAACTTCAAAAACTGCAAGACAAAGGCATAAAAATACAAAATACAAATATAGTGACCACGCATGAATCAGAAGGCATTGATCTTGTTTGGAGAGAGACACTTCAGACAACCTCAAAGACACATTTATAAATGCATTATGAAAAACATAAGTTACATCAAGGAAAATGTTCCCAGAATGCAAAACACACTTGATCTAAAATACTGAGAATACTCACGTACCTACCTAAAACCTAAAAGAAAGCAACTTTACAAATGTAATATAAGTATGAAATGCTCAATAAGAAAACACCAGTTTAAATAGCAAAATAGCATAGCAAAATAACATACATAGCATATACAGCAAATATATTGGCAAGTTAAATTGTATCTTAAAAACAAAAAACAAGAGCTCTTGGGAACCACCCACACCCGCCTGCCATCTACTAACAGACGGGTGGGGTTGTCCAAAGATGTCTCTGTGGTCTCCCTTCTTATACTCTTTAAGGCGGTTAGAAGTGCCTATGGTATCGTCATCTCACGCCACGTCTACCTCGTCACTTATGGTATGGTTCTAATATTTTACCGTACATGGTGACGCCTTTTCCAGTAACTGGGGTACGTGAGCTAGATGAAAGTTCATATCTCAGGCCAGGCGCTAGTCGTAAATTGGATGGGCAAGCAGAAAAATGTGTATTGTAAAGGGATTCTGCTTCAGCTTGACACATCTGCGGTGGCAACTTCCCTAAAAGTATGTTCCAGCCCAGGATGCAGCCTGCTGTATGTCGAAAGAACAGGGGGATGTTGAACTTTGAGACAGTGAACTTCGCACAGGAGTAGGGTGGGGGCTCTTAGTTTGGAGCAGGAGGCTTCACAGAGAGAGGAGCTGGATATGATTTGGATCAGACAAGCCTAGGGCCTGCTGTTCAGTAAAAATGGGTGCAGAACTCTGGTCAACTTAACAAAAGGTCTACAGATCAGGCTGGCAGGGCCTACGTAGGGGTTCATGCTTTGCTGAGTGACAAGGATGGCTCAGGGTGTTTCTTATATAATAACACAGGACACTCTGGTCAATTTAACACGGCCTACAAATTAGGCTGGCAGGGCAAGGACAAAGGTCTCATACCTCAGGTGTGGACAGAACGGGCCTGGGGCACGCTATGATATATAAAAATAGACCCTCTCTCAAACCGTATAATCAATAAACAAGTTATTAACTAATTGCAGGTTTTCCTCGGTTATACGGGTGGTTATACGTCTAGGATATTCAATCTGTATGGGGATCACCCTTTCTCTTTCCGATTCCTGTTCCATCTTAATTAACAATTTTAAAGGCCAATGGTCACTGCCTTCACTGCCATGCATTTATAAAAGCATATTCAATTGGGCAATTCTGATTCCCTATACAAAAGATCTTCTTTGCTGGACAGCCAGAATTTGTCCGCCCATTGGCACAGAATAATCCTATGGATCCAAGGAACTCTACTAAATATTTGTCTCGTGCGGCGCTACCTACTCAAAAAAAATTTGCTTGAGGAATCTGTGAAATGGCTAAAAGCTTCTTAAACAGTTTATCACTAAGGGACGGATCTAGTTTATGGTTAAAGTCTCCTAAGATCATTATCAAATATGCTGCTTTTGTTATACAAATAGATTCCAAATCTTTCTCTAACAAGTACAGTTGTACTTAATAATCTACTATTACTCCTGGCTGAATATATACGTTGATCACAATAATTTGTCTTTTTGCCCAGATCCCACTGTAGACTTCTACCTGACAAGCTAGTAACCACCTACATTTCACATTTAACTTGGTTATTTTATGAGCTCTTTTTACTGATACCTGTGTAATTAAGCCCCCCGAAGGTCGGCCTAAGTTCATTCGTACTGCCTCGTTGGTTACCATAACAAAACCATCTATTGGATCGGGTACCTCACACAACCAAGACTCCTGCAGACACAAGATGTCATAATTACCCAGCATTTCTCTAAAAGTGGCTTGTGCTAGCTGTCTCTTATAGCCCCCAATATTACAAGACAGTGTCCGTAGGCTGTGCGAGTACCCTAAGTCCTTGTCCAATTCACTAAACACATCGGTCATATTGTCCTCCCAACTATTTGAGCATTCGGCTAGGAGGTCAAATCGATTACTCAACATTGGCTCATATGCGGTATTTGCTATTATTCCTTTAGGCCTCCTTGATATTTATCTGTGCAAATTCTTCTATATTGGGCACCTAATGCATCATTGTCCGGGTATGTGTTTTGATCACTGTCCGGCAAGTTATTGTCACCCATATGTATAGCTGTCCGAGAGGATGGTTGTGATGCCAGATGTGGAATTGGTAAGTCATGTGAAGATGGCCTCTGATGTATGGGTAGCTGTGGCTAGGTAGCGCCAGAAGATGCTGCTGAGGTGGACATGATGGTGGCACAGTGAAGAGTAATGATGTTGCAGATGTGGAACTAGCCTTTGAAAGGCCTCCATTATATGCTTTATGGTGTTCATGAATATGACTGGAACCTGCATCACTCATGTTATTTTTAATGATGCCTGGGCTTGTAAGGACATACATAATCCCTTCTGCAACCTTTATATGGTGGGCTCTGAAGAGAGTACTCTTTGTATCCTTCCACATGCTCCACATGCTTCCTTGTTTGTTCTCACTTTGTGGAAGTCCTTGAAAGAGCACTTTGAATGAAATTATACACAGAAGAGGGGGCATCGCCTTTAGAAGGGGACATTTTCTTCTTCTCATGAAGATATAAGGTCAGCCTCCTTTGCCTGTTCTTTAGAGCTTTTGAATGAAATGTCTTGCAGATTACACAGCAAGAAGGTCTGAAGGATGGATAATGACAATAAATGCTCTGAGTGTGTGAATCGTCAATATAATTTTCTTATATCCACAGTCTGGGCAGGAATTGAACAGAGATCACGTCGCTTTCTCTACCATAGTGGTAGCGGGTGAAGTCCTCCCGAGCCAGAGGATGCTGGTGAATTCAACTCTAGAAACAACTGATGGTTGGAATAGAAGCTAAGTCTGGTTGAATTGCAGAGAAGACCAAGTAGAAGTTACAAGCAGTAAAAGTAAGGCTTGGGATAGTAAAGCGCAGAGCTCTTTGCAGGGACTGTTTCACAAAGGATACAGAGTAGAAATCTACTATGGTGGCATCTAGAGGTAGTGGACAGCTTAGAAGTTACACCTCAGTGGCTGAAGTTTGAGCCATTTCAACTGAAATTGATGTGCTCCTATATAAACAATGTTGTTTTGCCCGTGGCTATTGCGATTTTAAAAGTACTGGGGATTCCCAGCATGACTATTGGAATAATTCTAGCATTTGAATCTATGAAAGATACAATGAACCTGGGCCTAATGAATTGAATGAAATTCTGTGGCAAAAGCAGCTTTGACTACTTCCGCAGTGTTCTATAGTCTGGCAGTGAAAAGCTGAGATAAGTAGTAAACCTGCATTTAGTTGCACACATCCTTAATAATCAAGCACTTTGTGGATTTCGAAAAACCCGTGAACAATGAAGAGATTTTTAGTAACCCTTTGCACACATCTATACCTAAAATGAGTTTCATTACCAACTTCATCCCTCTAGTTATGCACTTCCATCGTTTTTAGGAATTAAGCTCTAGGGTGTTGCTTTCTCTATTTACTTTTATTATTAACTAAAATTGCTAAAATCAAATTCCTCATAAATAACTCACCTGTCCTTGTAACCACGTATCACCTTCTGCAGGAGGATGGCCTTTGAGGTAATAACTTCCTCACGCGTTACCTCCAGTTTTGTATCATGCATATCCTTAAAGAAGAGATGAAGAGACTGTCATATAAAATCAATTCCCTGGTCACACATTTCAGCTCTTCCTTCCAAAAATTGCACACAGTCCTGAAAAACAAAGAGGTCTAACTCAGCTCTCAACATACAAATCATATCTCTTTTAAAATACCTAGCACTTGACTTTACCCATACTTGACATATTTCTACCACACTCAAATCTCACAATTCCAAACATCCTCTTTCTACATCATCTTCTCAATAAGAGCATCAGAGAGAACTCTAAGTGGGCCAGGGCCTGCCATGATGGAGTCCTCACAAAATAAAAAACAGACTTTGAACCAGGGCTTTTCAAGCTGTCTACTTCTGTTGTTTGTCAACTGAAGAAAAGGATCCTGTACCTGCCCGCCTGTCACCTGACATAGTTTCAAGGTAACCTCACTGGAAGCCTCCTTTGTGATATGGGACGAAGCAATATGGTGGATACTTTCAGTTGCCACTGGTTACCACTGGTGCCCCAGGTCCCTAGATGCTATTTAATTGCAATCAAATAACTAAGTTACCGGTGCATACTATTAAATGTACCTAATATAATCGGTTATGGGAACTGTAAACTAAATGTCTTGTTGCCTGCTTATTTTGGCTATTTATTAATTTGTCAAGCAGATGTACAAGTATTAGGCTGTGCCCTTAGTTACATAGACCACCGTTCTCGTGGATTTTTTTTAGATACACTTCTTAGCACACACCCCACTTCTTTATTATTCCACTTATAACTCTGCGCATATATGACATCTTTCAAACTGAGACTTCTAAAAACCACTGCTCACTAAATAACCAAAACGTAACGCTCATAGAAAATCTTACACACTCTAACTTATCTCTCCCTTAAAGTCTACAGACTTCTAACTCATCTCTCCCAGAAACTTCTGATGTCACAAATTCGTCACTCACTGAGACTCTGTCACCTCAAAAATGCCTGTTACCGACAACTCAGACTTCAAAAATTAATTTGTTGATAAAACTCCTAAAATCCCAAGGTTTACTCACACAAATATTACATTTTAACTCTACCCCCTCACAAGTTCAGGACATCCAATGTCCCAAACTCAATAAAATGAAACCTTTTTTGGCTCAACCTTCCTAATAGTGCTAACTGAACAGTATTTTGCCAGAGGGCACTAGTCATTCCTGTCAAATCATTCACTATTTGGAGAACCCGGGAGAACTTCAACTATTTTATAATGCTTCCAGGGGATGTAAGCTTCAAAGGTGTAGGGATACTGGACACGAGGAAGAGTTACACCAATTAGGGCTGTCTTATTATATAACTGTTGTGGGAGAAACCCATCTTTCTAGATCGCATTAACATGCGCATAAGATGACGGCGCACACATGTGAGGCAGGCACCTGCAACTGATTTGTTTATTTTTTAGATTCCCATTCAAAGATGGCTATCACAGACGAGCGTGTATACACAGTAACCAACTTTTCTTTGAATGGGATTAAATCAAATAAACCAAAATGCATTCAAAGATAACCACCTGGAGTGTGCATATCTACAAAGGCCACCTCCGACCAGCATTTGTAATCTGCTAAAAAAACTATTCCAAGATGCCCCCTTGTATACACACACACTGTGGCTATCGAAGGCAAAAGAGGATTCTCAAAGCCTATAAGTTTCACTGCCAGGGCCTGCTGGCTTTGCCAATGCTTGTTATGGCCTTTGCTTCATAATCTACTTCGTCTGTTTTTCTGGTATAACGGTTCAAAAGATTCAATTCAGTGACTGGTCAGATGGTAGGATGACGAGGAAGGGAATTAGGGAGAAGAGCCGAGTGAGTGCTCTTTACGGAATGAGTGAGACTATAAGTGATGCAGAGAGGGGTGAGCAGTCCAGACTTTGTAGGGGTAACAGGGAAGCGGATGATGAGAGAGAAAAAAATGGTTGAAAAAAGACCACTGATGTGGAAAATGGATACATTGCCAGTGGACAGCAATAAGGGAGGTGGCCTTCGGAATACGGTGGGGGTGATCAGCTGAAAAATGAGGCAAATCGCAAAGCTGAACAAGGAGTGGTGAGGACAGAAAGCACTGTCAGGAAGACCAAAGAGACGAGAAGCAGTCATCGAGACGGGATACTTCGAAAGGACAGGAAGAAAGACTAAACAAAATAGAGCAACAGTAATCAGGGTAAACACATTTAAAAGGGGTGCAACAGCTTGAAAGGTAAGAAGGAAAAATATTTTACATTTGAATTAAATAGCCTAAATCTACAAATATTTACAGTTTTGCTAATGTGGGTGCACAAAGATGACAGGGGCAAAAATCATTGCAGGAAGTGAGAAGTACGGAAAAGGGAGAAAAGGAATATTAGAAGGAAAGCCAACATGAAAAAGAGCTTAAAGGAAACACATTGCAGTTACTTTGGACTAAATATGAGGGAAGTGAGTTGTCATCCAACATTCATACGATGCCAGGGCAGGATGCGATGGAATGGTGAAGGAGTGACATTTAGGGGAAGAAGGTAAAAAAGATCTCCGACTCTTAAGTGTAGAAGTGGCAAGAAAGAATGAGGGTGAAAATAAATAGAGGCCATGAATACTCATAGAGTAAAAGAGATTGAATCACAGCGCAGAAGGAAAAAGGATTGTACTAACCAGGTCACCCTGCAGGCTAAGGTAAAGGAGTTCAGTGGAGGACTGGGCAGAACTCAATTGCCCCAGTAAGGAGAGAGTAGAGGATACAAAGGAATGATCAGTTAAACAATCGCTGCCAGCAGACTGAGTAAATTAAGACGTGAGGAAAGCTTAATTTAATTTCCTAGTGATCCACCCTCCCGACATTTTTTATTTTGCTCTGTTTGCCAAGTAACACTTCTGTTCACTGACTCCGACCATCACACGATTCCTGAATACATAGTTTACTTGCACACTCAATTGCACACAATATCTAAATGTTACTTCTCATTGCATTGCTCGAAATACCAGATCATAGTATTCAGTAGGAAATTCCCCCCGAAACATGGCAGTTTTCAGCTGCCCATTCCATCCTTTTCCGTTTGGCACCCAACCAACAATCTCCCTTTTTTCTGACATACCTTTAAGAAAATCTTAGTTCTTCCTATTTTCCAGTCTTCATTCTTTCCAAGCACTTTCTCAGCAATGCTGATGCAGCACTGACGTGGGTCGCCCTACAGAGCCAGGAGACATCATTACAGCAAATTAAAAGCAAAATGGCTCCGGCAACCTGTTGCACCACGAATAACCGCTGAACTTCATAATGATGATGATGATTCTGAATTTGTTCCCCCACATGTGGTCTTGGCATTAGGGAAGAAATTCGATATGCATAATATTCAGTGGAACAAAATGAGCATACTGAGCAGGCAGGTTAGCAAAACTGAAAAATCTTCCATGATTATGTATGTGCCGAATGAATCCAGGACAATTCAAATGCTCAAACACTTCCACTACTACAGGCCTCGTTCTTCTGATGAAATCCCTGTTCATTCTATTTTAAAGTGCCTGAGCCCTCAGAGGGCAATGAGCTGGGAGTGAAAAATATTCGTGAGTGCTGAGAGGCCTATGAGCTGGGAGTGCAGAGTGCAGTTGCTGGTAATACATGTGCTCGGGGAGATTCACTGTATGGGGAACTTGAGTGCCCGGGACATGGAGATGCTCAGGAACCGGGAATACAGAAAATTAAAGTGTTTGAGATCAAAGGGGCTTTGGGATTCAGCGTGCATAGAAATAGGAAGCCTCAGCTCCTAGAGATCCTGGGAAAGGTGGTCCAGAGGTTGAAAGTATATGGGAACTGACAGGCCCAACCACCGAGGTTAGAAGTGCTTGAGCTCTGACAGGCCTTGGGATTGAATGCTCTGGTAATGGAACAACACGATCTCCATGAGAGACTGAGATAAAGATTCCAGAGAGTGTCATGTCTGCGCACAGTGAGGTCAGCGAATGACAAGATAATTGAAGTTTCTCAGCTGTAAGCAACCTCTAGATTGAGATTGCAGACATTGAAAACACGCAAACTCTAAAATATCCCGGGATAATCTCAGATTGCAAAACTGGACTAAATTGAACTCTGAATTTTGGATAATTTTAGTTGCAGAATATAAAAAAAGTTTAATATCCAGCCTAAAAGAAATTGTAGCCTGTTGGAGTTTGGGGGTGAAGGTCTCAAAGAAACAAAGTTGAAGTGTTTGAGCTCTGAGAGGTCCTGAGATTAGGGCTCTATTTACGAGTTGTACAGAATTGGTAGGGTGCAAACTCTGCTTCCATATCTTATGTACTATACCCATCAATACCGTGCAATTACCTTTTAAACCCCATAGAATGGGGTTTTACTGGCCATAAAACAGCAGGAGTAGGGGCTACTGTCTGGCGTGGGGTGTGGGAAGGGGGATAAGGAGGGTAGTGGAAGAAGTGCCCTGGAAGAGGAGAGCGTTGAAAGCTCCCGTCGTTCCAGACACAGAGGTCGGGAGGGGCTGGTGTGTGTGTGTGTGTGGGGGGGGGGGGGGGGGGTAAGGAAACCTGACTGTTTTTGCAGCCAAAGCTTTAAGTGATATTACAACCTATTTTATAAGTCAGTAAAATCAGATCTGGTGTTGCGGCACTGGGGAAAACCATGTGCGAAAACCCCATGTCACTTTGGATCGCACAGAGTGGAATTGCATAAAGAAATGAATGAGGACCTTAGTGTGCGGAGATGAGAAGTGTTGTGTGGCTGTTGCCTTGAGGTTGATAGTAATTAAGATTGCTTCCTGGGTAATTTCTCCTGTGACTAGGCCAGTAAAAAGATTAGTCTTTTTATAATACCATATACCTTGTCTTGCGTAGATGCTCGTGTCAGAAGTACTTGGTAGCGCTGAAAGAACTCCAAAAACGTGTGTCGGATAGGGTAGCCAGATTTCCTAATGCGGATCGTCTCCATCATCCCGGAATACCGCAACTGTCGAATGCACAACGCTCGATCGAAGAGCTGGAGAAGAAAATACTTAATCATTTACAATAGTATCAGAGCATGAGAACAGGAATCCTCGACCTAAGCGTGTTGTGTGACACCCCTCCAGCGTCACACTGGCATTGAGCAGACCACTTCCACAAGGCATAAGCTGGTCAACCATGTCACACAACAGGGAAGTAGGGCACTTTGGGGGAGTGGTACAGTGATGCACTGCACTGCATCAGCTCATCCCCCTTTACAGTGTAAATGTAAATGTAAATGTGCTTGTACTTATATAGCGCACAGCTACCCCGGTTCGGGGTTTCCTGGCGCTGTACTCATACCGCTAGGGAACCCTTCCTGGCTTTTTCCCTGTGAAATGTCCACTCCTGGGCATCCCCAGGGTGAAGCCAGGCATCCCAGCACTGTGGGGCCGTTGTGGAGATTAAGCAAGCTATTGCCCAGAGTTGCAGCATGGGACCCTTGATTAGAATAGGCACTAGGCGAGAATATCCGGTCCGCGGAATTTATTGTCCGAGACCCTGCCGCGACGGGAATCGAACCCTGGTCCCGGACCAGTGCTCTGCATCGAGGTCTGCCGCTCTAACCATTGAGCCACACTTCTCCACACCCCTCATTGCCTCATCGGCCACCCTCCTTTCTCACCATCCTGTCCCTCCCTCTTTTTCGTGTGCAATCTTTGTTCCTCTTGGCAGCCACCCCTTTCCAGTGGCTTCTCATAATTGCTGGCAGCAATTACTTTTTTGTTTGTTTCATAGACGTTAACGTTTGGCTACATTGAAGACTGCATTGTCTATCCTCTTTTTGTTTCTATGTCAAAAAATAGTCTGGTGGCAAGGAAGCCCTTGGCATAGTTTATCTTTTCATTCTATGTCATAGAAACTAGAAAAAAGACTATAATGAAGGCTCCTCTACTATCTGACCTTTATTTAAAATGGAAGCAACAACAGGACTGCACCAAAAGGAGAGTGGCCTTCAATACAGCCAGTCTTTCGTTCCTTTTCTTATTTCAATGTGCTTATGATGAAGTGATAGCATATTAAACATACATTTTTTGGCTTTGCCAATGTTTCTTTGCTTAGACTCAGCCCGAAAATCAAGACACTGCATTTAAAAGGGGGACCACCATCTCGACATTTTAACATCTTGACTGATAATTTTGCAGCTAACCGCTGGAGGAAATTCCAGAGCTATTGAGAAATTCCTGGTAACATTGGATTCGAAAACTGTCTCTTTAAAGGTGAAGTGCCCTCAGGGCACGGTGATAGCGCCAAGATTCGTAGCAACTATCCTTGGAATATGACTGACCATTTTCCCTGCTCTGGTGTGCTCAGACCCTACCTGGGATTTGGGTGAATTTACACTCTCCACTGTGGCCCCGTGTTATGTACCGGAAGAAGGATCAAGAATTGCCAAAGTTGGTGTACAGAACTCGTAATCAATATGTTACTCTTGGCCAATCAGATTGCAGAGGATCGAGAACCTCTTTCTGTGAATTTCAAACCCCACAGCTGAGGAACAGATTTTTTTGTATCTTAGTTGATGATTTTTTATTTTGTAACCACATTTTAGTCCTCTAGCTGATTTCAGAATCAGTTCAGAATAAAGCTGTCTATTTTGAAATCTGTGATTTGAAATTTTACTATACATATTTACACCATAAACATAATACAACATACTGAGGGGGATATTAATTAATTCATTGAAGCCCCTGGCCTCGTACTAGTATTACAGATGTAGTCCTGACCTCACGCTAAGTAATTGTTATAGATCTAGCCCAGGACCTTTACCAGTATAGGGTTACATCTTACCAGAGGAGTGTTACATTTGCACATATACTCCTTACACATGACCTGTTGAGGTGACTTACTTCTAAAATTGTTCCAAGTACAGAAGTGTTACAGGTCTACACCTTACAATCTCAGCGGAGTCATACTTCTGAACTAATGCCAGTAAAGTATCTCAAATCTTTTTCTTACCACTAATGTTTATGATTCAGATCACCCACTAACATTGTACCACAGAAGTGTAGAGGTTTGCGCCTGATGTTAGCAGAGACATGTTATAGATCTACTCCTATTGTTGTACCCATGTTACAGACTCAGGGCCTGATTTTGAAATTGGCGGACAGGTTACTCCATCACAACAGTGAGGGATATCCAGTCCACCGAAAAATAAATCCCGTAGGATATAATGGGATTTATATTTCATCAGTCATAGGTGCGCTACAAATCAAATTCTAATATATTACTAGAGTACTGTTATAAATCTATTCTCATTATTATCTCCATGTTGATAAACATATTATAATTGCATTCCCTAATTTTATAAGAGCTACAGATATACTTTTGACATGTAACCAATTAGTGTTACAGATTTAAGCACTGATTTAGAGTTTAGCGGAGAGGGAACGTCAGCCTGCCCTGATTTGCAGGTGGGCTGATCTTCAGTATGTCACTGACAGACTACTTTATCTCAGTCACTGACATATTCTTTTTGACGGCCCACCGGAGTAAAGGCTTCAGACGTTTGGCCATTCGACTGCCCTCCTGATTTAGAGTGGGAGGCCAAATAGCTGGGTTTTACTCTCCCGAATTCTTAATGAAAAACGTGGTGTTATGGGACAGTAAAAATGTTTAAGTGACCCTCACACCATGGGAGAAAACTCCAATGATGAAGGGGTCATTAGTTTTGTTTTTTTCAAAAACGAAATCCAGATTTGTGATTTTGTTCATGAGAAAAACAAAGACATGTTCAAAGTTTGTTGAATTGTGCCTTCATTTTGATGCTAGTGACTGTCAAAGCTTTAGTACGTGGACAGGAACCAACGTGACAGAGATTCCTGAGAATGTTTAGAGTTGTCCGCAGGGCTGTCAGACAACACTAAATATGGCGGGTGGAGGACCCTCTGTTAAGTGGATGTAAATACTCACCAAACGCTAAATCAGTCCCGTAATACTGACAACTAGTCAACAAAATGTTGAAGATCTGCTCTTAGCTTTCTATTACATTAATATTACTCATCTGCTCCTAAGCAGTGTCACAGATTAATACAAATCCTCTCATGACCATCCCTACCCTTAGTTTGAGGGTTTCATAGATATTTTCATTATTCATATTACTGTAGCAACACATTTTATACATCCACTTATCTCACTTCGCCAGTAATAGTGCGACCCTGACATCTTACCAATGGTTTCTTGAAATCATTCGGCTTGATGCAACGCACAAAGTAGGGCTGGCAGCTCTCCAGGATTTTCATAAGCTTCTCCAGCGATTGCTTAAACTGACTTCCAAGCGTTGAAAGATGTCTTTCTGTGTCTGAGATCTGTAGAGGATTAGAATGAGAGGTATCATATCAGCAAAGACTTAGCAACACCAATGCGGCTCAAGCATCCAAGCAAGCTCTCGAATGCAAGACCCACTTACATTGTAGAAAAATGCAACTGTTGCAGCATGGATTCATGCAGTTCACCTACCAGTGATTCTATATTTGTTTTTCTCTCCAGGCGTATAGAAACAAAATGCATTTGCCAACAATAAACTAGCTTGTTCCCAACAGACACCATACCAAACAGAGACACTGGGGGGAAGGAGGGGAATCTTAGTATTTGCCCACTCTAAACCACACGAGGCATTTTTTCACACCATTTCTCTTTATAAAGCGCATTGCTTCCCAAATCGGGTTTCCTAGCGTTATGTGGACCAGAATAATTAACTTAGTTAATCAGTGTGTATGTTAACCTGACTGGTCCTTCTTTTGGAAATCATGTGTAGGTGCAGCAACATTAGAATTGTATGATTTAAGCCAATGCAATGTAGTAGAGATACAGATTTCCCTTTTCCTTACTTAGCGCAGCAGCGAATGGGGCGGGGAGGGCTGAAAAAAAAAATCCCACTTGCCTCCAGGTCGCCGCCTCTCCTCCATCTGTCCAACGCAGGAACAACAGGAAGCACCCAGGCTCCCAGACTCCTCTAGCCAATCAGGACGCTGCTGTCATCAGCAAAACAGCAGCATCGTGATTGGTCTGAGCGCTGTGGTTCACCTCTCAGACAGAGAGTGAGAGGCTGTGCATGTTCTCCACCCAGTCTGTGCAATACAGCCGGATGGAGAACATGCTACGTGCGCATAAATGTTTGGCTGGCCAAAGACGGCCAGCCAAACCCTCATGCACACTTAGAAAATGCCCACCACTCCTCCCCCTGCTCTGTGGCAGCCCACCCTGCACCTAGAGACCCAGTACGGAGAAATAAAATGATAAAAATATGGTGCAAATATCATATTATATTTCCTGTGGGGCCTTAGAGGAGCTGCTGCTGACTTAGACAGATACCTTTAGAGCACTTGCCCTTTCATTTGCCTTAATGACAGATCTCTCTTTCCTGCCAGCCTGCAAAGAAAGGTAGATAATCCTGAACGACTTACTTTGTTTAAACAATTTAGTAATATTATGTTACAAGAAACGTGGGCTACATCTACTCCATTTATAGATGGTTACTCTATTTATTCTACTTCAGCTACTCCTTCACGCTTAGGTTAGGCTAAAGGTGTTCTTACTATTTTACTGGCTGTAACCTTTAATTTGCATGGTTAAAACATTGCTAACCAACTCACCAAACGACCAGGAGTATTGGTTAATTTTAGAACTGCTAAGAACATTTTTGTGGTTAACTTTTACGACATCTTTGATCAACACAATTGTGGCAATATTAAAATAAAATCACAATTTCGTAGTCTGTTAGGGATTCAAACGATCACATGCACTATTTTGTTCTTGCATATGTTTTCTAGGGTTAATTTATGTTCTCAGGATCTTGTTGCTTCTTTTTAGTGCAAGCGCGACCCTACAAGATGAAGCTTTGAATGACTTCATTTAAATGTTCTGTTAAAGAAACGTGACTTGTAGGAGAAGCTTTGAATGATCTGATTTAATTGCCACATTAAAGAACCGTGACTTGTAGGAAGAATCCGATTAATATAGTCAAGAAGTTCGATAAAGCCAGTACGAAGGCACATTGAAACCTTGTAAGGGCTTTAAAGAAAAAAACTCACAATTTTCTTGAAGTAACCGCTTCACCTTAAGGGTAGAAGCTTGGGATAATCCGCACAAGACATATGTCACTAAAGACAATGCCACCTTCCGGAAGATTATTAATTGCCCTTCGCTTTGGAATAACTCCAACTCTGGCACAAAGGCAAATACACCGATGTTTGGGTATCTTGCTTTCAAAATATCAATTTTGTATCTCTGGCCAAACAGCAATTTCTTTAGTACCTATTTCTTTATTTGTTTTAATCCTACTGTCTTTGATGTCCAGGTATGTAAAGTTTCTATTATTTCTAGTCCAAACGGCATGGCCCTGGCTCCTGACCGGGTACCTATGGACCTTTATGAGCACAATGTGGATTTATGGGCCCTTTAGAAGTCCTGTTGTTCCAAACTCAAGGAGTCTTGGTCCAACTCAATCATTATACCTGATAAGAAGAGTGTTAAAGATAACCATAATCAGCAGCTGCAGATACTTGACATCTGCTTCACAGACAATCAAAAAAAGCTAACATGGCCATCAACAGAACACCTGTCCTCTCCTTCACCTTCATAGTCAAGACCTCTGGTTCTGTTTGCTGGAAATGGGGAACATATTTCCACAATAGTCTCCTCCCTCCTCATGACAGTGGTTAAGCACTCAAAGTACAAGAGACTGCGCTACATATGCAGCATAAGTGCCTGCTAGCAATGACAAGTTGTTTCCAGTATATGATTTCTTCAACAGACTCTATATTGTTATCCACAGGATCAGAAAGTGTGGCATCTTCCAGACTGACCAATGTACACCCAAACAAGGTAGCCAGAATTGAATACATTTTGACTGAATGCATAAGAACCTCGTCAGCATTGTTCAAAATCTACATCCTTGGGATGTTAAGGTGCTCCAAGTCTCTTTATTCTTTGAACATTATGTTCTTCTTTTTGACATGCAAGGGGAGAGACTAATTTGAAGGTCTGTTGCATTGTAAAAAAGCTCTTGTGAATCATTCAAATGTGCCACATCTGGAAAACCCAACATGCCGCTGACACAATCTAGTACGAGGCTAGCCGCCCGTCTCCTTCTCCCTATGTACTTGCCTGAAATGGGAATACTTTTACCAGGGTCTGAAGCAGCAGAGGAGGACCCATCATCATCATGCCTTCAAGAACACCGTGACATCGCCTCTTATACTTCTATCTAGGTAGCTAGGGTATCAGCAACAGCCTCCTGAATTAACTTCTCATTGTCTTTTGATGACAAAATTTAAGGAGGATTAAGGCCATGAAACCTTCGGGAATTCCATTTAATGCTCCTACTACCCCTTCCTACAGCTTAATTTGAAGAAGGTGTAGGAGACAGATGTCACGCTTCGTTGTTCGTTTTACCTCCATGATCCCAAACAGAAGGATGAACTCTGCCTGCTTACAAAATGAAAAAACAAGGTGATGGATGGAATACTTGAATTAATTTCTTCACGAGGAACAGGGACAAGACAGATTTGCATATTTTCTGGGTCCAAACTGAGGTGGCATGGTGGGCAATAAACAATGGATTAGGATGCGGCCCAAGCGATTGCCAGTGGCAGAGATTAATTCTAGGATTCCATCCATCACCTTGTGTTTTTTGCATTTGATGCTTTAAGTGTGCCAGGTATACCCAGACGTGGGTCCCAGGCTCACTATGCCACTGGAACCAAGCTATACTGTCTGAAGAGCCCATAACAAGGGCAAAACCTGTCCTGGGTTGCTTGAGTTCTGGTATAGGGAGGACCAGGCCTGGAAGTTCGGGCTGGACTGTTCCCATGAGGATCAGGATCAATACTGATTTGAATATAGATGGGACCAAACTTAGGTGGCATGGTGGGTGAAAAGCGATGTATAGGGATGCAGCCCTGAGCGATTGCTAATGGCTGAGATTAATTCAAGCATTCCATTAATCAGTTTGTTGTTTGTGCCCACAAACATATTCTAAAGGCTAGGCTAGTAGATAATGAGAAGATGGACAGAAATTAACCAATAACCCCAAAGGCTACCATTAGACTTCTCTGCTATTACTTGTTCCTTTCATAAGCATATACATGAACATGGAAATAAAGAGGGAATTGGACTCCTAATACTCATTCACTACTTTCATAAGCCATAAACAGCTACCTTTAAATGCTGAACAAGTATGCTGTCAGACATAGCCTGAGACATACACTTTGTTTCAAATGTGCAAAACGTCACTATACTGATATAGCTTCTATATGTGATGAACCTTTAAATCTTCTGAAAGTAAGGCTGTCACTATTAAATTCAGGTGTGTGCCCATACCTTCTGTGTCAGATCCCTGGCTGTATTGGGACCCCATCTGTTCCCTCAAAAAAGGAAACAACACCACTGCCACTAAGGTAAGCTCCCAGCACCATGCCTTTTTCATGAAAGCCTCTCAATTGTGGCCCAAGTGTAGCAAAAGCAGAGAAGGAATTTCATGTGTTTCCGATGCTCCCCCACACTTGGCTGGGCATGCCATACTTCCAGGAGACAAAACCAAGCACTGTATAAATATGGGGGAAGGCAGGTTTACACCCTCATGGTACAAAGGTGGGGTTTGTTAATAGCGTGTTTCAATTGGGAATTCAGCTTGTCAAAGTTTGTCTAACAGGCAGCTTTAATGCCTAATGTTGTAATGAGCAGAACAGGAAAGGGGCCTGACACAGGACTGCTTAAAAACTGTAAATCTACTTTTGGAAAGTGGCTCATCAGTGAAAACATAAATAATTTATCATCTTTAAAAGTCAGATTAAGACATAATTTCTGGTCCGCAAAGGACAGGTAGGTAAAGTGGTGGATGGAGCCAAGATTTGAAGCACACCTCCACTCCACCCTGCTGTTCATGTCCTTTACTGCTCTATCCACAAGTACCAAGATGCAGCTAAGCAACAGAAGAAGCCTGCTTATCTTTTGTGGTAGTTACCAGGGAGACATCAAGAAGAAAACAAAAAAAGCATTTTCCCATTCTAGTGTTATTCTCTCCCAAGATTACATTGGTATTATACTGTAACAGCTGAGTAGCTGCAGCATAATAATTTTTTTTACCATTAATGACAAGAAAATGTGCCTCGTTGTAAAAAAGAAACAGAAGTTGAAGATGCAGTATTCTCAAAATGCTTCAAAGAGGCCTCCATCATTCAAGACAGCACTGGGGGAGACAGGAAGTACATCAACTCTTCCCTGTCAGAGACCTCTCCATAATGGTGATCAGTTTGTCACCACTGACGAGTGAGTTTTGCCAAATGTCAGTGCCTACCTTCAGGACACCTGGTTTTAGGGGCTTTGAGTGAAGAACAGGATCCATTTATCCCTGTGGATGATAAGGTCTCTTTCTTAGGATCATCAAAACGATTTAATCATAATGTGAAATAACTTGGGGGGGGGGGGGCATTAAGTCCTTGGCAGAGAGTATGCTGGTCTGTCAGGGGAGGTCGAAATCATGGCCTCCACCACCCTGGGGTAGAACTGCACCCATATGTAGAGTTTCCCACCTGACTGGGGTGGATCTCTGTGGTGTAAAGGGAGACACTGGGTGACTGCTTCAGGCCACTGCAGGTGTGCCAAGGAGGTGCCATGTTGAAGCACCCACAGGGCAAACATGTTTGTTGAGTGAAAGCAAACTGTCAAAACAAGAGTTTGTTGTATCTATAGAAATTACAAATGACCACAAAACATTGTCAAATACTATTCCGCTTCCAAACAAATGAGCATTAAACATTACTCACACACAACACAAGTATGCCCTGGTGATCGTAGCACATTCTGTAGGATGGTCACCGCGGCAATTGCCTAGTAGGTTTTGAAGGTGTGTAGTAATAACAAGGCAGCAAAGCAGCAGGTTGGAGGCTTCTCATAAAGTTTGTTAGGAGGAAAGTAATGAAACTGCCTAACCATAGATTCCCCGCCACATAAAGGGCCCTGATCAAAATATTCACTCACTAATAGTAACAAACCGAACATACCATAGGGCATGGGAATAAGCAATTAGTTCCACCGCGCTATCCACAGACCGTGAGTGAGGAATGTTTCAAAGAACGTAGGATCCTTTTTAGAGTTTGCTAGATACAGTACAGCTGCCAACAATTTGCAGATGTTTCATCTGTCCTATTAAGAGTGCATTGATGTCAGACTCACTCTAAATACGGACCACATGGAATTGATTGTACAGTGTAACCTGACTTAGAAGGAGAGTGTAGGGAACAGATTTTGGAATGTTACATAACTGCCATAATCACAAGTACTGAGGGAAAGAAAAAGAGTCCCTCAATGTGTCCCGGCATGTCTGGGGCAAGCAGATAGGGTGGATTTATATTTGCCAGGAACAAATATACAAAACAAGTAGCCCCAATATGTGGCAAATGAATACTAGACTGATCATCCAAGCAATTCAAATATTCACTTGGGTTTTTGTGAATATTAGGAATGCTCATTTGGTGGGCATCAAAGTATGAAAGTAAAAACAATTTTAGGATATTTCTAGAGCGCTCTGTCACACATTTTTAGAGTATCCTGCGGCTGTCTCTTACAAAATAAAGGAAGCAGGGAGGATAGGAGAGGGTTTTTTTTTTAATTTTGTTTTAATATAGACATTTCAGAAGATCAGTTATAAGAAAACAAGACTGTAAAATTAAACATGCCACGTGCCTACTTAAAACCACAGAGAGATTAAAAATAGACACCCTTCATGGCCAGAAAACTAAGGCCCTCATTTATATCTCAGCAGTCAATTACTCCACTGCCCTGGAGGAGGTCCCGGCAGCCGAATTCATAAATGACTGCATAGCTGGCGGTCAATAATAAAGCATTGGCAGGAACCGTCATCACTGCGGTCCCCGACAATGCAATCCACTGTTTTGCACAGGGCTGCGTCGGCAACCCTGCACCAAAGAGTATTCTTTTTTATTTAAAAAATAAAAAATACCAAAACAGGATTTTATTTTTGAAAATACTTTTTTTTATACCCCCCTCGCCATGGAGGGAGCAGTATTTGTTTTTTTGCACCGCCAGGGATTGTCTGGTTGTGACAGCAACAAATGGCTGCATGTACGTCCATCCTGACATGTCTCTGATAGCCCTTACTCTGTCAGGCCGTTGGTGAGGTTTGGCGCCATAGCCAAACCGAAGGTCTGCCCACATGTAAATCGGGCATGCAGACCTTCATGTTGGCGGTATATGTACTCCGTCGATGTTGCGACAGAGTAGACATACTGCTAACATGTAAATTGGGCACTAAGTAACTAATGTAATCAAATAGTTTCATCTTCCTGTTAGAAATGTATAAATTTTCTATTTCAATGGTTATCTTTTTAAAATGAAGAGAAGTGCTGTAATTCAGTAACTGGTAAGGACAATACAGCAGCATGCAGCGCCTCTCTGTGCAATGTGATACTGTGAATATGACCTACAAACATCTGAGATTCCAAGAACATTGGTTTTTGGCAATGGGTATTGTTGATATTCTAAGTAACTGCAAGAAATATTTTTTACAAGCTCTGCCGAAGCCATAGAAAGTGTGGTGCCCTCGCTCTAGTTTACCAATGGAAGAAAGGCGCATAGCATTTCATGCACTAGTCTATCAAAAGGACATTGCAAAACACCCACTAATCTAGCCAACAGAGGCTAAATGTTCACATTCATTATTATTCACCAGTGTGCACCACCAGTTGAACAGGGACTGCATGACATGTTTCTGCAGCATCCATACAGTTTTTCTGAACCATGTCTGCTGAGCTTGTATATCCACTTGTTTAGAAGGTCTAATAAGTACTCCTCCAAGTGTTGAACCTTGTCTCCAGAGTCCAAGTGCACCCCAAATGAGTGACTGACAGTATGCAAGAGGAGCCCCCCCCAGCTTCCACAGGTTAGCTGTATTGCCTATGTAGTGAAATGCTAAAGTGTGCCTGGAAATAGGTAGAAATGTTAGTACTCTTCACCTGGTACGTTTTATGTGAAGTGAACCCCTTCATGATTCAGAGGTCTCTGTTTGCGAGCTTCTGCACAAGAGCTCCCTATCCCAATCGTGACACACCGCTGACTCCATTCCAGGGTCAATGGCGCAAAGCAATGAATTCATTGTTGTAGACGCTTGGCCACGTTCTTCCAGACTGCTGTTACAGGCTCACTGTGATTAATGAATAATCGATACAGGGAGAGGCTAGCAGTTTTTTTTTAATTTCAATTGGGCAGCCATCCATTCCCTGAATTTGGTTGAACATGGTCTGTGGTGATTCCATTATGAATGGTAAAACACAAAACTGTTGGGGTTCTGCTCCTTTCTCGAACCGGGGGAACCTGCAGGGCCTTTTCTGCATTAAATATGAAAATATGCATCTTTCAGAAATACAAGATATTTCTGTTCACAATACCCTCAATCAATGATTGATATGTTAAAACCTTAAACTACTGCTTCTTTTAAAACGTGTTTGCTGCCTTGCGCCAATATCCAGATGTTTGTGTTGTTCCTTTGATTTTACAATAAACTGGAGCTGCCTGTTTTTCTCTGGCCGACTTCTGAACCAGCGGAATAATGCTTGAACTGTTTCTAAAGCTAAAAATGTACGTGTGTGGGGATGGACTTTCAAGAGATATCACCAAATTTGGATACATCTTTAAAGCCTTCAACCACCAAGTGTCTAGAGGTGGCAGCTCTTCACAAGCAGTGGAAAGCCGCACACATCACCCAATAGGAGCATTGTTCTCTGGGTAAGTCTGCAATGAGTCACTGAGCTTGGGCTTGGCTGCCTGCCTCAAGACTCTTGCTGGGTAAAAACCCTTGCACTGACCTCTGTTTGCTGAGCTGTAGCACAATGTTGAGGTCATTGCCAGAGTTCCACCCTCTTCACTGAAAGGTATTCTCTAAGGACCTTAAAAATAGACCCTGAATCCCTCCCTCTGTTCTAAGTAGACAGACTTGGCAGTGGAGTTAAACTCTATTTACATTTTCCTGGCTTTTATCAAAATAGGAACCAATGAGAGAGGTGCCTAAGAAAAGTCAGTGACGCTCTCTCTCCAAATTAGCACATAAATGTCGCAGTCTCGGGCAAGACGTTACTCATATGTGCTATTTCTTTACCTGCTCAGTTGGAAATAACCACCATAGACATGCTCAGACAGTTAGACAATTGCGTTTCCTTATGTGCCATATATAGTGTTGCTGATAGGTACTATTTAGGAAAAAAAGAGACACATTTGCTAGCAGTCCAGCGTGAACTTGTTGTAACAAGTATTCGGACCCTTGGAATTAGCTATTTCAAAATTGGAACACTAGTGGGTCAAACATTTTCCCCCACAGCATCAAATGACTTTTACAACAAATGTTGGGAACGATCTACACACAGAAAGGAATATAAAATGGAATGTATCTATTTCGCGTGGAGAGAGGAATCTACCAGAATATTTTAACAAAAATAAGAACTTGCAAAAAAATAAAATGTAACTCTTAAAATTATACCGGAATTTGGTACCCTGTTGCCCCTTCCATGATTTTACACTAATAAAATACACCTCACCCACTGGTCCAGTGCAGAACAATCGCTTAAAAAGTGAAATATGGCAAACTGCACAAAGAATTTCTTGCCTACAAAACAACACATTGTTTATCTTATCATAGACAAATGCCATTGCCTGAGTGAACTGGAAGTTTTACATATTACTGTCACGCTAATTGTCCTATCCCCTTTTAACCTATATCTTAATCCATCTAGTAGATTATCATATTCTGTGAATATTTTTCCCTTTCCGTGATTTGCACTACTAGTCAATCTTACTGTCTATGAAACTTGGAAATATGTCTTAATCTGACAATACCATAATTCTATTTTCTTTTAATATGTTTAGAAATAGGGTCCTTAGTTGGCAGTGGTTTGCACCCTGTTCAAGTACGGGCCCTCACTCTAGTCAGGCTAAGGGGTTTACACAGCTAAAATAACTCCTGCTCACCCCCTTGGTTGCTTGGCACGAGCAGTCAGGCCGATCTCAGAGGCAATGCGTAAAGCATTTGTACATTTTTTTTATTTTTTATTTTACAGAGTTTTTTATAACGCGAACGTGACCCGAATCAGGTATCAGAGCGCTTTATATAGCACCCGTTGCATTACATAAGGACTCATTTTTTATTTCTTTGTTAGGCACGGGGAGATTAAGTGATTTGCCCAGAATCACAGGATGTTCAGCGTCATTGCCGAGACTCGAACCCAGTTCCCCAGATTCAAGGTCCACCCCCCTAGCCCTTAGGCCAACTCCTCTCCCCACACACATACACACACAGGGAAAACCCTACAATAGGACACCACACTACTTTAGAAAAATATCCGATATTAATGGGATTAAAACAAAACTAAAATGAAAACTAAAATGATAAACATCCAACATACACAAGTAAAGATATACATTTTGCAAGAATAACTCAAAAATACAATTCCTAGACCTTCCGAGTGGCCTGCTGGTGGTTGGAGGGGACTTTAATGCGGTAGCCTCTGGGTCTATGGATCGCCATCCCCCTAGGGACCTCCCCCGGGCACAGGCGTGGCTGCCCGGCCTTCTGGACACGCTGGGCCTGGTGGATTGCTGGCGATTAAAGCATCCCGCATTGCGACAGTACACCTTCCACTCGGGTGCCCATGGTAGCCTCTCGCGGCTTGATTACATCCTTGTCCCGGCGGCCCATGCAGGGAGGGTGGGGGAGGTGCGCCATTTGGCGCGGGGTATCTCAGACCACTCCCCACTGTTGTTGCATTTCGATGTCTTCCCGAGGGGGGATGGCAGGGTGGCCCCAATCAATGCATGGTATTTGCGCGACCCCACCATTCGTGCCGATTTGATCAAATCCTTACAGCGCTATTTCGACGAGAATGTGGGGTCGGTCTCTTCGGCCATCTCCCTGTGGGAGGCTTTCAAGGTAGTCCTTAGAGGGGAGGCCCTCTCCTTTATCTCCCATGCCCGGCGGCGCGAGCGGGAAGAGGTGACCCGGGTAGAGGCCGAGATTGCAGAACTGGAGGGTGACCTGGGGAGCGGGGTAACAGACGCCAAGTTGCATGTTCTACACCTAAAGCAGGCGGCCTATCGGGCCCTCGTCACGGAGGCGGCCAGGGGCCTCAGTAGAGAGCAGCAGGGGCGATTGTATGATGTGGGTGATAAGGCTGGCAAATTGATTGCGTGGTTGGATAAGAGGGAGAGAGCGAGCCGCGTGGTGCCTTTGATTGAGAGTGTTGATGGTGCGTGTGTCACTGAGCCGGAAGCCATTGTCTCCTGCTTCGCGGATTATTTCCGCGAAGTCTACTCCCCGGTTTCCCCCTGCTCGGAGGAAGATTCCCATGCCCTGCTTCGGGACATCGCACTGCCCTCCCTAACGGTGGAGGACAGGGATTCGCTGGACGCCCCTCCCACCTCGGACGAAATTGCCTTGGCTATTCGCTCGGTTGCATCCGGCAAGGCCATGGGCCCCAATGGTATTCCCATCGAGCTCTACAAGCTACGCCCGGATGTGTTGGCGCCCCACCTGCGCGCGATGTTCCTGGCGGCCCACTCGCAGGGTTCCCTCCCGCCGGACCAGCGTCTGGCCACAATTGTGGTGATCCACAAGGAGGGGAAGCCCCGTGAACGGGTCACATCCTATAGGCCGATTTCGCTTTTGAACGCGGAGCCCAAAATCCTCGCCAAGGTGTTGGCCAACCGGTTGGTTGGCGTGGTGGGCGATTTGGTCCACCAAGACCAATCTGGCTTTATACCGCACCGCAACACGGCGCTCAATCTGCGGCGCTTGCACGGGGTGCTCGCGCGTGTCCCATTTGTGCGGGAGCCGGCCATCTTGGCGTCCTTGGACGCCACCATGGCGTTTGATACGCTTGAATGGCCATACATCTGGGCGATGCTGGCGAAATTCGGGTTTGGCCCGGGTTTCATTAGCTGGGTCAAATTGCTATATTCGGGCCCATTGGCGCAGGTGGTAGTGAATGGGCGAGTCTCGGCCCCATTCGCGCTGGGGAGGGGTACGCGACAGGGTTGCCCCCTGTCGCCTCTCCTGTTTGCCCTGGCCCTGGAGCCCCTGGCGGAGTGGCTGCGGTGGCACCCTTCTATCCGTGGTCTCCGCTGGACTCCCGAGCATGAGGACCGTGTGTCCCTCTATGCTGACGATATCCTTCTGTATCTCGCCTCCCCGCGTAAATCACTGATCGTCCTGGTTGATGTTTTGCGCTCATTCGGTCGCAACTCAGGCCTGGTCATCAACTGGGCGAAATCCTGTGTCTATGTGCTTTCCGGGGAGGCTCCGGCCCTACCACGGGACTGTCCGATCCAGATTGCCTCCCAAGGTTTTCGGTACCTGGGTATTTATATCACACTTGACCCGGAGGCCCGCTATGAGCGGAACTTGCTGCCCCCCCTCCAGCGCTTGAAGGAGGACGTGGTGCGCTGGCGGCGTCTGCCGCTCTCGCCGCTCGGCCGAGCGGCCTTGTTTAAAATGATGTCTCTGCCGCGCTTCCTCTACGCCCTCCAGAATACTATGGACTTGGTCCCGGCACGCTATTTCCGTGAGGTGGAGGGCCTCCAGCGGCGCTTGTTCTGGGACGGGAGGCCGCGCATTGCTCTGGCTAAATTGACGCTCCCGTGGTACGATGGGGGGGTCGCCCTCCCGGACATTAAACGGTATTACTGGGCCTCCCAACTAGCTGCAATTAATCATGGCCTTTATGGGCCCGCCTTGAACCCGGCATTTGAGATGGATAAGATGCTCCTACCCGGTGGCGATTACAATCGCGCGCTCTATTCTGGCACGCCCGACTCCCGTTTGACGGGACCGACGCGTGTCATGGTGCGTGTCTGGCACGCGGCTAATGCAGCTATGGGGTGGAAGGACCGTTTGACCCGGGCGTCACCGCTGTATGCGTCTGAGAGGTTGGGCTCCCTGTGGACGTCGAAGGGCTTCGAGAAGTGGGACACGATCGGAATCAGCACGGTGGGAGATCTCTGGACGAGGGGGGGATTCAAGACTTTTGAGATGCTGCAGGCGGAGTTTCAGCTGCAGGGCAGTGAGTACTTTCGGTACCTACAAGTCCGCCATGCGCTGGGCTCCGTCTTCCCGGACGTCGCATCCATTCCGGAGTCTTCCCCCCTGGAGGACAGAGTGCTGGATGGCCATGTACCGGACAGCACGATCTCCCTCATATACAAAAAACTGATCAACGATAGATCGTGCCTGCTGACTAGTCTCCGCGAGGCCTGGGTTGCCGACGGGTTGGAGCTGGACGACGAGGATTGGATTTCCGCGGTGGCCTCTCCGAAAGAGGTGGCCATCCCGGCTCGCCTTCGTTTCGTCCAGCTCAAGATCCTTCACCGGGTTTACGTGACGGGGCCACGGCTTCTGCGTATGGGTTTTGCTGGTGACGGACTGTGTAAGCGTGGCTGTGGTGCGTTGGCGACTTTCATGCATATACTGTGGGAGTGCCCGAGGGTGGAGCGATTCTGGCGTGGTGTGCATGAGGTCCTGCGTGTGGTTACGCGTGTTGCGCTGCTGCCTGAAGCGAGGAGATGCTTGCTGAATGTATGGGAACCGAATGACTATTCGGTCCCGCAGACGCGGTGGGTGACTCTGGGATACATGATAGCTAAGCGGGACATTGCTCAATTGTGGGGATCCCAGAGGCCCCCTGCGGTGTCGGCTTGGAAAGAGCATATGGATTGGTGTATGTTTCGTGAAAAGGTGGTGTATGTGGCGCGGGGTAAGCCTGGGGCGTGGGTGAAACTCTGGGGCCCCTGGAACGCCTACCGCGGGGGTATTTGTGAGCCACCATTGCTACCGGCTGCCTCGCCTGCTCCGTCTCCCTAGACGGCCCCCCTCCCTCGGACGCGCGGTCCCCCAGTCCCTGATCTACTCCCATTCCCCTCCTCAGAGTTCTGCTGCTGGTTCGGATCCCCCACTTCTGGAGCACGTGCTGTCACTTTGGATCGCGGGTTGCCTTGCGGGTGTGGTTTTTTGGTGTTGTTTTGTTTCAAGAAAAGGGAACCGTACTGTGGGCTTGGAGCTGTGTGGCCTGCACCATTGATTACTCCTGTTTCACTGCTCTGCACTGCCGAGAGACTTTTACTGTATGTATGCAATATGCTTTTGTCATTCTAGCGGCCGGCCGGGTGGTTGTAGGCCCATACCTGTAACTTTTACAAACTGCAATAAACGGTTTCAAAAAAAAAAAAAAAAAAAAAAAAATACAATTCCTTCAAGTCGATAGCCCCAACCAGGCTATCAGGGCATCGTGACCACACAAATCCAAAAGTTCAGTCCAACCGCGATGGAGAGCTGGTCAGATACAGCATCGGGAAGACCCGCAAAACAGTACCTTTGGAAATGGAGAGGCCTTGGGGACCTTTCTATGAAATACGAAGATGAGGCATCGGCGGCGGGCGGTGGTTCCGAAGATCGGGCAGAAGTCACGTAGGCTTGGGAGTCACATGCCCTGTGGATCTAACTCTGTGATGTCGAGTTCAGGAGTGCTGGAGTCGGCGAAGCCGGGGCTGCAATGTCGTCTCAGTCAAGAGCGCTGACCACGGCTTCGGTGCAAGCAGTGGCACGGCATTGGTGCTGAGCGTGGTCGTTGCAGACTCAAGGCTGTGATGTGAGACAGGGAGATGCATTGTGCTCTTCACAAGCGGTGCCCTCAGCCACATTGCAGGCAGCGGCATTGTTGGGTGAAGTCGGAGTCGACGGTGCTGTCATCGGCAAACCAGGGGATGCGATGTCTTTGCGGTCAATGCGTTGTGTTCTTCACGAGATGTGACCACGACTTCGGTGAATGCAGTGGCATCGAGACAGTGTTGGGATTGCTTTTCTGGGGATTACAGCACAACCACTCAACTCCAAGGGCCCAGGACTGGTTTTGGCACCACTTAGCAATGTAGGATTCACAGCAGAAGAGTCCAAGTGCTGGTCACGAGATGTGGATGAAGTCTTTGATGTCCCTGAGACTTCTGCAACAGGAAGCAAGCTCAACGCAATCCCTTGGAGAACCTTGGAAAGCAAGATACAGAAAGCAAAGTCCAGTCGTTTCACTCCCAGGACAGAAACAGCAAGCAGCAGGCCAGCACAACAAAGCACCAAACAGAGTGCAGTCCCTCCTAGAGCATCCATCTCTTCTTCCTGGCAGAATATTTTTAGTCCAGTAGTGTTCTGCAGTAATGGAGTCACAGCTCCAGTACTTATACCAGTTTCTGCCTTTGAAGTAGGCAAACTTCAAAGGAAAGTCTTTGTGGTGCACAAGACCCTGTCTTTCCCTGACCTAGATCCAGACACACAACAGGGGTGGTGGAGACAGCTTTGTGTGAGGACAGGCACAGCTCTAGTCAGGTGTCAGTGATAACTCCTCCCACCACTCTAGCTCAGGAAGGCCCATCAGCCTGGTGCTAGGCCATCATGATATGCAGGGCACACCTCAACTCCCTTTATGCGGCTGTTTAGAGTGTATGCTCAAGAGCCCAACTGCCTACCAACCAAGATGTGGATTCCACAGACAGGCAGAGGCAAAGAATAGTTAAGCAAGAAAATGCCCACTTTCCAAAAGTTTTTAGACAAAAGGGGGCAACCAATATTCCCTTGAGAGCTTGGGTTAATGTAATTTAACAGGTAAGAATGTCAAACAAGGGAGTTATTCAAACACCAATATGTACGTTTCTGAACTTTTCAATATGTCAAAGATTGACATTACAATTTAATTGAAGGTTATTTTCAACTAACATAAAAAGTAACAACATTTCAAAAAGCAGGTGTATTATTCAAACACATTTCTTTATATTGAAAAAGATAAATCTTCATATATACAATAACAGGGGTTCACAAAAATAAATCCTATGACACTTTGACATTGGTCATTACTTAATCATTTCTAACTTCATATGCCATATGGCAATGTATCAAACAACCATCTCCTATATACATAGATTAAGCCTGTCAAAAAATATACTAGGCTTTAAATAGCATATTTAACAATGACCACAAAGGAAGTTGGAATGTACGTCAACGTTTTGGTGCCGGTAGTTAACAAATCTATCTTCAGGACTGTAGATATTCCAAGATGATAAGGGACCCCTTTCTGTGGTCCAATCGGTGAGTGCGTGTTAGAGATGACATCATGCAATTATGGGCCACAAAAATACGCAATTTAAGTAGTATTTAGGATGCTCACTGTACTCCTTTATTTTCACAGATTTCACAGCAAAAAACGTGGTGAAATAATCACAGCACTCGTATCAAGCAACTGTATCTTGCTCCGGATACACAGTCCGTGTGTTTGGGTTTTCAACGTTAAATTCCCAGACACACAGTATTTTTAAATCGTGAGTTCAGAGACTCCAATCTCCAATTCTCTATTTTCTCTCAATGGGATATTACACTTAAAAGATATTTTAGTGAAATACGGATTTAGCAGCATTTCACTATTAGGACATGTATAACACACCAGAACATGTCCTATATTTTAAATACACTACACCCTGCCCATGGGACTATCTTGGGCCTACCTCAGGAGTAACTTACATGTAGTAAAAGGGAAGATCTGGGCCTTGCAAGTGGGTGCACTTTCCAGGTCGAAATGGCACTTTAAACCTGCACACACAGACACTGCAGTGGCAAGTCTGAGACAGATTTGCAGTGCTACTCATATGTGTTGCACAACCAGTGCTGCAGGCCCACTAGTAGCATTTGATTTACAGGCCCTGGGCACACCTGGTGAACTTTACTAGGGACTTAACTAGTAAATCAAATATGCCAATCATGAATAAAACAATCACCAATACAATTTACACAGGGAGCCCTTGCACTTTAGCTCCAGTCAGCAATGGTGAAGTGCCTGGAGTCCTTAAACCAGCAAAACCGAAGTCAGAAAAATACAGGAGGAAGGCAAAATGTTTGGGAATAACCCTGCAAAAAGGGCCTGGTCCAACACAATCCCTGCTTCAACATGCCTGTGAGCATACAATTTTGTTCTTAAAATAATACTTCTCTACTCGGAACCTTGATCCTTTGACCCCAAATTAAATTTTTACTCATGGGCCCCACCAAATGTATTTATTGAATGTTCTGTGTTGTTTTTATATACAATACCTTCATTCCAAGTGGGCTCGTAATTGTTCATGAAGCTTACGGAACCCAAGATACCAATTGTGGCTGGTGTCTCTACTCCCAGTTAATAGATATTCTCATTAATCATTCTGGAATGGGCACACGCTTGCTGGTCCTGGAATTACCAGGTCTAATTTTGTATTTTTTCCACAATTCCGGGCCCATTTTCACACATATGTTTCTCCTAGGTGAATCCCTGCATCGAGCAAAACTTGGAAATGAGTGGAGTTGTATCCCCTCTGGGGAACTGTTCTTCCCTTCATGGGCTCCTGAATGTTTTCTCCTGTTCCCAGTATGTTTCTGTTGCACATAGACCTTACGCCAAGTGTGTTACATGAAAATGTAACCAATAGTCCCAAAACAGTGTTGGGGAGTTATGAACTAAATATCGCATTTAGGTGCATTATTTCAGATGCTATATGTGTGCAGCATCTGCAACGCGGCACAGGGATCCTGTGTTCCAAAGGATTTACTGATCCATCCCAGTGCAGAAATGTCATTTACAAAGATCTGCAGAATTAACGAGGCAGGATTCCCTTTCAAATCCAAATGAATGCCTGTGAATGCAGCGATGGAGGCCTAAGAGATACAGCATACATTCACTCCTGCATTCACATTTGCACAGTGTGTACAATGCAGTCCCGTCTTCTAAAGGGACAAGTGCTTCAAATGAGAAATATTTGGCAGGATGGGAGGAGACATTGGAGAGAGCATGCATGATTGCTGTCGGATCTTCCCCTCATAATCACAGCTGTCATTTACAAAGTTATATGTGGTCCTCACTGACAGCTTCCATTTTGCAAATAGATACCACCTCCTTTAGGGTATTGGTATCCAGTCAGTAGTTTGCGATTGAAATATTGTTTGCAAATAAAGGGTTGCCTCTTTCGATACCCTTCCTCACAAGGGGAAAAAATGCCATGTGAACTTTGCAATGTGGAAATCTATTTGCAACTTCTAATGTCTACATAGTACATTGTGACTACGGTTTATGAACTTGGAAAACCTGCATTTTAGCGCAGTGTAGTCCATAGAAGGAGAAAACTGTCAGCACATTGGAAACCAATCAACGAAAAGTAATGTTATGTAAAGGGAATATTTTAAAGAAAGAAGTTCTATCGCAGGACTTTTTAACCAGGATGTGTGGAGAACTCGTAATCCGGAACAGGGGGGTTTCACACACTACTCGGCATACCACAGCTTGCACACGCGGATATATTATTGGCTAGTGTCATCGTCTCTCCTTTCACAGGTGCGAGATTGCACGGTGCTCCCGCGCACACTCTCTGACCACTCTCCGGTGTTGATGTCCTTGGCTGCGCCCAGAAAGATGCCCCCGCCATTTCTTTGGCGATTCCCCCCATACTCGCTGCTAGACCCCCTCTTTAAAGAGGAGCTGGCGGAGGCGATTGAACAATTCTTCGACACCAATCTAGGCTCCGTGGACAACTTCCAGACTATCTGGGAGACCTTTAAGGTCTATATCCAAGGAGTGGCGATGGCCAAACACTCGGGGGTGCTGCGTGACATTAGGCTGCGGCTTACGACGCTGGAGCGCAAACTAGAGGCCCTGGAGACTAGACAGCGCGAAACAACTGGAGAGGGCATTCCTGAGGAGATGAAGTCACTACTGGCGGAATTTCACGAGACCGCTGATGCAGAGGTGCTGCATTTGGGGAAGTACGCTACTGCCAGGGTGTACGGGGAGGGTGACAGACCGGGATCGATATTAGCAAATCTGCTCAAAGCCCGTAGACGCCGAGTCGTCGTCACCCAGGTCAGATCAGAGCGAGGTTTGCTATTAACGGAAGAGGAAGACATAGTTGCGCGCTTTCAGTCATATTACACCAAGCTGTATGCTTCTCAGCAGACTGGTATGGAGGAGGGCATAGGGGACTACCTGGACTATATTAAGCTGCCGTTTCTTACGAACGAGCACAGGGAATTTCTAGCCCTGCCGGTTGAGAGGGATGAAATTCTAGAAGCCCTAGCAGGCATGAAAGCGCAAAGCGCCCCGGGAGCGGACGGCCTCACTGTTGCGTTCTACCGAGCCTTTATTGATCAGCTCCTCCCACACATATCGACGTTGTTCGATGACATGTGCGTTAAAAGGCACATGCTGCCATCTATGCGGGAGGCGCTCCTAGTTGCGATTCCAAAACCGGGTAAGCCGCCGGAGGAATGTAGTACCTATAGGCCGTTATCGCTGCTGAACGTAGACGCTAAATTATCCGCTAAAGTTTTGGCCACGCGCCTGGCCCTGCTCACCCAGGAACTTGTCGCCCCTGAACAGGCGGGGTTCGTGCCGGGCAGGAACCTCACGTACAATTTGCGGACGGTGTTCGGGGTCATGCAGCATGTGCGCCCCGATACGCGCGCATTAGCTGTATTTCTTGACATGGAAAATGCTTTCGACTCGGTAGAGTGGCCGTTCATGCAGCAGGTCCTGACAAGAATGGGGCTGGGCCCGGTTTTTCTGCAACTGATTGGGGTGCTGTATAGCGGCCCCACCGCGAGACTACGGCTGGGAGATCGAGTCACGGATGCGATTCCCATCTTGAGAGGGACGAGACAGGGCTGCCCCCTGTCGCCTCTCTTGTATGCCTTAGTGGCGGAGCCATTGGTGTGTGCTCTGCGTGAATACCATAGTTTAAGGGGAATTAATTTTCCAACTTATAAGATAATGGTCTCCACATACGCGGAGGATACTCTGCTATACGTCAGGGACCCAGAAAATAACTTGGCCCCTGTGTTGCGGGAGGTGGTCCAATTTAGGGCACTCTCGGGGCTGAAGGTTAACTGGAACAAGTCTATAGTGTTCCCGCTGACGCCGGTCACGGCCCCCTTTGACATGGAATATCCGCTGCAGTGGTCGGACGACGCGGTCCGCTACCTGGGGATCCAGCTTCATATGGACTCGGAGATAGTGCTGTCTGAAAATTACGGCAGGGCGATCAGTAAACTCGAAGATGATGTGGAGACTTGGATCAAGCTGCCTCTCTCGCTTCTGGGACGCATATCCATCATGAAGATGGTGGTGCTCCCTAGGTTTCTGTTCTTGTTTGTAAACATCCCCATGGTGCTGTCGCGCGCCTTCTTTGCGCGGCTGAAGGCGTCGTTGCTGAGGTTGGCATGGGCGGGCAGGCAGGCGCGAATCAGCTGGAGGGTCCTGACGCTGCCCTATCATTTGGGTGGCCTGGGAGCGCCGGATATGGAACTGTACTACAGAGTGGCGCAGGGGGCTCAGGCGCACAGCTGGATGCACGGAGACGGGGCCGTACCGTACCTCAAATTGGAGACTCTGTTCGCAGCACCGCTCCCGCTCCCCGCTGTCATTTTTGAGCCTCCGGACCGCCGAACGGTGTTCTTAGACTCCTTGAACTCAACCAGACATGCTTGGAACAGTATACTACAACGCACGTCGGGGGCGCAGCTTTACTCGCCGGCAATGCCAATTGCCTGGGCGGTGTGGCTGTCCCCCTGCACGGAAGAGGGAGTGGTGCGGTCGCTTAGGGCGTTGGGTGTGCACACCATGGGAGACATGTTCGTGAACGGCGTGGTCAAGACGTGGGAGGAAGTGGCAGCATCGGAAGGGGGCGGCACGCAGTTGCAACGCTTCCAATACCATAGAGTCAGACATGCCTGGAGACAGTTGCTAGGGGACGACATGGCGGAACCAGCGGAGGTTCCGGAGTTGTCCTTCATAATTAAGAATGAAAGTCCCCATCAATTGATCTCTAAATTATATCGCACGGCGCAGTCGCAAAGGTCGCAGGAGTTTGCTAAGGCCAGACTGGCTTGGCAGAGAGATTTGGAAATTACAATAGACGACGCCATGTGGGCATACTGCTGCACGGGGATACGACGCATTTCCCTGCACGGCAGACATCGGCTGGTCCATTTCAAATTCCTAAACAGGTTTTATTATACTCCGGAGCGACTGCATCGATATGGCCAGCGAGAAGAGCCAGCATGTGAAAGATGCAAGCACCCAACGGCAGACTTCATGCACTTGGCGTGGCGCTGCCCGGGTATATACGGCTACTGGGAGGCGGTCTACCGGCAGATAGCGGAAGTGGCAGAGGTAGAGTTGACTCCAGATCCGGCGGTGGCACTGTTGGGACACTCCAGGGTGGTGCCAAGGGCGGCGCGGCCTTTGGTAGATATGGGGATGCTGGTGGCGAAACGGCGAGTTGCGATGTGCTGGATGCGGGGCCCATTACCCACAGTGGCGCAGTGGAAACGTGATGTACTCTATTGTTGTACTCAGTCAGAGAGGTTCAGTGAGCTGCTGCCGCCGCGCAGCCGGCCCAAAAACTTTTGGGGATTGTACGCAGACTATATTGGCAGACGGGATAAGGAAGCGGAAAGCCCCCCGGGGTGTTCTGGCTCGGAGGCAGCTGAGAGAGAGGCCCCTGGGGAGGGTGCTAGCGGGGTGGAGGCATAATAACCGCACTGAAGGGACCAGATTAGAGGCGGTGAAGAGTTTCAGGGACGCTGCAATGTGCCGGGATGCGGGTGGGCAAAGAGTGCAAATTGCTGAGACGGTGGCGGCCGACAGGTGACCTCAACTGTTTAAACTTGGTGGGTGGGATGGGAGGGTAGGGTGGGATCTCAGGGTGGGGTGAGGGGATTTAGAGTTTATTGCCAAAGGTACGGAACTGTGAACAACAAGACCCGGGTAAAACATGCTCAGACCTTGCTACGAACAGGGGGTCGCTCCAAAGACAAGGCTTCCAAGGGACAGTGACTTTGAATACAGTAGGAGCTGTGCCAGCGGCCTACGGCGATGCCCGACCTCCGGGATGTGGGATAGCCGGTACTATTGGATTAACAGTTGTGACACGGTAGCCGGCCCCAGGGTTGTAGGCGCAGAGCTCTGTCTGTGAATGTCCCTTTTTGCAGTTAATAAAAACATTTAAATAAAAAAAAAACTCTAGAAGCGCAGGTAATCAAGCGTCTTCCAGAGGGGTGCAAGAACCAACACTGTCACCTCCTCTGAAAGCAGCCAAGGAGGGAAGGCTAGAGACAGAGGCTTTTGTCAACGGTAAGATCAGTGAGAGTATTAAAACGCTGGCTGGGTTAGCGCCAGGGTCTGCACCAGGATCTGCGGTTATCTGTGGTGTTCTGAGCGATAAGGCGGCCGTGCAGGTTGTTGGTGAGGCTGCCACTGCTCAGAGCTCCGAGGCATCGGCTAGGAGGAAATCTTCTTCCTATTTAAATACAGAAGTGAAGGCTAGAGGAAGTAAACACAAGCCTAAGTCTAAAACCAAAGTGAAGGGTCCTAAGGCAGTATTATCTTCAGGTTCTAAGATCACCCCTTCACTTCGATCTTATTTTAAAGCAGTTCCTCAGATTCTCAACCTTGCGGAAGATCACAATATGGCAGGTGTCTTGTATGTCCCGGACGCCCCCCTTTCTCCTTCCGCAAGTGTGTTATCAGTATCCTCCTGTACACCAGTTGGGGTCGAAGCTGTAGCAGGGGGGGAGGGTTTACCCCAGGTCACACCACATCTGAAAGGTTCAGTGGCAGCCAGACTAGTTCAAGGAGTAGAGTTGGGGGCGCATGTCACAGGAGGCTTGTCCACCATCGAACAGAGTCTCTCACTAAGCCTGTTAACAGCGGAAGGGCCAACTTCTGACAATCATTTGGCAGCAACATCGGAAATGGAGGGTGCAGTCGGTGGAGAATGGCGGGATGAAGAGATTATTAACGCTCTGCATCAGAATGGTGAGGCTGCTGGAACTGGTACAGCCATCCTTGAGGGTGAGTCCACTATTTCAGCTGCCTCATTGCTGGGGATGTTCTCTGCGCTCACAATGGAGATAAGGAAAGGGTTTTCTGAGTCCTCTGCAAATCAATTGGAGATAAGGAACTATTGTGAAGCATTGGATAAAAAGATTGATGGTTTGTCCATTAGAACAGGAGTTCTGGAAGAGACCTCAGCAGCACTCTCAACTAATTTGGAGCAAGCTAAGGATGATATAAAGAAGCTTACTAGAGAGGAGCAAAACCTAAGCGAGAGGATGGAGATGTTAGAAAATAACGCCAGGCGGGGGAATTTACGGATCCTCAATGTTCCGGAAGGAACTGAGGGTTCCGACATCAAACATTTCATCACTGTTCTGTTAAAGGAGTCCCTGGGCCTAGAGCACTCACTTGAGGAGTTAGCCATGGACATACAGCGAGTCCATAGGGACCCCTTTCGGCGGAATCCCCAAAGATCGAAACCGCGTAAAATTCTGGTCAACTTTCACACTTATGTGTTGAAAGAGCAGATTCTTAACCTGGCATTAAAACATAAGTCTCACACAGGGATAGGTTTTACTTTCCTAGTTAGGTCTGACCGCTCCAGAATCACATTGGAGAAACAGTGGGAGTTTGGGAGACGTCTGGATGCGTTTAAAAAGGTAGGAGCAACAGCTCAGCTCATGTTCCCGGCAGCCATCAAAGTTATGCATAACAATCGGATGTATAACGTTAGGTCAGTACAGGCAGCCGATGAGCTTTTGATGACATTAGGGAAAGAGCACAAATAGATTACGCATATTGTGAGATAGCGTTGGTGAATCCTTTTAGATAAGCCTAACAGTTAATGTGTTATTATTAACACAGAGCTGTACGCTTAGGTCATATCTACTTATTCATTTTGACTAAAGGTCCTCTTTTTTCTACGTCTAGCTAATTGCCTTAAATAGCCTTGATAACCTCTTTCTTATAGCATGATGGGTGGGGGTTTCACTTTTTATGTCTGATACTTTTTCGTTTTGTATTCTTTTTCTTCTGGGGTGGGAAGGGTTCTTCTCGATGGGAGATTGTCAAAGGGGTGCTATCTACCGGACCATTTGCCGGCTAGATAACACAAGGGTTTTCCATGGGGGGGGAGGTGGGTTTGAGGGGGGGCACGGGGTTAGGAGGTGGGGTGGGAGATGGCAAAAATATAAAATGGTCCTCATTGTTCGAAAGAGTGTTATAAAGGATGGAAGTAGGCAGATGTTGAGCAGAGAATTAATGCAACAAATGGTAATCTTGGCTTTTTCTTCTTTTAAGTATGGGTAGTGTCAAATATATCTCCTGGAATGTAAATGGCCTCCGCACCAAGCCCAGAGCCAATAGAATTATGCAATATTTGCGGGACTTTGATGCGCAGGTCATTGTGCTCCAGGAGACACACCTAACTCACACTGAAATGCTTGCCCTTACGAAGAAAAATAGGTGGATAGACTTTGCAGTTTCAACTACCCAAACAACCAATACAAGAGGGGTCTCAGTTGTATTCAAAAAAGGAGCTAAAGCTAGGCTGATTTCACAGGCGGTCGACCCAGGTGGCAGATGGGCCATAGCGTCAGTTGTTATTTTCCGATATGCAAAGTACAATCTTGGGATACTATGGTCCGAATCAGGACGACCCCTCTATTTTGGAGTCTTTATTCTCACACCTGCTTTCCTTCCCTGAACCCATTATCTTGGCAGGTGATTTTAATGTCGTACTGGACCCCTTGTTGGATAAATCGGCTAATAATCGATCCCTTGTTTTTTCTAAGACTAGGGCCTTGCTGCAAAGTGTTATGAAGCAATATGGTTATGTGGATATTTGGAGAGAGAGGTCGGGGCAACAACAAGGGGTTTCTTTCCGGAACTACAAATACCACCACCAGTCCAGAATCGATTTCATCTTAATAAGTCTGAGGCTGGTAGATTCCGTCAAGGCCATTAACTATCTCCCAATACATCTTTCAGATCATGCGGCTGTTGTAATGGAACTTGTTAGACCGATTAAGAGGTCTTCCATCACATGGTCTTTCGACCGCTCTCTTTTGTCTTCCCTTGAGGATATCACTTTTCTTAAATCTGAAACCCATAATTTTTTGGATTCCAACAGGGGCTCAGCTACGACCAGAGTGATCTGGGATTCATTTAAAGCTTTTTTGAGAGGGGTTATTTTGGGCAAAGTCTCACATCGTAGGAAGCTACATAGAGAGGAAGTAATTTCTATTGAAGCTCAGATACGTCAAACGCAACAAGATATAGACTCCAATCATGTGGCTTCCGGATTAGATCTGCCCACTCTTCGCAATCAATTAGTGGCTCTGAAGGGTAGTTTGAGCTCGATATTAAATCTTCGGCTTCAACAAAGATGGGAAGCTAGTAAGCTGGCCCATTTTGAATACAGTGAGGGCGCCGGGAAACTACTGGCCTGGAAGACTAAAACAGATCTGGTTCACAATAACATTGCCGCAATAACGGTAGATAATCATACTCTTTCTTCAGATCAGGATATCAGGGGTGCCTTTAGAGAATACTTTCAGGTGATTTACGAGGAGGATAAGGAGATCTCGTTAGATTCTATTGAAGGTTGGCTGAGGGATATCAATCTCCCTTCGTTATCTACCGAGCAGTCTCAGTTCTTAGATAACACCATTACGGAGGATGAGGTAAGATCTGCCATTAAAAGAAGTAAGAAGGGGAAGGCGGCCGGACCTGACGGCTTGCCGGCAGAAATCTATAGAGCCCTTGAAACAGAATTAGTCCCATTCCTTACTGTTCTATTCAATCAAATTTTAGTGGAAGGTCAGTTCCCGCCTGTCTCTTGGGATAATGCCTCAATCACCCTTATTTTGAAACCAGGGAAACCAAAGACCGCTTGTGGATCCTATAGGCCGATTTCGATTCTTAATGTGGATTATAAGATCTTCACCACAATTTTGGCATCGAGGTTGGCCGAGATTGCGACGGCGGTCCTCCACCCTGACCAAAAGGGCTTTGTCAAGGAACGACAACTATTTGAGCTAACATATGACTTAATAGGTGCTATAGATATATCATCTGCACAGACCCTCCCTCTGGGGGCCCTCACGTTGGATGCGACCAAGGCTTTCAACAGGGTTAATTGGGTTTACCTGTCGGGGGCTTTGGCTAAGTTTGGCGTGGGGGCAGGGTTCCGTAGGGCAATTGGTTTGCTATATCATAGCCCAGTTGCACGCCTTTTGGTTAATGGAGAACTATCGGACCCGGTTACTATCACTAGGGGGACACGGCAGGACGGCCCACTTTCCCCCCTATTGTTTGATTTTTACATCGAACCCTTTGCGCAACAATTGAGGGGGGAGGCCACTATCAAGCCTTTTTCTTATAAAGGGTGGGAAAGGAAAGTAGCCCTATACGCCGATGACATGCTTATTCTTACTTCAGATGTTGGTACTGCACTCCCCATAATTCTAAAGATTGCCCACTCCTTTGGCCAAGTATCCGGTTACGAAATTAATGATTCCAAAACCGAGATGCTTGTCTGGAATGATGATGGGCGAGCTAAGGATTTACAAGCAGGTTCCACGATGAGGTATTTGGGTCTACATATTGGGAAGGACATAGAAAAAATTGCTCAAATGAATCTTTCAGCAGTAGCCAAAGAATTCCGTAGGTTATTGCATTCATGCTCTCACATTCCACTATCTTTAATTGGGAGGGTCAATTTAATTAAAATGTCGATTTTCCCTAAAATTTCTTTCCTGTTTTGCACCATCCCCTTGCACTTTGATTACTCTTGTTTAGCTAAATTACAGTCAGACATAACATCTTTTATTTGGAACAACAAACAGGCAAGGATTTCATGGAAAAAGCTTAGGAGGCGATGGGACAAGGGGGGCTTGGCTGCCCCGGATTCGAAATTGTACGCTTGGGCTTTTCAGTTGACTCACTCCCGTATGTTGTTAAAAATGCCTTCAGACTACGGGGTGGGCCTGATGTTCTCAGCTATGTTAGAAGGGGAAGATGTTAGTCAATCGGCCTTTCTCTTCAAATTTGGCAACCCCAAGTACTTAAAAAAAATCAAACTGAAGGTGTTACAGGGATTGGCAAAACTATGGGCCGAAGTCACAAGATCTATAAAACAAGGATACTTTTGTGATAGAACTCCGCTATGGGGACTACATGAAAACCCCGCCTGGCTTGGAGATATCTTAGCGGCGCCTATAAGAGACGCAGGCCTTCTTTTTTGAAGGGGAGTTGCTTTCATGGGATCAGCTCCAGGCTAAGATCGGCCCCAATCTATCAAGGTTCAAATACGTCCAAATGTCTAGTTGGACTCAGGCCTATAAGACTCAATCCCTTGAAAGAAACAAATTTCCACTTGGAGGATATAGCCTACTTATTGATAATTTGGTCAACAACCCACCCGGTAAAAAGGAGACCTCACAATGGTATAGACTCCTACTCGAGGAAACGGACGGAGTTTTCAACCTGCCTGACTTGTTGTGGAGTCCTTCAATTTCTGGTCCAAATCTACAAAATCTTTGGTCATCTTCTTTCGGCCTTTTGTGCAGTATAGTGAAGCCTTCATGGCTACGCAGAAACCATCTTTTTACACTGCATAGGGCATACTATTCTCCCCTCAGATTATCTAAATTTTCTGAGGGCAACCCAATGGCATGTTCAAGGTGCGGCCTTCTGGCAGCATCAGACACCCACATGTTTTTTGACTGCCCTAGCCTAGAGTCATACTGGGCAGCTATCAGTAATACTCTAACCATATCACTGGGTGTTCAGGTTAACATTGACTTGCCTCTCGTGATCTTTGGGATTCGGGAAGGAGTTCAAAGTGCGGCCAAGAATTTGGTGTTCTACGCGGTGTTGTTGGCAAGAAGGGAGATCTGCAGGAAGTGGAAGGACTCGTCCCCTCCCAACGTTAGCGATTGGCAGGCTTCTATTTTGTATACATCACGTATGGACCTTGCTAGATCTGGTAATCAGAGCGAAAGGGCTTTCTGGTATTTGTTATCATGGGTACACTGAAATAGCCGGGTTTTTTTTTTTTTTTTCTTTTTCCCCCGGGTCCGATGATTACCCTGCTATGGTGCCCCCCTTGCCTTTCGCACCATGAGATTAGCCGGTACCTGGTCCTAGCCCGGGCTGACTTGGCTGCTACCTATACCAAGGTTGCCTATAAGAAGGAAACCGCCTGGTTCTTTGCCTTCCAAGAATGTGACTGCAATACCTTGTTTGCCTGGACTTCGCCGTGGGCTGTTCCCTGCATCTGTGGTGTTTTTCTTCTGCCGCAGCTCCTTGCCGGACCCGCTCCGCGGGTCCCGCTTCGCGGTGTGGAGAGAGGCGCCTTGAGCATAGAGGGGCTCTGATCTTGGACACCGGACTCTGGGCTTTGGCAGGCAAGTACAGGGCTGCGAGCGGACCCGCAGGGACTCCAACTCCCAGGAGCCCCTGCGTGAGGTCAACCCACAACACCTGGGTCGCTCTCCCTGACTGCCACGCCCCCGCCCTAGCACTTGAAAGCAGCCCCCTTCCTGATCGACGTGGGATACCTTGTTTGCCTGGACTTCGCCGTGGGCTGTTCCCTGCATCTGTGGTGTTTTTCTTCTGCCGCAGCTCCTTGCCGGACCCGCTCCGCGGGTCCCGCTTCGCGGTGTGGAGAGAGGCGCCTTGAGCATAGAGGGGCTCTGATCTTGGACACCGGACTCTGGGCTTTGGCAGGCAAGTACAGGGCTGCGAGCGGACCCGCAGGGACTCCAACTCCCAGGAGCCCCTGCGTGAGGTCAACCCACAACACCTGGGTCGCTCTCCCTGACTGCCACGCCCCCGCCCTAGCACTTGAAAGCAGCCCCCTTCCTGATCGACGTGGGATACCTTGTTTGCCTGGACTTCGCCGTGGGCTGTTCCCTGCATCTGTGGTGTTTTTCTTCTGCCGCAGCTCCTTGCCGGACCCGCTCCGCGGGTCCCGCTTCGCGGTGTGGAGAGAGGCGCCTTGAGCATAGAGGGGCTCTGATCTTGGACACCGGACTCTGGGCTTTGGCAGGCAAGTACAGGGCTGCGAGCGGACCCGCAGGGACTCCAACTCCCAGGAGCCCCTGCGTGAGGTCAACCCACAACACCTGGGTCGCTCTCCCTGACTGCCACGCCCCCGCCCTAGCACTTGAAAGCAGCCCCCTTCCTGATCGACGTGGGATACCTTGTTTGCCTGGACTTCGCCGTGGGCTGTTCCCTGCATCTGTGGTGTTTTTCTTCTGCCGCAGCTCCTTGCCGGACCCGCTCCGCGGGTCCCGCTTCGCGGTGTGGAGAGAGGCGCCTTGAGCATAGAGGGGCTCTGATCTTGGACACCGGACTCTGGGCTTTGGCAGGCAAGTACAGGGCTGCGAGCGGACCCGCAGGGACTCCAACTCCCAGGAGCCCCTGCGTGAGGTCAACCCACAACACCTGGGTCGCTCTCCCTGACTGCCACGCCCCCGCCCTAGCACTTGAAAGCAGCCCCCTTCCTGATCGACGTGGGATACCTTGTTTGCCTGGACTTCGCCGTGGGCTGTTCCCTGCATCTGTGGTGTTTTTCTTCTGCCGCAGCTCCTTGCCGGACCCGCTCCGCGGGTCCCGCTTCGCGGTGTGGAGAGAGGCGCCTTGAGCATAGAGGGGCTCTGATCTTGGACACCGGACTCTGGGCTTTGGCAGGCAAGTACAGGGCTGCGAGCGGACCCGCAGGGACTCCAACTCCCAGGAGCCCCTGCGTGAGGTCAACCCACAACACCTGGGTCGCTCTCCCTGACTGCCACGCCCCCCGCCCCACCTCCTTCTCTTTTATTTTTGCACTGGGATCCCGCTGCGCGGGAGCGCGCGGGAGGGCGCCGGGAGAAGCCCGGGACAAGGGCGGGGCCGTCTGTGGCCGTCATAGGCCGGAGTAGGCCGGGCTGGGCCTACCCTCTTGGTTCTGCCGTTTGCCATCAAGTCCCTAGCACAACAAGCTGATAAATTGCCCCATAGCTATCATCACACTCTAAGATACCATGCCGTCCTCGGTAAAGGAAAGTACCCCCATAAGGCAGGCAGGAACAAAAAATATGACCTTAGAGAATTACTTTCCTCGGGCGGGGGGAGATGGGGACAAGGAGAACACTTTAAGCCGGCTCAGAGCTGAGCGGAGACGCTCTATAGATAATTTGAAAGGTAGACCTCTAGGAGACTATCCTCCCACACCTAGCGAAGACTTGACACTAAATGAAGATGTTCCGATCCTGTTTAGGGATGTTACAAAAACGCCCCCAGTGGTACTTATGAGCTCAACCCCAGTGAGTAGCACAAGCCCAAGTAGGGGGACGATTGACTTAATTTCTCAACCGCCCCCAGCATCAAAGTCTAGGAAAGCCAAACCTAAAATAGCTGTAGCACAAGGGGTTTTTGGGCCCCCACCAAACAAACGTAGGAGGAAGTCGAGGGGTGCCCAGGCTAAAAACAAACCAAAGATCCCTTATTCTGATTTTGGGAAGTCACCCAAACCCTCCATATCAACTGTGACAACGGTGGCTGACTTACATTCTAAACCCGCTGCACAGGATGGTGTGGCTCCCGTCCTGACTAAAGAGACGGCTAGCAACATTGTTAATGCCCCCCTCTCTGTTGCTCCGCTGGGTAATTTGGAATTCCTGCTTCGGTCACTTTTGTTACCAATTAGTGAAAGCATCAAAAAAGTGGAAATCAGACTAACCATTCTTGAGGCTACACTAAGCAGTATGAAAAATCCGGCCAATTCTCATGAGAGGGCTCCCAAACCTATTGCCACCCCAACAGCTCCAAAAAGTGTTATGCATCTTGCTCCCTCACAGGTTGCAACTGCGGCCGCCCCACCACAAACCCAGAGGAATAACCCTGCCCCAAATAAGCCACCTAACCCCATAGGACCTATACCCCCTGCAAATGCTGTTCCCCTGGTACAGCCCCCAGATAGTGTTGCACCGACTCCACTAATGAAGCTTCCCCCCAGGCCACGTAGACCCAATTTACCACCAGAGGCGAATGACTTTACAGTAGTCATGGCGGGCGTCCCACCACTAGAGGCAGGTGAAGCCGAGGATTTCTGTGCTCTGAAAAGTAGGGTGATTAAGTGGCTAAATTTGAATAGACCCTTACCCGTAGACTTAAGCAATGAGATCATAATGGTCAGAAGGGTGCCTTGGATAGGGAGAACACGCAAATCCATCATAGGGGATTGCATATTGGTGAGCTTCAGGGATGCTGGAACAGTTGCTCACATATGCCAGGGAAAGAATAGATCACAGGTAACAACAATTCAAACACTTCATGTGTCTTTCTTCTTTCCCCCTACCCCAGCCCCTGTACACGTGACCCGTTCATATGACAACTGGGAAAGGGTGGGTCGAAGGGGTGTTCATCACGAGTTCAATCCCAGGCCATTATTTAGCCGCCCAGAGCTACCCTTCCATACATTCAATCGGTTCCACTGCCTGGATGGTCTTGAGGGGGTAGATTGACAAAGAGATAATGGTATATGGGGTATAGGGGGTAGAGGGGTTCCAAATGCTGAGTGGGAGAAGCACAGCCCCGAGGCAAAACAAAAGTCATCAAGTTGCGCCCGGAGTTATGTGCTGGATGAACCTAGGGTTGTAGATATTGCATGTATAGGTGACGCACAGGGACCGGAATTGGGAAAACAAGTGCGAGAATCACCTGGTGGGTCACAGGGAGGAGGGGTCCAGGGGGGTGAGGCACTAAAAATCATCTCATGGAATATAGCTGGCCTGGCTGGGAAATTTAATAACAAAGAGTGGCTTGACTATATCAGAAAATTCCATGTAATTTGTCTGCAGGAGACCTGGGCCCAGGAGAATAATTTCCACCTGCAAGGGTATAAGTGTTTTTTTGTTCCTGCTCAAAAATCAAGATCAGGGAGAGCCATGGGAGGTTTAGCTATTTATATAGATCTGAGCCTTCCGGGAAGTTACACTTGCCTTGATTGGAATTCCCACAGGATTCAGGCAGTCAGGTTCACTGGGAAAGGTCTTAGATTTGTTGCAGTAAATCTTTATAACAACGAGATAGCGGGATCTAACATCTCTCTTGTTACTGAATTAGATAATAGGTTGGGCCAGGTCATAACAGGCCAAAAAAATGGGCAGCCACATGGGTTGGTGGTTATGGGTGATTATAATTGCCACTTGTGCCCGGTACTGGTCCAAATAAGCACAGATTGGTCCCGATGCCCTATGGAGAAGGGACCGCATTTCTCTCATACGCCGTTGGGCTCAGCTTTCAGAATGTTACGGTTTAAATATGACCTTGAACACACCATTAATATGGTAGGGATGCAGGAGGATGGCACACTCCCCCCCACATTTAAGGGTAGAGGATGCTCTTCCTTCATAGATTACATTCTGGTTTCAAGGTCCTTAATTAATAAGACAACTAGTGTAGGGATCGAATGGAGTGGCTTTAGTGACCATAACCCTCTTGTTTTGGAGCTGCACTATATGGTGGGTCTAAAATGGCAGGAGACTAAAATGGGCTAAAATAGACGGGGAAAAGTTCTACAAGGGCCTGGTGGACGCAGGCATACTTGCTATTAATGATTGTTTGGACACAGAAGTCCGCGGACCGAGGATAATGGAAGCTTTCGACCAGATCGCTAATCTGGTCGATGGTTTGCTAAAGACTAGTGTCCCATTTAAGAACCACGGGAATCCCCGATGGTTCGACAAAGACTGCTCTAAAGCTTTGAGGGAGCTGAAAAGCTGCCTTAAAACTAAACCAAGGGTCCCCCACAAAGTTAAGGTGTGCAGAGAAATTTATAAAAAGGAAATTAAGAGGAGGAAACTTGCCTTGCAGGCGGAAGCATGGGCAGATTTACGAGAAGCGGGGGAAAGAAAGGACCTAGCAGGCTTTTGGAAAATAATTAATAACCCAACTTTCCAGGAAAAAGATACCCCGGATATAGGGGCCAATATTCTCCCAGAGCAGTGGGTCAACCACTATAGGGGCCTGTACAATCATGAGCCTGGTTCTACTGTAGACCTACCGGCCATTCCAACTGAGGCTCCACTGGTAGAATTCTCCATTAAGGAGATCATTGCAGGGATTGAGGGCCTGACCAAAAATAAAGCTCCGGGGCCTGATGGAATCCCCCCTGATCTGTTTTTGAGTAACATCGAACTCTGGGCTCCCCTAATGACAAGGGTTATTAATACTGCTATCATCTGTGGCCTGCCCCCGTCTTAGTCCACGGCAGTAATTGTGCCGATTTTCAAAAAGGGCAACAGGGATGACCCAAAGTGCTACCGCCCGATCTCCCTGATTGATGTGTCAGCAAAACTTTTGGGGAGGGCAATTCTTAATAGACTGTCCGAGTGGACCGAGGAAAAAAACATCTTCTCGGACACTCAATACGGATTTAGGGCAGGGAGGTCCACTAGTGACCAGTGCCTGAACCTTTATTTGCTGACTGCCAAGTATACCATGGCTAGTGATGAATCCATTTACATGGGTTTCATGGATCTGGCAGCAGCATTCGATCACGTCAATAGGGTAAAATTGTGGGGCATGATGCTTAGTATGGGGATAGAGAGTGGTCTAATTAATATATTGAGGGAACTGCACAGTGACACCACCGCCAAAGTTTGCTTTAATAGGGAGGGGGGGCTGACTAGTTCTTTTCCCTGTAAGAGTGGAGTCCGACAAGGCTGCATTCTTGCTCCCTTTTTGTTTTCCCTTTATATTAATAATTTGGAGCAGTTTCTGTTGGGTCTGAAGGCAGATTGCCCAAGGGTTGGGTCGCGTCATATTCCTGTTCTGCTTTATGCAGATGACGCGGTACTGATCGCACGGACACCAAGGAGCCTACAAATCCTGATTGATGGTTTTGTTAGGTTCATGAGTGCCTTGGACCTTTCTGTAAATCTGAGTAAATCCTATGTGCTCCTGGCGGGGAAAAAAACCACCTCTAAATTTACATACAAAATAGGGAGTCACATTGTGGAAGAGGTCAAAACGTTTCCATACCTTGGTGTAACATTCAATGGTGCCCTGCGGTTTGATACCCTGGTGGAGGAACGTTGTGGTAAAATGATTGCATCTAACGGGGCAATTGCTAGCTATGGCAGGAGGCTAGGAAGATGGTCCCCGGAACAGGTGATAAATCTGTACAGCTCAGTATCATGCTCCAAGGTAATTTACGGGGCAGAAGTATGGGGCTTTGTCAATACCACTAGTATCCAACGTGAAGAAAATAAATATCTGAAATCACTCTTGAGGGTACCACAAAGTACTGCTGGTTTGATTGCCCATAGGGAGCTAGGGAGACCATATATAGAAGATTTGATAAAATTGAGGCCTATTATCGCTTGGTTAAAAATCTGGTACAATCCTGATGCGACACTTAGTAGAGAAATCTTATTGGACTGCCTAAAAAGGGACAAGTGTATGCGCATCCCCTGGCTCCTTTATGTGAAGAATACCCTGGAGGAGCTATGTTTTGGGAACCTCTTTACTCATCCTGTAACCATTGTAGCCCAGAATAAACTGCATGTAGGGAGAATTTTTCTTGAGCGGAAAAACCTACGCAGAGATGAGGCTGAAGGGTGTAAAAAGACAGTGAGGGCCCATCACCTAGTGAAGAGCGTGGAAGGTATGGAGCCATACTTGTTCCTCATGTACAATGCACAGGATAGGTTCCTGATGTGCCGTTTCAGATTGAACCTTCTCCCATTTATGTTGGCATCACCAGCGGGGTTTGCTACATCAATAGAACAGAAGGGGCCCTGCGGCTGTGACAACAGGTCTCCGCAAGACTCCCTTCATTTTGTTCTACTCTGCCCCTTTTACTCAATGCCCAGACGCAGATACCTTGTAAATATTTTGAAAAATGCTAATTTGGTCCACGCTAGGGAGGCACTTGTATTCTTACAGAAAGCTGAGGAACCCCAAACACTGTGTAGTATTATGAACTTTATCAAGGTAGCACTTCGTTTAAGGCTTACTAGAGGAGAAGACTGAAATGTTTTTACTTTAACTTTTAAGTGTTAAATATGGCTATATTGTTGTATTTATGTTTTGTTAATTCACTGTACAAATAACCCTGAAATGTTTAATGACTTTTTAACATGTAAATATGAGTGTGCTTTTATGGTGTTTTTTAATCACCGAATAAAGATTCTTTGACTTGACTTGACTTGACTGCAATAGCTGAGGGATATTGTGTACCCACTATCTCGCTTATATAACCCTGCCAGTTTTGTTATGAACTGAGACAGCTGCATGCAGGTTAATCTGGTCTGGCATTAAAACCATGGTAGCAATGAGGACAAAAAAGAAAAGAAAAAAAAAGAAATATAATAAGACTAAAATTGAGGAAAAACAAATGTTCGGGTGGAATACAAAATAAGATCTAAACTATGTGAAAAGATCTGCTGTAAAAAAAACAATCTAAACATTCTTTGGACTCTCCTACATAGGAGACTGTGGGGTGTAAGTAACGGGTGTGTAAAATTGCATTCACATGAGTGACGTTTTATGTAAATACTGATTATTGTGCAATCCATAGGTCACAGTTTTCCCTCTTCCTCATCTAGTGCCTGACATACTTTTCTGCGTACCACTAGTTGCCACTGGAAATGGAGGCACCTCCTTCTCGTGCATTAGCTTGTAAAACATTTTTCATGTGACTTTGAATTTGGATGGTTGTTTTCAATATTTTTATCACACAACTTCAAAAGTCTATATGTGAAGAACTTCATGACCTGCGGCAATAATCATTGAATTTGCAAGACTAATAGGAAGCTTGTGAGAGAAAAAGTTTGAAAGTTTGCAAAGCCACGGTAGGCATTTGGCACTGTTTATTGACCTAAGAATGCTGTGAAACACAACAAAAGCACTGAATACAATATTTTTGCTTCTTCCCAGTCCCTCACAGTCTCTAGGAAAAGATTCTAAATGATATGAATCTAGAGAGGTTACTCATCCTCTGCTGGACTGACAAAACGTGCGAGGAGGACCATAATAGTGTAATCATTCTTTCTCTTATCAACACAACGCAAATCGTAGCTGAGAATTCAGGAAGTTTCACCCGTGGCGGGTGATGTTTGGTCCTATGGATGGTAGACACACAGTTACCTGAAACTTCAAAGACCTGCAGACTAGGAAAGCCTGTTGTTAAATTAAGTGGTCGGATGAGTAGTCATAGACTACCGTTACAAAATGCAAAATGAATCACAGGTTTGTATACCAGGCTTTGGGGCTTATCTACGCCTATTGTATCAAGTGAAGAAGCTTGAGGTCTGACCTTGTGAGGCATTGTGTTAGAATTCAGATGTCGAATACTCCCAGGACCCAAAGAAACGTGGCTGCTCCGGGCCTGGAAAAGGTCCTTCAGGAACTTATTGGTGGACGAGTGAATTTGCAGCACAAGGTCCGAGCTCAACAAGTCACGGTTCTTCGCAAGAAAGCCTGTGGGTAGAAGAAAAAGAGATGAAAAACAATTATACAAGACACCGTCCTGATAGACTAATTGATGATACCACTTATATATTCACAATCCACATGCTTTCTGAGTTCTATCACATACTACAGCCATACAACAACACACTCTGAGTGTTGTAGAGTATCTGAGCTTGTTGCCTATGGTACTCCTGCAGCTCACCTTCAGACTCATAATACACGACCCCTGCAAAGTGGTTTATGGCAAATTTGGTGTCGTGGACACTTTTTGGAGGGAGGTAGATACTGCTCTGACTGTGATGAGAATTCAGTTTGTTTATCATGGTGGCATCGGTACCCTGGAACAGATCAAACAGAATAAAAACAACGGTTATACCACAAAATCCCAAAAGAAATTGCTCAATTTTTTTAATACGGATTATGTAGCCATTTTATCAAAGCAAGTGTGATGTAAATCAGAAAAAGCTACTTTAAAATAATACCAATACAACAGTGAATCAAAAAAGACATTTAGGTTTCCTGAAAAATTCGAAATACTTGACATTTCACCCAAAAAACAAACAGCCCAAACATCCAGTAAACAGAATCAGGAATTAGTTTAGAGAAATGGACAGAGCCATGCCATATACATCGAAAGTGTATTCGAAGTGAAGATAAAGGTAAAAATGTCCTGACACCAAAAACTCTTTTTCCGTTTCATAATGAAAAAATAACAAAATGTCTTATCAACATAACGGTGTTTGGGGTGGTGCCCCATAGCAGCATTTCAGCACTCCAGGCAAAACACTTTGATAAAGGATACCGTTACTTTGCTCAAACTGACTATTTACTTGACTAACCACTCCTTCAATATGGCTCTATTGCCTAAATAGGATAGGACTATAGAGTGGTATATTTTACCCAGTCAAAGTATCCATCAGTCCACTTTCTACAAAATTAATGAAAATTGAAAATCAAAATACTGGCAAACAATTTGGAAGTCAGGGCCTTGGGGGTAAAGTCCATTCTAGTGTAGCAGAATTTGTACAGAGATCACAGGTGAAACTTTTTTAAGGTGAGTTTCACAAGTTGGAAAGCAATTTCAGTCAGAGGCTATGAGTGTCCCGCTGGCTTTGAAACATACTCCCACGGGCTGCAGTTGATTCTCACATCTTGGAGTATATGTTCACACAGTGGGTCCGCGTTATGCACTTTGGGGTACAGTTTTGCTCCCTATAATTAAAACTGATCCGTTGCAAAGTCTTAGTCTTGGCTTGCCATTGGTCTCCACATGCAATTCACCAAAGAACCACCACTGTTAGAAATATTCCCTTTTTTGTTAAATACTATTACATTTTGGTCCAAAACCATAAAATATAATGTCTGTGGCTCACTGAACATTGAGTTCCTTGGGAGTGGTTTGTCGTTTCTGTGACACCTCATTAACTTCCTCATTCACTTCTTTACAAGAGGTTATATAATTCCATCTCTAATCTGCTCATGTTCTCTTTTATGGAGATGTCCAAAAAGTCAAATCAATGTCTACTCTGATGTTATGAGAATGAACAAAAGTTACTTACCTGTAAACTGTGGTTCTCCAGTATTGGTGTCTTTCATAGATTCACATTGCTTGAATATTCCCCGTCGTCGAAGTGGGAGTCCCACGGTACATAACATAGCAATGTAGCAATAACACAACCATAGATAGGTAAGAAAAACCATAGAGTAGCTTTGAATCACTTTTATAACATATTACAGTCATTGTGAATAGTCCAAACTCCAGCCAATCAGGCGTTAGCACCCTCCAGAATGTTCTCCTCAGACGCTCAGGCCCTCAGATTTTCATAGCACAAGAGTAACAAAGAGTCAAGGAGAAGAGGAGAGCCTCTGAGGGGAGGAGGGTGGGTTGCATGTGAATCTATGAAAGACACCAATACTGGAGAACCACAGTTTACAGGTAAGTAACTTTTGTTCTTCTCCAGTATTGGGGTGTCTTTCATAGATTCACATGCTTGAATAAGAATAGTAAGCAGTGATGCCAAGATAATGCAAGGTACATATAAAATCATCATAATACACAGTACAAAGAGATACTGAAGCATAAAGACAAAAAAATGGTACCCTGTATACAGGAGGAGGGAAGCAACAGAGGCTCACCTTACTTAAAGAGATTACATAGGACCGCTTGCCCCACGGCTGAATCAGCATTGTCAGCAGCTTCCAGACAGTAATGTTTGGTAAAGGTGTGCCTGCTGGACCATGTTGCAGCCCTGCAGATGTGTTGAAGAGGCACACCAGCAAATAGCGCAGTAGAAGAGGAAACTTGTCTGGTAGAATGCGCTCGAACATTTGCAGTAAGTGGCTTCCCAGTTTGCTGATGGCAAAAGCCAATTGTAGTAGATATCCAGCGTGCAATAGTCTGTTTGGTGACTGGATGTCCCTTTCGCATCCATCCGTAGGCCACAAAAAGCTGATCAGACTTACGGATACTAGCTGTCCTTTGCACATAAAACTTCAGACATCTCTTGATATCTAAAGAATGGAGAGTCCTCTCTGCTGACGTTTGAGGATTAGAATTTTTTTTTTTTAAATGACTGGCTCTTTAAGATGGAAATCCGAAGGCACTTTGGGGATAAAGGCTGGATTTGTGCGGAGCAATACAGAGGCCTTGGTGAATTGAAGAAAAGGCGGTTTAGTAGTGAACGCCTGTATGTCACTGACTCGACGTGAAGAAGTGAGAGCCAACAGCAGTGAAGTCTTCCACATAATGAATTTTAGATCAACCTTATGGATGGGCTCAAATGGTGGCTTCATGAGTTGTGCCAATGCAATGTTTAAATGCCAAGGAGGAGGCGGTCGACAAATTTGAGGAAACATCCTAAAAAGACCCTTGAAAAACTGCTGAATGACTCTGGAAGCGTAAAGAGAGGTGGAACCATCCTGTCGAAATCTTGAGATTGCAGCCAGAAAAACTTTAAGAGTAGAATGCGAGAGGCCAGATTTTGCTAGATGTAAAAAGAAAGGCAAAAATTGGTCTGGTGTGGAATGAACAGGATGTACCTGAGCAGCGTCGCACCATAGATAGAAACGTTTCCATTTGAGCTTGTATGTTTTCACAGTGGAGGCTGCTCTAGCCTTAGCAAGAACTTCCCTGCCGTCGGAAGGAATGTTTAAATTGGCAAACTCATAGTACTCAGGTTCCATGCCGCTAAGCAAAGAGAGGCTGGGTCGGGATGACAAACCTGTCCCTGATCCATGGTCAGAAGGTCCGGAAGTGGGCGGAGCAGAATCGGGTCACACTGCGATAGGAGCAGGAGTTCCATAAACCAGACTTGTCAAGGCCACCTGGGAGCTATTAGAAGAATGCGGCAAGGTTTTTTCTTCATTTTCCGAAGAACCCTGGGGACCAGAGGAATCGGCGGAAAAGCATAGATATATATTTTTGACCAGTTCATCAAAAAGGCATTCCCGCACGACTCTGGTTGGGGAAGCCAACTTGCGTAAAATGGGCATTTTGGGTTCAGATGGGTTGCGAACAAATCTAGATTCGGGAGCCCCATAACCGAAAGATGCGATCCAGTGTGGGTTGATGCAACTCCCACTCGTGAGTGGACGAGGTTGACCTGCTTAGAGAGTCTGCTAGAATGTTGGACGCTGCCGGAACATGCACTGCCATCAGAGTGATTTGATGCTGGATTGCCCAATCCCAGATTTATTGAGCTTGAAGAGATAGCAAGATGGATTGTGTGCCCCCCTGTTTGTTTATATAGTGCATGCATGTTGTGTTGTCCGTCCGGATGAACACCGAAGCTCCATGGATGATGGCGTGAAAAGCCTTTAGCGCCAGAAAAATGGCAAGTAACTCTAGAAGATTAATGTGCCAGGTCCTTTGGTGGGCATCCAACCGTCCTATTACTGTAAGGTCCTGAAGGTGTGCTCCTCACCCTTCGAGAGATGCGTCCGTTGTGAGAGTGAAACTTGGAGTGTCCACAAGAAATGGATGACGGAAGAGACGTTTGTTTCGAGAGTCCACCAGAACAGAGCCGTTTGCATCCGAGATGTGACCTTGATCATATCGTTGAAGGATGCTGAGTCTTGAGCCCATTGCTTGTCAAGTTCCTCCTGGATGGGTCTCATTTTCAGGCGGCAGTGAAAGACTAGGGGAATGCAAAAGGACAACATCCCTAGAAAGGACTTCAACTGCCGAACAGAAACAGACATTTTTAACCGGAGGGAGACCGCTAGGTTGCAAAGTCGTTGACGTCTTTCGTGTGACACAAAGGCCTTTGCCAGTTTGGTGTCCAGGATGGCCCCCAAAAACGTCCTGAGTTGAGTGGGGACAAATTGAGACTTGTCCATGTTGAACGTAATGCCCAGAGACTGGAAGAGGGACCTGCAAAGCAGAGTGTGTCGGGATGCCAGTTCGAACGACCGTGCCTTTAGAAGGCAGTTGTCGAGATAAGGAAAAATGTGTACACCTTGTAGACGAAGATAAGCTGCCACCGGTGCGAGGACTTTGGTAAACACTCGGGGTGCAGAACGAAGGCCGAATGAAAGGACTTTGAATTGGAAATCTCTCCGGGCCTCTCTGAATCTGAGGAATTTTCTGTGTCTGGGCAGAATAGGAACATGAAAATAAGCGTCTTGAAGGTCCAGTGTGGTCATGTACTCTCCTTGGGACAGTAAAGGAAGGACCTCCTGAAGAGACAACATGCGGAATGTTTGCATCTTGATGCATTTGTTTAGGGCGCGTGGGTCCAGAATAGGGCGCCATTCTCCCGACTTTTTCTGTATAAGGAAGAACCTCAAATAGAATCCTCTGCCCCTTTGTAAGTTCGGAACCACTTCGATCGCGCCTTTTCTCAATAAGATTTTTATTTGACCTAAAAGTTCCTTCACATGGGCAGGAGGAGGACCTCTGGGTGGAGAATTGGGAGGGATCTTTACAAACTCTAGAACGTGCCCCCTGCGCACAATATCTAGAACCCATTGATCGGTATTAATCAGTGACCATTTGGAGTAGAAGCAAGAGATTCGACCTCAAACCTTTGCGAGGGTGGGAGGCATCAAGGATGGCAGATGGAAAAAGTAATTGTTTCCTGGAGGAATCCCTTCCTCTATAATAGGATTTACCTCTGTACTGTCTGTAAGATGCGGCTGGCGGTTGTCTGTACGACTGTTGATTCTGGGAGGAGTAACGTTGTTGGCCTTGAAAAGAATTGTATTGCTGAAATTGATTGGAACCTCCCCGAAAGGAAGAGGAGGAGCCACAACCTCTCGCACCCCGAAAGGGCTGTTTTTTAAATTGAAGTGTGCCGAGAGCACGAGCAGTGTCGGTGTCCTTCTTGATCGTCTGAAGGGCATCATCGATGTGTTGGCCAAACAATGATTCACCGTCATAAGGCGTGTCCAATATTTTCGTCTGCACCTCTTGACGGAAAGAAGTGGCTTTTAACCAGCCCTGCCGCCGGAGGACAGCAGCACCCGCCAGTTGCCAGAAACCAGTAGAAGACACGTCAACAGCACAATCAATAATCTCCGAGGAAATCCTTTCCCCTTCTTGAAGAATCTTCAGCGCTTCTGCTTTATAAGGTTTTGGTAGTAAATCTACAAGGGGAGCAATGTCTGACCACATTTGTCGGTCATAACGGCCGAGGATAGCTAGAGAATTGGCCGCTCGGACCATAATTGCCGCCATAGTGGAGAATTTTTTACCAATGGCGTCAGGGCGCCTCCCCTCACGATCCGGAGGAGCCGATACTGGAGACAAGGGATTCCTGGCACGACGTTGTGCTGCCTGAGTAATAATGGAATCAGGTTTCGGCTGTGCAATAAGATAAGCAGACGAATTTTCTGGGGCCTTGTATTTTTTATCTAGCCGTGGCAGGACAGCAGGAATGGAATTAGTGTGTTGCATGAGCTTGAGACCCTCTTGCCAAATAAAATCGATGATGGGCTAGGCACGCACTTGTTTCTGTGGCTGATCCTTGAAGTCATACAAGAAACACTCCTCCTCTCTAGTGACCATCGGGAGCTGAAATCTCTTTGCTGCCCTTTCCATGAGGACATGAAATCTACCTATGTCCACCGGTGGAGAATCAAGAGGATGTGGAGCGGTGGGGGAAGGTATTTGAAACTGATAATTGTCCCATTCCTTGAACAGGGATCTATCATCCAGCTCACCCTCCTCTCTGTCATCAACATCAGCATCATCATCATCCTCCTCAATGAAATGAGGAGCGTCTTGGTGTGGTAACCTGGACGCCGAAGTAGAAGGCGTAGAAAACGGTTCTGTAGGAAGCGGAGGTGGAAGAGGAGCTTGTGGTGCTGGAGAAGCCTGGACCAAGTTTGGAAAAGGTCTGTAATAGTCATCCAGCATGAATTGAAGGTTGGAAATAAGGGACATAGGCATCTGCGCCATAGGAAGATCTGGTGCAGGCTGGTTGGCACGACCTGAAAAGTCCTCATACCCCTGGTCGTCATCCTAATCCTGACATTTAATTAGAAGCTCAGAGGGACTGCCAGCAGCCCTAAATGTGTCATCCTCCTCCGATTCACCGTCGCAGTTGAAGCAAAGAACCTGAAGACTTCAAAGGAACCAGATCCATGGATGCAGTCATCGACGCTGTCGCCGTCGACGAGAGAAGTTGCCGTCGCTGTTGAGCCACCGTCGACGAAGCCGCCGCCGACGAAGCAACCGTCGACGAAGCCACCGCCAACGAAGCCACCGCCGACAAAGCCACCGCCGACAAAGCCACCGCCGATGAAGCCACCGTCGACGAAGCCACCGTCGACAAAGCCACCGTCGACAACGAAGCCATCGCCGTCAACGCCATCGTCGATGAAGCTGACCCTTTCGTCGACGAAGAAGTGCGTGTCGAAGAATGCTTCTTCTGCTTGTTAGACGCCGTCAACGATGTCAAAGGCACCGTAGACGACAGAAGCCTCCCATTCACTGACACCAACGTCGACGGTGATGTCGCTGACGACAGAATCATAGCCGGCATCATAGACGAAGAAGTTAAAGTCGTCATCGTAGAAGCGACGACAGCAGTCCTCGTCGACGGAGGAAGCGACGACAAACTCGTTGACGAGATAACCAGTTTTTTAGGCAAAAACTGCTCAGATAGAGTCTTGGACGCCTGAGAGTCAGATCTCGGGGGCGTAGATGTTGTAGATAGACTCTGAGGGGCAGGAGACACCCCTTTTGAAGTTGAAGGCCGGTCAGTGGACTCAACAACATGATGTTTCTTCGCCACCTTAGTCTTAGGAGAAAACTTCTCCGACTCACTGGCTCTCTTCAAAGATGAAGTAGTCCGGACTGAGGAAGCACTCTCCACATCTGATAAGGGGTTAACCATAGTCTTCAACTTCTGTAGCCACAGAAGGAGACACCCATCCCTGTCCTTAAGGGTCCTTTGAGAGAAAGTCCTGCAGATTTTACAATCCTTTACCTGGTGTTCAGGGTAGAGGCAATAATGCACTTCTTATGAGGGTCCTCAGAATGAAGTCGCTGTTTTCCACATGTCCCACAAGGTCTGAAGAGGGACTTCTTGGTTGTAGACATGACAAAAAGTTGTTCTTTGAGAAGAAAATTGAGAAAAAACTGAGCAGAGCTCAGGGAGACTCCCTTCACATGACGTGCGGTAGAAAATCTGAGGGCCTGAGCCTCTGAGGAGAACATTCTGGAGGGTGCTAACGCCTGATTGGCTGCAGTTTGGACTATTCACAATGACTGTAATATGTTATAAAAGTGACACGTTTTTTCTATCTAAAAGCTCTATGATTCAATGCTACTCTATGGTTTTTCTTACCTATCTATGGCTGTGTTATTGCTACATTGCTATGTTAAGTACCGTGGGACACCCACTTTGACGACGGGGAATATTCAAGCAGGTGAATCTATGAACGACACCCCAATACTGGAGAATTATATTTTTTATCTCCCAGGGTGAGACAAATTAAGAACTCTTCTAGAATATATATACTATACTAAAGCAACTGACAAAAAAAAATCTCCCTACTCCATTATTCAAGCTTTCACCTCACGTCACAAAGAGACAATGGGGCACATGCATCAACATCTGAATTTGCGATTACCAAATAGCTTACGGAGAAACTGTTCCACATTGGATGATTTTTATAAACATGCAGATGTTCTAATACAGGAATATTGGGATAGAGGTTACCCCAAGAAACGTATTACACATTCATTCAAACGTGTCAGATTTTATAACAGAGATGCGATGCTTGATAGAACTAATGAAAAGAAAGCGATCACTAAAATAGTATTCGTAAGTCAGTTCTCGGAAATCAGTAACCGAATAAAAAATGTCATCAATAGAAATTGGGGAATTCTGAATGACAAAGATAATGTTCAGTTGGAGAAGCCATTGTTTGCTTTTAAACGCAATAAGAATCTTACAAACCATTTGGTTCAAACGTATAGGGATGACAAACCTAGCCATCAGTCTACTCTAGATAATAAAAAAGCAATTGTAATATCTGTGAACAATGCCCAATCTGTGAAGGAATAGAACATAATGGAGTGAGAATAAAAACTAGTACTCTTAATAATTGTAAGAGTAAGAATGTGGTATAATTTCTTATATGCCCCTGTGGATTAGGGTGAGTAGGAGAAACAAGCAGAGAACTGAAAATGAGAGCACAAGAGCATAAATCTGCCATTAGAACTTTAAATCTAAACACCCCACTGGTTGATCCTTTTTCTAAAAAAGAACACAGACACCTGGACTTTAAATGGTTCATACTAGAGAAGATAACTGTAAACAGAAGAGGAGACAGTGTAAATGAGAAACTTAAATTGAGAGAAGAATGGTATATTTCCAGACTCAATACAATACGGAAAGAACTGTATCTGAGGGAGGAATGGGAGAAACTTATTAGATAGAGTGAGTATGAACAGATAGCAATGCGAGCCTAAATCCCTGAATAGGGTAGTCGACTACTTTATTTTATTAGATCTTATATTGTAGAAAAGGCGATAGTTGAGGCACTCCTGACCACCTCACATGACAAGATGTATACATCCCATTTTAAATTGGGAAAATCAATGATAAAAGATTAAATAGTTGACTGAATGAATAGTCTTTAGAATATATGGTTGCATGCATGTGCACATATAGAAACAGGCATAGGGATGAATGTGTACATGGCATGGACACATGAGTGAATGAGCTTTAAAACCATCCAGATTAATGTAGAAGGATATTCATATACCCCTAATGTTTTAAGAGAAAAAGTAAAAAAGAGTAATAGAGAATTAGCAAAAGAAAAAAAACTATGTATTCAGAGATATCCCTGGGACTGGTGTTTTTAATTAGTTCCTCAAATAGGTATTAAACAAATGTAGAGTTTTTAGGAGACTTATATATAAAATACACATACAAAATTGACACAAACAAGAACAAGAAGGTTAATATATATATATATATATATATATATATATATATATATATATATATATATATATATATATATTTATGTGTATTTACCGTGGGGAAGCAAACAAGCCCAAGATGGTGACGCCGGTAACTAAATGAAACCAGGCTTGTATCTGTAACCTTTGCCCCGGGAAATTCAAGTATTTATCATTGGGATGCCATGGCGGTCTTTGATCCCAAAGATGAGGCCAGGAAGAGGATGACAGACACGTCCCGATAAATTGAAAGGTAAGAACAGTAACAAAAAGGTCTTTGTGAAGCGGTTGCAGATAAAAAAAACTGTTTAAATCAGTTATCTACAAGGGGATAATAGTCAGAGAGGTAACATATGTCTTCTTTATGCCATTAGGTTTTTTTTAAATTGAGATAAGTAGGAAGAGGAGGCCTACAGTTGCAACCGAGCACTAACTGGTACAAACATGAAAATGGGTGTCTCTGAAATAGTTTTGAGAAATAGGGAAATATCTCTTAATATACTTTCCTACAACCGATAGATACATGTACATATAACCGAAAAGCCTAGTTTCTATGATAAAGTTACGGAAGCAAAGGAGATAAAAAGGATCAATACTACTTGAACTGAAACTGTTGATGAAGAACCTGGTTTTGTTTCTACATTACGGATAATTAAAAGGCATGAAACCAATGGGGAAATATATGCATAATCGAAGAAATATAATATATAACATATAATGAAAATGATTTATCCCAAATCTTCCTCTATTTTAGACATCCGTTTGGATCCCATTGTTGTGGGGACAACATGTGAATACAAGAAAGCATGACAAGATTGCATGTGTAGCTCAACAATTTATAAGTGAGTGCTTCTTGATGAGATTATAACTTATATTGAAATTTGAGGTGTAAAAACCATTGGTAGACTTTATTAGCTCCATTATATCTCTGACAATGTTTTGCCGCTATCACTACCCTCATTTTTCAATTAAGAAACGTATGATTGGTGAATCGAATGCAAGTATAAAGTTAGGAATAAATGGTTGTGGATATAGATGTTGAAATATATGGTAACCCCGAGACATGAAGTTTGGACATTAGGGCGGAGTAGAAAAAACAGAAGTAAAAATGAAATGTGTAGCAAAGAAATGCCTTCCTTTAAAAAACAATAGTAATGCATTCTTGGTTGGAGGAATATATTAGGTTCATTTGTTTTATATATATTATTATATATAGGTAAATCAGTTTTAAATTAGAACTATGGGAGAAAATTACTTGTCGTAAAGAAGGTGGCCTTGAACACGGGATAACCACTGAAACGCATTGATGCACAATTAACACCAAATCTAGAAGACATTGAAGGACACAGTAGATATTAATGAACTTGTGATACTCTGTGACATAAACAATGATCCAGAAAGATTGGTAACTGTAAAGACATATGTGACTGTCTACTGTATTCTCCTTGTCTATGTCTAAATGTTTGTATAATTATTTATCTTGTCTCTTAGAATATAGTACCCTCCTCTCTGTCAGAAAGGAGTACACAATGATGAATTTTTAAATGTTTTATGTAGATTAACTATTGTGACTTTGGCATTGCACTATTGGATTCTTATTATAATATACACATATTTTTTTATTTATTGGCCCTCAGATGAGATTGGATATATGAATAAAGGAACACTTCTCTTTTTACATGAAAAATACATAGGTGTGGTGTTGAACCTTAATGTGATCAGGGGTGAATGTATAATATGGAATGAGGTTGAAATTGAAGAGTGAAGTATGCTTGAGTCGTGATACACAAATCCAACTGGAATTTTAAACTTGACTAAGTGTCTAAGGTGGTGCCCTGTCCCTTTGGGTAAGTGGAGCCCCTCTCTGCTTTTCGTGTACCACTCAACTCTTTGCCAGTTCACAGTACCCCATTCTACTATGCACCACTGCACTCTTCAGCACTGCACTCTACACCACTCCACTCTAGGTCACTCTGCACCACTCAACTCTACGCCACTCCACTCTGCAGCACTGCAATGTACACCAATGCACTCTATGCCACTACTCTATACCACTCCACTCTACCCTGCACCTCTCCACTCTACCTTGCACCTCTTTACTCTACGCCCCTGCAACCAACACAGCACCACTCTGCTCTACACCACTCTACTCTATGCCACTGCGCTCTACCCTGCACCACTATACTCTAGCCTGCACCACTGCACTCTATGCCACTGCACTCTACGCCTCTGCAGTCGAAACTATGCCACTGTTCTCTAAACCACTACACTCTACGCCAATGCACTCTTCTATACCACTTTACTCAAAACGAATATACCCTGAGCCACTGGACCTATACCAACTCCTGTGTACAACTGCACTTTACGTCACTATACTCTACAACATTCTACTCACTGCACTCTACGCCTCTGCACACTACATCACTCTACACCATTGTACTCTAGGTCACTGCTCTCTACACAACTGCACTGTACACTGCTCTATTCTATTCTGTACCACTGTACTCTATGTCCCTGCTCTCTGTACCACTCTACTCTGCATCACTCTATGACCCTGCACTCTGACACTCTACTCAGCATGACTGCACTCTATGCGATTGAACTCTATACCACTGCACTCTACTCTACACCACTCTACTCTACTGCAATCTATGCCACATAACTGTACGCCACTCCACTCTATGCCACTGCACTCTATGTCACTCCATTCTACACCTCTGCATTCTACCCTGCACTACTCCACTCTACCCTGCTCCACTCGACTCTATGCCACTTCACTTTACTCCACTTCAATATACGCCACTCTACTTCACTTTGCGCCACTCCTCTCTATGCCACTGCAATTTACTCTGCACTACTTTATGCCACTGCACTCTACGCTATTCTGTTACTGAACTCTATGCCAATGCACTCTACACGGCTTTACTCAATACCAGTGCACTCTACGCCACTGCACTCAACGCCAGTATACTCTGAACCACTGTACCTTACACCACTTCAGTCTAAGCCACTCTACTCTACAACACTATGAAACTCCACGATATGCCACTCTATGATGCTCTACTCCATTAAACTCTGATCCACTGAAACTCTACTCCACTCTATGCCACTCCACTCTATGACATTCTACGACACTACTCCACTCTATGATGCTCTACGCAACTCCCTCTATGCCGGTCCATGGCACTTGACTCCACTCTATTCTATGACACACTACTCCACTCCCCTCTGTGCCACTCCACTCTATGACAATCTACTCCGCTCTACACCACTCTACTTTACAACAATCTACTCCACTCTACGCAACCCCCTTCTGTGCTACTCCACTCTGCTCAACACCATTCCATGACATTCTATGACACTCCACTCTATGACACTCTATTAAACTTTGACACTGTACTCCCCTCAACACCACTCAGTTCTACACCCTTTCACTCTACAACATTCTACTCCATCCACGACACTCCACAACACTGTATGCTACTCCATGACATTCCACCTCACTCCTCTCCACGCCGTTCAACTCTAATGTACACCACTCCATGCCACTCCATAACACTCCACTCTACTTCACTTTACAACACTACACTACACGCCACTCTCCTTTACCCCACACATTTTTAGACATGCTGAACAGCAGCCACTCAGGTGTACAACATTGCTAGAACATATTGGCAAAAACCAATAGCTCTTGCATAGGCGAGACCTATTGGCTTTGCCAATACTTGTTTGACTTGTGAATCATTCAAGTGCCAAGTCTGGGCTTCTTGATCTTTTTGCCCACAACCCTGATTTTAGTTTTGGGCAGGTTAATAGTTAGCCCATTTTATTGCAACATTTGTATGCCTCTTGTTTAAAAGTCGTTGAAGCCCGATCCTGGTCCTGGATATTAGAAGGGCATCGTCCGAGTAGAGAAGGTATGTGATCGGGAGACCGTCAAGCTTAGGTGGATATGCATTAACCTTCTCCAAATCCGATGATAAGATTGCTGTAAAGGTGAAGAATAATAATCGCACCAATACACAGCCTTCATTTAATCCTGACCTGGTATAGATTTTATGCATGACTGTTGTTCCGTCCCTAAATTTATCATACAGCTAAGGGCTGGTGCATAATAACATAATACTCCTAAGCAGAGTGGGTGTATAATACTCCTAAGCAGAGTGGGTGGCATGTTCCTTTAAACTAGTTTTTGCCATACATTGCTCCTTGGTACTGAATCAAAAGCTGCTTTGAGGTCCACAAAGCCGAAATATAGCAAATATTTGGCTGTGTTTTTTCTGTTCATATGGATTGAAAATGCCAGGTGGTTTGTTGACGTTCCGATCCCTTCTCTTAACCTGTCTGGTATGGTGGTACTATCTGCTGCTCATTTAGCCATGACTCCAAGTCCTTCAATAAGAACCCCGCAAAGTATTTTGCCTCTTCTTCGTTAAGATAAATTGGCTGGTAACTGGCTGGGTTAGAATTGTTTTCCCCTTTGTAAATGGTTTGATTTATTGCCCTATGTCACATATCTTGTTCTGTTATTTCTTTACAGATTGGGTTTAAAACGGCTGCTCAGAATTCAGGATTAGATTTAAATGTGTCTGGGGTAAGACGTTGGGCTGGGAGCACCACCACTGCGGTCCGTCTTAATAATGTTAGTACTTACAACATAAAAATATTTTACAAACTCTTTCCAAGTTTAATAACATTTATTACTTTTCCTTATGCTTTATCATGGAGAGATTGCCACCACTGGGGTTGATATCTTCCTACGATAACGTTTAGGGAACCTTTCCTTATACTTTACCATACGGGGATAATGGGAAAGGTAACAAAAGTTTATTAAACTTGGAAAAAGTTGCTAAAATATTTTTATGTAAAATATTAATGTACATTTATTTTAATTGTTTATTGGTTCACTGTACAGCACAATTTACTTCATTCTGAAATAAATCTTTTATTATGTAAATATAGTAAATTAAAATTCTTCTTCTCAAGTTTAAATTAAAATATAAATTCCCACCAAATGTAAAAAGAAATATTTTTATTATCCATTAATAATTATTAAAAGTAATGTGTAGAATTAATGGAAAGCCATTTAATCATATATAATAAAATGTGTTGTTCCATTAATGATGAAACGCAGATTACAATATTTTACAATTAAATAAAAAATTTACTATTTTCTTTATTTTACATTAAATTATATTTATTTATATTTTTAACTATTTCAAATAATTGAATTTCATTTACCTTTATTTCCTATGGGGTTTTATTTTAAGTCCCTAATTACACTGATTTCTAAGGAAGGGTTTTGCAGAACAAATGGTTGACCATGTGTGGTGCTAGACTTACTTCAGCTCTGAGCTAGAGTAATTTACTACCCTTTTGGACCCCTTTCTTTCTATAGTAACTTTAGAAGGGCAGTTTGTCAATGGGTCTGCACGTCTGTGGGTGGGAACATACCCTTTCCTAAAGCCCTACTTATCCTTCCCTTAACTCCTCCTCACTCCTGCCTATTCCCTTCACCTTTAGTAGAAAGCATTCCCCATTTTCCATCCTCGTCCCCCATGCCTCCCACATTTACTACTAAAATGTATACGTATGTGTGTGGAGACTCCGGAGTCGGGGCAGAGCCCTCTGTATAGAAAAAGATAAGAGTGGCGGAGGAGTAAACTCTGCTCGAGGTTTGTGAATACCATTTTGTAGTTCATTTAGAGTATTAATGTAGTATGAAAAATGTACAACAAAATGCAGTTTGTGAATAAGCCCCCCAGTCTCTTACACGTCCTTCAATCATTGACTCCATTTCCATATAGGGCCACAAAAAGTCCGCCCACCACTGATTTCGATCAGTGCTTGTCCCAAATGTCCCACATGTCCTAGCACTACAATCTACTTTTTCAGTCATTATGGAAGAATTAATTTATCACCCCTGAAAAGCACTGATTCACCGTCAAAACAACAGCTCATGAGCAACCTTTACAGAACTCTGGATTTTTACAGAAAAAAAGCCTCTCCTTAGGCCATTCCTGAGATACATACCTACAATCTGACTGGGAGTCTCCATCCTCTGCCACAGCTTCTACCCATTCTTTTCCAGATACACCACTCAATACGGAACCATCAACCACTGTGACACAGCATGCTTCATCTTTGTTTGATCCAGAACAATCATTACCCTCACCTTTCATGGAAGCCCTGGATAAGTAGTCAGCTCTGATGTTATTGCGCCAGGGATACACATTACCTCAAACTGATAGTGTAATAACTTGGAAGTTAATCTATCAATCCTTGTTGCGTGGTTGTTAAAGTATTGACCACTCAAAATGCACACAGACAATTTATGGCCAGTCATCAAAATAACCTTTCTACACTAAACAAATAATTTTAAATTTTCAATAGCCCTAGCAGCATACTAACAATTATTTTTAAATGATGGAATATAATTACTCAGTTGGATTCAAGGTCCGGGATAAAAAAACCTTCAGTGTAATCATCTTCAATTTTTGGGGAGAACACCACACACAAACAATAACCACTCAGAATCACTGTGATATAGGAAACCTCACTGGGGTCCAAAGCCTTAAGCACTTTGCCTTAACCTATTTCCCGTTTTGACCCAGTTAATTTCTAAACAAACAATTCACTCTAGTTAAACGTTTTCCCCTTCCTTTACAGTTCTTTCAATTTATACATTTTAAACGCAAATCTGTGAGGAGTTTTGAATAAGATGTGCACAACACCAAAAACAAACCTCATTGCTCTATTGGTCTCCAGGCCTGGATTGGTGGAAGCCATTTTGAAGGCCCTATCTCGATCTGACATAGATCCTACAAAAGTATCACTGTCAGTGTTCTGATATCTCTTTCAGTGTTCCAGTGCCTGTGGTCCAGTACCTTAGTGTCAGTGCCATAGAGTCAGTGCCCCTCTCTCAGTCATCGGTTTAGCAATAATAAGTCATATTGTTTGCTCATCTACCGCAAATACCACTTCAATGTGCTGGAAAAAACTAAAAGGGGCTAGGGTAAATGTACAGAAATGGAAGGGCCCTGGGAAGGGAGGATACTAGAATCTGATGGGCCCAGGGAAAAACATTTAAGATTGAGCAATACACTTAGGAGATTTAAGTAGAAAATGTTTTGAAATAAAACGTGTTGTTTGAATAGGAGGGACACTGTAAAAAGAGAAAGTTTTTTACGTTCCATGTGCCAATTCCTTATCTCACCTTCAGTTTGGTAGATAACCATTCAGGAGTAGTTTTACTGGTCCTTTAGTCACGCTCAAAGAAATTTAAAAAGTGTGCTCCTTTGCAAATTCTAGTTTCATAGCGCAGAGCAGCTCAATCAAGCATGCTGAACCTATTCTAAAGCAACCACTGTTTACAACGTGGGCTAAACATTTTATTTAAAAGTTTAGCCTCTTGAAGTAGCTGCCCTGCCTGTCGCAGTGTGAATTTAGAAGGGCCAAACATCAAAGTGGACGAGCCAGGCCAGCTACCCCTGTAGTTACAGAGGCCATTTGGGATTGGATAGTTTAGCAATTTTGCAATTGGCCTGAGAGGATGAGGACTGGCTTAGTGGGTAAGGAAGGGCTGACAATATGAAGAATTAATGGCCTGCCCAGCTTCCATAGGGCCCGATTTCTTAGCGCCTTGTGACCCTCTTGGGTATGTAGCGCGCTTTACAAATGCAGTGATTGATTGCTTGATTGATTGATTCACACCCTGGAGGAATGTACATACCTGAACTTTCCATGCAATGAATAGTGGGTTCTTACTAATGGGCACTTAGCAAAGCCCAGCTTTCCACCAAAGACTTACATAGGTGATAGTAAATCTAATTCCTGAATACGATGATTCTCAAATTCCAATATTCAGTGAATTCTGAGGTATTCAAAACATGCAGAAAATAGTGGAGTGTAAGCATACTCCTTGAAGAGTTGTCCAAATAATAGGTCTCCTCAGGACATTGTCCATACACACAGAACATGAGGCTGAGTGCATGCACCAGGAAAATAGGTATTCAAGTAACTGATTTGATTTTGAGGGTTATTTTCACTGGACACCGTATAAAATGAACATCTGACCTACCTATGGGATAATATTCAGAGTTAAGAAGTAATAAAGTCTGATACATTAGTTTGGGACATTTTCTTGTGTCGTGCTCATTATTTAGATTGTCATCCACGTCCATGGTAAGTAAAATAAAGGAATGGGTGATGACAGATCCTGGGTATATCAGCATACATTCATTTTCAGCTGGTAATTTTAATCTACAGACTTCCTAATTGGTGATTGCAATACCCATTGTGATGAAGATTTCCAAGAGGCTGTACACATGAGAGCGGGTGGTTTCAGGTCTCACCTTTGGAAACTTGCTTTCTTCATCAATAAGGGAGATGAGGTTCATAGGTCTCAAAGCTATCACCTCCAAAGCACGCTGATTATCTACAAAGTCAATGTGCTTCCAGGAGATGTCCTCAGCCTTATATTCTTCCTGCTCCAGCCTGAAGACATGTCGGACAAAGAACTGTTGAAGGTGCTCATTCGCCAAGTTAATGCAAAGCTGCTCAAAGCTGTAACAAAGATGACAAAACAAATTAGACAAATGCATATCTAAGCCATCAGCTAATACACAGGTTGTGCCACCTGAAGCAATTTTTAGACTCATCTTCACTCTAATTTCAAAGTTGTGCTACTGAAGTCAGAAAGCCCTTGTAAATATCTAGGTGGCCATGCTATTCAGTGCTCCCCTTGGTCCACTTGGAGATGAATTGCATAGTTAAGGCCACTCTACATACCTACATAACTCCAATGAAGGAGAAACTCCAAAAGCAGAAATTAAGGCTAGGAGAGGCAAGGCAAGACTTTAGTAGGATTTGCAGTAAACCAGTGGAAGATTCCATTATGGAGGAGCATCCAGCATTTCAAAAGCCAACCAGATGCTCCTAATCATACCGATCTTCCTCTTTGGCCCTCCTCCCAGAAGGGTTGTAGCTTTGTTGGGGCTGTGCATTTCTTCACATTTAGCAGGAATTCAATAATACACTGAAGGATTTGCTTTCTTTTAAAGGATGCATCTAACATCCATGACATCAGATAATTCTGGCAAAGCTAAGAGTAAGCAGGTTATCTCAAGAATACAGACATAGGCCCTTGTTTAGAAAAAAACAGGACCCAGGGTCAGCAGAGCACTATGCATTGGAGTGAAAAACAAAAGTCTGTACTAAATAGGAATCCTAAATCGTAATAAAAAATATAAAGTGAATAAGTAACTCCAAAATGAACGGAGAGTGGCTTACAAAAACCATTCAGCCACACTTTGTAGTGTAATGGGACCCAATAAAGATGGCGTCAAAAAGAAGAGGGGGGTGGGAGTGGAGAAAAAGTGGATGGGAAATGATATGTGAGAGTGCCGGGTCGTTGGAAGTTACAGGAAGTGAAATACCAGGTGTAATGACATGATACCACAGAGATAGACTGAGAGATGCTAACTAAATTCATTGACAGTTTCTTTTTTAACTCAAAATCTGTTTTAGTGAGTTCTCCAAAAAGAATTACAATAAGATGAAAACTACTTTCAAGGATTCACATTGCAGTCAACGCAGATCAAACAGAAAACCCAAAGCAAGAATAGCTGCACAAAGAAATATTCAGCATAAGAATCAACAGCATTATACTGAAGCAACAATAGGGGTCTTTGAAGCAAAATGCATATTGTGTGTGGATTTGCATTGCCTGAGAGACTAAGAAGAGGTTAGTGAGATGTTGTCCTCTGAAGAGAATTTCCCTCTCAAGGGCAGCAATGGGGATGTCTCTGAAGCCGTCTCGTGCTTATGAGGAAAGCAAGTGAACCCAAGGGGAAGAGGGTACTGGAGTGAGGGGGTTGGAGGGGACAACGAGCCTCCACTTCTAGGGGGAAATTAATCGGACATTGTAGTCTATAGGAGAGGCAAAGGACAGGAAGGAGAATTGGAGGAGCAAGTCATGGAATAAGGGTGCAGGAGAGGCAGCACTGTGGGGAAGGGAAAGGGTGGGGGTCTTAAATATAGGGGTCTATCCCAAAGGCGGAAGCGTCCCCTATGGCCCAAAACCGATGAAGAAGTCTATAGAGTACGGCCTCATTCCTTACATCCACTTAATCAAATAAGTGGAGAGCTCAGAGTCGGGGTGGTTGGAAGCACAGTTGTTCAAGCCTAGAAATGTAATCAATAAGCGGCTGCTAAAGGTGTGTAAATGTCTTGTCAGTGTTAGCTAGTTTGTGAGTCAGCTGTTCCAGTGCTAAGGTGTGGCAAAGCGTCATGTCCCAGGACACTATTGGAGTTGTGTTGGGGGACTTCCAGGCAAGCACAATCAGTTGTTTGGCTGCGCCCCTCATATGTTGAGTCAGGGACCAGTCTGAGTGGGTCATTGCTTTAAGTGCTGGGGGACAAAGCCCTAGGATAACAGCACTATAGTTGGCCAGGATTGGATAGCCCAAAGTGTTTTTGATGTGACTTAGGATTTCCTACCAGAAAAGCACAATGGGCGGGCATGTCCACCATATGTGTTGAAAGTCTCCCTTCTGACACCCACAGCTCCAGAAGGTTGGTGACCCGTTCGGATAAATAGTTTAAGCGGGCTGGCGAATAGCACCACTGGACCATGACCTTGTAGGCCGTTTCTTGCAGGGGAATACTTCTATAAATCTTAGGGATATAGCGCCATAAGTTTTCCCACAGTTTACTTGCAATGTTTTGGGCACAGCCTGATTCCCAAGTCTGTTGGTAGAAATAGCTAGGCAAGAGGCAGGATTGCTGTAGTACTGCATATGTCTTAGACACTAATCCACGTGTGCCCTCGAAGTTGCAGACAAGGGATTCAAAAGGTGTGAGGGGGCGTACAGCGGCTGAAGAGTTGGAAGGGTGTAGGACCCAGTTGCGTACCTGGAAGTATTGATGTCTGGCGGTGTCCAGGAGATGGAACTCGGTCTTGCATTGCTTAAAAGATTTTATGGATTCGCCTTGGAAGAGGTCTTGCAGTATTCTGTATTCACACTTGACCTACGATGGAAAGGGATCTCGGAGGAGCGCGGCCGTAAAATCCTGATTGCGAGAGATGGGGGTATTTGGCGAGGGAAAAGTGGCGAGATTCCTTCAAAGCGCAGGTCTGTACCACACCTGCAAAACAGTTTGCATCAGGGTAGTGATGTATACGCTCCGTGGACACAGATATTTTGGGAGCCAGGCCAAGTACCATAGTGGTGTACACGCCACTGATCTGTCCATATGTACCCACTGATTTCTGCTCTCCCTCACTACCCATTCCAAAATAAAGTGGCGGTGGGCAGCTCAGTAATAGTCCTGGACATTGGGGCAGGCCAGGCTGTCCCGGTGCCTAGGAAGTATAAGAAGGGCACTGGAGATGCAAGGCCATTTTCCTTTACAAATAAAGGTGCACAAGTCCCCTTGTAGCATCTTGAGATCATCTGTTGGGATGGATGTGGGTAGAGATTAAAATAAATATAAGAGCCGAGGAAGAATATTTATCTTAACCACGTTAAGGTGACCCAACCAGGAAATGTGGAGACGGCACATCCGTCGAATGTCTTTGAGAATTGCTCTGCGGCAATGAGGCTAGTTGGCCTTCATCCACGTACTTAGGGCCAGATGTACGACCCTTACAATTTGCGACTTGCAAATTGCGTGGCTTTGCGACTTGAAAAATGCAATGTACAACAGTGTCACAGACACTGTTACCGATTCTCAAAGGGGCTGCAAATTGCATGCCTCATCAATATTTATGAGGCAAGCTCAATTTGGGACCCCATTGGGAATGGCTAGATCTCCCAGGCCACCATGTCTGGGACTGCTTTTTAAATAAAGAAGTTTTCTTTCAAATGAAAATGGGATGCACTTAAAAAGAAAAATGAAACTTTTCAATTTCATTTTTTGCTCTTAAAAATTATTTTCACACACTCTCACGTTTGCGAGTGGTGTACCACCTACTTGAAGTAGGTGGTTAACTGCGAGGGTTTTGCGGCCGCAAATGCGGTCGCAAAACAATAGTACATGGCAGTGATTCTCATTATTAAGAAGGGACGCCCCTTCCTAATAGCGAGAGTCGCAAACTCTATGTTGTGAGTCAGTGACTCGCAAAATAGCATTTGTACATGCCATTACCCTTTTTGTGGTTTCAAACAGGCCGCTCTCCCGTTTGCAAGTGCAAAAAAGGGTCGTACATCTGGCCCTAATTGTAGTAATAGTAAGGCCTAGGTATTGGATGGAGTGTGTGGCCCGTTGGAATGGGGCGAGGGTCTGGAGGTGTGGGAGACGGTCCCGCCGGACAGTGAGAATGAGTGACTGGGATTTGGACATGTTGATTTGACAGTTTCTTTTAAAGGGGAGTAAACAAAAGAGGGGCACATCAGGACAACAACTGAATATCAGGGATTATGTTACTTTTAGTTGAAAGGCAACAGAGAGCGGCACACAAAGTTAAGGACTAAGCTGAAGTCATTTCTGGTTTCTTTTGAATGGGGAAAAGGCCTTAACAACAACGCCTTAAGCACGCGTGCCATTTTCCCTCAAGCTGAAAATCGCTTGCCTTAACCACGCATATGCCTTAACCATACATGCATATGCATGGTTAAGGCAGTCAGCGTTCTAGCTGTCTGGGCAGATGGGCGGGAAGAGGAACCGGAAGGCATGCAGCACGAAGGACCGGGACGGGGCTGAGTACGTTGGGCTGGGGTCGGGGGAGGCGGCAGTAGGTTTTAAGGGTGGAGGCTCATTTTAGGGCTCAGGGAGGGGGGGGCATGGGCAGATTTTAGGGCTAGGAGGCACTATTTAGGGTTCCGGGCAGGCGGGAAAGGGGCAGTTTTCAAGGCTAGGGGGCAGTTTTTAGGACTTTAGTTTATTTTTATAGATAGCAAAGGAACAAATGATGGACGCAATGCTGAACAATGCAAACATTCACCCCCAGTCACACAGATCTGGGTTTAATCGATGTTCTTTAGCTCACTTCACCACCCAAGTTTGGACCCACCCATATGCAAATCAGTCTTGACCCTGTTCCTCGTATGAACAGTCCAGCCCGAACTGCCAAGCCAGGTCCTCCCTGGACCGGAAACGAGCATCCTGGGACCGGTTTTGGGGCATCACCCCTCATCAGCCAGACTAGCTTGAATCCAGTGGCACAGTGAGAATGGGTCCACGTCTGGGCATACCCTTCCCACTTAGGCCGACAAAAGCAAAAGGAACAAATATTGGGCGGAATGTTGAACAATGCAACTTGGGAACTTGTAATGGAGGTCTACATATCAACAACCCAGAAGAAAGTATGTAACTCTCTTTCAAAGGGGTCAGGGAAAGGTACGTACAACGGATCAAAAACGGTGAGGCACTATCACATCCAAATAGGACGATAATTTCAAAAGCTGTCTACCATTGTAAACAACGTATAATATGCGCCTTCCACTGCTGTGTTCATCATTATTCTTGCCTAAATTGTTCTATTTTGGCTGAAGGGTTGGGATTAATAATATAGTCAAAATTCTCATATGCTCAGAGATATAACAATGCTCCATGCACACGCGGCCTGCTGTAGGGATGAATATGCTCCTTGCTGTGCTAAACATAGGCTACAATGCTTAGATTACTTACCAGTAATATTCATTACTCCGATTCTTCCTCATTTGTCCCATTCCTTACTGATGGAGTGGGTGTGCCCATTCACTCCCTAGTACTCACTACTATGAATCTGTTTCCCTTTCTATGAAAGGGTCAAATGATGGATCCATAATACCCCTCCCCTTCCTTCAACTCTTCTTGTTTATAATAAAGTCCAAAAGCGGGGCTGATGAAAGAACAGGGATGGAAGAGAGGGACGTACAGAATGGGGCAGATAAGGAAGTATCAGAGTAATGAAGATTACTGGTAAGTAATACAAGCATTATCTCTTCTTTTTCCATTCCTCGTCCAATTCCCTACTGATGGATGTATGCCAAAGGAAAAACCTCTTTTAGCAGCCCCAGAAAGAAAGCACAGGAACACAAAGTAGAAGGAAAGAATGTATTGATATTCAATCCTTCATAATCATGACCCAGCAAAAGAAACCCCAGAGTGAAGTTCCCAACACAAAACAGCTAAGGGAACTCAGAAAACTCTCAACAAAGAACAGGGATCATACAAAAGAAATGGACTATGAAGCAGACATAGAAGCCGTTATGATCAGTAAACTAAAACATAGTTCTGACCCCTGCGCAATATTCATTATATAATGGGATATGAAAGTGGGAGGAGAAGACCACATAGCAGCTCAGCAGATGTCTCTAAGAGAACCCCAGATCACTCAGCCCACAATGCCGCTAAACCTCTGGTAGAGGGATCCTTTATGCTGCCTGGAATTACCATACCTTGTGCTAAATAAGAAGTGAATATACATTTTTCCACCCATCTGCCCAAGGTAGATGAAGACCGCTTTTCATTCTTCTTCACAGGACCAAAATTGAGAAAAAAGCTATCTGATTGGCTAAAAGCAAAAGATCTTGACAAGTAAATTTTGAGAGCCCTTACCACATCTAATAGGTTTACAAATGGGTCAGAGGATCCCTCTTGTAAGACAGGCAGTACAATCTCTTGGTCACGGTGAAATGCAGAATTTACTTTGGGCAAGAACTTGGGATCAAGAGATAGAACCACTCTGTTGTCAAATATTCTTAAATATGGGTGATGACATACAAAATAATTAGTTCTCCTAAGCATCTTACAGTGGTGATAGCCACCAAAAAGAAAATCTTCAAGGTGAGAATTTGGACAGAAACATCTTCTAAAGGTTCATATGGAAGCTTCTGTAGGTGAGAAAGATCCAAGGGAAGATCTCATGAAGAAAAATAAGTGTGGACCCTGTGTCTTAAAATGTGTAAAACTTTAAGGAGCTTAGAAACCATCTGTTCAAATGAAGACAGATTTTCCCAAGGAATTTGAAATGTTTTAATGGAGAAGCACTGAAACGTAAGGGGTGCAAATGAGACCCCCTTGTCAAACTCTTCCTGAAGAAACTAAAACATTTCAGTAGTAGAAGCAGACAAAAGAGACTAAGACTTCCCTTTGCAACACCTATCAAAAGAACCCCAATGGTGTTCATAAGCCTTATTCGTGGAACACCTCCTAGAGGATTTTAGAGAACGGGAAACGGATAAAGAGAGACTCTTATTTAAATAGCCCTCCCTCTCAATCTCCAAACCAAACGTTTTAACTTGACTAACGTCTGTAATGAAAGAACAGGGTTGGACAGGGGAGACACAGTAAACGGAAGGAGCCTTTCCTGTTTCAGAGGAAGGAGCTTGAGAAGAGAGAACTGAGATCTCTTGAACCACAATTGCTCCTACTGAGAATTCAACACCCCATGGATGTTATTGGCTCTCAGATCCAGAAGACTGGACTCCGCCCAGGAGCAGATGAAGTGAGCTAATCTGTTGAAGGATGATGAACCTGTGCCGAACTGGTGATTTATGTATGACATAACCACATGCTGTTGATATGGACTATTACATTGTGATCCTTCAATGGCCTGAGACAAATTGCAGAGCGTTTAAGAGTGCTCTCAACTCTCTCCATTTCAATGAGTGTTTACTCTCAGCCAGAGTCCAGAGACCTTGAGCTGTGTGGCCCTCTAAAACTGTACCCCAACCCAGGTTGCTGGCATTGATCGCTACAATCTTGGGATTGGGAAAGAGAAGAGGAGTTCATCTCTCCATCAAAGGAAGAATCAACCACCAGGAGAGTTCCTGACGAATTAACGCTGATACTGGAATCACCACATCATAATCCTCCTGGGCTGGACTCCAGTGGAGTAAGAGATGATGAACCACGTGACTCAGGTGAAGATGAGACCAGGATATGATGTCCAAAGTCAGTGCCTAAAAAAGAAAGGACAGAAATAGAGAACTAAAATACTGTACACCTCTAACAGGACCCCAGAAACAAAGGAAATGGTAAAGTATCCAGGTAACCATATTCCCCAGAGCTGTAACCATTTTCTTCCTGAAGGCTCTTGAGATTGTAGTAAGTTCAGGGCTAGTTTTCTCAACTTGGTGAGTCTGGTATTGGTGCGGGTGACTATTATCTGCACAGTGTTGAAGACCGGACTTATATATTCCACTCTCTGTGGAGGCACCAGAAAGAACTTTGATAAGTCTATAAATAAACCAAAATCCTCCAGAGCTTCAGCTGTATCATCTGGGGCCCTCTGCTGAAAGGGGGCTTGAAATAGCAGATAGTCCAGATAAGGATGTGATACCCCAAGAGTGCAGGAGACCTATCACAGGATCAAGAAGATTCATGAAGACCCGAGGGGAGGTCTTGAGTCCAAACGGTAGCACCCAGAACTGTCAGTGCTGGTGTTGTGTAGCTCCCACTAATCCATAGGATCTGTGCGTTTGTGGACAACATAAACTTTGGGTAAGGTGCCTAGACTGATTCCACGCACCCCGTAGTATATGTTGGCCTAGAGACCAGCTAGCTCACAGTGCCACCACAAGCCCCCCCCCAACCCAAATAGGTAGCAAATGGTTTCTGGCAACCACTGAACAAGACAACCCTGACCCCTCACGGATTGTGTAACAGATCTAGAAACCCTTTTGCTTAGTCCTTTGTGCACTCTTGTTCTCAGAGAAGTATACAGAGAATACACACTGGGACGTTTTCAATATATTTATTTAGCCAACGTTAACCTCGTATAGAATACATGTGTTGCGATAATCAGTAGACAGAAGCATACGAAAGTGATTACAAGCACAAAAACGATAAATAGCAGATACAGTTCCACCATGGTGCTCAGAACAATGTTTATGTATGGGCATATAAAACAAGGTAATAATCAGGAGTACTCCTACTATGCAATCCCTACCTTATGTGTTTCTAGAGTATGTGTAGGTGTGTATATTTAGAGCCAATAATCCCCCCATGCGATGATCCAACCGCATTATCTAGCAGGACAGAATGCAGGACCCTGTCTTGGTCATGAACTGGGCACAGAGATATTAGGCAGCTGCTTGGCGAAGCCTCAGTATGCAGGGACCTATTGATTTCAGATGAAGTGTCTCCTCTGCTGACCCGAGGAAATGCTTATTTATAATAAAAAGCATCCTTGCGATGTATGTGCAGATTTGTGTTGTTATGGGTATGCAGATAGCCCTGTCGCCCCATGGATGAAGATAAAACGGCATTTGTACAGCATGTGTAAAAGCCTTGTACTCCGTGTCTGAGGAACCATGATAATGTTTCACAAAGCCAGTTGTGTAAGCCAAAGTAGTTTCAGAGAAACTAATCCAATATTGTCACACACGCAAATATGTGCAAAAGGTCACAGTAAAATGTTATTGTGCAAAAAGAGGACAATGTAAGACATAGGTGCAGTGGTGCTACATGGGCCTAACCCGGGCACACAACACTGGATCCCCACTGAAAATCTGAGAAACTGATGCGTGACTTGAGCCACTGGAACATGGAGATATGCATATACTCACGATCTTCATGAGAAAATCTCCAGACAAAACCTAAGGAGTTATTTCAAGATATTCGTTTTGCAATGAACCATCGGAATGAAGCTCTACAGGGACCGAAAGTCTACAATCATTTGACAGATGCGGGAGACTTTTCTGACCAGGAATACACGGGAATAACAACCGCGACCTCTCTCCCAAGATAGGACTTTGGTTATGGCACGTCTGTGTACCAGCGAGGAAATGCTAGCTTCTAAGACCACTATTTTGATTGTCTCCCTTGGCCATTGGGTCTGCACAAAGGGAGGCTCTTAAAATTCTGACAGTAGGCGCCCACTGCATGAGAAGTCTTGTGCTGAAATCTAGAACTGCTCTGTTGAAAATCAGTTCTCCTCCACTTGTACTGACCAGCTCTCCTTTTACTGCTTTTTTAAGACTTCTGCCTGTGACGGAATGGCTGAACATGTATTTGGCTCTTGAAGGATTTTTTAAGAACGTTTAACTTGTCACCAAAAAGCTTGCTGCACCAAAAAGGCCTTATTGACAAACAATTCATTTGTGCCTCCTCCACTTTCCAACCCTGTGAGTGCAAATGTTGTTTCACTGCTACAGAACTGCAGATGCATGAAGATTATCAAAGGCAATGTCCAAGGGGAATTTATCCTGCACCTCCATACAACCCAATAACTCAGAAAAATCTTTACCCAGTTGAATAGCAGACGATAGTGACTGGAAATCTTTGACCAAGGAACAGGAAGTATATACTCCATAAATCTCTGATGTTAAGGAATGGCTGAGACAAGCATGAGCTCTTTTTGAGGGAGCCTTCACCTTCCTATCCAGCGGGTAACTCAATGTCACATCCTCAATCAGAAGAGAAGGTTTACCAGTGAGGTTGGTAATCAGTGGATCAGGAGTGAGGACTTGCGACAACTCAGCCTCTCCTTTAGATAAAGAGTACAGCATCTCCATAAACCGAGGTTCCCGAAACTCTCTCTGGGTCTCCCCACACCCATTATAAAAGTCCTTGAATAGAAAAGTATAATGTGTAATTTAGGTACAGATGGCCTCTGGAATTGCCTGAACCACTCGCCACTAGTACTGGGCTGATCTTTCTCCAGAGGAAGCTGAAGGTTGTAAGAAAAATAAAACAACTGGATCTAATTTCAATATATATTTTCCTCTAGATGAAGCATCATAGGAAAAAAACACCTCCTTCTCATCAAAGTCCAGAGGTGCCCAGGAGGATATGGATGAAGGTGAAGAAATAGACCAATACGAACCGGCTGAAGATGCAGAAGAGATCGGGGAAGAACTCCTGCCATGATGTTTATTATATGCCTCCGAACCCTTTTTGACCGTCTCTTAGATAGAAGGAGAACAGTTATGTTATGTTAAAGTGGATTTATAGAGCACACGGCTACTCAGAAGAGTGTCCCGGCGCTAAGACAGAAAAGCACACAAGAGGAACCAAGAGGAGGGGAAAAGAAGAAAGAAAAATACGAAAAGATGATTTAAGATGTTTTTTGGAACAGCCAGGTTTTCAGTTGTTTCCTGAAAGCAAGCAAGTTGGAAGCTTGCCTAAGTGGGATGGGAAGCTTATTCCAAAATCCAGACACTAGCACTAGAAAAGAGCGACCGCCTCTGCGGGCTCTAAGGTACTTGGGAGTGACCATAAGATGTAAATGAGCAGATCTGAGAGATCTGCTGGGAACATAGAAGGAAACTCTTCTGCTTATGTACTTTGCTCCCACACCATGCAGGGCCTTAAAGGCCAACACCAGGGCTTTGAAACAAATTCTGCTGCGGACAGGTAGCCAATGCAGATTATTAAAATGGTGCGAAATCCGCTCTCTAATCCCGAGACTCAGGACTGCCCTGGCTGCCGCGTTCTGCACCACTTGCAATCTGTTGAGTAAGGACTCCGGGAGGCCAAGATAGAGGGCATTGACATAGTCCAATCTAGAGATGATAAGGGCCTGAATGACTATTTTTCTGTGCGGGGTCTGTAATAGAAATAGAAACCTCCGAAGCATCTTCAGGAGACCAAAGCAGGTCCCGGTTACTGACTGCACCTGGACTGCCATAGAAAGAGTGTCATCCATTTTTACTCCCAAATTCTTCACAGTCCTAACAGCAGCCTGCGGAGGAGACAGATCTTGTGGCCACCATTGTTTCCAAGCATCCAGCGGGGGGCAGCCAAAGAAAATGATCTCGGACTTATCTGAGTAAGATTTCAGATGGTTAAAGTTAAACCAAGCAAACATTTTCTTAAGGCAGTTCTTAATCTTTTCCCCATTGAACTCTTCACCCTTCCTACAGGTGAACAGCAGTTGAGTGTCATCAGCATACAATGTTATTGCGACCTCATTCTCTTCAGCCAACATAGCCAAAGGGGCCAAGTACAGATTGAAAAGTAAGGGGCTCAGAATAGAGCCCTGTGGTACACCCACACTCAAAGATGGTATACTGGCCGAGAAAGGGGGTGACCATACCTCCTGATTTCTAGCCTCTAAAAAGGAAGCAAACCACTTCAACACTGTGCCCGTGGGGCACGGTGTCAAAAGCTGCAGAGAGATCTAAGAGAACCAGGACCGCCCTGCCACCAGCATCCAAGGTCTCTTTGATAGATTCAGATACTTCCAGCAGTGCCGTCTCTGTACTGTGATTCTGCCTGAAACCAGATTGACTAGAATGAAACAGATTATTGGCCTCTGCAAAATTGCTGATCACTGTATGAACATATTTCTCAACTGTTTTAGCAAAGAAAGGGAGAAGAGAAATGGGTCTATAATTAGCGAAGACCATGGGGTCAGCCATAGGTTTTTTTAATAGAGGAATAATTTTCGTGCTCTTCCAGCATCTTGGTACCTGGCCATTAAGAAGGGATGTGTTTGCCACACAGTTGACAATAGGATTCAAAATCTCTGCCATGGATGCCAAGAATTTTGCCGGGAATGGATCTACTGGCGAGCCAGATTTCAAGCCCTTCATTATTGCTAGTGAGGTCTCTAAGGGCATAGGCGAGAAGATGGAGAAGCAAGCCCTCTCTTCCTGGTACTGAGTAACAGTCTGAATAGTGCCAGACCCATCATTCACACTAGGGCTGTCAAACGAGGATTGTATAGACACAATCTTTGTGTAGAAGAAGTTCGCTAAATTACCAATCCACTCGTTGGAAGGAGGAGCTAACCTGGACATCGCCCTAGATGAGGAAAAACATTTGACGATGTCAAAGATTTCTCTACTTTTATTTCCTGCTGATTCAATTTTGAAAACAAAGAAGTTCTTCTTAGCTACCTGTATCTGTTTGTGGTAATCTTTTAGGGCCTCTTTGTAGTTCCTTTTATTTTCAGCCTTAAAATCCTTCCTCCAAACTCTTTCCTGGCGTTTACAGTCCTTTCTGCTCTTACATAAGGTGTCGTTGAACCAAAAGGCTGAACGTCTAATTGTTCTAAGTGGGCCTGAGGTAGGAGGGGCAAGGGTTAATGTACCCTATGCAATCCACTTAACCAAAGCCTCTGCATCCAACTCTATGTCACCAGTGAGTAAAGGAGGGTGTAAATCTAATTCATGTTTAAGAGCATCCGGAGTAACCTTATGAAAAGGTCTGGAGGTGGAAGATGGCTGCTTAACCAGAGACGATGGGTGCTTTGGCAATTCAGGTAGCCTGAAACCGATCAGATAATGATCAGACCAGAGAAGGGGTAGAGGAGGCTCTGTCTGAATTAAGCAATTTGCAAATACTTGATCAAGGATATGACCTTTCTCATGCGTAGAGGCAAATATACATGGACTGATAGTGAGCACACCCAGTGATTCTATCAAGGAAATCGTCTCCAAGGCGTCCTGTTGATCCATGTGTATGTTAAAATCCCCTAAGACAAGGAAATGTTTAAATCTAGAAGCCACAGGCGAAATGACATCGCCAATGGACTTCAAGAAAGCCCCTGCCGGCCCTGGGAGTCTGTACAGGAGGACTCCTGCCAGGCACTGATGGGGGGACAGGGTAACCTGAAAACATAGACATTCTGCCCCTTCAATTTCCTCCAGGGGAATGCAAGTAACGGTAATATCCATTTTGCTAATAATAGCAATTCCACCTCCCTTGCTTCCAACCCGATCTTTCCTTATAATAGAGTAGCCAGGTGGAATGGCTGAAGCTATGGTTGGATTGGACGAATCCGAAAGCCAAGCTTCAGTCAGAAACAAAAAATCAGGTTTGGTTTCAGATAGTATATCAAAAATGTGCAAAGCATGTTTATTAAGTGATCTACAATTTAACAGTAGGGCTTCGATATGTTGTTGTTCCTTATCCATAGCAACCCGCTCCTCCTGTCTATATGGATTGTACTTGGGCAAAGTAGTTAGGGTGTCATTAGTGTCGCCCCAACTACAATATTTACACTCTATTACAGAAGCGCTGGTCTCAATATCAATAATCTTATAGCATTGGCAGGAGGATCGCAACCCAATGAGGGTCTCCCTGTCATATGTATAAACTTTATTAGTTGCTTGGATTGCACCGGCAGGAAATTCGACCCCGGCCACCTCCAGGACGCGGACGGGCGCGGACGGGCGCAGACGGGCTTGCCTTTGGCGCCGCCGGCGCGACCGCTGCGCGCCTCTGCTGTGCGGCCGGGCATCCATCTTGTTTAAATGCCGAGCCATTGGCGGAAATGACGGAGGCAGGGGGAGGAGCCGCGTCCCTCCACAACAATCGGTCACTAGGAGACCGTGGTGGACTGGGGACCGGCTTTGTACTACAAAAGATCACCAGTTAAAAATTAAAATGCAGATTGACAATAAAATTCCCCCCAACAATAATTCCCCAGTTCCAAGAGTTTTTTTCAAGTTAAAAGTGCAAACGCGGCCAAGAGAAACAGAGAAGCACGCGCTGTAGTCACTACGAAAAGCTTACTTTAATACCCCTTTACAAACACCCTGAAGGAGGCAGTTAGGGGATGCATGACGCAAATTATGATGTCCTTTCCCAAAGTCTGACAGCAGTACATGCATACCGAGAACACTGGGGAAACAGAGCATATATAGCGAAATGGCCTTTACAGGGAAAATCCCGTACAACCTGACCCAAAACAAGGAAAAAGGAAGGACCTGCAGGCAGAGACATGTCCCCTTCAGGAAAATAGAAAAGTAAGGAGGGGCAGAGCCTCTGTAATCCCAGCAATTCACCCTAAAAAAAGGTTATGCAGTTTATGTCCCACACACTATTTCAAAAAAGATTAGAAGGACTTCCCCACCCTTCACAACTGCAGAGTACCCATAGGCAGAGGGAGATACCTAAAAACCTGGAACCACAGCAATAGCAATCAGGTTGGGGAAGAAACATATGGGCTAACACACCAAATACAGTGCAGGAGAGGACACCCGCAAAAGACAAGAAATGACATCTCAGGGCCTTAGCAACCTCCATAAAATAAAACAATACGGCACCCGAGCAGCCGCAACAAAAAAAGGGGGGAAATTACCCTTGAAGATAATTACATGGCATCCAAGCACCCACTTCAGAGAAGAACGCAGTATCTGATCAGTCGTACTGAGAGACAATGTAATGCCCGAGCAGCCAATCTGAATAAAAGACTGTGGAGCCTGAGCAGCCACTAGAAAGAGGAAATGCTGTGCACGAGCAGCTGCTACTGAGAAAGAATCAAATTAAATAAGACTTGTAAAGCACAGCTAATCACCTGAGAGGGTATCCAGGTGCCGAGTGTTCTTGCTGCGTAGGTTCATTTGATGGCTTGAGTCCTTTCCTGTATTCCAGCAGAGAGGGTGAAGTCCAGAGGTGGAGAGGGAGGTCATTCCAGGACCTAGCCATAAGGTAGGAGAAGGAACAACCCCTGCTGTAACTTCAACATATGCGAGGGGTATGAGCCAGGTGAAGGTAGGTGGAGCGCAGGTGTCTGGAGGGTTGGTGGAAGTTCAGGCGGTGGTTGATTTATGCTGGTGGTTGGTTGTGCAGGGCCTTGTTAAGTGTTGATCAGTATCTGGAAATGCCATCTCTTCTGAATGGGGAGCCATTGTAGCTTCCTGAAGTGTGGGGTGTTCTGGGTCTGCTTTGGGAGGTAGAGGATGAGTCTGACCGCAGAATTCTGTATGACCTGTAGTCTCTTCAGGAGGTGCGAGGTGATCCCTGCATTGGTTACCTTGCCGTAGTCCAGCCGACTGGTGACTAGGGCCCAGGTGACAGTTCGTCTGGTGTTGACCGTAAGCCATTTGAACATCCTGCAGAGCATGCAAAGAGTGGAGAAACAGGTGGAGGAGACTGCACTGATTTGGTTTTTCATGGTGAGTTTGCTGTCCAGGATGATGCAGAGGTTGTGGGCATGGTCTGTCGGTGTGGGTGAGGGTCCTTTTTTGGAAGGTCATCAGGAGTCGTTCCACAGGGAGGTGTTTTCCCAAAGATCAGTACTTTTGTTTTGTCTGTGTTGAGTTTCAGGCAGTTGTCTTTCATCCAGTTGGCGATACTCGTTATGCACCTGTGGATGTTGGCCCTCATGCTGGAGGGCTCTTAAAACAGCAAGAGAATGAGCTGGGTGTCGTCGGGTTAAAATATGATGTTTAGTCAATGAGTTCTGATGATACTAGCCAAGGGGTTCCTGTAGGTGTTGAACAGGGTGGTGCTGAGGGATGAGCCCTGAGGGACACCACAGACTATGCTCTTGTGTTAGGAGGTGAAGAGAGGAAGGCGGATTCTCTGAGTTCTAGTGAGGAAGGAGGCGATCCAATTTAGGGCATCTCCTTGAATTCCAATGTGGTGCAGCCTCCTAATAAGGTTGTGGTGGTATAAGGTGCTGAATGCTGCTGAGAGGTTGAGAAGGATCAGGGCCACCGTTTCTTCTCGTCAAGGAGGCTCTGATGTTGTTGGTGGCAGCATTGAGGGCGGTCTCGGTGCAGTGGTTGGTGCAGAATACAGACTGGGAGATGTCCAGAAGATTGCTGTTCTCCAGGTGTTCCGTGAGATGGCGGTTGATGGCTTTTTCGAGGACCTTGGAGAGAGATGGGACGGAAGTTCTTGAGTTCACTGGGGTCGGAAGATGGTTCATTGAGAAGGGGTTTGACTTCAGCAAGTTTCTATTCATCGGGGAAGGTGGTCGTGGTGATGGATGCATTGAAGATGGTAATGAGGTTGTTACTGATAGACTTGCTCCCAAGGTTGAAGATGTGGTGGGGACAGGGGTCCGTAGGTGCTCCTGAGTGGACGGAGTTCATGAAGACAGTGGTGTTTTGAGTGGTGAGCTGGTCCCAGGTGGTTATCAGGGGTTCGGGGTTTGCATCTGTGTAAGTGATGAGGCTGAGGAAGTTGGTGGCGGTGTGTTGGGACTTGTAGGAATGAAGCTCTCTAGCAACTGCATTCTAACCAGGGAACGCGGCACTCGAGCAGCCGTTATGAAGAAAGATGCATCACCCTAAGTAAACTGGGACACGCAGGAGAAAAAGGCAACACCCAAGCAGCCGCGTTCCTACGAAGCACTAATAAATTATAAGAAATTAAAACTGCACATACCTGGGAATCCAAGAGTGTGCCCAAACCCCCCCCCCCCCCCCCCTGCAGACCTACAGAAGAGAGGGCAAACATAATAAAAAAATAAACAGAGGAGCAGGAGGGGTTTTATGGATCTATCCTTTGACCCTTTCATTGAAAAGGAAAACATCTGTACCACGGTTACTCATAGTACGGCCCGCGGGCCGCTAGTGGCCCGGCAAGCCTTCCCTGGCGGCCCCCGGACCTTGCAGACATCCTACCTGTGTTTTAAAAAATAAAAAAAAGTGGTGTTAGAAAACACTGCCGGGTGCAGCAGCCCGGACTCTGAGACTCTGCTCTGTGGGGGCCGGGGGATTCTAGTGATTGTCAAAGTGGTGATGCAGGGGCCTAAGAGGTGAAATACAACAAAGCTTTATTAACATGTAAATGGTCTTTTAAAGACCTGTGAAGTACTGGGGTGCGGCTGTGTGTTCACGCTGGGAAGCTGTCTCGGTGCGGCTGTGTGTGCTTGCTGGGAAGCTGTCTCAGCCCGAGCTGAGGGCTGACACACACGGGGTGAGATGACAGAGGGTGACGGAGGGAGAGGGAGACAGAAGGTGACAGAGGCGAAGTCTGGGGGAGACAGAGGGAGGGAGACAGAGGGAGGGAGGCAGAGGGAGGGAGAGGAAGTGAGACAAGAGAGAGACAGAGAGAGGGAGGCATAGAGGGAGACAGAGGGAGGGAGACGGAGGGAGGGAGACGGAGGGTGACAGAGGGAGAGGGAGACAGAGGGAGGGAGACAGAGGGAGGGAGACAGAGGGAGGGAGAGAGACAGGGAGAGAGACAGGGAGAGATAGAGGGAGGGAGACAGAGAGAGAGAGAGACGGAGGGAGGGAGAGGGAGGGAGGGAGATGGAGAGAGTTGGAGGGAGACAGAGGGAGACGAAGGGAGAGGGAGGGAGACGGAGGGAGAGAGACAGAGGGAGACGGAGGTTGATAGAGGGAGGGAGGAAGGGAGGCAGAGGGAGGGAGAGAGACGGGGGAGACGGAGGAAGAGGGAGGGAGACGGAGGAAGAGAGACAGAGGGAGAGGGAGGGAGACGGAGGGAGACGGAGGGTGACAGGGAGGGAGGGAGACAGAGGGAGGGAGAGGGAGACAAAGGGAGGGAGACAGAGGGAGAGAGACAGAGGGAGAGGGAGGGAGAGAGACAGGAAGAGATAGAGGGAGGGAGACGGAGGGAGACAGAGGGAGGGAGGGAGACGGAGAGAGACGGAGGGAGACAGAGGGAGATGGATGGAGAGGGAGGGAGATTGAGGGAGAGAGACAGAGGGAGAGGGAGGGAGACTGGGAGGGAGATGGAGGGTGACAGAGGGAAGGAGGAAGGGAGGGAGAGGGAGGGAGGGAGAGGGAGACAGGGAGGGAGACAGAGGGACAGAGGGAGGGAGTGAGACAGGGAGAGAGACTGGGAGAGACAGAGGGAGGGAGACAGAGAGAGAGAGACGGAGGGAGACAGAGGGAGGGAGACGGAGGGAGACAGAGGGAGGGAGGGATAGGGAGGGAGGGTGACGGAGGGAGACAGGGAGGGAGGGAGACGGAGGGAGACAGGGAGGGAGGGAGACAGAGGGAGATGGAGGGAGACAGAGGGAGATGGAGGGAGACAGAGGGAGGGAGATGGAGGGAGACGGAGGGAGGGAGGGAGACAGAGGGAGAGGGAGGAAGAGGGAGACAGAGGGAGAGAGACAGAGGGAGGGAGACGGAGGGAGAGAGACAGGGAGGGAGAGAGATGGAGGGAGACAGAGGGAGGAAGACAGAGGGAGGAAGACAGAGGGAGGAGGGCAACAGAGGGAGGGCGACAGAGGGTGGGCGAAAGAGGGGGAGACAGAGAGAGGAAGGAGACAGAGGGAGGAGGGAGACAGAGGGAGGAGGGCGACGGGGAGGGAGACAGGGAGAGAGACAGGGGGAGAGAGACAGGGAGAGAGAGACAGGGAGAGAGAGACAGGGGGAGAGAGAGAGGGGGAGAGAGAGAGGGAGGGAGAGAGAAAGGGAGGGAGAGAGAAAGGGAGGGAGAGGGAGGGAGGGGGAGGGGGAGAGAGGGAGGGGAGGGGGAGGGAGGGAGAGGGAGGGAGGGGGAGGGGGAGGGAGAGGGAGAGAGATGTGTGTATGGCGGGTCTGGTGGCTCAGTGGATGAAGGCGTCTGCGGCAGGGACCTGTGTTCAACCTCATGGTCACAATTTGTTTTGCTTTAGCCCCGCCCCTCCCCCTCTGACCCCACCCCCACTGGTGCGGCCCTCGGCCACAAACCACACTGTAAATTTGGCCCCCGAGAGAAAGTTTGTGAGTACCCATGATCTGTACAGTAGTGAGTCCATCAGTAAGGAACGGGACAATAAACGGAAGAAGAGGAGGTAATATGAAATGCTTACTAACGCCAGCATGACTGAGGGGTGAGGCCTTGGGCTCTGCCTGCTCTGTGAATGGAGGGTCGTGAAGTGTAGTTTTACTGGCTGATTAGACAGGAATTTATTCTCAAACATGTATTTTATTTATGTATCGATTTTATACATAGGAAATTGAATAATTCATATGTAATTTGAACAGTTTTAATGTGATAGTGAGAGACTCTGTGTACTCTGAGTATGGACAAAAGCAAGGCTTCCTTTCTAGACCCCTGACTGAAACGTCCATTAAGGATGACAGCATCCTCTAATCCTGAGAGGAGGCTCCGTCCTTAATAAAAGATAGTCAAAACTACCTTTACCCAGGAACAACGGATTATTTGATGAAGTGATAAGGGCACAAGTTAGTAATCTTCCTTGGCATTTAACCAGGAGGATTTAATTCAAAACCCTTCCTGTCTTCGGCAAGAGTACTGAATTCAAAATGCCTCGTCAGCCTGCTTCAGATTTGGACCATCGAAGCTCCCGTAGATAGCAAAGCTCAGGTGCAAGTGAGGCATCAGAGACTCTGATGCTGCCTCGAGGGCAGGGTTGAGTCCCTGCGTCCTCGTTCTTCCTGTACATAATTGAACAGGTCCATTTTAGACTGAGACAGAAATGCAACGGAATCAATGGAAATCTATGTTAAAGTCTACAGCACGCAGAATGTGAAAGTGCGCCAATGCACTTTTCTTTGCATTAAGAGCACTACTCACTTGCTGAAAAATCTCCCTGAGGCGATGAGCGATTTGCAGGATTCGGGGAAACAAAAAGGTCCTCTTTTTTTGTCTGTACATTACATCATTTCTTCGTTCTTTTGTGCAGAGGAATGCATTTTTCTGCAACTTCTGAATAGTCTGATTAATTGAATTGTGATAGTTAAGTTATTAGTGAAGCTGGAAGCAACGCTTGTAAAAATCCCAGGAATGCATTATATTAGACCAGAAAACAGAGGCCTCTTTTCTGGCTACAAAAATATATTTTATTACACTATGTTAATAAACCCCTCTCAAGGTTGCATGCCTTCTCCAGGCAGAGCAAATGTGCGCATTCTGTTAGCTCCCTGGCATTTAAACAACTCTGCATAGTATTTAAAGTGTTATCCACTTACATGTATTTTTATCCGCATATTGATTATGTTTTACAGCACTTAATAAATAAAATAATCTCACATTTCGTTATGCTGTGATCCAGGACTCTGTACATAAACGCTATGTAGAAGGCCACAACGAATGTTGTTTTACCTAATGAGATTTCTTGGGTTAGGGTTTTATTTTAGATGCTTTATAAGAGTGTATGTATGTGAAAGACAAAGTCTGCCAGGCATAGAGGCGTGCACACTGACAGCCAGATGTGTTGGGATGCACTGGTAGGTTCACAGTCACAGAAACATAAATGAAAATATGGACAATTAGGTGTCAAATACATATAGAGCCCACAAGGAAGAAAAGAGTTACACAGATAGTGACACACAAAGGCACGTACAAATGACCTACAGCTCAGCTACTCCTAAGAGTGCCCCGGCGCGCAGCTTCAGGTCTGACATAAGATCTAAAAAAAAAATACAAATTTTTCATGAACAGCCCGGTTTTTAAGCCCTTTTCAAAAAAAAGATTGCAGTATTGGTTAGAACTCCAAGCTCCAGGGGTACTGTATTCCATGCAACGGCTCCTTTAAACACAAGAGATTTTTCTCCTGCTCTAGCTCGCTGAATTTTCGGAACTGCCGCTAAGAGTTTATTGGCGTTACATAAAGGGTAGACCCAAAGGTACTGGGGCCTGGGTAAAGTACAGTACAATAAGAAATGGTCCCAGTAAGCACTATTTGACATATAATTACTACAGAGAAAGAACTAACAACACATCAAAAAACAATACAGACGAAAATTAAGCTGAGAAGTGTTATTTAATCACACCCTCATTTACCACAAATGTTATTGAAAAATACATTAATAATGGTTAGCGATGTGCCCAGGAGGAGAGAAACAGGGGTAAGGGGAATGAAAAGTGAATTGTGTGGGAATAAAGTGTTGTAGGGGGACAAAAGAATTGGTGCAATACAAAGATTTATATACAATATACACAACAGGGTATTTATTAACCCCTTCGACGCGCATGACGGAACGGTTCCGTCATGCACGTTGGTTGCGCTGTGCGCATGACGGAACCGTCCGTCATGGCCCCGCCCGTGCACGGAATCTTCAGCGTGGCGCGGAAATCCGCGCCGCGCTGAAGAGGTTAAGCCACTCTAACATGGAAAATTACATATTTAACACAAAGCCATGCTGTTTGATAAAACACAGTACAAAAATATCAGTTGTTTGAGGCTGGCGTAGGGTAAAATGTCGACGTTTCGACCCCAAGGATATGTAGGTAAATGTCCACCTTACAGGGGGGTCTTCCTCAGGACTGTGTGGGGGGATTAGGGCACCTAAGGTACAATTAGAGAATGGCAAGCAAAGCATGGCTTTGTGTTAACTATGTAATTTTCCATGTTAGAGTGGCTTAATAAATAGCCTGTTGTGTATATTGTATATAAATCTTTGTATTGCACCAATTCTTTTGTCCCCCTACAACACTTTATTCCCACACAATTCACTTCTCATTTCCCTTACCCCTGTTTCTCTCCTCCTGGGCACATCGCTAACTATTATTACTGTATTTTTCGATAACATTTATGGCAAATGAGGGTGTGATTAAATAACACTTCTCAGCTTAATTTTCGTCTGTATTGTTTTTTGATGTGTTGTTAGTTCTTTCTCTGTAGTAATTATATGTCAAATAGTGCTTACTGGGACCATTTCCTATTGTGCTAAGAGTTTATTAGCTGAACGCAAATTTTTCTGTGGGTTATAAAGCAGAACCTAGCTCTGAGATGGACGGCCCTTGTCTGACGCATGGCCCCATATACCAGCACAAGTGCTTTAAAGAAGATTATTTTCTTGATAGGGAGACAATGAAAATCTCGCAGATGGGGAGAACTCTGGGTTCTAATCTGCAGGTTCAGAAGTAAACGAGCTGCTGCATTTTGGACAACTTGAAGTTTGCCAAGCAACTGATCGGGTGATCCCAAGTATAAGGCATTACTGTAGTCTAACCTGGAGGAGATCAAAGCCTGAATCAACAGCTTCTTTGCTGAGAAGGACAAAAAGAATAAATATTTCCACAAGGAAAGTAGCACCCCAAAGCAAGTACCAACTACTGATCTAATTTGGGGTTTCAAAAACACATTCTCATCAAATGTTATCCAGGTTTTAATCTGGGCTCCGGGCAACTCTTCTTCCTGTCACATAAGAACAGCAGCTGTGTGTCTTCTGCGTATGATATGGTTTTGGCCCAAGCGCTGCAGCAATTTGGGCCAGAGGAGTTAGATATAAATTAAATAAGGCGAGAGCTAATGCCGAGGCTTGGGGAACACCTACTGTCAGTTCACATGGATTTGAGGAAAAAGAAGGAATCCAGATGTGGTGGCTTTTACCTACCAGGAAGGAAGCAAGACGGTCTAAGGCTAGTCCTGTTACACCAACAGCCTGGAGGCGCGTTAGAAGTTTCTTGACAAAGGCAGATTAAAAGAAACAGTGAAAGAAACCCTGACAGAAGCAGACAAGAACGCACACGCACATACACTTATACAAACAGCACGTGCACGCCTCTGCACCATGATGTAACGGCTGTGCAGCATATAATGTACAACTGTAGATCCAGTGCGTAACCCCCTTAATGGCTGGTCTGCTTATTGAGACGGATAGCTTCCACCCGAGGTTAGCATGTGTTTTGCTCATAATACAAAACGCATGAGTACGTATGATATCTGGCTCAAAATCCTAAACGTAGGTTCAGATGGATATCAGATGGATATATGTTACTTCAGGTGCATTTAAGCTGCAGCAGCCTGATCCTTTTATACAGTCAAGCGTGAGTTCTGGGTTCACCAGGAACATACATTATTAATTAGTCTTGATCTAACAAAGTAGTGTTCCAGTCCCCTGCAACTTCACAAGTTACCTTCCGCTCTCACTAGATTTGAGCTGAGCTCACAAGCAGCTGCCAGCTCATCCGTATGTGGCCACGTAAGTGGGCGACCAAAATCCTTGCTCCAGCCGTTCTTCTAATATAGTTGTTGTCCATCATCTTTTCCCATTTGGAAGTGGCTCTTCCACTGATAGAGCTGTCCCTTTTTTAATCAATATAGCAACTCTGAAGAACTGAAGTTTGTGAGACAAAATCTCCTCAAACAAGCTTTCTCCAGGCATACGAAGGTGTGTCTCCTGAAATGGAATAACCCCCGGGACAAGCCTCACTCAGAACAATTACATGTTTAAAGTCCTGGGGCAGGGCCAGTCCATGAATGGGAGTGGTAAGCAATGGAACTTCCAGGTTGGGAAGCGAATGGAATAGTCCGCAGTGGCGTAACCAAACCACAGGTAATAAAAGAGGCACAAGACCGCCAGTTAGAGTTAGTGCTGAGTTAGTAGACTACCGTGTCTGTGTTTTATTGTGTGTACTCCTGTCCGCAGCACAACAAATGGTGACAAAGGATGTGATAACTGTGGGATAGGCCTCCATATTGCGGCCAGTCTACCTCGCCTTCACACAAATGCCTGAGACAGCACCCCAAATGCCTGAGACAGCATCCCGAATGCCTGAGACAGCATCCCAAATGCCTGAGACAGCATCCCGAATTCAGCAGCACCTGGCGGGGAGAATTAACCACTCTCAAGTGCAGCAAAACAGGAACCGCTGTCAGCCTCCTATCTCTGGATTGCGCATGGGAGGAATGCAGGGAAGGAGGCGTGTTCAATTGCCAGTGGGTACCACTACGAAAAGGGGAATGTGCAGCAAAGACATCCAGCTGCTAGTGGGTGCTAAAAGCAGTGAAGCTGCCTGGTAGCCACACAGCAAGGCAGCAACTAGGACAGATGGGCAGCAGTTAAAGAGGACTAACAAGGTGAGATCTGGTTCACCTCCAGCCAAGCTCAAAACAACAGTGAGGAAAATTAACACCACACAGACTCAAAGACTGCATGCATTACCAAAGAGAGGCACACAGCTCTGCCCAAGTATGACACCAGTGCCTACCTTCACACCATCCACTGCAGGGCACAACACACCTTGATAAAGAAACCACCGAAGCAGATACAGCTAGAGGGAGAATGTAATAGTGTTGTGTTATCTGGTGATTCTGCGTGACCGAAGAAGGTGTGTGGACATAAAACACTACCTAAACAAAGAAGAAGTCAATCCATGGCAAACATTCCTGCTATTGAGCTGCTTATCATATCAGGCCACCCACCCGCACAAACACCCACATGGAAACTTTTGGGTGGAAAGATTAGAATTTGATTTTGCCGCTACAGAGATAGAAAAAGTGAGGAATCAATACCACTTGCTTCACCTGGTAGGGAAAGACATATACAAGCTGGCACACTCTTTGCCAAAAGTGGGCCTGGCTCACACTTATGCCACCATGTGAACCCATGGCCAATCCGGATTATGAACAATTGATGCTTATTACACAACGCTCATAAAAATAGCAGGCACCTGCACATTTTGAGATGAAGCGGCGGAAATCAGGGCACTTCTTCAAAACTCAAGGAAGAAATACTCATTGAGCCAGGAAAACCTTTGCCTGACATTCTGACACTAGGGCAGTCTAAAGAACTATTGAAGGCCAGAACGCTGCATATGGAGTCAGTTCTGCTACAACCGAAAAAGAGTGAACTGGTTAACTTGATCTCCCATCATAACCTGTGGAAAAAGGAAAGCATTGACCGAGCACCCCGCAACCTTGCAAATTCCGCAGTGGTCCCTCCCACAGGCCAAGTGAATGTCCAGCGATGGGGAGGAAGTGTGTATCCTGCGGCAAGATAAATTATCTTGCCGCGTTTTTTGATCCAGCTAGAAGCCGAAAAAAGCCCTGGCCACCAGTTAATGAGATCACAGAGTCCTAACAAGACTGGGACAAAAACTATATAGATGATGATGAAGAAAAGGGCACTTGTCCACATGATATTCACAGTGGGTCAAGCAAGATCCGAGAAGAGATCCCCTCCAAAATGCCAAGTCCTGGCTGGGAATAAACGAACCATAGCAACCATTGATACATGAACCTTGATTAACATATTGGCCCAATACATTTATCAAACCCTCAAAGTTAAAGAAACCTTGAGACAGGCGAAAGTCAGGATTTTCCCATATGGCACAAACACCGCTCCTGGTGGGTATGTTTGTGATAGACATCACGCATGATCATGTTACAGAACGAGCCAAGGTGTACATGACAAGGAGTGGCCAGCATACTACTGAGTTGTCAGACATCTAAGATACTCTGACTAGTCCAATTTTCATTTAAGGTACATGCAACTGACATAGAAGATCTAGTAGCAGAGTTTCAGGACATTTTACCAGGTATAGCCTGCCTAAAAGGACAACTCATCAAATTGCATATTGACCTTACTGAGCAGCCCACAACACTGAGTCACTGCTGTGTGGCATCATCCTAAGGCCCAAGGCCAAAGCTGAACCGAGGAAGCTGAAGGAAACAGTTACATTATAGAGAAAGTAGAAGGACCCAAACCATGGGCATCTCTGATAGTCATAGCATGCAAGCCATAACAACTAGGTGAGATGTGACTTCATGTGGCTATGCGCCTTCCCAATATGGCAATTAATAGGGAGAGGCACATTACTGCTACAGTTGACGACATTGTTGGTGAGTTTAGTGGCGCAGGGTGGTTTTCCAAGCTGGACTGTCGATCTAAATTACATCAGCTGATACTTGATCATCCGTCTCGCTACATCACCACTTTTTCGATGCACCTAACCCTTTGCCGCTACAAGTGTCTGAACTTCAGTATAGCCAGTGCAGCATAGGTGTTTCAGATTGTCATACAAAAGATGCTCTCTGGCTTAAGGGGTGTGATCAACATGAGCAATAACATTCCGGTGTAGGTGCCATTGTTGAAGGAGCTTCACATATAATACTCAGGAAATTGTTCCAAGGAATCCGAGACTGTGGACTTATCCTACAGAGGGAGAAGTGTGAGTTTTACAGTTAAAGATCAGTTTTTTTAACTATTGCTTCTTTGCAGAGGGCCTCGGCAAAGTGTCAGACATTTGGTTGGCTCCCCCCTCATCGATCAAAGAGATAAGAAGTTTTTTAGGGATGGTCAATTACTATGGCAGTTTCATGAAAACCCTAACCTCCTCCCAAGTTCAGAGTACTCCCTCGACATCAGATGAAACACAGGAAATTGCATTTCAGAAAGCCAAGGAGGCATTGTCAATTGTCATTATCTTGATTTATACTTTATTCAGTGAAGGCTTCAGAGCCTCAGGATGATCTAGGTAGATGGGACTCGGGCAGTCCTGTGTAAAGGAAAGAGTATGCAGTTCCTCAAAAAGAAAGGGGGGGGTGCAAAAGAAAAGAAGAGACCGTAAGGCAGAGGAATACCTCTATTCGGAACTAGGGTCCTCACACACCCAGCAAGCTAGGTGTCATGCTTCATCATATGGACCTGCTCCTCGTCGGGCCGGCGCTGCAATGCCCGACGGGCACCCTAAAAGGGGCTCTTTGGCGGAGATCTTCAGTTCCTGGCCGTATGATGCAGTGTGTGTGAGAGGGACCTAGTGGTGTAGATGTGAGTGCAGGTAAGTGAATTAAAACAAGTTAGAGAGTACAAAAATAATTTTATTGGGGATGGCTCTCTACCTGAATAAAAAGTGGGAGCAGAATGGCAGCTAGCTGATGTTAAGATTCAGTTTGGCTAAGCTCATCTGCGCTGGTCGACATGTTTCTTGCCTGATGGTCCTAGTGATCCGTGGCAATTCCTCAGGACCTAAATAAGCTGTCAATAATCTACACAAGGCGGTAAGTACAGCTGTTACCTACTACCTGTTGTTAGGAAACGGTCTCGCCATATGCCTAGGGAAACCTAATATGGTTTAGTACCATACTCCTATCCGTGGCCGTGGCGCCACCTGGACACCAAGACTCTGGTGTCTTTGAGGTTGTTGCCGGAAAGGGCTATCAACCTACCCTCGCGCCACTCGACCCGGGAATACTCAGGGCAGTCCTGTCACAGCAAGAAAGGTATGGAGAATCCCTGATAGTTTTTGCCAGCAGGGCGCTCACACCCACAGAACAAAAGTACTCACAGATTTAGCGAATGCCCGTAGCAATAAACTGCGGGTGCCACTACTTTCATTTATGTCTATATGGACAGTTACTTGTAGTACACACACATCATAAACCCCAAATCCCTCTGTTCCAGGGGTCATCGTCCATACCAACCCTGAGTATCAAAAAAAGGGTACTTCAATTGCAAGAATACTTGTTCAGTGGAGAATACAAACCTGGTGTACAACACCTGGCATTATTTGTGATGACACCTGAGATCAGCAATGCCAGAGGAGGAAGTTGCTGCACAGGAAATAGAAGAATATGTAATGTATGTGGTGGGAAGATCGCAACTACTGCCTATCTCACTAGACAGAGTTGTGCAAGCTACTACCAGTGATGAATGCTTAGAAATGCCCTGCAGGTGGTCCAGACAGGAAACCGGTCAGTTTTGAAGGCTCTCAGTCCCGCTGCACCCTTAAAGCACTAAAGGTTTTGGACTTGCTATACAATGTGAGGCACAAAGTGACTGGCATGGCAGAAGAGTGCCTTCTTAGAGACCACAGGCTGGCCATTCCCAAAGACCTTACTATACTACTGGTTCAATTGGCTCGTAAAGAACAACAAAGTGCGGTGAACACCAAGAGTAGGCTTCGAAAAATGTATGTTTTCCACAGTTGAATGAACTGGTGGAAACTGTAGTGAGGACTTGCCCCATGTGCCAAGCAGCAGAGAATCCGAACCTCCCATTCCAGTGATATCTGAGGACAACCATTGTTGGCTTTGTGTGCATGCTAGAGCAGATTTAAGCAGCCTTCCATGTAGCTGCCACCTATTTGTGGTGGTGTATGACTAATCCAAGTATCCAGAGATGGCTATAGAGACCACAACAGCCACCAGTGATGTGATCCCAAAACTTGAGAACATTATGTCTACTTGGGGGTTATTGAGAGAGTTGCAAACTGACAATGGGCCCCTATTTCAGGGACAAAAGTAGTCTGTCTATCTGAAGTTTTAAAACATTTCTAATCTCAAGATAACTCCCTGATGGCCCCTGCCTAATAATGATGTGGAACGTTTAATGCGCACCATTACTAAGATTGTCAGAATCACGTTTGCCAATCACCAGTTGTTGGAACGAGCAGTTAACTAATTTGTTAGGGACTATTGATAGACTCCTCAATGGCTGGGAGGTCGCCAACAACAATTGTTACGGTGGCAGTGGGTTCAGAACACAGCAGCTAGTCGGTGGAGACAAGCTAGAGTCTGTTCTAAAGTTAGATGATCTGAAGCTTGTTCGAGACAGGTACCCCGAAAGCAAGTTCAGGCTGCCGTCTGAGCCTAGTTCATAGCGAGTGGTTAGGCGTCAAGGGACGATGGTGACAATACAGAATGGGTTTGAAGAAGTCATAAGAAATGTATTGTTTTTCAAAATATTCTGTGACCAGAGACCTGAGGTTATAGCTCAGGAGACTTAGGTGAAAAGTCCTCTGATCACGTCTCTAGAGACCACCCTCTCCAGAGTGCCTGCAAGGACCTGAGGCTTGCCTCAATCCTGAGGGGACCAAGTGGGACTTGTACCTCAGTTGAACAATCAGGTAGAGCCAGGAATTTCTCAAGCAGAAGATTCATCTGGTGAGCTTGCAAAAAGGGGTGATCACACCAGTTACAATCTAGATATTAATGTTTAAATTCAGGAGCAGCCCTTTGTTACACAACGGGACACAGGGCAGCTAACAGGGTAGGTTTGTAAATGTTCTCATTAGAACCTTCCGAGATGTATCTTTTTGCAATAAGCTGTAGCCGCATTCAAATAACCATATGTCGACTGGACATTTACCGTGAGAACCAAGAGAGAGAAGACGACTGACCATCAGGATATCCTTTCCTATGGCTGTACATGATCTAACATTCAGAGTTTGCAACATGTTTTGGCTTCTCTATATAGCACGCTTCCAACACATGTGTTCCTAGTTAGAGAGTGTAGGAGAGTAGGGTCTGCTATCCTATGGTCACCCCAAATTTTTGCTTTTTTGCTTCACTGGTTTTTGACATAGTGAGGCTGTGGGCCTGCTAATCAGACCCCCAGCCTGCTGTTCTCTCTACTAAATTGACACTATGCACTCTAAGTGCATAACCAATTGGAACTAGATCACCCTGTGAGCCCCCGGTATCAGTGTACACTAGGTACCCAGGGCATTGGTGTATCTAAGGCCTACCAGGGGCTGAAGCATGTATTATGCCACCCCTGGCCTGGCCTAGCAATTTGACACAACTGGCTGATCACTCTGCTGGGGTAAGTTGGTGTAACCACCTCTTACTTAGGTGTAGTATACCTACACCTAACCTTAAATGGGACACATGTTAACCTATAAGTCACTCCTATGGCAGGCCTTAACAATCCTGAAGGCAGAGTGCTTGGTTCCATGTGAGATGGTGCTCTGGCATGAGCTGAGCCCGTCTGCAGTGGTCGGAACAACTTCCTTCTACCGTTTCCAGGTATCGTCATACCATATACTCTTAAGTGCATTATGAACCTCGCGGTTAAATGCTATCTTTGGTTTGGCTTTACCAAAACATGTCGAGTAAGGTGTCATACGAATTGGAATACTAACCCCTCGCCAATTCTGGCGACAGGGTTAGCATTCCACCCTTCTAGAGGGACACGACATGTACAGTACCTGAAACCCGGGTAAAATCAGACATAGCCTCAGCTCCACAAAATGGATGCTGCCACCACAGACACAAGTCTGCCCTCCTGCTGCTGGGAGTCCTTCCAGCTTGGGAGACGTGGACAAAGGGTTTCCTACCAGGGGAGGTGCGAGCACCACCCCAGACAGGATTTTGTGTATTGGTCAGGTAGGGCTTGAATGGAATCAGACATGCCTGAGGCTCACAAGGAGCCTCGGTGCATATGCCAGTTCAAACCGGTCCTGGGTCACACCAGCCCCGGACCTGGGGCGAGCTGGACAAAGGATTGGGGGTGTAACCACCCCCCTTCCTGGTCCCACCCTTAGGGAGGGACCTAGCAGGTAGTCCGGCCCCTAGAATCCGCTTAAAGGTAGGAGCTGTGTCCTAAGACTTCAGACATCCTGGAATCAACTTATCTACAAGAAGAAGACGGGAACTTCGACGCTCTGCTGCACAGAGGACAGAAGGAAATCTCCCCTATGGTCAGGGAGCGACCATCTTGCTAACGCAAGCACCAACCAGCTACTCGACGTCTGCTTTGCCGCCACCTCCTGCCGGAGCCCGAGCCCAGAGCCCAACAAGACCTGGACCTCCAGACCTCTCACCGCCTGATCCACAGTCCCTGAAAAGAAGGAGACACGTGGAGCCAGCCATCTTGAAAGACCCACGACAAGCTGCAAGCGTGACAACAGAGGCTCCCTCCAACTTGTGCTTTGGGTCCTGAGAAGCCCAACATCCGAGCAGCATCTGCACCGAAGGTGAGCCCTCCAGCATCTCCACGATCTGCGTGGGGCCCCTCTGCATTTTGCATCTCGACGCGCCTGCCCGGTCCCTGGCCCGTTGGCTAGTGGCCATTTTGGTGACGAACCTTGAACTCTACGATGCTGGTCTGGTTGCTCCAGACTGGCCCCAGCTGCTCTCCAAAAGAGCAGCCCCTCTGACCTTGCTGGTCAGAACAATCAGCTTTCTCCATTCTTCACGACTTCTGCCTTTGCCAAGGCTTGTTTGCTTCTTTCGAATCGCCGACACCGCCGACAGCGAGAGCCTGCGTGGGACAGCTCATGAACCGACTCCTGGACGTCGTCGACCTTCAGGGACCACGTGGCTGCGGAGACAAACTACACCTCATCACCTGTTTGCACCCGACATCGCCTGGTACCTACCTGGTGCCACGCCGGTCACTGGCTAGTGACCGTGAACACTGTCCCCTCTTCTTTCAGGTCTTCTACAACTCCGATCCACCCTTGGATCCACCGCATCTCTTCTGGACCGGCCGCCTGCAGCATCTTTGTCATCAGGCTCCATTGAACAGATAGACGAAACCCGACGCACTTCGAGACCTATGCACCCGCTTCCTGTGGGTGAGGTAAAGCTGGCACTCCGGTGCCCAAGTGTAGAGAAACATCTCTAGTGTCTGTGTTTTAAGTCTTAAGTTCGTAGTCCATCCAGAAGACCCATCTAGCAGTAACTTTTGAACTTTTACGCACCCATTGAAAACCTATGGGAGCCCGCGTGTAACTTTCCTCACTGCACACGCGACCCGTGAACCTCCTGGTCACTAACTGAAGTTAGCTCCTTGTAGGCCCAGCGATTCTAGAGGCCCTAGGCCTTTTCCCTTTCCTGTACGTGGTACTTATACCACTATTTTAGTATATGGTTTGATCGGCCACCAGGGCCTATCCATATAAAGTGCAACTTCTGTATATTGTAATACTTTCTTATTTAACGATTTGTGCTCCTGTGCTCATAAAGAGTCTAGGGGATACTTTGAGTAATAAATACATATATATTTTGAATCTATATCTGTGTGGTGTCCTTTCATTGGTATAAAGGGGGGTTACATATGGTAAAACAGCCTGCTTAACACGCTTTAACGAGTTTAGCCTCAAAGACTGCTTAGCCTACGCTACCACTAGGGCAGCTAGTCCGAAAAGGTTGACTTACAACCACACCATAAGGGTTGCTTGGCATGGTACAAGGTGGTCACTTTAACTAGTGAACATCATATACCAGGCCAACTTCTCACAGAGAGTTATTGCATTCTAGGTATAGTGCCATGCAGTCTATGCCCTTTAGCACTTGACCGTGCCATTCTTGCCTGAATTGCTGTAAGCTACTGCGAGCAGTGATTTTCAGTTTTCCTGATACATTTTAGGTGACTTGCTCCCTGCTGATCATAGCTACTGCTGTGATTATTTCCTTCTAACTGTTTTAACGGTTGCTACTGCTGTTGCTAGGGAACTCAGCTGAATTTCCAAAACTACTCTTTATGGGTTCTTGCTAGGATAGGTTAGGTCCTTTAGATTAAGATGGGGAATAATTCTTTATAAGACACACTATTTGGTATGCTCATTCTAACCAAAACTTTTTTCGATATTTCTGTAAACAGATTTGTCTGACTAACCTAAATAAAAAGACAAAAATACAGACTAATCTCTTAATGAGACAATAAACCTTTTAAAACTTCACCAAACCTCTCATCGTTGAGTGAAAATTATAACTCTGCAAGTTGATGATTGATTTAAAAATGTAATTGGGTTATGCTCCATTCTCACACAGTGGCAAAGATTCATCGAACCCAGGAAGAAATTAGCGTGGGAATAGGAGCACATCTTAGCACATTTCAAAGTGGAGCTGTGTATAACATTTTAATGAGATTTCCATGCTCACAAGAGCAGCTCTGACTCATAGCAATATAGTGAAAATAATTGCCTTATTCAGTAATAATATTGCACTGAGCCCCAGAGTGAGATGGTATTTCCAGTTCCCTAATATGGACTAATGTTAAAAGGAATGGCAGAGGATTTGCATCCAGTGTACATATCTACTTGCTGGATATGTACAGCCTTGCATTAATGGAAAGGGTTATTAATGTTTCATTGTATGAAAGAAAGACCAAATGATGAAGAGAGGTTATATTGGTTGATTTCAATTCTAGTCTATCCTGGTAAAGTATCTGTGAGGTTTATGGCCAGAACTTTAGATGCCTGAACTACGCATAAAAATTACTGCCAGGAGCTTCCACAGTCCTCCTTTCATTCCAATGTCATTGAGTGCTAATCAAATTCACATTTCAACTAAGGCAGCATGGAATAGAAAAGGCTTCCATTGGTTCATGTATAAACAAATGAGAAGGTGAAATATCAGAGCTGACCTAAAGCTAAGGATACCATTTTTTGGACTGTGGGAGGTGTAAGATTCAGGTGGAATGGGATAAAGAAAAAGAGAGCTGCTACTATGCAGTTTCCTTGCGCTCATCCAGGTTTCAGCCCATCTCATCTCTTTTAACGTTGCCCAAGTCTCTATTATCGTAGCAACATTTATACCTTGAAACTCAGTGAACCATACTGGCAGACATGAACATCAGTATCTACCTTAACGCACATGTCTACCAAGAAGGAGTTTCTTCCCAATGCTAATGTCGGCAAGCAACTCCCGTCACCCAAACTGGAGATGAAATGTAGGAATTTGCATCACAACTCCATAACTGTGCCAAATCACTTGGCTTCCAAATTGTAATCAATCAACTAACACATAACAAAGGCAGCCTTCTACCAACTGAATGTGGTTCTTGGAGTGAAGCTATTTCACCCAAACAAGGAGTTCAGAACTGGCAATTAGTTGCTAGTTTAGTTTCCCCCTGAATGGGACAATGTGTTACTAGCTAACCTTCCAGAAACTCTTCTGAAGAGTGCAGAGGCACACCTTAACAAAGATCTTCAGAAATTTGAGAAGATAACCTCAGTGCTCATAGGGACTCGTGTATTCAATACTCCTCACAAAAAACGTATTGCAATTTGCAACCAGTAAGGAATTTTACAAACTGATCTATGTTCTAATAGGTTGGTTCTTAAAATTTCAATTTGCAGTGGGTCTCAGTTCAATCTAGCTCCTGAATATTAATGAGGTAGGCCACAGACTGCAACTCCCTCTGACTGGTGAGCATCCAGTGGCGGTACTCCCTTATGGGCTCCAGGGATATGCCCCACCTTGTTTTTATTGTTTGTTTTTATTATACCAAGAGTGAATATTGTTATTATTCACTATTGGTATAATAAGCAAAAATTCTGACCTTCTTCGGGTCCAGCCTGAAAAAGCTAGCGAAACTGTCTGATGGCTGGCGCAGGCGCATGAAGGTGCTTGCTCCAGCCATCAGAGAGATAGTCTAGGTTTGGCAAAATCTCAGCCCTCGCCTCGAGGCCCTGATACACCTCTGTGCCCCCCCCATCTGTGATGTAATAAAGCGTCACAGCTAAAGATAGCCACACGCTGCAGGCTGACGCACTGCAGTGCCCGTGGCTACACACCAATCAGTCTGTCTGCTCAGCACTTACCCCACCCTTTTCCAACTAGTCACAGAGTAGGGAAAGGGAGGGGTGAAAGAGCAGAGACTAAAATCTGCTATCTGCGACTGCGTAGGTTCATAGTTTCAGTTTCATGCTTCAGTGCTATTTGACAAAGGAAGGAGCAGAAGTCCAAACAAGACCTAAGCAGGCAACAAAGTTATGTTAATTTTTTTTTAAATGTGGTGAGCTCATGTATGAGAGTAGGCGTCTCTAAGGGAGAGCTTGATTATGTATGAGCATGTGTGTGTGTGTGTGTGTGTGTGTGTGTGAGCGTGTGTGTGTGTGTAATGAGTCAGCGGGAGTGAGACTGTGTGACAAGAAGAATGAGTATGAGTGAGATTGAAGGTGAGTGACTAAGGGAGAAATGACAGTGAGTGTAACTGAGTAATACTGTGTGTGTTACTTAGTGAGTCAGGGTGAGACTAAGTCAAAGTCTGCATGACTCTAAGTGAGTCACACTGAATTAGAGTGAGAATCCATAAAACTGAATGAATCAAAGTGAGTCAGAGTGAATGCGAATGAGTGAGACTAGTGGGAATGAGTTAGGGTGAGTAAGACCAGGTGAGACCGGCTGAGATTGAGTCAGAATGAGTGGGACTGAGCAAATATGAGTGAAAATAAAAGGGACTGAGTAAGAATGAGTCAGACTAGGTGAGTCAAAGTGATTGAATGAGTAAGTGAGAATGACTAGTAATGACTTAGAATGAGCGAGATTGACTTAGACTGAGTGAGACTCAGAGAGATAGAGGGAGACAGGGTGAGACTGAGTGAGTAAGAATGAGTGGGAATGCATGGGGGCTGAGTGAGAATTTGTGAGACTGAACTAAATCAGAATGAGTGATAATTAGTTAGACTGATTGAGTCAAATGGAGTAGGAGTGATTCATAGTGAGTGAGACTGAGTCAGGCTAGGGGAGTCAAAGTGAGAACTGAGTGAGAATAAGTGGGAATGAATGAAAATGAGTAAGACTAGGTGGGTCAGAGTGATTGAGAATGAGTGAGAATGAGGGAGATTGACTGAGATTGTGATACAGAGTGAGTCAGTGAAAGGGAGACTGGGTGAGTCAGAATGAGACTTAGTGAGAAAGAGTGGACTGAGTGCGAATGAGTGAGAATGAATGAGACTGATTGAGTCAGAGTGAGAATGAGTAAATGGGAATGAGTGGGACTAAGTGAGACTGTGTGCAGCTAAGTGAATCAGAGCATCATTACGTGAGTCAAAGTGAGCCTCAGTGAGTCAGATTGAGAATGAGTGAGACTGGTTGAGTCAGAGTGAGATTGAGTGAATCATGATGAATGGGACTGAGTGAGAATGAGTGAGTCTGAATGGGTCAGAGTGAGAATGAGCGAGACTGTGTGAGTCATGGAGACCGAATGAGGCTGAATGAGTCAAAGTGAGTAAAAGTTCAAGTTCGAATAAGGGAATGGGAGTGAATGAGATGGAGAGAATATGTGAGAGAGTAAAACAGAGTGCAAGCCAGCGTGAGAAAAACGTCTGACCCCAATGAGAAAAAGTCAGGTTCGCTCATTGGAATTCAAGCCAAGGTTTACACCTCTCCACTTTTAAAGGTCATCAGCCGCCACTATAGGCATCACAGGGATGCAGGCCTGCTAAGGTCAGCACAACACTATGTCCTTGATTGCCTTTAAATAAAGTAAATGTTTTGTTTATGGCAGTGCTGTGTTTAAAAAGAAACATTTGTTATTTAAAAAAAGAAAAGTTTCATATTTAAAAAAAAGTTTGTGTTGGAATTGATAGTGGTCCCTGGACTATTGCCTACACCCCAACCTGATAAAAATTGCCTTTAAATGCACGGCACCAGGAGGGACCGAATTTGAGGCGGCACACCACCCTTGCCGACTGTGTGACTACAGGGGGTTGCCCTCTTCTCTTGTACCAGCTTCAGAGAATGATACAGTAAACTCGATCTCAAATAAGAGTATGTGTACTGGACCACACCACATAATACAGGTGCAGTAACCTTTGGTACATCGATATACTAGGGACAGGAAAGGAATTTTAGCATAGGGATCGGACAGTCCTGATGAAAGCCGGTAGGGATACGGATTCTGGCAGAAGCATGTCGACCTTCTTACAGAACGGAGGGGTGTAGGGTGCATAAAACACTCACTTCACCACCATCCTATGGTATGAATTACCTTTTTATCCCTGACAAGGGAATCCAGGAATAAAATTGTTATTAGGATATCCCTTAGTTTGTTTTAAGATTCACAATCTGCACTTTTCACTTTTTCTCTTCCTTTTTTACTTGTTTGTATTGTCTCCCCCACCCTATTTCTCCTCCTCGAGCGTTGGTCTGCGCTGAGGCGTCGCAGCAGCCCTATGATGAAGCATGCCACAATGCGTTGTGGGTGAGGGCAGTTTTTACAAAGTAATTGTGCTTTTGCTACACTTTATTGTATATTGATACCAGTAAAAATTGCGATCTCATGAATCCTTACTTCTTTTCTGTGTGAGTATACTAAGTATGAGGAGGCTGGAGTAAGGCGTTATCCTACTTCCCCTTTTCTGTGTAGATTGTGTAAGCATCACCAGCTACAGAAGATGCTAACCCAGTTTTCTTCATATGTGCAAGAGTTGCCTTTGCATAGTGACTTTGCTTTGGAATGCAACTCTCTCAAAACCTGGGGTATGAGTTGGGATCACACAAAACTTACATGAGAAATGTAAACATAAACCACAAATATGATTCCCTACTTAGTTTGCAGGAAATCATTTAAAAAGCGTAGGCTCGCCAGTAGCAGGTAACAGTAGCCAGAGTTCTTGGAGATGTGCCCAAACCAGATTCTAAAGTCTTGAATCTTGGCTAATGTTTGGTCAAGACATTAATTACCACCTGAAGTGCTTATTACCCCTGCTGTCGCTCCCTAAGATATCTGACAGGAAAAGGTTGGCTTAGGTGAATGTGAAATCGAGCCTTGCGTCTTATAGTCGAGTTTATTTGGGCTCCCTAGGAAATGACACAGTGTAATGCAAGCGAGCAGTAGAAGGTGAAATGCTAAATATTCAGACGTGTTCATGAAGTGGCGGGGATAACAGTGGCCCATGGATTAGGTCTGTACAGCAGTGTTGTGAGGAAAGTTTTCACTTCACACTTGAGCAAATATACGCATTACCCTTTGCTTACGCAAAAAATGAGCATGTACAGCTGCTAACGTGTTTCTGTTCTTTTCAGTGGGAAATATTTTTCCTTGTGATCACAACTCATACCCCAGGTATACCTCCTTCAACTACACTTCCTGCAATTTTGTTGTCTTCCCTCCCTATTCAAATCCTTGAAAGAGAATTTCTCCTTCCCTTGACAGGTGTAAATCTCCGGCCCTTTCTATATATTAGGATTCTCGGGGATCCTAATATGTAGACCTCCTTGTCCATGTCCTGGGTACGCGGAAGCTTTACCAGATATAGCGGCTGGTCATGCCACTGAAAAAAATTGTTTTACTTTGCTAGGAGACTTAAATATTCACTAACATCCCCCTGGTGTCAAATATTTTACTGGATCTAGATTGTATGCTTCTCACAAAATGGGTAGAAGGGCCTACTCATGTCAAACAGTGGCGTAACAAAGGCCACCGCATCCCCCACAGTGCGTGGAGGCCAGAGATCCACGGGGCACCCTCAGCGCAGTATCCTTGCCTGAAAGTTCCCAAGTAAATCGTAAGGGTGACCCCTCCAGGTACTTTGCAGGGGGCCTTCTCAAGTTTTGTTTTGCCATTAATGTCAAAGGCCATCTCTAGACCCAGTCGTCAGCAATGAGCCTAACCTCAAAATGATGAGTCTTCATCCAATGGTCTGGACCGATCATGCCCTTATCTCAATCATACTGGAGGTTCCCGTTGCAATGGCTGATGCCAAGGACCCTATGAGCCAGGGCCATGGGTGGTCAAAACTCAGGAAAGAAACATGGATATCCACACTTGATAATACCAGGCCAGTGTTAGGAAATTACCCGTGGGCAGCAAATGCCACGGTGAATGAGTGGATTAATAATGCCCTTGATTACATAATTTCCTTCTCAATTTTAAAAAGGGGACACAAAGAAAAATCCACACCTTGGCTCAATGACCATTTAGTCTCCTTAAAAAGGGTGTGAAAAATTGGAGTCAAAGTGGAGACATAAATATGATCATAATGCAAAACTTATCTAATACGGGCAGCCACCAGGCATCATCATCAAGAGATAAAAAGGGTACAAGCTGCATTCCATAAAGACCTACTGGGCAAGGAAACTTTCTTGTATTGTAAAAACCCTTACTACTCCTAAAATATAAAAATCACTGCCTAGTCCTTCAGAAGGACCCTGCAATGAATTAGCAGCCTACTTTCAAAATAAAGTGTGTGATATCTACAGTGAATTAAAAAAGAGTAGGAAAGCTTTATCTACTGGTCCAGAGACACTGCCTTGGGCTGAAGAGACAGACTGTCTCCATGATTTTCTCCTAATCACTGAAGAAGCACTTCCAGTCCCGTTTGAGCAAGTGAAATCGGGCTCTCCCTCAGACTGGGCCCCTCCCCACATTCTCTCTCATGGAAGCCAAGACATTTTTCCCTTTATCCGGGAATTACTAAATCTTTCAATTTCCACAGGCCTAGTCCCCCAACAATGGAAACGTGCTGTGATCAAGCCTCTGTTAAAAAAGCAGATTCTTGACTGTGCCTGCCCGGGGAACTATAGACCTATATCTCAGCTTCCGGTTCTAGAGAAGCACATCAATCAGCACCTGTGTGGGCATCTAGAGGACAACTTGCTTCTTGATGATAACCAGAATAGCTTCCCTCCGAAACACAGTATGGAATCTGCGCTATTGGTGGTAACGGAGGAGGTAAAATGAATCCTTGATAAAGCAGCGGCAGCTATTTTTCTCCTCGACCGGAGTGCAGCATTTGACATGGTTGACTATGAGACCTTGGTACTCAAGTTGAGGGAAATTGGGGTTAGGAGTGATGCTCTCAAATGGCTCTAGTCTTTTTTAAAAGAAAGATCTTTCCAGATAATGGAATCCCCTTGTTATTCAAAGGTGGTCACATTAAAGTGCGGGGTCCCGCAGGGATCTGCACTCAGCCCCATCCTCTTTAATATTTATGTTCGACCATTGGCCTCCATTGTTAAGGAATTTGGAGTGTCTATTGTCTCCTATGCTGACAATACACAGCTTGTCGTATCCCTGCCTCGAGAAAGTGGCTCACTCGATGGCACACTGCTCACTTAAACTAAACTGAGCCAAAGCGAACTGATGATACTGGGGAACATTCTATCCCCAGTGACACAGTTGGCTGGCCGAATACTATGGGGACCCCATCTTCACCGTCCCCTCCTATAAAAAGCCTAGGTATGTGGCTTGATAGCTCCCTCTCAATGGAAGCACAAGCCAAAAATGTACTGGCTCCTGCTTTGTTATGTTGAGAAGCCTGCGGAAAATTCTGGCCTTATTACCCACCCTTTCAGAAGAGTTGTGGTCCAGGCACTCATTTTGTCACAACTGGACTATGGGAACTCCTTCTATTTGGGCTCGTCCAAATCGGTTAAAAAAGATTTCAAATTGTGCAAAATGCCATGACCAGAACCATCTTTAACCCGTTCCGTGCTCATGACGGAACCACTCCGTCATGAGCCACGGGTGCGCTGTGCTCATGACGGAGTGGTTCAGTCATGCTGCGGCCGTTGGCGGCCGCTCCGCCCACGCGGCGCTAATTCCCCGCCTGTGCGGGCGATTAGCACAGTGGGCGGAGTCGTGACGAACCACTCCGTCATGAGCACAGCTCGCCCGTGACTCATGACGGAGTGGTTCCGTCACGAGCACGGCGGCACTGCAACTGCCCCCAAACCCCCCCAGCGCCGCGGCGGAATTCCTGCCGCGGCGAAGGGGTTAAGATACCCAAATGCTCTTCAGCCAAGAATGCCTTGGTCTCCTTGCACTGGCTCCCAGTAGAGAACAGAATAAATTCAAGGCACTATGTCTAGCTCACAAGGCAATAAATCACAAGGGACCTCATAAGATTAGAGCTCTTTTGACATCCTATATCCCGGTCAGGACTCTAAGATCTTCTAATACGGGTCTCTTAATGGTTCCACGTATTCAGAGGGCCAGATAGGGTGGAGGATCCTTCTCCTACCTGTCCCCCAAATGTTAGAATTCAATGCCAATTGGATGGAGAACGGAGCCTGATGAAGCCACATTTAGACAGCACCTCAAAACGTGGCTCTACTCGAACTAATCTTTTTTTGGCTCAACTGAATCTACAGACCTTAAGGTGCACGTTTTGACTCACATAGCGCTGTGAGGCCTCAGGGTAGCTACGCGCTCTGTAAATCCACATAAGATAAGAGAGTAGTTTGTGAATGCCAACAATTGTACGTTTATAGCTGTTTGCAAACATACAATCCATTCCAACTCTGCAGCACCCAATCACCGACCCTGATAGTGTGACATTTGAAAATTGGCTTTTGCAACTTGTAAAACAGACTATCTCCATATGTAAGTAAATTTACATGTGCAAATTGCTTTGTAAATCCGTCCCTATGTTTTAAGACACGTTTGAAGAAATTGCTGCTTTATCTGTTATCTTCCACTACTGGAAAGTGGACTCTGCGCCCTGTATGTACAACAGCTATGCTATAGTGCGAACATGACCCAGGTGGGTATCAGAGCGCTTCACAATTATGGTAGGTAGGATACAATATTGTGAAAAGAACATAGTCATATATTGTTTTTCTTCGTAAACTGCCCTCCCCAGTTCATCTATAAGGAGTCCGCGCTCTCCGTGCCAGAACGCTGGGCCGCAGGCTTCCTGCGCCATCGCAAAGCAGACACTTCTCACCGCCATGTTGTATCTGCAGCTCAGCAGCTGTGTCTGTGGGGCAGCACCGCCACACCAGCCCTACAAACTAAGCAGCGGGGTTGTTGGCCAGTTTACGCCCTTAACGTGCGTGATGGCGCCAGTATGGAATGAAAGCCCAGTACACGCACATCCGGCTGGAGCTGTTTAATAAGAGGAGCCCTTGTCGTGAACCGTGGCGCTGTCCTCCTGGTAGTCCTTGTGTGCCGAAGATGAGCACTCGAGCAGACCCCATCCGGGCATTTAACAGTGGGATCTCTCTATGATGGGCGCTCGGCGTGAAGACCCCGCGTTTATGATGCTCCGCGAAGTCTTCTGTTCCAATATGCCCCGGGCACGAAGCCATAAACCAAAATTAGCCCCAACAAGGATTTGTTCTGACTGTCGGGCAAGTTATAAGATCTGAGAATTGATGCTCAAAAGACAGATTAGCCAGAGGGCGCTACTTCAAGTGGAAAATTCTGGGCGCTGCAGTGGAAATGTTCGCCATTCATTTAAACTTTATGGATGTGCTTAAACTGCCAGGCCACAAACACTGGCACGATTATCTTATACTGCCCCAGACCGGTGGCATCCCTGGCAGAAACATGAGAGGCTGCGCACTGCGCCTTTGAACAATCTCGACTAAACATTTTAAACGTTAACACAAATGACGCAACACAGAAAGAAGGCTGTCTCTTTATTTGAGAGTAAAGCCTGTCACCATAAGACATTTTACCATCATAGCATAGCCCTATCTATTACAATTAAGCTTAAGATTTAAATTTACATTATTACAATTTAATTTAACAGAATGAACTAGAATTACAACACGAACTTGTAAAAGTCTCAAAAACATTGAGCAAACGAACGGCGAAAGTTCATAGTTACTGAAGTAGATTTTGCTCAGTGTTCTGTGCAAAACAAAAGAAAGAATTGTGTCCGCCTGCAATGCAACTGGTGCTCATGTAAAGCGCCATATAGAACTCGGAGGAAACAAATCACCCTAAAGAACATGTCTTCATAAGACATTCATTTCACTTGAAGCAGTAAGACTGCCACATGGAGTATGGAATATTTATCATGCATACATGTCAACAACATTTACAGCACAATAACCTTTGCCAGACCAAGACCCTATCTTTTGTTCTGTATCCCAACACCCAGTAATGGCGAGGGCCACCTGTGCCACGTGCTTCTTTGGACCCAGTGATCACTGGTGCAAGAATATCAGAGAAGAATCTGATTAGCCATGACTACCAGTGTGGGTGCCTAGTGGTCATTGGTGAGGGTGCCAACCACTCTCAGGGAAACCAGAGGCCATCAGCATAGATACCCGCATTTACCAGAGTCAATATTGTCCATCAATATTATGGGTCATACTCTCCATCAGCGTCAAAGTATCAGTGCCTATTCTTACGATGGCAATGCTAGTCACCCCAACACTGGAAATTGGGGGCTCTGGCACCTGCTCTATAGAGTGTGAGGCAGAAGAAAACCTCTGCTGTCGAGAAAAGGACCAAAAAACATAGGCAAAGGTTTGATGGAGGGGCAGGTTAGACGCAGAATCAGGACCTTGATATAGTGTCTCACTAAGATCCCGGCGACTTTGCCTGCTGCTTACAACATGGTGTCCAGGTGAGCTATATTCATAGATGCGAGAAATGTAATTGCTCTCCACTGGTTCCTCTAGGTTATTTATTATATTTCCTTTGTTTCTTCGAGCTTCCTCATTTAAGTGTCCTTCTTGCCTCATTCCTCAAGTGCTTCTTTCCCTGCACTCCAAGAGAGTGGGCCCCTTATATGGTGGTTGTAGGACTAGGCACTGCACATTTCCGTGATTACAGTGTGTTTCAAGGATGCCCCTGTGGATCCTTTGGTCCGCTAGGATTCTAAGTCCTGACAGGTTGGGGAGACAAGTCATACTGTCATGGGTCAAGGGCAGTGTGATCTCCTAAAATATATAGCCTGGACCACTGGTAACATACAATTAGAGGACACTGCTGTTTTGTCTATGAATATCACTGTCCGCCAAGATAAAGTAGGTAGATCTGTGTGTACAAAATCAGGCCAGCTTAACCCTAGGGTTCTGCAGCGGTCCTTCTTTTTTACCTTCTCACTGCACGGTCTTAGCTCCCTGCTCTTTGGCAGCTCCTGCTGCTCAATGCCGGGTCCTGGAGCCCTGATCCATCCATGCCTGTGTATGACTGAATGAGGCACATTGCCCCTTCACTCAGAAACAGTCAACAGCTCTTTTCTCTCAGACAAATCTAAAATATCCTTCATCTGATGAATACAGCGTGGAAAGCTTTGGTTCAAACCACCCATGAGATAGAAACTGGTCATGGTTCATATGCGTAAATCTCAGCAAACACAGCCACATCAAGCCTGCCCTTAAAGCTTCCCGCTCGTTCCCTGAAGAAACCAGAATCAAATCCAAAGTCCTCTGCACAGCCATAAATCCACTGGGACAAAGGCTAACAATTCCTGTACAAAAAACCCCCGCACATGGTAATGTGCCCCGTAGCGCTCCTGTGGGGCAGGAGGGCTCCCACACTTCAGGTGGCCCAATTAAGTCTTAAACCTATGGATAGTGGTGAGAGGTGGAAGTCTCTGGGGACCCTCATCCCCTTCTGAATGTGTAACCCATCATTTTGCTTATACCCAACAGCCTACTTGATATCATTCAAGAGGATGAAGCAAAGAGGCAGATCTATGGGACAATGCCTAAGGTTGAGGAACGACCTCAACTCTTCTCTGAGATGTAAACCAAGATACAAATAATGGAGGAAACTGCTGAAAACCAAACTATTTAGGTGCTAATTCTACCTGAAACCCCTATAGAAAAGAGACGAATACAGGAATATCAGCTAACGGTACTCAACCTATGCGATATGACTCAACAAACCATCCCTCCCTCTTTCACCTAGCTGGAGAATATTGTACTCCATCAGCAAACAAAAGTTGACAGCCAATGCCTCCTTAACTCCCTGCATACGTGTGGATGAGCACCCAAGACTTAACTCAAAGAAGGCAGCGCACTATTCAGTCTGCCTATATCACTACACAATTATCACAGTTGTAATAAAGATAAGTACATTCAGCATGGCTGGAGAGTTTTTAAAAAGACACAGTACTGAGTGATAGCTCACAATATGTGAAGCATACATGAAAGTTAAATAATAAAAATGGCACTAATTATACTGCAAAATTACCAGTAATGCCATAACAATATGGTGATATATCTGGGGATGTAAACACTATATGCCATTTGCGATAACTACATGACCAAAGACCACAGCAAACTCAAGAAAGCTTGAAACACAACACAGTAGGTAGTGTAAAAATAGTTAAATGGTGCATAGAATGCGTGCAAAGTTGTAATATTTGCCAAACAGTGTGCATTAAAAGGGAGGATTGCATTCTTGAAATACAAATTGTGGTTCTTGTCCTATGGGTTCACAAATCTTACTATTCACGATCCTGATAGCAAACACCTGGATTGGCTAAATCAAAGAAAATACTGGGGCAAACGATACCTTAACATGTGAATGTTTTGAAGCCTTGTGCCCTAATGACTCTGGCTCATCCAATTTACACTCAGTGGGGCCAACCTTGATGGTGAAGGGAGCAGATGACAATCTGACACACAAGGACAATGGCGAATGAGCCTCACAGTGCACCGCCCACACCTTTCTGCATCTGGTTAGCATGCAGGACTTATCTACAAAAAATATGTTTATAACATGCACACCTTGTTTTTCCTACTTACTCTAAGCAGCAGTATAATCAAAGTGATCACAATAATCTGTGGTGCAACCTCGTAATCCCGACCAGCCCCTGTCCGGTAAAGTAAATTCAAATGAATGTAGGACTACCATGGGCTAGACCTCAGCGCATGAAGTAGGTTCAGGGGACCAGGTAAAACAATAACAGCTGTGACTGAGAGGGACTACTTTCACCATTCAGATTCATCAACCAGCTTTCCTGTTTTTGTATTAGTTGCTTTTTAAGGCAGCCCTTCATCAATATCTTGCGAGGGGAAGAGAGGTTTTTTATGCCAAGTGCTATAATCTCTAGACTCCTTGAGCTTGTTGGGGGCTTCTAAAGAGGAAATCTTAGAAGCAGGGCAGACCACACCAACCTCAGCAGTAGCTTCATACTTGCTGCCAGCCAAGAGGACATGCTGTATGTCAGGAGCAGACCTTATGCCAGTATAACCTGGGCATTCAGTATATACTCTAGACAATGGTTCACCTGTTATTCATTCACACGAGCTTGGTAGACAAGCAAATAAATATATTCTAAGCAAACAATTAATGTGTTGAAACCACTAATACACTCTAGCCTTATGGGGGTTTTAATTAAACGGGAAAAGAATAGTGTCTACACATATAGTGTCGTAATTTGTAGACCACATAGAAATTGTGCAAATCTCATTTAAAAGCACCAAGAAGTCTGCAATGTATTAGTGGTTTTACTACATTAATTGTATGCTTAGAACATATTTCTTTGATTATCTACTAAGTTCTTATGAATTAATTCCAGGTGAACTATTGTTTTGAGTATAAGCCAAGAGGAAACGAGCAGCTGCCGGTCCCACATTCTGGAAGCGTCACAACAACTTCCAATCAGGCCTGAGTCGAAGAAAGTTTTTTCCAACCAATATTCTGCAGTGCCACCTAAACATTTTGAACCACAACCCAATTTTTAGAACGACAATCTTTCGCAACCCATCTAGCTTTAATGGACATGAGGCGGGCGAATTTTAATGTAACTATAGCATCATGTGGGAGTGTACCGTCATTTACAGGCAGCATATTTTACATTGAAATAACCACTAAATTTGCACAGACATACCTTTTTACTGATAAAACTATGTTGCACATAAATGATAATGTGTGGAAATTGGATTTTAGTGAAATTTATCATTTGTGTTTCATCAAGTAAAGTGTCTTGATTTGTTTTGATCCTATTAAAATCTTTGGGTCTGATTTATATGTTGGCAGAGAGGGAACTCGTTGCAACAGAGTTCCCTCCCTGCCAACACAGTGGTCCGCCCACGTGACTTAGAAGAGGACGAACCTTAAGTTTGCCTATGGCGGTGACTACTCTTTGTTCGCCGCCGTCAACTTTTCTTTATGTCTGTCCACCCAATTAGGATGGGCGAACACATTGTCGTTTTTTACTGGCCATCACTGCCAGGCAAACCCTGATGTTAAGGGACAGTTAAAAGAAATAATACCCCCTCGCCATGGGGGATGCTCCCATGGCGAGGAGGAAATTATCTTTTTCATTTCAAAAAAGAAAATCTGGCTTTGAGAATTTCTTTTTGGAAATAAAAATGAAACAGTTTGGTGCAAGACTCCGTCATGTTGAAGGACCCCCTGCACCAACTGTTAAAAGGAATCACCGTGATGGGCCACTGATTTAGAAATGACTACTAGCTTGGCAGTCATTTCTAAATCTGATGGAACAACAGTTCCTCCGCTAGTATATAAATCAGGCCCTTTGTTTCCATCACACTTCAGAATTACACAAAAATGTGCTTCACTTTTTGCTTTCCTACCTGCTGAATTTGTACCGTTTTTTTTTTCATTTTACTAAGGGCGATACGGCCGGCCATAGATAGTGGCAATTGTATCCACCTATCTATTTGCGAGGATAGCTTGTCAATAGCTGGTCCATAGTTCAACTGTATAACTTGTCCCTTTTCCCGGTGCAAGTGTACCCCCAAATACTTGGTAGTCTCGCGGTCCACTCGCAGAGGGTATTCTGTTTCGTCCGTCACGGTCGCGTCAGTTATGGGAAACAATACCGACTTTCCACAATTGATTTTTGAACCCGAAACGCAACCGAAACGCTCTATTTCGTCGATCAGAGGCTGGAGATTGCTTTGTGGGTGTCACACAAACAACAAGATGTCGTCCGCGTACAGGGACATCAACAGTGGACCGGCGGGGGATTGTAGGCCACGGAACAAGTGTTTTTCTTGAAGGTGTCGGACCAGCGAGTCCATCGCGATAATGAACAGGAGCGGGGATAAGGGGCAACCCTGCCAGGTACCACGGTAATGGGAATGGAAGGAGAGAGGGACCCATTAACCCTCAGGCGTGCTGTAGGAGAAGAGTATAGCAGAGCGATGATGGCTATAAAGTTGGAGGGATGGCCAAGTTTACGAAGCGATGCCATAAGGAAAGGCCACTCAAGGGAATCGAAGGCCTTTTCCGCGTCTAGCAGCGTGACTGCAGCGGGCGTGGTAGGCTCAATACTGTTGAGGACAGAAAATACCGTGCAGATATTGAGGGTGGTAGAGCGATGTGGTATAAACCCTGATTGCACCGGGGAGAGAATTTGGTCCATCAATAACGACAGTCTCGAGGAGAGCGTTTTGGCCAAAACCTTATTATCGAAATTTATGAGGGTTATCGGGCGATAGGACGAGCAATGTGTGGGATCCTTGCCAGGTTTAAGTATCAAGGAGATGGCCGCCTCGCGCATGGTAAGAGGGAGTGTGCCCGATTCCAACGCTTCAGCCAACACCTCCAGGAGCTGGGGCGCCAGACTCTCTTTAAACGCTTTATAGAATATTCCAGTAAGGCCATCAAGGCCCGGGGCTTTGGAGCCCGAGAGTTCATCTATAGCCAATTACATTTCATCAACTGTGGAGGGGTGCACCAGAAATTCAGCTTGGCCCTTGGTCAGCCTGACCATTGCCACCTCCTCCAGATATGCAAGGTGCTGTGAGAAACCCTCAGGCAGTGTGGTGGAGTAAAGAGAACGATAATAGGCCATTCGTTCAGCTACAATATCCGAGTCAGACGTGGCAACGGTCCCATCTTCACGGACTATAGATGTAATATGCCCTTCCCCCTTAGGGGGGTTCACCAGACGAGCCCGGGTGCTCACCCTCGCCGTAGCGTCGCACCAAGCAGTTTTTGCCAAGTAGATTCGCTTCCCTGTCCGCATGGTCATTGAAATCTAGCAACAGCGCATTGCGCTTGGCCTGCACCGTCGGATCGGGGGAAGACTCGCCTAGGAGGGCCAGTTCAGCTTCCACCCCTGCTAGGCTGCCACGGATCGATCGCAGCACCCTACCCTGCTTGGAAATAATGATCCCAGAATGAACGCCTTGAAAGCGTCCCAGAGGGTGGAGTAGTGCGGCACCGATTCAGTGTTTAGGGCGAAGTACTCCGTAATGGCCTCCTGGACCTCAACACGAAACACCTCGTCCAGGAGAGCCAATACGGGAAAGGACCACCGATGCTCCCACCCCGCTGAATGGGGACTCAATAGGCGTAGAAGTATGGGAGATGAATTTGTACAGTTAATTTACAGGTATTTACATTTTGTTGTGTGTTACAAAAATTACATTTTACGGCCTTTTCTTTCACACACCCTGTGCCCAGCAAAACCGCAAATAATTCACTTTACTATTCTTTTTCTTACTGCAAAGAGAGAGGAGTTGGTACACACCAATCCCCATGTTAACCCTTTGGGTGTTCATGACGGAATGGTTCCGTCATGAGCACCAGTGCTCCTGTGCTCATAACAGAACCATTCTGTCATGAGTACAGGCACACAAAATCCCTCTGCTGCAGACAGCAGAAGGATTTCCCATTTTTTAGGTCTCGCGTGGCGTTGCAGGGCAGAGCCCTGCTCCGCCTCCGCGAGAGATTTTGTAAGACAAGACTTTCAGAAGAGGGCTTTAAGTCTCGCCCCTCATTTCCCTTGGCTGGCGTCACCGTTTATGCTAAACAGTGGCCTGCCATTGGAAATGAGGTTTTTATGTGGACATCCTTTCGCCTCCGAGCCGACTCGGTGGCCTGCTTTGCGTCCGTCGCAAAGCACTGTAGTGGAGACGGAGTTTTGGATACACAAATTGCTATATTAGCATAAGCGTCTTAGAAGTTAGAAACGCCATCTTGCCACTTTTGCTGCTTTTGCACACGACACTGCAGAGTGATGCTGTTATATGAAAACTGCTTGTCTGCCTTTTCTTCACATGAGAAAGGTCTGTTGTTCACATCCCTAGACGTGCACCGCGACCTTGGTCTGAACATTGTGTGCAGAACCAGTCAGGGCCAACAAACAATGTATGCTTTTGAATTCAGGTTGATCGGCCCACGCTGTAGCCATTACACGCACACAGCTGCAAATATTTGAAACTCAAGCGCCTTTAATATTGCAGTTTGCATGCATTAGACACACATTCTGGAAAAGAACCTTTCCAGGCACAGAGCACAGCTGATCCTGTGATGTGATCCACCTCAGCTGATATTTACGGTATGGGGTTCCCCATTCAAACCTAGAGACCGTCTATTAGTGTAATAATACTAGCTTACTAGCGAAGGGAGGGTGGTTGTATTCCACTATCATTTGTAATAGGATTTCTCCCTTCATTTTCTATGGTATTGTAGCAATGCTGATGGTTTTGTTTTTAATCATCTGTCTGCTTATGTTAGCCAAAGTACTGCATCTTAGGACACGTAGTTTATAAAATAAACGTTTTAAACTTTTCTGTGTCTCTGATTACTCTTGTTGTGGACTGATAGGAGAATAATAACGAACAGGTATTTCTGATTCCCACCATTCCTGAGAGTACTCTAATTAGCATGTTCTGGGATGTCTAATCATTGGTAGCTTCGAGATGATATGAAGAGCGAATGAGACACTGATGCTAGTCGGATAGGGGTTCTGGGTACTGAGGCAAGTTTTTGGTACACCGCAATTCACTGAGGTCCTGGTTTCCTGCGCATAGTTCTGTGCATGAGCAGAATCCCTGCCACAGCACTTTCTTATCTTTATGGAGCCATGTGTTTCTAACACATGGCCCCATAAAGACAAAAATCGAGGCTTGTTTCCTCTTTGCCTTTGGTTCCCAGTGCCATTTCTGGACGAAGCCCCCTCCCCCAGCTTTGCAGGGATCTGCAGCCGCAGCAAAGCAGCCCTCGACTGCTGATAGTGAGCAGAGAATCCAGACGGAGTCCTGTTAATATTCTAAGAAGCTCCCGATGAAACCCGGCAGTGGTTTCACGCAACCTTTGCTGTGACAACATGCTCGAAACTGAATTCCTTTCACCACGCTCTCCTGGCATGACAAAGCTTAAAAGACATACATACGTAAGACCTTCACCCACCCCCATCGCATGGGCACAGGCATCCCCAGCAAACGTGTCATTTCGCCCAGTCCGCTAAGGCTAATTGTCCAACAGGGGGACTTCAAATGCCATCTTAGAATCTCTGCCTGTCAGCAGGAGGACGAGGCTAATGGAGCATCTCGCGGACAGACCACAAAGCCGCTTTTCCTAAGCCGCGTAGGGCACTGCCCTTTTTACGATGCTGGATATTTAAAACAATAGCAAAACTATCGCTGTGTATTTTCGCTCTGCAGTCACATAGGATCCACACCTTAAAGGGAAAAAGTGAATACAGTTGCTGCCGAGAAATTGCCTCCATGCCAGGTGTTTACACTATCCTCAAAACAGAAGTGTGGTAAACAATAGTAATAGCTGCAAACTGCCTGCCCAAGATTCCCAGCAGAACATGCTTATGTGAAATGCAGTAACTTTGATGGGATCTGAGACTGCAAAGGAAGCCTTATGCAACTCAAAATATATCCCTGCTGCTCACACATTTCTCACAGACAGCAGCACAAAGTCTCCACATTTCACCTTATACCGCCCTGTACAACTCGCACTGTACATGCGCAGTTCGCCGTGTGCGGATTGTAATGTGTCACAGACCTGCGGATTTGCAGACAATTCATCTGGGCTTGTTAAGCAAACTTACACCACTAGGAAAACAAATGTTGCTGCTGTGCGACTCCAGTCACCAAAACAGTTTACACTGAGAGGAACTGATACCCAAAGTTACTCAGTCATGGTTCCCATTTACCAGGCCGTGTGGACTCGCTGCAACCTGTGGGCCGCACTGTGCGCATGGATGCGCAGGTGTTGGTGCGCAGCAACGAGGGGCCGCACGCTCAGGGGCAGGGGTTAACCCATAGCTCTGAACAGAAGTGGGTCATCGCCACTTAAGGCGTGTATCAGCCCCTGCTCCGAGCACAGACTGTGCTCGGAGCAGGGGCTGATAAACACGGAGCAGGGGCTGCTAAACACCTCAAGTGGCGATGAACCCTCCTTTGTTCAGAGCTATGGATTAACCCTGTGGCGAAACGTGGGTGCCAGAGGCACTGACGTAAGCACAGAAGATGGGAGTCGTACTAGTTTCCGGTAAATAAAAAAAACTATAATTAGGGTGCAGTGGGCTCATTAGATCTCAAGGCCCCGGTGCCACTACACCTGCTGCACTCTTCATAGCTAGACTCCTGGGGTTATTATCCATCCTCCTGATCATCTGCACTCAGAGTAGCGAGGCTGCCAGCGCACCTGCGGTAGCCCCCCTGTGCTTAGAGCACTGGGGTAATACCAGAGTAAGGTGACCTCACCTGTCCTTGGGGACGTTGGGCTCTTGGACTAAGCGGGTGCTCGGTGCCACCTTCCGTGTGCAGACACTCTGAGTGCACAGTTTCTGGGCGGTAGCTTGAAGGGGCTAGAGGGGCTACAGGGGCCCTGGTGGCTGCTTCCCTTTGCATAGTGTGGCGTTGTTTGGGACTTTGGTAGCCTCCCCCTCATGTTCATGGCTGCGTTGTTCAGGAATTTAGTGACACCCGGTCCTCACAGTGATGCCTTTCAGGACTAGGAAGACAGCTCCTCCGTGCCCTGTGTTCCTTGGGGAGTCGGCATGGATCTGGTGCACGGTCTGTGGGAGGCATGGATCCGGTGCACGGTCTGTGGCGAGGCATGGATGCGGTGCATGGTCTGTGGGGAGGCATGGATGCAGTTCACGGTCTGTGGGGAGGCATGGATCCGGTGCACGGTCTGTGGGGAGGCATGGATGCGGTGCACGGTCTGTGAGGAGGCATGGATGCGGTGCACGGTCTGTGGGGAGTCATGGATCCGGTCCACGGTCTGTGGGGAGGCATGGATGCAGTGTGCGATCTGTGGGGTGGCATGGATCCGGTGCACGGTCTGTGGGATGCATGGATCCGGTGCATGGTCTGTGGGAGGCATGGATCCAGTGCATGGTCTGTGGGAGGCATGGATCCGGTGCACGGTCTGTGGGAAGGCATGGATCCGGTGCACGATCTGTGTTATTTTGGGAGTGCGTCTTAATGGGCATGGTGCTTAAAATAAGCCCAAAATATGAAAGTTTTAGGAACTCCCCCAACAGGGTGCACTTTATCTTCAGAGAGCCACAAGTTTCACTCATGTATATCATCCACAGATGTAATTTAGTGGGTACATTTTCAGAATTGCTAAGAGACCTGCATTTTATTGTAGGTTTCTTCTTCTTGCCGAAATCGGTGACCCTTTGGCAAATTCTGGCCTCCATTGCCCCAAGTCCATTAACTTCCAAAAATTGCGAAAACTTACAAAAAGACTAAGGGCCATATGTAGGTACCTAAATACCGGTTGGTAACGGCCGAAAATCGGTAAATATCCCGTTACCGACCGGTATTTAGGCAATTGAGATGTAGGTGGCTGGATTTCAGGATTCGGTAATTTACCGAATCGGAATTTTAAGAAATCGGTAAAATACCGATTCGGTAAATTACCGAATCCTGAAATCCTATGTAGGGGGCACTCAAGTGAGTGCATTTTTGGTTTCTGGATTCGTTATTTACCACCAACTACAAGTTGATGGTAAATAACGAATACCTTTTAAAAAGCAATTTTGTGCTTTTTGAAAAGTGCCATGTGGCAGACATACATGCCCTTAGGGCATGTATGTGCGCCACATGTGCACACATGCACGATTCAGGGGTGCAACAGGGTGTCAATGTGACACCCTGCCACCCATGAATATGCTCCCCCTATTACCGATTCGGTATTTACTGAATCGGTAATAGCGAATGGCTTCCCATTCATACCTATGGGCCTCCAGGCCCATAGGAATGAATTGGAAGGGATGCATTATTACCGATTCGGTAAATACCGAATCAGTAATACCGAATATTACCGATTCGGTAATAATTACCGAATGTTTACCTAAATTCTATTTACCGATTCATAAATACCGAATCGGTAAAATTCGGTATTTATGAATCGGTAAATAGAAATTATCTACATATGGCCCTTAAAGTAGTAAAAACTTCTGGACTCTCACACTTCGTCTTTATAGGCAACTCACTATCTCCTTCTGTCCTCAAACCCAAAACTAAGTGACATATGAAGAAACTGACCAAGACTGGCAACATGCTCAACATGTCACCAGAGCTGAACATTTTAGTTTCGCTGTCCACACCCTGACATCTCAGATGTCTTTTAGTGAATGATTTGTGAATTTTAGAAGAGGGATGCCTACATTTTAATCCCAGATAATTCACTCCAACAACCCTTGCTGTCCTAGGCAAATCCATTTTTGTCCTTGGGCTAATTTGTACTTAGCTACGTGAATTGGCAGCTGTTGTGGAATAGGATATATGCTCGTAGTAATCTTTATAAAACATAGACCCTCAGTTCATTGTGCATAATCCCAGAGAAGACAGCCTCAACACTGACCATGTATCCCAACTAAGAAGTGATCTAATAGGCTATGTGTCAGCCTTGAAATGAGTCGATGCAAATTCTGATCCAGACTTCTGTACTTGAACAGAACGCATCCCTTTGGGCAAATCACTTCTTCGACAAATCTCAGTTCTGTTCTCTACTATCATTCAGAGTGCTTTGAAACATATTAACTATAGGTAGTAATGAATAAGGTGGATAGAATTCCATCACTTTGGACATATTCACCAAGGTGAGTACTCCCATTGCTTCACTGCCTACTCTAACCACACCTCCAAATATCACCTCATGAGTCACTTGTTGAAAGTGGCACCCGAAGAACAGTGTTTGACTTTGTGCATCCTCACTTGACCAAATTATCCATAAAAACAGACCAACCCTTGTGCTAAGTCAACTTAAAAAAACTGTCAGGACAGGTGGTTGCTATGCCACAACAAGCATTGAAAATGCAATAGGTCCCGCCTATGATTAAGTTAAAGCCATTTGCTTTGCTAATGGTATTGTATAGCAAAGCATATGGCTTTAACTTAATCAATGGCGAGACCTATTGCGATTTCAATGCTTGTTTTTTTGCCTTGGGAGGTGGGGAAGAGCTTCCCCAACTTCCCGAGGCCTGTTAAGGGTTTTCCTTGTAATGGCGCATGGCGAGCTGTCATCATTACAACGAAAACAAAACTTAAACTTAGTTTCAGTTTCACAGTTTTGGTGCCTGTGGGGCTATGTCAGCCCCCCGAGCACCGAAACACATGGGAGAGGTATTGTTGGAAAGGGGAGACTCTCCCCTTTCCAATGGTGTCCTTCCCAAGTGGATCCCTGCTTTGGGATCACCCCAGGAGGGCGATCCCCAAGCTGGTATCCACCCACTAGCACCAGGGAGGGGGGAGCAGCCCCTTGGGCAAGGGCCTTTGCTCCCCCATAGATTTTTCCAGAGACAGTCTTTCTGCCCCCCCCTGGGGGAGGCAGAAAGCACCCTAGACACCAGGAATGATTGTTTTATAGGCCAGGGGTAGGGCCAGCCCAGAATGGGCATACCAATGCCCCCACCCTTCTCCCCAAAGAAGTCAAAAGACATTTGAGATGTCATCAGTGATGTCATCAGTGATGTCCCTGACCATGTCATGAATGATGCAATATGTGACATCATCAGCTGTGCATTGCGGGCACGCGAGGTATAGTTAGCAGAACTAACTATAACAGAGGAATTTCTATTGTCTTGTACGAGTGAAATGGCCAGCTAACTATAACACCCCTGAAACCTATGGTTTTTTTCTGTGAATTTCTAAGGCTTTTTAAATGCTAATTTCCACCTATATCGTCTCTGAAACCTATGGTTTTTTCAGTGAATTTCAAAGCTTTTTTACAGGCTACTTTCTAACTATAACTTCTCTGAAACCTATGTTTTTTTCAGAGAATTTCAAAGGTTTTTTAAATGCTAATTTTTAAGTGTGATATTAGTTATACCTATTTTTTTGTACTGATTTTCTACAGTTTTTTTATCTGTTTATTTATAAATACTTTATTCATTAAATAACATTATATATTTCTCTGAAAATTGCGAAAAAAAAAAAAAATTTTTACTTAACCTGAAATATTGATTAATTTTCTTGCTTTCATATTTTATTTTAATATATTTATATTATTTTCTTTTTTTTTTAAATTCCAATTTTTTCGAAGTCGTGCACTCAAAACGTACACATCACGGTTTGGCGCGCATTCTAGCCGCCATTTTAGAAAAGTCATGAAGGATCCGCGTATGGTGTGCGACGGCTGCGTGTTTTTCAGTTACATCATATACATTTAATATCACGTGATATGCGCGATTGGTATGCGACCAGTCCGCGACTCCTGTTCCCGCACATTCGCAACACATGCGCATTACGGTACAAGATGTTTGCGCGGTTGTGGGTCCCGCGTGACGTCATATACATGCTGGGGCACGCTGGGTGCGCAACTCCCGCAAAAACAATTTATGTTCCAAAATTATATGTATGTTTTTTTAATATCCATATTAGGGCAAGAGATTATGTAAGATATTCATAAAAATAATATATTTGTACTTATAATAAACTTATATTATTTTTAAATATATTTTCGCGAAGTCGGGTGCTTGCATCGTGAGTGCAGAAAACCAGGTCAGCAGAGCTGCTGTAGAGCCAGAGAACCAGGTCAGCAGAACTGCTATAGAGCCTAAGAACCAGGTCAGCAGAGCTGCTCTAGAGCCAGAGAACCAGGTCAGCAGAGCTGCTGTAGAGCCAGAGAAACCAGGTCAGTAGAGCTGCTTTAGAGGGAGAGAACCACATCAGCAGAGCTGCTCTAGAGGGGGAGAGAACCAGGTCAGCAGAGCTGCTCTAGAGCCAGAGATCCATGTCAGCAGAACTGCTTTAGAGCCATAGAACCGGGTCAGCAGAGCTGCTTTAGAGCCAGAGAACCAGGTCAGCAGAGCTGCTTTAGAACCAGAGAACCAGGTCAGCAGAGCTGCTCTAGAGCCTAAGAACTAGGTCAGCAGAGCTGCTGTAGAGCCAGAGAAACCAGATCAGCAGAGCGGCTTTAGAGGGAGAGAACCACCAGGTCAGCAGAGCTGCTTTAGAGCCAGAGAACCAGGCCAGCAGAGCTGCTTTAGAGCCAGAGAACCAGGTCAGCAGAGCTTCTCTAGAGCCAGAGAACCAAGTCAGCAGAGCTGCTTCAGAGCCATAGAACCAGGTCAGCAGAGCTGCTTTAGAGCAGAGAACCAGGTCAGCAGAGCTGCTCTAGAGCCTAAGAACCAGGTCAGCAGAGCTGCTCTAGAGCCAGAGAACCAGGTTAGCAGAGCTGCTGTGGAGCCAGAGGAACCAGGTCAGTAGAGCTGCTTTAGAGGGAGAGAACCAGGTCAGCAGAGCTGCTCTAGAGGGAGAGAACTAGGTCAGCAGAGCTGCTCTAGAGCCAGAGAACCATATCAGCAGAACTGCTTTAGAGCCATAGAACCGGGTCAGCTGAGCTGCTTTAGAGCCAGAGAACCAGGTCAGCAGAGATGTTGTAGAGCCAGAGAACCAGATCAGCAGAGCTGCTCTGTAGCCTAAGAACTAGGTCAGCAGAGCTGCTCTAGAGCCAGAGAACTAGGTCAGCAGACCTGCTGTAGACCCAGAGAAACCAGGTCAGCAGAGCTGCTTTAGAGAGAGAGAACCAGGTCAGCAGAGCTGCTTTAGAGCCAGAGAACCAGGTCAGCAGAGCTGCTCTAGCTGACACTGACTGGCTGACACTGACTGACTGACACTGACTGATTGACACTGACTGACACTGATTGACTAACTGACACTGACTGACTGACTGACACTGACTGACATTGATTGACTGACACTGACTGACTCTGACTGACACTGATTGACTGACACTGACTACTCTCTATTACTCTACTATTCACTCTACTACTCTCTCTCTCTACTTGCTCTCTACTACTCACTCTCTACTACTCTCTTCTACTCACGCTCTACTATACTACTCTCTACTACTCACTCTCTACTACTCACTCTCTACTACTCTCTCTCTACTACTCTCTACTACTCACTCTCTACTACTCACTCTTTACTACTCTCTACTACTCACTCTACTACTCTCTACTACTCTCTACCACTCACTCTCTACTACTCTCTCTACTACTCTCTACTACTCTCTCTCTACTACTCACTCTCAACTACTCTCTACTACTCACTCTCTACTACTCACTCGCTACTACTCACTCTCTACTACTCTCTACTACTCACTCTCTACTACTGCTCTCTCTACTACTCACTCTCTACTACTCACTCTCTACTACTCACTCTCTACTACTCACTCTACTACTCTCTACTGCTCACTCTACTACTCTCTACTACTCTCTACCACCTGGGTGTGCGACTCCCGCAAAAACAATTTATGTTCCAAAATTATATGTATGTGTCTTTAATATACATATTAGGGCAAGAGATTATGTAAGATATTCATAAAAATAATATATTTGTACTTATCATAAACTTATATTATTTTTAAATATATTTTCGCGAAGTCGGGTGCGTGCATCGTGAGTGCAGAAAACCAGGTCAGCAGAGCTGCTGTAGAGCCAGAGAACCAGGTCAGCAGAGCTGCTCTAGAGCCTAAGAACTAGGTCAGCAGAGCTTCTCTAGTGCCAGAGAACCAGGTCAGCAGAGCTGCTGTAGAGCCAGAGAAACCAGGTCAGCAGAGCTGCTTTAGAGGGAGAGAACCAGGTCAGCATAGCTGCTTTAGAGCCAGAGAACCAGGCCAGAAGAGCTGCTTTAGAGCCAGAGAAACCAGGTCAGTAGAGCTGCTTTAGAGGGAGTGAACCATGTCAGCAGAGCTGCTCTAGAGCCTAAGAACTAGGTCAGCAGAGCTGCTGTAGAGCCAGAGAAACCAGGTCAGCAGAGCTGCTTTAGAGGGAGAGAACCACCAGGTCAGCAGAGCTGCTTTAGAGCCAGAGAACCAGGCCAGCAGAGCTGCTTTAGAGCCAGAGAACCAGGTCAGCAGAGCTTCTCTAGAGCCAGAGAACCAAGTCAGCAGAGCTGCTTTAGAGCCATAGAACCAGGTCAGCAGAGCTGCTCTAGAGCCAAAGAACCAGGTTAGCAGAGCTGCTGTGGAGCCAGAGAAACCAGGTCAGTAGAGCTGCTTTAGAAGGAGAGAACCAGGTCAGCAGAGCTGATCTAGCGGGAGAGAACTAGGTCAGCAGAGCTGCTCTAGAGCCAGAGAACCATATCAGCAGAACGGCTTTAGAGCCATAGAACCGGGTCAGCAGAGCTGCTTTAGAGCCAGAGAACCAGGTCAGCAGAGATGTTGTAGAGCCAGAGAACCAGATCAGCAGAGCTGCTCTGTAGCCTAAGAACTAGGTCAGCAGAGCTGCTCTAGAGCCAGAGAACTAGGTCAGCAGACCTGCTGTAGAGCCAGAGAAACCAGGTCAGCAGAGCTGCTTTAGAGAGAGAGAACCAGGTCAGCAGAGCTGCTTTAGAGCCAGAGAACCAGGTCAGCAGAGCTGCTCTAGCTGACACTGACTGGCTGACACTGACTGACTGATACTGACTGATTGACACTGACTGACACTGATTGACTGACACTGACTGACTGACACTGACTGACTGACTGACACTGACTGACATTGATTGACTGACACTGACTGACTCTGACTGACACTGATTGACTGACACTGACTGACACTGATTGACTGACATTAACTGACTATGACTGACACTGACTGACTACTCTCTATTACTCTACTACTCACTCTACTACTCTCCACTACTCTCTCTCTACTATTACTCTCTACTACTCACTCTCTACTACTCACTCTCTACTACTCTCTTCTACTCACGCTCTACTATACTACTCTCTACTACTCACTCTCTACTACTCACTCTCTACTACTCTCTACTACTCACTCTCTACTACTCACTCGCTACTACTCTCTACTACTCACTCTTTACTACTCTCTACTACTCACTCTCTACTACTACTCTCTCTACTACTCACTCCCTACTACTCACTCTCTACGACTCACTCTACTACTCTCTACTACTCTCTACCACTCACTCTCTACTACTCTCTACTACTCTCTCTCTACTACTCTCTACTCTCTCTCTACTCTCTACTACTCACTCAACTCCTCTCTACTACTCACTCTCTACTACTCACTCACTACTACTCTCTACTACTCACTCGCTACTACTCTCTACTACTCACTCTCTACTACTCTCTACTACTCACTCTCTACTACTGCTCTCTCTACTACTACTCTCTCTACTACTCACTCTCTACTACTCACTCTCTACTACTCTCTACTACTCACTGTACTACTCTCTACTGCTCACTCTACTACTCTCTACTACACTCTACCACCTGGGTGCGCGACTCCCGCAAAAACAATTTATGTTCCAAAATGATATGTATGTGTCTTTAATATACATATTAGGGCAAGAGATTATGTAAGATATTCATAAAAATAATATATTTGTACTTATAATAAACTTATATTATTTTTAAATATATTTTCGCGAAGTCGGGTGCGTGCATCGCGAGTGCAGAAAACCAGGTCAGCAGAGCTGCTGTAGAGCCAGAGAACCAGGTCAGCAGAGCTGCTCTAGAGCCTAAGAACTAGGTCAGCAGAGCTTCTCTAGTGCCAGAGAACCAGGTCAGCAGAGCTGCTCTAGAGCCAGAGAAACCAGGTCAGCAGAGCTGCTTTAGAGGGAGAGAACCAGGTCAGCATAGCTGCTTTAGAGCCAGAGAACCAGGCCAGCAGAGCTGCTTTAAAGCCAGAGAACCAGGTCTGCAGAGCTGCTTTAGAGCCAGAGAACCAGGTCAGCAAAGCTTCTCTAGAGCCAGAGAACCAAGTCAGCAGAGCAGCTTTAGAGCCATAGAACCAGGTCAGAGAGCTGCTTTAGAGCCAGAGAACTAGGTCAGCAGAGCTGCTCTAGAGCCTAAGAACCAGGCCAGCAGAGCTGCTCTGGAGCTAGAGAACCAGGTCAGCAGAGCTGCTGTAGAGCCAGAAGACCAGGTCAGTAGAGCTGCTTTAGAGGGAGAGAACCACGTCAGCAGAGCTTCTCTAGAGGGGGAGAGAACCAGGTCAGCAGATCTGCTCTAGAGCCAGAGATCCATGTCAGCAGAACTGCTTTAGAGCCTTAGAACGGGGTCAGGAGAGCTGCTTTAGAGCCAGAGAACCAGGTCAGCAGAGCTGCTTTAGAACCAGAGAACCAGGTCAGCAGAGCTGCTCTAGAGCCTAAGAACTAGGTCAGCTGAGCTTCTCTAGTGCCAGAGAACCAGGTCAGCAGAGCTGCTCTAGAGCCAGAGAAACCAGGTCAGCAGAGCTGCTTTAGAGGGAGAGAACCAGGTCAGCATAGCTGCTTTAGAGCCAGAGAACCAGGCCAGCAGAGCTGCTTTAAAGCCAGAGAACCAGGTCAGCAGAGCTGCTTTAGAGCCAGAGAACCAGGTCAGCAGAGCTTCTCTAGAGCCAGAGAACCAAGTCAGCAGAGCTGCTTTAGAGCCATAGAACCAGGTCAGAGAGCTGCTTTAGAGCCAGAGAACTAGGTCAGCAGAGCTGCTCTAGAGCCTAAGAATCAGGTCAGCAGAGCTGCTCTGGAGCCAGAGAACCAGGTCAGCAGAGCTGCTGTAGAGCCAGACAAACCAGGTCAGTAGAGCTGCTTTAGAGGGAGAGAACCACGTCAGCAGAGCTTCTCTAGAGGGGGAGAGAACCAAGTCAGCAGATCTGCTCTAGAGCCAGAGATCCATGTCAGCAGAACTGCTTTAGAGCCTTAGAACGGGGTCAGGAGAGCTGCTTTAGAGCCAGAGAACCAGGTCAGCAGAGCTGCTTTAGAACCAGAGAACCAGGTCAGCAGAGCTGCTCTAGAGCCTAAGAACTAGGTCAGCTGAGCTGCTGTAGAGCCAGAGAAACCAGGTCAGCAGAGCTGCTTTAGAGGGAGAGAACCACCAGGTCAGCAGAGCTGCTTTAGAGCCAGAGAACCAGGCAAGCAGAGCTGCTTTAGAGCCAGAGAACCAGGTCAGCAGAGCTTCTCTAGAGCCAGAGAACCAAGTCAGCAGAGCTGCTTTAGAGCCATAGAACCAGGTCAGCAGAGCTGCTTTAGAGCAGAGAACCAGGTCAGCAGAGCTGCTCTAGAGCCTAAGAACTAGGTCAGCAGAGCTGCTCTAGAGCCAGAGAACCAGGTCAGCAGAGCTGCTGTGGAGCCAGAGAAACCAGGTCAGTAGAGCTGCTTTAGAGGGGGAGAATCAGGTCAGCAGAGCTGCTCTAGAGGGAGAGAACTAGGTCAGCAGAGCTGCTCTAGAGCCAGAGAACCATATCAGCAGAACTGCTTTAGTGCCATAGAACCGGGTCAGCAGAGCTGCTTTAGAGCCAGAGAACCAGGTCAGCAGAGATGTTGTAGAGCCAGAGAACCAGATCAGCAGAGCTGCTCTGTAGCCTAAGAACAAGGTCAGCAGAGGTGCTCTAGAGCGAGAGAACTAGGTCAGCAGACCTGCTGTAGAGCCAGCGAAACCAGGTCAGCAGAGCTGCTTTAGAGAGAGAGAACCAGGTCAGCAGAGCTGCTTTAGAGCCAGAGAACCAGGTCAGCAAAGCTGCTCTAGCTGACACTGACTGACTGACACTGACTGACTGACACTGACTGATTGACACTGACTGACAGTGATTGGCTGACACTGACACTGACTGACACTGGTTGACTGACACTGACTGACTGACTGACACTGACTGACATTGATTGACTGACACTGACTGACTCTGACTGACACTCATTGACTGACACTGACTGACACTGCTTGACTGACACTAACTGACTATCACTGACACTGACTGACACTGACTACTCAAAACTACTCTACTACTCACTCTACTACTCTCTACTACTCTCTCTCTACTACTTACTCTCTACTACCCACTCTCTACTACTCACGCTCTACTATACTACTCTCTACTACTCACTCTCTACTACTCACTCTCTACTACTCACTCTCTACTACTCACTCGCTACTACTCTCTACTACTCACTCTCTACTATTCACTCTTTACTACTCACTCTCTACTACTACTCTCTCTACTACTCACTCCCTACTACTCACTCTCTACTACTCACTCTACTACTCTCTACTACTCTCTACCACTCACTCTCTACTACTCTCTACTACTCACTCGCTACTACTCTCTACTACTCACTCTCTACTACTCTCTACTACTCACTCTCTACTACTACTCTCTATACTACTCACTCTCTACTACTCACTCTCTAAGACTCTCTACTACTCACTCTACTACTCTCTACTGCTCACTCTCTACTACTCTCTCTACTACTCTCTCTCTACTACTCACTCTCTACTACTCACTCTCTACTACTCACTCTCTACTACTCTCTACTACTCACTCTACTACTCTCTAGTACACTCTACTACTCACTCTCTAATACTCTCTACTACTCTATCTCTACTACTCACTCTCTACTACTCACTCGCTACTACTCTCTACTACTCACTCTCTACTACTCACTCTCTACTACTTACTCTCTACTACTCTCTACTATTCACTCTCTACTACTCTCTACTACTCACTCTACTACTCTCTACTACTCTCTACCACTCACTCTCTACTACTCTACTACTCACTCTCTACTACTCTCCACTACTCACTCTCTACTACTCTCTCTACTACTCACTCTCTACTATTCACTCTCTACTACTCCCTCTACTACTCCCTCTCTACTACTCGCTCTCTACTACTCGCTCTCTACTACTCACTCGCTACTACTCACTCGCTACTACTCACTCTACTACTCACTCTCTACTACTCACTCTCTACTACTCACTCTCTACTACTCTCTATTACACTCTACTACTCACACTCTAATACTCTCTACTACTCTATCTCTACTACTCACTCTCTACTACTCTCTACTACTCACTCGCTACTACTCTCTACTAGTCACTCTCTACTACTCACTCTCTACTACTACTCTCTACTATTCACTCTCTACTACTCACTCTCTACTACTCTCTACTACTCACTCTACTACTCTCTACTACTCTCTACTACTCTCTACTACTCTACTACTCTACTACTCACTCTCTACTACTCTCCACTACTCACTCTCTACTACTCTCTCTACTACTCACTCTCTACTATTCACTCTCTACTACTCACTCTACTACTCGCTCTCTACTACTCGCTCTCTACTACTCGCTCTCTACTACTCGCTCTCTACTACTCTCTACTACTCACTGTAGTACTCTCTACTACTCACTAATCATAATTTCTATGGCAAAATGAACCCCCTCATTGTGTTCCTTTTAAATTAAACTACTCACTCTCTACTACTCACTCGCTACTACTCTCTACTACTCACTCTGTACTACTTACTCTCTACTACTCTCTACTACTAACTCTAGTACTCACTCTCTACTATTCTACTACTCTCTCTACTACTCACTCTGTAACACTCTCTGTACTACTCACTCTCCACTACTCTCTACTTCTCACTCTCTACTACACACTCTCTACTACTCTACTACTCTCTACTACTCTCTCTACATCTCACTCTCCACTACTCTCTCTACTACTCACTCTCTACTACTCTCTACTACTCACTCTCTACTACACACTCTCTACTACTTCCTCTCTACTACTCACTCTACTACTCACTCTACTAGTCTCTACTACTCACGCTACTACTCTCTACTACTCTCTCTCTACTACTACCTCTCTACTACTCACTCTCTTCTACTCGCTCTCTACTACTCTCTACTACTCACTCTCTACTACTCACTCTCTTCTACTCTCTACTACTCACTCTCTACTACTCTGTTTCTCTCTACTACTCACTCTCAACTACTCACTCTCAACTACTCACTCTCAACTACTCACTCTCAACTACTCACTCTCAACTACTCTCTACTACTCTCTCTACTACTCGCTCTCTACTACTCTCTACTACTCACTCTACTACTCTCTACTACTCTCTCTACTACTCTCTACTACTCTCTACCACTCACTGTCTACTACTCTACTACTCACTCTCTACTACTCTCTACTAATCTCTCTCTACTACTCACTCTACTACTCTCTACTACTCACTCTCTACTACTCACTCTCCACTACTCACTCTCCACTACTCACTCTCTACTAACTCTCCACTACTCACTCTCTACTACTCTCTACTACTCACTCTCCACCACTCACTCTCTACTACTCTCTACTACTAACTCTAGTACTCACTCTCTACTATTCTACTACTCTCTCTACTACTCACTCTGTACTACTCTCTCTACTACTCACTCTCCACTACTCTCTACTTCTCACTCTCTACCACACACTCTCTACTACTCTACTACTCTCTACTACTCTCTCTACTTCTCACTCTCTACTACTCTCTCTACTACTCACTCTCTACTACTCACTACTACTCACTCTCTACTACACACTCTCTACTACTTGCTCTCTACTACTCACTCTACTTCTCACTCTACTACTCACCCTCTACTACTCCCTACTACTCACTCTACTACTCACTCTCTACTACTCTCTACTACTCACTCTCTACTACTCCACTTCTCTCTACTACTCTCTCTACTACTGACTTTCTACTACTCTACTACTCCCTACTACTCTCTCTCTACTACTCACTCTCTACTACTCACTCTCTACTACTCTCTCTCTACTACTCTCTCTACTACTCACTCTCTAATACTCTCTACTACTCTCTCTCTACTAATCTCTCTACTACTCTCTCTACTACTCACTCTCTACTACTCACTCTCTACTACTCACTCTCTACTACTCTCTACTACTCTCTCTCTACTACTCTCTCTCTACTACTCTCTACTACTCTCTACTAATCTCTACTACTCACTCTCTACTACTCTCTACTACTCACTCTACTACTCATTCTCTACTACTTTCTACTACTCTCGCTCTGCTACTCACTCTCCACTACTCACTCTCTACTACTCTCTACTACTCACTCTCTACTACTCACTCTCTACTACTCTACTACTACTCACTCTCTACTACTCTCTACTACTCACTCTACTACTCACTCTCTACTACTCTCTACTACTCACTCTCTACTGCTCTCTACTACTCACTCTCTACTGCTCTCTACTACTCACTCTACTACTCTCTACTACTCACTCTCTACTCTCCATTACTCATCCTCTACTCTCTACCTCTCTACCTTTCTCTACCTCTCTCTCTACTACGCTCTACCTCTCTACCTCTACCTCTCTACCTCTACCACTCTACCTCTACCTACCTCTCTCTACACGCACACATATGCACATATATATGCATATGCATTTATCTATATGTATGTGTATATATATATATACATACATATATAAACATATATATAATCTGCATATCTATATAAATACAAAAATAAATGCATTCATACATATACATATACACATGTGCATGTTATGTACATGAAAGTTTGAAAAACACTAATAAAAGCAAAGCTAAAAAGCCACCTAATTACAAACAGAATTGCTTTAAGTTAAACGAGGGCGAGACCTATTGCATTTTCAATGCTTGTTTCCTTTGGATCCATCAAGAAGGCATTCAGATGTGTCACACATTTGCCATAAATTCGGAATGGTAGCACTCTAGTTCCTCATCTGTTTGTTCCTTTGCAAATTAAATTTTTTAAGTGTTACAACTTTATTCCAATCAAGATGGCTTCAGGTGTGATATACTTTTGTTATAAGTAAGACTGTTAGCGCTCTAGTTGCTCTTTAAAACACTCTGGGACATTCTGTCATTGGGATATACTTGGGCTACATCTGGGTGATATTTGTGCTACATTTGGGCTCTTTTGTCTCTGGTGGCCATCTTGGGAGACTTATTTGTTATGAAGTTTCCTAATTTCCTCATTTACTACAGTCTCCTCAGTAGGAATACTTTCAGATCTTTACTATGATTCCATCAAGAAGGCATTCAGGTGAGTCACACATTTGCCATAAATTCAGAATGGTAGCACTCTAGTTGCTCATTAGATCACTGTAGTAAAGCTACTGCTCACCAGGGAAGTCTGCTGCAGGTATTGAAAGTGCATGTTTCAGTCTGCATGTCAGAATTTTTTAATGAAATAGAAGAGGATTTGAGAAGTCACTCAAAATGTGCCCTACTTTTTCTTTCTGCAGCACTAATCATACTTTCTATGGCAAAATGAACCCCCTCATTTTGTTCCTTTTTAAATTAAATGTTTTAAGAGTTACCACTTCATTCCAATCAAGATGGCTTCAGGTGTGCCATACGTTTATCATAAGTAGGACTGTTAGCGCTCTAGTTGTTCTTTGGAACACCCTGGGAAGATGCAGTAGAACACAAAGGAATTAACTGACAGTCTCTGCCCTTGTTGGATGTACATGTTTTACTGAGAATGTCAGACTTCATTCTCACATGGCTGCAAAAGATAATGTGAATTTACAGAAAATATGCTCTCAGTTTAGCTTATAGATCACCTTCCAAACCTCTGTGGGAAAAGCATGAGAAAATAGTTTTCTCTCAAACATGATTCGTAATATCCCAGCAGAAGGCTTTTTCACATGGTAAATTCACCTTAGAACATACCACAATTCCTAAAATGAGTATGGTACTATCAACAAATGATTCATAATGTAACTAAAGTCTTAAAACCTTCTATTAACTGCAATGCTTTTTAATGGGTGCTATCATGAATATTGGTCCCAAGATGGCTGCCACCACTTCTTGGATGAAGTGCTGACAGCCAATCAGATCTCACGATGAGATGTGTGGTTAGGCTCCGCCCAGATATATATGTGATTTTACTTTTGATTTTTTCAGGAACTACTGAACGGATTTACACCATTTAAGCAAAAGGCTCTGAACCAAGGTCTACCTTTCTGCCAAATTTGGTGTAATTCCGTTCAGCAGTTCGGGCTGTAGCTGCGGCTAAAGGTCCTATGGGAAATTGCATGGGGAAACACGTTTTGGGACCCCCCTTTTTTCTCAGCCCCCACTACACCAATCATCCCGAGACTTTCAGGATAGGAGCCAAAAGTTTTGAAAATTTCGCGAAGATTCGTCAACCCCCCTTTTGTACCGCTTTGTTCGCCATAAGTTGGCAGGGTATGCTCAGACGTGAGTCCCTTGCTCACTTTGCCACTGGATTCAAGCAAGCCTGGCTGAAAACGGCTGAAATGCCAGAAACCGGTCCTAGGAAGCTTGTTTCCGGTCCAGGGAAGACATGGCTTGGCAGTTCGGGCTGCACTGTTCCCATGAGGCACAGGGTCAGACTGATTTGCATATGGCCATGTCTGAACTGGGGTGGCAGAGTGGGCTAAAGAACGGTGATGGATCAAACCCAGATCTGTTGACTGGGTGTGAGTGTTTGATTTGTTCTGATGCTCCGTCCATCACCACCCCCTTTTGTACCACTTTGTTCGCCATAAGTTGGCAGGGTATGCTCAGACGTGAGTCCCTTGCTCACTTTGCCACTGGATTCAAGCAAGCCTGGCTGAAGACGGCTGGAATGCCAGAAACCGGTCCTAGGAAGCTTGTTTCCGTTCCAGGGAAGACATGGCTTGGCAGTTCGGGCTGCACTGTTCCCATGAGGCACAGGGTCAGACTGATTTGCATATGTCCATGTCTGAACTGGGGTGGCAGAGTGGGCTAAAGAACGGTGATGGATCAAACCCAGATCTGTTGACTGGGTGTGAGTGTTTGATTTGTTCTGATGCTCCGTCCATCACCACCCCCTTTTGTACCGCTTTGTTCGCCATAAGTTGGCAGGGTATGCTCAGACGTGAGTCCCTTGCTCACTTTGCCACTGGATTCAAGCAAGCCTGGCTGAAGACGGCTGAAATGCCAGAAACCGGTCCTAGGAAGCTTGTTTCCGGTCCAGGGAAGACATGGCTTGGCAGTTCGGGCTGCACTGTTCCCATGAGGCACAGGGTCAGACTGATTTGCATATGGCCATGTCTGAACTGGGATGGCAGAGTGGGCTAAAGAACGGTGATGGATCAAACCCAGATCTGTTGACTGGGTGTGAGTGTTTGATTTGTTCTGATGCTCCGTCCATCACCACCCCCTTTTGTACCGCTTTGTTCGCCATAAGTTGGCAGGGTATGCTCAGACGTGAGCCCCTTGCTCCCTTTGCCACTGGATTCAAGCAAGCCTGGCTGAAGACGGCTGAAATGCCAGAAACCGGTCCTAGGAAGCTTGTTTCCGGTCCAAGGAAGACATGGCTTGGCAGTTCGGACTGCACTGTTCCCATGAGGCACAGGGTCAGACTGATTTGCATATGGCCATGTCTGAACGGGGGTGGCAGAGTGGGCTAAAGAACGGTGATGGATCAAACCCAGATCTGTTGACTGGATGTGAGTGTTTGATTTATTCTGATGCTCCGTCCATCACCACCCCCTTTTGTACCGCTTTGTTCGCCATAAGTTGGCAGGGTATGCTCAGACGTGAGTCCCTTGCTCACTTTGCCACTGGATTCAAGCAAGCCTGGCTGAAAACGGCTGAAATGCCAGAAACCGGTCCTAGGAAGCTTGTTTCCGGTCCAGGGAAGACATGGCTTGGCAGTTCGGGCTGCACTGTTCCCATGAGGCACAGGGTCAGACTGATTTGCATATGGCCATGTCTGAACTGGGGTGGCAGAGTGGGCTAAAGAACGGTGATGGATCAAACCCAGATCTGTTGACTGGGTGTGAGTGTTTGATTTGTTCTGATGCTCCGTCCATCACCACCCCCTTTTGTACCACTTTGTTCGCCATAAGTTGGCAGGGTATGCTCAGACGTGAGTCCCTTGCTCACTTTGCCACTGGATTCAAGCAAGCCTGGCTGAAGACGGCTGGAATGCCAGAAACCGGTCCTAGGAAGCTTGTTTCCGTTCCAGGGAAGACATGGCTTGGCAGTTCGGGCTGCACTGTTCCCATGAGGCACAGGGTCAGACTGATTTGCATATGTCCATGTCTGAACTGGGGTGGCAGAGTGGGCTAAAGAACGGTGATGGATCAAACCCAGATCTGTTGACTGGGTGTGAGTGTTTGATTTGTTCTGATGCTCCGTCCATCACCACCCCCTTTTGTACCGCTTTGTTCGCCATAAGTTGGCAGGGTATGCTCAGACGTGAGTCCCTTGCTCACTTTGCCACTGGATTCAAGCAAGCCTGGCTGAAGACGGCTGAAATGCCAGAAACCGGTCCTAGGAAGCTTGTTTCCGGTCCAGGGAAGACATGGCTTGGCAGTTCGGGCTGCACTGTTCCCATGAGGCACAGGGTCAGACTGATTTGCATATGGCCATGTCTGAACTGGGGTGGCAGAGTGGGCTAAAGAACGGTGATGGATCAAACCCAGATCTGTTGACTGGGTGTGAGTGTTTGATTTGTTCTGATGCTCCGTCCATCACCACCCCCTTTTGTACCGCTTTGTTCGCCATAAGTTGGCAGGGTATGCTCAGACGTGAGCCCCTTGCTCCCTTTGCCACTGGATTCAAGCAAGCCTGGCTGAAGACGGCTGAAATGCCAGAAACCGGTCCTAGGAAGCTTGTTTCCGGTCCAAGGAAGACATGGCTTGGCAGTTCGGACTGCACTGTTCCCATGAGGCACAGGGTCAGACTGATTTGCATATGGCCATGTCTGAACGGGGGTGGCAGAGTGGGCTAAAGAACGGTGATGGATCAAACCCAGATCTGTTGACTGGATGTGAGTGTTTGATTTATTCTGATGCTCCGTCCATCACCACCCCCTTTTGTACCGCTTTGTTCGCCATAAGTTGGCAGGGTATGCTCAGACGTGAGTCCCTTGCTCACTTTGCCACTGGATTCAAGCAAGCCTGGCTGAAGACGGCTGAAATGCCAGAAACCGGTCCTAGGAAGCTTGTTTCCGGTCCAGGGAATACATGGCTTGGCAGTTCGGGCTGCACTGTTCCCATGAGGCACAGGGTCAGACTGATTTGCATATGGCCATGTCTGAACTGGGGTGGCAGAGTGGGCTAAAGAACGGTGATGGATCAAACCCAGATCTGTTGACTGGATGTGAGTGTTTGATTTATTCTGATGCTCTGTCCATCACCACCCCCTTTTGTACCGCTTTGTTCGCCATAAGTTGGCAGGGTATGCGCAGACGTGAGTCCCTTGCTCACTTTGCCACTGGATTCAAGCAAGCCTGGCTGAAGACGGCTGAAATGCCAGAAACCGGTCCTAGGAAGCTTGTTTCCAGTCCAGGGAAGACATGGCTTGGCAGTTCGGGCTGCACTGTTCCCATGAGGCACAGGGTCAGACTGATTTGCATATGGCCATGTCTGAACTGGGGTGGCAGAGTGGGCTAAAGAACGGTGATGGATCAAACCCAGATCTGTTGACTGGGTGTGAGTGTTTGATTTGTTCTGATGCTACGTCCATCACCACCCCCTTTTGTACCACTTTCAATACCAGCAGCAGACTTCCCTGGTGAGCAGTAGCTTTACTACAGTGATCTAATAAGGAACTAGAGTGCTAACATTCCGAATTTATGGCAAATGTGTGACACATCTGAATGCCTTCTTGATGGAATGAAAGTAAAAAACCTGAAAGTATTTCCTACTGAGGAGACTGTTGTAAATGAGGAAATTAGGAAACTTTAAAACAAATAAGTCTCCCAAGATGGCCACCAGAGACAAAAGAGTCCAAATGCAGCACAAATATCACCGAGATGTAGCCCAAGTATAGCCCAATGACAGAATGTCCCAGAGTGTTTTAAAGAACAACTAGAGCGCTAACAGTCTTACTTATGATAAAAGTATGGCACACCTGATGCCATCTTGATTGGAATAAAGTGGTAACACTTAAAACATTTAATTTGCAAAGGAACAAAATGAGGGGGTTAATTTTGCCATATAAATTATGATTAGTGCTGCAGAAAGAAAGATTAGGGCACATTTTGACTTCTCAAATCCTCTTCCATTTCATTAAAAAATTCTGACATGCAGACTGAAACATGCACTTTGAATACCAGCAGCAGATTTCCCTGGTGAGCAGTAGCTTTACTACAGTGATCTAATGAGAAACTAGAGTGCTACCATTCAGAATTGATGGGAAATGTGTGACACATCTGAATGCCTTCTTGATGGAATCAAAGTAAACAAGCATTGAAAATGCAATAGGTCTTGCCCTCGTTTAAGTTAAAGCAATTCTGTTTGTAATTAGGTGGCTTTTTAGCTTTGCTTGTATTAGAGTTTTTCAAACTTTCATGTACATACCATGCATATGTATGCATATATGTATATGTATATGTTTGCATGCATTTATATTTATATAGATATACAGATAATTTGTATATGTTTATATATGTATATATATATATATATATAGACACATACATATAAATGCATATGCATATATATGCATATATATATGTGCATATGTGTGCATGTACAGAGAGGTAGAGGTGTATAGGTAGAGGTGTAGAGGTAGAGAGGTAGAGGTAGAAAGGTAGAGAGTAGGAGAGAGAGAGGTAGAGAGAGGTAGAGAGCGAGAAATAGAGAGTAGAGAGTGAGTAGTAGAGAGTAGTAGAGAAAGTATCAGAGAGTGAGTATTAGAGAGTAGTAGAGTGAGTAGTAGAGAGTGAGTAGTAGAGAGTGAGTATTAGAGAGTGAGTAGTAGAGAGTAGTAGAGAGTGAGTAGTAGAGTGAGTAGTAGAGAGTAGTAGAGGGTAGTAGAGAGTAGTAGAGAGTGAGTAGTAGAGAGTGAGTAGTAGAGAGTAGTAGAGAGTGAGTAGCAGAGAGAGAGTATTAGAGAGTAGTAGAGAGTGAGTAGCAGAGTGAGTAGAAGAGAGTAGTAGAGAGAGAGTAGTAGAGAGTAGTAGAGAGTGAGTAGTAGAGAGTAGTAGAGAGAGAGTTGTAGAGAGTGAGTAGTAGAGCATAGTAGAGAGTGAGTAGTAGAGAGAGAGTAGTAGAGAGTGAATAGTAGAGAGTGAGTAGTAGAGAGTAGTGGAGTAGTAGAGAGTGAGTAGTAGAGAGTGAGTAGTAGAGTGAGTACTAGAGAGTAGTAGAGAGCGAGTAGCAGAGAGCAAGTAGTAGAGAGTGTGTAGTAGAGTGAGTAGTAGAGAGTGAGTAGTAGAGAGAGAGTAGTAGAGAGTGAGAAGTAGAGAGAGTAGTAGAGTAGTAGAGAGTGAATAGTAGAGTGAGTAGTAGAGAGTAGTTGAGAGCGAGTAGTAGAGAAGGAGTAGTGGAGAGTGAGCAGTAGAGAGTAGTAGAGAGTGAGTAGTACAGAGTGAGTAGTACAGAGTGAGTAGTAGAGAGTAGTAGAGAGTGAGTAGTAGAGAGTAGTAGAGAGTGAGTAGTAGAAAGAGAGTAGTAGAGAGTGAGTAATAGAGTAGTAGAGAGTGAGTGGTAGAGAGTAGGAGAGAGTAGTAGAGTGAGTAGTAGAGAATAGTAGAGAGTGAGTAGTAGAGCGAGTAGAAGAGAGTAGTAGAGAGTGAGTAGTAGAGAGTGAGTAGCAGAGAGAGTAGTAGAGAGTAGTAGAGAGTGAGTAGTAGAGAGTGAGTAGTAGAGAGCGAGTAGTAGAGAGCGAGTAGTAGAGAGTGAGTAGTGGAGAGTGAGTAGTAGAGAGCGAGTAGTAGAGAGTGAGTAGTAGAGAGTGAATAGTAGAGAGTGAGTAGTAGAGATAGAGTAGTAGAGAGTGAGCAGTAGAGAGTAGTAGAGTAATTAGTAGAGAGTGAGTAGTAGAGAGTAGTAGAGAGAGGGTAGTAGAGAGTGAGTAGTAGAGAGAGAGTAGTAGAGTAGTAGAGAGTGAGTGGTAGAGAGCAGCAGAGAGTAGTAGAGGCAGTAGTAGAGAGTAGTAGAGAGTGAGTAGTAGAGAGTGAATAGTAGAGAGTAGTAGTAGAGAGTAGTAGAGAGTAGTAGAGAGTGTAGTAGAGAGTGAGTAGTAGAGTAGTAGCGAGTGAGTAGTAAAGAGTAGTAGAGAGTGAGTAATAGAGTAGTAGAGAATGAGTGGTAGAGAGTAGTAGAAAGTAGTAGAGTGAGTAGTAGAGCGTGAGTAGTAGAGAGTGAATAGTAGAGAGTAGTAGAGAGTGAGTAGTAGAGAGTAGTAGTAGACAGTGAGTAGTAGAGAGTAGCAGAGTGTCAGTAGTAGAGATTGAGTAGTAGAGAGTGAGTAGTAGAGTAGTAGAGAGTGAGTAGTTGAGAGTGAGTAGTAGAGAGTGAGTAGTAGAGAGTAGTGGAGTAGTAGAGAGTGAGTAGTAGAGAATAGTAGAGAGTGAGTAGTAGAGAGTGAGTAGTAGAGAGAGAGTAGTAGAGAGTCAGTAGTAGAGTAGTAGAGAGTAGTCAGTCAGTGTCAGTCAGTGTCAGTCAATCAGTGTCAGTCAGTCAGTGTCAGTCAGTCAGTGTCAGTCAGTGTCAATCAGTGTCAGTCAGTGTCAGTCAGTCAGTGTCAGTCAGTGTCAGTCAATCAGTGTCAGTCAGTTAGTGTCAATCAGTGTCAGTCAGTGTCAATCAGTGTCAGTCAGTCAGTCAGTGTCAGTCAGTCAGTGTCAGTCAATCAGTGTCAGTCAATCAGTGTCAGTCATTCTGTGTCATTCAGTGTCAATCAGTCAGTGCCAGTCAGTCAGTGCCAGTCAGTCAGTGTCAGCTAGAGCAGCTCTGCTGACCTGGTTCTCTGGCTCTAAAGCAGCTCTGCTGACCTGGTTCTCTCTTAAGCAGCTCTGCTGACCTGGTTTCTCTGGCTCTACAGCAGGTCTGCTGACCTGGTTCTCTGGCTCTAGAGCAGCTCTGCTGACCTAGTTCGTATGCTACAGAGCAGCTCTGCTTATCTAGTTCTCTGGCTCTACAACAGCTCTGCTGACCTGGTTCTCTGGCTCTAAAGCAGCTCCGCTGACCCAGTTCTATGGATCTGAAGCAGTTCTGCTGACATGGTTCTCTGGCTCTAGAGCAGCTCTGCTGACCTGGTTTTCTCCCTCTAAAGCAGCTCTACTGACCTGGTTTCTCTGGCTCTGCAGCAGCTCTGCAGACCTGGTTCTCTGGCTCTAGAGCAGCTCTGTTGACCTGGTTCTTAGGCTCTAGAGCAGCTCTACTGACCTAGTTCTCTGGCTCTAAAGCAGCTCTGCTGACCTGGTTCTATGGCTCTAAAGCAGCTCTGCTGATTTGGTTCTCTGGCTCTAGAGCAGCTCTGCTGACCTGGTTCTCTGGCTCTAAAGCAGCTCTGCTAACCTGGTTCTCTGGTTCTAAAGCAGCTCTGCTGGCCTGGTTCTCTGGCTCTAAAGCAGCTCTGCTGACCTGGTTCTCTCCCTCTAAAGCAGCTCTGCTGACGTGGTTTCTCTGGCTCTACAGCAGCTCTGCTGACCTGGTTCTCTGGCTCTAGAGCAGGTCTGCTGACCTAGTTCTTAGGCTCTAGAGCAGTTCTGCTGACCTGGTTCTCTGGCTCTACAGCAGCTCTGCTGACCTGGTTTTCTGCACTCACGATGCACGCACCCAACTTTGCGAAAATATATTTCAAAATAATATAAGTTTATTATAAGTACAAATGTATTATTTTGATGAATATCTTACATAATCTCTTGCCTTAATGTGTATATTAAAGACACATACATATCATTTTGGAACATACATTTTTTTTGCGGGAGTCGGGCACCCAGCACGCCCCAGCACGTATATGATGTCACGCGGGACCCGCAACCGCGCAAACATCTCGTACCGTAATGCGCATGTGTCGTGAATGCGCAGGAGCAGGAGTCGCAGACTGGTCGCATACCAATCGTGCATATCACGTGATATTAAATGTATATGATGTAACTGAAAAACACGCAGCCGTCGCACACCATACGCGGATCCTTCATGACTTTTCAAAAATGGCGGCTAGAATGCGCGCACCCACCATGATGTGTACACTTTGAGTGCGCGACGCCGAAAAAAATTGGAATTAATTTTTTTAAAGAAAATAATATAAATATATTAAAATAAAAAATGAAAACAAGAAAACTAATCAATATTTCAGTTTTAATAATTGTTTTTTTTTTGCAATTTTCAGAAAAATATATAATGTTATTTAATGAATAAAATATTTATAAATAAACAGTTAAAAAACTGTAGAAAATCAGTACAAGAAAATAGATATAACTACTATCACACTTAAAAGTTAGCATTTAAAAAACCTTTGAAATTCACTGAAAAAAAACATAGGTCTCAGAGACGTTATAGTTAGAAATTAGCATTTAAAAAACCTTAGAAATTCACAGAAAAAAACATAGGTTTCAGGGGTGTTATAGTTAGCTGCTTATTTCACTCATACAAAACCATAGAAATTCCTCCGTTATAGTTAGTTCTGCTAACTATAACTCACGCGCCCGCAATGCACTGCTGATGATGTCACATATTGCATCATTCATGACATGGTCAGTGACATCACTGATGACATCACTGATGACATCTCAAATGACATCACTGATGACATCATCCACTTGACAATCTGATACACCTCATCATACACTAGTATAACCTTTCATCACTCACTGTAAAATACAGAGTACCATATTTGAAACCATTGACACACCAATACCAGTTACTACATACCCACTCACTGATTCCTAAGTCTACACACACAACTACCCATTCAACAACAGAATCATCTATACATGCAGTCATTAATTAATAGAACACTATCAAATGCACCTATACACATATATAGACATTGACACATCAGCAGTCATCTTAGTCGGTTATGCAGTCATCCTACTCACTCATGAAAAATATGTATCGCACTTAAATTTACTCACTTACACAATTATCCAACAACACCTCATTTATTCAAACACATAGTAACTCATCGTTAATATGTTAAAAAAACACCATTACAATTATACACTCATTCATATAGTTACTCTCACTATCACTGACTCTTACACATACTTATTTATATACACCAACTCTCACATACAATGCCTTTTATTTTTTTACTTTGTTGAAGATGTACAACTAAAACATATATTCGCTCACCAACACACAAATAAATACACTCAGTCACCCAAACAACTGTTTCCACATGCACTCTTAAACCCATACACCTAGTCAATCAACCATTCACATATCTATGCATAGAGTTACACACACCCCATCCAACCACACACAAACTCAGTGTTCCATACACATACTCACCCAACTAATCAATAACTAATATACACCAGTGGCGGTCCGCCCATTGGGGGCGTTGGGGCGTTGCCCCCCCGCCCGCGCCTCCGCGCCTCGCGCCCGCAGCTTCCTCGGTGAGGGAGAACGGAGAAGAACTGTCAGTCAGTATGACTTGGACCGCCCACCCCCTTCAGAGTCTGAAGGGGGTGGGCGGTCTGGCGTCATGTTGACTGACAGGCAGCCAGCAGCACACAAGTGCGCATGAGTGGGGACAGAGGGCGATTTTTGCACCGTGCCCAGTCATGCGCACTAGTGTTTCCCGAATCTGGCGCATGCCCATTAGGAGAGTGAGGGTGGAGCCAAGGCTCAAACCTCGGTCTCGTAATGGGTAGGTGGGCGGAGCGTAAGCCTGCTCGAAGCCAATCCTGGTGCTGCTCCAGCACCAGGATTGGCTGAGAGGGGTCAGATGGGCTGCGCCTGTTCCAGTGAGTGAGTGTGTAGGCGGCGGCGCCGCCAGAAGTAACGGACCTGAGGCGAGGCAGCGCGGACCCGGACCTGCTCAGGACAGGTAGGATTTTTTTTTTTTAAAAACACTCCCGCGCAACACCCACCCCCCCCACACGACACGAGCCACGACTGCCTAGGAGAGGGGAGAGGAGCCAGGGCTCGCGGCTCAGTTGTTGTAACCTGTCTTTCCCCAGCAAGGAGGCGAAGAGCACCACCTGGCTGCACCCAGGCCAGTCACCGGAGAAGCGGTGGTGACCGGACACCGGGCGAGCTCAGGTACGGCACCAGGGTTTGGGGGAGCTCGCCGAACCCACGTATGCGAGCATACATACACTCAGCACTGAACACAACGATCAGTCCCCTAAACCCCTTACAGAGAAATTAGCAGCGCCGCAGAGCACTCACTGATGCCTCTGCACAACACCGCTAACACGCAAAGGGCACTTGTAAACTACACACCATGTGCACGCTGAACGCACCCAGCAGTCACCGTGGGTGCACACGGAGTACCTTACGTATACATTGTCCACTCGCCTGTTCTGCCTTGTACGTACACTGAACACACTAATCACCCCTGCCCCATAGGCTGCACACTCTGAGCACCTGTTCTGCATAGATCGAGCTGACATCTTCCACACTCCTGTATTGCCCCCGCCCTGTACTGGAAGCATCGAGCACCACCCCCAAGAGTGGATACACCGGCTGTGATTAGGGTAATTAAAGGGAATCAAGAGAGGGTCCCAGATGGCATAGGGAATAGAAGCGTGGGGGCATACTGGATTATGGATACTTGCCTTTAACGTGCACCTGTTAGAATTAGGAAAGCTAAAAGGCACACGCACTTGGATTAAGGAAGATAAAGGTAGATGTATACTTATACCAGCGGGCATAATGTTGATTATGGACTCGCTGCAATAGTTAGGAATGCTTTTGATACTTTATCAAATATTATACATTTTCACAGAATGCTGGAGACATGCAATAATTGGAGATTGTGGTATGTATGCTGCCGCAGTTAAGTAGTCTTGGGTCCGCACGTACTGCAATAGTTAATTATGCTGACATGGCATGCTAGAATAGTTGAGGGTTCTTGGGACTTTTCTGTGATGAAATGGCTAATGATACTGAGGCACGTGCAAGAGATGGGGATGCTGGAGGACAAGTTGCAGGAGTTGGATTGTTGCAGGCCCATTTTGCAGTGGTTCGGGGGTGTTGCAGGGACTTGTTTTGTGATTAGGGGTTTTGTATGCTCGGACAGCAACAGTGATACCGTAGTATATAAGTTGCAGTAGTTAGGGGTGCTGTGAGCGCATGCTACAATAGTTCTAGGTCCTGAGGGCGTATGCTGCAATAGATTCAGATGTTCTTTAATTCTGCAATACTTTGCAGCAGTATCTGGCGATCCTGTAAGGCACATGCTGCGTTTGTTCCGGATATTGAGATAATTGCTGCACTTGATGGGGATGATGGAAATGCATGCTTTGATAGCTGGCGTATCTCTAAGCACATGCTGAAGTCGATGGAGATACTACAGTAGTTAGGGATGTTGGAGTTCAATATTGGAATGGAGATGCTGAGGGTGCAGTCTTAAGGAGCCAGAGGTTGCAGTAGTTCGGTGTGTTGGAACGTGCTATATAAGTACCGGATGCTGGCAAGAAGTTGCAGTATGGTTGTTGGAGGCAGATGCCCCAATAGTTATGTGGAATAGGCGGTCCAAAAGTTACTGATGTGGGAGTAGGTGGTGCAGTAGTTGGGGGAGCTGGAGCAGGCAATGCAGTCACATGGGAAGGCAAGCTGGAGGTAGCCACTTTATTAGTTGGTCAAGCTGGGGACAGGTGCTGCAGTGGCAAGAGATACCTGGTTGCACTTGCTGCTTTGTTTCGATTGCCAAGAGCGCAAACACCATTAGGGAGCTATTGGGGCAAAATATAAAATATTGAGGTATGCTGAAATGTGCACAATGAATAGTTGTGCATGATCTTTGAAAAGGTTGGGATGCTTAAGGTATAATCTGCTTCAGTTAGTGATTCTAGTGGCACATGGTGTACATGCTGCAACAGGTACGAATTCTTAGCACACACTGCCACAGGTAAGAATGAGCCGTAGGCATCTATGGTATATTCTGCAACAATGGAATATCGGGTGTAGACCCTTGAAAGTTGGCGTTGCTAGGGAGGAGAATATGCTGCAATATTAAGGAATGTGTTGGGTGTGTGCTGCAATAGTTAGGGATGTTGTGTATACATGCTATAATGGTTTGCAATGTTGAAAGTACCAGCTACAAACGTTTTGAGTAATGCAGTGTCGTAAAATAATGCAGGTATGCGTTGCAGTTATTTGTCATTCTGCAAATTTTTGTTGCAGTAGTTGAGTCTGCAGCAGTTGCCATGATAAGCAGGGACACTTTGAGCACATGCTGTCATAGTTCAGGATCCAAGAGGACACAAGCTCCAATTGCAGATATTGGGCACATGCTATAATTGAGGTTCTAAAGCCACATGCTGCAGTTCATACAGGATGTGTGAGAACACGTGACAGTAGATGGATGCTGAAGAAACATGCTGCAATAGTTAGAGTTGAGGGCATATCATTCATTAGTTTATGCGAGGGGCAGGTGCTGCAATAGTTGGGAACGATGGGGACAGGTGCTGCAATAGTTGGGGATGTTGAGGGCACAAGTAGTAATTTGAGATGTTGTGATGCACATGTTCCATTAGTTAGGGGTGCTGCAAGGATCCTTCTGCAAAAGTAAACTCTGCTGGCGACTCAAGCTGCTATTCTTTCGGATGCTGAGATGAGGCAGAAAAGTGGAACTCTGGGAGGCTCAGCCTGCAAAATCTAGGAATGCAAACAGAAATAGGGAGGTTCATACTGCTTTAGCTAGTGGTCCTGGGGGACATATGCTGTTAGGGATGTTGCAGGGCACATGCTACAAAAGCGGGTCCTACTGGAAATGCTGGGAGAACGTGGGTGCCGCATGCATTAGGTTTGGAAGCCAAGACACACACTCCTGTATTAGGGGGTGCTGGGGTATATGTTGCAAGGGCTGAGGATTATGAGGCACTTTTTGTTATTATTGAAGAAGCTAAGAAAAGGGATTTTGCAGTAAGCATGCTGTTGGCCCAAGCTTCAATAATTGGGGCCTAGAGGGCAGATGCTACATTAGTGATAAAAGCTGGGTAAGTGAGACATGCTACAATTATGGAGGCTGATGCTCAAATGATGGCATCTAGAGGTGCTGGGGGCATTTAGACTCTAGTTGTGGGTTATGAAATGTGGGACCCTCCAGTAATGCTGGCTGAAACAGAAGCTTGATCCCTTCACCCTACCCCCCACCACGGAGAGACCGTTCAAATCTCTGGGAGAAATACTCCAATGTTAAATCCGATAAAGACTGTTCTGTCGCTATACCCTCTATTTCTGGCTTTGCACCTCCCCCGTCCTTTGGCTGGAGACATAGCACCAGTACCAAACTTTAACCTAGGTGTATTTTCTTGCTCTGCTGTCTTAAGAGGTGGTGTCCCACGCCCTAGAGCCTGCATATTCCCCACTTGGAGAGAATGCCGTTTGTAAAACTGTGCAGCAGGGCGTACAGAATTCTCAGCAGGACTGCCCTCCTGCAGCCTCACAGCCTAGGTACCGTTTTAGGGTTAGACCGAGGGTTTCATTGATGTGGGAAGGTGGGTGGGGAGGAGGCAACCATAGATGCAGAGTAAGATTGAAAACAACAAATGTATGCTTTCTTCTGAAATCTACTAAAAGCATACAATTCTGTATATTTGGTATTTCCTCCCTTTGTGTGTTTTACAAAACTGAGAAAATAAGTTGAGAAAAGTTCACCTAGAAATGCAATCCTGAATTAAGCAAATGATTAACATTTTTAACACACTAATATGCTACAGTGCCTTAGATATGTGTTAATTGCCTCTTCCGTAGGTTTCTGCAGTGGCCCTTACGTGTATTGAATTGAATGTTTACAGGTCGATAACAGAACAGGGAAGCACTCGGACATGAGAGTGGCTGCTCTGATGGAATCATGATGTATTTATCCGTATTCAATGTTTGCCATCTTATCTGTATTTATTCATATTTATTTTGTGTTTGGAAAACACACGAAGTCATTTATTTAACATGCATTCATACTTTGATGCCTGTCTTGTTTGAGCAAAGAATGGGTGTGTTACTTGGAGGATTAGTGCTTGGGTGTGTGCTTGGGACATTAGTGCACACGTGTGTTCCAAGAGCATTAATGCATAGGGTGTGGCTGGACCATTAGTGCACAGGTGTATGCGCTAGTGCACAGGTGTGTGCGTGGAGCATTATTGCACAGGTGTGTTCTAGGAGCATTGGTGCATGGGTGCATTAGTGCATGGGTGTGTGCCTAGGGCATTAGTACACTCCGAAGGGTATGAATGTTCCTAATTTTGTCTGAAAATGTAATGAAGAAACAGGATGGGGAACTCATTTTCGGGGGATGACTCTCTTTGTTAAGTGGGGAAACTGAGATTATAATGTTAATGCATTTTAGTTTCAGCAGGACTTCACCTAAGAACATACCCTCTGCAGTGTGCTCTATGTGTGTTTGTAGCTCTAGTCTCTGTGCTTCTCAAATTTGCTTGAAAATGCACCCTTTACCCACTTTACCCTCTAAGGTGGTCGAGCTCGCTCGCTGCGCTCGCTGCGCTCGCTCGCCACGGTGCACTCCCACAGAAAAGTTTACGCCCCACCACTTTCAAATGTCACCATCTGCCACTGATATACACACTCATGTAGTTAGTGACCAACTGATGCAGCATGTTATACAACAACAGAGACAGTGCTGCACACATTTACATAATTTAGTTACTAATCCATGTATTAAGTGAGACACTTTTAATTACTCGCTTAAAAAGACAGTCAGACAGCTACTAAATCCTCTATCCACTCAATCTTCAATACAGATTGGTATATATATAATACATATTTAAATTTCAAAGTAAACCACATTCAGTGGATGATGTAATCAGTGATGTCATCAGTGATGTCATTTGAGATGTCATCAGTGATGTCATCAGTGATGTCACTGACCATGTCATGAATGATGCAATATGTGACATCATCAGCAGTGCATTGCGGGCGCGTGAGTTATAGTTAGCAGAACTAACTATAACGGAGGAATTTCTATGGTTTTGTATGAGTGAAATGGGCAGCTAACTATAACACCCCTGAAACCTATGTTTTTTTCTGTGAATATATATATATATATATATATATATATATATATATATATATAAAATACGCTGATATCGATAGGGCGCGGTTACTCAAGGAGATTGAGGAAATCAATGAGGATCTTGATAAGATTAATAATACTGAGGAAAAAACTAAATTGAACAATGATATGATTGCCAGGTTGAAAAAAGAGGAGACAAAAATCATGGAAAGAAAGACCTTTAAATTCCAACGGGACCGCAATGATTATCAGCTGGGTCAGATCTTTACATTTGCGAAGAAATATGACTCTTTACGTGTTTCTAAGGCAAAGGCAATTCCACCTATCAGAGGCACAAGCAAAGTTGTCTGCACTAATGACATCTCACAGTCGGACCTTAGTTCCTTGGGTGGAAGCGACTCAGAATCGGAACTGCGGGGCAATCTGGCAGCGGGCTCGATCACCAAACCCACTCCCGCTGAAGAAATGAATTTTTTATGCGTAGAGAGAAGGCAGACACTACGCCCGAGACCAGCAGCTACAGACTACGACGCAAACGAGCAAATTACAAATCAAGGCAGAGGCAGAGGGCGAGGAAGAGGAGCAACAAATCCAAACAGGAGAAGAGGAAGAGGTTACTGGACGAAGAACCAGTAATTCTTGAAGATATAAATACTATTATCAACTTGACGCCCCTGAAACTTTCTGATGATGACAAAAAAATCCTCTCCTTGGGCCTGTCATATGCACCTAAGAATGACTTTAACTATGCAGCCACTCGCCTTGACTTATACAAAGCAGTCCGCAAACTGAAACTAAAGAAATCTTTTGCTCTTCAGAATACCCGACACAGTATCTATGACAACACACAGGATATGTCCCTCCAGGATGCCATCCAAAATCTCTGGGACACGGAGGGAACTGGCGGGAGCAACGAGGCTAATCATCAGACAAGCCATAATCCACAGGGACCCATTACCCCGTTCAGACCCAAGTCTACATTCAACCCTATCCTGCCACGGGATGTTATAGATGTGTTCAATGAAAATGTTATTGCAGGGATGAAGACACTGCATATGGAAACACGTAACAAACGACGTCAATATAATCGACAAACACAGGCTTATCATCAACTTATCTCGAAACTTAAAGGCGACAAGACGATTGTGGTCCGTCAAAGTGACAAAGGAGGTAATATTGTTTTACTAACAAAGGAACATTATGATCAAGAAGCCTTTAAACAGCTTAATGACAGAGACTGTTACATCCGCACAACTACAGCTGAAATCCATAAATCTAGCAATGACTTTAAGAACAAGTTGGCCTGGTGGAAGAGACATAAACTTTTATCGGATAAGGAATATGATTTTTTGAGAAATGACAATCCTGTCATTCCTACTTTGTATTTTATCCCTAAAGTACACAAGGATTCAAGTAAACCCCCGGGCAGACCTATCATCTCAGCCAGGAATGGCATGTATGAGAAAACATCGCAATACATTGATTTTTTCTTACAGGACTTTGTAAAATCGTTGGATTCATTTGTGCAGGATACAGGTGACTTTTTGCGTAAAATTAACAAGATTGAATGGAAGGATGATTATCTTATGCTGGCACTGGATGTAACGTCACTATACACGAGCATCAGTCATAGCGATGGCATACATGCCATCAAATATTTTCTATCACGCAAACCAGCCTCCTTTGCAAGTCACAATGATATGTTAATTGAAATGCTTGAATTTTGTTTGCTTAACAATAACTTTATGTTCAACAGCCTACTATATCGGCAACTTAGGGGCGTAGCTATGGGGGCTAATTTTTCCCCTAGCTATGCCTGCCTCCACATGGGATACTGGGAGGAAATGTTTTTGCATAAGGAACATGCTGCATATCTCAATGAGAAAGTAGTTGTTTGGCTGCGTTTCATAGATGACCTCTTTGTCATATGGAACGGATCGTTGGAGGAGGCACATGATTTTATTAAGATTTTAAATGTCAACACCCTGAATCTCAACTTCACCGCAACTTGCAGCCAAATCAGTGTCACATTTCTTGACACTGAAGTTTACATACAGGCAGGCAAACTCGAAACTAGGTTATTCCGTAAATTGACTGCTGGCAACTCGACACTGCATGCATCTAGCTCTCATCCACCTCACCTCATTAGAAGTATACCCTATGGGGAGATGCTGCGTTTAAAACGTATATGCAGCAATGAAAAGGAGCTAGAAACAGCACAATTATTGAGTAAGCAGAGATTCAGGGAAAGAGGATACTCCATAAATGTAATTGACAGTGCCATTGCGAGATCCAACTCACTTAACCGAGATGATCTGCTTAAAATCACTAGCAATGCTATCAGTACTACCTCGGTTGTGATTAGTCAAGGGATAAAGGCCATTGGTTCTGCTGACTCTTTCAGATTTATCATGGGGTTTAGCAACCAACAAACAGAAATACGCAAAATCATCAACAAAAATTGGCCCACTATACGGAGTGATCCAATCATTGGCCCACTACTCCCACAAAGGGCCCTTGTCACATACAGTAGGGCACCTACCATGAGAGAAGCATTGGTGGACACTAACCCTGAGACTATCAGCAAAACATCTTGGCTACAACTTAACAGTGGGTTCTACAGGTGTAAAACCTGTAAAGCCTGTGTTCATGGCACCAATACCAAAGACTACACAGATCCTTTCAATAACAAGCAATATAAGATCAACAAGGTACTAACATGTAAGACGGAATATGCAATTTATGTTCTAACCTGCCCGTGCAACCTCTGTTATATAGGCAGTACTAAGCTTGCAGCACATAAGCGTGTCTTACAACATTTGCGAGCTATCTCAAACCAAGACAACACCTACCCCGTGGCTAGACATTTCAAGGAATTCCACAAAAGTGACATTAAAGGGTTGAGCTACTTTGTTATTGATTCCATTGATCCTAGCAGAAGGGGTGGGGATCGTGAGGCCAAGCTACGTAGACTTGAAACACGCTACATTCTACAACTCAACACCAAGACACCTTCTGGCTTAAATATTACTGAGGATCTGCATACATGTTTAGGCTAATATGACCAGGATTAGGGAGTACCTTGACAATCAGCTTAATTGCTAAGTACCAACATTGCCATCCTCTTAATAATGATGTTATAGGCCATATTCATGCTTAGTGTTATTATCCTGTGTATTTTATGTATTAACTTTATGGATTTTGATACAGATGTTCATTTGGCAAATTTTAGCTTCTTTTAGTCATTTGTCTTAAATTATTTAATTGTTTTATCTTACAATTATTTATTTAGTATTTTTACTATTTATTATGACAAGTAGTACTTTATTAGTGATATTTTGCGTATTTGCTCATCTGTATTTCTATATTTTCCATTCAACACTTTGCTTGTGATAATAGCCATACCCTATAGTTGGGGTTTACCTTTGTCATCCATACCTCCCCATATTAACACGATCCAATTCAGCCATTCAACCTATGTTGTTCATACTGCAGTGCAACCACCATTCTGTTTGCAAGTAATGGATGGCACACAATTGATTCAGCAATAATTATTACCTGTTCTTTTCCTGAAGTACTGGACACAATTGTGTCTTTTAACTGTTTTCTTCTCTTGATATTCTAACTTTTTAAACACTCTCACACCGCACTTTAGTAATGCACTTTTTTATTCTTATCTTCATTTTTTACTCCTTTAATGGGGACATCATTTTCATACTTGGTTTTATCATCAAGGACTCATAGTTATTATGACGATTTTACCTAATATTTTGTATGAAATATGAGCGGCAGGCTGTTTTATTAGTCTTATTGGTGAAGTTTTATTTAAATCTTTATTAATAATTTTGCCTCAATGAGCCCATGCATTTACGCCGATATTTTCTGTTATGTTACATTTTACCATGGTTTTATGTACAACGTTAACATATTTTTTCTAGCTCAGGCATTTACGCCGCTACCACCTGCATGTTTCAACTACATTTCATTATGGTTTTATATCTTCTATATTTTCTATTGATTTTACCAAGTGGTTGAGAATGTACTTTTAAAAGCTTTGTACTTTACTTGCCTTTTATGTCTATGATGAGTCCAACCCATGTGACTACCCCATGTGATGTTACACGTGCACAGCACTAGCACTTTAAATTTGTAGCTCTGTGAGCTTAACGCTGTCATGTGATCAAGGCTCTTGGAGAGCCGAAACGTTATGGCCGACGCTCTGGGCAAATAAAGAAAATTGCACCTTATACTGGTTCGTGTACCAACTTCTTGAAGCGTCAACACGTGTTTCGAGTCTGGTGGAGCTGGTAGATCTGATATATATATATATATATATATACATTCCTCTGCAGGATCCCAGGGGTACCACCATCCAAAGAAAGGCGCAACACCAGGAAACAGACTCCAAAGGTAAAGTTGAGACTTAAATGATGATTTATTCAAGCATCAAGTGTCCAAATGACGCGTTTCGACCGCCAGACATGCGGCCTTGATCACATAGTGCTGTACTGGTGAATGAGTGGTATTTATATATATGTGTGAGTGGCAGTGTTTTTACTATGTTCATTGCAATGACTGAGTAGTTTTGCAGCGTGTGACTGTGGGCAAGACGCAGTAAAGCACATGTGTAACACCAGTGTAAACAGAATATAAAACTGTCAACTAACTGCTGAAGCCGGTGATTGCCTCAGTCCGCTCGCACATGCATCGTGGAAGCTGGTACAAGAGCATATGGCGTTCCCAGATGCAGCCAATCGATCGTGTAAGTACACATTAAAACGGAAAGCATGTCCCTCGTAAGCAATCATGTTAGTGTTACCGATTGCTCACAAATAGAAACGCGAGACCTAGCACAACAGTGTGTGTGTCCGTGACTCCCTGCTCTCGGTGCGTCTCATGAAGCACAAAGTGAAAGCGCTGCATGTGAGAAAAGGCTAGTGATAAGATGTGTGCGTCTAGCCCCGGTACAGTAAAAATGCAAACAAACTAAATAACTGCATAAATGCAAAACAAAGCTGCCACTTAATACAACAAAAGTTGAAAGTGTGAGTGAGGGTGAAATGTGCACATAGGTGTGTATATACATGTTGAGGAAGGCGTAAGTGCGCATATAGGCCAAAATATATAAGTGTGGTGTTTGTACCTCCTCAAGAGCATTTGAGTGACATAAAAATGCATAGAATGTACTAATAAAAAATGTGTGAAAGCGCAGGAAATATTCTAGAGTCTGCCAGTGCTTGCTCAATGTATCCCTTGCAATGAAGCAATGGGTGTATAGCATAGCGTATTGTGAAAAAGTGACATTCTAATTCATAATCATACGCAAACATGGTCTAAATACATGTGTTGCCATTCCTGCCGCAGCATTGGTTACAAGCCTGTAGTGCCTATGTTTAAAGACCAACTATAGACAACCAAAATGACAGTGTGAATACTGGGTATTCTCTTCGTGGTTGCACATAGCCTGATGACAGGAAACCCAACTCTATGTGAATATTGAGAGTGCACAGGTAAAGCCTGATATAAACAGTGAAATATATACAAGTGATAACATTAATATACAGTTACAATACAATGGTATGATCACTAAGGGTGTGAATGCAATGCTATGTTACAGGAAATGGTGCAGATCCTCCGTGGTGTTGAGACCATCGGGCGCCTTGGTGTTAAATTGCAGGATATATCTACTCTCCAATTGCCTCAAAAGCTTCTCCCTGTTGCCACCCCATCTCAGTGGTGGGACGCAATCAATGACTGAATAACGGAGGTGCTCTAGATTGTTATTATGCATCTCCTTAAAATGCCTGGCTACGGGGTAGGCTGGGTCATTGTTGACGATCGCTCTGAGGTGCTGGAGAATTCGCAGGTGCAATTGCAATTTAGTGCTCCCGATGTAACGCCGCCTACAGTTCCATTCGAGCATGTACACCGCAAATTCCGTTCTGCACGTGAGTCTATGTCTGATGGTAAGTGGCGCATGTCTAAAGGCTGAGTCTACCTTCGTGATGTTCTTACCAAACCTGCCTGCCCTGCAACTCTGGCATTTAACAAAACCCTTTTTGTCTGCTAGCCAATTCTGTGACGTGGCGATCTCCAGACTGTTTCTGACTAGTGCATCCCTCATGGAAAAAGCTCTTCTGTATGTGATGTCAGGTTTGTGGGCTACTACAAGTCCTAGTGCGGGGTCTGATTTAATGATACCCCAATGCTTGTTGATTACTGCTCTGATAGCTCTTTCCTCAGTGTTGTGCGTTATAATCAATCTCGGGGTGACTAGGCTATTTGGCTCATTTAGTATGTTGGTCGCACTGGTGACCTCAGGGGTGGATGAGACCACTAACAATTCCTCCCTAGGGATGGCATTGGCTCTGACAATGGCTTTACGTATGACAGCTGCTGAGTAACCGCATGCCTTGAATCTTTTGGCTGCTTCCCCCTGGCACTCAAGGAGATCTTCATGGGTACTGCAAATTCTGGCCAATCATAACATCTCCCCATAGGGAATGCTGGTTATGAGGTGCCTAGTGTGAAAGCTGGAGGCGTGCAGTATGGAGTTTCCTGGGGTAAGCTTACGGTGAAGCTTGGAATGCAAAGCGCCATTGGCGATGTACAGATTGACGTCCAAGAATTCTGTAGAGGTGGCACTAATGTTGGCATTGATTTCCAAATTAAGATCATTGTCATTGATCTCACTAATGAAAATTCTAGCACTGTTAACATCACCTCGCCAAATCAAAAAGACGTCGTCTATGTAACGCAGCCAAGACACAATGTTGTTATTGAAAGCTGTCTGGTGCTTGACCATGAGAACCCACTCCTCCCACCAGCCAACATGTAAACATGCGTAGCTGGGCGAGAAGCAGGCTCCCATGGCCACGCCCCTGAGTTGCTGGTATACCTTCCTATTGAACATGAAAAAATTACATGTGAGACACCAGTCAATTAGAAACAAAATGAGTTTGTTGTGTTTGTGACAATTGATGGGTCTATTACCCAAGAAGTATTTGCATGCAGCTAGACCATCATGGTGACGTATGCTGGTATAGGGTGATGTAATGTCCATGGAAATTAGAAAATAGTCCTCGTGCCAGGGAATGTCTTTTACTTTGAGCAAGAAATCACTGGTGTCTCTGAGGTAGGTTGTCTGGCTGGATACAAGATCTTGGAGAAAAAAATCCACATACTTGGAAATATTTTCGCAGATGCTTTTTCTGGCCGAGATGATGGGTAGACCAGGAATGGGGGTCACGTTTTTGTGCACTTTCGGTAGAAAGTAAAGGATAGGGAGGACTGGAGTCTCAATGTTAAGGAATGCACATTCTTCTTTGCTCAACTGGCCATGAGATCTGAACTCATTGAGGTGTTTCCTAAGTTCCTTATTACTGCTAGCCATTTCATTGTGGTTAGAGAGCCTGTAGCAAAGGTTATCGCTCAGATGTCTGTTATCTTCTTCCAGATACAAATTGCATGGCCACAGCACAATGTTCCCTCCTTTATCCGCCTTGTTGATGATGACTTCATTATTGCTTTGTAGTTTTTTCATAAGTTCATTGTATTTGAGACTCTGCATGCGTTTTCCGGTAGCACGCCTCCTGGTTTTGAGGTGTAGCGCCTTGAGCTCATCAATGATGACATCACTATATATGTCAATCGCATCCCTCTGCATCATTGGGGTAAAGGTGGAGTGCGGCTTGAAAGGGCTAGGGATTCGGCATGAACTTTCAATACCCTCATCATGTAGAAGTTGTTGAGTAGGCCTCGGTGTACAAGGCACTGCTAGTTCACTCAAGATGCGCAATGTCGGGATGTCCGCCCCCGTGAGTGGTTGCTCAACTGTTTTACCAGCGGGAACCATGTCGATAGTGGTGGCATTGCTTTGTTTGAGTCTGAAAATTTTTATCAATTTTAATTTTCTAATGAATTTGAAGACGTCAATCCGGGTGTTGCTGTAATCAAAGGAGCTTTCAGGGCAAAAGGTGAGGCCCAACGTGAGGAGCTGTTTTTCCGCTTCAGTGAGATCCATTGTGCTCAAGTTTATAATAGTCTTGGTATCATTCTTCATTTCTTTCTCAAATTGCCTCTTCTTTTGTTCATTTGCTTTGGTTTTTCTGAGTTTCCGCCTTTCCCGCCTCCTTCGGTGGCGTCGGTGTTTGTTTTCCTTGGCGGCCTGGGCCTGAGGGTCTGGCGCCGGTCGTAGACTAAAAAATCCATCTCTTCTCCTGGGCTGGGGTTTACTCTGCCGGGCATGTTACTTGTTCTCCGTCTGCCGCCGTCATCTGAATCCGCTCCACTCTCTGACAAGGAACTCAAATCAGACAGGGATGCAGAATCAACGCCCTCAGTATTGCCTGCTGGTGGCTTAGGCTGCCCCTGTTGATTTTGTTTATTCATACGCTGTGTTCTGATGGAGTCGTATTTTCTGGCGAATGTAAAACTTTGCCGGCATTCATAGTCTGTTTTGTCCCGGGCAAATTTGAACACCTTGCACGCTTTGATAGTGTCCTCATGCTTCCTGAGGCGTATCTTGATCTCATCCTTGCCCTTAGAGATGGCATCCTTTTGGTTCATGGCATCCAACTCATCATTCAGAACATCAATCTCTCTTTGTAAGTTGGCCCTGTCAATTTCTGCATACTTGATTAGTATGATGACTAAACGCATTGAGGCCTCTAGATTGCTTGTGGCCCATTCCTTTAGCATGTCAGGGTTAGGTTGCTCAAAGCTGGGTGCCAGCATTATTCTCAGTCCTCGTGGGACCCGATCTGCCTCTCTGTATTTTTGCAAAGATTTTGCCTCCCACCACTTGGTGATTTCTGTGCGCATAAGTTTTTCAAGTGTTTTGAGTTTTGCCTTGTAACTGTCATCAGTGGTACCTGTATTAGCTTCTGCGCATCTGGCAAGACTCGGTACATTTGGTAAATTATCAAAAAGTGCTTCAGCGGCTGCTTCCCTCTCTCGCAGCGCTTCGTTGGACAAGATAATATAAATAGTATATATGTATCAATCCCCTAGATATAACAAACGTGTCCTTAGTATATCTGGGGGCTATAACTTGCTCCTCTTCTCACCATCGGGTGTGTGGAGACACCTGGCCGGGTCCTCCGACTCGTCCTTTACCTCCTACTCGATGGGCATTCAAGGCATGCAGGTATATAGCTGTCAGGGGGCCGTGGTTAGTTGCTTCTCCTCCCGGAGCTCATGTCGAATTCGGCTTATGAAAACCACGCTGGCCCAGTAGTTCTTTGCGAAGAGGGGGTCTGTGAAGCAGAGACAGCCGTACTCTGCAAAATATTCCACAGCAGGATCCCAGGGGTACCACCATCCAAAGAAAGGCGCAACACCAGGAAACAGACTCCAAAGGCAAAGTTGAGAGTTAAATGATGATTTATTCAAGCATCATGTGTCCAAATGACGCGTTTCGGCCGCCAGACATGCGGCCTTGATCACATAGCGCTTTACTGGTGAATGAGTGGTATTTATATATATGTGTGAGTGGCAGTGTTTTTACTATGTTCATATATAGGGGTGGGGCTGCCAGAATGGGCATGCTGATGCCCCCCCCAAAAAAACAATTGCCCCAGTCTTTCTGCCCCCCCCCTGGAAGGCAGAAAGGGGCTAAAGTCCCTTATCTGCCTCTGGGGTGGGGGGGGGTCGGAAAGCCCAATAGGCACCAGGGAATATGTTTGTTTTTAATTCAGGGGTGTGGGCTGCCCAGAATGGGTATGCCAATGCCCCCGCCACCCCCCAAAAATGCCACAGTATTTCATCCCCCCCAGGAGACAGATGTGGGCAGGAGCCCCTGATATGCCCCCCTTCCCAGGGAGCGGCAGAGAGCCCACTAGGCACTAGCGATTATGCTGGCTTTTTTTAGGCGTGGGGGTGGGGGCTGCCCAGAATCGGCATACCAATGCCCCCACCCCCCAAAAGAATTGCCCCAGTCTTTCTGCCCTCCATGGGGGCCTATCATGGCAAACCGCACCACCCGATTCCCCCCTAGGGCGGCAGAAAGCCTACTAGGCACTGACTTGTTTTTAGTAATGTGCCTACCTTTGGATTTTGGGCCGTAGCGCAGGCGGCACATAGGGAAACCTAGCAAACCTGTATATTTTTTAAAACTAGACCCGAAGGGGAATCCAGGATGGGGTGACCTGTGTGCCTCTCACCAGGTTCTGTTACCCAGAATCCTTTGCAAACCTCAAAACTCAGTTAAATAAAACAAAGTTTTCCTCACATTTCTGTGATGGAAAGTTCTGGGATTTGCGGGGATTCACAAAATTCCAGCCACCACCCATTCCCCAAAGTCTTCTGATAAAAATGGTACCTCCCTTGTGTGGGTAGGCCTTGTGCCCGTGACAGGAAACGGCCCAAAACGCAACATGGACACACCACATTTTTACAGTGAAAACGGACCCTTTTTTTGCAAAGTGCCTTGCTGTAGATTTTGAACCCTAGCTCTGCCGGCACGTAGGGAAACCTAGCAAACCTAACCATTTTTGAAAACCAGACAACCAGGGTAATCCAGGATGGGATGACTTGTCTGGCTCTCACCAGGTTCTTTTACCCAGAATACCTTGCAAACCGCGAACTGTGTAAAAAAAAAAACATTTTCCTCACATTTCTGTGATGTAAAGTTCTGGAATCTGCGTGGATCCACAAAATTCCACCCACCCCGCATTCCCCAAAGTCTTCTGATAAAAATGGTACCTCACTTGCGTCAGTAGGCCTAGTGCCCGCGACAGGAAACGGACCAAAACGCAACGTGGACACGCCACATTTTTCCAGTGAAAACTAACCTTTTTTTTTGCAAATTGCCTAGCTGTAGATTTTGAACCCTAGCTCTGCTGGCACCTAGGGAAACCTAGCAAACCTATACATTTTTGAAAACTAGACACCCAGGGGAATCCACAATGGGGTGACTTGTCTGGCTTCTCAAATTTGTGTGTGGGAAAGTTGTAGGATCGCCGGGCTGACACAAATTTCCTACCACCCAGCATTCCCCCAGGTCTCCCGATAAAAATGGCACCTCATTCGTGTGGGTGGGTCAGGTACCCGCAACAGGCAAGGGCCCAAAACATATTGTGGAGACATCAAAATTACCTATCACAAAACGATCTGCTTTTGCAAGGAGGGTCACATGAGATTTTGGTCCCAGGCTTGGCGGCCAACTAGGGAAACCTACCAAACCCACACATTTCAGAAAACTCAAGACCCGAGCGAGTCCAGGGAGGTATGGTTTGTGTGGATCCCCCAATGTTTCCCTACCCAGAATCCCCTGCAAACCACAAATTTTTATGAAAATATTGAATCTTTCTCAAATTTCTGTGTGGGAAAGTTGTAGGATCACTAGGTTGACACAAATTTCCTATCACCCAGCGTTCCCCCAGGTCTCCCGATAAAAATTGTACCTCATTCGCGTGGGTGGGTCAAGTACTTGCGACGGGCAAGGGCCCAAAACGTATTGAAAAGACATCAAAATTACCTATCACAAAACAACCTGGTTTTGCAAGGGGGATCACCTGGGTTTTTGGCCCCGAGCTTGGTGACCATCTTGGGAAACTACCAAACCCACACATTTCTGAAAACTAGACACCGGGGGGAGTCCAGCGAAGTATGGCTTGCATGAATCCACCAACGTTTTCCTACCCAGAATCCCCTGCAAACCTCAAGTTTAGCTGAAAAACCCACATTTTCCACATTTCTTTTGTGGAATCCCCGTGCCGGCACAAATGTCCTAGCCCAAAGCGTTCCACTCAGTCTCCCAAGTAAAATGATACCTCACTTGTTTCCTGTTGCGGGCACTAGGCCTACCCACACAAGTGAGGTACCATTGTTCTCGGTAGACTATGGGAAATGTGGGCGGGGTGGAATTTTGTGGATACACAAAGATTCCAGAACATATTTTCAATACAATTAGAAATTTGAGGTTTGCAAGGGATTCTGGGTAACAGAACCTGGTGAGAGCCAGACAAGTCACCCCATCCTGTATTCCCCTGGGTGTCTAGTTTTCAAAAATGTATAGATTCGCTAGGTTTCCCTAGGTGCCGGCAGAGCTGGGGTTCAAAATCTACACCTAGGCATTTTGCAAAAAAAGGGACAGTTTTCAGTGTAAAAATGAAGTGTGTCCACGATGCGATTTGAGCCGTTTCCTGTCGTGAGCACAAGGCCTACCCACACAAGTGAGGTACCGTTTTTATCGGGAGGCTTAGGGTAACACAGAATCGTAGAGCAACTATTTTTACCCATTGACTTTCGATGCATATCTGCCTTCCAAATGAAAGACAATGTGTAAAAAAGAAGTCACTTTGAAAAATGTCCTATAATTCTCATGCTAGTACGGGTACTTACAATTTCGGAAATGTGCAAATCGCTACTGGCTCTAAAGTCTACATTTTGTTCCAATTTCAGAAATACATAGGTGTCTTTCATCCAGATTTTTCACTTAATGTATTTTCCCAAATGAATTGCTATATACCCGGTACATTGCAAGACGCTGCTCAGTTATTGGGCATAGTGGGCGTAGCGGGGCTACACTGAGGGCCACAGAGTTGATAAACTCGGTGGAACTCTGTGGAGCTCCGCTACGCTGCCTGTCCAACTACTATTGACTCCTGATTGGTGGCCCAAAGAACTGGGAACCGCTCCGTCTCCCCAAAAAACGGCAAAGAACTTAGGGGTACATCTCGAACAGTCTCCAGGTATGAAAGAGCACGTAACCCATACTGTTGGCTCATGCTTTCACGCACTGGGCCTGCTGAGAAGAGTGTTTCCCTATCTCCCCGATCCCTTGCGAAAGACCCTGATCCAAACCCTGGTGCTCAGCAAATTAGATTATTGCAACGCCTTACTGGTCGCAGCCAACGAGTCCTCCCTCTATCGCCTTCAGATGGTACAAAATACCTCAGCACGCTTAGTCTTAAACGCCCCTCACAGATCACCTTCGCTCCCTCTTCTGCACCAACTTCACTGGTTGCCAGTAAGGAAATGGGTGACATTTAGAATCTGTTGCCTGACACACAAGGCAATATGGGGTAATGGACCGTCCTACTTGGCAGAGAGGTTTCATCAGTACATTCCCCAAAGGAACCTACGATCTGGCTCGAAATCTCTGCTTAAATCCCCAGAATCAAAAAAGCACGAACAGGAGGCAAGGCCTTTTCATGTCAGGCACCACTGATATGGAACCAACTTCCAACTGCCTTAAGACAATGCCCAGACCACCAGAAATTTAGCAAGACCTTGAAAACCGCCCTCTTTTAGACCAGCCCACCCACATCTTCTTCTGCAATTCCGCAAGCAGCGAGATACCCTTTAGGGGGTTGATTCATGCGCTATATAAACCCATAAACTAAACTAAACTAAACTAAACTTTTAGGCTTGTTAGTCCCTCCTCCTGACGGCCATGTCGTCATTTGACCCTTACATGGTTACTGGCCCCTTTACTTTCACCACAATTTTGTTCCCCTGGCTCCCCCCCTCCCCTCCCGCAGTCCATCACTTCTCAGCCCACAATCACCCCCCCGCACTACCGTTCCTGCCTTTTGGCCCGCAGGCACTCCAGTTTCCAATGCAATAGGTCTTGCGTAAATGAGTCCTATAGCATTGCAAAGGCTTTTTTAAAGTAGTTTGTGCTTGTACTGAGGAGGAGTAGAAAGCTGGCACAGGATGGTAGAGTGTCTGTGCAGAAGCATGTCAGACGTCGGCTCACGGGTTGAGACTGGCATTGCGTTAATCAACCCTAGACCTTTTTGCGGCCCCAATTATCCGGTCCGAATCTCCATTTGTGCCCACCGGACTGAGGAAATGGATGGGCTGGGCAGACTCGGGCCACTGCCGGCATTCTTCTTTGTTCCCCGGGGACGCAACCACGCGGCCGGGTAGACAATGGCGGGGTGGGGCGTAGCTTGCCTCTCTTCACCGCGCTCCCGTAAGCTGCCCTGCCCTCTGGAAGCAGCGAAGGTCATTGCTGGCCTGGCCGCTCTCCTGTGATCCTGCGCTGCAGCCCCCGATGGACACCCAATACCAGGTGAGAGTCAGCTGTGCTCCAAGGGACGGCTGGACGGGAAGGCTGAACGCGAGGCTGTCCTTCCGGCAGCTCCGTCCTTCGACGTCCTCTCTTCTTCTTCCGAGGAGCCGCATGTCTGTCGGTCACCATGCCCGTTGCACTGCGCGTGGAGCCGGGGAGCCCAGAGGCCTTTGTGGGCAGAAGTAAGTGTGTTGCTCTTACTTTCTCACGCTTAAATCAGCAGCTGTGTTTTTTTCAGTATGCATTTGCTTGAAGCAATGTCAGGGTGCAAGTAGGCTCAAGCTGGTCAAAATCTCATTTGAATGCCTGAAAAATAACATGTTTTTGGATATCTCATCATGCGAATCCTTAGCTCTACTTCTTGCATTTTTGAAGGGAGAGTACCTGCCCTTCTCATCAGATGTCCAATACTTTTAATATGGGAATTCTGGCATTTCTAGTTTTTCAGTATGTAGCTATCAGTTTAAACCATTCTGAGTAAAGCTTGATATGAGCTACACCTGAGCTGTGCTTGTCCCTGTGTTGTCTACAGCGCTCACCTGACATGTAAGGTGACATGGGGACTGTCAGCTCAGTATTGGCAGCCGCCATCATACCTGATCTGGAATTACTACTGGTGCCAAGATTTTGAGGAAGTCGGAGCTTCCTAGGAGGATTTCACACTTGGTGCTCACTTGCATGAAGACTGCATCACATGCTTTGACACAACAGAGATAGGAGCGAGAGAGTGTGATGCACTGCTTGAATCTTCTCTTCCACCCATGCACGAATCTGTGACTGGTCAGGAGGGAGACAATTACAGAGATCAGATGCCAGCTCAGTGCGGTATCTCTGGTAATTTGTTTCTTGATCTAGATACTTGTTGCTCTGTTTTTTATTCCCCATGTTCTTAAGTTTCTGATTAGGTCCCTGCTGGTTATTGTTTGCTGCAATTTGCTGATTCTTGAAAGTTTGCTCCATTCTTTATGGAATAACCTTGCTCAGATTTGCTAAACATTTATGTTGTTTGGACCTTAGCCGATAGGAACTAGTTTTTCCATTGAACCTTTATGGGCTTTGATGCTGCCTAAGTCTGAAGACATGATTTTTTCACTTTCACTTCTACTCATCATCAGATGCTCGGCTGCACTTGCATCAGGTGGGTTAGTTACACGATTGGGTGGAGCTGGTCCCTACTGTGCCAACCCCCTACTTTACATGTCTTTGATCATCCAGCTATAAGCTTTCCTGGGTGTCCATACAGATCTTGATCTTTCTTGATAGAAAACGACAAGCAGAGGTCAGTAAAATACCAGAATCACTTTAGCATTCTCTAGATTCCAGTCAATAGAAAGTGTCTTCCACGAGCACCCGTAAACAATAATATTTTTTTCAAATTTTATATTTTCAGTGATATGACCACCAAAGGCCCTTATTTTATAATAAAAACAGAGCATTGGACTATACCATTTCCCACTGAACGACAATATTTCTCTCCATGTGTTCCCATACCTGGTGTGTCACGCAGTTTGATGCTTAGTTTCTCTCCATGTTAGAGAACAGTAGATGTTTCAGCACCCAGGCTAATTAATGTGCTGCATAGCTAAATACATATAAGGTCCAAAGGCGAGACCGATTGCATTGCAAATGCTTGTTACATCTCACGTACACACAGACTTAGTCATATGTTGTTGAAGACCTATTTATTCCAACAGATTAAAATATATGCAAGTTGGTCTAGAGAAAGAAGTGGTCCCGCAAACAGTTCCTGCTGTTGGGTGCTCCAAAAAAGAAATGAAAAATAGAACAGGACAAGGAAGGGCGAGGGTCCAACAGAGGAGTGAGTGGGGTTAAAAAAGTAAATGCTGCCAGCAGGAGCAGTGGGAGGGAGAAAGAGCAACAGAGGATCAGGCCTAGGGTTACATTTTGTTTTTTTAAATCACTGTAGGAACAATAAAAAAAGTTGCGGAGGGGGCAGGAAGGAGCATTATGGAGTAGGGAGATTTTAGAGGGGAAGCAGCTTATAAGGGAGAGAGCAAGAAAACACTTGCACTCCTGTGGAATACTAGAATCAAGAGAAATAAATAAAAAAGTATTTCCTGGAATGCAAGCAGGAGAAGGACATGTCACCCTAATCAAATACTTAGAGGTGTGACCAACAAATCATAGGGAGGAAAACCATTGAAAACGAGGCAGAGAAATTAGATGAACAAGAATACCATAAAAGCACCACGGGCTGATCTAAATCCCACCATATGCATCATGTTTTAATGTACTGGAGACAATAGATGTTTGACAGCAGATGGTTAGGTGGGACCCAACAAGAGCCTCTATTCAACATGCCATTTACAAGCTGCTGCTCAGCACACCCTGAATAGGAGCAGACACCACTACAGCATTTGCCATAATGGGGCTACAATACATTATGGTAGTATGCAGTCATTTTTAATGATCGCATTCACATCTGAAATGTCATGTTGTTGTGAAATCATCAGAAATATTGATGGCATAATAGTTTCAAATCTTACAATGGTCTGTTTCAAATGCACATCAATTTGGGACATCACTCATTTATGTAATACTAATCAATGTCAACACCACCTTGAATGTGTCATTTCTTTGTAGCTCCAAAATACTTTATATTTCAATCGGATTTAATTTTATCCTAGCAAGATCTCCTAATGTGACTTTGGATAAACTGGGAAATGTGTAAGGGTGTTTGGTTTGTTAGTCAAACAGCACTGCTTCTGGACCCTCACAGGCATCTACAACTTTGATATCAGCCAAACAAGTAGACCTCAAATAGTGAAGCACAGTATGAATGCTGTACAAAAAGTCGATACTTTCATGACAATCTTGAAGAAATAGAGTGCTAAGAAACGAGTGCAGGGCAGTTCTACACAATTGCTCTACCTGTTGGTTGAGAAGTTTTCAAATCCAAATATATCAAGTAAACCGATGGACCTTCGTGGTGTCTTTGCGTCACTAGGACTCGGGGTGAAAATTGCAGCATTTATCTTATTCACTATCCAGACAAAAAGACGTCCGTATATTCCCTGCCAGAAAGAAGAGACAACAAAAAGATTTAGCAACTATCTGTCTGCTCTGTGCCCTGTAAATGTCTACCACAGAGAACTCAACGCACCCAAAATGCTCTAATTAGAGACGCTCCTTCCTGCTCACCCTACAGAAATATATATCAAACTTTTCTCAACATGTACTTGTATATCAGCACATATTTTACCCACCAGTAGAGACATCCATTAACCTAAGCATATTCACTACAGAAGAGTTCAGCACTTTATTATTTCCTTTCTCCCGAAAATGTAAATTTAATATCAAGATAGATGGATAATCATGACGGTTGGACTAATGGGATGGGTTCAAGATATGTCAGGCTATGCATGGGAAGTCACTGATGACTTCTCAGATATGGGGCTGTAGGATGAAAAGACCACTGTGGGAACTATCACGTGAGGAAGACATTTTAAGGAGCAAAGACAATCCAGTGGCAACATGCTGACATATGTTTGTAGTCAAACTTAAACTGGTGCAAAATTTGGTTACAGGTGCATATGCCAGTGGTACACATGTAAGATCCATAACATTAAGTAGGTTGTTACTAATTGAGAGCTTCTATGGACTTTATGTTGTTAAATGGTTATGTAGAGCAGTGACAGCCAAGCCTCAAAGAGACACTTCAATATGTAAAACTGTTATCAAAAGCACATGTTAACAGAACAAAGGAAATGAATGCTTGCATTAAATCTGATTGGTCGATAGAATTTGTGCAGGTGCTGTAAACGTGGAGAATGACCAGTCTGGATGTGAAATGCTAGGCCACCAATGGTGTATCCAGGATTTCTTGACACAACGAGTCAAAAGCTTATGTACTGAGGTGGGGTGCAAGGTTTTCCCTACTAGCCAAAGAAGTTAAAAGATGTTAATCAATATCTACAAAGATAACTTTGTATTGATTGCAAATTGGTTAAGTTTTAAACATGTATGGACCAATGTTTGTGTCATAAATTATTTATATTTACTACATAGAGAGGGCCAGCTCCTTCTCCCTTTAAACAATATAAAACAATTTTTTACTAATAATATGCTGGTTTGTAGAACATTTCCTGGTCAGTTTTCAACAAGATACATTTAAAAAAAGAAATTCTAAAAATGAAGCATGTGGGATGATTACCAAAATATTTTTTGTTAAAAAAAAATCTGAGAATACCTTACAACACAACTGAAACATGTGTATTGTTCACATGCAACGAATATGAATGAAACAATAGCAAAGGAGAATGGAAGTATTAAGTTATCTTCTGCAAAACGTAAACAAACAAAGAGCCAGCAGACAACTTTCCTGCACATTGGTCCCACCTATTGTGTATCTATAAATAAATAAGTCATTAATTCACCATATGCACAAGGGAATTCCAAGCATGAATTGCATAAAGGCAATCAGTCCGGCTAGAAATCTATACATGAAAAGAGGGTTGTACCAACAGTAGAGGAACAAATCTCAGCAATGACTGTATCCTTCATTCTTTGACATCTAGAGTGGGTCAGGTGAAGTGGAGTAGTACTTTGGAGATTTATGGGAGCAGAGGAGACAACAAACTGAACTACTGCGGGTGGGGTTCCGGTTGATCTAGGGGTGGAAGTATGAACTTGAGCATGTCTTCAAAGCCTGGTGAATGGAAGGACAGTCAGGTGTGGGGCAGATTTTATGTAGAAGTTCAAAATGAAGGAGAATTGCCAGAGTAGGAACTGTTTAAGCTTTTGGTTTTATGCTTGACCTGGTATCTAAACTTGCTTCATGAAGAGCAAATGTTTCCAGAGATGTTACGTTTCCCCAAAACATTGTTTATTGAATTGGACTGTTTTTTGTTGTTGAGTTTTATACAGCGCAAACTAGACCCGAAGGTATCAGAGCGCTTTACATGAGCACCATTTGTATTACAGACGGACACGTACATTTTTTGTTAGGCACAGGGAGATTAAGTGATTTGGCCAGAATCACAGGATTTTGAGCGTCCCTGCCCAAATTCGAACCTGGTTTCCCAGCTTCGAGGTCCACCACTCTAGCTGCTAGGCCACATCATAACAGAGGTAGTTTAAATGAGTGTCTAAAGGCATCCTGAGAACAGTGATGCAGCTGAGGGCAATATGAATGAAGCATTGTATAGACAGAGGCTTAACATCCATCCTTCAGTGGAGAAAATACAAACCTTTAGATGATGGATGCAAGGAGAAGTAAACATTTTTAGACAACCTCTGTCATCGGTTGATCATGTAGGTATGCTCACAGCTGACACTGGCATAATGAATGTGACCTGGTTGAGATGTTCCTTCCTGGTTGTTACAAAACGTCTACATTTCTAAATCGTAATATCTATCTATGGCAGGATGCCACCTAACCCTCTTTTTTGGAACATTATGACTGTGGGTGTTTCTGTTTCATTAAGATACGAAATGTGCGTTCACATTAGAAATAGCGCGATAACGTGAGACATAAGCAAAAATGAGCCAACTTACCTTTAGTAAGGCATCTCGCCCATCTGAGGCCTGGGCGGAGTTCAGAGGCATGGACACACTCTCACCACGGATGAGCATAGAGTGTTTGGTCAGGCTTTTCTGGAATTCCGCAGAGTTCACCTATCATCAAAAAATGAAATGTAACTTGTGTAATCAGAGGCTAAAAATAATTTTTCAGGGAAATACAACAAAGAGTAATATGGTTGTTTCTTTCTAAATAACAGGAAAAGGTTAAGTTCAGTTGGCAGGCAAATTGCTCTGGAGTTAGTACAAAGCTATGCCTACCTGAGACCAATATTCACCCAATATTTCTCTAGGACTGCCCAAACTAATCATCTAATTAGAAAAAAAGTTGAACAAGAAGTAGGCCTGTAGAGAGCTTATTATGTTTTGAGGAAACTACAACTGCTCAGAGTTTATGAAGCAAAGTTTCCAGCTACTTTACTTTATGGATTCAAGAGTTTCCTAGCCCACATTTCCACATTTGGATCCTTCAGAAAGAAAAGTCCTAAAATCGATTTCAGTGCAGAAGTCAATAGTGACCGAAGCTGCTATGGTTGGAATTTGACTTAGCAAGCACCTATTCAAAGACCTTTTGGGTCTATTATAAGATGGGTATTTTGTATTTTTTGGCTGTTTGAGAGGGTGTTTGGTTAACTGAGTTGGTGTGTGAGTGGCTGGATTGAAGAGTAAGTGTCTGTGTGAATTGCTGTATGGGTGAGTGAGCGGATGTGTGAGTGCTTGTATGGATGTGTGAATGGGTATGTAAGTGGTTGTTTGGGTGTGTGACTGAGTGTGCAAGAGGCTGTATTGAGAGGCTGTATGGGTGAGTGAGTGGGTGTGTGTGTGACTGTGTAGGTAAATAAGTGAGTATGTGAGTAGCTGTATGGTGAGTGTGTGCCTATGCGAGTGGCTGTAGGGGTGAGTGAATGGTTGTGTGAGTTGCTGTATGAATGAATGAGTGGGTGGGTGTGTAAGTGTCTCTATGGAGGTCTCAGTGGGTATGTGAGTAATGCTATGGGTCTGTGAATGGGTATGTTAATGGTTGTGTGGGAGTGTGAGTGGGCGTATAAGAGGTTGTATTGGGATGTAAGTGGGTGTGTGAGTGGGTCTGTGGATGATGTCATCAGTGATGTAATTTGAGATGTCATAATGTCATCATTGATGTCACTGACCCTGTCACAGGTGATGTAATATGTGAGGCAATAAATAGTGCATTGCGGGGGCGTAGGTTATATTTAGCGAAGATAACTATAACTGCTAAATTTCACTGGTTTTGTACGAGTGAAATCTGCGACTAACTATAACGTCCTTGTAACCTTGTTTTTTTCAGTGAATTGCTAAGGTTTTTTAAAATTCTATTTCCTAACTATAATGTCCCTGTAACCTTTGTTTTTTTAAGTGAATTTCTAAGGTTTGTCAAATTCTATTTCCAAACTATAATGTCCATGTAACCTTTGTGTTTTTAGGGGAATTTCTATGGCTTTTTAACTAGTAGTCGCATTTGAAGAGTGGTGGAGAAAGGGGGCAGGGCCTCTGACCAGCTCTCAGGAATCCCGCTGAAAGGGACTTACTGATGGTAGCAGGAGGGATTCTTGGCCCCCAAGGTCCCTCAGCATCCAAGAGGACATCATCCCCCAACCAGGAGTGTGCCAAGAGGCGCATATGCAGAGTGGTGGAGAAAGGGGGCGGGGTCTCCGATCACCTCTTAGCAGTCTCCCTGTGTGGGACTCACTGGAGTTAATAGGAGGGTTTGTTGGCCCCGAAGGACCCTCTACAGCCAAGGGAACTTCATTCCACAACCAGATGTGCACCAGGAGGCAAGTTTGCAGAGTGGTGGTAAAAGGGGGCAGGGACTCCGGCGACTTGCCGGTCTGGGTTCTTAAAAAATATATGTTTGTTTATTTTGGCCCCGGGGACCCCATCCACTGGGACCCAGCCTTTTCATTTAAAAAAAAAAAATTCTTGGAGGGAGGTCAAGCAGCCCCGATCCTGGGACGATTTCTGCCCCAGAGACCCCACCCCGGCCTTTTTTGTTTGTTTTTCTTTACTTTTTTAATTAGGGCTGATTAAGACAGGACCACATCCCCCGTGGCCCAGCATCTATTCTGGGTGCCTTGGTCCCACCCAGGGCACCCAGTCACTTTCATTGGGGACCGCGGGGAGGCACGAAGGCCCCCAAGATCCCTGCTGGCTTCCCGCCTCCTGCGGGAGCTAGCATTGATTTTACACATAGGGAGCTGCTGGAAAGGCAGCTCCCTGTGTCTAAAAGCAATTCTGCTCGCTTCCAGCAAGCGAGAGCATATTTAATGCTGTCGCTTGCTGGCAGCAGAGTATTTGCTGTGGCTTGGCGGGAGCTGTAAAGCTCCTTTCAAGCCACAGCAAACAACTAAGTTGTGTGGGTTGGCAACCCAGGACATAGCGGAAGCCGGCCATCGGGGTGGCGGTCCCCAGGTCTCCTTGGCACGGGTGGCCCAAGATGCCCTCCCAGATTTCTTACTGGCATGTGGCCCCCCGGCGGTGGTGGTCCCTAGGGCTTGGGGGGTCTGAGAGGCCCGCCCATTTATAAATGAATAAACCCCAGGGAGGTGGTGGTCCCCGGGGCATTAATAATCCCCAGGAGGGTGAGCCTGTGCATCACCCCTACCTTATCAATATGCCCCCGGGACCTAGCCCACTTGGGGGCCGAAAACGAAATGCAGTAGCCAGTATTTTGATTTTTTTTTTTTCAGCGGGATTCATGGATCCCACCAATTTCTTTACAAAAAAAAGCATTTTTATTTTATTTATATATATAACCTAGGCAAAAGCGGTTGGTTGTGCATCAGATAAAAGTACTTGTAGGAGTATTACGGGCTTTCAGTGTATGAAGGAATCCATAGTATTTACAAAATCCCAACCATATATGGCTATGCTTATCAAAATTGCCTTCAAGATGCTCTATCGGAACATTCCCATTCCACTTGAGAAACGCCACCAATCTTCTAGCTTTTAGGAAGGGGCTGAAGATCTGGCTTTTTGGCAAATAATCCTCCTTTTCCTAGCTCTGCGGTACGAGAAGTAACCAGCGCCAGGACACCTCCGGGTAATCGTGCGCTTTAGAAATCTCCATAACATAACATAACATAACATGGAAGGGACTTCAGCAGAAAAAGCATATATGTACTATATGTGTTGTAGGAGCGCAGGATTTGAAGCACCTTTTGTTTATCTTTCTTGCTCTTAGAGCTTACCAGAGTGGAGTTTTTCAGCAATGTGTTTACAGAGTTAGGACTGTAATTAAGTTCTTCACTTTGTCCTTTCTCTCCTCATAATTTCCTGAGTGGTGTGCTACTGACTGAAAAAGCGCTTCAACACCCCATCAATGGTAGCAAGCGTTATATAAATGCAAACCTTTTCCCTCTTCTATCCCTCCACTATCCTTCTGAATCCAAATAACTAATTAACATATTCACCACTCAAATTACTTTCATATTTTACTATACTAATTCACCACTAATCCTTTATGGGTTCCGGAGTAGCAGGCAACTCACCGAAAAAGCACTTCGCTGCCTTATCAGGGGGTAGTAAGCGCTATATAAATGCAATTACAATACAATACAAAAATTATGGATTGTTACCATATTTTCAAGTTTGTTTAACCAGTTTTTGGAGTTATATTTAAATGGATATTGTATTAATACAGCATTTTATATTGTGTTTAATATGAGCATTATGTGTTTTGTTGCCCTACTTGGGAGAACAGTTTCAAAAACTAATACAAAAATTTGCTATCTTGATGATTGAGTTCAATGTACGTTTTCGAGCAGATAATGCTTGTTGAATCACTTGAGGCATTTTCAGATTGATAGGAGACTCTTGCTATTGGGCTTCAATATATTCAAAGCCTGTCTCATCAGTTTAGCTCTCACACTCTTCTATTGGCAACAAACTATGATCGAGATAAAGGATTACCATTGTGACAAATGCAATCAATGGAAAGAGGCTTCTGTTGCACTGTGTAATAGGATGTACATGGACCACTGTAGTATACAACGGCAACACTCTTCCATCACGAAAATAATTAAGACCCACCTACCGATTAATCTGCTAAATATTATATTTATGTGGTATTGCTTTATAATTAGAATTACAACAAATACATTTTTAGGGCCTGGCTTAGAAGGCGGGCGGCAAAAAAGCCATCACCTGTTGTGGAGACTTTACTGCATCAGCATGGGTGGTATTGATGTTACTGCCACATTGCAAGTTCTCCACAAGTGAGGCAAAGGTTTCTCCTCTTTGTGAATACTCTAGTAGAAATGTTTCAAATGCTTGTCTTAAAAGGTGGGATTTTTGTAAACAACTCTGGGCACTAGAAATCTATAAGCAGAATGTTAGGGGCACCGCATTTATCTTTTACAGAATGTCTACCACTCTTTCTATTACAGTCTTTCACAAAGGTAACTTTGCCATAAATGGAGGTATGTCAACCTCTCAAGATTGGAGAAGTACCGGCAAACCATGTTAAACTCGATGGCCGGACAGGAGGAGTCTCTGCTTGTGAGTTGTCCATCATCTAGGGAGCTCTAGATGAAGTGGAAATACACCGTAAGGTGCAGATGGGAAAATATAACCTTTTTAGTTTATTTCTTGTTACTGCATTCCTCTATTTCAGTCCATTATTCTCCGCGAGATCCCGGTCATGGTATGGTGTGGGACGGCATAAATAGGAGTATTGGCAGGTATGTTAGATGCATATTACCTGGAGAAGCTTGGCTGCGGTTAAGAAGTGTTTGGAGTCTACCACATCGCTGCAATCCAGGTTATCATACACCACACCTGCAAATAGGAACAAGAAATCAATTTCATAAGGCAATTTGAAGATGTAATAAGTGCTACTATAAACAAATAGGGCAAGCATATTAGGGGACTACATGTTAAATTCTGCTGTATGCACACAAGAAAGATTTCCTGAAAAACAAGTCGGACAATGTTGCAACTGTGGGCTTAAACATTCAGATTTATCTTATCGGGTAGTTTGTGGGAGTAGGTGCAAGTTGTTTTCTTCTAGCCATTTAGGACCTCATTACAAGTTGAAATTATTTGCTGTGGTGATACAAGGGGGCTTGAATCTCTGTTTTCAATCATCTTCCATTTATCACCCAATAGAGGCCTGTAAGAAATTGGGTTGTTGGTTGACTGGGGTGTAAGCCCTGGTCAAGCAATAACCACAATCCTTGTCAGGCTAAGGCACAAGAAACTCCAAATTTACCCGTGCTCACCTCCTTGGTAGCTTGGCACAAAGCAGTCAAGCTTAACTTAGAGGCAATGTCTAAAGTATTTGTGCAACACTGCCAACAGTAAAACAGGGAAATCACACCACAAAAGAAGCCCATGAAAGATTTAGAAACATGGACTAATTTTTATTAAATAAAATAAGACAAAACCGACAAAAATCCAATAAATAGAACCAAAAATATTAAACTTTAAAAGGTTTTAGTCAAATAAGCCAAAAAGCACAAATCACCAACTGGAATATCTGGTTGCTCCGTACTAGGACAAAGTCGCAAGTTCAGGCTAACCGCGATGGAGTGTGGGCCGGTTACAGGGCCCGCTGAACAGAGTACCTTAGATGCTGGTCAAGGAACGTTGCTTAGATTCACTTTGAAGATGTGCTGCGCAGCCAAAGCGATACGCTGGTTCTGAGATGTGGTTAGGCTGTGGTATGAGCTCCTGTTGCGTCATCATCAAGGATCTCATTGACGGGGCTTGCGATGCGAAGTCCGGCGTTGAGGATGTGGCGAGCAGTGGGCGATGTGCAATGAGGAGTCCATCGTTGTCATCGAGGCTGCCGTCAACAAGAGATGAAAGGACCTGGGCTGTGGATGCGCCGAGCCGTCGTGGCGATGTGTCAGTTCCAAGGACTGCAGAGGCGATTTGGGTGTTTGCGACGGGTCCAATCCACACAGCAGCAGTGATGCGTCAGTTCTGCTCGGGGATGCGTCACTCAGCAGAGAAGATGTATCGGTTCTGCTGGCAAGCACCTTGGGCCCACTTTCAAAGGTCCAGGACTGGGGTGGTACCACTTGGCAGGGTAGACTCACAAATGGCAGAGTCCATGTACATCGGTTGGAAGCCTGGTATGTCCCTGAATCTTTAGATCAGGAGGTTAGCCAACTAGGCCTTGGAGTCACTCTGGATTCTGGGTTCAAGTGATGCAGGTCCACTCCTTCTCACCCAGGTAAGAGGGTAACAGGCAGCAGGTCAGTACAGCAAAGCAGGAGTCCAAGTGAGCAGTCTAGAAGAGTAGCAGTACTTTAGCAGCACAGCAGTCCTTCCTGGAAGGCAGAGTATCCACAGGTCCATAAATGGACTGAAGAATTGGCCCTGCATTGAATTTCCAACCTTCCCTGGTTCCAAGCTGGCTGAGGTTGCAATGCAGGGTTGCTAAGCCCTTTGTGTGGAGACAAAACACAGCCTGGGTCCAGCTCCTCCCTCCCATCCAGATAGTGATGGCCCAGCCAGTCACGCCTAAGCTCCCATTGTGTGTGACTGTCTAGGAGGAATACACAAAGCCCAGCTACCAACTACCCCAGAGACAGGTTGCAGGCACCAAATGGCTAAGGCAAGAAAACACCAACTTTCTAAAATCTGCATTTTCAGAATTGCAATTTGTAATCCGACGCCATCATAAGTTTTAAATTGTGATTCCAGAGACACCAAACTTGAAGGGGCCTCTCTTTTAATTTGGAAATTACACTTATAAAATCCAATAAGGCAACTCCAATGTTATCCTATAGCATATAAAAGCCTTGCAGTAGTGAAAAACAAATTTAAGAGTGTTTCACTACCAGAACATGTAAAACTTAAAAGTCGATGTCCTGTGTTTTAAATACATTGCACCCTGGCCTCTGGACTGTTCAGAGCTTACCCTAGGGGTGACATATATGTAAAAAAGGAAGGTTTGGGTCTGGCAGAAGATTTATTTTGTCAGGTCGAAATGGCAGTTTACACTGCTCACAAAGACTCTGCAATGGCAGGCATGTCTGCTTACTCTGAACAAGTGAAGTAAATTGACTGGCTGCCAAATCCTAAACCCAGCAAGGACATGGGAAACCAACTTTTGACCTACGAGAAGGAAGGAGAAGCAACATTGTAAAATAAACTTATCGATCCACATATGAAATGCTTGTGGGAATAAAGCTTGTGGGTATTAAAATTAAGGGGTGGGGAACTAGACAATAGACCAAAGAAAATTATTGCACTTAGTATGGTGTGATATCCTCACCCCACTGCTTGGCCCAATCAAATTGCGGGTGAACATGGAATTGAAACATTTGGGGATGGATCATACATTTGAATTGGTATAACAGAGGTAAGTTCTAGATAGTTAGACACACGTGATGCTGAGATGCTGATGCTATGCTGAGATGCTACCCAATTTTGCTGCAATCTGACTGTAGAATCCAACACTAGGGAAATTTGCAGAACAACCGAGGAGGCACATCTAGAAAGGGGTCCGGACGAGCCCGAGCCGGAGAGAGTAGAACCAGAGAGGGGTGTAACGCTGGCGTTACACTGGAAGAGGTCACCTTTCCCTGTCCTGAACATGTCCTGAATCCTTGACTCTCTGATGTCGGGGTCCTCACACCATTCTAGGTAAATATAACTGTAGGGTTAATGCTCCGTACTTGCTCTCTGTTCTTTCTCTCCTCAGGTGCTGTCATTGCAAGAATTTATTAATGCAAACTGATTAAAAGCTAACTGTACTATTTTTCCTGATGGCGACTTCTGGCATATCCATGTGTATGTTGATTTGACTCAACAAAATTATTTTATTAATTCAGATAAACTTTTAAAACTTCTTCTGAGTCGGTGGTTCTTTAAATAAAAGTTAAAGGCATTGTTGTATTTCCTCCCTATTCTAATCTACTACTAGATCTATCGAATTGTTCATTTACTTAGGAGACAGTAATGGTAAGAATACTGGTGTAAAGGTTTCCTAGGGTAAAATAAAATTGATGACCAGTGGATATTTGCCAGCTCATTGCGTGTACGAATGTATATGGGCCCAAATGAATGTTGTGTGTATGAATGTGTAGAGCTGGTAAACTCCGCTGCATCAGTTTTTCTTGGTAGCAGAGGCATGGTTAGTATAGTTAGTTAGGTGAGGATTGTATTTGAAATTTGAATTATTGATTTATGTTTTAACCAAAACCCGTTATGTATTGTTTTATGTTGTCTGGAAATTCCCTGGAATATTGAGTAGCGGGAGGCAAGTGGAAGCCACACTGCAGTGAGGGTATTGGTCTGGATCGAGAAAGTGCTGAAAGTTATGCAGGGATGGAAGCACTAAATTAGGGAAATTTTATTGTATGTTTGTGAGAATAATTGGTAGCGAGGAGTTCGCTGGTGAAATGTTGGTATTATATCACCTAGAAAGGGTAATTCTGAAGGAGTAACAGGTTCTTTGATGCTTGTGTGAAGAGTAAGCGGAAAGGTTTTACTCGTAGTGTGTGAAGAGTAAGCGGAAGGGTTTTACTCGCAGTGAAAGAAATCTTACTATTCTTTGGATTAGTGGGTCAGACACAATAGCGAATGTTATACGTTGTTAATTAATTAAATTTGTGTGAAAATATGTGCGAAAATAATATTTCACATTACCTTGCGAAGGAGGGGTCAGTTGCGGGTGCTGCACTCACGTCACTGAGAGCCCCACTGGGATTGGTTGAAACAGCGGGCGTGTAGTTGATGCTAAATTGTAAAGTAGGGGTCAGTTGTAACAAGTGATACTGACGTCACAGAAAAGCCGCGCAAGCATTGGTCGAGCGAGTGAGCAGAGCATAACTTGATTGGTTCTCAGAATAGAAAATGCACAGGTATTGGAGACTTTTTAGAAATTAAAGCAAGCATCTGATTGGTTAACAAAATAGAAATCCCAAGAATAATAATAGATAGTGGAGTTTGTATGTACCATCCAACTTTAACAGGGACTTGACCGGATAGAGGATTTAAAGGGTTTGCTTACGAGCAGTACCTTAATAAGCACAAGCACGCAATGTACGGAGAAAAGAGAAAAATGACATTTATGCAAAAGGTTAAGAACTATTTCAAAAAGGACAAACCCATTAAGAGTAGAGAGGGAATTCTCATTCCTCCTCCAAATACGCCTGCATCATACATGATGATGGAGAGAGGCTATCATACCTGTGTATGGTTAGAAAATTGGGTAGAATACACAAAGGATGATGGTATATTAGCATTTCCTGAGTACGGAAGTTTTAATGGAAGAATATTATACAATTTAAGAACATGAATGAATGAGTTAGAACCCAGACCTAGATTGACTCAATATGAGACTTTAGAAGAATGGGAAATGGAAGCCTTTGAACGTGACAGACTCCGAAGCAACAGGACCTTAAGAAAATATTATCCAAAATTTCCCCGAGAGACTAGAGATAATCAAATGAAGCAATGGAGACAGGCCATGGCGGCAGAAGGTTTATATCCTGTGTTAACATCAGAAGAGCAGACAGGAGGTAAATGTACAGAGAAAACCAAGCACTTAACCATGTTAGGTAGCGGAGAAACAGAAGAGGGATACCTGGAAGACATATTGATGAAAAGTTCTCCACCTTATAATGATGGATTCAATAGAATGACCCCTAGTGCCCCAATGATAGGAACACCTTTGGTTCCCCAGATAGTACACAACACCACAGATAGGGTACTTCAAGAAAAAGAAAAGGAAGCAATAAATAAAAATAGAGACAAATTGATTCAGAGAATAGCTCAGATAAACACATATCCTGAAGCATTGACAATACCAGTGACAATAGGTCCGGTAGTTCCATTGTATGGTGAAAAATCTGATTGTTCTAAAGTTCATGTGATGCCTACTCCAAGTATAGAACCTAGAAAAGAAAAGGTAATAATAGATGATCAAGCAAGTCAATGTGAATCAGTAATATCACTGATGGATTTGCCCATACAGGAGCCAATGATGGAAACCCCGAAAATACATTTGCCCAATTGTTCGAAGGAAGTTAGACTAGAAACCTCAACAGGAACTAGAAGTGCCACCATAGTAACCTCAGAAGATATTGAGAGATGGTCACAAGAAATAGAAAAGCCAAAGTCTCAGCCAAAATTATTAGACATTTTTAAATTGAGAGTAGAATTGGAAGAAATGGTTGCTGGAAATGTGGGTCTGGACAGGCTAAACACATACAGTGAAGAAGGGAATTGACTTAGGGAAATCAAAGGTGTTGCAGAAACCATATAGAGCAGAATTCTCTGATAAGGATTTGGAAAACATAAATTTGTCTGGAAGAAAGTTGCAGATCAGGGAATTGTTATTTCTGTTACAAAAGTAGGGAGATCTTGAAAGATGGAAAGGTAGATGGGCAAAGAAAAAGGAAGAAGCACAGGTAAATCGAACAACATCTGAATATGTTGTGAGGGAAACAGAAAAAGCGGAAAGGGTGTATCCAATGAGAGAAGTACCCGGAGGGGGGTACGTACATGTGCTCTGGAATAGACAGGATATTTTGTCTTTTACAAATGATTTCCCAAAATTGAGAGAGAAACCAGTGGGGTGGTACAGTCACGTTGAGAGGTTTATGAAAGTTGCAAAAGTTTTATTGAAGGATCTGGATGGTCTGTTTGACATGGCAGTACCTGCAGACTTGTGGACAGAATGTAAGATTACTGTGGATTGGCCTAGTGAGGAATATCCAAGAGACTCAAAAACAGGAGCCCCGTCAGAGGATGTAATGAAAAAATATCAGCAGGTAATCACCTTTCTAAAGAGTAAAATTCCTACGAAAGAAACCGATTGGGTAAAGATAGACAGAACAACTGAAGAAAAAGATGAATCTGTACATGCCTATTACGAACGTCTTTTACAGGTGTTCAAACAGTATAGTGGGTTTGAAAGTTTAGAAAATAAAGACATGATCCATTTTGTGTATCGATTTGTGTCTTGGCTGAGATTGGATATATCTCAAATGATTAAGCAGCACATGCTGTACTGGCAGTCAAAGCCCATTGACAAAATGTTTAAATATGCAAAATATTGTGGGGACGAAATTGATAACAAGCGAAAGGCGTTAGAAGAAAAAGTAATGTGGGCTCAAGTAAAATTAGCTGAACAGCAAGAGCTCCAATTAAATAAACAGTCAGAAAATCAAGGAAGAGCACAAGGTCAAAGTGACAATAATGGGGAAAAGCCACGGGGAAGATTAAATCAGGAAGAGGCAAAGAAAAAATTCCCCTGTCAAGGGTGCGGGAAGTTGGGACATTGAAAGAACGAGTGTAAAGCTATACAAATTAATAATGTCCCGAATCAAAATTTAAATCCACAGACGTAGAATGAAGTGTTAATGAGTCATCAGCAACAGGGTATAGATCTTCAGAGTCAATTGCCACCTGCCCCTAAATCAAATTTTGTGAGTCAAGCCTAGTACAGTGTGGACGCCGGATTTCCAGAAGGAAGTGGTAAGAACATCTTTGTAATGTCACAGTTTTTTTTGCAGGACCCACTGATTGATTATGATCAGGAATGACGGTGCCCGAGGGGGGAGGAGGGGGAGTGCGTGATTGGCGCATCCCTACCGGTAGATCAGTCAGGTCCTTACATAGAGGGTAAAGTAAGGGAAATGATAGTACCTTCTTGTTGGATACTGGTGCCACCAGGTCTACTGTGAGAACAGAAGACATTCCTAACCTGCCCCTCTCTGGAGAGAATATACAAGTTGTAGGTGTTTCAAACAAACGGATTAGCACTCCAATCACAGAGCCCATGGAGGTGTGAATTGGTAATTTTAAGGAAATGCATAAGTTTGTGGTCTGTGACTCAAGCCCTGTAAACTTGCTTGGGAAAGACCTGTTGTGCAAAATGGATTGCACTATATTTTGCACCCCGGATGATGCTGCAACACAGACCCCCAGATGAAGATGGAGTTTACAAGTTCATGTTAGCTAAACGAGGAACAGAAGTAAATGAATTATATTTGATGATGACACAAAATGAATTACCTGTAGAAGTCAAACTGACTGTAAATGCAGAAATATGGGATTTTACTGGAAAAGAAATAGGATTAATGGCAAATGTAGATCCTGTAAAAGTGACTATGAAAGAAGGTGCTGTTTACCCGAACACCCGACAATACAAAATGAGTCCATAAGTAAAAGCAGGTGTCGCAGCAGAGATAGAGCGATTGGTCGAACAAGGTATCCTGAAAGAAATAATGAGTAGCCCTTGTAATTCACCCATAATTGGCATTAAGAAACCTAACGGGAAATATAGGGTGGTCCAAGACCTCAGGAAAATTAACAAGATTGTTGTACCATGCTGCCCAGTAGTGCCTAATCCAGCTGTGATTCTTTATCATATACCATGGAAAGCAGGATGGTTCACCGTAATTGATTTATGTCATGCATTCTTTTCTATTCCATTGCATCCAGATAGCAAGTTTTTATTTTCGTTCAAATTTGAAGAGCATGTTTCTGTCTGGAATCGTGTGCCTCAAAGGTACACAGATAGCCCTTTAATCTTTAATCAGATTCTCAAAAGAAGCCTTGAATCTCATGTAATGCCCAGAAAGTCAGTCCTGGTGCAGTATATTGACAACCTATTGGTGGCGTCAAACACACGAGAGGACTGTGTTACTGATTCAATTGCATTGTTAAATCATTTGGCAAAGGGTGGACATAAAGTGTCCCCTGAGAAACTTCAGTTTTGTAAAAATTCAGTTAAATACCTGGGATATCAAATACAAAGAGGAGTTAGAAGGGTGACCTCTGAAAGAATCAGAATAATAAGACAAATGCAGTTGCCACAAACCCAAAAAGAAATAAGAATGTTCCTTGGAGTTGAAGGGTATTGTAGACAGTGGATTGTAGGTTTTGCTTTACTAGCCAAACCTTTGATACAAATGACCAGAAAGAGAGCAAATGATCCTATAGAATGGGGTGAAGAAAGTATAGGATCTTTTAGAAAATTGCGCGAGTATTTGTGTAAAGCACCCGCTTTAGGCATGCCCGACTATTCTAAAGAATTTGCATTATTCTGCTATGAGCGGTGTAATTGTGCACTTTCAGTACTAACACAAAGACACGGATTGATGAGAAGGCTGGTGGCATATTTATCTGCTACCTTGGATCCTGTGGCCTGCGCATTACCAGGTTGCCTGAAAGCTGTGGCTGCAACTTGTGTAAGCATAGAACAGAGTGAGTCAATTGTGATGGGACACCCTGTCAAGATGTATGTTCCTCATGCAGTGGGGATTTTACTTACCAGGACCCGAACACAGTACCTTACTCCCAGTAGACTGACAAAATATGAGGGAATAATATTGGGAGCAGAAAATGTGACAATAGTGAGCTGTACCGTTCTTAATCCAGCCACCTTACTACCTGATCCTTACGAAGAAGAAGTGAGAGATGAGGTTGAGCATGAATGTCTTGATGTGACTGAACTTAGCACCAAACCACGTCCTGACATACAAAACGAACCTTTGAAAAATGCATAACATGAGCTGTTTGTAGATGGCTCATGCATGAGACACGAGGAGGGAGGATTAAGTGCTGCTTACTCTGTATGTACCTTAACTGGAATAGTCAAAGCATCCTATTTACCAGAAGTCAAATCTGCACAAGTCGCTGAATTGATCGCCTTAATTAAGGCATGCAAAATTGGGAAAAATTGGAGAGTAATCATATTTACTGACAGTCAATATGGTTATGGGGTTGTGCATGATTTTGGCTAACTGTGGATGCAGAGGGATTTCTTGGCTTCTTCAGGGACTCCTATTAAAAATGGAATTTTTGTGAAAGAATTACTGGAGGCAATTCAATTACCAAAAGAGATGGCCATGGTTAAGTGTGCTGCTCAAAAAATCAGGAAATGACTATGTGACAGCCGGTATGCTGACCAGGTTGCCCAACATTGTGCAAGGCATAAGATTGCCTTAAACAAGAAAATCGAAACTTGTGGAATCAGCTGCCAACTTATGCTACTTGCAGGAGTGGGAACCTGGGAGGAGGTGAAAGATCTGCAGGATGCAGTAGACATGAGAGAAAAGGAAGAGTGGGTAAAAATAGGATGTCAAAGAAGGGCAGAAGATATTGTGTGGGTTTGTTATGATGGCAGACCAGTCATGCCAGACCGTATGCTTGCGCCAATGGCTAGAATGTACCATGGAGACATGTGGGCAGGGATGCTATGATTCGACTTTTCAGACAAGATTGGTTTAACGCAAAGTTCAGGAATGTAGCAGAGAGCCTTTGCCAGAGATGTTTAATATGACAACATATGAACCCTGGCAGAAAACCGTGGTCTGCATGGGAAAGACTGTAAAGGCAGAAGGTCCTTTTGTGAGACTCCAACTAGATTTCATTCAACTGCCTGCTTGTCGAGGGTTGAAATATGTGCTTGTCATAGTTTGTTTATTTTCAAAGTGGGTGGGAGCATACCCGACCCGAAGAAATGACAGCTTGACATTGGCCAAACTTTTATTAAGAGAACTCATTCCTAGATTTGGTTTTCCAGGAACGATTGAATCAGATACAGGGTCTCATTTTAATAATTAAATAATTTGACTAATCTGTGAAGTGTTTAAAGTCGAACAAAAATTGCACTGCGCTTACCGTCCAGAGGCTTCTGGAGTGGTAGACCAATTGAATGGCACAATCAAGTCAAGACTCGGAAAGGTGTGTGCATCCACCCCACTGGAATGGCCTGATGCTTTGGCTCTTGTTCTGATGGGACTCAGAAGTATTCCAGACAGAAAAACTGGATTGAGTCCCCATGAAATACTCATGAGAAGAGCAATGAGACAAGCATGTGTACCAGGACACAAGCTGTTGAATAGAACTGATGACTTGGTTTTGGAGCATTGCAAAGAGTTGGCTGACAGAGTGCGTTCTATCTCTCATCAGGTTAGGAAGATGCTTTCAACAGACAGCTGAGCCACTCGCATGATCTGAATCCTGGTGACTGGGTAGTTGTGAAGAATCACACTCTGTAATCGTGCCTGGCACCAAGGTGGGATAAACCGCATCAGGTTATATAGACTACCTCAACCGCTGTAAAGTGTGCAGGGTTGCCTAATTGGATTCATGCAAGCCATACCAAAAGGGTACCAGCTCCTGAAGAAGAAGAGTTACAATTGAAACCAGAAATTGATGATGCTGAAGGTTGTGCAGGTGAAGAACTTCCTATAGAAGATCCTGAAGTAGCTGCCCAAGATCAACCGAGTACTTATCAGGATGACTGGATCCCAGTGGTGGACATACCTGAAGTACTTATAAAAACTAGAAGTCAAACACAGTTAGATAAACAGGAGAAGAGTGAGGACCAGACAGGTATAGAAGAACTCGCTCAGGAAAGTAGGGAAATGACTGTTAGGGACCCTGAGCAGGAACAGCTAAGGAGAGAACAATATACTCAGACAGAAGAAACTCAAAGCCTCATCCCGGAGTCTGAGGAGGGACAGTTAGGACTTAGAGAAAATGTTCAGGCAGAAGTAGGTGATAAGGTACAAAGACCTGAACAGGACCAGATAGGCATAGAAACGCAAGTTCAGGATACAGAAGAAAAACCAGACATCACTAATCCTGAACAGGGTCAGATTAAGGTAGATGAACCCATCCAGGCAGAACAAGCCTAAATAGTAAGCCCTGGACAAGGTCAGATAGAGAGGAAATCTGAAGACGAAGCTGATCAAGTTGTGCCGAAGTCTAAAGAAAATAAGAGGAGCCTTGAAGAACCTGGCAGTGCAGTAAAGTTTAAGAAAAGTCGAAAAGGTGATAATTGGCCAAGAATTATCAAGAGACTGAGATATCGACTTAAGACAGTCAATGAAGAACCTGATCAAGTAAATGAAGTAACTAGTCAATCTGGACCTTCCAAGGTAATACCAAAACAAAGGAGTCAAAGATTGAGGACATTGAATAACAAGTTCAAGGGTCCTGAATGGACGTATGTTATACTTGAAGACTTTGAAAATCTTGATTTAAATGAAGAAAGTGATGAAGAACTGAGAGTTGAACAAATTAAAGAAGTGATACTGACCTGAAAGAGAAAGGCGCCTAAGGTGTTATCTCATACAAGGTTCTGAAAGTTAAGAAGAGATAATCTTCTTGCCCAAGATGTCTGGTAATAATGTTGCTGGAAAACCAAAACAAAGCTGTATAAAAAAAGTGTTGTAGGATCTGTATATGTAGTTTAATATTAGTCCTCATAATATGGGTGATATTAGCAATAGCTATCCCCTATCTGATGGTTACTGACAAACAAAATAGTACTACCACACATACAGAAGTTGCAAACATTACAGGAGATAAAGTAGACTTAGAAACACCAGATGAGCTAGATTTACACCACACTGTAGATAAGAATGAAACGGATTTAAATGTATTTGCAAATCTCTTAGTACATTATGCAGAAACTATGGAAGTTAGTGATTGTTACATTTGCATGAAATTGCCAAGCTCAGTAGCTGAAGGGGTAACTTATCATCATTTACCCTTGACATATGGAATTTCATGTAGTGTACTAGCTAGTTTATTCTATAGAACTGGAAAACTGCAGTATTATTATTCAAATGTAGATGTAATAATTTAGAAGTTCCCATGTGAAAGAGCATGAACCCTGTCCTTAGTACTAGAGACTCACAATTCATGGGTGAATATTTCTTAGAAGAAAAGATATTTTTGAATTTAGTAGAAAACAGGAGACAGGATTTCCAAAGAAGAGCCTCTGAACCGAAACCTCAGATTTCTAAATGGGCTGAAAGGGAAGACCTTTTAGTAACTGGCAAAACTCATGCTGCTATGTCTCTGGACTTTGAAAAGACTTTGAATAGACTTAAAACAGAATATAACAACGTATTTATTGGTTCCAGTGAATGTGAACATAACATCTTAGTAATTGGGGGTTTGGGACTAAAGGGAGGAACTGATCCAGTATTCCCTGGAATTTATTATATTTGTGGGAACAAAGCCTATTTTAGGTTGCCTGAACACTGGTACGAGAGTTGCTATTTCGGATTAGTATTCCCTAAAGTTTATCATGCTAAAAGAATCACTGGAAGCAATAATGACAGTAGTGGACTAACAAGATATAAAGGAGCTAGTTTTTCTGAAATAGTAGGTGATATATTTGGTGCATTGATACCTTCAGTGGGGGTACTGCTAAATTCCCGAAAAACTTGTCAATTGTCAACAGTAGTTGATCAGTTATCTACTAACACTGCTGGAGGATTTCTACTGATCAATACAGAATTAGTTGCTGTTAGATCTATGGTTTTGCAAATTCGACTTGCCCTTGATATCTTATTGGCAAAAGAGGGTGGAGTCCATAAAATGCTGAAAGCACAGCATTGTTGCACGTATATACCTGACAAAAGCGTAGAAATTGGAAGATATAATAAAAATATTACACATCTGGAAGAGGAGCTGAAACCACTGGAGGTTGTCAGTTTATGGAAGAAAATATCAAATAGTTTTTCCACCATCAGTAGTTGGTTTTCTAATATAGGTAAAGGTATCTTAGGTCAAATATTATTGCCAATCATGGGCATAACTTTGCTAGTTCTGATGGTAATGTGTTGTCACAAATGTAGTGGAAAAAGAAAAAGGTACGAAGTGAATGAAAAGGGTAGAAAAAGAAAATTAGAAGAAATACGACTTGAAGAATTGAAGGGAAATATCTACAAAAGAATGAAAGGATCACAATTTAAGAAAGATAAGGGAAGGGATAAAAGATTTGAAGACACTGAAATGGTAGAATGCTTAAGTTGGCATCTGATTTAATAGAATTTAGTGATGGCATAAAATGCCATCAGAGAGGGGATTGATGGAGCAAGGTTTCGCACAAAAAGAAACTTGCTCGTATGCAATCCTCTCGAATAACCTGTAACACTATAATCAATCTGTTCATGAGTACGAACAGTGCACCACATTCAACATATTGTATCTAGGGCACGCTTTCCTATGTGTCTTACTAATGAATAGTAATTTTGAAATATATGTAAAAAAGGAAGGTTTGGGTCCGGCAGAAGATTTATTTTGTCAGGTCGAAATGGCAGATTAAACTGCTCACACAGGCTCTGCAATGGGAGGCATGAGACATGTTTAAAGGGCTCCTTAAGTCAGTGGCACAATCAGCACTGCAAGCCCAACAGTTGCATTTAGTTTACAGTCCTATCTGAGTCTTTCATATGTCTCAACATTTGTACTTTCCCCTTCTCTGTCTCTTGCTCCATCTCTTGTCTTTTCTCACTCTTTCACTGCCTCTCTCTCTCTTCCTCTCTCACACTCTATGCACACATCAAGTTGGGCACCTGTGGGTCACCTGCTGAGAGAGCGACTTCTCCTTGCTCAGCCTTCAGGGTGACAATGTGATGGAGCAAGGATTCGCACAAGAAGAAACTTGGTCGTATGCAATCCTCTCGAATAACCTGTAACACTATAATCAATCTGTTTGTGAGTACTAACAGTGCACCACATTCAAAATATTGTATCTAGGGGAAGCTTTCCTATGTGCCTTACTAATGAATAACCCGAGTGTCCTAAAATGGCCGCCGAAAACGCGGGAACTCTTCTGCGCATGCGTCTACTACATCTACGTAGTATGACGTTTTCTGTCGCTCGGGGGGAAAACTTTGCAGCTGCACAATAGCTTCTAAAATGGCCGCTTTAAAGTAACGCATTAATGCACATGTTGTGCTGAAACTAACCTATGCAAGTTCTACTAAGTTATTAATGCAAAAGATTTATTAAGTAAATGGGGTTAGAGTAGAAGTAAGTGGTATACAGTGAATTCATTCTATTTTGTATTCTAACATGTTCTTCTCTGACTTTATTGATAGTTCACATTTGGGCCTTGGAGGGTGACCGCGTCTGTTTCCTTGTGGCTTCTATGCATGCGCAAATGTCTACTTATACTGAGCAAGTGAAGTAAATTGACTGGTTGCCAAACCCTAAACCCAGCAAGGACATGGGAAACCAACTTTTGACCCTACGAGAAGGAAGGAGAATCAACATTGTAAAATAAACTTATCGATCCGCATATGAAATGCTTGTGGGAATAAAGCTTGTGGGTATTAAAATTAAGGGGCGGGGAACTAGACAATAGACCACAGATAATTATTGCACTTAGTATGGTGTGATGTTCTCACCCCACTGCTTGGCCCAATCAAATTGCAGATGAACATGGAATTGAAACATTTGGGGGTGATCATACATTTGAATTGGTATAACAGGGGTAAGTTATAGATAGTTAGACACACTTGATGCTGAGATGCTGATGCTATGCTGAGATGCTGCCCGATTTTGCTGAAATCTGACTGAAGAATCCACCACTAGGGAAATTCGTGGACCAACCGAGGAGGCACATCTAGGAAGGGGTCCGGATGAGCCCGAGCGAGTAGCACCAGAGAGGGGTGTAACGCTGGTGTTACACTAGAAGAGGTCACCTTTCCCTGTCCTAAACTTGTCCTGAATCCTTGACTCTCTGATGTCGGGGTCCTCACACCATTGTAGGTAAATATAACTGTAGGGTTAATGCTCCGTACTTGCTCTCTGTTCTTTCTCACCTCAGGTGCTGTCATTGCAAGAATGTATTAATGCAAACTGATTATAAGCTGACTGTACTATTTTTCCTGATGGAGACTTCTGGTATATCCATGTGTATGTTGATTTGACTCACAAAAGTTACTTACCTATAAACTGTGGTTCTCCAGTATTGGTGTCTTTCATAGATTCACATGCTTGAATATTCCCCGTCGTCGAAGTGGGAGTCCCATGGTACATAACATAGCAATGTAGCAATAACACAACCATACATAAGCAAGAAAAAACCATAGAGTAGCATTGAATCATAGAGCTTTAGATAGAAAAAAAAACTTGTCACTTTTATAACATATTACAGTCATTGTGAATAGTCCAAACTCCAGCCAATCAGGCATTAGCACCCTCCAGAATGTTCTCCTCAGAGGCTCAGGCCCTCAGATTTTTTATAGCACAAGAGTAACAAAGAGTCAAGGAGAAGAGGAGAGCCTCTGAGGGGAGGAGGGTGGGTCGCATGTGAATCTATGAAAGACACCAATACTGGAGAACCACAGTTTGCAGGTAAGTAACTTTTGTTCTTCTCCAGTATTTGGGTGTCTTTCATAGATTCACATTCTTGAATAGGAATAGTAAGCAGTGATGCCAAGATAATGCAAGGTACATATAAAAACATCATAATACACAGTACAACGAGATACTGAAGCATAAAGACAGAAAATGGTACCTTGTATACAGGAGGAGGGAAGCAACAGAGGCTCACCTTACTTAAAGAGATTTCATAGGACCGCTTGTCCCACGGCTGAATAAGCGTCGTCAGCAGCTTCCAGACAGTAATGTTTGGTAAAGGTGTGCCTGCTGGACCATGTTGCAGCCCTGCAGATGTGTTGAAGAGGCACACAAGCAAATAGCGCAGTAGAAGAGGAAACCTGTCTGGTAGAATGCGCTCGAACATTTGCAGTAAGTGGCCTCCCAGCTTGCTGATGGCAAAAGGCAATAGTAGTAGATATCCAGCGTGCAATAGTCTGTTTGGTGACTGGATGTCCCTTTTGCATCCGTCCGTAGGCCACAAAAAGCTGATCAGACTTATAGATACTAGCTGCCCTTTGCAGATAAAACTTTAGACATCTCTTGATATCTAAAGAATGGAGTGACCTCTCTGCTGACATTTGAGGATTAGGAAAAAACGTTTTTAAAATGACTGGCTCATTAAGATGGAAACCCGATGGCACTTTGGGGATAAAGGCCGGATTAGTGCGAGTCCTTGGTGAATTGAAGAAAAGGTGGTTTAGTAGTAAACGCCTGTATGTCACTGACTCGATGTGAAGAAGTGAGAGCTAACAGCAGCTCAGTCTTCCACGTAATGAATTTTAGATTGACTTTATGAATGGGCTCAAACGGTGGCTTCATAAGTTGAGCCAAGACAATGTTCAAATGCCAAGGGGGAGGCACTCAAGGAACTGGAGGAAACATCCTAAAAAGTCCCTAGAAGAACTGCTGAATGACTCTGGAAGAGTAAAGAGAGGTGGAACCATCCTGTCGAAATCTGGAGATTGCAGCCAGAAAAACTTTAAGAGTAGAATGCGAGAGGCCAGATTTTGCTAGATGTAAAAAGAAAGGCAAAAGTTGATCTGGTGTGGAATGGACAGGATGCACCTGAGCAGCGTCGAACCACAGACAGAAAAGTTTCCATTTGAGCTTGTATGTTTTCACAGTGGAGGCTGCTCTAACGTTAGCAAGAACTTCCCTGCAGTCGGAAGGAATATTTAAATAGGCAAACTCATAGTGCTCAGGTTCAATGCCGCTGAGCAAAGAGAAGCTGGGTCGGGATGACAAACCTGTCCCTGATCCATGGTCAGAAGGTCCGGAAGGGGACGGAGCAGAATCAGGTCGCACTGCGATAGGAGCAGGAGTTCCATAAACCAGACTTGCCGAGGCCACCTGGGAGCTATTAGAAGAATGCGGCAAGGTTTTTTCTTCATTTTCCGAAGAACCCTGGGGACCAGAGGAACCGGTGGAAAAGTATAGGCATATATTTTTGACCAGTTCATCAAAAAGGCATTCCCGCACGACTCTGGATGGGGAAGCCAACTTGCGTAAAATGGGCATTTTCGGTTCAGATGGGTTGCAAACAGATCCAGATTCGGGTGCCCCATAACCATAAGATCGGATCCAGCATGGGTTGATGCAACTCCCACTCGTGATTGGACGAGGCTGACCTGCTTAGAGAGTCCGCCAGAATGTTGGACGCTCCCGGAACATGCACTGCCATCAGATCGACTTGATGCTGGATTGCCCAATCCCAGATTTGTTGAGCTTGAAGAGATAGCAAGATGGACCTTGTGCCCCCCTGTTTGTTTATATAGTGCATGCATGTTGTGTTGTCCGTCGGGATCAACATCGAAGCTCCCTGGATGATGGCGCGAAAAGCTTTTAGCGCCAGAAAAATGGCAAGCAACTCCAGAAGGTTGATGTGCCAGGTCTTTTGGTGGGTATCCCACCGTCCTTTTACTGTGAGGTCCTGAAGGTGTGCACCCCACCCTTCGAGAGATGCGTCCGTTGTGAGAGTGAAACTCGGAGTGTCCACCAGAAATGGAAGTCCGGAAGAGACGTTGGTTTCGAGAGTCCACCAGAGCAGAGCAGTTTGCATCCGAGATGTGACTTTGATCAGATCGTTGAAGGACCCTGAGACTTGAGCCTATTGCTAGTCGAGTTCCTCCTGGATGGGTCTCATTTTCAAGCGGCAGTGAGGGACTAGTGGAATGCAAGAGGACAACATCCCTAGGAAGGACTTCAACTGCCGAACAGAAATGGACTTTTTTAACCGGAGGGAGACCACTAGGTTGCATAGTCGTTGACACCTTTCGTGTGACACAAAGGCCTTTGCCAGGTTGGTGTCCAGGATGGCCCCCAAAAATGTCCTGAGTTCAGCGGGAACAAATTGAGACTTGTCCATGTTGAACGTAAGGCCCAGAGACTGGAAGAGGGACCTGCAAAGTAGAGTGTGTCGGGATGCCAGTTCGAACGACCGTGCCGTTAGAAGGCAGTCATCGAGATAAGGGAAAATGTGTACGCCTTGTAGACGAAGGTAAGCTGCCACCGGTGCGAGGACTTTGGTAAACACTCGGGGTGCAGAACGAAGGCCGAATGGAAGGACTTTGAATTGGAAATCTCTCCCAGCCACTCTGAATCTGAGGAATTTTCTGTGCCTGGGCAGAATAGGAACATGAAAATAGGCATCTTGAAGGTCCAGTGTGGTCAGGTACTCTCCTTGGGACAGTAAAGGAAGGACCTCCTGAAGCGACAACATGCAGAATGTTTGTTTCTTGATGCATTTGTTTAGGGCGCGTAGATCCAGAACAGGGCGACATTCTCCCGACTTTTTCTGAATTAGGAAGAATCTGGAATAGAATCCTCTGCCTCTTTGTAAGTTCGGAACCACTTTGATCGCGCCTTTTCTCAATAAGATGTTTAGTTGACTTAAAAGTTCCTTCAGATGGGCAGGAGTACCACCTCTGGGTGGAGAATTGGGAGGGATCTTGACAAACTCTAGAACGTGCCCCTGCGCACAATATCCAGAACCCATTGATCGGTAGTAATCAGAGACCATTTGGAGTAGAAGCGGGAGATTCGACCTCCAACCTTTGCGAGGGTGGGAGGCCGCAAGGATGGTAGATGGAAAAAGTCATTGTTTCTTGGAGGAATCCCTTCATCTATAAGAGGACTTACCTCTGTACTGTCGGTAAGACGCGGCTGGGGGTTGTCTGTACGACTGTTGATTCTTGGAGGAGTAACGTTGTTGGCCTTGAGAAGAATGGTATTGTCGGTATTGATTGGAACCTCCCCGAAAGGAAGAGGAGGAGCCACGACCCCTCACGCCCCGAAAGAGCGGTTTTTCAAATTGAAGTGTACCGAGAGCACGAGCAGTGTCGGTGTCCTTTTTGATCGTCTCAAGAGCATCATCGATGTGTTGGCCAAACAACGATTCACCATCATAGGGCATGTCCAATATTTTCGTTTGCACCTCTTGACAGAAAGAAGTGGCTTTCAACCAGCCCTGCCGTCTGAGAACAGCAGCACCTGCTAGCTACCGGAAACCAGTAGAAGACACGTCAACAGCACAATCAATAATTTCCGGGGAAATCCTTTCCCCTTCTTGAAGAATCTTCAGTGCCTCTGCTTTAGAAGGTTCTGGTAGCAAATCTAGGAGGGGAGCAATGTCTGACCACATTTGTCGGTCATAGCGGCCGAGAATAGCTAGAGAATTGGCCGCTCTAACCGTAGTTGCCGCCATAGTGGAGAATTTTTTACCAATGGCGTCAAGGCGTCTCCCCTCACGATCCGGAGGAGCCGATACTGGAGACGAGGGACTCCTGGCACGACGTTGTGCTGCCCAAGTAATAATGGAATCGGATTTTAACTGTTCAATAAGACAAGCAGGTGAATTTTCCGGGGCCTTGTATTTTTTATCTAGCCGTGGCAGGACAGCAGGAATGGAATTAGGATGTTGCATGAGCTGGAGACCCTCTTGCCAAATAAAATCGATGATGGGGATAGCACGCACTTGTTTCTGTGGCTGATCCTTGAAGTCATACAAGAAACAATCCTCCTCTCTAATGACCATCGGGAGGTGAAATCTCTTTGCCGCCCCTTCCATGAGGACATGAAAACCACCTATGTCCACAGGCGGAGAATCAAGAGTAGCTGGAGTGGTGGGGGAAGGCGTTTGGATCTGATAATTGTCCCATTCCGTGAACAGGGATCTATCATCGAGCTCACCCTCCTCTCTGTCATCAACATCAGCATCATCATCATCATCCTCCTCAATGACATGAGGAGCGTATTCGTGTGACAGCCTGGACGCCGAAGTAGAAGGCGTAGAAAATGGTTCTGTAGGAAGCGGAGGTGGTAGAGGCGCTTGTGGTGCTGGAGAAGCCTGGACCGAGTTAGGAAAACGTCTGTAATAGTCATCCAGCATGAATTGAAGGTTGGAAATAAGGGACATAGGCATCTGCGCCATAGGAAGATCCGGTGCAGGCTGGTTGGCACGGTCTGAAAAGTCCTCATACTCCTGGTCGTCCTCAAAATCCTGACATTTAATCAGAAGCTCAGAGGGACTGCGAGCAGCCCTAAATGCGTCATCCTCCTCCGATTCATCGTCACCAGCATCAGAAGAGAACAGTTCTGCTGGAGGATGCAAAGCAGTTTGGATTGGCGTCAAAGTATCCAAAGAAGACCGTCGCCGTTGAAGCAGTCAACCTGAAGATTTCAAAGGAACCAGATCCATGGATGCAGCCGTCGATGCTGTCGCCGTCGACGAGAGATGTTGCCATCGTTGTTGAGCCACCGTCGACGAAGCCACAGTCGACGACAAAGCCACCGTCGACGAAGCTGACCCCTACGTCGACGAGGAAGTGCGCGTCGACGAATGTTTCTTCTGCTTGTGAGTAGCCGTCGACGAAGTCAAAGGCACCGTAGACGACAGAGGCCTTACCGTCCCTGACACCAACATCGACAGAGATGTCGCCGACGACAGGATCATAGCCGGCATCATAGATGAAGAAGTCAAAGTCATCGTCGTAGAAGCGACAACAGCAGTTCTCGTCGACGGAGGAAGTGACGACGAGCTGGTCGACGAGAGAACCAGTTTTTTAGGCAACAACTGTTCAGATAGAGTCTTGGAGGCCTGAGAGTCAGATCTCGGGGGCGTAGAGAGTGTAGACAGACTCAGAGAGGCAGGAGACACCCCTTTTGAAGTGGAAGGCCAGTCAGTGGACTTGACAACATGATGTTTCTTCGCCACCTTAGTTTTAGAAGAAACCTTCTCAGACTCACAGGCTCTCTTCAAAGATGAAGTAGTCCGAACTGAGGAAACACTCTCCACATCTGACAAAGGGTTGTCCATAGTCTTCAATTTCTGCAGCCACAGAAGGAGACGCCCCTCCCTGTCTTTAAGGGTCTTCTGAGAGAAAGTCCTGCAGATTTTACAATCCTTTACCTGGTGGTCAGGGTGAGCCAAGAAATGCACTTCTGATGTGGGTCCTCAGAATGAAGTCGCTGTTTCCCACATGTCCCACAAGGTCTGAAGAGGGACTTCTTGGTTGTAGACATGACAAAAAGCTTTTCTTGGAGAAAAAAAAGAGAAAAACTGAGCAGAGCTCAGGGAGACTCCCTTCACACGACGTGCGGTAGAAAATCTGAGGGCCTGAGCCTCTGAGGAGAACATTCTGGAGGGTGCTAACGCCTGATTGGCTGAAGTTTGGACTATTCACAATGACTGTAATATGTTATAAATGTAACAAGGTTTTTTTTCTATCTAAAGCTCTATGATTCAATGCAACTCTATGGTTTTTTCTTGCCTATGTATGGTTGTGTTATTGCTAAATTGCTATTTTATGTACCCTGGGACTCCCACTTCGACGACGGGGAATATTTAAGCATGTGAATCTATGAAAGACACCCAAATACTGGAGAATTATTAATTCAGATAAACTTTTAAAATCTCTTCTGAGTCTGTGGTTCTTTAAATAAAAGTTAAAGGCATTGTTGTATTTCCTCCCTATTCTAATCTACTACTAGATCTATCGAATTGTTCATTTACTCAGTAGACAGGAATGGTAAGAATACTGGTATAAGGGTTTCCTAGGGTAAAATAAAATTGATGACCAGTGGATATTTGCCAGCTCATTGCGTGTACGAATATATATGGGCCCAAATGAGTGTTGTGTGTATGAATGTGTAGAGCTGGTAAACTCCGCTGCATCAAATGGCAGTGGGGCTCTTTCAACAGGAGACACAAGGAGGACAGGTTATCACTCACAAGTCGAAATTAAACATTGGAAATACAAACATAGTTAATGCTTTTAACATTCAGACAGAATAAACGTACATCTAAACAAGCATGATGCACATTTCCAGCAAATAGACTCGTGTTGTGAGGAGTGTTTCCAGATTGGAGACATCTTCTGCTGGTTGTTTGTGGCAGGCCAGAAGTATGAACAATATTTATTTTTCTAATTTTCATACAATGAAACATACAATAATTTCTCTAAAACATTTTTTACAGTACGCAATTGATGATGGAGAACATTTCCATTGCCTGTATTGTTTCGTATCCTGTGCTTTTTGGTGACTAAGAGGCCCTTGCGAAGGCACCTGTGGATAAATCCATTGAGTCCTTCATTTGTGATGTGGCTGATAATATATTTCCCCTTAGTGAAGGTGGCGATGATTATATGCATGGCGACCACCTGCTATCTGTTCCTTTTCTTAAGGATATATAGCAGAAAATAGCTGACCTCACATCTTTTGTTATCCAGCAATCTTTTGTGTTTTCATCATCTCTCTAACATGTCTACTAAGTGACTTGTGCAGAGTTAAATTTATGTTTCCAGTGTGGGTCAGGCATTTGTCTATATAATTTTAAAAACCTCGATATAGCATGCTATCCACGTGGATGGGAGCTCGGGTGCCCCACATAAGGGAAGTAGGTGCTATACAAATGCTGCAGTACAATATGCCATCTCACATGTAAATAATGTCTCTTTCTACAGTTTGATATACTCAGAATGCACATCGTCTCAAAAAACACCCTCCTAAACACCCTGCATGAAAACTTGACCATGACTTCAACCTGGTGAGTATTCTCTCCCCTTCCTTTCTATCGGATGTCTCTCCTTGTTCCCATCCTCTGCATGCCTTACCCTCTCTGAGCATAGCCTACTTTAAGGCGTTTGGCTGTCTGCCACCTTAGGTCTCTTATTTTATTTCTGAAAATTGCCCCCACCTCTTTTTCATGATTACAGCCGCTCCTCCTTTGAAAACAGATCCCTGCAGCCTAACAACAGCTAATCTCCTCCAGGCTATTCCATTCACTCCACCAGCCACTGGCTTGGGCTTGTACCCCTCCTCTAATTATCACTGCTACCTCCTAATATTTTGATCTACCATAAAAAAACTGACATAAATGCTTGGAATGGTTCCTTAAGTGCACAAGACTAATCCCAATAACAAATAATAGACAATAACTAATATAACCATTAACCACTCGATTAAATACTAACTTTGTGTACTGGAGCAGCGTGCTCCCCACCACAAAGGGCCTTGAAGGCCCATCAGTGGTAGTTAGTAATATAATAATGCAATTGCAATGCAATATAATAAAATTAGTGACGTGGAAATATCAGAGACAAGATAGTAAAAAGATAGAAAGTACATTTGCCTTTACCTTGAAACTCCACATTCCCTAGGTGCAGGATGGATGCCAGCAGTTGGCTTATCTCCCATTGATCAGATTCGGAAAACAAAAGGATCTTCATAGCTGAGCGAATATGAATATAATCCTTGGCATCATTACGACCTTCACATGAAGTGCAGCCACCCTGCAGCCAAGGAGACATAAGTATTGTTAACACAAGACCCAAGCATGAACAAGTACAGACATTCTAGCGACCTCCACTCATATGACAAACACTAAGACAGGCAAGCATTTCATACATGCCGCAAATAAACACAGATACATGCAACATTAAGATATTTGTCCTAGCTACTTGGCATGATGTGTACTGACATTTGCTACTATGTCCTAGGGTCTTGGGTACTCATGCTCTCCAGCTACTCAAGATTCTCACTTTACACACTGGGCTCTCCTGCTTCTAGCTAAATCCAGAGGTCAAGGCCTACTCGAAGAGGTCATAGTGGGCTCAGACGTTAGATACATAATACCACACTAATTGCACAGAATAAACTCAATGTCCAATGAGAACTATTGTTTTTAAAAGGAATAGAGCTTAACATACAAATGAAAAAATACAAAAGAAAAAACTGAAGTTATAGCCACCTTCTGGAGCCGAGTCACGACCCTCAAATAGTCTTATATTCCTTACACTGTAAGGGCTATATATGGGATTAAGAAGGCCCTTGTGTTCTGTAGGGCCACCGAGGAGTTCCTGTATGAAGTCATAGAACTCTAAAGCAACTTGAAATATCATTCTAAGACTACGTTTTGCTTTTCATTCTTTTGCAGACTCTGTAACGGATGTATCCTCAAGGGCTACTCCACGACCTGTGTACGTTAGACCAAATTGTCTGTCTCATCTTTGGTAGGGGTTTGCAAGAGAAGAGCATTCTATAGACCTGAGAATGTATTGGAAATATTCTATGGAAATGTGGGTGTTTCATGAACCAGGCATGTTCCTGAATCACACAAAACAGTCTGCCTCCCTCGCACCACCTCGGCCGCTTTAATCGGGTCACCGCACAAGAGCTGGGTTCGACAGTCTGTCCTCCTACCTGCTAGAAGTTACTGCCAGACAAGAAGCACAGGACCATCTGAGTCAATGAGACTGGGTAGATTGTGAGTCTGAGATTCAGCAACAATTACCTTGATGTCGATAGGGTTATTGGCAGGGCAGAGAGTTGAAAGAGTCTCAGAGGCGCCAGTAGGAGAAAGGACTTTATTATGAAAAGTAAACAAAATTCTTGAACACCTCCAAATCTATTGAAAGTATTTTAATCTCTGCATATTTTTTAAAAAGAGCTTCAGAAAAGCCAACAATGGATGGTGATGAGAGAGACAAAGAGAAAATAAATTTAAAGGTTTTATGTTCGGTATAGACGGAATGAAAATCTACCTCCAACAGTGGTACACTTTTATGTCAAAAGGACCATCATAAACTTAAGGGTCCACTCATAAATCACTGCTGCATATGTTTCTACAATCCAAAAAATACTGTGTCAAAATTAAAACATAACTCTTAGATGGAGACAGTCATTTAAATATGGACATACAAGTCTAGCTGCATTTGTAAAAGTTTACAAGGGCAGGTGTGTTTTATGGTAAGTCTGTCATTTGCTAGCTCCTATGTGGTCACATGTTCAAATGATGACTGTTCAAATTAGAAGAGCTCAAATGATGGTTTCAGGATGACAAACGAACCTGGTTGCACAATTCCAGAGTTTCTATTGTCCAATTTCTCATGGCCATAGCAAATTTGGTGGTTAGTGGCAGGAGCAATATGACCAAATCGGGGCCAAAGCAGTTATATCTACAACTCATCACAAAAGTTAACTTTTCAAGAGTAAACCTACTAGTCTGTGAATGGATTGAGCAACATTAGTAGACTGCCCAGAGGCACAGACGCGTAAGAGCTCATATCTCTATGATTAAAGTTGGATTTTCACAAATAGGAGAATTCTAGTTTAGAGCTGTGGACCAAGCATACACTTAATGTACAATATTCCTGGAACTGTATACGATAGACAGATGGCTCTAGTGGTCTTGAATCAGGGTAACCAGCCACTTCTAATAGGAGGCACCACAAGACCAAAGATAAAAGGGAAAACCTCTATAGCTTAGAGAAGGGTGACCCTGGCCTAGGGGCAGTGCAGGGTCACAACCAGACGGAGTTCTCAAATGTTCCAAACACTCCCTGACCCTGCATTGATGTAGATGTTGTTAGGTAGGGTCGTAACCAGCTTGCTACAGACTCTCATGGCTCCAAGGCATATGCACACGATTGCATACATAAAATATGCATCTTAATTCCAGGAGCATAAACACTATCTTATTTCGTTGATCACAGGGTCTACCTCTGGGTCTACCACATGTGCAATCATCAGTCTCCTACCCTGTTTATGCATCCATCACAATTCCAATCATGCCATTTTTTAAAACTTTATCCACACCCTATGCACAAGCTACAAACACAAACCCTACAGATCTCCCTTCCCCCACAACCTCATGTATATCTCCATTGCGTATCTCGATGCAAAAAGGTACATTGAAATGAATTTCTTTGTTTGTCCAAAATGGTCCATAAATAAACCCATGCCTGCTTTTGATTCATCAACAATTGAGATTTTTAAATTGTTCTTATACACTTCAAAGTCCACTGGCATCATCAAAACATTAAAACTCTCCTGCTACAACTATAATGATGAGTCACAGATCATCCCGAAGAACTACTCGCTCAGATACCTGCAGGAAGGGTCCTTGAGGACAGCTAAATGTCCCGTAAGAAAATGTTACTTTACCTTCTGTAACAATGTGTTTGTGATTATTACACCTTCCTGCAGGTTCCTCGCCTCCAGGTGCCAGACTGGATCTGGAAACATTTCATACCGTCACTGTTATAACCTCCCTTACAACAGCAGGGTTTAGAAGATGCTGACTGGAATGCTGGCATCATTTCCGGGTACTTTTCCACTTTTCATCTAGGTGTACAGAGAGGAGCCTAGAGCTTTAACAAGAGTGACAAACAAAGCACATGATGCGTTTGCATACCTTGGGATCTTGTTACCCATGAGACTAACTCATTAGGGAAGGAAGGAAGGAAGGTGGTGTAGAGTCTGCTGGAAGTTGTAGTAGCCACTAGAAATAGCATTAGTGAACGTAAGTATCTTTTACCTCTGAAGGATACCTGCGTGAATGGTGGGTTTGAATAATGCTGGTTAACCAAGGTAGTCAAGCAACATAGCCCTGGCAAGGTATCCGTTAGTGTGTGGGCTGAAAAATAATAATATTTTGCACAGGTTTGCATGGATGACTACGTGGCTGCTCTGCAGATGTCAAATATTCGGAACGCCTCTGGTAAGAGCAGTGGAAGCAGCCACAGCTCGTGTGGAATGGGCACAAATAACAGCTGGACGGAAACGAGGGGGGGCGACAGGAAACGGAGGATACCCAAAGACGGGAAGTGCAAACTAGTAATAATCAGTAAGACACCAAAAGTACATAACATAATATTGAACGGAGGACGCTGGTAATGGGGGGAGGGTGGAGTTGGGTGTTTGAATTCAAGGTCACTACAGTTGTAGAATACAGCGTGAAGAGTGGATTTAATTGTGCAGCAAAAATATAGTCAAGCTGTAACTGAAGAGGCAATGCATTGAATATCCTGTATCTGATTGTAGCAAACTGTTTATTTACTGAAAACAATAAAGACATTTAAAAATAAATAAATAAATAACAACTGGACGGTCTTTGAAGTCCAACGTGTAAGATATCTTTAGGAAAAGAGTAACTAAAAGCAAATTAATGGGCTTGGTTAACACTATTGCCTTTTTTTTAGGCCAGCAAAGCCCTCAAAGTACTGGTCATCATTTTTTTTTCCACAGAGTTTTATATAACACGAACTTGACCCGAAGGTATTGGGTATCAGAGTGCTTTACATGAGAACCAGTTTCGGAACAGACAAAATGTTGTCCTGATGTAGTTAATGTAATAAGAAGCGCCATGCCTGGAATCCAATCTATGAAGTTGATGCTTATTGGGATGCAGGGAAGGAAGAAGAGTGATAAACGGGCCCAAGTCAAAGGCAGACACAACCTTTAGGAGGCAGAAAGATTAGTTTTGGAGAACCAGTTTGTTAGGTAGAATACTGTGAAGGAAGGCCAGACTAAGAGGGCTTGCAGTTTGCTGACTATGAGTGCTAAAGTTAGTGTCACAAGAAAAGCCTTTTAAGAGTTAAAAACCAAACTGGGCAACTGTGCATCAGCTTGAATGGGGATAGTATCAGGTAAGTCATCACAAGATTTAACTCCCACTGTTAAATAACACAGGGAACAAGTAACCTTTCAGTATATACACTTGCAGTAGTGACTTAAACAAGGAGGGCTTGTCAGGGATATAGATAAAGGGAGACAAGTAGCCAACTAATCCTTAACAGAAGTTACTGCCAGGCCCTGTTAGGCCAGTGCAAAGTAGAGAATGTTGGAAAGGCAAGACTGAAAGGGTTCCAGGTCTTTCAACTTGAACCACTGAACAGATCTATTCTGGCGGTCTGTCTAAATGAATTGCTGTGACAGATATGCTGGTGACAAGATAACATCTGCAACATCTGGCGGCAAACAGAAAGACTCTAGCTGTCATCCTTCACTCTCTACACATGCAGCCATATCTTCAGAGGACTGATATTGGAAGAGTCAAGAATCCTCCTGTGAAAGTAGACAAAATCAATGTGGAAGTCAAAGAGGGACCTGAGTGCTCTGTTGCAACATCCTGGAATACCAAATCCTCCTCGCCCAGTCTGGTGAGTTGAGGAACAACTGTGTTTAATTCACTTGCACCTTTTGTAGGGCTTTTGGCAGATGTGGGATGGACTGAACATAAAGGCAACATCAGAAAACCTTACTGAGGAAAGTGTATGGCACAAAACAGAGGCCACTTCCTGTTATGGGCCATGTTAAAGAGATACTGCATAGAAATCCTGATATGGAGAAGATTATGTATATCACTTCAGGATGTAGTTCCCACTTAAAGATGGCTTAAAGCATCAGCTCTCATGCTGAGGGAGACCGCAAGATGGGCCACTCCAGGGAATTTGCCTCATCGTTTGACCCACCTTCACAGCCATATTGCCTCCCCCCACACAGTCCAAGACGCCACATCACCCTGTCCGTGAATATAATGGATGATGGTGGTTGTGTCTGACAAACCCTGAATGGCACTTTTTGAGATGTAAGGGAAAAGGGCCTTCAAGGCAAGATGGACCACTGCAGCTCCAACACATTTATGTGTGGATGCTTCTCAAACTTGGACAAAGGCCTATACTGTGATATTGCCCAGTTGGGCACCCCACCCTAATGTGGAGGCATCTGCAACCACAGTAGCCTGCAACTGCAGTGGACTGAAGAGACAACCAACCAGCAGTATAAGAGGTACATTCACAAGAGAAGACCCAAGATGACGGAAACATAGCTCTGCACCAGAGGCAAGAGGCTACCCTGGTGCACAAGCCATTTCCTTGGGCACCACTGATGGGACCTAATTTGCCCTCAAGTGTGTGTCACCAATTGGATGCATGATACGATACCATGAGACCTAAGAGTAAGACTTACAGGGATGAAATCTGAGTCAGTAGCAAGATGCATCAAAATCAATTACAAAATATCTGCACATCCTTTGAGAAGGAGGAAAAATCTTCATACTAGTCGCGTCTAGCATCACATCACATCTTTGAAGGTCTGCATGTGGACTTAATGGGACTACTGGCTGTTGATCATGAAGTAGAAGCTGTAAATCAGGGTCATGGTGCACTGAAGATGTTCCATGACCAGCAAGGAAGACTTGGTTTTCACATACCAATTGTCGAGGAACAGAAATACAGGAACACCTGGCCTCCAGAGTGATGCCTCTACCACAGTCAGCACCATGGTAAAAACCCACAGGGCAGTCGTCAGTCCAAACAGCAAACCCATAACTGTTGGTACTGAGACCCTGTGTTAAAGCTCAGGTAATACCTGTAAGCAGGAAGGATTGGCAAATGAAAGCAACTATCCTGGAGATCTAGGAACCCTTAATCTCAAGCATTGAGTCATAAAGCATGTCTCAGTCACAGCATATTGAACCTGTTCTGCCAAATACATAAATTGAAGATGTGAAGGTCCCTGGTACTTCTTGAGGCCCAAGAAGTAAAATGAGGACAATCCAGAGGGAGGGGCCATAGGGGAGAGGCCTAGCCATTCTAGATGAGCTGGATCACCCAGCTATTTGCCATGCTCACCTGCAAATTGCTAGATAAATGGGAGACCCTCCACTCAAAGAAGCTAGTGGTGTGGGATGGGGGAATTCAGGAAGGATTTGAGGCAGCAGAGCCAGCAGGCCCAGCAGAAAATGGTGGGGACTGGAGCAGCTAATGATGCTGACTACATCCCTTAGATGCACCCCTGCCTCAAAAGAAGTAGTACAGATGATGCAGTATCTGGGTTAACTGCAAAGGTTGCCACTTATAGGGCAGTTGTGCCTTGGAGCAGATGCTAAGGGTGTTCTCTTGTTGGAACTGCTTTGCTAGATAGGACAGTCCCAATGAGCGTGCCATGGGTCTTCTTGAAGTGCTATAGGGAGGAGTCAGCCTTCTTTCTAAATAGTCACTCATTGTCAAAAGTCATGTCCAGAATCATTGCCTAGACATCTCTCAAGACGCCAGTGGAAGGGATAAAATAGTTGTGATGCAAAGTGACAGCCATGGACATAGGTAGAGCCACAGTGTCCCTGGAGTCAATGTCACACTCCACAATTTAAATGGAGGTGTCAATATCATCATTGACCAGAACAAAGAAGGGCTTTTTCATGAAGTCAGGAAGGCTGAAATTGGGATGGGTATGTTCCCTGTATGGCTTTGCAAGCCTGTCTACTGCCCTGATTTATGGATCTGTGGATTTCCAAAATACTGATTTTTTTTTAACTGAGTGCGCAAGACAATCATACAAGCACACTGAGGCTTGACACAAATAAAGGTAATGAGATCCAGAGCGGAGAGGGCATGCTAGCACACCCTCCTTACTACAAGGGACTACTATTCATGTGCCCACTTGTAGATGCTTGGCAGTGGTGGCAACATAGTGTTTCTGAATCAATAGAGCAGGCAGGATGTTTTTCCCTGCCCGTGGTAACAAGGAAGTAGCCTTCTGGCCTCGCGCTGTAATGGTTTGTTGAAGCCCTATAACCTGGACTTCGCCATAACATCCTGTGTGAGTAGAAAGTTGACTCTTATTAGAACTGAAAGGCAGATAATTGAATGTTTAAGACCAGTGGGATTTATTTTCAATTGCCTTTGTTAAAGATGGAGACTGGGTCACAGCTTCCAGATTAGCAAAGCATACTGTTGCAGACACGACTGTCTTTAGAGACTGAAGAGTGACCTTTAAGCAATGGTCTGTCTGATTATTCCTTCCCAAGCTCTCGCATTACATTAGATATAGAATATGGGGAAGTGTGGAATTTGAGACAGCGGTCTCCTTTGCAGAGCTGAGGGAACTATTCTGTCAAGACCTACCCTTTGTTACCTCCTAGTTGTGCTCTTCTTTGGGTGTACAACTTCAAGACACCCCACATCATCCTCAGCTGTATAGTTTGGCAGGGACCATTTGTATAAGGTACCAATCATTCAATGACAACAGGTATAGATTAGTGGGATAAAACTATGTGGAGATACCAATCACTCATTGACGTATGTGCATTCTCAACATGTTAGATACATTTTGTAGAAGTTTGCTTTCTTTGAAAGCCATAATTTTGGTCAAAAGTAGGTATAAGGAAACTTTAAATTTTGCTTATGAAGTTGGGCAAAGTCAAGAAACTTTACCCTTTCTTTCACTTAGATACATATCCTGGTGCTACCTCAAATCAATGAGGTAAAGTTAAACTTTTTGCCCTGCATCCAGATGTCTCTCCAAACTAGGCTGAATGGAATGTCATCCCAGGTTTCCGCACTATTACCCAGTGCTACAATTAACTATGAGAGGCAGTGTGGCAATGATTCAGGATTTTCAATTACTTCTCCACTGGTAAAGCCACAGAGGATCTAATGCAGAATTGGAATGAAATGGCCAAGTGTTCAGTGGTGGGAAGATAAATGTGAGCGATGCTTTGGGGCAAAGGTGCGGATATGGCAGACCTAAACAATTGCTTGAACGTGGTCTGCACTGTCAGACATTGTTCCCTTTTATATACTTTTGTCAGAAAAAAAACTTCAAAGACTTCACAATTTGTAAAACTGGCAAGTTTTTTTAAGTACCGTTCATTTTACGAAGCATTGTGCTTTGCAATTTTACACACCCATTATCAAAAGCTTCTTCAAATCAAAATTTCTTCTATAGGTACTACTCAATGCTTTGCACATTTCAGAAAAATCCATCAGTACATGGCATGTCATTCATAGCACAAGTTTAGTCCATGACATAATGCCAAGAAATGATTTGCTATTTCGAGGAAAGTGTTAGTTACAGAGCAATGCCTTACTTTAGAGTAAACAACTCACCAAGAGTGGTGACTGTGTGTTTTTTACGTGTCCTGCAATGTCTTACCATAGTGAGGCAGTTGTAATCTGCAGGAGTTCCCAGATTTAATTTCTCCTTCTGGTCTTGACTCATCCCAAGTAGCAGACAGTAAAATATGTGATAATTTCTTTCCTCTAGGGACTGGTGGGAGGTAAACAGAATATGAAAAAAAGTCATATTTATTATTTTTGTTTACACAGCCAATCATTGAAATATCCAGAGGGGCTTTTAGCTTAAGTAACCTGTTAAATTCCTTCTTTGAAAAGAAAAAATAGCATATATATAGCTCAGCCACATGAAAAGGATAAAGAATATGGCACTTTAAGTGAGCTGTGCTCAGTGGCAGCCAGCACTGATCAGGGTGGCGGGGCGGGGAGGTGGGGGAGGAGGGGGGTAATTAAAAAATTAGGAACTTACCTCCTGCCCGCATCCTGCGTCGTCCTCCTTGCGTCTCTCCACTCCTTCCTCCAGCTGGAACCGGAAGGACAACTGAAACACCCAAGCTCCCCTGAGCCAATAACAATGCTGCAATGCAATGATTGGTCTGAGCGCCGTGGTTCGGCGCATAGACAGGGAATGGGGGCCTGGGCATGTTTTCCACCCAGGCTGTAATGCAGCCTGGGTGGAGAGCATGCTATGTGTGCATGAATGTTTGGCCGGCCGAGATGGCTGGCCAAACATTTATGCGCATTTAGGGAGTGAAAACCACTCCTCCACAGCAGAGCAGCCACGCCCGCTTCCCAAAGCTGCCGCACCCACAACAAGAAAAAATAAAATGATAACATTGAGTTATTATCATTTTATTTCTTCTTACACTGCTGAATAGCCTTAGCAGAGGAGCCGCCATTGGCTGTGCTGACCCTCTGTCCTAGCCTGCAGCTGCTGAAGAACAAGTTACTTACCTTCGGTAACGCTTTTTCTGGTGGATACAGTATCTGCCTGTGGATTCCTCACCTTGTGACTATCTCCTGCGCCAGCAACATTCGGAAACTTTTGTAGCTCTCCACGCCGACGAGGACGATGTCACAGAAGCGCGGCTCCGCTTACATCACTGGATCCATAAGAGGACCTCGTCGGCGTGATGACGTCAGTTCCGCTCTTTTTTCCGTGCCTTCGAGGCACACGGACGGACTGACAGCAACATATATACAGTATACAGAGTACATATTACACAAAACAACACACACAGTGTGAAGATAATACAGGAAGGCAAAAGAAATAATACGCTTCCTTTGACAATAATAAATACATTTTGAAACATCATCACTATTGTAGGTATGCAAGAGTGGACAACGGGGAGGCGGATGGGTCAGTGAGGAATCCACAGGCAGATACTATATCCACCAGAAAAAGCTTTACCGAAGGTAAGTAACTTATTCTTCTGATGGATACATTTGCCAGTGGATTCCTCACCTTGTGAAAAGATTCCCACAGCAGTCCCACTCCCGGAGGAGGGTACACACCCTTTTATACCAAAAAGTCCTGAAGGACGAAACGAGCAAAGTGTCCGTCCCTCCTCACCTCGGAATCCAAGCAGTAATGCTTCGCGAAAGTATGGAGGGAGGCCCAAGTTGCCGCTCTACAAATGTCCTCCACAGGGACACCTCTAGACAAGGCAGATGTAGAAGACTTTCCCCCGTTGAGTGAGCCCTTATACCCTCTGGAGGTTCCTTACCGGCCAAAGAGTAACAGATCTTGATGCACAAGATAATCCATCTGGAAAGGGTGCGCTTGTGCACCGCTCTGCCTTTCCTGCAGCCAACAAAGCCCACGAAGAGTTGGTCATCCACTCGAAAGTCCTTAGGCCTATCGAGGAAAAAAAGCTCACCGCCCACTTAGGGTCCAAGCGGTGAAGCCGCTCCTCCTCCTTGGAAGGGTGAGGGGGAGGATAGAAGGCAGGAAGGGTAATGGACTGCCCCAGATGGAAAGGAGTTACCACCTTTGGCAGAAAAGCAGCCCTGGTCCTGAGTACCATTCTTTCAGCATGAATGGTCAAGAACGGGGGTTTTGAACTCAGAGCTTGAAGCTCACTTACCCTCCTTGCCGAGGTAATAGCAATGAGAAAAACAGTTTTGAAGGACAGCAGTCTTAAGGGACACTTGTGCAAGGGCTCGAAAGGAGAACCCATCAGGTAAGTTAAGACAAGATTTAAGTCCCATTGAGGTGCAATAAAAGGAGTAGGCGGAAACTTATTGGTAAGGCCCTTAAGGAATCGTAATACAATAGGTGACTTAAACAAAGACGGCTGATCCGGCTAACAAAGGAAAGCCGACAAAGCCGATAAATATCCCTTTACAGTAGCTACAGCAAAGCCTTGCTGAGCAAGAGAAAGAGCAAACTGAAGGATGTTGGATAAACGAGCCCTCAAAGGGTCAATAGACTTCTTTCCGCACCAAAGAACAAATTTAGACCACCTATAAGAATAGATAGATTTAGTGGAATGACGTCTGGCAGACAATATTACATCTACCACATCAGGCGGGAGAGAAAAAGAATTCAGGTTGCCCCGTTCAATCTCCAGGCATGAAGGTGTAAGCTCTGGAGGTGGGGGTGTAGAACCTGCCCCTCTGACTGCGAGAGGAGGTCTGCCCTGAGAGGGAGACGGAGCGGAGGGCACGAGGAGAGGTGGAGAAGATCTGTATACCACACCTTTCTTGGCCAATCCGGGGCAATCAATATGACTTGGGCCCGGTCTTGGCGAATCTTCCTCAGAACCCGAGGAATCAAGGGTATGGGAGGAAACGCGTAAAGGAGATGTGAGTCCCATCTCAACAGAAACGCGTCCCCAAAGCTCCCTGCATCGGATACTAGAGACTGCAGAATGACGGGCAGTGAGCGTTCTCGTGAGTGGCAAACAGGTCCACCCGAGGATTTCCCCATGTCCGAAAGACGTGACGAACCACCTCCGGATGGAGCCTCCACTCGTAGTCGGCAGAGAACTGCCGACTGAGACTGTCTGCATGCACGCTCAGAACTCCGGCCAGATGATTTGCCATCAGACAAATCTGATGATCCTGAACCCAGGACCAGAGACGTAGAGCCTCTCTGCAGAGACAATGCGACTCCACTCCTCCCTGTTTGTTGACATACCACATCGCGGTAGTGTTGTCTGTCAGGACTTGAACCGACTGACCGTGAAGGGAAGGGAGGAAGGCCTTGAGTGCCAAACGTATCGCCCGCAACTCCAAAAGGTTGATGTGAAGCAACCTTTCCTCTGGAGACCAAAGACCCTTGATCTCCAGATCCCCCAGATGCGCACCCCACCCTAAACTGAATGTATCCATTATCACTGTGGCCACAGAGGGAGCAAGATGGAAGGGCTTTCCTTTAGACAGATTGCCCTCCACTCTCCACCAAGACAGATCCGCTGCAGCTTCTCTGGAGATCCTCACAGACTCCCTGAGATCTCCGTTGTGCTGATACCACTGCCTGCGGAGGCACCACTGGAGTGCCCTCATGTGCCAGCGTGCATGGTTGACCAACAGAATGCAGGAAGCAAACAGACCGAGCAGACGAAGGACCTTCAGGACTGGAACGACCGCTCCATTGTAAAACAAGGGAATCATTTCCTGTATGTCGAGAATCCTTTGTGGAGGTGGGAATGCTCGACACACAGTAGTGTCCAGTACCGCCCCTATGAACAGGTTGCACTGAGAGGGCACCAGGTGAGATTTGGGCACGTTTATCGAAAAACCCAATTTGTACAACAGCTGGGTTGTAACCTGCAGATGATGAAGCACCTTCTCTGGCGACTCCGCTTTGATCAGCCAGTCGTCCAGATAGGGAAAAACTGGAATCCCCGATCTTCTGAGATGGGCTGCCACCACTGCCATCACCTTGGTGAAGACTCGAGGTGCAGTAGTAAGAACAAACGGAAGGACCGCAAACTGATAATGTTGCGACCCTACCATAAAATGGAGATACTTCCTGTGCGACTTCAGGATGGGGATGTAGAAATATGCATCCTGCAAGTCGATCGACACCATCCAGTCCTCCTGTTGCAGCGCTTGAAGAACCTGCGCAAGGGTGAGCATCTTGAACTTCTCTTGCATCAGAAAAAGGTTCAAGATCCTGAGGTCCAGAATTGGACGTAGCCTGCCATCCTTTTTCAGAATCAGGAAATACCGGGAGTAGCATCCCTGACCCCTCTCCTGCTCTGGAACCACCTCTATCGCACCTTTTTTTAGTAACGTACGTAATGACTTCCTCCTGCACGAGAAGAAGGTGGTCCTCCGAGCAAGCACCTTGACAAGGAGGGTAATTCGGAGGGAATTCCCGAAAGGGACGGGCTTACCCATTTTCTACAAGATCTAGAACCCAAAGGTCTGTAGTGACCGATTCCCAATCTTGTAGAAAATGGGTAAGCCGACCCTCCACAGGACCAACATGATCCAGAATGGTTGATCGAGGGCTGCTTTGCAGTGGTGGGAGGGAGAAAGGAAGAGGAGGAGGAGCAGGAGAGCTGTCGACCTCGAGCACGACCTCTGATCCTGCCCCTATAGCTCTTATACAGGGTGTTCTGTTGTTGCTGTTGTTGCTGCTGCTGCTGGGGCTGCCTGTAGGTCCGAAAGGACGACCTCCCAAAGCCTCTGTATCTCCTAAAAGAACCCCTAGGCTGTGTCTGTAGACCCAGGGATTTGGCCGTGGCTTTGCTTTCCTTAAATCTCTTTAATGCCGCATCAGCCTTTTTACCATAAAGCCCAGAACCGTCAAAAGGAAGGTCCAGAAGCGTTGCCTGCACATCAGGGGAGAACTCAGATGATTTCAGCCATGCACTCCTCCTTGTGGTGACCAAGGAGCCCATAATTCTAGCGCCAGAGTCCGCAGTGTCCAGGCCACTCTGGATAACCTGACGTGCAGCCGCCTGAGTGTCTGACAGCACTTCCTTAAAGTTCTGTCTGTCCTCCTCAGATAACTTAGGAGTCAGCTGTTTAGCAGAATCCATGAGAGCGTGGATATAACGGCCCAAGAGACAGGTGGCATTTGTTGACTTTAAGGCCATACTAGCCGAGGAGAAAACTTTCTTGGCCGATTGGTCGAGCTATTTAGCGTCCCTGTCACTAGGGACCTGTGGAAAGGCACCGGAAGACCTCTTAGAGCAAGCAGCCTGAACCACCAGACTTTCCGGAGAAGGATGGGAAGTAAGAAAGTCTGGATCACCGGGAGCCGCCCTGTACCTTCTAGCCACAGTTTTAGAAACGGCAGGAGCTGAAAAGGGCTTTTGCCATACCTCCATGACTGGTTCGGTGATGGCCTCACTAAATGGTAGTAAAGGCTATGTCACGGTGGAGGGAGAATTTAAAACCTCAGTAAGTATGTTAGGTTTGAATTCAGCAGTTGGCAGCTGTAAATCCAAAAGCTCCGCTGCTTTCCTAATGACCGTGTGGTAGGGAGCCACATCTTTAGAGGGAGTATCGGCTGGAGGAGTAATCTCCCACTCTGGAGACAAATCCAGGCCACTAGCCTCCTTCATGAGCTCACCCTCTTCCATCTCTTCAACCTGGTACCTTTGCTCCTCCAAGACTCTTTGAGCTTCTCGCCTGGACCTAATCCGACGGTGCCGTAGCCGGTGTCGAACGCGGATCCGGAGGAGCAGCCGGAGTCGAACGAGGTTGAGCTGGAGCCAGTGAAGATGGAAGTGGCGTCGATGTCCTCGGCGCCGGGAAATGCCAAGATGGCGTCGCCGGGAAAAAAGGCATAAATGGAGCCTGAGCGTTGGTTTGAGGAACCCCCAGATTAAAAGCCATTGGACCCATGGGACCCGAAGGTGCTCCAGAGGGGTACATCGCTCTCGTGAAGACTCCATACATTGCATTCAAATAATGCGATGGGTCTTGTCCCGTGCCTGGAAAGGGGGGATATGGCTCAGATTGAGGCATAACCGGACTCGGGCCAATCGGCGCCGACGGTGGAGCCAGCGGAGTCGAACACTCATCAGGAGCCGGAGCTTCTTCAACTGGAGCCGGAGAATGTGTTGGCGTCAGAGATGGACCCGGAGCTGGAGAGTGCTCCGGTGAAGCCGCAGGCGAGGTCAGGCAAACAGGAGAAGCAGGATTTGAGACAGGGGAAGGAGAAATATAGTCCTTATGACGTCGAGTAGGCGAAGTCGATCTCAGAGCCACTTCCTTATCCGAACGGTGTCGAGAACCATGCCTCTTCTTTTTATGCTTCTTGGACTTAGAAGCATGTACCGACATCGACTTTGACGCCAACCTCGACCTTGACCTCGATCTGGAGCGTCTTCGACCTCTCTTCTCTTTTTTCATCCTTGATATAAACAACTTAGCTTCTCCAGACACCAGACACAGTCCTCGATCGGATCCGTGATGGACATGTGCTTACCGCACTCTCTACACGGCTTGAATCCGGACTTCTTAGTCGACATCTTTGAACCAGAAGCAAGAAGGAAGAGAAACACCAGCAGAAACACAAAGTAACTAGCCAAAGCTACAGTGAGTCCCAGAAAACCGTTAGCGTCGACGGCGCGGAGAAAAGGGAATTAGCGTCATCACGCTGACGAGGTCCTCTTATGGATCCAGTGATGTCAGCGGAGCTGTGAGCGGAGCCGTGCTTCTGTGACGTCGTCCTCCTCGGTGTGGAGAGCTACAAAAGTTTCCGAATGTTGCTGGCGCAGGGGATATTCACAAGGTGAGGAATCCACTGGCAGATGTATCCATCAGAAAGTAAGTTTATATAGAACGTGCAAAATGATGATTTGCCCAGACTAACTTAAAATACCTCTTGTTTGTTCAGTGTGTGCCCCGAGGCAGGCGAGGCTGTGAAACTTTCTTTGAGCATTTCACTCGCAGTAATCTGGTATATATAATTCCATACAATTTCCTGTTAGGTGTTTCGATTTTGTTAAATCTCATCATGGCAACCCAACATTAGGGTCATTTACATGACAAGAGCAGCCCATTGTCAAGGTACCAAAGGATGGCAAACAAGCTTTTTATATCTTCCACACAGTTCCTTTTGAAGATAACAATAAAGGTATGGAAGTGTGTAAGCTGATGTCCAGGTAGCTGCTCAGCAAATCTCACTAATGGAGACTTTTTAAAGCCTAGCAATAGTAGCTGCCTTTTTCTCTTCATAATAGGCCCTATATTTCTCTGCAAAGGGTGTGTTGAATTTGTGGTAACAAGTTACTATAAAAAAACACAATTCAGTGGGGCATGAACTTTCTAAACCTTCACAGGTGGAGCCATAATTAACAAATAACTGCTAAGGCAACTTAATTTCCAAGGTTTGGGATATGTAATAATAAGGTTTGCAAAGTTTCCATTTTCATAGTTAATTGTCTCTCCTTCAAGCAATACACATTGGCTCCGTTTCTATCTCTTGCCTTTGCCAGATAGTGAATCATCTACATTGGGCACGATGCAGATTTACTGAAAGTGATGTGAAGTCTGAGATTATGAAGGATGTTTCATGTCACATGAACATCTTCAAGTACTTTCTGATTGCAACTGCTCTTTAGTAGCCATTTTCCTAAATGCGGGCAAACTAAAAATATTCTTGTACAATGCCCCAAATGCCTTCCTCTTGGCAAATGACCTTGCTGCAGAGTTCGGGTCTAACCGAAGAACCTCTAACTTGTAATGGAGATTGTTCAAAATGAGCATTAGAGATGTTTTGTCATTCTGGACAATCTGCCATTGGAAATACACTTCTTGCAGATTTACACAAGAAATTGAGTCTCTTTTAAGCAGATATTGTAGCATGGCCATCCTGAAAGTTTCATTCATATCTGTGCCAGTCTGGGGCTAGGGCACTGTTTATTTTGTAAAAGACAAACCTCCAGTGAGAAAAAAACTTCACAATGTTCAATAGACATTTGACTTTGAAGTGAGGAAGGTGTAGCTTGGCTTCAGTCTAGACTTTCCCACAGACCCTGATGGCTGTTTTCTTCATAATTCCTGTTTGATCTCTTCTGATGGTGGTAAGATTATGTTACAGAGCTAAAGACATCTTCAGCCACAGTAACTTCTTTTGCCACTAGAATTCCTTCATTAATTACCTTCTCAAAATCTTATGACTTATCCTTACAGAGAGGAGTATTATTTAAATTCCCCACTAAAGGGATTTGTCTGGCACCAAATATACAGAAGCTTGAGTTGTTATATGATGAGAGACAAAGTCTGTGATGCTGCCATCAGCGTTTTAGCTGTGGCAGTGGATGTATTTAATGTGGGATGAAGGAAAGCATTGTAGTTCCCGCCCAAGGTCAGTAGGAACTGAATAGTCCTTATACAGGTAAAAGATAATTTCCTTCAAGAAGCCAAGTCTAACCATGCTTTGGCCAGAGGTGTTGATAAATGGTCATCTAAGACTCTTAGGCCTTGTACTAGAAGGCATCGTCCACCATTATCCACAATTAGTCAGGTATGTTGGTACAGATGCCCCTTCTGAATTACTAAGGCCACCCATGAGTATGTATTACATGACAAAAAGTATTGATGTGTTGCCGACCCCTTGATGAAGGTTCCTTCTAATCTGAGAAATAGATGTGTCTCCTGGAGAAACACCATAGAGATTTTGTTAAAATATGCAACAATGCATCTGGCCTCAAAGCTGTAATGTTCCAAGACGTCACACGTATTAAGGAGGACTGTCATATTTAATTTGTATTGATCGTCAAGTCATGCAAACCTCTATATTTATGCTGAAATATGAAATAGGAACCCTGCAGTGTAGCATACACAATATCTGTATGCTTGGCTCATGAACAACAGCTTCAAACAACTTCGACCACAAGATTATCCAGGTGAGCGCTTTTCTGTATTCTATAATTTAAAGTTAAAGTATTTGAGATTCAGGCTTTCTCCCGACTTTGGATTTTATATTGCAATGGGAGCCAAAACTGAGCTCAGATGAATGCAGATTATACAACTACAAAATGAGTCTCTGCTACACATAGTTTGTACCTGTCCGGTGCAACTTAACGAACTAAGATTATGGCTCCTCCTCTTGCATAATATCCATACTTGTCGACATGCGGCCATCTTCTTCATCTACAGCTAGTGACAAGGCTCATCAAATACATGTCATGTGTGGAACGGCTCGTTATCTCCTCTAAGCAGTTAACAATTTATCTCTTATATCAAAATATATCACATTCCCAAAGGGAACAGGACAGTTCAGAAAAATTATACTTCTAGACAATAGCCTGAAGCACGGCGCCGAATGACTGGCAACAATCCTTGGAATGGCAGCTTTACCTCCCAAATGTCGATTATAGTGGTGGCAACACAAACTAGCCACCCTGGGTCAAAGTTATGAAAGTGGATTGCAGGGGAGTCCCTTTTATAGGACGAATTCCCACACCCACCCGCAGGTGGCATGCTTCATCGCACTGCGAACCTAGCCGCAGTGTGGGCTACAACCCCCTCACTGTGAGGGAGGAGCTCAGGGATGTTTTGTTGATGATTGTAGGAAGGTATACTAAAACTTTCAGATGAGCCGGGTGTGGAGGGAGGATGTAAAATGAGTGACAGTGAAAGATAAAACTGGCTACCAGGTATGCTAAAAGTTACTTTTAATGAACCATCCAGGGGTCAGGATTAAAAAATGTATGTGGGCCATGGCAGTTCAGGCTGCACTGTTCCCATGACGCACAGGGTCAAGACTGATTTGCATATGGCTGGGTTCAAACTGGAATGGCATGGTGAGCAAAAAAACGATGGATTTAGACCCAGATCTCTGTACTGGGGTGAATGTATGACATTGTTCTGCATTCTGTCCATCAACTGTCGTTTTTGCATTTGTCACCCCGAGTGGGACGGGTATGCCCAGACGTGGGTCCCATGCTCTCCATGCCACTGGAATCAAGCTATCCTGGCTGAAGAGGCGTGAAACCCCGAAACCGGTCCTAGGATGATTGTTTCCAGTCCAGGGAGGACCTGGCTTGGCAGTTCGGGCTGGACTGTTCCCATGAGGCACAGGGTCAAGACTGATTTGCATATGGCTGGGTTCAAACTGGAATGGCATGGTGAGCAAAAAAATGGATTTAGGCCCAGATCTCTGTACTGGGGTGAATGTATGACATTGTTCTGCATTCTGTCCATCAACTGTTGTTTTTGCATTTGTCACCCCGAGTGGGACGGGTATGCCCAGATGTGGGTCCCGTGCTCTCCATGCCACTGGAATCAAGCTATCCTGGCTGAAGAGGGGTGATACCCCGAAACCGGTCCTAGGATGTTTGTTTCCAGTCCAGGAAGGACCTGGCTTGGCAGTTCGGGCTGGACTGTTCCCATGAGGCACAGGGTCAAGACTGATTTTCATATGGCTTGGTTCAAACTGGAATGGCATGGTGAGCAAAAAAAACGATGGATTTAGGCCCAGATCTCTGTACTGGGGTGAATGTATGAAATTGTTCTGCATTCTGTCCATCAACTGTTGTTTTTGCATTTGTCACCCCAAGTGGGACGGGTATGCTCAGACGTGAGTCCCATGCTCTCCATGCCACTGGAATCAAGCTATATTGGCTGAAGAGGGGTGATACCCCGAAACCGGTCCTAGGATGCTTGTTTCCAGTCCAGGGAGGACCTGGCTTGGCAGTTCGGGCTGGACTGTTCCCATGAGGCACAGGGTCAAGACTGATTTGCATATGGCTGGGTTCGAACTGGAATGGCATGGTAGGCAAAAAAATGATAGATTTAGGCCCAGATCTCTGTACTGGGGTGAATGTATGACATTGTTCTGCATTCTGTCCATCAACTGTTAATTTTGCAGGAAAATTCAACCTAGCATGGTCTCGACGTGGATAATTGGTCGACATGTTTCAGCCTAAATGCCCTCCGTGGAGGTGATTGGGCTTTCTTCAGGATCAGGTAAAAATGCGGACAGTGTAGGTGTGTGTATCTTACCACCATCCCAGATCTGGACGGTGGGAATAAGGACACAGTCAACTAATAGGTTGATGCATCAATTGAAAAAGTCTGCTGGTCAGCGTCGTCCCCGTCTTGTCTGGGCCCCTAATGGCCACTCATCCTCGGTGCACACACTTATGGAGGCTTCCAGAACCTAGGAATGAGATCCTCGTAGCTGGATTGTGCGATTATAGTGGTGGGTCATATAGTTGAGTTTTACCGAAATGCAGAACTTCAATCCAAATCTGTATTTTTGGGTGAAAGACCGCTTATACAAGCATTTTTGCACCGAACCTAATTATAGAATTTGCAGTATTTACACAGTGCCTGCCTGGCGTTTACATACTTGTGTCTTGAATTTTTAAAGATGCTGTATTTATGATCTTAACTAATACTGTTAACTGAACAAAGCACATTTACTTTACAAAAAAAATATCTGTTGACAGCATTGCTTTTCACATTTACCTCATGGTGCCACTTTTCTCTCTCACACTGAAATACCCAATTTTACGTGAGTTTTTCTCACCCCAAACGTTTTCAGTAAAATGAAGTAGCTAATCATATAACCAGAGAAACTCGGTTTAGGGTAAGGTTACATTTGGCGCAAATATTCTAGGGCCCATCAATGAGCCAGTGGACTGTACCTCGAGATTCTGCTGAAGGTGCGGCTTGATATTGTGTAAAGCATTATGAAGAGCTCAATTATATATTTTCTAAAAGCCTTATACTCTATACAAACTATCAACGGCCTTTATCTCCGCCATTTTGGGTTGTAACCAATGACCATCTGTGACAATGATCGTAGATCAATCAATGAGTATTCCCTGCAATATTGACTGATCAGACTGTAGCATATTATTACATTTATAAGCTTCTGACGTATACCTTCCCCTAACCCCCACCATCCAGGTCATAGAGATAAATAAACAATAGTTGTTATAACCAGAATGTTTGAGCCATAGACAACAGATGGTTAAGTCGTACAGTGGAGTGCCGTAGAGTGTACTGGTGCACAGTGCGGTGGTGTAGTGTGGAATAGCGTAGAGTGGAGTGGTGTAGAGTGAAGTGGCATACAGTCGAATGGCATAGAGTGGAGTGGCATATAGTTGAGTGTTGTAGATTGGAATGTGGTACAGTGGAGTGCCATAAAGAGGAGGGGCGAATAGTGGAATAGCATAGGGTGGAGTGCCATAAAAATATCGTAGAGTGTCGTAAAGTGGCTTAGAGTCGAATAGCGTAGAATGGAATAGTGTAGAGTGGAGTAGCATTCAGTGGAGTGGCTTACAGTGGAGTGATGTAGCTTAGAATAAAACGTAGAGTGCAGTAGACTGAAGTGGTGTAGAGTGGAACCGCATAGAGTGGAGTGGCATACAGTGGATTAGTGTACAGTGGAGTGGCGTAGAGCAGAGTGGCACAGAGTGCAATAGCGTAGAGTGGAGTGGGGTAAATTTGAGTAGCGTTGAGTGGAGTGGCGTAGAATGAAGTGACATAGACTGGAATGGTGTAGAGTGGAGTGGCATACAGCGGAGTGGAATAGAGTGCAATATCATATGGGGTGTGGTATACAGTGGCATAGAGTGGAGCAGCGTAGAGTGGGCTAGCCTAGAGTGGAGTGGCATAGAATGGAGTTGGATAGCATTGAATGGCATAGAGTTTGAATGGTGCACAGAAAAGTGACAAACTGGAGTGGTGTATAGTACAATAGCGTACAGTGGAGTGGCATAGAGTGGATTGTCATTTAGTGGAGTTGCATATAGTGGAGAGGCGTAGAGTGCAGTGGCATACAGTGTAATAGCTTAGAGTGGAGTGATGTAGAGTGTAGTGGCATAGAGTGTAGCAGAATAGAGTAGAATGGTGTAGAGTGGTGTGGCGTAGACTGAAGTGGTGTAGAGTGGAATAGTTTAGACATGGAGTGACATAGAGTGGAGTCGTGTAGAGTGTAATTGCATAGAGTGGATTAGCATAGAGTGGAGTGACATATGGGAAGTATTACAGAGTTGAGTTGCATACAGTGGAGTGGCATAGAGATATGTTATGTTATATACATTTAGTATCGCACAACAAACCACACCATAGGTGTATCTAGGCACTCAGCCTCCACAGTGAAACTCACCTAATAATTTAAAGCAGCCCGAGTTTTTAGACATTTTGTTAATTGAGCGAAATCTGAGCTACCTCGAAGGTGGCTTGGAAGCTGAATCCATGTTGTTGGAGCAGTGCAAGAAAAGGCTCTGCCCCATAATCTGAGGTTCGGATGCTGGGAATAGACAACAATGCCTTATCGTTGGATCTTAGTATGCGGGATGGACAGTGGTAACGTAGTTTGTCTTTAAGATACAGAGGGGACTTGCCAAATAAGGCTTTATGGGCAAGACAACATATCTCATAGACAATACGCTTCCTGACTGGAAACCAGTGAAGAGAACGGAGCATGGGGGAAGAAGGAAAGACTGTAGAGAGATCACAGACCATCCAGGCAGCCATATTTTGCACCACCTGCAATTAAGTCAGGAGGGTTTCGTTGGCTGCCATCAACAGAGCATTACTGTAGTCTAAATGGCTGATGATCAAAGCCTGTATCAAGCTTTTCTGGCTGAAGAAGGTAGCTAGGGGAAGACTTTCTTCGGGAGCTGCAAGGTAGCAAAACAGGACTCTCTTATGGTGTTTACTTAACTTTTCATGGATAATGCATGATCCAATTTGATACCCAGATTTTTTGCTGATTTACTTGGACAGGGGACCAGTTCCAATTAGGAAGGCCACCAGTCTGGGGACCAAAGATGTTGAGCTTTGCCAAATAGCAGAACCTCTGTCTTCTCACTGTTCTGCTGAAGGCAGCTTTTGGACATCCAGGCTGAAACATTCCTCATGCAGGCTTGTAAACAACACCTGGCATCGACAATGTCCCATCCCAAAGAAATGATTAGCTGAGTATCATCAGCGTAAGAAATTACTTCAAAACCTGATGCTTTGACAATCTGGGCAGGGCAGCAAAATAGACATTGAATAACGTCGGACTCAAAGATGAGCCCTGCAGCATTTCTTTGGTGATGGAAACTGTCTGGCATTTGAAGGGACCCAGAGTAATAATTTGAGACCGATCTTCTATGAAATCGGCCAGCCATTGCAGGACTGCACCTCTGACACCAATCTCATGCAGTCTGCTAATCATTATTGTGTGAGAAACGGTGTTGAAAGCCGCAGAGAGATCCAGCAGCACAAGCATAGCAGGCGTACCTGCGTGCGGAGAAAGACGGATGGAATCTGGAACAGCAACCAATGTAGTTTCAGTACTGTCCGCCCCTCTTAAACCTGATTGGGAGGAGTCTATGATCGCAGGCTACTCGAGGAATAACATAAGCTGCTTGTTTATATAGCTTTCAAGCAATTTCCCTAGCAACTGGAGTAGGGAAATGATCGAAATAGAGTAGAATAGCATGGAAGCATAGAGTGAACTGATGTAGAGTAGTGTGGCTTAGAGTGAAATAGCATAGAGTGGAGAGGTGCAGAGTGGTGTACAGTTGAGTGGCACAAAGTGTAATAGAGTAAAGAATGGTGGCAAAGAGTGGAGTGGCGAAGTGTGGAGTAGCGTACAGTGAAGGGGCGTACAGTGGCGTAGAGTCAAGTGGCGTAGAGTGGAATAGTGTAAAGTGGGGTGACGTAGAATGGCGTACAGTCGATTGGTGTAGTATGGAATAGCGTAGACTGCAGTGGCGTAGAGTGGAGTGGAGACCAGTAGGGTGGCATAAAGAGGAGTGACATACAGTAGAATAGTGTAGAAAGGAGTGGCATACAGTCAAGAGGCGTAGAGTGAAACAGCATAGATTGGAGTAGTGTAGAGAGAACTGGTACACAGTTGAGTAGTGAATAGTGGAGTGGTGTAGAGCGGAGCGATGTAGAGCGGAGTGGCGTAGAGTGGAGTGGCGTACAGTGGGATACAGTACAGTGGTGTGTCATACAGTGGAGGGGAGTTGAGTGCCGTAAAGTGGAACAGCCTAGAGTGGAGTGGCTCTGAATGGAGTTAGGTTTTGTGGAGTGGCATAGAGTTGACTGGCAAACAGAAGAGTGGCATACACTGGAGTGGTGTGTAGTACAATAGCTTAGGGTGGAGGGGTGTATAGTGGAGTGTCGTGTCGTGGAGTGGAAAGATGCAAAATAGAGGTCAGAAATGAGCAGCAAGAGGCAGAATAAAGGTCAGAAATGAGCAGAAAAAGGCCGAATAAGGTCAGCAACAAGCAGAAAAAGGCAAACCAGCAGAGCAGAAAGAGGCAGAATAAAGGCCAGAAATGAGCCAAAAGAGGCAAAATAGAGATCAGAAACGAGTAGCAAGAGGCGGAATAAAGGTCAGCAACAAGCAGAAAGAAGGAAGATAAAGGTGAGAAATGAGCAGAAAGAGGCAGAATAAAGATCCAAAACTAGCAGAAAGAGGCAGGATTAAGGTCAGCAACAAGCAGAAAGAGGCAAAATAAAAGTGAGAATCAAGCAGAAACAGGCAGAATAGAGGTCAGAAACGAGAAGAAAGAGGCAAAACAGAGACCAGAAATGAGCAGCAAGAGGCAGAAGAAAGGTGAGAAACGAGCAGAAAGAGGCAGAATAAAGGTCATCAATGAGCAGAGAGAGGCGTAAAAAAGGTAAGAAACGAACAAAGAGGCAGAATAAACATCAGAAACGAGATGTATGAGGCAGAATAATGGCCATCAATGAGCAGAAAGAAGCAGAATAAAGGTCAGAAATGAGCAGAAAGAGGCAAAATAAAGGTCAGAAGGGAGCAGAAAGACTAAAAATAAAGGTGAGAAACGAGCAGAAAGAGGCAAAATAGAGGTTAGCAACAAGCAGAAAAAGACAAACTAGAGGGGAGAAGCGAGCAGAAAGAGGCAGAATAAAGGTCAGAAGGGAGCAGAGAGAAGCAGAATGAAGGTTAGAAGGGATCAGAAAGAGGCAAAATAAAGGTCAGAAACGAGCAGGAAGTGGAAAAAAAGAAAGGTCAGCAATGAGCAGAAAGAAACAAAATAAAGGTGAGAAATGAGCAGAAAGAGGTAGAATAAAGGTCAGAAGGGAGCAAGAAAGAGGCAGAATAAAGGTCAGTAAGGTACAGAGAGAGGCAAAATAAAGGTCAGACGCAAGCTGAAAGAGGCAAAATAATGGGTAGAATGAGCAGAAAAGACAAAATTGAGGTGAGAAAAGAGCAGCCAGAGGCAAAATAAAGGTCAGGAGCGAGCAGAAAGAGGCATAATAATGGGCAGAACAAACAGAAAGAGGCAACATAGAGGGCAGGAGTGAGCAGAGAGGAGGCAGAAAAATTAGGAGAAAATGAGCAGAGGAGGCACAGAACCGAAGGCAATAGAGAGTAGCAGACTGCAGGCAAACTGGACAGGAGGACCGTCACAGGGGAAGCTGGCACAAGGACCTGCTCCTGTGTGCCCCCCTACTTTTTTTACTGCACACCCACTGACAGACCCACTCATACACTCATGCACCCACTCACAGACCCACTCAGAGATTCATGCGGCCACTGACAGACACACTCAGAAACTCATGCACCCACTCACAGATCCATTCAAGCACTCATTTACCCACTCACAGACCCATTAAGAGACTCAAACGCACACTCACAAACCCACTCAGAGACTCACACACCCACTCACAGACTCATGCACCTACTCACAGACCCACACAGAGACTCAAACACCCACTCAAAGACCCACTCAGAGACTCTTGCACAATCTCACAGACTCATTTACAACCTCTCATACACCAACTCACACACTTTCTCACATACCCATTCACAGACCCATACAACTACTGACACACATACTCACTCACTCATACAGCCACTCACAAAACAACTCACTCACACATACAGCCACTCACAGACCCATACAGCTACTCACGCACCCACTAAACCACTCCCGCTCCCAGACCCACACACACACACTCACTCACACACCCATACAACCACTCACACACCCACACAGCCACTAACCCACCCATACAGTCATCCACACAGCCACTCACTCAGCCATATAACTAGTAACATAACTACTCACTCACCCATACAGCCACTCACACATCCATTCACTCATCCACAAAACCACTTACATACTCATTCACACATCAATACAATCACTCATGTGCCCACTCACTCATTTATGCAGCCACTCACACAAATACCTATTGTTTAAAACAACCACTCACACACCCACTCCCTTGCCCATACCCCCAGTCCTACACCTACTCACTTACACATATATCCACTTATATACCCAGTCACTCATCCATAGAGCCACTCACACAGCTACTCAGTCACCCATACATCCACTCACACGCACACTCAATCACCCATAGAGTCAATCACAGTGCCACTACTTTCACCGATACAGCCTGGCATCCATCCATACAGCCACTCACACAGTCATTCACTCACCCATACAGCTACTCGCACACCCACTTATTCACCCATACAGCCACTCACACACTCAAACAGCTACTCCAATACTCACTCCTACACTGATACAGACAGTCACAGTGCTACTCAGATGACATATATTACAAACAGTATCACTCATTAGAAGTACAAAAAGAATAGTAATTTTATGCATAAGCTTAGTATATATATTTAGCTCTCAGAAACATTTATGAAACACTTACACTCTCTGGATGATGTCATCAGTGATATCATTTGAGATTTCACCAATGATGTCATCAGTGATGTCACTGACCATGGCATGAGTGATGTAATATGTGAGGTCATAAGCAGTGCATTGCAGGGGCAGAAGTTACCTATAACTGCTCAATTTCTATTGTTTTGTACGAGTGGAATCTGAGTCTAACTATAATGTCCCTGTAACCTTTGTTTTTTTCAGTGAATATAAAGACATACATCACCTTACTGTTAATGATGTGCAATTTTCAGTACAGTCTATGGTTGCCAGAAATAATTATCGTTCATTGTCACTCAGGACAGAGGAAGCCTCTGCAGCAGCTCACTTGGGGCGTTTCGCAATCGCTACCTGGGTCTACAGAAATTTCATGGCTGCCTGCGGGTCTGCCAACACATGAGTCTGCTGCTCACTCTACAGGACCTGTGGGAATCTGGTCTTCCCTATAAAAGCTTCAAGGTCTTGGTAAATAAATCTGTAAAGATTGTATTCTTTGAAAAAGACAAAACAGACCTAAGTAGAAGGGCTCACAGCTGGTTTGTAATCCAGAGTTACTCGAGGTGTACGCAACAACCATACCTAGACAAAAGCTTCTCGAGAATCATGAAGGAAAGTTTCTTGGCTCTGAGGCTGGGAATCTTACCCGCAAAGCCGCATTTACCACCATGGAAACGCACACATGCAACAAACCATTGCAGGCTGTGTGGTGAGATTAAAGAGGATGTTTTACACTTACTGTGCGTCTGCAAGAGTTTAGATCTGGAACGAGGACAGTTTTTAAAGCCGCGCCTGAATGAAAACCAGTTACGAACATGTAAACAGGTGGTGAAGGCTTACTGTGAGGGTAAAGATGACCGGTTGGCTTGCAGCTTTGTTCGCTTCATGAACACAGTAAAAACAAAACTAATTACGGTAGACCCCTAATAAATTCGTCACCAATTCATTCTCATTGACTGTTACCTATTTACAGGACGCTGGTCGTAATTTATTCATATCCTCTTGGATGACCAATTGTAATTCTTATACTAGCTTGGCCAAGATTTTACAAACAATTTACAGACACCTGCACTGGGCCTGGGATTTTTTAGGAGGTCGGTTTTCAAAGCTGACATTTTCTGTTTTCTAAGATACATAAAGAATTTTAGTCGCCAATAATACATGTTAGTTTTACATTCTCTTTATACTATAGGAAATTACTGTCATTTTACAGAAATGTATGGTTTTACTCATTTTATATATGTATTTTTACCATGTTATTGATTGCAAAGGTTTTTACAAATAACGCAATAAAGTTTACATTTACATGTCCATGAGTCTGTCTTCCCTTCATGAATAAAATTGATTTTGGCCGGGTATAGCATTGCCTAGCACATGTGTAGCTGCTGCGCTCATCTTGGTTGCTGGCTCTTTGGTGCCACATGGATTTTACATTCTAAATTGACCATCTTTTAACTGCCATTGCACTGCATTCTGTGATAAAGGGTAAATTTGGCCAGCCTAAATTGACAATACAGATTTTTATCACAATAACCACATTCTTTTATGGTTCCTTTCCAACATGGGGAGTCTGTGGCCCCCTAGATTTTGTCTTCTTACCATTTAATGTAGAAAGAAAAGGCTATGTGCCTTTAGATGGACATGTATACCAAAAACGAAATAGTCTCTTTGCATAGTGATATTGTATCCCACACTTATGAGGAGTTATTTAATGTTTATGACTATCAATGATGATCCCACAATGGAGAACAGGCCTTTTACTCCTAAAGCTCTCAGATCAACTAAAAAACTGTTCCTACCTCTGCAAACAGTCTAAGTGCTTATCTATCCATCATGAATGTCTCCCAAGTAGGGACACTACAAGTCATACTCCGAATACACTGGAGCTTACCTGTCGACAAACACGGGACTTCTCCAAGAGAAACTGCTCAATTCGAGCTCCCTCAATCACTTGGTTGCTGTTGAAGTGGATTTCGATGTACTTCCCAAAACGGCTGGAGTTGTCATTGCGGATGGTCTTGGCATTGCCAAAGGCTGGAATGCAAGTGGTAAAAAAATTAACAATTATATAGATAATTGTATGGGCCAACAGGCTTGAAATAAATATAAAGCTCTGCATGGTCTGTGGGACTGTGTATTAATCTATGGAAATACAGGTCTTGAGTTACCATCTCTCAAAAGGTATGTGGTGCAGAGTGTACAACTCTGGTGTAGTGCGTGGGCATCATTTGGTTGTGTGAGAATGAATTGAAAAGTGTACTAATATCTATGACACTCTGTAGATCCAGGACCTGCTGCAGTTCTAATGGTATATATTCAGACACTTTTAGTGTTTCACTATCTGATCATGTGTGTGCTGATCCCCATGACTCTACATGGATTTATATGTACATAGGTCTCAAGGATGTGCTTTTAGATCTCTGGTTTATGGGGAAAGCTTTGAATTGACTTGCAGAACTGCAGGTTGAGGTCCGTGTGCTCTTCATTGATCTCTCTAGATGGCATAGAATTACTACAAGTGAAAAAGAAAACTAGGGCATCATTGAGTATGACCTCTCAGCTTCATAAAGATCAGGGCTCCCATGAGTGAAGGGGACAAAGGTTTCTGTTTTTAATGTGGCCTCAAGTGATATTCACTAAGTTCCTGCCCTACACACCAATCTAAAACACAGATGTTTTTGAAAAACAGGCATTGGCAAAGCCAATAGGTCTCGGCAATTCAAAAGCTGTTGGCAATGTCAATGTCTTTTAGCCATGTGTTATGGAGTGGGATGGATGTATATGGTGTGGACTGTAATTATGTGGGTTGGATTGGAATTGCTTGTTGTGGAATTGTGTGACATGGAGTTGTGTGGAGATGAGTGGAGTTATGTGTAGTGGAATTATGTGGCATGGTGTGCAGTTCAATTATGTGGTATTGAGTGTACTGAAATTATGTGGAGAGGGATTGTGTGTCAATCAGTATAATTATGTGGAGTGGCATTGTGTGCCCTTGAGAGGCATGTGGTGGAAAGGAATCATGTGGTATGGTGTTGAATTGTGCGGCAAAATGTGGAATTCTTTGTTGTGGATTGAATATATATGATGTTTGTGGAGTGGACTAATGTGGGTTGGTGTGGAATTATGTGAAGTGGCATGGAACTGTGTGGTACTGAGTGAAATTATGTTGAGTGAAATTATGTGGCATGGTGTGAAGTGTATTAATGTGGATTGTTATGTGACAGAGTGGATTTAAGTGGGGTGTAATTATGTGGTATTGAGCAGCGTGTGGAGCTGAATCATATGGTGTTGAGTGGTATTATGTGGAGTGTAAATATGTTGCGTGGCACAAACCTCTACCTGTTTATCTGTACTTTAGAGTTTCCATATCTGGACACATTTCAAATTGGTTTAAATTTCTGATGTTGGCTAGCTTTTTCCAGAATGTCTTCAAAGGAGTGTAACTGTTGCAAGTTTATTCTTGGTCTTGCGTGTGTGTACTGGTTGGCTACCTTCATGTCAGTCTTCATGCTTACATCTTGCTGTTCTCTCTTATAGAAAAGACTACAGCTGTTACCTGCTAGTATGCTTCGTTACTCCAAGTCCTACTTTTACTGGTCATTAATGGACGCGGCTTTCAGTAATGTAGCAGGTGTAGTGGCACCAGGATCCAAGGTGTGAGAGGCCCAATGGACCCTAGTGATAGCTGTTATTTATACTAGCAAAACAGGGGAGGAGCATTTTAGTTTCTTGAATTTCGGCCTATGGAACCCTTGCTACGCTACAGATATCAATCCTGACTCTCTGATTCCCTCCTCCGCCCCTGCTCCTTTCACGGCTTTGACCTAATGAGGTACTGGCTGGTCTGATGGCACAGGTAGAAGGTAGAGAGGGTCTACTTTGGATAAATTCAAGTATTTAAAATAAAAGGAATTTGCGCTGGGGGTAGGGCGCAGAACAGTTATCTGGCTGCCTGACGTGGGCTTTAATCGTTTTTTATAAGAAGTCTAAAAGGCTTCCCACCCTGCAGGGGTTAATAAAAGGTCTGAACCTTTACTCGCAGAGAAAAGGTGAATAAAGGATTGAAATTCATATCCTAGCAAGGCAAGAATTGGGGTGGAAAATCATTAAATTGACATCTCAAAATTACATCAGGCTTCTGGTATCATAGGAAAGACTGACGTCACTCCAAAAAAACTAGACATCAGGCTATGATGTCACCCCAGCAACCAAGAATGTAATTGGATTGTAGCATCTCTTTGTGAACTGGGTATGAGAGCTGCTGGCAAAGCTCAAGGAGCAGGCTTTATACTGTAACACCATTGAGGTACCCATACGACAGACTATATATGACTGCGGCATCACAGGGAATAACAGATGTTATTTTGGGGGAAATGGTGTGCTTCACAAAAACAAAAGATAATTATTAAAAGCGTTAAAATAAACTGAAAAGGGAAAGCCACAGAACGAACAATCTTTGAATAAATTTTAAAAAACGTGTATTCTTGGAAGGGTAATCTGGCATAATATGGAGCACTTTTGTACACATCTCAAAGCAATGTCCTAACAGAGGTCAAAATTTGGTAATAATACGTAAAGGGGTTCTGAAGGATGTGCAGTAAGGTTTGCTTCAACAAAAAGGTCTTACACGACCGCACATGTAAACACTCTGCAACATGCATATTAACCCGCTGAACCATCACTCCAATGTGTCAAACTGATCTAATTACTGGCTGACACCGACGGCCAGATCAGCACCAGCATGAGGCCAAATTAAACCATACGGACTGAACTAACTGGTGTGCTAGGATGCAAGACCGATAAAACCAGGAGTAGATCCCACAACTGGGTGGCTTTTCATTCCCAGACACAGTACCTTTAAAACAAACTTTTTTTAAAGAGTTCTGCAAACAAAAAACACAGACAAACTGACTGCTCCGAAAGCCTATCCTTTCCACGTTGTTCAACATTTTGGGCACATGAGCAGCCAGTGGATATAGGTGTGACCTGGTAAAAGGGACACGTCTCCTCTGCCCCCCAACAAAAGGAGGGCGAAACTCCAGCCTGTCAATCCTCACAGATAGGGGCAGGCTTGGGAAGTTTTCAATTTTCATTTCAAGTGTAGGTAGGTGGAAAGTTGCTATACTAAGCTCAAAACTAGAGGGAGTCTGAGAGAAGGCACAAAGGATGGAGATGTAGGTTATAAGATCTAGGAAACACGATCGTTGTGTGGAGACGCAAGGGTGTAGGGTTCCTATTACCCTCAAAGATTTCCTGAGGATTGCATCATCTGCTCCTGATCACCACTGGACCCATGGGGGTGGCCGGCTGTGAGGATGAGGAGCTGGCTTTCAGCTTATCTTCAGGGAAGAGAACAGAGAGGCGTTCCCCCAGGAGACAAGTACTAGAAGAACAAGAGTTTCATCCCTGTTTACTGCGGTGCACGGAACGACTGAAAACACAATCGCTTGTGTGAAGTGCTCCAAATTAAAGAAAATAGTAGTTCCAAAACCAATTGCTAAATGGGGAGCAGTGAATGGATAGTAGTAATTGGTCCATGCTTTCGAGGAGATCTGAAGACAGAAAGAGGCATGACGCATGCATGCCATGGACAAATGGGGAGAAAGAATATGAGAGCAACGATGGAACCATCAAATGGGAAGCCTATGGGCAGGCTGAAGCCCACAAAGCATATAGAACATGACTCGAAGAGACAGCGCAAGCGATGTCTAGCCAAGACCTAGCTAGTGGACTTGGATGTGTAGGGAAGAGATACATAATACCCTGCACAAATGCCCCAACACATACTGGCACATGCATCAAGCTAGGATTTTGCGAGGCCTTAATTGCGAATATTAAGGATTCGCAATTAAGGACTCGCAAAATCCTATGCATGTAGGAAATCGCTATAATAATAGCGATTCCTACACATTCCTTATTTGTGACTCGCAAATAGCGAGTCGCAAATAAGAAATAGCTTCCCATTCATTCCTATGGACCTACAGGCCCATAGGAATGAATGGGAAATTGCAAGCGCAATTTGCAAGTACCAATTGGTACTCGAAAATTGCTCATGCAATTTCAAGGGTGCAAGGGTGTCAAAAGGACACCCTCTTGCACCCCTGAAATTGACCTGTGCACAAATGTTGCGCACACACATGTCCCAAGGACGTGTGTGTGTAACCTACAACTTTGAAAATGCACTTTAGTGCATTTTTCAAAGTTTTTGCACATTACCACGAAGTTCAACTTCATGGTAATTTGTGCCCCCTAGTGGTGAAATCGCTACTTCAAAGTGGTTCTTGCATTGCATTTAAGGAATCACAAAATGCGATTCCTTAAATGCAATCGCAATTTGAGAACTCGCAATTAATTGCAATTTCTCAAATTGTGAGGGCCTTGACCCTTGATGCATCGCAAAAGCTTATTTTGCGATCGCAAACGGCCGATTTTTGTGAATCGCACCATTTGCGATCGCAAAAAGCTTTGATGCATGTGCCAGTTAGATGTTTATTTTACTTTATGGGGAATCATTTTGTTTGTAATTATGTGGTTTCAGTTTTGATTGACTGTGGCGACTAATGTCTATATAAATATTTTCTGGGCTTGGGGAAATATTATTCTCCTATATCTGTTGAAGATGTGAATGGGACATTTGTAGGATTAGGATTCGAAACCAAGCAGCATAGCTCCCCAATCTAAGTTCATACATTTTGACTTGATTTCAAGTCTCCAATACCCAGTGGGTAATAGCCTGATTAAATAAACACAAGCCATTCATAAAATGGTCAGCTAGAACTTTACTTCTAGGTTCTGAATATTGCAAATGAGCAGTGTCATCCTCAACAATCTCACAAGACAGAAGTTCCACAGAAGTCAAAACCATCTGACATAAAGAAAAGATTATAGCCACAATCTTAATGATTGCAGAAAAATACCACAAATTTGCAGATATTTTTTCTGATCCAAAGGAAAGAGAATCACAACAATTGGACTGTACCACTGAATTAACTATTACCTTCTAAAGCATTACTTAAGGAAAAGGGACCCATAAGGAGTACCTTTAGAACAATTTAAAGAATGGAATAATACACCTATCTAAGTCTCCTGCGGGTGCTTAACTCTCTTTTGTACCCAAGAAAAATGTATCCTTAGTTTAGCTAGTGAGCAGAAAAGAATGCTAGCTTTACCCTTAATAGGGGATATTTTGGAAGCTGTACAAGGAGTCAAGATCTTCATTAAATTTGATCTTAAAGGGCTGTATCATTGGCCACGAATAAGGACCAGTGATGAAGGAAACACCATATTTAGATCCTTTTGGGCTTTTAGGAATACTGGGTTATGCCCTTGAGTCTCTGTAATGCACCCTCTGTCTTCCAAAGGTTCATGGACTCCATCTTTTCAGACCATCTTTCACAGAGCATGGTGAGTTACATGTATGATATACTGGTGTTCTCCAATGAGCAACTCAAACACAAACTATGTAAAAGAAGTTCTTTCTCATCTTAGACAGCACAAACTATTAGCCAAACTAGAGAAATGTATTTTAGACAAAAGATCTGTGGAATATCTTATATTATGTCCTGTTTGCTGATGGATTTGCTATGGATTGTTGAAGGGCCAAATAGTTATTTTCTTGAGTGGCCAGTCCCTACCACAGTATAAGAAGTTCAAAGTATCCTTGGGTTAGTTTAACTATTATAGGAAGTTTGTTCAGAATTATTCTATGATTGTTACTCCCATCACTGATCTATTAAAGAAAGATTGAAAGTTTTATTGAAATCAATCTGCTAATCTGGCCTTTATTAGATGAAAGAGAAGTTTGTAAATGACCCTATTTTACTGGAACCCGATGCAGCAAAACCTTTCATTCTGAAAACTGATGCTTCTGACAGAGCGATTGGAGGAGTGCTGATTCAAGATGGTTCCAAATGGATTGTGTGTTCTGTGGCTTAATACTCTTGGAAATTCTCTCTAGCCGAGTTATTTTAACCTGTACTTAAAAAGGAACTATAAGCAATAAAAGATGTCCTCATTGAATGGTGCCATTTTCCACTTGGAGAGCATTTCAGAGTCACTGTTTGTACAGATTTCAGTAAAGGAAGTGTGTTACAACATGCAGAGGGCAAGAATAGCAGAAAAGCAAGATGGGCCTTCTTTTTCAAGCAATATGATTTTCTTATTGTCAACATTTGTGGTTATCAGAAAATGGTTGCAGACTGTCTGTCTCAGCAATTATCAGAAATACATTTCTCTGAATCTAAAGAAAGAATACTTCCTTTCAAGGTTTTCATTACAGCTTTGACAACTCCCTGGTTAGTTCAAGTTCAACAGGAAATTAAGAAAGTGGTATATATCAGTTTAATCAACTTGTTCACTTATCAGATTGAAAATATGTAATGGGAAAATTATCAAGGCAAATTGTTATACCCACTAAGAAACTTTGACAAAACGTCATTTAGCTGTTTCATGATAATCTAATAGCTGGTCATAAAGGTAGTAGAGTTAATGGAGATATTGTAAGGAGGGAGTTTCGATGCCTTCCTTGCTTAAGGATGTTATAGAGTACATTATGTTATGTGAGACCTGTGCATAACATATAAGCGACATTCCCAAAGTAGTCCGGGCGTCTTTTAAACCCTGGAATACCACCAAGACCTTAGGAAATAATCTCTACAGATTTTATCGTTGATATTTCTCTATCCAGCTATCCATAATATTGACAATCAGCCTGAGCTTCAAATACAAGAATTCTGTGACTCAGCGTCATAAAAGGGGAAAGTTACAATGTCTTACTGATTGGAAGGGTTGTCATACTTCTTGGGAAACTGTTGAGGCAGTCCATGAACCATTTCTCCTCAAGCTATTTTTCTGAAATTTGTTTCAGAAACAATACTCTAAAACTGGGAGCTCTGGGAAAAAAAATAGTGTAAACTTTTAAAATATGTTACGCGCTCCTCTCGAACGAGTCACAGATTACTCCCTACTGCTGTTGCTGGGCAAGGCTGATGGCTCCCTTGTGTTTCTGCCTTGAAGCCAGGCCAGAGAGAAAACCTTTGTTCAGTGGTCGCATCTTGACTGCAAATGACTGTGGGCTGCACACCCGGCTCACTTTAATTTTGGGTGTGCACAGTGTCTGTAACGCTGTATACACCTATATAATCTCTTTGGAGTCTCTGCACCGTTATAGAATTTAAGATTATGCATTGTCTTGGTTTTTTTGGGTTTATTTTCATTTTCTTTCTTTTTTAATTTTTTTCATGATGCTAAGGACAATATTATTTAATACATTTGTTCTAGCCCAAAGAAACATGGATGAATTCTACTTGCTAATTTATAGTGACTTACTTCCTATTTTTTACAGTGTATTTAGGAATCACAATTGGAGTTCGATGCATCGCAAATTTGCTTGTTCACTCATTGCTCCCTCACAGCTTAACTGTTATTCTCCTCTATCCTGCTAGAATTCTCCTGCTGGATCCTCCTCCTGGATTTAACCACCTTGTCCTCGCTCTTTGCCCAGAGTTCCAGGAAGGTTTTTTTCTGTACAACAGTTTTTTAGGTCGAGCATTCGAGACCTGTTGTAACTTCTCTTGTAGGCTTAAAGCCTTCCCCTGCTTTTGATTTGTTTGTTTCAATGTCCTTTAAAAATCCTTGCTTGCTAGTGGTCAGTCCTGCCTCTTTGTCGCTCCTTTTTCTCTTCCGTTCCTCCCACGCAGCAAGGACTAAGTACTGTCTTGTTAAGCTATAGTTCTTTATCTGTTCTTTGGGCAACTCTTTTTTTCTTGGTTTCCTGCCCTGTTACTGTTCGCCTGTGTTCAGCTTCGGTGCCATAGCTACTTACATTTGCATATAGCATTCCTCCCTCCCACCTCCTCCTATTGTCACAGTTGTGTTAGTGCTGCCTCCTGTGCCTCCGCTCACTTGCTCGTTTTCTTATTATTTTAGTCTTTTTGCAAACTCTCGAAGTCCACCGTCAGTTGGGCTCTTTTGGTAAGAATTTAGGTTTTGTGCTTCCTTTTAAGTGGGATCGGGCTTGTTTTTTTAACTGGAGGGCCAGACATGCTCCCATTATGCTCTGCTTTGCGGTCATTGGAACTGCAGCACAGAGACACCAGCATGGCAGCACAAGTGTATTTTTAAACAAGCCATTAGATCTAGCTTAATTGTGCTATGATTCGCAAACACAGCCATGAACATATGTTTTGCCTGCACAGTGCTTGCACTGTGCTTGTTTATCTAATCTCTCCTCACAACGCAGTAACATAATCATTCTACCCCACAGCGTGTTTACCTACTCATTGTACCGGTTGCTGCATGTATTTTAAGCATGAATTTCGTTCCGTTATTTTTCTTTCTTTCATATATTATTACAAGATGCTTGGAACACATTGCACTCCAAGCCTTGCTTTCAGCCGAGTCCACAAAACCTCCAAATCATTTCCTGTGTAGGTTTTACGGTAAACATGGGACATGCACAGAAAGCGCCTGGGGGCTAGAAGCACTTCAATTCTATTATCTTACAAAAAGCGACTTGGCGATAAAGTGCTAGTTTTTAGCATGCTAAAAAACTTGATGTACAGGGCAAAATACTTCGGTGTGTAATCCGCTACATTTAAACTAAGACAAATGTGCAGCTATAGCGTGATATTTTTGTGGGGGCGTGGAAAAGCAATACCCAGTGCATAGTAAAATAAACATAATGCTCTTGCACATGAAATGGATTTAAAAACATATGAGAAAATGAACTGGACGAACTGCATGAAAGCTGTGTCGATGTTTCTGTTGGTAGGTGGCTTTGCATGCACAGATTCTGGCCATGTTATCTGGCAGAGGGGGCAATGAACATCTCATAAACTGCCTATTTGGTCGGTGCAGCTTCGACGCTCACCAGTGCAATGCTCAAAACTTTAAGTTTTCTACTGCTTTTCTGCTGTTCTCACACACTGATTTTCAAGCTTAGCTTTAGTGCCAGAGTTTGACAGAAGGTTAGCAGGACACAAACGGACACTCAACCAATTGCTAATCTGATCATTGGTATTTCAGTACAGGCATTTCACTGCTGCAAGAACAGCTCAGATAACATTTGCAACAAGCATTTGCAATGCAATAGGTCTTGGATTTGCAGGAGTATGAGCTATTGGCATTGTAAATGACAATGCCTTTTATTTGTGTGTTTTGAAAATCTGCAAGCAGTGCGTAAACACGCAGTTTGTACTTATAGTCCTTGCTTACGAGAAGGCAGTAAAAGAGGCGCAGTTACTGCCAGCCTTGCTTCTCGTAAGCAACGACTATAAGTACAAAGTGTGTGTTAATGACCCGCTTGCAGATTTTGAAAACATATATATAGAAGTAATTGTTGTTTACAATGCCAATAGCTCGAACTCTCGCAAATGTTTGTTTTTCTTCCAGCGTTATTCTGCTGCTTTGGCAGTACCAGGCGCCCTGTGCAATATGGAGTCAGGAACTGCTTCTGAGAGCAGTAGGCTTTATCTTTATTCAAGAAAGATTGCCCAGCCATCACCTCGAAGTCCTGCCCTTGACAGTATCTTTCCACACTCTTAATTTTGCTTTGCAGTGCAACCAGTTTTAAGAGAGTAGTTTTATGTGTGGGCACGGGCAGAGCACAGAATCACTTCTGGGTGTGCAAAATATAACTTCACTGTCTGAAAGAAGCTTTAGCTCACACTAAATTTGTGTGCAAATTACAATGATGCTCTTTCATCATGGTAACATTAATCATCTCAAACAACCAACAACCCTCTAAATAAATCAACCCACCCCTTTAAGCTCTATTACTAATCCCATTTCCCTACCATCATCTACAAGTTCTTTTAACGTTTACAGGCGCAACCAGTATGGTTACCACCTTACAGTTTTTGTACCAGCATGCCAGTATTTTTATGTCCCGCCACTCCAGAAATAAGCAAAATCACCTATAGTCGGTAATTTTTAGCGTTTCTCTGCGTATACTTCAAACAGCAAATATAAATAGAAAACACTTTTAAAGGTGTTCTAGAGCTGCGTTAATGACCCATGACTAATAATCAAAGTACACAGACAGACAAATTAATACAATATTTCAAGCTAAAGACCCCCTTTCACCTGCCAACATTTTTCTTGGTAGCCTTTTCACCAGTTGGAATACAAAGTATGCACAAACATAAATCATTGACTTGATGGCAGCCGCTTTTCAACAGATAACGAAAAACTGGAAGGACACATCCAAACTATCATACTTAGCTTGGTGGTACTTTGTTTGTCATAACCATAGACTTGACACAACCTCTGTATTTCCTATGTCTCTTCCCAAGAAACGTCTACAATTATGGTCTCCCATTACGCAATTTTTAGACGATAGCGCTAAAAAAACCTTTTGCTCCCATTCCCTATATACAAGAAGTTGCCCAGCCTCCTTGCATTTTGTTATATTGTGACTATCATTATTTTCCATATTTTCCTTAGCTATACTTGTTCTAGCTTTATAACTACTGATCCTTTAAGTCTCGCCTCTTTCTTTTTATTTCCTGCTATAAGTATGATTTTTTTTAACTCATCCCTTATGTTATTATTGATATTCTTCTCAATGTAATTATTGATGTTGATATACAGGATGTAGTGATGTTTATCCATTTGCACTTAATAAACTTATCTTTTTGAAACTTAAAAAGTAAACAGACAGAAAAGTGGAGGGGATGCCCGACCTCTGTTTTAACTGCTGGGAGACTGCCTGGGACTCCAAATACCAGGAAGCTTTGCTGTGCCCAGGGGGAGGGCTACGTCATTCACAAAAGCCCGCGAAATCATCTGCAGCGTGGGACGCCTGACCTCTGTTGATGCTGCTGAGGGACTGCCTGGGACTCCTAATCCAGGAAGCTTTGCTGTGCCCAGGAGGAGGGCCACGCCATGCCAGTAAGAAGCAGGGCAGGGCACCCCCCTAACTCTCTTCATCCGAGGTACTTGTTCGGCATTAATTGCACGGAAAATCAGTGGGGTTGAAATCACTTGTGATATTGACTAATGGGGGGGCAGGGGCTGTGATTACCCCAAGATTTGTTTATGTTATCCCGAAGGACAATTTAACCTGAGTGTAGCCCGTTTTTGGTCCCTTGCCATTGCCTATTAATTGTGTTATATCCGATAGTGGCCAACTATAGGCCCAATACAAGGAAACTGCTAAGGTTGATTTTTCTTCTAAGCAAATATGGGTAAAAGGCAGGCAGAGGAGGGCGCAAGTGAACTTGGGAAAACTAAGAAATCAAAAAGTGAGTCACAAAAAGTGGGTGGAAACTGTGTCATTGATCGGATTGATGGCCGACTGGGCGAGTGTGAAGAATTGCCAAAACCTGGTAATGCACAGCCCTCAACTACTGTATCTATGAGGAAATCCCCTAAACAGGCAGGTTCAAACCAGAATCCCAAACATGTTTACGAAGTCCAAAACTCGACTTGAGGCTAAACAGCCAAATGCCGTTTTGAATAAAAACTCTGACTCTGCACCGAATGCCCCAGTAATTACACCTTCTGGTGTTGATGCTCTTCTGTGTAGAAACCGTTTTTTACCATTACTTGAACTAACAGGTGAATTGTTTTCGCATAGTAAGAGTATTAGCTGTTCTCCCAATATTATAGCTGTTGCACCTACCCCTTCTAATATTTATTGTATTCCCTTGATAATGGAACTTAAGGCGGAGGTGAGAGAGTTAAAAACCATTATCCACCAGTTGATAACAACTGTTAAGCAACTCCAGCTGACTAAAAGTGTAAATACAAGGGGGCCTACTGTGAAGGCTGTTGGGAGGTCACCCCTACTGCCACCACCTCCACCTCCAGTTGATATGTCTGTGGTCCAACAATACAAATTTCATCCTAATACCATCCATTCTGGCCGTAAAATCCCTGTGAATGGTTTTAGCTCTCTGACCGGTGCTGGGGTGTGACCAAACTAAATACCACTCATCAAAATTGTGTTGGGCCATCAAATTATTCATCTGAAAGCGTGACCTGGAGATCAGAGGGGGGTTATAGGGGGCAAAGCGTAAGGTCAACTATACACCAAAACAGGAGGTATAATGTGAGGTATAATCCTGTTGTGAACAGAATCTCAATGGTTAAAGTCCTAAAATTCCATTCCTTACTTGGTAGGCATGAGTCGGGGGATTCCCTTATTAATAAGGTAACGCACTGGATCAGGCATGACAGGGGCTGTCGCTCTGTGATCTGTGAAGATATTCTTAGTGAACAGAGGTGTCCAAATACGAATACATTATACAACATGAGCGAGCTGACACTGAGAGATGGAAGGCTGGGGAAAAATCTGGTTGCACTTGATGCTAGGTGTAACCCACCCAATAACTCATGAATACAGTTTAAATACGTCTTTAAAAACCCTCATTCACAGTTGGTACTGTAGCGGTATATCTTGATTTTCCACTTATTTAACTATGTGAAAAGCATCATCATTGGGTCTTTCTTTATGCTTTCGTTCTCCTAGAGGGAGACCTACTGGTGTTTACAGAGGTGACCAGTGATAGTGAAGGTGTGATTAAAGTGAACTTAAAATTACCTCCATCTCTCAATAATGCCTTTTATTCTGTTGGAGATGGGGCAAGGATAAAAACTCAAGGTGGTGCTTGTCTAGATGGACTACTGTTCTATAGTACCTATTTTAAACAAGCATTTGCAATGCAATAGGTCTCGCATTCACGCGAGTTTGAGCTATTGGCATTGTAATTGACAATGACTTTTATTTATGTTTTGGATTTTAAAACATAAATAAAAGGCCTTGTCATTTACAATGCCAATAGCTCTAAATCTCGCAATTGCGAGACCTATTGCATTGCAAATGCGGGTCACAAAATGTGACGTTTACTGCACACATTTTAAACATTCTGCCTCCACCAAATGACGCTGCAGGACGCCCGGGATATAACGTATGCTGTCTGCAGAGACAAAGACATGTGGTTTGTGTGATATGCAACCAACCCAAGCCTAGCTGAATACAGTGTGGTTTATCAGAGCCATATATTTTAGCGTGCGCGGTTCTGCTGCAGTCCGTAATTTGAAGCGGAGGGATGTGCCACTCAAAAATGAACGCAGATGGAAACAAACGTATACACTGCCGAAGAGCGACACAGACAAAATCGCAAACACTCTGGTACTATGTAAAGCTGAAACCAAAGGCATGCGCCTCGCCACAAAGAGAATGCCCATATGCCGTTCACGGCAAAACTACAAAGAATGCAGAACCCCAGGCTCGACAAGCGGCTCACATCTCCTCGCCTATGCAAAAAAAAAAAATTGCAAATAAAAACCACAGAAAGAAGAGCAAGTTGGGCGCGAAGAGACTTACTCAAGTTCGGCAGAAAGGATCGGTGATAAGTTTGATGATGTCTCAAAATTAAAAGACTGCATGTCATGGCTCAATACGTGTTTTTGTTTTTTAAAATCTTAATTTATACTTGTTTTCCATCCAGTATAAATATGCCAACGCTGGTTTAAGATAGTGAGTCGATATCATAGGCTTCAATTTAAGAAACAAATATTTTATTAAAGTGATGACACCCTACTATACATAGATACTAGTAGCCACTGGGGAATACAAGTCCCTGCAGTTGTTTAGCAAAGGGGGATTTCTTTTTCAGCGGCTGTGTTGTGAAAAGCTAAATGCAGTCTCTCAAATTGAAGGTATCCAATGGCTGGAGCTGGACGACCCAATATCTTGTACTGTGTGGAGGGAGCATCATTATTGTTTGGGAAAAGCAAAGACCAGCAAGACAGCTAAAGCTATCTTTAGGCCAGATATAAAAAAGCAATCATAAGAGTGAACAGTTATTTTCTCTTTTAGCCTGCAATTGTACTTTCGTTGATGACATTTCTAGAAAAAAAACACTCACTTCATTGCACAGTGTGTTTTGCCATTCTATGAGAAACAAAATACAGTTTTGGATTTTTTCTCAGACAGCCATCATATAAGAAATATTCTGTATTTTTAAAAGAGCAACAATTTGGTCCCAGGGTGACAGGTGTGGTAAGATGAAGGCAAACTCTTTAAGCTTTCTCTGAGTTTTAAGTAGATTTCGTATTTTACAACTAACTCAAGCCACATCTAGGAGTGTTTTTGGGCTAAAAGATGCTGATGGATTTACCCCCTCATCCCTAACAGAAGACATCCTGGTGAGTCTAAAACCCGGATCAGCTCGTCTGTAAGCAGATATTGCTTCTAGGTGAATTAGTCCAACCATATATCCTCATTTTCCAAAGTAGTTTTTTATTGTAGCGTATCACTCTTGCTTTATCTTTCTAAAACAGGAGAGGAGTTGGCCTAACGGCTAGGGCGGTCGACCTCGAATCGGGGAACCGAGTTCGAGTCTCGGCAATGACGCTGAACATCCTGTGATTTTGGGCAAATCACTTAATCTCTCTGTGCCTAACAAAAATGAATGTGTCCTCATGTAACGCAACTGGTGCTATGTAAAGCGCTCTGATACCAGATACCGGGTGAAATTCACACTATATATAAGTACTAAAAAGTTATCTTTTCAAGAGTTTGCAAGATGTTGTGCTGTTGTGTTTACATCTATGCCAACGTTGTTTTGCAGAGTTAAACATTGTTCGTTACTAAGTTATATGTTGTCTTTGGGGCTAAATATGAAAGTGATATTGAGTGGCGAAGAGGCTTGCAGGGCCTTGCTGATGCTCCGATACTTTCTGATATCGAAAATATCCTGGTGAGGATGCAACATGCAACAAGGCGCTATCTATCTCGAAGGCAACCTGGAATCTGTATTTTAGTCGCTTGTTCTCTTCCCTGGAAAGGCTGGCTCCCCTTTGACCCTGGTGACCTATCGCATCCTTAGTGTCTGTAGGGGCTTATCTGATCCCCTACCCCCTTGTACAGATGGAGGGAGGGGGGCCGGTAGAGCAGGGGGTGCGAGGAAAGCGGAAACACACAATGGAGAAGAGGGGGCTAAATAAGGCGGAGAGAGAGAGGTGGACAGCGAGACAGAGACAGCACATAGAAAAAAGAACAATATACACAGAAGAAGAAATATGTGCAGACAGACAGCTGGGGAGGAAATGGAAAGAATGAGTAAAAGAAAAAAAGAAGTAGAATTAATAGACAGTGGTTGGGAGAAACAGAGAGATGGAGACAGAAAGATTGAGAGAGAAAGAAATGGAGGGAAATATGAAAAAAAAGCTGCGAGAGATAGAGAGGCTAGAGAACGAGGCAGGGGAGAGCGAATGGTACAAACAAACAGAAAGTGGAATGAGAGGAAGAAGAGGGCAATGCATGTAATGGAATACGTGGCAGGAGGGAGAGAATGGGAGAATGGGAGAGGATGTGGTCCGTCGGCTGCGCTGCCGCCTCCTGAATGTGTAATGTAAATATGGTGCTATGTAAAGCGCTCCAATACCTTCGGGTCGAGTTGGCTCTATATAAATATGCAACAAAAAAAACAAGACAAGCCCGGCGGAGCGTGGCGCGCGCGCTTGGCGGGGGCGGGGGAGCGCATTCCAGGCGGGGGAGCGGACCCTTTGAAGTTAGATTGCCAAACGGATTGCATGGCGGCACGATGCACGTGATTGTGCGCGTGCTCGCCATGCAATCCACTTTTGGGAGCACTTTTGGGAGCCCCTTACTAGAGTCTCGCTGAGCGATCGCTTACGCGATAGCCAGCGAGACCTAAAAAGGGTGAGTGGTCAACATGTTTCAGCCCCTTCGGTGCCCAAGAGGGTCGGGGGGCCTTCTTCAGGACCGGTGTCTTGCACACTACCAAGTTGATGGCGCGCGAATGTAAGTCATTGCACTTACCCTTCTTCTCTGGTGTTATGAGTCTATAGTACCTATAACTGAAAAGAGAAAACAGTAAAAAGACCATAACGACAAGATATCATGTTTTTGTACATGAAACTGGATCTATTGTGATCAAGGATTGTCTAAGAGGATGCTAAAAACAATAGTTATTCACCACTGATGAACAAAGTATTCGGGAAGAGATGGGGGAACACGCAGCGGTTACTGCGCACGTTCTAGGGGCCTTCTGAATATGTGCAAGCCTTCTTTTAGACAATAATAGGTTGGACGTGGTCATTTCTAAAGTTGCTTATTGCCAAAGGCTGTATAATCGGCCAGAATGTGTATGTCAGAGTATAATAACATTTGCAGATATACACACGCGGTGGTTCAAGTGCGCGGTATTCTTATCACAACCCTATGATAAGAAACCCATTGAGGGGAACAAATGCCCCTGGTACAACCATGAGTGTAAACAGGCAACATTTATTTTAAGATTGGTTATTAAGGAGGTTGATCGCCCAGCTGTGGCTCAAGCATGTAACAAGTATAAAACAGCTCTAGCAAAGGCCAAGTGTGACTGGTTTGACAGGAGCTGGCAGGATCTACTGCCACTGCCAGGTGTAATGACAACCATTTATTTTGGTATAATATAGCACATGGAAGCTTGGACGGTGTCACTACACTTGATTATTTCATCCAACCCGAGAAGTGGGTTGACCATTTTACCATGCTCTATGATAAGCGAGAAGCTACTCTCCCTGCGGTTGGCATAGATAGTATGATCAACTGTGAACCTAACGAGGCAACATTCGGTGAAGGCAGTGGTAGATTGAAAACTGCGAAAGTTCCAGGGCCTGATAAGATACCTGGCGACTTGTATAAGTAAGAGCAGCTAGTTTGGGCCCCCTTTATAAATCTTATATCTAACGCTGTTGCAGATGGGGGAGAAATACCTGAAACCTGAAGAGGGGCTGAAATATTAACTATACACAAGAAAGGAGATGCCTCTGTTCCATCGAATTATAGACCAATTAGTCTATTAGATAACCTGCATAAAATCTTTTCCAGACAGGTTTTGGACAAATTGCTAACATGGATAGAGGATAACGAGATCTTATCACCTTACCAAGCCGGATTTCGTACCAAAATCAGCACGTGACCAGGTGTTCAGGTTTACTTTCCTCACCTGGAAATATGTAGTATTAAATAAGCACAAATTGTACATCGCTTTTGTTGATCTCCAAGCTGCATTTGATCTCGTGCCCCGAGAAATGCTATGGCAAGTTCTATTGGGGATGGTAGCCCCGGCAAACCTGGTAAATCTGCTTGTGAGGCTGAACAAGGGTAATTATGCGGAGCTTAGGTGGGGGAGATCTGGTGAACTGACTACCAAGATCCCTATTCGGCGCGGGGTACACCAAGGTTGTGTCCTCACACCTCATCATAATTTTACTCGCACCTACATTGTTCTCCCTTTATATGAATGAGGTAGTTAACGAACTACGTGAATGTAAAAATAATTCCTCACTCTTAAACAGTTCACTGACGATTTGTTACTTATTTCCATGACCCTAATGGGCCTTCAGAAGCGAATTGACACATTTTTCATATTCTGCAAAACAAGGGGCCTGGATTTAAATGTGGAGAAAACCAAGTTCAAGGTTAAGATCAAGGGTAAAACGAGACAGGTGAAGATAGCAGGAAAACCCCTTGACTGCGTGACCAAGTTTGACTATCTTGGAGTAAGGCTAATCGATACCCTGGGTTGGGATCTCTAACTTGAGAAATGTTACCTAACATTATGTCATAAATCCAAATCTATATTCTAATTTTATAAACAGGTGCTTTCCCGGTCGATTGCCCCTGCTTTAGAGGTCTATCGGATGAAAGCTCAAAATGCAGCACTTTATGGTACAGAGCTTTGGGGTCATGCTGACATGCACATACTAGTGGTGTGTGAGAATATATTTACCAGATCTCTTGTCTCCGTCCCAACCAGAATTCCGCTGACTTCGTTGTTTTTTGACCTAGGGTTGAAGAGAATCGGAGATCTGGCCGCAATAAAACCACTGATTTACTGGTTGCATTTGTGGACCACCACAGACTTGGGGGAATACTGTGAATCTCTGAAAGAAGTTCTGAATCTAAGTGGCGCCAAACGGATTTCATGGCTACTCCATGTTAAATCTTGGTGTAGATTACTGGGGCTGATCCACCTTTGGGATTGCCCGGAGTGTATTGCAAAAAAAGATATAGCTATTGAGAAAACTAAGTACTGGGTTTTTGTGGAGGAACGGTATGTCACGAGCAGAACTGTGGGGCGTCTAACCACTGAGTTTTTTCAAGCTTTAAGTCTTTTCCTAAATTCGAGCCCTTTTATGATCTGATTACACCACCTGTGTCAAAAAGTCTCTACGTGAGATTTAGACTTGTTGTTTTTACCTCTAAGGTTGTTTAACACATGAGCCTCCGACTCAAACTTAACTGGAAGTCCAGCCTGTGGTTATGCCCTGGAAACTGTTGAACATATCTTATTTTTCTGTACTGAATACCCATTCCTCTGCAGAAAGTGGATTCGTCCTGTGTGTCGTAATTTGGGAACCAGACGCTATCTGGTTGCATGAGGATATTAAAATCTGATCCTAAAACACCCATTGTTTTTGCTGTAAGCAGGTTCTTGAAAAACGTCTGGTTCAGGTGACAGAAGTTTATGTCCCATGTTATTCCAGAGGTTCCTGTTCCAACTGAGTTGTAATTATGGTTAGGCTAAAGTGAATGTTATTGCAGGATTTTTTTATCCAGGATTGTTTGACCTTTTGAGGAACTCAGCACTTTATGGTTTTGACAGTATGTTACTGACATGGTTTTTATTTATGGGAGTTTTATCGTCTTGTCTAGGATGTACAATTCGGGCTATTTTTAATCATTGTTATTTATTTATTGTGCATGGTTTGAATCAATTGAAATTTGAATGATGTTGATATAGTCATGAATTTTATAATTATGATATACACAGATTATGTGGTCGTGGCACCTGGAGGTCCAAGTCGTTTTGAGTTCATTTACCCAACTGAGACCAATGTATATGATCAACTGGTTATCTTACTAAATCTAGGATTGTGTATTTATTATGGCTGCTATATTTTTCTGTATCATGTGCATCTTTTGCTATGCACTTTTATGGTCGCATGACCGAAATAAAGTTATACAACACACATGACAGAAAAGTGATGTTACAGGAGAACACGTGCAATTTTGTTTAAATTCCTGTTTAGTATCACGTCTGGGCCTTTGCAGACTCTTAAAACAACAACAAATGGCTGGCATTCTTCTCTTGGACAGGTGGCAACCCTAGCACCAGACCCTTTCCTTTCTGCATCACAGTATAAACATGTTTTGATGTACCAGTTTCTCAGACAGCCTGCTCGTTACAGGCCAATGGCTGCCAGACTCAACTGCTCCTTCACTGTATTTTTCTCACTTATTTCCTCTGTCACCAGATAAACCCTCCCATGAGGTGGTCTTAGTGTCCCGCTCAAGCACGGATTTCTTCCAAGAGAACTACTCCTCCACAGTACATTCAATGCACCCTCTCCTGACTAAACAAAGGGGCAGCTTCTACACAATGCCCCCCTGCAGCAGTCAGCTAATCCCCTGTACTTTGCTGAAACTAGTACCTACTCCATTTACTTACTGCCTTGCATGATTAATCACTACCAGCTATTTTACCCCTTCCCGACTCTTCTCAGCAGCACTGAGCGCACCTCATGGCTCCTTCCTCCTGTCCTCAAATCCCTCTGCTATTTCAGATTCATTTTAAACTGGCCAACTGCACTTGGTCATTGTCCCCTGGATGTATGGTAATTGAGTCCAACACGTTTATCTCAAAAATCCCATGATATCTGTAGCAGTTGAGCCAACAGTGGCCTGACAAACTAATTTGGATAGCAATTTATTTTCTTGCACCACCAAAGTCTCTTCCACATCCTTACTCAGCCACCCCACTGACTGTCCTGTGAGGTGCTAATAATAAGGGGCGTAGCTTCAGAGGGGGTGTTTGAGATGAGGCGCAGCCCAAATAACTTTTGGCTTGGCAGTTGGGTCTAGAGACCCTGAGTAGGGTCTGCTTTGTCTGAGTTGTTTTTCTCTCATGGTTCTGACTTCACTAAGAGATTTTAACTTGTTCATTTTTTGAATCAGGGACTTAACATTATATAGTGACCAGTTTACCAAAAAGGTAGTAAATCTGTGCCCATATAAGTATTACTTGAATGGGTGCAAATGCACTACTTTTTAGAATTCACAAACATTGCCAGTAGTAGGCTTAGAAAGCTGTGCCAGCCTCGGAGTTCCAGGCACACTAATGGCAATAAATCTCCCAAATGGTGATGGGACAAATGCTCGCAAATTGTCAAACCACTGGCAATCACAAGGGGTAGCATTCCAAATCATAGCTTTTTGCTCACTGTGCTATCCTGGACCGAGGACCCGATTTAGGGTTTGATGGATGCAGTAAAGACAGACAGGGTGGTAGAGGACTTTACATCAGCTCCACTTGCACTTACTCCACTGACAAAATTCAGTGATGTCCTGTTGCTGCACGGACATCTCTATACATTGGCAGGAACTATCATCGGGTGCAGACATAACGCTGTTGCCATCCTTCTAGTTGGCTGATTAGTCCAGATGGGCTCTGTAATACTGTTCTTCCACATTAGTACAACTGCTGAAGGGACAATAGCGTAGTGACCATTTACCCTAAAGATGCTAACATCTTGGAAGTGTACCAGAAGTATTCATTGTTGTTTCGGCTTCCTTCTTCCTATTTTCTATCCATCCCTGGTGCTGCTAGGTTTATGCAACTCGACAAGAGGTTCTAGAAAGCTAGGGGTTTTCTTCGGTCAACCCTATTTCACACACCTGAGCTGCACCTGGAGACACTGCTGAAGTTATGTCCTGCAGGACCACACTGTTACTTGAATCCCTCATGTGCCACCATCTGCTGAACCCACAGCCACTGGAATGCCCTATGATAAACCCCATCTCTTCACCTGCCTACTTCACCTTGGGCAAGGGATGCATGACAATGTGGCACCTGGAATCCCTATGTATCCTTTAAGGTGCTGTGGGTCTGCCGTCTGTTAACACTCGCATGCTTCCGTCAACCTTCAGCACTCGAAGGGCCTCCCAATGTCTGTTTCTAGGAGCTCCCATTAAGCTTGGCTGCTCTACTCTTGCAGCATGAGAGAATGGAAGATTAGTCATGCATGAATAGTAATGAGCATTCACCATGACAAGACAGCCAGAGGACCATCATGTACTCTAAGCATGTCACTGATTTACCCATATCTCATATTCCCAGGCCAGATAGTTCAACCTTATTGAAATATTACAAAACATGGCATAATCCAGGGGTATTTGCAGCCATCTATAAGCCAGACTGGCATATTTGAGAAGTACTTTGGCATGTGGCAGCAGAACCTCTGGCAGGCTTGCACATTGAACATCATTGTTTTAGTACCAATGTGGAGGATTTGGACAGTACCTTAATATAATAACCAAAATCCTTAAGTATTTGAGCAACAGTCCGATACATTCTGGAAAAAGCTTGGCATATGATGTCTGCACCCGAACATATAATACCATCAATTTTGATCGGCTTGTTTTTTCTAGCACAGACTAATAGCTCACAAAGGAACTGTGGTGATCACTATCTACTGGAACACTGTCTTAATTTAAGATTATTTCACCTGGGGGAGGACTTGCAGTAGATATTTTTAGAGGAGGTACACCATATTCTCTTGAACAAACATTTGCTGATGTGCATTCAATGACTCATGATAAACACATTTATGTTGTATGTACATATATGATTTTCAGAAATATTGCTAGTGAGTATTATGTGGAATTGTGCAATAGGGTAATTCATGAGCTCCTCTTCAGATCTGTTTTTTGGTTCGTTGTCTTTTTAACCCATTCAATTTGGAAAAGTGTGACTGAAAGACCTCCTTTTTGGTCCGTGTTTCAGAATTTCCCAGGACAGAATCTCCCAAAACACCCTAGAGTGGATCTGGCTTGCTCTCTTCACTCCCTCACCCAGAGCAATGTGGGGCTCACAGTGTTCTGGATCTTCTTTGCAGTGTTTCAATGTTTGGTAGTTTTAGAGAGGTAGTACCTGCAGTGATCTCAGCTTGCCTGACGGATGCATGAGTGTGGGACAGGGGTTGAGCAGATTCTGTCCATAAACAGAAGGGTGGAAAGGATCGTAGTGAGCTGAATGTCTGTGAAGAAGCAGTGTCGGCCAAAATTGTTGCTTGTGTCTGGTGGCCTTGAGCTCTCTCTGAAGACTGAAGGGGCCTGTTTCACATTGTATTCTGTAAAATCACATCTTGATAGTCTTTGAGTGAGGTGATTTGGAGCTCCTCTCATAGTGAGTCTATGCATCTGTACATATACCTGTTATTGAAATTAGTATACAGTCTTCTTTTATAGTGCACTTGTATGTATTCAGTCTTTAGTGAGTCACTCAAATATTTGAAAAACTGCAAACGATAAACATTATGGTAGATTTGATACTACATTTGTATTTAAGCAAGGGACATGTCTATTCTGCTACTGTCTGACAATGAAGTCCCTCGAGGCAGCACATGGTGGAGTGCCCCATAAGCAGAGGTTAGGGCTATCTCTGGTGGGAGACTGTGGAGGCGACTGTCTCCAGTGATAAAACGCGGGATGTGTTCTTTGGGGGCAGTGTCTGAAGCACTTTTACAAGGGGTAGAGTGTCAGTGCCTGTGGTACAAGGGGTTTCTTTCTATGGTACTTCTTCAGAGTAGAGCTGGTGTTGGGTATTTCCTGGGAGAGTAGAAGTGAAAGTCTTTTAGCTGGATAGTGGGTTGTAGTCATGAGATATGTATTGTCTGGGGGCAGAATTTGGGTTGTGGGACACCAGGGCATGTATTTCTGGGCAAGTACATAGGTGTGGGGCTCAGGTCTCTGGATGCGGCAAGTATGAGCCACAGGGAATTATGCTGTCTACAGGGCAATAAGTGAGAGTCTCCGGGGTAGTAGGGAAGGTCTCTGCAAGCATTGAGTGTATGTCCTAAGAGGCAGAAGACACTAGTCTCGAAGGGAAGACAGCGTGGGTCTCTGGAGCACTGCACATGGACCTCCAAGGCACGAAGGGTAAGAATGCAAGGTTATCTGGGGATAGAAGACTCAGATCCCTAGGTGTGGCTATCAAGGAGCGTCAAGCAGCACATCCAGTCTCCACAGGCAAACGGCATTGGTATGTAGAGGGCAGCAGGTATCAGTCTCCAAGGGCAACAAGAGTGGCCATTTAGGAGCTGGTCGCCTAGGTTTGGAGGAGCAATAAGTGTATGCTTCCCGGACCAGGTTGTGGGCTTCTCCGGGGTAATTGTGCAGGTTTCTGGAAGAGTGTGTGGTGTATGATGCAGGGGCAGGGGTGGCTCTCTGGTGCAGAGAGTCTCTGACCAGTTATTCGATTTCAGGGATGTGTATGTTAATCCTCAGGTTCTGTGTATGGGTCCTAGGGCTGTGTCCGCAAACTTCTGCCCAGTGTTATTTTTGTTATCAGGGTTTGGTTCAGGATCTGGATATTTATGTGCAAATCACAGGACTAAGTGTTTGTTTTGCATTTCTGAATCTGTGGTTTGAATAAAAGGTTGTGTTGAGATCTGGGTGTTCCTTACAGGCTCCCTCGCCCTTGTTCTTACCTTCTAGAATGGGGTTAGCCTCCAGAATCTGTTGCTCAATCCAGGAATGCTGTCCACTGACTGATGCTATGAACTGCAATATGAGTTTGGTGCTTTCCGTCTTTCCAGCACCAGACTCACCGCTATACAAGTAAAGGAAAAAACAGAAAAAAAGGACATTCTGACTAGTGACTCTGCAATGCACTGAAATACTGAATAACTGAGTCAAAAATATAACAGTATTTAGGCGACACAATCAAGCAAGTCAATTACGCTGTCCTCAAAAGCCAAGGTACTCTCATGCCTCACTTTTACTTGTACACTAACACCTCTGTAATTCCACATGACTCCCAGACAAGACTCCTCCCAAACTGCTCCAAAATGGGATTCTCATCAGAACTCCATCTGTTACATTTGTTAAAAAATTATGTGAACACTTGGACCTACCTTACAAGTTGGCAATATTTTCACAGTGATGCAACATTATTTTCTGATATCCTATTAAAAAACTCTCTCCTGGATGGAGCATTTCTTCATTACACCGGTGGAGAACAGGGTTTAAATATTAATTGATCACCAAATGGTGTCTGTTCGTCTCTGTCCACAACCTTGAAATCAAACTGGATTCTTTTACTTAAGGACTCCAATATATGTGGCTTAAAATGTTACAATCTTAAGTTGATGGTATTTGTAAGAAAAAGTTGTGGATTGAGTATGAATCCTTTGGTCTGGAGATCAAGTATGATTGTTACACACAAGGGAATTATCACCCGTTGCCACCATTAGGTTTCAGTCCACAGGAATTGTTTATTCCAGTATTAATAAGCCATTTTATCATCTCATTGTATCATATCTTTCTCTGAGTGCATCAAAAATCATAGAATCCAAATGATAAGACTTTCCAGATCCTTCAATGACTCCTCACAGCTGCAGATGTACCTTCTGCGAACCAAATGAAATCTTTTCCTAAATTGAAAACAGAGTTGCTCCACGTCCAATGACACACTCAAAACATCAAACACATATCATTAGTTGATATTCAATTGGAGAAATACCCTGAAAGGCATCACAACTTCTATCTGATCACTTCCAGGCCTGAGTTACAGATATGTATACACCTACCAAGGGGATCCGCCTCAAGTACTCTCAGAGCTGGCTAACCCAAACTTTCTTCAAATAAAACACTGCCACTCTTTGGACAAACACATAGTCCCCAAGTCAGCCCTTTGAAAACGCATGGGTCTTGAAGCAAATAAGTCCTCAGCCGTTATTGGAGCTCTACCCCATTTAAATAACCTGAAGTGTAAATGATCATGTTATCATCTGAGCCATCATTGCTGACAGATTCTGCAATGCTGAGATCTTTAACCTCTGCCTACCTGTCTTAGCTCCTCTCATCAAGGCCTCTGTTTTCACCTGCAAAGACCCACATCACCTCAAACTTACAATCATCACTCCACTGTTAAAAAATAATGCTGACGTAATAATATTAGTTAACCTTGCATTGGCAACGCTCTGAAAGTGGTGGTTATCGCCCATATTGAGGATATAAATCGGCTATTATGTAATCAACGTGAAATTCACGAACAAGGCCAAGTATTAACATGCATCCTACTTGATATCTCCACAGCGACTACTGACAATAACCACCAAGTTCTACTACACCCCATGAAGCAGCCTCTCATTCACATCCTTTAGGTCAACCACACCCATCAGATATAACTTTTGTGGTTCCTGCCTATAACAACCAACATCACCAACAGAGCACTATAACGATTACGAATCTGTAAGATTCTTCTATACGCATACATAACCCTTATGGACAGGCTTCCACTGCATTAAAAACAACATCACAGAAGACATAAGCACAGCATCAATAATTAATTGCATCGTCCAGGATGACACCAACCAAGTCACACCTATGGTAATCTTTCCATGCATTTAAGTGCATTCTTTGGAGGGGAAGCACTGAGTGGCAAGACTTATCTTCCTCTTGTACATGGTAACCTATTCACATCTATAAGATCAGTAAGATAAAGCACACCAGTGCTCCTGTCTCTATACTAGTATGGCATGTCAGAAATATTCTGTGGTAAATCAGCAATATAAAGCTCAGTCTATTAGGATAGTAGAAGGACCTATAGCAAAATCCACTAATTTGGTGGTTCAGTAAATCTACCAGTAGATCCATGTACATTGTTCAAGAGTTAATTCTTCCTTTTCCATGAGGCTACACCAAAGAACCCAAAAGTCCACATCCTGTGCATAAAGCTTACCATGCTGAAGAGGATAATAGGGTTCTATGTATGTGTGCAGGGGGCTTTGTTTTGCACAAGTTTTACTGGAAAACAGTGAGTGCTGCACAGTAGGCTAGAGCCCAAGAATAAGATTCAGATCAATTGTATGAGGCATGTAGCAGATATCACTGTGTGTGAGGGGTGGGGGGTAATGCTATTTGAAGAGATGTTTCTTCAGTTTCATTCTCAATAGGACAAGGTCATAGTAGTGGAAATGTAGTTCCAGATCCTAGAAATTTAGCTGAAGGTCTGATTTCTATATTTTTCCACTCTTGCATATTTTCATCTCCAGTCTTGTAATATCATCACACTGCATGTTTAATTGTCCACCAAAAGTGGATAGTCTAGGCCAGGTAGAAGCAGATGTTTTCAATGGCCGTATAGCTGATGCAGCTGGTTTTCCAGATGTTTCTGGCCTGGAAGGGAAGATATTCTAACCTCTGAAATAATCCTCCGGAGATACTGTGAGAATCAACGCCTTTCTAAAATTTCAAGATATTACCCAATAAACACAGTACTCTTGAGAACGGAGTATGATAAATTTCTCAGGTAAGAAACCCACTGAGAGGCTGCTATCAGCTGGATAAGGGGATGCTGTTTACTTTGTTTTCTAAATTACTTTCGGGTTATGGCTATGGCCTTTTCATTATATTTATTTGTTTTTGAATCTATACGGATGGATTGTGGGTATTTGTATGTCTAAACTTTGCCTTGAAGCTGATCATATGAGCGACAATGCCACTGTACTAAGTAACAAAATCAAACACTGGATTGTATGCTCTTTCATGTCTCTTACAGCTGACTATATCCGTCTCATACATGTCCAACCCATCCACTCCAACATTACGAGCAACCACAGAACATCTCTAGTAGTACCATTTACCATTATCATTGCTTCCATTTAGGATTTCTCCCACTGCCTTATGTTTTTCCTCATGAGCACAAAGGTATGCCAAGTGTTACTTGCCTGATTTATTGGTGGGCTTCACTAAGCTCCCAATGCACTTTTCCGTCTTTAGGGCGAGGTGCAAACTAGTATATTATGTGGGGTAAAGTGCAGTTGCTTATTGCATTAATTCTTTGAAAAGTCATCAAGCTGCTGAAGAATAAGAACCATTTGTCAACATATTGCTGTACATTTCTAATCATAGACACTGAGTCTTTTTCATGGTGATCTGCAGTGCAAGTCTTCTTGGTGCTCTCCTCACCTGATCACGCAGCACTGGTCCCTGTTCTTCCTCTTCATGTTAAAGAAGCAGTTATCTGCAATAGCAAACACGTGTGGTGGGAGTTCTCCAATGCGCTTGTTCATGTAGAGTCGCATTTGCTCCATGGTGTAAAGTGGAAGCTCCTCATAAGGATTTACAGCCACCAGGATGGACCCAGTATATGTCTGTAAGTAAGCAGATATGCATCCGTCTTAAAATACAGCAGAGATACAGAAAGACTACCGAGAGTTAGTGTGGGTACAGTAGCATGCAATGAGCAATAGGAAGGGAAGGAAAACATTACTTATCTGTAACAATCAGGTTGAAGACTGATGTGCTGTGGCTGCTATGCACACTACTGCCATCTAGCACTGTGCTCAGAACATTACAAGTTGGCCTTTCGAAGTAATTCATGATACCTCCATTATCTGTACAGTGCTCTGTTTGCACCCACTCTTCATTACATTATTGTTGACTATGGGGATATGGCCCAACATCACTTACCTGTTTGCCATCATACTGAACTGCAAATTTCTAGAAAGTTTGAGAATTTGCCTTTTTGAAATTGTTAGCATATTTTCTAGTACCAATAGAAGATATGCTGTGTTGTGTAAAGCGCTCTGATGCTCTTGGGCCTTGTAAGTGCTGTATAAAAAATAAGTAAATAAATAAAATAAGATACCTCCCCTAAGCACACAAATCACCAGAATACAGACTATAACTCAGACTGTGTTTTCCTCCAAGGCTAGGTGTATGCGTGTAGATGTAAAGCTGGGATAATGCCTTTCTACTAGGGAGCAAACACACAAATACATTAATGAATATAAATCACGACCGTGTTCATATGTGTCATGCCTGTATTCTCTTCTGGGGTGGTGGGTAGTCCCAGGCCAAACTGCAGCAGAGGCACTAAACCAAATGTTACAAGTAGACCTGAATAGCAGTACCCACATTACTGATTACTAATGCAGTGGCTTGAGAGTAGAGGCAGAATACATGTGGAACAATGTTTTAAGCAAAGTCTGTCTGACTTGTGCTTCTTGCCTGGCGTGCAATGTGCACGCAATAATACTTAGAAAATGTGTGAGTCAGAGTTCATGTAGCAGTCTTACAAAAATCTGCTAGTGGGATACTACCAAAAAAAGTCATTATTGCTATATTTTTAGTTAGTGGAATGTGCTCTGGGTATTTTTCTCAGTGGGTGTTTTACTTTAGCATAACATAGCTCAGTGCACCTAAGAATTCACCTTGCCAGCCCTACCTCTGAGATGGGATACCAGGGTGTGGCTGCACAAGGGGAATAAAAAGTTCTTGGATTTCCTAATGGAACAAGTACTGTAGATATAGTACATTATGGTCTTCCATAGATCTAATGAGTGCAGTGCTTTATTTTCTAACAGCATTTGTCTCTCTGTGAAAAAGGAGACTAATGGTATGGACTGCTTGATATGAAATGGCAATACGACTTATGGAAAAAAAACAGTGCTAGGCAAGCAGATCAACTCTGTTATGTGTACTTGCATAAAGGGTTCCTTGAATAACAAAGAGAAGTGATGTGATAGCCACAAGAAAATTTTCCTTCCAAGCGAGGAATTGGTGTGAACATGGTTGGAGTGGCTTGAACGGGGCTGCCATAGGTTGACTAGGGACAATGTTATGGTTCCAAGAAGGAAAATAGGGAAGCCTAGGAGCATTCACTTTTCTAAGACCTTCCATGAAGTTCTTAATGACAGTGATTACAAAACTTGGCTGATGTTCTCTGTTTTGTAGCTGTGCAGCTATTGCTGCTAAGTTTACTCATATAGAAGTATCGGGCAGCTCTGATGTTTTGAAAACAGATAATGTGTTTGACGTTCGCCGTTAAGAGCTGAATGTGCTGCTTGGAAAAGTAAGTGACAAAGCATTTCCATTTGGCCTCATAGCATGCATTAGTACCAGGTCCTCTAGCCTCTTTTATGATTTGCATGCATTCTTCTGATAACTGTAAACACTCACATTCTAAGACCTCAGGTGCCAAATTACACGAATGAGAGACTTGAGATTGGGATACAGTTCAGGTCATTGATGCGAATAGAGCAGATCCTGATGGAATTGTAGCTTTTCATGTGGATGCATGGACATCTCAGAAATTAAGAAGAAATTAAGAGGAGCCTATGTTGGTGCATTTAACATTAGTGTCAATGGTGCCTGCTACATTTATGTATCATAAGAAATCAGAGGCAGCATTGCAAAAGCTTAAACAAATGCCTTTGACTAGCTCATCCACAGGGCACTGCCAAAGAACTGTGGGTGTGAGTAACTGGAGGTGAAGTTTTGCCGTTTCACATTTTTGTTAATAGGAAACAGGTCCACGTTTGAGAATGATGTAAGTAGTGAGCTCCCAAATGTGTCCGGCTGAGGAGAGAGGCAAAATAACTGTCCACTCTTCACCGCTGAGAGGTGCTGCACCAAAAACTGTGCATCTGATGATGTATTACCCAATGACAAATCACCTTGGACCAGCTTGGATAATTGTAGAGGATGCATGCCCCTTTGTTTCTGTATGGAATACATGGAGGTGCTGCAGTTTGTTGGGATCAATGCTGCCTTGTTTCAGTCTTGTTTGGAAAGTTCAAAGAGCAAAGCTTCTACCACCATAACCCCCATCTCACTGATGTGGAGAATTTGTTCTTGTGGAGACAACGGTTCCTGAATAGTAAACTCAATCATGTGACCCCCCCCAACCTGTGAGGGATACATCTGTGGTGAAGGTCAACTGCGACTGTATACCAAAAAATGATCAGTCCAGAAAGAAGTTATTCTTGCTCCATCAACTGCAATTTGCACTAAATACTGGGCTCCACTAACCATAGATGCTCACAACCCCCAATCACTTGTAAAAATTGTCTGGAAAGAATTTCTGAAAAGGATGGTTATTTAATCGTACATTCAGGACTACATCAATACATAACATCATCATTCATAGCAGTTTTGTTATAATTTTGCAACACCTGGTAAAGGGTAAACATCATCTTATGTCATCACTCTCTTGTTGCTGGGCAAAGCCACCCTGCCACTGAATTGAAAACCCTATGTTTGCTGTGGACACAGGTGAGATTTATTGGCATTGGTTGAGATCCTTAGTCAGTGGAGATATTGTATAACTTGTTGAGTGGAGTGAGACATTGCGCATGACTTGACCCTTTCCCAGCCAATTGTCCAGTATGGAAATACATGAATTTGACTGTACGTTAAGGGTGCTGCAACATCTGCTAAACATTTGGTGATGAGCTTTGTGCATGGTGGCTGAGGAGCCTCTACCTGTGGCTCAGGGGTGCCTTGGCCGTTGCTATGAAATGTTCCCCAGGTGTACTGTTCCTGTCTATTTGGCTTTTCTCCTGAAAAGTGTACTGATCCTGGTAGGATTGACTTGAGGAGGTGGGCGCTGCCTTTGGAGCTGACTGCATCTGTGGACTGCAAACTCCAGCCTTTTGTGGGTATGTAGGGGGACTCCCATAGCTTTTGTTGTTGGACCTTGGTGTCTGGAAGCTTCATCTGCAGTGTCCAAGGATCATCTAATATTGGCATTTTTCTCAGCATTCCCTTACTCAATTATGTTCTTTTCCTTTTTTTGTATGTTTATGGGAGATATCACGTTATTTAGCCAATTTCTTCCCACTGGTGACTATCATATCTAGCAATAAGGCCAATTTGGGATGTGCAACTGCATAGCGGCCCCCTAATGGTGTGTTTTCCATAAGCATCAATCCCCTTGCTTTCTTTCCTGCATCAGTGCTTGTTTTTGTGCAGTGTGTACTACCAGGGAGTCAGGTGGGACATTGGTGCAGATGCATATGGAGCAGACTTGAATTTTTTCTCCATTCTCGCTGTAGCAATCCCTATTTTGACTGGGATTTTGAAGTTTTCTTCAGGGGATTTCAGCATCATTATCTGCATGGAAAAAACTGTGCTCCTCTTTGTTTTTGGACTGCATTTCTGTGAGGGAACCAGCTTCCTTCACATGCATCTGGGCTTTATGCGAGCTTCTTCATTTGCTTTGACCGCATGGTATATCAATGCATCAAAAGGCAAGGATGTCTTTATTGGGTACGGCTCTAAAGAAAACTCATCCTGCACATCCACTGTGTAATAATAATGCCACAAAACGTCTTGCTGCTCTAGAAGCCTCAGTTTGTCATATGAGGGCATTGGAACTGCTGTGAAGTTTCTTCTCTGAATCCGAATGGATAGAATGAGGTGGGGAAAGCTTTGGTGGTGTGGGAAGATGAGATGGCATCAGTTTCCCATTTCGTATTAGCTGGAAATGCTCTGATTTCCTCTTAAATTACCTCTTAAGCAAGCCTATGCTTTTTATGAAGTGGCTAAGAAGTCCAAGGAAGATATGCAAAGATATAACATGTGTCTGGGTCAATGTGCATCTTTCTCTGTTTTGCATCTGGCTGTGGTGATGTCAACAGCTGACTGGGCTCCTGGTGTGGCTTTTGTGAGCTCTGGGTTAAAGTGTTTTCGGATTGAAAACCGGCTTTGGTGCTGGAGGCACTTCTGTGTCACATTGGCCCTGTAATTGTCCTTCTCAACCTCAAGGATCCTTAAGTGTTGAACACTCTTGACCAAAGTGTGCGGTATAGCCTTTTTCGGACAAGGTTTTGGTCAAGGCACACACAGGGGCATTCCTTGCCACAGAGAAGAGGCTACTTTTAAGGGTGAGCACTGATGGGACTATCCTATGTATATGTCATGTGCGCTGGTCTCGAGCGCGCTTATTCAATCAGACGCTATGATGCCGGATTCCATCTCTGTCCGCGGCGCTAAGAATGCGGAAGCGCAGCCGCAAACTACGGTTCCCAGGGAGCTCTGCAACCTGACGCATGACGCAGCGCGGAACCGCCCATATAGGAAGTGGCGGCACCCACGAGAGCGTCCGAAATTCTTCGTCCTTGCTGTTTCAGCGTTTCCAGGAATCGTAGCGGTATGGTAAGGGTGCTGTGCACCAACTGCTCTTCGTTCAGTGCTGGTACCCTCGTACTGGATTTTGTTGCGCCGTACTCTGTTTGGGAGTCTCTCCTGGCTCATTCAGAGCGTGGACTCTCGGTGGTTTGACTAATTCAAACCTGCTTTCCCCGCAGGCGCAATACCTGCATTCTGCACCTTAGCGGTGGTTTCCTTATAGTCACGCAGGGATTCAAGGCTCTGGCACAGGACTCTACACGCTTGGCTCAATGATTCTTCCTTTTGCTCCAAGCGCTACCGATTAAGTATTCTCTTTATGTTTATCTGAACTTGGAAATGTTGGTGACGTAATCTTCCCTTGGCTGAATCCAAGAACTGTTTGATAAACCTGACACATTTATATGAATATCAGTACGTGTTGCTGAAGTAAGACTTTATTTTCTACTTGTCTTTTCTGGCTCTATTTAACAGGGGTACACTGAGTGGTATGGGACTACGCTCTATCCCTGTGAATTATAGAGGCGTCTAAGAAAGGGTAGGTTCAGGATACATACCTCTTTGTGCATAGTAAAGAGGCGGTTGCTTTTGTGTACTTGTGTCATGGGTACAATGATTGGTTTTCTCTGTTTCCCTCACTACAGCCTTAATGGAGCAACTGGTACCAATACCGCTCAGCACATACTAGATAGAAGGTTCTCAAATCAAACATGTCCTTTTTATTTGTTACAGGTATTTGGAATATGTATGGGTTTCATCTGCTCTATACTGGTTATGTTAGGTAGAGAACACGAGACGTTATTTACTATTGTTGTTGTCGTTTCAAATCTCCCTCCCGTTCCCATCCTTTCCTTCCCTCACTTGATCCTCCCTTTGACCTTGGCCATTACGGCTATCAAGGCTAGGGTATATCAAGGGGTGGACCCTTCTGAGCATCAAACCGATCCTGAGGACAGACAAATCTGACAGTATATGATTGGAGTCTGTCCGTATGAGGGCCAAGAGAGGCGGGACCAGTCCTTAATGTCTGAACATTGAATCCTAGCTATGGTCTTTGTCCTGGATTCAGATTTCACTGGGCTGCAAGACATATTTTATCTCCTGAGTCAGAGTCATTGGGCAACACAGACATTGCATTCCACTCCTCATGGACCTCAACTGTAATGGAGAGTCCTCCAAATCTGTATTGGGGTCAAAGACCTCAAAGTCTTCAGTTAGCGTTCCTCAAGGTGACTTGCTAAATTTCTAGCACTGCATCTTCACAGAAAACCCCCACCTTTAGTCCTATTGGTGCTGTCAAGTGTTCTTGCAATGAAATACACTACATTCTGAAGAGGTGCTTATGTCGTAGTCTCTGGGAGAGCCTAGTTTACAAACCCAATGCTGGTCTGGCCACAGGAACTTGCTCAGGGTCGGACTGGGACACAATATAGGCCCATGCACCAAAATAAAAGTAGCCTCATTAGTGAATTAGATACTTAAGAAAGTGACCCAGGTTTGTAAATTGGAGCACTTTTAATCTTGTAAAGTCAGTGAGTGTTTTGCAAAGAATGGGAAACTGCATGGATTTGAGCATGCTGCAGGCAATGTTTGTTTCAATGTCAGGGAAATCAACAGTAAATACCAGCCCAGCAGACCATAAACGGTCCCACAAACAGGCAAAATATGGCCCACACACAGACCTGTCAGACAAGCCCATCAGGCACTGACTTATAAGTCAGTCCGACCCTCAATTTACTATTGTAATAAAAGTGGAGTTTAAATGTATTTTTCATACTCACTCGACAAACAATTCATTCTCATTCGGCCTGGCCCTAGGCACTACAGAGTACAGTTTAAACTCCACTAAATCTTGAAGCGTTTAAAGATATTTTTGTGATGATGATGCAGTCTTGCAAGTCCTCAGTATCCTGGCCCTCCAGTGCCACAGTTATTGATGCATACTTGATAAAAGAGCAGTCGAATCTTGTCCGAACCAAAAGGCGGATGAAAAAATAATTTAAGGTGGGGTCTGTGGTAGATTGTGGGTTACAGGGGAGGTAGCGCACATCACCTCGAACCCAATACTCCTTCTTGTCACTTTCCGAGCCCAGCACTAGAAGGCAGGAATGCACAGCATATGATCTACAGTCACACATGCTGCAGACAATCATCAGGTAGAGCAAGTGTATGCCCTTCAGCTAATCAAGAAAGAATGAGTTTTGTAGGCAGTTAGGGGTATGTAACAATCTAAATTAGAAAGATGAAGTGGAGCGGTGCAGAGGAGAGGTAAAGATCCATTAACCAAAGGAGGAGGCTCTGTGATCACCCACATCATAGCAAGTTATTGGTTCTAGATATAGAAACCACCCATCACAAGTGTCATGTTTAGAATGCCCTTTGAGGCAACACCGTCAATGAAAGGCAGATGTAGACTTGATTTCCTGCTTTATTTTTGTTTTTCCCATTAGATCACTGCCGACACTGCCACTCAAGCCGGATAAGGCTCCCGTATGCCTACAGGGGTACAATGGGTTAGGTCTGTTTATGACTAGAGAATGTATGATAATATGTCATGATGTAAGGACGTTCTGGGGTTGACATCTGATGCTCAATAGCTACATCAAATCATATCCACAATAGAAAGCTCAAGGTGTGCACACCAGAGGTAGCTCCATTTCAACCGCACTGATCCTGAAATAGGCTGGGTTGCACTCAACCAGTGATCGCATGGTATTGATGTAGCTATATTGCAGGAAACAAATCTTGCCTACATGTGTCATGTGAGAGGGGATTACTATACGGCAGGCTTTAATACACAGGCGGGGGTGATGAACTAGGGACAAAAGAGATCTGGTATTAAATTGTGAGACGTGTGTGCTGACCCAGGCCACGGGTATTTGGTGGCACGCTGCTTTAAAGATTTGGCTGCTTTGCTTGTGGAGGTGAACGGCATTAATTATGATGATGACCCGCAGTTTTATCATAATCTACGAGCCCAGCTTGCTCAGGACGGAGACATGCCACAAATATGGGGCAGAGATTTTAATTGTGTTCCATGCACTGAAATGGATTGGTCCAGGGGCCAGGCGAGGCGGCCCTTAGCTGTGGCTTACACTCTTTAATCACTAAGCATTGTGGACGGCTAGACGTCTGTTGACACAGGTCCCCCACAGCAGTGGGATACGCACATTACTCCACAGTGCATGACATTCACACGCACATAGATTATTGGTTATGTCTCGTAGTTAGGTGCCACATGTACGGAGGTGCCAGTGTTTATCGCGCATGTGCTTGGATCACTCATTGGTGCTGATGGAACTGACGATGGACAGCCCCACACCCCCTGACTTCGCTTGGAGAGTTCCACCCTGCTCTCTCCTGGATGCAGTGTTCCTGAAGGAGGATCTGGCGCAGGTGATAGACGACTCCTTCAAGAATAACGTAGGCTCGGTTTAGAAATTCTAGACTGTCTGGGAGACTTTCAAAGTTTATATCCGGGGGGGAGAGGTCACGAATTCCAAACAGGCCGGCATACTCAGATCACGGCAGGCAGGCTGGAGTCCAACATAGCTGGCTCAGAACAGGTGCACAGAGAGACAGCAGAGCAGAGGGTGCTGGGTGAAATTAAGGTCAAGTTAAAGGAGTTTTATGAAGTGGCGCATAGCAAAATCACTCACCTAGGGAAATATGTGACTGTGAGGGTTTATGGCGCGCATCCCAGTGCAACATTGGCAGTGCTCCTGAGACCTCGGGCAGAGGATGACATGATTTTAGTGGTCCAAGACGAGTTGGTATGCGCTTACTCACGTCAGAACAGGTGACGGAATGGTTCTGCCATTATTATGCAGATTTATATGCGTTGCGTCTTCCCTCATGACAAAGAAGCCACAGCACACTATCTACCTCACTTTGCGATGAAGTGACTGATGGGAGCACAGAGAGTATCTCATGGCCCCACACCGCCCGTGGAGCTTACGCCAGCACTTAAAGGTATGCGAGTGAGAAGGCGCCGGGCACTGATAGGCTAACGGTGGCCTTCTATAAGGCCAACCAGGTGAAACTGGTGTCTCTCCTTTTCACCCTTTACAAGCAAATGGTTAAGGAGGGCTGCATGCCTCCCATGATGTGCGAGGCTCTTCTGGGAAACCCGCCTTCTGTTGCTTGTCTTGCAGACCTTTGTCACTATTAAATACTGATATAAAACGTTTTGTGAAGGTGCTAGTCAACAGGTTGGCACCACTACTCCCATGTATTGTTGTGTTGGAGCAAGCCAAGTTCGTAACTGGTCAATCACTAATTTATAATCTAAGAACCCTCTTTGGTGCTATTTTTTTTTTTATTGGCCTGGAAGTGCGCGCTACTGCAGTATTTTTGGACGCTGAAAAAGCATTTGACTTTGTTGAGTGGGGGCTTCATGCTTGCGGTGTTGCTAGGAATTGGGTGGGAGATGTCTTTTTACAACTCATTACATCATTAAAGTGTTCTACACGAGTCCAAGGCCTACGGCCAAGTCCGGGTTAATGGCATAGTCATGGATGTCACAGATATCACGATGGGCACCAGGCAGAGTTTTTCCTTATCGCTGTTACTGTATGCCATGGTGACAGAGGCACTGGGCTGCGCATTGCACAAATACCACGCATATCGGGAGATTCGTTTCCCGCAATATAACCTGATTATATCCGCATATACAGATGATAAACTCCTCTAGGTGCGGAATTCAGAGCATAATTTATCACCCATTCTCTGTGAGGTCATGCTGTTTGGCGGGCATTTCAGCTTGCGTATTAATTGGGACAAATCCCAAATATTCCCACTGACTGCGGCAACTGCGCCAGTACAGTGCAGTGGACAATGAACTCAGTGCGCTACTTAGGTATTCAAATTCACACTGACCCATCAGTGGTGCTGCTGGATAACTGTGGCAGGGCCATTCAGTGGCTTACGGAGGCTGTTGACGGATGGATCAGACTACCTCTGCTGCATAGCGAGCACATTAGTATAATCAAGATAGTGGTGTTGCCCAGTTTCTTGTTCCTTTTTGTGAATGTTCAGATTCTTCTCTTCCAAGCAGTTTTCTGCAACTTGAAGACACTTTTGTTGCACCTGGCCTGGACTGGTAAACAGCCCTGGGTGAGTTGGGACACGTTAACTCTCCCCTATGCGGCTGCCCGAGGTGCCCGCAGGGCGCCCTAAGGAGGGCGGGCCTTTAGTTCCAGCAAGGCACCAGCCCACCCTCCTCTTCTCGGTGTGGGGACCCCTCGGGGAGGAGTCCCCCTACTCTGGCAGCCAGGGTGCTGCCGCACGCAGGGCGCGTCATTTCCGGGGCGCGAGGAACGGGGGGGGGGTTTGGGGAGTATATAGGCCTCCCCCATCCACTGGCCTTCCTCTTTTGTGCCCTGGACACGCCGTCTGTGAAGGAACTTCGGGTTGTGTCGAGTCCAACAGCGTTGTCTCCTCATTCGGGTCCCTAGTTGTTTCAAGGTTAGTCGGGACCTCTTCCCTCACGCCCCGGGGCATGTTGAAAAGCCCCATCCCCCGCAAGCACCCCCCACCGCTTCCCGTTCAGGGATGGCCTGTGGCTCGTTGACGAACTTTAGGCCGGGATGTGTGAGTTCGCCAGCCCTTGTGCTCCCCCCCCCTCTTGGGCTCCCTCTGAAACACACAGCGCTACGGCCTGCATGTACTCTCCCAGGTGGCTGCTAGCCCGTGACAAATGGTGATGCGAGTTGCGGCGAGCAGCTTTGAAGGGCAGAACAAAGAGCGTGGCGAACAAAGGGGCACAAATGGCTGGTTCGCAGCTCATGGAGTGGCCGCGGCAGGCCTTCTGGGGCGCAGCGGGGGGCCGCTGTTGCAGGCGAGGCGGTTACAGCAACTATCCCTAGGCCGCCTGTTCGGTTGACCGGGGGGCAATTATATTTTGACATGCAGCGTTTATTTACGTCTATCTACTTTAACTTTGCTCTGATGTGCTAATGGACTGAGATGTTTATGTTGTTTTATGTATGTGGGAATACTACGTGTTCCCGTATGCTTAGGGCTATCGCATCAGAGTTATTGTTTCGTCTCATGTACGACATCTGTGCCCTCTTTTGCGCCCTGGACATGCCATCTGGTCGTGCGTTGGTCGGCGTAGTTGCGGTCTTCTTTGCCCCCGCTGGACACGCGGTGTCTGCAGCGCGCCTCGGGTGTTGTGTACCCGGGACCAAGTGGTGGTCATCACGCGCGGTGAGTTTGGGGAGCAGAGTGTACCTTTGGAGTCTTCCTTCGCACCAGAGCATTTTGGCCAGGGGTGAGTCGTGGTTGCTCGCCGTGGCACTCGCTTTGAAGTTGCTGCCTGCTTTGTTTCCACCTCCTTTTGAGTTGAAAACTGGGTTGGTGGTCGCATCCCATGGTACTGAGATGCGGTTGGCGTCGGGTTAGCTGCGGTAAGTGCGGGCTATTATTCCCCCTGTTGTGTACACCATGGCTCCGATCCAGTGGTTGCCTGTGGGGAGGGTCGTTGGGTTGTCCTGTGTGCCCTGGGGCCCCTGACTGTGATGCGACGAGGGTTATATCTTCAGGCCGAGTGGGCGGCTTGGGCCACCCCATAGTGGACTGTTTTGTCCGGTGGCAGAGGCAAAAAGAGCAACGCATGAGGAAGGCCCGCGGCATGATGAGCCCAGGCCCAAAGGGAGGAGACCGATGAATAAATCCAACTATGCTACGGGCTGTAATGAGGGCGCTGGTGATTTATAATGGTACGGCATTGCAGTATGCATGCGGGTTTTCTTTTCTGTTCGGGCACTTACTTAGGTTCTAGCGAGTATGTAAGTTGTCCTGTGCTTGCATTAGGGGGGCGCAGGTTGTCCCTTTCCTGGTTTCCTCACCCATCAACGCATTCCCGGTGTGGGGCGGCACTGGGGGATGTTGACCGGTGGGTAGGAGGAGGCAGTGGTTGGCCGGGAGGGGGCGGGCAGTCTGCTGTCAACCCTTAGTACTGCACAGTATTGCTAGTAATCTTGCCCAGGGGGGCCATCAATGTAACCATGTTTGATGTGGTCCTTATTATAGCATTAATAAGGTAGTGGCTCGGGACAAGCTTCATTAGGCACAAGTAGCTCTCGTGATTGAAATGGTTGAGATCCCATTGAAAACGTGTGTGTTAATACTGTACCCTAACTTGATGTGATTCACCACCCTGTGGGATATGCGTGTTATTAGGATACTTTCTGGCATGTTATCGCGGTAGCCTTACTTGTAAAGGCAGTCTATTGCGTCGATTGATTACCCAGAGCATGATCAGTGTTGTGATCACCTAGGCATGTGCACATTTTCGACTCTCCTCGACTCTTTTGTGCATTAGTCCGCAGTGTAGTGTTTAAGCTCTGACTACATGTTAGTGTTGCTGGGCCATTTTGTTCCACTGCGTGCAGTTTCTACACACGTTGTGTAATTGGTTCATCTCTAGATGTGATGTCCACATTACACGCCACTGGATGCACCATGAGCTCTGCATGTTACAGATCACAGGACTCTGCACCTCATTGTCTCCCTGCATTGTTCCCTTGGGAAGAGATAGTTCTAATGCTGCTTCACGTCGATCTCATGCTCAGGTGTATGAAATCAATCCAACAGGGGTTGAGATACCACTTTTGATAGGTGTTCAAAGGAGACTTTTTGTTCTTGTGGCTCTTGTATACCTTAAACACACGTGCCCTTCCTATTCTCTAGATTCCCCTGCTTTGCAGCGCTCGATGGAAGCATGGCGCGTAGTTGGGGGTACAGAGCAGCGGAGCCTGGTGGTGCGCAGTTTGACGACAGGAAGAATGGAGTGCCCTGTCTGGGAGGAGGTGCCACTGAGCATGCGGCAGCCTGCAGAGGCGGTGGTCACTGTTCGCCGGCTGGCGCTGGCCACAAGTGCTAAGGCTTGCTGCGGTGTCCCTGTGCACTTTCTAAATGTTTTGCCAATTTTAGAAATGTGTGTGATGTTCTTGTTGTGTTGCAGGGACTTTGTAGTGCGAAGTTGGACAGGGGGCCATGACGGTGCCACGGGGGCAGGTAATTAAGTGTATGGTCACGCTCCAAGTTGGCAGTCGCCGCGCACGGGGGCCGCATGTGACCGGTCAAGGGCCAACATAGTGCCGGGAGCACAGGGCCAGCTGGTTTGTACAGCTTAAAGTCCATGGGGATGTCGACATTGTCGCAGAAGGGCCAAGGGGACCGAATGTTTTTGGGGCAGGAAAGAGGCCGGGTCCTCCGGGGGCCATCCTTCGTGAATGGTTGAATGGTTTTTGCTCAAGGACACGCTGGGCAAGGGCTATTGTTGGCGGTGGATCGTCAAGCCTGTCCAAGTCTCAGGTGTGTTAAGTTGAACTGAGAACAAACACGTAAAGCATAAAACGCTCAGTTGATTCAGTAGTTAGGGGGGCATCTGTGCCTCAATTCCAACACAAGTTCATTTATGACTGCGGACTAGTGCAATGCAAATGCTGCAGTGCAGGGCTTTCACAGCGCTACTATTGAAAACGCATGTTCAATTTCATAAAGTTTATGCAATCTGCTTGCGAATTTTGCGTTTCTTGGTGCTCTTTCGCGGTGCCTCCCGCCACGCGGTGCACGTTGCGGGGGCACCCCACTAGGAGCATACGGGCGCATTGCCCTTCGGGCATCCTTGTGTCCCTGGGCGGGCCAGTCGAGGTGAAGCCACACTGGGGTGGGTGCGCGCCCCTGCGATTTGCCCTCCATGCTTCCAGGGGGAGCGGGCCTAGTGCTCTGCACTATGAGCTCAATAGTGCTTCCCAAGCCTAAGCATCAGCTCATACTCCCCTGATCTCTTGTGTAGGGGGTGCCGGCATCTCTGTAACTGCCTAAGCCCGGACAGCTGCATCTATGCTTAGCGGTCGTCCCTGATGGGCCAGTGTACTATCTGCAATATAGGCATAAAATAAAGAGTGCTTCTGGGCGTGATTAACACACCACGTGATAAAGACCCCCACTTCTTTAAACTATTCTCTGGAAGTGCATCCTCTGGAAACAATGTAATGGCATGTGCAAATGTGGTACATACGTTTGGTATAAGATGTGTTTGCTTGACTGGAGAGTGCTCGGATACTAGTTAGGCAGCATCTGGGTTTTACTCGTGGGGAGTCGGGACCCGTTGGGTGTTTGTTCACTCTCCTGACGCTGCTCTAAAACACTCCGGGTCGGGATGAAGGCAGCAGTCCAGCACAGACATAAAAAAAACAAAATAACCTTCATTTGTCCCTTAAAGGTAGATGCATGGGAAATATGGGCGCTGAACACAGGCCCTAGCCTTTCTGGGGTCCACATGATGGAGCCTGCTCTAATATGCAGAGTCCTGCCCAGATGACCGTGAATATTTCTTAAAGGAATAGTTGTAAATATCATTGTCCTTTACGTTAATTTCGTGTCATTGGTGTGTAAAGAGTCTGTGGCAGTCAAAGGTTGTGTTTGTGTTTCATGCAACAGCCATAAAAACATGTTTCTTGTAGATCAAAACAGGACCTCACTTATAAGAAATGGGGTAGTGTCAGATTATTCGCAGTAATACTAATGAGCCGCTGCTTTGCTACAATGTTTAAAGCACATCAATGCCTGATGAATTTTAGATGTAAACACATGTCAGAGACTATTGGCAGTAATATTAGTGAGCTGCTGCTGTGTCAAATTGCGGAAAGCAAGATAGTTTATCCTGCAGCTCGAGTGCTGTGGAACATTTAGAAATGTTCATGGGTATCCATCAAATATCCGGTAAAAAAATCAAGGTATCGCTCCATAACACAAGCTTTAATGGCTCCGGAAAGTTCAGATTAAAAAGTCAAGAAACCCTCCTGGTGGGAGGCCGCGAGTTCTTACCTCTCCGAAGCGAGGCCCTCACAGTGAGGTAGCTCCCAGCTCAGTTACGGCAAGGTCCTACTGGGCTTCAGCCAGATGACCACTGGCGCAAGTTGGTCCATTGTAGTTTGAAAAGGGGAATAAGTGGGTGTGATGGGTCAGGTTCTGCCAGAAGAGATCGAAGGTCTGCCTAGGGGAACTGTTGACCAGGACATTGGCATGTCACAGCAATTTCCCAGTCGCACCCTGGCACTGGTATCAAGCAGCTACCCTATTACGATAATGGAAAGCCAGATTAACATTGTGTCATATGGGTCAACCTAGAAAGCCATTAGCTGCAAATTCCAAGGTATTGCTCCTATATGCTTTCATAATTTAGTGGCTGGTGCCCTGACGGTCCCAGTTGATGCGTCGTACACCTGCAGAGCAGAGAAGTCATCCACATCTGGTCCATGGGCCCCGTCCAAATCAAGGGTTCAGAGGGCTTTAACAGAGTAGGACATGCAGCGGAATTTGTGGCAGACAGCCGACAAGAGTTGGGTCTTTCTATACAGCTATACCTGGTGGAGTATCCAGGCTAAGGGGTGGCTGAGTGACACTCTGGTGTGGAAAGTGGTCAGCCGGCTGGCAGGCCGTCTAGATGAAGGTTTCTAGCTCGGGCCTGTACAAGTAAGGGTTCATGTGCCAGAAGCCGGCACTTGGACACAATTTCAGAGGTCTGTGGAGCGGCAGAACTGAAGGGGGCTTGTGTTTGACCTTCTGGTCACAGGTTCAGAGCCTGGTAGGTCCACTTAGCATTTCATCCTTCAGAAGTCGATAAAACAAGTACCAGTGAGTGGTAACAATAACCATGTTAGTCAGCGCCAGATACCATGGGGTGAAGGTATTCACAATTAGTCAGAAATGGAAAGTTGCAAGGTTTTGTTCTCACCATCCCAGGAGCTTTATGAAAGGGTGCTGTCTTTCAGCAGTCTGGGAAGATGTGGTTGGAGCATAATTGCGAGAATTACCAGTACAGTTGGCATTTCTATTTCTGAAGGGGCAGGTATAGTTGTTTATGTTTTACTCCCTGTCCTCAGATCCAAATACATTGGCTAACCCTTTGGCACGCTGGGATACCGTAGCTAAAGTTGTTATGGGATACATATGCTGGGTGAGGGACGCCAGCATGGTGACACAGCAACTTCGTGCAGATGACGGAGGGGGTTTGCAGACAATAAGGACATGGTGATCCAACCATGTCTTGTTTAGGTGAGGTGGGCACCGAGCGGCCTTGTAGGGCATGAGACAGCGCAAATGGGGGCGAATACCACTCCATGTCTACATGTTTGACTGGCACAGCACTGGGTCATGTGTCTGTACCCCCGTACTGGGGATCATCCAGGTAAGGGGGCACAATAGGGTTTGGTCACCACAAAATGATATGAACAAACTGGCACAGGGTGCTTAGGGTTTGTATCACACAGAACTGGGAGTGTCTCATTGGGCACACTCACCGCCTGTGCATTGTGCTTTGGCCGGTTTGTTTCATCCTTTCATAGGGAAGAAGAGATGTGGGGTACCTAATTGCTCACAGCATGGCACATTAAGGTAGGCGCAAACCGGGTTGTTACCCACTTAATGTTTGATAATAAATGCTTTGGTTCACCTGCAACAGTGAGGGATGCTTCCGGATTGCCTAGGAATTGAGGGTCAGGAGCACCCCCCTCCCCTAGGCCCACATGGCTTTCAGCAGAATGGCCACAGGCACGAGCAGGTCCAAGGGGGATTTATGCGCAGAGCAACAGGCGGGTGGTGGTAGTTGTCAGCTAACAAGTGTGCTGTGGCGCAGTAAAGTTTGGTTAACACTGCGTTAGTGCCAAAGGGCGACAGGGTATCATAGACCTTTTGGCGTCCCAATATTAAGGAAAGGGCAGGTTTTTGCACATTCCCCCCCCCCCTGGTTCCCACAGACTTGTCCGCTCCCTAGTTATCCTTCTAGGGGCTAGAACCTGAGACTAGAAGGGGCATCTTCTGCGACCGGTTTCCCAAATATGTTGATAGTCATTGCTGGGGTAGATGTACCTTGAAGGGCATGATTACTTCTTGGCCTGGCCCAAGTTTTGGGGTCAAACTGGGTTGGAGTATTAAGTCCACAGTCCTTAGGATTCATCCAGATTTCCGTCTATCCAAATAAGGGCAGTTAGCGATACATCAGCGAGTGGGTAACATACCCGGTTATCAGTGACTTCATGCCCCGGGGGCACGCGCGCTTCACATAAACACAGAGCTACAACCAGTAGGGTACCAAGTGGCAGAATCCAGTAAATAGGTTGAATATTGTGTCTCTCTGGCCTACAGCTGTGTGGAGCCGGTCTCATTGAGGGGTACGCCCAGGTGGTAATTGTGTGCTTCTTAAGGTTCTTATTACCAATACGGTTTGTGGCAGCACACCACGCGGATCGTTTTAAGGATCATTCTGGCACACATTTACTCAGCCAGTAGGAGTGTTACATCTGGGTGGAGCCAGTCCCATTTAGTGGTACGCCCACGGAAAAATGGTGCTCCTTAAGGTTCCCATGACCTACGCAGTGTGTAGCATCTCCCACATCAAGTGTTAGGCACTGGATTACAGACAGTGCGCCCTTTATCGAATCAGACAGATTCTCTGAGTGGGTATGCCTAGGGGGCTTCACCAGAGGGAGCTGAGCATTCAAAATTTCCATAAGGAATAAGGGATGCAGTGGAAGTGCTGGAGGGCAGCCGTGCTCATTGTCTCATACGCCTGTTATGGACATTACTGTGCGCATGGATTTAGCAAGTAAAGGGACCGTGCCAGGGTTAAGCATAATCCCCCTCGCCCGTATAGCCTAAGCCGCCAAGCGGGGGTAGGAACGATCTTCTAACATGTGAGCTGCTGTCCCAGAGATGGGAGACACATGTGTCCAGTCACACACGGTGCTAGATGGGCGGCTGCCAGTGTGATCAGCAAATAGGTGGGGCATCGTGTGCCAGGGTGTCTGAAAATGTCCCGCCCAGAGTGGGACGGGGCTGAGTCATGTGACGCAGTGGAACTTTGCAGCGTGAGGTGAATAGTGCTTGGCACAACTTCACAGGCATAAAGGGCGTTTTGTTTCATCAGACACTAGCTGATCCAAGCTAACGTCTAGGGCTATTGGGATATAGATGGGGCATCGATAACCAGTAGGGATGTTCTCTTTTATCTAGATTTGCAGGAGGCTCTAAACAGTTAGGGGGCAAGACTATAGCTGTTTTGGTGGGGGGCTCTGGCGGCGACGGTGGCCGCCTCCAGAGCTGTGGCGGAGTTACAGGGCGATCTGGAAGTAAATGGGTACCGAAGGGTACCTCTGCGCGGCACCATAGGGGGTGCCAGAGCCCAGGAGCCTCATGGGAGGTTCCTGGAAAACCATGTCGGCGCCCCGTTAGTCCTTCGGGCGGTTGTGGGCCTGAACAACCGGGGGCTTGCCTTGCTACGCTCCGCCCGGAAAGGGGCGTGAGTAATAAGGGACCGTGATCCGGGAAGAGGATCACCAAAGGGGCAGCACAGATGGGGTTCGCCCCAGTGCTGCTTGGCACATCAGGCGGGTAGGCGGCCCAGATGGTTGCCTGCCCTTGGATCGCCTGTAAGATAACCCGCCATATTACATAATGGTGTATGTAATAAACCTGCAGCAGTTTTTACCCAAAGAAAAATTGTGTGGTGTGTTTTATTTATGCGTAGAACATGCATGCTGTTGTGGTGGGGTGGGGAGTGTTGCCTACTGCTGGTGCTATACGGCTGCCCGCCCCCCCTCTTCTCGATGTGGGGACCCCTCGGGGAGGAGTCCCCCTACTCTGGCAGCCAGGGTGCTGCGGCACGCAGGGCGCGTCATTTCCCAGTTTTTACCCAAAGGAAAAATTGTGTGGTGTGTTTTATTTATGCGTAGAACATGCATGCTATTGTGGTGGGGTGGGGAGTGTTGCCTACTGCTGGTGCTATGATATGGGAGGCTGAATGTCCTGGATCTGGAGGCTTATTACAGAGGCTCGCAGTGTATCTTTGCCCATTACTGGTTGCATGGGCCTGGCGACCTTCCTCATTTGTGGCTTGAAAGGGATGCCTCCTTCCCGATTTCGCTTCCTACAAAGTTGTTTGATAGACCAATGTGACACTACAAAACATTTGTCTTGCTCAGTACCACAGTGTACTCTTGGAGGAGGCTGGCTGAGCTACAGTCTGGCCCTCTCTTTTAATCACTATAGTTGCTGATGGAGTGATGTATGTGGTTTCCCCTGGGGCAGGAGAGGGGGCGGCAGGAGTACTGCAAGGGTTCCATCTAAGGCACATGGGCAACTTCTTTCAGGATACAGTATTGCGCAGGTTGGAACAGGTGCGTGTGCAGGAGGACACTCACACGTTGATAGACATGTTTCAGTACTATAAGGGCACGACACATGATGCGTGAGCTATCGGGTAAAGGATTGCAGGAACCTCTAGAGTTGCCAGCCCTGACATTTGTGCTGCAGATGGTGACTCCCCAGTGCCTCATTGCGAAACTGTACGCATGCTCCCAAGATGCGCGGCAGCCGGGAGTCACTAAAGATAGGCTGGACTGGCAAGAAGAGTTAGGAAAAATTATCAATGATAAGCAGAGGATCTATTGCTGTTTTATTGTCAAAACAAGATCCCTGAACAGCCGACACCAGTTAATACATTTTAAACATCTTAACAGAGTGTTTTACACTCTGGCCTGCCTATTCCACTATGGGTTATGGGACAGTTTGTGCTGCCTTAGATATGGAGAACAACGGGCAGTATTTGCTAACTTGGCTTGCTTCTGCCCGGGGATACGGCGCTATTGGGATGTGATAATGGGTATGGTGGAGATAATGGGCAAACACGTTTGAGCTGTCTCCACTGATCGTGCATCTGGGCTACGACAGGGACATCCTGAAGTTGGTACAATGTCTGGTGGTGTTGGGACTATTGCTGGTGAAGGTAACAAGGTGCTGGGCAAAATGAACACTCCTGATGCTGCTGGAGTGGCATGTGAACATGGCATATTGTAACACTCCGATGCACTCCATGACCTGATGCCAGAGCAAAGCCATCTGAATGACATCTGAGGACCCTATCAGGCATACCTGACTCGGACACAGAATACCGAGATTGAGAGGGCAGGGAAGGATGAACTGGCAATAAGTGCAGCAGATTCGGAGACCACTCCTCAGTCCAAAAAGAACATTGATCAGAATCAGAGAGAGAACACTGCACCGAGGCAGATAAAGAGTAATTAACCAGGACCAGTTGGCGAGTTGTTAATTTATGCCAAGACGAAAGCCACACGGAGAATCACTGTTTGGAGCGACAGACTAACAGGTCATATGGATAAAGTGGAGAACGAACAACAGCCTCAATAAAAGCAAATCATCTTCTAGTGACAATGTTATATGGTTCACTAGAAGCCACACAAATAACCATCAGTCGTGGTCAACAACAAAGTATCACCAACCACAGACAGGAAATGAGATAAAAGAGAAGCATTTGGTACAACCATAGGATTTCTATGATAGGAGTGGCCAAAGACCAATGCCTGGAAGAGCATCTTTGATGAATGTCAGTGGGAAAGTCTCTAAAAGACTGGGAGAAAAGTATTTAGCGTAAGACTATGGAGAGAAAAGACAACCAGGCAATAGATTATTACAGTTCAAGTCTATGGAATTACCTCCCCTCACCGGAATCTTCTACCTTGCCAGCCTTCAGGCCTTGAGAAAATGTCTCCATCTACCTAACACCTGTGTTCCACCTCTTCCCACCATACCCTATTGTAAAAAACTCTTTTCCATGTTTTAGGCACCTTCGTGTTATCTCTGCATAGCGCTGTGCATCCTGCTACATGTGCTGCACCCCTCTTACCAGATCTACACTATAAATCCCCTAATGAAACAATAAAATACAGAGTTGAATGAATACACAATTGAAACAAGCGTTTGCAATGCAATAGGTCTCGCATTAGTAAAAGTTTGAGCAATTAGTGTTGCTGATAATAATGCAACGCCAATAACTCAAACATTTAGTAATGCGAGAAGATAGGAAGTTGGGCGAGCCCTGGTGGTGGAATGCATGGCCGAATAAGCGACCTCTAGGTGATGCACACATGAAGGATGAGCAGGAGCTCCCTTGTCATGCGCCACCACCGCTCCTCTGAATTGCATCACACCGTGCCTCCAGATACACATGATCCTATTCTTTCTTGCTGCACCAGGTTATATGTATTACTACTGGAGTCAGTGTACTGAACTGTGTGAAATCGATGTCTGTAGGTGTGTGGCTCTGTGTGCCTCTTGTATGTGTGGCTTCGTACTTGTATGTTGTGAATGTAATATACAAATGGCAAACATTACTGACTGTCAATGCCCGTTTCCCTGACGCTTTGTACTATTTCTTATCCTGTTTCTAGTGTGCCCACTTTGACAGATATGTGTACTGATCACGCAGAGAAGAAACACGATGCTCAGTGGAATAAAGTGTGGTCAAACTGGAGTGTCAGGTTTAGAACATTAGCAGTTTAGACAAATCCTCTCCCTTCTGGCCCAATTGTAATGGCTGTCCCAATTGTAATGACTGTCCCTATAAAAACATCACATTTGACAACCAGTGCTGGGACAGACTGCGAACCAGCAAGGACCAGAATTGCCCCAGCGCCTGACACCACCATACTACTGGGGTTCCTTCACATTCAGTTCACTTTGATGTTCAAAACTGCATCCTGAAGGTAGGCGCTGTCCTTCGCACGACAATAATGAACTTTTTCTGTTCAAGTTGTCCGCCCGCTGGGAGCAGCTGGGCGTCAAATAGAGCAGCGGAGGTGGAACCTTCCTCTCAGATTCAGCAACAGACAAAGGTACACTTGAATGTCACTTCACAAGTTTCCAAGATATATACACACAATACAAAATGAATGTTTGTGACCATAATATGTACTACCATCATTACCATCCAAGCCCAGTTTATCAAATCAAAAATCAAACTTGCATTACAAAAATTAAGTTAAAAACCCACAAGGATTAAAAATTATGCTATGCAGGATACATGAAGATATTTGCAGTAGGCACATCAACCCTCTGAGCCATTTAATCATTCAAAGCGATAAACAGTGTTCTAACCACTGAGTTACCAATATCAAACGAGTAACCTCACCTCCCTAAACTATCTTAACATTCAGTTTGTTGCTAGAGTAAATTCTTAACATTCAGTTTGTTGCTAGAGTAAATTCTTCCACCATTGGTGAGTGACATCCCTACCAGGCCACCCTATTCAACAGGCCTGGTGGCAGACACACTGACCATCTCAATTTGGCGTTTCCGCTGTGCTGCTTGTATGCCACATTCGCCGAGTATGCCTGTGTGTGACCATTGTCACAGACGCTGATTTAAAGTGAGCAATCTGGAAAGTTTCCCTTTTTGCTGTCATGTGTTCGTAAACTTTTATAGTGGAAAAGCACACACAGAAATACCACAATGCAAAGGGATGAACGTACGAACCGCACCGGGCACATTGCTACTCATTGACATCTTTCATTTGCACTTATTTTCTGGTGCTTTTTTTGCAGCTTGCCTTCCAAGATCATCCTGCACGTGTCCCGAAATAACTTAAACTATCCATACCAGATGCCTGCTGTTGCCAGCCCCAAACTACTTCACGGGGTAAGAATGGTCACTGCGAAATCCACGCCGGTGTTGGTTCGCTGCAGCCAGGTAAAGCAACCATGCTCAGAGCCCTCTGCTGTTCCACTCGGTGTCAGAGTCAGACCCGTTCTTTCTCCCGGCTTATTTCCTGTTCTGTGGGAAGACCCACAATGCCTTCCTCGCCGATGTCACTTCCTGCTGTGGTTGGCAAATTTCAACCTTGACTTCACATTTGCCACCCTGTTGTGTGGTTTAAATGTCTCCCTCCGGGTCTTAATCTCAGAACGAACAAGGGAAAGTGAAAATGCGCCATGCGCGCGTTGTAGGCACGCCGTGAGCGTGCACATCGGCGTGGCCTACGGCTCGTGCCCAGTGGCGGCGCCTGCGGACTTCGCCGTACTTGAATAAGTGCTGCACGGCTCGTGCGGCCCGGGGAGGGGGCCGCCAAAGCACCCAAAGCAAAAAAAAAAACAGTAGAGGAAGTCCGGCGGGAGCCCACCCCGCCTTCGTGAATGCCGCATGGTGCGGCCAAAGCAGGATTTCAGGCGGGGCTCCTGTGAGCAAGATGGAGCCCCGCGTGTTGCTGCAGTGATCGGCTGAAGACGTAGACCAGCCGAGGGGCAGCGCACAGTCCCCACAAGAGCCGGTAAGTAGGGTGAGGCATGCTGTACGTGTAAAGCGCGCCGCACTTGGAGCTCGCGTGCGCATTGAAAACAAGTGCTATTATTTAGAATGTTGCATGTATATTTGCTGTGTTTGTTAATTGAGAAAGCACACGCGAAACTAAATACATAACCTACTGCATGCATAGATAATTGTTCGTTGCTTAAGCATAATGCAAAAGGCGTGTTAAATAAATATAGTAGTGTATGCATATATTTATATTCTGTGCTGCACCGAGCAAGGAAGCCAAAAGCGTATTCACATGGCGCCACTAATTTGCGGGCATAATGTCTAACAGTTTTTTAATGCACGTGCCACAAGTGGTACGCACGCACAAGTGCTATTATTTATACCGTTACAAAGAGCCAGTAGCTAAGAATACATCAATTAAACCGGAAAAACAATATTTGAAAGCGCAACCCCAAAAAAAAAACATTGTTTTAATGCACACGCCACAACTGGTATGCATGCACAAGCGCTATTATTCATACGGTCACAATGAACTAGCAGCAAAGAATAAATGCATATCTCCTGTGTTTGTTTTTGGAGAAAGCACACGCAATGATAAAACTAATAAGCTAGCGTATGCATATATTAATGTTTGCCGATTAAGCACAATGCAAAACGCATGTAAAACAAATGCAAAAGGCATGGTAAACAAATAAGTTAGCATGTGCACATATGAATGTTCTGGAAACACTGAGCAACGGAACGAAAACCGTATTCACACGGTGCCACTAATGCTGTCTTTAAAAACGCGTGCACATATTACAGCAAGGAAGCACAAGAGGCGTGTTAACGCGGGAAGCAGGAGGCGTGTTAACGCGGCATTAATAATACGCGTGCACATGTCCTGTCCTACCACTTCAACTAACGCCGCCATAAGCGTTCACAGCTGATGTCTTTGGAACGTGCACATATTACAGCAAGGAAGCAAGAGGCGTGTTAACGCGCCAAGCAGCAGGCATGTTAACGCGGCATCAATAATACGCGTGCACATGTCCTGTCCTGCAACTTCAGCTAACGCCGCTGTATGCGTTCACAGCTGATGTCTTTGAAGCGCATGCACCTATCCTAAGCAACAATAGATCTCGACCTACGCGAGCAGCGCATAGCGCTGCATCGCTGGGGAAAACCTAAAAAGGACATAGAAGGAGATTGTCTAGGGTGAAAGAGAGAAACTAAATCAGATAAGAGAAAAGTAGAGAACAGAAAAGCAAGAGAGCAGACAGAAAAAGGATAAGAAACTATAATATAGAGAAAGTAGATACACTAGTATTCTGAGATAGAGATAATGAGTAGGAAGACAAAATGCAGAAGCAGAAAACTTTAGAACTGAACACCAAATATAAATAAAAACAAAGGGAATGCCAGAGATTGAGACAGAGGGAGAGAGAATTGGCTATAAAGTCTGAACACTCACATAGATTTTGCGTTCTTGGTGGCGGATGAGAAGGTTGCGGACAATCCCTGCTTCATTCAGGTCTCCGAGGGTGATCATGTCTTCAACTCCATTGACAGAGCTGGGGTGCATCGAATGTACCATATTCGTATTGTGAGCTCGTATCCAATGTTCCTGAAACAGAAAAAGTTATGGGTGCACTCAATCAACTCCAAAATTGTCTTATATACTCAGAGCACTAGAATGTTTCCAAAGGGATGGATGCCAATTGCCCAAGATGTCAGTTAGTAGAGGTGACATCACGTACAAGTTGAACTGCAATCAGTTCTCAAAATTAACCCACTGGCCTTCACCAGTTCTCACAACTGTCTCCAATATACTGCTGAGGGTAAGGGGAGAACACAATCTGGAACTTAAGGAATGTAAATAGGGCTATAAGATCCCAGTTGCCTTTCTGTTCCTCACACTGCCTGTTTTACCCCTGAGAACTGGGTTAGCAAGATCAGTGTCATCGGTACCACGGGACAAGGCAAAAATGGGAAACCATCAGTGGTTAGAGCAGAGATGGTGGTCTTGGCAGTACTACTTAGATGGAATTCAGTAATTTGGCCATGACCATGTTGCTGAGGGACCTAATTTGTTGAGGGATTAAAAGAAGTTTCTTACATGGGAGAGGTTGATTATTTTCTCCTGGTCACTTGCCTTGGGGCACTAAGACTTAGGACAAGATTGCTGGTGCTAGTATAATTTTGTTGAGGTCAGATGATGTGAAAAGTTTCTGATCAGGTGCCTCCTTGCACAGCTAAAACATGAACATATAGTGCTCACGGTGGCATTCTGGAGCACTGAGGTATACCAATTGAACTCCTGCTATAGGTGTAGTCTGTAGGTGGCAGTGAAGGTGTTGGAAATGGCTTGTCGGGGTGATACTGCCAGACGGTACATGTTTTTCCCACTCTTTTGCCTCTTTGTCCGTTTAGGAGCTAATGCTTTGTACTTCTCTGAAGCTGCCATTAACACCACTTACTGAGTTAAAGGGCTCACTGGGACAACACTGAGCTATCCTTGGGTGCACAATATGAATTTTTCAGGGACTTTAAGCTTTCTAAATTGGGAGTGTGGCTTTCTGAAGCTCTCCTGAGGCTGTTTGCGTAGCTACTGGTCAATGGCTAAGGCAAGTTTTTGTGGGGGAACTGAAGGTGCCATAAAAGCACGGATGCCATCACCTTTCAGCGGAGTGCTGTAGTTTCAATGGACATTGCTGCTAAAGTCTTGGCTATGACCGAGTGATGGGTATAATCTGCATGGTCTTTGTCCAGTCCAGATTGGCTCTGCAGGCAAGTATCCTGGATGAAGGATCTATAATGACATTGCCCTTCCCTGAAAGCCCACTAGAGAGGTCAGTAGCGAGCACAAGGAAAACAGCAGAGGAAAGTACTGGTAATGCTGGTTAAGACCGGGGGCCGAAGAGTGGAGCTGGCTTTTGGATACCGGAGACTGTGCTGGGGTCACCAGGAGCTATACCACAGGAACTGGAAACTGTGGTGGAGGGTTCCTTGTCTATCAGCATTCAGGTCATCCAAAAAAGAAAACTAGAGGTATGACAGCAAGGATCACAGCATGGACGAAAAGCCTGCCTGTGTGTCTAAAAGTAGTGGTAAGGGTTGTGCATTTCCTGGTCCAATTGCTCCTTGTCTGATGGTACAGATGAGTCTATCCTGACCACCATAGAGTCCAATGTGCAAAGGAGTGGAACAGTCATGGGAGAATCCAAAAGAAAATGAGCCTTGAAGAGAGAGATTGCTTCTTCCGATGGAGCCTTCTGAGAGTCTTGAACCTGTGGCCAAGGAAACCTGTCCCAAATTCTGCTATTCCAACATCTGGCTAGGCAAAAAGAGTGGTAATCACATATTCCTGGTTCTGGTGCATATTCAGAGCTGGGACAACTCTACAATAAGAATCCTTTTAGGTAGAGGCTGCAGTGGGTGTCTCCAATTGGTGTTTCTGCTTCTTGTGTCTCCTGTGCTTTGATGGGCACTCATGATGTGCCCGAACAATGAGGCACACTCAATGTCTTCACTTCAGCTTGTGGAGAAGGTATTTGCTTACTGGCAGGGTAATGCCTTCCTACTTAACCACTGTATGCATCATGCAGAAACTGGGTTCAATAATGGGGTGAAGAATGAATCAGGAGATGGACCTGGTGCGTTAGGATAGGACTGCAAGAGACTCCAAGTTTTCGAAGCCAAAAGAGTTGCCTGTACCCATGAAGAGAGATTTGCTCGATCATGATGCAATACGCAAATCTCACTATGCTCTAAAGGAGAGACTGGTTCAGTCCGATGCTGAGTTGGCGACTTGGGCGCTACATGTCTGGATAAAGAACTGAAGCTGGACCAGATGGCTTATTGGAGTCTTTAAGCTGATGAGGGCTTGGCTCTCTTCAAAATCATGGATTCTTACCACTAGACACCCCTTTTTTTTAGCCATTGACACCCTAGGCTGACTAAAGCAGATTGCTCAGAACTAGGGTAAAAAATGGCCTTATGACTCAGTACTCTTTCCTTTCCTGGAGTAACTTTCACCCATTGCATTGGGCTCGTAGGGTAAGCTCCACATGGGAGTGGGAGAATCTTACAATAATGAAAAATGAAATGAAACATTAATTTATAAAGCGCATTAAACCTGAACTGCTAAGCCCCCCAAAAAAGAGAGTTCCTAAGCACAGAAAAGCCAGAGAGCCTATGATGAAAAAAGCCATGTTCTTGGATGAGGCGAAGGTGTCAAGTCAACGGATGTGGACGGGTAGAGAATTCCATAACTTGGCAGCAGCCCTGTAGATGGACGGACTGCCCCATCTGACTTCGGAATCTGGGCATGGAGACTTTCCTAGCTGAAGAGGATCTGAGTGACCTGCCTGGAGTGTACCAGCTGAAAAGGGAGGAGAGATGTTTGGACCATCTGTGATGGAGCGTGAGGAGGACTAGGCAAATAGCCTTTCAAACAATGCATTTCCTCACAGGAAGCCAATGCAGCACTCTAATGCCATCTCTGGCAGACACTCATTTGGGAGTTTTAAGAATAAGGCATGCAGCCACATTTTGCACTACTTGAAGCTTGTTAAGTGAGGAGACATTAATATTCAGATAGACCATATTGCAGTACTCAAGTCTGGAGGAGACTAAAGCAATGGCCACCGAGTGATGCAATTCAACGGGAATAAAAGGAACGACCTTCCTAAGAGTCCTGATTATGTGATAGCAGGTGCTCGTGATACGATTGACATGTGAGTCAAAGTTCAGGGAAGTGTTAAAGATTGCTCCAAGATTTCAGGCTACTTTAACAGGCGTAAGTAAAGGGCCACATTCCTCAGGCCACCAACAGCAGGACAAGAAGGGTTCTTGTGCATCAAACACCAGCACCTCAGTTTTTTCCGTGTTCAGTTTAAGAAAATGTTCTTTCATCCAGATGTCAATCTTGGTCATGCAGAGATTAACCGTGTAAACTACTGAGGGCAATAGGGTAACTTTCTAAATCCTTCTAAAACCTTTATAAAACATTGGCAGGAAGTGTGCTTCGGACCACCTCAGTAGGGCAAAGTGAGTTACACAACTTATGATTCACGTGCACGATTAAATCCAAACTCTTCTACAGGACTGGTATGCCCTCTCGCTGCATACAAACCAGTCACTACCTGAAGACCTTGGGCCTAAGGTAGAACAAAGAGCACATATGATCATATAACTGTTCACCAGAAAGAGATTCAGTTGTTATTTGGGCCAGTTTGTGCCTAAAGTCTGTGATACGATGACCTTGGATTAATATCACACTGTTGTGGAATAACGTAGTCCAAGGCGAGAGCAAACAGCAAAAAGAATAATGGAACTGGAAAAAGTACTGGGCTGAGGTCTTACACAAACATTTACTGAGTACAAGAGAAGCAGGTCCTGATCCTCACCATTCAGTGGAAAAAAAGGTGATCTGCAAGCAAACATATATGAAAATGGAAAAGGGATTGCCGGATATGATGTACAAAGGTCTGGGCTGTAACACATTGCAAAGCTCAGTTTTAACGGGTTCGGAAGCAGTTTCTGGTTACACCAGTAGGAACCACAGCTAATTACACACTGATTGCAGGTATGAGCCAGTCCGAGGGTTTACTATACATAAAATAGATTCCACAGGTTGGAACAGACATAAGTAGCCATACCACAACATCATTCATAAACAGTAACAGAAATAGACAGAATAGAATACAGAGAAATTACAAGCATGGAGGAACAAGTAGAAGTAAACAAAGACACAATCACGACCAGTAATGTACACAGGGCTATGGCGGGGGAGAGTCACCCCACTGCGGAAAGGCAAAAAATGAAAAATAATATGATAATAAAACACTTATCACTTTATTTTTCATTGACTTGGCCAAGTTTGCAGAGTCCGTCGAATCAGGGCGGGCCAGGTCACAGTGTCACCAGCAGTTGGAGGAGTAGTGGGCACTAAAAGTGCACATGTCAGTTTGGACGGGCGTAGAACAGACATGCGCACTTGAATATCTCCAGGCTATTCCTTGGTGATATCTGCAGGGCTCAGGATCCCAGTCCCTGCTGGAGCGTGAAACTGGCCCGCTCCGCCCAATCCCAGTACTTCTCTCATGCTGGGAGTAATTGCATGAGAGAGGCGCTGAGATTGGGTGCTGAGCCGGGAGCCTGTGTGCTCATGGTAACTGCAGTGCTGGGAGCAGCAAGGCCCAACACGGAAGCAGAAAGTAAGTGTATATTTCTTTATTTTTTATTTATTCTTATCCCGCGCTGCCCCCACACTGCCCCACCACGTGGAATGGGCAGCAGCCACGACTGGATGTACACATACAGGAATAGACAGAATAACAATTGCAAGAAGACAGCCAACAGCCGACAGAAGTATGATATTCAATAGAAGGACAGACAGATTCTAAACGGACACAGGGAGTGCTTAATTTGAGCTAGTAGTTGGCGGTGACCAGCACTCATTTTTGGGCACTTATTTTTTCTCATGATGTATTTACTGACAGCAGGGGAAGGAAAAATACAAATGGGAAAAAGGAGAAAGAGAAAGACAGAAACACTGTCACCAAGGGAGAAAGCAGTAGAACTGAAAAAGTGAGATAAAGAGCATGGACGTCAATTCACCAAAATGCCAGTGGTAGCGAAAGTGACTTCACATGCCCCTCGACCTTCACTTTCACTCACACATACACATGCTCACACATATATATGCATTCACACATGCACACACTCATACATACACACTCTCTACCTACACATACATTCACACATACACACACACTCTTACCTAAGCATACTCTAAAACTGCAAGCACGCACTCAACGCCCCTGCATTTAAAAACATTTTTTCTACTTACCTCAGCTGCCTGGGAAAGTCATTTTCCAGCTATTTATTTTATAAAACTAATAGCAAATAATTTAATATTATTCACAATTAGTATAATACAAATTTGACAAAGATAGTGAAGCCCCCACCAACGTCCATACAAGCTGCTTATGTTCATGGCACTGATTTTGCTACTGCTGACGCTAGGGGTCGCAAAGGCTGTGGCAGGGGTCACCCTAAATGACATTAATGATAAAGAAGCGAGGAGTGTCTGCAGAGGAATAGAGAGATTCAGGACTACATAGCCTTGGTATTCGGCGCACAGACATTTAATATTGCCGGGCACGGCTTCTGAGCATCTCTGTGGGCACCGGCACTCATTCTTTTACAAACTAAACACTGGACACAGGTAAGAATAAACACAACATACAGCGAGAGGAACTTGCGAGATCGGGAGTTACTACAAGTACAAGGAGAGACTGTCAATTGCAAACGCAGGTGTGCATTCAAACAATATCATGCAAGAGCATGAAAGTATAGACACAATCTCATAGGTGTCTATGGGATGTAATAGAAACAATAAACAAAAGCAGGCACATGCAGGAACACAAAATTACATGCAGGAACAAGCAGGAATGGACATACAATCATGCATGGATGATCTTATTATGCACATCGAAGCATAGTCTAACAATTTTAACAGTCAGAATTGCTATGTGTCCAATGTATTTCTTGCATGTGTAGCACAGTTCTGTGATCAGTGCTGTCTCTGTTCAGATAGTTGAGTGCCACCATTGGCTGTGAGGATGAAATTAACAAACACTTAAAAGCTGGACTAAGTTAGTATGTTGATACCAACTCTGCATCAATTCTGGACTTAGAATTTTGGACAAAGTGTGAGGTGTGTGATTGATAATGGAGAATGTTTCATGTTTATTACAACAATGAATACAGGATGAGAGAGTAACCTCTTTCCTGGCACTCACCTTTCCCTCATCGTCCACCAGTAGTATCTGCCCAGTCTCAGAATCTTTGACCACGGCCCCAATGGGAACCTTGTAGTCACTGGAGGATGAGACATCCAGCCACACATGATCACCCTGTGCAGGAAGTGAGGAGAGTTAGTAAATGGAAATTCAGTATTCACACATCTGTTTCATCATCTACGCTGTATTTGAGTGTTTGCTCTCTCATTATACTCAATCATGCATCTCTTATCTCTCCCTTGTACTAAACCCTGTATCAGATTCACCTTCGCTTCACACGCTGTGCCAACTCCCAATACTTTCACCTTCTGATGAATTGCATCCTTCCTCTCACCTTTCTCACTCTGGGACCCATATACAAAGCTATACATGAGTAAATCTACACATGTAAGTTTACTCTTACATTTGTGAGCCAATGTACTACTTTGGGCTATTCACCATTTACCAGTGAAAAGTTACTCAAATGTGTAGACTTGCATGTCTCCAACCCATGAAACTGGATGTGGAGTGACATACACGAGTGTAATTTACTACTGCTACAAAGGGTAATTTTTTTCAAGTTTAGTTAACTTTTTAACTGTTTTCCATCCTTTATCATAGAAAGATATTTGCCCTGTTGGCAGAAATCTCTCTATTGTAAAGCATTGGAAAAAGTAAAAAAGTTAATTAAACATAGTAAAAATAATTTTATGTTAAAAAATATTAATGTGCATTAATTCTATATATATATTTTGAAGGTAGAACACAATATAAAAAGTTACACCATTAATAGCATAATTTAAATTTAAAAGTTAAATATTTAGTATATAAGAAATTAAACTTATTTTTCTCAAGTTTAAAAATATTATGTATTAATAGCTATTCAAAGTGATATACAGAATTAATTAAAAATATAAATATATTTTAATGAAAATGAGTAATTTTTAAATTAAAAAACAGTTACTAAAATAGGTTCAAATAAAAAATATGATTTATTTTTAAATAATTTAACATTAATATATTGTGTTTATATTTGAACTGTTTTAAATTGTTCATTTGAATTTAACAATATTTTACATGGCTCTTTATTTTAGGATCCTACCTGCATCATTTTCTACTACAGGGTGTTGCAGTTCAAGTGGTTGGCCATGTGTGGAGCAAGACTTTCTCCAGCTCTGAGCTGGAGTACATTTACGACTGTTTTTGGTTCTTTTTGGCTGTAGAAACTTTAGAAGTGATGTTTGTGAATAGGCTTACTCTTTTGTGGGGCCCTCCCTAAAATTATCCTTAGCCCTCAGTAAACCCCTTCTTACTCATCCCTCAATCCTCCCCTTTAGTAGCAAGTACTCCCCATTATTCAGCCCATCCTCTCTGTCTGCCACAATATATTACCAAAAAGTATACTTACGTGTGCGGAGACTGGTTCCGGAGACTCCACAGTCGGGCGGTGATCTCTGCACAGACAAAGCTATAAGAGGTGGAGGTGGAACCTCTGCATGTAAGCTCGTCAATAGCATTTTGTAGAACATTAGTAGTACTATTGTAGCACTACTAAACATACTACAAAATGAAGCTTATGAATATTCCCCTGAGTATACAAGTCTTGCACTATCTACTTACTCTACAGACTGTCACCTAACACACTGATTGTGATTCCCTCAGTCACCATACAACTGTATTTGATTCTAACCACTCTCCAGCTCATCGCAACTTTGTACCGATCACACAAATATGTAAACTACCTCATTCCCATATGTCCCAAAAAATAGAAATACTTCCATATTAAAACAGTTACCCCCCCTCCCCTAATTTACTTATTTGGCTTCAAATCTCCATAATGATGTGTGCTCTCCAGTGGCTACTTCGTCACTAGAAACAAGACTTCCTCCATCTTTTTTGCAATTGGGGTGAATGAATTTGAGGTGAGAAGATGCAACTTAGGAGCAAACTGGACCTACTCCTATCGCAGGAAGCCGTAACATGCCCAGTGGCCCTGATATAGCAGTAGGGGTGAAAGTGTGTGTGGGGATGAAGATGGAGAATGTTGAACTCAAGTGGCTTGCATACAACGGCAAAGTGTGCGAAGTGACAAAGGTAGAGCAAGTAGAAAATAAAGATCAATGTAGGAGCCTAGGATACATGTGGCTGGGATATGGAAGAGGAGATCCAGCCAATACTCTACCTTGCTCAGCATGCATGAAGGGATGCAGGAGAAGTCAACCCAGGCAGCTGGGATGATGGCTATTGAAAATTGAAATTGAAATTGAAAAATGAGGTTGGCAGTTGATGGGTGTGTGAGCCCTTCTCAAGCAACACTCACAATCCTTGTCAGGGTAAACCACAAAAGTCACTAAATTAACCTGTGCTTAAAATTCTGGTTGTTTGCCACAAAAGCAGTCAGGCTTAAATTAGAGGCAAATTGTAAAGTATTTATGCAGTAACCAAACAGCAATAAAGAGTAAAATTTAATAAATTATTTGATGCAACAACAGCAACAAAAACCCAATTAGTAGAAATGGAGACCATGGAAGCCGGTCCTACCTGGCAGTTACTGGCTTTGATAGTCAGGCCTGCCGTCTGAAGGACCTGAAGCACTGCCCAGAGATGGTTCATGTGGTCCTTCCAGCTAGGGCTAAAGACCACATTGTTGTCCAAGTGGTACTCCAGCCCAGGTAGGACCCGGTTCACCAACCTCTGGAAGGTGGTAGGAGCATTCCTTAACCCAAAAGGCATCACCCTGAACTAGAAGTGGCCCTCTGCCGTGGACCATGCAGACCTCTCCTTAGCCCCCCAGTTAAGGCAATCTGCCAGTACCCCAATGTCAAATCGAAGGTACTCAGGAACGTGACCGCTGACTACTGATTATTGAGCTGATCAGCTCGGGGAATGGGGTGTGCATAGGTTTTGGTGACTGAATTGAGTCCTCTAAAACCCACATAGAGCCAGAGTTCTGTGATGGAGCCCGGTGGGGCAGTTTTGGGTACTAGTAGAACTGGGATTCACCCAGGGCTGTTGGAGTGTTCAATCACCCTAGCTGCAGCATCCTGGACACTTGATGCTGGCCATCACTTTGTCAGAAGATCTTACTCTTCACAGGCATACCGTTCCCTGTGTCAATGTCATGGGTACACCAATGGGTGAGTCCAGGGATAAGTGAGAACAGGAAAGAGACTTGCTCCAATAGCTGGCGGAAGTCTCTCTCCAATTGGAGGTTCCAAGAAACTGAGCTTCATTTCCCCTACTGATCCATCATGCTCTTTTGAGAAGATGAGATCCGGGAGAGGTTCACTCTCTACCTAATCACCTCCATCTGTCACCAAGAACATAGTGACCTTGGACCTCTCAAAGTGTGCCGTAAGGCAGTTAATATGCAGGACATTTAAAGGGTTCCTGGAAGTCGGGAGATCCACCAGGTAGATGACCTTCCCCTTGCTCTCTTTTAGCTAATATGGCCCAGTCTATTGGTCCTGCAAGATTTGGGGCTCCACTGGCTCAATCATCCACACCTCAACCAGAGTGGCCTTCTGGTGATACCAGAGTTTCTTGACTTTCTGGCTGGTGGCTAAGTTCTCAGTGGCAGTCTTCTAGAACTGCTTCATCTGGGATCTTAGAGCCATCATGTAGCTGACTACATCCTAAGGGGTTTCTTGGGAACTTGCTCCCACCCTTCCTTTACAAGGCTGAGAGGCCCGTTGACATGCTGGTATACAGAAGCTCGAAGGGGCTGAAACTTGCAACAGGACGTCCCACTTCCAGCTCAAGGGCTCTACTAGGCCCATTATTATGCACTTGAGGGTCTTGCTGACCCTTTCAACAAGTCCATTGGTTTACGGTTGATAGGGTGTGGAGAACGTGTAGGTTACTCTACACTCATCCCACATGGACTTCATGTGCACAGACATGAAGTTGATGCCTTGGTCAGACACCACCTCCTTGAGGAAACTCACACCAGTAAATATCTCCATCAGTGCCCTGTCCACAGTGAACACAGTCCCTATTCTCAGAGGGATGGCTTCCGGGTACTTGGTAGAATGGTTCACCAAGACAGAATGAACCTGTTGCTCAAGATTGTCTTGGGACCCAGATGCCCCACAATATCAATGTCCACCCTTTCAAGGGGGGTGTCCACAACAGGAAGGAGAACCAGGGGAGCCTTTTCCTTTCCTCCTGTCTTCCCACTGGCCTGATAGTTTGGACAAGACCTACAGAACGCATCTAAAGTCATTATCACCCATGGCCAATAAAAGTGGTTGACCAGTCTTTCAAAAGTCTGGGTCTGCCCAGATATCCTGCCAGGGGAACATCATGAACCAGTTCCAGTATCAAGGCCCTGTATCACTGGTTGACCACCAACATATGGGTTGCCCCAGGCTCAGGAACCTTAGGCTAACTGGACAGGAGATCATTTTCTCAATAGATGAGGTGATCACCAGAGGTGTCTACATTTGCCTGGGCTTCAGCCTGGTGCTGAACGACCTCAAGAGTGGGGCACTCATTCCGCGCTTGACAGAATTCTGCCTGGGAAGGGTCTCCTTCAGCTTGCAATCCGCCCAGTTCAAGTAGGTTTCCAATGGCAGCAATGCCTTCCCCAGTAGGTTGTGGAGCATCCCCCCTCACGTTCTGCTTCCTCCAGGACAGTGGGAATTTCTGGGGCAGATTTCCTACACACCCTGCCCCTCATCTTCTTGGCAGGTGCCTGGGCCATTGTTCCAAGCTCCAGGACCTTGTGTGAACAGAGCTCCACCTAATTCCAGAAGGTGTGCTCCACATTATTACCCAACACGCAATCCACTGGCATGGCTGGACTCACACCTACCTTCAAAGAACCTAAGATCCCCCCATTCAAAGGGAACCAGGGAACCAGAGCCACTGGGTAATGACTCTCGTGGTTGTCAGCAGTAACCCCCTGATGCACTGGATTGGGAAGTACCTGCTCTGACAACACCAGATGACACTTGCCAGTACTCATACTTGCTTCTGTGTCTCTCAAAGACTCAATCCTCTGTTAATTGATGGTGACCCACTACCTGTACTTCTTGGTTTTACTAGGCATGTCAGTCTTGGGTACCATTGCTTCTACCAGGGACCCTAAGGTGATCTCTGCACTTCCCTCTGTATTAACCGGGACAACCTTTTCTCCGAGCCCTACATTAGCCATTACCGGAATCTGCCCACCAGTGGGGGGCTGCTGCCTGTTTGGGAAGTTGGGGGTCTCTCTTTGAGTGCCTACACCTGTAACACTCAAAGTACTTGTGAAGTGACCAGATTTCTTCTTCATATGGAACCCTCCCTTCTTCTGGTCAGGATTGGGATGGGAATACTTTCCCAGGAAACTCTTTTGGGGCCTTTTCAGAACTCAGTTGTTTTACTTGTGTCTCCCCCTCTTTCTTCTGGTGAGGAGCCTGCACCCCCCCAGATACCTTCTTGTGGACCCTGGTGCTGAGCCAGTGATCCGCCTCCTTAAAAAGTTCTTGAGGGCTAGTTAGCTTGTTGTCTATCACTTTTTGGTAAAGCTCTGAAAAACAATGACTGTACAAGTGCTCTTTGGAAAGCAGATTGTACAGCTCCTTATAAGTGTTTGCTTCACTTCTCTGGCTGTCCTTGAACTTCAGCCTACACTTTTCAGGGGTGAGTCCATTCTTTTGGATAAGGGTTGCCTTCAAGGGGTGAAGGGGATATTTCATCCTGTGATCTTTACCCAAGGCCAACAAAGAATCCATCCTCTCTGTAGGGATGTGCCACTGCAGAATGGTGCCCCAGTCTCCCTCAGGGACGTGTACATTTCAAAGGCTACCTCGTAGACCTCAAACTACTTATTTATGTTGTCCCCCACTATGAAGCTAGGCACATGAAAGAATTGGTTTGTTACGCTGCCGCTGCCGCTTTAGAACTATTGCTGCAGTTTTAAACATTGTTGGAGCACTTTGCTCCTTTTAAATTGTGATTTGTTGTGCTGCTAAATTTGCTATTTCCACAAATCGGATTTAGGTGATAACCTTATCTTTTAACTTTAATCCTCCTCACTCCCCCCATGCTCGCATTGCCTGCACATTAAATTGAAGTTACACTACTCACCATTTGGGTGAAAATCGCGCCGCCTCACTCCCGACCGCCATCTTGGGTGTGGGCTCAGAGACGCTCCCAAGACGCCTCTGGGGGTAGCGCTTTAGTCTTTTCGAGTGCTCTTTGGTAAATACTACTTAAGGGACTAGTTGGCTGTGCGTAGGACAAAGAATTGGTTTGTTACACTGCCGCTGCCGCTTTAGAACTATTGCTGCATTTTTAAACATTGTTGGAGCACTTTGCTCCTTTTAAATTGTGATTTGTTGTGCTGCTAAATTTGCTATTTCCACAAATCGGATTTAGGTGATAACCTTATCTTTTAACTTTAATCCTCCTCACTCCTCCCATGCTCGCATTGCCTGCACATTAAATTGAAATTACACTACTCACCATTTGGGGGAAAATCGCGCCGCCTCACTCCCGACCGCCATCTTGGGTGTGGGCTCAGAGACGCACCCAAGACGCCTCTGGGGGTAGCGCTCTTGTCTTTTCGAGTGCTCTTTGCCATATACTGCTTAAGGGACTAGCATGCAAGCACGCAGCGCACGCGCGCAGCGGAGCGCCGGAGGAGCGCCAGAGGAAAGCCCGTCTGCGCCCGTCCGTGCCAGTACGGGCCCAGGGGCCAGAACCCATCGTCCACCTCACATATACTCCCTGGATACCCTTCGGGCTCTACGGACAGGTAATTTGGGGCTAGACACCATAACACTAGCTAAGCTGCGGAAAGAAGCTTTGCTACAGGGAGAAGGCGAACCTAAACGAGCCAAGTGTCCGTCACACCCCTTTAGGTCCCGAGGGTTCAAAATCGCGACGCTGAACACGCGCTCCTTGCAAAAGCACCATTTGGAGGTTTTTTCACTCCTTGATGCTGGCGAGATTGATATCCTTGCCCTTACAGAGACATGGCTAGGTACCTTCTCTACGCCGGACATACTGGCGGCTTTGCCTCCGGATTTTGACGCATTATGGTATAATCGCCCTAATGACTGTAGAGGAGGGGGAGTTGCCTTCTTATTTAAAAAAAGTCTTAAGGTGACACAAGTCGTAGCTGAAAACTGTGACTGTGCGGAGCTCCTGGGGATAAAAATTTCACTCAAATCCTCCTGTATCATGTTGCTGGTTGTGTACCGCCCACCATAGAGCTCGCCAGATTTTAATGATGCCTTCCTGGAGCTCTTGGTGGATTTGGCCTCCAGATATAAATCCCTTATGGTGGTAGGGGACTTCAACTACCACTGGGATAAGGTACCTAGAGACCCCACAGAGGTAGAATTCGAGAACAATCTTACCTCTCTTAACCTACAGCAATTAGTAGTGGGACCTACACATGAGAAGGGCCATACACTAGACTTAATCTGGTCCTCCATATCCCAGACAGAAATAACTGAGGTCAGTCCTTGTATATGGACAGACCATTTCTTGATTAAGTGCTGGGTTCCAGGAGACCCTTCACCTGCAGTGTCTAGTCTTTTGTGGAGGAAGGTCAGGTCCTGGAAGAAGATAGAAGCAGATTCTTTACTCTCCACGCTGCTTTCCACTTCACCTTCTAAGATGAGGGAGTCGAACCTAGACTCCGATACTACAGCCCTTATGGCCTGGATCCGTGCCGCCCTGGACAAATTGGCTCCTGAGCGGCTGGAGAAGACTAGAGCAAAAGGAAAGGGAGCACTGTGGTTTGACGCCTCACTTAGAGAAAAAAACAAGCTCTCCGCAAGGCGGAAAGAAGGTGGAGAATTAGCTATAGCCCTGCGGAATCAGAAACCTATAAAAGGCTTCTCTCAAAATATAAAGCCGATATCCCGGTAAGGAAGTCAGCCTTCTATGAGAATAGGATTAGAGGGGCCACGAATAAACAAAGGGAGACCTTTGCAATCCTAAGGGAATTAATGCAGCTGAATGGGATGATTCCCGCTAGTGACCAACCCGACTGCGACACCTTTCAAAGGTTCTTTCTTCAGAAAGTACAGAACATTATTAGGGACATCACAGAGATCCCAGTTGAACCTCTGGTGTCATCTTGCCCTGCTAGTCAAGAGCCGGTAGGGATGCTGAACAGCTTCCCATGTATTGACGAGGAGAGCTTGGCTGAGCTTGTCGGCCAAGTCAAGTCAGGCTCTAGTACGGATCCATGCCCACCGAGAATCTTTCAAATGGCCCTATCTGGTATTCAAACTCAGCTGTTGAGCCTACTGAACGATTCATTAGAGGTGGGCTATCTCCCAGTCCAGCTGAAGGAAGCTAGGGTCTCTCCCCTCTTAAAGAAAGCAGGAGCAGACACCAAGGCTTTAATGAACTATAGGCCTATCTCGCAGCTGCCATTCCTGGGCAAAATCCTGGAAAAACACGTTCTGAACACACTGGCTGGCTACCTGGAGGAACATGGTTTACTCCATGCCAGGCAGGCGGGTTTTCGGCCCCAACATAGCACAGAGCTAGTGATGGCCACTGTCACCGATGAGCTGAGAATCAGGGCGGATAATAAACAGCCTTGTGCCCTGATTCTGTTGGACTTATCAGCGGCATTCGATACGGTCAGCCATACCATCTTGCTGGCCCGTATCGCAAAGCTGGGAATAACAGGACAAGTGCTCAAGTGGCTTGAATCTTTTCTGACGGGTCGCACCCAGAGGGTGCAGCTGAGAGATCAGCTATCCGAGGCAAGTGACGTGATCTGGGGTGTTCCCCAGGGGTCCGCTTTGTCCCCCCTGCTTTTTAATATTTACCTACAACCCTTGGTGGAGGAGTTAATGCATAGGAATTGTCAAATTTTTAACTATGCTGATGATACTCAGCTATTGGTCCGGCTGGAAGACACAAGGGAAGCACAGGAATCGGTAAGGAACTTGCTCCGATTCACTGTAAATTGGATGACCAACAACCTTCTGAAAGTGAACGCAGAAAAAACAGAGGTGTTGGTCATCACAAACCGAGTCAACCCTTGGTGCGACCTATTCTGGCATCCAGAACTAGGTACAACACTCATTTCTGGTAGGGTGGTTAAAAGCTTGGGGCTCAAGATTGATGTAGACCTTTCCATGGCCCCTCAAGTCTCGGCGGTGGTGGGGTCTTGCACGGGGGTGTTGAGGCAACTGCGTAAGTTAGCACCTATGCTATCAGCCCCCACTCTGCAGTCCATTGTGTCCGCCACTGTCATCTCGAGGCTGGACTATGGCAATGCCTTATATCTTGGCCTGCCCCAGAAGTTGTTGAGTAAACTGCAGGTGGTGCAGAACGATGCGGCCAGGCTGATCTATTCCCTACCTAGGAACTTGCACGCAACTCCACTTCTCCCGAAGCTACATTGGCTGCCTGTTAGGCTTAGAGTGCAGTTTAAGTGTCTCTGCATGGCTCACAAGGCAATTTTCGGCAAAGCCCCAGAATACATTAAACAGCGCCTGAGGAAGTACATTCCAGGCAGAACCTTGCGTTCGGGTAAGGCCTCCAACTTGATTCAATCGAGAATTAAGTTAAAATCTAAAGGGGGCAGGGCTCTATCTGTACTTCTTCCGCAATTGTGGAATGAGCTACCGGCTAGCCTGAAGGTAGACTCGCAGCTATTGTCTTTCAGGAAGAACTTGAAGACTTATTTGTTTAAAAAGATAACATCCTCGCCCTAATTAGGGTGGACGGCGGAGTGACCTAGGAGACAGCAGGTTATGTTCCTTTTCTGTGTGAGCGCTTAGAGACCGGTGGTGATAGGCGCTATACAAAAACACTATAACATAACATGGTCTTTAGATATGTGGACTCTCCTTTCCTCATGGAACACATTGGTTTCACTGCCACCATTGTTGCTGGACCCTGTGCTTTGTTTGGCCTCCATGTCCAGCTCCCTAATACTCTCTTCTGTACCTACAAGATGTTTTTTCTTCCAAGGCTCTCTCGCTCTCTGCCTCAGCCTTTGTTTCCTCTAGAGCCTTCTCCTTGGAAGCCTCCCTGTTTGCAGAGACCCCCATTCTGCGTTTGGCCATCTGCAGCCTAAACTCCCTTTCTGCATATCTGTCCGCCAGTTCCTCTGAGAAGCCGCTGAGAAGCTGCTGTCATTGGCCCTGAATCTGGCAATGGCCTATCTCTCCTTTAGGGTCACAGACAAGGTGTTGTCATCACTCCTTTCCATCACCCTCTCCTACTCCTCTTCAATGTCAACCTCTTGAGGGTCAGGAACTCACTCCAACAGAGGCCAGCAGGGCTCAGGCAAGTCCAGTTGCAGGTCCAGACATGTCCAGTGAAGCAGGCAGGGAGACCTCTGGAGTTTATTGTGTCCCTCTAGCTCAGAACAGGAGGCCCGCTAACTTGACCTTGAAGACACTAGTCCTCAAATGAAGAGTGCAGATCCAGTTTTGCTTTTCAGACAGCAGGGCAGGCCTCAGGCAGCAGGGCAGTCCTTCTTCTGTAGTATCCACAGAGGGCCGGAGGGTCCCATTTTCATACCTGGCGCCCACTTTAAAGTGGGAACAACTTATGGAGACTTCTCCCTAGAGAGGTGCCTGGAATTTCATGCCTCCCTGCCCTGGTCCCAGTCTTTTTGCATGCACAATAGGCTAGTGTGAATTCCTTTGTGTGCGAGCTGAGGCAGTGCATTTGAAGTGCTAGTGTGACAAGTGACAGCTCCGCCCCCTCATCAAGTCAGGATGACCCATCTGGCCAACACCCAGCCCTCTACTGTGATACTGTCAGAGAGGAATACATAAAAGCCAACAGTCAACTACACCTAGCCATGTGACCACGAATACAGGCTGCAGGCACCAAATGGTTAGGACAAGAAAATACGCACTTTCTAAAAGTGGCATTTTCAGAATTGTGACTTAAATCGAACTTTACTATTAAAGAGGGCTTTCAATTATAATTCCTCAGACACCAAACATAGCATTTCTACCTGCTCCCAAACACAAGCTATCACTTATTAAATGTAATCCTATGGGAACGCTATCCTATGGGAAAGGTAGGCCTTGCAATAGTGAAAAATTAATTTAATAATTTTATACTACCAGGTCATGTAAAACTTAAATGTACATGTCCAAGTGGCTAAATAATGCACCCTGCCCCATGGGCTGTTTAGGGCTGACCCTATGGGTGATTTATATATATTAAAAAGGAAGTATTAGGCCTGTCTAAAGGTTTATTTTACCTGGTCGAAATGGCAGTTTTAAACTGCACACACAGGCTGCAATGGAAGGCCTAAGACATGTTTCAGGGGCTACTTAAGTGGGCGGCACAATATGTGCAAAAGGAACAAATGATGGATGGAATGCTGAACAATGCAAACATTCACCCCCAGTCACATAGATCTGGATTTAATCCATCATTCTTTTGCTAACCACTCCACCCCAGTTTGGAACCAGCCATTTGCAAATCAGTATTGACCCTGTGCCTCATGGGAACAGTCCACCCCAAGCTGCCAAGCCAGGTCCCCCTGAACCAGAAACAAGTATCCTGGGACCGGTTTAAAGGAGAGAGAACAAGCTTTTTAGCACTTGTTGAAGTGGTGGTAGTGGTAGTACAATGTGCAGGGTCCTACACCCATCAAAAGGGAATTCAGCAAAACAGGACAAGTGAACACAAAACCCTAGGATGTCAGGTCTAACAGCCATTGTCTAGGTAACCATCTCTCTTAAATTGGTGTGGCATGAACAAAGTGTGCAGGTATAACAAGAAGGGCAAGAGACAAGAAACGCATCGCTGTCCATTGAGCAGAAAGAAGGCATGTGGCATAGTGCGTCCAGCTGGCGGTGTGAAGAAGGAAGGGAATGAAAATATTTGCTGTACCATAGTGAAATGTCAACTGGCTAGCTGAACGGAGCAAAGGAAAATTGTTTGTTGTCCGCCAAAGTACAAGAACATACAAACTGGGATCTTCATGATGCAGATCAGGCAAAGCCCAGGTGTATGGTGAAACTGTTGAGGTGGACACACTAAAGGGAATGGGTTAAAAACTCTGTGCAGGCACAAGGCTAAGTACTGGCCACAAAAATGCTACTGATGGTCTGGATGGGTCTGGTTTGGGCATAGGGAGATACCAAGGGAAATAGGAAGGGGTCGCAACCCCAGAGCCTGACAGTGACATGGAAGGGGTTGATGTGAGGAAAGGTTCCCTGCTAAAGAACGGAAGTGGCACAGAGGGAGATGCATCTGCAAGGTAAGCTCAAGGCAGTGAGTGTGAGGTGAGAGACAGCAGGAAAGGGGCAAGACAAGAACAAGAGACAGTGGTCTACATATGGCAATGACTGCTGGAAAGTGGCAAGAGACAAGTGGTTGAAACCTGCGAGGAGTTGTCTGGAGATGGGAAAATTGGTGGTTGGCAAGGGACAGGGATCCTGGGGTACAATAGGGGAGAAAGATGAGGTAAGAGTGGGCAAACTGCAGCCTGAAAAAAAGGATAGCCCTGCAGGGGAAGGCAAAAATGCCAGCCAGATGATCAGTTTGTGAAGTATTAAAAATGAAAAAGCACGTTGGAATCCTCTTAACACATATCTGAAACACAGGGGGGATAGCTTCAGAGGTCAAGTGAAGGAGGGTTGGTGAGAGTGAGTCAGGAGGGGTTCTAAAAGTAGCCACCTTAAGGGAAGGTGAGAGTCGGGTTACCTGCAAGAAGGGCGATGATCTCACTCTACAGGCTGAGAAGGAACTAGGCAGTGAAGCAGATAGGTGAGGGAGAAAATGGAAAAATGTTGATAGATCAAAAGGTGAAGAACAGACAAAACTTGCTTTGTGGAACTGCTGTGGATCACTAACTGAAGAGTCCAAGATAAAGGATTTGGGTGGGGCAAGATTATAAACGTTTTAAGCAGCTGCACAGGGAAAGGATTTGCAGAGAAGGGTCTGAATAAAATAAATTGCAATTGTCTAGCCAGCCAATACTTCCATTTTACATAGAAACGTGGATTTCAGGTTTTCAAATTGATACCATTGTAAATTGTGAAATGTTCCCACAGCACATCACTATACATGGATGGGGTAAGAACGGCACTGGGTAGCTTTAAATGTATAGAACGGCTGTGGTATGATAATGATTTTTGTAAGAATAGGTGAGGATCAGCTGGCAGTGTGCAAGATGTTGGACACTCAGCTTGCGGGTGGGTAGAGCCATCTGCACCAGTTTACTCGGACAGTGGTTTATCAGCACAGGTGCATGTCGACCCCATTCAGCCCATGGCCAATATTCATCTGTGACATCTCGGAGACTCAGGGGGGCCCTCATCACATTTTGCGGGGGGAGTGGAATAATTTTGCGTTACACCACTGTTTGGGGTTCAGCTGCTCCCAGAAAGGTGAATGAAGGGGAAAGGAGAAACTCCATCTTCTGGCAAAATATTGTCAAAGGAGAACAACAAAGGGATCATGAAATTTACAGCTGATGAGAAATTGTAGAAGGAATAGAGAGATAGCCAGCCTTGGACCAGTGGCAAGTAAAACTGGACAGGAGACTGGCAGGTATGGATTATAGATTACATAGGTCAAATTGAAGACTGGGGACTAATCAGGTTTGTTAAGAGGGTGAGGGACTGAGTTATAGTTTTTTTCATGTGTTAGTTTGATGGTAGAGACGTATTAGCGTGTATGGCAAATGGGTCTGATAACGCATATAGAGAGTTTTTTCTGCCTCCACAATAAAGCAACCTTTTTATAGCATGTCTTTATGTCCTTAAGCCAGTGCCCAATGGGAGCTGAGAGGATTAACCCCTACATTCGGGGACATTGGTGTGGGGCAGAAAAGCTTGTGGTTTGACAGTGGCAGGCCTGCCCTCAACTGCAGCTTTCCCTAAGGGAATCATTAATTCCCGTGTGTGATGCTACACGCCCACTTCAAGCTGATAAAACTTGTCCCGGTTGGTGTGTGTTCTAGGCAGGATAGGGCGACGAGAAATGTAATGTAAACTTGTTTCATAATTGACAGATGTAACAGAAAAATAGAACAGAAGAATATAAGTGGGAGTCATATCTGCAGTCCATTTGATGAGGAGGAGTGGAGAGGATAGGAGTTGGCCTAACGGCTAGGGCTGTTGACTCCGAATTGACCTCGAATCTGGGGAACTGGGTTCGAGTCTCGGCAATGATGCTGAACATACTGTGATTCTGAACAAATCACTTAATCTCCCCGCGCCTAACAAAAATGTATGTGTCCTCAAGTAATGCAACTGATGCTATGTAAAGCGCTCTGATACCGGATTCTGGTCAAGTTTGTGCTATATAAAACTCTGTAAAATAAAAAAATTATGGAGTAAAAGGGATATAGGATATGTAAGAGCCAAATATCTCGTGCTCCGATAGGGGCTAGTAGGGTTTTACAGGGCAAGTTGGCATGGTAAAGTAATGGTAGCCCTTAGAAAAGATAAAAGTTCAGGTGAGGAAAGCTGGGGAACTGGGAGTGGGACTGACAGCGAACAAGGAGTGGGTTTATTTGTTTATAGGATGGCGAGACGTACTTGCTTCATGTCTTAGCTTGTAGGCAGGGACTTATGCATATTGTAAGCTCTATCCTGCCTCAACAAAGCAACTTTTCTAGCAACCTTATGTCAGTGTCTGCGGGTCCTCCAACCGGTCTCTGATCAATGCCACCATATTATGGGGATTTGTTTAATTCAACTAGTACAATAGCCCATTTTTAGCACGAGTCTGGCACCAATACCCAATATGTCTATGTTCAAAATAAATACAGACATTTTAATGAAGAAAAAGTGAAGCAATAAATGTAAGTAATAACCCTTCCATACCTTCCTGAGAATGACCATCTTGACTCATGCCCCTTTTGGGAACCTGTGTAGGGTGAGAGAAGAATAAAACGTCAGACAACACAGTAGACAAAAGTAACTCAGCAGCATTAATGAAAGGAGAAACATGCGGCTTCGCGCAATCTAGAAGAAAGATTAGTATAGAGAACAGAAGCAATGCAATCAGGCAACTCACCATCCTGAGAGGAATGCGGTGCACTATAGGGTGTGACTGCATTGAGAGGTAACCCGTGGGTTTCCTGGGTGAAATGTACTTCAGGAACTTCAGTCTGTGCACTTGTAAGAAGTACTAGTATTTATGCCCATGACTAACACATTTATTGGGGAATGCTAGGCTAGCCCTTTTGGGCATAGATGTTATGATCCTAATGTGGCCACACAGGCACTTCTCAGCATGCCTGCTATACATTCGGACAGTACGGTAAGTTCTAATCAGGGGCGCGTTACTTTAATGCAAGTGCAAAGGCACTTAGCAGGGGCGTGTTTTATTTTGCACTTCCTGCAAATCTTACCAGAGCGGTTATTGTTTTAACAAACGTTATTTGCTTCTTTTGGCAGAATTGCTTTTCCTTTAATCTACTACCAAACACTCAGCATGGTTGTTATGCCTTAAATGGACAACATTCATTTTTCGGAGCAGGGCTGATATACTGATATACTCTCAATGAAAAGTGTTTGCACTTCCTGCAGAGCTTCTAGACTTCCATGCACCAGTAGAGCAATTTCTTAGCAGGCTCCTATTCTTTTAATTAGACTTTCAAGATTATATAAATGTCTTTATCCCTTTTTATAACAAATGAATCACGAACACTTATTAAAACATTTCAAATAGTATGTCACAACTCAATGTACGAGACCTGTCATAACCAACATGACTAAAGTGTTTATCAGCAAATTGCATCTGTTCATCCTTAATACTTCTTCCTTGAAACCCTGGCTTATCAAACCGAAGGGCTGCCTCACAACTAACCCTTGCAGCTTTGGTCCTGAGGATAAATGGACAGATATATCAAGGGAATTTAATGGACTCAGACTCTAAAAGTAACAATAATTGCTCGGCGGCCGTGCTATAGATGGAGGGACTGCAGTCCATAAGCAGAGGACTAGATGGGCTTTTGCCCTCTAAAGGGACTTTCAGAAGTTGGAGTTATAGTGAAGATGCTGTGGGACAGAATTCAACAACTTAGCTACTGCACAAACAGTGACCATGCACCAAACCGAAACTTCTGGTGATGAGATTATCATATGGGAGGTTGATAAGGAGCCCTCGGGAAGTCTGAATGAAGGTCTCCGCTGGAAACCACATACTTAGGCTATCTGGTTTTAGGTTTAAATCTATAATAACTGATAAAGCCCTACCGAAAGGAAAACAGCCATCACCGGTGTAAACATATAAACACTGAAAAAACACCTTTACAACCACAAACTAAGTGCCATTCAAAGAAAGGAAAGGATGAGTGAAAGATACATTTTTCATTCTTCCTGAAGGGGCCAATAAAATGCAACTTCGTTATACAAGGTAGCATCAAGAAAGACTGGGCTAACATTATTCTGCTGGAGTTTTGTTGTTTAGGGATGTCACTAAAACATTGTCTCGTCTTCCTTCTGCTTTTTTCAGTTTTGTGGTCTTTGGTCTAAAGATGCAGTGTTTAGAAGCATGTTTTAGGTCTTATTTAGTTATTTTATACACTGTAGAGAATCGGGAAATATCAAAATCATATTTGATATTTTGGCTATATTTGATTTCACCGATAGGTAAAATGACTGGTTTCATAAGAATCTTTCCTAATATGTACCATCACATTTACCCATAGACAGAGAATGGGTGAAATACTTTGATTCATCAGCCCCCTTTTCTAGTGAGTCAGAATTGATTGTAAGTGAATTGCCAAACACCCCAAGCTTTAAACATTCAATGTAAGATGTAGTGGCAGGTATATGTGAAAAGAATGTTGCCACCAAGCATCTGAGATAGTGGTGAAAACATGACACCAGACGTTTGGTAAACATGGAAAGCAGTGTCACTTAAAATGCTGCTGAAAAAAGTCCCTACCAAGTTCAATAAAGATTGGAGTGATATTGTTTGTATTTGCAGCAATTCAGCTATGTATGTGAAAAAGTTGTATGATGGTCTGTCAAAATTGATACCTGAGCTGAAGTGCTTCCCTGTAAGAGATTCTTGTCACTTGCTAGATGGTATGCTGAAAGTATCTTTACAAGCTTCAGAGTTAATGAAGAATGCTATTGACTTTGTAGTCCATTCTGGTGCAGTAAAAATGTATTTGGACCGCATATACCCTGTGCACACGCTATCTATACAGATGCACTATCAGTGCAGAAAGCAAGCAATAATTAAAATTAAATTAAAACTCCATAAACACCATACAAACACTGTTTCCGTTGTTTTTAATGGCGCGGAAATGTGTAACCACTGATAACCACTGTTTTTTCAAGGTATTGAAAAAACTGGAAAAAAACTCACCAGAATTTACCAAAAATAGAAACTGAAAACAGGAAAGCCTACACATACCTTATTTTGGGTTCTAGTCTTAAGGTTCTTGAGTCAGGTTTATATTTGATAGGGAGCTAATGCAAAGTTATTTAGGGCTGGTGTGCTGTGATCAGATTACTTCAAAGTAAGTTCGAGAAGGCAGCAAAGTTCTTGGCTGCAGAATCATAAGTAGAACAAAAGGTCATGGCAGTTCACTAGGGCACTCTTGGTTGATCAGGGACCAAGTGGTCACTCTCTGGGGTAGGGCTGGAGGAAGGAAGAGATCACAAAAGGGGAAACAGGGGGAATGGATATACGACGTGGTGAAGAGTTGACACACTGTGCTGATGGCTCGTAAAATAATCCACATTACCCCGTGTGTAGCTCTTTCACTGGCTTCCCCTCAAGACATCTACCAGTGAAGTCACCAAAGAAAGAGCTCCTTGGATATTGTGCAATTGGGAACTCAACCCCAGTCACCTGCGGTCACACAATACAATAGCCCTCCTGCAGTGAAGCACATCTGAACTTCAAATCATCCGGTTGTGGCCACAGGCAAAAGGGATGGTGGAGCGATTACCATTTGCCACACTGAAAATAACCATTTGTAGCATCCTACCAGCCCCGGTATTCACCAATAACTACACCATACAGAGAGTAGTTGCACATGTGTCTATTCTGTAAGTCAGAACTCAACAAAATAAGCCAGTCTTCAACTCATCCATCCAACGCTCATGTTACAGGCCTACGGTGTACAGTGTGCACCAAAAGAGTTCCAGGATTCCTTTATTTACAGGACACTACACCGTTCAACAAGCCGAATACGACAGACGTGAAGTACAGTTGGCACTAAATGAGGTATTGAGGGCATACTGGAACATGCCTCATGGCACTACTGGGAAGGCCCCAGCAACCATCATGCTAGGGAGGGAGGTATGCACTAGGATCCCCAACTGGAAGAAATCAGCCATGACATCAAGTTGAGTAAAAGAACGAGATGAACTTCATGACAAAGATAAGCAGCAAAAGGACAAGATGAAGAGATATGTTGATGCACGTCGGACGGCTCAAAAATCAGACTTAAAAGAAGGAGACAGTTTTCTTGTCAAATAAGAGCAGAAAAAGAAAACAGACACCTGATATGCCAACAAACGCCTACAAGTAACGGCCAGGATGGGAACCATGGTCACAGTCAAAGCAGATGACAGGAGAGTGACTCCCAACATATCACACTTCAAAAGGTACACCCCAGCAAAAACAGTGTCAGGTTCACCTCTGAGGAAGGTACCGAGAGTGACAGACCCCGCACAGAAATATCCGTCAATGACCACGTCCCACTCAGACAATCACGGCACATTCCAAGGAAACCAGTAGGACTCACTGAAGACCTGTAAGGCACTGGTCAGAATGACTAAGGGGACACGGGAGGATCGGGAGCCATTATTCAAGTGGGGAAGATGTAGCATTGGAGGTAGAACAAAAGGTCATGGCAGGTCACTAGGACCCTGTTGGAGGACCAGGGACCAAGTGGTCACTCCCTGTGGGTGGGGCTGGAGGAAGTAGCAAAAGGGGAAACAGGGGATATGGATATACGACGTGGTGAAGAGTGGACACGCTATGCTGATGGCTCATAAATAGATTAACTCATGTGTGGCTCCTTCAGCCACTTCCCCACACAACATTGGCTTTCTGATGTTTGTGCATGATGTTATTAGAGAGTCTAAGGTAAATACCACTGCAACAGCCAACAACTAAAAACTCTTCACTATTGCACAAGCTGTTGAAAGTATAATGGCCTATCGCAATTAACTATACATATCGGTCGTACCAAACTTAGGGAACCACAGCCCGCTTCTTATCAAACATCACTCCTATCCACACGGCTTATCAAACATCACTCTTAGCATCTGTTAATTGTCTCATTGTGCTTAGCCCTTATGAATATGTTTACTATTATTTTAAGTTGGCAGCTACCAATCCAAACCAACATTATTTGTCACAAACGTATTGCTTTAAACGACGAGTCTCTTTCACGTCCCCCATTCCCTTATTCCTGCACGCACGCGATGTTGAGCAAACAAAACATAATGACACATATGATTTCTTTTTCTCTAATTCCAATTTTTTAAACAATTAATGACTTATGAAATATGATGTTTTTATGTATATTTATAATGTGCTTTTATGGCTATTTCATAGCTGAATAAAGTAAGAATTGAATTGACACATTTCATATTGTATAACTCCAACCCCCATGTACACATATGACAAGAATTTATAAATTGAACAAATCTAAACTAAGGTGTTTACCAGCCATATATACTTCACTAGTAAATATTTCATTTTACAAAACCCTACAAACAAAGCATACTGGGGAAGTTAACAAACTCTGCATAACTTCCTGTAGTTGAATAACACAGTGTGCAGTGTTTACTGACTTAGCTAAACAGCACCTCAGGTCAGACAGTTGTTTTCCGCATGCAATTCGGGGTGTTCCGTAGGCAATCAGGGACTGGATGGTGCAACGCACAACCATATTTTTACTGACTTAGCAGATGGGGCAAGTAGGACTGGGATAAAGTAATTTAGTAGCATGTCTTTGCGAAATTTCCCTCTAAGCCAGTCCAGGTCTGTTATACAAAATATTTGTATGTCAAAGTGTCTAATAAATACCAATATAAGGTGCAAAGCATTACATAAAATTATTAAAACTAAACTTACCAAGAAGTGGAAAGTCACTCGTTCTCGGGGAAGAACGGGTTACCAATTCAAAAAAAGTACTGATTCGTAACATCTTACATTTGTATTCAAATTGCAAAATGGACAACATTTGAATGTTTTTTTCCATTTTCACAAATAATCAGAGTAATAACGGATGGTGCATTAGACAAAGTGGTAGGAATGAAGTGTGTGTGACAATGGATGAGGGTTTAAGAGTGGATACAGAGAAGAGTGAGTGGATGGGGGTATTTTGCCAGTGTGTGGAAGTGTGTTGACAGGAAATGACGGAGTGGACGGGACCAGAGGGTGGAATGCTAACTCAACAGGGGCGGCCTCACACGTGGACTGGGCACAGGGCTTGGCTGGAGCAGGGTTTGATGGCGGCCTGCAGCGGATGGGGGCAGGGCCCGGCTGAAAGGACAAGCCCTGCGGCCAACCCCCAGGGAGTATCGCGGGCATTGACGGCCTACGTAAGGTCAAAGTTGGTAGAGTATACAGTTGAAACCCCCCAGAAATTCACTGAAAAGGACACAGATAAAATGATGGTTAGAATTGATTACAACACATTACAATACGTTTGAAACATTTTACATGTTTATAACGCCTTAACATACTTCTCAAAACCAGTTTAGGTACAATTATGGGTAGAAAGAAAAATAAAAAAACAATGAAAATACTCAGTTATGGTCACCTCCACAATCCATAACTTGCAAAACAGCGAGGCAAACCATAGCCCCAACAACTACAAAACCAATGACATATTCACAAATCATCTTATTGAGTATTAATGGTAATGGGATATGTCACCTGGCTTGTGAGATCCTTCGTGACGTATGTGATTGTGTCTGCTGCATCATGGGGGAGATCATGAGCATTGCATTTGGATCTGGTGATATGGCGCGCGAGGTATGGATTTAGTGTGCAAGTTCAGGATAGTGCCATAAGTGGCAAATGTCTGTGGTTTTTCACTTTAATGTGTAACCATAACAGTGTTTTTAAACATATGTATAAACTGATATCTATATTTCATATATAAAACCCAAAAGTGTATGATTTGTGAGGAGAAGAAATGCAGTGCACTTCATAAGGCAATATTTAACGTGGCTGAAAACAAATACGTTTTTGATCAATAAATAAGAAGTGTAAGGGGAATGGCATTATATTTATAACACTGTAAGAAGAAAAGATGATAGAGTCAAAATCCCTTTAATTTTCACCATATATATAAGGTAAAGCTGTGTGGTCATTTATAAGACTTTTTTTAACACACAGCTTTAGCATACATATATGGTGAAAAATAAAGGCTTTTAACATTTAAGGTTAAATACTTTAAATCAAAAACGCGTACTCTATCATCTTTTCTTCTAACATTTTTATAAATAATATGCCCTTTCCCTAATGCTCCCTATTGGTTGATCAAAAAATTTATATATTTTCAGCCACGTTAAATATTTCCTTGTGAAGAGCACTGCATGTCTTCTCCCCAAAAATTGAATACCCTCATTGAGGAAGCTGAATCAATTATCAACGATGGTCAGACCCAGAAGGGGCCAGTGGCCACATCCAAGGTAACCTATTTTTTCATTCAACCCGAAAAACGTGTATCACCTACTGCGACCGGTCACTCTACTCAGACCACTGCCCCTGTTCCTTTAATTGTCCATCAGGGTACCTCTCATACCAAAGGCCTTAATGCCCACGTGGAAAAAGAACCACTCAAACAACTTTCAACTGTAGTAACAGGTTTGCAGCGCTCAAAATTCACATGGAGCAACAGAGAGCCAACTCGCCCATACCTATGGACTCTAATAACAATGTACAATGTATCCTTTTATTAAAAAAAACATTCTTCATCTTACGAGCAAACTCACAGACGAGATAGAGCAGTTAAAAGCTGAAGTAACACAACTATCTCAGAAAGTGCATGACCTCCTAACAAGTGGTCTGTGCACGGGGGGCCCATGGTGCCCCAAGACCACTTGTCGAACAGTCTACTATGACTGATGCCACACAAGTGACTTTAATTAGCAATCCTATAAATCCAGTAATGCCACCCAGTGAACCTTGAGTGTCCACCAACCAGTTTACTCACAGGCCGATGAGGACAGAATCAATCAACACTCGTCCTGGAGCACCTATTAGTAATAGTTCTAGACCTCGAGATTGGCCACCGTGTAGGTCCCCTTTGATTCCTTTCTCTGTTGCTCCGCTTTTCTATCATGAGCCTAATTTTGGGAGCCAGTCTGCATCCAGATATTCTCCCTCAACTGAGGGCGTACACAGGACGCGAAATTCTTGCCATCTCACTGCTCTCCGTCGCAACTCCACCCCGACCAAAAGGGAGAGCTGCACTGTATCTACTATATACATGGTGAATGTCCCCAAATTGAGGGAAAAGGTGAGAGGGAATACAGATTCTTTGATCTACAAGGTCACACTCTGGATTAGGAGACAGAGACGATGTCTATTTCTTATCCATTCTGATATTCTCTTCGGCCAACGTATAACGACAAGGACTAATTTCTCTGATGATCTCAAATTAGAACTGGCTAACTACAACCTGGCCGAGGGTTTAGTGAACTTGGATGCAAGATTTCTCTCTCCCTCTGGTTCCAAAATCCAGTTCAAGTAGAATGTTCCTCAACACATTTCTTCTGATCCTCTCCAGGCTTCTAGTTTCTTTCCTGTGTCAGGACACTCAGGTGTGCAGTTAAGAGCTTCTTATTTTGAGCCACACCCCATCCTTTTACCTGATTGTCAACAATAATATATTACTCGATCTGTAGAGGGTCCTTCAGCGTTGTCAAATATCCCTCCAAGCCCCCTGCTCCTTTCTACTAGCCCTTCAAAAGACATTGGCTACAACTCCATGGAATCCCTGGTATTACTAAAGAACCCCTTTCCAGCGATCCACCAACAAGTACACTAATCCTCTCCCCTAATCATCTGTCTCATCTGATTTATTAACACCCCAATCCGAATGCTGGCCTTACTTCTGACCCTAACATCGGTATTCTCCGTGCAATACTGACGGTGTGCGCCTCAAGGCTGTTAACCCTCTCTATGGATACTTTCCACATTGTCTTAGTCCAGGAATATTGGGCCATGTCCCCAGTCTATTCAGTAGGCTGTGCCTCCTTTTGCATCAATGCCATAATGGTAGGCCTTGTAAAAGGCTTATAATTTGTGTAATGATCTCCTTGCACTGCACAGTCGCATTAACTACTGTATCTTGGATATTTGGCTATCGGGAGAGCTTCAAGATTTTAAGGTGGTCCCTAGATGGGATAGCGATCACAATGCCTTGGAACTCTCATTATCTACTGATATGTTTCAATACCAGTCTGCTGAGGGAAGGGGCACTCAAACTCTACCAATCCCAAGCAATAACAGAAGAGCCATACAATGGCCTAGCTTTGCAGGTTACTGTGCTTTTTTGGCCAAACTCTACAATGCGTTTTCATCTATTCTGGACCCTCTTGGAGATCCATTTAATAAGCACCTTTTGATGCCGGACATGCACATGAAAATATTTTCTTTCAGAAAAGATCTTAGTACATGGTCTACTAAATAAATTACTAATAAAAGCCATAAACTACTCCATGGCTCGACTCAGAGTGCCATTGAATCAAATCCAACCTCATTAAGGCCATCAAATCCCATAATCCAGCAGCTGTCAGAGACTCTAGGTCATGTTATAAAAACATGTTGAGCACACAAAAAATGAGCTGGGATGAAGCCAATAGATAAGGATAATGTGGTGTTCTAGCAAATTATAGCCCATGGTTATTTAGGCACTACCATTCAGACCAATCATTACGTGTCACCGCATACTTAGGTGAAGCACTTTTCAGAGCTATGGTACTGAAAAAGATTTAGCCTCTATCCATTTTGCGGACAATAATTTGAATGCTTCGGTCATGATACATTAAGGCGACCACCTAGCTTTCTCCTTGGCCTAAACAAGAAAGGCTACATAGGATCTCTCCGCTCAGGGGATCTTCGTAAATCTGAAATTTATATATGGACCACCTACATTAACCACTTATCAGATGACATACTGAATGGAGCTGAACTACCCATTACTGGGGCTGGAGCCTATATCATCCCTATTTACAAGAAAGGTGACAGGAACAATCCAAGGAACTACAGACCCATTAATCTTCTTGACAACCTTCAAAAAGACTTTTGCTCCCAATTACTTGACAAGTTACAGAACTTGATTGAGGACTTTAATATTTTTCGCCATGCCAAGCTGGATTCCAGCAAAACATCAGTACCATTGATCAAATCTTTAGATTCTCTTCGATCACTTGGAAATACATCACCTTACAAAAAGATCACCTGTATGTGGCTGTTATAGATCTAAGAGCAGCTTTCCATTTTCCACCCAGAAGCATCTTATGGGAGGTTCTTAGATCAATGGGAGTTCCTTCCCACCTTTTAAATATTATCGTTAGGCTTCATCAATCCACCTGAGCCCCTAGTCAGATGTGGCAGATCAGGAGAACTGACCGATCCAATACCGAGACGCAAAAGAGTTCAGCAAGGATGTGTTCTGGTCACTACCTTATTCTCATTATACATCAACAGGGTTACAGAACATCTTAACAGTGGTAATATTGATGCTCTGAAACTGAATGGCCCTAAGATTCCAGCAATTCTTTTTGAGGATGACACGCTACTCCTGTCCAAGACCTCCTCTGGCCTTCATTATCTTTTGAATACGTTTGACAAATTTTGCAGCAATAGAGAGCTGTAAATTAACATACAAAAGACCAAGTATATGGTTACACACCAAATAAAAACAGATTGAGTAAAGTCTGTTTGGGAGCTGAATATCTCGAAACAGTCAAAACCCTAGATTACCTAAATTTAAGGTTTACTAACTCTCTTACTTGATCTCAACAGATATTAATAAGGTCCCTATTAATCCAACAAAGATTTGCTGCTATTTTAAAAATGCACAGATCCTCAAAGTCTAAAAGTGTTTCCCTGGCCTAACAGGTGTACAGGGCTAAAGTGCAATCAACTGCCTTGTATGGGGCTGAACTATGGGGCATTGCATGTTCGCACCTTGGTGGTAAAGGCGATTAGATTTCTTAAATCATTAATTAAGCTTCCTTCTAGCACACCCCATAGTTTTTGATATCGGTTTGAAAGGCATTAACCATTTAGCCACCCTCAAGCTCCTTCTGGGTAAGACTCTTGTCCCACCATGAATTAGGGCCTTATCATGAGTTTGGTGGTGCGAGAGCAGGATCGCCCCACTCCCGCAAAAGCAAACTAATGTAGAGATAGGAGATTTCTTTTTTCCTGGCGTTCAGTTCTTTGGCATTCTGAGGGTGGTGCTAATGAAATACGCACCACATTGGGAACGCCATAGGCAGTACGTGCACGGCCTGGACTACTGCACTCCATGCTGTGCAGGTACTGGTGTGCATGAACACAGGGGGCACATGTTGTGCCCCCCTGTGTGCACCTACATGGCGTAAGGCACCAGGGGGCCCTATAGGGCCCCATTTGTTTCCTCACCGCCACACTTTTCATGGCAGTCGCACAACCATGAAAAGTGTGGCATTGAGGAAACTCGTAATATGTTTGGCAGGGCTGCAGCAGCCCCACAAAGCATATTACTCCCTCAGGAGCACCGCCAGTGAATGGCAGCTCCCTGGTGGCTGAGACAGTTGCGGTGGTCCCAGAGCGGCCCACCCGCCCTAGGCGTAATAGGGCGGTCAGAAGACTGCCACCGTGAGTCTGGCAGTCCGTGGACCGCCAGGCTCATAATAAGGGCCTTAGACTCTTATAGGTCTGAATTACTCAAAGTTAGAAAGCTAGATACCAACACTAGAACCAAATCAAATTTTATTTTTCTGCCTGACCTATTTTAAACGTAGACGTAAATCGATTCACCAATTATGTCAGAATCTTGGCCTAACAAACTATCCAACAACTCTCAGGGTATTCAAATCTGATACTACTAGAAGAGTTGTGTTTGCTCTCAGCACATATCTGCTCTCGGCCTGGATTGCTAGAAATAGATCTTCTTTGATCTTTTTCTGCATTTTCACCTTCAGCATGTTAACTAATATTAACCTTATTTTATCATTTGTGGACAATATTGCTGAAACTAGATTATATTTGTATTGTATTTCTACCTTGACAAGTATGGCCCTATTCTTCCAAATTTCACATGTAATAGATGTATTGCTCTTTTGTACGTATATGAACGAACTTGATGGAACCTTTATGCAAACAGTGGTTAACATTCTTAACAGGTAAATTTCAGTGTTTTTTTTTTTTAGATTAAAACATTACGTTGTCACTGAAATTTTCACCTAACTATAAAATTATATATATACATAATATATATTATATACATGTATTCATTGAAAGAACCAAAGGTTATGATTAACTTTGTTTTATTGACTTTCAAGCATATGAAAAAATATATGGCATACATCGGGCATTCCCGTCTCTCGTTTTCAAAACATCCCCCTCCCTCCACTCTGGCCAAGCCAATGTAAGCGGGTAGGAGCACCGGAATGTCCCTGTGGAGCGATCGAGGGGGCAGTCGCGGATACAGGGCATGCCCCATCGAGTGGTACAAAAAGTCTAACTCCCCCCAAACTCCCCCCCTCCCCCACCCTCCCCTGAACCGGTGTGCTAGGAATATGCCCCATGAGGGCCCTATTAAATGAGTCATCGTTGGACAGCAGATCAGGTAGCCTCAGTCGTTGACTGTGTCTCCGTAAGCCGGAGAAGGCAAAGGTATTTCGGACAGGTCACTTCGTTCATTTCCATTGCCATTAGGAACACTAGGGGACGCCAGATAACCCCAAATGAGTCTGCTGAGTTCGTGAGAGAAGCTTGAATTTGTTCCATGCCTAAGATATACCATAATTCATGCAACCAACCCATGTGTATCGGTCGGGTCCGTGTGCCCCAGAGGGAGAGGATGTGTTGGACAGCTGCTCTTAGCGCTAGACCCAAGAACCAAAGGTTAAAGTAAACTTATAGTTAGGAGAGAATTTCAGTGACAATGTAACGTTTCAAACTAACAAAACCACTTAATGTCACCAGTTATAGTTAGCTCAAGTAAAAATAACGTGTGCTCTAAGGTAATGCACCTACCGATCCCTAAATCCTAAACAAAACCCAACAACCCTTTACATTTACCAACCCTTAAACCCATAAAAATACCGTCAACACCCTATACCACTACCAACCCCAAACCCTAAATACTTGAAAAGCAATACAACAAAAACAGCAATTACACCCGAAATCATGCATTTAGTGATTTGGTGTAGATCTGTTAAATCATTTTAAAAGAAATTAAGGTTAAAAATGTGTGTATATATAGCGACGCACTATTTCTACGGAGGATCGACGGATCCCCATGGATCCGCGAAGCCAAAGCAGGCAGCTTCACTGGCCAGCTGCAACCTGAGAAAACTGTTACGCCTGCCATCTTGGGACTTGGGGACTAGAGTTAATTGGGAAAACATGTAAGGGGGCAGGATAGGTGTACCCTGACCCCCTGGGCCATGTGAGGGGGTCCCAAGGGAACCCCCTTCCCCCAGGGACCTCCCTGAGACTAAAGTAAAAAATATTTTTGTAGGTCTCTTGAAGATCTCCAAAATGGACCCCATGCGGATCCGTGGATCCCGGGCACCACAAATAAAAATACAAGTGTGTTCGCTGGCCACGGATGGGGGGGGTGGTTAGGCGACCAGGACCTCTTTGAACCCCATGCCTTCAGCTGCGTGCGGCAGGGTGTTGGGTGCCTGCAGAGCATTGAGCACAGGGACTGGCTGTAGTCAGACAAAAAACTGTGCCCAGCACCACACTGCATATGGCTGAAGGTGGGGGGGTTGGCACACGTGGAGGTTGGGCACAGGGTCTGGCTGCAAGTGAGGTTGGCATAGTAAGATATGGTAATAAAATAGTACTTTATGTTTAAAAAACCAAAATCCACTGAAAAAACAAAGGTTAAAGTGGCGGTATACCTAGGTATGACAATATATTACATTACCCCACTGCTAAAATAAAAATATATGCTTTCTTTTCCGCCTTTTGAGTATCCATGGATCCTCCACGGACTCCAATGCAGCTATATTCAATAGATAAACAGATACGGAGTTTGAAACCCTGAAAAATGGACCATTTCCTTTTCCATGCAAGAATGTGTTGTCTACCTCTTTGTTTAGAGTTTTCTAGCTTTCCCGAACTACAGCTTCTTCAAGACATTTATTTTTACTGAGACATCTGTTCTAATTCCCAGATAACAGTTCTGTACATCCTTCAGACCGGCATTGCTTGTTGACCTTCTCCTAACTTGTCATAATCTTCAAATGGATTGATCAAGTCTAGTCACTCTGACAATGTAATCGGACATTCAAAGTTGCCAGAGAGATATTGACCAAGATGGTCACATTGAAAACAAGCTCCATGCAGTTCGGGACAATTCAACAATCCAATCGTATTTCTCTGAAAAACATCTCATCATGATTGTCTCTCTTGAACCCACAACCAACTGAGGTCCCTTGAGGAAATTTCAAGCAAACGCACTGAGAGGTCCATCCATCGCTCTGGCTGAGTTGCTGTGACTTTGACCATGTGCATCATTATTCTGAAGTGAGCCAGATACCAAATGTCTAGACCTGTGTGGGACCTGGCTTGTTTCCGGCAAAGTTACTGTACTTGTCAACTTTATTGCTTGGATTGATGATCCAGGTTTCAAGGCATCATGTGACTGTGTAAGTGCATGCCTCGCCCCTGCTCTTCATCAATTAGTAGCATGACCTACCCAGAAAGCGGTTCACATCCTGGATCTAATCTTTGGCCAAGCCACTCTAGCTCTCTTTCAGACTACCATTCTACTTATCTGGTCAGAACACACTTTCTGGATTCACCCCTGGATACTTCACTCCACCTAATACCTAAGCACCCTTGGTACAAGCTCATTTGGGATGCCTTTTCTTCTCTGCTCACTTTAAATACTTCCTCTTCTAATTCAGAAGCATCCTGTACTGTACCCCCTATTACAAGTGGAATACACTGATGCTTGATTCCATTATTTCCATGAATTGTAAGGACGTTTCAATCCAAATCCCACTGCAATATTTCTTCAACCTCCTGATTCACTCCTGACAGAGTCAGCCAAAGACACTCTAAATATTTTGAGCCCTGTTGGCACTCTAAATCCTCAGAGGAAAATAAGAAATGAAGATCTACAAACATAAACTTCACATTTACAAAAGGCTGCTTGGGCGTGGGAGGCCTGATAGCTGCTTCCAACCCCACTAAAGAAGTATTTTCCATAGTCCCGCCAATCCAAATGCTATCCTATCCACTCTGGATAATGGCAACAACCTGCTCCATTGACTTGCAGACTTCACACTGGCACCCCTTAAGTGCATCCTACATACTGCAGCATGTCCCATCCAGGACCTGAAGAAATATGATCACATTACCCCATCCTGATGAAACTCTATTGGCTACCATTTCTGAACCACACCATCTTCAAAACTAGCTGCATCATTTGCAAATATGTCACGACCAGTAACCCGGCTTGTCTTGCAGACAAGCTCACCATCTCTGGCAGTTCTTGACACACATGCAGACTAAGGAGCATGAAAAAGAAAAAACAAGGCAGCAGGACTTTTCCATCTACGTATCCAGGATCTGGAACAGCATCTTTTATCCACAGGACTACCCAAATGCTGTTCCTATTTTGGAAAGATTAAAAGAGTCACCTCTTTAAGAATACTACTTAACAATGCATTACCTGTCCACAAACCAGCTACCTCTCTTACCACTTGTTGACTTAATGATTGCCTTTGATCCTGTACACTGCTAAGCTGCCTTATGGCTAGGTTTGCACTATTTAAATACCACATATATACATACATACCTACTATTGTACCATCACACCAACTCTATGATGACTTATCTATTTTTTTAAATCAAAGATCAATACTACTGTAGGAAGCCAGCTCTGTATATACTATACCAAAAAGAGGTAGAGTCCACTGAGTCCCCAAAGGTATGGCAGAAGTTAAAGTAGATAATACCTTACTCTCAATTTAGTGGTAGCTGGGCTGAGCAGTTAGGCTTATCAGCGGTTAGTGTGAATGCATTTGGTGTGCATACTCATACAAGGCAGAAACACACACTCAATGACTGACTCCAGGCCAATGTTTGTAGAAAAATATTACTTTTAGTTACTTTTATTTCTAGGAACCAAGTTTGTCTGTTACAAGTAAGTACTTTTCAATTGCAATGCTTTCAAAATGTAGTGGTAATGATTTTGGGATTGTCAATCAGAAACAGGAAAAATGCAATGTAACCCTAAGGAAGGAAAACCAGGGTTATGCATCAGCAGGTAAGTACACAACTTACTTTTCCAGTCTCCAGGGGTTTCGATCGGCACTTGGCAAGGGTCAGTTTTAGGGAAGTTCTGCACCCACCAGTGGCACTGGGGCAACCGGGTGCAGGGTTTGTCAAGCCCAGGGCTAATCAATAGGGACCGGGGGCACCTGAAGAGGTGCGGGGTTCAGTATCTACACTGCGGTGGTCGATACCGGCAATGATGGTTGATCTTGTGGTGGACGGAGAGCAATGGCCGTGAGTGGAATTCATTAGACCGCCAACTCTGGTACTGTCGCACAGTAAGGGCCCGTGGAGGGAGTGCTACGGGGCGGCGGGGCGGGGCAGGGGAGGAGCAGGGTGGGGGGTAGTAAACTACGGATTATGGCTGAACGGAGGTAAGTAAACAAATAAAGAATATATTTCAGTCACCCCCTCAACATACTAGTCTTTTCATTATTCTGGCTTTATTAACACTTATTCTCTCCATTATCAGGAGAACCTCCTCAAGATGCCCTTCCCATCTACGTCCGATGCACATAGCTACATTTCTTCTCCTTCATTTGCCCCTGCTCTCACTGCTATCTGCAGTGCTTCCTTAAAATCTTAGTCAGTTCCTCATAAATGGAAAAAAAGCTTATTGGAAACTACCAACGAATCTCCTAGTTCCAATTGTCTCTATAACCATCGAATATTTTGTCAATCAACAACTCACACACTTTGCAGAATCCAGAAACCTTTACTCAACCCAGCGATCAGTATTTTGTTCCCCTTTTAGCAACTAAACGGTCCTACTGTCAGCCACTCACTATTCACAAACTTTAGGTACTATTAGTAATGCATCGCTAATTTTACTTAACCTCTTGCTGGCATTCACCACAGTATATCATCCTTTTCTTCTCAACATCTTAGCAGACATAGGGGTATATTCACAAGGAAAGTGATGGAGCATGGAGTTAGCCTTCTTGGCTTTACGCTGCCACTCTGGAAACGCAGGGCTGCACCGTATTTACAACAATATGGTGCAGCCCTGCATTTACCCCTGCGCTGGCGCCAATTACAGCCTCCTAGCACCAACGCAGGCACCCTTGTACCATAATGCAAAGGTGCCTGTATTTTGGGAATGATTGTTTATGTGCAGGACGGTGTCCCTCCTGCCCATAAACAATCTTAAATGGTGATTTGTAACTTCTATGAGTGCTACTGTGTGCAACACACATAGAAGTTGCAAGTCGTCATTTTTAAAATGACTGTTTATGTGCAGGAAGGGACATCTTCCTGCACATAAACAATCGTGCATGACGTTTTGCTGTTTCTATGTGTGCTGCAATGCAGCACACATGGAAACCGCAAAAACAAAGAGATAAAGCATTTCTCCTAGTTCCGCCAGGTTAAGACCAGGTTTTTTTGGGTCTGAATTTTGTTGCTGCCCCATATTTACGCCACCCTTGTAAATATAGAGCAATATCAAAATCAATGGGTGTTGCGGCAGAACGCCCACCGCAACACCTATTGCCCTCCCCTTCATGCTAAGTACAGTGTGAAAGGCCCCTTTCACTCTAAGTATAGGGTGAAAGGTTGCCTTATTTACAAGGCAGCGTTAAGCAACGTGAAGCGGCTTAACACTGCCTTGTAAATAAGGCGAAGCCCTTATCGCCACAGGAACATCAAAAAAAGTGGTGTTCCTGTGGCGATAGGGGCTTGTAAATATGCCCCATAGATCTCAAAGTTGTACCCTCATATGGATAACTTCCTTCTTATCTGGCAGATCCCAGACTGTTAGACTGCTCCCCTTTTAACCATCTTTCAGGCCTGTCAAATGTGGCATTCCCCGAGGCTGGTCCTCGAGTCCTGCACCCTTCATCATCCACTTAGCCTCTTTAGCAGACCTAATTCACACCTATCAGCTACCTTTCTATTCCCACACTGATGATGCACAACTCATCCTGTCTGAGGGCCCCAGCACCACTTCCAATCTCAATTCAAGAGTGCATGAGTGCACTGGGTTCCTGGATAAATCTTAACACACTGCACCTTAAAAGAGACAAAACCAATTCTTAGTCTTTGGGAACAATTAAGCCTGGTCGGAGGTCTGGTGGCCAGAAATACTTGGGCTAGCACCATCTCCATCCAACTCGACCTGTAGCCTTGGATCATCGTTGACACCCAATTATCTTTTCCTCTGCTCAACAATAATCTTTCTAAAACCTGTTTTTTCTTTAAGACTTCTTGGAACCTCCTGCCTTTTATTTCCACTCACCACCTCAGGTTAATTGTCCAAATGCTCATCCTTTCTCACCAACATTATCGCTATCCACTTTTTTTGGCTTACCAGCCTATTCATCAGCAAAATGTCAGTGCTTTCAGAATGCTGTGTTCATTGATCCTTGGCCTCAACTGCTGGTGTAGGATCTCCCATCATCTGAAATCACCCCACTGTTTGCCCCTCAGCAAGAGATGTACCTGCAGGGCCCTCTGATTATTCCATAAAGTGATATACATTGCATCACCCACTTATATGTCCTTTCTCTTCACCCGGTATGCCCCACTCCCCCCAGATATCTGCCATCAAGTAGTGCCAATCTTCTCCTCGTCTCCAGATTTAAGAAATCTTGTATCAGAGGACAGAGATCCCCCAGTACTTATTTGCAAGGCTTTGAACAACCTGTCCGCCATTCACTGCTCTACCACCTGTTCGACTACCTGTCGAAAGCATCTTAAAATGTTTCCTGGTTAACCTTTCTGCTGTCTTTCGGCCCCAGGACACCCTATTTCTGGGAAACCACGAGCTCTTCAAATTGCAAATCATATTGTATCCTTCATAAGGACAGTATAGCAGAGGAAAATCAGACAGTCAATCCTCCTTCAGCTTCAGCATTTTTATCCAAATCTCAGAGAATTTTCCAGTACCAGTGTACTGTTCCATTACCACTGTACTCGCTACAAGATAAAGACACACACTGCAATGACTTTCAGCACCAACGGCCCAGTGTAGATTGTCATACATTTCAATACCTCACATGTTCACCCAAAAGGTCTCTTGCCATAACTGACAGATAGCAGATGGTTATTGCTATCTAGTCAATGCTACTCATTTTATCGACCTGGGAAGCATGACATGCTGACTGGCCTTTGTTGGATTAAAACCTTTGAACATGGGATACATTATCAGTCCACTGAACCATCAGCCATGGCAAGGGGCGTTGGGAGTGGAACATGCCATCTGGAAACGAGGGGGCGAGATCTGAACCGCTGACGAAAAAATGCAAGATGCAGGCATGCTTTCCTCTGCTTTACTCTACTCCCTGCAGTGCTAGTCACTGCCTGTACTACAGTTCACAGGTAAAACGTGCTTCCATATGTGTCAAAGGGAAAGAATATTTCTTAAAGTGTTCTTAAAGCAACAGGCATCAGGTGGGATCAACTGTATGAACCCTAAAAATGGCTCAAGTGCTAAAGACGCAAAATTAGCTCAAATGCTAAAGCTGGACATACAATTAAAAACACACAAAATGAACGAGACTTTCTGTCTGATGGAAACTGCATACCTGCGTCCTGGAGATCAACAGATTAATGCAGTGGTACTGTCCGAGCTGCGCTAAAAAAGTTAATTAGTCTAAAACCACAAGCCTCTGCGGTTTTCTAGAGGCATATCGAAGACTCCTGCTGGGCTGACCGTCTTTGTATATCTGTACGCAGCTCAGGAAATGAGTGGGTCCAGCCAGGTCCCAGATCCAGCAGCTGTTATTGAGCAGGAACCATGATCCTGTTCCTGGAGTCTCATTCTATCTGGAGGCTACCACCTATATGTCAATGCAATGGATAGAGGGCACTTAGCTTGTTGTCACTTCTGACAGCCTCCATATGACCTGTATTTATTGTAACTCAAGATCAATGCCTAAACATTGCCTTGAGATTTGGGATGTCCTAGCAGACCTAAAACCAGACATAGCATTCATCACAAGACCTGGCTAAATGATAATAACACCCCTAACGTTGCCACAGCTCTACCAGCAGGCTACAAACTATTGAAACGAGATAGAAAGGGCAGGAAGGGAGGGGGCACAGCTGTCCTATTCCAAGAGCACCTTACTTGCATTCCCGAGGCAGTGGCCCAGATAGGGAATCATGAGACTCTAGCATTTTCAGTGTCTAAAGGCGAACACAAACTACTCGGAGGGACTGTCATCTACAACCCTACCGGCTGTCAGCTAGATTTCAGCACAAATCTGCTGTCTCAACTTCTCCTTCTCAGCCTAAAACAGAAACACTTCATAGTCATTGGTGACTTCAACATTCACTATGAAAACTCAATGAACCAAGGGGTCAAACATCTGGAAAATGACATGATGATAATGCAACTAGACCAGTGGATCAAAGGGCCAACTCACACGGCCGGACATACATTAGATCTACTATTTTCGAACATCAAGACCACCAACGCCTCTGAGATCAAACCGTTGCAATGGACAGACCACTCCCTAATCTCCTTCTCTTTCAATCTGCCAAGTAAACCACCCCATGTAACCACAGTGCCCACATCGGGAAAAAGACATGTTTAAAGGACTACTTAAGAGAATGGCACAATCAGTGCTGCAGACCCACAAGTAGCATTTAATTTACTGGCCCTGAGCACATGCAGTTCCATTTTACAAGGTACTCACAAGTAAATTAAATATACCAAGTAGGTATATGCCAATTACCATGTGTTAGGGAAGGGCCACAAGCACTTTAGCACTGGTTAGCAGTGGTACTTTGGCCAGTCCTAAAAACAAAGTAGGCAAAAACAGGAGGTTTGAGGGCAAAAGGTTATGGGGCAACCATGCCAAGGTTGCAAGGTCTAACAGGAGTAATGTCCAGTGCCGGCACTCAGTGCTGGCACACATGGCTAGTTTTCCCCACAGTGGAAATTGTGCATATTGGGGTTTCCATCTATTTGAAACATGTAAGGAAAAAAGAGTTAATTTAAAAAGTAAACAAAAAATTAAACTTATGAGGATGCCATTTTGATTTTATTAGGTCAAGCCTGATTAGCGCATGGGCTGCTACGCGAGGCATGCTGTGTATTGAGGTATAGCCTAGAAGCTTCGCCCATTTCCCATCCATCTTTTCAATTGGCTCCTGTTACTGTTCTTTCAAAATCATTGATTTTCATTCCTGAATAGGCTTAGTAGTTCCTTCTTGGTACCACCTTGTCTGCATTTGTAATCTCCCATAACAACTGGACTTTTTACTTGTGTTCTTACACGGTCTGTTTTATCTAGTCGGTGAGCACTATTTTCTTTAATGATCTTCCCTATTCCACCCACAACGTCTCAGCATGCCACCCGCTTTTATATTGTTATCAGTCATGTATTTATTTAATTTTCAGCATGGTCCACTTCAACTATAGCGGCTGCACTTATTTAATTATTTAATTTACGGCGCGGTCCGCTTTCACTTTAGCGGCTGCACTTATTTATTTATTTCATGTACAACGTGGCCCGCTTACACTTAAGCAACGTCCTTATTTATTTCTTAAATTTACAGCGCGTCCGCTTTCACTATAGCGGCCGCGCTACAAAAGCTTTGTTTTTAAATTATATTTACACTTTGAGTAAAAGTGCACCATACGCGCTTTCACTTTAATGTTGGCCAAGCCCCTTTCTTTAGATGCTGCTCACTGTAAGCTGAATACGGTGAGCAGCATCTAAAGAAGGGGGGGGCGGCCACCAAGTGCAGGACTATGAGCTAATAGCATTAGAAATGACAATGCCTTTTATATAGGAGTAGATTTAAAAAACATATAAATAAAAGGCATTATCATTTACAAGGCCAACAGCTCAAAATCTCGCAATTGTGAGACCTATTGCATTGAAAATGCTTGTTTTTATTTTCTATATAAGCAATACTAAAAAAGAAGGCATTTTAAACAGTTGCAGTTCTATGCAGTACAAAGAGGTCCTGTACACTAAAAACGAAACCTTCCACTGACAGCCAAGTAAATATTGACCGCATTTGAAGCTGTACGTTTACCCTGGTGCTGTATCAGAGGGCTCCTGAGTAATGAAGAACAGTGACTCGTCGTTCAGGTGGGAACGAATCATGGTCTGCTCAGCCACTTGCCTACAAACTGTCTTCCTTCAATAATTTCACGACTTGCACATTTACTATAAGTGTCTCAAAGAGAGGCAGCAGAGCGATTATGTGCAGATTATGGCATTTCTTTATCCCTCACACTTGTATTTTTACAGACTGACCCCTTTTTGAGCTATGATGGAGGCCTTTCTTACCTGACATTTCACAAGCATGAGGCTCCTGACTGGCTGACTCCTCCGTATCCAGGGGTATCAGTGATTGGTCTCCTGAGATGAGGTCATGGGAGTCCTCCATCCGGTTGTCTCTTGAAGTTTTAGTGCCTCTCACAAGGCATGAACCAGTTTCTTGCACACGAAAGGACCTTTTATGTTTTGGTTGCTATGGCCCAGAGACATGAGTTGTGACATCACCCTGGTGATGACATCACAATGCCTGTCATCCCAGAGTCTAGGCCACTTTGTACATCTGAAGCATCACACAGACAAACTGATAAGCGATTAAGTTTGATCAGGATTTTGGATACAATATTGCTAGGGATTATGTAACTAATAATGTTTTTGGAAATATTATGTACAGCATTGTGTAAAAAGTTATCCCTCAATCAAACCTGGTCAGATCAATTTCTACCAACTCCAACTTTTTTTTACAGTTATACAAATGGGAGATTTTTTACAACTGTAGAAAAGGGTAGTACAGATTTTTTCCAAGCACAATAAGTGAAACACACCTGGAAGCATTGATATTTTAAGAGGTTATGTTTTTGTTAAATTATTGCTAAAATTATTCCCAATGAAAAATGGTGGCATTCTGCCCGTTACCAATAAATAACAACAGACATTAAATGCCTGATTCAAAGGGGCATCGTGCAACTAAGCTGCAACTAGGTAGGCAAACATGTTCATTAAATGGTATTTGTTTACACACAATATTACATAGTATGTTAACATTTTACGTATGAGTTGATCTGCCTCTGGGGTGGTTTATGGCAGACCTAGTCTGGGAATGCCTTCCTAAATAGACGAACCCCAAAAAACTTTCATGGGATTGGTAGGCATTTTGCAGGTACATTGCCGCCTTGGATAAGGTGGACATTTATCCCTGTGAAGGAGTAAGTCCCTTGCCTGTGTTGGAATTGGGAAGGAAAATTTGAAAATCGGTGGGGGTATAGAAGGAGTATTTTGTGCAGAACAAAAGTTACAAATGCAGCCTTGGTTTATATTAACCCAAGAATAAATATATATGCTACATTTGCACACTAGGGTATTCCTGGAAAACTACAATAGTCACAGCGTCCCTGCAATACTTGTGGAATTCTCAGTGAAATCTAAAAAAAAGTCAAAAACATTACTTCAAGAATAGATATAAGCCAGTTGGAGTAAATATTTGTCGGCTAGCAGGGTCCACTTCACAGTTTTTTTGCCTACTCAGACTTATTTAGTAATACAGTACATGCGTCATGTCATCCACAAAGCCACTACATATATACATAATTTCAAAACACTTTCATGTGCCGGTGTAAATCATGCATACATTGCAGACATGTGATCTGTGACGATTTTTTCAGCTTTGCCCAAGGTCAGGAGGGAGTGGCCATGAAAATGCTTTGTGAATTAGACTCTCACACATGAAAAAGTAACTTTTGGGACATCCATGAACATGCCGTCCATGCACTTCCTGCCCTTATCTCAGCATCCATCTGGGACCCAGATGGATCCGGTGTAAGTAGTGCAGAAAGTCTGCAAAAGACCACAAGCGCGCTAGGTTTACAGAATATTTAAACGGTTAATGTTAAAAAAAAAAATCGGAAATCAATACTGGTAAAAACTGGAAACGATACTAACCTATTCCTCCTAACTGTTAGCACGTAGAATGAATGCACTGCTTTTATTATACACCTGTAAAACTATATACTAAAATATATAGAATGTAAGATTAGGGAAATAAGCAGACGCTATTAATGTACAAGAAAGCTGCACATATATTCATATATATTATGGGAAATATAGGCCCCATGACTCTGATTTTTCAAAGGAGTGGCCAGACCATTTATGCTCATTGTGAACAAATTGTGCATGACAGTTCTCCAAAGGTGTTTGTCCTCAAAAACGAAGTTTATACCCCTCAAACAGACATCTAAATGCACAACCTGTTTCATAATCCAGACTCGTCACTCACTGCATTGCAGAAGGGCCAGCACGTTTCCAGCTCCACACTAATAACAAGGACTGTATTATCTAGTAGAGTTTCAGCATTCGGAAGCTGTGCCCTGCTGAACCTCATCCTCAAATTCCCGACTAACATAATAAAATAAAATCACAGCATTAAATGTGCTAAGGCATCCTTTAGGTATCAGGTAAACTCCACCTAGGAATCTGCCAGCTGCATGCTATAGATATGCTTGTGCTGTTTCAAATTCCAATGAAATTCTGGGATGTAAAATTATGATGATAAATAATACGAGTACCAGGGCCAGATTGGCCGTAGCGGGCATTGGGTGTTTTACCAGGAGTCTGGAAAGGTCGGGCGTTTTTAGGTCTCGCCTGGGGCTGCGCACATGCGCAGTCTCGCTGGCGAGATTTAACGTTTTGTGGTATTTTCTGTAAAGGGCTTTAAGCCCCGCCCCTCTTTTCCATTGGATGGCGTCACCGTTTATGCTAAACGGTGGCCAGCCATTGGAAAAGAGCTGTTCATTACATTTTCGTTTGGCTTTTTGAGCCGTCCCATTTGGACAGGCTCATCTGCCTTCCGTGCATCACGAAAGGTTTCTTATCTTTATGGGGCCTAACACATGGCCCCATAAAGATAAGAAACCTTTTAGCAGGCGAGGCTGTCCAAGTAGGACGGCAGAAAAAGAGAAAAGTATACGTCAAGGCGAGCGCTTGTAACAGATTTTTGGCAGGGCGCTGAAGCGTTTCTTGTCGCTGTCAGTACCTCCAGCGTCCAGGGCCCGTGCTCTCTCTTAAGGTGTTTTAGAGAGATGGATCATTGGAATAAGTGTGGGCTTCTGCTATTATTTTCGCTTGTGAGGCGCACGTGTTTTCGTGTAGTCTTTAAATGCTACCTTTGGGTTGTGTGTGGAAATGTCACTGTGAGCTCCTCGCTCAAACACCCGTGTTTGTCCGTCTCATGGCCCGGCTTGTGAGGTACTTTACCCTGTCCACACGGCCTGAATTAATCCGTCCAAGTGCTTCGCTTTTCTTGGTCTTTCTCTTCCGCTACATGAACAGCACGTTTTTGGGTAGTGCATACATGGTCACATTTCGTATATGCTAGTAAAAGGATGCGTGTAAATATTTTCCCCAAGCATTTCGAAGATGCTGAGACCAATCGGGCACTAAAAACCAGATGGAAATAGGAGCAAACAAGGTTATAAATGTAATTGGTTCGGGCCTCAAGTTTGGTTGGAGGTCTCACATCGGTGCCTCTTGGACTGCAGCGGAGGCGGTCTATAACGGAGGCCTCTGATGTGCAAGCGCCTTGAAGGCCAGCTGAGAGCTGGGCTGGTTTGGGAACACAACCTTTTATGTTTTTGTGAGGGAGGTTACTCCATGCTTACAAAGGATTATTTTAGGGAGATAATAGGGTGGGAAGGTGGTTTACAGCGTCTGAATTCAATCCACCTGGGGCGGGATTTTGTTTGCTGGGCAGTGGGGATTTCATAATTTCCCCGTTCTAAAGGAGCCGGTTAACCCATTGAGCGCTCGGCTGGGAGCATTTGGACTTGAAAGAATTGTCTGCACTGGCGCAACACAGGCCCCCGCAGTGCGGGTGGGCCCATAGCTCCAGGGGCCCCCCTCAGCACAGTACCTTACAGTGCCACCCGACACCTACCTGATAAACGAGCACAGGGATCAGACAGTATGAGGAGCGGAGCAGCTGTCTGTGGTTCGTGTGCTGGAGCCCTCGGGAGTCTACAATCTGTGTTTGTTCTGTTTGTTGAACGCAGCCCTTCACTAGTGGAAACGGCCCGTTAACAAATTGCTTTCCGTCCTGACAAAATAGTTAATGTGCTCAATATAACAACTCCGAAATTTGCTGACTGTAGTATTCCAGAATACTGGATTCCTAACAAGAAAAACAAGCATTGGCATAGCCAATAGGTCTCGCCGCTGGGACCTTATAAGTGTTTAGCCATGCAACAGTTGATGTTGTTGCACCAAGGATATTGTGCTGGATAATTAAACACTTACAGGTCCCAAAGGCGAGACCTATTGGCTATGCCAATGCTTGTTTTGTTACTGGGGGACGGTTTTGCAGCGTTACTGCAATATGGGCCCCCAAGTACCAAAAGCAGCAGTGCTTCACGCTTGCATCTCCATCCGCTCATCCTCTCCTGTGGAGGGGGGGGCAGGTCGTACAAAATTGCCAGGGCTGCTTTAGGTTCCCTGTCCGGCCGTGATGAATGCCCAAAATGTGTAGGTGGCACCAATATAGCTGTCCGCCCTTCATGACAATGCCAAGCTCACTTGTGACAGTCTGCCTTGTCCCCAGGCTTGTTCCTGATCTGCTCATTCCAGTGTATCTCAAGTTATTGCACGATTGGTTTGGATCAACAAATGTTAAAATGGAGCAGAGAGAAAAGTTTGTGTTTGCCCCTCCAGTTTGAGAAAATCTAGCAGGTCAGCCGCAGACCGAGGCCACAGGAACAGGCTAAGCTTTCACCAAAGGCAGCTCCTCTGCTGAGGCGGAGGAGCATCTTCCCACTGCTGCTGTGCAGCAGTAAAAGAAAGGAAAAATAAAATGATAATAACCCAATGTTATTATCATTTTATTCTTCCCTGCTGCTGCAGCATGAGGGCTGGGCTGCTCTGCTGACACCAAAGGGCGCATGATGCTTTGACCAGCCCTCTCGGGCCAGGCAAACAGACATGCGCACTTTGACATTTTCTCTATGAAGGCTCCATTACAGCCTGAATGAAGAAGATGCACAGTCCCAGTCTGAGCGCCGAACCACGTTACTCAGACCAATCACAGCGCTGCATTGCAGCGTTGTGATTGGCTAAGGGGAGCGTCCGAAGCACTACTTGCCAAACCCACCATTCTGTGTTCAGCTCAGAAACATTACTTGCAGCCCAGCAAGAACTTCTGATTATTGAGCATTGCCTTGAGTAATTCACAACAACTCTATGGGATGTTTCCAACCATCATGGCTTTTGAAGCATTGCAACTATTATCATTATTGTGCTGTCACAGACCCTCTACCAGCCCAAACCCACAGTTACCCCTTGGAAATTCTCTGCTACCCTAATAGTCCTGAAGGCAGTATTTTTACACCCTAAATAGGCCTGAGAGGACCCCAGCAGACCACAAGAAATCCCAAACTGGGCCTAATCGAGATTTCAAAAAGCCCATGCTCTCTCTTGGCTGGCTCTTTGAAATCTCAATCAGTCCTCAGCTATCATCAGATAGTGCATAGATACACTTAAAGGTTGTCAGGGCTCCCGGGGCTCGAGGGTGGATTGGGCATTCTTGGGTACGGCCCTCATGGTGACTAAACGAAACATCGCTACTCGCTGGAAAAACCCTGCTGCTCCCACCCTCTAGCAATGGATGCAGGTGGGTGGACAGCAAGAGGAACCGGTCTACAAGGCCCAGGGTTGTCCCTTGAAGCATGATTGAGTATGGGGGAACAGGCTGGGACAATCAGCTTAGGGTCTCGCTCATCGCTAACTGTGCTGGTGTCGCCTTTTAACGATGATATCATCCAACCTCATAGCCTGTACCGTGGTTAAATGCTGTATCACTTTCTGCTGCATGAAGTGTATGTATTGTTGTATCCTCTGTGCAAAATTCAATAAAGTCTATAGAAAAAGCTTGTCAACACCATCGCTGTGTCTCAGGGGACCATAAAAAGGAACTTTGACACACTAAGCTACCATCAGCTGCCATCAGCTGCCATCAGTTCCCCTTACTCCCTCCTCTTCTCCTCTTTTCTACCCCCTCCTCCCCTCACTATGTTCCCCGATTTCTCCACAAACCCATTGCATCCCTCTCCTTCCCCCCACTCCTCCAGTAATGCTGTGTTACCCCCTTTCCCCCCTTGGAAACCCTTTCCCTCCCTCGGGCCTAGCAGAACAACTTCCTTTCTTCAACTTCCCTATCTCCCAACCCCCCTCACTCTGCCAGATGCCCATTCCCTCACAGCCACCCTCTTTTCCTCCCAAACCTCCTTCATCCCTATGACTCCACACATTCCTCCCCTCTCCCTCCGCCCCTCCGCCTCGCTCCTCTCCTATCTCCCCCTAAGTACGTCCTTAATTCCTATCCTTCTTGCAACATCAACAAAGACAACTCTCCTTTCACCTCTGGTGCGACAAAGCCTGCTCTCAACCACCACCTTTCACCGCCTCTGAACCCTGTACCCCAACTCCCCTCCAGTTCCCCCACCTCTCCCTGCCTTCCACAGCCAAGTGCACCCCCTCCTGTTTCCATCGAGCCACCCAACATGCCGTGCTCTGCCCTACTCTCTCTGGAAAATAAGCTAGGCTCTCTTATCACCTCCATCTCCCAACTTGAAGCTACCATTTCACTTTTAAGCTCCAAGATTTTCACTTTTCCATACACCTCAATTCCTTTGGAAAACACTCACCTTCCCATGAGATGCACCTCGCCCCCACACCCCATAATAGCCAAGCATAACCTGTCGTCTTCAAACATCGCAAACTCACACAAGCCCTCGAACGCCACCCTTCGTCCACTTTCATCTCCAAGTAACCCTACTATCTACACTATTCCGACCATCTCCTCTGTCAGAACCACTCATCCACCTAAACTCTCTCGAGCACCCTCGTATAAGTACAATATCCCCATCACCCCTCATAGCCCAAGTGCCCCGTCATCAAAACAGTCTTAACAGAGCTGCGCTGTCTGCTCCGCAACTGCAGCTCTGCAATAAAACACAAACTTAAAATCTCCAATACCATCATCCTTCACAATATTGACATGCTCTTCCTCACAGAGACCTGGTTCAACGATACCTCTCACTCTATGTTTGATCTCCTATTACCCACAGGCTATTCTATATTTAGAAATGACAGAATTGACAAAGTTGGGGGAGGTGTTGCAGTCATCTTTAGAAACTCCCTTCAACTTAAGGCTTTTCCTAACAGCTCCTTCCGCACTTTTGAATGCCTATCTCTTGAGCTTCAATTGCACCACCGCTCACCCCTCAAATTCCATGCCATTTACCGCCCGCCTGGTAGCGGCCCTTCGTTTATGGAGGAACTCACTGACTTCATCAGCGACCAATACTCGCAAAGTGACAATCAGATCTTCGTGGGTGACTTCAATGTCCACTGGGGCTCGCCTCAAGACTCTTCTGCGAATTTGCTGGCCACCTTCCTCTCTGCAAACGATCTTATCCAACACTGCACAGAAACAACACACTCTAAGGGCTCAATCCTGGACCTTGTTATTTCTAAAGCAGCTTGCTGAGTATCGCTACCCCTATTCATGTTGACTGGTCTGACCACCTCCTCATCCCATTCTCTCTTCACCTATCACACTCTATAACTCTCGGCCAACCTAAGAGGGCTACTTCCTGGTTCCGTGACACTAAAAATATTGACCTCTGTACTCTCTGTGATTCAGCTTTGCTATCACTTCCAAGGCTAGACCCAAACCTAGATGTTAACGAACTCACCTCCTCACAGTCCTTGCAGTCGAAATCAACAATGTCGCTCCTCTCCAAAGCAAAAAGAAAAGGCCTACTCCCTCAGCACATTGGTTCCACAAATCCCTCTATGAAGAAAGGAAGTACCTAAGAGTCCTTGAGAAACAATGGCGACAAGCGCCCTCCACCGATAATTTGGCCACGCTTCGTTCAACAAGATCCAAGTACCACAAGCACATCTTCCTTGGAAAAGCGTTGCACTTCATATCCCTCCTCGACTCAGCCAAAAATAGACCCAAAAAACTATTCGATCTCATCAAGAACCCAAACTGCTCTCCCCCAACCTCCAAGTTGGAGGATTCTACAAAGAAAACAGCGGAATTCACTATATTCTTTGACGAAAAAGTGAAATCACTTGTGGATCAGGTCATTCATCCTACCCCTACAGAGGAGTGCAAATCCTTAACCATTTGGCAGAACTTTGACCCCATCTTTGAAGATGCCCTCCTCAAATGCATCCTCGAAACAAAGCCCTCCAACCATTCTCTTGACCCCATCCCTAGTGCCATTGACTTTTATATCCATTCTCTTTCCTATTGGACTACTCTGGTCAACCTCTCCCTCTGTCAAGGCTCCCTTCCTGTTTCCTTCAAAACTGGACAGGTCACCCCTCTGCTTAAAAAACCCACCGCTGATGCGAACGACCTCAATAACTTCCGCCCCATCACTAACCTACATTTTCTTGCAAAAATCACAGAAAGATGTGTAGCGAAACAACTCTCTCGTCATATCAAGGACAATGATCTTCTTGACAATTTCCAGTCATTCAAAACTGCAGCACTGAAACAGCCCTGCTGCAAGTGATTGATGACCCGCTGCGGATACTCGATTTGGGGGAGTCTTGTCTTCTAATTCGCCTTGACCTTTCTGCAGCCTTTGACACTGTCAATCACAACACTCTCCTTAACACTCTTCAACAGAGAATGGGCATGGAGGGCACTGTGCTTAAATGGTTTGCCTCCTTCCTCGCTGATAGATCCCAAATTATCAAAATAGCGAACAGTCTTTCATCACCTTTGGCAGTCGGTCAAGGTGTTCCTCAAGGCTCTATACTTGCACCCACATTGTTCAATCTCTATTTAGAACCATTGGGAAATCTCCTTAGTAAATCCGGGATCTACTATCATCTCTATGTACTCTCCCACATCAATTCCATTGCAAAGTCTGCTCGATACCAACTGCGCCTTCTTTGGGGGATTCGTCACTTCTTCCTGGAGCGAGACCTTAAAACCCTGGTCCAATCGCTGGTTCTCTCCAGTTTGGACTACTGCAATTCTCTTCTTACTGGCCTCCCCAAATCCCACCTGTCCCCCCTTAAGTCTGTTCTCCTTTCAGCAGCTTGTTTCATATATGGGGCCAAAAGATGCGACCACATCACACCCATTTTATCCACCCTCGGTTGGCTTCCCATCTAGGCAAAATCTATCTACAGGACTGCATGTATCACCCACAAAGCCCAGCACTCCTCCTCCCCTCGCTACCTGGCGAATAAACTGAAACTCTCTGGAGGCTCTAGACCATCACGCAATGCAGAAAATGTATTGCTTGAACCTCCCACTTTCAAGAAGGAAAGATCGATGGCCCAATCCTTTTCAGGCAACGCGGTGAGAATATGGAACTCACTTCCACCTCAGCTCCGGACCACCACCTCTTCCCAGGCCTTCAAAACTGACCTCAAAATTCTCCTCCTTCAAAGACACTTCCGAATTTAATTCACGCCCTCTCTATTATCTGAAGGAAGTCCTTCCATTATAGGAAATTCTCTTCTCCATGCCTATAGAAGTGCCTCTCCAGTGTGTTCTTGTGTTTTGAGTGTCTGCCATTTAGTGCAGTATTATACCTCTACTTGTACTTTGTATGCTTTTGTAACATGCACACGTCACTTTTTCCTTTTGTAACGCATCGTTTGCTACCTCTTGTATTTTGTTTGCTTTTGATACATGCACAACTGCCATCATTGCCTCATGTAACGTTTGTTTTTGTGTTTTGAGTGTCTGCCATTTATTGCAGTATTATACCTCTACTTGTACTTTGTATGCTTTTGTAGCATGCACACATGACACTTTTTCCTTTTGTAACGTATCGTTTGCTACCTCTTGTATTTTGTTTGCTCCTGATACTTGCACAATTGTCACTATTGCCTCATGTAACGTAACGTTTTCTTTTGTAACATGCTCACTTGTAATTTTCTCCTCATGTATCAGCACTGTTCCTATTGTGAAGCGCTCTGACACCTTCGGGTAAAGTCTGCGCTATATAAAAACGCATAAAATAAATAAATAAAAAATAAATAAAAATCAGAGTTCCATATCTGGTCCTCACCCTAATAGACAACGAGTCTCACCCTAGTAGGTCTCAGACACGCTAATAGCCCTTCGGAACCCCTCAAACCTCCTTCCCTGGATTTTAGAGATAGACTACTGCAATTCTATTTCCTTTATACATTAGGGACCGGATTAACAAAGAATATTAAACGTGTTGCTATGCACACGTGGACATTCAGGGTTTAAGGCTATTCTCAAAACATATCAGCAGTTTGTCAAATCACCATTTCAAAATTGTTAACAAACAGCACAATTTCAGGTTGTGGAAAGGCTTTTTCTTTTAATTCCTCTGTGGGGAAAACCTTTTCCCAGTGCAACAACTAATTTCCTACACTGTTATGAAGCTTTGGGCGTTGTGTAGTTACCCCTTTTACTGGAAAGGGATTTATTCCAGTTTGTCACAGGTGTCATAAAGAAGTTTAAGAGGCTACCGAATCTACGTGCTTTGGCTAAAAACTTTCAAGTACAATCACACATTTAAGTGCCCACTTGCCACTTTTTGTATGGGATTTACTCCATGTAACATTACCTCGGAATGAATTAGTTGAACTAATTGAGGCATGCAAGGTCATGTTTTACACATACCTTGCCGAGGTAGATCACATCTTTTTGCAAAAATGTATTTGGGAAATCAGGCCCTTGAAGCTTAATTTTTATATATTTTTATTGTCTGCACAATTAATGTTCCTATAGTTAATATAATTATTTTTGCATATATATCTGTAATTTGTCATTTAAATAATTTCGATGTTAGGAAAAATAAAATATCACTTGAAAAGTGAAAATACTTCGGCCTATACTTACCAACAGTTCCTGCGGTGGTGAAGCAATGTTTTATGTTGCTCCTGCTGGTCTTTTTAATGGTAAGTAAATTAAAGTAATGCTTTGTGCTACTTTGCGCCATGCAAGCGTCCACACAAAATCTTAGTAAATAACCCCCTTCGTGCTTTATGTTGTTAATGATTTATTATGGTATAATGGCAGAATTATTACTGTGACTGCAGCTCCCCTGAAGACATGGAAATCTCTGCTAGGCAGGTGGATATCTCTAAATGCTGGAAGCGGTAGACCCACAGGGCAGCAGAGTACAACCCTCATTGCAGCGTTTAATTTGTGAAAGAAAAAGTGCCGCTGCCCAAAGCTCTGCTCAGATGCCCACGGATGGTGCACTTAAACGTTGGTGCACTGAATGCCAAGGCAGATAGTCTTAAATCCATTTAATCCCTCCTAAATACATTACTTGACACTCCTTCATCCTTTATCTAACCCTTTCAGGTTCCAGCATCCTCCCTTTGTGACGTTTTTTTCATCTTTATTTTTCTCTGTCCTTCAGATTTGTGTTTTTTTCTCTCTCATGTGCTCAGCAGGTGTCTGATGGGAAAAAAGGTGCTGGTTCCAAAACAAGTGCTGGTGCCACCCACAAGTAACCACTGGCTCAAATTAAGCACTGCCTCATTGCTTTGCCTTGCATTACTTTGCATCAGAGAGGTGTTCCATGCGTGATGTATGGACATTCCCATGCATCCATCCATGGATTTTGATGCAAACCCATATTTACAAGAGCTGTTGATATGGATTTGCGCCTAATGGTGCACCTGCCTGAGGCTGGCGTAATGAAGAGAAGTATCTTTATTTTTCCTCGTTATTTCCTCTTTGCATGTGTTCTGTATTATTCAGTACACATACAAAAAGGAAAATACTCTAAGAATTCTTTTTGAGCCAGAAGCTACTCCTTCCTGCACAAAATCCACCCTAGCGCAAGGGTGCCTGTGTTGGCGCTAGGCAGGCCAAAGTGTTCTAGCGGTGGCAAAGAGCAAAGAGCCTTTGAAAATATGACACAGTTCTGCTCTCTCCCTTTTATGCAAATCAGTGTAGCAAATTCACTTGCTGCTCTTCTTTATGTGACATGTTTGTAAATCCAGACCCCGATGTGTGAGAGTGTGCAATGGTGACTCTGATCTATTTTCTCTTCAGCTCACTGCTTCCTTTGTATCATCTAACTCTTCTTTTCTTCCTGCTATATCTCCTTCTCTTCCATCTCTTGCTCTTTTCCTTATCTCTTTCTTTCCATGGACAGAAACTTAACCTTACATGTATTTGCCTTTTTTTGTTCTTCCAGTCTAATGTAGTGGGTGAGGTAAGGTCCAACTCTAACAAATGAATTCCTACCACAGGCGTACTCCATTTTTGGGATGTGCCAGCAAAAGACTGGGCCACCGGAAGTGAAATCATATGTGTCTAATTGTTACTATGTCATCATTTCACTCTCATACATGACATTTTGAAGTAAGGCATGGATGTAGGTTTGGATACTCTAGTCATTGTGAGGGAGACAGTGCACACTGTAAAGCAAACTGAGGCATAGGCACCTTTGGTCATCCTTGAAAGATTCACAAAACAATCATAAAAATAAAGTATCTGCTTATTTTGTAAATGGCAAGCTATTTTATGTTAAAATTCAAGCTCTGTAAAATACAAGTCTTCCAGAATGACAGCTTCTCTATGGTAGGGGTGTGAAAAATTCATGCCATATGCTTTCATACAATTACGTGAAATTTCAGTAAATTTACACGAAATTGCACATAATTACACAAAATGTACATTTGGCATTAAGAATTATATTTTAGTGCACAATGTGTCCTCGTATCCACTGTGGATGCAAGTATGCATTTCATGTTACATAAAATGAAAAGCACCACAACCAGTCATAGCGCAAATGACAGCTTCTCGCATTCCGGACATATGAATTGCTCCCACGCTGTATCGTCTTTCCCAGCCCTGGAGCATGATATTAGATTATGCAGTACACAGGAGCTGTGGTTGAGCATATCTTTATTCTCCAACATCCATTCACACACTGCACGTTACATCATACTTCTGAGAACCACACCCTAACACCTACCCCATAAATCACATAGTTCCTGTTCAGCGCCGCCCAGAACCACAAGGGTCCTTGTGTTCCTTGTGCATATAGCATCAATGTGCCTAGTCTCCCTCTTTGTTAAATAAAAAGGTGTCAGACATCATTTTAAATCACATCTCCTCAATCAGTCTGCGAGGAGCTCACACTTGTCTGCCGGCTCCAGTGATTCAAGGTGATCGAGGTCCACCCTTATCAAGCAATAGCAGCCCAGGCTCAGGAGACTAACCTGTGGGTGTTTTCCCCTCCAACATAGTTTCAGGAGCTGGTAAGTGTTGAGGTAGGTGTTTAAAGTGTGATATGTCCTCAGTGATGGCTTCCCAGGATGATGTGCTGTCACCATGTGTCCCTTGAACACCGCCACCTGTAAAGGAAGGCTTCACAGGTTTACCTATAAAGTGGCAAAAGGGGTGTCTGTTTTTCATTTCAGTCTCTGCTTTACCAGTACCCAGTTTTCTTTGTTAAAGACTGTTTCCTAGGCATGGCGGCACTGATCAGCATGCACTTTCATTTTGCTCTTATGAGTAGTTTCGGTGTCACAAATTTTCTCAGCATTCACTGATCAATCTGATGTCCATTAAGGTAGTTTTGTTCTGATGGCTGTCCCAAACAACAAGGTAGCTGGCCTCTCACCTGTTGTGGAGTGAGGAGTTGATCGATAGGCCCAGAGGGCGTGGCACATAGCTTGGCTCAAGTTGATTCCTTCCAGGGATGCCTGTTGAATTACCCTCTTGATGGTGCCCATAAATCCTTCAACTACACCACTGGATTGGATTAAGAGGGGTGTACTCTTTTGGTGTTTGACATTGAATTGTGCAAGAAACTCTTTGAACCCTTTGCTGTTGAAGGGTGGGCCATTATCAGATTTGAGGACCTCGGGGATACCCCCAGTTGCATAGATGTTGGCAATCCTTTCTATGACTTTATCATCACTTGCTGAGGACAGTGCTTCCGCCCTAAGAAAACGTGAATATTCGTATATGACTACTAAGAGATGCTCTTTATCGCCTAATGGTCCCTAGAAGCCAACTGCAACTCTTTTCCAGGTTTGGGCAAGAAGGTCAGACATAGTCACTGGGTGCTGCGTCACCTTGGGGGACAGGAAACTGCAGATGAGGCATGATTTCAATTACTTTTCTACTTGCTCATCTAGTCAAGAGACCACACTCTGTCTCTCAATGCTGTTTTGGTGGCTACAATGCCACAATCTCCTTCATAAGCCCACTCAATGACCCATTGCCATAGGCTCTCAGGTATGACGATTCTCAAGCCTCTCAATAAATGCTTTCTTTTGTGACTGCTAACTCATCCTGTACATTTTCGAACATTTGGAATTCAGTATCATTAGCCAAATGCTGTGCACGTCATCACCATGATTGTGTCTCAATGAGTTCTTTGACAATAGTCATGTCTTGGTCTGAGTTGGTGACAGCAATGACTTGATCCACAGACAGAGTCGCTGGTGCACTGGACCTCACAATAAAATTGAGATATTCTTCAGCCGTCCAGGCTGTCGAACTAGGACAATGCATCAGCATTCTTGAAAAATAATCTGCTGGGTTCTGAAGCTTCCCAGGTTTGAGTACAATCTCTGTCATATTCTCGCAGCCTCATACCCCACCTTTCGATGCAAAGGGGCATCTTAGCCTTCGTATTTCTAAAAATAGCTACCAACGCCTGGTGCTTCATGATGACAGTAAACTGTTTCCCATAGTGTAATACATGAAAATGTTTGCAAGCTCACAACACAGCCAGACTCTCCTTTTCCGGCTGAAAATTTGGCGCGTTGTAATTCAGGCAGGCTTCGATTGGAATAGGCTACAATGTGTATCTGAGCACTCGGATGGCCGCTGTATTGAGCAATGACTGCCACCAGTCCCACCGGGCTCGCATCTAATGTGGAAGAGGTGTGGCGCAGTGGCCAGGGCGACTGCCTCCGGATCTTGGGGTTCACAGTTCAATCCCCGGTGCTGGCAGTAGATCAGCCCAGCACCATGTGACTCTGGGCAATAGCTAGCTTAATCTTCCCAACGGCCCCCAGCGCCGGGACACCTCTCCGGAGGTAGCTGTGTGCTTTACAAATACTGGACATTTACATTTATTTACATTTACTGTGGCCTTGGTATATAGCTTGGGGTCAAAGTAGGCCATTTCAATTACATTTTCAATTGCATGTTTTATTTCTTTAAAACTCCGATTATATTCAGAAGACCACTGGAAAGCAACATTCCAATTTGTCGAGTCTCACAATGAGGCACTCAATGTGGCAAAATTGTGAATGTATCTTGAGCAGTAATTGGCCATGCCTAGAAAGAATCGCAGCATGGTAAAATCTTGGGGCTGGGGAGGGGGGGCACGTGAAGGCAAGTGATTGCAACTTGTCTGGATCTAGAGTAATTCCCCCATCAGAGAATATGTGCCTAAAAAATGCAAGTTTCCCTTTGTGAAATTCACATTTTGCTGCAGTCAAAGTGAGACCTGCATCAGCAAGTAACTGGCACACTTGAGGGAGGGCTTTGTCATATTCATTCTGGGTTCTCCCAAAGACCAGTATGTTGTCACTATAATTTAAAGCATGTGCAACAGGTTGGATTACTCTGCAGATAACATCCTGAAATATCTCAGCATCCAAAGATACTACAAACTCAGTATCTTGTATCTGAGCAAACCAGCATGAGTGGAAAAGTGGTAATTTATCTGCAGTTCTCTTCTAACTCACATTAGTGGGACACTTTGTTTAGGTCAAGGCAGGAAAATACTTTAGCTCCATTCAGTTGCATGATCATGATCACTATATGGGAACCAGGGTGTGTCTCTCTCTCAATGGCTCGGTTTAGCTGGTGCATATCAACGCAAATGCACACTGCTCCACTACTGTTCTTTTTTGGCACAACTACTATGAGCGAAATCCACGGGGTAGGGCCTGTGGAACGTTCAATGATGTCATGTTTCAAAAGTGTTGCCAACTCTTTCTCTACAGCTTCTTGCAGATAAAAAAGCAACCCTACGGTGATAATGGGGAACAGGACAAACATCTTCATTGGTATGAAGCTGTACTTACTTTTTCTTGAGCTTTCCCTAACCATGAAACAACAATGGAAATTGGCTCCTAATCTCAGACTGAGGTTGTAGTTGAAAGATATTTACCCCATATCAGCCACTGTGGAAAACATGAACAAACGTGTGCTAGATGAAGTTCCTTGTAGAATATGAATGGTAGGCTCATATTGACGTTGTTTTGTGCTGCATTGCCGCTGTGAACAACCCTTGACTTGACAGTGGTTTGGAAGTTGGCCAGGTGTATGTATACCTTAGTGTCTGAAGGAGGTAGGTGTGGCACAGACAAGAGACTGTTAAACTTTTCCACTGGCATGATATTAATCAGCGCCCAACTGTCCATGATTAAGGATATGGGATGACCATCAATGTAATTCTGGGACAGTGTCCAAAAGAATTTTGGCACTTTGTTTGGTGAGTTGCTTTTGAACTTCGGTCTTCTTCACAGGCAGATAACACCATAGGTGCACGCCATCTTTTGGTGGACATCATCAGCACACACCCCTCTATTTTGCTGGTATCAAAAGCGACATTGAAGAACCTTTGTAGGACGAACTTGACTTTTGCTTTGTCTCTACTTGTCATAGCTGATGTTGCTTTTTGATTTTGTGGGCATGGCAAGAGTGCTTCTGGTATGTTTTTGCATCCATCTTTTCTTTCTGTCAGTACACACTTGATTTTTCCTTAGCTCGACACACAGTCATGAAGTGGTTCTCTTTAAACCTTGATAGGAAGCACTTAAAACCTCCCAAGATAATACCCTTGCACTGCTGACAGTCCCCCCAGGTATTTATCCCAGCCTTCCTTAGTGGAATGTTCAACCCATTCCTCACTCACTCTGGGGTACCCGGGGAATCCCAGATGGGCGCAAAATCGGAATAGTAACCAATATCCAAGAGCCTTCTGACTATAAGCCATAGGTTTAGTGTGGCCCTTAACCAAACATTTTTTTTAAATTTCAGAGCACTGAACTTATATAAGAACCCAGTGGATCCTATCTCCCTAATCTTCTTTGCCAGTAGTACCCCCCAAGTTGAGCTATCTGGCTTGCCCAAGAGCATCCTACAGTTTTTTTTACTGAAAAGCCATACAATACAAATTCAAATCCGGCAGAGTTAGGCCACCCTTTTCAAGCCTAAACCTCAATTTTTTCCACGCTAGCCCAGCCCCACCAGAGGCCCATATAAAACTTCCCCTGGATTTTGTCGATAACCGATTTTGGAAATGTAAGAGGGATACAGTTAAAAAGATATGTCAATTTGGGGAGAATCATCATCTTAATCAATTTGCCCTGCCCATAAATTGTCAAAGGTGAGTTCTTCCATCTAGCGAGTAAAGTATTCTTCACCACCCTCCCTAGATTATGCTGCGGTATTTCCTCCAGAGGATTGACAATGATGATGCCCAGATACTTAATCTTCCCCTGTGCCTCCCCCTTCCAATCAGCTACATTCCAACCAATCACCTCTGACTTGAAATTATTCACTAGATATCTCAGTAAGTCCCCAAATTCCTCTGCCAAGCTTTCCACCCTAGGTTTAGTCTGGTAGGGATCTAATGTGTAGATGATAAGGTCATTCACATATAGTGTGAGGTTTAAATTCCTGCAGCTGTCTTCTCGGCTTGTAAGTGCTACTCAGGAGATGGGAAGTGCCAGGAAAATTGAGTCAGCACTACAGGATGTGAGACCTAAAAGTAGGGAGGTTGCCATTTGGTACTGGAAGTTTATGGTAGCAGTGGATCGTAAAACGAAGGCGCCATACTCCGTTTGGGAAGGAACCATCCAGGAGACCGAACTCCAACCTATATGGCAAACCTCACTGAAGTTATTGTACTCTGTAGTCAAACCAGCCGACTGCAAGCAAAATCATTTCTTTACCATTAATAAACTATATTGGACGCCTCAAAAGATTTCAAAGTTTGCATAAGAGCCGAACTCCAGATGTAGAACATGTGGCCTTTTAAGAGCTAATGTCCAACAGGTTTTTTCACCTGTTCTGGGATCAAGGGGTTTTGGCAGGACGCTGAAAAAAAAAAAATCAGGATATCTTGGGTGTCAATACCACATTATGGGGCCGATCCCAATGTCGCTTGGAAGGGTGCCGAACGCGATCCAGACGGAAAAAGTACGAGCTGTAAGCGTGTTTTCCGCCCGACTCGTACAGCTGTACAAGCGAGCAAGTACGGTGCGAGCAACGTGAAATTCACCGACCGAGTTGTTTCCGGGTCCGAACCGCTCCGTACATCTCGTCCGTAAGTGAACCGTGCCATACAATGGATGCGATTTACGACCGAGCCAGTACGATGCACGCGTCGGACAGCCAGTGCGAGCCGAAGTTTCCGGCTCACAAAACGTCTGGGAAGTTGCCTTTGGGGGTCCGCGTCGGACCTCCTGTCACCCGCAGCCTTACGACTCGGATACAGGGGGAGACCCAAGGGTCTCCCCAACACAGGCATGTACGGTGCGGATGGCACCAACGCGTACCCACTGTAGTGGGCGCCCTTGTGCGAGACGCACCAAATTCAGTCAATGGGAGCCCATGTACGTGTCGTACGACCAGCTCCCATTGACTTTCATGGGAGTCCGACCGAACCGAGTCCGGCAGCATGCGGCCGCATCGTATTCGTTCGGTCGGACTGCAGGACTCCAGCTCGGTTGGAAACCACTCCGGATCCAGCTCGGTCAGAGAGCTTTCCGACCCAGATCAGAATCGGCCCCTCAGTCTCATGTTGATCTTAATGGAGTGGATATGACCCACGTATTCGGTTGAGCAGAGGGGCCTTTTGTTCTATCTCGTAGTCCTATCTAGGAGGGAGATCTGTAGGCATTGGACTGATCCATCTCCCCCCAGAGCGACAGACTGGCTTAAAGCAGTATATTGGAATAGCCGTATGGATACTGAGGGTAAACCTGATGGGGCGAATGCGAATAAGCTATGGGCTGATTTTTTCAGGTGGAGGGGTATGATGGTTTCGGAATCAATAAAACTAGAGGTCCTATGATTACACTGAGTTGCCGCTCGGGGGACAGGCCTGTAGGCTCAGCTGGTGCGTTGAGGGCCAGTGTAAAAGCAGCAGGCTGAGGACCGGATAGTTATCGTCAAAAGGCCTTAGTTTGCAGAAGCCATGGTGATACGAGTACAAAAATTAAAAGAAAAAAAGGAAGTGGTTCTCTTTTTCACAATAATAATAATAATAGCATTTATTAAGCGCATCAGCTACCTCAAGCTACCCTTACAGATTTGTCCAAGGGCTGGGCATTTGCCTTCATGGGAAAACAAAATTCCACATCGGAAGCATAGTTTTGTCCTTCCATGCTGTTACCTGTTGTGACACCACGTCGGCATTTCATGGGAGAGGGAAGAAAGTAGATTTTGACACCTGGATGGCACTATCTTCTACCACTTCCACATTTAGATTTCTGTCAGATCGCCCAAGTTCTGTTGATCCTGTTCACTTGGTAAATGTTAAGAGATTCGGGGGCATATGTATCAAATTCTCTATTTGCGATTCTCAAATAGCGATTTTTTGAGAATCGCTATTTGGGAATTGCAAACGAGATGCAAGTAAAAATTCGCAAATTGTTAGTGATTCCTTGGCATTCCTTAAATTGCGATTAGCAAATTGCAAATCGCAATTAAGGAATACCTTCCCATTCCTTCCTATGGGCCAGGAGGCCCATAGGAATGAATGGGAAGACATTCTCAATTAGCGATTCGCAATTAGAGAATCGCAAATTGAGAATAATTTCAAGGGTACAAGGGTGTCATAAAGACACCCTGATATACCCCTGAAATGAGCATGTGTGCACATGTGGCGCACATACATGCCCTAAGGGCATGTATGTGCGCCACATGGCACTTTGAAAAATGCCAAAAAGTGCATCTTTCAAAGAAATCGCAAATTACCACCAACAGGAAGTTGGTGGTAATTTGCGATTTCTTAAGGAGAAATCGCACAACTTGGGTGCTTGTTACATCGCATTTAAGGAATCGCAATTTGCAATTCCTTAAATGCAATCGCAAAATAGAGAATCACAAATTTGCGATTCTCTAATTTGCAATGCCCTTTTGGGATGATACATCCCAAAAGGCCTGTTCTCGTTCGCAAACGGGCCGATTCTGAGAATCGTCCCGTTTGCGAACGGGAAAAGGGCTTGATACATATGCCCCTCGGTGTATTAATGTATAGCCGCACTTGTTCATTGCAAAAGAATAAACTGTGCTTGCCAATTCATGCTTGAAAGTGAACTATTTTAAACACCCCACCTACACAAGATGCTCTTCTTTTAACATGTTAAACACTTTGAGTAACAAGAGGGCTAGGTTTAGGGTCAGACTTAAGTGCGCATGCAAGAATTGCCAAATTTAAATGTTTGGGGCTGGGAGCAGATTGATGGAATAATGGTACCACATTGGACAACTATTCTGGAGACTTCTAAAGCTTGTAAAAAACATTTGTTGTGGGGGCAAAAAGTTGTGCCGAAATCAATGCAAATGCTCAAAGGCATGCCTCTTGTGCACCAACCTCTACTTTTGCAGGGGAAACTGTCATCAGGATTAAGGCAATATACAAACTCGAATCATCATTGTTTTATACTATAGAAATGTTATCAGGGTTTAATATACTTTTGTATTGTTTAATTACAATAGAAACATTATCCACATGTTCATAGTATGTGCTGTAAAGATACAAATTATGCAAATTATAAGTTTACTTTCAATACAGTGTGTGTTACTTATTCCTGGCGTCCTTATTGGTAGCCATTTTAATTTTATATTTATGACGTCACAGTTTAGCTCCAATGTGGGCATGCACATGATATACTCTGATATATACACATGATCTTTTGTGCCAAATCTGATGCAAATCGGAAGATTTAAAATGCTTTTTATATTTGTCAGCCATTTTGGATTTTGATTAGACTATATGACATCATAGGCAAGATTCACTTGGGGCCTTGCTCTTATATGATTACTATTACAATGACGAAAGTGTGTACCAACTTTCAGCTACCTATCACAAATTGAACGATTTTTCAGTCTAACAGCTAGAGTATTTTAAGTGTACCCCACTGAGTTTTGATGGGTGTGCCCATAATTTTGTTTTACACCACACTGAGCAAAGGTTTTGAAATTCTAGAAATAACTGCAACTACTTCTAAAAGTCTACTGACTAGCGGAACAGAAAGAAGGTCTCTGGGAATTTAATGCCAGAGTTAGTGTGGGTTCAGTGCTGTGCTGACACCTAGTGGCAAGTTACAACATCTCCTTTCAGTATGACAAATGAAAACCAGCAAACCTCCAGTTGATGACTGTCTGCAGCAGTACATAATCTTAATATTGATTAGATGACATTGATTATTTTTTTTAAATATCGTGGTGCCATATGCACAATTGAAAAACAAGTCTATTCAACGGCATTACCAATGCTTTGCCTAAACCGGTATTTTTAAACATCCTATGTTATCAAGGGAATCATTAGAAATGTTTCACCTACCGACATACAAAATGTAGGGTTCTTGGTGGGTATCTTCAATGCCCATCTCCCCCTGGTACTCATGCCAGCCACTTCAAATGCTGGAGAGCAAGCATGAACTATCAGTGGGGCAGCAGATCCAAGAGAAAAGTGGGCAACAGCATGTATTTCAGAAGGTATATACAGTATAATATCTTGCAGCGCTTCATTTGTAAAATAATAAATGCAACAGCAACCACCAACCTGAAAATAAGCACTGATATCTTGGAAGAGGAACCGGAGCCAAGGGGCCCTCTGTCTAAGGTTTCAGAATTGGTTTGGGACGGTTTTCTTTCAAATCCTATTTTCAAGCTGCCCCTCAGACACATCCTTTGTACAACGACATGGCTCTCACAGCATGCCGCAATCCGGCTGGCTCCAAGCAAGAGCATCCAAAACATGAGCATTATGAAGTGTGAGATCTCTGCACCTGCACCTGGCTGCATCAGTCTTTCAAGGCCCTCGCTGAATTTCTAATGGTAGTCCTGTGCCCATCCTCTCTTGCTTCAGTGTCTCGATCTCCGCCCTCCAGCCACAGGAATGCAGGAAAATAAGACCACTGTCTGAGGAAGCTGTCCTCATCCTCCATTTTTGTGCCATGCTAATCCAGGAACACCCAAAATAGATCCCACTGGACCCAGTCCTCAGATTTATAAAACACACAGTGTCCCACTACCGTACATGTGCTACACACTCACTCACTCACCTATATGAATTCAGCATGCACATGGGATGTCATAAGCATAAGGTTCTGGGTTTCACATAACAGCAGAACTTTGCATGGCAGGATGCAGTAGGTTCAATTCTCCTTAACACAGAGAAAATAGTCTTGGCACACTACTGATTTACAAAACACTGTACGCTGCAACCACCACTTTATGTGATACCCCCAGGGCATGGCGGTCGTCCAATGCCCACTACGAGGGCATGCTTTGTGCACCCCTTTAGGTCACACAACTGGTTCAGGACCTTTCCTTATCATGTGTAGGCCTAGTCAGCATACCAGTTTCATATACAGAGGTACACTCAGTGCGGGGGTAGATGTTCATTTATCATGCAGGGAGAATTTCATGCTAACACTCTTACTCTCACTCAGTCTCACATACTCTCTCGCTCACTCTCACACATTTGCACTCAATCTGTCTGTCATTCACAATCAGTTACTTTCATTCAGAAATGCTCACATACAGAGCTGTCCTCTCTCTGACCCAAATATTCTTACCGGCACATACGCACACACCATTCATTTGACAGCATTATTTTTTACTTACCTCAGCTGCTTATGTATGTCCCATTCCAGCCCCTGGTGCTCCATTTACTCTGGGGGTATACACACATATGAAGTAAAAAACAGAAAGCTTGAGCCTACACATTACATGATCCAGCTTGCATCTACTTGTTTTCTCCCCCCACTCTTTTCTAAAAATCTGTGACCAGTTGGGAAGAGTGGGATGACAGCCTGATTGGCGTATCACCTTAGGCACTGCAGGGCTTAAGCCTAGAGTGTCTGGGACTACCTTAAACAGTGACTCTGATACACATCACAAATGGGGAGGTACTGCGGTGTAGAAGGCCTTAGACTAGAGCTGAGGCTTTGCTAGTACTAGACAATCTTTCTGTTGGCTAGTGTGGACAACTTCATGCACGTGCGCCAGCCATCAGACACATGTCACTGCCTGCGTCAGGCTGATTGACCCTCGCTTGCAGGAGAGCCCAGATTTTTTTTATTATACTAATAGGGAATAATGGCCTATTATTCACTAGTAGAAAAAAAAAAAATAGGGCCAGAAATAACACCCATAAGGGCGGACTGTCACTGCCTTCAGATTGTACGTGTATATAGGAGGTTGCCATATGAAAGTGTAGGGTGGTGGATCAGGACCTGACAAGAACCTGCATGATGTAGATGTGCTTCCCTTGCTTTCTCTGCTCCTTGCATCATATTCACTTTCTACACTGAAATTCACTTTTGAGATATGGTGTACAAGTAGTTCGTGCATGATCATCAGTGGTTACTAGGATTATGCACTGGCAACTAGCAGTCTCTTATATCTACATGTGATACCCTTAGCTGATTTTCACTCATCCTCGAACAATGATTTCCTGTAAGGGTGATGAAATGAAAGACAAGTCAAAAATAGTACCTGAATCCGAGAGCAGCAGTGCTGCAGGAGCCTAATACCTTCACCAAAACCCAAGAGCACAGTGGTGATGGAGTACCCATCTGCATAACTCTAAATCAGTCTCAGAGATCGGAAAGAAAGATACAGGAAAGAAAGAGGCAAGAAGGAAGCGGGTGCTGGTTTGAACTTTTTAGAGGGGATGGTTTGAACATTTTTGCTGTGGCTGATTTTAGCTCCAAGTCTGACACTTATAGCGTCTCTTACCTTAAAAGTGCCACAACTGGGGATGTAGAGGCACATTTAATTAAAAGAAACATCCTGACTGAAGATGATGGCATAACCTAGCGTGTGAAACTAAATCTGAAAAATGTGTAAGTACTGCACTCCAAATGTTAGAACAACAACATAAAAGCTATTTTTACAAAATTAGTTCTCAAATTGTGCTACTCAATGTGTGCTACACGGTATCTATGGGCTGCCTGTCCCTTATAAAACATTAGTATACAAAGAAACAAGCTGAATGGCTTGCAATAACCGTATGCACTACTAACAGAACATATTGTTCAATCCTTATCAAATTCAAAGCTACAAAATACCACAGTATTACACAGTGTGAATACAACAAAACACTGTAGTCAAGGAAAGTGTATTCACGAAAATCTTGATTGTTTTTTAAGACAAACTCATATTAACAAATTGAGTGGTGACAAACCATTATATAGCAGTTTTAAACACAGTACATACATAAAACATCATATACAAGATGTATGACAGAATAACAAAATCTTCATGAACATTCCACTTGGTAATGTGATGCCCTATGCATTTCGGGACCTGGGTGTCCCTTCTTCAGGGGTCACTATAACAAAAACTAAAATAACATATGATTGCTACTGCATTGAGAAATCATGTTTATGCGCCACCTTAAAACCCGAAACCGGAAGGTCAGAAAAAGCTGGATAAAAGTGTTTAAACTTGTGAAGACGTAAGGCTGGTGAAAAGGATCAAATGCATGAAAGAAGTGCAAGGACTGCCCATTGCAGAGAAATAGTGCCGCATGCTCGAACACCAAATGGTGAGTGATGGACGAAGAAAAGAAGAAAGTGACTGCAGATGTCATTTAGTAGAGATACCACAGATTCGAAACAGCTGGTGAAAAATAACGACAAACGCGTACACATGCTCTGCGTTTAACCACATGATGGAAGGACTGACACTTACTGCCAAGCGGAAAGACAGGAGCTGCTTAATCAATAGGACCACATACACAGCAGGATCTACCCAAAAAATCGTGCATCAGAAATGAAGCACTACACTAACGAATGAAACTTTGTTTCCCAAAACCACAAAGACAAGCAGGGTACCTGTAAAGCTGATCAAAAGTGCTTGTCCGCAACCTGTAGGTTAATGTCAAAAACGTGACTGTCAAAAATGTGCAAATGGAATGAAACATCACAATATCTTAAAAACAGGCTAACTCGTACCTGCAACAGAGGGACGAAAATGTACAACACTGATCCGGAGCCACAAAAGGGGAAAACTCTAGATGCGGAAGCAGTTCTATTTGAATGGTCGAGAGCGCGCCAAGCCAGCGACTGATCACGTGGGTAGAAGGCGACCCGGATATGAGAATACTGCAAATGCTGCATGTGTAAAATGCGGCCATCTTGAAATGGAATAGAGAATGGCAACAAGGTCGAAAGGCATGTACAGAAACAAGTCCCGAGTGAAATAGCAAACTGGTGATACAAAAATACATGCCGATATTTGACAGAATGAATCTCAAGTCAACACACAAAATGGTACGTTAAAAGAATACATAAATGGTTAAAAACACCATAAAAAGAAAAGAACGAAGACTGGTGTCACTAAAAAACGGAGGACGGAAGTGACTAGGTTAAAACGTGAGTCCTCAAAGAGCAGCAATCAGACGCTGAAAGCGCCTGTGTGTGCCTAAAGCAACTGTATGGATGAAAAAATAACGAAATGCCATAATGGGCAGTAGAAACTTAGTCAGCGTTAAATGCCAGTATAAACAGCAATATGCGTCCAAGTAAAAGGTAGCATGTATATATAGTCACGTCACATTTTGTTAAACACGAAGTTGAGCATGAATGCAAACACATGAAACGTAAAGATGGATTTCAAGTCACATAACGTTTTGTTATACACCAAATTGAACAGAAATACTAACACATGATACAAAAAGGTGATGCTGAAAACATATACGGACGATAACAAAAATTGTGCAAAACACAGAAATGGCATGTACTTTAATGTGCTAACCTATGCTATGTCTTATGGTAAGATGTTTAAAAAAACAGCTTAAATCTGATTTGTCATTAAAACATGGGATTAGCATGTGTTTTACTGTGCTGACCTGTGCTCAGTCTTGTGAAAAGATGTTTATAGAAAACAGCTCAAGTCTAATTTGTCATTTAGACCGAGTGGCATCATGGTATTCAATTTTTTTTATCCAAAACACTTCTTTCTGAGATAAGATTTCACTGGAATCAGCGCCCTCCCTGGGTTGTACCTTTTCCAAAACTAACAAGTATTTGCAATGCAATAGGTCTCACATTTACAAGAGTTTGAGCTATTGGCATTGTAAATAACAATGCCTTTTATTTGTGTTCTGAAAACAGATAAATAAAAGGCATTGCCATTTACAATGCGAATAGCTTAAACTCTTCAAATGCGATACCTATTGCTACCTATTGCATTGCAAATGCGTTCGTGCTATACATTTTTTTGAAAAAGCATTAGGAGAGAGCACGCCATGTTTAATGTTTAAGTGTGTTTTTTTATGGTTGGGACAGAGAGTGAATGTAAGACCAAATCGGTTAATGGATGGATGAATCGAAGCATGAGTGCAAAGATGTGTAGGGGAGTGCATGTATGATGATTTATTGAGACCCCAAATCCATCAATGATGCAAAAAGCACTTTGATTCCTAAGCCAGACCTATAGACATTGCCAACGCTTGTTGGTTATTTAACTTAAATGGCTGCATTTCATCCGTGTCTCCTTGTGTGTAGCCTGAAGATGAATTTATTTTCAAAGACCGAGCATGGAGCAAACATCTAGTGATGTATTGTCGTTTCATCTACGATATTTTTTTTAATTTGGTCACATTTCATAGAAACCTTGGAACAGAATATCGCGTCATTAAACACCAAAAACAATCGAATACAATTTACTCATAAAATCAGTAACATTCAATTACCGTACCTGGATGTATTGGTTGAAAAACATGAAGGAGGGCTCAACACGAGTGTATTTGTCAAACCAACAGACTGTAACAATAATTTGCTGTTCCACAGCTTTCACTCACCTAAACTGATTCAGAACTTACCCTATTCTCAAATGTTGCGTATCAAAAGGATCTCCTCTACACAAGAGAAATGTGATCATGATATCATCCGTATTAAAAAATGATTTTTACAACGAGGTTACCCCAAAGAGACCATCGACAAAGCTGAAGAACGTATGGAAACTATCACCCGCAGTGAATTACTAACTACTCAACTGAAACCCATAACAATCCGTATGGTCTTTGTGTCGAGATTCTCTACGAGATCCAGAAGTATCAAAAAAGCGATTATTAAAAGGTGGGAACTGTTACAACATGAAAATGACTTTTGTAATTGGCTCCAAGAGTGGCCACTATTTGCATTTACCAGAAGCAAAAATCTCAAGGAATTACTTGCTGCGAAAAAGAACAATAGCTCCATCAAATATGAAGGCATGAAAAAATGCAGTAACTGCACACACTGCAATACCGTTCTGCAACAGAATTTCAAAACACACCCCAGGACTGGAGAGAAAATAACCCTCAAACACACGTCTGATTGCAACACTATCAATGTGATCTACTGTATCAAGTGTCCCTGTGGACTCCTGTACATTGGGAAAACTGAAAGAAAAAGAAAAATCAGGATTGGAGAACACAAAACCATGATACGTACCGAGAACTTCAACTCCAACCTTGTGGTACACTGGCTTGAACATAGCCATAATATATCGCAAGAGCGCTTTTTAGTTTTGGAAAAAGTACAGCCCAGGGAGGGCGCTGATTCCAGTGAAATCTTAACTCAGAAAGAAGTGTTTTGGATAAAAAAATTCAATACCATGATGCCACTGGGTCTAAACCACAAATGAGACTTGAGCTGTTTTCTGTAAACATCTTTTCACAAGACTGAGCCCAGGTCAGCACATTAAACACATGCCATTCCCTTGTTTTAATGACAAATCAGATTTGAGCTGTTTCTTGTAAACATCTTCCCACAATACATAGCATATGTTAGCACAATAAAGTGCATGCCATTTCTGTGTTTTGTACAATTTTTGTTATCTTCTGTATATGTTTTCAGCATCACCTTTTTGTATCATGTGTTAGTATTTATGTTCAATTTGGTGTCCAACAAAATGTTATGTGACTTGATATCCATCTTTACGTTTCATGTGTTAGCATTTATGCTCAACTTCATGTTTAACAAAATGTGACGTGACTATGTATACATGCTACCTTTCACTTGGACGCATATTACTGTTTATACTGGCATTTAACGCTGACTAAGTTTCTACTGCCCATTATGGTATTTCATTATTTTTTCATCCATACAGTTGCTTTAGGCACACACAGGCGCTTTCAGCATCTGATTGCTGCTCATTGAGGACTCGTGCTTTTGCTAGTCACTTCCGTCCTCTGTTTTTTAGTGACACCAATCTTCGTTCTTTTCTGTTTATGGTGTTTTTAACCATTTATGTATTCTTTTAACGTACCATTTGTGTGTTGACTTGAGATTCATTTTCTCAGATATCAGCATGTATTTTTGTATGACCGGTTTGCTATTTCACCCCGGACTTGTTTCTGTACGTGCCTTTCGACCTTGTTGCCATTCTCAATTCCATTTCAAGATGGCCGTATTTTACACATGCAGCATATTCAGTATTCTCATATCCGGGTCACCTTCTACCCACGTGATCAGTCGCCGGCTCTGCACACTCTCGGTCATTCAAATAGAACTGCTTCCGCAACTAGAGTTTTCCCCTTTCGTGGCTCCGGATCGGCGTTGTACATTTTCGTCCCTCTGTTGCAGGTACGAGTTAGCCTGTTTTTAAGATATTGTGATGTTTCATTCCATTTGCACATTTTTGACAGTCACGTTTTTGACATTAACCTACAGGTTGCGGACAAGCACTTTTGATCTGCTTTACAGGTACCCTGCTTGTCTTTGTGGTTTTGGGAAACGATATTTCATTCGTTAGGGTAGAGCTTCATCTCTGATGCACGATTTTTGGGGTAGATCCTGCTGTGTACGTGGTCCTATTGATTAAGCAGCTCCTGTCTTTCCGCTTGGCAGTAAGTGTCAGTCCTTCCATTATGTGGTTAAACGCAGAGCATGTGTACGCGTTTGTTGTTATTTTTCACCAGCTGTTTCGAGTCTGTGGTACCTCTACTAAGTGACATCTGCATGGTCACTTTCTTCTTTTCTTAGACCACCACTCACCTTTGGTTGTTCGAGCATGCAGCACTATTTCTCTGCAGTGGGCAGTCCTTGCACTTCTTTCATGCATTTGATCCTTTTCACCAGCCTTACATCTTCACAAGTTTAAACACTTTTATCCAGCTATTTCTGACCTTCCGGTGTTGGGTTTTAGGGTGGGTCATAAGCATGATTTCTCAATGCAGTAGCAATCATATGTTATTTTTGTTTTTGTTTTAGTGGCCCCTAAAGAAGAGACACCCAGGTCCCGAAATGCATAGGGCATCACATTACCAAGTGGAATGTCCATGGAGATTTGGTTATTCTGTCATACATCTTGTATATGATGTTGTATGTATATACTGTGTTTAAAACCGCTATATAATGTTTTTTTACCACTCAATTTGTTAATATGAGTTTGTCTTAAAAAAAAATGAAGATTGTCATGAAAACACTTCCCTGGACTACAGTGTTTTGTTGTATTCACACTGTGTAATACTGTGGTATTTTGTTGCTTTGAATTTGATATGGATTGAACAATATGTTCTGTTGGTAGTGCATACGGTTATTGCCAGCTATTCAGCTTGTTTCTTTGTATACTAATGTTTTATATGGGACAGGCAGCCCATAGATACCGTGTAGCACACATTGAGTAGCACAATTTGAGAACTACTTTTGTAAATATAGCTGTATGTTGTTGTTCTAACATTTGGAGTGCAGTACCTACACATTTTTCAGATTTAGTTTCACAAGCTAGGTTATGCCATCATCTTCAGTCAGGATGTTGCTTTTAATTAAATGTGCCTCTACATCCCCAGTTGTGGCACTTTTAAGGTAAGAGATGCTATAAGTGTCAGACTTGGAGCCCCAATCAGCCACAGCAAAAATGTTCAAACCGCCCCCTTTAAAAAGTTCAAACCAGCACCCGCTTCCTTCTTGCCTCTTTCTTTCCTGTATCTTTCTTTCCGATCTCTGAGACTGATTTAAAGTTATGCACCTGGGTACTCCATCACCACATCTTTTATATGATGTTGTATGTATATGCTGTGTTTAAAACCACTATATAATGGTTTGTCACCACTCAATTTTGTTAATATGAGTTTGTCTTAAAAAACTATGAAGATTGTCGTGAATAGATTTCCCTTGACTACAGTATTTTGTTGTATTCACACTGTGTAATACTGTGGTATGTTATTGCATTGAATTTGATAAGGATTGAACAATATGTTCTGTTAGGAGTGCATACGGTTATTACAAGCCATTCAGCTTGTTCCTTTGTATAATAACCTAGCTTTTGCCAGTCATTCAAATACAGACTACCTGTCTTCTGTAAATCCACTGACCTTCAGCTAGATTCTGGAATGCTCAGATGTCACGCTGGTCTGGACATTCTAAAGAAGTCATATGGAGCAGAGCTGTTTGGGACTCTTGTCAAATAAAGGACTACTTGTTCTTGATCGTCCCATTGTTGCCCTTTGATGCTTCAGTACTAAAAATGTTATGACAAATTTCAAATTTACAAAATCATCCAAAGATACAGAACAGCACCGTGCAAACGTAAAGAATTATGCTTATGGCTCACACACCGCATTACACTGCAAAGGATAATGTTGCACCACTTTCTCTCTCAATGCTCATCATGGCAACTTTGACTTCAATGTCGTACATGCTACTGCTGACAATGAATGCCCGATCAGGGATTAAATTGGATGTTTTGTGGGACCTCTGTTGATGCATTCCAACAACGGAGGTATCTTCAAAGACTGACTTTGATAAAATAGTCAAGAAGTTGTTCCAAGGACAGGTAAAATGTAAAGCAATAAACAAAGCTGTACATTATTAACTTTAAGAGACCAGTAACTCAACACTTCAGAGGCATGTCTTTCTTTATTTAGAAACAGGCAGAAACTGAAAAATGTTATCTGTTGCAACAACTTATCATTGAACCTTTGGAACGGCCAACCTACTGGGTTTCCGTGATTTTGCCAGTGCCTAGGAGACAATCAGTAGGAAAAATTAGCATCTTTATAGACACGAGGCAGTCCAGCTGTACGAATGCAGAGAGAAAAACATCTTGCATTGCACGTTCACAAAAAGATACACCAACTGAATGAGGCAAAAGTTATCTCAGAATTTAACCTCAGCCAGGGCTGTCTTTGATTTGATTTGTAAGAGTCATCACAATCCATCACTTATTTTGCAACCCACAGACCTGTTCAGGAATAAGTGACTTAAGTTTGGAATCATGTCAACAAAAGAGATTTTTCTGAAGAAATATGACAGGTGATCCAAGATGTTTAGAACTGCCTCATCTATAATGATAACATTCTTGCTTTTGGTAAACGTTATGATGACACATTAATGAAAGTATGTGTTGTGCCAAGGCTAATTTCACAACCGACAATGTGAAGTGTGACTTCTTCCAATAAATGTTGAAATAAATCATATGGCCATATATTCAGGCAGGAAGACATAAAACCCAAACCAGAAGAGATCAAACTCTCATATCTACACTCACAACTTTGAAAGTCTCCTAACTTCACTCATTTGTAGGAGTAACTGGCTACTGTGCCAGGCACACTTCAAGACTATGCATCCATCAGTCTCTCACTGAGATATCTCAAAAGAAATGTCAGCCATTTGAGTATGCACAGAACTATAATTCAATATTTAAAGCCATTACAGGACACATCACTGGAGCCAATAGCATGGCTTACTTTGACCATTTCTTTCACACAGATACTGTAATGATACCAAGCCTGTTAGTTAAAGTGCCATCCTCACCCAACACATACCACCTTCTGAAGTGCCAAGATACATTATTCCATATGTCAGTAGGGGGGTTGACCTAACTAGTAAAAGCACACACTGTTTGAGAATAAAAGCCTGGTAGTAGTTTGGGCATGGAATCATTTTGACTTGTGCCTCTATGGAAAGGAGTTTCTTTAACGTGACAAACCATCAGATCCTTGTCACTGCTTTGGAAGTAGGGATGGGATAAATTGCGAAAAAACTAGTTGATTTGAAACAATTTTATGCTTTGTTTGGTTTTTGTTGTTTTCTCTAAGGCAGTCCAGTAAGAAAAATATGAACAGTCTTCACTGCTTGAGCCATGCAAACTGCTTACAAACAGGGCATTCTGCGGTTTGTGGGCAGTCAATTTACTGACTCCCGCCTTTCTTTCATCCATGGCAGGCGGAAGCATATAAAAAAAGTTTGTAGATTCTGTTTTGATTTACCGCTGTATGAAGTGCAAGATGCTACCCTACTTTGAATGGAGGAGTACATTTTGGAAAGAATGGGGAATACACTGACAAACTTCAGGTAGCAGTCAGGGATGTGTCCTTGCACCACTTTTGTTTTCACTGTATATAAATGGGGTGGATGGCCTTCTGCAGAGTGTAAAAGTCAATGCGCCTAGGTGGACACCCATGTTTTCCTGATCCTACTATACGCAGATGATGAGGTTCTTCTATCCAAGACGGAAAATGGTCTCCAGCAACTGATAAATAATTCTGTAGTTTTTATGGAGGGCAGAGACTTAAAATAAAACTTAACCAAAACTTATACCATGGTCTGTGGGAGAAAAATAAAGAAGGGGAAGCCTCTATGTCCAGGCCCAAAAGTTAGAAGAAGTAAAGACTTTGAGCTATTTAGGAATGCTGTTTTCACAGAAAAGAGACTGGACATCACATCTGAAAACTGGTAAATTGAAATTTTTTAGGGCCACTGATGTCGTGTTTAGTTTTGCCAATAAAATAGACAGCAAACTCATAATAGAAATCATGCAATTATATAAAAGTAAATGCCTTCCAATTGCATTATATGAATCCCTAGTATAAATTGCAACCCGTTACAGATACAAGAGGGTATCCTCTTAAGTAGACTTCTGGCAGTGTCAAGCTCGACCCCTGCCTATATTGTACATAAAGAACTTGACATCATGTATATGAAATATGCCATCAAACTTAACACACTGACAAGGTGGCACAGTATCTGGACCAAAGAAGGCACCAAGTTCACTAGGGATATTAAAAAGAATTTCCTGGACCTCGATTATCACAAAATAATATCATGGCTCCAGTACATGAATAATTTATTACAAGAAACAGAGGAAAGCCTTACCAATTTAGACCGACATAGTATTATAAAATTTAGTAAAAAGGAAAGATCTGTTTTTGTGGGGTAAGGGAGGCCATCAGAGGGTTCAAGGAAAGAATTAAGACCAGAGTGGACATATACTGCAAGGGTTCATTTCAACAGGGGATTCAAGGATACCTGATAAATGTGAATAACATTCAAGACAGATTCCTGCTAACTAGATAATGCCTAGAGCTGCTCATCATCTATTGGCATTCCTCAAATCAGACGTGTGGCTTTGGAATCTGCCAAGGTGTCCATCTGATGGAAAGGCAAGACAAACAACAATTTATTTTTTGTTATTTTGTAAATTTTATAAAGATATTAGATCCAGTATACTACATCCCATTTTTCTGACACAGGGCCTTATGTACCATCATCAAGAGGCCTTTAACTTCTTAAGAAATGTGTCAAACTCCCAAATATCTTGTACCATTCTTACTTGCATAAAGAAGGCCATTTGAAGGCGTATCTCACTGACATAACTAGAATGCCTACGTTATGAAGAAAGTTGTACTAGAGATTGAAATGCATCAACGCTTGACTTTGAACTGTATTAATGATAGCACTTTATAGACCAAAAATAATGAAATGTATACTCAGAATTTTAGGAACGTATATGCACCTAAGATCTTGTGATTTCCCCCTTACTGAAGAGCTCCAAATATATGCTGAGTGCCTTCCCTTTAAATTTTATGTACTTTTAACCCCTTCGCTGCGGCAGGAATTCCGCCGCGGCGCTGGGGGGGGTTTGGGGGCAGCGCGGTGGCGCTGTGCTTGTGACGGAACCGCTCCGTCACGAGCCACAGTTGAGCTGTGCTCATGACGGAGTGGTTCCGTCACGTCTCCGCCCACTGCGCTAATCGCCCGCACAGGCGGGGAATTAGCGCCGCGTGGGCGGAGCGGCGGCCAACGGCCGCAGCATGACGGAACCACTCCGTCATGAGCACAGCGCAACCGTGGCTCATGACGGAGTGGTTCCGTCATGAGCAGGGAAGGGGTTAATATGAGGAGATTATTTACTTGGTGCAAAGGAAAAAACTGTGATTATATTGCAATACTTACATTGTACCTTTGTACTTTGCACTGAATGGCTTGGACCTTTCTTTTTAACCATTTTATGTGGATACCTGCACTGTAATCCTGTGCACTGAATATATTGGTTTTATTTAAATTATTGTATGTGGATAGATTATAAGATTTGTAGCTGTTTTCTTTTGCTTCTATGGATTTCTATATATATCAGACTAAAGATTTTGAATCAAATGGAGGGGTCTCAGATGGCAAAGCTATAATTTCTGTATTTTGAAAAGGCCAGGAAAGGATCACAATCCATTTGACGTCTTTTTGAGATTCTCGTTCTTGCATATGAAATTCTATTTCTCCATTGCGGAAAATATCTACAGCAGGTTCTCAAGCACCCCCAGTCATTGCCAATCAGCAGGGTTGCATTCATAAAAGTCACACAAAGGATCCAACGTTACCAGCAGTGTCTCCAGGGAAACTCAATGCTGGAGGACCTTGAAGAAATTATTAAGGCACATTAACACTTCCACTTTAAATAAATTAGGGCATCTTAACACATTCAAACATAACTTTAACTGAAAGAGTCTGATTCTCAGAGGAATTCCACTGGTTATTTCAAAGGTCTTGAGAAATCAAGTTTTCCACCTAGCAAATACTAGTCCAGCCAGCAAAAGAGTGCTGAGACCGGTGTGGTTTCCCATTTTCTAAGAACTCATTGAGAACATGTACAGCACGTTCCAGATATGTAATGAAGACAGCTATTTTGAGCCATTGCTGTTGTCTCCACTTCTGGAAGGTGCATGGTAGGAAGTTGCCACAAAAGTTTTTGGCCCATTCCAACTGCAGCACGTTTCCCCTAGGTCATGACTGTTTCCAACACATATGCAAATGGACAGCCAAACACTTCCTAAAAACTTCACAATGATAAACATACTCATGACTAGTACCATCAGGTAGTGGATTATAGTTTCATAGAGAAGACTTCAGAAATTTCAGATTTCATAGGTGGTTTCGCGATCACAAAATCTCACCACTGTGCTGCAGGTAAATGCCATTGTGGAATGTTTCATAGCAAACGTAAAAAAATATATGTAAGCTAACCAACACATTCAATGTCTATACTCTGGGTCCCCACATAGAAACATTTCTGTGACACTCATCATAGCAACATGGCAAACTCTCTCTTTGAAGGGAAATTGAAGGGTTGGGCTCTTAGGACAACAATGGAGACTGAACAACATGATAAGGGAGTATGACAGCAAGCTGTTCATATAAAAAGGATGATAAAGTATGGGGGAAAAAGAAGAGCCCAGCCTGCACAACTATGTCAATGCGATATACTACTGGTCAAAGCAAAAGGATCCCTCAATAAGCATGTGCTGATCCAAGGATGCACATCACCCCTAGCATCACAGACTCAACGCTTATAATCTTGAGAGATGGACAAACCATGACAGGAAGCATCTCATATTTTCTGTATACTAACACCCTTATTCCTGTGACACTGAACCACAGATCTCTTGCCCACTTCGTGCGATTAGACCTCTTCAGGGCTAAATACAGGTATAGACTAATAAGTCTAAATTGTTCTATGCATAAATGGGGATGTCTCAAACACACACACGTGTTCCCCCAATTTGTGAATGCCAACACCTTCAGGTAGATATGTTTACAGTAAAACCCCTTATGGAAGGAAGTAAGCAGGATAGGCCAGACATGAAGAGGCACAGCAAGATGCGGACATGCTTTACTATGCTCCTCTGCTCCCTGCAGCCTACTTGCTGCGTGCTCTCTTTCTTTAACTCACCTACTTCTCACTCTATCATTTCTGTCTGTTTCTAACACCTCTCATTACTTCTGTCAAACTCCCTCTAACTTACACTCACCTCCTCCTAACTTGAAATACTATCTACCATTCCCCTCTCGACCACACCATTCTCTACTTAACTTGGGTCTCTCTCGGCCTCTTTTTGAAACTCATCTCTCCCTATCTCACTAACCATTAAACACTCTATTCTGCCTCACTTCTCTGTTTCCCCTTTTTTCTTACTACCCTTATATCAGCTCTCTCAAGCTCTCTATAACCTCTCACTGCTCACATATGTTTGTTTCATATCTCTCTTCATACTTCACCCTTCCTCTTCTTTGTTGACTTTTAGCTCTAACCCTCTCTCTACATCTCTCAATGCACCTATCCCCTCCCCTCTCTACCTCACCTGTACACATCACTTCTCTTTCAATACATATCTCTATATGCCACCACTCTTTCTATTCTTCTCGCATGTCCTCACCTTTTTCCCTACAACTCTTTGTGCCTATTTTAATCTCTCTTCCCTGTTCTTGCTACCTCACCTCTCTCTCCTCGACTCCTCTATCTATTTGAATGTAGCCCCCTCCCATTTGCCCTACATAGATCCAGGGGTCACTAAATAGCACAAGGCAGGGGAACAGATTTAAGGAGAAATTATTCCAAAACAATAGAGGAAATCCGGTGAGCAAAGTTTTGATTTTCCTGGTTGCTGTGGGGAATGGCAGCTACAAAAGGGGATTTATTTGTGATAAGAAATACAAGGCAATTAAAAATGCAATTCAAAATGCTATGTGTTATGTATTTTTTTAATATTATGTACGATTCTACTAAACATCCATCAAGTCACCATAAGTGTGCCTTTCCTACAATATCAGGCTGGCTAGACTTAGAATTCACATGGATTTTGTTGCAGGAAAAAAAAATACTGATGAGAGCAAAAAAACGGCTATGAGCAATGCTAGTTCAAGATTTCTTTTGGCATTTTTTCACTGGCAGACTGCCACACAGCCTAAGCTCTCTGGTCTTTTAATATGTACAAACCAGATTTTATGATATCGTAAATTATTACAGACTCCAAATACGAGTTTATGACTCCGTAAATAATTGCTATTTGGAAGGGGCATGTTGTAGGAGTCCCTTCAAAATATGAACTCTTTAGGAGATGCACCAATGTTTTGCTACGAAATTAGGTCACAAAAAAATGAACATTTTGCGACTCTCAAGTTTGGGTGGTAAGCCATTTCCAAAGGGGGTGTGGAGCCCAATTGAGCTCCTACCACTTTGTGAATTAAAAAATAAGTTTGTTGAGGAATAGGAAGAGATGCAGGGGACCACTGCCAACTCTCAAACTTTTTTCAAAAAAGTAAACTTTTTTTCCCAAACGTAATCCTGTTTCATTTAAAGAAAAAAGGACTGCATTTGTTTTAAAAAATGTACTTACTTTAAAAGCGACCACAGACATGTTGGTCTGCTGACCCCAGCAGGCCCCCATCCCAGTGATATCATCCAAATGAAATATGTCTCTATTTGTGATCTCCCTAGTTAATATTCATGGTTAGTTGGATTGTGACCCCCTGCAAACTGACCGATTAATAATTAGGTTGGTTTGAAAAATTCAATACTAAGCCCAGATGTACTAAACACTGGTAGCAAAATACTGGTTGCAATTTGCGACTCGCATTTTTGCAGCCAGTGTGGCATTTTGCAAATGATCTATGTAGTAACAGGTATGTGGGCTGCAAAACAACTTACCTCATGAATATTAAATACCCACTAGTATTTGAAGCTGTTGCTTTACGCTAACTGCCATAAAGCTGTATAGTTTGAACTGCAAAATGGTTTGCTTACTGCCGCTGAAGGGCGCACTCAGATTGTTGAGTAGGAGTGTGCAGAGCATGGCAGATCTCATAGCCAGTAAATGTGCACTGTAGCGCAACATGCAGCGGATGCGTGCAGTGGATGTGCCGGTGGCACGCCGAAGGCAAGCCCGTATGCACCCAGACCACGGCCAGTGCCAGCCCCCCTGCCATTGTTACCCTTGGTGTCTTCTCTTTCACCAGATTACCTTAAATCCTATAAACATTTCACACCTCTCTGTAGACATATTTTAGCCCATCCCGTATCAAGGGCACACTTTCTTGAAAAATGTGTAAAACCGAGTTCAGCGTCCTGGTTTAGCAGCCATTTGCTACTACTCAAGCCCATAGTTTCTATAAGAAATCACTAACTGGTGGGCTTATTAATACACACTCCCTCAGCAAGCATGCACAAGACGTCCATAAATTGATCATGGATCTCCATTTAGACTCTTTTTTTTCATCCCAGAATCCTGGCTTAAAGAATGGCGTAACCCGGATATTGCCATAGTTCTTTCATCCTTATCCAAGACAGAGATGGAACGAAGTGGAGGGGGCCTCGCAATCATTGTCTGGGACACATTCCAATGCAGCACCTTCAACCTCAATTCGCTGAAGGGAGAAGAAAGTTAAGGATTCTGTTTCAAGATTAGTCCTATGCAAACTTTTGCAGGCTGTTTAATCTATCGTCCTCCGCCCACGGAGCTACTTTCTTAGCCTGTCTGGGAGAAGTGTTGGCCCCTCTCCTACTTCGATTTGCCAACTTGTCTATTCTTGGAGATTTTAACTGCCATTTCAAGATTATCAATAACCCGGCCATATCTAACCTTACTGACACTCTGAATATTCTTTTTATTTTTAATTTTTTTATTTATTAATGTTTTTATTGGCATTTAAATAAGTGCAAACATACACAGAACAAAACAGCAGTACCATGTAGAGGACCTCCTATTCATCAATGTATAGGTGTCGTCCTCCTTCATACAATATCAATACAGCGCGTACATCATACATTACATAGTGTGAAGAAAGCAATTGTCTCTTGTAGTCACATAAGGGCTCCGCATCGCAGCCAGTATTACAGCGTCCCCGCACTGCTTCAGTTTTCAGCTAATGTCTCTGCCCATCATACTAGTTATGGATCGTCCTCAACTATAGTGCTTAGCCAAGTTATGAGAGGTTCCCAGATATCTCGGGGACGGACTCTAACTGGCATCTGCTCCCAATATCCCTCCAGTTACGCCTTGCCGTGAGTTACACTCAGTAGCCAACCCCTCACTGTTGATGGGGATGATGCCCCTCATTGCAGAGCCACCTGCCGCTTAGCCATAAGCAAGAGCAGGGCACAAGTTTGTGCCGTTTTGGTGGGATCGTATTTACAATCCCTAGCAGACCAACCAGCGGCGTACTGGGGAGCTCCTGTCCGATTATGGTACTAATGTGTTTGAGGGTATGTTTCCAGACGTCAGCTATTGGGCGGCACTGCCATGCTATATGAAGGAATGTCGCCTGAGCCGCTGTGCACCTCCAGCATCGATCATCCTGCCTCAGCCCCATGCGGTGTAGTTGTACCAGAGTCGGGTATAGCCTGTGCATGTACTTGAAGTGAATCAGTCTAAGGCGATAATTGGGAGACAACATTTCCAGCTGCCCGCATGCCAGGCGCCACTGTTCCTCTGTAATTTCTATCCCTATGTCCGCTTCCCATGCCTCGCGTGCTCTCGGGATAATAATCGGGGAGTCACGCTGCGTGATGTTGTAGATTCGAGTAATTAATTTGCGCTCAGAATCTACCGCTATTATTTTTTCAAGTGGCGATAATGCAGGAGGGGGACTCGGAAATGTACTAAATTTGTTTTTGCATGAGGCACGCAATTGGTAATACAGCAACATGTCCACCGAAGAGGGCTCCGCGGGCTCGCACATTTGTTGCAGCGTTAGTGTCCCCCGGGAAAAGATCTCTGCCCATCCGTAAGCCGTGTGTCTGCACTCACTGTTGGGGGGGTATTGTGAGATTGTTGTCCAGCGGCATGGAAGGCGCGTAAAGCCTCTCTATCTTCGCCCGTTTACAAATGCCGGTCCATGCAAAGCGTAGTGTTTCAACAGTTTCGACTTCATTTCGTGGCCTTTTATAGGGATGATAAACTGCAGCATCTAATGGGAGCGGTGTCGCCCTATCCAATTCTATGGCCACATGGGGTTGAAAGGGAGTTGGGTGCGACCAGTGAGGAAAGAACTGTGCCTGCAAGCTGTATGCGTAAAGGGCAAAGTCAGGGGCAGCCAGCCCACCCTGCGCCTGTGGTAGTGTAAGAGTCTCCCAAGGCACCCTGGGTTGCCGCCCTGTCCAAACCAGTTCTACCATGAGGGACCTCAGTGTTTGAAAGAAGGTCGCAGTAAGCGGGATGGGGACGTTTACAAAGAGGTATAAAAGCTTGGGTAGGATTATCATTTTAGCCACCGCAATTCACCCTATCAATGAGAGGGAGTGTCTTCCAACAGCGCACTCTTTGCTCGATCCAGTCTACCACCCTCCCATAGTTTTCCATCCAGACCTCCTGTACGTCGTTACTGATCCAAATCCCCAAGTAGCGTGTTGGCCCCATCGCCCACTCAATGGGGTATTCAGATTCACAGGGCTGGGTCCCGGGTGTAAGGCGAATGATGACTGATTTGTTCCAGTTTATACGTACACCAGACAGCTCTCCATATCGCACCAGCTCTCTCATCATAGGTGCTAGATTATCTTTGGTATCAACCATGTAGAGCGTTATATATCGTCCGCGTATAAGGACACATTTAGGCCTCTAGTTGTAAAACCTATGTTGCGCTGCGTGTGGTGTTGGCGAATTAGGGCTGCGAGTGGTTCAGTAGAGATGGCGAATAATAGGGGCGACAGCCGGCACCCCTGTCTGGTGCCTCTTGTGATGGTGATGGGGGTTGAGATCAAGCCGTTTACCCTCAGTCGTGCCGTGGGCTTAGCATACAACAGTTTAATCTGTTGGATGAAAATAGGGCTGAAGCCCATCCTTTGGAGGAGCGGGAATAGGAATCCCTATTCCAGCGAATTGAATGCTTTGGTTGCGTCCAAGAGTGCCGCAATGGCCGATACGTGTGGGGCAAGGTAGTGCATCAAGGCAAACAGTGTCTGGAGATTGTGAGAGGTAGATCGACCCGGTATGAAACCGGACTGATCCGGGCGCGCGATCAAGGGCAGTAACGGTTGGAGGCGGACAGCCAGTAATTTAGCAAAAATGTTTGTGTCTAAATTGATCAAGGAAAGTGTCTGGTACAAGTCGCACCGTGAGGGATCCTTGTCAGGTTTCAGAATAGTTATGATAATAGTCTTGCGCATTGAGGCAGGCAGTTCGCCAGTTTCCATGGCCTCCTGACAAACGCCCAGGAGCCGCAGTGCCTATAATTCTAAGTATTCTTTGTAAAATTTGGTCACTAAGCCGTCCGCTCCAGGGGCCTTATCTGCAGCAAGCCGCTAATAGCCTGCAGAATGTCCTTCTCCGTGACCAGGATCTCTAGGTACTCACGGTGCATTCTGCTCAGCCATATGAGCTCAATTGAGTAAAAGTAATCTCGCAACACCGATTCAGGGGGGCATGAACTAGAAGTGTATAGTTGCGTGTAGAACTCCTGCATGGTGTCTAAAATGTCTGGCAATGTACGCGCTGTCGTCCCATCCGCGGCGATCAGTTCAGTTATGAATGGGGACCCTCTGGGCGCCCTCAGTAGGTTGGCGAGTGTTTTTCCCGGCCTATCTCCCTCCCCATATCACCTTGCCATCCCATGTTTATGTAAAAACTTAGTTTCCCGCTCTGCCTCCTCCTGGAAGGCCATCAGTTTGGTGCGCATGTCAGCTAGCAACGAGGAAGACGGTGCTGCGCAGTAGCGTGTCTCTAACTTTCTACGCTCGGCCTCCAACTTGCTCAGACTGCCACAGATATCGCGAAGGACTCCCGCCTGGCCCGTGATACGGTGCACCCTTATCACCACTTTGAACACTTTCCATAGTGCGCTCGCGGTAGCCACCGAGCCGGTGTTGTGTTCAAAGTATTCACTCATGTGTGTTCGAATAGTTTCACAGAGGGCCATGTCTAGGAGTGCGTTCGGCGGCAGACGCCATGTAAACGGTTGTTGAAAGGGCTTCGGGACTTGGAGGGATAATGCAACTTGGGTGTGGTCAGACAGTGTCCGTGCATAATGTATAACCCTGTGACCCAAACGTGTACGTCCCTTGTTAGTAACCTAAAGTCCAGTCTGAACCAGGCTTGATGGTGGGGAGTGATGCACGCACTCATGCGTTCCATGGGGTGAAACGCGAGCCAGTAGTCGACTAAGCAGTGATCTGATATAATGCTGTTTAATGTTGTAGCCGCCTGTGGGTGGTGTGCTCGGGGCGTCCCCTCCCTGTCGTCGGTCATTGTTAGCACAATATTAAAATCCCCACTCCAGAGTATTCCTGCGTTCCCCAGTGACTGAATCTTGTGCCAGAGCTATAGGAAAATGTGGGATCATCCACGTTCGGCCCGTAGATGTTACCCACTATAATCGGCTGATGAAATAGGCTTCATCTTAAAATAATGTGCCACCCTTCTGGGTCACATATCACCTGTTGTATTTGCCAAGGCACCCCTCTGCGTATGAGTATCGCCACCCCACAGGAGGAGTTGGAATAACTGGCCGTGTGTACCTCACTCCACCTGCTTGTGGTTAGCCAGGCTAGTGCGGTCTCCCGAAGGTGGGTCTCCTGCAGGAGGCAGATGTCCACCCCCTGTCTTAGCAAATAAGATTGCACCAATCGCGCCTTTCGGTGGTCGTTAAGGCCTATCACAATACAGGTGAGACATACCAGTGTGGGCATCTAAAGCCTCTATGTATGACTATGGAGCAGGCGTGCGGTGTTTCCAGTATGACGTCTCCCCGACCCCTCGTCAAGTGCCATCATGTTCAGTGTATCTGTGTCCCAATGTATGAGGCGTGGTGGTGGACTATGTGTCTCAATGTTCGTTGTGTGGTCTAGCTGTCCAAAACATAACCGGTACTGCGTAACAGAACAAATAACTTCCTGTCCATCCCACCCTCCACCCACACCAACCCCCCCAACCAGTTTGTGCATCCCATATGAAACATCCCTCTTTGCATAAAGGCCCCCAAACCTCAGGGCAACAGGGAATCATCCCAAAGGGGCGCGGGTTCGCCTGCATACAACCCCCGTCAACAAATAACAGGGTGGCAGAACAGTTGTAGTTGTCACTGGAAAAAAAGAACCCATGTTAGCTATGTAGACATTGAAACTCAGAATCTTAAAGGCAAAGAGAAGGTGACCCCCCCCCCCCCAATGTTAAGTATACACCAAACCCGGGAGTGGCCCACTTAAAACAATCAGGTAGTCTCGGATTCCTGGGGCTGTTAATCATTGTCACTTAGCTGGCTACCAGAAGGAGACAAGTTCGACCCTTCCCTGCGTTGTGTCTTCTTTGCGTTCTGCTTGGCATATTTCAGGGCGGCACTCGCCTCGGTGAAGATCAGCGGTCTGCCGCCAGTGTGGACCTGGAGCTTGGCGGGATACAACATTGCATACTTCGTGCTCGATTGCAGTAGTATCTTCTTAGCGGGGATAAATTCTCTGGGTGAATCCTGCACTACCTGCGTAAAGTCGGAGTAAAACGCTAATCTATTGCCTTCATAACTTATTTGCCCTTTCTCTGTGGCCATTTGTAAGACAGTATCTCTGTCCCGGTAGTTCAATAATCTAGCCAGTATCGGGCGCGGTAGAGCACCCGGAGGGGGTTTAGGGCCCTGAGTACGGTGGGCACACTCTACTAGGAACATAGGGGAGAGTTCCGAGTCAAATTGTCCTTTCAGCAACCCCTCCCAAATTGTTCCGTGTTGTTTATGTTAGAAGACTCTGGCACACCCGTAATGCGTATGTTGTTTCTTCTCTACCTCGCGTCAAGGTCTTCGTTGCAGACTTTAATAACCTCCAGCACTTTGTCCATCTGCAGCAGGCGCCCCTGTGTCTCCTCCTGTCTGTCCTCCGAGTCCACCACCCGTGTCTCCAGCGTGTCTATTCGAACTTCATGCTTGTCCACCCTCTGGGACACGTGGTCCATTCTTGTCGCCAATGAGTCAAGTTTTTAATCAATCGCCCGCAGGATGCTCTTAACCTCTCGCAGCAGTGCTCTGATGTCGTCATCAGGTTCTGGGTCCATCTGCGATTCAGGCACTATAGTCACTAGGGTGGATTCATGGTCTCTAAGCCGCACCTCGCGCTTCTCAAAAGAGATCTTTGATTGTCTATTATCCACTTTACCCATTGTAGTTGTCCAGTGGCGCTTCTTCACCCCCACTTGCAAGGACAGGGAGGCCAGCCTCCTGAGGCCAGTCTCTAAAGGCGTGGGGTTAGATGCCAAGATGGTGCGTGCTACAGGAGCCAATGCTGCTCATTTCAGTTTCACCCCCAATATGTGGCAGGTCGATCACTCGCCACTGCAGCAAAGGCCACAACTCAGGTGGTGTGTTGGGTCTGCTCCAGCCCACCTAGATCCTGAGGTCACCAGCCACATAGTCTCCACCGATCGCCTCCCAGAGCCTGCAGTCTGTTAAGGATAGGGCTAGAATGTACTCAGCCAGCCAGGACTGTCATTAGAGGTCACTACCCCCAGCGAATCTCATTGAGCTGGGGTCGCCGTACCTCCACAGTGCTTTACGTCGCTCCCTATGCACCACGTCTCTGGGCGATATCGGGTTGAGGCTCTTCCGCTTAGTGCCAGCCCATGCAGCTCCCCCTGCGCCACACAGGGTTCACGCCGCGGTCCTACGCACCCCTGGTAGCGTTATTTCCAAGCCACAGTGTTGTCGGGCTGCTTCTGTCCCAGCGTGATGCTCGCACCACCCACCACAGCACCTCTGAGTCCACGCCGGGCGAGACATCAGTGATCAGCAAAGCGCGTCTCCAGACACAGCCCGGACTGCGCACCAGGCCCGATCAACGCTCTCACCAGCGTGAGGCCGACTGCGTTGGCCTTTGGAGCACATTAGTTCTTGTCAGGGCTCCCACCGCCGCGGCTCTCTGCACCGAGCACTTTACTCACTGATAGCGTGCCGTGGGTGGTCCGGCACTCAACGCGGTGTTTTCCAGCAGTCCGCGCCACTTAACTCCGCCTCTCCCAGGCCGCCTCACTTCTCCCAGATATCGTCCACTGGGCCTCCACCTGCCACCGGATCGCTGCTTGCAGTAGAAATCTCCGTCCTCAGGAGGTCTTCCACGATCGTCGGGCGAAGGAGTGGAGTGTGTCGCAGCGGCCGCTCTGACTCAGACCACAGGCCGCATCTTTGTCCTGCCGTTTCCTTCGCCCACGTCGTAGATTTTCAGCCCAGGCTCCGGCAGAGTGTACAGTCACCACCAGAGCGGGTATGTGCAGTATGTGTGTCCCTGGATCACCGCCCAGTTCACGGATAAATGTAGGATAATGTGTTCGGCCGGCAGAGCCTCGCCACTAAGCGGCCATCTTGCTGCTTGGCTCGGCCATGCCTCTCGACACTCTGAATATTCTTGGCCTTAATCAGCTAATAACTTCTACTACACATATCGCAGGGCACACCTTAGATGGGGTCTGCTCTGATAACCACAACCTGGTAGTAGAAACTCCAGTTCAACAGTCCTGGTCAGATCACTAGTAATGAAAAGAATTTGCTCTGCCTGTCTAGATATTAAGAACGCTAATAAGTCGTAATACCCAAAAGTCACTCAGGCTAGACCATATGAGAAGCATAAAAAGATAAACCAACAGTTTATATTAACAACATTTATTTTTTGTCTTTGTTGATATATACAAAAGAACTATAATTAATTATCAAAGGTCGTTGGTATGATCTAATGAAACATGTACAAAAACAAAAACAAAAATGACCCCATCAGGATGATCATTTAAATGGACAACTTATCATATCTCATTCATACAACTCACACATACGATAAACCCATTCACAACCTAATTCTAAACAGTACATTCATTACCAAAAATACAATCTGTATCAAAAGAATATATATATATGTGTCGTCCCATTCGAAGGTTGGTATATGTTGTTAAGATCGATCTGAAAGACTGAAAAACAAAAGGACACGCCAACGCGCGTTTCGGTGCTATCACCCTTGAATGCGGGTGCCACCTTCTTCAGGGCGTAAAGAATATATATATATATGTTTCAGGAGTCCAAGGGGCCTAGACGAAATCAAGATTTTAAACCGATGAAAATATGCTGAATAACATATGAATAATGATGTATAAGTCCAAAGTATCTCAAATGGAGTAATTTAACAGATAAACTGGAGAATTGCACGTGTTCATAAAAAAACACTACCTGATCCCCCTCGAAATCCTGATTAACCCAGACAACTCTCTTTCGTCCACTACTACCATTAGCACTCATACTCTACGCAAATGGGGCAAGATGATGCGAAGCCCCAACCGATCCTCCGGTCTTTCCACCTCTGCTCTGACTCCCACAGGTAGTTTAACAGCAGATCTCACTGGTTTTAAAAATGGGATTACCAACATTGCCAGAACATTATCCCCCATAACCTTGGTTAAGAAACATAAATCCCACCCCACTGCCCCGTGGTTTTCTCCAATTGTTGCAGAGCAACACTGGCTCTGTAAACAAGCAGAACACAAATTGAGGCAAGAATATATTCACAAGATCTGCTTAAATTTAAGTTGGCACAAAAAACTTATCATGCTCAGAATAAGGCGGCTAAAAAAGTATTGTTAACGACCCAGATTGAAGAGGTCCGGTCCGATTCCAAAACCATATTTAATATTTTTAAATCTTTTTTACAACCAAATTCACTGGCTAGGGACATCTCCCTTTTCAAATGGTATGTGATCAAATGTCTTATTTTTCTGAAGAAAAAACACAGGCCATTCAATTGGGCATCTCCCTAAATTACACCTCTCCTTGAGGAGGATGCCTTCGACCCCAGCCCCCACACAGAAGTAGCCCCCTCAACCCTGGCATCCTTTCAGGAGATTACACTGTCGCCATCTTGACAGAACATCCTTGCCTGCATATTGGGCTCCGCCAATAATTCATGTCCCCTAGCCATAATTCATAAGGTTGTTGACATTGTAAATCCTTATATCAATAAAATCCTAACTCCTTATTATCCATGGCTGAGGTCCCCTCAGAATGGAAATTAGCAGTTGTGAAACCTTTGCATTAAACATCCTTCTACATTTGTCCAACACTGCCCCATCGCATTGCTTCCTGCTTTAAGCAAAATGCTTGAAAAATGTGTTAATGCACAATTAGCTTACTTTTTGGAAAATTCTGATGCACTGCACCCCTGCCAATTTGGCTTCCGTCCCAAACATTCCACTGAGTCAGCCCTACTGGAAATATCAGATAACATTAAATTTACCCTGGATACGGGAAAGAACGCAGTGCTAATTTTATTAGATCTCTCGCCTGCGTTTGACATCATCTCACATGCCATTCTTCTGCAGCGAATCAAGGACTGAGGCGTCTCCCATAAAGCCCAAGCATGGATCAAATCTTTCCTAACTGGTCAGAGACAAACAGTTACACTCTAACCCTTTTCCTCTAAAGAAAGGTCAGTGGCATCAGGAGTTCCACAGAGCTCATCACTTAGCCCTGCACAATTTAATATATATATATGGCCCCTCTAATCTCCTTGATTGTTCCCTTTGTAATTGCCATTACATCATTCCTGGATAGCAAGCAGTTGATTCTTTCCCTGGACAAAGGTCCCTTTGGATCAGAGCTTAACTTAAAAAATGGTTCAGTGATAGAATATCGATGACATAAATATCGATGTTCAAAATATCGGACACAAAATATAGACTACAAAAATATCGACTCCCATACCTAAACAGGTAAGTACAAAAATATTGAATCAAAAATATCGATTTAAATATATATAAAATAAAATGATGTATATTAAATATTTTAAATAATAATGTTATTTTACAAAATAAATTAAATTCAATATAAATTTTATTGAAATATTACTAATAAAATTAATTTAAAAAAGATAAACACACAAACAGAATAATTTTTACATATATTTACTTAAAAATAATTAATAAACTATTATCTTTAATTTATTTTAAAACTTAAAAATTATATATATATATATATATATATATATATATATATATATATATATATATATATAGATAGATATAAATGATTTAAAATATAAGCAAATTATATAATAAATTAAAACATTGAACTATTAAAAAATTATTTAAACCTAAATTTCCCAATACGATCAGAGCAACAGTAGGGATAGTGTTGGATGGCAAAATAATTACATTAACTATTACAACTGCAGTTAACGCAACAGTAGAGAAAGTGCTGGATAGCAGAGGGATAAAAATGACCATTCCTACTCAAGTGAGAGCAACAGTAGGGAATGTGTTGGATAGCCGAGGGGTAAAATTCACTATTCCCACTCCACTGAATGCAACAGAAGAATAACTGTTGGATAGCTGAGGGGTAAAACATTTTATTCCCACTCCAGTGAATGCAACAGTAGGGAAAGTGTTGGATAGTGGAGAGGTAAAAATTACTATTCCCACTCCAGTGAGTGCCTCAATAGAGAAAGTGTTGGATAGTGGAGGGGTAAAAATGACTATTCCCACTCCAATGAGTGCAACAGTAGAGAAAGTGTTGGATAGCGGAGGTATGAAAATTACTATTCCAACTCCAGTGAGTGAAACAGAATGGAAAGTATTGGATAGCGCAGGGGTAAAAATTACTATTCCAACTCCACTGAATGCAACAGAAGAATAACTGTTGGATAGTGGAGGGGTAAAAATATTAACAACTAACAATAAAGTAATAAAAATGTTTTTAATACCCCCTTTACCCCTTTAAAAGTAAAACAGACAAAAAAATAAACAAATACCCAAAATACATATCAAATAATTAACATTAATTAACAAATATATAATAATTAACTAAATACAAATTACATCCCATCCTTTACTCCTATAAACACCAAAACACACACCTAAAATGAATTACACAATTACCATAATTACCAATTCATTAATTAAAAATAATTAACATCCAATTAATTCATCAATTAAAAATAAATTACTTCCCACCCTTAACACCTATAAACACTACAACACACACCTAAAATTAATTACACAATTACCATAATTAATTAACAATTAATTAATTTAAATTAATTAACAACCAATTAATAATTAATTACTAATAAATTACTTTACACGTGTAACACTATAACATCTCAATTAAACAAATATTAATAAATAGAAAATAATCAATAAATTTAATATAATTAAATTACTTCCCACCCTATTCCCCTATAAGCCCACAACCTGCTACATAATTAAAAACGCAAAATTCAAATACATTTCATTTTTAGAACTACTAAAAATGTAACACATATATTAAAAATAGAAACAATTCTTATACAAAAAAAATACAACACATATATATAAAATATATTCTAAAATACATACCATTAACAAAAACTATATTTTTAACAACGATATTTTTTTGAACGATATTAAACACTTTGATATTTTTAAAATTGATATTACTTACCTTTAGTCGATATTATTGACCACAATATTCTTGCTGTCTATTTCTGACCCAACATATCTGCAACTCGATATTTGTGCAACTCAATATTTGTGATTCGATATTGTGTCTCTGCACTGCTGGTATTTGACAAATCTAATTATTTTTCCTCTACTCATCAACACCACTTTATTTGGTTAATAAAAACCATATAAGTACAATACATATATTGACGTACACTACATCATAAAAACATCTAAAATACAAATCATCGAACAATATGGGCGACCTAGTGGAAAACAAATATTACAAGGACAAATTTCATTACATCAGATAAAACCCTAGTATCTAATAGTTCATATGTAGCAGTAAAATCACCCCTAAATAAAAGCACAAATCACAGATAAAAATGCCAGCATAAAAGCTATAAAAATGATAAACATGTAAGCACAGTGGATCCTCATTAAATATTTCTCTTGGGTGGGCGATTTTTCCTAAGTCTAACCGCTGCGACTAAGAAACTTGCAATAATAAAAATCTCCCATGGTTCATTCAGCAACTGAAAATATAGCAAGGCGGGTTTTACCTGTATGAAGCCTTTTCCCCTTAAAATAGGAAGTAAAAACCTCCTGAATATATCATTGTAGTGTTCACAGAACATTATAAAGTGCATAGTGTCTTGATTCGAGAAATTGTCACAAGTGCAGGGACCTAAGTCACACATCCTACTCCAGCCTTGTTGATTACCTAAAAAAAAGTGAATTAAATTAAAATGAAACCTAGTTAAAAGCAGGCGGTGGAAGGGCTTTGTGACTATTCTCAGATAAGGTTCAAAATGAGGTGAGGTTTTCAACAAAAAATAGGCTTATACTGAGGGTTTTATTAACTCAGTCTCCTCTCTCTCCGCCATCACAAGGTTCAGAAATTGTGTTTTTACCCAGATCAAATCCTATTTTTTATTTGTTCAGGAAATCATATAGATCTGGCCGCCCTAGTTTATTTAGAATATGCTTGATATAATATAACCACGGGATACGACTGGCTCGCTCCAGGGCTACAAAATCCCTAACAATCTTGTGATTCAGGGTTAACTCTGGGATAAGCCATGTCTTAAGCCAACATACCACCGGGGCCAACCTCAACAGGTCTGATACATATCTAACACTGGTTTCTTGATGTATCAGAAAAGTTGAGGTAGCTTAAAGGGACTGACAGGAGGGTGAATAAAAACTTATTTTCCACTGTCTGTACACCCTCTGATGGTTTGTAACCTCAAATGGACAATCCATACAAGGCAATGACTATACATTTAGCCCTATAAATGTTGAGCATGGTTTCGATTGGCCTAGCCCCTAAACGCTGTGCAAAACCATGTACTGCAGCCGTAGACCTAGCCATTGCATTTATTTTTACTCTTTGTTGGGGAACCCATGAGCCCCTCTCATCAAACAGTACCTCTAGATAGGTAAAGGAGGTCACCCTGGTCAGCTCTACTCCCTCACAGTAAAAAGATTAGGATCATTTGTGTTTCTGGTCCTTAGTCATAGTATGTGATTTAGCTAGGTTGACCACTAGGTCCAATGATTTCATATAGGGCCCAAAGGAATCCAAAAGCCTCTGGAGCCCTACAGCTGTACGGGTTAATAAAACAGCGTCATCCGTGTATAGGAGCACAGGGAAAGCCCTGTCCCCTACACACGGTATGTCTAAGCTGGGCGAGTCTAAAACCTTTCCTAAATTATTTATATACAAAGTAAAAAGCAGTGGGGCTAAAATAGATCCTTGACGTACACCTCTACCATATTTAAAGTGCCGTGTGCAATTACCTTCTTCGTTGACCCTCACTCTTGCGGAGAGATTCCTATGTAAGTCAGTCAAGAAGTAAACTAAACTTGAGTCTATGTCCATGTCAAGTAAAATAAGCCAGAGTTTAGATCTATTTACCAGGTCGAATGCAGAGGAGAGGTCCATAAAAGCCAGCTGTAATGTCCCTGCTTTCGCTAAGGTATATTTTCCAGCTATTAAAAGTAAATTTAGGAACCGGTCCAGAGTGCCCCTCCCACGTCTGAACCCATATTGGAGGTCCTTTAAAACATCATTTTCATTCAGCCAGTCCATTAATTTGGTTAAAATCACTCTCCCTAAGACTTTTACTGCCGAATCGATTAACGATATCGGCTTGTAGCATCGTGGGTCTTCTCTCTGCCCCTTTTTAAAAACTGGGATAATAGTGGATAACGACCATGATGACGGGAAGCCCTGCTCACTGGACACATTATATACATTTGTCAGAATTTTGGCCCAGAAGGTTACATTTTGTTTTTATAAATCGGCCGAGACACCATCAGGACCTGGGGCCTTATTACTGGACATTTGGGGGCAGATTTACGACTTCTGGTGCATCTCTGCTAATCAGCAGAGATGCGCCAGAAGAGTTGCGATGCATCTGCCCACCCGTGCGCCACCACTGATGCGCCGCATTTACAATGCGGCGCACCGTGGCGCTCGGATGGGCAGATGCGTGACGCATCCCCCGTCGGAAAGGCGGCGCATTGCTGGAGTTGCGTCGCAAGCGCGATGCAGCTCCAGAAAGGCTCGGGGGTGCCCTATCCCTAACATGCTGCGTCAATCCTTACGCCTGCTTCAAGCAGGCGCAGGGTTTTGACACAGCATGGCCTTGAAAGTGGCTGAGTGAAATCTTGTAGATTTCACTCAGCCACTTTTAGGAGGCGGTCCTGCGCCGGAACGCCTGCCCCTGCGCCAGAACGCCTACATGTGGCGCAGGGCTTTACAACGTGACGCATCTCCCAGATGCGTCACGTTGTAAATACCCCGCAGCATGGCACTGGCTTTACGCCGCCGCTGCGTCACAAAAGTGACACAACGGCAGCGTAAAAGAGGTGCAAGGGGCTTGTAAATCTGCCCCACGTTTATAGCTAATTCTACTTCATCCTCATTAAAAACAATATTAGGCGATTCCCTTCTATATTCTGGACTCACCAGTGCATCCAAGGTGGCAGTGGCCTCGTATATGGCTTCAAAATGAGAAATTCATTGATCTTCTGTGATGTTACTTTCTAGGGGAACATTCTCTGTTCCAGAGAAAAAAGGTTTATTCACAATAGCCCAGAATCTAGAACTATCTTTTAGGACCTCCACCACTAATAATTCATTCCATGCGTCCTCCTTTATTTCCTTTTTCCGCATGGTTAAGGTGAGTTTATACTGTTTTCTCAATGCTGCTATCTGAGCCTTTTGCCGTGGGACCTGTTTCAGAGCTGCTATCAAATTTCGGTGAGCTTTTGACCAATTACTATCTAACCAGCTCTCCCCGTTATTATGCCTAGGTATGGAAGGTAGGGAGAGGTCAGATGCTACTTGTGCACAGATACCTTGAAATGCAATAATTACATGTTCCCCCTTTATGGAGTTATCTAGGCAACTTACAATATTGTCATCAACCTTCACAAAGAGGTCCTCGAGGAAAAGATCCGGGATTACTTTGGACCATTTCAACCTCCGTCCCTGGTCGGAGGTTTTCAAGCCTGTGTCACCACCTAACTTTTCTGCTTTTTCTTTTAGGCCACAACCCTTGTCCAACACTAGGATTACTGGATTGTGATCGCTGAAATGATACCAACTGGCATTATAAAAAATTACTAGAGATTGTAAAATAGGGGAAATAAATATATAATCTATAATAGTCTCACGCCCTTGTGCTTTAAAGGTAGGAATCCTCTCATCTGGAGCGATGAAACTTGGCTCAAAAAGGTCAACTGTGGCCAAGAGCTCCTCCAGACATTCCCCCTGCTGAGTATGCTCAAAATGGGGTTTGGAGGAGTTATCTGGCCCTAAAGAATCATTATCTGGCCCTAAAAAAATCATCAACCTGGCGGTTCAACTCACAGACATGTATTTTTAAATTGCCCATAATGATAATTGAATAAAATGTGGTTTGCACCGTACTGTACTCCTCTAAAACGTATTTCAATTTACATAAATGTTCATTTAAAAAGCTGCTCTCTCCTGAGTTATAAAAATTAACAAACAATAAATTGCTTCAGTTAGGAGTGGTAAATTCAATTGCCAGACAATTGTGGGATCCCACATCCACCCTTCTATGTGTGCCTGACAATTTGAGTGAAAATAATATAAGGAGGCCCCCTCTTGCGCTACCTGACTGAGGGTCAAGCGGGTACACTGTATGATTTAAAACCATTCACCCAGAAGTTGTTTTCCATGTCCCAGGTCTCCTGTAAGGAAATGATGTCAAAACTTTTTAGGAGGTTAATCCATCTTGAATCATCTTTCTTACTTCTCAAGCCCGCAATAATCCAACTAATGATCTTACAATTTTATTTTTGTATTTTATTTTACAGAGTTTTATATAGCGTGAACTTGACCCGAGGGTATCGGGTATCAGAGCGCTTTACACGAGCACCAGTTGCATTACATGACGACACATTCATCTTTTGTTAGGCATGGGGAGATTAAGTGATTTGCCCAGAATCACAGGATGTTGAGCGTCCTTGCCGAGACTCGAACCCGGTCCCCCAGCTTCGAGGTCGACCGCCCTCCTCTCCCTCCCCCTAAATCGTATTCAATAGGTTTTTCACCAATAAATATTGATTTGGTCTCGCATGGAAGCACAGGAACAACATTTTATTAAGATAGCCTTATAAGTTCCAGTGTAAAATAGCTTGTGCAACACATACAATATTGCATTAGGCAGAAACCAAGTCTACATGGAAACACTTCATGTAATAACAGATGTGCCTCCTTCATTCAAGGTGTCTCGGGAATGTTCCAGAACCAGTCTTCTGCAGAATTCTACTCTGTCTACAGACTGTAGAAGCACTTACTGCTACTACAGAACAACCTGAAAAACAACATTTTGCATGGATTATAGATGTGTATAGCTTTGAAGCACTGTAACAAGCAATGCACTTGAGATATTTCTGTGTGCTTTCTTGAGATGACTGCCGTGTTTAGCACAGTGTGCGTTTTGGGTCATGAATTCGCCTAAATAATGAAGCAAAAACTGTTAATTAAAGAGAAGAAATTATTTACACCACGTTTGAATCATATTTAAGCATACCACGGTTTATCAGAAAGCTCTTTAATGTGTTGTTACAACCTAAGACCTCAATTCGGGCTCTACATCGACTTACTCGAGTTGCTATACACTGCTGGCAGGTGGCACTGGAGAAAAATAAGTCACGCGCCCATGCCCCTATAATTCCGCTTAAGGAGCTTTCCAAAAAAGACAAAACAGTAGGTTACTTGTTCGGCTAAAGATCTAGCCCAAGAGGGTGACGCTGGTAAATTTACAGTATGGGATCTGTTCAATAAGGGTCTACTATTGTCCTTCACCGCTCTTGTAGATGATTTCAGACTACACGTGTCGCAGTTCTTGACTTAAAAAGAGTTCATGAAGACAATATTATACTTCTCGCGGATACAAGAATATGGACCCCAACCGTAGAAAATATAGAGCTATGGCATAGGATGAGCAGTGGCAGACACTTAATTACATGGATAAATACAATTATGGATTTTATTCTCTTCTATCCCCTGCCCTCTGGTAGATTCGCTGAACTGAAACGGCTTGGTGAGCAAAAAAACGATGGATTTAGACCCAGATCTCTGTACTGGGGTGAATGTATGACATTGTTCTGCATTCTGTCCATCAATTGTTCTTTTTGCATTTGTCACCCCGAGTGGGACAGGTATGCCCAGACGTGGGTCCCGTGCTCTCCATGCCACTGGAATCAAGCTATCCTGGCTGATGAGGGGTGAAACCCCGAAACCGGTCCTAGGATGCTTGTTTCCAGTCCAGGGAGGACCTGGCCTGGCAGTTCGGGCTGGACTGTTCCCATTGGGCACAGGGTCAAGACTGATTTGCATATGGCTGGGTTCAAACTGGAACGGCATGGTGAGCAAACAAACGATGGATTTAGGTCCAGATCTCTGTACTGGGGTGAATGTATGACATTGTTCTGCATCCTGTCCATCAACTGTTGTTTTTGCATTTGTTGACAGCAGGGCTGCTCCAGTCAGTCATTTTCATCTAGTAAGGACAGGGAAAGGAATCTATGTTGACATGCTATGCTATCTCCATCTTCTACTTACCCAGTAGACTGGATTGGTACTTTCGGGGCACATGCTGAATTCCCATTAGAAATGTCGAAGCAGTTCTCTTCCGTGGGGTTTGGACGGAGAGTAGAGCTACCCTGCCTAACCACCAAGGGCCTAAAACCTCTAAAGGGACAGAACAATGGCTGACCCCCCCTTGGTGGTGGTGGATAGAAAAAGCCCAATGGCAGGGCCCTGATGCCCCCCTGATCCTCCTTAATAACTGCCCGCTATGTTTGCTCTGTCAAAATTAACGACGATGCAGTCTCTAAATCTGTTTGGGTCTGTAACCAACCCACCCAACTCATCTTGCCATTATAATATGTGGGGAGACCTTGGGCATGCTAACGGTATGTTGATCACACCAGTGTTTTGTTTTACGTAGCAGCTCCATAGTGGTTTCTGAGCAATGCTCTCTAAGTGGGGAAACCCCTGTAAGAATGGCGACTAAAGGAGTAGCCTCTGGGGGCAGGTTGAGTCTACAGCCATTTATCACTTTGTTAGTTACTATATTATCACAGGGCCTACTCTGGTTCAGACGCTCGTTGTTGAACATCGGGCTTGGGGCTGTCTCAGTATGGCAATATATGATGCCCTCTGCCTGTTTCCCTGAGGTAGCATCTACAAATGGAAATAGGACTTAATCCTAACCTGTACTTTTGTGGCATTTGAGTAACAGACCCTCCCTCCCTACATTTAACAGTTGGCAACGTTTGGGCCTGAGGGATGACGCTATTATTATCGTTCTCGCTGGCGTTATTATGGCCCCTCACATAGGCCTCTAGAAGCTCTAATTTTGTCATAATCCCTTTTACAGAGGAGTTCAACGAGTCAATAATATCTTTAACAATGTTTGAAAGAACAAACTCCAGTCGTGAATTAAGAATTTCCAGCATCGCTTTCCGAACAGCTGATTGGACGCAAGAATCCAAGTCTCCAACCTGATTGCCGGTCATCTCAGTAGATAACTGTCCAGATTTGCTTGGTCTCTTTCCCCCACTTTTTCCCAGGGTGGGTTGGATATGCCTTCTGCAGGGGTACCTCCTCTCTGAGGGTGTCTTCTCTTGTATCTCCCACTGCCCCTCTTAGCAGTCCATCACTATGTGGGGGGTCTTCCCCTACTATTCCTTGTTTAGTTATCAGTACTTTTTGGCTCAACGGGGACAGGATTTTGGGGGGCAATTGCTAGTAAGGTAGAACTCTTGGAGTTATCAGAGCTAAGGCCCAATTCAACCTCCGCAATTTCAATTTCCTTGTTCAACACTCCCACAGCAGAGGTCAGATAAGATATAATAGAGGTAGAGTTCCTGGTTACCTTCACTCTAGCACTCCCCTGATCCTGCCCACAAGGATATTTCCGCTTACCCATTCTTGCACAAGGATGTGTCGATGTTAAGGGGGTGGCCCAGCCCAGCCTCCGCCGGGCTCTGATGGGCGCAGGTGGGCACGCCCTTGGCCCGGCCTTTGCCGGGGCACGACCCGCGCTGCGGGAGCTCGCTGCTGCTCTTAACACGCCTCCGGGTGTGGGATGTGGGTGTCGGTGGTGGCGTCAGCCACAAGGGTGCCTGGGACTTGGAGTCCTACATGTTGGCCGTTCCCCTCACGGCGCAAAGTTACGGGCTTCCTCTACTCAATAGTGGACTAACTTCGTGCACCCCACCCCCTGCCAGGATTGAAGTGGCAAGGAACCATGGAGTAAAATTCAACACATCTCTGTCCTTTCGACATCAAGCCCTTGCAGTGGCAGGAATGTGCTTCAACTTAATTAAATCTCTTAGAAAGTTATTTGACCTTCCTCCACTAGCTGCGAGGAAAAATTTTGCCTTCACTCTCTTCACTTTAAGACTCGACTTCTGTAATAGTCTCTTTGCAGGTGTGTTGAAACATACAACACGCAGCAGCCAGACTCATACTAAACCTACCCAGATGGCCTGGCTACCAGTACACAAAAGGATCCTTTTTGAGATCCTTATACTGATCTTTAGACCATTCGCAGTCTCTGGACCAAAATAGCGGACGGCCAGAGTCACACATTATACAATTACAAGAACTCTGAGATCCACACATGCGAATCTCCTTAAGCCTCCTTCTTTTAGATTGAAAACCCAAGGCACTAAATCTTTCTCGGTTTCAGTATCCAAGGCATGGAACCAACTACCCAGCGCATAGCGTTTCAATGAATCATAAGCTCTATTCAGAAAACACTTGAAGACCTGGATCTCCTCGACTCCAGACGCACTCTGCCACTCCCTTCTCTAGCCAGCCATCCTTTATTCCTTCTTTCTCAGCTGAGCACTCAGGTTCATTCTCCAGCGCCAGGATGCTCCATTGCAAGTGACAGTGCTCTTTATAAGTAACAATTCATTCATTCATTCACTTTGGGATCATCGGAATGGTAGCCTGCTTGGTTCATCAGACCATGTCTGCTATTGCTTTTAAATATAGCAAAACTTTTTTTAAACACAGCTTTAAATGAAAACAAGATACCTAAAAAAACAAAAATGAAAAACATTTAACTGCCTGCTGCTAAAAAATAATGTTTTTCTCAACATCCTAAAAAGGGTAAGGAGTCGCTTGTGGTCCCCCTTTATCTTTGTAAATGGTTTTCAACTACATTTCAGTGGCATGTACAATAATAATGTTTTGCAACTGGTTATGTATTACTGAATCACAATTTGGGTTTTGTAGATACAAAAAGGCCATTTTGCAGTCGTAATTGGTGAGTTTTTACTACTCAGACCCTTTGCCACCACAAAAAGCAGTAGAACATGTGGCCCCAGGCTCTTAATACTGTCTGGCACCATGAGGGTTTGAGTGAGATGAAAATGGGTAATAAATATAAAATTATTCATAACAGGGAGCCCCACAATTTGCCTTGCCTGTGCCAAAAACAATGTAAGGATGGCCCTGGTTTACGAGGCAACTTAATACCCATAATACATTTACATATTCCACTTGGAATTCAACGAAGCCTGCAAACATAAACAGGAGCCGAAAATCACTAATGTCTCAAAGTATTCTGATTGGCATCAGAATATAAAAGCAAGCCAAAATACGAATATAGCACTGTCCCCAGGTGTTGCACAATCCTTACCACTGAGCACTGCCAGATCAAGACCATTTTAAATAAAGCCCACTGTTTGTGAGGACCTCCACAAGCCCTGACGAGAGTGGGCTGGTTGTAGTTATCTGAATCAAAGACATAAAAAATAATGTGCAAAACTATAAAAAAAAAAAAAAGAAGTGTCAGCAAAAGCAAAATTCGGGATTAGGAGGTGGAAAACTTGCAGGTCGCGTTGAATATATTTAACATGAGATTGGCAGACGAAGACTGCATTAAGTAGCAGGAGATTACCCAGCTCAGTATAATACACTACCAACACATTGGAGGGAATAGTGAAACATGCCAACTAAGTACTAAGAATGAGAATCGAGGACCCACAGAGGCAACACACAGAATCAAGCTCAAATGAGAATTCAGTACAATTTATACCCAGACCTTCTCCCAGAAATTCTTGATTTCCTTACACCCTGGGCCATTAAGGTACCGATTTCGTTCAATGTTTAGTGCTATCAATTATCTTATTTTCTTGTTCAACAGTCTAGCATCTGAAGTATAATTGTATTTATGAACCTATTTTAAAGTTTCCAGTTAAGTGCTTTGTAGGGAGTTGCACTTTGGTCCATAGTTGAGAAGTGCTCGCCTATCAACCTTTAGAAATAGTGCAAATGTGTCAGAGGAGTTGTGCAGTTGGATTTATGGACGTAAAAGCAAAGTGCGTAACTGCTGTTTACATATTTATGGGCTGACAGATAATGAGGACTGTGAACTTTGCTGAGAATATTTTTTTCTAAATGTAGCTGCTGCTGTAAAGGCAAGGTTCAGGAAACGTTTTTCTGTACAGAGGATTAGTTTGGCAGGTCAGGTAACAGAAAAAAACCTCCTCTGCTCAAGGTAAATCCATTGGCAAACATGGCCAGTGGAAACATTTGCAGAAAAAGGAAGCCAAAAGGTTCAAAACAATCTTTGGAACTGCTTGTTCGACTCAGTCCTGGTAAACTATAATGTTTTATTTGGTGTACAGTCCGATTATACATATGTGCAAATTAAAAATGGATTTTGAGACTGTATCCAGTAAAAGATAAGTGGCACGTCCACTACCAAATGCTCAGGTAACTGATAATAAAGAGACGGCATGACCTACGCAAGACCCTGCGCGAAGATTATAGCAAGGCAAAGCAGCACGCTAAAGGAACAAGTGGTGGGCGTTTCATAGAACATTTACCAGTGTTGAATTGATAGTGTCGGAGACTATGGACCCTGCTATTCTGGAAGGATTAGATGGAATTGATACCACCTTGGAAAGTGCAAAAAAAAACAGCCATTAAGCTTTTGCCCTTCTCCTTTTGTTAAAATACCTTTATGATCTGGTGAATTTTTCAATACTAGAGCTTAATCTTGGTACATTTCGCATTTGGCAAAATTCCCAAAATTACTCAATTGCTCCATATGGAGTAATTAAGCACCATAAGCTGCAAACATTTAGAGCAACACATGGAACAACTTGAAGAACCATACCACAAGTGGCTGCTGTATACGGCAATTATGTTTTTGGACTATTTTTTAGCGCAAAATGCATTCTCTCATTCAAACTGGACACAAGACCGCATATTGTAACTAAAATATTTATCGGCAAATGCCAGATTTGCATTTTGCGTAATTATGCATAGTATCATGGAATTTTATTTAGAAATGTTGCATTGCGCACATTTGGTACAGTCCTACATAACTTCAAACTCTTTAAAATCTTTTACTTCTTGAACTTTATTCTTAATTGAATTTTACATATTTTTTGCAGTGCAGGATGTACAAAGTTGTTCCACAAAGCTGCTGCTATTGGTGCATGAATATGCTACCATACAATTTAAAAATAGCAAATATATAACTATATTTCCCAGCTTACATGACTACAATCTTTGTCAGTGAAGTAAAATAAAGTTGCTAACTCCAACCTGTGCCTGGAGGAAAAAACCTCCAAAAATAGCAAAAGAAAACTAGCGGTAACAATGATAAAAATTAGATTCATAGCTACTCATTCGGGGTAAAAACTGACAGCATTGGTAACCATGAGAGGATCTCCAAATTTTGAGCTGGAAACTGCCAGGAGAGGAGATGTAATTATTTACAATAATTTTGGAGTAATGGCCAGTCTAAAGACAGTTTCTTTAACGACCAAAATAGCAAGCAAATACCGATCGTGGAGAAAATACTTCAGCCTCCAAAAATGGATTTTACAGCAAATTATCATACACTAAAAATAGAAGTGTTGTTGAACAATGCGTCATTCCGAGAATCCCAATAAGAAGAATCTTTCCAAATCTGGGCTTTCCTCAACGGATTCAGGTGGGTATAGTGTTAGTGTAGTCAAAGGTGTATTTTGCAGATAGAGCCTTTCTGAGGCCCCTAATACCACAGTTATGGGTGGGAAACGTATCCCTTTAGGATCCAACTGAAAGCAGCCTGTCTAATTTATAAAGCCACAGTGGCAAAACTAGAGTTGCGGAGATGTCAGGCATCCTTCTCATTGCGTCCCTTTCTTTCTCCATGCACATCTATGCCCACTTCCTGAGTACTGGGCTGGAATGAGCTAGAGTGTGCCCACACGATGCCTGGCAGTGTTTCTGACACACCAGACAGCCAATGGAAGACCCCCTGCACGTACTCAGTGTGATTGACAGTGCAGCACAGCCCATAACCAAGTGGGTACAGCTGCAGGGTGAAGGTTCATTTTAAGGGATTCACAATGTTGATCGCAGTGTCTTTGTATGTGCACATGTGCATGCCCATGTGTGTGTATCAGTATGTATATGAATACATGTGCCTGCTTGAGCGGCACCCAGAGACATGTGTGAGTGCCTTGTGTGCTGTCTGTATGGCCTGGCAACATTCCTTCCTGACAGTCACAATTATCTGACCTCTGGCATCTTCACCCATGATATTATGTGGTCACCCAACCTACACGGCTATCTCTGGTGACTGGAGGTGCTACTTTAGCGGGTGGCACAATGAGTGCTGCAGGTTCTCTAGTAGCATTTAATTTACAGGCCCTGGGTATATGTAGTGCCATATACTAGGAACTTATAAGTAAAATAAATATGGCAATCAGGTGTAGGCCGATTTTACCATGTTTTAGGGAAAGAGTACAAGTGTGAGCTTTAGCACTGGGTAGCAGTGGCAATGTGCTCACAATCCTAATGCCAACAAAAACGAATTCAGAAAACAGGAGGGATGAAGACAAAAGGTTTGGGGGGAAGACCACACCAAGGATGTCAGGTCTAACATCAGACATTACTGAAAGGGAGGCGATCAGCAGGGAGGAGGCACGGCGGGGTTCGGAAGGTGCCAGTTCTCCCTGCATGGGATCCCATCTTGTCAGCCTCTCCATGACTAGATTGTGGGGGCTGGGTGCTTGTGGATGGCTCCCCTTCTGGCAGCTCTTCGTCGGCCTTGTGCGTTGGTGCATTGAGTCCAGCCTCGGCTGGCTACCTCCTAGTGGCCTACATCTCCTTCTGCTTCTTCGCTCTGTTTATTCAACCTTGGTGTGAGTGGGGTATCATGGGAGTTGTGCATGGTGAGTGCCTCGGGTGGGAGTGGTCTTGCTCGTCTATTTTTGTATGTTATATATTTTATTTCTGTGGGCTTTTCTGCCCCTTTTGAGAGAAGAGCTTCTACATTTACATTGATTGTTCATGACTGTGCCATCACTGTAATATTTGACTACTGCTGTCTTGTCTCTGAGGTAAGCCAGCCGGGATATATGTTCTTCTACACATTGGTTTGTTCTGATGTGTACTAAAACTTTATAAAAATATACTTTTTTAAGTCTGATGTTGGCATCGGGGTGCAGACGGTGTTGGAGTTTGATTGGAGGACTTTTATAAGAAGGGTTTATGGAAGGATTTCCAGTTTTTTTAGAATAGGACTTGGTTCATTCGCAGCAAAACGAAGAAAGATGGCTGCAGGCTATGGATGTTCTCATTTGTTGGGAATGTTTAAAGTTCTGATTCTATTTTAATGTTCTAACTTGGTTGCTGTTGTGTGTGTGGCAATAAAGAGATTATGCATATTAGCCTCAGTGTTTTAATAAAATCATGATTTTCTAACCACCCCTGCTGTGCAGAATCTGAATTTTTGAAGGAAGGAGTTATATGTTTTGAGAGTCATAAACCATAGTGATAATGGAATACAAAGAATAGATGTATTCTTTGCCTTTAAAGGTTGAGTACACATCTTCAGCTCCTAAATTCCACTAATCGCATTTGAAATCATTGTATTCATCCATAACTTTGGGCAAGTGCTACTTTCAATAAAAGAGGAATCATTCTTATGCATGGCATCCAGCAGTGAAGCAGCTGTGCTCTTAACTATGGAGAGCCAGCAAAGCAATAGTGTGCTCCGCTAGGATTTATCTAGGACTTGTTTGTTGGGAAACAGTCCACAGCAGAATAATGCATATTGCAGATTCTCTAGGACAAACACACCTCAAATGTAATCAATTTTTCCAAATTCTGCGTTGATACCTAAATCTTGCACCAATAGGTCAGACAAAATAACAGCTTTGTGGGATGGAAATCAATGAGTTCTTCTCCTGGAGCAAGGGACTATTTGCCCTCCAATCTTTTTTTCTGGAAGAGGTCTGTTTAGGAGGTTAGAACAACTCTGGGTCATAAGTAGGTCAGTCTCTGTGCATACATAATTCAGTTCAACATAGCCTGATAAAAATACATACATTCTTGAATTTACGTGAAGCCACCAGACATTTCTTAGTGATTCTGTTCTTGAAGGCCATTACTAGCATTCCATACTCTTCTTTAGCTCCGAAGTGTGCCAGAGAGGGAGACTGCAAAGATCAGAGCACCTTTCTTGGGATGCTGCATGACAGCATTGTCCCCATCCATCCCTACCTTGATATTTAATTTGTTCTTTGTGGAACAAGTGGTAAAAGATATGGCGTTTGTTGTCTCGGTTGCAGTGGCCAGCATTACTGTTAAACAGAGAGAAAACAAGAAATCCCCCTTGGCCCTATTAGATAAAGCTAACAATGGCTATGACTGAAGACTGATACACTTTCTTACAAAGTTGTAAGTGTCTGGACATTAAAGACCATCTTCGAGTTACAGAAAACCTTTGGACTGCCCAATTAGGTTTGGCGAATTCTCTTAATTCTGATATACTCACTGGATCTAATAAAAGGAAGTAGTGCACATAGACATATCAAATTATAATTTGGAGCACTACAGATTTGCACAACCCCTGATCTATTTATGAAGGCTTACAATTCTGCGTATGGTGTTATTTGTCTATGAAGGTGGTTTCGCTTGATGTTGATCTGCCACAACTTGTGTCAGCATTGGTCAAACTGGTTTTCACCACTATGTATCCAAATCTTGAAAAGACTGATTAATCACTGCTGTTATATGGTTCCTATGAATTAAGTAAGACTCTGTATCTGGACAACATAAACTCAGAATATGGGAACTTAGGTCACACATACCATCAGGGAATGTTGGCCTAGTTCCTAGATCACTCACAGTGTCCCGTTTGAACCCCTAACCTTACCAAGGTACCATATAGTATCAGCACCCTCAAACATGACCACTCTTTTATTCACCAAGGAAAACGTGGAAACAGATCTACCCTTTCATTGTTTACTTTTGCACGTCCAAGGTAAGCACAAGAAAGATACAAATTGGCATTTCAAAAATGTATTGAAACAATCATATTCTTGTATGGAAAGAGTGTGCTGCAATTATTAGGCAGAAGAAAAAAAGCATTGTAACCAGCATTCCAAGAATGGTGAAAAAGATAAACAGTTTAACCATTATAACATTATATGATTATACTCCTACCTAATACCACCTATACTATAGAGAGCATAGTGGGAGTATCCTCTGCCAGATCCCTTGGGATCAATAGCCTAACCCCTCATACCTGAGCATGATGTATCAGGAAGCGGGCCTGTGCAGATCAGGCTATCGTCCTTTGCAGGATAGCGGCTAGAGTCAGCAGGACTGCATCTCAGCCACAGTGCATCATGTTCCAGGACAATCACAGCAAAAGTGCTCCTCTGCCGAACGTAATGCAGAGGCTGTTTATATAATAAAAGCACTGTTCCAACCACACTGTGTCAAAGGTGCAGAGCTGATGAGATAGTTAGTCTGGAGCCGTAAAGTGGTCTCCAACTGGACAACCAAATACAAGGTATTACATTCTATGAGCCAAGCTCTGGACAGAGTTTAAGAATACCATGATAATAATGCTTGCTAAGAAATAAACTGCATGTATTAACATTTCTCAGTACATTATCATGTAAGCGCAAAGCATGTAAAATGTCACCATTGGAAAATAATTTCAAGCTAAAATGTGAAATTAAAATGGAGGCTTAGAGCGGGCCCTGTTGCGCCCCACAACACTGATTAGAATCTTTCTGTGACCAGGGACCACATTGTTTTTTTGTGAGAGTGTGTGTGAATATTGTTTGGTCGAAGATTCATATGGAGTTAGTATCAATTCAAACTGTATTTGTGAATGATTTATACATGACTGAATGCTGTTTTGTAATGTTTTTGTAAAATAAATGTTGTACACTTGTGGATAAAAGATGACATGTTTATAATTATGATGTCAATTTGTGGATATCTCAAAATCACAATAATTAACTCTATGTAATTAATGTGATGACAGACCACATAAGAACAAGTGAATTTATACATGGATACAAGGTAAGCAGGATACTGCTGTAGTTTTTAGGTTTGCATCTTAATTTCAGGCGGATAGGTAGTCTCAATTACCAGTGTCGGGGGATCCCTTGTCGGTATGCTCTGCAAATGATAGACTACTCACTTTTTCGGAAATACTTTCTAGACACAATCCAAATGTGAGATAGAGTTTTCTTCAGCAGATAGTGGTGAGTTGACAGGGAATTTCAATCATTTGACTGAGAATGATGGATGAAGCTTTATGTTTTTTGATTGTTTCCTTTATGATCATGACTGCAACCGCATAAAGATTAATTGATTGATTGATAGAGGCAAAGGTTTTGCGGTAGCAAGCACCTTTGACACAGACATTCTCATTTGTACTTAGATTTTTATGCACAAAACACACGGAGAATATCAGGAAAAATACAGTTTGAATTGTAGAGAGCCACCCGGGCTCACCCATACATTGTCTCAAGTATGCACTCCTCGGGCGGGCTCGACCAGAGGAGATAAATAAATGGCGTGAGACTGCTCTGGGTCTTCCCGCCAACTGATAACTAACTGTGTGGACCTTCACTGATTTAAGCGCTGCGTAGGCCTTACCTCCTTGGCCCCGCCATGCTACACTGGTGACGAGGCCTATCTGAACCCCGGTGCTCGGTTTCCACCTCTGGCGGTGATTGTGAAGGGGCCCGTGCCGCCCTTGTCCCTGAGGGGCATCGCCTCCGCCCTCGACTTCTGCTGCCCTGAGTCGTATGCCCGGAGGGGGTGGCTGCACCGTCGTGCTTCCCAGCAGCAGGAGTCTGTGCGCGGCCGTCGCAGCCACGAAAGAATTGCAGCCCACTGGAAGTCCACCCCTGCACAGGCCCCATGTCCGGGAGTGGAGGTCTGCACGTGGCTGTCACCACAACGCGAGTGCTACTGCCCGCAGGGTGCCTACCCATGCACAGGTGTCGCACCCCAGGCTGCCGAAGAGGCATCTTGCTGACTGCATCCGGCACGCCCCGGCGTTTGAAGGAGGAACGCACTGTGGTGAAGAGCGCATGCACGGCAGCAGCTGGAGCTGCGTGCCCCATCGTGGACTGCCAGCGGGTGAGTACCAAATTTCCCCAGGGGGCTGCTCACCTCATGCACTGCAATGCGCGCATCTTCTGCCACTCTGCCCAGCCAGAACACACCCTCAGAGGGGATCACAAGGGTTTTGATGGCCCAACAAGGCCTGGAGTACAACAGACAAGGCACAGATTGCACAACTGGGAACGTTTAGCATGTGGCAGTGAACAACAGGGGAGAACACTTGTGGCAGTGTAGCACAGAGCTGCCCAATCTGGAGTTCCCCCCTACCTGCGTGGGACAACTGCACACCTGCGAAACCTGCGATTAGCCTGCAGGCCACAGCCGGACAGCAACGTGCGGCAATGCTCGCCCACCAGTAGGTGATGCTCAATCCAAAAAAAGGAAAGGAGGAAACAGAAAGGGACTGGTTTGCCATGCCTGTGCGCTTACACACCACCAACATCAGCACACAGCCGCAAGCAGGTGCCGCAGGCCCTCCGCCCGATGCTGGCGATCAGCAAAGGGGCACCCACGACCCGCCCCCAAGCCATGGCCATGCGGTTGTGGTTCTGCTACAGCCCTTCAGCGAAACTGCCAACCCAGCCACAGCGGCCCCACGGTGGAAAGCGTGGATTGGATGACTGAACCACTATTTCAGGGGTACCAGAGAGACGGACGGCGCAGTAAAAAGGTTGCTGCTCATATACTATGGCGGCACAGAAATCTATGATCTTTTCAAGACACTGTCCAACACAGGGGAAGACGACGACTATGAGGCGGATGTCGCCGCGCTCGATAGGCATTTTGACCCGCAACTGAACCCCGATTTCGAACGTTTCAAATTCAGGCAAGAGTCACAGTCCGACACTGAATCTGTGGACATGTTCTACGTGCGGTTGAGAAGGCTGGCAAGCTTGTGCATGTTCGCAGACCAGAGAGAAGAAATACGTGGCCAGGTCATCCAAGGGTGTCGCTCGGCGCTGCTGCGGAAACTGATCCTTCAGCAACCGGGGATCTCCCTGGACGAGATTCTCATCCTCACCAGGTCTCACAAACTCTCAGATGCCCGGGCGGGTGAAATGGAAGCTGCCCTGCAGAGAACCACCACTGTGTCAGTCCCACTGAAGTACACGACCATCAAGGAAGAGAAGGTCAAGGCCATACAACGGCACCCAAATACAGCCCACCCTGCACCGCGGCCATCTACAAGCTGAGCGTGCGGCAACTGCGGAGTAGAACACCCGTCAACAGCGGTGTGCGGAGCAAAGGGGAAGACGTGCTCCTACTGCGGAAAGGTAAACCACTTTGTCAAAGTGAGTAGAAAAAGCCGGTCTCGACATACCTTCCCCAGGCCTGGAGGAATACCACAATGCCTACGCCAGGTATCGCGGCGATACACAGTCACAAGATAATGGAGCGACACGTGGGCGCTGCCTCGGACTTGAGGAAGATGACAACGAGGTGTTTGTCATATCTTTCGTCAGCAGGTCAGACAAAAACCCAAGGCCACCACCGATGTGCTCTGTCCTGGTCGGAGGGTCGGCAGTTCAGGCGCTCATCAATACGGGCGCATCGGTCAACATCATAGACTCGGAGCAGTAGGAACAGCTGTCGCCACAACCCCCTCTCGCACCAACCAAGGCCAGGATCTACACCTATGGAAGGATACAGCCTCTACCCCTCAGAGGGGTCATCGAGGCTGAAGTCACTAGTGATGGACACGTCACGAAGTTCCGCTTCCACATCACGAAAGGGAGGAAAGGCACCCTTCTCAGTTGCCACAATGCAGAAGACCTCGGCCTGGTTTTCTTTGCTCGTCAGGTCCATGACTCTCACGCTGATGCCATCTTGCACGATTTCCCAGCGCTGTTCACAGGGCTGGGCAATCTGAAAGGGAAGCAGTTCAAGCTCCATATTGACCTCACCGTGAGACCGACGGCCCTAAGACACCGGAGGGTGCCGTTCAACCTCCGCCCGCAAGTAGAGGCGGAATTAAAGAAACTCAAAGACCTCGACATCGTCGAAAAGGTATCCAGCCCCACCCCGTGGGTATCCCCATTGGTCGTAGCCCCCAAACCGAAACAGCCAGGTGCCATTCGGCTGTGCATGGACTTGAGGTTCCCAAATGTGGCGGTCAAGAGGGAACTTCATCTCACACCCACCATGGATGACATCGTGGCGGGCATGAACGGTTCTCTAAGCTGGACCTGAATGCAGGGTACCATCAGCTGAAACTGGAGCCTGAGAGCAGGTACATCACCACGTTCTCAACCCACGTCGGCCTTTGGAGATACAAAAGACTGAGTTTCGGGGTGTTGTCTGCAGCCAAGGTCTTCCAGAATGCCATCCAGGAAGCACTGTCCAGTCTGCAAGGCAATCTTAAACCTGAGTGACGACATCCTGGTGTTCTCGAACACCCTGGAAGAACATCACACCTACCTCCGTGCCACCCTCCAGCGGCTACAAGACTGTGGACTGACCCTCCACAAGGCCAAGTGTTCCTTTTACCAAGAGTCGGTCGACTTCTTTGGTTACATCTTCACCAGAGAAGGTCTAAGAGTGGACCCCAAGAAGGCGATGGCCATCCAAGCGTCGAGCACCCTGAAATCCCCCACAGAGGTCTGCAGCTTCCTCGGCAAGGCCACCTACTGTGGCAGGTTCATTCCAAACCTGGCCTCCTTGCCAGAGCTACTCTGCACTCTCACTCGCAGCGACCGCCAATGGGAGTGGAACGTGGCTGCAAACACATCGTTCAATACCATCAAGGCAGCCCTCATGGACAAGACGGTTGTGGCCTACTTTCACCCAGGTCGATGTACCGAGTTGGTGGTGGACGCAAGCCCAATGGGACTAGGAGCTGTCCTCCTACAGGAGCATGACCGGGAGTCCTGGAGGCCAGTCGCATACGCCAGCCGGGCGCTTTGTGACACTGAGACCCGTTACGCCCAGATCGAGAGGGAGGCCCTGGCCATAAAGAGGGTGTGGAAGCATTTTCACATCTATCTGTATGGACAGGAATTCAGGTAGTGATGGATCACAAGCCACTGCTCCCACTCTTCTCAGGATCCTCAAGGCTGGCGCCTCCCCGGATCAAAAGATGGGCCGTCCAGCTGCAGGCATACACCTTCAAGATTGTGTTCTGTCCTGGAGCGCATAACCCAGCAGACTACCTCACGCGGCACCCCGAGCCACCGGTCGCTCGAGCCCTACCTATGGATGTGGCAAACTCGGAAGCATTTGTGAACATGGTCTCGTACGAGGCATGTCCAAAAGTGATGACATTGGAGGAGATCGGCCAAGCCATGGCCGCGGACGAGTTGCTTGCCAGGGTGAAGGATGCTGTAATGAACAATGGGTGGACCCATTTCCTGGACAGAACCCAATCACTTCGGGTGGACAAGAGACACGCTCGGCAACAGCTCTGGCAGATCGGACATGAAATGAGCGATGGGGAGCAGGGCATCATCCTGAGAGGGCACGTCATTGTGATTCCCAGGGCACTGCAGGATCGCATCATCCAGTTAGCACATGTGGGGCATCAAGGGATGGTGAAAACCAAAGCCCGGCTTCGAAACAAAGTCTGGTTCCCTGCGATGGATACCCGAGTGGAGGACATGGTGCATCATTGTCACTCGTGTACCATCATGGGCGGGGATCCGGCACCTGCCCCAGTCATCACAGAAGAGCCATGCAAACTCCCGTGGTCTAAAGTCAGCATCGACTTTGGGAGTTTTCCTGATATGTGCCACACATTAGTGATCGTCGACTCATTCTCCAAGTGCCCAGAGGTGGAGGTGGTGGCCTCCACAGCGTTTCCCCATGTCAAGAAAATCCTGGACAAGACATTCGCCCTCCTAGGCCTGCCGGATGAGATCCGGTCAGACAATGGACCCCCGTTCCAAGGCCATGAGTTCCAAGAGTACTTGGAAAATAAGGCGATCCGCCACAGGAAAATCACCCCTCTGTGGCCTCAAGCAAACAGAGAACTGGAACGGTTTATGCGGACCCTTAACCGAGCTCTACGAATAGCAGTGGATCAGGGGAAGGACGTTGAATCAGCACTTAACCAGTTTCTTGATGCCTACCGGCAAACGCCACATAGCACCACCAAATGTGCTCCTGCTCATCTGCTTTTCAAAAGACCCCGGAAGGACAGCATCCCAGCAGATCCAGCGTGGAAACCTTCCAACAGAGAAGACGCTGCCTCACCGGCAAGGAGGACTGTCACCAATCAGAAGGCGAATAAGGCTCGAGGAGCGAAAGAACCACAGCTGAAGGTGGGTGACAGCGTCGTGGTTAAAGACAGGTATCCGGGCTGGAAATTCAGAACGCCGTACGAACCGGAACAATGAACCATTGTCATGGTGCAAGGGACCATGGTCACGGCAAAAAGAGGACAACACGTGGTCACCCGGAATGTCTCATGTTTTAAAAGAGCTCACGGACCAGACACCGGCTCAGAGGAGACAGAAGATCTGGATGGAGATCAGTATCAACCGCCCGCCGGCTCACCAGAACCTGTGACCTCGCCACCAAGACACCCACAGGCAGAAAGAGGAGAAGTGGCAGCTGCCGCATAAAGGCACAGCCAAGATATCATTGTTCAAAATTCCCCGCACACCCAGATGGATGCAGTGGCCAGTTCCAACTCCCAGAGCCATAATTATGGTCTCCGGTCGAACCCTGCGCCTAGTCAGAAGTGGAAGGACTTTGTGTGCACATAGCATGCAGACTATGGTGGACGATCACTAAAGAAAAGGAGGGATGTAGAGAGCCACCCGGGCTCTCCCATACATTGTCTCAAGCATGCACTCCTCGGGGCGGGCTCGACCCGAGGAGATAAATAAACGGCGTAAGACTGCTCGGGGTCTTTCTGCCAACTGATAACCAACTGTGTGGACCTTCACTGATTGAAGCGCTGCGTAGGCCTTACCTCCTTGGCCCCGCCGCGCTACGTGAATCACAATTTTTCCACATATTCATACCCTATCCACTATTACCCAAACAGTGGGGTCTTTTTGAGTTAAAAATTAGGAAAATGGGGATAATGTGCAGTGAAAGATCAGATCTTCTCAACGCAGTTCGCCCACACATTATCTCCTTACAGCTTATTTACAGAAGGTGGAATATCGTCCAAGTGTGCCAGAGACTGCTTTCATAAGAGACTGCATTCACAAGAGACTGCATTTATAAAGCGCCTTCTTGTAGCTGACAATTTATAAAGAAAAACTGCTGTGGTGTGCTTTAAACATAATGATCTATCCCTGCTGCATCCCAAAAGTGTTTACTTTCAACAGTTATCTACGCAGTGATGTAATGTAATTCCCAAAACAAAATCACTCGTCATTTGTTGACCGCTGGGAGCTGAACCCTTGAGCGGCGACCAGTACCTTATAAACCCCAGGTCGTTCAGCACTTTGAGCTCTGCCTGCACCTTGTTCCTGGTATCTGACTTGCACCATGCTAACACAGTGACTCCTTCACATTTTTAATTAGTGGCATACAAGGTTATAAAAACGAATTACTCTTTTTTTAAAAAGTTTGTCAGTTTTAATTTGATATGACGCTTTCCGTATGATCTGAAGATGGTCTGTGCGTCCCTCAAGGGTGGGGAAGCAAAGCCCCACCTCCTCCTTCCGCGCATGCAAATCACAGCACGCAGGAGGCGCGCGGGCAGCACGCTCCCCCGGTCAGGGCCAGATGCAGGATCGATGTGTCAACAGAAGGCATCAGGGTGCAGCTGCCTCTCGCGCCACAGAACCACGTCTTTACCTACAGAGGTGGATTTTTATAAATGCTCAGCACAGGCATTATCTGCTCAAACGGAAAGACTGCATGACTGGACAATGTGCTAAGAGAGGTAGACCAACTATAAATGAGGCCTTAAAAGAAAACTGAAAGAACCCAAAGATAAACCAAACCAGAACAGTCAATGACTTTCCTGAACTGGCTCAAAGAAACACTTAAAAGCCATGAAAAATCTCAAGCCCCCAAAAAGAAATTGAGATACGGAAATAGTCACATGAGGAATAAGACGCGAGCTTGCTTCCCCCCTGCACCGTCCACCCCCGTCCATATCTCATTTCCAAAATTATGGACAAGTTTCAGCAAGCCAGAGAGGAGGATCTCATGGATATTTCAAGTTTTCACATCCTGGCTGTTGGAGGAGGCACACCGATGGTAGCACCTGCAGACACTACCGCACCAGCCGATGGGATTCAAGCCAGGGCAGAGCAGGTAGTAACAAACCAAACGGGTGCAGCAGGGGCAGCACAAGCACTGGGCATGACTGGTGGTAGTGACACGGAACGTGCGCTTGACCCACCAGGGATGATGTCTGTGATGATTCCATCTTCAGCTGGACAGTCTCCTGCCCTTAAGACAGTATCCAGATGCGGGGGATGGCGTCAGGTCAACGTACAGCTCCCTGGTCTCCATCTGACTATCTGAAAATCCCTGGACAATTACCCAAAATGTGAGAGAATCTCAAGAAGTTTAGAGAAGAACTGAAAACGGTGTCTTAATGTTATAACCCCAATCGGGATGATGCAAACCGATAGTTGTGTGATATTGTCCCTGGAGAACTCGGAGACCAGTTGATGACTAAGGCCAAGATGAACAGACCCACTCGAAAAACATTAATTTACCTGGTAGTATCTGCATAAACCACAAAAGGTACCCACAAGGATCATACGTCCTGAAGGAGAGCACACAAAGTAGAGGATTCCTAAGCAGGTGTGGAAAAAAAAACTGACCACAAAATGAGAAGCACATTTGATTAGAGACTCAGAATCCAGTGGCCAGATATCTTTTTGCACTTTATCAATAATAACACACTCCAGATCACACTACCCTCAGTCGAAAGTAAAGAACATAAGACAGTAGGACTATGTAATGTTTAAAACGGCTTCTCTATTCATTAGATCCAAGTGTGATGTAAATCGGTTTGATTTTAAAAAGAAATAATCACTAATGCCACTCTGTGGTGGTTTTTAGAGCACTTACAACATTTTAAAAATGTGTTGATCATCAAGAGAAATAGTGGAAATAATCTGATTTGCTATAAAAAAAAAAGAGCCAGTCACCACTCGCATTATGTTCAAGAGGTAATATAAAATAGAGAAATGAGGAAGTGACGGTTGAGTGATGGATTCTATTGCAATTATTTTTTTATTTTTCTTGCGCCTTATTCACTATTCCTGCGAAAGGCCAAAACCAAATACCTTGTGATACACTTGCATTCTCACATTATTCCTGAATGTGTTAACACAATTTGTGTCCCTTTAGAGGACTTGTGTCCCTGACCAATCAGGAAATTATACCTTGTTATATTATTCTAACCTCAGCTGCCCAAGGACTGGTTTATGATGAAGGGAAGAGAAGCATTTTCATAGGCGACAGTGAATGTAGTATTACTATACCCAAACTCATAGACATGATTCCCTTTTCGATCTTCACGCAAGTCAATATTCAAAGAGCTACTTTTCCTTCTGGTATACTCATTACCCGAAGTGGTCTCTATACCCAAAGTGGGACTTACTATGTGTGTGCCAACCGAGTTTATAAGTAGCTAGCAAAAGACTTGTCCAGTTCATGCTATCAGAGTTGCCTAGTGCCAGCCATCAGACATTCAGCCACACCCTTGCTGCTCTACTTGGAAGAAATAAAAGAGGCATTCCAGAGAATGGCTGATTCTTTGCCTCCTGAATCCCAAGCTATTGAAGGGGGCTATCCGTTAAGGAGATGCAGCGAGTTGCCAGAGTATGTTATGAAATGACTGATTCGACTGCAAATGCGCTTGAGCTCCAAACTACTCAATTAGTGGCACACAAGACTGCTATTTCAAGCATAGCATGACTCTCTACTCCATTCTAGCAGCTAGAGGTAGCATCTCTGCCATTACAGGTGCCAAATGCCGTGTTCCTCCTCGTAACACCCCATAGAGATTTACGAACACATTAACAATATATGTTACAGTGTGAAAGACGCATACTCTTTTGACAACGAAGTTAAGTGGTGGGATTACTGTTCCGGATTTCAAAGTGTATTTGGCTACTGGGGTGAAAATCCTGAGGTTGTCTTGATCATTGCAGTAGTTCTGTTGATTTACATTGTGATCCAAGTGTGTACCGCCTGCTCTATAAAAGTTCTTACAGGAGGGAAGTGAACTTCCCCAAGCCCGACCTTTGTATGCAAAGTTGAGAAGAGGAGAAGCGGTGGCAATTAAGAAGAGGAAAATATGAAACTACTAACCATAGTGCAATAAATATAAAGAACATATTATACTGCAGAGGAATATTTGACTTTTTCTTTGGCAGAGGAATGATTAGGTGTGAATGAATGAGTATGACTGGTCAGTATAGGTTTTACAATTGTGGAAAAAAATTAATTTTCGATTTTTATTGTGATTTAATAAGTCTTAAAAGTTTGTAAAATGTAGTAAAACTTGTAATTGTTAGGTATAATTAAAGAAGACCTGCTTAGATAAATTGACGTTGATTTTTTTATAACATTGAATACATTAAAAGATGTACAGATAAAAGTCATTCTTGCTCGGTTTTCTTCTTTTAGATGGAAGCAGACAGTGGCGGTGCGTCCATTGGGGGCGTTGGGGCGTCGCCCCCCCCCCCCCGTAGCTCCCGCCCGTAGCTCCCGCGGCGTTTCTAAACTTAAGTAAACACTTAAGTTCAAAGACGCAGAGGGAGAACCAACTGACAATCATGTCAGTCAGCATGACGTTGGACCACCCACCCCCTTCAGAGTCTGAAGGGGGTGGGCGGTCCGGCGCTGCCTGTTGCCCCCCTTGTCAGACCAGGGGGGCAACAGGCAGCGCAGCAGCACAAGTGCGCATGAGTGGGGATGGTGAGCGAATTTTCACCCGTGCCCAGTCATGCGCACTTGTGTTTGCACTGGCTTGCGCATGCCCATTTGGAGCCCCTCGGTCTCCTAATGGGCAGGCAGCGGGCGTAGCGTAAGCTGTGCCGTCAGCCAATCCTGGCGCTGCTGGCAGCGCCAGGATTGGCTGAGAGGGGTTGGCAGGCCCCTCCAGTGCCGTTCGTGAAAGGCGCGCAGCCCAGGGGAGCAGAGGTCTGAGAGGTGGCGTGCCGTGGACCCGGGACCGGCTGTGAGGTAGGTTTTTCGTTTAATATTTCATATCCCCCCCCCCCGTGCGCGACTCCCCCCCCCCCCCGCGAGCCGCGACTGGAGCTAGATTATCTGTTGTGATTTGCTGTACACGTCTTGTTCAGCGTGGCAGTGCTTTTTTTTTTTTTAGCTCGTTTGCATGTGTTTAAATTGTGTTTCAGAGTTATGGGGGAGAGGGGGTGCCTGCGTCATCCCAACACCCGCTACAATGCGGCGTGATTACCACTGTCTGCTTGACGGCCCAAGAATGAATGGCATTTGTAAGGGCCTTTATTACTATGCTAGTACGTTAACAGTACGAAGAGGTGTAAAGTACGACGGGCTCTAACACATAATGGTATGCTAGTACGTTAACAGTAGGAAGGTGTAAAGTACGACGGGCTCTTAACACATAACATGGCATGCTAGTACGTTAACAGAGTACGAAGGTGTAAGTACGACGGGCTCTACCACATAACATGGCATGCTAGTATGTTACAGTAGGCAGGTGAAAAGTAGCAAGGGAACTCGCACATAACTGCATCGATCGCATGCTAGCACGTTATAGTATGCAGGCGTAAGGTACTACAAGCTCTAGCAAATAACAGCATGGTGTAAAGTACGTACCATGGGCTCTAACATATAATATGTCTTGCTAGTATGTTACAGTATACAGGTGTAAAGTAGCAAGGAAACTCGCACATAACTGCATGCTAGTACGTTACTATATATACACAAGTGTAAAGTACCATCATGGGCTCTAGCACAAAAAAGCATGGCAGGCTAGTATGTTTCAGTATGCAAGTGTAAAGTACCACGCGCTCTAGAACATAATTGCATTGCATGCTAGTACATTACAGTATGCAGGCTTAAAGTACCACGAGAACTAGCATGATTGCATGGCATGCTAAGATGCCTGCGTGCCCGGTCTGTAAGGATGGGGGTCCCACTCAAAGCACACAGTCCTGTTGAGAAATACTGTTACTATCCTCAGAGGTAAATTTCCAATCTGTTTTGAAATGGTTAGTGGAGTCGCAGGTGCGACGTGAAAAGGTGAAGTGGCTGTCTATTCGGACTGCAAGCAACATGTGCAGATCTCGGTATGTCAGAGCCACACCAGTTTCAGGGGTTGCACTTTTCAAGCTGCCCGTGACTATGAAAAACCTCATGTTGCCGAATTTGTGTCTTACATGCATATATCAGAAACTGCATGCACACAGTTGGGTTGAGGTAGTTCAGACAGTGGTCACATGCAGCCCCTGACTTGATTATTCTGGAAACTCACTGATTTATTGTATTTTATACACATTGCGTGAAAGCTGCATCTTGACTCAATTAAAGATGAGATTGAAAATGGTGAATATGGGAAATAATGTAAGCAGACACTTAGTACATGCCAGTGCTCATGTGTAAGGGATGGTTGCTGTCCCCTTGATCTAACATAATGCAAAGTTCGGCTTTCGCCATGTTTCTTAGTGCAGTCACTTCGCTTTAAAAAATGAAGCCTATCTCGGTCTCACTGTCACCATTTCAGAAATTAAACATAGCTTCTTGGAGTAGTAATATGGCACTTTTTTGTAGCTTTAATTTAAATACAATCAGGTTTACCCATCTATATGCAATGCTGAAGGGTTATGTCCTTTGTAATTAAATTAGCAGACTTCTGCTGTGTGCTGTATTTTTGCTCTGCATAATGAATAGTACCAGCTCTGAGAGTTTGGCACTGTGCATTGTCCTTACCTTGATATGTAGCGCATTGAATTAGCTTATTGAAGTCTTGCACAGAGATCCACTACTAACCTGTCTGAGCTATAGGTCTTTAGTCAAAGTTCTAACAAAAACAGTTGAGACTTGCTTTGGACAATGAAACTTGTTCTCTCTCTCTGTTTCATGTTATGGTAAATGGCAGTGTTAACCAGAGGAGACGTAAGCCATGCAAGCCATGTCTGAGTTTTGTTTTATGTAATGAGCGGTCACAAATGACGTGGATTTTCCCGTAACAGGCCATTGAACATCTCTGAGCCTCATTGACCAAACTTATCACACCATGTAAATCATGCAAAATTAAGAAGGGCTGCTTTTCCCTGTAGCATTATATGTGCGCATATTGTCAGGTAAAGACTATATCTGTAGACGCAGTTTTAGAAGGGTTTGTGTTATTGTTTGTGTTTAAGGTTTTTAATGTATTCCGACTACAGTGAGATGTTCTGTTAGTAAGATGCCTAGGGTCTGACAGTGGGAAGCATTACCTGAGTGTCGAGGCTGAGACCTCAGGATGCAGGCAATAAGAAAGGCTTGAGAGCGGCCTGTGCTGTGTGCCACACATTATATTTTCGCTGGTGCAATGCTCATTGGTTTGTTGTGTGGAGTGCTGTTTGTGTGTTGTGATGCACAATGTTGTCTCCCAATAACAGTTTGCTATGTTTGCCAAACAAAGCAGTGTAATGTCCAAAAGACTATCAAACCCTGCCCAACTCAAACCATGCGCAGCCTTTTGTTTCGTTTATTCAATTAGGGTACAACATTTTTCGCGCCGCACCACTTTCAAAATCCATCAGCCGCCACTGGAAGCAGATTACCTCAAATGTTGAAATATAGCAGCGAGAGAATCAATTTGACCACGATATGTATTTGAGATCCATGTTACTCCTCTGAAACAAAGAGTGACCCTTTTGTAAATTGGTTGGCACTATATGGGCCTACTCAGCCAGCAGGGCTACCTAGTGACAAATCGAGGCGTGTTCAGGTGGCATAGGCTATAATGCACTTGTAATACAGCAGTGGGACATCTACCACATTAGTGATAGTCCATTAAACTGTAAATTAGGCCCCAATTATTCAGGAATACTCGGGCAACATTCACATAATTGAGCAATAACTTTATGTGTGTGTGTGTGTGTGTGTATGCGTGTGTGTGTGTTTGTGTTTGTGTGTGCACGCGCGTGTGTGTGCATGCGTGCGGGTGGGTGTGTTTGTGTGTGCATGCACAAACACAAGCGCTAAGTTGCAATGGTTACCTATCAGCGGTCACTAAATTCCGTTCATTGACTCTACTGCCCAGCTCTAGGTTTTTAAAGTCACTGACCCTCCTATTAGCTGAGGTTGTAACTTGGCTGTAAGCTTTTAAGAAACTACCATAATATTCGATGCTGACATTACAGCTCCTACTCGTACTGACGTGAAACATCTGTCCTTCAGTTGTTCCCCTTTAAAGTAACCACAACTTAGCCTTGCGATGCCAGAAAACATGACCACGAGCAAAACACGGTCTTAGTTTGAAAAGTTAAGGCAAGAGCCAAACCAGTAACAGTAAACACAAACAAGAAGTCCGGTAGTAAACTTAGCATACGAGAGGTATCATCGTGGGCCAATCATTACAAAAACCCGTCTTAGTTCCAGCTCTCCATAAACCAGGAACACAGTCCCTCACAGTCCCTCACCACCTTCCGAAGGCTACATGAACTCACAGATAGGAAACCTTTGCCTGCCTCAGATCGACAGCATCGTCCTCTCAATCCACGAGCTTTCACAGAGAAAGGACTTTGTCCAAGTGCAATCGTCTATGGTCATTTGTCACACAGCTGATAAGCCTCGATGGCATATGCAAATTATTTTCTTATGAATAGCAGTCACTGCAAAAGGTTGGGGACAAGACAGGGGAAATCCATAGGACTTTTTATGGGCATAATACAAAGGGAAACGAATAGGGCCCAGAAAGTCATAGTTTAGAATTACATCTACAAGAGGCTAAATTGTGGCCATTAGTGGAAAATCTGAATCACTCTCACTTACACCCTAGAGAAGATGATATAATAAATCAGACTTACATAATTAAAAACTATGTTATTGTGTATTATACCTTAACAGTTGTGCAACTTAAAGTAATCAAACCCACATTGCATAACACATATGATACTCAATGCTGTACAAGGTACACAATACTGTAAACAGTGCAAAATTACATATTACAAGCTGTAGTGCAAAATACAACAAGTGGCATGCAAAACTACAAACGTACACAATAATGCAAGTGGCGCATAACTGTACATTGGTGTCCAGCGGTACTCGTAATGTGCAATTTTGCACACATAATCCACATGGACACTACGCAACATGTGGTGCAAATTAACACACACTGTGTACAATACTACATGTGGAGCCCAATACATCCCAATACTTCCTTGGTCCACAATACTACAAGCGCAATTCAAATAGGCACAATACAACAGATGGTGCAGATTACTGCACAGTTTATACAGTACTATATATAGGGTCCCACGCTAAATGTGGGTCACAAAACTTCACGTAAGAACCACACTGCATGTATACCACTATTTGAAAAATGAGTGTATTAGGTGTTGTTGGGACGGAAAAGTGCCTTGCATGGTGACGTATGTGCTCCCCTGTCCGAGTGCCCTGGCTACAAAGATATTTCAATCCCTGGTGCTGATTCTTTTAGTCATGGTCGAACACGGATCATGCATGTGCACTATGACATGAGCCTGTTTCACAGAGTGAGGTCTTGTTGAACTGGGAAGAGCGCTCAAAAGCGCTACACTCATGGTGGTAAAAGACTATTGCCTTCACAAGGAGTTAAGTAGCACGGTGGTGGCAGCATACCATGTAGTGATCAGCAGGAGTGAAGCCTACAGGTCCACTCACATAAAGTTCCACTGCTGTGTGCTTTCTCATCCTTAGCCTACATCAAGCTAGTATGTAACACTGTACCACTTGAGCATTATTGCATGCTTGTGCTGGGTGTATATGTACCTGTGTGTGGTACAATACTTGGAAGACTCTGCGTTCCATTTTGGGAGACCGACAGGTGACTGGAACCCATGGGGAGGTAGAGCATTCTGCACAGAGAAATTAATTTGTGAATGGCTGCATTCCTGAGAGCTGGGTGGGACACACACTAGAGGAAGGAAGAGCCATGCTCTTCAGTATACCTCAAAGGGAGCTCTTGAATTCTGATAGAGGTCACTGGAAAGGAGACTGGGCACATCTTAGGAAGAAGATGATGCTGATAAGACAATCAAAAGCAGTAGAGCTTGAGCCCTTTGAAAACTCTTATGCACATATCTCTGTAGCTGACATTCACCTGTGAACCTCTAGTCAATCCCATGGCCTGTGCTGTGGGGCTATCAGATGTGTTGCTCCCTCCTGCTGTGACAGACTGCTATCTGGTGGAAGGAAAGGACAGAGGAATTTATACTTCAAAAGGAAACAGATGCCAGCACAAATGTCAAAGACTCAGGCACTAAATCACATTGTATGCCTGGAAATGGACCATAAGACAGGGAGGTTTAGGCACCCCAATTTTTCAAATGCCAATCAGCCAGTCAGGCTGTGTATTGAGGAGGAGACGTTCTGGAAGACTTTTATATGTGACCAGCACTGGGGGTTAGGGTCTGCCAGTCTCCCAGCTGGGTGAGGGGACATCACTCAGGAAAATCCAAGAACACCTACCTTGGAGCCTGGATCACCAGTGCCTGCTTGCCAAGGCTAGTGTGTCCTGTGAAGAAAAGGAAAGTGCTTGGAGGGAGCAAGGGCCATTGGGGGATCTTGGCGAGGAGAATCCCGTAGCAAGGGGTAAGAAAAGGGCTGCTGCACAGATTGGGCTGTCGCCTGTGTGCACACTCAAGATGGCAACTCCAGATGCCAGAGGAGGGGTTGCCATGAAGTTAACCATTGCTGCACCGATCAGGCTGTTGACCCTGTGTGTCGAAGTTAATGTCAGTGACCTTGTATGCCAGAGAGGGCTGCCATGAAGATTGCATTACAACCGTGCTGATCGGGCCATAGCCCAAGTGTGGAGTATAGTGGCGACTCCGTAAGCCAGAGTGGGGCCGCTGTGAACAGTGCATTTCTGCCATGCTGATCAGGCTGTAACAAGTGTGCAGAATAAAGTTGGTGACCCCGTATGCCACCGGGGGAGTGCAGTGAAGGGTGTACCTCCATGCCGACTGGGCCATAGCTCGTGTGAGGAGTAAGGCTGGCAAACCCTTATGCCAGAGGGGGAATCTGTGAAGAGGGCATTACTGTTGTGCCGATCGGGCTGTAACTCACATGTGGAATAAGTTGGCGGCCCTCGATGGCGGGGGAGAGGGCCACTGTGAAGAGGAAGGCCTTTACAAAAAATTGGGTAACCCAATACCAGTTCTTGGACCTGGGTGAAATACGATATAGAAAACAGTGGTCCTCAAACCTATCTTTTACTGAGTATAAATAAATTATAATAATCAAAACTTTTGAGCTCATGAATTCTTGTCGCTCATAGAATTAATAATTCTAACCAAAAATAACGAGAAAACAAATGTGCAACAGCCAAGCAAAATGAGGAATAGTATCAATTTATTCTGTCATTTTAAAACATGTCAATGAAAACAAATTGTATATAGCAATTAATACAGTTTCAAAAACAGGTTGCGCTGAAGGAAGGCGTGCAAAAGAATAAGTGCTTAAAGGTGGTGGGTGGGAAGATTCCCAAGTGCAGGATGTGGGAAATATTGAAAAAAGTGTTAAAACGTAGGATTGATAGGAGGAATATCAATCAGAGTAACCTGGCCCAGAATAATTTTACATGGCCTATTTACAATATTTAGCAATCACAGATTGTATCTTGTGTGGGCACGGAACGTAGGGGTCTGTAGGATCCAGGTTCGGGGGTAGAATTGTCGACGTTTCGACCCGACTCGTGGCACAAAGGAGGGTAGAAGCCTTGACCTGGAGGTCTTCCTCAGGACTGGGATGGGCAACCCGGGGAGATGGATCCAAGGTGAGAATAATGGCGTCATGAGGATGCACAACTGTAAAAACTCCTATAATTGATTGGTGTATATAGGAGCTTAACCGCAATACATTAAGCGGAGGAAACCAGTGTAGCAATCCTGGTGTCAATGAACCGTCGTTCACTTGAATATTTGTACTCGTAGACCGCTCAGAGGTCGGTTCAGGGATTCATGGGAGTCCGGTGACTGAAGTTAAATTTAAAGGGGTAAGGGGAGACCGCATGCGTTAATGTTACGTATAAGTGATGGCCCATGAATGAGGCTTACCCGTATCTACATACAAGGGCACCAAGGTCAATAACCTAATGCCAAAGCGGGAGACAGTAGTTCACCGCCGAATGGAATTGCTAATCCATATCCAATTTAAAACCGCACAAGGGTCAGTGTCAATGGCAATTAATGCCTGGGAACTGTGAAATAGAATACAAAGGGAAGGGGTTAAGCCAGAGAGATATTCGCTAATCAACTGCTGATTCTGGAGTATCAATGGTAGATGCCCAGAGGGACCCGGGAGTAGCGCGCGGCGCAAACCGCATTACCTGACCTTCCTTGTTTCATACACAAACTCCGGTAATGAGGGACTGGGGTGATGATCTCACGTTTATCTAGTGTTCATGAGTAGCGAGGACGTTCACTAACTCGCATCCACTGAGGAGGCGTGATACTCACGCTAGCCGCGTCAGCGGAGCGTAGTAAAAAGAGACAACAGACTAATCTGTGTATGTTTGTAAATTCCCTAAAACCAAAATGATGGCGCATATGAGTATACAATTCAAATACCAACTTACTGGCCACAATGGATATAACGTCGTGATACACGAACATCCCACAAGGACCAGCTTTAGAGTGCATTAGATAAACGCCCTAGGCCACATCTAGTACTGACTGAATTCATCATCGAACTCCTCAAAATTGAGATGACAACATTTTTTTTTAGCTTCCAGGGCACGTTCTATTTGCAAACTAAAGGCGTTGCCATGGGGGCAAGCTTTGCCCCTAATCTAGCCATCATATTCATGGATGATTTTGAACACTCACATATTCTGAACATCAATAACCCATATAGCGAGTGTATAGAACTATGGCGTCGATACATAGATAACGTGTTGCTTATATGGAAAGGTGATGAGGAGCATTTGAAATCTTTCTACAATTGGCTCAATACACGGTCTAGTGACATTCAGTTTACTTTGGAATCTAGCAGTTCATCCATACATTTTTTGGACATTACTATAACTGTAGAACAAGAAAGATTATACACTAGCTTGTATAGAAAAGAGAGTGAGCGTAACACGTTACTTAGGTACTCCAGCCACCACCCCCGTAATCTCAGGGACAATCTACCCTTCGGGCAGTTTCTGAGAATACGGAGGAATTGCTTCAAAAAAGAGGATTACTTCTTGGAATCCACTGATCTGCTTACACGCCTCAAAGACAGGGGCTATCCCATCAGACTCCTGAAAAAGGCACTTAAACGTGCGTGGTTTAACCACAGAGAATTCCTTTTGACCCCGAGGATAAAACCACCTGAAGATAAGGAACGCATAGTCTGCATCACAACGTTCTCCACTAAGAGTAATGCCATCAAACAGATTATCAACCAACACTGGCATCTGGTGTCTGATGAGATTGGAGGTAGACCTGCCCCTTTACATGCATTCAGAAAAGGCAAAAATGTGAGAGAACATCTAGCTAACTCCTTACTACCACTAACCGACAGACTACAAACAGCTACTCTATGGGGAACCACACCAGTGAAAGGGCAGTATAAATGTGGCCATTGTAAGGCCCGTTACATGACCAATGAGATTAAATAATTCACCCACAATAATCACACCAACACATTGCAGGAATACAGCAATTGCAATACGTCAGGAGTTATATATGCCATCATATGCCCATGAAACTTCATGTACATCGGTCAAACAACCCAAAAAGTAAAGAACCGCATTTTACAACACTGCAGCCGCATTCGCTGTAAGGTCCAGGGAGCCCCATTGGTTGAGCATTTCACGGCCTTTGCGCACACTCCTGAGAGCCTCAAATGGTGGGTTATTGAAAGAGTAAAACCGAACCCCAGAGGGGGTGATTTCTCGAACATCTTAAATGTTCGGGAATGCAAATGGATTCATTCCCTTGACACAGTAGCCAGGGGATTGAACGAGTTTGAGGAAATAGGCAGACAAGTAGCAATACTTAACAATGTCTGATATCGTACCTCATCACCTACATCTGATTAATGACTGTACCCCTTATTACAATTTTGATCCAGTTTTACTACTGTATTCACTGTCAGAATGATGTAACCATTGTACTGTACTGTTTTAATTCACTTATGTACTTTATTTATTTTTTCCTTTCTAATTATTGTCTTTGGGATCCAGCTATATTGAGCGTCTGGTATACTGTTAATATGCTCATTGATATCATGGTACCTGTATAATTACTTCTTACTGTCAGTGTGCACTTCCACTTCGAGTTCTCTTCCTACGATAGGCATATACAAATATTATGATCACTATCGGTATAGCTGGTACAGCAATATCTATTGTTTAGACCACTGACTACAATCACAGCAGTACCCACGCACCATTATGCCGAGCTCTGTTATGTATTGTCTTTATTCTCATACGCGCCATCATTATGGTTTTAGGGAATTTACAATCATACACGGATTAGTCTGTCGTCTCTTTTTACTACGCTCCGCAGATGCGGCTAGCGTGAGTCTCACACCTCCTCAGTGGATGCGCGTTGGTGAACGTCCTAGCTACTCGTTAACACTAGATAAATGTGAGATCATCACCCCAGTTCCTCATTACCGGAGTTCGTGTATGAAACAAGGAAGGTCAGGTAATGCGGTTTGCGCCGCGCGCTGCCCCCGGGTACTTATGAGCATCTACCATTGATACTCCAGAATCAGCAGTTGATTAGCGAATATCTCTCTGGCTTAACCCCTTCCCTTTGTATTGTATTGTATTGTAAATAAATTTATAGGGCGCACAGCTACCCACAATGGGGTCTCCCGGTGCCAAAGATGGAAAAGGTCAGACTGAGATAGCTGGTTATTGAGAGAAGAGCCAAGTTTTCAGGTCCCTATGGAATTGTGTAAAAGTAGGTTGCAATTTTAAAGAAACAGGGAGAGAGTTCCAAAGCTTAGGAGCAAGGTGAGAGAAGGAGCGACCGCCCATTCTAACCAGTCTAAATCTAGGGATCACGTAATTGCTCTGGAAAGCTGATCTAAGGGACCGGGAAGGGGCATAGGGATAAACAAGTGAACGCAGGTACAGAGGAGCCGGGCCTTGTTTGATTTTGAACATGAAGCAGAGAGCCTTGAATTTAATACGGCTCTCTATACACAGCCAATGTAAGTCCCGCAGACAGGGAGAGATGGAAGATCTTCTAGGGACCTTACAAAGGAGCCGGGCGGCAGAATTTTGTACCAACTGGAGCTTCTTTCGTACCTCCGGGAGGTAACAAGTGCTTGGACCACAGTACGTCTGGTTGAAACAGGAAGCAGCCAGAGAATTTTTCGAAGCCACCTTAAGATGGTGAAACAGGTGGCTGAAATACTGACCGCTTGCTGACGCATAGATAGAGAGTCATCCAGCAAGAAGCTCAGATTGCGTACATGCGTAGCCGGTTGGGGTAGCGGGCCCATGACCAGAGGCCAGTGATTCGGGCCCCATAAAGGTTTATCTTTGCCCAGTATAACTACCTCAGTTTTATCGCCGTTGAGTTTTAATAGATTCACCTGCATCCATTCTGCCACACGACCAAGTCCCACCTGTAGTGTTGACAAGGAGCACTCTTTGTTTGAAGATAGAGAAAAAATAATCTGCGTGTCGTCCGCATAAGAATAGAGAGATAGTCCTGCATCCTCCACAATCGAGGCCAGGGGTCGCACGTAGATGTTAAAAAGCATAGGGCTCAACGTGGACCCCTGGGGAACCCCATAAGCGGATACACGGATAGAGGAGGAGCCGCTTGGTGAGTAGACCTGAAATGAGCGCTGACACAAAAATGAGGCTAGCCAGGACAAAGCGGACCCAGCCACCCCTGCATTTTTTAGAGCGGTGAGAAGAATGGAATGAGACACCGTATCAAAGGCGGCGCTCAAGTCAAGCAGGATCAGCGCCATGGTTTCGCTTTGATCTGAACGAGCACGCAGAGTTTCTGTAACCCCCAATAGGGCAGTTTCCGTAGAGAAGTGAGTGCGGAAGCCAGACTGAGAGGAATGGAGATAACCTGTTGCCTCCACATGGGCAGTCAGATGAGTGTTGACATGCTTTTCCAAGATCTTTGAAAACATGGGCAACAAGGAAATAGGCCGAAAGTTTGCAAACATTTTAGGATCCGCCCCAGGTTTTTTCAGGAGAGGGATCACCATAGCCCTCTTCCATTCTACGGGCACTACGGACTCCCGAATGGAAAAAGACTCACTTCTAGGCGGGGGCGGACCAGCTGCCAAGGAATTGTGGATGGTCTCAACTTTGGCGGTAAAGAAATCAGCAATATCGTTGCATTGTGATTCCCCAAGTGTCGGAGGGGCAGGGGAGGTGTCAGCCCCTGCCAACTTCTTTATCATAGAGAAAAGGGCCTTGGGGCGATTGCTGTCCTTAGAAATGGAGTCAGAGATGAAAATCCCTTTCGTTTTCCTACAGGCTAGATGGTAGTGTTTTAGAGCTAACCTATAAGCTAATTTGCTCTCTGCTGAATAGGTTTTCCTCCAACACCTTTCCAGGTCTTTACACTCAACCTTCATCATTTTAAGGTCCTGCGTGAACCAAGGGGCCGGGGGCCGGTGCACATGAGGACGCTTAGTGCATAAAGGAAGATGGTGCTCGATCGTAGATGTCAACCACCGTGACACCTCCAAATTAAACAAGGACACAGGAAGAGAGGTGTCAGGGCATGTGGATGTCAACTCAGCATTGAACTTATCCAAATTCAGTTTAGACCATGGTCTAAACCTAGCAGCATTATGAAGCAAAGCTGGTATGACAGCACTGTCTGACGTAAAACTGAATTGAACGGCAAAGTGATCCGACCAAATAAGGGGAAGGGGCGGGATACTACAGTCGAGCAAAATATTGGATAGGACAGGGTCAAGTAGATGTCCGGCCTGATGGGTAGGTCCTCGATTACGTAAAACTAGGTTGATTGCTTCACAATCAGCAAGGAACTTTTTACTCAAGTTGTTATGAATATCTTCTAAATGAAGATTGAGATCTCCTATGATAGTGAAATTAGCAGCCTTTAAAACATAGGCTCTGTAAATGAGGAGAGCCAATGGGTGGATTTGTCTGGGGGACGATAAAGAAGAAGACCCGATAAAGTCAGGTGGGGTGAGAGTGCTAATTTAAATAGCCCGGCTTCACAGTCGGGAAATGGCAAAGCTTCTAACCGGCATGTGTAGCTGTCTTTAAATATAATTGCGATCCCACCACCCTTCCCAGAGCTGCGGTCTCTTCTCAATATTACATAGCCAGGTGGAAGAGCACTGGCCACATCCACACAGGAACTAGACTGTAGCCAAGTTTCTGTGAGAAATAGCGCATCCGGGTGAATAGTGCTTAAAAGGTCAAATATATGTTCCTTATTCTTAGGGAGGGACCTGCAGTTGATACTCCAGAATTTAAAAGTGGAGCTTACAAACCCCGATAAGGTTTTTGTATTACAGGATTCAGAATGAGTCTTGCCTCTAATACAGCTGAATGTAAATTCGCAGCCTGTACATTTAGTCAAAGATTTAATAGACAGGTCAAGAGGTGTACAAATGCATTCCTTACCCCGTAGCTGGTACAGATCGCTAGATAGCAACGTAAACTGCTGTCCCACTCCTCAGGGACATTATTACTGGCCGCTGGACGCTCCAGGGCGCGGACGGGCGCAGACGGGCTTGCCTCTGGTGCGCCTCCGGCGCGCCATTGGCGCGCCCGCTGCGCGCGCGCGCTGCGCACTAGCATCCGGCAGTTTAAATAGCGGCCGGTCGAGTTGAGGGTGCGTGGCCAAAAGCGGAAGAGACCCTCCTACCTCACTCGTGAGTTAGGGGCGAGTGTTAGGGGGCGTCATGGCAACCTACGCAGAGAGAAAGCAGAGCTCCTCAACGTCAGTCCCCACAGCACACACAGCAAAACACTCTGGCCAGGGATTAAAAAGAGGAACAAAGGTTCCAGTGCATAAAAGTTTTATGTGCAAGTATGCGGGCCTCTCTGGCTTAACCCCTTCCCTTTGTATTCTCTTTCACAGTTCCCAGGCATTAATTGCCATTGACACTGACCCTTGTGCGGTTTTAAATTGGATATGGATTAGCAATTCCGTTCGGCGGTGAACTACTGTCTCCCGCTTTGGCATTAGGTTATCGACCTTGGTGCCCTTGTATGTAGATACGGGTAAGCCTCATTCATGGGCCATCACTGATATGTGACATTAACGCATGCGGTCTCCCCTTACCCCTTTCAATTTAATTTCAGTCTCCGGACTCCCATGAATCCCTGAACCGACCTCTGAGCGGTCTACGAGTACAAATATTCAAGTGAACGACGGTTCCCTGACACCAGGATTGCTACACTGGTTTCCTCCACTTAATGTATTGCGGGTAAGCTCCTATATACACCAATCAATTATAGTAGTTTTTACAATTGTGCATCCTCATGACAGCCATTATTCTCACCTTAGATCCATCCCCCCGGGTTGCCCATCCCAGTCCTGAGGAAGACCCGCAGGCCAAGGCTTCTACCCTTCTTTGTGCCACGAGTCGGGTCGAAACATCGACAATTCTACCCCCGAACCTGGATCCTACAGACCCCCACGTTCCGTGCCCACACAAGATACAATCTGTGATTGCTAAATATTGTAAATAGGCCATGTAAAATTATTCTGGGCCAGGTTACTCTGATTGATATTCCTCTATCAATCCTACGTTTTAACACTTTTTTCAATATTTCCCACATCCTGCACTTGGGAATCTTCCCACCCACCACCTTTGAGCACTTATTCCTTTGCACGCCTTCCTTTGGCGCAACCTGTTTTTGAAACTGTATTAATTGCTATATACAATTTGTTTTCATTTAAATGTTTTAAAATGACGGAATACATTGATACTATTCCGCAATTTGCTTGGCTGTTGCACATTTGTTTTCTCGTTCTTTTTTGTTAGAATTATTAATTCTATGAGCGACAAAAATTCATGAGCTCAAAAGTTTTGATTATTATAATTTATTTATACTCAGTAAAAGATAGGTTTGAGGACCACTGTTTTATATATCGTGAAGAGGAAGGGTCATCACCTGTTTCACTGATGCCAAAAGAGAAGGCTGCCATGTTGATCTGCATGTGCCCATGTCACAACTGAAACATCGGAACCTGAACGATATGTCTTCTACATGTGAGAGAGATCAGAGGAACTTAGTGCGTCATCAGATGGAGCGTCAAAGATGAACAGCTGCTGCCCCTGCAAAGCTGAGAGTGCTACTCACTTCTGTGACATCCAAGCATGGAACAATTCGGAGGACACCTGTAGAGCAATCCTAGCGGGAGTGGGTTAGACTGATCATGGGGCAGAAGGGCCCAAGGCAACTTGTTCTGCCTCATAGCGCCTACGGGACTGGAACACTTAACTTTAGAAGATTCAGAGTGGTACTCCTAAGCCTCACACTTACAGTGGGGCCTAACCTGAATGTCGGGTATCATGAATAGGGAATAACCACTACCATTAGGAGAGGGAAATGGGATTCAGGGCACTGCCTATCTAACCGTAGAGTACTTACCTCAGGAGGACCCTGTGTATTATTCATGTATGCTGTTTTTTTACTTTGTGTTCATATATAAATACTCTTTGTTTCATAAATTAAAGTAGTTGACTGGAAAATCATTTATTGCTGCTATTGAACATATTTTGAGCTGTGAACCTGTTTTCATCCCCTGCATCTACCACCCCTACCTCCTTAGGAACCTTGGACTGCTCGGCCCACGCTACTAATAAGGGACAAGTGCAGAAGGGGTACTTGGCCCAGTTGCTCAGAACCAAAAGTAGGTCAGGTCCAAGACATCAGAAGTAAAAGGCCTTAACCCCCACGGTCAGGCCCAGAAGCTCTGCTTGCCCCGTGGCCCACTGAAAGGGGTTCTGATAGGTGGAGACTGCCATTTATCCATAGAGTCAGTCTCTGGGGTGATGGTATGAACAGAAGTCAGTAAAGTGAAAACCTTTGCTAGATTCCTCAACTTCACACATGTGATAAAATGGAAATATCTTCACAAATTGATCCTGCAGGAGAAAAGACCAGCACATTTCCTTTTTGTGGACTTATCTTTGTAACAAAATAAGTGAAATATCCTTTGACATTTTGTCACTTATTTTAATATTGTTTTTAATAAAACATCTTCTTAAAGGAGAATTTATCAGCAAATGGGGGATTTTTCAGGCAAACCTTTGCCAGAGACATAGCTGAAAATAAGTGGTTATGATTATGTACATTTATGAAGGCTCATAAATAAATGCCATCACTCAATACCCATCCCAAATACAGTAGTCTGAGAATTTATCAATAATGAAACGTAATTGCGGTGGCACTTTTTTGTATAAGCACTCCATTGGCATGGTATATTAGTCTTGAATAAGGATATGTTTTAGCAGACTGTGCAGGATCATATTTATCCCTCCCTAGCCCTTTGGGAGCATGTTCATGTTGGCGTAGTCTTTTGTAAAATGTTTGATTTAATCTCTTTAATACCCAAGTTCCGTGAAGAGTGAAAAAATATAAGTACGTGGATTTGTAGACGTGCATCGGTAAGCAAGTGTCTTTTTTCACCATGGTGTTCAAGACCACAATTTCTCTTTTTTCCATGCTTTATGTTGTAAAACGTCTCTAAACGGGCCGCACCTTTTTGTTTTCGGCACAGACAGGTCACTTTTGCTTTTCCAAAGCACAGTGATAGCAGGGTAAACTTAGGAAATAGCAGGAGTAAAAATTAGTCTATTGTTTACACTCACTTTGAATTATATGAAGAATTATTATTGTCTGTATCTGGCATCCTGCAGCCCCCACCTCCTCTTCCCTTTCCTTCCCCTCCCAGGGCTTGCAGCCTATGCTCTAGATAGGAATCAATGAAAGCACAATGCTCAATAGTGACTCAGCCACAAGTGAGGGCAGAAGGAGAGACTCACTGACTCCCTTTGTCTACTAAACCGAGAGAGGAAGGACCACTGGAAGCACCCCTCTGTCACCAACCATTCCCCAATTTCTGGATCTTCAGAGATCCCAGGGCAGTGAAGGGAGGTGGCAGAGATGGCTTTTTAAAAGGTCACTGGAAGCGTTGAGTGCCTCCCTTCCATGACTTCCATGGGATTTCTGTAGACCTAGAAAATAGGGCCAGCGCTGCACACTCGTCGTAGGTTGGGCAACCCACGTAGCGACAAGCGCACTTTCCTTTGCATCTGCAGCCGAACTGAGGGGAATTTCTAGTGCTCATGAATTTCGGATGCAGTTATTTATGTCCTACATTTTTGCTTTAAGTGAAAGTTTTTCTCATTTTTGGACTCAACACTGCCTTAATTAAGGCAATATAAGGCAGCAATTTCTGGATAAAAGAGCAAATTGATGACTTCAATTGTCTCCTCAGAACTTGAAATTCAGCGTGAACTCAAGCATTTGGAAGCAGTCTGGTGGATCCCCCGGCATCATTCGCTCAAGATTGTAGTAGTAATCGTGAGCAGGATGGTAGGTGTGGGCTGCTACTCCACCCCCTCTGGTGCTTGGAGGAAGAACAGTGATACCAGTCCTGGGTCGGACATGTTTTGGACAAGGAGTTCTGGAGGAGCCAGGGCCCAGTCAGAAGAAGGTGGTTGACTGGACCCAGCTGGTCCTGGTGCGAGTTGGGGCAGAGGTAAGAATTCAGTAGCATCACACAGTAAATCTGGTGCGAGACCACCAGCGGGTGCTTCCGTTGGGGCTGTGGTGCCTGGGGAGCTTAGCTAGTTGGGTGCACCAGTGAGATGGTTCCAATAGAAGTCCAGGTCGGCATGGTACCACTCCCTGGTGGACTAGAGAGGTGCTGCTAGTACCATGCCCAGAGGGCTAGTAAACCCCAATGGCCAGTGTTTTGGCGGAGGGTGAAGAGGGGATGCTGCAGACGTCATAGCGCTACTTTTTCAGGAGAATCGTCGGCAAACAGGAGACTGCAGGAGCTGCCAGCAGCTACGCAGGACAACAACAGGACGGGGCCCCCGAAGGAGCTTGGGAGGCACACCACAGGCCCTTCCATAGCAATGAGTTCTTTGGTGTGTGCTAGGAGCTCTGTTGCAGGCTCACTCCCCAGGAGGGGTGGTCTTGGTTTCTTGAACAAAAATTTGGAATTCAAACATCGTCTGAGGCAGCAGGAGGAGGCAGGGGGGTCTATAAGTGGTGTAGGGGGTCCTGGAAGGTCTGCAAGTGAGGAACAGGGTGCAAATAAGTCTGTACAGTTGGTGGAGAACAGGGCTGCTCCCAGGTCGGTGGTGGTAATGGTCATGAGTCCAGCAGTGCCTAATGAGAGGCATGCCGGGGGGAGGCAAAGAGGATGGGGTGGCTACGAATGGGCATCTGTCTGGTGGGGACAACAGTGATAGCTGGGGGTAGGGGAGCTCCTATTGCTCAGGACAATGGTGGCCACAGTCTAGAAGGGTAATAGTGGAAGGTGAGTCTTATGACAGTGGGGAGGGTAGCCAAGGCAGGAGAGGTGGACATCAGGGCAAGAGGCACACATGAGAATGGCGTGCATGGGATTGGCATTAAGAAAGTAGCAAGTGACCAAGGAGAGAAGACAGATAGCACCCTTGGGAACAGGGGCCACGATGTGAGTATGACAATGACTGGGCAGACTCATGGGGCAGGAGGTCGGTCAAGTAAAAAGAAGGGGCCAGGGATCTCAGGAATCTGGGTTTTTTGGTGGTGCAGGGGGTTTTGAGAGGTTGCAGAAAGTATGGTGGGAATCATGGGAACGTTTTTTGGTGGCAATGCAGAAATGGGAAGAGGGAAGCCAAGTCACAGGTGTGGGCCGCATCGGTAATGGGGTGCAGTGCTCAACAGTGGGGTAAAGTGTGGGAAAGACTGCAGCAGTTGGTTTAGCAGGGGGCAGGCTCTGCTGCGAAACCGGTGGGGCAGATAGAGAATAGCGAGGCAGAGGACTCTCCTGGGGCTGCAACAGTGGTGAAGGGGAGTGATGTGGTACAGCTAAATATGGACATAGGTGACAACTTGGGGGGGATTATTTGATGCAAACGACCAAGCATAAGATTTCAGCAAATGAGTATGTTGATTTGATTGAATTGCTGCATGGGGAGATGGTGAGCAAGGAAGGTTCGAAAGCTGAGGAAAGAGTGCTAGCTTAGAGGCCGAAGGTGCCCACTAACATTGATACCTGGACATGAGTGTTGAATATTTTCACCTGCATCTTATTTGAAAAGACCCCAGAGCAGAGTGTGGTGTTATGAATTTACATGGCTGTCATTAGGACAGCTACAATCAGTTTTGGTGGCTTGACATGGTTAAAATATGACAAGCAGCTCAAGGCACAGAAGAGCACCACACTGGTGAAATCATGGAGGCAAACTGACCAGGACCTTTGGCTACCGAATATGGCACGTACGCACAAAGGGCACCTACTGCCTATTCCCTACCAGCACTTTCCGAGTCGCCCTACCCAGAGCAGGGTGGGGGAGACAGGTAAACTTTGAGGACTGCTAGAATGTTAACAAGGGAGCCTGGGTACCCTTGCAAGTTTTGCCTTGTCTGTTCTAGGTGCAGTGGCAGGCGCTTCTTGCTGTAGTGCACGGCAGGGTCAATGAGGGTGGCGAGCCATTGTTGGCAAAGGGAAGATATTTTGGATAAGCCAGAGGCAGAACTATGGTGGTTGAACAGATGCACTGATGTTGCAACTGTGTCTTTCTTGTGGAGGGATTTTGTTTCGGTTTTCGCATACCTTGCACGGGGGGTCGGCAAGCAGGTTGATAAGTGGAGAATCTGAAATCCTGCAAAGTCCTGGAGAAACTAGTGTGGAAGAAGCTGTGGAAAGCTGCAGGGTAGGGTGGCAGGGCCATTTCTGATTTCTCTGTTGTGAAACTTGATGGTGTATCCTCTCGGGGTGGTGCCACAGAACACACCGGGGGAGTTCAGGCTGATACACCATCTATCATGGCCTGAAGGGGGTTCTGTAAATGATTTCATTGACCAGGCAGAGGGCTCAGTGTCAAATGCCAGCATAGACACAGACATTCAGTTAGTGCAGACATTCAGGCCAGTGTGGAAATGGGCCAGGCAGATATTAAATCGGCATTTCGCCTTCTGCTAGTGCACCAAATAATTTGTACTTTTTGTGAATATAGTTTCATGACATGTTGACCACTGCATGCCTAGCAGATGTTCCGTTGCGTGTGCAGTGTGAGGAAAATGTAGCACCTTCCTGAAATAAGTGGTTCTCACAGTAGCTGCATTAGAGCAGGTTCTTCATTACTTGACAATATTTTTTCTAGTAGAGTTAATAGGGGTCCTGGGAAAGTGTGCGACACTGATTAAGATGTTGGCAGTGGTCACAGCCCATTTTAGCATGCCACTGGTAGCCGAAAAGACAGAGGGACTGGCAACTGCTCTGACATGTTTGGGGATTGTGTTGGTCTCTGTGGTGATGGTATTGTGGATTACGAGTGACAAGTTAGAGGTGCTAAATGGTTTGACTGATTAACTATTGCAGAGAGGCAAGTGTGAGCTGCAACTGGTGCGAAAGGTGTTGGGTCATTTGAATTTTGCATGTAGACTGGTGGACCCGGGTGTGCTTTTAGCTGAATAATTGCCTCTGAGATGCTGGGGCCTGTAAAGCCACATCATAAGATAAGTTTGCCTACACAAGTGAAGGATGACTTGTGGGTTTGGAAACATTTTTTGTTGGGTTATAAAAAGGTGACCATGTGGCTGCAAAATAACCCAATGACGTGGAGGGTGGAGATTTTTCAGATGCCTTGGGAGCAGGAGGTTTTGGGGTGTTCTGGGAGGGGCAATGGATCGCAGAGAGCTGTCCCCAATTTTGTAAGGTCAAGATCCACAGTATTGCCTTCGGCAATTTATTCCATTGCTGTTGGCATTGCAGATGTGGGGTGTTTAGCAGAGGAACAGGAGAGAGGCGTTTGTGCCTGACAATCTAGCAGTGGGAGAAGTTTAGTGGTTTGGCCTCAAGTTTGGCAAAGGAAGGTATGTGTGTTCCAGGCGACCCATGGGACATCGGGATGTGAAAGTAGTGGAATATTCGCTGGTGGATTCCACAAGGAAGATGTATCGACAGGGGTGGAGAGAGTTTATAGCACTGGGTGCCAGTAGAGGAGTTCCTTTTAAATCACAAATTTAGTTATCAGACTTCACTTACAAGTATGATTGGGAGGACCACAACAAACTGAGCAAAAATTCCATAGAAGCATCTAAAACTATAGAAAACTCTGGACAAGACAAGAAAGCATCCAGGGATTATAAAGCCGCATACCGGAAATCGTCACATATAATTTACTGTCATTATACATTGCCCACCTCAATGGTCAGCTGCTCATGACCAAACATAACCTTGGAAAACGTCTAGTTACTCAAATTCTTGCCATCTCCCTAAAAAAAGACAACCTTCAAGCTGATACATAGTGGTATGAAAGAATCCTGAATATGCTACTATCAATTTCCTTTCATCTAAGTCTATAAAACAATGAAGATCTTGAAGAAATGGGTGCAAAGGCTTCTCTGAAAAGCCTGGATGAACTCATGATAAATGTCACCAAATAAATATGCTGGAAGCAGCATGTATTCACCAAATACTGACTGACTGACTGACTGACTGAATATTTATAAGGCGCACTATTGCCGAGGCGTCTTGGCTCTGAGGTGTATGAAAACCAGGCAACGCTGACAGATCTAAAGCTTGGCAAAGAGTCATGTTTTTATCTTTTTTCTGAAAAGAGTCCTGCTGGACTGTAGTCGTCCTGCACCCACAAGCTAAATAAGAATCAGGTCTGTGAAGAGACCTCTCTGGTTCTACACTGAGTTCAGATAAGTGAAATCCATGTCCATCAATACACATGCAAATCCCAGTCAAAAAGTCCATGACAGATTTTGCGAGGACAGGTATTTGATCCCCTTAAACATGACAAAAAAGTGCCATCAAATTTGGCTACTTCAAAAAGACCAGAAAATACATCATTTTCTACTCCTAAGGGTCTTTTTTAAGTATTATGTTAATCCTGTTGGTTCCCCTGAGGCTTCTACAAGCTTCCAATTACTGACAGATCATTTACTACAAAAAAGGTAAAAACTATGAGAAAAATTATATAGCCGACATAATAATTTGTTACGGTTGACTTCTTCACTTACAATACCTAACAGCTGTCTGTGGCTCTTTACAAAATAGCAGACCATCACTAACTGGAATGCAGTGTATGTACTTAAGAACTTCATCCCCAAGACACTACATTTTCAAGCCATAAAACAAATGAACAATACCTGTGAAAAAAACATGAAGAATAAACATAGAATACAACAGACCCATCATGACTCATTTATTAAGGCCACTGCCCATGCAGCACTTCCACAGAAAAAGGTAACCACTAAAAGTAGAGGAGAATGATCAAGCCTTCCCGCATTTCCAACAGCCTAAGGCAACAGACCTTTTTTAATGGCACCCATCTATGACGCCTTTTATCCTACTACAGTTGCAGTTGAGAAAGGATTAAGAGTGGTGTTGTCTGAAAAGTTCCAAGGGCAGAAAATGCCTACATGTCAGAACCCCATGCAGAGGGCCATGGGGCAAGCAGGGGTTACTTGGCCCTACCATGGGTGTTGAGACCTTTTACTACTGATGTCCGGGGAAGTGACCTACTTTGGATTCTGAGCAAATGGGCCAGGTACCTCTTCAGTACTTTACTCTGTGACAATTACAATTGCCTTTTTCTGTGTATGGGTGTAGTACAAAAGGACAGGAGAGCAGCCAACGGTTCAAGTTCATTTATTCATAGAAGATCCCATCCATCCATGAGCACCTCTCCCTCCAACTGTCACAGCTCTTCCTTGGAGTCACATTCCATTCCCATTGCAACCCACAGCATGTGACATCATATAACACCCACACATGAGCTTAGGTAAGGCACAGCTGTGATACCAAAGCAGCAGGCCACAGAAGAGCACACCACACACCTCCCTCCTCTGAATATTAAGAATGAAACAACAACAACCAAGAAATAAATATACATGGTAAGGATAAAACAAGAAAACAAGTTGCACATTGAATACCACAAAGCATTGTGAAACATAATACTCAACACAAAGATCAAACAAATTCTTGCAAGTGATTGGGTTTCATTCGCATCCTGACAGACCTTCTTGTCACCAAACCACCATCTAACTTGAATGGAATTTCGTTGTTACCACACAATCCTTTGTACAGGACAACCCTGTTAAGATTCCATATGCGATGGCCCTGGGTTCGTACAGCATTGTTAAAGGTCCTAACAACCAGAGTGGGTTTGGAAAACTTCACCACACCTCCTAACCCAGGACGTTTAATCCTGACGAGGTCGCCAACTTGTACCTTCAGCATCTTCACAGAATGTTTACATCAAAATATTTTTCCCTCTGTACCACTTACCTTTCTTCTCTCGTGCGCAAATTTCCATCATCACACCTCTTGCCTGCTTCACATTCGTAGTTGTTAACCCAGGAAGGCCCTACCAAAGTGTTGGGTAACCCACCTCTGAAAAGCAGAAAAGGAGTTTCCCCAGTGCTGCAATGAGGAGTGAGCCTATACATTTCAACATGTTCCATTACCTCATCTTACCAATTAAGGGAGTTGGATTTGGCCAAGCAATAGTCTCCTTCTGGACCCTGTTTAACCATTCCACTATACCATTAGTTTCAGGATGCTAGAGTGAGCACCTCTTGTGTTCAATTGCCCTGTCTAACAGAAATGTCATAATCTTCTTTGAGGTTAATTGCACACCATTGTCAGTGAGAAGAGTGTGTGGAAAACCTTAGGTGCAAAAAGGACTTCCAAGAATTTTATCAAATCTTTGCTCTAAATCATGTTAGAGATAGAAATTTCCCGCCACCTGGAGATCATATTAATCATGACAATGATAAACTTTTGCACACCATCTACATGAATTGGTCCTCGAATATCCAGTGCTCTTTCACACCACGGACCATCTGGTAACGTTATAATCCCCATTGGCTGAATCCTTGTTTGCTTCGTCTTATCACTAAGACCGCACAATGAGCACTCCCTTTCCAACCTCTCAACCATCTTATCTTTTCCTGTCCACCAGTAGGAACTACGTAGTCTCTTCTTACATTTTGACATTCCCTGGTGTGAATCATGAGCAAGTTCAACAAGCTCTTCCCTAAGTTTCACCGGAAAAATCAATTTTATTCTCCTAAATAGTCAATTATTGTTGGTACTCAATTCATCCTTAACTGTCCAAAATACCTCACATCCAGCGATACGTCCCTTCTTATCACTCCAACCACTCTATAAGAGCATAACCTCCTTAAGAACACAATCCTTGGTCAACTCATCTCGCCACCTCTCCTCAGAAATAGCTTTGCAATCAACCAAACACGAAAAGCTAGCCTCTTCATCAGGCCACTCAACTGCCTCAGATGCAAACTCCTCTCCTAATGGAACGAACCTCGAGAGGGTGTCTGCCACCGTGTTCCTTACAACTGGAACATATTCCATGTTTAAATCTTACTCTTGTTATGCAACCAGTGGCGGCTCCTTGAGGGAGTGCCGCGGGGAGGCGGGGGAGGGGCAGTGTGGGGGGGTAGTAAACTCCGGAATTGGGCCGAACTGAGTTGAGTAAATAAATAAATTAATAAAACAAATTACATTGTGCGCTGCATCGCCAATTTGGAACAGCTCCAAGAACTTTCAGACTTGCATCCGTGGTTACAATAGATCGTTTGTTTGGATCAAAGCCCTTGAGTTTGGGTGCATCATTCAGGAATTTATTCAAGTTCGCAAACTCATCCTTACATGCTTCATCCAATGTAAACGCAACACCTTTTATCAGACGACACCTCATATTAACACTCAAAAAAGCAAAGGTCCTGAGAAACTTCCCATAAAATTCCACCATCCCCAGAAATGTCATTAATTCTTCCCGCGAGGTGGGTGAACTCATTCTAGAAATGGTGCCAACTAGCTCTGCTTTGGGAAACACCCCCTCACCTGATATTGTATGACCAAGGTACACAACCATCTTAGTGCTAAACTTGCATTCTTCTGCCTTAATAGTGAGGTTTGCTACAGTCAACCTACTCAAAACTTCTCTCAGACACCTCTCATGATCTGCCACGTCCTTACCAAAAACCAAGATGTCATCCTGGTACACCACTGATCCCTTTGAGGGCTTTTTCCATCACCCTTTGAAAAATAGATGCAGCCGAGACTAGGCCAAAAGGAAGACTGACGAGCCTGAATGTGCCAAAAGGAGTCACAAATGCCGTCAAATTTCTTGACGACTCTTTCAATCGGATCTGGTGGTATGCCGAGGTGAGATCAATGGTACTGAAAATCTAGCAGTAACACCAGTTCAGTTATATTAGGCAATGGATACCTGTCAACAATAAAACACTTGCTGAGATGCCTCAAATCAACACACAGGCGCAGGCTTCCATCAGCCTTCCTAGCAGCTACTACAGCAGCAAGCCATTCAATGACCTCAACTTCCTTTATGATGCCCCCTTGAGTGTCTCAATTTCTACACACATTTCATCACGCACCGCAATTGACACACTTCTTGCCTTGCAGCACACTGGTTGAGCATGTGCTACCAAGCGTATCTCATGTTCATATTCGACCAGACATCCCAGCTCCTTCTTGAATACCTGAGGAAATTCCCCTCGTAATTGCTCAACCAAGTCGATTCCCTCCATCAAACCAACTATACACAACATGTCCTTTACTTTCAAAAGAATAGGAGATGGCCCACTAGGGTCTAAGAGAACCCCCAAATCTCCTTGATGAGACCAACGTATAATACTATCACCTTTCTGTTAGACATACATCTTCCCTGATGTTAACCTCCGTTTATATCCAATCACACCTTCAAAGAAGCCATGAAATTTGATGGGCTCACCACCATATGTACACGGCCTGATATCAGGTTTGCTTAAAGGAACTTTGTCATGAAGGTTATTCTGATAAAACCTGTTTGAGACAATAGTTATCTTGGCGCCAGAATCAAACAAAACACTTGTAGCTTCTCCATGCACAACAATGGTATCCCCAGGTGAGCATTTCACCCTTCCATCACCTGGCACCTGTAACACAATTTGACCACATACAAAGTCTGAATTCTCATCCTCTTGCACCGATTCAACTTCTACACCCATTTCTTTCGCTTTAGGTTTCTCAATCTTAGTCTTACATTTAACAGCAAAGTGTCCTTTCTTCCTACACTTCGTGCACACCGCTTTGAGAGCAGGGCAATTTTTATCAATGGCTAAGTGTCCAACATTATCACATCTGAACACCTCCTTGCACCCATCTTGCATTTAATGTTGTCTTCATCATACTTTCTCATAACGCCTTTGGACCTTTCCTTGACCACATGTACACCTAGATCTTTCTCTTTTTTCTTTTTTTATGACTCCCACACATTCCATAGAAAGTCCCACCCTTTATGCTATGATTAATACTTCTTCTAAAGCGGGATCATCTTTAAGCCAAAGTTCATCACATACCTTTCCAATAACACAACCAACCATAAACAGATCACGGATGAGTTCATCAACCATGCCACCAAATTTACAAGATGATGCCAGCCTGTGAAGGTCTGTGATATATGTCTCAATGGACTCTCCCTTGCTCTGATACCTTCTAGCAAAGTGGTAACGCTCAAGGATAGTGCTTATCTTTGGAAGAAAATGTTTGTCAAGCTTCACAATACACAACTCATACTCATTTAAATCTTCCATGTCCGTCTGTGAAGGCTCCGGTAGGTGATCAAAGACATCTTGACCCTCTGAGCCTAAGCAGTGCATTAAAAGAGCACCTTTGAGTTCCACACTTAATGTTGCACTACACACCTTGGCGTACCTCTCGAAAACCTTCTTCCATTTTTGCCACTTAATAGGGGGTGTGCCTGGGGTAGCCTGAAAGAAGGGTGGAGCTGGAATATTCTGCACAATTAAACGTGACCGTTTAAATTCAACACTTTCAGGAAAGCAAACACCTTAAACTCACAAAGCTAATACCACACCATAAATGCCGTCAAAACTATGTATGCGTGGTAAAGCGTAACATTTCCCAAAACACTTTTGCTGCATGAAAAGACAGTGTAACACAAATAAAGTTCAGTTCTTGCAAGACCACAAATGACCAGTAGGGGTCAGCACCACACCACAGAGACAGTTTCAAGGGATAGAATGCCACAGAGAAGCTTCATTTAACTTCTGGAAAAGGAGACAGGCAGGCAGCAAAGAAGCGCACTGTGCCTACAGCATTATGCCTGAACCGTACTCTGACATGCTGAAGAGGGGATGAAAGCAGTAACCACCAGATAGTAAGCTGTGCGTATCAGCGTGAACGCACCAGCAACGAGGTACTCTGATCCTTAACTGTCCAAACGTGTGCTACACATACACTCAATCCCAAATGTGCAGCTTTAACTTAAAATTCATAGCACGGGTACGCTGGCAGAGTGAAAAAAAAAATAATTAACACACGGTGTTCTCGTGAGTAAAAGCGCACAGAACAACGTTAAGCTGTGCCCGTCAGCAAAAACGTTCGGGCTCCACAAGTCACGCTGAGTCTGTGAGAGGAAGCGCACCGGTTCAGCAAGGAATAACATTAAGCTGTGCCTATCAGCGAAAACGCTCGGGCTCCACCAAGAAAGACGTCAGCGCTCAGACTGTGTGACGAACGTTCAACGGCAAACACTAGGGCTTTAATGGACACCGAAACAGCATACGCAGTTTGACTCCCCTCCACAAAGCCACAAGCAGGACCATGTAAAGGACGTCACGCCGTACCCATGGATGGGAGCTCTTAGGCTCAGCGTTGCGGGATACACCTCACACGAAAACAATGCCACATGACACAACTCCAGCTGTGCCTGTCAGCGAAAGCACTCAGGCTGGGAACTGCACAACAACGATCAGAACAGCCGCGATGCATACACTCTGGGGTGTTACACAAAGCCGAAAGCAGAGATCTCAAACAAACCTACCAGCTGTGCCTGTCAGCGTACTCGCTCAAGCTCAGCGTTTAACAGTTATTGTTGCCCAGAATGCAAGTTTAAAGAATTTGGAGCTCGTTGAAATTAGTAGAGAAGAGTAGACAAGAGACCACAAGATCTTTCTCTTGCTCTTAAAATAGCAGTGAATGCAGAAATTCAAAGTCAGTGGTCACAACGGAGCTGTTAGTTGAGCAGGAGAAGAAATAATGGAATCATCTCACCCAAGGTTGTTTCTTGGTGTTGGGATCTTCTTGACTGCCGACTACGCCAGTGTGACAATTCCAATTGCGTTTTTCTGTGTATGGGTGTAGTACAAAAGGACAGTGGAGCACCCAACGGTTCAAGTTCATTTAGTCATAGAAGATCCCATCCATCCATGAGCAGCTCTCCCTCCAACCGTCACAACTCTTCCTTGGAGTCACATTCCAAGTTCATTTATTCATAGAAGAACCCATCCATCCATGAGCAGCTCTCCCTCCAGCTATCACAACTCTTCCTTGGAGTCACATTCCATCCCTATGGGAACCCACAGCATGTGACATCATAGTGACACCCATAGCTGTGCCTAGGTAAGGCACAGCTATGAAACCAAAGCAGCAGGGCAGAGAAGAGCATACCACACCTCAGTAGTAGCAGCAGTCCAGCTGTAGAAGGGCTTTTCGGAGGGAAGGTAGAAACAGGGGGGGTGAACATCAGTTCACAACTCAGAATACACGCATCAATAAATAATTGTTCAGTCGAATACTTTTGTGACACAAAGTGAAATACAACATTCATAAACATTACACACAGTCCACTGAGGTCAGGGCTCAAGTGCGTCATAGGCGGATCCCTGAGTCCTACTCTTCTCAAGTTAGCGATAGTGGCTACTCCCCATTCACTATGGACGACATTCAGGTTAAGCCCCACTAGCAGTCAGCGTCTCACAAGTCCCACTCTGACTCTGTATTAAAGTCAAAAGTGTTCCAGTGCCAAATCGCTATATGGTAAGCAAGTTTCCCCGGGACTGAATGGCCCTAAATCAGGATTGCAGGATTGGAGCAACTAAAGGTTCCTAGCGTGCCCTCTGTGAGGTTGCTGGGGCTGAAGCACCTGTCTCCGGTAAGTCTTTCACACGTGGCGCAGGCAGGCTGCAATCAGCTGTCTTTGAGTTTCTAACACACGGTCTTGTAGTGGCCAGAGGGTTCTCGATGCTCCGCAAAGCTAGGTAAGTTATTCGGCTCTTCCCACAGGTAGTGGGGGATGGGTGGGAAGATCCTGACACTGGCCCCCAGTCATGGCTCAGGCTCACTAGGGTCACTACGTTGGCCTCGGTGTTAGAACTGGGGGTCTCTAGTTGGCAGAGGTAGGTACCTTTGACCAAATAGGGACCCTTGCTTCTAAGTCAGGGAAAGGGGATTACACTACTGGATAACCCCTGCTCACCCCCTTGGTAGCTTGACACGAGCAGACAGGCTTATCTCAGAGGCAGTGTGTTAAGCATTTGTGAACACATACAGTAATACAGTGAAAACACTACAGATGAACCACATCAGTTTTATAAAAATAAGTATTTTTTATATGGACTTAACACAAGACCACATACGACAAAAATCCACAATACTGTACTCAAAATTGACTTAAAGATGGTAGAATTAACTTAGTTCAGGTTGATGGTAAATGTGACACAGTTCTCACAAAAGTACCTGGATGCGTAACGCAAAATAAAAGGCTTGCAGCGTTGGAGATGCGTCGGTTCCTTGCTTCGGGGGAGACGATGCGTCGTGCCTCAATGCTTGAGCAGAGTAGGGGATGCGTCTTGATCCTTACTGGAGAGGAGGTGATGCGTAGATTCTCGTGCTGCAGCCCGGTTGCGATGCGGCAAGATGGCGCCTCGATGCGATGTGACAATCCGGTGCGAAGCAATAAGATGGCGCCCATGATGCGACGATGTTGAAACGATGTGGGCACACCCTGGCAGCCTTGAGGCAACTCTGTAATTTGGAGCCGCGACAGGCCCTGCGACACGCTTCTCCGGTGATGCGACGACAACCCTCACGGTTGCGCCGCGCTTCTCCGGTGATGCGACAGCAGACAGCTGCAACGAAGACACACTTCTGGGAGATGCGGCGGCGGCACACTTCTCCGGCGATGCGACGACTACAGCTGCGGTGGCGACATGCTTCTTCTTGTTGCGTCGCGCTTCCAGCTCCCAGCCACACGCAGGCTTCTGCAGATAGAATTCCCAGCAAGGAAATTCAGACGAGAGCTGGTGGTGAAGTCTTTTGGCCTTGAGACTTAAGCAGGAGGCAAGCACAAGTTCAAGCCCTTGGAGAAATATTCTGCAAGAGTATGAAGTACACACAAAAGTTCCTTCTCCTCTCCTTGGCACTGAAGACACCACTGTAGGCCAACCCAGCAACACAGCACACTGGCAGGGGGCAGTCCACTCCTACAGCTTCCTTTGGTTCTTCTCCTTGGCAGAGGTTCGTCTTGTTGTTCTAGAAGTGATCTTTGGGTCTGGGTCCCCATATTTCTACTACTTTTTTCTTTGTTCTCTGAAGACAGAGAGGCTTTTGCCTAGTCCAAACCAATTCTGGTCAGTCCTGGAGCACTTTGTTTACATGACTCCTTCTTTCCTTTCACAGTGCAGGGCAGGGACATCAGACACACCACAGGAGGTGGAGCCAGCATTGTGGAGGGAAGGCACAGCCCTATTCAGGTCCCAGGTGCAACTCTTCCCACCCATCTACGTGCAGATCTTTATATTCAGCTCTGTGCTGACTCACCCTCTCCCCTGGAATCCCCCAGCCCCTGTCACTCACAGAACCAGACACACAATACACAACCTAGCAGAGGCAGGCTTGGACAGTTAAGCAAGAAAATACCTACTTTCTAAAAGTGGTATTTTCAAACACAGAATGTAAAAACCAACTTCACTAAAATATGTATTTTATCATTCTGAGTTCAGGCATACTAAACTCGAATTTCTTCCTAGTTCCCTGAGTCAGTTAGGATTATAAGATGTAATAATCAAACTGCACATTCTGGCCTATGGGGAACATGTAGCCTTGCAATAGTGAAAAACGAAAATGACTGTAATTCACTATTAGGACATGCCGCACACACCAGGGCATGTCCTACCTTATACTTACAATGCACCCTGCCCTTGGGCCTACCATAGGGGTGTCTAATATGAAGAAAAGGGAAGGTTTAGGGACTGGTAAGTGGGTGCACTTGGTCAGTCAACATGGCAGTCAGAGACTGCACACAGGCTCTGCAATGGCAGGCCTGAGACACACTTTACAAGCTGCTTCTGTGGGTGGCACAACCAGTGCAGCAAGCCCACCAGCAGCATTTGATTTACAAGCCCTGGGCACCCCTGGTGCACTGTACTAGGGCCTGACAAGTAAATCAAAATACCCTATCATGAAGTCACTAATCAATACATCAATTTAAAATAGGAAGCACTTGCACTGTGGCACTGAATAGCAGTGGCACAGTGCCCGAAACATCTAAACCAGCAAAACATATCAAAAACAGAGGAGGCAATCATAAAAAATGGAAGGGAGACTCATGCCAATGGTACCAGGTCTAACACGTGTCCCCTCCAGCTGAAATATGAGGAGAACTACCCTTCCCCTTGGGAGTTTTCATCACTAAGGCGGAAGAATCTGAACAGACCATCAGCATTGGCGTGTTCTGTACCAGGGCGATGTTCCACCATAAAGTCCATCCCCTGTAGGGAAATGGACCACCTCAACAACTTTGGGTTCTCGCCCCTCATCTGCAGCAACCATCTGAGGGGCCTGTGGTCTGTCAGAACCCGGAAGTGAGTCCCAAACAGGTATGGTCTCAACTTCTTCAGTGCCCAGACCACAGCAAATGCCTCACGCTCAATTGCATTCCACCTCTCTACCCGTGGAAGTAACCTCCTACTGATGAAGGCTACAGGTTAGTCTAGGCCCTCTTCATTAATCTGTGATAGAACAGCCCCAACACCATGCTCTGAAACGTCTGTTTGAACAATTAATTATTTTAAGTTGGGCGCCTGAAGCACGGGTGCTGTGCACATGGCAGTCTTCAGGGTGTCAAAAGCCTTCTGACAGGTGTCAGTCCAGTTCACTTTCTTGGGCTGCTTCCTGGAAGTCAGCTCAGTCAAGGGTGCAACAATGTTGCCATACCCCTTGACAAACCTCCTGTAGTACCCCGTGAGTCCTAAAAAGGCTCTCACCTGTATCTGAGTCTATGGAGGTTCCCATGCCAGGATGGTATCAATCTTGGGTTGCAGGGGCGCCACCTGGCCGCTCCCCACCTGGTGCCCCAAGTACACCACAGAACCCTGCCCGATCTGGCACTTACTTGCCTTGATCGTGAGGCCTGCCTTGCGCAGTGCCATCAACACTACCTAGTGGTGGCGCAGATGTTCTTCCCAACTGGCGCTAAACACTGCAAGGTGAAACTAATCGGGTGGAGGTTAGAACTTATATCAAAATGTACTTGCAAATGAATGGGTTGCCAGAGGGTATGGGTCCTTTGGTATAAATACCTTAATGGGAAAAAAGGACTTGTTTACATCAATAGCTCTGTACTGTGGGAGATGAGTGGGTCAAGGCTTTCAGACAGTTTTTTGAGGACCATTGCTTTCCCAATAGCAGAGGCACCTAGTGAGCCATGATAAATCAGGATGAAGTGTGTACAGTGATCAAGAGCCTGAAAGTGAAGAAGGCACAGGACTGCGATGAGTTTTTAAACTAATTGTGCAAGTCACTTAACTCTGTTCTCATGTAATTTGAGTCTGTTCTCACTCTTTTGATTTCTAACGATTTCAGCTCTGTAAGATTAGTGGGACTCACCAATCCTTGATGTTAAAGATGGTCTTTATATTAATGGAATCAGAGTATCTTCAGCAGGGTGGATTGGAATATTTTGGGTCACACACTCTCCAAATTTGGACTTGGGGATCACTTTTGTATGATGGTTATATTAGGTGACACAGGTTAATAAGGTCTTTTCAAGCTATTATTTTTCTCTGAGTAGGAGCAAGAGACAGGGATATTGCAGTTCTCGTTTGCCTTAGCTAAGAATCTGTTGGCTGCTCAGTTAAGACAACATGAAATAATTATAAGAGCAAATTTGAGGACAGTGTGCAGAATTTCTTTGTTTACGGATGACAAAATACTTTCCCTCACTGATGTGAGAACATCTCTCCTTTCCCTAACGTTATTGCTTCAGTTGTATGGCTAGGACTTGGGTTTCCTCACTGATGGTGACAAGACCGAACTCCTCCCAATTAATCTTGGGCAGCAGGGTTTTGATATGGAAACTCCCTTTACAATGACGGTAAAATATCTGTGAGTTTATGTGACTGCGAGGGATAAGGGTCTTTATGGTGCCCACATACTTAACATTTTGAGGGATCTAAGGAGGGACCTGTTTATGTAGCGTAATTTGTTCTTATTGTAGGGTTAAAGTATATCACTGAAACATTAAAATGAACATTGTTTACCACCTTCTTTCTGTGTTCCAGGTCATTCTTGCTCAGACTGATAAAGGAGTTCTTGAAGGGTTGAAGAAGGACCAACTGAGGATAACATGGCAAGGGAAAAATATATAGTTAACTGTTTTTCTAGTGAAAGCTCCCAGAAACAAGGAGGGGGGGCTGGTTTTCTAGGTATATATTAGCCCAAGAGGATGGCACCCACGCATATCTTAGGTAAGAGAACTCAAAGGGCATCATAATATGAAATTTCATTTGGATACCAAGGAAGACCACGTCACTAGCAAAATGTTGGAGCTCAGGATATGATTGTGGTTACATGATTGTTTACAATTTTCATGTTCCCGCTATGTCCAGTTTACTGTAAACTGAAGATTCAGCAAGAAAGTAAAGGACAGGTTTACCTTAGGTGGAGAAAGGGGGAAGTGCAGAATCACTATTGTTTAAGGCGTCTGTAATAAGATATTTTGAAGGTTGCAAGAATACAGTTTGGCATAAGGAGAATAAGCAATTTAAAAATCAACAGCTGTGACACTTGGTGAGGCATCTGCCATTACACCAGGCAGCTAGAGAAAAGACTTCATGTGTGGAAGCGAAAGGCCCAGTGTTGATTTTATACAAGTTTCTAATCCCCCCAGGGACTGATCCAAAATGGACATACATGCTGAGATGGAAAAAGCCCTGGGCAGAGTGTCTCAAATAAATGAATCGAGGTGGCTGTGGAAGAAAATCAAGAAAAAGAGCTCAGATGACCTGTGTTGGTAATACTGTGTGGAAGGCGACCCGCCATGCACATACAGTGGTGGCAGTGCTCACAAATTCTCATTTTTGGAAGGAGATTCTAGAAGGTATAGGGAGCATAATAAGGTATGTAATCTCCAATTACCCATGTCTGTGGTACTGAGGCTCAGTACCACAGGTGAAGAAGGGTGGACATAGCTGGAAACTTACACACAATTACTGATTTTTGCAAATTGGTGAGAGCCAAACCCTTAAAGAGGGAGAAAGCTACACATGGGCTCTTGATTTCTAAGGGTGTGGGAAGTTATGGCTATTGAACAACTCTCAAACAGTTTCTCTGATGTGAATGATAAATTCCTTCCAATATAATTGCTGCTGATTTGTTTAATGGCTTGAGACCCTAAAGAGATCACATGTTCACTGAGATTTATCCCTTGGCTCTCTTTGATTGATCTGTGACATCTTCTCTGTAAGTGTACTGTTACTTGTCATGCTGTAACGGGAAATGGGAGCACAGCAATGGGATCTGAAGAATCGTGACTCGGCCGGGTAAATGTACTATTTGGTCCTTGTCCCCTCGCCTCCATTCCATCCCTGGGCTCATTTTCCCTTCATCTTCTTCCCTGCTCTGATCCCTCCTTACACCACAATATCCATCTCTTTCCCACTGTATGCGTTTTCTTAATGCTACCTTTGGGGAATCATCGTGTATCTCTTTTTTCTTTCTTGGCACTTGTGTCTCTGCTGCTTGGCATACTACTTGTGTCTCACAGTGTAGCATTCATGACTATTGTTAGCAGGTTTAGGAGTGGGATGGGTTAAGGTGGAGGGGACTCTGTTGTTAAAACCGGAAACTGATCTATTTCATTTGAGGGTTGATCTACCTCTCTCCATGGTGTATAATTGACATTCTCATTTTCTGATGATCCTTTTACTTAACAGAGCTAGGCTAAAAAAAACGCATGCCTTGTGTATCTGAAATTCTCCACATACTACCTTATTCCCATACAACGTTTTCTGAAAATGATTCTAGGGGGCGATGAAAGTTGAGCAGCGTAATTTTGACTCCACCCTTACACGTCACAAATACGCAACATATACGTGCACTTAGCACTGTATACTCAGTGTGTCCTAACGTTAATAATGGAAAGTATTGTCCTTATGTTAATAATATAAAGTGTTGCACTTGAACTCAATACTTGAGTGAATTCACTGTAGAACTATAGATTCATATTCACTGCGTGCCTCAACTTATTAAAATGAAATGTTCTTTTTAGGAACTTGATAAAACCATCCTCGCGCTCTTAAAATGTATTTACTTCAGAAAACAATAAGAGTTATGTAACGTATGCGCTAATGTTTTCACATTTATTTATAATGTAGTTCTCAGTTACATTTATAGTTGTGTATTTTCGAGTTATGTTGCATTTGCTCAAAGTGCAATAGGAATCTAACTCTGAATTTATGAACTGACATTTTAGTTGTTTGTAGCTGTATGTGCTGTATGTGCACCTGTACACATACTAGATGTGCACCATTGAATTCATGCATTTAAAGTTGACATGAGTAGGCCTGTATTCTTTCTGCATATAATACTGTTTTCCATTTCTGCTTGTGCGTCCTTTCCTTGCAGGTACATTCACATGTTTATTAGTTTGAGAATAGATGAAACACAGTATTAGCGATAGAGAGCCCGAGAAGAGGACCTTGACAAAAAACATGGAGAGCAAGAGCATTTACTGACAGTCTCTATTCAGTAATGTATCGAGGAGTTGCAGGTGCACAAGGATGGTATCGCTCTCAAGTTTGGTCTGGGAGAATCTTCCTATGTTGCAGCTTCTAACGTGAGAATGGAAAGGACAATGGAGCCCCCGATGATGCAAACATGGGTGTTACTCAAAAAGATTTGTGTGGTATGAACTGGTGTTCTCACAGGTTCGAAGTCAGATACTGTTCCTTTGGACTTTAAGAGGTACAGACCTCTAGGTTTACTCCCTTTGACTCTCTGCTTAGTATGGCTTAGGTTAGCACCCATACTATTAACCCTAGAAGACTCTTTACTGAGCTTCTGAAATGCTGACACCTTCCTGCATATCCCTGCAATGCCCTATTTTTTCTGCATTTCCCCAACTTTTTGAGACCCTTTTAGATTTAACCGCCCCTATCGGTTTAGACTCCAAATTTGATGACTTTAGATATTGCTCATGTTTAGGCGAGACGACCAAAGGCTTTTCTTTGAGTACCAAGTCCTACTGTTGCTTTTCTATATTGCTGTGACTGAGCTCATCGTTGGTCTCATGCTGATGCACCTGAACTTCTTCTACCCTGCTGTCATTCTGTATTCTTGCAGCCTGATTTTGAGATTAATTTACCTTAACCTGACTGCTAATTTGTAAGAAAACCTTTATTGACTTTAATCACCGAATCCTGATCCTCATTGTGCAGCCAAATGGGTTACACTGTTAATTAATTTGTTTGATCAATGCGAACTCCCTTTACCACCCAGTTGACATATAAAAGATCTATTGGATAACCAATGGTAAGATGTTGGCCCAGCGCTGGATCAATAGCAACTTCAATTAGTCACCAGCTCTCCATTATAATAAATGTGAATCTTGAAGTACATACATAACATAATAGAATAGTGCGCTGCATAAGGAAGAGGAAGTGTGCTTTTGGAAATGTGTCAATTTTTAACAACATGTGACCTTTGAAATTGAATCACCCTTATTGCAGTTCAGACAACCGTGCTGTAAATTGATGCAACTCAGGTCTACAGGGCATAAGGTATTCTATTCACTGACGACAGGTTATTTGCAATGTTGTTTCTAGGAATCAGTTAGTACGAGTGAGTTCTTAGTGTGAGTCACACAATTTATCAGTCCATGATGAGCTTTAACTGATACAGCAAGAGAGAGCATAAACCATGATATGTGCCTGTTTTATCTGGGGCTGGGAATAGGATATGGGTGTTTTTATACTTTCATGAGTTATGTGTCTCGGATGCTTTGAGTAGTGGAATGGTAGATCCTTTCAAATTGTCTACCTACATTTTTGCCTCCCATTTTAACAGTATATTATTAATATGGTGTTTTTCTTGTATAACGTGTTGTTACAAGCAGCAATTTTGCCTTCTTTTAATCAGGTAAGTAACTAATTAAAACAAAAATATTCAAAGGGGAACTTCCATGTAAAAAGAACACAATTAACTCAGTTTGTTACATGACCAAAAGTGATAAAGTAAGTCGCAAACTACTTTAAACTCTCTGGTAAACATGGCTGCTCTGTTGCCATGCTGGCTAGTAACGAATAGTTCCAGTACCTGCCTGATACTTACCTGGCTTGCATAAGGGACTATGAGACAACAAGAGTCCTCAAGGGTATGTAGGAGAGAGCTCTAACGTTCCTACCCACCGATCTCCAACTGTTTATGATCACCTGGAAGTGTGAGCAAGCTCATATTGGGCCATCATATTTTGGGTTGGCAGATAGCTACACGTCAATAGGATACATTCTTTCCAGTCCCGAGCTTAGATCATGTACAAAGCAGTGTATTCTTGGAGTATCAGTCAATGTGCAGTTAAACTGCATCAATTGAAAAAAGAGTGCAATAAAGACAGGTTTAGATTGGGACACCTGCCACCCACTAAATCATCACGAAATAAGCCACAAACAGGGGAAAGTTGCTGAGGAAATTCTTCCAGATAAAGTACATATTTGGCCTTGGCTGTATCTACTAAATAATGTGTAAAGCCGAATCCAGTCTCTACCAATCAACTAATGAGAAAGTAGTACCACTGTGTGAGCAGTGGACAAGGTGATTTCCAATTTGTGTGCTGACACCTCACAGGAGCAACACAGAGAGGCCACAGATATCACAGATGCTGTGTCCCCAGATTCTCATCATAGGCACCCACTCCACCCTTGGGGAAGGCCTAGGCGCTTCTTTGCAGTCGACCCTCTTGAAAGCCTAACTCTAAGAGATGAAGAAAAGGCCTACCAATAACTAAACTGGCCATAGTAACTGGTGAGAACAAGAAGAGGTGTTATCTGCCTATAAATGTATTAAGGAGATGATGGTCTTTCATTTTCCATCCTCTGTACATATTAAAAACTTTAGAACACGTTAAGACCCTTATGAGGAAAAGATTGACATGTTTTGTTGCCAGTACTGACTCAGCAATTTCATAAGAACATGCGAACATGATGACAAAGGAGGGAGGGAGTCTCCAAGGGAGTAGTTGCAACTAAAAGCGGATAAAAAAAGAAAGGAGTTTCTTATCAAGATACATACTCAGTCAAGACCAGTTAAAAAGAAGGAAAAAAAAGTAATCTGCTGTGCTCCAAGGGTTCTTGATTAAAACCGGTCTAACTGTACATGAAATTGGTGCAATGTAATCTGAACCTCCCAAGCAGACAATTCATACACTTATCCTATGGAAAAAGATGGCATAGTCTCATAGGTTTCTAAGTCATAAACATTTGCTTACCAGGCAAGCAAGAGCGAAAACATCACTAATCGATGCACCCAAATGCTGCAAATTAAAATTATAAACCAAAAAAGTGTGTGCCTCCATTCAAGGTTGCCTAATTGCTAGTATGGATAATGGTAATGTTGAGAAGATGTGACTTATGGCCTTTCATAGGTAAAATGTATGTTTCGTTGAGTAAATAGATATAACCACAATATCAATCATAAAAGAAAGAGTACTCATTGTACCCCAAAACCACGAATGTCCAAAGGCCTGTGGCAGGGTCCTGTGGCATAGGTGCTGCACAAAAGCCGATCAAAGGTAGTTCCATATTCATGTCAGATCAGCTAACGAAGTTGGCCTGCTGCCTGAGGTGCGGCACAAATATGCAGTATCATAGTAGCTCGGACTAAGATCCTGGTCGAACAAAGAGTCCGTTCACCAGGAAAGGAAGCGTGTGTGCAACCCTCAAAGACTGGCTGCACTGGTAGTACCACTGGGAGAGGAAATATATAATGTGATCTGAAATTTAGACCAGAGATTTCAACTTTTGGGAACATTGTCCTCTATAACATTCCTTCGTTAGAATCGAGGCAAAGAATACTTCAGTAGAACACCACAAAGGCCAAAGGATTTTCAGATAAAGAAACTTTTTTTTTTAAACTACGATAGTAATAGATAGTAGCAGATAAAGGTGGTGCTATTGTGAATTGGATACTAATGGTTACCAACAAGCTTCTCAGTGATCGAAACAATCATCAAATTGTTGCTAAGAGATACAACAGAGGAACTTCAAAATACCATTACAAATATGGTGGTACATAAGCAGTCCAAGCAGGTTTGATAAGCCAAAGACAACCTGATCACAAAACAATCACATATTCCTACTATCTATATACTTCCCACGATTCACCCCCAGCCACACGCACTATCATCCCCACGGTCCCCTGTACGAAAAAACCCACAACAGAGACGTCCCCCACAATCTGCAGGCTCATAAACTGCAGATCAGCCACCAAACATTCCCCAGAGCTAGCAGAATCCATCCTCACCCACGACATAGACATAGCATTCATCACCGCGACATGGTTAAATGACTCCTCATTTCCACTCATGGACACTCTTGCCCCCCTGGCTTTGTAATCACCAACAAAGATAGAAAAGGTCAAAGAGGTGGAGGCATAGCAATCATCCAAAAAACAATATTTCCGTGACGGAAATAGACTCCTTTAACTACAACACCTATGAGTGCCTAACTGCCAACATCAACACTAGCAACAACAAAACACTTATCTGCCACCGTATTTACCACCCCCAGGCAACACCACCACATTCACTGAACACCTCTCCGACCTGATTGCCCACTGCTCTCTCCGAGACACGAACAACCTTATTCTGGGCGACCTCAATATACAGTGGAATGAAAAAAACAACCTGCTAATCCAGAACCTGAAGGAGCTGCTTCACAGCAACAACCTTACCCAACACTGCTCAGAGGAAACCCACAACAAAGGAGCAATGCTAGACGCCATTATCGCCCAGCATGACACTATCACGATAGACCGCACCCTGCCCGTGGACTGGTCCGACCACCACTTAATCCTTTTCCACCTCACTCAGCCGATCACACTTATACCCCCCACCCTCCGAAATCGACTAGCAACTTCACTCAGATTAACATGTCTGACCTAGAGGGAAGGGTTCACTCTCTCCTCACTGCCACCACGAATCATCTATCCACAACAGAACTCACCTCCCATTACAACACAAGCATGTCATCCATTATAGATCAAGTAGCCCCCTTGAAACTAAAAAAAAACCAGAAACATCCCATCCAGATCTTGGTTCAACACGGACATTAACAACAAAAGGAGAAAACTAAGGGCTACAGAAAGATATGGAGGAGCAACCCCTCCACAAGCCTACTTGAACAACTCAAAGCGGCCCGAAGGAAATACAAAAAACACATCAGCAGCGAAAAATCCACCTTCTTCTGCGCCACCCAGGACAACGCAAAAAACAGGCCCAACGAACTGTTCAAAATCATCAGGCAACAAACCTCCAAGCCCCCGGAATCCCCCCTCCAGGCCTCCAAGAACCTGTGTGAAAACTTTGCCATCTTCTGCGAAGAAAAAATCACCAAGATTCAGCTCTCACTGGACATCAACATCAACCCCATCTGCAAAAGCCTGTCCCCAATGACAGTAGATAGCACGCTCAAAGACCCCACAAAAACCTGGAAGTCTTTCAACCTCATCCCGGTAACCGAGATCCTCAAACTGATCTCCACCGCCAAACCAGCCTCTCACGTCCTCGACCTGATACCCACCCAACTGACCAAAAAACTGAAACTTTCCATAGCCCCGTTCTGGTGCAAGATCATAAATAGCTCCCTGAGAACTGGCATCATACCAGAATGCCTCAAAGTTGTCCAAGTCATGGCACTACTAAAAAAAACAGGCCTTGACTCCACGGAACTGAATAACTTCAGACCCGTCTCCAATCTCCCCCTCCTATCCAAAATCCTGGAAAAATGCGTCCTCCAACAACTGACTCAGCACATGGATAGCATCAACCTTCTTGACCCCCACCAATCGGGTTTCAGAAAAGGCTATAGCACCGAGACCGCGATCCTTAACCCCTTCCCTGCTCATGACGGAACCGTTCCGTCATGAGCCACGGTTGCCGTGTGCTCATGACGGAACGGTTCCGTCATGGCAATCCTGTCGGCGGCCGCTCCGCCTGCGCGGCGCTGTTTCCCCGCCTGTGCGGGGCGACAACGCAAATGGGCGGAGTCATGACGGAACCGTTCCGTCATGAGCACAGCTCAACTGTGGCTCATGACGGAGCGGCTCCGTCATGAGCACAGGCCCGCCGCGCTGCCCCCCCGCACCCCCCCGCGCCGCGGCGGAATTCCCGCCGCGGCGAAGGGGTTAACATCACAGATGACATCCACAAATCCCTTGATACCAATCAATGTTGCCTCCTCATTCTCCTAGACCTGTCGGCAGCCTTTGACACGGTTGATCACCAACTTCTCATCAAGGCTTTGCAAGAAAGGGTAGGTGCTGATGAGGTGGTCCTACGCTGGTTCTCCTCCTTCTTACACAGCCGCTCACAAAAGATACAAATTAAAAACTTTACCTCCGACCTACACCCCGTCAACAGGGGCGTCCCCCAGGGTTCAGTGCTCTCACCTCAACTGTTCAACATATACATGGAACCCCTCACCACCCTACTCAAAAATGCTAACATCCCTTTCCACCTCTATGCACACGACACCCAGATCTATCTACAAACCTCCTCCATAGATGACACTCACAGACTAAATGTCACTCTAAAGGAAATCCAACACTGGCTGTCGCTTAACCACCTAAAACTTAACCAAGATGAAACCGAAATCCTCATCATCGCCAACAAAGAAGAGAACCCCCACATTTCAGAATGGCTAAAAGCTCTGTATGCTCTTAACGGAAATCACACTCTGACCCACTCCGCAAAATCATTAGGAATCACCCTAGACTCAAAACTCGACATGGCCAAACACATCAAGAACTCCGCAAAGAGTGCTTTCGTCAACCTGAAGCTACTAAACAAAATAAAACCCTTCATCCCAACCAACGACCTCAAACAAGCCACCCAATCACTGGTGCTATCCAGACTCGACTATGGGAATTCCACCCTCGCTGGTACAACAAAATCTCACCTAGCTCCCCTCAAATCTACTCTCAACGCAGCAGCTAGAATGGTCATTGGAATCAGGAAATATGACCACATTTCACCAGCACTAAGAGAATTAAAATGGCTCACAGTCGAATTGCATGCCAGTTTCAGAACTGCCTGCCTCACACACAAAGCCATGCACCCATGAAAACCTGAGTATTTGGCCGCTAAACTCAAGAGGGCTGGTCAGACAAGGAACCTCAGGAGCTCCAGCACCCTATTTCTCATCCTTATGAAAACAAGCAAACAAAAAACTGCAGCACGGTCCTTCGCCGGAAACGCGCCCAAAATCTGGAACGCCATCCCAGTCGGTATCAGGACCATCTCACGCTTCACAAAATTAAAAAAACACCTAAAAGTCCTTTTCCTCAACCGCTCTCTGCTGAATGGATAGCCACCATCTAAACGCAAATTACTGCTCGCTCGTCTCTCCCAGACATTGTAGCTCTAAGACTTACCACCTCCCTGCTATTTGACCCCCAACTGCTGCTCCCCCCCCCCCACCTAAGTGGTTCAACCCCAAGGCAACGTACACTTTATGAGGTTATCTAGGGACTCACGGACTACCTCAATGCTGGTCAGCACAATTGGCCTTCCGAACCTATATATAGAACACTGCTTTTTTGTATTAATCCCAAGACATCGGGCACTCTACGAGGTTATATCAGGACTCATGTACTACCTCAATGTTGCTCAGCACACTTGGACTTCAGAACCTACCTAAGGGGTTCAACCCCAAGACAACGTGCAATCTATGAGGTTTTCTCAGGACTCACGAACTACCTCAACGCTGCTCAGTACACCTGGACTTCCGAACTTCTGAAAGTGGCTCAATCATAAAACAAAGTGCACTCTATGAGGTTATCTCAGCACTCACGTACTACCTCAATACTGCTCAGCACACTCGGACTCCCGAGCCTATATATAGAATACTGCTTTATTGTATGAATCTTGTTCAAAAACTGTTGTGAAGTGCTCCGATACCCTCGGGTCTGGCTAGCGCTATATAAAACTCCTCAAATAAATAAATACAAATACTTTTTCACAAGCACGTTTATAAGGGAGTGAGTTATCTAGCAGCCCTCACATATCAAAGACAAAACTGAGGTCTTTAGCCAGCTTGAAGAACTGTAGTTTGCCCAGTCTTCACTCATTCTTGTCACTATGGACATTGAATCTCTGTATACTAACATCCCACAGGCAGCCACTCCGATAGCAGCAGAAAGACTAACAACGGTTGAGTGGTTCTACGACACTTTCCTGGCCTTCTTCCTTAAATGCATCAAACTGCCCATTACTAGGAATTATTATAAGTTTGAGAATGGTTTTTTTTTGCAAATCTCTGAAACATCAATGACAGCCAGGTTTGCTCCTACTTTGGCATGCATTTTTTTGAGGAAAATATACTTTCTCATGTGGCCAATCAGTGCTGCACTAGTCTAAGAGATTAGTAACAATATATTTACAATGTGTTTTTTATATGGAAGTGAACCCTGGCGGACCTAGCGAAGTTCACATACTGACTTAATAGTGAGGATCCACATCAAACTTTACCTGATCTTTCAGCACCACAGAGGTTTATTTCCTTGATTTAGACATAATGGTGGACCCAGAGTAACTTGTAACTAGTGTCCATCAGAAGCCACTGCTACAAATTCTCTCTTAAACTATAAGTTATTTGAGAGATAATTTATCAATAGAGCAATGATCTGGGTACAGACATAACTGGAGGACTACTCTAGAATTCACTAGCCAAGCTGTCCAACTACAGGAACATATAACTTTTTATTTAACTTATAAAAAGTTTATTCGGTCAATTTGAGCATAAAACAATCCATACATAAAAACAATATGCACATAAAATTCATAGCATATCATAATGTTAAGAATGCATACGACAATACAATAAAACAGCACATAACATATATTCAGTAGCAGCCGGAGAGTGTTATCAGCATTTCATCTGCTATCAGGCACATAATTGCAGCATGTTTTATATACTATAACAAATTCTTCCACATGGGAGGTGATGCAACCGGTAATCTTCCCCATGGGGCTTATGCCAGAACATTTTGCCAGGTTCTTTCACACAATGAAACATGCAGTTTGTTATCTTCCCCTGGCCAATTAGAAGTTCAACATAAAATGCTAGTGCATTTCCTATCTAGTGTACATATAATGCATTCCAAAGAAAAATAAGGGGATTTTAGTAATTTCCCTAAGACAGGAGCATCTACCAGGTTCCAGTAACATTTCACCTTTTAATAGGCACATCTTCATAAATGATTCGAAAACTTGCCAAGTGCAGTAACATAGAAGGTCAAAAGACAGATGATCTTCCCCCTAGCTTACCAACGCAAAAGTGCAGGAATATCCTGCATGTCAGTTTGCAGACCCAAGTATCATACAAAGAGTACACATGTTAGGTATTATTCAATTTAAGATATAAGAGGTACATTTCCTGAGGGAGAGATATTTTGACAGCTTCCCATGGGTTTAATCCTGTGCATGTAGCTCTAGATTTAACTGAGAATCACTGGGCTACATTTGTAATTTGGCATCTGCAACGCCAAGCCTGGAGGAAATACCTTGATACAGAATACACAACCCGCTCAGTATGTTCAAAGGTTAGAATATGCATGGCATCTGAAAGTCTCATTGTGGATAATCGCCGACAGACTGGAATTAACCACTTTCTCCTGGCCTTCATAAAGGTAGAGCAGAAAAACATAAAATGTTCCTCAGTTTCATTACATAACAAACACACAGGGAACATGGCTAAGCTGTTGCTTGCTCGCCACTTGTTTCTGAACTCATTCACTGGCAAGGTTCCATATCTGAATTTTAAAATCAAGGATCTTGCTAGTGGAGGTTCTATTCTATCCTAAAATTGTTCAAAGGCTGGGACACACTTAATATCAGTGAAACAACCTGATAACTTTCCAATTGCAGATTGAGGCATCCATCTATCCAGGATAGTATCCCAGTATCTAGTTTTTAGTTGGGCTGTCATACCCCTGGTCAATATTTCTGGGATGACCCAGATTCCTCATAGATCTAACTCGTACATCCACCATTTTATATGTTTGAGCCAAGGTGTTACTAATTGTTTGTCGAGCTCTCTTTCTTCAGCGACAGTTTGATTCACTGGCATTTGAGATTAACCTGTCCAGATTTTTACCCAGTATACCAGGGATTTAAGGGCTCCAATGTGTGTAACATTCCTTAGCCCAAGGTCAAGTCGGATTGGGGTAAGTGGGGCACTTGTGGGCATAACCAATGATAATTGGAAAAACTTGTTTTCAGCTTTTTCTAGACCCTTTGTATTTTCGAGTCCCCAGAGTTCTGCTCCATAAAGGGCCGCACCAAGTCCCTTAGCTCGATAGATTTCAAGGATTGGTGAGATTAGTCGATAATTGGATTTGTTTAATTTCTTTCTGATAGCAGCATCACCATATTGAAGGGACATTTGGCTGGTTAGTATTTGGGGGGCCCATGACAGATTGCTTGATAGCCTAATCCTAAATAGTCAAAATCTTTGACCTGTTCCAGGTTGCTCAATCAAAGTCTCACTTTCCCTCTAAAGGTCTTATGTGGTCGGAAGGTCTGTCGCAAGCATTCGCTCATTTAGATTTAGATTTTAGATTTAGCAGCATTCATTTCCAGCCCAAATCTGACACATGCATCAGAGAATTGATCTAGAATATTTTTCAGACCCACTGGTGTTCTGGAGATAAGAAATGTGCTATTTGCAAATTTTTTCATTGGCTAGCTTCGGGCAATCACTTCTACAATCAAAGAGTATAAATTAGGTCATTTACGTAGAACGTGAACAGGGTTGGGGCCACAGTACACAACTGTCTCATCCCTCTAGTGGCCTGTTAATTTGCCCCCTTGCCCCATCTAACCTGTGCATAGTTCCCATTGAGCTGTTAGATCAGAAGGGATAGAAGTTCTGGTGGCATCCCCATCTCCCTCAGGGCAGCCGATAGTTTATCTCGAGGAATCAGGTCAAAGGCAGATTTTAGATCCACGAACACTACGTACAGGTGCTCTTTCATGATGTAAGTAGCCTTCCAAAGAATCAATAGGAAGCGGAGCATCTGGTCATTAGTGCTGGAGTATGCCCTGAGCCCTGCTTATAAACTAGATAGGTTTTGATTATCATCCATCCATGTTTGCACTCTAATCAGCAGCTGTTTTCTAAAGATTTTTTTTGCATGATCTATTACGCTGGTGAGTCTATAATTGGCAAGGTCACTCTTATCCCCTTTTTTGTGGATCAGGATTATTTCTGCCATCATTGATGTTTCAGGTATTTCCGTCCCTCCTGTTATGACATTTGAGATTGTATTAAGTATATACCCCCACACAATCGGTTCACCCGCGATCTGGTCCAGTCAAGGTGCTTTGCCCCTTTTCATGGACTTGATGGCCATTATAGTGTCTGCCATGGAGAATGTGATAATGGGAACACTATCCTCTTTCTGTACACCAGGGTTAGGATCTCTGCTGTCAGTGATATCCTCATCTGCCTCCTCAATGATATATAGCTTGGTAAAATGATGTTCCCAGGCTTAGGGTTCAACATGAAAGTCATCTTCACCGACAGCAAAGGGTACCCCTTTGCAAGCAAGTGCCAGAACAATCCGCTATCTTTCCATTAGCCGCTGTAACTAATTCCCTCCAGATGGATTCTTCCCAGCTCTTCTTGACTGATACTTGTGTTTTTTTGCACAACTTCCCCCCTTCCATTATGGCATTTCTGCATCCTCTTTTTGCAGCACACAGTAAGTTTTGTTTGGCAATATTGCATTGGTTATCAAACCATTCTGAGCCCTTTGTTCTTTTACTTTTCACGTTAGTGGTTCTAAAGAAGTATTTTCTGATGGAATCAAGTAGGGAGTTTAAGATATGCAAGACATTCAGGTTCATCTGTTATTGTTGGCCAATTAAGCTTAGGTCAGGGGTGACCTCCGTGTATATGCTGACAAGAGTGTCCTTGTCCAAAAGTAATAGTAGGCTAGTTTACTCTCCTCCCATCGTTAGAGGATATAATCTGTAAATCTGTTACACTAGTTACGGGGTTACAAGACAAGTAAGGGATATCCCTCAGCTCTAATGCTAAAGCCTTATGGTCACTATCAGACCAGACATTAAACTTCATATCCCAGACTGCAGGTCATATGTTCAGATTAAATCATATAATATTAATTTGGCTTTTAGAATTAGCTCTCTTGAAAGTAAATTCAGCCATTCTATCAGAGGTTGTACAGGAACATATATCTGAAAGATCATACCAGAATAAAGTTATTTACAACTATGAAAAACAGGACTTATCTAGTAAGAGTAACAGAACTTTGCTATTACTTTACTTCAAAGGAAGGTTGCAGTTATTTACGGACAGGGAGCAAAGTGACAGACTTATTGTCACAATTATATCCGCTTTCTAAAGGAGCAATTGCTTTGCTCCGTTGACCAGATTCATAGAATTTGCCATGTGCAAGTTTTGACAAGTTATCTAGCATAGCTTCATTATTATTGAAGCAGGATATGTTAGACTCAAGGGGATTATCCATTACACAGCAAGAGTTGCAAATAGCATAACACAAATAACACAACAATTACAAACGGCTTACCCTCCAGCTTTTATTGGAATCTTAGAAACTGCTTTTCATCCTTTAAACACAATAGGACTAGTTTCCCATATAAAGCTGGGGGTAAGAAATTCATTAATGTATTTAAATTTACATTAGGATCAGCTTCAAAGACCCTAGGTTATTTTAACTTCTAGCATTTTCACTAGTGTGGCTCCTATTTGAATAGTGGGTGGAATCTAACTTTTCCTGCTGCTAAAGAGATAAAGTCTCAGTAGACCAAAGTAGGTGGTCAGATTGTCAAACAAGAAGCAAACAAAACATGGGACAAACCCCAAGCACAAAAGAAGCATCCACAAAAGGATACCGGTATTCAGGAAGACTGTTGTGCATCTGAGCATTTCTGGCTTGAGAGTTGACGCTCCACAGACGTTCAACAGGAATGAAACTCATTGCTCCACAAAATTCACTGATGAACAGAATCATGAAGAAGTAATGGTGTGGGGCAGTAAGCAATGCTCTGAATACCCATTGACCTCCTTTATCTGCGCGAGAGCCATATTTGGTGATAGAACATTCACATTTACACCACATTATATTAGCAGCAGGGAAATTACAAAGTGTCTTGTCAAAGTCTTTAGTCTACATACAAGTCAGAGGCAAAAGGTTATCAGTCGTGATCGTCATGGCACAATACTGGGTGCTTGGTGTGGCAGGGCTTTCGTGTGTCAATAGTACATGCTACATGTAAGACAGTCTGACTGTAAATATGGTCACATTTAATATGAGCGAATGCTTGTGACAGACATAGGACACGGAAGAGCGCACTAGCTGTTTGACTGGTAAAGCTAACAAATGTGTACTCAACCCCATTGCTTTCCAGAAACTGCATCTTTTCTAACACTGTTCAAATCAACAGGACTGAGGCGGGAACCTTTCCAGGTCTCTGGTGTGCGTGTGCAACTGCTATCGGAAGGATAGATGGCCTTGTAGAGCCCCATCTTGGAAGGAAAAAGTAGGATTACTGCTATATGCTGCCGCAAAGCGCATTGTTTGCACATTTTGGTATCAAAGCTGAGTGCAAGCGTCACTTCCTTGCTCCATAATACATCATTAATAATAAAGATGCATAAAGCAAGGGGCGGGGTTAGACCCATGGACAGCACGCACGCTGAAGAGAGATGCTGACCTATAAGGTATGTGGGAAAATTAAGCATGTTTTAGCATAACTAAGGCTTACCAAACTAGTACAGCAATATAGTTTAGATGGCTGACCACATTTACACAAATTCAGCAGGGAACGGACTAATACTTTAGAGATGTGTGATGAAATATGATTGGAGTGCAGCTAACATTTGCCTTGATTCGCATATTTTCCTCATAGTAGTTTATAATAATTATAATCATTGTAATACACATAATTTGTAGAAAAATACAGCTAAATCAAAAATATGATAGTAAATTACCAACCGTGTGTGCATACTGCTTTTGGATACAAGGGTGGGGCTCTGTTTATCATCACCTGCAGATAAGAGATTCTCTGACAGGGTCGTCTGACTCCTAACACTCCCTTTCTGACAGACCATAACTCGCTAGAGAGGAAGTGGGCGAGAGCTGTCAGTTCAATTTTTTCTGAAAGGGCACAATTTCACTTAGGGCTAAGAGGATATATAAGGTGTGACCCCCAATAATTCTGTAATATCCCTGATCTGTGTTCACCAACCTTCGTAGGTTTAACCACGAGTCCACCATCAGGGACATCTTAAGGGTTTTGGGGTTCCCGGGCCAAACGTATTTTGGGGGCCCCTGTTCGGATCAGCTTTGACTTTATGATCCATTTTCAGCTCTTTCATGCCCTCTCTGGCCTGGTCATTGACAGTGCACAGGCACACTCCTCCAAATTCTAAATGTGTTTTCATCTAATATTCAGGGGTAGCGATGTTTTCAATATTGTAACACAGCAGCAGCTCACTGGTATCACTGCAATTAATCTCCGTCTCACCCTCCCATTTCGCATATGTGAGGTCCTGTTTTGATCTAAAAGAAACTTTTTTAATGGATGTCGCATGAAACACAAACAGTTTAAGAATTATTCAAGGGCACCAGGGCAAGACTCTCTGCAGAACAGAGGTGGCTCTATAAGGGGGCCCCCTGATAGGCTGGGGCCCTGGGCCACAGCCCACTTTCCCCATGCCTTAAAACGTCTCGTCCACCCCTGACGGCTATTTAATAGCTGGAGCAGTTTAGATTTTAAAGGTTTGGGCAACAATAGATTCTGAGTCCACAATGGAGAGTGAAAGTGCACCTTTTTCACTTTTTCTTAGCACTGCAATATCTATTTGACAATCACTCAATCAAGTGACTTGTAAAGCAGACCACTACTCCCGTAAGGGTCTCAAGGCGCCATATATGTATGTATGCACATACGGAAGAGCATATTTAACGGACAACTAAATATTGTGGTTCTATGGAGGACTGTTTAAAGTTGCAAAGCTTACCACTTCGTGTAATTTGTTTTAAGGTCCCTGCCATACAGAGTGCAAAACTGGCACAGTTAAATAAGAGCAGCATAAAGGGGGCCCGCACAGCTGTGCAACCACTGCATTGCTGTGCAGGGCTAAAAGTATGCTACGAGCTAGCCGAGTTTTAAGGGGTCCTGCAAGCCACACGCCACCCTTCTGTAATGCCAGCAGCAGAGATGGGAAAGTATGTGGCTGGTCGATCAGCGGTCAGTGTGTCCCTTCGCTGTCAGGACTGGCAGCCAGGAGTGAGAGCATTGAAACCCATTCTCTGCAGCCAGGAGCCCGCTGGACCTCCAGCAACAAGGCCCAGAATGGAGTAATGTGAAATTACACACACCAAATGCATCTTGTGCACACTCATGGTTCTATAATGGGCATGTGGAGCTCTTAGAATATAATAATCAACAACGCCAACAGTACACCCTATACGGTGTAGCTTGCTGTCAATGTGGGTAAGTGCTTCAGAGCCTCACATAGGGGTAGTAAGCACTATACAAATGCTATAATACAACATTGTAATTAACACCACAATAGTAACAAACATTGATTTCCACACTTTATGGTTAGCTATGGAACCATAACACTCTCAAATTCACAGCTGAGACACTTACAAAAATGTCCCGTAACCAAAATACTGGCCTGCGGTAACCGCTGGGCAAGGATCTGCCTAGTGGACACTGGGCACGGCCTTCACCCTGCCTGTGCCCACTGTCCTGCTCCCAGGGACCACAGGGCTGTGCCCAGTTCGGATTGCGAACATGGCATGGGCTGCTCCCATGGCTTGTGAAAGTGTGCCTTTGCTCAAAGCACTAGCTGGGCACTGGGCAAAGGGGGTGGCATATGGCTCTATCCATTAGACCCCCCTTTAGTAAAGGAATATTACATTTACTTCTTAGACATGTCAATGTTAAACAGATGCAAGTGTCTAAAATAGTAGAGGTCCCTAAATAGTTTTCTGTTGATTCTTTCCAAGCCCTGCCCTGGCTTCTTCATAGTACCCCATAACCCCGACTCCTGGAGCCCGGCTTGATTGCACGGGAGATGAACTCCTCACGGGGCGAGTACTCTTCCCCCGATGCCCTTGGCAGGGAAGGGCGAGGGTAGTCTTGTACTGAAGTGAGTCCTTCCCCTCTGCCGAGACCCCTCGCATGCTTTTGGTTATCATTCTGTAGGTAGTCGAGTCATGCTCTCAGATGTCGAGAACGAAGCAAACTCATATTTTGTGTTATAAGTTGAGCCACCTGACCTGGGTGGGGAAGTTTTCCAGGTGTGACTACCTAGGCCAGAGGGAACTTTTCGCCTTGTCCCTGAAGCAGCGCGCGCGTCACAGAGAGATAATCTAGTTGTTTAACCGACGCACATACCATGTACTATGAACCTTTTACGTTTTAGACTTTGTGTAATCACGATGGGAAGGTGGCATACACTACTCTCAAAGTTACTTGTGGTTGTTTGCAATCTCACCGCTGTTGAACTTAATTATGCATTTATCGCAGTTATCGCAATACAGCACATGTATTACTCTGCTTGATTTAGGTTTTTTTAATGCACAAACTGCTTTTATTTCAAACTTACAGCCTTACATAGAGTTTGGCGGAGAGAATACTCCATCAAAACGTGGAGGATATCACGTCATCAAAAGTGACATGGGCAATAATGCACTTGTAATACGAGGGACGGACATCCAACACGTTTGTGACAGTGTCCCATCCGCCAAATTCTAAATAAGGCCCTTAGTCCGTTTTTTCTGATCTGAAAAGTATGTAATGTACGTCCACTTTTTCTTTTGAGGTTCGCATAGCAAAAACAGCACCAAACCAATTTGTTCCACTTAATCCAAGTTTCAAACACTTCAGTTTTCAGAAAATCGGATTTGTTCCAACCATTATTAAGAATCTAAAATGTTGCGCAACGGATTGATCCATATTTTGCAACAACGCAAACATTACAATGCAGCCTAGCATGTTTAACTTGGTAGGGCCACGGCCTTGCTCCAGATTACAGATTTAGTTGAGCACAAATGGGCAGTGGCCTCTATATATTTTTTCAGAGAAGACTCCGTGCCCTGGAGATTGAGGCTGAGGAAGAAGCGATGGTGTCTCATCAACGGTGAGCCTACTTGTAATATTCATCACTCTCCAACTCCAGTTCTACTAGTGAATTTCAGGGCAAGTTCTCACCCTAGAGTACTAGTTAAGAAAACAGATTTAAAACTCCAACTTTCCAAAAAAAAAAAATGTATTTTGTTCCCAAAACTAGGAATTTACATTCTCTTGAAATAAATACTTGTCTTTTATTCCATTAACCACATTCTTGTCCCTGGGTATGAACCTTGTCTCCAAAAGACACACATCCTGTATGTACTCATCCACCACAAATGGCGAGAGGGCCATAAGGTCACCCACGCCAAGGGGAACGCGTGTTGAGAGTGATTATAGCAAGATCGTCCTAAGAAGGTTAGTACCAAATTTACACACAGACAACTTGTGCTATGGCATAAAGCTTGAAGAACATCCTGTCTCTGGACCTTAAGCTGCAGATCCCTCGGTGGATCTCACCTACACTTCGCATAGAAGAAATACCCCTGACCGTACATTCTTTGGAAATAGCCTAGTGACGCTTACTGCTGATTGTAGCCATGGTAGGTTTAGTACCCCTACCAGAAGGCCCAACAGCATCAGACAGTCTTACATTTGAAAGGAATCAATTCTTTCCAGATACAGCAAAAGGACACTCCTAGGGACAGTGACTTTCTCCAGGGAACAAACATTGAGAAAAAAAAGCACAGTTATGTTCTGATTTAAACAGAAATAAGATGCCTTCTTGGGGCAAAACTTGGGACATCGCCCTGTTGGGAAAACGTTTGAGGTAGGGATTCCTGAAAAATAAGGTCAAGGCACTTTCAGCATGTGGGCTCATTTAATTGCCACCCGGAATGCAGGTTTTGTGCTATTGGGAACCCATGGTAACTACTAATGGTACTTCCCGAGGGGAAGTGGAGAGTACTTTGACCACTTCAATAACAATGGAAGATCCTGTGGAAGGAATGACAGTTCTTAAAACTGCAAAGAAGTTGAGCCACCCGAGCCTCCACAGAAAAGGCCGCCTGCTCTCTGAATGCTAAGACCGCTGCGGCCTATAGGCCCTGCAGGGTTGAATCAGACTTTCCATTTGTGGAGGAAGACCGTTTCTTGGGCACGGACTAGGAACATGTTTTAGATTTCAAACATACAAAAGTATCCGCCACTACAGATGACACCTGGAGACGTGGATGACTACTGCCTCTTCTTGGAATATATCTTTCCATGCAGCTCTTTCCCATCAACGTCATCAGGTGAAGTCAGCACCCGTCTAATGCCAGAGCTGAAACAGGTTCAGGACCTGTCTTCAACTACAAGAGACTTCATCGGTGGAGGTAGGTTTATTCTCAGAGAAAGGCGCAGTCTCGAAAACAGATAGGAGTATTTCTTTCAATGTGCTTAAGAGGACTAAAAATCAACAATTTTGCCAAAAAGATGCTCTTTTTTTTAAAGAAAGACACGTGTGTGTGTGTGTGTGCGTACGATAACAGCTATGACCCTGTAGTTACAAATAATATACATGCAATCATTATGTATTTATTCACAGAGTTTTATATGCTAACATGCCACCTAACTGCCACTCATAAGCACTATGGGAATGAGAATAGTTCAGAAAACAAACTTTGAAATCCAGGAAAAATATCAGAGCAGGATAAAGCAGGTCAGCAGTGGGAACCAAACGAACAACAGGATTCATTCTACGTGGGGAGTCACAAAGAAGAAAATAACTTACATGATTTTTGAGCCTGCATTGCATACAGATGGAGTGGGAGGGGTTGGTCCTATGAACCTGGAAGTGTGCTGAAAGCACGTGGTTGGCCAATCATGCCCGCAATCTCCTAGTCTTGTTACGTTTGTTATGAGCCTTAACCGAGTAGGTTTGATGATTGTATACCTTTATCTGTTCAAGCAACCCAAGAAGTGCTTCGTTCTCCTGTTGCAACCGGTCTGGATGGGGAAGGGAGGGGTCACCGGAACCTGAAAACTCTAGTTCCGTCAGGAACTTTTTCTGTTGAATGATCTCGCCATGTAATTGGACCCCAACCACAACTGATCTGGCGATACACCGACCCTATATGACTGATTTCAACAACTCCCTTTCGACCAAAGGTGAGGAAACCGCGCCTGCGTTTTCAGTGAAGTAATCACGAACAGCGCCCCTTAGGCCTGAGTGAAAGATCGAGTCGTCTAGAGCAACGGCACTGACCTTCCACCTCGGTTTGGGCGGTCTGGGGACCTCAAGGTGCATGTTAGTAAGAGTGGGTCATGGTGAGAGTGGGTTTTTGCAAGGTACTCAGTCCTGTAGTGCAGAGGGACACAGTAAGGTGTCCAATCAGACAGAGAGCTCATGCATAATCGAGTAGTGGGAGTATACGGCTTGCGTTGTGAACTCTCCAAGAATCAGTAGGAACCCATTTGGCCATCCAGAAGCGAAAAAACTGTGGACAGTTGTGTAACGGGGATGTGGGAAGAGGGGTGTGTGGCCAATCCAAGGTGACCTCCGCCACACAGTAGAAGTCTCTGCCCATCACGAAAGGGTAATGCAAGACGGCAAAAATGTGGAGTGCGAGGGCTGAAAGGAAGGTTGGCTATTCAATATTCGGGGCATATACATTAATGCCCACTGCCATCCAATTTACTATCCAAGACTACATAGCAGTCATCTGAGTCAAGAATATCACACTGAGCTAGGAATGGCATCCCGGGAAGTACCCAAATTAGCGCCCCTCTGGTGAATGAGGAGTAGGAGGTAGCATACATTTTTGTCTGCCACCGTATTTGAACTGCCTGCCTTTCCAATTTCGCTAGCACGGTCCCTTGGAGGATTGCAATCTGGACCTTGCGCCTCTTGAGACAGACTGGAAGCCTGTGGTCCTTGCTCTGGGAACTGAGGCCACAGACATACAGACATTTCAGTGTATCACCCTCCAGGTAGGGCCATTGTTTGCCGTTAGTTTAAAAAAGAAAAATTGGGGCAGGGAGCCCTCGCCCCATCCCCAAATAACCCACCCAGCATAAAAGTGTTGGTGTGCAATAAAAGTATGCCCCAGCGAGAAAAATAAATAAAATTCCATTCAACAAGGAAAACAACAAACCAACACCCCAACATGACCCCCCCAAAGACAGTCGCATCATAGTGCTCAGTCCAAACCAATTACTATCATATCGAAATGTGTCTTCAGTGGGGTCAGAGAAGACTGGCACTCAAGGTCATTAGTGGGGACAGAAGTGCCTAGTGGATTAGGAAAGCCCTCCCGCACCCCAGCACAATACTCTAGTACTTCAAAGGATAAAGAATGCCTGGATCATAGCTGTGAGGGAAGACACCATGACATTGAAAAGCAGACAACTTTGGCAGTATTAAGTATATATTCATCTGCCGTTGCGGCTGTGATCCGGGGATGTAGGACACTGAAGTCAGACTCAGGGCCACTATCAGACCCAGAGCCCGATTCCTCAGTGGAGGAAGCCACAGGCATTCCACCTCCAGAATGGCACCGAGCTAGTGCCACCACCACTAGGGCTTGTACTCTGCAAGCCTGGGCCTGATCTGGGGTTGGGTGGGCTCTTCTGCGCCAGCCCGGGCGTGGGACATTTGCGTCACAGCTTACCAGGGGGGGTCCCACGATAGTTCCAGGTAAGTGGAGCAATCGTAAGTGTTATTGCAGGGGTATCGATAATATAGATCGTACAGCCAGGAGTCTGGCTGGAAAATGTAAGGGACAGACAGCTGACGCAGCCGTTTCTTCACAGTGAGGAAGGATGTTTTAGCATGCTGCATAGCTGTGGTGTAATCCAGGAAGATGGACACCCTGGCATTATCCACCTGAGCAGGGCCCGTGGTGGGTAACTGACAGAACAGATGGTCTCTGTCCAGGATGTATATAAGGCGGGTCACTACCAGACATAGGGGTGCACCAGGTTCCAGAGGGTGAGTTGGTACCCTATGAACTCTTTCTCAAGAGAGTAGGAGATAGAGAGGCCCTCAGGGACGAACATCTCTGGCAGCCAGTTCTCCAGGAAGGTGATCATGGACCCTACCTCAGTGTATTTCAGCAGTCCCACGACTCGTATGTTGCCTTACCTTCTTGATCCTCGATTTTGACCTCCAGGGCTTTGATATGATCATAAAGGACAGTAATTGTAGCAGAAGTATCCTTTGTGGCTGGCTTCATTTCAGCCATTGTGGTTTCTACCCTGCAGATTCGATCAGATATTTTGCAATGGTCATCCCTGAGGAGACCAAGGTCCACCACCAGAAAGTCAATTTTACTTTTGAAGGCATCCCTAGTGCATGCAGCGGCGGCCGGGATGGTGTCCAGCTTGTCCTCTGTGTGTGGGCCCACCCTACTCCGCGCCAAAGAGATCCGAGAACCTTGGAGCACCTTGCCATGGGCAATCCACTTCAGAGGGAGTCGTGCAGCCCATTGTGACCTGTGAATATCACCAAGTCATCCAGGGGAGTGAAGGTTGCTAACTAGGCTGCGCGTCAGATTTAAACAGGTGATGTGGGCAAGGGAACCGCAATGTGGGCCTGGTGAGTCTAGGGCCTCCATGGGGTCACCCCAGATGTCTCAAGGACCGCCCATCCAGGCAGGAGAGACCCTGGAGTCCTAAGAGGAGTGGTGACACAGGTATGGAGGCCGGATCAAGGCGGATGGTGCAGAGATAAGGTGCTTGGCTGGTCCCTCCACCAGACCAGTGCCCTACCGCAATGTACATCCCCAGGTGCGTGAATAAGGTGGTTGTGGACAGAGTCACTAGGGGTGCTATAGGGGCGAGGTGTCAGGCGCAGCAATCTTCTGTGGTCTCTGACAATAAATCCTGCCTCCCCATGGGCATCAGGAGGTGAGATGATCTGCACTTCATGGACATGCAAGAACCAGGCAGAGAATGAGGACGGGAGTGACACTCTAATCCCAGGGAGTGTTCCATCTGTGAACAGGGGACCAACCCCTATCTGGAGTGGGCTCAGAGATAGCCCCCTCAGCGGTCAGGTGGTTTTTAGGCAGTGGGCAGAGGGTGTTGAGGATCCCTAGGCTCCTCCTGCGCTACAAGAGGGCCATAGGGGCCCGTGCTGGGAGGTGCAGGCCGTGGTTCACTGGACTGAGGAGCCCGGCTCGGCACGGCCACCATCTTGCTTTGAGACACACAGCTCCTGCTGCGATATGCTCAGCAGCCCAGAAAATGCAGCAGCAGGATCTTCAGATGTGTCGGAAGGACACCCTGCTCACGCAGTTGATGTTAAGCTCCACAGGAAAGGGAGGTCCAGGCACTTATAGGCCTGAAAGGCTGGTGGGGTGGTGGAGAGCTCAGTTCATGTGCTGCCTACTCCATTGCTGCTGGTGCCGCCCCCTGGGGCCAAAAAGAACCTTATGAATCCTTCTCCATGGTTTAGTCTTCTTGTTTTGTGAAGAGGGAGGTATGATGTATGGGAAGATTTTAGGTTCATCATGGAGCAGTAGGTTATGGTAGAGTTTTATAGATTGAGAGATCCTTTCCTGTGGAATGCCTTGTGCATGACATATAAAAATTTGCTCCTGATTCCTGTTGTCCAGGAAGACAATGAAAGCACTTCAGTACAGGCAAGTTGGGCTCACATTTTCTGAGGGAAATATGTTTTGGAGTTATAGAAACTGAGGCGATATCATTTTACCACCGACATTTTCCGATCTTGAGTACCTGAAATGGTTATACAGTTAATGATATTGCACAGGACAATCATGTCTCTCTTATGTCGAATAAAGATTTGGGTGTGGACATCATATATCTGGAACTGGAAATGCGAGATGTTGATGACACGAGCTAGTGGGTGCATATAAACAATGAATAAGGAACGTCACAATGAAGGTCCCCGTGGAACCTCACACCAAACTGGTTTCCCGATGGATTCAGTAGAGATCCTGACTAGTCGTCTTCTATTTGACTGGAATGAACAGCTATAGCCCCGAGCAGATGGAGGTTCGAGTTAATCAAACAATCATGAATTTGTTTAGTGTCTTCCCTTTCTATTATTTTTCTTATGAACTGAAGATCTAAAATTGTTGCACAGTTAGTTAAAACGGTGGGGTCTGTTGAGGGCTTCTTTAGCAAGGATGTGATAACCATCTATTTCAGATGACCGGAATTATTCTCTGTTGTAGGCAGACTGTGATCAGGACAACAAACACATGGAGCCAATGTGATGAAAAATTATTTGATCCACTTTTCTGTCAAAGGGCAGGTTGGGATCTTTGGTTCTTTGTTATCTGTTGCTGTGACCTGGTTGAGGTTCATAGGCAAAATGTTGCAGAACTTATTTGTAATGGTACAGTGAGCTAAGGAAGGCTGGATTTAGGATTGTGGGCTCTTGATGATATTCTCACAAATTTTAGATAACCTTGAGTTGAAGATCAAGCTAAGCTCAATGCCGTACTGAGGCAATGACAATAGTTTCCTTCTCAAGCACAAACGTGTTCAACAGCTCGGTTTGGGGATGTAAGTATAGACTTAAGATATTTCTTGGCCCGCGTTACGGCTTAACAGTAACCTCTCATGTGCACTTTATTTTTACCCATCTGAGCACTGGATTTTTTCCATGTCCATTCATGGTTGTGTTCAGTCCCTTTCATTTCAGCCATTTCAGCATTAAAAACTTGTTAACCATGTGTCTATGACTTGTAAAATCTCCAATGGAGGGGGCAAGTATGTCAAGCATGGTCAAAATGTTAGCATATAGTGAGTTTAACATTTCATCAGGTGACTCGTTGAAGATACTATTTGGCCACATTTCAGTGAATGTGTGATCAAAGTCAAAGTAAATGATTTTGTTGAATGGTCCGATCAGTATGTTTAAAGTAGTGCTGGGAATTCACTTTGGGACACTGATTAAGAGCGTGTTCTAAGGGGTGAATAGATCATAATAAGAAGGTAATTTCAAGGACATTCAATATCACATTGAAACATATAAATACTGACCAATGTAGAATATTCATACTATACATATCTAAACAGGCCAAGAAACTATTGTCTAGATACAATTAATTACAAACTGAAATAAACATAAACTACTTAAAATAGTAAGGATTAGACTGGTGCATGACCATGGGTGTATGCCAGCGAGGAAACACATTTACAGCAGAAACTAATTATAATAGAAGATTATGAAAAACTACCAATACATAAAATCGGTTCAAAATTCTGCCCTAATTCATTACATTTGAGATCAATAATCCGTTCAGTAGTGGTCAAGAGCATGTATGTTGTGTCATTATTGAAGATAAATGTATAATAATAGGAGAGTGGACCAAAAAGGATATCCCTCAAGTCTGAGTGCATCACAATGAATTTTACTGTGCACAAGACAAATTTCTCTCATTATAAGCAATGTAAAACCTGGCTCAACTCATCTCCTATGTCATATCATTCCCAAGCAGAGCCTCAGAAAATTCTGCCTTTTTTGGGGGGCGACAGTGTTCTGTGAGAAAGTGATTACATAAGTGCAAGCAACACCATGTTATGTGCGACCCCTTCAGCAGTCTTCGCTTTTCAACAAATTCTGCTCTGCATGGGACTTCGAAGCCACAGTTTCTTATGGGAAATATTACATTACAAGTCCCAAAATAGAAAGTGTTCTCAGGTTAAAAGGGTGGATTAGCTGAAGACATCACATATGACATGTGGCTGCTAAGCTACTGCTACACCCGGAGATGCAATGTATGGTATATTCTTGCCAAGACAATATACATCATCCAAAAATATTTTTTACAAATATCAAACAAGCCAATTTCTGATGACCAAAACCTGGAAGTGTTCTGTATCCAGTGTTGTACAAGCATTTTTTTAGGTCCTGCCTGACCCAGCGCATGCGTTGGTCTGGCAAGACTTTTTGAGAGGGCTCCAAAAAGTGCTACCAGGCTAGCCTAGAGCTACAGTGCATGTGCACGGGCGCGTGCGCCGCGCTTGACCGCGATTATTTTCACTGTCGCAGCCGCACGGCTGCTTTGATGTTAGTTCGCGATCGCAACTGTTGCATGGCTAAACACTTATAAGGTCCCAAAGGCGAGACCTATTGGCTATGCCAATGCTTGTTCTGTGTAGAGATTGATCTAAAATGTGCAGGAGGGATCCTTGGAACCACATGCGATAGATTCATAACAGATGTTCAACAGACTTTGAACTGTCACCAATTCACATGACCTTAAACTATGCTTACTATGGAAAGCCACTAAGGGGCAAGACATTGTAACTTCCATGGCACCTCTTCAAATCAGTGCTTCACTTTGTCAAGATTACATTTTCATCTTGGAAAAAACATGGGATTCATACACTAAAGTAGATATAATTTAATATTTAGTTTTCAAATGCACCACAGAACACCATCCACACGCAAATTCAAGGAATTTATTGTCAAAGCAGCTCTCCATTCCCGCACATTAACAAAGATTATCTCTAGAACACAATACCTAATGTCCCCGGGCACATCCATACATTGACACTGTACAATATATCACCTTCCAAATGCCAAAGATGATTTCTATTGCGACCGCCAGAGCGCATAATAATAATTTTAGAGTAACTAATTTGATTCTCTGAGCATATTAATATAACTCTGTGAAAATTACACTTTTTTAAATAGACAACAGAGCTTATGACCTGCTTACTTTAAAATATGAATTTGCGTCATTCTAAGTTATGTTATCCCTTTGAACAGGGGAAATGTAGAGTTCTGTAGGATCTCTGTTCAGCTGTCATGTGTCATGGGGATAAGAGATATGTCTTAAAAGCAAACAAAATGGCCTTTTAATACGTTTAGGAGACTCGTAAACTACACCACAGGAACAACAATTAGGGTCACCAAGGATAGCGCACCCTTTGTTACCTTAATACTGCCCTTGAGACCGCTTGCCCCCAAAACATGTAAAATGGGATTAAAATGTGAATATTCATATACACATATACAAATTGAAAGGACTATATACTCTTTGCACTTTTACTAATAGGAGTTTGGAGTTTTTGGGGCCAATTCACAAAGGCATGTAAGAGTACGTAAAAATCATACTAAAAAAGGACTACTTTATGTACGCCAAAAATGCCTTTGCGACTTGGCTCCACGGAATGTGCAAACACCACTACAATTGCCCTTTCGTATTAAAATAATAAGCTGCATTAATCGTGCAATACTTCTCTATCGTAATAATTAATTGACAAAACTTTCATCATATCAAGCTTCTTGTGACATCAGAAGTGACCTCCAAAAGCTTTTTGACATTATTTCCGATACGGGAATAAACCTGTAATCACTGCTTAATTTGTAAAAAATATAAGTGCCAGGACCCCCGTCATGAGGTCATTGGAGCCTGTACCACTAATTGCCCCTACCAGCACTGCCAATTACAGCACCAATACAACTACAAACCATCAAACCCCTATAATTGCGACAATTCCTACGTTTCTAGGCCCCCAAATGTATAAAAATGGCTTGGGCGGTAGGTATTAGCTATTTGTAATATGTATTGAATTAATAAACAATTGTTGCTGTGCTCATCTCTAAATTAGACTAACAGTGCCACCATGTGGCAGACTGTCACAAGGGCCGGTGTTGACAATTATGTGCTGGTGCCGAGTACCGGAAACTACAGGCTCAAATTAAGCACTGCCAGTAATAACATACTACTTGTAAGTTCGAACGTCAGAATTTCTTCCACCAAAGCTTGTCGGAGATGAAAGAGAACACTGAAGGCAGTCTTTAAAAACAACAGTAACTGCAGTTTAAAATATGATGCAGTGTTTTAAATGAAAACAGTAAGAGCAGGTACTCACCACACTGAGCCATGAGCTCTGGAGTTCGGCATGGAGCTGGAGGTGGGAATACTGGCACTCATTTAATGGGACTGATTCTTTCTAAATGTGCAGGTGTGCCTTATGATACAGAAAAAGGTATTCCACCCGTACAGTATTCATTTTGTCCTTGCACTTAAATGCTTACTACCACTTTGCCTGCAGTGCCAACCAGAGAGCTGGTTCTACCAGCAAGATGATCTCATTCAAATTGCAAAACCCAAATATTATCCTCATGGCGCCACAGACGACTTTCCTGATACTCAGGTAAGAAACTTCACACTGTAACAAGGAAGTGTAAAACATCCGCATGCATAATGGACATTATTAGCTCTGAGTACTCGGTATACAAACTAAACAAGTAGGCCTCCTCAATCATGCTACATTCATTTTGCTACTAGGTAGTGAGTGGTATTGCGATAACTATATAGGGAAATATAGCTTCAATAAAAATAACTGACAGTTTACTCCTTTGTGCATATGTTCAACAGTCTGTGTGTACTAACAGGCACATGCATCAAAGCTTTTTGCGATCGCAAACGGAGCGAATCGCAAAAATCGGCCGTTTGCGATCGCAAAAATAGCTTTTGCGATGCATGATACAACTTGCCACTCGCAATTTAAGAAATCGCTAATTTTTGTGATTTCTTAAATTGCAATTGCATTTAAGGAATCGCAAATTGCGATTCCTTAACTGCAATGCAAGATGCCTTTAAAAATAGCGATTTCGCTATTTGGGCCCGCTATTTACCGTGGAATCATACCACATGGTAAATAGCAAAACCTTTGAAAAATGCACTAAAGTGCATTTTTCAAAGTCGTAGGTTACACACACACATGTCCTTTGGACATGTGTGTGCGCAACATTTGTGCACAGATCGATTTCAGGGGTGCAACGGGGTGTCGTCTTGACACCCTTGCACCCTTGAAAATGCATTCTCAATTTGCGATTCTCTAATTGAGAATCGCAAATTGAGAATGTCTTACCATTGATTCCTATGGGCCTCTTGGCCCATAGGAGGTAATGGGGAGGTATTCCTTAATTGCGACTCGCAATTTGGGAGTCGCAATTACAGAATGTTTAGAAATCGCTATTTTTCCAGCGATTTCTACATGCATTGGCTTTTGCGATTCCTTAATTGCGATTCCTTAAAAATCGCAATTAAGGAATCGCAACAGCCAATATTGATGCATGTGCCTGAAGACTCTACACTATGCATCATTTGCAGCTATAAAGTAAAATAATAGGCTAATGCATTAGTAATCATTTGTAATATGTTGTGGTTAAAAAAATGCATGCTCAAGGAAGCACATAAAGGCCAGTTAGAGACATGCTGTGCCAGTTTGTTTCAGATACACTATTCTTTTTGCCTTTTTCCAATCGAACAATTATGTAGACAGCAACAATAAATAATAGTTTGCATTTTAATTTGTATCTCTTCACATCACAGTTTAATCCCTTAAAATAATACATCCTATTATCCAAATGTCACTCTCCCAACACGGGAAGGGTGATGAAAAGCTAAATGTGCCTTTCCCTGGCATCAGACATCACCTGCAGAGAGTTGATTATTTCAGCACAGTGCTTTCAACTCGCTGTGACATCCAAATAATCACCACGGCTACTGGCCATTAGAATAACTGTAAACCAAATAACTTTCTGTTCAAATTTAAATACAGCCTATTAACAATTACTATTGTTCACGTCATCTAAAATCACCAGTCACTGGGATGTAGTTATGGAAACAGTACTAGAAACATGTGCCTGGACAGAGTCCCGGTTAGTCCACGGGACGTTTTTGCTTGTGGACAAAATGACCACTAAACATTATGGGCACTTTTAAAATAGAATCATGTTGCACACTATATTCGAAAATGCCACAGATTGAAATGCACTCCTGTGGTTTTAATAAAACCATGCACCACATTCACTGCAGCAGCATTGCTTACTTTTTAAACATTATATTAAATAGTTTCATGTTCTACTAATGCACTTTGCTGAAAAATATACTCACACAGCGCCACCATATGGTAGTTTTTAATAAATATGTGGTTGCGTTTACAAATAAGTGCCGGTGAAAAACGCTGGAGGGAAACCTACTTTTATGCATAATTGCTGAGCATGAATTAGAGGGGAAAACCACCTGCCGCGTTTTGAAAAAGTCTACCAGACCTGTAGGCCACTTGACCCAAACTCCCTGGCAGCGGCACCAAGGTTTCGGATATTCTCATTCCTTTGAGCCGCACAGACCGCTGGAATATATGCAGTTTATAGTATAAAACGGTGTGCACAATATATTTCCCTTTACTGTTTTGTGTACATTTTTAAGTACTTTCAGCACTCACTTTGGCCGAGGCTGGCAAGGTCCAGCAGCACACACTAACAGTTCGATTGGCTAAACTGGGGCAATTCAGCCCAGTGCACACAAAGTCACAGTGGCGGCTCCTTCGCTGAAGCTGACGAGCGTCGCCCCACTGCATTTCGCAAGTGAAAACAAAGGAAAAATAAAATGATTACAACAAATCAACATAACTATAATTTTATTTGTTCCTGCTGAGCCGGGTCTGCTCTGCTCTCAGAGTAGGGGGAGGAGGAGTGGTGGGCACTATGTAAATGCGTATGAATGTTTGGCCGGCTCTCTAGGGCCGTCCAAACATTCATTCGCACTTTGCATGTTCTCCGCACAGGCTGCATTACAGCCTGGATGGAGAACATGCCCAGGCTCCCATTTCCTTGCTGAGTGCCAAACCACGACACTCAGACCAAAGAGCCCGGGTTCTTCCTTACTGCAAAACAGAGAGAGAGAGTGAATAGAATAGATATGACCCCGTAGTAAGGCCTGGTTATTTAGGGTGGGCATTTAGGGTGGGCCAAGGGGGGCCAAGCCCTCCCAAGATAGCTCTGTGGTCCACCCAAGGCCCATTCACAAGCAGAAAACCATTTTCTATTCTTTCTCTTACTGCAAAAATCACACAGGCCTGCAGGCTCATAATCAATTCTAATTTGTAACTTTCATCTATAACGCCAATGCCCTGGGCTATCTCAAGTACCTGGGGACAGAGGTGAGGTTGCAGGAGATGACTGCTATTACTGTGCATGTGTAAACAGAAGGGGTACCTGAGACACCCCCACAATAGCTCCTATTAGACAGAAATTAAGGTGTGAAACAGTTCCATTGCAGAAATAGCATGAAGAGTTTTTCCAGTGACAGTAAAGTAAGTGAAAATTAACACACACTCAAGATATATACCTTAGTAGTGGCTTGCTTTATTTTCTTTCTGTGAAAAACTCCTAAATTCGGTTCTTACTACTGTACGGCCTACCACTCCTATAGGATAACATTGGGTTACCTTATTACCTTTAATAATCGCTAACTTTCAATTGGGAGCAGCTGGACATGTCGAATTTAGTGTCTAAAGAATTGTAGTTAAGAGCCCTCTTTAATGGTAAAGTCGTATTTTGTAGTCACAATTCTAAAAATCCCACTTTTAAGAAAGTTGGCATTTTCTTTTCCCAACCATTTGAGGTCTGCTACCTGCATCCTGTGTCACATGACTAGGTGTAGTTGGCAGTTGATCTTTTGAGCATTGCTTGCAGACACTGAGGCAAAGAGAATCTAGGTGTTGGCAGGATGGGCCACTCTGAGTTAACGAGGGGGAGAAGCTGTCACCTACCATACTTGCACATCACAAAGAGTTTTACACTAGTCTCTTTTTACCCCAGACAATCTGGGGCCAGGGCAAGATAGACCATAAAACAGTGGTGGTTCAGAAACTGGCCATCAAATTATAATTCCAGTTGTCAACCACAGAAGATTTACTCTTGGCAAGGTGGCAGGTAGAAGTGGAAACAGGACCACATTTGATGTCTGGTTTGGTTTTGCTGCTCAAGTTGCTACCTTTGATTGCTCCTCCAATTGTTACTGTGCTTATTTAGTTGAAATATGCACAACCCCAGATCTTTGCTGATCGCATGTGTGCTCGTGGGTATGGGCGATGTAGTATAGGCCCTTGTGCTGCCACTGTTTAGAATGTGGGGTGATACCACAGAAGAACAGATCCAAAGACAGAGAAGTGCCAGGCACAATACACACACCCATGAACCAACACAAGCTCATGCTCACCCCTCATTTCTTTGAAAACATAAAATCATTAAACACAGAGGCAGCAGCAGTGAAGTTGAGGCTAACAGAAGAGAGTGAGGTGGAGAGTAAAGGGTGAGGTGGAGCGAGAACAGGGTGGGGTAAAGAGTGGGGGTGGTGAAGCAGAGAGACAGGAGAGTAATAGGAGGAAGCTGTCACAAGAGGGGGGATAGTGAGAAAAAAGGAGGCCTGCCCGTAGTTAGTAATATACCCTACATGAGAACAAATGCTCAGCAAATATTTCCACAAGAGAAAACAACTATCCACATAAATGTGATTAAAAAGCAAAATAGAAGTAACATAAAGTGTGTGTTGCTCAGAGGGCAGTGGGTGCCGGGGAAGCCAGGGAGCAGCCAGTTTGAGTGCTGGGTGGTTAGAGGCAGTTCGTGGCCTAGCCTGGGGGGTGAGGGGGGAGAGAGAAGCTACTCGTGTGTGACAGAAAAGATAGTAGGTGTCTAGCGACTGTCCCGTGGGGTCAGCCAGCCTATATGCGCTCCAGAGGGTCCGTTGTGCTCGAGGGGGAGGGTACGTCTCCAGGGAGGGTGAGGACCGTGATGCGTTCAGAGACCCAAGCTGGAGACGGTGATTCATCGCTTACTACTTTTGTCCCTCGAGCTTGGGAAACAGCCACGGTGCATGGGCGCCGGTAAGGGTTAGCTTCCTGTTCCCTGCCCAACGTGTCCCCTGTACAACGGAAAAGAGCCCGTACCCGCCCATTGAAGCGCACAGGGGCTCGTGCCACAAAAGAGGAATGGAGACTTGAGGCCATGTGTCCGGCGTTACCTGACTGAAAGGCTGCGTCCCCTTCTCCGGCGTTTGAGAGCTCCAAAGAGTAGCTTTTCCGCAACGTTGTATCCAGCACTCGCCTTTCAGAGGAAGAACCGAGCCGACTTTTATGGCAGGACTTTGCCCCCATCCTCTTCGCATCACTGCCCACCTGCGCCTCGAGGCCCACGTGACGCCTCCTCAGCTTTGCCCATGAGCGGCGTGACGCAGCCACGAGGCCGGCCGCTCACCTGCACTGGAGTGCGCCTTGCCAGGCAAGCGCCCGTTTATCTCTTCTGCCCCCTACAGCTCTTTCACCGAATAGACCATAAAGATGTACTGACAGACAGCAGCAAGTGCAGGGTGGGGCAGGGCCGGTTTGTGTAAAGAAAACACTACATTGTAAGCAGATGTTTGTCAAAGGCGACAAATTCGATTTGTATAAACTGAAACTGAACAGTGCCTTGCATCCAGTTTGGAAACGTCTGAGATTAATTACTAAATCCGGCAATCAAAATGAAGATGAATTTAAAAATGTAGGATAAAAAGTTTTGCTTTAAGAGAACATATTTAGTCGGTTTGGACCTTTAGTCAATAAAAAGAACAGCAAGTCGATTCTATTTGGCTTCAGCCGAGCAATAAGCAAGCGGTTCGGCATTTGATCAAATACTAAAATATTATGTCAGATACACCTCTGGACCTTATGGTTTATTGGTAGCTTTTGTGTGCAGAGATACAACCCAGTATATCAGATTTTATATTGCTAGACCCAAGGAAATAAAAATCTCAGCGTTCATTAGTTTAAACACACTTAGTCAGGGAAACTGGAATAATGCAGAAGTGGAGGATAAAATGCGCGGCAACACATGGCGCATTGTTTTTAGTAACGTTTGATCAGTTTGAGCTACATACAATATTTGGGTTAAAATTCTACAGATTATGCAGCAGATGATGGATTATGTGGTGAATGCTGCACACCAATAATTATGTGAAAAATTCTGCAGCCATAATATTGCATAATTCCAGTCGTCTTGTTCTTATTACTCGTTCTGGACGATTGCTTGCAGGAAACATAGAAGCCTGCTGTCACAGGCAGACTGGCACTGCTGTCACCCTGGGCAATGTCTGGGCAGTGCCCATACAAAAGTAGGGACAGTGGCTCCAGGGGACGGAGCTTTTCAGCAGAAGTGCTGCACAGCGGGATTCTATTGTGCGTATAATTCCTTTTTTACAATTCCGTAGATACACAGGTGGGGCACTCGGCGAGAACCTACTCGGAAAATGTTGTACTTCTAGTGTGAAAACCCTACTAGTTCCACTAGCAATAAGAGAATGGAGACTCCCATACTCTGCTGAGAAGTCAGGTTGCCGGGTGAATAAATGAGCCTTGATGTGTGTTTTTAAAGACGGTAGGCTGGCTGGTGCCGGGGAATAGGTGAGTCAGGAGTTATTTTCCAGAGGCCGATAGACTGTGAGGAGTATTCAGTTCTAGAGTTTGTTTCAAGGACAGAAAGCTGGAGAACCGGGGAGTCCTGAATTAGTTTCTAAAGGTTGGTAGGCTGGGTGTTACAGGAACAGGAGAGTGTGGAGTTGTTTTCTGAAGGGCGAATAGTTTGCTTTACAGAATAGTCTAAATTTAGTTCCTAAATGTGTGCGGTGAGGAGTTTGAGGAACATATCTATTTCCAGTTGTTTTTCTCCAGGGCCAGCTCCAGGTAGCTTGCTCATTGTGGGAAAATAAGCATTGTAATGTAGTTATGTGTGATGTGATGGCCGTTCCTACCCCAGGTCAAACCCGTTCAGGAGGTCACGGGGCAAGCAGTGGTTACTGTACCACAACCGTGTGGTTGAGGCCTTTAACTACAGCTGTGTCAGGAATGGCCCTACTGTAGCCCTGCAAACTGGGCCAAGGAAAACCCTTACCGTACTTGACTTTCAGTCGGAGCAAGGCTGAGCAATGACAGGCTTCTCAGGGAGGTGAGCTTAGGGGCTACTCAGGTTCAAGAACCAATATCAGACCCCGCCCCCATCCCCCAGAAGCACAATAAGATCAACGTCCAGCCCAGTGCTTCTTCTGTGGAAAATACTTTATTTCACAAAAAAGAGAATTCAACTACACAATCAATAGTGCACGATTACCCAGTTCAAGGGTGTGGGTTTTTGTGCTCCAGGGGCGCCTGGCACCTTCACCTGTCTCACACACAGGTCCTGCAGACTCTGAGCCCCTTCCCTCAGGTGCAGAGTTTGAGGAAGATCACTGAGTGCAGCTCATACTCCCCCCTCCCCCCGATCTAGCTTTAGCACTCAGTCTCTAGGACCTAGGTCATTCAGTCTATCAACAAGTTCGAAACAGCCACGCAGACCACATTCAGTCCTCTGCCGGCAATGGGGTCTCACTGATAAAGTAAGCCTCCAGGCTTCATAGGAGCCGTGCGGCAGACAGGTGAGCAGTGCATCACTAGGGGGTCACATCAGGAGCAGAGGCTTCTAATGGTGGCCCTCATTGAGGCAGCGGCCTGAAGATCGTGGTTCACTCTGGTTCTCTGGTGGGTACTTGATTCATGCAACAGCTTAGTCCAATACTTCAGTGAGTACTTGGTGCTTTTTTCTTGAGTGTGATGGCCACATGCCTGCTGATGACGATTCTTCGGCATGGCAGACTCTAGGTGCTATATTCGGCATACAGTGCCTAAAGGTGACAACCTCACTTCTTCGAGGGCACCTCTGAGGTCAGGTAATCTTCCTCACTGACTTTGGCAACTTTTTTGCAAAGGGCAACTTTTTTGCAAAGTTCTGATAGATCCAGCTGAGAGCAGCGAGAGGCCATCGGACTTCCGGCTGTGTGTGGAGGAGGAGCCTGTGCTAGCTGTGGAACGGAACGGTTTGCAGAAGCTGCTGCAACCGCTGTAATCGCCGACCCGACCCGCCGACCCGACTCGACCCGCCGACCCGCCTCTGTGCCGCTGGTCCCACAAGGCCGCCTGGTGCCCTGAACCCTGAGTAGACTAAAACGGGTTGAGGCGTGGGGGAGCCCTGAACTCCGTGGCGGGCTGTGGATTGCGGACTTGCAGCGGCCTGCGGCGGGGAACGAGGACGAGGACTCCGTGGAAAATCAGCGACTTCCTGGTGACCTCTTGGCGCTTTGCCTGCCACCGCTCTGCGATCGCTATTAGCAAAACGCAAACGCCACCGGCAATCTCCACTGCTGCCATTTGCTCTGCTGCCATTTGCTCTGCTGCTGTACTGCTGTACTGGGAGGTGAGGCGAAGTGGTCGCTGCCTGACGCTAGGCCCGGAGGCAATTGGCTGTTGAGGGCTGATTGCTGATTGCGTGCATGCGTGTGGTGAGCGCTGCCCCCGTGCCCCCCTTCCCCCACCTGCCCACCCCAGCTTGCTGATCTCCTGCGCTGTTCCTAGCGTTGCTCCTGGCGCTACTCGCTACTTTCCGCACGCTTACCCCGCTGCCCCCCCGCTCTTGTCGCACGGAGGTTGGGGGAGAGCGGGTGGGGCGGGAAGCGGAGGAGACTCAGCGAGGGAGACTCAGTGCTGTGGAGCAGTAGGCAGGGGGGCAGGGTAGGCGGACGGGCGCGCTGGTGCTGGTGACTGCAGCGACTGTGTTGTTCCCAGGGGGGACGACTCCTGGGACATTGTCCACGTGGATCCAGCCGCCCTTTAACTTTTCGACTGGCGAACCCAGTACTTGAGACACTTCCCTTGACCCAGTTTTGCGAGTCTCTGCCAAAGAGGGAGAGCGGACGGCAGAGCAACAAGCCCCAGGTTGCAGGATCCTCTGCCACCAGGCAACTGGGACTTCGGACTTGGGACACCAGGCAACTGGGACTGCATGATGGAACTAAAATCAAACCAAACCAAATTAAGGAAAAAAACAGGGACTTGCAACGTAACGCATTTTGCACCGAACGCAGCAATGAGATCAGGGAAAACAAGACAGCAGGCAACGTCGAACCTCAATAGGAGAACGCGCAGGACAAAGAAGACCCCTGCCATGGAGAATTTAGAGAGCGCAGAAGCTCCCTCAACAGAGGAAAGGGAAACTCTCTTGATCTCCCCATTCTTCAGCAGTCCGCAGGCACCGCCGACAGCGAACACAAACAGTTCAACCGCCGGGATCACCAAACTCAAAAATCACCAGCCAAAAATATACACCAAATTTTCATTCCTAAAAGACGCAGGATCAGTCTTATACCTAGACACCCACAAAGGGAAGAATCTCCCATTGCCCCTTCAACCCATGAAAACATTATACTCCGATGAGCAACAGCAGCAGCTAGATAAAAGCTACGAGGGGTCTCTGTCCAGTAGGGAAGTGCCAGGTGCTACAAGACTGCGCGAAACTAGCTCAGAAGATGAGAGGCACAAGATGTTTGAAGGGAAGAGGAAACAAGGGGACAAGGCACATGAGGAAGCAAAAAACATCCAACTGAATCAACTAGTGCTGACCCCGACGCCAAAACCAAACACCCAGGTAAATACCAAAAAAATCGAAGTAAGTGAAACAGCTGGCCAAAGTTGGAACCACAGCCTTACAAGGGGTATGAAAGAAGGAGAGAACATAAACCACAATATCCACACACTCCTTAGCGGCAACAAAGAAGAAACCCTGACTGACTGGACATCATATAATCAGAGAGAAAAGGGATCAATACACTATGAGTGCGAGGTACAAGATTCAGGTGGCATGGCCAATAGCACTGTTGATACTCACAATAAAATTATTACCGAAAAGGACAACTCAGCTACCCCTGAATCACAACCGCAACAAGAGGAGAAAGCAATGGAAAGGCAAAACGCAGACCTACACACGGCAAAATAAATTTTCCTCCCACCTCTTCCAGGGCCTGGATCCAAGTTTGCAACGACGGGAAATAAAAACCCCGTGCATAGGCCAACTCAACTGGCGGTGGGAGAAATTCAGACCATTCCAAAGGCATTATCGGAAGGTCTCTCTCAACCCACACAGGATTGCCCGCAAGGCAGTGACGACCAACTGACTACAAGATCTGCACAAGACGAATCGACTATACAAAATAATACACAACAGCAACCCTCCTTAATAACTCAGGAAGAAGAACCTGAATGCTCTTATCTGACACCGGAGGAATGGGAGGAATTAGTTGCCTCACACTCTCTCGGCCCCCAAATTGGACTCCAACGAAGAAATTGCTCGCCAAGGAACAATATAAAACATCTAAAAGAACAGGAAAAAGAACAGGAAAAACAGGAGAAACAAGACATCTGGACTACTCTGCTACATACGATGCAAATGTCAGTCAACGCCATGCAATATCACTCAGATAAGATGGATGTTCAATTGTCAGTTCTGAACTCCCTCTCTATTTTTGTGGCGAATATAGATGACAAACTGGCAGATCTTAACAGTTTGATTAGAAGAGCACAGGCAGAGACACGAATAACACAGGTCAGCTGCACCTGTGCAACACTTATAGATAAGCTGGCTACCCTTCCGAAGGCAATGGACAATCTCTTATCTGATATAAAAGACACCGTATCACAGAAGGCAACTCCGAAAGGGCCAGCCATAATAACAAGTACAGCAGAGCATCAACTACTACGACTGACAACTGGGGACGTGAGGCAGGCCACCACAGACCAGAAACCAGACCCTAGCCCCTGTGAAGAGGCCTTCGTCCTAACAAGCACAGAGGAAAACAACCAAACAAGGTCTGGACCTCGGACACCCTCGCCAGGGCCAACAAAGCGCAACAAAACGAACCCCCCATCATCTAGCTCGCTCACCCGTAAGCAGTGAAGGAAGCTGAAGAGAAAGAGGCGAAACCAGAAACTTACTGAGCCTATTGAAATAAACTCCCCTCACAGGGCTATGGCACGAGACTCGGAGAAAAACTTCAGTACAGATCCCCTAGACACTTCAGCCCAGGTGAGCGTGGCGACAGAACGCCACCAGGAACTTCCAGAACACTTGGAAGAGGGGACAGGAGCACAGGGAAGTAACGCCCCTAGAACACCCATCAATGGGGGAGAAACCCAAAAGATCCACCCCCCTGGGAAAAGAGGTCAAGCTATAGAGGGTACAACTGACGGTACGGTTCCACCCACTCCAAGAGAACTTCCTGAACTAGTGGATACATTTAAAATCATCCAAGAACCATCTATAGATCAAATTGCGCAACTGAATCCTACAATAATTATGTTCCACCCGGAATACAAGTCCAGGGGACGAATAGACACACTCAATAGAGAAAACATACTACGTCTAATACACTCGATCAATAGCCTGAAGACCCTAAGATCCGAGGACCTAGAGTCAATAGAATTTGTGGAGTCCTCGGAGCACCCGGGGGTGGAAGCAACTAAAACAGATTGGGTCTCATCCACGGTAGCAGATAAAATCTTAAAAGAACATGCTAAATTTAACACCTGGGGCATCAAGCTTCGGCCTTACTCCAAACCAAGATACCCGGAACCACTAACTAACATCTTGTTAAACCAAACAGGACCCGGGGAGACTCAACTGAGCGATAAATCTTACTCAGTGCTACGCGGAGCCCGCAGCGAAAGCCCAGAGCGTAATGTAATAAGAGACCAGCATCACCCCATACCCAATGCAATAAAAACCACACCCCCACAAGAGTGGACCTGGTTATCGAGGACCATAAACACAAAGAATCAAAACCTGTGAAATTCGAAGCTCTGTGTACCCAATGTTGAAATAAATAACAATACCCTTAAAATCTGCTTGTGGAACATCAATGGGGTTGGAGAGAAGATCTTCGATCGGGAACTGCAACTTTATCTAGAAGGCTTCAATTTAATTTTGCTCCAGGAAACCTGGTGTGAAATTCCACCAGCTCTGAACGGATTCAATTTGTTCTCCTCACCTGCAATAAAAAGTGCCAAATTTGGACACAGCAAGGGAGGGCTTGCAACATACAGCTCCATAAAGAGGATCTACGCCCTGGAGCCAATATCGCATAACTTAACCCTTCCAAATGCTATGCAAGCACTCAGATTAACCCTACAAGGGGAGGAAATAAATGAGTCGGTAATTCTTATAAACCTTTACCTACATCCGCGTGGCAGAACTAAAGGGACCTTGCAGCTGAAGGAGAAGCTAGAAATCATTTTAACGGAACAGCAGACCAATAGGCTGATTATTACCAGGGACTTCAACGCAAACATGTTTAGGAGAACACCTGAAGAAACCGACATGGGGGACGACCCCTTTGCATGGTCCGCAATAATAAAAGATAACAACGCAGGCGGGAGTCACACAAAAACACCGAAAACACCACAGAAGCTTCTAGCAATCCTCGAGCAGCTGGGCTTTAGATCACTAAACAGAAGATTTCCAGGAGACCAACCACAGACTGCAACATTCCACAATACAACAGCAAGAACTACAATAGATTTCACATTTGTTACTCGCTGCATGTTTTAAAAAATAATTGACTATCATATTGGAACCTCTGACTACAGCGACCATCTACCACAGGAAATCACAATATGCTCAACTTTCACACCACATACCTTGCTAGCAAACGTCCACAACTTAGAACTCACAGCTAAGGAAAAGAGAATAAAATGCAAAATAGACAACCCTGAAGGGTTTCTCATCCTCGCAAAACTATTGATGGAAGAGGTACAACTTGCAGACTCTGACAGTCTAAGAATGTTTACAAGGAAACTAGGAAACAAATATGGTGTAAAAAAGGATTCACACAAAAAGAGAAGCCCAGGCCTCGTCCAACCGAAATGCCCATTCCTTCACATTGAAAACAACGTGCAACTTAAAAACCTCAGAACATCGATAAACCGCACACTACGGAGACTAAAGAAAGATCAACTGGACCGCACGGCCCTCGAGGAACTGAGGGCTCTGAAAGCCAAAGGAAGGAAACTATTATGGCGCCTAAAAAAAGATGCTGAAGGGGCCTTCTGGGCAAAACTCCTGTATGATATTAAAAATAACAATAGCGCTCAATTCTGGTTAAAGGTCAACACACTTGTCAATTCTCCAAACCCAGGCATTAACTGACATGTTACCGAAGAGGCTTGGACAACCTTTCTACATACTCACTTCCATAAAGACCTGGAAACCCTACCTCATACCAACGCTCCCTCACCCGGAAGCGAACCCTTAACATCTCAACTATCCATTAATTTAACTTCAGAACAACTTTTCAAAATTACGTGCAAACACATCTGCAAAAGAATTTCAAAAGGCAGGCGCGAGGGAGCCCCTGGTCCAAACGGGATCCCGCCCATATTATATAAACAAGACCCAGAATATTGGGCATCCATATTAAAACCAACCTTTGAATCAATCCGAAATTGTATAAAAATGGTAACCGGGATAACCCCAAAAATTATAGGCTGGTAGCATTGCTTGACAACGAAGCAAAATACTACGCAGGACTGCTCCTACAAGAACTAACAACTTGGGCGGCGGAAACATCTGCAATCCCGTTAAACCAAACAGGCTTTTGTAAGAACATGGGCACTACTACGAACATCATGACCCTTTCATTAGTGATAGATGCCGCACTCGCCAAAAAATAGCCCCTATACCTATGCTTTATTGACTATAGCGCTGCATTTGACCACATAAATAGGAATTTACTGTGGAAAAAACTGGAAAAAATGAACATTCCATTACTACTCCTAAATCAGTTAATCCTTTTGCATAGCAACACCTGGGTCCAAGTCAAACTGGGCAGAGGAGACCATCTATCAAAAAAGATCCCAACAACCATCGGATTAAAGCAAGGCTGCGTACTCGCCCCATTACTTTTCAATCTCTTCATGGCAGAGCTTTCAACCATCCTAAATGGAAACAATTCGCATGCACCAAAAATAGGCGGGCTCCAGTTATCTAATTTACTCTACGCAGATGACTTGGTACTAATAAGTCAGACACCGGTGGGCCTACAGCGCCTGCCTGATTTAACATCTCAGTACTCTGAGGGGAACAAACTCAGAATCAACAGAGAAAAAACAAAAAACACTCTGTGTGAATTGGCGCAAAAAAAAGAAACAACCACAATGGTTCCTGGCGTCACGGAAACTGGAGGCAGTTCAAAGCTACAAGTACCTGGGAATCATGATCGATAACAAAGGGAAGTACACAGTGCAAATTGAGGCCATAAAAAAAAGGGGACTAATGATCGCTGTGACGCTAAGAAATCTTAAGAACAACATCATTGGCCCAAACCTCCTTCCCTTAATTAGAGTGATCCAGGCAAAACTTCTACCGTCGATATCTTACGAAAGCGAAGCCATGAGAGGGAGAGACGCAGGTATACTGGACCACACAATAACAAAAGCAATTCGAATGATCTTTGGGCTTCCAAGGTATACATCCCCCGCACAATTGAGGCTGGAGTTCGGGTTTCAAAGGCAAGAGCTTGCCCGTAGAGGGGCATTCATCAAAAGCTGGTTCAAAATCAAAAGGGGCCCGCCTGACTCACTAAACACGCATCTATGGGAAGAACTGAAGAATAAGGGGACATGCCCAGCCCAAAATTATCTGGATAAATCACTCTGCCAACTGGGATTGCAGGAACTCTGGGAGCTACCAACAACGACTACCAGCTTTAAAAAAATTCTAAACAAAGTGATAAAAAAAGAGTCTCTTATTCAGGACAAAGCTGCCTTGTCAGTCCGCTCCCATGGCTGGTTTACCCTACAGACTTATAACACGGCTTCACCTCAAGCATACCTCCTCACTAGCTTCTCAAGAGCGACTAAAGAGAAATTCCTGAAACTCCGCTTAGGCATACTACCATCTGCATATCATATGCCACCTTGGCTACGCCCCCCGCTGCCTGCAATTCGCCGCCTCTGCGGAGAAGGGGAGGAGGACATAGTGTGCACCTACTGACTATCTGCAAGGCCCTAAAATCGGCCCGACGAACTCTGCTAAGACCCATCTTTAACATGAAAGCCATTCGAACCTGCAGACAAGCAGTAAAAGCATCCCTCTCTGGTGAGGATGTCCAACTAAGCTGTCGGTTGGTAAAATACATATCTGTTGTAGAAATAACCATGAAAAAGGCAGGCCCCCTGGTCACAGATTGAATCACAGCTGAACTGTTTGCGGCTCCTTGAGCCAACCCATAGAGGCTAACGCATGTATTGTTGGCCTAAATAGGAAACATAGTATTATCAGGACTAGCAGACCCCGCGCTCTAAAGGACTGTACAACTGTTGTAGAACTGTTACTTTAGCAAACGTTAAAGATTACCACATTTTGCATCCAAAATTGCAATTATTAGGTCCGCACCCTGTACTTTCTCTTTTTTCACACCCTTAGCCTGACCAATAACGTCCTTTGTATTTCAATGCTACTTTTGGGCTTTACTGAGATTTTCTCATTTTAACGTGTTTTTTTAACAATGATTAATTTTAAGTGTATGGAAATATGTAATGTACGATTGTAAAGGTTTTAATTAACTGCTCAATAAACTAAATCTGAATCTGAATCCTCACTGACTTCAACTGAACAACACACTTGGCGCTGCTGCAGTCGTACAGTCCACTTGTGGGGCACACAGGCCACCAGCAAACATTTATCCCGGGTATAGTCGGCCTACTACAAGGGCCCACCGCTCCAGGAGCCTGGTGGCTACGACGGGTACAAAGGACGTAGGTCGCACTGCGCAATCGGGTAGTACTGAGAGTCCTTAGGCACACTTGCTTGGCTTGTCTCTGTCTAACGGGCCCTACACCAGGGCAGTTACAGCAGTACCTTCCACAATCCGTTCCTCCTTCAGATTTGGCATTTCCTTCACTTACCCAAAGGCAGGATTTCTTGGCACTCAGGACAATCCTGTAATTGCTCCTTCAGATTGGCCTCCAGGTGACGTTGCCTTCCCTCTTGGTAGTTGGCTGTCAGTGCAAAATCAACCCTTGGCTGCATAGTAGTATGTGAGCACTCTGCGGAGTACTCCCTCCTTAGTAGAAGAGATCACAACCACAATGAATCTTGAGTTCCCATGGATAATACTCATTTTGCAGACGGGGTTGTTTATTCTACGTCTGCTACCGTGGAGCTGGTTTGGGTTGGTTTCCCTTTTCATGTGTCCTGGTGAGGCCACCCTTCAGGCCTAGCCTCTGCTGGCCTGGCCCTGTCCAGCAGGACAGGTGGCGTGCTCACCACAGAAGTACAGAGGTGAAAGCAGGCTGCAGCCAGCTATTTATGACCCCTCTTCACAGAGATCAGGAAGAGAGACAAGAATCTGTGCCCCTTCAAACGGCTCCTTTCCTTTGAAACAGATACTGCAGGCCTCACCTCGTACCCTGATGGAAGCTGCAGTCACAGTCATTTACAGCCTACTGCATCAGGAAGGGCCCTGGCACTTCAAAGGAAGCCTGTTTCCTCTTTCCTCACCATAGCCTCTGGTGCTCTTCCCCTCCCATCTAAGAGCTGCCAGCAATACACATATGTACTCTCTGGAGAAAACAACATCCCCCCATTGGTATATTCTGGTCCAGGCACTTGACTTCCATAATGGAACCAGTGGACATGTATCACTCATGCCAGACACACTTTCACAGCTTGTCATGTTCAGAGTTGCTGTTCATTGTGAGCAGCAGAACTTTGTATGAATGGACCTGTGAGCACACATTTATGTATCACAGGTACAGTCTGTCAGTCTAATTCATCAACCATGGTACACTGCCACCACTGTGCTCCACCGATGAAACCTGTGATAGGGACGGTAGTCCCCTGTCACTATGAGGGTACGCTTGGTGTGCCCTTCCCATTTCAGGATTAAGTTCAGAACCTATCATTGTCAAAAGAACGGGCTAGTTCAATGGACACACACGGGATGAGAGTGTGGCACAACCCAAAAAATTAAAAAAACATCACCACAGGTTTCCGGTTTGAGTATGCAGGGCAGCGGACACGACTATACAGCCTGCGGGAGACATACCTGTCCCTACAACTCACTATAAAAGTAATGGCAGTATAGAAGTGTACAAGTAATGCTGTCGCTATGCACTTCTGGATTAGTTGTATGGTAATGAGAACTGGAGTTGCAAGAAAAAAATTACAACGGCACTACAAATTTTATTCTGAAGATTTAAGGGGCTTTGTGGTATAGCAATAGATAATTTTCTCCAGTAAACCCCCACATTCTAAGCGCTCTTTGGTTTGGGGAGCTGTTTCTTTGAATGACCTAGCTAAAGTGCATTGGCAGTGTTCCCCTTCCAGTTACAGAAGCAACACACAATCAACATGCCTAGGGTCAGATGGAAGTAATTTTTGACTGGAATCAACGGAGAATAATGTTTAGGGCACTAAGGCACATTGAGGATCCAGAGACAAGGACTAATCTAAGTAAAAACAAATGTTTTACTTTTGTGTGTGGAAGAAACTGTCTGACCAAATAATTTACTTACTACTCGACTTTAAGCTGTGCCTGTGTAAAAAAGATCATCTTTGTGTTGAGTTGGTTAAGTTGAAGCCAGCTCAACTCTAGTTCTGGCAAACACTAAAATGAATTGCTATATCCATTTGCGAACACATACTTTTGGGTGTCATGTGTGTGTCAGCTGAGTAGGATTGGTAAATTAAGTTACTTCCTTTGATATGTTTTTATAACAGTTTCATGTAGACAATGACAAAACACAATACACGCTACATATAATAACACTTAGATGGCCTCACAAATGACTCAAAATGACAGTTGAAAACAATTGAGACGTTCGCGCTCTGGGTGAATACAAATATGGTAGTTGTTAAACAAGTTAAACACATGTTCTGTGTTCCAGTGCTTCGGTGCTAAGGGCCTAACAAGTGAGAGCTTGCAACTGCAGTCTTATGTGGCCCTCCAACTCCTTCCTGCCCCATGTGGAAAAACTGAAAACTCGATTTCCCCCTTTTTAGGTCTCGCCTAGGCAGCGCGCATACGCTGCTCTAGGGTGGCCTTTAGCCATCGGTCTTCACTTTTGAAGCACTGCACTCGTGCTTGTGGCGGACTCCACCTTGTGGGAGCGAGCAGCGGCACGCCACAAGCAAGAGTGCAGTTCTTGAAAAGTGAAGACTGCTCTCCCAAGCGCACGCACGCATACCACTCGTGGGCTCCATCTGTGTTTTTTTGTGTGCGTTTCTAGATGTGCTCCACATTTGTGCCCCACAAGTGGTGCTTCTTCGGCAAATGGCTCTGATCGCATTGATGACTTTCTCTGGGGAGAGGCTGTTTTGAGTATTTGTGACATGGGGTGTCATTTCCCGGAAGAGGTTTGCCAGAGTGTCTGGTTTTACTGTATGCAGCTGCCTTTGGTGAAAGATTGTGCGTCTCATTTTACTGACAGTTTGCATATGTGGCTAGAGTGATTTCTTTACATGGGATTCGTATTCTTTCACGGGAATGTTTTACTGACAAGTATTCACGCAACTCTAAGCTTTTCTACACCAAGCCTCGTTCATTAATTTCCTCTGACTTGGTGGTTTTGTTTATGTATTTTGTTCTGTTGAGACTGTTGTCTTACGTGGCTATGTTACTGGATAGCTGTGTACATGTTTGGCGAGGAGAGAATATATGTCGTAGATATTTTGTGGGATTGTTTTGAACTGCCGTTTGTCTGCGAGTTAATATTTTCGATGCGGTTTTAATGGGAGGGGTGTTATGTGTCTAGTTTATGAGACATGATTCACTTATTCATGTTTCTTTTGTGTGCAGGCTTGTGCATCCCTTGTGTGGTTCTTTTTTTAACTGTGCTGTGTGCGTGTGTACAGCTTGTGGAGATTACATTCTGGTTTTTCGGTGTATCTTTTGTCGGCGCGTATATTATAAAGAGTTTACTTTCGGTGACAATGTGCATGTGGGGCAGTATTTTGAGGACTTAAGCTCGGGGGCACATTCTTTTGTGTGGCTATGTTTTGACTTTTGAGATGGTCAGTTTTACACAAGTGACTCTGCGTCTCTTCGGGTGGAGGGGGGTGTTCAGGTCCTTCACTTCTTTCTGCCATCAGAGCACCGAACAGAGGCCCTGGCAAGCCCTCAGCAGTGCCTACAGCTCCATGAGATCGTCAGCGTGAGAGTGACTCGCGGGAGCCGCCATGTTGCGCATTTCTCACTTCTGCCGAAAACTGTTCACAGAGCTCTCAGATGGCGATGTATCACCCAGCAAGTTGTTCCTCTCTTGTAGAGAAATCCATATATGATCTTTATACCTCTGGATGGCGGTGGTTATGCAGGATATTTGACGGATTGACGGCGGGATCAACTTGTGCATGTATATTCCAATGTGCACTGCTTACTAAAGGAAGTGCATTTGATATATGTTCTGGGCAGGGAGTCACGTTTGATATATGTTCTGGGCAGATCCACTTATTGTTGACTCTTATGTATTTATATAGTTATACATGTATACATTTCCTTAATTTTGTGTTTGTTTCTACAGCTATGTACCTCTGTGATGCAGTTACATTGTTTCTCCTGTTGCCAAAGAAACCTTGGAATTAAATGACAGCTTATTAACCATTTTAATACTTAACTTCTCTATAACATAGCTTACAAACAATTGCAAAGCCAATAGATCTACCTAAACACTTATAAGGTCTCAAAGGCTAGACCTATTGGCTATGCCAATGCTTGTTTTCTGAAGCCAGGAACTTGGAAATATATGCACCTGGCACAGGCTTGGCTAGTAAACTGTCAGTCATTCTCACCAGTATTGCTGATGTCAGCCTACCAGTCCTGGACGTCATCCAATTCCGCACAGTAAGACCGCAACACTGACTGCGACCACGCTCCCGACAATAAGACATGTAAGTCCTTGCTGGCATCGTCCAGCTCAGGGGATGCAGACCCTAGGGAGAGAAGAAGAGAGGATAGGCATTTCAGCAAGATGATCGAAAGTTTCCCATGCAACAATTCTGCAATGGCCAAGCACAACTGGTACTGTGATCATCCTGCAAAGGTTTGGAAAATCCCAGTCAGAGAAATTTCAATGGAAGAAACATGTTCTTCTTTGAAGACTTATCCAATTAAATATTTTTGACTTGAATCAATTACCCCAAACCAAGCTGTTGAAATGAAGATTGCCATGATGAAAAAAAGAAACTAAAAATGACACACCGAATTACTCTACTTGTAGAAGAAGTTTGATATGGCAACAAAACAAGCTACTTACGTTACACAATCCTTCCACACTTTGGGCAGGTATTAATTGAACAACAAAATCTGTGGGGATAGTGTTCCATGATTGCCAGTAATTTTTTATTGGTAACAACAATCGGAAGGCCTTTTGGACAGGCACCTTTACCTGGGGACGAACTGAGCATGTTGTTTTCATGTGGTTGCTGGATTTGGCTGACACTGAACTCATTGAGCATGCGCCAATGAGCCTGCTTCTGTCTCTACTTGACAATCAAGTGAGTCTTCTCAGTGGCAGCCAAATTTCTCACCCACCCATCGTGTAGACAGCTTGAGCCCAGTGAGGGAGAGGAGTACTGAGCCATAGAGGAAGAAGCAGGAAGCGAATATGGTGCTTGGTATGGAGGGCTGGGATTAATGCACAGACAACATTGTGGTTGCCCTTATTCTTTGCAGATTAATTGTCTTAAATGCCATCCAGATGTATATAGTTGTTTAGGGAAAACAAAAAAATGCTCCTCAGTAATTCACTTTTGTTTCCTTTCTTCCTCCCAGGGAGCATGTGTTTGCTCCTCCTTCCAGATGGCATCCCTCGATGAAACCAAAAGGGTATCAGGTAATATTGAGTGAATGAATACACAAAATAAAGTTAGTTCTCTTTGTTTTCCTTTTTTTCTATATTCAAAAGCTAGTGATGGAGCGGGTAAAATGTTTTCTTTTTATATACCCAATCCATTTATATATGTTTATATTAAAATGATTAATGATTAATTTTAACAATTAATAGTTTGATGTGAAAGAACTAAACCAACCTTATTAACGGAAAGAATACACGTGGGAATGCATTTGCATGGCTAAAATAATAGGTGAACTAAGTTTGTATGCATATTAAAACGATAAATGTTGCTTGAGTAATGTTATTGTGATTTGCTCTTAAATAAACCAGCATTAACGGCTTTGGATGTTGCATAGGACTAGATAAATGCATACACATAAGGGTATTAGCAAGGGAATATCACTGTTTTAATCATTTCCATGTATTAATTACGATTTTTGTGTTTCTTTGCTTAAGTTGACTATTCTGGCCTACCAAAAGATGGCCGCCGACTGAAACCTAACTAAAGTACAATACTTCATCATTTGAACAATGGAGAAAGGCGCCTGCACTGATTTCTTTCGTGTCCCTTGTGTGACCTGTCAGACCATGCCCATGAAGACTACCCTGGGCAAGGTGCCAATGCCCCTGAACTGGAAGAAAATGTTACAATTGGGAATCTGAACTATCGAACCCGACTTGGTTTCAACGAACTGATACATTTAGGACCACGGATCTTTCTTTCCCATACATTTGCTTTGAGACTTTTCCCACATGGGAAAATTTGAAAATGTTTCCTGATGTGCCGAGATGTATTTGAATTTGGCCAATCATATTCCTGTGAAATGAGAAATGTAACATTTGGTATGTAAATTTTAGTATAAATATTAGTAGACTAGAGAGGGAAAAAGAAGCTGCTGACGGAGAACCGATGATCAGAGATCCTTATGCTGACGGAGAGGACGGTGACTTTATATGATAAACAAAAACTCTGACGAATTTACTGAGGACCAGTTCTGACTTAGAAAACGACAATTAGCCAGAATAGGTAAATATGACAAAAGATGATATTGCATTATTAAGATTTAACCTGCATTTAAATTAGATAAAGAAAATCATTATTTGAACTAATGTGTTGGGTGATTATTTCATTGAAATGTTTAGTGATTAGTTTGAGAGTTAAAGTATCATTGAACTAAATAACAACTAAATGATTCGATCGACCTATTGATGGAGGAATCATTAGGGTGATTCAGGAGAAGTGGTTTCCTTTATCAAAGAAAGCAGTTTGGTTCGGAACTGATGTCCCTTTGTAGGCACGGATAGTTTGAGAGAATGAATGTTGGTGTTATGGGCTCCACCAGCGTATGAAGTGTGTATGTGCGTGTGACTGAGAATTCATTCTGTCCGTGGAAGTAGGGGGAAATTGAGTAACCCGAACTGCACCAGTATTTCTGGTAGCTAGAGATGGTTTTTATTGTTTTGGTTTAATGATTTTGCATGTATATAGCTTATTGATTATTGATTGGTATTGATATATGTACTAACACTATATGTTGAAGTCGTATTGAGTTTTATGTTGTCTGGACGGCTTCTGGGATGTAGGAAGTCGGGAATTGGTAACAGTTCCGTAGCAGAGCAGAGGTAAGCGCTGCTCTCGGGAAAGACGGGATTGTGGTTGCCCGTAGGTACACGGGAGAAACGTGTGACAATTGAAGTTGCACGACACATTGTCTGGGTTTGATTCGGTAGCATCGCCGAGTGTTACCATTAGTGATATTTTCTGTGTGAGAGAAGTGTCAATGATAGCAAAGGGTTACCTGTGAAATTTTGGTCTTAGGTACCAGGAAACCAATTGGCATACCGATAACGCTTATCACTGAAAAGGTAGCAGGTGTTCTCTGAGCTTGAGTGAAGGACAAAGTAGAGGTAAGCGCTGCTTTGTTAACACGTGACATAATTCTGTAGTAGGACAGACTGTTCGTTGTTCTCGGAAAAGACAGGATTCTGTGTGAATGAACCACATTTTCTTGTGTGAAAGTGCGTGAATGAAATAGCATTCGGGTTAATTGTGAAACTCTGGTTTTATTTCTCAGGAGCATTGCGTTTCCAACTATGTGTCTTAAAACTGGAGAAACAGTTAATTGATGCTTGGTAGAAGGGTGAAGTAGAGGGATGTGCTACTTTATCAACGGAAGTAATGATTCTGTGGTAGGGCAGAGGTAAGCGCTGATCTCGGGGAAAACAGGATTCTCGTGGGAAAGGTCTATTACTATTCTGTGGCTAGCGAAGCAGACAATGGAGATGTTTATATGTTGTAACTAACAGTATTGTAAAATTGAAACAAAGTCTACCGAGTAGTTTTGTAAAGGAGGGGTAGACTGGAGACAGGAGTCGGGAGCAGAAGCTGCAGCAGCGACTGCTGACGTCAGAAAGACCGCGCTGGGATTGGACAGCTAGTCAGAGGTGTAAAACGCTCTGAATTGGTACGTCAGTGTAAAACCGCGCTAGGATTGGAGAAGTACAGGGTGACGTAGACGCCCCAGGATTGGTGCGTTAGTGTGAGTCACGCAGGGATTGGAGATTGTGACAGTGACGTAGACGTGCCAGGATTGGTGCGTGAATAAGAGTCGCGTTGCTATTGGACGAAAAGATCGTACAGTTGAAGAAAAGACTAAAGGGTTCACGAGAGAAAGGAAGATGTATTATCATTCACCTGAGGAAAAGAAAAGGTCCTTGTTTAGTAAAATAAAAGGATGGTTTGTGAAAGACAAAGAGATTGTGACTAGGGAAGGACAGTTACTTCCTCCGACAAAAACACCCGCATCCTTTATGGTTGCGAAATATGGATAACATACTTGCATTTGGTTAGACAATTGGGCAAAGTATACAAAGGAAGACGGAGTTTTAGCGTTTCCCTAAATTGGTTCATTTAATTTGGCAATTTTAAGAAACTTACGGTAAAGAATGATGGCCTTAGATCCGCGGCCTAGACCAACACAGTTTGAGGCATTGACTGAGTGGGAAGACGAAATGCATGAGCGAGAAAAACAGAGAAATGGCAGTAGATATAGATATATGTTCGGACGGCCAAATGATCGCGAAACTCATTGTGATCGAATGAGAAGGTGGCAAGACGCCAGTATGACTGAAGGACTGTTTCCCGTAAGAACTGCAGGGGAAAATGAAGGAAGGAAATGTATAGAGAAGAGGCATAATGTAGAATCTAGAAGGTATGGAGCAAACGAGATAGAGGATGATGTCCTAGATGATATGTTTTACAAAAGCCCACCTCCGTACAGACAGGAATTAGAAACGCTGACTTCAGGTACTCTCGTGAGGGAAACTCTGCGAATCATCAAGACAGAAGTTATGACACCAGAGGTAAAGAGAAGGAATTCTCTTAGAGAAAGAGATGAAAAATAAGGTTGAGAGTGAAAATTCGAGGGAATTAGCAAAAACCACGTTAGAACTGACAGAGAAAATAAGAGAATTAACTAAAAATCTAGAAGCAGTTACAGTCCCTGTAACCATAGGTCCAGTTATGCCCATTTTTGAGAAGCAAAAGGAAAGTGAGCATGGTCTAACAGTTCCGTATGTGAGCAATAGACAAGTGGAACAACCCCTAGTGAGAGCAAATGAGAATCCTTGGAGACACACCATGAGTGAAGGTGAACTACATGTGTCAAATAACCCATTTTATAATCCTGATACTGTAGAAAGAAACAGAATGGTAGGGAGACCAATATTAGAACCACAGAGAATGACAGAACCAGGGAATGTAGAAAAATCAGTAGGTATAACTACAGACGAATTGAGCGAATGGCTGAAGGGCTTGCAAGGTAAAGAGAAGGAATCCCAAACCATTGATGTGGCAAAATTATGCATGGTGTTAGAAGAATTAATAGTAGGGACTATCCCCACTAAGAAGCTAAAAAATTACCAGGATGAGGAGTTGTTATTCCTATGTAAGAGTGTCACTTGGAGAGCAAAGAATTTACATGACAGGCTAGCAGAAATAGCAAGTGAAATGGGAATTGATATGGACAAGGTAAAAGCTTTACAGAAGCCTTACCGAGTGGATTTCACGGAAAAGGATATTGAAAATCTGAACACTGCAGGACGAATAGGGCAGATTAAGGACATAATCACAGTGTTGAGGAAATGGGGAGATGTGGACAAATGGAAAAGCAGGTGGTATAGGAAACGGTATGATACCTCAGACAGAACTTTTCCAGCATTTCCGATGAGAGAAAAGGAAAAGATAGTGACAGAATTTCCCATGAGAGAGATTCCAGGAGGGGGATATGTGCATGTCCCATGGACAAGACAGGACATTTTGTCATTTACAAATGACTTCCCTCGATTGCGAGAAAAGCCCGTCGAGTGGTACAGACAGGTAGACAGATTTGTTAAGTTGTCAAAAGTACTGTGGATTGATCTAAATAGCTTATTTGATATAATAGTGCCAGCAGATTTATGGGCAGAATGCAAAATAGTCATAGACTGGCCAACTAAAGAATACCCAAGAGCACCAGACCCTGAGGTAATGAAGAAATTATAACAAGTTATGGTATTTTTGAAAAACAAAGTGCCTCCCAAAGAAACAGATTGGGTTAAAATAGATCGAACACATCAGGAAGTGAAAGAATCAGTTCATGCTTACTATGAAAGGCTAATATTAGTTTTCAAACAGTTTAGTGGAGATGACAATCTGGGAGAAAAGGATCTAAGTCATTTTGTGTACAGATTTGTGTATGGTTTGCGTCCCGAAATCGGGGAAATGGTCAAGCAGCACACCGTAGACTGGCAAAGCAAGAAAATAAATGAGATCCTAAGACATGCTAAATACTTTAGTGATGAGATTGAGGCAAAGCAGCGAAAACTAAAAGAAAAGGCAATGTGGGCTCAAATGAAAGTCGCAGAAAGACAGGAAGCTCAGCTGGTCGAACAAGCCAATAACCCAGGAATCAAACCAAGATTTGGCCCAGGAAAGGGAAAGGGTAATATAGAAGAAGCTAAAAAGTTTCCATGCCACAATTGCGGAAGGTTAGGACATTGGAAATCCGAGTGTAAATACCCACCGAGTACTAATAATGAAAATCCATCATTGAATCCACAGGTGCAGTGTGAGGTGAGCGGCCCACCGCAACAACAGCAGAAGGCTGTTAATCCAGAGAATCAGGTGCCAAAACCGCCACTACCGCAAAGCAGGAACACCCAGAAATATAACTAAGAAGTGGGATTCTACAATGAAGAACAGGTAAACAAACCGCAACGCGCGAACGCTGTGTCCCAATATTGGCTGCGAAATGACGAGAGGGAGTCAGAGGAGAATTATTGACGGTGCCGAAGAGAGGAAGAAGAGTGCGTACTTGGCGCAACTCTAGAAATAGATCAGACAGGACCATTTGTGGATGGGAAAGTCAATGATGAAAACATTACTTTTCTAGTAGACACTGGAGCTACGCGATCTACTGTCAGGTCAGCAGATGTGAAAAATCTTCCTTTCTCGGATGAAACAATCCAAGTAGTTGGTGTGTCAAACACCCAGATTAGAACCTACCTTACCGAACCGGTAAAGGTTAAAATAGGGAAATTCACAGACATGCACCGATTTGTGGTGGTGCGATAATAGTCCTGTGAATTTGTTAGGAAGGGATCTTCTGTGCAAGATGAATTGCACTATATTCTGTACTCCAGATGGAATAGCCTTTGAGACACCAGATGAGATGTGCTGTATAAAATGACAATAGCTAACCAATAAAATGGAATTACAGGAATTTATGCAGTATTTAACCCAGATGAATTACCCAAAGAATTGAAGCAGTCAGTGAAGGCAGGAGTCTGGGATTTTACTGGAGAAGATGTAGGCCTTATGAGAAATATAGATCCAGTAAAGATTACACTAAAAGAAGGAGTAGTTTATCCAAACATTCCCCAATATAGACTGACACCTGAAATAATTGAAGGAGTGACACCTTTAAGTGAGAAAATGATCCAACAAGGGGTGTTGAGGGAAATAATGAGTAGTCCATGTAACTCACCTATAATGGGACTGAAAAAGCCCAATGGGGAGTTCAGGATTGTGCAGGACTTGAGAAGGATTAACAAGATTGTTGTGTCATGTTGTCCCATTGTTCCGAATCCATCAGTGATTTTGTATCAGATTCCCCATGATGCAGAATGGTACACAGTAATTGATTTGTGTCATGCTTTCTTTTCCATTCCGTGGCATCATGACAGCCAGCCGATTTTTGCATTTCGGTTTGGAGAGCGTATTTTGGCATGGTGCCAAATCCCACAGGGGTACACAGAGAGCCCCTCCATTTTCAATCAGTTGCTAAAGAAATCTCTGGAAAGTCTAACCATGCCTGAAAATTCAGTTCTGGTCCAGTATATTGATGACCTATTGGTGGTGTCAAAAACACGCGAAGCTTGTGAAACGGACACAATAGCTTTGCTGAATCATTTGGCAGATGGAGGACTAAAGGTATCTCCGACAAAATTGCAATTCTGTAAAAAAGAAGTACAATATTTGGGACATACCATTGAAAAAGGGCTGAGAAAGGTAACCATAGACAGAATCAGAATTATTAGAGGAATGAGAGCCCCAATGACCCAAAGAGAGGTGAGAATGTTCCTAGGGATGATTGGTTACTGTCGTCAGTGGATAAGTAACTTTTCCCTGATTGCCAAACCATTGGTAAAATTGACAAAAAGTGAGGTTAAAGACCCCCTTGAATTAAACAAAGAAGAATTGGCTGCATTCAGACAGTTAAAAAACAGCCTTTGCGAGGCCCCAGCTCTGGGAATGCCAGACGATGAGAAAGAATACAAATTATACTGCAGTGAGAGAAATGGATGTGCACTCTCAGTGTTAATACAGAAACATGGAAGGCAAAGGAGACCAGTTCCATATTTTTCGTCAATGTTAGATCCAGTGGCGGTAGGTCAGCCAGGATGTCTGAAAGCAGTAGCTGCTACATGCCGAAGCCTAGAGCAGAGTGAACGAATCGTGATGGGGTATCCAGTAAGAGTGTTTGTATCTCATAATGTGGCGCTCCTTTTAACAAGGAGCCGAACACAGTTCATGTCACATAGTCGGCTGACTAAGTATGAGAAGGTCATTCTAGGTCAGCGGTACTCAAAGTACGGCCCGCGGGCCAGTTGCGGCCCGCCAGCCCTTTCCATGCGGCCCTCGTGTAAAACAACAGACAGTTGGGAATCAACTGCAATTCCGCCTGTTGTGATTCCTCGGGGGCCGCATTTACTGGGTAAAGGATGAAAGAAGCATGCGCAAAACCAGTGCCTCGCAAGCAGAGGTGCTACTAGAGCCAAATTTCGGCGGGGGGGGGCTGAATCTTTAAGCTATAGGCAGAGTGGAGCTGATTTGGTGGGGGGCTGAATCTTTAAGCAATAGGCAGAGTGGCGCTGCAGGGGCTCTTAGAAGGGGTGAAACAACAGCGAGGCCTCATTAACATGCAAATGGTCTTTTAAAGACCTGTGAAGTGCTCGGGTGCGGCTGTGTGTGGCCCGGGAAGCTGTCTCATCCCGAGCTGCCACACACGGGGGGGCGGCGGGGGTGGAGGCTGAAGCCCTTTGAGTCCAATTGGTGTTGCGCGCCTGCTCGCAAGTTCACCCGCAAAAGGTCATCCTACTGCAGCTTCCATTAAGAAACAAACTTGACATACATCTGTTGGTAGGTATATAATATATCTTATTTTGGGCAAGAGCATGAGAAGGAGAAACTTTCTAACTGCCGCGTTAAAAAGCCCCCTTGATTTGTTTGCTTTGAAGTGGTGGTTAAATGATTGTAAATAGATATTCCTTCTTGCCACATACTGCTCCAAGCAAAGATGTGAATAAACATGAGAAATGAAGCATAGTTATATTTGTCCACTGATGTTGCTGGACTGTGCTTGTTTTCCATTTTACAAAAATAAATGACAGTAAAATATTTTTAAAGTACGTTTGGCCCATATTCAGGGGGCTTGTATTTTTGGGCTGGCAACTGCCAAAGATCACCGATGACGCCAAAAATCAGTACACAGAATCTAATCTTCAACCAGTTACCACTGACAGGTCAGCATGGCCTGTAGAACTTGGCGGGTTTTAGAATGGGTGCATGTTTAATTTTCGTCACAAGGACAATGAGTTCTCAGACAGAGAGCGGCAGAGAGACGGAGAGGGAGACCGAGGGAGAGAGAGGCAGAGAGACGTAGAAGACGGAGGGAGATGGAGAGGGAGGGAGGGAGACAGGGAGCGAGACAGAGGGGGGGAGACAGAGAGAGGGAACAGAGGGAGAGAGAGGGAGGGAGACAGCGAGAGGGAGGGAGACAGAGAGAGAGAGAGACAGAGAGAGAGACCGAGAGAGAGGGAGACAGAGAGGGAGGGAGACAGAGAGGGAGGGAGACAGAGGGGGAGGGAGACAGAGGGGGAGGGAGACAGAGGTAGACAGAGGGACACAGAGGGAGACAGAGGGACACAGAGGGAGACAGAAAGAGGGAGACAGAGAAAGAGGGAGACAGGGAGAGAGAGAGTGAGACAGGGAGAGAGAGAGGGAAACAAAGGGAGGGAGACAGAGGGAGACAAAGGGAGGGAGACAAAGGGAGGGAGACAAAGGGAGGGAGACAGAGGGAGGATCGGGAGGGGGAGACAGAGAGAGGGGGAGACAGAGAGAGGGGGAGACAGAGAGAGGGGGAGACAGAGAGGGAGGGAGGGAGACAGAGAGGGAGGGAGGGAGACAGAGAGGGAGGGAGGGAGACAGAGAGGGAGGGAGGGAGACAGAGAGGGAGGGAGACAAAGGGACACAGACAGAGGGAGACAGAGAGAGACCGGGAGACCGGGAGAGAGAGAGTCCCTGTTTGGCAGTATGTCGTATGCCCAAATGGGCTGCTATATATGAGACAGCACGTTGCGTACGATATACTGCCAAACAAGGACTCGGGGAACTTTCATTCGCATACTACTGACTGTGTGAGCCTCTGAGGAAGAGAGTCATCGAAACGCGTCGGGCTCAGTCAGGTGTGAATAATTACAGGCAAGCGCAACGAACCATACCTAATAAAAGCTTGTGGGGAAAAGCAGCTTGTGTTCAAGTGCGGTTCTTCTGATGGACAAATCCCCAATGAACTGTATACATATGTGTGTGTGTATGCTGGGTCTGGTGTCTCAGTGGACGAATGTGTCCGCTGCAGGGGTCTGTGTTCAACCTCATGGTCAGTTTTTTTTTTTTTGCTCTAGCCCCGCCCCCTCCACCACTGACCCCGCCCCCACCGGTGCGGCCCTCGGCCACAAACCACCCTGTAAATTTGGCCCCCGAGAGAAAGTTTGTGAGTACCCCTGTTCTAGGTGCAACCAATGTGAGTCTGGAAAGATGATGAATGTGAATCGAGCTACACTTTTGCCTGATGCAGAGAGAGTGGAGGTAAGAGATGATGTTGATCATGATTGCTTGGATGTGCTTGACTTTTGCACGAAACCTCGACCAGACGTAAAAGATTTACCATTGCCAGAAAGTGATTATGTGTTGTTTGTGGATGGGTCGTGCTTGAGAACAGACGAAGGATTGTTGAGCGCGGCCTATGTTATATGCACAGTTGCTGCAGTCATAGAAGCATCACACTTGAAAGGAGTTAAATCTGCTCAAGTAGCAGAACTAGTGGCATTGACAAGGGCATGCAAAATTGGGAAGAATGTAAGAGTGACTGTGATAACAGACAGCCAGTATGGCTTTGGAGTTGTCCACGATTTTGGCCAACTTTGGCTGCAGAGAGGTTTCCTGACCTCAAGTGGAACTCCTATAAAGAATGCAGAAGTGGTGGGAAAATTGCTTGAAGCAATACAGTTGCCAAAGGAACTGTCAGTGGTAAAATGTGCTGCTCATAGTCAAGGTAGCGATTATATCACTACTGGGAACCGATATGCCAATGACATGGCTCAGTACTGTGCCCGAAATCAGTATTCAATCAATAGAGCAAAGGAGAAGGAGATGTTTTCTTGCTCCATAATGTCTACTAACGTTGTGGGACCATGGGAAGAAGTGAGGCAGTTGCAAGATGAAGCAGGAGATGAAGAAAGGAAGCAGTGGGTAAAAGCAGGTTGTGCACCAAGGGAGAAAGATCATGTGTGGGTCTATCGGGATGGAAGACCAGTAATGCCTGATAGCATGATGTCAACCATGGCATGGATGTATCATGGCCAAGGACATCTGGGAAGAGATGCCATGATAAGGGCTTTTAAGCAGACCTGGTACAATGCAAAATTCAGGTTGATAGCAGAGAGTCTCTGTCAAAGATGCCTAATATGTCAGCAGTACAATCCTGGAAGGAAAACAGTGGTGAGCCTAGGCACAATAGGCCGATAGGGAAGACCCTTCACCAGAATGCAAATAGATTTCATTGAAATGCCCCCTTATAACAAGTTGAGGTATGTTCTGGTGGTAGGTTGTCTGTTCTCCAGGTGGGTGGAGGCATACCCAACAAGAAGAAATGATGGAATCACAGTGGCCAAGCTCTTGTTGAGGGAATTCATCCCAAGATACGGGTTCCCAGTGACCATAGAATCAGACAGAGGAAGACACTTTTACAATGAGATCATGGCATTGATTTGTGTAGCATTGGGTGTACAACAAAAACTACATTGTGCCTATCGACCAGAGGCTTCTGGTGTGGTTGAACAAATGAATGGTACGATCAAAAACAGAATAGGGAAAATGTGTTTAGCCACAGGAATGAAATGTCCTGATGTCTTGCCTCTAGTCTTGATGACAATCAGATCTACTCCAGACAGAACTACAGGTTTGAGTCCTCACGAAATTATCATGGGACGAGCCATGAGACACGTATTTGTTCCAGTCAACAAATTGATGACAATAACTGATGACATGATTTTGGATTACTGTAAAGGCCTGGCTGACGCAGTCCATTCTGTGTTTCACTAGGTTGGAGCGGACGCCACCACCCTTGAGAGAAAATCAGCCCATGACCTGAACCCAGGTGACTGGGTGAGAATAAAAGTCCACAGAAGAAGGAATTGCTTGGTTCCAAGGTGGGGAAGGCCAAGGCAAGTTATCTTGACCACAACAACTGCTGTGAAGTGTGCTGGACTGAAAAATTGGATACATGCAAGTCACACTTTGAGAGTTCCAAATCCAGCAGATAGCATGGGAAAGGAATATTTCGATGATTCGGAATCAAGTGCTGATTCAGACAATGAGAATACAAAGACAAAAGAAAATCCTGAAAGGGGGGAAAAGGAGCCAAGACTAGTTCCAACTCCAAGAGAAGAAATTCTTAGGAAGAGATTGCAGATATCAGATGGTTCAGATTCTGGAGACGAGCAAAACGCCAGTGGCGAGCACAGAAAGAAGAAGAGAAAAGAAAAGAATGTCTCGTCAGAAGTAACATTTACACCAGATGAAAGAGTAGAAGAAGTTCCACCTGAGAAAATTCTTGAAGGAGAAGAAGGGACTGAAATAGAGAGAGAGGGACAGATTTCTGCGGAAGACCCCCGAGGAGGTGTAGGGACATCCAACACTGAGATAGGTGAAGGGACAATCAGCAAACAGAAAGATTGTGTGTGGGAGACCCGAGGAGGGACAGAAGTAGGGCCAACACAAGAGGTGGAAAAAGTAGCTGGTGGAAAAGAAAAGTCAAATGAGACAGAATCTGAAGACAGTGAACCAGAAGGTTGAGTTCTGAGGAAGAGAAATTGGATCGAAGAGAGAAACAGTAAAGAAGGCAAAACAAGAAGAAATGCTAAAGGAGACCTTTGGCCAAACAAAATAAAGAGACTGAGATATCGATTGACACGAGTCAAATCCTCAAAAGCTGAACAAGTAAACGAAGTAACAAGTCAGCACAGAGAAAAAGAGGGAGAGACAGAAGTGTCTGAAGGAAAGAAATGATCAAGAAAACCAAACCAGAAGTATAAGTCACCTGAATGGACGTACGTGGCGCTGCCTGAACAAGGAGAAGAGGTAGATAGTCAAGGAAATCCAGAGGAGACTTTACTGAAAGTGGTGGAGGAAGAAGAAACAGCGGAAATCCTGAGAGTTATCCTATCCGATATCGGAGAAGAAGCGGAAGATCAGGAAATTCTGTATGTGGATGATGAGAAGGAAGTGAAAAACGATGAGATGCCAAACTGAGTGATTTTAAGAAGGTCCTTGGAGAAAATATAAAATATTGAATAAGAAATTGAAGGATTTGGATAACCTGATAAGGGCCTAGCTCTTGCAGGAAAAGTACAAGAAGCGGAGTAGAAGAGGCTAAGTCAAAAGACACGGTCAATTTAACAAGATGGCTAACATAGATGATAACAAGAGTAGATGTACCTTTATGAGAAGATGGTGCAAGATGTGTTGTTGTTGTACAGGACTATTAATGCTTCTTTGGAGCGTACTCGCTCTATTGATCTCTTTCAAAGTAACTTTAGATACACTAGAAGGGCATACAGAGAATATGACTAATGTAGTGAAGAATTCACAAAAGGTAGTTCCATTTAAAACAAGCACTGAACATATACACAAGGATAGGTCTATAACTGATTTTTCTAGCAATGTATTTTCAAAGTTATTATATGAATATGTAAAGACAATGGATGTAAGGGATTGCTAAGTATGTATGCAGTTACCTGCCTCTGTTTCAGAAGGAGTGACTTATCATCACCTTCCAGCAACTTATGGAATAACATGTAGCGTTTTAACCAGTATATTTTATCAAATAGGGAAATTAGAATATAATCTGTCTAATATAGATAACATTCTTGGACAATTGCCCATGAATAATGAATTGAATCCAGCTAAAACTGCTAATGTATTAGGTGAGATTTTTATAGAGACTAAAGAACTAACCTTAGAATATATTTTTAGAAACAATTTAACTTGCAGTTTGAAGACAGAAGAGAAAACATTTCTAGATATGGTCGAAGAAAGGAGATTGAAAATTCATAAAAATGCAGAAGGACATAAAGTAGGGGAAAACATTTGGGAAATAGATGGGAAAAAGGAGACAAAGGGTGAAGCTAGACCAACAATAGCTATAGATTCACCACAGAAAGGCAAATTATGCATTATGAGGGAAAGATCCCAATATGATTATTATTGTATAGGGACAAGTGAGTGTCATGATACATATTTTATTGCATCTGGATAGGGATTTAGAGGCAGAGAAGATCCAGTTTTTCCTGGACTGTACTATATTTGTGGGAACAAGGCTTATTACAGGTTGCCCGACCATTGGTATGGCACATGTTATGTTGGCCTGGTCTTTCCAAAAATCTTTCACATGGATAGAGTAGAAAATAGTGGACCACATAACCTACTAATGCGTAGTAGAAGAGAAACTTGGTTAGAAATTGTAGTTGATATTTTCGGAGCCTTGATACCAGCAGTGGGAATATCTTTGAATGCAAATAATATTCGGAAATTGTCAACCATAGTGGATCGCTTGTCAACAAGCACCGCTGGAGGATTTCTTTTGGTAAATACTGAAATGGTTGCTATGCGTGCTATGATTATGCAAAATCGACTTCCCCTTGATATCTTATTGGCAAAAGAGGGTGGAGTCTGTGGAATGCTGAAAGTTCAACATTGTTGTACTTACATTCCTTATGAAAGCAAAGATCTAAAGGTATATATTAAAAATATTACAGAATTGCATGATGAAATAGTACCACTGGAGGTTGAAAGTATCTGGACTAAAATTAGTAATAATATGGCTGCTATTAAGACTTTCTTAGGTAAATTAGGTAGTACTATATTAGGGAAAATATTATTTCCATTAACGTGTGTGATTTTCCTATTATTAAGACTTAGATTAGGATGTATGTGTTGCAGACATAGAAGAAATAAAAAGAAAATTAGACGAGAAATTATCAAAAAGAAGGAAAAGAAACAAGAAAGAGATTTGAACGAGATAGAATTGGAAGAATGGAAGGAGTGTATGTATGACAAAACAAAAAGAGAAGATGAAGGAGAAACAGAATTTTAATTGAGCAAGAAAACATTTCGAATTTCCATTAAAAGGGAAAAATAAATTTTTGTGGGTTTTCTTTGTGGTGATAAAATCACCAAAGGGGGGATTGATGGAGCGGGTAAAATGTTTTCTTTTTATATACCCAATCCATTTATATATGCTTATATTAAAATGATTAATGATTAATTTTAATAATTAATAGTTTGATGTGAAAGAACTAAACCAACCTTATTAACGGAAAGAATACACGTGAGAATGCATTTGCATGGCTAAAATAATAGGTGAACTAAGTTTGTATGCATATTAAAACGATAAATGTTGCTGGAGTAATGTTATTGTGATTTGCGCTTAAATAAACCAGCATTAACGGCTTTGGATGTTGCATATGGCTAGATAAACGCATACACATAAGGGTATTAGCAAGGGAATAACACTGTTTTAATAATTTCCATGTATTAATTACGATTTTTGTGTTTCTTTGCTTAAGTTGACTATTCTGGCCTACCAAAATATGGCCGCCGACTGAAACCTAACTAAAGTACAATACTTCATCATTTGAACAATGGAGAAAGGCGCCTGCACTGATTTCGTTCGTGTCCCTTGTGTGACCTGTCAGACCATGCCCATGAAGACTACCCTGGGCGAGGTGCCAATGCCCCTGAACGTGAAAAAAATGTTACAATTGGGAATATGAACTGTCGAACCCGACTTGGTTTCAACGAACTGATACATTTAGGACCATGGATCTTTTTTTCCCATACATTTGCTTTGAGACTTTTACCGCATGGGAAAATTTGAAAATGTTTCCCGATGTGCCGAGATGTATTTGAATTTGGCCAATCATATTCCTGTGAAATGAGAAATGTAACATTTGATATGTAAATTTTAGTATAAATATTAGTAGACTAGAGAGGGAAAAAGAAGCTGCTGACGGAGAACCGATGATCAGAGATCCTTATGCTGACGGAGAGGACGGTGACTTTATAAGATAAACAAAAACTCTGACGAATTTACTGAGGACCAGTTCTGACTTAGAAAATGACAATTAGCCAGAATAGGTAAATATGGCAAAAGATGATATTGCATTATTAAGATTTAACCTGCATTTAAATTAGATAAAGAAAATCATTATTTGAATTAATGTGTCGGGTGATTATTTCATTGAAATGTTTAGTAATTAGTTTGAGAGTTAAAGTATAATTGAACTAAATAACAACTAAATGATTCGATCGACCTATTGATGGAGGAATCATTAGGGTGATTCAGGAGAAGTGGTTTCCTTTATCAAAGAAAGCAGTTTGGTTCAGAACTGATGTCCCTTTGTAGGCTCGGATAGTTTGAGAGAATGAATGTTGGTGTTATGGGCCCCACCAGCGTATGAAGTGTGTATGTGCGTGTGACTGAGAATTCATTCTGTCCGTGGAAGTAGGGGGAAATTGAGTAACCAGAACTGCACCACTAGTTTATAGCTTTCTCTCTCTATTTTCTTCTTCATTCCCACTTTTCCCTTAGTCTTCTTTAACCTGTGTGTTGCCACTGGGCAAACAAAACATATCAGTAGTCCAAGGTTTAATGACGTATTAGGTTTCTATATGACAGTGTGTTAGGGTGCCCTCACCTGGCTAATCTCTTTTGGGAGTAATTCCCAACCCCCTGTTTAGGTGAAAAAAGTTTGTATTACTTCTTTGAGTTGGAGGCATTTGCTAATCCCTAATGTCCTTAGACCCACTCTATTCTCCCGTCCTATCTCCTTTCTTATCCATGACGCCCACCTGGCCAGGCCAAAATCCACCAGGATTGTGGTGGGTCCTTCCTCATTGGCCGTCCCATCACATACTCACCACCTGGGGACCATCTTTATCCTCATCCTGCTGTCTTCCTTTCTCTGGTTGATCCACCTCTTGTCTGCTTCCCATTTTACACTTTTTCTCCTTCTGTGGCTTCTTCCTCTTTTCTCTTCCAGGTACATCTCCTTCACTTCCCTTTGCCACTGATCAAGTGTATTAGGTCCAAAGGTAAATAATATGGTTTAAACCTTCATGTGCTGGTTTCTTTTCACCTCAGGTGACGGATCTTTGTCACCGTATTTTTTATTTGAATAACTATTTCAGCATCACAAGTAAAATTTCAAAGTACAATTGCAAGTTCTATTAATGATGAGAGTTTGGATACGTTTTAAATGCTTTATTCTCCTTAGGGGATTAGTATTTTTTTTAATTCTTTGATTCAAATTAGTCAATCAGTCATTAGTAGGTTTACAAAAATGTCATAAAAAGGTTTGGTTAGAACAAATATTCAAATAATGCACTAAGTGCACCCCATAAAGGAATAAAACCCTATTCTTAAGAACAGGACCGAAATTTCAAGTTAAGTAGAACTCATGAAGAGTTCAAGTTCAAAAGAAAAGAGTGAGATCAGAAGAGCATAAAGCTCAAAGCTAAATTAAAGTAGCAAAACTTCCCATAAAGAGTAGCTCACGAAACTCAGCCAAGTCTCAGAAATATGAGCAAATGAACATACAGTTGCAGTAGCAGTCTGTAAATATATAGCATTAAAAGAAAGTGAGAAATGAACAGAAGCATCAATAGCCACAACCACCGTCAGTCTAGGACAAGGGAAATAGGAGAAACAAACACTGGCACCAACTAGCAACACGCGCTAATATAAAAGATATGAATACATATTGCACACATTGTGGCAGGCTTCTTCCTCTCTGGACCAATCGAATGGCCGCCCTCTGTGAGCAGGTTCAGCTCATCCTTTCCCACAAAATAACATACTACTTGCAAAACTTTATCACAAATTAGCTACAGACATTCTTGCATAGTAAAGTCCTGGAAAAATAAGCCTCAGTTCCCATAGGCATCGAACACAAGTTGGCCTTCTAAATATGAAATGTTTCACTGCGTGAATGATGAACTATACTAAATAAGAGAAACATCAACTTGTAAGTCACTGTTAGGTAATACATTTAATTTGACATGATCATAAATTATTGTTTGAAATGTATAACTATTCTATTCAAGCATTATGTGAGACATGAGAAAATAGGAAGTTCTTGTCATTTTCAAATAAAATGTTGTTTATGAAAATTAATTCATTTGTTAAACCAGAACATTCTGTAGTCAAGATGACTATTTCTAAGCACGTCACTTTAAGGTCAAGCTTTCTAAATTGCGTTGTGCATATTTCATCAATATTAGGTTCACTTCTAGTTAAAGGAAACTTGCTTTTTAACATTTCTATGGCCTATACAAATACCTACGATTGCCTATTGAGGTTTGCACATTTTAAATGCATGTCATTCCAGCTTGAAATTTAACGTTAATCATCGCACGTGTAGCTGCTAAACTAAATCATTTGCATTTTAAGTAGTGGACCCTATCACCACTTTTCCCCTCGCTTAGGGAAAGTTCCTCTCATTAGTCTTTCCTTTCTTTCCACTTCTTTTATCTCTTTCATTTCTCATCATCGTTCTTTCTGTCTATCCTATACTGACTGTCTAGCTTTTTTTCCTAGCTCTCCCACCAGACCTGATCCTGAAATCACCATTTGTGGACCCCTGCAACAGGTAAGTCTTTCCCCTTACATCTTTCCAATTTAAATTTTTACGGTTGGGAAGAATTGATGAAAGTGGGTGCTTCAATAGGAAAGGTACATTTCTTTGGTCTTTGCCGTGCCTGTGATGTGTTTGGAATTTATATGGCTGTAAGGCTAGAAACCACATTAATACTCTTGCATTATTTCCTTTGTTCTTTGTCAGGCAAGTCTTTGTCTGTGATCTATATATAATAAAAATTCACTCCCTCCTAGATAATATCTTAATGTTTCGATTGCTTATTTGATGGCCAAGCATTCTGTATCCACTACTGAGTAATTTTTAAGCCATAATTTTCTAATAATTGAAAAGATAGGTTTTTCCACCCATCTGCATCATTTTATGAGGGGACTGCCCCAACCCTACATCTGAAGCATCTGTTTAGAGCACAAAAGTGTTTGACAAATCAGGAGATGGTAAAACGGGCTTTTTTTTACCTCTTTTGATTTCTCAAAGGCTTGCAAAACATTATGCTTGGGATCTCTCAAAAGCTTATTCGTATTATTAGTATTGCTATCAATCCTTAGTAGCTCTGCTAGGGGGTATCCAGTTGAGAAAAACGTGGAATAAATTTGCAGCAGTATATTATAATACCCACAAATGCTCCAAGATATTTTTCTGTTTTTGGAAACGGAACACCTTTCATTGCGGTTTCTTTTCCTTCCTGCTGTTTAATGAGATCTTACCCCAACATATAGCCTGGATATTTAACCTGTCTGACTGTCTTTTTACCTTTTTTTGGTTCATTGTCAATCTGGTCTGATCTAGGGTAGTAAGAACGTAGGCTACATGTTTTACATTTTTGGACCAGGAAGGACTTTAAATAACAATATTGCGAATATATGCAGCTGCATTACCCTGCTGTGCCTCGTGCAAAGAATTCATCACATATTGAAAGGTGGCTGAAGCACCACGGGGCCCTAAAGGCAAAACATTTAACTGATTTAACCGATTGGGGGTCGATAAGTAATTTCTTTCTTTATGCTTGAGGTTTAAGGGAATCTACCTGTATCCCTGGCACATTTATAAAGTTGTAATATACTGGAATCACCCACGTTTTTCAATAATATCCTCAATACGAGGAAGAGGGTATGGATCACATTTAGAAATGTTATTCACTTGCCTAAAGTTAATGAAAACATTTATGGTACCATCAGGCTTTGGTACTAATACAACAGGGGAATTCCAACTACTCCTGGATGTCTCAGTTACTTCGAATTCTAACATTTCTTTACTTCCTCTTCAATGGCTGCACCCATTGCTTCGGGTATCCTGTAAAAACTTTGGGATAAAATTCTCTCACTTTGGTTTTCTTGCCATAATTTAATTTTCAACATAACCCCCCCCCCCCCCCTTCCCCCATAACTGTGGCTGGCATTGGTCGCTTTACCAGGCCTCTCTAGTCTACCTGTAGGATTCGGGTTTTATGGCTCCACAGGCTTGGTATAATCTCTGAAATAAATCATTCCCCATCAGTGCTAGATATTATGATTGTCAAAGAGGGGAAATCGGCTGGGGTCAAAAGGGTATGTGGGTAGTCGAGAACCCTTTTCAATTTAATACGCATCACAGGAAAACATGATTCTTACGGGTGCCAAGAAAATGTCTTATTGGCTTAGAATAACTGAGCCTGATAGTTTAAACACAAATGGATGACTAAAAAAGGGACAAAGAAGGAAAAAAAATCATTAGCAAAGCATATGCCCACCAGTCCTGGCACTGAAATACACATGTGATCATGAAAAATGCTGCCACTCACAGTGCAAAAGAGCCAATGGATGAAGCGAGGGGACACACTTGCTCATACTGCAAGCTGTGTTGGGCAAGTGGGCAGTGTCGGACTGGCTTTTTCGGGGAATCTGGCAGTGCTTGGTGGTCTGCTCTGACAGGCCACTGTGTTTTCCCTTTTTTGGCTGGTTGTGGTCTAATTTATGGTCTACTAGGCCGGTTTTTACTGTTGATTTCGCTGATATTGAAACAAACATTGCCTGCAGCAAGCTCAAATCCGTGCAGTCTTCCATGCATTGCAAACCACTTAAACAGCGTGTCTTTACAGGTTTGGGCCGGTCTCAATTTGCAAACCTGGGCCACTTTTTAGGTCCCTCCAATAAAAGTGTAGCCGCGAATGCCAGACTTCACCTGCTGCCAAAACACTACTAGGTAGTCAGCCAGGATTAGTGCCTGCAGGTGGTAATAATATAAAATGGCCCCGGCCTGCAAAACGTAAGAAACAACATTGAGAGTGATTACATTGCAATGGAATAAATTAGTCACAAATTGACCTTCTTTTGATCATGGCCATTTATATAGCAGACATTTAGTACCAATAGCTCATATGTACAGGGTAGTTGAAGGGAAAGCATATATCGATCAACTGAGGGAGGGTTAGTTTTTGGGTTCCCATGTTCTGGTCAAATTATCTATCTATACTTCTTAAAATGTTATCAACCCTGGTTGAAGATTTAAAAACTAGACATATGTTTGGTGGCAATTTTAATCTGGTGAATACCGAGCCGAATGTAATAACTTTGCTCCCCAGAACAGTGAAAGAGCAGCCTTCTGCTGATGGCACATCTTTAATACCAACACATTATTGATAATAATACAATTTTTGGGGAGTGAATACTGTGGGTTTGTAGACACAACAAACATTAAGATTCACAGAGTTCGATTCATGCCAATAAAGATGCTGATGCTATAAATGTAGTGAAGCGCGAGCAAGTGCAACCTGCAGCCGCATGTATTCAGTCTCATTTAGAAGAAGAAAAGGATACATTTGGAGCCCCATCTTCATGAGTTTTGTCAAAGAAAAATTTAAAGCACTTGAAAAAATGAAATGAGAGCCCAGAGCAGTCCTCCCCAGTGATGGTTGGTAGTAACACATCACATATGGAAAAATATTTATCAATCTTACAACAGCCACAGGTGGAGGCAAAACAATTTACGATTCCTAAAATGACCGCCTCCACAACAATTAGAAGGTGATACTGCTCTGAAATGAATAGTACCGTTCAAGTTCATACAAGGAATAGCACTCGTTACAACGCATGCGTTACAACGCAAGTCGTTACAACGACACGTTGTTACATCGCATGCCATTACAACACAACGACTTGCTGTAGGGGGGGCGCTGGAGTTTGGAATAGCATAATTTACTATTCCAACTCCAGTGTGTGCAACAGTAGGGAAGGTGTTAGATTGAAAATCCAACAAATCCAACACCTTCTGCCCCCTAAAGCAAGTCATTGTAACGACTTGCGTTGTAATGGCATTCGATGTAACAACGCATCGTTGTAACAACTTGTGTTGTAAACGATGTTTAGTAAACCTTGTTTACCTCATACAAACAATAGCCCAACCTGGAGGAGTAAGGAGGCAGGACCCAGTTGTGGAGGAGTACACAAAGAGGGGCGCCCTTAAAAAACGTGTCTGCAATTCAAGATATATTTGAGACAAAGCAAGTTAGTAAAGAGGTAGAACCCAGTAAAGATATTATAAACAAAGAAGGGCGCCAACAAGGCTTTACCTGTACTCATGAACCCCTTTTTTATTGGAATGTTGTAGTATCAAAGCAGATTGATTTGGGGCAAGTATGTTTAAAATGGGAAGTACCAACAAATAAGATAGAAATAACCAATAATAATGTAAGTTCAGATTTAAATGTCCCTGTCCCCTATTTTTAGCCACTCAATACTACTGTAAAGACAATGAGGACATTTTGGCAAAGGGATTAGCATATACAGGTGTCCCGGACATAAAAATACTACTAACACTAACAGGATTATCTTGTTGTGTCTCAAATGAAAATAGTGCTATTAATTAGAGAACAGACAACCCAAGTGAGATCTTCTTTCTCATAGACAAGGCTCATAAATTAGAAACTCTCACAAATCAGTGGTAATAATGCTAATACAGGTGGTCTGAATTGCCAACCATTTCCTTCAAACTTAGCTAAGATGATAGCAGATGACATTTTTATGATACTTATATTAATTCCCATCTCATATCTAATAAGTTGCTGTTCTACTCGTAATATGTCTTGAAAAGTTGTGTTGACATGTTAGACAGAGGGGACAAAGATTGCCTCATAAAGGCACACCAAAAATGATGTCCTCTTTGATGAAAATATATTCATGGTACCACCTGAGACCGCCTACCGTAAAGTACACTAGAGAATCAAAAGAAGGTTCTTGGGTGTCTATAGAAGTACTCAAGTATGCTTTTAATAATTGAGGCATACGCACATCTAAATATCGACATACATAACGTACATTCATCTTATATGGGCATAGAACCGCAAACCGATTAAATCAACTTGTGGGTCATGCAACCTCTATATACAAGCATAATACTTAAAGCTAAAGGCCCTGACCATAAAAATCTTCAGGATATGAAAAAAACTGCAATCACCTAGGTACAGAGAAAAGGGAGAATCAAAAGGTGTTGAATTGCCTCAGATTTTAAAGAAGATTGAAGTTGTGTTCCTAATTGTGGCTACAAATTTTAACCTTACCTTGGAGTGATAAGTGGCCCAAAATAGTTTGCAGACTAGTCAAAGTTTCACAAGATGCAGAATTGTTTATAATTTTAACAAGCTTAGATATATTGTGTTTGCTGGAGACTTAGGCCAGATTTAGATCTTAGCACAATCGGTCCCGCCGTTGCTTTTCCACAGGATTCTCCATCTATATATTATGCTGACTGCCCACTCTTTTTAGATGCTGGCGGGTCGACAGACAAAAAGGCTGTTGGACTGCCGCCGTCTCTGACAGATTTTTTTACTGGATTGATGGCGCCATAAGCAATAGCGGCTGTTAAAGGGAGTCCAGCCAGTTTGTCTACCGGGACAATCAAGATGTGCCTTCCTGCTGATGTAACTTTGGTGGGGAAACCTCCACAATTGAGCTCGTGGTTTGGAAGGGATATAAGGTAGAAACTCACCTTTTTCACCTTTCCCCCTTATGTTTTTGACATGAACCCGATCGTCCAAGTCCTCCCTTTGCTGCTGCTACTTGACCACAAAGTAAATCAACCCTGTTGTCACCAGAATCCAAGGTAAGCCTCTTTTTTGATTTGTTTCCTTTTGAATTGTCTGATCACAATAGTTATGGACTCGTGCATTTTTTAAACTCTCGTACAAGCAATGTTTTAGTAATGTGCAATGCATACGTGTAATGTTAAATGAACAAATGATGGACGGAATGTTGAACAAATCAAACATTCACCCCAGTCACAGATCTGGGTCTATTGTTTTTTTTGGTCACCATGCAACCCCAGTTTGGACCCAGCCATATGCAAAGCAGTCTTGACCCTGCTCCCCATGAGAACAGCACAGCCCGAACTGCGAGGCCAGGTCCTCGCTAGACTGGAAACAAGCACCCTGGTACTGGTTTCAGTGTATCACCCCCTCATCAGCCAGGCTAGCTTGAATCCAATGGAACAGTGAGCACGGGACCCATGTCTGGATATACCCTTTCCACTTAGGGTGACAAAAGCAAAGAGAACAAATGATGGATGGTACGCTGAATGAATCAAACATTCACCCCAGTCATAGATCTGGATTTAATCCATTGTTTTTTTGCTCACCACGCCACCTCAGTATGGATCCAGCCATATGCAAATCAGTCTTGACCCTGCTCCCCATGGGAACAGTCCAGGCCAAACTGCCAGGAGGGGCAGAAAGCCCACTAGACACCAGAATCTTTAAATAAACATAAATATAAGGGTGGGGGCTGCCCACTATGAACGTGGCCATGCTCCGAGCCACGAAACATTTTGGTGACACTCTTTCTGCCCCCTGGAGGGTAAAAGGACGTGACTACCCCCAATCTGTCCCCCCCCCCCCGCCAGTGGGGCAGCAGAAAACCCACTAAACACCAAGAAATTATTTTTTGAAACAAATATAGGGGTGGGGGCCGCCCACCATGGCCATGCCCCAATGCCAACAAGAAGCCAGACAATTGTTCTGCCCCTCCTGGGGTGGATGGGGGCGATTACCCCGATCTGCCCCTCCCAGAAGGCCGAAAGACCACTGGATACCAGGGTCTAATTATTAAAATAAATGTATGCGTGGGGGCTACCTACTATGGGCATGGCCGTGCCCCAAACCTACCCAAAAAACATCTGGTGATAGTCTTTCTACCCTTCTGGAGGGTGGGTGTGGGTGATTATCCCCAATTTGCCCCCTTGGGGTGCAGAAAGACCAGTAGACACCAGGATATGTTTTAAAAAAACCCAAGTATAGAGGTTTGGCTACCCATCATGGGCATGGCCATGCCCCCACCCCCACCCACAGCCAAACAGTCTTTCTGCCTCACCTGTGGGGAGAGGATGGGGATAATTACCCTGATATGCCCCCCGGGTGGGACAGAAAGCCTACTTGACACCAGGGTCTAAACATAAGAATAAATAAAGGGATTGGGACTGGCTACCCCTCTAACAAATTTGGTGACAGTCTTTCTGTCCCCCTGGAGGCCGGATGGGGGTGATTACCCCCAATCTCCTCCTCTGAGGGGCAGAAAGCCCATTAAGCACAAGGCATCTCAAAACAGAGTCTAAACAAACAAAAGGAGGGTGCAGCATACCCTGGCATTGAGCCATAACCCTGCCCCAGATAGGACAGGTATAGGGTTTGTCCCAATGGGGAGGTATCCTCAAATATGCCCCCAGGTGAAGGGCAGAAAGTCCACCTGACATCAGGAAATAGCCTTTGGGGCAAACGAAAGTGGTGCAGGTGTTGCACTCTGGTTTGTCCCTTTTGGGGTGGGGGTTTGGCCAATGCCAGAGTGCAGCACCCGCACCACTTTCTTTTGCCCCAAAGGCAAAATGCCTTGTGTCAGGTGGAATTCCACCCCCCTGGGGCAAGTTTGTTTCAACCTCCCAAATTAGGACAAACCTCCTATCTGTCCCAGTGAGGCAGAAAGACACTATTGCCTTCTCTAGGGCAGGGGTATGACTCAATGCGAGGGTAGACCGCAGCCTCCTTTTTAGGTCTCGCCTAGCATTGCAGCGCGAATGCGCTGCCATCGCTTTGCGAGGCATGCAGTATATACTGTAGTGTGGAAGCTTCGTGGAAACTTCGTCCACTCTCTGCCCATTGGCTTTTGCCTTAAATGCTGCCTTCCGATTAGTTTGAGGCCTATTAGTCACTCCTCATTCATCATTTGTATCCTTCCACGCCTAATGGCCCCTAAACTCATAACACTATTTCTTCCCTGTCTCCGCAACCTACCGCCTCCTTCCTCAATCTGTGACTTCTCACCCTCCCCCCCCCCCCCCCCCACTCCCGTTCATGTTTTCTTGCCTGCCGGCACTTCCGTTTTCATCTTTAATATTGCCAGCTTGAAATATGCGAGTTCAAGATACGTGCTGTACAAAAACTTCTCGTGTTTAATGAACTAGATTTTAATGTTACTCTAAATATAATAAGACTCTAGGCAACATTTGGGGTATGCATGGGAACTGACGCCTCTGAGTTCACAAATGGCATTGTTGTCGGTCGGGAGGAGCGGCAGTGTTTTAACTCATGCTTAAAACGAGCACTTTTATTAACTTCCTCTCAATTCAGTGCTAAAATCTTGTGTACTGATTAACATGCCGATCATTTTTACAGCTCACCCACTGGCTCGTATACGCTTGGCTCGTCTCCGGCTGGCTCTACCTGCTAATTATTATATTGGCTCGTGCACCTCTAACAAAGAGAGATGAATAGATACATGACAGTGAGCCCTGTAGATGGTAGAGAAATAGACTGGTGCAGACAAACAGACAAAGTCAGTCTCTATTGCCTCACGTCAGAATCATCACTTTCAATACCCTGGAAATCTGCCGGCAACTCCTGCATGCCCCAACCTCATCCCCTTCACCTATTCTTAGCAGAAGCGGCAGATTCTGAGCTGTGTCCTGCTGGTGCAGAGGATCACGGCAGAGTCTGTAGAAGCGCTGGGATCCCTAGCCTCTCCGGGCTGGCACCTAAGCCTTCCGGGTGCCTTCACACTCAGGATAAATGAATACATTTTGTTCTGCCCTTTAGTCGCCCCTCTGTGAGCACTGTTTGGTAGATGGAGCTCTGTGTTAATAAACACATTCAGAGAGGTGGTTGTGTACAAACAAACAACAGCCACACTACTGTACGTTTTGAACGTGTAGTTAAATACCTGCTCATCGAATACCTCATTGGCTGATCATTCTATGGCACTACCAAAATTACATTTGGACACATTTGCTCAACTGTAATACACTCCCTTCTATGGGTCATTTAACAACTCGGGGCTTTGGGGTTAGGTATCCTACTTTGGATGCTGGGTAAAAAGAGTAAATACAAAAATTAATGCAATGAAACTAAGCAACCAGTACTGTCTAAAACACTGTGAAAACTGACACGCATTCTGGCATTTTGTTTAGTTAATGTCGATTTTCTCATAGATGCGAGTAAAGTACTCTTAATATCTTAATGAAATCTGCACACTTTTAACTAATAGCACCGGGCGACCTTTGACAACTAGGCAATTAATACATTTTCATGTACCCCCGAAGCCCCCCCTGCCCCGACCCCCTTGGCAAACTTCATTGCCTCCCAGTGTTTCGAGGATAACCAAGATGCAGGATAGTGAGTCAAATAGTCTAGAAAAGAGAGAAGCCGGGATTCGGATTCACATGCTTCGATCCTGATCGCGTTGGTTAGTCTGTAAGCACTACTTTTATTAATGAGTTTCGCATTAGTAAAGCACCACGGTGTGCATGTGTGGCGACACTTCACCCATGAGGTACGTGCCAAGCGATTATTGACACAATCCACACTTTGCGTCTTTTTCAATATATTTATTACGAAGTGCAGGACCTTTCCAAGGTATTTTGCACACTACATACATTCACTCCAAAAATAAAACGTGTAGGTAAAAAACATTGCCATTTACAACGTCAATAGCTTTAACTCACAAATGCGAGACCTATTTGCATTGCAAATGCTTGTATTGGTGCCATTTTGAACAGTTTGGTTTTTAGCGGACTTTCTACCCCCCTCAGGGGTAAATTGAAAGCTGACCTTTGTTTGGTCCTGGGGACAGAAAAGTGGTTTGTCCCATTTGGGGTGGGGTGTGGTCAATACCAGTTTTTTTGCCCCCCCCCCCCCCCCCAAGGGCTAGATGCGGGGTATGCCCTTGCAAGGTAGAAAGTCCACCTGACACTAGGGATTCTGCTATTGGGACAAAAGAAAGTAGTGCAGGTGTTGCACTCTGGCATTGACCACACCCCCTCCCGAAAAGGGACAAACTAGCCATTTTTGGACCCCCCCCCCCTCCCCCGGGCGATAACAGGAGATTTGCCCTGACTCTATGGCAGGAATATATATTTTTTAAATAAAATAATGGGGTGGGTCTGGCCCATCAAAACATCAACCCCACCCTCACCCCTAAAGCCTCAACAGTCTTTTTGCTCCCCTGTGGACTAAGAAATCCCTTCCCATTGGTAAGCAAGAGGACATTCATTTGATTGCTGTGGGTGTTTATTTTACATATGGGCCAGGAGAGTTTGGCTATCTCCAATACTGTCCCAGTTTCAATAGTGAATGGCACTTTTTATGCAAGGGGTAGGCTGCCACCTGGGACAATCAACCAGACTCAGACAGTTCTTAAAACTAGACACCCAAGAGAGCCGAGGGTGATGTGCTTCGCATAGATCCCACAACCTTTTCTTACCCACAATGCTCTGTAAACCGCAAACTTGGACTAAAAACACCCACTTTCCTCCCTTGTTTGTGAGAAAAACTTCTGGAATCAGTGGGGAGCCACAAATTTCCTACCACCCAGCATTCCTCCAAGTCTTCCGATAATGGGATTCGCACTTACCTCGATTTGATCCGTTCTTGTCAGGGGTACCAGTCCCAACCACACAAGTGGTGCAGCGTTTGTATTGACGCAAGTGGGTAACACTTGTGATAGGATTTATGTGTATTCGTGCGGATTACAGGAGTTCCTATCACAGAAATGTAAGGAAAATGTGTGGTTGCAGGCATAGTTTGAGGTTTGCAGGGGTGTTGTGGGTACAAAAACCTTGTGGGATCCAAGTAAGTCACACCACCTTAGAAGGTCCTGGTTGTCTAGTTTGCAAAAATGTCTGTGGTTCGTAGGTTTCCAGGGGTGGCAGTGCTGAATTTGAGCCGGCCGTTTCTGGTGCTTGGCACCAGCACTTAATTGTCGACACTGGCACTTGTGACAATCTACCACATGGTGGTGCTGTTTCTCTATTTAGAGATCAGCACAACCACCATTGATTATTAATTCAATATACATTAAAAATGACTAAGACCTGCCACCCAAGACATTCTTGAGGCGTTGGGGCCTGGAATAATTTAAATTGTCAAACTTGTAGGTGTATGATGGTTAGTAGTTGTGTTCGTCCTGTCACTGGCAGCGCTGGGAGGGACAATGGGTGGTGCAAGTGGCAGTGGTCTCTTGTTGGGGGCCTGGCACTTATTTATTTACAAATTAATCACTGGTGACATGGTAGCACGGCCCTAAATACCACAGCTACTTCTATTGCTTATCTCTCAACATAGCACTTTAGAGCCTTATGTGTCATGATCTCGTCGCTCACCCACACAAGTGGGATTCCGTTCTTATCAGGGGACAAGTGGGAACTCAGGGTGGTAGGAATATGAGACTTCCTGTAAATTCCAGAACTTTCTGTCACAGAAATGTGAGGTATAGGTGTGTTTTTTACCAAAGTTTGACGTTTGCAAGCGATTCTGGGTAAAATTACCTAGTGAGAGCCATGGAAGTAATGCATCCCCTATTCTCCCTTGGTTGTCTAGCGTTCAAAAATTTGCAGGTTGGCTAGGAATCCCTAGGTGCCAGCTTATCTAGGGCCCAAAATCCACAGCTCCCCACATTGAAAAAAAAGTGTCAGTTTTAAGTTGAAAAATGTGATGTATCCATGTTGTGTTTTTCGGCCAACTACTGTTGCGAGCACTAAGCCTACCCACAGAAGTGAGGTACCATTTTTATCTGGAGACTTGGGGAGTGCTGGGTGGAAGGAAGTTTGTGGCTCCCCTTAGATTACAGAACTTTTCATCACAGAAATATGAGAAAAATCTGTTTTGTTTTTGTAGTCAAAATTCAAGGTTTGGAAGGGATTCTGTGTGGAAAATGCTGGTGACAACTACTCATGTCACCCAATCCTAGATTTCCCCAAGTGTCTAATTTTAAAAAATGTGTAGGTTTGCTAGGTCTTCCTAGAAGCTGGCTGAGCTAGGGCCCAAAATCCAGAGCTACCCACATTGGAATTAAAGAGTCAGTTTTGAGTGGAAAAATGTGATGCGTCCATGTTGTGTTTTGGCCCATTTCCTGTAGCGGGCACTTGGCCTACAAACACAAGTGAGGTATCATGTTATCAGAAGACATATGGAAGCATAGCATAGTAGAACATTTGCTATTACCAATTGGATTATGCTGCATTTGTGCCTTCCAAATGTAAGCCAGTGTGTAAGAAAGAAGACATTTTGAAAAATACCCTCTAAATCATATGCTAGCACGGGTAATTACAAATTGAGAGATGTACAAATAAGTACTGATCCTATACTCCATATCTTTTGGCATAATACATAAGTTTCCTTAATACCAAAATACATAGGTTTCCTTAATACAAATTTTTCACTCTACATATCTCACCATGTGAACTGGTCTATACTCAGTAGACAGTGAAAAGCCATTGTACAGTGCAGCTCAGTTGTTGGCTCTGGGTACCTTGGGTTCTTGGAGAACCTACAAACCCTATATATACCCACAACAAGAAGGGTCTAGTGGACGAAATGGCATATTGCTTTTGTAAATCAGTCATCGTGATTAAAAGTTACAGATGAAAATGTTGTCACAAATGGCTGTTTTAACCTACTCATTTTCAATATTTCTACAGATATATTTTTGGGGAAAACCTTGAGGGATCTACACATATGACCACTTCCTGAATTCTAATTTTTGTCTATTTTTCAGAAATCTAAAGCTTTCCTGGATCACTCATGAGTTTCGCACTTGTTTCCACCACAAATTAGAGGTAGGTTGAGAGCACAAAAATAGGAAAAAATGGTCTACCTCATTGAAAAATGCTAAAATTGTGGTAAAAAAAACAAGTTTATTTTTATTCATCTCTGCATGTTTCTGAAAGCTGGGAGGATGGTGACTTTAGCACAGTGAACTGTTTGTTAAAGCCATTTTTAGGGGAAAAAACAGACACTCTTATCCAGAGCACGTTTATCCCCCAAAAAATTTAAAATGTAGTAATATATTGCATATTTTCTTAGTCCCCTCTAGGGGAATTCACAAACACTTGGAACCTTTAGAATCCCCAGGATGTTGGAAGGAAACCAATTTGGCGTGGATAACTTATGTGGAAAAAACCCTAAGTGTAGTGGGGACAGGAGGGGGACGGCAGTTATGGGGTTAAGGCCCACAGAATTGTGATTTTTTGTAGTTGAGTGCAATGGTTTTAAGTACTCATGCAATAGTAAACAACTATAAAAATGGTATTATACTGGTATCGATACAGCACTGAATGCTTGCTAAGCTCAAAGAACTTTCTGGGTGGTCGCGCAAGTACATAATCCATTTATCCATGCATGTGTTTGGTTTGGCCCCTACGGACCTGATGGGTGAGATAAGTGAGGTTTGAACAAGTGGTGTGATATGGTGCAACCCTTCACACACCCAAAACCTTGCTCACAATTAAGAGACCAGGATGAGCCTGCCTAGCACTCACTGGCGCTGGCGTGGGAGCACCCCTATGATGAACCATACCCCCTAGAGCGGGTGAGGGGTTGCGTCCTGTTTTTAGGTCGAGCCTCAACAGCGCTTGCACTGTCTGCAAGACCTGTTGTTTCTTCTTCTATGGGCTCTGGCACACCCACCGCCATTTATTGTTTCATGTTGCATTTAGAAATGCTGGCTTGTTATTGGTGGATTTCTGTAAATGCCCCTCCTTAGTGTATTTAGCTCTCTTTCCAGCGATTTCACTCAGAGAACGTTCTGTTTGACCATCACACGGCACAGTGGGTGATGGCCTCTCCTCCTGTATGGGCATTGCAGCTTTAAGACAGCTTCGTTCCCTCCCACCTCCCTGCTCCCAGCTGCATGGGGCTTGTGAGTACTCCTCGTTATTGATTTGTTGGCCTGCCTTGTTTAGGACATGTGCCCTGTGTCCTTGGATGAATAGAACACTTGTTAGTCTAATACCAACTGCAATTAAACATATATATTAGAATGTTTCTTTCCGGGCGGCCCACATAAAAGCACAGTAAAGATATTTTTTGAATTGCTAAAAGCATCGTATTACACCCCAAAACAGCAAGATATTTTTCTTTTTTTTTTTTTAAACCGACGGAAATGCAAGAGTGACATCAAGTGGTCTTCTGTGAGAACACATGCTATTGTTACATCTAATGAAACCAACCATCTATGATTAAAATAAACACATGCCCGGTCTTAGATCAGAGCAGGAGGCCGGGCACAGTCATCTGGTTTTATTTTTCGGTTTGACCATCCCCTACGATAAATAATCACTGCTCACGGTCACTCTATTTCACTCCTTAAGTCTCCCAAGGATGAGTAAACCACACCCCCTGCCCCCAATCTTCCCCCAGTATAATAAACGCGTTCAGAGGAGGGAGCTCTACATGATCCTTCCACATTGAATGTCCCTGGTTCCCAACTCCTGTCTGCGTGCACGTGCTTGGCACCGACTGCTCCGCCAACCCCTCGCTTCAGGATGTTCCATGTTTTGCACAGGTGCCTTGGCCACTCACCACAGCCACTGCATCGGTTGCAAGCAGTCACGGCCCAGCCACTAATGTGACCTCCCTGTCGTTATTATTATATAGTGCTCATGCCACCTCACAACCACTTTGCGTTGCTTTTCCTGGACACGCGACTAGCGGTTACTGTCGAGAGGAACACAAAACATCACTGCGATGGACGGGTAGCTGATGTTCTGGAGCTACTGTCCACAAGCAGGGGGCAGTATAAATATATTGTTCTTTATATCACCCATTATGACACGTGTCTCGCCCTATGCACAAATGTCCACCATAGCTGCAGATGTTTCGTTCTATCCACAAAAATCTAAACCCATACAATGGTCTCTCTCCCTCTGAACAGGTGTCCAGGAGCAAATGTTTCTACCTATACACAGGTATCTTGTCCCATGCACAGGTGTCCACCCTAGGAACAGATGTTTCTACCTATACACAGGTATCTTGTCCCATGCACAGGTGTCCACCCTAGGAACAGATGTTTCTACCTATACACAGGTATCTTGTCCCATGCACAGGTGTCCACCCTAGGCGCAGATGTTTCTCCCGATACAAAAAGCATCTCACTCTGCAAGACAATAGCATGATGGAGCATAGGGGTGTCAAAGGGGAATACACACTGATCAAGAGGATAGGTGATAAAGGGGACAAGCATTTGCAATGCAATAGGTCTCGCATTACTGAAAGTTTGAGCTATTGGCGTTGCTAATAATAATGCAATACCAATAGCTTAAACTTTCAGTAATGCGAGAACCATTGCATTGCAAATGCTTGTTTATGAGTACTTTCGAGCGACCAATGTGTGTACCACAAAAGCCTTGCAAGAGGAACATAACTGACCTAATAAATATATATATATATATGCTTCTTTTTTTTACGAAAGCCATGCAATCTATTTTGTGTATATATATATATATATATATATAGGTTGCGTTGAATGTCGCTGCGAATAAGAGAAGCACGTGTTGCTGAAATTTATATAACAGTCACGTTTACAGAGGCATCTGCCTATTTTTTGTTACAGTTTTATATAGAGCGAACTCGACCCGTGAGCATTGGAGCACTTTACGTGAGCGCCTGTCACATTAAACAAGGCCAGATCCATTTGTATTTTCAGGCAGGGGGAGGTGAAGTGATTTGCGCAAAATCACAGGCTGTTGATGCGACGCCGGGACCCGGGCCTGGTTTCCCAGTGCCAAAGCTCCAGCCTTAACGATTCTCGCGAGAGAGGCAGAGTTCGTTCAGAGGTTCCTCCTGCGAACAATACAATGATGAATATAAGAGCGCAGCCGTCTGGCCTAGGGATTACCCCGTGCTGTGAGAATTACAATCACTGCAGCTCTACGGAGAAGGTGACTTCACGCTAATGGGCGATGACGTTAATCTTTTATGCAGCGCAGGCACCATTGAGAATATGAATACCTAACCTCAGGCCGCGACATTTTGCTCACAAATCTTTGCTGTAGGAGTGGCAATGGTTTCGTTGTGGTCCTTCCCCTTTGTTTCAGGGTTTGCCCGCGGCGTTTCCTGGGGCAAACAAGCACCGTAATGGAAGAAGACACACGCGCCTGGTAAATAAAGAAGAGACTAAGAAGGAAAACTGCATTTTATATTGAAAAGGAAGCTTTCATGGCACAGAGGGAGTTTTCTGTTAGAATTAACAAAGCCGGCATCTCCACTTAGGATATTTTCACATCCCCCGGATGTACAGACAGAAGAAATGAAAAGTCGTCCTTTGTCAGGTGTTTACAGGTGATGCAAGCGTGTTTGGGTCATGCTAGCCTTTGAGACATCTTTAGCTGTATATACACTGTTGTTGTTCCAAACAATTAGGTCCGGACTTTGAAAGAGCATTAACTGCTTCGCCAGACTAGTGTTTTTCCTAAAAAAAAAAATAATCATACTTAATATAATTACGGAAGGAGGTTTTGGTCGGAGAGTTTCAACCATTGGTCTTTTAAATTGTCAATCGCAGTTTGCTTCTACCAACCATAGCATAGGGAAGTGGTTCACCCCACTTGACCCATTGGCTGCTTTCACGTGGAGTGGCTGCACAAAGCCTGTATAGATTGTTCACTTATTACTTCAACATTGTTTGTTTCTCTTCATTGACAAAGCTAGTTTAAAGGATGTTTTTTTTAAATTTAATTTATTTTGTATATTAACTCTAAATATCAACTATCTATTTTGCCTGCACTTTGGGTGTCCAGTTAGATGATGACTTATTTTTGGTCTCCTTTTTAAAATGATACAGTTTTTAAGTGCCATTGTAGCTGTCTGTGAATCCAGTGCTTAGTTGGTTATGTGGTGATTTACTCTTGTATCCTTCACAAATAGCAATAATAATAATAAAATGCATGGAACCACTGAAAGGATTTTTATTTAAAAAACACTACTAACATAGCCACATCAGTGAATGTTTAAAAAAAAAAAAAAAAAATGTTAATACGCACACATGGCAGCCAAGTTCAGGTTTTGTTTTTTCCCTTTTCTTTATGTGGCATATGTTTGCAATGAAAAAATCGCAGGGCTATGGTCAGACCTATTGGGTTTGCTAATGCATGTTTTCATTGTAGTTTTGTCTTTTCCTACCACTTTATGACTTCTCCACAACTGGATGAACTACCCACACCTCACAGGGAAAAAGGGCCAACATTTTTTCAAGAACCAATCAACAACATTTCAGTGGCATCAAAAATACACCATTATGTCAATCAAAAAATGCTTAGGTAAGAAACATGCGGACAGCAAAACACTAATTTGATATCTTCCAACTTACTCCCTCACCTCAGGTTCAATGTTCAAACAGAAATAGCGTAGCTATGCTCTCCAGCAGTGAATATTGTCACAGGCAGGATTCAGTCACATCCGAGGAATGTTGGAAAATACTGCATATTTTAATCAACCTTTCTGATGTTCCCAAATAAACGAGCACTGGCCAGTTTGTCAGTCTGTTTATAAACATAACTCTGCTCGCTTGTCCATTCAGAGAAGACTCCCAATTTACATTATTAGTTATTGTCTTGGGGCTATGCTGACTTGCATACAGTTGGTCCCTGCCTGTTGTCACTCCGGCTAGTTGACTTACATGAATAAGCCTAGGGCGAACGCCAACATCCACAGGAGCAAAGATCAGAATCACAACTCTCCCCTAGGGTATAGTCATCATCAATAGTGACCATAAACTGAGTAATGAGTTATACCCAGGGGAAGACCCGGGACCAAGGATGGATCTCAGGGTAGCCCACCAGGGAGGCTGAAGGGTTTCAGATGTGAGGAGCCAGGTAGGGACACAGAAGACTGCAGCACAGGAAAAATAATAAACAAGGAAAAAGAAAGGGAAGAATTAATGGCAATAATACCATAAGCTAGACCACACTTCTTCCCCCCCTCACTGTGTAAGGCGTTATGTGTTTTAAGAGAGGTGTGTACCTTCGCAATCTGTTGCTGTTCTCAATGACTCTGCTCAGTACCATACGTACGTTCCACCCAGTGAGCTAGGAGTGAAGTATGAGGGAGAACTTGACTCTCCTGAATGAAGCAGCTTCCAAGCAACTTTAAAGGCAGGGCGAATTGTGTCAATAAAGTTTTGCTTAAAAAAAAAACAAAAAACGGAGCACTACAATCCTCTAGTGAGTCTTTGAGAATGCACAAGAGGCTATATAGTAGTTTGGCAGAGTCTCGAGTGTTTGTCGCCCTGAATACGTAACCACCAAGTTCAGCCTGGATTAGAATAGTAACGGTAGCAAGTGTCCTGAGAAGAGTTAAATCAATAACAGCTGCACGCGCGCTGCGCGTGTGACGTACCAGAAGGCCGGGAACCGAATCGGGTGAAGGAGCGGAGAGAGACTCTGATAACTGTGGATGAAGTCTCCTGTCGCTGGTGCAATGAGGTAGTCGGAAGAATTGAAGAGAATCCTCCGGCAGCGCGGGTAAGAGGAAATGCACTTGGGTACGCTTCCAACACTTGTAGCGGAGGGCTCCGGGGTTCTTCACACGGGAAGCGGAGACAATATTGCAGGAACAATCCTCGGCTCATGGGTTGTCGGTGACAACAAGTAGCGCAGGGAAGTACCCACCATGAATCATGGGAGGGAACTTCAGTACAGCTTAGATCCGTTATACAGGTAATCTAGATTCACAGAAAGGCAAGGGTTCCAACGAGATTCGCCAGAGCTTTGAGAAGCCAAGCAATGAACTCAAGGCGGAGCTTAGTTTTAATTCATCCAGGACCAATGAGCTCGTGTAATGAGGGACGGACCAATGAGCTCGTGCAATGAGGGACGGACCAATGAGCTCGTGCAATGAGGGATTGGGACGGTACACAACTCTAACCCTGAAGTGATGCATTATGGGTGTTGTAGTGAGAAAGCGGGATGCTTGTTTACTGCACAAGTGGATGAGTGGGTAACAGTTCTCCCCCCCAAAGGCCTATTTACAGGTCGAGGCTTGTCAGGATACAAAGCATGAAATCGTCTTACTAGACGGGGGCATGAACATGTTCTGCAGGTTCCCATGACCTATCTTCTGGCGCGTACCCCACCCAATCCACCAGATATTGGAGTCGACCTCTTTGTCTCCAAGAATCGACAATTCGTCTCACTTCATACTCGAGTTGCCCTTCAACAGTAATGGGAGGAGGAGGAGGTTCCGGACAAGAAGGGGGTTCGTATTTCTTCAGTAAAGAAACATGAAAAACAGGATGTATTTGATACTCAGGGGGCAAGTCAAGTTTAAGGGCTACAGAGTTGATGATGCGAGAGACAGTAAAAGGGCCTATATAACGAGGTTGGAGTTTCCTGGGACCAGTTAATCTTAGATTCTTAGTAGCCAACCGTACTTGTTCTCCAACTATATAAGTGGGAGCAGGACGTCTATGTTTATCTGCTTGCTCTTTCATATGTTGTTTGGCTTCTTGTAGTCTTTGTTTAGCCATGTCCCAGATAGAGGAAAGATGTGCATGGTGTTCATCTACCGCAGGTATGTCTGACAATGAGGGAGGGAATCGTACAGGTAGACAAAGGGGATGGTAACCCGTTAAAAAATAAAAAAGGAGAAACTTGAGTGGCTGTATGACAGGCGTTGTTGTATGCAAACTCCGCTAAAGGAAGTGCTTGTACCCAATCACTGGTAACGGTTCCCAACAAACATCGTAAATACTGTTCTAAGGAGGTTCTTTTAAGCACCAAAACTTGTCCGGAAGGAACCGACTAACACAGCTGCAAATCCAAAGCAGCTTAATTGTGCGCGGGGAAAGCTAAGAGTCACTCACCATATTTCCTCAGCACCGAGACAAGCCCCCTGGGGCAGCTGCTGGCGTCACTGCTTTCGTTCTGACGCAGTGAGTTGAGCAGATATTACGCTGCATTCTGGGACGTGTAGTTTTGCCATGTAAAGTTGCTAGGATAGTCCATTGAGGTGATTGCTCGCGGAGGAAATGTGAGGCGATGTACAGGTTATGACTGAATTTGAGTCCCTGCAACGATGACGAAGTCTTTCATCCTTCTGGTGGCTGTTTATTGCGATACTATCAAGCGCTGACTGATGCCTGGAGAACGCTGTTGCTGCAGGAGGGGACTACCAGTCCCAGACACCTTTGCTGTGTGAGGGCGGAGCTACTGCTGCACGAGCGCTACATAAGCGCCAGGGAGACACCGCAGCGCGGGACGCGCTGACTGACGCCTGGAGAACGCTGTTGCTGCAGGAGGGGACTACCAGTCCCAGACACCTTTGCTGTGTGAGGGCGGAGCTACTGCTGCACGAGCGCTACATAAGCGCCAGGGAGACACCGCAGCGCGGGACGCGCTGACTGACGCCTGGAGAACGCTGTTGCTGCAGGAGGGGACTACCAGTCCCAGACACCTTTGCTGTGTGAGGGCGGAGCTACTGCTGCACGAGCGCTACATAAGCGCCAGGGAGACACCGCAGCGCGGGACGCGCGCGGGCGGCGCCCGGGCCAAGGGCGGGCCCGTCCTTGCCCGTCATCGCCCGAAGGAGACTGGACTGGGCCACCCCTCTTTTATCTTGGCTATTCCTGGGATCAAAATGAGATGAGCGAAAGACATTGACTTAGTACACCATACCTGTGTAGCTGTTAACCAAGCTCCAACAGCCCAAATAATGGGGAAACGAATTACTCCACCCGTTATGAAATCTGCCACAACAAGCATCGAGAATATGCTGGAAAGAGCTGTTAGTATTGCAAGCAACGAGATTGAACTTACAGAGAGACGTTTATCCCTTGGTTTAGGGCAATCCTTGCTATCCTCTGCGCTGATTACTGACGCCACTGATACTACTGCGCGCAATGCTAAAGCTAATGCCCCTGTTATGGTTAGTGAAGAGGCAAGCGATACCATTATATCAGACTCGCCGGAACCAAATCCTGTAACACCCAATGTTCCAACTTCAGGGGCAAAACGCAAGAGGAAAATTGGGAAGCCTATTTGCGCGAAAAGAAAACAACCAACTCGCCCATGCTCCACTCGCACTACCCTAAATTCATGGATTCGTTCATCCGTGAACCAAACATCCGTAGAGGCCCTAGTGCATGCTCCATTGTCCACGCATGCTCCGTTGACTAAAATATGCTTACACTCAACTGGAACCCAGACTGAGACTGATTTTTTGTTCCCAATTGTCACGGACAGTGAAAACCACCTTAGAGCTATTGATATGAACAACTTGCTTGGATTGATAACTGATTGTATCAAACCCCTATTCAATAACTTCTTATCCATGGTGAAAGATTGTATTTCTGATGCTCAGTTCATTTCAAATCCTCGGCCGATAGCCCAGATCTCTGATGCTGTTCCCTCAGTCGCCCCTAACCCACCTACCCTGACAAATGCTATAGAGCTGGTTCAAAATGAAGCCACCATCAACATCCCTACGAATTGTCAAAACATTGTTGCCCCTCTATTTCAAATATGAAAACTAGTGATTGTATGACATGTAATAAAATCCGCTCATGTCTAGACAAGAAGGGAATTACGGAGGTAAAAAATTCTGTTAACCAACCAAACAACTCGCAAATTCCCTCTAAGGTGTTTATCCCCTCATATATCAGTGATGGTGTAGCTAATACTCAAGACAATATTGAGCATAATGCTGTCACGGATTCAATTCCCAAGATTCTTACCGAGGGAAATGATGTGCTACTTGACCTACCCCCGCAGGCCTGCCCATATGTCGTTGTTTTAGCTGGTGTTCCCTTTTTAAGGAAGGACCAGAAAGAATCCTGGGAGCAACTACGATGCAAATGCGTCGATTGGCTTTCCAAGCATAAGCGATTTAGACCATCCTTGATTGAAAATATCATTATGGTACGACGTGTGGGCTGGCTCGGAACATCTCCTAAATCTATTAAAGGGGACTGTATAGTCATTAATTTTCGTAGACAGTCAGTGGCGAAAGCCTTTCTAACACCGCAGAGGGAAGTGGTTAACCACGGTACTAGTATATGGGCATTACCTTTAGGTTATTTCTACAAACCAACATTTGAAACTACCTCTCCTAACCCCCATAATACTATCCCAACCCATAATAGATTTACTCTGCTGTCGAGTTTGGATTGTCAAGACTGACTGTCACCCCCATTAACAAGTGAAACATTGAGGGATGTACCAGCTCAAGGACTGACTGATATATGCACTCAGGATAGTAGACAGGATGCTCCGGCCACAACGAAAGCTGAATCGACACTTAAAATCCTAAGCTGGAATGTGGCCGGTCTGGCATCTAAGTTAAATATATTAGATTGGAGGGAGTTAATAAGCGGCCATGATATTGTAATGCTCCAGGAGACCTGGGCAACCCAGGAACTGTCTATGGAGGGTTTTGAATGCTTTAACACTCTGTCCCCAATCCCCACTTCAGGTAGGCCCGTTGGTGGTCTTTCCACTTGAGTAAACATCAAGGCAGGCGGCCGCACCAGGACTGTGCCCACAAACAGCGATGTATTTCAAGCGTCCCTTTACACTCGGGGGGCTTCACTATATATAATTAATTTTTATAATAAAGATTTTAAAAATATTCCCAATGTGAACTTTTTAAAGTTGTTTGATTTCATTTCAAAACTGGAAAAAGAATATGGTGCCCTAAATAAAGGTATATGCCTAGGTGGTGATTTTAATGTTAGACTCCCCAGAGCCATTAATCACGATACTCGACCAAATTTTACCGGCCCGTTATGCAAGAGAGGTGAGCAGCTAACGAACCATTTAAACTCGCAACATTTTTTAGACATCATGGAAATTGCAGCCACTGATGGACACACTATCCCTACCTACAGAAGTCGGGGCTCAAATTCCATTATTGATTATATTTTTGTGACTGCTCCCCTTACAAATTACGTGATAAAGGCGGAAGTAATTCCAACAATATATGGCGACCACAATCCCATTAGTACTACCTTAAGTTTCACATGCCGCCCAACGTACAAACGTACACCGGGAGCTAGTGACCTAATGGCGTCAACTGATAACCTTCGACTTGTGTGGCGAGGTATTGACAACATTGAATTATTCCAAACCATGATCAAATCGTATCAGAATCTGATCAACGTCTGCCTGACATACAGAGACCGTGATACAGAGGTAGTTGGTGCCTTTTCCGAACTCTGTTTTGGCATAAAAAAAATACTGTCCAAGCCAATTAAGAATATAAACCCAGATCCAAGGTGGTTTGACGCAGATTGTTCTGCGGCCAACAGAGCACTAAGAAAGGCACTTATAACTAAACCAAGAGATAGCCTGCTTGTGCCAATATTGAGAAACAATTACAAGAAGGCTATCACACGCAGGAAGGAGGCAATCACTAATGATCACTGGACTAAACTGTTGCGTGCAAATGAATTAAAAAATGGCAAGAACTTCTGGAAAGCAGTCAAAGATATTAAACTTGTGGGAAACATATCTACACCGATTAGCTGTAACATCTCTAGCGAGTCATGGGAGGCTCATTTCAGTAAAATTGATGCTGCCCCCAATATTCGGGATCCTAGGGAGTTTACATATAATGCAAATATTTTATTTGATTTATCTGAAGTCGAAGAAGCCATTAGCCAAAGTCTGGGAGGTAAAGCCCCCGGCCCAGACGGCCTTCCGATCGATCTTATTAAAAGCCACCCTGAATTTTGGGCACCATTACTCACAAATGTTTTTAATAATCTGACTAATTCATCCATCCCTGAAACTTGGTCCTGTAGCACCATTGTCCCAATCTTCAAGAAGGGCGATCGTTCCAACCCGAGTTGCTACAGGCCAATATCGTTGATCGACAACACCCTTAAAACTCTGGGAAGGGTGCTGTTCAACAAGATCAGTTCTTGGGCCGAGGATTCCAAAGTATTACATCCTTGTCAGTTGGGATTTAGGAGTAAGGTTGGCACTGTGGAACAGTGCCTCAACCTTAACCTAATTATTGCTAAATATACCATAGCCAAAAAAGCCCCCATGTACCTGGCATTTATGGATCTTACGTCGGCCTTTGATTTTGTAAACAGATCACGATTGTGGCAAATTTTGTTGGATCTTGGGCTGGACGATTCCTTAGTTTCTTTTCTGGCCTATTTGCACAGAGACCTAAAAGCTAGGGTGCGCATCAGCATGAATGGTGAGATCTCTAAAGCTATTGAAGTAGGTAGAGGGGTCAGACAAGGTTGTGTACTGGCCCCTCTCCTATTTATTTTATATATCAATGATCTAACCAAATCTCTGCTGATCTCAAACGTAGACGTCCCATTGATTGGTGGCCATAAGATCCCTGCATTGTTATATGCTGACGATGCAGTTTTAATGGGGCGTACTCCTAAAGCTTTACGCACCCTGGTCCATGATTTTGTAAAGTTTATGGCAAGTTTGGATCTGTGCACTAATTTAAAAAAATCTTTTTTAATGTCATGTGGGTCTAAGAAATACTCCAACTTTACAATAGCAATAAACTCTAACCAGTTATTGAGCACATGCACCTTCCCGTATCTTGGCTTGCTTTTTGCATCAAACGGATTATGGAATAATCACATTGCATATTGTAAACGAAAATTTATCAACTCTATTAATACCATACTTAGGTTACCGAAGCCAAAGAATATAGAGGTTGTGCCTTCCATCATTAAAATGTATAGATTGCAATGCACACCAACCGTAACATATGGGGCGGAGGTCTGGGGGCATACAATCAGCACGCCTATACAGCGTGAAGAGAATAGATTCTGCCGCAAGATTTTAGGCGCACTTTTCTTTTCCCCAACGTTTGCTACTCATAGAGAACTTCATTTACCATACGTTGAGGACTTTATTAAGGCTCGCCCCGTCTTGTTCTGGCTAAGAATCTGGAGAAACCCAGCTGCACATTTGACAAGGGAAATAATCAGTGACTGCCTAAAATGTGACAAAGGGATGGCTATACCGTGGTTAGCAGGGGTCCGGAAAAGTTGAAATAGCCTGAATATGGAACATCTCTTTTTAAACCCATTGCAGCATGATTCTGTTAACATTAAAAAATTGGAAAAGACTCTGTATAGTCTTTATAATGAAGCACGAGCATTAACTGAGTGCCGCAAAACCTCAGTTGCCAGATATATGCAAATAGAAATGTCCCCTGCGATGCCGAGATATCTTGTTAACCCCATTAATTGCTGGGAAAGAGGTCTATTTTTCAGGCTAAGGACAGACACCATGAAATATCTGCTGTCATTCCCCATCGGGTTCATACATAATTTTAATTCAGTATTGTGCCCCTGTGATAACATTCAAAAGCAATCAATGTTACATTTCTTGTTCTTTTGCAGTTACTACTCAGCCCCTACTAAAAAACTCTTGATCCCATATTTCAAATCTCGTCATATTACGGACTATAAGGTGGCTTACGAGAAGGTGCTAGCTATTGCTGATGATGAATTATGTTTTAGAGTTGGATTATTTTTAAAAACAGTGATGCGTATACGTAACTCTATGCACCCTGATTAATTGACCTTTTAACTGCGTAACAGTTTTTATGTTTTTAGTAACTTTTGTACATTCTCTTATGCTGTACTTTTATGGATATGTTGTTTTTATCCGAATAAAGTTCATATTGATTGATTGATTGATTGATTGTTCTAAGGTTTGATTTGTCCTTTCTGTCTGCCCATCTGTTTGGGGATGATAGGCTGAGGACAGTCGGTGATCGATATGGAGAGCCTTACATAAACCTTGCCAAAATTTAGAAATAAACTGGGGGCCTCTGTCTGAGACAATCATAGAGGGCAATCCATGCAGCCGCACGATATGTTGGATGAATATGTAAGTAAGTTCTTTAGCTGATGGTATTTTGGTGAGAGGCATAAAATGAGCCATATTTGACAACATATCCACTACCACGAGGATAGTATGGTACCCTCTGCTAACCGGTAAATCTGTAATGAAATCCATGCTAATGGAAGACCATGGAGTGTGGGGAATAGGCATGGGTTGTAAAAGCCCGGCAGGTGCACAATGCAGGGCTTTTTGTCTTGCACAAGTGGGACAAGCCTTTACATACTCGTGTATGTCCTGTGTCATTCCTTTCCACCAAAACCATCGTTGACAGGCTTTCGTTGTTTTATCGCCCCCGGGATGTCCTGCCAAAGGGGATGAATGACACCAATCCAAAATCTGATCTTTTAACTCCTGAGAGGGAACAAATAAACGTCCTTTATGATAAAATAAGCCGTTGAGGATAGAATTCTCAGGAGTCACTAACCAGTCTTCTGGTTTCAATGAGGAATACTCAGAGGCAAGTCTTGTCATAAAGGCACATTCAATTTCTGTCTCTCCTAGGGCCACAATCTTATGTTCAGGGATGATAAGTGGGGGCATTTCTTCAGTGTGTTTGTTCTCTTTCCCTAGTTGCGATAGAGCATCGGCCTTGCCATGTTTGGCCCCAGGTTGGAAATGGATTACAAAGACGTATTCACTGAAAAAGGACACCCACCTCATTTGTCTTGGAGTAAGGGCTTTGGCAGATTTGAAAAACTGTAAATTGCGATGGTCTGAGTATATGGTAATAACATGTGGTGACCCTAAGAGATAATGCCTCCATTCTTGAAATGCCAATTTAATGGCCAATAATTCCCTCTTGCCTATGGTGTAATTTTGTTCGGCATTAGAGAGGGTTTTGGAGAAATAGGCCACAGGATGTAAGGTCCCCTTTTGAGGGTATCTTTGTGAAAGGACTCCCCCTACCGCATATTGGGAAGCGTCCGCTTCCAAATAAAAAGGTTGTGAAGTATCAGGATGTCGGATAACAGGGGCTGTTATGAACTTATTCTTGAGAGCTTGGAAGGCTTGTTCAGCCTTGTCATCCCACTGAAAAGCCACTCCTTTCTTAAGAAGTCTGGTGATGGGTTTAATGAGATCCAAAAAGTGTTCTATAAATCGCCTGTAAAAATTGGCGAATCCTAAAAAAGACTGCATCTCTTTCACAGAACTGGGACTTGACCAGTTGATTATGGCCGTCACTTTTGAAGCATCCATGTGTATACCATCAGGAGATATGACGAAGCCAAGAAAATCCACCTTGGTGGTATGAAAAAGACATTTGTCGAGTTTGGCAAAGAGATGGTTCTCTTGCAGTTTGTGCAAAACCATCCGGACATGTTGCACATGTTCTTCTTTGGTTTGTGAGAATACCAGGATGTCGTCAATATAGACAATCACAAACACATCTAAATACTCTCTCAATATTTCAGTAATGAAAAACTGAAAAGCCGTGGGTGCATTGCATAAGCCAAACGGCATTACACAATATTCAAAGAGTCCGAACTTTGTGCGGAAGGCCGTTTTCCACTCATTTCCATGCCTGACACGAATTAAATGATAGGCCCCCCGCAGGTCTAATTTTGTGAAGATCTTTGCATTCCGAACCTGATCGAGAAGAGTGGAGATGAGGGGAAGAGGGTATTTGTTTTTCACAGTAACTTTATTGAGAGCTCTATAATCCAGACAGGCTCTCAAACCTCCTTCCCTCTTGGGAATAAAAAAAATGGGAGAAGAGACCGGTGAGGTAGAATGCCGGATAAAACCCTTTTTTAGCATGTCCTGTAAATAATCATACAGATACTTGTTTTCTGGCTCAGTGAGAGCGTATATTCTGCTTACAGGCAAAATTGCCCCCGGAATCAAATCAATACGGCAATCATATGCCCGATGCAGGGGCAACGCTACAGCTTTTTCATCATCAAACACGTCTTTGTATGCCGCATATTCAGAGCGTAATTCGGTGGTCACAGCTGATTCCGTTGCACAACATAAAGACGTGTGCCATGTGGGGGACTCCTGATAACAATGCATTAGACAATAATGAGACCTCAGAGTGACCATACGGGCTACCCAATCTATATGGGGGTTATGTACCTGTAACCAGGGCACCCCTAAGATTGCACCAAAGTTGGGTGTATCTATTAAATCGAACTGGATTGTTTCGGAGTGCCCATTATCGCATACCATAGTCAGTCGGGGTGTCTGAAAAGCAAGGAGCCCGGAGGACAAAGCAGTCCCATCCACTGCGCTAATTTTCTCAGGATGAGTTTTAGGCACGGATTTTATTCCTAAGGACTTGGCCAGGGAAATATCGAAGAAGTTCCCCGTTGCTCCACAATCAAGAAGTATAGGCATGTTTTTTCGATATTGAGATGGTAAAATCAACACTACCATTAAGTTGAAATGCTTGGGTACTAGAGGAATTGAATTAGCCAATACATGAGAGGTCTGTCTTACAGAAAGACTTGAAGGACTGACCCCTAGGTCCCCCAAGTCCATTGTTTTCCGAAGCAGTAGCAAGGCTAGTCTGAACAAGAGAAGGTTTAGCTAGGTTCATTCTCTAGCATAGTGACCTCCTTTCCCACAATATAAACATAAATTGAGTCTTCTTCTTTTCTCCCGCTCAGTGCTAGATAACGGGCCGCGGATGCCTCCTATTTGCATAGGTTCCCCTAGATCTTTATTTTCCTTCTTCTCGGTCTTCCCTAAGAGGAAGCGAGGATAATCGGGTTTGGTCTTTTCGCCTCTTCATTCGCTAAGACGATGATCTAATTTCACTACCAGGTCGATAAAGGTGGAACAGTCCTCAGGGGGATCTACAATCTGGGAAAGGATGTCTTTCAATTAATCTTTAAGGCCTCTATAAAACAGGGAGGTTCTCTTTTCTTCAGGCCACTGCGTTTCCATAACCAATCTATTGAAAGTGGTAATATAAGTTAAGAGATCTTTGGAGCCCTGTTTCAATCCCAGTAATTCATTGTCACTGGCTTGCATGTAGGAATGACGAGCGAAGAGATTTTTCATCTTTTCTTTAAAGAGGTTTAAATCATATCAGATGGGGTCGTCATTTTCCACTAGGGGCACCACCCATAAGGCGGCATTACCTGAGAAATAGGATATAATGAATGCCACCTTTGCTGCATCGTCAGGAAAGGAGGAGGCTCGACAAAGGAACTATAGATGACACTGATTTATGAATACCCCATACTTGCTACTGTCTCCATTAAATCGTTCTGGCATGGCTAATGGAGTTGGAGATGGGGTTACTACCGTGACGTTTACAGGGGGATTCTCACTGTCCCTGGCCGGGGAATCTGAAAACGTTGGGGGACGTGAAGTATCAAAGAAGGTAGCAGGACGGATATAAGATTTCTTGGGCCTGGTCGCGATCTCGTCTACACCAGCCCCCACCCTTCCTTGGTTTTTAAAGTGGTCTAATTCTGCAACTAGTCTATGGTTCTCTGTACGTAATAGACTGAGTTCAGTCTGGAGATTGACTACAACAGAGGCTAATTCCTGCATGGTCGTTTCCTGGGTGTCACTGGACTGGGTAACGTCCAGGAGGACACGATCCATCTTCGCTCGGGGATGTACTATTATCGTGGGCTTGGCTTTCTGTCACTCCGGCTAGTTGACTTACTTGAATAAGCCTAAGGCGAACGCCAACATCCACAGGAGCAAAGATCAGAATCACAACTCTCCCCTAGGGTATAGTCATCATCAATAGTGACCATAAACTGAGTAATGAGTTATACCCAGGGGAAGACCCGGGACCAAGGATGGATCTCAGGGTAGCCCACCAGGGAGGCTGAAGGGTTTCAGATGTGAGGAGCCAGGTAGGGACACAGAAGACTGCAGCACAGGAAAAATAATAAACAAGGAAAAAGAAAGGGAAGAATTAATGGCAATAATACCATAAGCTAGACCACACTTCTTCCCCCCCTCACTGTGTAAGGCGTTATGTGTTTTAAGAGAGGTGTGTACCTTCGCAATCTGTTGCTGTTCTCAATGACTCTGCTCAGTACCATACGTACGTTCCACCCAGTGAGCTAGGAGTGAAGTATGAGGGAGAACTTGACTCTCCTGAATGAAGCAGCTTCCAAGCAACTTTAAAGGCAGGGCGAATTGTGTCAATAAAGTTTTGCTTAAAAAAAAAACAAAAAACGGAGCACTACAATCCTCTAGTGAGTCTTTGAGAATGCACAAGAGGCTATATAGTAGTTTGGCAGAGTCTCGAGTGTTTGTCGCCCTGAATACGTAACCACCAAGTTCAGCCTGGATTAGAATAGTAACGGTAGCAAGTGTCCTGAGAAGAGTTAAATCAATAACAGCTGCACGCGCGCTGCGCGTGTGACGTACCAGAAGGCCGGGAACCGAATCGGGTGAAGGAGCGGAGAGAGACTTTGATAACTGTGGATGAAGTCTCCTGTCGCTGGTGCAATGAGGTAGTCGGAAGAATTGAAGAGAATCCTCCGGCAGCGCGGGTAAGAGGAAATGCACTTGGGTACGCTTCCAACACTTGTAGCGGAGGGCTCCGGGGTTCTTCACACGGGAAGCGGAGACAATATTGCAGGAACAATCCTCGGCTCATGGGTTGTCGGTGACAACAAGTAGCGCAGGGAAGTTCCCACCATGAATCATGGGAGGGAACTTCAGTACAGCTTAGATCCGTTGTCCAGGGAATACAGGTAATCTAGATTCACAGAAAGGCAAGGGTTCCAACGAGATTCGCCAGAGCTTTGAGAAGCCAAGCAATGAACTCAAGGCGGAGCTTAGTTTTAATTCATCCAGGACCAATGAGCTCGTGTAATGAGGGACGGACCAATGAGCTCGTGCAATGAGGGACGGACCAATGAGCTCGTGCAATGAGGGATTGGGATGGTACACAACTCTAACCCTGAAGTGATGCATTATGGGTGTTGTAGTGAGAAAGCGGGATGCTTGCTTACTGCACAAGTGGATGAGTGGGTAACACCTGTAATGGCAGATAGTAGCTCAAAACTATGGAATGGAGTCTGCCCAGAAAAATTACATGTTTCAGGTTGGGTCCAGTACGTCCTTAGCAGTAGGGGGTTACGAGAGTTGAATTAGGTGTTGTGAGTATGTCAAGACTTGGTTGCGAGCTTTATGTTTCACAGGGGCTCCAGATGCATGTCATTGATGAAAAACACAGAGACCAAACATGTATGTAGTAGTTCTTGGTTCCATTCAGAGGAAATGAGGCCTAGCAATTCTGTTGGACAATCCTCCTAAAAACCATTGAATGAATTCAGGTGAATTACTAGTGGCACAGACTGATACATTAATTTCCACCCATCACTTATATGCTCTCAAATGTAACGTGCCCCTGTCGAATAAAAAAATAAATGTAAGTCTGTTCAGGGCCTGCGTCTCAGAAAACCCTCTCACAAAGTGGTTCCCCAGCTGTTTCAAAGCACTTTACTTTCTGGATGAGTAGCACAGACTTTCAACCAAAGTAAACACCTCTATTTGTTTCCTCTAAACGTACAAAAAAAAAATCACATTTTCAGCAGTAGTGGGCTTCTGGATTTCCTGAAGCTCTCGTTACATTTCTATTCCTATGGTTAACCTTGTCTGCTGATCCATTCAACGGTGGTGGGCAGAACTTATAATTATGCCTGATACTGGTCTGAATACTTTTCCTCTGCCCACGTAGAACAAGTGTTGCAACGCGGACCGTGATTCGTCCCTCGGGGCTGCCCGCTTCTCCCCCCAGGGCCGCGATGCAGCCCTCAGCGCCTCCCTCTTTTCTTCGGGTGCATCTCGGTACTTTACTGCACAGCGCCCGCTGTAGCTTTTTTGGCATCGTGGGTTCGTCCCGCGGCGCCTGCTCTCTTTTTGTGTCGGGCACGGCCCCCATCTACACGGCGGCCCGTTATCTAACAATTTGCATGACAGGAATACCGCAGCTCTGGTTTTGGAGCTGCGGCTTCTTATTTTCACATGTTGGAGCACGATATTCTTACCTTCCTTTCACTGGATATATATTTCTTTCTTCATGTCTTCTTGGGGCCATCTTGCCTTCCCATGATTCCATAGTCTTCTTCCCAGAAGGCCTTGGGAAGTATCTGCTCTACCAATTCAAGATGGCGACCTTCTTATTTCGTCCACTATCCTTATCCAAGATGGTGGTCACTTACTTCCTGTTTGGTCACTTCCTGTTCCTGTTTGGTCACTTCCTATTCATGGGTATTTAAAGGGCTGGATCCTTCATTTCCTTGCGTTGCAACACTCTTCGCTCCTGCTGGTGTGGCCTCGCTCCTGTTGGTATCCTGTGCTCTTGCATGGTGTATCTGTGATACCTGTGGTTTACCTTGTTCCTGATTTGGCCTTCTATTCTGGTTTGGATTCCTGGCCTTCTTTTTCTGGAGGCTTCTTTCCTTCCTCTTAATTCCTGGAGTTCCCACTTCCACTAGAGGTTTTCCCTATGGGGTTTTTTCCTCTTGGGGCTCCTTTTGGAGGACACGGTCTGCTTTGGCTATTTTATTGTCAGCGGCACCAAGGCTACCAGAAGGGGTCGTCCTTACCTCAGGCAACTCAGAACCCTCAAGAACCGAAGTCGAGAAACTCTCCAACACGCCAGAGCCAGTAAAAACATCAACAAGTTCTTTATAGAGGGTGATTCAGTTGCATATTAAAAAAGGCAGAACCCACTGCTAACTGTGTTTAAGGGACACTGACATGTCAGGGGCTCATGGGTAGACAGAGGCCATAGGTCGGGAGGGACACCACATGCTGAAGGGTCAAGTTGTTTGGTTCACTTCCATTAGTTGCTCATTAGAACCGTCCAAGGTTACATGCAGGGCATTATACAAGAGCATCTTACTTTTATCAGCTATTCAATATCAATGTTAAACATGAACAGAACCTCCTTGTAAAGTTGAGGAGTTGGCTTTGCACTTATGGCCAACTGTTTTCCACTGTCAATGTGGATCATATTTCATAAAGATACCCAGTAGATAAAACTCCTGAAACGACTGATAGTTGGAAATGCATGCTGGTTGGTGCCCAAACCCATGACTAACCCTGGGCGTAGGTTGCGAAGTAGCACTACGCGAAGCTACGCAAAGTGCACTTCGCACTACGCGAGCTACGCGTAGCACTTCGCGAACTGCGTAGTACCCTGTTCGCACTGTGCAAGATTCGGTTTTCAATGACTGCACAGTGCGGACAATCATCCAGCACTGTGCAATCATTGAAAACTGCATCTTGCACAGTGCGAGCTGTAGTTTTCTGCCGCTCGAGTAGATTTTTACTCGAGTGGCAGCTTTCTCAACGCGGACTGGTAGTTTCTCATCGCGAGCGGTCGCGAGCATACGCGACCACTCGCAATGAGAAACCGGACCTCCTCGCATTGAGAATCTCGCCGGGATGTTTATTTCCCACGCTCGCGATTGGCAACTTGATGTTGCTGATCGCGAACAAGGAAAAAGTCTCGCCGGGATGTCATTTTGCTTGCTCGCGGTCGCCAACTTGATGTTGAGGACCGCGAGCAAGCAAAAAATGACCGCTGCACTACGCAATGCTACACTACGCATGTTTGCACAGTGCTACGTGCAATTTGCGTAGTGCGAAGTAGCGCAAACTTCGCAAACTACGCGAGCGTAGCATAGTGCTTTGCCCAGGCTTACCTATGACCAGTGGACCACATCTTCTCTCATTTTGAAACCTCATCTAATATTTCCCGTTCAATTTCCCGTTCAAGACTTTATTTTTCGATTAATTAAAATCCTTACAATACTAAACACTCTGACAATAAAAATGTATAAGAAAGAGTTTTGTTAATTACAAGATTTAAAATATTTAACGATGGATGATTACATAAAACCATGACGGCACCCATTAGGGTTGTCATAAATTTTCTAATAGCGTGCAATTTCCATAAGAACTGAGTGCCAAAAGGGTCAGAGAGTTAATTTGTTACGAAAAAAAAAACCTTTAGGTTAGGCCACAGTAAAAATACAGTAATATAGTTTCCTTCTGAAAAGAAAAAGACAAAGCTCTAGTAAAAAAAAACATCCTACTGTCATTGCCACTTACTTTGGGGCGCTGTTTAAAAGAAGAAAAACTCTAAAGTCACAGGAGAACTCAGAGTCTTGGGGATGAGTGGCCAGTGTGCCACACCGGGCTGCAAACGATTAATCCAGAGAAGCGGTGACAATTAACTACTTGTTGAATGAAGAGCAGCCAGGTGCAGTATGGTGATAATTGGGTTACTGGCACTCCCACTGCATGAGCCTTTTAGCCGCTCTTATGACAAACTTGGTAACCAGATGTTAAGCATTGGGTTCTCTGGGTTCATGAATGCTAAGATGGCTTGACGGCAGGAGTGAACACCAAGTTTCTTCCATTCGCCCCGTAGCAGCATCCTTCGGTCATTAAGAATGGCAGGGCAAACACACACCACTTGTTCGATCGACTCCAGATTGCACCCACACCCATGCACGTTGTATTTTCATTAAAATGATGCCAGCCAGGTAGGTGGTGCAAAAAAGGGCATTCCCCATCCTAAGGGCCAAAAATCTTTTTTTCCATACTTCTGCACAGGAGCACGATAGGTAGGGCACCACTGTCCATGGCTTAAACCCCAATATGACCGTCCAGGCGTGTTTACGTTTTGCCAATTGTGCCCTGTCAGAATGAAAAGACAAAGACTGGACACTTTTTTGAGATACATTTTAAGGACCTGCTGGGATGGATTAGTGCCCCAGATTTCGTTTGCTTCCAGCGTTGCCATCTAGAATGTTCTAGTTGGCAACAATGTTTTCATCCCAGCAGACTAGTTGATATTTCTTGCCACAGCATAGTCTCCAAACCTCCATCGCTTTAGGTTCACCGCTTGTTACACAGCTTGATAAAAGCACCGGCACAACCCCACTGTGATCTAAAAGGCCGAACTCAAGTCTTGTCTGAGCTGGGGAATCGGTTTTTGATAAGCTCCATACTTGCATGAAGATTCTAGTTGTTATCTTGTTCACCAGTCAGGAGTCTTTCCCCAGCATAATCTCCTGGCCATGGGATATATAGTTGGAGGTTTTAGCTTTCATTACGGTTAGTAAAGAGGTCAAAATTGGGCCGGATAACTACCTTGCAACCTTCATTAATGCAACCTGGATTGTCAGAGCTTTCGCCCCGACCACGTCCTTCTGTTTAGCAAAGGTGACCTTCGAGTCCATATAAACTCCCAAATATTTGTAAGTAGCCGTGCTTTCAATGTTTTTACCATTGAAGTGCCACCCTCTGACTTGGAGCTTTCTTGTCCCAAAGGTGATTGTCCTTGTTTTGATAGATTTAATTCCAACTCGCTACAGGATGTATAGGGGAGCAGCTGGTCGAGTAGCCTCTGCAGGCCGACCCTTGTATGGCTAAGCAGTAAGAGAACATCTGCGTATAGCAAGTTACTGACACAGGTTCCACCGAGTTTTGGAGGGTGAGAATTGATGTCATCAAGTGACTGAGGTAGATATGAGATGAAAAGATTAAAAAGGAGGGGCAGCACTACGTACACTTGTTTTACACCACAGGATGTATGTATTTTCCTTGAGATATGGGATCCATCTCTCAATTTTATACTGATCCAGGTGTTAGTATTCATCTGAATTATAGCCTTTAAGAGCGTAGGTGGAATCCCCCATTTCAGGAATTGACATAATATGCGAGGTGTTACAGGGACCGCCAGCTGCAGAAGCGAGCAAGAAGAATATTGCGTCTACCAGTCAAGACACAAACACTTGACTTATTTGGCCTGTCGTGTGCTGGGAAAAAATTCGACCTTTTGGAAAGTAAACAGAAAATTGGAACTCCATATCAAAATTTACATTCTTTTGAGCATGCATGGCTTTCAAATGCTTGTAGTAGTTCAAACTAAACCTACAGACATATTAGAGCTATAGTCTTATGTGTCAATTTCCACTTTTTTACCTCTTTTGAAAAACAAATTAGAACAATTTTCTAAAAACGTTTTAAACATTGTTTTCATACCAGTATCTAGTTAGTATAGTAGTATGTTTAGAATTTAACTATGTGATCGATTCGGAAGAGGAGTGGGTGTTATATTCCATATAGGTATCATAACAGGCCCCAGTAATCTCATTACCCGCCACCTATATTCTCTCCCTACATTACACTTGCCACAGTTTACAGGGACTGACCTTTTACCTAGATATTACACTGCATTCAGAACGTGGGTTTTCCCTAGGTCGAAATCTCATACATTATGCATGAGGGTGCTTGGAAGCACAGCAGGACTGCCATCTCCTCTATAAAATCTATGTACAAAGTTCATGCCCGACGTCATCCTTAGTCCAACACAGCAATACAGCAAGTTAGGACCCCTGGGGAGAACTATGGGTATATATACATCACATCTTGCTAAGATAGACAGAGGAGACAGAGACTTCCCAGCCGACACACTGACCAGAGAAGCTGAGGTTCCTGCACGCAGACACTCCAGCTCGCAGTGGTCCCTTTGCGGGTGTCCAGCTCGAGACCAGGACGAGGTCCCACAGTCTCTCACTTCAGGTAATGGGTTGACTAAATCCTAGACGGATTCTTGGCTTAACATCTATATACATGCTAGGTACACTTAGGTACATATAGTTAGGGAGGCATTGGAGGAGTACACATCTTTTATCATGTGTTTTATATATTTATATGTATACATGACTGTAGTAAGATGGTAGAGTTATACCATCCACTTACCTTTATCGTACTGCTAATCATTTATATCTTATACTGCCTAACGGTTGTTGCAGCTCCTCTATTCTACACCAGAATAACAACTGTTCAATAAATTCTTATTGAAAACGCCCAGCCTGTTTATTCTGTGTATTTCACTGAGACAGACTCAGTAAGCATGAGTGACTGAGCGAAAGGTAGTATATTGTTTACACGGTATGGAGGGATCAGGGTTGTCAAGTTCAATGGTTGCCAGGAACTATTCTTTCCTTGGTAAGAGGAGATTCTAGTGGCACTGTGAGCTAGTTGGTACAAGAAGGCCAGCATACCTGGTGGGGGTGATCAGAGGTGTCTGACACCAGTCCTACAGTGTATGTTGTCTAAACACGCAGATCCTGAATATTTTTTATAGGAACTACATGACAATAGTTGACCCCTGGGCACGCGTTCAAACACCACCTTAAAATTGTCAAAGCAACAATGAAGTGGCATTCTTAAAGCTGATGCTTTCTCCATCAGTACCGATAATGCAAGCAAGTTTGTTGTGGTTCCCAATTTTGCCACGAAGCCTGTCTGATTAAAAGGTAAAAGGTGATTTTCTGTAGCCCAAGATGACAGGTCTGTGAGCAGCAAGCTGGCATAATATTTAGATTCGACGTCCAAAAGTGCTGTAATTCTGTAATTTTTGGGGTCGGATCTCATGCCCCCTTTAAAGATTGGATGGATGTTGGCTTAACGCCAGGACTCTGGGATGTGCTGGCTAGACCAACAGTCAAAGAATAAAGGTGCCAGATGTTTGGCCCAGAACTCAATGTCCACCTTATACGGGTCCTGAGGAAGACCGTTTAGCCCCGGGCCCGTCCGACCGGCCGTTGGTTATAATTTGTACCGTTCGGGTCATCAGTACTTCAGGTGCCTCTAATGCCTGATACAGAGGCTCTTCTTGCTGGAGAGGGGTTCTGTACTGGTTGTTACTAGTGTCTGGGCAGCCATGACTGTTAGTTGCTCAGGTTTCCCGGAGCACGTTGTGCCTAAGAGGGCTGCAGTTGACTTGAAGTGGTCAGGAGGGCGAATGGAGAAAGTTTAGCAAATAGAACCTCTTCCTTTTTGGGCACTTTGAAATGAACCATTAAAAATGATACCCATTCGTCTTTGCAGATGTTGGCGCTGCTTTGCCCTCTTGGGACTTGTGTTCTCGAGTTCACAAGGGACCAGAAAGCCTTCGGGTTAGGATTGTTACTTGTGTGGACTAATTTTGTCCAAAACTGGTCATAGCTTTTTTGTCTTTTCTCAGAATATTGCTTGCCTGAATGCTTTTTGAGCTTGCTTATAGTTATTGTATAACTGTTTGTCCCTGGGCACTTTCAGGCTTGTCTTATTGTCAAATTGAGTGGAAGTTGTATTGTTTTGGTCTCTGCAGAAGCAATTGTTAGGTTCCCGTTTGTGGTTTTTCGTGGAATGAACAGAAATTTGTTGGGAATTTGGCTTAAAAAAAGTCTCCCATACTGTGGTGGGTAGAATATCGTCAGAACACCTTGCACCTAGCAGGACTCTACACATTGTGACTATTGTCGGTGTGGAGTGGCCTGTCTATTTGAAACTTTTAAGGTTTCCTGTGAAAATTCCACTTGTTGTCAGACTTGTTGTGGCATGCCGGGCCGCGCTGGGAGACAGAGTGATTACTTGAGGATGATGATCGCTGTCTCCTCATGCCACAACAGTATAATTTTCTATCAAAGACAACATTTTGTTGTTACATATGGTGTAATCTAAAAAAGAGTGAGTGTATCCATTTGTTCCTGTCCATTTTGGAGGTTTGTCCTGGGAAAAACGTCCATTCACGGTTGTATATCCCAGACTACTAAATTGTAATACCATGTATTCGCCTAGTTTGCTGCATCTATTGTCAGTGGGCTTTATTTGTTCTGTGATGTATTGATAGCCCCATGGGTGTATTTAATTGAGCTCGTCGGGGGATCTTGGAGAAAAAGGTTTGTGTTGAAGTCACCTGAGATTAGACAGGGTTTTCTTCCATATTCACTTAGATTGCACGTGATCCAGGTCAAGTGATCCAATGTGGCCCTTTTCTTCCTAGCATTTAGTGAAATGTATACATTTGTTTGATGGAGTTGGAGTTTCGGATCCTAATACCGGAGATCCAGTCTTCTTCAAATGAAAGCTGGTTGATGTTTACGTTTATCTTACCAGCAGCAAATATCGAGAGGCCGCCCCTAGGTCTACCAAACTTGTGCAAACGTAGGGAGGGGGACTGGTATTCCAAGTACCCTTCTATTGGAAGACTTGCCCCAGACCATGTTTCCTGGAGGAGTATGACCTCATAGTTTCTTAGAAATGCTAACACATCCGGTGATTCGGATTTTGTGGTAAGGCCGTTGATGTTCCAAGAAGACACTGTGAGGCCATGTTGAATGCTGTTTCAATCGTGGATACCCCCAGAAAGTGCCACTGGCAGCCAGGCCCAGTCGTCCGTCTTGGTGACTGACTTCTCTGTTCCTTATTGATGGTTTTCTGCGTGAACTCCACCCTGAGCAGATTTTAGTATTGAGAAGAGTGGATTACTGGAGTTATAAAGGAGAGGCGCGGGTATTGCAAGTACCGACGGGTACTGTGTTCCAATTGGGGGAGTTATTTTAATATCCCAGCTGTTGAATTGGTCAGACCTTGATAATACCCGCTCCTTTTTTAGGTCTCGCCTGGCGAACGTGGCGCGAAGCACTGCTGTCGCCAGCGAGATCTATTATTGCTGACTTGCCTCGGAAGTGGGACAGGAGATGGGCATGCGTAGGCTTTTGGCGGATTGGAGCCTGTGTACGCGCTTACAGCCACGCGGCGTGCACATCTCCTGTCCCCCTTCCCTCGCAAGCCAGCATGCAGTTTCACTTTTTTTTAAACTCGCCCTTTCGTTGGAGCGGTCCGCAATGGCGGGTCCGCTCAGGAAACAAACATTGACACTGTGCCTTCATCGGCACAACCACTGGACAAATGGAGAATCCCCAACTCACCCGGTCTGCGGGGGGAATCCTCCTGAACGGAGGCTGGCTGCGGCGCTTCCGGAGCACTCCAGCTCCACTACTGCCAGCACGACACGGGGCTCTCTCCTTAGGCATGGGAGCCTCGCACAGCTATCTGCCGCTCTTCACCCGGGCCCCCTCCTGGGACCCAGGACTTCAGCTCCCACACTTCCTCTCTGGCGCCGGGGCTCCCTCTTCACCACGGGAGCCCCAGAAGGGGACAGGCGGTGTCTGCACCGGCCACACGCACCGCCACTCGGCACGCAAAAGTGACAGGTACCGCGCATGCACGGGGCCGCTCCTCCCAGAGCTTTGAGATTGCTACACGCTCTGCGAGTGTTTATGCCACCGGTGTTAAAAGGCTGCTTCAATTCCAATGTACTCTCTTCCCTGGTTAGAGGTTCGTGTCTTGTTTCCAGGGAGAAGTTTTCGGGTGTGGAGTAAAAAATTTTTTTTCCTGCACTAGTTGGAAGTGCAAAAGCAGGACCAGCAGGAAAAGAGGTGTGCCGCAGTCTGCTAGAGGCCAGTACACAGACGCAAGTAAAACAACGCCAGCGGCTCGTGTGAGCTTGGGCGATCCATTGAAATGCTTCTCTGCATCCATCTGCTGCTACGGCCTTAACAATGTCTTTGCTGGACTTGGGTTTAGCCCACATGTTATTGGCTCCGGCGCCAAGGTGGGTGGTTTTCAATGGCGCATTATCTGAAGGTATATTCACATGCCCATGTTGCCATGGTGCCCTCTCTGAGTCAGCCCTTATGCTCTGTTCTGCACCTTGCAAAGTTGGCGAATGCTTGGTATGCGCAAGATTGCTTTGCACATTCAAATCAACAGAAACATTATTTGTTTACTTACATTTCCTTGATGATAATACTTTCTAATGCGTGCATCTGTTTATTGCTGCAAATCGGGTGTAACTTGGGCAAGCTTTTAAAAAGTTGTCCGACAATAGCGACTTTTCGCCAGCATGACAGGATGTTTGTCCCTTTTTTCATATTTACCTTTGCAAAAACGTGCACAGAGTGCAGTCGATGTCAGGAGTGAGTCAAAAGAAGAAAGCTTGGGAGAGGATGTAATCTGACGGCTATCGCTGCCAACTTTGGTGCTGGAAACCAAGGTTCGAACCTCGAGGTCGACTCCACATCCTGTGATTCTGGGCAAATCACCTAATCTCCCTGTGCCTACCAAAAAATATAAAAAATTGTGTCCATTAGAGCCACCCAACCGTCCTTAGACCCACTCCACCGTCCTTAGACCCACTTCACCATCCTTAGAAACACTCTACCATCTTTAAATGGAACTGTCTGCAAAAGTATGTTTTGGCAGCCGAGGGGTTAGGGGCTGGGGGGGGTCATAATAGAGTCATCACGTTGCACCCAATGGACAGGTATGGAGAGGATCCAGTTTGACCATCAAGAGTTCAAATATAATATTAGGTAATGGGTCATGGGGAGGGCTACTGGAATTATGCGATACTGTGTTTGCTGCTTCTGCTTTATTTTGCATAATTATCCCTCATCTGGCGCATAATCTGTAGATAAATTGTTTCCAACTCAGAAGGATCAAAGGTTACTGAAAATTTGGTGATATATCTTCACACGCTTTGGAAGACCCTTCACAGACGTTAGCTGGTCATCTTTCAGTTGCTTATTTATATATTCGGTTGTTAGACTGGTACTAATAAGGTGACATTTTTCCCCAGACAGTATTACCATGTGTAACAAGCATTTGCAATGCAATAGGTCTTGCATTTGGGACAGTTTAACCTATTGGCATTGTAAATGACAATGCCTTTTATTTATGTTTTGAAATCCAACACATAAATAAAAGGCATTGCCATTTACAATGCCAATAGCTCAAACTCTAACAACTGTGAGACCTATTGCATTGCAAATGCTTGTTGCCTCTGATTCCAATGTGATTAGTGTTAATTCGGTGATTTGTTTGTCTTTAATGGGTATAAATTCGATAGATGTTATATCGTTGGATTCCAAATTGCACAGTTCTGGAATGAATTTGAATAGTTTGAGAATATTCCCTCTATTCAAGATGTCGTGCGGACCTTGGGTGGAGTACTCCGGAATGAATAACAATTTAGATGATTGATTTGTTGTGACTGGATCTCATCCTGGGGTCATACAGGAACTCATATCCTTTTTCTGTAATTGATCAATTCTCCGTTGATCAGTAATTGCTTGTTGCTGAAATCTTCAGGTTCGCCATGAAGGTGGAGGCCTGCCTTGTTGGGAACAATTTTGCACATGTTTGCAATATCCAGATTTTTTGCGAATGTTATCCGAAGGCTCTCCTTACCACCTGACTTTAGTTCGTTGTTGGGTTGCTCTGTGACAAACATTCTTTGTTTTGGCTTAATCTTGCTTGCAGGGTTCAAGGGGATTGTTGGAACTTCAAATCCAGTCGCTAAGGGGTTCAGTGCAGAAACTTGCTCGGAATCCTTTTTTAGCTCAGCCGATATCTGAGATTGTAATTCCTTCAATAGGACTTCCCATCTACACCCAGAGATTTGCATGAGCTCATTATGATGGCATAATACAGATGTCACGTTGCATGTCAGCACGACTGAGAGTTTTGGGGATAATTGTTGTAACAGAGATGAACTGCTATCGGTACTTGCTGTGCTTGTCGATACAGATCGTTGATTGCTTTTATGACTTGGAAAATGATTGCTAATTGTATTTTGTATCGCAGCACTGCGCTTATTACTCTTTTTTCGTAATCTTTTTTTTTCCCCTTTTACTTAAGTGTTGTTTTTGTAATGAATTGTTCATTGTACCGTTACCTGGGTTAATTGACCCTAGGTCCCCATTGCATTTTGAGGGCATTGGCTTTGATGTGGTCTGCGGATCTGACCTCAATACTATTGAGTCTCTATTATCTAATTTATCTTGATGGTGTTTTGTGCTTTTAGTTATTACAGCTTGATTTTCGGGGGACAAGTCAGCCGCTGAAGCATCTTTCGGCAGAATGAGGGTGCTCACGCCTAAATTCATTTTTCCTGTATTGGTTCTCCATTTCACGCTATGCTCTTCAGAGGCTGTCTGTACAGTTGGAGGCACTGAATGAAAATACTGGTACTGGGGTGGTTCCTGAAGGGATGCTGGTGATTTCCTAATTTCTGTTAAGACTGTAACAAGGAACAGAAGGAGGGAGGACAGATTGTCAATCATTGGGGAGCAACAACATACGGACAGTACCATTTTGGCATTGGATAGTGATTTTGTGATCAGTTTGTTGAGCTCTTCCAGTTTGTGGTCGATCCACGCAGTATATACTATTAGGGTGTTTAAAAGGTCGACTTGGAGGTCAAGTTTATCCGAATAATAATTTAATGCAATTACTGTAGATTGAAGAGTTTGCAAAAGTTGGTACCAGGGTTCCTTGAGCTTGATGACAGCCGGCTTACGTCCTGCATTTGGATCCGGGAGCCTGTTGAAATCTGCCTGAAAGAAGGATAGATCCAGGAAGAAAAGGGTGTTGGGCTCACCTTGCTTTATTTCGGGGTGGTCGTGACTAGCAGGGTCTGGTGGCGTTATTGGAGTCAGCAGTTTGATATTGCTTGGCAAAGACCTGGTCCATTGCACTGCTTGGGGGTTGAAAGTGTTCTTACTCCCAACTAATTCAATGGTATTGGTGTGTAGGCTAAATTCATGGAGCGGGGATATTTTCAAGTTAGAGGGAGAGTCCTCACTTGAAATAGTGATTGGGGGAGAAGTTTGTACATTGTGGTTTTGTAGAATTGGTGGCTCATGATTAGTTTCATCACTTAACTGAGGAGTTAGTCTCGATTTAAGATTTTTTGAGGTGGAATGTTTTTCTGTTTTTAAGAGACCATCTAGGTGTAGGCCGAGGACCAGAGACGTTTTAAGGCATGGGCAAAGTGGGCTCTGGCCCAGGGCCCCAACCTTTCAGGGGCCCCCTGATAGAGCCAGCTTTGTTCTGCATAGAGTCTTGCCCTGATGACCTTGAATAATTTTGAAACAGATTGTTGTAAATTGTGTTATTCTTTCATTTATTTTTAATGTGTGAGAGTCTATTAAAGACATTTTGCAGACAAAATGTGTTTATTTCATGTAACATCCATATAAAAAAAGTTTCTTTTGGGGTGTGTCCACCATGGCGGTGGAGTTGACCCCAGCCATTATAGCTCCACCGTTTGTGCAGGCCAAGAAGCCAGGGAGGCGTCAGAGGCCCATCTGCCTGAAGGTCCAAGGTGAACCCCCACCATAAGTTTGGCCGCCTCTGGCGATTGGTTGGATTCGTGGACCCCCAGGCTGCCTGAAGCCCTGGTGGGCTGCCTGCCAGGCGGCCACATGTGGCGCCGCAGCATCTGCCCCTAAACCTGGTGGTCGGGCCAGCCCCCCATGAATGCTGTGACGACCGGAGACCAAAACCGGGACTCCTAGAGTCTCCCATTGCTAAGGGAGAGGCCTGCAGGGGACAAGGGCACTCTACTGCGAGCCTTCTGCTGTCCGGAGGGAGCGGGCTGTCCTGTCCCTGTGAAGCTACACGTGGGCCCTACCACTGACTGGGTTGTCCTGCGAGAGTTGTGGAGAATGCGGGCAAACGCCAGGTCTATCACAGGATGACTGGAGGGGTGACCCCCTCAATTTCTGAAGCCCGGATCAGCACCCTGTTGTTCTCTGGGCCTGTTGATGAGCCAGTGGAGGCCCCTGAGTTAGTGGCGGTGGCAACAGAAGTGATTGCTGGGGTGCTGAGCTACGGCTGCTGCAGGTGGAGTGCCTTGTAGGGGACGACAGCTTGCGACAGCAGCCTTCTGTGGTCTGGGGAGAAGAACACTGTCCTGTCCCTGAGAGTCGTGTTTGCTGTCCCTGGCTCTGGGTGTGACCTTAGGGATCTCCCATCAAACTTGAGGTGAGAGAGCACGGTTTCTAAAGAGAATGTGCCACATGGCTGCGCTGTAAGGTAGCAGTGGAAGGGACCAGTGCTGTAGCGACCAACGGCCATGAGAGATTATGTCGACCCATCGGACCACTATGAAGGACATGTCGGTAAAGGATATGTTCACCAAGACCTCTACAAAAAGATCCAGCTGGCAGACTTGGAGAACAGATCTCGGCGCCCCAACAAGCCGTCACGGGTAACCTAGAGGAGATGTGTTCCGCCTCTTCAAGCAGGTTGCTCCATCGCTGCCGGGCCAGGATATCATCTTTGACCGTACTCATCACGCGGGATGGCCGACTTCTGGACCGGGCCAGCCACAAGACATACTCACTTGCCTCCACTATTACCGACAGAAAAAGGCCATAATGATGGCTGCATAAGATTTGAAAGATATTGAATTCGAGGGCCTCCGGATTTGGCTGTTTCAGGATCTATCCCCAATTACTCTCCAGAGACACAGATCCCTCAAACCCATCACAGTCTTCTGCAGCTTCATGTACAAATGGGGTCACCCTTTCCTCCTCCAATTCGTCTGGCGATACGAAGTCCGATTGATCCGGACTCTGGACGAGGTCAGCAACCTGCAACCTGCTGGACATCCCGAAGCTGGGCGATGCGCGACCGTCTAGATCGCCAAGTGCGAGCTTTGGAGAGGGAAAAGCTGGGCTCTCATCGCTCAACTAGAAGTGTGAAGAAGATCATGGGCAAACCTACGGAAGCAGACAGCAGAGAGGAACGCTTGAGGTTACTCCACTATCTTCAGCAGAAAGAAAGGTGATGTGTTTCTCTCCAGGGGTTCAGTGGTTGAGGCTCCTGTTTGTCTGGTATGTAGGCCTCCCTTGCCGGGCAAGGAGCGTTGTGTCCAGGGGAGCTCCAACCTGCTGGACGTTCGTTGGTGACTGCGTTCGCCTTTGACATGGACCCATCTCATTATGACTCTTCAAGTACCCCCCGGTGGGGGAAGTTCATTTAGTTGATATTGTTGTTTCTTCTTCTCTATATCTCACTTTCCTTACCCCATCTTCTCGTCACAGGAGGTTTTTCCTTAGCCTTAATCTTTGTAGGGGCGTGGTTCGACATATGCAGGTAGCTGCAGATGGAGCACAAGCTTCCTCAAAGAGTGGGCCTGCTGCTTAACTCTCCAATAGGGAAATAGCTGTGGGGGGGGGGACTTCAACATAGCAATGGACTCCCACCTGGATAGATCTGCCTCAAGAACAGGATAGAATGGGGGTCTGACAAAGGGTACCCGACAGTGGTTGGGTGAGGCAGGCTTCACAGATACCTGGAGACACATGCATCCTAGGGCAATAGATTGCACCTTCTTTTCTGCATCACATCATATGTATGCGCGCATAGATTACTTTCTCACTACATCACGGATCACTCAGGACACAATATTGGTGGAAATTGGGACAGACGCACTCTCGGATCACTCTCCTTTAACTCTGCAATTTAAATATGGGGGTCAGACGCCCGCCCCCCTCCGTTGGTGACTAAACACTAAACTTTTGACTTATGACAAAATAAGAGCTGATACACAAATGGTACTCCAATCCTTCTTGGAAACTAATGCTCTCCCCGAGACGCTAATACATATCCTTTGGGAAACTCTGAAGGTGGTATTGCGAGGGCACTTTCTAGGTATATCGGCAGGTTTCAATAGAGAACATAGGGAGAAGAGAGAAGCCTGGGAGCACAGATCAAAGACATGGAGTCGGCCCATGTTACGATCAGTGACAATCAGTCGGCAGTTGAACATGATAAGAAAACAACTGCAGGCACTAGATATGAGACGTGTTGAGTATGACCTTCTTAGAATTCGTCGGACATATTATGCAGGGAGGAACAAGGCAGGGGTCATGTTAGCCCACCGCCTTCGAGCGCAGGCATCGGATCGGCAGGTCCCCGAGGTGCGGACTACGGACGGCTCCATTTGTTCTTCGGACTTAGAGGTGGCTAATGCCTTCTGATATTTTTATTAGAAGCTTTATCAGGCCAAGCAGCTCCACGACATAGACATTGCAGCGTACCTTGCTCCGGTGCCTCCACCAGTGGCGACTGGGTTGACCTTTGAAGCGCTGGAATAGGACATAAGTACATAGGAGGTCCTCCTAGCAATTCAGAAACTAAAGTCTAACAAGGCCCCAGGCCCGATGGGTATGGGGCAGAGTTATATAAACTCTTTGGGGTACAGATAGCTCCCATCTTGGCATGGGTGTACAATTCATTGAAGGAGGGGGAGACACTGCGGGAATCAATACTCTAAGCCACTATCAGAGTGATCCTGAAACCAGAAAAAGATCCTAGGGACTGTGCTTCTTATCGCCCAATTTCACTATTGAACATTGATCCAAAAATCTTCACCAGCATCCTGGCGCACAGGCTGGCCCCTTATGTGCAGGGGTTGGTGGATTCTGACCAGGCCAGTTTTGTCTAGGAAAGAGGCTGTAGCGACAACATTAAAAGATTGTGCGATCTACTGGACAAAATTCAATGTACACAGGCCCCAGCCCTAGCATTGACCATAGATGCTTGCTAAGAAAGCATTCGACCTTGTGCACTGGCCTTACCTACACCGAGTGTTGGAGAGATTTGGATTTGGGCCCAGGCTTCGTGGCTGGATCCACTCCTGCTACTCTGCTCCCCAATTGAATGTACAAGTCAACGGTATTAAATCATCTGCCTTCCCCATTCAGAGAGGGACCAGACAGGGCTTCCCTCAGTCGCCACTACTTTTTGCGCTCTACATGGAGCCATTTGCTGAAAGAATAAGGCTTTCTCGACTCCTCTCCGGGGTCGGAATGGGAGGCAGGGAACACAAGATAATGTTATATGCTGATGACGTGCTTCTCACGCTCACAGACCCTCGCTAGATGTGGTTCTGTTGAGACGGAGGAGTTCTGAGCGGCCTCCGGTTTTAAAATCAACCCTCAGAAGTCCCTGCTCCTAGGCCTAACCGTCCCTGACATTGAACGCTCTCGGCTACAGGGCAAATACCCATACCAATGGCCAGACAACAGCATCTAGTACCTCGGTCTATGCATGCACTCCACAACTACAGCCACTGCTGCTTATAATTATGGGGCCCTCCTAGTACTTACGAGGCACGATCTCGCCAAATGGAAGACGCATAAGCTTTCATGGATGGGACACCTTGCAGCAATTAAGATGACACTCCTGCCTAAGCTCCTTTACACCATGCAAACACTGCCCCTCCAGCCCCCTCCAAGGGTCTTGGATATGATACAATCCCTCCTGTGGGAGTTTATTTGGGAAGGCAAGCAAGCACGTATATCGAAGGCCTGTGCCTACCTCCCCTTGGCTGCTGGCGGCTTGGGCATTCCGAACCTGCGGTGTTATTATCTGGTGGCGCAGCTCGGCTACATGGTGGAATGGTCCTGTCCATTCACTGAAAAGCATTGGTGCTTCATTGAGCAGGCCATCTCAGCCACCCATATTTGGAAGATACCTTGGTTGCTGAAAGCACACAGACCCTTGGGCGTGTATGTCTCCCCAGTCATGCGGGCCACAGTGAGGGTGTGGGATAAGGTACAGCAACAACATGGGCTCTCCCCTCCAATATCGCCATAAACTCCTGTGATTGGTAACCCAGACTTTCCACCGGCACTCACAGGGGCAGCGTTTAAGACCTGGCAGGAAGCCAACTGTAAGTGTAGAGGCGACATGTTTGACACTGATGGCCTTATGGATTTCCGCACTTTGCAAACCCACTACAATCCACCAAAATCAACACAGTGGCAATATCTAATGTTGGCGCACTGGGGCTCTCAGCCCTGGGTCCCCCCACATGCCAGTTGACCTCTGATGGCATTCGAGAAGTGGATCCTCACTAGAACCTCGGATACCAAGCTACTCTCAGACATTTACGCCTTCTCAGTAAAACCGATCCGCCCCTTAGCCTCGCAGGCCTGCGCCTGCTGGTAGAGAGAATGCGAGTGTACTTTGACGGATAAGGAATGGAATGAAATACTCCACAGAGCGCGTACTCCTCAGCACTGAACACCACTAGTAAAGAGATGGTCCTCAAGATCGTTTATTACTGGTATCACATGCCTGACAGAGTTGCGGCGTGGAACCAGTCCGGTGATGGGAGATGTTGGCGCCATTGTGAACATCAGGGCACCCTCATGCACATACTCTGGCACTGTCCCAAGTTGGAACCCTTCTGGTCCAAGGTCTTGGACTCAGTCAACAGTATATTCCAAACTGACATTCCCAAATTCCCAAGCTACATACTCTTAGGCCTTCCCAATCCCCTTACACCTGCTGCGCTCGTACGGAGGTAGAGTGATCACCTTGCTGCTGGGTGCAGCGAAACAACTCCTACTTGCGAAGTGGGGAAGGGACACAGTGTCGACACACCTGGATTGATTACATACGGTCTGGGGCATACTGGTCATGGAAAAGCTGACAGCTATAGCCATACAGCAATTTGCTCGCTTTGTTAAAATGTGGCACCCCTGCATACAATATTTGTCGGATGAATTTCGAGAATTGCCCTATGCTCAATATTTGAAAATCCTATGCTTAATGACACAAACACCAGAGGTGGATACATGATGCACCAGAGTCAAAGAGAAGCCATAATGTAGACTCCATTCCAGCGACTGCCTTCCCTCCACCCCTCCTCCCATCTTGTGCCTGACCTTTTACTCCTTTAGTTCTATTATTGTTATTAAATGACATTCACTGTATGCAAGAAGTTCCATCGCCTCCGGCCTGTGGATGTAGGTGGCTCGTAATGTGATGTAATGTGCTAAAATATAAAGAGATGTTAATCCTAAAAATTTTCTTTTAAATCAATACAGGAGAAATGGGAGTGTGTGACAGAGATTATTTGCAGTAATATTGGTGAGCTGCTGCTGTGTTAAGATACTGAAAACACACATCACTAGCCCTAAATATTAGATGTACAGACATTCAGGATTTGACCAAAGAGGGCATGAAAAGTGAAACCGGATCATAAAAACAAAGTTGCTCTGAATAGGGGCCCCCAAAATACATTTGGCCCAGGGCCCCCAAAATCCTTAAAACGCCCCTGCCGAGGACCTGCCCATTGGGCTTCTCATGGATCCTGGCCTGTACTTTTATTTGTGCCAGGTCTGCTTTATGGCATGATTGTGTGGGGTGTGTGGGTGATGCAGTCGTTGCGCTGGGGCCATTTAGTGCGGATGGTTTTATGCCGCTTTTCTTAAAATAATCTCTCACTGTCCTGTTTTGTGCATTGACTGCTGTTGTTCCGCGGCACTTGTCTTGGGTATTTAGTTCATCGGGTAGTATTAAAGTTTCTGCTGCTGTTATACAGCCAGGAGTATGTGGGTCCTGTTCTGGAAGCTGAGGTAAGAAGGCTGGGTGCCAGAGAGTCGGGTATATTGTACAAAGGTTGAGGATGTTGGAACCAACCCTGTATCCGTGGGCTCTGTGATGGATTCTGAACTTTGCTTCTTACGATGTTTTGCTGATTCTTTCTTTAGTCTTCCGGACCTCATTGTGCAGTAATTCTGACTTAAACGGACTACTCCGACTTGCTCTTACTGGTACTCTCCGTTGTAGGTAACAGGGGAGGGGCGCTGCACAGACTATCCTCCTTACCCCTTGACGCTGCCCTTTGCCTTCCTAATGTGATAGATCTTCCACCTTCCCACTCTTTGACAATTTAGCCTTCAACTGCAGTGTGGGTAAACAGGAAGGAGTCTAATAGGGCTGGGGCATGTCTAGAGTGTCTAGAGTAATTAAGGGTCTCCTAATTGGAGTTGTACACTGGTGCAGCACTACATGAACTTTATAATTTGTAATGATTTGTAATCAGTAGACCTGTTTCTCTTAACTGTGAAGGGCCTGATTGACCCAACTGAGCCTACCTTCTGTCCTTTAATACTCCTCCTATGGTCTTTCTGTGGGCCCAAACATTTGAGGCGCTGGTACAGATTATGGAAAGGTGAATGGGGGGGGGGGGTCTGTCTGGCTCGGCTGCACCCCCTTTGGCTCCTCATTGCAACTCTGGGCTCACTCCCACCCCGGACTGCGAGTGGAATAGACTGGAGTGGTGTTGCATATAGTGGAGTAAAGTGCTACACAGTGGAGTGGCGTGCTATGTCCTATAATGGAGTGGAGTATCGTAGAGGGAAGTGGTGTGGCGCATTGTAAAGTGCAGTGACATGTTGTACAGTACAGTTGAGTGCCGTATAGTGGAGAGTCGTCGACTGCAGTGTCTGGAGTGGGGTGGAGTGCCTTCGAGTATACTGTTGTACAGTTACATAGAGAGGTGAAGAGTGTTGTAAACTTTAGTGCCATAGAGTGGAGTACAGTTCAGTGAAGCGTTGCATAGTTTAGTGTTGTGGAGTGGAGTGTTGTCCAGAAGAGTGGCGGAGAGTATCTTAGAGTGGTGTGTCATGCAGTGGGCAATGTTACAGTGTTGTACAGTGTAGAAGAGTGTTGTGAAGTGGATTGCCATATCATATAGTGGAGTGGCATGTAAGAGAGGAGTGGAGTGGCATGTGCTAGAGTGTCATACAGTGTAGTGCAGTGGCATAGAGTGGATGGGTATAGAGTGGAGTAAAGTGGCATATAGTGGCATAGAGTGCAGTATAGCCTTGTAGAGTGGAGTTACAGAGAGTACAGTAGGGAGTCATAATGTGGAACAGCGTAGAGTGGTGTTTTGAACAGGGGTGTACAGTGGACTAAAGTATTGTACAGTGCAGTAGAGTGGAGTGGAGTTCAGTGGAGTAATTAAGGACAGAGTAAAGTAAACTGTAATACAGTTGAGGGTCATGTTGTACACAGTGGTGGCTCCAACTGAACGGGGGTGTTGGGGCAGGGCAGGGGTGGCGAGGTTGGGGGAAGGATACTGCCTATCCTCATCTCTTCTGATTCCTGGTCTGAAGCAGGAAGCACACAGGCTCCCCTAAGCCAATTACGACGCTGCTGTCACCATGATAGCAGGGTCGTGATTAGTCTGAGCACCGTTGTTTGGCATTCAGATGGGGACTATAAGCCTGTGCATGTTCTCCACCCAGCCTGTGCATTACAACCCGGTGGAGAACATGCAAAGTGCGCATGACTGTTTGGCTGGCCCAAGGCGGCCAGCCAAACCATCATGCCCACTTAGAAAGTGCTCGATACTCCTCCCCCTGCCCTGCACAGCCCAACACAGCCCCCCACACCTAGAACTGAGCAAGTACGGAAAAATAAAAGGCTTATAACATTGAGTTATTTTCATTTTATTTTCATTTTTTAACTGCTCAGAGAGCAGGGGGCGACCCTCCTCCATCTTAGCGGAGGAGCCACCACTGGTTGTACAATAGCGTGGTGTGGAGTGCAGTACCGTGGCCTTGAGTATCATACATTGTAATAAAGTGTCATAGAGTGGAGGGCTGTGTGGTACAGTGGAGTCCTGTGGCATGTCATAAAGTGTTGGGAAGCGTTGTAGAGTAGAGTATAGTGGAGTGGCATAGAGTGGAGTAGAGTGTTGTAGAGTGGAGTGGTGTACAGTACAGTGTCTTAAAGTGTGTTAGCGTGTAGTGATATAGTATCATAGAGTCAAGTGGCATAGAGTCACATAGAGAGGAGTGGCCTACAGTTGAGTAGTGGACTACAGTGGAGTAGTGTGTCATGGAGTACGGTGGAGAAAAGTGGGGTGAGTGGCATAGAGGTAATTGTGTAGGTGTCTATAATGGATTAGAGTGTCATATAGGGGAGAAGAGTGCTGTACAGTGGAGCGTAAGTGCATACAGTGTAGTATTGTATCGCACAGTGGCATAGAGAGTAGTAGAATATTACAGAGTGCAGTTTTATAGTGTAGAGAACAGTTTTGTAGAGTGCAAAGGCATACATAGGAGTGCTGTACAGTGGAATAGAGTGGGTAAACTGGCATACAGTGGAGTTGAGTGGAGTGGCGTGGCATACGGTGGACTAAAGTGTCATACAGTGGAGCGACGTCTCGTATAGTACAGTGCTGTGGAGTGGAGTATAGTGAAGTGGCGTAACATAGAGTGGAGCATAGTGTTATAGAATGGAGTGGCATGTCGTACAGCGGGGTGGTATGCTGTGTCATAGACTGTGGGAAACTATCGGACAGTGAAGCATAGTGGAGTGGCATAGATGGAGCATTGTGGTATATAGTGGAATAAATTCTGGTGGTATGGCATAGAGGGACTTGCATAGAGTTTTGTAGAGTGGAGTACAAATTGGTAGAGTTTCATAGAGTCTACTACAGTGTTTTATAGTGACAGACTGGAGTAGTGTTGTACAGGGAAGTAGTATAGAGTGGAGTGGAGTTTGGTAGAGTGGAGGGATGTGGAGTGTGACACAGTGGTGTAGAGGTTCTTAGAATGAAGCAGACTAGAGTGGCATAGAGTGCAATGTCATACAGTGTTGTTTCATAGAGTGTCATATTGTAGAGTATCATGGAGTACAGTGTCATGGCGGAGAGTGTTGTGGCGTACAGTAGAGTGGTGTAGAGTGGTGTAGAGTGGAGTTGCCTAGAGTGGATGGAGTGTCGTACACTAGAATAGCCTATGATGGAGTGGCGTATACTTGAGTCGTGTACCATGGAATGGCATACCGTGGAATAGAAAAGAGTAGAGTGGAGTGTCATAGAGTGGAATGGCGTCCAATGGAATAGCGTACAGTGGAGTGGCATAGAGTGGAGTACCGTATAGAGGAGTTGCATATAGTGGAATAGCGTAGAGTGGAGTGGTGTACCTTGGAGTAGCATAGAGTGGAATAGCATACAGTCAAGTAGCATAAAATGGAGTGTCCTAGACTGGAGTGGTGTACAGTGGAGTGGGGTAGAGTGGAATAGAACATAGCGGAGTGGAGCACATTGGTCTAGTTTATACTGGAATGCCATACAGTGGAATAGCATAGAGTGAAAAGGTGAAGAGTGGATTGGCATACAGTGGAATCGCATAGATTGGAGTGGCACACAGTGCAGTAGCATAGAGTGTAGTCGCCGCCAATGGAATAGCACACAGTGGAGTGGAGTGGAGTAGAGTTGAGTGACGTACACTGGAAAGGCATAGAGTGGGGTACCATATAGTGAAGTTGCATATAGTGGAACAGCGTAGAGTGGAGTGGTGTAAAGTGGACAGGAATATAGTGAAATAGCATAGAATGGAGTGGCCTACATTTGAGTAGCATATACTTGAGTGGATTACGGTTTAGTAGAGATGCATATAGTGGAATAGTGTGGCGTAGAGTGGAGTGGTATATGGTGGAATAGCATAGAGTGGAGTAGCATACATTGGAGTGGCGTATAGTGGAGGGTCCTAGACTGGAGTGGCATACAGTGGCACGGGGTAGAGTTTAATATCACACAGTGGAGTGGGGTACAGTGAACTAGCATATAGTGGAGTGCCATACAATGGAATAGCGTAGAGTGGATGTAGTGCCAGAGGCACTCCAATGTATTGGGACGATGTTATGACCTTTGACTACCATTGTTTTAATTAATTTTATGTGTTTTAATCCACTTTGCACTTGCATTTCATGACTCCTTGTAGCTTCAGAGTTCAGAGTGGGAGTGTTTGCTTTTTACAGCCTTGCCAGGAACAGAATGTGTGGGATGTGTGTTTGAAAGCATGAGAGAGATAAAGTTGTGGAATGTATTTCTCTGTCTCGGAGTGTAGTGTTAGAGGCAGCCCAAATGTGCATTATGTTGTACATTGGGAAATGCAGTGTGTGGTGCTATAGGTAGTGGTGCACAAATGTGCATTATGCTGTACATTGGGACGTTCTATGAAGTTTTTACTATTGGCTTTGACATGCCCTTATGCCATTTTGAATTCTGACTCTGTCTAGTTTGAGCTTTGCACACACAAGCAGGACCCCAGGTTACTCACATTGTTTAGGTTATTCACATTCAAGATTGTTTTCTGTACTTTTGGAGATGTTTTCTACTTTCTGAAGCTTCACTAAGATAAGGGGTTGTAACATGTGGGAGAACAAAAGAATACGTGAGAACTCTTTTGCCTTTGGAATGCTTGTGGGAAATCGGCCAACTCCAGTACGTTTCCTTGGCACAGAGGAGGTCTTCTCGGAAACTTGTAGTGCATTGAGATTATACACCTGGGGTCTGTTGACTTGGAAAGCGGGATTTTGTTTTGACCTGAAGGGACGGACGCGTCTTATTCAGTGTGGCATTCCAGGCTTGGTGCGTCTCTTGACCCGGCTGTGAATCCCCCAGTCTGGTGTGGGCTAAGATGAAGCTATTGCAGCGGTTGATGTATTTTCTCTAATTATTGGCATTGTGATGTGTGTGTGTGTCTGTTTGCACATTCAAAGTCTCCAGTGATCATAATCATCTGATGTATTCTGTGTATATATATTTATATCTTTTCATGCTTCCCTTTGATTCCTTGGGTCTAATTACTTGCATTTAACAGTGCTTATTTCTTGCAGTGGATGTCCAGTATTATTATCATTATCATCTGCTTGCATTTTATCCAATGCATTTAACAGACGCATTTGCTTACTTGTAAGTGTATTGTTATTGCTTGCACATATATATAGATCTATATACATTTGCGCAGTGGTTCATTTGACATCTGGGAAAGCCTTTCTGTGAGAGAGTGTTGCACAAATAACACCCCATGCTTTATTCTGAAAACTGTCTTTTGATGTGCCTCATTTTATGAGAGTGAACCCCCTTTTTAGGTGTTTTCTTCCTTCACATTGTTTGTGCCTCTGTGTGGGAGTGCTGTTTTGGGAGTGCGAAGCAGGACAGTGAAGTGGCATAGAGTGGAGTGGCATATGGTGGAACAGCATAGATTGGAGTGGCGTAGAGTGCAATGCTGTAGAGTGAATTGTCAATGAGTGGAATACCATACAATAGAGTGAAGTAAAATGTAGTGGCATACACTGGAGTGGTGTACAGTAGAGTAGGGTAGAGTGCAATAGTATAGAGTGGAGCAGCGTAAAGTGGAGTTGTATACAGTGGAATAGCAAAGAGTAGAGTGGAGTAGTGTACAGTGGAGTGGTGTAGAGTGAAGTGGCATACAGTGGAATAGCACAGAGTGGAGTGGTGTAGAGTGGAGTGGCCTAGAGTGGAGAACCATAGGGTGAAGTGGCATACAATGGCATAGGGTCGGTCGAAGTGTTGTGCAGTGGAGTGGCGTAGAGTAGAATAGCGTAGGGTGGAAGCATAGAGTGCAGTGGAAGAAAGTTGAGTGGTATATACTGGAGTGTTGTACAGTGGAGTTGGGTACAATGGAATATCATATAGTGGAGTGGCATAGAGTGTAGTTGCATACAGTGGAATAGCATACATTGGAGAGGGGTATAGAGGAGTGGTGTACAGTGGAGTGGTGTACAGTCGATTGGGGCAGAGTGGAATGATGCAGAGTAGCATAGCATACAGTGGAGTGGTGTAAAGTGGAGTGGTGTAGACTTGAATAGCATGCAGTGGAGTGACACACTGTGGAATAGTGTAAAGTGGAGTAGCATACAGTGTAGCGGCATATAGTAGAATAGGGTAGAGTGGTGTGGCATTCAGTGGAATGGCATAGAGAAGAATAGCCTGCCACAGCCACTTCACACTTGGGTTTACTGCTGCCACGCTTACCGACGTCCAATTTGGCATCCTTCACCATTAAAATACAGTCATCCACCCAGACTGATCTTCTTCCAAAGTAGACTCCCTCTGAAAGTCCTACACATGCTATACCTTTTCTCTTCTGTCCCTTTTTCTGCATGAACATGCGAAATGCCCTATTAAACCACAAATCGAGCACTTCTGATCTCTCGCCCTATATTTCTTACTATTAACCAAATGCTCACAACTTCCGCATCTGTAGCATCTCAATCCATTTTGACCCTCAACCTGACTAAAGCATTTAGCTGGCAACACAATATTTTTGGGATGTTTCTTCTCTGGAATTTTCCCACTATTTGAACTCTTTTTAAAACCTTTACAACTTTTTGTTCCACTCAGAACACACATCTGTTTCTTCTGTACTCCTTTTCTAGAGCAGCCTTCACACATCTGTTGGAAGTTTCTGTCTTTCTCATTATTACCAAAACCTCCTTTAAAGTCGCATCATCATTTGCCCATAGTCTATCCTGGACCCTTTTTTATTTGTATGCATAATGAACTTTTTAAGCCCTGACACCGAATTATAAATTGACTCTTTTTGTTCCTGTTTATGGTGGTAAAACTTCTATCTGTGAATAGCAATACAGATAGAAGGCACATATTATTTTTCTAAGTCGTCTAATGCATATACATACACATCCGTTTCATTCTCATTCCTAGGGTTTTTCTCCATCTGATTATATTGTCCTATATATTGTGACCCCAAGGAATGTAATAATATACCTTTTAAAAAAAAATATCTGCGGTTAAGGTTTCATTATTAATTGTGTCCATGTAATTACAAATATACTCCTTCCATTCCTGCCACTTTATACGTGGTTTACGAGACACCGGCATAAATGGAATAGGTGGAGTCAATGTAAATGTTTGTGCTGCACAGATGACTTCAATATCTCAATTCTTTTAATAAACCTAACAATTACTAACAACACTTTTTTTCAATTTATTTTATAATATCTCACACTTACAGCCAATATACTCTTGCACTTAACTCATAATGCCTCCACCATAACTCACTTACTCACTAATAAACTTTGTAAAGTTTATAAATATACCATAAGTCTCTATATGTTTCTGTAATTGGTGTGTGTATAACCATTTAAATATGGCAAATCGGTGACAATTTGTACAAAATCCTAACAGGTGTCTGTATCACCGATGCTATATTTAATTAAATAAACACAAAATATACTGGTGTGCATATCACCGATAGTGAACGCACACTGTAGACAATTCTTATTCATGGGTGTGTGAATCACTATAATACTTGCTGGGCACTCACTTACTCCTTCTCCTACAATGCGCTCAATGACCATGAGCCCTTCCGTATCAGGAAGGAATCAGCCCTTTCCAAAAGTACAATGAAATGGGAAATACAGTGTCATGCAGTGGAGTTGGGTAGAGTGGAATGGCATAAAGTGAGAGTGTTTTAGAGTGAAGTAGCATACAGTGGAGTGTCATACAGCCGGATAGCATAGAGTGGACTGGCATACAGTGGAATAGTGCACAGTGGAGTACTGTAGAGTGGAACGGCATACAGTGGAATAGCAGAAAGCGGAGTGGCGTACAGTGGAGTGGCGTGCACTGGAGTGGCATACACTGGAGTGGCGTACAGTGGAGTGGGGTAGAGTGGAATGGGGTAGAGTGGAATAGCATAACCTTTAGTGGCATAGAGTAGAGTTGCACACAGAGGAATAGCATAGAAGGGATTGGCTTACAGTGTATTACAGTTCAGTGGAGTTGCGTACAGAGTAGTGAGATACAGTGGAATAGCGTACAGTGGAATAGCGTACAAGAGAGTGATGTAGGGTAGAATGGAGTGGAGTGGCATACAATGGAGTGGTGTGGAGTGGAGTGTAGTTGTGTACAGTGGAGTGACATACAGTGGAATAGCATACAGTGGAGTGGCATAGAGTGGGGTACAGTGTAGTTGCATACAGTAGAATAGCATAGAGTGGAGTAGCGTAGAGTGGAGTGGCATGGAGTGAAGTGGTGTACAATGGAATAGCATAGAGTGGAGTGGCGTAGAGTAGAGTGGTGTACAGTGGAATAGCCGGTAGCGGCTCGTGGAGGGAGTGCTGAAGGGCGGTGGGGCGGGGCAGGGGAGGGGCAGGGTAGTAAACTACGGCATACGGCCGAATAGAGTTACGTAACTAAATAAATATATAGAACTAATTATATTGTGCGCGCTGCATCGAAAATTCTTCCCTAACTATGATCACTTTAATTAAGTGGAAATAGGTAGGGGAAATTTATAAAACCTAATGCTTACTTATATCTAACCCCCTAATACACAACACTGGGAAAGTGCCCTTAAAACAACATGGCTGCCTTTAACTTTTGCAATGTCAATCATCAACTAATCACATAGGGGCTGATAAGGATGGTGGGCGGACATAACTGGATCGCCCAACAGTCTGTCGGCAGTCCCGACAAAGGCATTAAGATGCAACCACCACCACAGTGGCTATCTTTTGCATTGCGGCGGGTGCGGCTGGCTGCAGCCTCTGCCCAGCAATGCAAAATGGAGACACCTGACATATCCCTGCACTACGTGGCAGGCACCATGCGGTGCCTGCCACATGGTGCCGGGATATGTGCCCCCCAAAACCCACAGCTCGGGGCTAGGAGGAAAGGGGAGCCCTCTACGGGCCCCCAAAGTCCCTTTCTGCCTGCCTTTTCATGGAGGATTAACCGCCATGAAAAGGGGGGCAGAAAGGGACATCATAATCCCACCATTGTATGTATATGATTCCCCTCCGACACACGGGCGGGCTCAAGGAGCCCGTTGGATGCATGCCGGTCAGTATTTCCGACCGCCACCTATCCGCCCACCATGGTAATATGGTGGGCGGGTATCATGGTTCAGATGGCGGTGGGATCGCCACCGACAGGTCCCACCATCATCATAATAGCCCCTATAATTCCGCGGTACTTTCGCAAAATACTATAAAATTACCGTGAGAACAGATATTACTAAGTTAAAATACCATATGTACTCTACATACCTGTACTACCCAAAATGATAATACATTTTTTTGAAAGAAATTTACTTTTTTTTAAATTGGTATTAAGTTGCACTGTAATATATATGTATTTCTGCTGCACTATGTACACTTTGTGAAATATAGTGTATTACAGTGTTTGTAAAAAGGTTTTACATATATTATTTTTCTTTATTTTTTTGAGTACTGTGGTACCTCCATGGAACTACTGCAGTACTCCATGATTTTTATTTTTACATTTATAAAAACTATATATATTTTTTCCTTGCCTATTACCACTTTAACTAAGAAGTAATAGGTAGGGGAAAATTATAAAACCTAATATTTACCTATAACTTAGCCCCTAACCCACAACATAAGGAAAGTGTCCTTTAAACAACATGTCTGCGTTTAACTTTTGTAAAGGTCATCACTAGGTACAGTGGTAATTTTGTGAAATGCCGCTATATTACTGGGACCACAGATATCACCAAGTTAAAATACCTTACAAGTTAAAAAATACTTACCTTACATACCTGTACCACCCAAAAGGATTATCTCTACACCATCACCTATATTCCTTCCAAATTTCTTTCAAATTCTTTCAGCCGTTTTCGAGCTACACAAGTACAAAGTCTATGAAAATGCATTGGTGCCAAAACACGTTTTGGGCCCACCCTTTTGTCTTTGCAAGACCGTGACGAATCTCCGCAAAACGTTGCATCATCCACCAATGTAGACAAGCATTGGCATAGCCAATAGGTCTCGCTTTTGGAACCTTATAAGTATTTAGTTATGCAGCACAATATCCTTGGTGCAAGAACATCAACTGTTGCATGGCTGAACACTTATAAGGTCCCAAAGGCGAGACCTATTGGCTAAGCCAATACTTGTTCTCAGTAGGCGCTGTGGTGATCCCACAATAAAACAGCGCATCCTGTGACGTGTCAGTGAAGAAGTCACATCAGTGAATCTAATTCCCGAATTCATTAACGTCTCTCTCGGGCTCTCATTATTGCCAGATATGGAAACTGCGACATAAGGTAACAACAGTGCTGTAACCAAGATCACAACGTTTTCAGAGAGAGCTAGGATTAAAACTCAGGTTAAAAATCACATTTCTTCCTTTTCCAAGTATTAAGGGCAAATGTAGAAAGTAACAAAACTAGCCAAAAACACGTAAAACAACAAAAATGCCGGCCAATATAAATGGGAAGTTCACTGAAAAAGAAGAATGCAAATGAAGACGTAACACCTGTTATGTGGGTACAGCCTGTTTGTGTGCACATACACGTATACACACAAACAGACTCCTGAAAACGAGAAATCCTACGTTGATCACGATAATTCACTTCAACCGATGTTCCTTGGTTACCGGCCGGTATCGACTCATGGAATTGCTCCTATGACGAGTTAAATCCCTCGGAATGGTGAATAGCTGTGCGGACATGGAATTACCGGTGTTTAAGGTACATATTTGCTGCCTGATCTGAGCAGGCGGTGAATATGCGGGGTGCGGCAGGGAAGAAAAGAGAAAGGTAGTTTTTGTTGGGGGGAGTGGGGGGCATGCGTTGGAAAGAAAAGATACTTTTTTCTCTCAAGCCTGAACGCTCAATGTAGGACAGGCGGCGCAGGAGATCAATAGCCCGCATTCCCCTACTAAACACGGCGGTTTTGCATTAAGAGGACTCCTGGGAAAGAGTCCGTTCTTAAACGATGAAGTTGCTGGCTCTGCCTGATTTGATTAACATGACCACACGCACACCCAAAGTCTGATGGGTAAGCCCGCTCACTCCAATGGCTGAAAATGTGAAACGCTGCCATGGTGAGCAGGGCGGAAGTGGGCGGGTGCGGCCAGGGACGCCTACATATAGAATGCATGTCGGACAACAATTGCAAAAAGGAAATTTAAAAAAAAACACGCGAGTGGTGCGCGAGAGCGGCAAAAGTGAAAGTGATCGCGCTCCAGATGGCGCCTCGGGTGCTACAAGCTGGCGGCTGCGCGCGTAACCGCAAGCGCTAGGCCAGCAAAAGCGTGTAAATAAATGTAAATGTAGTGCATTTATATAGCGCTCCGCACACCCCCGAAAGGGTCTCTCAGGCGCTGTGCACATACCGCTGTGGAACCCTTCCTGGCCTTTCCCTGTGAAGTGCCCACTCCTGGGCACCCCCAAGGTGAAAGCCAGGCATCCTAGCGCTTTTGGGGCCGTTGTGGAGATTAAGCAAGCTATTGCCCAGAGTTGCAGAGTGAGACCCATGATTAGAATAGGCACCGAGGCGAGAATTATCGGGTCCGGGGAAATTGAGCCCAAGACCCACCGAGGCGGGAATTGAACCCTGGTCAGGGCCAGACCTCTGCATCAGGGTCTGCCGCTCTAACCATTGAGCCACACTTTGTGGTAGCACTTTGAATACCCCACTCCCCTGAACTGAGGGTGTGGACCAATGGTATATTCAAAACAAGCATTGGCATAGCCAATAGGTCTCGCCTTTGGGACCTTATAAGTGTTTAGCCATGCAACAGTTGCGTAACTAAATACTTATAAGGTCCCAAAAGCGAGGCCTATTGGCTATGCAAAGCGGCCGTGGGGCCGCGAAAGTGATCGCGATCCGATCGCGATCAAACATCAAAGCGGCCGAAAGTGAAAGTAATCGCGGTAAAACGAGGCGCGAGCCCGCGCACATGCACTGTAGCTCTAGGCTGGCCTGGTAGCACTTTTTGGAGCCCTCTCAATAAGTCTCGCCAGACCAGCGCATGCGCTGGGTCAGGCGAGACCTACAAATTGCCACCAGGGACCTGGTACTAACAACAGGAGCTTAAGTACCAGTAGGTAAGCCTTTCCTACTCATCACTCCTTCAGTAGCCCTTACACAACTCTATAGAAACCTCACTAACACCGTATCCTACTTTAAGTCCCCTGAATTCTCCGTCCTGAAGAGACCCCCATATCTATAGTGGGGTTGAAACATCAATGGCAATCAATAAGTATAGTCTTGAAAGCACTAGAAAAAAACTCTTGTCCTTGTCCTTGATCTGAAACATTGAATCAGAATCACAAAGACATCCTTCCTATTCCAATAACCTGTTTTTTAATACAATCACTCTTTTTTTATTATATGTTGGTTATGGTCACTTCACAGGGGTCACCCAAGTCACCTTTTCTCTAATTTTTCTATAGTTGTGCAAGCATTATCAATATATGTTGTGTTATGTGAGCAGTTGTTTTTATTAAGTATCCTTTGCATTTCCCAATAAAACGACACTCACTTCGGCTGAAGCGTGTATTAACTAATCCATTTTCTGGGCTACTTCATTAACAAGCATTAGGTAGACACTACAATGTGGGAATTAATTTAAACTTCTAGATTGTATTTGGTTCTCCTTTAGGCTCACAAGAGAGTCATTGCAAAAACTCATGTTTGCAACAAGTCAAAAAAAATATTTTTCTTTAAAATGAGTTCCTTGTGAACAATTGTTTCTAGTTGACTAGATATTACCCAGTTCACATGGACATATGGGTTGCTCTTGTGTTTTTGATGTACCAAAAGTCATTAAGGCAGACCCCAAAGCCATCACGCCACAAGGTGCTAGAGAAGCTCTACGTGATCGAGTTCCACAAGACGAGCCTGAGAGACCACTGCTGTCCACCAATATATATACGGCTGCTGCATTCATAAAACTGCCAACTACATTTGATACTGTGAAAAACGCAAAATATTGGCAATAGATGGATTGCATGGATAAATACTTTTGAAGATTTCATAAATGCAATAGATTAAAAAGATTATAAAGTATCTGAGGAATATGTATGGTGAAGGAGTGAAAGAAGCCATGAATAAGACACCGCAAGAAGGTGAAGTGATGTATGATCAAATCAAAACAGCCTTGAATGTCATGTTTAATCCAGTGCCAAATGTGGATTATAAATGCTATATCTTCAGTCAAGAACGCCAAAGACCAGGTGACACCATCGATGAGTCTGTTGAGAGACTGGATATTCTAGTGAAGCACTGTAAATTCAATGAATTTAATTACGATAAAGCTACCCGCCTCAGAGTAATCAATGGATCTCTGTCAGATTCCTTCTGATGGGGAATGCTGAAGGAAACTCTGAGTTTAGGATAAGTCCTCAAGGCTGCTCTATCTGAAGGGCATGCTGCTGGTTAATAAACTGATATGAAAGTTAGAAGCGCCCAAAGTGTGTCAGTCATGAGCATGAAAAGTAAGCCAAGCTACAAGGCCGAGGGACACAAGGCGATGTCTCCACAGAAAAATAAAATGTGGTACAAATGTGGACTGTCATTTCCACCATTGAACAGATATGCATCGGCTGTGGTAAAGAGTTCGACTAGACAAATGTGAGGAAAAATCCAAAGTGAAGAAAAATCGACACGAAAAAGCACCAAAATCATTCAAACCTTGTCCGAAGATCACAGATAAATGGGTGTTGGATCCTATTAATCATTTACAGAGGTGCTTCAATAAATAGCATGCCTGAGAAGAAGTATCGAGAATTGTCTCCATTACCACAACATACAAAGTCAGAAACTAAAGTATACACATGTACTGCATTGACGCCCTTGAAGAGTCAAAGGTCCTTAGTAGCTACAATGAAGCATAAGAAAACTGTGGTACTTCAAGAAACAGCTTCAAGTGCCTGTTTGCGGAGTTTTAACACTGCTGCTGATATGGGACTGATATCAGTGAATTACAATATGAATGCTCATTATGAAACTGGAGTTCAATTTCCTTCATTATTTCACGGGTTTGGAAAACTTAAAACATTGAAGGTAAAGTTACATATAAATGAGAATGTTCATTCTGTTGCTCAAAGACACAGATTAATTGCATTTAACTTGCAAGAAGCTGTTGAAAATGAACTTAATTTGTTGTTTAAATATGACATCATTGAATGCTCCACTGTGTAGTAAGGACTCCCTTAATACGTACATACATTGTTAAGTTAGCATAACCACGTTAGAGGTTAGAAAGCCATCTTGCTGCTTTTGCACACGACACTGCGTTCACATGTTATTGCTTAAACAAACTGTTGACTCGAGTTTTGCCTCACACAAGAGCAATCTGTTGTTACCATCCCGAGCTCTGCGCAGCGACCTTGGTCTGCACACGATGTGACAAACAGTCTGAGTTGTTAGACAATGCATGTTTTCCACTCTAGGTTGATCGACCCACTATTTAGTCATAACACACGAGCAGCTGCAAATACCTGAAAGTTGGTGCTTTTAATATCACAGACATCATGTTTATTATTCAGACCGAAGACGAGCCTTCCTGCGAGAAGACTCCTGATGCTCCTGTGATGTGATTTCACTAAGCTGATCTTTGAGGTATGGGGTCCCCTATTCAAGCCTAAGAGACCTTCTGTTAGTCTAATAATAATATTAGCTTCTTAGTAAAGGGAAGGTGGTAGTATCCACTGTCATTATAACATGATCACCCCTTTTATATTCTATGGAATTGTAACGATGTTGATGGTTTTGATTTTAATCATTTGTCTGCTTGTATTAGCCAAAGTACTGCATCTTAGGACACGTGGTCTATAAAAATAAACTCTTTTTATTTTCACCGTGTCTCTGTTGATTATTGTTGTGGACTGATGTGAGAATAATATACGAACAGGTATTTCCGATTCCCACCATTACTGAGAGTATACTGAGTCGCTTGTTCTGGGTTGTCTTTTCATTGGGACCGCCGAGCTAAATCTCGGATAACGAATGGGACACTTATGATAGCCGGATACTGGGTTCTGGGTTCTGAGGTGAGTTTCTGGTACACCACAATTCACTGAGGTCCTGGGGTTCTACGCATAGTTCTGTGTATAAGCAGAATCCCTGCAACAACTGGTTTCTCTTATTGTAGTAGTGTCTAAAAGAGACGGTGAATGAGCTGTACACATTTGCATTAAAACGTGTCAGGCCAACAAGGCAATTGAGCGAGAGCTATATCACGGTCCGCACATTGCTGATATGATAACTCAATTGAATGGTGCGAAGTTCTTCTCTCAACTCAACTTAATTTAAGGACATCACCAATTGGAACTTGAAGAAAAATCCACATATATGACAACCTTTTCTACACATATTGGTCTGTTCTGCTATAAGTGATTGAGTTTTGGTGTATCCTCTGCTGCAGACCTTTTCCAAAACGTAATTCGACGTTTCATACAGCCTGTAGTAAATGCATTTAACTACAGTGATGACATATTGGTTTTCAGAGTCACACAGAAAGAGCATAACAAAGCTCTCATGCAAGTATGTTGCTTGCTGAATGATTCAGGCTTAACTCCAGCGGTGGTTCCTCCACTAAGGCGGAGGAGCGTCGTCCCACTGCTTTAAGAGTAATACAGAGGAAAAATAAAATGATAACAACGGAACGTTATTGTCATTTTATTTTTCCGTTCCCTGGTGAGAGCAGGGGCGGGGTTGGCCAGAGCAGGGTCCACGGAGAGGAGTGGTGAGCACACTCAAAGTGCCCAGGGCTGTATAGACGGCCCTTCTTGGGCTGGCCAAACAGTCTGCGCACTTTGCATGTTCCCCACCAGGCTGCATTACACAACCTGTTGAGGAACATGCACAGGCTCCCTGTTCCCATCTGAGCGCCGAACCACAGCGCTCAGAACATTCACAACGCTGCATTGCAGAATTGCGATTGGCTTAGGGGAACCAGTCACAATGCTGCCTTGCAGCGTTGTCATTGGCTTAGGGAGCCTAGGAGACTGGGTGCTTCCTGCAATGGAGGAGAGGCGGCGGAGAGCGACCGCTGGCAACGCGACCAGCAGGTAAGTTTTCTTTCTTTCTTTCCCCGCCACATTTCCCAACCAGCCACCACTTCTTAACTCTGAAGACTGACAAATGTGAATTCCACATAAAAAGCTTGAAAATCTTTGGTCATGTATTTTCTGATGGGAGCATGAAACCTGATCTAGCTAGAGTTCATGCATTGTCTGCTGCAAATCCCCCACAAGACATTTCTATGTTACGATCATTTCTTGGAATGAACAGTTACTGTTCTAGATATATACGAGGCTTTGCTTCAGTCATTACACCCTTACAAGAACTATCAAAACAGAATGTGTCTTTTTATTGGTCCCATGAATGTGAGAAGAGCTTCCAAGCAAGCTATTAAGAGTGTCACTGAAATGGCCCACTTTGATCCCAAGCTTCGTACAGAGATTGTAGTTGACATTAGCCCTGTTGGATAAAGCGCAATCCTTGCACAGCACAACGGACAGCCAAATGCCTGGAGACATATTGTGGCAGTAAAAGCCTGTCACAAACGGAACATGATTACTCGCAACCTGAGAAAGAAAGTTTGGCAGTGGTTTGGGCTTGTGAATACTTCCATGTATTCTTGTACCGAAAGCCTTTCAAGCGCGGTTGACAATATTTGGCAATCCCAAAACCAAAATGCCTCCTCGAATTTAACATTGGGGTTTAAAAGTTACAACAATACAACCATACAATGCTTCATCATCCAGGGAAAGTATTTTTCAAGAGTGCCATTACAGGGCCCTGAACCCAATCTAAGACAGCGGAGGCCAACATCAATTTTTTTTTTTTAATTGAGCACACCAACTTCCACTAGCCATGAAAGTGACATGTTAAAATTAAAGGATATTATTGCTAATCAATCGAGGAACCAGCACTCTAGACCTCTCACTAATGCCAGTGAATATTTGAAGTTAAAAAGTGTAAGAGATGAACTTCCAGTGACTCTAAAAGGTCTCATTCTGTGAGGTACACCAATTGTTATTCCTTAGAGTTTACGACAACAAGTGATCAACGTCGCCCATGAGGGACATCGAGAAATAGAATAGTTGCACCAAGAGAGCTCTCCGTGAGTCTGGTTTCCTTACATCGACAAAAGGGTAAAAAAATAAAATAAAGACTTGTCATATATGCAACTGTCTTTCATCTCAAGTTATTCAGCACCCTTTGAACATGTCTGAATTGGGAAACAGCCATTACAACGCGGCTGTTTCCCCGCATACCATTACAATGCAAGCGTTACCAAGCATGCATTGTAACAGTGTTTTAGGGTAGGGAGAGGACTGGGGGTCGGGGACGGTCGTGCAAGGTAGTGTTTCAGGGTAGGGAGAGGACTGGGGGATCAGGGTGGGTCATGTAGAGGTAGTGTTGTAGGGTTTAGGGTAGGGTCAGGGGGTCGTGCAGGGTAGTGTTTTAGGGTAGGGAGAGGAGGGGGTCGGGGTGGGTCATGCAGGGTAGTGTTTTAGGGTTTAAGGTAGGTTCAGTGGGGTCATGCAGGGTAGTGTTTTAGTGTAAGGAGAGGACTGGGGGTCAGGGGGAGGGTCGTGCAGGGGAGTGATTTAGGGTAGGGAGAGGAATGAGGCTCAGGGTTGTCATGCAGGGTAGTGTTTTAGGGTTTAGGGTAGGGTCAGGGGGGTCGTGCAGGGTAGTGTTTTAGGGTAGGAAGAGGACTGGGGGTTGGGGAGAGGGTCATGCAGGGGTGATGTTTTATGTTAGGAAAATAATTGGGGGTTGGGGGGTCATGCAGGGGTAGTGATTTAAGGTTTAGGATAGGGTAAGGATAGGGGCTCGGGGGGGTCGTGCAGGGGTACTTAATTAGGGTTTAGGGTAGGGCAGGGTAGTGTAACTTACCTAAGATACGTTTACCAAGAGTTTACCTTCACCACGCATGCCTTTGTATTGTAATGGCATGCGTGCTAAAGGCATATTCGTGGTAAAAGTATGCTTTGTAATGGTAGGTCATGGTGAATGACTATGAGTAGTAATACCCACGTTGTATTGACACGCGTGGTATTCGTACGCGTTGTACTGTGTCACCTGTGTCAGAATTGCCACATCATGTTTGGGAGAGAATTGCTATTGATTTCTTTGGTCCGCTTGAGAATGGGCATCATCTTCTAGTCATTGTTCATGAATACTCCCGTTTTGCATTGGTAGAAAACCTTTCATCCACTACACATGAAAAGGTTATTCCAAAATTAGATGGCATCTTTGCCACATGGGGTGCACCTACAATCTTAAAATCTGACAATGGCCCAGCTTTTAATAGTTGAGAATTCAAAGACTTTCTAAATCACCTCAATATAAAACATCAATAAATCATTCCTCTTTGGCCCCAGGCCAGTGGTCTGGTAGAACGGTTCATGAGTACTCTAAAGAATGCTGTTCAGCATGCTGCAGTGGAGAAGCTCAAACTCAAAGTTTTGAAAACTACCCTTCGAGCTTACCTTCCGACACCTCACGCAATGACAGGGGATAGCCCTGCAACTCTAATGTTTGGAAGAACCATGACGACCAAGCTGCCCCAATGTACCAACCTCAGATTCAAGAATGAGGAAGACATTCATACTACGGACTTTAGGTGCAAACAGAAGATGAAAATATATTATGACAGACCAAGTCATGTAAAAGATGTCACCTTCACAAGAGGAGATCCAGTGCTTGTCAGACACAGAAAAAGAAAGTCTGGTGCTCCTTTTGAGTCTGAGGCATCCTTTACCATCACTAACACCAAAAGACATATGGTGACTGCCCAGCGTGCTGGGAAGTCCCTTACGAGAGATTTTCATCATGTGACCCATCCCTCACCAAACATCGATGCCAATGTAAAGACTTGGTCCAGACAGACTGTTGATGATCTGTGTCTGCTGATGATTCCACCTCACTTGTGCAGTTCACTGACACTTCGACTGCCAGATCCAGGTGTCCAGTGACCCGATCAGGACGTGTGATACAGACGCCATGACACTTATTTAAAGAATTATAATTGCCTGTATCTCTATGTATTGATTCATGTATTTATTTGTATATTTATTTATATATCTATTACTTTTTTTAAGTTGCAACTTTTCATTTAACAAAGCGGGAGATGTAGTGTCTTGTTATTAAAAGAATGTTGGAACTCTTTAGATTCCCACTGTACACCATAGGCCTGTGATGTTAGCGTTGGAGAGAGGAGTTGAAGGCAGGCGTAGAATGTTGAGTTCGGACTTACACGCAGTGAAATAAAGATGTGCAAAATTACCCTCTATGTGTGCAATGGTTATTGGCAAGTTCCTGGGCTGGCAGGACGCTACACCATCAACCTTTGCAAAGGGTCTTCCATGGAGCAGCAACACACGTCGATACGTTTTTAGTAACTTTTGATCTATTTGAGCTAGAAAATGTTTTTTTTGTTAACATCTTCAGACTATGCAGCAGATGCTGGACATTAATTTGCAAACAAGAGCAACCCAAATGTTCATGTAATCTTGGGTAGTTAATTGAAGCAATCATACAGTGTTTCACATAGAACTTATTCCAAGCAAATTATGGGCACCAAACACCAAAGATTACTGTAGTACATAACTATTATGCAGAAAAACTGAACAATGAAGAAAACAGCAAGTACTAGTTTGTTGACATTGATTTATTAGTAACATAAATCTTTGATCTGTATGGTGTATTAAACACAGTTGTGCAAAGTGACCCCATGTGTAGCAACCAAAACTAGAAGGTACATTGGAGAGCAAAAAAGTCTAAAGATTCAGTCCTTTAAAACAGGGCTAAGGTCACCTGTCTAAGTGTAAATCATGAAATGGCGAAGTTTGTTTGTGACGTGTCAGAACTCTGACATCCAGATAGTGACGGTCATTGAGACCGCACTCCTTTACCTTGAGTCCCACCCGTAGATCTGACCTTATTCTTGGTCCCTCCATCAGCCGCGGTCTGTGCAGGTAACAGCGGTGGGGCCAGGTAAGGGGGGGATTTTAAGGGACGATGCAGAGGGAAAATTATTTATTTATTTAATTTTCCCTCTGCATCGTCCCTTGAAATCCCCCTTTACTCCGCCCCAGCGCTGTTACCTGCATGGACCGCGGCTACCCTCTATACCATACACAGTCCTTCCTCCACTGAGACCGCACTCTTTTACCTTAATTCCCACCCATAGATGTGACCTTGTCAGGGCACAAGTTGGGGTTACATGCAGGTTGATGATGCCCACCCACTATTTTCACAGGGAGGACACCGTCCACTCTGCCAAGAAGTTGGGCCCCACTAACATATGCTGAATTTGTCCCAGTGTAGGCTTCAGACACTGCAACACTTTCAGCAGCGCCTGTACATGGTCTGCTTTTCTTGCAAGCAGCAACGTAGAGGCGGGGGGGGGCTTTCTTATTTTAAATTTCAGATTGACCAAAACAAAAGTGTCGGACTTGGCATCTTATGGCGTGTTTCCCCTGAGTTTTTGCTTTCTGTGCTCCCGCTTTTGACTCTGTTTTTGCTGACTTAGTGTCTCTGCGCACTTTCCTCACTGCTGATCAGTGGTAAAGTGCAAGTGCTCCTATGGTAAGATGTGTTATGGATTGGTGTTTCCATGATTGGCCTATTTTATTTATGTGTCAGTCCCTAGTAAAGTGCACTGAGTGTGCCAGGGCTTGAAAATCAAATGCTGTTAGGGGGCTGCATCGCTGGATTGTGCCACCCACACGAACAGCCCGTAAATGTAACTCTGGCCTGCCATTGCAGAGCCTATGTGCAGTCTGGTACTGCTAGGTCGACTTGGCAAGTGCACCCACTTGCCAGGCCCTAACCTTCCCTCTTCTTACATGTCAGTCACCCCTAAGGTAGGCCCAAGGTACCTCTGTGGGCAGGGTGCAGTGTTTGTGAAAGGTAGGACACGCCCTGGTATGTGTGGCATGTCCCGATAGTGAATTACTGCCAATTTCATTTTTCACTATTGCAAGGCTACCTGTTCCCCATAGGACAGAATGGGGAGTTTGTTTATAACATCTTATAAACATAACCGGCCCTAGGAACTAGGTAGGAAAATAAAGTTTAGTATGCCTGAATTCAGAATCTAAAGATGCATCTTTGAGTGAAGGTGATTTTTACATTCTGGATTAAAAAATACCACTTTTAGAAAGTAGGTATTTTTTTGCTCAGCCATCCAGCAGGCCTCTGCTGGGTTTGTGAATTGACTGCCTGGGTTTTGGATGACAGGGGCTGGTGAGCAGCAGTGGCTCTGGATAGTCTAGGTGGGTCGGAAAGGGCTGAATAGACCTGGGCTGCATTTTGAGTAGGTGGAGGAGATTTCCTTGCACCTGAATGGGCCTGGTCTGCCTCTGACAATGCCGTCTACAACTCCTGCCAGGAAGCCACACCAGAGAGGGCAGAACTAGTTCTGGCTGGGCACAGACACTCTCTGCCTGAGAGGACAAAGGACTTTGGGTTATGAAAAGTGGGACCCAAACCCCTGAACTTTAGAACTCCTTTTGACCAAGAAGACTGCCAAGAAGAAGAGCTGGAGAAGCTGTGAGGAGGAACTACCATGTTGCTGAGGGCTTTTCTGTGTTGGCATGCAGTGGCTGCTTCTGTCTTGGGCAGTGAAAGGACTGGACTGAACTTCCTGCAATCTACTTTTGTGAGTTTCTCCAAGGTCTTGAGGTAGGGCTTGCCCTCTGTTCAAGAAGTCTCAGGAACAGCAAAGACTTCAAGTCCTTCTCCCCTCAGCACTGGAAACTGTGTGTTTTGTGCTGCAACAGAACAAAAAGCAGCCTGACTCCGTCTACGACGCTGCTGCCGACTCCGTGTCCTGAAGGCACTGCAGGGGGCACCGCTGCACAGCAACTCTGGTCTCACCGACGACACCTTTCTGATGCTGCCACCGAGCCGCTGCTCGCACCACAACCTGTGGGTACCATACTCTGCATCGCCTCGCTTCACGATGCCGCTTTGGTATACCCGACAACGCCGCAATCAACGCCACTGCTTGCATTGTGGTTCTAGGGCACCACTGGTAAAGTTACATGACGCACCTCCCTCATCCCTCACCGCAGCCTTGGCCTACCGATGCCGGCACCATCCACTCCAGTTCGTTAGCCGACGACAGTGCTTCAGCAATGACGACGCCGCTGCTTGCACCGTGACCTGCCAGCAAGCGTCGAGCATCGCATCACTTCGCACCGCAACCCTGGTCTCACCGACTATGCCATCTGACGCCACCACCAAGCCGCTGCTTGCACCGCGACCTGAGGGCATCGCATGCCGCACCGCTGCACTTCGCACCGCAGCACCCAATGCCTGCCGACGCCAGGTCTCCTGACTTTAGCGCGAGGAGTTAGATCTGCAATGCGTGTGACTTTAAGGGCCCGACGACTCCTGCACCGACCTCCGGAACCGACACCTGTGGACGTCGTGCTTTTGGAAGCTCAACGAGAGGTCGCTGACGCCCTGCATTTCTAAAGGTACTGTTTTGCGGGTCTTCCCGACACTGTAGCTGGCCAGCGACGCTGCGGTCAGCCAGAACTGGTTGGATTTGTTTGTTCACGATGCCGTGATAGCCCCAGAGGGAGCTATCAACTTCAAGGAACTGATTTTTAAGGTTATTTTGATAACTAAAGATTTCTAAGTACTGTATTGTGGATTTTTATCGTTTTTGGTCTTGTCTTAAGTATATAAAAATATTGGATATTTTTCTAAACTGTTGTGGTGTACTTTTGTAGTGCTTACACTGTATTACTGTTGGTTATGTGCAAATGCCTTACACACTGCCTCTAAGATAAGCCTGACTGCTCGTGCCAAGCTACCCAGGGGGTAAGCAGGGGTTATTTTAGGAGTGTAACTCCCATATCTGGACTAGAAGGAAGGGTCCCTACTTGGACAAAGGTGCAACCCCTTGCCAACTAGAGACCCCCATTTCTAACATTGGTTGTCAGCGGTGAGGCTAGGACTTGTGTTTGCACTTGACTTACAGTGATTAGTATGCACTACGACCATATCGCAGACCATTACGTGCCACATACTGGTTTTTCTTTTTGGACGATTTTTTATCTTGCCAGTTTGAACTTGCTACTTCATCATGCCTGAATCAACAGCATCTTCTGTTGCATCCCTGGAAGTTGCCTTTGAAGAGGATAGGTTGGAATCCTACAATGTGAAAGAATTGAAAGTGATTTGCAAAAACCTAAAAGTCCAAGTCAGAGGCCTCACTAGGAAGGAGGAGCTACAACCGGTGCTGATGGCCTGGGTAGCAGCCAGACATGCCAGTGGGCAATCTGGAGATCTCAGTGGAGAGTCGAAGGAGCCTACTCCAAGAGTAGATGTGCTTTTAGGAGGGGAGAAACCCTCCAGGCCAGGCAGCAGTAGCCTGTCCCCAGAGGAGCTGGAGGACAGGTGGGGAGCAAGGAAGTTCGAATTGGAGAAACTCAGGATGGAGAGGGAAGAGAAAATAATATCCATGGAAGAAAGGAAGGTGATCTTAGATCATGAGAGAAGTCTTAAGGAGCTGGAACTAAGGAGTAGGCCCAGCTCAGATGGTGGCAGCAATTCATCAGTGCAGGCAGATAGAATTGTGCACATCTCCAAGAATGTAGGCAAAGAGTACAAGAATGGTGATGACATTCAGAGGTGGTTCCAAGGGTACAAGTCGTCCAGTCACATGAATGGCGTCCCTGAAAGGAATTGGTGGGCATGGTTACGGTCACTCTTTCCAGAGAAAGCAAGGGATACCCTGATAGCTTTGGGTAAGGAGCAGAACCTCACCTATGCTGACATGAAGGACGCTCTCCTCACTAGGTATGGTCTCACTCCTGAAAAGTACATGGATCAGTTTAGGTCCAGTAAGAAGACTGATACCAACACTTGGTTGGAATGTGTAGACTTGTTTTGCAGGTCACTGGATGGCTGGGTGAAGGGCAGTAATGTGACAGATTATATGGGGCTCTACAATATGATTGCATGGGAGCACTTGTCTAGTCTATGTTTTGCAGATCTGCGCCAGCACTTGGTTGATAGTAAGCTAAATGACCCCAGGAAGCTTGCTATGGAGGCAGACCACTGGGTGAGTACCCGGGTCCACAAGATAGTGTTTGAGGGAGACTCAGCCAAAGGTGGGCAGGGTCCCCAGCAGAAAAGTGGGGGGGACAAGGGTAAAGCACGGGAGTTCTCTAAAGGGCTCCAAACTAACACCCAGGGTAAAGGTTCCCATCCCTGAGGAGATAAGAAAGCAGTGGTCTCTTCAAGAAAGCCTGCTGAGACCGGCCCCCGCAAGCGTTTTTCATGTGACCAGGTGGGTCACTTGAAGGGGGACCCCAAGTGTCCCAAGAGGGCACAGCCACCCACCGGTGGGCAGTCCAAGGTCTTGGCTAGTGTAGTGCTTGGGGAGGAGGGGTGCCCACAGGAGGGTAGGAATCCCGCAGAAATGATCCTCGTCTCACTTGGGGACAGTGAGATGGTCTCGGGAAACTATGTGTCCCCTAACACAAAGAATTACAGCACCTGGGTGACGATCAATGGGAAATAGTAGAGGCTCCCAGAGATACTGGAGCCAGTGTAACCTCAGTCCGGTGTCACCTGGTCTCTGAAGAGCAGGTAGTCCCAGGGGCATTCCATCAAGTAGTTGCTGTGGACAACTCAGAGTGCCAGTGTATGATGGCGTAGGTTCCCTTTGAATGGGGGAGCCTCAGGTCCCTTGAGGGTGGTTGTGAGCCCTACCAGGCCCGTAGATTGTCTACTAGGTAACAACCTGGAGCTGTCCTTATGGAAGGATGTTGAGCTCCGGTCTCACTTGGAGATGCTTGGGTTGCCAGAATGGGCATGCGTGTCCACTTGGTCAATGGCAGCCAGAAAGGGTGATCAGAAGGACTTGGAGCCTGAAACAGTGGCCCAGGTCCCTGCCAAGAGAAAGGGCAGGGGGCGTGGGAAACCGGCCCCTGAAGTTCCCACAGACTGGGAGGAGGCTGACCTTGAGGGGGACGCCCCGGTGCCTACAGGGAAACAAGTAGCTGAACTGGGGGACATCTCTGAGCTGACCCATTGGCAGCAAGAAGGGGGTCCCACCAGGGAGGAATTCTGCAGGGAGCACAAAGAGTGCCCTTCTCTGGAGGGTCTGCGGCCGCGAGGAGTTCGATCTGCAACGCTTGTGACTTCGAGGGCCCGACGACTCCTGCACCGACCACCGGAACCAATGCCTGCAGACGCCGTGCTTACGGAAGCTCAACAAGAGGTCACCGACGCCCTGCATTTCTAAAGGTACTTCCCGACACCATAGCTGGCCCGTGATGCCGTGGTCAGCCAGAACTGGTTGGATTTGTTTGTTCACAACGGCGTGATAGCCCCAGAGGGAGCTGTCGACTTCAAGAAACAGTTTATCAAGGTTATTGTGATAACTGAAGATTTCTAAGTACTGTATTGTGGATTTGTATAGTTTTTGATCTTGTCTTAAGTATATAAAAATATTGCATATTTTTCTAAACTGGTGTGGTGTCCTTTTGTAGTGCTTACACTGTATTACTGTTGGATATGTGCAAATGCCTTACACACTACCTCTAAGAAAAGCCTGACTTCTCTTGCCAAGCTACAAAGGGGGTGAGCAGGGGTTATTTTAGGATTGTAACTCCCTTATCTTGAATAGAGGAAAAGGTCTCTACTTGGATAAAGGTGAACCCCCTTGCTAATTAGAGACCCCATTTCTAACAAAAAGCCAAAGTTAAGGGGCCAACAGGTCTCCTTTTGTTCGAGTATGCTGACTGGAAGCTATCTAGAGCCTGACACCTAAATGCAAAGGGGCACAACTTGTTATCACTTCACAGGTACTTAAGAGAGGCATGCTTTTGACTTTGTTCAGTCCCTGCATATAAGCAATATGCATACATTGTAAGAATGTCAGATGCATTGATCTGTCCCACTATTTACATAAATTACAATTTAAATGCCACTATCTTGTTTTACTTCTTTTATAGCACTACTCATTACAATGCGGGGTGTTTGAGCGCTTTACATCACAAGTAAACATTATACATTGACAATAAATCCTATGTGTGTAAATCAATCTAAAGGATGTTATACATAAGACAGTGAGAGCAAAACTGATTTAACAGATTTAATGCCATGTTTCTTCTAGCTGCCTATAGCTTTTTGGCACAGTTTTTAAAAATAAATGTATAAATTGAGGCCCAGATTTTGTATAAATCGATGTCCAGATTTTGTGCTGTGGTTGTGTCATTTTTTTGGCACAACCCCAAAGCAAAATCTCACTTGTTGAATCTTGTAATGCCCCCATATTTACTCATGATAAAACTGCTAAACATATGTCTGAGATGTTAATATCTTATAGCACTTCTTGTGATGTCACTTCCTGTGATGCCACGTGTGATGTCATGCACAATGATGTCACTTGCATACTGCCTAACTTGGTCAGTCCCCCAATTTATTTTTATAGGACTTGGGCACTGGACCTTATCCACTCAAATTACTTTCATATTTCACTACACTAATTCACCACTAATCCTTTATGGGTTCCGGAGTAGCGTGCTACTCGCCGAAAAAGCGCTTTGACGCCTCGTCAGGGGTAGTATGCGCTATATAAATGCAATTACAATGCAATATAATACAATGCATAGTCATAGTGCTTTTTGTCACAGGTTGGGACCTTATAGCACACATATGCCACAATCCCAGTGCACCAAGCTGGAGTCAATTCAGTGATCCTCCGGTTACACGCACAGACTTCTGAAGTCATATCATTAACCTTGCATTATCCCAGCAGAACAATGCATTTCCCCCAGAGTGCAGATACATTTATTTTCATTTAAGCTGTGTGCATTACATTTTATATTCAGTTACCTGTAGATGAAAGGTCAACAAAATAATTACAATTAAATATGTCTGCCCTCGCGTCAATTCTCACTGACCTCCGCCACCACTGTACTACGGATCACAGGTGCCAGACTTATTCTATGCACCTCTAGGGAGGAAGGTAATTCCTCATGGAAATATAAGGAAACGGAGGCTGCACCTTTTATGGGGATACAGGGAAAGGGAGGCAGGTAGTCTGGAAAGGGAAAAGTGAGGAGGCGAAATTAGAAACTACAAGGAATACGGGCATAAGAAGGTAGTTTGTGTGCATGATCTACAGGGGAATAAAGGTAGGTAAAACTGTACCTGGAACACAGAGGGTGCAAGACAGAAAAACCGTGGACATCGGCAGAGGAAGACATTTCGAATAGCTGGAATGCAGTGGAAATGTAAAGAAGCTGCTGTACCTGCAGAAAGTCTCAGCGAGGAATCTTAGTCCATGGAATCATCCTGACAGAGAAGGAGTTTCATTTTCCCTCCGAGCATCGCACTGTGACCCCTGGAGCACCTGCTCTTTATTTTGCTCAGCTGAGCTCGCGGAGCAGCACGCTGCAGGTGGAGATATGTATAGGTCACACCTCTCCCCCGCTGAGCAATCCCATTATCAGCTGAGAGCTCGCGCCTGCTGGGAGGCTGCCGGCAGGGCATCGAGAGCGCATGCGCTAAGGGAGAGAATGCGAACAACACAGGCTCATCCGGGACAGAATCAACAGATACCCTCTGTCCGCACTGCAGGATGAAATGCTGCCAGAGGCGCAACTAGAGCCAAATTTCGGGGGGGGCTGAGCAAAAATTTCGGGGGGGCTGAACTTTAAGCAATAGGCAGAGTGGACCTGCAGGGGCTCTTAGAAGGGGTGAAACAACAGCAAGGCCTCATTAGCATGCAAATGGTCTATTAAAGACCTGTGAAGTGCTCGGGTGCGGCTGCTTTTTTGCCCGGGAAGGCGTCTCATCCCGGGCTGCCACACACGACGGGGGGGGGGGGGGGGGGCTGAAGCCCTGTGAGTCCAATGGGTGTTGCGCGCCTGAATGCTGCCTATCAGGCCAACAAAGGAAGATGTTCTCCATCATGAATGCATGACCAGGCACAATGAAAGTAATTTATTGTTAAACTTTTTTCTCCTGTGGACCCCCATTGTCTTATTACTGGAAAGCGAGGAGCACCAAACTAAGCACATTTTATGATTTAAAGCTCAAAACAATAAACAAAAACACAGAAACACGTGCATAACAAACAAATGCGCAAAATATTAAGTCACACAAAAAATATTTAAATATTTAAATTTTAATCAGAAGTTTGGAGTTTTTCAAAATGTAGATTAATTTTTAAAAGGCAGAGCGATATGCTGTTTGCTAGCATATCACGGTGACTTTTTTCTCCAATACATGCTTTCTTTTTATGGGTGTATGCTAGTGCTTCATTTGAGGTCACCAGCTGCCCTTACTAAATTTATTTTGCTGTACATCTGGCGCTCTGACGAATCAAAATAAGGATAGCTTAATGTTTAGCATCCATTTTCAAAATCCTTCACATTTACATAGCAATGTAGTATTTTCAATTTTCAGTTTTGCTTTTTTTATGTATGTATACTTTATTAGAAATTTGGAATGTTGAGCGCTCCATTGAAAACAATGGAGTGTTCCGGGCTTCTAATGGCTGGTAGAAGCCCGGAGCTCCAAAATTTCAATGTTTGTTCACAGCTGTTCCCGTGAACAAAAAACCTCACAGAGCCCGAGGGGATTTCAACTCCCTCGGCTCCGTAAGGCCTTTGCTTTACAAATTAAAACATTCTCCCCTCTAGAGATGGAATGTTCTAATAGCCATAGAGTTCTCCAAAGTGGGTTCTACCGCAGGGCTTAAATTGAGCCGGTGGTTTCCAGTGCTCGGCACCAGCACTTAATTGTCAGCACAGGCTCTAGTGAAAGTCCACCACATTGTGGCACTGTTTGAGATTAGCACAACAGCTGTGTTTATTAAGTCAAATGGCATTGAAAATTAATAATACTAGCTCTCTCTAAATTGTTCTTGCTTTCTGTGGCCTGAAATAGTCTGAATTGTCACACTTGTAGGAGTGTGATCGTTAGGTGTTATGTTTGTACTGTTATTGGCAGCACTGACTGGGGCATTGCGTGGTGCAGGCTGCAGTGGCCTTCCGAAAAGGGCCCTGGCACTTAATATTTTTACAAATTAAGCACTGCTAATGGTACATAAAGGCCTGCCTTGTAAAAGTTCCTCGTCTTCACCTCGGGCGTTTAGCTCTGAAGCGGGCCGTAATTGGCCGGTAGAGCTCATTCCATCAGGCTCTAAGGCTATATGAATCTGCTTTTATTAAATTTTCAAGACATCCACGGACCCCCTGAGTGGTTGTTGCGGACACCACAGGTTAACAATCACTGTATTAGGGTGTACATGGCCAGTTCTGTATCCGCATAAACTCTCTAGCAGGGCAAGGTGGCTAGATGCACTCTGCCAGGACAGCAAGGTTTAAATGTTATTTTACTATTTTACCTTTAACACTTTTTTGTTCAACACTTTTTTTTTGATTTTCCAGGAAATTAACTAAAGAAAGTCAGCATTACGGAATGTCTCAAATCTAATGATCACATACAATTACAAAATATATATAAGATTCATCTACTCATGAGACCTGCATAAGGAATACAGCAAGACTTGGCAAAGCCAATGAGTCTCATCTTGGGGACCTTTCAGCTTTGCTAATTGCTTTTGGGGAGCTCTACAGCATCTGGCTTTATTCTGATGCTCTACAGCATTATCAGAAAAAAGGTTTGATGACGTGACCAGTGTTGACAGTGGCTTCCTTCCCTTAGTACATGCGTGCATGATGGCTTGTGCGTGCATGCATCAGAACGCATGTGTATCACTTGAATAATACTGGAGTAATTTGCTTTAATTTTGTATTTGCCTATCCGAGATGACAGATGCCACTTGAATAGGTAAATAAAAAAATCTTTTAGCACACAAAAAAGTTTCAAATATTCATTTTATACCTCGCACTAATAAAATGAAATGTTATGTATCATTAACTTAAATGTATATTAAAACAATAATTAATTAAAATGTATATATTTCATTTTTAAATAGTTCTAAAAGAACAATAAAAAAATTAAAAGCACATTGCTTATTTAATATGAAGTTATGGTTTTTAAGAGTTATATGTAGACTTACTTTCAATTTAAAACAATTTTAAACAAACGTTTAAAAATGTATTTTTAATATTAAAATAAGTGTATTGTTTCTAATAATGTAATAAGCATATACATATTTTTTAACTTCAAATTCTCTCTTTCTCTCTCAGAGTTTTGTGGAGCATAATTAACTGGGGTTGCCTCAGCTCTGCCTCTTTGCATGATGAGTTTATAAGTGTGATTCATGATGAGGCATCTCTGGGCAAAGCGTATCCACTAGAAGACTGTTAATTACCTTCTGTAGCGTCGGTTCAGGTTTCTCATAAACCTCATGCCTCGCCTCTTGCTAGGGAATATTAATTCTGATACAACATTTGTAATCTTTATTGTTGAATTTTTATTCTTTTTTGTCTCCATCATGGCCCCTGTGGAGCACAGAAAAGCAGGGTGAACTAATGTCATTGACACAGTTTGACAATTTTTTAGACTTTCTTCACTTCTACATGTGACATCACACAGGTCAGACGCTAAGGTTGCATCCCTTGGAGGAGTATGCCTTTATTCTACAAATCACATGATGTAAGGTGAATAACGTCATACCATTGACCTCAATGCAACATAGGAGGAATACCAATAACAAAAGTGAAGGATTTTGTGAATTTCTTGTAAATTCTTCAAAAAAGTTGGATTTCAAAACAAATAGTGAACAACCTAATTACCTCAATCTATTAGGTGTTAATAGATGGGGGAGAGGAGTTGGCCTAACGGTTATGGCGCTCGACCTCGGACCTGGGGGAACTGGGTTCGAGTCTCGGTAATGACGCTGAACATCCTGTGATTCTGGGCAAATCACTTAATTTCCCCGTGCCTAACAAAAAAATTAATGTGTGTCCTCATGTAACGTAACTGGTGCTATGTAAAGTGCTCTGATACCTGATTGGATTCGGGTCAAGTTCGCACTATATAAAACTCTGCAAAAAAAATATATATTGGAAACTACTATATTAATGCACGTCATGATATATGTATGCATAATAACGAACTCACATCACCGTTGTTGAATTCATCCAAAATGACCTCCCCCTCGACCCAGAGTCAGAAGTGTGTGGTCAGGCAGGACCTGCCACCTAGGGCCTGAAGAAACTGATGGACAGATCACAGGTGGTGTGATACATAACCCTTAAACAAATGTATGAACAGGATAACGCAGATCAATCACACAGATAGGCAGCAACACCACACATTTTCTTAGGAGATTGGCCCCAATAAAACACATTTGGCCAGAGGGGCGTGCGTTCCAAAAACACCATAAAGTCAGATGCCACACTAAGTTATTAACACTCAGCCAATCAGAACACAGCATGCACACTACATGCAGTGAGTATGTGCTTCCCATGCCAGACATATGGACCCATACCCACTGGCACCACATTGTGTCCATGCAAGGTCGAGATCCACCTGCGCTTCTTATTAAATGACCAGATTTATGGCCCCTGACTAGGCTCAGATTTCTGTCTCCAAATGAATGTACAAACTACTTTATGATGCTTCATGTAATGTATAAAATGACTGCCAAAATCAATGAGTTTGGAGACAGACTTTATATTTTGGACCGGGGCTCTGTCGCCTGCTCTCCCGGTTGCTGTGTTTAATTAAACCAACTATTCATATTTTACCAAACGCTTCTTGTCTTTTATTTTTTTCAAGGTAAATTCACATTCTAGCAACACAAGTATCACACATTCTTTATATTTGGTGAGTAACCAACTGTACACATTTACCTTTCAGGTAGCAGATATGAGATTTTGTGTTTTACACTAAGGGGTAGAAAGCCTGCCTTGTGTCTCAGCCCTAATAGTTATGACCCAGTGGAGTGGGTCGAGAAGCCAGCCTGCTTCGCAGAATTGTAGGTATGATTGGTGTGGCTGGTGCTGTGGAACCAGGTCCCAGTGGTATGAGGGGCCAGCTAAACCCCATGTCTGTTTTACTATTATTCCAAATTTGCATTAGGGCCCAGAGGCCACTAGCTCTGGCAGTATTGATTTGTGCTTCTGAGTAATGGTCTAGGAGTGAGGAAAATTGTAGCAGAGGAGACACCTTAATTTAGGCATCAGAGGGATGACATTGACTGGGATGGGGCAACATGGGAGCTCATGCTTTTAACAAAGGGCAGAGGACACATCCCACTTGGTGAGACAATAGCTATCATCGGTGAAGCAGGTGAAGCAGCACTGGGGTTCAGGGGTATGAGGGGCACACTGTATTACAATTATGTCTTTCTTAAAAAAACATGTATGGGGGCTCATTTTCGTTGCTAGCATTAGGGCTGAGGGCACCTTTGCTGCAAAAAGCTGGGGCAACACATGGGAGCTCATTTTTTTCTGAAAGGGAGGAAACGTAGCCTAATGGTGAGAGCTGATGAATTTGGACCTGGGGAAATAGATTCAAGTCACAGGGTTCACTCTGCATCCTATGATTCTTGGCAATTAACTTAATTTTCCTGAACCTTAAAAACATCTCACCTAGTGTAATATAGTTGGAGGAGATTTCCTTCTACTCAGGGTAACAGTTATCATTACTGTAGCAGGTGTAGTTGCATTGGGGCCGAGGAGGGTGACAGGCTCACAACACCCCAATTATGGGGAGAAGAGTTGTTGGGTTAATTTATGTTTTAGTTTGATGAATTTGCTCTTTTATAAGTCTCACATTTATTGTTGTTTATACAGCACAGAAAACATCTCCCTAAAATAATTGCCTATGTCCTGCCCCCTGTACTCAGCCCTGCCTCTACCCAATCCTTGTTATAAAGGTTTGGAGGGGGACTCTGACTTCAAAACATTTTATATAGGAGGGCTTAGAACAAAAAAGTTTGAAGACCTCTGCTCTAAACTAACTTTCTCAAAACTGTAAAATACAGAATGTGTCTTTCAGTTTTTACAGAGTCTTTACAACAGTTCTTTTTCTAATAGTTTCTGGAAGATCTACATCTTCCAATTGGTTTCCGCAATGGTTTGGATTATAATCTTTTTCCATGTATGATTCTAGATTTATTCAGTTCCTCAGTCCAACCATTTTCACATGTACCCTCTTCCCATTGTGCATCATCCATAGATGCAAAAAAGCTAAAAGTAAAAAAAGATAAGTGTAAAGGAATGGATAAAATTGCAGCGAGAGAGATAAATGCAAACATGAGATATGCAGGTGTACATCCAAACATTAATATTACAGTAAGGATTTGCTGGGAAACTATCAGCACCACATTTTTCTATTGTTTGGAGCCTGCTCATTTCTCCAAAGGGTGCTCCTGTGTTTAATATTGATAAAACATTTTCATAAATACATTACATTATTTCAGCATGTAACTTATATATGTATGTGTATATATATATATATATATATATCATTTGTTTTAGTGTTAAAAAGTTAGATTACTTACAAATTTAATATTTTTGAATTTGAAAAAATGAATTTAACTTTTCCATTCTTAATAAAAATGTATCGATTTCGGTAGAGTTCGATGGAAGTGAATTTATTAATTGTGATAAAACATTGAAAACTAAGAGACGTAGCTAATACACGGCTTCATAATAATTTTTCATAAAATGTATGTCTTTTAATTAAATGTTTATGCATAGTAGCACGATGAAATGCATTATACGGCAATGTTAGATTTTGGAGTATTTACTCTTAACTCGCATGCTGCCGAGTATGACGATGCTATACAAGCAATATTATGCCAAGATGGCGACTCTGTTTCAACAATGTGGTTGTCTGTTTTCAATGTCAATGAAATCACATGGTTAATTTAAAAATGCCCATTTCCGGCAGGACCGGCAACATCGAAAAAGGCGTAAGGCAAAACGCGTCTGTTGGTTATGCTGTGATTATAAATTGCTGCAACAGCCCCCGCGAGTGCTGTTTTCCTTATGAAAGAAGGAGAAAAAAGCTCTCATTGATTTAGTGGGTAAACCCCCACGCTGTAAAGCACTCGCCCACAAGTGCTCTGATAAAGGTGTCTGGAGCTGCAATTACATTTTGGAGGCACGATCGCTGGAGGAAACGGCATCAGAAGTCGACAACCAGCGGGTCGGAGGACGCGCAGGAGTGCCGACATAATCTTGCCGGTAAGTGGTGCCTTGATTCACTGCAGGGAGAAACTACAGTAAGCGATAGGACGAGGGGTGGCAACATAGCAACCACGAACATTTGACATTTCTAAGGAACAGTGGGTTTAGCGAGTCGGTACGCCGAGAAGAGGCATCGGATATTTTCAAAAGTAAATCAGTGACAGAACAATCACAAAATGCCTAAGATTCCACAAATGTTACAAATTGAACATCGAGATTCACAATGCTAGAGAGACTTTACAAACGTGAAATGAGGAAATGGTGGGACGCAACCTCCCTTCAAAGTTATATTGACGTCAATCGAGTGCCGAGAGGGCTACGCATATATACCATACCAGCGTATGAGAACCCTGACCCGCTCTTATTGGAAGAATGGGCACAACACACAGCTGAATCCAGCAAAGGCATGCTAATAATATTGGTTAAGTTTGCCTGGAGTGACTGGGATAAAGCTTTAAAAGAGATACAAGAAGTGGAGTGTGAAATTGCAAAGGATGAGGACAACTCAAAACAGGAAGAGTTGAAGGAACAGATGAGGAAAAGATTAATAAAATATAAGCTTAAAATTAAGCAAAGGAAAGAAGAGAAATTTGAGCGGGATGAAAGAGATTACGAGCAAGGAAGGGTGCTAACCTTTGCCAAAAAATTTGACATCCTCAGGAAGGAGTTAACAGCAAAAAGGGTGGCACCTAGAATTGAGCGTGTTGAGACATCAGAATCAGAGGTGACAGCAAACGACTCCTCAGAAGAGGAAAACCGCAGTACATCAGGGGAACACTATAGAAAGACCCCTTTTCAGGAGGAATTTTGTCTAATCTGCCAGAAGTGGCTGAGAGGAGGCAAAAGCAAACCACCAGAAGGAGCCGACGCAAAATCAGAAGGGGGGCTGGTATCAGAAGAGGCAATATGTCCCCACGAGTAACACGCAGCAAGAGGGGGAACAAATGGAAAAAGAAATGAAGAATTTAACTATTATCAATCTTACACCAAAAAGACTAACGGCTGTAGAGGAGTAGGTGTTAAGATTGGGACTAACATTTTGCCCATGCGATGAGCTGGAATACACCGAAACTCGCATTGATCTATTCAAATTTACAAGAAAATTGAAGTTGCATAAATACTTTAAAATAAAAACAACAATCACAAAACCGAAAAGATTACCAACAATATCGATCGCAAATGATGCCTTATCAGTAGAGGATCTAGGGGCTTTAGAAGCCATGGAGTCATTATGCACTGAGAAAGAGAATGACACAGTCACCTTTTCCGACATTGCACAGAGAACAATGAGCTAAGGGACTGAACAAGAAAATGATACAAGTCCATTTAAACCAACATCACAGTTCCTACCTCAAATGCCGATTGATGCCATAGACATTTTTTTGGAAGCATTGAACAAAGATCTACTGCATTTAAGAACTAAGAGAAAGAAACAAAAAAATTACAATATAAGCAAAGAGCAACAAGAAGCTCTGGAAAATCTGCAACAAGACACATTAATAGTGTGTAAACCCTCGGGCAAGGGGGGAAACATTGTTTTACAAACAAGGGAACAGTACTGTGCTGAAGCTCTGAGGCAACTGTCTGACAAAAAATGCTACATGAAAACAATGAAGATAGGTTATAATGAAAGCATAACGATGTATCATTCTCTAATAAGAAAGTGGTTTGACAAAGCGATGCTGGAGACAGATGAATGCCTTTTCCATCGTTGTCTAAATCCAACAACACCCACCTTTTACCACATACCGAATATCCACAAGGATCAGAAACATCCCCTGGGCAGACCTGTCGAGTCGTCTCAGGGAAGTTTAACTGAACATCTTTCGACATTCATCGATTATTTTCTGTTCCAATTTGTAACGGAGTTAACATCCTATCTTAAAGATACAATGGACTTTTTATGCCCCTTAGAAGAAACAATCTGAGAATCAGCATATAAACTAATAGCATTAGAAATTGCAATTTTATATACATGTATAGACCACCAGGATGGTTTAAATGCAGTGAAATCCTTTTTGAATAAGCAACCCCTAAAATTTGCTGAACACAATCTCATGCTTTTGCAGTTTGCATAACCAATAATATCTTTTTATTCCAAGAGGATTACTACATTCAAATCTCTAGTACGGCCATGGGCACCTGCTTCGCCCCCAGCTACGCGAATTTATTTGAGGGCTGGTGGGAGAAGCAGGTGGCACGGTCGCCGGAGAACGCTGCATGGATGAAAAAGGTGATATCTTGGCATAGGTACATTGATGATTTGCTTATAATTTGAGATGGGTCTGTAGACTCAGCTAAGGATTTTATTAAACATCTTAATAACAACAAAGTGAATTTACAGTTTACAGGTGACGTAAGCTCCACTGCGGTAAATTTCTGGGCCCTAAAAGTTATTGTATTAGAAGTTAAATTAAGCACATCTCTGTACAGAAAGCCGACAGCGGGGAATTCCATGCTGCACGCCACAAGCAGTCACCCATCCCAATTAATCCAAAGCATACCGTACGGAGAGTTTCTTAGGTTAAAAAGAAACAGTACCAGGGATTGAGATTTTAAGATGGCAGCATAGAAAAGCTCGACTAGATTCGTTGCATGGGTTTATGATAGACAATTGCTAAATACGACTCTGAAAAAAGTAGACATCATTACAAGAGAGCATTTACTGATAGAGAAAGCCGCAGTAGATAAGAACAAAGGTAAAGGAAAATGTAGGAGGGTCACAACCTTATCCGATGAGGCCAATAGGGTAAGGAATATATTACGTAGGTATTGGCATATTTTGAAAACCGATGTAATCAAAGGCTCAGAGATACCAAATATTCCCCTGGTCACCTTCAAGAAAACAAGGTCATTAGGAGATAGACTAGTGTATAGCCATTTGGAGAAAGCGGTACAGAAAACGGGTACCCTTAAAGAAGTGAAGATTTTTTCCCATGTAGCAAATGTAAGGCCTGTGCCAATAGTAAAAAGACACTAGTTTATGAAACACCAGGAAGTAAATAACGCAAAATAATAACAACATTTCTTACATGTAACACTGCCTACTCAGTATACTGCCTTATCTGTCCATGAAGACTGAAATATATAGGGAGCACGATCCATCCCATAAAGATCCACATTTTGGAAAACATGAGAGCAATAGACATATCCAGTGGCCAGACATTTTGAGAGTAAACACCAGAGCTCTAGGGCTTTGTTACAATATTATGGAATTGATCATGTACCAGTTGACATCAGGAGAGGTGATCGTATCACAAAACTTTGTAGATTAGAGTCAACATATATTATTGACCTACAAACGAAGGGCCCTAATGGAATGAACAGCAGGGAAGAATCAGCGGTTCATCTGGGGGACTAATGGTGAATTTTGTGGATTTTTATCATGTAATGAATCTTTAGCTTCAAATGAATTAAAAATACCATGACTGAAGCCGATATACAGCCAGATATTGATCAATTTCAGTTGATTCCGATGGAAGTGAATTTATTGATTGTGATAAACATTGAAAACTAAGAGACATAGCCGATACACGGCTTCATAATAATTTTTCATAAAAGTATAAACTGTATCTTTTAATAAAATGTTTATGCATAGTAGCATGATGAAATGCATTATACGGCAATGTTAGATTTCGGAGCATTTACTGATAAATCGAATGCAGAGTATGACAATGCTATCCAAGCAATATTATGCAATATTATGCCAAGATGGCGCCTCTGTTTCAACAATGTGGTTGTCTGTTTTCAATGTCAATGAAATCACATGATTAATTTAAAAATACCCGTTTACGGCAGGACTGGCAACATCGTAAAAGGTGTAAGCCGAAATGCGTCTGTTGGTTATGCAGTGATTAAAAATTGCTGCAACAGCCCCGCGAGTGCTGTTTTCCTTCTGAAAGAAGGAGAAAGGAGCTCTCATTGATTTTGTGGGTACACCCCCACGCTGTAAAGCACCCATCCATGAGTGGTCCGATAAAGGTGTCTGGAGAGATGCACCACCTGGAAATTTGGGGCCACGGAGCTCCGAATCACGGAGTATCAATGTGGAGCCATCCATGGAGGATTGACAAGCCAGATGTGCGAGTGAAGGCCCATTGGTGGGTTTGTAATGTCTCAGACAGCGGCACATAACTGAGGCACACACCACAAGACCCACAAACCAACGCGGACTCATTCGAGTCGCCCATTGGAGGGCTCATATTTTTAAGTGGGAGGTGTGGCCTCTATGCCAAAATGACTATTGCGCCTCTGAAGAGTGCAATGAGCACGAAACGCGTCAGGCATGAATCGACAGGCATGCTGTAAACTGGATCCACCCGCCGATCCGGCTATTACCTCATGAAGGTTGCTGCACTGGATGTCAGAGTGCGTCTCCACCGGTGGTAACCTTGGAGCTTTGATATATATGTATCACTGAAGGCAACGTAAATTAAGCAGGCACTATTTGATTTTGGGGGCCTAATGGAGGGCTTGAAACAGCACCCTAAACATTTCGTACAGAAACGGGCCCACTGGGGTGAAAAATAACATAAATGACTACAAATACCAGCGTGCATTGTGGAATAATTGGACTGCCAAAGACACACCGGATTTCAATTAAGAACTTTTAAAAGCACGCAGAGGCATTTGATAGGAAGCTGGAAGTTTGACCGTGTCTGCAACGAAGGCCTCTGAGGAAAGAGAGTGAATCTCTGAAACGCGTCAGGCCAGGGGAGAAATACCGGAATCGAAGGCTGCCTGTTATGTTGAAATAAAGGATGTTCCTTTTGCCTACAGTGAGTTGCGGCCTCAAGCTTTCGGAGCAAAATTTTGGGTAATGTTTTGTGGCGGCTCCAGTCACAGAGGGAACGCGCTATCCCGAGCATGAAAGGGAACCACACAGATGAACTCTCATTTGTAATTGGCACTGAAGGCAACGTAAATTAAGCAGGCACAATTTGATTTTGGGGGCCTAATGGAGGGCTTGAAACAGCACCCTAAACATTTCGTACAGAAACGGGCCCACTGGGGTGAAAAATAACATAAATGACTACAAATACCAGCGTGCATTGTGGAATAATTGGACTGCCAAAGACACCGGATTTCAATTAAGAACTTTTAAAAGCACGCAGAGGCATTTGATAGGAAGCTGGAAGTTTGACCGTGTCTGCAACGAAGGCCTCTGAGGAAAGAGAGTGAATCTCTGAAACGCGTCAGGCCAGGGGAGAAATACCGGAATCGAAGGCTGCCTGTTATGTTGAAATAAAGGATGTTCCTTTTGCCTACAGTGAGTTGCGGCCTCAAGCTTTCGGAGCAAAATTTTGGGTAATGTTTTGTGGCGGCTCCAGTCACAGAGGGAACGCGCTATCCCGAGCATGAAAGGGAACCACACAGATGAACTCTCATTTGTAATTGGCACTGAAGGCAACGTAAATTAAGCAGGCACAATTTGATTTTGGGGGCCTAATGGAGGGCTTGAAACAGCACCCTAAACATTTCGTACAGAAACGGGCCCCCTGGGGTGAAAAATAACATAAATGACTACAAATACCAGCGTGCATTGTGGAATAATTGGACTGCCAAAGACACACCGGATTTCAATTAAGAACTTTTAAAAGCACGCAGAGGCATTTGATAGGAAGCTGGAAGTTTGACCGTGTCTGCAACGAAGGCCTCTGAGGAAAGAGAGTGAATCTCTGAAACGCGTCAGGCCAGGGGAGAAATACCGGAATCGAAGGCTGCCTGTTATGTTGAAATAAAGGATGTTCCTTTTGCCTACAGTGAGTTGCGGCCTCAAGCTTTCGGAGCAAAATTTTGGGTAATGTTTTGTGGCGGCTCCAGTCACAGAGGGAACGCGCTATCCCGAGCATGAAAGGGAACCACACAGATGAACTCTCATTTGTAATTGGCACTGAAGGCAACGTAAATTAAGCAGGCACAATTTGATTTTGGGGGCCTAATGGAGGGCTTGAAACAGCACCCTAAACATTTCGTACAGAAACGGGCCCACTGGGGTGAAAAATAACATAAATGACTACAAATACCAGCGTGCATTGTGGAATAATTGGACTGCCAAAGACACCGGATTTCAATTAAGAACTTTTAAAAGCACGCAGAGGCATTTGATAGGAAGCTGGAAGTTTGACCGTGTCTGCAACGAAGGCCTCTGAGGAAAGAGAGTGAATCTCTGAAACGCGTCAGGCCAGGGGAGAAATACCGGAATCGAAGGCTGCCTGTTATGTTGAAATAAAGGATGTTCCTTTTGCCTACAGTGAGTTGCGGCCTCAAGCTTTCGGAGCAAAATTTTGGGTAATGTTTTGTGGCGGCTCCAGTCACAGAGGGAACGCGCTATCCCGAGCATGAAAGGGAACCACACAGATGAACTCTCATTTGTAATTGGCACTGAAGGCAACGTAAATTAAGCAGGCACAATTTGATTTTGGGGGCCTAATGGAGGGCTTGAAACAGCACCCTAAACATTTCGTACAGAAACGGGCCCCCTGGGGTGAAAAATAACATAAATGACTACAAATACCAGCGTGCATTGTGGAATAATTGGACTGCCAAAGACACACCGGATTTCAATTAAGAACTTTTAAAAGCACGCAGAGGCATTTGATAGGAAGCTGGAAGTTTGACCGTGTCTGCAACGAAGGCCTCTGAGGAAAGAGAGTGAATCTCTGAAACGCGTCAGGCCAGGGGAGAAATACCGGAATCGAAGGCTGCCTGTTATGTTGAAATAAAGGATGTTCCTTTTGCCTACAGTGAGTTGCGGCCTCAAGCTTTCGGAGCAAAATTTTGGGTAATGTTTTGTGGCGGCTCCAGTCACAGAGGGAACGCGCTATCCCGAGCATGAAAGGGAACCACACAGATGAACTCTCATTTGTAATTGGCACTGAAGGCAACGTAAATTAAGCAGGCACAATTTGATTTTGGGGGCCTAATGGAGGGCTTGAAACAGCACCCTAAACATTTCGTACAGAAACGGGCCCACTGGGGTGAAAAATAACATAAATGACTACAAATACCAGCGTGCACTGTGGAATAATTGGACTGCCAAAGACACCATTTCAATTAAGAACCTTTAAAAGCACGCAGAGGCATTTGATAGGAAGCTGGAAGTTTGACCGTGACTGCAACGAAGGCCTCTGAGGAAAGAGAGTGAATCTCTGAAACGCATCAGGCCAAGGGGAGAAAGACCGGAATCGAAGGCTGCCTGTTATGTTTAAATAAAGGATGTTCCTTTTGCCTACAGTGAGTTGCGGCCTCAAGCTTTCGGAGCAAAATTTTGGGTAATATATATATATATATATATATATATATATATATATATAGAGAGAGAGAGAGAGAGAGAGATATATATATATCATTGTTTTTAGTGTTAAAAAGTTAGTTTACATTAAAAAAGTTATATTTTTTAATTTTAACAATTAGCTTATTTGAACAAACTAATTTAACTTTTCCATTCTTAATAAAATGTATCAAGGTAATTTAATTAAAAACACATAACTTGAAACTCAATATATGAAATATAACTTTTTTTTTATAAATGGTAAAAAATAATGTTTATAAATTATTATATTTTCTTCTTTAATTATGTATTACACATTTCATTTGATGAGGTAAAGTGCTGTAACATTTATTTTGCGATTCCTAATTAATAATATTTACTCTAAATGAATTTATATTTTTATTTTACATTCAAAAATTGTATTTTTGTTATCATTTATTTTATAATATATTATTATTTGTCCCTATACCTTACCCTATAGAGATGTCTGCCCCTGTGGCGCAGAGCTCAGCCTGCATGTGGAAGGTTACTAGTAGTAACTTTACACTTATAAATTAAGTCTTAGATGTCACCACCCATTGAACTGATGGGTTGAGACCTTTAAGTCTACAGTCCGGTGTAAATCTACACTTGGAAATGGTGAATAGCAAAAAAGTGCAGACTTGCACCTAGGTGTAACAGTAAATCTACACATGTGTATTTACCTTTGTGAATCAGACCCTCTCTGTTTAAAACGCATACTCTTCTTTTTCGCAATATAATTCGTTTTGTGCCAGAACCATTAAGAATTGTGTTTCCCTGAAAACGTAGGTAAAGATTTCTATTTTTTTAAAGTGCCTTCCTTATTGTTATCTGTAGCATCCGCGTCTTTCTGCTGTTCTTCATTCCCATCCTCTCCTAATTGCGAGGTAGTGGTACCCTAGAGTGGGTTGGTACATTGTGGAACGTGCAAAACATGATTTTGATGCCTCAAACCTATTTTGATTTGTATATACTGTCACTTCTAGATATGCTCAGACAATCTAAACTGCTTTTTAACCACCCAAATGCGCTCTCCTTGGTGTCGCATCGTGTATGTTATTTACACATGCCTGGTGTTTCAATCATTTTGAGCAATACGTACTGGAGTTAACAGTCATGGCTGAAAGAGGTGAGAACTGCTATTTACTTGGTAAACAAATCTATAATTATTAAACATACAGCATAAACATATCTCAAGAGAGAGAACAGTAAGTCACACAAAATAGGCAGTCCCCGAACAACCAATGCCAGCTGACATAACGAGTGCTCAATAGCAGATGAAGAGTATGTTATTTTCTTTGGTTGCTAAAATATTGTCAGAACTACTCTAAAATGAGCACATTGCACAACATTAGCAACCGAAGTACCCCAATAAAAGCCTGTATTAACTACATTTAGTTCAGCATTGCAGCATTGTAGCTTGAGAGATGCCGGCCACCATTGTAACAGTCTCTTGAAAATGCAGAACCGAAAGAAATGTAATTGTAACAATTTGTGGAATTGTTGCCCTTATGTGCTTGAAGGGCTTCAACATTGTTTCAGTGCGAGAAAGCATGTCAAGGATACATTGTTCATCCAGTCAATAAACTGATGCTGAATACATCAACAAGGGTAAACGCAAAAAGAACAATTGATGGACAGAATGCAGAACAATGTCCTACATTCACCCCAGTACAGAGATCTGGGCCTAAGTCCATCGTTTTTTTTGCTCACCATGCCACTCCAGTTTGAAACCAGCCATATGCAAATCAGTCTTGACCCTGTGCCTAATGGGAACAGTCCAGCCCGAAGTGCCAGGCCAGGTTCTCCCTGGACTGGAAACAAGCATCCTAGGACCAGTTTCAGGGTTTCACCCCTCATCAGCCAGGATTGACTCCAGTGGCATGGAGAGCACAGGACCCACGTATGGGCATACCCGTCCCACTCAGGGTGACAAACGCAAAAAGAACAATTGATGGATTTCATTAACAAGGGGGCCATTAACTGCTCCTTTTTCGCAGGCAACCGTTAATGTCTTTTCTCATAAGTAGCACCAACTGGAATATTCCAGTTTTACTTTCTCGGGATCAAATCAGTAGCGAATTCAGTTATGATGGATTTTCCACATAACAAACATTAGGAAAGTTGTATCATATTTTTTCAGCATCAAGAAATCTTGTAAAAATACATCTAAATATCCCTGTAAACTGAAATTATACAACCTCTGCTATGGTACTTATAGAAATGGTCAAAGTTTGCATCAAAATATGTTGTAAAATAACTGAAAATGTCAAACGTGACAGACAAATGGAAAATATTGATGAATCTTGACTTTTATTAACAACCTAAATGTAATTAAATTTTATTATCAAAAATCGATTTTTGGAAAACATCACAATATGCCAAAAATGATAATGAGGAACCCCTACTACAGGCTTCACAAACACTACCACCATATGTACAAGTATGGCTCTTTCGTGCACACCCAGCAGTCATAGCATCCTGAATTCTAGACCTGTGTTTGCCCCTCCCATCCGACACTTAGACTATGCTAGCTGTTGTTGTTGATCGTGACCCAGACTTTCCACCAGCCCTCTCCAGTTCATTATGTTGTTTCTACCCTCCAGTTCCCCTGAAAAGCACCCTATAAACCTTCCCCTGCCATCCTGCGTGGGTGTACTTTCTCTATACATGTCTCTGCTGACGACATCGTAGTAATGGACCATATTAAACCCGCGATTCAGCTAGCCCTGAGCAGACTCCAGGCATATAATGAAGTAAACGTTCTTATAATCAACCAAGAAAATGCCAAAGTCTTGATTTTTGGCCGCCACCAAAAGAAGAAATATTTAACATGGCGTATGGAGGGGCGCGGTCATCAAAACAACCAAGAAGTACAACTATTTGGGGCTATGGTTCAGTGAGACCTCTAAACCCACGGCTCGTATAGCCGCCTTGTAAAAGAAAGTCGGCACCATCATATTGGGTCTCACTCACCTCAACAAGAAGCTAACCCGTGCCTCCGCTGCACCCATTTTGATGCCCATAAAGGCATCTTCTCTGAATAACTCCTATTTATCAGGGAAACCACAATCACACTTCTCAGAGGTCATTAACAATCAGGCGTGCAGAGACATCTTACATATACACCTGTTAGGCCTCCCCGTGGTTGATCTGAACTTTTGGGCCCACCCGGGTAAGGAGGGGCCTTGCAGACTTTGCAACTATAAGCACTTATCCTGGCTGCATCTGTTTTGCTGTTGTCCTATGCTTGACGCTATTAGGAGGTCCCTCCGCAAACCAATTTAATTAGCGTTGGTGGTTTGTACCTGCCTGGAGGCCTCAGCATTATGTTTCTCTCACACTAATGTCAGATCTCTAGTGAGGTGCGGAAAATTTGCTAAGGAGCACGGAGCTTTACTTTGCCCCGGAACTGCTTCCTTTCAGCCCGTCACTCTTATTAAAAAAACAATCATGGACTACTTCAGGAAGTGCACCTGAAACAGAAACTGGGGCAAGAGCTCTGTTGGTCACATCCTGCACTAACCACTCACGCCCGGCACCTCCTCTCAAGAGCTAACCTATGGAGACAAAGTACAGACTGGTGCGGCACAGGGCTTTCAACCCAACCTTCAACAAACTTTAAGTAGTTGCCCCGAAAAGTGACTGTGGTGAGAAAAGGGCGATCAATCCCCGAACCATATGATGTTTCCCATCCCGTTACTGGGAGTGTAAAGGGGACTTGTAAATCTTCTTTTTCTTATTGTTTTTAACTCTCTGCTCTCCCATGCCCCACACAAAAGTCCTTTTTTAATTCTTCAAAGTTCACTCAAGCACCCTGGGGAGATTAACCTCGCAAAATGCACTTTATTTATCTAATTACTGGGCTTTTATCACCTCCCCTACCTTATTCGGACAAGTTTGCTGGATTTTAGCAGGCAAAGATGTCTTTTTAAAAAAAATCTCTGTAAGCTTTGTACTTGGGAACCAGCCACCATTTATCTATTGCTTGACTGTAAATTGCAATGGTTTTTAGTAACTAACACAATACATTTTAATCTATTGATGTCTCATGGATCAGTGCACAAGGCTAGTGAATTCATGTTCAAAAGTCTTTTAAATCTTGGTACATGCATTGCCAGGTTGATTACACCTCATGCTACGTATTCCGCCTGAAATGCAGAGTAGTTTAGCTTGTATCCCCTAACAAATGTCAACCCCCCCCATAACCTCTCCCCAAATACAACCACAGCCCATCTTGAGCCAAGACCACTAAGACCGCAATGGAACTTCCACCCGGCTGGCTTAGGTAAATAACTAGAGCTCAAAGACTCAAAGAGACGCTAGTCAGGTGACGCCATGTTAGAAGGGAGCAATAGCGTGTCCTCTGTATGAGACATGAACAAACCAACTTTTCTCTTCCATGGCAGAATGAATTTCCCCTTTCTGGCTCAACAGAGTGTGCACCCCTTTCTTAAGTTCCCTTTTGTATATCTGTGTGGCTTTTGTAGCCATTTTTCTGCAGCAGTGCACATGAGAACCATGAGTCTTCGCTGAAGACCTGCAATTTGATTTGAAACCTGTCTTGCCTCGAACTGACATACCAGGTACACCGGGTCTCTCTTGAGGGACTCAGGAATACTGGTGGTGGTGACAGCAACTAATTCAAGTAGTGAATAAACAACTTTTTCCTATTGCCTACACAGGGAGAGTGGCCTACTGGTCTCTCCTGCTAAAAGAAGGTTCTGCCATCCATTCTTCCAAGTCCTTTGCTCCATCCATATGTGGCCTGGAGGCTGCATAAACGTGTCAGAGCTCTCTCTCTCTCTCTCTCTCTCTCTCTCTCTTACCTGCTGCCGCAGTGCATTTCAGCTCCCGATACACAGGCTCTCAGACTCCCCTGCGCCAATCCAGATGCTGCTTTCTTGCTGGTATTACCCAGCATGAGAGAAGCACCAGGATTGGGCGGAGCTGGCATGTTTTATGCTCCAGCAATGACTGGGAGCCTGTGCCTGCTGCTCTCCATGCAACAGCATGAAGATAGCTAAGTGCGCATGATGGTTGGCCGTCCTTAGTCAGCCGGCCAAACCATCATGTGCACTTGCAGTGCCCTATGCCCACCACTACTCTGCTGCAGTCAGGCCCCGCCCTCAAGACTCAGCTCTGGCCCCGAATTGTAAAATAAAAAAAGAAAACAGTTTTATTAATTGCTCTATTACCATTTTATTTTACATGTTTATCTGCTGGCTACAGCAGTGGGGCAACGCTCCTCCGCCATAACGGAGGAGGTGCCGCTGGCTATAGTTTGATGCTGGGATACTAAATAATTACAGCTGCAGAGCTGGCCAAATTTAGGGAGTTTCATACTTCACAAAGAATTCATGGACTTGCCCAAGACGGCATACTTAAAAGGCACCTGGATGTCCCAGCAAATATGGATGGGGCTTCAGACTTACCACCTTACTGGCAGTAGAGAAACACAATGGCAGCCACCCAGACGTAACATCTCCTTCCTCTGATCCCTTAAGCCTCTCCCTGGGAATCGAGAAGGTGCATGTTGAGACCGTTGTGAGCTGCCGATCTCCGACTGTGTTTCAGCGGGAGAGGTCTGGCCCAGCAGCACTGCAGGGCTTTTTTTTAAATTTAATACCTCAGTCTAACACGAAGCATACCTGGCAAGTTTTCTTTTTTTGTTTTGAATGTCCAAAGTTGGAAACGGTCAGGCTTCACAAATTTGCACATCCGTGGGCACAAGGCATGCTCAGATAGCAGCAAATACATAATTTTATAGCAAAATATGCTATGGGCTGGCATTGGGATTTTGGTGAAATTGCAGAAGAGCTCTGAACCCATGGCATAAGTTTGTGTTTTCTGAGCATTATTGCCAAAGCCACGGTAACTCGTGGATACCCTGGAATATGGAAGAGGAGGAACTGTTCAGGGGTCCCAGGTATGTAACCGGTCAACATCCTGACAACTCCTAGGGATAGAGGACTCACTTGGCTTCACAAAGCACTATGATGTATTTAAGGTCTTCTGGGCACACAAAACATGTAAGGCTCCTTTCCTGGTGGTGACCTGAGGATTCAAGAATGAACACATGGGGCTTTCAGCTGTGTATGAAGTGGCCAGTGGTCAGTGGCGGTTGACCTGAAAATTTGCAAAAATTGTAAATGCAGTTACTGTACCGAAGATTTGATGCCACCCAGTGCTTAATTTGAACCGGTGCTTTCCGGTGCTCAGCACCGGCACTCAATTGGTTTCCAGTGCTCGGCACCGGCACCTAATTGTCAACACCATACTTAGAACTGTCCACCACATGGTGGCACTGCTCATCTAATTTGGAGATGAGCAGAACAACGGTAGTTTAGGACTACAATATACATTACAATTGCTAATACCTGCCTCCCCAGCCATTCCTTTAGCTTTGGGGACCTGGAATAATCTGAACTGTCGCATTTACATGCGAGAGAGATGGTTAGTAGTTGCTTTGGCAGCGACGTCAAGGGCGATGGGTGGTGCATGCTACAGTGGCCTCCAGGTCAGATCCCTGGCAATTAATATTTTACGAATCAAGCACTGACCACCGGGTGTCATATCATTGAGTCTCACCTTCAAACCTGGCAAACATACCTCAACAGCTACAAGAACTACTTCCAAACTCCCAACTTGGAATCAGCACTAGTTCTAAAAGTTCTTCTTCACAAACACCATTTTAACTAGGCTTACTTTAAGAAGTGAGAAGACAGACATTATTTTGCTGCACTACACAGGCCTTCAGGCAGCGGACATCAGCCAGAGACAACATTAAGATAAACAAACCCCTGTGTGCATCGATGACCTAAAGAGGATGGAATGACACACTGTGTCAAAACAGCATTATTCGAAACTCTCTTATGGAACAGCATAAGACACTTATCATAAGGTGCTCTCTGTTGATGTGACATAGCAAAGCACTCTATGAAGACAACATTCTTTTCCTGGATACTTTGGACATCACCTGACATGGGCAGCTCTGGGTGAGCTCAGGAGCCTGGAAGTGGCTAGGAACATAAAACCTCAGACTCTCTTGGCCTGGGAGGAGTAGTGGGTAAAATCTGGGCCTATACAGAGATGTGCCATTTCTACTCAGGTTGCACATTTTGAGTTCTCTCCCAATTATTATCTCCCTTAAGTAATATGAATGGACAGTAGTAGATACCTCATGTAATAATCTGCATGGTTTCTGCTTGTGCCACCAACTTTGTTCTTCCTCCAAATCCTACTTGTCTCATTTGGCGTCATTTCACTGCTTTAAATGGAAATATGGAAGAGTTGGTACTCACTAAACACAGTACCCTTTGCTTCCGAGAAGTGCTGCTACTCTCCCAATAAACGTGTTGCAGCAGGGCTGACTAGTGTAGGCACTCTCCTTTTCAAAATAAAGAAATGCAGGTAAACAGTACCGGACAGTACTTGCTAATGTAAAGCACATATTTCACTCATATGGCCTTCCTGGTTAGGCAGGTTATCACCTCAATGACTGAACAGTCTGTGACTCTGTTTGATTGGTGCAAATAAACATAGTTATATACATATGCCTAGCTGTTCTCCCTCCCTCCTCCATAGGACAAACACAAATCCACCATGTCTTAGTGGGCAGAAGTTCCAAACTTCTAGTTCTCGCTGTAAAATCGTGGGCTCGAGGCCCACATACTTTGTAATTAAGTGCGACACAGACATAGTAGAATAGTGCTTTGAACTGGCCCGAGCACATACGTCAAGACTCTTTTATTGGCAGGGACACCTGACCAGTGATGCCTTGTTGAATGGGTGTGTATGGGTGTAAGGACCAGTCCTTGTGGGAGTGGCTGGTAAAAGACTAGACTGTGTCCAGCAGGACACAGCATTCCTCTCAAATTGTATTAAAAACAAAGTCCAACCTGTGGGAAGGAATTAAAAACAACTAAAACAACTTAAGTCTCACAGCTCTGAGATGTAGTCCACAGGACAGTGGTGTACAGTTGCAGCTGTGAGCACCTGGGCACCTCGGGACGCATCTATAATTTAACCAGGCATCTCTGGACACGAACACGGTGCTGATGAAGTCTGGATCCCTCGCCATCACGTCATTTGGGTTACAGTCCACCTATGTGATGTTGATCAGTCCAGCTTGCTCTCGCTGTGATGCAGTTGGTGATTTACAGATCCAACTTGGTGCATCAAGAGCGTTGGTGGAGTACATTGTGAACACGTGACAATGGTGATGCTTGATCCACTGAAGACAGTCTTGGCATACTGTGACCTGTTGAAGTGTCTTTTACACGGCCTGGCTACCTCCTGGAATCCATTGGTGGGGCAAAGTCAAGTCCATCTCTCAGGCTTGGGGCGGTCCCTTGGTTGAGTTGCCAAAGGACTGACTGTGGGCTGCACTGAGGCTGCATATGTGCATGCATCTGGGCAGTCACAAGACCACCTCGAAGCCACTACCTAGTCACTTGTGCAATGTCGGGTGGATGTGTCCTGGTCAGAACAGGCTCTCACTACGGGGATCAGGATGCAAACCAGTTGAGCAGGTGGCCTCTGGTATATCAGATCGTCACTGGGGTTTCTTGCCAATTTGCATTAAAAGGTGCAGGAATCCAGTCTTGTTACTTGATGCTCCAGGTTTGTGGTGATGCACATGGCAATTATGGGGTGGAGTGGTGTCGACAAGTGGCGATGACTTGCATGGAGTAAGGGTAACTGGAGGGACTTTGCAGCCACGTAGTTCACTGCATAATTGGTGTAGCTCTTCTTCTTTGGCATGTGCGTTTGCAAGTAGGGATGCCCTTTGCTTTAAGCAGCTGGTGACAGGTGGCTGGACGGTCACACTGTGAAGCAGAAACACAGTTCGCGCATACAGGCGGCTTACGTTCGGTACTCCCACTGAGTTGTCTTCTGTGATGTCACGCACCCCAGTGGCTGGCTTGTGTTAGTAGGTGCACTCAGGTAGTGGTACGAATCCTCGTTCTTGGTCTTGTCCCCATGTTAATTTCTCCTGCACACCTTTAGTCATCTGTTCTTCAGTGTGACAGGATTGTCACACTTCTTTCTCTCCTCTTCATTTCTTCTTCGCAATGTGGTAACATGCCACGCTTTCTTCTTCCTCGTTTCTTGCTTACTGTGTAATATGGCATCCAGCTACATGTCTTCTCTGCACATGCTGCGAAAGTGGCAACAGGCCATGTGTTGCATGTATTCTCTGCACATGCTGCGAAAATGGCGACAGGACACATGTTGCATATCTTCTCTGCACATGCTGCGAAGTGGCAACAGGCCAGGTATTGCACGTCTTCTCTGCACATGCTGCAAAGTGGAGACAGATGGCATGGTGCCAGTTCTATTTGCATGGACCTCTCCCCAGTCCTATCCTGTCTGTAGGACTAGGTGTCTTCTTGAGTTACGGTGGTGGCAGCTTGCCACTAGGGGACGTGCGACTCTCCTCTTCCCTGTAATGGGCCAATGTGCAACACAGTCTTAAAGCAGTGTTGGGGCCCTCCCCTGAATAGTCTTTGGCCCTCTGCGGGGCAGCGCTTTTGCAGTTGAGATGTAGATGCTCTCTTTCCTGCATTCAGGCAATGCTAGGCTGGGGGCGCTGGGCATGGACAGCGTCTCTTTTGCAGATGTTTGGCAGGCAACCAGCCTCTCTGTAAGTGACATTGTTTCTTGAAGGGTGCTCTCAGCTGGCTCCCTGTATGCCTGCTTCTTCTCTCTGGCAGTGGTGGCCCTTGCACCAGGGGTGTGCATGCTCTCCTCCCCTTTTCATGAGAAAGACAGTCAGTTTTTTCTTTTCTGCCAAGGCAGCTTGCTGTTGTGATCATTCCTCACCAGGGGGCATGCTATGCACTCTCAGCAAGTCTCTTGCACAGCCGGACGGGGAGTTGTGTCGGTCACTGCCTACCTCTGGTGAGTCTGTGTAGGGGGAGAGAGTGGCCACAGTTCAGGTTTGCTGCTAAAGCATTAAACATTCTTTACTGAGCAGGTAGTTTACTGGGCCTTGGACCCTTTTGGGTCAGCTGCTCTGGGCAGAGGCGTGAGCCTGGAGCCTCCTGTTGAGATAATTCTTCCCCACTGATGCTACAGTTGCGGGTGGTGTGATAGTGCAGCAGGCCCTCTCACACGACCTGTATTTGCTGCCTGGGGTGAGTTTGTAGGGGCACTGCAGGCTAGTTGCGGGGGTGCCCTGCGCTCCAGAGGCCCCCTCCGCGACGGCGCAGCCGCGCAGCCAGTGGCGTGGGTGAGATCGGTCACGTTAAAAAAGAACCAGTGGGAAGAGCACCACGCTCCAGGGGCTCCCTCCGTGGCAGCGCGGCTGCGCGTCTGATTTGCTTGTGCTTCTCCTCAGGGCCGGCTCTAGGGCTGAGCGAACGGTGCCTTCACACCGGGTGATGACTGCGGGTGGGGGCGCCGTGACTTGTGGTTTGGTTTTAAAAGCACCTGTTTCTTTGCTGTTTGCCTCGAGCAATTTTCAGCTGACAATAAAAATGTCAGAGTTACTCCAGTGATTAATGTTCTTTCACTCATCCTAAGGAAACACAGAGGATTAATATGCCTGATGCAAAGAACTTGTACCATGCAGATCACAACGTGCATGTAATGTAAATAGGTCAGTGGGTTACTGCTTTTGTCAGAGAGATCCGTTTGTTACTTGCAGTTTATAAGTTAGAATCCAAATCTAGTACAGTGAGCTATTAACTGTCATCAAAGAACTGCAAGGAAACTTCAAGATAATGGCTGGAGCGTTATGATTTTTCCCCAGTCTTTCATTATCCTAATGTTGCAAAGTGGGTTCATCAGGGTAAAAATCAATTCTTATTATTAAAGACAACCTCCAACCATGTTTTTTAAAATTTTAGTTCTAAGGGCCTCATTTATGAAAAGTGTTGCATCGTCGTTGCATGAGAGCAGCAATGCAGCACTTCTCAGTGCGCCCTACTTGCGACACCAATGATGCGTCATGTTTACGGTAAGACGCATCATGTCGCAAGGAATGACAGATACGTCAGTATTTCTGTCGTATCTGTCGGCCCAAAATTGACGCATTGCTGGGGTGAGTCTGAAAACAGACGCAACTCCAGCAATGTGTCCCTGCATCAGTCTAATGCCTACTGTGAGGCAGGCGTAAGATATTGATGCAATGGCGTCCTAGAAGTGGCGCATTGAAATCACATAGATTTCACTGCGCCACAACTATGAGGCTTTTTGCAGGGGAACGCCCACCCTGCATACATTATACCTGGTACAGGTATAATGTGGCGCAGGGTTTTGCAAAGTGACGCATCTGCCTAGATGCGTCACTTTGTAAATAGAGTGCAACATGGCGCATTTTTTACGCTGCTGGTGATTCACAAAAAGTAACGCACGGGTAAGTGACGCAAGGGCTCATAAAAAAGCCCCTTAGTTTGTGCTTATCCAGACCAAGCACTCTCAAACTAACATGTCTACCAGTATGGATGACGTGACTCCACCTTGTAGTCCTCTGTCTTACGCGACATTTCATGTACACTGATTTACACACCTATGATTGATTGTCTTTGTGCAGTTAGTGTGTGTGCGATGTAAAGTGCTCTGATACCCTACAAAAGTATGAGTGGCGCTATATAATTAATTAAAGGCATCTGAGAGAGAGTGGTTATGGAAACTTCAGGGGTACTGTGAAAGGATGGTAGTGAGGGAATCTGTGGCGGAGGTGGTCATTGGCGGGGGGCCACCAAACATTTCGCACAGGGCATCACCAGTGCTAAAGCCGGCCCTGCTTCTCCTTTCCCACAGATCTGTGCTTGGGGACAGCGTGGGAAGCGAAACAAAGTGGGGACTGTAGGACGGTCTGTGTGCAGATAAACAGACCATTCCTTGGGGTGACGTACGGTTTACTGAGCTCAGTGACGTCTGCAACCAACTGACCACATTTTTGTCTGATACCTCTAGTAGCCCTGGGTTTATAGCCAACAGCACTCTGCATTTTCTGATTAGCAGTTTAACGTTGGCTTTGTAGCAGGTGACTGCAAGCCCTAGACCTTTTGGATAAAAGAAAAAAAAATATGAGACCTGGCTGCAGGTGTCGTACTGGACATGAGGCCACGTGGCAGCTCTGATTTTCACAATTATGCAGCACCTCTGGCTGGTAGCTACCTTTGCTCACAACATAGCTACGTCGACCATCAACAAGCTGTCAGAGTGGAGATGGGGTGAATAATGCTGGCAAGGATGGGAAACCGAAAGGAACATGCGGTAGGGAAGTGTGACGTCTCAGAGAGGGAGGGGAAGGTATCCATGCTATGTGTGATTGGGTGTTCTTGTGGCCCCAGGGTCCCAGAGTTACTTGAGCAAGAGGTGGTGTTGTGTTTGCAATGGGAGGATATGCACTGGCAGGTGGTGATTAGTTTTAAAAAATCGAAGGTGGAGTCAGACTGGACAAGGTAAGGAAATGGTGAGGAGGATTTCGTCTGCCCATGTATGCCTTTTAGGAAGTATGTGTGGCTGGGGCCTGGAATTTTTATGTTAGGAGTTGAAACTTTGCCTCGAAAATTGTATTTTCTATTGTGCAATCAAACAACTGGGATTCAATGTTGTCATTTGCCTACTATTGCTGAGCGGCTTAAGTATTTCACCTTAGAAATACACAATTTGGCTCAGTGACTCGGAATGGTGTTGCTTTAACAAGTGAAAAAGGATTTGAGAGAAATGAAGGTGATGGGTCCTGTGGATCAGTGGACACATGCATCTACTGTGTTTGACATACTCTATTAGTCTGTGTTTGTTCTCATTTTTTATTTATTTATTTATGTGTTTTATAGAGCGCGAACTTGACCCGTTAGGGTATCAGAGCACTTTACAGGAGAGCAAAGCAATATATAGACAGACTTAGAATCAACCAGTAACAGCTCGAGTAGTAAGGGGGAGGGGTGCCGGATACATAAGGGAAAGAGGAGCACGTATGTACAGTTTACATAACCCATTGCTCAAGACGAGATACCATATTTACCGATTACGTTTACAATTATTCAAGACAGGCCCCAAGTTTCTGATGGGGTGACAAGGACAAGGTAGTCCGAAGGGAGGTAGTGGACAGCCATAGATCGGGTCATAGTGGTGGTTGAGGCAATATTTAGCCGAGAAATTTGCCAATAAGAAAGGTTTTGGCATCTTACTGAAGCGAGTCAGAGAGGGGATTCTTCTGATGTCGGGTGGGAGAGAGTTCCACATTCTTGGAGCAGCCCTTGAGAAGACCCGATTGTAAGTTTCTTTTTTCCGACAGCGTGCAGGTTGGAGCAAGAGGTCTCTGGCAGATCAGGAGTTTCTGGTTCCTCCAGAGATCACAAGTTTCTGTGTCAGATATGCAAGGGAGTTAGAGTATAAAGCTTTGTGTGTGATGCATGCTAGTTTGAGCTCATGGTCACACGTTTAAACTTCAGTGAGTCCACTCAGCCTTCATCCTTCTGAGGTTGATAAAATAAATACTGCTGAGCTGCATAACAATAAATGTCTGGGCACAGATTTGCTATTCTTTGAGACAAGGAAACGGTGCATCAAAGTTGTTTCACTGTCTTGTTTCAAAGTGAGAGAGAAAGAATGTGCTGTACCTACTAAGATATGGTGCATTTTTTCTCTCTACCAGTGCTGGTGCACCTTAGGAAAGCAGCCCAGCTTCCATTGGTGCTGCAGGTACAGTGGCATGGGCCCACTGAGGTCTGAGGGGCCACTGAACCTTGATTTTTGTTGTATTTTATCATTCGAACAGTAGCCAGAGGGCCATTTCCTTCCTTGCACCAAGGCCCATGACACACTGGCTCTGCTACTGCTTATAGCAGCCATTTGCCAACGCACACACCCTTATGCCATAGTGCAAGGGTGTGTGCGTTCGCTGAAACATAGGTTTTGTACTGGAAGGAGAGCCTTCCAATACAAAAACTATGCTTTTAGGCTTGTTCTTCTATGTATGTGTGCTGTACAATGCAGCTCACATGTAAAATGGGACAAACGAGGAGAATTTAAAAACCTTTCTCCTCGTTACACCTGCCTTGAGGAGGTGTAAGATTTTGGCACAAACCCCTCTCTACCAATGATTTAGATAGGGATTTGCATCAAAGCCCATCAGTGGTCACATGGGAACGCCCATTCACCAAACACAGAATGCCCCGTAGACGGAAAGCAACGCAAAGCAGCGCATAGCGCAACTTTGAGTTACTTTGGGATAGTATCCAATGACAATCATCGATAGTAAATCACACCCTAACACTTTGTGAGACGTTTGTGTCACAAAAGTGTCACAAACCCTATACGTAGCATTAGTAAATGTGGGCCCCTGTGGGTGGTGAACAATTAACTTTAAAAACATGTTATATTTAATACAAGGACCATTGTGCAAGGACATATTTGGTATTGACTAAACTGGCTCCTAAGGGAGTTTGGATGGGAGCTCTCAGGCATGCGGCTTGCAGCAAGGCCAAGAAGGCTCCCAATTACAAAATGAGTGTATTTTATGAGTTGGAAAGGACTCACAGAATTTATATGGAGATTGAATTTGAGGACTATGTGTTATTTATTGACAATGATGCCTGCATGTATTTTTTGGGGAATGTGTACTACTTGCTGTGGTTTTTAGTATGAATTATAATTATTTTTTCCTGGACTCACATGCCAGTTTGGCGAGGGGTGGGCATAAAAATTGATAAGCCCACGTCAAAAGGTAATTAAGGAGTTAACTGGAGATCAGATGGGAATGGGGTGACAGATAGGTACAGAGGGGTAAGCTGAGGACAAAGGAGGCATAGGTGGAGAGGACATTTTATGGAGGCGGACGGATAGGCTTGAAAAGACAAGGGTGGCTGTAGGTCCAAGTGGGTGGGTCTGCTCTATTAGTGAGGCAATGAGATTAGGCTGAAGGCAATATGTGTGGTGTGCAATTCCGTGAGTGTGCACCTGCCAAAGCGTTATTTTGCACATCAGACCCACCATTTCGAGTTACTCAGAACTCGCAGTTTCGGCAGCAACAAAACATGATCGTCTGACTAAGGAATTTGTTCTAATGGGGTAATCGCGCCTTTGGTGGTTCTGGGGACGCATTCACCAGATCAAACAGGGTGAAATATGTCTCCAGAAAAAGGCCCGAAGTTGGGGAATTAGTGATGGAAACAGGTGTGGCAGCCCCAGTTTTTATGTTAACTCTTCATTCCTTAGGGGCTATCTCGAAATCCATAGGTGATTTGGTAGCACAAAATTACAAATACTCATGCTTCCTGTACTTTCACTATCAAAATTATCACATCAGGATTTCCAATATACTTGGAATTAGGGCCTAAGGAGAAAGTCTGTTGTGACTGCGGCATCTCCCCCAAAGGCACAATAGACCTCATTTACAATATTTTGACACACGGCAGCGCAGCAAGCCTTCCTGCTTCTCTGTCGTGCATCAAAATAAAAAAGGCAGGAATGCTCCGTATCTACAAGATATGGCCGTTTCCTGTCCTTCTCCCCTGCGCCAGCGCACAAACAGCAGCCATGCATCAGAACAGACACCCTTACCTCATTTTGCAAGGGTGCCAGTGCTGAGGAGACACCTTCCTGCACAAAAACAATCATTAAAGGCATTTTCCTCTTTCTATGCGTGCTGCAGAATGCAGCACACATAGAAAGAGGAAAAATAAATATTTTTCTCCTCGTTGTGCCTCCTTACGCCTCTCCTGGGGAGGCATAGGATTCTGACGCATTCCCAGCTTTACAAAAAGTTGTAATTCTATGAATGCGTCAAGTTCCATGGATGTTGAGTGGCAACACCCACAGCAACACCCATGGGATGCCCCTTTCACGCAGATTTATGCGTGAAAGGGTGAACATATTTACAAAACCATGAAAGTCATGCAGGATGACTTTACATGGCCTTGTAAATATGGGGAAGCCCATTACGCTGCCGGTGCATCAATAAACGTGACGCACCAGTGGCGCAATGGGCTTCTAAATAAGCCCCAGTATTTGCACGCATAATGCAGGGAAATGTGCCTGAAGGAAAATGAGAGGGGACTGATTTTATAAGCGCCCTCTTCTCCAAGAGGACACTCTACCAAGGCTGAACTTACCATTTATTCCATTGGGCATTTCCCCATGGGGGTTGGAGCCATAGGATGCCAGTTTTTTAGGGCATAGGGCCACTTCTGGCACCCCTGCCATTTCCTCCAGCTCCCGCAGGCAATTACAGCAGGCGCATCAGGCACTTTAGAAGAGAGACAGTAAAGAGGAGACAAGGGCAGCTGGATGAGAGAGTAGGGGGCTTAGCTATTGTTGGTGCAGCAGTTGCAGTGGCCCCGGAGCACAAAGCTCGAGGGGGCTCATTGAACTCTGAAAATTGCTGTATGTTACTATTCCAACAGCAGTCAAAAAGGACATTTTCCTTACTCTTACTGGACCCATTGTATCCTTGCTACACCACAGTTGAATTACCCTTTTCCCTCTATTTTGTTTGGATTAACATATAACCATTGGGTTTTGTGCAGCGTCTTGCAGTGCTTCATTTGTAAAAGAATAAGTGCCAGGGCCCTTCTCGGAAGGCCAGTGCAGCCTGCACCATGCATTGCCCCTGTCAGCGCTGTCAAGGACAGTACCAACATAACACCTAGCTATCGCACTCCTACAAGTATGACAATGCAGACTGTTTCAGGCCACACAAAGCTATTATATTTGCGTGAGAGGCTGGTATCATTCATCCTCAATGCGATTTGACTTAATAAACATGGGTGTTGTATACTCATCTCAAAATTAAACAGACAACACCACCATGCAGTAGACAGTCACTAGAGCCAGTGCTACCACCTAAGTGCTGGTACCGAGCACCAGAAAGCACTGGGTCAAATTAAGCATTTGTGTCTTGCATATTATATGTTGTAAATATGATCACTATGTGAGCACAGTGTCATCTGCACATTATTCTGTTGTATGACTGTGTATTATATTGCACTGCACATGGATTGAGTTAATACTGATGTCAGAAACTCAGATGTGCTTCCTAATGCAATTCAGTTGGAACAGAACTGCATTTTTTTATTTGTTTGGGATTCCACTAATGTCCAGATGCGATTTCCCCATGCAAACGAGAATACACTTTGACCCCTTGCCTCATGTCATATAGGGGCGTCCTTGTTGAGTATATATAGGAACTGTTAGAGTGGGCAGAGTTAATATGTTAAATTACAAAACAAGAAGACCTAAAATAAAAGGAAATATTACCAGGTTGTCTCAGTGTCCTAACAATAGCCTTGAAGCTCCCGTGGTGCGGGGTACCTGCAAGCTTCAGGGGCCCCCGTTCTGGCACAGGTGGGTCTGAGAGCTCCTGACAGGGTACGGAGTGTGGGGGGCGCCCTTCATGTACTTTGCAGGGGGGCCCCCGCAAGTTTCGTTATGCCACTAGCTATTTGCTCATGCCTGGCAGCATGTTCCTTTTAAAGCTTAGCTTCGTGTACAGTTGCTGTTGCCAGGAATGTTGTGGCAAAACAGCCGCTAGGTGGCGCCAACAGCCACTACTCCTCTCAGGTCGTGGCAGTCATTCTCGGCTTCGCTCCAGTAGACTCAGTCCACTAGGGATGACTCGGGCCTCTTCATTTCGGATTAATTCTCGCCTGGTGGGTGCAGTGTAAAAAGTAGCTGCTAGGTGGTGCTATAATAGTTAGGCGGTCACGGCACCTTCCGTAGTCTCCCCGATGCTGCGGGTGCTGTGTGACTCCCATGGACGCAGTCAGTCTACAGGTGCGAGTTTTACATAATGCACTGGCATAAGCGCTCAAGTATGGGCCCATTGAGTTGCCACCCGTGATCCCTGCTTAGGTGCAGTATTGCAACTACCGGCTCCGTGACACTGTTTTCACTGCTAGAGGCCACAGCAGCTTTCTTTGTGCTGCGGGACTTCAGCATGTGTAACCCCAGAATAATTACCGCGGGAGCCAGGCCAGTCCCATGGCAAGCAGATTTCCGCACCCACCGAACTCCCAGTAATGCTGTCGCACTTGCACAGCGACCATCAGTGTGCTTCACTGTTCAGAGCTCGGCCACGAGGGCGTTTGGCAAAAGTGCGGCCTCTGGACGTTCCGTGCAGGCTCATTCCTATTGCGGCAGGAGTGCAGCGCCAACAGCCAGCAGCTTCACATCAGGCAGATGATCAAATAGAGGTGCTATCTGAGGTTTTACAGGCTTTGTTCAGCTGGGTGGCAGGGCTAGAATGGTTAACTTTGCGGGGGCTGCCTTACTTGCTGTGCAGCCCCCTCACATTGGCGGCAGCAGCCTTGCCAACGGTGTGTGCCGTGCTCATCGCATTTGCAGGTGGGCATTTCACCAGTGGCGGACGGTGACATTTGAAAATGGTGAGGCGTAAAATGATTGTCATACTTCACCGTAGTGAGCGAGCGTAGCGAGCGAGCCCGAACAACCTAATGGGTGTTCGGGTTGTTCTCCCCCCGTGAAAATTTTGAAAAAAGAGTCGGAAAATGGTGCATTTTCAAGCAAATTTGAGAAAGCAGGAAGGTTAATAAAGCAACTGTGAAAGTGCAGTTATTACATTAATAAAGAGATGTCATATAACATAGGTAGCTGCTTATAGTTAAACATAAGTTTCACAAAGGGGTATTTCTACTGCATTTACATTCACACACTGCCTTGGAACACGCCGTGTGAGCTGGGCACTTCTATGCTGGTAGTTGTGAAGGTGCAGGAAGAGCTTCACCGGCAGCTGTCTGTGGCTTTGGTAGCCCGAGAGACAGATGGCACCTTCAAAACATGGGATATCACCTTTAAGCTTTGGAAAAATAATGAAGATTTTGAATGACACAAGCCCGCCCCTCTCCCTTCACCTCCCTCTACCCTCCACCTGAATGACCATCAGAATCCTTGCTGATCAAAATCCAGAGACAGAACTAGAAAAATACATTGACCCGAGCGATCAACTCAAGCAGAAACCTGCAGATACAGGCGAGATATGAATTCTGTTTTGTTTCTAATGTTAATTACAGTGTGGGGAGGAGGACCCTGAAAGGTAAAACAAGGAAGGGTGTCACATGGTTCTTAATGAAGATGAGTGCACATGGATCTTAAGGCAACCTAGGAAAGACAAAACACAACTACACTAATACTCTTTTTCTTAAATTTGCATTGTCCAGCCATGCCCAGTAATGAATTAGCATGTCTGCTGCATGCTTCCATGTACTGCTGAAGTTTCAGGAGCCACTGGTCTTGACACTAGCATTGAAGGGACGATGGGGTGAGCTCCATTAGAAGCTAAATTGCACATTCAGTCAGCTCATGCTATTTAACTGACTGAACTTTTCAAGTTAAGATTTTAAACACCTATATATCATTACAAAAATTAAACGACAGGTCCCAGAATGCAAAATGATGTAACGTCCCGCTGTCTCGTCGTCGTCATAGAATTGTCTCGTTCATTGAATGTGTCGTGCCAGCGTCTGTCTGCCTTTTAGATTGGAGCCCAGTATGCTGTCTGTTTAACTTCAGAGGAACCCTAAAACTAACAGCACTGGGCGATACAGATTATCATTGCCATTTTGGAACACTCACTGTATTTTGTCTGCTGTCAGCTCAGCATTTATTTTCTGTCTGTTGTGTCTGGCAGATCGTGAAATTGTGCGTTTTGGCGGCAGCTGCTTTTCGCTCTTGTGCATATTTGTTGCCAGCGATTCAAATTTATGCAGTCGCAAACAGCGAGACTATAGTGACAATTAACAGAAAATTAAAGGCAAATATTTTGCAATTGGAATAATGTGGTTAATGCAGAATTACAGGCTGCGAAATTAGCGCACTTTGTCGTGTGATGAGGTCTGTAGAAATGAGAATGAACACTTATTGGGAAATTCTTAAATTGAGATTCACGAGGTCACCTGTGCCCAAACCCATTTTCTAGAAGCTGAAAAGTATGACGTACATAATCTTTTTAACTGATCTTTTTCAAGCTAAATGAATATGGATTTTCTGCTTCTAGCTGATCACATGTGAGAGTTGTTTTAAGAGTTGTGACTGAACAAATTGCGTTTGTGTTAAATTGTTTGCTGCTGTTGAAATTATCAGCCACAGAGCTTTAATTGAATGTCCACCTACCCTCAACATTTAAAAAAAAGTTAACATAGTCGTCTGCTCACACACTTTAGGGGCATTGTAGTGATTCCTGCTGGGAGATGTGCGAGACAGCTCCAGACTTGTTACACAGTGTAGTAAGATGGTGAATAGCTTGGCACCATCAAAAAATTTCACAGCCAGAAAAACAGTCACCGAGGCAGCAGACAGCGACACATTATCTAAGACACCTCGTAGCTAATTAGATATGGGTCCCACACAGCCTTTCAAGTCAAGAAGCACACTTAATGTCCATGGAGGGGCCTGACTTCTACTGAGATGGAGGGAGCAGTTATTCCATACTAAATAGTCACGGTATTCCAGGGAGGTACTAATGTGGGTGAGACCTGACCTAGAGTCGCTTTTATTGCAGAATCAGTTTCAGAAGATCAGGAAAGTAGATATGTCCTGGTTAAGGGCAAACCTCATGGCACCCCCCGTTGATATGAACTAATTGTCCTTGTTATTTGTGCGTGTTTTTACAGCTTTATCCCCTGAATGAAAGCACTACATAATCTAGGTTGAAACACAGGACTGGACTTAGTTGCTGCACTTGACATTCGGCCACTTACCAGTTATACCAGTGTTCTGTTCTGAGAGAAGGCCTTGGGGGAACAGAGCTTGAAGATTGTGAAGTAGACAACTAGACACACCGGCAGCATGAGGTCTACCGTCTGTGAGGTACGAAGACGACTCGTGACTCTGACTCCGTGACTCGTGTGGCAGCACTGGCGCTGTGACGTGCCGGCAGCCTAGAGGAAATGGCCAATCCCTACTGCATGGCTTCACATAAGCCACAGTGTGATTGGCCATACAAGTGCGGCACTGGGAAGTTGCCACCACCCACGCGCGGCACCATACTGCAGGCTGCGGTGTCTCAGCCAATCCTTGCACTGCATTAGCAGCGCCACTGCGCCAGGATTGGCTAAGAGCAGGATTACTCCCTGCCCATAATGAGACCCGGGGGCTGCGGTATGAAGAAGCACCCTCGGGTCCCTCGCCACTGTCTGAGTCGCTAGGGGAGGAGGGAAGATACTACTGTGTGTGCGTGTGCGCATGTTTGGGCCAGTCATAAAAATGACTAGCCCAAAAATTGACATGCACACACTGCTGCTGCGCTATTTCCGTGCTCAGTCACTCACTGCCTCAGCCCCCCCCCCCCCGCATCCTTCAGCGCCGTCCAGATTGAGTCGGGCTTGTCCCGGTAGAGCTGTAGAGCGTTGAACAGAGTGCGAGTGCGCTTAGTGCGCCGCTGGGAGATTTGTTTTTCTAAATTGAATGTTAGCTTGACGGTCGTCCATGTGCTTAGTGAGGCAATGCCCCAACGCCCCCAATGGACGCACTGCCACTGCGTTTCACTTGCCGGTTCCTTGGCAGAGCCATGGTCTCTCTCGCCACTCGGTATGAGGATTGTGTGGGCACTCCTTACTTGTAGTAATGGCTGCCTGGGCCTCAACATGGCAACGGGCTCATGCTGGTGACAGTCTTAGCACCGGAGCAGTGCCAGCAGGGAGGAATCTGAGGGATGCGCTCTTCTGATGCTGCAGCTTCCCCCTCCTGCTGTCACGACGGATGCAGCCGGCTCGGGCAGCTTACGGTCGTACCTGGAGGGGTCAGGGTGGTGGTTGATAGCGCTATCCAACAGATTATAGCTATTTTGGCAAGGAGATAGAGGCAAATTAGTCTCTTTCCTTTCCTTCTGCCATAGCAGGGAGAGGGTTCCTGTTATCTAGAGGTGACATGACCCCTTCCTCGCCTCGGAGTAGGCGATATTGGCGGTACAATAAGAGAGCTACCTTTCCCTCTCACAGTTGGCCGCGGGCAGCACGGCATGGGGGTTCTGAATCACTCATTGCCAATGTAAAGTCATGGGCTCTAGGCCCACATACTTTGTGAATAAGTGTGACACAGTAGTATAGTGCTTAGAACTGGCCATGAGCATGTGCACTTGCGCTTTTTTTGTGGCAGTGTCACCTGACCGGTGAAGCTTGTGTTGGATCGGTGTGGGGTGGGTGTAAAGACCAGGCCTCCTGAGATTATGAGTTTACAACAGCACCTCACTAAACAACAACACACAAATGTTCAACACAACACATTAGACAGTATGAAAGATAGCCCAGATATTCCATATAGCTGCTTATCAATGAGCTCACAACAACAAACGGAGCAACAAACAACGCATAAAAATAGAACCCTGAACGTGCCTGCACATGTGAGTGCAGCGCAGGCCATATGTGACCAGCGTTTGCACGTAGCGGTATACCCAACTTTCCACTTAAGCAAAAAAGCAACATGCAACATAACACACTGGAGAGAACCCTGAGCACATGCACCACACAGGTCAGATATTCCATAAAGTAGGTATCACTGAGCTCACAACAGGATTAACCAAAATAACCAACAATCACAACCACCCAACAGAACACATTCACCACAACACCATACATAAGACACAGCTTAGAAGCACTTCATAGCTGGACCTCACTGACCCCACAAAACAGCATCCCACTCTTCACAAACAACATACTTCTCCATACCAATATAAAACACATTATAATAACATTTACCCAAAAGCCCACAGCTAGACTGATTAAAGGTATATTGTGGACCCTAACAAGACACACTACTCTCAAATATTCAGACACATTTTTCAAGTCCAGCAATTCACTTACCAGCATTTTAAAATGGTATGTACCCGAACTGGTAAAGCCCTCAAGCTACAGAGCACTACTAACCAGTATATCACACATATGATTAAACATACACAAACACATGAAGGCAGAATTGTATGCATACCACAGTGCTGAGGATACAATTCAAACAATCAGAAATTAGTTTCCAGTCTCTAGTTTGTGACAGAATTCTTGACACCATGGTGTGGATGCACTGCTACGTCATGCTAAGGCAGAAGATGCATGCTACACAAATCTCTAACATGTAACCTTACTTATTATAGCTCACATTCAATATAGGATAACTGATTGCTCAGCTTCCCCTAAAAGCATGTGTGAAAACTACCCTAACATACCTGCCAACCTGAAGAACAATCTCATTGTATGAGAAGGGGGCGGGGCTTGAAGGGGCGGGGTCTCATGCAGAGAAGTACCCACAAGGCACTTTTGAATCCCACCCCACCCCCAAGCCCCCTCCCCGCCTCCAAAAAAGGATGCTGAGTCTGTTATTGATGTCCTGGGGTGTTTCACAGCCCTTAATGGGCGTCGGCAGTTCAAAGCCTCAGAAAACGAGTTGGAAAATCACTATTTACAGGGGTTTTCAGCTTGTTTTCCTAGCCATAGTGTGATATTGGCTCCTCACCAGGAGACCATGTGATGGGAGACGATATTGTGTGTTACATGGTGGCAGCGTGTGAGTTGGCAGGTATGCCCTAAAGTGGAAAGCATCCTGTTTCCTAGCGTACTTAAATTAGGGGTCAAAGTATGGAATGTTTATGCAATGGAAAAACATACAGCCACTGTCAAGAACAGAATGGGGAAATTTGAGAAAATATGTACACTTTTTTGGAGACTGCCACAAAACCCAGTGCCTGGCAGAGGGGCTGCTGCTACCTTCCCGCAACGCCATGTTATTTAGCACTCTGCTCACTCCCGTGGCACGTGACGCTTTTCTGGAGACTGTGGCCACACGGGCACTTGAAGTCCCACAAAACTTAGTACCTGGAGGAGGGGCCACCTGCTACCTTCTTGGGCCACCGTGTTATTTAGCGCTCTACTCACTCCCGTGGCGCAGGATGCACCTGGGCACAGCCCTGGCCAAGAGTGGGCCCGTCCTGCACCATCAGCGACAGGAAGAGCCAGGACAGGGCCACTCCCTTGGCTCCATGACTGGGTGTTATCTAGTTTCCCGATAAGATCGACAGGCCTCATATTATCCAGGCACTATATACATTTTCGGTAGCCCCGGTATCCTGCTCTGTGCTCGCACTGATTCTCTGTATGTGTACACACTTGCTGGTGTGCGATTTCATTCCCAAGCATTGACTCTTTGCATGTTTCTACATTTGTTGGGGCAGGTTGTCATCCCCTAGCATGAACCAAGCCTGATCCTTGCCCGTCTCTTCGTGTTTGCACACCTACTGAGGTGGGACTTCGTCCCCCAGCACTGACTTCTTGCATGTTTGCACATTTGCTGGGGCAGGTGTTTGTCCCCCAGCCGACACCGAGTCTGCTCCTTGCCTGCATTGATTCTCTGTGTGTTTTCATACTTGTTGGGGTGGGACACAGTTTTTCTACCATTGGGGGTCTAACTGCCCCAGCAGTCTTCGCACTTGGAGGTGCCACCAAACCCACAGCACCTCAGCAATGTGGAGCATTGTGGCTCATTATGCCATTGTTAGCCCAGAGGAGGCTGGGCTGGACCATCCCTTTTTGGATTTCGCCTGGAGATTCTCCTTCCTTTTACATTGACATTGAACGGTGTTAGTTGTGTATAGCGGAGCTGGGTCCGGGCACTCAGTGAATCCCTGTTGCCAGAAAAAAGGCCATATGATATATCTACTTGTGCCTTCATCAGCCCCATTAAATTGAAGATCCATGCATGCTTGGGTTGTCTCTTCTGCAAACGACCAAAGCATGAACTGTTCACTGATATTGTTACTCTCCATAGTGTTATTCTGGCTCACTCTGATCCCGGGGTCCTTTAGCCATGAGTATTGTTGGTCCTGCTTAACTTTAGTGGTTCTCGCTATCTGGTATAATGGGGAAGAGAAAAGTGGAGGTACCAAACGTGGTCGACAAGCAACCCAGAACGAGTAATACAATTCTGGCCTTTTTAAATAATGTGGTGGGTACACTCACTGCAGAGATCTCTAGTGTAGAAGGACAACTTACGCAGACATGGCAAGAGACAGATTCAACTTCGGTAGCAAAGGATACTTTCCCTTACGGGTCCTGTAACCACCTTGAGTGATAACCCACAGGAATATTCGCATACCCAGTTCCAACCAGATCTACAGATTGTGGAAGTTATAAAAATGTTCCCTCTAATTATTTCCTCTGTGTGCAGCAATAAAGGATCTCTGTACACTGCAGCCAAACCTGTGTGCGCTGAAGTGATGCAACAACTCACTATGCAAGTGAGTGCAACAGGCAAGCTACCAAAATAATTTCTGTTTGTCACTCCACATAAGGTCAGTGAGGAATGGTCACTGGCAGTGCCACTAATTACATCATAGATTCTTTGTATGCATGCAAATATAAAACTGGTAAGATGCTTCAAATAATATTCAACAGCTATCACAGGTGGCAGGGTACACTGCTTTGGTATGTCCAAGACCATTCCCAGAGAGTCCGCCTCTGCCATCTACTGTGCAGGAAACACCAGAAGACTGACTTGTACACCCAGTCCTTTAACACCTGTGCATCCCAAGTGACCATGTATACCCTTTAACTCCTTTTTGAAATATGCACCCCCCTCTTCCCTCATAGTTTGCTTAGACTCTTGCTTCTTCATCATTACCATTATTGTACTCACTACCCCTCCCTCCCCCCTTTATTCCCTGTTTTGTAGTTTATGTCTTTCTCCCTTCTTTTTCTCTGTCCTTCTTCCCTTCCTCTCTTTACTTTCTTCCTTCCATAGCTTATTCTCTCACCCCTCTCTTACCTTTTCTATCCCTCTTAAATATTATATATAAGTATTGTTTGCTATTGGTGCATGTACCATAATCAACGTTTATATCTTTATATGGGTATAAGCTGGACTTGCACGTCACTGTATTTGCTGTTATTTCTCAATTCTTAATGTTACCAATAAAATAATTGAGACAGAACACATAAGGTTCTGGCATGCCAAGGCACACACTGCCAAGCACTTTCAACACTTTTCATGTGACACCAGGCACATCGTGCCAGTTCTATGACCATTTAAAGCTTCACACACTGATATGTAGATCAAAACAACTCCTTTCTGTTCTAAACACATTTTAAATGGACATAAGGGGACATACTTGCCAGAGGTGGCAATCATGTGCATTTCTCCTATGTGCTACTTTCAGTACCTCCGTGCAAAATAAATACATTTGTCACCCGCCCTAGCCCACCGCAGGGGGTGGAGGGATGATTGAAACAAATGCAGATACCACTGTTGTTTTTAAAAAAAAAAACTTTTGCCACAGAATGAATTAGCAGCAAAATAAAAAAACCTTTTTGACCCCAGGCGGGATCCCTCTGGGACTTCACTACCATGCCTACGGGGTCAGGGTATCCATACTTTGACACTATGGTTGTGTTTTGTGTTACATTTATTTAGAACTCAGAACTGAGACCCAAGTGATAAGATTGCTGCTACCACTTCCTGGTTGATGTGGTGGCAGACAATCAGATCTCAGCAGGGGATCTGTCTGATCACTTGCCCACTAGCACAGCCCCCACATGCTCCCACCGTTTTTTGCCTGAGGTTCCAGCCCCCACAGTTTTTTTTGCCCCAAGCCCTCCCACCTCCCGGCCAGCCCCTCCCACCTCCCAGGACTACTTAGGCAGGCCACTGGGCAGCTGTGCTGCTGGCGAGTAAGCCTGTCAGGGCCCGTCCGCGCTTGAACCGCGCCCAGTACCAGGAATCCTGGCCCTCGGCACTCCCCCAGATACTCTGCCGCAGACCGCAGCAACAACTGCTGCCTCACATCACCTCGCTCCACAGCAGGACCTTTCACCTGCATCAGCTGCTGGTTCACATCCACCCCAGGACCAACCAACATCTTAGCAACCAGCACGACAACAGCCTCGTCGGCCAAGACCTCCCCAGAACAACCTAGCTGTCTCCCGATCAACGACAGATTGCTGTGCAAACATGCCACTGAAGTCTGGGACACCATCTCCATCCTCGCCCCCGATGTGACCTTCATTACAGAGACCTGGCTCACTCTCACATCGGCCCCTGACATTGGCACGGCAAAACCTATCGGCTACAAGATGAAACACCGCAACTGCACCAACAGACATGGAGGCGGTATTGCCATTGTACACAAATAATTGATCACCTTCACCACCAAAGATGACGAATCCATGCCTATTATAGAACACACAAACCTCCAGCTCCTCACTGATGAAAAAAACTACCATCAAAGGCACCCTCACCTACAGACCGTCAGGACCCCAAACTGCTCAGCGATGCCATCACTGACTTCATCATCCCGCTCTCCTTTGAACCTGAACACTACGTCTTCCTGGGAGACCTCAGCTTCCACCTGGATGACCCCACTGACATTAACTCTACCAACCTCCTGGAAAGATTGGACAACATTGGCCTCAAGTAGCTGATCTCAGACCCCACGCACAAAGCATGATATCTGTTGGACCTCATCTTCATGTCCAGCAACAAAATCAGATACAGCCAAACCATGGAACTAACCTAGCCAGACAACTTCATTGTACACTTCACCCTCCCCGGACTACCCCGCACCACCTCCAACCACCACAACACCCCCTTCCACAGCTGGACCAAGGTCCCTCAGCACAAAAGGACAGGCGCCCTCAGCGTCACACAGACCACTGTCACCACCAACCTGAACCAGGCAATAGATAACTTCAATGCTTGGATCACCAGCAAACTAGACATAACGCACAGATCCACCAAATGAGCCAGCTGGTACACCCCGGAACTCAGCATGTCGAAGCGCAGAGGTAAACAACTGGAAAGAACACGGCACACCAGCAGAAACAACACTGACCGAGCCACCTTCAAGTCAGCCCTCAACAACTACCACTGACAGCTCAAAGCCACAAAATGGAGGCCCTGACACACTGGATCGAGACCAGCTCCAACCAATCCAAGGAACCCTTCACCATCGTCAGAGTTCACCTGCCCATCAGACACCAAAAACTCAATCCCCTCCTCACAAGAACTCTGCGACACCCTCGCCGACTACTTCCACAACAAGATAGTAAACATCTACAGAAACTTCGATCCCAAACCCACTGACTGTTAGGTTCCACTGCGACTCCTTAAGATCCGAGCGATGTGCAAAGGGTTCCACCTCCAGATGTCCCCGACTCTGGATTAAACCAACACAGAGTACTAGGGCAATCAGGTGAGGGAAAGGAATTAGGGAGGGGACAGCGGGGAGGAGGACACCTGCAACGAAAAAATGCAATAATAGAAACAGTACAACAAGAACTGCTACTCTCATTAGGTCTCACTATAATCGCCTAATACATGTGTGTCTCTCTTAGCACTCCACTGTGCATACAATAAGTCCACATAGAGATGCGTCCCCCCATGAAAGGCACAACGTACCCTGCACATAAAGCAATATCAGACTATCCATTCATTGCCCCTCCCATCTGGCCCAGAGTAAACACACACACACACATGCCTATCCGATAGCTCCCTTCATTCTTAACAAAAAGGTTGCCAGAAAGCCAACATTCCTAGTCAGTCCTGGAACGGCAACCAACTCAAGACTTGAATCCTTAAGGAGTCACAAAACGGAAGTTGTTATCCTTCCCCCCCAAAGTCGCAAACAAAACTAAGGATTAGTTCATGGGCATCCGGAAGCCCTGCCCTCTTATGGGTGAAGAAAGAAAGAGTCTCGAACTAAGCAGCTCACCCAGTACCTGCCTGGCAGTTCGCCTGCGAGGGTTGTCGTCTTTTCCGTAGCACAGCTCGAGCCCGAGCAGCGCTGAAGAGTAACATCTGCAAGGAGCAAGGATCAACTTCTCTCGTAACCGCGAATCTCTGTAAACACAGGTGGCGCTTCCTTTATTGCCTTCCCGACACCGGAGGCCGCCGCTGTGCGAGTCTTCAGCCGCTTCTAGGTGGCGAAATGGATTTCTCTTTGTTCTTGCAGCCGCGCAGAACAAACCAAAGCCAAACGCGGCAGCGCTTCTGTCAACGCCCCGAAGCGGTCTCCCCAGTCGCGGGAACCGCAAAAGTTCACACAGGAAGTCGAGCATCCTCACGGCTTCCCACTTCCTTCAACAGTATAACGCGCACCTGCGAGGTCGCGTCACCGGGATTTAAGGCGTTGGCCATGCCTTCCAGCAGTCGGGTGTTCTGGGGACTGTAGTTTTGGGTCCTTCCAGAGTCCCGGTAGGCGCCCATGCTCAGCGCCTGACACTGACCTCCTCAGCATCCCATCAACCACTACTGCCGACCACCCACTCACCGCATGGCAACAACTCAGCACACCGAACACAATTACTCTAATGACCTTCATCCAATCGGGAGCACCCACCGACCCATGCCCCCACTGACTTTTTAACCTTGGAAGATACGAGATCAGCCACCAGCTTACCAACATCCTCAATGCCTCCATCACCACGGCCACCTTTTCTGACGCATGGAAACATACAGAGGTGAGACCCGCCTGAAGAAACCCTCTGCAGACCTCAGCGAGCTCCAGAACTACCGTCCCATCTCACTGCTCGAGTTTCCCACCAAAATCCTGGAGAAGGAAACTCCATCTCACCAAACACCTGGAGAGAAACAACCTGCTGGACCCTTCCCAATCAGGTTTCAGAGCAAATCACATCACCCAGACAGCTTGATCGCTGCAAAAGACGACATTCCCACACTTCTCAACAGAGGAGAATCAGCCACCCTGATCCTGCTCAACCTGTCCACAGCTTTCGATACCATTTCCCACCCCACACTCATCGATCCACTGCACCAGATTGGAATCACAGACAATGCACTCAGATGGATGGCATCCTTTCTCACGGGGCGCACCCAGATAATCTATCTCCCTCCCTTCACCTCACAACCGTGGCACACCATCTGCGGTGTCCCTCAAGGCTCATCCCTCAGTACAACCCTCTTCAACATCTAAATGACACCACTCGCAGACATCGTCAGAACCCATGACATCAACATCATTTCTTACGCCTACAATACCCAGCTTATCCTCTCACTCTCAGCAGACCCCACCTCAATGAAGACCATCTCCCACGATTGTATGAAGAAGGTCTCAGCCTGGATGAAGAACAACTGCCTGAAGTTCAACATGGACAGAACTAAAGTACTGATCTTCGGCAGACACACATCCCTCTGGAATGACTCCTGATAACCATCAGAATTCGGTCCCACCCCTACTCCTAAAGACTACGCTTGCAACCTTCACATCATCTTGGACAGCGAACTATCCATGATACGTCGGGTCAACGTTGTCTCCTCAGCCTGCTTCCACACTCTCTGCATGCTCCACAAGGTCTTCAAGTGACTACCCATCAGCACCAGGAAATAATTCCATAAGTACCAGGAGGAGAATTCTATGAGTTTTAGACTGGAACTTAGCCTGTTGGACGAGGTATACAATATAGAAAAGCTGCACTGTTGCTATCCTCGCAATGCAGCGTTGTGATTGGCTCCCCTAAGCCAATCATAATGCTGCAGTGCAATGTTGTGATTGGTATGAGCGCCATGGATCAGTGCTCAGATGGGGCCTAGGGGCCTAGGCATGTTCCCCAACAGGCTGTGTAATGCAGCCTGGTGGGGAACATGCAAAGTGACAAGAGATACTCAGTCTATTGAAACTACACAGATACCTGCTGAGACTAGTGAAAAAGAAACTAAAGATAGAAACCTAAGAGATCAGATAGTTTGTTCACACATTGGTAAGATTGTAGAGTCCATCAGCCCACCCTTGATGGCGGAGCCTCGTCATCTGGACCTATAGGAGAACAGGATTCCGGCTGTAGTATTGAGCCACCAGGCCCAACTGGGAACCTGACCCTGGTACTCCTGTAGAAACTCTTAACCAGATGTATATCCCAACTATGTGAACTCCAAAAAATATATATAAGTGTATGTGCAGTGCTCTAGTGCAAGTGCTGGTTAAAAATGACTACTGGGGCAAAAAACTATGTTTATTGTCAGTGTGTCCAAGTGTCATGTCTAAAATCACCTAATAGTCTTAAAATATATAGACTAATTCCTAACTAGATACATTTGTGGTCTATATTTTTGGGAGTTTTATGTTTCCTGCTCAAAGAGCGTGGGGCGACGCTCCTCCGCCTTAGCGGAGGAGACACCCCTGGTTGCATGAGGCCATTCCTCTAGGCAAAATATCACACAAAAATTGCATAGGCAAAAGAGGTGGTGGCCTAGCTGTCATATTCAGGCAAACATTAAATATCACTAAAGCTGACAACGTCTCAATACAAGGTCGTGAGGCCCACTTAACCGAATGCAACCCTACACCATCTTCCTACTGTAACTTCCTACTCCTATAGAGACCTCCACCTAGCATTGCAACATTCCCAGACACACTTCTAGACACATTTTCCAACCTGATAACACTACATTCCAACCTATGCATTCTTGGTGACTTAAACATTTGGTTTGACAAACCCAATATGCCCCATCTGAAAACAATCATCACTGGCCTAGATGCACTGAACCTACATCAGATCATCCACAAACCCACACATATCGATGGACAACTCCTAGATGCCATTTTGCAAATACAGAACTAGTTACCTTTCAAACGATGACTACAGTCACATGGTCAGACCACCATTTTCTTACTTTCCAAAACAAGGCAACACACATAAAACCACCTTACATGCATCCAACTATCGACCATGGAGCAAACTCAGTTTTGAACAACATCCAATACAGATCTAGGCACAATAAATTCAGTACAAAAACTATATGAGTGGCTTCAGGAAGCTTTTGATATCCCAATACCACTAAGGACAACAAAACAGGACAAAAGAAAACAGGCACCTTGGAGAAATACAGAGCTAAAAGGGATAAAACAGCAAATTAGAAAGCTGCAACACACCTGACTCAAAACAAACACCAATCAAGACAAACTTCACCTAAAGAAACGTTACAGATTATGAAAGTAAGCTATACAGAATTCAAAATTTGCAAATAAAGAATTCTATAAAATTCTCACCAAATTTCGTAAACCAAATTGCCTAGAAAAACTTGTTCCATTATTCAAGAATTCACAGAACAACTGGCAAACCATTACCCAACCAAAGCAGACAAGATGGACTCCTATTTAAAACAAAAGAAAACCACCAGCACCTACCATTTTCCAAAAAAAACCTCCAAGAGGAGGGTAACCCAGCCTCAGCATTCCTTCCAACAAATATAATACAATGAATTCATGGATATGGTCAAAACAAGCAAGCCTGTCGGCAGCCCTTCTGACCTATGTCCACCACAAACCTTAAAGAAAACTCTTCCAACTGCCTCTGCTGCCACACCAGTAAGAAGAATCATCAACAATTCATTAACTACAGTAATATTTCCAGAACACCTACAAAAAAAGGCATTCATACGCCCATTACTAAAGAAAACAAACATGGACCCGCTTAACCCTGACAACTACAGACCGATTACAAATGGACCTTTCGTGAGCTAACTGATAGAAAGAGCAGCAGTCGCTTGGATGTCACAATTAATTGAACATAATTGCACACTTTCAGACTTCCAAACAGGAATCCGTCCAGGAAGAGGCACAGAATCTGCCCTCATTGCCATCTGGGATGACATTAAGAACACAGTTGACTATGATCCAGCGAAAAGGGGCACATTTACATATCCTCCCTGCGTCAACAGATCCGTCACCACACACAAGTTCATTCACGCACGCATTTATTGGTGGGGCCCATATCACCAACACTCACACGTTCTCACTCTGAATCCGCACGCAGGAGGACGATGTATCCGCTGGACATGTGGTGGGGGGGTACCTTATTACCTATAGGGAAGAAAATTTGTTACAGAATATACATATTTACATCAATACCTTTAGGATCCTAACCTTAACATCAAGGCACTCCACCACTTGGTCAATGGACCAATTAGTTGGACTGGTTGGTAGTGATTTAGAACTAGCTAAAACACATTAAAGCTTTGGAATCCTTTTAATAACCTATTTGAAGAACCACAAACTCATTTTTTCTGTTAATCAATATTTAATTTATCTAATTTCTTGCTTGCAATTATATAATTAGCATTTTCGGTCAATCAAATTGAATTTCAATCAATCAACACAAATTGCATGACATTTTATATTTAGCTATTCTTGCTATCGGGGGTCTTTCTAAATCAATTGGCTCTGCATAACCCAAATCCTTCTGCTTAATTGTCCCAATCGAAAGCAGGCCAAGACTTGATAAGTCCGAAATGTTCCTTTGCTCAACACGGTACGGTCCCAAAGATATCCAAAGGACCAAGAAATCGTGCAAGCAAGTCGATCACGCAAATTCGGGACACCCCTCTGGAACGCACTCTCCTCGGGACGCACACTGTAACTCCTCCCTATTCTACTACCCTTTTTATAAAAAATTCTGGGTAACATGAAACATTTATTGAATTGAAAAGAAATATGATTGGTCCATCTTACGAAAATTGATATATGGTCAAGTGTTCACACTGTCTTGGGTGCTCAGAGAATTTGCCTGGTCACGTCCTTAGTTTATGTCATACTCATGCAACAATGTTGATTCTTGATCATAGGTGACTATTGTTTTCTCCGGGTAATTTTTACTGACTGAAATCTGGCAGTCCTCCATGTTCCTATCCTTGACCAGGAACACTGTGCCTGAATTGAGGATGCATGGAGATCTTCGGAGCCATCCGTGTCTGCGCAGAAGACATCGCGCTCACAAGACGGTGGCCACTTCCGAACTCCATTTTGAATGTCATGGCTTGGTAGGCCCGAATGCCAACTTAAGCAAAACAAACACAAAAGAATAATTGTTATACTGAAATGAAGATTCTATTGTTAAACCCACACTAATCCCTTTATATATTAGTATTTTCCTAGTTTATAGCGACATTTAAAGCAATAATACTCACCATTCGGCCCTAGCAGGAGCGCAAACGTCACCAAAGCAACATAAATCATGCACTTTTCTATCACCACACCTTCTATTGTTAATAAGCGTACCACAATTAGTTATTAGAATTATTCTGCCATGCAAATAGCAATGAGTCCCACGTGTAATTTGTGTTTACCAAAAATGTGCGCTGTTGGGGAATATTTCACAGCACACAGTAAATTTAAATTAATATATAAATTGATTACGTCATTAGCATTTTCATGCAAAATAGAGAAGGTATACAAAATTTTGCTCTACCTGCTCCATCAATCCCCCCTTTGGTGATTTTTAATATCACCACAAATTCCCTTAAATTGTTTTATAAAATTTTTATGGAAATGAATTCAGTTCTCTTAAGTTTTGTTATGTCACATGATTGTTTCCCCTGTTTCATCCTCTCTTGTTTTCTTATTTACATTCTCTTTCCATTCTTCTAGTTCTATATCTTCCATTTCTCTTTCCTGTCTTTCGTTCTCTCTTTTCTTAGCAGCTTCTCTTTTTATATGATTTTGTAATTTTCTTCTTTTGCTACATAAACATCCTAGTCTCAGAATTAATACTAAAAATATCACACTGGTTACTGGAATTAGAATCTTACCAAAAAATGTACTACCTAATTTTATTTAAAAGTTTTTTTTTTTTGATTTCAAAAGAATTTTATTATTTTAAAAGCGCAAATATGAAGCATAAGATACAAGCCAAAGTGATACAATTGATATCGGACAATAAGGTGATAGATACATTAATGTAGAATTAATAAATAGGAGAGCAAATCATTGTCATACATTAGTTTACAGACATCCGATAAATAAATTACTTAAGAAGGGAAGACCCAAAATGATAACTGGCAAAGATATATATCAAAAGTATCACCCACAGATGGCAAATTAGGGAGAAGAGGAAAGAGAAAAAAGGAAAAAAGAAAAGACGGAAAGAATAAGAAAGAGAGGAGGAAAGAAAAAGAGAGACAGAGAGAAGAAAAGAAAGAGGAGAGGATTTCCAGAGGAATCACCCAACACACAGGACAACACTAACCAGACAAATCAAAGGGATATTGCTCCACCAACCCTTCAGATGCCAACTCCATGTACGAGTCTAAGGCTTTCCAAACACCAGAGGAAATAGAAGGAGAGAGATGAGCATGGTCCACTGACGTATGAGCACTTCGTAGAAAGGAAACCCAAGCCCACCACGTATGGTAAGAGACGGACGAAAAAGATTTCCACTCCATGAGAATTACTTTGACTGCAATAGTTAACAAGAGGTCCAACAACTGTAACTCCATGGGATCTAAGGGCAAAGGGACTGGGGCCGCCAACGGACCCAAAAGAACTAATGGAAAAGACAGGTGGAATTTGATGTTAAAGATGAGCATGAGGTGTTTGTGAACTAAATCCCAGAAGGGGTGGAGAAGGGAACAATCAAGGAACATATGTTGAAAATCGCCTGGTAGAAGCCCACAGCTCCAGCACAAGTTGTCTTCTTTGAGATTGAGTGAATATAGACGAATGGGAGTCCAATGAAGAAGATTAATAGAGAAAAATTTAGACTGTGTTAGAGAAGGGGCAATTTTGTTATGAAGAGACAATTTACCAATATCCTGCCAGGTATCAGAAGAGATATGAGCAGTAACACTATGATCAAAATGATGTATCCATTTTTGTTGTGTGACAGTTTGAGAAGGGAGTGTAGAGGACGATAAAAATTTGAAATCCGCGACGCAACATGACCAGATCTGATCCAAAGCTGAAAGAGCGTAATCATAGGGGAAGAAGGATGAAGGTGGACTTTAGCAAGTGCAACCTTAATCTTAAGAAAAGTATAAAAATCCAAATTAGATAGAGAGAATTGTTGAGCAAGGGATGAGAAAGGGGAAGGATCATTGTTGGAATCATAGAGATGCTTAACAAGTGAGACACCTTTCCCAGCCCAGTAAGACATCAACTCAGAGTTAATATTAATTTTGATTTTAGAGTTACGCCAAATAGACGACCACCTAGTTTTATGTAATGGAATCGCTACTCTCTTATCCACCTTACGAACCGCAGCAATAGTGTCTAAAATAATAGAGCGAGAGAATGGAATAGAAAGGGTGTTTGTAGTTAAAAAAGATGCAGTCGGCAGTGGGGAGGCCAATTCCTGTTCTATTGTCAACCATGCTGGAACATGAATACCTGGAGAAGAAAACCAAAGGGCACCCTGGGACGCAAGAAAAGCAGTTTGATACTTCCCCCAATCAGGAAAATTACAGCCTCCCATATCATAAGATTTCCGTAAAAATTTATAAGCCATCCTAGCCCTTCTATCATTCCATAAAAATTTAGAAGTAAGCAAATCAAGATCATGAAAGAAGGAATCAGAAAGCCTTACTGGAAGCATAGAGGAAACAAAATTAATAATAGGAGTGATCATCATTTTAAGAGTCTGCATACGGCCCCACCAAGAAATATGTTTCGGAGACCAATTTTCTAAGAGACGTCTCACCTTAAGAATAGTTTGGGCTTCGTTATAAGTAGCCGTTGCATATAGGGTGGAACAAAAGAAGATGCCCAGATATTTTAGCTGTTTAGATTGCCATTTAAAGCCAACCGAACCCATATGAGAGGAGAAGCAGTAAGCATTTAAAGGAAACATCTCCGTCTTATCTTTGTTCAGAGTATAACCTGAAACTTTTGAAAAACGAGCAATCGTATCCGAAATAGCAGGGATGGCCAGTTCAATATCATCAGAAAAAATGAGAACATCATCTGCATATGCAGCTGTTTTTAACTGATGAGACCCAAAAGAGAAACCCTTAATATCTGGATGCGAGTCAATCATTCTAAGGAGAGGATCAATGGACAACAAAAATAAGAGAGGGGACAAAGGACACCCTTGTCTAGTGCCCTGACAAAGGTTAAAAAAAGAAGACGTAGCTCCATTCACCCGTATATTAGCCCTAGGTCGGGAATAAAGAGACATAACCATACGAATAAAGGAATCCCCAAGATTATGTGCACATAGAACAGCTCTTAGAAAAGGCCAAGATACCTTATCAAAGGCCTTTTCAGCGTCAAGGGCCAAGGCAGCCGCCGGAAGATTAGATCGCTTAGCGGCCCCAAGAATATGACAAAAAGTACGAATATTATCCCGTGCAAGTCGTCCTTTTACGAAACCTGTTTGGGAGGGATGAACCAATTGAGGAATAAAGGACTCTAAGCGTTTAGCTAAAATTTTAGCAAAGATCTTGGCTTCCATGTTAAGAAGGGAAATGGGACGGAAATTTTTGGGATCTGCGTGATCCTTCCCTTCTTTGGGGATAACTACAATAGTGGCATCAGCCGCGGAACCAGACACAGAACCATCCATAATAAAAGCATCAAAAACGGATTGGAGTTTCGGGACAAGCACAGGAATAAAGGTTTTATAAAACGCAATAGGATAGCCATCAGGACCAGGAGCTTTACCAGACCGAGTAGCTTTAATCGCGGAAATGATTTCATCAGAAGTAATCGGGCAATTTAATGATTGATTATCTTCCTCCGAAACGACTTTCAAAGGAACCGACTTCAAGAACTCCTGACATTGTTCAAAAGAAGCTTGGGCCGAAGGGGTATATAAATTGTTATAGAAATCACGGAAAACCTCAAGGATTTCTGCAGTTTGAAATTTTTTCATACCAGACTGGTCCGTAATAGAAGAAATTTGGAAGGTATTACAAGAAGATTCCTGGAACTTTAAAGTGGCTGCAAGAATCTTGCCCGCACGATTTTTTAACAGCAATCTCTTAGATTTCTGAGCCTGCAGGCCAATATGAGCTCTCTTAGTGACTATAGTATTGTATGAATACTTTAAGTTCTTAATAGACTGGAGGCAGGTCTTGTCCTGAGAGTGACGAAAAAGGGATTCCTGCCGTTTGATCTCATCTGCTAGGTCCGTGAGTTCCTTCTTAATGGCTGCATTCCTCCCTGACATACACTTAATGACCTGACCCCGGAAAGTACACTTAAAAGAGTCCCAGAGAACAACAGGGGAACTGACTGACCCAACATTCTCAGTAAAAAAAGTCTCAATGTCATTGGAAAACTCTCGCATCAAGGACTCATCATGTAAAATTTCTGTGTTGAGTCTCCACGAACGAGCTCGTGCCCTAGGGACAAAGGACGTAAGAGTAAATGTCACTGCGGCGTGATCAGAAACTAAAATGGGGTGAATAAGCGGGGAGGAAGAAAATTGAACCAAAGAAGAGTGAACCAAAAGATAATCAATGCGTGAAAAGGACGAATGAGGGGAAGAAAAAAAGGAAAAGTCACTACCAGTGGGATTATGAAGACGCCAAACATCCTGAAGATGGGTAAGAGAGCACATATTAGTCATTTGTTTATGGGCTTTAGGGGGACGAAAGTTAAAGGCAGAATGCCTATCCAGGATGAGGTCCATTGGCAAGTTAAAATCACCACCTACAATAAGATTGCCAGAGTGAGGGGTATCTTCGAGCTTTTTGGCGATCGCAATCCAAAAGGACGGGTCATCCTTGTTGGGGGCATAAATATTCATGACAAATAAGACAGCATTACCATTGGACACCTTAGATAGTAACCAACGTCCCTCTGTATCCTGTTCAGAGGAAACGATAGATAACCCAGAGTGTTTAGAAACTAAGGTAATTACCCCATTCCTTTTACCACAAGCATCCGAACAAGCAACATCAGAAACCCACTCTTTCTTCAGAAACAACGCCTCCTTGGCAGAGAGCTTTGTTTCCTGAAAAAGGACGAGATCCGAAGAAAGAGGTTTACAATAGTCCAAAATCTTTGACCTTTTGACTGGATGATTTAACCCTTTAACATTAAGGGAGAGTATATTCATTCCAGACATAGAAACATTATCAGGAAAAAAAGATATTCCCTATGTGACAAATGGAGCTCAACAACCAGGAGAGCTAAGCAGCAGACCTCAACAGCCAACACAAAACAGGGTGAGACCAAAGAGGAAATCCGAAAAGAAAAAAGGAAAGAGGAGGAAAAAGAAAGCAAAAGAAAACAGAAAAAGAGAGAGAGAAGGGCCAATCCGGCAGGTCTGAAAAAGACCAAATTCATACAAGGGGGGACATGGGAAAAAGAGCGAGGGGCCAACAGGAGAAATAACAACAACAGCATAAAAAGCCCCAGAACAGTGCATAGTTGATTATACATTTTAAAAGAAAAACTATCTAAAAACTAAGAGCTGGAATCAATTATAACTTAGAAAATAAGCGAAATGAGAGACTATAAAGGCAACATGTTTGACCAAATTAATATATATATAACAATTAAAATGAATCATAGAGAGCGGTAAAAGCAGCAGAGAGAGAAAAAGGAAGCACGTTCAGGCAATAAGAGCTGATGGAAAGTGAACTAAAAGATAACATTACTATTAGGTAGAACCAGCCCAAAACGGACTCCATCAAGAGAAAGAGGACCATAATGCAGAGAAAAGAAGAAATACAATCTAAAGCATACTATATGATACAATATGAAACAATAGGTGAAACATACTAAAAACGGTATATAACATCCTGTCAATATAGAAGTCCGTGAATCCCTATGGCAGCTAAATAAGAGAACTAATACTACATATAAATATGTAAAATCTATATATAAAATTATAGACAACTGGCCATGAGTAAATAAAGCCATATACACCAAAACTGTCAAAATAAATATACTTGCCTAAGTAGGTGGACATGTAGGCAAGAGAGGCATAGATCTATCAATTTACAAAGCATCTATAAAAAACTAGCCTACTCAAAAAAGACAATTAATAACACAATGTACTAAAATCACTCAATGAAAAAATCAATAAAGAAGGTATAACTAACAACTATATGAATGACCCATATTAACTCTAAATATAGTCATAAATAAATACCTAGTAAACAGATATAATTAAAACACCTAGACAAACCATACAGCAACACGTTAATAACGCAAATAAAAAGACAATGACCAACTCCAAAAAATACGAAATAACAGAAAACAACCATGAAGCAAAAAGACCGACCACAAAAGGATAGGATAACCAAAATTCACCACAAAAGTCGACGCACATACCAAAGACAAACAACGGGAAAGGAAAAGGACCAAGACCTAATACGTCGAGAAACAAACTGGGGAGGCAAGGATTAACAGGACGACACGCGACCAGGAGTGAAGGCAAGCCAACATGAGATGTTACGACAAAAAATTAAGGGGTTTATACAATAAAACTAACAACACTAAAGACCAAAACACCATAACGATAATAGGGGAGCACCAAGAGGCGACAGAAATACGTCAAGACCAATGGACAAAAAGACCACCACGCAGATCTAAAAGCAGCTAGACTAATAGATCTGACAAAGACAAAAAACAATGGATTATGTATAGCCGCATCAGGTGCCAGAAGAACCAGGAACATGTGAAGCCCCCGTTTGAAGCTCCATCTGCAACTCCATTTGATTATCCAAAAACGAGGCCAAGTCCGCAGGTTCGTCGAAAATTCTGACACGACCTCTGAAAGTAATGCGGAATTTTGAGGGACCAGCAAAGGAGAAGGGGATATTCATCTCAGACAAACGCTTCCGAAGATTAAGGAAGCCCTTCCTCCTTATCACCGTGTCCCTGGCAAAGTCTTGAGAAATTGAGATACGATGACCATTCCAAGAGACAGCTCTAACCTTCCGCATATGAGCCAAAATCTGCTCTGTATGTTGATGACGCAGCGGTTTAAAAATTATCGCTCTTGGTTGCGTAGCAGACTTGGGACGAAAGGAGGGGACACGGTGTGCCCGTTCCAGTTCAAAATCTTTATGAAAAGAAATTTGTAGTGTAGATGGAATCCATTGATAAAGAAACTCAATCATGGAAGATGCCTCTTTCTCAACATCCTCTGGAAGACCAAAAATTCGCAGATTAGATCTACGATTACGATCCTCTTGTTCAGTGAGGTCTTTCCTCAATGCTGCCATGGAACGCTCTATCTGCGTGAGAGATCTAGAATGCTTTTGCATGGTATCCTCTGCGCCACTAATCCGTGCTTCTGTACCTGAAACACGAAGGGAAAGGGCCTTGAAATCATTCCTGATAGCTAACACCTCCACCTGCAATAAATCTGTATTAGTCTTAGTAGACTGCGCAATTTCATAGACCTCATTAAGGCGCGTCAGGATGGACTCAAGAGTCGAATTAGTGTCTTTAGAAGCAGGCTCAGGTGTTGGGGAAACCTGTTTGGACCTCTTAAGAGATGCTTTAGATTCCTTAACGTCCTTAGCATTCGGTGAAGGGGCCATGTTCTCAGCCATAGGGCAAGCCACCTCAATAGGAACAAAATACCCCTCCTCAGCTACAGTGATAGCAAGAAATGCCAGGGGCTGCAAAACACTCAATGTGCAAGATGAAAAATGGACAGGAAGAGATAATGTACCTGCATCAAAAAACGCCGAACAGAGAATATGGCAGGCGAACCCAGTCAGAAAAACCACCTCACAAAAAATATCATGTGCTGCAGGCGAAAGTAGGCCCTCACCGACTACGAAAATAGCCAGAATAAAGCTCAGAGCAAAAAAGCCTCACACAAGGAAGTGGCAGTGCGTCTGACGAACAACATGGTAGCAAAAACCTCAACAAGTTCACACCAGGGGCAGCACTGCGGCAGGAAAAAACAAAATAAACTCAATAAAGGTGAAAAAAAAACGTCACCAGCTCCTGTATGCCTCCACTCCTGATAGGATAATCCAGTAGCGTCGTCGTGTAGAAGCGCAAGTAGAACTCCCTCACAGAAGAAACAAAATGGCGGCCGCTCGTGAAAACATGAAGCGCAACCTTAGAATGCCAAAAAGTGAACTCTGGCCACTTTCCACCTCTAGAAAACTCCCTCGTAGGATACACGGCAGTTTCCCATGTAATATTCCATCTTCGGCGCTGAGCGGGGCAATCCTCAGCGTCGGCAAAGTCTCCGTGAGCCCTCGCTCTTCACAGAGCTCAAGCGCGAACCGCCATCTCGCCGCGGCGCGCAAGCCACGCCCCCTTTATTTAAAAGTTTTTAATAGTAGAAAACCCTTTTACGATCTTCTCCCAAACACTTTCAACCTCCAATGGAACAATCTCCTCATGCAAATCAGTTATATTCTTAATATATGTTTTTAAATCTTGACTTTGGTCAGGAATATAAGTACAACAATGTTGCACCTTCAGCATTCCACATACTCCTCCCTCTTTGGCCAAAATAATATCAAGGGCAAGTCGATTCTGCATAACCATGGCTCTCATGGCAACCATTTCGGTATTTACCAGTAAGAACCCTCCAGCAATGCTTGTCGATAAGCGATCCACTACTGTAGACAATTTTCTAATTTTGTGTGCATTCAGAGATATTCCAACGGCTGGTGTCAGTGCTCCAAAAATATCCCCTACAATTTCTGACCAACTTTCCCTCACATGAAATATCTTTGGGAAGACCAGGCCTAGGTAACATGTGCCATACCAATGGTCCGGTAATCGATAATAAGCTTTGTTCCCACAGATAAAATATAATCCAGGGAATACCGGATCATTTCCTCCTTTAAATCCCCATCCTCCCATGATTCTATAAGTATCATGGCAGTCACTCGCACCTATGAAATAGTTATCATACACAGTTTGCTTTCTTCTAATACACAACTTCCCTTTCTGAGGCCAATCTAAAGCCATAGCTGGACTAGTTTCTCCTTTCAAATGTTTTTCTCTTTCAACATCCCAGATTGTCTTTTCTTCCTTTCCCTCAGGTATCTTTCTTCGCATCTTTGTCCTCCTTTCTTCTACCATATTTAAAAAGTATTTTCTTCCCTCTTTAAACTACAAGTGAGATTATTCCTAAATACTGATTTTAAAGTTAATTATCTAGTTTTCAGGAAAAATTCACCTAAAACTTTACCAGGTGTTACAGGCGCTGGCTCGAGCACGCTGAATCCGTGAGAGGGTCAAAAGCGCAGCAAGTCGCGATGCGCCCACTACAAACTACACTTCCCAGAATCCCAGCGCGCACATCACGCTGCCGCGTCTCCCATAAAGGAGGAAGCTCAACTATGCAGCGCGTCGGAAATTCTAATCGGCTGCCACTGTATTGTTCCTTGGATTATCCACGCCTTCTTGTTCCCTGGAGTGTTCCTTGGATAATCCACACCTCGTTGTTCCCTGGAGTGTTCCTTGGATCGTCCATGCCTGGTTTTTCCCTGGAGTGTTGGTGCTTCGTATATTCCCTGAAGGTCTGGTAAGGGTGCAGTGCACCAATCCCTCCAGCTGCTCCCGCTTTCTTCTTCCGTCCCATCCTCAGTTGGTGAGCACTTCTCTTGCTCGAGCGGAGGAAGGGAGGCTTGCCGACTTTTGCATCTCACATATTGTTTCACTGGCTGATTCCCGTTTGCTGCTGCATTCCTGCTTGGTTGGTCTCCGCTGTTATAACAGTTGGTGGTATCACAGGAGCACTTTGCATAGCTCCGTTACGCTGATTCCACAATGACACTACTCTATGATGGGCAACAACTGTTAATGTGTTCCTAATATTGACCCGTGTACTTCCCAGCCTAAGGGAGACTGGAACCAGGATATTTGTTACTTTGGCATACGCAACGTTCTTTTAGTCCTATGTGTATATATCTATACATTTGAGCACCCATTGGGATCCAAGGTGCCTTAACCTGGATATATAAAGATACTGAGGCTCATGCCTTGATGAAGCTCTACCGTTCGTTTGATCTGCATTCATTTCTGTTGTGGTGCTTATGACTCTATTTTAACAGGGGTAAGTCGAGTGGTAGCGGACTATGCTCTATCCCTGTGAGGCAGAGTGGAGTCTATTAAGGGTAGGTCCTGGGGAGAACGTCTGCTTTCCATGCGGAATGTATTAGCGAGACCACTGTGCAGGTTCTGATTCCTATGTGATATTACCCTATCATTGCTTTTCTTGTTTATTATATATATCCCACCTTGCAGCCAAAAACACTGAAACGAATACCTTAACGTCTTCGATAAGAGGTAGATGTGACTTGATATACGGGTGCCGTTCTTTTCCTTTACAGGTATAGCACTAGACCCAGTTTTAATTGTCCCTGTAGCGTGGAGGTTAGTGAAAGCGGAAGAGTACTTATATTGTTCTTTGTGTTTTGCAGATCTCCCTCCCTGCTGTCCCCTTCCTTTCCTTCCCTCGCTTGATCCTCCCACTGACCTGTGCCATTACGGCTATCTAGGCTTGGGTAGATCAAGAGGTGGACCACGATAAGCAACAAACCGATCCCGAGGACTGAACCAACGTGACAGAATTTCTGACCCACGAATTGAGTCCTCCAGGTCGGTAAGTGAGAGATGGCCACACTCGACGATGTATTGACGGTTCTTGCCAATGTACAGGCAGGACTGGCCGCGTCACGTCAGGAAACAGCAGACCTTAAGGCCAGGGTAGAGGGAATGCAGCAAAACTCCTTTAACGTAGGGGGTACAGCAGCGGTTCCCATCAATGCTTTGGTTGTGGAATTACTGGTATCTATACCGTTAGCCACACCAGAGAGGTTTCATGGAGAGCCAAGCAAGGTCCAGGTGTTTTTAACACAAGTTCTGCTCCACTTCTCATGTAAACAGAAATCGTTCCCCACTAATCAGGCAAGAGTTGTCTTCCTTATTTCTTACTTGGCAGGCGATGCTACACAGTGGGCAGTACTGTTGGTCACTCGAGATGATCCCCTTCTATATGATTGGGATGAATTCAAGACTGAATTTCTAAAGGTCTTCAACAGGAGGGCTGAGTCATATACTGCAGATAGGGAACTGTTGGAACTGAGGCAGGGCAATAGGGATCTGGTAACATACTTGAACGCCTTTAGGAGATTAGTAGCAGAAACAAACTGGCCCGAGGCAAAGCAAGCTGCCATATTCCATCAAGGGTTGAGGGAGAAGTTTAAGGACATCATCGCACAAATTGACCCCCAAGCGGTTACTTGCGAAGACCTGATTAGTCTAGTACTACGCCTAGACCATCGCTTAAGTGAGCGCAAAGGCGACCATAAGAGAAAAGAAAGAAATGGGCCCCAGTTTGACCGACAAAGATACACCGGTGCCCGTGGTGCTCCCTCTGTAGAGCCGATGGACATAGGCTCCATACGTGCAGCATTAACACAGACAGAAAAAGATGCAAGACATAAGCAGGGCCTGTGCTTGTATTGCGGAAAAAAAGGGCACTACGTGAAAGAATGCCCTGTAAAGCCTAAGAACAATCGATTCAGAAACAGATCTGCAATGGCGGTTGGGGATACGGCCCCGGAAAACTAGTGAACTCAAGAAAAGATGAAGGGGTTTCTTGGGGAAAAACTTATATCCCTTCTTTGAGCAGCCGCAACTCTTCGGAGCAGGGCCATTTGTTTATCCCCTTGTTGCTTTTAGTTAAGACTGGATGGATCCGTGTTGAAGCCATGATTGACTCTGGGGCAATGGGCGTCTTTATGGACATGGGGGAAGCCAGGCGAAGAGAGATTCCTCTGGTGCCTAAAGCCAGCCCTGAGCATATCTACGCAGTAGATTGTAGAAAATTGCACATAGGACCCATTGGATACAACGCTGAAGAAGTCCAGGTACAATATGGAGCCTCTCACCGAGAAGGATTATCGTTTAACGTAATCCAAGCCCCCAGTATGGGATCATTATGGGGTTACCGTGGTTGATCCAGCACAACCCCGAAACCGATTGGAAAACCCGAACCGTGCTAATGAACTCGCCTTATTGTGAGGAACACTGCCATGCCAAACCAGAAGGACCAGCAGCCGCACTGGCATCAGGGTTGTCCATAGCCACTGCGGCTGAAAAAGACGTTGAACTGCCCGCTGTGTATCAGGAGTACACGGAGGTGTTTAACGATGTCCAGGCGGAAGAACTTCCGCCCCAAAGACAATATGACTGCCAAATAGACCTTGTTCCTGGAGCAGTAGTGCCTAGTGGGAGGATCTACGCATTAACCGAACCCGAGAATCTCCATCTCAGGAAGTACTTGGATAAGTATTTGGGATTGGGGTTCATCCGTCCTTCCAAGTCCCCAGCGGCTTCTCCGCTTTTTTTATACCTAAGGACAATGGTGACCTTCCCGCCTGTATCGACTTCAGGGCATTGAATGTGGTTACGGTGAAGAACCGATACCCGCTACCACTCATCCCAGTGTTGCTGGAACAGGTGAAGAAGGCCAAGATTTACACCAAGCTGGACCTCAAGGGCGCCTATCATCTGGTGCGGATGAGGGATGGTGATGAATGGAAGACAGCGTTCAAGACCCGCTACCGACTGTACGAATACTTGGTGATGCCGTCCGGGTTGTGCAACACCCCAGCGGCGTTTCAATACTTCCTGAACGATGTTTTACGCGAGATACTGGATCACTATGTGGTGGTGTACATTGACGATATCCTCATTTATTCAGAAGATGAAGACACGCGCGTCGAACGCGTGAAAAAGGTACTGCAGATCCTACGCAAACACCACTTGTTCTGCAAACTAACCATGTGTGAGTTCCACGTGAGTACGGTGGAATTCCTGGGTGTCATGCTAACCCCACATGGACAGGAAATGGGCGAAAGAAAAATTGCAGCAGTAAAAGAGTGGCCTGCTCCTTTGAATGTGCGGGATGTGCAGTGTTTTATCTGATTCGTGAACTTCTACCGTTGCTTCATCAATCAGTTTCCGCACTGGTAGCACCCATAACGCAATTATTGAGAAAAACACAGAAGTTCCAGTAGTCGAAAGAGGCTCAAGACGCTTTTGTGGCCCTGAAAACCGCTTTCGTCACCGTTCCTGTTCTGTCCCACCCTGATCCAGAGAAACTTTATATAGTAGAAGCAGATGCATCCGACGTGGAGTTAGGGGCAGTGTTATCCCAAAGGCACTGCACCACGGGACCACTTCATCCGGTGGCTTTCATGTCAAAGAAACTGAACGATGCAGAAAGGAATTACAATATCTCAGAAAAAGAACTGTTGGTCATAAAGACCGCGTTTATGGAGTGGAGACACTTTCTTATGGGGGCTCGGCACGTTGTTACGGTGTATAACGACCACAGAAACCTACAGTACATGGCTGCTGCTCGTCATCTCACCCTTCGCCAGCTCCGGTGGATGCTGTTTTTCTTCCAATACAACTTTGTCATAACCTATAGACCAGGATCAGAGAACAGAAAAGCTGACGCGCTCACCAGACAATCGTCTTCCCTGGAAGAAGACACAGAACAGGAGCATTCCATCATTAACCCAGCAAAGGTGTTATGTGTGATACAACTGGATGTCTTCCTCAGAGGCGTTCTAAAGGGAGTGAAAACATGTGTCTGGAGAACATGGCTGAAAGGCCACAGGGAATGGCAAACCAAAGACGGTTTCCCAATGAACCAAGGCCGCCTGTTGATACCCACCGAGCGACTCAGAAAACAAGCCTTCTTTTGGTGTCATGAATCACCCAGTGCTGGACACCATGGAACAGAAAAGACCCTAGGTCTTCTCAGTAGACAATTTTGGTGGCCGTCAATTAGGGTAGATGTGAGAATGTGGATCAAGGGATGTGAAACATGTGCAAAAATGAAGCCCGACCATCAACGCCCTCAAGGGCTACTACAACCCCTTCCGACTCCACGTCATCCTTGGGAGAATGTATCCGTGGATTTTGTTGTGGGGCTGCCGGCTGATAACAGATACACCGTCATCATGGTTGTGGTGGACTACTTAACAAAGATGGGACACTTTGTGGCATGCAAATCTATCCCTACCGCGGGGCAACTAGCCAATCTGATAATGAAACACGTGGTACGGTTGCATGGACTGCCCAAAACTATTGTCTCTGACAGGGGCTCTCAGTTCACTGCTCAGTTTTGGAGAAAATTGTGCTCTGTGCTCCATATAAACATGGCCCTGTCTACGAGATACCACCCACAAACCGATGGGCAAACAGAACGCCTTAACCAAACGCTCAAGCAATACTTGCGTTGCTATGTGGACAAGGGCACCGAGGAGTGGGTGGACTATCTGTGGCTAGCAGAAATAGCCTACAACGATGCCACACATAGCTCCACGCAGGTCTCCCCGTTTTATTGCACCTATGGACAACATCCCCGATTCCTCCCGTTTATCCACCCAAACGACAATACCTGTTTACCAGAGGTGTCAAGGAGAGTGGCTCATATCCGGGAGACACTGGTCAAGACTCAAAGGTATCTAAGGGCTGCGAAATGCAAATATAAAGCCTCGGCGGACAAACACAGAAGACCCGGTCCGTTATACCAGAGAGGAGACAAGGTCTGGCTATCAACCCGCAATATACGCTTCAAGAAACACAGCGTGTTTAGTCCCAAGTATATTGGCCTCTACAAGATTGATAAGTGTATCAGCCCGGTGGCAATGAAGCTGAAACTGCTTTCTCATGCACGTATCCACCTAGTTTTTCATGTATCCCTACTGAAACCTGCCTATTCTCCTCTTACCAAGCATCCTCCACCTATCTTGGTCGGTGACATTCCAGAGTACGAGGTGAAAGGGATCAGGGACTCCAAGGTCCACGGACGCAGACTATGGTACTTAGTGGCCTGGAAAGGGTACGGATCGGAGGAAGACTCATGGGAACCTGCGTCCAATGTACACACGGCCCAGTTGATAGCCCTATTCCACAAGAAACACCCGCAAAAAACAGGTCCCCTTGCGCGCTCTCTTTAAGGGGAGGGATGTACTGTTACAGGCGCTGGCTCAAGCGTGCTGAATCCGTGAGAGGGTCAAAAGCGCCGCACTACAAACTACACTTCCCAGAATCCCAGCGCGCACGTCATGCTGCCACGTCTCCCATAAAGGCGGAAGCTCAACTATGCAGTGCGTCGGAAATTCTAATCGGCTGCCGCTGTATTGTTCGCGCTTCGTTGTTCCTTGGATTATCCACGCCTCGTTGTTCCCTGGAGTGTTCCTTGGATTATCCACGCCTCGTTGTTCCCTGGAGTGTTCCTTGGATCATCCACGCCTCGTTTTTCCCTGGAGTGTTGGTGCTTCGTATATTCACTGAAGGTCTGGTAAGGGTGCAGTGCACCAATCCCTCCAGCTGCTCCCGCTTTCTTCTTCCGTCCCATCCTCTGTTGGTGAGCACTTCTTTTGCTTGTGCGGAGGAAGGGAGGCTTGCCGACTTTTGCATCTCACGTATTGTTTCACGGGTTGATTCCCGTTTGCTGCCACATTCCTGCTTGGTTGGTCTCCGCTGTTATAACAGTTGGTGGTATCACAGGAGCACTTTGCATAGCTCCGTTACGCTGATTCCACAATGGCACTAATCTAAGATGGGCAATAACTGTTAATGTGTTCCTAATATTGACCCGTGTATTTCCCAGCCTAAGGGAGACTGGAACCAGGATATTTGTTACTTTGGCATACGCAACGTTCTTTTAGTCCTATGTGTATATATCTATACATTTGAGCACCCATTGGGATCCAAGGTGCCTTAACCTTGATATATAAAGATACTGAGGCTTATGCCTTGATGAAGCTCTACCGTTCGTTTGATCTGCATTCATTTCTGTTGTTGTGCTTATGACTCTATTTTAACAGGGGTAAGCCGAGTGGTAGCGGACTACGCTCTATCCCTGTGAGAAAGAGTGGAGTCTATTAAGGGTAGGTCCTGGGGAGAACGTCTGCTTTCCATGCGGAATGTATTAGCTAGACCACTGTGCAGGCTCTGATTCCTATGTGATGTTACCCTATGATTGCTTTTCTTGTTTATTATATGTATCCCACCTTGCAGCCAAAAACACTGAAACGAATACCTTAACGTCTTCGATAAGAGGTAGATGTGACTTGATATACGGGTGCCGTTCTTTTCCTTTACAGGTATAGCACTAGACCCAGTTTTCATTGTCCCTGTAGCGCAGAGGTTAGTGAAAGCGGAAGGTACTTATATTGTTCTTTGTGTTTTGCAGATCTCCCTCCCTGCTGTCCCCTTCCTTTCCTTCCCTCGCTTGATCCTCCCACTGACCTGTGCCATTATGGCTATCTAGGCTTGGGTAGATCAAGAGGTGGACCACGATAAGCAACCAACCGATCCCGAGGACTGAACCAACGTGACACCAGGTTTTACCCTATTTTATTCAGGAACTACGGGTACTTATGAAAAAATGTTATCTACATCAGAAAAATAATATTCTAGTTTCCCTGTTTTATAAAACAAACTCGCCAATACACTACATGTTATTCCATATGTCACTGGAAGGTGGTGGTATGTGACTCCCTCAGACACTGATGCAGGTAAGTGCATGCAGACGTAGCAGTCTCTCACATCCATAGTTTTTACATATTCATACAACAATTTTGAGAAGACATTGTTAGAAAAATCAGTTATGGACCTATCCTTATGTAAGTAAGTTATATCTATTTCTCTAGTTGAATGAATATCATGAATTTTTTCTACATTAGACTTATTCTCACTATGACCTTCTATTGTTTCAAATGTTACTTTAAATGAAACTATTAACGCTAATACACTCTACAGAAGCATTAATAATCCTGTACAACAGCAACACACCTTGCACCATCTTCGAAGGAACACGCATGTAGATTTTTTACTTTCTGTGTTTGCCATTTTGGAAAATGATCAGTGTCTTTTGACTTAGCCTCGTCTACTGACAACTAGTCTTGTCTAAACCCAAGGCTCTAGGCGCCTACTTGGTTCCTTTTGGATATGTTTCTTAATTCAGTATTTTCAGAGTTCTCTTCTGGAACACCTTGGTTTCCTCCGTTTGGCATTTGATCGTCTTTCACTTTATTCTCATAGTCTTGGTTCAGAATTTCCTGAACATCCGTCTCTTCTCCGATGTCGGACAAGACAACTCTCAGGATTTCTGAATCTTCGTCTTCCTCAACCACTTCCGGCATAGTCACCCCTAAATCCCCTTGGCTGTCTGCTTCCTCTTGTACTTCAGGAAGTGCCACGTATGTCCATTCTGGTGACTTATATTTCTGGTTGGGTTTCTTAGTCCGTTTTCCCTTCTCCAAGGGTGTCTGATCAATGTCTTTTAAACTCTCTTGGCTAGACACATCATTCACTTGTTCAGCTCTAGATGACTTTACTCTTGTCAATCGATATCTTAATCTCTTTACCTTGTTTGGCCAAACTTCCTCCTTTGCTGGCCTTTTCAACTTAGTTCCCGTTTCACTTCTCTCAGTTTTCCATGCTCTTTTCCTCAGGATTCGGCCTTCTTGCACTTCTTCGTCACTGTCCTCAGATTCAGTTCCACCTTGACTCTTACCTTCGGTAGTTTTTCTTTCCATAACTTCCTTTTCCTTATCTAATTCTGTCCCTCCTCGTGTTTCTACCACGCAATCTTCCTGCTGACTAACTGTCCCTTCTTCTACCTGGATGTGTGGTTTCCCTACACCTCCTCGGGGTTTTTCCACAACAATCTTTCCCTCTCTCTCTGTATCTAGTACCTCACCATCTACCTCTGTGACTTCAAGTGGATTGTCTCTCGTTTTTACATGTGGAGCTTCTTTATCGAAAATTTCTTTGACGGTCTCTTCACTGTTTTCTTTGACCCTTTCAGGTACTTGTACTTGTTCAGTTTCTGACTCTGAGCTAGTGTCAGAAATCTCCAATCTCCTTCTTAATGGTAGATTCTCTGGTGCTATAACTGTACTTAATTCTAACTCCGCCCTTTCAGGAGTAGGTCTTGTTCTCGTTTCTTCTGAGTCTGACTCGGAACTGGTATCAGATTCTTCAAAGTATTCTTCTTCACTGTTATTCGCTGGATTAGGAATTCGCAAGGTATGACTAGCATGAATCCAATTCTTTACTCCGGCACATCTCACAGCTGTTGTCGTGGTCAAGATTACCTGACGTGGTTTACCCCACGGTGGGACTAGACAATTTCTTCTTCTATGCACTTTAACTCTCACCCAGTCTCCTGGACTTGGATCATGAGCTGGCTTCTTTTTAAGAGTGGTTGCATCCGATCCAACCTGATGAAACACAGAATGAACGGAATCAGCCAACCCCTTGCAATAATCCAACACCAAGTCATCAGATATAGGCAATAGTTTGTTGACAGGAATGAAAACATGTCTCATTGCCCTCCCCATTACTAATTCATGGGGACTCAATCCAGTATTCCTATCAGGGATAGATCTAATAGTCATGAGCACTAGAGGCAAGACATCAGGCCATTTCAATCCTGTGGCTAAACACATTTTTCCCAATCTATTTTTAATGGTGCCATTCACTTGTTCCACCACACCAGAAGCCTCTGGGCGATAAGCACAATGCAGTTTCTGCTGTACATTCAATGCTTCACAAATCAGTTTCATGATTTCATTATGAAAATGCTTTCCTCTATCTGATTCGATCGTGACTGGAAAACCAAATCTGGGAATTAATTCTCTCAATAGTAGTTTACCTACAGTAATTCCATCACTTCTTCTAGTTGGGTATGCTTCCACCCATCGTGAAAATAGGCAAACTACTACTAGAACATACCTCAGTCTATTGCAGGGGGGCATGTCAATGAAGTCAATCTGCATGCTGGTGAAAGGCCCTCCTTCTCGTCCTATCATTCCTAGGCTCACCACTGTTTTTCTTCCAGGATTGTATTGCTGACATATAAGGCATCTCTGACACAGGCTCTCAGCTACGAGTCTAAACTTGGCATTATACCATGTCTGTTTAAAAAGCCTAATCATAGCATCCCTTCCTACATGTGCTTGTCCATGATACATCCGTGCCATGGCAGAGACCATGCTATCAGGCATAACTGGTCTTCCATCCCGATAAACCCAAACGTGATCTGTCTCTCAGGGTGCACATCCTGATTTTATCCACTGTTTCCTTTCCTCATCTCCTGCTTCTTCTTGTAACTGCCTCACCTCCTCCCATGTATTCACAGTGTTAGTAAAAAGTAAGGGACATGAATTCATTTCCTTTTCCCTGCCTCGATTCACCGAATTCTGGTTGCGTGCACAATATTGTGCCATGTCATTGGCAAACTCATTTCCCGCTGATATATAATCAGCGGGCTTTGAGTGTGCAGCACATTTTACTACAGCCAATTGCTTAGGCAGCTGTATCGCCTCAAGCAACTTTCCAACCACTTCAGCATTCCTTATAGGAGTTCCACTCGATGTCAAAAATCCTCTTTGGGACCAAATCTGCCCAAAGTCATGCACCACACCAAAGCCGTACTGACTATCGGTAATCACAGTGATTCTCAGATTCTTTCCCAACTTGCATGCTCTTGTTAATGCAAATAGTTCAGCAACCTGGGCTGATTCCACCCCTTTCAGACAAGATGCTTCCAGTACAGCTGCTACAGTACATACTGTGTACGCTGCACTCAAAATCCCCTCGTCTGTTCTCAAGCATGACCCATCCACAAACATCACATAGTCACTTTCTTTCAGCGGTACATCTTTTATATCAGGGCGTGGCTTAGTACAAAAATCAAGCACTTCCAGACAATCATGATCCACATCATCCCTAACTTCCACATTCTCAGCATCAGGTAACAATGTTGAAGGATTCACATTAAGACACCTCACAAGGCTCACATTTGTTGCACCTAAAATGACCTTCTCATATTTAGTTAGACGACTGTGCGTCATAAACTGAGTGCGGCTCCTAGTTAAAAGGATCGCCACGTCATGAGGCACAAACACTCTCACAGGATATCCCATCACAATTCCTTCACTCTGTTCCAGGCTCTTACAAGTAGCAGCTACAGCTTTCAAACAACCATGTAATGCCACAGCTACAGGATCTAGTATAGCCGAAAAATATGCAATTGGTCGTCTCAATTTTCCATGTTTCTGTACTAGTACAGAAAGCGCACATCCATTTCTTTCACTGCCATAGAGCTCAAACTCTTTTTCATAGTCAGGCATGCCAAGAACTGGGGATTCACACAAACCATCTCTCAATTGTCTAAAAGCCTTCCACTCCTCCTTATTCAATTCAATGGGGTCTTTTACATCACTCTTTGTCAAACGTACCAGAGGTTTTGCAATCAGTGAGAAATTGCTGATGGCCTAAATACTGTACTTCCTTTTGACAAAATTGTAACTTTGATTTGTTACAAGAGAACGTAATCCTCACAAGAATCATGTTCATGAACAATGCATAAACAGTGGCAAGTGATTGAATTGTATTATGAAATGTTTTTTAAATTCAGCCAAACATATGCAACGAACATAAAAGACTCCGTTGATGTATACATAGCCTGCAACAGCAGGAGAGGGATTTCGGGTAGTGATGGGAAATGTAGTGCAATTACTGTACCAAGAGTGGAGGCTGAGGCATTTGGTATAGCTAGTCCGTCTGCGGTTTCTGGTGGACTCGTTCTGTGGTTCAGAAGTGATTAGGCACCTGCGCGCAATTAGGAGGTGAGATTTAAACTGCACGAGAGGCCAGCATTTTTTGACTCGGCAGCAAAATGAAGAACAGCGACGCAGTGGCGCATCGTTGAAGCATGCGGAGGAGCTTTATCAGCCTGAATGGGGTCACTGCATTTTAAACATTAATCCATCCAAGTGCCACGGTAAGCGTTGGTGCACGCGCAACAGCGTAAGGCTAGCTGCAGTTAAGGGATAATCGCGGGAGGTTGAGGATCAAAATATGGCGGATATTCTTTTTGTGTTACAGAGGCATTACCCAGAGTCACGATGATGTTAGATATATATATGTGAAGGGGCGCGTAAACAGGCATCTCTATAATGTACTGATAATAATGTCTTGATGTACAATTGTGTTTCGTTGTATTACGGAGGATAGATAATGGAAACAGTCACTCATACATGTAATTTTGCATTTTAGATACCCCTGACGAAGGGATCTTATTCCCGAAATGCATTGGGTGTTTTTAATAAAGTGGCATTTGGATATCAGAACGCCTCCTATGTTCCTTTGGCAATGAATAAAATGGATTGAATGGAAAAGCGAAGAAATAAAAGGATACGGAGAAAATTAAGATTATGAGTTTAAAAGAATTAGAGCATTTGATCGATTGGATTCATTCCAGTATACGGCTGTGCATCTTGAAGTAGCACCGGACGAGGTGTTAAAAGTGTTCTGTTAAGTTGCGTCGCGCAACCGGACGGAGCGCGAATCAAGTTTGCACGCCAAACCTATTTACAAGAGTACACGATTTCAAGTTTCTGAGTACGCTGGTGTGCATCTCGCTACTTTATTCATGTTTACTTATACCGTCCGTTTGTGAGTCTGCACCCTGAGTTTATTAGCACGAGTACAAGGACAATGAAAAGAGTATTTCAGACATGGAAAAATCAGACATTGAACGCAGGAGGGTGTTTTTTGGCCACTATGATTTGTTACAAGAGAACGTAATCCTCACAAGAATCATGTTCATGAACAATGCATAAACAGTGGCAAGTGATTGAATTGTATTATGAAATGTTTTTTAAATTCAGCCAAACATATGCAACGAACATAAAAGACTCCGTTGATGTATACATAGCCTGCAACAGCAGGAGAGGGATTTCGGGTAGTGATGGGAAATGTAGTGCAATTACTGTACCAAGAGTGGAGGCTGAGGCATTTGGTATAGCTAGTCCGTCTGCGGTTTCTGGTGGACTCGTTCTGTGGTTCAGAAGTGATTAGGCACCTGCGCGCAATTAGGAGGTGAGATTTAAACTGCACGAGAGGCCAGCATTTTTTGACTCGGCAGCAAAATGAAGAACAGCGACGCAGTGGCGCATCGTTGAAGCATGCGGAGGAGCTTTATCAGCCTGAATGGGGTCACTGCATTTTAAACATTAATCCATCCAAGTGCCACGGTAAGCGTTGGTGCACGCGCAACAGCGTAAGGCTAGCTGCAGTTAAGGGATAATCGCGGGAGGTTGAGGATCAAAATATGGCGGATATTCTTTTTGTGTTACAGAGGCATTACCCAGAGTCACGATGATGTTAGATATATATATGTGAAGGGGCGCATAAACAGGCATCTCTATAATGTACTGATAATAATGTCTTGATGTACAATTGTGTTTCGTTGTATTACGGAGGATAGATAATGGAAACAGTCACTCATACATGTAATTTTGCATTTTAGATACCCCTGACGAAGGGATCTTATTCCCGAAATGCATTGGGTGTTTTTAATAAAGTGGCATTTGGATATCAGAACGCCTCCTATGTTCCTTTGGCAATGAATAAAATGGATTGAATGGAAAAGCGAAGAAATAAAAGGATACGGAGAAAATTAAGATTATGAGTTTAAAAGAATTAGAGCATTTGATTGATTGGATTCATTCCAGTATACGGCTGTGCATCTTGAAGTAGCACCGGACGAGGTGTTAAAAGTGTTCTGATACTTTAAGTCCTCCATCTGCTAAATGATTCAGCAATGCAACAGTATCCACTACACAGGCTTTTCAAGTTCTCGATGCAACCAAAAGGTCATCGATATATTGGACTAGTACAGAACTTTCAGGCATTTTTAAATCTTCTAGGGACTTCTTCAGAATCTGATTAAATATCGATGGACTTTCTGTATACCCCTGTGGGATTCGGCACCATGCCAAAGTACGTTCTCCAAACCGGAACGCAAAAATCTGTTGGCTGTCAGGGTGCAATGGAATGGAAAAGAAAGCATGACAGAGGTCAATGACTGTGTACCATTCTGCATCATGAGTCATCTGGTATAGAATCACAGAAGGGTTTGGCACGATGGGACAACATGATACAACGATTTTATTCACCTTTCTCAGGTCTTGCACAATCCTGAAAGTTCTGTTAGGCTTTTTCAAACCCATAATTGGCGAATTACATGGACTACTCATTATTTCTCTCAAAATACCTTGTTCAATCATTCTGTCTATTATAGGAGTAACTCCTGCAATTATCTCAGGTGTCAATTTATACTGTGGAATATTTGGGTAACTTACTCCTTCCTTTACAGTAATTTTTATAGGGTCTACATTTCTCATTAGTCCCACACCTTCCCCTGTGAAATCCCATACTTCCGTTTTCACTGTTCTCTTTAATTCCTGAGGCAATTCCACTGGGTCAAATACAGCAAATGCCTCAGTAACCTCAGGTTCCATATTAGCTATGGTCATTTTGTACAGTACATCCTCGTCAGAGGTCTCAAAGGCTATGCCATCAGGAGTACAGAAAATCGTGCAGTTCATCTTACACAGCAAATCCCACCCTAAAACATTTACAGGGCTGGTATCGCACACGACAAAATGGTGCATCTCGGAAAATTTCCCTATTTTAATCTTAACTGGTTCAGTAAGATACATTTTTATCTGTCTGTTTGAGACTCCGACGACTTGGATTGTGTCATCCGAGAGAGGAAGATTTTTAACATCAGCTGATCTAACAGTTGAACGAGTAGCACCAGTATCTACTAGGAAAGTAATGTTTTCGTCACTTATCTTTCCATCCACAAAAGGGCCTGTCTGGTCTACTTCCAGAGTTGCGCCAAGTACGCACTCTTCTTCCTCTCCTTGGCACCGTCAATAACTCTCTTCTGACTCACTCTCATCGCATTGTAGCCAATACTGCGAAACAGCACTAGCACGCGGTAGCTTAGTTACCTGTTCTTCGGTGTAGAATCCTGTCTTATTACTGTATCTTTGAGGGTTTACGCTCTGTGGAAAAGGCGGTTTTGGCACCTGACACTGTTGGACAACAACCTGCTGCTGTCACTGTGGTTGACAACTCACCTCATTCTGCACCTGTGGATTTAATGATGCATTATCGCCATCAGCACTTGGGGGTAATTTACACTCGGATTTCCAATGCCCTATCTTTCCGCAGTTATGACATGGCCACTTCTTTTTGGCTTCTTCTATACTAATCTGTCCTTTTCCCTTTCCAATATTGGGTTTTTGTTTCATATGGCTCATGCCATTTGCCGGTTCAATCAGTTGGGCTTCCTGTCTTTCTGCCACTTTAACCTGAGCCCACATGGCCTTTTCTTTTAACTTACGTTGCTTGGCTTCAATCTCATCGCTAAAATACTTTGCATGCCTCAATACTTCATCTATCTTTTTATTTTGCCAATCCACAGTATGCTGTTTAATCATTTCACTTACTTCAGGTCGCAACACAAATCGATATACAAAATTACTCAAATCTTATTCACTCAAATTTTCATCTCCACTGTATTGTTTAAAAGCCAATAATAATCTCTCATAATAGGCATGTACAGATTCTTTTACTTCTTGGTGAGTTCTATCAATCTTTACCCAATCAGTTTCTTTTGGAGGTAATTTATTTTTCAAAAAGGTAACTACCTGTTCGTATTTTCTCATTATCTCTGGATCAGGGGCACCTGTTTTAGGATCTCTAGGGTATTCCTGAGTAGGCCAACCTATTGTAATGTTACATTCTGCCCATAGATTTGCTGGCAAAATTATGTCAAATAGACTATTCAAATCTATCCACAGTACTTTTGATAATTTGAAAAACCTGTCTGCCTGCCTATACCATTCCACCGGCTTCTAGCGAAGACGGGGGAAGTCATTTGTAAATGATGAAATGTCCTGTCTAGTCCAGGGAACATGCACATAGCCTCCTCCTGGGATCTACCTCATGGGACACTCAGTCACCACTTTCTCTTTTTCCCTTACTGGGAAAGCTGCAAACGTTTTGTCTGTTGCATCGTCTCGTTTCCGAAACCACCTGCTCTTCCATTTATCTACATCGCCCCATTTTCTTAGTAAAACAATTAACTCTTTGATTTGAGTTAATCTTCCTGCGCTATTTAAGTTCTTAATGTCTTTTTCAGAAAAGTCTACTCTGTATGGTTTCTGTAATGATTTTATTTTCTCAAAATCGATACCCATTTCACTCACCACTTCTTCCAATTTCTCATGCAAATTTCTTGCCCTCCATGTTATACTTTTACATAGAAACATTAGTTCCTCATCCTGATATGCTTTTAACTTTTCTGTTGGAATAGTTCCTACTATTAATTCTTCCAAAGTTATTTTTAATTTTGCCACATCTAAAGGTCGAGGTTTGGCATCCTTTTGCTGTAAACTCCTTAACCATTCGCTTAGTTCATCGAAAGTGGGACCTACAGGAATTATTTCATTCCTCACTCGTTCTGAACTCTTTGGTGCTCCTGGTACTGATTCTGTTGTCATTAGTGTTTTATTTGTTGGACTCTGATTCACTGTCAAATTTTTAGGAGTACTTAATCCAGAAGTTTCTATCAATTGTCCCCATGGATTTTCTCCTGAATTCCTTTTTTCCATTTCAGCTTGTTTATTACTGTTGTAAGGGATTCTTAGACAATGCTCACTATCCTTTTGCTTATCAAAGACAGGCATTACTGGTCCTATTGTTACAGGAACAGTTACAGCTTCCATATTTTTGGTCAATTTCCTAATCTTTTCATTTAACTCCAAGGTAGTTCTGGCTAATTCAGCTGAGTTTTCATTTGTCACTCTACTGGGTTGTATATTTTCTGATTCTCTAAAGGGATTATTTTTCCCTACCTCAGGTGCCGTTGGCTCAAATTTAATATTTTGTGGTGTCTCTTTTACTGGCGCACTTGGTGTCAACAACGTGGAAATTGGTTGGTACGGGGGAGGATTTTTATAAAACATGTCCTCGAGTACATCATCCTCCGACTCATTCACACCATACTTGATGCCTTCTGATCCTGTATTGTTTCTCTTCTCTGTACACTTTCCACTACGAGTCTGTTCAGCATTTCTCATAGGGAACATCCCATCAGCCATATTTGCACTTCGCCATCTCTTCATTCTGTCATCATGATTCTCCTGTCCGCACGGTCTACCAAACATGTATTTATACCTTCAGCCACTCCGCTGTCGCTCCCTTTCATACATCTCATCTTCCCATTCTGTTAATGCTTTAAACTGAGTAGGTCTAGATCTCGGTTCTAATCTCATCATCCTTTCTCTTAAGTTCCTTAATACCACTAAATTAAATAAACCATGTTCTGGAAACGCTAAAACTCCATCATCTTTTGTATACTTTGCCCAATTATCCAGCCAAATACATGTATGATACCCATATTTTGCAACCATGAAGGATGCGGGCGATTTCGGTGGAGGAAGCAACTGTCCCTCTCTAGTCACAATCGGCTTATCCTTTTTGAATAAATTCTTGATCTTCCCAAAGCATGACTTTTTCTCTTTTTCTGGTGGATCGTAATACATAATTTTCCCTATTCTATATCGCAAGATTTCTTCTACGACTATTCTGTGGTCTTATCCAATCGTAGCGCGACTCACACTAACGCACCAATCAGGAGCATCTATGTCACTTCTGTAATTCTCCAATCCCAGCGCGACTTACACTAACGCATCAATCCTGAGCGTTTACGTCACCCAATTGCTTCTCCACTCCTAGCGCGACGTACACTAACACACCAATCCGGAGCGTTTACATCTCTTAATTGCTGGCCAATCCCAGCGTGGTCTTTGCTATTCCTGCTTCTGCTGACCCCTCCTTTACAAAATTTATCGGCAAACTTTTTCTTACGTTCTCTTTTACTCAAAATCTGTTAGTAACGACATAAAAACACCACCATTGTCCGCTTCGCTAAACCAAAGAAATAGTTTTGACCTTTTATACAAGAATTCCGTATTTATCGAGAACAGCGCTTTCCTCTGCCCTACCACGGAATTATTCCATTTGCCGATAAAGTAGCACTTCCCTCTACCTTACCCTTCTAGCAAGCATTAGCTAACCGTTTCTCTGGAGATAAAACACATGTGGAGACTGCACTGCTCCTGAGAATTAAGGCCAGAGTTTCACGATAAAACTGAATGCTATTTCACTTACACAAATTCATACGGAAAAATGTAGTCCATTTACACAAGAATCCTGTATTTCCCAAGAACAGCGCATACCTCTGTCCTTCCACAGAATTATTTCATTCGTTGATAAAGTAGCACTTCCCTCTACTTTACCCTTCTTACAAGCTTAGGGGAGACCTATTACCTTTCCCGTGATAAGCGTAATCAGAGCTCACAATTGACTCCTGTTCTTAAGACCGAAATTTTCACAGGTGGCCTTCGCTATCCATACACCACTTTCACACAGAAATGTTACCAATTCGAACCCAGACAATGCGTCGTGCGACTCCAATCGTCACACGTTTTCCCCGTGTACCTACAGGGAAAAAAGACAATACACCGTGCGATTTCACTTGCCACACGTTTTCCCCGTGTACCTACAGGGCATCCAACTTCCTACATCCCAGAAGTCTTCAGAAACAACATAGAACGCGACGCGACTCAACATAAAATGTTAGAACATAAATCAATACTTATCCAAACATCCGTAATCAATAATCAAAAAGTCAATAAGCAATAATCACCAAACCAATGCAATAAAACCATCAATCTGCTTCCAGAAAACTGATCCAGCGAAAAGGGGCAAATTTACATATCCTCCCTGCGTCAACAGATCCATCACCACACACAAGTTCATTCACGCACGCATTCATTGGTGGGGCCCATATCACCAACACTCACTTTCTCACTCTGAATCCGCACGCAGGAGGACGATGTATCCGCTGGACATGTGGGGGGGGGTACCTTATTACCTATAGGGAAGAACATTTGTTACAGAATGTACATATTTACATCAATACCTATAGGATCCTAACCTTAACATCAAGGCACTCCACCACTTGGTCGATGGACCAATTAGTTGGACTGGTTGATGGTGATTTAGAACCAGCTAAAACACATTAACCCCTTTGCCGCGGCGCGAATTCCGCCTCGGTGCTGGGGGGGTTGCGGGGTGAGCGCAAATCCTTCTGCTTAATTGTCCCAATTGAATCAGGCCAAGACTCGATAAGTCCGAAATGTTCCTTTGCTCAACACGGTACGGTCCCAAAGATATCCAAAGGACCAAGAAATCGTGCAAGCAAGTCGATCACACAAATTCGGGACACCCCTCTGGAACGCACTCTCCTCGGGACGCACACTGTAACTCCTCCCTATTTTACTACCCTTTTTATAATAAATTCTTGGTAACATGAAACATTTATTGAATTGAAAAGACATATGATTGGCCCATCTTGCGAAAATTGATATATGGTCAAGTTTTCACACTGTCTTGGGTTCTCAGAGAATTTGCCTGGTCACGTCCTTAGTTTATGTCATACTCATGCAACAATGTTGATTCTTGATCAAAGGTGACTATTGTTTTCTCCGGGTAATTTTTACTGACTGAAATCTGGCAGTCCTCCATGTTCCTATCCTTGACCAGGAACACTGTGCTCTGAATTGAGGATGGCTGGAGATCTTCGGAGCCATCCGAGTCTGCGCAGAAGACATCGCGCCTACAAGACAGTGGCCACTTCTGAATTCCATTTTGAATGTCATGGCAGGCCCGAATGCCAACTTAAGCAAAACAAACACAAAAGAATAATGAATATACTGAAATGAAGATTTTAATGTTAAACCCACACTAATCCCTTTACATATTAGTATTGTCCTAGCTTATAGCGACATTAAAAACAGTAATACTCACCATTCGGCCCTAGCATGAACGCAAATGTCACCAAAGCAACATAAATCATGCACTTTTCTATCACCACACCTTCTATTGTTAATAAGCGTACCACAATTAGTTATTAGAATTATTCTGCCATGCAAATAGCAATGAGTCCCGCATGTAATTTGTGTTTACCAAAAATGCGCGGTATTGGTTAATATTTCACAGCACACAGTTAATTTAAATTAATATATAAATTGATTAAGTCATTAGTATTTTCATGCAAAATAGAGAAGGTATACAAAATGTTGCTCTACCTTCTCCATCAACTGCAAAGGGGTTGCTGCACTACTTTTCTTGGACCTCTCAGTTGCCTTTGACAAAGTTGACCATGACACTCTAATGCAAAGACTCTATGAAGCTTGCTCTCGACTGGATCACATCCTTCTTTCAAAACAGAACAAATGTCATCCAAACCGTAATTCACAAAAGAAGGGGTCCCTCAAGGAGCTATCATCTTACCCTTGCTATTCAACATCTACATGAAGTCATTACTGGCATTGACCATTTAGCTTTCCAGTGCCTTAGCAGCGGCTCTACGTCATCCCGCAACCATGGAGGGACACGTACGTGTTGTTCCTCGCGCTGACAGAGAATTTAGCGTTCTAGTGCCTCAGCAGCGGCTTTACGTCACCTCGTCAACGCGCCCATGAACACTCCCAGCCAGTACCGGTTTACTACCTATATGATACCTCTCCCGGGGGAGGCTCGTCAATATCCGAGTCCTCGGGAGAGTTTAGACGAGGTACCGGGCGGGCGGCAGACTTTGACGAAGTAAGTGCCTTCTCCTTTCACTCCTACAATCTTAGTGGCTATGATTACCTCGCCCTAATGATTTTCTATTTTCTTTTCTCATTTATATATTCAGTGTGTGACTACAAGTCTCGCCCCCCACCAGGACTCATGATGTGAGGTTTACTATTACTTCACGTAAGCCCCGAAGTAGCGTTTCTCTGCCAAAATGCGTGTCTAACATATGATAAGCCTTGCCTTTTTCCTTGTTTTTACGCCAAGTCTGCCTTCACTTTTTAACTCAGTCTATTTTACTGAGTTCTTGCTGACGGCATTTGTCAATCGTTTTATTACAAATTCTGAATTGATCCTATTACGATTGCTTTTGAGTTGTCATTTCAACACTTTCCTTCCGCATATACTTAGGAGAGTATGATGCTGACACATTTCTACTCAGTGACACTGTGGATCACTGTACGCCAGCACAATTGTACCACTGTTATTTTGAGAGCACAATATATGGTATGCATGCGACCTTTTGGAATACACACCAACTATCGAGACATGCACTTTGACCATTATTTGTGTTGTGAATTATTATGTTCGACTATTTCTTTTTCTTTGTTTCAACAGAATTTAAAGCTTTCAGAAGTCCTGATTGCCATTTAGAACCGTAAGTCCAAACGGTCTTAGACTCCACAGGTTAGGGTACGCCTTAGCGTGCGTACACCGCCGTGGTAGTCCACCCAGGTCCTGACGAATGCTTCGTTCACTCCTATAGAAGCAGAAACATGTTGACCTCCTTTCACTTAAATCAGGATGCAACTGGTCTATTATAACTAGTTTTGACGCATCCGACACTTTCTTTTAACTGTGTCCGGTTTACCATGATTAAAATAGTCTTTTGGGATAAAATTGGGACACCTTTTTAAATTTCACTTCTCACATTACCATCACTTCTTGCACTGTCTCCCCAAACAAAACCAGCTCCGCTGTAGTTCAGGCGTTGTAGCACACCGGAGAGGCACTCGGCCTTTCCGGTGGGAACCCAATGATGAAGCATGTCACCAACTAGGTTGGTGAGTGAGGGTTCTTTTAAAACATAGTGAGCACTTTTCTTAAGCTAGTTCATTCTGAATCCAGGATTCACTCTTTTGTTGTTTTGATTCATATAATGCAGGGGGACTAAGAGTGGCTCCAGTAGCTTCCCTCCCTCTCTTGTTGTTGATCTACTCTTTACCCCCAAGCATAAGATCCACGGATAACTATTTTATCTTCAGAAGACTTCTCAAGAGTTGGCTCTTCCGCACATAACCACCATACTCAAACATAAATGTACAGCAAATCCCTGTGTATATAAGCATTTATTTGGATTATATGTATGTATCTAGATATGTCTATTCCTTTGTATAAATTTGTATAATAATTATGTTTATAAATATATAGATATCCTTTAGGTCTGCTTTACAAATATACATATTACTTTTGGTTATATTACTCTATGTTTAACATGCATATAGGTCACTGCCTAAGTAATTAATTTGTATCATAACTATTTATCTACAATTGCTTCGCTATTGAATTATTAAAAAGAAACCAAAAAAAAAAAAACTAAATTAGCTTAAAGTGCAGCAACACATGAAAGTCTGAGTTTCTTAAATACAACTTGACTCTAGATATATTATCTTCCTTATACATACATATCTTTCATGTACTTATGTATCTTTATATTTATTATTATACACCTAATTCAGCATCTACAATGCACTACTCTATATCTCACCCTTTACCTCTCCTAACATAGCCTCTCCCTGCACTCTTTGACTCATCCCAAACCTCATTCCACTATGCTCTCCAATGCACTACTCTCTTTCTCACCCTACACCTCTCTCAATATATTCTCTACCTCTGCTCTCTGACTTATCCCAAAGCCCATTCTTCTACTATGATCTCCAAAATAACTCTTTCTAGACTCTTCCCTACTCTAAAGCTCCTTGCATCATCTCAAACCTTGTTTACTATTCAGATCTCCGAAATAAGCCTTACTAAACCCTTCTGTCATGTATCCCTCCTAGACTCATCCGATACCTCATCTCTCTCCCTAATTCTCTTCTAGACACTCTTCCCTCCTCCATCTCTCCTTTACTTATCCCAAACCTCCTCTGACTGCTATGATCTCCAAACAAACACATTCTAGACCCTACCCTTTTCTATCCTTTTCAATTCAACTAACAAACTCACATGCCCACCGCTCAAATGTATTTCATATTTCCCTATACTAACTCCACTAATACTTTTTGGGTACCGTAGTAGCATGCTACTCACTGAAAAGTGCTTCAACGCCTCGTCAGGGGTTGTAAGCGCTATATAAATGCAATTACAATTACAATATTCAGCACTGCTAGTGGATGTAGGTGGTCTACTCCACCCCACCTTGGTAGGGTTAGTCAGTATTCAGTTAGTTTGTCTACTTTACCAGTCAATGTTTGTGTAAGCATAGTGATAGCCTTTTTAAACCCTACTATCTCAGCCTTCAGGTGGGTCAGCTGTGCCTCATCCTCCTTGCCGACTGGCTATTAATTAGAAGAAGTTGTTACAGGGCCACTTTGTGCTGGCTCGGCTAAGGTCACGGCACCCTCTCCTGTTCCCAGGACTAAGAATCTATTCTTGCACTCTATATTGACCACAAAAGGTGTTGTTTGATTATCGCCCTCCTCCCTTCTATCAGCTTCGGTGGACGGAGGTTCACTTCTTAAAACCCTGGTGCCATCTTTGTGCACAGAAGAGCCTCCCAGCGTAACCTCACCAGTTCTTTTATGTGATTTAGTTAAGTAAGACTTAATATCCCTATGTTTACTTTTATTCTCAGCCGCCTTACTCCCCTTCCCCTTTGCGCTCAACATGCCCTCCACTTCCTCGATTGGAACCTCTATCTCGTCTAGAGTGCAGTTTTCTGCTGCATGTTTGGCTTGTTTCTTAGCCTTCCCTGGCTTGACAGAGTAATCAATGGATTTACGTTTCCCCATTTTAATTATTTGGAGGCCCCTCAGACAACTATACGGCACAAAGAACATGATCGCAAGTCAGGGGATTAGTTGCCAGAATTTAAGGGGAGATATAAGCCCTGCCAATCAGTTACTTCCTCATTTGTCAGTAGGTATGCACCTTGCTACTGAGCGCAGGGTTATTGTGGCTCAGCAGAGAGGTGGGAGGGTCAAATCACTCAAATGGGTGAGTTGATGGACCTTTGAGACTGGTTTCAGCCTTTGTATGTAATGCTTCGGTCTAACTGCAATGCCAACATAATTTCTATACTCTTATCAGAGCAGCAACCAAGTTTCAAATAAAGTAAAATTCAATTAAAATAAATAAATAAAATGAAATAAACAAATCAATCAGGGATCATAGAAAGACCCTAGCATTAAACAAACTCAATTGAATCAAGATGGCCCAGCTTCCACAACCCTACGAGTTCTCTCAAGTCAGTCAATGAGGCTGGCCAATTACAGAAAGCACTAGAAGCCAAAAATGGCAAAATCGCTTGCAAATCGATTTGCGCATGCAAAATCGTCGTACGCAATGTACGACAGTCACTCTCAAAACCAATTTTTCCGATGCGACTGAATACCGACTCGCAGAAATAGCAGGCGGTAATAGCGGGTGCCAAATAGCGACTCGCAATTTGCAAGTCAATAATCAGAATGTACAGACCAGTCGCAATTTGCAATCATGCGCCAATTCGCTCATTTGTGCATGCAATTTAACATTAATTCAAAACAAGTGGTAACATGGCCCAACCTAGAAAAACAGACCCAAAATGCATCAGAAACCTTTCAATCATGGCTGCCCTGTACGTGATAGCGACGAGGATGGGAGTCAGGATAAACTTGTTTGAGAAGACAGAGGAAGAGATATATGAGCAGTACAGGCTGAGTAGCACTGTGATTCTACATCTAATAGACACCTTGAAGCCACAACTAGGAAGCAGAGCCTAGTGCAGCAATGCAATCCCCACACATGTCCAGGTGTTGTGCTCCCTCCACCTATTGGCCACTGGTTACCAAGATGTCGTTACAGAGGCTGGAGGTGTGTCGCAGACTGCACTTTTGCATTTCTTCCACAATTTCTTAGATGCCATGCTCCACCACATACACCAACACATCTATCTGTCTAGGGATGATGTTGAACTAGAAAATACCAAACTGCAAGTCTACAGAATAGCAAGGTTTCCACAGGTCATTGGGTGCATAGATGGTACCCATGTGCCCATTTGTCCCCTATCTCGCATCGAATACATAATCCGTAATAAAAAAAACACACATTCCTTCAACATCCAAGTTGTCTGCAATGCATACAACATCATCAAAGACCTTGTGGCAAAATATCCAGGGAGCACCCATGACTCATACATGTTTAGGCACAGTGGCGTTCACCAGAAATTAGAAAGACACTTTGATGAAGGATACCTACTAGGTACTGAAATTTCATGTCCATAGTGAGATGTAGTGGCACTTTAATGTATGTCTACATGTTGTTTCACCATCATAAATCTCTCACCAGGTATCAGTGTGTATGTCCTGTGGACATGGATACTCACACCGTACCTGTCTCCCATCAACCCACATGAAAGGCGGTACAACATGGCACATAGGAGCACCAGGTCCGTGACTGAGCGCACATTTGGCAACCTAAAGATGGAGAATTACCTTCACAAATTTGACACGTGTTTGTATGTTATATATTCAGACACAGAGGGGCATATTCACAAGAAACTATCGCAGAATCAACAGCACTTTATCGCAGCCAAAGTTGCGACAAAAATACCTCCCCATTCACAAGCCGGTGTAAACAGCCCACAGCACCAGTTTACTCGCGATAGCAGCCGCAAAAAACATCGCCACAGAGGACCCGCGCAACAATCGCTAATGAGATGTAGAGTGTGCGTTCCCATACCAAAATCCGTGACAACATCATACCTCAACATTCTCAACGACCAGACAGAACTGCGATAAAAACACAAAACAGGCGATAAGGTGCGTTAGCACCAGGAAATCTACACCTGCTCTGACCTGGTGTAAAGCCGGACGGCAGCCTGCACCACACAAGGGAGGAGCCACCCATCATGCGGCCCGTACATCCAAGAGGGCCACAACACCCACCGACACCACCCCAGGACCACAACCCACAACTTGAACCCCACCCCCAGACCACCACAGACGCAGCGTAGACAAAGACAGCAGACCCCCAGGAAGCGTACCAGCTGCACAGACCCAACATCTGACAATGTCATCGTCCACCATAGGCTGAAAGGGACAACCAACCAATGCATCCCGACCATCATTGCCCAACAGGCCTACGGCACCAACACATCCGACAACCAACATCCCACCCCACACCAAGCTGCTGGCTTGGCTGCATCTGTTGGCCCCTGGCACCCCCAACCAACACCCGCCAGAGTCAGAGGAGTCTCACTGCCAGCCACATCCAAGTCCCTCACACCTGTCCTGGACATCACCATCACCCTGGTACCCCAGTTCCCATACGTCCAACACAATGCGCAGGTCACGCTGGAGACCAAGCAAGGATCATACGCCATAGAAGGATGCACGCACGAGTTGGGGGCAATCCACAGCACACATGTACCACCTGTGTCCCCTGGTGACACAGCACACAATCACCGCAACAGAAAGCACACGTCCCACCCCAATGTGCAGGCAACGACAGAACACTGTGGAACATCTAACAATGTCGCCTTCAAATACACAGCCAGTGTGCATGATTCCTCCATCCTCTGACAGTCCATCAGCAACCAGCGTTCCCAGGATGGCACCAAGGGAAATACACATCCCCTTGGCAAGTTCCAAATGAACACCCCACTCACCTCAACTCCACAACCATGCAAATCACAGCTTTGGCAATGCACACGTCACAAAATCATAACCAACATGCACAATAACATGCCCACCCACCAGACACGACAGAAGAACTCACAATGGTTACCTGGGCAAGCCATGAACATGAGCCATCAACGGCATGGCACCTCAGCCACACAACAACCGAATATGGGGAGAGGTGGCAAACAGACATGTGTGAAGGATGCAGTAGTACCATGATTGAGAAAGTACACAATGCCAAGAGTGGCGGAGATGTGCTGGACAGACCTCAGTATGCAGCACACACCCATATCCATGGCGACATACACCTCTGGTGTATGGAGTGTAGTGGACAGTGGATGCAACCATGTCACCACAGCCAGTGGGGGACCTCGTGAAAATCTTGCCTGTTCCGCCCCCCCAAGCGTGACCAGAGTGGGATGGCCCGGCATACGCCACGCCATAGTAGGGGTGTGAATAAGTAGCACGTAGTCCTGGGCGTGGTCCTCTTCCGGAAAGCCAAACGTCTCTGCCAGGGTGGCGCCTCTCACCCCGCCACGAGGCCGACGCCGTCCTCTAGAGCAGAGTTGCCTGCGATGTTGTGCGCCTGCCGGACCACAAACCCATCAGGCCCGCCCCTGCGCAGCCAGGCCTCACTGATCACCTGCCGACACTGGCGTGTGTCAAGGAGGGCCCACCACGTTCCGGCTCAAGCTCCAGGCCGGAGTACCGCAACCTTGGCAGCCTCCTCAGACCATCACGGCCTCCACGACACAGGCCCAATTTAGTCCTTTTTCGTTGACGTACTCTACTGACACCTCAGGCCTACTACTCGGCCTAGTAGGTCCCATGTGTAAAACTTTGTCCTGAGTCATGAATTCAGTGACCCCAAATCCAGGCCACCGACAACAGCACCAGACTCTCTTCGATCAGTGAGGTATAGCTCCATATGGGCTTCTTGCGACATGTGGTGCCATTAACCCTGTTCAACTCCACCTGGCGACACATGGTGCCACTAACCTTGTTCAACGACAGCCGGCGAAACGTGGTGCCACTAACCCTGTTCAACGCCAGCCGGCGACTCGTGGATGAGGGACCAGGACTACCCTGCTGACCAGTTGGTCCCACATCCAGCACCTAGGCGCAAATCACAAATGGCAGAGTCCACACCAGTGGTCACACGGAGAGGAGTAAGAGGAAGATGCGGCTCAGTCCGGACAAACCCGGGTCACATACACAGAGGTTTCCCAACACGTGGTGCCACTAAACCTGAACTTTGCAGGCTGGTCGGGCCATCCAACCTATGCCGGCGACACTCGGTGAATGGGCCGTGCTGACCGCTGCCTCAGGCCTACACCATGGTCAGGTAGGTCACAAATTTGGAACTGAGTCTTGATTACACCATGGCAGTGAACACCTTTTAAGGCATAGGACAAGTCACTATACTCACTTCGATGTGGTGCCAACAAGTCTGTGTATGGCATCACAACCACACGTGTCTGTGGCCCTACACGGACAACTGCCCTCGGCCTACGCTGCGCATGAGTGAGTCACAGATTTGGAACTGAACATTGGTTATTCAAAAGGCAGGATACATGTCATCGCACGCACGGAGAGGCGTAAGAGGATAACGTGTTGCAGTCCGGAGGGAACAAGATCATTGTTAGGGAGGTGATCGATCACTACAGGCAACTGCTCTTGTGTCACTAACTCTGTGCCTCGCCAGCCAACGACACATGGCTGTGGGCCTGTGCTGACCACTGCCTCTGGCCTACACTGCGGTCCAGTAGGTCACAGAGTCTTTATTTTGCAATGAATGAGTTCAAATCAACGTACCGGCATTATCGCAGACAGCATCCCCTCTCAGCCCCGGTGCCACTAAGTCTGTTCCCCGACAATCATGGACACTCTCTGCTCGAACTTTGGTGGCGTCTGAGTCTATGGACTAAGGGGCAGTTTTCATCCTCATGTAGCTGATACCTAATTGGTGGTGGCAACGAGGCTGTCGCATTCCACTCTCCATTTGCTTCTTCCGGATAAAATCAAACATTTCGGCGTTACGCCCTGGAGGACACCTTTCACTATCCACCGATACCCTCCGCAACATACACCTTGGACATTGATGGTGACCCGCTCAGGTCGCATGGCCCATCTGACTGCACCGCAAGTCACTGTCCTGTGGCTGGGTGCCTGTACCAGCTGCTGTGCATCCGGTGCCACTAACTCTGTGCTGGTCAGGTCCGGGACCCCTTCTTCTGAAATATTGGATGGCCCCTGAAGCGTTGGCCTTTGGGATCATCAACACCATTTCTCTGTGGCCCTGCGCTGTACGCAGCCTCCGGGCCCAACAGCGTCCCACCAGGGCTCACACACCAAATCAAGTCCCAACCGGCCTGGACATGGCATGACCTCAGGAGGCACACACCACCGCAAGGACCACCTCCATCGGCCATCTGCCACAGTCGACACGGTGGTCCTGACAGACTTACGGAGTTGCTCAGACCTCTCGTGGATGCCATCATCGGCCTGATACCCTGCTCAGCACTCCAGGTGCCAGTGACTCAATGCACCACAAGCCATTGTCCTTTACTGATTGAGTTTTGAGCTGTGGAGAGGTTGTGCAGCTATGTCACCTCAAACAGTGTGGGGGCCCTGATACGTTGATGCGGAAGATGATGCAGGTATGACACACCCCACTGCATCTGCATCAGGTGTCTGTCGGAGGGACACAATCCAAGACTTTTTCTTCACATGGGCGCGCTCTTCTTTAGTGTCCCATCCCCAGCGCACTGCAACTCACGGACACTTTTGTTTGCATGTTGGCTGTCCTCTGGACTTTCTCCGGCTCCCTCCATGTTGCTCAACAGTTGACTCTTTTATGCATGTGTTTTCTGCTTCCATTGCACTAGTGTCTAATGTTCAAGTGGTTGCCAGCACCAGACATTCCGTGCGGAATGGCTTACACTCACCCCACACACATCCAGCACAGGCGTCACTGGCATTTCATAGAGTGCACTTTCATACCCATCTTCATTTACACACATGATGCATGATAAAAATTTTACATATTTGTATTCATTTTCATTTTTACAGCGATCGTACATCTGGCCCATAGTAGCTTAAGACCACAAGCAAGTGCAACATATTGAAGCTCTTAGCTCTGATTGGGAAAGCGCCTAAAATCCTCCTGCAACTTGGCTGAGAGAACCATGTAAATAAATCCTACCTCAATCTTGTGAGAGGGTGAGAGAAACTGAATGCCATTGAAAGCTGTTAATGAAAAGTTAAGTTGTAGTGATTACTAATGTGTGTTTGTATTCCCCACGGCAAACGCAAAACAAGAAACACCAGAGGAGAGTTCAGTCAACTGCACTGAAGGAGCCAAACCAGAGTGCTAGTGTGACAAGATCTGGTCAACGGTTGGCCAGATTTTTCATTTGATCCCAATCCCCTATTCCCTTTGGTGCTCCTTGGGGTGACCTAGTTGTTGGGTGGCCTCGGGGAACAAGCGGTAGAACACGCCTCGTACATCGCTCCTGCTGGGCTGGATCTCACAGGTTAGTGCCTACAAATAGCTGTGTTATGACAGCATACTAGAAGCCATCAGTACCACTAGGAAGGTCCTAGAAATTAAGATAGATTGAGTCATAATTGCACTGAACATTTAGCGGGATGACCATCGGAAGTTGGCAGACAAATTGAAATCTAACGAGACCTCCTTAACCTGCATTTAACCCATTGTGGATTACCTGAAAACCCATTTGGCAGCCTTGACTGAAAAAGTAGCAGTGCTAGACAAGTGGGCAGAAGAGGTGGAAGGCTGCAGCAGATGCAACAACATGCAGGTTGTGGGCCTCTCTGAGGGGATTGAGGGCACCGACATGAATGTCTACCTTGAACACTGGATATGAGACAGCATGGCCCCTCTGGGTCTGCCCCATTTTCTTGTTCTCGAATGACCGCACAGTGTACCGGCACAGCCGCCTCTGATGGGGGTGGCACCTACATTGGTGGTGGCCAGGCTGCTCAACTACAGACACAGAGACACACTGCTACGCATTCCCATACTACACCCTCGTGAGTTCTAAATTCCCAATTGACTATTTTACCTACACTCTTGATGCAGTAGCTGCAGATGTGGCGGGTTGCCTTAAGGCAGTGGCTGTAGTAGGTGTCAGCATTAATGAGTGTGAAGGGATAGTTATGGGCTATCCCTTACAGGTATGGTTCCTCATTCTATTGAGACCTCGCTCACTGGATGCGCATATAACACATGACACATAGTAGTAGGCTGACCAAGTATGTACAGCTGATCTTTCCCACTAACAACATTACTCGGCGGAGGTGCAGCAGTCTCAGCTTGCCCACATTGTTGCCTTTGCCTCTTATTGATGAAAATGATGATGGGGTTGACCATGGTTGTATTGACATTACAGAGTTGTGTACCAAGCCAAGATCTGACATTCAAGATTTCCTTCTGAAAGAGCCTGTTGGAATGTTGTTTAAGAGATGGATGAGGGATTTTGAAAGCAGCCTATGCCATCTGTGCCTGGTGGCTGAACTGTGTAGTGTAAACCTCCTGTTTATGTAATGAAACCTCTGCAGACGTGGCTGAACGGATTGTTCCTACTGGAGCTTGCTAGTTTTGGGTCTTGCACATGAATAGAGACCATTCAAATGATTCTAAAAATGATGTTTCTGCAAGCCTTTTGTTGACTGGTGCTGATACTCTCGTTTACACTCCTTCTATTCCTGCAATCTATGTGGCTGCTCAATCACACAATCCTCCAACTCGCTGAGATTCTTTTCCAGGACGTCAAGGGATCTGGATAGTTTCACACCATGATACTTTCAAACACTTTCCCCAAATCACCACCTTCAATAAAATATCATTGTAAAAAAGTACAGCAGGGTAGATTAAGTGATTTGCCCAGGTAATCTGTTGTCTCTGAACTCTCGTCAGTTCCGGATTCCCGCTGTCGTCAGTTCCTGATTCACAAGTGCCCAGCTGTTGGACCCGGGACTTGTGGACTGTTTTGTGACCTCCAGGATTTAGAGTGTGCTTGGTTGTATCCTCGTTGTATCCTCGTTGGGATTACGTGTCCCACTTTTTGATCCATTTGCGATTTCTGTTGAGACCGGGAAACGAAGGGAAGAAGGGAGTAATGCGGCTGCATTCCTGTCTTCCCTATCAGGACTTCTGCAGTTTTGCATCCTATCCACCTCGTTATGTGAAATTCGGGTGGAATCACAGAGTAGCTTCAAGACGGGCATTTTTTATGCTCTCCGTTCCTTTGATTTTTTTGATTTTTTTTCCCCCTTCCCTTGGTGTTTCTTTTTTGCCCCTTCCTCCCTCACGTGTCAAGAAGGTGTTATTCATTGGGGGTTTATACTTTTGGACTTACTACCTTCGCTTTCACAAGAAAGGATTCTTCCTTCGTGTATTGGAGTCCTGTGTTCCACCTGTTCTAAGACGACTCCACCTGCCTAAAGGGGTAAGATAGCCCAGACCAGCCGTGAGGGGAACGGCCATCACTTACTTGCTACAAGCCATATCCTGTTGTGCGTGGGCTAGCTGTCCCGCCACACTGCCGCACCGCCGTGAGGGGGACGGCCAGGCGGCAGAACTAATACTCCCAAGAGGCCCTGCACGGCGCAGGAGACAAGCGTCACCGGAGGGCGCCTGAAGCCCTCATAACCAGCTTGCGGGCTACGCCCGGGCCAAGGGCGGGTCCGTTTGAGCCCGTTATAGATCGGAAGAGTCCGGGCCGGACCCCCCCTCTAAGTTCAGCGGTTCCCCAGGTTAGTCTTTGTTTGTTAATTAAATATCGTCCTCCGAAGGCCTCTAATTCGTAGGATTATCCTTGTTATCGCGCTTTGCCAAAATGAACATTCATGAGGGAAAGGGTAGATCTGTACTACCTGGCGGAAGCGTGGTAGGGACTCTGGACCAATTTATAATTAGAGCGAGCTCAGTTCTAGCCCAAGAGATTGCATTGACCGAGCGACGTCTCTCCCTCGATCCCTTACAAGCCAAAAGATCATCGCTGGGTGGTTTGATGTCTGCACGTACACCTGAATGCTGTTCGGTCTCTGATATTGACCCTTATGACCAGGTGAAATATGCTAGTTATTCTTCGCATGTGCCTCTGGATATTTCTACAACAATGGAGGTTCCAAACAGTTCTCTATCTGTGGTAGTGGCTCAAGAGGGCGGACTCAGTGGTATATCTTCACGCATTTCCACAAGGTCGGTGCTCAAACCTAAAACTCTAATTATGGACCTAACTTCGGAGACTCCATCAAAGAGGAAGAAGGGAGGGGGCCCACAAAAGTAGAAAAATTCAAAAACCCAAAAAACTAATAGGAAAGGAGGGATCTCGCCCTCACTGTTGACAGTGCCTCTACCCCTCACCTGTACCGTTGCTGCTTCAAATTTGGATTTACTAGGTGCTCCTCCGCCTGAAGTTTATGATACCTTACTGGCTAAAGTGGGGGTACTTCTTGTGACATCTCTAACCCCTATCCTCGATAGACTGATACTGATCGAGGAAAGACTAACAAACTTTGAATTGCATGTTGTGGCTAATCTGCGTATTATAGAGGACTCCTTGGATAAAATTAATCGGCCGGCTGAAGTAATAACGAATGTCCTGTGCAATCCTGTAACCCCCCCCCCCACAACCCCTGTATCATCAATTTTATTGCCTTTACCAATTAGCGGGAATGGTGGGGTGGGCATAGTCCCGGATGTTGCCTTAGTACCTTGGGTGGTCAGGTATGTCCAGCGAGTTTGCTCAGTCCATCTCAAGCACTCCAAGAAGGGAGGGTAGTAGATGTCGTAGATCTCGAGGTATGACAGTAACAAATCCCACACAAAACCACTCTGTTTGTGGGATGGGTAATCAATCTAATTATGCCCATGTGCCTTCTGGCCGTGAACCTCCTGTTGTGCATAACGGGTTGGGCCCTAGTATAGATGTAAATGGTTCTAGAGTTTTACACCTACCACCGGCCGCCGCTCCTTTGGGGGTGGTCTTAAGGAACGTACCGACCCTACAAGTGGGACAGATGGAATCTCCTGAACAGTTAATGGCTAAAACAATGCATTGGCTCTCTGCTCAATTGAAGGCAGCCGGGGTACGGAGCTGTGATATTTGTATCCATATGATCATGGCACGACGCACATCCTGGGTTGGCAACTCTACATAGGAAGGGCGGGGTGATTGTGTAGTTGCCAACTTTAACAACAAGCACATTGTTAGATTCTTACTGGGCCGTTTAGGGAGTAGAAATGAAAGGCACAATTCTGGGAAAATATCCCTTCTGTCTTTGGGATTTTTCTATAGACCCAACTATCTCCTGTCACCAGGGGGCGTGGGGTCGACCAATACCTCTCAGATCTATAGGTAGTTTTTTTAACCTAAATTTAGCCAATAGATTTGCTCCCTTGTCAGGTTTTAGATGCATGCGATTGACTGCCACCTGTAGTTCTATCTGTGAGAGAGTATTCTATTATCCACTCAGCTGTTTCTCCTGTGTCTGTTTTAAGCCCTCAGTTGGTCATATCAGGGGGACCCGAGCATATCGAGGTCCCGATACCGATAGATCACGGAGATGACATCGCCCATAGTACCTTAAGTATGTTATCGTGGAACATTGCTGGTCTATTATCAAAGACTATTTCTTCTGATTGGTCTACCTTTATGGAGTTGTATGACATCATTGCCTTTCAGGAGACTTGGTCCTTGAGTACGATTTTTCACCCAGGCTATTTGGCTTTTGGCAAACCAGCAATCGCAAGCGTCCTTCGGGAGGGCTAACTATTTGGGTTAGACAGCAGATGGGCTATCGGGTGGGAGAATTAGTGATTGATAATCCAGACATTCAGGCAATTAAAATAAACTCTGAACATGAGCTAAAAAAATTTATATTGATTAATGTTTATGCGAGAGGGATGATTGGTGGGAAAGCCTCAACAACCATCTCTAGCCTGGATTATTTTATCAAATCAATAAAAGGAATAAGTAATTGGGTGATTGTGGGGGATTTTAATTGTACGTTTGAACCACTTGGTTTAGAAGATGGTCGTCTTACTAGTGATGAGGATGTGATTTGGGGTGTCCCGTCATTAACGCTCCCCCCAATTAATAAATGGACAGAGGCAGCCCTGCAATTAAAAAGTCTAACTTTGGAGAGAGGGCTCCGGGCTGTTAATGGAAGATCTAAATCTGATAGCAAAGGCAATCCCACTTTTAATAATGGGTCAAGAAGCAGTAGGATTGATTACTTCGTTATCAATTTAAAATTTTGGTCAAGGATAAGAGATATGGAGGTTCTGAAATGACCAGAGAGTGATCATGAACCCCTGACTTTGATATTGGAGGTAAAGGGTTGTTCACACTCGAGGTGCAGTACGGATATTGTAACGGCAAACGTAGTCATGTCACACGACTGCCCTAGACAAAAATGGGCACGTGTGTCTGAAGATGAGGACACTATGACCCAGATAAAGTTATCCCTTGAAGAGTCCCTCTTAGCCCTCTCTCACCTTGATCCTAGTGAGGCTAATTTTTTAACGTTCACAGAGGCTCATGAGGCCCTGTTTGCTAAATTGAAAAGCTATTTTACAAGAAATATAAAATGATCTAATATGCACCCCACTTATAAGTCATCTAAATGGTATTATGGGGCATGTAAGAGAGCCTTTAGACACTTGGCGCAAGCCATAAGGGTAGGATCCACGCAGGAGGTTAGGGAATTAAGGACTGAATATAAGGCAACTCAACATAGGGCAAAGAAGACTTATGATGAAAATAGATGGAGGGACTTGCTAGATGCAAGTAATGGGAAAAACTGATGTCGGTTTTGAGATTTGATTAAATGGGGTGGTGGTAACGCCAGCCCGGTTCCAGTTAATAACGTCCCCCCAGAAGCCTGGGTTGCACACTTCCAGGCCCAATTCTCATCGGCCGATGACAGCACTGAGCACCAGCCTTATGTAGTATCGGACCCAGTCCTAACCTTTACCTCGGCTGAAATTGAGAGGGCTCTTGATGGTGTAGCAGTAGGAAGGGCACCTGGACCGGATTGTATCCCGGCAGATATATTTAAATCTGATCGGGACAACTGGACAAAATATATTCTTATTCTTGCTAATGGTGTGGCTAGAGGTGCCCCTATTCTGGAATCCTGGCGTGGGGCTGAAATTATCCCAATTTATAAAAAGGGGGATCGCGCCAGTCCAACTAATTATCGGACCATAAGCCTTATAGACACCATACAAAAAATTGTGGCTAGACTAGTGTTAAGTAGGTTAAATAGGTGGATAGATGATAACGAAATATTATCCACCTACCAAGCAGGATTTCGCTCCCACGTTAGCACCATTGATCAAGTTTTTAGATTCATGTTGATATATTGGAATACCGTAATGTTAGCAGGGGGGACACTATATGCAGCATTTGTTGATCTCAAATCTGCATTTGATTTAGTGCTCCGCCGGAAGATTTGGGATACATTTAGGGAAGTATGGATGCCCGCCAACATCTTATCATTTATTGTAAGATTACATGAGTCTACATATGCCCAAGTACGTTGGGGTCAACAGGGTGAGCTAACAGATCGCTTTTCTGTGAGCAGGGGAGTATGGCAGGGGTGTGTTTTGTCCCCTACCCTCTTCTCGTTGTTCATAAATAATGTTATCTCATATTATACGGAATATCCTACGGACAACCCTACTCTTGCGGGATGGAGGGTTCCGTTATTAATGTTTGCAGACGATACTCTAATTCTGTCTAAAACACAATCTGGTCTGCAACGAGCCCTCGATAGATTTATTTTGTTTTGCAATGACCATGACCTAATAGTCAATGTTGACAAGACGAAGTTCATGGTCTTGCATAAATATAAAATAGTGAAAGCTAGAGTAGAAATGAATAATGTGTCCCTGGAACAAACTGACTCCTTTTCTTATTTGGGTGTCACTATGGGCAAACGGATGAACTGGAAGCCACAAATAGATATACTAGTCTTAAGGCACAACCAATTAGCTGGGGCCCTTTTAAAAGAACATCGGCTGTCCCAAACCAAACCAGTTGGACCGGCTCTATCTATATACCAAGGTAAGGTTAGAGCGTCAATAACCTTTGGGACGGAACTATGGGGTTTTGAAAATCAAGCTCCATTAGTCTTAGCTCAGAACACGTTTTTAAGGGCATTGACCGACCTTCCTCAATCATCACCCCTTAGACCTTTACTTTTAGATCTAGGTTGTATCTCTTTTGAGGAAGTAGCTGGTTTTAGACCACTCACTTACTGGCGAAGAATATGGACTACTCCGGAGTTAGCACCTTATGCAAAAGCTGTCAAGTTTATTAGAGAAGCTGATAAATCCAACAAAATTATATGGTTACAAAAGATTAAGATCACGCTATTAGAAATGGGCCTCATTCACTTGTGGGAGGACCCAGAAGGGAGTCTGTTTCCATCAAAAAAAGACTTTAAAGCCTTGTTTAGGGACTTGGCTTATCAAAGGTTTTTGTCCTCGGTCACTAGTGCTTCCCTTTCAAGCCTCTTTCTTTTCCATAAGAGCGAATACAAGTTGGAGGCCTATTGGGACACTATTACGTGCCCTGGTGATAGAAAACTCTTTCACCAATTAAGGGTGGGCACACTCCCCATAAAATCCTTTACGAAAAACTGGGGGGATGACCAAGATACAAAATATCATATTTGTCCAAGTCAGGAAGAGACCCTACCACACGTTCTGTTTGTGTGCCCGGCATATAAGGGCCCTCGCCAGAAATGTCTCAAACCGATTTGTAAAAAGATTGGGACAAGATCATGCCAAACGGCGCTACGTATTTTAAAAACTGACACTTCTGAAGTTGTAGTTATTGCTATGGCTAAAATTTTGAGCTGGACTTGGGCCCTTAGAAGGAATAATTTGCAAGGTATTATGTAACCTGCTTATATTATAATGTGCTCTCTAATTCTCTAATTTTCTTAAGCAAATTTGCTTAAAGCAATGAGACCCCACTAAGCTTTCGCCACCATGATTTTAAGACCTTGGTATTATGAATTTTCCCTTTTTAAAATATATTTATTTTTTCCTTAGTATTTTTATGTCTGTTATATTCTTTTAAACTAATAATGGAATTCTATAATGAAATAGTTTTTAACAACAAAAAATATATATATATATATTTTTAAAGCCATCTTATGTTTTATTATATTGTATTGTCATATGTGTCTTTTATGATTGATAATGATCGAATAAAGACGGAAATTGAATTGACTGGTGCTGATACGTGGGAAGAGATCAAGAGTTTGCAGGAGGAAGTCTCTGAAGGTGAGTAGGAGGGATGGGTCAGAGCAGGGTGTTAGAATTATTAGGGGAATGGCAGTTATGGTGGATTCTGTCTCTCATCAGGTCGAGATGTTGTCTCCCATTTCACGGCAAGAACAATGTCATGCCCTGAGCCCAAGAGACTGGGTCCTGGTGAAGAAACACATCAAGAAAAGTTGTCTAGAGCCTCGCTGGTGTGGCTCTTTTCAAGTCATCCTCGTGAAGAACACTACTGTGAAGTGCGGTGGTCTTTTGAACTGGGAACATGCTTCACACACCAAAAGAATGAGACAAGCTTGTAAAGAAGGGGTGGCTACTATCATTGATTTGCAGAGTCACACTCCAGAGAACCCAGAACGATCAGAGGGTGGGAGAAGAGTGTGCCCAAGTGTCTCCAAGTCAATCAGAGATTGGTGCTGAGCCGGGTGTGAATGACCCAAGAGTAGCCACCGAGAACAGGACTAAAGAGATGGTGAACAATAGCTCTAATCCTATAGAAGGGTCCAGCAGTACAACCAGAAGGGGGACAAGAAGAGATAGGTGGGCAGGGAAGGTTGAAAGACTGAGAGCTGTTGTGTCAGAAGAGCACATCTCAGAGACGATGAACCAAAACATTGAGACAAGTTAGCAAAGTGACAGTGTCATGATTCACTCCCTGTGCTCTCGTGCCCACCACCAGGGGGCAGAATTGTTGGGCTTTCCAGTGTTCTAATATGCCTCCAGACACTCCCCTGTATGCATATCCTGACTTCCGGGCATTTGGACATCATTTAGGAATTGACATCCATTCCCAATCCATGCCGGGTTTTGTGAAAGCCAGCCTGCTGATACTTCAAGCCAGCCTGCTCATGTTTGGAACTCCACTGCCTAGAATTCCCTGCTCACTGCTTCGTCTCCACCCCTGCAGGCCAAGGATGGGTGGAGGAATTCAGCTCACCTGTGGCTGGCTGCTGGTAGCCTGCTCACACCTGCTGCATGTGAATACTGGGAGCTCTTTTAAGCCCCATCTCCCTTCAGGTCAAGGTTGGTCATTGTAGCTGTATACCGGTGAGACCGATCCTTGTTTCCAGTGTTTCATGAGCCTTTGATATCCTTGTTTCCAGTGATTCCTGAGATTTAGTTAATCCTTGTGTCTGAATTAGCACTGCCTGCAGTGCTACCTTGTTTCCTGAGTTCCTGAGCTACAGTTATTCTTTGTTCCTGTTCCTGGGCTTCAGCTATTTCTTGTTCCTGATTTGCACTGCTTGGAGTGCTCTCTTGACTCCGTGTTTCCTGAGCTGTAGCTATTTCCTGTTTCCTTGAACCAGTACTGCCTGCAGTGCTACCTTGACTTCTGAGCCTTAGCATTTCTTGTTCCTGAACTGCAGCAGTTTCCCTTCTCCTGAACTAGCACTGCCTGCAGTGCTACCTTGACTCCTGATGCTTTAGTAATTCCCTGTTCCTGAACCAGCAGTGCCTGCAGTGCTACCTTGACTCCTCAGCCTTAGCTCAATTCTTGTTCCTGCCCCAGCACTGCCTTCTATGCTACTTTGTTTTCTTGATTCCTAATTCTGCACTATTCTAGTATACCCTTGTAGCCTCCCCTTCTGTATATCCTTTTCCAGTCTCTACCTTTCTACCCATTTCCTTGGTTCCAGTTCCTAGTTTATGTCTTTCTATTCTGCTGTCTTGCTTCTATTACCTTGTATGTTTGTTACTTGCTTTCTGCCACGTGTGCCCTGTGATTTCCTTCCTTTCCTGTTAAGCACTCCTCCTTGCTAGCTCCTTGTCTATTGTGCTTGTGTTTAGTTCTACCCCCTTGCTGTTGCTGCCTTGCGTGTTCCTGTTTGATCGCCAGGATCCGTGGGCACAGCTGACTACCTAGGTGGTGTTTCTTGTTCACTGTGAGTATTGTCTTTGAGTTGCATTTATAACATCGCCATAGGTATAAGCTCCACAGACCCTGCCTTTGCATGCATATCCTACATGTGGGTATTTGCAGTCAGTATCTGTAACAGCAATTGTGGGTGAGAAACTTACTGAGCTTCAGTCTTACCGTGTGGAGCTCCTGAGTGCTTTACCCCACACTCCCCTTTATTGTTAATGTTGTTTTTTATATATATATATATATATATGTCTTGCACATTCATCCTGGGTGTAGTTATTCTGAATGCTAAATTGCCTTGTGAGTGCCCTTCGTTTCTGAGTCTTACCCATCTTGTTCACTTGTACAGGCTTCTCCTTTGGATCCCTTTTTCTCCTCTGACTCCCTTTATGATCCTGGGCAGCGCTATACTCCTCTTTCTGTGTAAGTTTTCTACCCAGTTCCCAGTCCTTGCCCAAGTCCCTGACTGTGTTCCCCACATAGTCCCGGACAGTCCCTGACAGACAGTGAGGATGGACAGCCTGTAATCAGGAGATCAAAGATAACACGGAGTTCGTATTCACAGATAGTCAGCTCCTGAATGGACATATTTTGCTGAGAGTGAGCCTGACTTGAGAACATATAAAAGTTAGGATCCACAGAAAGTAAATGGAAAACCTCTGAATAGTGCTATCACAGTGACGACTGATTGATTTTGGACTGACTAATCCAAGTGAACTGTACAAATGAACTGAAATCCTTGCTGAAACTTATGAAACATCCTAGGGCCCAGGCTCCAGTAAAAGAGCAAGGTTGTCATTTTAGAAGAAGCTGAAGTAGGGTTTGGGATAACTTCTGAAGATAATTAAACATATACTCATCTTTGCACCAGTCAACATTTTGCTGATTTGCACAAGAAGTCAACAAATTGAAGTTGCTTTGCTTTTCACTTATTATGTTTCTTGAAGTCTGAGTCCACAGAAACCATGGTGTCTATTGCACCAAACAAATGTAGAGTGATACTAACTAAAATTGCAATTGTCTTAGAGCCTGATTTAGATCATGGCAGACGGGTTACTTCCTCACAACAACAATGGATTTCCCATTCACTGGAATATATATCCCATAGGATCTAATGGAATTTATATTTCTGTGGACGGAATATGCATCACTGTTGTGACGGAGTAACTCGTCCGCCAAGATCTAAATCAGGCCCTTAGTCTTTTTCATCATCTGGCTATTAGTGGGCTCGCATTGTCCTGATGAGCATGCTTCCACTACAGCGAAGCCTAAATCTACTCACCTAGAAGAGCAGCGTAGATTTGATATGTTGAGTTCACATAAGAATGGCTCAGAGGGAAAATGTGCAAATAATGTTTACTTTAACCTCCTGCACGAGTACTCTTGAGTTATGTATGCAAATAATTGTTATACATGCACATATGTACCTGTATCCACTACTGAGAGAGTTACCTACCATCACTTACCTCTCACTTACTCATTGTCATAAAGTGTAATCCTTAGTCTTTTTTAATATTATTTTTCAAGCTTTGAATCAAGTCTTTGAACAGGTGAGTATATAAAAACATCTGAATCATCATTATAACTCTAGATATATGGATACGGTATGACATTTCTTTACGTCTCCAACAAACATTGGTGTTCCCTGTGCTCATAAAGAAGGGCTTACATGTAAGTTGACTAAATCTATGAACGAGTTTATAGAAGAACTGGAGAACAGAAGGAAAGAAATGTAGTTAAAGGCACAGAAAGGAACTAAGGGTGAGTGGGAAAAGTAAGATTAAGTTTGGATAGGCAACAGCAAGGAAAGCTTTGTTTTATGAGGAGAAATCAAAACACTAGAAACCCTCAGATGATGGGTTGGAGTGAATGTCCACATAGATTTGAAGTTTTGGAAGATGTGTGTTTATACAAAAGGATCCTGTTATTCCTGGAGTTTCTTTTCGACCCCAAAAGAATGCTTATTTGCAGTTTCCTGCAAATTGGATAGGCAGCTGCCACCTAGTTTTAGTGTTTCCTAAGGTGCATCACGTAGATAATATAGATGATCAGAGAGTAGTGCTCCACACACCAATCTACCTTACTTCAATGTACCCCACCCACTCTACCCCACTCCAATCTACTCCACTCCACTCTGCCCCAATCTACCCCATTCCACCCCACTCCAATCTACACCACTTTACCCCAGTCTACCCCACTCCAATGTACCCCACCTTACCCCACTCTACCCCAGTCTACCCCACTCCAATCTACCCCACCTTGCCCCACTCTACCCCCCTTCAATCTACCCCACCATGCCCCACTCTAACCAACCCCACTCTACCCCACTCCACTCTACCACACTCCAATCTAACCCACTCCATTCCAGTCTACCCTTTTTCAATTTATCCAAACTACCCCACTCCAATTTACCCCACTCCACTCCAATCTATCCTACTCCACTCCACCCTGAACTACCTCACTCCATTCCAATCTACAAACCAATCTACCCACTCCACTCGAATTTACCTCACTCCCCCCGAACCAACCCCACTCCAATCCATCCCATTCCAATGTACCCCAATCAATCCCACTCCAATCTACCCCACTCCAATCAATCCCACTCCACTCCAATCTACGCCATTCTACCCCACTGCATTCCAATCTATCCTAGTCCAGTCCATCCACACTACCCCACTCCAATCTACCCCACTCCAGTCTAACCTACCAAACACCACTTCTCCATAATCTACCGTACTCCACTCCAATCTACCCGCTCCACTGCAATCTACCCCAATCCAAACCACTCTTACCTAATGTACCCCACTCTTCCCCAATCTACCCCACTAGACTCCAATTTACACCACTCCAATCCACCCCTCTCCAGACCAATCTATCCCACTCCACTCCAATCTACCCCTATCCATCCCAACCTACCCCACTCTAATCTACCCCACACCCTCCAATCTCCACAACAATCCAACCCAATTCACTCAAATTTACACCACCCCACTCCACCACAATCTACTCCATTCGAACCTACCCCACTCCACTCCAATCTACCCCAATCTAGGGCACTCCACTGTAATCTTCCTAATCCTCTCCACTATGATCAAATCTACCCCACTCTTCCACACTCCACCCCAATCTACACCACTGAACCCCACTCCAATCTATCCCACCCCTCTTCACTCCAAGCTATCCCAAGCTACGCTACTCTGCTCCAATCTACCCAATCCACTCCAATCTAATCTACCTCAATCAACCCCACTCCACCTCAATTTACCCCACTCCACTCTATCCCACTCCATTCAACGTAACCTAGTCAACCCCACTCCACTCTACCTTTTTTTAGGTCTCGCCTGACCCAGCGCATGCGCTGGTCTGGCGAGACTTATTGAGAGGGCTCCAAAAAGTGCTACCAGGCCAGCCTAGAGCTACAGTGCATGTGCGCGGGCACGCGCGCTGCGCTTTACCACGATTACTTTCATTTTCGCGGCCGCAGGGCCGCTTTGATGTTTGATCGTGATCGCCGCTTTGCATAGCCAATAGGACTCCCTTTTGGGACTTTCTAAGTATTTAGTTATGCAACTGTTGCATGGCTAAACACTTATAAGGTTCCTTCTCGCAACCTACCTGGCAAGTTGTTTCTTTTGGGCCTGACGTCCCGCGGACCCTGTTGCCTGCTCCTGCTGCCTTGTTGTCCGTAGCTGTCCCGGTCTCCCGCCGCCGCATCACCATCTAGCGCGGCCGCAGTGGGGAGACAGGACCACATGTCCCAGGAGCTCTAGCGGTCACGAACCACCTGACCGAGAGTTGCGCGCCAGGAGGCGCTTAAATTAACGACGACGCTTCGGCAGAGCGGGTTCCTTCTCGCAACCTACCTGGCAAGTTGTTTCTTTTGGGCCTGACGTCCCGCGGACCCTGTTGCCTGCTCCTGCTGCCTTGTTGCCCGTAGCTGTCCCGGTCTCCCGCCGCCGCATCACCATCTAGCGCGGCCGCAGTGGGGAGACAGGACCACATGTCCCAGGAGCTCTAGCGGTCAAGAACCACCTGACCGAGAGTTGCGCGCCAGGAGGCGCTTAAATTAACGACGCCGCTTCGGCAGAGCGGGTTCCTTCTCGCAACCTACCTGGCAAGTTGTTTCTTTTGGGCCTGACGTCCCGCGGACCCTGTTGCCTGCTCCTGCTGCCTTGTTGCCCGTAGCTGTCCCGGTCTCCCGCCGCCGCATCACCATCTAGCGCGGCCGCAGTGGGGAGACAGGACCACATGTCCCAGGAGCTCTAGCGGTCACGAACCACCTGACCGAGAGTTGCGCGCCAGGAGGCGCTTAAATTAACGACGACGCTTCGGCAGAGCGGGTTCCTTCTCGCAACCTACCTGGCAAGTTGTTTCTTTTAGGCCTGACGTCCCGCGGACCCTGTTGCCTGCTGCCTTGTTGCCCGTAGCTGTCCCGGTCTCCCGCCGCCGCATCACCATCTAGCGCGGCCGCAGTGGGGAGACAGGACCACATGTCCCAGGAGCTCTAGCGGTCACGAACCACCTGACCGAGAGTTGCGCGCCAGGAGGCGCTTAAATTAACGACGCCGCTCCCGTGTCGCGGGATCGCGCGTGGGTAGCGCCGGGAGAAGCCCGGGACAAGGGCTGGACCGTCTGTGGCCGTCCGGGGCCGGAGGAGGCCGGGCTGGGCCTATCCCCCTTACATCTGTGTTGTGCTGCTCAAGGTAAAGCCAGACTGTTGGTACTGTTTGTGACTATTTGTACACTGGTGTGTGCTATCATACTCTGTGCATGCACGGCTGGGCCACCCTTTCTGGTTTTTACGAATGACCACGCTGACTCTGGTAAAAACTCCTGGCACAGAACACTTCAATAGACACTCGTGTTCTGTGTGCAATCCTGGTCACTTTTTCTGCATTCATGGCTATGTTCACACGTTCGGGAAAGAGAGGTGGGATTGGTGATCGCACTGTTAGCGGCACTTTAGATCATTTTATTATACGTGCTTGCTCTGTGCTGGAAAAAGAAATCGCCATCACAGAACGGCGCTTATCACTTGATCCGTTGTATACTAAGAGGTCGTCACTGGGTAACATAGCCCTAGCAGTCTCCCCCGTGCCAGGACCTGAACAGATTATTGCGTCTAGTCCAGGTCTTACGCAATCTGTGGAGCCTAGCGGAGACGCAATTACCAACAGTTCTGTTAGTAACGGTCCTCCTCTTCATTTAGATTCTCCTTGCTTTCCCACGCAGGTAGCTCACCCAGCTTCCCCTGAGTCGACAGCTATTCCAGTAACAGCTCACGCTCTTACCTCTCCTCTTGAGGCACCTATTACTGTAGGACCAAAAGTTGTTCCTAGGAAAAGAGTAGGTAGTGGCCACAAGGGGGACCCCCAAAAAGGTTCTAAGAAACAAAAATCCAAGCCATGTAACAACAATAATACCAACTCTGGACGCACAGTCCCTTCTTCTTCTTGCCTCCAGAGCAATCACCTATCGCCTAGGCTTTCTACTAATCCAGCCCTTGACCTTTCATCTGCAGAACACCTACCTTCCGATTTAGGTGCTCATGGCCACGAGTCTCAATCCTCTATAATTGATCAAATAGAACTTCTTTTTAAATCCCTTATGCTCCCTCTGATCGAAAGGGTGAGGACTCTGTCTGAGAGACTTGAGAGGTTTGAACAGGCCTCCCTAGATAATTTCTTCTCCCTTAAATCTCTGATCAAGTTACATGTGAAGATTGGCCATGACAACTCTGCTATTGTTCAACCTACTCTGATGACGTCAAGTGAGCTTACTTCCCCGCCTATCTTGTCAAATTCTAATACCATCTCAAGCACTAGGCCCAAGAACGTACCACCCACTGCACCCCATAAATCAGTACCATCCTCCCTTTCTCGGAATAGCAAACCGAAGAATAAAGAAACTTTAGCTTATGGCCCGGTATCACGTTGTGCGAGTGCAGGAGCATCATCTCATGAGACGGAGCCCACTACGAACCAATATATATCTCCTGATGTGAGCCCTGCTCTTGCCCATACGAATGCCAACTCTGCCAACACTCAGCAAGTCTTGCCACACATTAACTTACCACCCGAGTGTTTGTGTAACGCCCTGAACGTCTCAGGATCGTTTAACAGACACGATAATGAGAACGCAACCACTTGTGAAGGTTTAGTTATTTTAATGAAGGCAAAAATAATACAAGGAAGAAACAAAGGTTATAGTCACTGGAATCCTCCAGGCTAAGTACGTTACCAGCCCACAGCACGGATGGTCCTAACCGTCCTCTGCATATACGCCGATCCCGGCGTATGCCAACAGAGGGCAGAAATGAAATGGCCGACAATGCCAATCGGTAGGCTGTGAGGGGCACGAAGAGTGTTGGGGAGAATCGGGGAGTCAGGGAAACACCCAGCCGGGGTCTCTACCTGAAGGGAGCAGCCGCTCAACCTCTTCCTCAGACTGCACCGGGACGCGGAGTCACCTCCTGGTGATGCGTCACCGATACCCCAATCACAAGCAAAGAAGACTGAACCGAGAGCAGCCGCTCGATCGATCCTGTGGACTTCCGAGTCTGTAACGCGGCAAACACCTCCTGGTGTGCGTTACAGCTGGCAGTCCCTGTATCTCTGGTCGGGCTGGGAGTTACGACTCCAACCAGCAAAAGCGCCACTGCGCTTTGACTCAGCCGAGTCAAAAAGCGAAGCTCAATGGTTATCCGGTAGAGCTTCCGGGTCCTTCACAGGTGACGATGGGGCAAGACACGGCCCAGGGAGTAACGACTCGACCTACCTCCGTTCTTGCCTTACTGGAGCACCACTCCGGAACACTGCTCTTCACTAAGCAGGTACGTCGGTGTAAACACAATATCCGACAGCGTTGTACCTCCCGGTTCCTCCCTTTATAGGGTGTGTTTTCCTTGAGTTATGTAACAGCTCTCCTGTTTACATAAGGGCGTGTTTTCCTTGAGTTATGTAACAGCTCTCCTGTTTACATAAGGGCGTGTTTTCCTTGAGTTATGTAACAGCTCTCCTGTTTACATAAGGGCGTGTTTTCCTTGAGTTATGTAACAGCTCTCCTGTTTACATAAGGGCGTGTTTTCCTCCCCTCGCATGACAGGAATTCTTGACAGTTTGCCTTACGTGGTTGTCCTAGTGGGAGTTCCCCATCTCAAAGTTGGTAAACGTGAATCCTTCTCCGAACTGAAAAACAAAACAACATATTGGCTGAACAATAATAGGCCGCTCCCGAGGCATTTGGATGGTCATGTTCTCCACGTTAGAAGAGTTTCTTGGGTGGGTAATAGATGTAAAAATGTATCTGGGGATTGCATCCTTGTAAATTTTAGAGACCCAAGGGTCCCAAGGTTCATTTGCAATCATCATGCTGGCCTTGCTCAGAATGGCATAGGCTGTTACGATCTAAGCCAATTTTATTCAGATTTTTCTTACTCCCAGCACTCACGGTTTCTTTCCCATACAGCGTATGATGGGTGCTATGATAGGGATCAGCTGAACAGAGTTACTGACCTTGCTATTCCTTCCCTTAATAGACATAGAGAACCATATTTCCAGCACGATTCATACTGACATGGAACCCTGCCTACGGCTGATTTCTGTATTCTCTCAGGGGAGGCTATTAATAACGCAGTGATAACCTCCCCTGTATTGTCTGGGGATTACCCTTCCAACCTTTCTATATCTTATGACTCTAACCAGAGGCCACAGCCTGGACTATACCCCCAGCTCAGCGTCGACCTCCCACTGGCCCCGCTACTCACCTATCAGCAGGGTGTCCCTAATCATATTATTCCTTCACCCTTCTGTGATCCCCCCATAACTGACCTTCCTTTGAAGATCCTAAGCTGGAATGTTGCTGGTCTTTCGAGCAAATTAGATCTCCCAGCTTGGAATTCCTCAATTGAGCCTTATTGTATTTGTATATTTCAGGAGACATGGAGTACAGTGCCCCACCATATGGTGGGTTACACTACCTATTTTGAACCGGCCATTTTATCCCCGTCTGGGAGAGGCCGCCCCTCTGGCGGTCTCCTCATCTGGGTTAGTATCTCCTTGAGATGTACCGTCAAGCAGGCCCACCATATTTCCCCTGATCTATTAAGGATTACTATCAAGGGAGCACAGGGCAAAAAGTCTCTTATTTTAATCAATGTTTATGCTAGAGGCTTAAGTGGGGGAGCTTTGTCATCCACTCTTATGTCCCTTGAACAGGAATTGCGTAAGTGTCCCCAGGCCTCTCATGTTCTGATTGCAGGAGACTTTAATTGCTCCTTTGAGCCTCTTTCTGTGCTAGATTCCCCAGAGTTTCTGGAGGACGATGCTAAAAGAGGTATTCCCTTATTATCTTTGCCTCCCATTACGAGATGGTCAAAGTCAGTCATTTTCATGAACTCTTTGACACTGGAGTTTGGTCTAAGGGCGGCTAATGGTAGAACTCAGTCGGACCAACATGGTGCCCACACCTACAACAGGACAGGCCACACCTCAAGGATAGATTACATCCTCCTTGATTTTAAACTATGGCCATTTGTCCAAGACATGGAAGTAATCTCGTCTGCTGATAGCGACCACAACCAGCTATCTCTAAGCATACATCCTTTTTGGGAGAAAGATACTGGCGCCATGATCTTGCCAGTCGGCCCACTCATGACTACCCTTGAGGTATGTCCATCTAATTGTGAGAGACGCCTTAAATGGCGCAAAGTGATGCTCGATGAGATGAAAGTCCAGTCGATTGGATCCATCTTGTGTGGTGCACAAGAAGAGTTAGCCTCCCTATACTCCCATGAGACCTATCATGTTAAGGTTTCTACGCTTTTCCAAGGCCTCATAAAAGATTTGGGGTCCCTATTTTTAGTAAAAGGCAAAGGTAGACAACTAGCAGGGGGGGGAAAGCAGAACTCAGTAGGAGGCTGGTACTCACAAGATTGCAGGTTGAAGAAATCGGCCTTAATTGTAGCCCTTAAAAGCAGAGTTATTTCTGAGATCCAGCTGGCTAGGAGAGAGTATAGGACTAGTGTGGCTGGTGCTAAAAAGGCTTGGGAAGACTCATATTGGCAGACACTAAAGGAAGCTTCCCTTAAGCGGGATTCTGGCCTCTTCTGGAGTACTATTAGGACAAAGAATAGACCTGATCAAGATCTTATCACTTGTAACATCCCCTGTGCGGCTTGGTTTGACCATTTCTCCAAGCTCTATTCATTTTGCCCTGAGAGTGAGGGTGAGCCTCTTTGTTTGGAGGCTCCCGCCGCCAAGGATTTAGCATCCACCAATCCCTTTAGTGAAGGGGAAGTGATTAATGCCATTAAATCCATTGTCCCCCAGAAGGCAGCAGGCCCTGATGGTATTCCCGGGGATATACTTAGACTTGACCCAGTAAGATGGGCGAAGCTTCTTTCAACTTTAATTAATGCCATCATGAATGGAGCACCGGTCCCGGACTCTTGGAAGGGGGCCGAGGTAGTTCCGATTTTTAAGAAGGGAGGCAGGGATGACCCGGCTAACTATCGCCCTATTAGCCTGATAGACTCAACTCAGAAGGTTATAGGGAAGGTGATCCTGGAAAGGATGCTATCTTGGATAAGTGACAATAACATCCTCTCGGACTACCAGGCGGGCTTTAGAACCGGGACTGGTACTATAGAGCAAGTCTTCAGACTGCTCCTTATTTACTGGAAGGTTGTTTTTCTTGGGAAAGGTAGTCTTTACCTTGCCTTTATACACCTTAAAACAGCCTTCGACCTAGTCCCCCGTTCTACCCTTTGGAATGTCCTTGCCACTATGAAGATCCCACCCTATCTGTTGGCTCTTCTGTTTAAATTACATGAGGGGAATTTCGCTCAGGTACGCTGGGGTTCCCAAGGCCAAAAAACAGAGAGAATCCCAGTGAACAGGGGTGTCCGCCAGGGATGTGTTCTTGCCCCTACTCTATTTTCACTTTATGTGAATGGTGTAGTGGAGCACTTGGCACAAGTTCCTTCTGATGCACCATCCCTGGCGGGCGAACGTATTCCAACTCTTTTGTTCGCTGATGACACCCTCCTAATATCTAAATCACCAATGGGTCTCCAAACCCTCCTGAACAGCTTCCAATCCTTTTGTACCAATAGAGGGCTTATAATAAACTCCTCTAAAACCAAATACCTAATTCTGAATCCACCAAAGAAGTTAGGTCGGCCCCCTATACTAAACTCAGCCAATTTGGAAAGGGTAAAAGAATTTGACTATTTGGGCATCCGTATTTCGGACAAAATGCAGTGGTCATCACACATACACAAGATGCTCCTAAATCACAAGCGGATTACTGGAGCCCTCCTTAGAGAGCATCGTTCTTCCTCCTCTAGACCAATAGCTCCCACCCTTACGATATATAAAGCTAGAGGTGCAAGCTCAGCACTCTATGGAGCTGAATTATGGGGTATGAATAATATTGATCAGCTCGCCAAATCCGAGTCGACCTTCCTTAAGGAATTGATGGCACTCCCCCAGAGTACACCTGTTACTCCCCTGCTGATGGACTTAGGGTGCCAGGCTCTAAAGGATACGGCAAGAGTTCGCCCCCTCCTTCTTTGGGCCCGACTCTGGCGCACCCCGGAGCTCGTGAAGTATGCTGAGGGTTTGTCCGAAATTCTCTCTATGTCGTGTTGGCATAAGATCAAGTGGCTAAGGGATGTTAAGTCCTTACTGTTTGACCTTGGCCTAAAGGATGCCTGGGTAAATAGAACTTCTCCACCTAAATCTGAATTGAAGCTAATTTACTGGAGATGGGTTACCGCGAGGAGGAACTCAAGTTCCCATGGTGCTAGATGCACCATTGAATTTCTAAGGCTCAAAGAAGAAGTGCGCTATGAGCCTTACCTTGATATTATCCAGAAACCTTTTGATCGCGCACTCTATTTTAAATTCAGGGTTGGTACCCTTCCGGTGCGCGAGCTAACCGCGCGCTGGAAACCCCCTCTACAAACACCGCCTTTCTGTCCTTTCTGCGAGACCAAGCCTGAATCAATAGCACATATCTTATTTGCCTGCCCGGAATATAAACACCCAAGGTCATTTTGGCTTAAACCTTTGTGCAGAAATATGGGGATCAGAGACTATAATCAAGCCTTGCGTATCTTTAGATCAGATACCAGAACCCTGTACGTTTTTGCACTCTCCAAGTTCTTAAGGTGGGCCTGGATTCTAAGATCCAAGCGTCTCGCAGTCCAAATGTAATGCAGTTTAATTACTCTGATATATCTTTTTAATCCAATTGTCCTATTTATTATGTTTATATGTGTTTTTAAATTTTATCTGCTTAGGAACCTTGGCGATGTTGTTACTTCTAAATCTTTGATTTTATGATTGCCCACATTATTATAATTTTATGTGCTTTTATGATATCTATGTATCGAAATAAAGCTTATTCATTCATTATAAGGTCCCAAAGGCGAGACCTATTGGCTATGCCAATGCTTGTTTCTCTGGCTTCTAGTTGTCAGTGCAGGCATTGGATTGTTCCGCTCTTTAGGAACTTAGGAGTCCGGCAGTGGAAGGTTGCATTGAGAATTTGTAGATCATACAACTCATCCTACATCATATAGTCTACAGCGAAATACCTAGAATGTTTATGGCCCATGTGACGTGGCTTGCTGTGGAGCACAATGCCCGCTTAATCGAGCCGCTCTGCCGATCCGCCCCGAATTTCCCCTATAAATCCGGCCTAATATCCGTAATTGGGGCAAGAGTGAGATCCGTATGACTCGCTAGACGCCCGGGTGCAGAGCCAGCTCCGAAGAGCAAAATTGGACCCGAGCAGGAGGCAGTACAGCAAGAGGCCCGTCGGCGAGCGGCAACCCCTGGGCTCAAGTGACAGAGCCGGAGCCCAGCGTGAGGCGCGCGTCGTGAAGAGACGGCGAATAGCCCCACCTAAATCATACTCTGCGACCCGGAGGTAGTGTCAGCGCACACCGGAGTCGCCCGGGTGCTGTGGGGGCAGGAAAGCGGGCGGCGCAGCAACAAAAGAACGGGAGTGCAAGCCGGAGTGCGCCCGGTGCCCCGGGCAACTTGGAACGGTGGGAAAGCAGGCGGACCCACAATCATCCGTAACGGGTCTGAACGGGAACAGCGGTGAGGGGAAAAAGGCAACGGCAACCACGAGCGAGGGGAATGCAGCAGGTGAACACCGGAGCGTAGGACACCCGTAACAGGGAGATACGGGACGGGGTGCGGCATTGATGGCGGTTATTTTGGTGAGGCCTAATCCAATGTACACAGGCCAGCCTGAAGCGCCATATGCACAGTAGGAAACACCGGGAGCGTGGAGGGAGACCCCCAATGGCCTAAGATCCATAAATGGAGATGCAGTGACAACCCCCACACTCCCTGCACGGGAATTGAACATTTGAGAAATGGGCTACCCACATAAGCAGCCACAGGCAGGGTGGTGCGAAGAATACACTACTGACTGCGGGGCGCCATTGGGAGGTTTGCCTCAACTGAGAAGTGGCAACTCACGCGTGCGACAAAGACCTACATTAACTGGCCCCCGCCCGCTACAGTGGTCCTATGCGCAACCAGTACTGCGATCATGATGGGGGCAGAGGACCCCGTGCCCCCCAACAGACAAAGCTGGGCAAATATGGTTTGCCCAGGGACCAAATGACTAATCCAGAAGGAGTTCCTAAACAGTGAACCCAGAGCCCACATTGCCAGATGTCATGACTGCCATACAAGGGATCAAAGCAGATCTGGCGAGTAAAATCGACACGGTAACCACAGAGGTGTTGCTGCTCAGAGCAGACCTCCGCAACATGAGGGAAAGAGTAAAGGAGGTGGAAGGAATAATGGCGGAGCTGGTGGTCGACGCGAAGACCCTACAGAAACAAGTTAAAGAGCTGACACAGATGACGAGGGAGTTTGAGGTCAAGCTTGGGGACCAGAAGGGCGCTCCTGCCATAATAATATTCGCATAAGTGGGGTGCTGGAGAGAGCCGAAAGACAGGCAGCAGACCTATTTGTTCAGGACCTTCTAACTAAATCACTCCAGCCCAAAGGCCTATCAAAATATTTTGCGGTGGAGCAAGCCCATAGGATTCCAGGAGTACAGCTGAAGCCCGTAGACCGCCGCAACCTATAATTGCGAGATTATTTAACTACAGAGACAGGGACAGGAGTGCCCCACCACTGAAATACGAAAATGCCCTCATCACCTTTTATTCGGACTTTACACAAAAAGTGCAGCAAAAACAATGAACCTTTCTGGAAATAAAAAAGAGTCTACGAGGACAGGACATCAAGTACTCTCTGCTTTTCTGGGCAACTCTCAGAGTGATGGCAGATGGCAAGGTAAGGCGATTCGCAACCCCTGAAGAAGCCCAAGACTGGTTAGATGGCTGGAGGACGAGGTAAGTGTACCTGGGTTATGGTTAATAGGATAAATTCCCCAGTCTCCCTTGACAATGTTGATTATTTTAAAGATTTTTAAATTAGTAACTTTTATGTGTTCTTGTCTCAGGGCCATTTTATAATTGCCTATCTTCTATGACTTAAATTTAATATTTTTTATTTTTCAAGTCAAGTCAAGTCAATATAACTTTATTTTTTATTTTTATTAAATATATACAAAGTATTCTAGGGTGAATCTTATAAATGACATGTTATCTGATCACTTTGATATTTTGTTAAATAATTCTGAAACTTGCAATCTTCTTATCTTATATGTATTATTTCAAAAAATATATTATATGCAAAATGTTTGAATGTGGATTGCTGTTTTTACGGTCTGTGACTAAATAAACGACATCAAACTAAACAAACAACTAAAACACATTGCCAAAGCTAAGAGCTCTCAAGTAGGTAAGACCTATTGGATTTGCCAATGCTTTTTTGTATACTGCAGTGTGTTGCCATAGGTAGGCTGGGTATACACAGATGTGGGTCCCATGCACACTGTGCCACTGGAACCAAGCTATACATGGCTGATGTACCCTAATAATGGCAAAACCAGTCCTGTGATCCTGGTGTACCGGTTCAGGAAGGACCTGTTCTGACAGTTCAAGATGGACTGTTCCAAATGGAGCAGGGTCAAGGCTGATTTGCATATGGTTTGGTCAAACACTGAGGTGGCACGGTGTGCAGAATAATGATGGACTAGGATGCGACTGAAGTGATTGCCAGGAGCTGAGATTAATTCAACCATTCCATCCATCAGTTTTTTGTTTACTGCAGTGTGTTGCCCCTATTCGGATGGGTATGTCCAGACGCAGGTCCTGTGCACATTGTGCCACTGGAACAAAGCTATACTTGGTTGATGAGCCCTGAGAAGGGTGAAGCCGGTCCTGGGTTGCTTGTGTTCCAGTTTAGGGAGGACCTGGTCTGACAGTTTGGGTTGGACTGTTCCAATTGGAGCAGGGTCAAGCATGATTTGCATATGGCTGGGTCCCAACTGAGGTAGCATGGTGTGCAGAATAACAATAGATTAGGATGTGGCCACAAGTAATTACCAGAAGCTAAGATTAATACTAGCATTCCATCTATCACTTTTTTGTTTACTGCAGTGTGTTGCCCTAAGTAGGACAGGTATGCCCAGGTGTGGGCCTTGTGCACACTGTGAAGCTGGAACCAATTTATATTTCGCTGATGAGCCCTAATAAGGGCAAAAACGGTGCTGGGTTGCTTTTGTTTCAGTTTAGGGAGGACCTGTTCTGGAAGTTCAAGCTGAACGATTCCAACTGGAACAAGTCAAAACTAATTTGCACATGCTGGGTCCAATCTGAGGTGGCATTGTGTGCAGAATAACAATGGATTGGGAGGTGGCCCAAGTGATTACCAGTTGCTGAGATTAATTCAAGCATTTCATCCATCCCTTTGTTGTATATTGTTCATTTGTATAACAGGCTCTGCTATATAAATATTCAGCTTCTGGACAGGTATTTGTTTTTATTAAGCACCATACTATTACGTGGTGATATAATTTTGCATTATAGAAGAACATGTGTATGGATGTTAAGTGGGCCTTTCTCTTAGCCAGTCCTGTTGCTGTGTTTTTTATTAAACAATAAAACTTTACATTCTTGTTTTGAGCTAATACTTTCAATGTTAAAAGTAAACAACATTTTACAGATTGTTATTTGCCCTTTAAAATTTGGAGATTGAGGCACTTTGATGGGGAGGCGATCTCAATCTGTGTGAGCTTGCCACACGTTTGAGGCAGTCTCATCGTGTTTTCATCTGATGCTGGGTTGTTGCGCAAGTTTGCGTTATTTCAATGAGATTTCAGGGGTTTGCTTCTGATTAAGCCAGTTTGCATTGGTATGTAGAAAGTGTTGAATAAAATACTCCTGTGAAAAACCTGTCTTCACCGCCTGACCGACACATATGACAGAAAAATTGTTCCATTAGTAACTGGCTTTTATGGTTGGTTTGTTGGATTCTGGTACATGCAGTCTCAGTATAATAAGACGAAAAGTAAAAGTACAAGTATCAGAACAAAAAAAGTGGGTGCCCCAAGGTCCGTGTTGGCTGAAAGTCTCCTGTTTGACAAGATGTGAAATATGCAGTCATCATGGTTTTACAACATGGGAGTGTGTGTTTGGTGTAGGAAATGACCAATCCTAATGTTTATGTAAACCAACATAGGCACAGTTCCCACTGGAAAAGTGGAAACTATATGACAGTGCAGTGGATGGTTTCTTTGTAGATTATGGCGATTCCACCTCAGTGTTTGTTGATGCGGTCTCGGTGCGCAATCTTGTAGCTGTCAGGCATTGCTGAGGCGATGTTGGGCGCAGATGCAGGGTTGAGCCAGGTCTTGGTAAGGAAGATGATGTCGGGTGAACGAGTTGATGGTGTCCCAGATATTGGTGGCATGCTTGCGGAGTGATTATGCATTGAGCAGGAGGCGATGGAGTTGTTCTGAGTTGGTCGTGGTCAGTATGGTGGTGGTCGTCGAGTGTGCAGGTGCTCTGTTGTTGCAAGAGAAGAGGCAGTTCTGGCAGCAAAGAGGTCCTATTGTTGATTGTGGAGAAGTGCTGCAGTAGTTGTTGTTGCAGAGTCTGGGGTCCAGGGCTCGGAGCTAGGCGGCGGTGTATTTGCGTGTCCCTGAAAAGCTAGGGTTCCTGGCGCAGGGAGCAGTCCAGGAGTGGACAGGTGCAGATGGTCTATGCCTTTGGAGCACCACTGGCACACCAGCGGCACTCCCACTGTGTGGCATATATTAGGTAGGTCCTGGGAGGAGGGAGGGGCATTAGGGGGCAGTAGGAGGGGTGGCGAGGGCGGAGAGAGAGAGGGAGATGTGGGAAAGCAAACAGGTGGAAAAACAAACAGAAATTAAAACAAAGGCAGTGCAAAACGAAATAAGTTGAACAAAATTGAACAAATATGGGTTAAACAAGGTTGAGCACACTATCACAACAACAAGTAAACAATTCAGCAATCAGTACCAAGTTAAAAAAAAATTAAACCAGGGAAGCAACAAAGGGGAAGCTATACCGAAGGACATGCTCAATGGGGCTGCTCTGCGGCCTCCATGAAGTTGGTTCTGGGAGTAGGTAGGGGCTCTGTGAGGAGGTGGGCGGGTCCAGCAAGGCAGGAAGAGGGAGGGAGATGCAGGGGGAAAAACACTGGGAAGTGAGCGGGCAGGAAAACAAACAGAAATTAAAACAAAGGCAGTGAAAAATTAAACAAGCTGAGCAAAACTGAACAAAGATTAGTTGAACATGGTCCAGTACAATAACAAGTAAACAATTCAGAATCCAGGGAGGCAACGAAGCTCAAGGGGGGCCGGCATGAAGTACCTGCTCGATGGGTTGTACTACCGCCTTTATAAAGTAGGTCCAGGGAGGTGGAAGGGGCACTGGGAGGTGGTAAGCGGAGCTGGCGAGGGCGGGAAGCTGGAGGGAGCTGTGGTGAGAAAAACAGCGGGGAAGCGAGTGGGCGTAAAAACAAACAGAAATTAAAACAAAGGCAGTACAAAACTAATCAAGTTGAACAAAGATGAGTTAAACAAGGTTGAGCACAATAACACCATAACAAGTAAACAATTCAGAAACCAGGGAGGCAGCTAAGCATCAAGGGGGAAGCTGTCACAAAAGACCAGGTTAGTCCTCCTGAAAGAGTTTGTTTCTAAAGTCCAGTGCAAATACTTCTGTTCACAGCGGAGGAGGCCACGAGGAGCAGGGAGAGCGTTGCGGATGGTCCTCGCTGTAGAGCAAAGAGCAGTCAAGGTGTCATGGACGGTCTTCGCTGTAGCACAATGATTCTGTCAGGGGTTGGGCACTGTCATTGCTGGAGATTCGCATTGGCGGTCACCACAGGCTGTCAACGCTGTCGCGCGTAGTGCAGATCTCCCATTGTTGGTCGTCACTGGCAGTTGCTGTAGGGCAAAGCATCGGGTTCACTGGAGCTTCATGTTGGCAAGATCTTGGTGCGAGCGGGCCCGATCGTGGTTGTGGAGAGCCCAAAACTCCAGGTATCTCTTCTTTCAGGAGGAGCACAACTTATGGCACAACAAGGGTCCAGAACCTCGAAGGCACTTCTTGGGAATCTGAAACCCACTCCAGCAGAGGCTAGCAGTGCTCAAACAGGTCCAGTTGCAGGTCCAGTTTCAGCAGGTCAGTTTGGCAGAGGCCTGTGGCTATCTCAGAACAGGAGGCCCATCAGCTAACCTTTGGAGTCACTTCAGCCTGGGATGAAGGAAGCAGGTCCAGTCTTCTTTCTCAGCAAGCAAAGTAGTCATCAAGCAGCAGAGGAGCAGGGTGACCTTTTTCTGTAGTAACATCAGCTCCAGGAGTGTACTGAAGAGTGGATCTGAGGGTCCCATTTTTATACCTGGTGCCCTCTTTGACATGGGAGAAGCTTCTGGTGTTTTCCCCTGCAGAGGTGTCTGAAATTTCCTGCCTCCCTGCCCTGGTCCCAGTCTTTCTGGGGGCACAGTAGGCTAGTGTAAAGTCCTTTGTGAGTGTACTGGACCAGTGCCTTTGATGTGCAAGTGTGGTAGGTGATAGCTCCACCCCCAACATTAAGTCAAGATGGCCCATTCTGCCAACACCCAGATATTCTATTGTGATACTGTCTGGGAGGATAGACAAAGGTCATATGACCCAGGATACAGGCTGTAAGAACTGCCAGTGTCAGGCATTAAAGTCTGCATCCTTGCGTGAGGCCAAACGTCCATCATTCACAGGCATAGATCTCGCCCTTTCCCATTCGTCACATGGTAGGACTGGATGCATGCATGTGTTATTTGGCACCTTGTCTGTGGCAATGGTAAGTGTTTTAATGCTAATCTTGTTTTGTTTATATTCTTCTGAGACCCCTGGTCATGCTAACCTCCCCCACTGTGACACCCCAGGCCCTGGCTGCAGGTCACTAGCCCCTTTAGAAGTGGTGCTGCTGTATTTGTTCCTCCATGAAATTGATCGAAAAGACAAGCAGGGTTTTTGTTCCATTGCGAAGTTGATCCAAATATCTAAGTCAAATGCAAAGGGAGAAATATGTGCTTATAGTAAAGACAGTCACATACTGCATGGCATTAAAACTGTCCCTATCTTCATGCCCTTTACATTAATTCCAAAAAAATGGATGATTTACAAACAATGAATGTTAAAAACGTTAAGGTAATGCATGTCAGCAGTTTAGTTCATCATTTATTTCACGTTTTACTTAATCTTGCATTCCATTCCCCAAGAGTGTTAGCTATTTCATCCTATTGTTTTTCTGTATTTTTCCGTGCATCTTATTACTCTGGTATATTGCATACTTTAAGTTGTAGAAGAAAGGTGCACAAAATCTGCGCACTCAACACAATGCGCACTACTGCGGACCTCTAAGGTTCCTTCCAATAAAATAAACAGTACAAAAAATGCAATACAATGAAACTATCACTTGTTTGAATGTTTTATCTAGATATATAATCATCATTTTCAACAATTTTGGCATTCCGATTTTAGCATGTTCACATGCTTAATTTTGCTTGCTAGAGCCTAAACAATGTGACATCACATTGTACAGTTTCATTATTTCAATATGTGCAAATACGCCCACAAAGGTTGAAATATGCATGTAGAGGTATGTATTATGGACAATCTGTTCCTGGGATGTTAATATGAATGTACATTATTGTTACTTTTACAGTTTCCATGATGAAGGGTTCAAAAACCGAAATGCATTGGGAATCATCATACAAGCTCAGCTGAAATAATGCAATTACATAACCTTTTTTCAAGGAATGCATGGACCTTGTCAATGATCAAACAACACAAAGCGATCTTTCTGGGAGACTTTAATCTTCACTGGGGCACAACAGAGGAGTCTGCAGTGAACCACTTTGCCTCCACACTCTAGCAATGATCTAATTTCACATGACATAAAACCAACACACACAAAAAGTTCCATAGAAGACATCATTATCTCCAAAGAAGACCTGCTCTTAGTGAGTGACACCAGACCAGTAGACTGTCCAATTATTTCCTAATTCCCTTCACCTTATGACTGTCTTATCATCTTAACTCTTTAACATCATCACAGAGGAAGATATACTCAAAATTATCGTGAAAAACATAACCCTCAAACCTCTTTGTGTACCCTCTCCAGGGTACCGTTGTCCGAAGATCCTTATATTCACATGCTCCCCTACAAGACAAAATTAGAGAATCTCTCCCTTAGCCAAGGAACATTTTCTGACTGCCTCAAAACTGAACAAGTCACCCCTTTGCTCAAGAAACCCCCCACAGATTCAAATAATCTCAACAACTATTGCCAGATTTCCAACCTGCCTTTCCTCACAAAAATCATTGAAAGGTGTGTAGTAGAGCAACTCACCCCACACATGGAAGATAACAACCTTCTAGATGAATACCAATGCAGTTTCAATCATGGCTACAGCACAGAAACAGATTTACTTCAGGTGGTGGATGATGCACTTAAAATCCTATACTCAGGCCTCCTGATCCTTCTCGACCTAGCTTCAGCCTTTAACATAGTCAACCATCACATGGTGTGGTCCTTAAATGGTTTGAACCCTTACTCATGGGCAAATCACAGAGGATAAAAATTGATGACTGTCTCAACACCAATGGTGGCTGAGCAAGGGGGTTCCCCCAAATGTCTACCCTTGTCCCAATCCTATCCAACTTGTATATCGAGCAACTTGGAGTCCAACTCCAGAAAGCAGGGATTTCTAGCATCAATATGCCAATGACACATAACTAAATGTGTAGAGGTCTCCTCGCTAAATGAAATGTTGCACCTCACCTTCGCCCTAAGCCCTGTTCAAAACTGGTTGACTTCTTGTCACCTAAAATTGTATCCTTCCAAAACCGAATTCAACCTAATCTCCCCTACGAAATCAGCACTTCTGTTACAATTCTGGATGGACACACTCAGCATCCTCACCAGTAATCCTACCACCTAACTGCTCAGCCACGAGCAACGCGAAGCGGAAGTTTGACGTGCTGAAGGCATCACGAGCTAGCTCAACTCAGCAATACATTAACATATAACACACCTCCCTCTTTTCTTCATATCAATAATATATCACCACGGGAAACAGTACATTGCGTTACTTTTACAACACGGTCATTACAATGACCTTGTTGTTAGAACGCGATACCTTTACATCGCAAGTCATTAGATCGACTTGCTGTAGGAGGCGCTCTAACCTAAGGAATAGTATAATTTACTATTTCAACACCTTCCTTACTGTTGCGCACGCTGGAGTTGGAATAGTAAATTATACTATTCCTAAATCCAGCACACTCCCTACCGCAAGTCGATCTAATGACTTGCGATGTAAAGGTATCGCGTTCTAACAATGCGGTCGCTGTAACAACCACATTGTAATAGAACGCGATGTAATAGCATGCATTGTAACATGCTATATTTATCGCAACAGTTGAGATACATTCAATAACATGCAAACTAAAAAGCATATTACAGCACAAATGATAATAGCAAAAAAGCATCAAAGGTAGCTGCTATAATAAAACAAATAATTAGTACCTCAATATAGGATAAAAAGAAAATACAATAAGATTTCAAGACAGGATGAAATCTTTGAACCTTCCAGGAAGATTACGGGCACGCTTCTCCATTGAACTTGCACTGTTCATCACTTTGTCCCCAACAGGCTCAACATAAGCCTCAACAGGGCCCAATACTTTCACACCTTGAACAATTCCACCATTGACTATTTTGTATTCTCACTGCACATCTATCTCTGCTCACTTTTCTACACAACCGGCTAGATCAAACTTTACTCTTCCTTTGATACATTTCAACTCTGGTAATTTCACACATACATAATCACCCTCCTCAATCAAATACTGTTTAGTTCCTTTAATCACATCATCCCTCTTTTTACTTTTTTCTGGCTTTCTCAGATTTAATTCCCGGTCTCTTCAATGTTATAAATGAATCCACAGTTGGATTTGACCTTTGATAGATTGTTCAACCACGCGGGCCTCGGCAGATCCTGCGTGACCCTGCCCATCAGAGCTACAAATGGAGTAATACCAGTTACACTATGAGGGTTGTTGCGATATGAACAGAGCATAGCACGTACCACATCCACCATATCAGCTCCCTCAATTACAGCCCCCCTGACACAATCAGAAACCATCCTGTTCGCCCACTCAATTTGACCTTTCCTGTGGGGATGATAAAGACTACACCTCTTGTGCTTGATCCATGCTCCCTTCAAACATTCCGCCATCTCATATGAAACAAACTGCACACCGTTCTCAGAAACGACTTTGGATGGGAAACCTTCCCTGGCAAAAACATATGTGAGGAAAGTAATTACATTTCTGGTGTTTGGCTCACAAATGAATTTGACTTCAAGCCACTTCAACAAGTGGTCAATTAGAACAATGGCAAAACATTGAGCTTGGGGCAAAACATGAAAAGGACCAAGAAAATCTTTGCTTACCCTATCCCACACTTTCTGAGGGGTCTCAGGGATAACCATTGGTGGAGTCTGTAGGAAGCAGGATCTGTGTACACAGAGTCCAGTGGAACCCAAACGGTAGGCAGAGGTAAAAGTAGATGATACCTTACTCTCTATTTGTGGCAGTGTGGGCGAGCAGTAAGGCTTTATCAGAGGGTAGTGCTAAGCATTTATTACACACACTCTGGCCAGAAAGTATGTCACACACTCAAATACTGAACTCAGACCAATTTGAGTGTATAAAAAACATTATATAGTTATTTTATTTCCTAGTACCAAGCAAGCCTGGTGTAAGTGTAAATGGTACTTTTCAAGGAAGGATTGAACAATACAAGCAAGCTGAATGAAAATGACTTTATTACAGGTCTGTAAATGCTTTGAATACTGTTGAAATTACTGTTAGATTACTTTACAGATTACTTTATGGATTACTTTTTCTACTTGGGGAGATTTGCCTACATATCACACTGGGACATTTCCTAGAGAACAGGTAAGTAAACAAGCTTTTATATATTTGCACTTTTCTTAGAGTTCCATACAAACCAACTCCACACTTTGAACAATTTTCGAGCAAAGCAGTCAATGCAATCCTATGGGAGGAAATTGAGTTATCAGGTTTACAGGTAAGTACTTGGTTGTGGGAGTTGGGTTTCAGGGGTTAGAACCAGGGTTCCCCCAGGGTCAAAGACGCACTCTCAAAGCACCCTCAGCGACACTAGGGCGGCTGAATGCAGAGTGCTGAGGCCCAATGTTATCCAATGGGGGATAGGGGGCCTCCGGTTGGTGGCTCCTCGCGAGCAGGCCACAAGGTTGTGGGGGCAAAGCCCCTGGTGTTAAGCTCAGGGCAAAGGGGGATTCGAGTGAGCACACAAAATGCAACCGCAGAGGGACAGGGGCGGCTGGGTGCAGGGTGTTGTTTTGGCATTGGGTTCCCTGTTGATTTCAATAGGGATTTTCCAGTTACAACAAACACTGCAGGCTCAGGGACGAAGTTCTTCTGGAGGTGGCCACCAGTTGGAGAGGTAAGGTGGGATGCCTGGGGATGCTGGGACACCATCAGGTGGGCCACCCAAGGCCGTGAAACGTCTGGAGCAAGGGTATCTTTAGGCCTTGGGTTTTTCTTACCAGATCAAGTCACGGTTGGAGGGGATCTACCAGAAAGGGGATGCAGGTGTTGATTGGAGATTCGAGGCAGGTCAGAGATCACCAGATCTCAGGTCAGGATCACCGGGGAGACCTCCTTGTGGTGTTGGGCCACTCGAACTCGGGCCATAGGGCGTCAGGTGCAGAGTGGTGCAGACTCATGGATTTGGCAGGAGCCAGAGTCAGTTGGTGAGCATATCCGATGCTCACGGGAGACAAAGTCTTAGATTTGGACAGCCGGGCAGGTCCTCCGGGTTCTTGCGGGCTGCTGGCTGCAGATCATACCAGGATTTTGCTGGAGCAGGTTTGAGGTGGGAACAGGCCAGTAGGGCTGGGGAGAAGTCAGTAGGCATCCTCCTCTTTTTAGATCAGCACAGCTTCTCCCCTCCTTCTTCTTTTCTCTTCTTGTCTGCAGAGGCAAGGTTCAGGGTTGCCCCTAAATACTAAATTTAGGAGCATTACAGGTATTCAGGTCGGGACCAAAGGGTCCCTTCCTTGGGTTGGGTACACCCCCTGTTATGCCATCCTCCAGTGGGAGGGAGGCATATGTCTCTCACTGGTTGGCTGGGTCCCCCATAAGCAAGATGGTGGGGACTGATGGTTGTGCTTCACCTCGCCTCCCCACCTGAGAGGTAGCGTTGACAAAGGTGGGCACACCTCCCTTCCTTGCTTGGTTTTCCCGCTGATTCTACTGCCCAAAGTGGGGTCAGAACCGGTGGGGGTCTGTTGCTGGAAGCTCAAGCTGGAAGCTGGTAGCTCACAAAGGCAGCAAGCCTGTGAAGCTTCCCCTTCATGGACCCAGCCCATCTAAGGGAAGGAGGCTCGGCACCTTGTCCCAGGATGTTCATTGTTTCAGACCCCCGAGAGCAGCAGACTCTCGACCCAGGGGTCCTGAAACATGTCTGGTGGTGGCAGCTGGCGATCAGCCACTCAGCCAGGACATTAGACTTAGGTTGTTTTTCAGGGGACATCTCTAAGATCCCCTCTGAGTGCATTTTTCATTAAATCCCTGTTGTGATCACCAGCGCAAGAGCGCAAACATTGGGCCAACAGCGAGGAACGCGAGAGCCCCGTTCCAGACTCCAACAGCGGAAATCAAGAAAAAACTACATTTCCCTGCATGCTCTGGGGCGCAAATCCCGGAAAGGACTACTTAAGCACTTCCGCGGGAAGCGGAAGGTGCTTGTCAATTGTTTTCAGTGGAGACCAGTGGCGGAGGGTGTTCCCCGCCGGATTTCAGCTAGAAGAATTTTCTGCGTTTCGTCCCGAGGAGAGCCCCGTTTCACCTAGAGGGCGGCACCGAGTGAAGAACGCGACAAGTCCCAGGAACCCGCGAAACAGACCAGGTAACCCGGGAGAGACGCCCGGGAGCTCCTTTCCTAGGTCTGCTTCCTGCTTTATTTCGTACCTCCGAGACTCGCACTTGCGTGCTCGTTCCGTCCCGTGAGGGTTTCAAGTCTAGGACGCGCTCAGTACGAGTGCGCTCACGTTATGGCCCCTGGTGTTTCTAGCGGGACCGGGAGTAAGAACTCTTCCCCGATCTCGTACCCGAACGCTTTCGAGTGTGAGTTAACACTCCTTCAAGTGGCACTATCGAGACATTGCGAGCAGTGCTAGCTTATCATTTATTTACCTACAGGACCAGTGGGGGAAGGCATTCCAGTTTTCCCACGAGACGCTACCAAGTACTGACTACATCCAGAGAGGAATTCTCGTAGTGGAGATACTTTGTGCTCACTCCTTCCCCCCCACTCCAGGGAGGTGGTTCCCGGACTATTCGGCCACTGCAGGGAGAGCGCACGAAAGGACTTCTTTTCTCTTGGATGGCATCCACACCTCCTGTGTCGTAACAGGTGGGTATTTAACCAGGGAATGTGAAGCTGAGTCCTTACGTGTAAAGATCATCACTACATCCTTGACTCTCGCTTTCTCGTCCCTGCAGGTTGCCCGACGCCCAGGATTCTCCCTACCTCCCAGCCACTCCTCCGAAGGGATTCTCCTCCTCCCAGTCCTGTGTGTTTTCCTTTTCCCCCTGGGTCCAGCCCCCGGTAGTCGAGTTCCGTTCTCCTGCCAGGGTTGTACTCCGGGGAATTGGGGATCTTATCTGCAATCATCGTCCCTGCTGAGATCAAGACAACAGGTCAGTGGTGCGCTCCTGTGTGTGTGCGACTGACAGTGTGACAAACTTGACAATCTCACACTGGCATCAGTGTGGGTTTAATGTGCTGTGAAGTTTGATACCAAACTTCCCAGTATTCAGTAAAGCCATTATGATGATGTGGAGTTCATAATGACAACCTCCCAGCACCATATACTCATAATGGCAATACTGCACTTACAATGTCTAAGAATTGGTTTAGACACTGTAGGGGTACAGGGCTCATGCAACTGTACCCTCACCACTGGTATAGTGCACCCATCTTGAAGGGTGGCTTACCTATACCAGTGCAGTGGGGATGTGTACAATGTCGACTCTTCACTTTGTTAGTGGCGTAGTAATGGGGTGTGGGGGTCAGACAGCCCTGGGCGACACAAGGTTTGGGGGCAGCGGTCTCCACCAACCCCCTCACTTGGACCAGCGGCCATTGCAGGCCGTAGCCACACAGGAATCGTGCCAACAACCAATTCCCCCCCGCCGTCACTGGAATCCATCAACATCCCACCAACCCTTACACGCCGCCGAGGCAGCACCAGGCAGCCCATGGTCTAGCTATGCGACTGCACTTTGTTCTGCACCAAAATACGCAGCCTGCAATGGCAGTGTGTATATATAAAGGTGCAGGTCCCCTAAGTGTGGCACATTAAGTGCTGCGACCCTTAGAGGCCCTCCCTGGTCACAGTGCCCTTGGTACCTATGGTACCTTTTACAAGGGACTTACATGTAGCAAGAGAGTTGCCAATTTGGTTTTGCAACAGTACAATTTAGGTAAAGAACATAGGCCCAGGGTACTTGTTTGGCAGGAACCCAGGGCACACTCAGTCAAAGTACATCAATGGTTTGGCAAAAAGTGGGGGCAACCATGCAAAAAGAGGGTACTTCCTTACAGAGTCACACATTACAGACCCTTTTCATTTGACAAACAATTCACACACTTACCAATCCAACCTTCCACTTTCCTGCTCATCCATGGCCTATAGAATTTCCCTCAATCTCTTCTTAGCCATAGTCATGCCTAGAGGACCCTCATGAATTATGCCCGAGAGCGTGTTCCTGATATCCCTTGGCGATATTAATTTGTCCGTCCTGAATAGCAACCCATTCTCCAATGAGAGCTCTGATTACACCTTGCTGTATGTCTGGAGTTCCACAGAAATATTACTTTCCCTTGTCCAACCTTTTCTTGTGTACTCCATAACTTTGTTCAACACGAGATCCTGGCTGCACACATCTCCACTCCCTTTCACTGACACATTTGGTTACTAACCAAAATACATTAGCAATCAAACACTCCAAATCCTATTAGTCATCCATTTTCTCATCTTCTTCTGGGATGGACAATCTGGATAGACAGTCGACCTTCTTATTCCTCCCACATGGTATATAATTAACAACAAAAAATCATATTCAAGTAACTTCACACTTAGTATCACCAATCTAGCAGTAGTTAGGTGGAATGTATTTTACTTCCGCTCAACATAGGTATTAGGGTCATATAATTTAATCTTAGCCTAAACCTAGTACCCCACACATAAGCTCTAAAGCGCTCCACTGCCCAGACACATTCGGGCATCTCATACTCAATGACAGAGACTACTGTCTCTCAAGCGGTCTGAGCATATGAGAAGCAAACGCAACCGTGCCCTCTTATTCCCTCTCACCTTGGGACAAGCACAGCCCCAAGTCCAACTCCACTCGCATCCACCGTTACCATCAGTGTCTCACCAGGTGTGTACGGACTGAGCAAAGGCGCATTCGCCAAACCTTGTTCTCTTTGAAGGCACGCATCTGTGATTCACCCCACACAAACCAGGTATTCTTCATCAATAAACAAGGAGAGGTACAGCCATAGTTGAAGATTTTTGACCACACAGCATAATGTTCACACTTTCCCAAAAAGGCCTTTAGTTGCTCCTTGTCCAAAGGAATTGTTACTTCTTCAATACCTTTCAATAGTCAGGATGTTTCCCAATCTCCTTGCCGGAGACAACAAGACCCAGCTACTCCAGTTCCCATACCCCAAAGTCAAACATGTCTCTCCTCAGTTTCAAACCCCTCTCATTCAATGCAGTCAAAAAACACTATCCAATATAACAAGATGTTCAACATGATCATTTCCAAAAACTACTGTGTCATCTTGGAAGACAAGCACGTCTTTTAACCCTTTCAATACTTCACTCCTGATTCTTTGAAAAATTGCATCTGTGGAAGCAAACTCAAAAGGCATAGTACAGATTTGATGCATACCATTGGGTGTAACAAAAGTGGTAAGATGTCTGGATTCTTTTGACACCACCACTTGATTGTACGCAGACCGTAAATCATGCTTGGAAAATACATTTGAACCAGCTAGGGTACACATAATTTCCTTTTAGGCAGTGGATGTCTGTCCGCCCAGATGGCTTGTTTCAAGTTCTTGAGATCAATACACATTCTGAGTTTGTTGTTTTTTCCCGAGCTACAACAATAGGAGCTAGCCAAAGAGATGACACTATGGGTTCAATCAAACCCTCCTTACATAAGTTCTCCAACAACTCATTAAGACTTTCTCTCACACTCAGTGGCACACCCTTAACTTGTGTTTCACCGGAATGCCCCTCTCTTTTAATTTAATTACATTTTCAAAACCATTCAACATTCCCAATTGTTCTTTAAAAATATCTCAATGTTTCTTCAGTAAAACTGGTAATTTATTAACATCTATATCAGGCTGGCATTCAGCAATAGTTAAAATCTGATGCACCCAACCAGGTTTGAGAATAATACCTAAGCATGGACCCATAATCTGTTAACAAAGGAATCAGTACCTCACCAACCTTGAATATTTCCATAGGATCATCAAATTTAGGTACGTCATTTTCATGAACTCTAACACGATACAATGAATTGCACTTTTTCATTGGTTACTTCCAGGTCACATTCCTCAGCCCTTTGCTCTAGTGCTGCACCTCTAGAATTGGATACATTCTGCCCTTGCACTCTGACACACAATGTAAGAAAGTAGGATCTGCTGTCAAGGTTACCCCCACTTTTTACCTGGTGTCAGTATGTTTTGACTGTAGTTTGATGGCATCCGGCTAACCAGGAACCTAGCATCTGTGCTCTCTCTCCCAAAATTGCCTTGGTAAGTACTTTTGTACCACCACAATTGGCTACTGGTGTACGCTTATACGTCCCTAGTATGTGGTACTAATGTACCCAGTGCATAGGTACACCAGGGTTCTCTCATGGGCTGTAGCATGTATTGTGCCACCCATGGGAGTCCACTTATACTCAGACTACAGGCCTGCCATTAAAGCCTTTGTGAGGTGGCGTTAGCACCTCTCATGACAGATATACGTTTTCTTATATCTGAGGTGACTACACTTAAAACCTATAAGTCACCCCTATCATAGGCCCTTCAGTCCTGAGGGAAGGATGCTTGGTTATAAGTATGTGAAGGTGCCGCTGCATGAGACGATTCTCCAGGCTTTGTAAGTGCAGTCAGCCATGTTAAGACATATAGTGGACATCAGTCATTACAAGATGTCTAACTATATATTGGCTGCGCCGTGCCTGGTCACGTTTGGTATCAAACATGCTGGAATCATACCCCTAGTGCTGCCGCCAACCACAGACACTGTTCTGCCCTCCTGCCGCCAACCACAGACACTGTTCTGCCCTCCTGCTACTGAGCTGAGCACGAGCATGGGGAAGGTAGCACAATAGGGTTCCTGTCACAGGGAGGTGGGACCACTTACCAGACATGACTTCATGCATTGGGCTGGGGTGGGGGCACTTTGCAGCACCACCAGACTGCATTGAAGGGCACATTAGGTGCCCTCCTTGCATACTCTAGTTTTAGCCAGTTCAGGAACCATTGGAAACAGCACTAGAGCGAGACTGGACAAAGGACAGGGGAGTATCCTCCCCTCTGTCCAGTCCCTCCTCTGGGAGGGACCCCCAAGTCGCTCCAACCCTTTCCTTGGGTATTTAAGAGCTCCCCCATGGGTGGGTACTCAAATTCACTGTAGAACAAGACTCATGTCTGAAACCAAGACACTCTTCGACCGTCTGGACACTTGGACTTCGTTGGAATTCACCAGGAACTGAGACTGCATCAAGGAAGACTCCTGCTACTCCTGGTATTGCTGTCCTGCAAGTCTTCGGCCTTGTCTGTGTCTGTGGTTTGCTCAGGTTCTCCAGAACACCTGTGGGCATCAAAGACGACTGAAGAATTCTACCTTGGAGTGAAGTAGTCACTCCCCTGCATCTGCAGGCACCGTAACGAAGCTGACCAGTCTGCTGCTCCTGTTGTCTCACAGACTTCCAGAGGCCCAGCAACACAGTTTGTGGTTCTGTGGCTCTCAAGAGGCCTGACCTTTCTTCCCTGCAATTTGGAGGACAGTATCCTTCGTTGGAGACGCTGGGACCAAACCCCTGTGCATCTTGTCAGCTTGTCGTTGCCAAGGCTTGTTGGCTCTGTATCAGGACTTTCTTCAGTCACGCTGAAAAACCAGTATCCACAGGAGCGAAGATGTCTCAGCTCTCCAATAAGGTATAGTCATACCAAGCAGAACAGTCACAAGGGTAATACCTAATACCTCCTAGGAGAGAAGAGACATAAGCGAGGACCACCAGGGGACGACCAGCAGCAGGACAGGTGAGTTGAAGCAATAACTTTTCTATGCGTGTGCCTCCATACTGCATGAACACAAAATTATAAAGAAAGAGAAAAAGAAACACTATATTCAATGTTAGTAGAAATACTTAAAAAGTCACATTGTTAGCTAGGGGTATTAAGCTGGGTAAGCATCCAATATTATTGATAGTGCTCTATCACATACTCACACATATAACTGCTGGTTTGAGCTTAACATAAGATGTCTCTTCAGGACTAGCAAGAAATGAAAATACCCAGTTTGCTCTTATTAGAAGAGCTGATGGTGCTCTCTTATTGCCGTCTTGTATAGTCAGAGGCACACGTCTACCTTCTGACGTTATTGAGACCAGGTGCACCATAAAGAAAAATGTCAAACATCCGTAACTAGTAGCGAGTCCTGCTACAATTGTTGCTGAGTCAGATAATAAAAAATAACAAAGCAGTTTCTGCTCACTGAGAGTTCCACAGAGGCTCTCTGCAACCAACGGAAATTCTTTGCCAGGCTATAATGAAATTAACAGGGTCAGGCAGCCACGGAGTTCAACGTTTTCATAAGCCACCAAAAACATAAAGGAAACCGCTGACCTGAGAGCCCCTGGAGGAGATTCAATGTAGCGAAGGCAGGCCGTCCTTGAGCAGCAGCGCGGCCATGCACTGGGAAAAGAGTCCGATTCGAGAGTCAGCTTAGTGTGAAGCGAGGCAGGCTGTCTCCTAGCGTCAGCGCAGCCACATGCTGGGAAAGGGCATCCAAACTTGATGGGAGAAGTCAGCTAGGTGAAATGAGAGGCAGGCAGCCTCCCTGGGTAGAGCGAGTGCGTGCTTGATCAAAGTTGGATTCCAGCCTTGAAAATGGAGAGTAAACCAGGAAGCACAGCGTAGGATAAAGACTTCGAAGAGCGCGTCCGATGAATCTTCAATAATCTCTCCAGAGATTCCTACAAAAGCCATGCAGAATGTTCACAAGACTCTCAGGACAAACGGGAAGAGCACACTAGAGAATCTGGGTCAGGGGGCATGGTCCTATCCCATAGTAGAATTAAACCAAGTACCGATGTGGGTGGGAAACCCTCTTTTATACAACACTAGTCACCTGACTCGGCGATGCCTGGGTGTTTTCAGAAACAGTACACAATCAAGAACACTGGATGACCAAAAAGGTGCATTATGGGAGTTGTAGTGGGGTTGTTTTCAGCCACACCAGGGCGCAAGAAACCTGACGTGTAACATTCTGCACTCCAGAGATCTTCAGGCTACAAGAAGCTCCAGCCCCCAGCACATCATCCCTCGAAGATCAGCGTCCTCACTGCATCTCTTGCACCGTGGGCCTCCATCTTTGGGGGTCCTTTTGAGGATCTTCTCCTGCTTAGGTAGGCTCCCCTACTTGCTCAGGGCCTGCCCTGACTCTTCTGCACTTAGTGAGTCCCTTGGAACTTGCTGGTCCCAATGATTGCATCTTGTTGTCCTCCAAGCCAGTTGCGGCTACCAAGGCTTGTTGGTGCTCCCACCGGACATCAATCACCTAGACACCGACATCCAATATGGGACAGCTCGTGTATGGCTCCTGGCCTTCCTCAGCATCGCCTGGTCCCCACAGCTGCAGTGACAAGGTCCTCATCTACTCTTCTGAGTTCCCAGCCAAGGGTGGGCATCGTGCTTCCATGCCTCCTGGTCACCTCCGAGTGGTATAGACTCTGTCCCCTCTACTTGCAGGTTCTCCTTTTCAAGAATCCACATTGGATTCCATCGGACATCTTCAGGGACTTCTGCGGAGGCCATTCTTCCCAAGTCTTCCATTGTCATCTACAAGAGGTTCCTATGTCACTTTATCTCTATGCACCTGACTTCCCTGGTGCAGGTGACCTGGTTCCTGGGACACCCATGGGTGGGGTGGCTCTCCAACCTCCTGCCCTCCAAAGGGTTTCTTTGGGGTCCTCTGGGAAGGGTCCTTCTTCTATAAAACTGCAATCGCAACTTCTCTATAGACTTTTATTGGGCACACAGCTGGGTTTCCACCCTGCACACAGCCTCCGTGGGGTTCCTGGTTCTCCCTGCTCCTCTGAGTACTTTGGTCCAAGTCCAGTTCTTCTTTGAAGTTCACATCTCCCTTCTTCAGTACATGGTTTTGTCTCCCCATGGAGGCCAGTGTATATTTTTGCTACTTAACTGATTTCTTGCAAGTATTTTCATGTATATTGTTAGACACTGGCCACTATTTTCGTTCGCCAAATTCACCTTTCTCTTTTTAGCATTCATGCAACGCACCCTGGCAAAGTGACCAGTGACCCCACACTTGTTACATTCCTTAGTGAGTGTAGGACACTACTTGTAAGATGCAATATGGAATTCAGATCCACACTGATAACAAATGTTGCCAGAATTAAAAGTTTTTCGCTTGTCTATTGTCTTGTCCCTATCCGTAGCCTTGTTTATATTAAACGTATTCCCTTTAACTAGCAAAACAGCTTTATCTGTTTTATCAAGTTCCTTAACTGAATCTTTTGAATCTTTAATTGCATTGGCTATCCCTGCAGCCTCATCTAACGGTGACTTTTTTTTACAGGTGAGTAGTCTTTCTTGTATCTTTTTGTTATGACAACTAATGGATCTCTGATCAATTGATCAGTGAAATTCCCAAACTCGCACTTAGCTGCTAGTGCACGCAATGAGGCTACGTGCATGTCTATAGATTCAGTAGCAGATTTTCCCTAGAAAATAAATTGTGTCTCCCTACAACTAAATTTGTAGGCTTGGAAAAATGTTTCTCTCATCTCTTTACACCCTCCTCATACTCATCCAGCTCATCATCATCCTCCGGTGTATATATAGGAAGATGAACCAATATCTCCTGGCACTCCAGGCCCAAGAAGTGTTCAAGTAACCATCTCTTTCTGTCAGGCTTAAAGTTAAAGCCATAAATGGCTCCAAGAAATGCATTAAAGCTCCCCAAGAGACTGTAAATATTGTGGAGGAGGATTATTAGCCATCATGTTCACAGATATGACCAGTTACATTTCTGCACTGAAAAAAAAAGATGTAGAATCTCACGTTTACCAAATACATAGTCACTTCTGCCAAAGTCAATAGTTGACAAAAAGTAGCATTACCAACTTGAACTTAAGCGATAAACTGCTGTATGTTGTGTAGGGGCTCGAGCATGTGCTCGAGTCACCTTAGAGTATAGATTGTGTTGGTGCTCGAGCGTGTGCTTGTGTCACTCCTGAGTGTGGAGATTGTGGGGATTCTAGAGCTGGGGAGGCATTACGGGAAGGAGCTGCTTACTGGCGGTTGGGTACGCACTTCCATGCTGCCTTAAAGGTTTAAGTAACGAATAAAGAAGTAACTACCAAGACTACGTTTGGACCTTTATTCATTCCAACACTGTACGGGTGTGCCCAGCTCCACAACCTGTGCAGGGAACAAGCATAAAACATGTACTGAAGGTGTTTACAAAGGTAGTAGTGGTCTGATTGGGAGCACATCACTCCATATATGCATTAATTGTCAATATATAGTATTGGTGCCCCTCAAGGTTAAAGATTACACCCTACTACCCAAGGTGTAGTTCACTATGGTTGAAAAGCAAGGTGAAAATGTCAGAAACTGAAGATAAACCTCGGCACTTAATTTGGTTCAATTTTAAGTTGTGCAAAACAATTTTTTTATTAAGTTCAATGGTCACACATTACTTTTCGTTCAATGTACTATACATATCATTCAAATACATTGAGATACTATATTTGAAGACAAACAATATATGTTTCAAAGTTGGTAAGCTTGGTGTAATAATCTTTTCACTTCAACGATGGACTGGCAGCCGACACGTGTTTCGTTTCCTTTGAAACTTTTTCAAGGCTTAGCAAAGTAATCTGCGAGCTCTAAAGATTTATTGTTCTTTTTATGGTTTAGATCTTCTGGCAGCAACTTTGAAACATATATTGTTTGTCTTCAAATATAGTATCTCAATGTATTTGAATGATATGTACAGTACATTGAACAAAAAGTAATGTGTGACGCATACTTGTTGAACTTAATAAAAAAATTGTTTTGCACAACTTAAAATTGAACCAAATTGAATGCCGAAGTTTATCTTCAGTTTCTGACATGTACTGAAGGTGTGCCTGCCACCGCAACATGTGCCTGTAACAAGATGAACAGTTTTTTAAACTGGCTCCTTCAATATGTGTATTACTTATGAGGAAGGTGTGCCTGTCACCGTAAAACGTGCCAGTAACAAGCTGCACAATACTTGAAATCAGCTCCTTCAATACTTGTATAGTTCATAGACTTACATGAGCTTCTTCCCAAACACTTAAGTTGGATGGTGTGCGTCATGCAACGTGCTGTTTCCACAGACGGTGGGGCTTGTTTTGCACTGTCTCTTCTTCAGGACTCCACCGGGACCAGCCCAGTGTGAAAGCACCACTCCTAGTTAACCTAATTAAGGTGCAAAAGTGAGACGCTGCAACTGTAAGGCATGCGTTATAGTTAATACATACGTAATGTACGTCAGGCAATATATTTTAAGAAGCAACAATGTGCCTCATGGTCAACGGAGGGGGTGTGGCGATCTCGTACACTTGTACGTGGACAATCACACTCACGAACACCTACTGGGGCCAAAACCTCACGGACCGCAGAATGCGTCCCGGTGGAGTCATGAAGAAGAGCTGGGGAAGCTCGTAACTAGTTGACCATATGCTAGGTACACCTATCCATTACAGTTAGGGCCTTTAGCATATCACCCCGTTTTTAAGTCAATTAGCTAGGAGCATTAATAAAATATATTTGGCCCACTAGCTGATTATTTTAATTTACCTTATCCCACTCCACCACACTTTCACTTGCACTACACATAATCTGATTTTTAGTGCTCCTACGTAATCCGCAAGTCGCAGCACGCCTCAGTCCGTAGAGGACTGGGAGGACCCCAATGGGACCCCAATGATGAAGCATGTCACCGTGGGGAAACCCTGGTGAGTGAGGGGACTCAAGAAAGAGATAATTTTTTCCTTTCTCTCTATTTGGTGGACTTCAGAATCCAATAGATTTCTGACACCTTCCTCTCCCTTAGGTTAGGTTCTTTGACTTGACTAGTTCAGGTTGTTTATAATACATGTACTGTTGGAGGGTGAACCTAACCGTTAACCTCTAATTCCCCCCTATTTTTTGATAACTATGCTTGGGACATGTCATCCAAGATAATATGTCTGCTGAACCTGCATGTTCACCGCTGACATGTGCAATCAAAGATGTCTGCCATTGGCAGACATGCACATTCAACAATGCAGGCGGGTCTCGCAAAGACGCTGTTTTTATCTGCACCTACACATACAATATCCCAGCTTTCACACTACTGCAGTCCTGACGGTAGCGCTACACACTGCCACACTCACACAGCTGTCTGTAATAATTGAAATATATGACCTGAGTCTGAAATCCAAAATCAATGTCACACTGCCCCTAGTCACATAAGTGTAGCACAGGGATGGTCTTCCTTTTAGTCGTTGCCAATGTTACAATTGAGTCGGAGGGCAGCACAGCTTAGAGTTAATTCATAAACGAGCCTCGAAAAATCATTAAAATGTTACTAGACCTGCAGGTCTATTTCTATTTATACAATTTGTAAAATTGTCTAGTGACTTAAAAAATCTACTCAACCTAATTATAATGCTCTTGACCCATAAACTAGTTTCAAATTATGTGATCTGGGGCAAATATTTTAACTCACTGAGCCGCCATTTTCTTTATCACATATGAGAGCACCTTCAAATACGCGAGTTCAGCATGTCTGCTGTACATAAAATACTTTTGTTTGATTTAATAGACTGAACTGTTGCTCAATATATAATACAAATCTATCCACATATAGGATACACATGACCGCTGACTTGCTTCCTAGTTTATTAACAGCATTGTAATCAGGGTGAGGGCAGGAATGTTTCTCAAATCATGTTTAAAAACTATCACTTTTAATAGATACATACCTAAAGCAAGACGCGGTAGCACACTCATTTGCAATCAGCAGATTTTCCATTGAAATGGACACAAAAATTCCCACTGGCATGCTACCTACTGATGAAACTATAGAGTGTAGAGTTTAGTAATTGAGTTTCTGCAAATATTTGTAATTTGAACATCAACAAGTGCTCTGATTTGTTTTGCTCCCATTTAAATCTTTGTTTGCATCACACTCCTGAAATACAAAAAAAATGTGCTTTTGTAATTCCCGATATATTTTGAAATATTTGTACTATTAATTTACAAGTTGTTTCAATGTTGTGTGAAAAAACTGACATCTTACAGACTTTTTTTATTTTTTATAAATCTTTTTATTTAAACATACATCGGTTCAATTTAGACATTACAGAGGAATCAACACAACTGTGCACTGTCATGAAATAGGATAGGAATTGGTACATCATTACATGGTAAAGGAATGCTACGGGGAAAGGTGGTCCTCATGTTCAATACAATGAGGTGGTGAACCTATTTCTCCACGATAGGTGTTCCAAGGGCCCCATATTCGAGTCCATTTTTGGGGGGGGCAGCCCATAGCCAAGTAAACCATCTTATCCCTAAACATACACCAATCAAAGTCTTTCTCCCATGCTTCTATTGTGGGTGGGTGGGATGCACCCCATAGCTGTGCAATGTTCCTTTTCGCGATCATGAGCCCTAGTGTGGTCCACTGTGTCTGGTGAGTGTTGAGATCAATGGGCTCCCAGATGTTTAAGAGACACCTTCGTGCCTCTGGTTGGAGATTGACTGAGAGTACTGCGTTGATGATGTCGTGGACCTTGCACCAGAATGAGCTTATCGCAGCACACTCCCAGATTATGTGCATAAATGTACCCATGTGTCCACATCTCCTCTTGCAGTCCCCTCCATCAGCTCTCCCCATATACACCAGACAGGGTCCTGTAATATATACCCTGTGGAGAATTTTGAGCTGTACTAATCTAAGTCGTGCCGGTATAGCAACTACTCTAGGAGAGGACACCGCCTCCCGCCAGTCCTCATCGTCCTTCTCCACCCCGTCCCCCACCCATTTCACCCACAGTTTCTGGAGTGGGTCTTCCATGTTATTTATAAGTTTCTTATATTTTAGGGAAATGTTTTTTCTGGAAGGTGACTGTCCAATATTCTATCTTCCAGCGGTGAGGAGTCAGGAGTAGTGCCCCGCAGTATATGAGAGTGCAGGGAGTGTTGCACCTGTGCATACCGGAAATACTCCGAGTCTGCCAGCTCATACTCCCTCTGGAGCTCGGGAAAAGACTTATCCCCACCCTTTCCCCAAATATCTTTGATACGGGAAATCCCAATGAGGTTCCATCTGTCAAACCCTTTTGATCTCCATACACTGCCCAGCTTCTCGGAGGTCAATCTCTGACCCCACCCAAGTGAGTTAGTAGCGTCATGCCAAATTCGTACAGCGTGTCTGGTGGGGCCTGTCAATGTGTATCGGCTAGGCCGTGTGTATAACGCCCTGTCAGAATTCCTTCCAGGGAGAAGTCATTTATCCATGGCATAGCCAGGGTCATCGGGGGGCCATAGGTGCCATGATTGATGGCTGCTAGATGAGGTGCCCATATATCAGGGAGACTAATGCCTCCATCATACCAGTTTAGCGTCAATTTATTTAGGGCAAGCGTGGTCTTCCTTCCCACAGCAGGTCTCTCTGGAGGCTCTCGACTTCCCTAAAGTATTGCGCCGGCACAAGGTCTAGAGTATTCTGAAGAGCGTATAGAAATCTGGGTAGGGACATCATTTCAAACAGGGCAGCCCTACCCAGTAGTGAAAGGGGGAGTGTTTTCCAGCTGGCAATGTCCCTTCTCAGCCTATGCAAGGGCAGAAGAAGATTTTGGGCGTACCGGAGTGAGGAGTCGAGGGAGATAAAGATCTCTAAATACTTGAATCCCACACTGTTAATCTGTATAGGACAGTTCTTTGGGGGGATGGGAGGGTCCCCACTGAGGACAAACAAAGGGGACTTACCCCAGTTGACGGTAAAGCCAGAAAATCTACCAAATACAGCCAGGATATCTAAAACTGCAATCCGGGATTTACTGGGGGAGGCCAGATACAGTAATATATCATCCACATAGAGTGAGATGCTGTAGTGAACAAGCCACTTTTGTGGTCTGACACCCTATGATGACCCTCAACCACCACCATTTTACCTGATTTTAGTGTGTTATATTACCCTAGCCTTAACGTAGGATGGCCCTGCATATGTCTGCTTCTCTTCTGTCCTGTAATCTTGGTGTCTTTCAGTAGAATAGTCTTGCTAAGTATAGAAGGTATGGGATGTCGAGGTGCAGTGTTGTGTGTGGTGGTGCACACATGTGCTCAATGTTGTATACTGAGGGATAAAGTCTATAGTGTTATTTGGGTTATGTGAATTATGTGTTGAACTATTGCCTTTGACATGGCTTCATGTCATTCTGATTTCTGACTTTACCTTGCTTTATTGCAGTGCTGGCGATTGCCTTTCACATGGTTTCATGTCATCCTTGCTTTTCTGATTCCATCTTGCTTTGGGCCTTTCTGTGTGCATGGCTTAACTAACTCCATTTTCATGACGAAGCTATTTTCTGTGCCTGCACGAAGCTGCAGAGGTGGGGAGGGCATGTTTTGCTCTTATCCTGTTTTTCGTACTTTGCTGACTAGAGAGAACTGGTTCTTATCAGAGGAATGTATATGGTCTGTCTCGGAGCCATAGCAAAGGCCTGATCAACCGATGCAGTGGCCTTGGAGCAGGCTGGTACGGGCTCTCATGAGAACGAGGGGGCGAGGCTTGCTAGAAGCTTCGTTGTGTTTGAATTTGTATTAAAAAGGGAGCCTACACTGGCCTGGTGGAAGTTCACACCGTGGAGCAGACGTGTTGTCACGGAAGAGTGGGGGCTGGTGTCACCTCTGAGCTTTCACCCAGTTCAAGCAATGGACTCCCCTTGAGCGAAGTGGGGTGACATGATGAAGCAGTAGGTGAGGTGTCTCTGCTTCTAACTGTCTCTTGATTCTTTACTGATTCTTTCCTTTCCTTCTTATTTTCTGATTCTTATATCCATACATATATATTTCTACATATATATTTGCTTTGACTGTGTATTTCAATCGGTTATTTGATATGTGAGAGACTGCCATGATCAATATATATATTCGGCCTGCCCGTGATTGAAGTATTGTGTTAATAAATTTATATATTCCATATGTTTGAATTTGTCTTTTCCTTGTTGTAGGAGGTGATGAGTGTGCCCTCCTGGCAAGTGATGTGCAAAGTATATCTCGCTCTAGAGAATTGTTGTGTGTGTTACCTTGGTCTAGAGGAGACTCATGTGATATTGTTTTCTTGCCTTGCCTTTGGGGGAGTGTTGAAAGTTTGCTCACCTTAGGAAGTGCTATGTATATGTTATATTCCATAAGTTTGGAACTGATATTCTCGCCCTGGGAAAGTGACAGTACATACCTTGGTCCAGGGGAGATCTGAGACCTTTCATTACAGATGCGGTCTTCCCACTCGGGGGACCATCTCAGCCCCCGTATCAGTGGGTCTCTACGGATCCAGGCTGCTAGAGGTTCAAGGGCAAGGGCAAAAATTAACGGCGAGAGTGGGCACCCCTGTCGAGTTCCCCGACTGAGCTGGAATGTGGCTGACAGTTTATTGTTAACCACCACTTGAGCCCATGGCTCACTGTAGAAGAGACGAACCCACTGGATGTATTTTGGGCCAAAGACCATCTTAGCCAACACAGCCCAAAGGTAGGGCCACTCGATAGTATCGAACGCCATGGTCGCGTCCAAGGACACGATTACAGCTGGTTCTTGAATGGTAGGTGCTCTACCCACAACGCCGTGAACTCTGCACAAATTTAGGGCCGTGTTTCTGCGAGGCATAAAACCGGATTGGTCCGGATGGACCAGAGAGTTGACTATTTTGACCAGGCGAGTAGCCAAGAGTTTGGCCAAGATTTTGGGTTTCGCGTTTAGGAGGGAAATGGGTCTATAAGAGGCACAGTCTGTCTAGGGTTTACCTTCTTTATGTATTGTGATTATGGTGGCGATCCTCTGCTCCCTGGGCAGTGTCCCACCCTCCCTAGATTCTTCAAACATGGCTTTCAGATAGGGTGCCAATTTGTCGGCCGAAGTTTGTACAGTTCAATGAGAAGTCCATTAGGACCAAGGGCCTTCCCCGAATTTAGGGAGCGGATTGCTTGTGCTATCTCATCCAGATTTTTGTGTAATAATGATTGTCAGATATATCAATTGACAAAAACCTCTAACTGCAATAAGAGAATGAAAAGAAATACACTATTTTCCAGGGTAAGATAAGCAGCTATTAGTAAAAAGACAAACTGACATTTGACCTCTGTCCTTGAACAGACAGCAGTGTGTCAAGATAAAAACAGGATTTAAAGGCGTCTTTATTGCTTATTCATTTTCTGAATGAACAGAACACCTGTCTTTTCCAGTTTACGGTCACTTGCCAGATCGGACAAGAAGGTCCTGTAAATAGCTCGACCTGATAAAATCTGATTCATCATAGCAGGTAGACAAGTAGGTTTTTCGAGGCCTGATAAATATTTATTAAAGTCCAGCTCATAAATAATATAGGCAGCCGCTCACCACCACCAGAACCTCCTTGCTACCTCCTATCGTCTCTCACTTGCTCCACAACATTCCAACCTAACTGTCCAGCCACGCGTGATGCGAAGTGGAGGTGTCACGAGTTGAAGGTGGCAAGAGCCAGCTCAACACAGCGATACATTATATACCACTCCTTTTTCCTCTTCTAAAATGTTAGCATGTATGCACGAACACCTCGCTGACGACCTTCAAAACTGAACGCACTCCTCCTTCAATGATATTTTAACTAAGACATTGCAGCTACGTCTCTCACTTGAGAACATGTTCACTCACCTCTTGGCACAGAACTACACTACTTCATCTGGCAATAACAACCTGTTCACTGCTGTAAATACTTCTTGTATATTTTTTGTAATGATTTAATATTTAGTAATCCTGCACCCTCTGTAAATATCATTGTAATCATGTCTACTGTAAAGCACTCTAGCACCATTGGATAATGTCTGCCCTGAATAAAAATGCATAAATAAATACCACGGAACCGACGATTAGATTAGAGCTAGATAATTATTTTTGTTGATTCTCACAGTACCATTAAGAATATATTTGTTTATTTTTACTGATGTTAAACAGCATTTGCAGCCTAAAGTGACGGCTAGATTGCCGACTTTGGGGCTGGAAACCAAGGTGCGAGCCTCTGGGTCGCGTCCACATCCTGTGATTCTGGCCAAATCACTTACAGGCACATGCATCATCATTGGGTTTTGCGATTCCTTAATAGCGATTATTAAGGAATCGCAAAACCCTATGCATGTAGGAATCGCGAAAGAAATAGCGATTCCCACAAATTCCTTAATTGCGACTAGCAAATTGCGAGTCGCAATTAAGGAATGTCTTCCCATTCATTCCTATGGGCCTCCGGGCCCATAGAAATGAATTGGAGATTGCGGGAGCAATTTGCGAGTACCAGTAGGTACTCGCAAATTGCTCCCGCAATTTCGATGGTGCTAGGGTGTCAAAATGACACCCTATTGCACCCATGTATGTTAACTCTGCACAAATGTTGCATACACACATGCTCTAAGGGCATATGTGTGGGCAACATGAAACTTAGAAAAATGCAAATAAGTGCATTTTTCTAAGTTTAATCTTAGCTTCATGGTAATTTGCTCACGCTAATAGCGAAATCGCTATTTTTTTAAACTGTAATGCATTGCATTTAAGAAATCTCAATTAAATAGCGATTGCATTTAAGGACTCGCTATTTTGAGATTCCTTAAATAGCGACTTTTGCATTTGGGATGATGCATCCCAAATGCAAAAATCCCGGTCGCAAAGGGGCAGATTCTGAGAATCTGCCCGTTTGCGACCGGTTTTGTGCTTGATGCATGTGCCTGTTAATCTCCCCGTGCCTGACCTGAATGTGTCCTTGTGTAACGTAACCGGTGCTCATGTAAAGCGCTCCAATACCTTCAGTCGAGTTCGCGCTATATAAATTTGCATTAAAAAAGGTGTAGAGCTCTTGGCTTTTCCAGTGCTTGTTCTCATAGTAGAGGTCACGTGTCAGTATCTCTTGCGTTATTAACGGGAAACCCGGAAGACCGAATATTTTGACTACAACATTATTTTTACATGCGGTATGCATATTCAGTGTTTTAAAATGTATTTCTGGAAACAAATACGAATACATTAGCCCGCAATAAGCAAGAATGGAATTGTAATACCTAAGCCTCCGTGCTTCTTACTAAAACTACTAGACTGAGGGATATCGCACCAGCACGCGCATGCTCAAAACACAAAGCGTTTTCCGTAAGTCGTGGAGAGGTTGCGTCACAATGTATGCGACGCAACCTCCGGAGAGAAGCCGGTCGGCGCATGTTCATTGTACACGTTTAACGTCAGCACGTAACGTTTTTGCGTGAAGTGGTTCTTTTCTCTTTTTAGAACTAATAGCAACTGTACTGGGTGTAGATAAGCGGGAGAATCGTAGGGGAGCGAGGCCCCGTGGAGGAGAATGGAGAGCGAGTACGACAGCGGAGGTACGGTGTTGTACAGTGGAGGCGTCAGTGTAGGGGTTCTGGTGGGTCAGATAAGGTAACTGTCAGTGGAGGTGGAGTGAGCAGTACAACCTGGAACAGCAGAATAGATTTGTTTACCCGAGGGACCCAGTGGTGGAAACAGAGTGTAACTTATACGCTGCAGTTGCTGTATACGTGCAAGGGGGTACGGAGGGAGATACCTGGTCATACGTGTTCCCAGGGATCTAACACTGAAGCTACACGAAACATCAGTCGCAAATTTCTAATAGGGGAGTTGCAGGTGTCAGTCTGAGATGCATCTGTGTTTCAACAAGTCTACTAAGTTTTGCTGTGCGTTTATACGCGACATTCCAGGCTTCAGATGTGTTTTGTATGACATGTAATGTTTTGACTGATACTTAATCCCTTGCATTCACCATGCCCCACTTGATCTTAGATTCAGCATACTACTGTGAATACAGAAGGCAACGCCAACCACATATACCAAAACGTTCCTCGTAGCAATCATACCATGCTTATGCTCCATGACACCCTTAAAAACCATCGAAGCTCTCTGCTTTTGTAATCCTGTTTCTGCAGCGCAGGGTCCGATGTGGAGCCCCCTGCTCCGTAAACACCATACTTGCAGGCTTCCTATTTATTGTCAAATTCCATGCAACCACTCCGTCCAGCCTCCTGTAGCCCAACCTTTCAGATATAGTACTGATGCCTTGACTCAGCATGTACCTGCCAAAGTATCTCATACCATTGGGAGATTTCAAGATTTTACTTTTTATCTAACATCCCTTTCTCTGTAAGTTCCTCTCTATATGCCATGTAGGAAAATCTCAAATAACAAGTTCTAGACGGCAAAGTACCATAGGCTTGCTGGACTGCATATGGATATGTGTATATATAATTATGTAAAGTAATATGCACTCGGGTAGTGACCTTCTGGCTTTAGCTCTTGGACTTCAAACGTATCTCTCATCTCCAACAGTTTCTTTATCAATTCATTACTCATTTAAGATAGACTTTGCTTATTCCATCTTTATGTTACATCGTGCGCATTCATCTTGGAAGTCTACTCAACATTTTTAATACTAAAGAACCGAGGCTGATGGTCACTCTCCAGTCTTTCTTATAAGTGGAAATGAGAGCAATAACTAAAGATTTCGCATGACTCAAATGTGAAGTCTAGAAGGGCACTTAATACACGTTTACACCATTTATGGTGTGCTGAATTGTTTAGCTGGCCGTTCCCATTCCGGTACCTGGTTTCCAAAAAAGCAAAAATGTTTTAACTCTTTTATCACTTAAAGCAGTATCCCATATCAGTTCGATAACCCCCATAGAGAACCTGAAACATAATAATTTCTAGTTTAATACAACTATTTGTGTTTTTACCTTTATAAGCACTCGAACTAAGTCATTGCTCTAGTGCTCATTGGCCACATTCTAAGCCAGTTTTACATCCTGCCATCTTAATTTGATTCGCTTCAGTCCTTGATTTCAAACAACAGTTTACTAGAATGAGTTAATTCCTAGAGGTGTTTTTTTTATTTTTTTTTTATATCCCTTCCCTGACCAGACCAAGATCGATATTGTTTTCCTGGGACATTATTTCAGTTGGCTTTAAAAACTCATGAAATATATGGCTAGCCTCTACTCTTATGCCTTATTGCCACTATCAGTAATAAGGAGGGGTAAGGGAAGTTTCGTTGCTGGTAGTATACGTAATGTGGTACAAAAACGTATGTGTGTTATTGGCTCAGACTAATATTTTACTAAGAGGCTTGAAGCTGAAGTTTAACTTATCCTCTGGCCGTTGAATTGTGTGGATGCGTAGTAGGCCCTGGTAGAGTGAAACAAGGTGATCATGTCTGTATCTGCACTGTTAAATTATAAACACTTGCAGGATACTGAGCTAAGTGTCATTGTAGGACCGCTGGTGCAATCTTTCAGTAAAGTATCCTAGAATCAGGGGGCTGCAATTAAATAAAATATCTACTTGTCCGAGGAACATAGTTCTTCATAAATCTACTTGTCCTTAAAAAAACTTTTCCCTGTGGTGACCCGTAGTGAGGCAACTAATTATGGCAGCAATCTCCTCTTATATAAGCTCTGATAATAGCCTCTCTATTATGGCGGGGCTCATACTACAATAGGGTTTGAATACTAGCAATTCCCTTATTTTGCCATCTTTTCACAGATCTATACACTGGGGCTGGAAGTAGTGGAAAGCAATAGTTTCAGGGTTGGAATGCCCCTTTGAATCTCTGCACACCTACTAACTTATGTTATGGGTTTTCAACAGCTCTTCTCTAACCTTTTCCCATCCTGAGAAAGGTTGGAAATGTACTCCTGGCAAGGGCAGAAGTAACATTTGTTCCAGGGTTGGGGGGAAAAAGTGGTCGGGGAGGGAAAGTGAACTTGTAAACGCTCAACACATTTGTGCATGAGCAATACTACACATGCATATTTTCTCATGCTAAAATGCAGTTCATAAGTATTTTCTAGGAGTACGATTTCCTGGCCCTGAATTCATGTGAATTAATGAACGACATAAATCTGCACTAATGCAAGTGCATGTGCCATAGATGCACTTTTGGGACTTTCTTTAAGAAATGGGCTCCTAATTAGGTCTAGTGTTAGCCAAGACCTTTTTGTTTTTATTAAAATTCTATCTCTATCGGCTGGCTTCACTGTGAGTGACAGCATTCTGCTCTTTCACAAGGGGCATATCAGCACACAAAGTAGTTTTGTTCAGTGGCAGCAAATACTGTGGCAATGTGTGCTTTTTGAGACCAAAAATATTTTTGTATTTTGACAATGTTATAATGGTGAGGGCCTGGCAGCTCCCACAACAATAACGTTTTGCAAAAACCATGTCAAAACAAGACACGCATTGACGAAACCAAAAGGCTGACCACCAACTTAAGACTTATTGGCTTTGCCAATGCTTGTTTGTTTTCATGTTTCCCATAATCTTTTTGAAACTGCTTGTACTGATTTTCCATTATGAATGATTTTTGGAAATACTTGCATGCATCAACTCATTTTACTAAATGATGCTTCAAATATATGGCACCTAACAGTTCACAGTAGTTAACCCCTTGAGTGCCCATGACGAGATGGTCTCGTCATGGGCCGCGGTTGCGCTGTGCCCATGACGAGACTATCTCGTCATGAACCCCGCCCGCTAATTCAACGCCCGGCACAGGGCGGGGAAAGGGCGGGGCACACAAGGGGTTAAGCAAACCATTTTTTGTTGTTACATTTTTTTGTTGGTGAACACTTTATTTTGAAAGCAAAGAACCATCAATCTTGCTTTCGAGCTTCTGCAAATATTTGCATCTAATCAGAGAGCAATTGGGGGCTTAAACTTTGCAAACATGTACAAATTTTTTTATACTGGAACCATTGTCAGTACTGCAATACGAGCTTACAACCTTTCCTTAGAGCGTTCACCCTAATAATAATGGCTTTGCATTAATGAACCATAAATACAAGTTTGAACAGCTTTAATATGGACACAAATATCACCTTAACTGCAGACATTGCACTTACCTGATCCATAACGTGGTACTGTAAACTGGCAGCTAAAGGTTTTTTGTGTTTCAAGTAGTTGAGCCTATTTGTCCAAAGACAAAATCATCATGAAATCATGTTGTTGTCCTTGTCTCCTAACAATATGTCTTGGGCGTCGGGCTATAACAATTCCACACCCCTGTAGAATGCAGCAGGTTGAGGGAAGCTGCAGAGTGATATGTTTGCGACTCTTATCTTGCAGACTCCTTTTGATTCTGGAGACGTGGTCTACAGGGCAGGTATGGTACCGGATATGTAGGTTTAAATATTGTGCTGCAAGGATATCGTAGCAAAAATATAAACAAACAATATCAATAAGACAAGTAAAGTCTTTTTAGCAGTTATATTGCCAAGTATTGAACCTGTCGGGCTAGCCTCCATTACTTTCATATCATGACCTCCTGCATTATGTCAGATTCTGGTTCACACATAGCGATTGCATATTTTGTCTCCTCAAATCTTGCAACCCTTGAATGAATTGTTTTCATATCCTTCTTGGCATTTTAGAGCTTGCATCCGATGGCGGTAATGCTCAGCCAGACTTGGAGAACATCAATAAATTCCTAAACACATTAGTAAATTAGACTACAACAGAAAAAAAGGCTCTGTCAGCACTTGACACCATGGATCCTGGTCTGGATGTCCAATGGGACTGAATGTAACTTATGTTTAATTCTCCAGGATACAAACTCACATAGGTTATGATGTACACCAGAGAATGCATGTAGAATTGTTCATTGTTAGATGGTTAGGTGTTGCATTTGAAAGCTGAGTCAGAATCTTTTTTGTATGAGAAGCTAAAGTGAGTTTTACCTTAGGCATCAAGAACTAAGTTTTTTGTAGTGCTATAATATTTATTAAAAAAAGTAACATTGAAGAATATGTGGTTACATTTTTTAACTGTAAAGAAGATGTGCCATTCTTTATTTTCATTTATCCCTTTTGCTCTTGAATTAGTTAATGTGACATAAGTGAGTAGTCTGGATTTTGTGTTTTTAAATAAGTGTCTTTGTTGTAATGTTTGATAGTGGATTCTTGCTCTCAGATTGTCATTGGAGGGTGGTCTCCAAGCAGGATTCCACCTTCTGAGTCCTTTCAGGCAGGTTAAATCAGTGTCGAAAGAATTTCAATGCAGTCCCTTGAATTCTTGGCCTCCCTCATGCTTCACTCTGTTGCAATTAATTGATTACAAGCGACCGGGAGCTGAGAGCGGCTCAGAGTGGGCGGAAGCGGGGGTTCGGTTCAGCCGAGCTAAGCCTGTTTTCAAGTTTTGCTTTGTGTAATTCAACCCCGTTCAGGCCCACAATATTCCGCCATTAACAGCTTATTGCGGCGTCTTCCTCATCTTCCGGCAGCAGGACTGGGCCGAGGACGCTGAGGACTGCCGTAGAGAGCAGTCAGTGCCGCAAGAGTAGAACCGAGGCCCGGACTGAGGACTCGAGGACGCTGAATTTGAAAAGTCCAGAGTAGCGCGCACATCCTCCACGTGGGTGAGGGTCCCTTTGTTGTTGCTGCCGAGGTTTTGCCACTTGCTGCACCTTCTTACCAGGACTCTTGCTGGCTGTAGTACCCTGGTGGGACGAGGTCGCAAGGCTAAAATCGCCGCTCTGCCGCCGCTAGCACTCGGGAGGAGGACTTCAACTCCCAGAGTGCCATCTTCGGGCTCCAGCAGCCGCGAGTGAGGGGGAGGCGTGACACCGCGCATATAGCGCTGCCTCATCCCCCGCGGCGCGCCGGCCCATCTGTGCCCGTCTGAGACCGACAGAGGCCGGGCTGGGCCATATCTCTTGGCTTCTACCATTTAAGCCTGTTTTGCACCCGATACTTGGACAGCTGGTCATCGAGTCCCTGTACCTACGAAAGGAGGTAGGCTTGCACCAACACCTACCATATAGACACTGTTGGAACATTTTTAATGGGCATTGGCACTTAAACCTTGTGTTGGGAGGAAGGTTTTCCCTGGACTAAGCGCTGGACACATACCAAGATCCAAATACGAGCAAGAAGTATCCCTTGTTCTACCTGCTCACATGCTGTTTAATTTTATTCTATTTATACATTTATGCTCGTATCTGTTTTAACTTAGTCCTGGTACTATCAAAGTCACCCAAAATTATGGGGAGAAGAAAGGCTCAGACGGGGACCGCTAGTGCTAAACCTGTGGATAGCTCTTCCTCTACTGTCATTACAATGGACTCTTTCTTGCAGAGAGCAGCCACTCTTATTGACAAAGAGATTGAGCTTGTAAATAGACGTCTTTCTAGATCCCTTTCTAACCACTTGTTTTCATCTGCACCCAGATCCAGTATACCCCTTGTTGAATCGTCACTTGTCTGTTCTGACAGCTGCCAGGGATTGCCTGTAGTATCTTCTGCCACAGAAGTTTTACCATCTGTAAATGAAGCTCTTCCACTAGTGCCGCCTCTGACCCCGCACAGATCTCTCTCCCCAGTCATTATAATTGATAGAAGAGGTAGTACTGTTCCATCTCAAAGGAAGGACAGCACTACCATATCGAATCCTACGATCACCCATCCGCTCTTCCAGCCTAGTTCATCTACTGGCCAGGGGAGTATAAAACGTAAACTTCCAACCATTGGGGGTAAAGCAAAAAGACCAAAACCGACCCCGGTCCCTAAATCTTCCAATAAATCCTTGGTGTCCAAAATGGCAGCCAAAGACCTAGATACAACGGTTACCAAGGCATTCTAAGATATAATGACCATCTTGTTGGACACCAAATTGAGCCCGATTTTGGAGAGGGTGACGGCAATTGAGAAAAGTCTTGCAGGGGGGACTCAATCTAGCATTCGTTTAAATAGTAGAGTCACAATCGATTTAGTTACAGTAGCCAAATCTGGTCCAGGCACACCTAAAAATCTCACTAAATCATATGGAGCACAGCAGTTCACACAGCGACATGCGGCACTGTTAACCCACGGGGAGATAGATGGCCAAAGGGGTGGCCAGACTCCTCGCAGGTCCCTAGCTGCTCCCTCGTATAGGCGGGATCCTCAAACTATCGCAGGCCAGTCAGACGGCCCTGTGGTATTACCAGGGGAGTTTTGCCAGAGTCATATTACCATCAATCTTCCCCCAGAATCCACACCTTATGTAGTGGTCTTGGGAAACGTCCCGCCTCTTCGCTCAGATGTGAAAGAGAACTATAACAGCCTAAAAAACAAGGTACTCCTCTGGCTAACAGCCCCGGGGTGGAACGTAGCATAATATGGTACGTCGAGTGGCTTGGGTGGGCAGTTCCAAAAAGTTTGGAGGGGGTGACTGTGTTATAGATAACTTTAACAGGGCCTCCGTAGCAGAAAGAATCCTTTCAGGTGTTGTTCATGCTGGTCAGTCAACTCACGGATCCACAATACAGGCATTTCCATTGGGTTTCTTTTATAGAACCGAACCTCATGGGTACCAAACGGGGAACAAGGATAGGGAACCCACACAAGCCGGATGGCTCAACAAAAACCCTGTAGGCAACAACCATGGGTTTTCACAACCATCGTACATGACCAGTCATCCATGGGGGCCCTACTCTGCTCCTGCCGCGTCTCCGACCCCAGTACTAGCTAATAGATTCTCTATGTTATCAGGGTTGGAGGAATGCGTTTGACTGGACACCCCTGATGAGACCGTAGCAGAGCCAATGTACCGATGGAGGGCCCACTTAACCCCGATGATCGAGACAGAGATATTGCAAACGTTTCCCGTTCCATCACCACAAATAGATGCGATGCCCCCCGAGATGGACAGTAACGTTATATTCTGAAATATAGCAGGCCTGGCAGACAGATTTCAGGACCCTTTATGGCAACAGTTTATTAGGCAATTCTTAGTAATTTAGGAGACCTGGTCAGTGGGCGGCAACCTGTTTTTGGAAGACTTTAAAAGTTATTGTGTCCCTGCCTCCCCTTCAACTAGTGGTAGAGCCAAAGAAGGATTGGTTATCTATATTTCCCTGGCTGTCGATTGCCAGGTACAAACTTGCCCCCCTCTTGGCCATGGCCTACAGCCCATCACACTCAAGAAGGGGAATAATAAAATGACCCCGATTCATTTTTATAACACACCAAACAGTTAAAAGGGGGAAGGTAATGTTATCCAGCTGAGTCACCACCTAAGGAGGTTATGTGATCACAGCTTACACCCCATGATGGTGCTCGGAGATTTTAACATCCACCCCTGTGGCGACCCAAACACCATGAATATGTCTGATATGGGATGCCACAGAATGGGGGGGTTTCATTTTGAACATTCACCACAGGGGGATGAATTAAACAATCTAGTCAACAAATTTGACCTGCTGACATTGATGTCCCTCTCTGCCCCAAATAGTAAGAACGTAGCTCCCACCTTTAAAGGAGAGGTACTGGATCTTTTATAGACCACATTCTAGTCTCTTCTCCATCTCAGTCCCTCTTTCGGAGGTTTACCATCAAGGATACTGGTTACAGCGATCATAATCCTCTCTGTGTATATCTCTGTGGTGTATTTCTATCCAGTAAACCCAGCGGAAGGGTAAAAGGAATTATGAGACCTACAGACGGTGGGCGCCGTCTTAAATGGTGCCAGATTGATCCAGATAGTTTTTACAGGGAGGTGAGAGCATGATGTGTAGCTGAACTTGCCCTTTGTGCCCAACTGGAGAGTCTGCCAAGGAATGTTCTCAGTGCATTCAGTTCCATCTCACGTAAAGTAGGGGAACTTTTGAGGGCTCCAAACTGTAAGGTATTTAACTCAAACCCAAGATGGTTTGATTCCTCCTGTTCTCAGGCAGCACGCAAGTTAAAGGAGGCCCTGAAAGTAGTCCCGAGAAATCCCCCACACATACAGGCCTGTCGTACAGGATATAAGCAGGCCCTAGCCACCCGCAAGAGAGCATTGAAGGAGGAGACATGGAGGGAGCTGCTAGCGTTCAGCACACTAAGGAACGGTACACGGTTCTGGGGCATCGTCAACAGACCCCTGTTCTCTGATGATACAAGTAATACCCTAAGCTCCAACATCACAGAAGAGGAATGGGTGGCCCATTTTCAATCCATGTGTTCTACGGGTTACCACGACCCGTCTCCTCCGACAAGAAATACTGACCATTTGGTCTTTGAGATATCAGAAGTAGAGGTGGGAATTGTGGGCTTAACCAGTAACAAGGCTCCGGGCCCAGACGGCATTCCGCAGGACCTTTATAAATCAGATCCTTCCTTCTGGGCCCCGATCCTGATGGCTGTATTGAATGCAGCGGCCAGGGACGGTAGCCCCGAATCATGGGCCATATCTACCATTGTGCCAGTGTTCAAAAAGGGGGACCAAAACAGTATGCACTGGTATCGGCCAATCTCTCTCATCGACTCTGTAACCAAGGTGGTGGGAGGGGTATTGCAAAGATTATCTTCGGGGGCAGAGGAGCGTAATATCATCGCCGATACCCAATATGGGTTTCGTGCAGGGAGATCCACGGTGGCCCAATGTCTAAACTTGTACTTGATTCTTGGTAAGTACGCGATGGCCCGCCCAGGCACGATCTACATCGCCTTCATGGACCTATCATCCGCGTTTGACTATGTAAATCGAGATAAACTGTGGCAGTCCATGAGGGCCATGGGGGTGGAGGCCTCTATCGTGGACTTCCTAATGGACCTGCATCGGGACACTAAGGCAAACATTAGATATGCACAGGATCTCCGGGGTTTCCAGGGAATTTAACATCGAAAGAGGGGTGAGGCAGGGCTGTATTTTGGCCCCTTTCCTGTTCAACCTATATATTAACGATCTTGAGGGAGCCCTGGTATCTACGGGGGCTCATTTTCCGCATGTGGGTTGCCGGGGCCTCCCAGTCTTCCTATATGCGGATGACGCCATTTTGATAGCGAGAACTGCTAGAGGACTTCAATTCTTATTAGATGCTTTTCTGAACTTTATGGGGTCTCGAGATCTAGAGATCAATAATGCAAAATCCTATATCATGCAGGTAGGGGTCCGTCCAACGAAAACGTTTTCTTTCTTTGTAGGCTCTACGAAGGTCCCCAAAATGTAATTTTTTTCGTATCTGGGTGACGTGTTTGACGACCGCCTGAAGTGCGGGCCCCTTATCACAAGGAAAAAGGGGGAGCTCACGCGAATAACTGCCGCTATTTTCAGCTTTGCTGCTAAGATGGGCAAGCGCCCAATTGCAGCTTTGCTGAAAATTTACCAGGCGAGGGGCGTGTCAGCTGCATCTTATGGTAGTGCAGTGTGGGGATATACCACCGCAGACGCGCTACAGGTGGCAGAGAACAACTTTTTAAAGCGCCTGCTGGGAATGCCAACTGGCTTATCGAATTTGATAGCCCACGAAGTACTGGGGGCCCCTTTTCTGTGTGATACACACTGCCATTGCGCCCTTTAGTGTTTTGGCTTAAGAGCTGGCCAAACACAGAACTAAAACTTACCCAGCAGATCCTAATGGACTGTATGTCCTTGGAACATATGTCCAGAATTCCCTGGCTGAAGTATGTTAAAGGTTGCTTCTCTGAGTTGGGTCGCCCAGAACTCTTTCTAAAACCCTCAACCATAACAAAAAAGGATGTTGAATTGGTCAAAAAAGCATTAATTTGCACAAGGAAACTTGAAAGGGATGAACAGGAACTACGTAAACCAAGCGTCCGTAAATTTCTGACCCTAAAAACCCACCCACTGACAGAGCCATACCTCTTGGGAACACTGAACACATATGAGCGGTTTTTATTGTCTAGGTTTCGTCTTGATTTTTTTCATCTTTTAATTGCCGCCCCGAAATGGAGTAGCAGAGGTCAGGTGTTAGCACCCTGTGGCTGCGACAACCTGTCTCCACAGGATCTGCTACACTAAATGTTCCTCTGCAAATTCTCTGAAGTACCTCGGAGACATTTTATTCTCCCCCTCCTTAAGAGGCTTGATTTTAACCAGGTTCGCCCAGCACTTTTGTATTTGCAGCTGTTAAAACCAGACTGTATCATTTTTATTGTAGGTTACCTGAAATCGCTGGTGAGAACCAGGGCCTGCTTGGAATATTGGTCACTTTAGGGGAAGGAGGTACTCATAGTTTTAAAGTGTGCTTCTAGTGTGTTCTCTTTTTGATGCATTGAAACTTGCTTACCGCACCTGTCATGTTTTACCTGTGATTCTTCTTGTTTTAAGGTTGTGAATTCTAAAATTTTTTAATGTATATCTTTATGGGATGTGTATATTTATTGTGACTTTTATGGTTTTTACATTGTAAAACCGAATAAAGTTGAATGAAATTATTACAATTGTGAAATGTTTTTTTATAGTTCTCATTTGATGTGCACAATCTTGTAGATAGTCTCCCAACACCCCAATGTGATGTACAACCCTCTGTTACGTCCTCTGCACGCTAGTCAGAAATCACTCTGCTGTAACCAGCAGAGGGATGTCCTTTTTACTTTTTCAGCCTCTGGAGATGGTGAAGAGCTTCCCCGCCTGACTGAGACATTTTTTGTTTTTCAGTGTAATGACTATTTGTGCGCAGACAAAGTGATTGGGTCATTTCACTTTCACTGCCTACGTGCATGTGGGCTATCTCCGCCCAGAGCACCTAGGCAGACAGGAGAGGTATCATTGGAAAGGGGAGAATCTCCATTCCTAGTGGATCTCTGCTTAGGGCTTGCCGCAGGAGGGTGATCACCCAAGCAGAGACCTACCACTAGACACCGTGGGGAGAGGGCAGCGGCATCTCGAGAAAAGACCTTTACTCCCTTCATTATTCTATGGGCGTATTCAGTCTTTCTGCCTCCCCTGGGGGACAGATGGGGGCAATAGCCCCGATCTGCCTCCCTGGAGAGGGGGGGCAGAAACCACACTAGGCACCAGGGATGTTTTTTTTAAAAAAACTTTTTATTGGTTTTCTCATAACATATATAACAATCTTTGGCATTGCTTACAGTGAGGATCATTCCGAGGGATTTTGTTTTTAATATGTAGGGGTGGAGGCTGCTCAAAATTGGCATGCCAACAGATAGGGGTTATTACCCCTGATCTGCCGCCCCAGGGATTTTTTTTTATTTGTGAAAGAGGGACATGGACTGCTCACAATGGGCAAAACCATGCCCCCACCCAAATAACTTAAAACAGAAGTCTTTCTGCCGCCCCCCCCCCCCCCCCCCCCCCCTCCGGGGCAGCTTGGGGCACTAGCCCACTAGGCACCAAGGATTTTTTTTATTGACTATGTAGGGGCTGCCCAAAATGGGCATGCCCATGCCCCCACCCCCAAAAAAATAACCAAGGGGGGCAGTATACCCGCTAAGCACCAGGGAGCATTTACTTATTTATTGCCAGATGTGGGACGGGAGGTGTCCAGAATGAGCATGCCAATGCCCCCAACCCACTCAGAAATTAATTGACAGTCTGAGGGTAATAGCCTACGATCTGCCCCGGGGGGCAGAAAGCCCACCAGGAAGGTTTTGGTAGTTCAGCGGTGGGGGCTGTCCAGAATGGGGATGCAAAGGACCCCAACCTAAAAAGGAAATAGCCTCCGTCTTTCTTTCTCCCCTGGGGAAGACAGATGGGTGCAATAGCCCCCAATCTGCTCCCCCAGGGGGGCAGAAAGTCCACTAGGCACCAGAGATATGTTTATGGGCATGTCAGTGAGCGGCCCCTTAGGCATGGGTCGCTCCCCCTTTTTTTTTTTTTTTGTGCACACCTTTAGGCCACTTCTGTACCCCTTTGGGGGCAGATCAGTGATATTTTTAGGTTAATCGGGGCGACCACCCCTAGATACTAGCAAAAGCTTCTATCTGTGTGTACTGGCGTTTGGCTGGCTGTGTGTGAACCTGCATTTTGCTGGCGGTGTTTGTGAACCTGCATTTTGCTGGCTGTCTGTGTGTGAACCTGCATTTTGCTGGCTGTGTGTGTGAACCTGCATTTTGCTGGCTGTGTGTGTGTGTGAACCTGCATTTTGCTGGCTGTGTGTGTGTGAACCTGCATTTTGCTGGCTGTGTGTGTGTGAGCCTGAATTTTGCTGGCTGTGTGTGTGTGAACCTGCATTTTGCTGGCTGTGTGTGTGTGTGAGAACCTGCATTTTGCTGGTTGTGTGTGTGAACTTGCATTTTGCTGGCTGTGTGTGTGTGAACCTGCATTTTGCTGGCTGTGTGTGTGTGAACCTGCATTTTGCTGGCTGTGTGTGCGTGAACCTGCATTTTGCTGGCTGTGTGTGCGTGAACCTGCATTTTGCTGGCTGTGTGTGCGTGAACCTGCATTTTGCTGGCTGTGTGTGCGTGAACCTGCATTTTGCTGGCTGTGTGTGCGTGAACCTGCATTTTGCTGGCTGTGTGTGCGTGAACCTGCATTTTGCTGGCTGTGTGTGCGTGAACCTGCATTTTGCTGGCTGTGTGTGTGTGAACCTGCATTTTGCTGGCTGTGTGTGTGTGAACCTGCATTTTGCTGGCTGTGTGTGTGTGAACCTGCATTTTGCTGGCTGTGTGTGTGAACCTGCATTTTGCTGGCTGTGTGTGTGTGTGAGAACCTGCATTTTGCTGGCTGTGTGTGTGTGAGAACCTGCATTTTGCTGGCTGTGTGTGTGTGAGAACCTGCATTTTGCTGGCGCTGTGTGAACCTGCATTTTGCTGGCGCTGTGTGAACCTGCATTTTGCTGGCTGTGTGTGTGTGTGTGAACCTGCATTTTGCTCTCTCGTTGTGTGTAAGTACCTGCATTTTGCTGGCTGTGTGTGTGAACCTGCATTTTGCTGGCTGTGTGTGTGTGAACCTGCATTTTGCTGCCTGTGTGTGTGTGTGAACCTGCATTTTGCTGGCTGTGTGTGTGTGAACCTGCATTTTGCTGGCTGTGTGTGTGTGAACCTGCATTTTGCTGGCTGTGTGTGTTTGTGTGAGCCTGCAATTTGCTGGTGGTGTGTGTGTGTGAACCTGCAAGTGTTTGTGTGAGCCTGCAATTTGCTGGTGGTGTGTGTGAACCTGCAATTTGCTAGCTGTGTGTGTGTGTGTCTGCGATTTGCTGGCAGTGTGTGTGCGTGTGAACCTGCATTTTGCTGGCTGCGTGTGTGTGAACCTGTATTTTGCTGGCTTTGTGTGCGTGAACCTGCATTTTGCTGGCTGTGTGTTTGTGTGAACCTGCAATTTGCTGGCGGTGTGTGTGTGTGTCTGCGATTTGCTGGCAGTGTGTGTGCGTGTGAACCTGCATTTGCTGGCTGCATGTGTGTGAACCTGTATTTTGCTGGCTGCGTGTGTGTCAACCTGTATTTTGCTGGCTGCGTGTGTGTGAACCTGTATTTTGCTGGCTGCGTGTGTGTGAACCTGTATTTTGCTGGCTGCGTGTGTGTGAACCTGTATTTTGCTGGCTGCGTGTGTGTGAACCTGTATTTTGCTGGCTGCGTGTGTGTGAACCTGTATTTTGCTGGCTGCGTGTGTGTGAACCTGTATTTTGCTGGCTGCGTGTGTGTGAACCTGTATTTTCCTGGCAGCGTGTGTGTGAACCTATATTTTGCTGGCGGTGTGTATGGATTTGCGCTTGACTGGCAGTGTATGTGGACTATCACTTGGCTAGTGGTCTACGTGGATGGCACTTGTCTGGCTTTGTGCTTGGACTGTTACATGGCTGGCGATGTGAATGGATGGCGCTTGGCTGACGTGTGGCTTGTGTGTATCCTCCAGCGTTTTATTACCCCGAATCCTGTGCAAACCTCAAATTTAGTTAAAGTCATACTTTCCTCACATTTCAGTGTGGAAAAGTTGTGGGATCGGCACAAATTTCCAACCTTCCATCCTTCTCCTCAGTCTCCTGGTAAAAATGATACCTCACTTGTGTTAGTACCCAAAGCAGAGAACCTAAAAACGTATTAAATGTAAAACTGAGGAGGAACCGAAGTGAGCCTAAAAGGGCAGGTTTTTTCTTTTCCATAAGTTCTTAGGCTGGCTCTGCTTTGGGCATATTGTAAAAAAGAGGGTCCGTTTTCACAGGAAAAATGTGATCTATCCATGTTGAGTTTTGGGCAGTTTGCTGTTGCGGGCACTAGGTTTTTCTATAGTGAGGTACCTTTTTATCGTAACACTTGGGGGAACCCAGAATAGTAGAACAAGTGTTATTACCATTTGTCTTTCTATGCATTTCTGCCTTCCAAATGTAAAACGGTGTGTAAAAATTACCCTCTAATTCACATGCGCCAATTCTAGCGCCGAGACGCCTACGGGTATTCGTTCGCGCTTTATAAATGCCAAAATAAATAAATAAATAAATAAAACATGCTAAAATGGGTACCCACAAATTCAGAGATGCACACATAACCACTACTTCTAAACACTTTTTTATAATTTGCCAAATTAATTACTGTATACCTTGTAAACGCGTTTGACGCATCGAATGAGCGCGCCGTTGAACACGGAATTTTGTTGGAGTATCTTACACTAGGTGAGCCTCGGTGGTCTGGCTTGGAACTCGCTTTTGTATAATTATGGGTGCTTGGCAAGCGGTGGTACGTCACGGACAGTTTCCTTTGGTATTCGTTTCAGGATAATAACGGACCTTTCTAACTATTGGAGTGGCTGTCTTTGAACCGCGTGGAGGCTCTGACTGTAAGCGGTGGCTCTAATTGTAGGCTTTTGTGGAACCCAACACGATGTTTGTAACTTAATAGCTACAAATATTTTCTCTCGTGTTTTCAGAGCGACGTATCTTTCAGCTTTCGCAATGTAGCACGGTAAGATACCGATGCAATGGCTCTACATTCATCTCTATTTACGAATTTAGGAGACCCTTTGGACTTTGCATGTTACTCGTGCGGCACTGTAGCACTTGGTATACACACTGAAGTAGGTTTAGACCTCCTGCTGCTGAACGGTGAAGGGGCTCTCTTACACTTTTCCTTTTCTTTCTTCGTTGACTTTACTTATTTACTTCACTGAGTGCAAATCCTAACAGAAAATTTTATTTTGTAGAATCAGCATCTCATTTAGACATTTGTCTGTTTTATGTTGTAGCTCCATACGGAGGATCTCAAGATACAACCACCAAATACTTCTGTTTACTGTTCTTTTGATCTCTTATCCCCTGACGAAGGGTTTACATTAACCCGAAATGCATTGGGACTAATTTTGATTTTTTGAACTTGTAAATTTGTAAATTCAGTCAATTATGATTTTTCTTTGTATAACATGGCATTAATGGATAATGTTTGTGTTTTGACATTTAAACTGATTGTATTTGAACAAGTAATATTGATTTAAAAAATGCAATGATTTGATCTAATTTTGATTTTGTTGAACTTAACTCTAATATAAATGTTTTTTTGATTCATACCAAGAAAGTGTGTGTACATTTGTAAAGACATTTTTGTCTCTAGCTGTGCTTCACGCAGGTTATGGTTTTCCACGAACTCGTTTTTGTTAGTGGCAGAAGTTAAACATCTTCCACGGTTGGGGGTAAAAGTGGTTGAAGGAAAAGTGAACTTGTAAACGCTCAACAGATTTTCGCATGAGTAAATCTTGAACTGTTTATTTGCTCGTGCTAAAAAGTAGTTCACAAATATTTTCTAGGAGAATGATTTCCTGGCCTACTTCTGTAAATTCATGAAAGCCATAAATTTGCACTAATGCAAGGACATACATCATGGGTGCAATTTTGTGACTTTATTTAAGAATTGGTCCCTTAATTAGGTCTGGAGTTAACCAAGACATTTTGCTTTTATTAATGTTATATTTGTCTTTACATCAACTAGTTTCTGCTCTTTCACAAGGAGCTGTCCGCACACAGTCGTTTTGCTCAGTGCCAAGGGCTACTGTGACAATGTGTGCTTTTTGAGATTGAAGTTTTTTTTGTACTTTTGGCTTGGCAGCTCCTGCAAAGTTTTACAGAAGCCACATCAAAACAAGACACGCACTGACAAAACCAAAAGGCTGACCACCAATATCAGACCTATTGGTTTTGCCAATGCTTGCATGTTTTAATTTTCCCATTATTTCGTTGATACTGACTGCACTGATTTTTCCATTATGAATATTTTTGGGAAATACTGGCGTGCATCAACACATTTTACTAAATGATGCCTCAAATAAATGTGAACTACAATTTCACAGTAGCTCAGCAAAACGTTTTTTTTTTTCTTCAAGTTGCATTTTTTTTGTGTGAAATCTTTATTTTGAAAGCAAAGGATGATCTTTCTTTCAAGCTTCTGCAGAGATTTACATTGAATTAGAGAGCATTCTGGGGGAATTGTATTTAGCCTCATATTATTAAACTTTGCACACGTGTATACACATTTTTTGCTGAAACCACTGTCAGTTGTTGAGTCCGAGCTTACGACATTTCCTTAGAACACTCACCCTAATAAGAGAGGCTTTGTATTAATGAAACATAAATACAAGTTCGAACAGCATTAACATATGGACACAAACAATTCCTTAACTGCAGATAATGTCCTTCCCTGATCCCTAATGTGGTACTGTAAACTGGCAGCCAAAGGGTCTGTGCTGCAGGGGGTTGGACCTACTTCTCCCAAGGACAAAATAAACCTCAAAACTTGTTGTCCTTGACCCTAAACAATATGTCCTGGGAGTCGATCTATAGCAATGTAACACCCTTGATCCAGGCACTTGCCGGTCCCGCAGGCTCATTCGGACAGCTAGGTCTTGCGGGCCCTTTGGAATTCAGGAAGTGAGGTGATGGTCCGGAGCTGTGATGGGAGGCTCTTCCAGGTCTTAGCTGTGATGTAGGAGGAGCTTCTTCCACTTCTGCTTTGGTAGATGCGGGGGGAGTGGGCCAGTGAAAGGGAGGCAACGCGTAATATCGACGGTTGATGGAAGTTCAAGCAGTCATTGATGTAGGTGGGTCCTTAGTTGTGTAGAGCCTTGTCTGCGTGTTAAGCAGCTTGAATTGGCACCTCTACTGCATAGGGAGCCAGTGGAGTGGCCCGGGGTGGGGTGTGATGTGGGTTTGTCAGGCAAATTCGAGGATGAGTCTGACTGCGATGTTCTGTATGGTTTGAAGTCTCTGTAGGAGGTGTGCGGCGATTCCTATGTAGAGAACATTGCCATAGTCCAGCCGGCTTGTGAAGAAGGTCTGTGTCACGGTGTGTCTCGTTCGCGGGGCAAGGTATTAGAACATCTTGCGTAGCATGCGCAGCGTGAAGAAGCAAGAGAAGATGCCCTCGGTCTGTGATTTCATGGTGAGCTTGTTGTCGATCATGATTCTGAGGTTTCTGATGTGATCAGAGGCTGTGGGTGTGTGTCCTAGGTCTGATGGCCTCCAAGATCATTTCATGGGTAGCTGCTGTTGCCTAAGATCACTACTTCTTTTTTTGGTCTTCAGCTGCAGGCAATTGTTCTTCATCCGGTTGGCGATGCTTGTCATGCATCAGTAGAAGGTGGTCCTGGTGGTGATATGGTCATCGGTGAGTGTGAGGATAAGTTTAGTGTCATCTTGCATAGTGTATAATGTTGAGACCATGACATTTGCAGATATTGGCCTGCATGGTCATGTATGCGTTGAAGAGTGGGGCTGAGGGATGAGCCCTGGGGGACACCGCAGACAATATCCTTGAGTTCGATTGGAAAAGGTGGTAGGTGTATCTTCTATGTTCTTCAGGTGAGGAAGGAGGTGATCCATCTGATCGTGTCCCCTTTGGATCCCAATGTAGTGGAGTCTTTTTATTAGCGTGTGGTGGGGTATGGTGTTGAAGGCTGCTGAGAGGTCAAGAAGGCTCAGAGCTGCTGTTTCTTCTTGGTCAAGGAGGGTTCTTATGTCGTCAGTGGGTGCAATCAGGCGGTCTTGGTGCTGTGATTGCTGTTGAAGTCGGATTGGGAGCCATTGAGCAGACCCCCCAGGATATTGCGGCATTGATCAGCAAATTTAGCGGCACAAATATGGAAATTTAGCGGCACAAAAATGGAAATTTAGCGGCAATTTTGCAGCACTTTATGTTACTCCTAATCATTCATTTTCAGCCTGAAATCAATGGAAACTGTTTTAGCAGAGTATTCCACTTTGAATTAGGCATGTTTAAAGTGTCTGTAGCTTTACAGAAGCACAGCTCCAGTCCTAACCTCATAGGAGGGAGCTGTATTTCCCCCTGGGATGTTCTAGCACCCATGTATGCACCCCTGCCGGGGCACCGCTGACTCCTGGATCCGTGAGGCAGGACACCTCTTCCTCAGGCACCCAAGAGACAGCTGGAGAACATACTAGCTGAGAGTTGTTGCTCATGAGTTCTCTGAATGTGACTTGTGACAATCACTTGCATTTGGTAAAACGGTATGAAGTTGGGAAGAAGTCTTTCAGGGCTAAAAGTCAGAAATTGAACCTCTGTTTTTTGGTTAAAGACTACAGTCTCTGTTCTGAGAGGGTTCGGTTTGAAGATGAAATCTGGAATTGTATTACTTCGAGAACTTTTCAGCCAACAGATATTGAATGGAGATTTGATTTCTATACTAACACAGAAGATTCAGGGGGTTGCAGTGCGAGGGGTTGGGTCCCAGTGGACATTGAATCCGAGAGACTAGTAACAGAACTTAGAGAACAGCAGCTCACCAGGGGGCACTGGGTTTAAATGACCCCCAATAGTCCTAGCAAAGCTAACCGTCCCTCAAGAAAGCATGAAAAGGAGAATTAAAAGAACAAATTAATATTTGCATAGTATGCCTTATGAAATACGTAACAATCCTGCTGATTTAATGCTCCAATATCTACTATTAATTTCATGTATTCATTTATCAGAGAGTGGGCATGGTCCAGGAAGTTTTCAATGTGCTGTACAGCAAGGGGCAAACATAGTGTAGTTATTGCACAGTGATATACTGGGTATATCCAAGCAAATACACATGCGTACAAAGAAATAACTGTTTATATTATAAAGAAAAATGCACAAAGATATGAATAGTTTATGAACGAATTAGAGAAGAGATGTATCTTTACAACACAGCAGAAGTGAATAGTTGAGCTCATAACATATTGTTTTTGCCAGGGAAGTGGCTCAGGGCTGATAAAGGCTGGTATAAGCCTTGTCCTCCAACCTTCTTTATTTTTCTCTCTTTTTCAAATTCGAACATTCCAGCCTCAGTGGGCGGAATGTTCTTACATCAGTATAGTCCTTCTGCCTCGGGCTATACTGATTGTTAAAGGTCCTCTCCTTTGGTAGGTCAGTTCAGGGAATTTAAGGACCCTTATATGACTGGGCAGTGGTCTTTAAGGCTGTGTTACCTGACTGGAAGTGGGCATTCCCTCGTTTGCGTGGGCCCTCGACTCATGCTAATGAGGGAATGCCCATGTAACTGTGCCCAAGATGTATTGCTGACACTCACCCAGGGGTAAAATAGGTTTGTGTGATGCTAGGGACATAGGGAGTGAGTACGTTTAGCTGGTTTTATGATTTTTTAACTGGTTGGATGTATTTGTATATAGATAATTTTGTGTTTATGTTTGCAGCATACATTTGTTAGCCTTATTTTTCGTGAGTGTGTAGTTTTGGAATTTATATTGTCGAACGTTTTGGCTTTGGCCAGAAAAGAGCCTTTGCAAATGTCAATTGTTAACAGCCAGAGCGATACTTGGGAAGAGCAAAAGGAACAGAGGAGTCGTTTGAATACATTGATGCCATGGAATAGGTTGATACCACTGTTGACAATAAAAGAGTTATAGAATATGGTGGCTCCTTAAAGTAGTTTCATACACAAAAGTTCATGATTTTGTATTGCTCTCAACACAGTAGTTTTCCCTGATAACCGCTTGCTTCGGTCACTGGGCTCTCACGCATGTTGACTTCACTGTGTCTGCCAAGCCAGGTTTGCTCTATACAAGACAATGGCGTTTTCCAAATTTCGCGGGCAGTTTTGTAAAAATCGCGGCATTTTTACAAAACTGCCGATTTCGCGATTTTTTTGCAAATCGCGATATCCTGGAGGGTCTGATTGAGTAGCTTGTTTTTCTTCAGGTGTGTTGTGAGTTGTTTGTTGATCATCTTTCAGTACCTTTGCTGGGAACGGGAGCAGGGAGATTGGGCGGTAGTTTTTGGGTGTACCAACTGGCCATTTTGGAGGATCTTCTCTGCTTGTTGCTCTTGTTGGGGACGATGCTGTCAGCGCAGTTGGTGATCCAGGCATTTAAGTTCCTAATTCCCTGTTCCAGGTTAGCACCGGCAGCTGAGTAGGAGTTATTGAGGGTATCCATCCAGCTGGTCTCTGAAATTTTGTTCCAGGTGCGGTGGGGGGCACTGGCAATCTTGGGGAAGGTGGTATGCTGGCTGGAGTTGCTGAAGTGGCCTGTGGAGTGATCAGACCATGTGAGTACTGCGACATGGCTGTATTTGGAACAGTTGATGGAGGTGAAGATGGGGTCCAGCATGTGTCCAGCAGTGTGTGTGGGGTCATGGACGATCTGGGCCAGTCCGAGACTGCTCATACTGTCGAGGAGGTGTACTGTGTTGTTGTCGTTAGGGGTTGTCAATGTGAAAGTTGAGGTGGCAGGATAGATGTTGACCTTTGAGTACAGGGCTAGGGGTGCAATGAAGTCTACTCTGATGTTGCTAAAGCATGGACCATGGATTCCGTATGCAAGGGCGCCTCTGATGGTTGTCTTGTCGTCAGTGTGGAACTTTTAGTTGAGGTGTTCCATGGGGGTTGTGGTATTGGTGGTGGTGGTGCACTGTATAGTCTCTGTGGATGATGGCTGTTCCCCCTGGCTTGTTGGTGCGGTCCTTTTGAGTGATTTTATACCAGTATGTGTCACTGAAAGGCAGCCAAGTATTATTTAAAAGGGGCTCTGTATTGAATGCTGTGTTTAGAACAGGAAGAATGACAAATCTACAGATAGAACCAAAAAGATCTTGTGGGCAGGTCAAACACAGAAAGGGGGGAAAGCAACAACGATGATCAATGTAACTGAGATTTAACACAAAAGCCATCCGATCTTGAGCAAGGATTTTGGTTTATGGGGAATGGTATACAGTGCTGTCTCCCGACAGTTATCTGAAGCGATCTGTAGAGTGATTTTATTTATTTTATTTATTTAAACTTGTAACGCGCAACAGCTACCCACAGTGGGTTTCCCGGCGCAGAGGGATAGACTAAAGAAGAAAAACGGACCATTGTTAGCAGCACCCTGAGACAATTAGATACCCATGCAAATCAGCAGAATAAGAATGTTTTAAGACGTTTCCTGAAAGCAAGAAAATTAGTCTCAGTTTTCAAGGAGGAAGGTAGCGCATTCCAGTATTTAGGGGCGCGGTGGGTGAAGGCCCGCCCTCCCATTTTAACAAGTTTAAATCGAGGAATGACAAAGTCACAGTTAGCAGACGATCTGAGGGTTCGATTAGGTATATAAGGTTGAACGAGGTTACGCAGATACATTGGAGCCGAGCCCTGCTTGATTTTAAAAAGATAGCATAAGGCTTTAAAGTTAATGCGGCTAGGGATCCTAAGCCAATGTAAATCGCGTAGAGCCTGCATAGCTGATTGTCTTCTCGGGATGTTACAGAGAAGACGGGCAGCAGAGTTCTGAACAACCTGGAGTTTATTAACTGTGGCCGCATCAGCACCAAGGTAGAGGACATTTCCGTAGTCCAGGCGAGAAGTTACCAATGCCTGAACAACGGTTCTCCTAGTAGATGGAGGCAGCATCCATTGAATTTTCTGGAGCCATCGTAGAGTAGTAAAACAGATGGCGGCCACCTGAGTGGCCTGCTGTCGCATGGAGAGTTTATCGTCTACGAGGAAGCCAAGATTACGGGCCACTGAAGAAGGTTGGGGGAGAGGTCCCATCTCGCTAGGCCAATGTTGAGGGCCCCATAGATCTTTCTTTTTCCCGAAAATAAGAATTTCGGTTTTGTCACCGTTTAGCTTAAGGAGATGCCTTTGCATCCACCCAGCTATACGGGACAGCCCAATTTTCAAAACCGATATATCGTTGCTTTCGCAGCTGGAAAGGGAGAAAACAATCTGGGTATCATCAGCATATGAAAAGATGGTCAGTGATTGCAAAAATTGCAAGAAAGCATGCATATTAAGGGCCCTATTACGATGTTGGGTGGAAAGCCTCTGACCAGCGGTTGAACGCTTTCAGCTTGCATGGTAGGTTTAAACTCCAACTGCGGTATTAGGATGATGGCAGTCGGAGTTTGAACCATGTCTGATTCCCTCCCGGTTTAGACGGACTCCGGCTATTCTAGAGCTAGTCAGTCTTATGGTGGAAACAGGCACCATCTCTTCTGAATGGAAAGCTGCCTGTGTTCTACCTTGCTTATAAAAAGTGTACCTGGACCAAAAGACTGTGGATAACTATTGCCCAGTGTCTTTGCTACGGCTTTTGGGCAAACTGCTTGAAGGTTTAATTGATGAACAATTAACAGCCTACATAGAAGCTAACCAAATCCTGGATTCCTCACAATCTGGCTTTGGAAAAGGCCATAGCATGGAAACGGCACTTCTGGCAGTGACTGAGTCTACGACTTGCACTTGATGCAGGAAGACCTGTCATGCTCGTGCTATTAGATCTCTTGGTGGCCTTCGACACAGTTTCCCATGTGAGGATGCTGGAGAGGCTGAGAGAGATTGGGATAAAAGGTCCGCGCTTAAATGGCTGCACCATTTTTTGGAAGACAGATATCAAACTGTCACTTTCGGCCCCTATAACTCTCACAAAATGCGCCTAGACAGAGGGGTTGTTTGAGCCCTACTTGGTTTAATATCTATGTGGCACCCGATGCTAAGATTGTAGAATCTTATGGCATCAAATAATTTCTTATGCTGATGATACCCAGCTGATGTTCACATTTGAATCCGACTTGGCTGTTCCTAAAAAGCGTTTTGCCATGGGTATATTATCCATCTCCAAGAGGATGAATGATGATTATCTCTCAACTGAATGTAGACAAGATTGTGCTATTCGTCAAGGCCACCTCTGTCTGGTCAGATGATTGGTGGCCTCTCCTACTGGGGTCTATCCCAGTTACCAAACAATCTGTGAAGACTCTTTTTATAAAAATCGACTAAGCCCTCATGATGAAAGATCCTATTCTGGTTACCACCAGATTATGCTATCAGAGTATGTGTCTTCTGCACAGAATGTTTCTGTATCTTCCTACACCTGCCAAAAGAACGCTAGTGCAAGCTCTGGTAGTTAGCAGATTAGACTACGGCACTGCTATTTTGGCGACAGCAAATGAGACACTGGTAGCCAAACTACAAGTAGTCCAAAATACGGCAGCCTGGCTTGTTCTCAGTCTTCCTCCTGGCACCTCTTCTGCCCTGTTAAAGGTACTGTACTGGCTGACAGTAGAAACGAGCATTGAAAATGCAAATAGGTCTCGCCTTTGATTAAGTTAAAGCCATTTGCTTTGCTAATGGTATTGTATAGCAAAGCAAATGGCTTTAACTTAATGAAAGGCGAGACCTATTGCATTTGAAATGTTTTTTTTTTTTTTTGTTTTTTTTGGCGAGTTGTTCCGACTGCATGCATGGTACCCGCCAAACCCAGCCGTATTCCTCAGAGTTGGTGAAACGGCTGCTGTCATTCCTTCTCATGAGGACGAAAGTGGCTTGCTGGTGACTACAGTGCACCGACGGGAGTATGGTAGTGAGAAGGGGAAAAGAATCTGTCAAATTATGTGCCCTGTTGTGAAAGATTTTTACCGCAGAGATGTTTTTTTGCAAGAATGCCATTAAAGTGCAGCGCTAAGCACTGATGGAACTCACACAGGTACTGCGCCAAGCACGCATGGTAATACACCTTCGTGTTAATTGCAAAGTGATGCAAAGTTTATATTTACCAGTTTTCAGTCAGTCCTTATCTTGGATATTTTGCAATAATGAAACGCCGAGCTTAGCAGTTCCATGGCCTGAATCTGTGTTACTCAAGATAAAATGTATAAAACGCAGGCTTTGAAAACGGTTTATCTTTCCATAAGTACTCTCGAGAAGAGCCTAAATCTCTCCAACTTTTATCTCTTCAATACAGAACTAATGCTGTAGTCTGATTGTACCAAGCTTCAATGTGCTCATGCATGTAAACTACAATCATGCACAAAGGTGCACTGGCTATATGTGTAGTGTGAATGTTTAACCAGCTGTATTGCACTGCAAGCATGGGGAGTAAATGAGGGCTTGTATCTAGGCAGTAGAAGAAACCTACAAAGAGAACTTCATTTCCTATCAACCATCTGCAAAGAAAGGGACTTCACTGTATTTCCGATCATCCATCGTACAGGAAGTGACCTAACTGGTTTCTGTTTCCCTCCCACGGCACCCTGCACTCCTCCTCTTTCCCACGAACTACTTAAAGGCAGCTGCAAAACGGATGATGAAAGGATGCATGCAGCAGGCACAGCTGCGCCTATCTGCACCTGCACTGTGTCCAGCACCAGGGACCCTGGTTCCGTCCTAAGCCCGGCTACTGTGCTGCGCTCCTCTGTGCTTTCAGGCCTGGCTGCTGCTCACCAAACTGCTGCCACACTGCACCACACAACGTTGAACAAGAGTTCACGTGTCTCTTGCAAGTTCTTATGATCAACCACTCCTACGCCTACAGCATCCCAGCAGCCCACTTGCCAATAGATTCAAACTCGCGAAATGCGAGACTTGTTGCATTGCAAATGCTTGTTTTTTCAACTATGGGAATTACTGGAAATTAAAGAGAAGAACTTTTTAATTAAAAAGTTAATACAAATACAATTTACAATTCATCATCAAATTTGTTTGTAGAGCCTCAAGAGATACAGTGGAGCTGATCTGCCACAAAGTACAATAACACAAGTATTTGCAATGCAATTGGTCTCCCATTAGTGAAAGTTGGAGTTAATGGTGTTGTAAATGACAATGTCTTTTTTTTATGCAGTGGATGTATGTAGTGTGGAGTTTAATTATATGGATTGGATTGAACTTGTTAGTTGTGGAATTGTGTTGGGTGGAATTGTGTGTGTGTGTGTGTGTGTATTTGTGTAGTGGAATTATGTGGATAGTAATTATGTGGTATGAAATTAGCTGGAATTATGTAGAATGGTATTGAGTGTTATGGAGTGTAAATATGTGTATTGGTATGTTGTCTTGTGGCGTGGTATGTATTGGAATTTAATTATGTGGACCTGTTGAATTGTGTGACATGATGTTGAATTTTGTGGTGTGGATTGGATGCATTTTTTGTGTATGTGTGTTGATTTGAATTATGTGGTGGTTTGAATTATGTGAAAATGTGTGGATCTGAATTGCATGGTGTGGAACTGAGGTATTTTGAGTGAAATGATGCTGATTTGAATTATTTGGCATGGTGTGGAGTGTATTTGTATGGATGGTTGATATGTGGCATAGTGGTTTTATGTGGGATGTATTTATCTGGTATTTAGTAGAGTGTAATTAGGTGGCAATTATAAATGTGCACGTATGTGCAAAGGCTATATTGAATGTACTTTATTATCCTTTATGAATAACGGTAAAAACAGCTGCAGGAGGACTGTCAAAATTATGTGTTTGCAGGGCCTGTTTTCGCCTTAGTAAGTAGTAGGATGCAAAGTTACCAGACAGAAACCGCCACAACATTTCCCAACAAGCATTTGCAATGCAATCGGTCTCGCCTTTGGGACCTTATATGCATTTAGCTATGATGTGCCCTCATTCATTGACAGTGCATTAACTATCTCCCTGAAACACATAGATACAACTTGTGCTTGCTAAAGTAATAAGACTTGTTTGTAAGTTTTCACTAAATTACCCCCACTCCCCCACTTAAAATCGCAGGTGCATGTACACAACCTCGCTGGCATCCCCTCTGCGTCGCAATCCCGGAATTTTGTGGACATCTTTTCCACAGTCTGCATGCTCTCAAGTGCCTTGGCGGGACATTTGTTTCCTTGTGTGCGCTATACGAAGAAAATCCACTAACTCCTGCATAAATATACGCACACAACGTGGTGCATTCCACAACAGCAAGTGTACCACAGGAATAAAGACTGCACGTCTTCAGATAAAGCTCATCTATCTACCTGCATGCACGATTGCACGTGAACTTTATTGCTACCATGCCGGCTTGTGAGGATTAAATTGTTTTGAGGGCCAGTGATGCGGTAAATCACCTAATACACACATAGCTGCAATAGGCCAGTGTGCCTAAGAAAGCCTTTAAAAATCTGCCTGCGTGCCCTATACAGCAATATGCCCCACTGGTGTGCATGAAAAAAGTCCCCATGTCCTGTTGAAGATCTCAATGTTAGAGAGAGAATTGATAACGGTGCGTATGTGTGTGTGTGTGTGTGTGTGCGTGTGTGTGTGCACGTATTAAAGTGACCCTGACAGAAAAATAATGATGAAATCAAGGAGATGAACACATGATGATGATATTACCCTAAAACCCAGAAATGAAAGATAAACGCATTTCAATAAACACTGTGCTGTTCATTTCGAGTCTATTACCCTTCATATTTAATATTGTGTTGTTATCTATGGTAATTTCGCAGACTACTCGTTTTCTGAAACGATTAGCGATCGATGACACCTCGGGCGACAGAATTTTGCTAGAATGCTTAGCTATAGTGGTGTTCAGTGTATTAGATATAAGCAACAGAACATAGAGGCTTACTAATTACATTTTTCAGAGTCTCCCTGCTACTCCAACATAAAACTCACAGTAAAGCAATGGCATTCGTACTTTTTTAAAATACATGCATACTAACGCAATGTTAGCGATGGAATAATATAACTACTGTATTAAACAATCACCACGCAAGAATGAAAACTAAACTAACTGAACATTTCAAAAAGACTTCACCTAAGTGGCTTTCTGGCACTATTTTGGCAATTCAACATAATCGGAAAAAACAGCGAAAGGAAAACTTTTTTTTTTTTTAGAATATTGACGAACCAAATCACAAACACGTAGAAGACCTTGTAGGCAGGGTCAGTTTTAAAAAGATAGCTCAGCTACATAAGGTTAAATAAATTAGTGCAGCCGACACCCACATTATTCTCTAACCTGATGTGTATATATCGTTGTTCTCAATCAACCAGCAAGGTAGTAGTCCACGGGGCCAATGGCAGCTAAAACAAGCCGGATGTCACCCGCTTTACGGCAGTCTTCAGCAACAAACACGGTCCGCTTTGACTTTCGTCCGTTGTGAAAGCTTTCTTGTCTTTATGGGGCCATGTGTTTGAAACACATGGCCCCATAAAGATAAGAAACCTTTTGCGACGCACTGAAGGCAGATGAGCCCGTCCAAGTGGGACGGCTCAAAAAGCCAAAATTGAACGTCACAAAGAGCTCTTTCCCAATGGCTGGCCACCATTTAGCATAAACGGTGACACTGGCCAATGGGAAAGGGGGGGCGGGGCTTAAAGCCCGTTACTAAAAGCTCCTCAAAAACATAAAATCTCACCAGCGAGACTGCGCAAGTGCGCAGCCCACGCCAGCCGAGACCTAAAAATAAACACAGATCCTGGAGATGCTGCCAGAAAGAGTCCTTAAATGAAGGGTTTCAGGTGATATTACAATTTGGGTGCAGCACTTTAAACCATCCCTTGCCCATGACTTGGAAAATAAATAACTTTTTAAACATAATTTAGGTGGTGAATGCAGATTTAATGAATAAAGCTTCAGCAGCATTTCAAATGTTTTAAAATGCAAACTCTAAACATGTCTCTTGAAATAGGATTAGAACTCAGACATACAAAGTGCACAGTAATCTAAATACAAAGTCTTGATCTGCCTGTGTGCTGGGTTTATGACACTGCCCTGGTGACATTACATGTGAAGTCTAATGGCTCACTGTAGGAGGGTGGAGTGGCAGACGCAGCCATAAATCTCGGCAGAGAGCTCATTTATGGAAAAGAGCCACCTAGCAAAGAGGCCCAGCTCGGCAGGCGCTCATGTGAGAAAATTAATAGCTGTTGTGTGTGAAAAGTGTGGCAGAGCAGAAAGAATACAGAGGAGCAGGACAGAATGCCAGGTCCATCTTGCGGGGGAAGTGCATGGAGCAGAGAGGCACACTGGCAAGAGAGCCATAAAAGCACAGATGTGGGGGGGGAGAGCAACAGAAGGGAGACCTCTGAAACAGCCCTGCCGCTGCGCATCTGGGTTGAACTGACGCTAATTAAGTCATTTTTCCCTCATTCCAGCACAAAAATTAGAAACATTGAACAATAAATCTTACAGGCTATAAATAAATGAATAGTGCGTTAAACACAAAACATGTACAACAGAAAACACCTGTAAATGGCGCCTGAAAATAAAGTGACCGTTGCGTTTCAAAATCTGAATGTTTTTATTTATGTAGCTAAAAGAAAGCACTGCTTTGTTAATTTGCACAAGCACAGTGGCACACAATAATGGGTGCAGACTGAAAATAAACAGCATGCTGCGTGGTGAAATTTTGAAGAGTGCTTCACGTTTGCAGTTAACCTCGAGGCAAACGCTTTCGAGGAATACGAACCGCTGCAGTGCTGGGGCCAAGGTGCCCTCTGTTAGCCTCGGTCGGGGTCGCACGAGTGCACCATTAAAGACCCCGGCAGTGGGATAGCAGGGGGAGCAGCAAGGATATGCAGCTGAAGTGCTCCCTGGAGTCAAAGTGCAGCAGCAGTAACCTGAAAAGTGTGAGGAAGAGCGGCTACTTGCGCAGGCACACAGGTTTTTCGTGCAGCTGGGGCCGGGAGAGACGCCTGAGGACCCGGCATAAGTACTAGGAGATTGAAAAGAAGTGGCACAGCAGGCCGCCCATGTGCAGCATTTCGCTCGACTCCTCTAAGTGACAAGATGAAAACAAATGTAAAACCATGATGGAGTAGCGTTTATTGCAGTTTTATATAGCGAACTCCACACACAGATATTGGATCACTGTGCATGAGCACCTGTTAAATTACACAAGATCACATTCATATTTTGAGGCACGGGGAGAAGTGATGTGCCCAGAATAACAGGATTTTGAGCACACCGAGATTCAATCATGGTTCTCAAATTCCAAATTCTGCAGTTCTGGTTGTAACGCCACAGTCGACCCTGCAGCTGGACAGATGTGGAGATTAAAACGCACAGCGCCATTAAGAAGAGCCTTGCTGGTGGTTGTGTACGACAACTTGTATTTTGCTGCTTCTGTCATTGCATACAGATTTATAATAAGTGAAAGAGGACAGCGCTGCAGCCGGAGCATGGGGATCTCTTGTCTTTATGGGGCCATGTGTTTCTAATTAGAAACACATGGCCCCATAAAGATAAGCAAGTGCTTTGCGACAGCAGCAAAGCAGGCCACCGAGTCCGAATCGGAGGCGAAAGGGCGTGAACCCAAAACCCTCATTTCCAATGGCAGGCCACCGTTTAGCATAAACGGTGATGTCAGCCAATGGAAATGAGGGGCGAGGCTTCAAGCCCTCTTCTGAAAGTCCTCAACAATAAATCTCGCTGAGTGAGCAGAGCATGCGCTGCCACGCTAGGCGAGACCTAAAAAAAGGAGCTTTTTCAAGATCTGATTTCTCACTTACAACGCGCTAAGAGGCAAAGGCCCCAGATATCTTCAATTATAAATGAAACCATACATACCCAGCAGAAGTTTAAGATCTTGTGATAAAGCCCTACTGAGTGTCCTCTGCATTCTTTTATCGGGATGTGGGGAAAGTGCTTTCTCTTACCTTGCCCTCTCCTATTGGACTATGCTTCCTCTGCATGTTTGCACTTGTGCGAACTTCTGCAAATTTAGGAAATTGTTGAAAGCCCATCTATTTTAAATTCTTTTAGTCCTCATTCTGCTGACACTTTCTGAAACTTCTACAGCGCCGAGATGCCCATGGGTGAGTTGTGCGCCATATGAAATTTAATTAGCATAACATAACAAGGAGCCCGTCGGTTAGTTGGAAAGGCTTCATAATCCCTTAAAGATTGTGTTTCTGCTGTCGGAATTATGATGCCACTTTCCGACCGCAGTTCCATATTGGCCTTTCTGACATGGAATCGCTGTCAAAGTGTCTTTGGGGGCCCCTAGCACGGCTCCAATCCTTCCGCATACTGGCCTAGGTGTCCACCTCAACATCCCTGCACTGTGTGGCTGTCACCACACGGTGCCCGCCACACGGTGCAGGAATGTTTACAAACATCAATTTCACAATGGAAGCTTGTGCTGCGGCAATTTTCTGCTCGTCGTACAAACTTGCATTGTGAAATGGAAATTTCTGACCACCCTGTGGGCGGTCACCTCGTTGGGGCCGTCGACCCAAGGTCTAGTGGTTCCTTTTTACAGGAAGTTGGGGTGTTGGGCGGACGCAAGTCCTCCCAACATCGTAATTAGTGCCTTAGTGTGCAATGACTTTCAGGGCCTTTTAACTTGTATGTTACATAATGACTTTGCTGATGACCAAGACTTGCCAATTGGTTTAATCAGAAACGACTCCGCCCTGTCCTGTCTGTGTACTTCATTTTAAATGTCCGTCTGAAATCCATCTTCTGAAAGTTCACTCCCTCATCTAGCGAAGCTAATAGTTCTTGCAATTGTACTAATATAGCAATAGGTGAGTGGACTTTCGGAGTAATTTTTGGCATAGACTCACATTTTAAGTGCTTTAGATTAAAAGTGGTAATAACAGGCATTGGTAAAGCACTAACTCCAAAATTGTTGCACACCACAAATATAAATAGTAAGCATTGTCATAGCCAATTGGTCTCCCCTTTGGGACCTTATAAGTGTTTAGCCAGAGCTATTGGCTTTGCTAATGTTTTTAAGCTATGTTTTAGAGCAGTGTGGCTGCTGTGCAGCATGTTGAAAAGTTATAATAATCGAGAATTAGAGCTATTGGTGCTGTAAATGAGAATGTCCTTTACCTATGTTTTTTGGTTTGGAGTGGATGTATGTGGTTTGGAATGGAATTGTGTTGTGGAATTGTGTAAGGTGGAGTGGAATTATGTGGCATGGTGAATAGATAGGGGTCTGTAAAGATTAATTAAGAAGACAAATGTAGAAGATGCGGCAGGGACTTAGGGGAACGACAGAGGAGCTGGGTGGGATGTGTTGTAAATGACAATGTGTATTACCCCTGGGTTGTGGAGTAGATGTATGTAGTGCGGAGTAGAATTATGTGGGTTGGATTTGAATTGTGCGTTGTGGAATAGTGTGGTGTACAGTGGATTTGTGGGGTTATGTGGCATGGTGTTTAGTGGAATTGTGTGGACAGTAATTATGTGGCATTAAGTGTGAAGTGTAATTATGTCCCATCGGTGTATTGTGTTGTGGAGTGATATGTAGTGGAGTTTAATTATGTGGTGTGCTGTCGAATTTTGTGGCATGATATGGAATTCTGTGGTGTGGTTTGGATGTGTGTGGTGTAATTGTGCTGAGTTTAAATATATGGTTTGTTGAATTATGTGGTGTGGAATGGAAATGTGTGTAGTTGAATTGTGTGGCATTTAGTGAAATTATGCTGATTGGAATTATGTGGCATGTGCGCTGTTTTGTTAGTGGTTTGTTGTGTGGTATCAAGTGGATTTATGTAGGCTGTATTTATCTGGTATTGAGGGAAGTGTAATTATATGGAGTTGAATTATGTTGTGTTGAGTGGTACTATGTAGAGTGTAATGATGTTGGGTGGTGTTGAATTGTGTGGTGAGGAATATTGTGTGTGATAAGTTAAACCACCCTTTTGAACTGATGTGCAATGTTTTTAAGATTGAAGTATGTATGTTTTCACGAGGGTAACTCTGTAGACGTATTGTTGTATTTGGGTGTTCAACTGGTGCTGAGGTGAAACATAAGCCCTGACAGGTAAGAGTGTAAACATGTCAACAATGAAGTAATACTATCAAAAATAAATGCTGTTGCAATGTGCTGCATAGTTTCTTTTCCTTTCTGCTTAGTTTAGTCTTCCCTGCAGAAGAATTTGTCCTCCCCTGCCACATAATTTCAGTGACTTATTATAATGCTCTAGAACACCTGAATAATGTACTGTAAACAATGTGTTCTACTTTGCTGCTAGTCAACACAGGGCTGTCTCTGCCTGGTGTTTTCATACGTTTTATCTATACAGCGCTCTGAAACCCGATTGGGTATAGTTTCCACTTTATAAGGCGACAAATAAAGCAATAATATCACATCTTATCACCTTCTCTGCAGATCCCAGTAAGTGTAGACTGGAACAAGCTGTCCTGGTTGCCATGACCTTGCCCTCTGCAGTGTGCAGGACCAGAGTAGAGAAATTTGGGAAAAAAAAGTCCAAAATAATTTTCACTACCTCTTCCTTGAACTTTGCGAAGCAAACCATTTTATAAAGCCCCAGGAAGACGCTTGGCTGATTATTATTTTTTAAGGTATTTAAAAAAAAAAAAAGATTTTCCCCGCTGTGTGCAAAATTACATAGCAAACTTGCGTGACGCACAAAAAATAAGAAGCAGTGTGTTTTTTCCCTCCATTTTCTTTCATGAGTTGCTGGCAATTCTCTCTGCGTGCCGGCTTCGGAGAAGACAGCAGGAGGGCAGCTTTCTATAGAAGGCATCGTTACCTGCCAAATATTGTCTTTCTCCTTATTAAAGACTCAGTCAACAGTGCTTCAAAGTAATGGCACTCTGCAAAGACCTAGATAAATAAATCAGTTCTTCAGATCAGTTTCACTGTCAAAGGAGGAGCGAGAAATGCCCATGCCTCTTCTACTATTCCTTCCCTCCCCACCTCCCAGACTCCTGAAATATTGATGAGTGAGCAAGAATCCCCTACCCCAGGGGCCATGAAACAACTTGCAGCTGCATGCAGCGCTGACCACGCATAACTAAAACCAACATAAAAAGAAATAACTGAAGGGAAATGCATGGGAAAAGAATAATAGACAAATGCATTGGTAGATTAACTTTTATATAGAATTAAAGGTACATGCTTAACTGAGTTGTAATACGTAATCGATTTGTAACTGGATAAATACATGTCTGGATAAATGGACACATACATAAAAGACTAAACAAATAAATCGTTTAATAGCAGTTTGGCTGGGAGCAGCACGGTCAGAAAACAACTAATAAACGAACAGCTGGGAGCTGTGCTGTCTGAAAACATCTAATTAAAAAACAAAATGAGCACGAAGTGCGTTGTTGTGGGGAATCGTGCAGCAGCAAGCCACCCAAAAAAATACCTGACCACCCCCAAAGCTGCGATTGAAAGTAAGAACAAGCATTGAAAATGCAATAGGCCTCGCCTTTGAATAAGTTAAAGCCATTTGCTTTGCTAATGGTATTGTATAGCAAAGCAAGTGGCTATAACTTAATAAAAGGCGAGGCCTATTGCATTTTCAATGCTTGTTATATTCATGAAAGGAAGAGGATATGGGATGCATGGTACATCTACGAGTGGGACAAATACAGATTCTCTCGTGACAGGTGCTGTAACAGATATAATAGACCCCCCTTGGTGATGGTACAGCATCCAGGAGGGGAGGGGGGGTGGGGAAATCGGGTGTCGTGACCATGATGTGCTGGGTGCAGGTTATGAGGGACGGCGCGTTAGGGGAGGGGTGAGCAGTGCTGTGGAGCGGGCGGGGAATGACCAATTGGGCGGGCCACCAGGTCGGGTCTGGTCTGGTGGGGGGCGGGAGGGGTGGTTGCTCTGCCAGGCACCTAGGGAGCACCACCTGGAACCAGGGGTTTGGCGCCATATGGATGATGGCACGATTCCGTTAAGAGAGAGGAGATTATGAAATTTGAACTTTAGGGGCTCTTTGGCATCTGCGGAGGTTGTCGATAATTGCAAAGAAGGGGTTGCATGCGCTAAATTATGGCGTAGTTTGACGGAGGCCCGATTTCCGAGGGTGGACTTGTGGATCTAGGCCCGGTTTGTTCTGTGCGGGGTGCCAATTGGGTCCCAATTTCGCTTTTGATGCCGACATCCTGGTCTGATAGCATTGGTTGCGCCCAGGTTTGTATGCTGCGGGGGTGGGGGGGAGGCGGCGGCACTGGTCCGGGTGCGGAGAGGCGGCCTCCAGCTGTGCCCAGAGGTGGTCTTCGCAGTCCTGGGGAGTTCTGTTGCGGGGAGGCAGGCAGTTGGGAGGGGGGCACGGCCCTGGTCGGGGTGTGGCTGGGGGAAGCGCTTGGGGGCGCCATTACTACGGTTCGGTCCAACCCAGGCTTGTGAAAACACGTTCACATTTAGAATAAGGAATACAAATTGCTTTTACTTGCGAATACAGGTATTGCTGGTTTTATGTATTTAATTTTTATTATTAATTTATTGTTTAGAGTTTTTGTATAGCGCGAATTCGACCCGAAACTGGTAATCGGAGTTCTTTACATAATTGAGAGAGAAACCGTTACCCGAGTTACATACTGATAAGACATTAAGTACGTGCAAATGCATTGCGGCCGTACACACAGAAGTATACTTAGCCCCGATTTTGAAAACCCTCTCACTGCAAAATGCCAAGGAGGTGCCTCATGGCTGGTGCAGGGATGCGTCGGGGGCCGGTTGACGAGGCCCGGCATAAATTTCGATCTCGGCATGTGATCCTGGGCGCATTGTTAAGCACCCGTAGTATCGAGGGAGAGGAATTCAGCCAGGAGTGATGCAGCGGAGGGAGAGGGGGGCATGTGGGCGCTGCAAGGTCTGAGGCAAAGGAGCGCTGAGGTGCGCTGGGGGGAGACGTAAGGATGGGTAGCAAAAGGTCGGGTTACGGGGTAAGGCGGGGAAGCAGGCTTCGCATGGGGAGGATTGTTGACAGCGGCAGGCCACACATGAAAGGTTTTCTTGTCTTTATGGGGCCATGTGTTTGAAACGCATGGCCTCATAAAGATAAGAAAACCTTTTACCACACATGTAAAGGAACCAAGCCAGTCCAACTGGGACGGCTCTAAAAGAGAAAAGTGTACGTCACTAGACGCTCTTTTCCTATGGCTGGCCACCGTTTAGCATAAACGGTGATGCCAGCTAATGGAAAAGAGGAGCGGGGCTTAAAGCCCACTACAGAAATCTCCTCTAAATCATTAAATCTCGCCAGTGAGACTGCGCATGTCTGCGCAATCTTACGCCAGGCGAGACCTAAAAAGGCGCTATGCTGTGGCCAGTGTTAGCCGTTTCGTGGTGTTTTTTATCTGGCGGGAGTACAGTTGGGGTGCGGGGGAGATTGGATAGGTGAAAGAAGGGCAAACAACATATGGTGGGGGCGAGCAACAAATTGAGAGCAGCGATGGGGCACAGCACAAGCAGAAACAAAGGGCAAGGAGAGAGGGTCAGGGGGCAAGCACAAACAACGGGGAAGGAAGCCTGTGGGAGGGGCACCAGGCAAACGGGATGGTGCATATGACAAGAACAAATAGCAGTGGAGGGTGCACAGGGCAAGCGGAAACAATGTGGTGGGGGCAGGAGACCAGCAACAACAGAGCAATGACTTTATGGACATGAACATAAACCAGTGAATGGTAATTCCAGACCGATGGCAACAAGGAGCAATTAGGTACCAGTGCTAGCAAGCAGCATATGTCCGTTACTTTGATCCGTGGAAAAGAGCGTTCCTATATCAAAATAATCTGGGGGGACTATTCATTTGGAAGTTTTATGAACAGAGGGAAACGGAGGGACTATTTAGATTATAGTAACATATATTCAATGAAGTTTTCAAAGAAAAATGTTGAGTTTTCTCTTGAGTTAGATATACAGAGCAGAAGGATAGTAGCTATTAAACATGGGTTATAAATAGAATCACTGTTAAGTATTTAGCCAAATGAGTTGCATGCAGCACGGAAGAGGCATTTGCTGTTAGTATTGGGTATTTACATATAGGTGCCCTAATCGGAAAGGTTGTAAACCTTCACATGTGTGTGAATACCCACCAGGAAGAAGCATCAATGTGGGAACCAAGTTATTTGCTTTTCATTTTCACTTTTGTACTACTTCTACTGAATCTTGCATCTTTTCTTTCCCAGATGATGGGGGAGCCACACCAGTGCAAGATGAACGAGACTCTGGCTCTGAAGAAGAGGGAGCAGTAGTAGAGCATCATTCAGGGTCGGAGAACGGCAGCACAAGGCAACGTTTAGAGGTGAAAATTAATTGTAATGCATGAGCTAAAGCATTAGGATTGAGACTGTGTGACTTTGTTGCAGTTTAGTCCAAGGGTACCTTGTTGAAGCGAAGATTTGTCATTTGAGCTGAAGGTGAAATAGTTTCACTCGTATGTGATACTGGGAACTTGCATAAGTCAGTACACGTGTATCATTTCTTTGTCATGTGACACAATCCATTTCTTATCTTCCCCCATTATATTTTAAAATCTGTGTTTAATACAGGGTACAGTGAATTTCTGTCCAGAGGATATGCATCCAAAACGTAATGGCCCCCTCAAATCTACTTTTGTGGGTACACTGTATAACACCACTAGCTTCACCCACAAGTCACTCAGGACAAATCGCTGCTGATACTATACACCCCACCCCCGCCTTTCAGGGCCCCATTGTATTCCACATATTACAGAATAATTAATAAGGTTTAGTTTCAATCATTTTTATTGGTCTTTCAAGGTATACAACAGCAAGGCGAAAAGACATCAGAACAGAAAAGATCACAACTGCCCAAGAACACAACCCCCCCCCATCCCTCCCCCTCAACATCATCCCAGTTCTGGGAATAGGTTAATGGCTGTTAACAGAGCTTCATTGAGTGTTTGTTCTCAACGCCATTATGCTTTTGGAGAGCAGGCCCATAGTTGTCTAGGAGGTCATATCAGGTCTCTTATCTCAGTTGAGGCATTCCAGAACGGGGTCCAACATTCTTGCAAATTTGACCGATGCATCATGGAGGTCATGTGCCATCACGTGTCAATAGCAGCCAAATGGTCTGCAGCCACTTCATGCCAGACCTCAAAAAATAATAAAAATTTACTAGACGTGCAAGTCTAGTGTCTTAAACAATCTACTTGATCTAATTATAATGCTCTTGACCCAAAAACGGGTTTCAAATTATGTGTTCCTTGGCAAATATTTTAATTCACAGAGCCTCCATTTTCTTGATCACATATGAGAGCACCTTCAAATACCTGAGTTTAGCATGTCTGCTGTACAAAAAATACTTATGTTTGATTTAATAGACACCAACCTTTGCTTAATATATTCTACAAACCTATCCACAATTAAGATATACATGACCGCTGACTTGCTTCTTAGTTCATTAATAACATTGTCATCAGCTGGGTGCAGGAATGTTTTTCAAATCATATTTAAAAACTATCACTTTTAATAGATACATACCTATAGCATGAAGTGGTAGCACACTCATTTGCGATCAGCAGAATTGCCATTGGAATGGCACAAAAATGTTTTGAAATAGTTTCTGTAAATATTTGTCATTTGCACATCACCAAGTAAAGTGTTCTGATTTATTTTGCTCTTATTTAAATATTTGTTGGCATCACACTTCTGAATCACAAAAAAGTGCTTTCATAATCCCTGATAAATTTTGAAGTATTTGTACTATTCATTTACAGACTGTTTAAATGTGTGTAAGGAAAAGACTGACCTCCTACAGCATTCTGTTTCGCAGTGATTGTGAGATAGATCATTTGACAGAACCCTCTAACTGTAATAAGAGAGAGAAAAGTAAACACTTTTTTTCACGTAAGAGAAGCAGCAATTTGTAAAAAGTCAAACTGACATTTGACTTCTGTCCTTGAACAGACAGCAATGTGTCAAGATAAAAACAAGATTTAAAGGCATCTTTACTGCTCATTCACTTTCTGATTGAACAGAACACCTGTTTCTTTCCAGTTTACATTCACTCGTCAGAGCGGATGAGTAGATAATATAAATAGCTCGATCTGATAAAATGTGGCTCACTATAGTGAGTAGATTTTTGAAGACCTGCATGGTATTTGGAATAAGGTCTTTCCCCCACAAGCTTAGAAAAGTCTGTTTGGTCGCTAGTAGGTGGTGAGAGATTCTCTTCGCTGTACATGAAGAAAGAGAGTATGTTTGCTTCCGGGGGAGTCCCTGGAGGATCGATTCTGGGTCATTAGTAAGAGCCAACCCTGCTAGGAAATCCTCCCAGTACCCCCACCCAGGTGTGTGCAAAACCACATGATGTGGAAGATGGTTCCCGTTCCTTCACATCCTCTACAACAGCCCTTAGATTTACTAATGTCCATGATATGGAGTCGCACTGGTATGGAGTGCCATCTATATAATATCTTATAGAGTTCCTCTCAGCCTTGTGCGTGTTTGCCTTGCGTGTGTGAATGGCCTCCCATTGCTTGTTATTCAATGCAACCCTCAGATCTTCCTCCCAGTCCTTCCTGTATTGGGGGAGATAGATTGAGTAGCCTGAAAGAGCAATGTAGTGTTTATTTGGGAGATCAAGTGTCTGGAGGAGGTGAGGCCTTGCAAACACTTTTCAAAATATGTGAAGTGTCTCATAGCTCCTGTCAGCACAGGGTAGTGAAGTACACCGTGCCGGATCTGTAAATAGTGTAACTTTTCACTCTCCGGGATATTGTATGTTTGTTTGATGTCTTGAAAGGGGCAGATGGAGTCCTTATGAAATAGGTCTCTAAAGTGGTAACAGCGATTTGTAATTTAAATCTCAAAGTTGGATCTCTCCAGGGCAGATGAGAAGTCTTCTTGGTTTCCATGTATTGGGGTCAAAGGCCGCGGTTAGATGGTTATTCTATTGTAGTGAGTGAGGTAGTCTTGTGATCGGGGAGGTATATAGATTGCAGCACCTCTATCTCTGAAGGAGCTATATAATCTCTGCAAGTGTCCTGGCCGTCATGTTTTGGTCTATAAAGCTCCATGGTTTGTCCATCTCACCCTGTAGCCACTTCACCCCATATTGCACTAGGTATGCCAGGTAACCGAAGTGAAGATTAGGGATTCACAGCCCCCCCAACACCCCGAACCCCTCCGAAGTGTCGGGTGCTTTGTGCTGGGCATGTAGTGAAGTTGAGGTTACTTTTCTGCCCAAATAAAGGATTTGCAAATCTTAATCAGCTTCCCTATCTCTATTTCTGCCTTCTGCAGGAGTAGTGGGAGGGCCTGGAAGTTGTGTAGTATCTTGGAGAAGGCTGTAATTTTAAAAGAGGCTATTCTCCCCCCCCCCCCAAGAAAGGGTATGAAGGCGCCATGATGAGGTGGGTGCCTTAAGTGATCACGCTAATTGTTTGAAATTGGTTCTTGCGCAGGTGTACAGATCTGGAGTCAGATTCACCCCAGTTATGGAAGGGGGTCAAGCATCAATCGAAAGGGGTCACTGACTGGAGCTTATGAAGGAGCACTCTAACCCATACCCACCCATACACCACAATGCCTAGTGACTTCACCAGTTTAACCTTAAGAGCTGCCAGTGCCTCATATTCTATCAGTAATGGCAAAAGATTCTGCCAAGATTGGGCTGCATCGAAGGTATCCTAGAGGCTACAGAACTATTTCTTGGAGGATGAATCCTCCGTAGACTCTGCGCAGACTCTATGGGAAGCATGCAAAGTGGTAATAAAAGGGCAGGGCCTAGCTACACTAAGCGAGATGTTGACGAGTTAGAAACTAAACTTACTGACCAGGGACATACATAAACCAAACACACCCTATGCCTAAAACAAAAAGAATATAGGGTCAGATGCTGCCAGGGCGAGCCATAGAGCAAACAACATCACCTCTGAAACATTTGACATGGCTAGACTAGCGAGACTAGGTGGACCTCTAGGCGTTGGCCGTACAAACTGACATGGGTAGGAGAGAGAGAGGCAGACAGAGGGGGGCAGATGCCTTCTCTGCTTACTACACCCAGCTATGATCACTATAGAGGAGGAATCCTGTGAAGTTCTGGAAGACATTTAGCTCCCAAGCCTTTCACACACTGACAGGGCACTCTTGGAAGAGTAACTTACCAAAGAGGAAATCATACAGGCAATATATGACCTAAACTCTGGTAAATTGGTAGGCCCTAACGTCGTGCCAATTGAACTTTATAAGCTAACTGCCTCTAAGCTTGCCTCCTACCTGCTGCAAATCTTCAATGAATGTTGGCATCTGGGCTCGCTCCCTAGGGATCAAAGGTTGGCCAACATCGCTGTCATACATAAAGATGGTAAACCACCAGAGGAGTGCGCCTCATACAGGCCGATTTTCCTATTAAATGCTGAAATAACAAGCAGTGGCATTGCCAATAGGTCTCGCTTTTGGGACCTTATAAGTATTTAGCTATGCAGCACAATATCCTTTGTGCAACAACTACTGTTGCATGGCTAAACACTTATAAGGTCCCGAAGGCGAGACCTATTGGCTATGCCAATGTTTGTTCTCTTTATATTTGACGTTCAGTCAACTATCCACCACCCAAATTGCGGATGTAAATAATTCCATGTATTTTTTGGACGTTTTACCTCAGTGTTGTTTAGGTCGGGGGTGTAAATGTGTTAGCTTTTGTTCTTTGGGAGCAGGGTTTCTTTGCCAAGGACATAGCGCATACGGCCGCTGACTTTTTAGGGTGGTCAGGGTGTCAACATATTTTTGTTGCATTCAACCACCCTATTGCTTTTCCTATAGTTTGCATGGTAGCAGTTCTAAGACAGATTTACCCTTGAGCGCTCAACACTCCTTCCTCTTACGGAACTTACTTGCACTCATCGACATCGGAAGGATGAAATCTTAAGTGGCCCCTGCAAAATGAAAACCTTGGAATCCAGGGCGAGCGCACAACTCAACAGCATGCGCTCAGCTGACTGAGCTATCGTGGTCATCGATTTAGTATTGCAGTGGTTCTAGAACCCCACTGTCGTGCCTATGAACTAAGAATTACAACGGACGACTTTGGAGCTGGGGATCCTGGTTCGAATCTCTGCATTGGCTCAACATCCTGTGATTCTGGGCTCCTTTAAAGCGCTCCAATACCTTTGGGTCGAGTTCACGGTAAATATAAACTGCAAATGTACACCTGATACAAAAATATGGAACTTTGTGTTCTGTTTTAAACACAAGGTACAGCTGCCCTTCACTTGCCATGCATTGCACCCAGCTCAGTTCACAGGAAGGCACGCCCCGCAATCAAGTAAAGATTTGTTTTGCTAATCACTGGCCTCACGCGGTGGTCTGTGCCAGCAGGCTGCTGGAGTCCACGACCCTGCCACACCCTCTGCTCCAGGAGGAGGTCTGCCTACAGGCCGTAGGTGGTTGGTCTCCAGCTCTCTAGATCTCAGGGGAGGGAGACACACCCGGCTGCTTTGAGTTGGCGGGTGCCCCCAACCTCCAGGTCGCCTCGTGCGACAGATGTCTTGCACAGATAGCGGAGGTGCACCCGTGTTCTCTCTCAACACTAAACCCCCAGAAACGAGGTGGCCGACTCGATACTGCAGACTGCGGCTCCCTCTGACGTTCATGTAAGGGCCATATTGGCGATTTCGTAGTGCTGCACTCCCCACACTGTCACATACTGGCCTGCTGAGGGGTTTTCGAGTCACACGGCCTTCCCTTGCGGATGCTGTGGCGTACTGCAGGCCGCCAGGTCAAGTGGTTTAGGAAGCATGTCTTATTGTAATAATACCCACGTTGTTCAAGTCTGTTCAAACTCGAGCAGGAAACAAGAGTTTTTGTTGTTAGCATTGTTTTGATGAGTGTTATTACTTTTTTTTAGTCTAAACTCCAGAACTGTGTGTTTATACATACATAAAAAGTTAAAGCAATTCAGTCCACAGGACTTCATGTTCGTCTTTACATAATGTAAAAAATATTCTTTAAAAAGCTCAACAAACGTTAACTATCAGTGAGTTGCATCTGATATTTGCCATATGTAGAACGCTGATGGAATGCTATTTTGTTAGTTCTAGGCAGCGTGGTGTACCGTGGAAGAAGTTAATATGTATTATATATAATGGGCTAGTCTTGAAATCGGCCACTTTTGTTGCAGACTGGCCACTTTATTAGTACTGTTGTAGGAGGAGTAATGATAGATTTCCTTCAGCCGCCCAGTGGTTGTTTTCAGAGTGCTGTTTAGTGCTCGCTGTGCACTGCGGCTAGTTTGGAAGTCAGACACAGGCCTTGGAACATCTCAACGCTCTGTGCCAGTCAGCCCCGAAGACCACAGCTAATGTGATAAGCAAACACCGCATGCCAAAACACAACGTGTAATTGGACAATTACCTTCCCGCCAGCGCACCTGCAGCAGGCCTGTCAAAAGCCGCGCTGCCATTTTAACGCTTCCTGTAAACTTCCGGGGGCACATTGGGTCACTGGGCTCCAGGCGTCTAAATTATGAGGCACCGTCTAAGCACACAGACTGGCCCACAACACTGGCCTTTTATTAAAAATGCACCCACCTCTGCACGTCAGTGTTTCTGGAAGGGAGCATGTACCAATGAATAATGTGGATCGAAGAACATTCAATAACGAAAATCCAATGAGGAGTGTGGAGGTTGATTGTGTTTTTATATAGCGCTTCTTGCAGCAGTCCCGCGTTTCTAAGCACTGTAAATAATATGTTGCAATTCCCCGGCTTATGGAACTGAATTTACTGGTCTTAGAGGATAGAAGTTTGATCCCACTTAACAAGGATTCGATCTTCTCAGCTGCCGATCACCTGCTTTGGGCCTGAACATTCATGTTGATAACTATCAATTGATTTTATTCTGCAGGAACAGAAATAAACAAGCGCTGAAAGACAAGCGCGGCCCTGTGGCCGCGAAAGTTAAAGCGACACGCAGCGTTTACCTTACGGGAGCGAGCAGCAGCGGGCCCGATAATTGCAAACAGATGGCGCCGCTGCTCGCTCCTGCAAGGTTAACGCCATACATGCACGAGAGCTCATTGGAAACAGTGCAGAACATGTACGAGTTTCCAATAAAGCCCGGAGTGATTCCAAGAGGTCACTCTAAAGTAGCGCTTGCGCGCTGCGTAGGCGAGACCTAAAAATATTGGCTAAGGTGCTATTCTCCTGGCTGATTCAGGTAATCGCGTCTCTCGTCCATTCAGATAAATATGGTTTTATACCGCGAAGGACCGCAGCTCTCCTTATACAGCAACTTCATGATTTTTTGGGGCCTGGCTGACAGACTTCAACAGGATGCCCTTTTGCTCTAGCTCAATGCCAGAACAGCATGTGACACGAACTAATATATGTTTGAGGTGTTGGCCAGAATGGGTTTTGGCTCGCGGTTCACAGCATGGAAAAAGCTCATTTGTACAGATCCCTTGGCACAAATAAAAGTAAATAGGGGAATTTCTTGTGTGTTCAGCTTCCAGCTCTGTACCAGACGGGGTTGCCCACTCTCACCATTAATATTTGCTCTCATGCTTAAACCTCTGGCTGCCTGCATCAGATAGCACCCACTGGTCCGAGGTCTACGTTAGACCGACCACTGGAAAGACTAAATATTGCTTTATGCAGATGACATTCAGCTTTGTGATGGACCACGTCTTTACTTTCGACAGAATAATTCAAATACTTAATCTGTTTGGCTGCTATTCAGGGAATACCATTATCTGGAGACAATCCCTTATATATATCCTGCATGGACAAACACCATGACTGCCCTTTGATTGCGAGTCAAGGACCGCCACAGATGGGTTCGATAAGTCTGAATCCACTTCACTACTGACCCTGACTTGTGTTATTTTTTGATAATCAACTTTATTTCATTTTTAGCACAACAATAAATCGGTAGCAAATCAAACACAACATCGGGATAAATTACAATCACAGCGAGCTGACCGACTCCCACAACACAGATAAAGTAAGTTAGACCTTTGTTTACCAAGATGTAATCCACCGACAAACGACAAACCCAGACCCCCTCAAGTGGGCAGTAAGTTGAACCACTTGCCCCAAATTCTGCCAAAGAGTTCGGGACAACCCCGGGGCTCCTCCTGGGCTCCACACCAGTCCACCCCATGCCTCCATTGCCTCACAGTAGGCGGCTTGGCCTGGGACCATAGAGTTGCTATGTCGCGCTTCGCCACTGCTACCGCCGTGCCCAAGAGACGCTTGTCCGCCCGGGAGCAATCAAGACCATCGAACACCCCCAGGAGCAGGCGCAGTGGGTCATGGGGAACCTCCCAACCCAGGGCTCGCGTAAGCTCAGTTTCTGCCCCCCTCCAGAACGGGACACCGCCAGACCACGTGATAAAAGTCTGCTAGGGCATAGCTGCAACGCGCACAGGCCGGGGTAGAACGCAGGTGAGTGCTGTACAGGCGTGTGGGGGTGAGGTATGCCACGTGGAGATAATAAAGCTGGACAAGACGCAGTTTGGAGGAAGTTGTCAGGGTCCTGGAGGCCATAAGGGCATCCCTCCAGTCCGCCTCCTCCAGGGGACCCAGCCATCCCTCCCATCGGGCCCAGAGTCAGTTGAGGGACGCGGGACCATTGTTCACCAGGAAACGGTAAATACGCGAGACCCCGCCTCTGCCAAGGTTCCCCATCAACACTTGGGCCTCCAGGGGGCTAAATTCCGGAAAGGTAATGGGAGAGGGAATGTGTGCATGGAGGGCATGCCTGAGTTGTAGATATTTGTAGAATTGTGAGGGAAGGAGGGAATGTCGTTCTTGTAACTCTGCAAAGAATCTGATGTGGTCCCCCACCCAGACGTCACCTAATACTGAGATCCCTACAAGATCCCATCGGCGGAAGCCCTGGAGAGATGAACACCCCCCTAGTGACCTAGAGCAGGGCTGTGTGCCAGGCCATGAACACCGACCTAGTGGGGGGGGAGAGATCCTGTGGCAGTGGGCTCCCGTAGAGGTATGCCAGAATCTGCGCAAAGTCCATCAGCTGGAGTTCCACTCAATAGGCCGGGTTCGGACCAGCCGCCCATGAACCAGTCGTGGACCACAATTAGCCGTGTGGCTAGGTAGTAGAGGTGGAGATTGGTGACCCCCATCGTAGGGAGGAATACGACCATGTGCTAGGGACATTCGCGGCCTCCCACCTCCCCATAGAAACCGAGTGAAGGCACTGTCCAGTTCCCGAAACCAGCAGGGGACGGAGCCGTTGGGCTAATGCCGTGGTGATGGGTTTTAAGGTGGATGATATCATCCTCCGTGGTAGAAAGACGGGACTCTGCCTCCGTGATACGTGCCGTTGCGCTGGTCTTGGCGGATGAGGGACACATCCACCTTCACCTCCCCAATCTTGTCCTCCACCGAGGCCCACGACTTGCTGATCGCCTGAAGGATGGTGGAAAGATCGCCCCCCACGACCCCGGGCACGGCATGTGCCCCCCCGCCCGGGTCCCGATCCGCCATGGTGAACTGGTCCATTTTCCTTTGGGTGGGAGGGACCGGGGTCTGTGGGGTGCGGTCCTGCCCATCACCTCGACAGGTGGGGCAGACCAGTGCAATCAGTTATGGGCACCGGTGGAGGGGAAGAGGGGACCCCCCCCCAACCCCCAGGTCGCCGCAGCTCCCGGCTTCCTTCGTCGCAAGAGGGAGGGTGCACCCAGGGCGGGCTGTCCGTCCAGCCCACTGGACGACACTCGGCGCTGGCCTCCACCAGGGACGTCAAGGAGAAGGGGCGGGGGAGGCACCCACGTCTCACCACTGCACCTCACTGCACCGCCACACGACTCGGTGGCCGAACCCTCCCCCCCCCCCCCCATGCCCACTCGCCTGGAGAGACACCGCAGGGGGGCAGGATTCACACAGGGCCCCCGGTCCGAACCTCGTGGTGGAGGCAGGGTCACGGCAGCTCGCAGACGTAGGCCTCGCACAGATCAGTTGACCGGGGCAGGTTATCCGGAAAGCAGGCCCAGGCACCCAAGGGAAGAGCCAGAGGATGGCGGAGGGGGGTGGGGCGGGGGAGGGGGGGCACCAGGTCACCTCCCCTCCCCGCCACCCGATACGATGGCCGTACCCCCACCACCACAACACCACCGCCAGGGGAGCCAGGGCACCTCCACCTGTGCGCCAGAGATAGGAGGCCAATCTCGCCGCCGCCTCAGTCTCTCCCAGGCACAGTCGCAGTATCGGTCACTAAACCGAGTGGATCAGGTTGGCGAGGGGCAGACCGCCTCTCCCACCCCGCCAACCGGAGCGGGCCCCTCTCTGTCCACGTGGCACAGGTGGGGGGGCAGCCCAGAGGGCAGAGGCCGCAGGCTCCAACAGGCCCAACCTGGGAAGAGACAGCTGCACCCCCAACAGGCCCGCAGGGGGACCCCAGTGGCAGGTCAGTTCGATGTCTAATAGGAGCCCCAAGCCCCCGGGCTCGCTCCGCCAGCGCACCACGTTCCGCCGGAAGGAATATAAAAACCAGGCAGAGCAGGCCCCAATCACCCAGGCTGGCCCAGTCACTGTCCTCCGCTGCCTGACAATGGCAGCCAAGCTCCGCATTCCCCAGCCGCCGCAACTCACCATTAATATAGGCAGGTGAACCGATCTGTTGGCAGAGGCAGCGCTCCACTGCGGCCCTCAAGCGCTGACTCTTGTCTCTGGGGGTCGCCGCAACCGGGCCGTTCCGCAGCCCGGGTCCGAGAGTAGCTGGCTGGCCCCCTACCAGACTCCGAGGATACCTCCAGGCCACAGGCAGAGACTGTCGACACCATGGTGCCCCGGTGAGAACCACAGAGGAGTCCAGGGGCTCCCGATCCGCCCCACACCCCCGACAGGGCCAACGTGCGTCCGGAGAAGCTGGCGGCGGGAACAAAGCGGCAGGGGCTCACACGGCCGCCATTGCTGGCGCGCGGCCGCGGCAACAGTCCGTGGGAACCAAGCGGCCGGGACTTCCAATCGGTACCTGAACGGCCCAGGACACAGCCAGGACGGGTAGCAGATCACTCCCGACAGAGAGGTAGGTGGGATGGCAGCTAACAACAACGGATGGAAGGCGGATGACAGAGGGGGTCCGTGCACTCTTAGAGTGCGACCACCATCTTGACTCCTCAAGCCGGAAGTCCCCGACTTGTTTTATTACACTAACCTGACACTACCGCTGGCGAGATGTACAATACTGGAGATTGTTGCCCCTATCGCTTCTCGGTAGGGCCGCACTTTTTAAAATGATAGCCCTACCCCGCATCCTCTATGCCCTACATAACACGCCCTATCCAATCCCCGGAACCTACTTTTAAGCAATTGAAAGCAAAATTAGAACATTGCTGTGGGATGGATGCTCGGCACGAATAGCAATAAACTAACGAGGGGATGGTACGATAAAGGAATTTTTCCTACCCGGTATTCAGAAATACTATTGGACGACGCAGCCATTAATCATTGGATTCAGCACCCTGCAAAAAAATCCTGCTTTCCAATTGGACAGACAGACCGTGCAACCAAGGGGATACTTTAGGTCCATTTATGATGGACCAGACACACAACTCTTAAGGATCCAACAGTGGTAACAATTAACCTCTGGCACACAATACTACATTCATTTAGCTAGAGAGAGAAGATAACGCAGGCCACTACCCTATGGATGGTACCTGAGAGATTTTGATCGGTTTGGAGATCCACACTCTTAGTATAGCACAATACCTGGCAAAGGGTCTTTTCTGCGCTTCCTGCATTCCAGTCTGGCAATGTTGCTGCTTTATGTTTTGTAAAATCTTGATGATCATTGCCAGGTGGTACGGTGGTTGTGGTCAAGTATACTGTGGTTTACCACCTATTTGACAATGCAACTGGATTTAAAGGTGATGCACTAGTCCGTAGAGGTCTTTTATGATAGATGCTACTTTGTAATTTCTGGGACCCCGATTTTATGTGCACCCTTCTTGGCCAAAGATCAAAACATATGTACCCAAAGGCGTTTATCGTGGTATGCGCCAGGCAGCAATGTACCATATATTTTTGTGAGTATATTGCATGTCGCCAAGTCTTTCAAACAGTCATCCGTCCTTGTGGCTTTCCATCTACACTAGGTCAAGCCACTCTTATTTTCCTTTTTAATATAGCTTGTTCCACAAATTTCCTGCTTATCTTGGGGACATTCTTTACATGGCCCAGTAGAGCAGTCAGTGGGTCTACCCAAGTGTAGCTCTGACGTCTTATTTAATGTATAAATAGCTGACCCCAAAACGCTGCCACCTAGTGGCATCTCTACGCCAGATACAGAATATCAGCTTCTGGTGCTGGGCATCTTTGGTATGTAGTGTCTTTCATCCCACCCAAATGTACCCATACTGACCAGTGTATGGTATGCCTGGTGCAGGTATTTGTAATGAATCAACCTCTGCCTGCAATTCATCAACCCCTCTCTGATGTGGAAACAACATCAACAGTCATCCGTTAGGACCTTTCCAAGATCCTGTAACCATTTATCCCTTGCCCAGCAGTTGCCTGAAGGCAGATCCACCCATAATCATGGTATACCGAATGGTAAGTAATTTCTTTGGAGAAGGGCTAGGCACCACCAGGGTCAGCAATTTCCATTCCTCTGACTCCATTGGATATGAAGGTAACTCTTCACTCATTGTTCTACTCAGCCTTTGATAAAGAAAGATAGGAGTATATGAGTATATATGGGTGTGTATGGGCCTCTGCTTATGTAGTACAGTATTGAAATAAACCTTTTATTGATCTAGAGGTCAGAATCAGTTTTTAGCGGTTGCATGTGAAAATGCTTCACAGCAAATGGTTCACTTATGACCTTTATGCAGGGTTTACTAGGCAGAGGTATATGTGGCTAGTACTAGCGGTCCACCCTGCACAGGTTTGCCAACCGTGACCACACTCTCACTCTACAGTACACCATATGCAGGTATAACTGCTGTCTTCATTATCACAGTGGCTAGGTTGTATGGGCCTGTTAGACCAGGTGCTAAAACCCGGTGTGGAATCTGTGTGATGTTGTGGAACAAGTGGTGTGTATGTTGTCCCTTAAATAATATATTTCAAAATTTGGCGCTGCAAACCTTCCCAACTTATATGGGTTCAATTTATTTTAGGTTGCCTCAACCATCTTATCAGTGACTTCTAATAATCAAAGAATGTTCTAGTCTGTGGTATGGGCACATTTTGGTACAGATCTAATAACTGCGACAATAATACCATCTTCATAATCTCAATTTATCCAGCCATTGTTATAGGTAGCCTATCCTATCTTTCAATACTGGCAGTTATTGTAGGAAGCTGGGTCTTTATATAGTGGACCAAAATGAGGTACACTGTATAAAGAGTTCAGGCAACCCTTATTTGTTTACAGAGGCAAAAGTGACAACACTAATGCTCTCTTTTGTGGTAGTGTGGGCGAACAGTTTAGACTTATCAGAGGGTAGTGCTAAGCATTTGTTTGTACTCACATAGGCAATAAATGAGACACACACAAGAATAAATCCTAGACCAATTTAGAAAAATAAATGTTATTTTTATATACATTTTGTTATCAAGTAAGTACATTTTAAAATATTTACAGGGAAGTAAAATGTTCACTTAAATGCATCTTTATGCAGCAATGCTTTCCTAAGGGTAAAAAGGCATATGTTGGATACACTTATTTATGCTCGATTCTGGGTTCTCCTTCCGGACTTAGGATCATAGGGGGGCCAAGGTCCAAAGTACAACCAGCAGTTACCTGTTGCCTGACCTGGGCTTTCTGGGTGCAGAGGTGCTGGTCGGGTTGGTAACTTTGCGCGCTACACCGGTGAAAAGGAGTGGCCACTTGGAAATTGAAGGGGACTTGAGGACACGTCCGGGAGCTCCCAACACGGGGCTTGGGTCTCAAGGCTGGGAGCAAGACGGCACAGTCAATTCTTGGGTGCCGGGGCTGGGACGCTCAGCTGCAGAGTGGATGGATCGGCTGGACTTGGTGCGTTAAAGACTCTCACAGTTGTCGGTCTTGCCAGTTGAGCATGCAAAATCGGGACAGCTGGACCACTCTGGGAGTGAGCCTCTGCGGGGATGACGTCCCTCGGTGGCTGCTAGGTCTTGGTGCAGTAGGAGTTCGGACTGGGCTTACACGGGCTTTGGTTGCCGAAGGGCGTCCGGTACCCTGGGTATTGGTGCTGTGCAACTCCGGTCAGTCCTGGTGTCCTCTCACTTGGTGGGGAGATTGACCTGACCTCCTGGAGCACAGTGACCTCTTTCTGGGTGGTTGCTGCATTGGTGAGTCCAGGGAGCAGCAGAACGGTGGACGGGACTTTGCTGTCTGGTAATTGCACACTGCAGGGGAGTAGCTCCTCTATTCCAAAGGAGATTGCTGGCAATTTGCAAGTGCTGGCAGTCCACCGGGGTTCTTGGCAGATGCACAGCAGCAGGACAAATCTGTTTGTCGTGGTTTTCGGGGCAGCTGCAGGCAGGGTTTGGGGCCCAAAAGTCAGAAGCTGATCCTCGTTTTTCGCTTTCTTCGCTCCTCTTTGTTCTCTTCTTGTGTCCATCGAATCTAAGATCCTGACATCAGGGGTGCCTCCTAAATTCTTAATTTAGGAATGTAAAGGGGCATGACAGGTAGTAGTCAATTGGCTACTTACCTTTCGGGTGACTACTCCCCATATATGACCACTTCTCTGGGAAGTGGGCATAACCCTGACCTACTGAGCCTAATTCCACCAAAAACCACAATGGTAGAATTCTAGTTTTTGTGTTAACATCAGGTAGCCCACCTGGGAGTGGAACTAGTCTGATACTGAACTCTCCTCCTGACTAGCTAATGTTCCCACCTGTCCTGATGCCAAATGGGGCAGGGGGTGGCATTTCCCCTGTCTGAGGTTGTATATCAAAGGCGGCAGAGGGCTTTGAAGCCTCTTGGGTTGATATGCTGATTATCTAGTCATTTTGCTTGGAGGAGTTGACAACACCCTCTGGCCGGAGCAGGCATTGCTTCTACCCTCGGAGAGCAGGGGGTCAGAAACCTGTCTGTGGTGGAAGGCTGGTCTACACCAGTCAGCCAGCACACTAGCAGTTGATAGGTTTTCAGGGGCACCTCTAAGGTGCCCTCAGGGTGCATGTATTAATACATTCATCACTGTAATTAGTTTGGGCTTATGAATATGAGAGTTTGGTACCAAACATCTCTAGTTTCAGTGAAGTCATTATGTAACTGGGTAACTCTTAATTGCCAGTGTCCAGCACTTGTCCTTAAAATGGCTTTCCTGCTCACTTGTAAAAATCTAAGAATTGACTTGGGCATAGCAGGTGCGTATCTGCTCATGCAGACATGTCCACACATGTAGTATTGAGTATTGTACACCCTACCTTAGAGCTGTAAAGTGTGCTGTAGGGGTGCCTTAACTAAACTGCATGCAGTGTCTGTAGGCATGTCACACAGGAGGTGTGCTATGTTGTGTCTTCACTTTTCTGTGCACCATGTCACGCAGTCTGCAATGGCAGTTTGCATGAGTGTGTTGAGAGGTCCCTTCCAGTACAAAATACATGTGGCAGCCCTTAGACACCCTCTTTAGTCTCCCTGTCCTAGGTACTAGGGGCATCGTTTACTAGGGGCTCACAGGTGGTGCTAAAGGTATTTTCAATTAGGGGAGCAATTGTACAGTTTTAGGAAAGAGAATTGGGGGTGACACGGTCAAAAAAGGCACTTTCCTACAGGTTTCACCTCCAGTGGATTGCCATAGTTTTCCTGCATTAGTACCGCCATGTCCCAGTGGTATTGCACTCCCGAATATCTAACCTGTGCCTATTGCCATTGGAAAGAGTAATACAGCTTCTGGTTAGATTCATCATTATGGACTTCAGTGTTGTCAAGGACTCAGATTAATATTGGGATTTGTAACTAGCAATAACACCAACTGTTTATAAAGATATGAGTATTCTGCAAGGTCCACACTCAATACCCCTGTCACTATAAAATTGTTTTAATAGGCTGGTAAGTGATCATCCTGATTTTAGCAACGTGCCAAGAATAAAGAAGCTTGACCATTGTAGCATAGCTTTGCCCAAAGCCCATTCTACTGCTTGTGACTGTTAAGACCATTCAATAGAATCCAATGCTTTAGTTGAATATAGAAATAACGCAGGTGCCTTTATTTTCAGATCTACTTGTGTGCACAAACTAAGTTCTTTGGTTATCCTCTGTTTATCTCTCCGTAAGGAATCCACATTGGTCTGATAAGACTAGCTTATGAAATAGGAGAGGTAGCCTGACATCTAATATCTTTGCCAGTATTTTATTATCGGCATTAGTTAAAGATAGCAGCCTGTGTGAGTTCCATAATTATTAGGGCTTGCTGGGCTTTATTAGTGTTATTTACTATTGCCTCACGTAGTGGAAGAGGCAGCTCTCCTTTCAGCATTGCTTTCTCGTACATACGTAGTATGCTATGGGCCAATAATGCCACATGTTCGTAAATTAGCTTTCCATTTTTCAGTTCTGTGACTGCTCTTAGTTTCCCCAAAAGTAATTGGGGAGGGACTCTGTAAGAGTTGGTGTATTAATTCCTCCTCCTAGTGTGGATGTCCTGTGGATGATACCTAGGAATGTTGTTTGTTGTATTTATCTTATAATCGTTTTTATAAATATATATCATCTATATTCACTGCTGGCAGATCAGACTGTTTCGACCCAGCTTTTCTCACTCACCATATTTGCTCAAGTGTTTACTCTCTCAGTCGACGACATCTGAAAATTCTTGATGTTTTGTGCGTATCTGCCATGCTGTTTATGGGCTTTTGGTGAAATTATGGACATCTAACAACTTTTTGATTTCTAATTCAATATTATTCGACCTGCTTTGAATTGATTTTAAAATGGCATGACCTTTTGAAATGCATTCCCCCCCCTCCTAATCACCGATTCAAATGCCTCCCTTAGCTTTCCATATATCTATTCAATTCTTTATTTGTCTGGATATAAGCGCTGAAAACTTGTTTAATCTCTTCCCTGAATTGTCCTGTCCAACATCATGGCAGGCTTGAATCTATACATTTTATGTGCCTGTGTGACAAGAGAGGGTTTGAGACCGCATAATCGGGGGATGGATCTGAATATGTGCAGGGTAGGTGCTTCACACTTAGTCCTTACCGCAACGTCTTTTGAGCTCACCTTGAAGTCTAGTGTGGGCGCTTATCCACTCATTCCTATTCTTTAACTGAACTATAGCTGGATCTCCATATCTATAGCAGTTCATGCTGCTGCATTGTTTCAATCAATGCCTCCCTTACTCCTATGCCATGTTTATCCCTATTGTTGATACTTTCTAACATGGTGTGCAAAGTTTCGTTATGCTCCCCTCCCCCCGCCCATCCCTTCCCTCCCCAGCATAGGTCCAGTGCCTTGCATCAGGATATGAGCATGGGAAAGAAACTTCCTGGTTAGGACCGTATATGTTTGAAAGTAACGTGTACATAGCAGTATCTGTTGCAGTATTATTAGGCTTTCGGTATCTATTACTGCGTGTAGGTGCTGTACTTCTTTCCTTATCCGATACAGCTATTCCTCCAGAATATTTTGAATACCTTGAAAAGAATCTGTGATCCCCAGTTAATTTCCACATTGCCACATCTTGCTTCTACTATCTGTGTTTCTTGTAGAAATAGGACATCTATATTATGTCCACTGGCAAATGCCATAACCTGTGGAGTCTTCCTAAGATCATTCAGACTTCCCTTATTCCACATCTTGAATCTAGACTGAGATGTCTGTGAATCACCCAGCACCTGCATGTTGTTATATAGCTGTTCTATTTTGAGTCATGGGTGTGTGGTTCCATATATGGTTAACATTATCAACATCTCCTGCCACTAACTTCTTGCTATTCCCTCCACTCATGCTGAAGGCCAATTCTCCAGAGAAGGACCCTAGAAGCAACCCTGGTCTACAGCTTACCCTCCAACATCTCTTCTCCCTGACAACCAACATATATCAACTTGGCATAATTGCTAGGGGGTGACCAATACAGCAATATGTATTGCCACAATGCTCTTATAATTTAAGATCCCAAGCCCTTCTGATGTCATTAGTTTATTGTGGTAAGTTTCCCTTTCCGGCAGTGGTGAAAGAACACTTGCAGTTTCCCATCACGTTGAATCCGACTCTGGCTTGGTATGGCATGTTCTATTTAATGTTCATATTCTGCTGTGATTCTTCTTTACTGGCAGGTATTTACTGTTTGCTTCTTCTACTGCCTGGGTGTGATGCTCAACAATATCAGATCTGCATAGATCCCTTAAACTGTTATGTGACAATCCCTCAAGCTGGAGTGTACTGGCTGCCAGTTTCTCATGTCACTCAATAAATTGAGAACCCAACTAGGCTTATTTGCCAATTCTCTCTCGTCTTCTCTCCTTTCCCAGCCATCTTCAGTCGAGTACTTGTAGGCTGTGTTCACTCAAGCAGTGTCAACAAATACACACCAGAGGCTGGCCCGGAGGTTTTCCTCAATTCTAATATACATAAGTGAGCATCTAATGTCTGGCCACGTCTCTTGTCAATATTGAGAAATTGACATGTAGCAAGAAGTAAAGCAATTGTTTTGTGTGTGAAAGCTTTGTAGGTCACAGTGACTTGGCATGCTGGCATTTTGTGATATGCTTAGTGAAGATAACAAAGTGGAATCACTAATAAAATGTCTTCTGCTGTGCACGCAGACAAGTATAACATTCTGAGCATGTGTATATGTTGCAGATATTCACACAGGATAAAACACTTGGTTGCTTTCAGAAAAAAATTTGTATATAAAAATGATTTGGTTCTCACTCCCTTCAAGCTAACTTTTAAGTTCCTTCCCCTTTTGTGTTTTCACATTAGTAATAAAGCAGTCTTAGCAGAAATCTTTTTCCTTGATGGGACATTTGAAAAGGGCTGGTTGACTAAGGCCTCCTAACATGGGCCACAGCAGACAGTAACTACCACCACACTTCGCTCTTTTTTTGTAGCTCTCCTGGACACTGAGGATGACTTTCATGTTGGACCAACCTATAATCACTTCACTGATCCTCTGCCTGTTGCTACCTGTGTGAAGCCTTACTATAGGAGAAACTGAGACTTTACCCGCCACCTACCTACTGGAAATGACCTACGCTTTCTAGTAGGAACCAATATTGTGTTAGGAACACTCAATATTATGCCAGGAGGACTTTCACAAGGCCCAGCTGACTAGAGAATGGGTGTGGAGGATTTCTGAACAGCCAAGGCTGCTGAAGAAGCCATAAGATCTCTGCAGCCTACCTGACCAGAAGAAGGAATCTAGAACTGCAACGTTTGGGTTCTGGGGTTTCAGTGTCACAGAATTGGCACAAGCTGGAGAGACGCACCACTTCTGACCCATTGCAAATCTTTTGGGCGCCTCTGTTGCCTCTTCCCCAGTCATAGAGGAGCCAATAGTCAATGGTTCTGCACACCACTAGTGTGGCAACTCTGCCTTAAGACTGACAGGAGATTAGCCCATTGTCAAGAACCTTTTAATCCATCTTCCTAGTTTGTATGGTTCTGGTATTCATGTATTAAATTGCGGTTGAGACTCTATCACAAGGAATTGCTCTCTGTTGTCTAGATGGGGCGATTGAAGTCCTGTCATAGGGCCTTAAGCCAGGGCTAATGGGGTTAATGTGCAGAAAATTATGGGGGAGGTTCGTGAAGGATCTTTCCATTGTCCTTTTTGGTTGTGGATGGCCTCAGTGAGTTGGGAGAAGTAGGTCTGATCTGTGGTGATGGTGGCATGATTGGACCAGACCCGATGCATCAGGTATGGCCAGTGATAATAGACCTCTAAAGTGCAGATACAATCTAGGTTGTTTTCCTTGGAATTTGCTGTGTTGTGTAAAATTGTATGTGCTCAGGGTGGCTGCTAATAGTGTTGAGTGGAATGCTGATGAGGCTGTATGGTCTGCTGGTGCTGGCTGTGTTTCCAGCTAGTATGATCACATCCTGGTCATTATCTGTTTGAACTGTGATCGACGGGATCATGACCACCACTATATTTGTCTAGTATTGTAACATCAGCAGAGCGCTGCATCCGTCAAATTCTAGACGATTCTTTTTGGGCTTTAAGCAGTGAGTGGTCATAGCCTTTTTCCAAACCGAATTATTTCCCACACAGTTATCCCATTGATTCTAAGTTCATTGGTAGTCCGCTTCCCCAGCCCATGTTATCTGCTCCTTATCACAAACATTCTCTGAGTCTATGTAGGGCCTAGTTAGGGAATAGAACTGTCCCTCTTCTAACAATCCCCTAGTAATCCTCTGGCTTGTTTACAGTCTGGCTAAATTCCATGTATGTACAGAGGTTGTTTCCACCACTCCCTAATGCTGAGTTTTATGGGTTACCTTTGAGTGCCTCAACACTACAAGTACATGCTCCTCAAGTTCTATCACCGGATTATGCATTTGAGACACTGAAGTGGCATAAACATTACTGGAACTGTTCAACTCCTTGTATAACTGATTTGGTGTGTCTTCAAAATAGAATACTCCGCAATTGACAGAAGGTTTTATATTCAACAGTCACTCTTGTAGAATAATAGACCAAAATGCATGTATTTCTGTTTTGAAGGAAAATGATATCTACTACTTGCTTAGGCATTAATATTTGTAAAGATACACTTTGGTGTACTGTTGTTTTGAATAATTAAACTGATTAAGATGGAGATTTGAGAAGTAAACCACCAATGGTGCACCTTACCAGGATTTGAGTGAATGTTTACTCAGCGGATGCACGTTCGTCTCATGTCTTTAATGATCTAGGCACATCACTACTAGACTACATGAAGACAGCATGCCTATGCTGAATTATGAATTCTGTAATGACCTATCACTTTTATAGTTGATACACCTATGTTGCTTAACTAATTATAGGACAGTACAACAGAGAGGTTCGCTCAGTTTTCACTGTATCCAAGGGAATGCATTTCCAGCAGGAATTACCAATCTAGCTTCTATTTGATAAGAGTATTCTGAAGCATCAAATACAATTTTCAGCTGTATCACAAAGTTTTGTCTTCTTGATACATATGGTTTTATAGGATGCTGATCATTGAGTATTGATAATGCATCTTTACATTGACTACAATAAACAGTCTGCTCTAACTTGATTCCATAGAGATTTTATTAAATTTGTCAAGCCTTTATTGATTTGGTGTAGATATCACATTTGTCCTCTTTCACAGTGTGCTTGTCAACCGAATCTGTTAAATCAAATTTGAGTGCCAGTTCCCGACTCTTGCAGTTAAATATAATTCTTGATTTCTGCAAGCTTCAAAAATCAGACTCTCAAAAATCCATTTGCCATTTTTCACCGTCCTTTGCTTTTATATCCTTCTACATATTCTGGCTGGCTTCCTGTTATTTGTAGTCTGTTTTCAGCCTAATTTGCTTCTTTTTTTTTTTTTTTTTTGGCAGAGCGATCATAGTGACGATGAGAATGTTTCGAAGAAGCAAGGTGATGATAGCGACTCTGAAAATGATGAACCTTCAAATCGCAACTCCAGCGACTCCGAGGATGATGGACCCAGACCTCAGAATTCAAGTGATATTGAAGATGTTAAGAGGCAGAAGGACAGTGATTCTGATAATGATGAACCTCCCGTTCATAATGCTAGTGACTCTGAAAAAGAGGAACCACAAACTCGCAACACCAGTGACTCTGAAGATGAGCCACAAATGAACAATGCCAGTGACTCTGATGATGAGGTACTCCACATTCACAAAGCTAGTGGTTCTGAGAATGATGAGCCCCAAAATCACAATGCCAGTGATTCTGAGACTGAGGAGCTCAAAAATAATGCCAGTGGCTCTGAGAATGAGGGGGTTTCCAGGCAAATAGAAAGTGACTCAGAAAACGAGGTTCCCCCAAAACAGTCGGATAGCGATTCTGAAAATGAACAGGTCCCTAATCAGCAAGGTAATGACTCTGATAATGAGGGTCCCCAAAAGCAGCCTGCTAAAGACTCTCCTAATGAATCAAAAGCAAATGAACATTCAAGTGACTCCGATCATGAGAGCCCTAAAAAGCATCCCTTGAGTGATTCTGAAAATGAAAATCCACCCAATAACCAAGCAAGTGACTCTGATAATGAGGCCTCAACAAAGCGGCCACTAATGGACACCAACGATAAACATCCCCTAAGTGACTCCGACAATGAGGAGTCCACTAGGCATGCTCAGAGTGACTCAGACAATGAGGGTCCCCCTAAAAGTCCCCAGATTCACTCTGACCATGAGACACCTCCAAAGCATCCTTTGAGTGATTCTGATGATGAGGATCTGGCAAGGAGTCCCCAAAAAGTTTCTGACAATGAGGGTTCAGCAAAGCGGACTGTTAAGGATGCAGACAATGAGGTTCCTGCAAAACGTTTTCCTAATGACTCTGACAATGAGGGTCCACCCAAGAGTCCTCTCACTGACTCAGACAATGATGACCTCCCACAGAGTCCTCTAACTGGCTCTGACAATGAGGGTCCCCGAAAACATCCTCTGAGTGACTCTGAGAACGATAGCCCCCCAAAGCGAACTGGAGCTGGCTCTGAAATTGAAGAGCCTACAAATCAACAAGCGAGTGACTCTGATGATGAGGCCATTCCCAAGCGCAAAAAAAGAAAACTAGAGTCTGATGAAGATGACAGTGACATTGAATTTGGGAAAAAGAGAAAGGTTACTTCACAGAGCAATCATAATAGAAAAAAAACCCAAAGCTCTGATAGTGAGAAAGATGAAAGTGAAGATGAGGGGCCACAGGCTCGCAAAATGTCTGACAGTGATGGGGAGGAGAAGGAGAAGGTTTTGAAAAGGAAATCTGCAATCCTCTCTGACAGTGAAGATGAAGAGGAAAAACCATGTAAGGGAGTACATTACGTACCATTATTAATATATCAACCATGTCTAGTTTGTGTAGTAGTCAACATGAAGAGTTACTTTAATAGTATTTCATAAACATGCAGTTTTCTTACAGTTAAAGCAGTTGCATTGTTTCAAATATAGTTTAATCTTTAACTGTTAGGCTTTTGTTCTAATTGATGTTTTTTTAGTTCTGGATCAGGATTTTTCCAGTCTCCTATTGATATTGTTTACTCGTAGTATGTCATGATTAATGCTTGACTGATTAGCTTCTTGCAATTTCAACACTTAACAATTTATTGTTGAAAAATCCTCCTGTGAATGTCAACTAAATATTTTGTACTCTGACTCATTGGGACATCATTCAGGTTGTTAGTGACCCTCATTTGGGTACCGGTCCCTAATTTCTTTACTTGTCTTGAATTTACGACTCTGAGCACTTAGAGGCTTGGGTGAATTTCTTATTTAGTGTCGCCTCAAAGTAGAATGCAGGCGAGATTTGAGTGGAAGATACATTGATTTTGAATGCTGTTTTACATTTGGGAGTAGGGGGGTTATGACAAAACTGCTGTACATATTTTTTGCTGACTTCAACCTAATATAAAAAAAAACATTTTAAAAGGTCAAAAGGAAAAAAAAAGAAGAAAAAACTATTGAGTGTTTTCCATAAAGTTGATCAGGACTTCAGCATCCTCTGTGACCGACATATGAGTGAATGAAATTTGGAAGAAGTTAGTAGTTGGTCGAGCTGCAAGTTTTTGCTTTTGGACTTGAATTTCTTTTTTGATGGAAGAACATATTCAAGAGACTAGGCATGAAGGCTGCAGCTAATGAAGATCCCAGAAGTTCCGATCAATGATTAAGTGGTCCTGTGGTCCCCTTTAACTGTATAATAAAAGTCTCTTAACAGGCAATACTTAAAAGTTGGCCCCAGTGAAGTTGCATCCCTTTTTAGGTCTCGCGTCTACCGTTGCACTGCGCGAGACATTTAGTAGGTGAAAAACGGGGTTTTAGCACTGACCTAGGAATCGCACACGCTTGTGTGTGTGCTTTTCCTTTTGTGCTACCCTATTGGCCTTTGCGTGCGTTTTTTTATAAAAGACTGCACGCAATTGGCCAAAGGCGGGCCATTGCTCCGCCCACGGCCTATGGGTGTCTATTACGCGCTTGGTGCGCGTAATAGACACCAATAGGCCATGTGTTTTCAATTATCGTGCCCAGACACGGGCGCAATAATTGAAACCACGTGGCTCGGAGTGGCGCAGGCGCGCACCACTGGCGGGCTTCTTCTTTCTTTTTGGATCCATTTCACACGGAAGCAACAAAAGCCGAAAGGCTAGTTTACTTTGCCTCTGCATGTGTACCAGCACAGTGGTCACTTTATGTACACCGCACTGCACGTTTTAGGATTTTCATTGTTCGTTTTTCCAGCGTGCTCGCACTCACCACTCGTGGGACGCTGTTCTTTAATTGAGATCACGACCATATATATCCATTCACATAAACAACTAGCTCCCTCCCCCCACCAAGGATTAACAAATCAAAGCTAGCAACTGCAATTTTTATTAGACGCAAATGTGAAAATACAGAAGAAAAGCATTCACGTTTTAATCCCACATTTGTTTCTACTCAACGTTTTCCTGTGAATTGAAAGCAGTGAATGTTTAGTTGTATTTTTTTTGCCAGTCTATATCTTTTAAAAAGGCTAATGAGGTGGAGGAATAGCGGGCAAATCACTGAACTGTACAATTGAAACAAGTCCGTATTTCATTGGGCGTAAAGAAACAAATAAGATAATGACGCACACTGGCCTTCATCAGTCTCACAGAAATGAAACCAGAAAGGGCGCCAGTAACTGAAAGGCATGCAGTTCTCGAAGCAGACGGCTGGAGACCCTGCAGTGAACCAGTCCGGGGGCTGGAAAGTGACGTAGCAAGTTTGCCATGGGCCCCAACACAAGCAGGGACCGCTCTACCAGAGGGCATCTAGTGAGGTAAATAAAGGCAGACGTATAACATGCTGAATGATTCACCCAATAATTATAACTAAACGCCTGGGTTTTTGAGATCTAGGAGAGATAGAGAGAGATCTGAGAGAGAGAGAGAGAGAGAGAGAGAGATCTGATGGAGAGAGAGAGAGAGATCGAGATCTGAGAGAGAGATCGAGATCGGAGAGAGAGATCGAGTTCGGAGAGAGATCTGAGAGAGATGTATATATAAGTCTGAGAAAACAGCACGTACTAGCTTGCCTGATTGAATATGCGACAGGTGAAATAAATGTATTGTGTCTGTACATTGAAAAATGTCGTAACAGGCAAAGTTCTGTTAGCTAGAAATGTGTCACGCGTCACTTGGCAGCTATATGCATATACGAAATAAAGACGCTTGACCTGTTGCGTCTTATTATTTTTGGGAACATGATGTCTCGTCTGAATCTAAAGTGAATGCTAGACACCCGTAGGGCTAGCTTGCTCCTTTTCAATCCAGGCCTCAGGAAAGGACGCGTACTATCTTGCCCTTGGGTTCCTTTCAATAGGTTTTATTCGCCCATTTCCAGTGCCAATTATGGCCAGGCCCCACTACATCCTGTGCCATTCAGGGTACAATGAGGAACCAGGCTCCGAGGGCTATCCTAGACACCTCCAGGCTTCCTTCCCCCTCACTCGGCTACCATGGTATTAAACTTTTTTTTCTAATCTCAAACTTAAAGCTCCTCAGACTGACGGGAGTGCTGTTAATCAACCAAGAATTTAGTTACTCGACTGGACCGGATCAATCATTTTCAATGCTAGTTTTGTAAGTTACTCCTGTGGAATGTAGTAACGCCAACAGCATATTTTCAATTCACATTGTAATCTGTTTGAAGGTTTTCAGCAATCAATACTCTTCTTGCTGTAAAGGCTTGAGCAGTATACTCTTAAAACTAAGACCCACCTGGTATTTTGAACATTAACAGTGCGGAGTGTACAAAGGGGTTTGTGGTCTAGAAATCTCACATGTAAACACATTAATTAGCCATGCAGAATCTCGTCACGCCCATATTTTTCTCCAGCTCGTTGACATTTTACTCTTGCTGCAATTATAAGGCACGACCAGATACAAGCTACACAATTTGATTTTTTTTTTTTTTTTTTATTAAACATTTTTTATTATTTTCGTACCAACATCACAACACAATACCCCAACAACCTCCGCCCTCCACCGGGGAGTGTTACATTTGACATTGCCACCAATTGTGCAAACGAAAAGTCACCCCTCCCGCGCGGGGCTCCCCCTCCCTCCCGCAACCCATGTCAGTGTGCTCCTCTCTGCCTGCCCTCCTCCTGATGCGCCCCCCCGTTACAATGAATCATGTATGGGTGCTCAAACCGTTCTGTAGCAACTCGGGCTTTCCCCCATGTCTAGCCATGCCTCATGCGTCCATTTCTCCCCACGGCTCTCCTCCTACTCCCCACTCACCGCTTCCTCCTGCCGAGCAGACGCGCTCCCCTCTTCTCCCGCGTCAGACATCAGCCCCTGAAGGTCCACCACCAGCGCCTCCCATGCCCGGGCCGTCGCTAGTGCCTTTTCGTCATCCCTCCTGAGAGCTGATTGCAACCGGAGTGTGCCCTCTGCGCCCGCCCATTTCGCAAACGCCGTCGTCCTCCTCAAAAAGCTAGGCCCCACCCGTGATTTCCAATGCATGGTCAGTTCCCTCTTGGCCATAATCAACCCTAAGTCATAGAACTTACTGGTAACCTTCGTGCGGCGGGTGTGGGGAAACCAAAGCAACAGGCAGGCCCCCATTTCCAGGGCAATAGAGCAGTCTGTCACCTGATTCAGGCAGTCTATAACATCTTCCCAGTAGTCGCCCAACTGCGCGCATGACCAAAACATATGTCGAAAGTCGGCCCCATCTCCCCCACAACGCGGGCACTGAGAGTGTGCACCCCCAAAATATTGCAATATCTTAACCGGCGTCAGATAAGCCCTGTGCAGCGTAAAAAACTGAACCAGCTGAAACCGGGCATTACGCGTTCCCTTCCAGGCCCGCCGCACTAGCGTGGACCATGTCGACTCGGGGATGGGCTTCCCGAGATCCGCTTCCCACATATCCCTCAATGTGTCTAGGGGTTGCAGGTCTGCCGTCGACAGCCTGCGATACAGGCAGGTAATGGCCTTGGACGTCCCTGCCGCCATCACTACGTATTGGCAGCCCGCGGCAATCGGCGGCTCCGAGAGCCCCGTGTTCCAATGCCTCTGGAGGCCCGCCACAAGGGCTGCATGAAGTAGTCTCCCCGCGGGAGCCCATAAGTGTCCTGCAAGTCCTGGAAGGGTAACAGCACCCCCTCTCTGAATAAATCACCCACTACATGTAAGCCCAGCTCCTCCCAAACGGCTAGTCCCGACCAATCGCCTCCGTGCGGGAGCGCCGTGCACATACCCAGTGGGATCTCCGGGGCATAAGGGTGAGTCACGGCGGCCCTCTTCTGACACCGGTTCCAGCACAACCTGAGGGTGCGTTCCTCCAGAGTGAGCTGGGCAAGGTCCATCCGCTGCTGGAGGACTATGAAAGCAAGCACATGACGCGGAATCAACCTGCCCTGTGGGCCCTCTGGGCCTCTATACTCCCTAGCCACCGCCTGTGTGAGCCACTGGAGTTGTGCCGCCAGATAATACCATTCAAAGTCCGGGACCGCCAGGCCCCCCTCCGCTCTCGGCCGCCGCAGTGGGGTCAAAGCCACCCGCCGCCTTCCCGAGCCCCATATGACACCCGTGGACAGCGCTCGAAGTCGCTCGAAAAACGATGCTGGTATCCATATGGGCAGGGTGCGAAAAAAGTATAGGAGGCGGGGTAACGCCACCATCTTCAGTAGCGCTACCCTCCCAGCACACGAAAGAGGGAGCGTGCTCCAAAAACCTATACTACCACGCAAGCCCCGAATGGCTCTACCGACATTCCCCTCCAGCAAATCAGGCTGGGTGTGATAAATATTAACCCCCAAATAACGCAGGCAGCTACCCTCCCATCGTATCGCTCCCAGCGACTGGGGGGCCCGTCCGCTAGGCAACAACGGAAACGGGCATGTCTTGCCCCAATTGACCTTGAGCCCTGACAGGCGACCAAAGACCTCCAGTAAGGCAACTGCCCCGCGCAACGCGCCAGCTGCGTCTGCCAAAAACATCAGCAGATCATCCGCATAGAGGGATATATAGTGGGCTTCCCCCCTCAGCTGTACTCCCGCGTATGAGCGCCCCAGTCGGGCATGCGCCGCCAGTGGCTCAATGGCCAAGGCGAACAACAATGGGGACAACGAGCAGCCCTGCCTCGTCCCACGCCGCACTCGATAGGGGGCCGATATGGTCGCCCCTGTCCTCACGCGGGCCGTGGCATCGTTATAGAGCAAGGTGGTCCAACGTACAAAGCCATCTCCCAGGCCAAATGCCTGCAACACTCGATATAGGTATGGCCACTCCACACAGTCAAAGGCCTTTTTTACGTCGATCGATAGCGTTAAGGCCTCTGGGTATTCGTCGCGGTCTACCTCCATCACCCGCAGCAGACGTCGAACGGAGGTGGCCGTGTTACGCCGGGGAATAAAGCCCGCTTGATCCGGATGAATCGGGGCGGTCATATGGGTCAACAGGCGCGATGCCAATATTTTGCTCAGGATTTTGTAATCCACCGTCAGCATAGAAAGCGGGCGGTACGCCGTGCGGGCACTAGCATCCCCTCCGGTTTTCAGCAAGGGTATCACAATCGCCTCCCGGGCGGAGGTGGGCAATCGCCCAACTCGCCACGCCTCACTGTAAAGGGCTTGCAACCGCGGAGCCAGCAACTCCGTGTACGCTGCATAAAACTCGACGGGCAGGCCATCCGCCCCCAGGGTCTTTCGCCGGGCCATATGCTTGATCGCGGCGCGGATCTCGCCCAGTGATATGGCGTCCCCTAAATCTTTTCCGTGCTCCGGGTCCAACCGGGGTAGCCGAGCCGCCAATAAAAATTCATCCAAGCCTTCAGGCACCCCCTGCATGGTGCTATCGTACAACCCTGCATAATAACTAGAGAACTGCTTATTTATCTCTGTCTGGGAATAGACCGGAGTCCCCCCTGCCTCGCCCAGTGAGAGTATTGGGACACCTCGGGCCGTCGGGGTCGCCAGCCCGGCCAGGAGGGATCCCACCTTATCCCTCTCCGCATGTGCCCGGGTGAGGTAGTCCTTCTGGTCAAAGCAGCGAAGCTTCTCCACTCGCACCGCCACTCCCTCACGCGCCTCGACAACCGCGGCCAGCACGTCCTCCCCCACCTGATGCGCGCGTTCGGCCGTACGCAATCGGGCCTCCGCACCCTCTATGTCTTTCAGCAGCGTCTTCCGCACTCCGGCGGTAGACGATATGCAAACCCCCCGAACTACCGCCTTAAACGCATCCCATTCCATCGCCCGACTTGACGCCGTTTCCGAGTTATTCCCAAAATACTGTTCTATACAGCCACTAACCTCAGCCCGGAAAACCTGATCTTCCAGCAGCATGGGGTTTAGTCGCCAAGTAGGAATCGCCTGCCGCTGCCTGGACCATTGCAGTGCCCCAACGCAGGGGTTATGGTCGGAGATAGTTTTCGCAAGGTACTCACTATGCCGCATCATTGTCTGGGCATCCGGCGAGCACAGTATGCTATCCAACCGGACATACAACTCGTGGGGAGCTGAGTAGAAGGAATAATCCCGATCTGTCGGATGATGGGTCCGCCAAGTGTCCACCAACCCCCAGGTGTCCTGCCAGGCCCGTCTACTGTTGGCCACCCTACGGACCACTGACTGAGCAAGGGGGGGGGTGAGACCTATCCAAATCAACATCAGTCACCGAGTTAAAGTCCCCTCCCAGCACCACTGTTCCCGTCAAATAGGACGCCAGCTTCCCCGACAGTCTTGAGAAGAAGGCGGCCTGGTCTATATTAGGTGCATACACGCTGCATAAAGCCAAATCCCTCCCGTCTAGTGGTCCCTGATCTGCTACAAACCTTCCTTCCGTGTCCACTAGCGTCGTCAATGGTTGGAAAGGGACCCCCGCTCTCACCCAAATCAGGGCCCCCCTTGCAAACTTCGAAAAAGTAGTATAGAACAATTGTCCCCTCCAGCGCCGATGTAATGCCTGCCCCTCCTCCCGATCTAAGTGGGTTTCCTGGAGGAAGGCCACCTGTACCCCTCTCCGCACCAAGTAGGCATGGACTTTATATCTCTTCGCCATAGAGGTGAGCCCCCTCACATTACAGGTCAGAAACCTCAATTCAGGTGGGGTCCCCATCCCAGAGCTTGACCTGATACTGCCTTTCCCAGGCCTTCCTAGGCACACTGAAATCCCCCCCAAAACCGTAGAACTACCCAACTCCCCGACCTCCCTCCCATCCCCAGAACAGTTGCTAAACCGTAGTTACCCATCCAAATACCACCCCAAAAAACCAAACACTCTGGTAGCCACCAGGGTCTCACAGCGTCCGTGAGGTGGCGTCTCTGCGCCAGACGGGCTTGTCCACAGTCCCCCTTCGTGCATCCATGCCCAGTCTCTATGAATCCTCCCCCGGTGTCCCTCGTCCCTCAGACCCCCTGCTCTCGCCTCCAGACCCCTCCAACAGATGACACCCGCAATCCACCGCAAGGTACTGTCAGCACCTCCTGCAACTCAAGGCGTGGCAAGGCCCCCACCCCAGGTGTCTCCCGCCCTGCATGCGCCCCCCCCTTAGAGTTCACAGGCGAAGCCCCGAAACGTCAAGCGTCCAGCATCTCATCCGCCGTCCCTGGGGTAACGTCAGGCAGCAACTCCGCACCCCTCTCGGCGCCGTCGGAAAGGGAAGTCTCAGACACCTTCTGGGACCCCGAATCTTCACTGGGCCTGGAGGCCGCGGCCCCTGATATCACGGAGACGGCCCGCAGCGCCGCCTGCCGCTCCAGCACTGTTTGGGACGCCCCCGGAGATCTGACCCCTGCTGTCCGTGTCCTGGTGCGCCGGCTGCGACGGGCCCTCACCGGGGCCCCCGATGACTCACCTCCGTCTGCACTTCCGGCTCCCCCAGCCGGGCAGGTCGCACTTCCGGGCGGCTGCCGAGTTACGGTGGGCCGCGGCTGCTCCCCAGTACACAGGCCGCACAAAATGGCCGGTGCCGGCTCACCTCCACTGCAGGCCCGGTCGCGGTGCCAGCCCCCTCCGCCTCGCGCCGTCCGGCTGCGCCGCTCACGGGGTCCGTGCCGGGCGCGGACGTCCTCCGGGATTCCCCCGGGACACCAGGGCTTCAATGTCACAGGATTGCGGCTGGGCTGGATGCGGAGCTCATCGCTCACGCGTCCATGCCCGTCGGCTGCCAAGCCACGCCCCCTACACAATTTGATTTTAATCCGTCTTTTACATACACCTCTTCTACTTTAAAACAGTGGCAGCAGCATCTTGGGAACTTATTTCAATGTTTTAATCAGACAGGGAAAGGTCAAAATAGGTCTAGGTCTTTTTTACAAGGTACTGTGTGGGGTCTCCAAGGTACAACGAGGGTCAATGTAAACGAATACTGCAAAGGAAACCAAATGATTCAGCCAACATTTGGGGCACAAATGCAAACAGGGAACGTAGCAAGCCAAATGTAGTAAAACCATATCTTTTTAGGTTGTTAACAGGAAATACGAAATTTACTGCCTTGTGTAAATTCATTCCATGCAACTCACCAGGGACTTACTAAAAACAAGCATTTGCAATGCAATAGTTCTCACAGTTACGCAAGTTTTTAAGCTATTGCCATTGTAAATGACAATGCCTTTTATTCGTTTTTAAAACAAAAACAAATATAAAAGGCATTGTTATTTGCAATCACAATAGCTCAAACTCGCATCTGCAAGACCTATTGCATTGCAAATGCTTGTTTTAAAAGGTATTGACATACTGCCCCTAGTACTCCTGGCAGCAGTATTTGACTCGCACATCTTCTGTGCAGGAAGCAAGGAAGTCTCATTGGTTCAGCATTGTTCATCTAAACAAGAGAAGAATAACATAGGGCAGTATCCATCTAGTGGAAAGAAATGTTGTACGTAACAGCAAGTTCCTAGGAATAATCTAACACTTATTGTGCCTACTAAAATAAACTGTTTCCTTTTTTAAATAAACATTACAATATAAATGTGTGTTTATACATCTTTATTCCTGTAATAAAGTATGTCTGGCAGGCGCCTTGGACCTTATGTACACTTGGAGAACACTGCACGCTACTTTTATTCTTATGCATTTGGAGTATTTTCTAGAGTAAACCAAAAAATATAGCTCTTGTTGCCTGTTGGTTAACACAAATTCAGAATTCTCTTCAAGGGGATATCATCAATAGTCATAAGCATTGAATAGTCCTGTACATACGTGGGGATCCGGGAGCACTTTAACATGTATGTATTTATAGAAGTAAATATTTCCAGCCTATAAAAAAGGCTAAAGAAGGCCAAATTTAATTTTATTCTCATTCACAAAAGCAGTCAGTTAATAATATAAGTTACTGAAAAAGATAAGTGGCCATAGAAAATCGTTCACAAACCTTTTTTTAAAAGAACAATTAAAAGGGAATGAAGGACAGTCGGCTAATAGGCTGCATTGGAAATCTTAGGGAACAAAACTGACTCTGTGCCTTTTAAGAACCTCAAAGCACACCCAGCACCCCATCATGTCCCACAGGAGACAGTTAGGTCAGTTCATTTTTTTGACTCCAGGAAAACGGAATCTGGTGCACTGAACTCCGCTTCTTTTTGGCTAAAAAGGGAGAATATCTTTCCAAAACCATTATTTGTAGTGTTTCACTCAACGTCTTTATAAACTTAAAGTATTTCGTTACCTTTTTGTGACAGGAAAAGGTTTATTTTCCTGTCCGAATGCCTTGGCATTTTGTTATGTGCCCTTCTTGTGGTAAAAGGAAGGCACAAATATATTCACATAGTGTCTATATTCATTGTCTTCATGAGGATTAACCTGCAGAGTCATGCCTTTTGCCCAGAGACTCCTGTGCAGTTAATCTTAGAAACATAGTCTCCCATTGATTCCTTAGTATATGTATAAATGGCAAATATATAGTGGGCATGGTTTCCCAACATTAACAGGCTTATTGTCCAAAGAAACTGAGGACTGCAATCTTTATAAAATATTTTCAATGGAATGTTAGGAGTAGCCTGTAAATGTTTAAATTCTTTATATGTTTGTACTGTCTCCCCCACCCTATTGCTGCACCTCCTGTGTTGGCTTGCGTGTGGGTGTGTTCAGCAGCCCTATGATGAAGCATGCCACAAATGTTTGTCGGTCAGGGCGGTTTTCAAAACAGAGTATTGTTGGCAGTTTACCTCTAGGAAAATAGCGACCATATACACTCCTGCTTCTGTTTGTGTGTGAGAAGTATAGTGAGAGGAGGTTGAAGTAGGAGTTTTTCCCCTTCCCCATAATTTTTGTGTGGTACCCCCACTTTTTGCTGGGTGTCAGTGTGTTTTTGACCTAGTCTGACCGGGAACCTGCTAATCGGGGCCCAAGTCACTGCTTTCTCCCTAAATTGACCACAGTAACTGCTTTGGCACATCCACACTTGGCTACTATTGTAACCTTGTAAGTCCCTAGTATATGGTACTTAGGTACACCAGGAGCCTCCCATGGGCTGCAGCATTTATTGGGCCACCCATGGGAGTCCACTCAAACTGTGACTGCAGGCCTGCCATTGCAGCCTGTGTGAGTTGGTGCGAACACCTCTCACGACAGATATAGGTTTCCTTATATCTGAAGTCACTACACTTAAAATCTACAAGTCACCCCTATGGCAGGCTCTTCAGTCCTGAGGGCAGGGTGCCTGGTTATAAGTGTGAAGGTACCCCTGCACGAGCAGAACACCCCTACAAACCCCGGAGTCAGTTCTCCAGGCTTTGTAAGTGAGGTCAGCCATTTTGATACATATAGTGGACATCAGTCATTACGAGATGTCTAACTATATAATGGCTGCACCAATCCTGCTCATGTTTGGTATCAAGCATGTTTGAATCATACCCCAACACAGATTCTAGTGTTGGAGTTATGGTCCTATGTACTGGGGGGACTCCCTTGGGGTACCCCCGTACTTCCGCTTAAAGCCTTTCAGGGTCTGACAGCAAGCTAGAGCTGCTGCCGACCACAGACACAATTCTGCCTTCCTGCTACTGTGCCAAGCTCAAGCAGGGGAAGGAAGAACAATAAGTTTCATGTCGCTGGGGGATGTGACCACCTCCCAGACACGACTTAGTATATTGGGCTGGGGTGGGAGCGCTTGCCAGTGCCACAAGAATGCTTTGAAGGGCACATTTGGTTCCCTTCTTGCATGCTCCAGTTGGAGCCAGTTCAGGTGAGCCCTTGGCTCCAGCTCCTTTGCAAAACTGGACAAAGGAAATGGGAGTATCCTCCCCTCTGTCCAGCCCCTCTTCTGGGAGGTACTTTTGTGTTGTTCCAACCCTTCCTTTAGTGTACTTAAGGATTTACCTGTTGGTGGGTCCTCAGATTTGTCGTGGGACAAGACTTCAGCCTGAAACCACGTTACCCTTTGACTGTCTGGACACCTGGAACCGAGACTGCATCAAGGAAGACTCCTGCTGTTCCTGGTCTCTCTGTTCTGTGAGTCTTCTTCGTTGTCTGTGTCTGGGTCTGTGCTTCTTTCAGGATCTTCCCCAGACCTGTGGGCATCAAGGACACTGTAAGTAATCTCTCTTGGAATGAAGGAGTCACTCTCCTGCCTCTGCAAGCACCACAACGAAGCTGACCAGTATGCTGCTCCTGATGTCCCACAGACTTTGTAAGACTCAGCTACACAGGTGGTGGTTATGCAACTTCCTCAAGGCCTGACCTGTTCTTCTGCAATTTTGAGGCCAGTATCCCTCGTCGGAACCACTGGGACGATCCCTGTGCACCGCATAGACTTGCCGTTGCCAAGGCTCGTTGGCGTACTCCCAAGATCTTCGGGCTACAAGAAGCTCCAGCATCTCTTCATGCCAAGTACAGAGTCCTCACCACCTCCTCTGCACAGTGGGCCTTCTTTCTTGGTGAACTGCTCGAGGTCCTTTTGCGACTCCTGTGCCTTTGGCCTGTGGGTCCTCCTGAGGGTCTTCTCCTGCTTCAGTGGGCTCCCCTGCTTGCTCGGGCCTGCTCTGACTCTCCTGCCGGTGGAGAGTACCTTGTCATTGTTGGTCCCAGCGTTGCTCCTTCTTCGCTCTACACGCCAGTTGCGACTCCAATGCTTGTTGGTGCTCCCTCCAGATACCAACCACCTAGTCACTGACATCCGACGTGGGGCAGTTCTTGCACGGCTCCTGGTCTTCCTCAGAATCACCTAGTCCGCATAGCTGCAGCGACATGGTCACTCAACACTTTTGAACCGTCTGACATCGGTGAGGCTCCCTCTTCTGTGCCTCCTGGTCACTCCTGAGTGGCATAGACTCTGCCCCTCTGCTTGCAGGTTCTTCACTCCAAGAATCCACGCTTGGATTTCACCTGACTTCTCCACCTTCTTATCCAGAGGCACTTTACTCCAACTCTTTCATTGTTGTCTATGGAGGTTTCGGACTTCTCTTCACTCCTATGCACCTGGCTTCCCTGGTGTAGGTAACCTGGTGTCCTGGCCATCCACGGGTGGGGCAGCTCTCCAACCTGTCCTCCAAGGGAATTCTTGGGGTCCTCTGGGAAGGGTCCTTCTTCTGCAAAACTGCAACTGCGTCTTCTCCATTGACTTCCATTAGTCACACAGCTGTGTTTCCACTCTGCGCATAGCCTCCGAGGGGTTCCTGAGTACTTACCTTGGGTGTTTCCTTGTGTCCCCGGCTTCTCTGGATCTTCTGGTCCAAGTCCAATCCTCTTCTGCAGTTAGCATTCCACTTTATTTATGTATGGTTTGGTCTCACCCTGGAGACTGTGGTAAATATTTAAATTACCTGTACTATTTTTTATGCGGTAAAGTCTAGTAAGAATAACTCAGTCAAAATAAGAGGCAGAATCCGTGGTATTAGAGGTTCTGAAAAGGGCTTTATTCCTTACAAAGGAATTATAGTTCGAACTAGGCAACCATATTCCATCACCACGAAGGTTCAGGAAGGGATCAGCAATACATTATTGACAAGTAACAATATTTATATGGAAAGCATTGCATTAGGACAGATGCAGGAGGCGTAACAGCTGATAATGCAGATAAGAATACACATACGTAATGAAAATAGGCGTATACTAGAAACGTCATTAAAAATGATGTCACAAGTGGGTGGATCCATAAGAGAATCCTGCAGTGTCAGCAGAAATATTTGACAGAGATGCGCGCGCAGCCGCATGACGTGTGATTGACGTACAACTAGAGGATGAAGGGAACTTGACATTTGGCCCTACATGTGGAGACAGAAGTCTGGGGTGTCAGGACAACCTAGTCCTAAATCATATCTAATATCTTGTGTTTAAGGAACTATATTATCTGGAAGGAAGGGTCTTCTCGGACAGATCCTATTCTATACTGACTGTTAGTGCGTGTACAAGCGTCTATGTGTCTACATGTGATACGAGGGGGCAGGAATCTTCCATAGTAACAGGGGCTATGAATTACTTGCAAAAAGACAGCGAGGCCGAGCCTTTTGCTCGGTAGCTGGAGGGATGTTTACCTAAACTACTAGACAGGAATGCATTGGATGAGGAGCGGAGCAGATAACTTGAAGGCTGAATACAGTTTTTGGCAGGCAACCGGCCGCGTCAGGCACTGTTAGCCGCGCAGGGAGTAAGACAAAGTTCATGGACACGGATGCAGGTCCAAGCTGGAGCATTTCAGAGGCAGAAACAGAAAAAGGCTTGATGGCAGAATTCAGGGCCTACTCGCCTTAACTGCAAAACTAGAAAAGTGAACCACATAAAGTCGGTGGCCTTTCATATTTAGGAATGGAATATCCGACTCATTCATGGCGGATCTGAAAGAGGACATGTTGACGGTGGACGCACATGTATTTGCGTCTTCATAACTAGAACTGGAGGGAACATACATGTACTTGTAGCATGTACATGGAGCCGTTGGGGTCTAAGATAGGGGACATAACTGATCATAAAATTCATATTTCCTCATTCCCTCCTTGTCCCCTACGGACCCTCAGGAGATATCGATCTTCATCAATCCATCAATCTGTTCATATAGCATCATTTGTTCTTCTTTTTTCTTCCGGGATCTTGAATGAAAATTTGAAGGCGGGATACACGATGTGGCACACAGACCACAAATCGCTGGCCCACATTGTAGACACAAGCAGCAACTGAATAGTATGAGAAAGCCAATACCTAGGAAGGATAGGATCCTCCTTCCCCAGGCTGACAACACGCTCCAGAACCAACCGGACCAAGTCCAGGTGCCTGGATTCTGGTGTATCTGGCTTACGATCTTATGAAGTCGAGTTATGGCTTTATATACTGACGGCGCGTTTTCTGGTATGAAAACACAGCAACTTGATCCGATGACCCTACAAGCTCCGCCCCTATCGGCCAGAATGACGTCAAGGACAAGACGATTTTGAAGAACAACAATCCGCATCGCAGACTGCTCCTCTGTTAAATTGCCTAGGGCGGAAGTAGTCTCATTCACTACTGCTTCAAGGGTTCTAGTTAATCTACGTATCAGTTTACTATTAGTGACTGTACCTATATAGGGAAAGAAACCTTTATTGAAATCTGTGTATTGCTCCCATGCCGTTTCAGTGTAATCGACAATCGGGAGATCTCTCTGCTGTCTATTGTGTACTAAATGGGTGTTCCTATGATAATCAGGCGGGGCTAGGAAAACAGGTGGCAGAAGGAATGCAATGTAACAGGTACCATCCCAATCTCGAGGTAAACGTATATATGCAGTCTGGCCACATATGAAGTAGGAATGACGAGATGCTCTGAATGTAGACTTGCCTTGATCACTGAATTTTATCACAGTGGTACATTTACTATGGCCCAGGTGTATGGAACCATTCTTTCTTACACATAATTCACCTTTAACTGGAAATACTGACATAGCGGGCAAGATTGGTGTAGCTTCGGATTCAACATTCAGAATCATGAGGTTAAGCGTAAAGTTACCTAATCCATATACTTCATTTTCTAGATCAGTTCCTGTTCTTTTGGGAAGTCCCTCCTTGTTAGGGTAGCAGACTTTAAGTAAAACTAGGTTCAGGTTTCCCCATACCCAATTGTCTTGGTAAACTACTGTATTTGAATCTAGGGAATTAATCAAACTAAACCATACTCCACAGGAGCCATTGTGTGTGAACGGATACGGAAAGAGAGGCAAAACTCCCTTATAGTTCTGATAGGGAGGGAGTCGGCCACATATCCAACAATTGGTAGCATTGCTGGTCTGATGGGAATGATGTAACATACTAATAAAAGTGTTGTTGCGCAGCGCAAATCTATAAGACAACTCATGCGGAGGTAGTTCGCTAAAAGAATGTTCAGCAGTAGCATTGTAAGCACGCTTAGAAATAGGGTAATACATATGTAGCAATACACTAGAAATGATGATCAGAAGACTTAGAAAAAACAAAATTAATAATGTCATTATGCAGTGACTACGAAGCGGTTTACAGTACGCATGTTTTTTAAGCTGTATCTGTCTATTTTTCTCTCTATTTCGGTCCAGAGGATACATGTCAGAGACAAATTCAACCGATTCACCTTGGAGAGGACTTAAACAATCAAATTGTCTGACTTGCTAGACCTGAGTTTCAGTTTATAGAGTTCGTTCCCCGACCTTTCAACCAAGGGGAGCTTTGAGTCTGTCTGTGAGGGAATACAGGGCTGAGTGCTCACATCGGACGGTAGTCCATAAAATTTCTTGATATGGCTCGAGTGCAACCACCCTTTACGTCCCTCAATCTTCACGGCTGTCCTTGTAGTCAGCAATACGAGTTTGGGCGACTTCCACCTGGGCTCCAGCTGGGTCTTCCGGTCAAAATTCCTCACAAGAACCAGATCACCTGGAACCACGTCATGGGGCTTCACCTCAGTGTTATCGGGAAAAGCTGCAGCTACCTGTGAACGACAAGATTGTAGTGCAGACATCAAGGAAGCCAGGTAATCTGTCAGCATATTACAGTCAACATCAGTGATTTTACGAGGTATAGGCGTCCCCCACATATTTGGTGGTCTACCGAAGATCACCTCATAAGGGGATAGCCCTGTTCGAGAATGTGCTACCATTCTCATGTAAAAGAGCGCAACTGGTAAGGCTACTATCCAATCGACACCTTTTTCTCTACATATTTTGGACAATCTAATTTTCAGAGTTTGATTATGACGTTCCACAAGACCTGCTGCCTCGGGATGTCGGACACAGTGAAATTTCCATTGATAACCTAATAAGGGTGAAACGTGTTTCATCAGTTCGGATGAGAATGGCTGGCCGTTATCTGAGTATACAACACGTGGTAAACCGTACCGTGGGAAGAATTCTCGAACTAACTGTTTGGCAGTAGTCGGGGCAGTGTAATCTGAAACCGGGTAGGCTTCTGTCCAACGGGAAAGAGCACAAACAACTACGAGAACATATTTGAATCCTCGACATCGTTCCATCTGGATATAATCCATCTGGAGGACTTCAAAAGCGTGCTCGGGAGGTTGAAATCCACCCTGGTCTACAGGTACGCCTTTTCCTGGATTGAACTGACAACAAATCATACAGGTACGTACTTTCTGTTTAGCCGCTGCTCGTAAGTGTTTATTAAACCAAATGTGTTGAATACTGTCTAGCATAGCTTTCTCTCCTAGGTGCGCTGGACTATGTATTGTGTTAATGATGACCTGAACCATTGAGTCGGGGAGAAACCATATAGATTTTCCCTTCGTCATCCATCCTTGATCCGTTTGGATCCCTCCTAATTCAGTCCATTTCTTTATTTCTTCTGGTGTAGCATGTGTCTGTATGTCAATTACATCAAGGGCGGGATCCTTAACTGTCATGCAGTGTGTTGGTGTCGGAACTATTGTCTTTGTCGTGTCAATTGGACGAGTCTGATTCTGAGCAGTCTGTTTAGCTGTTCTGTCAGCTAGGTCATTACCCTGAGAAATAATGTCAGTTACTTTTGTATGGGCTTTACACTTCATGATAGATATTGAAGTAGGCAGATGTATTGCATCTAACAGAGCTTGAATAAGGGGACCGTGCTGGATGTGGGCACCGTGAGAAGTTAAATAACCTCTCTCTCGCCACAGTACGCCGAAGTCATGGACGACTCCGAATGCATAACGTGAATCTGTGTATATGTTGACTTTCTTATTTTTGGCTTGAATACAGGCTTGTGTCAGAGCAATGAGCTCTGCTGCTTGAGCTGACAAGGTATCGATACAATTTGTTTCAATAATTTCAGTGTCTGTTGTGACTGCATAAGCGGCCACTAATTCTCCTGCATTTGTTCTCATGCATGAACCATCTACATATAATGTCAGGTCTGGGTCTGAAAATGGAATATCTGTCAAGTCTTGTCTGGGTTTCGTTGTAATAGTAATGACTTCAATACAATCATGTGCCAATGGATCTGTTCCATTTAATGGCAAAAGTGTGGCAGGATTTAATGTACTACAGCGTCTGATTTCTATGTGTGGCTGGAACAATGTTAATTCGTAACCCGTCAGTCTTGCTATAGTCAAGTGTTGTGTTTGGGTCCGGTTCAGGAGAACCTCTACTGCGTGTGGTACTTGTACTGTCAATTGATGTCCTAACACTATGGCGTCGCTTTGTCTAATTGCTAAAGCTGTTGCTGCGACTGATTTCAGGCACGCAGGAAGAGCCTGAGCTACGGGATCTAATGTACTAGAAAAATAAGCACATGGCTTGTGTGATCCTGCTTGTTCCTGCGTGAGTACTGACAAAGCAGTACCTTCACGTTCTGTAACAAAAAGTGTAAAACGTTTGCTGTAACATGGCGTTGCTAAAACAGGTGCTTGGCATAAAGCTTTCTTTAAGCTTTCAAAAGCTTGTGTATGTTCCTGAGTCCAAGGGAGGACAGTCGATGTGGCTGCCTCCTGTGTTGTCAACTGAATGAGTGGTTTTGCTAGAAATGCATATTGAGGGATCCACTGCCTACAGTATGAAGTGAGACCTATAAAAGCCCGCACCTCCTTTTGTGCCTTAGGTGGTGGCATGTTGGCAATTAACTGGATGCGGTCGGGTGTAAGCTGTCTTCCCTCCTTGGACAGCAAGTGTCCAAGGTAAACAACTTGCTGGACACAGAATTGCAGCTTAGAAGGGGACACCTTGTGCCCCTTTTCGGCTAGAAACTGTAAAACCATCAGTGATGCTTGTTCACATTCAGGTTCGCTTCGGGCGGTGATCAGAAGATCATCGACATATTGAAGCAGGGCAGTATTAACTGGCATGTGGATACTGTCAAGTTCTCGTTTCAGTGCTTGGCTATAGATGCTGGGGCTTTCTGTGAATCCTTGAGACGCGCGTGTGAATTTAAAACTCCGTCCATTTAAACTGAATCCGAACAAATATTGACTTTCCGAATCTATTGGGACGCTAAAGAAGGCGTTTTTGAGATCAATTACAGTAAAGAACGTTGCTTCTGAATCAATAGCTGTTAATAATGAAGAGATATCTGGGACCACAGGGTATTGTGGTACAATACATTTATTTAATTCGCGCAGATCAATAACTAATCGATATACTGGTGGTGCTTTTGGATCCGTTCTTTTAAGAATCGGAATTATCGGTGAATTACATACATTGGAGTCGGTTTCCACAACCACTCCTTGTCCAATGAGCTCGTCAATGATTTGCAGTAAAGCCACAACAGCATCTGGCGGTAATTTGTATTGTCGCATTCGTGGTAGTACCACTCCTGTTTTGAGTGTGACTCGATATGGTGTAATGTGCATACGACCTACATCAGTGGGGCCTTGTGCCCATAAATGTGCAGGTAGATTCTGTAACCGGTGATCCATGTCTCTAGACACGTAGTGACCTTTAAAGTCACGCAAAAATAGTCGTACTCCTTCCGGAGAACAACATATTACAGCTCCTAGAGCCTTCAATGTTTTTATACCTAACAAGTTTTCTGGACATGATTTCGTAAGTAATAGATCTGTAGTCCGTGTTAATGGACCGACTGTAAATGCAAGTTGTTGCGATACTTCGTTAACAGTAGGCTTTCCTGAAAAACCAAGGGAAATATTTTGTGAGCCTGAGAGGGGTACCCCTGGGACTTCGCTGTGACGGATAGTGGTTCTGCTTGCCCCTGTATCGAGTAGAAACTTTCTATCTTTCCCTAATAACTGACTTTGTACATAAGGACCTTCTTGATCTACTGGAACCTCAATAAGGGGTAAGCCAACTTCCCTCTCTAGGCTATTTCATGTGTAGCGCTGATACTCTGGATAGTCATTTTCTGCATACTGGTACATCTGTTGTGTCGTGTTTTGTGTTGCAGCAATAGGCTGTGGCTGTTGTTGTAATTGTTGTTGTTGTTGTGGTGCGGTCTGTTGTACAGCTGGCATAGGCTGTATATTCTGAGGTACTTGTTGTTGGATCTGATCCTGTCTAGGCGGACGTGGTCTCTCTTTCGTTATACCCGTAGAGATATTATGTTTCAGAACTGCGCAATCGTGTATATAATGACCTGGCTGTTTACAATAGTTGCATGTCCCTCTAACAGGACCTACTGAATCATTGGACTGTGTCATACCCTTTTTATGACCGTCAACTGGAACCGACTGAGCAACAAGCATTTTCATTTTTGTGTCTTTCATACGTCTTTGTTCATGTTCTTGTTCTTCCCTAATTCTATTGTGATGATATTGTAACATTTGTAACATCTGTGACGGTGTTTCCTTGCCAGGTACTCTCGAATTTCTGTACTCTACTCTTGACTTGGGGCAGGGAATTCTCAACTAATTTTGTCACAAACAGATGTGGATACGATTCACTACTTGCTTTTATGCCACTATTAATACCAAAACATTTTTCAAATCGGGAATAGAAATCACTAGTGTCTTCATCTTGTTTTTGTTTACAGGCTGAGATTGCACCCCAATCTTCCTTTTTCGTAGTTAATAAACGTGGTAGTACCTGCACTAATAATCCTGGTAATGCTGTAGTCCTTTCCCCAAGCCCTGAACCTGCAGCTCGGGCCTTTTCTTCGTTTTCTAATACTGTCCAATCTATCTTTTGGTCTCCCACCTCCCATTCCTTTTCTTTGAGTTTCTCGTAAATACCGGCGGGTAATAGAACTTTTAATATTTTCATAAGGTCCGGGTAAGTATACTCTCCCAAGAGTAACATGTCTTTTATCTCCCGGTGGAAACCTGCTGGGTCTTTGTCATGGCTAGGTACTACTTTCTTCATCTCTAATAATTCAATTTTAGTTATGGGCGCGTACACAAACACGCGTTTAAAAATATTGTCCTCACCTCTGACTGGGTGCACTTCGCGTAAGGGATTCTGTCTGTCTATGTGATACGTTTTTCTTTCCAACTTAGGGGGAACTGAAACATGCTCTGGGCATACGGACAGATCCTATTCTATACTGACTGTTAGTGCGTGTACAAGCGTCTATGTGTCTACATGTGATACGAGGGGGCAGGAATCTTCCATAGTAACAGGGGCTATGAATTACTTGCAAAAAGACAGCGAGGCCGAGCCTTTTGCTCGGTAGCTGGAGGGATGTTTACCTAAACTACTAGACAGGAATGCATTGGATGAGGAGCGGAGCAGATAACTTGAAGGCTGAATACAGTTTTTGGCAGGCAACCGGCCGCGTCAGGCACTGTTAGCCGCGCAGGGAGTAAGACAAAGTTCATGGACACGGATGCAGGTCCAAGCTGGAGCATTTCAGAGGCAGAAACAGAAAAAGGCTTGATGGCAGAATTCAGGGCCTACTCGCCTTAACTGCAAAACTAGAAAAGTGAACCACATAAAGTCGGTGGCCTTTCATATTTAGGAATGGAATATCCGACTCATTCATGGCGGATCTGAAAGAGGACATGTTGACGGTGGACGCACATGTATTTGCGTCTTCATAACTAGAACTGGAGGGAACATACATGTACTTGTAGCATGTACATGGAGCCGTTGGGGTCTAAGATAGGGGACATAACTGATCATAAAATTCATATTTCGTCAAGACCACTGTATTTTGTGCTACTTACCTTCTAGCAATTGAAGTATTTTTTGTGTATTGTGTTGATATCTCCAGGTAGGAGATATACTAATGTGTTAGTGAGTGTTAAGTAATAAATATAAGTATTTTTATATAAACACTGTGGTTCTTTTTTGCTTAACCTACACTACATGATTAAACTGGTAAAACAAGCTGCTTAGCACTCCTTCAAGATAAGCCTGGAGGCTGCTCTCCACAGCTCCCACTTTAAGAGCTTTCTATGGTTATCCAAGACCACTAGAATCGCCATAAGGGTTGCCTGGATTAGTGCAAGGTGCATCACTTAAATTAGTGTGCACTATATACTAAGCCAGCCTCCTACAGAGGTATTCTGAAAAGCTACAGAAACTGCATCTTTGTGTGGGCACCTGGCTGGCTTATTTGGAGCAGACAAGTTTACCTCATACTGTTAGTTTTCAGAGCTAAGCTTCATTCATCAGTGTGTAGTTTTAATATGTTTACTCACTTTTGTGTGTGTTTTTTTTCTTCAAAGACCTGAGTGTGGGGTGTACAAGGACTAGATTGAGCGGAAAGTTGGTATGCAGCATCGGTTATTTAGTGAGTGTCTGAACCTATATGCACATCCATACGTGTCTGCTACCTCTATAATCTAAACAAACTGGAGAACAGATAGCTTAGCCAGCGCTCTCTAAGGAATTCTCTTGTACAAGAGAGGCAGAATGTAAATGTTAATTTTGGTAATTTGTCCAAGACTCCTAACAAAAACTATTTTGGGGGGTCAGAGGCAACTGAGGTCTGGAGAAGCCGCTGTACATGAGCTACAGGTCTCCCGGAGCTTATGTCAAGGCACTGGAATTCTGGCAGAGGTGGGAGAAACAGCAGTGCTCTTTCTGCACAGATTGCAGCAGGAAATGGAGCTTGGGTTTCTGACTTAGTCCATCTGGTGTATGTAACCCTTGCAGCTTGGGGAATTAAAGAGGATACTTCCTGTTTGTGATGTCCATGATTGTGAGCTGTGGGTTCTCCACAGTGGTGTCAAGAGAAGTGAAACTCCTGTACATGTGGGAGCCTTCGTTTTGGCTGAAGCCTCGTTGCATGCAGGAGGCACAGCTGTGGCTTCCTGGACAGTAGTGGTAGACGGAATAGCAGAGTAGGAAAGCTTAATTGCACCCAGGCAGGTATAATTCTAGGGAGTTCTGCCATATGCCTGTATAAATTTGGATCTTTCTTTTCACACTGGCTGCGTAGGGCAGTATAAAAGTAGGTCTGGATTGTTTGGAATTAGTGCTTAAGCTTCAGATCTGTGGATTGCCTGTTTGTACTGGTTACTAAAGGACTTCTGTTTTCAAAGATTTGAAAGGTGAAAATGGAAACCGAACGAGGATAAAAGTAAATTCCTCTAGCCCGAAACCCCCATCCACAAAAAGTCTCAAAGTGATGTTGCTGAAGATGGTGATGGAGTACCCAGCTTGGAACTTTCCCAGAGTTGATCCTCATGGCAGCCATAGAGAAACTCCAGCCCCACCAGAAAAAAAGCGCAGTAATGGAGCAAACGCTGGCTGTGACGTCCCACTTTTATTTTTTTACATTTTTAGGTCTTCCCCTAGGCAGCGCATGCGCTAACTCTTCGAGACATGCTGTTCCTAGAATATGGGCTTTAAGCACCACCCATCTTTTCAATTTATTCCTCTTACTTTCCTTTGTAAATGCCGTTTTTTGACTGGTGAATACGCTTAGTTGTCCCTCCCTTTCAAGTTTTGTAACCTCCCATGAGAAGTGCCCCTGTTACATGTGCTCTTAGTCTTTCTGTTTGACTCTGAGCACTCTTTTTTTTTATTTTTTTTGTTTTTTATTTGGACCAGCTCTTCACATATGTGAACACTCTCCTGAGGCTGTAGCTGCTGCCTCCTCCTCTCTCCTGCTTGTCAAGCTTTTCTGTCCCCTTTAGCTCAGCCCGTGTGATGCTGTTGACCTCCCTCCCCAACCTTAATGGACTTATTTGCACTTTTGATCTTGTGATTCGCCATTGTTTAAATTTATTTGTTATGAGTTTCATTTTATTTACTATTATCGGCATGTTTTTTTGTAGCGCCCATGCTGAAACTCTAACCCAGTTCCCTAGGCGCAAAGTCGGTAGCTCTGTATGTTACGCGTCACATTGCTAACTTGAAAAGCAAACATGTTTTGTTTTTGCAACTCGCCTCAGAATGTAGTGTGTTGATGCTTTTCGAACTTCAGCTGGTAATGGGCGCACCGTGGCAAATATTGTGTTGAACAAAGTAAACCTAGCATCCATGTGGAAGCTGTGCGTGCGTGTATTCGTTGGTTGGAAAAGGGCAAAGAAGCATGTATGTGCATTTAAAAACTTCCTCGCCTCCTCTTTCACGTCTATTCTTGTTTACTATGTTCTCAGTAGAGTATTTCATTTTATGCCAAGACCTTGAAGTAGTATATAAGCTTGAGATACACAATAAAGATTGTCGTATCTTGTTTCAACACAGCAGTGTTTGTTTCATTTTTATCTCCAACTTTGAGCCAAGTGGAGGAGGGCCCGACGCCTCTCACTGCTTCCCTCCCCTGCTTTTCCCATTCTGCACCTGTGTGCCTGGTGTAGGCAGGATCAAGCGGCAGACTGTCCCCTCCTCCTAACCCGTAGGTAAACCCCATTCTCCCTTACCACGCATCCTCCCGGGCCAAACCGCGGCGAGCGGCTCTCGGTCTCAGCCTCCTCAGTCCCACCGTTGCTGTGTGTGTGTGTGTGTGTGTGTGAGATACCTTACAGACAGTGTTGCAGCTTCTGCATTCGTGCCAGAGGTGGCCCACCTAATCCCCTCGCCCAGACCAGCCTCCCTACAGTTTATCTTTGATCAATTAATATGATCTGGTGGCCTGGGCAGTACACTAGACCTGACCCATGTTGTGTGGATTTACCTCCGTCAAAAAGGTCAGCGGAATATACCACCTCTCGGTCTATATTAAGCTCTTTGCAACTGGTGTTTACTTTTCTCCTCTGGGCACCGGAACGGTGTGTTCGAGGCATGTGAGCTGTAGATCACATGCTTTGCATAAGATCAGCATCTAGTGTTGGGTCCGGATGTTTGCACTTTGTTTTTCTTGGAAGTAGTTTTCCTAGTCACGAAGTAGGGGACTCCTCCTGCAGGTGATAGTGCGCATGATCATCGACTCCATCTTTAGATTGTTTTTTTCCGCCTTCGGATGTATCTCGCTGCGCTCCGACGTCGATCCTTCTTTCCTTCGCGGTTCCATTCACACCCGACGGTATAGTTTCCGTTCACGTTAACCTTTTTTTTCTGGCTCGTGATTCCTGAAGAAAACTTTGATCCGAAAGTTCATGGTAGGCCGTTCGGGCCTAGCCCCTGGTTTGACTCGCAGTCGATGGAACAAACTCCTTTCAAGTTCTGTCTTCGGTGCCACGCGAAATACCCCTCGCTCTGACTTGCACGAGGTGTGCAATTTGTGTTTGTCACCCGACCACAGACAAGACCACTGCAACGCGTGCCGAGCTTTCCACTCCAAAAAGACTCTTCGCAATCGTCTGGCCCGACGACGCAACATGCAGAGACAACAAGCAGGTTCCATTCCGGACCTCTTCAGATATCCCGCAGGGACAACGTACCGTGAGTACAGCCCTACCTCGCCCCACCTTCCACTTAAATCGAAGAAGAAGGCTCCGCACCAACCTGCGCCCTCGGGCTCCAGTGGACGCCGAGTACAAGCTTCCGAAGCCCCGCCTTCTGGCTCGGCACCAAAGCATACTAAAAAGCCTTCCGGCTCTGAAAAGCCCCATGCCAAATCGGGCAATGAGCCAAAGACTTCGGAGCCGAAGAAGAGGTCTGGCACCGAGCATTCTCTGTTGCCACCGAAACAAACTTCGAATCCGACAACCCCGACAACCCCGGCCAAGAAACCTTCGGCACCGAAGCGTTCGGAGCCGAAACACACGGAGACGCCCAAGTCCCCAAAAAAACATGTTTTCGGTGATCCAATCGACAAACCGGATCCGAAACAAAAAATCCTGGTGATACACCCAAAGACTGGACATATCACCACTAAAGTGACTTTAAAAAGAGGTGGGTGCTACTACAGAAGAGGAATACCACATACCTTTGAAGAAGAGAACAGTTGGGACAAATCCTTCCCCTCCTCCTCTTTCTCTTCCTTCACCTTCTTTTCCCCACACTATACCTGTGCCAACTTTACCTGAGCACTCACCACCACACACACCTGACAATCAGGGTGATGGGGATAACCATGATGAAGATCTGCCTGGGGACGTGTGGGGATGACTATAATACTGATTCTCCCACTACTAACGACCTGGATATATATCCTACCAAACCCTTTCCACCAGATGACAGTGTAGGGTTTGTAGAGTTATTAAGTAGGGCTGCTACTTACCATGGAGTCCCACTACACCAAGAATCCCTCAATGAGGATTTTCTTTTTTAGACTTTTCATAACACACAATCTACACACTTGTTGCCCATGTTGAAAGACTTGACCAGACATGTAGACATTTTTAAGGATCCTGTTAGAGCCCGAGGGTAGATAAAAATACAAGCCTGCCCCATCAGATCCAGTATACATAAAAGGTCAACTACCATTAGATTCACTTGTAGTTTCTAATTCACGGAAGAGGGCAAACTCTGGAGACGCACCACCACCAGGTAAAGAGTCGAAACTCCTTGATGCTTCAGGGAAAAGGATAGCTACCCAGGCTGCTACCTTCTGGGGAATTTCCTATTTACAAGCATCTGAAAGACACACGTTAGTTAGATTCCTTACCATAGAATATCCCCAGGCGTCAGGCTGGATCCGGAAAGATTTTTCGTCAGCAGTACCCTTGCGCGTTGGTAGGCGTCATCTGCGACTCCGCATCCGTCGTTGGCGTCGTGATCGCGGGATGACGTCGTCGGAGTACTTGGACGCCGCCCTCGTGCGCTAACGTCACTTCTTTTTTTCGCGCCAGTAAGCGCAGATCCGGGAAGAGCATACCCTTAGTCACTTTTTGACTAACATTTTGGACTTTTTTGGTCTATTCTTTCGAGTCGGCCTCGACTCATGGTGCCGGTAGGGATGCCCGGGTTCAAGCCGTGTGACGCCTGTCTGACTCCGTGTGACGACTGATGTTGGTTACCGACCCCCACGTCGGTGTCTTTACTGCCTTGGGGCCGACCATGATGACAAGTCGTGCCCCGACTGCCAGGCCTTGACCTCGAAGGCTAGGCGGGAGCTCCCGCAAACTCCTTGAGATCCGGCAGTCGGCTCTGTGCCACTCTAGGTCCCGGTCGAGGAGGATGTCGAGGGACCGCTCACGGAGCCGAAATCATCACTGCTCGTCGGGTTCGAAGTCCTCGCATTCAGGTAAGTCGAGGTACAGTATGAGGTCGTCGAAGCGACACCGCTCTTTTGACTCCCCTCGCACGACTCGATCGAGGGTTCGGGTGGCACCACCCACGCGGTTCTGCAGGAGTCGCGTCCGGCCCCTTACCCTCCGGTCCCTGGGCCTAACACGACTCCGGGTGAGATTCGGGACATCCTCGTGGCCATGAGGAGTCTTGCTCCGCCGTCGAGGCCTGCTGGCGTGCCTCCGGGCCCCGCATGTCTGACTAGGGGGCCTAGCGAGCCGGTGGCTTCGGCCCCGGCGCCATAGTCTACTTCGGTCTCGATGTCGCAGGTCTCCGTGGGATCCAGAATTCTGATAAATGGGGGTATACCCATCAATTACCCTCCTATTGCCTGGGTAAGGAAAACACAATATAAGAAAAAGTGGTATGGAGGAAAAAATAAAAAACAGTATTTTTTGAAAAAGGACACTTTTAATTATCCTTTCATGTGTATAAATTCACATCTCATTTTCTTCATTTTTTGCTGAGCATATACAAAAAACATATATTTACATAAACAAAGACACAACTTCTGTACATTTAACGAAACTCCGCTACTGTCCTAGACAATGATTTTCAATTATGGATCCACCTTTCAATAGTGTGGAAACCCCAGAGAGCATATACATTGCATAAGGAAGTCAATATCTCCACAGATTCAAAAGCAATGCAAAGTTGTAAGATCCCCGTATATTCCAATTTTTTGGTCCCTCTGTGAAACCAAAGTGTCGACGCGGACGCGTTTCAGCCAATTAATTCCTTTTGGCCTCTTCAGGACAAAGAAACAGCAGCAATCTTGGGCTGGTGTCTCAGCTCAGCATCTCAAGTAAACGTGCAATATCCTTGCACGGATTGGGGTGCTCAGGGTCCGATCCCTCTACCGTTTCTTATATGCTATAAAGCTGGGTCCCTTTGTTCGTATTTAAGGGTTCCAAAGAATTCATCCGGCGTGGTTGCTCGCTTACTACTCTCCCCTCTCCTTGGTCTCTATCCCGCATCTGTCGGAGCCATCTCTCTCGCAGAAGTTTTGTCTTTGTTTATGTAAATATATGTTTTTTGTATATGCTCAGCAAAAAATGAAGAAAATGAGATGTGAATTTATACACATATGATAGGATAATTAAAAGTGCCCTTTTTCAAAAAATACTGTTTTTTATTTTTTCCTCCATACCACTTTTTCTTATATTGTCCGTGGGATCCAGGCCTGGATCCCGGTCGATGCCGGTTGACCTTACGACGCCTCCGCCGGCGCCGACCCCTATGGTGCCGCCCCCGGCGCCGTCTTCGGATGACACAGTCCCTAGTTTTAGTCCGGGTCCGGCGTCGGAACGGCGCCGTCTCCAGCGCCGATGGATGAGCATTTCATCGGTAACCCGGCTCCGTCCTTTCTACCTGTATACCAGGAGACGGATGAAGGGGAGGACTGGGAGGGGTTTGAGGACCCTCTGGCACAGCAGTGCCAGTTAAGTCCGGACTGGGCAGACGAGCTGGGGATGCCAGTGGTCTTGACACTTCGCCTGACACTGGCTTCATCTTTCCTCCTTCCGTGGCTACGAAGGAGGGTGCAACTTATTCTGTGGTGCTGTGCAGGGCTGCCCAGGCCCTTCACCTGGAGCTCCCTGCTGCGACCGTGAGGGCTACCCTCCTCACTGAGGTGCTTCAACCGCCAGTAAGCTCTTCGGAGCCTCTACTGCAGTTCAGTGAGGCCCTCAGTGACGTTCTGATGGGCACTTGGTCCAAGCCCTCCACAGTCACTCCTGTGGATCGGAACGTGGCCCGGTATCACTGCCCTGCTCCGGGCGACCTCAGCGTTCTGTCGGTACACCCCACCCCTGAGAGTCTGGCTATCCAGGCCTCTACGTCCCAGATCGCCTTCCCGTCCGCTCCTCCGGATCAGGAATCCAAAAGGTTGGAGCAGTTTGGGAAGAAACTGTTTTCCTCCCTCAGTTTGGGGTTGCGGTCCATTAATACCGCGTGCCTTTTGGGCCGTTATACCCACTTCTTGTTGGATACGGTGGCGGACGTGCTGTCCCAGTGTCTGGAGGAGGCAAGGACACGGTTTGCCCAGGCTCTTGCTGAGGGGCGGGATGCAGCACGGTACTCCATTCGATGTGGACTTGACAGCACGAACTCGCTGGGTAGAGCGATTTGCGACGACTGTGGTGATTCGTCGTCCCGCCTGGCTGAGGTCCACAAATTTTTCAGGGGATGTCCAGAGCACCCTCATGGACATATCCTTCGATGGCCGTCGCCATTTTGGCGACAAAGCGGATAGTGCGCTTGAGCGCTGTAAGGACTCCAGGGCTACGGCCAAGTCCTTGGGCCTCTTGGCCCGCGTCCGCAAACTTCCGCTTTTCGCCCCTTTCGTGGCCAAGGAAGGGGCGCACCCGCACGTCCGTCCGGCCGCAGAACCAGCCTCAACGCGGACGTTTATTCCGCCGTGGCGGAGCAGGGGGACAGAGAGCCGGTCAGTCCACATCTGCTCCCGCAGCATCTGCCTCAAAGCCTTCCTAGTCCGAGCATTCAGGCCCATTCCACGCCAGTGGGAGGCAGAGTTCGCCATCACCTGCTCCATCACGTCGGACAGGTGGGTGCTGCAAATCGTCCGAAGGGGCTACTCCCTCCCCTTCGAGGCGACCCCTCCAGCCATGCCACCGCAGTACCACCGCATGTCGGGGGATCACTTGCAACTTCTGCAGGTGGTAGTTACGGCCCTCCTGTCCAAGGGGGCCATCGGGCGCGTTCCTGGCCCAGAAGTAGGACGGATTTGTTACTCCCACTACTTTCTGGTTTCCAAGAAGGGCAAAGGGGGCCTAGACCCTATCTTGGACCTCAGGAGCGTCAACGCCTTCCTCTGGAAGGAGAAGTTCAAGATGCTCACTTTAGCTCAGGTTCTGGCTGCCCTAGACCCTGGAGACTGGATGGAAGCGTTGGACATGCGGAACGCATATTTCCACATCCCTGTCCTGCCGGCCCACCGGCGTTACCCGCGGTTCACAGTAGGCCACGAGCACTTTCAGTTTACCGTGCTCCCCTTCGACCTCGCCAGTGCCCCTCGGGTGTTTACGAAAGTGATGGCGGTGGTCGCAGCTCATCTGCACAGATTAGGGGTTCCAGTCTTCCCCTATCTCGACGACTGGTTGTTGAAGGTGGGCTTGCCCCAGGCCGTCATCTCCCACCTCCAGACTGCGGCCGACCTCCTGCATTTCCTGGGGTTCTCCATCAACGTGCCGAAGTCACATCTGAGTCCCTCCCAGAACCTCCTTTTCATCGGAGCGTTATGGACTCGGCGCAGTTTTGGGTCTATTCTCCTGAACAGCGGGTTCAGGATATTCAGGCTCTGATTCCGATCTTTCAGCCTTTATCCTGAGTTTCGGTCAGAATGGTCCTACGGCTGCTGGGTCTGATGGCATCCTGCTTGTACATCACGCCAGGTGGCGGATGCGGGCTCTGCAGTGGGACCTGAAGTTCCAGTGGGCTCAACATCAGGGCGACCTGTCCGACCACGTCGTGATTTCGGAGGGCACTGCGAGACAGGTGCAGTGGTGGCTCATGGACCGCAATTGGGTCTGGGGCAGCTCCCTCTCCCTGCCCCAACCGGAGCACGTAGTGGTGACGGATGCGTCCCTCCTGGGATGGAGAGGGCCACATGGGAGAGGCGGAGATCAGAGGCCTCTGGTCTCTGGCGGAGTACCGGCTCCATATCAACCTCCTTGGAGCTGCAGGCGATCCGGCTTGCACTGAAGGCATTCCTTCCCTCTGTCCGGGGAAGTGTAGTGCAGGTGTTCACGGACAACACCACCGCCATGTGGTATTGCAACAAACACGGCTGGGTGGCGTCGTGGACCCTTTGTCAGGAGGCTCTGCGCCTCTGGACATGGCTGGAACATCAGGGCATCACCCTGGTGGTTCAACACCTGGCGGGTTCTCTGAATACCAGGGCGGACGAACTCAGCCGCCGGTGCATGATGGATCACGAATGGCATCTGAACTCGGACGTGGCGCAAAGGCCTCTTTCGGCAATGAGGAGAGCCTTGGTTAGATCCATTCGCCACTGAAGAGAACGCGCAGTGTCCTCAGTTCTGCGCGTTGGAATTTCCAAGGCGGTAATCGCTCTGAGACGTTTTTCGTCGCAAGAGGAGTTGCAGTCTGTTATACGCCTTTCCGCCAATACCACTTCTGCCCAGAGTGATGAAGAAGATCAGGCGCGACCGGGCCCAAGTCATCCTTGTGGCTCCGGATTGGGCACGAAGATACTGGTATCCCGAGCTACTCAGTCTGTCCATCGATCCCCCGATTCGACTACCTCTTCAGGAGGACGTTCTGTCGCAGCAACAGGGGACGGTCCTCCACCCGAACCTGTCCTGCCTCCACCTCCATGCGTGGAGATAGAGCTGCGGCAGTTGATTCCATTTGACTTGCCTCCTGAAGTCTGTGATGTCATTCTGGCAGCCAGGCGTCTCTCCACTAAATCGGTATACGCCTGCAGGTGGAACAAATTTGTGGCATGGTGCACAACAAAGGCTGTGGATCCCCTTTCCGCCCCTCTTTCTTAGGTTCTCCTCTTTCTTCTTTCCCTGGCCCAGCAGGACTCTGCTCTGGGCACCATCAATGGATATCGTTCAGCTGTCTCTGCCTTCTTACGGCTTCCTGATCAGCCTTCTCTTTTCAAGTCCCCTGTTGTAATTAGATTCTTAAAAGGCATTACTCACATGTTTCCTCATTTCCCCTTCGTAATGCCTCAGTGGGACTTGAATCTGGTGTTAACCTATCTGATGTGTGCTCCTTTTGTGCCACTTCATAACTGTTCTCTTCGTCTTCTGACTCTCAAGACTGCTTTCCTGGTTGCCATCACCTCTGCCAGAAGAGTGAGTGAGCTCCAGGCTCTTTCTTCTAAACCTCCTTTCCTCTCTGTCCATCCGGAGAAGGTTGTTCTGAGGACTCGCCCTTCTTTTCTTCCTAAGGTGGTTACTGCCTTTGACATTAGACAGTCTGTTACGTTGCCCACCTTCTTTCCGCCTCCCTCGAAAGAGGAAGAGAGGCTCCATCGTCTGGACCCAAAACGTGCGCTCTCCTATCTGGACCGCACCAAACAGTTCCGGGTGGACGACCAACTCTTTGTTGGCTACTTGGGCGCCAAGAAGGGGCGGGCGGTGCACAAGCGGACCATCTCTCGGTGGGTCATTTTGTGCATTAAGGCCTGTTATTCCTTGGCTAAGAAGGATCCTCCTGTGGGCTGATGGCCCATTCCACTCAGGCCACAGCAGCTACTACTGCCTTGGGACGGGGAGTCCCTCTGCAGGACATTTGTCAGGCAGCAACATGGGCCTCGCTGCACACGTTTGCTAAGCATTACTGCCTGGACAGCCAAGTCCGGAGCGACGGCTTCTTCATCTGTTCTGTTCTTCAGGACTTCCTGGTGTGATCTTGGTTTGCAGACCCACCACCGGAGTTGGTATTGCTGGGGTATCTATTCTAAGGTAAGGAATCAAACTAACGCGGTTCTTTCAGATGAACAAGTTACTTACCTTCGGTAACAATATAGCTGTAAGAAACATTTGTGTTGGACTTGGCCCTTCTGGCAGGTTCACCCCTGGACTTTTTGGCTTTTTATTGGTGACTTGGTATGGTGATTGTTTGGTCTCTGCGCACTTTCCCTGTGTCACAGGGTAAAGTGCGTGCGTGCTCTGAGTGCATGTGGTGAGATAGGCCTGCCCTCCCATAGGAATGCATGGGGAATGTATGTGTCCCTAGTAGTTCCTGATGCGTGGGGTGTGCAGGCCCGAGTTTGGTATGTGCGGACTCGGGGGAGTGAATGCTGCGCGATGATGTGTGCGGCGTGCATGTACCTAGTGTGGAAGTGCCACTTCTAGAAGTGGGCACTTCTGTGTGCAGTGTGTCTGTCGCGTGATTGGCTGGTCGTGTCATGTGACGGGCTAGGGATTCCCCAGTGTCAGGATGAGTCACCCAGTGGTGAATGGGGAGATCAGCAGCTAGATGGGTGGGAGGAGTCCACCTGGGTCCTGAATAGGACAGGGTTTTCCAAACACAATGCTGGCCCCGCCCCCTGTGGTGCGACTGACGACCCTAGCCCTTCCAGTGAATAGAGTGAGGGGCTGAGCACATCAAGGGTGCTCCCCAACCAGCTGCGACTGGTTTTCCCCCTCACCCTGACCCCAGAACAAAGGGTTTGCATGTATAAAAATGGGGCTGTGTCCCCACAGAAACTGTTCTCTGCCAGGATCTTACCTGAGGGGGGCTGCTGCTGCTGCTGGACCAGAGGACCGCCACTTGGACTACCTCCCTGCCTGGAGGCCCAGTGAGCTGGCTCTGGGTCCAGCCTTGCCCCCCTGCTCTTGAAGGACCATTTGTTGCTGGACTGTGTTTTATCCTCCTAAGCGCTGGGAGCACTTTATTTGTATCCCTGAGCGCCTGAAAGCGCTTTTTCTGGACTTATAGCGCTAGGAGCGCTCTATTGGGACCCCCAGCATCAAGAAAGCGCTGTCCCGGAAAAGCGCCTGCCTGGAAGCCCGTAGCGCGGCGCTACGACAATCCAGGAGGGAACCCCGACGTAGGGGTTCCCCCGTTTTGCTTGATCCTTGCGGGTGCCTACCCCGCTTATTTTATTATTATTTCCAGTGCGGGAGCCCACACCGCATACTGTGCCCGCCGCGGGTGCCCACCCCGCATGGTGTGCCCGGAGAACGGTGTGCCCCGTGGTACGGCGCCGGAACTCTCAGGGCCGCCGCGCTGCCCGCGGCGACCCGGAAGCAGCCTGTGAAGCCCTGGATGTGGGCGGGTCCTCATCGCGGACCGGAAGCTGAGGGAGGCGGAGAGGTGCGTGTTACGGCCGGAGCTCCCGGCATGTGAGGGAGCCCCGCAACCCCCCCCCCAGTGGCCAGCCCAGGAGAGAAGACATTCCGGGGCTCTCGTGAGCGGAAAGAGAGCCCCGCAGCCCAGCGAGGTCGGAGCGCTGTGTGCTCCACTCGCGTCGTCGGCCGAGCAGGAAGACGACCCGCCAGAAAGAGTCCGGTGAGTGGGGGCTGCTACCAGCCTGGTGAAAGGGGCTGTGTGGGCAGAGTTAGTCCAAGAGCCGTGAAGGCTCCAGCGGCGATGGAGATAGTTGTTTAGAGCCTGCGAGGCTCAGGGGCATTTGGTGCAAGAGCCGTGAGGCTCCAGTACAGAGCCCCGTAGGGCTCCAACGTCGGGGGCATTTCTTTTGCAACCAGAGCGGCCCCGGAAGACAGCGGGCCGCTCCCACGCATACGGGGGCATTTCTTCCGTGTTGTGAGTGGCCCCAGATGGCAGCGGGCCACTCCCACCTTGCCCCCATTATTTCTCGAGCCTAGAAGGCTCTAGGGGGCATTTCCGGTTGTTTTACGCCCACGAGGCTCCAACGAAGGGGTGGAGTATTGGTTGAAAGCCCACGTGGTTCCTACATCGCTTTTGGGGCATTAGACATGCCCTGAGCCTGGTGAGGCTCCAGCGTTGGCCCCATCATCTGTCCAGAGTGCCACATTGGCTCTAGAAGGCGCAGTGGTGCCCACGCTCCCTTTCTCCAGCTGCCCAGCACTTAGTGGGCAGCTGCAACGTTTAGGTTGTGGCCCTCTGAGTTTTGGACTGTGCCTCCTGCGCAGTCTTGCCCCTGACTTTGCTGGACACAGGGCGTCCTAGCCCCCTACTAGGCCAGTTGGCCCAGGGACTGCCACAGATAGTGGCTAATGTGAGTTTTTGCGCCATTGTACCTTTCCTGCACCTCTGAATGTGGTTATGCGTCATGTGCTTTGCTTTACACCTCTGAATGTTCTGCATCATGTGTTTATGTGCTTAGACCCCTACAGGTATTGTGATACTTAGGTGGTTGTTTTCTCCCTAGTACAGGTGGTGCTAGTGAGGTCCTGATTCCCTGCGCAATATTTTCCTAAGGTGGTTAGGGTTGCGTAGGTGGTACTTACCTGATACCAGTAGTGACTGGTTGTGTGCTAGGTGTAATTTAGTGCTACAGTGATTGTATGTGCTATGTTCTAAAATATTATTCCTACGTTCTAATTGCTATTCCTACAAAGTGCTAATTCCTGACAGTGGTCCATGTGGCCCTGTCCCCTGTATATATAATCCCTTGTAAATTCTGCCCGTGCCTGTTGGCACATTGTAGAGTGTGTGTTTTTATCTAATGTATTGTGTATAATACAAAGGCTATTTTTATAGAATACCTTGTGTGGAGTTTCCTTTGTGGTGGGCCTTGGGTGTTGTTGCTGGGTGCGCGCGCAAACGCTTTACACATCGCCTCAGGGATAAGCCTGTCTGCTCGTGCCAAGCTACCAAGGGGGTGAGCAGGGGTTATCTTTGGCGTGTAACTCCCCAGCCCTGACGAGAGTGGTGGTTTCTGTCTGGCTTTGGCGCAAGCCCTAGCCAACCAGAAATCGCCATTTCTAACATTGGTGATCAGCGGTGGGATTTGGACTTGCGTTTGCGCTGTACCGCAGCAGCAACTGGCCGCACTACAAAACTCTGCATTTAGATAAATCACATGGTATAGGGATTATTGTTTTAAAATTGTTTTTACTTGTCATTTCTTTGGAAATGTGGTTTTGTGCACTGTGAGTTAGGTGTCCCTAGCTCGGGAGGGTAGATCATCCCCCTTAGTGCATTGTGTTTCTGGATTCACCAGAGGGTGGGATCCAGTGGTGGCAGCGTAATAGTGTCCTGTACATTTGTCCCCCGCCCTGCGCCCAGAGTTGGTACCTGTGTCACGTGGTGGTCAGGTTGAGGAATCAGGGGTGGTAGAAACTGCCTTACCAGTCCGAGGGGAGGGTTGTGTGTGTGGATGAATGGTGTGTGGCACTAGGCAAGTGAGTGTGAGTTCTCTGGGTTAGAGAGCTTGCTGAATCTTTTTGTGAATTGTGTGCTCCTGTGTGAAACTCAGACCCCTAGGTTCCCTGTATAATTGTTACCATAACGTCCGCCAGAATGGAGCCTGCTTGTGATCCCTATGAGCTAGCTTGGCGCCAGAGGCAGGAGTTAGAAAGGTACTGTACAGAGGAAGAGTCAGAAGAGGAGGTAGAGAATGACAATACCTGGACGCCAGTAGAGAGTGAGGACCCCATAGGTAGGGCGTCCCGTGCTGGGTCCAGCGTAGGAGGCAGCGCCTCATCCCTTTCCCTGTCCCCAGAGGAGTGGGAAGATAGGAGGAAAGAAAGGGAGCACCAGCTGGCGTTAGAGAAGCTCAGGTTAGAGCATGCTCAGGCGATGGCGCAGCTGGAGGCCAGGAAGCAACAGCGAGAGACTGAGTGGGTCTTGGCGCGGGAGAGGGTAGAGGAGGCTGAGAGGGCCTCCACCAGAGGCAAAGTAGCTCTGGAGGGTAGACTACCCCCTGCGCGCAGTTTTAATTTTCTGGGCTCCCCAGGGAGGGTTGAGTCCAGTGGTAGTAGCGATGTAGATTCCAGTGTAGGAAATCCCAGTCCCAGTTCCCCCAGTCTGGTACCTGTTCCCCAGGAGGAGGAGTTAAGGTTGAAATTCAGGGGCAGTAGGAAACTGTCTCACCAGACTTGGGAGGAGTTTGTGGATGGATGTGAGGATGCAATGTTTGATTGGATTTCCACAGCAAGTGATTTTGATATTCTGTGTAATCTGGTTCTCAAAGAACACCTGCTCAGTTGTTGTGTGCCGGGGCTGCGCCAACACCTGTTGGGGTGTGGATTGTCTGAGCCACTTGAGCTTGCGGAGGAAGCAGAGCGCTGGGAAAGGGCTAGAGGTTCTCTAGAGTCGTTAGGGAGTGACTCCAAAAGTAGTGGGTCAGGTATCTTCCAGCCCAGCGTGGTGGAAGAGGCTCAGTGTAGCCCAGCTAGGTCCCAGGATAGCGAGGAGGGTGTAGGGGCTCACTGCCTGGCTCAGTGGAGCAGGAGTGAGAGGGTGACCGAGGGTCCCCGGACGTACGAAACCCTGCCTCAGGACTTGGATGGTTCCATGAGGGAACACCAAGTTGGGGACCTAGGCTGTCCTGTTAGCCCATTTGAGGGAGATCTCCTGGTGAGTAGAGGACCTGGAGCACCTGTAACCAGGGCTCCTGTGGTTCTAGAGTCTGGCAGTACCGCTCCGGTAGGGAGGGTACAGGAGTCCAGTGTGAGGAGTGATTGGGGGATGAGTTTCCCAGTGGAAGAGCCTGTGGGTCAGGGACTACCCAGTTGGGCTAGGATCCCGTGTAGTGACCAGGGTGGCACCACTTCTGTTCTGGGGGATCTCCGCGCACTGTCAGGTGGACAGGGGACGGGAGATCAGCGCCAGACAGACAGTCGCTTGACGTATGTGTCCTTTGATAGCCTCAGGGGGATGGAGTGGAAATCCCCAGAAGTCCTGGAGTGCCAGGCAATTATTCCACCAAAGGTTCTAGGCCGGAGGTTGGAAGGCCAGGTTCGGGATCAGCCTGACCTGAGGGGTGGGACGTCTGTAACCAGCGTCCCGACCAGTTCTTCTTCCAGAGGTACCGCCCCAGTTGGTAGGGAGCAGGGTTCTGGAAGGGGGTGCAGAGGGTGGGAGAGCCCACCTCTGCCCCCGGTACAACCTGAGGGGTTAAACCCTGGGTTGGAATGGCGTTCTAGGTGTACCCCTCGCCAGAGGAGGAGGAACCCTAGGAGAAGAGGTAGGGGGAGGAGAGCTTTCCCTGAGACTCCTGGTCCGCCTGAGGGTGTAGACCCTAGGCTGGAGAACCAGTGGCAGTCTAGTCCTGTCTTTCAGAGAGGAAGAGTGGAGAATGGCCGCTATGTGCCAGGGGTTACTACCCCCCACTCTATGGTTAGGCAAAGACCAGTGGCACCTGGGTGGCCTAGGGCCTGGTCTTGGCCGCGGACAGCTTGGGAGTACCAGTGGGGTAGCCCAGTTGGTCCAGACAGTGGTGTTAAAAAGAATTCCATGGGTTCACCGTGGCGTAGAACCGGAGGGTGTCCATGCAGTTGCGGGCCCGCGTCCGTGTTCTATCGCCCCAAGCAGGGAAGTCCATCACGGTGGTGATTGGTCTGCCCTGCGTTTTGGCTGGAAGGGGGTTGTGTTGGACTTGGCCCTTCTGGCAGGTTCACCCCTGGACTTTTTGGCTTTTTATTGGTGACTTGGTATGGTGATTGTTTGGTCTCTGCGCACTTTCCCTGTGTCACAGGGTAAAGTGCGTGCGTGCTCTGAGTGCATGTGGTGAGATAGGCCTGCCCTCCCATAGGAATGCATGGGGAATGTATGTGTCCCTAGTAGTTCCTGATGCGTGGGGTGTGCAGGCCCGAGTTTGGTATGTGCGGACTCGGGGGAGTGAATGCTGCGCGATGATGTGTGCGGCGTGCATGTACCTAGTGTGGAAGTGCCACTTCTAGAAGTGGGCACTTCTGTGTGCAGTGTGTCTGTCGCGTGATTGGCTGGTCGTGTCATGTGACGGGCTAGGGATTCCCCAGTGTCAGGATGAGTCACCCAGTGGTGAATGGGGAGATCAGCAGCTAGATGGGTGGGAGGAGTCCACCTGGGTCCTGAATAGGACAGGGTTTTCCAAACACAATGCTGGCCCCGCCCCCTGTGGTGCGACTGACGACCCTAGCCCTTCCAGTGAATAGAGTGAGGGGCTGAGCACATCAAGGGTGCTCCCCAACCAGCTGCGACTGGTTTTCCCCCTCACCCTGACCCCAGAACAAAGGGTTTGCATGTATAAAAATGGGGCTGTGTCCCCACAGAAACTGTTCTCTGCCAGGATCTTACCTGAGGGGGGCTGCTGCTGCTGCTGGACCAGAGGACCGCCACTTGGACTACCTCCCTGCCTGGAGGCCCAGTGAGCTGGCTCTGGGTCCAGCCTTGCCCCCCTGCTCTTGAAGGACCATTTGTTGCTGGACTGTGTTTTATCCTCCTAAGCGCTGGGAGCACTTTATTTGTATCCCTGAGCGCCTGAAAGCGCTTTTTCTGGACTTATAGCGCTAGGAGCGCTCTATTGGGACCCCCAGCATCAAGAAAGCGCTGTCCCGGAAAAGCGCCTGCCTGGAAGCCCGTAGCGCGGCGCTACGACAATCCAGGAGGGAACCCCGACGTAGGGGTTCCCCCGTTTTGCTTGATCCTTGCGGGTGCCTACCCCGCTTATTTTATTATTATTTCCAGTGCGGGAGCCCACACCGCATACTGTGCCCGCCGCGGGTGCCCACCCCGCATGGTGTGCCCGGAGAACGGTGTGCCCCGTGGTACGGCGCCGGAACTCTCAGGGCCGCCGCGCTGCCCGCGGCGACCCGGAAGCAGCCTGTGAAGCCCTGGATGTGGGCGGGTCCTCATCGCGGACCGGAAGCTGAGGGAGGCGGAGAGGTGCGTGTTACGGCCGGAGCTCCCGGCATGTGAGGGAGCCCCGCAACCCCCCCCCCAGTGGCCAGCCCAGGAGAGAAGACATTCCGGGGCTCTCGTGAGCGGAAAGAGAGCCCCGCAGCCCAGCGAGGTCGGAGCGCTGTGTGCTCCACTCGCGTCGTCGGCCGAGCAGGAAGACGACCCGCCAGAAAGAGTCCGGTGAGTGGGGGCTGCTACCAGCCTGGTGAAAGGGGCTGTGTGGGCAGAGTTAGTCCAAGAGCCGTGAAGGCTCCAGCGGCGATGGAGATAGTTGTTTAGAGCCTACGAGGCTCAGGGGCATTTGGTGCAAGAGCCGTGAGGCTCCAGTACAGAGCCCCGTAGGGCTCCAACGTCGGGGGCATTTCTTTTGCAACCAGAGCGGCCCCGGAAGACAGCGGGCCACTCCCACGCATACGGGGGCATTTCTTCCGTGTTGTGAGTGGCCCCAGATGGCAGCGGGCCACTCCCACCTTGCCCCCATTATTTCTCGAGCCTAGAAGGCTCTAGGGGGCATTTCCGGTTGTTTTACGCCCACGAGGCTCCAACGAAGGGGTGGAGTATTGGTTGAAAGCCCACGTGGTTCCTACATCGCTTTTGGGGCATTAGACATGCCCTGAGCCTGGTGAGGCTCCAGCGTTGGCCCCATCATCTGTCCAGAGTGCCACATTGGCTCTAGAAGGCGCAGTGGTGCCCACGCTCCCTTTCTCCAGCTGCCCAGCACTTAGTGGGCAGCTGCAACGTTTAGGTTGTGGCCCTCTGAGTTTTGGACTGTGCCTCCTGCGCAGTCTTGCCCCTGACTTTGCTGGACACAGGGCGTCCTAGCCCCCTACTAGGCCAGTTGGCCCAGGGACTGCCACAGATAGTGGCTAATGTGAGTTTTTGCGCCATTGTACCTTTCCTGCACCTCTGAATGTGGTTATGCGTCATGTGCTTTGCTTTACACCTCTGAATGTTCTGCATCATGTGTTTATGTGCTTAGACCCCTACAGGTATTGTGATACTTAGGTGGTTGTTTTCTCCCTAGTACAGGTGGTGCTAGTGAGGTCCTGATTCCCTGCGCAATATTTTCCTAAGGTGGTTAGGGTTGCGTAGGTGGTACTTACCTGATACCAGTAGTGACTGGTTGTGTGCTAGGTGTAATTTAGTGCTACAGTGATTGTATGTGCTATGTTCTAAAATATTATTCCTACGTTCTAATTGCTATTCCTACAAAGTGCTAATTCCTGACAGTGGTCCATGTGGCCCTGTCCCCTGTATATATAATCCCTTGTAAATTCTGCCCGTGCCTGTTGGCACATTGTAGAGTGTGTGTTTTTATCTAATGTATTGTGTATAATACAAAGGCTATTTTTATAGCATACCTTGTGTGGAGTTTCCTTTGTGGTGGGCCTTGGGTGTTGTTGCTGGGTGCGCGCGCAAACGCTTTACACATCGCCTCAGGGATAAGCCTGTCTGCTCGTGCCAAGCTACCAAGGGGGTGAGCAGGGGTTATCTTTGGCGTGTAACTCCCCAGCCCTGACGAGAGTGGTGGTTTCTGTCTGGCTTTGGCGCAAGCCCTAGCCAACCAGAAATCGCCATTTCTAACAATTAGTTAGTTAGATTCCTCACCGCCCCACCCATCCTCCCCGTTCTGCGAACTGATATCTAGGGTTGAGGTCATCCCTTTCAGGACCCTAGTTTCATGGCACCAGTGTCGGTTTCTTGCATGGCTCTGCGTTCCTGGCGCGGAAGGCTATGTACAGAACTGACGTCAGTGCGCGAGGGTGGTGTCTAAGTACTCCGACGTCATCCCGGAGATCACGACGACAGACGCGGAGTCGTAGACGACGCCTACCGACGTGCAAGGGTACTGCTGACGAAAAATCTTTCCGGATCCAGCCTGACGCCTGGGGATATTCTAAGGTAAGTTTCTTACAGATATATCGTTACCGAAGGTAAGTAACTTGTTCGTTCATTCCATAGATCCTGACCAACCTGGTCCGTGGGGTCATATAGGTGTTGAACAGATGAAGGGCTGACACTTGAGGCCTGCCGCAGATGTTGTTTTTTGGGGCCTAGGTGTAGCGTGGAAGGCAGATGCTTTGGGTTCTTCCGGTGACGGAGGATGCAAACCACATGAGGGCGTTGCCTTGAATCCCAATCTGATGGAGCCTTTTTAGGAGGGTGTGGTGGGACAAGGTGTCAAACTGCAGAGAGGTCCAGGAGGATCAGGATGGCAGTTTATCCCTGGGCTAGGAGAGTCCTGATGTCGTTGGTGGTTGCAATGATGGTGGTTTCTGTGCTGTTTTTCGAGCAGAACCCAGATTGGGATGGATCCAGGAGGGCTCTCTCTAAGTAGTTGGTTAGTTGGAGGTTGATGGCTTTTTCAAGAACTTTAGGAAGGGGGACGGGAGCAGGGAGAGGAGCCGGTAGTTCTTACGATCTTTTGGGTCCACGGATGTCTTTTTTGAGGAGTGGTTTGACTTCCGCTTGTTTCCATTCCTCTGGGACGATGGTAGAGGTGATGGAGGTATTTAAGGGGATTGTGAGTTCTTTGCTGATTGTGTTGTACCCCAGGTTGAACATGTGGTGGGGGCAGGGGTCCCTGGGGGCTCCTGAGCAGATGGAGCTCATGATAGCAGAGGTCTTCTGCATGGTGAGTTGGTTCCATGTTGTCATTCTTAAGTTTGAGTGGGAGTCGGTGAGGTTGAGCAGGCTGTGCATACAGTCGACGGGCGGTTGGGGGCCAAAGTATTCGTAGATGGTGGATATTTTGTTGTGAAAAAAGTCTCAGAAGAGGTGGGCGGGGCCCTCTAGGCTGATATTCTGACATAGCAGGAAAAGACAGTGCAGGCAGAAGTAGGGTCCTATTGTTGAGCATTGGGATGTGTGGCTGCAGTTGACGTTATGGGGTCTTGGGTTCAGGGCTGTTATCTCTGTGCTTGTAGCTGTTGGTGGGCAGAGCTCCAAGGTTCCCGGAGCAGGGCACCATCCAGGAACAGACGGGCTTGCCTTTGGCGTGCTGGTGGCACGGCTGTGCTGTAGCCACCATTAAGTAGGTTCCTGGGAAGGGTGCTGTGCGAAGTAAGTAGGAAGCAGGAGGGAGAGCAGTGCAGAAGGCGCCAAAGCGAGCAGGGAAAGCGTGGGAATAGCGAGGATAAAATGTGGTTCAGAGGGAGGCAAAAGTTGGGAGAAAACGAGTAAGAAGATTGAAAAAGTTGTGAGAAAAACTAGTTAGGAGGCAAAAGTTGGCAAATACGAACTAGGAGGTACAAGTTGGGAGATAAATTAGCTAAGAGGCGCAATTGGGGAGAAAAATGAGTTGGAAAGAGGCAAAAGTTGGCAAAAATTATTTGAAAGCTGGCAGAAACGGCTGGCCTGGGGACCTGCTCAATGGGGTATGCACAGCGGCTTCCATTAAGTAGGTTCTTGGGAGGGTCGCTTGGCAGGTTCAGCAGGAGGGAGAGCGGTGCTGAAGGTACCAAAGCCAGTGGGGAAAAGTGTTGGAAAAAGGAAGAGGAAATATGGTGTAGAGGGAGGCAACATTTTGGACAACAGAGTTGGGGGACAAATATTGGCAAAATCGAACTAGGAGGAGGCAAAAGCAGGGAGAAATACAAGTTAGAAGGAGGCAAAAGTTAGCAAAAACAATTTGAAAGTTGGCAGAAGCAGTTCAAGGTGTGAGCTTGAGCGGAGCACTCGAACTGCAGTAGCAGTGGGGAGCTGGGCCGGGGACCTGCTCAATGGGGTTGCTCTGTGGCCTCCATTAAGTAGGTTCCTGTGACGGAAACTGGGTGGGGTCAGCAGGAGGGAGAGCAGCGCTGAAGGCACCAAAGCAAGCTAAGAAAGTGTGGGTAAAAGGAGAAAATGTGGTTTAGAGGAAGGTAAAGGTTGGAAGAAAGCGAGTTTTAAGGAGGCAAAAAGTTGGCAAAACGAGCTAGGAGACAAAAGCTATGGAAAAACAAGTTAGAAGGAGGAAAACGAGTTGGAAGGAGGTAAAAGTTGGGAGAAAAACGAGTTAGAATAGAGGCAAAAGTTGTGAAAAACTATTGGTAAGTTGACAAAAACTGTTTGGTGTATGAGCCTGGAGCGCTTGAGGTGTAGTAGCAGTGGAGAGCTCACCCGGCATTCTAAAAAAAAAAAAGAAAAAAAGCTGAAATCTGGTGGGAGTGGATCCCACGTTCTTATGTATCCATCTGTAGCACCTCCCACATAAAACCTACTTCTTTGCAAATTATATTGGGGTCTGAAAACCAAACTACTGCAATTTTCACCACCATCTAAAGAAACACAGCAAAAAGTCAAAACACACACGCTCGCTCTCATGCGCGCACACACACACGCGTGCTCTCTCGCACTCGCGTGCGCTCTCGCACTCACGTGTGCTCTCTCGCACTCACACACACACACGCGCACTCACACACGCTCTCTCGCACTCACACACGCTCTCTCGCACTCACACACGCTCTCTCGCACTCACACACGCTCTCTCGCACTCACACACGCTCTCTCGCACTCACACACGCTCTCTCGCACTCACACACGCTCTCTCGCACTCACACACGCTCTCTCGCACTCACACGCTCTCTCGCATTCACACACGCTCTCTCGCACTCACACACGCTCTCTTGCACTCACACACGCTCTCTTGCACTCACGCACGCTCTCTCGCACGCACGCTCTCTCGCATTCACACGCACGCTCTCTCGCACTCACACGCACGCTCTCGCACTCACACGCACGCTCTCTCGCACTCACACGCATGCTCTCGCACTCACACGCACGCTCTCGCGCACACACGCTCTCTCGCGCACACACGCTCTCTCGCGCACACACGCTCTCTCGCGCACACACGTGCTCTCACACACGTGCTCTCACACACACGTGCTCTCGCGCACTCACACGTGCTCTCGCGCACTCACACGTGCTCTCGCGCACTCACACGTGCTCTCTCGCGCACTCAAGTGCTCTCGCGCACTCACAAGTGCTCTCTCACTCACACGCGCTCGCGCACTCACACGCGCTCGCGCACTCACACGCGCTCTCGCGCACTCACACGCGCTCTCGCGCACTCACACGCGCGCTCTCGCGCACTCACACACGCGCTCTCGCGCACTCACACACGCGCTCTCGCGCATTCACACGCGCTCTCGCGCACTCACACGCGCGCTCTCGCGCACTCACACACGCGCTCTCGCGCACTCACACACGCGCTCTCGCGCACTCACACGCGCTCTCGCGCACTCACACGCGCTCTCGCGCACTCACACACGCGCTCTCGCGCACTCACACACGCGCTCTCGCGCACTCACACACGCGCTCTCGCGCACTCACACACGCGCTCTCGCGCACTCACACACGCGCTCTCGCGCACTCACACACGCGCTCTCGCGCGCTCTCACGCACTCACACGTGCTCTCACGCACTCACACGTGCTCTCGCGCACTCACACGTGCTCTCGCGCACTCACACGTGCTCTCGCGCACTCACACGCGCTCTCGCGCACTCACACGCGCTCTCGCGCACTCACACGCGCGCTCTCGCGCACTCACACACGCGCTCTCGCGCACTCACACACGCGCACTCACACACGCGCTCTCGCGCACTCACACACGCGCTCTCGCGCACTCACACACGCGCTCTCACGCACACACACGCGCTCTCGCATTCACACACGCGCTCTCTCGCACACACACGCGCTCTCGCTCACACACGCGCGCTCTCGCACACACGCGCGCGCTCTCGCACACACACGCGCGCGCTCGCACACACACACGCGCGCTCTCGCACACACGCGCGCTCTCGCACACACGCGCGCTCTCGCACACACGCGCGCTCTCGCACACACACGCGCTCTCGCACACACGCTCTCGCACACACGCTCTCGCACACACGCATACACACGCGCGCTCTCGCATACACACACGCGCGCGCTCTCGCATACACACGCGCGCGCTCTCGCATACACACACGCGCGCGCTCTCGCATACACACGCGCGCGCTCTCGCATACACACGCGCGCGCTCTCGCATACACATACACACGCGCGCGCTCTCGCATACACACGCGCGCGCTCTCGCATACACACGCGCGCGCTCTCGCATACGCGCGCTCTCGCATACGCGCGCTCTCGCATACGCGCGCTCTCGCATACGCGCGCTCTCGCATACGCGCGCTCTCGCATACGCGCTCTCTCGCATACGCGCTCTCTCGCACTCGCACACGCGCTCTCTCGCACTCGCACACGCGCTGTCTCGCACACGCGCTCGCGCTCTCTCGCACTCGCACACGCGCTCTCTCGCACACGCGCTCGCGCTCTCTCGCACTCGCACACGCGCTCTCTCGCACACGCGCTCTCTCGCACACGCACTCGCACACGCGCTCTCTCGCACACGCACTCGCACACGCGCTCTCTCGCACACGCACTCGCACACGCGCTCTCTCGCACTCGCACACGCGCTCTCTCGCACTCGCACACGCGCTCTCTCGCACTCGCACACGCGCTCTCTCGCACTCGCACACGCGCTCTCTCGCACTCGCACACGCGCTCTCTCGCACTCGCGCTCTCTCGCACACGCGCTCTCTCGCACACGCGCTCGCGCTCTCTCGCACACGCGCTCGCGCTCTCTCGCACACGCGCTCGCGCTCTCTCGCACACGCGCTCTCTCGCACACGCACACGCGCTCTCTCGCACACGCGCTCTCTCGCACACGCACTCGCACACGCGCTCTCTCGCACACGCACACGCGCTCTCTCGCACACGCACACGCGCTCTCTCGCACACGCACACGCGCTCTTTCGCACACGCGCTCTCTCGCACACGCACACGCGCTCTCTCGCACTCGCACACGCGCTCTCTCGCACACGCACACGCGCTCTCTCGCACACGCACACGCGCTCTCTCGCACACGCACACGCGCTCTCTCGCACACGCGCTCTCTCGCACACGCACACGCGCTCTCTCGCACACGCGCTCTCTCGCACACGCACTCGCACACGCGCTCTCTCGCACACGCACACGCGCTCTCTCGCACACGCACACGCGCTCTCTCGCACACGCACACGCGCTCTCTCGCACACGCGCTCTCTCGCACACGCACACGCGCTCTCTCGCACTCGCACACGCGCTCTCTCGCACTCGCACACGCGCTCTCTCGCACTCGCGCACGCGCTCTCTCGCACTCGCGCACGCGCTCTCTCGCACACGCGCTCGCGCTCTCTCGCACACGCGCTCTCTCGCACACGCGCTCTCTCGCACACGCGCTCTCTCGCACTCGCACACGCGCTCTCTCGCACTCGCGCACTCGCGCTCACTCGCACACGCGCGCTCTCTCGCACTCGCACACGCGCTCACTCGCACACGCGCTCTCTCGCACACGCGCTCTCTCGCACTCGCACACGCGCTCTCTCGCACTCGCACACGCGCTCTCTCGCACTCGCACACGCGCTCTCTCGCACACGCGCTCTCTCGCACACGCACACGCGCTCTCTCGCACACGCGCTCTTTCGCACACGCACACGCGCTCTTTCGCACACGCACACGCGCTCTCTCGCACTCGCACACGCGCTCTCTCGCACTCGCACACGCGCTCTCTCGCACTCGCACACGCGCTCTCTCGCACACGCGCTCGCGCTCTCTCGCGCTCGCGCTCTCTCGCACACGCGCTCTCTCGCACACGCGCTCTCTCGCACACGCGCTCTCTCGCACTCGCACACGCGCTCTCTCGCACTCGCACGCGCGCTCTCTCGCACTCGCACACGCGCTCTCTCGCACACGCGCGCTCTCTCGCACTCGCACACGCGCTCTCTCGCACTCGCACACGCGCTCTCTCGCACTCGCACACGCGCTCTCTCGCACTCGCACACGCGCTCTCTCGCACTCGCACACGCGCTCTCTCGCACTCGCACACGCGCTCTCTCGCACTCGCACACGCGCTCTCTCGCACTCGCACACGCGCTCTCTCGCACTCGCACACGCGCTCTCTCGCACTCGCACACGCGCTCTCTCGCACTCGCACACGCGCTCTCTCGCACTCGCACACGCGCTCTCTCGCACTCGCACACGCGCTCTCTCGCACACGCGCTCTCTCGCACACGCGCTCTCTCGCACTCGCGCTCTCTCGCACACGCGCTCTCTCGCACACGCACACGCGCTCTCTCGCACACGCGCTCTCTCGCACTCGCACACGCGCTCGCGCTCTCTCGCACACGCGCTCTCTCGCACTCGCACACGCGCTCGCGCTCTCTCGCACACGCGCTCTCTCGCACTCGCACACGCGCTCTCTCGCACACGTGCTCTCTCGCACACGCGCTCTCTCGCACACGCGCTCTCTCGCACACGCGCTCTCTCGCACACGCGCTCTCTCGCACTCGCACACGCGCTCTCTCGCACACGCGCACTCGCGCTCACTCGCACTCGCACACGCGCTCTCTCGCACTCGCACACGCGCTCTCTCGCACTCGCACACGCGCTCTCTCGCACTCGCACACGCGCTCTCTCGCACTCGCACACGCGCTCTCTCGCACTCGCACACGCGCTCTCTCGCACTCGCACTCTCTCGCACTCGCACACGCGCTCTCTCGCACTCGCACACGCGCTCTCTCGCACTCGCACACGCGCTCTCTCGCACTCGCGCTCTCTCGCACTCGCACACGCGCTCTCTCGCACTCGCACACGTGCTCTCTCGCACACGCGCTCTCGCACACGCGCTCACTCGCGCTCTCTCGCACTCGCGCTCTCTCGCACTCGCGCTCACTCGCACACGCGCTCTCTCGCACTCGCGCTCACTCGCACACGCGCTCTCTCGCACTCGCACACGCGCTCTCTCGCACACGCGCTCACTCGCACTCGCACACGCGCTCTCTCGCACACGCGCTCTCTCGCACACGCGCTCTCTCGCACACGCGCTCTCTCGCAAACGCGCTCTCTCGCACTCGCGCTCTCTCGCACACGCGCTCACTCGCACTCTCACACGCGCTCTCTCGCACTCGCACACGCGCTCTCTCGCACTCGCACACGCGCTCTCTCGCACTCGCACACGCGCTCTCGCACTCGCGCTCTCTCGCTCTCGCACTCGCGCTCTCTCGCTCTCGCACTCGCGCTCTCTCGCACTCGCGCTCTCTCGCACTCGCGCTCTCTCGCTCTCGCACTCGCGCTCTCTCGCACACGCGCTCTCTCACACTCGCGCACTCGCACTCGCTCTCTCGCACACGCGCTCTCTCGCTCTCTCGCACACGCGCTCTCTCGCACACGCGCTCTCTCGCACACGCGCTCTCTCGCACTCGCACACGCGCTCTCTCGCACTCGCACACGCGCTCACTCGCACACGCGCTCACTCGCACACGCGCTCTCTCGCACGCGCACACGCGCTCTCTCGCACGCGCACACGCGCTCTCTCGCACGCGCACACGCGCTCTCTCGCACGCGCACACGCGCTCTCTCGCACGCGCACACGCGTGCACTCGCACACGCGCTCTCTCGCACTCGCACACGCGCTCTCTCGCACTCGCACACGCGCTCTCTCGCACTCGCACACGCGCTCTCTCGCACTCGCACACGCGCTCTCTCGCACACGCGCTCTCTCGCACACGCGCTCTCTCGCACACGCGCTCTCTCGCACACGCGCTCTCTCGCACACGCGCTCTCTCGCACACGCGCTCTCTCGCACACGCGCTCTCTCGCACACGCGCTCTCTCGCACACGCGCTCTCTCGCACACGCGCTCTCTCGCACACGCGCTCTCTCGCACTCGCACACGCGCTCTCTCGCACACGCGCTCTCTCGCACTCGCACACGCGCTCTCTCGCACACGCGCTCTCTCGCACTCGCACACGCGCTCTCTCGCACACGCGCTCTCTCGCACTCGCACACGCGCTCTCTCGCACACGCGCTCTCTCGCACTCGCACACGCGCTCTCTCGCACTCGCACACGCGCTCTCTCGCACTCGCACACGCGCTCTCTCGCACTCGCACACGCGCTCTCTCGCACTCGCACACGCGCTCTCTCGCACTCGCACACGCGCTCTCTCGCACTCGCACACGCGCTCTCTCGCACTCGCACACGCGCTCTCTCGCACTCGCACACGCGCTCTCTCGCACTCACTCTTCAGATAACTAATATATTTCAATGTTCACGAACATCAAATGAAGTCCTAAATGTCACTCAAACTCACATACCCCATTTTCTGTTGGGTTGCAAAAACAAGCCAATTCGAATGTTCAAAATTTACACATCACAAACTAAAACAGTGTTCTGTGAGCATCAGTTAAAACTCTCAACTTTACTTTGTGTTGGCTTGAAATGTATGTACACTCGGGGATGAGGTTCGGGAACACAAAATATAGAGGAAAAATATACTGCTGTGTGATGTTAACCAAAGTAAAAACAATTGGCAATCCTACTACCATTATAAGATTCATACAAGTATACTACTACAATTAAATTCTCTGCAAAAACTAAGGTTACAAATGAGGTTCACTGGGATGTCAGTAGGTGTTCTGGAACAAAGAAAATATGCACAGGAAAAGTGTCTGCCTTCACCTGATCTACCAGCTCTGCTGTTATGTTATGACTAGTCTGAAATTTCACCAATGCCATACACTTTTCTTGATGTCAAAATGAATGAATGAATGCGTTTATTGATCGGTCAATAAAAACTTTTACCAGTAAAATCAAATACAGCAACCTCAGCTAAAACCACTGTACTACTTATCCATCATTAAAATACCATTATTACATCAAATGTTAATGGTAGAAACGGAATTCTCGGCACAACACAGTGCAATCAGCAAGAGAGTTGATTGTAAACAATTTCTTTGCAAATGCGCCTTAAAACAGCATTGATATACCTGTTATGCCATTTTTTTAGAGGCACAGCAGAGTGCGCAACAAATGCATTATTTTGTTAACTTGTTCTGTGCAAGTGTGCCGTGAATATTCATTTATATACCAGCTATCGGGGGATTATAAAACTGCTCTCAGTATTAAAATGCATATTAAAAATTGCAGGCCGTTTGCGATTGCAGAGGCTGTGGTTTTGTCAAATTTAGTTTTTCCAGCTAAGACCATGAACTTCTGGAATTTTTCACTGAGCACTAGGTACTCTCTTAGGAGAGAGGCAGTTACTGCCTGCTGACACACCAAAATATCTTTCCTTATAAAAAGATACTTTAATAGGCGTTTTTGTTCCTCCATCTGCGCTGGGGATGTGCATAAGATGTGCATTATGTCCTCAGGCGGTGGATGGTCTTAACCAAGCAGGGAAGTTGTGTACAGTGGTGCAACTGCCCAGTCGATAGCCAAGCAGCTTCAACTTTGCCTTGAGCCCAAAAGATTCCCCTAGATATTCTTGTGGCTTCTGGAAGCTGTAAGATCCGATCGTCAACCATGCATGTGATCTTTTCCACCGCAGCGCCTTATCCATCCGCATGGAATGTTTTTTAATCACAGAATTTTATGCCTTGTTAGAAGCCGCCTGGCTAAGAGCTAGCGCCCATAGTGGTTCGATCTGCAATCTTTGCATGGCAAGTATAATGTTTTCATTTGCTTGAGAAATGCCTGCATCGGATACTGCTTTCCACAGAATGTTACTTAGTGAACCTTCCTGAGCTCTTTTCATTTTGTGGCACATTTTTAGATACACTCCCAGGCTGGTCTTCGTAATCCAAATTTAAGCCTCATTTGAGCTGGTGATGGGTGACCTGCTGGTATGTGCAAATGATCGAGCTTTCGATTGCTCCGGCTGCCCTTCCATTTAGTGCTTCAGAGCCATACACCAGGGAAAGGGCAAGTTTTGTGGTGATAACATGTACCCCGGGTTGAAGACTCAAACCTTTTAGAAAATTTCTCAATGTGCAAAACTTGGTTGTCACAGTGTTACTCTTTTTTTGTTATTAAGCGTTTGTGCACTGCAAATGTGCCTCTTGCATCCACAATTAACCGCAGGTATTTATACTCCAGTACTGATTCTAGCGCCAAAGATCTCCCCGTGCTGGTTGACGTTTTTTTTTAGGTTGACTTCTAACCGATGTTTTCAAGTGCAGTTCCTTAGGCTCTGAAGGCCAGCCTTTGTATGGCTTAGTAGAACGACATCCGCGTACATCATGTTCGAAGCATTAAAACCTGTCACATTAGAGGCGTGAAAGTTTACTTTAAGTGTTGTTTTTCTGCTTCATATAAATTAGAGGTACGGCGCAAGGACTCATCCTTGTTTCAAACCATTGCTGGTGTGTATTTTCCTCAACAGGGTTGTCCTGGACCAGAGGCTAATTCTTATCCATGTGTTGGTATATAAGAGTTGTGTAGCCTTTAGAAGCACAGGTGCTATTCCCCAATTCTGGAGTTTGCACCACAGTATGTTGCGCTGAACAACATCGAAAGCGGACCGGAAGTCCACAAAGCATAGATGTAAGTTCTGGCTTGTTGATTATTAGATAAAGTATTAAAAAGTTGGTGATAGATCCTGTGTCTTTGAATGAGTCGGTGTGATTTGGCTAAATTCTTGAGTTTTTTTCGGCCAATTCAGTAAGCTCAGTCAGCTGCACTCTTGCAAAATATTTTGACTCATCATCCAACAAGGCAATCAACCTGTATTTCCGTGGCAAAGACGAATTTCCTACTTTATAGTTTGGGGATATTATCGAGCTCCGCCAGCAGTCAGGGAATAACCTGATGGAAGATGTGAGACCGGCCTCACGGCGTATGCCCTCCTGATCATCCAGCCAACCTGCAACCACCCCCAAGACAAGGCATCTCCGACTCCGGCCGCCCCAGCCACACAGACCCGAGGGCCGGCCAGAGCCCCCGACAGACTCGACACCCTACCACGCATGTCCGACCGAGGGAGCGGGAACCCCCGAGCCAGACCAAGAGGCGCCAGCCCAGTCACACCTCGGGTCGCCTTCCCCCGAGAGGACTCGATCGGCCACCAGGCCTCTGGGGAGCAGGCGCCTCGCCTGCCGAGCGTCTGGGGTCCCTCCCAGACCCACCTGAAAAGACCAAAGAAACGAGCGGCAGGAAATCCCGCCGAACCCCCCTCAGTCACCCAAGGCCCCTCTCTGCGAGGACTCCGGACTTCAAAGGGCCGGGGGAGTATAATAAGGGGTGCCGAAGGAACGAATGGCAGAGAAGACCTGGAACCATCGAAGCCTGCTGTCGCGGCTCTCGAATACCGAACCACCTGGGCCTGCTGAGTGACTCGCGGCCCCTAGCCATTGAACCATCTGAGCCCTGCTGACGAGATCGCGGCTCCCGAACTCCGAACCACCTGGGCCTGCTGAGTGACTCGCGGCCCCCAGCCATTGAACCATCTGAGCCCTGCTGACAAGATCGCGGCTCCCGAACTCCGACTACCTGTGCCTGCTGAGTGACTCGCGGCCCTCCCCTCGAAGACGAATTGGCAAGAGATCGCCCAGAGAAACAACACCCTCCAGCTCGAGGATTGTGAGCTATCCGCAGGGTACTTTGCAGAGACACTACCTTCAAAGACTGTCCCGCTACCCCCATCCCCCTACCACCGATTTGTAGACTCTTGTGCCGCTGATGTACTCCTTACACCTTGGATCATAAAGATCCCTTGAAACCTTCGATAAAAGAACCTATCGTCCTACAAAGAATACGTGTGGTGTCACTCTGTTCGTAGTGTAAGCTCAGGGTGTGCGCGCCTGGTTCGGCCTACTTGGGAGAGGTGGGTCAAAGGGGTGGGCAAGACGTGCATCGAACCCCCCTCCGGCGAACGCCTTTCCAACATTTGGTGGCAGACGACGGGATCCGAGCCGACACCGAAAGAGAGCGTGCAGGGAACGACTGACGCACTACCAAACAGAGATGGAAGGAGAAACCTCCCTGGGTGCCGCAGGTACCGAAATGAGCTCGACGTTCCGAGAGGATCAATTGAACTATTATACGCATAGAGAATTAAAACAATTTTGCAAAGACCTTGGAATCGCTACCACCGGATTAAGCACAAAGGAAGACTTCCAAAAAGTATTGAAGACCTGGGTCGAGACGGGGGCGCCCCCGACCCAGACGGAAGGAGACTCCGCCCATGAACCACAAAGCATCCCGGTGAGAAACAGCGGGCCAGAGGGGAACCTGTCCCCCGAGGAACTAGCAGACCGAGAGAGAGGCCGCAACCACGAACTTGAACTGGCCAAGCTGAAACCGAGGGAGAACTAAAACTGGCCGAGAAAAAGTTAGCCGTCGAGCAGTTACGGCTACAAGGGGAACTCGAGGAAAAGAGACGCCAAAGAGAGCACGACGAAAAGAAACTCCAGCTGGAACATGAACGCAGCCTGAAAGAGATCGAGTTGAGGGCTAAAAGCGAAGAGTCACGACCTTCCGGGAATCTACCATCCGCTCCCACCGTGGAAGCCAAAGTCCACATCCCCAAGGATGTGGTAAAGGAGTATTACAAAAACAACGATATCCAGCAGTGGTTTAAGGCCTACGAAGTCGCCATGACCTCTCACCGAGTCCCGCAGAAGGATTGGGGGGCTGGGCTATGGGGCCGGTTCTTAAGCGAAGGAAGAGATACCCTTCTGGATCTGCCCTCCACGGTCATCAACTCCTACAGCCACATGAAAGAAGCCCTCGTGGGCCGGTATGGACTCACCCCCGAGATGTACCGGCAACGGTTCCGAGATTGCAAAAAGATACCGGGCACCACATGGGTAGAATACATGAACTTTTACAGCCGGGCCTTGGACGGGTGGATCAAGGGCAGCAAGGTCTCCACCTTCGAAGAGTTGTTTGATCTGATCGCCTGGGAACATTTAGCGGCCAATTGCTTTATAGAACTGCGCCAACATCTCCTGGACAGTAAACTCACCGACCCTCGAAAGCTGGCCGCCGAGGCTGACCGTTGGGTGAACACCCGGGCCACCCGAGGCCCTGTGGGAGACTACGGTCGCCACAGTCAAGGACCCCCCCGCCAGAGGGGCGGAGGAAACCACGGCCGACCGAGAGACTTCCCAGGGGGGCCCCCGCACAGCCCTCCCAGCAGCCCACCAGCGGCAGGTCCAGCCCCGTCCCCAGCCAGCACCGGAGCCCCGGGGCGGCTAGGGCCACGAACCAGGATCACCTGCTTCCGCTGCCAACAGCCCGGACACTACGCCAATGACCCCCAGTGTCCCCAGTATCAACGAACCGCAACGACCAACCCCCCGGCCCGGCAGATGGCCTCCGTGGCCCTAGGGGAAGAGATAGAGGACTCCGAAGAGTGGGAACCAGCTGCCATGGCCCTGGTCTCCCTTGGTGATCGAGAAATGGTCCCCGGGACACCCTTGCCCGCCAACACAAAGAAGTACCGACAGCAGGTGACCATCAACGGGCACCGAGTCGAGGGCCTCCGGGGCCAGTGTCACCGCGGTCCACCGCAACCTAATCTCTGAAGACCAGATCCTACCCGGTGCCCTCTGTCCGGTCATATCCTCCGACAACTCCGAGAGCCTCTGCCAGATGGCTCTGGTGCCTTTCGAGTGGGGAGGAGTCTCCGGAGAATTGAAGGTAGCCGTCCGAACATCACAGCCCGTAGACTGCCTCCTGGGCAACGACCTTGAGAGTTCCCCGTGGGGGCAGGTGGAACGAAGAGCCCATCTCGAGATGATGGGCCTACCCGAATGGGTCTGCGCTACCACGCGCTCCATGACCGCGCGATTGCCCCTCCGAGGGCGGTGAGGCCCTCCCACCGAACACTGTCCCCGAGAACCCGGGCACCCTACCAGAAACGCACAACCCTCCTTCGGAAGGAGAAGAAGACACTAACCCGGGAGAAGGGCCGGAACCTTCCGCCCCTGAGGCACTGACTGAGCTCGGAGAACTGCCCGAGATGGCCCAGTGGCGCTGTGAGGGAGGTCCCTCCCGTGAAGAGTTCTGCCAGGAACAGGCCACCTGCCCTTCCCTCGTGGGACTCCGACAACAAGCAGAAGCACAGACCGCCGGTGACCGGACCGGAACCCACTGGGTCTATCGGGACAATGGCCTCCTATACAGCGAACAAAAGTCAGCCGAGCTAGGCGCAGCCCGAGTACTGGTAGTACCCCTGCGCTTCCGAAGCCTCCTCCTGGGCCTGGCCCACGATGTACCCTTGGCAGGACACTTAGGCCAAGACAAGACATATCAGCGATTAGTTACCCACTTCTATTGGCCTAAGATGCGAGCAAATGTAGAAGTCCACTGTAAATCCTGCCTCACGTGCCAGGGCAGTGGGAAAAGTGGCGGAAAGCGCAAGGCTCCATTACAACCCTTTCCCGTTGTGAGTACCCCGTTTGAGCTGGTCGGCATCGACATCGTGGGACCCCTGGATCCGAAGACCGCCCAGGGCCACAGATTCATCCTCGTCCTGGTGGACCATGCCACCCGCTACCCCGAGGCCATTCCCCTCCGCACCGTGACGGCTCCCGTGGTGGGCCGGGCTCTCATGGGGATCTTCTCTCGTGTCGGATTCCCTCGCGAGGTTGTGAGTGATCGCGGCACTAACTTCATATCCCGCTACATGAAGTCCCTGTGGCAGCAGTGCGGAGTAACATATACGTTCACGACCCCCTACCACCCCAGGGCAACGGCCTGGTGGAACGCTTCAACCGAACCCTGAAGGGGATGATCCTGGGCCTTGAGGAGCCCCTGCGCCGAAGATGGGACGTCCTCCTCCCTTGCCTCCTGTTCGCGTATCGGGAAGTTCCCCAAAAGTCCCTGGGGTTCAGCCCATTCGAACTACTATACGGACACCCCGTCCGGGGGCCCCTGAGCCTGGTCAAAGAGGGCTGGGAGACAAGCCCCCGGGGGACCCCTCCTGATGTGTTCCGCTACATCCTGGCGCTCCGCAACCAGACCCGGAAGTTCCGAGAACTCGCAGAGGCTAACCTCGAGGCCAGCCAAGAAGAAATGAAGCGCTGGTATGACCAGAGCGCAACTCTGGTCGAGTCCCAGCCGGGCCAGCAGGTTTGGGTCATGGCCCCGGTGAAACCCTGCGCCCTACAGGACAAATGGACTGGCCCCTTCAAGGTGATCGAGCGGAAGAGTCAGGTCACATACCTGGTCGATGTACAGTCCCCGCGGAACCCCCTCCGGGTTCTCCACGTGAACAGTCTCAAGCCCCACTTTGTGAGAACGGAGTTGAGTTTGCTACTGGCCACCGATGATGGGGCAGAAGAAGACACGGAACCCCTGCCCGACCCCCTGTGCGCTAAAGAACTGGATGGTTCCGTGGAGGGAGTGAAACTGTCGACCACCCTCACTCCCCAACAGTCCGACGACTGTCGCCAGCTGCTCAGACAATTCGCAGACCTCTTCTCCCTCATCCCAAGAGTCACCGACTGGTGTGTCCACGACGTGGACACCGGCGACAGCCCACCTGTGAGACACCGAGCCTACCGGGTGCCTGACCGGGTCCGCACCTGCATCAAGACCGAAGTACAGAAGATGTTAACCCTTGGAGTGATCGAACCCTCCGATAGCCCCTGGGCCAGCCCGGTAGTCCTGGTCCCGAAAGCGGCCGCCCCTGGGGTCGCCCCCGAACTAAGATTCTGTGTGGACTACCGGGGGCTTAATGCGGTCACCCGAGCGGACGCTCATCCTATCACCCGCGCCGACGAGCTCATCGACCGCCTTGGGGCCGCTCGTTTCCTCAGCACCTTCGACCTGACCTGCGGTTACTGGCAGATTGCGCTCACGGAGGGAGCAAAAGAACGCTCCGCCTTCTCCACACCCGATGGACACTACCGCTTCAGGGTCATGCCGTTCGGGATGAAAAATGCCCCGGCCACCTTCCAGCGGTTGGTAAACCAGGTCCTGGCCGGACTCGAGCAGTTCAGCGCAGCGTACCTTGACGACATAGCCGTATTCAGCTCTCAGTGGCACGAGCATCTCCAGCACCTCCGGCAAGTACTGCTGGCCCTGCGCCAAGCCGGCCTAACAGTGAAGGCAAGCAAATGCCAGCTCGGGCAAGGCTCCGTGGTCTACCTGGGGCATCAGGTGGGCAGCGGGCAGGTCGCCCCCCTCCAACCAAAGATCGACGCCATCAAGTCCTGGGAGCCCCCCACCACTCAGACGGAAGTCCGGGCGTTCCTGGGCCTCACAGGATACTACCGGAGGTTCATTAAAAACTATGGTAGCCTCGCAGGGCCTCTCACGGAGTTGACCTCCAAAAAACTCCCGAAGAAGGTGCAGTGGACCCCCCCGTGCCAGCAGGCGTTCGACGCCTTGAAAACCGCCATGTGCACCGCCCCAGTACTCAAGGCCCCCGACTACTCCCAAGAGTTTGTGGTCCAGACCGACGCATCCGAACACGGCATCGGAGCCGTCCTCTCGCAGTTCAACGACAAGGGCATAGATCAGCCCATAGCCTTCATCAGCCGAAGGCTGCTGTCTCGAGAACAGCGTTGGAGTACCATAGAACGAGAGACCTTCGCCGTAGTCTGGGCCCTCAAGAAACTACGGCCCTACTTGTTCGGAACCCACTTCCGAGTGCAGACGGACCACCGGCCCTTGCGGTGGCTGATGCAGATGAGGGGAGAGAACCCCAAGCTATTACGATGGTCAATCTCCCTCCAAGGGATGGACTTCACTGTCGAGCATCGCCCCGGAACGGATCATGCCAACGCCGACGGCCTGTCCCGGTTCTTCCGCTTCGGCGAGGAGAATCCCCAGTGGATGGGTAGTTCTCCACGCCTTTCAGCTGGGGGGGACGCGTGTTAGACCGGCCTCACGGCGTATGCCCTCCCGATCATCCAGCCAACCTGCAACCACCCCCAAGACACGGCATCTCCGACTCCGGCCGCCCCAGCCACACAGACCCGAGGGCCGGCCAGAGCCCCCGACAGACTCGACACCCTACCACGCATGTCCGACCGAGGGAGCGGGAACCCCCGAGCCAGACCAAGAGGCGCCAGCCCAGTCACACCTCTGGTCGCCTTCCCCCGGGAGGACTCGATCGGCCACCAGGCCCATGGGGAGCAGGCGCCTCGCCTGCCGAGCGTCTGGGGTCCCTCCCAGACCCACCTGAAAAGACCAAAGAAACGAGCGGCAGGAAATCCCGCCGAACCCCCTCAGTCACCAAGGCCCCTCTCTGCGAGGACTCCGGACTTCAAAGGGCCGGGGGAGTATAATAAGGGGTGCCGGAGGAACGAATGGCAGAGAAGACCTGGAACCATCGAAGCCTGCTGTCGCGGCTCCCGAATACCGAACCACCTGGGCCTGCTGAGTGACTCGCGGCCCCTAGCCATTGAACCATCTGAGCCCTGCTGACGAGATCGCGGCTCCCGAACTCCGAACCACCTGGGCCTGCTGAGTGACTCGCGGCCCCCGGCCATTGAACCATCTGAGCCCTGCTGACAAGATCGCGGCTCCCGAACTCCGACTACCTGTGCCTGCTGAGTGACTTGCGGCCCTCCCCTCGAAGACGAATTGGCAAGAGATCGCCCAGAGAAACAACACCCTCCAGCTCGAGGATTGTGAGCTATCCGCAGGGTACTTTGCAGAGACACTACCTTCAAAGACTGTCCCGCTACCCCCATTCCCCTACCACCGATTTGTAGACTCTTGTGCCGCTGATGTACTCCTTACACCTTGGATCATAAAGATCCCTTGAAACCTTCGATAAAAGAACACGTGTGGTGTCACTCTGTTCGTAGTGTAAGCTCAGGGTGTGCGCGCCTGGTTCGGCCTACTTGGGAGAGGTGGGTCAAAGGGGTGGGCAAGACGTGCATCGAACCCCCCTCCGGCGAACGCCTTTCCAACAGAAGAGAGCATGATTGTAGAGCTTTTCAGATGTTTTTCCCAGTACTGCAGGTGTTTTTTGTAAATTGCCTGTGATAGGCCGTTGAGGCCAGGGGCCCGTATTGGCGTCCGGAAGTAATTGCTTTTGTTACAGCTTCAGGAGGGATGAATTCCTTAACCTTGATCAGGTTGTAATGTTGGGAGAATAATAAAAGTGGATCTGTATCCCCACTGTCTGGTTTTAGCAACAGCACCTTGATATCCCCGAACATTTAATGTAAGTAGACCACCCACACTTCTTTTGATATGTTGGGTGATTATGGTGATGGTGGTCTAAATCCCACAGTGTTATTCACAAGTATCCAGAACTCTTGTGCATTTTTCCTTCTCGTTGCTTCTTACAGTTTCTGCCAGTGCAGGTCTGTCTCCTCCTTAACATACTCTCATGTTACTTTTTAGGTCTCGCGAGCCAAAGGCTCGAAGAGACATTTTATATCTGGGCTTTTCAAAGTGCTGCCGTGGCCTAAAGCTACAGTGCACGTGAACGTGCACGCGCGCAGCGCCATGTGTCTTAACTCCGTAGCGATCGTAATCACGATCACTTTCACTTTCGCGGGCTCCTCTGTTGCTGGCATTCCCCCCTCCCTTCTCGCCCAGCCCTTCTTGTTTCCCTTTCAGATGAGACCAGACAGCTGCTAAAGACCTGGAAGCCGCTCCCTAGAAAAGAAAACACACTGCGCACCCATCTACCCGATCCCACCATTGGCTCTGGTTCCCTACATCCCCGCTTCTACAAATCCTTATACCAGCAGGTGCACATTACCTCTCTGTTTTCACTGTCTACCTTTTCTCACTATAGCTTCTCTACAGTTCGTCTTTCCTGTATGTTGCTCTTTTCCTAGTTTCACTGTCTACCTTTTCTCACTATAGCTTCTCTACAGTTCGTCTTTCCTGTATGTTGCTCTTTTCCTAGTTTATATCTTCTTCCTTGTTTTTTATGCGTTCCCTCCATTTCTAGCATCTACGGGATGGTTTGAAAATGGGGATTCTCTGCAGCTCAGTGATATTTGGAGTGCAGGGTGGCCTTTTGTGGCAACGAAACCGGATAAAATAAGATAAGGGGGACTGTTGTGATGCACTCGCTGCACAGTGTAAACCCGACTGCATATGTTCCTTAGTTATGACTGAAATGCGCTTTGTCCATTCACCACGCTGCAGCTGGCCGTTATTCAACTTTTGCAACACGTCGAAACAATTCGTTTTTTCCCCTACCATTCTACTCCCATTTTTTGTTATTTTGGTACCTGCTGAAATCATTAATCTGGTAGGTGACTTAAAAAAATTGTATGCCGCTTCCACCAAGAGTCCTGCTCCTGCGGCTTCTGACCTCTATGAACAATGTCTGATTACTACAAATTCAATGTTATTCGATTTCTAGACCACAGAATAGTGAAAGCTGAGTCAACTCCGAACCTGTGATATGCACGTTACACCCATGTCTGCTCCGCGTGCAAAAATCCAATTAATTATTTTACCACATAAAAGCCATTAGTGTGTTTCCGCGTTAGAAGGTAAAAGGTGAGCATTCCCCCAGATAAGCGGTGAAAGCGATGTGGACAAAAATGTTATGTTCGAGGCATATGAGCTGCAGATTGTACACTTAGCATAGATCGCCATCTGGTGTTGGGCCCGGATGTTTGCAGTTTGTTTTTCTTCTTGGACAGTCTTTGGAAGTCACGAGTTTGGTGACTCCTCCTTCGGTCCGTACTGCGCATGGGCTTCGGCTCCATCCTCAGATTGTTTTTTTCCGCCATCGGGCTCGGATGTGATACTTCGTGCTCCGGCTTCGAACTTCTACGGTTCCAGCCTCGACGGAAAATCCTCGTTTCTTCGAGTTTCTTCATCATCATCTTCATTTCTCGAAGCGGCACTTTCTTCATCCCGTACATCGGCACCGGCCTTCGGGCCCTCCTCGACTCCGGTCCCGGCCGATGGAAAGGACTCCGTTCAAAAAGTGCCCAAAATGTGGGTCTAAATTTCCCCACACCGACCTCCATCAGGTGTGTAATCTTTGCCTCTCTCCAGAACACGAGGCCAGAGACTGCCCCGCCTGTAAGTCTTTTCGATCGAAGAAGACCATCCGGGATCGAAGAGCTCGACGCACCATGGCGCACTCATCGTCTGCAGCTCCACCGGACATCTTCGGAGAAGGCGCCGAAGCTTCGGGGCAAATACACACCGAGCAGGAGGAAGACGTCGTCAGCGCTTCCGAGGCCGACGACTCCGACGTGGAGGACATCACACCGGCGCAGCGGGTTGTGAGTACTGTGCCCCCTCCCACCCCCGCGCCCAAAACCAAAGAGACTCAGGTTACACCCTCGCCTGCTGGCCCGGGCAAAACCAAGACCAAAGCTTCTATCACCCCACCTTCGGGCCCGGTGTCGAAGCCTCCAAAGTCTCACGGCAGCTCGGGATCGAGCCAGCCGACGCCCGGTGCCGAAAAACAGCATCCGGCACCGAAGAAAGTAATATCCAGCTCTTCTCCGAAGCCACCGGTGCCGAAGCCTGGACTCTCGGCGCCGACCAAACACAAATCAGTCGGCACCGACGCCCCGGCGCCGAAAACTCCCACGACGCCGAAAAAACCTGAGGCCCCAAAAAAGCATGGCGCACAGAAACCATCGAAGCCCTTGGTTCCGAAATCATCGGTGCCGACGGACGATTCGGCACCATTGGCTCTGTTTACACCAGACCCTTTACAAAAGACTCTGTCCAAAGATCCAAAGACTGGGCTATTGACTTTAATTATCAAGAAAAGACGCCTTGATACTCCGGCTCCTCCTCCACCGCCCAAACGGAAGGACTCTGCTACTTCTCCCCTCACAGTGCCCTCCCCACTACCGCCTCCCCTGCCTCCTCCACCTCTTCCACCCCCTCCCCCTCCCAGGTCTCCGCCACCTTTACCTCATTACTCTCCGACCCCGTCCCCAGATCCGGACGACGGGGACCCGGACAATTACCCGGCGGACGCCCCAATGGATCCCACTCCACCGGGGACCCCAGACCCATGGGAGGATTACAATAACCCTGATATACCCGATATACCTCAGGACGACCTATACCCATCCAGGCCGTCTCCTCCAGAGGACTCCTTAGGGTTTCATCATTTAGTGCAGAGAGCAGCACACTACCATGGGGTGGACATGCACACTGAACCAGTGGAAGACGACTTCTTACTGGACACATTTGACATACAGGACAAATCCACATCTATTTTACCCATGCTTAAGGGTGTCACCAAGCATGCCGCAGAGGTGTTCAAAGACCCTGTCAGGGCCAGGGTACTAAACCCTAGAATAGAGAAAAAGTACAAGGCGGCACCCACAGACCCTGCATACATTAAGGGCCCTGCTCCCTTAGATTCCCTAGTTGTCTCTACAGCTAGAAAGCGGGCTAACTCCCAGTCCTCAGGAGAAGCCCCACCGCCAGACAAGGAATCCAAACTCCTAGACGCGTCTGGCAAACGCACCGCCTCTCAAGCTGCAAACATGTGGCGCATTGCAAACACACAAGCGCTACTTGCGCGCTATGACAGAGCACACTACGACGAACTTGAGGCTCTTATGCAGCACCTTCCCGAGAAACACAAGCGTAGGGCTCATGAACTAATACAGGAGGGTAAACTAATTACAAACACCTCCATTAAGTGTGCCCTCGATGCAGCCGACACTGCTTCTAGAGCCATAAATACCAGTGTCCTGCTTCGTCGCCATGCCTGGCTCAGGATCTCAGGGTTCAAGCCTGAAGTCCAGGCGTCCATACTCAATCACCCCTTTGACCAACAAACTCTCTTTGGGCCAAAGGTAGACGAAGCGTTGGAAAAGATGAAAAAGGACACAGACACAGCAAAGTCTATGGGGGCACTCCAAACACAAGCCTCTAAACGTTCCTTTCGACGCTCCTCCTTTCGTGGCACAGGCAGAGGCTTCTCCACCGATAGCACCTCTACCTCCTACAAGTCCCCTCCTCAAAATACCTTTTCAAAGGGCAACCAAAGGGGTGGTTACAGAGGCAACAACAATAAGGGCAGGGGCAAAACTAACACCACCCGTTCTGCCACCCCGCCCACACAATGACTTCCCTCCGCTCCCCCCAGACCATCCCACTCCGGTCGGGGGCAGACTACAAAACTTTATCCACGCATGGGAGTCCATAACATCGGACAAATGGGTGACCCAAATCATTCGGTCAGGGTACTGTCTCGAGCTAACATCTACCCCACCCAATATCCCACCAAGGCACCGTCCAATGTCTCAAGAACATTCCACACTGCTCAAACAGGAGGTACTCTCCCTCCTCCAAAAACACGCTATAGAGCAGGTCCCCGTCGATCAGCAAAATCTAGGGGTTTACTCCCTATATTTCTTAATACCAAAGAAAGACGGGACCCTCAGGCCCATTCTGGACCTCCGGCCTCTAAATGCCTACATACATTCAGACCATTTCCACATGGTCACCCTACAACAAGTCCTCCCGCTCCTCTGTCAGGGAGACTTTCTCACAACCTTGGATCTGAAAGACGCATACTTTCACATTCCAATACACCCCTCTCACAGGAAATACCTCAGGTTCGTGGTGGACGGGCAACATTACCAATTCACGGTTCTCCCCTTCGGGGTCACCACCGCACCACGGGTGTTTACCAAATGCCTAGCGGTAGTAGCAGCACACCTCAGACGTCAACATATTCACGTCTTCCCTTACTTAGACGACTGGCTGATAAAACCCGCGTCCTACCACCAATGTGTGCAACATACAAACAGCACCATCCAACTGCTCCACCAGCTAGGCTTCACGGTGAACTACCAAAAGTCCCACCTCATACCATCTCACACAAAGCAATATCTCAGGGCCACTATAGACACCTCCAAAGGTATTGCCTATCCAAACTCAGCCAGAATCACAAGCATTCAAGCCTTACGCAAAACATTCCTTCCCCAACACTCTCTTCCAGCAAGAGTGTTTATGAAGCTCATAGGAATGATGGCGTCTTGCATCTTCATAGTGCCCCATGCAAGACTCCACATGCGTCCACTTCAAGAGTGCCTAGCACAACAGTGGAACCAGGCCCAGGGTCAGCTGACGGATCTGGTGTTGGTGGACGGCCGCACACATCACTCTCTGCAGTGGTGGAACACCACAAACCTTTCCAAAGGGCGGCCGTTCCTGGACCCGGTTCCTCAGGTGATTCTAACAGCGGACGCATCGCTCTCCGGCTGGGGAGCGCACCTCCTACACCTCACAATGCAAGGTCTATGGACGCCACAGCAAAAATCGCTCCACATCAACCATCTGGAGCTCTTGGCGATCTTTCTAGCCCTAAAATCTTTCCAAGAACAGATTTCGGGCAAAGCAGTCCTCATTCGCACAGACAACATGACTGCAATGTATTATATCCAAAAACAGGGGGGGGGGACTCTCTCCCCAGCTCTCCCGCTTAGCCCAGAGCATATGGAGATGGGCAATTCCCCAAAACATCTTTCTCCTGGCACAGCACGTTCCAGGCGTACAAAACACCATGGCAGATCTGCTCAGCAGACAAACGCAACAACTACACGAATGGGAACTGCATCCACAAGTTCTTCACCCATTCTTCCAACAGTGGGGGCATCCTCAGATAGACCTCTTCGCCACCCACGAAAACAAAAAATGCCCAAGCTTCGCCGCCAGATACCCACACCCATTGTCCAAGGGCAATGCGATATGGATGAACTGGTCAGGCAGATTTGCATACGCCTTTCCACCTCTCCCACTAATTCCATTAGTGGTAAAGAAGCTACAACAACACTCCCTCACACTCATTCTAGTAGCTCCGACGTGGGCCAGGCAGCCGTGGTACACCACGCTACTACAACTGTCAGTGGTACCACATGTAAAACTGCACCTATCCCCATGCCTCCTAACCCAGAACCATGGAGAAATCAGGCACCCGGACCCAGCTCAGCTCAACCTGGCGATCTGGCTCCTGAAATCTTAGAATTCGGATACCTTAACCTTCCCCCCGATTGCATGAACATCATCATGGAAGCCAGACGTCCTACCACTAGAGCATGCTATGCCGCAAAGTGGAAAAGATTTGTAATTTACTGCCGTAACAATACAATCAACCCTTTAGATGCATCCATACAGCACATCATATGCTATCTGCTCCATCTTCACAGGTGTAACCTGGCATATTCATCCATACGCCTACACCTAGCAGCGATCGCTGCTTATCTACAAAACAGACAGCATTTATCACTCTTCAGAGTGCCCGCTATTAAAGCCTTCATGGAAGGCCTTAAACGAGTAATTCCTCCCAGGGCACCTCCTTCCCCTGTATGGAATCTAAATTTAGTTCTTATACGACTAATGGGTCCGCCCTTCGAACCAATGCATAAATGCGAGCTACAGTTTCTCACCTGGAAAACAGCTTTTCTCGTAGCTATCACTTCCCTTAGAAGGGTCGGTGAAATACAAGCGTTCACTATACAGGAACCCTTCATACAAATACATCACAGCAAGGTCATACTTCGCACAAATCCGAAGTTTCTGCCCAAGGTCATTTCCCCCTTCCATCTCAATCAATCGGTGGAATTACCTGTCTTCTTCTCGCAACCTCAATCTGTTGCAGAAAGGGCCTTACACACACTCGATGTGAAAAGGGCTTTGCTATACTACATACAAAGAACGCAACCCTTCAGGAAGACTAAACAATTGTTCGTTTCCTTCTCTCCACCACATAAAGGCAACCCCATTTCTAAATCAGGGATAGCTAGGTGGATTGTAAAATGCATACAAATTTGCTATCAAAAGGCAAAAAGAACATTATCTGTTCCGCCTAAAGCCCATTCTACAAGAAAGTTAGGGGCTTCTATGGCTTTTCTAGGGAATATACCCTTAGATGACATCTGCAAAGCAGCCACATGGTCTACACCGCACACCTTCACAAAACATTACTGTGTAGATGTGCATTCCAAGCAGCAAGCTAGAGTGGGCCAGGCTGTACTAAAGACACTTTTTCAAACCACTGCAACGGATACCGGTGGTCGCCGCTAAGGTTGGGTACTGCTATATAATCTATGCTAAGTGTACAATCTGCAGCTCATATGCCTCGAACGGAATATGCTACTTACCAGTATGCATCTGTTCTTGGCATGTAGAGCTGCAGAGTTGTACACGCCTCCCCGGCTACCTGTATCCGTTCCAGTACATCTTATTTAGATACAACACACATGGGTTTCTCACTGTTATTACTAAGCTCCATCATTTCCCTGTTGGCGAAAAACAATCTGAGGATGGAGCCGAAGCCCATGCGCAGTACGGACCGAAGGAGGAGTCACCAAACTCGTGACTTCCAAAGACTGTCCAAGAAGAAAAACAAACTGCAAACATCCGGGCCCAACACCAGATGGCGATCTATGCTAAGTGTACAACTCTGCAGCTCTACATGCCAAGAACAGATGCATACTGGTAAGTAGCATATTCCTTAAGATGGACGGAGCTCAAATGCAGGACAATGACGTTTAACTCAGTCAGTCACTGCCATAGAAAGCCTGCCGGGAAGGGATTTCACTCGGTCGAGCACTAGTAGCCGCTACTAGCCAGAGATGTCAAGTAACCACATCAGGTGTGAATATATCCAACGTGAGGCGGCATCCTGGCGCTAGCAGTTAATCGCATACAAAGGTGAAAACACCCATAGCAGAATGTATATAATTATCCAGACGTGGACAAGCTGCTTACACCCGATATAGGAACATTTAAAATCAGTTGTAGCTGGGAGGTTAAAATTCAACTGGGCCGACTCAGCTGTTCATCATGTTGAAGCACCTTAGACACATGAAATAACACCTATAAATGGCGTTAGCCACGTACATGAGCACAGCAGGTGGTCTATATGTGCCAACTAAGGCTGTTTGGCGTAACTGGACAGATTTGCAAAGTGCCTTACCTGATGTGGAGGGCTCGGAGTAACAGGTGGGACTCACACGGAGTAGACACAAGAAGCCTCGCAGGCGCTGCTGCCTGCTGGGCTCAACCTAAAAAGGATGGGGTTCGACTGCACGGTACTAAACTGTTGTAGATTTTACCTGAGGCAGGACAGTCACAGAGAGCCCCAGACGCCGCACTTACTGGAGGCCCTGTACTTCTGTTACAATCAGAGGTGTGCAATATTCTCATAATTTGCTCTTGCATAATTATGTGAAATATCAGGAAATTACGCCAGTGTTCGCAAAATGCTTGTCCTTCATTTTACTCAATATTTTAACATTGTGGCGCGACAAAGCATTCACAGATTAAAAAAACAAGCATTTGCAATGCAATAGGTCTCGCATTTATAGGAGTTTGAGCTATTGGCATTGTAAATGACAATGCTTTTTATTTAAGTTTGGTTTTTTTAAAACATAAATAAAAGGCACAGTCATTTATAATGCCAATAGCTCAAACTCGTATAACTGCGAGACCTATTGCATTGCAAATGCTTGTTTGTATGAGCTTCTCAGCTTAGTTTGGGTGGTCATCTGAGCTGATGTCGTTGGCTTGTTACGGAGTATCCTTAATGCATGGTTTAGCTCCTTTTTTTGCAGCCGCCATCTCTAGTGATGGTTTTTTGGGGTGGATGCTTTGTTGAAGATTTACTTTACAGCTGTATGCTTTTTTTAGGCATAAGGGCTGTGGGGAACTGTGTCCATTGCACTATTGGGTATATAGAGACTTTAATTATTTGTTCTCATAAGGATCTAGCGTGGACTTCAATGTGAGCAATTGAGCCTGCAGTCTATTTCAGCCTCCTATAATTTATCGTAGTGGCTGCGCTAATTTCTTGCTGTGCTTGGGCATGACGCTGGAAGGATACGTTTAGGTGGATCCCTTGCAGTTGATTATCACTTTCAAGGCAGGATCCTATCTTAAAAAAGGTTACTATTTGGAACAGTGGACGAAACACCAGGGTGTAATCTAGGGTTGAATGAGTCTTTGCCGAATGGTTGGCGCATTCCATGAAGATAAAGCCCTCTTATCCTTCCTTTGCAGCTGGATTTTTAAGGGCGGAGTTTGCCAAACCTTGTTTTTGTATTTTCATGGCTTGGACAGTTGCCCTGCAGCAGGTTCATATTAAAAATCCCCTGTCAAGAGAATACGTGGTGTAGCCTTGTTTGATGTTTGGGTGATGATGAATGCCTTCAAAGATTCGACAGTTGGCAAGTTTTTTTTATGACGAATGGATATAGGCGTTTATTATTTGCAACGGAATCACATTGTCATGGAAGCATTCTGACAGTTGCACGTCTTGTAAATTTGGATGTACTTCTTTTTGGATGTACTTCTTGTATCTCTGCTATTTTGCCATTTATGTCTGTCGCTACATAGGTAGCTAGGCCGCCAGTTTGGCTTCCCAATATGTACGTTTTTACTGCCAGCTTGTTGTATCCAAAGTATGCCGAAATATCTAGTGAAGCTATTGCCGAGGTGTCCTACAGTGCTTTTTGGTGGAAAGTGTTTATGTAAAATAGGAAATACCGATACTCAATTTTGCTTTGTAATCCCTCCACATTCCATGAGCAGATTTTCATTTTTTTCCCATGGCTTGGGTCTGAGCTTTACATTTTCTGGTCAATGACTGGAACCACAATTTGTGATAGCTTAAACGTCCACAGGAGCAGACCGGTCTTCACACATGCAATGCCATATTAACAGTTAGTGAAATAGGAAATTACATCTAAAATACTTACACAAGGAGGATGGAATCCTTATTTTCTTGGACACACATGGGGAGTAATACTGTACTTAGAGTACTATCATACATAGTACACTATAGCATTGCTCTTAGTGGTCAATCATCATAATATCAAACCATCTTACCTGCAATGTCAAATGCTTCACCAAATGACAATACCTTCCCACGCAAAGAAAAATTGTGTGTAAACACCCGTTCAGTATCTCTGCGCCTACTTAGTCGCACAATCATTTAAAAACTTATACTCAGACCACTCACTTAGGCTTTTATACGCCTACACCTACCACAAGTGATGGTATGAATGGGAGGTGAGTTTATGTAGGTACAGATGGACTTGTAACTTTGAAACTTGTGAATATCCTGTTTTTGTTTAGGCTTTCTCTATAGGACACTGTAAAAGTTAAGAGGAGAGCATGATTAATAATGTTCTCACAAAGGTTTTGCAGGTATTCTGTGCTGCTAAGTGTTTGACGAAGATCAATACCCTTAAACTGTTATTTATCTGAAAAGACACCCCCTCCTCAACCCCAAAAGACGCATTACCTTACAGCCTTTTCCAAATTGGTGAGTTAAAACTCTTGGCTCCGCAAACATTAGCATTCTTGTTTGTGCTTTTTTTTTTTTTTAACAGTGTAATGATTTCAAAGTGACTGTCTCTTGTCATTGCAGTTTCATATAGCAGAATGTATTGGAGCTTGTAGTAAGTATGCCTGAATCCAAGTTATTAACTATTCTTTTACCTTTATAAAGCTAGAGGTTTAGTGTCATGGGTGGACTCCCTGATTAACCTTGGAAATGCAGTTCCTGGATAAAGTTGTGCCACTGGTTTTAAAAGCAGTTTACTTTTGCACCGGACATCGTGAATGTTGAAACTTGTATTTCTGCCTGCAGAGAATTTCAGATTTCTATTAGCAGGATCTTCAAGATAATTGCTAAGTACTGTTCTTTGGGGGAGGCGTGGCCTGCTGAGCAGCAGAATGGCCGCTTTCTAAGTGTGCTCTGCCGGCAGGAACAATATCCTACAGTTATCCTGCACTTTGGAGTGGCTCGGGCTCGCCCAGACCCGTGACAAGGATGTCGGAGGGCGTGGTGTGCTAGTGGGTGAAAATCCGAAGAGTCACCGACCCGGGGGCTGCGCTGTACTCAGGATCATCCCTGAGCTAGGAGGAGGCCGCGCACTGCCTCGGTGTGCTGGAGCGGGGAACCCAACTTGAGCCCGTGGCTGCCGCGCAAGGCCTCAGGTCGAGGAGGAGGGGCCTCCTCTGCCGCTACGATCGAGCTGTGCGGGAGGATGTGAACAGATTGGCGCGTTGGTGGGGCTCGGCTGCGGTGGCCCGGATCGCGGACCTGTGGTGGAGCCTGTGCGGCAAAAGCCGTTGCATCCGACCTTTACGGGGCGGGCGCTGATGTGGCGCAGATTCGGAAACGCGCTGTGTCCTTCATAGGCGGAGCGGAAGCAGAGTGTCGATTGCCTGCACAGGTATGCTGGCGCCGCTATGTAAGGTTGTATGCGCTCCCTGAGCCAGGCTGGGATCGCCGCTGTGTGGAGCCCCGGTTGATCGGTGCCCGTGACGGGTGTGGAGAGGACCGCCATCTTTTGTGGAGGCGGCGGAGGTGCTACAGGCTGATCCGACTGCAGTGAGGAGGTTGCATGGCACAACTCAGAGGGGTGAGGACCTGAGGTCTCTTGTGTATAGCTGGTGGGGCGAGTGTTGGGCACGCGCCCTCCCCGCCTGAGAGCGCTGAGGCCTGGAGAGTCTCCTATGCCCCCTGACTCCCCTTGGATGTGGGGGGGAGAGAATTGTGAAAGCTCGCCCCACATGCCCTGGCTGTTGGCGCTGCGCAGGGCCAAGTGGCTGCCTGATTACCCCTCATGTGACTACGGCTGGATGTGTTGTGGATGACCAGCGTTGTTTTATTCATTGGAAGTGTCACTGGATAAGCAGTGCCTGCAGGAGACTGGAGGCCGAAGCCGCTACAGTCGGCTGTTGTGGCGCAGCGGAGGGTCCTCATACGGAACATTTTGAGAAGCTACCGGGACACATTTGAAAAGAAGCTGTCGGCGGTTTCCTTGGCTGTGGACTGGCCAGGCTCACAGCGGAAGACGCTTCTTGGGAGAGGGTGGAGGTGGTGCGGCCTGGAAACTTTGAGTTGATCTGTGTATGATCCGGCTCCCTCGCGCCCATCCCTCTGGTGCGCGGCTCGGTGCTGAAGGTGTAGCTGCGGTGGTTGGCATTCCGCCTGGGAGCCCTGATCTATATACCTCACAGAGTGCTGGTGGTGGACTGCGGCTACGCGTGTGGAGGCGGAGGAGAGGAGGTATGACCGTGTAGAAGAGGTGGTTGGATCGAGTTTCGCCCCCTTCGTGCCTACTGGGAGGCGGTAAGCTAGAGGCCCTCCTTTTTTGGTGTCGCGACCGACATCGTTGCCATAATGGGGAACAGGACGCCAAGCAACCACGCAACATACTGATTCAGAACCCGAGACCCATGCCGAGAGTCAACGCGAACCCAACGCAGAGGTCAGGGGGGAAGATTTGAGGACCCTTATGCTGGAAATGAGATCTAGCCTCCGCAACATTGACACTAAATTGGATAACCTCACGTCGCAGTTGGACTCTGTCAAGTCGCAGGTGGCCACGCACGAGACACGCCTAGACGCACTTGAAAATCGCTCCACAGAGTTCCATGAATTCCAGGTGGAAACCAAGGAACAACTATTGCATATGGATAAACTTCTGGGAGTCATAAGAGCTAAAAATGACGATTTGGAGGCCAGATCGCGACATAACATCCGCGTAACGGGTATTCCGGAGACGACTGCCATATCCAGAATGAAAACCTCCGTCACGGAACTGTTGCATGAGCTCTTTGACCCGCACCTCTCAAAAGTCTTTGCGGTGGAGAGAGCTCACAGATCGCTGGACCAGAAACCACCGGTCGGAGCGCCACCCCGGCCTATTATTGCCAGAATTCTGTGCTACCAGGACAGGGATCTGATCCTGCGGCTAGCAAGAGAAAAGGGTACCATCACGCACAAGGGAAACAACATTTCGTTTTATCCGGACTTCACCCCAGCGGTGCAAGCTGCGAGAAGTGTTCCTCCCGGCTAAGCGAATGCTTCTGCAGGCACGGATCCCATACTCTTTGTTATAACCGGCTACGCTCAAGGTATCTTTTGATGGCACCACTCATTTCTTCGCGGACGCCAAATCAGCATTAAAATTTGCCAAGCATGTCGGAGGCAGAAAACCTATGAAGCATGCAGAGGGTGCGGAGGCAGCCGGAGGCCAGCTAAGTGACAATGATTGATTGGGGATATCGTATAGACTGCCCACTAGCTATGTCATGGTGCTTTAAACGGAAGCTGTACTTTATTGTTGTAGATGTACATTTCTCCTTAATAAGTTGCCACCACGTTGTGACTACTTTTTTCTTATTAATGTGGTCTTGGGCGGGTTGAGCCCTCTGCAGATTTTCTGGCCACCCTGTTTTATATGGGGTAGTCGTCAGCACAGTTGCGCCCCCACGGGAAGGTTCCCTCTTTTTCTTGCTGTACATGTTCTGTTTAGAGGTGGCTAATCTACAACCTGATTGGGGGGTTGGAGTGGGTGGCGGGGGAGTGTGTTTTGTTGGTTCTAGCCAGTATAAGACTTGATAGATATGTGGGTGATGTCAAATTTGTGTCATGTGGGCTTTGTTGGTTCTATCACTAGGTGAATGTTAAATGAAGGTGACACACGCAGTTCCGCTAATGACCTAAACTGTTTAACCTGGAATGTTCGGGGACTGAATGATGGCAGAAAGTCCAGACTAGTGCATGCTTATTTAACTCGTCACAAGATTGATATATGCCTCCTGCAGGAAACACATTTGAACACCGCCCCATCTCCCCGCCTTGGACATAATAGATGGGGTCATATTTACTCTGCCATATACTATAACTATGCTAGGGGAGTGGCTGTGTTGATTGGGCGAGGGTTGGACTGGAAGGAAGGGTTGATACAGAGGGACCTAGAGGGACGATTTGTTTTGGCTCGGGGATTTTGTGTGGAATATCTGTGGTCCTCGTGGCTGTATACGGCCCGAATGATGACTCTCCTGAGTTCTTCCACAAGGTCTGGGCAATGACTAGGGCGACTGCCTGCGGTACCATAATCTGGGGGGGCGACTTCAATGCTGTCCTTGACGACACGGCGGACAGGCGCAGGGCTGCTAGAGCCTTACACCCAATGGCTGGCGCAGCCCTGACGGCGATTATATCAGATGGAGGATTGATTGATGTATGACGAAGCAGGCATGTTGCGGTGAGGGAAGGTACCTGTATCTCGGAGCACCGAAATGCGTGGTCCCATTTGGACTATTGGTTGGTATCCCGGGAAGTTGCCATATGGACTAGGGACGTGAGGCATACGCCACGCCCCGTTCCTTGTCAGATCATGCCCCTAGCCTGTTAAATTTGTCGATCCCGGATTTGCCTCGATGTGCCTTTACGTGGCGTCTCCAACCCTACGCCCTATCGGATGAGGTTTTTAAAGAGGAGATCAGGAATTGTATTATTGACTATTTTGCATTGAATACTGGGTCGGTGACTACTGAATCCTCCCTTTGGGAGGCGTTTATAGAGGTCATTCGGGGCCAATGCATAGCCCGCCAAGCGGGAGTGTTAAAGGCTATACGGGGTACACTCACATCCCTAGAAGCTAGCATAAAAGTACTTGAAAATCAATTCTGTGAGACGGGCAACTCGGACACTGCCGGTTTGCTGAAAGCTAAGCTATTGGATTATGCCGAAGAAGCGCACCGGGAGGTGAAATTTTTGGGCAAATATGCGGAGGCTAGACGGTATGGGGAGGGAGATAGGCCGGGCCGTATGCTGGCTACTATGATATGACCACCCAGATCAGAGACGTATATTCATGAACTACACACTAAATCGGGCGAAACGAACAGAGGCCAAAGTGAAACTCTAAGTGCCTTTTCGGATTTCTATTCCGGCCTATATACGGCCACTCAAGATAAGTGCCCGGAGGGGATGGGGGATTTTTTGGATTCCATCGCGCTGGTTTGGTTTAATAACTCCCATAGGGAATATATGGACCTTCCGATAGATGCGGGGGATGTTGCCCAAGTAATCCAGAGTCTGCCACTGGATAAAGCACCTGGCCCAGATGGTCTGACCACAGCCTTTTACAAGGCGTATGCTGAGGAACTAGCTCCTAGACTGCTGGCAGTCTATGAGGAGGCCCTAGAGGTGGGAAAGTTGCCTGCAACAATGCGTGAGGCATTGATAATTACATTGTTGAAGCCTGACAAACCGGCGATGGAGATGGACTCGTATAGACCTCTCTCGCTAATAAATGTCGATGTGAAAATGTTGGCCTAGCTAATAGAATACAGCCTATGCTGCCCCTGATAGCACTTCCGGATCAATCGGGGTTTATTCCGGGGCGATCAACGTCACACAATCTTTGCACGATTTTCTCCACCGTGCATTATTTGCACCCAGACGTACACGCCGCAGTAGTATTTCTTGACGCTACTAAGGCCTTTGACACTCTTGAATGGCCATACTTATTTACTATACTGGGTCGAATAGGATTTAGCCCGCTCCTTATTAAAAAAATCTGTCTGTTGTACACTATGCCAAGTGCCCGGGTCAGGGTAAATGGAATGATTTCCGAGCCATTTCCTATCTCGCGTGGTACGCAACAGGGTTGCCCCCTTTCCCCGCTGCTGTTTGCAATAGCTGTGGAGCCACTGGCTGCTCGTGTTAGGCAGCACCATACAGCGCGGGGTATAGGTTTCAGTTCCAGAAGCTTGTTAATATCGCTATATGCGGATGATGTGACACTCTACCTCCTGAACCCGGAGGAAAACCTAGACCCAGTGCTGCGCGAATTTATACGATTTGAGGGGTTGGCGGGATCTCCGTCAACAGGTCAAAATCGGTGATATTTCCTTTTGACGGACAGTGCCCTGAGGGTCCCCTCTGAGTACCCCCTGAGGTGGGAGGCGGAGGCGATTAAATATCTGGGAATTTGGTTGTGCCGTCACCCTCAGGAGATTTGGAATTTGAACTACGGACGAGCGGTTGTTTGGCTGGAGGAGAAGGGGAAGATATGGGCGAGACTGCCTCTGTCACTTACGGGTAGGATCGCTTTGATTAAAATGGTCGTACTGCCAACATTTTTATATCTATTCACAAACATTCCAATCCCGCTCCCGTCAATTTTTTTTCGCAACGCTACTCTCTCAGTTGATTGCGTTGGCGTGGGCTGGCGGCCAAGCACGGGCATCCTGGGACATGCTGACTTTACCGCTGAAGCAGGGTGGACTGGGTGCTTCTGATATGCGCTTATTCCCACTATGTGCACAAGCTCAATTCCTACACTTTTGGATCCACCCCACGCCTTTTCAGCCTCATGTGGCTGTAGAGCAGGATAGTATGGCACCAATCCCGCTGAATGTGGCCATTTGTGGAAGGGCGCGACGTCCGAGAGGAGATGTAGATTCTGCCGAGATGCTGCGATGGGTCTGGGAGGAATTGCGCAAGAGGGCGGGAGTACCGATTCTGTTTGCTCCATCTATGTCGCTGACACAGAATCCGATGCTGCCATGTATTGCGGGAGGAGTGGGTAAGTCTCTGGTGTGGAAGATGCGCCTCCACACGTTTGCTGACTTGTTTCCGGACAACCGATTTATGCCCCCTCCGGTGGCGGAAGAGGGACAGAAAGTATCCTTTTCAGAACTGTTTTTGTATCATAAACTACAGGCGGCTTGCCGTGCGCTTAGAGGGGCATTTCCACTGGCTCCTCCGACCTTTCCAGCATTGGAGAACGTTGTGAGCTCCCCGTCCCCGCGTAGGTTAGTCACTAGAATATACAGACAAAGGCAGAACACAGCACCGGTGGTTCAACCCCAGTCTCTTCAGCACTGGAACGAGGAGCTCCATCCCCCGCTGACGGAGGAACAGTGGATTTTTTGCTGTGGACAACTGACGGACCTCTCCCAAAATTATAGATTTAGACTAATACATTTTAAATACTTGCACAGACTTTATAGGACACCGATTAGTCTGCTTAAGATGGGAATTAGAGAGGATGATGTCTGTTGGCTATGCAGGCACTCGCCCGCTTCTTTTTTGCATATGGCATGGGCCTGCCTGAAACTTGGAGACTTCTGGTCTCGGATTTTCTTATTGACTAACCAGATTGTGGGACGGACTGATGCCCCATCCCCGGAGCTGGGTATCCTGGGGTATGTTAAGGATACCCGCTAAATTGCGTAAATTACATGCTCTGCTTTTCCTTTTCGCTAAAAGGCAGGTGGCAAAGTGCTGGGGTAGAAGTGGGGTACCTTCGGTAAAGGGTTGGTTGGCGGATGTGGTCTATGGGCACTCACAGCTAACTACGTTCTGGCAATAGATGCCTCCGACCTCCCATCCTCGTGACATTTGGGAACCATTTGTGCAGTGGGCTCAGGAGCGGCGGGGGGAGGCTATACTGGAAGGTGTCGTGGGCATGTAAACTCCGGGCTATAAAATGTTGATAAGTGGTGGCGAGTTGGGAGGTGGGCTGGAGTTGTTTATCCTCCATGTTGAAAGAAGGCAACTGTGGCCGAGTTGGGATTCGTAACGATATAACTGCTTTAATGTATGCATACATGTAGATGATAGTTGAATATTCCCGAAGAGGATATTTTAAGATGCGTATACCTCAAAGCAGAGCTCACAGGCCCCACCATTACCAATGTACATTAATATCTATCATCTAACACATCACAGATGCTGCCACGCTGTAACAATGACTGGCCTGTTTTATTTTGTTGGTTGTATTGTTATGTAAATTGCTGAGAATGCTAATAAAAAAAAAAAGTACTGTTCTTTGGAATCCATGCAGCCCTCATCGGATCTTTTTCTCAGGGTATTGGCCATGAGGTTGGCACACATCATTTGCTAGCTGATAACGTCTTGAAGGGTCATAAGGGTCACTTACTCATCGGTAAGGAATCTTGCTACTCTCTATAGGCCTTAGTCATGCACAGTGCAGTAGGAAAGCACAGTGGTGCAGGGGGAAGAAAGGTGATCTCTGAGAGAGACAGCGGGTGAATTAGAAAGGATTGTATATCAAGGGGCAGTTGTGATAGCTGATACAATGTTGCAGGTTCTCTGTGGCAGCGGAGGTCAACTCCCTACCCCTACGTTAGCGAATTAGCACCAGTTTCACATCCAGCAGAATGAGCAGGGTCTAAACTGTGGCAATGTTGACAAATGATGTACAGCAATAAAGTTCTGTGGTCAAGTGGAGATATAGTTCTATTAAACGTGAAGCAGTTAAGAGGACCCAAACAATAACTGGTCCTATAGGATATGTTCATTAGAGGAGCATGGCAAAACAACATTTCAACCTGATCAGTCCCATGTGTTTTAACTCTATTTTCATGCCAAATAATTATTGAATTTCTGCATCTCATCCAATCCCACTCTTCCCCCACTCTTTTTTTTTTTTTTTACGTCATTGTTTATATTTTGCTTTTGGATCTCAGCAGCAAAAAAGAGCAATATACTCTCTGATGAAGATTCTGACAGTGATGCTGCATCTGAAAAATCCGCACCAAAGCCTAAGGATGTGATGTCTGATAGTGAAGACGAAGAGAACGGAAAGAGGGAGACTGGCAAGAGCAATGAGCAAACTCTGTTTGGCAGTGATAGCGAGTCTGGGAATGAAGAAGAGTAAGTAAAAATGTGCACTGAATTTCTTTCATCCACAGAAGTGCAGTTCTCAAAACAGTCTTTACGCAAGGCATGATTTTCTTTATGCAGGTCTGTTGTAGTACTTCCAGTATAGCCCTCTTCTGGCATAAAATGTGAGCTGGAAAGTTCTCTGTGCTTAAGCTTGCAGAAAATAATCGATCCAGAAAGTGGTTTTGTGTTACTAAATGATGGGGAGCTTGTTGTGATGTTTATATTTTCTTTATTCTCCTTGAAATGTGCCTATTTTTGTTAGTACTGCATTTATCTGTGTTTTTAATATGCCTTTTAAAATTTCCTGCTTTGTTTTTAAACTGCTTGTTTTGTTTGCTAGCTAGTTGATAAGTTATGGCTGGTCCATTTCTCTTTTAAATTCCACTGCCCAGTCTACTGCTCTGAAATGGGATGAATTCCTTCAAAAATACCACTTAGGACAAAGTAGCTTGTGTGCAAAAGTTGCCAGCAAATAAATGGTCCAGTGTTGGAGTTTCACCAGCAAATAGTGACCAGAATATATGTCATAAAAGAATTATTTTTGGGGGGAGACCAGCAGAAGTTTTACTTTTTATTTTCCTAACACATAAGTTCTTGTGAAATACATTAAACAAGTGGAGAGCTATGTTGATTACCATTTTTCTGTATGGTCTCGAAACCCAGTTTCATTGATTTCACTCGGCTGTGTTTTCTCATTGTGTCTGTTAGACCTACACAGATTTTGTATTTGCAACTGCCTTAATTGTGGCATATCATATTGCACTTGCTAATTTCTTTTCTCCAAGTTGTGAGTCTTTTAGCACAACCCTGTATCCTTGAAACTATGTCAACGTACCCCCCCCCCCCTCTGAAATCTAAGATCTGAAAGTTCTGTTTAAGTCGCAGCCTACCAGACAGAACAGCTGTCTGGTGTGTTAAAGACATCTTGGGAACATTCAGAACGTTGACCTAGGGATGCATTCTGCCCATTGCTTGGCTTTGTGGTTTATACTCACATTTTCTGGCTTTATATTTGCTGGCTTTATTTGCTTTAGCCTGTACGCTACGATACCATGCATACGCCACATTACCCCACTCTACTCTACACGAGCCCACTCCACTCTATGCCAATGCACTTTACCCCGCACTACTCTACTATGCACCACTGCACTCTTCAACACTCCACTCTACACCACTCCATGCCAATGCCACTCTGCCATCCTACTGTGCAACACTGCACTCTACTCAGTGCGCTCTACTCTGTACCGCTCCATTTTACGCAAGTACCCTCTGCCAATCCAGTCTACGCCACTCAAATCTACTCTGCACCACTGCACTGTACTCTAAAACAACCTACTATTTCACTGCACTTAGCACCACTTTACTCAAAATCAGTAATGCACTCTATGCCAGTCTTCTCTGCACCACGTCAGTCTATGCCTCTGTACTCTATACCATTGCAGTCTACGCCATTGTACTCTATCACTGCACTCTACTCCACCATATTCTACTCTGCATCATTATACTTTATTTTTTAAATATCTTTATTTGCATTTTATCAAACAGGTTACAGTGGACATACATGAAAGAGGAAAGGAAGGGGAAAGGGGAGACAGGTAATTGATTTTGTACAGATGGTATAATAGGCAGGATCACTATACTTTATGCCACGGCCCTCTACACCACTCCAGTCTGTGCCAATGCACTTCACGCCACTCTACTATACACCACTACACTCTACAATAGTATTCTCTGCTACACTACACTCTGCCATTCTGCTTTACACCTCTCTACGCCACTATACTCTACGCGATTCTACACTGGTCTATGCCAATCCACTCTAAGCCACTGTAATCTAAACTGCACCACTCTGCTCTACGATCCTCTACACAACTCTCTCTATGCCAATCAGTGGAACTTTACTCCAACCTATTCTATGACACACTTCTCACTCCATTATGTGCCACTCCGCTCTGACACTCTATGCCACGCCACTCAACAACACTCAATTCAACAACACTGTACTCCACTCTATGCAACACCCTCTACGCCACCCCACACACTACACCACTCTGCGACACTGTGTGCCACTAGACTCTACAACACTCTACTCAACTCGCACACTGTACTCCACTCTACGCCACTCAACTCTATGCCATTCCACTCTGCGACACTCCACTCAGTCCACGACATTCCAACACAGTACGCTACTCCATGACACTCCACTTCACTCCTCTTCACACCACTCAACTCTAATGTACGCCACTCCATAACATTCCACTCCACTCAGCGACACTCTCCTTTACCCCACTAACTATTAGCCCTACCGTACATCAGAGTTGCTGCTGTTCAACATTGCTAAAACATATTGTCAAAGCCAATAGCTCTTGCATAGGCAAGACCTATTGGCTTTGCCAATGCTTGTTATTAAAGTGCGGTAACCGCTCCTTTTAAGACACTCCCTGTTACTAGTAGTTTTAACAGTTATCAGTTTGCCAGAATAAATTGTCAAGTTCATCATTTGACCTTTCAGATTATGTTTAGAGCTTTAAGGTGGTTCGTCGAACACTCCACAAGGTTGCGATATGAAGGTTTATAGCTGTGTACCTCTTCTGATAGCTTCACACTTTGATCAGTAATCAGTATTTTGGTTAGTGAACAGATGCTTGAAAAGGAAGGTTTTGATTTTCTTTTTGGGGGGGGGATGGGTTAATGCCTTGTTCCACGCATGATGATTCCTTGTTTTGGTGCATGTTGTAATCCACAGAGAATGCTTATTTCTTTTACACTGCCTATACCAAATTCTTAGGAAAATGCTGGGCCACTTTAATTTACCAGTAGCATTATGCATTATAGGTATTATTCTAAGAGAATAAAGCAAACACGTTGAACAGTCTACTCCAGTTCAGAGTTACCCGGGATTCTGGAAATAGTGGCATATGCTTGCCATCTTTATTTTGCTTTGCCTCCTTCACCTTCCAGATCACGCTTGCATATTACACAAGGAAGGCACTGTTACCCGTAGATGCAGTACAACTGCTGCCACAGCCATGTTAGGAAAAAATAGATGGAGTGTAGCACCTTAAAGTGTCTCATGGGGTGAGACTGAACACTTATGATAACAAGCATTGGAAATGCAATAGGTGTCGCATTTGTTGGAGTTGGACCTGTTGGCATTATAAATTCCAGTGCTTTTACCTATGCAATAGATATGCCTTCCCCTTCGCTGCCAGGCCTTTTCCCCCTCCTGTGCCACGCCCTTTTTTGGCTATTTGGGGTAGTGCGCGCTGAGGCCCCTGTAACTTTTTGACCACATAAGTTATTCACGCCAAATTTGCGTCCTTTTCTTCCAACATCATGGGGACTCTGAAGGTACTCAGGGTTTGTGGATTCCCCTGGAGGGGTCACAGAAATGAGCCAAAATACAGCAAAATTTAGTTTTTTGGGGGGAAATGGGAAAAACGGGCTGCAAATGAAAGCATCTGGGTTTTTCCCTGCAAATGTTATCAAAAAAGGGTTTGTGGGGCTGAAATCACCATTTTCCCCGCTTTTAGGGGATACCAGACTTTTGTCAGAAACTCAACATTTCTTTACACAGTTTTGGCATTTTTCTGGGACATAGCCTATTTTTTGTGCTTTCGACCTCCTTCCAGTTAATGGTAGAAATGGGTACAAAAGCAATAATGGATCCTGGAAAGCTATACATTTTAGAGAAGTAGACAATTCTGAATTCAGCAAGGGATCATTTGTGTAGATCCATCAAGGTTTCTTTATAGAAACTAACAGTTAAATATAGGATAAATTGAAAATTGTTGAAAAAAAGCGCATTTTGTGTCAACGTTTTCACCTGTAACTTCTTCTAATTATGACAGCTCTTTTAAAGCAATATACCGTTACATCCGCTGGACATTACTGGTTGTGGGGATATATAGGACTTGTAGGTTCACCAAGAACCCGATGAACCCAGAGCCAAAAACTGAGCAGCAACTTGCAATGGTTTTTTTATTATGTACCGGGTATATAGTAATTATTCTGTAAAAATGTGTACATGGAAAAATCGGTATGAAAGACACCTATGTATTTCTGAAATGGGAACAAAATATAGAGTTTAGAAACAGTAGATATTTGCACATTTCCGAATTTGGGAATACTCATACTAGTATGAGAATTATCAGTCATTTTTTAGAATGACTTATTTTTTACACAATGTCTTTCATTTGGAAGGCAGAAATGCATCGAAAGTCAATAGGTAATAACAGTTCCTTTACAAATCTGAATTACCCTAAGTCTCCCGATAAAAATGGTACCTCACTTGTAGGGGTAGGCATAGTGCCCACGACAGGAAATGGCTCAAAACCCAACGTGAACACACCACAATTTCACAATGCAAAATTACCCTTTTTTAGCAAAGTGCCTAGCTGTAGTTTTTTAACCCTAGCTCTGCCGGCACCTAGGGAAACCTAGCAAACCTATACATTTTTGAAAACTAGACACCCAGGGGAATCCAGGATGGGGTGACTAGACTGCCTCCCACCAGGTTCTGTTACCCAGACTCCCTTGCAAACCTAAAAAATTGCCAAAAAAACAAAACACTTTTTCCCCACATTTATCTGGTGGAAAGTTCTGGAATCTACTTGGATCCCCAAATTTCCACCCACCCCGCGTTCCCCAAAGTCTTCCGAGAAAAATGGAACCTCACTTGTGTGGGTCAGCCTAGTGCCCGCGACAGGAAACGGCGCAAAACGTAACGTGGACACAACTCAATTTTGTAGCGAAAAATGACCCTTTTTTGACAAAGTGCCTAGCTGTAGTTTTTGAACCATAGCTCTGCCGGCACCTCGGGAAACCTACTAAACCCACACATTTCTGAAAACTAGACACCCTGGGGATTCCAGTGATGTATGGCTTGCGTGGATCTTCCAATGTTTCCTTACCCAGAATGCCCTGCAAACGTCAAATTTAGCTGAAAAAAATCACCTTTTTCACACATTTTTGTGTGGGAAAGTTGTGGCATCACCGGGCTGACACAAATTCCCCACCACCCAGCGTTCCCCCGGGTCTTCCGATAAAAACGGTGCCTCACTCGTGTGGGAGGCCCAAGTACCCGCGACAGGCAAGGGCCCACAACGTAGTGAGGCGACATGAAAATTGCGTTTTGGACCCTTGCCCGTGGCTGGTCCTTAGGCCTCCCACACAAGTGAGGCACCATTTTTATCGGGAGACCCGGGGGAACGCTGGGTGGTAGGAAATTTGTGTCAGCCCGGTGATGCCACAACTTTCCCACACAAAAAATGTGTGAAAAAAGTGCTTTTTTTCAGCTAAATTTGAGGTTTGCAGGGCATTCTGGGTAAGGAAACGTTGGGGGATCCAAGCAAGCCATACCTCCCTGGAATCCCCCGGGTGTCTAGTTTTCAGAAATGTGTGGGTTTGGTAGGTTTCCCTAGATAGCCGCCAAGCCCGGGGCCAAAAACTCGTGGGACCCCCTTTGCAAAACCAGGTTGTTTTGTGATAGGTAATTTTGATGTCTGCTCAATTGGTTTTGGGCCCTTGCCTGACGCGGGCACTAGGCCTACCCACGCAAGTGAGGTACCATTTTTCTCGGAAGACTTTGGGGAACGCGGGGTGGGTGGAATTTTGTGGACCCACGCAGATTCCAGAACTTTCCACCACAGAAACGTGAGGAAAATGTGTTATTTTGGACACATTTTAAGGTTTGCAATGGATTCTGGATAACAGAACCTGGTGAGAGCCAGTCAAGTCACCCCATCCTGGATTCCCCTCGGTGTCTAGTTTTAAAAATGTACAGGTTTGCTAGGTTTGCCTACGTGCCAACTGCGCTAGGGCCCAAAATCCACAGGTATGCACATTGCTAAAAAAAAAGCCGGAGCCCAGTGGGTTTTCTGCCGCCCTGGGGGGGAATCGGGGAAGGGGTTTCATCCCGATATGCCCCTAAAGGGGCAGAAAGACTGTGGCTATTTTTTGTGGGGGTGGGGGCATTGGTATGACCATTTTGGGCAGCCCCCACGTATAAAAAAAGCCTGCGTACTCGCTGGCGCCTAGTGGGCTTTCTACACCCCCCCCCCCGGGGGCAGATCAGGGGCCGCTGCCGCCAACTACCCTCCCGGGGGGGGGGCGGGAAGACTGGAGTTTCTCTGGGGGTGGGGTGGGGGTATTGTCATGCCCATTTTGGGGATCCCCTACACTAATAAAAAAAAAAAACATGGTTTCTAGTGGGCTTTCTGCGCCCCCCAGGGGGGGCCAGATTGGGGGATACAGCTCCCATCTGCCTCCTGGGGGGCAGAAAGACTGTCATTTTTGTGGGGGGGGGGGGGAGGGTGGGGGCATTGGTGTGCCCGTTTCAGGCAGCCCACACCCTAAAAACAATTGCGCAAAAAATATCCCTGGTGGATAGTGAGCTTTCTGCCCCTCTGGGGGGGGGGGCAGATTGGGGGCTACTGCCCCATCTGCCCCCCGAGGGGGGGGCAGAAAGGCTGTAATGATGGCGGGTGGGTGGGGGCATTGGCGTGCCCGTTTCGGGCAGCCCCCACCCTAAAAAAAATCCAAAAATAAATCCCTGGTGTTTAGTGGGCTTTCTGCCCCACGGAAGGGGCAGATTAGGGGCCAATGCCCCATCTGCCCCACGGGGGGGCAGAAAGACTGTAATAATTGGGGGGTGGGGTGGGGGTATGGGCCTGCCCGTTTTGGGCAGCCCCCACCCCTAGTTTTTTATTCTTTTTTTAAATTCCCTGGTGTCTAGTGGGCTTTTTGCCCCCCGGGGGGCAGATTGGGGGCCACTGCCCCATGGGGCAGATAGGCTGTGATGGTGGCGGGTGGGTGGGGGCACCCTAAAAAAAACTATAAACTAATCCCTGGTATTTAGTGGGCTTTCTGCCCCCCCCCCCCCCCGAAGGGGCAGATTAGGGGCCAATGCCCCATCTGCCCCCCAGGGGGGCAGAAAGACTGTAGTAATTGGGGGGTGGGGTGGGGGCATGGGCCTGCCCGTTTTGGGCACCCCCCACCTCTATGTTTTTTAATTCCCTGGTGTCTAGTAGGCTTTTTGCCCCCTCCCCGGGGGGGCATATTGGGGGCCGATGCCCCATCTGCCTCCCAGGGGGGGCAGAAAGGCTGTAATGGTGGCGGGTGGGTGGGGGCATTGGCGTGCCCGTTGCGGGCAGCCCCCACCCTAAAAACGAATCCCAGCTATTTTGTGGGCTTTCTGCCCCCCCGAAGGGGCAGATTAGGGGCCAATGCCCCATCTGCCCCCCTGGGGGGGCAGAAAGACTAGTAATTGGGGGCTGGAGTGGGGGCATGGGCCTGCCCGTTTTGGGCAGCCCCCACCCCTATCTTTATTTAAAAAAATAAATTCCCTGGTGTCTAGTGGGCTGTTTGCCCCCCGGGGGGGGGCAGATTGGGGGCTAATGCCCCCATCTGCTCCCCAGGGGGGGCAAAAAGACTCAATGGTGCCAACGTTATTTGGGGGGGAGCAAAGACCCTTGCCCAAGGGCCGCTCCCCCCTCCCTGGTGTCTAGTGGGTGGATCGGCGATCCCCAAGCAGGGATCCACTGATCCAACGATACCTCTCCCGTCTTTCTACGTGCTCAGGGGGCTGAGATAGCCCCCTGAGCACGTAGAAAGTGAAACTGAAATGAGCCTCTTGGCTCATTTCAGTTTCACTTTCAGTGTAATGACGTCGGCGCGACGTGTGCGCCGATCGTCATTACACTGAAAGGGGGGGGGGGCCTCGGGAGCTGGGGAAGCTCTTCCCCAGCTCCCGAGGCTATTTTTAATTAAAGGGATTCCCCAGGGAATGCCTCATAACGTGCTGGACTCGTCATGGGCACAGCGCGACTGTGCTCCATGGCGAGTCCAGCACGTCATCGGCACAGAAGGGGTTAATAAAATAAGTAACCCTGTTTTTTGTATAGTAAACCTGCAATGGTGCTGTAGCGCTGGCAGTAAAAATGGCAGTTATGACTGCACGTTAAAACAAGCAGTGTTGTGAGGGTGCAGTACCACAGGCAGTCACTAGGTCTCCCATGGGACCCCTTTTTGCCACTCATGGTACTTCACCCTGCATCTGACTTGGCAAAGGAATTGATACAGTGGTGAGATCTGCACACTGGTGAACTGGGGATCCCAGTTTGAGCCTGCTGTTAGGCTCAACATCCTGTGATTCTGGGCTGATTGTTTAATTTCCCCAAGCCCGGGGCTAGGTGTGCTATATGAATAAAAATGTTTGTACAGTAACAAAAAAAACAGTTCCCTAGGAGGGGTGGTGGGGGCCTACGAGAAGTGTTGCAGTTTTGGGGGAGACCAGGGGAGATTAAGGGATATGAAGCAACCAAAGCAGTGTTGTGGGAGGCTTGAGGGGGAGGCACAGGAGAGATAAAGCGTGGACAAGCAAAGGATGCCACAGAAGTTTCACCGAACGAGTAAACAGAACCGTTAACCAGTAAAGAGGAAGGCCAGGTAAAAAGAGTTCTCTCGAAGTATAAATAACCTGAACAGTAGGAACACATGTTAGAGAGCCAGTCCTCATGGGAGGATACACAATTACAAAAGGAGGGACTACTAAGTGATGAAAAGCCATCATTCCAAAACGACAGCAACAGGAACTAATGAAAAAGATGGTTGTTTATTCAAGCCCATATCCTAGATACAGCTTGTCTCAGAGAGAGCGCAAGCGCTGCCTAGGTGAGACCTAAAAATACAAACTTCCCCAGTTGACCATAGATCCACTTCTATAGCAGAAATTATGCATCTGACACTTTTTAAAAGTGTCAGGCAGACATTTATTAAAAAGGTACCACTTATTATTTTTAAAATTGATAAGAGTTGGCTAACAGTTTGAAAAGAGACTCAACAGCCAAATCACAAAAAAATACAATGTCGAACATAGTAGGCCATGCACAGTATTCAAAAATATTTAACAAATTTACAGCATTGGGTCAAAGGATCCAATTATTCCAAAAATAATCCAAGCAAGACTTCATTCATGGAATAAAAGTCCTAATCAGGATACAGAAAAATACCAGATCTTTAAAAGAGTCAGTTTTCCTTTTTCAAATAAATATTCAAGTGAGTCTTTACATTCTCTCAAATTATAACATTTTCCTCAGATTTCAATTGTTGACTTTTTTTCATTATATCTTCTTTCCCACCAAAGTAGTCCTATTGAGATCTTCAGGACATTGAATCATTTCATGGTATTCATTCAGGCTTTACTAAAATGTGTTAATAGAGATTTGTGGTTTTCTTGGTATACTAATTGCTCATGTTAATCTCTCATGTTCATCCACATGCTGCAACGCTTTTCTGTTCATTCTCTCAGGTGATAGTAGGAGATTAAAATCCTATGTGAATACTGTTATTCACCGGCTTTAAAAAAAGCTGGAGTAGAGCAATGCCCCATATTCTGCCTGTTTACAGAACTCCATGGTGTCTTGAAGTTTTTATGCAACTCAGCGGAATTCTGTGGTGTTAAACTCTTCCAGTTACACCTACCCTTATACGTAGCATGTGTTGGCTGCAGATACTCATGCTATGCACACTTTTGCCCCCTATTGTTGGGCCCAGACTTTACAACTTGAAGTCCACATTGTATCCAGCTACCTTCTTCGGAACCTCCACCAAGTCATCTACCTCGACCATAACTCTTTCTCTTAGCCACCAAGAATGCTTGGCTTTGGGCAATGGAAGGTAAAAAAAAAAAAGCCACTCTTTCGAAAGGGGCTCAGTCCGTGTACTTGGACCAGCAGGATATCTGCAACCTTTGCCAGTCGCCGGATCATAACGAATAGGATTGTGCAGCCTGTAATGTATTCAAGCACAAGAAAACACTTCACTCTTGCGGCGAGCGACGCCTAGCTCACAACATGGCGATGGTGGCAGAATTCTCTGTGGAAGAACTCCTCAACACTGGCAGCGAAGAAGGGGAAGATGGTGGCGAATGTGGGCTTCTCTTGTATAGTCCACATCATGTCACGTCTGAAGACTGTACAACGCGAAGAAGGACTGGATGAACCCTCACTGCCACCCCTAGAGCTCAACGAAGATCTCATGACTACAAGATCAGGGCCAAGGATGAAATCCATTCCATGGGCTGTAAGTTCTCCAAGTCATCAGACCAACCCATACACCTCCCAATTACCCCCAACGCCCATTCAACACCGTCTTAGTGCACCACAGCCTTTTGGCTCTGATCGACACTGAGAGCACACAATGGAGCTTAGGCTGGACGGCATAGATTCCAGTTGCGCTCTGGGCATACAGGGCAGACCTTAAGGGGAAATTCAGCCCTCTAAGCCAAACCAGAATTGGGTGTCGACAAAGCCATCGATGCCGAGCAAACGATTGGCGCCACGTACATCTTCTGCGCCAGCGAAGTTGTCTGAGTCGCCTACATACACGTCGGAGTGTGCAAGCATCATCAACGTTGGCGCTTAAAAGCACATCTGCTTAAAAGCCATTGACGACAGTGGCTTTGACTGTGCAGCATTAAACAGACTAGCATTGGCATTGCCAATAGGTCTCGCCTATAAGTGGTTAGTCATGCTGCACATATTATCGTGGGTGCTCTGCCACTGTGCAGAAATAGCAATCAGAGTCACGGTGTGGGACGGCTGACAGAGAAAAGAAAATGCAGACAATGGGAGGGGGACGGGAGCATGGTGAACACCTTGGGAAGGGGGGCTGGAGCATAGTGAACATGGCGGGAAGGGGGGGAGTAGCAAAGTAGAAAACTGGAACCCGAAGTACAGCGGTAGAGGGGTGGGAGCAAATGCAGACAACGGGAGGGGGCGGGAGCATAGTGAACACTGCGGGAAGGGGAGCAGGAGCAAAGTAAAACAGGAAATTAGGAAACAAACAGTGCGCTTAGGTCCACCTGTCATAAACTGCACAGCGCTTAAAAGCAAACCAGGACGGCTTTCTAACAGCAGTTTGCACAACTCAGTTCTGAAGCCTGCAGCTCTGCAGAAATAGCGAGGCGTGCTCAAGGACAAAGCAGTCGGAAAGGAGATTTAAAATAAAAGTGGAGTTCGAGTTTGCATGGTGAAAGTGACAACTCCCTTGGACCAGGAATAGAGCAGTGCCTTGTTAATCATTAAGGCGTCTTGCTTGTGGGGAAACGTCCAAGCAAAACATGAATTGGAGGCACAGAATTGGCATTTTGAAACTTAGTCTTGTTCCCAACATGATCAAACTAACTAATACCTTTTATATAGAACCAGTGCTTATTTAAGCCGGTGTTTACCAATGCTTAGCGCTGCCACTTAATTCTTTACACAGGCACTTTTTGTGACAGTCCACCACATGGTGATGCTGTGTAACTATTTTCAGCAGAGCACATCAATTTATCACTGCAACATGCACCAAAAATAGTAATCACAGTGTCTTCACAGGCCTTTGTGACTGGCATTTTGCAGCAGTTGCAGAGGGTGATACAAGCTACTGTTGCATCCTTGGCAAAACCTTGGGACCTGGCATTTATTATTATTTTTTTTTTTTAGAAATTAGGCACTGTATAGAACTAAACAAAAATACATAAGGTGCACCTGCCATCCCTCCTGAATACTACTGCTCCAAGCCCATTGGTAGCAGGTGAAAACGTGCCGGCACTGACTGGAAAACTCTCAACTACTTCTCTGTTGTTTTAGAAATAGTGTTCCCTAAAGCAGTGGATTTGTGACTGCAGTACCAAACACCTGCCTCATTAATTCAAGAAGAGCCACTGCTTCCAGGCTGCTCAGACTATCCATCTTCAGATTCTCCCAACCCATTTATAAATGCAGTTCCAGAGGAATCAGTGCTATATCGATTGTAGGAGGCTGTGTGGGCAATACCAGTGATACCAGGATGGTTCTAACACAGGCTTTCCATGCGGTTAGGTATATTTGTGGCGCAAATCTGGCTATTACAAAGATGGTTGCTGCACAAAAGGCGCAAGGCTACCGAGATAAATGAGTTGGCACAATGGTTTATTGACTGTATGCGTGGATAGAATGAGGACAAGCAGAAGATGTACATTTGCTGGGGCAGATTGTGATTGCAGCCAAACAGTTCAGTCTGTGTGTTATGGTGTAGGTGGGATGTTGTCTAAAAGCAAAGAGGGGGGCTTTGAGGGCCTTTCGTAACTGCAACAGAGACATAGCAAGTCTGAGGAAAGGGGAACTGTTAATAGCTTTTGAAATATTATATATATGCAGACATAACATAGGGCATCTTACATAAGTTGTGAGGTCTCTAAAAACTATAGGAGGTGTGGCTATTTGCTAACTTGATGCCTAATTTGCGTACCTTTGAAAACGGAAGGTAGTGTTGGTTTTGCATGTCACAGCAGGCGTCAAGGGCGAACCTTTAACTTACCAATTCATCTTACCGGGCTCGCCCCCTCGCTTCGTACTGCGAAATAAAAAGGCTAGCTTTAAGGTTCCTATTTTTCTTCGGCTCGAGTCTAACAATGCGTTCTAAAAACTCGAGGCAACAATCATAATGTACAAAGAAAAAGGCCATTATAAAAAGAGTTAAAATTAGCAGGAAAAAAAGGTAGACTTTTCTACTTGCGTCCAAAAAATGTCTCTCTGCGCCATGTATAAAAGAGTAAAAACCGAGCAGCCCTGTGATGGCAGTCGGAGCAGGCACGGATCTGTGTGCAGCTGAAGCCTCCCTGCTCTGGGTGGGTGTGCGCTAGTGGTCCTCGACTAGGAGGCAGCAGTGACTGTGGCAGAGGACATCCTGCTATGTGACGCGCCCCTAGAGCAGTCTCGGCCATCTCGGGGCACTTTGGAAGGGATCGTTAACGTGATGCAAGACTCCTATTTTCTAGTCGACGGAGGCGAAATGAAAACGCCACTTAAGAACATTTAATTACGGCAGACTTTCCTCGCTGTTACGGTGCAGCACTCCGAGACGGCCCTGGCGTGACCTCTCCTCGCTGTTGTGCTGCGTGTGGATATCATGCTGAAGTAGCCGAGGAACAGTGCGTAGCGTACATATTAAACGCGTGCGTCTGCCAGCTCGATGCGAGGCGCTGTGTAAATGTATGTAGAATAATAAATAATGAATGTCGACGGGCAGAATAAAATGTAACACAACAAATATGCACAAATGTTTATGACACTCATTACCACCTAGAGAATCTTGTTTTTTTAATACGGTAATTAAAGGTCCTTGCATGGAGCACTGCCTTAACTTACCACTAAAAGCATGCATTTGTTTATTGGTAATATCGCACCCACAACGTGATATTTCGGTTCAGTCCGCGCCCGTACCCTTTGGTGCAAGGTAATCTGGCATCAGGTCGATGGTAAAATGGTAAAGTTCCACAGCATTTGGTTTGTTCCAGTGCAAACAATTATATTTTGGTTGCTTGGACATGCGGACTGTTTACTTCTTTCTTCGGGGTAGGTGGGTCCGAGGGGAAGCTGGGTGAGGTGACCTGAGCTGTGGTATTTTCCAGAGCTCCCCGTGATTGCGATCTCTCTTTGCTTGAGAGGAGTGCCCTGTGGCCAGGACACGAGCGGCATTCACAATGAGATGATATTGTTTGGGCTGCATGCGTGATCTGGGAAGATGGTAACAGGATGCTTGTGGATTAGAACATTGCAGTGTATCTGTGGTATTTTCCTGACCAAACATACAGCTATGATAGACACGTTCCAACGTATTGTACATCTGTTAGGTAGCTGTAAATGTTTCTGCAGGTGGCAACTAAAAAAAAAAAAGCCTGCAAGACTTTTTGTTTCCAGAAACAGAGCTTGTGTTTGGACTGGAATCATCACACCATGGAGAGTGGGCAGGGCTTGTGGTGGGGTGCGGTACCAAATAGGGTGTATGGTATTGGAGGGGGCACTAGTAAGACTTGTCATGAATAGTTACAGAGAACTGTGATGCATAAGTCGGGCATATGAAACATAGCAGACACGATTAATTTAGCAGAATAGCTGTAAAGCTCCACACGAGACGCACTGAGCTAGGGGCTAGTAATGTGCGAGGCTGGCGGGAGGGGCAGCTGCTGTGTGCTTTGCAGAGATTGATGTGCCTTCTGTAGGCCTTGAGTATAAATCATTGCGTGATTGACTCAGCCTTTCTTCTTTCAGAGATTGTTAAAATGCGCACCGCAGCGTCGAGTAATAGCATGCCTAATGTTATAGAGCATGTATAATTCAGGCTTTTTGTTACAAAGTAAACATTTTATGAGCTCATAATTGCTCGAATAAACAAACAAGTGTGGCTGCAAAAGCGAGCGTGTTTGTTTACTTAGGGACATGAGCCAAAATAAGGAAGGTATGCAGCTGGCACAATGCGCACCGCTGTTCGCTTCCGAGGCCAAGGGGGTTAATGTTAAAAGAAAAGGCGGGACATTCCTGCCGTCTTTGGCCAATTGCGTGCTTTCATATCTCGAAAGCCACACGCAAAGACCAATTGATGTAACAACCACATGCACAAGTTATCTCAAAGCTTTCTGCATGTGTGGAGTGGTCACAAGAGGCCCTCTCCTAGAGCAGCGCATGCGTGCTGCGCTAGGAGGGACCTAAAAAGGACTTGCCACATCACAAGATTCAAGTCACAGTCAACCCTAAAGATGAGGGCAATGTCTTTGAAAACCTTCAAGGACTTATGAACAAGAAAGGACTTTTGGAGGCTGAACATTTACCCGGAAAATCGAGCCACAAAAGGACGAACAGGACATTGCTCAAACCCAACCCCCTCCGAAGAAAAAGTCCATGGAGTACAAAGAAATTAGCCCTATGCGACTTGACACTGCGCCACAATCCATGTCACCTGTTTCCACACACTCATGCGACCTTACTACAGGCAGCCCTGCACAGTACACTCTGGGCAATGACTTCCAGGGAATGCCCCCCATATTGTCCAGATCCATAGGATTCCTATGACGTCGTTCCACCAGACCCAGATATAGATGTATCGACACCAGCTAAGGCATCACCACCAGATGACAATACTTCCAGTCATAGTGTACGCCAGCATACAGTTGAGTATCACTAAGTTCTGATGTAACCACAGAGGAGGAAGGAGACTTTAATCTAAACACTACAAGAGTGAGTTCTCAGTGCAACGCCAAACAACTGAACCTCCCAATTGGCTCCTGAAGTCCTAGAGTTCAGATACTTGCACCTGCCTCCCGAGTGTATGGACATTCTTAGAGGCTCAAAGTCCAACTATAGCATGCTATGCTGATAAATAGAAAAGTTTTGTCCATTACTGTATGTTATCTGCTACACCTACAAAATTCAAGACTAGCATATACTTCCATGCAACTGCACCTTGATGTAATTGCAGCATAGCTGCTGAATCGTAAACACAAGTCTCTTTTACGTGTACAGGTCTTTAAAGCTTTTGTTGAAGGGCTTAAAAGAAAAATCCCTCTATGAGCACCCCCAGTTCAAGCATAGAATTTAAATGTGGTGCTTGCAAGACTTGTGTCCACACCTTTCGAACGTTTGCATTCCTGCCATCAAAGGTTACTTTCTTGGTAGCTTTCACATCCTTGAGAATGGTTAGCAAATGACATTGCCTCACAATAGAAAAACCATACTTTCAGGTTTTCAGCGAAACAGTGCGACAACAGATGAACCCAAAGTTTCTTCCTATAGTTATCTCCTTTTCACTTCAATCAGACACCAGATCTTCCCTTGCTCTTTCCTAACCTGGATACAGTTGCAGAAGGAGCACAGCACACGCTTGATGTTAAGAGCATGATCTGGTGACTCAGTGGACTAATGCATCCACTGTAGGGGCCTGTGTTTGACCTCATGGTCACAGGATCAAATTCCGGTGGGTCTTCTCAGCCTTTAATCCTTCTGAGGTCGATATAATGAGTACCATTGAGTTAGGTAACAATAAACATCTGTTATTCAGTGCCAATATGCCCTTCTGGATGAACGTGTGCATCTGAAAGAAACACGTTAGTTAGATTCCTTACCTTGGAATATCCCCAGGTGTCAGGCTGGATCCGGAAAGATTTTTCGTCAGCAGTACCCTTGTGCGTCGGTAGGCGTCGTCTGCGACTCCGCGTTCGGCGTCGTGATCGCCGGGATGACGTCGTTGGAGTACTTAGACGCCGCCCTCGCGCGCTGACGTCAGTTTTTCTTTTTTCGGCGCCAGTAAGCGCAGATCCGGGAAGAGCATGCCCTTAGTCACTTTTTGACTAACTTTTTGGACTTTTTTGGTCTATTCTTTCGAGTCGACCTTGACTCCTGGTGCCGGTAGGGATGCCCTGGGTTCAAGCAGTGTGACTCCTGTCACCGACTGATGTCAGTTACCGACCCCCACCGTCTTGGGGTCAACCATGATGACAAGTCGTGCCCCGACTGCCGGGCCTTGACCTCGAAGGCTAGGCGGGAGCGGTCTTGCAAGCTCCTCGAGATCCGGCAGTCTGCTCTGCGCTGCTCGAGGTCCCGGTTGAGGAGGAGGTCGAGAGACCGGCTGCGCTGCTAGAGGGGAGGAGGTCGAGAGACCGGCCGCGCTGCTAGAGGTCCCGGTCGAGGAGGAGGTCGAGGGACCGGTCGCGGAGCTGAAGTCATCACCGCTCGTCGGGTTTGAAGTCCTCGCATTCAGGTAATTCGAGGCACAGTAAGAAGAAGTTGAAGAAGCGACACCGCTCTTCTGACTCCCCTCGCCGGTCGCGCGACTAGGCCGAGGGTTCAGGTGGCACCACCCACGCGGCTTCGCTGGAGCCGCGTCCGGCCCCATAACCTCTGGGCCCAACGCGACTCCGGGCGAAATTCGGGACTTTCTCGTGGCCATGAGGAGTCTCGCTACGCCATCGAGGCCTGCCGGCACGCCTTCTGGGCCCTGCAGGTCTGACGGGGGGGGCCTAGCGAGCCGGTGGCTTCGGCGCCGTCGTTGACTTCGGTCCCGACGCCGCAGGTCCCCGTGGGATCCAGGCCTGGATCCCGGTCGACGTCGGTTGACCTTATGACTCCTCCGCAGGCGCCGACCCCTATGGTGCTGCCCCCGGCGCCGTCTTCGGACGACGCCGTCCCTAGTTTCAGCCCTGGTCCGGCGTCTGAACGGCGCCAATGGATGAGCATTTCATCTATAACCCGGCTCCGTCCTTTCTACCTGTATACCAGGAGACGGATGAAGGGGAGGACTAGGAGTGGTCTGAGGACCCTCTGGCACAGCAGTGCCAGTTAAGTCAGGACTGGGCAGACGAGCTGGGGGATGCCAGTGGTCTCGATACTTCGCCTGACACTGGCTTCATCTCTCCTCCTTCCGTGGCTACGGAGGAGGGTGCAACTTATTCTGTGGTGCTGCGCAGGGCTGCCGAGGCCCTTCACCTGGAGCTCCTTGCAGCGGCCGTGAGGACTAACCTGAAGTGCTTCAACCGCCAGTAAGCTCTTTGGAGCCTCTAGTGCAGTTCAATGAGGCCTTTACTGACGTTCTGATGGGCACTTGGTCCAAGCCCTCCATAGTCACTCCTGTGGATCGGAACGTGGCCCGGCGCCCCCGCCCTGCTCCGGGTGGCCCCAGCTTTCTGTCGGTACACCCCACCCCTGAGAGTCTGGTTATCCAGGCCTCTACGTCCCAGACCACCTTCCCGTCCGCTCCTCCGGATCGGGAATCCAAAGGTTGGAACAGTTTGGGAAGAAACTTTTTTCCTCCCTCAGTTTGGGGTTGCGGTCCATTAATACCGTGTGCCTTTTGGACCGTTATACCCACTCCTTGTGGGGTACGGTGGCAGACGTGCTGCCCCAGTGTCCGGAGGAGGCCAGGACACTGCTCGCCCAGGCTGTTGCTGAGGGGCGGGATGCAGCACGGTACTCCATTCAATGTGGACTTGACACCACGGACTCGCTGGGTAGAGCGATTGCGACAACTGTGGCGATTCGTCGTCACGCCTGGCTGAGGTTCACAAATTTTTCTGGGGATGTCCAGAGCACCCTCATGGACAAGACCTTCGATGGCCGTCGCCTTTTTGGCGACCAAGCGGATAGTGCGCTGGAGCGCTTTAAGGACTCCAGGGCTACGGCCCAGTCCTTGGGCCTCTCGGCCCGCGCCCGCAAACTTCCGCTTTTTGCCCCTTTCGTGGCCAAGGAAGGAGCGCCCCTGCACGTCCATCCAGCCACAGGCCGCAGAACCAGCCTCGTCGCGGACGTGGATTCCGCCGGGGACAGAGAGCCGGTCAGTCCACATCTGCTCCTGCAGCATCTGCCTCAAAGCCTTCCTAGTCCGAGCTTTCAGGCCCATTCCACGCCAGTGGGAAGCCGAGTTCGCCATCACCTGCTCCACTGGCGTACCATCACGTCGGATCGGTGGGTGCTGCAAATCGTCCGAAGGGGCTACTCCCTTCCCTTCGAGGCGACCCCTCCAGCCATGCCACTGCAGTACCATCGCATGTCGGATCACTTGCAACTTCTGCAGGAGGAAGTTACGGCCCTCTTGGCCAAGGGGGCCATCGAGCGCGTTCCTGGCCCAGAAGTAGGACGGGGTTACTCCCACTACTTTCTGGTTCCCAAGAAGGGCAAAGGGGGGCCTACGCCCTTTGTTGGACCTCAGGAGCGTCAACGCCTTCCTCCGGAAAGAGAAGTTCAAGATGCTCACTTTAGCTCAGGTTCTGGCTGCCCTAGACCCTGGAGACTGGATGGTAGCGTTGGACTTGCGGAACGCATATTTCCACATCCCCGTCCTGCTGGCCCACCGGCGTTACCTGCGGTTCACGGTAGGCCACGAGCACTTTCAGTTTACCATGCTCCCCTTCGGCCTCACCAGTGCCCCTCGGGGGTTCACGAAAGTGATGGCGGTGGTCGCAGCTCATCTGCGCAGATTATGGGTTCCAGTCTTCCCCTATCTCGACGACTGGTTGTTGAAGGCGGGCCCGCACCAGGCGGTCGTCTCCCACCTCCAGACTACGGCCGACCTCCTGCATTTGCTGGGGTTCTCCATCAACGTGCCGAAGTCACATCTGAGTCCCTCCCAGAAGCTCCTTTTCATCGGAGCGGTTCTGGACTCGCCGCATTCTCGGGTCTATCCTCCCAAACAGGCTCTGATTACGATCTTTCAGCCTTTATCCTGAGTTTCGGTCAGAATGGTCCTACGGATGCTGGGTCTGATGGCCTCCTGCCTCCTGCATCCTGCTGATACATCACGCCAGGTGGCGGATGCGGGCTCTGCAGTGGGACCTGAAGTTCCAGTGGGCTCAACATCGAGGCGACCTGTCCGACCAGGTCATGATCTCGGAGGGCACTGCGAGACAGTTGCAGTGGTGGCTCATGGTCTACGATTGGGTCTGCGGCAGCTCCCTCTCCCTACCCCAACCGGAGCACGTAGTGGTGACGGATGCGTCCCTCCTGGCATGGGGGGGCCACATGGGAGAGGCGGAGATCAGAGGCCTCTGGTCTTAGGTGGAGTCCCGGCTCCACATCAACCTCTTGGAGCTGCAGGCGATCCGGCTTGCACTGAAGGTATTCCTTCCCTCTGTCCGGGGAAGTGTAGTGCAGGTGTTCACGGATAACACCACCGCCATGTGGTATTGCAACATACTGGGCGGGGTTGGGTCGTGGACCCTTTGTCAGGAGGCTCAGCGCCTCTGGACATGGCTGGAACATCAGGGCATCACCCTGGTGGTTTAACACCTGGCGAGTTCTCTGAACGCCAAGGCAGACGAACTCAGCCGCCGGTACATGATGGATCACGAATGGCGTCAGAACTCTGACGTTGCGCAAGGCCTCTTTCGGCAATGGGAAGAGCCTTGGTTAGATCTATTCGCCACTGAAGAGAACGCGCAGTGTGCTCAGTTCTGCGTGTTGGAATTTCCAAGGCGGCACTTGCTCGGAGACGCTTTTCGTCGCGAGTGGAGTTGCGGTCTGTTATACGCCTTTCCGCCTATACCACTTCTGCCCAGAGTGCTGAAGAAGATCAGGCGCGACCGGGCCCAAGTCATCCTTGTGGCTCTGGATTGGGCACGAAGATACTGGTATCCCGAGTTACTCAGTCTGTCCATCGATCCCCCGATTCGATTACCTCTTCAGGAGGACCTTCTGTCGCAGCAACAGGGGACGGTCCTCCACCCGAACCTGTCCAGCCTCCACCTCCATGCGTGGAGATCGAGCGGCGGCAGTTGATGCCATTCGACTTGCCTCCTGAAGTCTGTGATGTCATTCTGGCAGCCAGGCGTCCCTCCACTAAATCGGTATACGCCTGCAGGTGGAACAAATTTGTGGCATGGTGCACAACAAAGGCTGTGGATCCCCTTTCCGTCCCTCTTTCTGAGGTTCTCCTCTTTCTTCTTTCCCTGGCCCAGCAGGGCTCTGCTCTGGGCACCATCAAGGGATATCGTTCAGCTGTCTCTGACTTCTTACGGCTTCCTGATCAGCCTTCTCTTTTCAAGTCCCCTGTTGTAATTAGATTCTTAAAAGGCATTACTCACATGTTTCCTCCTGTCCCCTTCGTAATGCCTCAGTGGGACTTGAATCTGGTGTTAACCTATCTGATGTGCGCTCCTTTTGAGCCAATTCATAACTGTCCTTTTCGTCTTCTGACTCTCAAGACTGCTTTCCTGGTTGCCATCGCCTCTGCCAGAAGAGTGAGCGAGCTCCAGGCTCTTTCTTCTAAACCTCCTTTCCTCTCTGTCCATCCGGACAAGGTTGTTCTGAGGACTCGCCCTACTTTTCTTCCTAAGGTGGTTACTGCTTTTCACATCGGGCAGTCTGTTACCTTGCCCACCTTCTTTCCGCATCCCTCGAAAGAGGAAGAGAGGCTCCACCGTCTGTACCCAAAACGTGCGTTCTCCCTCTATCTGGACCGCACCTAACAGTTCCGGGTGGACGACCAACTCTTCGTTGGCTACGTGGGCGCTAAGATGGGGTGGGCGGTGCACAAGCGGACCATCTCTGGGTGGGTCGTTTTGTGCATTAAGGCCTGTTATTCCTTGGCCTAGAAGGTTCCTCCTGTGGGGCTGAGGGCCCATTCCACTCGGGCCACAGCGGCTACTACTGCCTTGGGACGGAGAGTCCCTCTGCAGGACATTTTTCAGGCAGCAACGTGGGCCTCGCTGCACACGTTTGCTAAGCATTACTGCCTGGGCAGCCAAGTCCGGAGAGATGGCTTCTTTGGCCGTTCCGTTCTCCAGGACTTCCTGGTGTGATCTTGGTTCGCAGACCCACCACCGGGGTTGGTATTGCTGGGGTATCTATTCTAAGGTAAGGAATCTAACTAACGTGTTTCTTTCAGATGAACAAGTTACTTACCTTTCGGAAACGTTATATCTGTAAGAAACATTAGTTAGATTCCTTACTGCCCCACCCATCCTCCCCGTTCTGCGAACTGATATCTAGGGTTGAGGTCATCTCTTTCAGGGCCCTAGTTTCATGGCACCAGTGTCGGTTTCTTGCATGGCTCTGCGTTCCTGGCGCGGAAAGCTATGTACCGAACTGATGTCAGCGCGCGAGGGCGGCGTCTAAGTACGTTATCCCGGCGATCACGACGCCGACGATGGACGCGGAGTCGCAGACGAAGCCTACCGACGCGCAAGGGTACTGCTGACTAAAAATCTTTCCGGATCCAGCCTGACGATATTCTAAGGTAAGGAATCTAACTAACTAAGGTTTCTTACGGATATATCGTTACCGAAGGTAAGTAACTTGTTCTTTACAAATACACGTTATGTTGTGTTATGTTAAGAACATTGCTGTATTACATTGAAAGGACTAACAACCCTTTAGGAAAAGACAGCAGTTATTTGTTGTTTCTTCCAACCCTAGAAAATTAAACTCAATAACAAAAGCAGTAATTGCACGATGAATAGTAAAATGCATTACATTAAAGCCAAACGTACCTTACCATCAGATCCACAAGCACGTTTTACCATAAAGAAAGGTGCTTCTTTAGCGTTTCTAGGGAACATTCCTTTAGCTGACATTTGTAAGGCAGCTCTTGAACTAATCCACTTACATTGCCAAACACTACTGTAGGAAGCTGGCTCTTTATATAGTTTACCAAAAAGAAGTATACTGTACGAAGAGACCAGGCTTCCCTTATAATTGGACTGGGGCTGCTCTAGCAATCCCGAGTTGCTCTCTTTAGTGTAGTGTGGTAGAGCAGCATTAAGCTTATCAGAGGGGCGTGTTAGACATCTGAACTACACACACACAGTCAATAAATGGTACCCACAATTCAATAAAGAGATCCACACCAATTTATAAAAATAACACTTATTATATAATATTTGGCGTCAAGATCATCAAAATCGGGTAAGTACGTTTCGAGAGAGAAATGCTTTTCAGTTTTTCAAAAAGCGACAGGGCAGTTTCTGAAGTGGTAATGTTATTCTATTGAGGAAAGTCATATACTGCATACAGGCACTTCACAACGACTTACTGAAGCAAGCTGCAGGACTTAAGGTGAGTATGAGCCAGGGTCCAAGGCATCATATTGGGCAGCACTGTTGCGGGCGGGTGCAGAGGTGCTATACAGTGGCGGGTGCCCCGCTTAAGTCAATGGGGATTTGTCTGGTCACAAAGCAGCTCTGCCCCTCTACAAGAGTTCCTGGGTCTTTGGAGAAAGGCAGATGGTCCTCCCAGGCTTTTGGAGATAGAGCCGCTTCAGGACGAGTCAACTATGGCACAATGGTTGAGACAGAAGGCATGCCAGTAGGGTTGGCGCCAAGTCAGTAGTTGCTGCTCTGTTCTTGCTTTAGCGGCTCTTCAGGGTCCATCGTCGTCTTTCAGGTTGGAAGGATTTTATTTCTTGATGCCAGGGGTTCCCCTAAATACTAGATTGAGCGGCATTAGGGTAGTAGACAATGAGCTATTTACCCCTGGGGTCACTACACCATATGACCACTTTCTGTGGGTAGTGGGCATAACCCTGTCCCAGAGTTCCTAATTCTGCTATCACAAAGATACCAGACTCTGAAATTTCGTGTCCACATCACGTAGCCCACCTTAGGGGTGTAACTAGCCTGAAGGTGGACACGCCTCTCTGACTACTAAGTTTCCCGCCTGTCCAGGATGCCAAATTGGCCCTTGTCTGTGAGGTGACCTCTCTCTGAGGGAAGCCAGATTCGCATACCAAAGGCGGCGAGCTCTTTGAAGCTCCTGGCCTTGGAATACTAATTTTCAGGTCATTCTGCTGTAGGGGTTGTAAAACACCCTCTACCGAAGGAGGCTTTGTTTCTGACCTCCTGAGAGCATGGGCCCTCACCCTTGGGGGTCAGAAACTCATCTGTGGTGGTAGACTGGTCTGAACAAGTAGGTCAGCACACTAGTAGTCAGTAGGATTTCAGGGGGCACCTCTAAGGTGCTCTCTGGGCGCATGTATAATTAAATCTATCACTGGAATCAGTGTGGGCTAATTAATACAGGGTGTTTGATACAATGCAGTTGCAACAGGTTATGTGATGTTTTATGATTGCTAATTATGAAGACAAGGGTGGGAATAAGACTGCTTTTAAGGTTCCCCTATACTCTTCATGAATAGCATTCCTTTTGCTCTTTCATTCTAGAATCTTAATGAGCAAAAAATGTTCTGCAAGGATTTTAGTATACACCACCCAAGGAAGTTGGAAGTGATTGTGATCTTTGTAATGGCACCATTTTAGTGTGATGATGTAAAGCACTTCTGACACAAACAAAATAGCAGCAAAAATGATTGCAGGCACTTTAATTGGCAATTATAAAACAGTTGTTACATTATGCCCTCAGTTCAGAGTCTGTCTAAAGATGGCGATTTTGATTGTTTTGCACACTTCATGGTAGATGGGGTGCAGGGAGGAACTTATTGGGGGGGCATAAACTAGGCACAGGATGTTGCCAAAGGACCCACGTACACCTGGGCCCTTAAGGCACAGTCAAAGGGAATGCCCTGTGAACTCTGATGTAGAGGAGGACTGGAACGAAAAAGCAATAATTGACAGGACAGGGGACAGAGCCTTTGTCGGAAAGTGCCTCGTTTTGAGATGGTTACCCCCACTTTTTGCCTGGGATGTAAGGCAATTTTGACAGTAGTGCACTGGTTTTCTGCTATCCAGTTCCCAAATGGCAGATCTTTCCCTAAAACTGTATAATTGTTTCCCCAATTGGCAATACCTTTAGCACCCCCTGTAAGTCCCTAGTAAATGGTACCCCTGGTACCTAGTGCAGGGAGGCTAAAAGATGGTCCCTAAGGGCTGCAGAATGTATTGTCACCCTAAGGGACCCCTCAGCACACTCGTACAAACTGCCATTGCAGGCTGTGTGACATGGTGCAGAGCAGAGTGAAGACCTGCCATGGCACATCTTCTGTGTGCCATGCCAGCAGACACTGCATGTAATACAAGTCGCTCCTACAGCAGGCTTTACTGCCCTAAGGCAGGGTGCATTACATTACATGTGAGGACATATCTTCAGGAGCAGATATTCCCCTGTGATGTCCATATCGATTCAGGACATTTCCAGTAAACAGGAAAGACATCTTGAATATATGTACAGAGCACTGGTGAGTATGAGTTCCCCAGCTACATGATTGCTTTACTGAAACTAAAGATGTTTGTTATCAAACATCTCATATTAAAAAGTCCACACTGATTCCAATTATGAATTTATTAACACATGCACCCAGAGGACACCTTAAAGGTGCCCCCTGACAAGCTTCCTACTACTTGTGTACTGGTTACCTGGGGTAGACCAGCCTGCCACCACAGACAAGTTTCTGACCCCCCTAAAGGTGATAGCCACGCTCTCTGACGGCAGAAACAATGCCTGCTCTGGCTGGAGGTGTTTTCACCTCCTCCAAGCGTGATGGCTAAGTAATCAGCATATCCAGGCAGGAGTCTTCAAAGGCCTCTGCTGCCTTTGATATGTGACTTAGTCTTCAGCAGTCTCGAAAAATGCCACACCCTACCCCGGGACCATTTGGCACCAGGGCAGATGGAAAAGTTAGCTAGGCAGGAGTTGTGCTCCCCATCAGCCTAGTTCCACCCCTAAGGTACCCATGATGCAAGGAGCTTGGATTTGACGGATCCAGAAGAAGGTACCCCTGATTCCAGGAGCTTAGATTTGATTGATCCAGAAGAAGTGGAGAAGGAAGAGCAGTGAAACATCGAGAACTACAGACGGCTGTGGATTTTTGGGGCCAAACCCTGCACTAGTCTCGACAGTCGTGACCGAGTAGCTCGTCTTGCAGCTGAGCCACAGACCCACAGTAGACTGCCAGCCCTGCGCAAATTGCCAGCAATCTCCCTTGGAGTAGAGGAGCTACTCCCCTGTGGTCTGCAGGCACCGAAGAAGCCGGGTCTGGTTTACTGTGTTGCCCTTCCCTGGCAAGCCCATCGCAGCAACCCCCCAGGAAGATGTACCAGTGCGCCTAAATTGCCCTCATATTTATTCTTGCGTGTGTGTCCCATTTATTGCCTCTTAAGTACAGGAAATGCCTCACTACCCTCTTATTGGCCTAAACTGCTCGCCCATACTACTTGTCTTTCTCACACTTCTACTAACACATTGAGCTTCTTATTGTAGTATAATTCTCTTTAATAAAACATGGAATATATTAATTGTTTTGTTTCATTCAGGAATCTAATTGCAGATATTTTTGGAGAGTCTGGTGATGAAGAAGAGGAGGAATTTACGGTAAGAATAATCAGAATGTTCTTTTCTAAATATGCTGGTTGTACAAATTTATATCTGTTGTGTTGACAGACTGCTGAGGTTTGATGGTCTCTTTATTTTTTGAACATGGTAATTGCCTCCGTGTTTCTTCTCTACCCATCTGTCCAATTTAGCGACGGTCTTGTTCGTGTCTTAGTTAACTTTATTATATTTCTTTATGTTCCCTGTAAGTAGTGAATAAGAGTGTGCCATTAACGTAGTGGACAGCTGGTTCTACAAGCTATACAGTACATAGTACATGAGTGTATTCCGCTAAGGAACGCTAACATAAATGTGCCTGGTCTCTCTCCCAACGTTTCCTATATTTCAATAGACATTAACCCTCATTTTATCGTTATGCTAGCTTTTGGTCCCGTTTGTGATCTTCAAAGGCGCTATCTTATCTCTCAATAGTTTAATATCCATGACAGCTGACACCCCCCCCCCCCACCCCCCCACACCACCAAAGCACGTCAGCTGGCTGCTTAATTGCCATTTAATTTCTCCTGAAGCCGAACTTCATGTAAGGTAAAAGCAGCATCAATAATGAGAACATGGACTCACATTTCCTATTACTGTCCAACAATGGGGTAAAAAGTGAGAGATACTAGATAAAACATTGTTGTCAAGAACTCTGTCAATAAGAAGGTGGTATTTATTCTTCCCGGACTATTGCTTACAGTTTAGAGGGGACTCCTACGGGTCTTTTACATGTATTTTCTGACTAGCCACATCCATCTGAAAATGCTAGGTTACACATTTTCTCTCTGGTACTGGACAAATGGAGCTATAGAGCATATACTTCACTCATTGTGGGCGTTGTGAGAAGGGCAGTGCCCTTAAGTATTATTTGTTGCTTCTTTCATCCTGCTTGCTCATGAGGTTGAGTCCTAGAACACATCCTTTGGCAAGGCTTATGTTGTCCTAACCACACTATGACAAGTGAAATAGGACTCTTCTATGTTGCCTTTGTTACCAGCCGCTTCCAGTCTTAGACCCTTACACTAAGCAAAAAATATGCGGTGCAAAAAGGGAGCTATGACTAAGTGTTTAACACCTTCATGCGCCCCTCTTGGTGTGTATAATCAAGTGTCTTTCACAACTTTTGTGTTCTATGACAGTTAATATAAGATGAGGTCTCTATGTTTTTCATACTGTCTCTATACCTATTACTCATCAGGCTATTGTTTGATTGGTTATACATTTGATTGGTTAGGCACTTAGTCTAAACTCTTATAAAAGGGTTATCCTAGTACCCTGAGACTGTATTTCTCTTTCATTCAAGGTACTGGCCCGAAGAAATCTGATGCATATTCTAGAGCTCTTTAACCACTACACATTCTTCTAGTTGTTCTTTGATTGCCCCCCCCCCATTTATGCACCTGACCAGACCCATAAAAACCTAAATCTGCACTCATCTTAGCCTCTACCCAAAGAAGACTCTTTTCCTAGCAAGTTCCCAGCATGACATCCTTGCAGGTAGTGAGGTCCATGCGTTGAAAGATTCAATTCAGATTTGGAATAAAACACTGTTCAGAATAAGTCACTGCAGATATTTTGAACATTAAAGCTCAGTTACCAGATGGTAAGCCAGTCTTTATGGTAAGCAGTCTTTGACTATTTGTAAAGGAAATTACTTGCATTCTACTATACCTTAAACCTGTCCTTCACGACCTAGGAGACCAGGTTAGAAAGTTCTACTGACTGGATTTATAATTTGAATTATGGGTAAAAACGCAGCTGCAGAAAGTGTGTTTGACCCAACCTAGGTGTAAGTTATACGTGCATTGTACTGCCTACTCGCACATGGTTTATATATCAACTTTAACAATAGCCAGCCTCCTGTCTCGGAGGTAGACGTCCGTTTCTTTTGTAATAGAACTGCCCTTTAATATGGGATTACAGGAGTCCCCATAAAAAAATTTTGATTTGTTCTGGTGGATACTTTTAACTGCAGATTCCTTGCCTTTGGAATATCCCTTGGTGCCAGACTGGATCAGGAATGTATTTCAGCATAGCACTCGCACGCCATTAGATGACATTTTGCAGCTCACGTCAGCTGTACTCTGCCTTGGACATGATGGTGGAAGCTGCATATAAGCATCACCCAAGCCCAGTGACACCAGTTCCTTTGTTTCAGTGCCTTTGTAAGAGAATCTGGAGCTAGCGCCTAACTTTTTCTCATCAGTTGACGAGCTTTTTCTGACAATATCTGTCTCCAGTATGCAATGTAACATGTTCCTTTCCAAAACTACATGGTTTAAGCCTTGTAGGGACTGTCACAAGTAAATGCCTGTGATAGACCCCAACAAGGTATGTCTCTGATGTTTGAGTTCAGGTTGCAAGTCCAAGTTGTGCAAGGAGTGTGCTCTTTTGTACCTGAAGGCAATTGGGAATCGCAGAACCAAGCTGTATGTCACTGAACACCGTAGGAAGTCTCATAGCCCGGTTCCTGCTTGAAGTCAAGAGTATGGACTCATTCCTGCTTTCAGGCTCTCCGTCAAAGTTTTCGGGTAAGGCAAAGTCAAAAAAGAAAAGAAATGTAAGAAGGCCAAGTGGAACTCATCCCAGTCTAATCACTTTCCCCTCTCAGAAATCCTCTGGATTTCAAGGTGCCCTCCGATCTCACCTCCTGTCCCCCCGCTGAGGAGCTAATCCTGCAGCTGATCCCAAATCACCTTAAATTTCCGAGGCAGTCTGCAATCTCTCAATAGATAAATGTTTTCAAGGATGCCAGGTTGTTAATCTTTGGCACCCTGGCAACTCCCTCTGGCTCACCTTAGAGCCCCACGGATCTGAGGAGACCTCCAGTCTCAATACTGCTCGTGGATCTTTTCTTTGCGTCATGTGTGCCTCCTGAACCTGCTGCAGCTCAGAATCTGGAGCCTACCCCACATACGGCACCACAATCCACAACGGTTCCTGCCAAATTTGATACCAGCCTGACATAGCGGACGCCAGTCCTATAAACTTGTCCAACACCGAACTAAACCAGTCTCGACCTTAATAGAGGCTGCGTCCTGCATCAATCCAGACACGACTGGCCCCTGTTCATCCTGGCTCAGGCAAAACCGCTCCTTTGCCTAGGAGCTGCCCTTCTATCCCCCTATTGCCCATTGGTTCTGACCAAAGCTAACTAGCCTTTGGTGATTATGGGGATGAATTTCCATCACAACATGGACTGGATTCTTCCCCCGACACGTGGCTGTATGCTCCACCTGGTCCTTCAAAAGAAGAGACCGCCTTATTTGCTGTGCTCATCAGACAGACAGCTTAAGTCTTAGACTTACAGTTGCCATCTGTTGAGCTGAAAAGCAATGTCCTCACAGAAGTTTTGAAGCCTGGGCAGACCTCGTCTGACACATTGTTCTCCACCAAAGACCTGACTGACACTCTCATGGGCATTGTAGCTAAATCTTGTTGCAGCCGCCGGTAAATAGACAGGTGGCATGACTCCACAGACCTGCTCCAGACTGCCTGGTAGTTAAGGCTTCCGTTTGCGGGATCATTCCAGACTCATACGCTATGACCTCTAGATGGAAGAGCATTGAGGCATTCATCAAGCAAGTGTCTGCAGGACGCCAATTCCTATGTTCCCACACTACTTGAAGTTCAAGCTGGGTTATAAGTATTTTCAGTCTGCTCCTTTTCGGCCTCACCAGTGCCCCTTGGATGTTCACGAAAGTTATGACGGTCATTGCACTATAACTTCGAACTTTGGATATAACAGACTTTTCCTACCTGGACTACTGCCTGTTGAAGGTGGGCTATATTCTGTCGGAGACCACCTTCAGATGATGACGAACCTCCTGGCAGTGTTGAAGTTCACTATCAACATGACAAAATTGTCCCTGTTGATTCCTTTGGAGAGGCTTTGTTTGATCGGAGCCATCATGGATACAGTGCGTTGCCCAGCCTTCTCTCCAGATCAGAGTCCAGGATATTCAGGCTGTGATCCCGATATTTCAGCCTCTGTCTCAGTGATGGTTTGTCTGAACCTTCTTGGAATATTGTCCTCCTATTTGTCTGTCAAGCCAGGTGGAATATGCTGGCTTTGCAGTTGTATCTGTAGTCTCAGTAGGCCCTGCACCAAGGAAATCAATCAGATTCTATTCAATTTTCTGAAGAGTCTGGAAAAGATCTGCAGTGACGGCTGCTCGGCTGCAGTTGGACCAGCGGCAAACCCGTCTCTCTACCCCACCCAGAGCTGACCGTATTGACTGATGCCTCACTGCTGGTTGGGAAGCTCATCTCGGGGAGGTGGCGATCGGAGGATTCTGGTCTCCAGAGGAGGCCCGGCTCCATATCAACTCATGGGAGATGTGGGCCATTCACTTGGCATTGAAAGCAATCTTGTTGTCCATCAGGTTCTCATGAACTACACCACTACCATGTGCACTCAGTCCTGTTCTTAAGGCACTGGGTGAATCATCAGAATATTTTTCTGGTTGTGAACCACCTGCTGAGATCTTTGAATGCCTGGGTGGACAAACTCCGCTGTTAGTGCCCGTCGGATCACGAGTGGTGATACCAATCTGAGGTGGCACAGGGAATCTTCCAGAATCGATGAGAATTCTGGCTAGATCTTTTCACCACCACCAGGAACCTGCAATGTCAAACTTTTGCATGCTGAAGTTTCAAAGAAGACTCTCTCCCGGGTACACTTTCTGAATAGGTGGATAGTCCTCTGCATTAATACCTGCAACTCATTTGCCAAGAAGCAGCCTCCAGACGTATTGCAGGCCTATTCCATCTTGGCTAAGGCTGCTACCACTGCACTGGTACAGAGTGCCTGTCCTGGATATCTGTCAGGCCACAAAGTGGGCATCAATGCACACTTTCATGAAGCATTATTGCCTTGACAGCCAGGTCTGACAGAAGGGCATTTTGGCCGTTCTGCCTTGTAAAACTCTTCGGTCTTGAGTCATTTCACAGACTCACCACTGAAAGACCCACTGCTTTGGTATGTTTTCTAAAGGTGAGGAATCTGCAGTTAGAAGGGTCCATCAGAAGAACAAGTTACTTACCTTTAACGTTTTTTTCTTGTGGATTCTCTGTTTAAGCGCAGATTCCTCACAGCCCTCTTAGCTCCCCTTCTGTCGAATGGATTTTTTCCATCTCAAAGCGTCTCAAATTTAGAGATCTCTACCCTGGCACAACTAGTTGGTTTTTAATATGTGCATCTGAGGGCACGGACAAGTGTCAATAACGAGACTGAGGTAAGTGCTTGGGTTGTTCTTATATGTGGCTCCATTACTTCTGGGAGTGGAGCCTGGATCCACATCAAGGATCCCGTCTGGTGCCTGGGGATATTCTACAGGTGAGGAATTTGCAGTAATCTGTATCCACCAGAAAGCGTGTTATGGAATGCAGGTAACTTATTATTTACTGCTGCTTACAGGGTTTTAACATGGAGGATCTGGAAGGAGAGAAGACTGCTGCAGAGAATCAGCAACCAGCTGAAGATTCGGATTCTGATGAAGGCGTCGCAAAAACAGGAGGGAAAAAGTACGTTTTATAGAATATACTTGACCCTCTCAATTGCCTGTTCTCATGATGTTCAGATGAGTGCAGAAAAAATTACTCTAAAAGCATTTACTCTACTATTGACATTTCCCTGTCTTCTTCCAGCACTGTTCATCTCCAGGTCCTATTGAGTGACTTGAACTGGTGTGTAGGTGAAGGGTACATATCACGTTTTTATTCCTGGACACAGCTCCGCGATTCTGCAATCGGTGCACTCTTTATTAAATAGGAGGTTTATCTGTTTAGGTGCTAAAATATAATTACATTTACACATAGAAACTCTTAGTATTGGATGCCATAAAAGTAGAATGGAATCCAAGAACTGTTTGTTTCAGAATGAGGTGTCAGTAGCCTTAAACAATTTGGTGGAAATGGTTGGCTGAAGAAGGGTGATTGTGCAGACATAATGACTGGCATAAGCAGACCTCATCTGTGACACAAACCATTTTTGTTCAGAATCTCCAAGCTGCACCTAAAATATTAATCTACAGTATTAAAATAGTTTCATATGTACTGCTTTCCTATCTTTGAACCAAACTCCTCTTCACAGTTCTTCACACTGCAGAGTCTGAAATAAAATGTGTGTGTTGGAATTGGTAATAGATTAATTTGTTGTGTATACTGTGCAAGGTAGAATCCTAATTCTTTCAAGGATAGTTCAAATTTAAATGCATGAGCAGTGCAACCCAGGTCTGTATAGCCAGCTGAGCTAAGACATTTGATTCAGACAGTCTTCCTAAAGAGTCCTTATGTTGAAAGGACTCTCATTCCAAAGCTATAGGACATAAATGGTAAAATAGCATTTGTTATGTTAAAGGGAATTTTGTTAAGCGCACTTTCACCAACGGTTTCTTGGCGCTAGGAGAGACATGAGGCAGCACAAGAGAAGAAGGCTAGTTGTCGTAGGCCTGGGAGAACAGCCAAGTCTTCAGCTGTTTTCTGAATGAAGCATAGGAGGTGATCGTCCTTAACTTAAGCGGGAGCGAGTTCCAGAACTGCGGGGCCAGTACTCCAAAGCGAGCACCACCCAGTTTTTTGTGTTTAAATGTTGGGGTGACTAGCAAATTCAGGTGAGTGGATCGAAGGTTGCGATTGGGAACGTAACGTATAATTTTAGATGAAATGAAGGCTGGGCTGTTCCCATAAAGGGATTTGAAGATAGTACATCCCAATTTGAAGAGACCACGCATGGCCACAGGCAGCCAGTGGAGGCCTTTCATCAGAGGCTGAATACGGTGCAATCTAGGCTGATGGAAAATCAATCTGGCAGCCTGGTTCTGGACAATTTGGAGGCGTCTAAGCTGGTACGCCGGGATGCCTACGTAGAGGCAGTTGGAGTAATCAAGTCGGGAGATGACCAGAGCTAGAATTACTCAAGTCCAGGCTTTCTGAGACAGGAATCTGCTAATTTTCTTGATCCTGCGTAGTTGAAAGAAGCCGGCAAGAGACCATCAAGCTGATCTGGGCTTTCATTGATAGGTCGTTGCTGACCACTATTCCAAGGCTCTTGGTAGAGCTGGCCGGGGGTGAGGGATTGCCTAAGGAGGATGGCCAGAAGTTGGAGTTCCATGGGTTAGCAGGACCGCCCGTGACGATCAGTTCCGTTTTATCAGGGTTGAGTTTCAATTGGTTTCCATTCATCCATTCGCTAATGAAGATCATAGTGTCTTGGAAATGGGTTAGCGAGGAAGGGTGGAGGTTGATATTAAAAACCAGCTGGAGGTCATCCGCACAATTGTATGTTACGACTTTCCTGTCCCGGAGAGATGAGATCAATGGAAGTAGATAGAGATTGAAAAGAAGCGGGGAGAGGGAAGAGCACTGAGGAACTCCGCAGGAGAGTTCCATCTTCTTTGAAGAGAGGTTGGCGAGGCAAACCGATTGAGATCGGTTGCTGAGAAAAGAGGAGAGCCATTTTAGAGCCAGGCCCTGGATCCCGGCATTGTTGACACGGTCCAGAAGGATGTTATGGTCGACCGTGTCAAAAGCTGCCGACAGATCCAGGAGAACCAGGGCCTGGGTAAGCCCTCTGTCAGCGCCCCCTCTAAGCTCGTCCATGACTGTCAGGATGACAGATTCTGTGGAGTGAGAGGGTCGAAAGCCGCCCTGGTGGGGGTCCAGGATGTGATGCAGTTCGACAAAGTAACATAGTTGAGTTGAGACATAGGCCTCTAAGACCTTTGCAAGGTACGGTAGTAATGAGATAGGGCGGTAGTTACCAGGGGTAGAGGGGTCAGCACCTGGTTTCTTCAAGATGGGGATAATTTCTGCAGTTTTAAAGAGGTCGGGAACTATGCCCTCTTTCAATGATTGGTTTAGGAGAGAGAGCGGGTGATCAGGGCACCTGGAGAAGGTCTCCTGGAGGACATAAGGGGGGCAGCAATCTGTTGGGGACCCCGAGCCAACTCTTTTTAGTAGACCCAGAAAGGTTTCCAGGGAGATTTGGGGAAATGGGGTCATCAGGGGTGAAATATCCCCAGTATTAGAAAAGTTGACTGGAGTGATAGAGGACGGAATGCTAGCTTTGATGGCAGTAATCTTATTCATAAAGTATGAGTTGAGTGAGTCGCAGAGGGGTTGAGAAGGGATTAGGTTGGGTACTATTCTATCAGGTTTGGATAGCTCGCGGACTATAGAGAAGATATCTTTGGCTTTGCTAGCTGAGTCCACGACTTGCGAAATAGTCAGTTTTGGTTTGAAGAATGGAGTTTTTATATTCTTTCAGTAGGTTAGTGTAGATTTTTTTGTCAGCTGAGTAATAGTGAAGTCTCCATCTACGCTCCGCTTGTCTCAGTGCTAGCCTCTTAGTTTTAAGGTCCGCGGAGAACCATCGCTGAGCGTCATGCGGTCTGATAGTTTTAGTGTACTTAAGGGGAGCGACGCACTCGCATGCTGATTCAAGCCATAACTTAAGATTTGTGGCCTGAACGTGGATTGACTCTGTGGCAAGAGGGGCCGTGGAAGTGAGACGAGAGCAGAATGATCAATATTGGCGTTTTCCAGTTTCTTGACTTGTGATTTTTAGTCGGTTTCGGTTCGTTGGGCTGAACATCAGGGAGAATGAAGGACACAAAGTGATGATCCGACCAGGTGCATGGAGAGATTAAGAGGGTCGAGTGTGTCATGTTGGCTGTCCAGACTTGATCTAGAATGTGTCCCTTGGTATGGGTGGGTGCCTGCACATGCTGGGAGCAGTTCATGCCAGACAGAAGATCCGTCAGTTCGATAGAGCTGACACTCTCCATAACATCTAAAGGCCAGTAATTGAAGTCACCTATGATAAGGAGTCTAGCATGAACGATAGCCAGGTGGGAGATCATTTCTCCCAAGGCCTGGGGAAAAGTAGGCATGCAGCAGGGGGGTCTATAAAAGAGGGCGCAAGTGAAGGATGACTGGGGGGATTCCAGTTTAAAAACTAGGCTGTCAACCGAGGGCACACCCTTAATCTCCAGTGACTTAAACTGGTGGTCTTTAAGGATGATGGCTACTACTCCACCGCCTGCTTTCCCTGGGGTGGGCGGTTTGTTTGCAGGATATAGTAGTTATCTGGTAGGGCTGCCAGAATGTCAGGCGTAGATTCTTCAGTGAGCCACGTTTCTGTAAGGAGAAGTAAATCAGGCCTTTCCAACTGTAAAAGTTGGAAGATCTCGAGTTGGTATTTTACCATAGACCGTGTGTTTAGGTATATAACAGAGAGTCCCCTTTGTCCATGACTACTGGGGGTGTTGGGGGGGGAAATACTGTAGTGGAGGTGTCGAGGTTGTGGCTAGGAAGAACTTCAGGGAAGGTGGTTCTATGTTTGAAAATACCTGATTCAGCTGAGCTAAGGCGGTTATGGGCGCAATCTCATAGTTCCCATGTAACTCTCTTAGCTCCGTAGTGGAGTATTTTAGAGAAAGGGCAGAGTTTCTGGACCCGTACGGCCGCAGACGGGCTTGCCTTTGGCGCGCCTTCGGCGTGTCTGCTGCGCGTGTCCGCTGTGCGCTTCCGCTCTGCGGCCGTGTCCCCATCTAGCTATATGCGCATCAGGGCAGGCGGCAGGAAGTGAGGGAGGATGAAGGGGGAGAAGTCACGTCCCATCCGTTCAATCGGCACAACAAGCCGTGACGGACCGGGGGACAATGAACTCCCTGGGATGCCCCGTGAGTGATTGGCGGCAATGCGAGGGTGAGTGAGCACAATTAATACAGATTCAGATTCTTGATTTCAGTTCAAAAGTAAGGATTTAAAAGGGAACAGCGATTTGACAGGTTTAAAAACACACTATGTAACACAATTCGTAATTCAATTGGTTATCACGCAGTTATAAGATTAAAAATGTTAAAAAGGTTGTAGTAAGCTTCACCTCGCGGCGCTCACTGCTCTCTGCTCTTGGGCATTTGCCCATGAAAATGTAGTTGGGTTCTGCCCCAAAGACTAGGTTGAGCTTGCAAAATGTATGTAGATGTGAAATTGAGCATATTTTGTGCTGAAGTTCGGTTTTCAGGAAATGGAAGGTTTAAGGTTGGGGGGAGGGGTCTTAAATTGGCAAACATTTTAGGTGGGCACCAGATTTAGAATATATTTTCTGGTTCGTGTGTGATTGGCAATACTCATTTTAGGAAGGTTGAGGGTATAATTTATATTATGAGTGCTCTTGTGAACATTTTTACATGCCACAGCAGTATCTTGGAATTCAAATGAAAGCATTCTCTCTTGGTGTAAAACTGTAAAATTATTTAGGTGGTTGTTTTCTTTCAGATCTTTCTTCTGACTCTGATTTATAGCCCATGTTTTTCTGTTTCAGTCTGGATTTCATGTCTGACTTTGACTTAATGATGCATCGAAAGAAAAGCTTGGGTGGCAAAAAGCGACGAAACCGCGACGGGGGCACGTTTATTAGTGATGCAGATGATGTTGTCAGTGCCATGATAGCAAAAATGACCGAAGCGGCAGAGGTGAGAAAATTGTTGTGTCTACAGATAAGTGAACAGACCTGAGTGGCACTGGCTCCCTTAAGAGGTTGACAACTGAAGTTGGAGAAAGGGATTTATGACTGTCTCAATTGTTTAGCAATAATTTGGTTAGGGATGATCTCCACTCCACCACCGAGGTGGAGATTAGTGAGCATGAGGCAAAAACGTTGTCCCTCATTTGTAGTGAAAAGAGAGCTTTCTACAAGTTCCCTAAATGTTCAGGTTTGGAGTAAATAATGTATTTGTATCCCTTGCTTATAATCCTGAGTATATAAATATTTTTTGGACACCAGTGTGTTTTTAACCTTAAAATTTCCTAAATTGTTACGTATAATCTTGTTTTCTGTGCCACAATTTGATTAATGTGGAATGCTTTGGGGCTAACGTCTTATTCCTCCCATAAATCTAGGAGGACAGGACGCTGAACACTCAAAGAAAACCAGCGCTAAAGAAGTTATCACTATTGCCAACAGTGGTCATGCATCTGAAAAAGTAAGATCTAAAATTTACAGGCAAAAAAATACTTGTATATAGAAATGCAGTCGCTGCATTTTTTTTTTCCAACCTAGGTATATCCCATACATTTTTCTCCATCTCGTATCTTGTTCACTCTCCATGTCCCCACTCCCTGACCTTGCTCTCCCCACCTCACCCACCTTTCTCTAAATTTCACTTCTCCCCTCTCCACCCTGTCTCCTCTTTCCCTACCTCATCTTCACTCTCTCCCTTCACTTTACCTTTCCCCTCTCTGTACCTCCCCTCACTCTTACTCCACCCTGCTTTTCACTCCATCTTATTTCACTCCCCCCCCCCCCCCCCTCCCCCTCCACGGTGCCTCTCACCAACTCCACGGTGCCTCCCCCCCCCCTCTCCACGGTGCGTCTCTCCCCCCCCCTCCACGGTGCCTCCCCCCCCCCTCCACGGTGCCTTCTCCCCCCCCTCCACGGTGCCTCTCTCCCCCCCCTCCACGGTGCCTCTCTCCCCCCCCCCCCCTTCACGGTGCCTCTCCCCCCCCCCTTCACGGTGCCTCTCCCCCCCCCTTCACGGTGCCTCTCCCCCCCCTTCACGGTGCCTCTCCCCCCCCTTCACGGTGCCTCTCTCCCCCCCCTCCTCTCTCCCCCTCCACGGTGCCTCTCTGCCCCTCCACGGTGCCTCTCTCCCCCTCCACGGTGCCTCTCTCCCCCTCCACGGTGCCTCTCTCCCCCTCCACGGTGCCTCTCTCCCCCTCCACGGTGCCTCTCTCCCCCTCCACGGTGCCTCTCTCCCCCTCCACGGTGCCTCTCTCCCCCTCCACGGTGCCTCTCTCCCCCTCCACGGTGCCTCTCTCCCCCTCCACGGTGCCTCTCTCCCCCTCCACGGTGCCTCTCTCCCCCTCCACGGTGCCTCTCTCCCCCTCCACGGTGCCTCTCTCCCCTGCTCACTCTCCCCCTCCACGGTGCCTCACTCTTCCCCCTCCACGGTGCCTCACTCTTCCCCCTCCACGGTGCCTCACTCTTCCCCCTCCACGGTGCCTCACTCTTCCCCCTCCACGGTGCCTCACTCTTCCCCCTCCACGGTGCCTCACTCTTCCCCCTCCACGGTGCCTCACTCTTCCCCCTCCACGGTGCCTCACTCTTCCCCCTCCACGGTGCCTCACTCTTCCCCCTCCACGGTGCCTCACTCTTCCCCCTCCACGGTGCCTCACTCTCCCCCCTCCACGGTGCCTCACTCTTCCCCCTCCACGGTGCCTCACTCTTCCCCCTCCACGGTGCCTCACTCTTCCCCCTCCACGGTGCCTCACTCTTCCCCCTCCACGGTGCCTCACTCTTCCCCCTCCACGGTGCCTCACTCTTCCCCCTCCACGGTGCCTCTCTCTCCCCCTCCACGGTGCCTCTCTCTCCCCCTCCACGGTGCCTCTCTCTCCTCCTCCACGGTGCCTCTCTCTCCTCCTCCACGGTGCCTCTCTCTCCTCCTCCACGGTGCCACACTCTCCTCCTCTACCGTGCCACACTCTCCTCTCTCTCTCCACCTTGCCCCTCTCTCTCTCCACCTTGCCCCTCTCTCTCTCCACCTTGCCCCTCTCTCTCTCCACCTTGCCCCTCTCTCTCTCCACCTTGCCCCTCTCTCTCTCCACCTTGCCCCTCTCTCTCTCCACCTTGCCCCTCTCTCTCTCTCTCTCTCTACCTTGCCCCCCTCTCTCTCTCTCTCTCTCTCTACCTTGCTCCTCTCTCTCTCTCTCTCTCTCTACCTTGCCCCTCTCTCTCTCTCTCTCTCTACCTTGCCCCTCTCTCTCTCTCTCTCTCTCTCTACCTTGCCCCTCTCTCTCTCTCTCTCTCTACCTTGCCCCTCTCTCTCTCTCTCTCTCTCTACCTTGCCCCTCTCTCTCTCTCTCTCTCTCTACCTTGCCCCTCTCTCTCTCTCTCTCTCTCTACCTTGCCCCCCTCTCTCTCTCTCTCTCTCTACCTTGCCCCTCTCTCTCTCCACTTTGCCCCTCTCTCTCTACCTTGCCCGCCTCTCTCTCTACCTTGCCCCTCTCTCTCTACCTTGCCCCCCTCTCTCTCTCTCTCTCTCTCTCTCTCTCTCTGCCTTGCCCCTCTCTCTCTCTCTCTCTCTACCTTGCCCCTCTCTCTCTCTCTCTACCTTGCCCCTCTCTCTCTCTCTCTCTACCTTGCCCCTCTCTCTCTCTCTCTCTACCTTGCCCCTCTCTCTCTCTCTCTCTCTACCTTGCCCCTCTCTCTCTCTCTCTCTCTACCTTGCCCCTCTCTCTCCACCTTGCCCGCCTCTCTCTCTACCTTGCCCCTCTCTCTCTCTACCTTGCCCCTCTCTCTCTCTACCTTGCCCCCCCCTCTCTCTCTCTCTCTCTCTCTGCCTTGCCCCTCTCTCTCTCTCTCTCTCTCTACCTTGCCTCTCTCTCTCTCTCTCTCTCTCTACCTTGCCCCTCTCTCTCTCTCTCTCTCTCTACCTTGCCCCTCTCTCTCTCTCTACCTTGCCCCTCTCTCTCTTTCTCTCTCTACCTTGCCCCTCTCTCTCTCTCTCTACCTTGCCCCTCTCTCTCTCTCTCTCTCTCTACCTTGCCTCTCTCTCTCTCTCTCTCTCTCTCTACCTTGCCCCTCTCTCTCTCTCTCTCTCTCTACCTTGCCCCTCTCTCTCTCTCTCTCTCTCTCTCTACCTTGCCCCTCTCTCTCTCTCTACCTTGCCCCTCTCTCTCTCTCTACATTGCCCCTCTCTCTCTCTCTACCTTGCCCCTCTCTCTCTCTCTACCTTGCCCCCCTCTCTCTCTACCTTGCCCCTCTCTCTCTCTACCTTGCCCCTCTCTCTCTCTACCTTGCCCGCCTCTCTCTCTACCTTGCCCCTCTCTCTCTCTCTCTCTCTCTCTACCTTGCCCCTCTCTCTCTCTCTCTCTCTACCTTGCCCCTCTCTCTCTCTCTCTCTCTCTCTACCTTGCCCCTCTCTCTCTCTCTACCTTGCCCCTCTCTCTCTCTCTACCTTGCCCCTCTCTCTCTCTCTACCTTGCCCCCCTCTCTCTCTCTCTACCTTGCCCCTCTCTCTCTCTACCTTGCCCCTCTCTCTCTCTCTCTCTCTCTCTACCTTGCCCCCCTCTCTCTCTCTCTCTCTCTCTCTGCCTTGCCCCTCTCTCTCTCTCTCTCTCTCTACCTTGCCCCTCTCTCTCTCTCTCTCTCTCTACCTTGCCCCTCTCTCTCTTTCTCTCTCTACCTTGCCCCTCTCTCTCTCTCTCTCTACCTTGCCCCTCTCTCTCTCTCTCTCTCTCTCTACCTTGCCTCTCTCTCTCTCTCTCTCTCTACCTTGCCCCTCTCTCTCTCTCTCTACCTTGCCCCTCTCTCTCTCTCTCTCTCTCTCTACCTTGCCCCTCTCTCTCTCTCTCTCTCTCTCTCTCTACCTTGCCCCTCTCTCTCTCTCTACCTTGCCCCTCTCTCTCTCTCTACCTTGCCCCTCTCTCTCTCTCTACCTTGCCCCTCTCTCTCTCTCTACCTTTCCCCCCTCTCTCTCTCTCTACCTTGCCCCCCTCTCTCTCTCTCTACCTTGCCCCCCTCTCTCTCTCTCTACCTTGCCCCCCTCTCTCTCTCTCTACCTTGCCCCCCTCTCTCTCTCTCTCTACCTTGCCCCTCTCTCTCTCTCTCTACCTTGCCCCTCTCTCTCTCTCTCTCTACCTTGCCCCTCTCTCTCTCTCTCTCTACCTTGCCCCTCTCTCTCTCTCTCTACCTTGCCCCTCTCTCTCTCTCTACCTTGGCCCTCTCTCTCTCTCTCTCTACCTTGCCCCTCTCTCTCTGCCTTGCTCCTCTCTCTCTACCTTGCTCCTCTCTCTCTACCTTGCTCCTCTCTCTCGCCTCTCTCTCCCCCTCGCCTCTCTCTCCCCCTCGCCTCTCTCTCCCCCTCGCCTCTCTCTCCCCCTCGCCTCTCTCTCCCCCTCGCCTCTCTCTCCCCCTCGCCTCTCTCTCCCCCTCGCCTCTCTCTCCCCCTCGCCTCTCTCTCCCCCTCGCCTCTCTCTCCCCCTCGCCTCTCTCTCCCCCTCGCCTCTCTCTCCCCCTCGCCTCTCTCTCCCCCTCGCCTCTCTCTCCCCCTCGCCTCTCTCTCCCCCTCGCCTCTCTCTCCCCCTCGCCTCTCTCTCCCCCTCGCCTCTCTCTCCCCCTCGCCTCTCTCTCCCCCTCGCCTCTCTCTCCCCCTCGCCTCACTCTCGGTCTCGCTCTCTCTCTCCCACTCTACCTTGCCTCGGTCTCTCTCTCTCTCCCCCACTCTACCTTGCCTCTTTCTCTTTCTCTTTCCTTTCTCTTTCTCTTTCTCGCTCTCGCGCCTCTCTCTCTCTCCGCCTCTTCTCTCTCTCCGCCTCTTCTCTCTCTCCGCCTCTTCTCTCTCTCCGCCTCTTCTCTCTCTCCGCCTCTTCTCTCTCTCCGCCTCTTCTCGCTCTCCACCTCTTCTCGCTCTCTCCACCTCTTCTCGCTCTCTCCACCTCTTCTCGCTCTCTCCACCTCTTCTCGCTCTCGCTCTCTCCACCTCTTCTCGCTCTCGCTCTCTCCACCTCTTCTCGCTCTCGCTCTCTCCACCTCTTCTCGCTCTCGCTCTCTCCACCTCTTCTCGCTCTCGCTCTCTCCACCTCTTCTCGCTCTCGCTCTCTCCACCTCCTCTCGCTCTCTCCACCTCTTCTCGCTCTCGCTCTCTCCACCTCTTCTCGCTCTCGCTCTCTCCACCTCTTCTCGCTCTCGCTCTCTCCACCTCTTCTCGCTCTCGCTCTCTCCACCTCTTCTCGCTCTCGCTCTCTCCACCTCTTCTCGCTCTCGCTCTCTCCACCTGCTCTCGCTCTCTCCACCTCTTCTCGCTCTCGCTCTCTCCACCTCTTCTCGCTCTCGCTCTCTCCACCTGCTCTCGCTCTCTCCACCTCTTCTCGCTCTCGCTCTCTCCACCTCTTCTCGCTCTCTCCACCTCTTCTCGCTCTCGCTCTCTCCACCTCTTCTCGCTCTCGCTCTCTCCACCTGCTCTCGCTCTCTCCACCTCTTCTCGCTCTCGCTCTCTCCACCTCTTCTCGCTCTCTCCACCTCTTCTCGCTCTCGCTCTCTCCACCTCTTCTCGCTCTCGCTCTCTCCACCTGCTCTCGCTCTCTCCACCTCTTTTCGCTCTCCTTTTCGTTCTCGCTCTCTCCACCTCTTCTCGCTCTCGCTCTCTCCACCTCTTCTCGCTCTCGCTCTCCCCACCTCTTCTCGCTCTCGCTCTCTCCACCTCTCTCTCTCTCTCTCTCTCTTTCTCTTTCTCTCTCTCTCTCTTTCTCTCTCTCTCTCTCTCTTTCTTTCTCTCTCTCACACACACACACACACACACACACACACACACACATACACATACATACATATACATATACATATACATATACATATACATATACATATACATATACATATACATATACATATACATATATATAATCACTTGTTTGGCCAGTAATACTTTGATGTGTCCTGTTGGGAGGAATGAAAGAAGACCTTTGAGAGAAGGAGAAGTTTTAAGAATGAGATTGTTTGTTGCCAGGATTATGAGTTTTGAAGCAACTGTGTTGGGTCTTGATGTACATTGTGAGTTTGAGCGAGGCAGCAAGGTTCAGGAAGAAGTTTTATGAAACCGGTTTTCTGAATGTTGGAGAGGTTTGTGCTACCAAGAAATGTGTTATCAGTGTCAAGGGGATAAGAAAAGGGTGGGGAAGTCATCACCTAGGGTTGATACAAGGTGAAATGTGACTAGGCATGTGTTGAATGGTATAATTCAACCAAGCTTCAAAAGCTTTGAGGGCATGATGAGGATAGTTACTAAAATTGTGCTTGTGGAGAGGAGTGTTTGGCTTTGAAGTCACTCGTAGATTGGTTATGGCAGGGATAACAGGAACAGTATGCCTTCCTTAATAAAGGAATGGAGCATTTAGGCTTGTCCTTTATTGTATATCCATGCTTCCTGAAAGGCACATGAGCCATAGTTACAGATTCCATAATCTCTCCTCAATTAGTTATCTGAAGGGTTCAGGTCATCAAATAAAATCTACAATCATTTAGCCAAGTAATGCTCCTGTTAAGTACCTTAGAATAATCTTCTACTCTAGCTATGCATGTATTTCCAGCATTTTTGTATTCCAGTCTTTGTGAGATTGTCTTTTTTGTTCTGTTTTATAGGCAGGATTTGAAGGACACCTTCATTGATAGCGGAGCAATGTCTGCGATTAAGGAATGGCTTTCTCCTCTTCCTGATCGGAGTTTGCCAGCACTTAAGATCCGGGAAGAGCTCTTAAAAGTCCTACAAGAGGTAAAAGGATTACTGCCTATTCTGTTCTGACATTCATCTGATTTCTGTTCTCAATCTTTCCTGTTATTCTCTGCCAAAATATTTAAGTGTTTCTTTTCCAAGATCTTCATGTTTCCAAGCTCTTACCATTTCCCTGTCTCTTCAAACTGTAATATCACTAATGCTTTGTTATCAGTACTCTTTTAACTAAACAATTTGCTACTTTTAATTGAAAGATTCGATATAGATGAGCTCATTCCAACATTCATATCCAAGTGTAGGCTGTTTTTAAAATGCCAACTAGCCTTTTGTTGGTAGTTCTTGGGGCCCATTCCACAAAAGTAATTGTGGCTGTGGCTACCTATGTGAGAAATGTCCCAGGACCTGAGATTTGCATAGAAGTAACCTTGACCTTTGCATTATTGCATGGATTACAATATCTTACCAACATCTTATTGGACCAATATTCTCTGGGAAATCTGATCACATGGCTATATTTCTGAATAGCCTTTTTCTATTAGTTTTCCTTCCTTTTGAAGTGAGAGGATGAGCTTAATATTACATTTTATTATTAATGAATAAATACCATGATTAGCAAGTAAGGTATTTACCTCTTGTAGAAGTTCTCCATCTTGGGTATTTTCTTACAACTGAAAACATTACACTTTCCTCTCGGTTAAACTGGAAGCATAGGCTTATTTGGTATTAAAAAGGTTTTATGTCTAGCCTAGGCAGCGCATGCGCGGTCCCTTCGAGACGTGCTCTAATCTACTCTGTGGTATAAGTGCATGCTCACCTTTTTACATTGGTTCCTTGTAGTGTCCTTCGTACAATCTTGCTTTTCTATGGTCTCTGTGTTGTCTTTGTCCCGCTGTTTGGTTTACTCCCATGGGATTTCCCTTATTACATGTCGTCTTACTCGTTTGTTTATTTATGGTTTGTCTGATGCACTATTTTTACTTTCAGCGTGTTCATTATTGTGGCCGCACCACCTGCTCCGTTGCTTGCTGCCTCCTCCCTCGTCCCTCCCTCCACGTTACTTTAGCACTGCCTCAGACCGTCGCATGCACGTGATTTTACTTTCAGCGTGTTTATTATTGCGGCCACACCACTGCTCCGTTGCTTGCTGCTCCCCTCCCCATCCCTCACCCCTCCCTCCACATTACTTTAGCACTGCCTCAGACCGTTCTGTGCACGTGATGCGTGCCATACAGGCTTCACGTAAACACTACTTTGTTGCCGGCTGCTGCGCTTCATTTTTCATTGTTGCGGCTGCAGCTCCCCCTCAGTTTATTGTTGCCCCCTGTACTTGGCTGCCACGCTTCATCTTTTATTATTACAGACGTATCTCCCGTTCTGTTTCTTGTTTTCCCTTTGCAACGCTTTTCTGCTCCTGGCACTTAAACAGTTTCCCTCTCCACCCTCCTCTGGGCAGTCTCCACCCATCGCTGGAACTTTCACATTTTTCTTGAGTCTTGCTGTGCAGGCCCACCTTTTTTGCGAGGACTGTGTTTTCCCACCCCTCATGCAACATAAGCCCCAGCTGTGTTTGTTTTTATGGGGACTGTTCATTAATATGCTGTTGCATACACTGCAATAATGTGGATCACCCTAATAGGACGTCATGAAAAGGTTCCACAAGTTATTGAAATCCCCTTGGGTTGCGGGTGGCGTTTTCAGACCACCCCTCGACTGTCTAGCAATTAAAATACATAAATAAGAATCAAAAGAAAAGCGCTCTTTCTAATCTGCGAAAAGTATATAACAAATAAACTACTACAAAAAAGAAATACAGCCTTTCTTCCACATTTCCGCACATTGGTTATCTTTTAAATGTAGGGTTAATAAAATACAACAACCTTTTGTTTGTGCCTCTGCTGTAGCAAAATGTAAGTGTGTTCTTTATTCTCTGCCTCACGTTAACTTTTTACTTTTGAAAAAATAACCTATACAAAAAGAACACAGAATCAGGCTTAATAGCAATACCAAACATATTTACTACTTGAAAACAAGGTTCCTCCTGCAGTGGGAAGCTTCCCATCCTGTGAAGGGCATTTCACTGAATCTTTACATTCTGAAAACAGACACAGATGCAGGTCACGAGCGATCTTTAGAGCTATTCCAGTGTTCACTTTGAAAGCGCATTATTTACGCATTACAAAACACAGCTAGAAATGATTAATCCCTCTCCCACAACACCAGACTCTCCTTTTTTTTTTTTCTTCTTTTTTTTTCACCCTTTCTGCTTCAAAGAAAAAAGTCTACGCTTCACCATCAGCTGGCATGTGGAAAATAGCCTAAAGAATTGAAAACCCACAAGTGCTTGTTTAACCACCTGCAGCAACTTCCAATACAACTCGCATAATTCCACTCCATACCACATATATCCACTACACTCCAAACCAAATAGACATTATATAAAATAGGCGAAGCTGCAAAATATACGTGAAAACAATGGTATCCATATTGGTGGCGCTGAAGCAAAAATACATTTGGTCTGTTGGAGCACTCCCCTTGTATTTGTTTGTGGCTGTTTCTAGGTCGAGCCTAGAGCGGCGCATGCGCTTCTTGCTCGACTTTTAGTAAGGGGGTTTCCAAAGCGCTACCCACAGGCTTTTGCTGGCCTCAAGCTTGCGTGCACGCTCGCAGCCGCCATCTGCCTTTATCTCTTCCTCCGCATCGCTTGCCATTACTTTCACTTTTGCAGCCGTGTCACTTTCACGGCCACGCAACCATTGCTTGCCTTGTTTTCACTCTTTACAGTCCTTTAAAACTGCTTTGAAGCACACGTTTTATTCGTTAGTCTTCCAGGTCAGATCGCCCGGACCTCTAGGGCCACGTTTTCATCACTAAGTTTGCTCATTTTATTTTCTGCTCCTTTCTTCGCCGCCTGCCCATTAGAGTTCTTGGCAGGATCCTTCTAGGGAGATGCAGCAGCTGATTAAAACTGCTCGTGCACGTTTCGCTCTGTTTCCCAACAATGCTAAAAACTGTTCTTCGTGCAAAGATTGAAAATCCTCAGCAGCTTTGCGATGCCTGTCCTGGCAAGCCATTGCGCGATCTTTGTGTAAAAGGTACTGCACCAGAAGCAGGCATCGATTGCCAGCTCCCTGTAGGTGGCGCTGTACCCTAAACACTGTTGTGTCGCTGTTACACCAGGTGTTGCCCTGACTGCTCTCCTATTAATCTTTGTTTCGTTCACCTGTGACCTGCATATGTTTGACTGATTTGTCACAAACCTCATCCAGGTTTTTTAATTAATCTCCCTCCGCCCACGTGCTGCATAGAGCAGCAGAGGTCATCTTTTGACAGAAACTGGGCTCTCAGCTCCCTCCTAGCCTGTCTCTTCAATGGGAAAGCAAAAAGGAAAGCGCTTCAGCCAATGCTGTCTAAGACTGGAAATTCCTCTGGAGAGCATTCCATCCATCGTTTTATAGCTCCTCTGTGACAGTACATAGGCTGGATTATCCGGTCCCCTGTGCCAGCCCCAGACCTGCCAACTCACACGGTGGCACCGTGTGACACATGATATTGACTGCTGTCACTCAGAGAGGAGCCGATATCACACAGAGAGGGAAATGAGCTGAAAACCACCGTAGACCGTGCATTTCCAGCTTGTTTTCTGAGGTTTTGATCTGCCCACTTCCATTTAGGGGTGTGAAAACACCCCAGGACATCGGCAACAGCCTCTGCAAGGTTTTTGTTGTTTTTGGACGGGGGGCTTGGGTGCGGGGGGTGCCTCTTGGGTATTTCTTGGCACCAAGCCCCACCCCCTCCTCACATGGTCAAATTTTCATTCAAGTTGGCAACCCCATCAGTTCCACTCCTACCCATTCTCCCCAAATTACCAAAAGCAGGTGTCCCGGTAACTCTAGGGCAAGCAGAGTTAATGGGGATCACAAATTGACCCCTGTGGTCCTCCAGACAAATGAGAAATTAACTGGGAAACAGTAATTGATGGGCCGGTAATTGTGTTACGGTCCCCCTCAAGAAAGGTTGTATGATAAAAGATAAACCATAAATAATTGCGATGCAAATACAAAACTGGCAAAATATTTACAGCCAAAATATCAACTTTACCTACATGTCATGTAAAGTACAAGAATATAGACAACAAAAATATTGAGAATCAAAATAACATATAATTAATCTATATTAAATAATAAAACCCATTAAAGATATTTATAATTATCATAATCCTTTAAGAAACACTTAGACACATATTTATGTTAAATAAGCCATTAAAGATTGTATAAATATTAGCAAGCATTGGCATAGCCAATAGGTCTCGCCTTTGGGACCTTATAAGTGTTTAGCCATGCAACAGTTGATGTTGTTGCACCAAGGATATTGTGCTGCATAACTAAATACTTATAACGTCCCAAAAGCGAGACCTATTAGCTATGCCAATGCTTGTTGCCGTTTCGCAGTGTGGTGCAATCTGCTGTTTCAATTGGCCCTGGAGCATACTGTTTTGTAAGTTGTATTGTGTTTTTAATGTAATATATATATTTTTTTGTTCAATGTCGCAGTTGCGAGTTGAAATAATGTAGTGGTTTAGGTATACATTAATCCCACCCTTCCCACACTTCACACAACAGGTGAAGCTGGAAAACGTTCAGCAGTGCTTTCCTTTGAGCTTGCCTTTCGGCACATACATGATTTATTGTGTAATTTTTGCAGTCTCCTAAAAAATATATCCTACAGCACAATATCACCTCAGCATCAAACAAGCATCAACACAACAACAACTAAACAGAACTCAGCACCACCTACTAAGAATCGCCTAAACACCACAACTACAGCATCACTCGGCACCACCGCAGCATCACTCGGCACCACCGCAGCATCACTCGGCACCACCGCAGCATCACTCGGCACCACCGCAGCATCACTCGGCACCACCGCAGCATCACTCGGCACCACCGCAGCATCACTCGGCACCACCGCAGCATCACTCGGCACCACCGCAGCATCACTCGGCACCACCGCAGCATCACTCGGCACCACCGCAGCATCACTCGGCACCACCGCAGCATCACTCGGCACCACCGCAGCATCACTCGGCACCACCGCAGCATCACTCGGCATCACTCGGCACCACCGCAGCATCACTCGGCACCACCGCAGCATCACTCGGCACCACTTTAACATTAGAACAGCCAGGAAGAATTTGCCAGCATTGCAAGGACAATTTTTGTAAAAATGTTTATTCTTTTTTTAATTGGGTTGTACAGTTGTACATAATGCCTTCTTGTTTATACATAAGGTAACAAAAATGCTTTTAATAATTTTTTGTTATAACTTTTCAACATGCTGCATAGCAGCCACAATGCTGTACAGCATAGCTTGATAACATTGGCAAAGTCAATAGCTCGGTCTACACATTTATAAGGTCCCAAAGATGAGACCTATTGGCTATGCCAATGCTAGTTTCTCGTTGCGGACTGCTACTAATGAATGGCGTGTCTGAGGGCTGCGCGTAATGGGATACTACAGCCTCTGGTATCCTTAAAGTGATGATTTTAAACTACTCACATATGTGCCTTGCCATCTTTCCTTCTGTTTCAAAACCTATCTTATAGTGGTGCTTTAAGTCATATGTACGTTAATAGTGTTTGACTCGGATAAGTGGCTATATAGTTTAAAAACCAGACTTAAATTTTTATTTTAACTGTTCTCCAAGGTCCCAGATGTGCAGAAATATTCTGTGGTATATCAATTGAGAGGAAATAAAAGCTCTAACCTTCTCATTAAAATTTTGATGTACTTTAAACATGTTTTAATTATTTTTTAATTAAATATAATATTTTGTCATTCGTGCAATTGTTTGATTAATGTTTGTTTCTGTATTGCTTAATGTTTTTCTGTATTGCTTTGTGGTTCAATTATCGAAATTGCTTAGACCTGGGTCCCCGACATCCAATAATGACTCAGTATGGGGTCTCAGGATTCCAATAATAATTTGTGGGGGTCCACAAAAGTCAAACATTTAAGAACCCCACTGCCCTTGAGTATGCAAAGTTTTAACAAGCGGAAGAGCTTTACTTAGAGGAATGTTTTATATCCGTGCATCTCATTATGCTGTTTTTCAGATGCAGACAATTCAAAATGTGGCAGCTAAATTAGCAACTCCAGTCCTTAAAGAAAATGCACTGGCTACCCATATGGTTTAGGGTGATCTTTAGGCAATGTGTTCTGTGCATTGTACTGCATACCAGTGATTCAGGAGGTCGGGCCATGGCTTCTTCAGTGGTGCTATGTCGTTGTGCCTGGCTACGCGTCTCTGCTTTATCTGAGGCTCTTCAGACCTCTTTGCTTGACATGCCTTTTGATGGCACCCACCTTTTCGGTGCTCATGCCGACTCTGCCTTGCGGTGTTTTCGCTAAAGTCGGACTGGAACATAAACTTAGCTCTGCTGTTGCTCCTGTTTGTCTCCCTAACTCCACACATTTCAGTTTGTATGGGGGATGTTGGTCCTTCATTTCTTTCTCGATTGAGCATTCCATTGTGGTGTCCATGGTTCTCATTCCATTGTGGTGTCCATGGTTCTCTATCACATCAACTGATGACACCCGGTGTGGTATTCTTGCTTCCTGTAGGTATTATTCTTATCCTTCTTACACTGTCATTGACAAGTTATGGTTCTGCACTACTTATCAGAGTCACTTGTGGTCTAGAGTTTACGAGCTCTGACCTGCATCCTAACTGCTGGAACTTTTTACCCCGACACTGCACATTAATAAATAACGTTTAGTATCCCTCATAGGGACCTTTCACTTTTCTCCCCCAGGGGAGTTTCTGTATAGCTTGTTCAATGAGATCCCTTTCTCGTGCATCTCTCATTTCTCCTCAGTCTTTACAGGAAGCACCTTTTCTGCTACCCTTCTTGTTTAGTTATGTTTTACCAAAGGCTCTTTATTTCCCCTGGAGCTGTGGCACACATGCAAGAGTCTTTACTCTGTTATCCAATCTACTGGACTGGCCATTATTTCCTGCTAGGACATTCTTTTCTCTGTGCCCTTCATTTCGTTAGCTAGCTTCTCGCTCTTCTTCAGCAGGGTGCACTTTTAATGGACTACTCTGGTGCACACATTTCATTCTCTTCTTTTGATTTTCACATGGGTTTAAAAAAAAAAATGTTTTCGTCCTCCGCCCTGCTGATTGTCTTGCTTGTGGTTTCCTCCACATTCTTTGTGTGGTAGTACTTAAGTTCCAACTTCTAACACCAGTCTTGCTGTCCTTGCTCTGACTTTTCCTGTTAGGACATCTGTCATACTCACTTATTGCATTCAGGCAAGTCTTTTTCCCTTATTGCCACAAACACCTCCTTTTTTCAGAGTTCATACGCATGTGTGGCATTGACATCTACATTTTTTTCCTTAAATGTGTTCTCTTTTTCTGTATGTCTCGTTCACCTTTTGGTGGATTTCTTGTTACTTAAAACTGTTCCAAAATCATTATGGTTTCATCCTCTTGGACTTAGTTTCTTTGTTGGCTTGCTTATTCCCTTCGGTACCTCTCTATATGGACAACTCTTTTCATTTTGTTCTGTACGGTGTCCTAATAGCCTACCCTCAGCGGTTACTCAATTACACCTATGTGTTACCTTTTATTGCTGGGGTTTCTTCTTCATAAACAATATCCAACTGTATTAAGTACTTCATATCTTTAACCCAATTCTGGGTTTTCTGTACCTTGGTATAATCGGGGCTATAGGAGAGTTGCCCTTATACTTTCGGTAATTTGGATGTCTCCGCACCCCTGCTTCCTGTAGGACATTTTTTCCTCTAATCAACAGTTGTTGTTTTCAGTTAGCTTACATCTCTTCTGTTGCTTCGCTTTCATTGCTTGGTTAAATTTTTGAACTGTTCCTCTTGTGGGGTTTGTCCTTATAAGAATAAGACTAAGTGTTCTACTTTTGTCCGATCTTCAGTCTGCTTCTGCTCTGTTGGATATGCGTCACCGTTGGATGATGAGGCTCAGTGCCTTTTTCTAAGCCTTCATGGGTTAGCCTCTTACCTTGACCTAGTTAGTCTTATTTATTTATTTTTTCCTTCCTCCTCCTCCTCCTCCTCCTCCTCCTCCTCCTCCTCCTCCTCCTCCTCCTCCTCCTCCTCCTTCTCCTTCTCCTTCTCCTTCTCCTTCTCCTTCTCCTCCTCCTCCTCCTCCTCCTCCTCCTTCTCCTTCTCCTTCTCCTTCTCCTTCTCCTCCTTCTCCTTCTCCTTCTCCTTCTCCTTCTCCTTCTCCTCTTCCTTCCTTCCTTCTTCTCCTTCTCCCCTTCCTTCCTTCCTTCTTCTCCTTCTCCTCCCTCCTCTTCCTTCATTCTTCTCCTCCCTCCTCTTCCTTCTTCTTCCTTCCTTCTTCTCCTCCCTCCTCTTCCTTCCTCTTCCTTCCTTCTTCTCCTCCCTCCCCTCCCTCCTCTTCCTTCCTTCTTCTCCTCCCTCCCCTCCCTTCCTCCTTCTCCTTCTCCTTCTCCTCCTCCTCCCTCCTCTTCCTTCCTCCTTCTCCTCCCTCCCCTCCCTCCTCTTCCTTCCTTCTTCTCCTCCCTCCCTCCCCTCCCTCCTCTTCCTTCCTTCTTCTCCTTCTCCTCCTCCTCCCTCCTCTTCCTTCCTCCTTCTCCTTCTTCTCCTCCTCCCTCCTCTTCCTTCCTTCTTCTCCTCCTCCCTCCTCTTCCTTCCTTCCTTCTTCTCCTCCCTCCCCTCCCTTCCTTCCTTCTTCTCCTCCCTCCCCTCCCTTCCTTCTTCTCCTTCTCCTTCTTCTCCTCCCTCCCCTCCCTCCTCTTCCTTCCTTCTTCTCCTCCCCCCCCTCCCTCCCCTCTTCTCCTCCCTCCCCTTCCTTCCTTCTTCTCCTCCCTCCTCCTCCTTCCTTCTTCTCCTCCCTCCTCCTCCTTCCTTCTTCTCCTCCCTCCTCCTCCTTCCTTCTTCTCCTCCCTCCTCCTCCCTCCTCTTCCTTCCTTCTTCTCCTGCCTCCCCTCCCTCCTCTTCCTTCCTTCTTCTCCTCCCTCCTCCCTCCTCCTTCCTTCTTCTCCTCCTCTCCCCCCCCCCCCCCCCAATACTACGCATGTTTCTCAGTGAGGTGATAGCTTCTTTTATCATCGATATATCAATATGCATGGAGGTTATTGTGTGTACGTGTATATCTATATATGTGCTATGCTGCATTTCGTAATTAGGGCCTACTTATAGCTTACGTGGAGGTACCCTTCATCCTTATCTTGCAGTCTTGTCTTCACTTAGTCGCTATGTATGCTCTAGCTCTTCTTTCCACCTCTATGGATTCGAAACATTGATTGATCCCACACCAGTGTTGCACTTGTAGATACTTGTTCTTGTCTTCGCAGTTTTTTTGATGGTTGCATTAATCCATGATCCTCTAAAGTGGATCTATTCTAAGGTTCCTTTCTCGGTGTCTCTCAGGACAGGTTTGCCTCTAATGCTTTCGCTGCTGCCTCTGGCCCTCCGAGCCCCATCTGCCCATGGGCTCGGTTCTTGGACCCATTTTCTGTGTTTTGCAGAGTATATTTGACTGACATGGTGGTTTGGTCACGGCTTTATAGCTGAGTGGCATTTTCTGTTGCCTTTGGGTTCCCAACTTGCAGCCAACCATGGGTCAGCATTGTATTTATATTGAATATTGTCTACAGACACATTTCTGTTCCTTTGCCATGGGCAACTCTATTCCCATGCTTTTAACTGTCTTTATAACTTTGCTTGCTTGTTCGTTTTTTCTCCTTCTTTTTTTCATTTAAATATAATATTTATTAGCATTTCAGTGAAAAATACATCATGCATTATACAACAAACTAGCTAATGGTGCAAGCTCACCTAGTCCGTACATTTCGCTATTCATTCAACTCACCCCCCTCCCTTCCATTCCGCCTGCTCAGGTCCCCTAATAAGTAAGTTTCACAGTTCTCACCATGGAACAGCACAAGTGCTCCCGGCAATCGAAGGCCCTCCAGATCCCACGCCGAAGTTGTCTGTGGTTCTTGCCACACTTCTTAAATGAAGTGAATGCTCTTGCTCACCTAACTTCCATAAGAGTGTCTGGACTTGTCTGTCTTCTTATAGATCCACTAGTTCTATTCAGGGATTTTTAGTACGATCAGTTGGCAGACCCTCCTCTGGGGATGGTATTTCTTGGGTATCTATTCGAAGGTAAGGAATCTGCAGCTAGATGTCTCTATCAGATAAAAAAGTTACTTACCATCAGTAGCGCCTTATCTGGTAGAGACACAGTCTAACTACAGATTTAGGTTTTTTTCCGACCCGCCCGTCCTCCCCGTTCTGCGAATTGTTTCCATCTTACCTAGAAGATCCCTTTCTTGGTATTCACATACTGTGCATTTCAACATCGTAATTGTTATTTCAAAGAGATATTTATCTTTTTATGACACTGTTGCTGCCGCCAGTTTCTGTGATGGCTCTGCGTTTTTGGCATGGTAAATAGTCACAGAAGAAACGGACGTTAGCTTGTCGGGCAGGGGCTTATATGAACTCCGGTGACGTCGCATATGTGGGCGACATCAGTACGGAGTCGCACGACGCCCTTTTCCCAGGGGTACTGTTGAAGAATTCTAAGGTAAGTAATCCGCAACTAGACTGTGTCTCTACTAGATAAGGCATTATCGAAGATAAGTAACTTGTTCATCTCAGCCACCTAGATTTGCTACAGTACACAAAGGATAAAATAACTTTATTACTCCATTTAAGCTAATATGGGAGTTGCACCAAACAGAGATCCACAGCAAAAGCAGGGAGAGCGGAATTCTGTCTTCTACATAAGACAATCCAAGCTCTTCATGGCAAGAGAAATGTGGGCAGCCTAGGGGCACAGATGAAAGGTGACCATATAATGTATTCTCTTTAACTTTTAAAGGGCAAGAATCAACACATCCCCCCCCCCCCCAAACCTGCACCATAGCAAGATACAAAAACACAATTGCTATTATATAGAGTAAGCATGTGCAGAAGTGACTTCCTACCTAATCTACTAGCAGAATTAAACATACAGGCAAAAGACTGGATGTGAGAAAGTGCCTCTCTTTGCATGGTTAGCGCCCCACTTATTGCCTGGTTTTGAGGTGGTTTCAATTGTAGTGCACAGGGTCCCTGTCACCCAGGTCCCCTGTGCCAGTGCTTCTTCCCTAAAAACATATCCACAATTAGTACTTCTGCCCTCTGGAAGTCCCTAGTGAGTGGTACCCTGGGCACCTAGGGCTTGGGAGCTGAAGAGGGTCCCCTTGGCCCCCCCTCTCACTGGGACCATGCTACTGCCCTTGGAAGCCCCTGTGAGAGGAAAAACGACAGTCGACGTGGCACCCTGCCTGGGTGCCATGCCAGCTAGCACTGTCTGATGGTATAGGTAAGTCACCCCTCTAGCAGGCCTCCCAGTTCTAAGGCAGGGTGTGCTATAACACAGGTGAGGGCATATCTGAATGACCAGATATGCCCCTACAATGTCGGGGTTCATTCCTTAATATTGTGCCAGTAAAGCCATATAGAGTACATGGGCTGGAAACTCGACAACTCGAGTTCCACAGCACCATGATGGCTTCACTGAACACAGGAGTGTTTGGTACCAAACTACTCTCAATAAATACACACTTATGCCAGTGTGATTTATTTTACCATGTACCCAGAATGCACCTCAGAGGTGCCCCCTGAAAAACTACTAACCCTTGTGTGGTCTTTAACCGACTGTAGGCAGCCAGCCACCACCAGACAGATTTCTGGACCTCTTGGTATAGAGCCCCTGCTCTCTGGGACCAGAAACAATGCACATCCTGGGCAGAGGTGTCACACCTTCTCCCCCAGATTGGGCCAGATCTCGGAGGGGGAAGCTTCAAATGCCTGCCTCCATTTGTAATGCGACCCCCCAGCCTCTGCTACTAGCAGCAGAGGGCAGCCCCCAGTTTACACCCCCACTTTGCACGAGAAAACCGGCGGGAAAACTTAGGAGAATAGGAGGTCTGCCAACTCCACCCCTAAGGTGAGGTGAAGCACATCTTTCAGTCCTCGCCATCTTGAAGATGTGCTGTTGTTGGTTTCCTTCCTGCAACCTCAGATGCAACATTTGCAGCCTGTTTCCAAAAAGAAGAAACTCCATTGAATAGCATTGGGTGCCTGACGCTGAAATTGCATCCAGCACCCGGCCGCCCTGTTCTGCTGGTGGTGTATGTTTGGTGGTGCTTTGTGGCCCCGTGCTGATCTTGACCCCCAAAGCTTGGCCCCTGTAACCGATCCACTGACCTGCAAGCAGTGTGGCTCCAGGCACCCCCAGTCTCCGTTGAAAAGCATTGGGCCAAAATCCGATTTCAACCTCTGCACCCGGCTGCCCCTGTGCCGCTGGTGGTGCAGTTTTGGTACTCACCTGACCCTTGCCCCTTGCTGGCTTTTGGTCCCAAAGACACGAATTGTTAGTACATTACTTACCTATTTAACTACCATATTGTTTTCTCCATAGGATAACATTGAATTTTTCTGAAAAGTTTCTAAGTAAAAAGTATTTTTATTTAAAAACAATGTGAAGATCTTGGTCTTAAAATACAAAAAAAGAATATGTTTATAAAATTGGTCTGCATCTCCTTGAGTGTGTGTCCATTATTGGTCAATGTTGTACAATAAATGACTTGCACGCCTTTGTGTAGGCCTAAAGCTGCTTGCCCACACTGCCAATAATGGATCACTTTGGGTTTTACATTGAGCCCTGTACACTTTTGGTGAACCCCTCGACTCTGTGCACTGTATAACCACGGACTCTGTGCACTGTATCCACCTAGTGGCAATACCATATACAGAGTCAGCTTCCTACACTGGACAAATAAATTCTGTCATGGAAGAAAGATGCTGAGACCAATGTACAGCACTATCTAAAACAAGACCTAATTACAATAATGCCTGAACCTCGTTGAGGGAAACACCCTTAATGACAACATTTCTAGTTTTAATGTGTTGGACCAACCATCATAACTAAAGTGTTTACAGAATTGGTACTAGGGTCTCGACCGTCCTTTTTTCATAACGTTCGCTGTCCTAGCTATTAAAATGAGATCATCTATCAAGTAATGTAGGACTTTCCCACTCAAGGAACATCCCTAGACATACCTACCAAACAAGATTGAGATGTTTAATATGTAATATAAATACATTTGGCACCAACACACAGGCTTGTCGAACCCCCCTTCGCTAACTTGAAAGGTTCTGTACATTTACTATTGGACCCAAATTGACCCTTGCAAAGACGTCGTCGTGAAGATGTTGGAAAATAAATACTACCTAAATCAACTCCCATTGTAGCAAAAAGGGACCAAAGTTTGGCCTAGTTAACTCGGCCAAACATGAAGCTCAGGTCCATAGATGCTAAGGGTAGCAATCCCTTTTAAATAATGGTATACTTTTCGATCCGTAGATGACGGTTAAGGCATTGTTTTATGGCACCCAATCCAGTCCTAAAGCCATTTTGGATATCAAACATAATGTTTATTCTCCTTTCCATGATAACTCTGCCAGCAATTTTTACCACAATCCAAGAGATCAGATGATATCATGGGTCATCCCTGGTCTCTTTCTTAAAGAAAGGGACAATTATCAGTTGCAAACAAGATGATGGAATAGTAGACATACTACTAGCAACATTTAGGGACCAGATCATGATTCAAGCCCATAGAGCTATATTATTCTTAAAAAGATCTGCGGGAACACAAGCTGATAATGTTGTCCCCTACCTCTGCTTATAAAAAAATAATGCACTGGGCCTTGTTTGGAAATCTTAAGAGATACTAAGATCAAGATAAGATGCAAAGACCTCGTTCTAAAATGTTTGATCCAAGTATCTGGAATGATAATCCAGCCCAATACAGAGCTTAAATTATGCTTAAAATTTGAATTTATATTAGTTCCTTTTGGAAAACTTTCTCTATTATAACTAGAGGTAAGAACGTGGTCCCAGGCTTTATCCTTTAGTTCATTCTTCATCATCCTTACAGCCTTTTGCACATGCACAATGCTACTTAATCCTTGTTTCTAGGAGACCTATTGCGATCTCGTCTAAATTTTCTATTAGTCTGCAAACTTGTTTTGTCAAACCACCTATTTTGTTTCATAGAGATAGGGCCGGACTCAACTTTCAGTAAAGTACTGACAGCGTCATAAATACTTGTAAAAGAAACAAGAAGTGAAAAATCCAAATTAGCCGTTAATTATAGCAATTATAAATGTCACTGAAGATAGTATTAATAAGGTTCCTGAGAAGAGGTAGAGATCAGCACATTATCACTTCAGCTTCTGTCTACCTTCGGCAGTAACATATAGTTAGAACATGGGTTAAACCAAGGAAAAACCAAAAAAAGGACTATGATCACTGAAACCAGGAGGTCTGACCTATGATGATGCAAGGTTTTAAAAAGATCACCAGAAACAAAAGTATAATCAATAATAGTTGTATTACCTCAACAAACAAAGGTGTTCTTACAAGTTGCAGAACAGCTCACACCATCATGAAATTCATCAAGTTCCGCTCTGTTATTAAAATGGATTTTTTTTAAACTGCCTTGTTTGTCTTGGTTAGTCAAGAAAGGGACACACTTCTTAAACTCTGTTGACAAGCCTAAATCATCAGTCAATAGCTGCGTCCTTAACTTTTCACTAAAATCACAAGCAATAATAATTGGACAACCTGGGTTAGAAGAACTAGTGGCAGAGTACAGAAATGACCCGCATAAACAGAGTAACAAAATTAGTAAAATTGTTAATATCAAAATTGTTATTACAGAAATGTAATATCAAAATATTAAAGTGTCTGCCCCATGTTAACATCAGACCATGTATATTCAGGGAACCTGTATATAAATTACTGATTTGCAATGAAGTGTATTCTCTAGCCAAGCAAAAAGACCCCCCTTTTGCCATCCCTGAGACCGAGGGAGCAGCAGGCACAACAACATTTACTTAAACTTCTAAGGGATGTGCTGTACTAGACAAAGGTTCTTGAAGTAAAATAATATACATCTATTTATTAATGTCTAGCTAAGTGGGATTTGCTATCTATGAAATTAAACCTGCTTTGTTCCACGGAAGTATGTTCACATTTCCTGTAGCAAAGGAAGATGAATCAGCAGGTTTATTCACAGGTTCATGAGTATGCAAAATGGCCTTATCAATACACACATCTTCGGGCAATTCATAATCTTGATTATTCCAAAAATGCTGCAAAGAGTGTACTTTACAAACATTTTTAAGATTGTCAGAGGTAGAAGGAACTGCTGAAAGAAACTCGAGAAAATACTGAGAAGAACCTGTGTGGATAGCTAAGCCAATTATTAGCATCCAAAGATTCCAAAAGAGAAAAACAATTATAGACCGGTATTTTAAATGAACAAGCTTTGTTGGCAATATCTACTCCAGACTGTGGTGGTGCAGTCAAACAAGCCAGAAAAGGAGGCCTATAAAAACCAGCATTGGCATAGCCAATAGGTCTCGCCTTTGGGACCTTATGTGTTTAGCTAAAACTTTTGGCTATGTTGTAAAGCATTGTGGCTGCTGTGCATCATGCTGAAAAGTTATAATAAAAAGTGTTAAGCATTTTTGTTACTTTTATACAAACCAAGACGACATTATATACAACTGAACAACCTGATTACAAAATTATTTTAGCATAAAAAAAGGACTTCTAATTTTTTGTAGTTGCACTGCTGGTAACTTCTTCCTGCCTGTTCTCATGCTTGTTTGTTATAATTTTTTTTGTTATGGGGGAGCGGGACATAAATAACAGGGGAGTGGAGTTTGGAAAACAGTAATTTAATTAGAACACAAGCAGTGGACGGACACTAGGGGAGAATCAACAGATGCCAGATTCCGACGGCAGACTGACGTGATGCTTAGGTGATGCTTAGGTGTGTGTAATTATGTGCTACTGACTGGTATTATGTGGAGTGTATTCATGTTGCATTGAGTAGTGTGTAAATATGTGGCGTGTAATTATGTGGCACTGAGTGGTATTATGTGGAGTGTATTTATGTTGCATTGAGTGTAATTATGTGGCTTGTAATTATGTGATACTTGGTGATATGTGGGTGGTATTTATGTTGCATTGAGTAGATAGTAATTATGTAGCGTGTAACTGTCACACTGAGTGGTATTATGTGGAGTGTATTTATGATGCATTGAGTAGAGTGTAATTATTTGGTGTGTAATTATGTGGCAGTGTTATGTGGAGTGTATGTTGTATTGAGTAGAGTGTAATTATGTGGTGTGTAATTATGTGGCACTGAGATGCAGTGGTCATGTGGTGCCGTTGAGTGGTGCTGTGGTAGCGCTGCGTGATGCTGTGGTTGTGCGTGATGCTGTGGTTGTACGTGATGCTGTGGTGATGCCGAGTGGCGCTGTGGTGGTGCTGAGTGGCTGTGTGATGCAGTGGTGGCGCCGCGTGATGCTGTGGGGGCGCCGAGTGATGCTGTGGTGACGCCGAGTGATGCTGTGGTGGCGCTGCGTGATGCTGTGGTGGCGCACGTGCCAGTATTTAATGAGGTGCGATTTAAAAATGTTATGTAATCCGAACTTGTAAAATGTACATATACCCATAGGCTTTTCGTGCGCTAGTGAGGAGACTGAAAGTGACAGCAGTAACAGGGAAAACGAGCATAGAGTTTAACAAGAAAAAAACGCGAGCACCATCTGTTTGCAGTTACCTCCAATGCGATAATTGGAAACAGATGGGGTTAAAGCTCGCTCCCGCGGACTCTAGGCCATCGACCAAACAAAGTGGGACAATCACCCGCCTTACGCCAATTGCGTGCTGTGTTTTTACAAAAGGCACATGCACAGGCCAATTGCAGGCTAAGAAGAAAAAAGCACAAGCGTGTGCTCAGAGCTCAAAAGCCCTTTCTTAATGCCTCGCCGAGCAGCGCGCTGGCTCAGGTGAGACCTGAAAAACACCAAAAGGAACAACACTACTAAGACTAGCCACACAACTTCTAGATTCAGGAACGCTTATTGTTGGTGATTGAGAAGCCAGAATGGGTCAAGAGGACTGTTTCTAATCGATAATTCTATCCGCAGATTCCTCAGCTTTAAAATATCCCCAGATGGCAGACTGGATCTGGAAGATTTAAAACACCATTGCTCCCACGCCCTGATAGATACTGTTCTGTGGTTCCGCGCTGACTTCTCTCCACTCCGGAAGTGACATATGGAGCAGCAAATAAGCACCACCTCTGCACTTGAACGTCTGTTCCTATCTTTTCACGCTTTTGTACACAAACCGTATTATTTAAACATACATGGCGGAACCAGGCCATGTACTATCAAAACCTAGCACAGGTCAAATGGGAATGGGCATTCCAAAGAGAAATATTAAGATACCAAATGCACCTTCTTGGACTACAAAACATAGAAGCAGACATTAAACATTTAGGAATACATCACACATGAATGGTAACTAGATCAGCAAGTGGTAAAAGCAATGTTTAATGAATTGGGAACATCACATATACATCTGGTCACAACACAGGCACACACAAAATGCCAGTGCGTGACGTCCAGGTACCCACACCACGTATCCCAAGGGAATACCCTGCCAATAGATTGGTCAGGGAGATTTGTCAACACTTTTCCCTCAATCCCAATTATGCTATTGGCTTTAAGAAAGTGCAGGCAAACTATCTTTATAATTACCCATGTAGCCCTACCTTGGGCTGTGCCATTCTCACCATGTATGGAGAAGAGTGATGAATATGAGTACGCAAACCTGTTAGCTATAGAAGGGGGTTAGATAAGTTGTCCAGAACCAGCCAGCCTCAGTATGGCAACAATGATCCTGAAAACATAGTATTTGAACTCCTATGCTTATTACGCAGATGCATAGAATTACTAAGAGGGCTAGAAGACTGCCAACATGCAAATGTTGTGCAGTCAGGTGGACATTTTTTTATACACTGGTGCAAGGGGGAAAACTTAACACATAACCTAAGGGGTGACACAAACCTAATTAGGTTCCTCATGCACTTGATAGATGAGAAACTTCCTTATGCATCCATCAGAGTACACTTAACAACAATAGTTGCATACAATAGGTGATCCTCTGTAAAGAATCTTTTTGCTACACTGATGATCAAGCGGTTCGTAAAAGTGCAAAAGTGAAATGCACTGCCTAGATCAGTGCTAACACCTATGTGGAACCTCAATCTGTTCATCACACGTCATGAAGGCCACATTTGAGTCCATGCACAAATCAGGACCAATATTCTGGTTAAAGAAAACCGCATTCATGATTGCCAATTCAGTCACTTAAAGTACAGGAACCTTACTTATAACTAAATAAAGACACAGCTTACAAATAAATAAGAACCCCGTGGTCATGAGAACACACAGTTCATCCCAAAGGCAATAGCCAATTTTCATGTCCTTGACTACTTCATGGTCATCAGTTTGCATTCATGAAACAGTACTATATGGACTGCATGCTAACTGAAATGCTCAGGTGGAGCAAAAATTACTAAAACACCTGTTTTCGAAAAAAAAACACTCACACACCCTCCTTCCCCAATCCAACCCCTGCAAAACACAGGTAATACCGCTACATAATGCATGTACAGCATATAAATCCAGAAAAGGCTCATGCTGCACAGCGTAAATGTTGCCTACCTGTAACATTTTGTTTTTTGGATTCACATACGACCCTTCAAACTCCCCAATGAAGAGGTGTGGTTCTGCAAAAATGAAAAAGGTAGTATACAGTAAAAAAGGGAATTCATTGAGCACAAAATCAAGAACTGGTCACCAAAGCTGGAAGAATCTGAAGATGACGACAACGCACTTGAGCACTGTGGGCTTATGTCCGACATCATGGGGAACAGCAGTACTCCTCTACGGGTCGACTCCCAAGACCAAAAAAATAAGCACTTTACAGACCTAATCACTAGACAGTGGAATAATGCACAGCTTGAGAATCCACAGCATGTGAATCCCTAAAAGGTTTTCAAGCTGCAGAACTGTTGTTAGTAACCTTGTCCTTATGTGGAGATTAAAATATGGAATGGTTGGCTTACAGAGGCTTGAAAAGAGGCATTCATATGGACTATAAAATTACTGGCCGATGAAGTTATGATTAACTGTTATGTTATGTGTACTTCTATGGTGCAAATGTCATCTGGGATGGTATCCAGGCGCCTTTAGGAGGCATTGCTATCCTGACGGGTATCTACTAGAATAGACAGTTTTTCATTTTGTTTTGGGTGGAATTCTGAGACTAGCTTGTGGCTCTGTGCTGGGAGAGATGGTTCCAGGCTTTAGGAGACAGATGCAAGAAAGCAGGTCCAGCTCGGACTCTTCAGATGCGGGGAATGTTAGCCGAGCAGCAGGCTGACAGGGTGGAGGTGTCTGTGGGTGTGTGGAAGCTAATGTGATTGTGCAGGTATGCAGGACCTTGGTGGTTAGTACTTTGAATGTGATTGTGTGAGGAGTGTGTTACTTGTGTGTCGGTGAATGTTAGCCGGTGAATGCCTTTGAGGTGTGCTGACTTGTTAGTGCAGGGTGGGAGTTGGAGCACAAGTCTGTCCTTGATAATCTGGAGTCTCTTGGTGAGCTGTGCAGTGATGCCAATGTACACTGCCTTTCTGTAGTCTAGTTTGCTATTGATCAGTGCATGGGGGATGGTTCTACAGGTGTTGAGCAGAAGACATCTGAAGATTTTCCTGAAACTTGAGGGTGTATAAGCAGAAGAAGGTGATTGTTAACCTGGCGGCTCATGGAGTTTTGATTGTACTGAAGTACTGTCATCAATTTGAGTTGAATTATAATACAAATGTGCAATACAGAAGGTAGCCTCATAATAAAACTTCAATACAGATAGCCTGCAGAAAATCAATCATTGATTTACATTTTTGAGTGATAAATTAATAGTGCAAAATATCAGGGAGGGTCATTTATAATAGCATGCATGCATGGGCTGCTGAGAACTCAATTTTACATAGCTGTCAATTTCGACTTTAGGGAACGAGTGGGGACAAGCAAGCAATGCCTGAACCTAAATTTTATCATAAGTAAGTACACCATTGCTAAACACTGCCCACTATACCTCACATTCATTGATTTGCCCACTGACTTGGACTGTATGAATCGGTCTAAGCTGTGGACCTTTTAGATATGGGTTTGAATGAAGCATTTGTACATCTTCTAGCAGCTCTCCATGTGAAGATGAGTGTCAAAATCGGGTATGGGGCAAATGGAGAATTAACCAGAGAATTTTAAATGTCCTGAGGCGGACGGTAGAGCTGTGTTAGCATCCCAGTTATTTATATTATATATCAACAATTTAAGCCCTCATCTAAGTAAAGCCTGTTTAAATATTCATAGAATTGATGGAGCACTAGTGCCGACCTTACTTTACGCAGAGGATGCAGTTTTATGGGCCCGTACGCCCAGAGCATTGCGCTCATTAGTAACTGCTTTTACTAAGTTTACGTTCAACCTAGAACTCTGTACTAATTCTGCAAAATCATATATCATGGCATGTGGCCCTGAACGAATCAATGTTTCTTCAATGATAGTAGGCGATAAGCGTTTGAAAAGAACCAACAGCTTCCCCTATCTGGGGAGCACGTAACCTTACTCTGGCTCTTGGGTGCCGAATTTTGCGTCTCGAAGGTTCAAATTTTTTGGGGTAGTCTGGTCTTTTTTTTTAACATCCTGCGCTTACCAAGAGGGACCTTTCTATTGCCACTCTTGCTAATCAATAAAACCCTATGTGTCCCGATCGCAGCACACAGGGCTGAGATTTGGGGCATTGCAAACAGCGCTGCTATTCAGATGAAAGCTAACCGTTTCTGCAAAAAAAAGACGGTCCATCCTTTCAACCTCCCCTCATTGTATATGCCATGAGGAGCTCACACTCAGTTATATAGAGGATTATATCAAAACTAGGCCTATAGGTCTGTGGATCTCCATATGGCGGAATGAGGAAGGAGCATTAATATCAAAGATTGCTTAGCATGCAACAAGGGTCTCCGCATCCATTGGCTTGCCCTTGTCAAGAAAATTATTTTTGGTCTGTGTAAACTGCAATTATTTGAAGACTCTAGCTCTTATTGTGGGATGGATAAAAACGTATTGTGAGATCAGCTGTTAATTCGCGAACAAGCTCGCAGGTTATCTAGTGAAGGTAACCAATCTTTAGTTACAGCCTATTTGCGTGTGAGGACATCCCATTCCTTGGAGGATTATTTGATTATTACACATGGAAGGTGTGAGAGAGCACTTTTGTTTAATTTCAGAGCTGGTACTGTTGTGGATTTGCTATGTTTTCCTCTGGGTCGCCTTCAAGTGACCAAGGCTTTGTCCTTGCCTTGTGATGGCATGTCCACCCCGTCCCTGCTGCATTTTTTCTTTTTCTGTAAATTTTCTTTGTAACTTACTAGACCATTTTAATCCTGTATATCAAGAAGTCTTGCATGATTATCTTTGTATTATCTTCGACAGTTGGCAAACCATGAATGCTGTTTTTATGTAGGATCTTTTTACAATCTGCTGTCACGAAGCACTGTGCACTTTGATGGAGCGGTTGCAAAGATGTACTTTTTTAGTACTCGTATCTGTACTTTTTTTAAACCAGTTTTATGATAATTATGGACTTGTATGGTCTATGCCTCCTAATAAAGGATTTATGGATGGATAGTTAGAAATATTATGTTATTATGAAATGTACTATTAGCTATGTAATCTTCCAGTCACAAGCACTAATGCTACTGTTCACTCAGGAAGCATTTTCTTTCTGTCATTTGCACTGTAGTCTTTTGTTAGATTTCAGTTTTGATAAAAAGAGTCAAAAGACTGGGTATCCTTCATATGAACAAGAGTCCAGTTGAGAGTCAAAACTTGTTTTGCTATACCTAAATAAATGAAGGGATGCAGGGATTGTCTTTTGAGCGAGTCTGCAGTACTGTTCTACCATTTAATGAAGCCCTTCTGGATTCTGTCCTTGCAAGCTAGGCTGGCCAAATTCGCGCCCATTATAGCGGTCAACAGAACCATAGCAAGGTGTTGCAGCCCAATACTGGGTTTCCCCTAGTTCACTTCGGAACACCCTTGCCATGAAAGTTTAGATATCCAGGGATCTCGCTCATCTAAATTTCTGGTGGTCACTTTCCTTTCAGCACCTGCTGACCAAGTCAAAAAGATTGAAAGCCTGACCCAAAAATATGATCTGATAGAGACATCTAGCCACAGATTCCTTACCTTTCAACTTCCAGGTGTCAGGCTGGATCCGGAATATTTTTCTTAACAGTACCCTTGCGCGCCAGTAGGTGGCGTAGGCTGATTCGGTGTGACGTTGACTGCGTCATGTTCGTCGTCAATATAACCGCCACACTGGCACTCTGACGTCAGTTCTTTTCTTTCCGTGCCAGCCAGCGTAGATCCGTTTTAGAGCTACCCCCTTTCTTTGTTTTCCAGACTTTTTCGACCTTTTGTCAACTCCTTTTAGTGTGTAGTATGTCCAGTATAAAGACCTAGGGGTTCAAACAGTGCGGCGCTTGTCACCGCACGATATCAGTCACATACCCCCACTAGGTGTGTCTCTGGTGCCTGGACCACGACACAAAGCCGTGCTCCGATTGCTGGTCCATGATGCCGGAGACTTTAAGGGAGTGGTCTCTGACAGCGGTCGTCTCGTTGGTCTCGGTCGAGAGGAAGGTCCGAGCACCGCTCAGGTGAATTGAAGTCCTCTTCGCTCAAGTCGTCAAATTCAGGTAAGAGGCACCACAAAAAACACGAAGTCGAAGCGTTCTCCGACTTCGCCCCGCCTGTCTTGTGACAAGGTGGTTGAACCTCTGCGTTAAATGCCCAGTCTGTGGAACGGGTGCCTGGGTCGACTCTGCATTTCCCTCCCTCCCTTTCTAGGTCTGGGAACGACCCCTTCCCCAGCTTTAGGAATTTTATGATGCTATGTGCGCCACATTTGTGCTGCCAAACCCTGCTGGCATGCCTTCCGGCCCGCAGGCTCATATGATGGAGGAGTCCCGATGGGTTCCGCTTCTTCGGCTCTGGCCATGGCCTCCAACTGGACCCGTTCCCATGGTCTGGACCGGCGGCAGTCACCCCTCCGCAGTGGCCTTCCCCAGCACCGCATCCATCACCAAGGTCCTCTGCATCGCCGGCACCCACAGGCGGCGACTCCCCAATCCTTATTCACGAAGGCACTGAGACGGTCGGGCGTCTTACGGCGCCAAGACTAGCGCCGACAGAGCCTGTACAGCTCCATGTTCTTCAACCTGCCCTATGCTGAAGGGTTAGGGATGGATAAGGAGGATTGGAAGGGGGAACAGGATACCTTAGAATTCCTGCAACCACAAGACATGGACTGATATGAGGAACTGGGTGACGCCACTGGTCCGGACACCTCTCCAGAATCTGGCATGCTCTCGCCACCTAACCTGGCTACAGAGGGGAAGCTTTGTTTGCTATGATGGTGCCTAGGGCTGCGGAGGTCTTGGACCTTCAGCTTCCTATGGTGTCAGTCAAGACTGACGTCTTGACAGACGTCCTGCAGCCTGGTGTCTCCAGCTCGGAACCCTTGCTGCCTTTTAATGAGACCTTAACAAATGTCCTTCTGAGCACCTGGTCCAAGCCCAGCACAGGGGCTCCTTTGACTGGGTCGATTGCTGCCTGCCATTGCCCTGCACCAGTCTACCCAGTTTTCCTAACTGCCCACCCAGCTTGGTGGTCCAGGCGTCTACTTCCCGTGGTGCGTTCCCTTCCGCACCCCCGGACAGGGAATCAAAGAGACTAGAAAGCTTTGGGAAGAAAAAAAATTATTTCACCAGTCTGGCATTATGGTCGATAAACAGTGCATGCTTTTTGGGCCGTTCTTCCCTTTCGTTGTGGGACACAGTCATGCAGGTGCTTCCCAGGGTCTCGGAGAAGGGCAGGGTCCTACTCTCCCAAGCTATCTCAATCGGGAGAGATGCAGCTAAGTTCACCATCAGATGTAGCTTGGACACGATAGACTCGCTGGACAGAGTGAGTTCCATGAGGGTGGCTGTACGTTGCCATGCCTGGCTGAGGACATCTGTTTTTTCTGGGATGTCCAAGCTAACCTTATGGACATGCCCTTTGATGGCTCCCGTCTCTTCGGATACAAAGCAGATGTTACCCTTGAGTGTTTAAAGGACTCGCCAGCTGCGGCTAAGTCCTTGGGCCTCACCACAACATCCCAGCTCTGTTCTGCTTGTGGCTACGGAAGGGGCGTCCAACCGTGCCAATCCTATTCGAGCCAGAGGGCCTGCAAGTTCAGCAGTTACTGTGGGGCAGTGGGCGCAGTTGACCCCGTGGATCGGGAGTCCAGAAGTCGAGCCAAACCACAATCCCCTCCCCACTGTAAAAACCTAGTTTGATTCCTCAGAATCATTTGCGTCCAGTCAATGGCAGAATACGCCATCATCTCCACCACTGGCAAAACATCACCTCGGACAGGTGGGTATTGCAAATAGTCCGAAGGGGCTACTTCCTCCTCTTCACGACTACCTCTCCATCTCTGCCTCCAGTGTATGATCAGCTGACAGACGATCACTTTACTCTGTTCGGAAGTCATGACTCTCTTGGCCAAGGAAGCTATAGTGTGGGTTCCCGGGCCAGAAATAGGCTGTGGCTACTATTTTCTGGTCCCAAAGAAGGGCGGAGGCGTACCTCCTGTCCTCGACCTCAAAGCCCTCAACTACTTTCTCAAAAGGGAGACGTTCAAGATGCTCACCCTAGCTCAGGTCCTGTCTGCCGTTGACCCAGGAGACTGGATGGTAGCTCTGTACTTGCAGGATTCCTATTTTCATATCCCTCTCCTGCCTGCCTATCTCCACTTCTGGAGGTTTACAGTGGACCACAAGCACTTTCAATTTGCTGTGCTCCCTTTCAGCCTCACCAGTGCTCCTTGGGTGTTCATGAAAGTAATAGCGGTGGTCGCAGCCCATTTGCAAAGGTCAGGGGTTCCAGTCTTCCCCTATCTCGACGGCTGGTTGTTGAAGGCGAGCCCGTTCCAAGCAGTCGTCTCCTACCTCCAGGCTACGGCGAGCCTCCTACATTCGCTGGGGTTCACTATCAGCGTGCCGAAGTCACATCTGATTCCTTTTCATACGCTCCTTTTCATTGGGGCTGGTCAGGACACGGTGTAATTTTGAGCTTATCCTCCTGAACGGTGAATCCAGGATATTCAGGCTATGATACCGATGCTTCAGCCTCTATCCTGGATTTCGGTGAGAATGACTGAGGCTGTTGGGCCTCATGGCCTCCCGTATCCTGCTGGTGAACCATGCAAGGTGACACTTGCGGGCTCTGCAGTGGGACCTGAAGTTCCAATGGGCACAGCATCGAGGAAATCTCACCGACCTGGTTCAGTTCTCAGAGGGCACTGCGAAAGACCTGCAGTGGTGGCTAACAAACTGCGATTGGGTCAGAGGCAGACCCCCTCTCTCTTCCCCAACAGACCTCACAGTAGTGATGGATGCGTCTCTGGGATGGCCATATGGGAAAGGTGGAGATCAGTGGACCCTGGTCTCCGGCGGAAGCCAGGCTCCATATCAACCTGTTGGAGCTTTGGGCGATCCGATTGGCACTGAAAGCCCTTTTACCATCCATCAAGTGAAGGCTAGTTCAGGTGTTCACGGACAACACTACAACCATGTGGTACTGCAACAAACAAGGCAGAGTGGAGTTGTGGTCTCTTTGTCAAGAGGCCCTGTGCCTCTGGACTTGGCTGGAACAGGGCATTTCCTTGGTGGTTCAACATCTGGCCGGCTCTGAACACCAGAGCAGACTAACTCAGCCTAAGTTGCCTTGCAGGTCACGAGTGGCGTCTCCATCCGTAGGTGGCGCAAGGTCTCTTTCAGCGGAGGGGAGAGCCTGTCAGAAGTTTTGCGCGTTAGAGTTTCCCAGGCTGCTCTCGCTCAGCTGGGCTTTTGGTCGCGAGTGGAGCTAAGGCCCCCTGTATACCTTTCCACCCATACCACTCCTGCCCAGAGTGCTCAAGGAGATCAGGAGCGACCGGGCACAAGTTGTTCTTGTGGCTCAGAATTGGGCACGGAGAGTTTGATATCCTGAGCTTCTAGATATGAGCATTAATCCTCCATTCATGCTGCACCATCGGCAGGATCTTCTGTTGCAGCAGCCAGGGAGGGTCCTCCACCCGAACCTCTCCACTCTTCCCCTCCTTGTGTGGATATTGAGTGGCGACAGTTAACCGCTTTTGATCTTCCTCCCAAAGTCTTTGAAGTTATTCTGGCAGCCATGCATCCCTCCATGAAATGGGTGTACGCCTGCCGATTGGAACAAATTTTGTAAATATGGTACAGAAAGGTCCATTGAACCCTTATCTGCCTCCATGGCAGATTTACTCATGTTTATCCTTTCCTTGGCCCTTCAGGGCTCCTACTTGGGCACTTTGAAGGGCTACCTTTCGGCCCTTTTGCTTTTCTTCGGCTACCAGAGCTGTCTTCCCTGTTTAAGTCCCCTCTAGTGCTGAGGTTTATGAAGGGATTAACTCACTTCTTTCCCCTTTCTCCTTTTCTTATGCCACAATGGGATCTTAATTTGGTCCTCACCTTCTTGATGTGCGCACCGTTTGAGTCAATGCACAACTGTTCTCTATGGTTGCTCACCATCAAAACAGTTTTTTTGGGTGGCAATTACCTCTGCCTGGAGAGTGAGCGAACTACAGGCACTGTCATCACAGCCTCCTTACCTGACAGTTTTCCTGGACAAAGTGGTACTGAGAGCTAAGGCGTCCTTTTTGCCCAAGGTTGTAACTCCCTTTCATCTGGGAATAGTCTGTTACTCTGTCCACTTTCTATGCACCTCTGCATCCTTCCAAGGAAGAGGTACGTCTCCACCGTCTGGACCCAAAAAGAAGGTTATTGTTCTACCTCGATAGCACAAAAGAGTTCTAGGTGGGTGACCTACTCTTTATAGGATATGTGGGAGCAAAGAAGGGGTGTGCTGTCCAAAAGAGTGTGCAGGGGTGTGCAGTCCACGCTGGGTTATCCTCTGCATTAAAATGTTATGCCTTAGTAAAGAAGCAGCCTCCAGAAGGTCTTGGGGCCCATTCCACCAGGGCAAAAGCAGCCACTTTAGCATTGTTCCTATTTCTGACAAGGGTGGTAGAGTGGACCGAAGATTCATATTTACTGGACCCGTGTCAGATGGGATTCAGGAGCAAGGTGGGTACGGTGGAGCAATGTCTGAATTTAAAATTGATAATTGACAAGTATAACGTTGCTCGATCATCCCCCATCTACCTTGCATTCATGGATCTCTCATCTGCTTTTGATTTAGTCAATAGATCTAAATTGTGGACCATGCTTCTTAATTATGGTCTGGATGAGGCCCTCGTACATTTCCTGGCTTACCTTCATACCGATCTTAAGGCACAAGTCAGGATTGGAATGGGTGGCGAAGTATCCGGAGCCATAAAAATAGGTAGGGGGGTCAGACAAGGGTGCGTTCTAGCACCCCTGTTCATTATCTATATTAATGGTATAGCAAAAGCACTGAAACAAGTGACTAAAGATGTGCCAATTATTCAGGGGTACCCTTTGCCAGTTTTATTATACGCAGACAATGCGGTCCTCATGGGCCGCACTCCAAACGCCCTCCGTTTGCTTGTGGAAACCTTTGTCCACCACATGGAGGCCCTAGATCTGCGTGTAAATTTAAAAAAATCTTTTATCATGTCATGTGGGCCTGGGAAACGGAAGCTCAACACTATATATATATATAGGGTCAGATAAATTAGAATCTGTAAACTCTTTTCCATATTTAGGGTTGGGTTTTCGCTGCGAATGGCTCATGGAGTGGGCATTCCGCCCATGCCATGGGCAAGTTCTCGAAAGCCACCAATTCAATAGTGAGCCTCTTGCGCCCAGAGAAAATAGGTGCTATTATAGCCATTTTAATTTTTTTTAGATTACAGTGCATTCCTGCAGCTACTTATGGGGCTGAGGTTTGGGGATCGGGAAAAAGTACCGGTATTCAGCGTGAAGAGAGCCGCTTTTGTAGGAAATTATTGGGCGCCCCAATCTCATCCTCTGAATTCATTTGTCATAAAGAGCTAAACCTCCCCGATGTCTGTGACTTTATTAGATCTAGACCAGCTCTATTCTGGATTAGGATTTGGAGGAACAACTCAGCTACCTTAACACAAGACATAATTAAAGACTGCCTCAAATGTGATCACGGCTTATTAATCCCCTGGCTTGCCGGAGTCCTAAAAACATTGTGTGCCGTGAACAGAGGCGATCTTTTCTCCGATCCATCCAGAATTGAACCTAAAGACCAGGTAGAGGTCAAACAAGCACTATATGCACTTTTTGACACAGAAAGAATGGAAAGGGAAACATCCAAACCTACCGTTGCCACATACATGGAGAATGATCTGTGTAGGCAACCGCTTCCACCCTATCTTACCCTCCCCATGTCTAATTGGGAAAGGTCCTTGTTATTTCGCCTGAGGGCAGGTTCTGTGAAATTTTTATTGGGCTTTCCCTTGGGTTATCATCACACAACAGAATATAACCCTTGCCCGTGTGATGGTATCTGAAAGAAACACGTTAGATTCCTCACCTTAGAATATCCCCAGGCGTCAGACTGGATCCGGAAGATTTTTCGTCAGCAATACCCCTTGCGCGTCGCTAGGCGTCGTCTGCGGCTCCGCGTCTGTCGTCGGCGTCGTGCGCCGGAATGACGTCGTCGGAGTACTTAGACGCCGCCCTCGCGCGCTGATGTCAGTTCTTCTTTTTTCCGCGCTAGTAAGCGCAGATCCTGGAGAGCTACCCCTTTAGTCACTTTTTGACTAACTTTTTCGATCCTTTTTGATCTTGTCTCGACTCCGGTGCCGGTAGGATGCCTGGTTTTAAAGCCTGTGCTGACTGTAACCGCCTGATGTCGGTTACGGACCATCACCGCCGGTGCCTTTACTGCTTGGGCCTCGACCACGACGCGGAGTCGTGTTCGGACTGCAAGGCCCTGACCTCGAAGGCTAGACGGGAGCGGTCCTGTAAGCTTCTCGAGATTCGCCACTCTGCTCCACGCGCCTCTCGATCCCGGTCCAGGAGGAGGTCCAAGGATCGGTCGCGGAGCCGCAGCCGACGTCACCATCGGTCGTCGGGATCCAAGTCTTCGGGTAAGTCGAAGCATTCCAAGAAGTCCAAGAGGCGACACCGCTCTTCGGACTCCCCTCGCCGGTCGCACGACTCGGCCGAGGGTCAGGGTGGTTCCACCCCCGCGGCTCCGGCGGAGCCGCAGGCGCCGCGCAAGTCCCCATACCCGCCGGTCCCTGGGACTAACGCGACGCCGGCGGAGGTCAGTGCCTTCCTCTCGGCCATGAGGAGCCTGGCTCCGCCGTCGACGCCCGCTGGCGCGCCTTCGGGCCCCGCGGACCCGACAGGGCTGCCTTGCCTGCCGGCGGCGCCGGTCGACCTCGTCACGCCTCCTCCGCCGGCGTCGACACCGGTACCACCCCCGACGACGACGCCGACTCCGCTCGACGTCGAGCCCCAGTTCAGTCCCGCTCCGGGCCCGGCGCCGCTACGGCGTCGATGGACGCCGCGTTCGGCGCCGCTAGAGACACATTATGTCTACCGCCCGGCTCCGTACCTTCCTCCTGTATACCAGGAATCGGATGATTGGGACAACTGGGAGGGATCCGAGGATCCTATGGCCGCTCAGGCTCAAATGTCACAGGACTGGGCAGATGAACTGGGGGAGGCCAGTGGCCTGGATACCTCTCCGGACACTGGATTCGTCTCTCCTCCGACTGTGGCTTCAGAGGAGGGCGCAGCTTTCTCTGTGGTGTTGCGCAAGGCGGCCGCAGCCCTTGGGCTCGAGCTACCTGCCGTGGCTGTGAGGACTAACGTCCTCACTGAGGTGCTTCAGTCTGCAGCAAGCTCCACTGAGCCTCTGCTGCAATTCAATGAGGCCCTCATTGACGTTCTGCAGGGCACCTGGTCCAAGCCCTCCACAGTTCCTCCTGTGGACAGGAACGTCGCCAGGCGCCACCGCCCTGCTCCGGGCGACCCCAGTTTTCTGTCCCAACACCCTACCCCCTACCCCCGAGAGCCTGGTTATCCAGGCCTCTACCTCCCAATCCTCCTTCCCGACCGCTCCGCCGGACCGGGATTCCAAGAGACGAACAGTTTGGCAAGAAGCTGTTCTCTTCCCTTAGTTTGGGCCTGCGGTCTTTGAACACCGCCTGTCTCTTGGACCGTTATTCCCACTCTCTGTGGGATGCGGTGGAGGACGTGCTGCCCCTGTGTCTGGAGGAGGTCCAGACACGACTTACCCAGGATCTGGCCGATGGGAGGGATGCAGCACGGCACGCTATCCGATGTGGGCTTGACTCGCTGGGTAGGGCAATTTCTACCACAGTGGCGCTTCGACGTCACGCCTGGCTGCGGTCCACGTCATTTTCAGGCGATGTTCAGAGCACTCTCATGGACATGCCCTTTGATGGCACTCGCCTTTTTGGCGAGGAAAGCGGACAGTGCGCTGAATCGCTTTAAGGACTCCCGGGCTACGGCCAAGTCCTTGGGCCTCACGGCCCCGCGATCGCAAACTTCCGCTTTTCGCCCCTTTCGTGGCCAAGGAAGGGGTGCCTCCTCACGTGCGCCTAGCCACCAGCCGCAGAACCAACCTGCGCGCGGACGTGGTTTCCACCGAGGCGGTTCTGGAGGACGACGCGGTCAGCCCACATCCACCCCGGCAGCATCCGCCTCAAAGCCTTCCTAGTCCGAGCTTTGAGGCCCATTCCACGCCAGTGGGCGGCAGAGTTCGCCATCACCTGCTCCACTGGCGGTCCATCACATCGGACAGGTGGGTGCTGCAAATCGTCCGAAGGGGCTACTCCCTCCCCTTCGAGACGACCCCTCCAAGATGTTAACTTTGGCTCAGGTTCTGGCTGCCCTCGACCCTGGAGACTGGTTGGTAGCGTTGGACTTGCAGGACGCATATTTCCACATCCCCGTCCTGCCGGCCCACCGGCGTTACCTGCGGTTCACGGTGGGCCAAGAGCACTTTCAGTTTACCGTGCTCCCCTTCGGCCTCACCAGTGCCCCTCGGGTGTTCACGAAAGTGATGGCGGTGGTCGCAGCTCATCTGCGCAGATCAGGGGTTCCAGTCTTCCCCTATCTCGACGACTGGTTGTTGAAGGCGGGCTCGCCCCAGACAGTCGTCTCCCACCTCCAGACTACGGCGGATCTCCTGCATTTGCTGGGATTTTCCATCAATGTGCCGAAGTCACACTTGAGTCCCTCTCAGACGCTCCTCTTCATCGGAGCAGTTCTCGATTCGGCGCAGTTCCGGGTCTATCCACCGGAACAGCGGGTCCGGGATATTCAGGCCCTGATTCCCATCTTTCGGCCTCTATCCTGGGTTTCGGTCAGGCTAGTGTTGCGGCTTCTGGGGCTGATGGCTTCCTGCATCCTACTAGTGCATCACGCCAGGCGGCGCATGCGGGCTCTGCAGTGGGACCTGAAGTTTCAGTGGGCCCAGCATCACGGCAACCTGTCCGACCATGTCTTGATCTCGGAGGGCACTGCACAGCAGTTGCAGTGGTGGCTCACGGACCGCGATTGGGTCATGGGCAGAAGCCTCTCCCTTCCCCAACCGGAGCATGTCGTAGTGACGGATGCGTCCCTCCTGGGATGGGGTGGCCATATGGGAGAGGCGGAGATCAGAGGCCTCTGGTCTCCGGCGGAGTCTCGTCTCCACATCAACCTGTTGGAGTTGAGAGCGATCCGGCTTGCACTGAAAGCCTTCCTTCCCTCTGTCAGGGGCAGTGTCGTGCAGGTGTTCACGGACAACACCACCGCCATGTGGTATTGCAACAAACAGGGCGGGGTGGGGTCGTGGACCCTTTGTCAGGAGGCTCTGCGCCTCTGGACGTGGCTGGAACACCAGGGCGTCACCCTAGTGGTTCAACATCTGGCGGGCTCTCTGAACGCCAGAGCGGACGAACTCAGCCGCCGGTGCATGATGGATCACGAATGGCGTCTGAACTCCGAAGTGGCGCAAGGTCTCTTTCAGCAGTGGGGAGAGCCTTGGTTAGATCTATTCGCCACCGAAGAGAACGCGCAATGTCAGCAGTTCTGCGCGTTGGAATTTCCAAGGCGGCACTCGCTCGGCGACGCTTTTCGTCACGAGTGGAGTTGCGGTCTGTTGTACGCCTTTCCGCCTATACCACTTCTGCCCAGAGTGCTGAAGAAGATCAGGCGCGACCGGGCCCAAGTCATCTTGGTGGCTCCGGATTGGGCACGAAGGTACTGGTATCCCGAGCTACTCAGTATGTTGACCGATCCTCCGATACGTCTGCCCCTTCGGGAGGATCTTCTGTCGCAGCAGCAGGGGACGGTCCTCCACCCGAACCTGTCCAGCCTCCACCTCCATGCGTGGAGATTGAGCGGCGGCAGTTGATGCCATTTGACTTGCCTCCTGAAGTCTGTGATATCATTCTGGCAGCCAGGCGTCCCTCCACAAAGACGGTATACGCCTGCCGGTGGAACAAATTTGTGGCATGGTGCACAGCAAAGGCTGTGGATCCCCTTTCCGCCCCTCTTTCTGAGGTTCTACTGTTTCTTCTTTCTTTGGCCCGGCAGGGCTCTGCCCTGGGCACCCTGAAAGGTTATCTTGCTGCCATCTCTGCCTTCTTGCGGCTTCCTGATCAGCCTTCTCTTTTCAAGTCCCCTGTAGTTACACGCTTTCTAAAAGGCATTACTCACACGTTCCCTCCTGTCCCTTTTGTAATGCCTCAGTGGGACTTGAACCTTGTCTTGACATTCCTGATGTGCGCTCCCTTCGAGACTCTTCACAATTGTCCTCTTCGTCTTCTGACTCTTAAGACTGCTTTTCTGGTAGCCATCACCTCGGCTAGACGGGTGAGTGAGCTCCAGGCTTTATCTTCAAAGCCTCCTTTTCTGTCTGTTCATCCGGACAAGGTTGTCCTTCGGCCTCGTCCCTCCTTTCTTCCGAAAGTGGTGACTCCATTTCATCTTGGGCAGTCTGTCACCTTGCCCACCTTCTTTCCGCCTCCGCATCCTTCCAAAGAGGAAGAGAGGCTCCACCGGCTGGACCCAAAACGTGCGCTCTCCTTTTATTTGGACCGCACAAAGCAGTTCTGGGTGGACGACCAACTTTTCGTTGGATACGTGGGTGCTAAGAAGGGGAAAGCGGTGCACAAACGGACCATCTCTCGGTGGGTCGTTTTGTGCATCAAGATTTGTTACTCCTTGGCAAAAAAGGACCCTCCTGTTGGGCTGCGCGCCCACTCCACTCGGGCCACAGCGGCTACTACTGCTTTGGGACGGGGTGTCCCTTTGCAGGACATCTGTCAGGTGGCGACGTGGGCTTCGCTACACACGTTTGCCAGGCATTATTGCCTTGACAGCCAAGTCCGGAGGGATGGCTTCTTTGGCCGTTCTGTCCTCCAGGACTTTCTGGTGTGATCTTGGTTCGCAGACCCACCACCGGGGATGGTATTGCTTGGGTATCTATTCTAAGGTGAGGAATCTAACTAACGTGTTTCTTTCAGATGAACAAGTTACTTACCTTCGGTAACGATGTATCTGTAAGAAACATTAGTTAGATTCCTCACCGACCCACCCATCCTCCCCGTTCTGCGAACTGACATCTAGGGTTAAGGTTATCCTTTTCAGGCCCCTAGATTTTATTTTTGGCACCAGTGTCGGTCTTTGCATGGCTCTGCCTTCCTGGCGCGGAAAGCTATGTACAAGAACTGACGTCAGCGCGCGAGGGCGGCGTCTAAGTACTCAGACGGCGTCATTCCGGCGCACGACGCTCACGACAGACGCGGAGCAGCAGACGACGCCTAGCGACGCGCAAGGGGTATTGCTGACGAAAAATCTTCCGGATCCAGTCTGACGCCTGGGGATATTCTAAGGTGAGGAATCTAACTAACTAATGTTTCTTACAGATACATCGTTACCGAAGGTAAGTAACTTGTTCATTAGTACACAGAATGACTTGCACTTCCTATTTTTCTGTAAATTTTATTTAAAATATATTAATTGGTTCTTAACACCTTATTTTAGAAAACAAAGACCCCTTTCTTTTGGGGAGTCTCGCTTAATGCTATTCTCCCTGGATACAGATGAACTAATTTTTCGCACCAGCACTTTTTTGAGACTTATAACACGTGTACGTAAAATGATGGAAAATCCCTGAAAATCAATTGATGAGAGCTGTATTGGTTTTAATAATTATGAAATTGTATTTTGAATTAGTGATAATGAATTGTTCTTATTTCTGTACTTTTATGGATTTTATGAAATTCGAATAAAGGTCTTTTGAATTGAATTGATTAAAAAATGTTGTACACCCTTACAGCGGCACTACCCTTAAAGTGTTCTTGTTTGGAGATTCCTTTGGTGGTTTCAGATTCTTATCAATTACAACCAAAGGCACATTGATTCTAGTTGTTTGTGTGAGTGCTTGTGTGGATGATGAGTGGTGTATGATTGATTGTTAGTTGTTTTCTTGCCATTAGGGCAGTAGAGTCTGTGTATATTTTTACTGTTGCGAATAGATTAATTGTTGTTTGTGAAAACAATTTTTTCTTCTCTTTGTGTACTACTTTGAACTTTGATTGTTTGTCCAGACCAGTATATTTTCAGAAAATAATTCATTTTGTGTGATAAAAAACGGATCAGGTCTGAATAAAACACTATTAATTAGTACAGACGTAGTTGTTCTATTTTTCTTCTACAGTCAATCAGGATAAATATTTGTCAGCATTGGTACTTTCTTTAGTTTCACATGAAAGGTAGCACTGGCATAAGGTTAAAATGAGGCCTGTTTCTTTAGGTATCGGTTGAAGCACCCTATCCCACAATGCACCGTAGTGGCAGTTTGCCTATGAGAGTCAGTTCTTTTTTCCAGCTCCCTCAGGCATGATCTCTGAACACCTCAGGTGTTTTTTCACACCTCCATAACATTTCTCTTTACTTCATCACTTGCAAACTCATTATATTAGACATTTTACCATCTCCTCTGTCTCGTATGTTTTCGTATTTCTGACAGGATAGTCTGTGAGATTTGTCTGTTTCCATCACCCCAGACAAAAGGATTTGTCAAAAAATGTCAGAGGATACTCAAAGAAAGGAAGGCCATCAGACTTCGATGCTTGATGCAAGACTAGAAAGCAAAAGAAAGAATCTTCTCATCCTTTTGCTGAAAAGTGTCAAATCTGGTAAAGCCTCCTACAGAGAGATCTACAGATCAAAAAAATCTCCTCACCGGCATTCACTGCACTCTCATCGGCACAAATCACCGACATCAAGAGCATAGCTGTCGACAGGTTTGGCTCCAACTTGTTCGCCATCCAAGGAAGGTTCGACATCTACACCCCATCACTCTGTGTCCAAATATTAGGCAAGATTGCCATGACTGCCATCGATGTTGAAAGATTATGACTGTGATGTCACTGACCATGTCATGAGTGATGTAATATATGAGCTCATATGCAGTGCATTGCGGGGGCGCGAATTATAGTTAGCACAGCTAACTATAACTGCTGAATTTCTCTGGTTTTGTATGAGTGAGATGTCAGACTAATTATAACAACCCTGTAACCTTTGTTTTTTTCAGTGAATTTCTAAGGTTTTTTTAAATGCTAATTCCTAACTATAACGCCCCTGTAACCTTTGGTTTTGCAGCGTGAATCTTTCTGGATTCACTATGCTGTGCATTATTCCGCCATCTAGTGGTTGGGTCCGGAATTGTAGTATTTCTTCTCTTTCGTTTTTTTTTTCGTGGCCCAGGTGGGCGTCGACGTACCACCATTTGGTGTCCTTTGTGACGTCGACGTGCTTCCTCCGGAACCTCCCGCGTTTGGTCGCCATCTTCAGATTCTTTTATCCGCCGTTGGGTCTGGATCAACAGGAAAGAGCTCCAAGAACTTTGGAGAGAAGAATCGACAAAAGATTGGAATATATCACCGGAGAAGACACCGGAGACCAAGTAAGAAGAAACTCGACTACAGTTCAGAGAACTTCGAAGAATTCGACGTTTTTCGAAGGAGAATGCGCATACAGGGGGCTCCCTGGGCGCGGTGATGGACAAGACTCAGTTCAAATTCTGCGCAAACTGCCACCACAAGTACGCGAGGAACGACCAACATCCGGTTTGCAATCTCTGCCTGCCGCTCGACCATCGAAGCGAGGACTACAACGCCTGTGCAGCGTTCACCCCGAAGACTCTCAGAGTAAGGGACGCCCCCATTGCTACGAGACTTGGGACTCTCCAGCGGAGAGGAAGACAACGTAGCAGGAGGACCAGAAGACGTCAAGGTCGAAAAGAAAACATCGAAGGAGGTAAGAGTCGTCGAACACCAAACCCTCCACTGATATTCGCAAAGGCGAGCCAAAGTCCTCGAAAGGAGCAGGGCCGCCGAAGCACTCGACGTCGACTACTGCATCCAGGGACAAACAGTCCGTCGGATCCTCTGAGAAGGACCACCAGACGGCGAAATCCCAAGACCAGGGAAAGGCGCAGAAGAGCAGCCACGAAAAAGAGGCCTCGACGTCGAAAGGCGAAGGCCCGAGACAGGTTTCGACTTCGACGTCGACAACCGCGAAGAGGAAGGTTGAGGCCTTTGAAGCCGATCACTCAGCCGAGATGGAGATGGAGAAGAAAAGAAAGAGGCTCGAGGCCGAAATGGCTAACATCTTGCAACGCAAGAAAGACTTCGACGAAAAGCTAAAATCCTACAGCATACCGTCGAAGACTACACCCGAAACAGGAAAGGGCGTCGAGGAATTCGAAGCGCCGAACACACGTGAACCTGGAGAGGAACAGGAAGAGGACCTGTACCACGGGACAGGCGAAAGGGACGAAGATGAGACTTACCAAGAGTCGACTTCTTCAGAGGCTCAAGACTTGCCGTGGGAAGATCTCGACGCCGAATCACCGGAAGTGGGCGTAGACTCGTATCCGTTGAGGCCTTCACCGCCGGACAACATAGGGATCTACAATCAAGTCATCAAAAGGGCGGCTGAGATGTATGGGGTGCAGTTAGAGGAAGAGACACCCCAGTCTTGCTTCCTCTTGGAGACCTTGCTGCCTTCACAGACTAGAAGCCAGTTCCTGCCCATGCTCCCAAGTGTGCTGGACCAGGGGAAGGAGGCATTCAAAGAGCCTGCCATGTGTAGAGCTGTGACACCACGAGCAGAGAAGAAATATAAACATTCTTCGAAGGACCCCATGTACATCAGAGGGGTCAGTACCAGCCGACTCCATCATTACATCCACAGCTCGGAAAAAAGCAAATATACCCACAAACTCTGGCCCTCCACCAGACAAAGAAAGCAAGAGGATGGACATGATAGGTAGGAAGATGGAAAGGAGTGCAGCCATACAATGGCGCATCGCCAACTCCAATGCGCTCATCAACAGACACGCATACCAGCACTGGGAAGAAGTGGGAGAACTGCTCAAGCATGTGCCAGAACAATACCAGAGAAGAGCAAGCCACCTGGTAGAAGAGGGAAAGAACATGGCTAATACATGTTTAAAGTCAGCCCTGGACGCAGCAGAGACATCGAGCAGGCAGATGATGCTGGGGATCACAGAAAGGAGACATGCCTGGTTAAGAATTTCTGGTTTCAAGAATGAGGTTCAAAACAACATCCTCAACACACCCTTCAACGGGGAACAACTGTTTGGAGCACCAATTGATGAAAAGTTGAACCAGCTGAAGAAAGATAATGAAACAGCGAGATCTATGGGGGCGCTGCAGTTCCGAAGTATGAGAAGAGGAACACCTTCCAGGAGACCGTCAGGCAGAGGAAATCATCAGCCTGGGCCAACACACCAAACCACCCAGCAAAGTTATCAAGGGGGTAACCAGGGACAGCAGCAAGGACAGCAGCAGCAAGGACAGCAGCAGCAAAACTGGCAGTACCAGCCCCGAGGACAATCCTTCCGAGGGCGCGGCCAAGGAAGAGGTAACGGCCAGAGGTGAAGTCAGCCTCCCACAGGAAAGTGACTCACCAGCAGAAACAACCCACTCCTGGATGAGACCTCAGGAAGTGCAGAAAGAGACGGGGCAAGAACCAGCAAAAAATCAAAAATTTCAAAGACACCTCCAACACACATCACCGGTAGGAGGCAGATTAAAACACTTCCTCCAGGAGTGGAGGAAAATAACCTCAGACAAATGGATATTAAACCTCATACAATATGTATAGACCTGGAATGGCCACCGCAAAACAGAAGGCCAAAGGTCAGAGTGCGCACAACAAAAGAGCTGACACACTTGAAGAAGGAAGCAAGAGAATTGCTAAAGAAAAGAGCCATAGAAATTGTGCCACAAAAACAAAGGAACAAAGGGGTATACTCAACCTACTTCCTCATACCAAAGGTAGACGGAACATTACGTCCAATTTTAAACTTTTTATTATTATTTAGACCGATTAACATAACTTAACATATACACACACACTCACACACACATACACACACACACACACACACATACTGCTTGGGTGCTGACGGAAGATGTGTGCAAAGCGACCACCAGCTCTTCCTCCCCTCCACCGTGCTTGTGTGTAACCCCATTCAACCTGCTTTGTTTATTACCAAGAATTCTGTTGTGAGCTCATTAATAATCCAAACCCATGTGGAATATCGGTGCTGTCTTGGGTGGCAGTTCAGAGTGCTGGTTAAGTGTTTTGTTGAATATTTGTGGTGGGGTTGCTTAAAGGGGACGTTTTGTTGGTGCTCTATGTTAGATGCATTAGAACTATTCTGGCTAATGTTTTTTGTTAGATGGAGTAGCTAGAGATGTGTTTGATTTTTGCTGGATGTCGAATTGTCCTGTGTGCACGTTTCTAGACCGCAAATGGGGGTCAATCCACTAATTTAGTTGGGAGCGTGCACAAGGCAGAGATTCTGATGAATATACTTATGTCAGATGACAAAAAGCAGGGGCTGTGCGACCCATTAAAGGCGGGGATAGTGTCTACTGCTGAGCTACTCCCACCCCCCAAAACCAAGATAAAAATTCAAAGACCAATCAAAGTTGGTATCCTGAGCAGAGCCATTGCAACCTTCTAACAGCCCAGATCTCAATAGACTTCTAGATTACATGAAGTGGCATACTCCTGCCCTTTTAACTGTTCCTTCCATACTTTCCACCTTCATTTTGTATAGAATGACACCTCCGTGTTAAAAAGAAACAGTCAAAGGGCAAGCAGCGATGTTCCATACATATTCTTGCCCTGCTTTCATTGATTCAGATAGGACATCAGCATTGTAGAGATTTGGTAGGTGGCTCGTTTTTCACTCATAATTAAGCTTAACTCAAGAAAAATCATCCCACAGATGAACCCAGACGCATGGTTTTTTTTCGCAGTCTCCAATTCCCAGACTTCATTAGGGCTCTTTACAATTTTTGTAAGCCACGAAGCCCAGTGTAAAATGCTTTGACACCAACTGCTTGACTGCAGCTATAAAGCACACACTAGCGTGGTGAAAGTCTCTTGGCACTATATGACACCCTTTTTAATCGCTCTTAGGAGACAGAAGGGTACATTATCTGACCATAGCAGCATCGTAGAAGGGTCATCATGTCTCGGTAGCAGTGGCAGCTGGCATCTACCAGGATGGGAGGAGGGAGCCGCACGCGGGGAAAATATTGTTCAAAACAAGCATTAAAAATGCAGTAGGTCTCGCCTTTCATTAAGTTAAAGCCATTTGCTTTGCTATAGAATACCATTAGCAAAGCAAACGGCTTTAACTTAATCAAAGGCAAGACCTATTGCATTTTCCATGCTTGTTTGCAATCCTATGGAGAAAAATTAGGTTATTGGTTTGCAGGTAAGCAATCGGTGTTTGTAGTTGAGTTTCTGGGGTTAGAACAAGGGTGCCCGCGGGTCAAGAATGCACTCAAAAAGCACCCTCAGGAGCACTATGATGGCCAGGTGCAGAGTGCTGAGGCCCAATGTTAGCCTAGTGGGTTAGGGGGCCGTCGGTTGTTGGCTGCTGTCGGGCAAGCCACAGGATTGAGGGAGCAAAGCTCCTGAGGTTAAGCTCAGGGTAAAGGGCGATCCGAGTTGGCACACAAGGTGCACCCACAGTGGCACATGGGCGGCCGGATGCAGAGTGCTGATTTGGCATTGGGTGCCCTGTTTTCAATGGGAGCTGTGGGTTTTCGCTGCAGGCTCGGTCCAGGAAGTCTTCAGGGAGGAACCAACAGCTGCGCAGATAAGTTGGTGGGCTTGGGATGTAGGTGCACCTCAAGTCCTCTTCTCCAGGGCACAGGCCTGCTGGATGCAGGGGTGCCTTTTGAGGTCAGATTTCTCCTTAATCACTGCGGTTGGGGGGCTCCTGGCAGCAGCTGCAGGCAACGTCTGGGAGTCCTGGAGGGGTAAACCCATGGTGGATTCGGAGTCTGGAGCATTAGGGGACCCCGCTGAGACTGGTAGGCCACTCCGGCCGCTGGCGACGGGAGCAGTGGTGCTTCCAAGTGTCTAGTTTCTTGGTCTTCAGCAGGCTTGGAGTCTTTCTTTGGAGATTATTGAACAGAGCTACTGTTCACAGGAATGCCGGTCTTTGTTGAAGGCAGTCGGTCCTCCCAGGAGTTATGGAGGTTGCTGGATGCAGGACAAGGCAACTTTTGGCGCAGGATCTCTGGAAGCTGCAGACGGGCAGATTTGGCTGGGGCCAAGTCAGTTCTTCTCTGCAGTCTCCTCTGCTGTGCGTCTCCTTTTGTCCTTCTCCTTCATAGGTTGCATGAATCTGCCCTCTGTGTTCAGGGCTGCCCCCAAATACTGTATTTAGGAGGTGTTTATGGGGACTACTGACCTTAGGGTGACTACATCCTTGGTGTGCTCACCTGACGTGGGGAAGTAGGCACAATCCCTAATCCTGATTGGGGGTGCCTGCCATCTGCAAGATGACGGGCACTGAAGAGTGGGCTTCACCTCGCCTCCCTCACCTGAGGGGTGAGGTTGGCAGAGGTGGGCAAACCTTCTGAGCTGCTCTAATTTTTCCTGCCTGTCTTACTGCCGAAAAGGAGATGAGGCAGAAAGGGGGCCTGCTACTGATAGCAGAAGAGTCTGGGTGTCGCATTGCAAAGGCGGCAATGCCTTTGAAGCTCCCCTGCCACAGGTGACTCTTCCTGACCTGGGGCAGGTGTGAACACCTCCACCCAGGAAAGGCTTTGTTTCAGGGCCCAGGGCACGAAGACTCCCACCCCAGGGGTCCAGAAACTTGTGTCGTGGTGGCAGGCTGGTGTCTACCAGTAAGGGAACCCACCAGAGGCAGGTTGTTTTTCAGGGAGCATCTCTGAGATGCTGTCTGAGTGCATTGTATAATAAATCCCACACTGGTATCAGTGTGGGGGTTATAATGCTGAGGAGTCTGCAAACAAACTTCACAGAATTCAGTAAAGCCATTATGGTGCTGTGGAGTGCTTAATGACGAACTCCCAGACCATATACTCTTTATGACTTTACTGCACTCTCTGTGTCTAAGAGTGGACTTAGATATTTTAGGGGTACAGTGCTCATGCAACTGTACCCTTACCAGTGGTATAGTGCACCCAGCTAGAGGGGTGTCTTACCTATACCATAAGCAGTGCATTGCAGGTGTGGCACATAAGTATATGTTCCATATCGACTCTTCACTTTCCTCTGCATCAAAACACTCAGCCTGCAATGGCAATGTTTGTGTTAAGGTACAGGATTTCTCAGAGTGGCACAATATGTGCTGCAGCCCTTGGAGGTCTTCCCTGGTCACAGTGCTCTTGGTATCCATGGTACCTTTTACAAGGGACTTGCATGTGGCTAGAGATGTGCCAATTGGAGGTACAAAGGTACAGTTTTGGGAAAAAGCACAGGCCCTGGGAACCTGATTGGCAGGGACCTAGGGCATATCAAGTCAAAGTGCATCAAAAATCTGGCAAAAAGTGTGTGTGTGGGGGGGGGGGGTTTGTGGGTACTGCAATAGAAACCCACTTTCCTACAATTACTATGTAAATAACTGTATAATAGCATGTACAACTCGCTTAATCGTTATATACCACAGTACATAATGTTTTCAGTGTAATCTAGAACTGCATGAATCACTGCATCAGTAAGTCTCTCATTGACTGTATAACTATTTCAGTGAATCTGTAACGCGGTGCATCAGTCTTATCAATTCTTCTGTAACAAACTGCATGACTGTCTCAGTGCATCTATGAGTAGGTGCATGAGTTTCTCAATGGGTCTTTGATTTGTTGCATGACTCAATCTGTGACTAGGTGCAGGAGTGCCTTTGTGTACTCGTAAGTAATATACAACTGTCTGACTGGATCTGTGAGAGGATACATGAGTCTCTGAGTGGGTCTGTGCGTGGGTGCATGAGTGCCTAGGTGGTTCTGTGAGTGGGTGTAGGAGTCTCTAAGTAGGTATGAAACTGTACATATTAGTCTAGGAAGGAGTCTCTTAAGTAGGTGCAGGAGTCTGAGTGGATCTGTACATGGGTGTGTCACTCTCCGAGTGAGTCTGTAAGTAGGTGCATAAGTACCTGAATGGGTATGTGAGTGAGTACATGAGTATCTGACTGGATGTGTGTCTGAGTGGGTATGTGAATGGGTGTATAAATGTCTGAGTGAGTTTGTAAGTGTGTGACAGTGACCGGCAAGTGTGTACAAATATACATTTTTTTTTTTTCATGTTTCCACCAATATTTGCAATGTCGCTGAGCTATTCACAATGTCCCCTCAATAACCGGTGTGGGGAGGGAGTGGGGGGGGGGGGGGGGGGGGGGGGCAGTTGTCACGAATATTGGGTGCGGTTCAAAAAATCAATGGACACAACTTGTCACTAACGCACCCATTTCTCAAACATGGGGTCAGAGTATCTCCACCCTGACCCCTTAAGTTAGCTTTCACACAAATTTTCAGCCCCGAGAACTGTTCCCGAGCGATAATGGCCGCAACTTTCTATTCAGGTTGCATCCAGCCAATCATAGCATTCCCGATGGCGCGCGCATTCACGATTAATCACAAAACCACCGTGAAATATCCGTGGCCAGAGATTTATTTATTTTTTTTAACATATTTTACTGATTTTCATAACTCAACAAAGGCCATTATCAAGTATATATCTTTTAACACATGAATCACGCATTTGCGCCAGAAATCAGTACATCATATGATCATTAATAAATGCCGTGTGGGCACCATATATTTGTGACACCGATAACCACATAGCGTTACATACATTGTTTTTATATTGTCATCATTAATAAGGCCCTCCCACCCTCCTCCCTCAACTAATAACAATGCAATAGCATCCCACCCCTCCACCCACTGTCCCTCCAGACTCGTTTCATGTGATGATGCTAGTTTCCTAGTCCATGTACCCGAGCTACAGAATCCAGTAACTTCCATGAGGAATTTGTTAAACTCCCACCGTCGTTATTCTGACTCTGTAGTCTGTTCGCTCCTTATCTACACCCGTAGAGGCATTAAGCAGTGCATTGATATGTAACCCATTTTTAATCGTGGGAAGTTCCATGGCTATACACCCCTCCAGTAACACATTCCATTCCAGCAAGCTAGGATTCTTTCTTAAACCCCTGTTTTCTTCCCTTTTAACCTCCGTACCTTCAGCTCTACCCCACCTGATAAGTTCGTCATGCCAGGCCTGTATTGTCGGGGCTTTTGAAGCCTTCCATTTCATTGTGATTGCCCTTTTGGCCAGGATTAGTGCCATGTTGGCAAACTGACTTTGCACACCCTTATTCTTAGGTTTGGGGCCTTGTCCCATTATACAATATTCAAAGGTATCTCTAATCCTCCCCGGGGCTATGTCATGCAATATTTTGTGCACCATTGTCCAAAAGTGGGATTATTGCGGGCAGGCCCATATCCTATGCAATAAGTCAGCATTTGATGTGCGACAGCGAGGGCATGAATCCTTCATGTCCGGAAACATTCTGTATAGTTTATTTGGAGTCATATAGGCTTGATGCACTACCATTGATTGGATAAGTTTAAACGTAGGATTCCGAGATATCTTCTTCGGGTACTCTAGTATTACTCCCCACTCCTTATCTGTCAGTTCTCTTCCTATGTCCCCATTCCATTTGTCTTTAAGCTCCTGTTGAGAGGTGGCAGCATGCGTTTATATCCCCCTGTACAACCATTTGGTAAGGTGTCTCCCAGTGCCCATTTGATATAGCATGTGTACTAATTTGTGTGTTGGAGGTTCATTTCCGTCCAGGGCCTAAGTATTCCTAATTTATCTCTAATGCTCACGTGGAGCAGATCCGTGTTGGGGACACCTTGCTCCCTTACAAAGGAGTCATGATTCATAAGCGTATTATCTGAAAATAGCATCCCCACAGTAGTTACTCCCTTATCTGTCCATTTGGATATACATCTGCTGGTAATTTTCCTAGTCGGTGTGGGGAGCCTCAGTAGTGGTATATTGGGAGCGTAGGGAGCGGCCTGTTCATGTAACGGATCGCTTTTCTCCAGTATGTCAAGGCCACTTTTAATAGTGGGGACGTTGTCGTTGGGGGTCTACTATTTGGTAATAACAGCTTGTGTAATTCTCCTCTGTCCCACTCTTGTCTGGTCATCCCTATTTCTTGCAGGTGGTGGCCTGCTATCCAATAAGACAGCCATTGTATTTGACTAGGGTAACAGTAGGCTTTAAAATCTGGGACTCCCATCCCTCCTTTATCCGTGTCCAACTGGAGTTTGGACAGTCCTATACGTCTGCGCCCCTGCCCCCAGATCAACTCTACCAATAACGTATCTATCTGCTTGAACACGTGTGCGGGGATGAAGATTGGTAAATTTATAAAAATAAAAAAAAATTACAAATATGAAAATCTGGCGAGCATGACCATTTTAGAGATGGCTACTCTACCTGCTACCAATAATGGTAGGGAAGTCCAAAACGCTATGAGTTTTTAGTGTAAGCACCCAGGTCAAGTTACCGTACAATAGATCTTTTGCTTCCCTATAATGTGTATTCCCAAGTATCGGAAAGTGACTGCAGCCGTGGGGAACGTCCAGTTGCAGAAGCGGAGGGGGTGTATTTGTGTTGTATCCGTAAAGTAATATGCATATGATTTGGATTCATTGATGGATAACCCTGAGGGTGTTTGGAATGTATGGAATAAGGTGGAAATAGGCTCATTATCTCCTTGAAGGTTAAGATAAAGTATTATCTGCATATGCAGAGATAACGTGTGTTAGCCCCATCATTGATCCCTTTGTCTACTGCTACTGTCCGTAGTTTAATGGCCAGTGGTTCTAATGCTAGTATGAAGAGCAAGGGCGATGACGGGCATCCTTGCCTAGTACCTATCGCTACTCTATACTGTTAGGAGACGTGGGCTCCCATGCGGGCACGCGCCGTTGGATTCGTGTATAGGAGATTTACCCATCTCATATTCATTTGGGATACCAAACCTCTCAAGGGTTCGCAGCATAAAATTCCAGTGTAGAGAGTCGAAAGCCTATCTCAGGTCAAGGGACACGCACCCGATCTTGGCGTTATCACTGGGTGCTTGTGTCAATACTTGGTGTAACCTTCTAATGTTGAGGGCTGCACTCCGTCCACGTCTGTATGTATCAGTTTTGGTATGTACGAAAGAACCCTATCTGCTAGAATTTTACTTAGTATTTTATAGTCTGTATTTAGTAGTGAGAGAGGGAGGTAACCCGCCATGTCTCTGGGATCCCTTCCTGGTTTCGGGAGGGATGCCACTAGTGCTTGTAGTGTGGTGGGCGGAAGGGAGCCGGATTCCAATAAAACTTGGTATCTTGTTTGTTAGTGAGGGACCAATAGTTCTGAATATGCGTCGTAAAACTCTACCAGCAGTCCGTCTATGCCAGGTGTTTTGTTACGGGGGAGATCATTGATGGCTGCTCTAATTTCAGCTTTAGCTAAATCTTTTTTATTGTCAGCCGTCAGTTGGGGAAATCTGAGTTCGTCCATAAAGGATTCGTACTCTTCATCTAGGAGCTCCGCAGGAGGTGCATATAGTGTTTCGTAAGAGCACTTAAATGCTGTGTTTATGTCAAATTGCGAGTGTACTGACGCCCCCTCTTGGGTAAACACCTCTGCAAAGGAAGCCGCTGTCGGCGCATCCCTCGTAATCCTTGCTAGGAGAGTTACAGCCCGATCCGCTTCCGCATGTGCTTCTGTGTGTATGTCTTAGCACTGGGATGCCTCCGGGTAGCCATGCGCTCTAGAAATGTCTTTTCATTCATTCATTCATTCATGTGCAGTAGTCTATAATGCGGAGCTGCTCAAGGAGTTCCGCGTGTCGTATGTAAGCCTCTTGCAGGTCCTGTTTGCATGTATCATCCAGGGCTGCCTCCTCTTCAAGCCCACCCAACCGGTCTTCTAATTCTTGGAGCTCTGTGTCCAGGGTCAGACGAGACCCCACTCTTGTGCTAATCGCTACCCCTTGTATCACTGTTTTAAAGGCCTCCTACTCCATTTGCAGTTTCCATGTTTTCCGTGAAATAATTAGTGATGACTGTGGACAGTGTGTCGCGGAAGATAGGGTCTTCGAGTAGCAAAGGCTGCAACTTCCAGATCGGGCGGTGTGCGTATTTTCCCCCAAGAGAAAGAAACCTCTAAAGGGTTGTGATCAGACAATGTTTTACCCAAATAAGTAGTGTTGACCACATTTGGTAGAAAATGTATTGAGCAAAATACTGTCTACGTGTGTGTAACCTGTGTGGTGGGGAATAAAATGAATATTCTTTACTGACCGGATTACGTTCCCGCCACACATCACACATGATCCATCCCTCTACCCAGCCCTTCAGAGCCTCCGCCTGTTTTTTGCATCCCGTTCCCTGTAGTGGTGGGTGCGAGCGATCCAGGTCCACATCCAGCACTGTATTGAAGTCCCCTCCCAGGAACCAAGGATATGCATCCCATCCTGTTAGTGCAATATTAAGTATTCCAAGAATTGATCTTGTTCTACGTTGGGGGCATAAATTCTACCCAGTACTATGTGTTCTCCGTCTAGGGTACCATGTAGTAAAACATATCTGCCATTAGTCTTTTCTTTGCTCAAATAGTACGAAAGGGGTGACACTTCTAATCCAAATTGCAGCCCCACGGGCAAATGCAGAGTAAGATGTATTAAATAATTGACCTCTCCACTTCTTCCTCAATTTAAGAGCCTTGGAATGGGTGAGGTGAGATTCCTGCAAGAAGGCAATGTGGGTTTTTCTCCTATTAAGCTGGGCATATATTATGTCTCTTGTGCACCGATCCTAGGCCTCTAACGTTCCAGGACGTGCATATGTATTTACCAGACATAGCCATGTAGTGTTGGATGACCTGAACTACGGAGCACTCCCACCCTCGCATGTTGACTAGGTAAGTACAAAATCATGAATGAGTGTGCATCTATACTACCCCTGAAAACACCCAATACAAGGTTCCCCCATGTAACAATAGAGGACCAAACAATAACACGTTCAACGTGAACCCTAGGCATCTGATAAAATAGTGCAGTTGCTAAGGGGGATGTGGCGACCGCCAGTCTGTGAATGTGCATTTCACAATACACTTGTATTAAACAAAAAACATTGCTATTTGCCGAGCCCGGCACCCATCATTTGACAATTATAAACTACATTGTGACCATCCGTAAATATGTGCAATATTTCTTATACTCATCTGCGATGCCAGGACCGCTGCACTCATTAAACTGGCGTTTTAGCCCACATATTCGTTTGCAGTCTGTGGGGTAATGGAAGGTAATAGCGCCAAACTGTTCTGAGAGTCTGTACCGTCGTATCTTCAGATAAATCGATCGATTCAGCTATGGAGTTCACATCTTGCTCGTCCATGGCCGCCTCTGCCAGTATAGCTGATTTTTGGCTATCCGATATCTGCTCTGGAGAAGGGTTCGGTTTTGTAGTAGTGCAAGCCTTCCGGTCTCTACCTGTCGTGTTTCTCCCAGTCCTCCGGGGGTTACCTTGGTTTTGCTGGCGCGCTTGTGATGAGCCCTGTGAGTCTCCTAGGAATAGGGTGACTTCCGCCCATTCGGCCGCTTCTTCTGGACTGTCCAAAAAGAGTACCTTCTGCTCTTAGAGAACCTTCAAACGGGCGGAGAACAAGAGAGCATATTTTAAATTATGAGCTTGAAGTGTCTTTTTTACATTCTGGAATGTGGCTCTCTGTTTTTGAACTGCTACGATAAAGTCCGGATACAGTGAGATACGTTTATTTTCAACTTGAATTGGCGCATTTTCTCTTGCAGTGCATTACGGTCTTTGTAATTCAATATGCGCGCTATTATCGGTCTAGGTGGTGCACCAGGGACAGGAGGTCAATTCTGTATTCTATGCGCTCTTTCTACACTGTACAGGTCCGTAAGGCCCTCTGGCACAACGTGTTCATGCAACCACCACTCTATAAATGGAGCAGGGCTTGAGCCTTCGCATCGTTCTGGTATTCCAATAATTCTCACGTTATTGCGTCGGGACCGACCCTCCGCATCATCGACTCCGTCCTGCTAATTGGCAGCGTAGCTGCTCAATTTGAGTTGTATGCACTTTGTGCTGCAGTGCCATTTAGTTCAGCTGCATCTTATTACTCTTTACGCGCTCCGCCATTTTATTATGATCGGCTTTCAGTAGCGTAAAGCTCGTGGTGAGGGCGCCCACCTGTTCTATTGCTGTACGGGAATCACACACTTCTTTTAGAATTAAATCCAATTTATCCATTGGGGTCCCCTGCGCTGTTGTTGGGACAAAGTCCTGTTCAGAGCATTGTATCAGTTCATTTTACATTGTGGTTTCAGGTCCCCATGACATGAGGGGTTCTGGTTGCTTGCCCCTGGTGCGTCCCATTCCTCACTGCACTTTAAGCCTTGATCTGATCACTCACTGAGCAATTTACTGCGTGTTGCTCTTAACTTGTGTCCACTATCTTTAAAGGGTGTATCCTCCACAGTGACCCATACTCCAGCACGCTTCTTTGTAAGAGTCAATGTTTGCAACCAGGCCCCACCTTTCTATGTTTCTGGCAGTCAGAAAGACTCAGGCCGTGGGTTAGTCCAGGCTTTGTAGTGCTCAGCGTGGCTGCAATAAGATGTATATACCAGTGTATGAGGCGGGCTTGTAGTGTATAACAGTAATGGGGGTGCACTCTAGTACTTCCTTAACGTAGTACCACTGTATTATGGAGCTGTGCTATTTGTCTGCTCAACAGTGTGAATGGTTGCTCTGGCGATCACTGTCTCCTCCTCCGTGTGCAGCCTTAGTATTACAATCGTCAGATCATGCCTGTAGCATTCGCAGCACCCATAGCCTGCTCACTCCCCTCCAGTCACAATGCTCCCTCGCCCTTTTGTGGAAGCACTTCTCCACACCGCTGTTGTGCACCCGAAATGGATAAATAGAGGCCGCTGTGTTGCCTTGCATTTACCGAGGCAAGCAGGCTCTTACCAGGGCGACCGATATGTTGAAAAAGGGAGTCGCGCCGCGCAGACAAGGCCTCCCGTTCCACCTCCTAGTCACCGGGTTATTTTTAGTGATGCGCTCCGCGTCCCGGGTCCTAGCTGCTATTACTGCGGGGCACCTAATTTCCACACAGTTCTCATTTCCAGCTATAATCGGCCATCGGCCCGCAGGTCGAAATCTTCTATTGGGCGTGCTGCAGTATTGCGCTACCGGTGATGTCCGACATAAGTATCTCGGCAGTTCAGCATATGTGGTATGTGCACTATAGCTATAGGCCTGTTGTGCTGCTCGGCAGTACGGCATCTCAATGTTTCAGATGGGCTATGCCGCCCTCTGGTCTCCTCCGCAATCCATCCCCTCACAGGATATCATTTACTTTTTCGCCGGGACGGGCGGCAGTTGCATATCGGGTTAGCTTATGGTGAATCCCTAGTGCGATCGGTCTCTGGCCACAGTCCCATCCGGGCCGCGTCAACCATTATGATGCCTCGAGAAAGGCTTCCCTCCGCTCCATACCTTATGGCCACGTATTTCGGCCGCCTTATTCTGCAGGTCTCCTCCGTCCAGAACAACGGGGGTCAGGAGCCACCTCCCACCGCAGGGTCGTTGTTGGTGGTACACAGTGCAGTACCCAGCTGCTCCAGTCTCCCCACCGCTTTGAAAGGTGGGCCCCTTTGCAGACATCTCACTCGTGGCTCGCAGGCTGTCGCTGCCTCTCCGCCTTCCCAGAAAGCGGCTATTTTGGTTTAGTTGTGTGCCCCAGCACCTCAGAGAGCCGTTGCATGTTATTAAAAGCGCAGATGGTCAAACAATGACAGAATTATTGAGGGGATAGAGGGCCCGGCTCAGAGCTCAGCTATACTGCGTCCGCCATGCGTTCCTATGGGAAATAACATTACAAACACACCCTTTTTTTCACCCTTAATTCTCCGTCCCCACAGCCCGGATCACCCCCAAACTTTCCATGACACACAGAACCTACTTTTTGGAAAAATTTCATGAAGATTGGTCTAACGACACAAAAGTTATGGGCAAGTCAAAAAATGCTTTTCCAATGGAAACTAGGTCTTAACTATAACTACCTACTGTTGACCGCCAGTATGTAATAAATATAAAAACCAAAAAAAAGGATGTGCATACACACACACACACACACACCTACACACAAACTCGCGCACTCTCTCTCTCGCGCACTCTCTCTCTCGCGCACTCTCTCTCTCGCGCACTCTCTCTCTCGCGCACTCTCTCTCTCGCGCACTCTCTCTCTCGCGCACTCTCTCTCTCGCGCACTCTCTCTCTCTCGCGCACTCTCTCTCTCGCGCACTCTCTCTCTCGCGCACTCTCTCTCTCGCGCACTCTCTCTCTCGCGCACTCTCTCTCTCGCGCACTCTCTCTCGCGCACTCTCTCTCTCGCGCACTCTCTCTCTCGCGCACTCTCTCTCGCGCACTCTCTCTCGCGCACTCTCTCTCGCGCACTCTCTCTCTCGCACTCTCTCTCTCTCGCGCACACTCTCTCTCGCGCACACTCTCTCTCGCGCGCACTCTCTCTCGCGCGCACTCTCTCTCGCGCGCACTCTCTCTCGCGCGCACTCTCTCTCGCGCGCACTCTCTCTCGCGCGCACTCTCTCTCGCGCGCACTCTCTCTCGCGCGCACTCTCTCTCTCGCGCACTCTCTCTCTCGCGCACTCTCTCTCTGGCGCGCACTCTCTCTATGGCGCGCACTCTCTCTCTCTGGCGCGCACTCTCTCTCTCTGGCGCGCACTCTCTCTCTCTGGCGCGCACTCTCTCTCTCTGGCGCGCGCACTCTCTCTCTCTCTCGCGCGCGCACTCTCTCTCTCTCTCGCGCGCGCACTCTCTCTCTCTCTCGCGCGCGCACTCTCTCTCTCTCGCGCGCACTCTCTCTCTCTCGCGCGCACTCTCTCTCTCTCGCGCGCACTCTCTCTCTCTCGCGCGCACTCTCTCTCTCTCGCGCGCACTCTCTCTCTCTCTCTCTCGTGCGCACTCTCTCTCTCTCGCGCGCACTCTCTCTCTCTCTCTCGCGCGCACTCTCTCTCTCTCTCGCGCGCACTCTCTCTCTCTCTCGCGCGCACTCTCTCTCTCTCTCGCGCGCACTCTCTCTCTCTCGCGCGCACTCTCTCTCTCGCGCACTCTCTCTCTCGCGCGCGCACTCTCTCTCTCTCTCTCTCGCGCGCGCACTCTCTCTCGCGCGCGCACTCTCTCTCGCGCGCACTCTCTCTCTCTCTCGCGCGCGCACTCTCTCTCTCTAGCGCGCGCACTCTCTCTCTCGCGCGCGCTCTCTCTCTCTCGCGCGCGCTCTCTCTCTCTCGCGCGCGCGCACTCTCTCTCTCGCGCGCGCACTCTCTCTCGCGCGCGCACTCTCTCTCTCTCGCGCGCGCACTCTCTCTCTCTCGCGCGCGCACTCTCTCTCTCGCGCGCGCACTCTCTCGCGCGCGCACTCTCTCTCTCTCGCGCGCGCGCACTCTCTCTCTCGCGCGCGCACTCTCTCTCTCTCTCGCGCGCACTCTCTCTCTCTCGCGCGCACTCTCTCTCTCTCGCGCGCACTCTCTCTCTCTCTCGCGCGCGCACTCTCTCTCTCGCGCGCGCACTCTCTCTCTCGCGCACTCTCTCTCTCTCGCGCGCACTCTCTCTCTCTCTTGCGCGCACTCTCTCTCTCTCTTGCGCGCACTCTCTCTCTCTCTTGCGCGCACTCTCTCTCTCTCTTGCGCGCACTCTCTCTCTCGCGCACTCTCTCTCTCGCGCACTCTCTCTCTCGCGCACTCTCTCTCTCGCGCACTCTCTCTCTCGCGCACTCTCTCTCTCTCCCGCACTCTCTCTCTCTCCCGCACTCTCTCTCTCTCGCGCACTCTCTCTCTCTCGCGCACTCTCTCTCTCGCGCACTCTCTCTCTCGCGCACTCTCTCTCTCGCGCACTCTCTCTCTCGCGCACTCTCTCTCTCGCGCACTCTCTCTCTCGCGCACTCTCTCTCTCGCGCACTCTCTCTCTCGCGCACTCTCTCTCTCGCGCACTCTCTCTCTCGCGCACTCTCTCTCTCGCGCACTCTCTCTCGCGCGCACTCTCTCTCTCGCGCACTCTCTCTCTCGCGCACTCTCTCTCTCGCGCACTCTCTCTCGCGCACTCTCTCGCGCGCACTCTCTCTCTCTCTTGCTCGCACTCTCTCTCTCTCTTGCTCGCACTCTCTCTCTCTCTTGCTCGCACTCTCTCTCTCTCTTGCTCGCACTCTCTCTCTCTCTCTCTTGCGCGCACTCTCTCTCTCTCTCTCTTGCGCGCACTCTCTCTCTCTCTCTCTTGCGCGCACTCTCTCTCTCTCTCTTGCGCGCACTCTCTCTCTCTCTCTCTTGCGCGCACTCCCTCTCTCTCTTGCGCGCACTCTCTCTCTCTCTCTTGCGCGCACTCTCTCTCTCTCTCTTGCGCGCACTCTCTCTCTCTCTCTTGCGCGCACTCTCTCTCTCTCTCTTGCGCGCACTCTCTCTCTCTCTCTCTTGCGCGCACTCTCTCTCTTGCGCGCACTCTCTCTCTCTTGCGCGCACTCTCTCTCTCTTGCGCGCACTCTCTCTCTCTCTTGCGCGCACTCTCTCTCTCTCTCTCTTGCGCGCACTCTCTCTCTTGCGCGCACTCTCTCTCTCTTGCGCGCACTCTCTCTCTCTTGCGCGCACTCTCTCTCTCTCTTGCTCGCACTCTCTCTCCCTCTTGCTCGCACTCTCTCTCTCTCTTGCTCGCACTCTCTCTTGCTCGCACTCTCTCTCTCTCTTGCTCGCACTCTCTCTCTCTCTCTCTTGCGCGCACTCTCTCTCTCTCTCTCTTGCGCGCACTCTCTCTCTCTCTCTCTTGCGCGCACTCTCTCTCTCTCTCTCTTGCGCGCACTCCCTCTCTCTCTTGCGCGCACTCTCTCTCTCTCTCTTGCGCGCACTCTCTCTCTCTCTTGCGCGCACTCTCTCTCTCTCTCTTGCGCGCACTCTCTCTCTCTCTCTTGCGCGCACTCTCTCTCTCTCTCTCTTGCGCGCACTCTCTCTCTTGCGCGCACTCTCTCTCTCTTGCGCGCACTCTCGCGCGCACTCTCTCTCGCGCACTCTCTCTCGCGCACTCTCTCTCGCGCACTCTCTCTCTCTCTTGCGCGCACTCTCTCTCTCGCGCGCTCTCTCTCTCTCTTGCGCGCTCTCTCTCTCTCTTGCGCGCTCTCTCTCTCTCTTGCGCGCTCTCTCTCTCTCTTGCGCGCTCTCTCTCTCTCTTGCGCGCTCTCTCTCTCTCTTGCGCGCACTCTCTCTCTCTTGCGTGCACTCTCTCTCGCGCACTCTCTCTCTCTCGCGCACTCTCTCTCTCTCGCGCACTCTCTCTCTCTCGCGCGCACTCTCTCTCTCTCGCGCGCACTCTCTCTCTCGCACACTCTCTCTCTCGCGCGCGCACTCTCTCTCTCTCTCGCGCGCGCACTCTCTCTCTCTCTCGCGCACTCTCTCTCTCGCGCGCGCACTCTCTCTCTCTCTCGCGCGCGCACTCTCTCTCGCGCGCACTCTCTCTCTCTCTCGCGCGCGCACTCTCTCTCTCTAGCGCGCGCACTCTCTCTCTCGCGCGCGCACTCTCTCTCTCGCGCGCGCACTCTCTCTCGCGCGCGCACTCTCTCTCGCGCGCGCACTCTCTCTCTCGCGCGCGCACTCTCTCTCTCTCGCGCGCGCACTCTCTCTCTCGCGCACTCTCTCTCTCTCTCGCGCACACTCTCTCTCTCTCGCGCGCACTCTCTCTCTCTCGCGCGCACTCTCTCTCTCTCTCTTGCGCGCACTCTCTCTCTCTCTTGCGCGCACTCTCTCTCTCTCTTGCGCGCACTCTCTCTCTCTCTCTTGCGCGCACTCTCTCTCTCTCTTGCGCGCACTCTCTCTCTCTCGCGCACTCTCTCTCTCGCGCACTCTCTCTCTCGCGCACTCTCTCTCTCGCGCACTCTCTCTCTCTCGCGCACTCTCTCTCTCTCCCGCACTCTCGCGCACTCTCTCTCGCGCACTCTCTCTCTCGCGCACTCTCTCTCTCGCGCACTCTCTCTCTCGCGCACTCTCTCTCTCGCGCACTCTCTCTCTCGCGCACTCTCTCTCTCGCGCACTCTCTCTCTCGCGCACTCTCTCTCTCGCGCACTCTCTCTCTCGCGCACTCTCTCTCTCGCGCACTCTCTCTCTCGCGCACTCTCTCTCTCGCGCACTCTCTCTCGCGCGCACTCTCTCTCGCGCGCACTCTCTCTCGCGCGCACTCTCTCTCGCGCACTCTCTCTCTCGCGCACTCTCTCTCTCGCGCACTCTCTCTCTCGCGCACTCTCTCTCTCGCGCACTCTCTCTCGCGCACTCTCTCTCTCGCGCACTCTCTCTCTCGCGCACTCTCTCTCTCGCGCACTCTCTCTCTCGCGCACTCTCTCTCTCGCGCACTCTCTCTCTCGCGCACTCTCTCTCGCGCGCACTCTCTCTCGCGCACTCTCTCTCGCGCGCACTCTCTCTCTCTCTTGCTCGCACTCTCTCTCTCTCTTGCTCGCACTCTCTCTCTCTCTTGCTCGCACTCTCTCTCTCTCTCTCTTGCGCGCACTCTCTCTCTCTCTCTCTTGTGCGCACTCTCTCTCTCTCTCTTGCGCGCACTCCCTCTCTCTCTCGCGCGCACTCTCTCTCGCGCACTCTCTCTCGCGCACTCTCTCTCGCGCACTCTCTCTCTCTCTTGCGCGCACTCTCTCTCTCGCGCGCTCTCTCTCTCTCGCGCGCTCTCTCTCTCTCGCGCGCTCTCTCTCTCTCTTGCGCGCTCTCTCTCTCTCTTGCGCGCTCTCTCTCTCTCTTGCGCGCTCTCTCTCTCTCTTGCGCGCTCTCTCTCTCTTGCGCGCTCTCTCTCTCTTGCGCGCTCTCTCTCTCTTGCGCGCTCTCTCTCTCTTGCGCGCTCTCTCTCTCTCTCTCGCGCACTCTCTCTCTCTCGCGCACTCTCTCTCTCTCGCGCACTCTCTCTCTCTCGCGCACTCTCTCTCTCTCGCGCACTCTCTCTCTCTCGCGCACTCTCTCTCTCGCGCACTCTCTCTCTCTCGCGCACTCTCTCTCTCTCGCGCACTCTCTCTCTCTCGCGCACTCTCTCTCTCTCGCGCACTCTCTCTCTCTCGCGCACTCTCTCTCTCTCGCGCACTCTCTCTCTCTCGCGCACTCTCTCTCTCGCGCACTCTCTCTCTCGCGCACTCTCTCTCTCTCTCGCGCACTCTCTCTCTCTCTCGCGCACTCTCTCTCTCTCTCGCGCACTCTCTCTCTCTCTCGCGCACTCTCTCTCTCTCTCGCACTCTCTCTCTCTCGCGCACTCTCTCTCGCGCGCACTCTCTCTCGCGCGCACTCTCTCTCTCGCGCGCGCACTCTCTCTCTTGCGCGCACTCTCTCTCTCTCTTGCGCGCACTCTCTCTCTCTCTTGCGCGCACTCTCTCTCTCGCGCTCTCTCTCTCTCGCGCGCTCTCTCTCGCGCGCTCTCTCTCGCGCGCTCTCTCTCGCGCGCTCTCGCGCGCTCTCTCTCGCGCGCTCTCGCGCGCTCTCGCGCGCTCTCTCTTGCGCGCACTCTCTCTCTCTTGCGCGCTCTCTCTCTCTTGCGCGCGCTCTCTCTTTTGCGCGCACTCTCTCTTTTGCGCGCACTCTCTCTTTTGCGCGCACTCTCTCTTTTGCGCGCACTCTCTCTCTCGCGCGCTCTCTCTCTCTCTTGCGTGCTCTCTCTCTCTCTTGCGCGCTCTCTCTCTCTCTTGCGCGCTCTCTCTCTCTCTTGCGCGCTCTCTCTCTCTTGCGCGCTCTCTCTCTCTTGCGCGCGCTCTCTCTCTCTTGCGCGCTCTCTCTCTCTTGCGCGCACTCTCTCTCTCTTGCGCGCACTCTCTCTCTCTTGCGCGCACTCTCTCTCTCTCGCGCACTCTCTCTCTCTCGCGCACTCTCTCTCTCTCGCGCACTCTCTCTCTCTCGCGCACTCTCTCTCTCGCGCACTCTCTCTCTCTCGCGCACTCTCTCTCTCTCGCGCACTCTCTCTCTCTCGCGCACTCTCTCTCTCTCGCGCACTCTCTCTCTCTCGCGCACTCTCTCTCTCTCGCGCACTCTCTCTCTCGCGCACTCTCTCTCTCGCGCACTCTCTCTCTCTCGCGCACTCTCTCTCTCTCGCGCACTCTCTCTCTCTCGCGCACTCTCTCTCGCGCGCACTCTCTCTCTCGCGCACTCTCTCTCGCGCGCACTCTCTCTCGCGCGCACTCTCTCTCGCGCGCACTCTCTCTCGCGCGCACTCTCTCTCTCGCGCGCGCACTCTCTCTCTTGCGCGCACTCTCTCTCTCTCTTGCGCGCACTCTCTCTCTCTCTTGCGCGCACTCTCTCTCTCGCGCTCTCTCTCTCTCGCGCGCTCTCTCTCTCGCGCGCTCTCTCTCGCGCGCTCTCTCTCGCGCGCTCTCGCGCGCTCTCGCGCGCTCTCGCGCGCTCTCTCTCGCGCGCTCTCTCTCTCTCTCTTGCGCGCGCTCTCTCTTTTGCGCGCACTCTCTCTTTTGCGCGCACTCTCTCTTTTGCGCGCACTCTCTCTTTTGCGCGCACTCTCTCTTTTGCGCGCACTCTCTCTCTCGCGCGCACTCTCTCTCTCTCTCTCTCTCTCTCTCTCTTGCGCGCACTCTCTCTCTCTCTTGCGCGCACTCTCTCTCTCGCGCTCTCTCTCTCTCTCGCGCGCGCTCTCTCTCTCTCTCGCGCGCGCTCTCTCTCTCTCTCGCGCGCGCTCTCTCTCTCTCGCGCTTCAAGAATCTGGACACCGACATCGCGGATTCAGTTGAATTTTCCAACATTTATTCGCTAAGTTGCTGTGCCGTTATGGGTTTCGACAGGATCCCCTGTCTTACTCATATATATCTCAAAATCCTCCACACACTTGCAACCTCCTCTAGGCGAAGAGAGAGTAAACAGACACCCAGGGAATACTTTGGCAAGGTGTTTTATTGCTTCTCACTCCTACCTTTGACACGTTTCGGGCAGCAAGTGCATTGATATATATATTATATATGTAAATAATTTCTATGCATCCTCAGAATGCCACATAAATAGTGCAGAAAGGAAATGGGGAGTGCTGAGTAGTTCCTAATATTTAGATGGAGATCTTCTCCTTTGTATGGAGCACATCTTAAACACCACCAACACTGTACCTGCTCATCTCAAATATCTGTTTTTCAAGCAGAAATTTGTAATCATCGAGCAAGCCTTATGTCCCTCATGCTGGTCTAACAAAAAAAAAGTGACAAAGGCATTTTATCATTTACAGGCACAGTATTACAGTTTTGGCTTGGTAGAACACCATCCTTGCCAACTTGGAATAGGTAAAAGTAGCTCCTGCCACGTTTTGTCGCTATGACAGCCTGTTAAAGAAGCATAGTTTTGACCAGACACAAGGGAGCACTCCGTAAAAGTCACAAAAATGTCCTTGCAGGGTGGGAATGCTACATAAATTATGAAAAATCCAAGTAGTACTGGGTGCTCCCTTGTGTGTGGGCCAAGCTATGCTTCTCTGACGAGCGAAACGCATGTTCAGAGCTGGACGTTTCCCCAGAGTTTTTCTCCATGTCCCATATATGCGATGGTTGTTGTTGGAGGTGATTGCTAACTGTTAAGCAGTCTACATTTCCATGTTGCTGTGAAAGCTGCTGTAGTGTCTTGCCACACTCCACTCACAATCACTTAAAAATACGCTTTCTTCAAAAAGATGCAAACGTTAGTTTATCTTGACTGTTTTTTTTCCCTCTCCAGCTGCCTGGTGTGAGCCAGGAAACTCTGAGGCACAGCGGGGTCGGAAGAGCCGTGATGTACCTTTACAAACACCCTAAAGAATCTAGACCCAACAAAGATTTGGCCGGAAAGCTTATCAGTATGTAATGTTAAACCTGCACTTCCATATTTTCAGTTCATCTCCTGCCCACTTCTGACTGAATTATTTTTAAATCTACTTTACTGTTCTGGATTATCTCTTCAATTCCCCATTATGGAAGCTTACAGATGCTTTGTATTTTGTGAGTGATGTATGATTCCCAAAATGTTTTTCGCAGCTCCTTTTGTCCATGTTTTATTGTATCCCTTCCTCATCTCGATCCTCCTTTCCACATTACAAGACTACTTGCCTTCTATTCCACCTCTGTCCTTGCGGAAACATTTACTTCCTCCATTCATCTAAAAAAATAAGAATAGTTATAGTAGGTATGGTCGCCTTGGTAGCTCCTTCACCAGATAAAAATGTTGTAGTTGACATTACTCCCTGTTCAGATGCAACCAATAGATAATTTTGGATCCTGTCTACCAGAATGAGTTCTGGTGATCCAGGTTCTGGACCAGGCGTTTCCTCCTTTGTCATATTCACAGGCGATTTGGCACTACTAAAACTTGCTACCTAAAACCTATATTTCTTCAGGAGTCTTGGGGCCCCCGTGAAATCCGAACTCTAACCTCATTGGTAGATTGTATATGCTGGAAGTGCTGCCTTGTCAAAAGGCTCTAGTCAGTCCCACATCATGCTTTTTCAGAGATATATTTACCTTTTGTTTGCAGAGCATTTCGCACAAGAAGCCCTCTTACAGGCCAATTTAGATCTCCTTTGCAATTTCATAATCTCTTAGCTACTGCTGAAACCAGTGTTAAAATTCTGGACTAGTTAGCTATTCCTTCTCTATTTTACCACTCTGTAGTAAATTTGATGTACTGTATTTATACTCTTCTTGTTTACTGGGAGGCACTGTTCAATCCTCTGCACCAGCTTCCTGTGTTTGCTGCCTCATTCCTCTACACAAGACATCCCTATATGCTGATGTCTTCTCCCAACACTGCCCTGCACTTTTTCTTAATCACATTTGTACAAATACAGCCCCTCATCTTATTTGTTCTTTCCTTTCTGCTTTTATCTGTACAATCTTCCAGTGTCTTCACTCCCAAATACCATGCAGTTATATTCATAGGCGTTCCACTTCTTTCCATGTTTGTTTTCTCTCCTTGTTACTTGGTAAGTGACCCCTCTATGCTACTCTGCTGGTGTCCCTGCTTTGAACCCATCTGATAAGTATTCACTCTCCTTTCTTCAGATGAGTGGTCACGGCCCATATTTGGGCTGACTTCAAACTACAAAGGGATGAGCCGAGAGGAACGGGAACAGCGAGACCTTGAACAGATGCCCCAGCGTAAAGGTTTGAGCAGGTTGGTGTTTTTAGCAGTAGAATCATCAGGCACTTTGAGATGCCTTACTCTTTCTGCTATTGGGGTGTGCTCTTGGTGTTGATCTGTTTGATTAGAAGTGAGATTGCCTGCATCCAAGTATTCATATGTGTTTTTTTCCCCTGTATATTGACAGTGTTGGTGGTCAAACACCTCGCAGAGATTTGGAGAAGGTGCTGACGGGAGAAGAAAAGTAAGTGCTGCCACTTTGAAAAGCTTTCGTTCTTTGCAGTCCCCATTTACATGTTATTTGAACACGTTCTCGTGCGTGTATGTGTGCGTGTGTGTGTATGTGTGTGTGTGTGTGTGTGTGTATGTATATATATATATATATATACACACACACACACATATATATCTACAGCATATAATGTGTTTTGGGGCACTAGGGATTACTGCCTTGCTTTCCTCGCTTTCCCTTAAACAGGCTAAATGTTTCATAAATATAGCTAAAAGAGTGGTTGAGAGGGGACACCCCAGCTTGTACCTCTGGTGATCTTTATCTGATACGAGGCTCTACCATTTAAGACTTCAGACACGAACGACTCCTCATAAATCACAGAAATTGACCTTATGAGCTGGAGCGGAAAGCCCATTGCTGTCAAATCTTTGAATAAAGCGCCCACGGTTAAATGCCTTTTCTTCACCATCTATGAACAGTTTTGCAGTGTAATCTCGCTTACTGAAAAGTGAACTACAGTTTCAGCTAGATAATACATATTGAAATAAAGTTGACATGTGGGTATAAATCTGTTCTGGTCATAGCTTGCTGAGCTCGAAATTACCCTAGCCATTCTTACTGCTATAATCTTCATAAGGATGAGATTCTCATTTCTGGTTCAGGTGCCTTGGCTGTGGAGAATGAGGGCTGTGGGAAGATGAAAGATGATGACTCAGTGGCTGATCACTCATGGCACCTTTCAGTACTGTTGGCAGCATCCACTTGGGCCTACAAAATTCCAGTGACCTACATTCTTTACCAGAAGTGGGCATTTCCAACCTTTCTAGTCCTGCTTCAGAGGAGGTTTAATCTTTTACAACATTCCTTGGAAGGCAGTAGAGGACTTGGAATAGACTTTGCCATTTCCTGAATTGAAGTTGTACCTTCTAATGGAAATCTTGCAGTCCCTCACTGCTTCTGCAAAACCCTTCATTCTGTTTAGTGAGGCTTACCTAGATGTTATTGTGACTGCATGTGACAAACCCTTGTCGGGAATGGCAGTTCACAGGCAGATTTACAGATGCCTTAGGCCTCCTCCGGGTGACTTACGCCTACCCATCACCAGATGATCTAGTGGTTCAAACATCTTTAAAGCAGAGCCCCACTGATTTTTCCTATGCCTCCCTAGACATGGAATCCAGGGAGCTTGATGCCTTGGGTCACAAAGTTTTTGTCCTAGGTAGCTTGGCCCTCTGTACACTAAATGCTGCCTGCATTTTAGTCTGATACATCCATGCCTTTCGGAAACTGGCAAAATGTATGATTGTGAGTCTCCTGGTCCTACAAATATCAAATGTGATCCTAAAGTGTGTTTCAAAAGTGATCCTAAAGTGTGTTTCTGACTCTGTGTACACCGGTGTAGTCCATGGTACAGGTATCATGCTGTGTTGGTATGTTTGGATATAATCCACTGTATTCTCAGATGTCGTCCAGGCTATGCTCAGAAACATGCCCTTTTATGATGAAGGGCTATTCGGAGACTACAACCCTTTATTGGAACATTCAAAGAATAGAAGGTCTGTGGCTTGTGCCCTGTGCCTGGTCTCCCCTGCACGGCAATTTCATCAACAGTATCAGAAATGTCATGATTTTTGTAGGGCTTTGCAGTCCAACAATGGCAGCTGTCCCAGCCCATCCAAACCTCATAGCAGTTAAATCTCTCCTTTCAATGCAGGGATGGATCGAGAGACCATCACTAAAAGCAGCAAACTCAGTCCCCTCCATCCTCTATAGGATCTTCTGCCTCTATGCCCCTTCTATTCCCCCCCCCCATACCACCCCCCGCTCCCTTTCACAACATTATCTTCTGTTGGGAGGGTGTCCCTTTTGTAACTCTGTGGGTGGTGATCATGACATACCATTGGGTGATCCAGCTGGGGCTATGTCCCTCCCTTTGTAGTCTTTCCCCACCCTTACTCTCAAGCCGCTCCCCTTCTTTCAGAATGTGCTCTCTGGCTCATGCCTCAAAACTGATGGTAGAAGTCCTGGCTTTGCTAGATAGAGCGTCCATTGAAGTGGTGCCTTTGGGAGAGAGTGACACAATTTTACTCTCTTCTTGGTCTTCAAGACGGATGGAGCCTGAGGACTAACCTGGTCCTTCACCAGTTCATCCAGGAGCAAAGGTTCAATATTCTCAACCTAGCTGTCTAACAGCTGGGTTGAGAGGTTTAAAGTGCACATGTCTGGCTGGCCATTGCAAGACTGCTGGCCAAAGAGACATATGCACTTTATACAAGTGCAAAAGACAGCCTACCACCCACCCTGATGCTGCTGCCATTCAGCAGGCCTAGCCCTGACCTGACACTCAGTTCGGGACAAGGTGACGAAAAATAAAATGGTAATGGATTAACTTCATTCCAAATTTATTTTTTTGTCTCTGGGGGCATTTCAGTGGGGCGACGCTCCTCCGCTATAATGGAGGAGCCTCCCCTGCCTGGGTTTTACATCAACATCCAGAAGTCGTTCCCCCCGCCCCCCCCCAATTTTCTTGGTGGGGTGCTCACTACCTTTTTTAAAGGCCTTTTGTTTTACTCCGAGGACTTGGGATATTAGGGCAATGATTCCAATGTGAGTTACTCAACTTTGATCCTGGTCCTGCACACTTTCTACTGGATTGTTCCCCAGGAAATTACCTTCAAGAACTGCTGAATACGTTCCTGCTAATCCTGCTTTTATCCAGAGTACCGCGAACAGTGCAGGAGGTTTGGGGGCAGCAGATTCTGATCTCTGCTGGTTAAGCGAGCAGAATCTGGTATGCTAATCTGTTGCCACTCAGCTTCCTCTGCCCCTCCTACAAAGTGTACCTGCTTTTGCAGCAGGATTTGTTCTTCCACCCTAATCCCCAGACAGTGCTGCTGCACAGTTAAAGATTGAGTGGTACCAGCTAGAATCCTTTGTCCTTCCTGTTTAGGTCACATATATCATCATGGCTTGGTGAGGCTTCCCACAAAATCTGTGTACTCAGGCTGCTGAAACAATGTTGTGCAGCGGTGAGTCAGATGGCATTATTCCTTTTATACCTCACCTGTACAACATTGTCCCTTGCATAGGAGGTTCTGGTGGTGCCTACATTTAAAGGCCACTTGGCAGCTGTCCGAGTTCATGTAGCTTCCTGAACAATATCCCCTGTTTAAATAACCACTAGTAATGTATTTTCTGAAGGTTTGCTCTACCTGTTACCATCCTCCCCATTTATTGTTCTTCATTGGGGTTCGAACCTTGTTTTGACTTTTATTTATTCATTATTGAGGTATTGCTCATATGGACCACAAGACATGAAAAGACCGTACAATCGCAACGGGGGGCACTCTAAGCCTGTAACCCAAAATGTCATAAGTTACTGAACCTTGAGGACATTATTGGGTCATGAAAGATGAGGAAGTTGGTCAAAGAAACTGTGCCAAGGGGATAGATTGCACGGTGTGCAATATCATGAAGTAAATCAGCTGTTTAATTGTTATCTAGTGCAAAAACAATCAAGGTTTGATCATATTTTGATAAATAGAATGCCACTCAAATAGGCATGTTCTCACGCATCACACTCAAGGTGCAGTGCATTCCTGTAGCAAATTGTGCAACAGAACGCATGCGCCAATTACACTTACAGACGACCGAGGTGAAATACTTGAAAAACAAAATAAGATGACATTTCTTTTTAGATTTGAGTATCTTGGATCAGATCTGGCACCTACATTCTTAGCCATGGGAACTGAAACAGGGAACTGGAGTCATCCTGTCCATACCTTGCTGGATCTGGAGGTGGAATCTGGTCCTGTGGCCAGAAATCCTGTGTTGTGCAGTTCATTTTTTAGGAATTTTACAATCAACCATTCCTTAATAGCAGAAAAGCACTACCCATGCATCCGAAGGAATAGGTGGACTGATAGTTGGATCTGCATTTTAATTGAGTATAATCTACGCAGGAGAGTACCTGAAGCCCAAAAGTATGTAGAAGTTATGGGGTTGTATCTAAAGACTGAACAAAATGAAGGAAGAGTGATGACTTTTGAAGGATCCCACAAGTAAGTGATAATGCTGGAAAGTGATGAAAGGGCGATGTATAACTGTGAGAAAGTGGGTTTCTGTTGCAGTAACCCCCCCCCCCCCTTTTTGCCTAATAGCTGATGCACTTTTCCTTGTTGTGCCCTGGGCTCCTGCCAATCAGGTGCCCAGGGCCTGTGTTCCTTCCCTAAAATACAAACTCCCAATTGGCAAACCCTGGCCACATGTCAGCCCCTAGTAAATGGTACCCTAGGTACCCAGGGCCTTGTGACCAGGGAAGGCCTCTAAGGGCTGCAGCACTCATTGTGCCACCCTTAGAGGCCCTGTACCCTTACACACACACACTGCCTTTGCAGGCTGAGTGTCTGGGCGCAGGACAAAACAAAGAGTCGACATGGCACACATCTCTGTGTGCCATGCCCATCACCTACACTGCCAAGGCATATGTCAGCCACCCCTCTGGCTGGGTGCCTTATGCCTATGGTGTGGGCACAGGAGCAGGAGCCCTGTGCCCCTACAGTACCCAGGTCCATTCCTGGGCACTGTAAGTACAGTGCTGCCATTTACAAGTACATGGTGCTGAGAGCTCGTCAAACACGAGCTCCACAGCACCATAATGGCAACACTGAAGACTGGGAAGTTTGGTATCAAACTTCTCAGCACATTAAACCCACACTGATGCCAGTGTGGGATTTAATGTACTAAGCACCCCAGAGGGCATCTTAGAGATGCCCCCTTACAGCTAACCTACAATCCACGTCTGCTCTGAGGCTGCCCAGGCTGCCACACCGCAGACACGTTGCTGGACCCCTGGGTGGGAGAGCCCCTGCTCTCCCGGGCCTGCAACAATGCACGTCCTGGGTGAGGTGATAAATCTCCTCCCCCAGGATGAGCTAAGGGAAGCTTCAAAGGCATGCCGCCTCTTGGAGATTCCCCAGGCCTCTGCAACCCCCCACTCTGGAGGGAAGCTTGGCCGGAAACCCCATACAAGGACAGGGAATGTGCCAGCCTGCCCACCCCACCCCTCAGGTGGGGGAGGCGAGGTGAAGCACATCTCCGGGCTATCGCCATCTTGAAGATGGGGGGCCCTACCCTATCAGGATTAGGCTACTGCCCCCCTCCCACAGGAGAGAGGCAGGATAGGGGGTGTACCCACCCCAGGACAAGGACCCATTGGTCCCTGGCCTTCACCTACCTGTAACGCCCCTAAATCTAGTATTTAGGGGCACCCTGAACCTTCCTTCGACAGATCCCAGATTTGAAACTACAAGAAGAGCAAGAAGAACAAAGACCTGCCCTGCAGCTGCTAAAAAGAGGAAGACACCAACTGCTTTGGCCCCAGCCCTACCGGCCTGTCGACCCTCGAACCTGCTCCTGCTCCAGCGCGGCATCTCTTGTGGCCAGCAACCTCAAAAACCCCGGAGGACCTGGCTACCTTTGAACTCTGATTCCCTGGGACTCCCATGAGTAGAGGCTCTACTCAGAAACCTATCTCTAACCCCTGGCAGCAGCCCGGAACCGCGAACCCAGCACACTCTGCACCAGCCAAGCCTGGCCAGTGCCGGAGTGAACAAAGACCCTGAGGACGACCCCACGGCGACTGTGACCCCGAGTCCGGCACCCAAGGACCCCCCTCGACATTCCTGAAGAAGCCTGCAGCCTCAGAACCAGGTGCCCCCCCCAACCGCGATCAACAGAGGGTAAGATTTCCCGACACCAAAAGGCACCCCTGCAAGCGGCGCCCTGCGGCCCCCTGTGCCCAATCCCGGGGTACCCACCTAACCTACAACTACCCAACTTACCTCTCGAAGTGGTGGTGGCACCTGAAGCATCCTCGTCCCCGAGCTTGCAGCCTTTTTCCTAACCGGAACATTCCCATTGATTTCCATTGAGCGCCCGAGGGCTCAAAAGCACCCTGCACCCAGCCGCCCGAGTGGCCCTGGCAGTGCACTCTCTACACTAACCTACTGCCCCACTTGCCCTGAGTAAGTGACCAGGAGCCCAGCTCCCACAGCCGCGTGGCTTGCCAGACAGCAGCCACCAACCAAGGCCCCCCTATCCCTCATAGGATAACATTGGGCCTAACTCTCTCTGCACCCGGCCGTCCTGAAACCGCTGAGGGTGAACCAACTGTACCTACCTGACACTGGGGGACCCCTGAGTCTATGCCCGGAATTTCAACTCTGCCAGTCGAGTACTTACCCTTAAACCGCTAACTTCATTTTCCTCATAGGGTAACATTGACTGGCTTTTTCTTCAGAAATCTTCTAAGTGTGAACTTTTCAAAACTGCAAATATTCACCAAAAATCAGCCAAGTGACAAAAACGAATTTACTCACCTGCTCCTAGGTGAGCTCCCAGTGCTGGATCTTGGTGCCCAGCCCTGACTCTGAAAAGTGTCCACAACTATACTTACCTCTAACTCATTTTTCTCCCATAGGAAACCATTGTCTGCTTTTCTGTGAAATTTCTTCTAAGTGTCTACTTTTGCAAATTTGAAATATTCTTTTAAAATCGTACCATTTCTGCAAACGAAATTACTTACCTGTTTTTGATAAGGACCCCAGTCCTGGGTCTAGGTGCCCAGTCCTGGATTACTAAAGTAACGATAAAGTACTCTACCTGCAATTTGAATTTCTTGCCATAGAGATCCATTGAATGTTTTCTTTGAAATATTTTCTGAGTGCTAACTTTTGAAATAGCTAAATATTATTTAAAAATCATTACAGTTATTAAGTCGACTTTCATCACTTGATTCTGAATACTGACCCCAGGCTGGTTCTAGGAGCCAGACCTGGAATTCCAAAAGTAATCTGAAAAGTAATTTATTACAAATAACCTGAATTTACCATTGAGCTCAATGCATTGTTATGTTTAGGAAATAGGATTGTTTATTGCAACCAACTGTGACTGTTTACACAAATTTATTGCTTAAGACAAAAGTATTTATATTCAACCTCTCATTCTAAGAAAGTATATTTTTACCCCCTTTGTGGTTCTAAAAATAAAACAAGCATATATTTTATATATATAAACCATTGGCCTAGAGTTCAGTTATTGAGTGTGTGAAACCATTTGCTGACTGAGTGTGTACAATAAATGCTTTACACTGTCCTCTGGTACTGCCTTACTGCTCGACCAAGCTACCACTTTTGAGAGTAAGGTCATACGCTACTTCCCCTTCTTGCTCCTCTCCTCTCCTTTGGAGGTTCAGGTTCTAGCGCCGGGACACCCCTTCGGGGGTAGCTGTGCGCTCTACAAACGACATAAAATAAAATAAATAAAATAAACTTTGACCTCTATCAGCCTCTGGGGGACTGTGGACTCTGTACACCCTGTACCTATTAGGGAACAGTATATACAGAGCCACTTTCTCACAATAACCACCTCAGATTCAACCATTATAAGGCAGGCCTTTTTGCCTCATAGCTGCAAAATGGAACACTAGGTTGATATGCTCAACTGAATCAAATGCAGCAGAGAGATCATGCATGTGAATCTCAGCCTGTACACTGTGGTCTCAAGACAGGCACAGCTAATCAAGTGAAGGCAGCCCCCGGGATTAGCTCTGTCCTGTGTCTGTGACGTGATTCTGCCTGGGCCACCCTAAGAGCTCCGGATATTCTAAAAAGTGGAATAGGCGTTTTGGCCTCATATTTTTCCATTTGGCGGGTAACAGTCAGTTATGCCTAACACTAATCGTGTCCACTGGATCGGAGGGGTTTTATGTACAGGGGCAATCAGTCCTATCAAATGTTGAACAGAGCCACTTGCCATTGACCAGTTTGATAACTCTCGGTATGGTCTGCAAGTGCTGCTCCCTGCTCGTAGTCTTGAATTTTACCCAGAATGTATAAGCATGCTTTATCATTGGTCTCCTTCCGCTGTGGAACGGTTGTGCTCAAACCAATGAGTTACGTGGTAGCACTGAATAATATCAAATTATTTGTAAGAGAATAGGAGTAGGGTGGTTATTTTACGTTAAAAATATCTGGAACAGGAGCAAACCCAATGATGAAGCATGCCACGAAGGTGCAATCCTGGTGGGTGGCGGTTCTACGTATATAAATAAGCATTTTTGCTTGTTTCAAAAAGTCCCAGTTCATGTGGTAGAGTAGGGCTTTCTAATTTCGGTATAGTTTGAGGAGGATGAGCCCGCCTCTACTCTCCCTCTTATTTGTACAAGTATGTCCTAATAGGTCAGTTAGCAAAATAAAGAATTGCTAAAGGACCTTCCTAATTTAAATTAATCAGGCTGTATATAGAGACAAACTGCTATTGGCTACATTCACAAGGATGGTGGCCTACATGGAACATCAGACCACTTTTCCTGTGAATGTTTTCCAGAATTATTCAGTTTTTTTAAGGAGCCAGAGCCACTCAAAGGAAACAGGACGGTCTAAAAACAATTACAGAAGGAAAAGAAATCTAAAGCAGCCCGCTTATCTTTTGTAAATCAATTACCAACCACACTTGGGAGTTGCTAACATATCGATAGATAGCTTGCACTGAAATTACGATTGTAATCCATTGATACGCAGGGTTCTGATTCATTACTTGCCCAATACATGACCTTTACAATTCGCGAATCTGGAATCATTTCTAAACCCATTTAGTGTTTCGAAAAAGCTTTCCGAATTGCTAAATGGGTTTAGTGGATTAGAAAAATCTTTTTACTCGTCCCAAACACTGATTGAGCAAATCAGAGGGTTTGCGAGTGGTAAAATGGTTTGTACATCTGGTCCAGGTTACTTACAAGATGGTCTCTTTACCTTGCTACCACAATCTAGCACCAGTGCGACCATCCAGAGTATCAAAACCTTTAAACATTTTTAAGGATAAATCATTTGTTTCCGGTTTCGTGCAGTAATGTTTGTGCTGCATACAATAAAAGATACTTAATCTTTCATCACTGATTTAACGTATTTGTTTTACAGCGGTCATTTGGAGTGCTACTTTTCAGAGTGCCGGGTTGTTTCATCATTTTAAATGGGTGTTTTAAGAAGTGTTAATGTATATAAGAGATAAAAACACTGGATTGACCGAACGTTTATTTTGCCACTTTTGATGTGAATGTTTTTTTTTCTAGAGCCTTGCGCCCCGGTGAGCCAGGCTTTTGTGCTCGTGCCAGAGTTCCTGTGCCCTCCAATAAAGATTATTTGGTCAGGCCAAAGTGGAATGTGGAAATGGATTCCTCGCGGGTAAGTGCTGACAGTTTGCGATGCTAAAACCCAATGTGCGGCACCCTTCAGGTTCTTCATTATTTCGTTGTTCAGCTCCATGTTTTGTTAGCGTCTCAGAGGACAGTTTTACCATGTCCTTGTGATTGCTTCCTATATTTATTCATGCTTCCTGTGTTTTGTACCCCCTAGTTACCAATGACCATTAACCATCAATTTTATTCTCTCTGATAGCAGCGATTCCTTAAAAATGTCTACAAAAATATTCCTGCAGCTTTTGGGGGTTTCTCACCTCTTTTAAAACCAGGTATGGTTTTCAGATGGACCAGCATGTTTGAGCCCCTTAATCCATGTTTGAAATAATTTGCTTTCACTTTCGTTTTGGTTTATTTTTGGTGTCCCCGGATGTTGTGCGACATAATCTCAGAATTCAAAATTGAGTTACAAGACATTTAGCTCAAAAACAGAAGCCAGGATTAAAATATCCTGTACTGTGAAACAAAATATCACTTCATTTCTATCCAAGTTTTCGTCTTTGGAAGCATAAGACTCTAATTAGATTTGTAGTAATTTCTAGGATAGCGCCTGGCTCAGACATGTTTAACCACTATGTACATTGCCTGTCCTAATACTGTGAACCCAAATAGCAGTGAATAGTGCCACTTTTTAGGCTAAAGACCCTTCACTTTATGAAGCTAGGCAGGGGAGCTGAAAGAATAAGCAGAGCAAAGGACTATCCGTTGACTAACCTTTTCCTCTGAAAAGGAGTTTGTTTAGCAGATTCTTCCCAGATTTATAACCTTAGACCAGGCTTCTCCAATGAGTAGCTTGTGAGCTACTGGTAGCTCTCCAGCTACCAGTGAGTAGCTCTCCTGTGTGCAGTCCAGTTAACTAAATTAGAACCTTTTGCTTGGTTGAATTGATATATGTATACCAGAATTGAAGTGTGTATCAGATGAAAATGCGTATAATTTCCAAATCCAATAATTTCCAAAAGATATTTAAAGCTGATATTGGAATGAGAAATCATGTAACACTGGAAGAGGTATTAGTAAAAATATTACCTTGGTATTTTTGTTTTGTTGCCAGGGGGCATTGCAGCTGTGGCTATTACGTATTACCACTGTCGAGGCATTCCAAATTCATGAAGCCTTTTATTACATTACTGCTGGAAATCCTGCACTGATGTGATCATGGCTGGTAATCTTGCAGAGAGTGGCCACTAATATAATCTTGCCTAATGTGTGCAACACAAATAACATTAGTAGCGCAGCATGATTTTCATTGAACATAAGTAACTCTTATTAATGAAGAGGTTGGAGACCCCTGCCTTAGAATCACTTCCCACCACCAGGCCAAACCTTGCAAAATTTTCAAACTTCGTTTTCTATTTTTTCAAACATGTTTTTACGTTTCACTTTATTTTTTCTTCAGAATGCATGTAGCTAGCAATGCTACAAAACACATACTTTAGAAAAAGTGCCTGTCTCTTTAAAACCACTTTCTATCATTGATTGGAATTATTATTTCAGCGATAAGCCTGTAGTCTATTTATTTTACTTCAGTCCTTTTTTCAACTTGACAGAGCAAGGTCATGCTTCGCACTTTGTGTTTTACACAGTGGAGTTTTTCAAATTTAGGTGTGTATTTTTTCACTCTGTTGCCATTTTTCCGGTTATCTGTTATCATTATGCATTATTTTGAGGTAAGTATGGTGTTTTTGTCCCTGAGACAATATGAGCTCTTTCAAATATTGCAGCCAATGTAATGGCAAGCTGAGAGTTGAAGATGGACATTTAGGGTGATTCCTGATAGTGACATCTTCATCTGCAAATATTGTTTGAGAATTAGACCACAAACCTTCCTGTAAATTTAGCTGAACCTTTCTTGTCTCAGCATTCAAAGGGCTCCGGCCTTCCTAAACCTTGCCAGTTTTCAAATGCCTTGTTTGCGTGCATCAGACCTGTAATGGATCCTCCCCACGCTAAAGTGTCAATGAAGAATCATTTTCCTCCTCTACAACTTAATTGAAGCCTACACTTCTCTGGTAAGGATAAGGTTGTGCCTGCCTCTCCCCCGTCATCCCCCCCCCCCCTCCCCCCCAGTCTCTCACTTGGTGCTCTTTGGCACAGAAGCTCAAATTGATGCTAGTTCTGTCAGCATTATGGGGTGTTTTGGAGAGGAGTGATACCCATGCCTAGGGTTCAGTTTGTTTTTTAGTGCAGAGATCGCTCAGCAGAAGGGAAACCTTTAAAGCCAAGCAACATGCAGCTGCCGCCTTACAGACAGGAAGATGTGAGTCATGATGCTTTCACGATATTGGGCTGGGGCCTGATGAGGATAATGAAAGGGAAGTGTAGGAAGAGGAGGAGGATGATGATGATGATGCCTCCACCAAAGACCAGTGGTTCCTTGAGTCTGCCAGAAATCTGAGTAGAAACCTTTAAGATGTCTCCTTCCCCTCCAGGGGATCTCCACCTGATTATTTTGTTTGCTGCTTGATGAGAAGCAAAGGTGGATGCTCATTTATATACCATCTCCTATTGACATCCTGCTTTTCTCTATGGTTGTCCACAATTCTCATGATAACGATGACCATATATATTTTCAATTCCAAGGCAAGGTCATCCTGACCACTTTAACAGTGTATATCATTATTTATTTCTGTCTGGTTTGCTACGCAAATTAATTCAAAGTCAGGGGTTAATGCCCATCTAGGTATCTTGAATTGGGTATTAAAAACTTGTCCCCGAAAAAAGGTAGAGTTGGGTAAGTAATAAAAGGACCCTAACTTACACGATGGGCATCTACAACTTGATCACATTTTCTGACTTCTCTTTCAGTTTGCGATATTTCTGGAAGCAATACAGAAATTAAATAACATTCTGTGGTGCTGTGATTTAGCTGTACCGCAAGTCATACTGGAGTGAAACTCAGTGATTGCAAATTCACTGTTGAGCCCCCAGACAAAATTCCGAGCTACTTAGCTCAATGTTTGCCCTAGCCTGTTCCTTGTCTTTTTTAGGAGTCAACCCTGGTTCTCAAAAGGCTTACACTAAAGTTTGTGGAATCATTTGCGGACCCATCTCGTTCAGGACCATCCCTAATCTCTCTGGCCCAATTCCCCAAGGATCAGCCTGATTACAACTTTGACGAATCTGGTAGATCTTACCCAATGCTCCCCAAATCTGTGCCTCAGCACTTCTTAGTAAAATCCTTTGACTACTTAGATGCTGAACCATTTGTGTCTGACACTGCTCACAACACCAGAACAACCTCAGCTCTTTATTAGCAGAAGTTATGTGAGTGGCGAGAGAAAAAGTTCGAACCCCGCCGACAAGGAACTGTTCCTGGCAGAGCCTTTCTCTAGAGCACGAGGATCCGGTGAACTGGAGGAGATCTTTGGCTCAATTTCTGATGTCCTAGACGTACCCAGTGGGGAACATGGGCACACAGAGGACGACAATTTGTTGGCTTATAGCCTCTTAACTCATTATCATTCGAATGTCATTTTTTACCTCAAATAAAATGCTAATATTCTTCACTGGAGGCAAAATTCCTTGCTTTCCTTCTGAGGAAGTCTGTTCTTTTACGTCTGTAGTTTGGAAAGCAGCGAAGGTGCTGGATTTGCAGTTGCTGACTGCCAAGCCCAAACCCAACATCCAGATGGAAATTTTGCAGCTGTCATGGCATCCCCATCACTTATGATGGTTGGACCTGCATTGGCAGTCTGGATAATCCCTTCTCTGGCATGTCTGTCCACGGATGGATTGTATGGCTGCCAACCTAAGCCCTCGCTGTCTGATCAAAAGTTTTTATCTACACATCCTTCCCCATAGAGCTTGCTGGTACAGATCTGATCAACTAAGTTGGACCCTAATATCTTTCTTACTACTCCTTCAGACCATAAATCGAAATGATTTTGCTCAATGGAGTGAAACGGTTTTCATGTCAGACAGTTAAGCCCTACTCCCAGTCAATGCAATTTGCCTTCTTTTTTGCTATACCTACGTCTTGTAGAAATTAGCAAGCATGGCCCTTAGTAAGCTCATTTCCCCTCATGTAATAGCCCTTTTCTGATTTTGTGATTGATTAGTTTGGATGACTGCAGAATCTAAAAAGTAGTATAGATTCAGCTGACATGATAGATTGATCCATTGCTATGGCTGTCACTCGACGCGGTTAAACAAGGATTGATTAAGCAACCTACCTTTCGAAGGAGAGTAGCTTTTTTTAAAGCAGACTCCTCCCTTGAACGCTTCAAATAAAGTGCACACCACAGCTTGTTCTCCAGGCCTTCATCTACTATCCAAGGTCCTATATAATGGGTGAAAAGATGGAGCACATCTGATTCTTGTCACTCCAGATCCATATCATTTTACTAAGGAAGAGGAGAGACTACATAGACTGAAGAGTTAATCACTTATTTGAGGAATTCGCTGGATACCAGAATGGCACAGCAGTTACTCTGAGGAGGGGCGCTAGGCAGGGATGCCCCCTATCTCCATAGATTTTTTTTCTCTGATACTGAAGCCTCTGACATCCTGGGTTAGAAGGGATGTTGTATTAAGGGGATTGAAATGTGCCGAGGGACAAGAAGACCGGATATCCCTCTATGCGGACGATATCTTGCTTTTCCGAGCGAAATCCCTCCACAGAATATTAAATATCTTCACAAACTTCAGGATACTCCATTAACTGGTCTAAATCCGTGCTTTTCCCACTACACGGACCGATTCCCAGACTCCCTCTATGGTATACTGTGGAGGTGGCGGAGAATGGATTCCGCTATCTGGGAATCTATATCATCCAGAATCCTACCATAATTTATGCGAACAATCTTGTAGCCCCCCTGGTTCGACTGAGGAACGATGTGAAAACTAGAAAACTTTGCCTCTCTCCTTAGTGGTTCGCACGGCCCTTTTCAAAATGTTGGCGCGTCCCCGCTTACTATATATTTTACAGAATTACCCGATTAAAATACCAGAGTCTTATTTTAGAAGCGTTGAGTGACGTGATGACCCTGTTGTGGGATGGTAGGGGCCCTGCATAAGCTGACTAGGAGTTGGTACGACTGAGACATTGCTCTCCCGAATATACGCCTCTATTACTGGGCTTCACAGCTAGTGGTGGTGAACCACTGGATATACCGTCCCCCGCTAGACACGGCCTATCTCGTGGATAACTATCAGTTGGGATAAGAAGGCTACCTAGGTGCTCTCTATTCTAAGGCCAAGAGAGCCGTTTCTTTGGCCCCACGGCTCAAACCATAGCTATTTGGAAGCAAGCCAACCAGAAACTTGGCCGGTTGGATACTCTGACTCATGCCACCCCACTGTGGACGACCCAAAAACGTTGGATGCTGTGCCATCAACCTGGCTTCGACAGATGGGATACCATCAGTATTTTACCGTTGGTCACCTTTGGAAAAAGGGGAAATTGTGTCATTTGCACAACTAGCAAAAGACTATGCTTTGGCCGAAGGGGAGCTATTCCGTTATTTGCAAATCTGACATGCTCTTACTGTCGCCCTCTCAGCGATTGGGGGGAATACCAGAATCCTCCACCCCCCCTCCCTGGAGGATAGGTTACTCTCGGAACCACTGCTGAAAAAAGCAATATTGTTAACTTCTCGTTAGTTATACAGTAATCTGCCGGGCCCACTTATGGGCCTACGTGAACAATGGCAAGCTGACATAGGCACATTAGAGGACGAGGATTGGACTTCTGTCTCCCTAGAGAATCAGCTATCCCACTTAAGGTCTGACTCATCCAACTGAAGGTACTGCACAGATCGTATTTCACTGGGCCACACTTACGAAACTAGGGTGCAGGGGGAATTCAATTTGCCTTGGACAGTGCTCCGAGGAGGCTACACTATACCACACTTTATGGGAATGCTCCCACAGGAGAGTTCTTTAGGAGGAAGCCGCACATCATAGGCACATGGCCATTGGGAAGGATATCCAGCTGATACCGAGACTGGGGCTATTGAATATTTGGGAGGCCACAGATCTTACTGAAGTAGAACTACAATGGGTCACTTTGGGCTACACACTGGTCAAATGGGCAATTGCTATTCATTGGGGGATTGCTGATGTGACGAAGGCAAGGGGATGGGCTAAGGAGCTAGATAAATGCATGATTGCTGAAAAAGAGGTGTTTAAATCCAGTGATGACCTAAGAAATGGGATAAAAAATGGGCCAAATGGAACATTTAACGGGGGAGATATGCGTTTCTCCTACTGTGGATATGGGGATGCGAGAACAACAGAGAAATGGCCATGTTTGAATGAATGTATGTGGATGTATGAATACTATATGAGGACTATCATGGTATTATAAATGTCTTCTATGCCACTGATCTGGTGTTACTAGTGACTGCTCAGTTCTACAAAATAATAAAACCTCTTTTAAAAAAACAAAGAATGGCACAGCAGTGACCAAGCATACCTTTTCACATTGGATTACCCTTTGCGTAAAATCTTTTATGCCTTGGCCAGCAACGGTCCTCTATATGACATTTGTGCATACTCTTATAGAGCCATGGAAGATTCAGCTACTCTGACAAAAGGTGCCCCAGTGGCTGACGTTTCCTGGGTGGCCACTTGGCCATTTTTGTAATTGTGCAACTAATTACCGCCTGACAGCCCAGACGTAACTCAATGGATGCTGTGCCAGAGAGGTGTTGCTTGACTTCCTTAGTTAATTGACATTACTCTACTTCACATCTCGGGGTGTACCTTTAGGACGAGTTCATAAGGTGAGGACTCTGCTGGTAGAAGCATCCTTAGGATATTCATAACTTGAGGAGTCTGCAGGAAGATACATTAGCCACCTGAACTATTACTGAAGGTAAGCAACTTCTCCTTGGCTCCTGTTTGGTGTGATGTATGTCACATCTGTGTGTTCCGGATCTTTTGGGTAAAGTTCTCTTTGGAATGTTTATCCGCCAACTGCTCTTCAACCTGAGTAAGTCTGTTGAAGAGGAGACTCTGCAGCTTACTGATGTCTCCCCTGTGCTGTGGGTTTTAAATAGTCTTTTGGCTTTGTCTATGGACTCTACTACCTTCTGCTTTTAACCACCGACCTACAGAAGAACCAATGGGGTTTGTTGCCTCATAGTCCCAACGCTCTTTGTGCTGCCCCTTGAAGAGCTAATGCTCTGTTCCTCCAGTTGTGGAACCGTAACCAGCAAGCTAGCGAGTTTTGCCCATAGTTTTGCTTTCAAAGGCCTCCTACTGAAATTAATGGAAACAAATGATGGTAGTGGCCAAGCGAATGTCATCTTGTGACGCAGCATTTGGGCAAGTTCTCCTTTAATGCCACCTGGTAGCCATGTGCACAGTGTGGATCGCATTAGTGTGAGCTGTGTGCATCTGACGTGTGCCTTTGCTCATTGTTTTAAATAAAGTGTTCTTTTGCTATCTGCACTTTCCACCTCTTTAGAAGGGGGGTAATCTGCATACGTTCCTCCTCCTACACAAGCGTCCGTGAGTCCCAGTTGAATGCTCTTCAGCATCAAGCAGAGTAATTGCCAAATGCAGAGGTTGTGCAGTCTGTGAAACTCAGAGGTTTGTGGCTAAGCGATGTCTTTTCTGTGAAAAAAATCTATACTTATTTCGAGATACCAGGGAGGTGATTGCACTGCAGAGGTGTTTAGCTATCATGTGTGATAACAATTTGGAGTCTGCATTAAAATAAAAATAGGCCTCCCAGGCCCATTTTAAATTGTGCCCTTATAGTTTTTGAGACTATTTTCAATCCTAGCTACAGGCCAAAAGGATGGAATTAAACCCTTGGTTCTGATTTTGCATGGTACATCTACGAAGATCGAGGTAGGTTCTTGCAGGATTACTTTTTAGATTTCAATGACAAGAGACTTGGAACAGTGGCTTTCCCCCTGGCAAGTTTAATCTGTATTCCTCTCTCCTAATCTCCTGATGCAAACATTAGTTAATCCTCCCCCCTCCCCCCCCCCGCCCACTCCAAAATGCAGAGAGAAACCGTCACAACAGTACATAATCTGTTCAGGCACTGTTGAAGTATCAATTCTAACATGTAACCCAACATGTCCCCTAATACTACCTTTATTCCAAGATTTATTTGCAGGTATGGTGCTGCCAGAGATCATCTCTCCACATTTTGCTACCACATTCTGCCTTTAATCTCCAGCTATAGATATAATCTTTTCCCTTGATCTCTTTATGCTTTGGCAGCTCCAACAGTGAATGACTGGATTAAAGCCAGAGTATAAACTGTGAGTGTCTAGTAGATAAGTGGGTTCCGAGTTAATCTGCAAAGATTTCCTAACCTTATGAATGTAGACTGTAGAACCGTCCCTAAACAGTAATACTCGAGAGAAAGTGCAGATACCAAGGCTCACATCTTTTCCTCATGTTTACCATTACTTATCAAGTTTAAAGTAGATAATGCAATTAAAGGTGTCTCAGGGAATGGACAGGCTTCATACCAAGGGAGCTCTACCATCAAGTCAGTAAAATGTTTTGAATCTTCACATCCATCTGTTGAGTTCTCATTCTAGGGTCTTTGGTCTTCATGAAAGACTCTGCCATATCACTATTTAAGAACTAGAGAGGCATGAGCCTGGCCTTTCAGTCCTTCTTTCCTGTGCAGCCAGCATGTTGTATGTTTACATACTAGGAGGGAAAGAGGTAGAATGTCCTTTCCAGGAAAGACTAACAGCTCTGGTATCCGATCACACAGCACAATGTTAAGCTGTAAATCAAACACTTTCCAGGCATCTTAAACAAGGAGTCGAATATGCTTTGGAGACCATTAGCAGGAAAATGAGAGTGGCTACTGCATTCATATTTCAATTTTCTCTTTGTTTGACTCCTTGGCAGAGTTGCTCATGAATACAGTTGCTGCTGTGCGAAACAGAAAATTCAGACTATAGGCATCCATCAAGCCAAGTGCAAGATCCATTAGGAATGGTTTGTCCACAGCCTGATCATTGTTTGCCTTTCAACTATTTCTGTTCATACTAATAGGTCTCAGGGAACAGGAAATCAGGATCCTCATTGGTTTTTGTGTCCCCAAGTGGGCCATGTAGCTGTGATATCTGGATCTTGTGCAGATTTCATGTGGAAGACGGCAGACTCGTTTTGCTTCTTCTTGCAACTGCAAAATCTATCTGTTGGGTGGCTCGACTCCTGAAGTTCTCCAATAAGAATTTTTTCGTTGTCCTCAAAAAAACTTGTTGCCATTTTAATCACCATGCCTCTTTGATTTGCCAGGAGGAGGTGTTGGCCATAATCTCTTAGCAGTAATGCCAGGAAGTTTTCACAGAAACATGAACCCTATGTTAAAGTTTGAGTCTTTCATGACTTTCTTGAAAGTTTGAAAATAAATGTTCCTCCTGTTAGCAAGTCTGCCTTTGTGTGTGAGTTGGATGCAATTTTCTTTTTTTCTATCTTACATGGTCTCTGCATAAGTGTGATTTGAAAATCTTGAACTGGAAAATCATATTCTTGCTTACCATCATCTCTGGCTGCATAACCAGTGAGATTCATTCACTTTCCATTAAAGACCTGCTTATGACTTTCCATTGCAATAAGGTGTCTCTTAGGATTCGTACTGCTTTCCTACCAAAGGGGGTCTCTGCTTTTTAAATCAATTATTTAATTGGTGGCTATTTTTCAAATCCTGAGTCTCCAGCAGAGCATGTGGTTTATGCTTTGGCTCCAAGGAGAGTGGGAGATTTAGGCCACTCAATATAGTATCTCAGATTGTTTAGGCTTACAATGTCTTCATGCAGATAAAGCAATTCAACAAGACCGATTTCTTAAACTGACTGTAGATGGGTTGTTAATTGTATTCATCTGTATGATCCAAATGTTTAACAATCCCTCTGCCATGCTTGCGGGGTTTCTTGATACTAGGCAATGGGTACTGTTTGTTTCCACAGTTTTCCCCCTTGAGGCCTGGGCATACTTTTCTGCTCATTGCTGTTTGGATTTTTGTGGGAGGACGGATGCTTGAGCACAGTGTCCACCTGGAACATTTTTTTACCAGGTTGAAACGTCCACCAACAGCCTCCCTTTCAAAGCTTAGCACTGTTGTGAATTTGATTCTATGGTAATTAGTCTAAGAAGGATCCTTTCCATTTAAAGTTACTTACCTGTCACAAACTTTATTCAGCAATTAACCCTCCCAGATTTGTATTGGATCCCCTCATCCTACTGCATATCTTCTATTGTACAAAAGAGCCCGTAGGAAAGTAAATCGGCTTTGATTACTTATCTTCTAATCTCTCTACCCGATTACTGATCTTTCTACCTCAAAGTAAGAGTCTGGCACTCTTTCTACACAGCATGTTGTATGCGTTTCGGTAGCATTTTTCACTATCTGCATTTTCAAAACCCGTAGAAGTTTATAAGAAAATTTTCTTTTTGCACACAGTGGTAGGATAGCTCTGTCTAAACTATTGTTACAGATTGGTAATTTTCCCTTCTTCCGAAGTCCACTGTTAATTATCAACTGTACCCCCTACTGGTTCTGCTAGGTACATTCTGCTTCCTTACACAAATGTCAACGATCTTTACCCCCATCTTTCACTTCTCCAGGATGTGTTTCTTCTTGTCCTGCCTCTCCCAGGCTTTGCCATCTTTTTTCTTGCGTTTGATGATTTCTGCTTCCCTGTGTATTTTATTCGCTGATAAACTTTTCATTTAACTCTTTTGATACGTTATTTGCATATTTCACCTCTGATGTTCTGCTGCATTATTCTTCCTTTTTTATTTCCACTGTTCTTCTCCAGCATAGACTCTTTATTTATATAAATATATAATTAGCAGCCTGTCTAGACTATCAACTTTGTTGTTAGTGCTCGGTTTAAGGTGCATTGGCTTTAACATTTGCTCTGTTATGTGAAACTTGACCACATACAATATTTTATTTTTACCTTATTGATAGATGTATATATTGCTTGGAACCCAAGCGTTTTTGTTAAGATTATGATATTTGCTAAAGCATCTCAAGCAAAATATCGAGCAAAAGGGAAAGCTATTTTATCATTTACAGGAGACCTTTGATTCTTAACTTTAGGAATCTCCAGAAGTCCCTTGCGCTGACAACAAAAAGATGCAAAAAAGAAAATATTGAACCCTTTCTTCCTGATTCAGGCTTCCTTTCTGCAAACTATACTCTCCTTTTCAGAGAAACAGCATTCTTTGTCCACAACACAGTGGTCTTAAAAAAGGCACCAAAATCTCTTGGGTATATAAAATGTCCTGTTTTTTCTCACCAACGAAGAGTTCACTAGTCTCTAATCATTGGCATCCTTGTAACCTATGAGGGCTTGCTGATCTCTCATAATTTCAAGGACCCTTTCCTTGTTTGCTACTTCCATGCATCTGATCCCTTGGTCAGCACTTGGAGATCAGGCCTTTGTGTACAGATTTCATTGACCCTTGTCCATGGAAACAATATCTGCCTTCAGGCCAGTGCCGACTACCTACAATAGTCTCCCAAACCCAGTACCATGGATCTCCCTGAAAGAAGTACCCCAAGAACTCTGGAAGCCAATATTTGGGGAAGAGGTGGATAATGGGGAGAAATCCGATGAGGACCAATATTTCTCTGGAGTCCAATATTAACATACTTATAAACATTGTGTTTTTCATCTCCAGTGAGGAGCAGGAGGTGGCCTATACTTCTCACCATGGTTTCAGTGGCAATATATATTTCTTATCCCTTATCATCCAGATCCCAGCTGCATTCCTGCCTTTAGAAACCACTAGAAAGAGCGGTATTGGCAGAAGAACAGTTGGGAGCAGGGGGTCTCCTGCAGGTCTTAAAGGCACGGTTCCCCCTACTCTAATGCCTTAAAGGCAAGGTGTCAGTTGTCTTTGTTTCTTTATACTCTACTGCAGCCTACAGGCGTATGCCTACAATTACAAGTTTGCTTTATGGCAATAAAGTAGTGCTGTGTTACAATTGGCTTGGTGCTTCCTTTTTTCCTTATGGGTTAGGGGGCACTGCTATGCAAACCTATGTAATTTACAGCATTACCATGTTTGAAACATTTTAGGCTGCATGTACATGTTTTCACATATGCATATATATATATATGTATTTTCTATATGCTCCGGGATCCCGCACACGGGCGGGGATTATTCATAGATTATGACTTTGATGAGTATACCCCTGGATAAGAACTAGGATTACAGGTAAATAACTAATCCTTATTGCACGTAGTCAACAAGTACAGCACTCAATTTCTATATGGCCTTACTGCTTTGAGACCATACCTAATAAACCAATTCTGTACAAAAAAGAGTGCTTAAGGAGCCCCCCCCACATTTTTTGTAGACTGTTCAAGAAGTTGATATTGAAGCGTTTTCTCGAACCTTATCTGATGTGAAATACAGTCCTTCAAACATCCAATTGAGAAGGAGCCGTGAAATTGTGTTTCTAGCCAAAGTTTTCTTTTATTGAATAATTCCGTAATTCTCCAGCATCGGTTCAGCCCAAGTGTTCATCCCCAAAATGGGACTTCATCTGGGTTTTATTCAGTTTATCAAAATGAATCCTTCTTCAAGAGTATATATCAAGCAGTGGTCAAGTTTTCTGTTTTTTCCGTGAGTCTTGTGCATATTGCAAAGACTGATGTGAAATCCCTTCCACGCAAAGCCCTCTAATGTCCTTCACTTCACACAAAGATGGGCTAGTTCTTCCAGAGCTCTTTCACCCTTCTTTCATCCCCTTCCTTGATCTGACACGTTGGTTACTAAACAAATTCTGGAGTGTCTCTCTACTCTGCATATTCTGCCTAAGTCTTATCGCCTACTGCCTCTTTAATTAATGCCTTCATCGCTGCCCCTGATTACATAGCACTTGCTGTTGGTACTGCTACTATTACAAAGAAGAGGACAGGTGGAAGTCCTAGAAGAGGGATTACAAAACTTTTTAATGGAAGGGAATCAATGTGAGAGACCCATCTCCCTGGACAACACTAAATGTTTTCATAATGGTGTCTAGCTACTTGTTTCCTTCATTCAGAACAACCAAACAAAAAGCATCTTAACCCCTTCAGTGCCACGCCCTTTCCCCGCCCTGTGCCGGGCGTTGCATTAGCGGGCGGGGTTCATGACGAGATAGTCTCGTCATGGGCACAGCGCAACCGTGCTCCATGACAAGACTATCTCGTCATGGGCACTGAAGAGGTTAAAGCAAAGAAGTCAGTTGCAGGCTGGTGCAAATTTTCTTCAGCTACGTACAGGCCACTTTTTAAGAACTTTTTAGCGCAGGCATCAAGAGCAGCAAATACTGTAGCACCTTTCCCTAAGATGTTAAAAGCTGCAGTCTGTTAAATGTACCACAACTTTATGAATCATTACTTAATGTTGTAATCACGAGTAAGACTAAACAATGGTGGTCCAGAACTTTGCTGCATTTTGGGAATTCTTGTGCTAGCCTGGGTACATACCATGCAATCTGAAAAACATCTGAGGCTGTAGTGGAAAATGCTGTGTACATGGAACTGCAATTGATCTCCATTGATATTGTTTGTGTGTGCTGGCCACCTTTTTCCCGTATGTGTCAATGCTTTTTGCCCTTAATCACTCGTTGAGAACCTCTGTGAATGGCATCCAGAAGCAATGTTTTAACCTATCTACCACTCTGGGTCATGGCTTATCCAAACAATGAGGGTAATAGGCTACACAAGTTGTCGTATTATATGTAAGTCTTTAATATTGCTTTGTTATATTTAATATTGATTCTCATCCTGACGATGGAGAATAATTGCACTTTAATGAGGGGAAGATACCGGCGCTGGAGAATCATAGGTACACACAATTGTTTTTTCTTCTTCTGCGCCACCTCAGTTTGTGCCATTTTCTCCTCCTAGTATCTTATTTCTTCTCATTGCTTGTCTTATGTTTTGTTCCTTTCGTTTTTTCCTTAATCCCCCTCACCTTGCCTTTTTGCTATCTTAATCCTGCTTCTCTGCCGTTGATGCTACTTCAGTGCCTTTCTTCCCATCTTTGTTGTTGTATGTCAGGGTATGTCCACCTTTGGTGTCTTCATCCTCTTACATGGTCTGTAGCTACTCCCACTAATTTCTTCTAACATTCCTACTAACCTTTTTAATGTCTACTCTATTATTCACACTTCGTTTGCTGCTATGTTCACATTTAGATTATGCTTTCCTTTTCCTACTCTTTTCCTGAGTTGCCCTTGTTTTTATGTCTCTCTATCTCTGCTGCATTTGCCCTTCCTTTTTGCCTGGTTTGCTTCCAATTGCGCGAGATTCTTATAATACGTAATGTAATTTTCTTACCTCCCGTATATCCTTTCCTAAGGTTTAGTGTAGCGTGCTTTGTGTTAACCCCTTTATGGGCATGCCTATTTTGAGATTAAAGTAATATGCTCTATGGCATGTGTGGCTGCGGTTAGACACACTCTGCATACTCCTGCCATCTGTTGCGTTCAGAGTTGTGCAACGTTTTTTTTTTTTAAAGAAGTCTTTCGAGTCATGAGGTAGAGTGACTCCTCTGTGATATTGCGCATGGACATAGACTCCTTTGTTAGATTGTGTTCGAGGCATATGAGCTGCAGATTACACACTGTGCATAGATCGCTATCTGGTGTTGGGCCCGGATGTTGCAGTTGTTTTTCTCTTGGAAAGTCTTTGGAAGTCACGAGGTATGTGACTCCTCCTTTGGATCGTATTGCGCATGGGCTTCGGCTCCATTCTCAGATTGTTTTTTTCCGCCATCGGGCTCGAATGTGTTCTTCGCGCTCCGATTCCGAACCATTTCCAGTTACAGTTCTTCTCATCGGCGCGCAATCCTTCCCTTCCGCAGTATTGTTCTCAATCCCAATCTCCTCACTCGACGCCACTCATTAAGAAACTTCGATTCCAGGCGTCGACGCAGGCCTTCGGGCCTACCTCAGCTCCGGTCCTGGCTCATGGAAAGGACTCCATTTAAGAAGTGTCCTCGATGTGGATCCAAATTTCCCCTCACCGATCTCCATGAGGTGTGCAACCTCTGCCTCTCCCCAGAACACGAGGCTCGAGACTGTCCGGCGTGCAAATCCTTCCGGTCCAAAAAGACTATTCGAGACCGAAGAGCGAGGAGAACCATGGCACACGCGTCGACTGCAATCCCCGACGACATCTTTGGAGAAGACGTTGATGTTCCCGAGGAACAGCACAACGAAGAGGGCCTCGTCAGCGCCTCCGAAGCAGACGACTCAGATGTCAGGGATATCACTCCGGCACAGAGGGGCGTGAGTACTACTATCGATCCCCACCCTCGAAAAAGGCTTCGGTCACGCCTTCGCCCTCGGGCCTAGGTACAACCAAAGACACTGTTTCACATACCTCGCTTTCGGGCCCGGTTAAGAAGCCCATCAAGCCTTCTGGCAGCTCGGGCTCGAGTCACACTCCGCACCGAAAAAGAAAATAGCTTCCTCCGCGCCGAGCTCCACACCGAAACACTCAGTGCCGAAGACACCCACTAGCTCCTCCGTACCGACGCCATCTTTGGAACCGAGCAAAAAAGCCAAAGCCATCAACACCCACACCTCGAAGCCGAAAGCCATCTCGGAACAGAGGAAACAACCGGACATGTCTAAACCCCTCCTCCACCTTCCCTACCTCCTCATTCCCTCACACCCTCTCCAGATGAGGATGATGACGATGTCTATGAAGACATAGGGGAGGGACCCCATGACCAACCCACAGGAGACCCCACTCCTACAGGCTCCCCAGACCCATGGGACGACTACAACATCCCAGACATCCCTAACGTCCCGCAGGACGACATTTACCCTTCAAGACCGTCTCCCCCCCAGAAGACACTATGGGGTTTAACCAGCTCCTACATAGGGCTGTACACTACCACGGAGTTGATCTCCATACAGACCCCGTGGAGGAGGACTTCCTCCTAGACACTTTTGATACCACCCACGGGGCCACTTCCATTTTGCCCATGCTTAAAGGTGTTATCAAACACGCACCAGAGGTCTTTAAAGACCTGGTCAGAGCCAGGGTCATCAACCCTCGTATCGAAAAGAAATATAAGGCCGCCCCTACACACCCCACCTACATCAGAGGGCCCGCACCACTAGACTCCCTCGTAGTCTCCACTGCAAGGAAACGTACAAACTCCCAGGCATCAGGCGAGGCACCACCACCTGATAAAGAGTCCAAACTCCTAGATGCCTCTGGCAAGCGAACAGCATCCCGGGCGGCCAACATATGGTGCATTGCGAACACACAAACGCTTTTAGCACGATACGGCAGGGCACATTATGATGAGCTAGAAACAATCATGCAGCACCTCCCTGACCAGTACAACAATAGAGCCAACAAGCTAATCCAGGAGGGAAAAACCATCACCAACACCTCCATACGCTGTGTCCTCGATGTTGCCGACACCGCCTCTAGGTCAATTAACACCAGCGTTGTCCTCCGTAGGCATGCCTGGCTGCGCATTTCCGGTTTTAAACAAGAGGTACAGGCTTCCATCCTTAACCACCCCTTTGACCAAGAACATCTCTTTAGCCCAAACGTAGACGTAGCCCTTGAGAAAATGAAGAAAGACACTGATACGGCAAAATCTGTGGGAGCCTTACAGTCACACCCTCCTAGACGCTCCTTTTGCCGTTCTTCCTTTCGAAGCACATCTAGAGGCTACTCCTCCGACAGCGCTTCTACTTCATATAAAGCCCCTACGCAATCCACCTTCACTAGGGATTACCAGAATAAAGGCAGAGGCAAAACTAATACCTCTCACTCTGCCTCCACTCCTACCCAATGACTTCCCTTCACTCCCCCCAGACCATCCCACTCCAGTCGGGGGCAGACTACAAAATTTCCTTCATGTCTGGGCTACTATCACCTCAGACAAATGGGTGACACAAATAATTCGGTCAGGCTATTGCCTCAAACTAAATCAATCCCCCCCCCCAAAATATTCCACCAAAACACCGCCCAATGTCACAGGAACATTAGTCACTTCTCAAGCAGGAGGTAATCTCCCTCCTACAGAAGAGTGCGATAGAGCCAGTTCCTACCCAACAACAAAATATGGGAGTTTACTCCCTATATTTCCTCATACCAAAAAGGGACGACACTCTAAGGCCCATCCTGGACCTCAGACCCCTAAATCACAATATACATTCAGACCATTTTCACATGGTCACACTTCAACAGGTACTTCCCCTGCTCTCCCAAAACGACTTCCTTGCCACCCTAGACCTCAAGGACGCCTATTTCCACATTCCCGTTCACACAGCTCACAGAATATATCTCAGGTTTGTAGTGGACGGTCAACACTATCAATTCAAAGTGCTCCCATTCGGAGTCACCACAGCACCGCGAGTGTTTACCAAGTGCCTAGCGGTCGTGGCAGCACATCTGCGAAGACAACACATACACGTCTTCCCATACCTGGACGACTGGCTAATAAAAGCCAGCTCATACAACCAGTGTGTACAACACACTCACGCAACTATACAGCTACTTCACCAACTGGGCTTTACAGTAAGCCACACGAAGTCCCATCTGCAACCGTCCCACATAAAACAATACCTAAGTGCCACGATAGACACCTCAAGAGCGCTAGCTTACCCCAGTCCTGCCAGGATAGCAAACATTCAGGCCCTACGCACCAAATTTCAGCCAGAACACTCTCTTACAACTCGAGTGTTCATGCAACTCATAGGAATGATGGCCTCTTGCATATTCATAGTACCTCATGCATGACTCTAAATGCGTCCTCTCCAAGAATGCTTAGCGAGCCAATGGAACCAGGCCCAGGGTCAACTGACAGGTCTGGTGTTGGTAGACGGTCGTGCCCGTCGTTCTCTGCAGTGGTGGACCACCAAAAACCTTTCCAAAGGGCGACCGTTCCTGGACCCTGTTCCTCAGATAGTACTGACAGCGGACGCATCGCTCTCCGGCTGGGGAGCTCATCTACTACATCACACCATGCAGGGCAGGTGGACACCTCAGTAAAAGTTGCTCCACATCAACTATCTGGAGCTACTAGCAATATTCTTAGCACTAAAGGCATTTCAAACACACATATCCAGCAAAGCCGTCCTAGTCCGCACAGACAACATGACAGCCATGTACTATATACAAAAACAAGGCGGCAAACACTCTCTGCAGCTCTCTCAACTAGCACAGAGCATATGGAGATGGGTCATACCCCAAAAAATCTTCCTCCTAGCCCAACATGTCCCAGGAGTCCAGAACACTATAGCAGATCTGCTGAGCAGACAAACACAACAAATCCACCAGTGGGAACTCCAACCACAAGTTCTTCACCCGTACTTTCAAATGTGGGGGCATCCACAGGTAGACCTCTTCGCCACCCACGAAAACGCCAAATGCCCAAGCTTCGCCGCCAGATATCCACACCCATTGTCCAGAGGCAATGCGATATGGATGAACTGGTCAGGCAGATTTGCGTACGCTTTTCCGCCTCTCCCACTCATTTCCTTAGTGGTGCGCAAACTACAACAACACTCCCTCACACTCATCCTAGTAGCTCCAACGTGGGCCAGACAACCGTGGTACACCACACTACTGGAACTATCTGTAGTAACGCACCAAAAGTTACACCTCTCTCCAAGCCTCTTAACCCGGAACCATGGAGAGATCAGACACCCGGACCCAGCTCAGCTCAACCTTGCGAACTGGCTCCTGAAATCCTAGAATTCAGTTATCTAAATCTTCCTCCTGACTGTATGAATGTCATTAGAAAGGCTAGGCGACCTACCACTAGAGCTTGCTACGCAGCCAAGTGGAAACGTTTTGTGGTCTATTGCCACAACAATAACTTAATCCCCTAGATGTGTCCATTCAACACATCATAGGCTATTTACTACACCTCCAAAGATGCAATCTAGCCTACACGTCTATTAGACTGCACCTTGCAGCCATAGCAGCTTACCTGCAAAACAGGCAACATCTATCACTCGTTCGAGTACCTGCCATAAAAGCCTTCATGAAAGGCCTCAAAAGAATAATTCCCCCCAGAGTGCCACCCTCACCTGTGTGGAACCTAAACATCGTTCTCACTAGACTAATGGGGCCACCCTTTGAACCTCTACACAAATGTGAACTTCAATTCCTAACATGGAAAACTGCCTTTCTTGTAGCCATCACTTTCCCTCAGAAGGGTCAGTGAAATACAAGCACTCACCATTCAAGAACCTTTTCTGCAAATGCACCATAACACGGTTGTTCTCCGTACTAATCCAAAATTCCTCCCTAAAGTCATTTCTCCTTTTCACCTAAACCAATCTGTGGAACTACCTGTATTCTTCTCGCAACCACAAACCGTTGCAGAAAGAGCTCTCCACACATTAGATGTCAAACGAGCCTTACTCTACTTCATCGAGAGAACACAACCCTTTCGTAAGACCAAACAACTGTTTGTTTCCTTCTCACCACCACATAAAGGTGACCCCATCTCCAAATCTGGGATAGCTAGGTGGATTATCAAATGCATTCAGATTTGCTACCACAAAGCAAAACTAACGCTATCTGTCCCCCTCCCCCTAAAGCCCACTCTACACGTAAGATAGGGGCTTCCATGGCCTTCTTAGGGAACATCCCCTTAGATGATATCTGCAAAGCAGCTACATGGTCAACACCGCACACTTTCACTAAACACTATTGTGTAGATGTGCAGGCTAAGCAACAAGCTAGTGTGGGCCAGGCTGTACTCAAAACATTTTCAAACCACTGCAATAGATACTGGTGGTCGCCGCTAGGATGGGTACTGCTATACAATCTATGCACAGTGTGTAATCTGCAGCTCATATGCCTCGAACGGCTAACTTTATCTGTTCCAGTTTATCTTATTTAGATACAACACACATGGGCATCTTCACTGTTTATTACTACGCTCCATCATTTCCCTGCTGGCGAAAAACTATCTGAAGATGGAGCCGAAGCCCATGCGCAATACGATCCAAAGGAGGAGTCGCATTCCTCGTGACTTCCAAAGACTTTCCAAGAGAAAAACAACTGCAACATCCGGGCCCAACACCAGATCGCGATCTATGCACAGTGTGTAGATCTGCATCTCTACACACCAAGAACAGATGCATACTGGTAAGTAGCATTTGCCTTTCTCTCCACCGTCCAGTTTGGACGTGTGTGCCTCTCCTCCGTGTTCAACTCCGTTCGGTACGAGTCTTCGGTCTTATCCTGTCTTCATGGTATAGTGTTGCTCTGTCACGCTTTTTCCTTGTCTGTGCGGATCAAAAACCCTCATTGTTTTGGACTTTGACTCATTGCACTTTCCGCGCGCCCATCACTGGCCTACCCTTCCACGTGCACCGTCCGTGCGGAAGATGTGTTCCTTTGATCTATGTACATCACCCTAACTTACAGGCCAGCCAGAAGCCCTACCTCGTTATCAGACTATGTCTACACCCACTATCCCAACCTATACCGAGGAATATATAGCAAGATTGATTAATGGTCCTTCACTTTTCCATACACCGATACCAGCCAACAACACTCCCTCTAATGTAGCAAGTGAAAAACTTATTAGTCTAGAAAGACTAAAAAAGAAACACATACGTACTGAACTACACGCCCGTATGCTTACGGAATATCTGAAGGCAGACATCATTCCAGTAGGTTTGCAAGTACGCAACATCCCTGCAATCTTCCTACAAGACCCAAAATTTAAGAACGGTTTCGCCCACATTGGCACTACGTGTTCCCGCCACTGGATGGTGCTAGGTATTGACACTGCATTAGAACACAGTAGAAAAGAACTACTAGAAATCCGAGAACTAGAAAAGGCAATCTTAGAACTAGACAGCCTAGCAGATGCCAAATCAGCCCTGGAGAAACTAGAACGTACCATTGTTGACTTTCAAAACTTTGAACACCATAAAAAGTCAACTAAAGTGACAAAGGACATAAGGACCTACAACAAAGAACAAACCTACCCTTACCTCAGAGAAGACTTCTTTACTCAAAACAACCAAGATCAACAGAGGTACCCAACAGGTACTTGGGGTAGATTCAGAAACAGGCAGCCGGTCACGTTCTCAACCTCCTCTCTAGAATCCGACAACTCTGATCCCGGGGAAGGCACTAGCTCCTCTACATACAATCCCAATTTTTTAGAGAGAGGCCAAACATTCACAGGGGAGAGACCGAGAGGCAGAGGTCGGGGCAGAGGGAGGCCCAGGTACAACCTCCCCCCAGGGGAGCGACAAACACGCAGGAAATTCTACCAATGGGGATACCAATACTAACACCTTCCCCCCTCCCACCTCTCTCATCTAACATGGACCAAATTCCTATCTTTAACCTCTCCAAACATCAGCTGGCCTCGACTGACATAGCCCTACTTAGTAGAGGACTTTCCTTTGTCATCACGGAAAAACCTAACTGGTTTGACATCCACACCGAAATTCTTCAATTCTTTAGGAAAGTAAGACTTAATGTATTTTTCCAAGATAAAGAGACAACCACGAGAAATGATATCACAGGATTGCGACCCAAATCCACATTCAATCCACCCACTGGTTCGATGCCCCCGGAAGTTATTACCTTCGAACATCTCGTACTTAAAGACTTCAACAACATAAAAACTAACTACAGGTTCACTCCCTTCAATGTTAGCCTTGAAGAAAGACATAGTCTCAACGCTCTAAAAAACCTCGATGACGTGGTGATAAAACCCTGTGACAAGGGAGGCGGTATCGTCCTACAGGACAAAACCGCCTACGACAATGAAATCCAACGCCAACTCAGGAACACGTCACACTATGAACGCCTTATGCGCAATCCTCTTCAAGACATCAGTGACCTCATCCTCACAGCTACCAAAACGGCTCTAGAAGAAGGCTACATCAGCAAACACGAATTTTCCTTTCTAAATAATAAAAACCCTAGGACTCCTGTCCTATATACTCTTCCCAAGATCCATAAGAATCTGGAAACTCCACCAGGCAGACCCATCCTTTCTGGTTGCGGATCCATTCTAGAACCTTTAGGGAGCTACATTGACTTCTTTATAAAGAATATGGTACAAGACACCGCCACTTACGTTAAGGACACCACTCACTTTATCAACCTAATTGAATCCCAGCCCTTTGACCCCCAAACTGAACTCCTGGTCACTCTGGACATCGAGTCACTATACACCAACATTCCCCAAGACAAAGGCATAGAAGTTATCACTAAACATCTCAATCTACGCCCAGCACCTCATCGGGTCCCAACAGAATTCATCATCTCACTCCTGGAAATAGCCCTCACCAGAAACTATTTTATGTTTGAAGACCAGTATTACAGGCAATGTAAAGGCACTTCAATGGGGGCCATTTTTGCTCCTAATTTTGCCATACTCTTTGTTGATGACATTGAAAATAAGTTCATCCTCAACAACAACAACCCCTTCTTTAACAAAATTCGCGTATGGCGAAGGTACATAGATGACGTCTTCATGATTTGGTCTGGCACTGAAACTGAACTCCAACTATTCAGTGCATGGCTCAATAACACCCAGCCGGACCTAAAATTTACCTACAATTTCAATAAAAACAAAATTGACTACCTAGACGTCACGGTCAAAACGTCCGAGGGTGAACTCTACACTACCCTCTTTAGAAAACCTACAGAGCGTAACACCCTCTTACAGTACGATAGCTGTCATCCCAGGGCTCTGAGAGATGGCCTACCCTACGGTCAATTCCTGCGTATTCGCAGAAATTGCAGGTTCAAGGAGGATTTCTTCCAAGAGGCTGAAATCCTATGTAAAAAACTCACCAATCGGGGCTACCCTAGACGTCTAGTAAAGAGGTCAATGAAACGAGCATGGTACTCACATCGTGAATTCCTGCTGCAACCCAAAGAGAAGGCATCCCTCAACAAAATCACATGCGTCACTACCTTCTGCCCGGTTAGCAACAAACTTACCAAAATGATAAAGAAACACTGGTCAGTACTAGGCCCATTGGAACTCAATACAGGCACTCCACTCTTTGCCTTCAAGAGAGGACGTAATATTAAGGACCACCTAGTTAGAGCCCAGAAACCAGTGCACAAGGACAATACTCTTCATTCTTTCCTTGGCTTCCCTCCTCTACAAGGCCACTATAAATGTAACAACTGTCTGTCGTGTGATTCCACCTGTAACACCCAGTCCTTTGAATATAATGGCACCAAACACACTTTACAGTTCTTCTCTAATTGTAATTCACAAAATGTGATCTACTGTATAAAATGTCCCTGCCAACTACTCTATATCGGGCAAACCACGCAGAAAATCAAGACTAGGATCTCGCAACACAGGAGCAGGATCCGCTGCAAAACACAAACGGCACCTCTTGTGGAACATTTTCTGGCCAAAGGACACTCTGAATCTGATTTCACATGGCAAGTGATTGACAGCCTACAACACAACCACAGAGGAGGAAATCAACAGCAAATCCTTAACCGCATGGAATGTAAATGGATTTTTAAATGCCGCTCCATTGAACAAGGACTTAACACTCTGGACGAATACAGAACCATTCTGTAACCACCTTCTGTGTTCAAATATGCCATTAACTCTTGCAACACCAGTCTCTTCTTGCCAACCCTGAGACCTCGTACATGCAATTCTGTACTCTTGTATGTAAAGCAACCCTTCTGTTTCTTATTGTACTACTTGTATATAATTGAATGTATACTAAGCGGGCAAGTATTTGAACACCTACGCTGCCTTTACTATATTGACGCTGCAATTTAGTTACTGCACCGCCCAATACCCATTTTGGCCCTTTTGTATTGACCCCAGACTTAAGAATTCTCAACATTGTGTGCCCAACGGTATGGAATCATGCTCCATCACAGTAACTAGTAACTCGAGCAGTTCCATTCATGCTAGCGGTTCTAATTGCATACAGGCACCTCCTGAGCCTACTACCCTTGTTGGGCTTTCACACCTTGCGATCGGCGCAGCTGCAGACGCCTCGAGTAACCAATGGCAACCCTGCCCCTTAAATACCTCCCCCTCCCACTTCATGGCCAGTCGCCGCGCGTAACTACACGCACACAGGATTCGCTCCACTCCCCGTGACCCCCATTGAATGCACCGAGTGCCGCATGGATTAAGTAAGTACTATTGAAACTAAATCCCCTTCCCTCCACTTGCTCGTGGCTTTGATATCCGCCTGAAGGTAACCTCCCGCATCCTCCTCTACAGATTGAGTTCCTCGGCACCGAAAACTCGCCTCAACTCGCTGAGCAGGCATGATTACACTCCTACCTTAAGTAAGTGTCCTCGCTCTAATTCTGGCACCGCCCCGTATTTACATGTACACACACCGTACTACGTCCCTTTAACAATAACACCCCCCCCCTTTTTCCTCAGGCAACTTCCTCCTGATACCTGCTTGAATTAAATTTCGGCACAGACACCGCGCTTCCATTTATTGAGAAGTCCGTACCCAGTTTATTACTTCAGTAAGTGTCTTCACTACCGTAACACCACGCGGTATTCTTGCTTTAATCACCACGCGCTTTGTCCAGTTGTATCCCATAATCACTCCGTTTTCTTAGGCTATTGATTCAAATCAAGACGTTCACTACCGCGACGAACACGGTTTTACTGACGACTACCCCGTCACTCTACCGCTCATATGCTCAGTAAGTGTTCCACTTCATGCGCGCGCAATGATGCCCCAACCTCCGCCCCTAGCGCTATAATTTACTTCGTCACTATGAGCTCCGAGTCTCTAACATCATATTCTTGTAATTGCGCATTCCTTCAGGGCACTAGACTGCTCAGTTCCATGACTTTGCTGACTCTGCCAGGTTACCGATTTCTCATCTTTATGTAATTGCATCACGTTTTGGAGAACACCATATACCGCTCATTAATTGCTTGTGATGCTTGTTACAGTTCAGGGACTAATTTATGTTTTGTACTTGTTTATTTATTTATTTTTAATTTTTCTGTATTTTTTTCACATTTAGAGTTCATATGCTCACATTTTGTCCTGATGATGAACTCAAATAACTGAGTTCGAAACGCCGTCGACCCTATGCAACTCGAACCTATTTTGTACTAATCTTATTTAAAAAATGGTTCTCTATTGTTGCCAATGCGATGTTCTCTTTTAAAGACTCCACCCTCACCTGCATGTCACGCTTTCTTGTCACTAAATATGTGAGCACTTGAATTCAATCTTTGTTCAATAAATAAGTGTCATACATTGACCTCTCCTGTCCCTTGTTTCTCTATATTAAGTATCACTCTCCAATATGAGTCCTTGAACCTATACTAAATCATCTCGCCCTCCTAAGGGCTTTTCATTTCACTGGACCTTCTCAGGCCATCCCGAACCATTGTTCTCTTCCACACCTGATGGAACAAACACCTTTTCGATTTTACCCGCTGTGTCATGCCAAATATCCGCACACTGATCAACACCAGGTGTGTAACCTTTGCCTCTCGCCTCATCACTGCAAGGCCGTTTACAGCACCTGCAAGTCTTTCAGATCAGAAAAGACACTTAGCGATCGAAGGGCGCATCTATTTGAGATCTCTCGCTGAAACGAAGAAGATACTCCCGGCATCCTCTGTGAGGATCACAATTGCAGGAGAGCCTGCTGCCGAAGAGGAAAAAGGGGCGTTCTCAGTCAGAGATCTCTAGCTCTATTGAATGCACCCTGCCATTCGGGTAGCACGTGAGTACTGTCACCCCAGACCCTGCTCCAACCAAAAAGACTCCCAAACACTTACCCTTTCCACTTTTAGAGGTCACAAGACCGCCACTGCCATCCGGCCATGTTTGGGTCCAAAAAGATACTTCAGATGCCCTGCCTTCTGGCCCGGCACAGAAAACTTAAACCGAGACTAAGTCCTTAGTTCTGTCGAACCTCCTCGGATCGGGGACGTTCTTCGGTCTCCGCTAAGCCTTCGAGACCGACTCAGCAGCCTGCTTCATCTCCTTAAGTGCCGGACAAATTATTTTCAAAAGCCTCGATTTTGAAATTGACGGAACCAAAACCCTCGAAGCAATCCTCGCTTTCCATGTCCCCGGTCTAGCCTATACTTGAAAAAATGGACATTAGACAGAGGAATATTCATATTGAAGAAGACACAGGGCACACTATAGCCTCTCCTCCATCAAAGAGGCAGTTAACTTTCGAGGAGGAACTGGACATTCCTATACCTCTCAAAAAGAGGACAAAGGGCAAGGCTACCAGCCCTACAAATCATTCTCCACTGCCACCTTGTCCAGCATCACCACCTCCACCATCCCCTCCTTCTCCACATTAGGAGCCTCTGGACAATTCAGCTCCAGGTTCATCCACAGAGGGTATAGGAGAACTAATAGGAGATCCTGATCTTTGGTGCACTTATGACATAGACCCCAAAACATCCAATGGCCCAGATTTTTATCCAGCTCGCCTCTCCCCTCCTGAAGATTCTATTGCTTACCAGCAAGGCATTGCTTATCATGGAATGTAACTTCAGAGTCATTAGAATAGGACTTCCTCTTTTATTTACTGTCATCCACACATAAATATGGTCATCCACACATAAAGACACAGTTTCTGCCCATGCTCCCTGGCATGTTGCGTCATGCTGATGACCTATTTTAAGAGACACTACGTATCCGTATGATAATCCCATGGGTACATGCAAAATATAAAGCGGCTCCCTCAAACCCCCTTTTCATAAGTAGTCCGAGGCCAACAGACTTCGTAGTTGCTACCAAAGTTCGTAAATGAGCCAAAAGTCAGGCAACTGGGGATACAGTACCTCCTGAAAAAGAGAGCAACATATTGATGCTGCTGGAAAACGAGTTGCAGCTCAAGTAGCCAATCATAGGTGCATTGCCAATTCCCAAGCCTTGCTCGCACGTTACAATAGGGCCCATTGGAATGAAATGGAGGAATTGCTGCAGCATCTCCCAGACGAACATAAGAAAAGAGGTTAACAAATTGTTTCAGAGGGTCAGACTATCACTAATAACTCCATTAGATGTGCCTTAGATTGAGCAAACAAAGCCTCTAGAGGCAATAATACTAGCACACTTCTCCGGAGACATCGCTGGCTCAGACTTTAAATCCAAAGTTCAACAAGCATTTTTAAACATGCCTCTATTTGGCCCTCAAGTAGACTCCACATCCGATCAAATGAAAAAAGATACAGATATGGCAAAGGCTATGGAAGCCTTGCATGCTCCTACTCTTCATGGCTCCTTTTGCCACTCCGGTTACAAGAGCAGATAACTGTATCAAAAAGGGGAGAAGTGGGGGTCCAGGAGCAGATTGCGGTCCAGTGTCTGTGCTCCTAAAGTCAAACGTTACCACAAAAATGGGGAGACACTGTTCCAGAAGGAGGGGTACGGGTTGTTACCCACTCGCTAAAGAAGGAAGTAGGGAAGGTGAAAAAGGAAGGGAGTAGTGTCCTAGGTCTGGGACCCACTAATGGGAGGGAAGACCTTGTTTTGCCTCATGTTGCCCTCACACATCCCAAGGGATGTCATGCTTCATCATCGGGCGTTTGCTCCTCGTCGGGCCAGCGCTGCAATGCCCGACGGGTCCCCCGAAGGGTCGCTTTGGCGGAGATCTTTTAGCAAATGCCTTCTGGTGCATGCGGGTGTGAGGAGTGGGTTCTGTGGGAGGTGATTCAGAACGTGCAAGGTTAAAACTGACTAAGAGTTACCAAAGGACTGTATTTATTGTGACAGTACCCTTGTCAGACTAAAAAACCCGAAGGTTTGGCAGTTACTCTCCTTGGCGTAATGTGCCTGGATAACTATGGGGTCGACGTGTTTCGCGCCCACGTGGTCAAAATGATCTGTGGCGCTTCATCAGGACCAAAGGATTAGAGTGAAGTGTAAATAGTGCACGTGAAAGGGTATGAGAGGGTTGAAGTACCCTCTGGGGAATCGGGGCGGGCCAGGCCAGACCTATGTGTCCTACAGACTGGCTTCAACTAAATAGTTGAACGCTCCTGATGTAACCTAGGAAGAAAGGAAGAGACAACAAGACATACATCAAACAGTGGAGAAACAATAGGGTCTGCCTCAGTAATGTACATCAAATTTAGCGCATAAATAGACGCTAAAGGGAAACAATCTGAAAATGACCAGGAAGTGTCTTGAGGGGCCCGTTCCCAACGTAGTGTCTCACAGGGAGGACACGACGGGGCCAACTTAGTGATATGCCACATAAGCTGGCAATCACACCCGTAGTCCCGGTCGGTCTCCTGGAGTGACCCATTTAACGGAAGCGCCAGGTGTTGAGTATCACCCGGATGTAAAGGCCATTGTCGTGTGACAAGTGTAACGATGCTGGGTAGCTTTGGCAATTGTATGAAATTGTGCCAATTAGTAGGATATTACGCTCGCCATGGCCTTAAGGCGGTCATGTCTGTGCTCAAAGGGCGACAAGGAGTTGTTGCGCGAGAAGGAATTGTGGCGCCGCCGGCGCTGCGGAACTAAGCGCTGAAAACAAGAGAGCCAGACAAGGCTGCTGGTTCCTTACCTAATCTAAGGGGGAGCGATACTCTATGAGCTAGATGCGTCAGAAGCCCAGCACCTTACCGGGCTAAAAAGGGGGGGGGGGGATGAAAAAATGACAACTGCATGTGAAAGAGTAACAGCGAATGGACTGGTAAAAGGTTTAAAATCCTGTTTGCGTAAGCTACTCGAGAAACAATCATGTACCAAATTTGTACTATGTATTGCTTAGCGCGCTGCCTGATGCCTGTATACAACAAGATTTGTAAGTGTCCGATGCAATCAGCAATGTTTCTTGACAAATTCAATAAAAATGTAAAAAAATTAAATTAAAAACAAACAATCATGCCACACAAAAGGTTGCTACTTACAATTTTGCTTGGGTGCCCGCTCGTAAGCACCTACCCTGTTGGATGCCTGCCCATATGTGAGTAAGGCAAGGCTAAACGGGGCTTTTAAACGTTCCATTCTTGTTAACTGGGCGGAACCTCCTTCCGGGTTGTTCAATCTCGAAATACAGCATGCGCATTTATCAGTGTATAGTATCAGAGGTTAGCTGTCTCTGCGTGTGCGTGGGAATCATCCATGTCTTATCTCGATCTGCACGCGAGGGCAGTCCTGGTTGTCAGGGTTTACCTTATGCTAGTGAGATCGGCGTGGTCAGAGATGGAAAGGAAAGTAAAGAGGCAGTTTGGCAGAAAAGGAGCTTAATAACAGTGGCCCTTAATACACATGGTGCTGAGTATTCCATATGTCTGTGGAAATGCCTGATGTGTTCACAAGTCAGGGTATGATATAATGTATGGAGGGAAGGTGTCTTTATGTGCAGTAAAGGAGTGATCTACCTGGCCCTCTCGTCCTGATTTTTGATGGCCAGAAACAGTTCTTATGTATGGCCCATATTTATGGACTCGGGTGATGAGCACAGTGTTTTATATGAAACCGGACTACGCAGAGAAAAATAACAATTTGTATAGGGCAAAGTTAGCTGAATTTAACAGTGTCTTGGATGCTCATGCCATATGTAATCCTGAAAGGAACTGGAGTGGAAGCCACGGGAGGATTTAAAGTTCGACTCAAGTAATTTCATCGTTCAAGCCCCGTTGATGGGTTTTTAATCGGTGGACCCACCGTTGTTCCCGGCGTAGGAGTGTGTTACTACTCCACAGATGATTCGCCTCTAGGATTGTCCATTGTAGGTCATCACATGTGTCCCTTTTCAATGAAATGGTTCGTCATTTTGGTTGCCATCCAACCTCGTCTGATCGTGCTCTTGTGTTTGCTCATCCTGACCTTGGCCAAGATATCCTAATGGGCAGGGGCAGGTAATAAGATATACATGTTCCCACACAAAATCGTCCAGTTGTAGTTTCTTAGTGTGGGTGGTAGAGGAACAGGCCCCGCAATTCCCACAGGGGTAGTGTTCCAATAGTGGTGGCAGATTCCACAAGGTGGTGTCCTGTGATTTCTTTTTCGATTTTGGTCGTGTGTTCACCAGTTGGTCCCTCAAGTTCGTGGTCCATTTGAAGACAAAAACGTGGATAATCTATATTGAGCGCGCCTGTGTTGAGGATCTTCCAATTTTGTCGGACAATGTTTTTTTATCTTATTGGACAAGCGGGTGAAGGTCGTAACACATGTTATGGTGTCATTTGTATGTGCAACCTTAGTCTCAAGCAGACCCTGACGGTGGTTGTCCAGGCGGGCAAAATGAGGCAAGACTAGGTCTTCCCTCCCATTAGTGGGTCCCAGATCTAGGACACTACTCCCTTCCTTTGTCACCTTCCCTACTTCCTTCTTTGGAAGTGGGTAACAACCCGTACCCCTCCTTCTGGAACAGTGTCTCCCCGTTTTTCTGGTAACATAGAAGAGCAGATACAAATCCATCTCCACAGATGCCTCCACATCTCAGCAGAAGCAGGTCTAATCCATCTACACTAAAGGGGTTTACCAAGGCTCCTTCAGGGAATATAATAACAAAGAAAGAGGAAGGGGTGCTTCACAACGTGGAGCAGCCTCCACTCTCAAACAGTGACTGCCCCAGCCTTCCCCCCTGGCAACATAAACCTGTCAAGGGAAGGCTACAGTTGTTTCACCCGGACTGGCTATCCATCACAACTGACCAGTGGGTACTAGCCATTATCCAACATGGCTGCTGTCTGGCGCTCATTACCACACCACCCAACATCCCACTTCGCAATCACAGGCTCACCTAACACCAGTAAAACAAGAGGTCCAAGCCCTTCTTCTCAAGGGGGGCTACAGAACCAGTCCTCCTTCAATAGCAAGGAACAGGGGTGTTTTCCCTGTACTTTTCATTCTGATGAATGGGTCACTAAGACCAATCCTAGACCTCAGACCTTTCAACTACTACATCCTATCAGAACACTTTCATATGGTCACTCCACTCCTACAAATGAGCGGCGTTATGACCACTCTGGACCTAAGACACCTACTTCCATATACCCATTCATCCTGGTCACTGCAAATACCTCAGGTTTGTAATAGCTTTAAAACACTACCAATTCAAAGTTCTACCGTTTGGGGTCACTACCGCACCAAGGGTCTTCACAAAGTGCCTGGCAGTAGTAGTAGCAGCAGCACATCTACGACAACAAAACTTTCATGTATTCCCATACTTGGGCGATTGGCTAATCAAACCCATCAGCAGTGTCAGCAACACATACCGCTGACAGTAGACCTGCTCCACTAGTTGCGGTTCATCATCAATGTCCCAAAATCTCACCTTCAAGCTCTTCAAATTCAACCATGCTTAGGAGCAGCCCTCAAGTGACAGTTTGGGGCTAGTTTATCCCAATCCCGCTTGGAGACAGAACTTTCAGACACTACCTCAATTCCAGCCAAACAAAACTCAGAGTTAGGACAGTCATGCGTCTACTGGATATGATGGCATCTTGCATTGCCATACTTCCCAATGCAAGACTACACATGCTCCCACTGCACCCATGTCTCTCTTGTCAGTGGTCTCAGTCACAGGGTCACTCCAGGATCTAGTGTTGATAGACTGCGAAACTCACTTTCCTCAGCAATTGTGGAACCCCAACAATCTGTTGAAAGGGTGGCCTTTCTTGGACCCTGTACCTCAAATCACTCTGACAGACTCTTCAGACTTGGTTTGGGGTGCACACTTCCAACACCTCACATTAAAAGGTCTGTGTGATTCCAAACTTTAATCTCTACACATCAATTACTTGGAACTTCAGGCAGTATTCCTTGCACTGAAAGCGATACTTCTCCATCTATCTCACAAGGTTGTTCTAGTCCGGACGGACAATATGGCAGCCACGTACTATCTACAAAAACTGGGAAGGGGGCATGGTCTTCTCAGTTATCTCACCTCTCACAGACCATATGGAGCTGAGCTCTTCACCATCACATTAATTTGTTGGCGGAATATCTGCTGGGAATGGACAACAATTTTGCGGACCTGCTCAGCAGGACGCACCAACAGACTCACTTCCCTACTTTCAAAAGTGGAGGTTTCCCTCACATAAACCTGTTCGCAACAGCTGAAAACGTAAAATGGCCACACTCAGCATCCAGGTTCCCACACCCACTATCCAAGGGCAATGCACTATGGATGAGTTGGTCAGCGATCATTGCCTATGCTTTTCTACCCCTCCCTCCCACCCATTCCATTTCTATTCTATTACTTCTTGCTGCAATTGCTGTCTAGCTCCAAAATAGACAGCATCCATCACTCTTCACAATTCCAGTCATTAAAGCATTCATGGAAGAACAAGTCATTCCACCTTGTGTACATCCAGTACCCTCTTGGAACCTAAACATTGTGCTTACTAGGCTCATGGGTCCACCTTCTGAGCTTTTGCATTTGTGCCCACTTCAATTTCTGTCATGAAAAGTGGCATTTCTGGTTGCCATTACCTCACTCAAGGGTGTTAGTGAGCTTCAAGCATTACCCTTAGAAGAATATACATAAAGACAAATTGGTACTTCGGAGTAATCCTAAATTCCTACCAAAGGTAGTTTCTCCGTTTCATCTCAATCGATCCATTAAGCTGCCTGTGTTTCTCCCTAACCCAGAGTCTGTGGCAGAAAGAGCTCTCTATACCTTAGACCTAAAAAAAGACCACTCGTGTTCTCTACAGATTGAACTAAAACCTTTAGAAAAACAAAGCAACTCTTTGTAGCCTTTTCTCCACCTCATAAAGGCAACTCTCTATCCAAGTCAGGCATAGACAGATGGATAGTAAAATGCATTTAAACGTGCTACATTAAGGCCAAAAGACCTTTACCTGTAACTCCCAGAGCATCCTACTCATAAAAAGGGAGCAAGTTTGGCCTTTTTAGGAAACTTCCCCATAACTGAGATTTGTAGAGCAGCTACGTGGTGTGCCCAACATACATTTACTAAACGCTACTGTGTAGACGTGTTAGCACGCCAACAAGCCAATGTAGGTCAGGCAGTGCTATATACCCTTTTTCATACTACTGCAACTCCCAAACGCTAGCCACCGCTTCCAAGGAGGGAGTGCTTTACATTCTATGCAGAGCATGTGTATCTGCAGTCGTACATGCCATTGAACGGATTAGAGTACTTACCCTGTAAGCACCTGTTTGTGGCATGCAGTGCTGTAGATTCACATGTGCCTTCTCTCCTCCCAGGACTCTTGTACATTGCAATAACGCTTTGCACACTTCTATTAGCACAGAGATCTTTATTTTGATACTTTCTTTACACTCCTTTCTCACCCTCCTGTTGGAAAACAATCTAACAAAAGAAGTCTCTGCCCATGCTCAATTTCACCAAGAGGAGGAGTCACTCTACCTTGTGACTCAAAAGACTTGTTCGAAAAAAACAAGTTGCACAACTCTGAACCCAACACTAGATGGCAGGAGTTTGCAGAGCATTTAAATCTTCAGCACTACACTCACAAACAGATGCGTACAGGGTAAGTAACATCATCCTTTCACCTATATTTAGGCTTTTTCTTCGTATTTGCCTTAATTTACTCTTTCACATCTCCAGACACCCCTATACATTGGTCTGTTGTTGTTACTACCTTTTTCTCCTTTTATACATTGACCTGTTGTTTGCAGCATGGTGCAGTTAGGAAGGGTATAACCCGCTTGGAGAAACACAAGAGGCGTTTTGCTGAAAAGAGAAGACTTGGCAAACTGCAAGGAGGCATGAGAATCAGCATTGAAGGAAACCGGATGCCCCTGTAGCGTGCCAAAACATTTAGAGGTATCGCCCAGGAGGTGCCTGTGTGTGAATCATGCATGCTCTGGCATTAAAGCCTTGGAGTTAGTGTGAATTTTGCATGCTCTGGCTGCAAATGTCAATGGGCAGTTTGCGACTCATACTCACTTTGATGGTTCCTCCATGGAGTTGTGTAAGACATGCTCCAACAGTATCCCACTGTAGGCATTATGAGAATTGTGTCCATGCATGCTGTTTTACTGCTGGACATGAAGGTTTTGAGATGGGTGACTGGAATTCAAGAAGCGTCCCTAGCCTTTATAGATAGTTGCCTTGTCTGCATTTTAGTAATATTTTTGGTCTGGTTCAAATTCAGATTTTTCTGCCTTCCTTCATTATTTTGCCCTCTGCTAACAGAGAATTCACTCCTTGACTTGTAGGGTTACTTACCCATCACTTTCTGCTTTCCAAGTCTGAGGCGTCTGATTTAAGAAAGTCAATATCGTCTGATTAACACACAGCAGAAACACTTTTGATAACGTGCTGCTTCTGTTGAGCATAATTTGCATCTGTTTGTGTGACAAATAGTTAAAAGCTCCAAGAGTGTTTTTTTGTTTTGGGCTGCAAATGGCCCTATACTGGCCTGCAAATGTTTTACATCCTTGTGGACTATCGCCTAAAGTAATTTATTTGGTAAGTGCACCAGCTAAATTTACAGTGTTGAGTCAATGTTGGTAGGTTCATCCAATACCCTTCGTGTTCGCTAGGTGTATATTTCAGTGCCCCCTGCATGATGTGCTTCTGAAGGCCTGTGATAATCTGATGTAAAATTATTTATCGAATAACAGCATATTGCAAAATAGAACATTGCATGTGCAGATGTGTAAGGTTTAAACTTTAACTGTCTGAGAAGTGTGTTGTAAGTAATTCACAAAAAGAAAAATAGGAGTTTAAACAAAGAAGGCAATGTGAGGTTAGACAATACGTTTTTGAATGAGTAAAAAAGAGGGAGAGGAAGAGAACAGATTAGAAGGGAAAAGAGAGGAAAGACTGTAAATAGAATATAGAGTTGTCGCTGAAAGAACAAACGGCAGACCAAGGCCAAGCACATCCAGTTCATATGTACTACCAATTAGTGAAGTGGTGCAATCTCTTCCCACACCCGCCGTCTAAGGGTGTCAAATGAGAGCCAAGTTCAAAAAGAAAGTTGGAAGGTGCACTCGTTCCGAAGTCAATGCAGGCAACGTAAAGCATTATTCCATGATTGTTTCCCTTTATTCAATACATTTGAAAACTGGCACACAGCCAACACGTTTCATTCCAGATTCTTTGCCAGAGGGAACTTCTTCAGGGCTCCTATCTGTTCTATTGGGGAAATACCCATAGGGGTGTGCATTTTATAAAAATCCAATCACATAGGGCATGGGGTAAGCCTCAATTTGTGGTATATGCAGAAGGGTATCTCATATTCCCCCCCAAGAGAAAGTAACCTCTAAAGGGTTGTGATCAGACCATGTTCTACCCAAATAAGTAGTGTTGACCACATTTAGTAGCAAAGGTATTGAGCAAAATATAGAGTTGTAGCCTTGTAAGTATACAAAGTTGGGGGAAAGAGTCCAGCAGAGAAAATAGCAAATATGCCGTTATTGAATAATAGATGTGGACAGATTGGGAAGATAGATTCTAAAGTCTAAATTGAACAATTAGGTGGGTGGGGAGGATTGATCCCCTTAGCAGTACATGACCGGTAGTTAGTGAGTAGCAACCAAAGTTTGTTACGCTCGACAGATACCTGTTTTGAATCAGTTTATAGGTATCTAGCCTGTGGTGATGACAAATTAGATTCCCCCAACATAGAAGAATAATATTATCTGTAGATTTGCAATTAGAGGTAATAAGAATAAGCTATGGAGATCAAGGAATCAGTAGATTTCGCGAGCATTCTATGCCAACTCCATGTAAGCTTCCCAGAAAGAGTAAATTTGTGAGAAAGGTATGTGAATCTGGTTGATGTCTTTGATACGGTTCCATATTAAAAGCCAGAAGGTGGATAAAATTGGACAAGAAAAAAGTGAAAATCTGTGACCGGGCGTGTATGGCATCGCCAGCAAGTATCTTGTTGTGCAAAGGTTGGTCGCACACTGCTCGTCACACCAGCAAGTTGCCCCAAGGGACTGTGGTAGATGTAGTGGCGACGGCGGGTACGCCTATGCCACGATGTATAAAGAACAGTATGTGTTGCGTTAGCCATCCCTGGACACGTGTTTCGAGGTAGTTGCCTCTCGTCAGCAGGGAGCAGGTCAGTGTAAAGGGGTGCCGCGTGGACTGCCAAAATGTAATTAAAACAGGTCAAGTACCTCTCATGGCGCGCAGGTGCAGATCCAAGGCTCGTCAGCCCGTTGGCTCAAGGGAGCCGTAATAAATTATGCAAAGGTTGGTCGCACACTGCTCGTCACACCAGCAAGTTGCCCCAAGGGACTGTGGTAGATGTAGTGGCGACGGCGGGTACGCCTATGCCACGATGTATAAAGAACAGTATGTGTTGCGTTAGCCATCCCTGGACACGTGTTTCGAGGTAGTTGCCTCTCGTCAGCAGAGAGCAGGTCAGTGTAAAGGGGTGCCGCTTGGACTGCCAAAATGTAATTAAAACAGGTCAAGTACCTCTCATGGCGCGCAGGTGCAGATCCAAGGCTCGTCAGCCCGTTGGCTCAAGGGAGCCGTAATAAATTATGCAAAGGTTGGTCGCACACTGCTCGTCACACCAGCAAGTTGCCCCAAGGGACTGTGGTAGATGTAGTGGCGACGGCGGGTACGCCTATGCCACGATGTATAAAGAACAGTATGTGTTGCGTTAGCCATCCCTGGACACGTGTTTCGAGGTAGTTGCCTCTCGTCAGCAGGGAGCAGGTCAGTGTAAAGGGGTGCCGCGTGGACTGCCAAAATGTAATTAAAACAGGTCAAGTACCTCTCATGGCACGCAGGTGCAGATCCAAGGCTCGTCAGCCCGTTGGCTCAAGGGAGCCGTAATAAATTATGCAAAGGTTGGTCGCACACTGCTCGTCACACCAGCAAGTTGCCCCAAGGGACTGTGGTAGATGTAGTGGCGACGGCGGGTACGCCTATGCCACGATGTATAAAGAACAGTATGTGTTGCGTTAGCCATCCCTGGACACGTGTTTCGAGGTAGTTGCGTCTCGTCAGCAGGGAGCAGGTCAGTGTAAAGGGGTGCCGCGTGGACTGCCAAAATGTAATTAAAACAGGTCAAGTACCTCTCATGGCGCGCAGGTGCAGATCCAAGGCTCGTCAGCCCGTTGGCTCAAGGGAGCCGTAATAAATTATGCAAAGGTTGGTCGCACACTGCTCGTCACACCAGCAAGTTGCCCCAAGGGACTGTGGTAGATGTAGTGGCGACGGCGGGTACGCCTATGCCACGATGTATAAAGAACAGTATGTGTTGCGTTAGCCATCCCTGGACACGTGTTTCGAGGTAGTTGCCTCTCGTCAGCAGGGAGCAGGTCGGTGTAAAGGGGTGCCGCGTGGACTGCCAAAATGTAATTAAAACAGGTCAAGTACCTCTCATGGCGCGCAGGTGCAGATCCAAGGCTCGTCAGCCCGTTGGCTCAAGGGAGCCGTAATAAATTATGCAAAGGTTGGTCGCACACTGCTCGTCACACCAGCAAGTTGCCCCAAGGGACTGTGGTAGATGTAGTGGCGACGGCGGGTACGCCTATGCCACGATGTATAAAGAACAGTATGTGTTGCGTTGGCCATCCCTGGACACGTGTTTTGAGGTAGTTGCCTCTCGTCAGCAGGGAGCAGGTCAGTGTAAAGGGGTGCCGCGTGGACTGCCAAAATGTAATTAAAACAGGTCAAGTACCTCTCATGGTGCGCAGGTGCAGATCCAAGGCTCGTCAGCCCGTTGTCTCAAGGGAGCCGTAATAAATTATGCAAAGGTTGGTCGCACACTGCTAGTCACACCAACAAGTTGCCCCAAGGGACTGTGGTAGATGTAGTGGCAAGTTTGAGCTTAGAGAGATGAACAGAGGTGTAAAAAAGAGTCTATTATAAAAGAAATATAGTGTTTGGGTGAGACTGGCTGTGCAAGCAGTAATATGTATTTTGCGCCAAATTCTGTCCCAGACAGAGGATTGTCACGCGATAACCAGATCAGATTCCCACAATGCCTCTGTACATGTTTTGGCCCTATCTGGATCAGGTGATCTCAAACGTTTGGAAATGCGGCCACATTAGGGTGAGTGGATGTTGTAATTGGATGAGGAGATATTGTGGGATAGGAAATATCAGGGAAAAAGTGCTGTGTGAGAGTATTTTGAACCATAGTAAAGAGATCGCAGTACTGGTAGCGCATATGAGGTTGGAGATTGTATGCCGATGATAACTCAGAGAAAGAAATAGGGATACCTAAATTATATAGTTGAGATGAGAAGTATTCCTTTGTTAATCCATGTTTTCCTAAGTAAATTCCTTTCCCACCTCTTAAGTAGGTTATTATACCAAATAGGGCTGTTGAAGAATTGATTAATGGGTGTGAAGGATGAAACAAAAAAAACGTTTTCAATAATGTGCATGCATGAGCAATGGTACTTTTTGGGAGTGTTGCACATAAAAAGAATGGGTTTGTGAGAGAAGGGTGATAACGTAGAATGTTCCAGAGACAACCACAGCTTCTGCGGAGTGTCAAGTGGTGTAGATGTATAGATTTGTAATTGTTTGATGCTGAAGGCTCTGGGGTAGTTAAGAAAATCAGAAAAGTTATCTTATCCTGTGTGCTTTATTATTGATGTTTATGAAAGTGCAAGAACTGTCCGCAACACTTCTGTTAGGACTGAAGCCATATTGTTCGACATCAATGAGGTCAGGCATTCGAGAAATTAAGCAAAGGGCCAAGAATTGGCAAAAGGTTTGCAATCGGTATTGATTAAAGAAATGGGTCTGTAGTTCTTCCATTGGGTCAAGTCACGTTTCTTTTTAGAGATTAAGCATATTGTTGCTTCTGCAAAGGAGCCAGAGGCGGAGTTTTAAATCTGTGAAATTAGTAAATAATTTAAAGAGTTTGGGGAAGAGGAGGTTCGCAAAATGAAGATAATATTCAATTGTGAAACCATCTATTCAATTGTGAAACCGTCCGGACCTCGGGTTTTACCTTTAGGAAGAGATTGTACAGCTGAATGGAGTTCCTTAACTTGAAGCGTTATTTTCTAAAAGAGCGAAGTCTATTGGTGTTGTGCCTCTATGTTTAAGATTGGAAAAATTATATATATATATATTTTTTTTGTCCTCATCTCACCATATAGCACCTGCAACAAAGAGCAGTAAGCCATCCTTCGGACCTGAACTCCCCCTGGCCTCTGCTTTTTCATTAACTATAGGCCTAACCAGGCCAACTTCTTTATAAAGCTAGGTGTAATCATAGGACCAGGGGGCACTAGAATAATCTCAAGTCTCTACCCCAAATTACGAGTGGTGACCAAATGCTGAGATCAGCACCATCCAAATGTCCAAGATCTAATCGGGCCACACTAAATGAGGCACTCAACCATTTCTCGTAAAGTGGGGGTGATGGATCCTTCCACAGCTTACAAATCTCCCTTCTAGCAATAAGAATTAAATACATAATCAAGCCTTTTTGTGTTACTGACATCCAGTTCAATAAATCATTATTGATACCAAAAATTACTAGAGAAAGGTTCAATTTGATCTTAACTTTGAAGATGGTATTGAGTGCACATTCCACTTTCTGCCAGAAGGTCCTTAATCTCCCACATTCGAAAAAAATATGTAAATCATCAGCCGGGGAGAATTCACATGTTGGGCATTTTGAAGATGCAAGGGGAGCAAACTTGGAAAAATAATTATTAATGGACTCCTCAGATGGTATAGTTTCTGGAGTATATAAATCTTGTAATAAGAGTCAAAACATGCTGCAATATCTCTGAACAGCTTGTCGTCATGATTGTTAGTAATGGATTTAATAGCAGTCTTTTCCTTTCTGCATTATAAATAGCGATCTAGGAGGGAACTACCTCTATTATTACCATCGTAATATTTGGCAGGCATTTAGTTAAGGAGTGTACCACAAGCTTGTTCCGTCGAAAATTTAATTACATTTTGGCTGTAACTAGGGCTTTAAAATCTCGTTTATTTTTGCTTGTGTAATTCTTATGTTCAAAGGACTTTATGCATGCCAATATGGAAGCAGATTTTTGCTGCGCAGATTTTGTTTTGGAGTTGGCAAAGGCCATAATAAAACCCCTTGGGGCCACTTTGAAGGCGTCCCTGAAAATATTAAATATTGATTGATCATTGTCATTGAACTGAATTTTTTTTTTTTGATGAAGCCGGTATTGGAAGCAAGGGAAAAAGCATCTGAAAGTAGTGAATTGTTGAACCGCCAAGAAGATTTTGTAGGCATAACAGCAAGGATGTCTAAGTCTGTTAACCCTGGGAGGGGATCCGAGATTAAGATAGAATCAATCTCTAAATTAACCACATGTTGCAATAAACATTTACTAAGTAAAATATAGTACAGTCTAGAGTGAGAGTGATGGGTAGGGGAATAAAAGGAGTACTTTAACAGGTCAGGATTATATAATATCCAGGAATCGGAGCGTGAGAGTAAAGCAATTGGGTTTTTGATGGGCCTATGGGAGGCATGAAGAACAAAACATGAAGTGGAGTACCTATCCATAGATGGAATGAGAACTTGGGTAAAAATTACCTTCCCATCACCAACTTAGCATATGCCAAATATTTGGGTCTGGGTAAGTCTGACTATAGATGTTTAGGAGAGTGAGAGTGATGTCATCAATTGTAAGTAGAACTAATATCCAACGATCTTCTGTGTCTTGATGTTGAGAGTGTATAGTAATGTTAATATAATTGTGACAAAGAATTGTAACACCATTTTTGTTTGTTGTGGAGGGAGAGAAGAAAACTCCACTGACTCATTTTTTTCTGAGTTTTGCAATCTCGAAATTCATTAAGCTGTGTCTCTTGTAATAAAGTTATGTAACATTTCAAGCGAGCTAGATGACATTATATACGCTGACGTTTGATGGGGTACTTGAGCACCTGAACATTCCATGTAACTATGTTAAGTTGCTTTACATTGAGAATACATAAGTCAACTGCTGATACATGTAAGATACAAGGCATATCAAAGTAATCTGAGTGATATGAGTGAAAGGATATAGAGAAGAGAAAGTGTGGGCAAAGATGGAGGGATATAACCCTAGTAAATTGTGTGCACGTAGATATGGCACCACAAGGACCTAGGTCCCTGAATGCTGAAGGAAAAGAAAAAGGCAAAATAAACCACAGAGGGTAAAGGGACTGCGGAGCACCTGAGAGAGACAAGCAAGAGGAGCTTTGGCGCTAAAACTGTAGAAATCGTATATTAATACATGTAAACGTGAGAATAAAGAAAAAAGAAACACGCCAACATTTATGATGGGCCAATATATAGACAGGCAACAATAATAACAAATGTACATGAGGCACTAGGATTAAAAGTGCAAGAACCAAACTTGCCATGGGAAACATGGAGAAGGACATTTGGATCATGCAAACGGAACATGAGAAAAGATACTATACGGAGAGTCCAAAAGAGGTTCCTGTTTTAAAAAGAGTAAAAAGAAGAAAAAGTGAAACAATCAGTATGTGGTAGTAATTTGCAACAATCTGTTAGCTAAGCAAAATTAAACCATGAAATAATTGTATAATATAACAAATCATCCGGTAGAGGTTGTCCCCAAGTCCATGGCTTGAGTTTTGTGTTGGTTGATGAAGAGTTGTAGATCAGCAGGTTCTTCAAAGGAATAGAATTTGCCCTTGAAAGTGAGTTTAAAGATGGAAGGATGAAGTTGTCTATATCTGATATTCAAGGATCTCAATTGAGGATGTAGGTCTAGGAATTGCTTCCGACGAGCTCTTGTAGCGGGATAAAAATCCTGTGTGAAAAACACCCTATTGCTCGACCATTGAAGAGACCCCCACCTTTTTTGCCACAGAATGTATTTGCATTAGTTAACTGCATTGTAGGAAAAGGACGATTCCCCTTTAGGGCATGAGCTATGGCCGTATGCCGACCGAGGACCTAAGCGGTGAACCCGTTCAATGGGCAGAGAAGAATTAGAAGGCAGGCGTACAATTGAAGGGATCACTGTTTGCAGAAAGTTGATCATATTGGAGCCTTCTGAAATACTGAAAAGGTGGAGATTATACCTTCTATTCCTATTTTCCAAATTTCAGTGAGTCATTTAAGTTGAGTGATGTCTTCAGTCATTTGAGGAATATCAGGAGTGGAATCCTCAAGATTGCTCACCCTTTTTTCCAGTGTTGAGATGTTGGTCATGGGAGGACCATTTTTGCTCATTACGATGTAAGGAAGCGTTTGTATCGACCGTAAATGAGTAGGTGATTTGGTAGGTGAGACAATTTCTTTTTTTTTGGGCCATTTAACCGAGCTGGTAGTTGAAGATTTTTAGGTCAAGCCTAGACAGCGCTTGTGCCATCTCTTCCAGACATTTTGTACATACTTTGTGGGCTTACAGCCCACCCATTGCTTTTCATTTGTTTTTTTCAGTGTCCTTTAAAAATTTGTACTTTCAAGTGGTTAATCTTTCCTATTTGTCTCTCCTTTGAATCTGTTGTTTACTCTCATGGAGCCGCGCCCAGAAGTTGTAGCCTTCCACTTGTCCCATTTTAGAAGCTGTAAAAGGGTCTACTTTTTCCTTTGTCCAAGAGCACGGCACACGAGTGCTCAATCTTTTCAGCTGCTTTGAGCTCCGACTTCGTTTCTGTAAACAGGGCTGTAATTCTTGTTTTGAGCTCTTAACATGAGTGCTCATGTCACTCCGACCGCCGAAGCCCTGTAAATCTTGTGCACCTTTCTTTTATCAGCACGGCGTCTGCTAACCTTTTGAAAATTATAGACCTTTTGGCGGGTAAGGTAACCTGAACAAAACTGGATTCCCCTTACCTTGAAAGGCACCAGGAGTGGTGATCCTAGCGACCAGCTGAGGTTCTTAAGAAATCGCAAAATTCTGAATTGGTCCCATTCATCAAAAAATTGAAGGTGTCTAGCATCTCTAGCCCGTAGAGTTATTCTGATCTCCTATTGAGTACATTAATCTAATCTCTTCTCCATCCTCTTTGATGTTCACAAACATTAGGAAACTTCCCCATATGTGTAGGATCTCAAAATCACTTCTAAAGTGTCTATTGATAAACCTATAGGAGTGTTTTTTTTTTTGCTCTCCTTTTTTTGATAAAGCTACTTTGAATTTAAATTGTGTACTATCGCACAGTTGGCAGGAATGCACACTTTAAGTGGATCACCATTGGATGGGTTGTGGCTTGGCCACCAAAGATGGTTTAAGCACTGTAATCGAGCACCCCTTGCCCATGTCTGACATCTGCATCATCCTGCATTACCCAGAATGCAGTACTGTACTATCTGAAGTCAGCTGTGAGGGGAATCAATTAATGCTTGCATATTGATTTGGGCTACAGGCGGTACACAGCCTGAAAGATTGCAGCAACATGCCCAACGTTGGCTGCTAGTGGTGGCAAACAGGCCCAAATTGAGAATTGACCATCCAGCCATGCAGGAGCCCACTTCTGTCTTTTCCTTCACCCTTCCTCCTTTGGAGTGGGGCTGGGTTTGGCCTCTGTTGGCGGATGGGGCCACAGGCGCTACCTATGATGTCCTCCGCTCAAGAAAATATTCACTTAACTTTGCTCTCCGGGCAGGGTCTCACTTGCTGCATGGTGTCTTCAAGGATTCTGGGGCCAATTGGATCCTTTCTGTGCCATGGGTCCTGTGTTGTCAAGATAAAAGCGTCCTGCGAGATATCAGAGTACAACCAGGAGTTATGTGGATGGGGTAAACTTCCCAGCAATGGGCTGATGAATGGTGTCAACTGGACGAAGCTATGTGGCCACCTACATGCGACTGACACTCACTGGACAGATGATGAGTCGGGACGCCCACCAAACCTGCCGGCACGGCTCAGCTGATCATTCCTTAAATCTCTAGTAAGCTGGCAAATACTCCCATATATGACTCGGCAGCTCTATATGAGAAGGAGAGGAAGAAAGCTAGCAGGATTGCATTCAATTAAATAACTTGAACCCAGTGGGCATCAGCGCTGAAAGCCCTCAGAATTTCAGTTGACTGCGATTACACAACTTATTTGCTTGGGGGCAGCATTATACACTGGAGTAGATCACTGCCTGGATTGCATGCTGTGCCAGGGCCTACCAAACGAATACTTATTCAAGCCGACATGGTCCCCTGCTGCATTTTCCAGGCTAGCGAAGGTCCAATAAACATGAAAAAGATGTCTCCGACCTAATTGGATTGATGCAGATTGTGACCTTGCCTGTTCACTAATTTTGATGCTCCTATGGGGTAACCGAGCCAACAAGTCTCAGACACTTTTAGCCAACCAACACACTCAAATGCAATCCCTTTTTGGAGTACAGAGAATAAAATGAATAGTCCACAACTGACATTCAAGATACAAGGAGAACATATTCACGCCTTTAGTGCTGGTGGGGTAGAAGTAGACCCTCAGGGTCATGGCTGTTGGATACCTCATCTGAGCGGTGCCATGGCAAATCTTCAACCAGAGGAAGATTGACAAATTTAAACACACTAGGCCCCCAAGCAGGGTCTACCACGTCCACTCCCTCAGATGCACCCATGGTGCAAGCTTCATTGGCGGACCACCAACATCATGTTGCAGATTATACAGGACTCCCGCGCTGCACTTGATATTAAAATTAGAGAAGTCAGACTAGATCTGGCATTATTACACCACAATGTAAAACATTGAACAGAGTTACTGATGCTAAGGGCAGAATATCAGAATGGGAAAACCAGTACACACATTACAAATAACCATTTCTCTGCTTAAAGACTTTCTGAAAGAGTGGCGGATGCCATGGGTGGTGAAAGGCGTGTGAACTTGTGTTTCCTGGGTTTCCCAGATTGACCTCGCCCAGAGCTGTTACTTAAAAATAAGCTCAAAGGGATTATACCATTCAACAAGCTGTCCCAATGTTTAAGCGTCCAACAAGCCACAGTGCCTTGGTCCAGAGACCGGCGCCCCGCCCCCGGCCATGATAGCTAAGATTCTAAACTACAAAGATTGTGACATAATCCTCAAAAAAGTATGAATTCTTTGCAAAATCTGATATGAATCGCAAGTTATACAAGCTTTCCCAGACTACACACAACAAGTAAAAAATAAAATAAAATACTTTGTGGGCAAAATCTGATATGAATCGCAAGTTATACAAGCTTTCCCAGACTACACACAACAAGTAAAAAATAAAATAAAATACTTTGTGGGCGTTAAAGGCAAAGTCCTAGCAACAAATCTCAAATAGCCTGCCAACCTGAAAGTAATTTTTCAGTCAAAGACCTTTTTTCGTCAGTACTCCTAGAGTATTGATTATCCTGGAATTGTGCAGAGACCCAAAACAAGTCATCCAGACTGTTCAACCGGACTTACCCTGAAAGGAACACGCAATCCACAAAAGGTTATGGTGCAAACCTCCTAATCCCCGAAACCACAATAGACCAGTACCAGGAATAAGCTCGAAACACAGCACTTTTAACATCCTCCAAAATCTTAACCATTGCAAAGTCCAACAGCAAAGACAACATTCGGACAAGACAACCCTGAATCGTCCACAAATGATGCTTCACGCTTTGACATGGATGATGAGTCTACTCCTTGCCCATAAAGGTGTCGTTGCATGGGTCCTAAATAACTCATTAGAACCATTCAACGTATGTTTAAACTCTAGCTTGACAGCTGGAGAGGACGCTACAGGAGGGTATGTGAGCCAGTCAGTGAAATATGAGGAAGAGTGACACCAGCAGACTTCAAAGACCTAGTCTTATGGTCTGACAATAGACAAATCTGATACATCATAACTTGTTAGCAGTTTCCTATGCAACATTAATGTTTTTAGTCATGTTTTCATTTAATTTTATAAATTTTAACCATTTCATTGTCATTTAAACAATATGAAGATTGTAACCATTACCGTGACATGCATATTGGTTCACTTAGATAACACCAACATTTGCATTGCTTTTTGTCATATGTTCCATTATTCGCTTATCAGTGTGGTGAGACTGGTGCAACGGGCATCACACAGCTAGCCAGCTATAGGAGCACAGCAGTAAAACAGGAAAAATGCTGCACTGGTTTTGTTGCAAAGATGAGAACAATAGGCACATTGGGACGGTTGAAAAAGGTAATGACATGTTTGTCAATCACCCAGACGACATATCTCGGACATTCACTCCGTTTTACCAACCACTCTATGACCGAGAATGGCCTGATACATTAGCATGGTTCCTGGACACTTCACGTTTGACTGATGTATATCGCATTGTGCAAGATAGGGACATTAGGGGGAGGAGCCAAGATGGCGACCGGAGCAGACGCTTGAGCGCCCGGCTCCGTCGGCCCTTGGCCCCGGACTATTATCCTGATTCCTATCCTTGTCGATTCTCGAGGTGAAACGTGTACGACGCGCTGTCCACGCCGCCACTTCCCCGACGTCTCAGCCCGCCTGGATGCCGGAGTTTTTGGTGCTTTTGTTCTCCGCCCTGGACCCCTGCTCCACTGTGGCCTTTGCCGGCCCCCGGGACGCTCCGCAGTCCCCGGACCCGCTAGCGCAAATCCGAGCCCCGCGGTCCCGACCTCACCTAACACCACGGACTGTCGCCAGATGAGCCTGGGGAGGGACGGCCAGACACCTCCTGCACCCTGCGCCTGAAGGGCTGGGGCTGTAAGGTAAGCCCCGGTGAGGCGGGTCTCCTGCCCCGATCTGTGGACGGCGCTGTGGGAGGCTGCCGACCCCCTTCTTCTATTGCCTAGTCGGCTGCAAAGAGAACCTGAGGGAGGGGAGGCGACTGTTGGCTTTCCCAGTTGCGGCGCAGTCCTGAGGGGAACTGACTCCTTGCTACGACCCCCCCCCCTGGCCATTGTACCGTCCGGCGGTAAAACATGGCGTTGTTTGCCTGCTCGCGGCTGGGGGGTGATACTCCGGTCCTGCCCGCTGCCCGCTTCGCCCTCCCTCCACCAGACACCAGCTCCACGGTGCCGCCCCGGATTGCGGCCGATGTGGGGGTGCAGCTTCCGCTGACATGCGGCTCCGTACTGGCCGTCCTGCGGGACTTTCGTTTACAAATGTTTGCTCGCTTTCAGGCGCTAAGTGAGCAGTTTGACTCCCTGTTGTCGGCTGCGGGCCGTGAGCGCTCCGTCTGTCATCAACACGGCGTGGGTCTGCCAGTGCTTTTGCCCTCTTGCGGGGACGCAACGGCTGTGTGTGATCGTGCTACACTGGTGCCTGCATGTGGCTTTCCCGGCACCCAGGATCAATTGCTCTCCAGCTTAACAGCCGATACTTTGTTTCCCCGTTCATTGCTGCCTGCTTCATTGTTGCCTGCCTCACCGCGTCTGCAAGAGTATCCAGCTGAGCAACACCTAACATCCTCGAGGAATCGTTCACGGTGGCCTACTGCTTCTTTTCTGTGGATCTCCTGTACTCTACATGCCATGTCTGGACTTTATGTGGTGCACAAAGGGACCTCTACAAATGGTCGGCGGCCATTTTGGGATTCTACTTCACCATCTTCTCCCAAACGGCCATATTGTCTTTGTCTGCACGGGATGCGGGGCCTTCATGTAGGGGCTGGCTTAACCTCAAGCCCGCGATCGGGCCAGGGCTAGACTGCTTAATATCGCCATGGTTTCACGGAGGGGCTGGACTGGGACTGGAACTGTATGTGTACTTTGTGCGCATTCGCCGCGATTTGTCTTCCTTCATCTAAATTGTTGTGGCAATTCATTTTTACACGACCGTTTTTGGGGTAGTGGGTTCTCAGTGTGTGGAAGCCAAAGATGGCCGATGGTTTAGGGCGCTCTGATGATACGTAGGCTCCTCCCCACCTCCTTCTTTTTGGGAGTTTAGATTAGAATAGTCCTGTTCTTTTCTCACCCCCTTTAACATAGGTGTATTGTTTTCTTATCTTTCTTACTTTATTCTTACTCTCTTTCTTGTCTATATTTCGGGTTTATTGGGCGACAGGCACTATGCTGGGGGGGGGGAAGGCCGTAGCCTCCGCATTGGTGTAGGGTGGGGGGGTAACTTACTGTTTCTAATTAGTTCTATGGGCCTTTTTTCCCTTTCTGTTTCTGCGCTATACTTGTTTCGATTCTGGGTCCGGGTGGGGGGTTGACTGAGTGGGGGCGGCACTGGAGGGGTGCGTAATTGCTCATGTGACTATCCTGTTATATAACTGCACTGCCTCACTGCCTGCGATTTTACTTCCATTGCTGTTTTAATGATGCTGCTGCTCTCCCGTGTGGTGAAGATATCGTGCGGACTCGAATCTCCTTGGTTCTTATTCTTCACTGACTATTTCCCTGATAAACTTATTTTGAAAACTTTAAAATTAACCTTCACTTCTCCTTTCCCTGGGGTCAAGGATTTCTCCAGTGTATGTTTCATAAATCGTTGCTAACCTTGACCGTTGAAGCACAGGGGCCGTAATGTTTGTATCAGTGCTTAACCCTATCGTGGCCGGCCTGAAGGTTGTAGGCCCGTATTTGTTCTTTTAATATGCACGAATAAAGGTTTTAAAAAAAAAAAAAAAAAAAGATAGGGACATTACAACCGAAGAGCAATTGGGCTGCTAAAATCACCTAAACTACTTGCCCCAAAACATTCCCAGGAGAATTTTACAAATTATTTGCAACTCTGCTTGCAGAACCGCTTCATCAATTCTTTGTGTCCTCTAATGAAAAGGGGTTTTTGTATGACGCGACGATCACTGAACTACTTAAAATCAGTCGCCCATCTTTTGGATGAACCTCATATATTCCTATTTCGCTGATTAATGCTGAACCCAAGATCCTAGCCAACCGCCTACTGACCATAATTCGCAAACTGGTGAAATGTGATGATCAGAGTGGTTTTAAACAACACAAAACCCCCAGGTTCACCATTCGTAGAGAGAACTGTGCTGTTGCCGTTCCCCCTAGACTGTGAAAGCCCCTGGCATTCCGCTTGGTGGATTTCAAAAGGGCATTCTATAATTATTTTTTTTTTGTAAATTCTTTTTATTCAACAACTTGCACAGTATGACAATATCTTTACAGCATTGCAATATATTAACTGCCTTTGCACATTCCTAACCTTAGCATTCTGATGTTTCTAGACTTTCACTCCTTTCCCTGCTGTGTTCGTTAACTTTTGCAGTCTTTTCATGTCCATCCCTCTACTCCATGCCCCAACTACCCTTCTGCATTCTATAACTTTTGATGGGACTACCTTTTTTCCCTGCCAATGGCATGAACTTTTAGGCAAATCCAATTGCACTGCTTATACTAAACTAAAATGCACCAATATTACTGCTAGGGTGCAAACTAAAGGTATCCTCGACTCCCATCCAAATAAACTGTCACACATCAAGGGTGTCTCTTATCCCAAATACGTTTTGTGCTTGCCATCTAACCCTTGGGGGAATGGCTTCAATGTGGTGTGGTGATAAGGGGTTTCCACTGGACTCCTGAACTAGAAGACAAAGTCTCCTTTAATGCGGACAACATTCTGCTCTTCCTTTCACTCCGAGTATTACAGACTGTAAAGTAGGCTAGGTTCTGAACGGATTCAGAATTCCCTCCGGGCGTCAGCTAAATTGGGAAAAATCCTGTGTTTTCCCTGTAAATGTCTGAAAGATATGGAACAGGAGTGCTCACACTCGCCAGTTAAGATAGTTAGCCAATTAGCCTTACACAAAACAGAACACACATGCTCAACAATTTACACTACGATCTGGAGTTCTGAAATTCCCCCCCCCCCCCACCTCTTTCTCTTGGGCAGGATTGCACTCATTATAATGTTGGTGCTCACCAGGATGTTGTACGTGCTGTAAAACAACCTTTTTCTCCCTCCCACCTCCTTTCTTCAGTAGGCTTACATCTTCTTTATGTTCCTTTCTCTGGCAAAACGAAACTCCTCTTGTATCCATTTTAAAATGCTCTAAATCTACCTGGTATGGAAGTCTGGCAGTTGCAGACGACTTTTCCTACCATGCAGCAGCCCTGCTCCTAGTAATCACTGAATGCCTTTCTAGTGATCTCCACTCTAGTGGCGATCCTCATACAAAATGCAGTTAAATAATTTGCGGAGCTCAAAGTAGGGTTTGGCCTGGTAAATACACAATTTTATACATAAAAAATAAATTTGGGCGGGGGGGGGGGGGTTTATATAGCATGAACTCGAACTAAAGGAGAGCGCTTTACATGAGCACCAGTTGCGTTACAGACACACATTCATTTTGTTAGGCACAGAAATATTAAGTGATTTGCCTAGTCACAGGAATTTGAGCTGTCCCTGCCAATACTCGAACCCTGTCCCCAGCTTTGAGGTTGACTGCTTTAGCCGTTTTATGCACTGCTTCCATACATATGGCAGCTAGATTTGGTACCTAACTTCCAAGCATTAGAGAGAAACATTAAAATGGAGGATCTCAGAGACAATTATATTTCCAGCCTTTAAAATCCATAATAATTAATACACCAGACCCTTCCCAATCTTAGGGAGACCTAGGAGATTGACATGGGTTTCATGTAAGATCCAGAATGGCAAGAGGCATAGTACCACCCAGAGGGATAGCAATAGCATCTAAGTTCTTCCTAATACCATTTAAATACCTGCTCCAAGCATGCAATACTAGAGAAAAACTCTGGTGCATTATTCGTGATTCCTTTCCCGCACCCAGTCTAGCATTGTGGCTCCTAAGGATGTTTTGTGAAGTAGTGGAGGGTATATGCAATTTGGTTTGGGGCACACAAATTTCAATTGACCCAGATATTGCGTTATTGAATATCCTGGATTATCTAGGTCTCACAAGGTACCAGAAATTGCTTCTTGTTCTAAGCTTGATAGTTGCCAAACTAGATTTGGCCCAGAATTAATGTCATCCAACAGAGCCAAGCATACCAAAATGGAAACACGGTCTTGATTATTGTGACCTGTTGAAAGGTCTGTTTATGAAGCCAGGTGATGCCCTCGAAAGCATGGAAAAATCTGTGGGACTTTGGTCCAATACCGAGGACTTGTCGCATTAATGTTAACCATGTGAGGAAACCAAATAAGCAGCACCTATGTAAGATGTAGATGATATGTTTGTGGCATGTGTAGCTGTGGATACACATACTGTACATCTTCCTGCCATCTAGTGTTGGGCTTGGACGTGTGAACGTTATTTTTCTTTGAGTCTATTCGAGTCATGAGGTACTGTGACTCCACCTATTGCTGGTAATGCGCATGGGCATCGGCTCCATTGTTAGATTGCTTTTCTCCAACCTCTGGTTCTCACGTGTCCCTTTGAGTTCTGCTTCGACACTGCGTAGTGTTCTCACCAAGGCCGCTCTGATCTGTTTCTCACCAGAAAAGTCTGCAATCACGCATTTGGTTTCACCTAACGCATGCCCCCTTCAACTCTGTTTTCTGCACATGACCTTCTACACCATTTTCAACCCATAAGAATGTTCTAGTGATAGAAAGGACTCCATTTTGTTTTTGCCCGACACTTCAGTGTCGACAAATAGGTTACAGACTAGATAACAGACCTCCATCTAGCATGTAACCTATTTATCTCCCGACCATCAAGAGGACTTCTGCACAACCTGTCTTGTGTTCCATAATGAGAATACCCTTTGGAACTATTGAGCCCGTTGTATTGCCTTCGCCTCAATGGCGCACCGACAGCAGGAGGACACTCCAACCTCTTCGGGGAATCGAGACACCGAGAGTGACCAGCAGGAGGAGACCACCGGCACCGAGATAGAGAAGCTCTCATCGGCTGAGAGTTCTGGTTCTGATGTGGAGGAGGATGAGCCCCTACTGGTTCAAGACAGTCTAAAGTGGTTGCAATGGGTACTACCATCCAACAGATGGTTCCTTGTCATTATTTACCTCCTCGGAAGGCTAGAGCCTCAAGCTCCCAAAGCACTGATGAGGCCTCTAGGCCACCACTGCCTCACGGCCGTGGTCTGTACTAATTGGAGGGGTCAAACTCGACACATCCCCATGTCAAAAGGACAGGGTTCCTGAAGCCCATCCTCGACCTTGGGCCACTCACCAAGTATATCCTATCAGAGCATTTTCACGTGGTGACACTCCAATATGCCATCCCACTGCTACAGGAAGGCAACTTCATGACCTCTCTCAACCTAAAACATGCCTGCTTCCACATACCCATCCACCCTGCACATAAAGGGTTCCTTCGATTTGTGCTAATTAGTCAGCACTATCAATTTAAAGTGCTGGACATCGGAGTAAGCAGAGCTCCCAGGGTGTTTACCCTCAATTTAATGGCCCCATCCTAGACCAGACATTCCTGGTTCACCACACTTCTCAAGTTCTCTTTAGTGCCCCACAAGATGCTGCCCAACAGACCGGATCTTCTCTCCCAAAATCAAAGCGCACTCAGACATACCGAACACCTCAATCTTGTAATATGGCTCCTGAAGTCCTAGTATTTGGGTACCTTAATCTTCCCGCAGAATGCATGACCATTCTTAAAGAGGCCTGAAGGCCTACTACCAGAGTATGCGGCCAAGTGGAAACAGTTTGTACAATACTGTCTCCCTAAAAACATTTGCCCTATGTAACCAACAGTCTAAGACATTGCTTGTTAACTGCTGCATTTGCAAAAGTCATGCCTCGCTTACACTTCTATTAGGGTTCATTTTGCTGCTGTTGCTGCGGATCTCCAGAACAGACGGCACACTTTGATTTTCAGAGTGCCTGTTATGAAAACCTTTATGGAAGGGCTCAAAAGGGTTATTCCAACAAGGGTGCAATGGGCCCTGTTTTCAACCACTCCACTTTTGTCCTCCACAGTTCCTTTCCTGGAAAGTGGCATTTCTCGTAGCCATCACTTCCCTTCACCGGCTTAGTGACTTACAGGCACTTACCCTTGAAAAGCCTTTCCCACCTCAGTCAGACCATTGAGCTTCCAGTGTTCTTCCACGTCCAAATTCAGTAGCAGAACAAGCTCTCCACACATTAGATGTTAAAAGTGCGCTCATGTATTACACTGACAGAACGAAGCACTTCTGCAGGAAACAGCAACGTTTTGTCTCCTTCAGGCTGCACAAGGGCTGTGCACAGTCCAAAGCAAGGTTTGCACGCTGGCTGGTCAAATGTATACAGACCTGTTATTCTAAAGCCAAAAGCCCTTTGCCGGTCCCTCTCAAACCCTCAAAAAAGGAGCTCCTATGGTTTTCTTGTGTAATACTCCTATACTTGACATTTGCAAAGCAGCTACCTGGTCTTCCAATGACCCCCCCCCCCCCCCCCCATGTTCACAAGGCATTACTATATGGATGTTTTAGAACATCAACAATACAGTGTTGGTCAGGATATCATTTATACACTTGTCCAAGTCTCTACAACAGCTTTAGGTTAGCCTGCACTTTTGGAAGGGCTGCTTTACAGTCTATGCACAGCATGCATATGTACCTATAGCTACACATGCCATGAATGGAACATGTTACTTACCCTGTAAAAATCTGTTGATAGAATTAAGTACTGTAGATAGACATGTGCCCACCCTCCTCCCTGGTTGCTTTTTGGTGTTTCAGATGTTTCTCTGAAACTTTTACCTATGATATTTCCTACACATGGTCATCTTTTGGTGTCTCTTATCGTTACCTTATGGTATCCCTATGCTCCAACTACGTCCTCACCCAGCATGCGAAAAAAATAATCTTTCAATGGAGCTGATGCCCATGTGCACCAGCAATAGGTGGAGTCCCAATACCCTGTCACTCTAAAAGATTTCTTCAAAGAGAAACAGGTTGCACATGTCTGGGTCCAACACTATATGGCAGGAGTATGCACAGCATGTGATTCTACAGCACTACTTGCCACAAACGGATGTTTACCGGGTAAATACATTTTTCCTTATAAACAATCTTCAGAATGTGTTGTATAGACACAGGAGACCTTTATTTGTTGATTGTATGATTGCGTTGGCATTCAAAATGATTGTTCCCAAACTACTGTACAAGAGAATCGCCTTCTCTGTTTTTCTCTCTTGTATGGGCTCAAAATAAAAACAAATGAATTTTAAAAACGAACATATTTGGAAATGATGCTTAGAGGAGGCATCCTTAATATAGAACAATGACCCTGCTCCTTTAACGATTCTAGTTGCTGAGCTATCCCATAGTGTACACAAAAGTTGGTCAGTTATAATTTCCACCCAAAGGCAAGATCCCTGCAAACATCTGACCTTTTTTGCATGATTTATTCTTATAGAGATACCATGTAGAAGGTTGAAAGTTAAAGAGGATGCTTGCTTGGTGTTCAAGTTAAAACATTCACAGAAGAGAAAGAACTGGCCTACCCCAATTCACACTCAACACATAGCAGGGGGAACAATTGATCCACTTTAATCTTAGTTGGGATCTATTCAATACCATCTGTGGATCCAACATTAAAAGCGCACCTTGATAGAAATATTACTGCAGTATAAGAATCGCTCCAGTGTCCTTAGGTTAACAAAGCAGCTATTTCATGTTTTTGTGACGATTGAAAAAGTTCAGACCAATCCCATTTATTGATTGTGGCATTGATTTCAGTTTGCTAAAAAAATTAAAACTTTACCTGTAAATACAAGAGCCCATTCAGCAAATGTTTTACGGCTAATATACAGTTGAATTCGCTTTATAAAGCAGTGGCACACAGGTCTTTTCATATAAGTACATTTGATTCTGTTTCTATGAACCCTCGGGTCGCCCAGTAAATTTTATATTGTCTTGCGCTATTACATCTTCTATGCTTCTTAATAGGAAGCACTTGAATCTAAGGTGAGATCGATGCACATAAAGACACCGTACTACGTACTTATTTTTGCATAAAGACACCGCAGGCACTTGTTTTCCAGCTTAACATGGTCTTAGACTTGTACACTTCCCACCTACACTCCCAAAAACTAACTGTAGGTTTTTTAAGAGATGATCTCGGGTTGTATTTTTTTTTTTAACATAACCTTTAAGGCGAGTGGATATATAGTTTGTGTTGCTATCCCGGAGTCCAATAAGGCTTTCCTTCTGATAATACAGTTTTTAAATATCCGTTTAAGAGCTAATAGTTATAAAAGGTGAATCGCATAGATATATACTTTATTGTTGTATTCTGTAACCAGGTGTGACTGGTCCCAGGTTTTTTTTAATTTTTAAATATTTGTTGTTTTTCGCCTATTTACAGTTTTTGCAAAGCAGATTTTAAAATGGAGAGGTTTTAAACATTGTAGGTGTATATAATTTGAAAAGGAACAGCTGAGATATATTCGCAAAGTCAATACAAAGTATTTAGTTCAGCTGACGACCTGATAATTGTCCTTAAAGCTACTTACTGAATGAAGTATCACAATTTTTTCACCGTGATTACCAAATTATTTCTGGTTCTTACCAGTGATTTTAAGTAAAACCTGCCTTTAACTGCAAAAGTCGACACAGTTTTTTTTAATTTTTTTATAGTGAACATGGGGAAACGGGAGTTCTATACTAATAATAACCTTACCTCATCCATCCCATCCATTACCCCCTCCCCTTGTTCACCTTACACAGGTGTTGTGTTAAGCACCCTATTTCATGACAGTTTTTTATGCTGTGGAAGCATCTGCGACTCTCACTAATATCTGGCATGTGTTTTTTGTTCCAGGGAAGTGGTAAGAAAGGAGTCAGCCGTATAGACAAGTCGATGCGAAAGTTTTCGGACATCAAGAAAAAGAATCGCTATGACCATGCCGTAAAGATCAGCATTCAGGGCAATAAAATGCCGTTGTGACACGTACCAAAGGCATTGCAAGAACTTCCCCTCACCTTGGTCAACGTGATTGTTTTTTTTCTGAGACTTGGAGCCTAATGGCGTTTTTAATGTTATCTTTTTATATTCAGTCTGTAAATGATTTTTTTGGCATCTGGCAGGTTTACCTGTCCGGGGATTCTAACTCCTGGAACATTTGTTTCCGACTTGTATTTACGCTTGTCCTGTCGTCGTACCCTGTACAGATCAATAATATGTTGCAATGTTACAGACATTAGACAATAAATGATCCTTCTGGTTCCTGCGTCATTTTTTCATATGTTGACAGAGAAGAGTTGCATCAGTACATTATGTCTGTTAATAGGTGTAGGGAGCAAATTTCTTGATAGCCAATTTTGATTTTGCCTCCTTCCTGTTTGCGTTCATGGATTGGTGTATAGGTGCATTTTATTGTGTATGCCTCTTATTCCTTCCTTTATTTGTTGCTTCTTTCTTGGCATGACTCTGGTTTCCTTTATTCTTGCATGTCTTGAGTAACCCGAAATCAGCAGGTTTCGTTTGTGCATGTTTTCTATCGTGTGAGGTGCTTATTTCTTGCTTGTTTTTTTAAAAAAAATAAGTACTTTTTTCATTGTTGTATGTATTCATAAATCTTAATAATGCACATCTAAGTTGTTTCATTTACCCAATGTTAATAGCTCCCACCCCATCTACAAATAATGAAATCCATCAAAATGTATTTCCTGTGACAGCCCTAACAAAATTCTATAAATTCCGGTATATGAAATCTTCAACATTAAAGGAGTATTCTTTCAAGTGCCTGGGCCTCATGAGCCATGATCACAGAAGATCAACTGTAAGTGTTATATGTAATTAAATAATTGCATAGTCAAAATATACAACATCCAGATTAACGTTCCTTACTTTAGCTCAGAATTTGTGGAGAGTGAAAACTATCAGTCAAATAGATTGCCTTCGGTATAGCAAAGGGTTTTTGTTTATTGGATTATCCCACATATAGTAGGAGGGGAGGGAAAGCAGGTGTCTCCCTAGCCTGATGTCCTCCAATTGATCAATGTATTTCCACGTACTATTTTGCATTCAATATTGTTTGTCTAACAATTTCCTCTGAATCAGTTGTATAGAGGCATGCTTTTTTCTAAAACTTTATAACCCTTGCAGTAGGGTTTCCTCACCTTCTATCTCATTTAGCTATTCCTTACCTGGAGCAAGCCATACCTTCTTTACAACTGTTGGTGTGGCTGTGTTTTGTTTATTCTCTTATTCTCCCTTTCCCTGGTAACATTAAATTGACGGCAAACCTCTCTACCCCACCTTCTTTCTGTAGTTTCTAAAATGGGAAATGCCAGACCTGCTAATGCTTAAACAAGCCGGAGAGTTCTTGTGTTCCGGTTCTGAAAGGACAGCGGCTAGCAGTTTGGATTGCATTGTTCCTGAGGAGTAGTACCATGTCTAATTTGCGTATGGTTGGTACCTGGCTCGAATCGCACAATGAGCAAAAAAAGAGGACTGTAATGTGGGCCAGCATAATTACCATTGACTGAGATTAATTTGAGATTTCCATCCATTACTAGTTTGTTTTTCTCATCTTTATTTTCTAGTCCTGCTGTGTCCCAACCACTACCCTGATGGTTATGTCCTTGTCCGATAACAGAAGCACCCAGCACACCTGCCGAAACTGAGCCACCTCAGTTGAGCAGAATGGACAAAATGCTACTTAGTGACCAGACCTCAAATACCTGCAGAGATCCATTCCAGGGCCGAGCATGGAGAGCCGTCACTGCACGCCCTTCTTCCCCTCTCCCACCCAAAATCCCACGTTTTCAGCAGTAGGAGGATGCGTATGGTTGGTACCTGGCTCGAATCACACAATGAGCAAAAAAAGAGGACTGGAATGCGGGCCAGCATAATTACCATTGACTGAGATTAATTTGAGATTTCCATCCATTACTAGTTTGTTTTTCTCATCTTTATTTTCTAGTCCTGCTGTTTCCCAACCACTACCCTGATGGTTATGTCCTTGTCCGATAACAGAAGCACCCAGCACACCTGCCGAAACTGAGCCACCTCAGTTGAGCAGAATGGACAAAATGCTACTTAGTGACCAGACCTCAAATACCTGCAGAGATCCATTCCAGGGCCGAGCATGGAGAGCCTTCACTGCACGCCCTTCTTCCCCTCTCCCACCCAAAATCCCACGTTTTCAGCAGTAGGAGGATGGCGACATTTTTTATACCTTGTGACTCGAAAATACTTCTTCAAAGAAAACAAGTTGCACGTGTCTGAGCCCAACACTATACGGCAGGAGTATGCACAGCATGTGAATCTACAGCACTACTTGCCGCAAACAGATGCTTTCTGGGTAAATACCATTTTCCTTATAAACAGTATTCAGAGTGTGTGTTCTATAGACACGGGAGACCTTTATTTGTTGATTTTATGATTATTTGATGTTCACAATGATTATTCCCAAACTACTGTACAAGGAAAAATTGCCTTTTCGGTTTGTCTCTTGCATGCTTTCAAAATAAAATAAAAACAAATGAATTTGAAAAAAACGAACATATTTGGAAATGATACTTAAGGAGGCCTCTTTTATATAGAGCAGTTCTGAACCCACTCCTTCAATGATTCTAGTTGCCGAACTCTCCCATAGTGTACAACAATGTTGAACAGTTATTATTGTCACCCACAGGTTAGATCACTGCAAACAGCTGGCCTTTTTAGCATGAGTTATTCTTAAAGTGATGCCATGTAGAAGGTTGAAAGTTAAAGAGGATGCTTGCTTGGTGTTCAAGTTAGCACATTCACAGGAAGAGAAGGAACTGGTCTACCCCAGTTCACACCGCAGCGCATAGCAGGGGGAACAATTGTTCCACTTCACTCTTAGTTGGGACCCTATTCAATACCTTCTGTGGTCCCAACTTAAAAAGCGCACCTTGATAGAAATATTACTGCAGTATAAGACTCGCTACAGTGTCCTTAGGTTAACAAAGCAGCTATTTCATGTTTTTGTGACAATTGCAAATGTTAAGACCAATCCCATACATGGATGGCGACATTGCTTTTAGTTTGCTACCAAACCTTTACCTGTAAATACAAGAGCACATTCAGCAAATGATTTTCGGATAGTGTACAGTTGAATTAGCTTTATAAAGAAGAGGGACACAGGTCTTTACATAGTCTCAGTAATAAGTACAGTTGACTGCTTCTATGAACGCTCGAGTAGCCCAGTTAATTTGATCCGGTCTTCCTATATTACATCGTTCATGCTTAATCGGAAGCACGTGAATCTAAGGTGAGATTGATGCACATAAAGACACAGTAGGCACTTGTTTTCCAGCTTGACGTGCTCCTAAAAACTAACTGTAGGTTTTTTTGTAAGAGATGCTCTCGGGTTGTAATTTTTTTTTAACATGAAATTTAAGGCGAGTGGTTATATAGTTTGTTTTGATATCCTTGGGGTTCAATAAGACTTTCCTTCTGATAATACTGTTTTTATATTTCTAAATATCCGTTTAAAAGCTAACAATCATAATAGGTGAATGGCATAGATATATACTTTAATGTAGCTGACCTTTTTCCTTCACCCTGGGACTTGGTATTGTCCTGTTAACCATAGTTAATCACTCTAATACAGGCTTCTCCAACGAGTAGCTTGTGAGCTAGTTGTAGCTCTCCAGCTACCAGTGAGTAGCTCTCCTCTGTGCAGTCCAGCTAACTAAATTAGAAGCGTTTGCTTGGTTAAATTAATGTATGTATTCCAGAATTGAAAAGTGTGTATCCGATGAAAATGCGTGTGTTTTCCAAATCTATAATTTTCAAAAGCTATTTAAAGCTGATATTAGAATGATAAATCACGTAATACTGGAAGAGGTATTATTAATATTATTGCTGTGGTATTTTTGCTTTGTTGCCAGGGGGCATTGCAGCTGTGGCTATTGCATATTACCACTGTCGAGGCATTCTAAATTCATGAAACCTTTTATTACATTACTGCTGGAAATTCTGCACTGATGTGATCATGGCTGGTAATCTTGCAGAGAGTGGCCACTAATATAATCTTGCCTCATATGCACAACACAAATAACATTAGTAGCGCAGCCTGATATTCATTTAACATTAGTAGGTCTTATTAATGAAGAGGTTGGAGACTGCTGTTCTAATACAAGGACAATCTCTCATGACCCTGCCGTTTCAGAGTTCTATATGTTTATAGCTGTGGTGGGCTCTTTGCACTAATTTTCAGCTGTAACCTTCAGGCTATATAGATAGATAGATGGATAGATAGATAGACAGATACATACATACAGTGCGGGTAGCACCATTCAGTGTGCCCGTATTTATCCAAGGTCTATTAATATTTGTTAGATATTGGAGTCTCGCGACCCCTCATTACATTCTGCAGAAGGACCCCATAATTTAGTGTTATGCCTAACCACGGGTGGAGCTGGCTGAGCGGAACTAGGCGGAGGTCCACGGAGTTGGGAACAAATTCCGTGGAACTCCGCTCCGCCGCCCGCCTCCACACCCCCCCCCCCCCCATTAAAAATGAATAATAGTTTATTAAAAACGAAAAAGTAAACACTTACCTGTACAGCCAGCGTCCCCGGGCTGCCCTCCTCTTCCTACTTGGGTCGATCATCTTGCAAAAACTGTGCGCATGCGCAGTTCTCGCAGGATGATCGACCCAAGTAGGAGAGACGGCGAGGAAGAGGAGGAGGGCAGCCCGGGGACGCTGGCAGTACAGGTAAGTGTTTATTTTCTCGTTGTTAATAAACTAATAATTTTTAATAGGTGGGGACTGGCCAACTCCGCTCCGGAGTAGGAATTTTGCCCTATACTCCACGTTCAAAGTGGAGTAGACCAATCACCGCACACTCCGCTGGCGGAGCGGAGTTCTGGCCCGGACTTAGTTATGCTTCTGAATATGTGCGTGAAACTTCCAGCACGTTTCACATAATGTGTCAATGGCACAAGTGCGCATTGCTGCGATCTACAACACACTGCAGTGTGCATACGACTTGGGTGTTCTGAATCCATTGAGACAACCCTGGTGTCCTAAAGTTCTTGCAGTGAATTATCTCAAATTAGACTTTCCACGATAAATAAAGCATCTAGGGCAACTGTGTAAAATGATTGAACAACTTTCGAATTAAAAGGTTGTTTACAATCGTTTTAGCACTGTTACCTCTTAAGAGCTAAGCACAGATTGGGCACGGTTGTGCCCAGGTTCTAACTATTTTCTTTGAGGTGGTGTCAACTGCCCAAGCAAAATGGAAATCAAAATTAATATGGATGTATGTATGTTGTGGACAAGAGCCTAAAGGCATCCCTCACATGCTGAATATGTTTTACCTGTGCTGTACTTGACCTTGTTTTGTATGTTAAAACAGCCTGCTACTCCCTGGTCCACATTTATTATATACATTATATACATCTGGAAGGTGTTTGTCGCTGCTAGACATTCCATATCGTTGTAGCATGTGGAGCTGTTGCTGCACATCATTGTGAGGAAAGCCTGCTCGGCTGCTGACCAGGCATTCCTTTCTCGGTTTGCCTGAACGAAAGATGTGTTGTCGAGGGATGTGCTACATCTATTCTGAGTTTATAAGGAAGGCTTGCAGTGCTCATGGCTTCCTTTGCGGTTGGCATGTAACTTTTCAGTCTATGAGGAAGGCTTGTACTGTGGTTGTTCCTCTCTGAGTGAAGCGTTCTTTACAATAGCTATGTTGTACCTATTCTCTGTTTGGGAAAACAGCTTCCACTGCCTGGCATAATGCAAAATTATGGGGACCCCCTGCAGATTGGGGGGGGGGGTGACGCTGAGCCTTCTATATCTTACGGGTATTCATTGACATCGGGCTAATTGGGGAGCCCATTGAGTGGTTGGGTACCATGAAGGAGTGGCCTGGTTTAGCTTTTGGCACCCTTATATACAGGAAAACGAAATCTACTTTTGCCTGGACCATGCTATACCAGTCCCATGTGTGATGTTTCTATGGGGAACCACTAAAGTCTCGTATGAATTAGTATTTTTGTACTTTATTCTATTGGAGTATATGTTTATAGTGCTTCACATACCTATGTGGAAATGCATTTTCAGACTTGTAGCCCAATCCGTGTGGGAGTCTGTGATTGCAGTGCTGTTTTGTTGTAATCCTTGTGGTAGCGTTTTGGTGTCATAAAACAGTGACCCAACGGTATTTTTGTATCCCTAACGGCGCTGTGTCTAGTAGTGGGATGGATGAAGAAGCGTGAGGGACTGGCTTGTAAATTATTATAATTATAGTCCGGACTAAAACATACAGGCAGCTAAACAGCACTGACCGGCAGAAATTCAGCAGCATGCGGTGTCTGTGCACTCAAAATATAGAGGGGTAATCAGAGAAGGCCTAGTAATCAATATGGTAACAATTAAAAGCAGAATGGCTGTGAAATTAATACAATTATACCTACTGACCAAGAATGGGAGTTTATGACCTGAACCATGCACTTTTTTTTTTATTTTTTATAAATTCTTTTCATTGATTTAAAACATCAAATAGTCACATATATGTATGCATTTCGATTACAATTACTTATAACATAACAATGCACAATGACTCAGTCAGTTGTCATCAGTAAGTGCCCATCCTTCCTCAACATTTCCATCTCCACAGTAGGCGAGATACATAATTCCCCTCTGTGTGTATTCCACCCGCTCCATTTCTTATCCGATTTCTTAGGACAGTCCCTAGATTTATATGCATCTTTTTCTGCTATCATACATTTGTCCATTTCCGCTGCCCACATTTTCAGCGATGGTCTTTCCACTGCCCCCCATTTCATTGCAATTGCTCTTTAAACTAAAGTGTATCTTAGGGTGGCTAATTGCTGCTCCTCTTCAGGAAGATCGGTGGCCTCCCAAACGTTAAGAAGCCCCATTGGTGGTGTTGGAGTTATTTGTTTCCAAAGTGCATCCTGTATTTGCGTTGTTGCCCTGTCCCACAGGGGCCGTATTTGGGGACAGTCCCATATTATATGATAGAAGGATGCCTCTTGACTTCCATGCATACAGAGCGCGTCCTGTCTTGTCCCTATTTTGGCTAAGGTGACCCCGGTAAGGTACGTTCGATGTAGGATTTTTAATTGGATCAGTCGAAAACTATGATTTATGGCTGCTTCGCTTGGGGACATCAGTGCAGTTTGCCAGTCTTCATCTTCAATGCGTCCAATGTCGGCTTGCCAGTTATCTCAGAGTTTGAAAGGGATCTGGCAAGTTATTGCACAATTTGCGATTTGTTAATGATAATGCTCTGTCTGGAATGGGCTCAGAAAGCAACCGATCTTCCAAGGGGGGATGACTCTGGCAAATTACCCAAGTCTGGGAGTGACGCCCTGAGTGCATGGAGGATTTGCAGGTAGCGAAAAACCTCTCCTTGCGACAAGTTATTTGTCTTTTGTAGTTCACTGAATGTAAGGATTTTGCCCTTCTTGACCAGATGCCCAACTGTGGACAGTCCAATTGTGTCCTATGTATCGAATCCTAATTGATGACACAGTAACCACAGTTTTTGAGAGGACCACAGGGGTGTGGCCTGAGTCAACACCCCTGCCCAGCCCAACCGTTTAGTTGCCTGATGCCAAATTTCAACTGTCGGTGCCATAGGGCCCAGATATCTCCCTCTCCGGATTTTCGTGTATAAGGCTCCCGGGCACCCCTCTCGTCCCATCTGATACCTGTCCAACATTTACACTGGGTCTGTCGGAGAACGGTATAGTCAGTGATTTATTACTACTAATTGCAAAGCCCAGTAATAGTAATATATCTGGGAGTGCAATCTCCCTGTCGTACAACCCTTTAGTCAATTTGTGTAGTGCTATGCGAGGCGTACCCCCACTCCACAATAACGAGCGAACGAAGTCTGGAATCTGGTAGGGGCAATTTTGGAGGATCTATAAAAAACGCAGGAGAGCCAACATCTTAAACAGGGCAGCTCGGCCTAGCAACGAAAGCGGCATTGATCCCCAGTGTTTAACATCATTCCGGAGTCTATCTAAGGGGACAGCCAAATTTCTGTCATAAAAGAGCTGGCGGTCTCGAGTAATAAAAACCCCTTGGTGGCGGAATCTGTTGTAACTTGCCATTTTAAGTCCTGTGTTCGCTTTTAGGAATGTTAACTACATCAGCTGCAGAACGTGTGAACCGCAGTGGTTGAGTGCCAGTTGTGGTGTCTGCTATTAAGGGCTATCTCAATTACGCATCCCGGGGGAAGCCTGGGAACCGGGCCGCGCAGAAAAAACAGCACTGGTTTAGTCCAGTTAATGGCATAGTCAGTGTATTTGCCAAAATTCGTAAATATGTTCAAAAATCGACATATGGCGGTAGAGGGGGACGCTTGATAGAGCAGAATGTCATCTGCATACAACGATATCCTGTTCTCATTCCCTTCTTCCCATTTCAGCACTCAGAGTACTACATTTCGTCTCACCCAGGACACCAGTGGTTCCAGCATCAAGGCGAAAAGTAGGGGAGATAGGGGGCAGCCTTGTCTAGTGCCTCTGCTTAATGTAAATACTCGGTAAGTGCGGTTATTGACCTTTACTTGACCCCGTTACTCCATGTAGAGTAGTCTAATCCACCCCATGAATCGCATACCGAACCCCAAGCGTCCCAACACCTCAAAAAGATACGGCCATTCTATAGAGTCGAACGCCATCGAGGCATGAAGGGAGAGCACCACCGCGTCCTCATCTATACAATGTTGATGCCCCAAGACATTGTGAATGCGGCGAATATTCAGTGCCGTGTTGCGCCCCGGCATATAGCCTGATTGGTCAGCATGGACCAGTGAAGGGATTATTGCCACCAGACGGGAAGCCAAGAGCTTTGCTAGAACTTTAGCCTCTACATTAATTAGTGAAATCGGCCGATAAGAGCCGCAGTTGTCAGTAGGCTTTCCAGGCTTTTGGATAACTACTATAGAAGCCAGACGTTGGTCTGCAGGCAGAATACCTTTGCACCTTTTTTAAATGCAGCAATACTGGCTTCTATTGTATAAGTGTACCTTATGAATGAGGAAAGAAGAGGAGGAAGACCCAAGCTTGGTATCCTGAGCTGGAATTATGCAATCTTTAAACATTATCTAATATGATAGTCATCTAGCCGCAGATTCCTTACCTTTGAACTTCCAAGGCATCAGACTGGATCCCGAAGGTTTTTCTTGAGCATCACCCCTGCATGCCGGTAGGTGGTGTTGGTCAACTCCACATGGAGTCGTCTCCGTAACATCCGTTTAGTCTATAAATGCACCTCCTCGGTGCGCCAACGTCAGTTCTTTTCTTTCCATGCCAGCCAGCGCAGATCCGTTGGAGAGGGCTACCCCCTGTAATTTTTTTGTCAGACTTTTTAAAAAAAATACTTTTTGAAATGTTTTCATTACTGTTTAGGCTCCATCACTCCAAAAGACCTCTGGTTTCAAACCGTGCGGTGCCTATTACCTTGTGTGCTTATGGTGCCTAGAGCAAGACCCAAAGTAATGTTCCAACTGCCGAATCATGGCTCCTAAAGCTTTGAGGGAGTGGTCTCTAAAGCTGCTGAGGTCCCAGCGTCAGGTGCTTCGGAGATCTATGAGGTTTTTTTCCTGGTCTCGGTCGAGAGGCAGGTCCGAGCATCGCTCGGGGCTCCCAATTCTTCCCCCTCCCATTCGAAATCTTCAACGGGGTCAGGTAAGAAGCACCACAAAAAAACACAAGAAGTCGAACATGCTTTGACTTCACCCCGTTAGTCACCTGACACGACGGAGGAGTCTTGGTGTTCGTGGCCTCTTTCTGCGAGCGTGTGCCTGGGTCGGCTCCGCTGTTCCCCTCCTTTCCGGGACCGGAGCGACCTCTCAGCCCAGTTGAAGGAATTTTATGGCGCCATTTGCGCCATATTTGGGCACCCTGACCCTGCTGACGCGCCTTTGGGCCTCGAAGGCTCAGCGGAAAGTTCCATTGGGTTCCGTGCCATCTGCTCCAGCCACTGTGCCCGTGGCTCCTCATGGATCCGATCCCTGAATCCAGATTGTCCGTACCTATTCGTACTTCCCGACGCCGAGACTCCCAATGCCCACCGGCAGCATCTGCTCATTCTCATCCCCAACGACACAAAGCCGGCTGGTCATCTACCGATGCCGAGACCGGTGACGGCAGAGCCCTTAACTCTGTTGCATTCTCAGCCTTATTCGGAGGAGCTCGGATTGGAGACAAATTGTGAGGGGACGCACGACCCTTTAGCAGTCCTGCGTTATTCCTAAGGAATGGACTGGTGTGAGGAACTGGGTGATGCCAGTGGCTTGGATACCTCTTCAGAGCCTGTCATGCTTTCCCTTCCTAACCTGGCTACGGAGGATGGAGCTTCCTTTGCTGTGGTGGGGGTAGGGCTTAAGAGGCCTTGGACCGGCAGCTTCCTACTGTGGTGGTCAAGACCAATGTCTTGACGGGGGTCCTGCAGCCTGGCGTTTCCACCTCAGAACCCTTGTTGCCATTTAATGAAGCCTTGACTGATGTTCTCCTGGGCACCTGGTCCAAGCCAGCACATGGGCCCTTGTGAATGGAACAATCGTCCACTGCCATCGCCCTGCACCGGGCGACCTAACTTTTCTCACATCTCACCTGACCTCAGAGAGCTTGGTGGTTCGAGCCTATACTTCTCGTGGCGCATTCTCATCCACACTCCCAGGTAATGAGAATCCAAAAGGATGGATAACTTCAGCTAGAAATATTCCACGAGCCTAGTATTGCGTTCAGTAAACACTGCATACCTCTTTGGCCGTTAGTCCCATTAGTTATGGGATACAGTTGCGCATACGCCGCCACAAGTCCCAGAGGAGGCCCGGTCTGTCTTCTCCCAAGCTGTTGCAGACGAAAGAGATACAGTGAAGTTTACCATACGCTGTGGCCTTGACACGACCAACTTGCTGGGCAGAGGGATTTGCTTGATGGTGGCTGTTAGGCACCACGCCTGTCTGAGAACGTTTGGCTTCTCTGGGGATGTCCAAGCCAATCTTATGGACATGCCCTTTGATAGCTTTCGTCTCTTTGGAGATGGGGTGGATGCTGCACTAAAGCGCTTCAAGTACTCATGGGCTACAGCCAAGTCCTTGGGCCTCTCTGTGTCATCTTGTCCTGCGTCTGCCTTTCAAGAGGGTTCTGGTGGCAGAAATAGGCTGTGGTTGCTATTCCCGCTACTTTCTGGTCCCCAGAAAGGACGGAGGCCTTCGTCCTGTCCTCTACCTCAGAGCACTCAACTACTTCCTCAGAAAAAAGAAGTTCAAGATGCTCACTCCTGCTCAGGTTCTGTCTGCCCTGGACCCGGGAGATTGGATAGTAGCGTTGGTTTTGCAGGATGCCGATTTCCATATTCCTGTCCTGCCTGCCCATCGACGCTACCTGCAGTTTACGGTGGGCCACAAGCACTTTGTTTACCGTGCTCCCCTCCGGCTTCACCAGTGCCCTATCTGTGTTCTCCAAGGTGATGGTGGTTGTCGCAGCTCATCTGCGGAGATCAGGAGTTCCATTCTAGCCCGATCTCGCTGATTGGCTGTTGAAGGCCGACTCACCCCGGGCAGTCGTGTCCCACATCCAGACTACTGTGAATCTCCTGTATTCGCTGGAGTTCACTGTCAACATGCCGAAGTCACACCTGATCCTTCCCAGACGCTCCCTTTCATCAGAGCTGTTCTGGACCCTGTGCAGTTTCAGGCCTATCCTCCTGAACGGTGAGTCCAGGATAGTCAGGCTATGAGACCGATGTTTCAGCCTCTATCCTGGATTTCGGTGAGACTGACTCTGAGACTGCTGGGCCTCGTGGCCTCCTGCATCCTACTAGTGAATAATGCAGGATGGCACATGCTTTCTCTGCAGTGGAACCTGAAGTTCCAATGTGCACAGCATTAGGGAAATCTCAGTCCTGATCCAGATCTCAGAGAGAACTGCACAAGATCTGCAGTGGTGGCTAACAAACTGCAAATAGGTCACAGGCAGACCCCTCTCCCTTCCCCACCCTGTTCTCACAGTGGTGACAGATGCGTCACTCCTGGGATGGGGTGGCCATCTGGGAGAGGTGTAGATCAGAGGTCCCTGGCAGAAGCCGGGCTCCACTTCAACCTGCTGGATCTTCATGCGATCCGATTGGCACTGAAAGCCTTCTTATCTCTCAAGGGAAGGCTAGTTCAGGTGTTCACAGACAACACCACTGCCATGTGGTACTACAACAAACAAGGTGGGGTGGGGTTGTGGACCCTCTGTCAGGAGGCCCTGCATCTCTGGACTTTGCAGACACAACCGGCCTTATCCCTGGTGGTTCAAAACCTTGCCGGTTCCCTGAACGCCAGGGCAGACCAACTCAGCCATCGGTCCAAGCCATTCTTGTGACTCCGGACTGGGCACAGGGAGTTTGGTATCCCACACTTCTGCAGATGAGCATTGATCCTCTGACCAGAATGCCCCATTGGGAGGATCTTCTGCTACAGCAGCTACGGAGGGTCCTCTACCCGAACCTGTCAACCCTCCGCCTCCTTGCATGGAGATTTAGCGGCGACAGTTGACAGCATTCAAACTTCCTCCTGAGATATGCAAAGTTATTCTGGCAGCCAGGTGCCCCTCCACTGACTGTTAGTGAAACACATATACTTACCCATTGGCTCCAGGGCACAGAACTGGTGTTCTGGGCAGTTTCGACAAATATTTTTTCTTCATTTTCTGAATAAATGGTTTAAGGAAGGGCAGCTACTTCCTCTGTACCAACTCCCCCCCCCCCCCCCCTTCCTCCCTTTGTGGGTGAGTGTAAAGATTTTTTTAATTAGCCCACTGGCAATTAAACCTAATGGGTTATTTAGTACAATTGAAATAACGAAACAAATATATCCAAGGAACATTAACCAGTTCCCTGTCTCTCATGGCTACATGTCCTGTAATCATCAATATCTAGGTGGGCCTCCATCAGCCCCCACAAAAGCCAAGAGCAAACGATTACAAGTCGCTCTATGGGAGAACTACATCACCCATTACACTCTACTTTTAAGCACTTCCGGTTCCAGGCATAGTCACCACACCTGTTAAGCATTACGAAGAAGCACTCATAACTTAAGTCTCTCCTCCCGCCTGCCACTTGTACCAGTGGTCCGGAGCGGTCCTGATTTAGATATCCACAAGTGGTGTACCTTTTAATGAAGTAAGTAGGGCCCTTTTAGCAATACGCCAACCAGGGAAGAGAGTTAAAGGGGTCAATGTGACTCAGCAGCACACATGGGTAAATGTTTGCACTTTATAATTCTACAAGCTTATAATTTACCGTTTCGGGCATTTGCCATGTGTTGAGGCTGAGTAGCCAAACTTAGCTTCATCATTGCAGTAACTTTTTTTCTTTTTCTTGTAACCAGTGCGATGATAAGGTGTTTCATTTGAGCAGCTTTCCACAGACTGGGTTGTGTCAATTAGTGCATTTAGAATTGTTTTTAACAAATGACCAGATCTCATCGTAATTTTCTAAGTGATTAGACCTTTGGCCCCACTAAGGCAATATGAATAGTATTACAAAGTACTCTCAGTATCTCATGATAGGACTGATATGTTGTCACCCTTTAAATATTGTGTGACTAAAAAAAGGACATGACCCCCTTCGTAACCAGGATGCCAGTATCCCCTAACATTTAGTGTAAGGAATAGGTTGATTTCTTCATGATCAATGAGAATTCACCATACTGCTAATGTTACAGCCCAATTATAGGCTTTTGAGGGCCAGTCAGCCCAGTCATAGTAGTTCACGAGTGTCTCTCCATTTTTAGGAGAATTGCGAGAGAGAGCACTTGCATGACTGCGGTTTTTTACGCAATGACAAACTGGAGTTTAAATGCTTCTCCGGTATAACTTTGCGTGTTAAATTCGAAATTATCTCCTTTTCTAATTGTTTTACTATGCTTTTTACTAGTCTTTCCCTCTTCTACTGTAGTAGGAGTCAAGTTTCCTTGTCCAGCTCCAGGTAGGATTCACCTAGGTTTGGAAGGTATCCCACACCTTTGTACAATGAAACAGTAACTTCCTAGGCAATTGGTAAGTTGAGAGTAATGATGCTAGAGGAGTGTCAAAGTAAGCTAGCCACAACAATCTTTTTAAAAATATTACAGTAGTGTTTATTATTGATATTACTAGATATCACAAATATAACAAATTTTCTTCAACAATAAAATGCACATCCACGATGTGTAATCATTCAATACAATAGTTCTATTAAAAAATTGTTCCAACAACAATACATGAATAAGGTCACTTCTGTGGCCAAACAATAGTCTTCTACGCGCGTTTCAGCAAAAAGTACGCCTTCGTCAGGAAAAGCCACAATTCCTGTAATTAAAAAACATAAACTCAATACTGTCTTATATAGATATTATTTCAATCACATATTCAATATGTTATGGCTGCTTCCTCTAGTTAACACATTTTTACTTTCTCTTTATATGGCTATGTATATCTACATTATACATTCTCTATTTGGAAACCTTCTATTATAGTATGGGAAGAAATCATTTCTAATGACAAAAGTAAACAAAGGGTTGGATAGACACTTGTTTCAGAATGAAATGAAATAAAGAATACAGAAGTGTATAGATAACAAGAATTAATAGGTGGATACCTATTTCTATAATGACAATACTGATAAAAGTGGTGCTTACTAAAAAATGTTGTATTCACAGACAGACCAACTGTTTGATGATTAGTTGGACGTTTCCAACAGGTCTGAAAATGTAATGGATAATATTTAGATTTATATGGAGTCAGGAATCAAACTGGAGTAACTTTATTTGGTGTGACAAATTCATACCTGAAATTTTATATAGATCCGCTACGAATTTAGTGTCCTCATAGGTAGATTAAGAGTTGAGTTGTTTGGGAATAGTTAAAAAGTACCTGTAATTTTAACAAATTGTACTTCAGTATCTTATTTATTAACATATGTACAGACTATTTGTAATTTGGTAAGTTCTATACTATAATACCTTTTTTCTGGTATAGATCCGCCTGGATATAATTGGATATTCTATGTCGTCTAAGGTCCACAAGGGTTGGTGTAGTGGAAGCCTTCTCTGTTCACCGTGTAATTCTACGAATAAAGGGCCAAGCATGTGTGTTAATAATTAATGTCTACCTAGTGTTACTGATGTTGCCTAATGTCTGACAATGATCTCAAATTACCTGATATTTTAACTTCAGCGGAGAATATCCACAATTGAATTCGCTATGCAGTGCCGTATGGATGACGCGCATCTGTTGCGTAGGGTAAATTTTCTGTAAAAAAATATAAGGAGAGCAACAGAAACCTAAGATAAAAGTGTGCTATTCAAATATGATAGTTGTTGTGATAGTGAGTGTGTAGCAGCAAGTCGGAGGTATCTGTTAACCCCCGTATGTGCTCTTTATATTTATTCAGGGCTGATTTTGATCTACATTGTTTTGAGCGCCTTTATTAAGGTAAAGTTAGTTATAGTGTGGCACATATTTAATTTAAATAAAGTCGCGCATTACTGGTGTTGGCAATAGGATATATTTGAAGCATGGATTTGCTAGGTGTCATCAAAGTCCATGTATCTTGGTAGCAAGTGCTTGCAACTATTATGTTAGCGCAGGCTGAAAATGGCTAATAATGGTGGTCTATCGTCTGTTTGTTTGGTAGAAATTACTAGTGGTCTACCATGATTCTATGTGTGCATTATCTGTATGGATCTCTTACCTGATATAGATGATCAGATGTATAAAATATCTCCAAGAAGTCACTAAACAGGCCGATGATCGGGAAAGATAAACATTACTATGTGGTCTAAACCGTGTTTAAATATACAATTTACGAAGGGATGACTCGATGCAGGTGTGATGCCGTCCTGCGTCATTACGTGGGGGGAGGCCGTTTACTCGAATGACCTATTATTTTGAAGAAAACATCCAAGGGGCGTATTTTCAATCTTTGTAGGCGATTGATGTATAAAGCAGGATTCAATTGCCGGAAAAAAGCTTCCGTTTGACTAGACCGCTAACCTAACGATGAAGGTATGACGTCATTACGTAGAGGGAGGCCGTTGTTCAAGTGACCAATTATTTTAAAGGAAGCATCCACGGGACGTGTTTCCGATCTTTGTAGGTGATTGACATATATAGCGGAGCTTAATTATCGGAAGGGAGCCTCCGTATAACTAGACCGCTAACCTAACAATATGGGTATGCAAAATACGTTGGATACTCGGTTGGTGGTTCGATACTGGTATCTGCTAAGTAAAGACCAATGAATAATAAAAAGAGGGGGCATGCTATTTATGCTGTAATTTATGAGGATGTAGCCTGCAGCAGGAATTCATTATTACTATGTTTGTTTATATAAGATATCGGTCGATGCAGGTGAAGCTTATTGATACGTATAGTTTAGATGAAACCACTAGTTCTATGTTAATTGCGTGCAGAGCGTATGAACTGATGTTCTTTGCCCGCAAGATATGGACAATGGGACATATGATTTCATATCTCAGATGTAATACTTGTCCAGATTATACAGAGAATATTACTATCATTTATGTAACATCTAAGAGGTTTATTGCGTTCTACTTGGGCAATGTTGTCAGTATAGCTGAAGGCATAACTGGGAAGGGTGTGTAAATATATGGAGAGGTTAAATGATTACATTCTCCCAGGGAAGATCGCTATTTAAGCCATTTCTAAAGGTGTCAAGGGAGAAGATCCAAAAAACTTCTCGCTTTTTACGCACTTGGGTGCCTCCTTTATCTTCTGGTGTATTGATTTTCTCCAAAATACACCAGTTCAATTCGTCTGATGTATGATGTAACTGTAGGAAATGTTTCACTAGGGGGGCTAGTAGTTTCTTAGTTTTTATTGCAGAACGGTGTTCTGCTATTCTGGTGTGTATTGCTCTAGACGTTTCCCCTACATAGCCTAATTTGCAGGGGCAAAGGATCAGATAGATGACGTTTTGTGTTTTGCAGTTCCACATATTAGTGGCTTGGATTTTGAATCCATTGTGGATCAAAATTTCTCCAGGTACTATGGAGTCATAAGATTTGCATTTCGTACATCTCATTGTTCCTTTGATGGGAGCCTCACCATTGATGGATTTTTGAATAAATGGTGGTTGTATGTTTTGCCCGACAAATTTAGAGTGAACTAAGATGTCCTTTAAGTTTTTATTTCTTCGGTAGGCAAAAAGGTTTTTTTTCAATTTTTGGTCATTAGATACAGCACAATTCAAAATATGCCAGTTGGTGTTGATAATATGTTTCACTTTGGCATTTAGTGTTGAGTGTTTAGTCACACACACAAGCTGTTGTTGTTGGTCCTGTTTCTTAGGTTTCAAGAGATGGTCCCTATCATAAAATCTTGCTCGTTTGAATGACTCTCTGATGAGTCTGTGTGGATTTCCTCTTTCTGAAAATTTTCTTTTCATCTCAACTGCTTGTTTATCGAAGTCAGTAAGGTTGGAACAATTGGGTCTAACCCTAAGAAATTGAGAGAAGGGGATACTGTCTTTTTGACTTCTAGGATGGAAACTTTGGAAGTGCAACAGTGTGTTTCTAGCGGTGGGCTTGACATGTAGATCCACCTCTAAATATCCACAGTTGTTTCTGATGAGGATATCCAAGAATTCTACTTGTGTGGTGCTGCTGTGGGCTGTAAACCGTAAGTTTGAATCTGTGAGATTCAGCTATTGTAGGTATTCAGATAGAGTATCTTCCCCACCAGTCCAGATAAAAAAGATGTCATCAATGTATCTGGACCAGTGGCGATTTCATTATGGATGAACTTATTTTCCCAATGGGCCATGTAAATATTGGCTATAGATGGTGCCACAGAAGCACCCATACTGACGCCTTTCACTTGTTGAAAGAGATGGTCACCAAAGCCAAAGATGTTTTCTGTCAAAATAATTTGTAGACATTCTAGTATAAACAGTTTAGAGCAAGGAATTGCAAATTTATCTATGAACCATGTTGTAGTTTCAATGGCTTCTTGTTGTGGAATGTTACTATATAGTGACTCTATGTCTAGAGTCACTAATACTTCATTATTGGATCTAAATGGTAGATGTTCAATTTTATTTATTATGTCTCTGGTGTCTTGTATATATGACATGATTTTCGGAATATATGGTCTGATAAGGTTGTCTACAAATTTAGACAGAGGTTCGGTTATAGTGCCAATGGTGGAAACTATTGGTCTGTGGGGTGGTTGGTCTACACTTTTGTGGATTTTGGGAACACCATAAATGCATCCTGTTTTTTTATTGGAATGATTGAGATAGTGATATTCTTTATTTGTGATATGTCCTTCATTGAGAGCGAATTTAGTGAGGGTTGTGATCCTTTTTTCTATTCTCGATATAGGGTTTGTTTTAATCCTGCGATAAAATGATTGATTTTCTAACATTTTAAGCATATTTAGTTCATAGTCATCTGTGTTGAGGACCACAAGGCCTCCTCCCTTATCGCAGCATTTGATCGTTAGGGATTTATCATTAGCAATGGTGTTCATTGCTAAAAATTCTTCTTTACTTAGGTTGTAACTAGGTTTAGGAATGAATTTGAGATTTTGCACCAATTGTTTCAAAACTACGTTTTCAAAGGTGGATACTTCTGGTCCAATTTGTTCAAGTGTTGGTGTAAAAGTGGAGGGGAGGGAAAGAGAGTTAATGATGGGAATTTCGTTTTCAAGGTCTTTATTCGACTCAAATAATTTTTTAAGTCTAATTTTTCTAAAGAACGCGTGTATGTCTTGATACAGTTCGATTTTTTTTTACGTAAGAGTGTGGGACAAATGATAGACCTTTGGCTAAAAGATTTGTGCTGGAAAGGTCAAGATGTTGTGAAGACAAGTTGAAAATGGGTATTATATTCCCTGTTTCCAATACTGTCGGTTCCTTGTCTCCAGAAGATATTGGGGATCTGGTTGATAGTGAGGTCCCTGATAGTTCCCTCTGAATTGAGTTTGAGTAAGACAGTATTGAGTTTGTTTTTTAATTACAGGAATTGTGGCTTTTCCTGACGAAGGCATACTTTTCGCCGAAACGCGCTTAGAAGACTATTGTTTGGCCACAGAAGTGACCTTATTCATGTATTGTTGTTGGAACAATTTAATAGAACTATTGTATTGAATGATTACACATCGTGGATGTGCATTTTATTGTTGAAGAGAATTTGTTATATTTGTGATATCTAGTAATATCAATAATAAACACTACTGTAATATTTGTTTAAAAATTGTTGTGGCTAGCTTACTTTGACACTCCTCTAGCATCATTACTCTCAACTTACCAATTGCCTAGGAAGTTACTGTTTCATTGTATATTACCCTGTCCTAGGAATTTTATATCCTTATATCCAGGGGGTCCGAGTTAATCACATATCCCACACCTTTGTAGCATTGTGTGTCAGTGACTAGAATAGTCAGTATTTAATCTTATGGATCCATAAGCCCTGAAGAATGTCCCAGACTGTTTAGGTTACAAAATATGATACAGAAACATGTTGGCAGATAGGCAATGGGTTTGAGCCATTAATCTCAACATACTGATCCACGTTTGGTTTTTAGTCATACCTGGTGTCCTAGATAAAGGTAATAACCTAGGAACACTGAGCTATTTTAACTCAATCTGGATCCCCGTCTTGATTTTGTCCAGTACATTTTACTCTGGAACTCCCACCTTATGGTATAGTCTTCGAAGAGTCCACCCTGGTGGCATTGTCCTACCATGGTGGGAAGAGGGTGCTGATGATGAAGCATGACACTATTATGTGCCTTAAAGGAGGACTTTCCCTAGCCGGAAGGCAAGTTTTCAGTGACACCATAATTTGGATTCCTGTACTGGACCAGAATTCTCAAAGACAAAACATTCTGAAAGGACTGGTCTCTAAGTGCCTACCACTGCACCAGAGACTGGCTGATCCTCATAATTAGCACGGCGCAATAGATCACAGATGCAATCCTAGTAGAAATACAAGTCCTAGAAAGCCAGTTGAAAACCACCATCCCTTTTCAAGAGGAACAGTGACGAAACTAAAAGAAACCAGACTACAAAGACACCTTACTCATATCCAAGATTATGATATTTCAATAGGACCTAGCACAGTTCTCACTGGAAAAGGTCTATCTCTACATTTCTTATGAGTACAAACCCCTCTAATTCAATCAACAAGTGCAAGGTTATGGCTCGGGATTTTCTACATCGGATTCAGACCAATATTTAATCGATTCTGAACCAAGTACCAGCAAACCATGGAGATCTATGTCCAGAAGGAGCCATCAAAAGAGGAAGGAGAAGTCATAACTTTGTTCATCCCCACCAACAACAATGGTGGCCTCCTGGATCATGGAACTTTCCCATACCAACAACCAATGCTACATTTTCAACCCCCTCCTTCACCTTTCCACAGCACCTTTTTTAGAGCAAGACAGGGGCCGTTCAAGAGGAAGAAGGAAGCAGCCAGTTGCATTGGAGACCCCTGCACTCTCTCCGCGTCATACACAGCATATGAGCAAGACGAACCCCCAACCAGGAACTATTAACAAGACGACCTAATTGTCAATCTAAGTTAGAGGGTCCCTACTACCACCAAGTTAAGTAGTCTTAACAAGGGATTAGGATTTGTCTCCACCTATCAAGGAGATCTGTTTCAAGTTAACCAAGGCTCACGCAATTTTTCAGGAAAATCAGTTTGAAATTCTTCTATTCAGATAAAGAAGCAACCACTTTCAATGACCAAGTCTCCAACACAAATCTCTGCACAAAATCCACATATACTCCCCCCCCCCCCCCCCCCCAACATCTTATGCCTCCTATAGATATGACCTTTGAGATGGCCGTGTTGAGAGACATCAATTAAAATATCACTGCTAACCAACCAGCTTTTCACAACCTTTAGAGAGATGGACAGGCCCTCCAATATCTCAACATGGACACCACCATAACTATCAAGCCAGCGGACAAATGGGGTGCTATTGTCATTATGGACACTTCATGTTACAGAAATGAATGTTTGAGACAGCTGGATGTACGTTGCACCTATCATCCTCTGAAAATGGACCCCACTAAAAGGTTGTGAGGGACCATCACCACCTTAGTAGAAGCAAAGGACAATGGAGGGGTGACCTCAAAAGAAGCTGAATTCCTGATTAATCCAGATCCTATTATTCCCTATTTTTATATCCTTCCTAAAATTCACAAGCCTCTTGGATTGCCGATCATTTTGTGCATTGGGTCCTTGTTAGATTCACTTTCTCAACTTGTCGATTTCTTTCTGAGACCTTTGGTTAAAGAGATGTCCACCTACTTACAGAACACTAAAGACATAATATATGTCTTAGCAGGTATGGAATACAATCCTGAAACAGACTTTCTGGTGTCTTTCGATGTGGAGTCGTTCTATACCTCTATCCGTGAGGATCAGATGCTACCCATAATAGAAGGCCTCCTAAGATCTAAAGAGCTGTACACGATAACCCTAGTTTCATTCATTATGCAATGTGCTACCACTGCAATAAAAAACTTTTTTCAGTTTAAGGACAGCCTGTTCCCAAAAGCCTCATGAACTTTGATGGGTAGCAGTTTCGCCCAAGCTTAGCGAATCTGTATATGTATTTAGTGGAGATAGAAGTAATCTTAACCCCCTTAAAACCTTATTGGCTTAATATCGCGCTCTGTAAGCGCTATAATGATTATATTTTTGTCATATGGTGTGGGACTGCAGAGACCATTGGTTTATTCCATCAATGGCTCAATACCCGTAGTGCTTTTCTCAAGTTAATGTGCCAATACAGCTGAGTCTAGACCTCATGATCTACATGTGTGAGGGAAATCTGAACACTGAACTGTACAGGAAACCGATGGCAAGAAAGGCTCTCCTTGCCTATTCTACCTTCCATCCCAAATCCCTAAGGGACAACTTTCCATTCGGTCAATTCTTGAGACTACAATGTGATTGCTCAGACTAAGAAATTCAAAGAACATGCAGCCACCCTACAGTCACAATTGCTTGATCGCCAGTATTAACAATCACTGATTCGTAAATCGGCCAAAAGAACCAGGAACAACAATTGGAAGGCTGTACAGGAAACTCTGGCTCCTAAAGAACCTGATGACAGACTGGTGTGTGTGTGTCAATACCTTCACTAATATGTCTGGTCTCTTGCAAAAATTGGAAAATATTGAACAAACGCTCATTAACACTAGGACGGCCTATGTTCACACTCAAAAGAAGAGCAAATCTGAGGGACAAACTGGTATTCACTCGACCGTGGTCCCCGAACTTGAACAGACAGACCACCCTTTTGGACTTTCCGTGTGTGAGAATACAGTTCCTTGCAGTTCTTGTGGTGTCTGTGCTCAGACCTCTCATACTACTCATTTAGATATAGGCACAGATACCCTGGGAGCAGAGAATTCACACCAATTGTAATTCTGATTGATTGATATATTTGGTCACATGCCCTGGTGACCTGAGATATGTTGGCATGACGATGAGGAAAGTCAAAACGTGCATCATAGAACACAAAAGTACCATCACTGTGTGAAATAAACCGCTAAACGGACTACCCATTTTTGGGATGAACAGACTTGGACGGTTATGGACAAACCCAAGGTGCCACCAACCAATAAAATTGTAGCTCAATATCTTTTTATGAGAGAACAACAGTGGGTTTTCAGACTACGAAGTGATAAACAGGGTCTAAATAATGACATCCCATGGTCCACCCTAGGTCACACCTAATGGCTACCCCAAGATACAATGTCTGAGACTATGCTAGACTTGTTCTGTGCTGATATGTTTCAAGACATTTAACGCTTAGCCATATGGATGCACATACTTGCACACATAGCAGGCTATGGATCACCTGTATCGTGCACATTATATCCCATTAGATGAAATTTCACATCATGACTAACCAAGTATACAATATTCACAGTAGAGTTACGTATTCTCGGCCTACACAATACTGTAAACTAAACCAAAGAACAGAAAAGCACAATAGGTACACTCTCGTTCCAACCACTGTTTGAATGAATATGTAGGATAACCTCGTACCCCCTTTGAGAACTTTCACAGCCTATCTCTTCTAACCATAATGCTGCTCAGTATGGTAGAATTTAAGACCGTACATTCAGCAAAATTGAAAGTGAGACTGAAAAACATCAAATCACGTATTCTCCATCCTGATACATAATATCCTTTGGAGTAATAGTGACACACATTTCCCTTCCTCAATTACAATAATTTTGGAGTAATAATGGTGTACGTTGCAATGCACGTCTGAAATTATTCCAGGCAATTCTCGAACGCGTAACTTTGAAGTTTGTTTCCTTTCTCTATTAAAACCGGAACTACAGTTCCCAGCCTTTTGGTAGTCCTGGATGCAGCCGGAAGGGGCGGGTACGTACAACACATACAGCTGTCCTACGATTTTAAACACCTCCGTTATTTCCTCAATGAAGGGTTACTTGTCCGAGGTGTGATCCAGCGCCCACTACATGTTGTGGCTGAGGTAGGTCTGCTTCCTCGGGGCCATACAATTGTGATATGGGTTGATGCCTTCCCACCCACCCCCTCATTGCCTCCTTTTCCATGAATTCCCTCAGTTCCACTCCCCACATCTCTATAGCACCTTTCTGACAAACATTTCATTATTTTTTTTAATAGCGCTACTCATAGTTTACTCACACTCAGTTCACTGATCTGCATTGTACACGTTCTTTGTAGCAGGTATAATAATCCTCTGCACTGTGTGGGTGGCAGGAGTGCCCATGTGAGTGCACGGTGAACGATGCAAAAGTGTGAAAATTGGGCGAAGAGGAGTGACTGCATCGTGAGTGAGGTGACCATATAGTGCGGATGTAAGTGCAGAGTGGGATGAATGAATGCATGGTTAGTAATTGGCTTGTTTGCATGAGGTTGCAGATTGAGCAGTGAGGGAGACAGGTGGGTGAAGTGTCACATGAGTGTGGTGAGTGGTCTGTTCGTGAGACTACAGAGTGAGGTACAGGGTGAACAGCGCAAGTGCTTTGTGAGTGCAGAGTGATCGCTGTGAGTGCAGGGTGAGCGGGTGAATGGTGATCATTGTGAGTGCATTGTGATAGCTGTGAGTGCAGGGTGAGCGTGAAAGTGAAGGACGAGAATGATTTGTCTGAATGCAGGGTGCATTCCCAGACACTTGAAGTAACTCAGCATGCTATTGACGGTGGCATAGAGTTTCAGACATAAGTTAAACTATTGCTATTATGCAGGGTTTTAAGTGGGATGAAAAAACTGGGGGGTTTAGGAAGCTGGGTTTCTGTTGCAGTAACTCCTGACTTTTTGCTAGATTTCTAATGCACTTTGACTTGATGTGCCCTGGGTCCCTGCCAATCAGGTTCCCAGGGCCTGTGTTCTTTCCCAAAACTATACCTTTGTACCCCCAATTGGCACCTCTCTGGCCACATGTTTGTCCCTTGTAAAAGGTACATTGGGCACCAAGGGCACTGTGATCAGGGAAGGCCTCTAAGGGTTGCAGCACATATTGTGTCACCCTTAGAGGTCCTATACCTTAACACACACACTGCCATTGCAGGCTGCGTGTTTTAGTGCAGAGAAAAGTGAAGGGTCAACATGACACACACTCCTGTGTGCCATGCCTGCAACCCACTGCCTGTGGCATAGGTTAGACGCCCCTCTAGCTGTGTGCACAATACCACTGGTGATGGTACAGTTGCATGAGCACTGTACCCCTACAGATCTATGTAAATTTTTAGACATTGTAAGTGCAGTAAAGCCATAAAGAGTATATGGGCTGGGAGTTTGTCATTACGAACTCCACAGCACCATAATGGCATTACTGAATTCTGGGAAGTTTGGTAGCAAGCTTCTCGGCATAATAAACCCACACTGATTTATTATACAATGCACTCGGTGGGCATCTTGGAGATGGCCCCTGAAAAACGACCAGCCTCTGGTGGGTTCCCTGACTGGTACACACCAGTCTGCCATCACAAGACATGTTTCTGGACCCCTGGGGTGGGGCCTTCGCTCCCTGAGCCCAGAAACAAAGCCTTTCCTGGGCAGAGGGGGGTCATTCCTCCGACAGGCCAGGAAGAGCCATCTGTGGCAGAGGGAGCTTCAAAGGCCTTGCTGCCTTTGTAACGTGACCCCCAGCCTCTCCTGCTATCAGGGGCAGGACCCTTCCTGTCTCCCCTCCTTTTCGGCGGAAAGACAGACGACCGTAATTAGCACAGCCCAGAAGGTGTACCCACCCCTGCCAATCTCACCCCTCAGGTGGGGGAGGCGATGTGAAGCCTACTCTTAAGTGCTCGCCATCTTGCAGATGGCAGGCACTCTCCAATCAGGATTAAGGATTGAGCCCACTCCCCCACTTGGGTAGAACACACCAAGGGTGTAGTAACCCTAAGGTCAGTATCACATTGGCTACTGACCTCGAGACCTAAAGCGTCCCCTAAATTCAGTATTTAGGGAGCAGCCATGAACCAAGAAGATAGAATCCCGCAACCTAAGAAGAAGGATGAAAGAAGACGCCCAGCAAAGGAGACTGCAGTGAAGAACTGACTTGGCCCCAGCCCTAACGGCCCGTCTGCAGTTTCCAGAGATCCTGTGCCAAAAGTCGCCTTGTCCTGCAGCTAGTGACCTCCAGAACCCCTGGAAGGACCGACTGCCTTCAACAAAGACTGGATCTCCTGTGTACAACAGCTCTGTTCAAAAGAAACTCCCAAGACAGACTCTGAGCCTGTTGAGGACAAAGAAACCTGATGCCTGGAACCACCACTGCACCCGAAGCCTATGCCCCGAATCTGGGTGGCTCACCAGTCCCAGCGAGGTCCCCCAGCACTCCAGAGTCTGAGTCCACTGTGGGTTGACCCCTCCAGGACTCCCCAATGTTGCCTGCAGCCTCTGCATGGAGACACCCCAACCGCGAATGGCCCCATAAGGTGAAATCTGACCTCAAAAGACACCCCTGTATCCAGCTGCCCTGGAGAAGAGAACCTGAGGCGCACCTACGTCCCCGAGCCCTCCAACTTAACTTCCCAGCTGTTGGTTCCTCCTGGAAGTCTTCCTGGACCACGCCTACAGCCAAAAACCAAAACCTGCAAGCCCCGTTGAACACAGGGCACACAATGCCAAAACAGCACCCTGCACCCGGCCGTCCCTGTGCCGCTGTGGGTGCACCTTGTATGCAAACTCGGACCCCCCTTTCCCTGCGCCTAACACCAGGAGCTTTGCTCCCACAACCTTGTGACCTGCTTGTCAGCAGCCCGCAACCGGAGGCCCTCTATCCTCCATTGGATAACATAGGGTCTCAGCACCTGGCCGCCCTAGTGCCGCTGAGGGTGTTCTGAGAGTGCATTCTGGACCCTGGGGGAACCCTGGTTCTAACCCCAGAATACCAACTCCCGCAAACCAGTACTTGCCTGCAAACCGATAACTTCATTTTCTCCCATAGGTTTGAATGGACTGCTTTTCCTGAAAAATTCTTTTTAGTGTGGAGTTGGTTTGTATGAAATATTGAAAAACTGCATATGTGTATAAACTGACTTACTTGCCTTTTGTCTAGGAAATGTCTGTGTGATATCTAGGCATATCACGCTGATGAGCAAAAGTAACTTAAAAAGTAACATGCACAATAATCTGTAAAGTAACCAAAAAGTAATTTTGAACTGTTTACTTACCTGTAAAACAACAAACTGTAAATCACTGCATAACATTTTGCAAAGTATTATTTCTCTTACCAGCACCAGGTCTGGCTTGGTTTTAGAAATAAAATAACAAAATAATATTTTTATACAAACAAATTGGTCTGAGTTCAGTTTTTGGGTGTGTGACATCATTTGCGGCCTGAGTGTGTACAACAAATGCTTAACACTACCCTCTAAAAAGCCTTACTGCTTGCCCACACTACCACAAATAGAGAGTAACGTGCTATCTACTTTTACCTCTGCCTACCTTTGGGGTTCCACTGGACTCTGTGCACACCATACCTCATTTTGTTATAGTATATTGTATTCTATTGTAAGTGCATTTATATAGCGCTTACTACCCCTGACGAGGTGTCAAAGCGATTGTTCGGCGAGTAGCTTGCTATTCCGGAACCCATGAAGGATTAGTGTTGAATTAGTATAGTGAAATATGAAAGTAATTTGAGTGGTGGATAGGTTAGTCAGTTATTTGAATTCAGAAGGATAGCGGAAGGATAGAAGAGGGTAAGAGGTTTCCATTTATATAGCACTTGCTACCCCTGATGGGGTGTTGAAGCGCTTTATTGGCGAGTAGCACGCTACTCTGGAACCCATAAAGGATTAGTGTTGAATTTGTGTAGTGAAATATGAAAGTAATTTGAGTGGTGGATATGTTATTCAGTTATTTGGATAGAGAAGGGTAGCGGAGGGATAAAAGAGGGAAAAAGGTTTACTGTATATAGTGCTTGCTACCCCATATGAGGTGTTAAAGTGCTTTTTCGGCTAGTAGCACGCTACTCTGGAACCCATAAAGGATTAGTTGTGAATTGGTATAGTAAAATATGAAATTTGAGAAGTGGACATGTTAGTCTGTTACTTTGATAGAAAAGTATAGTGGAGGGACAGAAGAGTGAAGGATTTCGACTTTTTTTGTTTGTTTGAGAGGTTATAGTAGTAGAAGGAGGCTTGGGATGAATAAAAAGGGATGTGGAGGGAAGAGTTTAAAAAGGTTTGTTTTGTGGGATCGGTATAGTAAAAGAGGTTTCGGATGATGCAAGGAGGGGTAGAGTGGGGAAGAGTCTAGAAAGGGTTATTTTGGGGATCATAGGGGTATGGGGTTTGGGATAAATGAGAGAGTGAATGTAGAGGATATATTGTTAGAGGTATAGGGTGAGAAATAGGGTAGTGCATTGGAAAGAGTAGTAGAAAGGTTTGAGGTGAGTCAATGTCCGGGTAGAAGATAGATTGAGAGAGTTATAGGGTGAGAAATGGGGTAGTGCATTGGATATGCTGAATTAGAATAAATTAATAAATATATAGATCTATAAGTACATGGAAAGTATATAGATGCATAAAGGAGGTAAGTATATGTAAGATATTGATAGAGGTATAGGATGAGAAATAGGGTAGTGCATTGAATATGCTTTTTTAGGATAAATGTATAGATCCAAGTACATAGAAGGTATATGGATGCATAAACGGAGTAAATATATGTAGATTAAAGATGCATTAGATAAACTCTGGTTTTCAAGTGTTATACTTAAAAATGTATATTTTTCATTTTTTTACAACATAATTATTCTACATGTTTAGACAAAATAATACACAAAGATAGGTACATATCTATAGTACAAATAAATGCTTATATACAGAGGGATATGCTGCATATTGCTGTTTGCATATGGTGCGTATGTGGGGAAGAGTCAATTTCTGAGTAGTTTTCTGAAGATAAAGTGGTTGTCCATGGATCTTATTTTGGGGGTAAAGAGTTCCATAGTTTGGCTGCTTGAACAGAGAAGGATGTGCCACCCATGTTTTTTTTCTTGTATCTTGGGATTTTTTGGCGAGGTGCCACTCTAGAGCGGAGGTTCCTTTGTTGAATGCATTTGGCGATTATATTCCTGATGAAGAGCCGTCCCATTCAATGTATCGCTTTGTGGGTGATACAAAGCAGCTTGAACGTGGATGTTCTGGCAACCGGTAACCAAAGCCGGGCTTTCAAGGCAGGTGAGATGTGGTCTTGCGGATTTCTGAATCCGTTGTTGTCTTTTCATGGTCGGTAAAGGTGATCTGTGGTAGAGGCTATTGGCGTAATCGAGTTTGGACAGAACAAGGGAGATGGTAGCTTGGACCTTGTGTGGAAATCCCAAATGGGGGGAGATTTGTCAGAGTTTTTATAGTGACAAAGCTTGAGCTTGCTAGTTTGTCCACTTGGGCATTCATCGATAGCTTGGAGTCCATGGTCATTCTTACTTCCTTTGATATTTTAGGTGGTGATCCCAGTTCATCAGGCCAGGCGGCAAGTGGGTCATAATGTTTCCATTCGCCACAAGTGAGTATTTCCGTTTTGGAAGCATTTAATTTGAGATGGCTCCAAGTCATGCATTGATCCCCGGCTCTAAGACAGCTGAAAATTAAAGAGTTTACAATGTCTTTGGGGCATTCCAGTTGAAGGAGTATTTGTGTGTCACCTGCAAAGTTATAGCATGTGAGGTGAAATTGATTGATCCGTACCGGCAATGACTTCATGTAGAGGTTGAAAAGCATGGGCGAGATGATAGAGCCTTACAGGACCCCTGCTTTTGTGGAGTATGGTTTGGATGAGAAAGGTGGGGTATGGATGACATTAGTTCTGTTTCGAAGGTAGGACGCAATCCAGTCTAGAGCAGTGCCATCTATGCCGGCTACGTAGAGAATTTGTTTCAGAGTGTCATGGTCATCTGTGTCAAAGGCAGCCGAGAGGTCCAACTGGAGTAGCGCAACAACCCTGTTGTGGTCAACGGTGTACTTCAGGTCATCCCATGATGGTAGTGACAATCAATTTAGCATTTTATCTGGCTCTGGTATGCCCTCTGGGAGTCCTGAGACAGATGTGGTTTTTCCTAGATCCAAGAAGTTTACCCTCGAAGAGATCTGGGAAGCAATTGTGAAATCTCGATCTAACAAGTCTAAATGACCATACAGGGTTCATATGGATTTGTATAAATCCTTAACGGAATTTTGGGCCCCACTGCTATGTAACTACTTCAGTGCTTTTACTAAAACTGGTCTTCCAGATTGATGGCATATGACATTATCATCCCTATCTTCAAAAAGGGAGCCCCTTAGGCCCCATGCTGCTATTGGCCAATCTCCCTACTGGACTCTGTGGTTACGATTGCAAGGAGAGTCATGCTGGAAGGCCTTTTTATATGGGTCAGGGAGTCAAAAACGCTGTCGGAGGTGCAGTAGAGATTTCAGGAGGAGCAAGGCATTGCCGAGTACTTGTTCATCAAGTAGATCATCGCAAGGCGGGGCTCCATCTGCCTGGCCTTTATGGACCCCGGCTGGCGCCTTCAACAGCATGGTAAAATCCAACTATTGGTCTATACCGACTGATTTGGGGGTGGATGCTGGGCTTGCGTCCTTGTGTTATGATCTATCGGCGTCTGTTAGGTTTGGCCCTGCTGGTGAGTGCACTGCTAGCTTTAAACTGGGGAAGGGGGTGCATCAGGGCTGTGTTTTGACCCCAATCTTATTATATATTAATGGCCTTGGCCTTCCTGCCAGCTCTGGGGGTGTCCCTCTGATCAGTGGGAAAAGGGTCCAAGCTTTACTCTATGCGGACAATGCCATGTTACTTAGGAGAACCTACAGTGGCTTAAATACCCTGTTTCAGGAATTTGTTATCTTCATGGGCTCCTTGGGTCTTGTTACAAATTGCTCTAAAACTTGTACCATGGTCTGTGGTTCCAAGTCCCACAAGATGAAGAGTGTATATCTCCAGGGCCATCCTGTTGCTTCCATCCAGGATTCTCATACTTAGGCATAGTTTTTGATGCAGGGGAATTGGGGACGCTGTAAACTCAAAGCTTGCCAGATATTTGCTAGAGCGACTGGTTAAATCCAAAACTTAGCCTCATGCATTGGAAGAATGCCAGTGGCCTCTTTGGAAGTTTATAAGAGTAAATGTCTCCCCGCTCTTATCTATGGGAATAGCCTTTGGGGCTACTCGTAACACTACTTCCCTACAGGGTGAAGGAAATGGGGTCTTGTTGCGCCTTTTGGGAGTCCCTCCGGCCTGCTCAACCTTCATAGTGCATCAAGAGCATGGGTTGAGTATGTTGAGGACAGTATCCAATGGGTCCCACTTGCGCTGTGGTGTGCAATCTGGGCAAACCTGCATGCTAGTTCCAATAGGGAGGTTATCCTCAACTGCCTCTCAGGAAATAGAGGTTTGAAAGTCTCCCTGGCTCCAATACATCAAGAGAGAAATTTCTAATTTGGGGAGGCCTGAACTCTTCTCCAATCCCACTGCCATGTCTAAATCTGACCTCGCCTAGGTCAAAAAAAGTTCAAAACTAAGAAACGTCGGCATAGAGAAGAAATGAGATCCTAAAATCCAGACGCATATAGCAGGGGTTGACAGCACTTGGGACAGAGTCCTAACTAGATTCAGACTCGATTTTGTGAGATATCATCTGGGTTTTCCCGTTGGCCAATTCGATCAAAGTAAAGTGCTAATTTGCCCATGTGATGAGTCCTCCCCTCAGAGCCTTCGCCATTTCATCCTCTTTTACCATTTTTATCCTGATTATACCAAGAGGTTTTTAATTCCCATATTAAGAAAGAGTGGTTAGAGAAGATGTGGCGAAGCTCTGATTAATCTGCAACAGTTAAACTCCCCCTCTCTTTGTATTAGCATTTATTCTTCTTCTAAGTGTGCCATTGCAAAAAGGAAATTCATGCTTTTTTAGACACAAGTATATTTAGTTGCATAGGGTCACTGTATTAGATGCCCAAGTATATAATGATGAGATTGTATTTTATATAACATTTATAGAGCGCGACAAACACCCTACGGGTACCCTGCCGCTGAAGATACGTGAACACAGACCAGCAGGGAGCGAGAAAGATAAGATATTTGAGCTATTTCTTTGTTGTGCTTTTACGGCTGCTTTTGTAGTTGAAATAAAGTCTTTGATATGGTAAGAAAATAATACAGGTAGAAAAAAGATAACATTCTTCTTAGATACTGCAGACACGTTCTTGCAATAAGAAACTAAACATATCCATAGGTGTCAATCGTGTATATCTGTTGAAAATAGTCTCTTGTTTTAATGTTCCAGCAGGACCATCACATTTAGAACCAACATGTTGGCTGTCCTGAAATGATAAAACAATCATGTACTATGGACAACAGTATTTCACAGTGGTCTCGTAGTTTACACAATGTGCTAGGTGGGATGCGACATAGCAGATAAAATGAGCAGCAAGCAAACGCAACGTTAGCACTGCTTAGAGAACTACAGTATTCTCTTAAGAAACATGAAAATAAAAAGAGGAGCAGTAAAGAAATAAAAACTATAAAAAGTAGAAAACTAAAGGACTGACCAATCAGCCCTGACATTGAAGCACAATTTTTTTCAGGTAGATGTGATCAGAAAATGGCATTCACCAGGCAAGAGAGCCATTGACTGGAGTGGACTATGCAATATGCTATGATAGATGGAAGCAATGTAAATGTCGGAAAGAAAAATGGAAGAATAGCAGACTTATGCCCTTTATGAACAGATGTGTGAATGTGTATATAGATATATATTCACTGAGCACCAGCAGAACCCAGCACACTTGAAGCCCTGCTATTATGGCATTAATCAAGGATCGAGAGTGAGGAAATAAATAATGTGCTGATCCTGCAACAAACTTCCAGTCTTATGATTAGGGTTGCCAGCTTATTATTTTGAAGTCCCAGACAGTACAAAAATAAGGAGTCCCCTTAAGCTGTATTTTCAACGCATTTATTTGCATACTTTGAACAGCAAATATAAATAGAAAGCACTTTTAATTGTGTTCTAGGGCTGCCTGAATGATCCATGACTCTTAATTAAAGGGAACAAAGACAAAGGTTACATTACAAATTAATACATACTTTTTTTATTTATAACCCTATTTAGTGTCAAGACGAGATCTTTGCAGGCTCTTTAAACAATTCATGGCTGCGTTTGCCCAGTTCTTTCAAGATCTCTATACAGAGGACCGGATAGTGAGTGAAGAGCTTATTGAGGACTTCCTTCAAGACCTAGAACTTCCAGTGCTACAGGGGCCTGAAAAATACAACTTAAATAGCCCCATTGGCCTTGAGGAAATTCTCCAAACTATCAGTACCCTAAAAAAAAAAAGGGAAAGCCGCAGGACCAGATTCCCTCCCCAATGAAATTTATACCCTATTAAAGGAAGAACTCGCCCAGATACTGCTCCAGCTTATCTGAAAGAGGCAATTAGTTATAGATTCCTTACCTTAGAATTACCCCCAGACGTCAGACTAGATCTGGAGAAATGTTTTCTTAGCAGTGCCCCTGCTCGTCGGTAGGTGGCGTTGGTCGACTCCGCGTCTATTGCCGGCATCGTGGTCGCCGGGATGATGTCGCAGTATCTACTTAGATGCCGCCCCTGCGCGCTGACATCAGTTCTTTTTCCGCGCCAGCCAGCGCAGATCCGGAGAGAAGCTTGCCCCTTTTGTCACTTTTTGACCAAACATTCTTGACTCTGTCGACCTCTTTTCAAGTCTTCTATAAACTCCTGGTGTGCGAGGGATGTCCCATCGTCCGGGCTTCAAGCGTTGCGACGCCTGTCACAAGCTGATGTCCGTTACCGATATGCACCTCATGTGCCTCTGGTGCCTAGAGCGTGACCGCGACCCGAAGTGGTGCTCCGACTGCCGGGCCATGGCCCGTAGTCTTTGTGGGAGCGGTCCCAAAAGCTTTTGGAGGCTCGGAAGTCTGCCCCATGCCGCTCAAAGTCCCGGGCGAGAGGAAGGTCGCGGGACCGGTCACGGTGCCACCACCACTCATCATCAAAGTCTTCGCACTTCTCGGGTAAGTCGAAGCACAAGAAGAAGGTGAAGAAGCATCATCTCTCTTCGCCTTCTCCCCGTCCGTCATCCGACACAGGATGCGAAGGGTCGTCACTCTCTGGCTCCTGCGTAGTCGACTGAGGAGGCCACTGGGTCGACTCCGCGCTTCCCTTCATTCCCGGGAATCGGAGCGCCCTCCGTCCAGTTTTGTCAGTTTTACGAAGCGATGCCTGCCATCTTTGGACAGCCTGACTACGTCGGCGTGCCATCGGGCCCACAGACTTGGTGGGGGGGACCAAGGCCTTTGACGCCGGCAGCTCCGGCCCGATGCCGCAGGTTCTCTTTGGATCCAGGCCTGGATCCGGATTGGCACTGGTCGACCTCACTCTCCGTTCCCGACGCTGATTTGACAGTCGATGTATCCGACGCTGGTTGTGTCCCCAGCTGATGTCAACCCCAGCCTCCCTCTCAACTCAAACGCGGAGCCGGTACTGGAGGGTAATTTTGTGCCCACGTTCTTCCCTGATGTGGAGGACTGGGAGGGGTCTGGTGACCCTCTAACTGACCAGCTGGAGGAGCCGGACTGGTGAGAGGAACTGTGTGATGCTAGGGGGCTTGATATCTCTCCAGACCTTGGCATGCTTTCTCCCCTTACCCTGGCTACGGAGGAGGAAGTGTCATACACCGTGGTGTTGCGTAGAGCGGCTGAGGACTTGGTCCTTGAGCTTCCTATGGTGGCAGTCAGGACTAACCTCCTGACTGAGGTGCTTCAGCCGGCGGCATCCTCTTCGGCGCCCTTGCTGCCGTTTAACAAAGTCCTCACTGATGTCTTTTTGGGCTCCTGATCCAAGCCCAACACAGGGGCTCCTGTGGACAGGAACATTGCCCGAAGCCACGGCCCGGCTCCGAGCGACCCACTTTTCCTCTTCCAACACCCTATCCCCGAGAGCTTGGTAGTTCAAGTCTTGTTGTCCAAAGGTAGCCCGTTCCCTACTGCTCTAAAAGATAGGGAATCCAAGAAGCTGGACCATCTTGGAAAGAAAATGTGAACACTGCATATCTGTTGGACCGGGACCAGCATTTTGTGTGGGACACAGTTGCGCAAGTGCTGCCACAATAACCAGAGGAGGCCCAGGCTGTCCTCGCCCATGCCGTTGCAGAGGGCTGAGATGTAGCAAAGTTAACCATCAGGTGTGGACTGGACACTGCTGACTCACTAGGCAGGACGGTTTCAATATCGGTAGCGCTCAGATGCTACACCTGGCTGAGAACATTTGGCTTTTCAGGAGATATCCAATTGACTCTTTTGGACATGCCCTTTGATGGCCGTCGCCTGTTTGGTGACAAAGCAGATAACGCGCTTGAGCGTTTTAAGGATTCTAAGACTACGGCCAGGTCCTTAGACCTCATAGTGTCCTCTCATCCTTTGCAGTCTGCTTTTCGCCCCTTTCGTGGCTACGGAAGGGGTGCCCCACCACGTTCCAACCAGAGCCACAGGCCGGTGCAAACTAACCAGCCTCTGCGCGGCCGGGGACATGGGACCCAGTGACGGGGGGGGCCAGAGAGCGGGCCAGTCCACCTCCGCCCCCTCTGCCGCAGTCTCCAAACCTTCCTAGTCTGACCCTTCAGGGCCACCAAAGACCAGTGGGCGGCAGGATTCGCTATCAACTCCCCCACTGGTCCACCATCACGTCAGACAGGTAGGTTTTACAAATAGTCAGAAGGGGCTACTCCCTCCGCTTTGAGACTACCCCTCCATCCATGCCACCCACATTGAGACGCATGTCGGAGGATCATTTGGCCCTTCTCCATCAGGAAGTTACGTCTCTTGGCCAAAGGAGCCATCAAATGTGTTCCTCTGCCAGAAGTAGGTTGTGGGTGTTATTCCCACTACTTTCTGGTACCCAAGATGGACAAAGGCCTTCGTCCTATTTTGAACCTCAGGGACGTCAACCACTTCATCCGGAAGGAGAAGTTTAAAATGTTGACTCTGGATCAGGTCCCGTCTGCCCTCGACCCTGGAGACTGGATGGTAGTGTTAGACTTGCAGGACGCCTATTTCCACATCCCCTTCCTGCCTGCCCACCGTCGCTACCTATGGTTCACGGTAGGCCACAAGCACTTTCAGTTCACTGTGCTCCTCTTTGGCCTCACCAGTGCCCCTTGGGTGTTCACGAAAGTGATGGCGGTGGTCACAGCTCATCTGTGCCGATCAGGGGTTTTAGTCTTCCCCTCTCCGGACGACTGGCTGTTGAAGGCGAGCTTGCCCCAGGCGGTCGTCTCCCACCTTTAGACTACGCGAACCTCCTGCATTCACTGGGGTTCACTATCAACGTGCCGAAGTCACACCTGATTCCCTCTCAGAAGCTCCTTTTTATCGTGCGGTTCCGGACACAGCGCAGTTTCGGGCCTATCATCCCGAGCAGCGACTCTGGGATCAGCGGGCCATGATACCAATGTTTCAGCCATTGTCCTGGGTTTCGGTGAGAATGACCCTGAGGCTGCTGGGCCTCATGGCCTCCTGCATCCTGCTGGTGCATTATGCCAGATGGCATATGCAGGCTCTGCAGCGGGAGCTGAAGTTCCAGGGGGCGCAGCATCAGGCCAATCTTTCTGATTGCGTCCAGATCTCGGAGGGCACTGCACGCCAACTGCAGTGGTGGCTTTTGAACCAGGATTGGGTCGCTGGTAGATCACTCTCCCTACCCCACCCAGTCTTCACAGTAGTGACAGATGTGTCACTTCTAGGATGGGTGGCCACATGGGAGAGGCGGAGATCAGGGGCCTCTGGTCTCCGGCGGAGTCCCAGCTACATATCAACCTTCTGGAGCTACGGGCGATCTGTCTCGCACTAAAGGCATTCCTTTCTTCTGTTCGAGGAAGAGTAGTGCAGGTGTTCATGGCCAACACCACCGCCATGTGGTACTGCAACAAACAGGGCGGGGTGGGGTCGTGGACTCTGTCAAGAGGCTCTCCGCCTCTGGACATGGCTGGAACATCAGGGCATGTACCTGGTGGTTCAACACCTGGCAGGTTCTCTGAACGCCAGGGCAGACAAATTCAGCCGCAGATGCGTGATGGATCAAGAATGGTGTATTCACTCGGAGGTGGTGGAAGGTCTTTTTCGTCAGTGGGGAGAACCTTGGTTGGATCTATTTGCCTCCAAAGAGGACCCGCAATGTCAGCAGTTCTGCGTATTGGAATTTCCAAGGTGGCACTCGCTCGGCGATGCTTTTCGTCACAAGTGGAGTTGCGGACTTCTGTATGCTTTTCTGCCTATATCACTTCTACCCAGAGTGCTGAAGATCAAGCGCGACCAGGCCCAAGTCATTCTTGTGTCACCGGACTGGGCATGGAGAGTCTGGTATCCCAAGCTCTTACACATGGCCATCGATCCTCTGATCAGACTGCCTCTTCGAGAGGATCTTCTGTCACAGCAGCAGGGGAAGGTCCTCCACCCGAACCTGTCCAGCTTCCAGCTCCTTACATGGAGATTGAGCTGCAACAGTTGACAGCTTTTGACCTTCCTCCCAAAGTCTGTAATGTAAACTTGGCAGCCAGGTGTCCCTCCACTAAAACAGTATACGCCTGTAGGTGGAACAAATTTGTGGCATGGTGTGCAGCAAAGGCTGTAGATCCCCTTTCTGAGGTTCTACTCCTCTTTGTTTCTTTGGCCCAGCAGGGCTCTGCTCTGGGCACTCTAAAAGGCTATCCTTCGGCCTTCTTGGCCTTTCTTCAGCTGCCTGATCAGCCTTCCCTTTTCAAGTCCCCTATTGTAAATCATTTTCTTAAGGGCATCACTCCCTTCTTTCCTCCTGTTCCTTTCGTGATGCCCCAGTGAGACTTGAATCTTGTCTTAACCTATCTTATGTGCGCTCTCTTCGAGCCGCTACTTAATTGCCCTCTCAGGCCCTTAACTCTTAAAACTGCCTTTCTAGTTGCCCTCACCTCTGCTCGTCTGGCGCGTGGGCCCCAAGCTCTTTCATCTAAGCCTCCTTTCCTTGCAGTCCAGGTTGTACTCCGCACAAGCCCTTCATTTCTTCCCAAAGTGGTCACCTCTTTCCACATAGGTCAGACCATCACTTTGCCCACCTTCTTTCCGCCCCTGCTTCCATCCAAAGAGGAGGAGAGACTCCACCATCTGGATCCAAAACGTGCGTTATCGTTTTATCTTGATCGCACACGCCAATTCCGGGTGGACGATCAACTCTTCGTGGGCTATGCGGGTGCGAAGAAAGGTCGGGCCCTGCAAAAACTAACCATCTCCAGCTGGGTCGTTCTTTGCATCAAAATTTGCTATTCCTTGGCAAAAAAGGAACCTCCGGTAGGCCTGCATGCCCACTCCACCAGGGCGATGGCAGCCACTACAGCTTCGGGACGTGGAGTCCCTCTCAGTGACATCTGCCGGGCAGCCACGTGGGCATCACTGCGCACGTTCACCAAGCATTACTGCCTGGATAGTCAAGTCAGGAGGGATGGCTTCTTTGTCCGTTCGGTCCTCCAGGACTTTCTGGTGTGAACTTGGTTCGCAGATCCACCTCCAGGGTTAGTATTGCTGGGGTATCTATTCTAAGGTAAGGAATCTATAACTAATTGTCTCTTTCAGATGAACAATTTTCTTACCTTCGGTAACAATATATCTGTACGAGACATATATTAGTTATAGATTCCTTACCGCCCCACCCATCCTTCCGAACTGACTTCTAGGGTAAGGGACTCCCATTAGGGGCCTAGGTTTGTGCACCAGTTGTCAGTGTCTTGCATGGCTCTGCGCTTCTGGGGTGGAAAGTCTTGTACAAACAACTGACGTCAGTGCTTACGAGGGGCGTCTAAGTAGATACCACAACGTCATCTCGGCGACCACGACGACGGATGCGAAGTCGACCGACACCACCTACCGACGCGCAGGGGTACTGCCAAGAAAATTTTTCTCCGGATCCACTCTGACACCTGGGGGTAATTCTAAGGTAAGGAATCTAGAACTAATATTGGTCTCTTACAGATATATTGTTACCGAAGGTAAGTAACTTGTTCTTCAACTCTTCTTTTATATCTGGCCAGGATCTTCCATCATCTTGGGACGCTGCCACCATAACTACCCTCCTTAAACAAAATAAGAACCCGAGGTCCTGTGAATCTTACAGACCTGTTTCCCTTAACAGCGACCATAAAATATACACCCAGATCTTAACCAAACGTCTGGATAAGGTGGCGGGAACACTAATCCATACCGACTAAAAAGGTTTTATGAAGGGGAGGCAACTTTTTGAGTTAACCCCCGTTCTCATTGGTGCGATTGACATGGCAAAAGAATATGGGATCTCTTTGGCAGTAATGACCTTCAATGCTGCGAAGGCCTTTGATAGGGTCAGTTGGCCTTTTCTATACAAAATGATCCAACGCTTTAATTTAGAGGAGGTCATTCTAGCAGCAATTAGGGTCCTTTATAAAAATCCCTCTTCTAGGGTCTTGGTCAATAGGAATCTTACTAGGTCAATAAAAATTAGTAGGGGCTAGACCGGGATTTCCCCTTTCACCCCTCCTTTTTAATCTATACATCGAACCACTGGCATGTAAATTAAGGGCATGTCGGAACATCCACCCTTTCGTTTGTAAAGGTTAGGCAAAAGTAATCTGGCTATATGCAGATGACCTTATGATCTTAACAGGAGATCTGCAGCACTCATTCCCCGCAATTTGGGAGCAGCTGGAAGGGTTTGGGAGGGTATCTGGATATTTCATTGACCAGCAAAAAACTGAATTAATGCAATGGAACACCCACTATAGGAGCGACCTAACGAAACAGGAGATAAGATATCTAGGAGTCCAAATAGTACACAATCTGGAGAAATGAGCTCCGGTGAATTTTGATAAATTAGTCGTGGGAGTCAATTCGCAGTTACAAGCTTCGGGGGCACTCCCACCATCCTTTCTAGGCAGATCAAATCTTCTGAAAATGTCAATCCTCCCAAAGTTTACCTTCTTGTTTAATACCATTCCCGTTAGAATTTAAGAAGACCTGGTTTAAGAAAGTGCAGGGGGAGATCTTTCATTTGGGGAAACAAAAGACCTTGAATTTCCTGGAAGAAGTTCCGAAGAAAGAAAGAACATGGCGGTATCGCTAGTCCAGATCTTTACCAAGGTTATTGATGGGAAGCTCCTGCTTGTCCCCGCTCTTTATGGCTCTCACTGCAAGTTCTACACACCAAGCAGATTTCTTTCTTCTAAAGTTTGGTCAACCCAGATTCTTCAAGAAAGTCAGGTCAAAGGTCCTTTTAGTGGCATCCAAGATCTGGCATCAAGTGAGACTGTCCCTACAAATACCTTATTATAGTGACGTAGTGCCTATCTTGGATTCTCCATGTACTCCGGATTGTTTATTAGATGCACTCGCAATCCCGTTACGGGACTGCGGTATCCTTAGATGGGGCAACTTATAGTGGACACTAAATTAATCTGATGGCAAGAACTTTTAGAGATCTCTGAAAACTCGGTCTCTAAATTCAAATATTATCAACTCTTAAACTGGGTTAAAACCCTGGGGGAAGGAGGGTAAAGGGAACATGGACTTGGTGTCCAGAATTTGCTCATGTGCCTTTCTGTGGAAAGAAGTCGCAGAATGGTACTGGACGTTATTCCAAAGCAGAGAAAAAGTGCAAAACCCATTTACATAGATCTGGAGGAGGGAACTACCAGACCAAGACCTCGAATTTTTAGGGCAAGTATCTATGTCTTATCTGTGATCATATGTGAAATCTGCTCCATTAAGGAAGAATCATCTCTTTTCTGTCCACAAGGCCTACTGGATGCCACGGAATTGAAGCTGGGGAGTCGAGCTGGAAGAGGTGTCCAAAGTGTGGAGAAAACAACACAAACGAGGCCCATATGTTTTGGCAGTGTCCCTCAATCCAGCTTTTGTGGCATAAAGTGGGCAAGATCATTTCAGGTATCCTGGGTCAGGAGATTAAGCTGAGCTTGGCTCTGGTGATTTTTGGAGTGGTGGAAAATCAGGGTATTCTCAAGACACACAAAACACTTATTTTTGTTTTGATCCTCCTTGCACTTAGGGAGCTGTGTCAAGTAGATCCTTCCTTGCCTTCCTACTGAGGCTGAATGGATTTGTTCTATACAAAAAACATCATCTCTTGACCGGGCTAATAAACTCATTAAGGGAACAAAATTCTGGGAACTCTGGGATGACTGGTTTAAGTCTTACTTCTCCAGCCTAACACACTGAAAATGGAAATCCTCTCCCTTCTCCTCCGCTTCTCTCCCTCTTTTTCTCTTCTATTCCCCTTCTCTAGTTTTTGCATGATGTATGTTTGTTACTCTGAAATCGTATGGTCCAATGATTAATTGTATACTACACAGTTTGCATCAGTGCTGGGGTCACCTTTTTCAGCACTTGTTAAGAAGAGTTAGTATCACTGACTAGCCAGGAGGCATTTGTTTTGACCCGGGTGATCTCTATCTCTTCGCCCTTGTGGAGAGACAGGGTGCTTTTCTGCCTCACCATGGCCTGATCAGTCTGCATTTTTCCGAAATCCTGAAATCCGAGCATAATTTGATAAATGAGGACACAAAAAACAACACATGGCTGACATTTTTCTTTTGGCAACCCTGCTTTGTATTCCTTTTCATGAAATGCATTCTCAAACTACGGCAGTAAATGTAAAATACAAATGTAAGGAATAGGCAGAGTGGGGGCCCAGGGGGTACTGGAACCAGAAAAAAATCTAAGCATCGGTAACCAGTTTACAAAGGTATGTAAATATACAAATGGTCTTTAAAGATATGTGAAAAACTCGGATGTGCCGGAGATAAGACTCCAGACAGTGCCTAGCAAAGCCTGCAGCAGCCCGGGCTGAGACACACAACTGGGGGGCTAAAGCCCATTCAGCCCAATGGGTGTTGCGTGCCTAGATGCCGGTCATCACACACCTCTATATATGCGCCAAACTCTATAATGTCACTGTTTTGCGATGCCTCTATGGAGGATTTCAGTGATCGGTCAACGTAGTCCTACCTTAACTAAACAGCATGCCATCCCAGCGGGTTTAACACCACATGGCCATTCACAGTCCAGGATAGGGGCACAACATTACATGTAACTCTGCCTGCACGCTATATTTCCTCTACAGGGTAACAGACCCCCTGTTTAGAGGACAGAAAATACAAGATAATTTGACACCTATTGAATTGGGGACTAGAGCCATGTTAAAAGACTCATCATGGTGCTGCCCATATGTTTTGTTTTTTTACAGAGATTCTTCACTATCATTATCTTTTAGAATACTTCTCGAGTCAACAGTTTACAGCACTTTGGTTTTGATGCCATTTTACCCACAATAGTATTTCCACTTGTCCTTCTCTTGTAGGACTTAGACACCTCTTCGCGTTTCACCGAGGTTAAGGTGTCTGCGATTACCTGATATTGCAGGTAAGCGTTTAATTCTCTTACACGACCCATGGTGTCACTAATTAATCGGAGTGGATGATTGATGATATCAATTAGTATAAAGATATACAGTATGAATCACCCGTCCTCATGAATATTTGATGTTGGAGTGAGTGCATTGCATATATTCCTGCGTGATTCTTTAACAAAGTTATGTTTTTTCTGGTAACACACCTACCAGTGAATATCTGACAGAGTGGTGGTCCACTCCAACCAATGGTTTTGTATTCCATTGTTATAGATGAGTATGTCTTTTCAATGTACTATATGACATACCTCTCACTACTGGTCCTGAAGAAAGCCGATACACCTCTTCGGAGGGTACGAGGCTGAAACATCACAGTTCTATGGCAGGTTTAATCCACTCCTGTTATAGGTTTTGTTCTTAATCCTGACCTTGGGATGCCCCAATAAAGTCTTTGGCATCCTCTAAATTAGTTTAATCTCACATACTTCCTTCATCTGCAGGTTTTAGTATACCTCTATTTTACACACAAAAAAAGTCCCTGAGCTCCTCCCTCTCAGAGGGGGGATTGTAGTCCGCTTCTTGACCAGGTTCACACTGCTAGCAGGTTACCCTATGATGAAGCATGCCACCTTCAGGTGGGTGAGGGAAACCGTCCTATAAAAGAGACGCTCCTGCACTCCTCCGCTATTTAGTACTAGACCCAGGGGCCTATTTGTGTTTCATGACTTTTTTCATAGGGGAGTCCTCTCTAAATCTCCTCAGGCCCTCTTTTGTGTGTTGCCAGAATGTGCCTCAGAGCCCATGGTCTTACATTAGAGTTCACGCTTAGTATGCAAGAGCACATCAAACAGCTCTTGCCTCAAACAATCATCAAAGGAAGATTAAGAGGTACATTTCTAGATGAAGATATCAGAATGGCAGCATGGAAATGCTTCCATCTATGCAATATGGGGGAAACTGGGCCTCAAGGGTTTCCTGAGCCCGGGAATGCCCCAGTAGAAGATGAGTTCTGTACTGCTGAAGGCCTGGTGGTGGGTGACTGGAAGCATAAACATCTCACTGCTATCGTTAATACTTTGCGTTAGTTACTCATAGCCTTCTTTCGCAAATGAGCACTAAATCCAAAGGGCAAATTGACTTAAGGTGGGAGTGCTAAGAATGTTCAGCAGCCAATCCAGTCCATTGGCTGAAAGCCTCTAGATTTTCCCAATAACAATCTATGTATAAACAGTATGAGAACGCCACCTTCTTTTGGAATATTTTTTGCCTCAAAAGCAAACTATTTGAGTATCTGCCTTCCTTAAAAAACAGCTAATAGCACACATTTTATTATCTATTTTAATTTTTTTAAGGTTCTATTTTGTTGATTTTTTGTCTTGCTTTTTACAGGGTATTGGTTTTCAATAAAAAATATGGTTCTCTTTTATTTTTACAACATTGTTGATCATAGAGATGGAGAAACGGAGAGAGAAGGGTGTCGGAATAGGTATGCTCACACCCATCATATGTGCACGCACGCATGCACACTGAATGGCTGGCCAGCTGGAGGTGCGGGGCTGCACCGCACCGCACCGCACCGCACCACACCACACCGCAGAAGCACAGTTTGGAGACAGCCATTGTTAGCTGTTTTAGGTACCATGCTATAGTGACCGGCTGGTCACTGTTCTAGTGTTTCTAATTGTATGCATGTACCAGCCACTCCCTGAGGGCTGGCTTCACCAGCACCCCACACCCATCCATCACAGGTCATGTGACCCTGTCAATAAAAGGGGCCGGGCGCACATGCCTTGGACCAGTTACAGATTCCATACCACAGTGTCTGTGTGATTACTTTGTGTGCATGGTGGCCTAGGGCCCTGATCCTTGCTCGCCCTTCCGCCTGTTGGCCCATCCGGCCTAAACTCGTCCCAATCTTGAATCGATCGATCGGCCGGCTGAACTGAGGATGATTCAGGTGAAGGAGACTCCCACAAACGGAGCCCTATTTCTGGATCAGCGGGAGGGGTTGAGGGAGTCCTGCCCACGCAGCTTAAACTTGGCCCAATGTTGGATCAACCTCGCAGGCCGAACGGAGGAGGATGCAGGTCAAGGAGGAGACCCCTGCAAAAGAAGCATTCTGGGACAGTATCTTGGCAGCAAATCCCATGCAGGTGGTGAGTGTGCTCTTGATGCTATGCTTGTACCTGTGTGAATGTCTGCAAGTGTGGTATCGGCTGCAGGTTGCTGCTTCGAATTGCTAAATTGCAGCCGATCTTGCATTGGTAGAGAGATTAAGGGAAAGGCTGGGTGACTGGCCGTGTAGCAGCTGTGTGCCAGGTGCTGGGCACTAGGTAAAGGCAAAAGCAACGGTGAAGATGGTGGCTTGGAAAAGCTGCTAACAAGTGGTACTACAAAAGGCACCACAGGAAGTGCTCTCTTGAGCCTCTCAAGCCGCAACCTGTTGAGTTCAGGGCTTCAGGATACGATGGCGGTTTACAGTTCACGATTTGGATGAAACCTGCGAGGGGCTGGTAGTCCAGGACGCGGACTCCTGAGAGCAGACCACAGGTGAAACTGTAGGGAACCGCTGGTGGTCGGGAAACATGCTTGGCAGGATGTATGCAGGCAGAGAATTAGCAAGTGGTGAGTGAGTGTGTAGAGCCCCCAGCTAAAACAAGGTGCACCAGTCTATCTGATAGAGACTTCTAGCTGCAAATTCCTAACCTTTGAATTTCCCTGGGGTCAGGCTGGATCTGTAAACTTTTGATGAGCAATACCCCTTGTTTGTGGCTCCATTTGGCTCTGGGCGACGGCATCTGTAGCGTTGGTATGACGTTGCGGTGCCTATATGGGAGCCACTCAGGCGCGCAGACGTCAGTTATTTTCTTTCTGCGCCAGTTAAGCGCCGATCCAGGAAGAGCTACCCCTCAGCTGCTTTTTGGCAGGTTGTTTCTTGACTTTTGTCGAATTCAAACTTTTTTCCACTTTGTGTGCGAGGGATGTCTTCGAGGAAGACAAGCTTCAAGCTGTGCGGTGCCTGTAACCACATGATGTCGGTCATCGATCTGCACCTCGTCTGTCTCTGGTGTATCTAGCACATCCACGATTCTAAGTCGTGCTCAGACTGACGGGCCATGGCTCCGTAGGCCTTAAGGGAAAGAGTGATGAAGCTCCTCGTGGCCCGGCAGTCGACACCGTCCAGCAAGACTCTGCAGAGGTCCAGGTTCTGTAGTAGGGGATCTCTGTGTATAGTCATAATCTAGTGAATAGTCCCGCCCATGTGCGTGGACCCCGGAGCAATAAAAATAATCTCTTAAGTAGTCAAGCCATGCAGACCTGCATCTACACTTAAGAGAGAATTTCAAAGACAGATAATGCAGCCTAAATCCACAGGCTACACTGTCCAGTACTTCAACTAGAAAATTCCACCAACATCCACCAACAGCACTGCCTGCCCAGCTTTTTCCACAGAGAAAAACCTGCCTCTACCAGCAAAAGCCTCTGGAATGAGGAAGGAATGGACAGACAAGCCCCATAGGCTGCCATTATGTGGCTCAGAACAGGATACTGTGCCTTTAAGAAAACTTTCCAGAACTTTTCCAGTATCCCAGAATGCACAGCAGGTCCCTTTTACTTTCAGTTCTTTTTTCCGGCTCCTGCTAGCAGGACCCTGGAGCATTGAGCTCTCCCTTTTCAAGGGTTTATTTGGAATTTGTTCACTTTTCAAGTGCTTATTGTGTTGCCTTCCTTCTTGTGTGTGCTCTGTGTTGTTCAACATGCCTGGCCTGTTTGACAAGTGCCCAGAGTGCGAGAGGAAGAAGGCCAAGTCGGACCCACACAGGGTGTGCATCGTCTGCCTTCCCCAGTCCCATGTTCCACAGGAGTGTGACATTTGCCAATCTTTCTCAGCCAGGACCTTGAGAGAAAGGATGAAGATCAGGCTCCAAGGCCTGGAGGACAGAAGGCTGAAGGCACAAGGTGGGTCAGGACATGCTGAGGCCCCTGGGGGGCTCCCCAGGGGCAGGAAGCCCAGCAAGCGTCCCTATTCTCCGTCGGCGTCGAGTGGGATGGCTGCAGTCTGTTCACCGTCTCCCCAGGGCTCTGGGGAGAAACGGCGTCGACGCTCGCCGTCGAGGGAGCTGAGCAGTCCGCCATCGACGACATCAGCATCGACGCCGGCGACGTCTCCGTTGAGTCATCGGCGTCGAGACCAGCCCCGGCGTAGGCGCTCGCCGTCGACAAAGAGGAGGCGTTCGTCGTCGAGGCGTTCGCCGTCGAGGAGGCGTTCGTTGTCGAGGAGGCGTTCGTCGTCGAGGAGGCGTTCATCGTCGAGGAGGCGTTCGCCGTCGAGGAGGCGGTCGCCGTCGAGGAGGCGTTCGTCGACACCGAGGCAGCGCAGGAGGAGTCCTGACGCCGGGAGTCACTCGGGGTCGCAAGGGAAGAGGACGGAGTCACCGGGCTCGGTGTACTCCTCCTCCTCCTCCTCCTCCTCCACCTTCTCCTCCTCCTCCTCCTCCCATTCCGCCTCACACACCGTCGGGCCCACCTGCGGCCCCGCCACGGTCGGTGTCGTTGTCGAGGTATCCGACGCCGCCGAAGAGGACCCCGAGGCCGCGGCACCAGGTTACGCCACTGTCGCCTGCGCCTGTGAAGCCGGCTGGGCGGCCGAAGACAGACAGATCGCGCTCCCGCTCCGGACGGAGAGGAAGGTCACGGAGCCGTGGACTGTCGTCGTCGACATCTGGGCGACGCCGCAGGAGGCGCAGAGCCAGATCCCGCACCCGATCGTCTATCAGGGACTACTCTCCGACGCTGTCGGACTCACCAGTGACGGGTGTATCGCCGGTCGACGATGTAGTCTCCTTCCAGGAGGTGCTACTGAGGGGTGCGGCCAAGCTAGGGATCACGGTGACAGTGCCAACACCTACGACGTCCGTGATCTTCGAGACGCTGCACAAGAAGCACCTGTCTCTCCCCCTGCTGCCACTAGTACCAGGATTGTTGGAGCCCGCTAGGGAGTTGTTCCTCACTCCGGCGGTGACGAAACCAGCCCCCTCAAGGCTCCTGAAGAAGTATCGGGCGCCGGACTCGGACCCGACCTTTCTGAGGATGGACCCGAAACCGGACTCGGTCATTGTGACAGCGGCTAGGAAGCAGCATGCCACCACTCCTTCCTTGACAGTGCCGCCTGATAAGGATAGCCGTTGGCTGGACTCGGCGGGCAGAAAGGTCTGTGGGACGGCTTCTACCACCATGAAGGCGGCGAGTGCTGGGGCTCTGTTGGGGCGCTACGACCGTGCCCTATGGGAGTCTCTCCAGCAGTACGCGGAGCTGCTGCCTCGCGACAAGAAGGAGGACTTTCTAGAGACTTTGCGTGAGGGGATGCTGGTGTCGAATCAGATCATCAGCGCGGCGGTGGATGTGTCTCTGTTGGCGGCACATGGATATTGTCATGGCATCAACCAACGGCGTCACGCTTTGCTCCGCCTTACCTCACTCAAACCGGAGGCAAAACAAAGAGTGGCCAACCTACCCTTCTCGGGGGAAACCCTGTTCGGCCAGCATGCGGACGACGAAATGGCCCGCATGAAGATGGAGGCAGAGACCCTGACGGCTGTCGGGTTAGAGAGGCCTGAGAAGAAAAAGCGCCCGTTCCAGTGACGGTTCGGGGCGGCAGGCAGAGGGTGTGGGCAGGCCCCGGGACAGCAGCAACAACAGCAACAGCAGTTCCGGAAACCCTTCCAGAAGCGCCAGAAGGGTAGAGGAGGCCAGCAGTCCGCTACAGTGACCAAGGGCCCGGCTGGGTCACGGCCCTGAGCGGTTACTTCCCCTTCAACCGTTACCCACTCCAGTGGGGGGAAGCGTTCAATTTTTTCTGGCAGAGTGGAGAAAAATTACTCAGGACAAGTGGGTGCTGAATATTGTTTGCAATGGATACAGTCTTCGGTTCATCAGCCCGCCTCCAGCGATTCCGCCGGTAAGCTCACGGTATCAACTGCGAGAGCTCCAGGCGGAGGCAGACATCCTGTTGAGGAAAAAGGCGGTGGAAGACGTACCTCTGTCTCAAAGGGGAAGAGGTCTGTACTCTCGGTTCTTCCTGGTTCGCAAGAAGGACAAGAACGAGTTCAGGCCCATTCTGGATTTGCGGCAAGCAAACAAATGGATTCGCAGAGAGAAATTCCGCATGCTGTCGTTGCACCAGATTTACCCTCAGCTGCAACGAGGGGACTGGCTCTGCGCCATAGACCTGCAGGATGCGTACTTCCATGTGCCCATTGCACAGAAGCACAGGAAGTTCCTGCGATTCCAAGTCGGCGCCAATCATTATCATACACAGTACTGCCATTCGGGCTAAAGTCTGCGCCCAGGACCTTCTCGAAGTGCATGGCAGTGGTAGCTGCACACCTGCGGAGGAACAAGGTGTTTGTCTACCCGTACCTGGACGATTGGTTGATCAAGGCCTCCTCCTTCTCGGAAGCACAAGCGCACTTCCAGAAGACGTGCGTTCTCTTGAGCAAGCTGGGGTTGCACGTCAATATGTCCAAGTCTGTCCCGACTCCGGTCCAGTGCATACAGTACTTGGGGGCCTCCATCAATACGCTGTCAGCAAGCGTGTCTCCTTCGGAGGAGAGACGGTTATCACTCCTTCGGAAGGCTCAGGCTCTTATGACCTCTCCATCGACGACAGTAAGGGAGGTGTCTTCACTGCTGGGATCGATGGCCTCATGAATCTTCCTCACGCCTCACGCACAGCTGCACATGAGATCACTGCAGGAGTGCTTGGAGGATCAGTGGAATCAGAGGACAGGTTCTTGGGACGACAAGATACGGATGTCTCTGCATGCTCTTCAGTCGCTGAAGTGGTGGTGTTCGGCGGACAATCTCCTCAGGGGGGTTCCCTTCCACAAGGACATTCCCACGCAGAGTATCGTGACGGATGCGTCTCTCCACGGCTGGGGAGCGCCTTCCGGAGACTTACAGATACAAGGAAAGTGGTCCCAGTTGGAGTCGACGTACCACATCAATTTCCTGGAACTCAGAGCCGTTTACTTGGCATTGAAGGCCTTCCATCCGTCCTTTCAGACCAACTCGCTGCTTGTGCAGACAGACAATACAACCACGATGTATTACCTCAACAAGCAAGCAGGGGGGGGCGAGATCACGCACGCTGTCGCAGGAGGCGCAGTCGATCTGGCACTGGCTTCTGGCCCGAGGACTGACGATTACGGCCACGCATCTGCCAGGCGTGCAGAATGTTCAGGCGGACGCACTGAGCAGACTGATTCAGGAAAACCACGAATGGGTCATAAACGACGAAGTACTAAGGGATGTCTTCGCAAGGTGGGGGACTCCAGACGTAGATCTGTTCGCCACCGCCAAAAACAGCAAATGCCGAGACTTCGCATCCAGGTACTACCAGCGGGGGACGCTGGGGAATGCGCTATGGATCGACTGGTCGAACAGCTTTCTGTACGCTTTTCCACCCATTCTCCTGATTCCGGCGGTGCTCATCAAGCTGTCCCGGTCCGGGGCGAGGATGATCCCGATTGCACCGGAATGGCCCAGACAGTGGTGGTTCACGGGCCTGCTTCACCGGTCTCTCCTTCCTCACATACAGCTGCCGTGCAGGCCGGACCTTCTCACTAAGTTCGGGGGGCAGTTGGTGCACCCCAACCTCTCGTCTTTGAGTTTGGCGGCATGGCTCCTGAGATAGTGCAATATGGCTATTTGAATCTACCAGCAGATTGTTTGGATATACTGAAGGAGGCTAAGTGACCTTCCACTAGAACGTCCTATGCTTACAAGTGGAAGAGGTTCTGCATCTGGTGCAAGTCCAAGCAGTTTGACCCGACGACATGTAAGGAAGATGTCATCCTTCCGTACCTTTTGCATTTGGCGCAGTCTGGCCTTAATTTCCATTCCATTAAGGTCCATCTCGCTGCTTTGACTGCTTACAGGAAATGCCCTTCACAGACTTCCTTCTTTCAGATCCCTGTGATCAAGGATTTTTTGGAAGGCTTGAAGAAAGTGTTCCCTCCTGTCAGACTTCCCTCGCCTTCATGGGAATTGAATGTGGTGCTGTCCAGATTGATGAAGGAGCCTTTTGAACCTATTCACAAGGCTTCGTTGCAGCACCTGTCTTGGAAGGCGGCGTTCCTAGTGCCCATTACGTCGGCCCGCAGGGTGAGTGAACTTCAGGCGTTGTGTTGCCAAGAACCTTATACGGTATTTCATGCTGCCAAGGTTGTTATGCGTACTCACCCTAAGTTCCTTCCTAAGGTTGTATCTGATTTTCATGTCAACCAGACCATAACTTTACCTACGTTTTTTCAGAATCCCTCTTCTCCAGCGGAAAGGTCTATATTCCCTGGACGTTAGGAGGGTGTTGAAGTTTTATCTTGATAAGACCAAAGATATTCGTAGGTCAGACCAGTTGTTTATCAATTATGGATCAGTCAGGACCGGTCTTGCTACCTCCAAACAGTCCATCTCTCGGTGGATTGTGTCCTGTATACAATTGTGTTACCAAAAGGCTAATAAGACCTTAGGGGGTAAACCTAAGGCTCATTCCACCAGGGGCAAAGCTGCCACGACTGCTTTGCTGCGTAATGTTCCGATTGCAGAAATCTGCAAGGCGGCCACTTGGAGGTCGGTCCATACCTTTGCTGCGCATTACTGTCTGGACGCGGATGCCAGGGCAGATGCTCAGGTTGGGCAGGCTTCGCTGCGAAATTTGTTCGCACAGTAGTGGTATTATTTTGTAGTCTTTTCCGCCGCCGTTTTGGTGTGGGGATGGGCTTGCCATTCTATTCACTAGATTATGACTATACACAGAGATCCCCTACTACAAAAGGAGTAGTTTATTTTCTGTAACTCCAGTTCTGTAGTAGGGGTATCTCTGTTATAGTCATAAGCGCCCGGCCTCCTCCCCGGTGGAGAGATAAATGTTAATATAAAGAATGCTACAGGTCTGGCGTGCTACGCCTTCAAAAAGAACTGAAAGTAAAAGGGACCTGCTGTGCATTCTGGGATACTGGAAAAGTTCTGTAAAGTTTTCTTAAAGGCACAGTATCCTGTTCTGAGCCACATAATGGCAGCCTATGGGGCTTGTCTGTCCATTCCTCCCTCTCTATCATTCCAGAGGCTTTTGCTGGTAGAGGCAGGTTTTTCTCTGTGGAAAAAGCTGGGCAGGCAGTGCTGTTGGTGGAATTTTCTAGTTGAAGTACTGGACAGTGTAGCCTGTGGATATAGGCTGCATTATCTGTCTTTGAAATTCTCTCTTAAGTGTAGATGCAGGTCTGCATGGCTTGACAACTTAAGAGATTATTTTTATTGCTCCGGGGTCCACGCACATGGGCGGGACTATTCACTAGATTATGACTATAACAGAGATACCCCTACTACAGAACTGGAGTTACAGAAAATAAACTACTCCTTCCGATCGATGAAGAGGAGGTCGCTTCCGAAGTCGACTTCGCACCTCCCTCCCTTTTCCGGAAGCTAGACCGACTCCTGCTCATGTAAAAGAATTCTACGAGGCCATGCGCAGCATATTTGAGTGGAACGACCCTGCTGGTGAGTCCTCGGTCCCCACTCAGTCGGAAGGGGCCCCATCAGGTTTAACGCCATCGGCTCCAGCCACGGCACCGGCGGGTCTCAAGGATCCGATCGCAGGTCCAGGTCGACGCTGATCGTACCAATGCGAACTCCTCTGGCGTCGGACACAAAGTTGGTGCCAGCGGTGCCCATCGGTGGTGGCAGCCCCATCCTCATCCCAGACGACACACAGCCGGAACAGAGTAGCTCACCGCCGATTCCAATGTTAAATGAACCCAGAGTTCTATGTTGTTACCTGAGCACTTTGAAGATGTGTTAGGCTCAGGACAGGAATGGGAGGGGTCTATGGACCCTCTGGAACATCAGGATGTCAGAGGAGGACATACACTGGTATGGGGAACTTGGGGACGCCACTGGACTGGACATTTCCCCAGATACTGGCATGCTTTCTCTGCCAACAGTGGCTACGGAGGAGGGGGCATCCTATGCCATGGTGGTAAAAAGGGGATCTGAGGTCCTTGGTCTAAAGCTGCCCTCAGTGCAATTCAGGGCTAATCTCCTGACCGAGGTGCTTCGACCTGGGGCTTCCACCGCTGAACCCCTTTTGTCCTTGAATGAGGCACTTACGGACGACCTTATAGGGACGTGGTCCAATCCTAGCACAGGGGCTCCTCTGAATAGGGTGATTGCAGGTCGCCATCACCCAGCGACCCAACGTTCCTTAGCCAACACCCCACCCCAGAAAGGTTGGTGGTGCAGGCCTCTACATACCAGGGTGTGTTCCCTTCCGCCCCTCCAGATAGGGAATCCAGAAGGTATGGACTAATTTGGGAAGAAGTTGTTCTCTTCCTCCACCCTGGCATTGGGGTTGGTGAATACCGCATGCGAATTGGGCCGTTCCTCCCATTCCCTTTGGGAGAAGGTTGCTCAAGTGCTGCCACAGGTCTCGGAGGAGGCCCGGGCTATGCTCCCCCCCAGATGTCAAGAATGGGAGAGATGCAGCAAAGTTCACCATACGGTGTGGCCTAGACACGAAAGATTCATTGGGCAGGTCGATTTCAATGACAGTGGCCTTAGGATGCCACACCTGGCTTCGAACAACTGGCTTCTTGTGCAATGTCCAGGCCAATCTGATGGACACACTCTTTGATGGAACCCGTCTTTTTTTAGGTAAAAGGCAGATTCAGCCTTAGTGAGGTTCAAGAACTCTCGAGCTACGGCCAGATCCTTGGGCCTCTCCTCATGGCCAGTCTTTCTTTCGTCCCTTTTGTGGCAACGGAAAGGGTTTCCAGCTGCGTCAGCCCCATCCTAGCCACCGTCCTGCACAGGCTGCCCAAGCCATGCAATACGGTGCATTCCAATCCAGGAACGGAGGCCAGAAGTAGTCAGCCACACTGCCCCTAGCAACCTCCAAGCACTCCTAGACCGACTCTGCAGGACCACACTGTGAGAAGTTGGCCTGATGTATGATGTCACTAGCTCTAGTGTACACCTTATATCACTCCAAACAACCCTTATGGTGATTGGTTGTAAAGTCAACCTTATAGACCAGCTATCCTAGTGGTAGCATGGACAAGAGCAGTCTTAGGCTAAACTCTGGCATGTGAAGCCAGCTGTGATACCATATATAATCCCTTGAATACCAAATGAAAGGACACCACAACAGATATATATATAAAATAAAGTGTATTTATTCTAGTCAAACCCTCGGCACTCTTTATAAGATTAGAGGTAAGTACAACACAGTCTTATTTAAGCATACATTAAGTCACACAGGTAAGTAATACAGTTAGGCCCTAGGGGCCACGCAAACCATATACTAAAGAAGTGGTATAAGGACCACTGTCACGGAAATAGGATAGGCCTAGGCCTAGGGAATCGCTGGGGCTACACTACACTAGCAACAGTTAGGAAGTGGGAGGCCCACGGGATTCAGGTGCAGAGTGGAAACACTCACGCGTAATGCGTAAAAGTCGATAAAAATACAGTTTAAGGACACTTCTGAAGCAGCTAGAGAGTCGAGACTCGGAAACTAGACCTTAGGATAGTCACTACCCTTGTGAGCACCGAAGTACCCAAGTTACCTAGCCCACAGGCTGCGGGTGCATAGGTGTGAACTTGCGTCGGGTTTCGTCGTGGACTTCTATGGATGCCTGAAGGAAAGATGCTGACAGGCAGTCAGTGAAGAGTGTCCGGTGGATCCCAAGGCTGGGATCAAGAAGAGAGGAGACCTGCAAGCAGAAGGGACAGAGTCAAGGTCACTAGCCAGTGACCACGTGGAACCAGGAAGGAACCAGGCGATGTCGTGAAGATTGCAGGTGAAGGTGAAGCTTGTCGCTGCAGCCACGGGGACCAAGAAACGTCGAGGATGACCAGGACCAGGAGGCGAGCTGTCCCACGAAGGCTCTTGCTGTCGGCCGTGTCGAAGTTGAACTAGGACTCACCAAGCCTTGGCAAGCGGAACCCACGAAGAACGGAGGACTTGCTTCTGGTACAGACCAGGAAGGTCTGGGGTGCTTCTCTTTTGCAAGGAAGCGGGAGCCAGTCTGGAGGAGCCAAACCAGCAGTGAAGATTTCTGGATGCGTCGTCACAAAGGCCACTAGCCAACGGGCAAGCAACCGGACAGACGCGGCAAGCAGGAAAATGCAGAAGGGCCCCACGCAGGACTCGTGGAGTGTGGGGGGGCTGATCTTCGGTGCAGATGGTGCTTGGGGCTGGGGCTTCTCAATCCCCGGTGCACAACTTCGAGGGTGCCTCAGAAGCTGCGCTGGAAGATACTAGCCACTTTTCCCAGGTAGCCGGTCCCGCATCTCTCGTCGCCTCCACGGATCTCAGCTCGGCTGTGGATGTGGATCAGGGTCGGAGAAGTCTGGAAGTCAAGGCTCTGGTCGGGCTCTGCAGTCGGTCCCCCGTAGAACTTCAGCAAAGCAAAGGGTAGTCTCTTGATGGTGCCTGTTTGCACAGGGTAGCCACTCCTTGGCCACAAGGGAGATTCTTCAGTCTTCTTCTTTCGTCGAATGTCGAAGGTCCAGAGTTTCTGTTCAAGTTGCAGGTTCAGGATAATCTAATCTCCTGGGGCCCAGCTACCACTCTTATACTAATCTGGGGGGCTGGGTTACCTGCTAGGTCACGCCTTATGGGTGGGACCTGGGAGGGGGGTGGTTACACCCCTTCCCTTTGTCCAGTTTCGCGCCAGGACTGGGGCTGGAGTGCCCCAGCACCGGTTTGAACTGGACTATGCACGGGACACCTTGTGTGCCCCAGGCATGTCTCATTCTTTTCATCCCTCCCTGCCCCAATACACTAAGGCCTGTCTGGGGTGGTGCTCGCACCTCCCAAGGCAGGAAACCTATTGTCCAAGCCTCCCTTGCCGGGATCACTCCCAGCAGCAGGAGGTCAGACTCGTGTCTGTGGCAGCAGCATCCATTTTGTGATGCTGGGGCTCTGGTTAACTTTAACCGGGTAAGTAGGTTACAACATGTCTTCTCCCTCTAGAAGGGAGGGATAATATCCTCATCCCCAGAAATGGGATGGGGGTATTATTCCAAAGTGTTAGACACCTTACACGACATGTTTTGATAAAGCCAAACCATAGTTACCATAACCGTTTAAGATTATAAGGCACTTTAAGAGTATATGGTAGGCTATATCATAGAACAGCTATAAGGACATGGTTCCGAAAGCTGCAGACAGGCTCAGCTCATGCTAGAGCACCATCTCACATGTTACCAAGCACTCTGCCTCCAGGATTGTTAAGGCCTGCCATAGGAGTGGCTGATAGGTACACATGTGTCTATATGTAAGTTAGGTATAGGAATACTACACCTAAGCAAGGAGTGATTACACAACCTTGCCCCAGCTGAGTGATCAGCCAGTTGTGTCATAATGGAAGGCCAGGCCAGGGGTGGCATAATACATGCTGCAGCCCCTGGTAGGCCTAGGGTACACCTATGCCCTGGGTACCTAAGGTACACTGTACAGGGGCCAATAAGGTGATCCTATCCAAATGGGTTATGCACCTAAAGTACATAGTATCAATTTAGAGAGAGAACAGCAGGGCTGTGGGTCTGATCAGCAGGCCCACAGCCACATCTAAGTCGAAAACCAGTAAAGCAAAAGCAAAAAGTGGGGGTGAACATAGAAAGCAGACCCTACTCTCCTACACAACCCCCCCCCCCCAAACTTAGGGACATTAAACTAACCTTGACCAGTTGAGTCTTCATGTTCTAAGTGGAAATATCTGGAGAGTCCATCTGCATTGGCATGGTCAGTCCCAGGTCTATGTTCCACTGTGAAGTCCATCCCCTGTAGGGAAATGGACCACCTAAGAAGTTTGGGATTTTCACCCTTCATCTGATTTAGCCACAAGAGGGGCTTATGGTCTGTCTGAATCTTGAAGTGAGTGCCAAACAAGTATGGCCTCAGCTTCTTCAGGGCCCAAACCACAGCAAAGGCCTCCCTCTCAATAGCTGACCAACGTTTCTCTCTAGGGGTCAGCCTTCTACTTATAAAAGCAATGGGCTGGTCTTGACCATCTACATTCAGTTGTGAAAGAACAGCTCCCACACCTAACTCAGAAGCATCTGTCTGGACAATGAACTCTTTGGAGTAGTCTGGACTTTTCAGAATAGGTGCACTGCACATGGCCTGCTTCAGGTCATCAAATGCTTTTTGACAGCTTACTGTCCACTGAACTTTCTTTGGCATCTTCTTGGAGGTCAAGTCATTAAGTGGTGTCACAATGGACCCATAGTTCTCAACAAACTTTCTGTAGTACCCAGTCAGGCCTAAGAAAGCTCTGACCCGAGTCTGGGTAGTTGGAGGAGTCCAGTCCTTTATGGTCTGGATCTTGCTCTCCAGTGGTTGAACCTGACCCCCACCAACTAGGTGGCCCAGGTATACAACCTTGCTCTGCCCTATCTGGCACTTAGTGGCCTTGATAGTGAGGCCTGCCTTTTGCAGGGCCTCTAAAACATTCCTCAGGTGGACCAGGTGATCCTCCCAGGTGGAGCTAAAGACAGCAATATCATCAAGATAAGCTGCACAATAATCATCCAACCCAGTAAGGACTTGATTCACCAACCTTTGGAAAGTGGCAGGTGCATTCTTCAAACCAAAGGGCATTACCACAAATTGATAATGTCCTCCTGGGATCGAGAAAGCAGTTTTGGCCTTTGCATTCTCAGCTAGTCTGATTTGCCAGTAGCCTGCTGTCAGGTCAAATGTGCTCAAAAACTTAGTAGCTGCCAGTCTGTCAATGAGCTCATCTGCCCTAGGTATTGGGTGGGCATCTGTCCTAGTGACAGCATTGAGACCTCTGTAATCCACGCAAAACCTCATCTCTCTCTTACCATCTTGGGTGTGAGGTTTTGGCACAAGGACTACAGGACTAGCCCAAGGGCTCTATGAAGGTTCAATGACTCCCAGCTCCAACATCTTTTGTACCTCAACTTTTATGCAGTCCCTGACATGGTCAGGTTGCCTGTAGATTTTACTCTTCACAGGCAGACTGTCACCAGTGTCCACCTCATGGGTGCACCAGTTTGTCTGACTTGGGGTCAGAGAGAACATATGTCTGTAGGATTGCAGAACCTGTCTGCAGTCCTGTTGCTGATGGACAGTGAGGCTGTCAGAAAAGACCACACCATCAACTGAGCCATCATCAGGGTTCTGAGTCAACAGGTCTGGGAGAGGGTCACTCTCTTCCTCCTGCCCCTCATCTGTAGCCATGAGTAAGCCCATGTCTGCCCTGTCAACATATGCCTTCAATCTGTTGACATGAAGCACCCTGTGGGGGCTTCTGGGAGTCCCAAGGTCCACCAAGTAGGTGACTTCTCCCTTTTTCTCAACAATAGTGTGGGGTCCAGACCATTTGTCTTGGAGTGCTGCTGGGGCCACTGGCTCCAACACCCACACTTTCTGCCCTGGCTGGTAAACAGTCAGCACAGCCTTTTGGTCATGCCAAGCTTTTTGGAGTTCTTGGCTTGCCTCAAGGTTTTTAGAAGCCTTCTTCATATACTCTGCCATCCTGTAGCGGAGACCAAGTACATAATCCACTATGTCAAGTTTGGGTTGTCTGAGAGGTCTCTCCCATCCTTCCCTCACTAAACATAGGGGTCCTCTTACAGGATGCCCAAGCAAAAGCTCAAAAGGGCTGTAGCCAACCCCCTTTTGTGGGACCTCTCTGTAAGCAAACAGAAGGCAGGGTAAAAGGATGTCCCATCTTCGCCTAAGCTTGTCTGGTAAACCTTTTATCATTCCCTTTAGGGTCTTGTTGAATCTCTCAACAAGCCCATTGCACTGTGGGTGATAGGGTGTGGTGAACTTGTAGTTCACACCACACTCCTTCCACATTGCAGTCAAGTATCCTGACATGAAGTTGGCACCTCTGTCAGAAATGACCTCCTTTGGAAAGCCCACTCTGGAGAATACTCCAAGCAGGGCCCTTGCCACAACAGGAGCTGTTGTGGTCCTCAGGGGAATAGCTTCTGGATACCTGGTGGCATGGTCCACTATCACCAGTATGAATCTGTGCCCAGATGCTGTTTGTGGGTCCATTGGTCCTACAATATCTATGCCCACTCTTTCAAAGGGAACCCCCACCACAGGTAGTGGTATGAGGGGGGCCTTTGTGGTGCCACCTGATTTGCCACTGGCTTGGCAGGTGACACAGGAGCGACAAAACTCCTTGGTATCTTCTGACATATGGGGCCAGTGAAAGTGAGGGGCAAGCCTGTCCCAAGTCTTGTTCTGGCCTAAGTGTCCTGCAAGGGGAATATCATGGGCCAAGGTAAGAAGGAAGCCTCTGAACTTCAGTGGTATGACCAACCTCCTGGATGCACCAGGCTTGGGGTCTCTAGCCTCTGAATACAGTAGCCCTTCATCCCAATACACTCTATGGGTACCTTGAGCATTCCCTGCAGCCTCAGCAGCAGCCAGCTGTCTGAGGGGTTCAAGAGAGGGGCAGTCTAATTGAGCCTGCCTCAGATCTGCCCTTGAAGGTCCCCCTGTCCCAAGAAACTCAACCTGATCAGGTTCAAGTTCTTCTAGGACAGTTCCTTCAGGGCTCTCAGAATCATCCTCCTGGGAGGGCGGATCCACCACCTGAGGCAGGGGGGAAGGCACAGCCTTAACCCTACTGCTCTTTCTCTTGGGTTGTGACTGGTCCATAGTTTCAGGATCCAGCACTTGTTCAGTGGTGCACTTTTTGGCCTGTGACCTGGTCACAGCAAGGACATGTGCATCTATCCCCAGCATTTCTGCATGGGTCCTATACTCCACTTCAGACCAAACTGAAGTTTCAAGATCATTGCCCAGTAAACACTCTACAGGAAGGTCTGCACTAACAACAACTTTCTTGAGGCCAGTTACGCCTCCCCAGGAGAAGTTAACAATAGCCACACTATGGGAGGTAGTGGCATTGCTAGCGTTGGTCACTAGGTAATTCTCACCTAGTATGATCTGTCCAGCGTCCACAAAGGCAGGTGTCACCATTGTGACACTAGCCCCAGTGTCCCTGTAGGCCTGAGCCATTCTTTGGTTGATAAAAGGAGTCTGTCTGTACTTGCCCAGGTTACTGGGGCCTACAGTAGAGGACAAAGCTAAGTCCCCATCACAGATCAGAACAGCCTGAGTAGGTATTCTGACTAGGCCAGAATCCTCCTCAGTTCCCAGGGTTAACCCTACTATACCCTTTTGCTGGGAACCACCACTTACAGCTGGACTAGAGGGTACAGTTGCCTTAGGGGCAATGGTGGCTGGGGGCTTATCCTTTTTGGTGCACTCACTAAACCAATGTGAGTTGGACTTACAATAGTTGCGCCATGGTTTCTTTTGGCCATCTTTCTTTTTATCCTTTTTGGGACCACCCTCCCCCTGAGCCTTTTGGGGGCCTGGTGAAGACTTCTGGTCTTTTTGTTTCTGATCATTACCCTTCTGGTCTGCCTTTTTCTGATCACCGCCCTGGTTCTGGTTTTTCTGCTTAACTCTATCACTAACTGTGAGGAGCTTGTCTCTACCTTTCTCAGAGAAGGAGAGCCACAAGATAGCTGCCCACTGACTTTGGGGTACCTGCTGTACTTTGCAGGCTCTCTCCAAAGCAGTTATCCATTTGTGGATGTCATCCCCACACTTGTAGGGAGGGACAATCTTGCTCAGGTTTCTATTATCATAGTGCCTGTCTCTATCCTAAGGGATATTGCTGCCACCAGTGGGTTCTGACCCATTTAACTTTTGCTCTCTAGCCAGAGCAAGCTTCTCCTTGGCAAGGGCAAGTTCTTCCCTCTGAATCCTCAGATTAGCTTCCCTCATTCTGGCTTCATGCTCCTTTCTCTCCGGGGAAGTCATTCCCCTGTGAGAGGAAGCATTAGAGATGCTAGAGACATGGGAGTGGATGGATTCCCTTGAAGGGGATCTGTCCCTCCTGCTTCTCTGTGTAAGCCCACTTGGGGGTCTGTATGGGGGGACCCCATGCAAACTCCCATGTAAGCTTAGGTTAGCCTGGCTAAGTCTTCCTACTTGGCCCTGGCTGTCTACCTCTTCATCTGAAGTCCCATCTGACTCATCTGTGGTGGGTAGACCCTCCTTTGTACCTAGGGTACTGGCCTGTAAGGCCCTCAAAGCATCATACTCCTCTAGGAGCTGTACTAACTGAAGGAGGGTAGGGTTTGCACCCTTTTTTAACTTTCTGGAGGTACACAATAGTCTCATCTCCTGAAAAGTTAGGGTATCATATCTAGAGGGGGTCTTCTTCAGACCTGCCCCTCCTGAGAGAGCATCCACTTCATCTCCTCCCAGAGACATGTTCTAGTGAGGGTGTGGTGTGTGCACCTACCTACACTTGTTGTTTCTACTAAACCTCTCTGGTAGTTGTAGTCAGGGTGTGTTACTCCTTTCAACCTACAACCACTAAGTCCAGTAGGACTTAAGTATTATAATCTATGTTATATGTACCTAAACAATATCTGTGTGATCTTTCAATTTAGTATCTCAAGATTACAATGGTATTACAACAGCAAGCTCAGATCCCAACCGCTGCTCACCAATGTGAGAAGTTGGCCTGATGTATGATGTCACTAGTTCTAGTGTACACCTTATATCAGTCCAAACAACCCTTATGGTGATTGGTTGTAAAGTCAACCTTATAGACCAGCTATCCTAGTGGTAGCATGGACAAGAGCAGTCTTAGGCTAAACTCTGAATGGCATGTGAAGCCAGCTGTGATACCATATATAATCCCTTGAATACCAAATGAAAGGACACCACAACAGATATATATGTAAAATAAAGTGTATTTATTCTAGTCAAACCCTCAGCACTCTTTATGAGATTAGAGGTAAGTACAACACAGTCTTATTCAAGCATACATTAAGTCACACAGGTAAGTAATACAGTTAGGCCCTAGGGGCCACGCAAACCATATACTAAAGAAGTGGTATAAGGACCACTGTCACGGAAATAGGATAGGCCTAGGCCTAGGCCTAGGGAATCGCTGGGGCTACACTACTCTAGCAACAGTTAGGAAGTGGGAGGCCCACGGGATTCAGGTGCAGAGTGGAAACACTCACGCGTAATGCGTAAAAGTCGATAGAAATAGTAGTTGTTAGAAATTAACAGTTTAAGGACACTTATGGAATTCTATATTTTTAAATTCCATATTATGGAAATCGATATTTTGTACCCCAATTTCGATATTCTGACCTATCTATATTTTGATAATTCGATATTCTGTCCACTCGATATTTTGGAATCGATATTTAGGGTGTTCACCAACATCAGACAAGTGAGTCTTGCTGATCGTCCAGGAGGGCTATTTTCTGCCTTTCTTTTCTTTTCCTCCTCTCATTCTGCCAAATCATGAACTGCTGACAGAGGATTATTTAAAGTTACTCTAAGAGTAAGTTACAAGTCTCTTGGCCAAGGGAGCTATAGAAAGGGTCCCTGTATCAGAAGTAGACAGCGGTTGTTATTCCTGCTACATTCTGATTCCGAAGAAGAACAAAGGGATGCGGCCCATTTTTTAAAATTTATTTTTAAACTTCTTTTTTTTTTATTAGAGATAGGGCATAACAAAGTCATAATGCGGCGCATTTTAGACCTTCGGACCATCCATCTCTTTCTCAAGAAGAAGTTCAAGATGCTCACTCTGGCTCAAGTCTTGTCTGCCCTAGACCAAGGAGACTTGATGGTAGCGTTGGACCTATAGGATGTGTATTTTCACATTCCTATCCTGCCCGACCACCCGCGTTACCTGAGGCTGAAGTAGGCTGCGAGCACTTTCAGTTCACTGTGCTCCCCTTCAGCCTTACCAGTGCCCCTCAGGTGTTCCCAAGGTGATGGCAGTAGTAGCAGCTCATCTGCGCGGGTTAGGGGTGTCAGTCTTCCCCTACCTTGATGATTGGCTGTTGATGTTTCAGCCTCTATCCTGAATTTTGGTGAGACTAACTCAGAGGCTGTTGAGTTTCATGGCCTCCTGCATCCTATTGGTAAAACATGCCAGGTGGCATATGCGGGCTCTGCAGTGGGACCTGAAGTTCCAATGGGCACAGCATCGAGGGAATCTCACTGACTTGGTACAGATCTCGGAAGGAACTGTGAGAGATCTGCAGTGGTGGTTGACGAACTGCTATTGGGTCAATTGCAGACCCCTCTCCCTTCCCTAACCAGATCTCACAGTCGTTACAGATGCGTCACTTCTGGGATAGGGCAGCCACCTGGGAGAGGTGGCGCTCAGGGGAAACTGGTCTCCAGCGGAGATGGGGCTCCACATAAATTTGTTGGAGCTCTGGGCGATTGATTTGGCATTGAAGGTATCTCTTCCCTCTCTCAAGGGGAAGCTGGTGCAAGTGTTCACGGACAACAAAACCACCATATGGTACTGCAACAAGCAGGGTGGGGTCATGGACCCTTTGTCGAGAGGCCTTGCATCTCTGGACATGGCTGGAACGGCAGGGCATAATCCTGGTGGTTCAACACCTGCCAGGTTCTCTGAACGCCAGGGTGGACTAACTCAGCTGTCGATGCCTAGCGGATAACAAATGGCATCTCCAGTCGGAGGAGGCACAAGGTATATCTCAGCAGTGGGGAGAACCTTAGTTAGATTTGTTCCCCTTTGAAGAGAACGTGCAGTGTTGGCAGTATTCCACGCTGGAGGTTCCAAGGCGGCTATCTCTCGGCGACACCTTTCGTCATGAGTGAAGATCAGGCCTGCTGTACGCCTTTCCGCCCATACCACATACCATTTGGTCCTCACCTATCTGATGTGTGCTCCCTTTGAGTCTTTACACAATTGTCCCCTCCAGCTGTTGGTCATCAAAACAGCCTCCTTGGTGTTGATTACATCGGCCTGGAGGGTGAGTGACCACAGGCATTAACTTGCTCCCCTCCTTATCTTATGTTCTTTCTGGGCAAGATGGTGCTTCGCACCCGAGCATCCTTTTTTACCAACGGTTGGGACCATTTCCATCTGGGTCAGTAAATCACGTTGCCCACCTTCTTTGCTCCCCCGCATCCTTCTAAGGAAGAGGAGCGTCTCCACCAGCTGGACCAAAAAAAGCGCTGTCGTTCTACCTTGACTGCACAAAAGAGTTCCGGGTGGATGACCAACTCTTTGTGAGGTACGTGGGAGTGAAGAAGGGACGGGCAGTGCAGAAAAGGACCATCTTTCGCTGGGTCGCTCTCTGCATCAAGATCTGTTATGCCCTGGCAAAGAAGCAGGCCCCCTGAGGGATTAAGGGCCCATTCGACCAGGGGAAAGGCTGTGACTACGGCCTTGGCTCGGGTGTCCCAGTTCAAGACATCTGTCAGGCGGCAACGTTTGCTTCATTGCACATGTTTGCAAAACACTACTGCCTTTATGGTCAGGGTATGTAGAGATGGGCACTTTACCCGCTCGGTCCTGCAAGACTTTCTAGTTTAAGGTTTTGGTCCGCAGCCCACCGCCGGTATGGTGTGGCATGGCTATTTATTTAAAAGGTAAGGAATCTGCAGCTAGAAGTCTCTATCAGATGAACAAGTTACTTACATTTGTAACACATTATCTGGTAGAGACTCTGTCTAGCTGCAGATTCTTTACATCCCCACCCATGCCTCCCTGCTTTGCAGACTAATATTGTAGAGATAGGGTTAAACCCTCTTTCAGGGCCCTAGTTTTGCCCATGACTACGTCAGTTACTTCGCAGCTCTGCACTTCTGGCATGAAAAAATGAAAAGTACTGATGTCTGCACGCCTGGGTGGCATCTATATAGGCACCTCAATGTCATAACCGATGCTACCGACGCCACGTGGAGCCAACCGATGCCGAGCACAAGGGTTATTGTTCGTCAAAAGTTTCCAGATCCAGCCTGGCGCCTTGGAAATTCAAAGGTAAGGAATCTGCAGCTAGATAGAGTCTCTACCAGATAATGTGTTACCGAAGGTAAGTAACTTGTTCATCTGGTCGTCTCTGCACTAGTACCCAGCATCTGGCACACAGCTGTTGCACTGCCATTTACCCAGCCTTTCCCTCATTCACTCTACCAATGCAAGATCAGCTGCAACTTAGCAAATTGAAGCAGCAACCTGCAGCTCATAGCTCAGAAGCAGACATTCGCACAAGCATAAGATCAAGAGGGAACACTGCTACCTAACCACCAAGGGCTACTAAGGGCATGGCACAGCTTAGAGACCGTTCACCAAGGGTAGAACCCAGGTTCTACCCTTGGCGAACGGTCGCTGCTGTGCCGTGCTGGGGCTTAGCCCAGCCGCTTCCACATCGACCCCAGATGTGGAAGTGGCTGGGCTAAGCCCCGGCATGGCTTCTACCAACTCGTGAGCTCCCCTATCTTGTGGCCTGTTTGCCCACAACGCATTTCAGTTGACCACTCCTTGTCGACAGCCACGATATTGATCCCTTCTCAACCCTCTGCCCCTATTCTAAAGGCACTGATGACTGGCAACCATGAAATCTTTTAAGATATGCAGTGATGTGAAACCAGCTAAAAAATGTGGGGACAAGGAGAAGGCAAAACCTAAAGACCCCTTTAGAATTAACAACACCATTGACGATGAAAAAGAAGGCAGCCTTAACAACAACTAGCCTGCATTCTACCCTTTCCATGGATTCCAGGATAGCAAAAATAACAGGCTTCCTAAAATCCCCACGAAGAACTAGTCATCCCTCCCTGGGCAGCAAACATACTTGGACCCACTCACTGTCTGTATCATCGAGCTGACCCTTGAACAGGCAAGAGCAGGACCATTCTGAAAATCAGGAGCCACAGGCCACGAGTCCTTCCTCATCTTCAGTACTGGTATGTACCAAGGTCCATAATCATAACTTCCTAGTGGTTAAGGCACAGGTGCATGCAATAGATCTGTTGTCCAGTAAACTGCAATCACAGGATGCATGCGTGCACACTTTTCCAGCAGGGGCATCGTCCAGCCACCAGTGAAAAACAGCACCCACAGATAATCTTTGGGTGCATCATTCAATTACTCCAAACTGCCAGTCCTCTAATAGTTTCGACAACACCCTACTGGAGGGGGTCCCAGAAGACTCTTTTGTGTGGCAAGAGATGTAATTAGGTATCTTTGATCAGCCCCATAGAGGCACCTCAGACCAGCACAGCATCTCAAACAACTACCAGCTAAAGCACAATATAAATATCTTGCTCTTCCCCCATTTAATTGCCACAAGGAAACTTTCTCGCTCTGATAGAAATTAGCCAACGTCGCAGGACACCTCCTGTAACATCATCAGAGAACAAGTTTGTCTTGCCCCACGCCCACCCTAGTGACAATGAGGGATCAATTAATTCACGGAATTGAAACAAGGGGAGGCCCTCACCAGTTAAAATAAGTCTAATTTCTCCAAATCCCATGGGTCCTCCCTGTGTAACATCATAGGGATGATATCTTCGTCCTTAACTTTCCATTTGGAAAAATGTGAAATTCAGGTGGACTTACTAAATTCCATGGCAGCCTATTTCTTAGGCATTGACCAAAAACTGCAGGCTTTAAATGGCATTATTAGGAGAGTACAGCAAGACCCGGCCACACCTTATCATTCATACAAATCAATGTTCCACATCCATGAATCTACTCACAAACGTTCCAGCTCTCCTGTAGGACCGTTTAGAGGAGGTCAAAGCCTCTCTACCGCCATATATAGAAAAACCTGCATTCGAGGCTCACCATCCTCCAAATAACCCTTCTCATACTTTGAATTGGATGGAGTGGGACCAACAACAGCTAACACGGTCACTGTGTGACACCCTGCACCCACGTTCCACCCACAAGAATGGAGCAGCACCCACAGACCAATCAATAAATGCCAAAAAGGCAATGTAAGCACCCACTAATCAGTACCTTAAGGAGGTCACATTATCTCCCCCCCCTCCCAACCGGAGCAGGACCAACCCCAACACAGTTCAAGAAGGTCCCTCAAAAAGAGAGCATAAGCACCTTTGAAAATCCAGAAACAACAGAAAAATAAGGAGCAAAAACAGGGCGCAAAAGCCTGCTTCCCCTGGTCGAACCAACAAGGGGCCAGGTGATCTCCAGGCCTTCACAAAGGCTCAGCAAAGCTGGTTGAGTCAAAACTAGTTAAGCCAATCAGCAATACCCTCATACCTGATGTTTCAACAAAACAAAGGAAAACGAAAGTTCACCAGCAGTCAGGGATCCGACCCTGCGGCTCGAAGTTTGGTAGTTGGAGCCTAGTGGCCTCTAAAACTCAATAGTTTGAAAAGGTCGGCACCTTCTACAAAGCGACTACATCAGCCCCCTCTTGGGGCATAGACATTTTTACTACAACCAGGAAACCCACAACATTCAGAACAGTAATCACCGAGACCAGTCGAGTCAAGACTCACCACACCCTCTAAGGGCAGTAGGCCAGTTTCATATAGACATACCAGTAGCACTTTTTGAAGCAGGCATATTCCCTCCCGCTACAGTGCAATCACAACCGCCCTTTCAAACGTTCCAGCCTTACACCACTTTCGAACAAACTAGGCACGCAGACTCGACGCGACAAGAGAATCCCCTCTTGCGGCAGGGGCGGGGAAACATGGCGGCCGCTTAGCGAGAGGTCGCGGAGGCTCCTGATTGCGGGGGCAGAAAAAATGCATCTAAACCTCCTGTTCTGCACAACACTATCTACAATGTGGGTGAGCGGTTAAAAATGTATTGAGCAAAAAAAAAGGGTGCTCGATCACCAGCAACTGGAGGCTCTCTTCGACTCTCTGCGGCGTTTTCCGGGCTGCCGGCTTCCATTGAACCGGTCTCCCTTTTACCGCATTACCGGCGGTGATCCGTTTCGGCGGGGCTCGGCTGTTCTTTGTTTTTGTTTCTGCTCCAGTGCCTGGACGGTTGTTTTGAGGTGGCGGCGGGCCCGGCAAGATACTGGGTGGTAGGAGATCGTTAGCCCTGGAGAACGGGGCAGGATCTCGTCCCCTTATGAACCTGAAACATCGGCAGGACCGACCGTTCTTGAACCCCTGCTGGGCACGAGCTGCCAGAGAGTTTTGGAAGAGGTAGGAAGGCTCTAATGCAACGACCCGGCAGTGGAGGATCCTACAGCTTAAAGTCAGGTACAAATGTTTTCATAAGGGCAAAAGGGAAGCAGGGCAGCTTGGGCAAATTTGGAGAACATTTAAAAGCGCACGCCGAAGAGGGGCAAATTGTACCTACGGAGAAAGCATTTAGAGAGAGGGGGGAGGGTGTCAGGGCTGTGACTACAGAGGAGGTTGTAAAGGAGGTCAGGGTAAAAGGAAAGAATACACATGGGGGACTTAGCCATGTAAAGCCCCCCCCTTGTTAAACAAGTGGAAGGAGCAGTAAGAGTAAAGGAGGAGCAGACTCGATATCGCTTGAGGAGCGGCATTAGCAAAAATTATATGAAAGGGGAGCAGTGCCTCTCAGCTTTAAAATCAGGGGGGGGAGGCACAGAAGAGTGGGTGACTCCGAAACAGAAGAGGAGATCTAAGGGTAGTCGAGAGACCCAGATATTAAACCCAAAAATAACCCCCTCCCTGAGAACTTTTTTTCAGGTGGCCCCGAAAACTTTGCTCCTAAAGAACCCCACCGTAGGATTCCTTGACCCTGGATCCCTTGACCCTAGAGCGCAAAAGAAAGAAGAGACAGGCAGCATTAGCATTAGCATCGCTAATAGATTCCATGTCTTGGCAGGGCTTCCGAGCTCGGTAGACTCTTTAGACCATCAGTACCTTAATTTTGGAAGGATGGAAGAGACACAAATTGCACAACCTATACAATCGGATTTATCAGCCCAGTTGCAGGCAACGATTCCCAAGATACCTTCTGAACCCCCTAATGGAGTATCCAGTGAGGGGGGGTGCCTATCTGCAACTGAAGGGCGCCAATATGACTTGCCACAAGTACAACCTCCGTTTCAAGTTCAAGAGCAATCAGTCGCAGATTTGATTTGTTTACTGACAACTGAGGTCAGAAACAGATTTGAAACATCGGAATCAAACCAGAAAGAGATACGGGCTGTCTGTGAAAACTTGGGGAAAAAACTTGATGAGGTGGGAGAAAGAACCTCTCAATTGGAGATAGGGATGAAAGACCTGGTACACCAAGTGGAGGTCAATACTAAAGAGATCAGAGATCTTAAGACTAACGAGCAACAGTTAAAGGATAAAATGGAGGCATTGGAAAACAACCAAAGAAGATGTAATCTCCACTTGCATAAAGTTCCGGAAGGAGCTGAAGGGGAAGACATAAAACAATTTGTGATACATCTGATCAAGGAAGTATTTCAGGTTAAATGTACAAAGGAAGAACTCTTGTTAGACATACAGAGAGTACATAGAGATCCATATAGAAAGATTGCTAACAAAGCGAAACCAAGGAAGATCTTGGTAAACTTCCATACATATAGTCTGAAGGAAGAAATTCTTCTTAAGGCTTTGTAAAAAGGCTCCTTGTTTGTAGATGGTTTTAGTTTTGAGATTAGGTCAGACATCTCACAACTAACGGCTACCAAGCAATGCGAGTTGGGAAAGTTGACCGAGTCTTTTAAAAGCCTGGGAGCCACTGCCCAATTAAAATTTCCTGCTAGCCTCCGAGTAATGTTTAATAATAAGATGCTGACTTTTTGTAGGGTTGAAGAAGCAGAAGAGTTTTTAAAATCTATATCAGGAGTTGCAGTATGATCGTAGCATCCTTTTGCTAATCCGTTAATCTGCAATTTATATAATTCCGATTATGCCGAGTTTAAAGTTATTATTAATGTTTTTCTTGTGTGGGGGAGGGTGTACAGATTATTAAATCTTATCGCAATCAGCGCCTCCCCAGGCCAGTCATGGCCTTCTGTAGATATGAGGGAGGTTTCCCAAGGGTTGGGGGAGGTTTACCAGTATATTCTTTTGCACGGGTGTGGGAGCAGTGGGAGAAAATGAAGAAAATTGTAGTCCTCGTTATGCGTTATAACCCAGGCAGAAATAGAGCTATTAGAATAAAACGCAAAAGTAAGAATTAAAAGATGATAGTTAAACAGAAATTATTGATAGAGTTCCTTTCATGGAATGTAAATGGGTTAAGGGGGGGGGGTCATAGATGTGAGAGGATACTGCAATAACTGAAAGATTCTTCAGCCCAAGTCATTCTGCTCCAAGAAACACATTTAATGGGGGATGAGATGAGAGAGTTGTTTGAGAACAGGGGTTGGATTCAAAGTATGATATGTACAGAACAACAACTCACTATAAGGGGGGTGGCAATTTTGTTTAAAAATAACCCCCAAATGAAAGTAGTAGCAAATAAGGTGGACAAGGCTGAAGGTGGGTAATAGTCAAGGTCAAATATCACGAACAATTATATACGATGGTGGGCTATTATGGGCCCAATATCGATGACCCTATTCCTTTCAGTAATCTGCTTGCTGAATTGTCGGATTTCCCCGACCCTGTCATAATGGCAGGGGATTTTAATGTGGTGCTTGATGATAACCTTGATCGTTCAGCTAAAAATAGGAGCATAAAGCATAATAAGACAAGGGCATTAATAAAAAATACAATAAAGACCCTTGGTTTATGCAATATATGGAAGGAAAAGAAGGGTCTCATGAAAAGTTTCACTTTTCACAACAAAAAATATGGGCATCAGTCCAGAATAGACCTCTTCTTGGTGGACCAAAAGCTAAGAAATCAAGTGTGCAATGTAAATCATATGGGTGCACATTTGTTTGATCATTCAGCAATAACATTGATGTTAGGTCAACCAATTGTAGCTCCTCAACGCAGATAGACTATGGATCGCTCCATACTGTCTGAGGAGGAGACAATAAGTAGATTGGGCCTGGAATCTCAGGAATTTTTTGAATTAATTCAGATAGCGCCCCAGCAGGGATCATTTGGGACACCTTCAAGGCATTTTTAAGGGGTAGGATCACATCAATTCAGCTATATAAAAATGAACAGCGAAAGATGGAAATTACTAGCATAGAAAATAAAATACAGAGCTTGGAACATAAAATACAATCTAAGGAAGTAGAATTAGAAATCTAAACCCTTAAGACGGACTTATTCTCGGTAGTAGAAAGACGGTTGCAAGAGAGATGGCAAGCCAGCAAGTTGGCCCATTTTAATTATGGGGAGGGCTGTGGCAAGTTACTTGCCTGAAAAATTAAAAGCGATCAAGCTAGGAACTATATAAAAGAACTTAATCAGGGCAATGCTGGAGGTCCTACCATAGTGGGAAGTAGTGTAGAAGAAACGATGTTAAAATACTATGAGGAAGTATATAAAGGAGATCTCTGCACAACAGGGGAGGGGGTATCAGCAAGGCTTGAGCAAGAACTACCTCATAAGATATCGAAATCTGAAAAAAAAATGCAATTAATGATATAATAACAGAAGAAGAAATAGAAAATGCTATAAAATCAGGGAAACCAAGTAAGGCACCATGGCCCGACGGGCTGCCCATGGAGGTTTTCAAGAAATTATGTAAATATCTGTTGCCAGCAATCAGTGAACTATTTACGGCCATCTTTGAAAATGGAGAAGAGATCCCTCCTTCATGGAACGAGGCTACTGTGACCCTGATTCTTAAACCTGATAAAAAAAACAGACTGCTGCGACTCATATAGACCTATTTCCTTGCTAAATTCGGATTACAAGATATTTTCAAAAATATTAGCGGATAGGCTAAATGGAGTAGTGGGAACACTCCTCCATGAAGATCAAAAAGGGTTCGTACGTGGAAGAAGCATTAAGGACCTAACCTATAGCCTAATAGGTGCCATTGATCTAGCCATAGTGGATAACGAGCCATTAGCGGTCATTACAGTGGATGCAACCAAGGCCTTTGATCGGGTGAACTGGTCGTATCTATATGAAATATTAAACCTGTTAAATTTAGGGGGAAATTTTTGTAGGGCTATTAGACAAATATACAAAAACCCTACAGCAAAAATCCTAATAAACGGGCGGCTAACGGAACAATTTTAACATATTTAGAGGGACAAGACAGGGGTGCCCGTTATCCCCCCTGCTCTTTAATTTATACATTGAACCACTGGCAGAGAAAATTAGGAAGCACAAAGAGATACTCCCTTTCTATTCTAGGGATTGGCAAAAAAAAGTGGGACTATATGCAGACGACCTGGTGGTATATACTTCTAACCTCATTTCAGCACTGCCAAGAGTCCATGAGCTGGTGGCGGGATTTGGCAAGATTTCAGGATATCAAATTAATCAAGAAAAAACAGTCATAATGACCTGGAATATTACCACGTAAGAAAATTGTGTTAAAAAAGAAATGCGGTACCAGGGCATAAAAATCATGGAGAAAATAGAGCAAATTCCTGAAGCTAATTTCCAAAGGGTTAACAAGGAAATAGGGCAACTACTTTTAGGATGGTCCCATCTGCCTCTATCTATCTATGGAAGAATTAACATCTTTAAAATGACTATCCTCCCAAAGATCACCTTTCTTTTCCAGAATATTCCATTAGCCTTTAAAGATGAGTGGTTAAAAAAAACTCAATCTAAAATATCTAGCTTTATTTGGGCCTCTAAAGGTGTACGTATTTCATGGAAAAAACGAAGACGTAAATACGAGAAGGGGGGCCTAAAACTAACATACTATGCCTGGGTTTTTGTATTAAAAGGGGGGAAATAATTATTTAAGGGACCAGAAGATTCAGAAATAGGGAGAATGTACACAGCAATGCAAAAAAATATAAAGGGGGGTGAATACGGCTTTATATAAATATGGAGACCCGCGTTTTTTAAAACAAAATCGCCTAAAGAGCTTACGGAACTTAGCGGAAATGTGGCATACAATCAGAAGAAAGTTAAAACTCAGTTACTACAGTGGCTTTGCGCCAATTTTTGACTCTCCTGGATCTCCAGAATGGACAAAAGATTGCATGGTACGTCCATTGAAGAACATAGGAATTGCTAAATGGAGTCATCTGATTAAGAATGGGTCCTTAATTCCCTGGGAAGAGATTCAAACACTCTCCAACGGCCATCTCTCGAAATACAAGTAGTTGGAGTCTCACTGTTGGCTGTGGAGCAGGACTTCCCAGTAAATTGGAAGAGATTTTTTTAACTAGAGGAACTGTGAAAAGAGAGGTGGCAAAAGTCTACTGGTTGTTAATGGAGATTGCGGAGGGAGATTTCAATCTGCCAGGTGAACTGTGGGAGAAATACTTGCCGAGAGAACAGATCCAAGACCTATGGCAAGTATCATGTGATTTACTATACAATACAGTTCGGCCCGCAAATTTAAGGCGGAACCCCCTCTTCTGTCTTCACGGGTGTATTGGACTCCGTATAGACTATCTAAATTGGGCAGCGGTACACCAGTCAGATGTTCAAAATGCCAAGAAAATTGATATTTATTTTAATACTACTTGCGCGGAGAGAAATTTTTAAATTGTGGGTCAAAGCGTTTTCCCCCAGTACAATAGAATGGCTGGCTTCAATTAAGTGTGTAAACAAGCTGGATAGAATATATAAATTTAAGTGAAATGCATTCTGGCTTCCTTATGAGGTGTGGGCACAGTCACAAAATAGCTAAGTCCAATGATTAACCCACCCTACATAGTACTACCAATAAGCTCTGAAGGCTGCCACCAGTGTGGTTTAAGGCACCTAAGGTAGAGCGCAGATGGTTAAATGTAGAGGGTATTGCGCCAGGTTGAAAAAAAGATCACTAGAGGTGTCTCCTGAAAGTGATCATGGTTTTCTGATTGATATAAACCTGGGTAATGAGGACTGAAGAAAAAAAATTATTTTAAAAAAAAAAGAGAATCCCCTCTTGACATTCCATCAGCCAGAGACAGGGGTCCAACACCTGCCAAAGGTAGGCAATCCTGATACAGCCCTGTCAAGGTTAGAATTGATCCCATGCTACAAAATGAGAGGACACCATGATATCTTAAACAGCAGCGCCATCCTAAAGGTGACTAGCACTCTGCATAGCCAGAATCGTTTACAATCCAAGCACATAGAAGCAGTTGAATTCAAACCCAATACGTAAATCCCAAGTGTTGAAATCACGGTGGTCAACTGGGTCAATCCAACAATAGCAACTCAAGTTTGTCAGAACAAGGAAGAATTTTCAAGATGGGTTATCAAAATAAGAAGGATGGAGTCGGAGTTGTGCCCAAGCCCCCTACTTTCCTCACAGGGTCGACAAAATCAAAGCGCTATTTCCAACCAGAGGAGTTTTAAGGGGGGTAATTGGTGCTACAGAACCAATCAAATCTAGAGCTTGCCTAGAAATATCAAGCAAACATCAACCTGACAGATTAGGAGAACCATCAAATACAAGGCTGGTCACTATAAAGCCACCAAATGGATCCTTGCCAAGGGCCCCGTGCGAGGCATGGGTTCAAAGGCAAGGTTTGCCCATTTCGGAACAAATACAGTTAAAATGTTGATCCAGGAACACGAATGACCTCAGCAGCAAGGTGGGTGAGAATTATTTCACAACTTACTTACAACATTTTGTCCTCCTGCTATTGCAGGAAACTTGGGTAGAAACGTAGACACCATTAGTCTGCTTTAAAGAATATCACAATAAAGCCACTAAACTTGATCGGGCTTGAAGAGCTATGGGAGGCCTTTCCATCTACATCGCCACCAATCTCCAATTGGACCAGGGACGTTTAGACCTGGGCCTTTCTTGAATACAATGTGTCAAACTCTCAGCCTCCTCCCCTTTACATAACCACTTCATTCTCTTAGTTCTAAATGTATGTATACATCCAGGTAATAAGAGCAACAGTGATAAAATAAAGGCTTTGACTGCCCTGATCAAAACTCTCCAATCCACTTTTTCTCATGCCAACCTGGTGCTGTTAGGGAACAAAGCAGATGTGAGAAGGCCCCAGTCCATCAAGTACAGACCCACCAAGCCTTACCACCAATTATCTTAAACTACACAAGTACAGACGAGTGAGGAAAGTCTTGTATCCGTGCCTTAGAAAGCATTGGCCTTTGTACATTAAATAGGCGTTTTCCCTAGGATCAAACGACAGCATATACCAGGCTGTCACACAAAACAAATGCAGTCTTGAACTATACACTGGCAAGTATGCAATGTTTAATCACTTTGGCATTACCTGTAGCGTGGGAAGTGACCACTTTCCCCAGCACTTCGAGCTAAAGATCTGCCCATTACGGGTCACAGCAGTAAATAACATGTTAACATCTCCCAGGGCCTTCAGCCTAAAACACCTCACAAGCTCAGACCTCGCCACAGAGAAGATAATAGACTTTGCCACTGTCTACCTGGCAATTGACCCCCTGGCTTGCCTTAAACCATTAACTCCCATACGGGCAAGGAAGTCTTGTCAACTCCCTTATTCCCACCTTTCCAATTAAATCTATTCCAAAGCAAGGCACAAACTTCACGGGGGCAGAGTGGTCTAAACCCCCCCCCCCCCCACCCAATTACTATTGAAGCAAAGGCAGATCCGACGGGCTCTCAAAGCAGACTCCCAGATCAACTAAGAAACCAGAAACAAGCTCTTCTTAATAAGGCAAGTGTATAGAAAAGCCATATGATCAGCCAAAATCACCTATCAAACAAAGGTATGGACAAATCTCCTTCATATGAGCAAACAGCAAACGGTATTGGGCTGAGATCAACAAACTTGCAAACAGGAAACGGATTGCACACATTGCAGCCGTTTATACTTTTGACAACTTTGTCTGTCCATTAAGGCCTGCATTCGCACACTCCGGGGCCCGTGGCCAACCTACTTCAATGGAGAACCCTCAGTCTGCCAGTTGTCAGACCATTTGCAGGTACTACACATTTTTAAACAACTTAGATCTGATGGGGCCCCAGGATCAAATGGACCCCAAAACATTGTATTTTAAAAAAGATCGACCATTTTGGGCCACTCACTTAATCCCGCTGTTCAACTACGCTTTCCTCACCAAATTTATCCTGCCATTCTGGCGAGGCAGTATACTCCCTTCTATCTACAAATCATTCTCACAGTCCAATCCCCCAAACTACAGATTGATCACACTTATCGGCGTGGAAGCAATGATCTACACCTCAAATCTTTTGATTGACCTGAAAGCTTGGGTTTCCACCACAAACATCATCCCAAAAACCCAGACAGGACTCAGAGCAGGCATAAACACAACAACCAATCTTCTGGCTGAATTAAACACAACAGCCAATCTTCTGGCATTCAGCCTCCTCGTAGAAAAGGCAAAAGCCAAAAGAACCAAGCTTTATGCATGCTTCGTGGACCTGTAAACAGTTTTTGATAGGGTTCCAAGGGATCGTCTTTGGGCACAAATGGCCCGTTTGGGAGTGATATCAAAACTGTTGGAAGCTATTATCAACTATACTCAGAGACTTGGGTCAAAAGCAAGGTCGGCGTTCCCCATAGAACCACTCACAAGATCAGCACATATGTAGGTCTACAGCAGAGGTGTGTTCTAGCCCCCTGTGTAATTAACATCTGTACGGCTGACCTTGACAACCAACTGGCCCAAGTAGTGTGCAACCCAACCAAACTAGCTCATGAACCACTAGAATGCTTTCAATTAGCTGATGATATCATCTTACTTAGCCGAACCCCGATTGCCCTTCAGCGCCTTATTATCCAACTGGTCAAATACACCCAAATGTTGGGCTTGGAATTAAACCATAACAAAAAAAGTGGTATGTTTCTCAACTTCATCTCTGAGAACCAACCACCCCCTTCATTTGAAAAGCCTCAGGTCAGCCTTTAGTATTGGTTAAACCTTACAAAATATTTTGATGTGCACATGGTCGCCCAACTAACCTTCAGAGAGCGTCTCTCCTCTAGAAGAGCCACTGCAAGCAAAATTCACTTCACCTTCAAACTGCTACAAAAAGATCATGCAGCATATTACGTTAGTATCTGCTTCAGGTCATCAGTGCAAGGTTTTTACCATCACTCACCTATGGCTCCAAACTATTGAAAGGGAACGACGTAACCACAATAAACTTGCTCCAATCGACTCTCTTTTAGTAATGATTCGCTCTCCCACAACATACTTCACAATCTCTGGTTAGACTGGAGTTTGGCCTGTTTCATCCCGTTCCAGTGAGGAGTTATCAAATTCTCCTGGAAACCCAGAACAGCTTTATTAGACTCAATAGTCTGCACTTGCTGGTTAGAAATGGAAAGGAAGAATCATTACAAAAGCTCATGGCCAATTGTCCTCCAGCAGGCCATTTGCGCCCTAAAACTAGAAACAGCCTGGAACTCAATCATGGAATTCGCCACCTTTAAAGGAGCAATAAGAGTGCAAAACTGAAATCTTGGATCATCGACAAGGCAGACTTCGCGCACGAACGGCACGCGTGGGCAGTCGTGCAATCATGCAACTCCTGGGGCCCACAGCCATATTTGACCCCACATCTTTCAGCTGCCACAAAACAAAGCTTATTGGTCGTCCAGCATGGCTATAATTTCCTTCAAAGGACCCTTGTACCCACCTGGAAGAAGGCTTGGCCAAACAAGCACTGCCGTTTATGTGGTCACAGTCAAAGCATGCTCCATCTAATCTGTGTATGCCCTAGCCTAGCCTCATATCTTGTAGGAGGACATTGCTACGCCCAGCACTGAGAGCCCTTCAAATCGGGTCCTGTCGCCCTGCAGTAATGACACTCTTGAGCGGCAATTCCATCCATCCAACTAGCATACAAGACAACCAGGTCTCTGCTCAATGCAATAAAGCAGCTTCCACAGCAAGCACTGCACGGTTTTAACCATGATCTAGTATTGACGGAAAGGCCAACGTTGGAAGCAGCAAGGGTCTAACATCAACAAGCATTGGCATAACCAATAGGTCTCGCCATTGGGACCTTATAAGTATTTAATTATGCTGCACAATAATATCCTTGGTGCAACATCAACTGTTGCATGGCTAAACACTTATAATGTCCCAAAGGCAAGACATATTGGCTATGTCAATGCTTGTTTTCGGAGTGCCTCTTGCTTTTACAGAATCAGACATGGAGAGAGTGCACACTCATGTCATCCAATGGCACAGTTTTCTAGGTAGGTTACACCACAAAGACTTAGCAAAGGCTGTCATTGTTTTTAAAAATGAAAGCATACAAGGGAAGAAAAGCTGGCTACGGTCTTTGGAGCAATCATTTTCTAAAGGCACCCAAAACAAACTGGTGCAATTGATCCAAGGACGAGCGATTTTCCCAGGCTTGGGTTTGTTTACATACGCAATCCATGAAAGGTGCCAGGCTACAGTTAAGAGACACATGTGTCATTGTGTTGTAGCATTTATATAGCGCGTCATACTTCATTCTGGACATCAAAGCACATTATTTGACATGTAACAGACGAATAAAAGTGCTTAAAAAGAGAGGTTTCAATACAGTCCAACACAAGAAATTAGATATTCTCCCACAGGCAACTTCAAGGCCTGAACATTCAGATGGTCACATACAGATCAACACAAGAACCAGATACTTGGACACAGACAAAACCAATACCTTAACATCCAGATACTAAGACACAGGAAACCTGCAACCTCAACATCCAGAGACTAATATACCGAGAAAACCAAGATCTGAACATCAGGAGGTTCACGTACATACCAACAGAAGACCCAGATACTTGGATACAGGCAAACCAAAGTCTTTTAAGCCCAGAAGTTTAGATACAGACCAACACAAGAAAAAAGGTACTTGCACATGGGTAAATCCAAGACCTTAACATTTAGAGATTGAAATACAGACCATCTCAAGAGACAAATACTTAAATACAAACAAAACCTACACGTCACAATCCAGAGACTTACACACACACACATACACAAACCTAAGACACCAAGCTCCAGAGACTAGTAGACAGATAAACTGCACACCTCAACATGAAGAGGTTCAGATGCAGGCGAACACAACATTCCGACGCTTGGACACAGGCAAACACAAGACCTCAACACCCAAAAACTGAGGGGCCTGTGTAGAGTTGGGCAGCTCAACTCCTGAGGTGGCACAGGCCTACCTGCTGAATTATAAGGTTTACATTGGCCTAGCAAAGAACTTATGCTGAATTTGCTCCGGGCCGACATGGCTGAAGCTCCTTCAGTAAAAATGTATTGAGAGACAGTTAGCCATGTCATGGTGGCATGCTTGGCATTGGTTTTGATTTCTCAAGCAAACCACCAAAACTGAGTTTGCTTCTGAAAAGAAAAAACTAAATGCTTCTGATCAGCTGTCAGTTTTCTCATGGTGCACTGGGGTCATTTGTGTCATTTTCATGTCTGGGACGTCCATGCTGTTCGTAGCATTCGTGAACATGGCAAATGTGTGTGTTGGAAGTTCTCTTCTAAATTGGGCGGGGCTTCAGATGTATTGTAGTGGACAGCCCTGTGGTTATTGGACCTCTGTCTACAGTTTTCTGACATCAGAGTCAGATGAGACCCTGACGGATAACGCATAGGAGAGTGAGCTTGGTGGGCAAGACATCCACCTGTTTATGACCAGTGCCCCACTTTGGCTGAATCTTAAATGACCCTCTAAGACACAGATAACCCCAAACATCACTAGAGAGAAGGATAAAGACTTATTCAAGACTTCTTCATCAAAAAATTCACATTCAGAGCATCACATGACCTCCGTATTCTGACACTCGCCCACGAGACTTTAAGAACTAACCAACAGATGAGCGGAGCATATAGCGGCCAGGGACAGACGCACCCAGAGCTGCAGGGTTCCTCCTCAGAGATGGACCCATGGCTGTAACAGGCAGAGTTCTTAACACACTCTGATCTGAGGATGTGGAAGCTGGTGGGTCACTGGAAGCAGGTGAAAGGTGGTGACAGCCAGAACCTCTGACATAGATGGGGTGCCACTACAGGGAGTATGGGGGCAGAGGGGCTTGTCACCAGCCACCTAGTGACAGCCACATCCAGCAAAAACACTCTGCCCTCAGAGCCATGGATCAGTGAAGTTGTTCTTATATGCTTTTCACTCTTTACCTACTCTGGCATTCTATAAGAGTATTTACCTTTTCTAGGATATTGTGTTTCTGTATTTTTTTTGTTCATGCAACATTTTACTTGTATACAGGGCATATTGTTATTAGAGTCCCTCTCTGTCTGTGTGAGTGCAGGTTGTTGGTGTTTATAACGGGACATCCTTGAGTACTCAGGCCAAAGGATGAGCAAATGTATCAAGGGGTTCAGAAAAAATGCTCATGCAGTCCTTGGCCTCCCTGCAGAGCACACAGAGCAATGATCAGCTGTGCCAATTGTAGTTGTAATTATGTGTGAAAGTGTGTAAGGGAGGTAGACAGCTGTTGAAATATTCAGAGGGCGAAAGTTAAAGAGCATGCAGTGCTTACAGGTGAGGGGATGCTTTTTGTGTCTGCGTGGAGATGGTAAAATGAAGAAGATGCAAGGAAGAATGTGTAGGAGAGAGTGCAGAGAGGGTGCGTAAGAGGAAAGAGATGAAGTGTGAGAGATGCAGATGGAGGGCTTCAGAAAGATAATAGGAGAAAAGGGTTGTTTGCTAACAGAGAAACTGCAGGAGAAAGTGGTGTGAAGAGAAGGCTACATACCTTGGTTATGTTTCATTCACAGTCTGCTTAAAATGTTTACATTACACATGCTTCATGATTGCATGTTCTAGGTGGCCCAACAGTTTATATAGTACCCCTTTTGCACCAGCCCCCCTCCCTCCCCAACACCAAAAAAAATAACTTTTAGAGAAGCCACTGAACCCAGGACTTCATTTAAACGTGACATTCTAGCTGCTAATGCCAACTTCATTCACACCGTCAGCCATCTCCATAAAGCAAACGCAAGTGTTCCAAAACAAGCAGTGGCTGAGCCCTGCGTCTGTGGGCGCCGCATAATGTTTTATTTGAAGTGGTGCTGGAATTTTTGTTAACAATAGAAGTGATAAGTTGTTGAAAGCCCTGTTTAGACAGATAGGGCTTATTTGGCATTCACATTAAGTTGTTTGACAAAATGTTTTGAATTGAATTAGTTCACTTCAAAGGTGCGCCACATTCGGTGACTGCTGCCGCTGATGAGTATTACAGCTAGAGCCGCGTGACCCGGCAGAAGGCCTACCGCATTCGCTGCCGTTTAAAGGGGCATGCGTGCAGGGGCCGGCGTGAGCCCCCCACACGGTGCTCTCTTTGGGAATCACAAGGAATTCCCCACCCCATGTTCAATGTTGTGTCCATTAAAAGTGAACTTGTGAGAATTTCTGAGGTGTGCGTGCGGTCATCGATTCACACTCTACTGCCCTCCAGTGGCGGAACTTTGTATCCCTTTGTAAAACAGTTAAAAAAACAAGCAGCAGCTGTTTTGAAGCCCTCGTGCTTGTGCTGGCCTCCACCTTGCGGGAGAGAACAGCAGCGGTTCGAGAGCCATATGTTTTCAATTAGCACGCACGCCGCTGCTCGCTCCCGCAAGGTGGATGCCAGCACAAGCACGAGTGTGCTTCAAAAGGAGCAGAACGATTTCTAAAGATAATCTCCTAGTGCAGCGCATGCGCGCTGCCTAGGCGAGACCTAAAAAGCGGCAACAAATTGTGCAAAGCCACGCATCTCAGCACTTTAGAGACTGTCACTTTTACCAATTACAATGAATCTCATGCCTAGACCCCCAGCAACAGGGTAATGGCATCTCACCAATCAGATGAATCTTATTCGATAATAATCACAGGTCTCAGTTTTCATTTATTAGATGCACTTTAATCACTAACAAGCATTGGTCACTTTACATTTACAGGCACTTTAAGCGGTGGTTTTTGGAAGGCCCAATTTAACTTTCCTCTTGCTCTAATTATGAAAGTCTGTGCCATCAGATGTGTACTCAGTGCTGCCTTGTTTTAATGCGATTGTCTGTTTTAATTTGATCTCTTGTGGACGTTACCAATTTTTTGCACAAATATTCAGATGTATACATAATATATATATTGCAATGATGTTTACATTACTGGCAATAATGAACATTATGTACTATATTATTTTGTTTAGTCCCCAGACACAGACTAAGTTCCTGCAAAATAAAAAAGGTTAGTAAATTCAAATAAATAGACTGTACATATTAATGTTATTTTTGCGAATCCCCAGTCCTTAAGTGTTTGATCAGTGAATACCACTAGGCTATGACTGGAAATCTGAATGGACTAGAAAAAGCAACTGCTTGGGTGCCTTCTCTTAAATTCGCAAACTTGTCAAAAATCTGAGACCATAAACCTTCCAATTTACAGAACATTTGCTACCAGGATCTTTAATTGTGGGTGGGGACAGGACATACACTTCTGTTAGCAGAGCAAGATGGAACACTGTGTACGTCTAGGAGGCTATTCCTTTGTCTGGGACCTGAAGAGCAGGTTAGTGAGAAGGAGGGCAAGTGGACAGTTAAAGTTTGCTCAACACGAGTAGTTGATGTAAAGTTTAATGCACAGTTTGTTGGCGATGATTAGCGAGAAGGATACTTAGCATCCGTTCTGTGGCTGAAAAAGTGTTATCGCAGTTTTGCCCCCTGTCTTCATGCCAGAGCTTGAAGGGCTGTCTCAGGTTACAACCTCCTGGTACCAGTTGAAGAGATGACACAAAAAGACATACTGAGTGTTGTGAATAGCATTCTTGTTCTCATAATCCTGTTGCTAAACCTTCTGTCTCATTTATCCCTTCGATGACTTCTTTGATCCATTGAATGTAGTCTGATACGCGTGTGTAGACTCCATATTTGCCTTCCTCAGCACAGCCTTCGCCCCAGCTGATGACTCCCATGAGGTACCAAGTATTGCGAAAAGACATGACAAACGGTCCACCACTGTCCCCTTTGCAGGAGTCCCGGGCCTCAATGCTGTAGCCAGCACAGAACATGCTGCCTGTGATGACCTGCTGAGTGGACTTCATGCACGTCGCCTGGCTCACCACAGGCAGACTGACCTTGAGGAGGAAGCGGCTAGAGGGCCCCATGTACCGGGTGGACCCCCAGCCGCTAACCATGCCTGTTTCTCCTTCCTGGAGCATCATGCGTGACAGGTTAGGGTTGGGTAAGCAGATGGGAATGGCAAAGTCATTGAACTGCACCTCACTCCTCAAGTGTAGCAGAGCAATGTCATTGTCAAAGTAGAGGCCGTTATAGTAAGGGTGCATGTAGAACTTCAACACAGCGATCTTCTGCTCATCCTGGTCACGACGGAACTTGTCAAAGTCTCCTATAAGAATGAAGAAAAAGAACAGGAAGTGATGTTCCAAGTAATGCTGAATTTGTTTGCTTTTCTACCTTTCAGTACAAGCTGGAGGTGGATCTAGTAAACCATGAGTTTATAGATTGTGCTGCTCAGCACCCCAAGTGGAGCTTAAGTATCCAATTTAAGGCACCATTATTTTGAAACGACTAAAATGTCTCTTGAATGTAATGGGCAGGCTATAGAGACTAACATATGTAGAGGGTGTTAGGAATGGAATATAGACTGTTGGAGAGGTGGGAGAGCAGGTAGTAAAATGCAGATGAATTGCAAGTGGAGGGGAGGATAGGAGCAGAAAAAAAGACCCATGCATAAGTAGGCATACATTGAGAGTATAGGGCAGTTTTGTTAGGAGCAGGGAGTGTAGAGGGGGAGGAACACAAAGATAGATACACATTGAGGAAAAAGACCACTCTTTGAAGTCAGGAACCTTTATGAACGGACCTGCATAGTACATAAAGTTCTGTGCTCTACATACCGAAAATTGACATTACAGAACCTCAAAATCATCCTCTCACGTGGATCAAGGCCCCTGTGAAGTTCTCTCAGCCTACTTCCAAAACCCCAACTTTCAAGAAAAAAGAACTCTCAAACAAGGTTTCTCAGGGAGCAACCCTAATGTTTGCAGTCACATTCTTCCCCAGCCATCTGAACCTGTCCAGCCACGAAGTATTTAAAAACAAGCATTAGTAATGCCAGTAGATCTGGATTTAAAAGAATAGTGTATGGAATGTGAAGCTTTACAAGTTGAAAGCATGGAAATAGATATGTATTTGTGGGGAAGCAAAGAACTGTAGAATAATATTGGCGTACGTTAAAAGGTCAGGTGAAAGTTACATTTCCAAGCCAGACTTAATAATCCATGCAGTTAATGACTGCCCTTGTCCCATCTGTGCTTATGCCAGAGGAAAACTCCAAACATTATCTAGAACACTTTAACAGCATTACAATGTCATGTGTGTGCCCCTGAAAGTTAAAGCTCAGGCAGCTGGATAAATAAACAAAATGATCACAGCTGTGTGGAAGACAAGCACATTTTTGTGGAAGCACACAGCTTCTGCCCAATCAAAGCATGCACTCCTGACTCCAAGCATGTGGGCGGAGCCAGAGCCTCTCTCCTGGGGTTTCTCACATAATTGTCTGGCAACAGCTGCGCTGTCAAGCCAGACCATAACAATGAGCTGAAGTCCCTCTTATTTTAGAGGCACAGACACCTTTAACAATTTCCATAACCCAAGAAGATCTTTCTATGTAGATGCTCCCAGTTTGTCTCCCTCTCCCCGTTTATTAGTGCTGTGATGGCTCTCTTGCATGGACTTCCACTGGCAATGTAATTTTGTATAATTTCTCTCTCTTCCTACCCTTTTTGTCTGACCGGTATGATCTTTTGTACTTTGTACACAACTTGCGTTGGTTGCAGCTTTTTGCCACTTTGCACCCCGTGTATAGTGCTGCTAAATCCAGATCTTGTACATGTTTTATAGAACTCCTAAATAAAGGGAGAGGGAAGGATGGAGTATTCATGAAGAGGCATGATCTCTGTGCCTATTCACGATACCTGCCTTAGGTGGCAGTGTTGTGCATGGCCTAATGATCAAATGATAACTGCTTCTTTAAACAGCAAGGAGGTGGCTTGATGGACGGTGTAGGCAGGACCTGGCTGCCATTGTGCACAGGATAAGAGTGTGATTCACCAGGTGAATGGATAGGCGTACCTGAATTCTGTCCGGGGTAGGGTGTTCTTTGGTGTTTTTTATGAGAGAGTGACTGAACAACAAACATTCTAGAAAGACTTGTTGGACCTGTGGGAAAAGACCCATAGAGGCTGGGAAAGACCTAGTGAGTAGGCTGAATGGACAATAGTAGGTTTACCCTGTACAAATGGTGAGTGTCCCTCTCCAATCCAGGGGTGTAGCTATCACTATTACAGCAGGTACAGTGGCATTGAAGCCCTTGGGGCCTACATTACCCCATATAACTCAGTTTTGTTTTGCCATACCAGGTAACGGGGGCTCATTTCCTTGGCTTGCATTAGAGTCTATGGCAACCTGGCTCCTTCACTGCAAGAATGTGCTCCCCCTCCAATCTGAAGCACAGAGTGGCTGAGATCCATGGACAATATAGCACACCGGAGTCCTGCTGGAGGGCAGCAAGTCAACAGGTTGCTCTTATACGGCCATCAACCCTGTTCGAGAGTCTGAGAACTGGACATTAACATCTACTGTCTTTTGTGGGTATTGTCTCCAGTAAACCTAAACAAGTGTTAGCCCTGGAAGCTTGGCATCCCTGTTCTGGTTGTTTCCGAACATGTGGAGTGGAGTAAAGTCAAAGACCCTGAACAATGGAGAACTCAGTGTTGATCTTTTTCCCTCAAGGTGTAGGGGAAGTCCACTAAGGAAAGCTGCAAAGACCTGGGAGAGGGTAACTTCGGTATTGGGACACAACAAGAACTGACATATGTCACACTAACTGGACAAGAGGCAACAAGATCCTTGAATTCACATGTTCATCGTATGTCTCTATTTTTGTTATGTGGCTCGATACTGATTTCTGAATGTTGGGGAATGCCTCATCTCCTATGAAGAATAACATTCTGCTCCCCTATGGGAGTGCAGCTCCTATATTTCTGGAGCTTCCTCCATTGAGAGCAGTGGGCAAGCAGTGTGGTTGTCTGTGGTCATTTGGAGAGAAAACTACACAGTGAAACCTGCACTCTCAAAGTACAGATGAGGGCCCTAGAAATGTAAGGCTGTGAGAGAGCAGATGATGCATTTAGGAGTCTACAAATTGTCACTCACTTTTCAGACAAGGTAAAGTAGACTTGCCACTTCACGCAAGCTAGTTCCACTTCCTTATGGCCAATTGCTCAACATTCGGGTAGCGGACAACAACCTAATCCTTGGGTTTTAAAACACTTGGGTGGGACCAAGGACGCAAATGCTAAATTTTCCTAAGCAACTTCTCTTGGGACATCTGCTTTTGGGGATATGATTTTCTGATGAAATGCAGGTATTGGGGGGGGGGGGGGGATTGTACATGTAAAAGGATAGCATAGATGCAATTATTTCAATCACGTGTAACCTATGTTTGATCACAGCCACTATGCCCCTTACCTATAGTGACATGATGTGGATTAACATCCTCAAAGCAATGAGAGGCAGAGATTACCCAGCGACTACTGATCAGGCTCCCGCCACAGAAATCCTGCCCTTTAAAATTGCGGATCAGGACCTGTTGAGAAAATACGGCAAATTAATTGAAGTTGAAAATACAAAGTAGGTTTGTGGTAGCATGAGTATAGCTTCTAGACTAGGGAATGCTCTAAATGGAAATGGATCCCCAAGCACTGCACTAGAAATGCCAACGCAAATTAATATACGTCCAAAGATTAAATACATCAAACATGCACTTCTAAGTGCTCAGTTGCATGATACAAAATGCTGTTTAACCAATGCAATATAAAACCTCATAAGAGAATTGCTCTCAGTTTGCTAGTTTATCTAGATAAGATCACAAATATGTTTCCTAGCTAATTTCTTTGAACAGTATGGTAAACACAATGAAGTTTTGTATTCGGGACGAAGCGCAGGAAGTCACCTTGCTGTGCTGTTCTGCGCTATGTGACAGGGAAAGGGCAGGAATGAGCCAAATTTAACATACTACAGCACAATCCTGTCTTTTCCCAGCACTGGTGCACAATGTGCTGCCTAGTGCTAACGAAGGCACTCTTGCACCATAGTACAAGGGTGTCTGCATTGTAAGCAGGATTGTTTTTGTGCAGGAAGGCTACCTTCTTGTACAAAAACAATCTCCTGAGGCATTTCTATGTGTGTTGTAGATTGGAGCACTCATAGAAAGAGGAAGTAACAAGGAGAAATGAACATATTTGTTGTGCCACACCTGGGGAGGCGTAGCAGTTTTGGCACATTCCCAATTCTATCACTTCTGGTAAATTTGAGAATGTGTCAAAACTCATGGTTTTTGCGTGGGAACACACATGCACCACCCATGGAACAGCTCCCTGGGGCAGAGTAATGCAAAACAGCGAGTTGTGTTGCGCTGCGTTACTCTGGATTTAGTAAGCTACTCAGGGCCATGCAAGATGGCCTTGCGTGGCATGATCAATTGAATTTTCGTGGTGCAAAAGCGACGCAATCCTTTAATAAATATGGCCCTGATCTGCCCAGTTATGGGGGTAATGATCTTACCTTTGCATTGACCAGGACAGAATTTGACAGTTTAGCCATTTCTTAGCCAAAATGATTAACATCTTATTAAGAGGTATTCTTTTAGATTCAATTATGGTGATTCTGTTCTCAAAAATATTACAAAAAACATTTACTGGATGTAGATTATGCGAATAACCATTACTCTAAAACCACTTCTACATTGTTGAGTAAAACCATTGAAAATTGGTGGTTGCTTGACAAAATAGACATGTGATGATCATAATATCATTAGCCAGTTTCAATCTGATTTCCCTCTTGTCTGTATTCTGAGATGGCAAAGCTGCATAAACTTCATGATTTCTAATATTTTCTGGATGATCTGTTCATTGATACTCTTAAGCCTCTCAGCTGCTTGGTGTGCTCTTGAACCTTTACAACTCCAAATGAGTATTGGTTGGAGGGTCCTCGACTGCTTTGTCTTTTTACATTGACATTGAGGCACATTTACATTACTGGGGCAAAGTTTGTGAGGGAGATATAGGGAACAGTACCAAGGGTATTGCAGCTACCTAATGGATCACATGTTGCATCAAGTCGCTTCCCCTATGGTCACAAAGTGGGTGCACCGATACCGATGTTATATATATGATTGTTGCCTCCTTGTTATCCTCTGATTGGAATAGCTATATTGAAAAGTTGCATGTCCTTAAATACTTAATTAGCAGTCATTTAGAAAAAGTGGAGCACTCCACAAACATCGGAGCCTATTCACAAAGGTAAACTTCCACATAAGTAAATCTACACATGTTTTTGAGTAACCGTACTACTTTTGGTAATCCACCATTCACGAGTATAATGTTACGCTAAAGTATTCTTGCATGTCTTCACATCATGAAATAGGGTGTGGAGCCAAATTTACGAGTATAAAGATATTACAGCCAAGAAGGAGCATTAGAAAGTACAGCACCATACATGGCCCACCACTGATACACCCTCCCAAAGAAAATAATGGAGTCAGGGACTTAAAATAGAACCCCACATGAGATAATGGTAAATGAAAATTATATATTTTGATTTAAAAATTTGAATAAATTATATTGTTTGTTAAAAAATAAATATATGCTTTATAACAATAAATATTATTCAATGATAACATTATTTAAAAAAATGTTTTTATAAATGTAACTTTCATTTTATAAATATAACATCGTTTCAGTGAAATCTATACATAAGTGTCATTTTAATACATAATAATTAAATCTAAACATTTTACTTTAGGTTGAAGTTTTTAAAACCTATCTTGCAATATTGTTTTCATCTAATTTAAGATATTCTAAGTAAATAAACATTTAATTTAAAATTAAGTTAATAGCACTGTAGCATTTGTTTTTATTTTGTAATACATTTAAAATATTTATGTTACCATATAGGGAAAGAGGTGAGGAAGACTTATTTATGTAGGAGACGCAAAAGTGGTTCTTTTGTTGAAACCCAAAAAACTTGCAATAAGGAGACTTAGAAATAGTTTGTCTACAGTGGATTTTAGCACATGGTATTTTTCACACTGCAAACTAATGGAAACAACCACTCAGACTGTTGAAAAAGAAAACAATTGCGCTGAGTGTTTTTCTATTTTCAAAAGCTTTTAAAAGTGATAAAGAGAATTTTCCTTCCAATGGGGTGCTTTAAAGAAGCTAGCAATTTTCTTGTCTTTGTGTTTAAGACCTGGGGGTCCACGCAACTTACTTGAGGGGTCTTCGATTATTTAGAACACTAAATATTATCAGCAGATCCATATAGTATATATACATAAAAAAGCAAAATGTAAAACTGAAAACTGTAAAATTCTCTGTAGGCTTGAAGGAATTTAAAATTCAGGCTAACAATTAACTTGGTATCCTAAGCTTGATCTGTCGCAGCAGCACAAGTACAGCATACAGTAATATGTATGATTAGAGATCTCAATTGAAACTCTAGTATGAAGAGACAAAAAAGAGAGGATATAATGGGAGCAAAAATGACAAAGAGATAGGTCAGAATTGAGCATAATGCTTTTTCTCAAACTCAAACCCTCCCATTAGAATTAAAATGTTGAGGTTTGTATATTTCTTTGCTTGTAAATTAAAGAAAATATTTAATAAATTGTGTATTTCTTTCATGTATATTTGTTTTTGTACTTTTGTATATTGTTTGAGGTTCAAATCATATAAATTAGTCAGGCCAGGGACCACGGCTATCATAAGATTAAGAACCACTGTTTTAGACAGCTCTGACTACAGTTTGTAACTTGGAGTATTTGCTATTGTTTCGGTGTTGCTTGTCAAATTTTCGTTGTATTACAAAAAGTAAAGTCAGAGAGAGTATTGTTTGATATTGCCATTTGTATTCGCCTACAATTGGTGGATCAAGACAACCATGTTGCATTCATAATGGTGACAATAAAAGTTTTAAGTGCTTTTGCACTAACAAAAGTCACATTGTGAAATAAAGAGGGAGCAGGTTGACTCTAATGTCCAGGTGTGTCATTCAGAAAGGTGCGAAGTAGAGACCTGTTATTACATATATTCCACAAAAAAGTCAGGTGCATAAAAACTCCCTCAAAAGTATAGAGACAGGGAAACCGAGATCATATGGTTAGATAAATCAAAATATGTTAATTTTGTATGTTCTAAAACATCCTTGGTGTGTCAAGTATAACTCGCACTCCCCAGGGGTGGTAGGTTTTCACCTACTCCAAGGCAAATGGTGCATTTTACACAGTCTTTAAATAATGTAAAGAAAAAGCGAAGCTTGTAAAGTTAGCTGAGAAAATACAATCCCTCATGCCCTATAATATTTTTGTTCATTTCTACATTTTACTTTGTGCAATTTTCCCCTCCTAGCTAATGCAAATATACTCTCAGCCATCTGCTATGACGGAGAATCTCTTTAAAAAAAACATACATCTCACAGACAACAGAACTAGATTTATTTTACAGACCCATATTGCAGTGTTATCCCTCAGTTTATGTGAAACCTTACAGAATCAGGCAATATTATAGAATATTGTATGAGAGAGCAGAAGTGATTATCCCTCAATTCTCTCTATAAGCACATATTTGGCGATGTAAACAATTTGATCTCAAACATTAGCTTTTCAGTTTCTGAAAATTCACACTTATTGACATACATTTTATTCAGCATTTGGCCAACTGACTTTTTTATACACCGTGGGACGGTAGTGATAAGTCCCCTGCCAAAGTGACAGGGCGTGTCGTAGGAGGGTGCCGGGGAGGGAGGGAGGCAGGGGAGGAGGGGCAAGGGATCGGGGGACAACATTAGAATTAAAAAATAACTTACCTGATCGCCTCCGGTGTCCCCTCCATCGCCCTCTTCCTGCTTCTGGGACAGGCTCCCAGACTGCACTGTAGCCAATCATGACGCTTCGTGACAGCAGCGTCAGGATTGGCCTGAGGCTGAGACTTTGCGCACCCTGGCTGACCTGGAGCCTGTGCCTGCTTTCTCCAGCCCCAGCAACGCAGCTGGGGCTGGAGAAGGCTTCACTGCGCATGAGGTGTTTGGCCGGCATGAAACGTCAGGCCAAACACCTCATGTGCAGTGAAGGGACAAGGGAGTGCACTATCACTTTCCCACCACAGTGTCATCCCCTCAGCAGAGTCCTGGAGGCAGACCCAGGCAGATTATAATAAAAACGGGTTTAAAACCCGTTTTGTTATTGTTTTATGTGCCGATGGTGGGGGCGGCTGCTGCCTGAGTAGAACAAGCAAAAACACCTAAAAATTCAAGGGAAAGTCGAAATGGGTGAAAAAAGAAAATAGGGGGACATGGAAACCATGTGCATCTATTATCACACCAACACATTCATGATTGAAGTAGCAGAAAAAAAGACCTTGGCTATCTTTAATCGATGGCAAAGACCACTTTAAGACTACCAGAGGAGTTTCATGCATTAAACCCCTGTGTCATACCAACAAACAGTCATTGTGTCCTGTGGTTGGCATCCTTTTTTGGACAAGTGGCCTGACGAGTGTTGCTTGCTTCGTAATTGTCCAATGCCCCCTTACCCATATGCTTTTTAAAATTATTACACTGTATACTTGTATTTCTGCTGCCATTGATAGGGGTTACTAGGAAAAAACAGAAGAGGTGCGGGGGGTGTCAGGGAAGCCTTTCCTCCATGTTTTTTCTCATATAGTTACAGATACCCTTAGATTATAGGGGTGAGCAGGATTTTTTTTGGCGAAGAAGAAATGCTGGTCTTCTGTTGTGATTTCTCTGGTATCTGGTGGCCCACATTTTTTATTTTGTGATTTAATGCTTGTCACAATTGAAACCTGCATATAGCATTAACCTGGTAACTGGCAAAGGGCCCCACAGTAGAGGACTGTAAACGTGACATGACACACTGGGCGGGAGCGGAGGGGAGAGCACTGGCCAGGGAAAACGCACAGGGTATTCAAAGGCATCCCCTGGCGGACCTCTGGAAAGAGGTACTGGATATGTGGGAACATCCTGAGGGACAATGATACCAAACGGGCGATGCTGCACCAGGCTCAGGATCAGAAAGTGACCATGAACAATTAACCTGAGTAGTGAGATAGCAGGACCCCGCTAGGGTCATGCCCCCCCACTTGCTATAACATGACCAACCCCCTACACTGATCACACCTGTGAGTACTTGGCTTCTACACTAGGCAACAGGCATGTGGCCGAACAGCAGAGGAGCCGCCGGCCTCCCAGACTTCCTCCGGCCTAGTCCCCCCGCCCCCACTTTTTTCTTATTCCCTGCCCCGGACGGAAAATTATTAGAACGCACCACACTGCATAGTTAATGGTTTATGTTTAAATTCATAATACTTCACTGAATTATATCTTTTAGGACACAGACTTCCAGCATCTCCCTTCCTGCATATATTGATAGATAGCTAATTGGACATTATATCGCTGTACACCCTGGCACACCAAACCACACCGAATAAACCTAAGTGGGATTACCCCTGCAACTGACCTCTCACACACAGTGATACAACTTGAAAAGGGGGAGAATATGATGGAACATATACTGTGCAAATTTGGTGTAATACATAGTGTAATTTTGTTATAACTTGTACCAAATGTAAAGTTATAAGCTGTCGTATGTGAAATTGATTGACCTAAACGACAATAAAAATGTTTGGGAAGAAAAATCTGGTCACGTGGTTACCTAGTAAAGCAAATGGTTTTTTTGTGTGCGGCAACTGTTCAGTTTGCAAAATAGGTAAAAATAGAACCAGTGAATTCTCACATTACACAAGCAAGACATGTAAGATCATGTCATTCATCAACTGTAATACGACCTATTCCATTTACATTATAGGCTGTGCTTGTGGCAAGATCTATGTGGGCAGCAGTATACGTTGCCTGAAGGTGAGGATACAAGAGCACGTGCGAGCAATAAAAAACATGGATGAAAGATACTCAGTTGCTATGCACATAAAAAAGGATCATCCTGAGAATAAGAACATCTGTTTTCATGCAATTGAACATGTGGTTGCAGGTGAAAGAGGGGGGAATAGAGGACTTTTCCTCAGACAGAGAGAGGCGAAATGGATATGTGTTTTGAGGACTTTGCATCAGGGACTGAATGTGAACTCAGAAATGCATTATTTTCTGTAGAAATGTAACTGTATTTCCCATCCAATAAGACTCTGGTAATGGGATGCCTTGTTGTGAGATTTCTGAAGTCTACAAGTACTTTCCATAACGATATATACAATCGGCTGTCTTTATTCAATTTTGTGATGCATTTATGTCACTGTTGATAAAATTATGGATAGGATAATTTCTATGATGTAAGAGACAGACATTTGTTAAATAATTATGTCTCCTGTACTTACAACATGACACTAATTATGATATTGACTGATTTGTGATGACATTTTCCAAATTATGATTTTATGTTCAAACACTGTCACATTGCCATGGAGCTTCACTATAATAATACCTAAGTAGTGAACTTGTATCATGGATCTCGTACTATAGTTACTGTGTGAGAACTGGGCCTTGACATAACGATGTAGTGACAGCTTTTCTAATCACACTTATGGCAAACAAGGGCGAGAACTTTCTGTTCTACATATGTACGCACGCATATGATCATTTCCTTCTAAACAACATTAGAGGTTGGTATTAGCACTTCGTATTAGGAGTAGTGATTTGGCATCTAGAATTTTGTGCTTGAGTCTGTCCTACAAGCCTTTCTAAGATGGCGGATACATTTTACACGCAATTTGCCTGACAGCGCATGCGCTAACTATGCGGTTTAGCTTCTTAAGCCCGTGGCCTATTGAACTCGTCTTGCCTGTTTAGCATGACGATGGAGTGACAGCTCTTACAAAATCACACTTACGGTAAATAAGGACGAGTACTTTTTACTTTATACATCTGTGCGCGTATTTGATCACTTCCCTCTATACAATATTAGAGGCCGATATTTGCACGTCGCAATAAGAACAACTATTTGGTTTTTAGAACTTTGTACTTGAGCCTGATTTAAAAGCCTTTTCAAGATGGCGGATATCTTCTATACGACATTCGTCTGATAGCGCATGCGCCAACCCTGGGGTTTAGCGTCTTAAGCCCGTGCCCGTTGTATTCGTCTTGCTTGTGCAGCATGACGATGGAGTGACAGCTCTTATAAAATCACGCTTACGGTAAATTAGGGCGAGAACTTTTTGTATTATATATTTATGTACGTATGTGTGTATCTTTCTTCAAACTACATTAGGGGTTGATAATAGCACGCTGTAACAAGAATAGCTGTGTGGCATCTAGAATTTTGTGCTTGACATTGTTTAATTTACGTGTAGAGATCGTTGTACGCCGGATGTTATGTTTCAAATAGGAATGTAGACTGGTTTTCCAATGCACACTGTTCACATGTACAGTTGAGTCTGATTAAAAAGCCTTTCGAAGATGGCGGGTATCCTTTACACGTGCCTGACAGCGCATGCGCCAATCGTGTGGTTTAATGTCTTAAGCCCGCGGCTTGCTGAACTCGCCTTGCTTGTGCAGCATGATAATAGATTTACCGCTCCTTTGAAACCATTGATTTTTCTTAGGTGTGGTATAATTAGTTAGTAAATATGTCTGCCTACAGGTGCAGGAGTTCGCTGATTGAAAAATTTAAATCTACATCATCATTGTAATATGATGATAGAGTGATACTTCATCGCGGTACACTGCTCCTTCGAAGAAGGATGACAATGATGTTTAGAATAGCCTCGTTTTTCAGTTACTTGGGGCTAATGAGGACAGTCTGCTTATCTTGCTGCATATAATTATATTGACTTAGATTTATGCAGCTTTTTTACTATACGTGCATGGTGATGCACATATACATTTATATATATACATATGCGTTTGTCAAGTATACACAAGAGGGTTTTCTTTTTACCTTTGTTTATTAGATGCCTGAAATAGCGCTGACCTAAAGAAAGCTATCAAAAGACATATCGTCCTACATTTAGGATGTTCTCCTACCTGTCTTCATATTATCAAATACGACTGAACACTATCTAAGGTATGATGTTATGGATTGATTTTAAAGATATTTGAATTTCGTATAAAATACTTTGTGATTACCATGTTCTAGCCACTAATATTCCTAAAAATTATAAATAAGAAACTTGAGACTTTTGTTGATATTTAAATATGAATCCTATTTTAACATAGGAAATGCACTGATATATAATTGACATTTGAAATATGACTAAGGATACAATGTAATCACTGTAACGTACATATTCTTGTAGAGAGAAAAACGAGGTAGAATCAACGAAATGAGAATCAATCAAATTCTTATATGAAGATCATCGGCTGAGGTATTGAAATTGTAATTGGTGCTGTATATAAATGTAAAACAAGAAATACGTAATACTGTATGGGATTACTATGTGGCTAGATACAAAGGAAATGAAACATAGGACCTCCCCTTTTCTTCAAAAGAAAGATGCATGAGCATATGATTTTAATGTAACAAAACGAAAAAATGTAATCTGCTTTGTTTCAGTATGGCTTGTTTATTAATCGTTAGACAGTACTCTATGAGTTTCCCATACTGTCTGATTTCCATACTGATACACGTGGTATCTTTTTTAATACTGCTATGATGGATTATGTGCCTGGTGGAATAGATCTATGAACCTTTAGGAATTCAAAAATGTATCGATATGTAACTATAAACCTGACTGTATATAAAAAAAAAAAGGGAAAAAAAAGTTTTTATGGCTAATGGTTTTTAACAATAGTTATTATTTATGTTGTAGCCCTGAAGAAGTCCCTAAACAGGACGAAACGCGTTGGCTATTAGGAAGGCTACTAGAAGGAAGAATATGAAAATAAAGAACACTTTAAAAATATACAAATTGGATGGACTTGTGTTTTGCATTTGAGTGCGGATCAAAATTTTATAAATTGCATTGAGTGAAAGTTTTCTTCCACTTCTTTAGGAAGCGAAGGGGTCTTGCTTCCTTGATCCTTGCACCATACACTGGCTGATATTCCCGAGACAGGGATAAGTGCTGTATTTATATCCCAGACCTCTTTTGTAAATCTTTTAAAATCCTTCAATGCCTGTCTTTCATATACTGGGGTGGCAATCTCTGCCTTTTGGACTCTGTCTCCTAGATCGTGACCGGTCCTCCGGTGTATCTGAAGGCTTGGGCTGAACATTCCAACGCCTTGACTCTCTAACAACAGAGGTCCCTGGATGCTAGCTAATCTAATTAAGCATACATCAGAATATTCTTTCGGTTCAGTCTCAATGAATTCTTTGAGTCTACATGTTTCAGGTATCTATTAAAGCAAATAAGTAAAGTGTTGATCAAACAATAATTGTCTATTCTCTCCTGTGGCCAAATGCAATACATTCCACTTACATACTAATCTTCAACAGCAAGCCTCCATGTGTTTATGAGGTAAGCATGTGTGCGCTGCAGTATGACTAAACATTCAATTCTTACATGGAACCTGAGAAGCTCATTTCCAAATGAGGGGGGACATAACAGCTGTGTTCACCAAAAAAATAAAAAACAGTGTGCGGAACTAGAAAAAATGTCATTATTCCTAACATCTGTGCCTGAATTCCATTCTCCCCTATTTTTATCCCCGCCACAGCTACTGAACAACAGGTAAAAATCAAAGGACCTTTTACTCTGTGATAGTACAAGGTAATCACAATGGTAAAGAAGGTCAAACCCAAACATTTTAAAATGCATATGTTTGGATGCACACTGGGTAATTATTCGAAATTCACAAAGCCAGATAATTCCGATGCACGCCACAGAAAGTGTAATTTTTAAACTCGTACTTGTTTATGTCTGGCATTAGGCAATACCTTTTGAGTTTACCAAAATTATAGGTATAACATGCTTGCTTAAAGGGGCTTTCAGCCATCTCTCTTTATCCATTGGTCTGTTGTCATTCACAATTTGCTTCAGCCAATACAGCATACAACATGGGACAGTGGGTCCGCCCACTTAAGCCACTGGTTCACTTCACTTTTCAGTGATTGCATTTTGCTCTCTCACTATGAGCATGTCTGCACACGAGGTAGTTCCCTTCAGTGCCAGTGTTTTTGTCTTTACTGTATAATTACTTTTGTGTTGGCTTTGTGTTTAGAGGCTACTGTGATAACAGAACACTTTTGATGTGCACTGCACATACCAGTTTTATCAGTTACTGTCTCCTGCTAATGCTGTTTTAAGTTCTTTTTGAAATGACATTTGTTTATCTGACTGCTACAATTTCGCTAGTCTTAAAAAGTTGTGGTGAACACAGCCTTTTGAAAGACAACAGTTATACAAACAACAGGTCACACGAACTCTGAATATAAGCTCATGAGTGTGCTCCATCTTTGCAACCCTGTCTGTCTTTTTTCCCTCAATGCTTTTTTTTCTTTACTCATTGTTTTGTCTTTCTTTCCCCATTACTTTCTTTCTTTCTTTCCTTCCTTTTGCTTTCATTCCTTCTACCCTTTTTGCTTTCTTTTCTTCTTTCCTTTGTCTTTCTTTCTTTTCTTCTTTCTTTTTTCCATCTTTCTTTATTTCTTCTTTTTTCTTTATTTCTTTATTTCCTTACTTTCTTTCTTGCCATTTCTTGCCTCTCTTCTGACTTCTTTCTTTTTTCTTTCCTTCTCTCTTTCTCATTTTTCCTTCCTTCTTTCTGTATTTATTTCTTCCTTCTCATTCGTTGCATCTTCCTTTCTTTTATTGCCCTTTTCTTCTCATCTTTCTTCCTTTCATATATCATTTTCCTGTCCTTTCCTTTCCTTTCCTCCTTTCTTTTCTTTTCTTTCCTCCTTCTGTCTTTTTCTTTACTCCTTTCTGTTTTCCTTCCTCTTCTTTATGTTCCTTCCTTCTTTTTCTTTCTTTTTTGCTTCCTACTTTTTTGCCTTCTGTATGTATCCTTCCCTCTTTTTCTTCCTTCTTTTTTCTTGCCTTCCTTTTTTCCTTTTTACTTAATTTGTCTTTTCTTTCTTTCCTCTTTCTCTTTCCTTCTTCCTTTCTTTTGTTCTTCCTTCTTTATTTTTTCTTTCCTTCCTACCTTATTTATTTCTTTCCTTATCACTTTCTTTCCTTCCTCCCTGTATCATTTTTTCTTCATGCTCCTTTCTTTCTCTCTCTCTCCTTCTTTCTTTTATTTCATTCTTTTGTGCCTTCTATCTCGATGGCAAGAGACTGACAACCAATGCTAGAACAATTGGTTTTTTTAGGTAAGTGTTAGCTAAGACCCTTTGATTTCACGAAAGTTCTGTGTATAACATAGTAACACATGGGGGTTTGCATTCACACTTCATCCATTAGTCTGTGGTTGGGTCATTCACATTTTTATTCCACCCACTTCAGCATGCATCAAGCGGGGCAATGTGTCAGCCCACTTCAGTCATTGGCTGACTTCGCTATGAGTAACATCATGATGCTGCCCCTTCACAAATTAAGGTAAACACAATGGGGTAACCCAGTGTCCTCAGAGCCTGGGCGAGTACAAAGCGAACTACAATGGCTCTGTCGGGGAGCACCAATTGCTTTGTTAAAAAGAAAGAATCATTAGAAGTATGGAGACTTATGCTTACCTAAAGAATCCAGTAGCAATGTAAATCGATGTGCGCAGCAAAGCAAAAGCAAGTATCAGAACACCAAGAAAAAGATGGAAGACTCAAAAATACTTGCAAGAAAATTATTGTTTTTGAATTTTCGAAATTTTCATCAGACAACATAAATATACATATTTCAGGGCTGTCCAAGTAAAACAAAGTGAGAAAGTGGCAAGTGTTTCAGAGTGACATGAGTGCTCAGTGCTGGTGACAAAGTGCATATATACAGTTGTGAGGCTATGTACAAGTATATATAATTATCAAGAACGTTCAGAACAATGATTGAAGAAATTTCTCTGGTAAAGGCCAAATTGCTCAACAGTGGGACCCAGAGATATGTAGAGCTGAACCAAGGTTAAGTGTCGACGTTTCGACCCTGACAATGCATGAATGATGTGACGCGTCGGGTCTTCTTCAGGACAGGGGGACAGCCTGCAATAGATGAGACATAGCGTAAAGGGGGGTGTTCTAAAATGGGCCTACTGAGGAGGTGGACTGGTGAAGACCATTATTTACCCCAGATGCAAGAAGGCATCCCGCGCAGTGTGGGGGCAGCCAGAAGGATCTAAAAATAGATCAAGGGATGATTACACGGCTCTCGCGAAGAGTAAATAAATTAGAAGGGCGCACAATTCAGAATCAGAAATCGGGTCTTATATGCATATATCAGGAAAGATGCGGTGAGGCACAATCACAACAAGTATTTGCAATGCATTAGGTCTTGATTTTTAGGTGTGATGTTGATGTAGGAATTGACAATTTAACCACAGCCAAAAGGGTGATGTTTATTTTCAATTGTCTATTTCTGGTTGTGTGTTTTTTGCCAATGGATCTAAGTCACTTGTGTTTTCAGGTTGTGACATTTTTTGCTTGACGGGTGGTTTATCCATTTAATGAAAGAGTTCTGATTTATTTTATTAATTTTACTTTGCAACGATGTGAACAATTTTCTCCAATTGAGTGCACCCTCATTCTTCGAGGATATAAAAATCACAATTTCACGATCATTGTGCACTCCTTTCTACTAGGCGCCATCTTTCCTGCCACATATTGCGTTTTGCCTTGCACAAAATGTCACACTTCAAGAGGCATTGAAATCTGTAGTTTAAAAATGGCACATTGGTGCTCATTGTGCATTGTGACAAATGTGTATCAGTTTTTTGTGCCTTTAACGAGGAACAGAGAAAACAGCTGTGGCTCATTTTTAAGTGCTTATATGCTACCATAACTAGGGTAACATCTGTTTGCTCCAATTCCTCATTAAGTGAACAGAAAAACATATTCAAAGTTGATAGCTACATATCTGTTCTTACTGATGTAGGAATGCCAGCCATTTTGCTACCACATGACCAGATATCTGCTGCTGCCTGGGCTTTCCTTCTCTCTACAAAAAGCAGTGCGAACATTTTCACCATTCCAAAGCAAAATATAGTTTTCCACTTGGGGTGTTCACCGTTTCTCTATAGTTGTTCATTTGTTGAACATTTTATAAAACACGAACCGTGCTGGAGCTTATGGAGCACTCAACAACAAGCAGGGGCAAAAAAAGACAACAGCAATTGCTTTACAGTATACAACAAACACTGGCAAAGCTATAAAAAAAAGTCTGCTGTAAGCATTCTGGTGCAAGGGTTCCTTTCTTTGTTTACATGCTTTATTACAAGTTCATGCCACAAAAATAAAACAAAAAGAAATAAACACAGACTGCCACATATATGTGGTAACAGTATCCGTGCAATAAATATGATAAATCAAAAAACACAATTGATGACATGACTCCTTTACTAGAAAAAATAAGCCTTTCAGTTCATAGCTGCCATGGTTTCAGATTGCTGTGTGTGACATTTTCACAATTTAAGTGTAATTATGAGTGACATTAAATGACTATGAGTGACACTTTATCGCAAGCAAAATCAAGCCATGAAGACCAGGGAAACATATAATTATCAGAAATTACACCTATTTGAGTAACGAGAAACTCTTAGGGGATCTCTAAATTGCTGTAAAGCACCAGAAATAAAAAAAAGTGGCTTTTTAACCTGATTGGACTGTAGTCACTGACACTCCGCATCGGGCAAGCATCAGGAGAGTGAGGCTGAAGCACACATAGCTTACAGCCAGCTAGGGCAAGACTAAGGAATGTGCACGAGAAAGATTATGCAAGACAGTTTTATTCACCCAATTAGTAATCTGCAGCCCTAAAATACCAAAAGCAAAAAGTCCTTGCAAAATGTAACTAGCACCTTCGTCTGGAACGAAAGGAGAATAGCCACGGGTGTGGACTGAGGGGCAGAGTTTTAAAACACACACTCAACAATACCACATGAAGAAAAAATAAATCAACTGTCAACGTAATTACGGGTAAGACAGTTGAGCTCAAGTGGAAATGCACACAAACATAGACACCATGTTGGAACGGAAATGTTTTCAGTTTTGTTCTGTTAAAATTAACCTAAACCAAATGTTGGATGAAACGCTTTCCATCACAGAATCAGAACTTTATTGAGTTCAATGTAGCAGTTATTCTTTGAAGTAGCGTTCGGGGCAAGGCAAAGCATGAATGCACATACTAAGAAAACTTTGGGTTTCCTTTAAGAGTTTCACTTTATATAGTTTCTAATGTTGCGGTCAAGGGGAAGCAGAACCACCCCCAACAGTCTGACATCTGAAGCCGTGCTTTCGGTGTCCATAATAATCTTCTTTGACTCTTTAGCAAAGCAATGCAGAGAACTGCACAAATATGTGTGCGTTAGTTCACACTACTAATGCGTGAATTGTGTTTGTTTTCATGTTAACAATATACCGCTTCCTGGTCAAAATTAAAAGTAAACAAAAGCACCCTATAGTAACGTGTTTAGTTCAATAGGTTTCATTCTTTTATCTTAAACATGTAACAGGTACAATAGAACACGAGTATTTCCAGCAATCCTTTCATGTTTTAACACTGCTGCCGAAAGAAAAGGACAGTTAGAGCTGTTGGCTGGCCGAGGGTGAAGTGAAAACGTGCGGCAGCAGACAGCAGCATGAGCCCCCAGGCATTTTGTGCAAGGCAGCCTCACGCTTTGTGAGGCAGCACACTTGGTTGCGGCCCACCGGCAGCCTGGAGCCTGCAGCCATGCCCAGGGCAGAACTTCACCAACACTGCAAGCAGCTGATAACGTGCTGCCACTTACACAATAAACACATAGCATCAGCTGCCGCTCACACAAAAAACTAGAAGGAAAACCTGACATCACCTTCACCGCACAATAGGGTGTGCCCAGCGCGGCGCCTCATTTGTCTGGAATTTGATCCCAATGTACACAACAGGCAGCATATGGCCCTTTGGAAAGAAGCTGTGTCCAGGAGGACTGCAGGCAAACGTAAAGGTGGCGGAGCGGAGAAGTCCCGGGCTTCGCTCCGGGCAAATGCGCAGGGGCGGCTCTTGTTCCATGGTGCTGGCGAACACGAGACCACCTAGGAACCCAGGCCCTGCCCCAAATGTGTTGCGAAAAAAAAGTAAAAGTACGCTGCCTAGTAAAACAAGCTTGGCTCGGCTCCTCTGTCAGGCTAATAAAAATAAAGCGCTTCTGACAAAGAAAGTTCCACTCAAAAACACATACGGGGAGCGCGTCTGTAACAACAACACACAGTGCTCTGCAGTCATTTACTGATGGATTAGCAAAGTCACGTGATATGACCAGGCTTGAAAGTAGCATGCTGGGCTGGAGCAATGCCGCCGTTCTATCTCGAACACTGGGAGCGCGTCTGTCAAAATAAATAAAAAACTCTGCGTGAGAAACAGATGCCATACTACAGGCAATTAAAACAAGTGCGAGCGGAGCGAAGGAAAATTGTACTTAGGCACCGCTGCTTCGGGACTACACGGAAGTAACTAGAGGATCAACAGCCAACAGAAAGCACGAAAACAACAGCAATGCCTCAGGTAAACCAATCACAAGCGGAAAAACAAATTAGATGAAGTTTCAGCCAACATACAGATTACTTTAGGTCTCGCTGAGACAGCGCTGCCAAGGCGAGACCTAAAAATGGGAAGGGGGAAGGCTTCAACTCCAAGGGAAAGCAAATGAATCAAGGCATAAAAGAGAGAGCCAATTTATGGTTTAAAGCATTCTTTAATCAGCTATTAAATTAAGAAAGCATGACAGCCACATCGGTAATCAGGTCTTACCTGTAGCTTGCTGTGAATGCTTGGAAAATTAGGTGTGCAAAAGATTCAGGGCCGGTACTCTGTGGCTAGTACAATCCAGATGGGTAAAAAATTCCCAATTCCAGGTAAACAAGGTCAATACCCTGAAAGAGAGGGCCAATTTGAAGCTTAAGGCATTTTTGGTCAGCTATTAACTTAGAAAAGCCACATTGGTAATCAAGTCTTACCTGTGGCTTGCTTTGAATGCTGTGAGATTCCAATATGTGAATCAAGGCCGGTACTCTGGGCCCGATTCACAGAACTAACTTAAGACAAAATCCTAAACTTACTACCATTTTGGTATTCACAGAAGGCACTTACTCATTTTGGTATTCACACAAGACACTTGCTCACTTCGATATTCACAGAAGTTAGGAGTCCTAACTTTAGGACTCCTAAATGCCTTCTGTGAATACCGAAAGTCTTAAATTAGGATTTTTCTCAGTTTAGGAGTCCTAAAGTTAGGACTCCTAACTTTACTACTTCTAAACTGAGAAAAATCCTAATTTTAAGGCTTTCGGTATTCACAGAAGGCATTTAGGAGTCCTAAAGTTAGGAGTCTTAACTTTACTACTACTAAATTGAGAAAAAACCTAATTTTAAGACTTTCGGTATTCACAGAAGCCATTTAGGAGTCCTAAAGTTAGGAGTCCTAACTTTATTACTACTAAATGGAGAAAAATCCAAATTTTAAGACTTTCGGTATTCACAGAAGGCATTTAGGAGTCCTAAAGTTAGGACTCCTAACTTCTGTGAATACCGAAATTAGTAAGTGTCTTCTGTGAATACCGAAAGTGTTAAAATTAGGATTTGTCTCAGTTTAGGAGTCCTAAAGTTAGGACTCCTAACTTTACTACTACTTAACTGAGAAAAATCCTAATTTTAAGGCTTTCGGTATTCACAGAAGGCATTTAGGAGTCCTAAAGTTAGGAGTCTTAACTTTACTACTACTAAATTGAGAAAAAAAACTAATTTTAAGACTTTCGGTATTCACAGAAGCCATTTAGGAGCCCTAAAGTTAGGAGTCCTAACTATACTACTACTAAACTGAGAAAAATTCTAATTTTAACACTTTCGGTATTCACAGAAGGTATTTAGGAGTCCTAAAGTTAGGACTCCTAACTTCTGTGAATACCGAAATGAGTAAGTGCCTTCTGTGAATACCGAAAGTGTTAAAATTAGGATTTGTCTCAGTTTAGGAGTCCTAAAGTTAGGACTCCTAACTTTACTACTACTAAACTGAGAAAAATCCTAATTTTAAGGCTTTCGGTATTCACAGAAGGCATTTAGGAGTCCTAAAGTTAGGAGTACTAACTTTACTACTACTAAATTGAGAAAAAACCTAATTTTAAGACTTTCGCTATTCACAGAACGCATTTAGGAGTCCTAGAGTTAGGAGTCCTAACTATACTACTACTAAACTGAGAAAAATCCTAATTTTAAGGCTTTCGGTATTCACAGAAGCCATTTAGGAGTCCTAAAGTTAGGAGTCCTAACTTTACTACTACTAAATTGAGAAAAATCCTAATTTTAAGACTTTCGGTCTTCACAGAAGGCATTTAGGAGCCCTAAGTTTAGGAGTCCTAACTATACTACTACTAAACTGAGAAAAATCCTAATTTTAACACTTTCGGTATTCATAGAAGGCATTTAGGAGTCCTAAAGTTAGGACTCCTAACTTCTGTGAATACCAAAATGAGTAAGTGGCTTCTGTGAATACCAAAATGGTAGTAAGTTTAGGATTTTGTCTTAAGTTAATTCTGTGAATCGGGCCCTCTGTGACTAATAATTTTCCACAATTCCTGGCAATAAATCCTGGAAGGTTAAGAAAGTTGCGGGAATAATTAATCCAAAACGCAAAGTAAAAAAGTGTCAGGGTGGCATCAAGCGGCAACTGTTGAAAAAACGAGCGCTTACCGTGGGATCAAGCGCCTTCTCGTCAGTCTTGAAACAGACTAAGTGTTCTGTTTCTAAATAGGCACACATGCGCCGGCGTGCACGAGGATGCGCGACGCTGTGCAGCAGCTGAATGCTGTCTGCCCGTGCGTCAATTACACAATCGCGGACCCGCTCGCAGCAGCTTAAAGCTGAATGAACGCAAGTCTCTATCTGCCTATATTTTGCGAACGGCGGAGAACGCACGCCGCGTGTCAGATGACAAACAATCAATCAATCAATCATAGCATTTGTAAAGCGTGCTACTTACCTGTGAGGGTATCAAGGTGCTGGGGATGGGGAATGCTGCTACTGCTCGAAAAACCAGGTCTTGAGGAGCCTTCTGAAGGTCAGTAGGTCTTGGGTCTGCCCTAGGTGGATGGGGAGGGTGTTCCATGTCTTGGCGGCGAGGTGGGAGAATGATCTGCCGCCGGAGGTCACTCTTCGGATGCGGGGGACTTTTGCGAGGGCACGGTCGGAGGAGTGGAGCTGGCGGGTGGGGGTGTAGAAGTTGAGTCGTCTGTTGAGGTACTGTTGTCCGGTGTTGTGGAGTGCCTTGTGTGCATGGGTGAGGAGCTTGAAGGTTATCCTCTTGTTGACGGGGAGCCAGTGTAGGTCTCTCAGGTGGTGTGTAATGTGGCTGCGGCGAGGGATGTCAAGGATCAGGTGAGCGGAGGCGTTCTGGATGCGTTGAAGCCGTTTCAGGAGTTTGGCCGAGGCTCCTGCGTAGAGGGCGTTTCCATAGTCCAGTCTGCTGCTGACAAGGGCCTGGATGACCCGTTTTTCTCGTTTCGGTGGGGATCCACTTGTAGATCCTGCGGAGCATGCGGAGGGTGTTGAAGCAGGAGGGAGAGACGGCGTTGACCTGCTTTGTCATGGAGAGGGTGGAGTCCAGGATGACCCCTAGGTTGCGTGCGTGGTCGGTGGGTGTTGAAGCTGTTCCCAGTGCGGTCAGCCATCAGGAGTCGGCCCAAGCCGAAGGGATGGATCCGAGGATGAGGACCTCCATTTTTTCCGAGTTCAGCTTCAGTCGGCTGTTCCTCATCCATTCGGCGATGGCTTTCATTCCTTCATGGAGGTTGGGTTTGGCTGTGTGGGGGTCCTTGGTGAGGGAGAGGATAAGCTGGGTGTCGTCAGCGTAAGAGATGATGTTGAGGTCGTGTAGTCGGGTGACGTGGGCGAACGGTGCCATGTAGATGTTATACAGTGTTGGGCTGAGGGATGAGCCTTGTGGTATGCCGTAGATGATCTTGGTGACTTCGGAGCGGAAGGGGGGGAGGCGGACGCTCTGTGTTCTGCTGGAGAGGAAGGAGGTGGTCCAGTTTAGGGCCTTCTCTTGGATCCTGGCATCGTGGAGGCGTGTGCGTAGTGTGTGGTGGCAGACCTTGTCGAAGGTGGCTGACAGGTCCAGGAGGATGAGGGCCGCAGTTTCTCTGTTGTCTAGCAGGGTCCTGATGTCATCGGTGGTGGCGATGAGGGCCGTTTCGGTCCTGTGGTTGCTGCTGGACCCGGACTGGGACGGGTCCAGGATACTTTTCTCCTCGAGGTAGCTGGTCAGTTGTATGTTGACGGTCCTCTCGATGACCTTCACCGGGAACAGGAGCAGGGAGATGGGTCCTTGGGGTCCGCCTTGGGTTTCTTGAGTAAGGCATTGATCTCGGCATGCTTCCAGCTCTCCGGGAAGGTTGCTGTCTCGAAGGAGATGTTGATGGCTTTCCAGAGATGGGGTGCGATGGTGGTGCTGGCTTTGTTGAATATGTGGCGTGGGCATGGGTCTGATGGGGATCCGGAGTGGCTGGTGTTCATGATCTTGATGGTGTCAGAGAGGATTAGCCTACAATTAAAGGAAAAAGGCCACAAGTTAAAAAAAAAAATTATGAACCCATTAGAATCCTATGGATTGTGGAGTGCATCAATTTACATTGCTACTGGATTCTTTAAGTAAGCATAAATGTCCATACTTCTGCAGCCCCTTCACAAGTAGCAGAATTTAGTTCCCTTCATTGCCAGGGAGTACCATGGAAATGTGTCGGTTTTTTAGACCTAAAAACATTTTTGCCCTTAGACAATTTATTTTCTTAGATTGATGAAGGCCTGGCAGCTTTCCAAACAATAAAGTTGTGCAAAGACTATGACAAAACAAAATAGGAATTTACAAACCTATTGGCTTTGCCAGTGCTTGTTTGATATGTATGTGTGTGCTGTCTGAATGTACATGTGTAATTGCCTTTGGGTTGAAAAATACAGAAAAATATTGCCTCAGTGAGTAGGGTGAGCTTACCATAACCCCTAGGCCTATGTGGAGGACCCCAAAAGGACCCACATGCAATTAAAATAGATTTTATTTTTAATAAACTTTTTGGGGAATTTGGACCAGATTCATGGCTCTTGGACTATCCTGTAGGGTTTGGGTGCATGCATAGTTTGGGCACATGCTGCAGTTGGACACAGGGTCTTGCCCCATGGTATGCCTTGCAGCCAACCCTCCCCAGTTGTGCACAGCCGAAGGCCATGTGCTGTGGTGGTTGACTGGTTGTTAAGCCTAGGTAACACGGTTTGCTCGAAGTGCAGGCTCCGTTGTCACTCCAGGCAGTTCATGGCTAATCTATGAGGAAGGCAGTAGGCTCACATCAATGGATGTTGTGGATGCCTCAGGGAGATCCCATACTTCTTAGATTGTCAGTATCATGTCCCTCAAACAAGCTGACTAAAATGATCCAACAAGGGCCAACACCCAAGCCTATTTTCCTTACCATTACTGCTTCCCTGTTATGAACCTGGTCCCACCCTTACTCAAGCTATCTTGAGACATGTAAAACATTAGTGGCAGTGCCTACTGGTGCGAACTGGCATGGTCTTTATGCCTTGCATGTCACTGGAGCACTCTCAATTCATAACTTGATCTCCCATCTGTGGCATCAGTATGACATGTACTGGTAGCCTGAACATCACTCTGATCTCGCCACGCATAGGGAGAGGCTTGGAGGGGGCTGATTGCTGTTGTGTGCCAGCTGGGCATATGCTACACTCATAAGAGCAGAACGAAGGGGAGTGCGTGGCTGGACATGCCTATGACACCGGGGCTCCCTCCTGCAGAAAAGGAAGGCAAGGCTGGGCAGCAGGTCCCCCCCGTTAAGAATTCAGACAGCAAGTTGCCATGTTTTGGGCCGGCCCAGGGGCATAGATTCACCAAATTGCCATGGGTCGCGGAAGTGACATCACAAGCCCTTTGACTTGTGATGACATCATAGGAAGTGACATCACATAACATCCTCGCTGGTAGCATTACAGGAAGTGATGACCTTTGATCCTGATAATATCATAGGTAGCAACATCACCAAAGTTTAAAACAAAGTACAATAGCAGCAAAATTAAAACAGGGTAATAAAAATTGACAAAGGTGGTTCAAGTCTTAAGTTATTACACATATTCCAGCACAGCTGCAATCATATCTGAGATGAAGCCATCACATACCCAGGGGCTCCCATCATTTGCCAGATGGCCATTCAGTGCTGCCCAATTACAACCCCCAATGTCCGATTACTGCCCCCAATGCCACCAGCACCGTCACATGAAAAAGCAGAGCTATGGCTGAAAGTACCAAAGATCAGAAACAGCGCAGTGTTCACTAAAATTCAAAGACTTCTGATAGGAGGGCTTGGGGTGAGTCTCCCCTGAGAAGATTCTGAAAGAAATGGGGTAAAATTTCAAACAAATTGTCTCAAAATCCATTTTTGTGCCAAGCCAATGTAGCTTGATGCTTCTCAGGAGCTGACTTCATTTTTTTAAATTTGCAATGTTTGCCCCTTTATTTAAATGGGTACACCCAATATGCCATGGGTGTACTCCCTTATGCCAATAATTACATACAGTAAGTCAGTGCCAGACTTTTGCAAGAATAATATAAAGGATTGTCATCTTCACTCACACACATGCGCTTTCACTTTCTCTCACACAGAAACACACACACACACACACCCTCCTCTCTCTCTCTCTCTCTCACCCACAATACAGTTAACTGTTAAATAAAAGCACAGGCCATCAAAGATTATAACATTTATAAAGTGTTTCCATACAGAGACCCCCCTCTTTCAACATTGCCAGTTCAATGAAGCTGTTTCGTTCCTGATTGCTTTAAGTGAAGTTAGCACAATGTGTCCAGTTTTGTATCAACATCTACTTCGAAGAGAAGTGTTTGTTGATCCTGGGCCTGAAAGGTGGGTTACACTGTAACAAGAACAATTGGAACAGTTTCTGCTCGTTTTTAAAGGAGAAGTGCATGCTAGAAAATTATTTCTATTTTCCTAGTGCTGTTGAGTCACTCAAGAGGCCAGGGGTCTCACAAACAATGCCTGCCAGGGGTTGCAAGGGAGAGTCCTGGGGTCTCAACTGCGACCCTTGCTGACCCCTAAAAGACGTCTATGATGGGGCCTGCAGCATGACGTGGTACTGCCCCCACATTTGAGTTAAAGCCCAACTCTGTTAGAAATACAGAGGTCACAACACATTACAGATCACTTCAATGGGTGTTAAAGAAAGTTAAGCATTAAACCAAATTCAATCTAGTCAATTTCACAAAATACCTGATGATTTTCCTTTTAACAGCCTAAGTACGGTTCATAATCGATGCTACAGAATCAGATGCCCTAACCCGGGTTTTAGTGCAATAGAAAACAATACATAACCTAACATAGACTTGTATAGCAGACCATGGAATCAGACACATTTTCTCCCACACCTACTAGAAGGATTGGCCTCATACCCGCCAAGCATACATGTAATTACGTACCTGCCAAGGGCAACTGCCAAGGTAACATCGAACTCCTCCCACGATTCTGGTATCATTCAATTGCAGGTGTTCTCTTAGGTTTATTGATTCATCCCAGTCGACATCATGTGTCTTTCCATCCATGAACTTGAGTGTGGTATCATCTTGTCCCTTGTTATTACTTGAAGAACAGTCCAAAGATGATGTATTTCCAGTGCAATTTGGATTGAGATATGTGGAATTACCAAGAACTGAGTGTGTGGCATCATCAAGCAGAGGGTTTGTGGCACTGTTATTAAGCGGTAATGGTGTACCTTTCAGGTGAGAACTGGTGGAATTATCCTGGGGAGTTGTTGTGGAATTATCTTGGAGAGAATCCACTGAGACATCCTCGAAAGAATGTGTTGAATTATCCCAGAGAGAATTTGTAAAATTACCCTGTAGGGAGTTCATTGATTCAGGTAGAAGGGAATGCATGGACGTGTTCTGTCGAGGGGTACTAGCATCATCATGTAGAGAGTACATGGATTCTCCGAGCGGAGATTGGGTGATATATTCCTGTGGAGAGTGTGTAGACGTAGTCTTCTGGGTATGTGTGGAATCGTCCAGCAGAGTCCATGAGGGATCATCCTGTAGAGGTTGTACGGCATCTTCCTGGAAAGAGCGTGTGGAACTCTTGGTTAAACCACATGGGAATAGAACTGCAAAAAAAAGAGTTATCGTTTACATCTATAGAAGTAGATACTATGTTTAGCAGACACGCAAGAATTGTGCAAGTTTTGTAAGTACTTAGAGTAGGGCATCGCTTAGCAGCTACTGATGTATGCAGGGTGTCTTCCTATAAGTAAAGTCTCACTTATGAACTGAGGTTTTGTTTGGGTTCTCATCTGTGGCAACTACGAAGTATGTTCCTGCTCTTGATGAGAAAGGTATGTGATGAAGATCCTCCTGTGACCTGCTTTCCCTTATTCCCAATGCAAGTAAACTTGACACCACCCTCTGGTGTATCACCATACTGCTTCATGAACTGTTAAGTCTTTTGTATAACACATTTTGTTCAGAGTGTACAGCATATGTAATGATTGATCATCTCCCATCTCAACAATACCAAACTCGTCCCACCAGATTCATATTAGACTCTCCACATAGCTGATTACATCAGGGGAAGCTCATTGGGTGTGAGGCTTATTGTAAGCATTAGATGTTCTTGCAACCGCTGTAAGACTTTGTTTGGGATCTGAGTTGGCAGAATCTGGAATATGTAGAGCAACCAAGGAAGAATATTCATTTTTATTTCATCGGCATGCCCACTCCATAAAATGTAAAGTCCTTTCCATTTATGAAGGTACGTTAAAATCTGTACTTGGAGTCGGCTCAAATTCCTGTTGTCCTTGTCGCTACTGAATTGTTAATGTGTCCCCCAAAATAGGCACTCCGCCCACCTTATTGGGTGCAAGGCTTTCATTCTAGCTGCTAAAAGTGAGATAATTAGGGGCATATTTACAAGCCCCTATCACCACCGGAACGCCACTTTTAGTGACGTTCCTGTGGCGATAAACCCTTCGCCTTATTTACAAGGCTGCGCAAAGCCACTCAACATGGCTTAACGCAGCCTTGTAAATAAGGCCCCCTTTCACCCTACACTTAGCGTGAAAAGGGCATACAATGGGTGTTGTGGTGGGCGTTCCACCGCAAAACCCATTGATTTTGCTGTTTCTATGTGTACTTCATTGTGCAGCACACAAGAAGGCATATGTATAAGAAAGTGGCGGAGCGCGGGTTTGCTCAAAAATTGCTAACGCCGCGCTCCGTCACTTTAGAAACGCAGGAATGCAGCGTATTTACAGTAATACGATGCACTCCTGCGTTTCTCCCTGCGCTGGCACTAAATTTGGCTTCCTAGCGCCAATGCAGGCACCCTCGAACCATAGTGCAAGGGTGCCTGCATTGAGGGAAAGGTTGGTTATGTGGAGGAAGGTACACCCTTCTGCACATAAACAATCTAGAGTGGCGATTGGTACCTTCCTAGTGTGCTACATTGTGCAGCACAAATACAAGTTGCAAATCATCATTTTCTTCCCATCTACCACTGGAGACCGCAATTTCATCTAGTTATGCAGCACTGATTGTTCTCCAACCCAGCCAGGACCTGGTTGACAAACGTCTGGAAGGAGGTAGGGACATTCTTCTGCCCAAAGGTCACTACCTAGGACTGGAAGTATCCTTTGGGGTAGAGAATGCTTACCTTTCTTTGGCCGCTTCAGTTAAGACAACCTGCAACTACTCAGATGTTAAGTCAAACGTGCTGAGGAACTTAGCAGCTCCCAAGCAATCCATGAACTCATTCGCTCGAGGGATGGGGTGTGGGTCAGTCTTGATGATGGCATTGAGACCCCGGTAATCCACACAGAATTGAAGGTCAGTGGTGGCACCCGGAGGGGCAGCCCTGGGGACCAGCACCACTGGACTGGACCAAGGGCTGTTTGAGGGCTCAATAAACCCTAGCTCCAGCATCTTGGAGAACTCCTCCTCAATGCTGGCTCTCACCTTATCAGACAACCAGTAGATTTTACTCTTCACCTGTGTGCTGCCACAAGTGCTAATATCATGGGTACACCATGCAGTGAGTGCTAGGTTAAGGAATAAAAAAGAGGCAAACTGCCCCAACAAATGGCAGCAGTGTCTCTGTTGTTTTAGGGTCAGTGTAGGGGAGACATCCTCCACTGAACCTTCTAGCTGCTAAGAAGAAAGGAGATCAGAGAGCCACCCCATCATCCATTACCAAGAGCATGGCTACTTTGGACCTCTCGAAAATGGGGTTTAAGAAGATTGATGTGTGAGACCTTTAAAGGATTCATAGGAGTCTTGAGGTCTCCCAGGTAGGTGAACTCACTATTTGGCTGCTTCATTGCATAGGACCCAGACCAATGGTCTTGCAGGGCTCTGGGCCCCACAGGCTCCATCACCCACACTTTTTGGCCAGGCTGAAACTTGACCAGAGTGGCCTTCTGGTCAAACCACTGTTTCATGACTTCCTTCACCGTAACTTATTTCCAGAAACGCTTCATCTAGGTATTGAGTGCCACGATTTAGCTGACCACATTGTGGGGGGCATTCATGGGAGCTTTCTCCCATTTGTCCTTGACCAGACTGAGGGGCCCTCAAACCAGGTGCCCATACAAAAGCTCAAAGACCTGAAGCCAACCCACTTCTGACGCACACCATAGTATTTGAGGGTCTTGTTTAATCTCTCAGCAAGTCTATTGGTTTGAGGGTGGTAAGGAGTGGCGAACTTGTAGGTTACCCCACATTCCTTCCACATGCTCTTCATGTCTGCTGACATGAAGTTGGCACCATGATCTTTCACCAGCTCCCTGGGCAATCGCACAAGGGCAAATATCCTCATCAGTGCTCTGGCCACTGTGCGCGCAGTCACTGCTCTCATGGGGATAGCCTCCAGTTAACGGGTGGCATGATCCACCAAGACCAGGATGAACCTATTGCTCATGGCTGTTTTTGGGGTCCAGAGGCCCAACAATATTGATGCCCATTCTCCCAAAGTGGGTGCAAATGACCGAAAAAGGTTGTAGGGGCGCCTGCCGCTTTCCCTTGACCTGCCACTGACCTAGCAGGTAGGACAGGACCTGCAGAAAACCTCTAATGCTTTCCTCATTTGAGGCCAATAAAAGTGGATGACAAGCCTGTCAAAGGTCTTGTCCTGCTCCCAAATTCCCTGCCATGGTTACATCATGGGCTCCATCCAATAGGAAGGCCTGTTGGCACAGGGGGACCACCAACACATGTGTTGCCACAGGCTCAGGAACCGTAGGCTTGCTATACAGGAGGCTATTCTCCCAGTAGATCAAGTGATCACCAGAGGTGTCGCCAGATGCCTGGGCCTCAGCCTGCTGCCATAGGCCTTCAAGAGTAGGGTACTCCATCTGCATCTTGAAGTACTCCTCCCTTATGAGACACCCTTCATGCTGCCAGTTGGCCAGCCCAGGTATGTTCCCCAGGGTGGGAACATCCTCCCTTGCTTGCTCCAGGACATCGCCCTCAGGGTCATCTTCCTACTGGACCGTTGGAGTCTCATGAGCGGGTTTCCTGCGCTCCTTGCCCATCCTCTTTTTGGCAGACAACTGGGCCATTCTTGCAGGCTCCAGTTCTTCCTGACTACCCTCATGGCCGGCCATGGATCAGGTGGTCAGGCACACCCACTCAAGCAACCCCAACATCTACAAGGCTGACCGGAGCGCCTCCTTCCAGATGATGTGGTCCAGATGATGTGGTCTAGATCAATGCAAAGCAGACAATCCACAGGTATGGAGGGATTCAGAGCTACCCTCAAGGAACCTGAGACCCTCCTCACTCAAAGGAAACCACAGCCACTGGGTAGTGACTCTCATGATTGCCAGCTGCAACAACTTGGCAGAATACACTCAGGCTACCAGCTCTGAGGTCATTAGGTGACATCTGACAGATGTCATACTGGCACCAGAGTCTCTCAGAGCCTCCACCCTCTTCCCATTGAAGGTGACCTACAGCCTGTATTTCCTAGTATTACTAGTCATGTAAGTTGTCTGTGCCATCTCTCTGTCGCGCAGGAACACCAAGTTAACCTCTACACTGTCCCTCACTAACTGGGATAATCTCCTCCCAAAGCGCTACACTAGCCAACACTACTGACTGCCCACCAGTAGGGGTCTGTGCCCACTTAGGACTTTTAGCATCCCACTCCCCCCTTGAAGTGCCTTTCGTGTTGGCACTCATAGCACTTGGGGAAGGTCCCTTCCCTGGGGACTTATTATCAGGAAACCACTTCTTCTCCTTCTCAGTTGGGGGATGGCAGTTTTAATCCGTGGGACTAGCTAGGGGGCTGTTAGACCTGTCATCTTTAGGGTGGGTTTTCCCCACACTTTTGCCTCTCATTTTTGTTGATTCTTTTTGTTGGCCTTAGGACCCTGGGCACTTTACCACTGATAACCAGTGCTAAAGTGCACATGCTTCTCCCCTAAACATGATGACATTGGTGTATACCTGAGTGGTATATTTGTCATACTGGTAGATCCCTTGTAAAGTGGTATACCATATACCCAGGGCCTGTACTTCAAATTCAAATACAAGTAGTACTAGTGGGCTGCAGCACTGATTGTGCTACACAGAGAAGTAGCCTTCAAACATGGTGCCTCTGTGTGTGGTTACTGCCACTTCAACTTGGCATTCAAAACGACTTGCCAGGCCTTACACTCTCCTCCAATTACATGTACATTACCCCTAAGGTAGACCCTCAGTGACCCTAAGGGCAGGGCGCCACGTAAGTAAAAGGTAGGACATATACATGTATGTTTTGCATGTCCTGGTAGTGTTTCCACTACTGTGAGGCCTACTCCTCTCATAAGCCAGCATTGGGAATTCCTTAATACACTTTTAAGCTGTAATTCCTGATCAGACATGAGTAGTTTTTAAAAATGTTTTATATGTTTGGAATGGCATTGATAAATCCTGCTTACTGGTGAAGTTGGATTTAACATTACCGTTTTAGAAGTGCTACCGTTAGAAAAGTGAAATTTCTCTGTATTTACTGCTCTTTGTGCCTGACAGCCTGTCTCCATACATGTGTGTGTTAGTTGACAGTTACACTTTTTGCATTTCCGCTAGGCAGCCACAAACACAGAAAAATGGGGCCCATCAGCATTCTGAGCAAAGTTTCCTTTCTCTGTGTACATGTTTCTTGTTTTCTTGCTTTGTATACATGTTTTCTATATTTAATTTCTTTCTTTGACATCTGGAAACTGCATTAATAAGTTCATGTTGTCTTCTTTTTAAAGTGCTGTATTAATACATTAATTAGCTTAATTTTTTAAGTGTGTCCTATTGTTTCAAGTCTGAAGCAATACGGTGGTGCATGCAAATGAGGGGTGAGAATCCAAAACTGTTGAGGTGGTCCATTTCCCTAAAGGGTATGAACTTCAGGGTGGAACACAGACCTGGGGTAGACCACACCAGTGCTGATGTTCTACCTAGGTTTTTCTGCCTTAGTGATGAGAACTCCTTAGAGGTTGGGTAGATCTGCCCACTTTCAGGTGAGGGGGACACATGTTAGGCCTGTCATCCTTCGGGTGGTCTTTCTTCAGTCAGCCAGGTTAGCTCAAATCCAATGGTGCTGTGAGCAAAGGACCCACATCTGGGCATATCCTTCCCACTTAGGGTGACGTGGCTCCCATCCTCACCGTGCCACTGGATTAAAGCGAGCCTGGCTGATGAGGGGGGATGCTCCGAAAGCAGTCCCAGGAGTCTTGTTTCTTGTCCAGGGAGGACCTGGTTTGGCCGTTCGAGCTGGACTGTTCCCATGAGTAGCAGGGTCAAGAATGATTAGCATATAACTGGGTCCAAACTGGGGTGGCGTGGTGAGCAAAAAAACAATGGATTAAACCCAGATCTTCATGAAGGGGGGGGTGAATATTTGCATTGTTCAGCATTCCGTCCATCATTTGTTCCTTTTGGTTTTGTCGCCCTAAGTGGGAAGGGCATGCCCAGACTAGAGTTCCGTGCTCACTGCACCACTGGATTCAAGCTAGCCTGGCTTATATGGGGTGATGCCCCAATACCTGCACGCGCGCTTTGGACGAGGAGGAGCACACAACGACGAGCGTGAGACGTCAGACCGCTGACGAGCCCTGTGGGCGGGGCCGAGCCGAGCCGAGCTGAGCAGCTGTGAGCTGTAGCGACGGAGCGACGGAGGTTGAGTCCGAGAGAGGCCGTGAGCGACCTCAGAGACCCGCAGAGACCCGGTAGATCTTGGAGGCCCTGAGGGTGAGACCAGCGGCGGTAGCGGAGGCGGCAGAGGGTAGAGGGCGGATAGGCAGCGTCTGCTGCCAGCCCCAAGGAGGACAAGGAGTTCTGGCGGAGCAGCATCAAGTAAGTCGACTTGGAGGCTTGGGGAGCGTCAGGGGTGTGTGGTCTTAACCGCCCTAAGGCGCCAAGCTCCTCTACACGTCGCATTGTGCTCCTGCCCCTCCTCGCACCCCTTGCACTTGCCACGGACCCCGCTTTCACCTCCGCTTGTGGTCTCTTCACGCTTTTTGTTTTTCTCTTGCTGGTTGCTCTGGTCCCTCGGACTTTTAGATTGCCTCTTATCATTTTGCAGCGCTCCGGGTCGCGTGGCCCCTGCTCGGCTCCCCTCCACCTCGGCCAGCCAAATTGGGTAGCTAGTCAGCTGCTCTGGTCGCCTGATAGCGCGCCAGTCAGTAATCTCTCCAGCCTTGGTTCTGCTCCCCCCGCGCCCTCCAACCCCCCCAGCCCGTCGCTACCAGCATTGCTCCTACTGCCCAGGGGGAATTTGGCCCGCTTCCGCAGGCCCGGTCCCCCTCCCCTCGTCGCCGCGCTGCGACTCTACCGGCTATTCAAACTGGGTATTTCCTGCCGGACAGTTGTGGGCGCGGAGTCTTGGGGGGGGGGGGGGTTAGGGCTCTGGGTGTTTTGCGGGGGTTTTAAGTTGAGGGTCGTCCCTCTGAAGTAGTTGGGAGCAACTGATGGGAGGCCACGGGTAAGGGACCACCAAGCGGTTGTGTAGGGACCAAGCAAGCGGGGGGGTGCTCCTGCACATGCTGTTATAGTCAGCTGAGTCCGCTCTTCTGTCCAGGTCAAGCTTAGATGAACCCAGTAAACCTGTTCGGGAGGCAATCTGGTCTTTCACGCCCCCTCGTGTTCCTGTAATACACCCCAGCTTGGTTGGCTCAGCCAGTAATCAAGGGTGTGCCTGACTAAGAGCTCGAGCGAACCAGTCCATCAACCCACAGAGTTCAATAAGACTTGCATAATAACAGAAGAGATGAGATCCGGGAATACGAGAAAAGTACTTCCAGTGTTAAAACGGAAGAAATCAAAACGGTTGGCTGCAGTCGTGGAGTCTGCTTTTGTCATTCCGGCGATCACACCAGATCCCCTAGTTTCACCGAAGGCTTTCAACCCGTCACCAAAGGGACGGCAACATACTAATAAAAGCAGCATGCAACCACTCTATATATCCTCTGCGAGCACCACAAAATCTTACTCGTTACTGGACTATTTTAAAAAAGTACCCGAGGTAACTAAATCTTGCGACCCAGTTCAAGTCTCTGAGCCAAAAACACAACTGTCTCATTTGTTTTCCAAATCATTTATCACTTCAGCTCACAATCCGGATGTTTTCATTTTTGAGTCAGCACCCGATGTTCGGAAACCTGTCTCAGAATGTTCTATGATTACAACTCAAACTCCGGTTTTAAGTCATCATCAACCCTTACCAATTCAGCCTTCCCCCCCCCCCATGACTCTGTTAATCAAGAGTATTGCTCTAATCAGCAACCTTTTGTGAGTCCAACTTATAATTTAAGTTTCCAAGCTTCGCATGTATCTCAAACAGAGAATCTTTTGGTTATGTCACCACATGACCCCCAGGAGTCTGAGATGGCTCCCATTGCGCCTCATTCTCATTTAATCTTTCCACAAATTCATGGACATAAAGACTTGATCCCCATCTCTGACACATTTAGTTCTGGTTCACCACAGGTCTTAAGTTTTCTGGAAGGGAGCCCAGACCAAGTTAAACCGCAACAGTGCCCACTTCCACCCCAAGAAGCAACTTCAGCCTCCTCAAAGGTTCCACAAAAAACAGAATTGAAAGATCAACGGCTAGTAGATCTGTCTTTTTCTTTTATGACCACCTCCACTTCACCTAATAACACACCTAACTCTAAATCAAAAAAGGAGCCCCTTCACGATGCCGCTACAATCCATACCATCTGGCCTCAGTTACTTTAGACTTTTCAATCTACAGTCACGGCCCTTAATTACCACTCGGACAAATTGGACACTCGGGTGGACCTATTGAACACTTTAGCTTTGTTCACAGCAGGGATCGATAGCAAGCTGGACAAACTGAACAATCTAATAATGAGCGCGCAAGCATCTTCAAAACTGGTTCAGTCAATCTGTTGTTGCTCACCTATTATTGACTCCCTTTCCTTGCTCCCAGATTTTCTAACTAGTGTCCTAAATGAAGTAAAACTGCTGAAGGGTGGTGGTTTTCCGTCTCGGCCCGATCAACCCCCTCGATCTTTTCCAATACACGAATCAGATAAGGTGAATACCCCAACACCAACGACCACCGCGCTACTGATGAGTGGGGAAGGAAAACCTTCTATGACACAGACTGACCACCAAGATGTCCCTCACCAAGCCCAAGGTTCTTCATGTCTGACGATACCGTTGGTACAAGTCGTTACAGGCCCTCAGACAGTAAATGGGCTCTCCAATGTCATCGATAGTAATATGGCAGGGTCAAGGGTCAATCCAGCTGTCGTTGCCCCCACCATTCCGGAAACGCTCCACCCTCCCTTGCCACCTTGTAGTAAGAGAGAGCGTAAACGTCAGCGGAAACAAAGGAACAAATCAAGACTTAACACCAAAGCTGATCTTCCTAAATTATTCCCGTTGTTTTCAATCACTACCAGCAAAAACACTTCAAGCTCTTTACAATCTTTAGCAACGCCAACAAGCCCTTCTCGATGCCCCCATAAGGCAGATATAACCACAACCACTAATCAACAGATCCCTCTGAGTAGTCTTGAGCGAAGCCCCCCACCACTGGAAAATGGGCTTTCAGAATCTCAGCCAGACACAAACGAACCAAGTGGCAACTCCACTGAGATAACTATAATGAGGTCATTAGTCACAATACCCCAACCCCAATTAGCCGTGTTGCCAAGTCCATCTCGACACAGACCTACTCTCCATAAAACAATCTCCAATAATACATCAACTTTATTGAAAGATTCTCGGACATCCGGGCAAGGCACACGGGACCTTCCCCAATCTCATCAGAGAGCACACTTAGACCCCCCAAGTGCCAAATCCTTACAGCCCAACTTAATCCGGATCACTGACTCCGCTAATAGTGACACACAGTACCTAAAAACTCTCCTCGCCCCCGAATACAAATCAAAAGGTCGGCAGGACATACTTAACAGATCAAATATAATTAAATTAGTAAACAGTGTTCCGGGTTTTGAGACTTTGATTTCGGATGATATCGAGTCAATTGAATTTCTCCCCCCAAGGGGTACTCAACCCTCAGAGGTAACCGTGGTGTCCTTCAAGTCTACCACTTGGGTACGACTATTCTTAGATCAAAAGGTCATATTTCGGAAATGGGGCATCAAAATCTAACCCTATTCCATGCCAGGATACCCTACAGTGTTATCCCAACAGTCTTCTACCCTGCTAAGTCCGGCTAGCCATAGACCTGGGGGGAAAAATAGGCCATACTCAATCCTTAAAAACGCCTTAGGATCATTACAATCGACTGAAGATGGACGGCTTAATCCTCTGAATTTCGATAAAAATTTTGACTGGGGTTGGCTACCAGCAACCCTGTCTCATAATATATCAGATTGACCACGTGATAAACATCTCGTAGCCCAGGTTCAATCAGATCTCCTCCTATATCCTTTCTCAATTATTTCGTCCCCCCCAGTCGCAGTCCTTGCTCACCCTATGTTCATGGAACATTAGTGGTCTCCCTCAGAAAATCACAAATTCAGAGATCCATTCTTTTATTTTTGGTCATGACTTAATTGCCCTTCAGGAAACCTGGGCTTCTCAAACCAGCCCAGTTATTGGTTTCATTGAATTTTGGAAACCGGCAATCAGATCCTGTCGCTATGGCCACCCTAAAGGTGGTCTGTCGACCTATGTTTCAAATAACCTAAAAGGCCCGATTGAGTTACTGAACCTGGATGAAGACTGGTTACTTGGTGTTAAAATTAGTGCATGGAACAAACAGCGTTCTCTTTTACTCCTAAATGTGTATATTAATCCTAACACCCGATCAAAAAAGGCCCACCTAACGCGTCTAATGAAAATCGTGTGTGCCCTGGTGGTGGACTATCCCAATTCAGATTACATTATTACTGGTGACTTCAACACTAATTTTTTTCAGGGCAATTCTATCGATTACGAAGGACTTTTTACATTTACAACCTCGGAAGTCAAGGCACAGTCCAAACCCCCAAACCAAGTGTATTGTGGCCATGGTGAGCTCTGTGTACTGCAATTCTTAAGTATTGGTTTTCTGGTAATGAATGGCAGATCAACGAACGATACTCCTCCCAACTGGTCCTGGTCAAATGGCCGCAAATGCTCCTACTTAGATTACACTATTTGTAATTTAGCGCTGTTCCATCACCTGAGCAACTATAGCATTCTTCCTCGATCAGAAAGTGACCACCGTTCCCAAGTCGTCACCCTAAATATACAGCCAGAGTACCATAAACCTGCTTCAAGGACATGCCCAGGAATTTATACAGAAAACCTAAAACGGTTAAGATGGAATGACGACATCAGCCCAAATATCATGGAAGCATGTTTGGTATTTATAACAGAAAGCCCTGACGCAGCAGTCTTCTCCACTGGCACGTGGTCGTCCTTCTGCTCCCAATTGACAAGCCGTTTTCCATCTAGACAACATGCTCACAAGGCTCATTTCAGCCGCCAGTTTCAAATTTCCAGTCAAACAAGGGCATTGAAGAAATCTAGAGACAAAACTCTGCGGATTCTCAAGATGTCCCCAGGAAACAACGAGTTCTTGAGTGGGTATAAAGCCAACCAAAAATTACTCAGGGAGGCAATACGAACCGATAAACGGCGTCACCTAGCCCAATTTTGGTGCAAACTTTTATGGGAGAGCAAAAGCTGCAACTCTAAAAGATTCTGGGCGATAATTAACCGCCAAAATTCTAGCTCCTCTAGATCTGGGTCAGCAAATATTGCAGAAGCTGTTTGGTCTGCCTATCTGACTGACCATTTTAGGGCCGCAGAAGTCTCTGCGTCTACAGTTTTATCTGTTCCTAAACAACCGACAACCAACCCACAATCGATCAGGAGTAGCTCCATGGCCTGCTTGGACCCACGAAGTGAAGACCTACAAGTCACTCAAGAAATGGTCACCAAAGTACTACTAAAAGCAAGATCTGATGGCGCTCCGGGTCCAAATGGCCTACCACAGTCCTTGTTTAAAACAAACATTGACCTATGGTCGAGATACCTAACCAATCTTTTCAACTGTGCACTGACAAGTTCAACCATACCGGATTCATGGCGAGGGGCAATACTCCATCCGATCTACAAGTCTGGCTCCCATGCCTCTCCAAATAACTACAGACTAATAGCTCTGTTAGATATTGAAGCCAAGTTTTTTGCAGGAACACTATTGGAGGAACTGAGACATTGGGTAGAGCAGAACAATCTGATTCCAATGACCCAAACTGGCTTCACTGCTAACTCCGGTACTATGACCAATTTACTGTCGCTGTCTATTATTGTCGACAAAGCTTTAGTTACATCCAGGATGGTTTTTTGTTGTTTTATAGATTTTAAAGCTGCATTTGATCGGGTACCAAGGGCTGCTCTATGGGAGAAGCTAAAAAAATGGGGGATTCCAGACAACCTTCTGGATGCGATCATCCAACTTCATTCGGGCACGTGGGTACAGGTGTAGTTGGGGACTGGCACACATCTCTCTCGGAAAATCAAGACAACTAGCGGGGTCAAACAGGGATGTGTGCTGGCCCCCCTTCTTTTCAATTTGTTCCTAGCTGATCTGCCATCCTCCCTCGAAGAAACAAACAGCCATTCGCCTAAGATGGGAGGTGTACCGATAAGCAATCTTTTATATGCCGATGACCTGGTCCTCTTCAGTTTGACACGGGTAGGGCTGCAAAGGCTACTAAACAAATTAGAAATCTACACCACCATGAATGGGTTAGAGGTTAATCTAAAGAAAACCCAAGTGGTCACTTTTGGTAGAAAACTTTACCGTGGAGGAGGTTGGCTGTTTAACAACTCTAGTCTCACAATAGGAAACACTTACAAATATCTTGGGGTCAATTTTGACTCCAGGGGCAACTTCAACAAACAGCGTAAGGTCATTTCAGTAAAAGCCATGAACCTACAGGTGAATTTTTGCAAGCTCTCAAGAAATTTGTCTGGCCCAAGCTTGTCCCCATTACTAGAAGTTATGAGAGCAAAAATAGGGCCTACACTGATTTATGGTGTTGAGATTTTTAGGGGGAAATTAAACTCCTCTTTTAACCAACATGTGACGAAACTCTACAAAAAAATCCTCCACTTGCCCAAATCAGCCTCTGCTGCACAGATCAGACTCGAATTGGGTCTATTAAACTATGAAATTTCAGCCACGGGAATGTATTTAAACCTGTGCCACAAATTGAGACAAGCAAACACAGGCTCATTGGAGTCCTTAATTTGGTTGGATATTTTCCAGAAAAATCCACGCGGCTCTTACAGTCGTCTTTTTAAGGATTCGATCCAAGAAATGTCTGCAGGTGCACTATGGGACCTCAACCCCAGTAAATCAGTATTTAAAAGTAGCATTAAGAAATGCACTCGAATGAGGTCCCTGATCATTGATAAAGCCCAATTTGCCAAACGCAGACATGCTTGGGCAACAATGACATCGTATGGTCGGTTATCCCCCGCATCCTATCTATCTTGCACTTACTCCTTGCATCTAAAAACCAGCTTTATGGCTGCCAGACTGGGCGATTGGCAATTTCTAAAAGATCTGCCCGTCTGGCGCCGTTTGTCAGAGGATGTAATGTGCAGAGGGTGCGGTATGTCTCCTGAAACCCTGGAGTATATAGTATGTCTTTGTCCATCTTTTATGTCACAACGTAGACGCAAATTGAAAATTGAGTGGAATAGGCTGGGAATCCGAACGTGTAGACAAGCAATTATTGCAGCTTTAACGCCAGAAAACACAGGTCTAAATATTGCTTTTACAACTTTTTTACGATATGCTTACCGCACTCTTAAGCAGTAATGGTTTGGTATGTTTTTATGCTGCTAACATTACTTTTATCTGACTGACGCTTGCACAATCGGTTGTCATTTTATGAAATATTGGATTGCATTTACGGTTGTTGTCAAACACTTGAAACCAAATGTATTTTAAACGTTATGCTTGTCATTGCATTTTGCACACTAATTCCTTTTACCATTGATATATCAGTGAAGCTTTTATTGCAATTTGAAGTTTTTAAAAATGTGTATTGCTGTCGTAATTTTGAGGTGTTCTTTTAAGGATATTTTTATATCTAAATAAAGTATACTACTGTCCCAGAATGCTTGTTTCTGGTCCAAGGAGGACCTGGCTTGGCTTTTTGAGCTTTACTGTTCCCATGAGGAACAGGGTCATGACTGATTTGCATATGGCTGGGTTCAAACCGGGGTGGCGTGGTGAGCAAAAAAACAATGAATTAAACTCAGATCTTTGTGACTAGGGGTGAATGTTTGCCTTCTTCAGCATTCTGTCCATCATGTGTTCCTTTAACATTCTAAAAGTGGCATTTTCAAAATTGTAATTTAAAATCTGACTTTACCCTTAGTTAGGATTTTAAATGACAAATTGTGGGACACCAAACATGAACATATAACATGTAAAATATAATATGGTAACTCTAAAGTCATCCTATGGAAGAGTTGGACCTTGCAGTAGTGAAAAACAAATTTAAGAGTTTTTCACTACCAGGACATGCAGAACTTTAAGGTACATGTCCTACTTTTTAAATACATTACACCCTGCACTCTGGCTGTCCAGGGCCTACCCTAGGGGTGGCTTCTATGTATTAAAAAGAAAGGTTTAGGCCTGGTAATAGGTGTACATTGCCAGGTGGAAATGACAGTGATGGCAAAATGTTAGGGGGAAAACCACACCAAAGATACCGGGTCTAACACGTATTGATTGCTTTAAAACTTCTCCATTTCAGATTACAGGAAATCAACTTCACTTCTTACATGAAATGTAAGAAGTGAGTTTGTTACCAACTCACTGCAAAGTGCCACTTTAAATTAATTAGTGGACACCTACAACCCAAGACACTTGGGTCCGCTGTAACATCCAAAGTATTTATGCTCTGCACCTACCTAGTCTCCTTAATGCTGCCACAATAGATACCTCCTCAATGTCAAACGCTTTTTGGAAGCACATAATTATTGCTTTCAGAAGTTCCAAAATGTGTCTTTTTCTTAAGACAACTGTTTAAAATCCAAATGGTCTATACTATAAACCTACCTTACTCTCCTTCCCACTTGCTCCAGCAACTCAATGGGTATTGTTGAAACTAGATTATTATTTGGGGTGGGTGACTACCCACCTCAAGGAATACTCATAACCCTTGTCAGGGTGAACCCTCAAAGTTACATAATTAATCTAAGGTCAACCCCTGGTAGCTATGACACTAAGCAGACAGGCTTAACTTAGGGCAATGCGTGAAGTATTCATGCAGTTCCAAAACAGTAATAGAGTTAAAATGCAAAACAATAAAAATCCAAAATAGTGTTTCAGAAATTGAGTAGAATTTTATAAACAAAATCACTCCAACATGAACAAAATCTAAAAAGGGGAACCGGGGATATGCATTTTTTAAGTTTTAGATAGAAATAGCTCCAAGAAGCATAAAGTGCCAATAATAGTCAATGGTCGCAATAGATCGGGAACTAGAGGCAATTTGACCGTGGTTGCAATGGAGCGCGGGTCAGCTACACCAACCAGGTTCATCCTGCTAAAAGATTTAACCTTCTAATGTTAGTCTTTTAAGTCTCAACCCACTAGAGCAGTACACTTCACTTCTACTTTAGGACCTCACGTGGAGGTGCAACATTTATGTCTGGTATGAGTTAGTGAGTGGGAATAACTGCTGGGCATGCCCTAACCAATGGGGTAAAAGTTACAGGGGTCATCCCTCCCCACTTTGGGCATTTTCAAGATGGAAAAAGTCTTCAGCTACACTAAAATTGGGCTCTGGGGGATAGTGGTGTGTGTGGAGAATTAACTATAGTAATCCTAGTGTTTTCCCACATCTAACACTAAAATCCAATTTGGGGAAGTTCATGTACCCACAATATACCCAGAGACAGAAGTGGGATAGAACAAAACAGACAGTGGATACCTAGAAATTGTTTTGGCACCCTGTGTTCCTTCCTTTCAAGTGTGTCCCCAGTATGATATGTAGGGGTGGAAAGAATTTGATACAGCGGAATTCCATTAAAATATTGCGAGATTCTGCAGAATTCCACAACAAGGCATAGTGGCTATTTTCTTAGCACATATTGCACCCTTGTGTCCAAATAGGGATGGAACAATGCCTTTTGTGCTAGGAAATAGTGCTGCCAAAGACTAAGTGCACTGCAGTGCATACCCCTCTGTGCTCTTACATACTCTGCAGTGATAACTACAGAGTATGTAAGAACACGAGGTGAATGCACTGTAAGTGCATTTGGTATTTGGCACTGCTGGGCATACCCCTTGGCGCCCTTCCATACTTTGCAGTAATCACTGCAGAGAAAGTATGAGCGCTGAGGGGTATGCACTGTAGCGCATACCCTTTGTCGGTGCCCTTACATACTCTGCAGTGATTACTGGGGAAAATGTAAGGGTGTCTAGGATTATGCACAACTGTATGTATCCCTCTGCACTCTTACCTACTCAGGGTATATAAGTCTTGTATATTCAGAGTATGTAAGGGCGTGGAGAGGTATGCACCGGTGTAGTCAGTGGTTTTCAAACAGGACCAGAAGAGGGAGCAGTCGCTCTATGTTAAAAAATCACTGCAGAGCTTAATCTGCAGTGATTTTTAAACATAAAGGGGCAGATCCCTTTTCTGGCCCTATGTAAAAAAAAAACACTAGAGATTAATTCCGCTGGCAGAACGCCAGAATTTATTAGTAATTCCTCGTTACAAGAGTAACGCAAAGTTACCAATCTCCTTCAATTTCACCTGCGGAATTAAAAATTCCACCCACCCCTAATTGTATGTAAAACACAACACACCTATCAAACAGGATTTTATATTCAAGCAAGGTTTGGCACTGTAATGTCAACAAGAATGCTCACAGTCCCACCCTGCATATCATATTCTGCCATTTTCAGAGGAGTTATCTCTGCCCATTCAGGTCAGCCTATTTATAGCTCCTGGGAGGCACTTCACACCTATTCAAATGCTAATTACTGTCTGGCAGAAGTGGGAGAGCAAATACAAATTTATGTTCCAGGAACTTCATGGACGGAAAAGGTAACTTTCTAAAAGTTACTTTTCCTAAAATATTTATTCAAAGTCTGACTTCACCATTGGACTGGATTTTAAATAACTATTAAAAAAAAGTGTTTCATTATTTTTAGTTCCATTCTGGGATACAATACATCTGTACTCTGGCTTCCTTCATAGGACAGTTAGGCCTGCCACAGTGAAAAATAGCTTTTGGGTGCTGGTCACTTTAAGGACATTTTAATATTAAATTTCCACATGCCCTACTTTTAAATACCATTCACCCTACTTTGAGGATGACTAAGCCTGCATAGTGGTGACTTATTGATATTTAAAAGGGAGGGTTTGCCCTGCCAAATCATTTAAATTCAATGTGTTATTATATGGAACTCCAACGGAGGTCCTCATAGCTCAATGTAGAAAATACAACAATACAAACCACATATTATTATACAACATAGTTAGATTCAATTCATTAATATAATTAAAACCTTAAAAAATAATATTGCACATAAAAAACACACCACTTGTGATTGTTACACAATTGACATTTTAAATAGGCAAACAACCTGATTTATTAAGACAAATTTAAAAAACATCAAAAAAAATGAAAAATCTTGTCCCAAGACATTTCATTAAGTGGAAACATTTAGCACTTGCGGGTCTCAATACAAATTGAATAACAGTGGCCTTAGAAGGTGACGACGTGCATTGTGCAACACAAGACACTCAAATTGTACATGATTAAGATCTTGATTATGCAGCTGGCATAATTCACCCATTCTCTCCTTTTTGGGGACATTATCCCAAATGCCAGTAATAACATGTAGGGGGAGCAAATTTGTTCTCAGCAATAGGTTCAATCTTCAGGTCCCCTGAGGGAGTTTCCAAGTTAAATAAGGCTGAGTTTTATTCCCACGATTGCCACTGATTTAGCTGATTTAACTGGCACAAAGCAATGTCTTATCCTGACTTATTTCATAGAGGGTATTTTATATTTAACTCTTTAGAAGTGGTTTAAGAATAAAAAAGCATACATTCATTCAGGCCAATCCCAACGGTTTCTTTGTCTAACTAAAAAGACCTGAAGAAGGCACTCTTATCTTCTTGAAGGCGAAATATTTCACGCTTAAGAGCTGCATGAAGTGTTCTCTACTCTCCGCCCAAAAGCAAGTTTCACCATCTCAAAAAAGTGGCTAAAGCAAAGGCAAAAGTTGACTATAACCAAACTCCAGGCTATGGACATAAGGGTCTGCTAGAGTATTCAAACCACAAATCTGCCGAAAAATCTGTCCTTCTATTACCTCAAAGACGGGCCAAAGACTCTAATCCAACATTTCAGAGGCATAACATAGTGACGGAGGAATTTTTACTCGGTAGACCTACAAAACATGACCAAAATAAGGTCTGACACATGTTTAATAGAATCTATTAAGGGAATTCACCTGGGAAAGAGCTCCACTAGAACAAAGATTTGCATTATCATCATCCTGCCCGCTACTAGAAAAAGCTAAAGAAATTAGTCAACTTATTCAAATCTATCTTTCCCTGGATACAAATTAAACTTCCCCCTTATGTTTCTACTCTTCTTACAGAAAATCAAAATTTTGTTTTTAGAGATATTTATTTTCGGAAAGTTGGATTCTGCATATTCCATCAAAGCAGTGAGGCAACGTAAACCAATGGTGGCTAAATCCATTATAGGCATGTCATCAGCATACAACAGGGTGCTAAAAGTCATATTGCCATTTTTTGGAGTCCTCCTGCACCTGACTTAACATACCTGAAAGATCATATATATAGAGAGAAAACAACAGCGTAGCCAACAAGTATCCTTGTATTATGCTATTTTGAGTTTTGACGTTTCGGGATAGACCCTATGTCCCTCCCATAAGAGCTTGGCACTAGGTATCAGAGGGAAATTCAATAGTAGGTGGTGAATTTAGAACTTCTACTCACAGGAAGAGACACATTATCAAATAATAAGATAAAATCTATGGCGGTTGACTCAAAGTCCTGCTCTAGTGACACTCTTGAGAGTAAGAAGCCTAGCTCTGCATTACAGGCTGCATGGTACTGGGAACAAAAACTCTTGCTCTATGATTGAGCAAAAGACTGGATATATTATCAGGAGCTGTTATGGTCCCTTGTTCTTCATAATTTCTGATACTCAATGATTGATTAACCTGACTAAGGGAATTTGCCTTTCCTATTGAAAAACTACCCTCTTTATGCAATCCAACAGAATTTGTATGGGCCGCAGTATACTTCACCTCATTAGCATCGAGAAAGAATAGTGGAGCCATCCTTTCAGTTTCTCCCCCCCAACCCGTGGGGAAGCGATGGGAGGGATGACAGATTCGACTGAATATGCCCCAACTCTGTCTTCCAACTGGGGGTTGCAGTGGTTGGAATGAGTATCAATTGGAGGAAGAGACAAACCACTACATCCTGGTGTCATTAACATCACTTCATTGGAGACCTTCATGTCAAGACAGCTGGGCAAACTCCATTTTTTAATTTTGTCTTTTGTGATTCTTCCAACCTTTTTATTTTTATTTTTCCTTACAGCACCAATCTGAACCATGGAAGAGGGCTCTGCTATGAACCCCCTCTCTAAACAAATTGTTACAGGGTCAGGATGTACTTGTCAAAATAAGTTGCTTTGACAGGTCTAATATCAGTTTTTAAACTGCCACACTCTCGCTGCAATGGTGGGCCTGAGGCTATGTTTTACACTGCCATTGTAGTGAATGGAACAATAGGTGCTGAAGTCCAGTAGTGACATTTAACCTACAGGCCCTGAGTATATTTTGTACCATATTCTAGAGACTTTTAGGTAAGATAAAAATAGCAATTATAAACATGTCAATTCAACCACGTTTAAAGGGGGAGTACAGGCCTGCTACCTCGGGTTAAAAGAGTTAAAGTGCACAGAGTTCTAAACCCGGCAAAAATACATGATCCAGCAACATGCAAAAAGCATGGGATGACCATACAGAAAAGGCAGATTTCGTACAGATTTTCTTCCAAACCTCTTTAAAGGACAGGTGATTGGTCTACTGTAGTCAACAAAACCTTTTTCAAAGGCTCACTTTCACAGGCTTTACTCATTATGTCGAACAGTTCCTAAATTTGGCAGGCCAAGTTTATATATATATATATATATTCACTTAAAAAACCATAAGTTTCACACATGTTATAGTTAGCTGGACATTTCACTCGAAAAAAAATAATGAAATTCCCCCGTTATAGTTAGTTCAGATAACTATAACTCGCGCGCCCGCAACCAACTGCTCATGACGTCACATATTACATCACTCATGACATGGTCAGTGGCATCACTCATGACATTACTGATGACATCATCCTTGTGATAGAGTGGCGGTCGCGCGAGTTATAGTTATCTGAACTAACTATAACGGGGGAATTTCATTGGTTTTTTTCGAGTGAAATGTCCAGCTAACTATAACATGTGTGAAACCTATGGTTTTTTAAGTGAATTTGCAAGGTTTTTTAAATGCTAATTCCTAACTATAACGTGTGTGAAACCTATGGTTTTTTAAGTGAATTTGTAAGGTTTTTTAAATGCTAAGTTATGTATGTATTATTATATTTTTTATATATTTATTTTTCAATAAACTACCTATGTATATAGTTATAGATTGACTGTATCCTGTAATATGGAATGGCTCGTTTAAATATATATATATATTTTTTTAAAGGTTTTTCACGGTGCGTGCATCCCGCGAATTTTTGAAAAAAAAATAAAATGTTTTTTTCACCCTTCGGGGTCCTTCAGGGACCCCCTGACAAAGGCTAGGGGGTCAGGAACTCTCTACCCTGCCCCCTTTTCACGTTCTCCACCTTTCTTTTTCACTGTCACACACCAAACACACAAAATGGCGGCCGACACTTCCTGATTTCGACCGATTCGAATGTTGACTGACATGTAACCACCAATCAGAATTGCGCTTGCGCACGTTAGGGTGCGGGCACGGTGCGTGCACGGTGCGCACCTATAGATATTTATGTACTTTTAACTGCAATTTTCTCAGGAACTACTGAACAGATTGACTCCATATATGCAAAAGGCACATCCCTGACCTGAGGACTACCTCTTTGCCAAATTTCAAGTAATTCTGTTCAGCCGTTCGGGCTGTACCTTCGACTAAAGGTCCTATGGGAAAATGCATGGGGAAAACGCGTTTTGGGGCCTCCCTTTTTTCTCAGCCTCCGCTTGACGAATAACCCCGAGACTTTCAGGGTAGGAGCTGAGCGGAGCACCCCATTAGTTTTGAAAATTTCGTGAGGATTCGTCAACCGGCGCCATAGTTATTCAAAATAGATTTTTCAGATTTCCCATGGAAACACGGTCCTAAATATATATATATATATTATCTACTGGCGACCGCCAGTAGATAATATATATATATATATATATATATATATATATATATATATATATATATATATTACCAAATGCTCCCCACGAGACCCTGAGAAGCAGCAAGCGGCACACTCAAGCAGGTTCAATACTCCTTTAATATAATCCAGTAACACACGACCACTGGTTGCCTCCCAACGCGTTTCGACAATAGTCTTGTTCACGGGCATGGCAAATGCTGAAGACTGCTGCGAATCCCACAGGTGACTTAACTTGATGATAAAACAATGATTTGTTGGCAATGAGGACGCATAGTCTGTCTTCATGGTCTATGATTGCACGTGCACTTTATAAAAAGGAAAAAAACTAATGGCATGTCATGTGATCAAGGGCTTGAGAGCCCGAAACGCGTCATGGCGGCATTCACTGCAAGAAAATAAAAAAGAAATAGCACTAATTGGTGTCCGTTTCCTACTTCAGAAGCCTCGAGTATTGGGATACTTCTGTAAAAAGTTTGGACTTCTATGCATATTTTCCAAGGCGGCTTACTTGGATTAACGGACCCCCTCCAACGTTGTGGTAACAGGACGCCAGAGCCGATTTCGGTTCGTGAACCGGAAACAAACCCTTCCTGTAAGGAAAAGTTCCTGTATCCCCCAGACGGCGAAGTATCCAACTGACTGCGGTGCAGCGGAACCGGCTGGGTCGGAGGACGCGTGCGAGTCTGACAAGCGCCGCATGAGGTAGGAGACGCCAATATTGTCTGGTTGGGAGGCGTGCTGCGAGTCTTCACAATTTCTGATACTCGCGTGAAGAAATAAAATAATTCATTGCAAGTGGAATGTCGGCCGACATGCTACGAAGTAGGGACGAAGCGGCGGACGCCATGTTCATGGACAGCCCCAACTCCCAAGTGCATATACCAATGTCGGTCACAGGAACACATAGCCAACCATTGAACTTAAAAGATCTATACAGACAGCTAGAAAAGCTCAGAAAAACCGAGCAAGCCAAATGGTGGGAGCACAGATCACTTTCTAAATATTTAGAAGTGGGTAGAATTCCTTGGGGGCTCCAAATTATGCTTGCTCCAAGTTACGAAAACCCGAACCCGAACATGTTGCGAGAATGGGCAGAGAGCAACTTGGAGGCTTCCAAGAACTTAATGTGCATCCTTATCAAGTATGCCGATAGCGACAGAATAGAGCTACAAGTTAGAATTGATGAAATTAATGAACAAATCGTGGCTCTAGAATCAAGTACGGGCTCATCCAACCTTCGAGATGAAATGAACACAAGACTAGCAAAGGAAGAAGACATAATAAAAAAACGCAAAACATATAAATTTCAACGCGATAAGCTTGATTATGAGAGAGGACAGATCTTCAAATTCGCTCGCAAATATGACGCTTTCAAGATGCCGCGCAAATCAATTAGATTTCAAAAAAATCCTGACAACAGAGTGGGACAAAGAATGGAAACACCAACGACATCTTCCGTATCAGATATCAGCTCGGCTATAGACAGTGAATCTGATGTAGAACAAAATAGGGGAGCTACGACCTCCAATGCCTCAAAGCACTCCTTGAGCGAGGAAATTGGTTTTTTACAGGAGGAGCGGCGTTTCAACCCACGCCCCAGGAATACAAACACGAGAGGAGGAAAAGGAGAAACGCCAAACGCAAAGAAAGGCGCAGAGCAAGGCGCAAGCGAATTAATGCGTCCCCAATACAACAAGAAACCAACAAGAAAGAATTGGAGGCAAAAGTAGATCATCAAACTCCCAATGAAAGATCAGTCATCAACCTCTCAGACATCAACCTAAGTGAAGCCGAACAACAACTGCTTTCCCTAGGACTGTCATTCTGTCCGGAATCCAACTTCCAGTATGTACAAACCAGAGTTGATGTCTACAATTTTATATGCAAACTAAAACTAATAAAATTTCATAAACTACAAAAAAAAAAACCTGTCTTCCAACGACAAATTCAGCAACAAACGAACCGCCACAAGGATTAGTGGTAGCTGATACTGTGCTATTATGTGACATGCAAGCTCTCGAAGCAAACATTTCCCCAACTTTAGATTCACAAAATATCAATCTAATTTTTGAGCAGCAAGCCATTTCAACTAATGCCACCATCAATTCGGGATTCAAACCTAAATCAACCTTTGTCCCCATTCTACCACGCAACTCTATTGATGCCTTCCATGAAGTAGTACAGAACGAAATCAAAAAGCTCAATCACAAAGTTCAAAAAAACTTAAATTATCAACAAGCACGCCAGTACCAGTACCATCAATTGATCACCAAATTGCAAAAGGATGACTCTCTTGTTATAAGAAATTCTGACAAGGGAGGCAATGTTGTTCTTTGGCCAAAAAAATTATATTTGGAAGAGGCGTTGCGACAACTGATTGATAGAACCTGCTACAAACTGAGTAATAAACCAACATTAGTGGCAGCACAAAATGAGCTCTTCAAATGGCTGCTAGCATGGAAAAGTGCAGGCTTAATAAATGCGGATGAATACAAGTTCATGAAAAAAGACTATCCTGTAACGCCCATGATATACTTTATCCCTAAGATTCATAAAGACATTAAACAACCTCCGGGCAGACCCATCATTTCGGCCAAGCAAAGTCTGTTGGAAAACATCTCCATCTACATAGACTCATTTCTACAGGACCACGTCAGAGCTCTACCTTCTTTCATAAAAGATACCACTGACTTTTTAACAAAAATCCATGAACTACAATGGTGCAAAAATTATCTACTAATGACTATAGATGTGTCTAGTCTATACACTAGCATACACCATAAGGATGGTTTACGAGCCTTAAAACACTTTTTGGATAGGCGACCAATTCAGTTCCTCAACCATAACAAAATGTTGTTAACTTTGACTGAATTTTGCCTCAGCAACAACTACTTCCTCTTCCAGAATCAAATCTACCAGCAAATTCAAGGTGTGGCTATGGGGGCAAGCTTTTCACCCAGTTGTGCTTGCCTCCATATGGGCTGGTGGGAGGAGGAAGTAGTACATGCTCAATACCAGGACATAATTGACAAACATGTAATCAAATGGATCAGATATATAGATGATCTTTTTTTAGTTTGGCATGGCAATAGGGAAAGCGCAGTATCATTCATTAGCATGCTTAATGACAATGACATCAATTTACAGCTCACATACAATATCAGTAATTACTCGGTTTGTTTTCTTGATGTGGAAGTGTTTATTTATAATGATAAACTGGAAACTAGGTTGCATCACAAACCAACAGCGGGAAACACTATTCTCCACGCTTCTAGTTTTCACCCTAAACACACCATACATAGCATTCCGTATGGAGAAATGCTGAGGCTACGCAGGATATGCAGTAGAGATCATGATCTGGCGCAAGCACAAGAGAAATGCAAAAATCGCTTTTTAGCGAGAGGGTATTCTATGCATACAATCTCTGCTGCAATAAATAAAACCAGTCAATTCCGCAGAGATGAGTTACTTTTCCCTATTGCCAGAATGGAATCGCACGTGATCTCTAGCCAGAAAACAGAAGAGCCTTCAATCCTAGGTTAATAATGACTTACAACAAACAAAGGGACATAATCAGTCGCGTCATAAGAAAAAATTGGCATATTGTACGCACTGATCCCATAATTGGGGAACATCTCTTAGCCAATCCAGTCATTACCTATAGGAAGGCTCCATCATCCAGTGACTACTTAGTTAAAAGTAGTCCAGAAATCTCGGCCAACAAAAACTGGCTATTAAGTTCTAGAGGTTTCAAGAAATGTTTTTCATGCAAAGCCTGCAAATTGGGTTTGAACAAAAATTCTTTCATAACCCCATTCAAATTGGCCCCGTCCACAATCTCCAAATCCTTAACCTGCAAATCAGAGTATGCAATCTATGTGTTGGAATGCGCTTGTGGACTGAAGTATATCGGTAGCACTAAGCTGCAAGTCCACAAGCGCATTCTCCAGCACACGAGAGCTGTAACCAACGCAGATCCCAGCTACCCTGTGGCCCGACATATTAAGGAAGTCCACAACAACTCAGTACATGATCTCAAATATTATGTTGTGGACGCGGTACCATCACTTAGGAGAGGGGGTAACTGGGAGGCCCAATTGAGCAAACTGGAAACCAAATATATTTTGGAGTTTGACAGTAAGTCTCCGAATGGTCTTAATACGACCGAAGACTTATATACCTGGCTTTAAATTCTATAAAAAGATCTATAACTTGTACAAACAGTTTCTGAAATTAAGTTTACTGATATAAATATTCGGCTTCTAGCATTAGCCAAGTGGCCATGTACAGTACTCCAGTTCAAATAATTGTGGTATCCTCCTATATTTCAGCAGACTCCCTACTATCTGTAATTTTAAAATTTAAATTTTAGACTTTTTCCTTTCTTTTGGCTAAAAGAGGATTGTCTTTATAAACACTGGATTTCAATTGGTTTATTCCAAAACGTATTTTAGCACTATTTGCACTTTATTCCAAGTTTTGCTCATATTCTCAGCACTTTATATTCTTAGACCTAGCCCAACAATTCATTTATCCTCAAATACAAGTAAAGAAATGTCCTTTTCTAAGGAAGGAATCAATTTTACATCTTATAATGTGTTTTTAATTTGTTTTGAGTGTTTTTACATTTAGAATGATTTTAGCACGTATTTGAATGTATACCTTCCTAGTCATTTCTTACTCAAAAAAACAATTGTCATGCCACATCATTTATACAGCAAATACCATTGTATTCTTTTACTGTGTTTAGTGTATTTATACAAGAAGTGAAACTATGTATTGCAATACAGTGATTTTAGTTTTAGTTATTCTTCGGCATTATGCCGCGAGTCTAAACATACAGGAGACAAATGGACAACCTGTTCTCAATGTTTGTTGAATAGTTTATGCACATCATATGATTATAATGGTCTAAATCAATATAGGCATGTATTGATTAATGCTCAAAACCAGGCATGATCTTTTTGTAACCCTGTGACTTAAGGCATTATGTCAAAAACAATGATTTGTTGGCAATGAGGACGCATAGTCTGTCTTCATGGTCTATGATTGCACGTGCACTTTATAAAAAGGAAAAAAACTAATGGCATGTCATGTGATCAAGGGCTTGAGAGCCCGAAACGCGTCATGGCGGCTTTCACTGCAAGAAAATAAAAAATAAATAGCACTAATTGGTGTCCGTTTCCTACTTCAGAAGCCTCGAGTATTGGGATACTTCTGTAAAAAGTTTGGACTTCTATGCATATATATATATATATATATATATATATATATATATATATATATATATATATATATATATATATATATATATATATATATATATATATATATATATATATATATATATATATATATATATATATTACCTACTGGCGGTCGCCAGTAGGTAGTTATAGTTAGGACCGTGTTTCCATAGGAAATCCGCAACATTCTATTTTGAATAACTTTGGCGCAGATTGACGAATCCTGGCGAAATTTTCAAAATAGGTGGGGCGCTCCGCTCCGCTCCTACCCTAAAAGTCTCGGGGGGATTCGTCAAGCAGGGGCCGAGAAAAAAGGGGGGTCCCAAAACGCGTTTTCCCCATGCATTTTTCCATAGGACCTTTAGTCCAAGCTACAGCCCGAACGGCTGAACAGAAGTACTTGAAATTTGGCAAAGAGGTAGTCCTCAGGTCAGGGATGTGCCTTTTGTAGGTCTGGTGTAAATGTGTTCAGTATTTGCTGAGAAAATAGCATTTAAATCAATATATATATCTATAGGCGCGCTCCGAGCGCATACGGTAAGCTTACTGATTGGTGGCTACATGACTGTAAACATTCGAATCGGTCGAAATCAGGAAGTGTCGGCCTCCATTTTGTGTGTCTCACACTGATAAAAAAAGGAGGAGAACGTGGAAAGGGGGCAACGAAGAGAGTTGCAGACCCCCTAGCGTTTGTCAGGGGGTTCAAGAAGGCCCTAAAAGTATGAAAAATACATTTAATTTTTTTTTTTTTAAACCGCGGGGTGCGCTTACGGTAAGCTTACCGTACGCGTAAGGTAGAAAATAAAAAAAAAAGAAGAAAAAAACAAATTTAAGTGTTAAGATATTAGGGGGCTCTAAAAAGAGCCGTTGTGTTCATTGAATGTTTTGTGGTACCTACAAGTAAGTACCGATGCAGAGTCTAAAGTTCAAGAGGAAAACTCTGTTCCCTTCATCATTAAAATGTACACCGTCTCCTCTATAAATGTCTTGCATGTTGTAACGCAAGTTGTTGTGGTATATAGAACCCATACCATAGTCTCTGAGGAAAGCAGAAACAGATTTGTTGACGTGCTTTCTTGCTTTGTCAATCTGCGGACAAAATTGGTTGGACCAGTTCCACTTTTGCCTTTGGCATATGTTAGAATATACAAAGGCAGATTGAGGAAAAAGCGACATCAATTGCACAAAGGTGTCCTTAATAAGCATTTCCAGACCTACACCAGTTAAAGTGCCTAGGTCATTTCCACCACAGTGCACAATAATAAGGTTAGGCTGTGGGAGATGTTGAAAGGTTTTCACCAAAGGCAATAATTGGTGCCACTTTAACCCTCTCTGACCAATCCATTTAATGTCTACATTTGGCAAAGCAAGGTCTCTCACCATACCTCTTTTTTCTGCATACTTTTCACTCCAGAAGACATAGCTGTGACATACAATCCACACTGTGAACATCTTTCAAGGAGATCTGGATGCACTCTGAAGGTGTCTTTCAGTAGAATGGCAATATGAAATGAAAGACAGTTTGAAAATGGAGGCATACATATTTTTTTAAAATAAAAAGAACTCATTGGCTGTTTCACACCATTCTACACTAAAAACTAGGCTGTATGTGTACATTTTTAGAAGCATGTTTTGTATTGGTTCAGAAAATTGTGTTCCCACAGAAGAATAGTTTGGATTTGCTGATAGGTTGGACAGGTGAAGCACTCTTGGTCTTTCGATTTGAAACATTGTGTGGTGAACTTCTGACCTCTCTCCTCACAGCAGTGTTCCATGAGCTGTTGCTATGGTAGCGGGCAGAAGTCAAGTTGGGGGAAGGGTACATTTGGAAAAGTGTTGAAGTTTTCAACCAATAGAAATGTATGATTTCATTTGAAAAAAAGTTGGAAGCACAGAGATTTGTAATTAACATGTATATGTGTGAAAAAAGAGAGGGAAACATTGCCATTAATTGGTTCTGCTCAGAGGAGAGAGGTGTACAGCTCTGATATTCTGACTCTGATAGTCTGCTGTTTGAGTGCCACATTTCTTTCTCAACTAACTAATTTTAAAGGTGAGTTATGAGTTTGAGAGGGGATGTATGTGGTGATTTTTCCATGAGTCTGTGAGCACAGAGGAATTGCTGTCAGAGATGTATTTTGTGTCTCTCTGGTTCTTTGTGGATGTAACCATGCATATGTCTCTTGAAACTGAAAATACACAGTCTGCATAAGCAGACTGTTAGCACACACCCAGCAGTTTATCTTGTAGAATCATGCTTAGTATTCATAAGTGAGTGGTGTTTCAGGTAGTAGTGAGTAACGCTAATACATTCAACATCACTAAGGCTGATTTCTTTTGCTGGAGTGTACTCAGTCACCAAGGTCTCACATGTTCATGGTCTGAAAAAGCTGTTTGCACAAGTGCTGTTTTCTGTATCTGAAAACTGTAATGAAAATGTATGCGACTGTTAGAGTACTTAACACTTGCAGGAAAAAACAGTAGTAAGTGTGCTTTGAAATTGGCAAGCAAATTTCATTTTCTGCGTAAAATCACAGCATGAGTCTGAGAGCACAGAGGAATTGCTGTCAGAGATGTATTTTGTGTCTCTCTGGTTCTTTTTGGATGTAACCATCCATATGTCTCTTGTAACTGAAAATACACAGTCTGCATAAGCAGACTCTTAGCACACACCCAGCAGTTTATCTTGTAGAATCATGCTGAGTATTCACAAGTGAGTGGTGTTTCAGGTAGCAGTGAGTAACGCTAATACATTCAACATCACTAAGGCTGATTTCTTTTGCTGGAGTGTAGTCAGTCACCAAGGTCACATATGTTCATGGTCTGAAAAAGCTGTTTGCACATGTGCTGTTTTCTGTATCTGAAAACTGTAAGGAAAATGTATGCGACTGTTAGAGTACTTAACACTTGCAGGAAAAAACAGTAGTAAGTGTGCTTTCAAATTGGCAAGCAAATTTCATTTTCTATGTAAAATCACAGCATGAGTCTGAGAGCAGAGAGGAATTGCTGTCAGAGATGTATTTCGTGTCTCTCTGGTTCTTTTTGGATGTAACCAAGCATATGTCTCTTGCAACTGAAAATAAACAGTCTGCATAAGCAGACTGTTAGCACACACCCAGCAGTTTATCTTGTAGAATCATGCTTAGTATTCACAAGTGAGTGGTGTTTCAGGTAGCAGTGAGTAACGCTAATACATTCAACATCACTAAGGCTGATTTCTTTTGCTGGAGTGTACTCAGTCACCAAGGTCACACATGTTCATGGTCTCAAAAAGCTGTTTGCACATGTGCTCTTTTCTGTATCTGAAAACTGTAAGGAAAATGTATGCGACTGTTAGAGTACTTAACACTTGCAGGAAAAACAGTAGTAAGTGTGCTTTGAAATTGGCAAGCAAATTTCATTTTCTGCCTAAAATCACAGAAAACAGTAGTAAGTGTGCTTTCAAATTGGCAAGCAAATTTCATTTTCTGCGTAAAATGACAGCATGAGTCTGTGAGCACAGAGGAATTGCTGTCAGAGATGTATTTCGTGTCTCTCTGGTTCTTTTGGGAAGTAGCCATGCATATGTCTCTTGCAACTGAAAATACACAGTCTGCATAAGCAGACTGTTAGCACACACCCAGCAGTTTATCCTGTAGAATCATGCTGAGTAATCACAAGTGAGTGGTGTTTCAGGTAGCAGTGAGTAACGCTAATACATTCAACATCACTAAGGCTGATTTCTTTTGCTGGAGTGTACTCAGTCACCAAGGTCACACATGTTCATGGTCTCAAAAAGCTGTTTGCACATGTGCTGTTTTCTGTTTCTGAAAACTGTAAAGAAAATGTATGCGACTGTTAGAGTACTTAACACTTGCAGGAATAAACAGTAGTAATTGTGCTTAGAAATTGGCAAGCAAATTTCATTTTCTGCCTAAAATCATAGAAAACAGTAGTAAGTGTCCTTTGAAATTGGCAAGCAAATTTCATTTTCTGCGTAAAATCACAGCATGAGTCTGTGAGCACAGAGGAATTGCTGTCAGAGATGTATTTCGTGTCTCTCTGGTTCTTTTGGGAAGTAACCATGCATATGTCTCTTCCAACTGAAAATACACAGTCTACATAAGCAGACTGTTAGCACACACCCAGCAGTTTATCCTGTAGAATCATGCTTAGTATTCACAAGTGAGTGGTGTTTCAGGTAGCAGTGAGTAACGCTAATACATTCAACATCACTAAGGCTGATTTCTTTTGCTGGAGTGTAGTCAGTCACCAAGGTCACCATGTTCATGGTCTCAAAAAGCTGTTTGCACATGTGCTGTTATCTGTATCTGAAAACTGTAATGAAAATGTATGCGACTGTTAGAGTACTTAACACTTGCAGGAAAAAACAGTAGTAAGTGTGCTTTGAAATTGGCAAGCAAATATCATTTTCTGCCTAAAATCACAGAAAACAGTAGTAAGTGTGCTTTCAAATTGGCAAGCAAATTTCATTTTCTGCGTAAAATCACAGCATGAGTCTTTTATGGCCTTCTTGGACCCCCTGACAAACGCTAATGCATTCAACATCACCAAGGATCATTATCTTTGCAGGAGTGCAGGCAGTCAGCCAGGTTACACATGTACATGCTCTAAAAAAGCTGATTGGACATGTGCTCTTTTTTGCCTCTGTAAACTATAAAGAAAATGTGTCAGACTGTTAGAGTAATAAACAATTGCAAAAAAAAAAAGTAAGTGTGCTTTTGAATTGCAAATGAAATATCGTGTTCTGCCTATAATTACACCAAGAGTCTGTGTGCACACAGGAATTGTTCTTAGAGATTACATTCGTGTTGGTTTTCTTGTGTTTTTCACTTGTAGGAAAGGGGTAGATAGTGTTATAAGATAAAAAAAGATCATAACAAATATAGTAATATATTTAAATTACAAAAAGGTATTTTTTTTAAGTTTCTTTCAGGTATTGCTGCAGAGCAGTGAAGGAAATATAAGATGCCTATAAAATCAAGACAGCGAAAACAACAGAAAAAAAAAGTATATTTGAAGACAACTGGAGGACCCAAGTTAGTTGAAGATGCTCATGTTGGGAAAAAGAAAAAGTCTTCTGGTAAGCAGACAAAGGAATTCTTTAAAAATATATTCAAAAAAAGGAAAAATTTTAAAAATGCCCCATTGCAAAAACTGTTTCAAGTAGAAAACAACAGGAGAATAGTGAGAATTTACTAAATGCTAATGTACAAGCAGAAGCTATAAAAATTAACTTGAAAAGAAAATCAGCATTTAAAGAGATCCGTAGGAAAATGTTTCAGAGAAGAGTGATGTCCAATTTGCTAAAGGATGTGAAAAAATATAAGAAAAGAGCTAAATTTTACAAGAGAAAAAAAGATATTGAAGCCATTGTAGCTAAGGCTTTAGATTTAAAAAGAAAACTATTCATTTTAATTTTGAACAGGATGCGTACATTAGAAAAAATAGTTAATGTAATGAGGTCACAAAGCAAAACGAAAAGAGTAGTAAAAAGAAATAACTTTTATAAAGTGTTTTTAGGAGAATGGATGCATAGTTCAAGTACTGAACCATTTTTTAATGAAGAGAGTTATCTTCAAAGTAATAGTTTGCTGCATGCAGTTGACACCAGTGGACGAGCATATGAAGTCAAAGATGGTTGTATAATGGAAAAGGAGAAAATGGTTGCAAGAAATGAGGAAGAAGTGATTGCGGATGAGGTTATGGGGAGACGTCCTAAAGCCCCAGTGTATACTTGGAATTGTAGTAGTATTTGTACTTTGCGACAGGAATCTATTGATAAATTACGTGAGTTTTTAAGAGAATATAGTAAAAAGAGTGTTAAACAGAAGATTAAGGTGCTTCAAGGACTAGATCCATGCAGAGTGAGAGAGAATACTGGTTTGCAAGGACACTCTCTGGCTTGTCTATCTAGGAAAGTTTGTCAAAGTGTTTTTCACCATTTTAGGATGCTGGCAGTTCATCATACTAAAATTAGGAAATTTGTGAGAAGATTGTATTTTGCTAAAAGTCCAGCACTAAAGTTAAATGAGTTGAATAAGGCTCTGTTTCGTGGATCTGTATCAGATGTTGAGAAGGTTACTGATGAGATTCAGTTTTGTTACTTTGGTCCAGAACAAGAAAGTGCAGGGAATGACACAGTTATTGAGGAGAATGTGGAAGAGAATGTAGAACCCTCCGTAAATAAGAAATTTGAAGATCAAATTACAAAATTTGCTATCATCTCTAATGAAAGACCAAATATTACTTGTATTTGTTGCCGGAGAAGCCATTACAAAATCCAAACAAGGAATGTTGATCTCTACAAAAAAAGTGAAGAAGAAGATAATTATAAGTGGAAGGATTTTGCAACATATATATTTCTTGAAAATTGTTTTGATTTGGGTGAAGATCATCGTATTTGTAAATACTGTTATAACAAGTTAGAAGAAAATAAAATGCCAGCTAGAGCTGTACATAATAATTTAGAATTGGTTGAAGTTCCTGCAGAACTTTCTGATTTAAATACGTATGAGTCTATACTCATTCAATGTGTTCATCCGTTCCAGACCATAGTACGTATGGAGCCAAAAACAGGCAAATTACCTCCTTCAGATTTACAGAGAGGTTTAAAAGGAAGAGTTGTCTATTTGCCGTTGGATTTGAAAAAAAATATGGAAACTATTGATACAGATACTTTGGAAACTGAACCATTAGTTATTCTGGTTAATGGTGTACCTACAAAGAGTAAGAAAATTTGGCAGGAGCTGGTAGATGTACGGAAAGTACAAAGAGCAAATTTATATTTGAAAAGGAATAATAAATGGTATGAATCAATTTATATAGATGAAGATGAAGAAGATTTAGTAGGAGACACAGACACACCAACTGGGCAAATTGAAAAAGTTGACAAGTCAAAAGAAGAAGAAATTTATGAACATTTCAGCATACATCCTCTTCATTCAAAAGAAGTAATGGCAAACACCATTGATCTGTTTCAAATGAAAAAAGCACAAGGAACTCCCGTGAGTGTATGGGAGGAGAGTTTGGAAGCTCGTTGTTTTCCCCAGCTGTTTCCTACAGGAGAAGGTGGACGATATGATGAACGTCCAGTCCAGATTCCTGCTTCTGAGTATCGGACTACAAGATTATATGCAGAAGATCCCAGATTTCGGCAAAGTATTCCTTATTTGTTCCATCTGTTATTTGAAAGTGACTTGTCTGCACTATTTTATGCAGTAAACCACATTTTAAAAAGTGGAACACATCTACATAATGTGTCTGCTAAGGATTTTATGAACAAAGTGCAGCAGCGAGATGATCATTTGGAATCACAATTGATCAATCTGATGGCTTGTCAGCGTGGGACGAATGAATATTGGTACCGACGCCATGGAGAATTAAAATGTATGTTACGGAATTTAGGAACTCCAACATGGTTCCTAACCCTAAGCTGTGCCGAGTACGCTTGGGATGATTTACTGGATTTTCTACGAGAGGCAAATTCAAACATTAAAAACATCGAATACAAGACAGCAGGAGAACTGTGCTCATTGGATCCGGTTAATGTTTGCAGATATTTCAATCATAGATTTGAGGCTATGATGTCCTTCATCTGCAATAAAAAAAATCCACCACTTGGAGAAGTTGAGGATTTCTTTTGGAGAAAAGAGTACCAAGCAAGAGGTGCTCCTCACATTCATAAGCTGTTGTGGATCAAGGATGCTCCAAAATTTGGAACAGATGCTGATGAAGCAGTGTTATCTTTCATAGAAGAATATGCAACATGTGCTATACCTAAAAGCACAGAAGAGAAAAAGTTAAAAGAGCAAGTTTTACGTTTCCAAAGTCATCGGTGTGGAAAATACTGTCGACGGAAGTACAAGACCAAAGATAAATTCTACACAAAATGTCGATTTGGATTTCCTAGACCTGTTCTTTCAAAAGGAAGAGTCAACAGTTTTATGTCAGCTGTGCGACATACTATTACAAGAAAATCTCCCAAAAATACGTACAACCTAAGAAGAAAAGAAGAGTCAAAATATATAAATGACTACAACCCAGTCATTTTATCCATGTGGAATGTTAACATGGATATTCAGTATGTGGCAGACAATTCTATTGCTGTTGCTCGGTATGTCACATCTTACATCACTAAATCTGAAAAAACAGAATTGAAGGAAATGTGGGAAGAGATTTGTCACGAGAAGACTGTCAGTAAGAAGCTGTACAGTTTCAGTTTAAAGATGTTATCACATCGAGAAATTGGATCCTACGAATGTTCAGATAGGTTATCATCTACAAGTCTATACTTGAAATCAAGAAGAATAATTTGGGTCAGTTTAGGCCTTGCAGGAATGCGAAATCGGGTACTGAAATCTGTTGGAGAAATTGAATATTTGGCCGAGAACGACCCAGAAAGTACAGATATTTTGAAAACAAACATGTTGGACACATATTACCCAAAAAGAAGTTGTCATCTTGAGAACATGTGTCTCTATGAAGTGCTGCAGAACTACATTTTTTCACGGAAAGCCACAGAAGACATCAACAATGGAAAATATAAAGTCATTGGTGAGGAAGGATGTTTAGTGAAGCAAACAAAAGGAAGTTTGATTAATCACAGGAAGCTGAGTTGTGACACTACTGACAAAAAGGAATTTTACTACTTGGCACTTTTACAGTTGTTTAAACCATGGCGTTCAGAGGACGAACTACTTGGAGAATTTCAAAGCTATGAGGATTCATTTAATGCATGTAAAGATACCATTGAATGCAGTATTTTCAGGAATTATGTCCAAATGTTAAACGAAGAAATTGAACAGCAAGCTACAATTGCAGCTGAAGTAGCTAGAGACAGTTCTCAAGACAGCCAAAGTTCTGGAACACTCAGTCAAGATCCACTAGGACAACCAATCTTAGAAAATGAAGCTGCAATAGCCATGACTGAAGTGGAAACGGCTATGAATCAAGCTCAGGAAGATTTAATAGAATTACCAGATTTGGAACAACAACTGAATGAAGAACAACGACAAATTTATGAAGAAGTCTGAAAAAAAATTGATCACGGATTACTACATGAAAATAAACAGTGCACATGCACATCATTTGAACCAATTAGGTTGTATGTGAGTGGACAAGCTGGAACTGGGAAAAGTTTCTTAATTAAAGTCATCAGAAGCTACCTACAGCAAAAAACTGATTCAACTTTATCTTGTGTTGTTACTGCTCCAACTGGGTTAGCAGCATATAATATAAAAGGAATTACTCTCCATCGATTGCTAATGTTACCAGTGGAGCATGAGAACAAAATAGAATATCACAAGCTAACTGGCGAAGCATGTTTCGAAGTTTCAAGAGTGTTGAAGAAGATGCAAGTTCTCATTATTGATGAGGTAAGCATGGTATCAAACTTAATGCTTGCCTTTGTGCATTTAAGAATGCAGAAAATTCTAAAAAGAGACTATGACGTGTTATTTGGTGGAAAACATGTTATAGTTTTTGGGGATCTACTGCAGCTCACTCCAGTTAAAGGACAACCAGTGTTTAATACTGTGACACATGAGGACACGAAGAAGTCATTAGGAAGCATTGGTAATGCGAATATTTGGTCATTCTTTGAGTACAAAGAACTCACTACCAATATGAGGCAAGCAAATGATGAAGAATATGGAAGTATTCTGAAAGATATCAGAATTGGACTACTCACAGAAATTGGCAGAAAAGCATTACAGAGTCGGTTGCTACATAATTTATTTCCAAGTGAAGAAATAGTTGCAGAGAAAATATACAAGAACATTGCAGAAAAAAATACTGTAATCTGCTTAATGCCAACACTACGTGAATGCTCAATATTCAATGAGGAACTTTTGAAATTGGAAAAGGAAGAGATTAAGAAAATGGAAGCAGTGGACAAAATCCAACATGAAAGAATTACTATTACATTAACAGGCGAACTGAAAAATAAATTGGATTCTCTAGAGAAGAACATTTCGAAAACAGCCGGATTAGAAAAAAATCTATATCTTTGCATGAACTGTCGAGTATTTTTAAGGAGAAATTTGGATGTTGAAAAAGGTTTAGTGAATGGAGCTATGGGTAAAGTTGTGGGTTTTGTTAACTACCAGAAAAAAGAAGGAATTGAGTTTGTAAAAATAAAATTTGATCAGATTGAAGAGGTAAAAGACATTAGTCGTTGTTCAGTCCGTTTTTTGCTTGTGAAAGACTTATATGTACGTAGGAAGCAGTTTCCATTTTCTCTAGCATATGCTGTAACTATTCACAAGTGTCAAGGATTAACTGTTGATAGTGCATTTGTAAACATTGGATCTACTGTGTTCAAAGAAGGTATGGCATATGTTGCTTTGTCACGAGTGAAAACATTATCTGGTTTATTCATGATAGACTTTGATGACTCAAAAGTTAGTGCAGATGCAAATTGTGTAAAGGAGTAAAATAGATTAAGAAGAACCTATGCTCCTCATTTAGGTCAGTATCCTGTGTTGGAGAAACGTGTTGTTTGTCGGAAAAGGAGATTGAGAATTTCTGTAGTGAGGTTGTACAGAAGAGAAAACAAAAAGACAGTGATGTCATTGCAAGCAAAAAGAAAAAGGACAGTGTGGAAGAGGTTGTTGGTTGCCATTTTGAAAATAGCTCTGGTGTCAACTGCTACGCAAATGTAGTGCTGAATGTTGTATTTTATCTTGAAAGTTTGCAAGAGCAGATAATAGAAAATCATGAAAAAAGATTCTGTTCTGTGCTAAGTCTTCTTTACGAGAAGCTGATTGTTGATAAAGCTAAAATAGAAAATGCGAATGAAATTAGAAATCTATTAGATGTTTGTTCAGGACGAACACAGTTTTCTCAAAATGTCCAGCAAGATGCACAGGAATTCTTGATGTACATCCTTTTGGTACTTGAAGATGAAGGGGTAGAAATAGAAAATATGTTTGGTCTCTCTTATAAATGGGAACATAGTTGTGAAAACTGTTTCTACACATGCAGCTCTAATGTTGATTCTGAAAGGTTTATCTATTTAACATTGCCAGAGACTAAATCAGTGACTTTTAGTAAATTAGTTAAAGATGCCAATCACAACATGGAATGTTCTAAATGTAAATCAGACATGTTTTCAACGTTATTTTTAAAGAAATATGGACAGTATGTAATTTTAATGATGCAACGTTGTAGAGCTGATGGAACAAAATTGGACACTTTAATAAAGAAATTTACAGGACAGCAATTATCAATTTCTGGCAAAACTTTTGTCACAGTTGCAATCATTTTCCATGAAGGGCCTTTTGTAACTTCTGGTCATTACACAGTTTTTCTTAAATGTGAAAAAGGCTGGACACTGTGTAATGATTCTCAATTGGTTTTCAAGCAACGTTTGCCTTTTGATTTACCAAATTCCTATTTAATTTTTCTGAAACCAAAATTTTAGACAGAAATTGCAACATCTGTACAAAACATTAATACAATTTAATTGGATTACCATTGGAAATGTCATCAAAAAATATTTTAAAAATTTCCATTTGGCCTAAAGGAAAGGTAATAATTGCATTGTGGACTTCTTTGACACAAATTATTTTGGTGATTATGCTTATGCAACAGAATTTTCAGACGATATTTACTGAAATTAGTTATTGTTCTTACGTGAGATTTATATTGCAAATGTTTCATTTCTATTACGGTATGTTTTAGTGAGAAGAGATTCTGGGCTTTTTTTAAACAATCTTTCTGATTGTTTTTTTTTTGCCCGCTGTTAAGTGATGAATGCAATTGCTTTTACGATTTACAGTAAAATGCAATATATTCTGAAAACAGCAAAAAAAGGGCAAAAAAATGTTTGTTGAAATATGAAAATATGTGCACTGTATTCTAAAATGTATTGTTAAATATTAATACCTTTTTCTTTTTTTACAGATTGAGAAAGGAAAAATATGAAAAATAAACTTCTTTATAGAAAGTTAAATAAATCACTTATTTTTCTTAAAATTATTTGTATTGTCAGGTAAGTGTGAAATTTCTGAAATTATCACACATTTACTTTAATGCTCACTTTTTTTCACTACTCTTCTCTATGCTTTTCTCATTTTTGTAGTGGTCCCTCATGGACCTTGTAGGGTGATTAAAACATTTTTGTTTTAAAAAAAAATTTAAAAAAATTGCGCGTACCGTACGCGCACGGTAAAAAAAAAAATTTAAAAAAATCATTTAAAAAATGTTAAAAAAAAGTTAAGAGGTAAGGTTGGCTCTTAAAAGAACCGTTGTGTTCATAAAGGGAAAGAGGAAAGAAAGAATGGGAATACTAACAAGGACCACAGATGTGCTGGTCTATTCTATTGTTTATGAGGGGAACACTGGTCTCCGCATAAACAATAAGGCCATGACATGTTGTGCACCTCATTGCAACCCTCCCAAAACGAGGGTTTATATCCAGAGGAGCAGAAAAGGGTGATGCTCCCACCGCAGAGGAAGGGCTCGGCTGAGCTGCCGAAGATGTACTCGGCTGAGCTTCTGCAGGTGTGCTCGGGTGACTTACTGGAGATGTTTCTCCAGTATATCGAGCATAAGTCCTAGGATGTTTATCCTTAATGTGTCTAACCAGAGAGTGATTTCCAAAGGAATACTTCTTCCTTGGATTCCCTCTAGATAAGACACGCTCACAAAGTGAGCAGGTGACTAAAGGAGCATTTACCTTTTTCTGCCCCTCTGGATAGGTGAAATATTCCCATACAAAAGAAGTCTTTTGTTTCCTCCTTCTCTCTCTGATGATGCTGCTACCAGGCTCACTCTCAGAAGAGGACTGCTGTTCTGCCATCGTATCACAAAGACAACTCAGCTCCTTCTCCTAAGGGATCACAAGCAGAAATGAGGGGAATGGGTTTGGTGTAGGAAGGTTCTAGAACTGAAAGTAGTTTAAACCAATCAAAAGTGTTGTTTCTTGATCACATGACCAACCGTGTGCGTACGTTACGCTTACGAAGCGCTTACGGTAAAAGTACGCATGCGCGTATAAAAGACACGCGCACGCGCGCATGCGCATAACAGGCACGCTCGAACACTTCCGCGTAATGTGCGCGCGCGCGTACGCGTGTAACGTATGCGCTTACACGTCGCGTACGTAGTACGGACGTCTACGCAAATTGCGTAACCATACGCAAACAGAGTAGAAATATTACGTACATAAAGCAAAACGTGCGCTTACGGTAAGCTTACCGTACGCGCACGAAAAAAAAAAAAAAAAAGAAATTTGTAAAAAAGATTCACTATGTTATACTACTATATCTTACCTGTTTTTTTAAAAAAAGGAAAAAAATTATATATTGCAGAATGCATTAAATTTTACCATAGTGTTTAAAGGGAATAAAAAGTAAAAAAAATCAAAATGTAAAAAACCTTGCAAAGATAAAAAAATAAAAATGTTTCACACACGTTAAAAATAAGAATTAGCATTTAAAAAACCATACAAATTCACTGAAAAAACCATGGGTTTCACACACGTTATATTTAGGAATTAGCATTTAAAAAACCTTGCAAATTCAGTGAGAAAACCATAGGTTTCACAGACGTTATAGTTAGCTGGACATTTCACTCGTAAAAAACCAATGAAATTCCCCCCTTATAGTTAGTTAAGCTAACTATAACTCGCGCACCCGCAATCCACTGCTGATGATGTCACATATAACATCACTCATGACATGGTCACTGACACCACTCATGACATCACTGATGACATCTCAAATGACATCACTGATGACATCACTGATGACATCATCCTTGTAATAGAGTGGCAGTCCTCCTCTCACCGTAAAATAACAATTAATAAACACATTAAAAAATAGAGACTAAAAAATAAAAAAAAATTGGAAATTCCAATACCAGTTTCAACAATCTCTTCTGTAATTCTAAGATCCACATACACATCCACTCATTCACCAACAGTCCTATACAGTCACTCATACATGTACTCACTCATATGTACTTATACACATATACATCCTTCTACACAATGACACTCATCCATAGAGTTACTCACACACATAGTCACTCATGCTAATAAAGAATCAAACATACATTTACTTGCATATACAGTTAGACACACACCACCACACTTACTTCTACGGAAACTTACTCATACTTAGTCTTTTAAACAATCACTTATAGAAACACATACTTATTCATACAGGAACTCTTCCAATGTCTCACTCTCACATATACTCACTTATATACACCAATAGTCACATATACTAGTTTAAAACATAAGTAGTTACTCTTAGAGACACTATTGAGACAGTCATTCACTCACTAATACACCCATACACACACTCATCCACCCATACAGTCCTGCACACATGCTGTCTTCAACACATACAGTGAGTCAATCATTCATGCACCTATGCACTACGTAATACCCCCACCGAACCATGCAGACACTCAGACTGATACTCAAAAAAACAACTAATAACCTATATAGACACCCATGTACCTACTCACCAACCCATGCAGCCACTTATACACAAAGTGAGAGACTGATACAGATATTTACATATTAAAACATTACTCACTAAGCCATGTATTCACTTTGATACACTTTATCAATCAGTTACTGTTGGAAAACCACTCCCACACTAGAAAGGGTGGTGGTGGTCTTCCGGACACACTGTGGTAGCTTGGCTCGGGTGGTCAGGAAACAGGCGCAGTGCTAAGCATACAATATACCCATACAATAACCATGCGTGCATCCGTTCCAAAAACGACTCTACACCGTAAAAATTATGAAAATATGTTTCTTTATCTTTTTCTCTTAGTTGCTGATTGGAAAAATAAATAAGTCAATCACAATATACAAGTTTCAATTAGTGCAGGTCAAATAAATATTGGCTGTTTGATGAAATAAATAGGGGTGATCATAAATAACAGGGCATAAATACAAGTGCAATATATACAGACAATTAAATACTTTGAGGCAATAAATACTGTACCAATAAATATTGTACACCATCAGCTCCTGTGGACCTATAAATATAGTGAAGCAATAAATAGGTAAAAATTCAATAAATACAGTACCCCCAATAAATAATTAAAAGTATACAGCAACACTCATGTAATCAGATGACACTTCAATTCTTAAGGGCTGATTTGGCCCAGGCACAGCTTGTAGGGTTGTGGAAGGCTTGAGGGGGGCTACTCCCTGGCTGGGACAAGGCTGAGGCCTAAACTGAGGTAGATCAAAGGGGGGAATACCAGTGCCCTGGCTTTCTCTCTCCACACAACCTCTCTAGGTTAGTCCCAGTTCACCCCAGGCACAGTCAGGTTGGTTTCAGCACCTCCCTAGCCCCTTAGAGTAGTCTCTCAGGTCTCCACAGGGCCTTAGGCGCCCTCTACTCCACTTACTGCCCTTTTTCTGATGTTCCGACGCCGCTGGAGTCGTGTCGATGCCGTGAGGCGGTTCCGGTTCGGTCTCGGCGGCCTCGGCACAATGTCAGTTCTTTGACGACGCCGGCAGGCGGTTCCGGTCCGATGTCGGTGGCCTCGGTTCAATCTCGACCTCCGATTCGACGGCGTCGGGCAGTCTCTTCACGATGTCGACTTCGGGCGGCTCCGGTCCGATGGCGCTCTCGGCTCCGATGACGTCGGCCGGCCTGGCCTCGATGTCGACTTCCGGCGACTCCGGGGTGCGATCCTCACCCCCGACCTCCGGTGCTCCTCCTCACAGGCTCCGGGCGACTCCGGAGTGCGATCCTCACTCCCGACCTCCGGTTCACCTCTACCTCGGTCTCCGACGACTCCGGAGGGCGGACTTCACTTCTCCGATGACGCCGCTCGCTCGACCTCGGTTCACTTCCTCCCCGACCTCTGGTATTCCTCACGACCTCCGTCGGCGCCCTCTCACGACCTCAGGCGGCTCCGGGTACGACGTCTGCTACTTCAGTCAGCGCCGCTTCTCCACCTCGGGCTCCAGGTCTTCAGGCTACTCGACGCCGGACTCCAGGGAAACCAGTTCTCAGGTCAGAATCTTGCTGCTTTCTTGGTTCTAAGGCCTGTTCCTGCTGTCCAGGTCCTTAGGATAAGTTTCTTCTGTCTTCTTCCCACACAGGGCTATAGGCTGGGATCCATCAGTAGGGACAAGTATCAAGGGTGGGTTTATGGACCCCACTCCAGGCACAAGTTTCCACCCCTGCTGCTTCACTCCTTCCTCCTTCACTGTTGTGCTCCTCTCTCTTCACCAGTCAGGTGCCAACTGCCAGCTCCAACTGCCAACTGCCTCTCTTATCCTCCCAACATTCTAAACGGTCTCCAACTGTCACAGAGTTCTGGAATCTCCTGGAATGTTCTGGAAGGTGCTGGTAGGTTCCAGTGGATGCTGGTGATGTCACAGGTGGCCACCATTTTGTGCTCCAGGCCCTCAGACAGAAGTTTCAGGGGTAGCTAAAATGGCTCCCTGAATCTGTAGCAACACGAAAAAGTCTGGTGGTTCCCAAAAAGGAAAAATTCAAACAGGGTTTGAGGCAAAAGTGGGACAAAATAAATAATGATGAGGAGGGACCACCCAAAGGGCTGACAGGTCTAACACGCGTCCCCCCCAGCTGAAAGTGGGGAGAGCTACCCAACCCCTTGGGAGTTCTCATCACTAAGGCGGAAATACCTTGAGAGACCGTCTGCATTGGCGTGGTCCACTCCAGGCCGATGTTCCACCTGAAAGTCCATCCCCTGTAGGGAAATAGACCACCTCAACAACTTGGGATTCTCCCCCTTCATCTGCATCAGCCAACGAAGGGGTCGGTGGTCGGTCTGAACTAGGAAGTGCGAGCCAAACAGGTATGGCCGCAACTTCTTCAGAGCCCATACCACTGCAAAGGCTTCACGCTCTATTGCACTCCACTTCTGTTCCCTGGGAAGTAGTCTCCGGGATAGGAAGACCACGGGTTGATCCAGACCCTCTTCGTTGAGTTGCGATAACACTGCCCCAATGCCATGTTCTGATGCATCTGTCTGGACAATGAACTTCTTGGAAAAGTCTGGGGCCCTTAAGACCGGGGCCTCGCACATGGCTTTCTTCAATTTCTCAAAGGCTTGCTGACAAGCCTCCGTCCAGACTACCCGTCGAGGTTGTTTCTTGGACGTGAGCTCCGTGAGAGGGGCTACGATGGTACCGTACCCCTTCACGAAGCGGCGATAGTATCCCGTGAGGCCCAAAAATGCTCGGACCTCAGTCTGTGTCTTGGGGGGTTCCCAGGCCATGATGGCCTCGATCTTCGCCTGGAGGGGTTGCACCGTTCCCCTACCCACCAAGTGTCCAAGGTACACTACCGACCCCTGCCCGATCTGGCACTTGCTGGCCTTGATCGTCAATCCAGCTTGTCTCAGGGCCTGGAGAACAGCTTGCAGGTGACGCAAGTGATCCTCCCAGCTGTTACTGAAGACGGCTATGTCATCCAGATAAGCAGCAGAGAAACTCTCCATTCCGGTGAGGATCTGGTTTACCAGGCGCTGGAACGTGGCAGGTGCGTTCTTGAGCCCAAAGGGCATCACACAGAACTGGTAGTGGCCATTGGGCGTGGAGAAGGCTGACCTTTCCCTTGCTCCATCAGTCAAAGAGATCTGCCAGTACCCCGAAGTAAGGTCAAAGGTACTTAGATATTGGGCAGCTCCCAGCCGGTCAATCAATTCATCCGCCCTAGGGATCGGATGAGCATCAGTTTTTGTCACTGAATTCAGTCCCCGGTAGTCCACACAGAACCTCAGTTCTGGTTGGGCACCCGGTGGTGCAGCTTTTGGTACTAACACCACCGGACTGGACCAGGGGCTGCTAGAAGGTTCAATCACTCCTAGCTCCAGCATCTTAGTGACCTCACTATGAATGCTGACCTTCACCTTGTCTGACATCCGGTAGATCTTGGACTTCACAGGTGGGCTGTCTCCTGTGGCCACGTCATGGACGCACAGGTGAGTCCTACCCGGGACAAGGGAGAACAATGAAGAGTACTGCCCCAGGACCTGGCGACAGTCCTCCTGCTGTTCAGGAGTTAGAGATGGGGAGAGAATCACTCCCTCCACCGACCCATCCTTTTCTTGAGACGCAAACAGATCAGGGAGAGGCTCGCTTTCCACGTCCTCTCCTCCGTCAGTCACCATCATCAAGATGACTTCGGGCCTCTCGTGGTGGGGTTTGAGGCGGTTGGCATGCAGCACCCGCAGGGGCTGACGAGGGGTCTTCAGGTCCACCAGGTAGGTAGCCTTACCCTTCTTCTCCAACACCTCAAAGGGTCCTGACCAGCGATCCTGGAGGGCACTAAGCTCTCCTGGTTCGATCACCCACACCTTCTGGCCAGGCTCCAACTCCACCGGGTGAGCGTTGTGGTCATACCACGCCTTCATCACTGCTTGGCTGGCTTCCAAGTTGTCAGAAGCTTGCTTCCACAACTTAGCCATTTGGCTCCGGAAGGCCAGCATGTAGCTCACCACATCCTGGGGAAGCTTTCTGGGAGTTCTTTCCCATCCGTCTCTCACCAGGTTGAGAGGTCCACGTACAGGGTGCCCATACAGAAGCTCGAAGGGGCTGAAGCCCACTCCCTTCTGTGGCACTTCCCTGTAGGAAAAAAGTAAACAGGGTAGGAGGACGTCCCATTTCCTCCGCAGGCTTTCAGGCAGACTTCTGATCATGCCTTTTAAGGTTTTGTTAAACCTTTCCACCAGACCATTGGTCTGGGGGTGGTAAGGAGTCGTGAACCGGTAGGTCACTCCACACTCCTTCCACATTGCCCGCATATATGCTGACATGAAGTTGGTCCCCCTGTCGGACACAACTTCCTTGGGAAAACCCACTCGGGTAAAGATTCCCATCAGGGCCCTAGCCACAACAGGTGCTGTTATGGTCCTCAGAGGTATTGCCTCTGGGTACCGTGTGGCATGATCCACCAGAACCAGGATAAACCTGTGACCAGCTGTAGTTGGTGGATCTAATGGACCCACAATGTCGATGCCCACCCTTTCAAAGGGGGTGCTAACGACAGGAAGTGGTTCCAGGGGAGCTTTCAGCTTCACCCCTGTTTTCCCACTGGCTTGGCAAGACACACATGTCCGGCAGTAGGTATCGGACGTCACTTTCATCTGAGGCCAATAAAAGTGTGGGACAAGACGGGCGAAGGTCTTGTCTTGCCCCAGGTGTCCTGCCAATGGTATCTCGTGAGCCAACTCCAAAAGGAAGGCTCGATAACGTTGAGGAACTACCAAGGCTCGTGACGATCCATGTAGGGGTGCCTTGGGTTCACTGTAGAGGAGGCCATCCTCCCAGTAAACACTGTAGTTCCCTTCAACGTTCCCTGCTGCCTGGGCTTCGGCCTGTCGCCTCAGCCCCTCAAGGGTAGGGCACTCCCTCTGGCCCTGGCAGAATTCCTCCCTGGACGGGCCTCCCTCCACGTGCCACTCGGCCGGGATGGGTAAGTCCTCCAGGTTGGTAACGTCCCCCTCCGCAGACTCCTGGCCCACCACCTCCGGTGGCCTATCCGTCCTACGGGGTGGAGACGCCGAGGCAGGCTCCTCCTGTCCTCGGTTCTTCCCTTGACTGGCAGCTGGCTGGGCCTTTGTTCCAGGCTCCAGCCGGAATGAACTCCCTCTTCGGGTAGTCTCGGACCTTGTGCTAACACAGGCCCAGTCAGGTGTACCCAGCATCTCGGTGTGAGTCCGGTATTCCACCTCCTTCCAAGCGTTGTGCTCCATGTCATTGCCCAGCAGACAATCGACTGGCACGGCAGGGCTTACGGCAACTCGAAGTGAACCTGCAACCCCCCCCATTCAAAGGGAACCTCGGCCACGGGATAGTGACCTGTTCTGCCGTCAGCCATCGCGGCTGGGTGGAGTACATCGGGGATTACCTGCTCTGGAGACACCAGCTGGCTACGCACCATAGTCATACTGGCTCCTGTGTCTCTCAGAGCCTCCCCTCTTTGGCCGTTGATGGTGATCCACTGCCCATACTTTGCGGTATTTGCGGGCACCTGGATCTTAGGAACCATCTCCCGTTCTCCCAGGGACACTAAAGTGACACCCGCCCACTCCCTTCCCTTAGTTAAGGGCATCTCCTCCCCGAGCACTACACTAGCTACTCCGGGGGGCTTTCCTCCAGTGGGAGGGGGTGATCGTTTCTGACACTTCGGATCTCCTTTATAGTGTCCAACGCCACCGCACTCGTAGCAATGGACAACCCTTGGCTGCTGACTCTGGCCAGGATTAGGGTTTCTGGGTGGGTTAGCCTTAGAGGTGAATCCTGTTCCCTTCCCTTGGAAGTTATTTTGGGGGCCTTTGGAGAACTCCTTTTTCTTTTCCCCTCCCTCTTTCTTCTGGGGGGCGCCCTGTCCGGCCTTTTGAGTATCCCCTCCAGTCCCCCTTGTGGACACCCGGGTACTAGCCCAAATGTCCGCCTCCTCAGCAAGCTTCCGGGGACTGGTCAGCTTGCTATCCACCAGGTGTTGCCGCAGTTCAGGGAAACATTTCTCGAGTAGGTGTTCCTTCAGTACTAGGTCAAACAGCTCCTCGTAGTTCCTTACTTCACTGCCCTGAATCCAACCTTCCAGTGCCTTCTTTGCATAGTCCAGGAAGTCCACCCAATTCTGTGTGCCCAGTTTGTGACTACCCCTGAACTTCTGTCTGTACTTTTCAGGTGTTAGTCCAAACTTTCTGATGAGCGCCAGTTTCATGGTGGGGTAGTGGGTCTGCTCATCCTCTTCGAGGGCCAATAAAGCATCCCTACCAGCTGGAGGCATGTACCTATACAATCCTCCTCCCCAATACTTCACTGGAACCCCATGGGCCCTCAACGAGACCTCATAGGCTGCTAGCCACTTGGCGATGTCGTCACCCGCCCCATAGCTAGCTACTATGTCCTTTGGCAGGTAAGGTTTGGATTCCCTGGTGATTTCTTGGTCTTTGCTGCCACCATTAGGAACAGTTGGTGCCCCAATTCTTAAGATCTGAAGCTCTATCTCTTTCAGTCTTATCTCATGAGCCATCCTCTCTTTCTCCGTCTCATGAGCCAACCTCTGTTCCTCCTTCTCCTTCTCCAGCTTTGCTAAATCCCATGTGAGCTGTCTTTTCTCTCTCCGATCTGCTAACTCCACGCTGGATAAGCCCCCGCTAGAGACAGTGCTGCCCTTCCTAGAAAGTGTCCTGGGCCCTGCTGACAGGTTCCCCACCTCAGGTTGGTACATCTCAGCCCCCTCGGGGTCAGGCTCTCCATCCCTGTCTTCCTCCTCAGCCTTGCTTTCTCGGCGTGCCTCCCCCCAAGCCCTTAAGCTGGTCTGGAGTGCACCCTTCTTTGCTCCTGGGGGACAGTACACCCCCTCCCGCTGGCAAAACTCCCTGAGTTGGGCCACAGTGTACGTTTCTAGATTCTCTAGTACAAACTCCATCTTGCCCACTCAGGTTAGAGGACAGGTTTTGTGCAGTAGCAATGTAGGGGGGTACCTTTAATAATACCTCCTCCCACCACCAGAGTAAATTTGGAAAAAAACAAAAACCCACAATTAGGAAGGCCGCTGTGAGAAAACTCCCGGTGTAGGCCTATGGACTACCCACAGTTATTGTTGAGTATATGTAGGCACAGCTCTATCCCACCACTGAACACCAATTTATGTTGGAAAACCACTCCCACACTAGAAAGGGTGGTGGTGGTCTTCCGGACACACTGTGGTAGCTTGGCTCGGGTGGTCAGGAAACAGGCGCAGTGCTAAGCATACAATATACCCATACAATAACCATGCGTGCATCCGTTCCAAAAACGACTCTACACCGTAAAAATTATGAAAATATGTTTCTTTATCTTTTTCTCTTAGTTGCTGATTGGAAAAATAAATAAGTCAATCACAATATACAAGTTTCAATTAGTGCAGGTCAAATAAATATTGGCTGTTTGATGAAATAAATAGGGGTGATCATAAATAACAGGGCATAAATACAAGTGCAATATATACAGACAATTAAATACTTTGAGGCAATAAATACTGTACCAATAAATATTGTACACCATCAGGTCCTGTGGACCTATAAATATAGTGAAGCAATAAATAGGTAAAAATTCAATAAATACAGTACCCCCAATAAATAATTAAAAGTATACAGCAACACTCATGTAATCAGATGACACTTCAATTCTTAAGGGCTGATTTGGCCCAGGCACAGCTTGTAGGGTTGTGGAAGGCTTGAGGGGGGCTACTCCCTGGCTGGGACAAGGCTGAGGCCTAAACTGAGGTAGATCAAAGGGGGGAATACCAGTGCCCTGGCTTTCTCTCTCCACACAACCTCTCTAGGTTAGTCCCAGTTCACCCCAGGCACAGTCAGGTTGGTTTCAGCACCTCCCTAGCCCCTTAGAGTAGTCTCTCAGGTCTCCACAGGGCCTTAGGCGCCCTCTACTCCACTTACTGCCCTTTTTCTGATGTTCCGACGCCGCTGGAGTCGTGTCGATGCCGTGAGGCGGTTCCGGTTCGGTCTCGGCGGCCTCGGCACAATGTCAGTTCTTTGACGACGCCGGCAGGCGGTTCCGGTCCGATGTCGGTGGCCTCGGTTCGATCTCGACCTCCGATTCGACGGCGTCGGGCAGTCTCTTCACGATGTCGACTTCGGGCGGCTCCGGTCCGATGGCGCTCTCGGCTCCGATGACGTCGGCCGGCCTGGCCTCGATGTCGACTTCCGGGGTGCGATCCTCACCCCCGACCTCCGGTGCTCCTCCTCACAGGCTCCGGGCGACTCCGGAGTGCGATCCTCACTCCCGACCTCCGGTTCACCTCTACCTCGGTCTCCGACGACTCCGGAGGGCGGACTTCACTTCTCCGATGACGCCGCTCGCTCGACCTCGGTTCACTTCCTCCCCGACCTCTGGTATTCCTCACGACCTCCGTCGGCGCCCTCTCACGACCTCAGGCGGCTCCGGGTACGACGTCTGCTACTTCAGTCAGCGCCGCTTCTCCACCTCGGGCTCCAGGTCTTCAGGCTACTCGACGCCGGACTCCAGGGAAACCAGTTCTCAGGTCAGAATCTTGCTGCTTTCTTGGTTCTAAGGCCTGTTCCTGCTGTCCAGGTCCTTAGGATAAGTTTCTTCTGTCTTCTTCCCACACAGGGCTATAGGCTGGGATCCATCAGTAGGGACAAGTATCAAGGGTGGGTTTATGGACCCCACTCCAGGCACAAGTTTCCACCCCTGCTGCTTCACTCCTTCCTCCTTCACTGTTGTGCTCCTCTCTCTTCACCAGTCAGGTGCCAACTGCCAGCTCCAACTGCCAACTGCCTCTCTTATCCTCCCAACATTCTAAACGGTCTCCAACTGTCACAGAGTTCTGGAATCTCCTGGAATGTTCTGGAAGGTGCTGGTAGGTTCCAGTGGATGCTGGTGATGTCACAGGTGGCCACCATTTTGTGCTCCAGGCCCTCAGACAGAAGTTTCAGGGGTAGCTAAAATGGCTCCCTGAATCTGTAGCAACACGAAAAAGTCTGGTGGTTCCCAAAAAGGAAAAATTCAAACAGGGTTTGAGGCAAAAGTGGGACAAAATAAATAATGATGAGGAGGGACCACCCAAAGGGCTGACAGGTCTAACAGTTACACAATAAATTATTCCAAAAAAAAAACCATCCATTTAGACACTTATATACCCATTTATTCTTCCATCGACCTACAGATATACATATATAAAACATATGTAATTTTCAGAAAAACACACATTCACTGAATGATGTCATCAGTGATTTCATCAGTGATGTCATTTGAGATGTCATCAGTGATGTCATGAGTGATGTCAGTGACCATGTCATGAGTGATGTTATATGTGACGTCATCAGCAGTGGATTGCGGGTGCGCGAGTTATAGTTAGCTTAACTAACTATAACAGGAGAATTTCATTGGTTTTTTACGAGTGAAATGTCCAGCTAACTATAACGTGTGTGAAACCTATGGTTTTTTCACTGAATTTGCAAGGTTTTTTAAATGCTAATTCCTAACTATAACGTGTGTGAAACCCATGGTTTTTTCAGTGAATATATATATATATATATATATATATATATATATATCCAAATACCACTCCAAAGCGCTTCTCGGCACCACGAAAGAGAGACGGACACCTTCTTCTTTGTTTGAAACTGCAGCCGCAGTGACGAATTTATTTAAATCATAGATTCAGTGCATATGAAACGGGAAGACGCGTTTCGGCCAACTGGGTGGCCTTGCTCACATGATTGCGTTGCAAAGGAGTGACGTATTTATACAAACCAGAAAAAAAGGGGGGTAACTTTGCTTTCATTACTATTGGTTAATGTCTGTCAACATAATCATAGACATAGTAAAAACACCTCCCGTATCAAATGGTTGTTGTTGACTCATTACATTCATTGAAATGGTGACTCCAATACTTATCTCTGTGCTAATACATAAACAACATTTCATAGATACAATAGTATTTTTATGTTTCTATTCTTGTGGTCGGAAAAACAAAATTGAAAATAAAGATTGAAAAAGCAATATGGCCTTAGGGTTCAATCTGGAAAATTCCTCCTGAGACAATGCTTGAAGGCTATCGCTGTGAATACATAGCAGAACCTACAGCATTACATATTGACATTGGATATTCATATTTTTTTAGTACGATAACCATATTAAATTCAAAGTACAAATACTTGATGGAAACAACTTATTTTCCGAAACCACTGAGTGAAACTTATCTATATAATTCATTAGTAACAAGCACAGAGCCTATTAGAACGTATCATATTTTTTGTTTTTTGTTTTATATTTGTGCTGTGCAAAATATGGAGAAACCAAAAAAGTGCTAACCGTGTAAAGTGCAATATGTTTATAAAAACCCAAAACAATTAATTGGGCATGTATCAATAAAGTTCCCTTAACCCAGTTATGTAAAAAGCTATTGTGTGTTTTTATTGGTATATAGTGAGATAAAGTCAGCGGACTGCTCTACTGCAACACAGCCCTAAAAGTTGGATCATACAGATATAGTAGTTTATATATAAAGATAACATTTGGGAAGCCAAAAGACCAAAAAAACAAAAAAAAACATTAGACTGGCTAAGGTTACAAAACGTTCCCTACAGAAAAACTGGATCAAAATGTACGGTAATTTGTGACAATGAGTCTAGATGTTTGACGGGACAATTATAGAAAATGAAACAAATCTTCACACAGATTCAAACCTCTCGGAGCCTTAGAATCAAGTTCCATTATATATTTAGTTTCTAATTGCCTTAGTTGCTTTTCGCGGTTTCCCCCACGTTTTTTCAAGGGGACATTATCAATAACAAAGTATTGCAGAACATTGAGATTATTGCCATGTTCTGACTTTATATGACGGGCCACAGGATAGGAAGGATCGGAATTCACTATGGCTCGTAAGTGCTGCAAAATGCGCACATAAACCTGCAACTTTGTGCTACCGACGTAGCGTAATCCACAAACACATTGTAAAATGTACACAGCATAATCTGTCCGGCATGTAAAATGCCCTCTGATATTGATAGACTCATCAGAAAATGGAGTACAGTAGGATTTGGTGTTAATGCCAAATTTGCATGCCCTACATGTGCTGCATTTAAAAAAAACCTTTTTAGGGGATAACCAGATGCTCTTAGTATCTAGTTCTGGACTAGTTTTAACTAAGTCACTCCGCATGGAATGTGCCCTGCGGTAAGTGAAATTCGGCTGTGTAGGCAAAGTTTGTGAAAGCACCATGTCAGTTAAAACAATGGGCCATTGAGATTTGATAATGGAACGGATTGTATTGGCCTGTCTACTGTATGTTGAAACAAATCGACAAATTGTTTTGTCTTGATTGACATTATTGGTGTTGTTACATTTCATGCTAGGTGGACCCAAGATGTTGGTGTTAGGGCTAGGTGTGGTAAATAGTAGGGTTTGTCTCTCTTTACTGTTTGCCTTGCTTAAAGCTTTCTCTAGTTTGTTGGCTTGATATCCTCTCTGTAGAAACCTGATTTTGGCTGCTTCCTGAGCTATAAGTAGTTTTTCTTCATTGCTACAGGCTCTACGTATTCTCAAGAATTCCCCGTAGGGGAGACTGGATATAGTGTGCTGCGGGTGAAAGCTAGTGGCGTGGAGCAAGGTGTTGCCCGCTGTTGGCTTCCTGTATAGGCATGTCTCAATAGAGTTGTTATGGATATAGACAGTAACATCCAAAAAATTAACTGTCACTGGGTCTATATGAGAAGTAAAGTTAAGGTTTAAGTCATTGCAGTTAATAGCTCCTACAAAATCTTCAGCTTGTTGTGATGTACCGTCCCAAATGATGAATATATCATCTATATATCTCCACATTGTAATAACATGTTGATCACACAGATCCCTGTGTACGCCCATGAGGACATGCTCCTCCCACCAGCCCACATGTAAACATGCGTAGCTGGGAGAGAAGCATGCCCCCATCGCCACACCTTGTTTTTGTCTATAAATCAGACCATCGAACATGAACATGTTGTTGTGTAAACACCAATGTATCATCTTTAGAAGGATTTCATTGTGTCTATACATGGAAATACAGCGTTTCTTCAAAAAATAATCAACTGCAGACAGTCCATCATGATGCCTAATGCTGGTATATAGAGATGAAATATCTAAGGTCATCAACAAATAATCCCCCGACCATTGGATGGAATTAAGTTTAGACAAAAAGTCCTTGGTGTCTCTGAGATATGTAGGCAAACCAACAACATGTTCCTGAAGATAATAATCCACATAGCGTGAAGTGTTCTCAAAAATACTATCTTTGGCTGAAATAATAGGCCGACCTGGCACTGGATCTACCTGTTTGTGTATTTTTGGTATTAAATAGAATGTAGGTAGAACAGGAAAATCTTTATACAGAAAGTTCATTTCATCCTTTGTAATCAGACCCTCTCTTTTCCAACTATTAAGGTCTTCTTTAAAGTCTTTGTTGATTTTTCTAAAGTTTGCAGCATTGGAACGTTCATAGCACTCTACATCATTGATGTGTCTGTATGCTTCTTCTCTATATTGTTTTTTGCCCCACAGGACGATATTGCCTCCTTTGTCTGCATTGTTAATGACAACCGACGAGTTGGATTTTAATTTTTCCATGAGTTGGAAATAGCCTTGATTCTTTTTTGAATAGATTTTTGATTTAGTTTTTTTGGTTTTGACATAAAGTTTTTTAAGTTCGTCGGTAATGCGTTCATGAAAAATATCTAGCGCATCACAAGGCATGATGGGAACAAAAGTAGAAGGTGCCCTGAACGGACTATTGCCAGGAGCTGCTAAATTTATACCTTCAGCATTAGCGATTTCTTGTGTATTCTGTGGTACTTGCATACTGCCAGTTGATTCATGTAGCAAAGAGTGAAGTGTGGACAAAGTGGGAAGTTCTTGAATGGTTAATACAGATTGAGTTACTTCGGTCGTTTTTTGTGGCTCTGTTTTTCCATGATTTTTGATGGTGTAGAATTTAGATAGTTTCAGTTTGCGTATGAACTTGTATACGTCGACCCTAGTTTCTACATAATTGAAATTGCTCTCAGGGCAGTAGCTCAATCCTAACGAGAGCAGTTGTTTTTCGGCTAGGTTGAGTTGGATGTCGGTAAGATTAACAATGGTTTGATCGAGCGCTTCAGGTGTTAATGCCAGTTTTTCCTTCTCCTCTGCTGCCCTCTGCCTTTTGCGTTTGTTGCATTTCCGCCTTTCGCGCCTTCGCCGATTTCTGTTGTTGCATTTGGCTGATTTGTATTTCTCGGTCGTAAGGACATTTTCCGCTGTTCCCTGATAAAATCCATTTCTTCAACTAGAGATAAGGGCCCCAAGTTATTTCTGTTGTTGCCATCCGTAAAGCCACTTCAATCCGAATCCGAATCACTAAGTGCATTGCTGATGTCAGATGTCGACGACAAAAGGGTATCTGAAGTACTTGCCATATTTAGTGTTGGTCTGGGTGCTTGCACCATCCCCTTTTGTTTTTGTTTTTTGACATAGTCGTATTTTCGAGCAAACGTGAACACTTGGCCCTGTTCGTAATCATTCTTGTCTCTTGTGAATTTATATGCTTTTCTGGCCTTGATTATTGCTTCTTGTTTGTTTAATCGGGCAGACATATCTGTAATGCTTTTGTCAATAAAATCTTGGTTACTGGACATCCTGAGTTTTTCTTTTTCTTGTTGAATCCTTGTTATCTCGCTGATGTTGACATCCCTATCTATCTTAGCGTATTTCACTAGTAGAAAAACAAGGCGCATTGACGCTTCTAAATTGCTATCAGCCCATTCCTTAAGAAGTAACGGATTGAGGTTTTCGAAGCTGGGTGCCATCATGATTCTGAGTCCCCTAGGCACTCGTCCGACTTCGTTGTATTTTTCCAAAGATTTGATCTCCCACCATTTTGTGAGTTCACTTCGTTTGTGTTTTTCCAATGCTTTTAACAGGTTTTTTAAGTCAGATCCCTGTGATATCTCAACTGATGGCTGATTGCTGTTAGTAGTGATTTTGAGTCGATTGCTAAAGAGTTCATCCGCTGCTTTCTCTCTCTCTTGCAACGCCTCATCCGACATTGCACTGAATCGTTTGGCTATGATTATTTCACAACAATCGGGAAAATAAATGAAAAAGGTATTTCCCGTGGCTCTGCAGTTAACATGTACCTCCCCTCCTGCAATATATGGCAATCTATAGGCTCTCGACTTACTGTAACAGATCTGGAGCTTCATACGCGTCCTCCGACACGAAGTGAATGCCGTCACGGTCACAGGCGAGAAAGACGAAAACGCCGTTCAAAGCCAACGAGCAGGGGGCTGTCCTTCGAAAAGCTTCCGTAGAGCTGCCAATCCAAGGGCTTGAAACAAGAACAGCCAACTTCTGGGGAGGGGTCCGCCTTGGGAAAATCAAGCCAATCTTCCGCAGGTAAATCCAAATACCACTCCAAAGCGCTTCTCGGCACCATGAAAGAGAGACGGACACCTTCTTCTTTGTTTGAAACTGCAGCCGCAGTGACGAATTTATTTAAATCATAGATTCAGTGCATATGAAACGGGAAGACGCGTTTCGGCCAACTGGGTGGCCTTGCTCACATGATTGCGTTGCAAAGGAGTGACGTATTTATACAAACCAGAAAAAAAGGGAGGTAACTTTGCTTTCATTACTATTGGTTAATGTCTGTCAACATAATCATAGACATAGTAAAAACACCTCACGTATCAAATGGTTGTTGTTGACTCATTACATTCATTGAAATGGTGACTCCAATACTTATCTCTGTGCTAATACATAAACAACATTTCCTAGATACAATAGTATTTTTATGTTTCTATTCTTGTGGTCGGAAAAATAAAATTGAAAATAAAGATTGAAAAAGCAATATGGCCTTAGGGTTCAATCTGGAAAATTCCTCCTGAGACAATGCTTGAAGGCTATCGCTGTGAATACATAGCAGAACCTACAGCATTACATATTGACATTGGATATTCATATTTTTTTAGTACGATAACCATATTAAATTCAAATATATATATATATTTACCAAATGCTCCCCAAGAGACCCTGAGAAGCAGCAAGCGGCACACTCAAGCAGGTTCAATACTCCTTTAATATAATCCAGCAACACACGACCACTGGTTGCCTCCCAACGCGTTTCGACGATAGTCTTGTTCACGGGCATGGCAGATGCTGAAGACTGCTGTGAATCCCACAGGTGACTTAACTTGATGATATGCAAATGAATGACATAGTGCCCCAATGCATCCTGGTCATAGCAGTCCACAAAGTACAATCATAACCCTCCAATGGGTATATTTTAATGTGATGTGTGCGTTGGATTCTACGCAATTCCGGAGGCCAGCTTGTCCCATCAACAGGCCCAAAATCTGTTGGCCCGGACAGGCCCTGAACGCGGTAATCCGCGATGATGCGAGCAGCCTGTTTTTGAGTACAGCAGGCAGCCCGACATCCTTTTTAGGTGGTGCACACTTTTACTGGCACTGGGCTGTGCCGTACAATTATTTACCAAATGTTCCCCACGAGACCCTGGGAAGCAGCAAGCGGCACACTCAAGCAGGTTCAATACTCCTTTAATATAATCCAGCAACACACGACCACTGGTTGCCTCCCAATGCGTTTTGACGATAGTCTTGTTCACGGGCATGGCAAATGCTGAAGACTTCTGCGAATCCCACAGGTGACTTAACTTGATGATATGCAAATGAATGACATAGTGCCCCAATGCATCCTGGTCACAGCAGTCCACAAAGTACAATCATAACCCTCCATTGGGTATATTTTAATGTGATGTGTGCGTTGGAGTCTACGCAATTCCAATACCCTGGGAAGCAGAGGCAACCAGTGGTCTTGTGTTGCTGGATTATATTAAAGGACTATTGAACCTGCTTGAGTGTGCCGCTTGCTGCTTGCGGAATTGTCCAACAAACTAGAAAAATAAAAGCCAGTGAATGTGTCAGTTGTTGTATATAAATAAGTATACATAAGACTCAGTGATTGTATGAGTGACTGTATGGATAACTGTATACTTGTAATAGTGTTTTTATAACACACTAAGTATGAGTTATTATCTATATGAATAGATGAAGTGGGGTTTTTATAAGTGTATAGCTAAGTAAAAGTAAGTATGATCCATTGTTTGCATAAGTGAGTAGGATGACTTCATAAGTGATTAGGATGTGTGCTGGTGAGTCATGTCGATGTAGGTGTATAAGTATATTTGATAGTGTTCTATTGATCATTGACAGCATGTATGAGTGAATCTATAGGTAAGTGATTAGATGTGTGTATAGATCTAGGAATCACTGAGTGGGTGTTTAAAAACTTGTATTGGTGTGTCAATGGTTGTAAATCTGGCACTCTCTATTTTACAGTGAGTGATGAAAGGTTATACTAGTGTATGATGAGGTGTATCTGATTGTCACGTGGATGATGTCATCAGTAATGTCATTTGAGATGTCATCAGTGATGTCACTGACTATGTCGTGAATGATGTAATATGTGACATCATCAGCAGTGGATTGAGGGTGCGCGAGATGTAGTTAGTACAACTAACTATATCGGAGGAATTTCAATGGTTTTGTTGGAGTGAAATGTCCAGCTAACTATAACACCCCTAAAACCTATTGTTTTTTCCGTGAATTTCTAAGGTTTTTTAAATGCTAATTCCTAACTATATCAGGACTGAAACCTATGGTCTTTTCAGTGAATTTCAAAGGTTTTTTAAATGCTGAATCCTAACTATATCAGGCCTGAAACCTATGGTTTTTTCAGTGAATTTCAAAGGTTTTGTAAATGACAATTTTTTTTTTTTTTTTTTGTGAAACCTTTATTACAAAGTTCAAGAGATATACAAGTATGGGCCTACAACCTTCAGGCCGGCCGCTAGTAGACAGTGAGACCATAAAACACATTTATAAACACAAGCGGCAAGCAGTAAAAGTCCCACAGATCAAAAATATCATTTGCGGCTACATTGCCCAAACATCCCAAATGGCGGTTTCATTTTAAATGAAAAACGAAAAACAAACCCACAAGGCGGCAAAAGTCTAGGCAACATTATGTGCTCCCCTCGGGAGGGCTCTACCAACCTACAAGAATAGGAGGGGGGGAAGGGCAGGGGCAGAGACAAAGTGGTCACGATAACACAGAATCAAGAGAATGTGCAGACTAGGGAGACAGGGCCGCCGCCAATTCGGGCGTCAGTGGCGGGGTACAGATCCCGCCGCGATAGGAGTTCCAGGGGCCCCACACCTTTACCCATTTCCCAGGCTTACCTCTCGCCACATACACGACCTTTTCTCGGAACATACACCAATCGATATTTTCCTTCCATACCGAAATCGTGGGTGACCTCTGGGAGCCCCACAATTGTGCTATGTCACGCTTGGCCACCATATATCCCAATGTCACCCACCACGTTTGCGTCACCGTGTAATCAGTCGGCTCCCACACATTCAACAGACACCTCCTAGCCTCGGGGAACAGCGCAACATGCGTGAACGCTTGCAACACCGCATGCACACCACGCCAGAATCGAGTCACCTCCGGACATTCCCACAAAATGTGGAAGAAGGTCCCTAACAAGCCACACCCACGCTTACACATCCCATCCACCGCATATCCCATACGCATCAGGCCCGGTCCCGTAACATAGACCCTGTGGAGTATTTTGAGCTGGACGAAACGAAGGCGGGCCGGTATGGCCACCTCTTTCGGGGAGGCCACCGCAGATACCCAATCCTCGTCGTCCAGCTCCAATCCATCAGCGACCCATGCCTCACGAAGGGCGGCCAGCAGTCCCGAGCGATCGTTGATGAGCTTTTTATAGATCAATGAGATAGTGCCATCCGGTACATGCCCGTCTAGCACTCTATCTTCCAAAGGGGAGCACTCCGGGATGGACGCGACATCCGGGAACACGGAACACAACGCGTGACGAACCTGTACATACCGGAAGTACTCCCTGTCATGCAACTGGTATTCCGCTTTCAGCACATCAAACGTTTTAAATCCCCCCTTCGTCCAAAGATCGCCCACCCTGCTGATGCCAATCGTGTCCCACTTCTCGAAGCCTTTCGTCGTCCACAAACAACCCAGTCGCTCAGAAGCATACAATGGCGTCGCCCGGGTCAACCGATCCTTCCACCCCATCGCCGAGTTTGCCGCATGCCACACCCGTACCGCGACCCGTGTCGGACCCGTCAAACGTGCGTCGAGCGATCTAGAGTAGAGCGCACGATTGTAGTCGCCACCCGGCAACAACAATTTGTCCATTTCAAAAGCCGGATTAAGGGCGGGCCCATAAAGCCCGTGGTTTATCGCAGCCAGCTGGGAGGCCCAGTAATAACGTTTGATGTCGGGGAGGGCGACCCCCCCATCGTACCACGGGAGCGTCAGCTTCGCAAGGGCGATCCGCGGCCTCCCATCCCAAAACAGTTGGCGTTGCAGACCCTCCACCTCCCGAAAGTAACTAGCCGGAACGACATCCATCGTGTTTTGTAAGGCATATAAAAACCGTGGCAATGACATCATCTTAAACAGCGCCGCCCGGCCGAGCGGCGAGAGCGGCAAGCGCCTCCAACGCGCCACATCCGCCTTCAAACGTTGGAGGGGGGGGAGTAGGTTCTGTGTGTATCGGGCCGCAGAGTCCAGGGTAATAAAAATACCCAGATACTTAAATCCCTGTTGAGCAACCTGGATAGGACAACCCCGCGGGAGGATAGGAGCCTCCCCTGAGAGGACATATACACAGGACTTAGCCCAGTTGATGACTAGGCCTGAGTTCCGGCCAAAGGAATACAGCACATCCACTAACACAATCAACGATTCACGCGGGGAAGCAAGATACAAAAGAATATCGTCCGCGTAGAGAGAGACTCGATCCTCATACTCAGGAGTCCATCGGAGACCACGAATCGAAGGGTGCCACCGCAGCCACTCCGCCAGGGGCTCCAAGGCGAGCGCAAAGAGGAGAGGCGACAGCGGGCAACCCTGTTGCGTGCCCCTGCCCAATTCAAAAGGAGCCGATACTCTACCATTCACCACCACCTGCGCTAGCGGTCCGGAATACAACAATTTCACCCAGCCAATGAATCCCGGGCCAAACCCAAACTTCTCCAGCGTCGCCCAGATATATGGCCACTCAAGCGTGTCGAACGCCATAGTGGCGTCTAGGGACGCCAAAATGGCTGGCTCACGTATGAACGGAACCCTCGAGAGCACCCCATGCAGACGCCGCAGGTTAAGCGCGGTGTTGCGATGAGGGATAAAACCGGACTGGTCCTGATGGATCAGATCGCACACCACGCTGACCAGCCGATTAGCCAGCACCTTGGCCAGAATTTTCGGTTCCGCATTCAAAAGCGAAATGGGCCTGTAAGACGTGACCCGATCACGCGGCCTCCCCTCCTTGTGAATAACCACAATAGTGGCTAGACGCTGGTCCAGCGGGAGGGAACCCGCCGCCCGGGCCACAAGGAACATATCACGAAGATGCGGCGCCAATGTATCCGGCCGCAATTTGTACAATTCAATGGGAAGGCCATTAGGACCCATGGCCTTGCCAGAGGCGACTGAACATATGGCCAGGGCGATCTCCTCAGATGTCGGAGTCGCGTCCATCAACGATTTATCCTCCTCCGAAAGGGAAGGCAACGCAATATCTTTAAGCAGGTCGCGGGAGTCCTCTTCCGAGCGAGAAGATACCGGGGAATACACCCCGCGGAAATACTCTGCGAAGCAATCAACAATATCCACCGGATCAGTAACATACACACCATCCACTCTCTCAACCAGCGGAACAACTCGACTCGCTCTCTCCTTTTTATCCAGCCACGCAATCAGTTTTCCAGCCTTATCACCTATATCATACAGTCGCCCCTGTTGCTCCCTACTCAGGCCCCTGGCCGCTTCGGTGACTAGGGCCTTGTAGTCCACTTGTTTGATTCTGAGAGCATGCAGTTTGTCGTCCGTGACACCACAATCCAGGTCACCCTCCAACTCAGTTATCTCAGACTCGATACGGGTCACCTCCTCCCGCTCACACCTCTTGGAATGGGAAATGAGGGACAGGGCTTCCCCCGGAGTACCGTTTTGAACGCCTCCCACAGAGAAACAGCAGACGACACCGATCCCACATTATCTCCAAAATATTGCTCAAGGGATTTAATTAAATCTGCGCGAATTGCGTGATTACGCAGGTACCAGGGGTTGATCGGGACCACCCTCCCCTCCATCCCCGGGACAATATCAAAGTGTAACAAGAGCGGGGAGTGGTCTGAAATACCCCGAGCAAGATGTCGCACCTCCCCGACCCTCCCCGCCTGTGCCGCTGGCATCAGAACATAATCAAGTCTCGAAAGACTACCATGAGCCCCGGAATGAAAGGTGTATTGTACCTGCGCAGGGTGTTTTAGCCGCCAACAATCCACCAGACCCATGGTATCTAAGAGGCCAGACAACCAAGTTTGGGCCCGGGGGAGATCCCTGGGTGGGTGACGATCCTCAGTTCCGGAGACCACAGCATTAAAATCCCCTCCAACCACTAGAATCCCCTCCGGCAGCCCACGAAGAAGGCGCCCCAAATCAGCAAAAGTAGTCGTCTGCAACCCCGGCGGGACATAAACAGAAACCAAAACAACCACTTTACCCTCCCATCTACCCACCAGAGCCGTATATCGCCCCCTGTCATCATGGAGCACCTCGTCAACCTCCAACGGGAGCGAGGTTTTAACCATAATGCCCACACCCCTCGAACCAGAGGTGAAGCCCGAATGAGCCACAAGGCGATAGCCCCGCCTATTCATAGCACAGAAGGAATTACCAATAAGGTGTGTTTCCTGCAAGAACACAATATCAGGTGAAATCCGTTTTAAAAACTGCAGGACCACCCCCCGTTTTATCCTGTCCCCCAGTCCGTTAACATTCCAGGAAAGAAGTCTCAGTCCCCTACCCCCCATCACAGCCAAAACCAATCAGTCCCCTCCCAGAGAGCACCTTGAATATAACACAACAATATGTCTGCCTTGTGGTACAAACAAACAATACCCAACCCCAACCCAACATTACAAACAAAACTCCCCCCTCCCTGCACCCCTGCATGAGCCCAAACAGCCCCCCCAACTTGCAGTGTGCCTGTCGCCCCTGCATGAACTAAACTACAAAGACCCCCTAGAGGAGGAAAGAGAACCCCCTCGAGACACACCACAACCTCCAAGGGAGGGGGAGCAAGGCACGACAGTCAAGAAACCCTGAGCACAGCCGAAAAGTGGCATCATCAGGAATTAGCCCAGTGTCAATACCTCAGGCCCGGTCCAGTGGGCACTCTCCTCCCGCGGCCCCCATACCCTCTTGATCATGTCCCCTAGGCAAAGTGTCCAACCAGTACCCGGCCGTCTCCGGACGGTCAAAGAAATGAGAGCGACCCTCGGACTCCACACGCAGCCTGGCCGGGAAAAGCATGGCATATTTCAAGTTCATATCTCGGAGCCGCCGCTTGACGCCCATGAAACCCAGCCTCTGCTTCTGGACCGCTTGCGTAAAGTCAGGATAGAAGTTCACCTTCACGTTCTCCAGCTTAAGCGGCCCCTGCACTCTAGAAGCTTGTAAAATCGCATCCCTGTCCCGAAAGTTGAAGATACGGACAATAAGAGGCCGCGGGGGAGCTCCGACCTGCGGCTCGCCACCAGGAACTCTATGGGCCCTCTCCACCGCAAAGAATTTACTCAAACCTCGAGGCTGCAGACGATTAGAAATCAGATCCTCCACAAAGAGATCCGCTGCCGAATCCTCCAGTCCCTCAGGCACCCCGATAATGCGAACGTTGTTCCTCCGGGCCCTACTCTCGGAATCCTCCAGTCGCCGATCCGTGAGCGCACCGGCCTGCCGGAGCCGACGTACCTCCGTCTGGAGGGCTGCCACCTCAGTCGTGAGGCCCGACGCGGTGTGGGCCAAAGAGTCAACCCTATCATTTGTCTTGGAAAGATCTGCCCTAACAAGGTTAACATCGATGAGAACCGCGTCGAGTTTGTGCGCCAGGGTATCAAATTGTTGACCCACCGAGGTCTTCATCTCCGCTATGGTGCCCATGACGTCCTGCAAAGTCAGATCCGTCGGCAAATCCGGGGCATCCGCGGGGCACTCAGGAGACTTATGCGACCCGCCGGGAGAACCTTTCGGTAGGGTGTAGCGATCCATAATGTTGGCTTGAGTTGCAGCGCCACGCCGGGTCGATTTGGCCTTCGGCCTCTCTCCATCCTGCTTCGTCGCCATCGTCCTGTATCCCGTACACCCACGAGTTCTGCCGCGGAGAGCGAACAATCGTGGCCAAGGACCCCAGAGGTCGCCTCAGGAAGGCGGAGCAGGTCCCCGCAGGGCAGGCAGGGTCCCCCAGCGAGGCAACCACCACACGAAGAAGCGCCGTGATCCCACTCGCGACAATGGCAAGGGGGCTCAAAAGCGAAAGTGAAAGTGTGGGGTACGCGTCTCGCCAGGCTCGTCCCGCCGTTGTTATTCACTTCTCCACTGGATCACCCCCCAACTCAAGTCCGGGGTCAGGAGAGGAGCAGGCCGCAAACTTCAATCGATGCTCATCATGGCACACGGGGTCCGATTCAAAAACGGAAAACGGGTACCACCTCGGCTCAGGTTCACCAACACAGTCCCCTCAACCGAATCAGGATGAAGACAGGATAAATGTAGGAGGTCGCGGAGGTCCTCGGGAGCCTCGCACCTACGCGGCCATCTTGGTTACGCGCTAGGCTCCTCCGACAATTTTTAATGTATTAATTGTTATACTGATTTTTTTAATACTGATTTTCTAAATTTTGTAAACTATTTATTTTTAGCTATTTTTTTTAATTACATTATAAATTACAATACAAAATATACTTTCTCAGAATGAATTACTTTAGTTTAAATACTTTGCAAATAGGCAATAGACTTCTAAGTACAGTACTTACAGTTGTTGCAATGGGCAACACAATTTCATACACATGCAACATTGAACTCAATGTAAATTTCTAGTCAAATGCAATTAGTTACTTTATGGATTACTTTTCTAACCACAGGACTTGATCCTAGATTCAGTCCTTGGACATCTCCTGTAAACAGTTGAGTAAAAGCGTTTTGGTTACAGTAGTGATTTTTACGGAATATTATTGTATTTTTAAAGTTGACACTTAAAAATGTTTTCACATAGAATCACCAATGTTATCCTATGGCAGAAAATTCCCTTAGCAGGTAAGTAGTGTTATCGTTACTTTTTCTTACTCAGTGGTGGATCCTGGATCCAGCACTGGTGAATCTCCTGTAAACAGTTGAAAGAATGTGTTTAAGTCATACAGACGATTTTTTAGGAATATTTTTAGTTTGGGAAAATAGACACTTAGAAACTTTTCTGCTGAAAATCACACAATGGATTCCTATGCAAGGAAATACAAGTTACTGGTAAGTCCGCTTAGAATTACTTTTCAGGGTCAGTGCTGGTCTAAAAGATGCAGCACTGGGTTCTCTCCTGATAACAGGTGAGTAAATCGGAATTCGTAGTTCAGCTGATTTTAGAGGAATATTTGTATGTTTCAAAAATGGACACTTAGAAACTTTTCTGGTGAAAACCACACAATGGATTCCTATGGAAGGAAATACAAGTTACTGGTAAGTATGCTTAGAATTACTTTCCAGGGTCAGTGCTGGGCTAAAAGATATAGCACTGGGTTCTCTCCTAATAACAGGTGAGTAAATCGGAATTCGTAGTTCGGCTGATTTTAGAGGAATATTTGTAAGTTTCAAAAATGGACACTTAGAAACTTTTCTGCTGAAAACCACACAATGGATTCCTATGGAAGGAAATACAAGTTACTGGTAAGTACGCTTAGAATTACTTTTCAGGGTCAGTGCTGGGCTAAAAGATGCAGACCTGGGTTCTCTCCTGATAACAGGTGAGTAAATCGGAATTCGTAGTTCGGCTGATTTTAGAGGAATATTTGTACAATGGTGAAGGAAGGGGGCGGGGCCTGAGGTGACGTGTGCAAACACGCCCTGTGGCACGCTTTAAGTTGGGGAATTAATTCCTCTTCAACCCTGCGGTCCCCTGGGGGCCAACTAGCCCACCAGGTACCTCCAATATGCGCCAGGGAGCTGCGTTGCAGAGAGGTGTTCAGAGGCCACGCCCCTTTTTACAACACTCTGCAACCTGGTGGGCTAGTTGGCCCCTCTGGGACCTCTGGATTGAAGAGGAATTAATTCCTCAACTTAAAATGCGCCATAGGGTGTGTTTGCACACATATCACCTCAGGCCCCGCCCCCTACCTTCAGCACTATGCAAACGCGCCCCGTGGTGCGTTTTAAGTTGGGGGATTAAGTCCCCTTGAATCCTGAGGTCCCCTGGCGGCCAATTAGGCCACCAGGTACCTCCAATAAGCGACAAAAATTTTGGGACCCCCTTTTTTCTCAGCCCCCGCTTGACAAATCACCGTGAAGATTCGTCAATCGGCGCCAAAGTTATTCCAAATAGAATGTTGCGGATTTCCTATGGAAAATCAGTCCTAACTATATCTACCTTCTGGCGACCTCCAGTAGGTAATATATATATATTTTCACTGAAAAAACCATAGGTTTTACAGACGTTATAGTTAGGAATTAGCATTTAAAAAACCTTAGAAATTCACTGAAAAGATCATAGATTTCAGGGACATTATAGTTAGTTGGACATTTGACTCATATAAAACCAGAGAAATTCGCCCGTTATAGTTAGTTGAGCTAACTATAACTTGCGTGCCAGCAATGCACTGGTGATGACGTCACATATTACATCACTCATGACATGGTCAGTGGCATCACTGATGACATCACTGATAACATCTTAAATTACATCACTGATGACATCACTGGTGATATCGTCCAGTGAATGTGTATTTCTGTAAAGTTTAAATATTTTTCATATCTATCTATGTCAAGGTGTATTGAAGAAAGAGTGAATTTACAAGTCCCTGAACGGATTATTTAGTAGGTGCGTGACTGACTGTATAACTGAGTGATTGAACATGTGTTACTGAATGTATGGGTTAGTGACTAAACTGTGTGAAAGTCTGTATTAATGTCTCAGTTGGTGTTTAAGCGGCTGCATGGGTTGGTGAGTAGCTACATGAGTGTCTATATGGGTTATTGATTTGTTGTCTGAGTATCTGTATGAGTGCCTGAGTGTCTTTGTGGGTGGGTGGGGGATGTGACTCTCTGCATACATGTCTGAGTGGGTGATTCACTGGTTGTATGGATTCAAAAGTACATCTGGAAAGGGCTGTATGGGTGAGTTAATGTGTGTATGGGTGTGTTGGTGAGTGAATGAATGTCTCACTGGTATATGTGTGAGTAACTACTTATGTTTTAAGGCAGTATATGTGAGTGTTGGAGCATATAAATGACTATACGTGAGAGTAAGTTATTTGAAGGAGTGGGTGTATAAAAGTGTCGGCTTGTATCAGTGATTGTATACGACAGTAAGTATGTGTTAGTATCTACATAAATAAGTGATGTGGTGTGTGTATAAATAACGCAGTTGGTGTGTATAACGGTATACATGAGTAAATGGGTATGTGATTGATTCTTTGCATGACTGACTAGGTGTGTGAGTAGCTCTATGGATGAGTGGCGGACTGTGACTGTATGTATAGGTGTATGAGTGCATATTATAGTACTGTATTGATGAGTAACTGCATGTATAAGTGAGTGGATGTGAGAGTAGACCTAGGAAATAGTGAGTGGTATGTAGTATCTGGCATTGTTGTGTATATGGTTTAAAAAATAATAGTCTGTATTTTAGAGTGTGTGTATCAAAGTTTATATTAGGCCATCAGTATGTGCATCAGATTATCAGGTGGATGATGTCATCAGTGATGTCATTTGAGAAGTCATCAGTGATGTCACTGACCATGTCATGAGTGATGTAATATGTGACGTCATAACCAGTGCATTGCAGGCGTGCAAGTTATAGTTAGCTCAACTAACTATAACGGGCGAATTTCTCTGGTTTTATATGAGTCAAATGTCCAACTAACTATAACGTACTTGAAACCTATGGTTTTTTCAGTGAATTTCTAAGGTTTTTTAAATGCTAATTCCTAACTATAATGTCTGTAAAACCTATGTTTTTTTCAGTAAATTTCAAAGGTTTTTTTAAATGTTAATTTCATATTTTAATATTTATTAAACCTATATTTTTTCTATTTTTTTTTAAATATCTTGGAACTCTATAAACCTTTTTTGTTTTTAATTTGAAAAATATGTAATTTTTTATATCTAAAAAAAAAGTATGTATATCATTATTTTTTGTTGTTGAAAAAACTGAAGTCCCGTACCAGTAGTGTACCAAGCTCCATCAGCATGTCAATCCTATCCGCCATATTGCTAAACTCGTAAAGGATGCGCATTTCGTATCCAACGGGTTTGTGGCACCGCGTCCCGCGTAACATCATATACGTAAGTGGTCGTGCCAGCTGCTACTTTGGTATGCGTCTGGTACGCAGTACCAAGCCGCGCCTTACGTCATGTACATATGGGGTCACGCCCGCTGCGCGTTGCGTATGCGACGAGTGCACGCAGCCAGGCCCTGTGTTATGTCATAGACGTATGGTGTCGCGCCAGGAACGCAATTCCCTCATTTTTTTTCCGTCTCAAAACTATATCTAAATAAGTTTAAAGTGTATATGAGAACAAGCGATAATCTAAAATATTTTAAACATTTATATATTTCTAACTGTAATAAACTTATATTATGGTAATATTTTCTCAAAATCGCGCTGGGTGCGGCCTCCTTGCGTGCTCGCTGCGCGATTGCCATATGACCTTAAAGAAAAGCATTTGATTGGTTCATTACATTTCCCATTGTAACAGTTGTAGGACCCCACTTATTTTCGCCATTCTCTCTACAGCGTTTGATGAGAGACTCCTCTTCTGCTTACAGAGCTTTTGAAAACTTTTTGCTATGTACACATATCTGACAGTACACACAACATGCAACCATCATCTTCATCAATATTCATGCTCTGTAAAGTAGCCTTCCACCTGTGATAGCCATGCACCTAAAAGCTACATAACAGAACTTTTCCCCACTGCCAGAGGTAACATGGTTGCATTACGCTGTCCACAGCACAATGTAATGTGGTACGACCCAGGGGCAGTATTATGCATACATAATGAACACACGGACACAGATAGATAGTGGAAGTGGGTACGGGCATGTGCGCTCGACTCCTTTTTATTACCAGGGTTACATATCCAGTGACGTCTGTGCTGGATGCGTGTGGGGTAAGTGCAAAGGAGCCCTCAGGGAATGGTTGCTACTAGCATCAACTATAACTGTAATCATTGGATCACACACAGAGATTCAATAATAAAAGGGTCAATAGTTTTTGCTGCAGTAAGGTAGGGACACTAGATGTGAAATAATACCGAAAAGATTCTATCGTAAAACAACCATAACTTGTGGTATACTAAGATACAGGCAGTAGATCTGAAATAATACACAAAAAGATTGTATCATAAAGGGTCCATCAGGTCTAGTGCACTTAGATAGCCACATCAAAAGCATTCAGCATGTGCACAGCCACCGATGATGCTTGCTGCGGGCGGGCCGTACTAGGAGCAATGTCTGTTGCCTACAACACTACATCATCTGCAATAGCGACTCGATCTGAATTGTAAACACTGCTGCCTGCAGTGTAGGCCAGAGAGCAGTCAGCAAGGGCCCACAGCCACGTGGCGTTGACTTGAGCTGCCAAGTTTGGCGTACGCGAAGCAACAAAAACCATGTGCGGACCCTGTGATGATGCGTATGCGTGGTGCAGACAGAGCGCACTGGAGCAATGTCTTTTGCCTATAGGACTGAGTCATCTACAATAGCGACTCAATCTGAATTGTGAACACTGGTATCTGCAGTGTAAGTTGAAGGCAGTAGTGAGCACAGTCTTCCATGAATACTTTTTCTCACGTCCTCTTCACAAAATACAACAACATAAATTACACAAAACTCTTCAATAAATAAATAAAAACAATTCGAATTGCGATCTCTGCTGTCCACTGTGTACACTGTTATTCAGTGTTCTTTACCACTACCAAAAAGAATTTGGTCATTGTACTAGACCTATAAGTCATCTTAAAAAACTTCTTCAAGCAAGTATACTAAAAGGCTATTGTGTATATTTCAATAGACGTTGTAGCTAGTTGCCTACTGGATTCTGTAATTAAACAGTCCCCACTCCATCGTAATTGTGAGCCCTGCTGACCGCACTGTAGGCCAGAGGCAGTTGTCATTAACGCCTCACAGCCACGTGCCGTTGGATTCGGAAGCATGAAGTTGGTTTCACCTGATCGGAGTAGGTACACAGAAATCATCACAAACGTTAACTTCTGACATCCTCAATCACAGAATCAACACTCCGTTTCACTGTTCCCACCTGCTGTACCACGGTGTACTCCACCGACTGCAGTCAACCAAGCCCAATAATCATGTGCAGCAGTTAGCTACGTAAGCACAGAGTCTGATGCACCTCAGCGGAGGGACTTCTGTCAAAACCAAGCAGCAAATAATATCGGACATCGTCCATTTTGGGATCAAGACACCATTCCACTGTTGTGACCTAGAGTTGCTTGCATCTGGTCGAAGGAAGTACCTTCATCTCCACTCTCAGATACAGTTCTAACATCGTCCATTGTGGGGTCAAGACCCCGTTCCACTGTTCGGACCTGCTGTACCGTGGTGTACTCCACCGACTGCAGTCACCCAACCCCAATAATCATGTGCAGCAATTAGCTACGGAAGCACAGAGTCTGATGCACCTCAACTTAGGGAGTTCTGTGAAAACCAAGCAGCACGTAGTATCGGACATCGTCCATTCTGGGATCAAGACACCGTTCCACTGTTGGGACCGAGAGTTGGTTACACCTGGCCGAAGGGAGTACCTTTATCTGTACTCTCAGATGCAGTTCTAACATCATCCATTTTCGGATCAAGACCCCGTTCCACTGTGCGGACCTGCTGTACCGCGGTGTACTCCACCGACTGGTGTCAACCAAGCACAATAATCATGTGAAGCAGGGACTTCTGTGAAAATTCACAAGCAGCAGCTAATATCGGACATTGTCGATTGTGGGATCAAGACACCGTTCCACTGTTGGGACCTAGAGTTGCTTGCACCTGGTTGAAGCGAGTACCTTCATCTCCACTCTCAGAGATAGTTCTAACACCGTCCATTGTGGGATCAAGACACCGTTCCACTGTTGGGACCTAGAGTGGGTTACAGCTGGTCGAAAGGAGTACCTTCATCTGCACTCTCACATGCAGTTCTAACATTGTCCATTGTGGGATCAAGACACCGATCCACAGTTGGTACCTCTTTGACTACTGTGTTAGTATTATACAGAGCACTTCACCGTGCTGGGCCTCAGGCTGGGCGCTGTCTGCCTGTGTCGCGGTAGCTAGCGTTGATCTCAGGAGCCTTCCCAGCTTGCAGACCTCAGCCCAAAAGCTTCCGCCGGCACGTGGTGGGCCCTCTTTCGCATACGACGGTGTCGAAAGGTGAACTGTGGGGCATATGTGCGTCGCAGCGGCCATGACGGTTTCTGGGTAGTAGCAGGCTGAGAGCATTATTCCTGTAGCCACCCTCGCTCACGCCATCAGCCTCGTGGCGGTGTAAGCTGTGCAGACCTGACAGACATGTTCGACATTCCAGAAGAGAACCACACCCAGAGAAACGTGCCTTTTATTCATACCCCTACGCTAGCCTTCCGTACGCCGAGCCAGCCCACTATGCTAAACATTTGGGGGGGAGGGGCACGTACGCGCTATGTTTTCGTAATCTTCCCTACTGACTGTACTATCATGGTTGCGTCCACTGTCGACTTCACTCAATAGACCATCAGTGTATGTTGACATGTAAATGTCTGTCCTCTGCATACTCAAGTCTCTCGGGCACATCCCCTCAACACTTTGCATTGTATACTTTTATAATCGAGAATCACTTGCCACCTTTGCACATACTTTGCTCCCATCTCTCCCCGAATTCTGCATTGTGTGGCAGAGGTGCCATGCCATGTTTGGTTTGTGTACATGGCTAGCCACGGTTCCCACAGTATGTAGTGTCGTTGTGTCTGCTAGGTGTACATGTGTTTTGTCATGTTGTATGTGATTATATAAGGTAGCGCGTTTATTTACGAGCAGTGTTTTCTCCCATTTACATATCGCTGTCTTAAAGAGGATACAGAAGTTTTTCTCACAGGTGAAAAGTGTGACCACAATGGCAGTCATTCATTACTATGCAAGAATGTCCAACTGCACGAAGTTTCTAAGCTTACATCCCCAATCATGCGTGCTTTCTTAAAAGCACGCCAACTCCCACAATCAGACCAACATTCACACAGCTTTCTAACGGCAGTAATCTGCTTCTTAATAACATGGACTGCTACGCAATGTGAGCTGGCATACTGTATGTCTTTACTGTTTCAAACCGGATAACTTCCTCTGGCAATCTCTATTCCCACTCACACAAAGTAACTCCTAAAGATCAACTTGGCCTTCAATCCCTACTTTGAAAACAGATTTTATTAAACAGAGCAAACTGAAAGCACTTTTGTTTCAAACAGAAGTGTCCCTCACTTCTCCAAAAGTAATTTATCGACTGCAGATAGCACGAACTTCAAGTAAAATACACTCCCTTTTAAATATGAACCTCCCATTACACTTTGTGAATTGTTACACAATTTTCAACACATCTGACATTTAAGGTCTGGCACACTTTTTTAACATTGTGTTCTCCGGCCTTCTCACAGGCTTTCAAACTGTTTTTAGTCTAATACCAGACTTCATTCATTCGATCATCTCTGGAATAACAGCAACAGTGCCCTCAATTCTCGCTCTGTTTGCGGCCATCTCCTGCAACGTGCGACCTTTGACAACATCACAGATTGTCTGCCAATTTAAATTGCCGCTCCAACATTCGAGGAACATTACTGTCCCTTCGAGGATATGAATTGGCTCGCTTCGCTTTTCTCACACGATGGCAACAATCGCCTCTTGGAACAATACGAATCTCAAGCCGCTGAAGAACTCCAAGACTTGTAAGAAATTCACTTTATTCTTGGATTGATTTTTTCCAACTTTTTTGACTTTTTCCTATTACATTTTTTAATACACTTCAATTGAACTATTTTCATATCATAACTTTCTAAGTATGCTTAAGCATTTGAACTCGGTTTTCATTATTGGCCCTTACCTCTCCACACTAACCAGGGATGGATGATGTATGGCCTATGCAAATACGCTATTTACTTGCTAAATTAGCCTAAACCCGACATCCATTTTGAAACCATATCTATTCTTTGTACACACGTCTCTCTCTGCCTGCCTCTTATCCACAAAGCCCTTTCACACAAATTAGCTCATCCTCAGCTTCTGCTCACGAACTGGCTATCAAGATAAAAAAACATGGCATTGTTTAGGAACTGGTTGGCACAGTGTGGTAATTGTATCCTACCTTTATTTTCATTCTACAATTTACAGTCATTCATGTCTAATAGGTATTGTTTATGTCACATGGAACTGTAACATATAATGTGGAATTGACTGATGCAGGAGCTTAGGTTTGAATACAGCAGAAGCGGTTGGCGTTTGCCTCAGCTGGATGACTTAGCTCTTGCACCAGTGGTTCCATTTATGGCACTTACATAAAGACACTTTTTATATAACTTGCAGACTCCATTGCTTTATCCCAAACAGCCACTTTCTTAAACACACCTGGTTTCACCATTTGTCTTCTGTGGCATTGCAACATTCTGCATTATATTCTTCACAATTATTTCTGTATTCCTGCTTGCTAAAACACTCCATTTGAGTCTTCAGACCTGTAGGGGTGAGTGGTTTGCTTCCCACTCCCGCTATAGTCTAAACCAGGGGTCTCCAACCTTTTCTGTAGTGAGAGCTACATCTGAGCAGTGAATTTTATCGTGAGCTACTGAAGGCTAGGAAACTTGCAAATTTTTTCGAGAGACCCCTCCCACGCCCAGTTTCATTGACTTTAAACCTAATTTCTTCCAAGCCCATATGGTGGTTTGAACAAAAGGGGGCACTCTCCCTCTTTTGAACCTACATACAGCTGCAGGTTGTGCTACCAGAAGCAAAAGCTTGTCTTGCTTGGAAGCATTCTTGGAAAGTGTAACGAAATACTGCAGGATACAAGCCTATGACCTGCTTTTGTTATCCTCGATCTAAATTGTTCACGCACTGCAAAAGTTAAACCTCAACATATTTTCCATACCACATGTGAATTATTGAAGTCAAGCTTAGATGTGCAGTCACTAGATTTCAAAAAAGAGACTAATTTTATTGTGAACAACCTCAATTATTTCTCCTTCACCACATACTCTTTTTTTATTACCGTTTTAAAATGTCCCATCCTGGTTCAGCTTTAAATAATTTTTAACTAGTTTGCTTCATTAAGGGTTTTATTCAGAATACTCCAGATCTGTCCATGATCCAGAACTCTGCTACCCAAAGAAACTGCTGCAGTGTTGGTGTTGATTGCCACATGCACTGGGAACAGAGACATTTTAAGGCATGGGCAAAGTGGGCTCTGGCCCAGAGCTCCACCCATTCAGGTACCCCGATACAGCCAGCGTTGTTCTGCAGAGAGCCAACCCGGATGACCTTTAATAATTTTTAAACCAATTGATTTATATATCATTTTCCTTTCATTTATTTTGAATGTGGCTGATGTGTGAGTCTATTAGAGTATTTGCAGAGAAATGTTGTGCTATGTTTCATGCAACATCCATAAAAATGTTTCATTTAGAATAGATCGAAAAAGGACATCACATATTAGAAATGTGATGGTGGCACATAGATTATTTGCAGTAATGTTAGTGAGCTGCTGCTGTGTTAAACATTGAAAACACACATCACTATCTCTGAATGTTAAATATAAACACATTTATAATTTTGACAAGCGTGCCTATGCTGTCAATGGCTTGTCCAAAGAGGGGATTGAAAGAGATAAAACTGGATCAGAAATTCAAAGCTGCTCTGAAGAGTGGAACAATTGACATTCTTTTTAGGAGTGCAGAGGGGGGGATTTTTTTTTATGTTGTGCCTTCGGTAAAGGAAACTGAAACTTGGCAACACCCTGCTTCTCCTGATGTAAAACCCATAGCTGGAACGCGAAAAAAGACATTTTCGATTTTGTCTGTTAGTCGTCATTTTGGCTGCTTCAAACTGTCAGGCAGTGTTGCTGAAGGCATCCTTTGGGCCTCTTTCACTCTTAAATCCCCAGAAATGTAGTTAGCTTTAGCAATAATATATTTAGCATTGATATTTCGGGAGCAGATGGGACAAGGCAGGCTCAGACTTCGCTATTAACAAGACCCAGTACTTCAAGTGCCCGTGGCATACCAGCGGCTGCAGCACGTTTACAGTACAGAAGGCACACATCACAGCTCCAGTCTGGAGAACAGCGCATTAAGAGGTATAACGATTACCAATGGATCTGCTCCTCGCTTGTCTCTCACTCTCATCTGCCTTTCTTCCTCCTCCGCCCTTCCCTCTCACAGCTACCTCCTTCTCGAACCTCCACGCAGCCCGACCTGCCTCGACCACCCTTCTCATTCGTCTCTGTACTCTCCCTTCCCCCGGCTGGTGTTTAGACCCCTTCATCACTCGCACTACCCACTGCTTCACTGTCCCTGCTCGCCACTCCGAACACAGTGTCTGTTGTCAGTGGGCCAATCGCACCGCGCTATGCGCCACGTGTCCTGACCCTGTGATGAGACCTGCGGGCACTGGCCTGCCAGGGAGAGCTCCTCCTGGGCGTCTGAGAGGAAGCAGCCGTGCTCCCTCTCTGCCAGGATGCAAGGTAGAAAAAAGCAGGTGGCACTGGTTCGTAGCAGTTCAATACTGCTTGCACCACCTGCATGCTAGCAGGCTTTTCCAGGACCTGCTGCTTCGTACAGGCACACGTCGTGCTGGATCAAGAGGGCGGTGCCAGGCTATGAAAGGCGGGTAGCGTGGACTGGAGGAGGACATCAGCAATAGCGTCATCATCTTTGGCCTGCTCCGCCCCAACTAAGCTCAGTTAGGCCAATCTGAGCAGTTGGTTTTGGTGAGGGCAGGCAACGGCTGTAAAAAAAGGCCCAAGAATAATAAATGACAATAACAGGCTACACAATTTAGATGCAAGGCGCGAGCTACTCATGGGGGTTCGGCGAGCTACCGGTAGCTCGTGATCGACCGGTTGGAGACCCCTGACTTAACTAATCTCTCTCTTCCTTTTGGAGCCTAATGTGCTTCATGTTACACAAATGGAATGATTTGTTGATGAGCATCCGCTGTGAACTTTGATTCATCGGATCAGGCTTTATGGGCCCAATACTTACCCAAAGAAGTGCTAAGATGTGGAACATCCTCCATTAAGGAATGTAGGGAGTCAGTCTTTCAAAGGAGGGTTGGTCCCATAAGGAGCACTGAACTCTCGATGACTGTGTTGCTTAACGATCTCCGTATCACTACCAACAGCAACGTTGTTGTTGATTCTTTTATATCTAGCAGTGTTGTTTGACACTGTTGATCATAAACTTGTCTTTCTTGAGCTCAAGAAAGCTGGTTTTGGTTCTACTGTGCTCTGTTGGTTCTGATCTTTTCTATCCAATTGCTCCCAAACTGTTCCCCAGGGCTGCACTCTCTCACCTTACCTTTTTATTGTATCTGTTCGACCTCTGGCCTTCCTAATCCATATCACCCTTCATATGCTTATGCCTCACATCTGTTTTTTCGATTGTCTGGCTATTGCACTGATGACTGCATAACCCTTCACTGCTTGTCAGACATCAGAGAATGGATGAGGCAACATTGGCTAAAACCAAATACTGATAAACCTAGATCTTTATCACTCCGCCCTCTGTCTACAGTCCAATGTCTTGGAATCAAACTTGATTTCACTCTTCAACTTGATTCTCAGGTCTCCGCGATCATCTTCTACTGTACTTACCATCTCCACCACCGCAGGCACATCAAAAATGTTCTCTCTTTTGACTATCACTTGTCCACTGTTCTCATTGGCTCACACCTTGATTTCTGCACCAGTGTGCAGGGGGTAGTAAGTCATCACTCCTTTCTGTTTTGAATTAGTCCGATTAGTCGAAAAGCAGGCAGCTCACCTTGTTCTTGAATGCCCTTGTTTTGCTTCTGCCACCCCCTTCTTCACAAGCTTCACTCGGTACCTATCAAATCCAGTATTTCTTCTTAAAGTTCAATGCTTTGCACACTATGCATTTACTTGTTTTGCTCCACTCTTCTTCTCTGAAGACTTACTTTAAACTACCCAATTTTCAGGGTTATTTACTAAGGATTTGGAGGACACTCGCGTGGTGCTGCACAATTTGGCGTTGCACATGCATCTTTTATAATGGTCAATAAATCAGTGCAATGCTTTGCAAATGGCTATGCAAAACCTTAGTAAATAACCCTATTAGTTTCTCAAGCTGAGCTCATCGGTGCCTACCCAAACCCTGGAAATCTTTAACTGCCAGCCCCCCCCCCCACCCCCCCTTTTGGGTCGCATTCCTCCATGTCGAATGTTCTTCCGGTTCATGTTCATCAGATTGCATCCCATCTCACCTTCAGGAAAGAGCTCAAAACTCTCCTCTTTCAAGAAACAATTGTAATCTTCCCTTCTTGTCCTTACCCTGATCCTTAGCACCATGAGAGAATGTTTAGGTGTAAGAGCACTCCAAAAAACTGTACTAACATAACATGACATAATATAACCCAATACAGAATAAATCCCAGATAGAGAGTTTGTTCCTGAGGTGAAACATATTGCATGCAGGGATTGCTGTGTTTCTGGTTAGTACCCGATGTGGACAGGGCACCGAGAGTGTTCGCTTTGTTGCCAACTTTGTACCCAAAGAGGCTTTGAAATGTGTTTGGAAGGTTTGAAATGTTGACTTTATCCACTGTAGGATATCATTTAGGTCTTGAAGTACCAGGGTGTGTATCAGTACAGAACATACCTATGGTCGGTCTAAACCCCAAACCATCTCAAATTATAAAATTCTAAAGAAAACACCTTCTTGGTTTTAAAAAACTTTTTTCAGCCCCCATTGAAATATTGTTGGGAAATCTATATTTTAGAGGGAAAACCCAAGACTGTACAGAAAAATTGACAATTTTCTGTTGAGACCATCAATCCTGAAAAGAGAAGCTAGTAAATATGGAGCTATGTTAGGATGTACAAGGTACTGTACATGTAACATGCAGGGACTAGGGCATGTAGGCCCATACCTGATGGAGAGCAGGTCTTGCCATTCTCTTCTAGCGTGTAGCCTTCAGCGCATGAGCAGCTCACATCTTGGGAGTCGTCATCATCTTGACAGTATTGCCAACATCCTCCATTCTTATACCAGCATTCAAACTTCTCTGTAGTGAAAAAACATAAAATAAGCAGTCTGCTAGGACAAGAGAAATGGGCTGCTTTCGCTAAACGTATACATTTGAACACTTATAGAGAATTAAGATTCTGTGAATAAGTTTGCATGCATTCCTTTAGTTAGCACTATGCCTTGTTTCTTTGGTCAATTTACATTCGTTTTGTGTGCTTTTGTATCTTGCTGTAATTGGGATCAAGGGTGTACAGTTTCCTATCAGGCCATTTTCTACACAAGGTGTTTTACACTGGAATATACAGTTGTTAAATCTTTGTAGAGTGATCTGTAAGTTCTTTTATTTAAGTGGTTATTTTGTGTGAAGTAATTTTTTCTTATGGCTGGGGATCTGAGGAAAGCTGACCTTTTGTGTGAAATTGTACTTGTGTAAATGTGTGGAGAGGTATGGTGAAATGAATATGCTGCATTGTGTGTTTTGTGCAGAGCAGACTTTCTGCCATATTCTTGGCCTTATCGTTAACTGTGTGAGACACAGTCTGGACTTTACCAAGGGCTAAGTGAGTCTAGACATAAATAAAACCCGAAGGAGCCTTGCCTTTCTAAAGAGTTGGGCTTTACTAAGTGACAAAACCGCATGTTGTGTTTTTTCAAGAGCTTAGTGAGTCGCTGTGGATTTACAGAGAGTTGAATGAATCTCACCTTCATCAAAAACTGAGTGAGTCTCAATTCTAACACGAGCTGAGGGAGTCTCGGTTTTGCCAAGACTCGAGTGAGTCCTGCTTTACTTAGATACTCAGTGAACCTCTATCAAAATTTTTAATTTTATCAAAAGTGCAGCATGGCTGGATTTCCTTAGACATATGTAAATTAATCTGGTTTTTCTTATGATTCAACTGTGTCTTTTAACTTTTACAAAGAGATGAGTGAGTATGTGTTTTACCAACAACATCTTGAGCCTCAGCTTTGTCATAGTACGCTCACTCATACAATGGAGATGAAGTCAACCACCCTTATGAATTGCATGATCCCCTCGTCCCTCAAAAAGGCAACAGACTCAAGTATGTAGCAAATTTACTTCACATGAAAGAAGGTGTGATAATAAGCACTGTAAACAAATTACATTACACAATAGACACTATCGCAAAATACACAGCAAACCCGAACATGACATTGCACATATCCTATTTACATTACCCATTTGGGGGCAACATAGTAAAGAAAGACCAGGTGTGAAACTGACACATCAAACATTTCTGACAGCTTCAGAGACTGCATAGCGCATTGGTCCCTGCTGGGGCTTCCCAAGACTCTTGGTCATGCCCCACATATTCTCCAGGGTACCCGAGATAGGGCTAGAAGTGTATGGCCACCTGCAGGTCAGCCCTCCTTCCAACCAGCCTCACCCCTGAAAGGCTTCTCTCGAAGGAGGTGGCCAACTGGTCAACTTAGTGCCCTCAAGCATTAGTGTAACTACACAGCTACAATAGGCTCTATTGTAGACATGTTGGGGTGGGTGGGTGGCAAACATTTAGTCCAGCTCCCGAGCACATCAGAGGACAAAGAGGGGGTCACTGGGGGGTAGCCCACTTTTAAAGGGTTCTACTCTCCCCCCTCCCCTCTGTCGCATAACTCATGACCACTTCCGGTCATGACACACTATCTCCACTTTCTAGGTCCCCCACCCCTCCACGGTGGATCGACTGACGCCCACTCTGCAAATGGCCGATGTGCTCTTGGCCAGGAGTGTGTACGTCTGGCTTCTATCAAGAGCTGAGTGAGTCTGTGCTTCACTGAGTGCTAAGTGAGTGAGCAAATCTGGAATACACCAAGAGCTAAGTGATTGTGGGCTCTATCAGGACCCTGGGATTATGGGGTTTACCGAGAGCTCTGTAAGTCTGGCCATTTCATGAAGTGCTGAGTGAGCCTAGATTGCAGTGAGAGAGGTAAGAAGGGCTGTACATTTGAACACTTTAGTGCTAGAGTTCAACAGAGCCAGGGACATTGTAAACCCCTAATCCACCCTTTTCAAAAGGCACAGTACTTGTTGTAGGACATTGACCATACTTGGGTACTTTTCTTTCTAGTCTTTGAGAAATATTTAGCGCTCAATACAAAAGCGAAACATCTGTAAATACGGCATCAACATCACCTACAAAAGCTTTACTACCATCTATTTCAGAACCCTTCTCAACAACCCCTTAGCAACTGGACTTTTTCCAAACTAACTGAAAATCCCCAAACGACTCAAATAAAACTTCTTTTAAAAGTGTGACTTTGATCCCATTGACACTTCTAAAACTGACAGATCTCTAGTGGCTGGTTCATAAGCAAACCTATTGAAAGATCTGCCACCAGTGGTGCCCAGATTCCCTTGAGGAGCTCCGCCACTTGTAATAAAGATTTAATTAAAGAAAAAAATCTTCTCTCAGACTATCAAACTCAATAGAGTACATGACATGACACTGAAGCAGCAATGAAACCCATATGGGAGGATATCAAAATCACGTTAACTCGAGTGGAATAGCGGCAATCCTCCTATTTGATATCTTGTTGGTTTTTGTTTTGATACCACTTGTCGATATGTATCTAGAAATATATGTGGTATTTATATTTTGCAAACCCAAGGCAAAAAGCAGCAGAGCACTGCACAAGGTCAAAGGCAAAGACATAGTCAAGTGTGATTGGAGGGGTAGCTAGTTTCTAAGAGTGAAAGAGGATTGTTACTGTATCATGATGAGATATTCTTTAAAGCGGTGTGTCCTCAGGTCTTTCCTAAATTAAAGGAAGGTGAGGGCAGCATTGATGGTTATGGAAGACGTTGTTCTAGATTCATAGTGCATAGATAAAGGTCTGTTGCCTTGTATTTTTAATTTCTCCGTCTCCAATATGATGGTGTCCTGGCTGCAGATGGGCAAAGAGCAATCGGAAATAAGGAGCTTGTCAGCTAGATTGTCCGGGGTGGCAGTTGTGATTGCACCTGGTTTTAAAGATGGTCTGGGCTAGCAAGGGAGTTCTATGTCTATTTGGGAGTTCCATGAGGGTGGAGGTAATTTCTTCAGGTCCTTGATGAGGTGCAACATATTGAATATCTTTGGAAGAGAGGCCATTGTGGAATCTGAGAAGCCAATGACCATGGCATGGCCACCACCCATTTACTAGAGTACAAGGGTTCTCCTCAGAAGGCCACTGCAGCTCGCACGACGCGCTGCTTGTGCCAGCGCTGCCATTTAGAGTGCCTGTGTTTAAGTGGGACATTTCAGACTATTTGAGGCCCCCAAAACTATAAAGAGTGGCTTGTGCAGCAGGTATTAACTGTTTATATTGTATATTCAATTAATAAATAACTGTTGTTTTGTTCCATTCTAATTAACACAAACAGCGCCACCATTTGGCAGCTGTCATAAGTTCCGGTGCTGACAATTAAGTGCCCATGCTGAGCACTGGAAACCACCGGCTCAAATTAAGCACTGCTACCACTCAGGAATTTTATTTCTGCATGTAGTTGGTGGCTGCATGGATTTGTTGTGCTTCTGTCAGGCAATGTATGTCTGTTGTGTGTTTATGTGGGGATGTAGCTGTTTGTGTGTAACTGCGCATTTATCTGTAGAGTTGTATGTCTCTTAGAAATTCTATTCCACAATCCTATTTTTGTGTTGAACTGTTTGTGTATAAATATGTGTCAGTGGTAAACGTTTGCATCAGTGTATATATATAAATATATATATATAGTGCAACTTTAACTGTTGTATTACAATGTACGCTTGCAGCCGGTTGGTGTTAAGTTGTTGATATGGGTGTCCTTCTACGTGTAGAGATAGATGGAAGGAATTGTCTGGGCTCTGAGTTTTGGTTTGTGTTAATATACATTCTGAATGTTAGTGGACTTCTGGTATGCCAGTTTTTAATCTTCCATAATTTCCAACACTCCATACTCCCCTGTTTCGCACAGTTTTCCTGTAAATCGTGGCGGACAAAGGCAGACATAGTTGTAGTGATACTGCTGGCAGAGTCCTCCGTTGTGACAGGGATTCACCTTACATGGATTTAGATCTAGGGAAAATAGAAACAACTGGTAAGTCACATAGATGGAGCACCAAGCAAAAGTAATTTACTAACACCTTTTTATAAAGGGTGGTTGGCCAAATGGAGCTGGGTGGAGTTGACAAAAGGATGTGTCCACTGAAAGGCATTTCGAAGCTTGAAAAGAGCCCTAGTCCAGAGATGAGTGAAATAATTTACAAGGAGTCAGTAGATATCATGGTGTTTGGAAGTTTAAAAGGAGCTTATGATGTGATAACCTCTCCCGACTTCCGGGGTTTGCGTCTTCAAACTCCACCAACTGTACACCGATGTATGTGACAACACAGAGCTTCATTCCTGTAAAAAGTGGCAGCTACACATGGGTTAAAATATAGATGATGAGTTCTAGTTGTATTGGTGGAAATAGACTAAAGTAATCTCCGTGAACTACAGACACAAAATCATACATTATAAATTCTCAACTGGATTTTATTTTACCGCTCAGAAATTTCACAAAGCTGAGCCTTATAGAAACTCTGATTGCATTCTCCGCTCACACCCGACTGCAGACGTCTTACATTTAGCTTGGAATTACCCTGTGAAATATACATTTTGGAAGGATATAGATGATATTATAACCAATATTACTGATAGATGAAATAAATTGGGCCCATTGAGGACGCTATTGGGTTATGTGGCCAAAATCCCACGTAGTAATAGGAAGCTGACTTCTACGCTTCTACTCTAAGCAGAAAGCAGGATAGAAGTAGGCAGGACTCAAGGTTCCCACCCATCATGACTATTTGGCTAAAGGACGCTGCTAACTGTGATGGCTTAAGTGACTCATAGAATTAGGATCCCCCTCAGCAGACTCTGCTAAGAATCTCAGCCTCAAAGTGGGCAAAAACCTGTCCTTTTACCGACACTCCGGTGGTGCTCAGTGGCGTGATGAAACTTGAGAGGCCCCCGTGCATGGTGGCCCAACGAACTCCGAACCCAGTCAGGAACTCTGAGGCCAGAGGCTCACCACCTCTGCACAGGGTCCCCTAGATCTCAGAAGCCCCTCCACACTGTGGGGGCTGTGAGGGCTATTGTTACACTACTGGTGCCACTATACCCTGCTCCATATTTACAAAGCGGCACTAAGCCACTTAGATTGGCTTCACGCATCATTTTGATCAAAGAGGCGTGCAATGGGTATTGCTGTGGGTGTTTCAGTGCAACACCCACTGCATTGTGACGGTTCCTCAGATTTACCAGAATTTGTAAATCTGAAGCAGCGCCAAAAACTAACACCAGTGAAAAGCAGACGTTCGAGTGGCCTAACGAGAAGAAATACTTTTATTTCTCGTTGCTGTTTGCTCTTTCTATGTGTGTTGAAATCTGCAGCACACATGGAAGGAGCAACACACCATAAAAGATTGCTTTTGTGCAGAAAGGTCTCCCTTCCTGCACAAAATCAATCATTATTTAATGCTGATTTGCTACTTCTATGTGTGCTGCATTCTGATTGTTTAAGTGAAGTAAGGGACACCTTCCTGCACATAAACAGTCATCCATGCAATGTAGACACTTTTTCAAAATGGCACAAGAGTGTCTGCGCTGGCACAAGGGTAAACACATTCTTGTGAATATGGCGCATCCCTGGGTTTTGCAAATGACGCAGCATAGTGCTGCAAAATTGCTTGCAGCGCTGAACCATTTCCTAGAAAATATACCCCCAAGTGACCACAGCATTCCGGATTACCTTTTGATTACAGACCCTCCAGAATGCAGCATCATAATTAGTTCCTAAACTTCAGCCCGCTCCACCTTGTACCCTACTCCATTGGCTCCTGGTACCTAAGCAGACCGTTTTTAAACTTCTTTGTCACTCACACCCTTGGAGCAATCCACTTCACTGAACTATTGTATCTGCAGAATATTATCTCTTTATTTACCGCAGCCAGGATTCTACAGTTATTCTAGCACCGTGTCTCTCTTAGCCCCCGTGCCAATCTTGCTAGATTTGGCAGACGTTTCTTATCTTCTCTGGTAGCATCCCATTGGAATAACCTTCCGCTGCATCTCTGCCTTACCGCAGAATTTTCGTCTTTTAAAAAAGTGCTGAAAACCTGCTTATTCTGATGCCTTTGCGGGCCTGTAGAATCACTCGGTTCTGTTGCTCCCTTCCAGCTCAGTCTTTCCTCCAATAATATTACCACTCCAAGCACCAAGATACCCTATGTGGGGTGAGACAATACTATACATATACAAATAAAAGTGGATAGGCACTTGTCTCCCTGAGTAAAAATATTAACTCTTCTCGTTGACATAGACTCAGGCTACCGCCATTGCTCATGCATCTTTACTAGCCCTCATCGCCTACGGAGCGTCACTTTTTTTGAAGCTCCGATGGTGCAGCGCCATTTTCCATATTTACTGAAATCAAGTGCAGCTGAGCCCTAAAACTTCTTTTAGTACATTAATATAATAGAAAAGGTGCACGGTTGACAAGATCCTAGTTGTAAAGGAGTCTTCAGGGCATTTCAGCAGCTATCCTTTTACATCGGCCTAGTGATTCCAAAGGAATCTTGGGCTGATCCTTTTCTAAGAGGATGGTTTCCGGTTGCAGCCATCGGACATCTATAGATCGCCACTCTACTATGGGCACTGTTTCCTCTGAGGTAAGGTTGGACCGAGATTGGCGACGTCAAAGATAAGAATGTCTTTATCTTGGTGGGATTGTGCCGGTCCTCTCTCTATCTCAATAGCTCTGATGGGTTGTGACAACTGACTTGTTGAAGATTCTCAACCTCTGGTCAGTATATAGTGGTTATGTTATATACATTTCTTTATATGAAATCTATATTGTTGGCAGTCAATACTTTGTACCCTTAGAGTAGAGCAAAAGAGTAATAGCATTCACAGACATGAGTGCGGCCATTTGTTACATTCACAATGATGGCAAGCTTTCCACTTAACCTCATCTGCTGCCAGTCAAATTGGTGGAACAGCTGCTTCCAGCAAAAATGTGTTTAAGAAGGCCACTGAAAGGTCATCAGAGAGACCCAGCTGCCTTGTTTACATTCCCCATGAAGAAGAGCTCTGTCAGGAAGGGCTCTCCTGCCTGGTAAACGCCAGGGTGTGTTAGAATCCAATAGGAACCTTTCTCTGAATGCCTCCTGGATGGTCAAGGGAAAGGGCTCCTTTAAGGAGGTTCTCAGAATATTGTTAGCAACTATACCTTCTGACATAAATATTGCGTCCTGACTATCGTGCACAAAAACATCATGCCATTGGGCATAGAGCTTGTTATTAACTCCAAGGCAGCAATCTTTTAGCAAAATATATTTAGTACACAATATTTCTATTAGACAATATTTTAATTTTGATGATCCGGTACCATACCTCAATGGAGATTCACTGGAGTGGCAAATTCTTTTAAGCATTTCCCATGAATTAATGGATTTCCAAGGTGCTGCACCAGTGGGAAAATGACAGAGGGTCCAAGTGATCATGGTGGCCCGTCAATGGTTCTTTATGTTTTGTTTCTCTGAAAAACTTGGTCTAATCCATATTTATGGTTCACTGTCCTTTTTAGGGGAACATGATGGTCCGGTTAATAGGCTGGATTCTTTACCTTTCTCTTTCTTTTCAATGGTGGCAGACTAGTGCCTGAACAGTTCATGGTCCCCAGTGCCCTGACAAGAATACTCTACAGATTGCGCAAGCAGTCATGAGTTTTTCTAGGAGATGGAAAAGCTAGAGATCTTTATTTTTCTTCAAGCAAGTTATTTCCTGTCTTCGTCCTGGGGTTAGTAACTTGTTGTTTGTCTCATCCTTGCATATTTCAGGTATTAAAAGTGATTGATGTAAATCTTACTTATACACTATTAAAATCTCATAGAAACTGACAATCCATGGTACCTGCTTTAGAATGTGGAGGCCCAGTTGGCATTTGAGGGGTTCCTCACCTGCACTCTTTACTTAGGAGAGCCCACAATTTTGCTATTAGGATTTGGGTTTTTTCAGTTCTGATTTATAAGGCCTTTAATACAATAGCAACCACCAACAATTCAGTTGGTCTGGTCTCATGGAAGATGGCTTCACCTAGCCAGATAGGTGGACATGCTGCAAATGCATTATGTGGTATTTTACTGAGGTCAAATTGCGCATGACATCCGTTCTTTGCTTTTACTTAACATGCTATCTGTATTTTATTTTACATTTTTTATCTTTATATCCTGATAGAGATCTTCAGTTTCTGGATCACAGATTGGACCTCAGGTTTGAAGGCAACCAGGCTCATTACATGACAATTGACCAGCAAAACTATCGTTGGGTAGTTTCATGCATTTTGGAATGTAACAAAGGCAATGTAAGGGCATTTTAATGCAGACGTGCCAAGGGTCCCTCAATAGCCCTACGTGCCATGTTCCTGTGAATTACATTTATAAAGAGGGCACTTGGGCTACCCTATATGCCTTCTGAAAACATTATGCCAAGAATGCAGCCTCAGGTTTCAAGGTAAGTTTGACCAATGATGCACTCCTCCCAAAAATATTTTGAGTGCTTTCAAACACTTCTCATTAATCTTAAGTAGGGAGATCTGATCACAGCAAAAGGTATCAATTGCTCACGTTAATGAATCTTGTGCAGGTAGTCCTAAGACAGTCTTATTTAAACTACCTTCCCGTCAACCCTGCTCTTAGAATGGGAAAATACCTGATAAGAGACGGAAGTGATGGGCGGAGAAAGCCACTGACAAATAAGAAACCGAACCCTACTCCTAAGTGGGACTGCACTTATGCAGAGATTCAAATCTAACAATTTTTTGGTGGACAAGAATGTTCTCTGGTCCTCCCTTTTGTTAGTCCTGGATAGCTCATGTAGCTGTTCGGGGTGTAACTGAGCAGTAAAAGAGCCTCTACAGTGAGTAACGCATACTATATACTTTCCTATTAGCTTGAAGATCCTTTCATTCTTTCCCACTCCTCTATCAGCCACACCCACTTTCCTCTAAGCTGCCACACCATTTTTGGCTTGTAATTGCTTCTTCATTCCTTCCTACTGTGTTTCCTCTTTGCTCCCAGTTTTCATCTGGAATGAACATGCCCTTCTCTTATTTTCTTATCCCACCACAGTGCTTAATTAGTGGTAGCAGGTGGGGCTCACCGACACTTATTTTGGGGGACCAGCACTACTTTTCCTCAACAGACTTTGATCCAGAGCCAGATAGACAAAAACACAAAAGGGGGATGGAAGGAGGAACCGAAAGATGGAAAAACAGTGACAAAGACAGAAAGCAGATATGAAAAAGAACCTGCATGAGTGAAATAAAAAGGCAGGGAGTGTCTTGTGGTGGATTAAAGAGGTATGACGTGAAGTTATGAGTGTACAGCCTTGGAATTCGGTACCCTGACTGTCAGTGCCTCTGCCTCAGGCTTCTGAGCAAAGCTTCGGGCCTGGCACTTACTCTTTTACAAATGAAGCCCTGCCCAACCTGTACAATCTTGCACAGGGGGCACCTTTACTCACCTTTGTAATGAAACCAGAACTCGGTCTGCAAGAAAAATGAAAAGCATTCGTCATCAAAAAAGATTAATGCGAGGTTAAAAGGTAACAAATCGGACATCACAATTAAATTTAAATTTCTACCATTGGTAACAATCCATTTCAGATAAAAACTTACAGTTTTCTCTTGTGCCTTGAAAATTTCTCTGGCCTCCTCAAAAGAGCAAGTCTCTTCATAACATTCTCTTTCCAGATTTCCTGCCTTGATCTCTTCCAGAAACTGGTTTGAGCGTTTTTGAACCCGAAGTACTCTATTCGCTTCATTTCTTCTTATGAACACTAAGAAAACCAGCAGAGACATAGGGTAGATTACTAGAGTCCAGTGACAATAACACTTTACGCATTCTAATCCCAGGAAGTGAACAGAAGTACATACATTCAGTACCAGGGCCAAAAGCAATATGCAGGAAAATAAAGGCCCAGATTTACAAACACTTTTTGCCAGGCTTGCTTTACTTTTTTAACAAAAACCTGACGCAAATTGTAGCAGTGATATTTACAATCCAACACAATTCACAATTTGCATTGGTTTGTGACCAAAAGGAACGCAAAGCTGCACAATACATTGCGTTGGGTTACTTTGCGTCAAGGGGGCGTTCCATGGGTGGTGCATTGGCATTCCATGTGCAACCACCCATGGGCTTTGATGCAAATCCCTATCTACAAAGTATTATAGACAGAAATTTGTGCTACAATCCCGAGTCTCCTTGAGGCTGGTGCAACAAAGTGAAATGTTTTTATTTCTCCTTGTTTTTCCCTCTGTGCATGTGTGCTGCACTTTGCAGCACACAGACAAAGTGGAAACTTGTTAAAGTATAGTTTTGTACTGGAAGGAACAAAGGAGTTTTCCCTTCCTGTACAAAAATATGCTTACCACAATGCAGATTCCCTTGCACTATGGCGCAAGGGGGTCTGTGTTGGCAGATAGCAGCTAAAATTGTACTAACGCAGGGAGGGAACAGAACAGTGCCACATGTTAGTAGATATGCCAGGATTACAATGTCTGGATTACTAGGGCCAAAAGGAATCATCAGATGTAAACTCTGCATGAGCCGAGGAGTACATGATAATATTTGCATGTTGGCCAACATCAAAGCACAAGAATAAAAATAACAGTCAAGAATTCAGTATCCATTCTAAGGGTCGAAATATCAGACACGGACAGCTATTGCCAAGTTGAAAAATGTAACTGATGGATCCAAACAGTTGATATTAGGATCAAAGACTAAACAACAATTAAAGATAGTTAAAACCAGAGATAGAGAGAAACAACAATATCAGCCCAATTTTGAACTTTGAGCAAACACTCTCATCCATAACCTACGCACTACAGGAGATGGTTGTCCCCTATAATTCCTCCTCCACGAGCAAGAAGAACTCTCTGGGAGGGATATTTCCAAAAGAACACATAAGCTAATCAGACAGCGATTCATTACCTTTTCTGCCTCTAGGAAAATAAAAATAGTTTTCCTACAATATAAAACTCAAAAGAATTAAGAAGAAAAACTTCAGAGAAACAATGGACAAAAATGGGATTGATTTACATATGGCAGTCCAGCAAAAAAACATAGAAAAAAATTCTGTTGATTAATTGCAAAAGGAATCGGAAGTAGAAAATCGCTAAAGGCCACTCCAGTCTCACAGAAAGATTGGGAACGTTATCTGTTAGAGCTCTATAAAGCAAATCCAACTCTTCTCAACAACAGTGAAGTCTGCAATCTGAGGTCTCCATATGAACGAAAACAGCATATCAGGCCACCTTTAGAAAAACAAATCAAATCATATATCAAGAAGGCAAGGACCTCAGCACCTATGGGCCCAGGTATGATTCCAGTAAAGGTGCTCCAAAGCAATCTAGCAAGATGGAGCAAGTTCTTAGCACCTCTGATCTCTTATTGTTACGACTCTGGCTAAATTCCTAACTCATGGACAGGAAGCATTGTCAAAAGGCTCTCGCCTCAATCCCGGCAACTGTCATCATATTGCACTCTTAGATGTTACAGGGAAAATTAATTGCGGCGAGTTTTCTTGATCATCTAAAAGACTGGGCTTCCTCCATGAATGTAATTCCGATGGTCCAAGCTGGATTTCGGTCGAATCATTCTGTGACTGACAACATTGGTATCTTACAGACAATTATCGCTAAGTAAATCACAGGTGTTATATAGTCTGTTTGTTGATTTTTAAACAGCATTCGACAGGGTTGATAGACCTACCGTATGGAGGAAACTAATGAAAATAGGGATGCCCGACGCTCTCTTGAGGTTAATTGCCACCCTCAATTCTTCTACCAGCTGTAAAGTTCAGATGGGAAAGGGGAAGGTCTGACCCACGATACCCATATCAAATGGTATAAATCAGGGTTGCCTTTTAGCCACCCTCTTGTTCTCACTATTCCTAAGCGAATTCCCAGATAGTTTTACAAGAATAAAGAATTTTCCTCTCAAAATAGCTTAAGCCAACATACATTTGCTAATGTATGTCGACGATGTGGTTCTCTTAGATCTCACTACGCTCGGTTTTCAGCGTAGCATAGACACCCTTAGTAGGTTCTCAGAAGCAAATTTTAAAAAGTGAATATCTCCAAAATAATTTTTTTTATACCATTTAGGGGGAGGAAACATTATAATCCCTTCAATTGGATATTAGATGCGACACCAGTTGAGGTGGCAAGAACATATAACTATGTAGGGGGAGTATTTAAACATCACTCGAATCCACATCCCACTTTCAGCATATGGATCAAAAAGTGGTAGCTCATATAAATGCCCCCAAGAGATTTTATTCCTCATCTGGTAAAAGACACTTTCATTCTCTTCTTGAAATATATCGGGCAACAATTCCTCCTACCTTAACTTATGCAACTGAATATATCCCTACTAACAAATGGCACATTCTGAATACGAACAAAGGTAAATTATTACGCAAAATAACCCTGTGGAGCTTAGAACTATCTATTATTAGTGCCTAGTCAAGAGCTCTGGACAACGTAATCAGATGGGCATTTAACCCCTTCATGCGGAAGAAGGCTCTTTAAAGGCCTTACTAAATTATGAAACCTTTAAGGTTGAAACAAGGAATATACTTTTAACAAAAATCTTAAAATAGCCCTAGAGTCCTTCCAATGTACTGAAATTATCTTACAATCCTGGTCTCCAGCTCACTTTAAGCTATTTTTAATAAATATGACTCCACAATTAAGCTTCGATCTTGATATGGCTCACTGTTCCCAACTATCTCATTACAAGTATTTTGCATCAACTATTGAGTTCAAGACTCACCAAAAATATCTGAGATACACTCTTGAGCATAGTGTCCATCGATGCATTATTATGCTTTGTCTAGGGATATTACACTTAAATGCTTACACAAAGTGCTGGAGTGACGCAAGTGAAAGGACAGGAATATGCGATGTATGGAATAGAGGCGGCAGGACTTAACCCATGTGCTTTACTTCTGTTCCAGTAAAGTTCTGGTAGAGGCTATGAATCGCTTCTTAAAAGCCATATGTTTTAGGTATAACCTCTCCACTATTATTGACCTGATTGTCTTAATGAAATCTCCGCTGAATGAATTTGTTTGTTATAATATGTATAACTTTTTGAAATCTTTATTTATCTATATTTTAATTGGAAAATCTCTATCATGTTTTACTGTCGAGTATTTTATAAAATTACATCCTTTATGTATTTATCTTAAATTGTTGATCTCAGTGGAGGTCTAAATCAGTAAAAATAAAATTAGAAATTGAGATAGAGAGAAAGTCATAAATACATGCAATTAGTAATATGAGCAAATAGTCACCAAGAGGTTCAGAGTAATGAAAATAGAGGTCTGCCACAGTCATCAAAAGGACACTACCACCCACCAATGTAATGACAAAGCTTTGTGTATTAATGAAGAATGTGTATTAATAACAATGTGCGGACTAGCAATCAACACTCAAATTTACACATGTAAACTGACGTGATAATATTGCCTTTGAAATTTAACACTTTTCCAAGGATCTTCTGCTTGAACGCGTAATTGCATTCATTCCCAATGGTTTACTGCATTTTATATGATTAGTTTGTTCTGACATCTCTGGATGATGTTGGGCCTGTGGGGCGTGAATCGATTCATATAGTGGGTTAATGCTTAGGTGGTAAGGCTGTAAGATAATATTAAAGTCTGTATTCTGATTTTTAGAAAATACATTTCTTTGCTCACACCACAACGATTCTGCAGTTTTCCTGCTGTTCTATGGGGAGATGTACTATGTAAACCCTCTATTTTGCAGGTGAGCCAGAGCAATGCTACTGGGAATGCTGTCCAATTTCTTGCTGATTTTGCTGCATAATTGAGACTGAGTCTATATTTGATTTGCCTATTACTCAGATTTTTCCTATTACTGAGAGCCTCCCTGACAAAGACTTTATGCATTTAAAAGGAATTCTCTACATCTGCACTTAGTGTTCCTCTAATGTACATTTTTTTTTTATTTTAAAAAGATTTTATTGTGCACAAAAAGGGTTACAAACACGGGCCTACAACCACCAGGGCCGGCCGCTAGTAGTCGAAGTGTTCCAGCATATCAGAAAACAATGACTGGCCCACAGGGGCTCCGCACTATCACAGTAGATCAGACTGCACATAAGGGAAATCAGAATACACGCTTTTAGTATAAATAACAACAAAAAAGAAAAATACAAAAATACAACAAACAAGGCGAAACGACTTATGAAGGGCGGCGAACACCAGCCGGGGGAGTCAACACCCAACCACCCGAGGGCGGTCAATAAAAGAAGACCTGAGAGGGAGGGGGGGGCCACGAGAGAACCAAATCTGTACTCCAAAGTACGAGATACACAAGGAACCCTCAAGGATCAGGGGGACGAGGCAACCCCGGACGTATCCACCAAAGGGGGAGCACAGATAGACCCACGATACGCGTTCCACTGCCCCCAAATTCTACCCCAAGCCCCCGGTTTACCACGAGCCACATACACCGTTTTCTCCCTGAACATGCACCAGTCCATGTTCTCCTTCCAGACGGATATGGTGGGAGGCCGCTGGGAACCCCAAAGCTGTGCAATATCTCTCTTTGCAATCATGTTCCCCAAGGCCGCCCACCGTTGCAGTCATTGGGCTCCCATACATTCAGCACACAACGACGCACCTCCGGCAGCAGAGCGACCCCGGTGACTCGTCTCATAATATCATGCACCCGGCGCCAGTATTCCGCCACCTCGCGGCATTCCCATAGGATATGGAGAAAGGTAGCACTGAGCCCGCAGCCACGCTTACAGAGTCCGTCGTCTGAAAACCCCATCGAGACCAGGCGGGGGCCCGTCACGTATACACGATGGAGAATCTTAAGCTGGACCAGGCGGAGACGGGCCGGGATGGCCACCTCCTTAGGGGATGACAGTGCAGTCTGCCAGTCCTCATCGTCCAGCTCCACCCCATCTCCCGTCCATGCCTCCCGAAGACGCACCAAGAGGTCAGCCCGATTGTTTATCAGTTTTTTGTAAATCAGGGAGATAGTACTGTCGGGGACGTGACCATCGAGTATGCGGTCCTCGAGAGGCGAAGAAGAAGGGACCGTGGTCCCCTCCCCAAAGACCGAAAGCAGGGCGTGCCGAACCTGTGCATAACGGAAGAACTCTCTGTCACTAAGCTCATACTCGCGCTGAAGCGCCGCGAAGGATTTAACCGCACCTTTAACCCACAGGTCCCCCACTCTGCTGATGCCGATCGTATCCCAGCGCTCGAAGCCTTTCGTTGTCCAGAGGCTTCCCAAGCGGTCTGAGTCGAATAGAGGAGTGGCGCACGTTAAACGCTCACTCCAGCCCATCGCTACGTTAGCCGCCTTCCATACACGGACCGCAATCCTGGTAGGGCCCGTAAGGGCCCTACCAGCAGACCGCGAGTAAAGCGCTCTGTTATAGTTACCGCCGGGGAGCAGGAACTTATCCATCTCATATGCCGGGTTCGAACCAGGAGCGTACGTAGCATGATTAATGGCAGACAGCTGGGAGGCCCAATAGTACCGTCTAATATCAGGAAGCGCGATGCCCCCGTCATACCAGGAAAGAGTCAGCTTGGCCAAAGCGATACGCGATCGCCCGTCCCAAACCAGTCTCCTCTGCAAACTCTCCACCTCCCTAAAGTAGGCCGCAGGAATGACATCAAAGGAGTTCTGGAGTGCATAAAGGAATCTGGGAAGGGACATCATTTTAAACAGCGCCGCGCGACCAAGCGGAGACAAGGGCAGCTTACACCACCGCGCCGTATCTGCCCTCAAACGCCGGAGCGGAGACAGGAGATTCTGCTCATAGCGGACCGCCGGATCCAACGAAACGTACACCCCCAGGTATTTAAAGCCGGACTGAGATATTTGGAGCGGAAGCCGAGGTGGCAAGAGAGGAAGACCACCAGAGATAGGATACACACAAGATTTGGACCAGTTAATTATCAGACCCGAGTTTTTCCCGAAGGAAGTAAGGACATCAAAGAGAACATTGAGCGACTTCCGCGGTGAGGTGAGATACAAGAGAATATCATCCGCGTACAATGAAACCCGATCCTCGAAGCCCGGGGCCCACCGGAGCCCTCTAATCGAGGGCTCCCAACGGAGCCAGGCAGCGAGCGGTTCCAGGGCGAGAGCAAAGAGCAGCGGGGACAACGGGCACCCCTGCCTAGTTCCCCTCCCGAGAGCGAAAGGCCGAGAAACCCGCCCATTGACAACCACCTGAGCCATTGGTCCAGCATAAAGGAGCTTCACCTAGCTAAGGAACCCCTCCCCAAAACCAAACTTCGCCAAGACGGCCCAAAGAAATGGCCATTCAATGGTATCAAAGGCCATCGTGGCGTCTAGGGAAACCAATATGGCCGGTTCAGCGAAGTACTCAGCCCTAGCGAGGACGCCGTGCAGACGCCGTAAATTGAGAGCGGTATTACGATGTGGGATGAAGCCACATTGATCCGGATGTATCAAGTCACATATAACGCTCAGCAGGCGATTGGCGAGGACCTTAGCAAGGATTTTGGGTTCGGCATTTAGCAGGGAAATAGGCCTATAGGAGGCACAGCGGTCACGTGGCTTACCCTCCTTGGGAATCACCACTATAGTAGCCAGACGCTGGTCGTCAGGAAGGGAACCCCTCTCGAGCGATTCCTGAAACATATGACAGAGGAAAGGCGCGATTTTATCCGGGCGCAACTTATATAGTTCAATCGGCAGACCGTTGGGGCCCATAGCCTTGCCCGAGCGGAGGGAGCGAATCGCAGTAGCTATCTCTTCGACAGACAAAGGGGCATCCATCAGCTCGCGGTCCTCGACGGATAAGCCGGGCAGGGCAATATCCCGAAGCAGAAGACGAGAGTCGTCCTCATCTCTATCAGACACCGGGGAGTACACTGCACGGAGGTGGTCAGCAAAACACTCAACAATCTCACCAGGCTCAGTCACACACACTCCATCCGACACCCGAAGCTCCGGGACCACACGATTCACTCTCTCCTTCTTGTCCAACCAGGCAATCAGCTTACCCGCCTTGTCTCCGGCGTCATACAACCTACCCTGCTGCTCCCTATACATAGTCTTGGCAGCATCAGTGACGAGAGACTTATATTCAAACTGCTTCAGGCTGAGGGCATGCAGCCCATCCGGAGTGACGCCCGCCTCCAAGGCTGCCTCCAGCCCCGATATTTCAGTCTCCAGCGTCACAACCGCCTCTCTCTTAACCCTCTTGGCCTCCACTATCTGGGACAGGGCATGCCCGCGGAGCACTGCTTTGAAAGCTTCCCACAGGGACACCGAGGACAACACCGACCCCTCATTCTCAGAAAAATATTGATCAATCAACTTAATCAGGCTATCACGGATCTTGGGGTCTCGCAGGTACCAAGGGTTAATAGGAGCGATCCGCCCAGCGGACCGCGACCCGGTGTCAAAAAGCAACCACAGTGGGGAATGATCAGAAATACCCCTGGCCAGGTGTTTGACCTCTCGAATCCGAGTAGCCTGGGCCGCGGGCATAAGGAAATAATCCAGTCTGGAGAGACTCCCATGGGCCCCAGAGTGAAAGGTGTACTGACACTGTGTCGGATGCATTAACCTCCAACAGTCCACCAGACCGAAGGTCTCCAGGAGCCCGCCCAGCCACGCCTGGGCAGCAGGGAGGGCCCTGGGCGGATGACGGTCCAGGTCACCCGAGACAACCGAATTAAAGTCCCCACCCATAAGGAAAAGACTGTCAGGAAGCCCAAGCAACATCCGACCCAAGTCTGAGAAGGTGGAGTTCTGGAGGCCCGGGGGAACATAGACCGAGATCAAGGAAAGGGACTGCCCCTCCCACCTCCCAGTCAGAGCCACATAGCGCCCTCTATCGTCTGGGACCACCCTGGTGATCTCCAACGGAAGTGAAACTCGCAAGAGAATGCCCACCCCTCTCGAACCAGTGGTGAAACCAAAGTGGGCCACAAGTCGCTATCCCCCCCTGTTCATAGCCCGACAAACATTGCCAACCAGATGCGTCTCCTGTAAGAACACCACATCAGGAGTCAGACGACGCAGATATTGCAGCACAACACCCCGTTTGATACGGTCCCCCAATCCATTGACGTTCCAAGACATCAATCTCAACCCGTCCCCCCCCATCCCCTCCAGTAGATCAAGGGCCCCCTAGCAAAGAGCTCAACACCCAAGGATGAACCATAGCCAATACTTCGCCTTGAAAACAAAAAACACAAATCCAAACAACCCCACCCACCCACCAACCCCCCCCCCAACTCCAACACCCCCCACCCTGCACCCCTGCGGTCCAAAAAACCACCCCAACTTGCAGTGTGCCTGTCGCCCTACAAACCCCATTCTACGAAAAGACCCCGGAGGAGGGAAGGGACCCGTCCCCGCCCGCTCCCCACACACAACATAGTGAAACAAAATGCACAAAAGAAGTAGAACCCAGCCGAACAGTACAACATGGCAGAGTCCGGGACCATAAGTCACTCCAAAGGAGACCCGCCACCCTCGGTACCGGCAGAGAGCCCAGTCCGGTCACCCCGGTCCGGCCGCGAATCCAGCCAGTCACTCACAGTCGCAGGAGAGTCAAAAAAGGTAGTCCGATCTTCATGTTCCACTCGGAGCCTTGCAGGATAAAGCATAGAGTACTTGAGACCGAGGTCCCAGAGACGCCGCTTCACCCCCTGGAAGCCCATTCGCTGTTTCTGGACAAGTTGGGTGAAGTCCGGGAAAAAGTTAATGGACGAGCTCTCATGTCGGACCGGGCCATGGACCCGTGAGGCCTGCAGAATCGCGTCTCGGTCTCTGTAATGGAAAAGTCTCGCAACGATAGGCCTCGGGGGGGCACCCGGTCGCGGCCGGCCACCTGGGACTCGATGGGCCCGCTCCACGGCGAAAAACTTACTCAGGCCAGCGGGAGCAAGATGTTCGAGGATGAGCTCCTCGACCAGGAGATCAACCGGGCGGTTATCGGAGGTCTCCGGAACGCCTATGACGCGGATGTTATTGCGGCGGGCCCGTCCCTCGAAGTCTTCCAGCCGCCGGGCCATCAGATCATTGGCCGACTTGAGATCGCCGAGAGTGGCCTGCAGGTCCGACACGTCCGTACCAAGGGAGGACGTCCGCACATCCAGCGATTGAACCCTCTCGTTAGTCTTAGAGAGATCCGCCCGGATTAGCGTAATGTCAATGGCCACCGTGTCGATTTTACGGGCCAAGGCCTCGTACTGCGTAGCGATGGTCTCTCTGATGCCCTTAATGGCGCCCATGATGTCCTGCAGGGACAGATCCGGAGAAACGGACGGGCCACCACTGGTGTCCTCCGGGGGGACAGTGGCCGTCCCGGGGGATCCTTTACCCTGAGTGTAGCGGTCCATGTTGTTCGTCTGGACCGGTCCCCCACGTAGGGATGTTTTGGTCTAATGTACATTTTAACATTTTGTAATAAATCCACAAAAATGTAAATGACAAATACAGACAGTTGTTGTTAGAATCAAAGACTAACCGACAATTAAAGATAGTTAAAACCAGAAATAGCTAGAAACTCATAAATACATACAATTAATACTATGAGCAAGTTGTAACCAATAGGTACAGAGTATAGAAAATTGAGCTCTGCTGAAGTCCCTGGAATGGACACTACCACTCACCAGCGTAGCATAAATATTAACCTCATAGCCGCACGTGTCAGAGAAAAGCATTGCTGTGTAGTTGTTGTAGCAACCTCACCGGAATGGCTCCAGGATCTGAGAGAACAGTGGGCGCTGACACAAAATCCCCAGAGGCCGTGGTAAAGACACAGAGTAGGAGATGGTTACATCGCCCCTGAGAGCCCTGGCAATTGTTAAAAAAATGGGTGGAGGGTTCTAGGAATTGCCAGGGGCAAATCAGCTGATTACATTGCTCACAGTGACTAGAGAAAAGCAAGAGGGTATAGGAGATCAGAGACACATGCCCAGGGCTGCAGATGAAATAATAAACAAGTAGAGAGAGCCAGTGCCCAAGCAAGCTAGAGGTTAACAGATAAAGCCTGGTAATATTGGAACCCAGAAAAAACAAAAAGGCACCAAAAGCTTTTGCCAGCTTCCAATATGTGTATGACTCAACAGTAACCAATAGATGCAGACACTTCCTTCCCGCACTCAAGAGAAAACTACCCATCTTAAGCGGACCAAACATTAACTCTGTTGGATTTGTACACAGTGGAAGGAATACAAGAGAACAGGAATCCGGCAAAGACCATGGAAAAAAAAGTGTTGCCTTAAAGACAAACAAAAGCTTTATAATACATTATCTTAGAGTCAACCTCGCCGAACACTTTGAAGATGCAAATTTACACCTAGAATTCACTTATGCTGTGTGTTGTTGCCTATGTTATGTAGCTATGCAATTTGTTAAGCACAGATGGACATCCATAGTCAAGTTTTGGTGCTAGAGGCAGAATGACCACGAGCCAAGAATCCATGCATAACAGAGTAAATAAGACAGCCTTGGCTGCTCCAACAAAGAGATCTTCAGTTCATTTTATGGTTAGCAAGGGGTGTTCCAAAGTTAGCAAGTTTGTAATAAAAAGTGTTTCCCTCTGACCTTGGAGTTTCTTAAAATTGAGATTTTGAAAAGATGTAGAGAAGAGAACTGGAGGATCCTGAGGGATTTATGATAATAGAAACAATTAGTGAGAACCAGAAGTATAGTATTATGAAGTGGATGGTCAACAGTGTATTAAAACGTGGGACCTCATTTAGAGTTGGGAGAAAATATTAAACCTGTAGGAAAATTGTCAGTGGAATTTCCATCATCCTACCACCTTTTTGTTGAGTAATTTCCCCCAATGGATTCTCAGCTGGATTTAGCATATCATCTAGATTGCAGAGAATATTCAATTGCCTCTTAACTCTAGCTAAACCCCTCCTGGTGTTGATTCTCCCATTAACATGCAAGCAGTGGGGAGGGATGTTATCATGTCTTTTTAAGATACAGGTTTCTGACTTTTCCACTTTGCAATCTTTGAAGCTTGTGATGGAGCCTAGATTTCTCCTATAAAATGTATGCATTATTACATGACAAAAAGCTGCAGACATGAGTTCTAAAATGGCACGCAGATTGTGGCGCAAGCAAGATGAAAACATAGGGCCTGATCAGAGTGCTCCAGTTTGGAGGTGCTTTTATGTGAAAACATGCCTAATTAGTTGAACAGTCATGTTTATATGTGATTAATCCATATGTAATCTCACTATAGAATGCACATTAATTTAGAAAATGTATTTATACTTTTAAAATGGCATTGTGTATTTTTGCAAGAGTAGAAATGTGCTGAATTGTGTTTTACAGTGTAGAAAACCACATGATTTCAGTTTGCTTTAGTGGACTCGGCTAACTGCAGTTTTGCCCTTGAAACATTAGAATGGAATGTGTTCTTCTTCCCTCCCAACTTACAATAAAAGGGCTCTGTTAAAAAATCCTGCCTCCAGTTTCTTTTGACCTTCACTATGTTGCATATTTTTGTAGCCTGTTTAAACGTGGAGAGAAGAACACATTTTTTTTTCATAAATCACAAGACTGAAATTTGAACAGGAGCAAGCCTGATTAATGACGTATCCAGTCATCCCATGGGGAGATGATGTGTCTTCAAGTTCTGATTGGACCAGCTATGAGGACTGAGCACGTGAACTTTTACTTGAAATATGGCTTACAAGTGGGAGGAGTGCCTTTGCCTCCTCTTTTTTCCACTTTTTCTGAAGGCCAGGCCCAGTTTCTGTGCTGGACACAGAGACGGGGAGGGGCTGCATTCTGTGGGGGCTATTGTGCAGCTTGAGACAGAGACACAGACTAGCACAGCGAAGCAGAGAGAAAGAGCTGAAAGGATCAGAACAGATTTAGATTTTAGGTGCTAAACTGCATTTATTTCTCTTTATGGGATTTTTGCCATTATTAATTATTGATTAACCTTGTAAGACTTACTCTTTTTCTTAGAAACTCTTTAAGAGTTTGACTGACAATTTTCGCCACATTTCCCTTCCTATATGTTATGCATATATGCAGACTGTAATATGTTCTGTATTAATGCTATTTTTCCTATTTTTTCAATTCTGTAACCTGATTGATATTTGACTAATGAATAAAAAGTCATAGAACCTTAACTTTTGACTTAAATAAAACCCTTTAAAATAACTCACCACTCTCATTACTGCCTCTAATATTGTTTGCATTTAATTTTCATATTTATGTAAAGTCTCCTGGTTGGTGAAACACGGTCATCAAAAGGTCCATCATTTTCACCCTTTACAGCGGTAAACCATAGGTAATGAGGTTTTGAATAGGGAAATTACCAGATAATTACCGCTGGTTCCGTTTTTGGTAGCAGAGTTATGGTTAGTGCCATCACCAAAAGGAGCATAGTTAGTTTAACGCCTAGTGCTGGAAAATAATTGCCCAAGTTAGATAAAGTCCTGATTCCTGATTCCTGTGCTCAGAACCTGAAGACTGGCAAATAAGTACTGGAAAGGTGATACAAGAAGGAGATTGCTGGAGTGGTGTGAGTATTAATAGGGTTGTGAAATGTTAATGTGCTTGCAGGTATGTTTTTGAGGTGTTGAAAAATAGTAAGGGTTTTGACTGTGGATGAAAGTTTGCTCATTTTGATTTGATGTTTTTATTTTTTTTTATTGATTGAATTGGTAATTTCATAGGACAGATTTATTGATTATTGATTTATGTACTAACATTCTATGTTGAGTCGCGTCGCGTTTTATGTTGTTTTGAAGACTTCTGGGATGTAGGAAGTCGGATGTTTGTAATGATTCCGTAGTAGAGCAGAGGTAAGCGCTGCTCTCGGGAAAGACGAAATTATTGTTACCCTGTAGGTACACAGGGAGAACGTGTAACGATTGAAGTTGCACAACGCATTGTCTGGGTTCGATTTGGTAACATCGTCGTGTGTTACTGTTAGAGACTTTTCTGTATGAAAGTGTATGTGTAGCGAAGGCCACCTGTGAAATTTTGGTCTTAAGTACCAGGAGTCCAAAAGGCACTCTGATTACGCTAATCACTGGAAAGGTACAGGGTGTTCCCTAAGCTTGTTAGAAGGATAAAGTAGAGGGAAGTGCTACTTTATTAACGAGTGTCATAATTCTGTAGTAGGACAGACTGTTCGCTGTTCTCGGGAAAGACAGAATTCTGTGTGAATGAACCACATTTTCCATATGAAAGTGCGTGAATGAAATAGCATTCAGGTTAATTGTGAAACTCTGGTTTTATTTCTCAGGAGCAGAGCGTCTCCAACTAGGTGTCTCAATTCTAGAGAAACGGTTAGCTATTGCTTGTTAGAAGGGTAAGGTAGAGGGATGTGCTACTTTATCAACGGAAGTAACAATTCCGTAGTAGGGCAGAGGTAAGCGCTGCTCTCGGGAAAGACGGAATTCTTGTGAGAAAGGTCAAGACTATCTCTTTGTTAGCGAAACAGTCAATGGTGGCGTTTTTATGTCGTTACTAACAGATTTTGAGTAAAAGAGAACGTAAGGTTTTGTAAAGGGAGGGCTAGTAGCAGGAGGAAAACTGATGTCCCAAAGGGCCACGCTGGCACTGGACAAGACAGTGGCTGTGTAGTGAGCCCTGTTTAAAAAGAAGGGGTCAGTAGCAGGAGTTAAACAGACTGAAACTGTCAATTGTGGCAGGATTGGAGAAAATAAATTGCATTAAAATATTGCAGAAATATAATTGATTAAAGCTTTAAAGAAGCTGTTTGGAGGTAAAGTGAAAATTTGTTTTTTGTTGGTGATGCTCCTGAAGGAACACCTGTGCATTTTATGTCTACTAACGTGGGATAAAATTCATGTATGTGGGTTCACCAATGGTGCAAGATTACTGAAAAAGAGGGTCCTTTGAGGCTTCCAAAAGATGGTACTTTTGAATTGCAAGTTATTGACAAATTAAGGGAAGTGTTATGTGAAAGAAAGACCATCTAGAGCTGCAACATTTGAGGCCTTAAGCATGGGGGAAAAAGCAGCAAGAGACAAAGCAAGTGAGGATAAAAAGGTAAAGCACGGTGGCCGGGCAAGATGGCCGACCGGACCTAATCCGTCTCGACTCCCGGCTCGCACGCCGCCTGGCAGGGAATTTCAGCGGTTGCGGCAAATACCGTTCCTCACCCATGAAGGCTGCGAGCGTGTGACGCTCTTGGGCAGCGGCGGGTGCTGTCGGCGGGCGCTGCTCGTCGCTGGATCGGCCCCGTTTTCCTCCGACGTCCGGACAGCGAGGGGCGCACCGGACCATCATGGCGGCGCACTCGTGACGGCGGCCAGTGCCCTGCGCGGACCTGCGGCAGCTGTGTGGACCCCTGGGGATCACCGGACTGTGAGGCGAGTGGGGGATGGCCTGGGGGCCCCAGCGGTACTACCGGCACTCAGTAGCAACGGCCGGCTGATGTCTTCGTTTTAGTGCCTGACTCCAATATGGCGGCAACGCGCTGTTTCCTGGCGATCTTTCGCGCTCATGCCCTGCGGCCCAGAAACGATTGTCAGCTCTGCCTGAGAGGGCCCCTTTAAGCCTCAAGCATAGAATCTCTGTTCTGCTGGACAGTGGGTGGCCTCTCTGGCTGAAGCTGCTTGGGCCGGGACCTATCTTTCACCGCAGCACAGCGCTGTCTCGCCCGCGCAGCTCCTCCACACTGCGCGATCTGCCAGCACTTCCGATATGTGGGCCTCCCGTGGGGTGACCCTGCTCCTCACCATCTAACATCTTCCTGCCCCAACTGCGGTGGCCCGCCGCGGGAGCAACGCACCAGGATTGTCCGAGGGGCTTTGATGCACGCTTGAGCTTCACGTTTTCTCCTATTGCCGGGGCCGCGGGTGTCTCCCCGGGAGTCTCCTGACTGCGCTCCTGAGAGGCGAGGTGTGAGGCCCGGTGGCAAGGGGTTCACTCCTGGCTCCGTTGCCTACAATCACTTATCAGTCCGACGTGGGTGCGTTCAGCGCTACTTACACCAGCACGACTCGAACAGTTTTGCCTTATGCCGCCTAAGAAGTCAACGACCGAGACTTCAAACAAGGTCTCCGATTTCTTTCCGACTGCAGACAAGCATTCTTTGCCGCGAGGGGGCGCTCACGAAAGCCGATCTGCTAACTATGTTTAAAGACTTCCAATCTGAACTACGCAAAGACATTGGGCAAGATCTCAAAACTTCCATTGACCAGTTGCGAGCAGACCTGACCGAGCGGCTGTCCTCCCTCCAGCGGGATGTGGACTCAGTCGGCACTAGAGTCCTGGATCTCGAAGCCCACCACCAGGAGCAAGAGCAGCTTTCTACCGGCCTCCGAGACGATGTCATCTTCCTTAAGGAGCAGCTCCATCAATCGCAGCTTCGGGCAGAAGATCTCGAGAATAGGGCTTGGAGGGAGAACATACGCATTACGGACCTGGAGGAAGGCGCGGAGGGTCCGGATCTAGAGGCTTTTGTGGTGGGTCTCTTCTCGGAGATCGTGTCTCCACAGATTCTCAAAATAAAATTGGACAGAGTGCATCGTGTGGGGACCCTGCAACAGGGAGAGAAGAAACGGCCATGGGACGTCCTGGCCAAATTCCACTCCTATAAAGTCAAGGAGGCTGTTCTCCAGGCAGCCAGGGCTAGGGAGTCCATCGCATTCCAGGATCACACCTTCGCCATCTACCAAGATGTCGCACCAGCGACGTTGGCACGGCGACAACTGCTCAGACAGGTTACCACTAAATTGCGGGACAACAAGATCAGATACAGATGGACGTATCCATTTGGGCTCAGCTTTGAATTTCAGAATAAACGACGCCATATCACCAACCTCCAGGAGGGCTTGGATTTGCTGGGCATTCCTGCTGGTGGGGATGCCGACGTCCAGGGTGCAAGTGGCAGTCTCACACGAGGGGCTTCCTCTTCTTCTGCCGGGTCCCGCAGGGTGCGGCGCTGAACATCCGCTGGAGGCTACAGGGGCTCTACAGCTTGCGTCCTGGCCGGCTAGCAGACTTGGCGTGTGCCCCTAGGAGCCTCCGCTGATACACGACGGGGGTCGGCCCCGGCCGGGGGAGTCCTGTACCCTGCTGTGACCTCTGCCTCTGGGGCTGAGGATCCCTCCGGTTGAGAAAGTGGGGTTCTGGACGCTGCAGACTTCATAAGTAAGACTGATGTTGTTTCCGTTTGATACTAGCACCGTTGTCTTGTCACTCCAGGGTGTATTCATGCTAGCTTTCGGATGCATATTGTATGCCACACTGTTGTTGGTTGTTCTATTTTCCAATGTAGCTGCCTTCTTAGTGTAATTGTCTAGGCTTGGTCTGACGGTAAGTCTGGCCCTTTCTGTTTCTGTGGCCTTCTTGAGAGCCGCATTCATTTGCCTTTCGTTAACTTCCATGCCGAGGCGGGCGTGGGCTGGGTCCTCGGACCTGTTGCCCCCCATGGTCTCAGAGGGGCCGTATTGGCTCCACGGCAGGACCTTCAGCTACATGCGAAGTGTTGTTATGTTTTTCTTTGTTCATTCTTTCTTAGGGGGGCTGGGGGGGGTGGGTGGTGGTGGCGGCTTTTTAACACGGGTTACGGGGGATTTTCCCGTTCTCGGGACAGCATGGCTCATGGGCTCTGGCCTTCTGCTTCTTCAGGGGGGCAGCTTGGGAATGGCGGCACGTTGGGATTATGTAGGCTGGGATGGGATGTAGTTTTCCTTTTGTAATATGATGCCGATCTCAATTGGTACTTGGAATGTTAGGGGTCTCAACTCACCCCAAAAGCGTCACAAAGTATGGAAATATATTATTGATCATCACCTTGATATTGTGGCCCTGCAAGAGACGCATCTAGCTAGGTCCGAAGATTCACGTCTCAGACACAAACACTTTCCCCTAATTTACAAATCCTCGGCCCCCACGAAACACAGAGGGATGGCCATTATGTTTCGCTCTTCCACACATTTTCAACCATTGAGGGTTCAGAGCGATAGGGAGGGGCGGTGGGTGATGACTAAAGGCCGTCTTAGAGGGAAAGTCTGCACCTTTGCGGCGATATAGGCCCCCAACACCGGTCAGACGGTTTTCCTAAACACATTTCTGGGAAAATTGACTGATTTTGCAGAAGGCCCGCTGGTTCTTATGGGCGATTTCAATTTGATATGGCAAAAAGAACTGAACAATTCCTACGCTCAACGGGCTGGCCTGGGTTCTTTCTCAGGGGAGACACAGCAACGCATGCATGATCTGGGCCTCCTTGATACCTGGCGCGCTCTCTGCCCACAATCGCGCGATTATACGTTTTATTCACATGTCCACCGTACATACTCCCGGTTGGACTACATCTTTGTTAGCCAGTCTCTGCAAGGTGTTTTACAGGACGCCAAGATCTTTCCCCTCTCGGTATCGGATCATAGCCTGTTCTCTGTTTGTCTTAATTGGCTAGGGACGGCCTCGACCCCTCCCAGATGGTATTTCCCTCCGTCACTTACTCGGGATAAGGACTCCTGTTCCAAAATTCGAAACGCCATTGCGGAATTCTTCAACACTAATAGGCCGGAAGATACTTCGGAGTTTATCACCTGGGATACATTGAAGGCTGTTATCCGAGGGGAGTGCATAGCTCTCAACGCGGCACTGAATAAGCAGCGTGCCCATGAGAGAGAACTGCTAGAGACCGAACTGTCGGCCCTTGAGCGGACTCACAAGGCCAACCCCACACGGCAAACACTCCGCGGCCTCACGGCCCTCCGAGGTAAACTCAAGGCCATTTATAATAACAGGGCGGAATTCACGCTTCTTAAGCTACGACATCTATCATACACACAGGGCAATAAAGTTGGAAAACACCTTGCCAGACAATTGAAAGGCAAACGAGAGAAGGACTACATAGGCGGCATCTTGGACCCCTCGGGGGCTATTACCCATAGGGACCTGGACAAAGCGGAGCTCTTTGGGTCTTTTTATGAGAACCTATACTCTGGGGATTCCTTAGACACGGATGGTCAACAGGAATACCTCAAGTCACTGTCTCTGCCCCGGTGTCGGCATCTTGGAATGAGTCACTCACTGCTCCTATCACCTTGGAGGATGTCACCGGGGCTATTCACAACCTGAAATCTCACAAAGCCCCGTGGCCGGACAGCTATACGGCTCTCTTTTACAAGACATTTGCCCCCGATATCTCTCCCTACCTTGTCCGCCTTTTCAATAAAATGGCGGAAGACGGCTCAACCTCTGGCACCATGTCTGAAACCGTGATCTCCGTGATTCCCAAACCGGGGAAGGACCCTCAGCGTTGCGCCTCCTATAGGCCGATTGCCCTACTAAACCTTGATTGTATTCCTCGATTATTGCTAAACGCCTAAATGACCTCATGCCCGCCCTCATTCACCCAGATCAGTCGGGTTTTATCAAAGGGCGCCAGACGCACGACAATACCCGTAGAATCATACACTTGATTGAAAAGGCCAATAAGCGTCAGATCCCTGCAGTCTTGGTGGGCCATGACGCCGAGAAGGTCTTTGATCGGGTGGACTGGGGTTTCCGATTTTGCACTCTTGGGACATTCGGTTTTGCGCCTAAATTCCTCAACATGGTGAGAGCTAACTACCGTCTCCCCCGCTCTAGAGTTGTGATTAATGGGGTACATTCTTCTACCTTTTTCCACTCGAGAGGCACGCGACAGGGCTGTCCCCTCTCACCCCTCCTTTTTGCACTCAGCATTGAACCCTTGGCTCTAGCGATCAGAAACAATCCTGCCATCCAGGCAATTCCATTTACGGGAGAATCCCATAAGATATCGCTGTTCGCAGACGATGTTCTCTTATCCCTGTCAGAGCCAGAGTCATCCCTGCTGCCCTTGCAGGGGGAACTAGAGCGTTTTGAACTAGTGTCAGGGCTCAAAACTAACCTAGGCAAATCCTATATACTCAATCTTACCCTCTCACCTACAGAGGTCCTCCGACTTCAATCGCTTACCCCTCTGTCATGGGCCACCTCCTCCATTCAATACCTGGGGGTTCACTGGACGCCGAGACTTGGGGGATTCTCTGCTGCCAACTTTCCTCCCATTTTAACACGTATTCAAACGGAACCCACGACATGGAAGCCTCTTTTCTTGTCTTGGCTAGGCTGCATCCATGCGATCAAAATACTCTCCTGCCCAAACTTCTTTACCTATTTCAGGCCTTACCTATCGAATTGAAGCCTGATTGTTTCCGCAAAGTGAAGTCCATGATCTTGCGTTTTATCTGGCAGGGAGGTCGAGCACGCTTCTCTTACTCTCTGCTACGTCGCTCCCGCTCTGCTGGCGGAGTGGGCCTACCGGACATCCTCCTCTATTACAAAGCAGTACAGCTGAGAGTCCTCACTAAATGGTCCCAACGGGACTCCGAGAAACACTGGCTCCATATGGACCGCAGTGTGACGGGGCGAACCATCTGGGACCTGGTGTGGCGCGCGCGACAGGACAGACCCCGAAACACGTACATGAGCACTCCAACGACAGGTGGACCATGTTCCCGTCCCCGTTTACCCCACTCCATTTTAATCCAGCATTCACTCCTGCCCAACATGAGGGACCGTTTGACGCTTGGAGAAAGGGTGGCTGCCTGGCTCTAACACACTTGTTCCATAACTTTGATCCACTCACTTTTGATCAGTGCAAGCAAGGCTACCATCTAGAGAACACGGAACGCTATCATTACACGCAATTGATGCATTGGGCCCTTTCTCCTCAAGTGCGGGATGCTGCTACTCGGCCCCTCACGCAATTTGAGGCTTATCTCACTAAGACTACTAGTATGAAAGGGGTGATCTCGTTCATATATAGTTTCTTACTTAAAACAGCTTCATCCCCACGCCCCAGATATATGTCTATGTGGGAGGACTTGATTCACTGCCTTATCTCTGACGAGGAATGGAAGCACCTCTGGTCCGACATTGCACGATTCAATCATTCTACAGAACTCAGGGAGGCTCACTTGAAGACCATGATGGACTGGTATTTGTACCCAGCCAAACTCAGGCAGATCTTCCCCACCACCTCAGATAGATGTTGGAGAGGGTGTGGTTTGCTTGGGGACTTCCAGCATATTTGGTGGGACTGCCCGGCTATCCGCCCCTTCTGGGAAGAAATCCTGGCGCACATAAAAGATATGCTGGGTTACCCCATTCCCACTATCATGGCTGGAGTGCTTCTGGGGCTTCGTGATGCCTCCCTAGTACATCAGACGAGGGCCGATAAAATGATTATGTGGCTTTGTATTGGAGCGGCTAAAGTCACCCTTGCAGCCGCTTGGAAGTGGACGGAGGCTCCTGCTGTGTCCCTCTGGCACACCCGTCTCTGGAGATTGCTTAGCTTGGAGCGGATGGCTGATATTTTCAGAGATGACTATAAGAATTTTGAATTTAAATGGGGACCCCTTGTTTCCTTCCTTTCCAGAGGCCTCCTGGCTGCTGTTTGTCCCTCTTCCATAAGAAGCCTCCACCTCTTCCAATTTTGATTAGAGTCATGCGTCGCACATTATCTCGAATCTTTGTGCTTTGCCGCCACCACGGGTAGGGAGGGAGGTGGGTGTTGGGAGGTGGGGGTTTTTCTTTGGCTCTTATTCTGCTATTGTCCCACGTGGGGATAATTTTGTATATGCTTTTTCTTTTTCTTCCTTGTCTCTTTTCTCTTTCCCTTATGTTCTTTATTTCATGTTTAGCGTTACCCTGACGCACCTTGGGTGGGTTTCCTTCACAGGAGGAAGTCAAACTTTCTACAGACTTGCCTGTTAACTTTGTACCTCTGCAAAGACTTTTGCTACGCTCCATTATGTTTAGAAACTGTGTTCTCCAGTCGGCTTACCTACCGAGCACAGGAGCTGGTTTTGTGTTGATCTAGGCAAATCGTTTAATTGTAATGGTCATGCTGAATGTTTTCTGATCCCCTGCGTGGGATCCTGTGATGGTGCTTTCCCAGATTGTAAGCTGTAAACATTTAATAAATATATCTTTGAAAAAAAAAAAAAAAAAAAAAGGTAAAGCACCAGATGCAGGAGAAGTGAATTAATGATGATAAAAAGCTTCAAATAAATAATGATTCAGGGGATGAAATAATGGATGCATTGTTAACTGAGTGTCCGCCACTTTATGTGGTTTCCATTGAAAATAGTGTACCAGTAAGTACTACAGTGGCTACTGCTTCTGTTGAACAGAGGGAAATACAGAATGAGAGAAACGTGCAGACATTTAGGATTGACCCACTACCTGTTGATTCAGCACTGACAGTGATACCTCCAGGTGTTACTGCTTTAAATGTGACTGATTCAGTGAAAAAACGACAAGCTGCAGATGCACAGACAGTGCCTAGACAAATTACGACTGTTCAAATTAATATGGGCCCTACTCAAAAGGTTCAAAGAGTTGTAGAAGGAGTAAATATGTCAGGGTTTATTTCAGAAACTCAGAATGCACAGATTATTGAACAGAAACTACCCCAGACAGTCCAGGCATTGAAAGATGGGGAAAAAATGTGTTTACAGCACCCACAGCTCAGGATAAAATAAATATATTTGAAGATGGGGTTTTTCAAACCTACTTTGAGGAAGCAGCAGTAATTAAAAAGATAGAAAGCATGGGGGAACAAATTAACCCAGACCGCAAAAAAGAGAAACAGCTTAGAGTTTTAAATTCAACATTTGAGCATGAAGAAATTAACAGTCCTTGCTATTTAAATCAGGAAAATGTGAACCAGTGTCAGGAAAAATAATTAATTTCCCTGAGTAAGGAAACAAATACATGTGCAGTAACTAAACATGGTAGACTGACCGATTTGGCTCAAAAATATGAAATTAATGTTTCAGGAAGTTTTCCATTTCAGAAAAACTTCAGGGTACACGTGAATGAAGAGGCAAATGAGACAATGTGTTCTTCAGGAATGCAATTGCACATTGCAGAAACAAAATATATTTTTAAATGCAATGAGTTTGAGAAATTGAGAGACAAACTTATGCTGTGGTACCCACAAGTTAATGGATTTATCAAAATTTTAAAGGAGTTGTGTATTACACGGGGGTACGACACGTACAGGGGTGTACATACACGGGGGGTTCGGCGCGTACTCACGGGGGCTGGGGGGGGTACGGCGCATACCTGGCCCTCTATTCTGGTCGTTTTGCGGCGTACTTCGCTTTTCCGGCACTTTTTGGGTGCCGTAAAAATATTGCTGTCCGGACTGCTGTCGGTTCGAATCGTACTTCCAGGGTCATGAAACGCTGCCTGACAGCGTCCCGACGTCACGTCGGGGCATTCCCGGATCACATTCGTATGTATATTTTCGTCGGACGGTGTTTTTTACGATTCGTACGGAAATGGTGTTTCCGTGCGAATCGTAATTCCATGTTTGTAAAGTTGTACGACCGGGTACGAGTCGGACGGAGAAAACGCTCCGACCGACGGTTCGTACCCGTTTTTTCCAGGATCGTAATCGGCACCAAAATTGGAAAGGGAGCAAGAAAGGTGTCACCAGAGAGAATGGAAATAATTTACCAGATGAATCCGCCTCAAATTCAGAAAGAAGTCAGGACGTTTTTGGGAATGGTTAGCTGCTGTAGAGAGTGGTTGCTAAACCTTTTCCTAGTGGCTAAGCCTTTACTGAGTCTGACACTCAAGGATGTGTCTGATCCGCTTCCATTGGACAACAATTGCACAAAAACATTCCCAGAGTTGAAAGAGAAAAGGTGTCGCGCCCCGGCACTAGGAATGCAAGTTTATTTAAAAGAAAATACACTGGTGTGTAGTGAGAGGGAGGGCTGCGCTCTCTTAGTGCCTGTTCAAAAACATGAATTTGTTCAAAGGTCTGTGACGTATTTCCCATTGACCCTTGACCCCAACGTCACAGAAATGCCCAGCTGCCTTAATTTAGTAGCTGTGGTAGATGTTAGTCATAAAAAGAGTGAGTTCATAATAATGGCATTTCCAATTATTGTAATGGTTGCTTCCTTTGTGGAGTTGTTTTGGGAAAATATTGTGACCAAGAAATGTCTAAATTCAAATGTATTTAGCTTACTGCCAGCAAATGACATTTTTCATGATCAAACTGAACCTAAATGTTTAAATGTCATGAATTTCTGCCTGAAACCAAAGTTAGACTTTAATGATGAACGTCTGATGCAGCCCAACCATTTTGTAGATGGCCCATATTTAAAAGGTAACAATGACACATTAAGAGCAGCACATGCTGTGCTTCTTATACACTATGTTGTCAAAGTTTCATGGCTGTCAGCAGTTACCGCAGCCCAAAATTTGAGATTGATTGCCCTTACCATAATATGCAATATAATTTCTCAATTGGGAGTCACTGTTGTCCTGGGAAAGAGAAATGCTAATTCAGTTGCACAATATTGTATCCTGTTAGTCTCAAATGTGTTATTGCAAAAGCTGCTGCCCAGGTATAGATTGCCAGTTTCTCTGAAATCAGATCATAATGAGGTCTCAAAGATGATGAGTGCAAAACCACAGACTGGACAAGAAGTGGATTGTAGCTATCTGTCTGAAGTTTCAAGCATAATAAAGCAACACAAAGGCAGCACAGAGTTACACTTTGCAAAAGAGTGTGTTTCAGCATCACCAAAGTTGCTTGAGTATTTACATGCAAATGCACTTGCGAAAACAACTAATGAAAAGACTAGCCATTGCCGTGAAGGTCTGAGTGATGTGGAGCGTGCAGTTTCTCACCAGATTGCAGCTGCTACACAAGATCTACATAATGAATGGTGCCAAAACTTTGATCTGAGAGATGCTGTGAAATGGAAAGGCCTGTTCCAAATGATCCTGCCAAAGACTGTTGTGAAATGTGGTGGCCTTCCAAATTGGATGCATGCCTCTTACACACGTATGGTCCTGTGTCCCCCTGATAAAACAGCTCCTCTTCAAGAAAAGATGCCAGCAGTGGTCAAAAGTCCACAGAAGAGGGTCAGTCAAGCTGTAAGGGAACACACAGAGTTTAAAGCAGCACTAGAGAAAACTGAGGTGGCACTGGAAAAGCAAAAAGTGGAAACTGACTCAGATAAAAGTGGTATCCAAAGGGTGAAAGAGTCAGATGCAGCCTCTGAAGAAGAAATTAGTGCTGTGGGCCTACGAGTGGAGGTAGGAAAAAGCTGGCTGAAAGGGAATCCAAAAAGTTTGCAGTGGTCCCTTGAAAAATCATTTGCACCCATAGCTGAAACATCTGAATCTGATCAAAGTGGAAATAAATGTGAAAAGCTTGGATTGGAAAAGTGCAAGGAATTGATGGTGCTCTGTCAGAGTTTTTCAGCACCTGAGTGGTCAAAATGCATGGAAAAAGTACAGGATGCCACGCTGTTTGAGCCACCTTGATGACAAGCAGGTGACAAGGAGCCAAAATTTGCTGAAACAATAAATGAGAACTGTCAAACTGTTCCAAGAAGCTACTTACAGAAATCTGCACAACAACTTTTGAGCTTGGCCATATATGATCTGCTTACAAACCAAATGTGTGTGGCCTTAGAAATAGAGGTAACATTGTTATATGCTCAGCTTTTGTAATAACCAGTGATAAAGAACATACTAATTTAGTAGGGTTTTCTTTTAGACACCTGTGTACTAAAGATAAGTAGTAATATTTTTGGTAGAGAAAAACATATATTTGACTCAACTAATGATGTGTTTTTTTTAAACAAATGTAACATGTGAAATTAAATAAGTGTGATAAATTTCGAAATCGAGGTACAATGATTTGATATTTATCACAAGGTTGAATTGATGGAGCTTAGATTTCACCTATAAAATGTATGCATTATTATATGACAAAAAGCTGCAGACATGAGTTCTAAAATGGCACGCAGATTGTGGCGCAAGCAAGATGAAAACATAGGGCCTGATCAGAATGCTCCAGTTTGGAGGTGCTTTTATGTGAAAACATGCTTAATTAGTTGAACAGTCATGTTTATATGTGATTAATCCAGATGTAATCTCACTATAGAATGCACATTAATTTAGAAAATGTATTTGTACTTTTAAAATGGCATCGTGTATTTTTGCAAGAGTAGAAATGTGCTGAATTGTGTTTCACAGTGTAGAAAACCACGTGATTTCAGTTTGCTTTAGTGGACTCGGCTAACTGCAGTTTTGCCCTTGAAACATTAGAATGGAATGTGTTCTTCTTCCCTCCCAACTTTCAATGAAAGGGCTCTGTTAAAAACTCCTGCCTCCAGTTTCCTTCGACCTTCACTATGTTGCATATTTTTGTAGCCTGTTTAAACGTGGAGAGAAGAACACATTTTTTTTTCATAAATCACAAGACTAAAATTTGAACAGGAACAAGCCTGATTAATGACGTATCCAGTCAGCCCATGGGGAGATGATGTGTCTTGAAGTTCTGATTGGACCAGCTATGAGGACTGAGCACGTGAACTTTTACTTGAAATATGGCTTACAAGTGGGAGGAGTGCTTTTGCCTCCTCTTTTTTCCATTTTTTCTGAGGGCCAGGCCCAGTTTCTGTGCTGGACACAGAGACGGGGAGGGGCTGCATTCTGTGGGGGCTATTGTGAAGCTTGAGACAGAGACATAGACTAGCACAGCGAGGCAGAGAAAAAGAGCTGACAGGATCAGAACAGATTTAGATTTTAGGTGCTAAACTGCATTTATTTCTGTTTATGGGATTTTTGCCATTATTAATTACTGATTAACCTTGTAAGACTTACTCTTTTTCTTAGAAACTCTTTAAGAGTTTGACTGACAATTTGCGCCACATTTCCCTTCCTATGTGTGATGCTTATATGCAGACTGTAATATGTTCTGTATTAATGCTATTTTTCCTATTTTTTCAATTCTGTAACCTGATTGATATTTGACTAATGAATAAAAAGTCATAGAACCTTAACTTTTGACTTAAATAAAACCGTTTAAAATAACTCACCACTCTCATGATTGCCTCTAATATTGTTTGCATTTAATTTTCATATGTATGTAAAGTCTCCTGTTTGGTGAAACACGGTCATCAAAAGGTCCATCATTTTCACCCTTTACAGCGGTAAACCATAGGTAATGAGGTTTTGAATAGGGAAATTACCAGGTAATTACCGCTGGATCACTTGTTCAGTAGGTGAGATGGTAGCCCCAGAGAGGCGCTATAACTGAAGTTGAGTTTAGAAACTAGCTGTGCTATTATTACGTCTACTCTCTTCCTGGTAATACCCAAGTCATAAACTCCTGTTTGTACTACTTTTGACACTTAGGGCCCTTCCACCGACAGACAGCACTTCGGTCTGACCACTGCATTACAATGCTGGCGGTCGAACCCTTGCCTGTCAGGGGTTGGACAGCCGCCTCCACCAGGATCAGTGATCCCGCCGGGGTGGCGGTTGGAAACGTGATCACAAATGGAGGCAAGCACCGCCATCGGGATTACTATGTCGCTTTCTGACAGTCTTTTCATGGCAGTTCGACTGCCATGAAAAGGCAGACGGGAAGGGACTTTGGGGGCCTCAAAAAGGGTCCCTGTCCCTCGTGGGCCACTGCAAAGAGGCCTTGGGGGCACATGTGGTGCCCCCACACACATACATGCACTGTGTGCCATACAACATATGGTGCATGGCACAGGGTGCATGGATGTGCTCTTTTACACGGCGGCTTGTGTTGCTTGCCTTTTCTTGGGCAGCAGCGCAAGCCACAGCAAAAATGAGCACTTTGCCACCACCAGTCCAGTGATAGCATTGTAATTGGGCAGCTGGACCGCTGCCTGCTTGTCGGGCAGTCTCCTGACAACTGCCATAGCGGGTGGCGGTCCGACCATCCACTATCATAATAGGGCCCTAAAGAAGTCGGCATCAGTTGTGTGTAGTTGTGGAAGCAGAAAAAAGAAAAGAGGAAGGCAAATATGGTTTGGCTTATGCTCCATTGATGTTGGTACTAAAGCAGCCATTCTTGCTGCATCTGCACACATTTCTTGATAACCTGTCAATTAACAGTTTGCACTACATGAAGTCAAAGTGGCTGCAGGTAAATCAATGGAGGGAAATGACTGAAATTCCCTCGAGCTGCAGAATTTCAGCAACTAATTCATGATATTTACTATTTTCTTTCCTTGTGGAAAAAAAGGAACACCCCTTCACTAGGTTAGGCCATTAAATGTAGATCATAGATTTCTCCCTGTTACATTGTCATTCTGTTAAACAGTATTTAATGTTTAGCATTTGTTTAGTGGTTTCTCTTTCAAAATTTTAGGAGTCATTTAATTTAGTTCATATAGTACTCTTTGCGATGGCTTTTGACCAGCATATTTCCTTCTGGTGTAATGTTGTGAAAGGTGGACAGAGAAGAGGAAGGCTTAATGCAGAAGGCTCCTTCTGGAATACCTTGAATTTTAGCTTATTCTTACTATACTTTATTAAAGAGTTTTTTGGTTTAAACCATAAAACTTCTTACAGACAAAAAAAACCTTTGCTTTACTGAACCTGATATCCAAGATTACATTTGAATCAGTTTTAGTTTATTTTCAGGATGCATGTAGCTGAACAGCTTACAATGACATTTCTCACTTTAGCCATTTGCAGTACATTGGTTACTTCAAATTAAACTGTATGATATTTCTGTACAAGTGGTTGAATACGCATCTTCCTTGTAGTTACATTTTTCTGCAATTCCTTAAAATATGTCTACCAGACTCTAATTCATTGCAATTGTGTTCAGACAAAATATTGTGCAAAATTTTTTATTAGACACAAATATAGGGTCTTATTACGATGAGGCTTTCCGAGCCTCATCGCGGTTTCAGTTTCAACCACCGCATTACAAACTGAAACCGGCCAGTCATTCTGGCTGCCTTCTGATGGGCTCAAGGAGCCTGTCGGCCAGCCGGAGACCTGCAGTAATCCCAATGGATGGCGTTTCCGCTGTTGGGATTACAATGCTCAGTCTTCAACAGGCTTTCCATTCCAGGATGTTTGTCATGGAAAGCCTGTCGGAAACAGAGTTTGGGGCTCCTAGCATGCCCCCCTTCTTCCTGCAGCCTCTGGTTGTGGGCCAAGGGGACACCTATGGTGTACCGCTGTTAATCCCTGCACTGTATGGCAGGCACCTTGTGCCTGCCACAGGTTGCAGGGATTAACAGAATCTCCCATTTCTCAATGGGAGTTTGTGCTATGGCCGGCTTACAGCTGCAGCACAAGCTCTCATTGAGAAATGGGAGTATGTGACAGCACCATGTGTGGTCGCATTGTGATTGCGGTGTTGAGACTGCCGACCGGAGATCAGTCAGTCTCAAGACCGCGACAGTGTCGGCCGGAGGCAACTCCGACTGACATTGTAATCGAGCCCATAGTGTATTAAATATCATGATGCCGAAAATATGCAGGTAAAATTATCATTTCTTTAGTATTTTTTAATATTCTGAAATAAATTGCTGTGGGTCATATTGTTATAATTTATAATGTATTTAAGTGTATACCTGTATACGTATGTCTTCATATATTATATCTGTGTTTAAGATATCTGTATAATGTGCCTGTAATCTGTTTAGGCATGAATGTTGTCTTTATAGACGATTAGGATGGGAAGTCATTTTGAAATGTTAATTTTTTATTTGTTTTGTTTAAAATTGTTGATATCATAATTTTTCTTTTATTTTTTTAACCAAAAATATTTTATTACATTATTTTTTATTTTTATAGCAAAAAATCTTTTAATTATGTGAAATGTAAATGTGTATATGTATTTTTTTATATTTTACTTAAAACATTTTAATATTACTATATATCTCAAATTTCTAATAAGTATACTTCTGTGTAAAATTTTACTTAGTTTTTTATCCCTCAATAAATAAAATTCGTTATTTATATTTTGCATTAAAATAATTAGGTGTAATTAATTTTTGTATATTTGTTTTAATTAAAGGTGTCTTTGTAATCTGTGTATTTTTACATAGAGTTTTTTCAATTAACACAATTTAATTAAAACATGTAAAACATTTTCAATTGTTTTTAAATAATGCATTTTGAAATGTAATTATTTTAAATAATGATATTCATGAATTTGAAGGTTATAATAAATGTTTGTTTTTGTACTTTTTTTTGGTAGTACTCACAAGGTACCTTTTTACAGTGTGTGGTTTACTTTTTTTTTGGAGAGTTAAAATAGATTTCTGCAATGTATTCTTAAGTGTTGTGTCTATTATTATCTTGTGTGAGTAGTTCATTTTTAAATCTGAAAGTACTGCACTTTCCATCATGTCGTTAAGTTTGGAGCTGGATTAGTAAATCTGAATCCCTAAAAGTCCAACCCTTTTTCCAAAGTGGTTAGGTTGAGAGTTGCAATAGTAAACTTCAACCTCCCCAAAGTCCATCACTCACAGTATGGTGAAGTTTGGAGTTGGAATAGTAAATCGTCTTGCCAACGTCCAACGCTTTACCCAATATGGTTAAGTTTGAAGTGGAAAAGGTACATGTGACCTTCCACTGCAAATACCAACACTTACTCAAATAAGGTGAAGTTTGGAGTTGGACTAGTAATTCTGAAAACAAGTCCAACACTTCGCCAATGTGATTCCGTTTCAATTTGGAATAGAAAACCTGCACCGCCCCCACCCCCAAAGTCCAACACTTTCCCCATTGTGGATATCTTTTTATTGGGAATAGTAAATGTGATATTCATAAACTGTTAGCATTTGTTTGTATTTTTTAATTTGTTCATTAAAAAGATGTAGACCTTCGGAGCCTAAATTGTTGGTTTCTTTATTACTATAATTTCAGTAAAGTATATTTTCTTTTACCTATTTTTGTTATATACATTTCCTTATACATACCATTTTTACTATTCTTTTGTTTTCTTCAGTTCTTTATTTCCCAAAAACATTCTTTTAGTTTAATTCATTAAACTGGACATAAAATCTAGTTGTAGTGTTCATACATTTTTATTTGCAGTTATCCAATTTATCTTATAACATATTGTACAGTAATTTGCAACAAAGATGCAGCTTTTACCTTATGTTCATTGTTTAAACGTGATAATATATTAAAAAGTAATATAAATGTGTATTTCTATTTTTAATATATATTTGTACATTTTTAGAAATACTCACACAATTTAACATTTTTAACATATTATTCATATTTTCAAATAAAAACAATATATTTATTAACATGGATTTGTATTATTTTTATTTTCCCACCGGTTCTTTTACCAGTTTCTGTGGCTTTCTTGACTTTCTTCATCATTTTGGGTGGTTCATATAGTTTGCAGTCGCTATTTCACTTTGCTGGTCTCCAGTTTAAGTAAGACTGTTTTCATTTATTTTCCAAGGGTTTAGTGGTAGAGGAGAGGTGTATAGACTTAGCAAGGTTAATCTTTGTAATAGGATGCTGTTTTGTGTACTTTTTTGTGTAGTATGTGTAGTTTACAGTATTGTGGTAGGCCATGTTAGGTTAAAGTTTATTTGTATTTTTTATGTGTGTTCTATGTGTTTGACCTTTATTTCAATGTTTTTGTCCTCTTCTTTGTTTTATACTAAGGTTTTAATTTTTGGCGCTGGATTTACATGTTTTTTCCTTTCAGGTTTTGTTTTCAGATGTTAGACTTTATTTTTAACTGGGATGCATTTTTTTTTTTTTAGGGGAACAAGTTGGCTATTTTGAATCAATTTTTTTTTTGTTTTCTTTCCATGATTTTTTGGTTTTCCTAGCATGCTTGTTTACTTTTTCTAAAGTTTGGGTTGTTTGATGGATTCCCTGATTTATTGTATTCATATTGAATGTTGCATTTTTCTTTGGTTTATTTTTTGCATTTTTCGAGGGCATTTTTTAATTGATTTTTTGGGATTATATTTTTATGATCATCGCTTCTTGACTAGGACTTCAGCTTCAAAATTGAAAGTGTTATCTTATTTTATGTATTTATGTTATTGGGTAGGCACTAGTAATTAGTTTGATCATATACTTATTTATATTCATATACTTATTTATTTATTTATTTAGTCTGTGTATGATTTTTTTTATGCTGATAGCATATTTTTATAGGTCGTAGAAAAGTGTTTAATTCCTGTTGGTTATTTTGTATTGTTTATCCATTTATTTTAAAATATTTATTAATACATTTTAATTATCAATCGTAAGTTTTGTGAATTTTTTTTCTTCAGATTGGTAGTTTTAATTTACTTTCATAATATTTAAAAATAAATATGTATCAAGTATGAGGGCACTAGGGGCCGCTTGACCAAGATGGCTGCACGGAGGTGAGGCTCTGCTAGTCCGGACCACAAATGCAGCAATTATCCGGAATAATCACAGCTCCATAGGGAGCAACACATGCAGGATCCATAGCTGAATCCACCAACAAATTGACGGAGGCTCATGCGGGATCCACGGTTCGATGTGGAGGTGCTGAAGCCAGGCTCGAACTGACTCGGCCACGATGAAGGGAACTGCAACACAGCGCCACACACACAGTCACTAACAGTGGTCGGTGCTCCACATGAGGCGCGGACCGCACCCACGGCGTGCCAGCAGGCTCGTGACGAGCTGATGCACCCGTGGCCCGGAATGGCCTGACAACACTTACCAGAGCCCCTGCAACTTCGGCATGATGAAGGTGAGGGGATGAAATAGCGGATCTGGGGGAGAACTGCATAGGCCGGACGAGCTCCGGCGATGGAGGCCAGAAGGAGACAGAGGTTGTGTCCATAGGCCCCCTCGCTGCCAGAATAATTACATGCACAGCAGATGCCCTAAGTGCTGGTGAAGAAGAGAGACTGCTACCCGCGGATCCCGGGCACAGCAGGAGGGGACAGACTATTTACCCTGGATGCTGACGCCACATGCGGAGAGGCCTCGAGGGAGCAGAACAAGACTAGCAAGTGAGGCATTTGTGCACAGTGCCTGAGCTGCCCCGGAGACTATGGGCCAGGGGGGTGATAAACAGAGAGACCCGACGTGAGGCTTAGATGCTCAGACATACGCCAGAACACCCCCACCCTCAAGTGCGCATGCTGCTGGCACCCCGCACCACAGCTACTCATCCTGGGGCGCATGTGAATCGCTAGATTAACAACCTGAGACCCCAGACAATCTAGAAGAATAGACACCAGCCCCCGCCTCCCTAAATTTACCAAGCAATAGCAGCCGGAGCAACACCCCCTGAATCTCCGTAACCCCACAGCTCAACAGTCTGGCGTGAGCAGACCACCACTAATAGGGGCCAGGGACAGTTTCTAGCAGTAAACGTTGAGGGACCGCAAATCGCCTAAGTTGGACCAGACTATCACCCTACAATATTACCAAAGAGTGCGACCGAACTGAGTGGAAGAGTTGGTCAAGGTGGACCAATAGAAAGTAATAGGGCGAACAGATTGAAAGCATTCAAAACTACCATTCAAGGCCCAAAAAACAACCTGCACGCTGAACGAAGAGCAAACTGATGCTGAGACTTCCCTGGATAGCCAAGAAGACAATTGGAGATCCTTGATCCTCACCATGAAAAACAACCTATCGTCCATTAAGTCAAAAAATGGACGCCATGTCTACACGTTTGGACACAATTGTGAAAAAAATCGAAAAAGATGACCATAGACTCACAGAGGCTAAAACCAGAATACAGGAGGCACCCTGATTGATCCGCAAGGATGATACTGCATTGTATGGGGCCGACTGTAGTCACATGTGGTTACAATCGCAAATTGTTATGGCCCCAACATGGATGATCCCCACTTCTTTGCTACATTATGTGGCAAAATACTCTCTACAGAAACAACATATGTCCTCGGGGGGGGGGGGGGATTTTAATACAGTTGTTTCGCACATTCTAGATAGATCTCACCCGTCAGCAAAACACTATACTGCAGCACGGGGACAGCTTGCAGGGATCATTGCAGATAATTATCTCCTAGATGCATGGAGACAATCGCACCCCAATGCCAAAGAAGGCACGCATCACTCCGCAGTGCACTCAACTTGGTCTAGACTTGCTACCTGATAATCTCAAGGGGAATGGGACACTGGGTAGAGCAGATTGAACACCTAGCAAGGACATATTCCGACTACTCCCCGGTGAAAATCACACTCTCCATTCCAGCCTGTGAGCCGCCATATAACAAGTGGCGATATTACCCAACCGTCCTGCTGGATGCAGTCTTTAAAGATGAGAAAGAACAAGAAATACAAGACTTCTTTGAGCACAATATTGATACTGTCCCAAAAATCACCAATGTGTGGGAAGCATTTAAGGTTACTATGAAGGGGCTCTGTAACACGAAAGGAGGGGGTATATTAAGGTATATCCGAGCACAGCTCAACAAGCTAGAGACTGAGATAAAAGAGCTAGAACAGGAAATGACCAAGCTACTCATGGAGGGAAGTACGACGGCTACCCTACGAGAAAAACGAACAGACTACAAAGACACAGCGGAAAGGGAATGTAAATTCAAGAGTAAATACCACAGAGCGAGAATGTATGGCGAGGGAAGCCACCCAGGGAAGGCCATCGCTGACTACATCAGACAACCCAGGTTTTCTAACAATGTCACCGAGCTGCATTATCCCCAGGGAACTATCCATAGTAATGCCACTGATCTAAAACATATATTCATGACATATTACCCTGCCCTGTATACCTCACAAAGGACACAACCCCTAAACCTCCCACAAAATCTTAAGGACACTGCACTAGCGTGGCTCGGGACTCCCAAAGAGAGTTTTTAGCCGCAGACCTCGAAGAGGACGAAATCACAGCAGCCATCATGCAAATGAATTCAGGGCAGGCTCCGGGGTCAGATGGGCTGCCTGTAGAGTTTCACTAAACCTATGCCACACAACTAGTTCCCATTCTAAAAAAAGGTGTTCGACGAGGCAGGTGAGGATGGTATACTTCCATTGACAATGAGAAAAGCCATGATAACCTCGTTGCTCAAACCATGCAAGCCAGCAGAATATTATGAGCCTTATAGACCGCTTTTGCTAATTAATTGTGACACTAAAATCCTCGTCAAGACCCTATCAAATAGGCTAAATCTGTTAATGGACAGATTGATGTTGCCTGATCAGGCTTGGTTCATCCCAGGAAGAGCGACGTCGCACAACCTCTGAACACTGTTCTCGGTTGTTCAAGACATAGACCCAGACCCTGCAGAGGTGGCAACATTTCTTGATGCCACCAAGGTATTTGATTCCATAGAATGGGACTACCTCATTGGAATCCTCCGACACATGGGGATGCCCCCTGGCTTCCTTAAGTGTATAGAACTCCTATACCGTCCCTGGCTACCGTCCTCCTTAATGGGTCCCATTCTTCCACGTGTGCAATCACAAGGGGAACGAGGCAAGGCTGCCCCCCGTTATCTCTAATATTATTCGCTCTAGCAATCAAACCGCTAGCAGCAAAATTGAGACAGCACCATGAAGAGCGGGCATTAGCGTATCCCACCAGCCACATCCTCATATCGCTATATGCAGATGATATAACCTTATATGTCAAAGACCCACAACAAAATTTGAATCCATTATTAAGAGAAATTACTACATTTGGGGACAATTCAGGTATAAATATTAATTGGAGAAAATCAAGCATATTCCCCCTCACCAATAAGGTCACACCCTATGCTCTGGACTACCCCCTGGAAGGGAATGAGACGGAAGTCAAATGCTCAGGGATTAAGATTTTAAGAGACAGAAGTGAACTGATGCGCACAAACTATGGCAAGATCTTAGACACCCTAACAGATTATATAACCAAGACTTAAGTGGGAAGTACTTACTCTCTCATATTCGTAAGGGGGATTCGAAATACCCGATCTCGAACAATACTATCACTGCGCACAAGCACATTATGCGGTGTTTTGGTTCCATCCACCCTCTTTCATGTCACATTTAGCAGTCGAAATGGTATATATGGAGCCCACCCCCTTATCAGGATTTATCTCCACACTGCAAAAACAGCGAGAAGCCGACCCTGCTACGGTATCATGCAACGGTATCATGCACCAATACTACATGGAGGAAAGTAGCCACCAGACTAGATATGCAGATGCCATACTCCCCTTGCCTGCCTATAGAGTACCAGACTGACATCCAGGTCACTTAAGAAAGGCTATGTAGACAAGTCTTAGATAAAGTCCAGATGAAGACGTGGGGGGATATCTACGTAGATGGGAAGTTTTTAACAAAAGAACAGTTTTTCAGTGACAATAACCCCACCGCGACGAAGCTATTTATGTTCGTCAGACTCAGACAAAGCGTTTGCGCTATCACCCCAGAGTTCCCACAAGAGCCTCAGACTCTCCCACCATTACATGATATACTTTAATAAGAACCACCCCAACATGTGACCTCGCGTATATACCACAATACACAAAAAGCTATCAAAATACCCCAGTTATCATCGCAAACAGCATGGGAGGAGGAGCTGGGTACACCAATATCGGACAAGCAATGGGAATATTGCTGCAAACAGATAGGGTACATCTCAGCCAATAGTAGGCTTAGTATGATACATTATAAATTCCTACATCCACTGTATTAAACATCGGCCAGGCTATACAAGCTCCACCTAAGCGATAACGACAAGTGTGTGCGGTGTGGATGGGAGGGGCAGGTTTCCTACACGTAGCATGGGAGTGCTCTGCCATCATTGATTATTGGCAACACGTGTTCGCAGCAATGGTACAGATGGTGTGTTCCCCACTCCAGACTACCCCGATTACAGCCATATTGGGAGACACTGAAGAAGTCGAAATCGCACACAAGAAATTCTTAGCACTGGGATTTCTGATAATGAAATTAAAAGTTGCTTGCTAATGGGGGAGAGGCAGAGCCCCTAAATTCAAAGATTGGCTCCTAGATGTCATAACATGGCAGGAGCAAGCTCTCACCTATGCAGAATTACTCCCGCCCATGTCTAAGCCAAAAGATATATGGGAACCCCAGAAGGCTTACCTCCTCTCTACTCTAGACACCACACCAGCCACTTCAAAGAGGCGGGACATTACGGGGAAATGAGGGAACCAGCAGTAAGAATAGAGATACCGACCTACAGCAGAGCTAAAGGAGTAACTATACTTTGTACAGAGCTAGATGGAGGCGAATGTGAAGTTGTGGAACCCAGCGAGCCAAAACCTTATAGAAAATCACTATGATGTAATACCCCCAAAATATGAGCAAAAACACTTTACAGACAAATCAGGATGGGATTAACATGTAATGTTTACCACTAATGCAAGATGCAACACAACGATGTAGGCATGTACTGAATGTGCGGTATAACTTCCAGAGGCAGATCCTTCTCCCATCGCGCGGCCAAGATCTGGAACACCCTCCCCCTCTACCTGCGACAGACCGAAGATCTGCTGACCTTTAGGAGACAACTCAATGTTTAATAAAACAAATTAACAAAATAAAAATGTATTTATCAAGTATATATGTTTTGCTTTAGGGAGGTTTTTGTTTTGTTTAGTGTGTATTTTTAAAAGCAGTGTTCTTGCTATTGACTCTAGATATAGTAGGCCTGGGTTATTAGTAAAGAGTATTAATTTGAATGCTATACATTCATGCATTTGTTTAGTTTATTTGGAGATTTTTGGTTTGAGTTGGGTTAGGAAGTGTTCTATTCTAAGCTCCTGGTAGCTATGTTTTATTTGTAAGCATTTCTTGAATTTGGTAGACCCCTTCCAAGTGCTCCTTGGAACTAATTATTCCACCCTTCCACTGTGTTATTTGTCTTTGCGTCCTAGGACATTTTGCTGTTATAAACATTTAATCATGGAATGTGATACTTGGGTTTGCAAATGTGGGCTGTTTGGTGCAGGCAACAAACCCAAGTATTCTCAAAATAAAACGTTAGTGAAGCTGGTTTTGTTTCATGTTGGTGATAGGGGAATTCAATTAGCATATCCACCAAATCAGGGTCTCCTTTTTGACCCATGTCCGCCTTCAGTAGTAAAATTGATCCCGGAGCGCATAGCTTTAAATTTAACTAGCATGTTCAATTCCATGTTTGTGTCTGGTCATTTCCCATCAACCTGGAAAAAGGCCTCAATGCTTCCTCTCCTGAAGAAGCAGAGTCTTAACCTAGGAAATCCTGCCAATTATCATCCCATTTCTAGATTACCATTTCCTGCACAAATTACAGAGAAACCGATAAATCTACATTTTGCTCAATCTACTCAGGGCAACCATCTACTAGACGCAACGCAGTTTAGGTTTAGACCTGGACAGAGCACCGAGACTTCTCTGATCAAAGCCACTGAGGAAATAAGGGCGGCTCTAGACAAGTGAGACACTGTGGCCCTTATTCTCCTTGATCTGTCAGTGTCTTCACTACTGTCCTCCTTCTGTTTTGATTGATCACCTTGAGGCATTAGGTATAAAAAAGAAGTCTCTTGCACTGCTGAACTCGCTCTTGAAAGGAAGAGAATATACGGTTGTATTCGGCAGATACACTTCTGAACCTTTCTCTCTCCCATGTGGGGTCCCGCACGGGTCCTTACTTAGCCTCACATTGTACAACCTATAATGTAAATTAACTGGTTTCATTGATTCAATCCTTTGGATTGTCCCTCACTTCCTATGCAGACGACATGCAAATTGTGACTCTTAACAACGTCAACAATATAGATTCTCAGTTCCATGATTGCATGCAGGCTGTCAGAGTCTGGATGGGCAATCATTGCCTAAAGTTAAACTTGGGTAAGACCAAGGTTACTCTTTTTGGGAACAATCCCCAACTCTGGACTCCCACCAGCTGGCTACTGGAAAGGGACCACTACCAACTGCAGTTACGAAGGCTAAAATCTTAGGCATGGTAATTAATGACAGGTGGAATTTCGGTAGTCAAATCAACTCTGTAGTCTCTTCCTCATTTAATACTCTGAGGCTAATTAAGAAAATCCTCCCATTCATTCCACCAGATGTCAAAGAAACAGTAATTAAAACCTTAGTTTTATCCAAAATTGATTACTGCAACGTGTTGTTCTTGAATCTACAAGAACAACACCTTAATAAACCGCAGATTTTGCAAAATGTAGCAGCCAGGTTGCTTCTGGGTATCCCCCAAATTTCAATCAGTCAAGCAGGCAATCAGTAGGCTTTACTGGCTGACAGCCAGAAACCGCATTAAATTGAAGAAGCTTTGTATAACCGACAAAGTCTGCATGATAGTGGCCCTGAGTTTCTAAAACAAGCATTCAAATATTATGAACCTAGCAGGAATTTACGCTCTAGAGGAGCAATGAAAGTCGGGTCCTCTAGATTTAAGAGCGCAAAATGGGTAGGAAGTAGTTTTGTAACCGGAGCCACAAAATACTGGAACCTCCTTGCCTCCAACATGGGCGTTGCCCCTTCCCTGCTTACCTTTAGAAAGCTCCTAAAAACGTGTTTTTTAAAATAATTAAGTGTATTTACGACTCTTCCAGTTGTGTACAAGCTGTGCTAGTACCAAGACACCTTAGGACAGGTGTGCGCTCTATATATTTTTTTAACATAACATATCACAGTGTTTATTGACTGTTGCAGGGATATATGCTTTTTGATTTCATGTGTAAATTCAATGTTAGTTGCATGTCCTAAGCTCAGGACAGATTTCTGTAGGTGCCACCATATGCTCTGGGTAACATGATAGTAGCATCCCTGAATGTGGGTAGATTCTAAGTATGTTCAAAATCATTGCTTGCCCAAAATCTATAATTATATTTTTGTGAAATATAGTTGTTAGTGTGTTGTTTTATATGTGTTAACATTTCATTATAAGTTGCAAGTAATAGTGCAGGCATGAATGGGAGATTTGTATTTTGATATTGGCCATGTATTATGTATATTTGACTGAATAGTGGAAGACACAGTTAAAAGTGCTGTTGTTGCGTTAAGGATAGTAAATAGTTATTAGTTGCATATATGATTATTTCTTTATCGTTATTGAGGTTGTCATATAATAAAAAAGGTGTATTTTTATATGTGATTATTAAGTGTTTGGTTATGTCTATGTCTTTCTATTTTTTATGTGTTACTGGTGTTTCTGTGGCTCTACGTGTTATGGCAATTATTCTTTTTAGGGAGTTGGCCTGTTGTTTGTTCAGGAATGTTTGGTATAATATTTTTAAGTATTATTCCTGCTGCCTCTTGTGAGTTGGTACTGGCCTGTTTAGTGTGCTGTAAAATATTTGACTCATAATTCAGTAATATTGTGGGGATAGTTATATTTCCTAGTGCTTTAAACTATTTCATTTGCATTTCCAGTGTGTTTTCTCACTGGTGGTGCACTCCTTACTATAAGTATGTCCTTTATAATTTAATACCAACCTCCTTAATAACAGCCTCCCATTTTGGGATTTAATGTATTTTGTTGTTTCTGACATTTTACCTGCAGGTTTTAGAGTATAGAAAATGTACATTATTTTTTTTAAAAAAACTATGTGATGTTATTTTTATTAAAACATTATTACATTGCAGGGGCACAATTTAACTAATGTTCTGGGTGCTGTCTTTTCTTTAATTTATTTGCTGTGTTTTGCTTTGCAGGTTTGTTCTGTGCTGTTTTTGCCGTTTTTTTTGGTTTTAGTATGATGAGAGGAATAAATTGTTAGTTGTGTTTGTTTATTTTTTTATGTAAAAGTTAATAAGGGTTTTGCGTGTTTTAATTAATTTGGTTAAATAGATGAAAGGGTTATTTTTTGTTTAATTTGAGTTTTGTGCTTTGGTTACAAAACTTACTTTCGAGGTGGCCTTTTTGTATTTCAAGTAAGATAGCATCTTTGTCTATATTTTCTTTTCCTGTTTTTCCTTTTTGTGGAGGATGCAAATGTTTTTGGGAACATTTAGCATTGCTTTATTTTTTATTAATTTTGTTAATTTGCAGTCAACTTACTTTGTAGTATTTAGGAGTTTGTTGAAATCTCAGTCTTCTTTTGAGACTTTGCAATCTGGCATAGTGTTGCTGTTCTGCTGTGATTCTTTTTCAGGAAGCATTTTGCTGTGCACTTTTGTTGCCTTTTTAGACTGTTTGTTAATTGGAAAACTAAATTTATCTGTTTTTAAGTTTAATTTGATGGGTTGGTTTGAGACTTGTTTGATTTTTTGGGACAATTTATTTAAACACTAAGGGCCTTATTACAAGTACGGCAGTCCTAGGACCGCCATACTCGCAGTGGCGGTCTGACCACCACCACCACTGTGGGTCTGCCCACCGTATTTAGAGTGTGGCAGTCGGACCGCAACAGGACTGCCGCCATAACCGGGATCCAGGATCCCATGGCGGTGGGGGAGCGGTAAGGGGCAGGGATATGCTGGTGGTGCCGCTGTGGCACTGCTGAACATATTCAGAGTTGCATTTTGACCGCCCATTTCATGGCAGAGAGCCCACCACGAAAAGGATGGGAGACATGCAACTAAGGGGGCCCCCTGCTGCTTCTGGGCCTGGGGTTGCATGCAGGAGGAACATGTGCCCCCCCCTGGAATTGCACCCCCGTTCCCGCACAGTGTGGCATGCACGACATGGTGCATGCCACACCGTGCAGGAACATGCTGCAGGCACTGTCACAGCAGCGGTCTGCTGATAAGGCTCCCCTATGAGCCTAACACAGCTGGTCCTGTGAAACCGCCGCAACACCGCCTGCCCTGGATTCAACTCAGATCTGGCAGGCATGTTCACCACAGGCTTGGTGGTCCTCCTGTCAGCACAGCGGTGGCAGTGCTGCAGGAGAACCGCCAAAGTCGTAATAAGGCTCACAGTAGTGTTTTCATTCTTTATTTAATGTATATGAATTTTATTTTGACTTCTTTTTACATCTGCATATACGTAATATATATTTATTAATAATTTAATGTAGCATTGTGTTGATTTTCCAGATTTCGATATTTTGGTTTTTATAATTGTTGTTATATTTCCTTGGTTTTAATGTGTAGATGATAGTTGTAATTTTTATATTTTATCCACAAAAGTTTTGTCTTCGATACTTGTGAGTTTACTGTCTAAGTATAGGATCACAATATTCATGTTTTTGAGACTTATTTGGTGATATAGTGTCATACAACATTTCAGCACAACCTGGACCAGTAATTACCATTACTAATTCTGAAACTGCTAACCCATCATACCTATCAATCTGAGTTTGCACATAAGGAAAAGCATAAAATCCTCTATTCTGCGCTTAGCGAGATTCTGCAATTGTGTGGTAATAGGTTAAGTGATAAATCTTAATAAAGCTGTATTCTTTACTAGCTTGCATTTCCCGCTTTTAAGTGTGATTCCAGTCAGGTTAGTCAGCTGCAAGATAATGCCATGCAAATTAGACTCTTCCCTGCCACTCAGACTGAGATATATATTATCTGGGGGAGCTGACTGCCAAAATGAGAAGTGATACAGCACAAACTTCTCACTGACAGTGCACATGGCCGAAAGGTGTAGCCTCAAAATGTAAGCTTTGCTTACAAATACTGGTTCTACATATGGAAGTACTCAAGGATTGAAAGCTTGTGGCTGTGGTAGGGAAGTCTGATTTTGGGCCCTCCCATTATTCTGCACGTCTTCATCGCCGTATGTATCCATCAACATACTGGCTCCAGTGTTTTCGCTACTCAGTAAAGTATCAGGGATAACGGTACATGTGTTCCTTCCCTTGTTTAGATGAGTGGTTAAAATGTGAATCTTTCTTATAGACAGGCAAAGGTACCTGATAAGTCTGCAAGACACTGTGGGGCATATTGATGAGTCCCTTGCGCTGCTGCAGCGTCACTTTTTGTGACGTTCCAGCATCGCAATTCACAATATCATATTTATGCAGTGACGCAAAGCCTCTTTGCGTGGCTTTGAATGGCCTCATAAATAGGGAGAAAGGCAAGGCAGCCCAAATGTCTGCGTTGCCTTACTCTGCGTTAGGGAGGCGTTCCATGTGCGCTGCGGTCGGTTTTTGTACGAAGCAAGACCACTGCCTGCTACCATTCACAAAGGGAAAGGGGTCCCTTTGGGACCCCTTCCCATTTGCAAAGGGTTACCACCAACTTGAAGTTGGTAGTAAAATGCACATGTTTTGCAACCGCATTTTGGTCAGAAAAGATTCTTACATACCGCTGCGAATCATGCCCCTTCCTTACACTGAATCGCACACCCTATTTGCAATTCAGCAATAGATTTCCGGATCGCAAATAGGGTTTGGTACATCAGAAAATCAGTGGCGTGGCTAGCCCCGTGACGGTCCCTGTGTTTGCCTCCCGCGGCCGCATTTAAGCTCGGAGGTGGGAGGAGGTGCTGGCGAGATTCTGCTCATTGCCCCCCAAGACGGCAGTTAAGTGCGCGAGGAGACCGCCGCCCCAAAAACTCATGCTGCCCGGGGCTGACCGCCCCTCATGCTACGCCACTGCAGAAAATACTTTTTTCTGGTCACAAACGACCCACAAATCGGGATGTTTGCGAGCAGAAAAAAGCTTTGTACATCTGGCCCTTAGAGAGGACTTTGGGTTTGCCCCTTTCACCAATTAGCTTTTTTTCCCTAAACATTTTCAGCCACTGGTTTGAGATTTTGCCCATCATGTCTTGACTCAGCCAAGTGGTGTATTCATCTCTCACCTAAGGCTCTTGGCTGTTTGGGAGTATCCTTCTACCTCCACTCAAGTGTTTGCATGAGGTACTATACAAGTAAAACCCTCAGTCCGCTCCTGTGGCTCCCTTTCGTGACTTCTCCCATACATTATAAGAATATTACAAGTCACCAAGGAGTTCTGTGACAATACAGAGGAATAAGGCCAAAGGCCTTGTTACTTTATAAGGTCATGGAACTCCGAGGTGACTTGCAATATTCTTATAGTATGTGGCAAGTGGTACTTTATTCCTTATAGCACATGGTCATACCATCACCCTACCCACAATCCACCTAAATTCTTGGCGAGTTGCTCTTTCATATAAAAGAGATAGAGTCTTTGAAAACATGAAGAATAAAAATTGTGTGAAATGAAACACAAAAAAAGCAGATAGCAATTTGTTGTAAAATGATACCAGTGTCACTTTAGTGCAAATGAGATCAATGAATGCTGCAGCTCTGAAAGTCCTACAGTGATGTATAGCATGCAAAGAATAAAGAAATTGCCATAAAGATCCCCATTCTTCTCATCACTCTTTCTTTTTAGAAAAACATGTGAGAAGAAGGAAAAAACAATTCTTGCTGTATAAACTGCAGCTACTGTGATGTCCTGTGGACTGCCTTTCACCTTGGCTGCTGGCTCTTGTAGGAGGTATTCTAACATCACAGCTCAACTGTAAAACCTATTACCTATGAGCAGCTGTGTCATTTCATTATTACAGATGACTAGAGATGTCACAACTTGACAGTAATGAGCAGATTAGAAATTGCAGCTTTCTGTGTATTAAGTTTGACTTTGACCCAGTACAGTGCTCTACTACCTACTGGCTAGGTTTGCGCTATGGAAATACCATATATATACATTCATTTATAATGTGATAATGCATGTATTGCACATTAAACCCTCACCTTTTAGCCACTCATAGTTTAAAAGGCTAATCCAATATCTGCCTTATATCTACATTTCCCTTGTTGTTTTCATAAAGATACTGCCAAAATGGGGTAAAATACAAGGCAAACAAATGACAGGTAGGTCATAGCTGACTTGGGTCACCCATGCCAGCCATCCAACATGATGATTAAACCTCACAGAAGACTGAGTGCAGCCTTGTTCAACTGAACCATTGGTCAAGCAAAGTAAAGGACGCAGGACAGGGATAAAACACTTTAGGTAACTGGGCAGGCACACACAAAGACCTCACCTGCCTTGAGTCACTTTGAAAAAAACCCCACACAGAATCAACTGTGAAACCTTTGCCTGGTTTTTAACTTCAGCACTGACTTGCAATAAGAACTCAGGAAAAAGTCAGCAGCTACATCGCTGAGCCACTTACAATTGCGGTCAGTATAAAGGGCCTCATTACGATGTCGGGCGGAATCACTTCTGCCTGACACCTCATAGGTCATGGGACCGATCGACACAATTCGGCTGACCCGACCACCTTATTAGGATGCGACCACCTTCAAGGCGGTTGCAATGTGCATCTTTTGTATTGCTGCGTGTACTGCGGGCTGCAGCACATGCTGCAATAGAAAAAAACACATTTTAAACATCCCTGCACTATGTGGCAGGCATCATGTGGTGTCTGCCACATGGTGCAGGGATGTTTAGGGGGCATCATAGGTGCCCCCCAAGGCCCATGGCTGAGGTCCAGGGGGGAAAGAGGGGCCCACTATGGGCCCACAAGTCACTTTCGGCCTGCCTTTTCATGGTGGGTTAACTGCCATGAAAAGGCCGGTGGAAAGTGACATTTTAATACCTATGGCCGTGCCTGAGCAGGCACCACCACCATTGTAGGGATTACAGTCCGTCCGACGGGCTCGGATTAGTGCCCGGATGGTCTCTTTGCCCGCCGACTATCCGCCCACCAACCTAATGTGGCGGCGGTCTTGCATGGCCTGATGGCGGTGGGACCGCCACCGATGGCCTGATGGTGGCGGTCCCCCCACCATCGTAATGAGGCCCTAAGTCTCAGAAACCTCAGTGAGCACGAGAGTCTCCTGGATATATGCACGTATGTGAAATGTATCCCTCTAGTGTTTGAATGGTCTTCCCCTGCTACGGACATTCCTCCTGCTGGCATCCACCCCAGAACCACCCTCAACCGTCCTGTTTGTAAAATGTCCTGCCTAGCTTTTGAGCTGGAAGCATCCAACACATTCCTGAGTGACCATCAGGTTCGTTTCCAAGCCTCGATTTAACACCAAACAACAGACTGCACTAAAAACATTCACAGGCCATTCATTACTGCTGTTAGACTATCCATTAAACCCAAGGGGATGTGAGGAAAATGCTTTCTGCTAGTGTGAGTCAATGACTTACCGGGATCTGGGGAGCACGGACTAAGACATAAAGCAAAGAAACAATATATCAACTTTCGGAATATTTTCATGTTTCAGAGAGTTGAGTCAGAACTGCAAACCTGTGAAAGAATAGAGACAACATAAATGTCATGTAAAACATTGAATGAGCAAATGCAACAAGCAATTTAGACATGTTCAAGCATAGCTGATGAAAATGCCTAAAAGTACGAAACTTTGGCAGAATCTTGGGAACGTCACATGTGTACAGATTCCAATGCATGCACTGAATGTTTTCTGGAAGACATGGTTTAAGATGGCACATACCTCTGAAGAGACACATCCCTGAAATCTATTACACGTTACTTGTAATGGAGAACTGCCCGATCCCCCCATTTTTTTTTATCCAAAAGAGCATGGAAAAAATAATTCATTTAGAACGGATATTGAAAATAAATGAAAACATTTGTTCCTCATCTAACTGAAATCCTTCGATTGAGCTTTCCTATAATTTTTTGGCAAATTCTTCTTCTATTTCTAATAATGTAACGTTGGGTGTGGCGTAGCCAAAACCTTTCGATATTTAGGTCTGGCGTTAGCCAAGACCTTTCGATTTTACTAGCATTGTATGTAAAATATGCTATTTAAAGGGGCTTTCAGCCAGCACTCTTCATCCATTGGTCTGTTGCTATTTCATTCACATTTTGTTTCTGCCCACTACAGCATGGGCAATGGGTCAGCCTACTTCAGCCACTGTCTAACTTCCCTTTGAGCAAGTGCATTTAGCCCTTTCACAAGAGGCACATGCACACACAAGATAGTTCCCTTCAGTGTTGGTGTTTTTGCTTTTACTCGAATATTACTTTAGTGTTGCCTGCGTTTGTAGAGCATGATGTGATAGCAGGACACTTTCTACCATATGCAATTACAGGGCACAGTTCAGATTTATCAGTTCATGTCTCCTGCCAATGCTGTTGTAAATTCCTTTTGACGTGGCCAATGTTTATCTGACTGCTGCTTTTTCATACCATACCATCAGCTCACATGAACTCTGAACATAGGCTGTTGAGGGTGCTCTATCTTTGCACCCCTATCCATCTGTCATTTCTCCTTTCTTTAGCATTAGTGATGGAACAATATTCAATGTGGAGATGCTGCCATCAACGTCGCATCACTGAAGTCAGATTGTGAAAAATGCAAGTGTCACACAAATGAGAGAAGGTAGCAAATGAGCTACACTCATTCAACAGGAGAATGGTAAGGGTGTAGAATGCAGACCGTGGTTCGTCTTGGAGCATATTTTTTAAACTATATGACTAAAGCATGGTGTGGTAGTGCACTGTCATTTAATTACAGAGAGTATATTTTGCATTGAAATTACCTATTGAAATGGTCACAAAATTTATATCAGACAAGCACTTTTAGAGGCAAACCTCTATGGCGCACTCATATTGTGTTGAAATTGAGTTTCAGCTAATATAATTTGCATATCACACAAGTGAGGTGTCTTGATTTGTTTGACCCTATTGAACTTTTTGTGCCAGCACACTTTAAAATGACGGAAAAAAACTACGTGCCTCATTTGTGCTTTCCTTGATGATATATTCTGAAACATTTGTACAGTTCCATTACAAGTATTTACATTTTGTAGTGATAGAAAAATATGTGACATCCCACGTCCTTCCCTTTCACACTCCTTTTACCCCAGCAACATTATCATATACTCCACATTACAAAATACTTTCACTTTGCAGTCAGTAGTAAACACCAAGCTTCATAGTAAAAAAAAGTATCAGCAATTTGTCAGAAGGCATTGCCTGCCATTTGACCTCTGTCTTTGAACACACAGCAAATGTGACAAAAAATTTAAAGGCCTCTTTATTGTTTATTCTGAACCCCAACATGGTTATTTGGGGGATGTAGTAGCACACCCTGCACTCCTCTTTCCAGTGCCTGTGTATTTCAGCTAGTTTTGTGTCAAAGTTTAAGCATAATATTGTTTGGCCTAATGCAGGCTTGAATTCTTCAAAGGTATTTTGAACAGGGAGCCCAAAATATTACTTGCCTAGGACCCCACAAATTGTTAAAATGACAATGACGGTTAATAAAAATATTTCCCAAAAAAAAATTACAATGACGTGCTACGGTGAGATTACAATCTTCCTGGGGCCATATTACACAAAGTGCCCTGGGGGGTGCAATGGGCATTTGCACCTGCTTTGCGCACCCCAGGGACCTTTAGTATTACAGAAAGGGCCGCAGACGCTTGTATGGCCCCTTCTGTAATACCAATAGCGCTGGCGCACATAAAGTACCAACGCTATCTTAAGGGGGAAACTCTCCCCGCCTCCATTGCCTATACGTTCGCGTCATATTACAGAAGCGGGTGCAGAAGCAAAGAAGCTGTCATGAGGTGCCCTGTGGTGCACTGTCAGTGCGCCCCCTGAGAGCAGCCCTCTGGAGGGGGGAAAGAATGTCCATAGGAGCCCCAGACATTCCCTTGCAGGCCTGTTGCATTCACTGACTGTACCCGCCTGCAAGGGGATCTCTAATTTCCCTTCAAAGTGCAGGCAGGTTGCCGCCTGCACTTTGAAAATACAGAGTGGCTTCAAAGCAGCCGCTCCGTTTTTCAAAAGAATGCGTTGCCCCCAGGGCAGTGCGAGTTCGGGGCTGCGCTCAGGGCAGCGCATTCATCATAATATGGCGAATTTTCCTTCATTGCGCTGGGGACAACTTTTAAAAGGTGCAGCCAGCGCAATGAAGGAAAATGCACCCCATGTATAATGCGGCCCCTGGTGTTTTGATCCTAGGGTTTACTTTGTCAGCTGCTTAAGGAAGGTGGACAGAGCTGGACGAAAACCAATGGAGATATGTCATGGGTCCAAGTGTGAATCAAGTACAATAAGATGAGTCAAATTACAGTAAGAAGTGTCAATACAAGTTAGGAAGATTACATTTGAAAAGAACACATACAGTTTGTCCAAAATATAAATACAAAAACATATGGAATTATATAGAGCAACAAGAAGTATATGGTTAGTAACAATTGTGTCATATTCGAAGCGTATACAATACGAGTTCTGGAAAGTGTGGTTTGCATACAGATTCTAAAAGTTCAAAAGCAACACAGATATCATCAATCATCAAAAGTAGGTACTGGAGTAATCCGGATGATGGTTTGGTGAGAGAACCACAGAGGGGGGGAGGGGGGGAGGGGTATCATGGTCAGTATTTGCCTAGAGGTGCGAACACTGGGCGATAATCATAAGCCCATGAATCCAAAAATGTACTGCTCGTTCTAACCCATATAAGGGGTCGTACATAGTGCCTGGTGGTATCTTAACATCAAAAACTACAGTGACGTGCCAGGAAGTGAGGAAGGTGTGTGTGCTAGTGATAAGCAAGAGTAACAGTTTGTGGGAGGAAAAAAAGGGGGGGGGGTGAAAGATTTGAAAACATCCTGGACATCATCAAGATCATTTTGCCAGACATTAAAGTTGTTGTGCTAGGCACATATGGAGGATAAATAGAGGTGAACAACCCAACATGCTAAGGTAAGCATGCATGGCAAAAGGAGTAAATAACACTTCGAGGATTACCATAGGGACTGTTTAGGAACTAGTAAAGTACCCAAAGGCATGCTTGTAGTATTGTACTGAAAATATAAGTACAGTGGATATTCATCCATAGTGAGGGCTGAAAAGGTATAATTGTAGATAAAAGACGCTTTAATATCTGCGCCAAAAGACATGACGGTAGTACATGTAATCAAAAAACTGGTTTAATGCAATTGGAAATATACATTGGAGGGAGAGAAAACAGCTCTTAGAAAATCAAAGAGGGATAGACCTTTGAGAGAGACCGGTAAAAGGAAACAGCGTAGTTTACCAAACAACAATTTTTAATTTCAAAGAATACAATTTGTAGCCTATGCGACATAAAAGCAAACAAAACAATACATTAAACAGTGAATGAACACAAATTGTGGCACATGCACTTGGAATAAGCATGAACAAAAATGTGAACAAAAATATATCACAGTTCTCAATTTTAACACCAACAAGGAGCCTATGTGTAATTTCAAAATAACTGGGGCCCTTACATAATGGGCAAACCAAGGGATTGGATGCACCAAAGGGGTATATTCACAGGAACATGTGATAACTACCACAAGAGTAGCTTAACGCAACTCTCAACATCGCAGCCCATCGCGGGAAAATAACCCTGTGTCAACGTGGAATTCACAACATGGTGGTACCATGCGATAGTCTGCCTAAACCGCAGACAATGTCCGCAATACAACCACCTCGATGGAGATAAAAACACAAACCACAACCTAAAAAAACCTGTGATGGGCCAAAGTGCGATGAGGAAATCAGCGATAAGCAGCGCCAGGCCTGCAACACACACCTGGCAGGTGGGCAAAATCACCATAAGAGCAGAAAAAACACCCAAACATAAACTGACCAACACCCAAGCACCATGGAGGCAGCCTGAGCAGGCACACAGGACGAGCGCAACCCCACAAGCACCCCGGACGACCAGCCTGGGACCTCGGGGACAGGGAAGGGCAAGGGCAAGAAGAAGATGAAGACGAGTTTCAGTCCGCAGGCGAACAGGATCATAGTCACGGAGGTGATGGAACACCATCAACAACTGTTTGTCACCTCCAACGTGTCATTGGGCACCAAAACTGGAATATGGCGGGACATCGTGGACAAGGTGAATGCCGTTGGAGAGCATAAGAGGACAATGGACGAGGTCAAGAGGCGATGGAATGACATCAAGCGGAAGACCAAGGAGAAACTCACAGCCAACCAGAAGGCAGCAATGCAGACTGGAGGTGGGGGCCCAGTGCCACAGCTCGTACTGGATGACATGGAGGAGCTGGTGTCGACAGTCATCAGTGTGGATACTGTGGCCCGAGTCGGGGACCGGACACTGCTCGACAGGACACAACACAATCGCAACAGGGTGAGTGACCACCAGGTACTTGGGGGATGGATGGAGATGGTCACGATGGCACACATGCACAATCAAGAAGAGCACAGTGCACACCCCCAATGACTCTGGGTCATCGCCCAGATCTATAGACTGTCACAATGTGCAATGCCATGCTGTCTGAATGTCAACATGTTCCATGCGGCTACATACATGTGGACATATTGCAATACACCATCTCCCCTTCACATTGCAGGGCCACCGTCAACACCCCCTGAAGAGCAGTCCCAGCCACTCTTCACTGATGACGAGGAGAACAACCCCAGCAGCGACGCACAAGCCCTCCTAGACATCATTGACATCATCCGTGACTCACCTCCAGGATCAGGGCTGACCAGCTGCATCCAGGAGACCCCAACCACCACCCAAACCACCCAGCAGGAGGCACCCACGGCCCGGCAGTCTCCCAAGACCCCCAGGAACAACACACGGCCTTCCAACGCCGTGTGCTGGAGGCCCAGAGGGAGACGGCTGAGCAGGTGCGGGTGGGGTTCAACCTCATGGCCACCAAACTGGACGCCATCCATGGGTGTCTAGGCCCGCTCCATGGTCTCCAACGAGCCCTGATTGACATCACTGGAGTCCTGACACGGAGAGAAGAACACCTGTCCGCTCAGAGGGGCACCAGCTATACCAGCCGTGATCGGGCACACATGCGGAGGCTCATGGAGGACATGGTGCGGATGGAGGCGGAAAGGATGGCAGCCACCGTTGCACATCAGCAAAATGTAGCTGGGATCTAACATGCAGATCATCATCATGGCATTGCTGCCACAAGGCGTGGCGCAGATGAATGCTGCTGCCCCCACAACATCCACATCTCCTCCCCCTGGTGTGCCATTGCCTCACAGTGCGGCAGACATATCCACTCCGGCACCTGATGTGTCAGTGGCACACAGTGCCTCATCCGGTACTGAAACACCCACAGGTGGGGCAGAGCACACATCCGGGGATGAGGACGTGGATGGGTTTGTGATCAGGAGGCACTAGCATTCATTTCCGCCAACTGGCCTGTTTCTGCTTGGTGCCGCACATGGCCTCATGACCTTCCACTGACCCTCGATACACTCCGATGCACTCACCTTGGACAGTGACATGGACTGCCATATCCTGTTTGATGACCAATGACACGGCGACCATACTGCAGAGTGTACCCTTCCTCTTCCGCAGTACTTGTCATCCCTGGATGGACTCTGGCTGGCCCTCCACGGGCCCATATTGTGTAGTGTGCTCGGTATTGCCCTGTACCGCTGCAGCTGCAGAACTGCACTGGATGTGCAATAAACATCCAGTGATGCAGTGCTGTGTCATGTCTTTCATCATTCATGTATGAATGTGTGGATGAATGTAGGGACAGTGATTTCCCTTGCGTCAATGATGCTCATCCTGTGGGATGCCAGTCAGAGGGTGCTACATTGCATATTGTGTACCGGGTCCTGTGAACACTACAACAGGGACACACGCATCAGTCACTTCCATGTCTGGACATGAACTGAACCATGGCCAGAGCCCACGAGTCATTGTTGCAAGCCTTGCGCTGGTCCGGCGTACGGCAGGCCAGACCACTCCGCTTACGCTCCGAGGGGGGGACCCTCATTGCTATCCATCGCAGGCGTACTCGCTGGTGGTCTGCAGGTCACTGGTCTAGTTGTCAGCATGTCACAGCCACTCCCTGAGGACAGGTTTGCACGCACACCACACCCATCCGGCACTAGCGTCACAGGCCATGTGACTCCGCCAACATAAGGGGCCGACGACGTCACATTCCCCTCTGCTGGTGGTGACTGGATGACGGACGCTCCACGGTTCTCAATCATAACGGGCCCATGAGTTGTTGCGCACAGGGTTAGCGGTACCCGAGGCCTTGCGGCCGTCACAGGGCTACCACAACGTGGCGCTGACTGGTGTTGCACAGGGTTAGTGGCCCCCAGAGCATTGCGGGCGGCACAGGTACCCCGCCACGGGACGGTGACTTTGGGTGCACTGAGTTAGTGGTACCTCAAGCTGCTGAGCGGATGATGCCCTGTCCCAGCGGTGTGGACAGCTCAGGTTTTGTGTGCTCTGCTGGACCGCAGTGTAGGCCAGAGCCAGCGGGCAGCGCGGGCTTACCGCGACGTGGCATTGCTTCCGGGATCACAAAGTTAGTGGCCCCTATTGGGCTGAGCGGGTGTGCAGCCTGCGATGAGGCCGGGTGCACTGGAATGTCCTCTGCCATGGAGCAACAAGACCCAGCACCAAACGTAAGACCTGGTGGCCTGCGGACCCCGGGCTTGTTGCTTGCAGTGGCACATGGTGGGACCTCCTGTCTGAGGCCTGGGTGTGCATGGGCGGGCATGCTCCAATGGGTGGCGGGAGGGGCTGCCGTGCCTCTGCCTGGGTGCGCGTAGGCGGCCAGGCGATGTTGTCTTGTGCAATTGTGTGTATTGTACCAATCATGTCTCTGGACTCTGTTTCAGATGACAGGCCTGTCTCAGATGTGTGACCTGGTGTACTGCTATACATACCGGCAAGTGGTTGGAGACACACCGGTGGCAGCAGGCGAGCAATGTGGCCTGGATGCGCAGGGGAGTCTCTCTCTCTCTCTCTCTCTCTCTCTCTCTCTCTCTCTCTCTCTCTCTCTCTCTCTCTCTCTCTCTCTCTCTCTCTCTCTCTCCTTCTCTCTCTCTCTCTCCCCCCTCTCTTCTTCTCTCTCTCTCCCCCTCTCTCTTCTTTTCTTTCTCTCCCTCTCTTCTTCTCTCTCTCTCTTTCTCTCCCCTCTCTTCTTCTCTCTCTCTCCCCCTCTCTTCTTCTCTCTTTCTGTCTCACTCTCTCTCTCTCTCTTCCCCTCTCTTCTTCTCTCTCTCTCTCTCTCTCTCCTTCTCTTCCTCTCTCTCTCCTTCGCTCTCTCTCTGTCCTTTGATGTGTGCAGGACACACCTTCTCATCATGATTTTTGTCTTGCAGGCTGTGACCTACGGATTGTCCCGAGTGGAGCCGCCATTTATCTTCATTTCATTTCAGTGATCATTTTAATAAAGTTTCATTTGTTGCTTCGAAAGTGAATGTGTGATGCTCATTTTTGTGACAACACATGCATGTCACCAGTTGTGATTGTGCGAAGTCAAGCGGATGATTTTGTACATGTTTAGGTGTAGCTGATGTGGCATGTCTTAGGTCGGGGGGGTGGTGCTGGGAAGGGGGGGTCCTGGGGTGGTGGCGGCGGGTGTTGTGGCCCTCTTGGGTGTCCGGGCCACATGACCAGTGGCTCCATGGCATCTGTTGCCCTTCCAATGTGGCTGTGGACTGGGCTCCCTTTTGTGGTGCAGGCTGTGGTCCGACTTTGCACCAGGTCAGAGCAGGTGTTATTTTCCTGCTGCTGACGCGCCTTATCGCCTGTTTTGTGTTCCTATAGCAGTTCTGGCTGTTCGTTGTGAATGTTTTGGAGTGGTGTTGTCGCGGCTTTTGGCACGGGAACGCCTACTCTGCATCTCATTAGCGATAATTGCGGGGGTCATCTGTGGCGATGCTTTTCGCGGCTGTGGGATGTTAACACCAGCTTGTGATTGGGGCGATAAGTTTATCGCAACTTTGGCTGCGATAAAGTGCAGTTAACTCGGTGATAGATCCTTGTGAATATGCCCCAAAGTGTCACCAAAGATGCAATCCGACTTTGTCAGACTCAGAGAAATTCTAATGAGGTAACCGTTTTTTCTGCATGATCCACAGAAAGCTTCTGAAAAGATGGCTATAAACCTATAAAGTCTTGATAATGAAAAGAAACACCGCTTTAAAATATAATTGATCTCAGCCTGCTCCATGCTTACTTCAAAACAACCACAACAATTTCCTGGAGAATAGATATGCATCAAAGAAGAAGTCTGAGCTCATGTGATTGAAGCCCATTTGTTAGCAGTTCTCAATCCTGAGGAGAACCCATAGCTTGGTCCGGGTTTGAAACGCGTCGACAGCAGAACACGCTAGGGGGAATGTGGCTAAAAGGTTTTGCATGATACAGGGCACAATATATACAAAACAATTCGCATTTTCACGGCCCCTGTTGTCCATCTTTGGTGACACTTTGTTGCTTTCATCTCCTGGTTTGTCCACGAACATAAAATAATGTTTGTGTGAAGCAAGGTCAGTACTGGCTCTTGTTTTGTGTTTGATATTTAAAGTGGCCTAGCCTTGTTGATATGAAATTGGCCCAACCCCAGGCTTGTTTTGTAAAAGTCGCTTTCAATAAGTGGCATTTCCACACAAAATATGCCAAGCCCACCGTTACCATTGGAACTAGTCTGGCCTAGTAAATCCATTGATAGGAAACATCATGAGGCTGAGCCACAGCAATCTATTATTGCAGCTTGAAAAACAGGCGACCCCTTCAGCATGCTAACTTAAGGGAAGAGCAAGCCTTCTTGGTAGGGGAACCCTCATGGGTCTTCCCTATTACCTGGGCAGCGAACATCTGTGGGTGCCTACCCAGCCCTTCCCCCTCCATCCTATTAGAGGAAAGGTATTCTATGTTATTTCAATAATGTGGCTTCAATACGGCTTTCAGCAGGTACCACTCTGGCTGCTCAGCATAACTGTGAGGAACAAAGGCTAACTCCGGGTGGACCGTGTTTGCTACGGGCCAGCTGGAGTATGCACGCAAGGGCGCTCTCACAGACCTGCAGTGGCAAGTTGGACACATGTTTAAATGCGCAGTCCGTGCACGTGCTAACACTGGTCCGCAACAGCAGGTTATACATGCAGGTAAACCACACCAGTGGTGTAAGTGCGCACCCAGGCAGCAATGGCAGGCCTGAACCACGTTTACAAACATCATGTCTGCACCACTTCCTAACATGTGTCGGAAGGGTGTGTACACTTTCCCACTCAAGTAAAGTGGAAAACGGCCCGGAGCCTTAGGGCTCCACCTGAGAACCTTCTAAACATAGGAGGAAAAAGAAAAATGTTTCAGGTCACGATACCTGACAAGTATCAGGTCCAACAGTCAGGCAAAGCTAAAGGTGCCTGCGGTCAGGAATCTTTAGCATTGCTTGACCGATATTGGTGGAGATATTAATGTGCCGTTTATTGACAATTTTACCTTTCAGCCCTTACTTTAGATGAATATCTGCCTAGCACACCGACTGTAATGTCCCGCAAAATGAACTTGAAGGTGCACGGAATTCATTCATACCTTTCACAGCCCCCCTTTTTTTTAAATCCCACAAACTGTTACTCTTGCTTATCACTAGCACACACACCTTCCTCACATCCTGGCACATCACTGTAGCTTTTGATGTAAAGACACCACCGGGCACTATGTACGACCCCTTACATAGGCTAGCATGAGTGGTACATTTCTGGATTCACAGGCTTACGATTATCTCCTAGTGATCACACCTCTATGCAAATACTGACCATGATACCTTCCTTTTTTCCCCCCTCTCCATGGTTCTCTCTCCAAACCATCATCCTGATTACTCCAATACCTACCTTTGATGATTGATGATATCTGTGTATCTTTTGAACTTTAGAATCACTATTGTATTTGATTCACACTTGAAACCATGAGTCTCTGCATTGGGTCACCCCTTGCTTTCTACATAACATACTATCTCTATTTTCCACACCTTGCCTTTTCTTATACTCTATCTTCCACACAATTCGACCACTCTGTGGGTTGGGTACCTAATCTGCCCCCTTACAATCTCTAAGGGAAACTTGTCCCTTACTTCAAACCCTGTACCTTTTCACTCTGGGACTATCCCTCTCACTGTACCTCCCACTCTCTCTCTGTAAGGGAACACACCCCTATCAACAGCCTCAAAAAAGCCCCAGGCCTGTCCGCCACTGTGTGAGAAACACGTCGGCTGTCCTTACACACATATGTTCCTGCCTTTGCAAAAACAATATTAACCAGAATTAACACATTAAATAAAACGACTCATCTTTCTTTTTCCATTGGGAAATTTAACTAAAACCAGAGAATTTTGTCACGCTCTATTCTCCTTCCTAAAGCAAATTTCGTGGAACCTTTTTATAAAAAAACTGTTCCCATTATTAAGACGGAGAACCCCGGGGACCACAGCCCCTCCTCTTCTTTAAACTTTATCGTCTATGCTGTCAAAAATCATCCACCAACAAATACAAGTTCCAAGTCCAAAATATTTGATAGATCAAAATTACAATTTCATCATCAACATCATAAAAACATTGTAGAGTAAAAACAATCCAGTAAAAGTAGTTTGAAAAATCTCAATACACACATGATTACAAAACAGCAGTGGAGATTAAAAATCCTTAACAAATAAAAAAACACAAGGACAAGATCCATAAAACATAATTTTGTCAAATTGCATAAAAACATTTGCCTAATTGACCAAGCTGCATTCGAAAGTTGGACACAGTGGGGCTTATTTACAAGCCCCTCGCGCCGCTGATGCGTCCCTTTTGTGACACACTGGTGGTGCAATTTAGTGCTCCATGTTTACAAGGATATGTAAAGCCACCGTGCGTGGCTTTTTGTGTCCTTGTAAATACATCCCATTTCCATGCTGCACTTTGCGTGAAAGGGGCTTTCCATAGGTGTTGCTGTGGGTGTTACCACACAACACCCGTGGATTCTGCCGCATTCCCAGATTTACAAGGTTTCGTAAACCTGGGAATGCGGCAGAATCCTATGCCTCCCCAGGGGAGGCGTAAGGAGGCTCAATGAGGAGAAATACCTTAATTTCTCCTAGTTGTTTACTCTATGTGTGCTGCATTCTGCAATGCGCATAGTAAGAGGACAACACCTCTCGTGATTGTTTTTGTGTAGGAAGGTGTCCCTTCAGGCACAAAAATAATCATCCTCGAAACGCAGGCACCCTTGCACCATGGTGCAAGTGTGCCTGCGTTGGCGCATGGCAGCCAATTGTGCACCAGCGTAGGGTAAAGTACAGGGATCCTTTATAGTGTTGTAAATATTATGTATCCCTGTGCTCTGAAAGTAACGCAGCACAGCACAGTCAAATGGCTTGCAGCAATTTTTCTCGTAAATAAGGTCCTGTCACTATAAACTATTGTTGAGATGTCAGTCAGTCAAAGAAACTTTATCTCGCCGATACAATAACGGCATAAAAAGTATTCTACAAATGTACATTCAGCAATATTAAAAACCTTATAGGTTAAAAAGAAGCAACTATTAACATACAAGGTTTATAAAAAACATACAAATATGAAGTATAAAACAACCTTAGTATAAGAGATAATTCATATATATATATAAAAACAGGATTTCATCAAATTGGCCCTTATCTTGCTTATAGGGATCAGTCTAGGAGGTTAGACTTCCTTTCTTTACTGCAGATAGGTAAAACAAGGCCAAGCAAAAACACACCTAGAGATCCGGTAATAGCTGGCGGTAATAGAGGGCTGGGCGGCACTGTCTGATGTCTAATGATGTTTAATTTACGCATAAGCGGGAGGATATATCTTTTTCTTTCGTTAGAATACAACTTTCAAAAGAATACAAAGTGCAAATCATTCAGGTGAGATCGCATATCACATGGGCAAAAGGGAAGGGCATCAATCGAATACGTTTTAGAAGGATGGCCTAGCATGAGAATTGAGAATTGAGGTATCACTTTTACAGATCCTAAGCGCTTGCCCTCATTCCATCAAGCTCAACGACTGACAAAAAGGAACAATCCACTTGTTTCTACCTTTGGCATACAGAGGACAACAATACCAAATGTTCCTCAGTTTCTTCAAAAGATGGCAAAAGAAACAGTGATGGTTCCAGGTTTAGTGACTTTCCAAGATGAGGTAAAAGTTGCAACAAGATATGTCCCGTATCTGAACTGTAAGAACAGTGTATGTGCATGGGCCAGGCGAATATGATCACGAAAGTCCTCAGGTTTTCTAGTAGATTTATGTAGTAAGAAAGATCTAGTAAGGCTACCCATAGGGTTTTGTTGCACCTTATGAGCAGCAATCTTCTTGTGGAATCGCTTTTCTACCATTTGTGTGGCTTCAGCTTGAATAGAGAAGGATTCTTCCAAAAAATGATCAAGGCCAGGTCACTCCAGGTTTTTTTTTACAAAACCCAACCAATTATTTTTTTGCAGATGATTGTGTTCCTAAAATCTCTGCAAGCCCCTCCCTGTAGTGATGCAGTTCATTGGTACTTCAAATACGTACCCAGTATAATAATGATCTCAATGCAGCCAATTCGGTTTTTTTAATAGAACCTAGATCTAATCATGATGACACTAATGGTGCACCCCTCACTAACTCTGTGAGGAATCTAAAAAAAGTATTCTTAGCCACACTCAACATGCATATATTGCAATGACCCCATAGTTCAGCTCCATATAAACCTGCACACCTTGCTTGAGACATATAGATTTCCATGCAAAAACAACAATTGATGGACAGAATACAGAACAATGTCATACATTCACCCCAGTACAGAGATCTGGGCCTAAATCCATCGTTTTTTTGCTCACCATGCCATTCCAGTTTGAACCCAGCCATATGCAAATCAGTCTTGACCCTGTGCCCCATGGGAACAGTCCAGCCCGAACTGCCAAGCCAGGTCCTCCCTGGACTGGAAACAAGCATCCTAGGACCGGTTTCGGGCTTTCAGCCCTCATCAGCCAGGATAGCTTGATTCCAGTGGCATGGAGAGCAAGGGACTCACGTCTGAGCATACCCTTCCCACTCGGGGTGACAAATGCAAAAACAACAATTGATGGACAGAATGCAGAACAATGTCATACATTCACCCCAGTACAGAGATCTGGGCCTAAATCCATCGTTTTTTTGCTCACCATGCCATTCCAGTTTGAACCCAGCCATATGCAAATCAGTCTTGACCCTGTGCCCCATGGGAACAGTCCAGCCCGAACTGCCAAGCCAGGTCCTCCCTGGACTGGAAACAAGCATCCTAGGACCGGTTTCGGGCTTTCAGCCCTCATCAGCCAGGATAGCTTGATTCCAGTGGCATGGAGAGCAAGGGACTCACGTCTGAGCATACCCTTCCCACTCGGGGTGACAAATGCAAAAACAACAATGAATGTATGCATTGTCAGCATTCCGTCCATCATTTGTTTGTTGTAACGCTTTTCGCCCTAAGTGGGATGGGTATTCCCAGACGTGGGACCCGTGCTCACTACGCCACTGGAGTTAAGCTATCCTGGCTGGTGACGGCTGATAGCCAGAAACCGGTCCTAGGATGCTTGATTCCGGTCCAGGGAAGACATGGCTTGGCAGTTCGGGCTGGACTGTTCCCATGAGGCACAGGGTCAAGACTGATTTGCATATGGCCATGTCTAAACTGGGGTGGTGTAGTGGGCAAAAGAACGATGGATTTAACCCAGATCTCTTGACTGGGGGAGAATGTATGCATTGTCAGCATTCCGTCCATCATTTGTTTGTTGTAACGATATAGATTTCCATGGCAGGAAGAATTGTGAACCAAGTGGCACTTTTAGCAAATCTACATATAGCCCCTACTCTATGTTTAATTGTGGTAGACCTTTTTGAGATCTGTGGTTCCCAGGACTCATATTCCTTCAGCCGAATTCCTAGATAGTCAAACTCCCTAACCCTTTCCAATACTTCCTTTCCTATGCTGATAGCACACCTTAACATTCTTCACCTTCAGTATACCATCAGCTTGGCTTTAGTGATGTTAATTTCAAGGCCATACTCGAAGCAGAACGGACCAAAACTGTTGATCAGATTTTGGATGCCCCTCATAGTTTTAGCCAACAGAAGGGTGTCATCAGCAGAGAAAAGCCTGCAAAGGTAGGAGAGTCATTGACACAGTCAGATAAAACTTGAAAACAATTGTTGATTGTAGGAGAGTAGGGTCTGCTATCCTATGGTCACCCCAAATTTTTGCTTTTTGCTTCACTGGTTTTTGACATATTGAGGCTGTGGGCCTGCTAATCAGACCCCCAGCCTGCTGTTCTCTCTACTAAATTAACACTATGCACTCTAGGTGCATAACCAATTGGAACTAGATCACCCTGTGAGCCCCTTGTACCAGTGTACACTAGGTACCCAGGGCATTGGTGTATCTAAGGCCTACCAGAGGCTGAAGCATATATTGTGCCACCCCTGGCCTGGCCTAGCAATTTGACACAACTAGCTGATCACTCAGCTGGGGTAAGTTGGTGTAACCACCTCTTACTTAGGTGTAGTATACCTATACCTAACCTTAAAAGGGACACATGTTAACCTATAAGTTACTCCTATGGCAGGCCTTGACAATCCTGAAGGCAGAGTGCTTGGTTCCATGTGAGATGGTGCTCTGGCATGAGCTGAGCCTGTCTGCAGTGGTCGGAACAACTTCCTTCCCCTGTTTCCAGATATCGTCATACCATATACTCTTAAGTGCATTATGAACCTCGCGGTTAAATGCTAACTTTGGTTTGGCTTTATCAAAACATGTCGAGTAAGGTGTCATACGAATTGGAATACTAACCCCTCGCCAATTCTGGCGACGGGGTTAGCATTCCACCCTTCTAGAGGGACACGACATGTACAGTACCTGAAACCCGGGTAAAATCAGAGATAGCCTCAGCTCCACAAAATGGATGCTGCCACCACAGACACAAGTCTGCCCTCCTGCTGCTGGGAGTCCTTCCAGCTTGGGAGGTGTGGACAAAGGGTTTCCTGCCAGGGGAGGTGCGTGCACCACCCCAGACAGGATTTTGTGTATTGGTCAGGTAGGGCTTGAAAGGAACCAGACATGCCAATGTGGCTGTGGACTGGGCTCCCTTTTGTGGTGCAGGCTGTGGTCCGACTTTGCACCAGGTCAGAGCAGGTGTTATTTTCCTGCTGCTAACGCGCCTTATCGCCTGTTTTGTGTTCCTATAGCAGTTCTGGCTGTTCGTTGTGAATGTTTTGGAGTGGTGTTGTCGCGGCTTTTGGCACGGGAACGCCTACTCTGCATCTCATTAGCGATAATTGCGGGGGTCATCTGTGGCGATGCTTTTTGCGGCTGTGGGATGTTAACACCAGCTTGTGATTGGGGCGATAAGTTTATCGCAACTTTGGCTGCGATAAAGTGCAGTTAACTCGGTGATAGATCCTTGTGAATATGCCCCAAAGTGTCACCAAAGATGCAATCCGACTTTGTCAGACTCAGAGAAATTCTAATGAGGTAACCGTTTTTTCTGCATGATCCACAGAAAGCTTCTGAAAAGATGGCAATAAACCTATAAAGTCTTGATAATGAAATGAAACACCGCTTTAAAATATAATTGATCTCAGCCTGCTCCATGCTTACTTCAAAACAACCACAACAATTTCCTGGAGAATAGATATGCATCAAAGAAGAAGTCTGAGCTCATGTGATTGAAGCCCATTTGTTAGCAGTTCTCAATCCTGAGGAGAACCCATAGCTTGGTCCGGGTTTGAAACGGAACGTAAAGTACAGGGATCCGTCATAGTGTTGTAAATATTATGTATCCCTGTGCTCTAAAAGTAACGCAGCACAGCGCAGTCAAATGGCTTGCAGCAATGCGCTGCGTTACTTTCTCGTAAATAAGGTCCTGTAACTATAAACTATTGTTGAGGTGTCAGTCAGTCAAAGAAACTTTATCTCGCCGATACAATAACGGCATAAAGAGTATTCTACAAATGTACATTCAGCAATATTAAAAACATTATAGGTTAAAAAGAAGCAACTATTAACATACAAGGTTTATAAAAAACATACAAATATGAAGTATAAAACAAGCTTAGTATAAGAGATAATTCATATATATATATATAAAGCAGGATTTCATCAAATTGGCCCTTATCTTGCTTATAGGGATCAGTCTAGGAGGTTAGACTTCCTTTCTTTACTGCAGATAGGTAAAACAAGGCCAAGCAAAAACACACCTAGAGATCCGGTAATAGCTGGCGGTAATAGAGGGCTGGGCGGCACTGTCTGATGTCTAATGATGTTTAATTTACGCATAAGCGGGAGGATATATCTTTTTCTTTCGTTAGAATACAACTTTCAAAAGAATACAAAGTGCAAATCATTCAGGTGAGATCGCATATCACATGGGCAAAAGGGAAGGGCATCAATCGAATACGTTTTAGAAGGATGGCCTAGCATGAGAATTGAGAATTGAGGTATCACTTTTACAGATCCTAAGCGCTTGCCCTCATTCCATCAAGCTCAACGACTGACAAAAAGGAACAATCAACTTGTTTCTACCTTTGGCATACAGAGGACAACAATACCAAATGTTCCTCAGTTTCTTCAAAAGATGGCAAAAGAAACAGTGATGGTTCCAGGTTTAGTGACTTTCCAAGATGAGGTAAAAGTTGCAACAAGATATGTCCCGTATCTGAACTGTAAGAACAGTGTATGTGCATGGGCCAGGCGAATATGATCACGAAAGTCCTCAGGTTTTCTAGTAGATTTATGTAGTAAGAAAGATCTAGTAAGGCTACCCATAGGGTTTTGTTGCACCTTATGAGCAGCAATCTTCTTGTGGAATCGCTTTTCTACCATTTGTGTGGCTTCAGCTTGAATAGAGAAGGATTCTTCCAAAAAATGATCAAGGCCAGGTCACTCCAGGTTTTTTTTTACAAAACCCAACCAATTATTTTTTTGCAGATGATTGTGTTCCTAAAATCTCTGCAAGCCCCTCCCTGTAGTGATGCAGTTCATTGGTACTTCAAATACGTACCCAGTATAATAATGATCTCAATGCAGCCAATTCGTTTTTTTTAATAGAACCTAGATCTAATCATGATGACACTAATGGTGCACCCCTCACTAACTCTGTGAGGAATCTAAAAAAAGTATTCTTAGCCACACTCAACATGCATATATTGCAATGACCCCATAGTTCAGCTCCATATAAACCTGCACACCTTGCTTGAGACATATAGATTTCCATGCAAAAACAACAATTGATGGACAGAATGCAGAACAATGTCATACATTCACCCCAGTACAGAGATCTGGGCCTAAATCCATCGTTTTTTTGCTCACCATGCCATTCCAGTTTGAACCCAGCCATATGCAAATCAGTCTTGACCCTGTGCCCCATGGGAACAGTCCAGCCCGAACTGCCAAGCCAGGTCCTCCCTGGACTGGAAACAAGCATCCTAGGACCGGTTTCGGGCTTTCAGCCCTCATCAGCCAGGATAGCTTGATTCCAGTGGCATGGAGAGCAAGGGACTCACGTCTGAGCATACCCTTCCCACTCGGGGTGACAAATGCAAAAACAACAATTGATGGACAGAATGCAGAACAATGTCATACATTCACCCCAGTACAGAGATCTGGGCCTAAATCCATCGTTTTTTTGCTCACCATGCCATTCCAGTTTGAACCCAGCCATATGCAAATCAGTCTTGACCCTGTGCCCCATGGGAACAGTCCAGCCCGAACTGCCAAGCCAGGTCCTCCCTGGACTGGAAACAAGCATCCTAGGACCGGTTTCGGGCTTTCAGCCCTCATCAGCCAGGATAGCTTGATTCCAGTGGCATGGAGAGCAAGGGACTCACGTCTGAGCATACCCTTTCCACTCGGGGTGACAAATGCAAAAACAACAATGAATGTATGCATTGTCAGCATTCCGTCCATCATTTGTTTGTTGTAACGCTTTTCGCCCTAAGTGGGATGGGTATTCCCAGACGTGGGACCCGTGCTCACTACGCCACTGGAGTTAAGCTATCCTGGCTGGTGACGGCTGATAGCCAGAAACCGGTCCTAGGATGCTTGATTCCGGTCCAGGGAAGACATGGCTTGGCAGTTCGGGCTGGACTGTTCCCATGAGGCACAGGGTCAAGACTGATTTGCATATGGCCATGTCTAAACTGGGGTGGTGTAGTGGGCAAAAGAACGATGGATTTAACCCAGATCTCTTGACTGGGGGAGAATGTATGCATTGTCAGCATTCCGTCCATCATTTGTTTGTTGTAACGATATAGATTTCCATGGCAGGAAGAATTGTGAACCAAGTGGCACTTTTAGCAAATCTACATATAGCCCCTACTCTATGTTTAATTGTGGTAGACCTTTTTGAGATCTGTGGTTCCCAGGACTCATATTCCTTCAGCCGAATTCCTAGATAGTCAAACTCCCTAACCCTTTCCAATACTTCCTTTCCTATGCTGATAGCACACCTTAACATTCTTCACCTTCAGTATACCATCATCTTGGCTTTAGTGATGTTAATTTCAAGGCCATACTCGAAGCAGAACGGACCAAAACTGTTGATCAGATTTTGGATGCCCCTCATAGTTTTAGCCAACAGAAGGGTGTCATCAGCAGAGAAAAGCCTGCAAAGGTAGGAGAGTCATTGACACAGTCAGATAAAACTTGAAAACAATTGTTGATGGTAGGAGAGTAGGGTCTGCTATCCTATGGTCACCCCAAATTTTTGCTTTTTGCTTCACTGGTTTTTGACATATTGAGGCTGTGGGCCTGCTAATCAGACCCCCAGCCTGCTGTTCTCTCTACTAAATTAACACTATGCACTCTAGGTGCATAACCAATTGGAACTAGATCACCCTGTGAGCCCCTTGTACCAGTGTACACTAGGTACCCAGGGCATTGGTGTATCTAAGGCCTACCAGGGGCTGAAGCATATATTGTGCCACCCCTGGCCTGGCCTAGCAATTTGACACAACTAGCTGATCACTCAGCTGGGGTAAGTTGGTGTAACCACCTCTTACTTAGGTGTAGTATACCTATACCTAACCTTAAAAGGGACACATGTTAACCTATAAGTTACTCCTATGGCAGGCCTTGACAATCCTGAAGGCAGAGTGCTTGGTTCCATGTGAGATGGTGCTCTGGCATGAGCTGAGCCTGTCTGCAGTGGTCGGAACAACTTCCTTCCCCTGTTTCCAGATATCGTCATACCATATACTCTTAAGTGCATTATGAACCTCGCGGTTAAATGCTAACTTTGGTTTGGCTTTATCAAAACATGTCGAGTAAGGTGTCATACGAATTGGAATACTAACCCCTCGCCAATTCTGGCGACGGGGTTAGCATTCCACCCTTCTAGAGGGACACGACATGTACAGTACCTGAAACCCGGGTAAAATCAGAGATAGCCTCAGCTCCACAAAATGGATGCTGCCACCACAGACACAAGTCTGCCCTCCTGCTGCTGGGAGTCCTTCCAGCTTGGGAGGTGTGGACAAAGGGTTTCCTGCCAGGGGAGGTGCGTGCACCACCCCAGACAGGATTTTGTGTATTGGTCAGGTAGGGCTTGAAAGGAACCAGACATGCCTGAGGCTCACAAGGAGCCTCGGTGCATATGCCAGTTCAAACCGGTCCTGGGGCACACCAGCCCCGGACCTGGGGCGAGCTGGACAAAGGATTGGGGGTGTAACCACCCCCCTTCCTGGTCCCACCCTTAGGGAGGGACCTAGCAGGTAGTCCGGCCCCTAGAATCCGCTTAAAGGTAGGAGCTGTGTCCTAAGACTTCAGACATCCTGAAATCAACTTAACCACAAGAAGAAGACGGGAACTTCGACGCTCTGCTGCACAGAGGACTGAAGGAAATCTCCCCTATGGTCAGGGAGTGACCATCTTGCTAACGCAAGCACCAACCAGCTATTCGACGTCTGCTTTGCCACCGCCTCCTGCCGGAGCCCGAGCCCAGAGCCCGACAAGACCTGGACCTCCAAACCTCTCACCGCCCGATCCACAGTCCCTGAAAAGAAGGAACCCGTGGAGGCACCGAGACACGTGGAGCCAGCCATCTTGGAAGACCGACGACAAGCTGCAAGCGCAACAACAGAGGCTCCCTCCAAGTTGTGCTTTGGGTCCTGAGAAGCCCAACCATCGAGCAGCATCTGCACCAAAGGTGAGCCCTCCAGCATCTCCACGATCTGCGTGGGGCCTCTCTGCACTTTGCAACTCGACGCGCCTGCCCGGTCCCTGGCCCGTTGGCTAGTGGCCATTTTGTCGATGAACTACGAAAACTACGATGCTGGTCTGGTTGCTTGAGACTGGCCCCTGCTTCCCTCCAAAGGAGCAGCCCCTCTGACCTTGCTGGTCAGAGTTAGAAGCTGTCTTCACTTTCCACGACTCCTGCCTTTGCCAAGGTTTGTTTGCTTCTTTTGAGTCGCCGATACTGCCGACAACGAGAGCCTGCGTGGGACAGCTCGTGACTTGACTCCTGGACGTCGTCGACCTTCAGGGACCACGTGGCTCCGGAGACAAGCTACACCTCTTTGCCTGTTTGCACCCGACATCGCCTGGTACCTACCTGGTGCCACGCCGGTCACTGGCTAGTGACTGTGAACACTGTCCCCTCTGCTTTCAGGTCTTCTACAACTCCGATCCACCCTTGGATCCAACGCAGCTCTTCTGGACCGACCGCCTGCAGCATCTTTGTCATCAGGCTCCATTGAATCGATAGAAGAAACCCGACGCACTTCGAGACCTATGCACCCGCTTCCTGTGGGTGAGGTAAAGCTGGCACTCCAGTGCCCCAGTGTAGAGAAACATCTCTAGTGTCTTTGTTTTGAATCTAAAGATCGTAGTCCACCCAGAAGACCCTTTCTGCAGTAACTTTTAAACTTTTACGCACCCATTGAAAACCTATGGGAGCCCGCGTGTAACTTTCCTCACTGCACACGCGACCCGTGGACCTCCTGGTCACTAACTGAAGTTAGCTCCTTGTAGGCCCAGTGATTCTAGAGGCCCTAGGCCTTTTCCCTTTCCTGTTCGTGGTACTTATACCACTATTTTAGTATATGGTTTGAGTGGCCACCAGGGCCCATCCATATAAAGTGCAACTTCTGTATATTATAACATTGTGTTTAACGATTTGTGCTCCCGTGCTCATAAAGAGTCTAGGGGATACTTTGAGAAATAAATACATATATATTTTGAATATATATCTGTGTGGTGTCCTTTCATTGGTATAAAAGGGGGTTACATGTGGTAAAACAGCCTGCTTAACACGCTTTAACGAGTTTAGCCTCAAAGACTGCTTAGCCTACGCTACCACTAGGGCAGCTAGTCCGAAAAGGTTGACTTACAACCACACCATAAGGGTTGCTTGGCATGGTACAAGGTGCTCACTTTAACTAGTGAACATCATATACCAGGCCAACTTCTCACATTGGTGAGCAGCGGTTGGATTTGAGCTTTCTGTGTTTTACCATTGTAATCTCTTGGTTACCAATTGAAAGATCACATAGGTACCTTTAGGTACATATAAAACAAGATAGATATACTTAAGTTCTACTGAACTTAGTTGTTGTAGAGCAAAGGGAGTAGCACACCCTGACTACAACTACTAGAGAGGTTTAGTAGGTAAACCCAAGTGTGGGTAGATTGCAACACATCCACCCACACTTAAGAGCAATGGATGGGGCAGAGGGGTCCAAGGTACCCATCTCTGTCGAGAGTGACCCCCAGAGGGCACCAACTCTCTTTGCTACCCTAAATCAAAATGAGCTCAAGCAGTTGGCAAATATCAGGGGCCTTAAACAGCCCAAGAACCGTACTTCTGCTGAACTCAGAGAGCTTTTACAGGCTGATGAAGATCAGAAAGCTCTCAAGAAAGCCTCCCAGTTAGGCCCCTTAGGGACTGGAACACGAGGCCCCCCTTCTGAAGATGCTACTGAGGTACTCCTTTCCAATAGTCACCCCTTAGATGAGAATCATACTACAGAGGATGAAAGTGATAAGGGTACTGATACAGAAGGTAGTGAGGATGAAGGGAGAACTAGCCCAGTGCCAAGTGTTATACGTGGCCCAGCTAACCTAAGGCTATTGGGGATTGACAATGGGATCATCCCATTGGATCTCCCCAGTGGACTTAACCAGGGGTTTGGGAGGCAAAGGAATCACTCAGGTGAAGCTAATGCTTCTCATGCCTCTAGAGGCTCTCAAGGTCACTCCAGGAGAAGGATGACCAGCCCTCAGAGGAGGGAGCATGAGGCCAGAATGAAGGAAGCTCAGCTGAGAATCAGGAGACAGGAGCTAGAAGTAGCTCTGATGGAAGAGAAACTGAGTAAGGCTAGGCAACCTAGAGAGAGTGGGTCTATACCCACTGGTGGCAGCATTGTCCCTAAGGACAAAGATAGGGTCTTTGACAATAGGAACCTGTCCAAGGTTGTGCCCCCCTACAAAAGTGGGGATGACATCCACAAATGGATGACTGCTCTTGAGAGAGCCTGCAAAGTGCAGCAGGTTCCTGAAGACCAGTGGGCAGCAATCTTATGGCTCTCCTTTGAAGGAAGAGGCAGGGATAGACTCCTCACTGTTAGGGAGGAGGATGTCAGAAACTACAGAGCCCTGAAGAGTGTCCTAGTTGATGGGTTAGGCTTAACCACTGAACAGTACAGGTTAATGTTCAGAGACACCCAGAAGACACAGACTCAGGACTGGTCTGAATACATTGAATGTGCCACTAAGGCTTTGGAGGGTTGGTTGCTGGGAAGTAAGGTGTCTGATTATACAGGATTGTACAATTTGATGATGAGAGAACAGATTTTAAATAACTATCAGAACCAGCAACTGCATCAACACTTGGTTGACTCAGATCTGACCTCTCCCCAAGAATTGGGAAAGAAGGCAGACAAATGGGTCAGAACCAGGGTTAAGCAAAAGAACCAGAACCAGGGCCAAGGGGGTGATCAGAAGAAAACAGACCAAAAGGGTGGAGATCAGAAATCTAAAGACCAGAAGTCTTCAACAGGGCCCCAAACTAGTACTAACGAGGGTGGGTCCCAGCCTAAAGGGAAGAAGAAAGAAGGTCCAAAGAAACCCTGGTGCAAATTTTGCAAGAATACAACTCACTGGACCAGTGATTGTAAGAAGGGTGGAGCCCCCAACACTGTTGCACCTAAGGCACCTGCTCCCAGTACTACTGTTAGCAGTGTTGGTCCCCAAACAAAGGGTGTAGTGGGAATCACTATGGGAACTGAAGGAGATTCTGACTTAGACAGAACCCTGACACAGGCAGTCTTGATCTGTGATGGGGACATGGATTTGTCCCTGACTGTGAGCCCCAGTAACCTGGGCAAGTACAGACAGACTCCTTTAATAAATGAAAAAGTGGCTCAAGCCTACAGGGACACCTGTGCCAGTGTCACTATGGTGACACCAGGCTTTGTGGACCCTGGACAGTACATACCAGGTGAGAACTACCTGGTGACCAATGCCAGCAATGCCACTACTTCACATAGTGTGGCAGTTGTTAACTTCTCATGGGGAGGGGTAACTGGCCTCAAAAGGGTTGTGGTTAGTGCAGACCTCCCAGTAGAATGTTTGTTGGGCAATGACCTAGAGAGTTCTCTATGGTCAGAAGTGGAGTACAGGACACATGCAGAGATGTTAGGTATATCACCACATGTCCTTGCTGTGACCAGGTCACAGGCCAAAAAGTGCCTTACTGAACCACAGGTCTTGGATCCTGGAACAATGGACCAAGCACCTACCAAGAAGAAGAACAGGAGGGTTAAGGCTGTGCCTTCCCCCCTGCCTCCAGGTGATGATCAGCCTTCCCAGGAAGATGATCTAGAGGACCCTGAAGGAACTGTCCCTGAAGAGCTTGAACCTGATCAGGTTGAGTTTCTGGGGACAGGGGGACCTTCCAGGGCTGACTTGGGGCAGGCTCAGTTATCCTGTCCATCTCTTGAACCCCTCAGACAGCTGGCTGCTGCTGAGGCTGCTGGGAATGCTCAAGGTACCCATAAAGTGTATTGGGATGATGGGCTCCTTTATTCAGAGGCCAGAGACCCAAAACCTGGTGCAACCAGGAGGTTGGTTATACCTCTGCAATTTAGGGGCTTCCTTCTTACCTTGGCCCATGATATGCCTCTAGCAGGACACTTAGGCCAGAACAAGACTTGGGACAGGCTTGTCCCTCACTTTCACTGGCCTCACATGAATGAAGATACCAAGGAGTTTTGTCGCTCCTGTGTGACCTGCCAAGCCAGTGGCAAATCAGGTGGCACAACAAAGGCCCCCCTAATACCACTACCTGTGGTGGGGGTCCCCTTTGAAAGAGTGGGAATAGATATAGTGGGTCCCATGGATCCTCCCACTGCGTCTGGGCACAGATTTATACTGGTGGTAGTGGATCATGCCACCAGGTATCCAGAGGCAATTCCCCTTAGGACCACTACAGCTCCTGTTGTGGCCAGGGCCCTGCTGGGAGTATTCTCCAGAGTGGGGTTTCCTAAGGAGGTGGTTTCTGACAGAGGTACCAACTTCATGTCAGGATACTTGACAGCTATGTGGAAGGAATGTGGTGTCAACTACAAGTTCACCACCCCTTATCATCCACAATGCAATGGGCTTGTTGAGAGATTCAACAAGACCCTAAAGGGTATGATCAAAGGATTACCTGAAAAGCTCAGGCGAAGATGGGACATCCTTCTACCCTGCCTTCTGTTTGCTTACAGAGAGGTCCCACAAAAAGGAGTTGGCTACAGCCCCTTTGAATTGTTGTTTGGGCACCCTGTAAGAGGCCCACTGTGTTTAGTGAAGGAAGGATGGGAGCTACCTCTCAAAAAGCCTAAACAAGACATAGTGGACTATGTACTTGGTCTCCGCTCCAGGATGGCTGAGTTTATGGAGAAGGCATCCAAAAACCTTGAGGCAAGCCAGGCCTTACAGAAAGCTTGGCATGACCAAAAGGCTGTCTTGGTTGAGTTTCAGCCAGGACAGGAGGTATGGGTGTTGGAGCCAGTGGCCCCAGCAGCACTCCAAGACAAATGGTCTGGACCCCATAAAATCCTGGAAAAGAAGGGAGAGGTTACCTACTTGGTGGACCTAGGAACTCCCAGGAGTCCCCACAGGGTACTCCATGTTAACAGGTTAAAGGCATATGTTGACAGGGCAGACATGGGCTTGCTCATGGCTACAGATGAGGGACAGGAGGAAGAGAGTGACCCTCTCCCAGACCTGTTGTCTCAGAACCCTGAGGATGGTTCAGTTGAAGGAGTGACCCTTGGAGGCAACCTCACTGAGCATCAGCAGATTGAATGTAGACAGGTTCTACAATCATTTCAACATATGTTCTCACTGATACCTAGTCAAACTGACTGGTGTACCCATGTGGTGGACACTGGTGACAGTCTGCCTGTGAAGAACAAACTTTACAGACAACCTGACCACGTCAGGGACTGTATAAAGGCTGAGGTACACAAGATGCTGGAACTGGGTGTCATTGAACCCTCAGAGAGCCCCTGGGCTAGCCCAGTGGTTCTGGTCCCCAAACCTCACACCAAAGATGGCAAGAGAGAGATGAGGTTCTGTGTGGATTACAGAGGACTCAATGCTGTCACCAGGACAGATGCACATCCTATTCCAAGGGCAGATGAGCTCATAGACAAACTAGCTTCTGCTAAGTTTTTGAGCACATTTGACTTGACAGCTGGCTATTGGCAAATCAGATTAGCTGAGGAGTCTAAGGCCAAAACAGCATTCTCAACCCCAGGTGGGCATTACCAATTTTTGGTGATGCCCTTTGGTCTGAAGAATGCACCTGCCACCTTCCAAAGGTTGGTGAATCAAGTCCTTACTGGGTTGGATGACTTTTGTGCAGCATATCTTGATGACATTGCTGTCTTTAGGTCCACCTGGGAGGATCACCTGATCCACCTGAAGAAGGTACTTGAGGCTCTGCAAAAGGCAGGCCTCACTATCAAGGCTACTAAGTGCCAGATAGGGCAGAGTAAGGTTGTGTATTTGGGCCACCTTGTAGGTGGAGGCCAAGTTCAACCACTGGAGAGTAAGATACAATCCATCAAGGACTGGTCTCCTCCAACCACCCAGACTCAAGTTCGAGCTTTCTTGGGCTTGACTGGGTACTACAGGAAGTTTGTTAAGAACTATGGGTCCATTGTGACTCCTCTTAATGATCTGACATCCAAGAAGATGCCCAAAAAGGTTCAGTGGACAGTAAGCTGTCAAAAGGCATTTGATGACCTGAAGGAGGCCATGTGCTCTGCACCTATCCTGAAAAGTCCTGACTACTCCAAAGAGTTTATTGTCCAAACAGATGCTTCTGAGTTGGGTGTGGGAGCTGTGCTGTCACAACTTAATGTAGATGGTCAAGACCAACCCATTGCTTTTATTAGCAGAAGGTTGACCCCCAGAGAGAAGAATTGGTCAGCTATTGAGAGGGAAGCCTTTGCTGTGGTGTGGGCCCTGAAGAAGCTGAGGCCATACTTATATGGCACTCACTTCAAGATTCAGACCGACCATAAGCCCCTCTTGTGGCTAAATCAGATGAAGGGTGAAACCCCCAAACTGCTTAGGTGGTCCATTTCCCTACAGGGGATGGACTTTACAGTGGAGCACCGGCCAGGTACGGACCATGGGAATGCAGATGGTCTCTCCAGGTACTTCCACTTAGGACATGAAGACGAGACTGGTCAAGGCTAGTTTAATGTCCCTGTGTTTGGGGGGGGTTGTGTAGGAGAGTAGGGTCTGCTATCCTATGGTCACCCCAAATTTTTGCTTTTTGCTTCACTGGTTTTTGACATATTGAGGCTGTGGGCCTGCTAATCAGACCCCCAGCCTGCTGTTCTCTCTACTAAATTAACACTATGCACTCTAGGTGCATAACCAATTGGAACTAGATCACCCTGTGAGCCCCTTGTACCAGTGTACACTATGTACCCAGGGCATTGGTGTATCTAAGGCCTACCAGGGGCTGAAGCATGTATTGTGCCACCCCTGGCCTGGCCTAGCAATTTGACACAACTGGCTGATCACTCAGCTGGGGTAAGTTGGTGTAACCACCTCTTACTTAGGTGTAGTATACCTATACCTAACCTTAAAAGGGACACATGTTAACCTATAAGTTACTCCTATGGCAGGCCTTGACAATCCTGAAGGCAGAGTGCTTGGTTCCATGTGAGATGGTGCTCTGGCATGAGCTGAGCCTGTCTGCAGTGGTCGGAACAACTTCCTTCCCCTGTTTCCAGATATCGTCATACCATGTACTCTTAAGTGCATTATGAACCTCGCGGTTAAATGCTAACTTTGGTTTGGCTTTATCAAAACATGTTGAGTAAGGTGTCATACGAATTGGAATACTAACCCCTCGCCAATTCTGGTGACGGGGTTAGCATTCTACCCTTCTAGAGGGACACGACATGTACAGTACCTGAAACCCGGGTAAAATCAGAGATAGACTCAGCTCCACAAAATGGATGCTGCCACCACAGACACAAGTCTGCCCTCCTGCTGCTGGGAGTCCTTCCAGCTTGGGAGGTGTGGACAAAGGGTTTCCTGCCAGGGGAGGTGCGTGCACCACCCCAGACAGGATTTTGTGTATTGGTCAGGTAGGGCTTGAAAGGAACCAGACATGCCTGAGGCTCACAAGGAGCCTCGGTGCATATGCCAGTTCAAACCGGTCCTGGGGCACACCAGCCCCGGACCTGGGGCGAGCTGGACAAAGGATTGGGGGTGTAACCACCCCCCTTCCTGGTCCCACCCTTAGGGAGGGACCTAGCAGGTAGTCCGGCCCCTAGAATCCGCTTAAAGGTAGGAGCTGTGTCCTAAGACTTCAGACATCCTGAAATCAACTTAACCACAAGAAGAAGACGGGAACTTCGACGCTCTGCTGCACAGAGGACTGAAGGAAATCTCCCCTATGGTCAGGGAGTGACCATCTTGCTAACGCAAGCACCAACCAGCTATTTGATGTCTGCTTTGCCGCCGCCTCCTGCCAGAGCCCGAGCCCAGAGCCCGACAAGACCTGGACCTCCAGACCTCTCACTGCCCGATCCACAGTCCCTGAAAAGAAGGAACCCGTGGAGGCACCGAGACACGTGGAGCCAGCCATCTTGGAAGACCAACGACAAGCTGCAAGCGCGACAACAGAGGCTCCCTCCAAGTTGTGCTTTGGGTCCTGAGAAGCCCAACCATCGAGCAGCATCTGCACCAAAGGTGAGCCCTCCAGCATCTCCACGATCTGCGTGGGGCCCCTCTGCACTTTGCAACTTGACGCGCCTGCCCGGTCCCTGGCCCGTTGGCTAGTGGCCATTTTGGCGATGAACTACAAAAACTACGATGCTGGTCTGGTTGCTCCAGACTGGCCCCTGCTTCCCTCCAAAGGAGCAGCCCCTCTGACCTTGCTGGTCAGAGTTAGAAGCTGTCTTCACTTTCCACAACTCCTGCCTTTGCCAAGGTTTGTTTGCTTCTTTCGAGTCGCCGACACCGCCGACAGCGAGAGCCTGCGTGGGACAGCTCGTGACTTGACTCCTGGACGTCGTCGACCTTCAGGGACCACGTGGCTCCGGAGACAAGCTACACCTCTTTGCCTGTTTGCACCCGACATCGCCTGGTACCTACCTGGTGCCACGCCGGTCACTGGCTAGTGACTGTGAACACTGTCCCCTCTGCTTTCAGGTCTTCTACAACTCCGATCCACCCTTGGATCCAACGCAGCTCTTCTGGACCGACCGCCTGCAGCATCTTTGTCATCAGGCTCCATTGAATCGAAAGAAGAAACCCGACGCACTTCGAGACCTATGCACCCGCTTCCTGTGGGTGAGGCAAAGCTGGCACTCCAGTGCCCCAGTGTAGAGAAACATCTCTAGTGTCTGTGTTTTGAATCTAAAGATCGTAGTCCACCCAGAAGACCCTTTCTGCAGTAACTTTTAAACTTTTACGCACCCATTGAAAACCTATGGGAGCCCGCGTGTAACTTTCCTCACTGCACACGCGACCCGTGGACCTCCTGGTCACTAACTGAAGTTAGCTCCTTGTAGGCCCAGCGATTCTAGAGGCCCTAGGCCTTTTCCCTTTCCTGTTCGTGGTACTTATACCACTATTTTAGTATATGGTTTGAGTGGCCACCAGGGCCCACCCATATAAAGTGCAACTTCTGTATATTATAACATTGTCTTGTTTAACGATTTGTGCTCCCGTGCTCATAAAGAGTCTAGGGGATACTTTGAGAAATAAATACATATATATTTTGAATATATATCTGTGTGGTGTCCTTTCATTGGTATAAAAGGGGGTTACATGTGGTAAAACAGCCTGCTTAACACGCTTTAACGAGTTTAGCCTCAAAGACTGCTTAGCCTACGCTACCACTAGGGCAGCTAGTCCGAAAAGGTTGACTTACAACCACACCATAAGGGTTGCTTGGCATGGTACAAGGTGGTCACTTTAACTAGTGAACATCATATACCAGGCCAACTTCTCACATTGATGTATAGGAGTAGGAGCGTGGGTGCCAAGACACAGCCTGGGTGCATACGTTGCTCAACAGAGAGGTCTTCAATCAATTCCCCAGTTGAACCACACTGTACCCAAGCAAAGTTCCCCTTGGGTAGAGGTCTAACTAGGTGCAGCAAGCTTGGCAGAATCCCCATCCCTTGGAGAACCTCCCACAGTTTCTTTTTGGGGACCAAATCAAATGCGCCACAAAGATCGATAAATGCCACAAAAAGATCTCCCCCTCCTATAGCCTTGATTTTCTACTTGACCAAAAGAAAGTGGAAAACCTGGTTGATAGCACTAGTTTGGGATTTGAACCCTGCTTGAGGTCGAAAGAATTTAGTATTCATCGTACTATCCAAAAGTTGTTCCAGCACATGTTTGCAAAAAACCTTTTGGAGGTTGTCTATAAGGCTGATTGGGTAATAATTTCAGGGGATGCTGGGGTTCCCTTTCTTCAGCACAATCTTGGCGTCCTTCCATAATGCAGGAATAGTCTCCCCAGCCATCAATGCATTTGAAATGACGTTGACCTAGGGAGCCCATTCAGAAATATCTGATTTGAAAGGATCGGAAGGAATCTTATCAGATCCTAGTTCCTTCACTTGTTTAAAAGAAGCTACTGCACGAGCAGTCTCCTCCAATGAAAAACCTAGTGGGGGCAATTGGGAGTTAGACATATTGCTGACTTCTGAGGAAGAATCAGTTCTATTTAGTTCTTGATTAACAGAATACAAATTCCCAAAATGGACAACCCTCAAATTCCCCCCACCGAGACTGAATAAATGTCAGAATTTCTTCAGGTCGTTGTTAGCTGAGGCTTCCCGGATCTCAGGCCAGATTTCACTTTCTTATGCTACTTTAGTTTGTTTTAGGGTGAGCCGATATAATGCTCTACATTTCCTAATCTCTCAAGCAGCTCCCTTTTTAATCGACAAATACAAGACAAAATCACAGTATACAACAAAATTCCATTCCATTACAGATCAAATCAGATTAAAAACCTTAGATACATCATCTATGAAGTTCATTTACTTGCTAGGCTATTTACAATCCTAATTTCAATCCTATGGCCTTTAGGTACCATGCTGATTGTAGAAATGTAGCTACTGAGAACACAACAGAAATACTAGTATCAGTCTTGCATATTTTCAGGGCAGAATAAGATTGGTTTTATCCCCAATAGTAAACAGAGTTGTTTAATCCATTTCAACCTCGGTCTCTTGCAAACAGGATTAAAGAAAAGTACATGCACTTCAGTTGCTTCAGTTATTCTACATAATGCACATAACTTGCCTGAGGCTGACCTTGTGGTCAGAAAGGTCGCTAGCAATTAGGTACCTAACCTAAACTTCAGGTCCTAAACTTCAGGTATAGCAGTGGTTTTCAAACTTTGTAATGCAGCGCCCCCCAGTATATAAAAAAAAAGATCCCTCCCCCCCCAAGAATCTTTCACAATTCTATTACATTTTCAATAGTTTGAAGATTATCTGGAGCCCCTTCCCTTTAAACACATACTCCCAGCCCAATATAAATCACAAAAGATTTTGTAATGACCCATTACAGAGTGGCTTACTGTTGATCATTTGCTTTCAGCTTAAAACAAAGCATTGCTATCAGCATGATGCTTCTTTTAACTAGTCTGGCACCTTCCTAGGATCAGTTAAGGCCCTCTTAGGGAGGTCTGCCCCCCAATTTGAAGACCCCTGAGGTATAGGCTTTACGGGGAAGGAGGATGCATATAATCCATATATTCCTCAAACTATATTCCCACTTCATTGGCAGAAACATACTTGTCATCTGGCCCATTTTAGCAGCTGATAGCAGTTTCTTTAAAGCATAGTGCTAACATCTCTCTCTCTCAACATGATAGGTGGTTCTAGTAATGGAGGACGTGTTTTTGCAAATATTCTTACAATCCCAGATTAGCTAGTATGTGTTTTTATGTATCGCAGCCATGGGATATTGAGCACCTGAGATTGTGAAATTACATCACATAAACTCTCTCTATATGCTCTGAGCTACCTTGCTGACCAAATTATCATCAAAAACAGAATGGGTCTTAATTCTGCATGTCGAGCAATTGGTTTTGTGCCGTATCCAATCTAACAAGTTGCATCGAGGAGCTCTTTGGAAGCCTCGACTCTAGAGATGTATGTACATCAGTCAGGGGTTTTGTTTGCTCCTATCACCAGCAAGATGGTTCGGTGACTTGAATGCCCGCAGCTATAAAACACACAGTGGTCTGCAGCTCAATGGTCGATTCCTGGCAAGGGTGACTATGCATTACATCCTTGCAAGATGTATACATTGAAATATATTAAACATCAAATAGAAGCTGATTGTTAGAACTGGGGGTCTCTAGTTGGCAGAGGTAGGTACCTTTGACCAAATAGGGACCCTTGCTGCTAAGTCAGGGAAAGGGGGTTACACTACTGGATAACCCCTTCTCACCCCCTTGGTAGCTTGGCACGAGCAGACAGGCTTATCTCAGAGGCAGTGTGTTAAGCATTTGTGAACACATACAGTAAAACAGTGAAAACACTACAGATGGACACCACACAGGTTTTATAAAAATAAGTATTCTTTATATAGGCTTAACACAAGACCACAAACGACAAAATCCACAATACTGAACTCAAAATTGACTTAAAGATGGTAGAATTAACTTAGTTCAAGTTGATGGTAAATGCGACACAGTTCTCACAAAAGTACCTGGATGCATAGCGCAAAATAAACAAAAGGCTCGCAGCGTTGGAGATGCGTCGGTTCCTTGCTTCGGGGAAGACGATGCATCGCGCCTCATTGCTTGCGCAGAGTAAGGTATGCGTCTTGATCCTTACCGGAGAGGAGGTGATGCGTAGATTCTCGTACTGTGGCCCGGTTGCGATGCGGAAAAATGGCGCCTCGATGCGATGCGATAATCTGGTGCAATGTGATAAGATGGCACCCTTGATGCGACGATGTTGAGACAATGCGTGCACGCCCTGGCAGCCTTGCGGTGACTCTGTACTTTGGAGCCGCAACAGGCCCTGCGACACGCTTCTCCGGTAATGCGAGGGCGACCCTCACAGTGGTGACATGCTTCTCCGGGATGCGACAGCAGACAACTGTGATGAAGACACGCTTCTGGGGAGATGCGGCGGCGGCAAGCTTCTCTGGCGATGCGACGACTACAGCAGCGGTGCCGACACGCTTCTTCTTGTTGCCTCGCGCTTCCAGCTCCCAGCGACACGCAGGCTTCTGCAGCTAGAATTCCCAGCAAGGAAATTCAGAGGGGAGCTGGTGGTGAAGTCTCTTGTCCCTGAGACTTCAGCAGGAGGCAAGCACAAGTTCAGGCCCTTGGAGTAATATTCTGCAAGATGATGAGTCCTTTGAAAGTTCCTTCTCCTCTCCTTGGCACTGAAGACACCACTGTAGGCCAGCCCAGCAACACAGCACACTGGCAGGGGGGCAGTACAACTCCTACAGCTTCCTTTGGTTCTTCTCCTTTGCAGAGGTTTGTCTTGTTGTTCCAGAAGTGATCTAAAGTCTTGGGGTCTGGGTCCCCATATTTATACTATTTTTCTCTTTGTTCTCTGAAGGCAGAGAGACCTTTGCCTAGTCCAAACCAGTTCTGGTCACTCCTGAAGCACTTTGCTGACAAGACTCCTTCTTTCCTTTCACAGTGCAGGTCAGGGGCATCCAACGCACCACAGGAGGTGGAGCCAGCATTGTGGCGGGAAGGCACAATCCTATTCAGGTCCTCGGTGCAGCTCCTCCCACCCATCTATATGCAGATCTTTCTATTCAGCCCTGTGCTGACTCACCCTGTCTCATGGAATCCCCCAGCCCCTGTCACTCACAAAACCAGACACACAATACATAACCTAGCAGAGGCAGGCTTGACAGTTAAGCAAGAAAATACCTACTTTCTAAAAGTGCTATTTTCAAACACAGAATGTTAAAACCAACTTCACTAAAAGATGTATTTTATCATTCTGAGTTCAGGCATACTAAACTCGAATTTCTACCTAGCTCCCTGCGTCAGTTAGGATTATAAGATGTAATAATCAAACTGCCCATTCTGGCCTATGGGGAACAGATAGCCTTGCAATAGTGAAAAACAAAAATGGCTGTAATTCACTATTAGGACATGCTACACACACCAGGGCATGTCCTACCTTATACTCACAATGCACCCTGCCCTTGGGCCTACCATAGAGGTGTCTGATATCAAGAAAAGGGAAGGTTTGGGGACTGGCAAGTGGGTGCACTTGGCCAGTCAGCATGGCAGTACCAGACTGCACACAGGCCCTGCAATGGCAGATCTGAGACACACTTTTACAGGCTGCTTCTGTGGGTGGCACAACCAGTTCTGCAAGCCCACCAGCAGCATTTGACTTACAAGCCCTGGGCACACATGGTGCACTGTACTAGGGTCTGACAGGTAAATCAAATAACCCAATCATGGAGTCACTAATCAATACATCAATTTAACATAGAGAGCACTTGCACTGTGGCACTGAATAGCAGTAGCACAGTGCCCAAGGCATCTAAACCAGCAAAACATTTCAAAAACAGAGGAGACAATCAGAAAAAATGGAAGGGAGACTCACGCCAATGGTACCAGGTCTAACTCTGATATATACAGTATTTTATTTGCCGTCTTTTTTCAGGACCTATCAGTGCCATTTGCCACTGTCCACCATCACACACTACTATGAATATTCCATCATCTCAGAATGCATGACAATGCTCTAAAGTGGATTGCCTCTTACCTTAGAGTCACATTTAAATTTGTATTTTTCATTGCTTGATTAGTTAAAACCATTGCAATACATATGTACCTTGCTGTGCTTAAAATACATTAAACAGATCAGATACAATACATTAGAGCTACACATGGCCTGCGGTTTGCCATATTATGAGCCAATACATTACATATATGCCTTGTAGGGCTAAAGGCGAACAGATCAAATGCATACATTACAGCTGTGCATGGCCAGCCTTTTCCCTGTTAAAATACAAATTAGAAAGGCATAAACACTGAATACAATTGTTGGTAAAATAACATAAGCACACTCCATATATTGTGGGGCACAAAGTTGGCCCTCAAGGCTCACTAGTTATATTAAGAAATAACCTGGTAGGAGGTCTTAGTTTTGGTGCCTGCCAATGTAAGTGGACCGACACTGTGGCAACAAGTGACAGGTAGCAGCAGAAATCATGCAATTAGGAATACCCCAGAAGTAAAATATCGTTCTACGTTCCGTTTCCATTACAATTGGACCTGGGCAAAGATGGCAGAAGCAATGCAAGTGAAATGGACCCAAGAATAAAGGGGTGGTTGTGACCAAGCAATGGGCAAATAATGTGCTATATAAAGTACTTTTGTGAGTAAGTGAGCTCATATAAACACCAGATAGAGCATTAAGAAAGCTTCCCAAACCATCTTTGACCAATTTAATTGGCTTTCAAGGTATCAAAGCCAGATGGATCCCAGGCAAAGCTGTAGTACCAGGCCAGACAGTACAGGCTGGGCAACATAAACTCTAATTAATCCCCCTGCCAGGCTTGCGCCTGCACTTCTTACATGAGTTGTAACTTACAAGTCCCCCAGCTAAACTGGTAAGACCCCCTGGGTAGGTTGGGCCCTTAGCAGCTTCATCCCATTCTGGCCAGCATCCTTTTTTCCACCCTCAAGAGAAATTTTACCAATGCACAGTTCAATTGAAGAACACTTGGATTAAAGCAGGCTACTGTCACCTCTCTTCATGTCCTTATTCCTCTTTCGTTGAATTTCATATGAAAGAGTGTATGGTGATCTTCCAAGGTAGCTTTGCACAGGCAACGTGAGAATGATATCCTGAGAGTCTTGACCACATAACCTGCAGTTTCCCTGGCCTTTAGTTCGCCTCCATGGAGGAAAATGCTTTAGAACAGGCAGTACTCCTAGTCTGTACTTTAGTAACTTTCCCTTTGTCTGGTTACTGTAGGGTACAGCTTGATAGCTTTGAGGAATCACTTTCGCATAGTTACTAAGTGTTAGCCATCCATGACTGCTCCTGACTAGGGATTCTTTATCCTCCAGAAGGGATAGGAACTTTGGTGCTGGATTTTGTTAGCCTTTTGAGTTCTCCTTGGCTCAGTGGTAAGGCCCAAGCAGACCTAGGGTGGTTATAGACTAACTGGCCCTCCTTTGCATTTCCAGCCAGAGGTGGTGGCCTAGAGAGTCCTCTCTTGCAAGTTTGAGGCCTTAACAATTCACAAAAGCCGCCTGCCATGCCAAAGTTTGCTTTATTGAGCAGAACTTCAACCTAATTTGTACAGGGGATGTGCCAACTGGCAGATAAAAAATGGACCTGTAGATTTTCGTTACTGTGTTGTCCAGAGTGGTACTGTCCTGGCCGCTCAAGGCCTCGCTCCCATATAAGAGTGTGGGGAGAACCTTAACTTGAGCCACTTGTAATAATGGGGTTAGCGATGGTCCAGTCAGCTTCCTGTGCAGAGACCCGACGCCAACAACTAGAGCATTACCTTTCCTTTTAATTTCATCCAAATGAGCGGCAAACATTCCTTTGGTATTACACACTGCCCCAAGGTACCTATAGGGGTTGATAGGCTCTATGGTAAATTGTTGGAGTTTTAGTCAGATTCATGTTTATAGTGAGACCATTGTTCATGGAGTATACCGGAGTGGCGACTAAGAGCGGTTGCAGACCCGCCTTGGTCCTGTTACTAGCACTAGGTAATTTTCACAGAATAGATTGGAAAGTTGAGTTCTACCCAGTTTTGGGGCATAGCACTTTCCATATTTTAGGGTCAGAGGGAGATCGGTAAGGAACAGATTGAAGAGGATCGGAGCCAGTTCACAACCTTTTCTTTAAGCCTTGCGTTGTTGGAATGACACTGGACATTTGGGAGCCATCCCCAAGTTTAACACACATCCACAGGTTTGTATGAAGCATTTGTATTGCCGTTAGGAGTCTGGCAGCAATGTCCCATTCTGCTAGTTTTTTTCATAGTTTCCCCCCCAGTCAACCCTGTCAAATGCAGATTTGTAGTCTATGAAGCATAGGTACACTGGCTGTTTATACATATACAAAGTCATGCAGCAAGGAGAGGGGCATGATAGTCGATGTTGTCCCTATAGGCTTAGTGAGGTTGGTTTGATTCAAGGCGATTATGGCATTTTACTCATCCCATAGCTGTAATTCTTCTAACAAGGTCCCTGCAAAGTATTTGGCCTCATTGTCTGCGGTGGTGGGGATGAAGAACCCTTTGCCGGATCCCCAATTAGTTACAGGTGCATCTCCAGGCCTCTGCCTAACCATCACTAGGTTAGGTTAGACCTAGTAGGTTTCAGTCCCAGATGTCGGTGGAAGACATAAGCGCTCTGGTATTCTCATATAGTAGTTCGAGGTCTTTTACCTCCTCTAACTCTGTTAGTAACATCCCCGCTATTTGCCCAGACCTTGACAGGGAACCCAAGGTTAACTCCAGATGGGTTATTAAGGAAAACCTACTCCAAATAACTACTGCTCACAGTGAAGAGACTAATACCTCCCTGCACATTGATTCTATGCTGCTCAACTGCAGATCGGCTGTGAAACATGCTGTGGACATTTCTGCACTCAGCGCAAGATTTGGACCTACTGATTCTCTCAGAAACATGGCTCAACAATGCCTTCCCCCCCGTTCTCGACATTTTAGTTCCACCTGACTATGTCATTATCTGATGAATAAGGGCAAGATTATCTGTGTGCTCCACACGATTTACCATCCCAATGGTGACAATTTATCTTCATAGAGCAAATCATGGAGCTCATTAGCTCATGCTCTGATCAACCATATCATATCTTCCTTGGAGACTTCAACCTCCATTGGAATGACACCGATGATCCCTTAGTCAGCTCCACTAAGACTTTCATCTCTGATCTCAACTTCTCTCAGTTCTGTAAGGGTCCAACCCACAACAAAGGCTCCACTCTTGACCTCATTAATTGCGAGAGAAAATCTCATTCAAATGAAGGACATACTACCTTGCGACTGGTCGGATCATCATCATAATGCCTTCCACATACTGAAAAAGATCACTAGCAGAAAGGCTCAACCTCTTAAAGTGAAACAATGGTCTCGCAACATGAGAGACGTCAACATAAATGCTCTTACTGCCATCACCATGAATAGACTTCAGCCGCCCACTAACATGACTAACCTAGATTATCTTTCTGGACTTTACACTAGCACTGTGACTAATTTCTTTGACACCTTTGCACCGAAACAATTTAAAAGGATTCCTCTCAAACATTCTAAACCTTGGTTTAATGGTGTCCTAAATGACGAACGCCGCAAACGTAGACTTTTAGAGAAGTCCTGGAGAAACGAGCCGTCCACTGCCAGCCTCTATCAGCTAAGGAAAATGAGAAGAGCTTACAATAAAAAAATCTGCATTGCTAAAACTGACCATTTCAGGGCGCAACTGGATGGCGCCAAAAACAGACCCAAGATGCTATTTGAAATCCTAAAACAACAAGCAAACCACTCTACCAACCCTAACCAGTCCTCCATTTTAGGAGAGTAGGATCTGCACTTATGTTGCCCCCACTTTTTTTCTGATTTATACGCTGGTGTCTGGCTATAGTCTGGCTGGGTCCCTGCTAATCCAGGCCCCAGTCTCTCTGTTCTCTCTAAACGACTTGGTGTGCATATTAGGTGCACTAGTGATTGGATACTGTGGTCCCCTATGAGCCCCTAGTATATGGTACCTTAGGTACCTAGGGCATTGGTACTTCACAGGCCTACCAGGGGCTGAAGCATGTATTATACCACCCCTGGGAAGCAGACTCAATCTGACACCACAGGCCTGCTACTGCAGCCTGTGTGAGGTAGTGTAAGCACTCCTCACTGAGATATAGGTTCCTATATCTCACCATACACACACATATAAACCTATCAGCCACACCTATGGCAGGCCCTATCAATCCTGAGGGCAGGGTGCATGGTTTACAATGTGAGGGGGTGCCTCTGCCTGAGCAGGGCCCCTCTGCAGCTACCAGAGTCTATTCTCTATGGCTGTTTGTGGATGCGGTTAAACCATATACTCTTAAGAGCATTAAAATGCTAACTTTGGAATGACTGCATTAAAACATGTCGTGTTTGGTGTCAAACAACTTGGAATAATACCCCCACATCAGTCCATGATGTGGGAGCATGATCCCACCCTTCTAGAGGGGACGACATGTAAAACGATAGAAATCCTATAGAGCCCTGGCATCACAAAATGGATGCCACCAGCACAGACACTGGGCTGCCCTCCTGCTGCTGACTGCAACTCGCAGTGTTGAAGGGGCCAACAAAAGGCATCCTGTCACAGGGAGGTGTCACCACCTTCCAGACAGGATTTAGTGTATTGGAGCTGGGTGGGTGCACTCCTAGAGTGCTTTGAAGTCCTGCAGTGGGGGAGCAGTAGGCTCCTCTGTGCATATGCTAGCTCAAACCGGTTCAGAGGCTACCTGTCCCTGCTCTGGTGTGAAACTGGACAAAGGGAAGTGGGTGTAACCACCCCCTCCCCTGACCCTCCTAGAGGAGTGGTCATAGAGCTAGTCCCTCCCCTATCTTCACTATAAGATAGCAAGCATTGCCCTTACAAATCAGATAACCCTGGATGACACTCTACAAAGAAGAATCCTGGCCCTTAGATGTTCCACTACCTTTGGAAGACAGAAGAATCTCCCTTGGAGTCAAGGAGTGACTCCCCTGCTTGGCAGGCACCAAAACTCCTAATCAACAGTTGCAAACGTTCCCGCTCTCGCCAGAGTCCGAAATCCCTGCGACCCCAAAAGCAGATTTCCTGACCTCTTGATGGCCATTTTGAGTCCCCAGTGAAGCTGTGGTGTCTGGACCCCACGAGTGACGAGGAACTGCAATACCTGGGGACCATGCACTATTGTCAAGTGCAAACCCTAAACAACATTCTACAAACTTGTGCATTGGACCATTTGTGACCCAAGCCCACAGCAGGTCTTGTACCAAAAATCAGTGGCCTACCCCGTCTGGAGTGACCGTGGGCTCCTGTGAAGCATTTCCTGTGGTGGTGTCTTTGTGATCACTTGCCCATTGGCTAGTGGATCCCCCGAAGACTTTCTCAACAACTCAGAGGGCTCTCCTGTTTGCTCCAGGCCTGCCCTCACAAACCGTCGCTGGGTGAGTCCACAAAACCTTGCTGGTCTGCACCATCGACTTTCCTCAGTCTACGCAAGACTTGAATTTACCAAGGCTTGTTGGCTCCAATCTGGTTGCCAATACCGCCATCAGCTGCAGACGTTGTGGGACACTCCAAATCCAGCTGCTGGTCATCGTCAATCTCTCCTGGACCTCGTGAGCGAAGAGTCAAAACACCATCAACAACCTGAATCGACGCGACATCTGTGGTCATCCATCTTGCTGGCCACCGGTCACTGGCAAGTGACTTTGAACACTGACCCCTCAATTTTCAGGTCTCATCCATCTTGAATCCGCCTTCAGATTCCACCGGACACTTCTTCAGACGACGCAAGCAGCAAGTCTTCTTTGATCTCCATAGAAAACAGCGACGCGACCCGACACCAAAAGACACCTATGCACCCGGCTTCCCTGGGTGAGGTAACTCGTGCACTCCGGTGCCCAAGTGTGTGTTGGCTCTTGAAATACTTACCTTCTAAGTGGCTTGCTTGTAGTCTTCCTAGAAGTACCCTAGAACTGTAAAAATCTAACCGCGATTTGCACCATCATAACCAATAGGAAACCCGCGGCTGTGTTCACACACTGCACGCGTCTCCCATGGGCTTGTTACTTACCTGCTAACACTGCAGTAGGGAAGCCCCAGCGATTCCCCAGGCCCTAGGCCTTGTTATTTTGCAAGTCGACATCCTTATACCACTTTCTTAGTATATGGTCTGGTACGCCCCTAGGGCTCCAGCCATATTTGTGCTTAATTTTTTGTGAAATGTTGACATTTGAATGTGTACCTGGTCTCTAATCTCATAAAGAGATTAGTAGGGTGTGTCTAGTAATAAATACATATATATTTGATATATATACCTGTGTGGTGTCCTTTCATTTGGTAATTCAAGAGATTATAAGGTAAAACAAGCTGCTTTACATTCCTCTGAGACTTAGCCTGAAGGCTGCTCTCCACAGCTACCACTAGGATAGCTTTCTTTAAAAGGTTGTCTTAAACCTATTTATCATAAGAGTCGAATTGGACTGGTGCAAGGTGGCCACTATAACTAGTGACCAGCATATGCCAGGCCAACTTCTCACATCAGTGAATCCACTTCCTAGCAGGGAAGACGTCACAATGCAATTCAAAAGCTAGGAAAATTGAACTGGAGCTCCAACTTGTCACTCCCGTGATGCCGCCTGTAAACCTCACCACATCTCCAGAGGAGCTGGTGGTTCCTTTTGCCTCGGCTGCTCTCCCAAAAATGACGCCTCTTCGAATTCCTTTATCCTGCCAGATTACACAGAATTACTCCACGAGATGGAACTTTAAAACCGGCTAATCACTTCAATTATCTACTTCCTGCTAAATTTTTTAAAGACCTAATGTTGGCCATTCTACCTCTTTAGTCGCGAATTATTCATGAATCTCTACTACAGGGGAACATCCCTGATTGCCTCAAAATCGGGCCAGTCACTCCCATCCCTAAGATGCCTAACGTGGATTTATCTGAGCCCAACAATTTCAGACCTATCACAAACATTGTGACATTAGCCAAACTTCTCAAGAAATGCATCAACAAGCAGCTATGCAACCATATAGAGAGATTTCAATTACTGGACCTCTATCAATCTGGTTTCAGAGCAGGGCATAGTACCAAATCTGCACTTACACACATTGTGGATGATGCTCTAAAATCCCTTGATCATAATGTCCCTTATCTTCTGATCCTTCTTGACCTGTCTTCTGTTTTCAACACCATCAAACAGGACACCTTGAATAATCTTCTACAACAGAGGATGGATTTAACGGGACTGGTCCTAAAGTGGTTTACCTCTTTCTTACACAACCGCACTCAAAGGGTTAAACTCAACCAGTCCCTTGCTCCCAGTACCCAAGTCAGGATTGGAGTTACACAAGGATCCACACTCTCGCCCACGCCCTTCAACCTTTTTATGGAGGCACTCATTGTCATTCTAAACCAGTCTAACATGCATTACCACATGTATGCGGATGACACACAACTTTACTTGAAGATCTCCTCTCTAGATGACATTAAAACTTTAAATGAGGCTCTTTCGCAAACTCAACAATGGTTAGCCCCAAACCATCTTTTATTGAATACCCTCAAAATTGAATTCCTGCTGATTGCCCCCCACAATCACTCTGCACCTAGCCTGGACTGGCTAAAGCAACTCACAGCCCTTAACTGCACCCCACACATGGTTGACTCCACAAAATCACTAGGCTTTACCTTGGATAAACTACTTATTATGCAAGCTCACATCAGTGCCACAATAAGGGGTGTCAACTTTCATCTTGACACCATCAAGAAAATCAAACCTTTCCTTCCAACTGAAGACATACAACCTGCAGTACAAACCCTGGTGATCTCATGTCTTGAATATGGGCAGTGACCCTTGCGGGGCTGCCTAAAGTGAGCTTGGCCCCCTTCAGAGCCACTCTCAATGCATCAGCCAGGCTCATAGCAGGTTCCAAAAAACATGATCACATTACACCGGACCTTGTGCAGCTTAACTGGCTGTCTATTGAAGCGAGGATTTGTTTTAAAATAGCTTGCCTCACACATAAAGCCCTGCATTATAACACTCCGGCCTATCTGCCGAACAAGCTCGTTCTCTCTGCTATGGGGGGGGGGGGGCTTCTTGCCAAGAACTGCCTCAGAGCCACCCCTGCGCCTCACCCAACCAAGTCCTCCACCTCAAAAAACTAATGGTTGCTGAGACTGGGATATTTAGAAAACAGTTAATAAATGGTCACATTGGAATAAATATCATGGAGACCTCTGTGTGTCCCCCATGGTAGAACTGGAGATGCGTAGACGTACTGTTAGAAATGGGGGTCTCTAGTTGGCAATGGCTGGTCACTGTCCAAGTAGGGACCCTTCTTCCTAAGTCAGAGTAAGCAGCCTACACCCTTTGACAACCCCTGCTCAACCCTGTGGTAACGTAGCACGAGCAGCTAGGCTTATCTCAGAGGCAGTGTGTGAAGCATTTATGACCATACACAGTAATATAATGAGGAACACTACAAATGGACACCACTCAAGTAGTTATGAAAAATAGGTATTTTTATATAGACTTAATCACAAGACCAATAACAGTAAAAATCCACAATACTATAAAAATATAATTACTTTAGAAATGCTGCAAGGAAAAATAGTTCAGGATGCACAAAATGATGTTTAGTTCAAGGCAGGGGTCTCTGCGACCCTTTTACTCACAAAGTATCTGGTTCCTGGAGCAAAGCAACAAAAATGTCGCTAAGGCGTTGTAGCGATAAATTTCCTCACGCTAACCAGCGATGCGTTGAATCCTTACCGCAAGGGAGGATGATGCGCTGGGTTGCGGGCAGGACAAAGCGACAAACTTCCTCACGCTAAGCCGGTGGTGCGATGAAATCCTTGCCGCGAAGGGAGGATGATGCACCGAGCCTGTTGCGTGTGCGATCTTGCTGCGTTGACAAAGATGGCGCTCCGCGAGGAAGCGACGATCCGGATTCGATGCGGGGAAAATGGCGAACGCTCGGCGTCCGCACTGCGATGATCCTGTTGCGATGATTTCCAGATAGCGGGCGTTTTCAGGCCCGCAGACAGGTGCTGCGACGATCTTCGGATAGCGGGCGCTTTCTGGCCCGCAGACAGGTGCTGCGACGATCTTCGGGGTTAGAGAGCGCTCGGCGACAGCTGAGCGGCGATTTTTCTCACGCTCACCAGTTGCAGCGGCTCGCTAACGGAGGTTAGCGACGATTTTCAGTGCTCTCTTCTCAGCAGTAGAACTAGAGGCCCTGGAACACACAGGAGCCTCACCTGCAGATAGTAATCCTCGCTGGGAGGAAACAGGAGGCTGATGGTGGAGTCTGATGTGCCTGAGACTCCAGCAGGAGGCTAGCTCTCTCCTAGCCCTTGGGTGATTGCTGTAGCACAAAAAATAAAAGTCCAATCAAAGTTCTTTTCCTCTTCTTGAAGTCCAGTAGTAACAGCTGCAGGCCAGTCCCAGAAACAGCACACAAGGCACAAGGACAGTCCTTCTCTTGCAGATTCCTGTAGCCACACGGACAGAGGTTCTTCTTGTTATCCAGGAGCAATACAAATTGTAGGGGTTTGTGCACAAATATTTATACCCCCAAAGTCTTTGTTCTTAGGGGTCCCAAGTCTCTGAACCCAGCCAGAACCAGTTCTGCCCAGCCCTGGAGCACTTTGTTGATCAGGCTGCATCCTTCCTTTCAGAAAGAGGGGGTCTGCCTCAGACGCACAGTGGGAGGTGGAGCCAGCATTCACCTTGCCAGGCACAGTCCTATTCAAGTGCAGGAGCTACCCCTCCCCTCACACCAAGGCAGGTCGCTCTTTTCAACCCAGGTCTGACTCAGCCTGCCCTGTCCCTCCAAAACCAGACAGCCAATACACATCATAGCAGAGCAAACTGGAAGGCTTAGGCAAGAAAGTACCTATACTCTAAAAGTGGTAGTTTCAAACACAGAATATAAAAATAACCTTCACTAAAAGATGTATTTTAATATTCTGAGCTCAGGCATACTAGATTCGTTTTTCTACCATGTTCTGTGGGTCAGTTAGGACTATAGAATGTAATAGCCCAGACCTCCCATTCTGGCCTATGGAGAACAGGTAGCCTTACAGTAGTGAAAAACGAAATGGGGTGTAATTCACTACTAGGACATGCTACATACATCAGGGCATGTCCTACCTTACACATACAATGCACCCTATCATAAGGGGGGCTTACAGGATGCCAAGGGAAGGTTTAGGGGCTTGGAAGTGGGTGCACTTCACAGCCAAGATGGCAGTTCTGGACTGCACGCAGACACTGCAGTGGCAGGTCTGAGACATACTTTACAAGCTGCTTCTGTGGGTGGCACAAACCAGTGCTGCAGGCCCACCAGCAGCATTCGGTTTACCAGCCCTGGGCACACACAGGCCACGCTACTAAGGACTAACAGGTAAACCAAATAAGCCAATCATGGATGTACCAATTCATATGTCATCTTTACAAAGGGAGCATTCGCGCTGTGGCACTGAATGGCAGTGGCACAGCGCCCAGAGCATCTATAACCAGCAAAAACAGAGGAGACACAGTGAAAAAATGGAAGGGAGACTCACGCCAATGGTGCCAGGTCTAACACACGTCCCCTCCAGCTGAAATTTGGGAAGAACTACCCATCCCCTGGGAGGTTCTCATCACTAAGGCGGAAAAATCTGGACAGACCATCAGCATTGGCGTGTTCTGTACCATGGTGGTGTTCCACCGTAAAGTCCATACCCTGTAGGGAAATGGACCACCTTAACAACTTGGGATTCTCACCCCTCATCTGCATTAACCACCTGAGGGGCCTGTGGTCGGTCTGAACCCGGAAGTGAGTCCCAAACAGGTATGGTCTCAACTTCTTCAGCGCCCAGACCACAGCAAATGCCTCTCGCTCGATCGCACTCCACCTCTGTTCCCGTGGAAGTAACCTCCTACTGATGAAGGCTACAGGTTGGTCTAGTCCCTCCTCATTCATCTGTGACAGAACAGCCCCCACCCCATGCTCTGAAGCGTCTGTCTGGACAATAAATTCCTTAGCAAAGTTGGGCGCCTGGAGTACGGGTGCTGTACACATGGCAGTCTTGAAAGCATCAAAAGCTTTCTGACAGGTGTCAGTCCAGTTCACAATCTTGGGCTGCTTCTTGGAAGTCAGCTCAGTCAAGGGGGCAACAATGCTGCCATACCCCTTGACAAACCTCCTGTAATAACCCGTGAGTCCTAAGAAGGCCCTCACCTGGGTCTGGGTCCTTGGGGGCTCCCAAGCCAGGATGGTCTCAATCTTGGGCTGTAGAGGGGCCACCTGGCCACTCCCTACCTGGTGTCCTAAGTACACCACCGAACCCTGCTTAATCTGGCACTTACTGGCCTTGATTGTGAGGCCTGCTCTGCGCAGCGCCATCAACACTTCCCAGAGGTGGCGTAAGTGGTCCTCCCATGAGGAACTAAATACGGCAATGTCGTCCAGGTAGGCGGCACTGAAATCCTCCAGCCCAGCCAACACCTGGTTGACCAACCTCTGAAATGTGGCAGGGGCATTCTTCATCCCAAAGGGCATCACACGGAACTGGTAGTGCCCATCTGGGGTGGAGAATGCGGACCTCTCCTTTGCCCCATCAGTTAAGGCGATCTGCCAGTACCCAGACGTTAGATCAAACGTGCTGAGGTACCGGGCAGCCCCCAACCGATCTATGAGCTCATCAGCTCTGGGGATGGGGTGCGCGTCGGTCCTCGTGTCCGAATTGAGACCTCGGTAGTCCACACAGAACCTAAGTTCTGGAGTGTCACCAGGCGCTGCAGCCTTTGGTACCAAGACCACGGGGCTGGACCAAGGGCTGCTAGAGGACTCAATCACCCCCAGGGCAAACATTTTGGAGACCTCCTCCTTAATGCAGGCCCTTACCCTGTCGGTCACCCTGTAAGCCTTGTGCTTGACAGGAGGACTGTCCCCGGTGTCTACCTCATGGACGCACCAGTCAGTGACACCAGGTACCAGGGAAAATAAATCTGGGAATTGCCCCAACAGCTGGTGGCAATCTCTCTGCTGTTCTGGGGCCAGTGTGGTGGAGAGGACCACACCCTCCACTGACCCATCCTTCTCTCCTGCACACAGGAGGTCAGGAAGAGGCTCACTCTCCTCCTCCATCCCTGCATCTGTGGCAAGAAGCATGCCCACTTCAGACCTCGCAAAGTGGGGCTTTAGGCAATTCACATGCAGGACCCGCAGGGGGTTCCTGGGAGATTTAAAGTCCACCAAATAGGTAACTTGACTTTTTCGCTCCACCACCTCAAATGGACCGGTCCACTTATCTTGGAGCGCACAGGGCTCCACTGGGGCCAGTACCCAAACCTTTTGACCAGGTTGAAACTCGACCAGAGTGGCATTCTGGTCGTGCCAGCGTTTCATCTCCTCCTGGCTGGCTTCCAGATTTGCCTCAGCAATGTTTCTGAAACGCCGAGTTTGGTTCCTGAAGGCCAGGATGTAGCTAAACACATCCTGGGGAGGTTTCCTGGGAGATTGCTCCCAGCCTTCCTTGACCAAACTCAGAGGCCCTCTTACCGGATGGCCATAGAGCAGTTCAAAGGGGCTGAACCCTAAGGACTTCTGTGGCTCTTCACGATATGCAAACAACAGGCATGGCAAGAGGACGTCCCACTTACGCCTCAGGGGCTCCTCTAGGCCCATGATCATGCCCTTCAAGGTCCGGTTGAATCTCTCAACCAGACCGTTACCCTGGGGGTGGTAAGGAGTGGTGAACTTGTAAGTCACCCCACACTCCTTCCACAGAGACTTCATATACTGGGAGATGAAGTTGGTCCCCCTGTCGCTCACCACCTCTCTGGGGAACCCCACATGGGAGAAGATCCCCATCAGTGCACGTCCCACCACGGGGGCCGTCACTGTCCTGAGCGGGATGGCTTCAGGGTACCGGGTGGCATGGTCCACCAAGACCAGGATGTACCTGTTGCCCATGGCTGTCTTGGGGTCCAGAGGCCCCACAATGTCAATGCCCACTCACTCGAATGGGGTGCTAACAACTGGGAAGGGTTGGAGTGGGGCTTTGATCTTCCCCCCACTCTTCCCACTTGCCTGGCAAGTCTCACAGGTCCTACAATACGTATCTGAACTCTTGCGCATCTGGGGCCAATAAAAGTGGGTGACAAGCCTTTCAAAGGTCTTGGTCTGCCCCAGATGTCCTGCCAATGGAATGTCATGAGCCAACCCCAGTAGGAAGGTTCTGAAGCACTCGGGTACTACCAGCACACGGGCTGACCCCGGCTCAGCAACCTTAGGCTCGCTATACAGAAGACTGTTCTCCCAATAAATCAGATGTGAACCGGACATATCACCTGCTGTCTGGGCTGCAGCCTGTTGACGCATACCCTCAAGAGAGGGGCAAGTTCTCTGCTGTTCACAAAACTCCTCCCTGGTGGGCCCCCCTTCCTGCTGCCACTGGGTCAGCTCAGGCAGGTCCCCCAGGTCAGTACTCTGCTCCCCGGTAGGCTCCAGGGCATCCCCCTCAGGGTCTGCTCCCTCCTGGGCCGTGGGAACCAAGGGGGCCGGTTTCCCGCGCCCCCTGCCCCCTCCCTCTAAGGCAGGGACCTGGGCCATATTCTCAGGCTCCAGGTCTTTCTCAACACTTTCTTTGGCTGCCATGGACCGAGTGGTAGCACATGCCCACTCAGGCAGTCCCAACATTTGCAAGTGAGCTCTCCTCTCCACTGTAGCCCACGGTGAGTTCTCTAAATCATTGCCCAACAGACAGTCCACAGGCATGGCGGGCCTCACAGCCACCTGAAGAGTTCCTGAGAACCCCCCCACTCAAAGGGAACCTGAGCCACCTCACATTGGCTCTCTGTGTTGTCTGCAGACACTACTGGGTAGAATGCATGGGGCACAACCTGCTCTTTGGACACCAACCGGGAGCTGACAGCAGTTACACTGGCTCCTGTGTCCCTCAGAGCCTCCACTCTATGGCCATTGATGGTTACCCACTGCCTGTATTTTTTAGTGTTATCAGGCAGTGCAGGCTTAGGAACCATTTCAAAGTCTCCTAGTGAGACAAGGGTCAACTCTACGGGGTCCCACCCACCAGGGGCACCCATCTCCTCCTCCCCCAGGGCTACACTAGCAAGCTGGCGTGGCGGTGCACGGGGTGGTGCAGGAGTATCCTTTTGGGGACACTGGGGGTCAAAGTATCTGTGGCCCACCTGGCCACACTTAAAACAAGTAGGGGGCCTCCTTGGAACAGGATTACCTGTTGGAGGCACTGGCTTCTTATCTGGGGGAGGCTGGGATACCACTGCCTGGTTCCCTTGGGAATTATCTTGGGGCCCTCAGTGGAACTCCCTTGGTTTACCCCTGTCCCCCCCACCTCTCTGCTGGGGACCCTGCCCACCTTTGGCGAAGTCTCCCACTGGACCCTTGCGAACCCGGGTGCTCACCCAGCGGTCCGCCTCCTCAGCAAGCTTCCTAGGGTTAGTCAGCTTGCAATCTATCAGATGCTGGCGTAGCTCAGGAAAACAGTTACTAGAAAAATGCTCCCATGCAATCAAGTCATACAGTTGCTCAAAAGTTTCTACTTTGCTGCCTTTTACCCAGCGCTCCATTGCTCTGCCAAAAAAAGACACATATTCAACCCTCGTGGTACCCTCTATCTTCTTGCAGGTTCTAAATCTCTGCCTGTACATTTCAGGGGTCAAACCATAGCGGGTAATCAAAGCTTCCTTCATGTGGGCATAAATCATCCTACTTTCGGGGGGTAGGTCCAACAAGGTATCCCTCCCTTCACTCACAAAGCGTCCCCACAACCCCGCTCCCCAATCCTTCTCAGGGACCCGGTGGGACACCATAGCTAATTCATAAGCGGCAAACCATTGCCCAATATCCTCACTTTTATGAAAATCCTTAATAACCTCTTTAGGTATATACACTCTACTCTCAGTATGCACTACTGGTATGCTGCCACCAGAGGGGGAGATCTCAATACTCTTGGCCTTAATCTCCAACTCCCTCAAAATTCTCTCATGTTCAAATTTCATCTTCATTATCTCAACTTCTAACTTCTTATTCTCTAGGTCTCTCTGACCATCCAATTTGAGCTTAGCCATCTCCATATTATGCCGCCTATCTCTCTCCCTGTCCTCCATCTCTTCTGGAGACAGACCCCTTGAGGACACACTAGTGCCCGGGCTGGAAACTGCTTTATCCCCTACCAAATCTACAATTTCTTCCTGCTGCTCTCCTGCATTCTCTCCCCCCTCCACAGGCCCTTCCTCATTCCTAGGGGCATCCCTGGCTTCTAGCCAGGCCTTCAATGCCTTGTAATACTCTTCCCTTTTAGTGAGACCTGTGATAGGGACTGTGAAGCGTTTGCAAAAATATTTGAGCTGCTTGGCATTGTAGGTGTCTAATTTCTCTTCTTCCCAGGAGAGATCCTCAGAGGCATTGGATCTGGGCTTGCCCATTGTAGCAATAACTGGCAATAACGATCAAAAATAGAATCAGAAGATCTCCAAAAACATACGTGGTTATGTTATGGTCTGCACTCACTAGTAGTGTACACTATAATTACTGTATGCAATCATAAATGCAAGTCCAGATCCTCACCGCTGACCACCAATGTTAGAAATGGGGGTCTCTAGTTGGCAATGGCTGGTCACTGTCCAAGTAGGGACCCTTCTTCCTAAGTCAGAGTAAGCAGCCTACACCCTTTGACAACCCCTGCTCAACCCTGTGGTAACGTAGCACGAGCAGCTAGGCTTATCTCAGAGGCAGTGTGTGAAGCATTTATGACCATACACAGTAATATAATGAGGAACACTACAAATGGACACCACTCAAGTAGTTATGAAAAATAGGTATTTTTATATAGACTTAATCACAAGACCAATAACAGTAAAAATCCACAATACTATAAAAATATAATTACTTTAGAAATGCTGCAAGGAAAAATAGTTCAGGATGCACAAAATGATGTTTAGTTCAAGGCAGGGGTCTCTGCGACCCTTTTACTCACAAAGTATCTGGTTCCTGGAGCAAAGCAACAAAAATGTCGCTAAGGCATTGTAGCGATAAATTTCCTCACGCTAACCAGCGATGCGTTGAATCCTTACCGCAAGGGGGATGATGCGCTGGGTTGCGGGCAGGACAAAGCGAAAAACTTCCTCACGCTAAGCCGGTGGTGCGATGAAATCCTTGCCGCGAAGGGAGGATGATGCACCGAGCCTGTTGCGTGTGCGATCTTGCTGCGTTGACAAAGATGGCGCTCCGCGAGGAAGCGACGATCCGGATTCGATGCGGGGAAAATGGCGAACGCTCGGCGTCCGCACTGCGATGATCCTGTTGCGATGATTTCCAGATAGCGTGCGTTTTCAGGCCCGCAGACAGGTGCTGCGACGATCTTCGGATAGCGGGCGCTTTCAGGCCCGCAGACAGGTGCTGCGACGATCTTCGGGGTTAGAGAGCGCTCGGCGACAGCTGAGCGGCGATTTTTCTCACGCTCACCTAGGGGTATCTGGGCGCTTTGTCTCCATCGAGAAGCCAGGTCTTGAGTCTCTTTCTGAAGTCTGCCAGCGAGGGGGCTGTACAAAGTTGGAGGGGAAGGTAATTTCAGGTATTGGCAGCACTGTAGGAGAAGGAACGGACACAGCAGCAACTGTGACAGATGTGGGGGGTGTGTGCGAGGGTGAGTGAAGAGGAGACCAGGTGTCAAGATGGTTGGTGGAAGTTCAGTCAATGGTTAATGTAGACAGATCCTAGGTCGTGAAGGGCTTTATAGGCATGTATGCGGAGCTTGAACTGGTATCTCATCTGCATGGGTAGCCAGTGAAGGACTCTCAGGTGGGGGGCGATGTGGGTTCATTTGGGGTGGTTGAGAATGAGTCTGGCTGCAGAGTTCTGTATGGTCTGGAGCCTTCTGAGGAGCTGGGTGGAGATACCAGCTTAGAGGACATTGTCATAGTCAAGGTGGCTGGTGACAAGGGCCTGAGTGACGGTCTTTTTGGTGTTGATTGTGATCCTTCTGGAGAGTCTGCAGAGCATGTAAAGTGTGTGGAAGCAGGAGGAGGCAAATGTGTTGACTTGTCATTTCATGGTCATTTGGTTGTCGAGGAAGATGCCGTGGTTGTGTGCATGGTCGGTCGGTGCGGGTGTAGGTCCAAGTTCTGTAGGCCATCAGCTGTGGTCCCATGTGGATGTATTCTTCCCGAAGATAAGTATTTCAGTTTTGTCAGAGTTGTCGTAGTTGAGGCGGCTGCTGACAAGGGCCTGAGTGACAGTCTTTCTGTTGTTGGTTGAGATCCTTCAGAAAATTCTGCAGAGCATGCAAAGTGTGTGGAAGCAGGAGGAGGCGCCTGTGTTGACTTGTCGTTTCATGGTCATTTGGCTGTCGAGGATGATGCCGAGGCTGTGTGTATGTGTCAGTCGGTGAGGGTGTAGGTCCGAGTTCTGCAGGCCATCAGCTGTGGTCCCATGTAAATGTATTCTTCCCGAAGATTAGTATTTCAGTTTTGTCAGAGTTCAGTTGGAGGCAGTATCACTCATCCATTTGGCTACGTTGGTCATGGCGCTGCAGAAATTTGCTTTGGCATTAGAGGGGTCCTAGGTGAGCAAGAAGATCAGTTGAGTGTCATCTGCGTAGGAGATTATGTTGAGTACATGGGATCTGACGGCATATGAAAGGGGGGGGTCATGTAGATGGTGAACAGGGTGGGGCTGAGGGATGATCCTTGTGGTACTCTGTTTATGATTCAGGAGGGCGATGTAGTTGGCGTCATTGGGGTCGTCAATGTGAAAGTTGAGGTCGAGTAGGACATAGCAGTGAGAGTCTATTGCTGGGGGGTGAGATGAGGTTCGGGATGGTGTTGCAGAATGCTGCTTGGGGTCCCAGGGTTCCGCAGGTGGGCGTGCCTCTTATTGTGGTCTTCACATCAGTTTCTAGTAGGAAGCTCAGGTGTTCCATGAGACATGGAGTCGTCGTTGGTGATGGTGCATCTGATGGTTTTCTTGAAGATGATGGCGATGCCTCCAACTTGTTTATTGTCACAGTCTCAGTTTATCATCTTGTAGCCTTGGGAGTGTCGGTGGTGCTGTCAGGGTACCAGGAGCCACATTTCAGTGATGAAGGCAACGTCCGTGGCGAGGGTGGTGATGGTGTCCCAGGTTTTCGTGGCATGTTTGTAGAGGGAGCGTGCATTGAGCAGGAAATAGTGGAGTGGTTGTGTGATGTTCTTGGTCTTGTGGGCAGGAGTGGTGCTGGAATTTTTGTACGTTGTGTCGCATGAGAAGTGGCAGTGTCAGCAGGTGAAGGGTCCTGTGTTGGATAGTGGGCAGGAGGGGATGCAGCTGTTGTTTAGGCATCCGGGTCCAGGAGTTCCTTGGTGGTGTTCAGTCAGCTGGCGAGATGGCCACGGGTCCTGGTGCTGAGCGTTTTTCAACCAGCAGTGCGTTGGCGGCATGTCCACTGCGCGCATCCACTGCGTAGCCATGCGGCATCCTCCATTGGTGGTCCTGGTGGGTGACGCGCAGGGGCAGGGACAGCAGGCACCGAAGTGACAGCGAAACAAATCATTCTGATCCAGGTGGATCAGAGCGTCATTTGCCAGGGCCATTTAGCTCTTAGCTTCCACAACATCAGCATCAATTATCCCCAGTGCGTGACACCTTGGCCATACCACTGCACCATCACCTCATTAAAGTCCAGGCCCAGCTGTTGCCCGTAGCTTTGCCTCTCAGCTTGTACACTTGCCCACTTCACAATAGAGTGGCCACAAATAAAGAGCTATTGATGTCTGCTTGCCACTACCCCACCTGGTGAGGAAATAACCCATATCAATTTTCTGATAATCCCCACTCTTTTTGGCCGAATATAACCTCACTCAAAATCACTCTTCCATCATCCCAAACTTTTCAACTCCCACTCCTTCAGGCCTATCCTACCCGTCCGTGGCAATACCTGTCCTGAAAAGTGTGTCCAAAACCGTTTTCCTTCCAACAGGGGAGAAACAGCTCAAACAGCCCACGACAATAAATCAGGCGAAGTAGCACGAGCTAGCTTTGCTTGGAATAATGGCGCCCAAAAAAAGATCCAAACAGTGAGCAAAAAGATATTGTGTGACATTTCCACGTGTAACACGTGCAATTTTTGTGGAAATTGCATATAATATACGATTTCAACCTTGGGCGTTCATCTGTGTGAGAAGAATGATCCCGAAATGTGCGCCTTAATTACAAAGCTCACACTTCGCACCGCTGGCTCTGCTTTTGTGCTGTGCCTGTGGCGGAATTTTCATTTGTGTTCGGCATCCTGCAAGCACAGAATTTTTTTTCGTCCGTCTAGTAAATGGCATAATTGGCCCGCAATGTACAGTAAATTTGAAGCACTGTATATTTTGGAGTTCGTGCAACCATGGGGATTTTTGTTCTGCGTTCTGCTATCAAATCTGCCCTTTCCTGTTCATTTACAACTTCCACCCAAAAACGGCTTCGCAGCCCCTTAAGAAGCCACTTGCCCTCGTAGTCGGATTTATGTGCAATTAGATGGGGTTCTCTTACCTGTTTTTGCTCACAAAATCCAATGTATCGGGCTGTAACCAAAGGGGGAATTTGGGATCCCGGGTTCTGTGGTCTGGAGGTCTATTGGAGAGCTGTTTCCTACGGTTGGCTCAGGGGTCTGGGCTAATGAGTAATTCATGTTAAATATTTACAAAGACCACATGGGTTTATGTGGGAAGTGAGCGAACCTTTAGTCTGCAAACAGAGCTCACGGCAACAACAGTATAAAAAGAATGGTACCAGGATGTTGTAATAAGAATGTCATGAGACAAGTGCTGGAACTGGAAAAATGTACTACTGCGGGTCTGACAGGCAAATTTTGTCCATTTGTTTATAAAAAATCAGTTGCAAAAAAATTGCAACAAGGACAAATATGACAGTAAGTCTGTTCTAGTTTACTTAATTGGCCACAAAAAGGGCGAATTTTAAAATATCTGACATGGTTAAGACACCTGCTGCAGAGATCTTTGTGTGCCCATCAATTTTGATGGGATTATTACAGCGGTCAAATAACTCTAGTGAATATCTCAGCTTTGGGAGATTTCTGTGTTCTGCTAAGATACAGTTTAGACTCATAAAGTAGTACAGTGGGTTAATGCACCTGCTGCACAGCACATCACGTAACCTGCAGATCACAGATTAGTACTTTATGAAGCTAGGTAAGTGGGCTACTGCTTTTGACACTGAGATCATTTTGTTACTTCCAGTTCCAGCCTTCTAATATAGCACAGTGATCTGTTCACCTGCTTCAAGGAGCTGCAAATCATGAGTTTGGATCCTTATTCTTTTTTGTCTCAATCTGTTGTAAGGTTGGGAAGAAGGATTCCTTTAGGAAGTAATAGCGTCTTTTTAGTAAAGACAGCCACAATCACTGCATTAGGTTATATATCCTGACTTTGTGTTTCCCCTGACCATTCACTCTGAACATATAATGTCTACAAGCATGGGTGGCATGTAATTCCTGCCCCTTATAACCCTCATTGTCTTATGTACCGTTTCCTGTACATTGATTTACACACGTGTATGATTTAGTGTGCCTCTGTGTGTGATGTAAAACGCTATGACACCCCACACTTGTATGAGTAGTGCTATAAAATAATTACATTTTAAAAATGTAGGTGCCGTTTAAATAAAGTTTGTGTAATTACTTATTCAGACAGACAAATCTTGCATTCTTACAGTGCAAGTCCACCTCTTACATTGGGAGCTGAACACAATTAAACACCAGCCTCTAATAGTTTATCCCAAGTATTTGAGAAATGATAACAAGTTGTGCGCATTTACATCCTCCCATTATTTTGGTGTCTAGGTGTTAGGCTCCAGATGACTCCCTGCCAGGAAGATACTTGAACAAAAGAATGGCTGACGACCCTTTAAATCATACCTTTGTTTAGGGCCCAGCAGGATGTGAAAATAATGTCCCCTTGCCACCTGCAGGATGCTGCTCCAAATGGAATGAAGACAACCTGCAGGTTTTGCAGGGTCGGAAGGAGGCACAAGGACAAATTCAGTGTGTTTCCCTTGGTTGGATCCCAGAAATAGCTACTGGAACCAGCATCCTACGTTTCAGCACTGCATCAGACTAAAATATTGTGTCATAAATATAATTTACTGGGACAAGGCTTGACCGCCAGCCAAGATGGCCGCCTAACTCGGGAGTTGCGCTCTTCCATGGATGCCCTTCCCAACAACGGTATCAGACCACAGGAGGTAGCCCGTAAACCACAGCGAGACTGGGGCAGTACATTATATCAAACGACAATGTCTCAATGTGGGTATCATTGGAGGAGTAAATACAGTAAGCAAAATTTAATTGCTTAGGATTAAATCAGCGTAGGGAGAAACACAGGGAGACGTATACATGTAGGGTTTTCTTTGTATTTAGAATCGATTAAAACATGTTGGACATATTAAACAGCATATGTACAAGCACATGAAAAGAAAGCACTGCGTTACATTAATGAACATGTAACCGATAGGATACTGTGCACAAGTGCTCGTGAAAATTGTGACGGCGCAAGTGGCACGTGAAGTGGTATATACAGCGGTGGTGTAGGGCGCAACGAAGAACAAAGTGGTACAACAAGTATTACATATTTAAGACATCCAGGCAGTCAATGATGTACAAATTACAAAAGACAATGGATAGGATGTCCGTAACAAGGGGGCGCCAGAAGTTACGCTGTTGAAGTCGACGGCGTTTCAGCCTGCTGAAGTCTAGGCCATCATCAGGACTGGTTACATGCAAATTAAAGGCAGTGCTAAGGATAAGAGGAAACGTATCTCAGGGTGGTGTGGACCATAGAGGGACAGAACGGTAGTGAAAAGGAAAGAAAACGCTTGTATCTACGGTCGCTCGTGGCGGCAGTAAAGGAAGGCAGTGAATTGCAAAAAGGGCGGGGGGAAAAGTGTAAGTGGAGGGGGGGTTGTAGGTTGGGGGGGTATTGGTGCCTTAATCACTGAACGACGCAGGGGGCTAATGGAAGGAAGCTGACTAGGGTGCTCAAACAATGAAGGGCCGTGGCGGCGTATGAAATTGTGAACAATTAGGATGGCTGGTCACAGGACCTAGTGAGGAAGAGTGTATGGCCGGTGTGGAAACACGAGAAGAAGGGAGAACAGTGTGGGTGGCGGGGAGAGGACGATGCGCTGGCGGGGAATAGTTAATAAAGGATACAGTGCAAAAGAGGGGGACAAGGATGGGTAAAGGAAGGGCGACTAGAAGAGTCCTGGCAAGGTGGGGATAATTGGAGAGCGGATCCCAAGAACGTGTGTGGTGGCACATATAGTAGAGGAGGTGACACGCAAGAGTGCGGATAAGCGTTGCGGGCTAAGTGAAGAAGGCCACGTGTTGGCGGGGAGAGATGAATGAAGACTGCAGAGCAATGAGGCGGAAAAAGCGGCAAGCCATGGGAGGACGAGCAGTGCGGTCCGCGGGGGGGTTTGTTTGGGGTGGGGGAGAGAAGAAAGGAAAAGGGGGGGAAAGGCTCGCAACACGACTTACTGTGGACGGTACGGCAGCTGAGTCAATCCGGGAACCGTGAGGTCAAACGGATGCTGGAAAGAGAATAAAGGCAGTGAGGGAGGGGAGGGGAGGGGAGGGGGTGGATCAGAAAGCTGGGTTACGGTGAATAAAAGAAACTTACTGCAGGTGAAGGGATTCAGGCGGGGTCCGGAAACCAATGAATGAGGAAATCTGGAGGGGAAAAAAGGAGGGAGGGGAGAGGGCTGTAAGGTAAAGTCCGTGGACCAGGGGTAGGTAGGGTGGCAGAGAGCTGCGGAGCTTCCGTACTTACGATTAAGTTGGAAGCAGGAGTCAATCGCGAAGCAATGATTTAGAACGTTCAAGGGGCCGGCGTTAGTCCCGCAGGAACTGAAAGCAGGGAACCAGGAAGAGTTAACATGGTGTGATGCTGGTCACGTGTGGGGAAAAAAGGGAAAACTACTAGAGTGCACAAGGCGAAACCACCGGTAGAGTGACAGAGAGCAAGGGAAAAAGAGAAAAAAGACTTAAGCGATCGGCGAAGGTTACAAGAACAGTAAAAGGAGTGAAAAAATCCAGTTTGCATGAAATAAGGAATGAGTACAATGTCAATTAAAAAGGTGATGATAGAAAGTATAAATGATTACACACTGGTGATATTGTTACAATTGACAAAAATTGCATATCTCAATACATGTGCATTAAGTCCTTGACAGAATAAAGGACTATAAATGACAGCCAATAAATGTGAAGACAACAATTACAGGGGACGGGTAGGGGAGGGGATGAAAAGGGGGGGGGAGGATGGGGGGAAAAAGGCTTGGCAAGGAAGGACAAAAAAGGGGGGGGCGACAGGAAAGGAAGGCTATGGCAAAGGGGAAAGGAAGAAGGGTGTATGGTACAGTTAAGATACACCCGGGGTGGGGAAGGGGGGGGAGAAGGAGAAAGGGTTTTGGTTGCATTTTGGTGATGCACTAGAGTGGAAGCATCACTGTTTAGTCACAGTCTCTGGTTAGGTGGGTGGACAGCTGTAACTGGTCGTATCGGAAACGACGGAAGTTAGGATAGTGTGGAATTCCATTCATCAAGAGTGTTCAAGCCCTGTTCAATGGTGTTGCAACGAGCTATCCAGCGACATTCACACCTGTTCAAAAGTCATTGGACATTGCCACCTCTTATGGGTTTCGAAGGTTGATCAATCATCATCTAGGTGAAATCAGATTCATTGTGTTTTTTTTCTTTAAAATGTGTGACTAAGGGTGCTGTTAGAACAGCACATCTGATACGGCTCCGATGTTGTAGGATGCGGTCTTTGACCATTTGGGTAGTCTGTCCTATGTACAGCAGGTTGCAAGGGCATTTCATAGAGTAAATAACATTCTGGGATCTGCAATTGGTGAAGGAATGTAGATCACATTTTTGTCTGTTGTGTTCAAAGGTTTTGGTGTTTGTAGTAGTGGAGCATGCCGAACATCTCTGGCATTTGTAATGTCCCAAAAGAGGTGGGAGGTTCCATGAGCCCCGAACAGTTTCATCCCTGGTGGTGGTTTGCGGCCAAGTGATGGCGTGTACCAGGTGGTCAGATATATTTTTTCCTCTGCGATAGGAGAATAGAGGAGGTTCGTTGAAGATGGCGAGAGGAGCCAGAATGTTCCAGTGGGATTTGATGATTTTGGACAGCCTGTTACTGGAGGGAGAGAAAGTAGAGACAAAAGGGATCTGAGTGTTAGGCCTCTTCTCTTTGGGAGTGAGCAAGGTCTCCAGATGAATATACCAAGCTCGTTTTCTTGCCCTGGTGACCAATTTCTTAGGATAGCTATGGGAGATGAGTTTGGTGGTTAATACTGCGGCCTCCCTGAAGAAGTCCTTTCGCCATTTACAGTTACGCCGAATCCGTAAGAATTGGGCAAAAGGAAGTCCATCGCGAAGGCCTCGTGGATGGTAACTGGAATAGAGAAGTAAAGTATTATGTTCCGTTGGTTTTCTGTAGAGCGTTGTCCCAATTTTTTGGTCTTCAACTTGTAGTGTGAGGTCTAGAAATGGAAGGTTCTCTTCTTTGGGGTCAATGGTAAATTTCAAATGTTGTTGGTAGTTGTGTAACCAATCAACGAATTGTAGTAGAGTAACTTTGTCACTTGTCCAAATGAGCAGGATGTCGTCTATGTATCGACGCCAAAAGGTGATGTCATTCCTAAATGGATTGAGGTTGGTATGGAATAACGTGCTTTCCAGATGGTCAACATAAAGAATCACAAAATTGGGGGCTGTCGTAGTCCCAGTGATGCCTCTCCTCAGGATTACGTCGGTGCTATGTATGGGCCCCCCGCCCATCCGACCCCTGCCCGGTGTACGTATTATACCCTCGGACGAGGAGAGAGGTGGGCGAGGGAAGGTCGGGAAGGAACAGCGGAGGGAGAACCTGAAAGAAACAAGAAGACGAACTTAGACACCGGCCCCTCTCTCCTACACCCCTTTTCACCCTCCCTACTAGCTTCTTCCCCTACCTGAGGTTCCTTCCTTCCCACAGCGGACGATGAGCTAGGGTCCCCTCGGGGACTCTGAAGGGGTTTCTTGGGAGTGTACGGAGTCCAAAGTGGCAGCTCCTTTCGGGTCCCTATCCGTTGCCTCACGGACGGGACGCGCTCCCCGTTCCTTCACGGGGAGGCGAAGGGACAGGCTCAAGGCGTTCGCAGACTCAGGCGCTGCTACTCACGCCCTGGAACTCCGGGGGCTGAGGAGCGCCGGAGGAGCGCCGGAGCCTTCGCTGTTTGTTTTTAACGTGGAAGGTGCTGGGGGCGCTGCCACTCACGCCTGGGAATCCTTGAGGCGGAGGAGCGCCCGGAGGTTTGTGAAGTAGACGGCGCTGCCACTCACGCCAGGGAATCCTTGAGGCGGAGGAGCGCCCGGAGGTCTGTGAAGAGGGTAGCGCTGCCACTCCCGCCTGGGAATCCGTGAGGCGGAGGAGCGCCGGGAAGTCAAGAAGTGCCGTTGGCGCCTGAGGTAATGGCAGTGGCGCACCGGAAGAATTGGTCTCCTGTGCCGGCTGGGAGCACCGGGATCAGTAAGGGCCAGGGAGGGTCCCGCTGGTTGAGGCGGTGAATCGGGGAGACGCCGCCTGCTTACCTCCTCGTCGTGCTATCAGTTGCGGGAAAACACACGCCGAGGCGCAGGCTGGACGGAAGGCAGAAGGCTGGACGAAGCGGGAGCGAGTTCGGGGCCGTTGGTATCCGCACGGGCGGACGGGAATCATTGGCCCCGCCCCTCGGGTTGCCGCGTCTTTTATGCTTGACCGGGGTGCCGTGACGTCTCTTCCGTCGGGAGGCCGCAGGGGCCGCTGGGAGTTGGAGTCCTCTCCTCGGAACAGCTCCGTCGGCCCCCAGATCATGACAGCACACCCCTCTTCACCCCGGCAACCGGACCGCCGGAGCCCCCCGGCTTGGAGGGTGAACGCCGGTGGAAGGCCGCCACCAGCCGGGCCGCGTGTACCGCCGTCGCCGGCTCCCATGAGTTCTCCTCGGGCCCGTAGCCCTTCCAGGCCAAAAGGTACCACAGATTGCCCCTTACCAGCTTGGAATCCAAGATGCGGCGAACGATATACTCCTGTTCGTGGTGCACCCACACGGGTGCAGGGGGCTTCTTCACCGGGCACAGCGAGGGTTTGAGCAGTGACACGTGGAACACCGGATGGATGCGCAGATGCTGCGGCAACCGCAGCAGCACCGCCACCGGGTTCACATGTCGCACCACTGGGTATGGACCTATGTACTTCGGGTGAAAAACGCTGGGATAGCGGAAGCGGATGTTTTTTGTGGACAACCACACTCTCTCCCCCTTGCGGTAAATCGGTGCGGGTCTCCTCCGTTTGTCTGCTTGTGCTTTATAGCGTGCCTTCGCCATCAGCAAGCTGGCCCTGGCCTGTTTGAGAGTGGCGTGTATGGTGCTGAGTCTTGTTTGTAAATCAGGAAGGGACACCGCCTCCCTGGGGAGGAGGAAGGGTACAAACCGGGGGTGAAACCCTGAAGCAAGAAAGAAAGGAGTGTGGTGTGTTGAGGTATGTTGTGCGTTGTTATAAGCCACCTCAGCCACCCAGAGCAAATCAACCCATGAGTCCGCCGCCTTATCGGCGTAGCAACGCAAATATTGTTTAAGGGTCTGGTTGAGTCGCTCTGTTTGCCCATCCGTCTGGGGGTGGAAGCTCGTGGACAGGGAGGAATGGATGCCAAGCTGTTCGCACCACACTCTCCAGAACCGGGCGGTGAACTGCGATCCCCGATCCGAGACGATCCCCACCGGGAGTCCATGAAGCCGCACCACGTGTCTCAACAGGAGTGACGCCAACACCCCTGCCGAGGGGACCTGTTTACAGGCGATAAAGTGGCCCATCTTCGTGAGATAATCAACGACGACAATGATGGCTGTACATCCCTGGTCCTTCGGCAGCCCCACCACGAAGTCTATGGAGATCCTTTCCCAGGGATTCATCGGGGTAGGAAGCGGCATCAGCAGACCTTGCTGTCGTTGATGGTCAGATTTCGTCTGTGCGCATACCGTACATTTCTTCACCCATAGCAGTATGTCAGGACGAACGGTAGGCCACCAGAACTGTCTCAACACCCTCTCCAGGGTTTTGGTCCCTCCCATGTGCCCTGCGCTGGGTATGTCGTGGCACCATGAGAAGACGAGCTTTCGGAGCCGCAGGGTGGGGACTAATACCCGGGACCCCCACAATGGAATACCCTGGTGAAGCCGCCATTCCTTGTGGCTTCGTAACCATGAGGACCAGGCGAAGGTTTGGATCCCTTTCTTTACCCCCTGTAGAAAGGATTCGGTTTTCAGACTGCCGATGACCTGATTCGGAGCGAGAATGGATTGCTCGGGAGTCACCGGAGGGAAACACGGAGGACTTTGGCGAGAGAGGGCGTCGGCTTTTTTGTTCAAAGCCCCGGGACGATAAGTCACCACGAAATTGTACTCCGCAAAGAAGAGCATCCATCTCTTTTGCCTTGGTGACAGGTGACGGGCGGACCGTAGGAATTGTAGATTGCGATGGTCCGTGTATACGGTCACCTGATGACGAGCCCCCATCAACCAGTGCCGCCATTCCACGAAGGCTTCACGTATGGCGAGCAGTTCTTTCTCCGAGATGGTATAGTTGAGTTCGGCCGGGCTCAGTTTCTTGGACATAAAGGCCACCGGATGGAGCAGCCCTGTATCCTGCTGTCGTTGGGAAAGAACAGCCCCCACCGCTTCGTCGGACGCGTCGGCTTCCACCAGGAACGGTAACTCCGGTTGGGCATGGCGTAGGACGGGAGCGGAGGTGAACGCTTCCTTGAGCTGCTCGAACGCGGTCTGGGCTTCTAGCGACCACAGGAAGGGGGTCCCCTTGCGGGTTAGCTTGGTTAGAGGTGTCACTGTTCGGGAGAACTGGTGGATGAACCTCCGGTAAAAGTTCGCGAAGCCCAGGAAGCTCTGGACTTCCTTTACCGAGGACGGTTGTGGCCAAGAGGCCACCGCTTTTACCTTCCTGTCTGTCATGATCTGTCCTTCAGGGGTGAGTAGGACGCCCAGGAACTCAACGGTGGTCACGTGGAACTCACATTTTGTGAGTTTGCAGAATAGTCGATGTCGCTCCAGGGCTCCCAACACGGATCGTACGTGTTCTTCGTGGTCCTTGGGATCAGATGAAAAGATCAAAATGTCGTCGATGTAAACCACGACGTGTTTATCCAGATAGTCCCTCAGTACCTCATTGAGGAAGTATTGGAAAGCGGCCGGGGCGTTACAAAGACCGAACGGCATAACTAGGTATTCGAATAAGCCGAATCGGGTCTTGAACGCCGTTTTCCACTCATCCCCTGCGCGTACCCGAACCAAGTGGTACGCCCCTCGAAGGTCCAACTTAGTGTAGATCCGTGCTCCTCGGACTTGTTCTAAGAGGACGGGGATGAGTGGCAAGGGGTACTGGTTCCTGATGGTCATCGCGTTGAGGGAGCGGTAGTCAATGCAACAGCGTAGCTCACCGTTGGCCTTCGGGATGAAGAATAGGGGGGACGCCGCCGGAGAGCTGGAAGGGCGGATGAATCCCAGTTTCAGGTACTTCTCCAGGTACTCCTTCAGATGATCGGTTTCTGGACCGGTGAGAGCATACACCCGGCTGCACGGAACGCTGGCTCCTGGGACGAGGTCAATGCGGCAGTCGAAGTCACGATGGGGTGGTAGTTCTTCGGCTTGTTGCTTGTCAAAGACCCCGGCATATGGCGTATAGCAGTCGGGGAGAACCATCTCCTTCTCTGCTGCAGTGGCCACGTGGTGCGGGGTCCCATCTCCCTTCCCCGGTGGTTCCTTCGTGAGTCGGCAACGGGTTTGACAGAACGGTGAATTGAACGTGACCGTGTTCGTCGCCCAACGTATCTGAGGTTCATGCCGCCGCAACCAAGGTAATCCCAGGATGATCCTGCACCGAGGGGCTTGTATTATATTCAGGGTGAGCCACTCTCCGTGTTCTTTCCCTATCGTCACCCACAAGGACGGAGTGACTTGTCGAATAGGACCGGATTCCAACTCCTTGCCGTCGACTGCGTACACCATCTCGGGAACGTCTTTGGAACGGAGGGGGATTCGCAGTCTCTCTGCTTCTTCGATGTCCATGAAGCACCCCGTGGCCCCTGAGTCGATCATGGCTCGCACTTCCAGAGGACAGTTGTTCACCGTCACTTGTGCGGTGATAAACACATGGTCGGGTTCCCGGGTGACGTCGGATTCCAATGAAGGGATGTACTGACAGCTTGAAGGCGTCCCTCCCCTTTCCTTCAAGCGCGGGGGTTTTCCGCCGGTCCCTCAACGAGGCTGGCCGTTGTTAGACCTGTTCGGGACCTCCCGGTCTTCGGGCGTACCGGGCATTCACGCAGGAAATGCCCCTTCTTCCCGCAGTAGAGGCAGAGGCCCTGTTTTCGTCGGTGGTCTCGCTCCGAAAGGGTCAGGGAAGCCCTCACCGTCCCTATCTCCATAGGGACGGGCCCAGATCCCGTCGCGTCCGACAAGCGGGGTTGCTCGTACGGCGGGGACGGCTTGTCCCTTCGTCTCTGTTCGCCTTTTCGTGCCCGAAGGCGATATTCGAGCCTGGACGCTAGTTCGATCATGGCCGGGCACGTGAGCGGCTGGGGGTCGATCTGGGTGATCACGTCCTTCAGTTCCTCCGTGAGCCCTCTGTAGAAGATAGCCGTTTGCTTCGCCTCCGGCCACTCGGTTTCGGCCACCAGGCGGCGAAAGCTGTTGACGTACCCTAGGAAATCGGAGGGGGCCTGTCGTAGGTTTAGAAGATCATGGTCGGCTGAGAAGGTGTCTGCTCTTCGGTCGAAAGTCCGCTCGAACTCCTGCCGAAAGGTGTCCCAGTCATATAGCAGGGCGTCGTCTCGCCGCACTAAGGGGACCGCCCATTGTGCTGCTTCCCCTGTTAAGTAGGAGATCAAGAATGCGACTCGGGCCTGGTTCGTGAGAAACAGCTTCGGCTTGCAATGGAAATGGAGTTGTACTTGCGTGAGGAAGACCTGCACTTTCTGGATGTCCCCGTGGTATCTCTCTGGTGGGGCCAGGGGGACGTGAGCTGGCATCTCCACAACCACCTGCGGAGAGGCAGCTGGAGACGGCGTCCCTGCGTCGAAGGGATTACGCTGCAGGCGATCCAAACGGCCATGCAGGGCGACCGAGTCAGCTCTGGACGCCGCTAGTTCTAGCTGGATCTGGGCCAAGACGGCCATGACACCGTCCAGTGAGGCCATGTTTTTGCACCAACGAAATCAGGAGGAGATATATCCGTGGGCCAATGATTCTGTCGTAGTCCCAGTGATGCCTCTCCTCAGGATTACGTCGGTGCTATGTATGGGCCCCCCGCCCATCCGACCCCTGCCCGGTGTACGTATTATACCCTCGGACGAGGAGAGAGGTGGGCGAGGGAAGGTCGGGAAGGAACAGCGGAGGGAGAACCTGAAAGAAACAAGAAGACGAACTTAGACACCGGCCCCTCTCTCCTACACCCCTTTTCACCCTCCCTACTAGCTTCTTCCCCTACCTGAGGTTCCTTCCTTCCCACAGCGGACGATGAGCTAGGGTCCCCTCGGGGACTCTGAAGGGGTTTCTTGGGAGTGTACGGAGTCCAAAGTGGCAGCTCCTTTCGGGTCCCTATCCGTTGCCTCACGGACGGGACGCGCTCCCCGTTCCTTCACGGGGAGGCGAAGGGACAGGCTCAAGGCGTTCGCAGACTCAGGCGCTGCTACTCACGCCCTGGAACTCCGGGGGCTGAGGTGCGCCGGAGGAGCGCCGGAGCCTTCGCTGTTTGTTTTTAACGTGGAAGGTGCTGGGGGCGCTGCCACTCACGCCTGGGAATCCTTGAGGCGGAGGAGCGCCCGGAGGTTTGTGAAGTAGACGGCGCTGCCACTCACGCCAGGGAATCCTTGAGGCGGAGGAGCGCCCGGAGGTCTGTGAAGAGGGTAGCGCTGCCACTCCCGCCTGGGAATCCGTGAGGCGGAGGAGCGCCGGGAAGTCAAGAAGTGCCGTTGGCGCCTGAGGTAATGGCAGTGGCGCACCGGAAGAATTGGTCTCCTGTGCCGGCTGGGAGCACCGGGATCAGTAAGGGCCAGGGAGGGTCCCGCTGGTTGAGGCGGTGAATCGGGGAGACGCCGCCTGCTTACCTCCTCGTCGTGCTATCAGTTGCGGGAAAACACACGCCGAGGCGCAGGCTGGACGGAAGGCAGAAGGCTGGACGAAGCGGGAGCGAGTTCGGGGCCGTTGGTATCCGCACGGGCGGACGGGAATCATTGGCCCCGCCCCTCGGGTTGCCGCGTCTTTTATGCTTGACCGGGGTGCCGTGACGTCTCTTCCGTCGGGAGGCCGCAGGGGCCGCTGGGAGTTGGAGTCCTCTCCTCGGAACAGCTCCGTCGGCCCCCAGATCATGACAGGGGCAAAGCACCCGCCCATAGAGACTCCTTTGATCTGTAAATAGTAGGTATCTTTATACAGAAAGTAATTATTCTCTAAGGCAATCTCTAGAAGGGACATCACAAAATCGGTGGGTATCCTCGTGGGTAGTGGTCGGGTATTGAGGATTCCTCTTATGACTTTCAGACCTTCTCTGTGGGGTATATTGGTGTAGAGGGACTCAATGTCCATACCGACCATCAAATCCATGCCTGGTGTGAAAAGAGTATCTTCGATGAAATTAATCAAATCCATGCTATCCCGGACAAAAGTGTCAGTCAGAGGGACAAACTCTCTGATGATATTGTCGATGTATTTACCGATGGGTTCCAGGACGGAGCCACAACCTGACACAATGGGTCTACCAGGAGGGTTTTGTTGGTTTTTGTGTATCTTGGGCAAGACGTAGATTACTGGGGTCCAAGGGTTACTGTTGTTGAGATATATGGCCTCTTTGTTTGATATAATATTGTCCAATATGGCCTGGTCGGTGAGGTGTCGGATTTTGGTTTTTATTCCGGGTAGTGGGTCGGAAACAAGGGCACGGTAGTGTTCTGCATTGTTGAGTTGGCGTAGTATTTCCATATCATACTTGGTTTAATCTTGTATGACAATACCTCCACCTTTGTCGGCGGGCTTGATTATTATGTCCTTATTCTTGCTCAGATGTTGAAGAGCCTGTTTTTCAGATAAAGATAGGTTATAAGGGACATATTCGTGTTGCTGTTGGATGCTTTTCATTTCATGTAGGACTCTTCTCTCGAAGGTGAGTACTTTAGAGGGCATAAGTACTGAGGGAGGATTGAAGTTCGAAGGTAATTGGAAAGGTGAGCGGGTACTTTGTTCACGTGAGGGTCTCTCCGAAAAGAATTGTTTAAGTCTAATCCTTCTGAAGAATTGTAGTAAGTTCTCCTGAATTTCAAAGAAATTGCTTCTGTCTTTGGGGACGAAGGATAATCCCTTACTGAGAAGACTGATCTCGTAGGTGGTGAGGTCATGTTGTCATAGGTTGAAAATGGGGAGCATAGTCGGAGGGTCTATGTTGCTGGCTGGAATTAGTTTGGGCCCCGTTGGTAAAATTTCCATCTGGTTTGACGTTCTCCGGAGTATTGGTACTGGTAGTTGCCTCTTGAGCGGCTCCTGCCTCTGCCTCGGTTTGTCTCTAAAAAACCAGCTGGTAGTAAAGGTTGGGGTCTGGGCGGTTGGATTCTTTGGGGTCTTGAGGTACTTGGACCTTCTCCTGGACTAGATTCTTTGGCTGAAGTATTGGAGGAGTCGGAAAACGATACTTTCAGATTGTTGCGGAATCTTCCCCAGTTCCTTTGTTGTCTGGGAGGTTGGTATGGTGTATCATAGAAATCGTCCTAAAAATATGGGTAGGTCTGCTCATTGCCGTAGTTGCGAATGTCCCTTTGAATTCTATTTATCTTCTTATTTTGTTCAAAGGTGTCAAAAGTAGAGATGGTCGCACTTATTTTGTCCAGGAGGGTTTTTGCGTCCGTGATGGTACTATCCTCTAGGATGAGTTTCTCCAATTTGGCAATTTAGGCCAGCTCCTTACGGCTATGTCCCAAGGCTGTGTCGATTCCGAAGACTATCCAGTGTCTGGAGCAGGTAGTCGCCAGGTGACTGAAACCGGATCTGAATTTAGGATCTTGTGTGAAAATGTCAGGGACGTTGCGGATTTGTAGTCCTAACGGAATGACATTGTATTTTAAGTATTCCGTCAGCATGCGTGCATGTAAATCGGTGCGGATCTGTTTTTTCTTTAGCCTCTCAAGTCTGTCAAGTAGGATGCGCGATTCGCTAGCTCCAGTTGGAGCGGAAGTAGTGGTGGAAGAAAGGAGAGATGGTCCACAAAGAATTCTTTGTATATATTCTTCAGAGTAATTTGGAGTCTCCCTGGAAACCATGCTGTGTGGGATTACACAGTAGGTGCAAGAGCTAATCAAGAAATTGAAAGTGAGTCCCAAAGGGGACAACCTCTCGCAACAGGCAGTTGCTCAAAGTAAACAGTATCAGACCACAGGAGGTAGCCGTAAACCACAGCAAGACTGGGGCAGTACATTATATCAAATGACAATGTCTCAATGTGGGTATCATTGGAGGAGCAAATACAGTAAGCAAAATTGAATTGCTAAGGATTAAATTGGCGTAGGGAGAAATACAGGGAGACGTATACATGTAGGGTTTTCTTTGTATTTAGAATCGATTAAAACATGTTGGACATATTAAACAGCATATGTACAAGCACATGAAAAGAAAGCACTGCGTTACATTAATGAACATGTAACCGATAGGATACTGTGCACAAGTGCTCGTGAAAATTGTGACGGCGCAAGTGGCACGTGAAGTGGTATATACAGCGGTGGTGTAGGGCGCAACGAAGAACAAAGTGGTACAACAAGTATTACATATTTAAGACATCCAGGCAGTCAATGATGTACAAATTACAAAAGACAATGGACAGGAGGTCCGTAACAAGGGGGCACCAGAAGTTACGCTGTTGAAGTCGACGGCGTTTCGGCCTGTCCCAACAACGGAGCCTAATTCCCTGATTATTCATGCTGTGGACTGCTGTATTGAATATCGAATGCCAGGTGAGTGTGTCTCTGCTTCTGGTTGCTGGTTTTCACTTTTCTGAGGCCACTTGTTTTTCTCTCACAGCGGCGGCCATTTTGCCTTAAACACGCATATACCCTGCACCTTTATTCCTCCTCTCACCACACTGGTAATGCTCTCTCAAGAGGTTTATTTTACTAGCTTTTAGCAAGACGTTGCTCTTATGTCTCAACTCATTTGACTTTGCTGCCTTACTTCTCTGCTGCTTGCATTTACTTTGTGCTCTGTGGTGACTTTTCTTTCTGCATATTACCAACCAGGGATTTGACTGCTGGATGCTTTTATATAATTCTTTGAACATCTTACGTCTTACTGCCCTTTTACATTTTTCAAACCGAAAAGTTTCTGTCAGAAGTTTATATTGTGGCACACTTTTTTCATCATCTAGTTCCACCTGTACTATGGATTTTATAAAGGTTTTTTCTACATTCAAATAAACCTGTCTCTTCATCGGTGTTCTTCAGGTATCCTGCTCTAGGTGTTTACTCTATATTTACTCATTGCCTCTACTCTGTTTTTATTTTATTGGAACGTTATACATCACGCAGTACTCTCCTCACAGAAGTCACTGTATTTCTTCAAGTCTGATAGCTGCCGTATTAGAAGCTCTGCACCTGCACCAAATATATCTTCCACATCCTCCTCTTCTCACAAAACTGCCCATGCTTTGTCTGTATCTATGCACAAGAGAGTCAAACAGGACCCACCTTCTCCTGACAAACCTTCTTTACCCATCTCTCTTGAACTCGTGCTGGATGAAATACGTGAGTTACGTCCATTTGTTGAATAAACTAATATGCATGTGCAATGTCTTGAGAACAAATGGTCTGTAATAGAAACAAGAGTCTCGGCACTGGAGCAACGCATTAGTAATGTGCATGATGAGGTGAGTAACATTTCAAATCTTGAAAAGAAATTGGCAATGTTGAAAGCACATTCTGAAGATATAGACAACAGGAACAGATGAAACAATCTTCGTTTTTATGGTCTTCAGGAAGGTCTTGAAGGAAATGATGCAGTCATATTTTTTCCTTCCTTCATATCTCAACTCGTGGGCTTATCGTCATCTACAATACTGAATATTCAATGTGCTAACCGTCTAGGCCAGGGTTCTCAACTTCCATCTTCCTCAACCAAATCTAGAGGAGTGATTATATTCTTTCTTCGGTTTACTGACATACTGAAAGTACTCAATGCAGCAAAGTCTAAAAAACAAATTCTCTGGCAGGGGAGTATGATTTTCATTACACAACATGTTCGAAAATTTATTGCGGCCAAACGAAAAGAGTTTGAGGATCTTCGACCACAACTTTGTTCTTTAGGTGCCCCCTTTAGCCTGTTCCACCCGTGTCTTTTTAAAGTAACTTTCCAGAACAAAAAAACCTCTTTCACAGCTCCTGCCGGTTTATGAGATTTTTTTCCACTTCATTCCATCAACTCCATGGAGAGTTCTGGTCTGCAACAAGATGACTGCTCTGCATTATTCTCTTTCCGTTCTTTATAGACTTTTAATACTTTGTCAATTTTGCATTTGCTGGTTCATGCTGTTTTGTTATGCCTGCCGTATTTTGTGTTTTTATTGGCTAAGGTCTTTTTCTCTTTACAGGTTCCTCATTGTTTATTGTATCCTCATGTTGCTTTGTTTCTTCAGTCCGTTGAAGCATTTTGACTCCCTTGCTGTGCCGTCTTCACCTGTGCTGTCATCAACCGTTCTATAGTGTCCATCCTCATCAGGTATAATTTTAGAATCGCCAATTTTTGGCATGTGCTGTCTCTTCTTTCCTGATTTTCTTTTTTCCTTTTCCTTGTGTCCTCTCTTCTGTTCCAGTTTTTTTCTATTCTCTTTTCTTTTTTAATTTACCAATGTTTGTAGATGTTATTATCCTTGAAGACCTTTACGTTGTATGCATTATTGCTTGCTTTATCATTCAGAGTTATTCCTTGAAATGTTAAGGGATTCTTTAACGCCATAAAAAGGCAGAGAATTCTTATCTCACTTGAATAAACATAATCCTGACATTGTCCTTCTTCAAGAGACCCACATCACTGATGCTGAAGCTTTAAAACTTAGGTGTGGATGGGAAGGTTCAGTTTTTTGTTTCTTCAGTGTCAAATAAAAAGAGTGGTGTCTTACTCCTTTGTCATAAAAAATTAAAGTTGGTAACTTTGTCCCAGAAGATTTATACAGAGGGGAGGTGGTTAATTGACAAATTACTTATCAATGATATCCCTTTAACGATTTGTAATATTTATGGTCCTACTCAATTGGATTACTCCTTTTGGCCTACTATTTCTAGAATGTGTTTGCAATATGCTGATGCCTTTTTCATTTTAGGAGGTGACTGCAATCAAATAATGCACCCTTTTGCTGACCGTCAACCCCCAGTGAAATACGTACCCCATAAAATGCGTAAGCAATTCCACTCTTTCCTTAACCAACATCTTCTTGTGGACTCATGAAGGCTTTTTAACCCTTTAAACTGGTAATTTCCTTTTTTTCTCCCGACCACATAGCTCCCTTTCCAGACTTGACCATATTTTTGTTTCTACAATACTCTCCCAAAACCTTATTAGCTCCTCTATTGAACATATGGTGATCTCTGATCATGAAGCATTTATCACAGATTTTGAATGTCTTCTGTTACATTCCAAATCTAACAGATGGATGTTTAACATGTCACTTTTACTTGATCCCTCTTTTATGGCTTTTACAGAGGAATTCTTTATTATTCACTCAGCTTCGGACATGCACCCTTAGTTATTGTGGTATACGGTCAAAGCTTCAGCTCGTGGACATATCATTGATTTTGTCTCTAAAAAGAAAAAAGCTCATCTTAAACAGTATCAATCCCTATTATCAAATATTAAATGTCTTGCGCATCAATATTATTCTTCCTCTTCTATGCCTGATTTGCAAGAACTTATTTATCCCTGCAAAACTTCATTTCAATAATATTTTAACAGACAAGGCCTCTTCCTTTCTGCTGCATAGTAGTGTCCGTTATTATGGTGGATAAAATAAAATGGTGACGCTTTTAGCTAATTACTTAAAGGTCTGCAAACAGCTTCACACTTTAGATTCGATCAACACTGATACAGGCAATCCTGTTTTCAAAGACGCTGAGATTTTGGTTGAGTTTGAAAAATGTTATCAATCTTTTTTTATACTCCTGAATCTCCGTCCCACTCATCTCAGATTGATGTTTATTTGAAAAAAGTTAAAACCCCCAATTGTGAACATATACATTTTTCTTCCCTAGAAATGGATATATCTTAGTCAGAAATTTTTTGAGTGCCTCAATCGCTTAAAAAGGGTAAGACTGTTGAATTCTTCCTTGATTTCTCTATTCTTTTACTTCCTAAATTATTGCATCTTTTCAAGTTCTTTTCTCATTTGGGTTTCTCAGGTGGTATCTTCCAGGAGGCCACTATATGTCTCCGCCATAAAGACGGCAAGGACCCAGCCCTCTGTAAGAATTATAGACCAATTTTGTTGCTCAATGTAGATTATGAAATATTTGGCAAACTGTTAGCCTTATGTCCTGACCCCCTCTTATCTTGGATGATTGGTAAAGAACAAGCAGGTTTTAACAAAGGCAGGCTTGTATCGCATAATTCCAGACTCTTTGTTAATGTACTCAACAAGGTCTTCTCTTTATCATATTCCCTTGTGTCAATTTCTATAGATGCGGAGAAAGCACATTTGATCGTATAGATTGGTCCTTCTTACTTAATTCCCTGTCTTGGCAAGATCTGGGCCCGCACTTCATTTCTTTCATCTCTTTGTTGTATCACGCCCCTAAAGTGTCCAACCTTGTTAGTGGGAAGATTTGTAACTTTTTTCCTTTGCAACGTGGTGTTCGTTAAGGTTGTCCTTTATCTCCTCTTTTGTTCATTTTAGCCCTTGAACCTGTCTCTCTCGCATTAGGAATAATACAGAAATTCATGGATTCCATTAACGTAACAAAAACTGAAAACTTTCTGCCCACGCTGATGATATTCTCCTCTCCATACCTATTCCTGAGCTTTTTGTACCGGCCTTGCTCCAGGAAATTGCTACTTTTTCTTCAGTCTCAGGTTACAAGATAAATACAGACACAATGGAAATCCTTCCTCTTCCTAAATTTAGCTTTAAACAATTGTTTAATTTCACTGAATTTCATTAGAATACATCCAAGATTAAATACTTGGGTATTTGGTTTACACACTCCATCAAGAATTCTGTCATAATAAATACTAAAGATTGTTTGGATAAGGTCGACAAACTTCTTTTGTGATGGAATCCTCTTTCTTTCCTGGTGGGGCAGTCTTGACTTCATCATAATGATGATTGCTTCCATAATTTCATATTTTCTGTCTATGACCCCAGTGTCCATTCCTACTATATTTTCAAGATGTTAGATTCAAAATTAACCACATTTCTTTGGTCTAATAAAATAATGTAGTATATTGCTTGCTCATCTTCATTATTTTAAGCAAGAGGATAGGGTTAATTTCCCAGATCTATGATTGTATCATAAAGCTTTTAGCTTAAAACAAGCTTCTAGATGGCTTTCTTTATAGCATACTTTGTTTACTCCCTTATGGTTGGACATTGAATGCTTCTTCATAGCTCAATTTTCACCTAGAGAACTGTTGTCCTTTTCTTCAAATACTTCCATCTCTTCATACCTGCACTATATTAAAACCTTACTATCAATTAACAAATCACAACTCAGACTCTTTTTTACATTCTCCTCTTTGGTATAACAGTCTCATTACTATAAATAATAAATTGTTATTTTAAAAGTCCTGGAGACAAAAGTTTATGATACGGGTTAAGGATTTATTTGATAATGATGCTTCTCTGTTTTTTTGCACAATTTAAAAAATCATTTGATTGTTCTTGGCCTCTTCTGCCTAGATATCTTCTCCTTATTAATACTCTCCTGGGTGCTCTTCATTCGTTACCATCCCCTTCGTCCTTGTCGTCATCACAATCTTCTCTTTGTTCAATTCTTAGTTCCATTCCTAAGGCATCTCCTATTTACAGACTTCTCCATCCTTCTATCACTTCAAGATCCAAAATCAAAGTTGAGACTCAATGGGAATTGGATTTGGGATGTAGTCGGAATATCTCTTATGGGAATAAGATATGGGATACGATGCACAGAATCTCTAGAACAGCCACTACTTCTCAATCCCTGTTTATTTCTTTATCATAGGCCTTACCACACATATTCTACCATGCTAAATTCTCCAATAACACGACTCCGAAAGGTTGGTCGTTTGATAATCCGGATGGAGATATCCTACACTTATTATTTCATTGTCCTCCCACAGCCTCTTTTTGAGAAAGGGTCTGGTCCCAACACACATTAATTTTTTGCTTCCAATCCCCTTTGACTCCTGTGATACTGTTTTTAGGTAGTGTATTTGAAGATATTCACTCAGCCTTTGACAATTTAAAATTGTTAGACCGTATGTTAGCTTTTCAACAAATTACACTTGACTGAAAAGGTTCTCCCAATATTTCCTTTTAAAGCTTGGTGGTATAATGTGTGCCATTATCATAGGTTGGACAATGCGTTTGCTTCATTGTAATATCCTCTTGTTAATGGAGATTTATACTGGTTACCATTAACTTCATTTTTAGATACTTTTGCTTGTAATTATATTAACTGGACTTCTTTGGAAATTTTGTAAACCACCTTAAGATGTTTATTTCTCTACATACTGTCTTGCAATATTCATTTCCCTTTTCCCTGTTACATATATTGTTAATATATTTCCCAATTTTATATTGCATTATATTGTTAGGAAATGGTCTTCTTTTCATACCCTTCCAATTTCCCTTCCCACCCTTATTCCCTAATTATTTCCCAAAATGTTAAACTGCTTTTTTTCTTACTTACTCATTTTGTATGCTGTATTCTGGTTTTGATGCATATTTCTTGTTGTCTGCTATTGATATTACTCACTAAAGCTGCTTTACCTACAAAAAATAAATATAGTTTACAAAAGCTTCACTCTCATGATGTTGGCTAAAATAGACACCCAATGGGACAGCATTTTTGTAAATGACAGTTAAGTCAGGCAATACTTTAACAGTTGGTATTCTGACATACAACAGTAGAAAAATGTAACTTTCAAAAAGCCTATTTATTAGAACGACGCAATGTTTTGATGTTTGTTCTTTCAAATCTTGGCCATGGGGATTTGAAAAAAGTGTTAATGTGACTTTACTGTCATTTCATGAAATGAAAATGTCTAAAGTAGTATCTATAAACCACACTACTAATTAATTGGTAAATTGATGACACCTGAAATTAAATCTCATTATCAATGACATCACCCTTGGGGGGCGCTATAGAGCGCGCGGCCAAGATGGCTGCGTCCGAGTGAGGCTCCCGAGCAACGGAGCCGTTTTCCTGCGGTTATCCTGCCCGGAGTGTGCTGCGGGGCTGCCAAGACTACCTGTTCCTGCCCGTGGGCTCCCGGCACCCGGTGAATCGAGCGGTGGCGGTGGGGGCGGCCTCAGCCCGCGTGCCGCCCCCCTTGGGGATCTGACCGAAGGGCAACGCGGAGAGTGCTGGAAGCGGCGTTCGGCCGCGCGCATCACCCCACGCCGCGGCCTGCCACGAGGCGGCCGGGCCGCACGTCGCAACAGGAGGACTGGGGACCTGCGAGGGGGTCCCCCTGGGGCGACGGTACATTTGACGCCTGCTGCGTCGCCGGCGCTGTGCTGGCACCCCTCACGCCGTGATTCTGCCAGTCCACACATCCCAAGACATCGGGGGCCTGCCGTGGTGGACGGAGGAGGACGGCATTGTGACCGGAGGCGCTGAGGGGGGACGTGACGCCCGCACCGCCCGGTGGCCCGGTGAGTGACCTGCTGTGGAGGACCCCTCTCTGGGCGTGAGGCCGGGGACGGGCCCCTGGCGAGCGCCCGACTGCTGCCCCTCGGAGGCGAAGCGAAAAACTGTAGTGGCGGAGGCGACCCTGGCGGCCACGGTGTGGCCCTGCTACCCACGCCGGTGGATCGGGATTGGGGCGAGGCTCCCAGGGGACTGACCACTGGTCTGCTGCTGGACACGGGGAAGTGGCTGCTACGGATCCAACGGAGTGCGACCTGGCGCACTTTGGCTACTGGTTTTCTACAGTTCGCGGTGCACCTCCCCCGCTGGCGACGCTGCCCTGCGCCCTGACACCCTTGGTGCTGGTCTGACTCGTGGCGGCGGGGCTGAACCCCCTTTGCTAACGGCGCCTGGTAGTGATTGGAGCCCCGATCGGCCTCGTGCATCACTGAGCCCTCTGAATGCCATCGGCGCAGCAGCTGGCCATGGGGCGGCTCCGGAACAAGCAGGCCGAGAACAGACTGAGGGTGGACGGCCCTGCTGCGACGACGGAGCGCCCTGTTGTGATCGCGGCGCCGCCCGCATCGACCCTGGAGGCCAAAATGGACGCCATGTTGGCGGCGGTCGACCGACTGAGTAACACGCTGGAACAAACTCGCACCTCACTGGAGTCCCGAATCGACAAAGTCACAGTGGACTTCACCCTGCTCCACGCCGACCATCGCCGGCTGGCGGACACTGTTGCCGGTCACGGCCAGGCGCTACAAGACGTGCAGCCGATAGTGCGCAATCACTCCGCCACCTTGCAAGATCTGATCGACCGCGTTAACACCCTTGAGGACCGCGCGGAGGATGCGGAGGGCCGCTCTCGGCGCCAGAACATACGCGTCGTGGGCCTGGTGGAGGGCGAGGAGGGACGGCGACCCGAGCAGTTTGTGGAGGACTGGTTACGAGATATCCTGCCCCCAGGAATGCTCTCCCCGCAGTTCGTGGTGGAAAGGGCGCACAGGGTGCCGATGCGGAAGCCTGTCCCCGGAGCCCGGCCGCGTCCTTTCCTGTTTCGCCTCCTCAATTACCGGGACCAGGACGTGATCCTCCGGGAGATGCGGAAGATGGGAGCCCTTTCAACAGGGGGTGGCCCGGTGATGTTGTTCCCGGACTACACTGCGACTGTTCAGAAGCGGAGGAGCAACTACCTGGAGGTGAAACGCCGTCTCCGAGAGCTGCACATCCCATACTCGCTGCTGTTCCCCTCACGCCTCCGGGTGGTCACTAAAGATGGGACACGATTTTTCGATGCCCCGTCCGATGTCTGGGACTGGCTGGAGGAAACGGGCCAACATGGTGGCCCCCGGCCCGCGGACCCGGGGCCTATGGGGCGCAGAGAGAAGAGGCTGAGACGGCGGAGACAGAGGGACCGACGCGGTGGGATGGGGCCGAGTCCCCCGGCTGCGCCAAGTCCGGAGAGGATGCGTGTGGAGCGGCTGGAGGCTCTGGAGGCAGTGGCCACCCTGGGGTCTGTGGGCAGCCAGGGGGATGTGGTGGCTCGCATTCACAGTGACACTGAGACTGACCTGTCCTCCTCCCCGTCCATCCTGATTCCGGAGGACCAGGTGTTGCCGGAGGTGACCCCACAGACAGCCGACCTCCTGGGGTGAACTCTTGCTGGTTTGCATTGTGTCCACTGCAGGTACCCTAGGGGTCGGGCGGGTTGCTCCGAACTGCTCTCCGGGGGAGGGGGGGAAGCCTACTGCCTCTGCTGTCCCCTGGCCTGTGACTTCTGGGGCCCTGTTCATTTCTGTGAGTGTGATGGGGGGTTGCGGGGATTGAGGGGTAACACGGGTCCCCCTACACATGGGCCGGGGACCGGGGTTTCGGGCTTATTCTGGTTGCGGGGGAGCGGGGTGACAGCGATCCCTACACACACTCCCCTGGGGCACGATTGGGCGAATGGCGGCCCTACAGACACACGAGGCCCTGACAGGGGTAACACGGGGCTCTTGCAAGTCAGGCATAACGGTATTGCTCTTTAGCCCCTCGCCAACCCATCTCTGACCAGGTAGTTCACAGGCGATTGAGCCTTACATGTTTGGACGAATACCCGGTTCTGGGGTTCGCCCCTGTGGTTATGGAGTTCCTCTTCTTCATATTGTTTTTACTTTTGTCTCTTTACACTCTGCAGTGTTCTGCAGTTTTCTCACACACCATGTTCTTGCAGCAGGAGATCTAGGTGGCGGTCCCTCTGGTCTTTCTTCCCCCTCCCCTTCCCCGGCTGGCCCGCTTCGGCCGATGAACCTAGTGTTGTCCGCGCTCTACCCCAATGGCTGACACTGCAATCGTCACTTGGAACATTAGGGGCATGCATACACCAACCCGCCTGTTTTTGCCTATCTCCAGAGGCACAAGATAGGGGTGGCCCTTCTCCAAGAGACACACATGACACGGCTGGAACTAGACAGACTGCGCGCCCGCTGGAGGGGACAGCTTTTCGGGACTACATACTCCGCGCATGCTCGGGGTACACTAGTTTGGGTACGGGCAGGCACACCCTTCATATGCTCCGAGACGGTGCTCGACTCTGACGGTCGATACACTCTGGTGCGGGGGCGACTCAATGGGCACCCTGTGCTCCTGGGTTCTATCTACGCCCCGAACGTTGACCAACCGTCGTTCCTTGATCGCCTCTCGGTGGCCCTGACCCCGTATGTGGGTCTCCCCTGGCTGCTGGGTGGGGACTTTAATGCCGTACTGGACACAAGCCTTGATAGATCCTATCCACCACTCCGCAGTCCACAGGCGGTCTCGAATGCGAGGAGCCTCACTGATTGGCTGTCACGGTGGGCCCTTCATGACGTCTGGCGCACCTTACATCCCGCTGACCGGCTCTATTCCTATTATTCTGCGGTACATGACCTTCACGTCCGCCTTGACAGGGTGGTGAGCTCCCCGTCGCTGGACCCTTTGATAGTCCAGGCGGATTACTTGGGCCGGACTCACTCTGACCACAACCCTCTTCGACTGCGTCTCTGCTGGGACCCGGGGAGACCACCCATCCCCACCTGGCGCTTGCAACCGGCTGCTCTTGAGGACGCGGAGTTCCGGGCCTCGCTCGGCACGGCGGTCGAGCAGTTCTTTGACCTCAATGAGGGCACGGCGGGGAGCACGTTGACGGAGTGGGACGCGCACAAGGCAGCCATGCGGGGACACTGTCTGGGGGCAACGGGGAATATCCGTAAGCAACTTACGTTGCTACTCACCGCTCTGGAGACCCGGCTACTGGCATGCAAACGTCATGGCGAGGGTGGTGGGCGTGACTCGACCAGGCTGGCCCGGCTTCGGGCACGCCACGCTGCGCTGTTGGAGAGGTTGCGCTGCCACAACTACGCTGCCCATTCGGCACGGGTCCACGCCACATCGGACAGGGCGGGGCGATTGCTGGCCTGGCTGATCCGACAGGAATCGGGCTATACGCCAATAGCCTCCCTTCGCGGGCTAGACGGCACGCTGGTGCACATGCAGTGGGAGATCCACCAGACGCTCACGGCACACTACAAAGACCTGTATACCTCGGCGGGGCGACGGCAGGCACAGGATCTGGATCTGTTCTTAGGGGCTGCCGGCCTCCCCACAGTTCCAGATGCCCACCAGGAAACACTGGAGGGTCCCCTCACTCTGGAGGAAATAGGGGACGTGGTGGCCTCATTGGCCTCTGGCAGGGCGCCTGGACCGGATGGTCTCCCGGCAGAATACTACAAAGCATACCGGGAGTCTCTGGTGCCCCGTCTGCACGCGTTATATCTCACAGCCCTTGAGGAGGCCACCCTGCCTGCCTCCATGAGGGAAGCCTACCTGATCTCTTTCCCCAAGCCAGGGCGTGATCCTACTCATCTAGGGTCCTATCGCCCCCTCGCCCTCCTCAACACCGACTACAAGATCCTGGCCAAGGTCCTAGCGGAGCGGTTGGCCCCCACCGTGCCTGTACTGGTGCACAGGGACCAGAATGGGTTTGTGCCGAAGCGCAGTACCTCGCTTAATCTTCGCCGGTTCTTCCGTGTTGCCGCACACGGTGCACAGCACTGGCCACGGGCGGGCTGTCTAGTGTTAGACCTCGAGAAAGCCTTCAATAGCTTGGAATGGGGCTACCTGGTGGCAACCCTATCACATTACGGACTAGGCCTTGGGTTTCTGCAAATGGCGGCGCTCCTCTATAAGAACCCTGTGGTCCGGGTGAGAACTGGCCCGTACATTTCCGAGGCCATCTCGGTTGGCCGAGGTACCAGGCAGGGGTGCCCTCTTTCACCCCTCCTTTTCGCGCTCGCCATCGAGCCCTTGGCAGCCACCCTGCGGGGGGTGTTGACGGACGGCATTCCAAAGGGCGACGCCACCCACCAGGTTTCCTTGTACGCGGATGACCTCTTGATCTTCGTGCGGGATGTGGCGAATATCTCAGGGGACCTTGAACGGGTTCTCACGGAGTTTGCAACGCTCTCTGGGTTAAGGGTGAATGCAGCCAAATCGTGTCTCTACCCGTTCCGTGATGATACCCTGGATCCCCGGTTTCAACTGGGAGGTGTGCCTGTCCGGTGGCAACCGGACACCTTCCGTTACCTGGGCATTCAGGTGTACCGGCGACCCGCTGACTTAGTGGAAGGTAACTTGGGCAGGGCGGTGACGGCGATCAGAGCCCAGATGCGTTTCTGGGGCACCCTTCCCCTTGCTGTCACGGGTCGCATTGCACTGGTCAAAATGGTGGCCCTGCCCAGACTCCTCTACTATTTTGCTAACCTGCCGACCTATATCCCGGCGTCCTTCTTCGCCGCCCTGGAGCGCTCCCTTCGGGATTTTGTGTGGGGCACCGCACGACACAGAGTGGCGCTCTCTAAGTTATACCTCCCCACGGGTCAGGGGGGACTCGCGATGCCCTGTTTTGCGCACTATTACCTAGCGGCACAGCTGCAATGGGTGGCCAGGTGGTTGGCCGACCGGGAGAGGGACGACACGGCGTCCGTGGAGCCACCGCTCCCCCTGACGGATGTCATCGCGATGTTCCATCCGACGGCCAGAGCGACCAAGCCGGGGCCCCTTCTGGTGGCGGTGGCCTGTCGATGCTATCGGCGAGCCCTCTACCTGACTCGGTCACACACCCCATATGCCCCTGCCATCCCGATTGAGGGTTCACCTAGCGGTCGAGGGATACTGCGCTCGGCAAAGCTTGCCGACTGGCACGCGGCGGATATTTGCACGCTGGGGGACCTCTACCACGACGGTGTGCTTATACCGTTCGCTCAGCTGGCGGAGGAGACGGGGTTACCGGCCGGTCAGTTCCTCCGTCACAGCTCGCTAGTCGCGACGCTGACGAGTCGGTGGGGTGCTCTTCAGGAGGAACCGGCGCAACACCTCATGATGCAGTACCTCCACGTCATGGGACGGGGCGGCCACATGATTCGCTGGTTCGCGGCCTCCTTGCGCATGATGGTGGCGGCGGACCTGTCTCCACTGCGGGGTAAATGGGAAGTGGATTTGGACCGTCCCCTGACCGACAAGGAATCGAGGGATACACTACGGGGGCCCACACGGATCCCCAGGAATCTGCGGTTTCGCCAAATCCAGTACTTCATACTGCACAGAGCATATCTCACTCCCGACTCCATTAATCGCTATTTCCACCGGGCGGACGCTGAATGCCCACGCTGCAGGGCTCTGGATGCTGGACTAGTACACATGTTATGGAGCTGCCCAGCGCTCGACTCATACTGGAGGACGGTGCATGGAGCGCTACGTACTTGCGCCGGTCCGCTGGCGCAGCGAGATTGGCCCGCCTGTCTGTTACACTTGTTTCGTAGAACTCCCCCCACGAAGGTTGCCTGTCGCTTCCTCGATCTGGGCCTGATTGTGGCGAAGCGGTTAATTACCAATCGCTGGAAGGCGACTGAACCCCCTCGGGCGCAGGCATGGCGGAGTTCCTTGCTAGTGTGGGCGGGGGCGGAGGGCACGGCTCTCTTGCGAGAGGAAACGTTAGGCCTCAGACTCACACCCATAGCGAGTCAATGGGACGTACACGTGCAGGTCCTGATGCAGCTGGATGGGGACGCCCTGAGACTCTGTGGGACACATACTGCGGAGCCACTTCCTGGTGGGGAAGGGAATGGAGGTGAGCCTGGGAGACCCACTCCGGGGACTGGCGGGGAGGTCCTAACCGAACCGGGAGGATGTGCGGACACTGACATTTGCCTCTCATAGTATGATATGTCGCGGGGGATGGGGGGGCCGGGTTGGGGGGGGGGGGTGGACCGGGGGGGGGGGGTATCCTGAGGGTCGTATGGTCTAAGATCGAACCTGCTGCTGTTGTTTCTGATGGACTTCTGTTGTTTAACCTATCTTCTTTTATTTAAGTTCGGTTGTTACATGAATCTGTTCAACTGCGGGCGATGGCCCTGACACTTACTTGATTGCATCAATCCACGCCTCGTAGTGGCGCTGGATCTTGCGGCTCACCGCATTCACAATTAGCGGATACTCCTCTGAGTACCGGACTCATTGCCTGTGGGGTATTACATTCATGATGTATGTTATGTCTATATCAACAAATGCTAATAAACAGATTTCATAATAATCAATGACATCACCCTTGAAATGCGTGGCATGCACTACCAAGGATAATAGACATTGCAAATGACATCACTGATGGCATGACAAATAAGAACGGACTATACAGTAAAGCAGTATCAGATTTGTTCCTTGGAAATACTACACAGGTTAACACAATATTCTAGTATGTAATGCACAAACATATATATTGCTGACATTATTTGGAATGTACATGTCATGCTCCAGTTGACAAGGATGGTTATCAGTATAAATGAAGGAATGGTGTGTTTACTGCATGCTTCTGTGTATCTTACTATTAAGCATGATTTTTAATGTAAAGAACTGGGTACTCCAACTCCAGTCACTCATGCTCTGCTTGACAATGTAAAAGATACAAAACCAAAATAATGTCCCCTGACATAAAGGATTGAAATAAATGCATTCTACAAAAATGTTTCTGAAAGTAAGACCTGCAACCATTTAATTTACACCTTAAAAATAAGTATGCAGAAGCTAATTTTGAAATGGAAAATACTTTTTAAGAATTGGTTACTATGAAATAGTAAATGTGATTCATCCTGAAAATGTCCATAAAGTGTTTATATGAAAGGTTTCTCAATAATGATATTGCAATAAATAATTTTTGGGGAACAACCTTTACAACGCAACTTTTACAACGCACTACACTTACAACGCATTTTTTACAACGCAAAATCCATTACAACGCATTCCATTACAACGCATGACACTACAACGCATTTTTAAAAACTACCTTTACAACGCATTCCATTACAACGCATACTACCTTTACAACGCATACCATTACAACGCATTATATTACACTACACTATCCAACACTTACCCTACTGTTGCACCCCCTGGAGTTAGAATAGTAATTTTGACCCCTATACTATCCAACACTTACCCTACTGTTGCACCCCCTGGAGTTAGAATAGTAATTTTGACCCCTATACTATCCAACACTTACCCTACTGTTGCACCCCCTGGAGTTAGAATAGTAATTTTTACCCCTATACTATCCAACACTTACCCTACTGTTGCACCCCCTGGAGTTAGAATAGTAATTTTTACCCCTATACTATCCAACACTTACCCTACTGTTGCACCCCCTGGAGTTAGAATAGTAATTTTTACCCCTATACTATCCAACACTTACCCTACTGTTGCACCCCCTGGAGTTAGAATAGTAATTTTTACCCCTATACTATCCAACACTTACCCTACTGTTGCACCCCCTGGAGTTAGAATAGTAATTTTTACCCCTATACTATCCAACACTTACCCTACTGTTGCACCCCCTGGAGTTAGAATAGTAATTTTTACCCCTATACTATCCAACACTTACTCTACTGTTGCACCCCCTGGAGTTAGAATAGTAATTTTTACCCCTATACTATCCAACACTTACCCTACTGTTGCACCCCCTGGAGTTAGAATAGCAATTTTTACCCCTATACTATCCAACACTTACCCTACTGTTGCACCCCCTGGAGTTAGAATAGTAATTTTTACCCCTATACTATCCAACACTTACCCAACTGTTGCACCCCCTGGAGTTAGAATAGTAATTTTTACCCCTATACTATCCAACACTTTCCCTACTGTTGCACCCCCTGGAGTAAGAAAAGTAATTTTTACCCCTATACTATCTAATACTTACCTTAAATGCAATTTAATATTATGTGTTGTAATGGTATGCGTTGTAAAGGTAGTATGCGTTGTAATGGAATGCGTTGTAAAGGTAGTTTTTAAAAATGCGTTGTAGTGTCATGCGTTGTAATGGAAGGCGTTGTAATGGATTTTGCGTTGTAAAAAATGCGTTGTAAGTGCATGCGTTGTAAAAGTGTGCGTTGTAACGACATACATCCATAATTTTTCTATGAAATTGCATACAACCATTAAAACTCTTTCAGTTAGTGAGTGCAGCTCTCTTTTAGCCTTTCAAGCCCTCAGGGTTCCGTTCACTGGTCTCAGCACATGCGTCTCTTGGGACACCTTAGGCAACATTATTGCAGAACGCCTTTCATTACTCTTGGCTCCAGTCAGAAGGTCACTGTTCAGGGGGAATTCTCTCTCACTGAAGCATCACAAGTTAGAAACATTGCTTCTTGTTCTTTAACAGTAGAAGTTCCATTTTGAAAGGTTTTCTGTCCTCTTGGAGAACAGCATTAATTTGAGCACAACCTCATTCCTCACTCCTCATACCTACTTCTAATCCCTACTTTTCATCCATCATCCCTACTTCTCAACCATCACCCCTACTTCTCTTCCATCATCACTACTTTTCACCCCCTCCCTATTTCTCATTGCTACTTCTCATCATCATCCCTACTTCTCATCCATTATCCCTATGTATCAACCATAATCCCTACTTCTCATCCCTACTTCTTATCCATCATAGTTTATCTCTGTCTCATCCCCGCTTTTCATTAGGGTTGGGTAGTAAACTGCGCTACTCCAGCAGAATTCGGTGTTTTGCCCACTCCGCACTCCGCTTGAAGCACAGAGTTTCTCCGAAACTGCCAACTGCCGTGTGGCGGAGTTTTCTCTTGTGTGCGGCTCACCAACTTTAAGATGGTGAGAGAGACAATCAAGCGCTAGACCGCCTTCTAGCGAGCTACTGTTCGCATTGAGAAAACTGACACTTGCGTTGAAAAAAGCTTCCGATCGAGTAGAACATCTACTTGAGCGACAGTAAGACAGAGCATCCTGTGGCACACCACGTGGTGCAGTCCGTTCTGATTTAACTAAAAATCGCCATGAGCAATGAGACATACCGAACTCGCGGAACTCCACGGAATCTCATAGAGTTTTCAGGTAATTATGCAGAATTTGTGGAGTGAAACTCTGCAAGTTCCGCCCACCTCTATTTTTTATGCATCATCCATACTTTTCATCCATCATCCCTACTTCTCTTCCATAATTAATCATTATTATTTCTCATGTATCATCCATAATCTCTATTGTTCGTCCCTATTGCTCATCCATCAATTCTACGTCTCAACCGTACTTCTCATCCATGATCCCAACTTCTCATCCTTCAGTCATACCAATTCACTTTCAGTGTTGTGAAACACATCTTCACATTGATTTGTTGGCAACAGCAAATCTAAGTTAAGACAGAGGGCCACATTCTATTGGCTTAGCCACTGGAAAACAGTTTCTCATCTGCACATTTTAGTAAAGGACAGATGAGAAAAATTACAAATGTGCATTGTACTTCCACTGAATCCAAGGCTATAATACATTTAATTTTTATTAAAGTAAGTACTTTTCAGTTTACACAAGACTCTGAGGAAAGCTGGTATGGGCTGAGCAAGGGTATGTGCCATAAATCAACACTTGGAGATAGTACTATACAATTCACTAGAAGCCTTTTTTGGTTTCACTTATATATGTAAGAATATGTCTTAGTTTGAGGCTGCCTGTAGCTAACACGGTTGCTTTTTTTCTTTCCTTGCATTTTGCAAACTCTAGGTCTGGCTGGGCTTCAGTTGTATAGGATACCAAGAAGAGCAAGGTAAGACAGAGGGAAGGTTCAAGGTAAACGCAGATTCAATCAAAAATGAATGCTACAAGGCCTTATAAATTTACAATGAGTGCTGTGCCATGTTTGGCCATTTTTATCATGTTTTGTTAATATGTGTTAATAGTTTAGCTAGTCTGCAAAGTCAATGATCAAGTTTCGAGTCAGGAGTACTTTCATTCATCATGCGTGCAGATCTTGATCTACATTTAAAATGTCTTTATTTTTGCATCTCAATATGTGATATAATGATACTAACTCTACAAAACACCCCTATGGACTAGTAGCCTGAACTTGAGTGCGGAGTACCCATGCTCCATACTTAGGGGCATATTTACACGAAAATGATGCATCGCTGCGCTGCAAGCCATCTTGCTGTGCCAAGCTGCGGCATTAGGAAAGTGCAGGGATGCGTCAAATTTACAGCAATACGACACATCCCTGTGCTTTCCTCTGCACTAGCTCACAATTGGCTGTATAGTGCCAATGCAGGCACCCTTGAACCATTGTGCAAGGGTGCTTGCATTGCAGGAATGATTGTTTTTGTGCAGAAAGGGACACCTCCCTGCACAAAAACAATTATTGATGGTGTTCTACTCCTTTATTTCGCCTCCTTTTTTGCTCTTTCTATGTGTACTGCATCCTGCAGCACACACAGAAAGAGCAAAAAATAAGGATAAATAAAGCATTTATCTCCTTGTTGCACCACTTTAACATCTCCCCTGGCATTAGAATCTGACGCATTTCTAGGTTAACGAAATCTTGTAAATCTTGGAATGCGTCAGATTCCATGGGTGTTGCACGGGAACAGCCACAGCAACACACTTGGAATGCCCCTTTCATGCAGAGTAATACATGAAAGGGACCATTTTTACAGGGCCATGAAAAGCCATGCAGGGTGTCTTTACGTGGCCATGTAAATATGGGCCAGCCCACTGCGCTTCTGGAACGTCACAAGAGTGACATTTTGACATTGCAAATATGCCCCTTAAAGAGGTCACCTGGCCTTCCGGGCATTTCTAGTCATTGGCAGGAACTGTTAGGAAGTGCCATTATGGCAGTTTCGGTCAATGTGTTAAAAGTTTGACTGACAGGTCTTTCAAACATGAGGGCCACCCATAAAACGTAATTTTTTTTAGCTTTTTTAAAAACAAAATTCCAAATGTTTTTTAAAAAGCATACACTAATAACTCTATGGGAGTTGTCTCCTACGGTGTGAGAGTCATTACATTTTTCTGTCCCTCACTGGCCGGTTTTACCTGGTAGTGATGAACAGCAGAGAAAACCATATAACACAGTCAACTCTAAATCAGGGGGCACTGCTATATGAAAACCTCCAAAGGCTCATACTCCGTCGGACTCTTGGAGGAGAATGTCAGCGACGTAACCAGAGTAGGCTCCATTGCAGACATACTTAAGGTAGAACTGCCTGTAAATCAAGCAGGTGGAGCCAGGGTTTGGTGGAGAGGGTACTCCGTTGCAGTAGTGATGGTGTACCCTATCTGCCAAATTGTAAATCATACCCTCGGTCCTTCATTTACTGGTTTAGTTTGCATTTACTGTCAATGCTGGAATATGAAATTGGGTTAATGCATCCATTAACACAAAACCCAGTTGCCAAGGTGATAGGAATTATAAATTATGCAGATGTTATTGCACCTGTTAAATACTGAGTGGTATAAAGTTTGGCCCTTTTAAAATTTGGGCAGGTCAAATCTTCCCGAATTTAACTGGGGAAGTATGCTCTGTAATTGACTAAACTATGGATATTGGTGCAATGAGCACCTAAATCTGCATGTTCTTCATCATCATTATTGGTGAAAACTTGGAATATTTGCACCCTCCTTCAAGCCACTTGTAAGGAGGGTTTAGTAGAACTGGTGATCCTTAGCTGGATTCCATACATACTTCAGTCTGTGTCGATTAATTTCCATACAAAATGCAGAAATGGAGAGCTGGCGGAGCAAATCCCAATATTGAGAGGAGTATGCCAGGGGTGAGTCCTCACCCTAACTTTATTTTTCCTGTACATTAATGACATGGTGTAAGACCTTTTCGACTATAGGGATGACTCCTCCGCATTATGTGGTAGCAAGGTGCCCGTCCTACTCTTTGCAGATGATTCACTCCTTATTTCCAAAACCCCTATGGGCTTCAGATTTTGATCAATACATTTGTGCTGTTCTGGAGTTCTACAGATCTTGAACTAAATGTTGATAAAACTAAGTATATGGTTCTGCAAAGAATTGCATAGTAAATTTGGGGAAAAACTGCTGGAAAGAGTTGACAGTTTCAACTACCTGGGGATTAAGATCTCAGATACATTTTAATGGGGACCCCAACTCACCAAAAGCATGCTGCTAGTCCATTATAGGTCAAATGGTATTCTGCACCTGTATAGGAGAAAACAACCCCGTTCAGTTACTCCTGCCCTTGACGTTACCGGGCAAAGGCACAAAGTGCTGCACTTTACGAAACAGAAGTAGGGGTCGGTACTGATACCATTCAGCTTGCTATTGCAGAGAATGATTTTGCTAGAGCATTAGTCCAGTCCCAGTTAGCAATCCTCTAATCCCACTCTTTTTGACTTGGGCAAGCATAGGATCTCTGACCTTGCCTCCTTGAAACCTTTAAGGGCATATTTACAAACCCCTATCGGCACAGATAGTCACTTTTAACGACGTTCCTGTGGCGCAAGGGTCTTTGCATTATTTACACCATGGCATTAAGCCACTTAGGGTGGCTTAACGCCGCCTTGTAAAAAAGGCACCCTTTCACACTATACTTATCGTGAAATGTGTGGGTAATGGGTGTTGCGATGGGCGTTCCATCGCAACACCCATTGATTTTGATGCTGCCCCCTAGTTACAAGGGTAGCATGAATAGGAGGCAACACCGTCCTGCGCATAAGCAATAATTCCCTCAATGCAGGAACTCTTGCACCACGGTGCAAGGGTGCCTGTGTTGGCGCTAAGCACATTAATTTAGCGCCAGCGCTAGGGAAAATGCAGGGGTGCGGCATATCTTTGTAAATACAGCACATTCCTGCATTTTCGGAATGGCAGAGCGAAGCGTTAGCATTTTGTGCTTAACACTACGTTCCGCCATTCCCTTGTACATATGCCCCTTAGTCTATTGAGTCCATCTCTGGTCTACACCAGATTTAAAAGTTTACAGAGACTCGCTTGGCAAACTAATGAGAATGAGCAATTCCAAATCAGTCCTTTGGTTAAAATTTGTTTTTGATTGGTTTAGAATATTGCAGCAATTAAGACTCTGGGACGATTGTGCATCCTCTTTGCAAAGCTGAAATCAGTGGTTTAAAATCCCGATACTGGGCATATGTCCATGAGCAGTATGTTGTTAGTACCTCCAATGGGTCCTTAACTAACTTATTCTTTGAGATGAAGTCTGGTCCCTCTTTTGAGCCCTTTCTGGACTATATAGTTCCCCCTATATTTAAGAGTCTTTATGCACATGTTTTGGTTGTCTTCCATTGAGATCTTTTAAAATCAAATGGAGCAAAGACTAGTCTACCAATCTTTGTCCAGCCTGTGGCTCTGTTCCTGAGACGATTGAACACGTTCTGTTTATATACCCTGAATACTTAGGGCACCAAATGATGTGGTTGTGTCTGTTATGTTTAAATATGGGGGTAACTCACTTTTCAACAGCTTTTAGGATTATGGCGAGTGATACTTCAGCCCCACTGGTGTTTGCCATTATCCTGTTTTTGACAAACATTTGGTTTAAACGCCAAAGGTGTTTGACGCAGGATGCCCCCGAATAATTGGACTGACTGGAATATCCAATACCCATGCATTGCATTGGTCTGATAGAAGATGTTTTCCAATGGTTCCCCTGGGATTATAACCAGCAAATCTCTAGTTTTTCTCTGTATTCTTGCACATTTTTAAGTTATATATCCTTCTGATTTTATGTTGTTTTAATTTACTGTGTGTCACGCATCCGAGGCTTATATCTAGTCCCTCTATCTGCTATGACGATGTGAGTCAATTGCACAATTTCTCATTATGATGTGTGATACGTTGATCCAATGATATGATTCAATCATCTGTGTCTCTTACGTTGCACTACTTGATGGCGCTTATGATTTGATTTTATTACACAATCTTGCGGAAAAAGTTTTGCACATTGTGTAATGATATGACTTTATTACACAATCTGTGTAAACGTTTTATATTAATGATGTGATGTATGTATATCTGTTTCACCTCCTTTGTACTACTTTGATGGTTTTTGAAAATCGAATTAAGTATCTTGTTGATTACTAGCCCTATGGATATTGGTGCAATGAGCACTAAAATCTGCATGTTATTCCTCATTATCGGTGAAAACTTGGAATATTTGCACCCTCCTGCAGGCCACTCATAATGAGGGTTTAGTAGGACTGGTGATTCTTAGCTGGATTCCATACATACTTAAGTCCCTCTCAATTCATTTGCATACAAAATTATAGAATGCCAGGCAAGAAAAGTCAAATCTTTTTATTAACTGTAGTTTTTGATATGTCTGAAAGCATGTGAACAGGCACAGTAAGTATTATGGTAGTTATTGCCCAACTTTAATTTCTGTTATGATTATTTAAGAGGCATGCATTAGTGTAGTGTTTGTACTGCTGTGTAGATGGCAATGAGCAGATTACATATGGGCATTACCTACCGGTTTACACACAGGGACATGTAGTCACACGGCAAAACAAAACATGACCTGAAAAATTAAAGGGTTACTTAGACCGTGGTGGATGGTCCACGTGAGAGTGGATACTATGTAATCCTTGATCATCGCTGAGGATATTCCGCCATACTTAGAGATCCCTGCCTGGCTGATGGGCATATCCGTGCTGTGAAGGTAGCTGCCGGTGAAGCAGCTTCCTTGACAGGGATGCCAGGTTGCCAACTAAAAGTTATTACCATTTAATGTTTTGGCTTTTCTCTCACTGTGAGAAAGCAGTGGGGTGATGATCCTCTGCCCTAGTGGAGGAGCTGCCCCTGGTGCTATGTTTAATGCACCTGATCATCAGACTTTTATCTTTAGGGTTTGTTTTCTCTAAACAAAAATAAAATGGCCATGACATGCAGGGAGTTTTCTGCGTGTGTATGGGGTAGTTATATAGTTACCCTGGCCATGTCCGTCATCATGTGGTAAACTACAATGGCTCTGTCGAGGAGCACCAATCGCTTTGTTTAGCAAGAACAAATCATTAAAAAGTATAAATTCATATACGTACTCAGTGAGTCAAGTAACACTGTAAGTAGAATAAATCAGCACGCGCAACAAAGCAAAAGCAAGTATCCGAACCCCCGGTACAAATGGAAGACGCAAAGTACTTTGCAACAAAAGTTTTGTTGTGAAATTTTTCATAAGATATCATAGATATACATATTGCAGGGCTGTCCAAGTGAAAACAAAGTATAAAGGTGACAGGTGTTTTAGAGTGACATGAGTGCTCAGTGCTGGTGATAAGGTGTCTATATACAATTGTGAAGCTATGTACAAGTATATACAATTTCCAGGAATGGTCAGAGCAATAATTAAAGGAATCTCTGTGGTAATGGCAAAGTTGCTCTATAGTAGGACCCAGAGATATGTTAAGGCTGAACCAACGTTAAACGTCGACGTTTCCACCCAGACAACGCATAAATGATGTGTCATGGCGGTTCTTCTTCAGGACAAAATGGGGACAATTCCAGCAAGGTTTGATTTGAGTAAATCCAGGCAAAAAGTCCATGGATTGTGGCTGCCGCTCTGCAGTCTTGTACGTCATCAGTCACAAGTGAAAACAGTTAGTGACGACCCTAAATAGGGAGAGGTTACTATTACTGTGACCTAGCAGCCTATAGTGTTTCAATATAACATTTTTATAAAATACTGCAGACACCATTTACCACCCATAAATTTAATTATTGCTGGCTCAAAACTATTCTTGCAATCCCACAAATAGTGACAAAAAGTGAAAATGCAAAAACCAGTAAAAAACTTTCTGTGATATGAAACAGAAATCAACAAAACTACAGCCATATAGCTAACAATATCTGTACTACTGACTGGTGCAAAAAAATATAAAATCTGCTGGGAAATTCTGGAGATATTATATTTAAAAAGGGCAATATTATGTATATTGGATGCCCACTAGGAATTTGATGCATGTCATTACAAATATTCTCTCAACAAGCTATATTAAAAAAAAAAAACACTATATGTATGAAAGAAAAGATCAAAACAGTTCAGATGCAGTTTGGTGACATGAAAAAAGAAAACAAGAAGGTGACAGTGTTTTGCTAACTGGTTAACATTGTCCATGATGCTAATGTTTACCCAAATTTTACCACAAAATAATTAAATACACATAATCTATGGGCAAATCATAAAAGCTACCCCCATAAGGCATGTTGCGGATGTTAAGAGTTTGCAAACAAAAAAAGATAGAAAAGGACAAACATGATACCGCGCTCATTTTATTTTTAAAATGCATGCTACCATTTATTTCTTAATTCTTCTTCTTTTACCTTGAACTTTTCCTCTGTCCCAACCTTGCTCTTCCTGGTTTTCTGCACATCTGAAGCCTGGCCCTAAAATCTGCCAGGAAATGAAAGAAAAACAGCCCTCACAGTTAAAGGAAGTCTCAGACTTAATCAATGTCTTTGTTACATATAAATTTAAAACCAGAAAATGTTTATGATGAACTGTATTGCACTATTCGTCAGGCACTAGCCCCTGGGTCGCCTTGCTAGACATAGAGAAGGCATTCGACACTCCGGGTTGAGATTATCTCATGGAGGTCCTTAAGAGGCTTGGGGTTGAGCCAAGGATTCTGAAGTGGACTGCCCTACAATATAATACGCCGCTTGCCCAGGTGAAAGCCGCCTCTAAAATATTGATACTCCCTCAATGGCTAAATTTCTTCTTATAGTGGGTTCGTCCACATTGTTTAAGTCATATATCTAATTGGGGAACAGGACGCACCCCCTGCCCTATCCCTCGCTCTCCCCTTGATTACTCCATACATTTCTTCTCCGCCATCCCTGCCCTGCTCCCTAAGAGGCCAATTGCAGAGTTTCACTCGCTCCTGATCACTCTGTTCTGGGGTAAGAGTAGACGATGTATAACAATAACTACATTGTATGCCTCACTGAGTGATGGTGGCCTGGGAGTACAGAATGATGGGAACTACTATGCTGCAGCCTAGTTGCAGTGTCCAACGCACTGGCTGTCTGGACGCAACATGTGTGAATTGGGGCATCAGTTTGGTGAAACAAAGCCACCTGCGGTGATGTGATGCCTGCTGGGCTCTGACTGGAAGGTCCCTAGGAGAGGGGGGAACTTCCTCATGCATGTGACCAGGGTCTGCAGAAAAACCTACAAGGTAATTACAAGAGTCAGTGTTTTTCCTACCTGGGCATTACCTTTGACCAACAAAATAATTGGATCCCCTGTTTGGCCGATAGAAGTCAGCGATTTAACCAAGCATGCGGTGCCCTCTTTAGGTTCTAGTCAAAGATAGGTAGCAAACCAATCGTCCCGCTGCTTCAAATCTATAGAATGAAATGCCTACCCATTCTCACATATGGTGTCGCCATTTGGGGAATCGTAATAGCATGTGATTACAGCAGGAGGAGAACCTATTTTGTAGGAAATTGCTTGCAGTGTGTCCAGCTAGCCCCAATTCCTTTGTACACAATGAGCTGGACCTGGGGCATGTTGAAGGCTGTGTAAAAGTAGCCCCATCGCTTCTGTGGGTATCAGTATGGAGCGGGGAACACACAACTTTTAACAGGGAAATGATACAAGATTGTCTGGATTGCGACTATGGATATAAAACCTGTGGCTGACATATCAAAAATGTAGCTCCTTCATTGGATTGTCCAGAACTGTATTATGCTCCACAGCTTAGTATCAAAAGTGATGGGAGGAAGGATAAAGAGGTGTGTTTCGGCAGGCTGTCGGAAGGAGGGGAAATTGTGGCTCTGGAAAAGTCAACTATGAGAGCTTGCAAGATGATGCAAACCAATATCAGCCTTGAGCCTTATCTCACTCAAGTCCCCATGCCCCATGCTTAAATAAAAGGAAAAGCCATACACTCTTGGATTCGCGGGAAGCAGCCACACAGTTGTATTCTATTTCATTTGTCCTCAACCAGTAATTGCAGACAAGAAAGCTGTTTTTCAGCAGCTAGACCAATAGAATTCAGCTCTCTGTCTTAACTCTAATTAGATGTAGCCAACTGCTTAGTGTAAAGAGATGTTTCACATCGAAAGTGCGTTGGAATGACTGAGGGATGAGAAATGAGAAGTATGGATGATGGATGCAAAGTAAGGGTGAGAAGTATGGATGATGGATGAGAAGAAGGGATAATGGATGATGGATAAAAAGTAGGGATGATGCATGAGAGGTAGAGATGAGAAGAAGGGATGACAAGTAGATATAATGGATGATGCATTAGATATAGGGATGATGTATTATGCATGAATAGTAGGGATGACATAAGGAGAATGTTGGCTAGATGACAATTGTGGATGAGAATTAGGAATGGGGAGTGAGGAATGCGCATGGAAATCATTGTTTAAGATTTTTTTTTAGACAGCTATTTTGTTTTGCAATACCTCAATACACTGAATTATTTAACAGACTGATCACCTTAGTTAGTTACTAACTTATCAGCTTTATGGAGGGTACTTACAAGAGTGGCTTGAGAAAATTTGCCCTGACTAAACCTTAGACTGCATGGTGTCTGAATCCTCCAGGGAGGAGGATGTTCAGAATGACCTGTACAGACAGGAGCCTGTAACGTAGAGGCAAGGTACTGCAAGACATGTCATCCAGTCAGTGGAGACTGTGTCTCTTCAGTCAAATTAGGATGCTGTTAGGAATTCCATAGGTGCATCCTTTAGCAGATTGCTAGATCACTTACCCTGATGCAAGAGGACACAAGTTCCTCAAAAGATTCTAAATTCATTGGGGAATGTAAAAAATATCTCTAAGAAAAGTAATGCTGAGGTGTCTCAGCAGAGAGATGATGAAATTTTGTCTCATTCAAATGATAATCAGTTTATATTCCTACCAAGAAGCTGAGGAAAAGATCTTTCTTGGGTGAACCCATTTTAGGACAACATTCATCAAATGATCATATTTCCCTGCTCCCTAATGACTCTGAATTAGTTTTTTTCTCCATCTGCTTGGAATTATGACACTGATGCTGATTAACTTGGGTACTCCGCACAACCTTATCCTTTACCAGGCCCTAGTGGGTTAATTTTGACACCTGTAGATTCCTATGTTTCAAGCCAAAGATGATAATCTATTACAAATCAGGGGAGTGGGCCACCACTATCATGGACCAGGGGCTGAGGACTACAACCACCAACCTGTTCAGCAGCCATGCCACGCCGCCAATGTCCTGGGAATGTGCCTGGAGGCGCATAAACAGCCTGGAGGGCTCCTGCAGCGCGGGAGCAGTTTTTCATAAATTTGAATTGCCGCCACAACTGCCACTTTCACGGACCGGGTGCTGAGGACTACAACCACCAGCCTGCTCAGCGGCCACACCATGCCACGCCACCAACATCCTGGGAACACGCCTGGAGGCATAGAAATAGACCGGAGGACTCCCGCAGCGCGGGACGCACACGGCCGTGACCGCGCCTGTCCATGGCCGAAGGAGGCTGGGTTGGGCCCACCCCCTTGGTTGGTCACTTTGCACCAGAGACAATCAACTGTAAAGTAGCAGAACAGTCTTCATATAAAGGAGCCAGGTCCCTCACGAGCCAAGTAAGAGGAAGTCCAGGACTGTGCTAAGCAGCTCGGAGACCACTTGTTGACTGTATAACATTTTTATTTGTGGATGCCCTAGATTCTCTAGAGCCCAATAGGTACTTGGGGTACCAGTTTAGTTCATCATTGAGGAGATTGTCTATGGGTCTCACAGGCCCTGCAGAGCCTGTACTAGCCCTGGAAGATTTAGTAGAAGTAACTAACACTAGCCCCCCGGTTAACGGGACGGATAGCACACTGTCTACAGAGGCAGTGGCGCAAAAGAGAGCCAAATCAGGTACAAGGGTCTTATCTCTGGCAACTGAGGGCAAGGAAAAAGGGACTTCCCAATTTATGAACAATAAGGGTTTGGAGGAACAGTGGTCACCAGTTCTTAAGAGACCACACAAAGCGAAAAAGAAAAACAAGCCTACAAGAAAAATGGAGGCACCAAAACCCCTGTTTAGCCGGACTGATTTGGAGGACTTTTGGAATACATTGAAGGGTACAATCACAAACCTGATGACCGACCTATTATCACAGCTCTGGGACAAGTTGGAAAAGGGGCTATCAGACTCCAGAGAAACACTGGGGAAAGTGGAGAATCTGCTAAAAAAAATCCCTAATGCACCGCCCCAGAGTAGGGCCCATTCACAGGTAGCGTGCCCTAGTTTGCGAGGGAAATGTGAGCCAGGAAAATATCCACCAAATTTGAACAGGTCCTGGGGGACTGGGCCCCGAAGTGGCCCGGGGGATCAGGTGATAGAGACGACTAATAGGCTTAATTCCCATATACAGGGCGAGGAAGGAAGTGGTAGGGGTCTGAGAGACAGACATTCTCCATCATGTGTGCAGGTTCCAAGAACACTTATAGAACAGGTTTGCCTATGATTGATCTCCCTCCGACCTGTTGCCCCAACACCATAGTTTTGGTGGGGATGCACAGTTTGGGAGTGGGTATGAAGGGTCCACAGATAATCTTATCGACAAAGTGCCCCACTGGCTAGGGAAATATAGTAGATTCAATATAGGGGACCATCCTCATATTCCGATGGCAAGAAGGGTCCCCTGGATTGTGAAATCAAGAAAGTCCTTCAATGGCGACATTGTGATCATTAACTTCAGATTCCCAGAACTAGCCTGCAATATATTGAGACATTTAGCTGAGTTCTCTTTTTATGCCTCAGATATTAAACCTCTCCCACTAGGGTTTTTTTTTACAGGTGAGGTTCTATTGCCAGAGGAGCCAGTAATGGTAGTAAGATAGATGGAGGTGTTCTCATTGAGGAGGGGAGGGTTGGGTGCTCAAACACTTATGCCCCTCTGTTGGATTGTAATGACCTGGATTGACAGGGGGCGGGCATGGAATACAGCCTAGAACAGTCAATAGTGATTGACCCTCAAATTCAGACACATATGCCCTCTGGGGAATGGCAGAGAGTGAGTGTAGACCTTCACATAAGTTACCCTAATCAGAATCACCAAACAGTAATCCAAGGTGACAAGATAATATCCGCCAGGTTACCCAGTTCCCAACGAGGGAGCAAGATTAATCTGATCTCCTGGAATGTGGTAGGGCTGGGCGCAAAATTCGAGGAGGAAAGATGGATTCAATCCATATCCACGTATAAGATCATTTGCCTACAAGAGACCTGGGAGGTGGAAAACATATTTTTGGGGATGGTTATAAATCATTCTTCCTCCCAGCGGAAGGATCGAGACATGGGTAAGCTAAGGGTGGTCTAATTATCTTTATTGCCCTTGATCTGTGTGGGACAGTGAAGCAACTAAACTGGAACACGACAGTGGTGTTAGATTTAAAATTGATAGTAGGTATAATGAAAAGACTCGCAATAATTCATTTCTACAATGCCAAAAGTAGGAAATTGAGTTTGTCGAGTGTGAAGGAGTTTGCCGGGTTCTTAGATCAGCTGCAGGGGGATGATTTTTCACTGAGCAATCTGATTGTGCTAGGGGATTTTAATTGTCATCTATGTCCAAACATAGGGCAAAACACTGGGGTTACTTCCGCATGCATGAAAACAGAAGAATGGCACATGGAGCACTCTGAGACAGGTCAGGAATTAAATGCTCTTCTAAACACCTATGACCTAACGTTTACGCTCCGAAAGGCAGTAACACCACCCAATAGTCTTTATCCACCCACCTATATAGGTAGGAGCTGTGCATCCACCATTGATTTTATTTTTGAGTCTTTAGCGCTGACTCATATCATAACATCTTTCAGGACTATAGAAAGTCCTTTCAGTGATCATAACCCTCTGGGGCTGGGGATGCGGACACAGTGGCTGAAAATAGCCAAAAACAGCAGAGTCGGAGGGCATTAAAGCCAACGAACCAGGGGAGGCATCTGCGATGTTCACAGGTTGATAGTAATGCCTTTAATTTATCCCTTTTCAAAGAGAGGCAACAGGAGATTCTGAAGTGCCTTGATATCTCACCATCAGAGGATGATGTACTCAGATCTTTTGACACCATAGCTAAGTCAGTGGGAACACTCCTAACTGTCCCAGTAGTCATTTCCCATTCAGATAGCCAAAGGTGGTTTGACAGGGAATGCTCCCAAGCACTGAGGACCCTTGAAGCGGCTTTGAAAGAGACCCCCATAGTAGATCTAAGGTAGCCAACTGTTGTAGCATTTATAAAAAAGTTCTAAAGGAACGAAGGTCTACCCTACAAAAACAGGCTAGGGATGAACTGGTCGAGGCCAGTGATTTGAAGGATAGTTCCTTATTTTGGAGTGTTATTAATAGATTTTGTTTCTCCGATCCTGACAAACCATCCATATGTCACCACATCACGCAGGAACAATGGAAGAGTTACTTCTAGTCAGTTTATAATTTTGGGGAGTAAGCGGATTGTAATAATACCTGGGAGCCTCTCCTATGTGACTCTTATATTAAATTTTAACTACACAAGGTAATAACACCTATAGAGGGATTGAAAAAAATACAAGTCGCCGGGCTGAGATGGGATCCCGCCAGACCTATTCAGAAGTAACATCGAGTTGTGGGCCCCGATTTTAACCAGGGTTTTGAATGCGGCGGTGACAACGGTCATGCTCCAGTCCTGGTCAACAGCCACCATCGTCCCTATTTACAAGAAGGGGGACAGGGATGATCCTAACTGCTATAGACACATTTCATTGATAGACTCGACCATTTAAGTCATGGGCGGGTCATACTCAACAGGCTAGTGGAATGGGCAGATAAAATTCAAGTTATCTTGGAGGTCCAATATGGCTTCCGAGGAGGCAAATCCACAGTGGATCAATGCCTGCACCTCTACCTAGTGATAGCTAAATACACAATCGCTAAAGCATGATCATTTACCTAGGTTTTATGGATTCCACTGCAGCGTTCGACAGGGTGAACCGTAGTAAACTATGAGCCCTGTTAGACGTCTTTGGAGTAGAGCACTCAATAACAAATGCCTTGATGTCTTTATATGCCCATACCGCAGTTGTAGTACCTTTCACTCAAGAGGGAGATCTTACCGATAGTTTTAAATGCGCAAGAGGGGTGCAACAAGGCTGTATTCTTGCCCCTTTTTTGTTTACGCTGTATATTAATGGGCTGGAATCTGCCATGATACCTCTGCATGCTGACACTCTGAAAATAGGTACTAGTTCTGCTTTATGCAGATAACGCCGTGCTCATAGCACATACCCCAAGAGCATTACAAATTATAATTGATGGATTTGTCTCCTTTATGAAGAGACCGGACTTGTCTCCCAATTATGCAAAGTCGTTCGTAATGGAAGTGGGCTGTCGTTGGAAGAGTAATACATTTTACAGGGCAGGCTCTTATAGTTTAGCCAAAGTCCCAGCTTTTAAATATCTCGGGGTTTCATTTGATGCCAAATTAAACTGAATTACCCTGAAAGAAGAGAAGGTGGTGGATTCAAAGAAATCAATGGGTGCTATAGCGAACTTTGCACATAGATTAGGTACATGGTCACCTGGGGTGATTTTTAAACTATACCAATCAATTTGCATTTCTAAAGCTGTGAATGAGAGTGAAATTTGCGTCTATAAGGGTGTGGGGGAGCTACAGACGATACATAATAAATACCTGACAAGTGTCCCTCAAGGTACCCCTGCCTATTCAGTCCACGAAAAACTTGGGGTGAGGCATAGGTCGGATTTAGTTGCAGTTAAGCCTCTGCACTGTTGGTTGAATATTTGGTCAAAGGAGGAGGCCTCCCTTAATCATGAGATAATCTTGGATTGCCTCTCATTGGAGCACGTCCTTAAAATACTGTGGCTAAGATATATTAAAGAAACACTATGTAGCCTAGGAAGAGAAGACATGTTTACAAATTTTAGATCAGTGAAGAAAGGCGATAAAAAACTAATCAATGAGCTTTTTTTTAGTGTGGATCGAGAAGAAAATTCATTGTTAAAACGACAGTTGGAGCACATGCTTTAGTGAAATCAGTGCAAGGAAGAGAACACTATCTTACTATATTAATTAGTGCTTATGATCGTTTTTTAATTACCCATTTTAGATTTAATATGTTCCATCATTTAGTGGCCTTCCCTATCGGCCTTCCCTATCGGATTCGTATCGCGAATTGAAGTTAGAGGACCCAGTGGCTGCGACAATAGGTCTCCACAGGATATTTTACATTTTGTCTTTTGCAAATATTTTACGCATCCCCGGCGACTGTATCTTAAACCATATTTAAAAGACACGGGCACTTTATTCGTGGTTACACACTTTTTAAGAGCAATGGTGAGATGCAGGAAATCTAGGAATGATTAAGCTAGAGGGGCGTTTTCTGCAAATTGCGATTTGTTTAAATAGGCTTTTAGAAAATTCAGCTAGTTCCTAGATCTATGTATAACTTAATGGCCCTGTAAGAGGAGTGCATATCGTGATGTTATTTTTGCAGTGGTGATAAAATGAATTAGTCCTTTTTATGACTTTGTTATTTTAATGTATTGCATCTTTTATGGCTGTATGCTTTGCCGAATAAAGATTGTGTTTATTATTATTATTATTATTATTATTATTATTATTATTATTATTATTATTATGCTGCCTTCATTTCCCAATTTATAGCCTATTGGATCAGGAGAGTTTAAAGAAATCAAACAGAAACAAACTTAGGGAAGAGTGACCATTTATTCCTCACAAATTAGTGCTAACACTGGATGTTGCCCTGGCTATGGTGGCCTTTTCATAAAAAATGGGAAATACCCTGAGAAAGGGATAGATAAAGTCTTTATAGTATCAGTTTTCTGGATATTTTTATCCTGTCACTCAGATAATGGAGACCACAGTGGGTGCAGCGGCATCCAAACCCCTGTTGATTCAGTGTTCCTTAGAGATTGGAGCCAAAGAGCCATATACAAGTTGGTGAATGCCAATGTGGCAATTATAACAGAATGAAGAAAGACTTTATTGATGTGAAGCAATCCAAAGTTGGCTGAAATGGCGGAGAAAGAGTTGTGTCCAGATGGTAATGGTCATTTGTTCTGTGACATTTTGTCAAGGATATCTCTTCTTATGTACAGACCTTTACTTTCCGAGGTAAAGCCCAACAAAATCTGTGTAAAGTATTTGCCTCTCATATTTCTGTAAGTGCCAGTCAAGGCAGAGCTCTCTCTCCTCGCCTCCAACAGCAGAGCTCCTTTCGTGCAACATTTTATGCCAACAGAGGGGCACACAATACTGGATTCAACAACAGAGGCGGATCAATCTCCCTCCTTCTTCAAAGAAGAGGACGCTGCAGAGGAAGATTCCATCAGTGCAGAGGACACTCACCAACAAATAATGGTAGGTCATTTATGCTTACAAGTTTTTCCCCAAGAAAGTTAGGTGGCAGACTCCCTCTCTTTTTTTAATAATTAGAAACTTATCACATTAGATAAATGGATATTACAGAAAATGTGAGCATAAGATTCAATTTTATTCTCACCTAGTTCAATTGTCTCCTTCCCATCTAATGGTTTTCACTATATTACAGACAACACTCATAACGCAAGAGGCAGTGCTTAATTTGAACCAGTGGTTTCCGGTGCTCTGCACCTAATTGTCAACACTGGTGCTTGTGACAGTCTGCCATAAGGTGGCACTGTCTGGCTAATTTAGAGATGACCACAACAACAGGTAAATATTAATTCAATACACATTAGAAACGACTATTACCTGCCGCACAAGCCATTCTTATACCTTTGTAGGCCTGAAATAATCCAAATTGTCACACTTGGAGGAGTGTGATGGTTAATAGTTGTGTTGGGACTGTCAATTGCAGTACTGGCAGGGACAATGGGTGGTGCAAACTGCAGTGGCCTCCTGATGAGAGCCCTGGCACTTTTTTTTTTTTTTTTACAAATTAGGCACTGGCAAGAGGTGAATGCTCTCTTAAGAAAAGGGACAGCAGAGATGGTTTCTATAGATATACAGGGTTTTCGCAGCAATTTAGCCTAGGCTCAAAGATCCAATGAGGATTATCATACTGTCATAAACCTCAAACTTTTAAACAACTTTTTTATGTACGGACACTTGAAGATGGAAGGGTAAATTGCGTGAGACTTTTCTTACAGAGACAAATTTGATTGGTGAAGGCGGATCTGAGAGATGTTTACCTCACACTTCCTATTCCTAGTCATCCTTCCCACAGACAATTTCTCTAATTCAGGGGGAAGAACAAGATGTATTGTTTCGATCTCGCCCTTTCACCTGTCATCAGCCCCCTGGTCTTTCACAAATCTCTTATAAACAGTAGCAGGTTTGTTAACATTTCACGGGTTTCGCATACTGATCTATCTAGGCAACATGCTAAAAATGGAAATTCTCACAACATCCTTTGTGTCTGGTCTCTCTGTGTAAATAAGTTTTGTTTTGTGATAAACTAAAAGAAGTCCATCCTAGCTCCAGCTCAGACTATTCAGTTCCTGGGGTTTATAATAGATTCTGTCAGACAGAAGAAGATGAAGCTAATAAAGAAATAAATAAAGTGCTATTCAAGATGGACAGGTTTTCCCTCCAGAGGTTATCCAGGATTGTGGAACTTTATCCACATCCATTCAGGCAGTTTTTCTAGCTCCCCGCCATTAATGGGCCTTCAACATCTGAAACCACTGTATCTTTAGAAGGGCCTCAATAGTCAGCATTAATTTCCCTTTCTCCAGATGCAAAGGAGGAGTTGGGGTGGTGGTTTGCTCTCCAAGATGGAAGCGTGGAATAGAAAATACATTTTTAGCCAGGGCTCAGACGACATGCTAGAGTCCAAAACCAGCAAGGCAGGGTGGGGGGCACATTGTGGAACCACGATTAACGCAGGAAAGAGGTCCATGGAAGAACAATAGTGTCATATAAACTACTTAGTAGTGTTTGCCAGTTCTTTTGCTGCAAAACATTTGGCCCAAACAGACTGTGCTATTGCATTCTTCTTTGCAGGACAACATATTAGCTGTCTATCACATAAAAAAATTGGGAGGGGTGAGATCCAAGAGTCTTGTGGACCTAGTCTGCGAATTCTGGCATTTTTGTCTAGACAAAGAAAAATACTCCAAGCACAATATCTTCCAGAAATGTTCAACTCAGCGACAGGCTTGGGTTCCAGATTTGTGCAAGACAGAAGTAATTAGTCTCTGAAAACCAAAGGTTTCCAGCTGAGCCATCATCCCTGGTGTCCAATTCAGAGAGACTTATATGCCTCATGACTAAATCAGAAGTTATTCTGTATCTACAACTGGAGGCCAGATCAGAAGGTGGAAGAGGTAGATGTGTTCCCTCAGTAGTAAGGAACTTTTCAGGTTATGCTTTTTCCCCTTCCTCAATGATCCTCAGGACTCTAATGCATTTCTGGGGAGATTTGGCCTTTCTTTTCTTGGCGACCCTTTTCCAACCAACACGGTGTGGTTCCCTCAACTTCTGTGGCAGCTCTCAATGAACTTCTCCAGAATGCTGCAATTTCTCTGCTACTCCTCCAGGTTCCTCAGGGCTCTGCTCATGACTTAGGGGCTTATTTACAAGCACATTGTGCCGCCGGTGCGCCACTTTTATGGTTTACGTCTGCAATACTATTGGATGTTATAAATGTTGTTTTTGTCTTACTCTCAAATAAACACATTTGAGGCACAATGTCTGGAGCTCTTCTTTTATATACTGATGCACGATTAAATGTTAAGGCAGAGTAATTGAGTATTCAGTGGTCAAATATTCACATTAATTTAGCTACAAACCTTTGTGTACAATGTTCTCAAAACTAGTACTTATTCATATCTATGTTCATCCAAATGAAGACAAAACTTTTCACAGTGAAACAAATTCTAGACATGTTACAACGGTCTTGGCAGAAGTACTTTGTCCATCCATTTATCCTTATAAATTGGGATCTTCAAGTTAATCTAACATTTCAAAATGTTGATGGGAAAATTCAGGATTTGCTATGTTTATTTTAGAATTAGCTGTCCTGTTACAGCAGGGGAATAAAGGATGAAAATAATTTGTATTTAGATTTCAATTTAAGTGCATTACATTACCTGTCAACTATGTCTGGATATCCCAATTGTGTTTGCCCATATCAGAAGGAGTTATCTTCCTGTATTAGATTATACTGTTGCCTTGTTGACGGTATTTACTCAGAACTGTTTAAAATTTGAAACAGCGATCTTTATACTCAGAACGGAAAATGGGCACATTATTTACCAAGCAGCTGCAAGAGGTTTTGGAGACTTAGATAAAGAGTGAAAATCTTATTCCTCCATTCAAACAGACTTTATTGGGTTGTGAAATGATAGATGATGTTAGCCCTACCAATGTTAGGTAGCAAAGCAACAAATGATCAGAAGAGCAGACTGTATGTGAGTTTGTTTAGATTATTCAGCAGTGATCAAAGAAGATGGCTGTCAAAGTTTGAAAAAATGAAAAGCACTGGAAATACTTACTGGTTTACAACATGTGATTCAATTACAGTTACCCATCTCGAGTGTGCATAAAACAGGCAAAGAAAGGCATGAGCGTATCCAAGAGGGAGTGTACTCACCAAGGGCTTCATCAAGTTGTGTAGTGGTAACAATTATTTTTAGTTTGTATACTTGAAGTAGTATACAGTATGTATGGAGGTTTTGATTTCTAATTGAACGTTCCACCTTCAACAGCACAGCACAGTTATGCCATGTAGTCAATTAACAAGTTATTTCTAATAGCACTTTACACCAAGTTACACCATTCACAAACTTTATCAGAGCACATCAGACAATTTCCCACTTATTTTAGGGGACCAAAACTCTTTTGGATCCTCCAGCACGTGGCAGTGTGCTGTAAACCCTTAAAAAAATTCCTTGGGCCAGAAATCAATGTAGGACCATGAGATGCTGCAAGTCAACACCACTTGAAGATGGCCACAATGAAATAAATCGATGGAAAAGAAAACGAGTTATAACATTAACAATTAGCAACAGTTTTTATTTTGACAAAAGAGTGCCATGGGCACCTTCTGCCGCTGGTTTCAATTATACAATTTGCTTAGAGAACTGCTTACTGCTCTGCCAATACCTAATTTAGGCCACTTCCCACTCAAGTAGGAGCGTTGCTTGAGGCCCTGTCAGTAGGTGGTTTAATAAAGAGGTAGGTTAGGCTTATAGCACCAGCTTTGAGGGCATTAAGTAAACAAATTATAGTAACGCAAAAGGAGAGTGATCATGCAGTCAAGAGAGTACTTGAAATAATGGTAAGAGAGTGAGAAACACTGTTGTCATCAAATATGATAAGACCACATAATGAATATATGAGTGACTCAAGAAATAAAAGTTACAATTTGTCCTTGCTCAGAGAAGCTTTAGGGATTGAAAAAGAGGTATTCATAAAAGTATCATCAAGATCATCCAAGAACTTTTCAGCTCTGTATCAGATGGAAGACAGTCGTGGAACCATTCAATAAGACTCAATATTTTAGTGGACCTGTAAAAGAAAATTCCAGGCTCCCGGCTCTCCGCCTTGATCGTAGGGCTAAGAGGGCTTTCCTAGTATTCACTGTTGCTTTCAAAAAGTATTGGGAAATGTAAATCTTGTGACCTTTCCAATTGGGATGATTAATTTTCCTCATTAGATTCAAAATTAGTTCTGCATGTTGAAATATGAGAGGTTTTCACATTCGTTTTGGCGATTCCTTTTTTGGATTGGAATTAGCTGAGACTCTGTGCACTTTCTCAAGTTCAAAATCTCTGTGAAAAGATAGGCCAGTCATTTGGGAGATTCACGACTCCAAAAATTTGAAATAAGCATATGAGTCTGAGCCCCTGGATCCTTCAGGTACACCAAAATGCATAAGTTGCCCCCTCTGTTCCTGTCCTCTAATTCTGTGACTTCTTTGCGTAATGCAAGAGAACTAAATGTGAGAGCCATGAGTTGTTTCACATATGGCGATTCTCTATCTCCTAGATTGCTGATCTGATCTGCTACTACAGCAATTCTACTATTGATCTTTTTAACCTTATTTTTAATCATCATGATATCTGTTTGCACAGTGTCTGCTTTTTTCCTGTAGAAATAGCCAGTTTGTGTCACAGAGTTTCTTAAGTATCGCCTCAATTGCTGAAGTTGATTCAGATTTGGGCTTTAAGGTTTAATCAGGAATGAGAGGACTTGACTTCGGTCTTATTGTGCTAATTTATGTTCTTTTAAGTCTTTCTCAGCGGTTTTGTTAGTCACACCAGTGATGTAGTTGTACATATGCGTCTAGGCTGTTGTTGGAATGACCAGGAGACGAAGGAGTGCTACCAATAGACCTAGAATATAAAAGTCTCAGTTCAGAGAGTACAATGACACTTTTCAATGTAGACAACCTTTAACGAAGGTAAGTGAGAATCAAGCACTTGTGGTATTGAAATACCAACCAGTTGTATTTGGTAGGAAATCACAGCCCAACATGAGAAGGAGGTAGCCCAAAGGATCCAGAGGGCTGTGAACTGGCTATATTAGGGGTACAACTCCACATAACTTAAAGGTCTCACCCACTGGTGGAAGACAACAAAGCGAAACACAGAGTTAGGAATGTCACTGTGCAGGAATAGGAGCTTTGGATTATATATGATGGGATATGTAGTCCCATTTAAACCAGAAGTAGCCCAAAGTCATAGGCTCATGAATAACCAGCCAAATGACCTCTTTCAACAACAAGCAGAGCTCCAGGCATTATAACAAGCCCTCTTACGAGTATTAGGTGTAGAGACTCATATTCATATGTCCCATCATTACATGCTGTATAGTGGATTGTGTAGCCTAAAATAGCCCAAGAGTAGCCCAAACTCGAGTAGCTCCCAAGTGCCCTAAGTTGATTCTTTTCTTTCAAGCATGCCAGAATACTTATAGAAAAGCAACCTTTTTTAAGGATAAATAGATATGCAATGTGGCTTTTTCGCCTTCTTGGAATGAAAAAAATTGAGTCTTATCTTTACTCGCCAAAAAATCCAATATCTTTATAATAAATAGGAAATTTGACAAAGAAGGTAGAGGGACTATCTCGAAATAAGTAAAGAGAGGAAATCCTTTAATGTCATTAATGTTTATGCTCCAAATGGGGATCAACAAGGTTTTTGGGAAGACCTTTCCTCGAATATTGCGTTTATATCTGATGATACTCTGATACTTTGCAGAGAAGATTTTAATCTCTCTGTTGATTCTATGATTGGCAGACCCTCCTAATGTACCTTTAGGCCTCCTGAGGCTCACAGAGCCATGTACATTTATGCTCAAGGTTTAATTTAATTGATGCATGGATACCTCAACATCCAGACACACTAGACTTTACATTTGTCACTCCCCAACACTCTTCCCCCTCCAGAATTGACTACTTTCTGATTTATGTTCTTCATACTCAACACATTAACTTAATCAGTATCGAGTCCAGGCTTGTCGCAGGCCATTCCTGTATCATCCTATTGTTTATATGGGGAGCGCCGTCTACCAAATGTGATCTCTGGAGACTGAATGATGAGATCATTACAAATAGCGAACATAAGGCAAAAACAAAAAAGTATCCACATGTGTGAAACTAATAGAGGGCAAAACGTTGCCTGCATATTTACATTTTAAGGAAAATAAGTCCTAGAGTATGAGAGATTTGGAGGGTACAATTCACACACAGTCTGAATGTATAGCAGATACTTTTAAAAACTTCTGCATAAACCTCTACAATGATAATAAAAGATTTGACGCTGAACAATGTACTGAATTCCAAAATAGACTAGTACTACCAACTATCACTGATGAGGAGAGGGAGTATTGTCACACACCTTTCCTATGAGTAAATTTGGTCAGTTATAAAACAACTAAAAACCTCAAATGTACTGGGTCCCGAGAGAAACACTGCATGCTTTTTATAAACTTTTTGGGTATTATCTGGATGCCCGTCTGTTAGACTACCATTCATTCTCCTCCTCAGGTGAAATTACTGTTACTCCCCCTGAAGTGGTTATTGCCATCTTCCCAAAAGAAGGAAAGATACCTAGAAAAATTATTTCTGAAATTAATTCACCCCACTCAAGTGGGATTCGTGAAAAATGGGCTCTCTATCGACAACACTAGACTATTTTGCCACATTCTTGAGAAGCTTTTGATGCCAAAAATGCATTTGACTAAGTTTCTTGGCCCTTTCTCAAAGCTATTACAAAATTTTACCTATGGGAAAATGTTATCAAAATAGTGATGTCTCTATATTCCTATCCTAGAGCAAGACCGAGACTTAATGGCTCTATCAGGGATTATTTTGATCTAAAATAGCGTACCAGAGAAGGTGCCTGCTCTCGCCATCACTTTGGCTTTTAGTCATTGAACTCCTTCTACAAGCCATAAGAGATAACAACAGGATCGTTGGGGTTCAATCCGGTACCCATATGGTTAAAGCAGCTGCATAAGAAGATGACATAATAATTTTCACTGAGCATGCTGAATCACCACCCAGGCCTTGTCCTAAAATATTGACTCTGATTCGTGGGTATTAGGGTCTACGTTGAATATAGATAAATCTGAAGTGATGGTGTTGAACCTGCTAGGAGGTAAAATATTATAGGTTCCTCTGGCCTATATTGGCAAACTAAATTTATGAAGTAGCTTGGTATTGAATTTAATGATGATCTAAAATAATCCCTTAAACACGATGAAGACATTTTGCTACTGAAAGCTTCAAAGATCATAGAAAGCTGGTCCCCAAATTTGTTATCTTGGTGGGGTGAATCGAAACTCCCATGATTAACTATTTGATCTCTATGATTCAGATTCCGCTTTCAAAATATTTCTTTGATAAATTAGACAATTTTTAACATATGTATTTGGAAAAACAAAAATGATGATTGCCCAAAATGTTAGGAGTTGTTATACTAGCGGACTTCTCACTAAATCACAAACAGAGTTCTAAATGGCTACACCTATTGGATCAATACAAACCAATATGGTTGGAAGTAGAATGACAGATTTTTAAAAACTCCAACTTAATTTCCTTTCCAACTTCCTCTAATTTGCATCCTCTGCATTCTGCAGACATATTTCAGCAGTCAAATAAAATAATTCTAGCTATTGACTCAAATTCAGTCACAAAGCTTAAAAACTCTATTTGGCTTCCATTTGGAATAACAATTGTATTAAACTAGAGCGTTCATGTATTTTCTGGCCGAGTTGGACGCTAGGTGGTACATTTACCCTGAACCAATTTGGCACCCAGCATTCTTTAGAGACCTTTGCAAATTTACAATCTAAATACCATTCACACAACTAAGAATTTTAAGGACAACCATTACCAAACTTAACATCTCATTTCCTACTCCTTCTACTTTGGACAGGATAGCCTTATACTGTTGCAGTCTTCATTTTGCTTCCAGGGTTTACTCCCTCCTTCTCCCCAAGCCTCCAAGTTAATGATACCGATCTAATCCAAATGGGAACGAGACTCTGATTTCACTAATACATCTCTTAATTGGCAAGACACTTGGTCTTCGAGTTTTAAATTCAAAATCACACATTCCTTATCTTCCAACAAAATTTTCACTTTCTACACAAGTAGGAGAGTAGGATCTGCACCGTATTTTTCTGATGTTTACACTGGTTTCTGGCTATAGTCTGGCTGGGACCCTGCTAATCAGGGCCCCAGCCTCTCGGTTCTCTCTAAACAACTTGGAGTGCATATTAGATGCACTAGTGATTGGATACTGTGGTACCTTATGAGCCCCTAGTATATGGTACCTTAGGTACCAAGGGCATAGGCACTTCACAGGCCTACCAGGGGCTGAAGCATGTATTATGCCACCCCTGGGAAGCAGACTAAATCTGACACCACAGGCCTGCTTCTGCAGCCTGGGTGAGGTAGTGTTAGCACTCCTCACTGAGGTATAGGTACACTATATCTCTACCTGCACACACATATAAACCTATCAGTCACCCCTGAGGCAGGCCCTATCAATCCTGAGGGCAGGGTGCTTGGTTTCCATGTGAGGGGGTGCCTCTGCCTGAGCAGGGTCCCTCTGCAGCTCTCAGAGTCCATTCTCTGTGGCTGTTTGTGGATGTGGTTAAACCATATACTCTTAAGTGCATTATAACCTAGCGGTAAATGCTAACTTTGGAATGGCTGCATCAAAACATTTCGTGTTTGGTGTCAAACGCTTTGGAATCATACACCCACACCAGTAACTGGTGTGGGAGTATGATCCCACCCTTCCAGAGGGATAGACATGTACCCACTGTGGAAACACGGTAGAATCCTGAAGAGCCCTGGCATCACAAATGGATGCCACCAGTCACAGACACTGGGCTGCCCTCCTGCTGCTGACCGAAACTCGCAGTGGAAGAGGCCCCACAATAGGCATCCTGTCACAGGGAGGTGTGGTCACCTCCCAGACAGAATTTAGTGTATTGGGGCTGGGTGGGTGCACTCTTAGAGTGCTTTGAAATCCTGCACTGGGGGAGAAGTAGGCTCCTCTGTGCATATGCCAGCTCAAACCAGTTCAGGGGCTACCTGCCCCTGCTCTGGCACGAAACTGGACACAGGGAAGTGGGTGTAGCCACCCACTCCCCTGACCCTCCCATAGGTGGGGTTATAGAGCTAGTCCCTCCTTTACTTCTAGTATAAGTTAGGGAACCCTTGCCAATGCAAACTAGATATCCCTGGACGACGCTCTGAAGAAGAATGCTGGGCCTTCGACGTTCCACTACCTCTGGAAGACTGAAGAATCTCCCTTGGAGTCAAGGAGTGAGTCCCCTGCTTGGCAGGCACCAAGGCACCAAAAGTTTGCATCAACGGTCGCAAATGTTCCCGCTCCCGCCACAGTTCGAAGTCCCTGCATCCTAGGAAGAGGATTTCCTGACTTCTCCAAGGCCATCATGAGTCCCCAGCGACGCTGAGGCAAGTGGACCCCATGAGTGATGAGGAACCGCAATCCCTGGGTACCGTGCACTATTTTCGAGTACAACCCCTTCATGACGTTCTATGAACTTGTGCTTTGGGCCACATGTGGTCCAAGCCTCCAGCAGGATTTCCACTGAAGATCAGAGGCCTACCCTGTCCCGAGTGACCTTGGGCCCCCGTTGAGTGAATCCTCCTGAGGCGTCTTTGCGATCCCTTGCTGGTTGACTTGTGGGTCCCCTGTAAGTGACTTGCTTGTAGACTCTCTCGAAGTATCCTAAAACTTTAAAATTCCAACCGCGACTTGCTCCATTGAAGTCAATTCGGATCCGTGGCTGTGTTCTCACACTGCATGCGTCTCCCGTGGGTCCTTTACTTACCTACCTTGGATGGATTAGTGAGGCCCCAGCACTTCTGCAGACCCTAGGCCTTGTCCCCTCTCTAGTCGTTGTTTCTAAGTCTCTTTTTTAGTATGTGGTCTGGTACGCCTCTAGGGCCCAAGCCATATTTGTGCTTAATTTATTGTGAAACGTTGATTTGTGCATATGTTCCTGACTTCTAATCTCATAAAGAGATTAGTAGAGTGTGTCTAGTAATAAATACATATATATTTGATATATATACCTGTGTGGTGTCCTTTCATTTAGTAATTCAAGAGATTATAAGGTAAAACAAGTTGCTTTACATTCCTCCAAGACTTAGCCTGAAGGCTGCTCTCCACAGCTACCACTAGGATAGCTTTCTTTAAAAGGTTGTCTTAAACCTAACTACCATAAGAGTCGAATTGTACTGGTGCAAGGTGTCCACTTTAACTAGTGAACAGCATATACCAGGCCAACATCTCACATTGTTGGGCAGCGTGTGGGATTCCAGCTTGCCATTGTTTTACCAGAAAATCTCTATTTGAATTACTAACTGAAAACCACTATAGGAACTCAAGGTACATATGAAAAGTCAAGCTTAGTATCAATAAGTTCTACTGAACTTAGAGCTGTGTGCCAAGGGATAGCACACCCTTTCCACAGCTCAAGCTAGGATCAGTAGGCCACAAACTAGTGTAGGTAGTACAATACTGCACAACACTAGAATGTTCTTAAGGGTTGGAACCAGTGGGTCCACCCAGCCTCAGTATAAGGACATGAATTTCTTTGACATGAAAGCCATGTGTGCTGCAAGGCACCTGAGGATAGGACAGAGTCCCTCCACACTACACCTGATAGATCTGCTGACAGCAGATGATCTTAGATTAGCTCTAGGAGCTAATGGGTCTGAATCAGGGGGTGGGTCAATTACAGTGTCTGGGTCAGATGATGAAAATCAGGATGACCTGGACTCTGTGGTTGAAGGGCTAGACCCACAAGGGTCTGAAAAGGGCAGAGGAATTCTCCCTAAGAGAACTGACAGAGTGGAAGAAAGGCCTAGGTCCCCTTCAAGGGAATCTGACCACTCCTATCACTCTGGCAGAGAATCTGTCCAGCAGAGGAACTCCTACCTTCCTACAAGGGAGACCTCCTCTGAGAGAATGTACAAACTGCTGCAGTATAAGGAAGCAAGATTTGCCCTCAAAGCCAAGCAGTTGGCATTAGATAGAGAAGCCTTTGAGCTCCAGAGAGCTTCTAGAAGAGAGGGGTTAGAACCCTCTGGTGGCAGCAACAGTGTCCCTAGAGGTAGAGAATATATTCTAGACCATAGGAACCTGTCCAAGGTTGTTCCTCCCTACCAGAGTGGGGATGATATCCACAAGTGGATAACTGCTATGGAAAGGGCCTGTAGAGTACAACAGGTCCCCCAAAAGCAGTGGGCAGCAATCTTGTAGCTCTCCTTTTCAGATAAAGGCAGAGACAAGCTCCTCACTGTTAGAGAAGAGGATGCTGATGACTATGAAGTCCTAAAGAGTGCACTGATAGATGGGTTTGGCTTAACCACTGAGCAATACAGGTTGAAGTTCAGAGACACCCAGAAAGCACAGACTCAGGACTGGACTGACTTTGTAGATTGTGCAACCAAGGCTCTGGAGGGTTGGCTGGTCGGTAGTAGAGTTACTGATTTTAAGGGATTGTATAATCTTAGGATGAGAGAACAGATCCTTAATAATTGCCTCTGATCTGACCTCTCCCCAAGAATTGGGAAAGAAGGCAGACAAATGGGTCTGAACCAGGGTGAGGCAGAAAACCCAGATCCAAGGGGGTGACACTAAGAAGCAGGATTCTAAGGGCTCTGAGAAAGGTGGGGATAAGTCAAAACACCAGAAGTCTTCACAAGTGCCCCAAAAATCTGCATCTGGTGGGGATTCACAGTCCAACAAGGGAAAAGGCCAAAAGAAACCCTGGTGCAAATTCTGTAAACAGAAAGGGCACTGGACTTCTGACTGTAACAAGTCCAAAGACCAAACCACCACCACGCCTGCCCCTAAGGCAACTGTTCCCCCTAGTTCAGCTACTGGTGGAGGTGGTACTCAGAATAAGAGTGTAGCAGGGTTGACCCTGGGTTCTGAAGTGGACTCTGGCCTAGTCAGAGTACCCACTCAGGCATTGCTGATTTGTGATGGAGACATTGATATGTCCTTCCTAGTGAGCCCCAGTAATCTGGACAAATACAAACAGCAGCCTGTAATAAATGGCAAACAGGCTTTGGCATTCAGGGACACAGGTTCTAGTGTCACCATGGTGGCAGAGGATCTTGTGGACCCTGGGCAGATCATCCTGGGTGAAATGTACCAGGTTACCAATGCAAGCAATGTCAGGACCAACCATAGTTTGGCAGTTGTGAATTTCTCCTGGGGAGGGGTAACTGGCCTCAAGAAAGTAGTAGTCAGTGCAGACCTCCCTGTCGAATGTCTATTGGGCAATGATCTAGAGACTTCAGCCTGAAGTAGAGTTATGGACTCATGCTGAGGTGTTGGGCATACCTGCAGAGGTATTTGCTGTGACCAGGTCACAGGCCAAAATGCATCAAACTGAACCAGCTCTGGATCCTGAAACTATGGACCAGGTGCTACCCAAGAAGAGGAGCAGTAGGGTTAAGGCAGTGCCTTCCCCTCTGTCTCAGATCCCAGATTCACCTCTTGAGGGAGGAGAAGCAGATCCTGAAGAAGGAACTGCCCCAGAGGGACTTGAGCCTGATCAGGTTGAGTTCTTGGGGGCAGGGGGACCTTCCAGGGAAGATCTGAGTAAGGAGCAACAGTGCTGCCCCTCTCTTGAACCCCTCAGACAGCAGGCTGCTGCTGAGGCTGCTGGGAGAGTTAGTGGATCCCATAAAGTTTATTGGGATGAGGGACTCCTATATTCTGAGGCTAGAGATCCAACCCCTGGAGCCACCAGGAGGTTGGTAATACCTCAGTAGTTTAGGGGGTTTCTCTTGACCTCAGCACAACACATCCCTTTAGCAGGACACGTGGGCTAAAACAAGACCTGGGACAAGCTTGTTCCACATTTTCATTGGCCACATATGTCAGAGGACACCAAGGAGTTTTGTTGCTCCTGTGTCACTTGCCAAGCCAGTGGCAAGTCAGGTGGCAAAACAAAGGCCCCCCTGTTACCACTACCTGTGGTGGGGGTACCCTTTGAAAGGGTAGGGATTGACATTGTTGGTCCCCTTGACCCTCAAACTACATCTGGGCACAGATTTATCCTGGTGGTAGTGGATCATGCCACCAGGCACCCAGAGGCAATTCCCCTGAGGACCACCACAGCCCCTGTGGTGGCAAGAGCCCTCATTTGAGTTTTCTCCAGAGTGGGTTTCCCAAAGGAGGTTATATCTGACAGAGGTACCAACTTCATGTCAGGATATCTTAAAGCAATGTGGAAGGAGTGTGGTGTAACTTATAGATTCACTACTCCCTATCACCCACAATGCAATGGGTTAGTTGAACGTTTCAACAAAACCCTAAAGGGAATGATTAAAGGCCTCCCAGAAAAGCTTAGGCGAAAATGGGACCTTTTACTTCCCTGCCTTCTGATGGCATACAGAGAGGTTCCACAGAAGGGGGTTGGTTACAGACCATTTGAACTTCTGTTTGGGCATCCTGTAAGAGGTCCATTATGTTTGGTGAAGGAGGGTTGTGAGTTACCTCTCAAACCCCCTAAACAGGATGTGATGGACTATGTACTTGGTATCCGCTCCAGGATGGCCGAATACATGAAGAAGGCAACTAAAAACCTGGAGGCCAGCCAAGAATTACAAAAAACTTGGCATGACCAAAAGGCTGTGCTGACTGTGTACCAGCAAGGACACAAAGTGTGGGTGTTGGAGTCTGTGACTCCAGCAGCCATACAGGACAAATGGAGTGGCCCCCATACCATTATTGAGCAAAAGGGTGAAGTTGCCTATTTGGTGAATCTTGGAACTCCCAGGAGCCCCCTTAGGGTGCTCCATGTCAACAGATTGAAACCATATGTTGACAGGGCTGACATGGGCTTGCTCATGGCAACTGATGAGGAACAGGAGGAGGAGAGTGACCCTCTCCCTGACCTGCTCTCACAGAACCCTGATGATGGGTCAGTAGATGGTGTTGCTTTGGCAAGCAGCCTCACTGACCATCAGCAAACTTAATGCAGACAAGTTCTGCAGGAGTACAGACATATGTTTAGCCTGACCCCTAGTCAGACTTCCTGGTGCACCCATGAGGTGGATACTGGAGACAGTCTGACTGTCAAGAGTAAAATCTACAGGCAACCTGACCATGTCAGGGACCGTATCAGGACTGAAGTCCAGAAAATGTTGGAGTTAGGTGTGATTGAGCCTTCAGATAGCCCTTGGGCTAGCCCAGTAGTCCTAGTACCCAAACCTCATACCCAGGGTGGTAAGAAAGAAATGAGGTTTTGTGTAGACTACAGAGGCCTCAATGCAGTCACCGAGACTGATGCCTATCCCATACCAAGGGCAGATGAACTGATTGATACTTTGGCCTCAGCCAAGTATCTGAGTACATTTGACCTGACAGCTGGCTACTGGCAGATCAGGTTAGCTGATCATGCAAAAGCCAAAACAGCATTTTCAACCCCTGGTGGGCACTACCACTTTGAGGTGATGCCCTTTGGATTGAAAAATGCACCTGCCACTTTTCAGAGGTTGGTGAACAAAGATCTGGCAGGGATGGGAACATATTGCTCAGCTTATCTAGATGATATTGCTGTCTTTAGTTCCTCCTGGCAGGATCACCTGGTCCACCTCAGAAATGGTTTGGAGGCCCTGCAGAAAGCAGGCCTCACTATCAAGGCCACTAAGTGCCAGATAGGTTGTGTACCTGGGCCACCTTGTAGGTGGGGGCCAGGTTCAGCCTTTACAGAGCAAAATCCAAACCATCATGGAATGGTTTGCTCCAACCACCTAGACACATGTGAGACCCTTCTTAGGCCTGACTGGGTACTATAGGAGGTTTGTGAAGGGATATGGATCTATAGTGACCCCCTTGAATGATCTTACCTCAAAGAAAATGCCAAAAAAGGTTCAGTGGACAGCTAGCTGTCAGAAGGCATTTGAAGACCTAAAGTAGGCCATGTGCACTGCCCCCATCTTACAGAGTCCAGACTACACCAAAAGGTTCATTGTCCAAACAGATGCTTCTGAGCTGGGTGTGGGAGCTGTACTGTCTCAACTGAATGATGAAGGTAAAGACCAGCCAGTAGCTTTTATTAGCAGAAGGCTGACCCCTAGAGAGAAACTTCTCACAACACAGAACGTTTTGGGCAACACAATATGAAGTTAAAAGATGATCTGTTATGCTTGAATTGTCATTTCACAACTGGAGACCTCACACACGTTTTTCTATTATCATCTACTCAGGCAATTCTGGTTACAAATCTTTAGTTTTATTGAGTGTCTCCTACAAATCTAAACTACCTTCTGTTTCTCATACCTTGTTCTGGGCCCTCATGATGCACAACTGACATGCCCGAATGATAAATATCTTCTCAACCTCTTTCTTACAAATGGTTGTAAAACCGTACTCAGTAATTGGAAAGGTTTAAACAAGATCTCCTTTCAAGCCATTACCAGCTCCTAGATACCCTCACAAGTAAGAAGTAGCACTCTACAAATCCACTGATTGATTGATTGAAGGAACTCTCAATATTCATGATAGAAGAAGATAATATCACACTCCAACAATCTCCTTGGAGACACTGCACCAGACCGATTTGGGAAAAATGTGATTCTTATCTTAATCAAGTCAAGCTTCTATAAATACTAGATATTCTTTTAATAATCTTGTTTGTTTAGTGAATACTGCTCAACCTAATTACATCACCCCAAAACATGTCCTCCCCTACTTCTCTCCTTTTTTCCTTGTTTTTGTTATAATTTTTTGTTTACATTTCTCTGTGTTTCTTTTCTAGGTTATTTTTTAACTGTTTATCCAACTGCAATATCGATGCCTAAATATGTTTGGCCTTCGAGGTTTCTTAACCGTTGTATGACTTTATTGTGCATTTTCTAAAATCAATCAGGTATTTGGAAATTAAAAAGAGGTAGGTTTGGCACCTTTAGCATGAGTGGAACCTGACCCAGCCAGGATGACAGGTGTTGTTATTTCTCCTTCTCCCCTTTTGTCACAGACAAACTAACTGACTTTTTTCCTGGCTATCAGTAAATAATAGCTTGACCATTTCAAGGTCTTATCCACGTTTCACCTTGCTTTTACTCATGACCGAGGCGAATCAGAAGTAACTGAACAAAGCGACTTGATTTTTTTAATGTAGTTTCATGAGTTATGCTTGCAGCCGTTTCACCAACAGGCCAGGCAGTCTGTTTTTCCCAGTCAAACTGCGGCTGCTAGTAGTCACCTATTTCACCAGCAAAAAGCAAAAACATACATTGGTGGCAGTGTGCGAGTAGCAAACCACGATTAGAAAGCATTTAAGCAGGGATGTTGTGTGAGTATGGCTATCCTTTTGTTTTCCCTGAAAATGGTGCAATTCCCAATTTTTAATTGGAGAACTAAATAAACACAAGCCTCTAGCATCAAGAAAGGTTTTCCCGCATTTTAACATGTAGGGTACTATAGTTTTATAGCACTAGCATCCTTGAGAAGCACTGCTGCTGCACCTAAATACTATTGTGTCAAACATCCTGCATTTACATGAGAAGAACCTTTAACACAACTCTGGCTAAGCACCTCAACAGGGACATTTTCAATGCCCAGTCGTTACAACTTTTAGCTCTTTTGCCGTATCTCTGCCTCTACAACCCCTGTTCCTGGTATACAGAACACTCAGTGGAGTTTCACAAACTGCCCTTTATAGTATGTTTAGTAATACTATATTAGTAGTACTTATGTACTACAAAATGCTTTTCATAAACCTAAATGCAGAGAGACCTCTGCCTCTCCTATCATTCTATGCAGACTTCTCTGCTCTGGTTGCAGAGAACTCCACACCCTAGATTTATGTTTCAATCGTAAATGTTGGACAAACTGGGGGGAGCGGCAGGAAAATGGGAAATACTATCAAATGAGAGGAGATTACGGAGGGATAAGAATGGGTTTAGGGAGGGACAGGCAAATACAAACCCAATCTATGCTTTGAAAGTTACTACAGCCTAAAACATAGCCACTCACAAGTACTGCAACACACACCCATAGAATATAATGGAGGCAGAGACTTTAAATAACTCCCCCAAGCGAATATTGTTAAATAGAAAATATTTTCACTATTTAATTTTCTATACATTTTTTAAATGCTAAAAGTTATATTCACTATAATTGTTTTTTTAATTAAATACATTTTTACATTTTAAAATATTTTAAACCTCCAAAGTTTTAATAAAAATGTAAATTAAATAATTACATAATAAATAAACAAATGACAATAAGGGTGAGTTTTTAAAACAATATTTTAAATAATAATTAATGTAATTAATATATTTTATTAATGTGATTAGTTAATAAACATTTAACTTGATGAGGTAATGTGCAGTAAGATTTCTGATTTTAGTTTTAGGTAATAATTGTTTTAGGTAATTTCATGTTTTTAGTTTATGTTCAAATATATATATATATTAATAATTATTACGCTTTCTCAATTTTTTCCATACATTACCATAGGGAGATCTTTGGCCCTTTAGTAGAGACCTCTTCTTATGTGTGAAAAGTTACTAATAGTATCTTTACACTTGCAAATTCTGTTTAAGCCGGCTTCGCCCCATTTCAAATGTGGGAGACTTGTAGTTTTTCACGTAGTAGTAAATTTACACTCAGAAATGGTTAATAGCAATAAAGTGTAAAGTTACCATTATATGCAGTAGTAAGCTTATAAGTGAATTATTCTACATGTTTGAATATATTTTTGTGAATAGGCCCCTCAGACTTTACATTATTGACAACCTTTCATAGCTTTGTCAGTGCAACTCATACCTAGCATTCCCTACCAACTGCGGCCTGAGAAGCCTGAAGAGGTTTGCACTCTGATCAAGAGATGAGCAGAGTTAACCCAGAGGCCAGTATTTTTTTTACAAAGTGACTGGTTTTGAGATGCTGCAGCACGAAATCAATCCTGGCAGGGGCAGAAACACTGTCTTATGCCCAATCTCTTCCTGCCATACTCTCACGATCTCTCTTCAAAAACAACAGAACAACAAAGAGCAATAGAGAAGTGGAGGCTTAGGGGACAATTACGAGTCTGACCGCCAGACTCGTGTGGGTGCAGCGGTGGCGGTCCAGCCACCGCTGGTCCAACCGCATCATTACGAGTTGGGTGGTCCGACCGCCCTGGGACCGCCGCCAGGAAACTGCCATTCCCTGGAGGTGGTGGTCATAGGCCCCAATATGTTTTGCAGAACTGCCGCGGTCCCGCCAAGCATATTAAGCGTTTCCTCTCCGATGCCAGTGACATGGAGGTGCCTCCTCTATGTCAACCCTGGTGGAGCGGAAACAAAGGGGGCCCCCTGTGCCTCCTCAGCTTGTACATGCACACAGGGGGGCATAACATGCACAACAGTTCGTGCATAGCATGCATAGCATGAACTTTTCAGCCGATGCTGTGCTGGAACACTGTGAGGCATTCCCATTGTGGTGCCTTTTTCAAAGGCAGTGTGGGCTTTGAAAGAGGCACTGCTGTGGGAATGGCACACCGCCCACCCGCCAGACTACAAATAACTTGTAATTTGGTGGGCGGCTGCGAATCTCGGAAGTGTGGGGGCGCGTCCGTAAAGTGCTGCCCGCCCTCGCACCGCCGAAACTCATAATCAGCTCGTTAGTGTATGTGCAAACATTTCAGATACACAAAGCCAGCTTAAAGATGCCATGAGCCTGTATCACAAGCTTTAGACTATCTCTAATCTGAGGAAAAGCAAATATGATTGCCCTAATAGTGGCAGAAGCAATTGGTAAAGGCACTGTAGTTGACTTTGAAACCTGCTGAACCCCTTTTCTCCAGAGTCAACACTGCTACATAGTCATACTAATGGCAAACTGTACGCTATATCAATGCCAATAACATCAGACTTGATAATGAATTTATAGAACTGATCTTCACATTAAAGAAATTGCCCACATTTTCACAAATCACTCAAATAATATGTGCACTTGATAGGTTTATGCTTTTATTATTTGTTTGCATTTGACTACATTTGATCAGTAACTCGTCTTGAATGTTCTAATTTTGTGATTCGTTTTTGTTTATCAGAAGAGACAAAGCTTGGAGGGATCTGATACATAACCAAGTCCAACAATTTTTACACAGGTTTGTGGCACTTAAACCACAGTTTTGTGCAGGAGAAAAAAACAGGTCACAACACGAAAGATTTAATCATCTCCCCTGTGGTTATCCATAAAATATTCTACACTTTATCCTGAGAAATTTTTCTGCTGTACTATTGGTAACCAATAGTAGACCTCCTCCCACCCTCAAGGCTAAAGCTTGGGTGGAGTTTCTTTTGCCTGCAGATGCTCATTTATCCATTCCAGAAACTTACTGACTTTGGTATAAACTCCAAAGCTATCCAGTCTCCCACAGCCCTCTCCCCAGCTCACAATCCCCACCAGGAACCAAGTGTCCCGGAATTTTGTGACCATCGGACCTCCGCTGTCTCCCTTGCAGGAATCATGCCTATCTCCCAGTTTCCCAGCACATATCATGCTGTCCGAAAGGGCACTATGCATAGCCTGCATGCATTCATTGCGCGGGGCCACAGGGATCTCAATATAGTTTAGCACAGATGAGCGGTTCATGGCGGTCTCATCCTGGTTCCCCCAGCCAGTCACCATCATTTCTCTGCCATCAACCATCAGCTCCTTCTCAGCCAACTCCTTGCTGGGCAGACAGATGGGCAGCACAAACTTGTTGAAGCTAGCAGGCTTAGTCAGATGGAGAAGAGCAATGTCATTATTAGAGTCCACTTTGCTGTAGTTTTTGTGGCTGATGACCTGGTCAACTGGAATTTGTTGCTCTGTGTTCTCCATCCACCGACGGTCGTATTCACCTAAAGAAAGAACAAGATAATGCTTGAGAATCTCTCTACCGATGCTAAGTTCATCACACAACACCAACCAGACAGAGCCACAGATCAATGCAATGCACAGAAAGTGCAACTCTGCACAGTATTATCACTAGGCAATGCACTCAACGTGATTTGGCAAGATACTACTATCCACCCCAAACCTCTGTCATCCCATCTTCCTTACAGATATGTTTCAGTGTTCATGCCTGGGCTATGTGAGTACAGCAGTGGCAATGACGGTTGATTACAAGGTGCATTGTGTTTGAAGATCCTCGTGGGATAATAACTTTGTACTTCTTCCAAGAAAAAAGGAGATGAAAATGGTCATACAGTAACAGATTTCTCGATAAGGGGCGGGGAGATCCACTGGGGATTGATTGGCTGACTTTAAGTGCACTGTGTGGAATTTCCCAGTAATTGGGGACTTGACAGCGTTCTAAAAAGTGAGAGAGGCACTGCTTGAAGGACAGCAGTGTGGGGCCACTGGCCTGTCAAGCTAGCATGTGCATTGAAGAATAGAGGTTTTACACAAAACTAACCACACAGTACAAAAAATCAACATCAACAAAGTTACTCCTAGGAGGAGTACTCTAATATTAAAACAATAACAAATCACATAAAATTAAGCAAGTACACAACAGTGAAGAACCAAAAAAATGAATAAGGAGGGTACAAAAAGAATTCCAGCAACACAGACAAACCTATTTCACACATGTTTACACAAATATATGATTTTAAAAAAAATGCTACACAAAAAAGTGCATGAAAATATTTTCATTAATCAAGTAAAACAAATTGTAGATGAAATGCCATTGTTGGGTCCCAATGACAGCAACCTAAGCGAGTCATAAAAGGATGAGGTAGAATAGATTTTGAAAAAGTTGTAGACCAAACAACGGTACAAATTTCGTCTTCTCAGTCCCTTCAGTTGTATAACGGGACTGTCGTGAGGACTGTGTGAGCCAAGCACTCTATTAAAAAAAGGAGATATCACAATAATCGTGTGAACCACTTAACATATCTCAAATAATGTACATTTTCAATCACGAGTCAACAGTACGCAGAGCACTAAAGAGAGCCTGGTATAATAACCAAGATTTATTCTTTGAAGCAAAATGAAAGAACCTTTGTCAAGGCATATGTATGTAACAATGTGTGGTAAGATGAGTAATGATCTGACAAATATCTTCAAAAGGCACTGGCACCTTTTGAACTCTGGTGATTTTTACATTGTAGAACCTTTATTTGCCTTTAAGAGGTCCCCTAATATTTGTGATAAACTGGTGAAGGCATATTCTGAACCTAAAAACAGTTCCTTGTGGCAGAATGCTGGAGGCAAGTCAAGAGAGTGGGACACTTAAATGTGGCCACTGCTCTGCAGGTAAGACATCTGGAACTCTAAATAAAATTATTGCTAAATGGAATCTTGCAAGCTTTTCATCAAGCTACTTCCAAAATGTGGTATACTGCATTGAATGCTCTTGGGGGCTCCATTATATTTGTAAGCGGCCACAAGTGGTGAGGGCTTGAACTTTGCACTATCTGTCTCAAATCCGAAATAAGGTGATTGAGTTACTGGTTGAACACTTTGTGAAAAAAACAGCTCAGAGAAATGGATATGTGTTGGTATGTTAATGATGTAGTAAAACCCTCAACACATTGGATAAATGTGAATAAAGTATTTGCATTGAAAGAAAACCAATGGATTTGGAAATTGAATACAGTGCAGAGTGGTTTAAATTTAGCTGTGGAACGGTACACCCTAGAAATTCTTTGATTATCTTTATGTCGAATAAGGCATGTTATCTCAAACATTTTTTTTTACGTCTTGAGGAATACTTTTCCATAAGTTACCAATTTGCAGTTTTTGGCTATCCAATTTTTCGTTATTGTTATATTTATCTATCTATATGTGTCTTCTGCTAGGAGTACATATCAGTATAGTGCAATTTTGACATCTGCACTTGGACTGGTATGAAGCATTGGCGTTTTTAGTTTCACAGCTTTAGTGTTTGTAGTCATCAGTGCATATCATGAGAGTCATAGATCGATTTACAATAACTGGGCATTCCGTATTGTAGTTATCATAATACATTGTTTTTTGCTTACCTTTCTTAAACATGCAATTCACATATTTTGTCGCATCCATGTCTTATTTTTTCAAATAATGAGGTGTCACACTGGGACTTCTTTTCTATATTTAATATACACTGTCATATGTTTTTCTTCTTCGTAGAGAGCTTGGTCCCTTCATACTCCAATATGGTGTGCAGTTTAACCTTGTTCTGAAGCTAGTGGCTCAGTGTCTGACTAAAATGCACATTAGGTATTCATTTGCAGGCAGCACCCAGAGGTATAAGCAGTGCCTTCTTGGAATTAGCTTTTGATCTGTGAACACAGGTGGTACGCATTTTTTTGGGTCTGTTGATAGCTCATGCACTATCTCGAGGAGACATGCTGTATCTGCTTTGTGGGCGTCAGCCAACCCATAGGCTTCCCATTTACTGGCTTCATCATCACTCTCTTATTCTTTCTTCCCATTTGTCCATGCCATGATTTGTCATGCCTCTTCATGTGTTTACCCGTACCCGAGAGCAATGTCCAAGTACCCTATCCCTCCACGATGAGAAACAGCGTTTACAACGCTGTCAACCCAACACGCTTCCATTACAACGCGGTCGTTACAACAACCGTGTTGTTTCTTCGTGATCCAGTGCATCGCATGTTGTATCAACAACTTGCTGTAGGGGGCGTGCAACACCAGGGAATGTGTTGGATTTTAAAATCCAAAACCTTCCCTGCTGTTGCGCAAACTGGAGTAGGAATAGCAATTACTACTATTCTAAAATTCAGTGCGCCCCCTACAGCAAGTCGTTGAAGTGACTTGTGATGTAATGGATCGCGTAGAAACAACGCAGTCGTTGTAACGACCGCGTTGGAATGGAATACGTAGTGAAAGCATTAGTTTTAAAGGGCCACATTCCTCCACAATCCCTGATTTTATCACCAATTTAGGAAATTCTTTTTTTTGGATTAGGAGCCGTCTTCAGGCGCAGCGGTGTCTTTTGCTCAAAGCAATGTTTTTTTGTCTTATCCCCAAATTATACACAGTTGATGCTGCCCTCACCCATGTATCTTTAGTCACCATTCTCATTTACCCACCACACAGAGCCTTGTCCCATGCTGTCAGCTTAAATATTTCCCTCTCAGTCTGTAATGATGCCTCAGTAACTACTCATGACCCTGCTCACCATCACGGACAAGGGTGTCCATGTCTCATCCCACGATCCCCGCAAGGCACAGTATGCCCTCCCACTTCTAGGTCATCTCCCGTTATTGTGCCATAGTACCTCTCCCTTGTCATTGCTGCTGCCCGCCCTACTCCTTGCTGAACAGCGGACTAGTGTGGGATACTGAGCCTGTGTTACGGATGTTATGTTATATAGCCTCTCATTAGGCCAGTGATGCGGCTGCGCTGGCTCTGGAGTGTGAGCTTCTGTGGTAGGGCACTCACCTCAGAGCATCTGTGCTGCAGCAGGCCTGCACCGAGAGGGATCTGCCCGAGCAGTGGTGAGCCAGCTGGGGGCGGACACCAACGCAAGCAAAGGCCGCCTATGCACAACAGTCAGCGAAGCACTTTCATCACCATCACCCTAAATTGCACTATTGGGGGCCATCTTGTGACAAGCTTGGCTTCATAGCAAACCTAGACAAAAGGCCTGTATTTTTTTGTATCGCTATGTTAATTAGTCATCTTGACTACAGAATGTTCTGGTTTAACAAATGTTTAAATTTTCATAAGCAACATTTTATTCGCAAATGACAAGAACTTCCTATTTTCTCATGTCTCACATAAGGCTTGAATAGAATAGTTATACATGGCAAGAAAACCAGAGTGAGAGAATTTTATCTCAAAGTTTTTACAGGATACCCGAAGCAATGGGGGCAGCCATTGAAGAGAAAGTAAAGAAATTTTAGAATTAGAAGTAACTGAGACATCCAGTAGCAATTGGAATTCCCCTGTTGTATTAGTACCAAAGCCTGATGGTACCATAAATGTTTTCATTAACTTTAGGCAAGTGAATAACATTTATAAATGTGATACATATCCTCTTCCTCGTATTGAACTCTCTCCAGTTGTCCATGCAAAATAGTTCTCCCCAAAATTATGAGAGTTGTGATGTGATTCATAAACCGTTCAAGCCAAAACGTGACAGCGTATTGAGGGTATCTCCTCTATGGATTATAGACACAGACTGATATTTAGTAATGTTTTCAAGTTATCAAAATACAAACCTGCATGTAATACAAGCAAACATTTTGGTGTTATTATTATTAATTATTATTAAATTAAATTTGTAAGGCGCACAGTTACCCGGAGGTTTCCCGGCGCCAAAGGACGAATTGCTATGGAGAGGACAACTTCTACTGATTAAATAGCCAGGTTTTAAGGTCTTTGCGGAAGATCCTATGGCTGACTTCATGACGGAGGGGTGAGGGTAGAGAATTCCACAGCACCGGGGCCAGACAGGAAAAAGACCTACCACCCATGCGTGACAATTTGAATCTAGGGACTAAGAATTTGGCTTGAGATGAGGATCGGAGCAGACGTTTTGGGAGATATGTCCGGGCCAAAGAGCATAAATAACGGGGTGCTATGCCCAGTTTAATCTTATGCATATAGCATAGGGCCTTAAATTTAGTCCGGTTCTCAATCCTGAGCCAGTGGAGGTTGCGGAGAGTACCTGAGATGGAAGATGTTTTTGGTGCATGACAAAGCAGCCTAGCCGCAGAATTCTGAACCACTTGCAATTTACGTACTACCTTTTTATTAGCTCCTAGATATAGGACGCTGCCATAGTCCAGCCTAGACATGATTAAGGCTTGGATCACCATTCTTTGAGTGGGCCCAGGCAACATCCAAAGTATTTTACGGAGCCATCTAAGAATGGTAAAGCAAGTTGATGTGATCTTAGCTACTTGCTGTTTCATGGATAGCAGATCATCAATCACAATGCCCAAATTACGTGCGGTTTGCACCGGTTGGGGCAATTCGCCCATTTCTGGCGGCCAATGGTGAGGGCCCCAGAGATCCTTATCCTTCCCCAGGATCAGAACCTCCGTCTTTCCACCATCTAGCTTTAGCCAGTTAGTGTGCATCCAACTGGCTATTTTATGCAGCCCTACCTGTAGGGATGAAACTGTAGAGGATTCATTGGAAGATAAAGAAAAAAGAAGCTGGGTGTCATCAGCATAGGAGAAGACAGACAACCCCGCTTCTTCCGCAATGGTAGCTAGAGGGCTGACATAGAGATTGAATAACACAGGGCTAAGAATCGAGCCCTGTGGTGCTCCATACGGAGATGCATAGGTCTTAGAGCTATCAGATGAGGAGAAAACCTGAAAAGTCCTTCCGGTAAGAAAGTTTTTAATCCAATCCAGAAGTGAACCAACTATCCCCAGGAACTGGAGTCTCTTTAAAGAGTTAAATGAGATACTGTGTCAAAGGTGGCACTCAGGTCAAGTAAAATGAGTGCCACTGTTTCCCCTTTATCCAGATGCTGACGTAATGTTTCTGTAACTCCCAAGAGTGTGGTCTCTGTGGAGTAACCAGCTCTAAAGCCTGATTGCGACACATGCAAGATTTTATTGGATTCCACAAACTGCGTGAGCTGTTGGTTCACATGTTTTTCCAAGATCTTTGAGAAAACAGGGAGCAAAGAGATCGGGCGGAATTTAGAAGGTTCGGCCGGGTCAGCATTTGGTTTCTTCAGAAGGGGAAGAACCATCACGTGTTTCCACTCAGCTGGTAAAATAGCTTCCCTCAATGGAGCATTAAGTAGCTCCATAAAAAGATCCAATGAATTGGATTGTACTTTTTGGAGAATATAGACTGGAAGTGGGTCGTTAGGTGAGCCTGATTTAAGGCTATTTAAAATGCCATTAAAAGACAAAGGGTCTAATGGTTGCCAATTTTTTATTTTGCAAGTAGCCACGAAATCCAGGATCCTGTGTGGCGTATTACAGTCTAAAGTGGGGGATGAAGTCTTTATTTGCTGTTCAGTATTAATAGCTATCATATTTAATTCTGCATAGATCTTCTCTACTTTCTCAATAAAGAACTTAACCACGTCTTCACAGTGTGCTTGATCAAGTACTGGGGGCGTTGGTTGACAGGATGTTATTTCCATATTTGCAGTGTGCATATGTTTTACATTTCAGTATCTTTAAGCATTTACAACAGCTGCCTATCACAATCTTTTCTCACCACTGCACACATCCGGTCATTAAAAAGTCAGTGTCTCTGCGCCATGGGTGGTGTGTTCAGCAATCCTGACCCCGCCCGTATCCACCGAGCAGCATTATATGTCCGTGCTTAGCTTCACAGCACTGGATAAGCTCTTCGCTGCCTGTTTCTTAACAATACGGCAAGGTTCACTATATCAGCGCTTCAAACAAAAGAGCCCGCAAGCAAATAGAAAGTTTATCTTGTTCTGAAAATCACAATCTTTGCTCACCAATGCACACATCCGTTCATTAAAAAGTCAGAAATAAAAAACCTGCTGGGAAGATGCAACACCCCTTTCGCCGTCTCTGTAATGAAGCACTCCCATTGCCAGGACCGATTGGCTATGCCAATGCTTGTTTTGTGAGTTCCCGCTGCACATGGGCTTCAATGGCTGTTCACTATTTAACTTACTTGCTAGTTGTGTGTAATAAGAAACTTGTCTTCAATTCGTTTTTCTCTGCATGTTAAAATTAACCAGATTGAGACTTAGACTTTTACTTTTTCAAGATCAATATTGCTGCAAATATTTATGCCGCTCAAAAGTGGATTCAAATCGATGCCTTTTCTTTTAACACGACGGAAGTGATTTTAATGGCCATTTGAGAGCTGTTAACTTAGAGGTGTGTGGATACTAATGAGACAATTTATTATTTCATTTATTTTCAGACAAAAAAGTGTGATGTGCTGTAGTGACTGCTATATCTCCTTAAGATAGTAACATTCTCAACCCTTACTATTTAACTCTAGTGTAATGGCAGCTTCATTCATGTAAAATTCACACTTTGAATCTAAAGGGAGCCATTTTCCAAATTATGCTAAACCGTGTTTACATTCTTTGCACCATCTGATGTATTTTTTTTTTTTTATTCTCTTAGTGTTGCTCTTGCCACTGAGGTCACGGAATGAAGGGTGCATTTTATATTATTTTGCTGCAGATACATGTTGTTCTTTTTATGAAAAGCTGCAGCAGATGAGTCTGTTTTTATGTTCTAGATGTGGTCATACTTGCAGTTATATGGAATAATGTTGCAGATTAAATTTATTGGCCGATTTGAAGGGTCTTCCTGGCAGAATGTCCTCAGTTCAGAAGTGTTTCTGTTTTTGCTGTTATGGTGTCTGAGGCCCAGTACTTATATACCCATTTTGTCCTTTAAGACTTCAAAGAAAGGTCTTTGTTGTGCATAAGACCCTGCCCTTCCTGGCATGGCTCCAGACACACTACAGGGGGGTATGCAGTTCTTTGTGTGGGGACAGGCACAGCCCTACTCAGGTACAAGTGTCAGTTCCTCCCACCACTCTAGCTAACAAAAACCTATTAGACTGGTGATGGGCCATCTGGATATGCAGGGCACCCCTCAGCTCTCTTTGTGTGTGACTGTCTAGAGTGAATTCACAAAGCCCAACTGTCATCTCACCCAGACGTGTATTCTAGGGACAGATAGAAGCACTGAATGGTTAAAATAGAAAAATGCCAACTTTCTAAAAGGTAAGTAAAATGGGGTTGGGCCCTATGACTAAAAGCCAAAATGGGCCCCTTCAATTTGAATCAATAGCATTAGTATCTGGCTGTAATAGTTTGGAAAGGGCATCAGCAGATAATGTTAGAGGATGGCTAGTGGAAAATAAATTCAAAACATCCACCCCACTTCTGATCATCTTTGCAATAACCCCTTAGCATGTTCCAAGAGGGTCACAATAATTCCATCATCTGTGACAGTCACCTCTGGTATTGTTAGTGGTGGTTAAATTTTCTTCATTGTCAGAAATGTTTGTATGTTGATTCACTAATGTTTTTCACTTTTGTTGAACATATTTGTTATTCTTTTCTACCCCAAAAATGTCTTCATTGAAAAAGAGAAGAGTTGTTCAGTAGGACATATTTCTAACTACAGTACACAAATGTGTTTATAATTGTAGAGTTGAAAGTGAGATAAATACACAGACCAAGGTTCTGAATTTATTTGACTTGGGTTTCTTTAAATAAGTGTTTCCAAACTATTTCAGCCAGATACTAATGCCATTGATTCAACTTCCAAAAATGGGCATTTTCAGACCTGCAATTTAAAAACCAACTTCACTAAAGATGTGCTTTTAAATTGTTCAGAGACACAAAACTGCAATTTTCGATCAGCTCCCAATTGGAAGATACCTGTGTAAAATGCTACAGGGCAGCTCAGATGCTAACCGATGGGCGAGATAGGCCTTGCTGTAGTGAGAAGCAAGTTTAGTGGCTTTCAACTACTAGGACAGGTGAACTTACAGCACATGTCCCACCTTTTAAATACACAGCACCCGGCCCCTGGAGCTACCAGGAGCCTAAATTAGGGGTGCCTTACATGTAGTAAATGGCAAGGCTAGGGCCCAACAAGTTGATGTACTTGCCAGATGAACACGATAATTAAAACCTGCCCACACAGGCTCAGGAGTAGCACGCCTGAGATGCATTTGGAGAGCTACTCATGTGGGTGGCATAATCAGTGCTTCAGGCCCTCCAGTAGCATTTGGTTTACAGGCCCTCGGCACATGTAGTGTTCTGTACGAGCACATATGCAAACCATGGAGAAACCAAATGCCATTACATTTTAGACACTGAGTGCATCCACTGTGACACCTAGAACTCTGGTCCAGGCTTACACTCTCCCCAGCAGCTCCGTTCACTGAGACCCCTGCCTCTGCATTGGGAAGCCCTTCGCCTCCAGGTTCGCGCCGGCTAAGCGCAGACGCTGCAACGCATTCAGCGCCCCCTGGTCTGCTCCTCTGCTAGGAGACTCGTCTCCTGGCTCTCACCTGTAATTTAATTTAGTTTATTTAATTACTTTTACTTCCACGCATTCTGGGCACAGATAATAAACACATGCGTTATTCAGGATCAGAAACAGATATATATATATCAAAAGTTCGTCTGTGGAAATCTTCTACTCAGAAAAAGTATGATGAAAGGTCCATGTTGTTTGTGATGCAAAACATTCTTTTATTCGATAGTTGTATCAGAATCCAAAAGTGAAAACAGCCAACACGTGTTTCGTCAGTACATTATTGGTACTAAAGACTTTCTCAAGGCTATGTAAGAAAATAATTTGCAATGAGGCCAAAAAGTTTCATAAGAAGTACATAAGGTGTGGCTCGATTTGAGTAAAAAGAGAGCATCAAGGTATCTATATAATATCCCAAAAGACTTTATAATCTTGAATACGGGGGTAGAGGGTCAATGGATAATGTCCATTCGATACAATAATATCAAAAGTAAAAGACGTAAGACATTCTCCAAAGTCGGGCTCTAATCGTAACAAAGAGTCTTAGTACGGGAGTAAAGGGTCAATAGATGATGTCCATAAAATACAGAAACATCATAAGTGAAAAGACGGTAGTCAGTCTCCTAACTCCTGCGCTTGATAACGCTCCCGAGAAAAACAACGTCAGTTACATGTATTAGCCACCACAAAATGGCCCTTTTGCCTCCATGTTCGTGCCGGCTAAGCGCCGACGCTGCGGCGCACTCAGCGCCCCCTGGTCTGCTCCTCTGCTAGGAGACTCGTCTCCTGGCTCTCACCTGTAATTTAATTTAGTTTATTTAATTACTTTCATTTCCACGCATTCTGGGCACAGGACAGTTTTCCTACTGGTCCTGTACCCATTCCCTGCAGCCTTTTCCCACCGCTAGAGCCCCGCGGCTCGCCCACCGTCGCAGCCCCGCTCCTGCCTCCCCACCTTTAGTGCCGCCCCCCCACCCCTAGTTAATGGCGGCCGCTGCGCGGTCGCGCGCAGCAGGCGTGCCACTGGCGCACTTATGGCAAGCTCGTCTGTGCCCATCTGCGCCTGGACCGTGACCCCCTGGCCCCCGTGAGCGCCACAACACCCGATGCCGCTACGACACCAACACCCTCCACGCATTCAACGCCGGACGATCCTCCACCTGCTTCCAGGCCACCCCGAAGCTCACCCACGGACCCCTCACCTGCCGAAGCTGCAGCTACACCTGCCAGCGCACACCTGCACGTCCTGCCCACCCCACCAAAGCAGACCACAACCATCTCAGACGCATACTACTCAACACCCGCTCAGTCCACAAGCACGCTGTCGAACTCTGGGACCTGCTCGATTCATCCTCCTTCGCCTTCCTGGCGGAGACCTGGATGATTGCCTCCTCGGCACCGGACATAGCCATAGCCATCCCGGATGGCTACAAGATCACCCACAGGGACCGAAACAACAAACCAGGAGGAAGAATCGCCATCGTCGACAGGAACACCATCAGAATTTCGACCAACACCGAAGACTCCCTCAGCATGGCCGAACACCGACACTTCCAGATCAACGTCAATCACAACACCACCCTCAGAGGAACCCGCATCTACAGACTCCCGGGACCCTGACCGCAGTTCAGCGACGCCATCACCGACCTCATCAGCACGCACGCCCTCGCCTCCACAGACTACATTCTCCTCGGAGACCTAAACTTCCCCTTTGAGAACGCAAATGACAGCAACTCCACAACCTTGATTGACAACCTCGCCAAACTCAGACTCAAGCAGCTCGTGACAACACCCACCCACTCCACCGGACACACCCTCGACCCCATCTTCTCCGCTAGCAACCAAGTCGCCTTCAGCCACACAACCGAACTCCACTGGACCGACCACCACTGCATCCACTTCTCCTTCGAGAAACACACCGCGCACAATCAACTGCAACAAATCCCACACCGCAGCTGGAACAAAGTCACAGAAGACCAGCTCATCACCACCCTCGCCCAAGGCCCTCAATCTGACCCCTCAGACACCAACGCAGCGGCCCACAATTTCAGACAATGGATCGACGACTGCGCCAACACCCTCGCCCCGATCAGGAAACCTTCAAACAGGCGCACCGACACGAGAGCTATCTGGTTCAACGCCGACCTCCAGACCTCCAAGTAAACCTGCTGAAGAATCGAGAAGCAGTGGCGCCACGACCAGACACCAGAGAGCCACGCAGCCCTCAAGAACACCAGACGCAAGCACCACCAACTCATCCGATCCACCAAAAGAACCTCCTTCAAGGCGCGCATCAATAACAACAAACACAACAGCAAAGAGCTCATCAAACATCGTGAAAGAACTCGCCACCCCCAGCTCCAGCTCCAATGACATCCCGATGCCGTAAGAACTCTGCAACTCCCTGGCCACCTTCTTCCACCGCAAGATCATAGACATCCAAGAGAGCTTCGACACCCCCGACTCAACGTCCATCAAACACACCGACCTCCTGCTCTCCTGGAACAACGTCAACGACGAAGACACCATCAAAATCATGAACACCATCCACTCCGGCTCACCTTCAGACCCCTGCCCCCACCACATCTTCAACAAAGCAAGCTCCATCATCGCACCCCAACTCCGGAAGATCATCAACAGCTCCTTCGAGACCGCTACATTCCCGGAGAGCTGGAAACACGCCGAGATCAACGCCCTACTCAAGAAACCCAAGGCAGACCCAAAGGACCTCATGAACTTTTGACCCATCTCCCTGCTCCCGTTCCCGGCGAAAGTCATTGAGAAGACAACTGACCCACTTCCTTGAGGAGAACAACATCCTGGACTCCTTCCAATTCGGCCTCTGAAGCAATCAGAGCACTGAAACCGCCCTCATCGCCACCACCGAAGGGCCCTGCTGGACAACGGCGAAACCGCGGCCCTCATCTTCCTGGACCTCTCGGCCGCCTTCGACACTGTCTGCCACCACACCCTGTGCACTCACCTCCACAACACAGAGATCCGCGACAAAACCCTGAACTGGATCACCTCCTTCCTCACCGGCAGAACTCAGAGAGTCCGCCTCCCCCATTCCGATCCGAAGCCACCACGATCACCTGCGGCGTACCCCAAGGATCATCCCTCAGCCCAACCCTTTTCAACATCTACATGACACCACTCACCAACATCGTCCGAGCACACCACCTCAACATCATCTCTTACGCCGACGACACCCAGCTGATCCTTTCCCTCACCAAGGACCCGGCCACCGCCAAATCCAACCTCCAAGAGGGAATGAAGGCCGTCGCAGAGTGGATGAAGACCAGCCGACTGAAACTGAACTCTAAAAAGACGGAGGACCTCATCCTTGACTCGACCCCCTCCGCATGGTATGACTCCTGGTGGCCGGCCACACTGGGAACTGCCCCGACACCCACCAACCACTCTCGCAACCTGGGGTTAATCCTGGACTCAAAGCTCTCTATGACCCAGCAAGTCAACGCGGTCTCCTCCCCCTGCTTCAACACCCTCCGCATGCTCCGTAAGATCTACAGATGGATCCCCACCGGGGACCAGAAGGACAGTCACCCAAGCCCTCGTCAGCAGCAGGCTGGACTACGGCAGCGCCCTCTACGCGGGAACAACGGCCAAACTCCAGAAAAGACTTCAACGCATACAAAACACGTCCACACGCCTCATCCTCGGAATCCCTCACCACAGTACATCACTGCCCACCTGAGAGACCTGCACTGGCTCCCGATCAACAAGAGGATCACATTCAAGCTCCTCACCTACGCTCACAAAGCACTCCACAACGCCGGACCAGCATACCTCAACGAACGACTCACCATCTACACCCCGAACCGCCAGCTTCACTCCACGGACCTCACCCTTGCCACCGTCCCACACATCCGCCGAACGACCACCGGCGGCAGATCATTCTCCCACCTCGCCGCCAAGACATGGAACACCCTGCCCACCCACCTGCGACAAACCCAGGACCTGCTGACCTTCAGGAAACTTCTCAAGACCTGGGTGTTCGATCAGTACCTGCTTCTTCCACCCTCCAGCGTCTTGAGACCCTCACGGGTGAGTAGCGCGCTTTACAAATGTTTTAATTGATTGATAGCACTAGTCAGCAGAGGTAAAGTGCCCAGAGTCCTAAAACCAGCTAAAACAAAGTCCAACACACAATCAAAAGCAGGAAGACAGAAGCAAAAAGACTCGGGAAACCACACCAAAAGAAGCCAGGTTTAACACACACATTAAATACAAATATGATTAGTAATCTGCTTAATTTCAGGAAAAAATAAATACTCTTCATTCTTGATTCAGAGTAAGTATCACGTAAGCCACCTGTTGTGTGAGAGTGCTCTATAAAGCCAAGTAACATTCACATTAACATCACTAACTTCTCAGATAGAGGTAAGGAGCGAGCAAAGCTGTGGCAAAGACTGCAGGTGTTAGGGAGCTAGACAGACTCACCTGCAATGCAGACAGGTGATTAGCTTGCTACTCAACTCAATTAATAACCTAGGGCCTTATTTAGAGTTTAGTGCATAGAATACTCTATTAAAATGTGTTGTATCCCCATGTGTCATATTACTATTGCTGTACACTATAATTCACTTGTAATACGGCAGGTGGGACGACCGTCCAGTTTGTGACAGCATGGGCGTCGTGAACTCCTCACTTTACCAGCTACACCGGGGATGGGTTGTCTGCAACTCGCCAGACAACAGTTCCTAATTAACCAAAGAAAGATGGGTTAATGAGAAAGAAGGAGGTAAGGTTAAAAGGAAGGATGAGTGAAAGGCTGCATGGGTTGGTGAAATAATAGGTAAAAGGGTGAGTGGAAGAAAGGAAGGGTGGGAAAAAGAGTGAAAGGAAGCATGTGCGGGTGAAAGCATTTTTAGAAAGAGTGGAAGGGTGAAAGGATGCATGGGTGAGTTAAGGATGACTGAAAAGGGGGTTTGCTAAAAGGATGGGTGAAAGGATCCACAAGTGGGAGAAAGGATAAGTGAAAAAATGAGTGTAAGGATGCATGGATAGGTGAAGGGATGTGTGAAAGGGTGGATGGGTGAAAGGATGCATACAGCAAACACTGAACTCCCACCATACACAAATTAAATGCCTTAACTAGCTGGAGGTTTATTGTGTGCCAAAAAACTGTCCACTTCCTCTGGAAATCGAAAATTATACATCTTATTAGCCCACATCACTTTAAGGAAGGCAGGAAACCTTAACTGCACTTGGGCGCCTATTTCTTTCAGAGGGTCAATCTGCTTGCCCAGCTCTCACCTTCTATCCTCTGTCACCCGTGAGATGTCTGACCTTATTCTGAATGATACATTTTGTACCTGGATACCCTTATGATTGAGGCCTGCCCCCAGTAATTGTTCCTTAAGAAGAAATGATTGTATATATACCAAGATTTTCCTATGCTTCTTCTGGCCAGGGTTAAGTTTGATGGGGTCCCTGTGTACCCGCTGAATCTCTGCTTCCCATAAAGATGCGGAAGCAACGTGCGGGAAAGCTTTAGTCAAGATATCTATGACAAATGTTTTAACATTGTCCCCTTCCAGTCCTTCTCTTAGGTCGAGAATCCTGATATTATTTCTTCTCAAGTTGTTTTCCAGCCTATCTGATAGATCCCTCTCCCTTTCCTTAAGCCTGGCCACTTCCTGAGTATTATCTTTTACGTCTAACCTCAGCTCTCCTACTTTATACTCCAGTTCATCCATACGATGTGCTAGTGCTGAAAGATTTTCCTCTAAACTGCTACATGTGTCTAGGATTTTCTTTTGGTTAATTTCTAAAGTTGAGAAACGCTCCTTGATCTCTAGGGACAACTGGCTCAACTTCCCTGATATTGGGTCCAAGCCTGGGGTGACCTTAGGAACCGCCTCTAAAAGTGTACTTGCTGTCAGGTCTCCTTCCTTCAATCCGCTAACTCCAGGTGCTGGAGCCGGGTCACTTAGAGCTGAAAATCTACTTAGAATCGGAATGGCTGAGTTTAGTGGCAGATAGCCTTGTGGAAAGGATGCTGCCTGCTTTATGGGTTCCATACCACCCTGTGGATTTAATTTAAAATAGGATCTGAGTGAGGGAGTCACCTTTGTAGGTACTGGGGCAATTTTTTTCTTTCTCTCCTTTAAAGGGGTAACCTTCCCTGTCTTTGCTGGCAGATTTCTGTTTTTATGTTTACTCAACGAGACCCCGAGGATCGTCTGGGTTGTATATCTCGTTGGGGGCAGGTTCCCTTCCAAGAAAAGTGCTGGATCTCAATTTGTACCTTTTACCTATTAGTACTTCACTGTCAGGAATGGAGTTAGTGGGAAGAAAAGAGAGTGCCTTATGTTGTATTAATAGTTCACTCCCCTTAGGTATCAGTTTTTTTCCCCCCAGAGTGTTGAAATACTAGCTCCATAAACCTAAAATCCATAGCATGCCTTAGATCATCACCCTTTACCTGATTTAAGGCCTAGGTTGCACAGGCTATAAATGAACCTTCTTCCTGGGCCCCCAAAGGCAGTAAACACGACTCCACCGAGATCCAGCCAACTCCCTGGGATCTCTCCAGGAAACAACGTGTGCTGACTCTGCCAGAGCTGACCCAGGAACAGAGGGTCAGCTCAGCTGGTCGAGGCAGGGAGCGGCGTGCTGCCCGGGACTCACCGAGCGCACCGGCAGCCCTGAAGAGCGCCATACCAGATCCCACGCACATCCAGGCAGGCCAGAACGCCAGAAAGAACGTGACTGCCGACACGCCGCCTAAACGGCCGTATGCGGAACCAAAAAAGCACAGAGGAGTATAACCGGTAAGGAGCCAAACTGGACACTTATTTGGGCTCGCGAGGCAAGCAGACTGATTCCCTGCAGAAATACAGGCGGTATGCGAGCAGTATGCTAGCCTCGTAGCCTCACCGCAATAGCAGCAGTGAGGGAAACAACGGCCGATTATGACAGTCAGTAAGAAGAGGAACGGGCAAAAGAAACCCAATACCAACAACCAAGCGCGCAGAAAACTAGTGCCTGTTCCTGTGCTATTCCATCTAAGGATTTTCAACGGTGGGAATCCATGCTGAGAGAGTTAGCGGAAAGCAGCTCGGGCCGGCTAGCTAGTGGGCCGCCATGTTCCCAAGCTCCGCCCCTGTCAGGCCTTATTGTGTTTAGATACTTTCTTATAAAGAACCATTGCAATCTGAGGCATTAGTCCAAATTATTTAGTTTAAGTGAAGGAAGACTGCAACTCCCAGTATGCATTAAATAAAAGCCAAGACTGCAGCGTGGTGTCCTGGTGACAAGAAATACATTCAGCTGCGTTCTTTGTATCTCATTTATGACGTTTTGGCACAGGGCAGTGCCGCAAGGAATCTTGCTGTGCTGCCCTATGTCAAAACAAAAGTGCGCTAATGGGCTGTATCTATGTGATACGGTGCATTCCTGTCCTTTTCCCCAGCGCCTGCGCACAATGGTCTGCCATGCACCAATGCAGGCACCCTTGCACCATGGTGCAAGGGTGTCTGTGTTGTGTGGCTGATTGATTTTGTGCAGGAAAGGACACATTCCTGCACGAATTCAATCAATTCAGGTGATTTCCTCTTCTATGTGTGCTGCAGAATGCAGCACAAATAGAAAAAGGAAAAAATGAGGAGGAATTAAAACATTTCTCCTCGTTGAGCCTCCTAACGCCACCCCTAGTTTCTCCTTAGATTCTGACGCATTCCCAGGTTTGCAATTTCTTGTTAATCTGGTAATGCTTCAGATTCCATGGGGGTTGCCTGGGAACACCCACAGCAACACCCATGGAAGCCCCTTTCACGCAATTTTCTGTGTGAAAGGGGCACATATTTACAAGGCCATGAAAACCTACGTAAAGTGGCTTTACGTGGCCTTGTAAATATGCTGGGGCATATTGTGCCACCAGAACATCAAAGGAGTGACGTTCTGGTGCCATGAGAGGCCTCATAAATGAGAACCTTTGTGCGCAGAAGACAATGGAAGGTACTAAAAAAACAAATGAGAGAGCAACCCTTAAACCAAAAGGGACAGGGTTAGAACACCTAACAACAAGAAAAAGGTCCCTCTTGTGTCACATATATCTATTATTACATTCAATCTTTTCCCATATACACCATATTCATAAATGCTCTTTATGTACTCCCAATCATACAATGAGGCCTGTTGATTGCACAGATATCTATCCTTTTACTAAAAATACTATTTTTATTCTCCAATAAAATATCATAAAAACAATATCAACAATTCATTACCTAAAAATATCAGGGGTTTGTTGCTGAAGCAAAATATTGGCCAAAACACTGGCAATGAGACTACAGCCATATCTCACAACGCTGATCCACCCGGATCAGTAAGGCTTCATGCCTAACCGTAGCACGCCCCTGAATCTCCGGAGACTCCATAGTGTCATGGCACGAGAGTCAACTATTGCAGAGGACGCAGTTATTCTTTCCCTGGATGCACGCATGGCATTTGACATGGTCGAATGGCCCTTCCTCTTTGCAGTTCTCCAACATATGGGCTTCGGCCCCAAATTCTGCAAATGGGTACGCTTACTATACCTATGGCACAAGTTGTAGCGAACGGCCGAATCTCAACGGATTTCCCCCTTGGTAAAGGAACGAGACAGGGATGCCCACTTTCCCCACTCTTATTTGCGATAGTACTGGAACCATTGGCGGCTTAGATGCGCCAGGACCCGGTTATCCGAGGGCTGAGGTGGACCATGGGATGGGAAGACCGCATATACCTAGACAATATATTGCTTTATTTGACAGCCCCATTGCGATCCATCAACTGCCTACTAGACATTTGTGCGGCATATGGCAAAGCCTCAGGCTATATTGTCAACTCGTCGAAAACACTTCTCTACATTCTACACGTGCCCCCTCTCAGACTGCCGCGTAATTGTGAAATTCAGATTGCGGAACAGGGTTTCTAATACCTTGGCATATATGTCACCCCTCAAGCCACGCACTTCACAGAAGAAAACCTTATGAAGCCCCTGGCGCGATTCCGCTGTGACGTCAAACACTGGCGTTCACTACCCCTTACTTTACTGGGAAGAGCGGTCCTCTTCAAAATGATGGCACTGCCCAGATTCTTATATATCCTGCAAAATACCCCCTTCCCGGTTCCCCCCTCCTATTTCACGATGATAAGCACTGAGGTAACTAAACTGTTATGGAACGGCAGATCTGCCCGTATCGCCATAAAGAAAATAGTGAAAGGCTGGTATGACGGAGGTATCGCCCTCCCACAAATACAAATGTACTACTGGGCATCACAGCTCATTGTGTTAAACCAATGGCTTCATGCATCACAGGAGGATCCAGCATTCCGTATGGATAGGCATCTCCTAGAACCTGATGGGATCATGGGGGTGCTCTATAATAGATCTAGGAAGATGACCTACACAGTTCCCACAGCTTACACAATACAGATCTGGCATGCAGCACAGCGAGCATTAGGCTGGGAAGGGACTCTCACGCAAGCGACGCCACTGTGGGACACCCGAGAATTAGGGAGACTGCAAAACACCAAGGGGTTCCAACAATGGGATCTGATAGGCATATCCAGTGTTGGAGACCCGTGAAAAAAAGGCGAAGTTATCCCATTTGCCCAACTGCAAGCCACCTACAAACTGGCGCAGACAGAAACCTACAGGTACGCGCAGGTTAGACATGCACTCATGATAGTGATTCCGACAGCCACCCAACTCCCGGAGGCCTCACCACTAGAGGACAGACTCCTTACAGATCACCTAAGTAAAAAAGCCATCTCCCTGACATACCGAAAAATAATTAATAATCAGCCGGACCCCACGACAATCCTTAAGAAACGGTGGGAGACAGACCTGGGAGACCTAGATGAGGAGGACTGGCAGGCAGCCCTGGTGTCCCCGAGGGTAGTTGCGATACCTTCTACATTAAAACTAATACAACTAAAAATCCTACATCCCGTCTATTACATGCGAATCCTGCTGCATAAACTAGGTAGGGCGGACACTCCACTCTGCCTCAGACAATGTGGTGCTATAGGCACCTTCTGGAACACAATTTGGGATTGCCCGGTAATCACTTGCTTCTGGGAGACCATCCTGCGCACGATGTCACAAGTTACCAGAGTAGAGGTCCCACCGGAACCAAAAAGATGTTTGCTTAACATTTGGGAACCCACGGATCTAAATCACGCAGATCAAGATTGGGTAGCACTGGGAATGGCATTAGCGAAGCGTAATATAGCACAGCACTGGGGTTCGGGAGTGTCCCCGTCGCATCAACGGTGGTGCTGGGATATGAACGGCACGATGATAACTGAAAAATCAGTATATGTCCACCGGGGTTATCCAAAAAAATGTGCTCGGTGTGGGGAAAATGGAATCGATTCCATGGTGATATCTGTGAACCCCTCAAGAAGAGCAGGTGTCAGAAGATAGCGATTAACCATTGAAGAAAGGGTTGACAGGAAATGTGCCACAATGCATAACATAACAATAAACGCTAAGGGGCTCGTGAAACCTATTAGTTGATGTAAAAGATATACCACTTCTAAATATGTTTATGTCATTTATTGTATGCACCAATGAATATTCCACCGATGTTTTGATTGTCGACATAAATTTAAATGGCAATAAAATATTTCACAAAAAAAAAAGGAGTTTGTAAACCAACATTACATATAAACAGATTACTAATATTTTCTTACTGTATTACTTCAATATTGTCCTTTATCACAGTTTCGCTGCATTATTTAGGTAGAACATCATCGATTATCAAAAGATTCCTAAAAAAACAATCAAGTTTTCAAGTTGTCAACGTGGTGTTTCGGTGGATCACAGTTGGTCAACTCCACCTTCTTGAGGACAAAACTTTAAAAATAATTATGTTCTCTATAGGAATAAAAACAAATAACAAAATATTGCAACCATGAGAACTAACTAAGGTCAGTTATGTTTACAAAAAAACAGACTCAACTTCATTCACATTAATTTCTAAAAACCCTTGTCAAGACATTCATAAGTTATTATTTTTTCAACGCTTATTCCATATCACTCCTTCATTAAACCCCTTCTATTGAGTCTTGTCTACACTGACATCAGAATATTTGGGTACATTAAAATATCCCAAGAGTGGATATGCATTTTATCACCCCTGCATACCCTATGTATTATCCAAACCTTTAGTTTTTAGGAGCAAAATTTCCCACTAAAGTGTTTTTAAGTGGCATCACAGGTTATTTCACCATTCCCCTGTTGTTTATAAGGCCATTACATATTACCTGTTTGACCACATATTATCACTCTGTATTTTTATCTCATAGACTTATTTCTGATTTATTTTCCGAATTGTGAGGCATTAGTCAGGAAAATGTTAGTAGCTCGCCCTTGTGATGTTATTAGTACTTTCTCTCATGAAGAGTTAAAAATAACTTCATGACTACAAGGAAATAAGTAATGTCCTTGGGAGGGACTTCGATCATGTAACATCAATGCTGAAAGAATAAAGGTACCATAAAGGATGTATTTGTTTCAAAAGGATTTAGGTGTATGATTCTGACCATATTCATTAGGTTTTTAATATAGTAGCCTTGACTTATCCTCAGATGATGCCTATTGCAATATGTGGACGGTGATCACCTGACTCAAATATGGCGGCGGTTCCGGTTCGTTCACGTATTTCACATATGACGAGCCTATAAACGCGAGATAGCTCTGACAAACTGGTTTAATATCCAGAACACTCGATCGGGAAGACGAGTTTGCTACATACCGGTAAGTTATGCATTGGGGAAGCTTCTCCAGCCTACTTTAGGTCTTGGCACAATAAGATGAGACTTGAGCACTTAGGGAATTGTTAGACTATATGATTTAGTTTTAAATAAATGAACTTATGAGGCTGTTTAGATTTGAGAGACAGTTCAATTGAAAAGCTGTTTACATTTAACATACCCAGATCATACTAAGAGTTTTACTTTTATATCTCTAGCAAACATTGTGCAGAAGGTAGATACCGACGCCCCACAGAATATATAAATTGAAAAACACGGGTCAAGCCAAAACGGTCTCTGATCTCTGATGCAGTACAGCCACGATTTAAAGACGGGTGTTTTTAGGTCATACCCATGTGGATTGAATCATGGGTAAGCAGTTAAATTGGTAGTTGAGGGATTGTTAAAGTGGAGACAAAACCTAGCATTAACATAACATCATGTAATATTTATGTCCTTGTAGTCGTGAAGTTGTTTTCGAATCTTCATGAGAGGAAGAACTAATAACACCACAAGGGCACATTACTAAAATTTTCCAGCCTGACGCCTCACAATTCAGAAAAGATATCAGAAATAAGTCTATGGGATAAAAATGCAGAGTGATAGTATGTGGTCAAACAGGTTCTATGTAATGGCCTTATGAATAACAGGGGAATGGTGAAATGACCTGTGGGGCCACTTAAAAAAACTTTAGCAAGACATTTTGCTCTTAAAAATTAAAGGTTTGGATAACACATAAGGTATGCAGGGGTGATAACATGCATACCCACTCTTGGGATATTTTAATGTATCCATTTATTCAGATGTCAGTGTAGACAAGACACAATAGAAGGGGGTAAAAAAGGAGTGATATAAGTGTTGAAAAATAAAAAACTTATGAATGTCTTGAAATGGGTTTTTAGAAATTAGGGTGAATGAAGTTGAGCCTGTTTTTGTAATCATAACGGACCTTAATTAGTTCTCATGGTTGCAATATGTTTTTATTTGTTTTTATTCCTATAGAGTACATCATTGTGTTTATAGTTTGTCCTGAAGAAGGTGGAGCTGACCAAATGTGATCCCCTGAAACGCCGCGTCAACAACTTGATAAATAGTTTTTTTAGGAATTTTTTGATAATTGAAAATTGTGTTTATGTAATTCTTCAGGGGGAGATCTATATGCGTTGCTTTGGTAGGAGAATATCTTTCTGAGTATATGTATGAAAATAATGATGTTCTACCTAAAAAATGCAGTGAAACTGGGATAAAGGACCATATTGAGGTAATACAGTAAGGAAATATTAGTGATCTGTTTATATGTAATGTTGGTTTACAAACCCCTTTTTTAATGATATTTTTATATAATGAATTGTTGAGATTGTTTTTATGATATTTTATTTGAGAACAAAAATAGTATTTTTAATAAAAGGATAGATATCTTTGCAATCAACAGGCCTCATCGTATGATTGGGAATACGCAAGAGCATTGATGAATATGGTGCATATGGGAAAAGATTGAAAGTAATAATACATATATGTGACACAAGATGGACCTTTTTCTTGTTGTTAGACAATGGACAGTAGCACATCAACAGTATATGAGCCGCAGGAGTAACTAGTAAGCCTGAAAAGGAAGACTTGATATAGACAGGTAAAAGAGTGCAGTAAATAAAATTGAGCCCTTAAACGTGCATAGGGATGAAGATGGTGCCATGGAAGAGGATATAAAGTCATCCTGGTCTTTTCCATACCCAGTCTCACCATGTACCTCCCACGATCCTCTACGCAGTGGGCCGCAGTGAGCACCCAGGATGGGTTAATGAGGACTCCCCCACACCTCATCTTCTTCTCAAACAGCAAAAGGGCCTGAAACAGAAAGAGGCAACGGAGAGATAGTAAAATGTTATTGTGCATATGAGACAAAATTTATAAGACGCCAAAAAGGTGAAAAAGGGCTTAACTAAGGTTCTTAGAGGGTGGAAACACTCAAACAGAGGCAGTGACCTACAAAAGAGAGAACAGAGAGGCAAGGGAGTAGCCAGATAATTAAAATGCCCCCCCACTTGAACAAGACATCTAATCACACACCAAGAAGGCCTTCACCCTTTCACCCTCCTTCCATCTATTCATCCCCTTATATCTCGTCAGCCCTTCATCTGTAAATCCCTTCACCTTTCCATCCATCCATTCATCCTTTTGACCGTTCATATATACAGTCATTCTTTCACAAATCCACCAGTCATTATATTAATTGCATCCATCTGTTCTTACATCCTATCATCTATCCATCCTTTCACTCTTCTCATGTGTTCATTATTTATCCTTCTATTCATTCACCCTTTAACCAATTGATCCTTTCACTCTTTCACCTTCCCATCAATTTATTTTCACCCTTACTTCATCCTTTCATCCTTCTTTACACCTTTTCATCATTTTTTCATATTTTTCTTTTCACCCTTTTCTCCTCCCGTTCTTTTTCCTATTGCAATCTCGCCATCTTTTTTCTCTCATTCTAAATATTTTGTTCTTTTCTTTCTCCTGCTCTCTTTTTATATTTATCCCTCTGTCTGTGGTTTCTTTATGTTCAACATTTCTCTTTTGTGTTTACATGTTCCCTGTCAGTGCACTTCCCACACCCCTCTCTCATGATATTGTCTAACAGTATCATTTATGAGATATTTTGTCTGCAAATCTGCAGACAGAAAAATTCCCAGAAACAACTAATTGATGTCCCAATTCACGAGTCCCTGGGGCCCACAATCATCCCCCCGCATAAACTGCTGAACCCCTTCCCCGCTCATGACGGAACCACTCCGTCATGAGCCACGGTTGCGCTGTGCTCATGACGGAGTGGTTCCGTCATGCTACGGCCGTTGGCGGCCGCTCCGCCCACGCGGCGCTAATTCCCCGCCTGTGCGGGTGATTAGCGCAGTGGGCGGAGACGTGACGGAACCACTCCGTCATGAGCACAGCTCAACCGTGGCTCGTGACGGAGTGGTTCCGTCACGAGCACAGCGCCACCGCGCTGCCCCCAAACCCCCCCCCAGCGTCGCGGCGGAATTCCTGCCGCGGCGAAGGGGTTAAATGAGGGATTCCCTATGCCACTTCAGAGAGGAAAAGAGAATAAGATGATTTACAGAGATTCTCTTCCTCTCTCTCAAAGATGTTCTCCTGGCTGCGTTCCATCAGCACAGTCCTCAAACACTTAAGCACTATCACCACACTTTCTTTTGATTTCCATTCCTGTTTGGCCTTTCTGGATTTCGTTGCGTTTCAGTCTAATATTTCTCTTGACCATTTCATTTTAGGGTTTTAACTTTCAGATGCTGGTTTCTCCCACAACATCGGAGGCTGCTGGCAACACCTTTCAGGCAGTAACCTCTCCTGACAAGATGTACGCTTTACCCCTCAGAGAGAGTCACTTTAGGGACTGCTTCATACAGACTGGAAATATCACGGGCAAACCAATTCAAAATCTCTTATTTACTCAAAGAGCAGGCTAGATGGTTCATGTTATGCCATAGAATCTTCGGTTCTGAAACCTCAATGGGGGAGGGGGCGATCATAAAAAGCTGTGTCGGATAAGGAACAGGGAAGTACATTTATTAGAAACTGGCGGAGTGCGGTGTTACGGCAAAATTGGTAACATCGCTCTCCACCAGTTTCAAAACGCAGTGATGCGCTGTATTTACAAGAATGCGGCGCACCCCTGCGCTTCCCCTAGCATTGGTGCTGAAAAAGCTGCCTGGCACCAGCGCAGGCCCCCTTGTGCCATTTTGCCAGGGTACCTGCACTGCAGGGGCGATTGTTTATGTGCAGGAAGGTGTTCCTTCCTGCACATAAACAATCTTTACAGGCGATTTGCTCTTTCTGTGTGGAATGCAGCACACATGGAAAGAGCAAAATACGAGGAGAAATAAAACATTTCTCCTCGTATTGCCTGCTTAAGATTAGATATTCCTTGGTAATATTTATGGTGCTGCCTCAAACCTTGTAAATATGGGGCAACGTCAAAAAGTAATGGGTATTGCGGTGCAACTCCCACTGCAACACCCATTGCACGACCGTTCATGAGAAGTGCTGCGTGAATAGGGGCCTTATTTACAAGGCGGTATTAAGCCACGTTAAGTGACTTAACACCACCTTGTAAATAAGACAAAGGAGTTAACGCCACCAGAACGTCGAAAAAGTAACTTCTGGTGGCGTTAACCCCTTGTAAATATGCCCCCAGGGTTTGTCCACAGCAAGAGATGTAACTGTAGAGAGAAATAGAGTAAGGAAAGCAAGGCTAGACTGGAGCACACCTGCACACAGGGATTGGTATAATGTAGGACCCTGTACTTGGAAAGGCGTCCCTCCATTTTTGGTTTGTCTCATGCAATACAGGATGTTGTCTTTTTGAAACCCCTGACACATGCCATGTCACAGAGCTCATCACCACAACTGAGGGTACGACTCCCATGGACTCATGGCCCAGCAGAGGGGCTGGCTGGCCAGGGTATGTGATCAAAGCTGATTCTACACCTGACATAATTGCATGCTCATCGTCCTAGCGCAGAATCCTATTGGTCATCCATCACCTCAGAATTCTTCCCTCCTAAAAGTCTGTTTTTAGTGTCCATCGCCTGTCACAGGTATCTCGTGCCTTTCAAGCACTGCTCCATTTATGAACTTCCTTTGCCTCATTCCCTACCATGAGGAATGTGCTCATGTGTATTCTTACCTTCCCAGTGAGAGACTTTCTACAGACCAGTTTCTCACCTGCCAGGGACTATCTCCTTTCTTCCCTTGTTTACCACCAATGAGTCGTGTTATGTTTTTCGGTCTTGAAAACTTATCCCGTCCACATGCATACTCCACTAGAAAAAAGAAACATACAATGTGGTGTCTAGCTGCTTTGAGGGATGTACAAAAACAACAAATGAAATGGAATTAAGTATATTTATATATGTGAGAAGGTTTACTCCGTCCTCCATCTCCCAAACTGCTTCCTGTGTAAGCTCTAAACGGTTGGTACATTGGCCTAACTTGTGCTTTCATTTTCTTCTTATGTTTCCATTCCATTTCATATATTCATGTATTTAAGTACACATTTGTCATTTATAAGTGAGTGCTTCCTTTAGTATAAATTGTACATGCATAACATATAAAGTTTTAATTTATTTTAGGTTCTTAGGGCATCAATTACTCACATATATGTATTAATGTGATTTATAATGTGTAGTGTATTTTAGTAAATCTGCAACATAATTCACGCTCAAATTATTGCATTTGACATAATTCATCAGGAGGGCTGATATTTCCACAATGATTGGAAAAGAGTGTTTATGATTAACACAGACTTGTGGCGAAACATTTTTCAGCTTTCCTTGTGATGGTTGAGCGAGCTGGGTACTTGCAAGCATCGCGAGTAAAGACCACTTGCTCCCTAGAGCTGTTCCTTTATCTGCATATTCCCAAAACACATTCTACTTCTAAGATCTCCAAAATAGACCTTTCTAGACTTCCCTTCTCTACCCCACCTTCCATCGTCTCAAACCTCTTTCACTCTTCAGATCTCTCAAACAAGCCTTGAGTTGTAATCTGAGATTTATGGAACCCTGCCTATGTCATGGAAAGTAGTGATGCATGGGAATGTCATGAACCACTGATTCTGTCTCTGGGTGGCCTGCTGTTAAATCGGTGTTTCTACTACTGGAATGAACCTCGTCATCAACATTGACTGGGGTCATGAAATTATAATACTGCCTGATTGGGGACAGGCAATATTAGCACAGATTCCCCTGCCTGACTGCCTGCTCGTTCACCCTGTTTTGGAAGCTGTACAGTTTTCCCGCACGGCTCACTTCTCGACTTCTAGAGAGTTGGACTGGATTGTCCGAGTGGATGACTGCATTTCAAGCTATATTTCAACAAAACGGTGAGTTTTTACCGCTTTTGGATTTGCTACACAGGCGTGAGGCTTACCTTGCCAACGGCCGCGCCGCAAGCTCTCTTCAAAGAGTGCATTTCAACACTTGGCGGCCGCACCGCAAGCTCTTTTCAAAGAGTGCATTTCAACGCTCGCAGTTCACACCGCGAGCTACTTGATTCAATGCCTCTCCTCTCTGAACCTGAAATGCACACCACACTCCAACGTGTACGTGATCACGTTGTAACTACGCGACGTGCGGCCATCTTGGAAGTGTTATCTTCCGTTACAGAGCCCACATTACCTCGTCACAACGATTTTACTTCCAAAAATACATGAAGCTTTCCTTGTTTTGTCTCAACTATTCTTTATCTATGTTACGGTGAGAGCTGGCAGTGACATTCCTTCATATTTACTTTTAACTTTATGTTTTTGATCGCCCAGATTTTGTAACTTTGCCTTACTTTTGTTCACACTGTGACAGGAGACTCTACTGTTGTTTGTGGGAAGCATTGGATACCGGCATTCCACTGTTATTTTTTTGAATTGGGACTATACACACTACTGACTAAGCTGTTACTTGCAGTTATACTTAGCAAGAAGTTACATTTCTAAGTGACTTTAAGCATATCATTTGACTTCATTGCAAATAAAGTACTTTACACATATCGCCATGGCAACTTCGACAAGTATATCTCAACCTTCTGCGTTTTTATCAGAAAAAGGGGATCTTGTTCTTCCATGGAAGAGATGGAGGAATCTCTTTGATTCTTACATAGTGGCAATTGGTGGAGAAAAGTTTTCTGCCTTTAGGAAACAAGCCATACTTCTGCACAATTTGGGTGTAGAAGAGAGAAATATGTATGACAGTATGGATTTAATTCCAGTCGGCAATGGTGACGGAGAACCAGCAGATGTCTATGAGATGTCAATGACTATGTTGGAGAGATATTTTGGTCCCCGTATCAATAAAGTCCTTCAACGACATAGATTTTTCACCAGAGTTCAAGGTCCTGTTGAAGGGGTGGGAAGTTATGTTGCCTCTTTAAAAACTTTATACCAAAACAACAACGTCTCAGCTGGATATCATTTTTAGAAAGGCCAAATATTTTAGTGATATAAATCACAAAGGGAGGGGGGAAAAAAAGGGAAGGGAGACCAAAGGAACATAGAAAAGAATTGTATATTGTAGGTAGTTTTTACAGCACTACAGTACAATAAAAGTACAAATGACCAAAAACACACATAAGTGAGCACTGGGCGTGATAGTGATAGTGAACGGCGCAGTGACACAATGAGTGAAAAACAGCGTGAACAGCGCAAATTAAGATAATAACAATGTGATCGAAAGGAATAATTATATACAATCTGCTATGGATACATTTGTTTCTCAATGACCACAAATAAGCCAAAAAGTTCTTTGCTGGGTTTTGTCGACGGCGTTTCAGCCTGGTTGGTTTCAGGCCATCATCAGGACAATGGTCATAGTTTTAATGTGTGCTGTAAGGGCAAAGAGGAAGTGGGGTTTAAATAATTCTTGAATAGAGTGCCAAAGTGAAAAAGGTGACCCCAAAAGTAAAAGAAATACCTGGGCGTAGTACATCTAAAGTACAAGGAATCCTTTGAGATTGGTGAAAACGGACATAAATCAGCGTCTGATCTAAAAAGACAGTGAGAGGGGGAAGAGGGAAAGACGCGGTTAGTGAGTGGCCCTAAGACTGACTGACGGATGTGGCCAAAAGGGGAAAAGAAATCGTATTTACCAGTCGTTCATGCACTTAAGGAACAACATCCGGAGTTTGGAAAGTAGCCAGGAGCAATAAAGGTCCAGGGCTCGAAGGGAAAGGATCAGATCTGTCCAAGGAAAAAGAGGGAATTAGGGTAGGAGGGAAGAGAAGGAGCGGAATAGGCAAAATTCCGTCCTACGGTATTATAGTCTTACCTCGTGAATTATTCGTGGAAGAGGAATCCAAGAATTGGGAATCCAAGGGACGGGAAGTAAATCCCACCGTGAAGGGGCGCCAGGACGAGTGAAGCGTCTGTACCGGTAGCGGCGTGTGTGTGAAGACGCCATTCATCAGGAAAGGGCTAAGTCACGTGACCGGGTCAGGCCAAGAAAACAACTGGAGTGGGAAATAGGAGTGGTTGGAAGGTGCCCCGGGGGAATGATTGAGATGCAAGGGAGGGAAGAAAGCGGGAAGAAGGAGCCCAAGCATATTTAAGGAATGAACGGTTCGAGACTGGTGTCAGTAGCCAGAATATACATATGTAGTATTAACAATAGATACTGTACACACGTGAGTTGTATTAAATTAAATTAAATTAATATACATAATTAACATTAGTAATAAATACTTTGAACATAGGAATTACATTGAAAGTAACAAAATTAAAAGGGGCAGGAGACAAATTGGGGGAGGGAAGGATGGGAGGGTGAGGGGCGAGGCGGGGTCGGGAAAGGGAAGGGGGGAAGAAAGAGAAGGGGAAGAGGGGGTGGGGAGTGGGTAGAGGAGGAAACAAGGAGATTACATATGACAACACAGAACAATAATTGCAAAAAATGAGACGATATACGACAAGGACATAAAATGGTTAGCCATAGCGTTTTAGGGGTTGATAATTAACTCAAAAAACAGTTATTATATATATAAGACAATTGACATATAATGTAAAACTTAAGATATGAAGACGATAAAACATACAATTGTGTAAATACTGTATACACTTATGGAAAAGGAAAATTGTAATTAGAAATTGCGGTGGACAGACTTGTACATAGGGAAAAAGGCTTACATCAATAACTCGAGGTGTAAGGGCCATAGAGCAAGTATGTCCATTAGGTAGGCAAGGAAGCGGAAGGGGGGGGGGAAGGGAGGGGAAAAAAGGGGGGGGGGAAGAGGAGGGGAAGGGGGGACGAGAAAGGTCAGGAAGCACAAGTTGAGCAAGCATTCATTATAAAACAGTCTATGAAGCATTCCAAGGCGATGGTGGGAAAAACGAGATTACCCTGTGTTGGTAACCGTATTCCATTCATCCAGAGTGTTCAACCCACAATTAACTGAGTCGCAGCGTGTGATCCAACGACATTCGCATTTGTTCAACAGAAGTTGAAGATTACCCCCTCTTGGTGGGAGTACTGGGCGATCGATTACTTGCCAAATCAAATCGGTTTCAGAATGATTTTTGTCCTTGTAATGCGCAACAAGAGGTGCAGTTTCAACATTGCATCTTATGCGGCTTTGATGTTGAAAAATCCGTTGTTTCACCATCTGGGTTGTCTGTCCGATGTATAGAAGATTGCATGGACACTTGATGGCATAAATGACATTGCTTGTGCGACAATTTGAAAAGGTTTTTAATGGGTATGTTTGATCTGGTGTAACAAACTCCTTGGTGTTACAGGTGAAAGCACAGGCCGCACAAGTTTGGCATTTGTAGTGACCCACGACCGGGGGGAGGCCCCAGAGAGTGGTCAAAGATTGAGACTTTTCTTTATTGGGCCATGTAATGGCGTGAACCAATTTGTCAGACAAGTTAGAGCCCCTTTTGTATGAAAAAAGTGGTGGCTCTTTGAATTGCGCATGAGTTCGAAGAATTGTCCAATTTCTTTTAATCATTTTATTGATCAAATTGCTAGAAGGGCTGTAGGTAGAGACAAAGGGAATGCGTAAATTAGTTTTTTTCATAGTGGGTGCAAGAAGAATCTCTCTATGGCAATACCAAGCTCGTTTTTGGGCACGGGAGACAATGCGTTTTGGATACCCTCTCGAGATCAGCTTGTCTGATAAAATAGCTGCCTCCCTAAAATAGTCTTTGCGCCATTTGCAATTTCTTCGAATGCTATGACCATTGTCCTGATGATGGCCTGAAACCAACCAGGCTGAAACGCCGTCGACAAAACCCAGCAAAGAACTTTTTGGCTTATTTGTGGTCATTGAGAAAAAAATGTATCCATAGCAGATTGTATATAATTATTCCTTTCGATCACATTGTTATTATCTTAATTTGCGCCGTTCACGCTGTTTTTCACTCATTGTGTCACTGCGCCATTCACTATCACTAGCACGCCCAGTGCTCACTTATGTGTGTTTTTGGTCATTTGTACTTTTATTGTACTGTAGTGCTGTAAAAACTACCTACAATATACAATTCTTTTCTATGTTCCTTTGGTCTCCCTTCCCTTTTTTTCCCCCCTCCCTTTGTGATTTATATCACTAAAATATTTGGCCTTTCTAAAAATGATATCCAGCTGAGACGTTGTTGTTTTGGTATAACTATTGCCCGGTCTCTGCTGGGAAAACGGGTGTACTCCTGTTCTTTGTTCCTTTCTTTAAAAACTTTGGCGCGAACCTGTGAGTTTGGTGAGTTGTCTGATTCCTTAGTTAGGGATCAGTTGGTGAGATGCACCAACAGTACTCGTGTATAAGAGAAACTATTATCTAAAAACCCAACTTTATCAGAAGCCGTTGCTATTGTAGAAGGGATGGAAAATACTTCTACGTGGGTCAAAGAAATAAGGAAGTGCCGAGAAGAAAAGAAAGATGGTCAAGGAGATGTGCATGCTTTATTAGATTTGGACTGTTCAGTATCTTGTGATAATGTTGCTAAAGTTTCTTCTAATGATAGGAGTAAAGTTGCAGAGAAGGATGCATGTAATATACGTGGTTCTGGCAAGGATTTTTCATCGAGAGCAGAGCCAGATGCACGTCAACCTAGTACTGATTGTAATATTAATGATAAGAATGTCAGTGATTCCCAAAAATTGAGGTGTTATAGGTGTGGGAGTTTCTCGAATCTTTCCAACTATCCCAACTGTTATGCCAGAGGGTCAGTGTGCAAGAAGTGTGGTATCACGGGGCATTATGCTCAAGTCTGTATTTCCTCCGGGAAAACCCGCACCTCTGAAAATATGCCTGAAACTGTGCGCACCAGTCTCTTCAATGTCAAAGATAGTGATGGTAGTGTTGATGCGGGAAACATAGTGATGCCAGAACGTAATATTGTTGTGGACGGACATGACTTTGTGGTGTTAGCTGATTCAGGTTCACCTTTCACCATGATTGGTAACAAACAATGGGATGAAAGTGTGGGGTTGAACAATGTAACACTTATGCCTCCTGATATTAGTCCAGTCAGTTGTGGGGGTGCGAGAATTAATGTTCTTGGATATGTTGAAGCTGAAATCCAATTTAGGGGGAGGCATACGGTTGGAAAAGTCTATGTAGCGGAAAGGGGTGATAACTTGCTAGGATGGAGACACCTTATTTTTACCAGCATGATTTAGGTATTATACTTAATCCGAGTGCAAAAGATCCCAGAGATCAAGTCATGTTAGTTGGTTGTGAAAGTCAAGGAGATGAATATTTTGACAAATTCCCTGAAATTTTTACACTGATGCCTTAGGTTGTCTCAAAGGTTATGAGCATCGCATCATTCTAAAAGATAAGGCTGTACCTTGTGTACATAAGGTGAGAAGAGTACCCAACATGATGATGGAGCCTTTGAAGGTAGAGCTCAAAAGATTGCTAGATTTGGGGGTCATTGAGGAAATAGAAAGCTTCGGAATGGTTGGCGCCCATTGTTTTGGCCCCCAAGGATGGTGGTGCCAGTATCAGAATGTGTGTGGACCTGTGGGGTTTAAATGAGTGGATTTGGGTTGATCGGCAGCCCCTCCCCAACATCTCAGAGTCAATTAGCATGCTTAAGGGAGCCCAGATCTTTAGTGTGTTGGATCTCTCATCCGCATACCACCAGATTGTTCTGCACAAGGACTCAAGACATCTCATGTCCTGCGTAACACCTCTGGGGGCATACCATTTTCTGAGAATGCCCTTTGGGTTAGCATCAGCTGTGGCCTGTTTTCAGAGGGTTATGAAGGTGGTCCTTGGTGATATGCATAACGTGCTGTTCTTTCAGGATGATATCCTGATTTATGGAAAGAATGAGGTGGAACATGGTGCGACCCTGGTTGATGTGCTAAAAAGGTTGAAAGAAAAGGGGCTCACTGTGAAGAAACAAAAGTGTCACATTGGCTTGAGATCAGTTACATATCTTGGACAGTATTGTGAAGGCTCCCACTCCCGTAGATAAGGAACAAGTGAGGTAATTTTTGGGACTCGCTGTGTTTTACTCTAAGTTTTTATCAAGTTTTGCGAGCGTGGTTGAACCAATCAGAGCTCTACTCGAGAAAGGAGTGCATTTCGAGTGGTCTGTTGAATGTCAGAAAGCTTTTGACAGCATTAAATGTGAAATTGGGAGAATGCCAACCTTGGGGCATTTTGATGTCAACCGGAAAACTATTATAACCACTGACACCAGTCTCAAGGGATTGGGAGCTGTGCTTTCTCAGGTGCTGGAGGGGGAAGAGCGAGTGGTTGCCTTTGAGTCCAGGGCGCTCAGAGATGCTGAAGTAAATTACTCTTGTATTGAAAGAGAGGTTTTAAGTGTGTTTTGGCCTGTGCGGCATTTTAAATGTTATCTTTGGGGTATTCCTATCCTTGTCAGATCTGACCATCACCCCCTAGTTCAAGTTTTCTCTTGTCATCACAACGAGCAAATCACTCCCAGACTTAAACGCTGGAGTGAAGAACTTCAAGAATATAATTTTTTAGTGCAATATATACCTGGTTCAAGAAACAAATCTGCTGATTGTCTTTCCCGACTGCCTTTAGAGCGTGAGCAGAATGATATTGAAATTGAGTATTTGAACTGGGTGGCAGAGCCGGCTCGGTCCAATGAAGAGTGGTTGGACAGTGTGAGAAAAGACAAAGTGTTTTCTTCTCTCCCGGTAAACTACAAATCCTCCACCGGAGTAAGCTTGCGTAGGGGGTACAGCTTGTCGGACGGATACTTTCCCCCGGGCCCCCGCACTCCCTGAGCCTTAAACTCCATAACGGGGCGGCAATTCTGCATACTTGTGCCCTGATGCGCATGCGCGTGCAACGGTGGCCACAGGCCTACTGGAAAGAGTGACATCCCCGGCCCCCGCACGCCGACAGCTTACCTACCGGCTGTCACTGCCCCTGGAGTTACCTGGTGCTGGCCGCTAAGGGCCGAATACTATGCTTACCAATCATGACCTTACCGCCACAGGCCAGCATAGTTGCCCGACTATCTGGCCTCCCCCTCTGGAGGAAGGAAATGAGAGGGAGCTGTTCTAAATTAGGACAAAGATTTATGTCCTTCTTTGGCACCAGAAAGTAGCAGTAATAACAACAACAACCTACTTCTGGTGTAGGCACCTTCTCGATAAGATAGACAGATGGTCCTCCATCCAACGCTCTCAGGATGGTGGAAGGTGCGGCGGAGTGACAATGAAGCGCAAGGTATACCTCTTATCTGCAGGACCCACTTGTCTGATGTGACTGTCTGCCAAAAAAGCAAGAATAGTCTGATCTTGCCTCTAATGGGGTGGCTGTGCATGCTAAGCGGGTTTAGCTGGTGGGCTGTGGGATGAAGGCAGTGGACTGAGTGACCCTCTGAAACTGACCGCGGGGGCAGTGGGCACCACAGCCGTGAAATTGCTGTGCACCTTGCGGGCCGAATTGACTGACCGTATGTGGTACCTTTGTTTGCTGTGGCCCTGCTCTCGTTGAACCACTCCAGAGCGGAATGTGTTTTGTCCCCAAACAGGCAAGTCCCATCAAAGTTTATATATAAGGGATGATTGTACATAGTCTTAACAAGCAGTGGACCGCAGCCAGGCGTGGCAGCAGATAACAATGCAGGTGGCAATGTTCCTCCCAATGGAATTGCTGGTGTCCAAGCCACAAAAAATGGTGAACTTGTCTGCATCAAGACCATCCTGGATGGATTGGTTCATGACAGGCCGTAGATCATCCGAGACAACTAGGAGGTCTAGAGCCACTGAATCTCAAAGAGCTTGGGAACAGCGGCCAAAGAGGCAGCTGGCATTCACGGACTTGAGGGCCAAGCTGTTGGAAGAAAATACCTTCTTCCCAAAAGTCTCCAAACATTTAGATTGCCTATCAAGAGGAGTAATCAGGAAGGTATTCAGGTTTGTTTGACTTGAAGACGCTTGCACCACCAAGCTTTCAGGGGATTGATGATGAGACAGAAATGCAGGGTTGCGCAGGGCAGGGCAGTGGTGACTCGCAATCTGGAGATTGACAAGGGCAGATCAGGGTTTGGCCCAGGGCTGGAGGCACTGAGTGCATGTCTGCCCTGGCTTTAAATCTTAAGTGGGGAGCTGGTGGTCAAGAACTTTGACGCCCTATGCATGACCATTGTGTAAGGAGCTCCCTTCTCACTGGAAGCAATAGAAGGTGAGAGGAGCCCCAAATCAGAGGAAGTGTCAAGGACACAGGCTTCTTGAAGGCCATCATACAATTTTCCATAAGGTATGGTTTCCCTATTTCCTCACCTGCATCATAATCATTGTCAGAATCCATGCCAAAATTATAAAGGCAAAGTATGTGTGCTTTCTTGTAAGGGTGGCAAATTCAGTGGGGGAGGTAGCACTTTGATGGAAGCCAAGCGTGGCTTGAGTTGGGGTTGTAGCGGCACCGACTCAGAGTCAGAGAGCACAACGGGGACTTCTTCTTCAGCTTCGATGGAGTCAGCGTTGGTATCGCGGTGCAGGAGACAGAGTTGAAAAGGGAGCCGGAGAAGGGGCAGTGGTGGATGTGGAGAGTTTAACTGGCACTGAAGGTGCATCAGCTGGCAGTACCCCAGATGAAGGGCCTCTTGGCTCCTTGGGGCCTAAAGGTGTAGCAGAGATATTTGGCAAGGATCCAAAGCAGTGGAGAAATCTACCTTGCTGAACATGTCAATATGCCTTGGAGTCACAGCCGGCCCCTGAAACTCTGGTTGTGGCATAGGTGGATCGGCTTCAGGAGCAAGATCAAGGGGCATGGTAATGCCTTTGTGCCTTCCCAGGGTTATGTGAGTGTCAGGAAGGGGCTGAGTCCCACTTGGATTTTTTTTTCTTCAACTTACCCAAACGCTAGGAGTGCGACGATGACCAACTTGGAAACAGCACCTGTGACCTCTGAGCCAGGACTGACCCTTCAACGTGGACCGGTCTTGTCAAAAAGTCTTCTAATACTTGGCAACAGTTTCACCTTGGGGTCTCATGTGGCCTTCGGGTTCCTTGACATGCAGTCACAGTGTTGTGGCTTAACCCCAGCCACAACAGGCAAACCTGATGAGGATCTGTCACAGACATTTGTTAGTGACAGTCCTTACAAGGTGTGAATCCTGTTGTCATGAGAGGTAACATTTTGCTTGCACACTATACATTTTAGGTGAAAAGGTGTCTCAACAAGATAAGAGATAGCTCCAGATCTGCATCTGGTGGTAAAAAAAGGAACTGATTTCAATGTGTGGGTGTAGCACCTATATAGGTCCTGCATGACATTTCCAGAGTGGAAAAGCATCAGGTCTGTGCTGCATGGCACCACCTTCTGGCATGTATAGGGACTGCTCAAAGTTCCCAGATCCAGTCTGATGCTTGGGGAATATTCAAAATGTGAGTAATCTGCAGTTAGAAGTCTCAATCAGAAGTAATCCTTTTAACGATTGAAAACTCCAGTTGATTTTTCTCAAATGATCTAAAAGCCTTGCATGGTTTATAGATTCTCAGTTCAGCTTTTCAGTATTTTATTTATGTATGCGAGAGTAACCTATGGATTACAGTGCATGCAAACATTTTGATTTGTACTGACAAGCTTGTTTAGCCCTGGGCAGATATATTCTTATAGGGTTAGACCTGTACAGCCTGTGTTGCAAGATTTTGAATTTTCTGCACATGGCCCAACAGTTTTCTGGCAGTGCCAACAAAGAGAGAGCCACAATAAATGAGTTTAGAACCTGTTGTGGCTTGGGCTACATATTGTGGTTTGGGCTATCAAAGCTCTCCTCTCTTCTGGAAGATTGGGCTGAAATTATAAAATGAGCCACATGTGAAGAAAGAATGTCTTAATAGGATAGTTGGAGTGGCATTCCCTACTAATACTGCTGTCAAACAGGATCCCAGTGATTTTTACATTGCCCAGTAGGTCAATTCTATAATCACCAACAGTCCAGGAGTTAAAGGACTCACCCTATTTACTGACACAGTATTTCGGGCCCACCAACAAGAACCTAATAGTGTTAGGTACTAACCAATTTCTAAAATCCATTCCTCAGTCCTCTCCATCAGACTGGACAGTGTGCCTAAATACACATCCAAGAGCTTACCCAAGAGAAGCAACAGCTGTGTGTAATCAATATAAATGTGACACCCCGCCCCCAACCCTGGAACATCAAAGAGATTGCGGTAAAGCTTCATATAGATGTTGAACGAGTACCCCAGTTCAACACCCAGTTTTTTCAGTTCAGGATACAAACCAGCAGTTCAGATAACGTCAACAGGGTACAGGGACCGTCGCCCACTCACTTGAGCGGAATGCTAAAATTCCCACAAGAACCATGAGTAGGCTTAGCCCCATAACCAAACTATAGACATACAGACACATCCCAGGACACATAAGTCTGCCACAGATAGCCTCAACACATGTGCAATACCGGGATTGTGATAACACATAATGGCAGCTAAGAAGGATAGCAATTACGAATGTACACTCAAGTGCCTAAATTGTCTCCGTCTACCTATGCGTGTAACTCGAAATTGGAACACTTTTCTATGCTTCATTTTATCTAAAGTATTAAAAGTTAATAAAAAACAAAAATAGATGTTGAAAAGCATGGGGGTATGGGAGACTGTTAGGGACACCACATATAAAATCTATAACCAGTGCAGTACTTCATCAAGAAGCACTGGAGTAGAACAGTCAAAATGGAAAAACTCAAACCATCTAATGGAAAGGAATAAAATACTGGCTATTTCAAAACAAAAGATCAAATTAATTTCAACCAAATACTAAAAACCGTCTATAAAAGATGCTAAATATGGGACATACTAAGAGAATATGACAAAGATCATTGAAAAGCTTTGCTAAACTGGATCATTCTTCATCAGTGCTTACTCTCAAGCCTGTCTTAAGAAAAAAGCTTCTGTGCATAAGTTCCATTCATCAATAATAGGAGGCATCTGATTTCATGGTCAGGAACATTCAGCAAATAACTTGAAGGCACACATTTAGATGTTAACTTTACAAAAAAGAAAAGATGATTTTCATTTAATATACACTTGGTCATTCAGAGTCAAAATTATCTGAGATTTCTTTTAGCTTAACTTTATCAAGAACTCATTCACATGATCAGTTTAAGAGAGAGTCAATGAACACATGATTATCTTATTTAGATAATAACTTTTTTTAGTATCAGTGTTTTAGAGTGTGCCCAATCAGCCTTACATTTCATAGCAAAGTGCAGCTATTGCAGGACTAATTATTTTGGATAAAAAACAACCCCAAAACTTTAAAACCTAGAACATTTGTGACATTTAAAGAGTGCATACCCAATTCTAGATGCTCAGCCTCAGTAAGCGTGGCATGGACACTCACTTCTTTAAGCGTTTGCTCTTTAAACTCTCAAAATTGAAGTATTTGTCCAGGATTAATGAAGTACACCTCATAGGGCATTTGTAAAAATGTTTGCCTGTTTGCTCTTAATGAAGGAGAGAAAGATAAACTGGACCACGCCATTGACCTCTGTGTAGGTAGTGTCCTATGCGATGTTCCTTCGGGCCATCCAGCTAATACTGCTCTTATTTTACCCAAAGGCATTAATGGGATCCAACATGTAAAAGATGGTCTGTGCCTAATCTACACCTGAACTTATTTCAGTCAAGTGGGCACTACCAATCTACATTTTCCTTCCAAAATGCCAGTTTGCTTCTTTTGCAATAGCTGTCCAAGTGAGAAAGCTGGTGGTGGGACACTAATTGGGTGAGATATAATAGTATGAGATCATCTGGATATAGCACTACATTTATATGCTTCCCATCCACTTTGGGTCGAAATAACTAAGCTCATGAGAATACCTTCGAGCGATATGATACATATAAAGCAAAATGCAGAGCCGCTAAAATACACTTCTACTTTAAGCCAATCAGGCTGTCAATCCAGTCTGAGAGATGATCATTCATCCCCAGTTGTGCTTTGGCCAAAGTCATAAGAAAAACACAGGATGAATTGTACTTAGCCCTGGATGAAATTCCAAAGGAACCAGATTTGTCCCCCCTACTCTCTCCTCTGATTCCTGCAACAAGACCTGCCCAAAAATGTTTACAGACCAAGGGCCTGATTTAGAGCTTGCTGAGGAGGGTACTCTGTCGCAATAGAGATGGAGTACACTCTCTTCCAAACTGAAGTTTCGCCTGCCTCATTTGGAGCCGGGCGGAATTTAAGTTTGTTAGCGATGGCCACAACTCTGCTTCCGTCAATTGACATACTCTTCCGAAGGCCCAATGGAGTAAGATCCGTTGGAGGTTTGGTCATTCGTCCACACACCCTATTCAGAGTTGGAGAACAAATGGGCAGTTTTTACTTTCACACACTGCCATCCAAACCATAGCGTTAAGTAAAAGTAAAAACATTTTAATGACCTGCTATTCTACATTCTTGGTGTTTCCTACCTGAAAGTTTGACAAGTTGAAACCTTGTGAAATTCTGATGATTAAAACTTAATTGGAAATTTATGTGGGAATCGAATGCTGTGTCACAAATTTCCATGGATATTCCCCAATTCAAAGGGGACACTCAGCGTCCTAGTTTGAACATTATGAGAGTCCCATATCCTAAACTTACTGTTACCAGTGGAATGAGCCATTTCAGGACCTGGAATACTGATGCAGTATTCCCGGGCCCAGTTTTAATGAGGTTCGGAGAAGAAAAAATAGAGGATAAGCTGCGCCGTTCTCCTCTTTAAGAAGTAACCATCCCATGTCTTGCAAAGTCTTTCATAACAATAAGACATTTGTTGTCAGTGGGCCCACGGGCTGCACTTTTTTACTGACTTATTGATGTATGTTTATACATATTGTGTGCTTAGATGGAGTTATGCGTGCGGCAGATTAGTGCCCTCAACCCTGGGAGAGTGTCAGCGCTGCACTGGAGGTATGGGACTTTATCCCACCAGACTAGACATACATATTGGTGGCATGAGTCAGGTGGAGGGAAATTACCACATCGAATGTTGCTCCTTCTGAATCAGAGTAGGTAATTTTTCCACACCCGTTTATTCTGATTGTGTGGGAACCATACCTCCTTCTTCTGGCTGTTAATTCCAGCAAAAAAACATTGCACTAGTCTTGCCATTTTTTTACCACACCCCCTACCACAAAAAAACGTTCCCTTCCCTTCTCTACACCCCTTCACCCTCAGTCTCCCCCTACCGCACCACCCAAATCCAGCATACATTTACCACCTGCTCCGAGTAGGTGGTAAATGTTTTAAAACCTCATGTAATTGGAATTTCTGTATGGTTTTACAACAGGAAAAATCAGACCCACGTAGTAATTTCCCATTCCATGGTTTTTTTTCATAATTGCACAGCACTGGCACACATTAGTGGAAAAAACGTCTAGGGGTTACCATTACCCCACTACTGTGCAAAATGTAATCAGCCCCACTGAGTCTTGCTTTGAATCCCACCTCAAAAATAGTTTTAATCATTTAACCTTTACTTACTTTGATGTTTCTAAATAGCTTATATTTTCTTTATACATTGTGCCCTTGGGCTGGGTTTTGTTTAACTTCTAACGAAACAAAAATAATATTACACTGGTTAATTAGGTCAACCACTGGTGATAAATTGTAGTGCACTACTTATAACTGGTTAAAAAGAAGGGGAAAAATCAACTCTAAATCTAATCTTTGCTTAGTAGCCTCTGGAAACAATAATAGGGTTACTGACCGACTGTTCCTGTGTTTGGGCCCTCTTTTCTCTCCTTTATTTGTACCCTGCATAGAGCAATTCTAGGTCACGTTTCCTTGCTGGAATTTCCAAGCGCCACCTTTCCATTGTCTTCAGCTTGGCCTTTTTGTTATAGCAGGTTAAGCTTGTGTATCTACACTTGTGTCACAAGGATTTGCCAAACACTCCTTCTCGAGGACTTTTGGGCCGATGCCACATTGATCTAAAATTAATGTTGCCAACAGGTGTTTTCCTGAAACCACTTACTCGCTGGACAAATCATGATCATCTGACCATTCTAACCCCCCCACTAGACTTCTAGGTTTCCGGAGCTCGTTTATGATTTGCTGATATCCAGGTCGAATTCTCAGGCCAAACCAGCGGTTCTCCTAAGGCGTGCATGATATATGGAACATTTTTAGGTCTCTTGCATGCAGCTTGTAATCTGCAGATTAGAATTCAAGGGAAGAACCATAACATATATCAGATCTGTACTAAGCAAATATTGCTATTCCGTTGTAGGTCATTTGTTTCAATATCAATTCATAGCAAACTTTGGTGTTGGTGAAGATTTACTAAGATTTTGCGCCGTGTTTAAAGTAATGCAAATCGTCGCAAAATCTTTTTTTCCCTGTTTACTTTCCAGCGCTAAACTTGGTTAGCGCTGGAAATAACAGAAAAGTAATGCGCTGGTTCTCATTACTCTGCGCCATGGGGCATATCAAGGGTGGAGCATGGGCGTTCCCATGCAACCATCCAAGGTTCCTCACGCTAAACCCAATTTACTAAATACAGTAGATTGGGTTTAGCATGAGAAAACTGCGCCCTCTTCAAGTAGGCGCAAGGAAGGAGAAATGCTTTCATTTCTCCTTTCTTTTCGGACTTTGCATGAGTACTGCACTGTGCAGCACGTATACAAAGTGGGAAAATCTGTCTGGGTATCCTTCCTGTACAAAACCTATGCTAGACTAATGCACGCACCCTAGCACTATGGCGCTAAGGTGTGGGTGTGGCACACAGCAGCTGAAATCAGCACCGGCGCAAGGGAAGGGGGAGGAGAGAGCCATATTTCTGAGGATATGGCGCTCTCATGCTCCCTCCCAGTCTCGCAACGCAGTGCAGCCTCACGGGGGCTGCGTTGTGTGAATTTTTTGTAAATATCCCCCTTTGAGACTTATTTACAAGCCCCTTGCCCTGCCGATGTATCACTTTTCCCTATATTAAAGGTGATGCACTGGCAGGGCATGGGGCTTGTAAAAAAGCCCCTTTATTCAGCCAGATGACTATTAAAGCAAAACATTAAAAATCATCATAAAAGACGAACCAACAAGATATAAAAAGGTAAATTGCACCAGTTTCTAAAAAGTGTTAATGTAAAATAGAAAATGTAGTATTTTTAGTTTGAATATCTTTTCCTACTATTAAAGGCAGTTCTTGTAAATGTAGTGCAGAAATCAGAAATCTCGGGAGGTCAAATATTGAAAATATATAGTCCTTCTTTATCTATCAATGTCATCTGAATGTTATTTAGCATTTGAATGGTGTCATAGTGAATTAGCAGAAATAAATGTTCTGCAGCTGGTGCTCTCCAGGCGATGAGAGCAGCGAAAGGGGAAATCTGACTGGATGAGAAGCTTCATGGAAGCTGCACGGACCTTGTTTCAGGAGCAGCTCCTCCGCTATGGCGGAGGAGCGTCGCCCCACTGCTTTTAAGCGGTGCGAGGAAGAAGAAACATAAAATGATAATAGCTTAGAGTTATTATCATTTTATGTTTCCTGCCTCTTTGCGGGCGGGGCTGCTCTGCTCTCAGTTTGCCCACTCTTAAGTGCGCAGTGACTGTTTGATCGGCCCTCTCAGGCTGCCCAAACCAGTCATGCGCACTTTCCCCTTCTTCATGCACGCTGCATTGCAGCCTGCGTGGAGAACAACCCCAGGCCCACATTCCCTTGTTGAGCGTCCAACCAGGACACCCAAAACCAATCACAACAAGCATTGCAGCGTTGTGCTTGGTCAGGGGAGCCAGGGTGCTCACCAATCACAGCGCTGCATTGCAGCGTTGTGATTGGTCAGGGGAGCCTGGCTGTAATTCCTGTGCGACAAGGAGAGCAGAGACGCGGGACCCGTCGCGGCAGGTTAAGTGTTTTTAAAAAAAAAAATTTTAATTGCGCCCCCTGCGCGTCCTCACCCGTAAACCTTGCCGGCCGTCACTGCCTTGTTTGCTGCGAGTAACCTCTAATTGGGCAGAATGTGTTAGAGGGTGATCATAAAAGAAATTAGTGTAAATTAGACTTCTCCAAAATTGCAGTCTGCTCTGGGGTAGGTTCATACGATTATATATGCATATTCTCACAACCTAGTGCGCTCCAGGATACTATATAGGTCATCACAAATTATCATACCTCAGAGGACCGAAAGGTACGTTGGTGTGATTGCAGTGACGGAATCAAAGATTTACGTTTTAACTAGAAATATTTCAAATGCTATCATGTTATGAATGCATGAAGTGCTTTTAGTGAAAGGCTGTCATTCCTTCCACTGCAGTCTTTCACGATGTAAACAGCGCCAAACATGGGCACCCTCATTTAGGCAGCTGTAACCACCCTTTCTGAAAGTGCTGCACCACCACCCCATGTGGGACCCAATGGTGGAGGCTTCAACGGAGGGAAATTAGTCATCCGCCAACTTCCAGAAAGGCCAGTGAGGCAGCAGGAGAAGTGGGCTGTGTTGCCATTATTTGTATAGCATTCCTTGAATGTGTGTTGTATTGTATTGTTTTATTCTCATTTGGGTTGAGTTTGGTTGTAGTTTATTATGTTGTGATGAGTTATGTTTAGGTTTGTGTTACATATGTATAGCACCAAACATGACCCAGGTGTCTTCTCTGGTTTGCCCTATCTCCAATCTGACTTTATCAGCACAGTACTTCTCATACACATCAGTGAAAACCATGTTGGTATATTGTCCATATATCAGTGAAAGCTTCTGCTAACATTTTGAAAAACTAAAAATAATAGCCTAAATAGATTAATATGGTGCTGGTAACCAAGGATGCAACAGAATATTAGCTTGCCTACCTGCATGATCAGTGTGTGTGCACACTGACCACGCATGAGTGGGGAATGGGAAAAAAGCTGCAGGCTTTGTCTTTGGTGGATGAATAGAAGCATTGATTTCACAAGTACTTGGGAGTATTTAGTCATATGTATATTAATGTAAAGCAGCAACACTGCCACTGGCATATTTTATATTCAGCTCATTCAAATTTATGGAGCTACTTTCAAGAATGTACATTTTTATAAGATCTGTATATAAATAACAAGTCACTGCAAAGAACAAAAATAACGGCTAGCCCTATCAATAACCTGATCTAAAGTTATTTAATGGAAGAGAGACACCAACAACTCCACTGTGTTTCCCCCTTGGCAATAGGCAGTGCACTACAACAGCCGCTCAAGGCAGATGACTGAACTATCGTGCATGGACCTGCCATTCCCTGTTGAAGACCTTTTGATTGCTAAGCAGAATTGGATAGATACATAGACAGGGATGCTTACCAACAGGTTGACATGTACGCTGGTCGTCCATGAGCTGGAATCCTGATGCGCAACTGCATATGCGACTCTCACCCGCTAGGTCCTCCACACAGAACTGGTCACAACCCCCGTGGTCAATGGAGCAGTTGGAGTAGAGGGCCTCTGAAAACCCAAATTGGGAAAGAACATGTGTGCTGATGTTTTGTAATGACTCTTGCATACTTATAATGATATTCTCTTGTACAATCTTACTCTGAGCAAAACCGTGCAATGAAAGAGAGGACCTTTGAGCAAGTGATACAAGCAGTGACAAGGAGGATGGTAGAAGTAGGGCTGGTTCAGTTGGTGGTACACAGAGATGGGTTATGTTGCTATGATGACTAGTACTTCCTCATGTCTCACGGGGGCTTTGTGGATGCATAATGAAGAGACTATGGTGAAGCATGATGGTATGATCATGAGTAGAGTCGACATATTGCAAAGCATTGTGGTGAGTTAGATTATTGTTCTGGGGAAGCATGTATGCAGGGCATTCTGCAGTGAGATGGATGGAGATGCAGGTGATGTTACTATGGTGATGTATGAGCGCAAGGCATGAATAAGAAATATTGGTGGAAGAAGCACACTTTATACATAAACACTTGATTTCAAAATGAGTCACAAAAAGGTAATATAAGCTCCTTAGTTCATACCAAACTTTAGAAGAAGAAACTTTATTATATTTTTACAAAACTAAAAAACACAAATTAGATGGTCTCATTTTTAAAGACTTGTTCTTTATTTTCTTATTTCATGTGAAGCAACAACCACAGCCAACGTCCGGCGTGCACAGACACTTTGTGACTCATTTTGAAATGAAATATTTATGTTTAGAGTGTGCTTCTTCCACCAATATTTCTTATTCTTGCTGATGTGGGTCTTTTTAAGACGGTTGGCCCAGGGAGTGAGTACCTTTTGGATTCTTTTGGAAACTATACAGAGTGCAGGACTATATACCATAACTGTTCTTGCTTCTTTATGTAACCATGTAGGCAAGGCATGTTTCAAAAATTAAGCACAAAAGAAACTATGTCTCAAGCAGAATGAATAGGACCCATGATTACCATAAGTGCAGAAACGTCCCTCCCAGCCTCGGTGACAGATGCAGTCAAACCTTCCTATGTTATCCTTGCAGGTTCCATTAACACAGGGGTTGGACAAGCACTGGTCTCCATCTGCAAGGGGAAGAGAAACAAGAGGGGACTTCTGAGGGCTCTATAGACAGAAACAAACCATCCCCATCTCACCTTCAAAACACAGAGTGGTTTATATTTGGAGACACAGGGGAGTACAACTAGCTGAACATGTAGCATTTGATCAGGAGAAGACAGTATGGTGTTAATGCATATACATTGGAATTTTGTGGTTTTACTTTGAAAACATTTAGGGTCTGATATAGAGTTTGGCTGACATGCAGTAGAGTACCCTTGTCTGCCAAATACTAAGCACGCCCCCTTATTTAGAGATGGCTGGACCTTCATTTTTCTGTTGGTTTCACCTGTTGTGGCTCAGTCAACAAAACTTCCACCGGCAGTTTGAAGGAATAGCGGCCATCATAGGAAGAACCTGACACCGCCAATCCTATTTGGGGTGGGTGGTGTAATGTATTTATTTTCTATCTATAACAGAAAAAATAAATAATGACCCAAACACCTTGGGAGAAAATCTGCTTGGGAGATATGGGAGTTTTTTCTGAAAAATAAAAGCTGTGAAAAAGTTTGGTGAATAGCCCTCAAAATTAACAACAACCATCCACCAAATATTTTGTACAATATCTTCTGCCACCCCAACTTACGCAGTACCATCCATCAAATCATAAATCAGGCCCTTAGTTTAGAAAAAATTGTTTGGTTTGGCAGACAGGTACTGCCCACCTTATTTTGGGTCAGTAGTGCCACCAGCTGTCCATTGACAGAAGCTCCATTGGCTCTGCTGAGGGACAGCATCCTCTGTTGGCATGATGGAGAGGGTACTGTCTGAGGAAGGGCATTACACTGCCCACCCTATTTAGGGGAGACGGTGTGATGTTGTTTTTTTCTGTACATGAAAGAGACAAAAACAATAGATAATGACACCCCTCATCGGAAATACTCCTTGGGGGTGGGAAGTTTTTAGTTTTTCAATATCAAACTTTCAATTTAGGAGTTTGTTTTTGAAAAACGAAAACTTTAATAATGTTTGGTGGACAGATGTTATAAGCGACAGCAGCCGCCTACCAAACCTTGTGTACCTTGACTGGAACTATCATAATGGCCGTTCATCTCAAGGTACAGAGATCACCACTGAGCAAGTGCTGCTCTCTGTATTTGAAGTCAGTAAGGGCGGTAGACGTAATGTCCTCTGAAAACCTACGGACGGAGTACCACCCACCAACTACTAGATCAGGCTCTTTCACCCCAACCATCATTTAGTAGTACTGTGACTTTAAAGGTACCAATTTGAACCATATTTAGGAGATGTTTGCAGAAAATGGGCAACAACCAGGAGAAATACTACTTTCTGCAGTCATTTTTGAGGATTTTTCTCCATCAGCAAAAGATTGACAGAAGCATTTCTGATTTTAAAAAAAAAGTGTGCAGTAGTAACGTTACAGTTAATGGTGGCACACAGAAAAAATGTGTGGTTACCCGAATGCTAGATTTGTTATGCGTGACACCATTACCATCAGGTTACAGAAGTCATCCCAGATGTTTCCAAATAAAATACAAAATACATAGAAAGTTAATAATTTCTTATTAAGTGTTTCCAACTAAATGTATTTTGAAGTAAAGGTTTAAGCTATTAACCCAGATTCAGAAAGGAGACTGAAATATAAAAAGAAAATCTGGAAAAACATTTCCAAATCTATAGGGGCAAATGTTTGGTACGCTTCTTCTCTGGAAAAAAAAAAGTCCATGCTTGGGAGCAGGTTGACCTGCAGCACTAAGAAAAACTTCGATTCTATAATGTTTCTCTGTAAATCGTTTTTTTTTTTTTAAATGAGAAGCAAGTTATCGTGAGAGGGCACCAAAACACTGAAGGCTAGACTATCCACTGAAAGAGTCTGTGCTGCATAGGGCATTAGCAGTCAGTCAGTCTCAGTCTATGAGGGCTCTATCCTGTCCAGCTGGTGTTCTAGGGTATGCAGGAGAAGCTTAGAGGGAATTGTGATATACGCCCAATGTCCTTTTTGGAAGAAAGGCACTTCTGTCACTAATCAACAAGCAACTGAGCAAAAAGGACATTTCCCTCCTCTGCGACTTCAACTGAAGTTTCTGTGGTGCCCACAACAGTCATGTTTAAGAGGAGAGTAGCAGCTGCTTGGATAGGGATCATGTCTTCGAGGCCGCTTGATGCAATTGCCCGGGTGATGCAAATACTCAGGGTATAAGAAATGGCAGGCAGAGCAGACAGCATGTGTGCAACTGTGTGCCCCCAGCAACAGTAGAGGGAGGCAACATCAGGTATCCATCAATAGTGCTGGCCTGCTCTCCACTGCAGAGCAAGGAGGACAGATGTAAGGAGCAGTGGTAGAGGGTAGAAGAGTGAGTCCAGTGGAAGCTGAGGGCTTATGATTACCAACAACTCAGGATAGTGCCAGATCAGCAGGTCCCGGGGGCACGCAGACGGCAAACAGAAAGCAGTGGGCTGACATGGAAGCGAGTAAGGACTGGTGGTGCAAGTGAAAACAATATGAAGATGAAAAGATACATTTGATGGGAAGGACTACCAACAGAATTGAGCAATGCTCATGCGAAAAGTTGGTAGTACGTTGGTACATAAAATGCATAGTGGCAGCAAAGAGAGGAAGGGTTCCGAAGAAAGAGTGTCGCCTCTAAGGCTGTTTCAACGAAAGCAAGGGTACCATGGACCAAGGCGGGGTTATAGGCAGGTAGCACTAACATTTGAGAAAGATTCATGAGCTGGTCTAGCCTGAAGGAACAAAGTTGTGAACCAGAAAGTAGGGTTTGGGGCTGGAGACCAGCAGCTAGTTTAGATCACCTGGCCTGAGGGAAGGGACACAGGAAAAGCACAGTAGTGAGGTAGGGACATCCAACCCATCACTGTGTACTGGTGAAAGGGCGAGAGTGAAGAAGAAGTTGTGTACTCAGCAAAAGCAAGAATCATTGTTAGGGCAGAAAAGCATAGGGCAGATGGGACACATCAGGAAGATACTCTAAAGTGGGGTGGGGCTTGAGGGGGACTTTGAATGAGGTGAAACCTTATAGAGAGAAGAAAGTTAATGCAAATGACATGCTTGCAGCCAGAGATATGTTGACATGGAATGCAGCACCACAAACAAAAAGGAAGAGGGGCAGAGAGAGGAGGGGCAATGGGTTGTCGAGCAGGGGTAGAGAAGGACCGGCGTTGAGGGCTGAAAAAGAGGTAGACAGAAGTGGAAAGAAAGGGTCCTTCCAGAATAGACACCAGACTAGAAGATCGGCATGTGGTCCTTTGCTAGATGAGCAACTGGAAGGGATGACACATGGAGTTCATAAAGCCCAAGCAGAGACAGTAGCACAAGGATGGTGGGCACAGCAAGCAAGGAGGAGGAGAGAAATGACACATGGAGAGTGACCTTGGTGGCAAAAGGAGAAGCCAGTAAACCTTGGAAGAAAGGCAGCAGGTAGAGTATGAAAGAAGGGTCTGGCAATACATGGGCATAACTGGAGAGAGGCCAATTGGAAGAAAGGCATGGAAGTTTGTGATGTAAGAACAGATGAGGATACTAATTGGTATCAGGAAACGTGGTTGGAGACCTGAGAAAGGGATGCAAATGAAAACCATAGTAAATACCAAGATATGATAAGGAAGCAGCTCAGGGTCTGATTGGAGGCATCACTGAGGACGATGGAGGTGCGAGGTTAGAAACGGGTGTTGGAGAGGAAAATACGTTTACACTTTTAATGAAATTAGAAACTCGATAATGATAATTTCTGAGAGGAAATTAATAAACATGGACCGACTACATGTTCAAGAACATGACAAGACAAGACAATCTTAGTTATTGCATCATAAAAGCATGCAGAAAAAGGTTTCGAGTAGATGCTGTCAATCGTATAAATAACATAGACTGTGATATAATTAATTAACGTGTGCTAGAAATGTAAAAGTGGTGAACTCTCACGTCATGAAGTTTTGTCTCTAATTATATGTTATTATCATTCATATGTGTGTATAACTAATGGGAACTAGTTAATCATCAAGATTTACCTGAATATGTTTATGAATTCAATTTAAATGTATCGTTTCTGTGTAAACGTGTGCACAGAACTGACAAATAAAATAGGTGTTGCACATTCGTAAATAATGATGCCTTAATGAAACTTTCATAGATTGTATTTTATACATGAACTAATATGATGCACTTAGAACTAATTTAATTCATGAGTATTTTTTATGTATTTATACGTTGGTACAATCAGAAAGCAGAAGTCTATCATTCTAGCACAAATTAATTGTAACCATACTAAATGATTTCAAGTGCATCAAAGTTATGCTAGAATCATAATGTCTTTATATTTCCTATGTTAAATTAGCTTGATTTAATGTAAGCCTGACTTAAAATGTAAAGACCCCTTGACTTGCCGAGTCTACCACTCTCGAGAGAATTCTTCAATATAACAAATAACTTGAAACAGTGTTTTCCTTTCCTGAGTTCTCATGTACTGAACAAGATACTTTGCTACATTTTCTGATACAATCCCAAACAGCTGCCTGGGACACTGTCCTCTTGAACTCCCTTATGCGCTCATGCTGAAGGAGCATCGTTCTAACACTTCACATATTGGATTGCTTAAGGACTGCGTAATCGTCCCACCTATTCCTCTACAATTAATATCTTTCTTATGTCGCCTGATACCCATCCTATACGAACTGACCAATGGACTGAGTGGTCTGATCAGATGAGGTGATTCTAGGAGGTGTCACTCCCGAAACTTTAAGAATATAATATTACCTGCTTTAATGGATGAGGGGACTGCTGTTTTTTCCTTGCTGCCTGACTGGAGTTAGCGCTCTTAATGGTGACAGATTTTTTGTGGAACTATATTGACTCAGCTATCATATTTTATTTCTCTCCAAATGAATGTGCATTCCTAATTTGGGGTTACTAATGACTAGAGGAGATCACACTAGAGAGATCTCAAAACATCAAATACTAATGTTGTTATCTTGTATAGCTTTGACTAAACTCTTAGTGTGTATGATTTGACACGCCTATATTTGTTCAGGAGATTTGGGCTGGCCGTGATAATCTTTTATCTTTATAGTATTGTTTTGAGGCTAATTTACATGAGTCTGATTTCTAGTCTATAGTTCAGTTATCCAATTCCTGGTCCTCATTGGATGTCTGTTTGAACCCTTTATGTCCAACCCCTCTCTGCACTAAGCAAGATCCATCGGAGGGCCAAGAGAGTGCTATGAATCATTGGCAGGGGAAATAGAAAAAGATCTCAAAGAGATTTGATGGGCCTAGTAACGCTACAGCACGGGTGATGCTAATGCTAAAAGAAGTAGCCCACTGAGTTGATACACAGAAAGAGAAGCTAACTAAGAGAAAGGTAGGAGATCTGGACCACGCTAATATGGGAGGTGCATCGATTGAAGTGGCAGTTGGGAAGAAAAGAAGGCACAAGGGAGTAATCAGTGGTTGCTGAAAATAAGCGCGACTAAGCTTGTGGTGTCACATATAATAGTAATGACAAAGGAAAAGATGTTTTCAAACAATTACAGACAGAGGTTAGACGTGGAGAGTGATCTATAGAAAAGGTGAGGAAATTGGCCTGGTAACCATGGATGTTGGCCAATGATGAAAGATGAGCTTTGGCATTTTCTATATGGGTGAGAGTGACTTATGAAAGTTCTCAAATAGCATGTATCAGTGTTCAAATAATTTTGCAGGACCGTACACACTTTGGTAGAATGACATTATTACTTTTGTGAATAAGGCTCCCAGTTTACAATTTTTTACTGATTATTACAGATAGATACAGACAGAAACCCATGTATTTTCCTGTTTGTATTTAGTTTTAAAATATGGACAAACATGGTCTCATCGCCATGTTACTTCTGCTGGCCAAATGCAGGTTGGCCATAGACTAGGGCAGGTAACCCACTCCCATCATTAAAGCATGGTTGGGCCATGTGACATACTGTCAGGAGCAGTAAACCAACTATTGGGAGCTAATGCCGATACAGTCCCGACCCAAAGATATATGGGATCCTTTCACCTCCTTTCTGCAATTCGCCGGCGACAAGTGGTGCCAATGAGGGGGTAACTCTGGTCAGAAGGGCTTACTGCCAATGGCTCTAACGCCATGAACGCCACATTGAGCCAAGACACTGTGTTGTAAACAACACCTTATATGATTGGCTAAATCGTCTGTCAGATATTCCTTCTGCATTGTGCCTGGTCATTATCCTAATGTGTCCACGTTACCATTGTAATGATACCCTAGCGCTGTTGCATTTCCTGTTACAAATATGTGACAACTGGGACAACATCAAGTGTACTGCTCAGGATGGTGTATTTCGTGGCTATGTTTCTGTTTACCTTTCCTCATTGATTCCCCTTCTCCCTCACTGATGCTGTTGTTGTGCTGTTTTGTATTGATAAATGCCAATAAAATTAAAAAATATATATATATGAACAAATTTGGAAAATAGGACTTCCTTTGGATAATTAGCTCTACTGTCAGTCATGTGGGCAGGTCAGTCGCTGTGCAGATTGACAGGGAGGAGAGGTAAAATGAAAGAAAAAGATTTGCTACTGAAACGTAAATAACCAAGGATGTACAGCTATTAAACCTTTTCTAACATGGAAATGTTTTCAGATGACTGTATTGTACTGTATATGGCTAAAACCTGTTATCTATTCAAACATGAGCATATATTTATCAGTGAAATAATGAGGACATGTAACTACTGCAACTTAATTTTTACACTGTACTCAGAATAAATACAGATGGAAAGAACAAAAAAATAAATATAATAAAACCAGGGACTCATGCTTGGGTGATCCTCGGGTGCCGAGAATGGCACCATTCTTGCGAGCTGTATGTTAATCCTAACATTCACAATACCCCTTCAAGGGACTACCCGCCAGGTGGGTTTCCAACCCAAAGTAGGGCCCCAAGCGGCAAACATGACTGGAATTCAAGTAGTCACAGTGAGGAGTCTATTTTCTTGGAGATGTAAAATTACTTTATACTGGGATCTTTGAACTATGATTTGTTTCAGGTCTTTTGTGGTCTTTTTGATGGTAGGGTAAAAATGGTTGCAGGTCCTGGGTGAGCGTGAAGTGGATCTCTGTCAGGAAAACATGAGGTTGTGGATAGGAAAGCGCAGAACTGATCAGCAATATAAGGAAACTCCAGCACAACTGAATGCATCAAGTAAAGCAGTGTTGTGCATGTGAATACATTAGCAAGGTAGGGCACAGGGGTTGTGGGGGGGAATATTTCAAGCATAAGGACATTTACTTGGTAAAAAGTGGTTGGATATTGGGGGTGATATAGAAATATTTTAGTCTGTGATCAGGAGAAGGTATCCGACAGAGGAATGGATCTGTGGCCAATCCATGGTAAAATGGTCAGGTGACCCAGCAGACAAAAGGTTGTGTTGGACACTGGTGGGTTGCTCTATAAATGATGCTAAAAGGTTATTGGCATGAGCGAGGAGGTAGGACATGGCCAAAGTTGTTTCCAATGCTATATGAGTTGGTCTGGTAGAGGAAAACTCCCAACTTGCTAATCATACGTTCGTTCAGAACAGTGGACTAGTTTAAATAAACTAATCATGATAGCTTTGATGGTTATTAGACAGGAGTGGTCAAGAGTAAACATAAAATGAACACAATTATTAACATAAAAGGGAGGGTCACCACCAAACTTGTGGCAGCAGTTAAGCCTCTAAGGGTGGTATTCAAAAAGGTACATTTACACATAAGTACATTGACATGTGTAAATTTACTCTCACAGTTTATAGCAAATTTACTAGTTTGGGCTAGTCACTCTTTATGAGTGCAGATTTACTACAAAGTGTAGACTTACATGTTTCAACCTCATGTATGCAGGTTGATGAGCCTAATTTACAAATGTAAAGTTACTACTTGTAATTTTTCATAGGTGCATCTCCCTGTGGAAAAGTACAGGAAAAGGTAAAAAAGTTTATACAACCTTTTAACAGAATAGTTAGAATATTTTCTAAAAAATATTAGTGTAAATTTATTTTAACATATTTATTTTGAATGTAGAAAAAATGCTAAAGCACCCTCTCTATTCCTTCCTTAACCCTCCTTACTCCTCCTTAAACCCCTCCAATTTGGTAGTAAGTACACCCCATTTCCAGCCACTTCCACGTCCCTCACACATTTTTTATTTCAGCGTAGGTGTATATGTTTGGAGATCTCCGTAATCAAGAGGAGATTACACACAGAAAGGATAGAAGAGGTTGAAGCGGAAACTATTGCATGTAGGTCTGTGAATAGCATTTTGTAGAACTATTGTAGTCTAATGCAGTTTGTGAATAGGCTCCTAAATTTGTTTCAGCAAGATGGGGTCCATATGTCCTTCTGAGGAGAGTTATTTGAAAGTCAAGGAAAAATGACAATGATTTTTTTTTTTTATATAAAGTAAGGCATCATTTGTCCAAGGTGCAGGCAAGCTGGATGGACAGAGGATAAACACCACAGTATTAATGTACTATTAATGGGTCTATACTGGTTTGAATAAAATCAGTTTTTACAACCAGTTTGTAGCTCTTGTGCTTCTCTTTGTATACACCTAGGCTGATCCACGGAGCTGTTGCCCTCAGATTTAGTATTCACACAACCTGCACACAACCCTAGGGGGAGAAGCAGGCCATGTCGGTTACCAGATCAATACTCTCAGTCAAAGAGGGACAAACAAAGACTGTGATTAAGTTTTACAAAATCAAAGTAAAGAGTACAAATAAATTACTCACCAAAATACTTAGACCAGAAGCTGAGCTGTGAAGACAAAATTTTACATGTCACGTCTTACTGAGGGTAAAATTAAGAAGCCACAACATGATGTAGTAGCATTTGATAATGTTTCAATTATAGTCCTAAATAGTATAATCTGTTGTTAATAATAATAATAATATGTTCTTTTATTGCACCTTTTGCCGTTTGAAAGCACTGTAAGTAATGGGTCACTATTACCAATGTAATGGTTCTCAGTTTATCTAAACCAGAGAGATGGTATTCTGAATTGGAATTGTCGGGATTTAAATGCTTGATTGTCAGATCACTTCATATGCCAGTAGGGAGAGTTTAACTCACCATGCCATCTTTGTATCATGGTCAGGTTAAGTCTGATGTGGTACGAAATGAAGTGGTGTCAATTAGAAATGTAAAATATTGTGATATAATTTTATGTAACTCATAACATGACATAATGCAAGAAATAAAAAATATACACCAGTTGGGGTTTAACCTGCTGTAGGGTTCCTCCTTGCTCACCAACATGCAAAAGGACTTCACAAAAATGAGTTGTTTCTATCCCATTGTCAGAACTTTGACGTGATAGTACAAACTCAAGAGCTAGGTTCCTAGAGGGAACAAGTACATGGTATTGGCTCCAAAATAAATGAACAAACATTTTCAAACTATTAATATTTAGCACATCCATGGGGCCATGTGACATTTGCTGTTGGACAGTCACTTAGCATGATGCTTGATCACAGCTTAATGATGACGTGATTCGCTGAGAGCATGGTGTTAACTGCAACAACCCGACTTACAGGTATGCGCATTCCACTGAAACCAAGGAGTTGGAATGGAACAACCCAAAAATATTGATATTTTTATAGAAATAGGTGTCCCAGTTGGGCTTAGACTTGGATAACTGCTAGACTTCAGCTGTTACTGGAAAGAAACTTAGATCCGCCTACGGGCTGAGAATGTTTCTGGAGCACAATGCGTTGATAGATAAATACCACCCTGTCTGAGCTCCATCTGCCACTAGATGAAAAATGTGTGCAAACAGGTCTGTGAGAGACATAAATGAGATTAAGATTGGTCTTACTAACGATGACACCCAAAGTGTGTAAGGGAGATGCCCTGTGCCGAAATAGGTCTACGAGCAACGTAAATAAGATTGGAGGCCAAAACGTAGTAAGGCCAAAGTGTGTGAGGCACATGTCCTACAGCTAAACAGGGCTATAAGAAACATAAATGACCCTGGGGACTAAACCATTAGTAAAACTAAAATGCATAAGGGACCTGTTTACACGAATACAACATGCTAGAAGCTTTGATGCTGCATTTGATGTAGACTTCACATTCATTCCATAGCTACATCCATTTGACAAGGAATTATCTCTACAAATGATTTTGCTTTGCTTTACCTCATTCTTCACTTCCAGACGACCACATGGAGCTCATCAGATAGTTTGTATTGTTGAGATTGGAATATTGCAATATAGTTTACACAGACAGACCAGCATCAAAAGGTATTTGAAGTGATTACAGGTGATTCTGAATCAAGTACCTAGATAATGCTTCAACCTGTAAACATGCTTCCACATCTTATTGGCTTTGAAATCATGGTGCAGACTCTAATTGGTGTCTAGGGGGCATATGTATCAAATACTGTTTTTGCGATTCTCAAATAGAGATTTTTAGAGAATCGCTATTTGAGAATCGCAAAACGAGATGTAATCAAAAATTCGCAAATATTTTGCGATTCCTTGGCATTCCTTAATTGCAACTCGCAAATTGCGAGTCGCAATTAAGGAATGGCTTCCTATTCATTCCAATGGGCCTAGAGGCCCGTAGAAATAAATGGGAAGACATTCGCAAGTTGCGATTACCCATTAGGTACTCGCAAATTGTGAATGCAATTTCAAGGGTGCAAGGGTGTCATAAGGACAACCTGTTGCAGCCCTGAAATGAGCATGTGTGCACATTTGGCCCTAAGGGCATGTATGTGCGCCACATGCCACTTTGAAAAATGCCAAAAAGTGCATTTTTCACAGAAATCGCAAATTACCACCAACTTGAAGTTAGTGGTAATTTGTGATTTCTTAAGGAGAAATCGCACAACTTGGGTGCTTTCTACATCACATTTAAGGAATCGCAATTTGCGATTCCTTAAATGCATTCGCAAAATAGGGAATCGCAAATTTTTCAATTCCCTATTCTGAGAATCGGCCCATTTGCGAACGGGAAATGAGCTTCATACATATGCCCCTAAATGTATTCTTGTCCTGCACATAGCCTTATAAGATAAAGCTCAAGGTTTCACTGCTACACTGCTGCTAGAAATCTTGGATTGAGCATTTTCTTTTCCTAGATAAATTCAAAGTTATCAAACATGGAGGTAAATCCTTCGAGGGATTCGCCTGGCACAAATAAGAGTCAGTTATTGAACAATCCTGAACTGGTGCCATCTCACCCACTAGAAAGATAACTGCCTATCATGTGGGCTATATCTGTGCTTTAGAGCATCCATAGGTGACACGAGAGCACAGAATAATATAATTACAACGCTGTGTAGTAATACTATTAAGTAAATCTGACCATGGTGTCTTGATCCTTTTGCAGAAAATATTTCATGAGGAGAGCTTAGAATAAAAGCTGTTCCTGGTGTATATTCTTCTTCTGAGAATAGTACTTTTTTGGTACAAATTAAATAGCGCCCGAGAGAGTGACAGCTGTCGGCCGAGGCACAACTTTGGCCCTATTCAGACCTGAAACCCCTAAAAATTGAGGAACAGTTGGAGAAGCAGTGTGTGCTTTCGGTATAGGAAGATGAAAGCTGCCACGAATTGGAATTATGGCAAGGGAACAGCTTGTTCAAGTCATCATCGCTAGAGGTAGATTACTTTAAACAACCAGGTTAATTATCATTTTAGGAATTCCCAAATAAGTCATACAGAGTGCTAATGTAAAACCACCCATTTCTCTTCTTGGAGAGGGAGATTTAGTTTTCTCCAGGCATGTTCTGTTCGAGGCGAGTTTATGTTGCGATGAGGTATACCCCTTCAGCTATTTATTACTTACAAAAAATCCTAAAAAATCGTGGGGCTCTTGAAAGAATTACCAAATGTAATTTCTTTGAGTTGAGATAGCCAGAAGGTGTGCCATTCAAAGGTGGCTTTGGGTTTGTGGCTCTCCCTTAAACAACATGAGAATGTTTGATAGTGTTGCCCTGTTCCCTCCATGGAAAACAAGAGGGTGGAACCACTGAATCTTTGTAATTATTTTATGGGTTCAGGACACAATGTGAAAACAATTCAGAATGTCTAAACCTATGGTGGGAGGAAGGACTAGAACGCCCATTCCTTCTGCCTCAACCCAGATCTCCTCCACTCTAATACCAGGTGTCCCCGTAAACAAGGTTGTTGCTAATTTGTTGAAGAAACGGCTATGAGAAAGGAACATGAGAAAGCATGTATAAATGTCTAAAGCAGACCTGAAGACTTACTTAAGTGCTTCTGTAAGGCTCCTCATTTAGATTAATACTGTATGTTCATGCATTTATGTCTGAGGATGGGCTGGTGAAAGATACTACAAAAGTTGGAGCAGGGTATGTTGGAAGAAGTAGGTAATGCTGTTGTGAATGAAGATAGCTGAAATTGGTTGTGGTGCCAGCCAGGTTAGTAACTGGTAAGTGGGGTGATGTACCCACTACTTGATTAATCTGTTTTAAGTACCTCCCTTTTTCACAAGCGGATCCCGATGAATAGTACAAACACTTCTCATGAGCCAACCAGTTTGGTCAACTGCAAAACATCAGAGGATTCTAACTATATCCACCCAACTACTTTCTGAAATCACTAGTGCTCTCACACAACACCCAACTCCCAAGGAAAAGCTGGATCAAGAACATTTGGCTACTAGGATCCCTCAAAAGTCTGCAGAAGTCCCTTTTTTTGTTTTGTTTGACTCCAGATAGATGGCAAACTCGCCTGATTATAGGGATAACTAACGTAAGTACTATGAAAATCAGTTTCCAGAACTTTGCCTGATCAGTCCCTAGGAAAAGCTAAGATCTCATGTCAATAGTTAGAGCTGAGACAAAATGTTCACATTTGGTGAAAACCCCCACATGTGACCTTAAGAATGGAGAGATATGAGCAAGTGCCTGATACAAGACCACAAGCAACCGATATAAGAGTCCTTCAAATGAAAACAGTGAATCAAATCCATTGAAATCTACAAATTCTTGCTGAACGTGGAAAATTGTTCTTGCTTTTAATCCTTACCGTGGCTTCCCGAGTTTCAAAAATTTCACTGGCCTCTTCCAGGTTACATTGCTCTTCTATGCATTCTCGTTCGAGAGAACCTGCCATTAGCTCCTCCAGGAAAGAGTTGGCCCGCTTCCTAATCTTCAGAACCCGGTTTGCCTCTTGGCTGCTGTAAAAGACTATAAAATAGTGGAGCCAAAATTCTTTAAGACAAAGGTGACCACCAAAATGTCAAATCCTTATAAAAAGGTGACTCCTACATACTTTAACATATGTACATGCAGTAGGCAGTGTCCTTTTAGAAGGATCATAAGTGCTGCAACATCTATTCGATGTGACACTGTCAACATTCTACACCACATGCTTTTTCTATATATGATAAACACTGTTTTGGAAATGTAGACATCTTTTTATGACATTTATGCGAAATTTAGTAAACTGCAAAATCCAGCATTGTAAATTAAATGCAGAAAATACAGAAGTAATTTTCCTCACTGCATTCAAATCTTCCACTTTAATTTTCCTAATTTGTCCTTTAGTACCACAAACATTACTTGTATTGTCTATAAGAACATTGGAATGTTAAGCGCTCCATTGAACACAATGGAGTGGTCTGGGCTTCTATCAGCTGATAGAAGCCTGGAGCTCCAAAATTCCAATGTGGGTTCAAAGCTGTTGCTGTGAACAAAAGGCCTCACGGAGCAAACTAATGGGTTATTGATGCTGCGGAATGCAATGGCGCCTCCCAAATTTACGCAAAGTGTTACAAAATTTCCGGTGTCAGTGTGGTGCTACAGGCAAAGGGAAAACCCTCAACCCTTCAAGAAGGCAAAAAATTGCCCCAAACTGTTTACTTAATGAGCCTGTGCACACACATACTCAAGTATAGGACAAATAGTACTGTCAAATTTGAATTCACATTGAGCTACTGTAATGCTCATACAATCCACTTCAAGTACAATGATACATGTCGATCACTCAGGATGCTTCGTGTTCATAGGCTCCAATAAGCTCCAATGAAACGAAGCTCCAGACACGCTGTGCCCCACGGAAATGCTAAGCCGAGTAAGGCTCAGGAAAACGTACTCTTGAAAAAATATTCTTACAAGTCGTCGCAATCCCGTGTGCTCATTCCATCCGCGACTCGCGTCAGTTAACCGGAGGTCCTCCATTTCCGTGGGGCACAGCGTGTCTGGAGCTTTGTTTCATTGGAGCTTATTGGACTCCCACACAACTTTATATGTTTTGGAATTGACCAGATATATTTGTGAACAGAGTCGGATGGACTACCGGTATTCTGTTTTTGATGAAGTTGGCATTTCATGCCGTTAAGCCTTGAAGAAGTCGTGGGTGTTGACCCTGACGAAACACGTGTCGGCTGGGCATAGTGACCTACAATAAACCTATGAACACGAAGCATCCTGAGTGTTCGACATGTATCATTGTACTTGAAGTGGATTGTATGAGCATTACAGTAGCTCAATGTGAATTCAAATTTGACAGTACTATTTGTCCTATACTTGAGTATGTGTGTGCACAGGCTCATTAAGTAAAAGGCCTCACGGAGCCCGAGGAGATTTCATTCCCCTCGGGCTCAGTGGGGCCTTTTTTTTCACAAATTAGAACATTCTAATGTTCTAATAGCCCTAGACCCCTCCATAGCGGGCTGTACCGGCCATTAAGGGCCCGCTCCCTTGTTAAAGGACCAAGCCAAAGGAGCAGGCCTTTTATGGCCGGTGAAGCCTGCTATGTCAGGATCTAAGGCTATATACACTATTATCCATCTGAAACCTGTGATTAAATAGCATCCACTTGATGTTCCCTCATTTTCAGTCAAGCAGGATGACTCCCATATTTCTTAGAACCCTTTTGTTTGCTCCTTGCTGTGAATGTCACCCTTTCCAGTACTTTTGTTCTAGGGACAATTTTGTGTGCCTTCGAACTTTGAGAGGTAACACTGCACCCAATAGATACTCATAACCCAACGTACAGTATTTCCGGGGTATGATATTACCTCCCTGCTATGTGCCTCAAAGTGGACGCTAATGCAGTAATACTGCATGTTTTTATTCATTATTAGCTGCAAAACTCAGAATCTTCAGGTATTCCTCTGAACAAATTCTTGCTGGGTATTATCTGGTAAAATTTGTGCATGGTAAGTGTGTAATAACATGCATTATGCAAAACAAAGGGGAGATACCCTACAATATCAACTGAGGGATAGGGTTAGTTAGTCCAAAAAATCAAAGCATCCCAAGAATACAATGACAAGGAAAGAACATATATGTAGTGCCAAGGTTGAGAGTTAAAGGACCTAACTGGAAACTACAACAATTATTTATATAATCCTAAAAGGTCATACACAATAACTAAGTCAGTATCACTTCAAGAATTCAGAACACAAACGTTTTGGTTAAAAAAAAATATATATAGACAAATTTATTCAATGCTTTTGCATGTAATACAGTTAAAAATAGTTAAAAACAATACAATCTTGACAAAGAACAGTCGACGCAGCGTTTCGGTGATTGAGTGATCTTTCACCTTCTTCAGGACGATTCTAATAAACTTTCGGATTTGCATAAGGTTTTTCATCAATTGACCTTCGTTTGGTGCAAATTTCTATCTTATGATATACAGGATTTGGCGATATCCCATTCATGAAAACCTTTAAATGAAGGCCAAACTAAATTAATTTTGTATGTTCGTGCCACCGTACTGATATGAAGACTAACGTTTAATTAAAAACATAGGAAACTTCTGGATTAAATGATAGTCCAAGTGGCTGAGACTCGATTAAATCTAGTCTCAGTCTTATTATGGTGTAACCCCTGCATTGAGTCTGGGCGTTATCTTCTATTTTTTAGTCGTAATGTGCTGCTGCCATAGAGTCATGTGTTAAAACCTGATAAAACAAAAAGGGTCGCTTTGTACCTCACTGCCGTAGGCTATGGTCGGTAAGGGTTTTGCCCTTATGACTTCGACTAATGGGAGGAGTGATGGGCCATTTAGTTTAGAGTTGAGATTCCTTATTGAGACTTCCAGGGCTGTGCTCTTCCTCCTAATTGAGACACTTTGAGCAGTGAAGTGGCAGCCTTTGTCGATAACCACTCCTAGGTATTTATATTCTGATTCGGAGTCAATGCAGGTATGCGCCCAGAACCAGGCTGTTAATTTCTTTAAATTCTTTTTGATTACCATAGTCTTCGTTTTCTCCAGGTTGATGTTCAAACTGTTGACATTTAGAATATTACAATGTGGTGTTAAGGAGGTGCTGTAAACCCACTTTCGTCTGGCCAATTAAGACTAGGTCCTCTGCGTAGAGTAGGCATGGTAGTGCTGAGTTTCGTAGCCTTGGAGCGTGTGAATTGCTGGCATTTAATAGCGGGACAAGGTCAGCAAGGAACAGTTTGAAAAGAGTTGGTGCCAGCACACAACATTGCTTAAGTCCTTTAGTTGTTGGTATCTGTCTTGAGAGGGTTGATCTGTCTCACAGCTTTATTTGGATCCAGGTGTCAGTATGCAAGTTGATTAACAAGTTCAGCAATGTCTGTGATATGGCCCATTTGGCCACTTTTGCCCGTAATCCATTACAGTTTACATGGTCAAAGGCAGCCCTATAGTTAATGAAACATAGGTGTAGTGGTATCTTTGTTTTTTCTGCCTTATCAATCAGCAGACCCATGGTCATATTTATTACTGTACCAACAGACTTAGAGAAGCCGGTCTGATTTAGAGGAATGATTGAATTGCCTTCGGCCCATAGCTGGAGTTCCTCCAGGAGAGTACCTGCAAAAAATGTTGCCTCATTTACCAAAAGGGTAACTAAGCGGTAGCTCCTTGGCAGGGCTTTGTCTCCTGACTTAAAAATTGGCGAAATTATCAAAGCCCTCCAGGAGGGTGGTAGTTGGCCGGTTTGCTGTATTTCAGTGAAGAGAGGGGTGAGTACTTTTGCCCAATAATCTGCATCTTGTTTGTAAAGCGCTGGGGGGATTCCATTTGGGCCCGGTCCCCCTTCTCTTCTTCGTTTCCCTATTTGTTGTTTAATTGCTTTGTAGTGATTGCTTGGGAGTAAGGCTCCCAGCGTTGTGCCTTCTTCCCCATGCATTGCTATAGCGCTCCCTTCATCATGTCTGGTCTCTAGAGGGATTTTTGTGAGGGTTGCAGTCGCCCTTGCTCCATTAGGTGGTGAGATGGCATCTTGATGGAAGTGTTTTCCAAGATATGTTGCCCAATCCTCTTCTGATATATTGGATGATAATCCCTCGTGTGCAGGTCAGATTAATCGAATTATTGTCCCCCAGAATCTTACACTGTCACTCTGTTTAATATCTGTGTGTAGTTTCGCCCAGAACATGTCTTCTGCTGCTCTCTTGACTGCTCATGTTGCTTGCTTTAGCTTAACTTTCTGCTGGCGCAATGCAGCTGAATATGTAATGGCGTTTGGATTTAGTTGGAGGTGCCGCAGCGTACGATTGATTGTATTTTTTATAGATCTTATCTTGACTTTTTGCGTTTTTGTGAAGTTGGTTACATTGCTATAACTGGGCTGCTCTCTTGATTTAATTGGGGCAGCAAAAGACTCTCTCAGTCAAGTTGTAAAGTTGACTCATTTCTCTTTTTCGTTGCCCCCTTCCCGTGCTTCAAATAGAAGTGCTGCGGTTTGCAAGAAATTCCTTTGCGATGCTTTCACAAATGTTATTTTCCTGTAATCAATTATAAAGTTCACTCCTTGTAGGGGGTGTGATTTTGCGAACTTGGGTGTATTTATATAGAGTGTAATTTCTTGGGGGCGATGGTCACTGTCCGCTTTGTCGCCCATATTGAATGTGTAAATTTCATTAAACAGGGACACAAAAGTATAGTCTAATGTCGAGTTTTTGGTTGATGAGTAGTGAGTTATTGCCGGGGGGTTGTCACCTGAGCTTTTGCTATTTACTGCTCTAAAATTGAGGTATGCAAGGTCCTCTAAGACGCGCCGGCCGTTTTTTGTAGGCTGTCCTGATTGGCTCTTCCCCTGAGGTCGAATATTCAATATTCGGTTTTGTATAGACACTTCCTCCGCTGTCGATGAGCCAATTAGATGCAGATTGAGGTCCCCTGTGAGTATTATATCTACTGTGTTAACCTTGCTTATGCATGACTCGAAGAAGTCAGTTAATTGTTTAACTGCCTTGGATTTCCTCTTTGGGAGTATATAAGTGTTTATTATTACTATGACCTTACACCCATTCCCTCGTGGCACCCTCGGTTCAGATATTTTTATTGCAAAAGTGTCTGATGTTGTTGGGCCAACTGAACGTGCTAAGGCTGTACATGTGTTGGTGACATAAATTGCGAGGACTCCCTGCAGGTGTCTGTATCTTGCCCCTTTAACTGCTGTTGCAAAGAAACTGAGATATCCTTGGAATTGTGGTGAATCAATCAACCAAGTCTCCTGCATTGCGATGATGTGGAATGTCCTTTGGTAGTTGATGAAGTCCAAATCTGTTGTCTTGCTGGCTAGACCGTTTATGTTCCATGAGCATATCCGTAGCAGGTTGGTTTCTCCTGTTGGTGAAGGTTGGTGGCTGAATGATGGCTTATTTCTTGTTTTGTTGTTTATTGTCCTTGAGAACCATCCCAGATCTTCAAACCAGTTCACTTGATTTACAGGTTCTTGGCGTGTTCTATGTGTGTCTTGTAAATGCCAATTTGTGAGAGGAGAGTGCCCTCTTGCGCCTTTTAATACAGATCTTGGGATGTTTTTCCGAGCTGTCGGTGCTTTGCCGGAATACTCCACGGCCAACGGAACAGGGTAGCCAGGAACGCTGACGGGGATGATCTTTATCCCCAGCCTTTGAATGTGGAGCTCTCCAAGAGTATTTTTTGTGCGATGGTTGGCTGTCTCCAAGTGGTCATTGTATCTTTCCCCCCTCGGGGCCTTTACGATTGATTATTTCAACTGAGTCTAGGTCTGCGGTGGTTACATCTTTCAGTGCTGGTTTGTGTGACATTAGGCGGAGGATGTTTCCTCAGTTTAATGTCTCATGTAGGCCTCTTGATCTATATTTTGAACTTGAGGGTGTTTCCTTCCTCATTTAAGTTGCCAGCTGTGTAGGCCACACTCTGTTTGGTAGTAGACCGATAGTTAATATTTCCTCGGTTGTCCAATGTTAGCGGACCTTGAGTGTCAGCCCCAAGTTGTTGACTTGTGGGGTCCTGACATCTCAGGCAATGTCAACCTGAATAGTTGGGCAAAGTCCTTCTGGTTAGAGATGACCTTTTGTTTCCGGCCTTTCCTCTTTTGGGCACGTCTTTGCTTTGCATTTGAGTTGTCATATGATTTTATTTCTTGAGTCTCTGGATCCGTTCGGGCCCCCAATCAGGTCTGATTGACTGTTACAGTGCCATTGCTTTGTTGCACCTGCCACTTTTGTCATCACTTCTTGATTCTGTATTGAGTGGGAGAGGCTTTCAGACCAGATTCTTTGCGCAGTATGTTCTGAAGCTGCTTTGAGCCTCTGTAGGAGGATGCTCCTTTGAACGGGGCTTAGTAGGACTCCGAGCTTCATTTTTAAAGTGCACGCACAGGTTGCTCAACATTGAGGGGAGAGAGGCTAGTTTGTTGACTATTGGGCCATATCCACAGCTTGGTTCCCTGTCTTGATTGTTGCCCCATTTGCTCTGGAGGAAGGTGTTTAGAGCTCCTAGTTTCCCATCGATTGCTACTACAAAGACTGCCAAGGTGTTTAGTAAAGTGAACTAAGTGTCTATCTTGTCAGATTGGTACTGGAGGGCTTCCACCAAGAGTTGCACTGTTTTAAGTAGGCTTGCCCATGCACTATCAGAGTTCAGTTTTTTGTGGTGCTTTGTGGGACTTTCCAGTTCGGTCCTTGGTTCTGGGTCCTCTGTCCCCTGGTTTCCACTTGCCTCCGTATGCTCCAGAGCATCGGAGCCTTGAGAACTGATCTTGCATTCTGCTGATGGCTCTTGTGTGTAGGTTGCCAGTAGTTCCTCCCATTCCTTCACATTGAGATGAGAGTGCTGTTCATAGTCTCATGCCCTGATTCTAGTTCTAAATCTGGTTCTGATTTGGTCGATGTTGGTGTTGATGGTATGTGAAGCTCGGTATTAGATTCTTTTGATGCCAGGAACAGATTAGGCTTTGCTTCGTTGATAGAAGACCAGGTCGGTTTCTGCGTCCTTGGGCTGCCTAGCGCTGTTATTGACAGATCCTTGTGTAGAATATAATTACTTTGCATCTTTTTGTTGCGGGCCCCCTCTCCCAGAGGCTCTGTTACTCCTCTCCTGACCTTCTCCATGTTTGGTCCTTGTTCGCTAGTTGTGTTTACTTCTGCTACTACTTCTGCGATAGTCATCTTAGCAGGCCACTTAGGGTCCTGTAGCGCAAGTGTGGCTTGATTTTGTGAGCCTAGTCTTAGAGCCGTTACACTAGGTAGGGTGTCCTCAGGCACGAGTTGGATTTCTGGTCTGGGTGCTGTAGTTGACCCGAGAGCCAGACCATTCCTACTGCTTCCGTTATCTAACGGGTTAAGTGGCTCAATCGGCGTAAGTAGGCCCTGGGCTGCAATTGATCTCGAAAGAAGAGCGTCCCCCACATCATTCAAAAACTGGAATTTGGTGTAGATCTTAGGCTGTGACAGTGTGGGACAGCTCTGGGAGGTTTTCACCTCATGTTGTTACTGGCCCCCTACGGCGATGCCCTTTCCTGATGTAGTATTGCCCAATTCTAAGCCTGGTCTGTTTTTAGGGTATAGTTCAGCCGTGCTGCCCTGCTGCGACAGAGATCTTCTTTTGCGTTTCTTGTTTTTTGTCTTGAGCAGGGGACCCCCTCTCACCCTGCCTGATCTAATTTTCTCCTTGCGTTGATTTCTCTTCTTTCTTTAGTTCCTTGTTTTCCTCTGCCTCCTCGGGCGCTGCTGTCTCCTCTGGCTCCCGCTCTCGTAGGTAGCGTGCTCCAGTGGAGGAACTGGGTGAGCGGCGTTGCTATAGCTGCCAGCCAGCCAGACAGAACGCATGGGGCAATCTGGAGCAGACTGGGGGATGATTTAGGTCCCTTTACTACTCATTCTGACTTCTTCTGGCCAACCTTGGTCTGCCCTCGGTGTCTTTTAGCCTACAGCCCTTAGTGTCCCAATGTCCCTGGTCAGCCTCAGATGTGTTAGGGATGCTTACCTAACAGCCAGAGCAGCCAGGGCAGGGTGGGAGCAGATGGAGCTGAGGAGGCAGTTGTATTTAATAGCAGTGACAGTGGTAAAAACGGGAGAGGGGGAGGAGAGTGCAGAGAGGCCAGAAAGATGCAGGGGGATGTAATCGGTTGGGGTGGGTGGGTCGTCTTCCCTGTGCAGCTCAAACCTCAGCTCCCAGCACCTACTGCTCCCTGCTGCCCCCTGTTGCCACTTTCTCCTGAGGAATGGCAATGGGGTGCTGTTTAGGTGCTGTTGAGAGCAAGGGGGGGGCGAATGGTGAGTGGGCACGTGAGCAGGGCACACTGGTGAACTGCAAGCTGCACCCAACCTAGTTGGGCCCCTTCCGCTGACTCACTGGGCTCACACTCACCGGCCGCTCCTAATAGTGGCCGCGCTCACTTTCTCCCTGTTTCCACCCTGCCTTACCGCTCCGTTTTTAGCAAAGGGCTTGCGAGCTGGTTTACGAGCGATGCCATTGCCTCTCGGGTTTTCGTTTTTTCCAGGCTTTTTGTTTCGGCCGCCTTTTGCCTTTCCTCTTTTGCCCTTTGTCACTGCCGCTGCCACCCTCCGCTGCTGCTTCCCAAATAACACCTGTTTTGCGCTGGAAAGTAAATAGCAAAAAAAACATTTTACGCTGGTCAGCATCACTTTTGTGATGCTAACCCAGCGCAAAATGCTTGTAAATGTCCCTCTTAGTGTTTTCTGGATCCCCTCTAGATCCTGCTCCAGCTAATATTCCTAGGGGGAGATTTACTGAGATTTTGCGCCCTGTTTGTGTCACGAAAGTGACGCAAATTGACACAATATTTTTTCCCCAATCTACTTTCCAGCGCTAAACTGGTTAAGCGCAGGAAATAATGGAAAAGTAATGGCTGCTTTGCATTACTTTGCGCCATGGAGGTGTACCAAGGGTGGTGCATGGGCATTGCCATGCAACCACCCAAGGTTTATCACGCTAAATGCAATTTACTAAACAAAGAAGATTGGGCTTAGCGTGAGAAAACTGCACCCTTTTCTGACTTTGCATGCGTGCTGCACTGTACAGCACACATACAAAGTGGGAAAATGGTTAAAGTGAGTCTGTGAATAGTATTTTGTACTGGAGGGGTTCCTTCCAGTACAAAACCTATGCTAGACTTATGGAGACACCCTTGCACCATGGTGCAAAGGTGTCACCGTGCCGCCCATCAGCTGATTTCAGCGCCGGCGCTAGTGAGAGGGGAGGAGAGTGCCTTATTTTAGTAAATAGGGCGCTCTCCTCCTCTCTCCTTTTCACGTAGAGCAGCGCAGCATTTGTGACTGCTGCAGTGCGCTATGTCAAAATATAGTAAATCTGCCCCTTTGGGGTATTGCTGATGTCATCACATCAGTAATCACATCTATCTGCACCCAATCTCTAATCTCTGGCAAGGCCCCTTTTCTTCAAGACATCGCTTGTTGTCCCTTTGTTGAAGAAGCTTACTTAGGATTCCAGATATCCTGTCAATTACCTCCTGATTTAACTCCTTCCTGCCATGGCAAAAAATCGTGAAAGTTGGGTCCATGTGCCACTCTCTTCTCACATTGAAAAGCCTAATTTCCTCAATTCTATTCAATCCAGATTTAAAGATCTTTTAGCATTGAGACCATGATGATCCCTCAAACTAAAGAACAAAAACTGCAAACCCTATATCTCTATAGCTGTATGCATCCAATGATATTACCTTATTCACAGTATAAACTTTGAGCCAAAGAACATGATGGTCAAAGAATCTTAGTATATGTCCTTCGCAGTATTTTCTCAGTTTTGTAAGCTTATTTCCAGTGCGCCTTGAAGAAGGTGGCTGACCCTATTTCGTTTTGCATCAAAACGCGCTGTTATTAAAGTGGGGTACAGAAGATTATTTACATCAAAAGAAAGTATAAGAGACATCAAGAAGATTTCCTTATTTAAAGAGTAGACTATTTTCAGTTCTATGGATAGATTCCGATCCTGTAAAATATAAATCAGAATACATTGATAGTTTGCCAAAAGAGAGTATATCATTTGTTGTAATGTAATGAAATGAGTACGTTCTTCTCATGATGTGATTCGATTTACAACAATTTGAATACTTTGATGTGTTTATTTCCTTCCTGTGGTATCCTACTTTATGTTTTTTTAGTATGTTTTGAACGGTTGAATCAATTGATGTATCTGTGTGGAATGATTGGGATATGCATGAAAGTGTGTTGAAGTTTTAATATGTTCTGTGGAGAAGGGTTGGTTCAACTTTACTGTATAAAATTTGATTACATTTGGATTTATGAGTATTTCTATTGTCATTTTATTAAAAAAATGACAAATAAGTAGTACATTTGTGGATTATATGGAAAGATATACTGAAAAGAAAAAATAACTAATACAAAATACTGCAAGAGAATTTACTAAGATTTTTTGACTATCATGTTCTTTGGCTCAATGTTTATGTTGTGAATAAGGTAATATCATCGGATGTATACGAATATAAACATATAGAGTTGGCGGTTTTTGTTCTTTAGTTCGAGTTAGTTTCCACTGTCTCCGCCTCCCGCTATTCCCTATTTTTCATGGGCCCTCTTCTTCCTTCGCAGACCACGTTGATTTCTACCAGCAACAATATCTGCATGATCATGGTCGAGGGAGGCTCTGCAGACCTGTTCCTATTAGATCTGATTGTGGCCTTTCACACAGTGTCCCACAACATCCTTCTTGCCAGATTTCACCAGGTAGGGCTAGGGGGTGAAGTTTTGGACTGGTTTCGATCTTTTGTAAACTCCCGATCTCAGTCAGTCCTTCTCAGGCCTCCTTCATGACCCATAGCTGTGGTGTCCCTCAGAGTTCGTCCCTCAGGCCCACATTGTTTAACCTTTATGTGGCATATTTTGAAGGGCTTATAATGTCCTTTGGATTCAGTTTCTATGCTTACGCTCATGACATGCAGCCTGTTGTCCATTTGACAAAAGCTTGGACTTTTGTGATCGCTTCAGATCTTATATGTTGGCAACTGCCAACTGGATAAATGTACATTTGCACATAGTAAACCAGATAAATGTATATTTGCACATAGAATCATTTTAAGCAGCCCAGGTATAATATTTTAAATGCCTACTTCCTGATGAAAGGAGAGGAAGAAGTCAGCTCTTCTCTCGATGACGGTGAACAAATTGCTTCTGTGGCAGGCTCTACCTTGCATGTAAATATGACTGGCCAATGCTGTAGCTAGGATTCAATGTAAGTTAGAGAGCAAACCTCTCCCCAAAAACATAAAAAGATTGCAGGTACCACTTTTTGGCACAAGGAATTGTACTCATTTGTAGCTTTGGGCACTGAGGCCGCTGCCAGCTCTCTCTCTCTCTCTTTCTCAGTTCCCTCATTCTGTCTCTATCTTGCCTGCTGAGAACCCTGACTTCAAGAAAGGGTCTTAACCTCTTTTTCCTCTCCTTTCCTTCATTCGGCCCCCTATGAAATGGATCAGAAAAAGAAAAACACATTGCTGAAAATGTCATCTTTTTCAGACATTTTTCCCTTCTAAAGTGCAGCCTCGGGACGGAGAAAAACAAGCATTTACAATGCAATGGTCTCGGCATTGGTAAAGTTAGAGCTATTGGCATTGCTCATGACATTATTTTTGTTTATGTTTTTGTTTTTAAAACATTTAAAGAAACGGCATTGTCATGAGCAATGCCAATAGCTCTAACTTTAACAATGCCGAGACCGTTGCATTGTAAATGCTTGTTGAAAGGTGGCTCTGTAACGTCCCAAGTGCACCAATGATGCCTCCACATACATACAAACACAGTGCAGCGACAGCCATTGAAGAACATCCCTCTGTCACAGACGAGCCGAGTCAGTCAGGCGGCAGCAGCATCCAGACACAGATACATGCAGATGTAGCGCTAGTCTATCCTGAATGCAGATCGAGTGTATAATGAGTCTGTTTTGTCTAATAATGGCTCATCGAGGGGAGAGGGTCAGAGTTCCCTACCTCACGTGCCTAATGAGGGAGGTGACGGGCAGCGAAGCAATTCACACTTGGCTGATTTGCTCGCCGTCAGCAAGTTCCGCGAACCCACCAGCAGGCCTTTAAGGGGAAGCCACGAAAATAATAAATACAGACTGGCTCTTCAGGCCTGAAGAAGTTATCACTAGAATGGAAGTCTGGGGTGTTGATCCCCTAGGAAATTAAAACACAAAGAGTCACTCCGAAGCGGCCCTAGCAGTGCGCCTTTCTCCGAGGCAGAGCAGAAATGCCTCAGAGAAAGGCAGCGTCGTTTTCGGATTCGGGGGCGTGTTTTGCTGTTGTCTCCTCCTTGAGACTTCTTGCAAAAAACACGCCCCCCGATCCGAAAAGGACGGGGCCTAATCTGAATGACTGACCTCTTCTCCAATGGCTGGCCAGCATTCAAGAGGCCAGCCAATGGAGAACAGGGGAGAAGAGGGGCGGGTTCAAGCCCCTCTTCTCCAAGTCATTAAATCTCGGAGCGAGACTGCGCAAGCGCAGCCTTCGCAGCCGAGACCTAAAAAGGAAGGAAAAGTTTTTTCAAAATCTGTCAAGATACATAAATAAATAAAACAAGACAACGTGGCTGCAAAGTGGCCAGATTGGTTTTATTCACAACTAAACACATTAGCACCACTTTACAGAGTTTGCCAAAGAAGCGCTACTTTCGTTTTCTCGTCTTTCTTTCAACAGCATTGATTTCCCCTTTGTTCTGTGAGGCGCGCGCAGCTCTGGATCCACACGCCAGAGAATGCAAGCTCTCGATTGTACATTTGCTTCTGTAATTCCTATTGCGGCAGGAGGAAGCAGGCAGCTATTGCGGCTGTACGGCACCACGTAGTGAGATGTGCGTGTACAGCCAATAAGATGTCACTATTTTTTTTGCTGCCTGCTGGAGATCTTTTTTTGCTGCCAAAAAGACAAAATGCAGCCATTGCGCTTTTCAGCTGATTTCGCAATTATTTCACAAATTGCTAAAAGCTGGAGGGTCTGATATGACAAAGCTTATTTTTTTATATATTTTTTTTATATATATCGCGTGATAAAGGGCACAGCCCGAATTGCATTGGGATGTGATGTATCATTTCCATGGAATGAAAGAAAAATTATGCTAAGAATAAAAGCATTTGACTACACTTACACTTCAGCCTCATGAGCTTCATTATGCAATGCTTAATTCATTGAATAAGAATTGGATTTACCAATCTGATTTACAAACTTAAATTAACTTCAGATTAACCTGAATACCAATCCCATTTGGGACCAATTGTAGTGCATTGAGGAGACGCTGTTCCCAGGCTGGGAGAGCTCTAACGTTTTAATTGACTTACACCTACGATCAGGAGGTGATAACCCCGCACACGATAAGAGTAATTAACGACCTAGTACCCTTCGGAGTACAGAGGAGTGCATTGTCACATTTCTTCATTTTCTGCAAATGCTCAGCTGACTAGTGGTAACTGAACCTGTACTGGCCCCTTCTGTGATGTCACGCATGACCCCCTGTGGGCCTCAGCCTTTGGGGCTGGGGGTTGGGGGAGGGGGTGATGGAGCAAGGTTTCGCATGAAAAGAAACTTGCTTGTATGCAATCCTCTCGAATAACCTGTAACACTATAATCAACCTGTCCGTGAGTACAAAGAGTGCACCACATTCAACATATTGTATCTAGGGGACGCTTTTCTATGTGCCTTACTAATGAATAACCCGACTGTTCCAAAATGGCCACCGAAAACGTGGGAACTGTTCTGCGCATGCGTCTACTACATCTACGTAGTATGACGTTTTCTGTCGCTTGGGGGAAAACTTTGCAGCTGCGCAATAGCTTCTAAAATGGTCGCTTTGAAGTAATGCATTAATGCACATGCTGAGCTGAGACTAACCCATGCAAGCTCTACTAAGCTATTAATGCAAAGGATTTATTAAGTAAATGGGGTTAGAGTAGAAGTAAGTGGTATACAGTGAATTCATTTAAGTTTGTATTCGAATGTGTTCCTCTTTGACTTTATTAATAGTTCCCATTTGGGCCTTGGAGGGTGACCGAGTCTCTGTTTCCATGTGACTTCCACGCATGCTCAAACGTCTGCTTATTCTGAACAAGTGAATTAAATTGACTAGCTGCCATACCCTAAGCCCAGCAAGGACATGGGAAACCAACTTTTGACCCTATGAGAGGAAAGAGAAGCAACATTGTAAAAGAGACTTATCGATCCACATATGAAAAATCTGTGGGAAAAAGCTTGTGGGTATTAAAATTAAGGGGCGGGGAGTTAGACAATAGACTAAAGAAAAATATTGCACTTGGTATGGTGTGATGTCCTCACCCCACTGCTTGGCCCAATCAAATTGCGGGTGAACATGGATTTGAAACATTTGGGGGTGGATCATACACTTGAATTTGGTATAACAGAGGTAAGTTATAGATAGTTAGACACACTTGATGCTGAGATGCTGATGCTATGCTGAGATGCTGCCCGATTTGCTGCAATCTGACCGAAGAATCCAACACTAGGGAAAATTCGCGGAACAACCGAGGAGACACATCTAGGAAGGGGTCCGGACGAGCCCAAGCTGGAGAGAGTAGCACCAGAGAGGGGTGTAATACTGGTGTTACACGAGAAGAGGTCACCTTTCCCTGTCCCGAACCTGTCCTGAATCCTTGACTCTCTGAAGTCAGGGTCCTCACACCATTCTAGGTAAATATATCTGTAGGGTTAATGCTCTGTACTTGCTCTCTGTTCTTTCTCTCCTCAGGTGCTGTCACTGCAAGAATTATTAATGCAAACTGATTATAAGCTAACTGTACAATTTTCCTGATGGAGACTTCTGGTATATTCATGTGTGTTTTGATTTGACTCACAAAATTATTAATTCAGATAAACTTTTAAAACTCCTTCTGAGTCTGTGGTTCTTTAAAATAAAATTAAATGCATTATTGTCTTTCCTCCCTATTCTAATCTACTACTAGATCTTTCTTAGTGCATTTACTCAGGAGACAGGAATGGTAAGAATACTGGTATAAGGGTTTCCTAGGGTAAAATAAAATTGATGACCAGATGATATTTGCCAGCTCATTGCGTGTATGAATGAATATGGGCCCAAATGAGTGATGTGTGTGTGAATGTGTAGAGCTCGTAAACTCCGCAGCATCAGTATTTCTTGGTAGCAGAGGCATGGTTAGTATAGTTAGTTAGGTGAGGATTGTATTTGAAATTTTGAATTATTGATTTATGTTTAACCAAAACCCGTTAAGTATTGTTTTACGTTGTCTGGAAATTCCCAGGAATATTGAATAGCGGGTGGTGAATGGAAGCCACACTGCAGTGAGGTTATTGGTCTGGATCGAGAAAGTGCTGAAAGTTACGCAGGACTAGAAGCACTAAGTTAGGGAATATTTCTTGTATGTTAGTGAGAATAATTGATAGCGAGGAGTTAGCTGGTGAAATTTTGGTATTATATCACCTAGAAAGGGTAATACTGAAGGAGTAGCAGATCCTCTGATGCTTGTGTGAAGAGTAAGCGGAAAGGTTTTACTCGCAGTGTGTGAAGAGTAAGCAGAAGGGTTTTACTCGAAGTGAAAGAAATCTTACTATTCTTTGAATTAGTCGGTCAGACACAATAGCGAATGTTTATACATTGTTAATTAATGAAAATTGGGTGGAAAGTTTGTGAGAAAATAAGTTTTCGCATTACCTTGTGAAGGAGGGGTCAGTTGCGGGTGCTGCACTGACGTTACTGAGAGCCGTGCTGGGATTGGTTGAAACAGCGGGCGTATTGTTGATGCGAAAATTGTAAAGGAGGGGTCAGTAGTAAGGAGTGATACTGGGGGAACAACCTTTACAACGCAACTTTTACAACGCACTACCATTACAACGAAACTGTTACAACGCGAGTGCATTGACAACGCAGGACATTACAACGCAAGTCTTTACATCGACTTGCACTAGATGGCGTGCTAACATTAAAAATAGTGTAGTTTACTATCCCAACACCTTCCCTACTGTTAGGTGGACTGGAGTTGGAATAGTAAATTACACTTTTTTAATGTTAGCACGCCATCTAGTGCAAGTCGATGTAAAGACTTGCGTTGTAATGTCCTGCGTTGTCAATGCACTCGCGTTGTAAAACTTTTGTTGTAACAGCATGCGTTGTAACAGCATGCATTGTAACGTCATACATCCGTGATACTGACGTCACAGAAAAAGCCACGCAAGCATTGGCTGAGCGAGCGAGCAGAGTAAAGGTTGATTGGTCCGCAGATTGGAAAACGCGCTGGTATTGGAGAATTATTAAAATTAAAGCAAGCTTTGATTGGTCCTCAAAATAGAGATCCCGAGAATAATAATAGATAGTGGAATATGCATGTACGATCCAACATTAACAGGGACTAGACTAGATAGAAGATTTATAGGATTTGCTTACGAGCAGTACCTTAATAAGCACAAGCACGCAATGTAAGGAGAAAAGAGAAAAAAGACATTCCTGCAAAAGGTTAAGAATTATTTCAAAAAAGATAAACCCATTAAGAGTAGTGAGGGAATTATCATTCCTCCTCCGAATACGCTTGCATCTTACATGATGGTGAAGAGAGGCTATCATACTTGTGTATGGTTAGAAAATTGGGTAGAAAACACAAAGGATGACGGAATATTAGCATTTCCTGAGTACGGAAGTTTTAATGGAAGAATATTGTACAATTTAAGAACACAAATGAATGAATTAGAACCCAGACCTAGATTGACTCAATATGAAGCTTTAGAAGAATGGGAAATGGAAGCCTTTGAACGTGACAGACCACGAAGCAACAGGACTTTAAGCAAATATTAACCGAAATTTCCCAGAGAGACTAGAGATAGTCAAATGAAACAATGGAGACAGGCCATGGTGGCAGAAGGGTTATATCCTGTGTTAACATCAGAAGAGCAGATGGGAAGTAAATGTACAGAGAAGACTAAGCACTTAACCATGATAGATAGCGGAGAAACATAAGAAGGGTATTTAGAGGACGTATTGATGAAAAGTCCTCCACCCTATAATGATGGATTCAATAGAATGACCCCTAGTACCCCGATGATAGGAACACCTTTGGTTCCACAGATAGTAAATGACACCGCAGACTGGGTACTTCAAGAAAAGGAAAAGGAGGCAATAAATAAAAACAGAGATGAATTGATTCAGAGGATACCTCAGCTAAACGCACATCCTGAAGCATTGACCATACCAGTTACAATAGGTCCAGTGGTTCCATTGTATGGAGAAAAATCAAATTGTCCTAAAGTTCCTGTGATGCCTACTCCAAGTATAGAACCTAGAAAAGAAAAGGTAATAATAGATGATCAAGCAAGCGAATGTGAATCAGTAATATCATTGATGGATTTGCCTATTCCGGAGCCAATGATGGAAACCCCGAAAACAAATTTTCCCAGTTGTTCAAAGGAAGTTAGATTAGAAACATCATCGGGAACTAGAAGTGCCACAATAGTAACCCCAGAAGATATAGAGAGATGGTCTCAAGAAATAGAGAAGCCAAAGTCACAGCCAAAATTATTAGACATTTTTAAATTGAGAGTGGAATTCGAAGAAATGGTTGCTGGAAATGTGGGTCAAGACAGATGAAACACATACAGTGAAGAAGAATTACGGTTTATTTGTAGAAGCATTACACGAAATACCAAGGCATTCCATGAAAAGCTGACAAATTTGGCATCGGAAATGGGAATTGACAAAGGGAAATCCAAGGTGTTGCAGAAACCCTATAGAGCAGAATTTTCTGATAAGGATTTGGAAAACATGAATGTGTCTGGAAGAAAGTTGCAGATCAGGGAATTGTTATTTCTGTTCCATAAGTGGGGAGATCTTGAAAGATGGAAAGTTAGATTGGCAAAGAAAAAGGAAGAAGCACAGGTAAATCGAACGACATCTGAATATGTCATGAGGGAAACAGAAAAAGCTGAAAGGTTGTATCCGATGAGAGAAGTACCCGGAGGGGGGTACGTACATGTGCCATGGAATAGATATTTTGTCTTTTACGAATGATTTCCCAAAATTGAGAGAAAACCAGTAGAGTGGTACAGACAAGTTGAGAGGTTCGTGAAAGTTTAAAAAGTTTTATTGAAGGATTTGGATGGTCTGTTTGACATAGTAGTACCTGCAGATTTGTGGACAGAATATAAGATTACTGTGGATTGGCCTAGTGAGGAATATCCAAGGGACTCAAAAACAGGAGCCCCGTCAGAGGATGTAATGAAAAAGTATCATCAGGTAATCACCTTTCTGAGAGTTAAATTCCCCCGAAAGAAACCGATTGAGTAAAGATAGACAGAACAACTCGAGAAAAGGATGAGTCTGTACATGCCTACTACGAACGTCTTTTACAGGTGTTCAAACAGTATAGTGGGTTTGAAAGTTTAGAAAATAAAGACATGACTCATTTTGTGTATCGATTTGTGTCTCGGCTGAGATTGGATATATCTCAAATGATTAAGCAGCACATGCTGAGCTGGCAGCCTTAAGTGTGCCAGGTTTGCTCAGACGTGAGTCCTGGGCTCACTGTGCCACTGTAATCAAGCTATCCTGGCTGAAGAGGGGTGAAACCCCGAAACCGGTCCTAGGATGCTTGTTTCCGGTCCAGGGAGGATCTGGCTTGGCAGTTCGGGCTGGACTGTTCCCATGAGGCACAGGGTCAAGACTGATTTGCATATAGCCAGGTCTAAACTGGGGTGGCATGGTGAGCAAAAGAATGATGGATTTAACCCAGATCTCTTGACTGGGGGTGAATGTTTTGATTTGTTCTGCATTCCGTCCATCAATTGTGTGTCTTTTGCTGGCAGTCAAAGCCCATTGATGAGATTTTAAAATATGCAAAATATTGTGGGGACAAAATTGATAACAAGCGAAAAGCTTTAGAAGAAAAAGTAATGTGGGCTCAAGTAAAATTAGCTGAACAACAAGAGCTCCAACTAAATAAGCAGTCAGAAAATCAAGGAAGAGCACAAGGTCAAGGTGACAATAATGGGGGAAAGCCACGGGGAAGATTAAATCGGGAAGAGGCAAAGAAAACATTTCCCTGTCACGGGTGCGGGAAGTTGGAGCATTGGAAGAACGAGTGTAAAGCCATACAAGTTAATAACGCCCCGAATCAAAATTTAAATCCACAGACGCAGAATGAGGTGTTAATCAGTCATCAGCAACAGGGTATAGATCTTCAGAGTCAATTGCCACCTGCCCCTAAATCAAATTTTGTGAGTCAAGCCAAGTACAGTGTGGACGCCGGATTTCCAGAAGGAAGTGGTAAGAAAATGTTTCTAACATCTCAGTTTCTTTTGCAGGACCCACTGATTGATTATGGTCAGGAATGACGGTGCCCAAGGGGGGAGGAAGGGGAGTGCGTACTTGGCACATCCCTACCGGTAGATCAGTCAGGGCCTTACATAGAGGGTAAAGTAAAGGAAATTGATATTACCTTCTTGTTAGATACTGGCGCTACCAGGTCTACTGTGAGAACAGCAGACATTCCTAACCTGCCCCTCTCGGTGAGAACATACAAGTTGTAGGTGTTTCAAACAAACGGATTAGCACCCCAATCACAGACCCCATGGAGGTGCGAATTGGTAATTTTAAAGAAATGCATAAGTTCGTGGTCTGTGACTCAAGCCCTGTAAACTTGCTTGGAAGAGACTTGTTGTGCAAAATGAATTGCACTATATTTTGCACACCGGATGGTGTTGCAATACAAACCCCAGATGAAGCTGGAATTTACAAATTTATGTTAGCTTAACAGGGAACAGAAGTAAATGAATTATATATTCAACGATGATGCAAAATGAATTACCCGCAGAAGTCAAACTGACTGTAAATGCAGAAATATGGGACTTTTTGGAAAGGAAAAAGGATTAATGGCAAATGTAGATCCCGTAAAAGTGACTGTGAAAGAAGGTGCTGTTTACCCGAACACCCGACAATACAAAATGAGTCCAGAAGTAAAGGCAGGTGTCGCAGCAGAGATAGAGCGATTGGTCAAACAAGGTATCCTGAAAGAAATAATGAGTAGCCCTTGTAATTCACCCATAATTGGCATTAAGAAACCTAACGGGAAATATAGGGTAGTGCAAGACCTCAGGAAAATTAACAAGATTGTTGTACCATGCTGCCCAGTAGTGCCTAATCCAGCTGTGATTCTTTATCAGATACCATGGAAAGCAGGATGGTTCACCGTAATTGATTTATGTCATGCATTCTTTTCTATTCCATTGCATCCAGATAGCAAGTTTTTATTCTCGTTCAAATTTGAAAAGCATGTTTATGTTTGGAATCGTGTGCCTCAAGGGTACATAGAAAGCCCTTCAATCTTTAATCAGATTCTCAAAAGAAGCCTTGAATCGCTTGTATTGCTCAGAGAGTCAGTCCTGGTGCAGTATATTGACGACCTATTTGTGGCGTCAAACACACGAGAGGACTGTGTTACTGATTCAATTGCATTGTTAAATCATTTGGCAAAGGGTGGACATAAAGTGTCCCCTGAAAAACTTCAGTTTTGTAAAAATTCAGTTAAATACCTGGGACATCAAAGAGGAATTAGAAGGGTGACCTCTGAAAGAATCAGAATAATAACACAAATGCAGTTGCCATGAACCCAAAAAGAAATAAGAATATTCCTTGGAGTTGTAGGGTATTGTAGACCGTGGATTGTAGGGTTTGCTTTACTAGCCAAACCTCTGATACAAATGACCAGAAAGAGAGCAAAGGATCCTATAGAATGGGATGAGGAAAGTATAGGATCTTTTAGAAAATTGCGTGAGTATTTGTGTGAAGCACCCACTTTAGGCATGCCCGACTATTCAAAAGAATTTGCATTATTCTGCTATGAGCGGGGTAATTGTGCGCTTTCAGTTCTGACACAGAGACACGGATTAATGAGGAGGCCAGTGGCATATTTTTCTGCTACCTTGGATCCTGTGGCCTGTGCATTACCAGGTTGCCTAAAGGCTGTGGCTGCAACCGGTGCAAGCATAGAACAGAGTGAGTCAATTGTGATGGGACACCATGTCAAGGTGTATGTTCCTCATGCAGTGGTGATTTTACTGACCAGAACCCAAACACAGTACCTAACTCCCAGTAGGCTGACAAAATATGAAAGAATAATACTTGGAGCTGAAAATGTGACAATAGTGAGGTGTACTATTCTTAATCCAGCTACTTTACTACCTGATCCTTATGGAGAAGAAGTGAGAGATGAGGTTGAGCATGAATGTATTGACGTGACTGAACTTCGCACCAAACCTCGTCCTTATATACAAGAGGAACCTTTGAAAAATGCCGAACATGAGCTGTTTGTAGACGGCTCATGTATGAGACACGAGGAGGGAGGATTAAGTGCTGCTTACGCTGTATGTACAATAACTGGAATAGTTGAAGCATCCTATTTACTAGAGGTCAGATCTGCACAAGTCGCTGAATTGATAGCTTTAACTAAAGCATGCAAAATTGGGAAAAATTGGAGAGTAACCATATTTACTGACAGTCAATATGGTTATGGGGTCGTGCATGATTTTGGCCAACTGTGGATGCAGAGGGATTTCCTGATTTCTTCAGGGACTCCTATTAAAAATTTAATTTTGTAAAAGAATTACTGGAGGTAATTCAATTACCAAAAGAGGTAGCCGTGGTTAAGTGTGCTGCTCACCAATCAGGAAATGACTATGTGACAGCCGGTAACTGATATGCTGACCAGGTTGCCCAACATTGTGCAAGGCATAAGATTGCCTCAAACCAGAAAATCGAAACTTGTGGAATCAGCTGCCAACTTATGCTACTTGCAGGAGTGGAGGCCTGGGAGGAGGTGAAAGGTCTGCAGGATGCAGTAGAAATAAGAGAAAAGGAATAGTGGGTGAAAATAGGATGCCAAAGAAGGGCAGAAGATGGTGTGTGGATTTGTTATGATGGCAGACCAGTCATGCCAGACAGCATGCTCGTGCCAATGGCCAGAATGTACCATGGAGACACACATGTGGGCAGGGATGCAATGATTCGACTCTTCTGACAAGATTGGTTTAACGCAAAGTTCAGGAATGTAGCAGAGAGCATTTGCCAGAGATGTTTAATATGTCAACAAATGCACCCTGGTAGGAAAACTGTGGTCTGCATGGGAAAGATTGGAAAGGCAGAGGGACCTTTTGTGAGACTCCAGTTAGATTTCATTCAACTGCCTGCTTGTCGAGGCTTGAAATATGTACTTGTCATAGTTTGTTTATTTTCAAAGTGGGTAGAAGCATACCCGACCCGAAGAAATGACAGCTTGACAGTGTCCAAACTTTTATTACGAGAACTCATTCCTAGATTTGGTTTTCCAGTAACGATTGAATCGGATAGAGGGTCTCATTTTAATAATGAAATAATTTGACTAATCTGCGAAGCGTTCAAAGTCGAACAGAAATTGCACTACGCTTACCGTCCAGAGGCTTCTGGAGTGGTAGAACAATTGAATGGCACAATCAAGTCAAGACTCGGAAAGGTGTGTGCATCCACCCCACTGGAATGGCCTGATGCTTTGCCTCTTGTTCTGATGGGACTCAGAAGTATTCCAGACAGAAACACTGGATTGAGTCCCCATGAAATACTAATGGGAAGAGCAACGTGACAAGCATGTGTACCAGGACACAAGCTGTTGAATATAACTGATTACTTGGTTTTGGAGTATTGCAAAGAGTTGGCTGATAGAGTGCGTTCTATCTCTTATCAGGTTGGGGAAGACGCTTTCAACACACAGCTGAGCCACTCGCATGATCTGAATCCCAGTGAGTGGGTAGTTGTGAAGAATCACACTCGAGAATCGTGCCTAGCACCAAAGTGGGATAAACCGCATCAAGGTATTCTGACTACCTCAACAGCTGTAAAGTGTGCAGGGTTGCTTAACTGGATCCATGCAAGCCATACCAAAAGGGTACCAGCTCCTGAAGAAGAAGAGTTACAATTGGAACCACAATTTGGTGGTGCTGAAGGTTGTGCAGCTGAAGAGCTTCCTATAGAAGATCCTGAAGTAGCTGCCAAAGATCAACCAAGCACTTATCAGGACGACTGGATCCCAGTGGTGGACATACCTGAAGTACTTATAAGAACTAGACGTCAAACACAGTAGGATAGACTGGAGGAGAGTGAGGACCAGACAGGTATAGAACAAGTCGCTCAGGAAAGTAGGGAAACGACTGTTAGGGAACCTGAGCAGGAACAGATAAGGAGAGAACAATATACTCAGACAGAAGAAACTCAAAGCACTGTTCCAGAGTCTGAGGAAGGACAGTTAGGACTTAGAGAAAACGTTCAGGCAGAAGAAGGTAAAGAGGTAAAAAGACCTGAACAGGACCAGTTAGGCATAGAAACGCAAGTTCAGGATACAGAAGAAAAACCAGACATCACTAATCCTGAACAGGGTCAGATTAAGGTAGATGGACCCATCCAGGCAGAACAGGCCGAAATAATAAGCCCTGGACAAGGTCAGATAGTGAAGAAATCTGAAGACGAAGCTGATCAAGTTGTGCCAAAATCTAAAGAAAATAAAAGGAGTGTTGAAGAACCTGGCAGTGAAGTGAAGTTTAAGAAGAGTCAAAAAGGTGATAATTGGCCAAGAATTATCAAGAGACTGAGATATCGACTTAAGACAATCAATGAAGAACCTGATCAAGTAAATGAAGTAACTAGTCAATCTGGACCTTCCAAAGTAATACCAAAGCGACGGAGTCAAAGATTGAAGACATTGAATAACAAGTTCAAGGGTCCTGAATGGACATATGTTATTCTTGAAGACTTTGAAAATCTCGATTTAAATGAAGAAAGTGATGAAGAACTGAGTGTTGAACAAATTAAAGAAGAAGTGACCCCGACCTGAAAGAGTAAAGACGCTTAAGGTGTTATCTCATACAAGGTTCTGAAAGTTAAGAAGAGATACTCTTCTTGCCCAAGATGTCTGATAATAATGTTGCTGGAAAACCAAAACAAAGCTGTATAAAAAAGTGTTGTAGGATCTGTATATGTAGTCAATTATTAGTCCTCATAATATGGGTGATATAAGCAATAGCTATTCCCTATCTGATAGTTTCTGACAAACAAAATAGTACTAACACACATACAGAAGTTGCAAACCTTAAAGGAGATAGAGTAGACTTAGAAACACCAGATGAGTTAGATTCACACCACACTGTAGATAAGAATGAAACTGATTTAAATGTATTTTCAAATCTCTTAGTACATTATGTAGAAACTATGGAAGTTAGTGATTGTTACGTTTGCATGAAATTGCCAAGTTCAGTAGCTGAAGGGGTAACTTATCATCATTTACCATTGACATATGGAATTTCATGTAGTGTACTGGCTAGTTTATTCTATAGAACTGGAAAACTGCAGTATTATTATTCAAATGTAGATGTAATATTTTCATAAGTTCCCATGCGAAAGAGCATGAACACTGTCCTTAGTACTAGAGACTCACAATTCATGGGTGAATAATTCCTAACAATGAAGACAATAGCTATAGCTGATGCACATAAACGCAACGTAACCTGTAAATTGCACAAAGAAGAAAATATATTTTTAAATTTAGTTGAAAACAGGAGACAGGATTTCCAAAGAAGAGCCTCTGAACCGAAACCTCAGATACCTAAATGGGCTGAAAGGGAAGACCTTTTAGTAACTGGCAAGACTCATGCTGCTATGTCTCTGGACTTTGAAAAGAAAGGGAAAATCTGTCTCCATAGACTTAAAACAGAATATAACAACGTATTTATTGGTTCCAGTGAATGTGAACATAATTTCCTGGTAATTGGGGGTTGGGGACTAAAAGGAGGAACTGATCCAGTATTTCCTGGAATTTATTATATTTGTGGAAACAAACCCTATTTTAGGATGCCTGATCACTGGTATGGGAGTTGCTATTTCGGAATAGTATTCCCTAAAGTCTATCATGTTAAAAGAATCACTGGAAGCAATAATGACAGTAGTGGACTAACTAGATATAAAAGAGCTAGTTTTTCTGAAATAGTAGGTAATATATTTGGTGCATTGATACCTTCAGTGGGGGTTCTACTAAATTCTCGAAAAATGTGTCAACTGTCAACAGTAGTTGATCGTTATCTACTGACACTGCTGGAGGATTTCTACTGATCAATACAGAATTAGTTACTGTCAGATCTATGGTTTTGCAAAATCAACTTGCCCTTGATATCTTATTGGCGAAAGAGGGTGGAGTCTGTAAAATGCTGAAAGCGCAACATTGTTGCACGTATATACCTGACAAAAGTGTAGAGATTGGAAGATATATTAAAAATATTACACATTTGGAAGAAGAACTGAAACCACTGGAGGTTGACAGTGTATGGAAGAAAATAACAAATAGTTTTTCCATCATAAGTAGTTGGTTTTCTAATATAGGTAAAGGTATCTTAGGTCAAATATTATTGCCAATCATGGGCATAACTTTGCTAGTTCTGATGATTATGTGTTGTCGCAAATGCAGTGGGAAAAAAAAGAAGTAGGAAGTGAATGAGAAAGGTAGGAAAAGAAAATGAGAAGAAATACGACTTGAAGAAATGAAGGGAAATATCTACAAAAGAGTGAAAGGATCAGAATTTAAGAAAGATAAGGGAAGGAATAAAAGATTTGAAGGCATCTAAATGGTAGAATGCTAAAGTTGGCATCTGGTTTAATAGAATTTAGTGATGGCATAAAATGCCATCACAGAGGGGATTGATGGAGCAAGGTTTCGCATGAAAAGAAACTTGCTCGTATGCAATCCTCTCAAATAACCTGTAACACTATAATCAACCTGTCCGTGAGTACTAACAGTGCACCACATTCAACATATTGTATCTAGGGGACGCTTTTCTATGTGCCTTACTAATGAATAACCCGAGTGTTCTAAAATGGCCGCCGAAAACGCGGGAACTCTTCTGCGCATGCGTCTACTACATCTACGTAGTATGCCATTTTCTGTTGCTTGGGGGAAAACTTTGCAGATTCGCAATAGCTTCTAAAATGGCCGCTTTAAAGTAATGCATTAATGCACATGCTGAGCTGAAACTAACCCATGCAAGCTCTACTAAGCTTTTAACGCAAAGGATTTATTAAGTAAATGGGGTTAGAGTAGAAGTAAGTGGTATACAGTGAATTCATTTAAGTTTGTATTCTAACGTGTTCCTCTTTGACTTTATTAATAGTTCCCATTTGGGCCTTGGAGGGTGACCACGTCTCTGTTTCCATGTGACTTCCACGAATACTCAAACGTCTGCTTATTCTGAACAAGTGAACTAAATTGACTGGCTGCCAAACCCTAAGCCCAGCAAGGACATGGGAAACCAACATTTGACCCTACGAGGGAAAGAGAAGCAAAATTGTAAAAGAGACTTATCGATCCACATATGAAATATCTGTGGGAATAAAGCTTGTGGGTATTAAAATTAAGGGGCGGGGAGTTAGACAATAGACTAAAGAAAAATATTGCACTTGGTATGGTGTGATGTCCTCACCCCACTGATTGGCCCAATCAAATTGCGGGTGAACATGGAATTGAAACATTTGGGGGTGGATCATATATATGAATTTGGTATAATAGAGGTAAGTTATAGATAGTTAGACACACTTGATGCGGAGACGCTGATGCTATGCTGAGATGCTGCCCGATTTGCTGCAATCTGACTGAAGAATCCAAAACTAGGTAAAATTCACGGAACAACCAAGGAGGCACATCTAGGAAGGGGTCCGGACGAGCCCGAGCCGGAGAGAGTAGCACCAGAGAGGGGTGTAACACTGGCGTTACACTAGAAGTAGTCACCTTTCCCTGTCCCGAACCTGTCCTGAATCCTTTACTCTCTGATGTCGGGGTCCTCACACCATTCTAGGTAAATATATCTGTAGGGTTAATGCTCCGTACTTGCTCTCTGTTCTTTCTCTCCTCAGGTGCTGTCATTGCAAGAATTATTAATGCAAACTGATTAAAAGCTAACTGTACTATTTTCCTGATGGAGACTTATGGTATATTCATGTGTGTTTTGATTTGACTCACAAAATTATTAATTCAGATAAACTTTTAAAACTCCTTCTGAGTCTGTGGTTCTTTACAATAAAGTTACATGCATTATTGTCTCTCCTCCCTATTCTAATCTACTACTAGATCTTTCTTAGTGCATTTACTCAGGAGACAGGAATGGTAAGAATACTGGTATAAGGGTTTCGTGGGGTAAAATAAAATTGATGACCAGTGGATATTTGCCAGCTCATTGCGTGTATGAATGTATATGGGCCCAAATGAGTGTTGTGTGTGTGAATGTGTAGAGCTGGTAAACTCCGCTGCATCAGGGGTCACACAGAAGTGTACTCCTGCTGTGGATTGGGACTTAAACGACTAAAGCCAGAAGGTAAAATCTTTGACCAGGACAAACCTAGCTAGTGTATCCGGCCCGCACTCCATCATGGTCAGCATCAAATTAGGTCTAGGTGCTGTTCCACCGCAACCATTGAATACAATCTACTAAAACTTAAAGAATTCTATTTAAACTTTCAGAATTCATATCTACTTAAAACTTTAAGAGTTCATATCAGCGGTTCTTCTTATTGAATTTTTGTCAATTTGTTATTACATGCTGGTCTTTTTTTAAGTTCTTTTGGGATTTTTATTATTTTGAATTTGTTACTATTTAGTACTGTATAAAAACTTTAGACATTGACTCTAAGTTAAGCCGCTCTGTACCATAGCTGCCAGGGGGTTGATCTCAGGCTGATTTAGTTAATATGAAGGCTGGCCCTGGCAAGGATTGTGATTATTACCTGAGGTGGGAACCTACCACCCTTAACTAATACCCTAATTTCTTACAACCTAAATAATTATTCCTATTAACTAAGCTATGCATTTGTTTATGTATTGTATAGTAAAAGGGTAGCACATAAAGAATTTATAGCAATATTTATTGTTGGAAACTAGTCATTTCTGTTCATCACAGTATTATTAGACTGTTAATTAAACGTTGCATTTTATTTGAGCTACTTGAGTTTCTAAAGCTTTCAGGTCATTTGATGCTATCTTTTTACAAACTATAGTTTTACAGAGTTTGGAAAATGATAGTACACGTAGGTTTCTCAAATAATCTTCATTATTTGCATTATTGTTGGTAATCATCACATTAGTGTGGAGGTAAGCACAAAAGCAAGATTAATATAATCTAATTAAACTGTTCATTTATGTTCACTGAAGCATATGCTTAGAGGGGCGTTCTTGTCATTGTTCTTTCTATGTAGAAAGGGCTCAGGTAAATGTATCCACAGACTAGTAGACTACCACAAACAATGGCAAATACATATAAAAGGTGAAGAACATAGTTGTCAAGGACTAGACACTGAAAAGGTATATTGATTCCACTTCTTGATTGCCAGAGGAAAGAGTGGCCCCTCCCAGTGCAATAATGCCACCCTGCACAGAACAATATATGTGAAAGGTATTAACTGTCTCTTTAAGAGGGTCCCAGTTAGAAGGAAAAAATCCATAAAGGAGAAAAAACCTTTTCTGCGATCTTACAGCTCTTGATTGAAGATGTAGATTAATACTGAAGAAATATGTAACACATTTGATCCAGCGTCTTCCCAATATTTATGAGCAGTGATGGAATGTATGGGGTTTGGGCCTGATATCTCCCATGTTGTTTGACATTGCCATGAAGCCTCTAGCATGCAGGCTTCACATCTTCATGGAGAGATGGGGAACCCGATTTGGCTCAACTACCCATATGGTGTCTCTTTATGCTGACAAAGTGTTATCCTACCTTAAAGATCTACAAAGATCAACACAGAGCCTCCATTTAGAACCTGACTGATTTGGCTACATACATGGATTGGGACAAACTGGGATAAATTGCAGTTCTACGCTCTAGGTGGTATGAGGAGATTGACTCATGGATTGTGACCGGAGGTGGGAATTCGATGGGAGACCGGCCACTTCCGATATTAGGGAATACAGATCACAGTAGGCCCTACTACCTGATACCACCAAAACATGGGGAGGGTGCTGACGGGTCAAGCAATCTTAGTTACATCTGGAAAATGCTGATGCTGTCCATTATGGGTAGGATAGCCTTGGTGAAGATGCTGTTCTTGCCCAGGTGCATATACATGTTACTAAACTTGTGTGTGACCTCTGCCTTGGAAGATATTTAGTGAACTAGATAGACTGATGGGTTCATTGGTTTGGGTAGGAAAACAAAGCCATGTGAAGCTGGATACTTTGAAGCTCCCATGAATTAGAAGCTAGCTTGGGCTACTTGATCTTTTTCATTACTATACAGGAGCTCAGCAACAACATATAACACACTGGTTTGATGAGCATGACAGCTGAGAAAATGGTCTAATAGAAGGGACACACCCCAGGTACACTGATTGAGGTCTTTAGGGTGGGAAAAACTACACTGCAAATATTACCAGTCAGTCAAACAAATGGGTAAGATCTGGGAAAAATTGGTTAGAGTGGTTCTACAACAACCACCATATGATCCCATTATGCCATTGTAGATTCTAAAGCCATTTAAAAATATTGATAAGGTTATGTCTCTGAGTAGATAACGAAAGGGTGGCTGTCACACGGTGAGGGGGCCTATCTATCAATAAACAATGCCGCACATATGAACAATCAAGATACATACTTAATCGTGGCCTTGGTTTGTTTCCGCAACATGGTCGATCATTGACATATCCAAGGTGGTTCATTTATGGTGCAGGCTTTTTACATATGATCTCAGTGTGCCCACGGGTGGTGAATTGCAATCCATTGTTTGTGCCTGAGAGTCTCTAAACAGCCCTAGAAGAATAGGTGGTCGCGGATAAACAGTATATAAAAGCCTCAAGGCGAGATAAAAAACAAACTGAAGATCTGGTCAAATAGGCAGAGATGCTCAGGAGACTAACGGATTCTCGCAAATAATAGACTATCCTGACCTGGAATGCACATTGTGGACCTAATGCTGATAAAATGTACCAGGAAAAAGTACTAGCAAAACGTACCATGGATGAATATTGCCTTTGTGAAGCATAGTGAAAGAGAAATGTGTATGTGAAATGCTTATTGCAATATGGGGTAAATTTATAATTTTGGTATGCAGATTCTAACTTCCCATATATTTTTGTAAAGCAATAAAGTTTACACATAAAAAATATGTTTACTGTAAATGTCGTTTAATCACTCTTGTTGATGTCTATGTTTTTGCAGTACTAGATATTGGCAGATTCCCATGGGTGCTATTCACACATTCTACTATCAAGTCTGCTGTCAATAAATTTGAGCAAAACAGATAAAAGTTCACCTTTGAACACAGAGACCCAAAGGGCACTTTATTGAGGCTACTCAATATGAAGCGAGATTGTGAACGTGCAAAGGATTATGGTGAGAGTGGGCGAGTTCACCGAGACGATGCCTATTGTTTAAAGAAAAGAAGACATGGCACTGGGCTCACAAGGGTGCGGAGGCTTTAGTAGATGTTTGCTATGAAGGAACTCTTGACTAAAAATCAGTAATGGATATTTTTTTTTTTTAAATCTCACCTGTGGATGGGAAGCACCAGGCAACTGCAAACACCAGCACAAAACAGTATTTCCTCATGTTGATGGAAGTTACCTATGGAATCAGAAAGAGGAGACATCAGAGGACAATGTAGGCTTTCCTTAAGAGAATGTTCACATCAGTTGCAGAAAATATTTAGTGGAAAAGCTATTAGATGGTGAAGGCTAAACAACACATTAGCTTGTTTTCTCATTAAGTGTATTTATTACTGAATTACATTTTCCACTTCCTTTTGCTCTTTTGTCTAAAAACAGGACTCTTTTTCACGTCCCTCATTCATCCAGACGTGGAAACAAGTGACCTGTTAGACTGCTATGACATGTGAATGCACAATCTCATTGAAGGTTTCGGCTTGGGCCTTTAATGCTGGAGCGGGTCTTTAATGGCTGGTATAGTTCGCTACGGTGGGCTATAAGGCTATATTGGAATACCAGCTCTACCACAGCAAAAAACAATGTAAGGGGGGATAAGGGCTTTGCTCATTTCTATGGCAGAAGCAATAGGTACCTGACACTTGGATCAGCTGCGGGTGGACACTCCCTGTGAGTAAGAGCGCAAGAAGCACAGGGCAGTGGTGTGGATGGGAGTTAGAATGGGTTTCATGTTGGTAATGATCAAAGTGAAAAAGCTCAATTATTTGATTGAAGCGAAACAATTATAAACTCACATGTACATTTGTAAACAAGTAAAACACAACATCTCATAGTTCATCATGTTAACATTACATAATCCATCACATTATTATCAACAGATAGTGCAGATTTTAAAGGGGAATAACTAGAAACTTCATCTACGGCTTGTCACTTGCCCAGCTCTTCTACTAATAAATATTACTGCCTATGTCACAACACACAAACGTGGCATACCTTTCTTCTACTAGGATTGATATTCTTGCACTTATAGTAACCGCCATAACACAATCATATCTTTCATGTCAAGATCCTAGACCTTGTCAGCGTGTGTTGCTCCCCCCGCCCCGCAGCTCCACCTGGTAGTAGTGTGCCCTCTTGAGCTCTAGGTTCTGTGTTCGAGACCCACCTCCAACCACAGGCTCCCACCTGCGCCTAATCCCTGGTGGCCCAGTGGTGAGCCTGTCTTGTTTCTGTTCTGCTGTTGTTTCTTTCTCATAGCCTTTTTCTGTCTTTCATTTTCTGTTATTATTTATTTATTTATTTTAAGCCTTTTGCTGTCCTTTTAATTTTGCTCTACTTTGCTTTTCTTTCTTTCCCTTACCCCTTCTACGTCCCCCTTCCCTCCCTCACCGTTGCTCGTTCCCCGTGGCCCACCCCTTTCAGCACTGTTTCCTGCCTCCCAGCTAACCAGCCCTCGAGTGTCCCCAATACTACTTATTGGCGGCTGCGCCATGGGCACACTGAAGGCATGCCAAAGTGTCTGGACCGCACCCAGCGCCATGGACCCTGGTCCCCACGACCTCCACCACTATGATGCCAGCATCCTCCATGCACTCAACACTGGACGTTCCACTGCCTGCCACCTAGTGTCATCAAAGGACACCCAAGGCCCTTTCACCTGCCACAATTACACCTTCTCCTGCCTCCACACACCAGACCCACTGACCGCATGACCCACAAGAACAGATCCCAACCACCACAGCTGCATCCTACTCAACACCTGGGACCTGCTTGACTGCATCTCCCCAAACGTCGTCTTCTTCACAGAAACCTGTTTGAACCCCCACCTCAGCCCCAGACATCTCAACCGCCATTCCCGATGGCTACAAGATCATCCACAAGGACCGTGCCAACTAGTCGGGAGGAAGCCTTGTCACTGTACACAAAAACATGCTCTGCCTCACAGCTAGCTCTGATGACCACTCACCCAACATGGAACGCTTCCACTTCCAGACCCAGACAAACCTGAATGCCACCGTCCACGGCACCCTCGTCTACAGACCTTCACGACCCTGTCCACCGTTCAGCGAAGCCATAGTTGACTTCATCGCTCACCACGTTCTCACCTTAATGGACTACATTCTCCTTGGCTACCTCAATTTCCACCTGGACAACCCCAATGACTACAACACATCATCTCTACAAGAAAACCTCATCACCATCGGACTTAAACAACTGGTCTCCTCCCAAACCACTCAGCAGGACAAAGGCTCGACCCCATAGTTGCTGCAGGCAAAAACATCTCCGTCAGCCACTCCTCTGAACTACAATGGACAGAGCACCACTGTGTCCACTTCTCCTTCATCAAACCCACTGAACACCATCGCACCCACGCTGACCCGCACAGAAGTTGAAACAAGATCTCCGAAGACCAACTCGCCTTTTCCCTCAGCAAAGCCCCACCGCCGACCACCATGGATGCCAATGCCTCAGCACGCAACCTCCACTAATGGATCTTCAACTGTGCCGACAAGCTGGTCTCCATTAGAAAAGCCTCTGGCAGGCAGCCCTCTGGGAAAACCGGCTGGTTCTCCCCTGTCCTTCAAGTGCCCAGGCGCACCTGCAGACAGCTTGAAAGAAGATGGAGGAGCAGCCAGACCTCGGCTGACCACACAGCCCTCAAGACAGCCATCACTGCACACCGCCACCTCATCAGAACGACCAAGAAAATTGCCATACAGGAACGCATCAATGCCAACACACACAACAGCAAAGAACTCTCTTCATCATGAGCAAAGAATTTGCCAAACTCTGCAAGGATACCACAGACATACCCCCTCCAAGATCTCTGCGACAACCTCGCTACCTTTTTCCACTGCAATATTTTAGACGTCTATGACAGCTTTGCAATCCAGGACCCACCCACCCCAATCACAACCACCGCATCCCAAGTCTACAGATCCTAGCTGACACTGCTCAACTGGACCACCCGCATCGCTGATGACACCCTAAAGATCATGAAAACCATACACTCTGGGGCCTTCTCAGACTCTGCTCATTTCCACATTTTCAACTGAGCAGGCATCGCCATCATCCCGAACTCTGCCACACCATTAACTGCTCCATCGAATCTGCCACCATCCCTGAAGACTGGAAACACATGGAGATCAATCCCCCTCAATGACAAACTACAGCCACTAAGAGCAACTTCCACGACAGGATGAAGGCAGTAGCTGCCTGGATGAAGGAGAGTGCCTACAACTCAACACCGACAAAACCAAAGTCCTCTCCTGGGCTCCAACCCCTCCGCATGGGATGACTCCTGGTGGCCAGCAATGCTTGGACCCCCCCACACCCACCGACCACACGCGCAACCTGTGATTGCTAATATAAATTTGCCTGCCACGAAACATTCTGAAGGTGGCTCCACCAATAATAAATTTAGAAGAGCTGGTCTACACTGTCTAACTACTCAATTGTAAGGCTAGTATCAAATATTTGTTCCTAATACCCTTATAAATTAGATAAAGAGCATAAAATGCCTAGTGGGTTATGAGGATACCTTGTTGCAAGGATGCGGTAAGCATACATCATCAGATTTCCAGACTAGAGCATACAAACTGACCGAAAGATCCACACAAACTCACGTCATCAGTCATCTCAATGGGCCGAATTTTTCCCAGACCAAACGTCTGTCGAGAACTTCGGTGCTCCTTAGACAAACAGGATATTCTGTACTGATAAAACTAGGATGCGTGCCAACACTTTAATCCAGGCTGTTGTTTAGTGGTATACGCTAAACAAATTTGATTTGCCCGAGAAGCTTTGAGAAAGCTAACTGGCTAATTTGCTGGAGCGAAACACGTGTCTATATGCAGATTCATCAAAAAGAAATCTACTCTCATATCAAACCGCACAGCTATGCTTTATTGAATATGTGGTCAGTGTTGGTATGCGAGGACTCCTAAACTTCAATACATTTCATTGGGTTGAATTTTAAGGTCGCACTCAGTGAACTCCACCATTCACACCAACAATATTACAAGCTAGGAAACCCTAATTACATAGTAGTGTGAGCCTCTAGGGTCAACCTTAGACCCTACAAACCAATTACCTTTATTTTTTAGTTCATCTGTCAGCAATTTTTATATTTAAAATGTAGAATTCTAATATTTGTGTCTTTCTGTTATCTGTCAGATGCAGGTACAGAGATCAGGTCCGCCCATTGATAAAAATGTATTATTGATATCTTTTATTCATAATATTTTTTCTGCCTTCTTTTGTTTCAGATCATCTGGCGAAATCGACCTAATGAAGTGTACAGTACAATTACAGAAGAGTGAATTACGTGGAAGGAAAGGAGGACGTTTTACACTCTTCGTTCTGACGGAGAAATATTTCCATTAGGAAGGTGAGTGTCGATTGTGGTCATCCCAGTGATCAAATAAATCCATTTTTTTAACACAAATTTGCAAAATATTTCTTATAATTTCACATCCCTGCTTCAAATATTGCTGATGGCGATGGGGTATCCATTGAAATATGCTTTTCATAGCAGTACAATTTCTGGCACACTAGTGGTCATGTTCATACCATAGGGATGTGGATTTTGACAGCTCACAGCATGTACATACCTGACAAGCTCATTCTGACTGTCTTTCAGAGCAGAGCCATGCTTTCATTTCGATGGGGCTTCACAAACGGGGGCAATTTGTTTTTGGGCACGACAGTGTTGCTCTCCATACCACTGCCATGTGGTTTCTGGCACAGGAGTGGCCCTTTAAATAGGGAATTCTTTTTTTATAATGTGGCAATTTAGACAATGGCCTCAGAGCAGAGTCTATAGCCGAAAGGATACCTGTAACATAGGGGTCATGAGCCTGTATAACATGCAACCAGCACCAGTCCTAGCACCCTTTACAACAGCCTCCTACCCTGATTATCTACCAGACACAATGGTGCCGATTCCGATCCTGGAAAAACCGGGTACGAACCGTCGGTCGGAGCGTTTTCTCCGTCCGACTCGTACCCGGGAAAAAAACATTACAAACATGCAAGTACGAATCGCACGGAAACACCATTTCCGTACGAATCGTAAAAAACACCGATCGACAAAAATATACATACAAATGTGATCCGGGAAAGCGCCGACGTGACGTCGGGACGCTTTCAGGCAGCGATTCACGAACCAGGAAGTACGATTCGAACCGACAGCAGTCCGGACGGCAATATTTTTACGGCACCCAAAAAGTGCCGGAAAAGCGAAGTACGCTGCGAAACGACCAGATTAGGGGGCCCGGTACGCGCCGTACCCCCCCCCCCAGCCCCCGTGAGTACGCGCCGAACCCCCCCCCGCCCCCGTGAGTACGCGCCGAACCCCCACCCGTGTATGTACACCCGTGTACGTACGAGTCGTACCCCCACCCGTGTATGTACACCCATGTACGTACAAGTCGTATCCCCACCCGTGTATGTACACCCGTGTACGTGCGGACCGTACCCCCACCCGTGTATGTGCACCCGTGTACATACGAGTCGTACCCCCACCCGTGTATGTACACCCGTGTACATACGAGTCGTACCCCCCACCCGTGTATGTACGGTGCGTACCCCCAGCGCGTAGCCCATTCACTTGTGGCTGTAACCAAGGAATGTGTACTAGTAGTCTGTACTCATGAGTTCCTGTTTTTCTCTTTAGAAATTAGTCAAAAGTGTCTATGTTACCACAGCACTGTTAGCAGTGAGTTCCTTGGGGTCCCACAGGCCAAGTTCCGGTCTTACACGCTCCAGCAGTATGGAAGTGTTCAGCGGTACAGTGAGTGCCCTCTGCGTGGGTGCTCTGACTCCAGATACTGTTCAGGGAAGACAGGCTGCACGCAGGACATGTAGCAGCACCCAGGAGGTGGAGGCTCTCTTCCGGAGCAGCGCTGCCAGCTTGCCCACTAATTGGAGCTGTTCCCGCTTGACCAACACAAGGTAAGTCAGTCTTCCCCTAACAGGGGCGGGAATTGTCCGACTCCAGACTGGAGCTCCGGCAAGGGTGTAATGTCTTTGGCGTTGTCCTGAAATCCTTGGGGAACCAGCCTGGTGTAGTTGCCAGACTGGACCTGCCAGTCTTATCGTCCAGGCCATGACCCGAACACTTGTCACAGGAGTATAGAAAGTCCTTACTGGGATACAGGATTCCTGCATTATGCACAATCGGGCGCGATTGCCCTCATCTACAGTGGCTCCCTCCAGGCATACGGGGGTCGCTTCTTGGTGGATACAAGTCTCACCCTCCTGGCCTAACTAAGTAAAACGGTGGCCCCCTCTGGCATACGGGGCCACTGCAGCCCGGCAGTGCAGGCCTGGCTCTTCCCGCATGGCACTTTTCACATGGCTCAGATCACGGCAACCCTCGCCTGGCATACACGGGTTCCCAAACCGTTCCTGCACACAAGCAATGACCCAATCAGTGCACAGCCGTTCTCCTCACACCTCGCTGAGCAAGTCCTCTCCTTAGGGTTCCCCACTGGACCACATTCCCTTCAGCACTCTCCTCTTCCTCATAGGGCACACTGGTTCTGGTGCTTCAGGCTCCAGGGCAGATTATCTTGGTTTTTCCCTGGGTGATGTCCCGTCACCATGCAGGAAGACTAGCAGGCCTTACCCCCCAGTCCTGATCACAGGTAGAAGTCTTACAGAGCTTTCTCTTCTCACACAGACAGTCTGGCTATTTGGCAGGTAACAAAGTTTAAGGTCTCACCTCTCCTTATAGTCCATTTGGAGGCACTAAAATGTAATTTAGAGTCTGAGTCTTTGAAGGTTTTTATTGGGGTGCTGCCTCTTTTGAAGTAGACACTTCTCTTTTTCTTCTTGCCTTATGAAAGCTGTCGGTCACAGCAGGCAAGACTCCGACACTGATTTTCCCACAACACAATTCATGGAAGTAACCAGAATTCACACCTGGATGTCAGCCACAGTGATATGTGCATGAAAAGGTTAATCCCAGACTCCCAGCTCTACTCTTTATGATTCCCTTATCAGCCCCATCTCCATTCCTCAGCCGTGTCCAGGCCCCAGTGATCTATTACTGAAGCAACCGTTTGAAGTGTAAAGAAAGTCTTTACCTCCAGTGTGTGTCCCATCCAGCTCACAGGAATAAAGCAATACACAAATCTGCTTGGGGTGGGATTCCTCTACTGCTCATGTCTTCACCAGGCAGGCCCAGGCTTCTCAAAATAGAACCCAGTGTCCTCTATATAATGTACCACTGCAGGCACACTTACTCAGTGTACATTCATAGCACATTTACTGTCCAGCCCTATTACCTCCAGGCATTGTATCATTACAAGTACCGTGCATTCAGCACACACATTCAGGCTGCACACACTGTTCAGCACTGGATCTTTTCCATACTGTACTAGGGTGTGTTATCTGCAAACACACACTGCCAGCACACACACACTCACCATGCGTGCGCTGCACAACATTTCACCTTTCATGTATTGTACTTCATGCAATCACACATACACTCAACACATGCCTTCACTGCACACGCTCTGCACAGCGCTTCATCACTCATGAAATGTATTCCCACTAGGCATACATACACTCAGTACATGCACTTACCACACAAGCACTGCACAGTACTGCACCCTTTTCAGGGACACACACATCAAATGCAGAATCACCACTCCTGCGCTGTACAGCACTCCACATCTACCTGAGGTAGGCCAAAGGTCAATTAAACACACAGAAGCGGAACTTAAAAAGGTTAGTGAGCCTGTAGGCCTCACTCCAGTGACACAGGATGAAAAAGTCCTGTTTACTACTACTGATGACTAAACAGTATGCTGCCACCACAGCACTTGTGCTTCTTAACTCTTGGTGAAGGCGGTAGCCTCCCACCACTATGAAGGTAGCACATGGATGCCCCTCCCGGGGCCAACAAGACCGCAATCTGTGAGACAGTCCTATGTCATGGTGCACATGCATGAGCTGTGTTTGCCTATGACAAAAAAAATCAGCATTAGGGACCAGCCAACAGTACAGTTGGGCACTCAGGGCAGGGGTACACTTCTCTTACCATGCAGAGGACTTTTCTGTCCCAACAATTATTAATAATAAAAAAAAACCTGTATATATAATAACAACAAAACAAAAATATATATATACATATACATATATTAATATCAGTTCCTGGTCTTCCAATGCTCCCGCACTCACTAGAGGGTGCAAGGTGGTACGCAAGGGCAGTCTCGCGGTCAATTTTCACCCTCCAAAAAGAATCACCAGCACTCAAGTGGGTGTAATCCTCCTTCGGATTTAAGGGCACAAAACAAACAAGCGCGTTTCAGCAGTGCGCCTTCCTCAGTGTTGGCAGCCGCCGCATTTGCGCCTCTTTTTATTCGAAAAGAGTCATCACTTTTAATTGTAGGTCAGGCAGATTAAGGTCCCGCCATATTGGAGTGGTAAATAACATTACACAGGCAGAATTACCTCTTGACTGCATTCGCAACATGGGAAATTTACAATCTTCACTACCACAAATATCTTATTCTTTCATAGCGGAAGTAATATACATTTTTTACACATCAATGTGACATTTTAAGATTCCAATTAGCTAGAACGGATTTGCAGGCTGCATTTAGTAATGTATCTACTAGCAGCCTATCATTGGGTGATCTGATTTGTGGGTCGAGAAATCCATGAACAAGTGTAGTGAAGGCAAACTTTAGCCGGATTCCCAGCAGGGACTGGATGAAGTTAAATACTTGTCTCCAAAATAGGGAGATAGTGTCAAATAGAAGGTCACTGATCGATTTGTTACAGTTCTAACATGTCGACTCTCCATCAATGATAATTTATACAGGCAAAAGGGGGCCCAAATAGTCCTTTGGAAAAGCCAGTATTTTATTTGGGATTGCGCTGGTTTCATTTTATATGAGAATACCGATATCCATTTAAGACGCTAGTCGTCCTGTGTGATGTTCTCATTTGTGTTCCATTCACAAGCTTGATTCCTGACAAGGCTGACTCAGCTTTTTATTCTTACAAGATTGGTAAATTCAGCAATATTAAATTCGGTCATAGAAAAACCTGTTATTAACTGCACTTAGAAATATTAAATGAGTGGTACAAATAATTATATAGAGAACTAGATATTATTACCAGTGATGGCCTCTGATAGACTTCCATGTTCTTGATCAAGATTTTCTATCCTTCTCTTTAGCCTCCAGATTTATAATTCTCTCCCTGGTCTCTAGCAACCCCTCAATCCTCCTGTCTCCACAAGTTAATTTCTCCCCTCTCTTTCCATGAATGTTCTCTACCTGGCCCAACCTCTCAGTTTTACACACAGTTGTAGCCAGTGCCACTTCATAATCCAACATACCACTTTGCTAGATGAGAATAATATGCTCACAAACAAAATGATCATTTTATCAGAGGGCTCTACAAATAATTAAACTTGTTACCCCACCACCTAGAAATCAGCCCTAAAACAGTATGGGCCGCTTCACATAAATTGAGCACTGGAAGCACTAAATTAAGTCACAGTGGCCTATTTACAAATGTAAACAAATATGTGAGTAAATCTACATGTATACATTTACACTTACACTTTGTAGAAAATTTTCTACTTTTGGATATCCACCATTTATCAGTGTAAATCTACACCTAAGGGTACACTTACATGGCTCCAAACCCTGAATTCGTTGCATATCTTAATTTATGAATATAGCGTTACTACTACTAACTTTTCACACACAGGCGGAGGTCTCCACCACCTGGCAGAGATTTCCCCATCGCTAAAGCATAGGTATAAGTAAAAAAGTTTATTAATTTAAAAAAAAAGTTAAAATATTGTTATGATAAATCTTATCTTAAATTAATCTTATATATTTTAAGTGTAGAACAAAATATTAAGCAATTTTACAGCACTAGAAACATAATTTAGCATTATATATTTAATAAAACTATATTAAATTATTAAATTAATAAACAATTTCTAATGATTTATTTAAAAAGAAATACCCACCTAAATTAATTTTTTTCATTTATTATGTATTAAATGTTATCAAAAGGTATATATAGAATGAATTTCAATTATTATAATCATTTAAAAAAGAAAGTTACATTTATTTTTAAATTAAAATGCTATTATATATATTGCAACATATAATATTTCTTTATTATTTACATATATTTTTTATGTTAAATAAAATGTATGTGCACCTTTAAAAAAGGTCTAAAAAAAGTAGTCTATTTAAACATTATTTCCTGTGTGGTTCAACTTTAAGTCCCTGCCTCCATTATTTTGCAGAATCATTCATTAGCCATGTGTGGTGCTGGACTTACTTCAAACCGGAGCTGAAGTACATGTGCGACTGTTTTGGTTCCTTCTTGGCTGTATTAATTATAGAAGTGCAGTTTGTGAACAGCAATGGGCTTACCCTTTTGTGAGTAAGCCTTCTGGACTAAACCTTTACTTACTCCTCCCTGAACCCCTCCCATTTTGTAGTATTCCCCATTTTACAGCCCCTCCCTGTGTCTCTCCCACACCTGTGTGTGCGGAGATCTCTACTGTTGGGGTAAAGATCTCCACACAGAAATGATGGGAGAGGTGTGCGCAGGTTAGTGAAAAACAGTTTGCAATATGCAAATTGTACTATAATAGTAATACTAAATGTACTACAAAATGCAGTTTGTAAATAGGCCTCCCAATATTTCCCCCTATTTTGGGCTGGCTGTTGTCTCAAATAGTTGAAGAGCTGGACCAGTGTTATTTTAACACCATAAACAGTCGTAAATGGTTGTTTCTTACAGGAACTTTAGCAGCACATGATGCTTTTGGCTTGATATTACACTTGGTTGAGATATCTAAAATAAACTACAAAATATAGCACAATAACATAAACAAAGAAACATGGCAACACAATTAAAACATAACAGGGCACAACACAACAAAACAGTCAAAACACAATGCAGCACCATAACCAGAGCGCAACAATATGACAATTCAAAAATGCAGTGCAAAAACACAAAAGCACAAAAACAGGCAACATCACCACTAAAATAAAATATCACACAGCAAATATGCACAAACATTTTTACCACACACTGCCATCTTGATTTGATTTTGATTTGATTTGGATCACTTATATCGCGCACGAATCATCCCCAAGGGGATCTCTCGGCGCTCGCAACAAAACAAGATCTGCGGTCAGAGAGAAGGAAAGAACAGTTAGAAGAGCCAAGTTTTAAGCAACTTTTTGAAAGGGGTCAACTTTGAACATTGGCGAATGTGTTCAGGGAGGCTATTCCATAACTTAGGGGCTAGATAGGAAAAAGCACGACCCCCTATCCTTACTTTCCTGATTTTATTTTCGCACAGGGTTTTGCGATTGCAGGATCTGATCTGTCTTGAGGGCTGATACCATTTAAGTTTGTCCCTGAGGTAAACCGGTCCCAGACGATGTAAGGATCTGAAAACCAGGCACAACAATTTAAAGGTTGCCCTTTTTCTAACTGGCAACCAGTGAAGTTGGCGCAAAAGCGGCAGAGAGGGAGTTCTCGCAGGCTTATCAAGGGCAAGTCGGGCTGCTGTATTTTGCACCACCTGTAATCGAGAAAAGAGATCTTCCCGGATACCAACCAATAAGGAATTTCCATAGTCCAGGCGACTCATTAACAGGGCCTGGATAAGCGTTTTTCTGGCACTCAGCGGGATCCAAGGGAAAATCTTCCTTAGCATCCGCATAGTACCAAAACATGAGGAAGCCAAGGTTTTGACCTGGGTCTCCATTGAGAGCTGGTTGTCTAGAAAGATTCCCAGGTTTCTAGCGCAACTTCTAGGAATGGGAGCTGAGCCCAGTTTTGATGGCCACCAGTCAGGGGTCCAGAAATCCGCAGCTTTGCCGAACAGGAGAATCTCCGTCTTAGATGAGTTGAGTTGTAAATAATGACTTCTCATCCATTCGGCAATATCAATCATGCAGGCTGCAAAATTAACTTTCGTGGCTGCGGGATACTTTCCGAAGTTGATAATCAGCTGCGTGTCATCAGCGTAGGAGATGGCCTCAAAGCCACAGTTTCTAATGATAGACGCTAGGGGGGCCACATATAGATTGAATAATGTGGGGCTCAAAATAGAGCCCTGTGGAACCCCCTTATCTACCCCTACTGAAGATGATACGTAGGACCCCAGTTGGATGGATTGAGATCTATCGGATAAGTAGTTCTGAAACCACCTAAGAGCTAGGCCGCCGACCCCCACCTCCCGCAATCTACTTAACAGTATAGAGTGGGAGATGGTGTCAAAAGCTGCCGACAGATCTAATAACACCAGCATAACCGGAGAATCCTGATCGAGCAACAGCCTGATGGAGTCAGTGACTTCAAGTAGAGCAGCCTCTGTGCTATGCGATGTTCGGAACCCTGACTGTGTAGAATCCAAAAACTTATTTTCTTCTAGATAATTGGAAAAGTGACCATTTATGATGGATTCCATAACTTTAGACCAAGCAGGAAGAAGGGAGATGGGTCTGTAGTTAAGAACTTCCATAGGGTCCGCTGATACCTTCTTAAGTAGTGGCTTAACACGAGATACCTTCCATTTTTTCGGGAAGGTGGCTGTCGCTAGCGACAGATTACAGATGGTAGCCAAGGAATCTGCAAGGATAGAAGACAACTCCTTCATAGTCCTAGGTGGCATCGGATCCAGAGGGGATCCCGACTTGATTTTAGCCAACAGAACCTCAACCTGGGCAGCTGTAATGATAGGAAAAGCATCTAAACCAGGTGGGCATGGTACTGATCTAGGGACCATACTGTTATTTAATTTGTCATTCTCCTCAAAGGTATGATAAATCATGGAGATTTTGTCGGTGAAATGTGTCGCTAGTGCATTGCAGAAATCCTGCGTGGCTGGAGGGAGCACCTCATTATTCCGAGGGCATGTGAATTCTCTCAGAATCTTGAAGAGCTCCTGCTAGGAGTCCTTAGCCTCCAATATCCGCGTACTCAGATGGGTTCTCCTAGCCAATTTACAGTTGTTTAGATAGATTCTATGAGCTGCCCGATACCTATCTCTATCTGCCACTGCTTTAGTTTTCCTCCATCTTCTTTCCAAAACTCTAATGCCGGATTTCTCCTTTTTTAAGGCTTCAGTGAACCAAAATGCCGGAGCTATTCTTTGCGCTATTTGCCTTGACCTTAATGGAGCAATCACATCGAGTGCCTCTATAATGGCGGCCTCGACTCTCTCTAAAGTTGCATCGCAGTCAGTCTCCCCAGAGAAAGGAGGAGAGTAATTACGGCTGAAAGAGGCGGCCGTCACTCTTCTCCATGCTCTACGGGGTTCACTGCGATGCTTAGCTCGTTTGGGGCACCCCAATGTATTCCAAGAAAAACAAAGTGCCAAATGGTCTGTCCAGTCCACCTCCATCGGAGTCTCTACTTTCAAATCCAACATATTAGAAAAAATGGTATCCAAAGTATGGCCGGCCCGATGAGTCGAGACGGTCACTCTAGAGGTAAGCTCTAAAGATTCCATATTTGCGTGCAAGCTTGCTGAATCCCTATTTGAGAGGACCTCCAAATGATAATTAAAGTCCCCCACCAATAGGAATCTGGTTGACCGCAGTATGAAAGGGGCCAATCTTTCAGAGAGATCAGTACAGAAGCTGTTCTTTTCGCTATTTGGAGGATGGTATACTAAGGCTCCTGTCAGCTCAATAGTGTGAGCTTGTTGTATTCGAAAGATCAGTAACTCAAGGGAAGGTGAGGAAACCCTATCCAAAATGGTTATATGATAAGGACAGCGAATTGCAATAGCCAGACCTCCACCCCTTTTTCCAACTCTGTCCAGACGTGTGACAGAGTATTCATCTGGGAAAGCCGTTTTTAAAGTGGAAGTATTTTCGTCATTGAGCCAGGTCTCTGTGAATAAACACAAATCCGGCTTGACGCTATCTAACAGGTCCCATATTTCCATAGCATGTTTTGATAATGAACGTACATTTAGGTAGAGGGCTTGAAAGGCAGAGAATTCCCCCACCGGCTGCTTCTCCTCCGCCTCCCCCACAGAGGGTGTCACCCGCCGGTCTGGCCGATCTATTTGAGGCGTACTGACATCTGGGGGAACAACGGTTAGGAGCCGGCTATAGCTCATTTGGTCATTCTTCTGAGTGAGCATGGCTGTACCATTTATATGTTTATCCCCCCGCCAATTTGGAACACTGTTTGCCAGACGCAGCAGTTTCTCTCGCGAATAGACTAACCTCTGGACGGAGAAACCCTGAGCATCAGTGACCTCCATATTTTCGGCAGCCGGCAGCGTATGAGGCGCGGACGAGCGCAGACGAGCTTGCCTTGGGCGCGCCTTCGGCACGCCCGCTGCGCGGCCGCTTCCGCTCTCAGCTTTAAAGCCCCAGGAAGCTGCACCGCTAACCGCAATGATGGCGGTCTATCCTTTGCCTAAACGGCGGAAGAGGGTTCCCCGTAAATACAACAATGCGGCCAAAAGGAATGACCCAAAGTAAGCGCCGGATTGATTGTTGTATTATTGCAGACGTTATCAAGAAATAAAGCGCCGGTTTTTGCAATTTACCCCTTGCCTCAAATTCCCACAGTCAATTATGCATTCAATTTATTTGAGTCCTATAAAATAAACACATCGAACAAAGGAGGGCATAGTGAAAGAAATAAGCAATTTTAAAAACAAGGTTCGGCATAAAACAGTGGCAGAGTGCCTTTCTCTGACACACTGATCGGAGTGTTAGCCATCTTTAAAATCCTGTTTTCATAATACAGTGGTAAAAGGTGTTTCACCAATCACACTCTTAACTTTAACACCCAGGATATGAAATGGCGCTAGTCAAAAACACTCCTTTATCTGCCACTTGGAAAGCTAACGAATCCACCCCCTTCACTCAGCGTAAAACTTGAAATTAGGATACACAACAATACCTTCCTTCAGAGACAAAACCATATAAACTGCTTAGATACGGCTAATTAACATTAAGACACTATTTATCCTGATATCCAATTTTATGTGCGTGTGTTTTACTCTGTAGTTATTTCTGAAGCAGTTTGCATCAAACATTGAAATCTGTATTTTGTTTTAGATTCTGAATATCTGAATTCTGAATGTGAATTTTAGTCTTTAAACTGGCATTTTTCGTTATTAGCCTTGCAAATTTGGCATTCATTGTGGTTTGTGAAAAAACAACGATTTCTAAAAAGCAAAACTCTGCAACAAAAAAAAAAAAGAAAAAAGAAAAAAAAACACGTACTAAAGATTTTTCATCTCCAAAACTCACATATTTTTGGAGGAGGTGGGGCGCAGCGGCCAGGGGACTGACGCTGGACGCTGGGGATCACGGTTCGATCCCCGGTACCGGTGGCAGGTCAGCCCAGCACCAAGTAACTGGGCAATAGCTCGCTTAATCAACCCGACGGCCCCCAATGCCGGGATGCCTACGGGTAGCTGTGCGCTTTACAAATACTGCATTTACATATTAGCCGTAAATGTGGCTTTTTCAATTGTACGTTCACCGTGGGACGTGAAATAAAGTTCTACCAAAGTGATTTTGGGCAAGAAAAAAGAGAAAAATAAAACGTCTAAACATGAACTTTAACATACAAAACTAGCATTTTTAGTCTTAGCGAAGAAATTGCCTGTGCGATATGAAACAGAACAAATGCCATTTTTATTTTTTATTTTGGTGTACATTGACACTATAAATTCTGTTGGCAAATAAGAAATATAAACGGACATGCAAGTACTAGGTTATTTAATATGGTAAATAAATACATCTGTATATTATTCTCCGATCTCTCTTTCCTACTTCCTAGTTTTCTCTCCTTTCTCCTTTAAACCAAGGGGCAGAACTGGGCATGTTCAGCAATCCACACAGAAGCAGTGTGAGGCTCTGCAAATGTTACCTCTAAAACTCTCGGCTTGTCCTAGCCCAACAAGGCAGTTTGTCTTGAACAACATTTGGACCAGGGCAGTAGGAAAGGGATCTGTAGAGATCTGACTTCATGTGCCTGCGTTCTGGGCCTGCTAGCCCCTAGGCCTGAAACCCAAGCAGCCTGCCAAATTTGAACTAAGCATCGCATAGGCGCACATCCTACCACTAAGTAGGCGCACTAGCCAGTCTGCCTGTCCATGCCCCTTACCTATAAGCCATTCATGAGCTTACTTTTTGAAACACAAATTAATAAAACATAGATTTTGACTCACTTACTGTTCCTGCAGTTGTAGGACAGCTCCAAAGGCTTCTGTCCGCCGGCTCCAGTGGGCTCCTGGTTAATCCATAACCTCAAATATTTACCCAGACCGAGCACACTTTCACTCCATGCAAACAAACCTCCGCATAGGAACCAAAGTCAAACTTTGCAATCCCAGAGGGGCAGAAAAAAACAACTTTGTCCTCCTCTCTGTGCTGGTCACTGGGTCTAAACCTCCCGTTTGATGCTGTTCTCCGACGAAAGAGAAACATTTGGAGGAGGATCTGGGGAAAAAAAGAACTTTTCTGATTTTCTTCCCACACCTCCCTAGATGAAGAACTTGAAAAGAAGGCATTTGAGAGAAAATGAAGTACAGGTTGCAGCGTTCAATAAAGACAGATCTCAGAACTCCTAAACGTTTCTCACCAATTGGTGAACACCGCTCACAGGATCCTTTGTGCTGGTGCAATTCGATTAACTAAATAGTTTCTCGGCAACGTCTGAAGTTCATGATTTACAGTGTGTAAATTGTGCAACAGCTGTAAATTGTTCAATACATATTGTACAGTGATTAAAGCAATGCACAGCAGAGATTCATCATTTCTGAACATGATTGAGGGTGTGTAATATATGAAATATTTATTTATGTAGCAGTCAAAGAGCCATCATTTCAAGTTGTTGCCGTTAAAAGGATATAGAACAGAACTTTATGACGAAGCCTGGACAAACAAACAAGTTAGCAACCACGGTCTGTGCAGGTAACAGCGGTGGGGCCGTGTGGAGGGGGATTTCAAGGGACGATGCAGAGGGAAAATTAAATAAATAATTAATTTTCCCTTGGCATCGTCCCTCAAAATTCCCCCCACGCGGCCCCACCACCCCACCGCTGTTACCTGCACGACAGCGACTGCAAGTTAGTTGCCTTTGGTAACGCTCTTTCTGGTAGAGACTTTATCTAGCTGCAGATTCCAAAATTTTTGAACAGTCAAACGCAATAGAAACGAAAGGTACCCTTTAACAGTACCCATAGCATAGCCTTGCCAGGTGTAGGACAAAACAAACAACAGAACGTCACATAACTTGGGCTGGAGGGAGTCAATCTTGGTGCACCAACTCACAAACTTGTCCCAACAGCTTTTGTCGAAGGATGCCTGCCTGCCAAGATGATATCAACCGGAAGAAGGTTAAAGGTGTTTTTCTGCCATAGTTCAATCTCTAAGCATGAGGTTGGAAATTGCAAAGGCTCAGGTGCAGAACCCTGCCCTGCTGCTGCGACAGCAGAGCTCCCCAGAGGGGCAGCCTGATCGGAGGTCAGACGCTCAAGCCCAGGAGTTATGGATATCCTACTCTCTGTGCCCAATCCAGAGCCATTAGGATGAATTGGGCTCGGTTCATCCTGATCTTTTTGAGAACACATGGCATGAGTGGGTTGACAGAAAGGCACACAGAAGTCCCAAGTTTCACTTGAGGCAGCACATGTCTCCAAGCGAGTGATGCTATGGAAACTTCAATGTGCAGAAGCACTGACTTTGCACGTTCTCAGCAGAAGCGAATAGATCGAACCAAGACAAGGTTCTCCCCATTCACGGAAGATACCTTGCGCCACTTCCGGGTGTAATTGTCACTCGTGATTTGCTGGTTGTTGATGGCTGAGTTTGTCTGCCTGGCATTCAAAGAGCCTGCCAAGTGATTCACCACCAGGAAAATTCCTTTGTGGTCCCCTGAGCCAGTCTCACCTTGACGACTGGAAGGAACGAAGGAAGGCGTTCAATGCCAAGCGGTTGGCCCTCAGCTCCAGAACATTGATATGGAGCAAGGATTCCGCTGTAGACCAGAGACCTTTGATCTCTACCTCTCCCAGATTGCCACTCCAGCCCAGAAGCACTCATCAACCACCACTGTGAGCTGTGGATGGTGAAGGGAGAGGGGTCTGCCGCAGACCAAGTCACAGTCCAGTAACTACCACTGCAGATCTTTTGCAATCTTCTCCAGAATCTAACCATGGTCGGAAAGGTCCCCTCAATGTTGAGTCTGCTGAGACTTCAGATCCTTCTGCAGAGACGGCATATGCCACCTGGCGTGTTTGACCCGCAGAATGCAGGTGGCCATCAGCCCCTTGAGCCTCAGAGTCAACTTCACTGAAATCCAGCACTGAGGCTGAAAGATAAGGATCATAGCCTGAGTGTCATGGACTCTCTTTCCCGAGGGAAAGGCATGAAACCAAATGATGTCCAAAACAATTTCAATGAAGGGAGCATCTGAGAAGGAGTGAGGTATGACTATGACACTTTGGTAGTGAACCCCACAAAAGATCACAGAAAGTTCACCATAGTCTGGAGGTGGTTGATGACTGCCTGGGACAAGCCTACCTCCAATGGGCAGTCATCGATGTAGGGAAAAACTGGCACCCTCTGAAAATGTGCTGTCACCACTGCCATCACTTTTGTGAACACCCGAAGGGTGTTGGTAAGACCAAAGGGAAGCACAGTAAACTGAAAATCCTCCTGTCCCACCATGAACCGCAAGTACCACTGATGGGCTTATAGGAAGTGTATATGGAAATAGGTGTCCTGCAAGTTCAATGCTACTATACAGTCTCCAGGATCAAGGGCAGACAAGACCCTGGGCTACGGTGAGCATCTTAAATTCCTCCTTCTGGAGGAAGGAGTTGTGTGGGCACACATTTAAAATAGAACAAAGGCTTCCATCCTTCTTGGGCACCAGAAAGTTGTGAGAATAACAACCACGTCCTACTTCTGGTGCTGGTACCCTCTTGACAGCCCCTTTGGCCGAAAGGGCTTCCACTTCCTGTCACAAAATAAAGTGATGGTCCTCCGTCAGTCGCTAAGTGGATGGTGGAAATGTGCGGCAGAGAAGAGATGAAGGGCAAAGCATATCCCTCACGAACGTTCTTCAGGACCCACTTGTCTGAAGTTATGGTTTGGCAAACCAGGAAGAATTGTTGGATCCTGCCTTATACAGGCTGGCTGTGCTCCATTGCGGACACGATAAATGGGTTTTGCAGATAGGGCTGCAGGTGGAATGGGCAGTTGACCAAGCGACCCTTTCATACTGACCACAACCACAAAATTGCTGGCTTCCTTGCTGAGGCTGGGCTGGTTGGCGATATAGAACAGCTCTGCCAAAGCTGTGAAAGGAGCTGTATGGTTGGTGCGGCTTGTGATGCGGGCGGATAAGCCCAGATAGTGCACCGTGGCCCTGCTCTCTTTGAATCACTCTAAAGCAGAATCAGCTTTGTCCCCAAACAGGCAAATCCTGCCAAAGGGCACGTCAATAAGGGAGGACTGGACATCACCTGAAAATCTGGCTGATTGCAGCCACGCATGGCAGCAAATGGCAACATTAGTGTCAATGCTTCATCTGATTAAATCAGTGGTGTCCAAGCCACAACAAATTGTGAAATTGCCCACCTCACAACTGTCTTGAATAGCCTGGGTAAGGACAGGTCAGAGATCTTCATGGATACCTGGAAGGACTTGAGCCACCGAGTCCCAAAGGGTGTGGGAGTAGCATCCCAGGAAAGAGCTGGCATTGACTGAGCGGAGAGCCAGACTGGTGGAAGAGAAAACTCACTTCCCAAACGTCTTTACCCGTTTCAACTCCCTATCAGAGGTAGTAGGCGGAAAAGTGGAGATGTTAGATCTGCTTGTGAATGCCTTAACAACTAAATGTTTGGGAAAAGGGTGCTGAGATAGGAACGCAGGGTCACCCTGTGCAGGGCGATGGTGTTTCAATATTTGATATGGGGTGAGAGGACCTTATTCAGGGGCAGTTTTGAGGCTGCTGTTGTCCTCATGATAGGGCTGAGCAAATGCATCAACAGTTTCATAATCGTTGTCTGAGACTGTGTCAAAAAGGGAGTTGCAAGGTATGTGTTCTCCCTTGTGGGGGCGTCAGATCAAGTGGGTGTAGTGGTACCTCAACAGTGGTGGGGCACAGCTTTAGCCGAGGTCAGACTAGCGCCACTTAGATTCACAAAGTACTATAGGTATCGCCTCATGCAGCGTAAAAGTTTCAGGAACTGGCGTGGACCATGGCGCCGGAGGTGGGGTCAGAATCAGAGTTGGTGGCGTGGTTCTTTCCCTAAAGAGCCCATCTGACCGGTTGTAACTGGACCTGACACAGACACTGTTGGTAGCATCTGCTGGAGTGTGTCATGACCCCCAAGTGCTGTTCCCGAGGTCCTCCAGCCCTTGGTTGTGCCAAAATGTGCTCCTCCTAACATCTCCAAAAACCTGGGGCTATGAAACGTTTTGGTTTTAAAAACCTCTGGAGGACTGAGTTAACCTGCCAAGTCAGTCTGATGAAAAAACTATTTTGTTTTAAAAAACTCTGCAGGACTGAGATAAGCCTGTCAAGTCAGTATGATGAAGGTGCGTTGCCACTGGACCAAAGATTGGGGTTGCTCCCGTTCTGAACTTTTCCACAGTAGGGATGTTGTGAACACGGTCTTTGGCCTCAGCTTGTAGCCTTACCCTGCTGGAGAAATCTGAGCTCCCAAAAAAGTGACCGATTTATATTTTTGTGGGTGGAGGAGAAGTCCATCAGGGAGATGGAGCCCCAGCCCGCTAAATTTAGAAATGACCGCCAAGCCGACTGGTCATTTCTTAAGCATTCGCAAGAACCACAGTCACAGTAGTGGTTATTTGTTTAATTTGACACACGGGTCCGTCAACATGATGGAGCCCTGCATCATACTTATTTGTTTTTCATTTTTAAAAAGAAAATCCCAAAGTGTGATTTTTGACTTCCATTTCAGAGAATACTTCGGAATGTAAAACTTCCGACCGGGACAACCCTACTTTCTTTATCCACCCTGCGCTGCTCCATTGCAGTCAGCCTTAACTCGTGCCTAGATCCCAGTCAAGCACAACCTGATGACCCGATGACCGCAGTTGGTACTTTTTAGTGCTATTTTTATTTGAAACTTTAAACATTGATAATTCCGGTTCCACTTATTGGATCTTTGTCATTTTGGTCTCATTTTGCTAATTAAATTATTCTGTATTCTTATTATTTGAAGTGGGATATTTATTGTGTTGCATTTGCAACTTTTTAACTGTTTTTGTCCTTCTAAATATTTTACATATTTTTTAAGTTAAGCCTTTCTGCTCTGTGCCAGGCTATTCTCCAACCCCAACTAATAATCTACCTTCTGACATATGTTAACTAATGGTCACTCATGACTGCTGCCTAGCCTTGTTTTGGCAAATACTACTAAACCATATTATATTCTAAAGCTTTTTGGATCATTCACTTAACAATATTGTCAGAATATAAGTTAAGTATATTTGACGCTTCACCTTTGCATGAAGCCACCTTCATGGCACTGTTACAATTATTACTTGTTTTACGTATCCCCCTTTATGAATTATATACGTTGTTTGTTTAGGTATAAATACCAAGTTTAAATGCACATTTTTTCATGTTATTATTCATTGCAATAAGACAATTAAGTCTTCTTGAATATATTTCTGCTTTAAGGATAGATTGAATTCCCTTTTCCAGTGATTGGTTTTAAATAATGAACAAGGTTTCAAAGAAGCTGATCACTTCCTTTCTCATTTGTTGCTAAACAAATGCCAATCTTTCACAGAATGTTAGTAAGTGAAAGCGTGCAGGGCCTTTCTGCTTATTGTTTATTCTGAAATTGTCCAGCAATGTTCAAATACATTATGTAAACTAAGAACAGAGTGTAATAAGATAGAGAGGAACCTCGTAGCAGAGACTCGAGACAAATGCCATGCAGAGCTGTAATTATCTTCCTTTGACAAAGGCTACCCAGAGGAACATCTAACCTTCGTTGGGTGGGCTTATCTGCCTGCCTGCCGACACAGACAAGAATAGCAGAGGCTGTCGCTTTGCTGAACATTAGTTTTGTTGTTCAAAAGAGTTAGCAGGGTGTGCGTCCCTTAGAATGTTAGGGCGTTGACCCACTAATATTTTCAGTCCCCTGGCCCCTCCTATTAAACATAAATAAGTTGGAAAATTTGTAAAATCTTTTTTTTAATTTTTATAATTTGCTTGTGGCAGTCAGCTTTTAGCCGTTGGCCTGTTTGCCTGAGTCAGCAAGCCAGTGCACAATGATGCAAGCCTACGGAGGGGTGCAGCTTAATTATATTGAGAGCAGCACAGCAGACACAATGCTCAGGGTACTTGGGCCCAAAGTGCGCATGTCAGGTTGGACAGCTGCCTTCCTCCAGCCACCCCGACATGCGCACCAGAGGCCTCTCCAGCTGCTCAATTAGTGAGCCCGGGAGAAACACGAATGCAGTCCCCCAGTCTCCTAATGAGCAGTGAGGTGCCCTGCCCGAGTTAATGCTGACACTGCTCTCATGCTGTGTTGGTAACATGACAGCATGGGAGCAGTGTACAGATTGGCTAAAGAGGGAAGCGAGGCAGTAACTAAGCCTCTGGTGGAGTCTGCGCTTGAGGCAGTGTGGGGGGGCTCCTGTCCACTGAGCATGACCAATCACTGTATGGCTAAATTGTCAAGCAGTGCAGTGATTGTCAATTTCTGCCCTTGTTGCTCAGTCTCTCGCTCCCCTCTTTGTGCATGTTGCCAGTTACGGCATTGCACACAAGGGTCAGGGAGTGCCACAGTGAGCGTCATCAGTTAAGTACATCATTGGGTTTGCCAATGTACTGTCGTTCACTTGCATTCGCGGCTTTTACACTGGTGTTGTTACTGTGTTGAGTTGTTGACTAGCTGCTGTGGCTCGGGAGAAAGTCAGAAAGAGCAGCCGAGACGGACGATGGGGAATGGGTTGGGTGGGGGCCGTTCCAGTCAATCTTAAATTTATCGCCAGTGTTCAAACCTGCAGACCACGTCTTATATTGCCGCTACCTCATTTGAAGTAGTTCATTTTAGATTCTAAAAACGGTGAAATGCGCCTGTACTGTGCAACAAAGCTGATGCAGAACAGCCAAAGAAATGCTCAACATCCTGACCATCAGTCGCGTCTTAATACTTGTTCCCGCTCCCTGATCGGAGTCATCCACACCATCAAAACAATAAAGAAACAAACCTTGCAATAGCAAAGGGTGCCTCTCTCTACCTCTGAACTCTACCAGGAGAAAAAATAATCAGGCTATATCTGTGGGCCTGGTCCAATCAGGGCTGTGCAGCACTGTCTCTAAAGAGAAGAGAAGAAATAGTACTCTGGGTCACACCTGCCCTCACTTTTAATTGTCCCTGAAAAGGAAGGATCCAGATTCTGTACTTTTAAGATATTTTATTGAGCATGTAGCAAAATACATTAGAAACACATAGCAAATGCAAACATGTGAATTGTGAACTTTACCAGTTTAGGTGGTATATTTCACCTGTTTCACAATGGAAAATACTTACGTTTGAGCAAGGATGGGAATGTGAGCTCAAACCATGAGTTTTGAATAAGAGAAAAGAAAAGTAAAGAAAAAGAGTGGCGATTGGAAGGAAGTTACGAGGGAGAAGCTATAAAGAGTAAAATCAGTTATAGCCTTATGGGTATGTAAAATAAATGGCAATACATACAGCAGAAATAGTAACAAACTCTAACATATTCAGTAAAAAAGGGTTGTCAAATTGTAAAGATATGCATTAAAGTGTAAATTATTCAGTTATAAAGGAAGGTAAGAGGGGAAAAATTAATTCCCTTAGCAGTGCGTGACTAATATTTACTGAGTGGCATCCATAGCTGATGACGCTTGATGTATAATTGCATCGAGTCAATTTTATAAAAGTCCACTTTTTGATGGTAACAGACTGAATTCCACCATCACAGAAGGGTGATATTATCTGTAGATTTCCAATTATAGGTCATAACAGAAATAGCGACAGAAAGCAGGAGATCCACTGGTTTCCCAATCATTCTGTGTGGACTCCAGATTTTATGAAAACTACCCAAAAACAGTAAACCATGCGAAAGGTATGGAAACCTGGATGATAGCTCCGATGCAACTTCATATCGAAGCCCAAAAAGTGGACAGGAAAAGAAAATGTGAAAATCCATGCCCGTTTGGGTGTGGTAGCGCCAGCAAGTATCTTGATCAGTAAGTTTGAATTTAAAAAGACGAGCAGGAGTATAAAAAAGTCTAGCACAAAAAAAGTGTAATGTTTGAGTTTGTTTATGTGAGACTGGCTGTGCGGGCCCACACAAGGGTTGGCAAGACAACACCAAGATCTGATTCCCTCGGTGTCTCTGGACGTGTTTTGACCCTAGTTGGACCAGGAATTTTTAAATGTTTGTATCTGTAGGCAGCTTTAGGGTGTGTGGATGATGCAATCAGGTGAGGAGAGGAGCTGGTAATGTGAGGTATGAGGAGAGAAATGCTGCTTAAGAGTATTTTGGACCAGGGTACAGAGTTCATGATACTGAAGGTACATATGAGCTGGGAGGTAGTATGAGGATGATAGCTCAGAAAATGGAATAAGGGAATCTGAATTATATAGTGGTGGGATAAGAAGGATACTTTTCTTCATCCATGCCTTCCAACATAAAGTCCTACCCAGCCTCTTTTGTAGAATTATTATGCCAAATAGGACTGTTAAATAATTGATCACTGGGGGTGAGGTGTGACATAAAGTAAGGTTTCAGTATAGTGCAAGCATGAGATACGGCGTTAGGTGATTTTGGGGGGAGGGGGTTTGACAAAAAGAAAAAGTGTTTCTGAGATAAGGGTGAAAGCAGAGCTTGTTCCAGAGAGAACCCCAACTTCCGTGGAGCATCAGTTGTTGTAGACAGGTAGAGTTGTAGTTGCTTGATGTCAAAAGTCCAATAGTAGTTAAGAAAGTATGGAAAGTTAACTCCGACCAGGGATTTGGAAAGTTTTAATTTTCAGAGAGAGATTCGAGAGGCTTCACCCTGCCATAGAAATTTAGACAGAATCTTATCCACTAAGCCAATAAGGACTTGGGTATCTTCACAGGAAGCATCATGAGAAAGAAGTTGATAATAGGAACGAGCATCATTATGATAGTGTCTCTAGACAACCCCACAAAAAGAGATATAGCAGACCATTTCTGAGAGAAAATTAAGAATTTGTCTGATAAGACATTTGAATTAATCTTCAGAGTGTTGCTGTACCATATACTCAAGCATTTAATTTTGGAAGAATTCCAGGAGAGGCCTGCTTCAACAATAATAGATTTAGAACAGTATTTATTAAGTGGTAATACTTCTGTTTTATCTACATTACGTTTATAGCCTGATATAGCAGATTAGAGATTGAGTTTGTGGAAGAAAGAAGGAAGAAAATGATCTCGATGTGACATAAATAAAAGAATATCGTCAGCATTTTCTGTAAATTTAATGTGCGTATTATTAGTTTTGAATCCTATAAATTCATCCGAAAGTCCTTAGTAGGTGAAGAAAAGGTTCAAGAGCTAAAACGAATAATAAGAGATATAAGGGGCAGCCCTGGTAAGTTCTCTTATTAAGAGAAAAGAAGGGAGATTGAATACCATTTGTTATAACCGAGTATAACAATGATATAAGGTGTCAACATTTAGGATCGAGGCTGTGCCATTCCAAAGCCTTCGATAAGATACACCAGTTAACCCTATCAAAGGCCTTTTCTGCACCTATAGATAGTGAGGCTAAATGATCACTGATCTTATATGCTTTATTAATAATGTTTTAAAAAGTTGAGCATTATCTGCAACATTTCTATTGGGAATGAAGCCAGATTGGTGTACATCTATGGGATCAAGCTTAAAAGGGAGCAAGCGAAGATCTAAAACTTTGGCAAATATTTTACAATCAGTTTTGATTAATGAAGTGGGTTTATAGTTTTTGCAATGGGCCAGAACACGATCATTTTAAGAAATTAATCATATCATAGCTTCTGCAAAGGAGTCAGAAGTGGATTTTGAAGTTGTGAAATAATTAAGTAGCTTTAAGAGTTTGGGGAAAAGTAGTTTAGCAAAGTGGAGATAAAATTTGACTGTGAAGCTGTCTGGACCTGGTGCTTTGCCCCTAGAAAGGGACTGTAAGGCTGTATAACGTTCTGCCATTTGAAGCAGTTGTTCTACTGACGAGTGATCAGCCAGTGGCAATGTTCTAGGTTTAAGGTTGGAGAAATAAATATTGAAGGAGTCTTCTGATGGTGTGTATTCCGGAGTATACACGTCCTTATAATAAGAAGAAAAGAATGTTGCAATAGCTGCTTCCCTGAACATCTATATGCCATTGTTGTCAGTAATGGATTTTATAGAAGTCTTTACCCATCTGCATTTTAAATAATACGCTAAAAGAGAACCAACTCTATTATTACCACTGTAATGTTTGTCCTAAACTTTAAGATCTGTACCTCAAGTTTTTTTGGTTGTATACTTCTTGAATTCTACTTTAGCTGTAATCAAGGCGTCAAGATCTGGTTTGCTGGATTTATGAGTATAATAATTATGTTCGAGGGACCTAATTCATGCAAGAATAGCAGCAAAATGTTGTCGCACAGACTTCCTTTCAGTGTGACCATAACCTATGATAAATCCCCTTGAGCCTGCCTTAAAGACATCCCAAACAGAGTGAAATGGTGATTGATCATTGTCATTAAATTGGAAGTATTCCTCAATAAAAGCAGTAAAGGAGGCAGGGAAAGAGGCATCTGAAAGTAAGGAATCATTGATCCTCCAGGAGGATGTGTTAGTTCTATTAACCAGAATGTCTAAGTCAGTTAGCGCTGGCGTATGGTCCAATTTTAAGATACAACCAATCTCAAAATTAGCCACGTGTTGCAGTAAATCTTTACTAAGTAAAATATAATCAAGTCTAGATTGACAGTGGTGAGTGGGGGAGTAAAAGGAGTATTCCAAGAGGTCAGGATTGTATAGTCTCCAGGAATCTGAGAGAGAGTGTTCAGAAAGGAGGTTTTTGAAAACCTTGTGAGATGCATGGGGAACAAAACGTGAGGTGGAATGTCTGTCCAAAAAAGGGTCAGGATCTTGATTACAGTCACCTCCCGTTATTAAATTATCGGATGCGTGCTCGAATATAGTGTGTGAAGGGTTCTGCCAAAAATATGGATATGGATGGGTTGGGCTGTAGAGATTGAGGATAGTAAGAGTAGTAATATCAATTGTAAGTGTGACTAGTATCTAACAACCCTCTGTGTCTTGATGTTGTGAGTGTGTAGTGATTTTAATAGATTTATGGCAAAGAACAATGACCCCGTTTTTGTTTGTGTTAGAAGGAGAGACAAAGATTTCACCAACCCATTGTTTTTTAGTTTAGAAACCTCCAATTCATTAAGATGTGTCTCTTGTAACAGAGCTATGTGACATTTCAGTCGAGCTAAGTGAGATAAAACAAACCGACATTTGATGGGGTTTTTGAGCCCTTTGACATTCAATGTAACTGTTCTAAGTTGCATTGCAATGAGAATCCCTATTCAACTGCTGATTCATGAAAAATGCAAGGCATATCAATGTTGTAGAGGGAGAAGACAAAAACACCCAAAAAAGGAGAAAAAGAAGAGGATGAAAGAAAACAGGTGAGGGAAGATACCCTCCGAAAATTGTAGAAGCATAGATATGGCTTTCCAAGGACCGAGGTCCACGAATGCTGAAAAATTCCAGAGGGTGGAGGGACAGCAGAGCATCTGGGGGAGGCAGGCTAAGCATCTTTGGCATATAAGTAGTTTAATAATAATATTAAAACATGTAGAAGCGAGATTTGAAGAAGAAAAACAATAAATGCAAACCATGCAAACATTCATGATGAACCAGCTGACATAGGGCAACAGTGATCACATAAGTGCATGAGGCATTAGAAATTTAGAAAGGACAACTGAACTTACCTGTGAGAACAATGAGGAAGACGATTGAGGTGGTATGGAAGGAACATAAGGCGGGGGTTATTACACGAGGAATATACAAAAGTATCCATCTAGAAAAAGGAGAAAAGAGGGGATACAGTAAATATATAATTGAATAAGAGCAAACGTTAAACTGAGATGGAAACAAATAGACATTAGAACCACATTATAAAAGAACAGCAAGTAACATAAGAAGACCCTAAATCCATAGCTCCAGTTTTGTGTTGATTGATGTAGATTTGTAAGTCTGCAGGTTCTTCGAAGGAGTAGGATTTATCCTTGAAAGTGATTTTAAAGAGACATGGATGAAACAGTCCGAATATAATGGTTTAAGATTTCAGTTGACGGTGTAGATCCAGGAATTGTTTCTGATGAGCTGCTACGGTGGGAGAAAAGTTGTGTGCAACAAACACCTTATGACCTGACTATTGTAGAGAACCTGCCTTTTTGGCCTCAGATAATATCTGCATTAGATCAGTGAATTGGAAGGAAAAGGATAAGGATTCCTCTGGGCCGAGAGTTAGGGCCTGATGTAGTCCGCGGACCGAAGCGGTGCGCTTGTTGAATTGATAGAGGAGAAGCAAAAGAAAGATGGAGAATTGAAGGTATCATAGTTTGCAGAAAGGTGACCATGTTGGAGCCTTCTGAACGTTCTGGAATACCAAAAAGGTGGATATTATTCTTCATATTCCTGTTTTCTAAATATTTGGTAAGTCTTTTAAGGTGAGCGATGTCTTTAGTCATTTGTTAGCTGTCGGGAGTGGAATCTTCAATATTGCTGACTCTTTATTCCAAAGTTGAGATGCGCTGGTTGTGAGACAACCATTTTCCTCGATACGTTGTAATGAGGCATTGGTTTCAACCATAAAAGGTTTTAAGGCTCTTAATTCCTCCATAACGCCCTCTAGGTTCAAATGAGTGGGTGATTTAGTGGGGGAGTCAAAGTCTTTTTTTGGCTGCTTAACCGAAGTGGGGGTTGAAGAGTTTTTTGCTGTGGCACCAAAAGAATGGGAGGAGCGCGAAAAACGTTCTCTTAAAAATTCTGAAGCATTTTTGATAGTGACAGTTGATGTTATAAAAGATTTTGTTTGATGAGTGCGCAAATTAGAAAGTGGAGTCGCAGACTAGAAAGAAGAGGATGACTTGCTACCGCTTTGCGTTTTGTGAGTTCTCCCCACTCAAGGCCAGAGAGGCAGGATAGTGAGAAAGAGAAAAAAAAACAACACTGTCAAGTTGATTAAATGTGGACTGGAATAGAGAGGCAATGGTATCAATGAAATTGTTACAGAAACATGTACTGCACTACTCTGTAAAGTACATCGTAAGAATAAAGCCGCCAGCCAAGAATGTCACACAGGAGAAAATTGGAATAAGCTCATAAAGCAGTGTTGCTGCTGTAAATAGTGACCTTCAAGCGTATAAATTAAGCGTATGCTGTCCTAAGCGGACAGCTCAGAGCCCGAGGGTATTAGATGATGCAGGAGTCATGGCTCACAGTAGAAGCAAATTTCCTCAGGTGCGTTGGGAATAGCCGCCTCATAAATGAGCGGAGCGTCTTTGTGTTGAAACTGAGTCATTGCTCCGTCAAAATATAAAATGCTGGCATATTTGTGGAGCAGCTGCCTTCTGACATCTAAATATAATAGCAGCAGCAGAGTAGGCAAAACAGGACTTTGCTTCCAGTCTGCAGGGCACCAAAATTGCACGGAGCCGCACGGAGCAGAGGCCATCTCGTGTGCCGTCCAGCCATGCCCCTCCAGATTATTTTATTTTAACTAGGTCAGGTGGTGCTTGGAGGACACACCTTATCTAATAAGTACTGGATAGAAGAACGGTTGAAGAGGTAATGACTGACCACATTTCCCTAGCTGGTGCTCAGTGTGGGACATGTTGCAGACCTCCTGGAGCTTTGACCAAAACGTCTATATGACTGAAGCATAGAGTTGTGAACTTGGTCTTTGACCTAACGGTGAGTCAGTGGAATGCTTTCAGGACACCTCTCACATGGTTCTATTTCCTTTGGTGTATGCATAATCTAGCAGCCTGATATTGTTAATCAAAACTTTTTCCATGAACATTCAATGAGAAGTCTCAGAATTAAATAATAAACTAAATACATCCTAAAAGTAAGGAAAGTAACTGAGGCAATGGGAGTATAGGAAGATAAAGAAGAGAGGAGTGTTTTCATTGGGCATCCTATATCTGAGGCCATGGATGATGTGCGGATTGTTGTTCCTTTGAAAACTTTGGAATTCTTCTATACAACTAAGTGATTTGGAATGGGGCTGGTAAACCACCTTTACAGACCAAAGTTTTTTTGAGATCACAGGAAACAGAATGCTGGTTCCGGCACCTCTATAGTGTGCATCTCCAGAGCTAAAGACCTAGACTACCTCATTAACAAAAACGTAACTTCTATGGAAGGCTCATCCAGGGATACTGCTCCACACTGCCAGGAGGCACCGAGTGTGTCTGCACCCAGGATTAATGAGTGGGGGAACACCGAGCTGAAATCCAGTTGGTAACATTTTGCGGATGGGCAGGGTCTGCTGGCCTGGTCTCCATCTGACCCCATCCCATGGCATGGAGGAACAAAGATGTCTCCCCACAGCCTTGCTGCAGCCTCCTTTACCCTGGAAACCATCCTCGCCCCATGCCTCACAACAATACCTCGCTGAGATCTACTATGTGGTCCAGATAGGTGGGAAATGGAAGCGGAAAAGGGTCAAAATGGGGATCCGTACGCAGTAAAAATTAATTCTCATATTATTCCCATTCCAGTCACAGTAACTCAGGATAGCCCGGTGTAAATGTGAGGATACCAGCTGGACACGTTAATTCAAGCCTCACTGGTAATCGAGTGTAAAACAGAAACATCCCTTTACCAACAAGGAAATATTACCAATCATAAATGCCCCCTTAATTCAAAAGTAATTATCAATCAAAAATCTGCTTTAAATATATTAGGAAAGTGCAATCATTTTGTCAGCTTTAAATATATTAAGAAAGTTCAAGCATCAGTTTCGCACTTACTTAAAAAAAAGACACTTTTTGTTCACAAACGTCAGCTTTTATTTTAGGCAAATAAACTCCCAGGACAAAAGCTTGTAGATTTTTAAAATAAAATTGTCTCATGCCAGCATTTGACCACACCCGAGACCAAATACTTACTGTCCATGACCATGTACTGCAAACACGTGCCAGAAATGCATATCATATGCTTCTCGTAGCTATTAAATCTAATAAGTCTCCACATTATGCTTGGATGCTTGGGTGGACGCCAGAGATGACCACCCCTAAATTTGATTTAATCTGAATAGAGGCAAGGATTCTGTGGCTATCCCTAACATGGCCACCATTTCCTGTGGACACCATTATAACAGGGATGGCCAGTATAATTCTCATTATTTTTTATTTCTTCTTACTCCTTCTTTCTCTATGCTTTCTTTCTCCTGACTACTGCTACTTTTGTTTTTTCCTCTGGCTTCTCAGTTTTTCTTTTTCCTTGCTTCCCACCATTTTCTTATCTCTTTCTTCCCTTCATAATATTTGTGCATGTTTTTTACTTGTCTTATTTCCTTCTTTGTCGTTTTTTCTTCCCCCTTCCTTGCCTTCTGTATTCTTCCTTTCCCTTCTTCCTTCATTTCCTATTTCCCTTCCTATATTCCTCTCCTCTCTTTCTCTTTCTTTGACCTCACTTCATACTTCCACTTTTCTTTCCTACTTGTGGCTTCGTTTTTCCTTCCCTTTCCTCCTTTGTATTAAGTATTTTCTGACTTACTTTCTTTTCCTTCTTCCATCATGCTTCCCTCATTTTCCCCACCCTCTCTTTACCTTTCATTCCTTCTTGCTTCCACGCTTCCTTTCTTCTACTCTTTAATTCTTTCTTCCTTCCTTCATTGTTCCATTCCATTCCCCCACCAGCCAATTCCCTCCCTTTTTGGTGCTTTCCTCTTTAATGCCTCTTTTTACGCCCCAGACCCACACCCTTCAACTCTGCCATGCTATACTTTGATAATAGAGTGGTCCCAGAAAGAACACTTTGAAGCATTAGCATAATCCGGACCTGCAAGCAGGCTTGATGGCAATCGAGCATCTCTCCCTCTACTTCCACTGCATCTGACAAAGCAGGGCCTTGGGCAGTGGCGGCTGGTGAAGTTTGAAAGTGGTGAGCTGGGATTCCGCATGGGGTGGGGGAAGGCATCGAGATTCCCGTTAGGGTGGCACAGCATTTTTTGAGAAGCTAGTAAATTGAAATAACAGGAATAAATAGCAGTTTGCAAATTTAGAGCAGTCGCTTTATTGATGGCCAATCGATTGGCGAAAGCTCTGCTGGGTGATCACTTTGTGGCATTTGGTTTGCTAGCACTATATGCATTTTTAGCGCAAACATTTTGAACGAGAAAGTAATAAATAAAAACAATGCAGACATCAACTGGTTTCGAAAGACAAATTAATACATTAAAAATGATGCAGAAAGAAGCACTGGGAGCAGCCTGTGCCTGCAATGATAAATTTAGATTAGATCTTCGTTAACCTTTACAAAGAGCTCTTACTAATGCCAGGTCTCCACTAAAAGATTTAATGTATACAGTGATGCATATCAGTAACCACCAACAGTTCAGCAGGTACTGTGGCACCAAGGATGCAAAAGATCTGCTGTACTACAGTTAAGGCTGATGGGGTGCAGAGGTCCAACGGATTGATGGGTCTGCTCCAACAAGACTAGATAGCAGCGGATCTTTTTCATACAATACATATACTTTCTGTTCAAAGTCATGCGCCACGGAGTATGTGAAATGGGATTGGCTTTATCTGCTGCAGTACAGGGCTCTGTGAATGGTATCTGTGAACCCCAATGTTAACATTGCTGTACAGGGCAATACACTGTATATTAACGCTGTGTGCCTTATATCACTCGCCACTGACCGTGTATTCATCTGTGCACAGGTCCATGCAACTGTCTGCGACAAGGAGTGCCATGAGGGTGGATTACATACCATCTCCCACTGCTGCACAAAAAGTATGTTAGTTATTATGTATTTTATTTATTCCTTGTTTTCTATAGCACGAACATGATCCACAAGTGGATGTCAGAGTGCTTCACAGTACAAAATCATTCAATTTCCATAGTTATACATGGCTTAAGTGGGCTACCACATTTAAATGATTGTTCTAAAAGCGGTACTCAATTTGCTTTAACGATTAATACATATATTGATGGTAACAGTTCTTAAAACAATATTATGTGAATAACCAAATACTTCTTGAGGCTGTTTGGCCGAACTTGTTAATCAAGGAAAGCGACCTGGAGTAAGATGCCCTGAAATTCCAATGTCTAATTATGTCGGGACTACTATCCTGTACCATGTATCCTACAGGATCAGCCAATAGACGAAAAACGAGAAATTGACTGTTGGATTCAATTAAACCCATAGCAGAGACCGCCAAATGTTATGGGAGGAATTTGCTCATAAGGAAGGACTTAGCTTCCTTTTATAATGGAGCGGAGGACGTGATTCTTCTACTGTACGGTGGAAGCGAATTCCAGATTCTTGAAGCAGCTCCAGAGAAAGCCCTATCATATGTTCTCTTCTTGTGGAAGGATGCAGGTTTCAGTAAAAGATCTCCAGAGCTCTGAGAGACTCTGCTGCCTCCAGATAACCTTAATTTTCTGGGCCAGGTAAAGTGGTGTTTTGTAGTGTAGTGCTTTGTGAGTGATACATGTCATCTTTAGGTGAATTCTAGCTTCGTATGGAAGCCAATTGATTGCTTTCAAATGTGGAGTGATATGGTCAAATTTCTTAGGCCCTGTTATGAGTCTAGCTGCTGCATTAAGTCAGATCTTTTAGGGGAGCTGTTGAGAACTTGGGAAGACATAAAATAGTTGTGCATCCGTACTCAATCCTCGAGAAGACCAAAGCCTGGACTGTTGAAGTCAATATTGTCTCTCCTACGTTACGGAGGATTGTACACTGTTTAATATATTATTATTATCATAATAAAGGGGTATGATTCCCAAAACGTTCTTAGGAGCCCATCAACAACACTGCCAAATGCCTGGGATGCTGAATTATAATACCACCTGTGCTCCCTGGTCTTGATTTCAGTTCATGCCTCTTTCTTGCTGCACCAACCTACACTTCCTTTCTTGAGTACCATGAGTACTAGGCTGATTTGCGTTACTCCGCATGAGCCCCCTAGGCGTCCACAGTCCCTGGCAGTGGGAGGCACCTCAAACAGTGTCCTTTGGCTGCGTATTCCCTTGCAGTTTGCCACTTGCTCTGGACAGTTCAACAACCCTGAGCCCGGTCTGTGTCATGTACACCTTTACTTTGTAGAAGTGGCATGATGTACAGTACCATTGTACAATGCCACATGGCCGCACTTACTTCCATTTTCCCATTAACTGTGTCCTGTGGTAAGAGTGTCATATGTGCCCAAAAAATGGCATGTGCCCCAATAGTGCCACATACTCCTGTGCTGTGCCTTTCATAGTTCTATCGGATCTCAAAAAGTGCCCTATCCTGATCCAGAGTCACGTATGAGTCCAGTGACACAAAATCCCCATGTGGTGCCATGCTCCATTGTGTGATTGTACAAGCCCCTGTGCGCATATTATACTACTTGCACCTGCAGGGAATCCTGTATAGTATCTCATTCCCTATGGCGGCCCGTGTATAGCTGCTGGTCTGTTATGGCGACTAGTCCCCAAAAATAATATTTCGCAAATATGCTACGTATTCTTTTCTTCACTCGTTTTTTATGATGTCAATCCACGCATGATGTAAGCCAACTGCAGCACTTCATCATAGGGCAAGAGGTAGAGCTTTATAGCCTTGTGGTTCTTAGAATGTTGATGTAAATATGGCCATTTTCACTTTCTGAGGTTAGGAGTAGTTGTTGTATTGCATAATACTCTCAATAAATCTCCCTTGAAACTTTGAAAATAATACATCACTTTCAGATCACGCATATTTTTTGTGTCACTGAAGCAAGTTCTAGTAAACTTTGTTAGATTAATTAAAATCATTACAATATAAATTAAATGCAGTGATATATAAAATACATTAACATGGTAAAAGCTTGATTGACATATAGGCGGTTGAGAATTCTCAGTGTTCGCTAATCAATGTCAAGGCTAAAAAATCGAGTCCTACTTTATGCAAATGAACAATAGGCGGCTTAACATGTGTGACAGGCTTGGCGGTTAATTCCGCCTGACACACAGACGGTTCATGTAGTCCAGGTGAGAAAGTGCTTTGTGCAAAAGGAGAGACCTGAGCAAGTGGTGACTGAGGTACAGTAAGCCGGGGATTCAAGTCCAGTGTTCCGATTAATGAGGGATGTATGTTACCCCTATCTCCAATGGAGACCAGAAATCATGGCCGAATAAGCTGTGTAGGTTGGTAGGGTGCTTTCTATAAGGCCTTGTCAACTCAATTAAGATATTTTACTGTTCAGGAGATTACTTGAGGGTCTCAGAGTTTAAACATGCTATTATGCATTTCTGCAGGAGTGCACTCCAACTCGGTTCCGCAAGGCCCTAAGCCAGGGTCCGTGCAGATTTAAGGTGGGCTTGCAAAGGCAGAAAGTGTGGATCACATCTTTTTTTGGTTAGCCGCGTAACCTACAGGGAACTTCTTCTTCTGCCCTTGGCCAGGGTGCTGCGTGGACGTTGGTAGGTACGACACCAAGGCGATGATTTAAAAAGGTTCCCTTGGTCCTACTTTTGAATGCTTCTCCCAAGTATGGTTGTGGTTTTAGCAGTGAATAGCTATTTAGTACTATCCATGTGTGGGAGCGAGTTCTCAAGAGAAGCCTTGTCCTCTAGGAATGAAATTAGTTTTGACATTTTTCTGGTTGTCTTTTGAAACGACTCAAGAGTGGACATTGTGGACCATAGTTGAGCTAGTCCAAGCAGATCAATGGAACATTTAAGATATTTTCCAGCCGCTGAGTGGGGTTTAATCTCCAGCCAGATGATGTAATTCATGGTGTTCCTTTCAGCGGACTAGAGCCTATAGCACATGATGGTGAATGCTGTCCTTCAAGCTATTGATTGTTTGGCTAGACCAAGTTCCAGCCTGATCTGTGCGGCTGAGGTTTATCTGGATAGATGGAATATTTCCCTGTAGATTCTGATGACAGTGTTGTCCAGAGTAGTTGAGGCCGTTCCTAGAGAAGATTTGCTTCCATATGCCAGAGTTGGGATTATCTTTGCCCTTGCAATTTCTAAAATAGGGCTGTATGATAGCTCAATCAGGTTCCTAAAAGGTACCCTGAGGTCTGATCAAGCCCTTTTCTTTGTATTTCCTTCCTGTGCAGCTTAAGGTTTCCTTTGTTGTCGAATGTGAGACCGAGATATTTGTAAATAGTGACTTCTTTGACCTTTGTGAAATCAAGGAACCAGCAGATTTTGCCGCTTGTTCTTCTGGAACAGTTCATGAATTTGAATTTCTTGGTGTCCATTGGCAGGCCATTTCTTAATGAGTAATTGTGGGTGGCGTCAGAAGGCGCTGCATCCCCACCTTGGTCCAGCTGATTAACACCAAGTCATTGGCATACAGCAAGTTTGAGAAACGAATAGTGCCAAGCTTCGAGGCGTGAGAGTTAATCGAAGCCAAGGATGAGGAAAGGTCTGCACCAGGAAAAGATTAAAAAGCATTCGGGCCAGCACTGCTTGAGACTCCAGGATGTTGGAATGGCCCTGGAAAGATTAGTCCCGTTGCCCAGCTTCACTCTGATCCAGATGTCTGTGTATAGGTTTACGATTGCTCTTCGAAGCACTGGCGGTGCATCCAATTTCTTTAGCTTGCTTCAAAGCAGATTTTGTGTGACAGTCAAAAGCTGCTTTGTAATCTATGTAGCATAGATAGATTGGTTGTTTAGCTGATTATGAGATTTCAAGCAGAAGGGTCAGTGCCTTGATATTTGTCAGGGTCCCGTTTTTGTTTTAACCCTATCTGATTGATCGGGATGATTGAGGTAGCGTTAGCCCAGTCGAGGAGCCATTCCAGTAGAACACCCGCGTAGTACTTCGCCTCGTTACTGATAATGGCTATCAATATGTAGTTTTGGGGTTTTGACTTGTTGCCACCCTTAAAGACTGGTGAATGATGGACTCTTTCCAGGAGGCTGGGATTGTGGCACCTGACAGAGCATGGGTGAATACAGGGGCCATGTACTCAGCCTATTTGGCTGAGTTAGTCTTATAGATGGCCTGGGGGATTCCACTCAGGCCAAGAGCGGCTGTGAATCTGCCTTTAGTAATTTGCCGTTTCACAGTGGTCTCATCTAGAGATCGCTCCTCCTCTGAGACGATGGGCATGAATATGGTGGGTGATGCTCGTCAACTGAGGCCGCCCCGGGGCCACCCAATGTTTCTGCTACATTTGTAGTGTTGTTGAAGTAAGCGAGGAGGAAGGAGGATCAGGCATCTTCAGACAGATTTGATCCCTGGCGTGGCAGCGTTGTGTCTTTTAGGGTGTTAACAGGTCGACAGAATGCATTTGTGTTGTGGTGCTTTGTGTCCCAGATGAGCTTGGCCCAGAAGCAATCTGAGATTTCCCTCTTTTTGCACCAGTTGGCCCTTTTAGCTCCTTTTTCTTACGCCTTAGCTCCATTTGAAGGATTCTTATTTTGAGGGAGCCGCTGTACTGCTATCAAGGCTCTATTGACCTCCCTTTTTAGTATTTTGATTTCTCTGCTCATGCACTTGTTGTGATTTTGTGCAGGGAGGCCTACTGAAGTTGGAGCTATGTGGGGCTTGACTTTTGAGGCATGTTGTTGAGAGAAGGATTTTATTAATGTCTCCCAGTTACTTTTCAGAGAATTCCTATCGCTATGAGCCAACTTGAAATGGTTTTCGGCTTCCGGTTCCACGGAGTCTGTGTTGGATGCTGACCATTTTACCCTCCGTAAGTTGTGCAGGTAGGTTGATGCCAGATGGTCTGCATTTGGTGAGCTCTCGGTCACAGCAAGGGCGAGTCCAGCTCCTGGGGGCAGGTGGTCACTCTCTGTTCTTTTCCACATTTTGAAAGAGCATACTTATTGTAGTAAGGGGAGGGAACGGAACGTTTAATCAATCAGGGAGTTGCTGCTGGCAACATGGCAGGTGGAAAATCACCTTGGCAATGGCTGTTCAGGGTCCGTAGACCCAGATGTTCCAGTTTGCTGAGCAGGATAAGGCCCCTTTGGTCCCTCCTCCCCGGCTCTGTGTTTGCCTGTTCTGGAATGTCCCATTGGCGCTCTTGCGCCTCGATGATTTCACTCGGTGGTCAGGAGCCTAGTCAGTTTTAAAGTCGCTTATGACTATAATCAGTGAGTGCGGATCTGATGCCCCTAGTCTGAGGAGGCTATCACACAACTTCTTCAACATGTCTGCATGATCTTTGCAGTTTGGTGGTGCATACAGGTTTACTAATTTTTTTTTTTTTTTTAAACAATTTTTATTAGTTTTTCCCCAACTATAGCATCCTGAAATCCGCGTTACATACAATAATCTTGTGTAGGAGAACCAGGCAAGTGATGACAGTACAAAAGAGAGCAGTTCCGCAACAGTGCCATTCCTAACCCCCCACCCCGCTCCCTCTCTACCCCCACATCCCCCGTCAGTGTGCCCGCCTCGGTCTCCCCCCCTCGGTGAGGCTTAAAGTGCCCCACGCAGCCAGGGAGCCGAACTCGGAATCATGGGACGAACCCCATCAATGTTCTCAAAAGTACCAAAGGCTGTACTCTACCACTCATATGCATACCACCCCGAAGCTCGACCTCCATACACATCGTAAGAAATTTGCACAAATAGCGACAACTCTCGGGGAATATTCAAGCGGTCCCCTCCTGAGTAGTCTCCCCGGCAGTCCCAGCAGGTCCCACCACACTCCTCCCAGGCCGGGCCGCGCACGCCTGAGCCTCACCCTCCTCTTCCTGTTCCCCCAAGCGGTGAAGCTCTTCCACCAGAACCCCCCACGCCCTGGCAGCATCTTGCGCTTTGTCATTGGATGCACGCCTGGCCAACTGTAGGCGAAGCTTCCCTTCAGTCCCCGCCCAAGCCAGGAAGCTCGCCCTCCACCTCCGAACACTCGGCCCCGTTCTTGCCTTCCAGTGCATGGTAAGCTCCCTCTTCGCCATTATCAGCCCCAGATCGATAAATTTGCTCGTGATTTTTGTACGGGGAGTATGCGGGAACCGAAGCAGAAGGCAAGCTCCCATGTCCACTGTCAGCACGCGTTCAGTCACTCGATTCAGGCACGCCACCACATCCGTCCAGTAAGAGCCCAACCCCGGACAGGAACAGAACATATGGCCAAAATAAGCCCCCTCCGTATGGCACCTAGGGCAGCCCGACGAGGAGCCTCCAAAATATTGCAGGAGCTTTGCCGGGATTAAGTAGACCCTGTGGAGAGTATAGAATTGGACCAGCTGAAATCTAGCGTTGCGCGTGCCCTTCCAGGGTCGTCGCAGCAGCTGCGACCATGTCGCCTCTGGGATAGGCCTGTCAAGATCCCCCTCCCACTTCTCCCGCAGGGTCGCCAGGGGTGCGAGCCCCTCCGTGGACAGCCGCCCATAGAGGCAAGTGATGGCCTTCACGGTGCCCGCCGCCATAACAACGTACTGAAATCCCAAGAACGTTGGGGGTTCCGACAGCCCCATCCTCCAGTGCTTTCGAATCCCAGCCACCAGGGCAGAATGAAGGAGATAATCCCCCCTCGGCAAATCAAAATCCCTCTGCAACTCGTGGAACGGCAACAAAACCCCGCCTCGATAGAGATCCCCAAGCATGTGAGCCCCACGGTCCTCCCAGCCCGCCAACGCCGACCAGTCTCCGCCATGGGGGAGAGCCGTGCACATGCCCAACGGAATTTCCGGGGCATACGGGGCCACGAAACCCGCTCGTTTCTGACTACGGAGCCAGCAGAGCCGAAGCCTGCGCTCCTCGAGCGTGAGCTGGTCCAACCGGAGCCTTTGCTGCAATATAATGAATGACAATACATGCCGAGGGATAATCCTACCCTGCGGGCCCTCCGGGCCTCTGAACTCGCGCGCCACGGCCTGTGTGAGACACTGCAACTGCGCCGCCAGATAATACCATCCGAAGTCCGGAACTGCCAGCCCCCCATCCGCCCTCGGTCTCATCAGAGTGGTCAACGCCACCCGATGTCTGGCCGCGCCCCAAAGAAATCCTGTCATCAGCGCCCGAAGCGTCTTAAAAAAGGAGTCTGGAATTCAGATCGGCAAGGTGCGGAAGAAATAAAGCAATCGCGGTAGCGCTACCATTTTCAGCAGCGCTATTCGACCGGCCACCGACAGCGGGAGGGTGCGCCAAAACGCCATACTCCCCTTGAGCCCCCTTAGCGCTCCGCCCACATTGCCCTCGAAGAGATCGACAGGAGCGTGAAATATGCGGACGCCCAGGTAAGGCAGGCAAGCAGGTTCCCAGCGGAGGTCGGCAAGCGCCGCAGGAGCCCGGGTCCCCGGAGACAGAGGAAACAGGCAAGTCTTGGCCCAGTTAACGTGCAACCCCGAAAAGGTGCCGAACTCCCGGAGTAGGAGTCTAGCGCCCCGCAGAGAATCCCGCGCATCCGCCAGATACAGCAAGAGGTCATCCGCATATAGGGAGATGTAGTGTGGCTCTCCACGCAGCTGAACCCCCTCGTAAGACCGTCCCTGACGGGCATGCGCTGCCAAGGGCTCGATCGCAAGGGCAAACAAAAGAGGGGATAACGAGCAACCCTGTCGAGTGCCTCTCTCTACCTGACAAGCAGCCGAGATAGTACGCCCCGTGCAGACTCTAGCCATGGCAGAGCGGTATAACAATCTGGTCCAGCGCACAAAGTGGTCCCCCAGGCCGAACCCCCTCAGCACCCGAAACAGATACGGCCACTCCACACTATCGAATGCCTTTTCGATATCCAACGACAGTACTACGGCGTCCGAGGGGCCCCCCTCCCAGTCCCCCATGAGCCGCACTAACCTGCGAATACCCGCCGTGGTATTCCTTGTGGGAATAAAACCCGATTGGTCCGGGTGTACCAGCGCGCCCATGTGGGCCATGAGCCGCGTGGCCAAGATCTTGCTAAGGATCTTATAATCTACCGAAAGCATAGAAAGCGGACGGTACGCTGACCTGGAGGATGGGTCCCCATCTTTCTTCAGCAACGGGACTATGATCGCCTCCGTCAAGGTACCCGGCAGCTCGCCCACGTCCCACGCCTCCTTGTACATCGCCTGCAGACGTGGAGCCAAGGCGTCCAAATACGCGGCATAGAACTCCACTGGGAGGCCGTCCGCCCCCGGAGTCTTCTTCCGAGCCATGTGCTTAACCGCCACTCTGATTTCTCCCAGGGAGATCTCCGCCCCCAGCGCTGACCCCTGCTCCGGATCCAACTGTGGCAACCTAGCAGCTTCTGAGTACGCGTCCAGCCCATCAGGCAGGTCCCGCATTCTACTCCTGTACAGCTGCGAGTAATAGGCCCAGAATTGGCCATTGATCTCCCGTTGTGAATAAACCAGGTCCCCCGTGGGGGTAACCAACGACAGTATAGGGGTGCCCCTAAGAGCCGGGTTAGCCAGCCAGGCCAATAACGACCCAATCTTATCCCGCTCAGCGTGCGCGCGGACCATGTATTCCTTATAGTCATAGCAGCGAAGCCGCTCCACCTGCACGGCCACATCCTCCCGTGCCGCCAAGACCTCCCCCTGGGCACCCCCGTCAGCGTGACTAGCAAGTTCCGCTTGGCGTAGTCGCGTCTCAGCTCGGTCAACGTCCCGCGACAGAACCTTGCGCGTCCCAGCGACAGCCGAGATCCAAGCCCCCCGCACTACCACCTTGAGCGCATCCCATTCAAGGGCTCTGCTTGTCGCCGTCCCCGCGTTATCCGTAAAGTAGCGTTCCACACCCTCCCCGAGCTCCGCATGAAACACAGGATCCTCCAGCAGCGTCGGACTCAGGCGCCAAGTCGGAATCGCCTGCCGCTGCTGGGACCAGAGGACCTTTATCAAGCAGGGGTTGTGGTCTGAGAGTGTCCTTGCCAGATACTCGCTATGACACGTAAGCTCCAGGGCTCCCGGGGTACACAAGAAGCCATCCAGCCGAATATGAAGGTCGTGCGGCACAGAATAGAAGAAGTAATCCCTATCTGACGGGTGATGCACCCGCCAAGCATCGACAAGTCCCCAGGCTGCCTGCCAGTCGCGCCTCGCCTTGGCTACCCTGTGTACTGCTGATTGAGCTAGCGGGGGATGAGAGCGATCTAATTCTACATCAGTGACCGAGTTAAAGTCCCCCCCCAAGAAACACCGTGCCCACCAGAAAGGACGCCAGCCTCCCCGCGCAAAGAAAGCAGTGTAGTCAGAGTTCGGGGCGTAAATACTGCAGAAGGTCACATCCCTGCCATCTAATCGACCAGACACCGCCACAAACCTCCCCTCCGGGTCCACCAGCGTGGCCGTAGGTTGAAACGGAACCCCGTACCGGACCCAGATCAATGCCCCCCTAGCAAAAGCAGAAAAGGTAGTGTAAAACAACTGTCCCCTCCATCGCTTCTGCAGCGCCGGCCCCTCAGCCCGATCCATATGTGTTTCCTGCAAGAAGGCCACCTGGATCCCCCTGCGGACCAAGTATGCATGTACCTTATAACGTTTTCTCATGGAGTTCAGCCCCCGCACATTCCAAGTAATGCACTTCAATTCAGGGCGGGACGCCATATGAACGTATACCACAAATCACACCCCAAGACAACCTAGCGGGCACACCGTCACATCCCCCCCACATAAACCTCACCCAACAAGCCCAAACCCCTCCCATCCCCAGAACAGGCTCTAATCCACAGTTACCCATCCAAACACCCACTGAACAAAAAAGGTACCCTGGTAGCCACCAGAGTCTCACAATATGCGTGAGGTAGAGGGGGTGACCCAACACCAGCACGGGCCGGACAGCAGTCCAAAAGGCTAGTCCGTATGTCGGCCTCAGGAATCAAAGTCCCCTTCTCCCGGCAGCGCCCCGTCCCCAACGGCCCCCCCAAAGCAAAGCGCCCCGCCCCCCCACGAAACCCAGGAGCGACACTCCTCAACAGTAACAGTGGAACCATACTCGCCCCTCACTGGTCCACAAAGCAGCTCCAGGCACGCCACCCTGCACAGCATATAGTGCACAGTGAGGTTGCCTCACGTGTCCAGCATTCCATCCGCAGTGGCCGGCGTGACCTCCGGCAAGTGTCCACCGGCACTTTCAGAGTTCACCGACTCCTCCGACGCCCCCGACTCCTCCTCCGCAGAACTCCGCCGGGATCCCGAATCCGCAGGCAAGGCCGCAGCCACCACACCAGAGATGACGGAGACCGCCTTCAACGCCGCCTGCCTCTCCAACTCCGTCTGAGAGTGCGGGGGAGACCGGCTACTCCCCACACGCCTCCTGTGTCGGCGGGCCCGACGGGGTCCCGGCGAGGCCCGAGCCTCCGAGGCCCGCCGTCCAGCTCCACCCCGGCCCTCGCGGTACCGTTCCAGCCAGCTCCACGCGTCCTTTGGTGCATCAAAGAAATGAGCAGTCCCATCCGCCATCACCTTCAATCGAGCCGGGAAGAACAGGGCATACTGTATCCCCTCCGCCCGAAGGGCCCTCTTAACTGCCATGAATGAGAAGCGATTCCGCTGAACCTCCTGAGAATAATCAGGGTAAAGCGAGACCAGGGCATTGTCAACTTTATACGGGCCAGATATCCGGGCCCTCCGCAGAATGAGGTCGCGATCCTTGAAATGGAGCAAGCGTGCGACCACCGGTCTCGGGGGGGCGACCCGCTGCCGGTGGGCGGGCCGGCACCCGATGGGCCCTTTCAAGGGTGTAAAACTGCGACAGGCCCTCCGGTGCCACCACCTCCCGCATCCACTTCTCAAGGTAGCCGATCATGTCGTCCCCTTCGATTCTCTCGGGTAGGCCTACCACCCGAACATTGTTGTGCCGGTTATGCCCTTCCGCCTCCTCGGCCCGCTTCTCAAGTAGGTGCACTCTGCGCGATAAATCTCCCAGCGATGCCTCCGTCGCCTTCTGGGCCGGCTCCAGCGCTACCAACTTAAGTTCCGCAGTTTCAACGCGGTCGGCCAACTTGCCATGGTCAGCTCGCAAGAGGCCAAGGCTCGTGGACACCTGCGCTATGTCCCGGCGTAACGCCTCCCCCGAGTCAGAAATGGCCTGGAGGATCCGGTCCATCTGCTGCTACCGCAGTCCCGCCGCAAGCGCTCCAGCCTGGTCCTGGTCCTGCGGGTCCGGCGGGGTCTCCGCTCGATCTAGCGGGGCCGTCCTCACGCCGCGCCGCGGCTTCCCCATGGTCCGACCACCAGAGCCTCAGCACGCCCCAGCCGCGAGGAGCCTCCTACGTCCACCTCGTGGCAGCCGCTAGCCGTCCACCGCAATCAGCCTCCGCACTCCCAGGGCGCAGGTCTCGGGCGCCTCCACAGAGTGAGCAGCCGTCTCGCCAGGCACGCCGCGGGTCACCCACCAGGGTCCACCGTCTCCGCGGAGGAATCCAGCCAGCACCTAGCTGCCCCGCTCCGTATGCTCCGTCGGGCGGTAGCGCGCCCGGGGAAAAGTCCTCACCACGCCTCCAGGAGAGTTACGGCATCCCCGAAGCAGGCAGCACAGGGCACTCCTCATGGGCCAGTCCCGCAAGGAAACGTGGGCGGGCGGCACTAGGGCAAAATCCCCCGCCGCAGCACTCCCTCCAACTCCAAGCGTCCCGCAGCTAGGCCTTCTCCCAGGCCATGACACCAGTGGTAGGGGGACGAGGGGGGAGAAGCCCACAGGTTAGAAGTCCAGGTGCGCTCGCACAATGCCTCCGCCACCACTCCCACACCAGGTCGCAGTCCGCTCACCAGGCCGATCCGCAGGGCACCGCCAGGCCCGGTCCGCCTCGATCACCGACAGCCCCGCGGGCGCTCCTGGGTCTCCGCAGCCGACACATACAGCGGCGCCAGCAGTCCGCCAGCAGCCCTCGACAGCCTCAGGTATCCACCCAGGTCACTCCGCCTGCCTCCGTTGTTGGGCACCGCAGCGCGGGCTGAACGCCACAACAGCCGGGGCAACGATCTCCCCCACCGGCCACCAATGTACGCAAGGCCGCGGCTGGCAGGCCCAAAGCAAGATGGCCGGGTCTCTCCCAGTCGGGCCCGCCTCCAGCGCCGACAAGCACAGCCTCCCGGGGCCGACACCCCTCGCGATCTGCAGGCAGGCGACTCACAAGCACAGAGGAGCCACCCCGGAGTCCGCAGCGCCGCCGGGGAAGTCTTAATGCAGGAGAAATTCCGAGGCCGACACGGAGCTCTCAGCTCACGCGTCCACGCTCGGCCGAGTCCAAGCCACGCCCCCGCATACAGGTTTACTAATATCACTGTGAGGCCTGTGCTAGCTGTTGGCCCTTTCCGCATTTCTAAATGTTATTTGGATATTGTCTGAGTCTGTTGTTTGCTCCTTTGTGCTAATCTTGATTGATGTAGATAGGTAAATTGCAAGACCCCCTTTGCTACCACCAAATTCAGATTTTTTGGTCGCAGGGGTTACGTGATGTGTGAATCCTGGGATGGAGATCAGTTCTTGAGCCCAGGTCTCCTGTAAGGCAACATCCGAAAACATTTGGAGATAGAAGATTAAGTCCTGATCTTCAAGTTTGCTGGCTAAGGCATGTATGTTCTAACAGCAGAGTTGGAGAACAGCTGTTACTGCTTCCGTCGCTTCTCCATGGGCTGCCCCATGTCACCTTGCTGGTTATGGCTTGTTTAGTGATCTTGTAATCCACTCTCACTCACTTGTCGCTAACCCTCTCCAGTGCTGGCTCGTGGAGTGGTATACGGGTTCTGATTCACTCACTTTTTCCTTGCTGTGTGGGCTTGCCCCTAGGGCGTTTTCCAGCACTGAGAACGGTTTTAGTGGGATGCTTGCTTTCCCTGGCACAGTGCCTTCTTTCCTTCTAAGTGGGTGCGGGTAGCCTGGATCTAGATATTTTTCCACGATTATGCCACAAGCTAGGAAGAGGTTGCTTTCACATTGTACCTTGTCCGCCTTGTTCGGTGTGCTCCAGGTGACCTTTGTTGAGACTCTCTGTAACCTATTCAATGTCGGCAGAGGTTGTCCCGGCTAGATCGGGAATCTGTTTCAGCAGTGTTATGATGTAGCCTAGATTGAGGATATCATTGTTTTCTATTGAGCAGTAAAGTGAGTGGAACAGGACTGCACTGCAGTCTCTTGCTTCAGGGATCTCGTAGGGTGTGCTCTTAGACGGCTGCTGGAGATTAGTTGAGACAGCGAGTCCTTTGCACCTTTGTGCCACCAATAGTTCTGCTGATTTGGTTTGAATGGTTCTCTTCAGGACCAAGCTTTTGTTGTTAAGGCTTCCAGGGCAGATGTTGATATTTCCGAGGGGAGAGACCCACTGGCCACCTCGTCGTGAATTTCTTCGACTAGATTTACTGGCGGTGTTGTATGGATGGGGGGGCGACCCTTTCTGGGGGTTTTGGGCCACTGTGCGTTGTAATTGGAGTTAACTGCCCACGAGACTTCCCAGTTATGTTTTCTTCAACTGGGTTCGCTGGCAGACGATTGGGAGTGGTAGTTGGCCCTTTCCTTATGCCTTGATCCCCTAACGTGTGGGGAGGGCTGGTGTCCACACGCACTATCCTGGTATGTTCTGGGACTTGAGGTACCGAATAACGGCCTTCTGCTGTTAATGCTGCTTGCGTTGAATGAGGTTTGTCCAAAGTTGTATGACTCATACTCCCAGTTTTCTCATCTGGGGAGTTGGCTGAATACCTTTCTGGTGTTGGCGTGGCGTTTCCAAAGATGGCATATTTACTCAGCCAGTTGGTTTTAAGGAAGTTTTTATTCATTTATTTTTGTCATCTTTTTTTAGGTCTTGTACCTGCGTATTCTTTGATTGGGCTTGCCAATAATGTGTTTTGGGGTGGTCTGCTGAGGCCAAGCTGACTTGAGTCTACACAGCTGCTGGAGTTGGTTTTGGAGACATCTCCTTTTGTTTTTTGGTTTACTGCTGCCCCAGGATCTGTTACTGTGGACTCTTGGGCAAGGTTTAGAAGTGGTGGGGTTTCAAAGAAAGCTTTAGCTGCTGGAGGAGGACTGAGTAGGTTTGAGCTAAACATTGTTATTTCAGGTTGTGTCTGTACTAGGACACCCCCTTTATACACTGTCTCGTTGATGTAGGGGTGATCCATTTATCCGTTTGGGCGTCAAAAAGGCCTTTGAATCATTGAAAGAGCTGGCAAGAGTGGCAGGTAGCGTACTCAGTTTTTTCAGGATTTGAGAGCACGTACACCTTGGGGTAAGCTCTCTAGCATAGTTTTCAGCCCTTCTGATGAAATTATTTAAATCAGAAATCTTGCCATCAATCCCTGCCACATGGGTGGCTACACTGTTTAATATCTCTATTTAGAAGTTAACTTTTGCTGAATGGTTATCATTGCCATCAAACATGGATTGCATGGTTTCCAACATGGAAAGCCAGACTCCTGTGTCTGGGGGAGGTTTGTTGTTTTTTGCGACAGGCTATGAATTAGGAGTCCCTGCTGTGGGATTCTCCTTGTCTAGTGGTCAGTGGCGTAGGAGGCTAGCATCTTGTCCCACTCTTCCTGTGTCAGATAGGTCCCCACGTACTCTGTGCGTGCCTGTGGTACCACGTGCAGTATACCTTCTTGACCTGGATCTTTTCCACATGGTTCTGTTGGCACTTGATTGCTGTCTCGGTCCGACTGTAGGGGAACTACGTTAAGAGCTGTAGCCTTTGATTCCTTTAGGGCAGCTGGCACCACTAAAGCGGGAAAAGAAATTGCTTGATGGAAGAGTGAGAGTGTGCTATCATTCTCTGCTGAAGTTCTTAATGCCTTGGAGGCAGAGGTTGAGTTTCTGTGACCAAAATGGTCTGCGCCCTGGCTCATGATGAGATCACCAGATACCTCTAGTTCTGTTGCTCACTGCATCCACCTGCAAGTGCCGCCTGCACTATGAAAACACGGAGTGGCTTCAAAGCAGCTGCTCTGTTTTTCACATGAATGCGCTGCCCCTAGGGCGGCTTCGGCTCCTGTCTCCTGGTCCCCCTCAATCAAGCACTTATCCGTGGTCCTGAGTGGCCAGCTGTTACCCTGGCTCAGGGTTGTGGCCGTTGCAGAGTGTGGCCGCCAGAGAAGAATCACCCGTGGGGCTGGGCAGACCCGGCTGGGACTCACGGTCTGTGTGAGGAGGAAAGCCGTGGGGTCGTGTTGGCGCTCTGCCTGGAGGAGCGGCTCCGCCCACAACCAGGGATTGGATGTGTTTGATGAGCAGCGGCCGGAGCAGGCCTGCTAATCCCTGTGGCTCCACGGCCAAGGGTAGAGGACTCCACTGTCAAGACCTGCAGTGGGGCGGGGTGCCCCCATTGTTTGGCCCTAGTCTGCCAGTGACTCCGACCGAGGGCGGAGGAGAGCAGAGAGAGCGTAGGAAAGACCGACAACCGGCACAGGGTGAAGTGATAGAAGCAGCAGAGAACCGACAGCTGACCCAGGTGGTGAGGCATGCCACGACTGGAATCTCTGAGGGAGCAACCCGAGTGACGCAGCTGAGCACGACTGGTGAGTGCCAGTCACGGTGCACCTCTAATTCAAAGGTGAGACGACGGCTTCGCCCAGACCGCATTTTGCCTCCAGCCACTTGGGCACTCAAATAATATTAATGTGTAGTGACTGAGGGCTGGTGTCTCACCGTAATAACTGCTGCTCTGAGAGACCAATGCGCTGGGGACAATTACAGTGTCAGGGAGAGCCTGGTAGGGGAAAACCGACAGGCCAAGTGAGGATGTCTCCCTGGGTAGGTGGCAGTGATTACCTCTAGGCTCCAACCCGAAGACAATGGCAGTGCTTCGACCTAACAGTGGCACCAGGGCCATGTTGGGGAGCAAGGGAGGACGTGGGCCGCACCAGCCTAAACTGGGCAAGTTCACCTAGCAAAAGAACCAGGAAGGGGCAAGCACTCAATCTGAAATAGCGCAGGATACGAAGCAGGCACCAGCGGAGTAGGGCACCCCCACCCTGCAGGATATACTAGTGGTTGTCACCAGCGTGCGCACTTCTCTTGAGTCCTGAATAACATGCTATTCACAGAAATCTCCCTAATTTGCGCCAACCTGAGAAAAATGGACAACGGCGTGAAAGAGGTGGAGGAAGTAACGCATGGTCTCGTCACCAATACAAAGGCTTTGGAGAAGCAAGCCTGCGCATCGTAAGCCACAAGTATGGCTCTCGCGGACCAATTGGATGACTATGAGGGTAGGGCCAGACGGAACAATGTTAGAATTTTGGGGGTGCCGGAGAGAGCAGAGGGGCCCGCCACCGATCTCTTTGTTATAGGAGGAGTTAGTTACAAAACACTTGCAACCCAGATATCTCTCCAGCTACTGCTCCATCAAAAGGGCACACCGAGTACCAGGTAGCAGACCTAAGCCGGGACAGCATCCCAGGCCAATATTAGCCAGAGTGTTTAATTTTCGAGACAAGGATGTTATCCTACAGACAGCACGCAGCACCCCACCTCTCAAGTACTAAAATAATATTGTGACTTTCTTCCCTGACTTTACCATGAAAGAGCAGAGGCAGCGACGGAGTTTCCTCAAAGTCAAAAAAGCCCTCAGAGAAAAAGCGCTGACATATGCGATGCTGTTCCCTGAAAAACTAAGGGTTGAGGTGGAGGGTAACACATAGTTCTTCACAGAGCCAGAAGCAGCCCGGGAGTGGCTGGATGGATGGCAAAGAGCTGGAGGTCCAGACAATCCCCACAGGCGCAGGTGGCAGTTGGTGAAATTTCAGAAATGGACCGACTCCGGTCAGGAAGAGAGGAACCCCATCAATAAAGACCCGCCAATCGGCACATAGTCCGCACCACCACAATATTGACACCCAAACAGCTGTCTAAAGCTAATAACGTGGTGTGGACTTGAACTTACTGCAGTAGCAGAAAACAACTGAATGGAACAAGGGACTGAATCGCGTTTTAGCAAGAGTTGAAGATAGCACATGGCGGAGTGGCTCGCTGGCGAGGTACCTCCACAGCAAGAATGACTGAGTATACGAAACGACGACACCTACACAAATTGTATATAGCATGACTAGCTATTGTGAATGGGGATGAGAGGGAGGGACAAAAGGGTCCACGTCTCCCCCGAAACAGGGAAGGGAGAGCGATGGGCACTCTGCAATGTTGCGGTGTTGGGCAGTTCAAGAACCGTAATGCAGGGAGGGCTGGTGTTATCAGTTAACAGGGTTTAGATTTAGTTCTTGTTATATACTCTTTGGGGTTTTCAACAGGCAGCTCACGTTCTCATACAGACCGAATTACACGCGTTGATGATAACACAGTCCACAGAACAAGACAACCAATGCAAGAGAAGTCACGACTCAACCACACAAGGTGGACGAACCCGACAAACAAGTCCCACTACCTGGGATGGAAAATACACCAGTGATAGACACCACCTGCGGGGGGAGAGCGGGCAGAGACTGCGTTCAAACATCTCTCCAGGAACGTCAATGGGTTAGGTGACAAACTCGAGAGGGGGATAGTGCTCCAGTACATTAAGCGGCAGGCACCGGATGCCGTCTTGTTGCAGGAAACCCACCTAGTGGGGAACACATGTAAAGCACTCAACAGGTGGGGTTATAATTTAATTACACACTCAGGCGTTACCACAGGGTCTTGGGAGGCAGGGATACTAATGCGAAAAAGCTTTCCCTTCATAGTGGCACATTCTCGTACAGATACTACTTGCTGGCTTGACAGGCGAAAAAGGGAAGAGGTTCAGATTCAGATTCAAAAATAGTTTATTTAGACAATGAAGTTTGTCAAAGTGCATTAGTGTCAAATAGAATTAAAATTATAGATAGTGTTAAATTTTTTCATAAGTGTTGATAATCCAACAGATAATCCATAGTTCATACGCAGGTTTCCTCACTGGTTAAAAAATGTAAAATACTATTTGATAGACAACTAATAACTTGGTAAAATAGTCTTTGGTTAAAATTTCGCTGTGTCTAGCTTGCTATTACTGTTCTGTCTGTTCGGATAAAAATCAGTACTTAAACAAAAAGCAGTACTGTCTGTCTATTTGAAGGTAGTCTTTGAGGCTGCTGAGATTCAAGGTTCCTCCCCTTCTTCATTTTGGACTTTTGGGTTTATTCTTAGTTGCTTTTCAATACTCTCCAAATATTTTACCAGTTTTACTGACGGCAGATGGTCATGTCTGTATCTCCTCATCAGCCCACAGGAGCCGGAGCAATCTTCTGTGGTCTTCCAGCAGTATAGGGCATATACAGAGCAAGTGAAGTATTGACTCCTGGAATAGACCGCACAGTCGACATATTTTTGACTCTGGTTTAACCGCCCACGGTAGCAATAGGTCTAAAGACGCAAAAGAGTCCATGCAAAGCTGCAGGTATTTCATTTTGTAATAGGAGGAGAATGGTTTGTTGATATATTTTTGTGGGCCTTTTCTGCTGTAACTGCTAAGGACCAAGTGGGCATGTTCTCTTCTAGCAAGTGCTCTTTGGTCAGATTTAAGAGATGTAATTTTTACCTTTCTGTTCAGGGCTGTCTTAATCTGAAAGTGTGGTAATTTTAAATTCCACAGCTCCGTTGAGTGAGTTTGCACCAATGCTTCGGAGAGGGCGTGTGACTAGGCATTTGAGTGGATTGCTCTGTCGGAGCACGCAACTTCGGGCCAGATAAGATTTTTCAATTATCCTTGCTCAGCAGACCTTGTGGAGTGCAGGTATTTTATTATGCTGGCCATCTGTACGAACAGTTGATCCTGTAATGCAAATTCCATCCCGATCTGAGCTGGCGAGGTATTGCCTGGTAATTGAATTAAAGACCTTAACACTGCGCTCTGTGCTCTGTTTAAGAAGGCCCCTAGTTTCCCCTGGTAGGCATCTGACCCGTATGACAATGTTGGTGCTAATTTGGCAGAGACTATTTTCAACAGTGCCTCAAAAGAGAACTTGTTGGTGCTCTTAAAGATTGTTTGAAAGACACATTGCAACAAAGCTAGTTTTGGTTTTAGTGAGTTCAGATGCAGTAAATGACCTCCTTTGTTGTATAACCAGCAGCCCAAGTATTTGTATTTGTTTGCGATGGTCAGCCGATGGTTGTCAAGATGCCAATGATGTTGTTTTTACTTTTTCCGGCCGAAGATAACAATATTGCTTTTTTCATAGTTAATTTTCATCTCATTTGCCAGGCATATCTAAGGCATTTAGCAGTCTTTAAAGCGTTTGTCTGAGCAGGACGACGTCATTCGCATACAGCAGGTAAGAGATGTGGTGGTTGGCTAGTTTAGAAGCATGACTGTTAATTTGGTTTAATGCGGGAACCAAATCGCTCATATACAGATTAAAAAGGGTGGGTGCTAATACGCACCCCTATTTAATCTCTTGTTTCATGCTGATTTTTTCCGAAACCGCGGTGTGTCATCCTAATTTTACTCTAGCTCACATGTTGGAGTAGAGCAGCATGGTGCCTTGTAATATTGGCTCTGGGATTTTCCAGGCTGTAAGTTTGGACCACAGTAAGCGACGGTTGACTAGGTCAAAGGCTTTACTGTAGTCTATAAAACAGCAAAACAGCTCTTCCTTATTGTCTGGTTGCAAGCATCCTTATGGCACCAGGTTGTCTGTGGTGCCAGCCTGTGTTTAAACCCAGTTTGGTTGAAGGGGAACAAGTTGTTTGTCGTTGCCCAATCTTGTAAATCCTCGAGTAGTAACAAGGCAAAATATTTTGCCGCAACGTCTAGTAGTGCGATATGTCTATAACTGTCTGGGAGGGAGATGGGGCCTTTTTTGTAAACAAGATGGAGAATCGAGTCTTGCCAGGATGATGGCACTGTGTGCTGAACTATTCATCTCTTGAATAAATGTTCAACTGTACCCGACCAAAAATCAATGTCATGTTTGTAGATTGATGCTGGGATGCTGTTGGAGCCTAGTGCGCCATTTCCTCTACTTTTTCGAATTAATGTTGCTATTCTGCTAGCGTCAAAAGCTATTGCATATTGATGGTTTATGGGCACAGTTGGTGTTGACAAGAGCTGTGCAAAGTTTTGTTTGCTTAAGGCTGGCACTTCATTGGACTTAATGGGAGGAGCTTTGTATAACGTGGTAACATGTTTTTTCCATTTTTCTTCCGTGACGTTCCCATTTGTCGTAATTTGAGAGTTGAGCAACTATTCAGCCTATTTATTATGATCATCCAGAAACGTCTTGCATTTTTGTGCCTACAAGCCATAAGCAGTTTGGTTTGGAGCAGTTCCTCATGGTCTCGTTTGGCTTGCCAAATTTGTTTTTTGTACTGGGTGAGTAAGGATTCGACTGTGTGGTGCTCTCCATGTCACTGGAATCAAGCTATCCTGGCTGAAGAGGGGTGAAACCCCGAAACCGGTCCAGGATGCTTGTTTCCAGTCCAGGGAGGACCTGGCCTGGCAGTTCGGGCTGGACTGTTCCCATTGGGCACATGGTCAAGACTGATTTGCATATGGCTGGGTCCAAACTGGAATGGCATGGTGAGCAAAAAAACGATGGATTTAGGCCCAGATCTCTATACTGGGGTGAATGTATGACATTGTTCTGCATTCTGTCCATCAATAGTTCTTTTTACATTTGTCACCCCGAGTGGGATGGGTATGCTCAGACATGAGTCCCGTGCTCTCCATGCCACTGGAATCAAGCTATCCTGGCTGAAGATGGGTGAAACCCCGAAACAGGTCCTATGATGCTTGTTTCCAGTCCAGGGAGGACCTGGCCTGGCAGTTCGGGCTGGACTGTTCCCATTGGGCACAGGGTCAAGACTGATTTGCATATGGCTGGGTCCAAACTGGAATGGCATGGAGAGCAAAAAAACAATGGATTTAGGCCCAGATCTCTGTACTGGAGTGCATGTATGACATTGTTCTGCATTCTGTCCATCAATAGTTCTTTTTGCATTTGAGCAAGTATTCGACCTCAGCGATTAACTTGGGATTTGCTTGTGTTTTAAGAAAACAACACTTCTTATTCAGTGTTCTTTTTAACATCCTCAGCTTCTTTGTACCCCAGAAAGGGTAGATTGTTGGATAATGGCAATATGTGGAGAAGATGGGGTGAGGCGGAGGGATCCACAGGCCATAACAGAGGCCTTCACAGAATACTTCTAACAACTCTACTCCCCTGTGGCCTCAGCCACAATAGAGAAGTAAAGGGAATTATTAGTGGACATACCGTTCCAGACGTTATCGTCGGAGGATCAACAGTCACTCGAGGCTGATCTTACGATTGAGGAAATAACGTCTGCTATACATAGTATACAATCAGGAAAGGCTATGGGACCAAATTGCCTCCCAATAGAGCTTCTTAAAATGACTTCCACCAAAGTGGCACCCCACCTGCTCAATACGCATCTCGAGAGCAAGCGCATGGGGGCATTGCCAAGAGATCAACGAGTGGGCTCCATAGTAGTGATCCATAAGAAAGGAAAACTGACCTCACCTCCTACCACCCTATATCTCTGCTCAATGTAGAGGTCAAAATTCCAGCAAAACTATTAGCGACACGGCTACTTCCAAATAGTGACCAAATTAATATACCCGGACCAGTCCGGAATTATGCAGGGCCGCAATAGAGTTCTTAACCTGCGGCGTCTGAATGGGATGCTCGCAAGGAAAGACACCATTCAAGAAAGCCCGGCAATTCTGTCCTTAGACGCTAGTATGGCCTTTGACACTGCTGAATGGCCATACATGTTCGGTGTCTTGGAGTGTATGGGTTCGTGGAAAAACTTTATTGAGTAGATCCAACTGTTATATGCAGAACCACTCTCGCGCAAGTAGTGGTGAATGGAAATACATCAAAGACATTCGCCTTAAACTGAGGGACAGTACAGGGTTGCCCTTTGTCACCAATTATATTCGCACTGATTCTTGAGACCTTGGCAAGCTGGATACGAGGGGATCCTTTGAATCGGGGTTACGATGGATGGCTGGGTGGGAAGATAAAACCTCTCTCTACGCAGATGACATTCTGTTATATGTGGCGGCGCCTCGATCCTGCATTAACAGGATCCTCCAGATCTGTTTCAATTTTGGAAAGTACTCAGGATATACCATCAACTGGGCCGAATCAGTAATATACCTCCTTAATGGCCCCGCCCCAGTCCTTCCAGCTGAATGTGAAGCAACTATAGCAACGGAGGGATTCCGGTACTTAGGGATATTCGCTACGGCTAATCCGGAACTCTTCTATGAACATAATCTCCAGGGCCCTCTAAATCGGCTGCAAGGCGACATACGACACTGAAGATCGCTGCCCTTGTCCCTACAGGGGCGAGTGGCGTTATATAAAATGATGGCACTGCCCCGATTCCAGTATGCCCTGCAAAACACGCCATACAGAGTCCCTGAAGCATACTTCAAATCAATAGAAGAGGAAGTTAGACCCCTACTCTGGGACAGAAAGCCGCTTGCATTGCAGCCCACAAGCTGGTCAGGGGATGGTACGATGGGGGGATAGCTCTGCCTCATATCCAAGCATATTACTGGGCAGCACAACTGTTGATTATTAATAAGTGCATATATGACGCACAGGAGGAACTGGCCTGCCGCATGGATAAGTGGCTGTTGGGTAATGGGGAATACAGGGAAGCCCTATATACAAAGCCGAACAGGCAGCAGCTCACCTGCCCAACAGCCAAAATAGTTGCCCTATGGGCAACTGGAATAAACTGGGCTGGAATAACAAAGTGACGCTAAATACAGCCCTGTGGCAGGCAGAGCAACTCAGCAAACTAAGCAGCTACCAGGGATTCAACAAAAGGGATACCATTGGCATATCAAAAGTGGGGGACCTTTGGAAAAAGGGGAAAATAATCTAATTTGCCGACTTACAGCAAGAATACGAATTGTCGGGGGGGGGGAAGAGTTTAGATACTTACAAACACAATATGCTCTGACGGCAGTGATCCGGGTGGATGAGGAAATGCCGGAGGCCTCGCCACTCGAGTACTGCTGACAGAGTACATGGAGCATAGGGCATTCTCACTTACCTGTCAGAAGATAATCAATAAGTTACCTGACCCAGTACAGCGCATTCAAGAGCACTGGCAGGCAGACTTGGGGAATCTAGAGGAGAACTGACGCGACGCAGTCCTTTCCGCGTGAGGTCTCGTTATCATCGCGGCTGAGGCTAATCCAACTAAAGATACTTCATAGATCATACATTTCATGTACTTCTCTGTTTAAAATAGGAAGGAGAGTTGATACAGAGTGCAGAAGGATGTGTGGGGGGTTGGCACCTTTTATCATACACTCTGGGAATGCCCGGCTATCAGCGTGCACTGGGACACAGTAATTGCAAGTGTGAGAAATGTCAGTGGCAGAGCCCTACCGCTATCCCCCAAACTATGTAGACTCAATATATGAGAGGCCATTGACATGACCCATACAAAGCAACTCTGGATCACCATGGGATTTATAATTGCTAAATGAAACATTGCACGGAGGTGGGGTGTGTCGCCAACCCTAGGGGAGTGGGAACGAGACATGGACTGGTGCATGATAACAGAAAAGGCAGTCTATAATATCAGGGGGTGCCCTCAAAAGTGGGACCGGGTATGGAGGACATGGAATGCCCACAGGGGCAATATTTGTGTCTCCCCCTTTATCCCGGGAAATGGATCCTCGAGGGCAAGACATTTCACAGATGTAACCGATGAATGAACAGTGCGGGCGGGGGGATCTGAATATGATGAATGGGGAAAGTGACTTGCAATTGATTTATCTGATTTAAGCTGTAATGATTTTCAATGCTTGCTGTATAACTGTAAAACCTCAATAAAAAAAAAGAGTTAAAAAATGTCTGTTGTAGTCAGTATGGGCGGCGGGGCCATTGGAGGGCACTGCGACCTAGTCCTCGTATGTATTATTATTATTGGCATTAGTGCGGCTGGTAGGCCCTTGCTATCAGATGTATCTGAGAGAATAGCCCGGTGTGCTTCTCTCAGAAACTAAAGTTTAGAGGTAAGTTTTGATTGGTTGTCAGGACAGGCTAACTGGCCCTGACTGTTGGTGGATCAGGCAAGCTTCTCCGCTTTCTTCCAAGCAGCGGTGAGCTTCTAGCCTTTCCTGAACTTATTCTGTTGAAGCCACCTACCGATTGGGCTGTCTGTTTCTGCCAATTACTGACAATTGCTGAGCTGGCCTGGGTCATGGGGGTTAGCCTGGACAGGCTAATTGTGCTCGGATGCAGCTTGAGGCAGTCAGAGTCTAATTATTTTCCTAGTGCCACCACACCCCTCTCCTGAAATGTTTGCCTTGCCTATCTGCGGAGAGGGGGATACGTGCACACTATGGAGGCAGAGATGCAGGAGATCAAGAAAGAGAATACCCCAAGGCCCTCAGTCCTGGAATGTTGCTGGGGTACTAGGCCCCGACGTTGCTGACTTGCCTAGTGGTCTTCCTGTAGCTCCCTGAGATTTCTGATTCGTAGTAGCAGATAACCCCCGCACTTTGCCCACTCCCACTTTTCATCCTTGTGTTCCTTGTCATAAATAAGCCAACGTACACTTTTGTCTTGTGGTCCGGTGCTGATATCTCACTCCAAAAGACTGGAGCTTACCTGGGGGAGCAGTGCTTATATCCCCCCCAGGTGCTTGGCCGCCTTGTGCCTGGTATCCCCCCATTGGGGTGTTTGTATCGCGCTTGGGCCCCCATTGGCTGGCGCCTCTCTGGTGGCCGCAGCGGGGAGGGGGGGGGACCTTTCCTGCTCTCCGGCGCGAAAAAACGGTTTCGTCCTTCGGTGGCAGCCTCTGCTAGAGTAGTAACCTTCCAAGCCCCTTCTTAGGCCGATCAGTGCCAGGGCTTCTATGAATTTCTGGGTGGGTTATAGGCACACGTCTACCTGCTGGTGAAAGTGAAAATAATGTCAAGGCACAGGAGCGAGCTCATCCCATAAGCGCACCTGAACATGGTCGAGCTGCTTCCACGGGTCGGGGCTCAACCTGAGTTTGGAGGGGGCATACCCCGCTACAGACTCGCAAAAAGCAGCCTCTCTTCCCCTCTCTTACTGGGCTCCTGTGATTGCGTGCTCCTTTGGCCACAGCTGTACCTTAGCTGTTGGGTGAAGATTGTGGCAGCCTCTGCCCTTCTATGCATCTTCTATATACCGGTAAGAATTGACGCGGCCAGTAGCAGGAATGGGGAACAGAGAGAGCTGCGCCTGCCGCTGTGGATACAACACCTACAGTATGGTGGCAGCTCCCCGACATGCAGACTGCCCTCGAGGCACTCTAGTTTTAGGTGATTTACGGTGCCCCCCTACAGTGCCCCCCCCCCACGCCCCAGACTGAAGCATCAGCAGAGGTGGCAGTACCACCGCAATGTCTGTAGCTCATCTGTGCTGACCTCTCCTTGCTGACCGCTCAACTGTACAGCGGCTCAGTGACCCCTCCTCCTCACGTTTGCTCTCAATCAGTAATTAACACAAACTCTTGAATCAGTGAACCAGTACTTCAGGTCGTGCACTGGCAGGGGATTGTTCCATAAACCAGCATTTTACTTTTTGCATTGCTCTTGGGCACGTCTGCACCCGCAACATTTACGTTATGTTGCGCATGGGACAGGTAACTGTTTAGGGAGTGATTCACTGGAAACTGCTGGGTCACCTGTAACTCAAAAGCTGGATACTATTCCGACAGCGCAAAGGCAGCCGTCACCACTCTGAGGTCAAGAAATACATTAACATCATTAACCTGGATAACTTCAAAATATTGGCGGCTAGATGGGCCCAGCTGCTAAGTTTTTATTTTACTTACCTCATTTGGTGGAAGTCCATTCACAGGGTTAGGGGCTGTGGGGAACTGTCAGGACTGAAGAGAAGCTTCAAGGCGTCACTGACAGACACTGCACCTGCAGCGTGTACCACCTTGTCCGCTCCTCAGCTTCTGGCTGACAGTGCCACTGAAACACAGACACCAGAGGTCAAATGATGTGAAGCCCTAGTGCTAAAGGGCTACAGTCTAAAACACCTAGGGCTAATTTTACCCCACATCATCAGGGGGTGGATACTGGTCCTTAAAGCTATGTCTTTGCCGAGCCAATGACCTCACAGGCTTCAGGAATATGAGATTGTCAGCCCGGCAAATACTGTCGACTTTGGGCCCGCCCATGGGCAGCAGGTTTAGGGAGTGCATCAGCATTGCAGGCAGTGTGTCATGACTCATCACAGCAATAGCAGCCCCGGTCCAAAGCAAGAGGTTTGTGTGATTGTTTTTAACAGGTTTAAAGAATTTGCTTTCAATTTGACAATGGCCCACCTGGAGTGGGGGAAGGGGAAGGGAGCAAAGCCCCTAAGCCCTTGCTCAGAGGCCATTGCTGATTATGTCCTCATAAAGTAAGAATCAAATAATCAATCAATCCGTATTTGTAAAGCACAGCTTATCACCCGGGGGTATCCAGGTGCTGAGGAATGGAGAGCCCCAATCGAAGAGCCAGGTCTTGAGTCCCTTCCTTTGGTTAGCGGGTGAGGGGGAGGTTTGGAGGTGGAGCGGGTATTCGTTCCAGGACTTGGCGACAAGGCCAGAGAAGGAGCAACCTCTGCATCAGCTCAGGTAGATGCTGGGGACACGGCGAGGGAGGTGGATAGGTGTTCTCCGGTCGGCTGGCCGAAAGTCAGGAGGTGGTTGATGTAGGAGTGACAGGAGTTGTGCAGGGCCTTGCAGGCATGAGTCAGCAGCTTCAACTGGTATCCCTTTTGGTTGGGGGGCCTGTGGAGGTTTCTGAGGTGGGGTGATGCTGTTCCATTTGGGGAGGTCGGGATGAGTCTGGCTAAGGCGTTTTGTATAGTCTGTAGTCGTTTGAGGAGATGGGAAGTTGTTCTGGCATAGAAAGCATTTCCGTAGTTGAGTTGGCTGATGAGTCACTGTTTTCCTGGTGATGACGTGGGTCCATCTGAAAATCTTCAAAATCATGCGGAGGGTGTGGAAGCAGGAGGAGGCAACTGTATTGACCTGTCACTTTATGGAGAGATCCCTGTCCAGGATGATGCCATGGTTGCGGTCATGGCTGATGGTGGTAGGTGAGGGTCCAAGTGCAGTGGGCCACCATGTGTGGTGCCAAGAAGAGGTGGTCTTCCAGAAGATGCGAACTTCTGTCTTGTCCGTGTTCAGCTTCAGGCAGTTGGATCTCATTCAGTCGCCGTAGTTGGTCATGACGCTCTGGAAATTGGTGGTGGCGATGTCTTCCTTGAGAGAGAGGACAAGTTGGGTGTCGTCCGCGTATGAAATGATGTTGAGTCTATGTGCGATGTTGGCCAGTGGAGTCATGTAGGCGTTGAAGAGGGTTGGGCTGAGGAAAGATCCTTGGGAAACTCTGCAGATGATGCTTTTGGGTTCGTAGGTTAAAGGCGGTAGGCGGATTCTCTGTGTGTGTTCTGTGAGGAAGGAGGTGATTCACTTGAGGGCGTTTCCTCTGATGCAGTTGTGGTAGAATCTGGTGATGAGGGAGTGGTGGGATACTGTGTTGAAGGCCGCTGATAGATCAAAGAGGATCAGGGCTGCAGTTTCTCCATGGTCGAGGATGGATCTGATGTCATCAGTTGCAGCTATTAAGGCGGTCTCAGTGCTGTGGTTGGAGTGGAAACCGGACTGGGTGGCATTGAGAAGGCTGTGTGTTTCCAGGTGTTCTGTGAGGTGGCGATTGGTCGCTTTCTCCACGATCTTAGCTAGGAAGGGGAGCGGCAAGATGGGGGGGGGTGATTCTTGAGCTTGTTGGGGTTGGTGGAGGGTTTCATCAGGAGGGGTTTAACCTCCGCATGTTTCCAGGCATCAGGGAAGGTGGCTGTGGTGATGGATAGGTTGAGGATGTAGGCAAGAGGGCTGCTGATTTCCTTCTGTCCCAGGTTGAAGGCATGGTGGGGCAGGGGTCTGTTGGTGCTCCAGGGTAGATGCAGGTCATGGTCGCTGTGGTGATTGGCATGATGAGCGGTGTCTATTCAGTGAGATGGCAGTGGGAGTTGCTGGTGTGTATCAGGAAGTGGGTGAGGTCCATTGGCTGCAGGTCGAAATTGCTGTAGATAGCTGCTATTTTGTTGTGGAAGTAGTCCCCAAATGAGTCGCAAAAGGCTTGGGAAGGGCAGATTGTGGTCTCAGTGGCCGACGGGCAGGAGAATTCGGACGATGCAGAAGAGTACTTTTATGTGATTGGCAGTGAATTTGATGCAGGTGGTTAGAGCATTCTTTTTGGCTTCCTTGAGGCAGTGGGGATAGTAGCTGAGTGCAGATTTAAAGGTGGTGAGGTCTGAGGGGTTCCTGCTTGCGCACCGCTGTTTCTCCAGTTGCTTATACTCAAGTTTAAAGGTGCGGAGTTCGGGGTGACCAACTGGCGTGTTTGGAGGGTTTCCCGGTGCTGGTCATTTTCACAGGGTGATAGTGTATGCGCACTTGGAATCCAGTCAAAGAAGTTATGGACAGCTAGCTACAGGTTACTGGTGATGAGGGGACTGGTGGTGTTGAGGGCGGTAGTCCATTGGGTCTCGGTCATATTGCTACGTTTGCCGTGGGGGTGGGTAGTGGTGAGCCTGCGATGGAGAAGTGGACGATGATGTGGTCTATCCAGGTGAGTTCGGTGACGTGGCTGGATCTGATACTGCCACTGGCTGTGAAGATTGGGTTCAGGGTGTGTCCTGTGCAGTGTGTGGGGCTGGTGTTGCTCATGCTTTCCAAGAGGTTGGCGGAGTTGGTGTCAATGGGGTCGCCGAGGTGGAAGTTGAGGTCGCCGAGGAAGATGTAGTGAAGTCCGTTGCTAGGGGGGGCGATGAATTCGGAGATGGTGATGCAGAGGCGAGGGCAGTGGCCCGGGGGTCTGTAGGCGAGGCTTCCTCTGACGGTAGTGTTTGCATTGATTCGGATATGGAAGTTGAGGTGTTCCATGTCAGAAGAGATATCGTCCTCGGTGGTGGTGCATTTGGAGGATCTCCCTGTGGATGATGCTGATGCCTCCTCCGTTTTTGTTGGCCCGGTCCCTGTGTATCATCTTGTACCTGTGGGGCGTTGCAGTCACGATGTCGGGGGCGGTGGATGGTGTGAGTTAGGTCTCGGCGATGGATAGTAATGAGAAAGAGGAACAAAGCCTCCAATAATAGGTAAAAATGTCAAAAACACAAGAGGGGTAATATATATATATACATTTATACGGTTAACACAGTTGCTTTTTTCCTCAAAGTAGGAGTAGAAATCAACTTGACCATACATAGTAACCATGTTTCCTCAAACAAAAAAAGTATAAGACTCTGCACTGCAATGGAAACCTTGGAAATGATTGAACGTCACCCCGAATGAAAGAATTGTGATGCCATAACAATGGGATATTGTGCCCTCTACACATAATTTACTTCTACAATTATTTAAAACCGTTACAAACATTGAACTTTCTGTGTAGTGTCCTTCACATGTTCAAGCTTTTATGTGTTTATTAAAACAGAATATAATTTGCAGTTTTGTATTTGACAATCAGTAGGAGTATTTTAAACAGACATGATTTTTGATAGAGTGCAAGCAAGTTTTTCAGGTGGCCCTTTTACGTCTGTTATCGAAAGTCGTCATCATCAACTGTCAAGTTTGAATTAAGGACGTGATGGTTCTGTCACATGGGTTTTGGTCTTTTTAGGGCTCAATAGCACAGATTGAGGGTGTTCCCATTTCACCTCCTCTGCCAATGGCGAGTGAACTTAAGGTGTCCTCTGCAAACATCAGGAATTCCACAAATTGACAAGACATTATTGGATCCTGGAATTAAAGCAGGATACTACTGCTGCCCTGAATGTGCGTATGCTCCTTTATAAGAAGACCCCTGGTGCAGAAGCGACCTTCTCAGATGCACGAAAGGTGGATGACATCTTCTCTTGCCAGCCTGCACAACCCCAGCATAACTTAGTTTCAAGTGATTTTTGCCAAACTAGCATGTTATCGAATGAGCGAAGAATTTCAAACCTAAAACGCATTTTTTTTTAAACTTTAGGTAAAGTGAGAAGTACGCCACCAGATACTGTTGAGATAGCGTTTTGTAGTTCTGCATCAGCGTCCAGGCATGGCATCGTTTGGAGAAACTGACCCTGTCTTCTAGTAGAGAACTTAGTGTCATTGTTTTGTTTTTAGCTCTCTTAAAGGACAAGTATGTGCATGGTATCTCCCAGAGGGTGCTGTTTTTAAATCATCCAGTGCTTCTTTCAGGTCTCTTCTTGCTTTTGACATATTTGAGCTGTCATTTATTTTCTGCCACAAGTGCTGACTTAAGGTATTTTTTGGTGCCATTTTAAGTCTACAGCAAGTTTTTACAAAGGCAGCCTCCCTGGCAACTGTTTGTTTTATAAGACCAAATTCCAATCTTATCTGTGCCGGAGATGCGGTTTTAAGAAGAGTAAAGATGTATCTATACGTTTTAGTTATTACTAAGTCCAAAACCTTCGCATCCCGCCCACAGAGTGCCTCACTGCCATATGTTAGCATTGCTAGCGATTTCGCTGACATGCCTTTTAGCATTGTGAGGAGAGATGGCCCCTTTAGAGATTTGTATAGTGTTTGAAATGCTGCCATTAATCTCAGGACTTTTATTCTTAGTTGGCACAAATGAGGTGTGATGGTGTCTCCCAAATCGAATAGAACACTCAGGTTTTTTCGTCTCTTGCCCAATGTCATGACCTTAGTCTTTGTCAGTTTTATTTTCATTCCATTTTCTTTTGCATATTGGTCCAAAAAGTCTATCAGTCACTGAAGGCCAACTTTGGTTATGCTAATTAACATCAAATTGTCCGCATAAAGCAGGTTAAATAGCTGGAGTGTTCCTATTTTGGGTGGGTGGGACCTTACCCTATTCATTTGTGATGTTGGGTCTGCTAAGTATAGGTTGAATAATGTGGGTGCCAGCACACATCTCTGCTTCAACCCTGAGTATGTGTTGAATTTCCTTGATATGTAAATCCCATCTCCAATTTGGATCCTTAGCCAGGTGTTTGCATGCAGCTATTGGATTTGTCTTAGTAGCTGGGATGGTATTTTCCAATTAGCTAATTTACCCCACAGCCTCTCCTGCTGCACACAATCAAATGTGCTTTGAAATCTACCAGAGGTGCAGCGTCGACCGTTTTCTTATAAGTTGGTCCATGATAAGTAAGTGTTTTAAAGTATTTGTCGTAGTTCCTACACCTTTGTTGAAGCCTGTTTGATTAATCGGTATTCTCTTATGATCACAAGCCCAAGATGACGAGTCTTGTAGCAGTAGAGTGGCAAAATATTTGGCCTCATTATCCAGCAGGGAAATCAGTCTGTAATTCTCAGGTTGTGCCCTGTTGCTTCCTTTATAAATTGAGTTAATAACTGACCTTTCCAGGACTCCGGTATCACTATGTCTCGTAGTATGTAATTGTGGACTGATTCCAATTGCCCTGTCTAGAATTTGGGGCTCAATTTATCTTACTCTATTTCGTCTTGGTGCCCCATCTTTGGGACCTTCTGTATTTCTTTTCTAAATTTTGGTGTACGAGCACAGGATTGAGCTTGCCTTTTTTTGGGTACTTGCTCTTGAGGCTCCGTGTTGTTATGCCTTGATGTTTTGGAGATAATACTGCAGCATTCTTGTTTAACGTCCCTTTTCTTCAGCTTTTGTCTTGTTCCTTAGTAATCTCATGAAGAAAGAAATGTTTAGTTAGGAACTTTGTACAGCTGTTCTCTGAAATATCTGAATTAATTAGGCAGTTTGGGCACCGTCCTAGATAGTTGACTGTCAGGCAGACTTCTTTTGAGTTTGTGTTTCGACTGGGGTGAAGCAGCTTGGCACATAAGCACAAGTTACTTACCTTCGGTAACAATATATCTGTAAGAAACATTAGTTAGTTATAGATTCCTTACCTTAGAATTACCCCCAGGCGTGAGACTGGATCCAGAAAGACTTTTCGTCAGCAGTACCTCTGCGCGTCGGAAGGTGGCGTCGGTCGGCTCCGCGTTCATCGTCGACGTCGTGGTTGCCGGGATGACGTTGCGGCAGCTACTTAGACACCACCCTTGTGCGCTGACGTCATATCTGTACAAGACTTTCCGTGCCAGAAATGCAGAGCCATGCAAGACACTGACCATTGGTGCACAAAACTAGGGCCCTGAAAGGATATCCTTAACCATAGAAATCAGTTCGCAGAACGGGGAGGATGGGTGGGGCGGTAAGGAATCTATAACTAACTAACGTTTCTTACAGATATATCGTTACCAAAGGTAAGTAACTTGTGCATCTGAAAGAAACACGTTAGTTATAGATTCCTTACCTTAGAATGGATACCCCAGCAATACCAACGCCGGTGGTGGGTCAGCGAACCAAGATCACACCAGAAACTCCTGGAGAACAGAACAGCGAAAGAAGCCGTCTCTCCAGACCTGGCTGTCCAGGCAGTAGTGTTTTGTGAACATGTGCAGCGACGCCCACTGTCACCCTGTAGAGTGGACAAGAAGGGAAGGAGCCAATACAGAGGGTGATTTTACGTAGGTGGTTTATTGAGGCAAGAGTAAACAGAGTATAGCAGTCCAGTTAGCTCCTATCCGGGTCTTCCTTCAGGCAGGTTTCCCCCTTCCTCCCCGATTCCTCGGCGCTCTCCGGTATTCCTCTCGGGCGGCAATGGAGGTGAAATCATAAGCAAAACAAAAAGAGAACAGGGCTTTAGGTGGACGCTCACGGAGACTATTTCTGTTTAGGGAAGGGAGTGTGGGGATTGCCAGCTCACCAAGGACCGCCACCAAGAGTGCTATGTCATAACTTTATTTTCCTAAGGCGAAACAACCCTAGGCAGTCATGCTCCTCACCCTCCCCCTGGATAGCCCTTCCGCAATTCACCCGCTTCCCCCTTGAAACGAGAAAAGCCCCCGGATCCTCCTGCGTACCTGGGGGAGCCACACTTCTCCTGAAGTGTGGCTGGGCGATGCGTGGTGGGCTCGGCCTCCTGGCCCTTCTCCTGACGGTTCGGCTCTGCTCCTGGTGTCCTTTCTGTCGTCCCTGGTGTGCTCCCGTCTCCTCCTCTCTTCCGGCTTCTCGGTCGACTCTCCTTCGTTGTCCACGGCTTCCGCGCTGGCGTCTTGCGGCTCGTCCTTCTTCAGAGTTGTTGAGGCTCGGGATAGGTTGACAAAGGCCGACATCACGGGGGCAAACTCCGCCTCCGCAGAGTCTGTGTCTTCTTTAAAGGGCCAGTCCTGATTCTGCAACAAAGATAGAGGGTCACTGTCCCTATCTGTGTCATGAGCTCCGTCGAATCCGTCACACCCACGTAGCCGCCTGACAGATGTAATTAAGAGGAACTCCTCTTCCCAAGGCAGTAGTGGCTGCCGTCGCCCTGGTGGAGTGAGAGCGTAGCCCGACGGGAGGCTCCTTTTTGGCCAGAGAGTAACAAGCCTTAATACACAACACAACCCATCGAGAAATGGTGCATTTGTGTACGGCCCAACCCTTCTTTGCACCCACGTAGCCAACAAAAAGATGATCATCCACCCGGAACTGTTTTGTGCAATCCAGATAGAAGGAGAGCGAACGCTTTGGGTCCAGACGGTGGAGCCTCTCTTCCTCCTTTGAAGGATGAAGTGGCAGATAGAAGGTAGGCAAAGTAATGGTCTGCCCGATGTGGAAGGCAGTAACCACCTTAGGAAGAAAGGACGGACGGGCCCTGAGAACCACCTTGTCCGGATGAACAGACAAGAAAGGAGGTTTGGAAGAAAGAGCCTGGAGCTCACTCACTCGTCTAGCGGAAGTGATGGCTACCAGGAAAGCAGTTTTAAGAGTTAAGAGGCGTAAAGGCCAGTTATGAAGCGGCTCAAAGGGATCGCACATTAAATAAGTTAGTACAAGATTTAAGTCCCACTGAGGCATAGCAAATGGAATTGGAGGAAAAAGATGCGTTAAGCCTTTCAAGAAACGGTTAACTACCGATGACTTGAAAAGAGAAGGCTGATCTGGAAGCTGAAGGAAAGCAGAAATGGCAGAAAGGTAGCCCTTGATAGTGCCCAGAGCAGAGCCCTGCTGGGCTAAAGAGAAGAAACAAGAGTACTTCTGAAAGAGGGGCAGAAAGGGGATCCACAGCCTTTGCTGTGCACCATGCCGCAAATTTGTTCCACCGACAGGCGTATACCATCTTTGTGGAGGGACGCCTGGCTGACAAGATTACGTCACAAACTTCAGGAGGCAGGTCGAAAGACGTCAACTGCCGCCGCTCAATCTCCACGCAAGGAGGTGGAGACTGGACAGGTTTGGGTGGAGGACCGTCCCCTGCTGCTGTGACAGAAGATCCTCCCGAAGAGACAGTCGGAGCTGAAGATCGATGGCCATGTTGAGCAGCTTGGGATACCAGACTCTTTGTGCCCAATCCGGAGCCACAAGAATGACTTGGGCCCAGTCGTGCCTGATCTTCTTCAGCACTCTGGGCTGGAGTGGTATAGGCGGAAAGGCGTACGACAGACCGCAACTCCACTAGCAATGAAAAGCGTTGCCGAGCGAGTGCCGCCTTGGAAATTCCAACGCGCAGAATTGCTGACATTGCGAGTTCTCTTCGGTGGCACATAGATCTAGCCAAGGCTCTCTCCACTGTTGAAAGAGACCGTGCACCACCTCCGAGTGAAGACACCATTCGTGATCTATCATGCACCTGCGACTGAGTTCGTCCACCCTGGTGTTCAGAGAACCTGCCAGGTGTTGAACCACCAAGGAAATGCCTTGATGTTCCAGCCATGTCCAGAGGCAAAGGGCCTCCTGACATAGGGTCCACAACCCCACCCCGCCCTGTTTGTTGCAATACCACATGGCAGTGGTTTTGTCCGTGAACACCTGCACTACTCTTCCCCAGACAGAGGGAAGGAATACCTTCAGTGCAAGAAGAATCGCCCAGAGCTCCAAAAGGTTGATGTGAAGCTTGGACTCCGCCGGAGACCAGAGGCCTCTGATCTCCCCCTCTCCCATGTGGCCGCCCCATTCCAGAAGGGAGGCATCCGTCACCACAGTGTGGACTGGTTGGGGAAGGGAGAGGGATCTGTCACTGAGCCAATCCTGGTTTGTAAGCCACCACTGCAGTTGTCGAGCAGTGCCCTCCGAGATCTGGACGTCATCGGACAGATTCCCCTGATGCTGTGCCCACTGGAACTTCAGGTCCCACTGCAGAAACCACATATGCCACCTGGCATGATCAATCAGCAGGATGCAGGAGGCCTTGAGGCCCAGCAGCCTCAGGGTCATTCTGACCGAAACCCGGGACAGAGGCTGAAAGATTGGAATCATAGTTTGAATATTCCAGACTCATTGTTCGGGAGGATAGACCCGAAACTGCGTTGTGTCGAGAACCGCACCGATGAAAAGGAGCTTCGGAGAGGGAATCAGGTGCGACTTTGGCACATTGATGGAGAACCCCAGCATATGCAGGAGGTCGGCCGTAGTCTGGAGGTGGGAGACGACTGCCTGGGGCGAGCCCGCCTTCAACAGCCAGTCGTCGAGATAGGGGAAGACTGAAACCCCTGATCTGCGCAGATGAGCTGCGACCACAGCCATCACTTTCGTGAACACCCAAGGGGTGGTGGTAAGGCCAAAGGGGAGCACGGTAAACTGAAAGTGCTCATGGCCTACTGTGAACCGCAGGTAACGCCGGTGGGCCGGCAGGACGGGGATGTGAAAATAAGCGTCCTGCAAGTCCAACGCTATAATCCAGTCTTGCGTGTCGAGGGCAGGCAAGACTAGAGCAAGCATCAACATCTTGAACTTCTCCTTCTGGAGGAATCGATTGACGTCCCTGAGGTCCAGGAGGTCAGTCCTGACCGCCACCATAGGAAGCTCGAAGTTGAGATCCTTGGCCGCCCTACGCAACACCACAGCGTATGACGCTCCCTCCTCCGTGGCAACAGTAGGAGGAGAGAACATGCCAAGGTAGGGTGAAGTGTCAAGACCACTGGCAACACCCAGTTCCTCTCTCCCGTCCTGGTCTGCATCTAGCTGGTCAGTTAAAGGGTCACCGGACCCCTCCCAGTCCTCCTCATCTTCCTCTGGGTGTCACTGTTGTTGGAAAGGGACCCAAGGAGTGAACAGGGGCATGAGAACCCCACCCGGCGCCGGATCCGGTGTCGGGCGACACCGGTCCGACTCTATGTCCACATTGGGAAGGAGGCTGGGGTCAACGCCGGCCGGGGGGGGTCGGCCGGCATCGAGCACCATAATGGTCCCGTCGGAAGCCGCGTCGGTGGAGGTGTAATGAGGTCAATCGGCACTGATTCGGATCCAGGCCTGCATCCAAGGGGGACCTGCAGCGCCGGGGCCGGAGCCACCGGCAGAGAAGACCTAGGCCCCCCAGCCGATTCCGTGTGGCCCGAAGGCACGCCAACGGGGTCGGTCCACTCAAAGATGGCATGCATCACCTTGTAGAACGTACAATGCTGGGCGGGGGTCGCTCCGGGTCCCGGAAAGGGAGGGAAGTTCGGAGTTGATCCTTCAGGCTCCGCGCGCGGATTCACGGGAGTGGCACCACCCACGCGCCTCGTCGAGTCGGCCAACCGACAAGGAGGTGAAGAGTGACGATGCTTCTTCGACTTCTTCTTATGCTTTGACTTACCCGACCCAGAATGCGAAGACTTAGAGCCAGAGTGATGGTGGCTCCGAGACCGGTCCCTCGAACTCCCTTTCGACCGGGACCTTGAATGCCTCGGAGCCAACTGTTGTCATTCAAGCAGCTTTTGGGACCGCTCCCGCAAAACCTTCAGCGTCAACAACTAACATTCGGAGCACAACTTGGGGTCGTGGTCGCGCTCCAGGTAAAAGAGGCACACTCGGTGCGGATCCATCACAGATATCAATCGGGTACAGAAACCGCAGGCCTAAAAACCGGGCATCCCTCGTGCACCTGTTGGGAGTCAGAGACTCAAAACAAGACGTCGACAAAAGTCGAGAAAAACTTAGTCAAAAAAGGACTAAGGTATCGCTCTTCCCGGACCTGCGCTGGTTGGCGTGGAAAAAGAAAGAACTGACGTCAACTCGCGAGGGCGGTGTCTAGGTAGCTGCTGCGACGTCATCCCGGCGACCACGACGACGAACGCGGAGCTGACCGATGCCACCTCCCGACGCGCAGAGGTACTGCTGACGAAAAATATTTCCGGATCCAGTCTGACGCCTTGGGGTAATTCTAAGGTAAGGAATTTATAACTAACATGTTTCTTTCAGATTATGTCTTCTATTCGTTTCCTTTACTCCTAAATTGATTTCCTATGTTTTGGCCATTGTACCTGAGAGAGTTTTTGCAGATCTTTAATCTGCAGGTAAGTTCGAAGAGTTCTCCAAGTTCTGTTGTTACTTTTTTCGCTATTCGCCCTGCTTGTGATAGTACATTACTATTTTTTGCTGAAGCCTGTTTTATGTTACTTGTTATCCTTATTTCATCCGATTTGCTTTCTATAATGAAGTTCCCTAAAAAGGCTTCCCAACATTCAAGTGGTGTAAGTTCTTCATGCTTGTCTTGGATCAGATTTTATGCTTTATCCCTAATGCCGTTATTGTTTTTTCCAGATCATTTCAGTCATTTGTAAACTATGGGATACATTGTTCCAACTATTGGTGCTGGTGTTCCCATTAGACTTTTTACAATTTGTAGTTCTATTCTCTGAAAAAATGTTCATTTTCACGTCTTTGCTAGATTGAGTTTCATATTATATATCTAAAAACGGAGAGGAATGTATTTGTATAGCCTATTATCGTGTGTGCTTATCCTGAGTAGAGGGATGGGGCAAATGTATTATCAGTTTGACTTCTCCCAATCAGTATTCTTAAACCCAACCGGGCTACCTTAATTGCAGAGTTCACTCCTATCTTATCTGCTTGGGTTGGATGATGCTTCCCCTGTGGTTGGACATTACACATTTGGTCTTCGTTCAGTTGTTGTTCATCTTTCTGCGGGCAGTGGAGTATGTTCATTTTGAAATTCTGTGTGGTTGCAAGATGAATCGTACCTGGATGTTTTTGTAGTTCTACTACTAGAGCTAGTAATTTCTCAGCTACATTAGCTTTGAAGGCTGATTTGGTTGTATGTATGCAAAACGGAAATCCTCCTCATTTCCAACAAGGAGCAGAACCCCCAAATTGCAGAATGGCTAGAAGCTATTGATGCTCTCGACTGCAATCTCACCCTAGCCGATTCCGTAAAGTGGCTGGGAATAACTCTGGACCCAAAATTAGACATGACAAAACACATCAAGATCACCGCAAAGAGCACCTTCCTAAACCTAAAACTACTCAATAAAATAAAACCCTTCATCCCTCCCAACGACCTCAAGCAAGCCACTCAATCCCTAGTGCTGTCCATACTAGACTACGGGAACGCAACACTCACAGGTACAGCAAAGTCTCACCTTGCTCCCCACAGATCAACTCTGAATGTGGCAGCCAGAGTCAAGAAATACGAACACATCTCGCCTGCTCTCAGAGAACTAAAATAAAACAAAATGCGTGCCAATTTTAGAACTGCCTGACTCACGCACAAAGCCATGCACACTGGGAAACCTGCATACCTGGCTTCCAAACTCAAGAAGGCCAGACAGACAAGGAACCTTAGGAGTACGAACACTCTACTCCTTATTCCTCCGAAAACTTGCGAACAAAAACCCTATCTCGATCCTCAGGAAATGCGCCCAGAATATGGAACTCCATCCCAGTCCATATCAGGACTACCCCTTCCTTTCTAAAATTCAAAAGGCAGCTCAAAGACTTCTTCCTCAACCAATCTCTCCCAAATGGATAGCTACCGCCCAATATCAGAATCATGACTACTGCGACACACCACCACTTTATAACTAAGTCTCCTAACTCGCCCACACCCGACTCGTTCCTTGGTCCCCTCCCCGAACGGACTTCGTCACGAGTCAATGTATATACCATTGTTATATTGTGTGATTTCTCTGCTACTAATTTTGTAAAGCGCTCCAATACTTTCGATTTGTCACGAATCAATGCGTGTATTACTGCCATATTATGTAACTTCTTCGCTACTAAAGTTGTAAAGCGCTCCGATACCTTTGGGTCTGGCCGGCGCTATAGAAAACTCCTAAATAAATACATAAAATAAATAAATTTATCAGTGCAAGGGGGGTACCTTCCAATTTTCCATTATTACTACCAAAATTACCGGGTCTTCCCATTTAGGCTGGATCAATGTACTGATAGAAGTTACCAGCCCTCCCTTCGGGCGACCTTTCCATTTGGATTTTAGTGTGGGGTTAGTGTATTCTATGAAGATGAGAATTGGAATAGACTCTACTTACCATGTTTCTGGCAGAATAATTATATGGTGCCCCTTCCAGTAATTTACTACGTTCATACTATGCATTTTGTGTCCTTGACCTCTAATATTCCACGAGCACAACAGGAGCAGCATATCCATGTTGTTTTGGAAAGCTCTCCCCACTGCCTCATTTCAATACCTAGGTGTTGGTTGAAATGCTGCTGCAAGCCACCCCCAGTTCAGTTTATTTATGCTGTCCTCAATGTTGGATATGTTAGAGGCCCTTTGATGTCTTGAAATGTTTGCTATAATTGTTTTTGTTACAGCATTTCGTAACACTCAATAGACCGTCCTCTGCTTGGAGTATGATAATTTCTTTACAAATACTGGCCAGTCTTCCAATAAATATGGGTAACCTGGTACCTTATATCTGATTACCTGTATGCCCCATTGCTTGAATTTGTTACCCTCAGTCTGGATTTCTCTCGCCATCCTAGCTGGTCTGTGTTACTAGAGTTCTGCCGAAGTGTTTGTCTCTACGGTGCCTGTGGCGCTCAAGGAAATGTTCTTTGATATTTCCCTTGATTCCAACAATCTTAAGATGTTCCCATGGTTTAGGATATAGTGCGGGCCCTTTGCCTGATATTCAGGAATTAGAAGCATCTGCCTCCCTAACACATCCTCCTGCTGCTCTTCCATTGCCCGGTTGGCCTGCACTGTTTGTCTTTCCCATGTCTTCAGAGGCTTCCAGTTTCTTAGGATATTTTTACTCTTTTTAATGTCTTTTGGTGTTATGGGCTCTAATACATCGTTCTTAGGTTCACGGGGCATCCTGATCTTCATTCCTGACTCTTCCCTCATACAGCTCTGACAATGTCTCATTTCCCAAGATCGTTTGACTGCTCATTCCTTGCATAGACTTTGTAATTGTCACTGTGTGGATGTTTTCCGTTGCCGAAGACCTTTCTTCTATTGATACCTGGAAAATGGATAATCAAGTGCCTTGTTGTGTTTCCATTGTTGTACTGCCTCCTCAGTTTGTCCGACTCCATCTTGCCTTGTTTTTTTTTTCTTAAGTTCTTCTTTATTCAGGCTATCTCAGACAGGTCATGTTGGTTGGTGATCCTCTTTCAACCTGTACTGGGTATCATCCTCTTTGTCACTGTCTGTTTCCGGGTTTTCTCATTTTCTTTAAAATTGGAAACATTTTTACTGCTTGCTGTTTAGTTGCTGCATAGTTTGATTTCTTAAGCCTGGCTTTCTTTTGTCTCTTTCACTTTCTCTTTGTCAGGACCTTGGCAAAAGTCTCCCATAGAGGAATAAACTCCAAACTATCTTTTATGTTATTTAACTGTTTCATGTTCGGACTCCCTTCGCTTGGAGTTGCATTGCAATGAATTTCTGCTTGGATGGCCAGTTGGCTTATTCAATTTTTGTCTTTTGTAGAGAACTCATCTGTTATCTGTAGCGGGGTTGGGGGCGATTGCAGCTTTTCTGATTTTATGTCGGGTTTTGCTGTCCCTTTGGCAGTTTGCTGTAGTTGTAAGTCCTGCTGTTCGTTAGGGTCCAGTTCCATGTCCATGTCCTGCAGTATGTGTGGGTTGACAGGTCCCTTAGTAAGCTTCTGCAGTTGTAAAACATGGAATGTATCTGCGTCCTTCTGCATATCAAAACCTTTTGTGTGTCACCAGCTTCTTTCAAACGCTTGTATCCACAAGCATGGCATAATCTAGTTGAGACTGTTTTAAGTTTTGTTATCATACTTGATAACACTGCTGGTAAGTTAGCAATATTGTCAATTATTGATGAACACAGACAGTTTGCTTCCTGGAACTCCTGATGGAGCAAGGTCTCATAATAAAAGAGATTTGCTTGGATGCAATCCTCTCAAATAACGTATAACACTCTAATCAATCTGTTTGTAAATCACTAATATTGCATTACATACGTTATACTGTAATACTGAATCTAGGGGAAGCTTGGCTATGTGTATTACTAACCAGTAACCCGAGTGTCATTAAAATGGCAGCCAAAAATGCAGGATTCCTACTGCGCATGCGTCTACTGCATCTACGTAGTAGGATGTTTTTTATGCTTGGAGGGAAAACTTTGCAGCTGCGCAATAGCTTCTAAAATGGCCGCTTGAAACTCACATGTTAATGCGCATGCTTTGCTTAAACTAAACCTTATAAGTTCTACCAAATTGTTAATGCGAAAGAGATATATAAGCAAATGGGATTAGAGTAGTGACAAGTGGTATACAGTGAATTCATTTATTTTCTTATTCTAACATGCATTTGCGGACTTTATTATTAGTTCATATTTGGGCCTCGGATGGTGACTGAAATCCCTACCCCACCTGACCTATGCGCAAGCGCACTTAAACCTGCCCGGAACTATGATGACACAGTTGAAACTCAGCCAAGGTCGCACTGGCAAGAATCTCTAGGGAACTTAACACATCGACCCGGACAGAGGAAGAAAAGGCTATACAAAATATATACAATGTATTGATCATAATGTGAAATGCGGGTGGGAATAAAGCTTGGGAAACAATTAAGGGGCGGGAACATTGAACTATGAACCTAAAGTAAATTATTACATTTAGCATGGTGTGATGACCTCTTTCCCTTACCTTGCTCAATCAGAAGTAGGGGTTTTCAAGATATTGAAACATTTGGGGGTGGTACATGAACAAAGAATAGTATAACTGAGGTAGTTTAGTTAGATAGATGTCACAGACCCTACGCAGACTGAAGAACAAGAGACCCTGCTCGAGAGACCGAAATACTGATTGAAGAATCGAATCATCTAGAAGGGGATCGCGGAAGAAAAATCGAGGAGGCACATACAAGAGGGTATTCGCGGAAGAAAAATCGAGGAGAGTAGTGCGAGAGAGGGGTGCGACGCAGGCGTTGCACTTAGAAGAGGTCACCTTCCCGGTCCTGATCCTTTATCTCCCGACCTGTTCTGGAGAACTTCACCTGACTCCTAGGCCAGGGGTTTGGTCTTTACACCTTAGGTAAATATAATTCTGTGTAGTATGTCCTTGTACTGCTCTCTGTTTTCTCTTTCAGTTACGAGTGCTGCACTGACGTCACAGAGGGCCGCGCTGGGATTGGTTGGAACAGCGGGCGTGTGACTGATGCGAAGAATTGTAAAGGAGGGGTCAGAAGTAAGGAGTGATACTGACTTCACTGAGAGCCACGCTAGTATTGGCTAAAAGCATAGCGAAACAGAATCTGATGGGTGACAAGAATAAGACGTTGCGCTGGTATTGGTCAATTATTAAAGTAAAAGCGGACATTTGATTCGTTGAAATTAGAAGCCATAATAATAATTGATAGTGGGTTTTGCATGTGGAGATACAATCCTACTTTGATAGGGAATCGTCCAGACAGAAGGGACTTAGGATTTGCCCAAGAACAGTAACTAAAAGGAAGATCACACAAAATGTACGGAGAACAGAGAAAAATATCTTTTATGCAGAAAACTAAACATTATTTTAAAAAGGATAAACCCACTAAAACTAGAGAAGGGATTCTTATCCCTCCCCCGAAAACGCCCGCATCCTACATGATGATGGAGAGAGGCTATCATACCTGTGTATGGTTAGAAAATTGGATAGAATATACAAAAGATGATGGAATATTAGCTTTTCCAGAGTTTGGAACATTTAATGGAAGAATTTTACATAACTTACGGACTAGAATGAACGAATTAGAACCCAGACCTAGACTAACACAGTATGAGGCAATAAAAGAATGGGAGACTGAAGCATTTGAGCGCGATAGATTAAGAAGTGACAGAAACTTTAGCAAATTTTATCCCAAATTTCCACGAGAAACACGAGATAGGCAGATGAAACAGTGGAGACATGCCATGGTGGCTGAAGGATTATATCCTGTATTGATGGCTTAGGAACAGACAGGAGGTAAATGTACAAAGAAAACAAAACATTTAACAATGACAGGTTGGATGATTGTTTGGAAGATATTTTAATGTAAAATCCTCCGCCTTATTAAGAAAGACCTAATAGAACTACCCCGAGTTCCCCAATTATAGAAACACCTTTAGTTCCACAGGTTGTACATGAAAAAACAATGGAGAGGGTACTTCAAGAAAGAGAAAGGGAAGCGATAAATAAGAATAGGAGTGAATTAATACAGAAAATAACCCAGATAAGCATGCATCCTGAAGCTTTGACTATACCAGTGACTATAGGTCCCGTTGTCCCATTGTATGGGGATAAATCAAATTGTCATAAAACCCCCGTCATGACTACTCCCATCATTGAACCTTGAAAAGAAAAAATAATAATTGATGACCAAGCCAGTGAATGTGAGTCAGTGATTTCCTTAATGGACTTACCGATAAGAGGGCAAATATATGACACACCCAGAAGAGTCACACCAGGTTGCTCGAAAGTAGTACGAATAGAGACATCCACAGGAACGAAGAGTGCCACAATGGTAACCCTAGAAGGAATAGAAAGATGGGCAGAAGAAATAGAAAAAACAAACCGACCACCTAAAGTATTAGACATTTTCAAATTAAGAGTTGAATTAGAAGAAATGATAGCTGGAAATGTAGGACTAGATAGGTTAAACACCTATAGTGAGGAGGAATTATTGTTCATTTGCAGAAACATAACCCGAAACACGAAAATATTTCATGAAAAGTTGACAAATTTGGCCTCTGAAATGGGAATAGAGATAGGGAGATCCAAGGTGTTGCAGAAACCCTATAGTGTAGAATTTTCTGATAAAGATTTGGAAAACATGAATATGTCAGGAAGAAAATTGCCAATAAAGGAGTTGATGACAATATTGCAAAAGTGGGGAGATTTAGACAGATTGAAAATTAGATGGACAAAGAAAAAGGAAGAAGCACAGACAAGTCGATCGACATCTGAATAATTGAAGAAAGAAACAGAGAAAGCAGAAAGATTGTGCCCAATGAGGAGGTTCCAGGAGGGGGATATGTACATGTCCCATGGACCCGACAGGATATTTTATCATTTACTAATGATTTCCCTAAATCGAATGGTACAGGCAAGTTGAGAGGTTTGTGAAGGTTTCGAAGGTTTTGTTGAAAGATCTGGATGGTTTATTTGACATAGTGGTGCCTGCTGAATTGTTGGACAGAATGTAAAATTACAGTTGATTGGCCTAGTGATGAGTACCCGAGGGATGTAAAAACATAGCCCTGCCAGAAGAGGTTATGAAGAAATATAATCAAGTAATCACTTTCTTAAAAGGAAAAATGTCACCAAAAGAAACAGATTGGATAAAGATAGATAGAACAACTCAGGAAAAGGATGAGTCTGTACATGCCTACTATGAGCGTCTCTTACAGGTGTTCTAACAGTATGGTGGATTTGAAAGTATTTAGGGATAAGGACATAACTCATTTTGTGTACTGATTTGTGTCAGGGTTAAGGCAAGATATATCCCAAATGATTAAACAGCACGTGCTGTGCTGGCAAGCGAAACCCATAGATGAGATCCTCAAATATGCAAAATACTGCGGAGAGGAAATTGACAATAGACGAAAGAATTTAGAGGAGAAAGTGATGTGGGCCCAAGTGAAATTAGCAGAACAGCAAGAACTCCAGCTAAATAATCTGGCCTGAAATACGGGAAAGGGGCAAAGTCATGGTGAAAATAACGGGGGTAAACTAAAAGGGCGACTGAGCAGAGAAGAGGCAAAGAAAAAGTTTCCCTGTCAAGGGTGAGGATAATTGGGACATTGGAAAAACTAGTGTAAGAGTATACAGAATAATAATAGCCCAAATCAAAATTTAAATCCACAGACGCAGAAAGAGGTGATAATGAGTCAACTGCAGCAGGTTGTAAACCTACAGTCAATTGCCACCTGCCCCTATGCCAAATTTTGTGAGTCAAGCCAAGTACAGTGCAGACACCGGATTTCAAGAAGGAAGAGGTAAGAAAAATTTTGTAACATCGCAGTTTCTTTTGCAGGACTCTTATTTTGATGACAGCAACCTATGACGGTGCCTGAAGGGGGAGGAAGAGGAGTGTGTACTTGGCGCATCATTACCGGTAGATCAGTCAGGTCCATATATCAATGGTAAGGTAGAAGGAAATGACATTACCTTTTTGTTGGACACTGGTGCTACCCGTTCTACTGTGAGAACAGCAGACAAACCTACCTCTCTCGGAAGAAGCGATCCAAGCAGTGGGCGTTTCTAATAAACAAATTAGGACCCCTATTACAAAACCAATGGAGGTATGTATTGGCAAATTCAAAGAGATGCTTAAGTTTGTAGTGTGACTCCAGCCCTGTGAATTTATTAGGAAGGGATCTACTGTGCAAGATGAATTGCACCATATTTTGCACACCGGACGGTGTTGCAATTCAGACCCCTGAAGACGGAGTATACAAAATCATGCTAGCCAAACAAGCAACAGAAGTAGATGAACTGTTTTCCATAATGACCAAAGATGACTTATCAAATGAGGTCAATAAAACAGTAAATCCTGAAGAGTGGGATTTTACAGGAAAAGAAGTAGGATTAATGACAAATGTAGATCCTGTGAAGGTAACGGTGAAAGAAGGTGCAGTTTATCCAAATACTCGACAATATAAAATGGGTCCTGAAGTAAAAGCTGGCGTTGCAGCAGAAATTGATCGAATGGTCGAGCAAGGCATTTTAAAGGAAATAATGAGTAGTCCCTGTAATTCACCTATAATTGGCATTAAGAAACCTAATGGAAAATATAGGGTAGTTCAAGACTTGAGGAAGATAAACAAGATTGTGGTGCCATGTTGCCCAATAGTACCCAACCCGGCAGTGATTTTGTACCAGATATCATGGAATGCAGGATGGTTTACCGTAATTGATTTATGTCGTGCCTTTTTCTCCAGTCCATTGCTTCCTGATAGTCAGTTTTCATTTTCTTTCAAGTCCGAGGATCGTATTTATGTTTGGAATCGCGTTCCTCAAGGGTATACTGAAAGTCCTTCAATCTTTAATTAAATTTTGAAAAAGTGTCTTGAAACATTAGTGCTGCCTAGGGAGTCAGTCCTGGTACAGTATATTGATGATCTATTGATCGCATCAAAAATAAGAGATGACTGTGTTACTGATTCCATTGCTTTAATGAATCATCTAGCCGATGGTGGACATAAAGTGTCCCCAGAGAAATTACAATTTTGCAGAACAGTAGTTAAATAGTTGGGACATCAGATAGAAAGAGGACTAAGGAGAGTGACCTCTGAGAGAATAAAAATAATAAGACAAATGAAATTACCACAATCCCAAAAGGAAATAAGGATGTTCCTTGGTGTTGTAGGATATTGCAGACAATGGATTGTAGGGTTTTCTCTATTGGCAAAACCCCTGATACAAATGAGAAAGAAGCGAGTAAGAGACCCAATAGAGTGGGATGATCAAAGCATGGAAGCCTTTGTGAAATTACGAAATTGTTTGTGCGAAGCACCTGCTTTAGGTATGTCAGACTATTCGAAAGAATTTTCACTGTTCTGTTATGAGACAGAATTGTCTAATGCGACATCCTGTGGCATATTTTTCTGCTACCTTGGACTCTGTAGCATATGCATTGCCTGCTTGTCTAAAAGTTGTGGCCGCAACGTGCATGAGTCTGGAACAGAGCAAGTCCATTGTGATGGGGCACCCTGTAAAAGTGTACGTCCCTCATTCAGTTGTAATTCTTTTAACAAGAACTCGAACTCAAGATCTTACCCCTAGTAGAATGACAAAATATGAGAGAATTATACTAGGGGCTTATTTATTTATTTTATTTATTTATTTTGTCAATTTATAGGGCGCAACAGCTACCCAAGAAGAGTTTCCCGGCGCCTAGACACAGCTAGAAAGAGACAGAAACGGAGGGAGATTTTGAGGTGGCTGGAAACGTGACCATAGGCAGATGTACTGTTCTTAGCCCAGCTACCTTGTTACCAGATGCATACAATGAAGAAGGAAAAGATGAAGTTGAACACAAATGTCTTGACGTGACAGAACTCAGTACAAAACCTCGTCCAGACATACAGGAGGAGCCCTTGAAGAATGCTGAACATGAGCTCTTTGTAGAAGGCTCGGGTATGCGCCATGAGGAAGGAGGTTTGAGTGCTACTTATGCTGTGTGTACATTGGCTGGAATAGTCAAAGCATCCTATTTACCAGGAGTCAAGTCTGCACAAGTAGCCAAATTGATAGCTTTAATCAAAGCTTGCAAAAGTGGGAAAAATTGGAGAGTAACCATTTTCACTGATACCCAGTATGGTTACGGGGTTGTGCACGACTTTGGCCAGGTCTGGATGCAGAGAGACTTCCTGACTTCTTCAGGGTCTCCCATTAAAAACTGAATATTTGTGAAAGAATTGCTTGAGGCAATACAATTGCCAAAAGAGATGGCAGTGGTCAAATGTGCTGCACGTCTGTCAGGAAATGACCGTGTGACTGCAGGTAACCGATATGCTGACCAGGTTGCCCAACACTGCGCAAAATATAAAATAGCAGTCGACAAGCAAATTGAAAATTGTGGAATCAGCTGCCACTTATGCTACTCTCAGGTTTAGAAACATGGAAAGAAGTGAGAGAACTACAAGATGAAGTGGAAACAAGGGAAAGAGGAGTGGGAGAAAGCTGGTTGTCAGAGAAGGGCATCGGGTTTATCGGGTTTACTTAGATGGGGTTTCGGGTTTACTTAGATGGCAGACAAGTAATGCCACACTGTATGCTTGCACCAATGGCTAAGATGTATCATGGAGACACCCACATAGGCAAAGGTGCTATGATTAGACTTTTCAGACAAGATTGGTTAATGCAAAGTTCAGGAATGTTGCAGAGAATCTTTGCCAGAGATGCTTGACCTGTCAACAAATGAATCCAGGCAAGAAAACAATAGTCAGTATGGGGAGAATTGGAAAGGCGGAAGGTCCATTTGTAATACTTCAAATAGATTTCCTTCAGTTACCTGTTTGTCGAGGTTTGAAATATGTACTTGTCATAGTTTGTTTATTTTCAAAGTGGGTGGAAGCATATCCCACCAGAAGAAATGACAGCTTGACAGTGGCCAAACTCCTATTGAGAGAACTCATTCCTAGGTTTGGTTTTCCAGTAACTATTGAATCAGATAGAGGGTCTCATTTTAATAATGAAATAATTTGATTAATTTGTGAAGCATTTAAAATTGAGCAAAAGCTGCACTGCGCATACCGCCCAGAGGCTTCTGGAGTGGTAGAACAATTGAATGGCACAATTAAGTCAAGACTAGGAAATGTTTGTGCATCCACCCCACTGGAGTGGCCTGTTGCTTTACCTCTTGTTCTGATGGGACTCAGAAGTATTCCAGACAAAAATACCAGATTGAGTCCCCATGAAATACTCATGGGAAGAGCAATGCGGCAAGCATGTATACCAGGCCACAAGCTGTTGAATATAACTGATGATTTGGTACTAGAGTATTGCAAAGGGTTGGCTGACCAAGTGCGTTCTATCTCTCACCAGGTCGGAGAAGACGCAGTCGCCAGGCAGTTGAACCAAGCGCATGATCTGAACCCCGGTGACTGGGTAGTTGTAAAGAATCACACTTGAGAATTGCGCCTAGCACCAAGGTGGGAAAAACCACATCAGGTTATATTGGTTACAACAACAGCAGTAAAATGTGCAGGCTTGCTAATTGGGTTCATGCAAGCCATACCAAAAGAGAACCAGCACCTGACGACGAAGAACCTCAACTGACTCAAGCAGTTGGGGATGCTGAAGATTGTACAGATGAAGGATCCAGAATAACAGATCTTAAAGTAGCTGGCCAAGAACAACCAAGCATCAGTCAGGATGATTGGATCCCAATAGTAGACATACCTGAAGTAATAATAAGAACAAGAAGCCAAACCAGATTAGTTAGTCAGGAAAAGAGTGAGGACCAGATAGGAGCAGAAGAACGCGCTCAGGTAAGAGAAAAAACAGCTGTTAGGGAACCTGAGCAGGACCAGATAAGGGAAGAGCAATCTACTCAGACAGAAGAAATTGAAGTCACAGTCCCTGAGTCTGAGAAGGGACCGATAGGTCTTAGAGAACACGTTGAGGCAGAAGAAAATCAAGAAACAAAAAGATCTGAGCAGGACCAGTTAGGAAAAGAAGAACGTGTTCAGGAAGAAGAAGAAACACAAATTGAAATAAAAACTGAACAGGGTCAGACTAGGGAAGAAGAACGCATCCAGGCAGATGATACTAAAGCAATAAGCCCTGGACAAGGTCAGAGAGATTCTGAAGATGAGAATAACCAAGTTATGCCACAATTCAATGAAAACAAAAGAACACTTGAAGAAAGTGAATGTGCAGTGCAAGCTAAAAGAATCCGAAAAGGTGACAATTGGCCTCGTATTATCAAGAGACTGAAATACCACCTTAAAACAATAAATGAAGAACAAGACCAAGTAGACGAAGTATCCAGTCAATCTGGGCCCTCAACTGAAAACCCCAAACGAAGAAGCCCAAGATTGAAAAGACTGAATAATAAATTCAAAGGTCCTGATGTTATTCTTGAGGATTTCGAAAATTTGGAAATAAATGAAGAAAGTGATGAAGAATTAAATGCAGAACAAATTGACGAAGAAGTGAGACCAACTTGAAAGAAATTTTTGTTATTTTTCCCAAAGATTCTGTCGCAGATTGAAATACTAAATTGAAGAAGAGAAGTTTTCTTATTCAGAAAGAAAATGGCTGACAATAGAGCTGCTGGAAAACCGAAACAAAACTGTGTACAGAAATGTTGTAGAATATGTATAGGTAGCATATTTTTAGTACTTATAATCTGGTTAGTACTAACAGTAGCCATTCCCTATTTGATGGTTACAAATAAACAGAATAGCAATAATACACATGAAAGGGTAGTTAACATCAAAAGAGATAGAGTAGAATTAGAAGCACCAGATGAGTTAGATTTACATCACACTGTGAATAAAAATGACTCTGACTTAAATGATTTTGCAAATCTGTTAGTACAATATGTAGAGACAATGGAAGTTAGTGATTGTTATGTATGTATGAAATTATTAGCATCGGTAGCAGAAGGAGTAACATATCATCATTTACCATTAACATATGGTATTCCATGTAGTGTTTTAGCAAGCTTATTTTATAGAACAGGGAAACTACAATATTATTATTTTAATGTAGATGTGATTTTTTCCGAGGCTCCTATGCGAAAGAGTATGAACCCTGTCCTTAGTCCCAGAGACTCACAATTCAGGGGTGAATATTTTCTAACTATGAAAACAATAGATATAGCTGAAGCACACAAGCACAATTTAACCTGTAAATTACATGAAGAAGAAAATATATTTTTGAATTTAGTCGAGCAAAGGAGACAGGATTTCCAAAGAAGAGCTTCAGGACCCAAACCTCAGATACCTAAATGGGCTGAGAGTGAAGTGCTTTATTCAACTGGCAAGACTCATGCTGCAATGTCCTTGGACTTTGAGAAGAAAGGGAAAATCTGTCTTCATAGGTTAAAAACAGAATATAACAATGCATTTATTGGTTCCAGTCAATGTGAATATAATTTCTTAGTAATTGGGGAATGGGGACTAAAAGGAGGAACAGATCCAGTATTTCCTGGAATCTATTATGTACATGGCAATAAAGCCTATTTTAGGCTGCCCGACCACTGGTATGGGAGTTGCTATTTTGGAATAGTATTCCCAAAAGTATACCATGTAAAACGAATCAATGGAAGCAATGAAGACAATAACGGACTAATACGTAGTAAAAGAGCTAGTTTTTCAGAAATAGTAGGTGACATATTTAGTGCATTGATACCTTCAGTAGGAGTTCTTCTAAATTTACGAAAAATTTGTCAATTGTCTACAGTAGTTGATCGGTTGTCTAATGATACTGCTTGAGGATTCTTGATGACCAACAGAGAATTGGTTGCGGTCAGATCTATGGTTATGCAGAACAGACTTGCTCTTGATATATTATTGGCAAAAGAGGGCGGAGTCTGTAAAATGTTGAAAGCGCAACATTGCTGCACTTACATTCCTGATAAAGTGTTGAAATTGGAGGAGATATTAAAAATATTACGAAATTAGAAGAAGATTTAAAACCACTGGAAGTTGACAGTGTATGGAAGAAATTAACAAATAGTATTTCTACCATAGGTAGTTGGTTTTCTAACATAGGTAAAGGTATTTTAGGTCAATTAATAATGCCAATAATGGGAATAACAGTATTAGTTTTAGCAATGATGTTTTGGCACAAATGTTGCAGGAAAAGAAACAAGTATGAAGTGAACGAACAGGGAAAGAAAAGAAAATACAAAGAAATACAGCTGAAAGAAATAAAGGGAGATTTTAACAAAAGAATGAGGGGTTTACAGCATAAAAGGGAAAAAGAAAGAAATGAAAGAGTTGAAGAAGAAATTGAGATAGAAAAGTGTTAAGTTGGCATCTGATTTAGTAGTGGAAATTAGTGATGGCATAAAATGCCAACAGAGAGGGGATTGATGGAGCAAGGTCTCATAATAGAAGAGACTTGCTTGGATGCAATCCTCTCAAATAACGTACAACACTGTAATCAATCTGTTTGTAAAATTCTAATATTGCATTACACATGTTATACTAAATCTACGGGAAGCTTGCCTATGTGTATTACTAACCAGTAACCCGAGTGTCATTAAAATAGCCGCCAAAAACACGGAATTCCTACTGCGCATGCGTCTACTGCATCTACGTAGTATGACGTTTTCTATGCTTGGAGGGAAAACTTTGCAGCTGCGCAATAGCTTCTAAAATGGCCGCTTGAAACTCACATGTTAATGCGCATGATTTGCTTAACCTAAACCTTATAAGTTCTACTAAATTGCTAATGCGAAAGAGATTTATAAGTAAATGGGATTAGAGTAGTGATAAGTGGTATACAGTGAATTCATTTATTTTCGTATTCTAACATGTCTTTTTCTGACTTTATTATTAGTTCATATTTGGGCCTCGGAGGGTGACTGAAATCCCTACCCTACCTGACCTATGCGCAAGCGCACTCAAACCTGTTCGGAACTATGATGACACCGTTCAAACTCAGCCAAGGTCGCACTGTCAAGAATCTCTAGGGAACTTAACCCATCGACCCGGACAGAGGAAGAAAAGGCTATGCAAAATATATACAATGTATTGATCATAATGTGAAATACGGGTGGGAATAAAGCTTGGGAAACATTTAAGGGGCGGGAACATTGAACTATGAACCTAAAGTAAATTATTACATTTAGCATGGTGTGATGACCTCTTCCCCTTGCCTTGCTCAATCAGAAGTAGGGGTTTTCACGATATTGAAACATTCGGGGATGGTACATGAACAAAGAATAGTATAACTGAGGTAGTTTAGTTAGATAGATGTCACAGACCCTACGCAGACTGCAGATGCCAGAGACCCTGCTCGAGAGACCGAAATACTGATTGAAGAATCGAATCATCTAGAAGGGGATCGCGGAAGAAAAATCGAGGAGGCACATAGAAGAGGGTATTCGCGGAAGAAAAATCGAGGAGAGTAGTGCGAGAGAGGGGTGCGACCAAGGCGTTGCACTTAGAAGAGGTCACCTTCCCCGTCCTGATCCTTTATCTCCCGACCTGTTCTGGAGAACTTCACCTGACTCCTAGGCCAGGGGTTTGGTCTTTACACCTTAGGTAAATATAATTCTGTGTAGTATGTCCTTGTACTGCTCTCTCTTTCTTCAGGTACTGTCATCATGATAATTTAAATTGAGAATTATATTGAACCTGATTTAATTTCTTCCTGAAGGAAAACAGTGTATAACATGTATTTGATCTTTGACTCACAAAATTATTAAGATAAAACTTGTAAAACTCTTTGAGTCTGTGGTTATTTGGAGAATAAAACTTTAATGTCATTTCTACTTAATATAACTTAGCAACTAGATTCATTGACCAGAGGAAATTTATTATCAAGGAGATCGAGTTGGTAAGAATTTGGTAAAGGTAAACAATCTCGGAGGTAAATCAAAATTGACCCTGGCGGTACTACTGTCTTATTGTATGAATGTTTATGGACCCAGGTGAGTATATGTTGTGTGAATAACACACGCTGGTAATTCGCTGGATCACTCCCTGCTTCCCTGTACTTTATTTTTACCATATTATTGAGGTCACCCAGTTTGCTGTCTATCCCCGATACAAATATTGCTAGCGTATTTAGAAGATCTACTTGCAAGTCTGTCTTTTTTTAACGATAGGTGAGGGAATCCTCCGTTGAATGAAAACGATTTAATAGAACTGCCCATGTATCTGGTTTACTAGTCTCCTTATTGATCACTTTGTCCTATCCTGGTCATATGTGTACCTTCTAGTTGTGTACAGCCTATCTTCTACAATGGAAGTTGTAGTGTTCAGGGATTTGTCTGTGCTTCCCTTATCCTGATTGAGCCCAGTCTTCCTTCCTGAACTCACCGGACTCCCATTCGGTGTTACATCTGTGTTAGGATGCTGCCCCTGTTCCTCAAACAGCCTTCCTGTGGGTATTTGTTGTTCCCTTTCATTGTGACTTCCCATTCGGTCAATTGTGTTTTTCTGCCTGTCCCCTTCAATTTGCCAAGAGCTGTTAGGCAGCTCGTCTCCTAGAATGATGACCTCCATGGCCTTGTAAAGTTCCACTGTGTTTTCTGATCGATGTACTATGTGTTGTTCGTCTCCTCGATCTATGCCCTGATTTTTCTTCCATGGACAATGACAAATATTCTGCTTCAGTGTTACTGGACTCATAATACAGTGGGGTTGAAATGTTTTGTGGGCATAGCTGCCGAGCTCCAATTATGTTGTTTTTGCTGTCGTTAGGTAACTGTGTACGTGTCTTCGAAGTGTTGTAGCTTCCATTTTTCTTTGAAGTTTTTTAATGTTACTTTGAATCGAGGTCATTGGTGATAACCACGCTCTATCCTTTGCCTGTTGAGACAGTAATGAAAAGGATAGATCCATATCCATATTAAAACTGGATTTTTGTGCGATCTTTGTTTGTTCTCTAAACATTTGAAACAGTGGAGACCTTGATGTAGGTTCTACAAATGAGAAATAACAAGAACAAAACTGTTTTGTTGCCTGTGGTGATGTTTGCTGATACTAAAACCAAAGAAAACATAAAAAAAAAAAAGAAAAAGAACAAAATCAATTCAAAAGTCAGTCGGTGCATCAAACAATGGCAACAACATAACCGAACATAGAGAGAGCTCTTTCACCGCATCATTTAGATACGTCTTAATGTTTGGTTGGTAGACTGCGTATTGTCTCTTGCAGATATGTCAGTATTGTAAGTAGGGATGCCACCACTAAGAGAGGAAAATACCGGCCATTTATTCCCGTTTTAAGATTCCGCAAAGACCTGGTCTTGATACTTAAATACAACTGTACATAAAATCGTCTGTTTTATTTTTTAACGTGGCCAATATATTGTTGTTTACTTCAGTTATCAGCCAGGGACCATCAAGGCCGCTCTAGAACACATTTTTAAGTGCTTTCTACTTAAATTTACTCTTTAAGCATTCTCTAATAAGGGGAAAAATATGTAGGTTTTAGAGGATTTTCCTAATTTTTGTACTGGTTGTGACATTAAAATACTGGTTATGTCGGTAAAAACCAGCCAGGTGACAACCCTAGTTGTAGGTCATAACTTGCTTCTCAGATTATCCCAATTGTAAGTTGTGTGTGCATGAAGATGCTTATTTACATGATGAGTGCGGGACCTCAGGGGACGGGTCTCACCTAGTTCTATGGATTCCCGGGTGCTCCCTAGGGTTTAGTCATAGTCAGTGCTGCTGTCTCTTCTTAAATAAAAATACCATTACATTTTTCTAGGGCGATTGGTTGCAGAGAAGGTATCTTACCCATTTCTACAACTGATTGGGCATTGCTCAGTGTACCTTCGAGTTCTGTGTGTTTTGCACCATTTTCTGAGATTAGCTGTCCACTTTCAAATTCTACATGTGACCTGCACCAGTACCCCATAAAACAATATTTGAGTGGTTATTCTAATGGTTGCATTGTACTTGGTTTGATCCCTAATACTTGCTTGAGTAACTTCCTTACTGTGTTTTATAAAACACTTGTACTGTTGTTTTTGATATATCACTTTGAAAGATAATTCACCTTGTTCTATCTACAGCAGCAGTACTTAGCCCAAGGTCCGCAAATCCCACTTAGGGGGCCTGCAACTGTTTGGAAAATCAAATAATATTAGCAGATTATCAAAATACTTTTCTGATAGATAATTCTACCTGCAGAATCCTCACCTGTAGAATAATCCGAGGTGTCAGACTGGATAAGGAAACTTCAAAGCTCTAATATCGTCGATAGGGGGAACTGTCTTTGTATACCCCTCGGAAGTGGCATCAGATGACTTAACCAAAGCCACATAGTGTCCTCCCTGGTGTAACGACGTCAGTTCTCTTTTTACGAGCCTTTGACGCGGGTCCCGAGCAAGCACGCTCTGACGAGTTTTTCTCAAAGACGAAAAATGTAATTGTGTCAGTACCATGTTTCAACCAAAGAATTCAGGGTTTAACAATGTAAGGAATATAAGGGAAAGATGTTCATTACAGTGCGCCATTTTATCTGCCTCTGGAGCTTTGGGTCACACCATGACTCTCGAAATTGCGACTTCTGCCAAAGCATGCACCCAAAAGCCATTGAAAAGTGGGAGGCAAAATCATCAGGGAGAGGGTCACTCTCTTCCTCCTGTCCCTCATCAGTGGCCATGAGCAAGCTCACATCAGCCCTGTCAAAATAAAGCTTCAGGCGGTTCACATGAAGCACCCTGCGGGGGCTTCCTTAAGTGCATAGGCCCACCAAGTAGGTGAACTCACCTTTCTTTTCCACAATTGTACAGGGGACATTCAACTTATCTTGGAGTGTTCTTGGGTCTAAAGGTTCCAACACCCACACCTTCTGCCCTGACTGGTAAACCGTCAGAACAGTCTTTTTGGACATAACTTCTGTAGTTCTTGGCTTGCCTTCTTCATGTACTCAGCCATGCATGAGCATAGACCTAGTAAATAGTCTACAATGTCCTGTTTGGGAGGTTTGAGAGGCTGCTCTCATGCCTCCTTCACCAAATAAAGTGGACCACTAACAACACGTCCAAACAGAAGTTCAAATGGACTGTAACCCACTCCTTTCTGTGGAACCTCTCTGTAGGGAAAAGAAGGCAAGGTAATATGAATCTCATCTCCTACTGAACTTGTCAGACAGTCCCATAATCAAACATTTAAGGGTTATGTTGAATCAATCATCTAACCCACTGCTCAGTGGATGGTAGGGTGTGGTAAATTTATAAGTTACACCACACTCTTTCCACGTAGCCTTCAGGTAGCCAGACATGAACTTTGTACCTCTATCTGACACCACCTCCTTAGGAAACCCCACTCTGGAAAAGAGGGACTTAACCACTGCAGGAGCTGTAGTAGTCCTAAGGGGAATAGCTTCTGGGTATCTGGTGGCATGGTCTACCACCACCAGTATGTATATACTCCCAGAGGCTGTTGTAGGGTCTAGGGGACCAACAATGTTAATCCCCACCCGCTCAAAGGGTGCCCTCACCACAGGTTGTGGGATTAGGGGCCTTTGTAGTACCACCTGACTTGCCACTGGCTTAGCAGGTGACACAAGAGTGACCAAATTCCTTAGTGTCTTCAGACATGTGGGCCCAGTAAAAGTGTGGGACAAGCATGTCCCTAGTTTTGTTTTGTCCAAGATGTCCTGCAAGGGGTATGTCATGTGCCAGGGTTAAACGGAATTCCTTAAACTTAAATGTCTGAGGAACAACCAACCTCCCGGTACCAAGAAGCTTGGGGTCTCTAGCCTCAGAATAAAGGAGTCCATCTTCCCAGTAAATTCTATGGGATCCACTACCTCTTCTGCCTACCTTCTGCAGCCTTCAGGCGAGGGGCTGGCTTTCTGTTCTAGACTCAGTTCCTCCCTGGAGGGGTTCCCTTGCTCCCAGAAGCTCGACCGTGTCAGGCCCAAGCTCCTCTGGAGCAGTTCACTCACCAGGGGCAAGGTCATCTCCCTGAGAAGACTGATCCTCACTTGCAGTCTGGGTATAGAATAATTTACTACCCTTCCTACCTCTCTTGTTTGAATTTGCCTGGGCCATTATCCCAAGGTCCAGTGCTTCTTGTTGTCCCTGTTTCTTGGCCTGTGATTTTGTAACAAAAACATTCTCAGGGAGACCCGGCATGGCTATGTAACTCCACTTCAGCCCAGGTGGAAGTTTCCAAATCCTTGCCCATAAGACACTCTACAGGAATAGATGATGATACCACAACTTGTTTAGGGCCAGTAACCCCCCCAGCTGAAATTAACCACTGCCATGGGGTGGTACTTAGCAATGTTATCTGTGTTGGTCACTTGGTAGGTTTGCCTAAGTAGAATTTGCTTAGGAGACACCAGTTTCCCAGCCACCATGGTGACACTGGCACCTGTGTCCCACTAAATGTCTGCCTCAATACCAATAATGAGGAGCTGTTGCCTGTATTTCCTCATACTGGGAGGCCAGGCAGCCAAAGTGGCAAGGTCAATGCTACCCTCAGATACTAAGACAGCCTCAGTGACTTCTCTGAAAAATCCAGAGTTTACTGTAGTCCCCAAGATGAACCCAGCAACACCCTTGGAAGTATTACTGCTATTAGTGCTACTGCTGCGGGAAGTAGTAGCAGTATTGGTGCTTTTCATAAGACATATAGGATCAAATGACTTATGGATATTTTTTTTTTATAATTAAAGCACCAAGGTTTCTTATTGGAGGAAGAGGAGGATTTGGATTCACTCTCAGAGGAAGATGTTTGAAGACCTGAAGACTTTCTTTTTGTCTTTAGGTTTCTCTTCATCCTTCTCTTGGGACTTAGAATCATTATTTTTCTTCTGGTCACCCCCACTATGAGACTACTTGCTCATCCTGGTGTAGACCCATTTGTCTGCCTTCTTTGCCAACTCTTGGGGAGAGGTCAGCTTAGAATCACCAGGTATTGGTGCAAAGTTTCAGAATTATAGTTATTAAGGATGTGCTCTCTGATTCTCAAGTTGTACAGCCCTTCATAGTCATGTACTTTACTACCATTTAACCAGCCTTCCAGAGCCTTAACTGCACAGTCTACAAAATCATCACAGTCTTGTCAGGACTCTTTCTGAGTTTCCCTAAACTTAATCCTAGATTCTTCAGCAGTAAGCCCAAACCTATCAATGAGTGCCTATATAAAAACCTGATAGTTGTCTGCATCCTTTTCCAAAACTGTAAAAGGTTTATCTCTTCCTTTGTCTACAAAGCAGAGCCCCAGGATAGTTTCCCACTGCTTCTGGGGGGCCTTCTGTACATTTATAGGCACTCTCTAAAGCTGTAACCCACTTGTTAATATCATCCCCTGCTGTGTACGTAGGGACTATCCTGTTGAGATTCCTGGAATCAAAGTGTTCCTCCCTGACTCTGGAGTCTCTATTGCTGCCACCATAGGGCTCTAACCCCAAACTGTTCCTTTCTCTCTCCACCTCTAGGGCTTTCCTTTCAAGAACCAGCTGCTTCCTCATCAACTTTTTGCTTTCTCAAGTTCGAACAAGCTGTACCCTTTATCTTAAGCTTCACTCTTTGCCCTAGAGTGAGTGCTGAGAAGAGTGAGGATTACCTGTTCCTCCTTGTAATCCTTAATACTAACTCAGGGGAGAAAAAGTGGGCCTACTGTTGTGACCCCCCTCTGTACTACCAGTACTTTCCTCTTCAGGCCTAGGAATGTCCATGTGGTTCACTTCAGAATCCTCATTTCTTTGTCCAGAGGCAGGGTCAGAAGTGTTAAGCACCTCTTGCCCTTCTTCTGTACGGCCATCCCCCATCAAAGCCTTCCTTCTCAAGTGGCCTCCCAGGATTCTGGAGTTCATCTTGGAGAAGTAATTCTATGAGGAAAGACCTAGTGGGGTTACTACCTGTCTTCAGTTTCCTAGCCTTACACAGGGTCCTATGTTCCTGGAACCTAAGGGCACAGTACCCAGACACCTGAGTCTGACTAGATTCACCATTAGAAGACATTGTACTAGTGTAGTGTAGTGTATCTACCTTACCCTAGTATTGTAAACTCCCAGGGATTTAGAGAAAGGGCTGTGTTAAACCCTTGACACCTAATCCAAAAGCTTAGCAAAAAAATTATATTCTGTTACAAGTATAGTGTATACCTGAGGCAGAAGTGGTTTCCTGTGGAAACCTCACTTATGACTGTGGTGAAGCAATACAAGTCTTTATCCCAACTGCTGCACCACCAATGTAGGAGGCTGGCTCAGTATATGGTGTACTCCTATTGGTAATGGACCCTGTTCTGAGTCCAGGCAATCCTTAGTGATAGTGTAAGAGGTCCTTGATAAGCAAAGCTCTCAAGGGGTAGCTGGGGTGGGCAGCTAAGGCTTATCTAGGAAGTTGTAAAGAGGGTGCATTTACCATACTAGTCAGTCAGTGAGAATCATATAGGTAAGAACCACACCAGTGTTAGAAAAATATAGTAGTATTTATTACACAGCAACACTAAACTACCTTGGTTTATCTCCTACCCGGAGATATGCATACACAATAATAATATCAGTATATCAGGTAAGCAAAACACATACAAACACATGGGCACCTATTGGAAGGGGGGGGGAGCCATATACTAAGAAAGTGGAATGCGAAAGAGGTACCTAGACTACCACCAAAGGATCTGTAGGGCAGGGGAAGCACAAAACCACCCTGGGTAAGTAACTAGGAGTCCCCTGGTGTCCGGGTACAGATGTGATACCCCAGGGCAGAGTCCACAGAACAACATGAGGAAGTTGCGGTTAGGGTGTTGGGCGTTTCAGGACCCTTCCCAGAGAACCCAGAGGAAACCCTTTGGAACCAGGGAGATTGGAGAGCACCCCCACCAGTGGATACCCTGAGAAGCAGGATACCTACACCAGGGAGCCCGGATATATAGGTGTGAAGAAGTGTTGGAACCGCCTGTTGAAGTCAATGGGGATCATCGGATGTCCCGCTGCTAAAGTGACCCATGAACCATGTCGGCTGAACCCAAACATGGACTCTGGACAAGGAGTACCTGAGGAGAGAGGAGACAAGAGTGCAAACTACACAGTCGTCCAGGAGGTGTGGGAGCACAATGCCCACCCTTCTCGAGGGTACTTCACAGCAGGAGGTGGTCTTTGAGTTGCAGCTGTGCAGCCCAGGTGAGAATATAGAACACAGGAGCCTCCCACGAGCTGTCCCATGATGTTCAAAGAAATGCAGGATGGTCAGTGAATAGCAGGAGCACCAAAAAACCGTGGCAAATGCAGCAGACGTTGCAGAAAGAGTTGCAAAAAGGTGGACCAGCACGGTCCAGGGAACTCACCCAGCACAGGTAAGGTGGAGACCCCAGAAGGACCCTCTGGCATCAGGCAAAGGGCATCGCAGGGAGGCCTCAGCAGCACAGCAAAGATGGAGGCCCACGTCACAGGAGATGCAAGGAGAACGTCGCTTTTGCAGAAGGGTGATGCTTGAGGCTGAGGCTTCTTAGAGCTCGAGGTTCTTCGGATTGGACAGTCAAAAAGCCTTGGCAATAGCAGACAGACACAGCGAACAGGGACTGAGTTCCAGCAGCTCCACAAGGGATTGCAGTCTTACTAGGTGCATAGAAGACAGGTTAGGCCTCAGGAGAACCACCAATCCACCACCTGTGCTGTAGAGCCTTGAAGAGTCCATAGGACAATAGGATCCACAGACCAGCCGTCAACACTGAGGAGCCTGCGATTGCAGGGGAGCGACTCCTTCACTTCAAGGGAGAGTCCTTCCAGATATACTTGATGCACATAGAGTCCTTGTGACTCTGGAGGATGCACGCCACGGATGTTGCAGGATGGGTCCAAAGCACAGAGACGAAGTTGCAGTAGGAGACTTTCTACCAGGAGCAGTCTTGTCTTTGGGTCCGGCCCAACCCAACAGCAGAGTCCAGTGACCAGGAGGAGAAGATTCTTTTGGAGGAAACTGAGGATGAGACTTGCAGCGGAATCCTTGTTCAGACAAATCTTGGGTCCCACCCTCAGAGGAGCCCTTAAGTAACCTGGGAAGGGGGCTGGACAGCTTATGTGGTGACCCACCTATGAGGGGGGTCAGGGACACTACTCTGATGGTCTGACTAGTCAGATGCTCCCAGGGGCTTCTGCATACCTTGGATTCAAGACAGCAGAATCAAGCGGCGACCTGGTGGAGCTTTGGGCACCTTCCTAGGGGAGGTGCTGGACAAGGGTGTGGTCACTCCCCTGTCCTTTGTGTAGTTTCGCGCCAGAGCGGGAGCCAAGGGCAAAAAACAGTTTATGCCAGGAGGGCACCAAATGTGCCCTTCAAAGCAGTCTGGTGGCACTCTGAAGCACCCCCACTCAAGCCCAGAGACACCTATTTCTAAAGGAGAGGTGGTAACATCTTATCTCTACTGGAAATCCTTTGTTCTACCTTCCACTGCCTGAGTTAGACTCATCAGCAGGATGGCCGAACAGTGTCTGGGGTCGTGGCAGCACTGGCTTTCAAGCATGCCCTGCTAGGCTACACACGTAGACATGGGGGGACCCTCTTAGGAGCCCGCCCCCCAAGTACAGGGTACGGTGCAACTAACACGCATATCGGTGTAGTTGAATGATTCCAACATGTTTGATACCAAACATGACCAGGTTCGGTGAAGCCATTATGTAGTTGAACATCTCGAGTTTGCCAGTGCCCAATACATACCTTAAAATGGCTTCCCTGCACTTACAAAGCTCATAGAATGGAGTCCGGGGTTTGTAGGGGAGTCTTTGCTCATGCAGGGGAACCCTCAAACTTAGTACCATGCACCCCGCCTGTGGGGTGAAGGACCTACCTTACTGGTGACTTATAAGTTTTAAGTGCAGTGACAGGGATATAAGGTAAGCCTCATATCTGAAGTGAAAAGGTGCAGGCACCATTTCACGCAGGCTGCAATGGCAGACCTGCAGACCCAGATTGCACAGGTTTGCATGGGTGGCACAATGCATGCTGCAGCCGATGGGAGACCTCTGGTGTACCAATGCCCTTGGTAACTTAGTATCATATACTAGGGACTTACAGGGGTACACCGGTATGCAAACTGTGGGATGTACAAAGTACTTACCAGTCAATTTAGAGGAGAGAGCACGGATCCCAGTGTACTACACTCAAAACACACTGACACCAGGCAAAAAGTGGGGGTACCCATGTCAGAAAGATACTACTTTCCTACAAACGTGTGATCTGGTTGTGAGAGAGAGTCCCTTGATGCTGCGCCCACAGGAACTTCAGGTCCCACTGCAGAGCCCGCATATGCTATCTGGTATGTGTCATTAGAAGGATGCAGGTGGCCATGAGGCCCAGCAGCCTCAGATTCAGTCTCACCGAAATCCAGAATAGAGGCTGAAACATCAGTATCATAGCCTGAATATCCTGGACTCTCTGCTCAGGAGGATAGGCCTGGAACTGCAGTGCCCAGAACAGCTGTGATGAAAGGGAGCATCTGAGAGGGAGTCAGGTGTGACTTTGGCACGTTGATAGTGAACCCCAGCGAAAGCAGAAGATTCGCCATAGTCTGGAGGTTGGAGACGACAGTTTGGGGTGAGCTCGTTTTCAAAAGCCAGTCGTTGAGATAGGGAACGACTGCCACCCCTGATCTGCGAAGATGAGCTGCGACCACTGTCATCACCTTGGTGAATACCCGAGGAGCACTGGTAAGGCCATAGGGGAACACTGTGAACTGAAACTGCTCGTGGCCTACAATGAACCACAGGTAACGCTGATGGGCAGGCAGGACGGGAATGTGAAAATAGGCGGCTAACGCTACCATCCAGTCCCAGGGGTCTAGGGCAAACAGAACCCGAGCCACAGTGAGCATTTTAAACTTTTCCTTTTTGAGGAAGGGTGGTCACTGAGAGGTCCAAGGACTTGGCTGTAGCCCGGGAGCCACTAAAGTGATTGAGGGCCATGCCTGCCTGGTCTTCGAAGGGACGGGTGGCATTAACAGGTGTGTCCATAAGGAAAGCCTGGGGCTCCCCAGAGAAGCAAGAAGTTCTTAGCTAAGCGTGGCGTCGAACAGCCACCGTCGATGATATCGCTCTGTCCAGTGAGTCAGTAGTGTCAAGCCCAAAATGAATGGTGAACTTTGCCCCATTTCTCCCATTTGATGCTGCTTGGGAAAGAATGGCCCGGACCTCCTCTGGGACCTGGAGCAGCACTCCCACAGCCGTTTCCCACAAAGAGTTGGCGTACCGGCTTAAAAGGCATGCAGTGTTCTCCGACCGCAATGCAAGCCTGGCAGAAGGAAATTGGGTCACCCGGTGCAGGGCGATGGCGGTGGGCAATTGCCCTATTCACAGGAGCCCCTGGGCTGGGCTTGGGTCAGGTTCCCGGAAGGACATCAGTCAAGGCCTCGTTAAAAGGCAGGAGGGGTTCTGAGGCACCTGGCAGCAGGACGTCTGTCAAGATGTTCATCTTGACTTCCACCGAAGGGAGCTGAAGGTCTCGGACCTCAGCTGCCTTTCTCACCACCATAGCATATGAAGCTCCCTCCTCTATAGCCACTGTATTGGGAGAAAGCAGGCCAGAATCTGGAGAGGTATCCAGTCCAATGGCCTCAGCCAATTCCACATATCAGTCCATTTCATGCACAGGCTGGTCTTATAAAGGGTCCAGCAACCCCTCCCAATCTTCCTCCATTCCGAGCCCTTCAAAATAAGGGTAAGGAACCGACCTAGGACCTAAGGGTGCAGTCAGCTCCGGAATAGACGTCGGTAGACGCCAGTCTGGTTCCAGTTCGTCGAGGACAAAAATGGGGCTGGCGGCATCGGGAGTCTCTGCACAGGGGCCGGTGCTGGGGAAGGGCGCAGTGGTGCGACCCTCGTCTGTCCGGATCCACCACCGGATCCATTTGAGGTAACAGCGTGGGGGCCGGAGCCGCCGGCGTGGAACTTGTTGGAGCCTCCTCTGAGCCTTCAAGGCCCGAAGGTGCACCAGGAGGGTCAGGTCGTCCAAATATGAGCCACATGGCATCATAGAATTTTTTAAGCTAGGCAAGGGGCCGCTCCTGCTTTTGGAAAGGCAGGGAAGCGTAGAGGCGACCCGGGCACAGATTCCGCAGAATGAGGCCTACAGAGTCGAGACTCGTCCATTACGTCGGACAGGGAGAAGTTGAAGCACACTTCGACTTCTTGTGTTTCTTATCTGAACGAACCGGCAACGGGAGGACAAGGACTTCGGACTCCCGGAGCGGTGCCCGGACCTTCCTCTCAACTGGGACCAAGAACGAGACCTCCGGGGCGAACGGCGTGAAGCTGAGAGCCGGGCCACGAGCAGCTTTAGGTACCGCTCCCTTAAAGCCTTCGGAGCCATGGCCCAGCAGTCGGAGCACGACATTGAGTCGTGGTCGCGCTCCAGGCACCAGAGAAAAATTAAGTGTGGATCCGTCACCGACATGGCACGATGGCAGGCGCTGCACGGATTGAATCCAGAAGGCTTTTTGGCACTGTGGAAAAACCTACACATCAAAAATTGTTGACAAAATGTTTAAAAAAAGCCTGTCAAAAAGTGGCAGAGGGTAGCTCTCTTCACCGATCTGCACTAGCTGGAGCGGAAAGAAAAGAACTGTTATTATGGAGCAAAGGTGGCACCTCTATGGGTGATTCAACGTCATGCGGAGCTGACTGACGCCACCTACCGGTGCATAAGTGTTCTGGATCCTGCCTGATGCCTGGGAAATTCTAAGGAAAGAAATCTGCAGCTACATGTCACTATCAGATATTCAGTGTGTTCACAGCTCAGCATCAAGGCAAAGAGGGGTATTTTTGGGCAAGTTATATTTTTGTCAAGTCTGGAACAGCTGCTATCACCAAAACTGGAGTCTTAAATAATGGCAATCCAATACACAAGCAACAATGGCAGAGTAGAATGCTGGCCTTCTGGTTCTGCCTTTCAAAATAAAGAGAATATCGTCATCATTAGGCTCCTACTGCTTCACCGTGTTAAATTTGAATAAAATTGTGTGCATGAAATTCATATGAACTAGCGACTCATCAGTAGCAGATCACAACAGAATAGTATTTGGTTTGTTGGTGGAAGCAATGTGCCCATTACAAGGCTCATTTTTACTTGCACGTTGTGTACCCTCATCCAACTCACAACAAAGAGATTAGGTTAAACAACCTCTTGATTTCTTCATTATATCCACAAGGATTGTAAAAGATTGTGATTCTAGATTTGCTATGCTGCTTCACCAATACCACACAAATTCAATGTGCACATGAATCAAATGACAGGTTCCGGAAGGGGTGCACTACAGTAAAAATTTAGTTTCTCATTTTCATCTGCAGAGGCTATTACTTTACCGATGTTTTTCCCTTCTCTGCATCCTTACAAAGATGAAGAGAGATTTCATAGATTGGACTCAAGAAGTGTACTAAGTTGTTAGCTATAGGACCAAGGATGTGCACATTGGTGACCAGGTACTTAGGAGAAAAAACTTACCTTCTGTAACACTTTTTCTGGTGGATACTCTTTCTAACAACAGATTCTTCACCTAGTGAATATTCCCCCAGGCTGGATCTAGAAACTTAAAAGCAGTAGCCCTGTGCTCCGGTAGGTGGCATAATTCTGCTCCGCACCATTCCACTCCAAAAGTGATGAGCAGGGTCGAATATAAATGTCACCCAGACACAATGACATCAGTTGCTTTTTAAGGCTTGTCCGTGCCCATCAGCAAATTGGCTTTGCCAGTCTTTGGATCTTTAGGTTGGGACCTTTTAAGAAGGAGAAAGAGGCCATTCTACAGGATGGGGAGGTTGGAGGCTAGGTGACGATTGTGCGTAAGAGTATCCACCAGAGAGAGCATTATCGAAGATAAGTAACTTGTTTTTCTGATGGATACTTCTTACAGCAGATTCCTCACCATGTACATAGATACCAAAGCAGTACCTTCCCCGGAGGAGGGTCTATGGAATGGGTCAAACCAAAAAGTCCTGCTGAATTGAATGGGCAAAATTCTCATCCTGACAGACCTGACTGTAAAGGCAATAGTGCTATGTGAATGTATGCACTGATGCCCACATAGCAGCCAGGCAGATATCCAGGACAGGCTCGCTGCATGCTAGTGCAGTAGTAGCAGCCTTAGCTTCAGTGGAGTGAGCCCACAATGCTGCAGGTGGCTGCTTCTTACCTACCGCATGACAGAAATATATACAGAGAACAATCAACATAGAAATGGCTCTTTTCTGCACTGCCTTGAGAAGCCCACAAACAGTTAATCCTTGGTATGATCAATGTTGAAACTGAGGGCTACTTTAGGATCCAAACAATGTAGTCTCCTCTTTCGTGGGTACATAAAAGTTGAAAGAATGATAGCCTGCTGACAAGGAAAGGTGTTACTACCTTCTGCAGAAATCCAGATCGAGGTCTCAACAACAGTTTGTCGAGGAAGAAAGTAGTATAAAGCAACCGCACTAGAGGGCCTTCGTACTCAAACGACGAGCTGACATCATTGCAACGAGAAGTAACATTTTCAGGGCCAAGAGATGTAGTGGACAGCTGCACATTGGCTCAAAACTGGTAAAGCATCAATACATTAAGAACAAGATTCAAGTCCTCATGTGGAATCAAAAATGACATATGTGATAAGATGTATTGTTTGCCTTTAAGAAATCTCATCATACCAGATGATTTAAGGATGATCCTGCAACCTAAAAAAAAGCTGAAAGAGTCAACGAATAGCCTTTAACATTGCCCAGTGCAAGTCCTTACTGGTCCAGTGACAAAACAGGTAACAGCACTTCAGGCACCATTACTTGAAACAGGTCAAACTGACTGGTGCCATATCAAGCCAAAACCTTATCCCAGCACCCATGGTACACCTATTTAGTTGATGGATACCTGGCTGCCAAAATCGCATCAACAATTTTGGAAGGAAGATGGAAGACTAGCCTGCCGTCACTTGATTTCCAAGTATGGAGGTGCGGACTGCAGAGTCCAGGATGCAGGACTCTTCCTTCTTGCTGCAAGAGTAGATCTTTACGAAACGGTAGCTTGATCTCAGGACAGATGCTCATGACCAGGAGTTCTGGATATCACACCCCCCTGGCCCAATCTGGAGCCAACAGTATGACCAGTGGTCCACTGTAGGCAGAATGTGCCTTCGAAAGACAGCCTTCTTGGGAACTAAAGTACTGGCATTGCACATTTTTGGTGGGGGCAAAAAGTTTGAGTCAGGGTTCTCACCATTGCAAGAAAATGCCCTGCGTCATATGCAGATTTAACTGCTATTTGTGATCTGCTAGACGTTGGTGACTGAGTTTGTCCGCTGTGGCGTTTCGGCCAGGTGGTTCACAACCAGAGAAATGCCCATGTGAGTTAGATACTTCCAGAGGTGCAGAGCCGCCTGCCCCTGGACCCAAGACTGCACTACACTGTGCGTACTGCAGTACCACATGGCAGGGTGTTGTCTGTGAGTAACTGTATTACTGTCAAGAATTCCTGTCATGCGAGGGGAGGAAAACGGTAACCAGCGAAAACGGACTACATCTCCCAGGATGCTTAGCGGTTGAGAGGTTATGTAAACAGGAGAGCTGTTACATAACTCAAGGAAAACACGCCCTTATGTAAACAGGAGAGCTGTTACATAACTCAAGGAAAACACGCCCTTATGTAAACAGGAGAGCTGTTAAATAACTCAAGGAAAACACGCCCTTATGTAAACAGGAGAGCTGTTACATAACTCAAGGAAAACACGCCCTTATGTAAACAGGAGAGCTGTTACATAAACTCAAGGAAAACACGCCCTATAAAGGGAGGAACCGGGAGGTACAACGCTGTCGGATATTGTGTTTACACCGACGTACCTGCTTAGTGAAGAGCAGTGTTCCGGAGTGGTGCTCCAGTAAGGCAAGAACGGAGGTAGGTCGAGTCGTTACTCCCTGGGCCGTGTCTTGCCCCATCGTCACCTGTGAAGGACCCGGAAGCTCTACCGGATAACCATTGAGCTTCGCTTTTTGACTCGGCTGAGTCAAAGCGCAGTGGCGCTTTTGCTGGTTGGAGTCGTAACTCCCAGCCCGACCAGAGATACAGGGACTGCCAGCTGTAACGCACACCAGGAGGTGTTTGCCGCGTTACAGTCTCGGAAGTCCATGGGATCGATCGAGCGGCTGCTCTCGGTTCAGTCTTCTTTGCTTGTGATTGGGGTATCGGTGACGCATCACCAGGAGGTGACTCCGCGTCCCGGTGCAGTCTGAGGAAGAGGTTGAGCGGCTGCTCCCTTCAGGTAGAGACCCCGGCTGGGTGTTTCCCTGACTCCTCGATTCTCCCCAACACTCTTCGTGCCCCTCACAGCCTACCGATTGGCATTGTCGGCCATTTCATTTCTGCCCTCTGTTGGCATACGCCGGGATCGGCGTATATGCAGAGGACGGTTAGGACCATCCGTGCTGTGGGCTGGTAACGTACTTAGCCTGGAGGATTCCAGTGACTATAACCTTTGTTTATTCCTTGTATTATTTTTGCCTTCATTAAAATAACTAAACCTTCACAAGTGGTTGCGTTCTCATTATCGTGTCTGTTAAACGATCCTGAGACGTTCAGGGCGTTACAAAATATCCGACCTTAATAACACTAACTGTCTCCCGGTCGATAACAGACATGGCAACACTTGATGATGTGCTGGCTGCTTTAGCGACCGTGCAAATTTAATTGGCTGCCTCCAGGCAAGAAACAGCCGATGTAAAAGCCAGACTGGATGCTATCCAATTGGACCCGCTCACGCCCAGCACCTCCCTCACGAACCAGACCCCTGCGGTAGTAGTGGAAATGCCGGTAGCCGTCCCCTTGGCAGCACCAGAGAGGTACAGTGGGGATCCTAACACAGTGCAGGTATTCCTCACACAAGTGGCGCTACATTTATCATGCAAACCAAGGGCGTTCCCCACGAGTCAGGCTCGTGTGGCTTTCCTTATATCCTATTTGGCTGGAAACGCGGCACAATGGGCCGTACCTCTGGTGAGCAGGGACGACCCCATCTTATGTGATTGGGGTGCTTTTCGCGAGGAATTCCTGAAGGTCTTCGACAGAAGGGCTGACTCGTACACGGTGGACCGTGAAATGCTTGAGTTGAGACAGGGATCCAACGACCTGGTGCAGTATCTCAACGCGTTCCGAAGGCTGGTTGCGGAAACTAAGTGGCCTGTTGCTAAACAGACGGCGCTCTTCCATCACGGGCTGTGCGATGAGCTCAAGGACGCCGTGGCTCATATTGACCCACAACCCAAGACATGTGAGGGCCTTATCAACCTGGTATTACGGCTGGAACATAGGCTAAGTGAAAGAAAGGGGGATCATGGGAGAAAAGGAAAATCCCTTCCATCCTATGTGACAGTGGGAAGTCCTGAAACTGCCACCGCATCCAAGGGAGAACCCATGGACATCGGCGCAATACGAGCGAGCCTCACAGCCACGGAGAAAGAGTCACGCCGTAAACAAGGAGTGTGCCTATACTGTGGCAAAAAAGGCCACTACGTACGTGAATGCCCTGCCAAACCGAAGACGTCACGTTATCGGGCCAACCGGTCGGTAACAGCCGTGGTGGACGTACCGGCGGAAAACTAGAGGACTCCCAGACCAAAGAAGGGGCATCTCGGAGTCACTCATCCATCCCTTCACTTTCCAACTCGGTCACTAAGGGACAACGACACCTGTTTCTCACGGTGCACGTGGGAGTGCATGACCAGTGGATACCCGTTGTGGCCATGGTGGATTCAGGGGCCACTGGCATGTTTATGGACCACAACGAGGCATGCAGGCTAGGGCTAGTGCTTCTTCCCAAAGCTGTACCCGAAGACGTCTATGCTGTAGACGGAAGGCGATTGGTGACGGGGCCCATCGGGCAGCACACGGGGGTCCTTCCGATGAGATGTGGGAGGAACCATTTGGAACAAATCGATTTTAACATCATCCGAGCGCCCCAATATGGCGTCATATTGGGATTGCCGTGGCTACAGAAACACAACCCCTCTGTGGATTGGCCAACACATCGCATCGAACTGACGTCACCGTATTGCATCCTGCATTGTGGAATAAGAACGGAATCCTTTGACGCAGATGAGAGCGGGAGTCAGACGGTGGCCTCAGCGGCAGAAAAAGATGTGGCTCTCCCCCAGGCTTATCACAGTTTTGAGGATGTATTTGATGAGGTGAAGGCGGAAGTGCTACCACCACATAGACAGTTTGACTGCCAGATCGACCTGGTGCCAGGGGCCAGCGTTCCCAGCGGCAGGCTGTATGCCCTGACGGAGCCTGAAAACGTGCATCTCCGGGGGTACCTGGATAAACTCCTCAAGCTAGGATTCATCCGCCCGTCCAAGTCTCCGGCCGCCTCGCCACTCTTCTTCATCCCGAAGGCTAATGGGGAGCTGAGAGCCTGTGTGGACTTTAGGGCATTGAATGCGATAACCGTAAAGAATCGGTACCCCTTGCCTCTCATCAGTGTACTTCTGGAACAGGTCAAGAAAGCTCGTATCTACACCAAGTTGGATTTGAAAGGGGCATACCATCTGGTGCGCATGAGGGACGGAGACGAGTGGAAGACCGCCTTTAAGACCAGGTTCGGCCTTTTTGAGTACCTCGTCATGCCGTTCGGTCTGTGCAACGCCCCGGCAGCCTTTCAGTACTTTTTGAATGAGGTATTCAGAGAGGAGTTGGATATCTACGTGGTCGTATATATTGACGACATCCTCATCTATTCGTCCAGTGTGGAGGAGCACGTACACCACGTCAAAGCTGTGCTCCAAAAGCTGAGGGAAAATATGCTGTTTTGTAAACTCAGCAAGTGTGACTTCCACGTCACATCCGTGGAATTCCTCGGAGTGATGCTGAGTCCAGAGGGACAGGAGATGGCAGAACGAAAGATCAAGGCGGTGAAAGAATGGCCGGTGCCCCAAAGCGTGAAGGACGTCCAAAGTTTAATTGGCTTCGCCAACTTTTACAGGCGGTTTATAGATGGATTTTCAGGATTGGTGGCCCCAATCACACAGCTACTGAGGAAGTCCAAGGAGTTTGTCTGGTCCCCTGAAGCGAACACAGCCTTTGAGGCCCTGAAAAGCGCCTTTGGTAAGGCGCCGGTGTTGGCTCACCCCGATCCGGATCTCCCCTACGTGGTGGAAGCGGACGCATCGGATGTGGCGCTGGGGGCTATCTTGTCCCAACGCAACCACGAAACAGGGGTGCTTCATCCCGTTGCGTACATGTCCCGCAAACTCAACGACGCCGAACGCAACTACCATATTGCGGAGAAGGAGCTTCTCGCAATCAAGGACGCCTTCACCGAATGGAGGCATTGGTTGATGGGGGCAAGACATGTGGTATCGGTGTACACGGACCATCGGAACCTACAGTTCATGACGGCCACAAGACACCTTTCTCCCAGACAGCTGCGGTGGATGATCTTCTTTGCGGGGTTCAACTTCCGCATCACATATCGGCCGGGGACGGAAAACCGGAAGGCGGACGCCCTGTCCCGTCAATCTGCAGTTAAGGAACCATTGCCTGCGACCGAGCATTCCATCATTTCCCCGAGGATGGTATTGGGGGTTATCCAACCGGATACTTTCCTGAGGGGAATAAAGAGAGGGATCAGGTCATTCGCATGGCGGAGGTGGCTCCTCAGTCACAGAGAATGGCAGCTGAAGGACGGGATACCCCTGAAGGGCAGGTGCCTATTGATACCCACGCCTAGGCTAAGGAAACAAGCATTCATCTGGTGCCATGACTCTCCATGCGCAGGTCATTTGGGCTTTGAAAAAACGGTGGCTAGCATGGGACGGCATTTCTGGTGGCCAACCATGAGAGTGGATGTCAGGAGGTGGGGACAGGAGTGTCCTACGTGTGCTACCATGAAGGCCGACCATGGCCGAACCCAAGGGCTCTTACATCCACTTCCGACCCCGGATAGACCATGGGATAGCATATCACTGGACTTCGTGGTGGGCCTACCGGTAGACCAGGGGATGACGGCAATACTGGTGGTGGTGGATTACTTGACGAAAATGGGGCACTTCATCCCCTGCAAGAGAGTCCCTACGGCCAGGGAATTGGCGTCACTACTCCTAAAGAATGTGGTACGACTGCATGGATTACCTGGGGTGATCGTGTCGGACCGGGGGTCGCAGTTTACTGCGCAATTCTGGAAGACTTGGTGCACTGCGCTGCATGTTAAGACCGCCCTGTCCACCAGCTACCACCCTCAAACGGACGGCCAAACCGAGCGCCTGAACCAAACGCTCAAACAGTATCTGCGATGTTTTGTGGACCAGGGCAGGGAAGAATGGGTCGACTTGCTATGGGTTGCAGAGATAGCCTATAACAACGCCACTCACAGCTCCACACAGTCATCTCCGTTCTATAGCAACTATGGCCAACATCCCAGGTTCTTGCCATTTCTACATCCGTTCAGAGAGGACAGGATTCCCGCCACAGCGGACAGGGTGGCACACATAAAAGACACGTTGATGCGCTCAAGGGCTGTCCTAATAGAGGCCAAGAGAAGATACAAGGCTGCGGCAGACAGGAAGAGAAGGCCCGGGCCACTGTACCGCACTGGAGACTACGTCTGGATATCCACAAGAAACATGAGGTTTCGAAAGAACAGTGTGTTCCATCCCAAGTACATGGGCCCCTATCGAATTACCAAGTGTATGGGTCCCGTGAACGTGAAGGTGTGCTTGCCCCAGTCATTGCGGATACACCCTGTCTTTCATGTATCATTGCTCAAACCAGCACCCTCCAAGCCGTCTGGGACACCTAGGCCGGTATGCGTGGAGTCGGAGGTGGAGTATGAAGTGTCGGGCATACGGGCGTCCAAATGGCGCAGGGGGAAGCTGTGGTACCTGGTTGCGTGGAAAGGCTATGGCCCGGAGGAGCAGTCATGGGAACCGGCTGCAGGGGTTCATGCTCGGCGCTTGGTCTCCTTGTTCCATCAGCGTTTTCCTGCCAGCGCTGGACCCGTGGGGAGCCGCTGAGAGGGAGGATGTACTGTCAAGAATTCCTGTCATGCGAGGGGAGGAAAACGGTAACCAGCGAAAACGGACTACATCTCCCAGGATGCTTAGCGGTTGAGAGGTTATGTAAACAGGAGAGCTGTTACATAACTCAAGGAAAACACGCCCTTATGTAAACAGGAGAGCTGTTACATAACTCAAGGAAAACACGCCCTTATGTAAACAGGAGAGCTGTTACATAACTCAAGGAAAACACGCCCTTATGTAAACAGGAGAGCTGTTACATAACTCAAGGAAAACACGCCCTTATGTAAACAGGAGAGCTGTTACATAAACTCAAGGAAAACACGCCCTATAAAGGGAGGAACCGGGAGGTACAACGCTGTCGGATATTGTGTTTACACCGACGTACCTGCTTAGTGAAGAGCAGTGTTCCGGAGTGGTGCTCCAGTAAGGCAAGAACGGAGGTAGGTCGAGTCGTTACTCCCTGGGCCGTGTCTTGCCCCATCGTCACCTGTGAAGGACCCGGAAGCTCTACCGGATAACCATTGAGCTTCGCTTTTTGACTCGGCTGAGTCAAAGCGCAGTGGCGCTTTTGCTGGTTGGAGTCGTAACTCCCAGCCCGACCAGAGATACAGGGACTGCCAGCTGTAACGCACACCAGGAGGTGTTTGCCGCGTTACAGACTCGGAAGTCCACGGGATCGATCGAGCGGCTGCTCTCGGTTCAGTCTTCTTTGCTTGTGATTGGGGTATCGGTGACGCATCACCAGGAGGTGACTCCGCGTCCCGGTGCAGTCTGAGGAAGAGGTTGAGCGGCTGCTCCCTTCAGGTAGAGACCCCGGCTGGGTGTTTCCCTGACTCCTCGATTCTCCCCAACACTCTTCGTGCCCCTCACAGCCTACCGATTGGCATTGTCGGCCATTTCATTTCTGCCCTCTGTTGACATACGCCGGGATCGGCGTATATGCAGAGGACGGTTAGGACCATCCGTGCTGTGGGCTGGTAACGTACTTAGCCTGGAGGATTCCAGTGACTATAACCTTTGTTTATTCCTTGTATTATTTTTGCCTTCATTAAAATAACTAAACCTTCACAAGTGGTTGCGTTCTCATTATCGTGTCTGTTAAACGACCCTGAGACGTTCAGGGCGTTACAATTACCCTCCCCTTGATGAATGGTAGAAAGGCCTTCAAGCCGAGGATAATTTGCATCTCCAACAAATTGATGTGGATGCGAGTTTCAACTGGAGACTAGAATCCTCTGATCTGCACTTCTCCCAGATGGCCACCCCAGCCTAGTAGTGAAGCATCTGTGACCACCGACAGCTGTGCGTGGGGTAAGGAGAGGCATCTGCCACTGGTCCAATCACGGAGTAGCAGCCACCACTACAGATCTGTTGCCATCTCCTATGAAATCTGGATGTAATTTAATAGAAGCTCCTGGCACACTGCCCCCTGGGATGATGTTAGAAAGTTCACTATTGTCGGGAGGTGGTCTACCACTGCCCTAGGGTGAATTTGCCTTCAACAGCTAGTCATCAAGGTAAGGGAAGACTTGTACACACTTTCATGCACCTGAAGGGCACTGTTAAGGCCAAAGGGGAGAGCTTTCGCTGTGAAGGTATAAATTGGGATAAATTATTCGTCACGGGCTCGCCCTTTTGAAATTGAAAATCTGGCATTTTCTGACATTCAACGTGAAATACTCTGTTCTAAGATTGAGGGGTTGGGAGCTTTCGCCGTGAAGGTATAAATTGGAATAAATTATTCGTCACGGGCTCGCCCTTTTTGTTACGTTTTATCATTTGGAAGTTGGTGTTTGCTGCCAAAGCAAGGAAAACAGTTTTAAAAGTATACTCGAACTGTTCTACACAACGCGACATACCTTATTGATGTTTATTGTGAGTGGTGGAGCTTCGTGGTGCTGTGGTAGAGTATCACGTCTTGTGCTTGAAGCTGCGAGTGGAGTTCCTGTTTAACGAGTGGAGTTCCTGTTTAACGACGTGATCCATACTGCCTCCGGAGGAGCTCCGCACTGGTTGACTGTCATCTGCTAATGATGACGTGGTAGAATCCTGAGAGGGGATTTGGTGAAGACCAGCGTCGTCATTAGCGCGTCTGTTGGAACCTTGGCAAAAGAGTTTAGAATCAACGTGCGTGACTCGCAAGAAGCAGATTCGTTACGGGTGTGAGGAAGTCGACTCTTCGTTTTTTTTCTTCTTTTCACGTCTGCTACGAAGGATGGGACAGTGAGTGACTATTGATAATTAATTGATGAGCCCAAGTGCATCTTAGTGTAAAGACATTATTGCAGCATATTTAGCAAGGGCTTTACGTGAGCAGTATATTTTGTTAGCGTTTGGTTTGGCACTTAGTGTTTGAGCCAGCTAAGATTGCAGCGTTTATATGGGAAAGAGCAGAATGGTTTTAGTCTCGTAACATCAGAGACTCATTTGAATTCCATGTAAAGTGTTTTCTCAAAAATCGAGTGCATCATTTCGTTGTATGATGCTGACATCTACTGTTCTTTGGTGGTAATGGTTTTCATTATATTTTAAGGTCTAGTTATTTGCACTGGCGAATTTAAATGTTTTATTTCCAAATGTGTGGGTGATCATACTGTTTTGGTGTTCTATATTTGTTACCAGAGCTTAATTTTGCAGTTGGTGGGAGGTGCTCTTATATGCAATTCTGTGTTGAGTAAATAGTTTTCTAACAAGCAATAACCATGCAGAATGTGACTGCTCCTCCCTTCTTTTTGTCAGAACCTGGTGAACCCACTATCAGGTGGAAGAAGTGGAAGAAGGTTTTCGTTATGCTAAAGTCTTTGGCTTATGGGGGTGAACCTATACCTCTGTGTGGGTATTTCATGGGTTTAATTGAATATGGTGGAAGATATGTAACAGGGAAGGTGTATGTCTCCAAGAAGGGTGACAGTATTATAAGCTGGTTTCATCAAGCTGATCTGGGGGTTATGTTGGATCCAGGGAGTTCCACTCCCATTATCCTTAAACAGAACATTCAAACGGTTCATCTAAAGTCTGAAGAGGGTGTTCTGTGTGACATTAAAAGTAAATTTCCAAAAGTGTTTAGAGAAGGTTTAGGTTGTTTAAAAGATTTTAAGTTGAATATACCCTTACGTCCTAACTCTAAACCTTCAACATGTAAAGTTAGGGGTGTTCCTTTGGCTGTGAGAGATGAGATGAAGAGGGAATTGGAAAAGCTGAAAGAAGGGGGTATAATCTAAGAGGTTTCTAGCACAGAGTGGCTTGCTCCGGTTGTCGCTGCACGCAAAGCCAATGGGTCTATTCGTTTATGTGTGGACTTAAGGCAACTTAATAAATGTGTGGTTGTTGATAAATATCCACTGCCCAATATCTCAGAATTACTAATGTTGTTAGGGGGTGCTAAAGTTTTTAGTACGATTGACTTGGCATCTGCATACCACCAGATTGAGTTGGATAGGTCCTCTAGGGATCTGACTTCATTTGTCACACCTTTTGGTACATTTAGGTTTGTTAGAATGCCGTTTGGCTTAGTGTCAGCGGCATCGGTGTTTCAGCGCGCCATGGAAAAGGTTCTAGAAGGTTGTGATGGGGTGTGTGTCTATCAGGACGATATTCTGGTATTTGCGAAGGATCTTAAGGAGCATAGGAAGGTACTTTTTGATGTGTTGAGCAGAATAGAGGATGCCAACCCAACTATAAAACTTGAGAAATGTCATTTTGAAACCTCATCCATCCATTATTTAGGGCACACGATTTCTGGTGAGGGCATCTCTCCGAAGCCTGATTTGTTGTTGTTATGTTATGTTAACGGGTCTTGTAAAGCGCCTGGTTACACTAGGAACAGTGTGTCCCCGCGCTGCGGTGGGGCAGCAAAGCAGAAACTCGGTCTATTTGTGGGGGAATAGGAGAGTCTTTAGCTTCTTCCTAAAAATACCTTCAGCTGGTTCTAATCGGAGGCACACAGGTAGTTTATTCCAGGCTTGAGCCGCCAAGAGTCGGAAAGAACGGCCCCCCATTCTGGCTCTTTTTATCATAGGGACACATAGTAGGCCCAGTCCCTCAGATCTGAGGCGACGGGTAGGATTGTAGGGAGTGAGAAGGTTACGCAGGTAGGTAGGAGTGGTCCCCTGCAAAATGCGGTGGCACACACATAATGCCTTAAAACGGGCTCGTTCCCGGATAGGGAGCCAATGTAGAGAGGCTAGAGCCGGTTTAGAGGGAGCTCTCCTGGGGCGCTTCAGGACTAGTCGGGCCGCTGCGTTCTGGACGCATTGAAGTCTCTGAGTGCACCTTTCTGTAGCCCCCAGAAGGAGGTTAATACAATTTCACGCATGCCGCCTCCTGCTTCAAGAGAAGAATTGTTGAAGTTTTTTGGGATGGCGGAGTACTATAATAAGTTTGTAGAGGGTTTTGCTGAACATTGCTCGAGCATGAGAGCACTTTTGAAGAGAGGTGTAGAATTTCATTGGTCTCGGGAATGTGAGGAAGAGTTTATTGAGATAAAAAGAAAACTTTGTAATGCGCCTAATCTGAAAGGGTTTTGTTCATCAAGAACATCTGTAGTAACTACAGATGCAAGCATGAAAGGGTTGGGTGCAATGTTACAACAGGAGGGTGAGAATGGCTTGGAAACTGTTACTTTTATCTCGAGAGGTCTTAAGGATACAGAATCGCGTTATTCTGTAATTGAGCGTGAAGCGCTTGCAGTATTTTGGGCGGTCAAGAAGTTGAAGAAGTTTTTATGGGGTTCTAAGTTTATTGTTAAGTCGGACCATAAGCCACTGTGTGAAATTTTTGAGAAGAAAGGAATTGACCAGGTTTCTGGAAGGATCAGTAAGTGGGTCATAGCACTTCAGGAGTATGATTTTCAGGTTAAATACATTCCAGGTGTAGAGAACACAGTGGCAGATGCGCTTTCTAGGTTGGTAGATGGAAATACTGAAGAGGATGACGCTGATGATTGGGCTGAGGGAGATTCGCATGTGTGTTTTGTTGATACAGGCATTATTGATGAGGCTTTATGGCGGGAGAAATTGACTCAGGATCCAGTTTTAAATGAGGTGATGAGTTTGATTCAGAGAGGATGGTGTAAAAAGAAGACTGGTTCGGTTGAAGCGGAGAAATTTTGGGGTGTGAAGGATGAATTGGGTGTATTCAATGGAATTTTGGTACGTGGAACACGGTTGGTACCTCCATTAGAATTAAGGAAAAGGTTGGTTGATTTGGCACATGAATTGCACTCTGGCATGTCTAGGATCAAGGAGCGGCTTCGCACTTCTTATTGGTGGCCTGGTATGGATTTGCATATTGAGAGGGTTATTAGAGATTGTTCGGTGTGTGCTACATGTGAGAAATCGAAAGTGGTTAGAGTTCAGCCCATGATCATAAGGGAGCTTCCAAGTGGTCCGTGGAAGGAGGTGGCTCTGGATATTGTGGGTCCCATTCATTTCAATGGTCAGCAGAATTATATTTTTGTTTTATTGGACTTATTCTCAAGGTGGCCGGAAATACAGTTCACTTCTGGGATAGAGACTGTTCATGTGATTCGTTTTCTTGAAAATCTCTTGAGTAGAGAAGGATTTCCCGAGTCAATTCTGACGGATAATGGTGTGCAACTGGTTTCTAAAGAAATGGAGAAGTTTCTTAAGGATAGAGGTATTACACATAAGAAATGTTCGTTATATCATCCAGAAACTAATGGGATGGTGGAAAGGTTTAATAGAGTGATTAAGGAGACGATCTCTTTAGCAAAAAGCACTGGGAAGAACTGGAAGGAACAAGTTTTGAAAAGAATTGAAGAGTATAGAATGACCCCACACAGTACTACGGGTCAGTCTCCTTTTGTTCTTTTTAGGGGAAGGGCTCCTTGCACTCAGGTTGAACCTTCTTGGGTTCGACGGTTGGGAGACTCTGTCTGTGGTTCTTCCCCTGTAAAGAACAATGAGGAGTGGAGAGTAAGGGAGGAGAACAAGTGTCGTTACAGAAAGGAGAATTTTGATGTGAGAAAATCTACCAAGCATACGAAGGTTAAGGTTGGGGATGTTGTTGTTGTAAGGCTTCCAGGTTCAAAAGTAAGTTTCTCCAAACCTTTGCATGTTGTTAAGGTCTTCAGTAATGCTGTTAGAACTAATGATCATAAAATTTGGAACTTGGGAAGAATTTGCGTGTGTTCAGATTTGAATGTGAATTCGGACAATACCTTGAGAAAGAAAACTGGGTTGTCTGTGTTTTCACGCAAATCTACTAGAGTTCAAAGGAAACCAGAATACTTAAAAGACTATGTTTCCTAATGGTTGGGATTCTTGGTGGGAAATGTCTTGGAACTATTGTGGACACATGTATTTATCTTGTTTTTTTTTTTTTTTTGTGTTTTATCGGAGGGAGGTGTGTGGGATTCTGGTTGTCACAGCGATGTCTAGCTTGTGTCATCTGGTTTCTCTAGCATGTGATTATGATGTAGGAATGTTCTAGCTGTTACCTAGGTGAAGGAATGTGTTGGTTTGAAGGTGTGGGCTGGGACTAGTGACGGTTGGTGGAGAGATAACTGTTGTCCTGATGAGCTGGATGTAGGATTGGATGGGTCCTGTCATTTGGAACAAACCTGCACTTATCTCAAGGATTTCCTGTGTCAAAGCATCTTATTTCGTCTAAAGGAGATTCTTACAGGTCTACCATTGCCCTAGGGTGAATTTGCCTTCAACAGCTAGTCATCAAGGTAAGGGAAGACTTGTACACACTTTCATGCACCTGAAGGGCCCTGTTAAGGCCAAAGGGGGGCACCACATACTGTAAATGCTCCTCGCCCACAATGAATCGCAGGTAAAACCTGTCAGCCTGCAGGATGGGAATATGGAAATACCAACGCTAACATCCAGTCTCTGGACACCATAGCAGACAAGACCTCGGCCAACATGAGCTTCTAGAATTTGTTCTTCCTCAGAAAGGAGTTGAGAGGTCGAAAACCTAAAATAGGACAATGGCCTCAGTCCTTCTTCGGTACAAAGGAGTAGTGGGAGTAACACCCAGTTCATACTTACAAGACCTGAACCCTCTCAATGGCTCCTTTGGCCAAAGGAGCCTTCACTTCCTGCTCTGAAGCAAGTGTGGATCCTGATGTTGGTTCAAGAGGCACAGACGGTGCAGAGGGTGAATCCGCTGTTAGGACAAGAATTGTGAAGTTAGCAAACATACCTGCAATTAGCGTTTGCAGTTGTAGTGGATGAAATGGAATGCTTCTGAAGTTTTGGACTGGCTTAAAGAATTAGCACACTGTACTAATATGAAAACTGGATGTTAAGGCTTAGCACCTTCACCTCAGTGGCTGAAAATATTGGGATAAAGTTTGAAGAATGCGTAGCAGTGTAGAAAGAGGCCTATTCAGAAGAAGAGACAGGGTCATGAAACGTCGGGAAACACGCTAAATATTGATTGACTTGAAAGTGAAAGGTGCTGTAAATTAACTAAGATGACCATCTGACCTTGCATTACTAGAAAAAAGGAATACAGAAAGCACAAACGAACCTCGCGTACACCCACCTTTGGCAATGCTAACATTTCCCCAGCGATAGAATACAATTTTGCACACCTTATAGGGGACGGCAATTCTGTTCAGTTAATATGACTAAAACCAACAAAAAGAGTACTAAAAAACTCTGCGTCTCATAACATGCTAAAGTAGAGATCTTAATAAATATAGTTGGTAGGCAAAATTATGTGTGAAGGAAAAGCCCTAGGCTTGTATAACTAATGAGGTGAATTTTCCCTGTGCTTCTCCCTTTTATACTGCACTCAGGGAAGTCACAAGCTGCTCTGTGTTTCACACTGCAAGTGGCAACCTGCCAGCACTTTGAAGAGTGATTAGAGCTCCCCTTTTAGGCGAGTACAGTGAGTGACCGCACCCGCATGCAGGGGGATGTCAGGGGCTCAATAGGACCCCCGTTCACTCCTCCAGAGGGCTGGTCTGGGGGAGGGGAGGGGGGAACTGACAGTCTGCCATCTTTTTGAGGCACAATGTCAGTTTGCCTTCTAAGAGCATGTATGCCTCTGCACCTGAGTCCGTAGTAAGGTGTGGGCGCAGAGTCAAAGTGAGTGTGTAGCCCATACAAATGAGGGAACGTCCTCTCACGATAACGCTGAATGTGCACCAGTGCTATGAGTATAACAAAAGGGGCGCACATGCATCTGCGACCTCTTTAGTAATACCAAAGTTCTCCGGGAGCAGTTTCTGTAATACGGCACCTGGAGTGTTCTTTTCAGAGACAGCATGGGGATTTTAAACCGGTCACATCAGGAAAAACAGAGTAAATACACGTATTTATTTCTCTCCTTTTTTTTTTACAGTAAAAACAATACGTACAAGGCAAAGCCTACAGTGTAAACACAGTCTTTCGTTTTCATCAATCAAGCATAAATAATAACAAAAGAAATTATTTAAATACGGACTAAGACTAAGCGAAATAGAGAAAGGGTTCAATGAGTGCACATGGTGTTAGTTGTGTATTTCAGTACACAGTGCAGCCTCCACGAGAAGGTGCCTGAAATGAAATCATTGGTTCAACTTCAGTCTAGTGGAGGGGAAAACGAAATCCCAACTCGGCAGAAGAGCCCCAGAACAAGACACTCTTTGAAAGGTCCCAGCAACTAAATGACAAAGAGTCCCCTCCCTATTGGTCCTGGAGCTAGCGATTCTTTGCTGTCTCTGACCAGCTTCGTGATTCACATCCTCTTAAGAGAGCTTAACATTTTATTTGAACTCTTAGACCCCCACTACACCTTCTGTGGTAGTTCTTAGTTGTAGTATTTTCAGTGAATTCTACATTAACCTCTCTGGGCCCCTTTGGAACAGGGAATAACATGCCGAAAATGGTGCAATCTCATCAATTTAGTCTTGCCAACCTCCAATTCCAGTCCACAACTCCTCCAGGTTTGACCAGGAGGATTTGCAACCAGAAAGCAATGCAGGAACACAGTCTGCGGAACCGTTAGTCTTGCAATACCTTTTTGGGCAGAAACTAAGGTTTCTTTCCAAGTGGGTATGAAGGCATTTATAGGGTAGTCTCCTGCTGGTGAACCCCCGGTCCACAGTGGATCATAGGTTTCCTATTTGTTTCCTCAACTGTTTGCTTTTCTGCATATTCAGTGAGATTAATTTTGAATTTGTTTCTACTGAACTGCTCGGAGGTTTGCTTTTCAACTGTGTCTTTGTGGCAGACTCACAGTCAAAGTAATTTTATGGAGGTTGGAGACGCTGTTGGAAACTCAGGGGAAGAGGTGGAGAGGGTGACTGAGGCCTGAACGGGCAGTGCTAGACGAGAAAGATTCAAGGATGTGAGCCTGAGGCAATATGACACTACTGGAGCATGCAACCACCAGCCCAAGCATGTAGGGTCAGTGCCCTGCCTATTAATGTAATTGAAATGTTTCAGCAGTCTAGTTGCTGTCATGGACGTCCTGACTGCACAAAACCTCAAATTATGTTCAGGTTGTACCTCTTAGATACCACAGTGGAATTTCTGCCTCATCAATCTTCTGTCAGGGACCTCCATATCTCAGACTGGAGTAATGTGTTTTTGGTCCACTGCAAACTAGTATATTTGAATCTCCTGTCCCACTCTCGCACAGGCAGTCCTGAAATGGGAGGCTCTCCTCTGTTCAGGTGTCCTCTCTGATTAATGTCTATCTGCGACCCAGACATGAACAATCTGACAGTGTTTAACATTGCAAAGACAGACCTAGCACCCTCTAACGCCTGCCAAGCCTTCTTAGGGCCATATGTAGCGTCTGGAGGACAGGATACTCTGGCAAAAGATGGCAGATAAACCGTCCTCCGTATTGCCATAGACTATAATGCACTGGTACAGCAGACGGAACATCTGCCACAAAACTCTAAATGAAAGCCTTAGTTCCTAAGCTCTGAAGCCAGCACAGTAAATGATGGTTCCTTTCTACAAGAAGAAGGGATTCCTTGGCTTAGCAATGGGCATGATCGCCCTGCTGGCAGGGTGGGAGGTCTTTTTCAGACAAGGTTTGAGGCTAGCTAAAATTGGTAAGAGAAGCTTGTCTCTCTATTTCTCCCCATACAGTTTTATAAAACGTACCTACTCCAGGAGTTGGAGACAAACCACTATGGTGCGTATGTACAGTAGAGACACAGAACCAACTGGCAAAGATCATGCACTGATATGCTGTTTTTCTTTTGTAAGGCAGAAACATTAAAATGTGTGCAACAACACATAAAACCTTTTACCCTATAAAGAAAAACTCAAGTGTGCATGTTCATACAGACTGAACAGCCTAAATGCAAGCAGGGCTCATATGAAATAGCGCACTGGTACATAGATACACTACGAGACAGAAAATGAGTGCATGTGCACTTCTCTATCAATGGTGAGGTAGGATCAGTGTTGCTTTGCTCCTGGGGCTTACCAAGAATTAATGTATCAGAACTTCTCATAACCACCGTAAAAAAATCCTGACACTGCCCAATTTTTAAGATGATTCATAAAGTAGCTTACATTTTTGGGATAAAATATGTTACCGGTAAATAAAAGCAAAAAATTGTGCTTGCCTAAACATGGAATGATTAAAATGTCCCATGAAAATATGCTGTGACATGGCCTGCGAATGTGCTCTGCGACAAAAGTGCAGGAAATATTGGTATTTGAAAGGGTGTGCTTTTGAGAAGTGTTTAAAATTCCTTATTTCAGTTTTTTAGATGTAACTCTTTTTTCATGCACTCTAGGTCGTACACGACATGATGGTTAATTTCAGTGATTAAACTCAGATTGGTCACGATGGTATGTACTGAGTTGGAGTAAGACTTACAAGATGCCCATTTTAAAGTTTTCTGCATCTTACATTGATTGTGTAACCGTATTTTGACTGCTTTGTATGCAAGGATTTACATTTGAATTATATACTATTGCATAAATGTGTTTATGGTTTGTAGGCTAGTGCCAGACAAAACAATAAATGAATAAAATATACAATAGATCACCCTTCCACAATACCCAAAAGTCCTGCATATGCACAAGTTGAACTCAAATGGAATCATGGCGCACTTTAAAGGACTCCAAGGCAGCAGAATCCATCTTTGTCTCACCTTATTTGTTTCTAGACATTGGAGTCCCATCATGTGTTGTACTTTAACAATTTTCGCTTAGATAGCTGCTTCTTTTCACAAATATTTTGCGAGCTATCCTTAAAAAGCCTGAAAATAACTTTTCACTAAAGGACAAGCAACTTTTATGATCTGGTCTGCCAAAGGGTGTCAGCTGATAGACATGGACAAATACCTCAACTAAGATTTGTGAGAGGAGGGTGGAATAATCCAGGGCCCGCCATGCTGGATAATGGATTAGAAATAAAATATCTATTATAGGGGTTGAGCTCATGTATCCAGTGACATTTCAGTTCATCTCTGCATTGTCAGACAAATTTGACTTATAGGACTATTGACATACACAGTAGTTTGTGAAAATTATTTTCCATCCTTCTTACGCCTTTCGATACTGTCCACCTCACACAGGATAACATAATCCCCCATTTCTTTTGGTATATAATTTAAACAATTCCTCTCTCCTCATTCACACCAATTTAAATGCAAAGTTCTCCCTTTTCAGAGAAGGCTAGAGTATTAATTTCACGTCAATTCAAAAAAAGAGCATGTTTTTAAATACTATTTCATTGTCGTTGTGTGTAACTTTTATATGACCTTTGCTTGCTACAGGAATCCATAGACAAGGAAAAAGGGCAACCTCACATCCCACACCTGTCAGGACATTTTTTTTCTTATTTAAGCAGGACTGTTCTAGGTTAAAGACTTCATAGATCCTGAGGTTGGCATGGAAAGCAACGGGGCTGATTAATGCTACCTCAATATTTCTGCCCATTTTAGACTTCATGCACCCTTATGCATCAAGCCCAAATCCAGTCGGTAAAATACCGAATCCTTATTAGCTCCCGGTATTAAGTAAAAAATACCCAATCCCAATGCATCAACCCAAAAGCAGAAATCGGTATTTAAGGAATCCTTAAATAGCGATTCTTTAAATAGGGATTCCTTAAATACCGATTCCTTAAATAGCTCTTGCATTTAAGGAATCCCAAAGTGAGATTCCTTAAATGCAATGCATCAAAGTTAAAAAATTAGCGATTTCGCTAATAAGGGGAGCAAATTACCATGAAGATGAACTGCATGGTAATTTGCAAAAACTTTGAAAAATGCACTTTTGTGCATTTTTCAAAGTGTCATGTTGCGCACACACATGCCCTTAGAGCATGTGTGTGTGCAACATATGTGCACATATCATTTTCAGGGGTGCAACAGGGTGTCCTTTTGACACCCTGGCACCCTTGAAAGTGCTCCAGCTATTAGCGATTCGGTAATACCGAATCGCTAATACAGAATGGCTTTACATTCATTCCTATGGGCCTCCAAGCCCATAGGAATGAATGGGTAGGTATTCCTTATTACCGATTCGGTATTACCGATTCGGTAATAAGGAATGTTAAGGAATCGCTATTTGAATAGCGATTCCTACATGCATAGCCTTTTGCTATTCCTTATTAGCGATTCCTTATTTTTCGCTAATAAGGAATCGCAAATGCTAATGTTGATGCATATGCCCCTAAGACTCTTATATTTTACAATCCTATGACAAAATGATTGACCTGCAGCACATATAGTTGGCACATCCAGATAAAATAAAATCCAGAGCTGCCAACTCCAACTGATGAACTTCACAACATACTGTGCGAGCCAGAAGAGATACAGCAAAACAAGGGCTCAATTTAAGAAGGGAAACAACAAAAAGGAGGTATACACTAGCGTTCAAGTAAACACAAGAAAGAACCTTCATTAACCGATAAAAACTGAACTGAGGCACTACTTACTCTTTCTACAAAAGTGTAAAACTGTGATGGCAAAATGTGGTTAGTTACAACGCCAAGACAGAATGACAGAATTACTCTCTCCAGCCTTAATTATTGAAAGAAAGGAACCGTACCAAGTGAAGTCCTGGCTATTCTACAGTTCCAATGATATTCGATCCACCTGAAATGAATAATTGTTCTTTGAACACCTGTGTTTCGACAGCTTACTTTGCTGATTTCTAACGAGTGACCGCATCTGCCTCATCATTTTCTCATTAGTTATTTCCTCACAACAAAATGTGGAGTTTTACAGTCATACTTTCTGTACAAAATATGTTTTCTTTGAAAGAAATTTTCTGAGTTAAAGTTCCACTTCTGTAAAATATGCAGCACCTGTGTAGACACACCAGTTTCCACTTGACAATATGCAGCAATCACTGGTTAAGCAGAGCCACTTATGAGCAAATGTCCTTGAAACATCATTAAGAGAATGAGGTGAATAAATGGGAAAGTGTGCCTAAGAGCACATGGGGTGTAATAAAAGTCCTGTGTAGTTCATGAAACACTTGTGACCAGGTACAAACTCATTATCAAGGCCTCATAGCTGATGGACGAACACTAGCTACAATAACCAACAGAACCAGAGCCCACTTGTTGCATATGGCTGTCTGATGCACTTCTTCCCTCATTAAGAAGAAGTTATTTGCAGTGATCCTTCACATAAAGGAACCAGTGTATAAATTTGGACCACTCCATATGGTCAAGAGATCTGGCTTGGTAAATGTTCCGACAAGATGCCAACTCGCCATGGGTGATATGTAGACGCTGCTCTCATCACAGAGCTCCATCATTGCATGGGCATATTGTTGAATGTTGCATAAGATTCACTGCAGAGTTTGAGGAGAGGACCTGAAGATGCAAGAGGTAAAAACAGAAGCTATGCCTCGCTGACAGGAGGATTCCGGTTCAGATCCTTGACGCCGTGTAAAATTCTTTTCATGTGACCTACTTTGGTCACCCCCAGGTCCTAAAACAAAAAAACAAAAACAATTAGACAGTTAAAACGAACAACATCCTACTTACCTTCAGTAATGTTCTTTCTGATGGATGAAGCAGTTCCTACACTTCCATTACTTAGGCCCTCTTCCCAGGAGCAAGACTGGAATGCAGACATTTTTTCCACCAACTTCAAGTCACTAGTGCCAGGTGGGGCTGAACAGCGTTGACTGTGAAGCCACAGAACCCCATCAGAAATTATGCTGAGGGAGTATAAAAGGCAGTTCAGAGTTTTGTTTAATAAGTTCTGCTTGTTTAATCTTCATCCGCCCTACAGGCTAGTGGTGTAGAAGAGGGAGCCAAAAGAAATAAAAACAGGAAAGAATCATTTTTAAAAAGTGAGCGTGCAGGCGAGAGGGCAGTAAGGAATCTGATGGAGTGGAATCATTCATTAAAAAGAAAAATATTGAAGCCAAAAAAGTTCTTATTTTAAAAGATCTTCACTCCCACAGAATCCTTTTTAATCTACTGACAAAGCATCCCTGAAGGGAGAGGGTTGACAGTATGCACACCTGAAGCTATAGTAGAAAGGACTAAAGTACTGCCCTGTCAAATCTTTAATGCTCCCTTTTGCCCTCATCTAAATAATAGGGTTCAATAAACAAATGTATAGATGCATAGTACTGAAATATCTTTCGAATTGGGACAGTACAGCAAAGACCAAGATGTACCAACCCCTCAGTAGAGTAAATTTGAAGCCCTTCTGGAAAGGATTTGCCGACTAACTCATGACAATGTCTCACTGAGAAAATAAGGCATCTAGAGATCATTTATTCCCTGGCACTTTTCTATCAAAACCTACAACAAAGGCAATCTCTTTTGAATACAGTGGGTAAGTGCCCTATTTGGATATAGCCTATTTAACTCCTGGTACATGGAAGGGGCACGCTGAGGAAAGAAAGCAGGCAATTAATTTACCAGGACCACATGCATAGACGTCTAACCCTTTAGTAAAAATTTTAGCTTCATGGAATTCATGCATTTCTACTGTGAGAATTTGAGCGAGCAATGCAGGTTACATTGTCTGTTTGTACTGGTTGCAAAGATATCTATCTTTGGTATTTCCCAGGTCAGGAATGTCTGTTCCACCACTTCCTGAAGGAGAGTTTACACTTTTGATTGGTGCACAACACATCATACTTACAAGGTCTGCTGTTGTGCTCTCCTATCCCCAATGAAGCAGCTGCTCACAGACTAAACTGTTTGTCTTTGGCCTAAACCCTGACCTCCTCTCAGTAGTTTTGCACTACACCCCTTTTCTTCATCAGGAAAAACATAGCTTAGATGTTGTCTGTTAGCAATCCGCGTTCCTTACAGCTGAGGGAGAAAGCCCTATATGGCTAATTTGAAAATCCTCTCATCTACAAAATATATGTAAAAATCCATTCTTCCAGGAGCCGTAGAATATTTGAACATCAAGTCTCCCAGTTAGGCCACACAAGGCCACAAAAGAGACACCTGAGTGAACTGTCAAATGTGGGAATGGAGGTCTGAAAGAGTGGCCTGTTAAGAGACTGGATGGCACTAACCACTACTGAATGCAATGTGCTAGAATTAGGCCATATTAAGTGTAAGAGACTGGATGGCACTAACCACTACTGAATGCAATGTGCTAGAATTAGGCCATATTAGGTGTTCCAACTGATCAGAGTGCCAATTCAAGTTTTGATGCAGAGACCAGGGCAGTAGTCACATTAGCAGCTGTGCCTATGGCACTAGGACAAAACAAAATGCAATCAGTCAAAGAAGGTCAGGAGAGATTTTACAGGCACACTCATGAATTTAAATACTAATAACCGAATTCTGATCAACTTAGTGCAATCTGAATTTTCCCTTTAGAAGGCCAAGATGAGTTTTGCTTCCCTTTCTCGGATCCCCTTTTGGGAGCGTGGGAGCATAAGGATCACATGATAACGCATCCTGTGATTTACAGAGGCATAAGACACAGTTGGAATACAGATTTGTCACCAACATCTGTTTGTGACAGGATATGGATTTCTTAAAAGCACAAAGATCTACAAGACAGTCTCCTTAAAAATGAGAAAAATGATAGAAGAAAAAATAGGACAAAGAATGCAAAGCGGCTCCGAATTATACTCCTATAAGAAAACAGAATGAAATAGTTACTTACCCGTAGGAATAATTTTGAAGCGTGAACACATTTCAGGATTCATACGCTATGCCTAATTTTGCCATCTAGAAGTTTGGTTGAGAAAGACCTCTGGCATCGACCAGTAGGTACATCTACCCCTCCCCCATGAAATTAGATGTACTTTAAAGCCCCTGTGCATGGTCTCAGTCTTCAAATTTCTTTTGACTTTGGTGACCAGACTTACATTTATGGATTCATAACTGGTATGTGTACTTATGCTATCTTTACCTTCTTTGAGAACACACACATCTCTTCTAGGGCAGGGGGTGAGGAGTACTGCTGAATTGCTCTCCTGGGCAGCCTGGAGAATAGGATTAGTGGTATATGAGAGGCCATAATGCACAGTAGTTTCATGCCGTTCTCACTGTCAGAGATTGTACCTTCTGGTAGAGGAACACTTGTTAAGACCCACAACCTGGACATATTTCCTGTGCTTGTTGTTCATCAATATCTGAAACGAGGTCTTGTTGTCATGTAATCCCCTTCTTTTTGTATGGGTATGACCTCCTGAAGTGTGGTCATTTTGAACTTTTGGGTGTTTACATATTTGTTGAGGAGATTCAGATCTATGACTGACCTCAGTTTTTGGTCTTGTTTTGGGACCAGAAAATATAATGAGTGCATTTCTTTGTTGTGTTCCACATGACAGACTTCCTCTATGGCCTGCTTTTGTACCAGTCCCTCTACTTATTGCTGTAGGAGCTTGAGTGCTCTTCCTTTCTAAAAACCTTTTCCTTAGTTTTAGTGGTTTGTGTACCAATTCTATGTAATAACCGTATTGTATTGAATTTAGTACCCATTTGTTGAGGTGATTTTTGCCCACTCTTGCAGAAAACCTCTTATTTTGCCGCCTATTGGTGTTAGCTATTGGGGTCCCCTTCTACACAGTCACTTGGAGGTTCTTGAATCTGTGTTCATGGTTTATGTATGGTAAAGGTAAGTGTATCTTTTAACCTAGAATGTTACAGGACTTGTGTTCTATTGTTCTTTTGTACTGTGACTCAGCTGAGTTCTATCTTGAACCAGTTGTTGGCTGGTGGAAAGGGTGCACCAACTGTGGTCTGTTTCTAAATAGAGTACTTACTTCATCAACCCTCTACCGACTCCTGAAGGTGTATCACTAGATTGGAGATGAGGTCCAGTCCACGGGACACCACAAGATGACTGTGTGAACTGTACAAGGATAAGTTGGTGTAAGGACCCACCACACGTGGTAAGATGGTTTCTATGTGTTTTCATGCGCAGAACAACCCCAGCGTATTCATAGAACTGATTACAGGCGAAATTGGAGGTGCGGAGGTGTGTTGCAGGGAGCCTTCAGAAATGTAGACTTATGCATATAATTAAAACAAGGAGGACTTGCCCAATGGTCATGGTGGTTTGCGCTGATGGTAACGATTGCACTTCAACCCTTTGCTGACTCCTGGAGGTGTATCATAAGAGAGGTCAGTCTTGATCTTCTGTGAGTCTGACTCCTGCCTCCTACTCTCATTCAAAAGTGCTGCCTTCATTCTTGTTGGAACTGCCATGATGTGCCAGATCCCTGAGACAGGGTGAGTTGTGTTATCTGTATTTGCCATCCAGGAGCATGGAAAGATCCCTGCTGCCACTCTCCTTCCTAGTGTGCACTGTATTTCTTTCAAAGGTACACCTGAATTGCATGGCACCCATGGCCTTGGCTGTGTCATTGTCCTTCCTGATATGTTGAAGCATCTCATCCACATCTGGCCCAAACAGGTTCTCTCTAGTGAGGGGTATATTAATTATGGAGGCTTGCACCTCCTGCTTAAACCCCCAAACTCTGATCCAGACATGCCTCCTGAGTGTGGAGCCCACGGACATCGGGCTGTGTGGGATTGATGCAGAGTTTAAAGCAGATTTGAGGCATGCGTTTGCTATTGTTTTGCCTTCCTGAATGATTCTTTTTACTCTTTTCCTATACTGATCTGGTAGGTGCTGCATCAGTTTTTTTCATTTTGTCCCACTGTTAAGTGTCTGCAGTGGATTAGTAGGGCATATAAAGTAGCTATCCTCCACTATGTGGCCACTGATCTATTTTTCCGCTTTCTGTGTCAATTCTTTTGGTCTCCACAGGGGACCTTCTGAATGCAAATAATCAGGAAGAGAATTCCAAAAGTTTGTTGCCTGAACAGAAAAGCTCCAACCACCCACACATTTCTTCAGATATCTGGGGGCTGGGGGTCTCGAAGAGATTGGCATTGAATGATCTTAGGATACAATAAGGGGTATATTTCTTACTTTTGTTTGATAGGAACCGGGAAGCCAGTTCTTTTATGTCATTAAAGGTAGTGCAACAGATCTTAAAGTGCATGTTTTACGGAATGGGAAGCCAATGTAGTTGTTTTACTGGAGGTGTAACATGGGACTTATTAGGCAGCCTGTAATTGAGGCTTCATTTGTGCCACTTTAAGATTTTTAATAGTGTTGTTTGGAAGGCCAACATAGAGTTAGAATAATTTAGCCTGGCTAGAATAGTGGCTATGATTACTGTTTTAAGGCTTCAATGGGGGGCGGCGGCAGATAATTTCCTGATGATTTTCAACAGGAAAAACGCACTGAGAGACAACCTCTCCAATTTGGGTTGACAGAGTAAGCCCACCATCTATCGTTACCTGAGGCTATTTTTTGATGCCTTTGGCAAGGGCGGATCTCCCATCTTAGAGGGCCAAGAACAACTATTCCAAGGATGTATCCTGTTGTTTAATATAAAATTTTTCTTTTTATCTGATTTTAGCTTGAGTTGGTTTTACCCCACCCATCCTCAGATAAATCTCAGGATGTTTTGGATTTCCTGTTGTGCAGCCATTTTGGTATCAAGGCGGAGGAGAAGCTGGGTGTCTTCAGCATAGTTGTACAATCTGCATCCCCTTGATGTCAGCACTTTTATTAGGGGTCTGGACAGGAGGGGGAATGGGATGACCGCCAGGGGCACTCTGTCAGTTACAGGCAAGGGAATTGTAGTATAGGGTGCCAGTAAAACTGACTGAACACAACCTTGCGCAAAATACTTCAGCCAGCTCAGAGCCAAGAACTTGAACCTTCAACCAGTTGACCAAGATATTTTGGTTGACTGTGTAGAAGGAAGCTGATAAATCCAGGAGCACAATGGTGGAGCTAAACCCTGCATCACTGTTGAGCCTCACATCGTCTAATCACTGTTGAGCCTCACATCGTCTATTGCTGCCACAATCACTGATTCTGTGCTGTGAGCAGGAGAAAATCCCGCTTGCAGTGTATTGAGTTACTCAGAATTTTGTAAATGATCCCAAATTTCCTGCTCCACAAGCGCCTCCAGAATTTTTGTAAGGCTAAAGGAAAATTTGTGGATAGTTTTTTTAGAAGTGGAATAACCCTAGAGTTTTAAAGGTTTCAGGGACAGATCCCTGCATGAGAGATTTATTTAATAGATTTAGAAGCGGAGCTCCCATGCCTTCTGCTACATTTATCATTATAGCGAGGGGGGGGGGGGGGGCAATGATCTGGTGCAGAGCGTGATTTACCCCATTTAATTAATTTCTGATGGCAGCCTTCGTCAAGGAGATTATTAAAGGAGCGAAGATGGCAACAATTATTGTATTCTGCCAATGTTTGAGAATCCTCTGTACTTTTTGTAAGACTCCTTATTTGTTATGAAGAAAGCATTCGGTGAATTGAACAAGTTACTTACCTTCGGTAACGCTTTTTCTGGTGGATACAATATCTGCCTGTGGATTCCTCACCTTTTGAATACCCCCTGCGCCAGCATTCTGCGGGAAAATTCTTACCTAGCTCTCCCACGTCGACGAGGTTTTCACAATGGACAGGCTCCGATTGCGGCACCGTATGATGTCATCGGAGCCAAAAGGACCTCGTCGGCATGCTGACGTCAGTTCCACCCATTTTTTCCGTGCCACCGAGGCAAACGGGCGGACTGACACATTTTCAAATATATACATAGCATATCAAATATATACATGTATGTAAAATCACCCTTGCATAATCAATAAGAGTGAAGAGAAATAGCAAGGGAAAAGCATTTCTCAACATTAAAGTATAAACATGAAATAAAATAAAACACATTTTCTTTTTTTTTTGGTAGAAACAGGTGGACAACGGGGAGGCGGGTGGGAGCGTGAGGAATCCACACGCAGATATTGTATCCACCAGAAAAAGGTAAGTAACTTGTTCTTCTGATGGATACTTCTGCCTGTGGCTTCCTCACCTTTTGAATAGATTCCCAAAGCCGTACTCGCCCGAAGGAGGGTGTCCACCTGACTAGATCAAAAACTCCTGCAAAACAAAGCGAGCAAAATGGCCATGCCTCCTAACCTCAGAGTCCAAGCAGTAATGCTTTGCAAAGGTGTGGAGGGAGGCCCAAGTTGCTGCCTTACAGATATCAATAACAGGAACACCTCTAGCCAAAGCAGAAGTAGTAGACTTAGCTCTGGTGGAATGAGTTCTGATACCTTCAGGAGGTTCCTTCTTGGCCAGGGCGTAGCAAATCTTGATGCACAAGATAATCCACCTGGAAAGAGTCCTCTTGTGCACTGCCTTGCCTTTTATTTTCCCAACATAGCCCACGAAGGGCTGATGGTCTAGCCTCAGATCTCTAGTCCAATCCAAATAAAAGCTGACAGCCCTCTTAGGGTCCAACAGATGCAGTCTCTCTTCCTCCTTGGAAGGGTGAGGGGGAGGATAAAAGGTGGGTAAAGTGATGGATTGTCCCATATGAAAAGGGGTAACCACCTTGGGAAGGAAAGCAGCCCTGGTCCTTAGAACCAATTTATCCGCATGAATGGTCAAGAAAGGAGGTTTCGAACTAAGAGCTTGAAGCTCACTTACCCTCCTAGCCAAGGTAATGGCAATCAAGAAAACCGTTTTAAAAGAAAGAAGCCTCAACGGGCAAGAGTGAAGAGGCTCAAACGGAGAACCCATTATAAAAGTGAGTACGAGATTCAAATCCCACTGAGGCATAATGTAAGGCCCTTAATGAACCTCATGACAATGGGGGACTTAAATAAAGACGGCTGGTCCAGCAAACAAAAAAAGGCCGACAAAGCCGATAAATATCCCTTAACAGTGGCTACAGCACAACCTTGCTGTGCTAAAGAAAGAGAAAACTCCAAAATATTAGACAAGCGGTCTTTCAAAGGGTCAATGTCTCTCTCTCTGCACCACTTAACAAATCTGGACCATCTGGAATAGTAAACAGATTTAGTGGAGTGTCGCCTGGATGATAAGATAACGTCCACTATCCCTGGCGGGAGAGAGAAAGAACTCAGGTTGCCCCGTTCAATCTCCAAGCATGAAGGTGCAAGCTCTGGAGGTGGGGTCGTAGAACCTGCCCCTGCGACTGCGAGAGGAGGTCTGCCCTGAGAGGGAGAAGGAGCGGTGGGTGCGACGTCTCAAGCGACCATCCTTTTTGGGGATCAGGAAATATCGGGAGTAGCAACCCTGACCCCTTTCCTGCTCCGGAACCACCTCTATCGCACCTTTTTGAAGCAATGTAAGTACCTTCTGCTGCAAAAGCAGTAAGTGGTCTTCTGAACACCCACCCTGGCGAGGAGGGTAAGGAGGAGGAAACTCCAAAAAGGGGAGGGCGTACCCATTCTCTACAAGATTCAAGACCCAACGATCTGATGTGATCAGTCTCCAATCTTGTAGAAAGTGGGACACTCGACCTCCAACTGGACCAACATGTTCTAAGATGGGGGATCTAGAACGGCTTTCCTGTTGTACCAACGGTGGCGGGAGGGGTGGTAGAGGAAGAGGAGGAGGACTGTTGTCGATTTGCACCCCTGAGGCCTCTCTTATTCTTTCCTCTGTATGATTTGTACAAGGAATCCGCAGTTGTTGGCTCTGCTGAGATTGCTGGCGGCCACGAAAGGAAGCAGATCTCCCAAAGCCACGATATCTTTTGTAACCATAACCTCTAGACTGCACCTGGAGGCCTAAAGATCTTGCAGTAGCTCTACTGTCTTTAAAATGTTCCAAGGCTGAATCCGCCTTTGAACCAAAGAGCTTTGACCCATCAAAGGGCAGATCCAGCAAAGTCACCTGAACATCAGCCAAAAAACCAGAAGACCTGAGCCATGCCTGTCTCCTTGTAGCCACAGAAGACCCCAACACACGAGCCACGGAGTCAGCAGTGTCCATGCCTGACTGAATCACTTGACGTGCTGCAACCTGCGAATCTGAAAGGACTTCAAAGAAGTTGGCACGATCCTCCTCAGGCAACTTCGGAGCCAATTGTACAACAGAGTCCATCAATGCATGAATGTATCTTCCAAGAAGGCAAGTTGCATTAGTGGACTTTAGAGCCATGCTTGCAGAAGAGAACACCTTCTTCGCAGCTTGCTCCATCTTCTTCGAATCCCTATCACCCAAAATGGTAGGGAAAGCACCAGAACACTATTTTGAGCAAGAAGCCTGGACAACTAAATTCTCCAGTGTCGGATGTGATGACAAAAAAGCCGGATCACCAGGGGCAGGCCTGTACCTTCTCGAGATGGAACAAGATACAGCCGGAGCAGATAAAGGCTTCTGCCACACCTCCAGAATTGGATCTGTTAAGGCATCTGTAAAAGGAAGCAAAGGCTCAGAAGTTGATGATGAAGTATTTAAAACTTCTGTTAGTATGTTGGACTTTATCTCCGCAGAGGGAAGTTTAAGGCCCAATAAATCAGCCACCTTCCTTATAACCACATGGTAAGGTGCAATGTCCTGTACAACACATCCACTTGCAGATGGCAGGTTATACTCAGGGGAAGCATCTAGGCCACTAGCTTCATGAAGGCCTTCAAACTCATCCAAAGAGTCCACAATTTCTCCTTCCTCCTGATTTTGTAAATACTCCTCCTCCTCAAGCAATCTCTGTGCCTCTCTCCTAGAACGTTGTTTAGGCAACGGCGACGGTGGCGCCACAGGCGGCGCCGGAGAAGACATCAACGGTGTCAATGGAGGAGTCTCGACTTCGAACCTCGACGTCGATCGAACTCGAGGTGGAGCCGACTCAGCAGCTGAAGGTGTTCGGGGAGCCGGAGTGGAGGATCTCGGCGCTGGGAAATGCCAAGCCGGAGGCGACGGCAAAAAAGGCTTGAAAGAAGCCTGGGGATAGAACTGAGGAACACCCAGGTTGAAAGCCAAAGGTCCCACGGGGCCTGACGGCATGCCGGATGGAGTCAAGGCTCTGGCAAACAAGTCAAACATCGCACTGAGAAAATGCGACGAATCAGCCCCAGGAGCAGGAAAAGGAGGATATGGATCCGTACCTTCCTGAAGGGGAGTCACCTCAGGTCGCACTGGAGCCTGCGGAGCCGGGGACGACGCCCACACAGGTGAAGTCACACAGCCTGGAGAGGGCTCACCAGGTGCCGGTGACGTCGCTGGAGCCAGTGAATCTTCATGTTGCGAAGAAGCATCTGAAGCCGGCGACGCCGCAGCCGGAGATGGTACTGGCGTCGCCTGAGGAGAAGGAGTTGGAGAGATGAAGTCCTTCCTCCGAGGTCGCTTAGCCGGAGTAGGCGACCTCGATCTCGACCTCGAAACCCTGGCCTTCGAAGAATGATGACGAGAGGTATGTCTTCTCTTGGATTTCTTGTGCTTCTTCGACCTCGACGTGTGAGAAGACGAAGACTTCGCCCTCTTCCTACTTCTCTTCTCTTTCTTGGCTTTGGCCATAAACAACTTGGCTTCACGCACTTTAATCGCCTTCGGATTCATTTTCCTGCAGCTTCTGCATTCCTCGACATCGTGGTCCGAAGATAAGCAACAAAGGCAGTCATCATGCGGGTCCGTAAGCGACATATGCCCGCCACACTCTCTGCAGGGTTTGAATCCAGTCTTCCTGGAAGTAGCCATCTGAAACAATTAAGAGATACACAGTTTTCCTCGATTAAAATGGAGAGCCCTATAGAAACCGTTAAGCGTCGACGGCGCGGAAAAAAGGGAACTGACATCAGCACGCCGATGAGGTCCTTTTGTGACTCCGATGACGTCATACGGTGCCGCGAGCGGAGCCTGTCCATTGTGATGAACTCATCAACGTGGGAGGGCTAGGAAAGAATTTTCCCACGGAATGCTGGCGCAGGGGGTATTCAAAAGGTGAGGAATCCACAGGCAGAAGTATCCATCAGAAAATGTCTTTCTGTCACAGTATTAATGTCTCAATTAGGAAGCCTGCTTCTGCCTCCAGCTCTCCTTATTAAACCATTATACATGGAGAAGACATCAGGTGGTGACGGGAAGCATATGCATCGAATCATTCCTCTGGGCATTCTATGTACCAAATAATTTCCTGAGCTGTCAGCAACAGTTTTCTCAAAGAGTTCCTCTACCTTGTAGAATCTCTCCTGTTCCTACTCTTGAGCAACAGGTGAGAGAGGGGGTTCAAGTTGTTGCTGCTCTTGTTCCTACTTTGGTTCCCTTGTTGTTTTTTGAGGGTTCCAGAATTCCTTTTTCTCTGCAGAACTGCTGCCATTTGGCTTCAAGCCTGTGCCTGTTCTTTCGGACATCAAATCACAATTTTTTTCTGCGTCGCTTGTTGGCTCTCCCCTCTTTTTCACGATTGATAGGGCTGACTTTGTCTCCTGGTCTTTTACTCAAGTCACAATCCCTTTCGGTGTCAAGCCCAGTTGAGAAGGTGTGCCCTATGTTCTGGACCTGTGGGGATCCTTATCGTTTACTCTCACTTCAAATTCCTTCTATTTCAGTGACGAGGAGGTTTTAGGGGATTTTGACCTCAATGATTCAATTTGGTACTTTTGCAGCTTTTCCATCCCCTTGTCTGCCTGATGGCACTATGATTTTCAAATCTTTGATGCCTTGGGAAACCTTGGGGTCTTCGACTTGTTTGAGCTGGAAAGTCTGAAGTCCTCCAGCAACTAACTGATTGGAGTGTAATGACAATGCCCACTTTTGTTTTTCTTTTACCTTAAGTGTTCAGGTAATAAACTCCGTACATGCTTGTCACCACTCCATCTGATGGTCCTTAGGCAGACACACATTGCACAACTTGTGCTCGTTCTTCTGTGTTACCTTGTGGTGGCACATGGAGCAAAATCTAAAAGGAGTGTTTTCCACCCCTTCAAGACCTAAACGGGGTTCCCACTTCTAACACCACCCCACAAGTGTCCGTTTTCAGACCACATGGTTGCAGCCCACTAGAAAAACCTGTGGTTTTCAGGTCCTCTTTGGTGTTTCCTTTCTCCGTAGTTGTTCCTCCACATTGATGGTCTTTTGCAGTGCCTATTCTGTGGTTTCCGAAAACTTTGGTGCTTTTGACCTGGAGCTGTGGACCTTGGTTCCATACCCAATGCCGGAAAACAGAAACTGAAGATGAAGACTATGAACAGGGGCTTCGGGGGAGCATCTGAAGTCATGGGGGAGGGGTAGACCCACGTATTGCCCTACAAACAGGAGGAAAACAAAGACTTTTCTAACCCAACCACTATATGGTGAGATAATGCACACCATACAAGTGAGGAAAGATTCACAGACTGTATTTAAGTCACCAGCTCCTGTAGCACATTACATACACAACTATTTTCACTTCTGGTGAAGTTCAATGCCATATGGTGTTGGTGACTTAATATAGCTGAAAAAGAATTCTAGCTCCAGCAGCAGCCCATGCAGGTAATAGTGGTGATGAGGCCAGGTTGGAGGGGATTCGACAGCCGACCACAAGAGAAAATTAAATTAATAATTCATTTTCACTCGTCATCGTCTGTCGAAATCCCCCCACAGGGCTCCACCGCTCTTACCTGCATGGGCTTCTGCTGTCTAGCTCCAGTCTGCTGCATGTGAAGAGGGTTAAGTAAGGAACCTGTAGAAATAAGACAGTCATTGGAAGCAACCATTTCTGCTAGTCAGTCGATTAAAAACCCAAATCAAACATTTGCAGCAAGTAGTCCCTGCGTCAACCGTTTCCTTGAATACAGGCCAGAATATTTAGTAAGTAGCAAAATCACTAAATATTAAGGAAGGATTCTGAAAGAGCTAAAGTAAATAGGATTAATACAGACCACTTTGAAATCACTAAGATCTAACAATAGTCAACAAAGCACCCATATGGCACTGGGCATAACTTAAACAGGAATAGGAGAAGGCAGCAAACAACTGATACAAATAAAACATGCAGTCACAAACTGAACTTTAACAAAGAGGAATACACACATGAGCAAGAGACACTGTCTTGAATACAAACAAATCACAACAACGTAGACAAAGATTTGATAACAAAGGCAGGCTGAACATCACAGAGCCATACCAAATACAGAAAGGCGCAGGACGGAGTTCAAACACAAGAACAGGCAGGTTTCATGAAGCCATATACAACAGCAAGCAAATGGTAAAGCCCTGAATGGGAATAACTATAGACAAGAAAAAGCCAGACTTACACCTTACAGACATGCAACTTGTGTAACATGAAATGATAACCGTTGCAGGTTAGCATATGATTTGATGAGAGATACAGAAAGATATTCACTTAAATTGTGTCCCCTCTCTTCCTTGTTGATCTAGCATGGCAGTACCCTTCTAGTATGCCCTGCCCCTACCCTCCACATGATATTGCACCATTTAACGAAATATCTATCAGTACTGCTTCTTTCAACAATAATTCAAGTGTTTGAACCAATCTCAGACATGTTTCAATGAAATATAGGCTGATGGCTATGGTCTGAATACCAATTTCTGTTAAGGAACATCACAGGTACTTGAAGGAAGAAGAAGGAGGAGCCAAATACATTCCTTTCAAGCAAAATTAGTGTCTGTTCCTCATATTCTCCCAGCTTACAGCACTGCCTCTTTCTTATCCCTCCATCTTCCTTGCCAAGGTTATCATTCAACGGAAGAAAGGGAATGAGCACAAATAAGTGAAAATAGAAGACACCTTAATAAAGAGCAGCCCATGAAAGTGCAGCCCTTCAAAGAAGACAGGCAATCACTGTAGTAGCGTCTAAAAAAAGTAACTGGAAAGTACCTTGAGGTCCCTTCGCTCGAGATGAAGGAGCTCGGAGCCCTGAATGTCGTTTCGGATGAAGATATCTTTGTACTCACACAGACTGAGGCGCTCAAGCCATGCCGCCACCTCCTCCGTTCCCCAGAGGTGAACTGCCAGAGATGGAAAAGCAGGAGTGCATTGAGTACCTGGTTCCCAAAGCAGAGAGAAAGTGCAACACCCATAGAACCAGCAACCCCAGCAGAGAGTAGATGACCATACTAAATAGGGGGAGATGAGTTCTCGAAATGCCACAGGAGAGTGACCAGGAGCAATTACAAAACCAGAGGAGAGTAAAGATGACTCCCAAACTCTCAGGAGAGAGAGCAGGATGACACCACTTTCACCCAAAAAGTGCATTAGTAACTACACATACACACAGGAAGCAGAACACCTCACAAACACACATAACAGAGGATACCGAGTGCTCAGGAATGCACTGGAGAAACAGTTGGACAAACATATAAACATTACAAAGGGGGCTAACATACCCACAAGAGAGATAGAGCAACGTGCACTAAAAGAAGAGATAAAAGACATACAAACCATAAATGAGGCAAATCACAACAGGCATTTAGTTGCACCACTGATCCATTTTTGCGTGCTTCATCTCAGGAGATAAGAGCTAAAACTATCAGCAGGATTAGACACAGCGATCAGTTCTTTACATGTGCATTCTTGTAACACTTCCACAGAAGAACCATGGCTGCTCACAGTCACCAGGACCATGATGTTTCAAATTCCTGTGCTCCGTTTTATAAGCCACTGTATCCTGGTATTTGTAGAGCAATTAGTTTTATGTTCACCAACACTGGAAAACCAAAATGTACCTGACAATTAAAAAAATATATAAAAACTGGAAACATTGTGCCCTTGAGATGTAGGGGACAATTGTCATCCTAGTTACTTCATTTATTAATGTATTCATTTTATTTCTAAATTAAATGTTAATGTTCAGTTTTTTCACAATGGTCAGCTGCTAGTATACAAGTTTAGAGGGTTTCTGACGATTGACATGTCTTTAGTTTTGTGTGAAACAGCAGATAAGGTTCCATTTACTACAGAAATTGAGGTCAGGTATTCCAGAAATCCTCCTCTTCGACATCAAAAGACTATTCAACTTTCTGGATGTGCTGAAGCTTTTGAAGGTATTGATCTGCAGACTACAGACGTTGAAAGACGACTTACTTCACTTTGGTGTTGCTATTTATGATTAATCTAAGCACAGATTCCTCACCTCTTGAATATTCTCAAGGTGTCAGACTGTATCTGGAAAACCTTTAGCTGTACCTCTGCATGCCGTTAGGTGGTGTTGTGCAGCTCCAATCTCCCAGATGGCCTTCAAAACCTAGAAGCGATTCATCAGTCACCACTGTTAGGGAGAGGGTTCTGCTGCTCACCTAATCGAGGTCCAGCAGCTACCAACACAGATCTTGTGCAGTCTCCACCGAAATATTGACATAGTTGGACAGATTCCCCTGATGCTATTCCTACTGGGATTTCAGATCCCACTGCACAGCCGGCTTATGCCATCTGGCATGCTTTACCTGTAGCATGCAGGTCAGGTGACCCATTGGAATCATAGCCTGAATATCCTGGACTCGCCACTCCGGAAGACAGGCAAGGAACTTCACTGTGCCCAGAATGGCTAAGATGAAAGGGAGCATCTAAGAGGGAGTCAGGTGTGACTTAATTACAGTGAATGTGAGAGATGTGCCATAGTCTGAAGGTGGAGGACGACTGCCTGTGGCAGCCTGTCTTCAACAGCCAGTCGTTGAGGTAGGGGAAGACTGGAACCCCTGCCCTGGGCAGATGGGCTTCAACCACAGCCATCACTTTCACTGAAACCCGAGGGGTGATGGTAAAGCTAAAGGCGAAACAGAAATACTTGTGGTCTACATTGAACCGCAGGTAACTTTTGTGGGCTGGCAGGACGGTATATGGAAATATGCGACATTAAGAAAAAGTTGCTTACCTTTGGTAACGCCTTATTTGATAACTACTCTATCTAACCGCAGATTCCTTACCTTAGAATTATCCCCAGGCTTCAGACTGGATCTGTAAATTTTTCATGAGCCGTATCTCTGCGCTCCGGTAGGTGGCATCGTTCAGATCAGCGTGACGTCATCCACGCCGGATGCGATGTGTGCAGTGCCTATATAGATGCCACCCCAGTACGCTGATGTCAGTTTCTTTTCAGGACTTTCCATGCCAGGAGCGCATACCCAAGAAGGACAATTACCACTGGTGTGGAAAACTAGGGCCCTGAAGGGGAAAGCCCTGTGCCAAGAAACCCATTTGCAGAGTGGGGAGGATGGGTGGGTCAGTAAGGAATCTGTGGCTAGATAGAATCTTTACGGGATAAGGCGTTACTGAAGGTAGGCAACTTGTTCAATTGATAGAGACTTCCAGCCGCAAATTTCTTACCTTAGTATAGATACCCAAGCAAATGCCGGAGGTGGGTCTGAAAAATAATTTCACACTAATAAGTCATGTAGGACTGAACAGGCAAAGTGCCTGTCCTGACGGACCTGACTGTCCAGGCAGTAGTGTTTTGCGAATGTGTGCAGAGGCCCACGTTGCTGCCTGGCAAATGTCCAGGACTGTGGCTTGCGTGATACCGCAGTAGTAGAAGCCTTGGCTCTGGTGAAATAAGCAAGCAGGCCGGCCCTCAGGGGGTTGGTTCTTGGCCAATGTGTAGCAGATTTGAGTGCACAGTCTTTCCCTTCTTCGCTCTGACTAATCCCATGAAGAGTTGGTCATCCACCCAAAACTCTTTTCTGCGGTTAAGGAAGATCAACAACGCTGTTTTTGTGTCCAGACAGTGAAGTGGCTCCTCTTCCTTGGAGGGATGTGGCAAAGCATACAAAAGTAGGCAGGGTGATGGACTGGCCTAAATGAAAGTGTGTGTCAACTTTTGGATAACAACCAGTTTGTCTGGGTAGATGTTCAGGTATGGACTCTTGGATGACAAAGTAGTTTGTAGCAGAAGCAAGGAAAGAAGAGGGTGCCTTTGGGATGTTGGGAAAAGAATTTACCAGATGCTAGAGAGTGGTAAGCTCCATTTGAAAAGCAGTTGCTTGCATGGTATTGGGCCCTGGTAGATACTGAGCAGTTGACCCTGGGGCACAATTTGATTTTGAGACCTGAGATTCCTATAATGCAATGATGATTTCCCCCAAGACTCATAGAATAGGGCATGTGCAGGAAGCCTGCATGATCATGTGGAAGTGGTACATACAGGACAGGGCCCGAGTAGGTCCTAAAGGTACTGCAGTGCTGCATGAGCAGGTGGAGCAGGTCCCAGTGGAAGATACAGAGGTGTTACAGGATGTGCCTGAGATACCGGAGTCCCCTGTGAAGTGAGGTGAGTTACTTGCAGCATTGTCTTCAGAAGACAAGAGACATGTATGGTTTACTGATGGCTCAGCCAGGTATGTGGGGGCTAAGAGGCATTGGAAAGTAGTATCATATAATCCTGTGACCAAGAAATTGTAAACTACTACCAGAAAGGAAAAGAGTAGCCAGTTTGAAGAAATGTATGCTGTGTATCAAGCTTTGAAACAAGAATCGCCTAGAAAATGCTTCATCTACACTGACTCGTGGTCTACTGCCAATGGGTTAGCTACCTGGCTTCCACATGACATGCCCGTAACTGGATGATACATTCAAAAGAGATGTGGGGTAAGGAGTTGTGACAAGAGATCTGGGAAATGTTACCACAAAGCACAGTTACTGTATATCACATAGATGCCCACTGCCCAACAGACTCATCAGAACAGTGGTGTCATTCCTTTGCAGATGAAAAAGCCAACATTTTGAAGGCTGAAGTTGCTACACAGGATTCTGATTTGGTGAGAATGGCTAAGTGGACACACCAAAAATATGAACACCTGCGGGAGAAAGCCAATAACAGGTGGGCAGAGAATCGAGGTATACATATTCCCCTAGATTTGATCAAAAAGGCAATTATGCAATGTCCCATTTGTAAGCATACACACCACAGACCAGTCCCACAGGCGGTGAGAGCTCAACTGAGTAGAGGAAAGTTGCCAGGACAGATATGGCAGATTGACTACATTGGGACAATGCAAATTAGTCAGGGTTGTCAGAATGACTGTACAGATGTGGATTCCTACCCCGATTACTTGATAGCCTTTCCATGTAAACGTGACACTCAGCAGAATACTTTAAAAACATTGGACTTACTCATTTTGTATGATGGTATTCCATTGCAGAGCCAAAGTGACAATGCTTCTCATTTCAAAGGCAAATTGTTGCAGGATTATTGTGCACAACACAATATACAGCACGTATTTCATATGCCTTTCTACCAGCATTCTGAAAGTTTTATTGAACGGATGAACAGATTGTTGAAAGCTCATCAGAAAAAATTGTCAGATGGATCATTAAAAGGTTAGAGAGATAACTTGCATGATGCATTGTTAATCCTGAACAACAGGCCTTTGACAAATGCAGAAACTCCATTAATGCGAATGTTAACACCAGCTTTGCAGATTCAACCTCACGTGGCAACTAACACTATCTTGTACTGGGAGGCAACTCCCAGAGCCTTAGCTCCATATAGGGCCACCTCACAGGCTGCAGGTCTTGATTTACATGCTTTACAGATGCACAGACTCAAACCCAAAGATATAGCTTTAATTGAAACTGGGGTTGGAATTCAAATACCCCCAGGGCATTTTGAACTGATTTCCCCTCGCCTGGGCTTGCCTTAAAAGGCATCCCAATTCTGGGGGGGTAATAGACTACGATTATCAAGGAGAGATTAAAGTGATACTGTTGAATAGCGGAGACCCTGATTTAGTAGTGCAACCTGGAGATCGAGTTGCTCAGATTGTCATCATGCCAGTTTATGGAGCAATTGTTAGGAAGGGGACTGCCCCAGCCCTTCTTACTGAACGAGGAAAGGGAGGGTTTTGCTCGACTGATAAGAACCCAGGAGACAAAGTATGGACTGGATCCCCCCAATAACCCCCCTGCACCCTTCTGAAATTATAGCTACAGGAAAATACAACATCCTAGATGTAGTGAGACCTGGAGATGATAAATGGGAACATGTGGCAGCTGATAAATGCTAATTGGGAGGATGAATACTTGTTTGTTCTCTAATCTTCTAGATCAAAGCATGGCGTGTTTATGTCTTGGTTGTTCTGTGTGTACTGTATTTAGGTGTGCTCGACGGGGCCCGGGAGTGTCCAGAGATGCCCACAGCCAAGGGACTCAACTGCCAGTATCAAATGACGACATTAATACAGCAGCCGGAGAACATGTGGACTTATGTATTTGGTGCAAAATGTACTCAACATATCCCACTTCTGTATGCGGAACATTAGGAGCACCCTCAATGTTATCTCCACGTGTCTGGTTGCTATACCTACTCCTGTTAATGTTCCCTTACATAACATTAATGCTACCAATATTTGATGAGGTGGTGGAGGTGAGCGATGTGAGAACCCACCTCTCCCTATATGAATATTGCAAATTTTACACTGAGGTAACAGGAAATCTGTGGAAGAACATGACTTATATCATAACATTCAATATTTCTGATGGGGACACCGGTTTTAACCTTGCATGTGATCCTGCTAAAATAGGCAAGTGCCAGAAGCTATAGCTTGATGGTTCTAGGAAGGTGTAAAGTGTAAAAGTGCACGGGTAGGACGACCATTAGTTGACTGTTTACACCTCGAACCGGAGCAACAATGTGCTCTGGCAATCCCCGTGAGCCTTAGACTGTGTGACTAGGGGTCAACAGAACTCCCCAGTACAAGTCGACTAGTGCTTTCCTACCGCATCTGGTAATTTGATGTCACTGTATTAGAATACCAGATGGTAGTGCACTTTTACACTTTACACCTTCCTTTCGGTCCTGATGAAGTGCCAATTGACCCGTTAGGGGCAGATAGGGCACAAAACATGTTGACCACACTTAGGTAGCCCTTGAGGAACATTACGTCCACACCGGGGCACACGCATCGTTTTAACCAGGCTAGAGCTACCTAATACATTAAACTTTGATCTAGTAGGACTGCTTCAGACCTATTTTATTTATCTCACTCCCTTGTGCACTACCCAGCCCTCACACCCGCACGCACCCAACGGCTTCTTCTTCCAAAGGTCCCCGGCAAAGAGCCCCGGTTCCGGGAGCCCGTCAGGCATTGCAGCGCCTGCCAGACGAGGGGCACCAGTGAAGCATGACACCTCGCGGGGTGTGTGAGGGCATCACGAAGAAAGACCTGTCTTTCCCCCCCATCCAGATAGGAACTGCACACCCCCTTTAAAAAACTTGCTGTAATTAACATTCCTCTTTATGAGTGTTAATGTAAGCTTTGTCTACATTTTATTTTGGTCAGAGTCTCATTTTAAAGAGTGTTCACATTGTGTCCTGACGTTTCGAAGTGTTGCTAGGTGTTCTGAAGGAAAAGCAAGATAAGAGGACAATTGTGCAATGGATTAAAGAGAGTGCACATCAGAAAAGTTAAGACAAGATTAAGGTCCAATGAAGGCATAATGAAGGGCGAAGGTGGAAACGTGTTGCAAACCTTTTAAGTACCAATTTACAACAGAGAATTTGAATAGGGATGGCTGATCAGGCAACTTCAGAAAGGCTTAAATGGCAAAAAGTCAGCAATTTAGGGTGCTCAGAGAAGAGCCCTGCTGGGCAAGAGAAAGGATAAAGAGAAGTACCTGAGAGAGGGGAGCAAAAACAAGGTCAACTTGTTTCGCTGCACAACCTCCAACAAACTTTTCCCAACGGCTGGCGTATACAGTCTTGGCAGTATGCTACTAAGATAATAGTGCAGACTTCGGGCAGAAGGTTGAAAGCTGTCAACTGTCGCCTCTCAGTCTCCACGCAAGAAGGTGGAGCGTTGACAGGTTCGGGTGGAAAACCCGGCATAGGAGGACCGATGGCCATGCTCAACAGCTCAGGATACCAACCTCTCTGAGCTCAGTCCAGAGCCACAAGGATTTCCGATCTTCTTGAGAACTGCGGGCAGGTGTGGTATGGGCAGAAAGGTGTAGAGGATGCCTGAGCTCCACTCGAGAAAAAAAGCGCTTCCGAGTGACAGCCGCCTCGGAAACTTTAGCATGCAGAACTGCTGACATTGTGCAATCTCGGCGGTGGCGAACAGATCTAACCAAGGCTTTCCCCACAGCTGAAAGATACCTTGCACTACCTCCAGTTTGAGACTCAATTTGTTATCTGCTAGGCATCTTCGGCTGAGTTCGTCTGCCCGGACCATCACAGTGTCTGCCAGGTGTTGAACCACCAAGGAAATGCCCTGACGTTCTAGCCATTTTTAAAGATGCAGGGCTTTTTCAGAGAGGGTTCACGACCCCACCCTGCCCTGCTTGCTGCAGTACCATATGGCGGTGGTGCTGTCCGTGAACACCTGCACTAGCCTTCCCTTGATGGAGAGCAGAATAGCTTTTAATGACAGCTGAATCGCCCGGAGCTCCAATAGGTTCATGTGGAGTCCGGAATCCTCAGGACCCCAGAGGCCTCTGATCTCCACCTCTCCCAGATAGCTGCCACATCCCAGGAGTAGTGCATCTTTCACCATTGTCAGATCTAGTTGAGGAAGGGAGAGAAGTATGCTGCTGACCCAATTGCGGTTCGTTAACAACCACTGCAGATCTTTGCAGTTTTCTTCCAGATCTGGGCCATGTCGGAGAGATTCCCCTAATGCTGCGCTCACTGGAACATCAGGTCCCACTGCAGAGCCCACATATGCCAGAGGGCATGTGTCACAAGCAGGATGCAGGAGACCATGAGGCCCAGCAGCATTAGAGTCAGTCTCACCAAAATCCAGGATAGAAGCTGAAACATCAGTATAATATCCTGAATATCCAGGATCCGTCGCCCGGGAGGATAGGCGCGAAACTGCACCATTTCCTCAACAGCTCTGATGAAAGGCAGCATATGAGAGGGAGTCAAATGTGACTTAGGCACATTGATAATGAACCCCAGAGAGTGCAGTAGGTCCGCCGTATTCTGGAGGTCGGAGACGACTACCTGGGACAAGCCTGCCTTCAACAGCCAGTTGGCGAGATAGGAGAAGACTGGCACCCCTGATCTTCGCAGATGAGCTGCAACCACCGCCATCACCTTAGTGAACACCCGAGGGGCACTGGTAAGGCCAAAAGAGAGCACGGTAAGCTAAAAGTTCTCGAGACCTATTATGAACTGCAGATAATGCTGTGTGAAGGCAGGACAGGGATGTGGAAGTATGAGTCCTGCAATTCCAATTCTACAATCCAGTCTCCCAGGTCTAGGGCAGACAGGACTTGAGCGAGTGTGAGCATTTGAGTTTCTCAGTTTTTTTTAGGAAGAAATCAAAAGGGCACAGGTCTAGGATAGGACGAACGCCTCCATCCTTATTGGGCACCAGAAAGTAGCGGGCATAGCAACCATGACCTACATCAGATGCCAACACCCTCTCTATGGCTTCCTTGGCCAAAAAAGAGGCCTCTTCCTGCTGGAGTAAGAGAGATGGTCCTCTTTCAGCCTATCATAATAGTGTAGCATGGGTGGAGGGGTGGTCACAAAGGGGAGGGAGTAGCCCCTTCGGAAAATCTGGAGAACCCAGGGGTCTGATGTTATTGACCTCCAGTGGTGCAGGTGATGGCATATCCTGCTGTCCACTGGTTACCCATGATGGTTGGAGGACAAACTAAAGAGGTTTTGAGGCTGCAGTAGACTGGGCTGACCTCTGCTTGTCTGATCCACGGGCTCTATGGGTAACGCTTCCTCGGCTACGGCGGGTAGGGAAGCTTGCATGCCATGGTGGCTTGGCAGGTGAAGACTAAGTTAGAAGCCCCTTCTGTGGACACAAAAGGAGGACTGGGGTTAACAGGGGGCCTTGGAAAGGCCCAAGGACCTGGCCGTAGCCCTGCTGTCCTTGAGGCGCTTCAGCGCTGAGTCTGCCTTGTGTCAGAAGAGATGGGAGCCATCAAAGGGCATTTAAATAAGTGAAGCTTGGAAATCCCCTGAAAGTCCAGTTGTCCTCAGCCAGGTGTACTGCTGTTAGGCCACAGGTGAAGAAAGTGCTCTGCCTAGCGAGTCGGTTGTATCCAGCTCATATCCGATTGTGAACTTAGCTGCATCTCTCATCAGCCACAGTTTGGGTAAGTATGGTCCGGGCCCCCTTCGGGGCCATAGACAGGCCTGCAAAGGGAATGGGAGTAACGCCCCAAAAGTCATGAGGTGTTCACACCACCCTGGAGTAAGAATGCAAAAAGAACAGATGATAGATGAAATGCTGAACAAATCAAACACTCACCCCTAGTCACAGATCTGGGATAAATGCATAATTTCTTTGCTCACCACGCCATTCCAGTTTAGACACAGCCATATGCAAATCAGTCCTGAACCTGCTCCCCATGTAAACAGTTCAGCCCGAACTTCCAGGTCCTCCCTGGACCAGAAACAAGCATCCTAAGACTGGTTTCGGGATATCACCCCTCATCAGCCAGTCACGCTTGAATCCTGTGGCATAGTGAGCACGGGACACACATCTGGGCTTACCCTTCCAACTTAGGGTAACAAATGCAAAAAGAACAGATGATGGACGGAATGCTGAACAAATCAAACATTCAACCCCAGTCACAGATCTGGGTTAAATCCATTATTTATTCGCTTGTCACGCCATTCCAGTTTAGACCCAGATGCTCTGAGGGCAGTGCATTTTTTGTTATAAGGCACACTGCCTCGGTTTGCGTCAAGCGCACCTGTTTAAAGGTCTACCCTAGCGTAAACAGGGATGGTGCACCCTGACTATAAAAGTGTACTTGTAATTTTTTCCCAGCACTACCTCAAGAGTGTCAGCATCCAACTTCATTTTTTTGCATTTTATTATCTGCACTAAGTCTGAAAATGTTGCAACCTATGAATGGCATATTTGTAATTTTCGGCTGTGCTTCTGACTTCAGAGCTGCTGGCCACAAATAAAGAATGTCTTTTGTCCTCGGGTAGTCTGTCAAGAAATGTTCCTTCAGCTCATATGTCACCAGGCGTAAAGGAGAAACCAAATTCTCTGCAGGCCTGACTAAGAAAAATTGTGAAGTTTTACATTCTGTGAAGCTACAGTCTATATTCTCGTTTTTTTTTTTTTTCATTTTTTAAAATGAACTCTAAAATGGATTCAGCGGTAGTTTTCTCTAAATGATTCTGTTCAAATATTTAATTGGCCTACTCTAAAAAACAAAACTGATATGCATTAAAGAAGAGTTTTATATAGTAAACTGCTCCTGGATCCTGAACATGCTCAGTGTTAAAAAGTATAAGTAATGGACTCAAGATGGATAAAAGCATATTAACAGGAACTGAGCAGAGATTAAAAAAAAAATCAATGATTTCTATGTCAAAAACAACCAATTAAGATACCCGATTTGAAAGAGAGCACCAGCTTTGCTGGAAGCTACCAGTAATCAAGGCCCAGAATCTACTGATGAATGACCGGAAACTGATCACACCGTGACCACCTTCACATAAAATCTGAACTTTAAGCCTAGGACAGTGCTTAATTTGTAAAAAGGTCAGTGCCAGGCCACTTCTCAGGATCCCACTGCAGCTTGCATTATCCATTGCCCCTCCCAGTGCCCACAACTAACCATCACACTTCTACAAGTGCGACAATTAGGCCTATTCAAGGTCACCCAAAGCTATAGGAATGTCCTGGGCAGTAGATATTCATATATTAAATTATTAAACACTACAAAATCAGAGAAAAAATCAACACCAGGTGGTGGACTGTTGTAAGTGCTGGTGCTGAGAATTAAGTAACCACTTGCTTAAATTAAGCACTAGTCTAGGAGTACCTGAGGTTGTTGCTGCAAATTATTTTTTGCAACAAGGTCTCATTGGCACCCTCACCACAGCAGCCTCTCAAACACGTGGAAGCCATAGTGATAGGGAAGTGACTGGCAGACACAGGGCAAGCGATTGAGGAAACAAAATCAATACATTTGGGAGACAGACAGGTCAGTAGGCTTTGAGTATGTGAACTATGACCAATAACATTAAGCTGAAGAATGTCCTGCCTCCACCCCGCATGCAACAACATAAAATATGTCACATTAACAGAACACTACACATGTGTTAGAAAGAGGTCTGAGACATCGGCCAGAGAAGGTGCACAAAAGAGAAAAGACACTTCCTGAAGAAGTGGGTACGAAACAGCTTAAAGGAATAGCAATGCAGAATTGGGATCAGTTGTCAGAGAGAGGGATGACAAAGCTGATGAATAAAATGAACAACTGTATCATAATGTGGGAAGTAAAGCAATAAGGGTTAAGCTTTTGCAAATTTGTGATGTAGTGTGGTAAGGAGACATTTGTAGTAGCTAAGGCAGTATGAAAGATAAAATACATCACAACGATTTTCAGGAGAGCAGTACAAAAGGTTTCAGAGACAGTATCTGTAAGAAGTGCAGAGAAACAGAATTACAGACACAGCTGCTATAGGAAGAGCAGTATGGAGGGACAGTTGTTGTAGTAGAGTTGTATAGCATGACAAAGATATTAATGCAGTAGTCAGAGCAGAACAACATGTAATGTTACAGAGATAGTGTCCAGAGAGACATAAGTCATGAATAGGTGAATGCCAAAGTGGGCTGTTGATACCCGGATGTCCTAAGTTACTTTGGGTCTCCTTGTTCTTGCTGTTTTTCTCCTTTTTAAACTTGTTGACCAGCCGGAATTTTCCACTTCGACTGCGTTTAGAAAAATCTGACAGCCGGTTCTGCAAAACAGGACAGAAAAATGTCAATACACGGAGAATCAAGGAGTTGTCCTAGTGAAGCACATCTGCCAAAGTGGTGTAGCAGATGATGTGCCTTATTGACTGACTATAGTCATGTGTTAATAATAGTATGGTTACTGTCGAAAGATGGGTGCTGTCTGTGAGAAGATGTAAAACTTGCTATATGCATGACAGCAGGAAGGTAAAATGAGAATGCAAAACGACAGTTTGTCGAGAGATGTGACTGTACATTCATGGAGAGGAGGATTATGACTGGAAGAGATGTGAAGAAATGTAGGCCGACTTTCTGCAGAGGCCAAGGAGTAGAGGCCAAAGCTGTGCATGTGATATGAGTGCACAAGACTGCACTCTACACCAACGTGTTGAGTTGCAGAGCAAAGGCCTGCAAGGAAATATATGAGTGCGGGTCTGCGGTTGGAAGAGAGGTATAAGAGCTGGTGTATTATTTGCAGACGTCTGAGTGCAAGATCATAGTCAACAGAGAGGTCGCAGAGTCCCGGTCTATAAGCTGCATGGGGAGGGAGAGTGCATGGGTAAAGAAAGTGAAATCTACAGGGAACAGAACGAGTAAAAGAAAACTGTCTCGAGAGTGGTCAAGCAGACCTGTTAGAATTCTCTACAGAATGATCTGAAACTCAAGGCCAACTTTGTAGCACAGGAATGTACAGGTGCTCAAAGCTGCCATGCAAGAAAGTGTAACATTTCAGGCTGCCTGTTTGAAAGGAATTGTTAAAACGTATCCAGATTATGAGTGCAGATCAAATGTTTGTTAGATAATGCAATAGTTCTGTACAACTATTTACACTACACAAGTGTCCTCGTTATGGGCAGCCTGGTAATGGGGTAATGAATTCCTGTCCCTGCAGATACCATTACTGGCTAGAACTATATCTCCATGGTCAGAAAACCACACAATTAAGAACTGGACCCTGAGGGTGCATTTAGGAATAGGAAATACTCAAGGTAATCTGATAAAGCACATCAAATGTTACATATTACGTTTCACTATAACTTTCCAAAAAGGAGTATTAATAGCCAGTTGTGAATAGCACAGACAGGTCCTGCTGTTCTCTGCTGAACAATACATGGGAATGGCCATAATGAACAGATGTAGGCAGCACCATAGCTGTCTTTGCACAAGGTAACAAATCTGTTATACGGTAAAGTGCCCTTAAAAAGGACGTGATGGGTCTAGTTACACACAGTGTCTCCTCAGTAGTAGTAGCTGTACTTCTTATTCTAGGTCTTCACCTCGTCATCACCAGGTTCCATGAGATTCCAGAGCCAGGGGATTTCAGACACTTTTCTCACTTCCAGGTCCATGTTTTTAAGAGACGTTGCAAGCTGCTCTTTCTGAGGAGGATCCAGCTCCTGCAGAAAGAAATGAACACACTGTGTCTGAGGAGAGTGGGTGACTGCTGAAAGACAGGTGCATGGGGATTATGTTACTGATGTGAGACACAGAAAGGACCAGAGCACATTAATGACAGCCTCTGGAAAAGAGTGACCAGCTACTAACTTTTCATCAGTTTCGTACAAATTACTTTTTTATCCCTTCTTCTCTACTGATCAATATGTTGGCTTATCCTTGGAGCATTCATTCCTATTTGGTTTGGAAATGGTCGCATGTATGGAATTCAAGAACAAATCTGTTTTAAATAATGTACTTTTATAAATTATTTTTAAAGGCGTTTGCACGAAAAATGCACATCGAAAGGGTTTGAAAAAATAGTAACAAACCCCAAACCGACATCAGAGACATGAACATCTTTCAACTTTGCTTTAAACACTGTTTCCACTAGAAAGAGAAAGAGGACTCAGCAGACAGGCTCACTGTGAGAAGTCAGAGCAGGTGTAGAAGTCAGAGCAGGTGGGTGCATAAAGTAATCCACATGTGGGTAAAGAGAAATATGCAGAACGACCAATAAAACATTTCTAACAAAAATGTAAAAGAAATTACTGTTATTATATAGCCATTCATTTAGGGCCTTCTTACCCCTTAAAAACAGTAGGAAACTGTTGATTATGAATGAATGAAAGGGTGTTGGCTGATGTGTGTCCTATGAGTGCATGTATTTGTGTTGGGAGTGAGGTTTAGAAAAGTGCTCCAATTGTGTCAGTGCAGGTGTGTCGCCGAGCAATACTTCCTAAGATGTGAGAGATGGGACCACAGTTTTCATATGCAGTCCAGCAGTTCTTGTAGTGCATGCCCTGTTGAACTATCTTTTGGAAGCAGACAATTTTTTATTGCCTTTCAAAATTAACTGTAGTTGCAAATTATTTTGTGTATGAATATTTTTCCAGAGATAGCACAACCTTGTAGTGAGTCATCCCTCCCCCAATTGTGTTATTTTAAAAGGGGATTACAAAGATCAGAGCCATTCCAGATATGAGATTCCTCCTTTAACAGCAGAGCCTGGATTTCAGAAAGATAGTTCCCCTGGATCGGCTAGTGATCAATGCAGAGGTTTGAGTGAGTTTCTTCTTGCAACGGAAAGCCAATGCTGTGTCTTGAGAGCTTGGGCAATGTGGTCACATATGCTCAGCTTACCACTTGTCCAGCTGCAGCACACTGCATTCTGGATTCAATTTGATGTAATTTGAGCATTTGTTCTGGGCTATTGCATAACAAAATGTAATACAGAGGTCAATCCATCAGGACATAGTTCTCTTGTGGACTGCCTTTCTTTTCTTTGCACCCACAGAGCTGATCTTCCAACCAGAAGTCTTTTGTACGATTGATGTAGAGTGATAACACTCTTTTTTGGGGCCAGGCAGTGGAGTCTCTCCTCTTCTTTGGGAGGATGAGGTGGGGCAAGAAAAAAGTAGGCAGTGTGATGTTCTGCCAGGCATTGCACCTTCGGCATGAAGGAGGCAAGGGTCCTAAGGACTAGCTTATCCGGGAAAAGGGTTGTGCACGGGGGTTGAACAGAAAGCACTTGCAATCCGATAACCCTCCTGGCAGATTTTATATTCGCAAGAAAGACTCTCTTAATGGTATGCAGTCTCAAAGGGTAGCTGTGCATGTGAAATGTAGATTCCAGTGTTGCATGATGAAAGGTGTAGGACGTAAAATGTGCTGTAAACCTTTCAGAAAATGGGTCACAACAGGTGACTTAAACAGGGAGGGTTGATTCAGCAAACGCAGAAAGGCTGAAATGGCAGAAAGGTATCCTTTGACTGCACTCAAGGCAAAGCCTTGGCGGGCAAACTTCAGACAACGATGCAGACAGAGGATCAACAGATTTGGTAGCACAGCAAGCCACAAATTTGTCCAATCAGCAGGCATAAATCATTTTGTGGAAGAACGCCTAACTGTTAGGATGACACCGCACGCTTCAGGAGGGAGATCAAACACCCTCAACTGTCGTCTGTGCAGCACCCTGTCCTGTTCCTGCAATAGGAGATCCTTCTGAAGGGGCAACTTGATCGAAGGACAGATGCTAATGCTCAGGAGTGAAAGATACCAGACTCTCCTCGCCCAATCCGGAGCCACTAAAATGAGTTAGAACCGGCCGGTCCTAATCTTCTTAAGAACATTGGCCAGGAGTGGTATCAGTGGAAAGGTGAAAAGGAGTCCTGAACTCCATTCGAGTCAAAATGCGTCTCTGAGTAAGAGCAGCCTTGGAACCTACAGCACGCAATTGTACTGAAATTGTGTGGTGGCAAATAGAACTAACCAAGGTTCTCCCCAATCTCTGAAGAGACCTTGCACCACCTCTGAATAGAGACACCATTTGTGATTCGTGAGGCATCAACGGCTGAGTTAGTCTGCTATGGCGTTCAAAGAGCCCACCAGTTGCTGAACCACCAGGAAAATGCTCTGATGTTCCAGCCATGTCCAGAGACGCAAAGCGTCCAGACATAGAATTCACGACCCCACCCTGTCCTGCTTGCTGTAATACCACATGGTGGTGGTGTTGTCTGTAAACATTTGAAGCAGCCTTCCCTTGATGGATAGAATAAAGGCATTCAATGCCAGGCAAACAACTCTCAGTTCCAAAAGGTTTATGTTGAGCAGAAATCCTGCCGGCAACCAGAGTCCTCTGATCTCCATCTCTCCCAAATGGCCACCCCAACCCAGAGGTGGCACATCTGTCACTAGTGTGAGTTCTGGATGGGGAAGGGAAAGCAGTCTGCTGCTGACCCAATCGCTGTCTGTGAGCGACTATTGCAGCTGATTTGCAGTTCCCCCCTATCTCTCGACCAGATCAGAGAGAATTCCCGGATGCAGTGCCCATGGGACTTCAGGTCCCACTGCAGAGCAGGTATGTGCCAACTGGCTTGTTTTTCCAGCATGATGCAGGAGGTCATAAGACCCAGCAGCCTCAGAGTCAGTCTCACGGAAATCCAGGATAGAGCCTGAAACATTGGAATCATAGCCTGAATATCCTGGGCTCGCTGTTTTGGAGAATAAGCCTGAAACTGCACTGTATCCATTGATAGCGGAGATGAAATTGAGTGTCTGAGAGGGACCCAGGTGTGACTTTGGCACGTTAATAGCGAACCTCAGTGAACGCAGGAGGTCCACCGTAGAGGGGCCGCCATAGTCGGGCAATGGGAGACGACTGCCTGAGGCGATTCCACCTTCAACAGATGTGCTGCAACCACCGCCATCAGCTTGGTGAATGCCCGGGGGCAGTAGTAAGACCAAAGAGGAGGTGAGTAAACTGATAATGCTCTTGGCCTACCATAAGCCACATATAATGTAAAGTATGCAGGGCAGGAATATGAAAGTAGGCATCCTGCAAGTCCAATGCTACCACCCATTCTCTAGGGTCAAGTGCAGACAGTACCTGAGCCAAAGGGAGCATTTTAATCTTTTCCTTTTTCAGGAAATAATTGAGAGGGTGTAGATTTAGGATAGAACGGAGTCCTCCATCCTTCTTCGGCACCAGAAAGTAGCGGAAATAGCAACCACAACCAACTTCTGATGCCATCTCAATGGTTCCTTTGGCCATGGCACTTTCTGTCACAAGAGTGAAAGGTGGTTCTTCGTCAGCTGAACGGAGGACGGGAGCAACAGTGACGGGGTCTGCTGGACATTCTGGAGCACCCATTTGTTCACAGTAATCTCCCACCATTGAACAGATGGTACCAAATCCTGCCACCAACCGGGTGCCCATGATAGTATGAGGGCAAACTAAAGAGTCTTTGCGGCTGATGGGGGTGGGGTGGGTGCGGGGGGGCTGATTGGTCGACCTCTCTAGCCCTGGTTTCTACGAGGCTTGTTGGAGACACGTCTGCAGCAATAAAAAGGACTGAGATGCCTAGTGGCATTGGTGACTAGGGTGGAAAGGACAAAGCTGATAGCCCCTATCGTAGCCACAGAAGGGTCAGAAGGTGGAATGTGGCTGTCATACAGCCATGGTGAGCCCAACAACCTAGCGATGGCCCTCCTGTCTTTGAAGCGCTCAAGCACCAGATCCGCTTGTCACCAAAAGGGCAAGGCCCATGGAAGGGCGTGTCTTTGAGAGCTGCCTGGACATTCCCCGAACAGCCAGTTGTTTTCAGTCAGACTTGATCATGGTGCACCACCGTGGCAGCAATGGCTCTGTCCAGCGAGTCGGGTGTCTCCAATCTGCATCTGGTGATCGTGAACTTTGCCGCACCTCTCTCATCAGCAATAGCTTGAGAGAGTATGGCTCGGGCCTCCTCCGGGACTATAGGCAACACTTGCACAATTGTATCCCACATGGTATGGGAATAACAACCCAATAAGCATGCAGTGTTTAGCGATCGCAGTGCCAGGCTGGTAAAATTGTAAAATCCTCTTTCAAAAGGTATCCAGCCTTTTGGATTCCCTATCTGGTGGTGTGGTAGGGTATGTACCGGGATTTATCTTGGAGGTTGAGGCCAGCCTCGTAAGGGTGGGATGCTGGGTAAGGAAGGCTGGGTCCCAGAGCGTGGGGTGATGGAGCGGGAGACATACATGTGCACAGAAGTGCCTGTGTAGGGCTTGGCCCAGGCCCCGAGCAGGACATCAGTGAGGGCTTCATTAAAGGGGAGTAAGGGTTTTGATGGGGACACACTAGGCTGAAGTACCTCTGTCAAGACACTCACTGGGGCCTTATTATGACTTTGGCAGTGTGGCAGCGGGTCGACACTCCAGCCCCCCACTGTCACACTGCCAAAGCCATATTGAGACGGCCTGCCAGATTCAAACCAGAATCCAGGTTGGGCGGTCCTGCTGCGATGGAGTGCTGAGGCTCATATGTGAGCCTTAGCAAGGCAAAGTAAAGGGAATGCCATTGCACGTTCCTGCAGGGCATGGACTGTGAAGTCCATGCCCTGCGGGAACTGGGGATGGAAACATACAGATAGGTATACACCATGTGCCCCTCTGCATGCATCCCATGGCGCAGAGGCAACAGGGCAACAGAAACAAAGGGGGCCCTGTAGGGCCCCCTTTGTTTCCTCACCGACACAGTTTTCATGGTGGGCTCATGAAAACTATGGCAGTGAGGAAACTCCTAATATGCTTGGCGGTGCCGCAGCAGCACCTCCAGCATATTAGAGGACTCAGACAGCTGCAAGACCGCCAGGGATCATGGAACCCTGACAGCAGCAGTTGTCCCATGGCGATTCGACCACTCTACTTGTAATAGGGCGATCAGACCACCAATGCGGCGGTAGCCCCACCAAAACCGTGGCTTTGGTGGTCCATTGGAGCACCAAACTCATAATAAGGCCCATTGGTCTTCACCTCAACTGTGGGCAGCTGAAGGTCCAGGACATCAGCTGCTCTCTGGACCACCATCACAAAGGAACCCCTTTCCTACATAGCCACTGTAGGAGGAGAGAGAAGGCCAAAGTCTGGTGAGGTGTCCTGCCCACTGACATCTGCCAGGACCTCCTACAAGGTGTTGTAGGCCATCGAGCTCCATCTCCAATTAAGGCCGTGTGCCTGCTCAGCGCCAGAGCCTGCATTGGCCAACACTGGTCTAGCTCTGTATCAGGAATCATGATGGGATCGATTGCGCCACTAAAACGGTCCTCGGAGGAGGCTGTGAAGCTGCATCCAGTATGGATCCAGATCTACCAAAGGATCCTGACCAAGAGTTGACCTGCAGGTGGAGCCCTAGTCAGAGACCACCCCGAAGCCATGGGGCCCGAAGGCGCTCCAGAGGGCTCAGTCCACCCAAAAATGTGGCTCATGGCTCCATAAAATTCTTGAAGTTGAGCAAGGGTAGCTCTGGCTCGTGGAAATTCATGGCAGAGCAAGGCACTCTCAGTGTAAGGCACAACCTCCAAAGGGACGACCTGGGAGCTTGGCTTGGACTTGTGGCATTGTTCCCACGCCTCGTCGAATGAATGAGACCAGAGCAGAGAAGCCGAAAAACACTTAGACTTCTTGACCTGAAGAATTCTGAGAGCACAACAACGACAACACAAGTAACTCTGAGAGCATTCCTGGTACATCTCTCACAAACAGGACCTGAAGTGGTGCGGAATTGCATGACGAACAGCCAGTAGCTTCATGGCCCACTCACCAATGGTCTTCAGATTCATAGTCCTGCAATCTTCGCAGGCCTTAGAGTCGTGGTCTAGTTCTAGACACTACAGACAGACCAATTGGGGGTCTGTGACAGACAGTTCTGAGTTTGGGGGCTGATTTTGCTCCCTCATGGTACCCAGGGTCTTTGCAACTCTGCATGTTGGGAATGGTGGGACAAGGAAGACTCTTTTCACTTCTTATGTTTGTTCCTCTTTTTGGACTTACCTGATGATCTAGATCTTGAGAATGACCCCGTCGCGAAAATGCCCCTGGAGAAGGCCCGTGTTCTCAACATCGACTGGGGCCTTTTTCAACTTCCGTAGATGTTCAGCAGCATACAGCTTGGCTTCACAGTCGTGGTTAGTCTTGGTGCGCCTCTTGGCGCTCTTATCACATGACGCCAAACTGTGCTTGGAGCTCAGACATAAACCTAGTGTGGGTCTGTCACCGAGATCTGCTTATTGCAAATCCTTACTCAGTATAAATCCAGTTATTTTTAGGATGGGACATGGCCTTTACACACTGGAAATATTTTTTGAGTCTGGCAGACTCAAGGGAGCAACTCTGGACCTGCATTGAAAGGGGCAAAAAGAAAGGAACTGACTTTAGTGCCCAGAAGTGGCGAGATGTAGCAGCCCCAACGCCACATATGTAGAGGGACGGACTAGACGCAGAGACAAAGGATGCCTCCTATCTGCAGACAAGGGTATTGATATGAAAATCTTCTGGATCCAGTCTGGCGCCTGGAGAAATTCACGAGGTGAGGAATCTGCGATTAGAAGTCTCTATTATAAAGTCTCTTTTCTGTAAAAGAAGAAATAAGTAACCAGCTGCACTAGTTTCCACATTCACGTTAGAAAAACAAGCGGAAATGCAGAAAAAAAAGATCAGAGAATCACAGGATCCATTTAGATGATGTGCAGTAGAAAATGAAAGCCTCGAGTGCATGGAGTTCTAAGTCTCAACACTTACTGTTGAAACTGCAGAGCTACGAACATAATTTTAATACATGTTCATAGTTTTATACTGCATGTAATTTTTTTTACCAGGGATTTATTCAAAGCATGACAATTTCTGAAAGATCCAATACTAGCAAATTAGGTTTTATTAAGTGTCATCAGTGTTGGCATTGGAAAGAATCAAACCCCGGGACCTGTAAAGTGGCAGTTAAGGTATGGCAGCGGAAAGAGGGTGGGGCCACATGGGGTGGAGTCATGATAAGCAGAATATGACAGTTTATACGTTCATTTTTAAACACTCTGCCACAAAGAAATTGACAACAAGAAGAAATGTGGCTGTAAATCTGCTCTGGGCTTACTTAATTGGCCACAAAGAGGTTACATTTTTAAATATCTTAAAGGTTTTAGGCACCTGCTCCAGAGATCTTTGTATGAATGAGATTTTCATGGGACAATAATGGTAAGATACCTCTGGTGGTTAATGCACTTGCTGGAGAGATCTGTCCTTTATCTCGTCACAGTTTTGGTTCATGAAGTTGCAGGGACGTAGCTTCAGAGGAAGTGTTTGGGGTTGCTACACCTCCCTAATAAATGTATTTTTTACTGAATAGTTAGGTAAAGGAGATTTCAGTCCGGTATGGTAAGGTGTGTCTCAGATATCACCTGGGATTTGTAAATATGCACTCAGACAAAAACACACACATACACACCGTCTCTGTTTTGAGGGTCTTAACACAGGGTTATTTTACAAAATACTATGTTTTAAGTATCCCCTCACTATCCACACTCCTTTTCCTTTCCAGTGGTCCTTAAGCCCCCCTCATGCACTGCTTCTTATATAATGATTGAAATACTAAGCTGGCGTGATTGCAGAAAAATCCGAAGCTCCCCCCAACAGTCTTACTGACCAAGCAACCCCCCTGTGAGGTAGCAGAAATTGTTACGACGCCTGCTGTAAATTACACTGTTTACCATGCAGATCACAGATTTGTATTTTATGTAGATAGATATGTGAGCTACTGCTTTTGACACATGGATCCTTTTGTAACTTGTAGTTCATAAGTTACAACCCTTCTAACATAGCACAGTGAGCTATGAACTGAATCAAGGAGTTGCATGCAAACTGCAAGACATGGATTTAGAACCTTATTGTTTTTTTCAATCTGACAATATTCTAAAGTTGCTAAAAAGTGTTTATGTGGGTGATAATAAAGTTGCATTATTACAGTCAACCCAACCACTGTATCACATTTTAACTCCTGACTTTGTATTTCTCCCGATCATGGACTCTTTACATACAATGCCTACCAGTAAAAGAACATCTTTTCCTAAACCTTGTAACCTTCATTATCTTATGTTACATTTCCTGTATATCGATTTATGCATTAATATGATAGATTGTCTCTGTATAATGTAGGCCTGTGATGTAACGCGCACTGATAACATACATTGGGATGTGTAGTGCTATAAAAGATTAAATAAAAAATAAATTAGTGTTACTTAAACCTTTATATGTGTAATTATTCATTCAGATACATCTGACATTCTTCCAGTGCATGCATATCTCTTATATACAGAGGTTGAACAAGTCACAAATCTGTCTGCAAATCATAGTTTCTCTTAAGTACTTGTGAAGCAATAACAATCTTTGAGCCTTTGTTACCTTCATTACACTGTCTTCTAGGTGTTTTACTTCAGATAGCTCCTAGCCAGAATGGTACTATGATGACCCTTTGAATCAGACCTTTGTTTTAGGCCCAGCTGAAAATAAGAAAGTCCATTTACCGTCTGCAGGTTTCTGCTCTGAAAAGAAAGCAGACAATGTGTCCCGGTGTCTGCAAATTACACCACGACAAATTTGGGATATTCCACTGGGGCCATCCAGATACAGGATCTGGCTCAATAATAGCTGCCATATGTGGGATACGGATGGGTTACCCTCATTTCCGGCACCGAATGCCATACTTCATTTCTATATTTTCTGCTAGCATAGAACGTTGAAGCCTGTAGTAGAATGTTAAGCATGAGATTGCGGATTAAGTAACAGCTGCTTGTGTAGGGGTTTTCCCTTTTACTATACATGCTTGGAAATGTCATTAAAGAAGAACACTCATTCTAAACTGTCTTCTATGACTAAGAAAGGACTTCGCAACTCTAACCCTAGGGCCTTTTATTCCATGTGATTAAGTGTTGTTTGTTATGGGCTGCATTTAATGAGATGGTAGTGGGTGTGTTTGTTTTGATGAATGTGTGTGTGTGTGTGTGTTAGATCCTCAGGATAAGATCGTACTTGGGAATAGCATGAAACGTATGCATGGGTGTGCTGTAATATATGGCATGAGTGCCACAATACCACTTCTCCACTCAGCCACACTCAAGCTACTGAGTGAACTTCCAATAGGAACTTCCTCCCTTTCCCCTAGGACTCAGGTGTGCCTCTTTTGCAGCCCTGAACAGGAATAGTAACAATCTGACCGATCTTCCTATGAATTACGGTTCCAAAATTACTGCCGGTAAAAAGATGTTATGCATCTCTGACACTGGCCAGTGGGGCTCATGGACCACTGGATGCCATCAACACTGATCCTACAAAGAGGCCCCTGGAGACTCTGGACAACCTTAGGTGTCAACTACCAGGTGCTCTCCAGGCTCAAAGAACCTCTATCCAATCTGACTCAGGTTGCTGAACCAAAGTAACAAATAACAGGTTCTTTGTAGACCTGCTGGTACCCCTCTCATATATGTGAACTTAGAACCACTGACGTACCAAACAGGCTCTGCTTTAACAAAAAAAGAAGAGGTACCAGTCGTTGTTCAGCCATTTGTTCTCTTATGATTTTGGCTCACTTCTATAGCTTATATTGAACTTCCTGAGAAGCCTAGTTAATTCTATGTTTGCTGTCATGGAGTCCAGCCAGGCACTTCAAATACCAAATGTATAGAAAAGTTTTCAAAGCCCCTCCAGTATTTCCAAGTAAGGAACCAATTTCTAAATTGTAGTACCAGGGTCAGTAATTCACCCAAATAATCCTTCTGGTCACCACCAAATGAATACTTGAATTAAAAGAGGCTTGCTCTTAATTGCTTGCTTACTTTCAGCCTCATATTTTGACTTCAGAAGGTTTTAAGAGTATCATCTTTATTTTGTTCTTCTATACTGTTAGTACTTTACTTTGCTGATTCTAAAATATTATTCCTGGATGAAAGAGATAACACTAATGAGATGTAGATATTTTTTGTGTGTGACCACTGTGTCAAACTGGACTTAGGCCCAAACCTAACCCACTCCCTTGAGTCAGCCTTCACTGCTTTCTTGATCAGCCATTCAGGACAGACGTATACAAAGGGATTTTTGGCTATAACTTTTCAGCATAATGATAGTGAAGGTGCTGAGAAACTGGCAAACTAAATCCCTACCATGGAGATTGCCCAAAAACCACTAATGACCCCTGAGCCTTGAGAAAAGGTCTGTTCCACTTATCCCTAAAGAATAATTTCCAAGGCTTCCACCAACTAGCCCCTATTGCTCCATTGAATTCAATGTGTCTTTTACGTTCACTCTTCAATAGCCACCATTTACCAGTGATATCACAATAGCACTGTCCCCGTACCCTACTTACCAAAGCCATCTTGCCAGCCAACAGCAGTTGAGTCTCATTATGAAGAGCTTTCACATTATTCACCATTTCTAACACCAGACTGCAGTTCATATCCTTTGATGAAAGAAAGTGAACGTCAAATCATGGAGAAAAAGGAACTAACCAATAAAAATAAGTGAACACAAACATTTTACAAATGGATGCACTGGAGAACGGTTCATAACAACTGAGCAGTCAACTTTAAAGTCAGATTAAGAGAAGTAAAGACCTGCAAGAAGGGTTGAGGACAAAAAGACAAAGAAGTAAAAACACAAAGCCAGGAGTCACGAAGAAAATAGCAGTTATTGAAATTGCTTACTTCTATGCTCTTTGATTTAGCATAGACCTTGTCCATGGACTTTGAGCTGGCATTGACTGCATGAGCAAGCTCCTGCTCCATGTCTTGATGAGATTTGGCAATATCCCGAATGCTAGTCAGAGAAACAAAGGAGAATGAGACAAGGACCCTGAAAAAATCCCTTTCAGCTTTAAGTGAATGTGTAATATACATGTGATTATTTTTCAACATTGATGAGCAACATAAACAATGATATTACAGATCCTTTACTAGTAATAACATCACGTTTGAGGAAATGGGGTGTAGTATATGGGGTAGTTGTGTGACGTCAACATGTAATACACTTACCAACCCTATATTTAAGCAATATCAAAGCTGCACCACATTACCAAACAGTCAAATCATTTTATAAATATGTCCAATCCGTATTGAAAAATATAATGTTGCTTCTTCATTGATTTTTTCTTAAGAGGCCACAGCCAACGCGTTACGTTCTGTAAACAGAACTTCTTCAGGGCAACTGCAATGTCCACAGTAACATTAGTTAATTGATGCATGAGGTGGTGATCTCACTTCAAATATTTCTTAGGCGATGGTACTCATATATCTCTTCTGTACGGATAAAGGTTGCTTTTAAATCAATCGTAGCGTATTGCGCTTTTGTTATAATCACGCTGCAGACATGTCGGAGAACGGGTTTGATGTTATGATATGATAGTCAATCAAAGAATTCCCAATATGTGCATTGGAAACAGCATACACCGTACCTTAAATTGTGGCCAGTACGCCAGACGTGTTTGTTCGGCGTTCCTATTCCCGCCCGTAGTTCGAAAAAAAAATGTATAAATTGGACATATTTTAAAAATGATTTGACTGTTTGGTAATGTGGTGCAGCTTTGATCTTGCTTCAATATATGATTGACCCTGAGGTACAGGGTGGTGCCTTTGGACAGAGGGCACTGTTGAAGCTTGCACACATAATTGCTTGGTATTATATAAAACATTGGTATATCTTCTCAAGTCGGTGCCTTTTGCAGGTGAATTGGTCCACTGTCCAGTTTTAGGTGTTTACATTTACCAACTCCTTTAGGACCAGTAGGATTAGTCTGTTAAGCAGTTGACCGCGGCACAAATTCCGCTGCGGTGTGGTGAATTAATGAGCGAGCGTGTTTTGGACGGCCCCCGGCCGGCCTCCGCACACGCCCACTGTGACGTCGATCTAAACCCTCAGCTCAACCCGGAGTAGCTGTGGAACTGAGCAGCAAGGAACTAGTGTAAAGCATTTAAACAGTACAAAAACAATTGAAGAGGAAATCAACACAACAATCAAGAAATCTAACACCAAGTTCTAAAAATAGACTACATTTTTATAAGAATTTTGACATCAGAATGAAAACGATCTACTGAGGGTTCCGGAGATATTGATTTTACAAGCAATAATAATCAAAGAAATTTCACGCAACAACGAACAAGCCTTGGTAAACTCAACAAATTTAACACATGGAAACGTGTTCAAGGAAGGCTTGGGTAAGTGTCATTGCAGTTGGTTAGGAGTGGGGCGACCAGCTCCAGCAGGAAGCTAGTCAGGGGGTCCAGAAAGGTTCTCAAGAACAGTTACAGTCACAGAAGAAGCAGACCACCAGCAATTCCAGACACTTTATCTGCGTTGCAATGGACTCCTATGGAGTGGTCCTGATCCAAGGGATGAAGGATGCTGAAGTTGTTTTAAGGATGCTTTGGATACAACACGATCAACGGGAGTCTTCCTGCGGGTATTTCTTTGTCCACAAAGATGGTGAGAGGGTCGATGTCCCACAGAGTCCTCTCTGCTCTGTCCGAAGTCTAGCTGCCATTGGACTATTAGTCACCTGTTGTCGCGGTCACAGGCCAATTCTTCCTGGGTCGATAACTCCCCTTCTGAGGGTTGCAACTGTTCAACAGCACTGCTGTGTTCAGGGATCTTGGGTACAACTCTGTGCGCCGGGTCTTGGTCCTTGGTGCTGCACAGCGGTGGTGGTAACAACTTGAAGGCTTTGGGCTACCAACCTGGCTCAGAAGGCTTCTTCAGCTGTTGTGTCACGGTGCTGCAAATAGGAGGCTAGTCGGCTGGCCCTAGGAGTCTCTTGACTTGACTTTGGAGATAGCTTTCCCTTGAGCAGTCCCTCTCTTTGCTAGCTACCTGGTGCAGCAGGTGCAATATTCAACGGTGCAGCCTCTTTTAGTTGGCCCCACGGTGCAGCATGGCAGTCCTTCGCCGGTCCTTCTCCCAAGTTGGACTAGATCTGAGGTTTGGGTGCCAGGAGTGCCCCTCTTCTGCTCGGAAGATGCCCTCAAAGCAGGATTCGGCTGGTAGCCAATGGGCTACCAGGTTCCCTCCCACCTGGTGACAACTTCTTGTGGAATCTGGCATCTGGCTATTCCAGGATGCATCATTCTGCCCGCTCCCAAGATGGCGAGACCCTCTCTCGGTGTTCAGACCTCGCTAGCCCACCCCTGGGGTGTGGCTACCGCAGGGCTATAATTCCCTGGGAAACTGGGTTGGCAACTAGTTTCCCCTCTCTGCTCTCCGTGCAAGCCTGTCTGCCTAAACAATGGAGCAGCCCTCCTCCCTTGTGTGATACATCTGCTGTTCAAATGTGCCTTCCACTTTCAAGCCTGCATTTTAGGACTAACACCTAAAAGGCTTCCTGCAGAAGGGGTAACACCTCTTCCTGACAGTCGTTGGCATGTCTCTCCAGGAGGGCCGAAAGCTGTCTCTTGTAACAGATTCCATGTGTATCCAGCAAGGCACAAGAGTTTAAAAGGCAACACAGTGTCAGTTTCGCTAAAAATGCACAATGCATTAAATTACATTAACTTTGACTTGAGATAAAAGTCAGGCATAAAGTAATGAGTTGTTTGATACATTGGAGTGCCCACTTTGAAGGCAAAGTTCAGGAGTTAGCACAGCTGAGGGGTCAACGTGTAATCCAGTACTCGCCAATTGGGCTTTCAAGTCTTTCCACAGTAAAACTGTGTGTTTACTGTCAGGACATGTAAACTATAAGTCCTGCCTGTGTCATATGCTGCAACCTGCCTTAAGATTTGTTAGACCTGCCAGACGGGTGACTGACATAGATGCACAGGGAATGTAGCGGCTATGCCATTGCTTTCAATGGCAAAGTCGGGCTACCAGTACAGGACTAGTCTACCAGTATGCAGTGGCAGACTAGGGGAACTAGTTTTACTTGGGGGACCCCTTGGCAGGCACAACCAGTGCTCAAGCCTTGGGGTACCTCTTTAACTTACATGCCCTGGGTAGGAAGGTACCATATACTTAGGACTTACAGTTACAGCCAATTCGACACACCTTTTAGGGTCAGGGCAGCGGCACTGAGGTCTGGTTATAAGTCCTCAGTGCACTCTGAGTCGAAAAACCAGCAGCATCAGCCAAAAAATATGGGGGTGACCCTATAAAATAAGCATTTCTTTACACCAAGTCACTGATTGTCCATATAAAGTAAATTATCCACCTGAAAGGATGCAAAACTGTATGGGGTTGGAAAGGAAATGTTTGCGGGCACCCAACACTCTGGTGGCCTGCAACGGGCCCCCACAAGCAGAAACCGCATGCCTTTCCATGGCGGCAATGCCGCCATGGAAACGCACATCTCCGCCAACATCATAATATGGATGGTGGTGTCTTGCAGACACCGCCACCATATCATGCCCTTTTTCCGCCCGGTCGACGAGTCGACAGGCGGAAAAGCAGTCTTTCCGTCAGCCGCGGACCCCCAGCCATACTAATATGGTGGGGGGTCACTCAGGCAAGGATGGCGGGCGGATCGCCCCCGCCGGGCCTGCGGTGGCTACCGCCAGCCCGGCAGGGGCGATCCGCCCGCCAGCCTAATGGGCCCCTAGGTGTTTAATACCGATAGCATCCTGTTTTGTGCTGTACAAGTAGTAGTTTTTTTAACATACAAGAACTTGATGTGGATGTGCACCAACACTTCACCACTGCTACCACTGCAATAGTTTGTACCACTACACTTGATTAGAAATAGTGAAAAAGGAAAAGGGACCTCAAAGTTGATTCATCTGCTAAAAAAGCTTAACCTAGGATGGTGAATATCTAACGGTTTTGGATAAGCATGCAAAGAGTAACACTACCCACAGGCCAACATTCATCCTCTTCAACTAGCAGACATGAAACTAGAGAAAAACTTGTAATGGACCTCAATCCCCTCTATCTCATAATAGGCACACAGAAATAAAGAGGTCCAGACTAGAGTCCACAATCAAAAGGCAAATTGAGAGTGATAGGCCCCAAGGATCCTTAATATGGACCACCCATGCAAAATATGAAGTCAATGGAGAGGGAGTGTGGGAAGTGTAGTAACTTTTAAATCAATGCTGCTGGCTGGTGACCCCTATTGACATGCCAGGTGCATGTGACATTTTTGAAAACACCAACATGGGATAGACAATATTGATAGATAAAGAGCTGGTTTAGCACTGCGTGTCAGAAGGCCAAGTAGCCTCTATTAAACAAACGTCAGGAATTTCCTCTCATTCCACCAGAACAGCACAATTGTCAAAGCCAAATTTAAAGCCCTAGGACTAGAGACGCACGAAGAGCTGAGTAAAGAAGCCCGCAAACAGAAAATGGTGGCAACTATAAATTATAGTAGAGTTTTCTGAAGGTTGAGTTCAACAGGAGACTGTATCCCCTTGCATCACAACACTTAAAGGACGGAGGAGAGATGGAGAGAGACATAATTGGATCTTTTACATTTGCTATTCTTAGTTATCAGTGCTCATTAATGTGGTTTACTTTAACTGATTTGTTGTTAAAATCCTTATTTTGCTTATTCAACAGTAAATGTTTTTCAGTTTACATTTTTTTAAATTTATCCTCAAATACATAGTGCCAGATCCTTGTCATTCTTATCTCTGCAACATGAGGTATGGTTTAATTAATCTAGCATAGCTACTTTAAAATGTTAAGTTTCATGTGTCTAGGAACATTTTTGCTGATTTTCAAATCAATTTGCTTATGCTATTACTTAATATAAACTCTCTATTTTCATTCAATACATTGGCTTGCCTATTCGCCATCCTTAGTGTCCTCCACCTGAAGATTGTTTTGCCATATGCCAAAATGTACTGCTCTGGCACACTGAACATTAGTCTCTTTTTTTGTAATAATTGGCTCCATGATTCTTAATTTCAGTTTTTTTCTTTTTCATGCATTGCACAGAATCTTTCACTAGGGTGATTTACAAGCTTGATCAAATAGATAAAATATCACATAATCTTGTTTTACCGATCTTGTGGTTATCGGACAATCAGGGCTCTAATACTATTTTAATACATTTTTATAATAACGTCTTCAATAGCACAAGGCATAAAGCCGTGAATGAATTAGGGGTTGCCCCTGACGATTTAATCACAGGGGACAATATTGATTTTAATTTTATTTGGGTGGGGGATTTTAATATACCCACTTGTATTTTTTCGACCTTGGGGGTTTGTGGGGTTAAGAATCATTTTGAGGAAGATGATTTGCACTTCCCGCATAATCTATACGGGGATTCCCTGAATAAACTATTGGCAACCCTTGATATGGAAATTTTAGAAAACGCTAAGAGTGAACAGGGTGATACAATCCCCACATTCACGGGAAGGAATGCAAACACAGTGATTGATCACATTTGCGTGTCATCTAATATTACTTCACTGTGCAAGCCACCTAAGGTCAGAGATTATATGTTAAGTGACCATAATTGTATCATCACTGTTATCACTTTGTGGAAGGTTAGAGTTCTCCCTTCTGATCGTTCTGTGATGAATATCGAAGCCCACAGACCCAATGGTGCAAGAATTAGATGGAAAGGAGAAAAAGCTGAAGGAGTTATTAAGTCCATAGTTAAGGACTGTCGAGAAGAAATTCTCGCTATCCTTGAGAGCGATCGTAAGGCTGATGACATTGTGAAGGATTTTATATCTATTAATAAAGTCATCGAAAATAAATTTACTAAAACTGTCCCCGGGAAATAGCTCCCAGAAAAGGTTGGTTCGATCATGCCTGTACCGCAAAGCTATCAGAGCTTAAGCAGGGCTTGGCCATCAGGCCAAGAGATATGAAGGTTGTTAACCAACTCAGGCAGAATTACAAGATAGCGGTTAAACGGGGCAAGATGGAGTTACAGCAAGAGGCCTGGGACAAATTGACACAGGCAGCTGAGACATCTAACTGTGCTCTATTTTGGGCAACAGTTAACTGCCCTTTTCTTAAAGATGATATGGTCCCAGAACTTACCTCCAATGTCAACAAGGCTACATGGGTAACTAATTTTTCCACCATTTTTAACACTAATATACCGCCAGATGATAGTAGTGGACCTTGGTCCTCTATCCCGTTGGATGGTTCCACCGCAGAGGTTATATTGAGTATTAATGCTAGCAAAGGGGGCAAGGCACACGGACCGGATGGGGTCCCTATTGATGTTTATAAAGATGTGCCTGAGATGTGAGGACCTCTGCTAGCTAAAGTATTTAATGCTGCTGTAAGCGATGGGGTGCCACCAACCTGGGAGGGATCTATTATAATTCCAATTTACAAAAAAGGTGACAGAGGGGATGTGAAGAACTACCGCCCTATCTCCCTACTAGATTCCTCGGTTAAAATTATGAGTAGGGTTCTATTGGTAAGGCTGGAACAATGGGCAGAAGATAATGGGATTTTGGCTAGTACCCAATATGGTTTTAGGAAGGGGCGTGGAACCGTGGACCAGTGTTTAAATTTAAATCTCCTTATAGGGATGTACACGCAGGCTAAAACAGGTTCTCTTTATCTCTGCTTTGCAGACTTAAGTAGTGCCTTCGATATGGTTGATCATTCGATTCTTTGGGCCAAATTGTTAGAAATGGGCGCACCAGAAGGAATTGTCTTTTTTCTTGCCCAATTATATACCAGTCTCAGAACTAGTATACGATATGGTACTAATGGGGAGTGTACGACGAAGTTTAGGCTTCGGACGTGGGATTAGACAAGGATGTGTTCCTGCCCCACTTCTTTTTATACTTTTCATTAATGAGGTAGATGTTGTTTTAAAGGGGGTGAGCGCTGATGTTCCTAAGATTAATGGCCTTGACGTACCGGTACTGTTATATGCAGATGATGCCGTGTTACTGGCAAGGACCCCATTAGGGCTTCAACGTTTGATGGATAGCTTCTCTATTTTCATTGAGAATAGGAAACTACTCATCAACAAAACTAAAACTTTTATCATGACTTGTGGGGCAGGGTCTAGGAGACCTCAATCCTATTTTTTTAGACGGGCACAAGGTCCAACAAGTAGATAAATTCTGCTATTTGGGAATCATATTTGCAAAGGACAGTAGATGGTCCCATGAAACCACTAATGTGCGGACAAAAATGGCAAAAAGTGCCCATGGAGTTTTTAAATTTGCGGCTAAATTAGGGAAAAGACGTATATGGGACATGCTACAAATTTATCAAGCACGTAGCGTGTCCACTGCTCTTTATGGAGCAGGGGTTTGGGGATATACACCGAACAGTACTTTGCAAGTGGAGGAAAATCTTTTCCTCAAAAGGCTCCTGTGCTTGCCTAAATCAGCCCCTAATGAATTAATCCATAGAGAGCTAGGGATCCATCATTTGTCCGATTTGATCTTCTTAAGGCCACTCATGCTGTGGCGATCTGTATGGTTGAAGGAAGAGACCTCCTTAAATAGAGCAGTTGTAACTGATTGTCTCTCCCTTGATAACTATCTCAATATCCCGTGGCTAAAATATGTTGTCTCCAGTTTCCAAGATATCTATGGTATAGATATTATTGTGGCTTGCTATGCTGCTTCAGTTTTGTCAAAACCTGAGATGAAGAATATATTTATGACCTACTGGGGGGAGAAACGGAAGGAAAGCACTGGTCAACTAGTTACTCGTATATTTTATAACAAATTTGTGGATGGAGATGGCTATCAAATCTATCTCAGTAATGTAACTAGAGCATCTCATCGGTTTGTACTGACCAGATTAAGGTTGGGTATTGTACATAATCTGGTAGCATTCCCCTCCTCTAAATCACATCCTGTTGGTCCCTGCGCCTGCGATGGCACCTCAGCACAAAGCACTTTACATCTACTTTTGATATGTAAACTGTACCATCATTTACGAATTCATTTTTTAAAACCAATTTTTGTAAAATATGGTGTACGTACCGTGCACGATTCAATGAAACTGCTTTTTAATATGTATGAAGTAGATATTTGTTTTTTTACTGCTACCTACCTTCTTAAATGTATCCAAGTAAGGAAAAGTATGATGTTTTAATTATCCGGATGGCTTAGTTGTATTATTGTACCCTGTAATTATTCTATATGGTGACGTTATGTAGTTTATATGTGCTTTTAGGTCATTTTTTGCAATGTATCGAATAAAGCTTTATGACTGACTGACTCCATCACTTGTAAATGTCAACACTTTGTTTTATTGTTGTGCTTGCTTTTTATAGTTATAAATTCCACATGGTTTAGTTGATAAATATGGGGTCTCAAAGTAAGTATTTATTTTTTAGACTACCTTCATTACTAAAGGGTCAGATTAGTTACCCCATTGTCTAATTGCTTACATTTTTTGCAGACATAATGATTACCTCCTTGAAACCAAAAAGAAACTACTGCAATGGATTCACCAGTTAAAATATTTTAAAATATCTGATACATTTGACATCCTTGGTGTGGCATTCCACAAACACTTTTCCCTTCACTCCTTTGTCTTGTTGAACTACCTTTTGTTGGTATTAGGACTCTGTGCACCTTACCCCAGTTAACCAGTGCTAAAGCGCTTGTGCCCGCTCCTTAAAGACTGGTAAAATTGTCCCACATCTAATTGGTACATTTAAAGTACTATCTGTACCCAGGGTCTGCAGATGAAATGCTACTATTGGACAGCAGCATTCATTGCGTCACCCTCTAAAGTAGACTCTTAAAAATCTGTCTCAGGCCTGAAACTGCACCCTGTAATGCATTTTCTAACTGCCATTTCGACCTGGCAAAATACACCTTATGCCAGGCCTAAAACTTATTTTTAATACTTACTCTAAGGTAGGCCCTCAAGGCTCACAGAGCAGGGTGCATGGTATTTAAAAAGTAGGACATGTATGTTTACATTTTACATATAGTGACACTAATATACTCCTAAAGTTGTTTTACACAGTTGTAAGGTCTAGCTCTATTACAGTCTAAAACTAGGTCACCATATTATCTTTAAGAAGTGCTAACTTCAGATTGGGAGCAGAAAGAGAAACTATGTTTGACCTCAAATGAATTGTAATTTGAATTCCTCTTTAGTGGTGAAGTTGGATTTTAAGTTACAATTTAAAAAAATCCCCTTTTAGAAAGTTGGCATTTTTCTTGCTAAAACCAACTGTGCTTTCAGCAATTGTCCTTGGTCACATGACTGTGAATGGTTCTGCTGTTGTTGATTGTGTATTGCATCCAGTCAGCGAGACAAAGGAAGCCTAGGTGTGAAGGGGAGAGGGTCTTCTGACAATGGCTGGGGAGCAACTGTAAACTGCCTGGATTACATTTCAAAGGGCCGCACCTGCGACACACACAAAGGAACCCGACACCAGGATTTCCCTTGCTTTTGTCACCCTAGACAGGTTGCAGCCAGGACCAGGGAAAAAACTGACCAGAACCAGTTCAGGGAGTAATTAATGAAATGTCCCCACACTAAGGCTGGCACCAGGTATAAAAATGGGACCTTCAGAACCACCCTTTAGAACATTCCTGGATCTGTGGAATATTCAGAAGGAGGACTGCTGGAAGTACTTCCCTGCTGTCTTAAGGAAGATTATACAAGGAGATGATGGACAGAGCGCTGAAACTTTTCAGACACTTACCCCCAGTCACATATCTGAGTTGAATCCATCATCGTTCTTTAGCTCACTTCGCCACCCCAGTTCAGACACAGCTAAATGCAAATCAGTCTTGACCCTGTGCCTCATGGGAACAGTCCAGCCCGAACTGCCAAGCCATGTATTCCCTGGACCAGAAACAAGCATTCTGGGACCGGTTTTGGGTTAGCAGCCCTCATCATCCAGGCTAGCGTGATCCAGTGGCAAAGTGAGCAAGGGACCCACGTCTAGGCATACCCTTCTAACTTAGGGCGAACAAGGCAAACACAAGAAGATTATGGACAGAGCGCTGAAACTTTTCAGACACTCTCCCCCAGTCACAGATCTGTGTTGAATCCATCATCGTTCTTTAGCTCACTTCGCCACCCCAGTTCAGACACAGCTATATATATTAAGGAAGATTATACCAGGTTGACCTAATCCAAGGCTATCCAGAGTGACCCCAAGGTTCTGTTAGCTGACCTCCCTTTGTGAGGTACAGGGACACAACAAGCATCTAGAGGTGAGGCCTGCCTGCAACTGCCCAGCACCAACTGGACCTCCTGAGCCTTGCTTCTGGCTTCTGCTGGAGTGAGTTCTAATCCCTAAGAGGTGGCCCCCAGATACTGGATCCTTGGTTGGCATCAGTGAACTCCTCATCAAGAAAAGTTGAAGATCCTGAAGTTTAGGATCCTTGCTCCAAGAATTGACCACCCGCGACGACCACCGATGCAAAGCTCCAGTGGGATCTGCTCTTCAAGCCAACAGCGATTGTCTGTAATGACCAGCATCACAAGACCTTCACTTCGCACTGACAGCAACTAAACGGACGACCGGCTCTTCGTTCCATAGCAACGACTGTCAGCAATGCCCAACTTGTTCCTTGTGCTGAAAGCCTCTTCCTCGTGAACGGAAATCTTGCACCAAATTCGAGACGGTAACTCTTCAACAGGACCTACCTGGTTCCTGTATCGGACCTGCATTCCATCGTGGATGGCCTGAACCTGTGACTTTCCCCATGTCTAGCATGACCAGATAACTGTGAGAGGCACTTTGAGCTTCTTACTGCTATTTCTATCAAAAGGTATATATATATATTCACTAAAAAAAACATAGGTTTCAGGGGCGTTATAGTTAGCTGGACATTTCCCTCGTACAAAACCCTAGAAATTCCCCCGTTATAGTTAGTTCAGCTATAATTATTCATTTAATTAATATATTTTATTTATGCAATCAGTTATTAAACATTTGACTCGATGAGTTAATGTGCAGTAAGTTTAATTGTTTTGGTTTTAGGTAATAATAATTATTTTAGGTAATTTCATATTATTTTATGTTAAAAAAATAAATAAATATATATATATATATATATTCACTGAAAAAACCATAGGTTTCAGGGGCGTTATAGTTAGCTGGACATTTCCCTCGTACAAAACCCTAGAAATTCCCCCGTTATAGTTAGTTCAGCTAACTATAACTCGCGCCCCCGCAATGCACTGCTGATGACGTCACATATTACAACACTCATGACATGGTCAGTGACATCACTGAGGACTTCATCCAGTGAGTCTGTGTTTCTGTAAAGTTTAAATATGTTTAATATATATAGGGAAAGGCCTATGGAAGAATGAGTGGGTGTATAAGTGTGTGAATGGATGATTTTGTAGGTGCGTGACTGACTCTATAAGTGAGTCATTAAACGTATCTTACTGCAGACTAGTGACTAAACTGTGTGAATGTCTGTATCTGTCTGTTTGTTGGTGTATAAGTGGCTGCATGGTTTTGTGAATAGCTATATGAGTGTCTATATGGGTTATTGATTGGTTGTCTGAGTATCTGTATGGGTGCCTGAGTGTTTGTGTGGGTGGGGTGTGTGCGACTCTGTGCATAGATGTGTGAGTGGGTGATTCTATGGGTGCATGGTTTTAAGAGTGCATCTGTAATGGATTGTATGGTTGGGTGAGTGTATGTATGGGTGTGTTAGTGATTGAATGTATATCTCAGTGGTACATGTGTGAGTAACTACATATGTGAAAGGCAGTATATATGTGTGTAAGAGTATATAACTGGCTATATCTGAGAGTGTGTGATTGTGAGAGTGGCTGTATGGATGAGTGTGTGCTTGTATCAGTAATTATATAAGAGCGTAAGAATGTGGTACTATTTTTATGAGTAAGTGAACTTGTGTGTGTATAATTGTATAGGTGAGTAAATGGGAGTGTGATTAATTATTTGCATGACTGACTAGGTGTGTGCGTACCTCTATGGATGATTAGCGGTGTGTGAGTCTCTATTATAAATGCATATGATAGTCCTGTACTAAGTGACTGTAAGTATGAGTGACTGGACAGGTGAGTGAGTGGATGTGTGTGTAGACCTAAGAGTCAATGAGTGGGTATGTAGTTATTGGTATAGGAGTATCTATGGTTTTGAGAATGGCCATCTGAAATTTTGAGTCAGTGTATCAAAGGTTATATTAGGGTGTGAGAAGATGCACTAATTTGTCACATGGATGACGTCATCAGTGATGTCATCAGTGATGTCATTTGAGATGTCATCAGTGATGTCATCAGTGATGTCACTGACCATGTCATGAGTGATGTAATATGTGACGTCATCAGCAGTGCATTGCGGGGGCGCGAGTTATAGTTAGCTTAACTAACTATAACGGGGGAATTTCTAGGGTTTTGTACGAGGGAAATGTCCAGCTAACTATAATGCCCCTGAAACCTATGTTTTTTTTAGTGAATTTCTAAGGTTTTTTAAATGCCAATTCCTAACTATAACGTGCATGAAATCTATGGTTTTTTTCAGTGAATTTCAAAGGTTTTTAAATGCCAATTCCTAACTATAACATGCATGATACCTATGGTTTTTTCAGTGAATTTCAAAGGTTTTTTAAATGCTAATTCCTATCTATAACTTATCTCTAAAGCTATGATGTTTAATGATTTTCATTGGATTTCTAAATTTTTCTATTTCAGTGTGTCAATTCCTTTAATTATGTTTTTTAAAAATATTTTTTGTCACCATTTTTTTACTTATTTTTTCAATTAATTCTTTTCAAAATGTAAAAATATTATTTGTTTTTATTGTTTTTTTTTTTAAATTGGAGAAAAAAAATTAAAATGTTTCCATATTTAAAAAAATATTTTTTAAACTATATTTTCAAAACTTTATTTATTTACTTTTTTCCCCATTTTTGGGGGGAAGCGCGCACTCTATGCGCACCATTCTCGATCCCTGCGCGAAAGCATCCACATACGGTATGGGTTGGGTACGGGTTTGGTGCGCGATTGCAATGCGACCGGTACGCGACTCCAAGCCTATACGCGACACGTACGATGCACGTTACGCAATGCTTACGCGTCTTACGCGATACATCATATGCGTGTATGACGCGGTGGGTGTGCGAATCCTGCGAAATATTTTAAATTTAAAATCTCCCAAAAATTTCAGTTTTTGCCCTTGGAGTCGCGCACCCAACGCGTTAGGAAGCACGCGCCTACGCGAGAGAAATCGTGCACCCAACGCGTTAGGATGCGCGACTCCTAATTTTATCGTAAAAAAAAAAATAACCCCTTTCACTCATTTTTATTATCCCCGGGAACCCCATCCCCCGGGGCTTATAAAAAAACGTTGGAGACCGTGGGGGGAGCCACAACGCCCCCACGGTCCCAGACGGCTCCCCGCGTCCTTCGGGAGCCGGCATTGCTTTTCCACATGGGAAGCTGCTGACATGCAGCTCCCCGTGTGGAAAAGCAATATCGTTATGGATTTTGAAAGAGAGAGCAGGTTTCCCTGCTCTCTCTTTCAAAATCCTAACGAAGTTTGCTATGGGATGGCGGGAGACTCCCGCCCTCTCATAGCAAACAACAGTGTCCTGGGGGTGGGCACCCCAGGACACTGTAGGAGCCGGCCCTGGGAGGTGGTGGTCCCCAGGGCCCTCGAGGGCTCCAGGAGGGGGGCCACGCAGCCCCCCTCCCCCATTAATTTATAAAGATTTTGCCCCCGGGATTTGGCCCACCCGGGGGCTAATTATTAATGAAGCGCGGATCCGCGCACCCTGCACGCATTTCGCCATTTATTTTTATTTTCAAAAAGGGAGCTCCAGGGGGTCCTTCTGGGACCCCCTAAGCAACACTAGAGGGTCAGAGTATTTCTACCTTGCCCCCTTTACAACTTTCACACTCTTATTTCCCTTACTTAATCAGCCTCGCTTCTACCGAAGCACAAAATGGCTGCCAACAGTTCCTGGTTTCGAATGTAGACAGACACTTGACAGCCAATTAGCATTCAGCGCGTGATCGGGAGGGTGCGCGCTCGGTTCACAGAGGGCGCGCTTAGGGTGCGCATAGGTTGCGCGGATCCTCCGAGGCCATAGATATATCTATCTCTTTTACTCTAATTTTCTCAGGAACTACTGAACGGATCTACACCATTTATGCAAAAGGCACGAGTCTGAACTGAGGACTACCTCTTTGCCAAATTTGGTGTAATTCCGTTCAGCAGTTCGGGCTGTAGCTGCGTCAACAGGTCCTATGGGAAATTGCATGGGGAAAACGCGTTTTGGGACCCCCCTTGTTTCTCAGCCCCTGCTTGACAAATCACCACGAAACTTTCAGGATAGGAGCGGACCGGAGCTGGCCAAAAGTTTGGAAAATTTTGCGAAGATTCATCAACCGTCGCCCGACTTATTGGGAATAGAATGTTGCGGATGTCCTATGGAAAATAGGTCCTAACTATAACTACCTACTGGCGACCGCCAGTAGGTAATATATATATATCGGATTCACTTACCTTATTATTCTTACCATGTGCGATAAAAGGCATGCGCTGTTAAAGCATCCCCATGGTAAAGGCTTGCGTGGAAAAGGCACGCGTGGTAAAGGCATGTGTTGTATGGTCATACAACCCGAGTAGTATTATGTGGGCTGTTCATGCAATGAGACTAGTCTCAGTTTCACTGGTAGATATTGACTGCATGGCACCAAAAAAATGCTTTGCTCTAATACTGTACAACAGCCAGATTTACAGTTACAGGCAAAAAGCCTTAAATGCATATTGAATCCTCAGTATTGCTCTCAGCAAAGGGAGTTTTATAGCAATGCATAAACTCAGCGAGTGATGCCATTTTTCCTTTCTATTTGTTTCAACAGCTATTGGAAAATTGCTAGCAGACTGAAAAGAGAATCTGGTCCTCAAACTAATTTGTTTCTTTGACATTGGTAGACTTTATAGTGTACTGTTCTTGTTTTTCTATTATGTGCTTCACTGCAAGACCGTTGTAACAAAGTGTAATTTTGATATGATTACAGAACTCTAACCGTTATTAGCAGGTAGTCTGCTACAAACACCTTTTAATACAGAGGTTGCCGTTACTAAGTTATTTGTAACTTCCAAACAATGCCATTTCTTTCCTGTTACCATAACACTGTTTTAGTCAAGGCTTTTTCTTGAGAAGTCAAAGTTGAATATGTTTTTAAATGGTCGAACAAGTGACCCAACGTCCACAAGAAGAGAGCTAGGCTGCATGCAAATAGAGACAGACTTACTTAAGAATCAGATCACCTGCCGCCTGTCCAAACTGGAAAATATGCGTAGACTCCTCTTCTGACACAATCTCGGGGTGCAGGGCATGCTGAGAGGAGGACGTGGAGGAAGGCTGTGGAAGGTCACACTTTTGTTTATCTTCCCAGGACTTCAACGTGTTCTCAAAGGCCTGGAGAAAAGAAGCCAAGAGGATGGTGGTAAAGCTGAATGGTGAAGCAGCACCACTCACTAGTACAAACTCACATACTTTTCATACCTTTCAATTGGCACATCTAACACAACAATTTTCAGCTGCCCACCACTGGTGGGAATGAGGAAAAAGTTTACAACTGATGTTTTTCCACTCTACAAAATCTACATCAATTCACTAAAATGCTGAAATATCACGTACCACTTGACCAGAGATCACATCACAGGACCGGAACCTTGTCCCAACTGTAGTCTCCAAATAGCCTATTCTTTATTGCTCAGAGGCTTGGGGATGTGCAAGGAATGGAACAATAATTTATTATCTGTTCCTACCATTGTCTTAATGACCTGTGTGACCAGGGGTTTAATGGACAGTAGCAGGAGCCCTAATGGGCAGGTGAGGGGTAGTAAATTCTACTTGGAATTGGCATCAATGCCAAAACCCAGGTCTCCTGCCATAGCGCACATGGAACCTTAATTCTACTGCACCTTTCTGGGCAAAATAGCTCTGCATACAATGTCGGTGGGAAGTGGTTTATTGGTTTATAGGTCCACGGGGGGCACAAGGGCTTTGGGCACCAATTGTGTGAAAAAGGGCATTAACATCGCAGATGTCTTGAGCTCTGATCAATTTTTGGATCCAAAACTGAATACCAAGTACACCCTTTAGCACTTGATCCTCTGGGTAGTAAAGCGGAGGAATCCACTGCTTATTCAAGGAGGTGATGCTGGGTTAAGGACCCAGAATCCAATACAGTGCTAATGGCATGCAGTAAACAGTGTCTTGTCATAAAATAAGAAAGTATTTTAGTTTACCACCCACATAATTCTATACATTCAATGTCAAAGATTTATATATCACACAGTTCGTTGAATGGAATCAGATATTTGTGCATACTAGTAGTTTTTGAACTCCCCATGCTGTACTACGATTTTTAACTCTGTCTCAATCAGACACACTCCCACAGTCTCTCTGGGGTCGTATGCAGAGCTAATCTGGTGCACTCTGGGACTTTTAGTCCAGTGCTGTCCCCTAGAAGTCAGAACCCAACTGTTACTTTGACCCACACTGGAAGTCTAGGCTACTTCTGTGCTTTTTTAGATCATGAGCCTTGAGTATCGGAGTTCTTATGGTTAACTTTCTTTGAACTACTTTTCTCACCCTCTTGTCCTGTGTTCATCTTGGAATGCTTATACAACAGCTGGTTCAGTTGAGCGCTTTATCAATCTAGTGCCCATGTGAACAGACTGTGCCCTTTGCCTTGTCAGTCTGAGTGGGAAACAGCCTTTCCAACGCTGCAATTACCATGCAATGCCTTTACCACGCATGCATTTACAATGAAATTGCACATATATTTCAGGTAAGCATATATCTATATGTATATATCTATCTATATCTATATGTATATAAATCTATCTATATATAATCCAAATACGTACCTATACTCGCCAGAGAGAACATTGATGTATTTAGCGACCTTGTGGCCCAAGACCTACTCAAACTCCTCAACAAACCAAAGAGAATACTAACATGACCAAACCTCAATGGGAGGCTGTGAACAGTTTACAGAGAGACCAAGAGCTAGTTATCAAACTCTTCGATAAAGGAGGTAACGTGGTCCTTATGACACGGACGATGTACATAAAAGAGGCTCACCGCCAGCTCGATGACAATACCTGCTACGGGAAAGTAGACAAGAAATATCTAATTGATTTAAAAAACCAATATCATGACAAGCTTGCAGTATGGCATGAACAAGGCCTACTAACATGGGACGAAAAACAATTCTTGAAAAATGATACCCCCACCACTCCTACACTATATCTGCTTCCAAAGATACACAAAAACAGCAGCAATCCACCTGGCAGGCCCACAGTGTCCTCCAAAAATAGCTTGCTGGAGAACACAAGCACATATGTTGACCACTTCCTATTCCTCTTTGTTAAAGATCTCACATCCTACTTACGGGACACGACTGATTTTCTTCACAAAATACAAGACATTACAATAGGGGACAGTGATTGGTTGGTTTGTTTAGATGTCGAAGCTCTCTATACAAGCATACGGCACGAAGATGGCTTAAAAGCATGTCAGTTTTTTCTTAGAAAACGTAAAGTGGAATTCCTAGAACATACACACGTTACTTGATATGATCTCAATGTGCCTGAAAGAAAATGTTTTTTTGTTTGAAAATGTATATTACAAATAACTACAAGGAACTTCTATGGGCACCTGCTTCGCCCCAAGCTACGCCAATCTCATGGTGGGCTGGTGGGAGAAGCAGGTGCTCTGGAATGACCAAACAGAACACTGGTGTTATAACGTTTCAAAGTCGTTGAGATATATTGATGACGTTTTCTTTGTTTGGAATGGATCAGAAAGTGACCTTAATCTATTCATTGAATTATGCCAATTTAAGATTTACCAGACATTACAGCCAAAGTTCTATTGAATTTCTAGACCTGGAATTGACTGTTGAAAATGGAAGAGTAAGTACCAATCTTTTTAGAAAAATGACAGCAGGGAATTCTATCCTACACTCTTCTAGTTCGCACCCACCCAGCTTCAGATGGGGAATCCCTTATAGTGAATTCTTAAGAGCCAAACGCAATTGCAGCACTGAGGCATCATACACACAAACCAAACAGGATATGAAAGCAAGATTCAAAAAGAGAGGTTACTCGAGAAAAGCACTACATCAAACAGAAAAAAGAGTAGAAACACAGTGCAGAGAAGAGATTCTAGAGAAGAGTAGAACCAGGAGAACACAAGAGGTTGAGACCAAGGAACCGACTAGGTTCATTACCAAGTACTGCAGTCAATCTAACCAAATACGCAGAATCTTAAAGAACAGATGGGACCTCCTGAGACAGGATCCCATTCTGCGAAATGAAATAAGTACATCCCCATCGATCACATACAGAAGAAGTGCGTCACTTAAAGATATACTGTTACACAGTCACCTCCAGCCCAGGGACAATAACTGGCTCAGAAAAATCAGAAGGCTTCAGCAAATGTGGTAAATGCAAAGCCTGCAAACACAGCAGTAATGTCACCGAAACAATCTTGGAAAGGACTAAAACCAAATGGAGGATACCAAATCTAATAAACTGCAATACTGAGTATGTAGTTTATGCCATCGTTTGTCCCTGTGGCCTCTGGTACATAGGGTCCACAACGTTTGCAGTAAAAAAAACTAATCTTAGAGCACTGACATGCGATCACCAACAATGATCATAGCTACAGCACAGCCAGACATTTTGCCAAGGAACATGGGGGTGACTGGACCAAAGCCAGCTTTTTTGGACTGGACACAGTCAACCCGAATCCCAGAAGAGGTAATCGAGAGTCAAATTTCATCCTTCTAGCAGGCACTAGGTTCCCAAATGGCCTTAATCAGGACGAGGAACTGTACAGCCACCTGTAAACTCTAATTCATACACTGTCAATCTTGCCTTGACTGAATACTCACTCCTTCCCTCTTTCCTCACACCTCACACCCTTGTTTGTTTTTAATAACACAATAGCAGAATTTTGAGAAGTGCAAATTATTGTGGAAAATGTCATGATTTTTCAAACTTTAAACATGCTAATCTTATAGCTCTGATGATTGTCACCTACTTCATTCTAATTGCGTGGATTTATCATTTTTTAGGAGAGAGCTTCTGCAAACCACCTGACCTCCACGATCGTGTTAACCATATGAGCACCAGAGTTACGGTCCGACAACCCTAATCTACTCCAAGTCACCTTTATTGTTTAAATACAGACAGGGTACTATACCTTCCCTCTATTGAGTTCATGCTTCCACGGTTCTAAACCGACGTGCTTCCTAATGTGACAGGATCAATATTAAATTGCTCTGTAACACATGGTTCGCTCTCTCCCAACTCAAACTCAGCACACAATGGGCACTAGACCCACAAGAGCATAATTCTCACTAGAATTTGATTACCTACATAAGCGCAGGGCACACCGGGCGCTAATTAATCCTTCAACACTTACCAGAACAATGATCAGAAACTACTGTAAAAATCATGTTTTCAATGCACAATTGCCAAATCAGTCTGCTATCTTGGTTTTATATGCACCCATACAGTTTGGCACCTATTTTGTTTGTAGTTTCAAAATGTGACGGAAACATTTATTTTCTTTATGTCTATTACCATGTGTAATTTCGACTGCACCTTTAAATACTGTGAAAACGGAGGCGAAGGTCATGTGACCAAGACCACGGACGTGGTCGAAACGCGTCGTCCTTGTCTGCGATTTGATTAAAACTTACCTGCAGATATATATATATATATATATATATATATATATATATATATATATATATATATATATATATATATATATATATTCACTAATAAAACCAACAGGGGCATTATAGACAGAAAATAGCATTAAAAAACCTTACAAATTCACTGGAAAAAACAAAGGTTGCATGGACTTTATAGTTAAGCTCTCATTTCACTCATACAACACCATAGAAATTCAGCAGTTATAGTTACCTGAGCTAACTATAACTTACGCCCCTGCAATGCACTGCTTGTGACCTCACATATTACATCACTCTTGACATGATTAGTGACATCACTGAGGACATCTCAAATAACATCACTGATGACACCTTCCAGTGACTGTAAAGATTTCTGAGACTTAAAGATATATACTACGCTACTGCATAAGTTAAATTACAATTTTTTCTGTACTATTAATAAGTGATACTATTTCTAACATATGTCACCTGAATGGCTGTGTGACTTTATATATCGGTGTGTGAGTGGGTGTCTGAGTGGCTGTATGTGTGTGTATGTGGCTGTATGGGTGAATAAGTGGGTGTGTGAGTAGCTGTATGGGTGAGTGAGTGACTGTGTGAGTGGCTGTATTAGTGAGTGAGTGGGTGGGTGAGTGGCTGTATTGGTGACTGAGTGGCTCTATGGGTGGGTGAGTGTGTGTATGAGTAGCTGTATGGGTGACTGAGTGGCTGTGTGAATGGCTCTATGGGTGAGTGACTGGGTGTGTAAATGGGTATATTGGTAAGCAAGTGGCTGTTTAAATGGGTATATGGGTAAATTAGTGGGTGTGTGAGTGGGTGTTTTGCAGAGTAAGTATCTGTGTGAGTGACTGCATAGGTCAGTAAACAGACGTCTGAGTGCTTGTACCAATGTGTGAATGAGTATGTAAGTGGTTTTGTGGATGACTGAATTGATGTGTGAGTGGGCGTATAAGAGAATAAGTAGCTCTTTTAGTAGCTGTATGGGTGTGTGAGTAGCTGTGTGAGTGGCTCTATGAGTGGGTGATTGGGTGTGTGTCAGTAATTTTTCGGGTCTGTGCGTCACATGATGTCACTGATGTAATTTGTGAGATCATAAGCAGTGCATTGCGGGTGTATAAGTTATAAATAGCTCAGGTAACAATAACTGCTGAATTTCACGGGTTTTGTACGAGTGAAACTTGAGCCTAACCATAATTTCCCTGTAACCTTTTGTTTTTTCAGTGAATTTCAAAGGTATTTTTATTCCATTTCCTAGCTATAACATCCCTTTACCTTTGATTTTCTGTGTGAATTTCAAAGCTTTTTTTTTAATTATTATTTACTAACTTTAACATGTCACCTTTGAGAGTGGGTGTGAGTGGCTGTATAGGTCGGTAAATTGAGTGTATTAGTGGTAGGCCTGGTGGTGAACTTCGCTCCGTTTGCGGAGTTTTCTGCACTCCGCGGAGCTCGCGGAGTGCAGAAAACTCTGCTTTGCGATGTGCAGCGGAGTTTTTCCCCCGCTCTCGAATGGTAAGTTCTACCCGAGCAGCAGGAATACCAACACAAACTGCAGTTCGCACTGCACTCCGCCACTCACGGATCTTTGCGGAGTTTTTTGTAACCTCGCAGAGTTCTGTGCAGCAAAACTCTGCAAACTATGCCTAGGCCTGGTATGCCTAGGCCTGGTTAGTGGCTGTATGGGTACGCAAATGTGTGTATGAGTGTCTGTATGGGTATGTGAGTGGGTGTGAGAGTATCTGTATGGGTGTATGCTTCTCTGTATGGGTACGTGAGTGGGCGTGAGTGTGTCTGAATGGGTATGTGAATGGGTGCGAGTGTCTGTATGGGTGTAACAGTATATGTATGGGTATGTGAGCGTGTGTGTGAGTGCCTGTATGGATATGTGAATGGGTATGACAGTGTCTGTATAGGTATGTGAGTGGGTGTGACAGTGCCTGTATGGGTGTAAGCATGGGTATAACACTATCTGTATGGGTATGTGAGTGCATGCGTGAGTCTATGAGTAGGTGAGTAGATGTGAGAGTGTCTGTATGGGTATAGGCATGGGCGTGAGCGTGTCCCTATGGGTATGTGAGTGGGTGTGAGTTTCTGTAAGTGTGGATATAACAGTGTATGGGTATGTATGTGTGAGTGTGTCTGTATGGTTATGTAATTGGGTATGAGAGTGTCTGTATGGGTAGAAGTGTGGGCGTGAGAGTAGCTGTATGGGTACGTGAATAGGTGTGACACTGTCTGTATAGGTATGTGAGTGGGTGCGAGAGTGTCTGTATGGGTGTAACAGTATATGGGTATGTAAGTGTATGTGTGTGTGTGTGTGTGTGTGAGAGAGAGAGAGAGTGTATGGGTATGCAAGTGGGTGTGAGAGTTACAGTACGGGGGTGAGAGTGCCTGTATGGTTGTGTGTGTATGTGTGTGAATGTTTGGGTATGTGAGTTTCTGTATGGGTATAAGCATGGGTATGACAGTGTCTATAGGGGTATGTGTGGGTGTGAGTATCTGTATGGGTACGTGAGTGAGAGTGAGTGTTTGAATGGGTGCAAGAGTGGGTGTGAGAGTGTCTGGGTATATGAGGGGGTGTGAGTGTATGGTGCTGTGTGTGCAAGAGTGTATGGGTATGTGAGTAGGTGGGAGAGTGTCTATAGGAGTGTAAGTGTGGGTGAGAGAGTGTATGGGTATGTGAGTAGGTATGAAAGTGTCTGTATGGGTGTGAGAGGGTCTGTATGAGTATATGATTGTCTGCACGGGTATGTGAGGAGTGAGAGTGTATGTATGGGTGTAGGTATGGGTGAGAGTATCTGTATGGGTATGTGAGTGTCAGTATGGGTTTGTGAGTGGGTGTGAGAGTGTCTGTGTAGGTGTGTCTGTAGGGGTATGTGAGTGACTGTGAGAGTATCTATATGTATATAAGTGTGAGTATAAGTGTCTTTATGGGCATGTGTGAGTGTCTGTATGGATATAAGTGTGGGTGTAACAGTGTCTGTATGGGTATGTGGGTGTTAGTGTCTGTATGGGTGAGTGGGTGTGTGAATATCTATATGGGTATGTGAGTGGGAATGCCTGTATGGGTATGTGAATGGGTGTGACAGTGCCTGTATAGGTATGTGAGTGGGTGTGAGGGTGGCTGTTTGGATATAAGTGCGGGTGTGAGAGTACCTGTATGAGTTTGTCAGTGGGTGTGCATTGTAGGTATGGGTGTAAGTGCGAGTATAACAGTGTCTCCATGGGTATGTGAATGTGTATATGTCTATATGGATATGGGAGTGGTTGTGAGAGTGTCTGTATGGGTGTAAGTGTGGGTGTGAGAGTATCTGTATGGGTATGTCAGTGGGTGTGAGTGTCTGTAAGGGTAAAGTGTAACAGTGTATGGGTATATAAGTGTATGTGTGTCGGTATGGTTATGTAATTGGATGTGAGAGTGTCTGTATGGGAATGAGAGTGTCTGTATGGGTATACGTGTGGGTGTAACAGTGTATGTATGGGTATGTGAACATGTGTGTGAGTGTCTGTATGGGTATGTGAGTGGGAGTATCTGTATGGGTGCGTGATTGTGTATGACAGTATCTGTATATGTATGTGAGTGTGTGTGAGAGTGTCTGGGTGTAAATGTGGGTGTGAGAGTACCTGTATGATTATATGAGTGGGTCTGACAGTGTCTGTATGGGTGTAAATGTGGGTATAACAGTGTCTGCATGGGTATGTGAGTGTCTGTATAGATATGTGAGTGGGTGTGAGAGTGTTTGTTTGGGTGCAAGTATGGGTGAAAGAGTATCTGTATGTGAGTGTGTCTGTATGGGTGTAAGTGTGGGTGAGAGAATGTCTGTATGAGTATGTGAGTGGGTGTTTACATGGGTATAAGTGTGGGTGTGAGAGTGTCTGTATGGGTATGTCAGAGGGAATGAGCATCTCTATGGGTTTAAGAGTGGGTATAAACGTATGTATATATATATATATATATATATAAACGTGTGTGTATATATATATATCTATATATATATATATATATACATACATACACACACACACACACACAGTAGTTTTTGAGAAATTAAAACCGAACAATTTAGTCAAATCTCTGGTCGCGGATATTTTGCGGCGATTCCACAGTATTTTGTGAACGCGCACGCCAGCGGTATTGCTGTGATTGGCTGGGCTTAACCTGAACAGAAAGTTACGAACGCCATTTTATTGATCGGGAACGGTTCCCAGGGCTGAAACTTTCTGTGAAAGCTAACATAAGGGGTCAGAGTGGAGGAATTCTGATCCCATGTTTGAGAAATGTGGCGTTAGTGACACAATTTATGTGTCCGAAAATCATTTTTTCGATCACGTCTGATGTTCGCAACGACGACGCTACCGCCAGAGCGGCCTCCGTGTACCGCTGCAAAGACATCGTGACTGTCACGGTGACACCGCTAATATTGGTGGAAATATATAAAAAATATATATATATCTGTACACACTGGCCGGTGACTGTCACAGATTCATGTACGCACTCACAAACTCACTGTGTGAGAAAAAAACATTTAGGAAATGAGTTAAAAGTGGACCTACGATAATCAAAAACCGTGTGTGACCAGAGAAGAGAAAGTATCAAAAATATTATTGTTCTTAGTCAATTTTTGGCATACAAATCCGTGTCTATGATCAACAATATCATGTTTGATATGTATTGATATACTGAATTAGGCCATGTATGAATGGATAAGTATGTATGAATAGCATTAATAACAATTATATAATCATTTTGTACGTACTACATTGGCCAAAACTGGAATTGTATATGTACCAAAATTGTTCTTAATATCGCATGTTTTCTTATTATTTATAAAAGATCTAACATCTACAAAAACATTTCTTACCAAAACTTGATATATAAATATAAAAATAATAAAAATTATATTTTTAATACTTTCTCTTCCCTGGTCACACACTGTTTTTGATTATCGTAGGTCCACTTTTAACTCATTTGTGATTAAGTGCCATCTTTCTTGCATGGTATGCCCCCACCTTTTGCTGAATTGCTGATGTACTTTGACTGAGTGTGCCCTGGGCTCCTGCCAATCAGGTACCCAGGGCCTGTGTTCCTTCCCTAAAAACGGCATGAAGCCTAAACCCAATTGGCATCTCTGGCCACATGTCAGGCCCTGGTAAATGGTACCCTAGGTACCCAGGGCCTTGTGACCAGAGAAGGCCCCTAAGGGCTGCAGCACTTATTGTGCCACCCTTAGAGGCCCTGTACCCTGACACACACTGCCTTGGCAGGCTCAGTGTCTTGGTGCAGAACAAAACAGAGAGTCGACATGGCACACATCCCTGTGTGCCATGCCCACAACACACACTGCCCTGGCATACCTCAGTCACCCCTCTAGCTGGGTGCCCTATGCCAGTGGTGTGGGTACAGGTGCATGAGCCCTGTGCCCCTACAGTACCCAGGTCCATTCCTGGGCACTGTAAGTGCAGTGCTGCCATTAAGAGTATATGGTGCTGGGAGGTCATCAACACGAACTCCACAGCACCAAGATGGCAACCCTGAAGATTGAGAAGTTTGGTATCAAACTTCTCAGCACATTACATCCGCACTGATGCCAGTGTGGGATTTAATGTACAATGCACGACAGAGGGCAACAAGAGTTGCCCCCTGAACCTATCCTACAATCCACGTACTGTCTGAGGGGCTGCCTAGGCTGCCACACAGCAGACATGTTGCTGGACCCCTGGGTAGAGAGCCATCTGCTCTCCTGGGCCTGCAACAATGCACATCCTGGGCGAGGTGCTAGGTCTCCTCCCCCAGGATGGGCAGTGGAAGCTTCAAAGGCTTTGTGAGCTTCTCCAGGCCACTTGCTGTACTCAGCAACTGGCCCCCACCGGTTCTGACCCCCACTCTGGTGGGAAGACTGTCGGGAAACCCCAAGGGAGGAAAGGGGGTGTGCCAGCCTCTGCAAACCCCACCCCTCAGGTGGGGGAGGCGAGGTGAAACACCTCTCCGGGCTCTCGCCATCTTGACAATGGGGAGCCCTGCCCAATCAGGACTAGGCTACTGCCCCCCTCCCACAGGAGAGTGGCAGGATAGGGGGTGTACCCACACCAGGGAAGGGACCCATTGGTCCCTGCCCTTTACCTACCTGTAACGCCCCTAAATTTAGTATTTAGGGGCACCCTGAACCTTCCTTCCTCAGATCCCGAAACAAGCAAGAAGAACAAGAAACAAGAAGAACCGCCGTGCAGCTGCTAACAAGAGGGAGACACTAACTGATTTGGCCCCTGCCCTACAGGCCTGCTAAAACCCGGCATCTCCAGTGGTCAGCAACCTCAAAAATCCCGGAGGACCTGACTGCCTTGTGACTCTAAAAAGACTGGGACTCCCAAAAGCAGTGGTTCTGCTCAAAGCAAAAAGCCCCTGGTGCCAAACAGGAACCGCGACTCCTGCACACTCTGCACCCGCCAAGCCTGGCCTGTGTCGGAGTGGACTAAGACCACGAGGACATCCCCACGGCGACTGTGACCCCGAATCCAGCACCCAAGGACCCACCTCGACGCTCGTGACGATGCCTGCAGCCTCAGAACCAGGGAACCCTTCAACCGCGATCAGCTGAGGGTAAGATTTCCCGACGCGAAAAGACACCCCTGCACCCGGCGCCCTGCGGCCCCCTGTGCCCAGCTTCTGGGTGCCTACCTAACCTACAGCTTCCCAACTTACCTCTCGAAGTGTTGGTCACACCTGAAGAATCTTCGTTCTCGAGCTTGCAGCCTTTATATGTCACTGAGCTTCTCCATTGAAATCCATTGAGCGCCCGACGGCTCAAAAGCACCCTGCACCCAGCCGCCCGAGTGCAACATCTGTCCTATTTTTCTTCCCCACTTGCCCTGAGCAAGTGACCAGGAGCCCATCTCCCACAGCCGCGTGCATGGCCTGCCTGCTAGAAGCCACCAACTAAAGACCCCCTGCCCGCCATAGGCTAACATTGGGCCTAACTCTCTCTGCACCCGGCTGCCCCTGTGCTGTTGAGGGTGTAACAACTGTACCTACCTGACCCTGGGAGACCCCTGAGTCTATGCCCAGAACCTTAACTCTGACAGTCGAGTACGTACCCAAAAGCCGATAACTCACTTTTCTCCCATAGGGTAACATTGACTGGTTTCACTTGAAATTTCTTCCGTCGAGTTTTGCAACTTTAAAATATTCACTAAAAATCAGCCGATCAACGAAAACGAAATTACTCACCTGCTATCAGGAGAGATCCCAGTGCCGGATCTTGGTGCCCAGCACTGACCCCGAAAAGTAATTACACCCGTACTTACCAATAACTTGATTTTCCTCCATAGGATAACATTGCCTGGTTTTTACCAGAAATTCTTCTAAGTGGCGATTTTTGAAACTTACAAATATTCACTAAAAATCGCCTGTGTAACAAAAACGATTTCTTTCAACTGTTTACAGGAAATGCACCAGGGTTGAATCCAGGATCCAACCCTGAGTGAGAAAATCATTCATAAAGTAACTGAAACTGCATTTACTTAAAAAGTCCCATTGAGCTCAATGTTATAATTGTGCTTGAATTGTGTTACCTATTGCAACAACTGTATCTATTGCATTCAAAAGTCTAGTGCCTATTGAAGGTATTTAACTAAAGCATCTCATTCTGAGAAAGTATATTTTGATACCTATTGTTGGTTCTAAAATAAAACAACCATATATTTTTATATACAAACCATTGGCCTAGAGTTCAGTTCTTGAGTGTGTGAGACCATTTGCTGACTGAATGTGTACAACAGATGCTTTACACTGTCCTCAGATACTGCCTTACTGCTCGACCAAGCTACCACTTTAGAGAGCAAGGTTATATCTAACTTTAGCCTCTGCCAAACCTCTGGGGACTGTCGACTCTACCTATTTGGGAACAGTATATACAGAGCCACTTTCTTACATCATTTCCTAAATGTTTTTTTCTCACACAGTAATTTAACCCTGATTTAGGAAATTTGTTTCAGGGGTACCCCTATTCTGACACATATCACACTCACAAACTCACTCAGACACTTATACACTCATTCACATACCCACTCACACACTTATACATCCAGTCACATACGCACTCAGATACTCATGTACCCACTCACATACCCATTCAGGTACTCATGCACCCACTAACAGACTCACTCGGACAGTGACGCACCCATGCGCAGACCCACTCAGACTCGCACACCTACAGAGACCCACTCATAGACTTATGCACACAGTCTCATACCCACTTAGAGACTCTTACACCCACAAACAGACCCACCTAGGCACTCATACTCTCACTCACAGACACACTCAGATACTCATGCAGCCACTTACAGACCCACTCGGAGAGTCACACATCCATGTACAGACCCACTCAGAGACTCACCCGCTCAATGACAGACCGACTGAGACACTCAATAACCCACTTATAGATCCACTCAGATACTCATATACCCCCTCACACACCCATACAGTCACTCACACACTCAGTCACAGACCCTCTTAGAAATCTATGCACTCAATCACTCACTCATACACTCAAAGGCTCACACAACCACTCATAGACTCACTCAGATATACATGCACACACCTACTCAAAGACTCATGCTTCCACTCGCAGACCCATTGAGACACTCATACACCCACTCAAAGACCCACTCAGAGACTTATGCACCCAGTCACTGACACACTCAGAGACTGCAGCACCCACTCACAGTCCCACTCAGAGACCTATGCATCCACTCACTCATTCTCTCAGACACCCAGTTAGACACTCATGTATCGACTCACAGATCCAGTCAGACAGTCATATACTTAGTTTCAAATTCACAAATGCACTCATGCACCTACTCACAGATTGACTGAGAGACTCATGCAAACAATCACAGATCCACTGAGACACTGAAGCACCCAGTAACAGATGCCCTGAGACAGTCATGCAGTTTGTTACAGAATCATTGATAGACTGATGCAACATCTCACAGATCCACTGAAATACTTATACAGTGATTAGGAGACTTAATGATACAGTGATGCATGCAGTCACAGTTTCCACTGAAAGAGTTATACACTGTGTTACACTGATATTAAGGGAGTTATACATGCTATTATAGAGTCTTCTACAAAGTAATGTGTTTAGTGTGTTGGTTATAATCCATTTTGCAGTTATTATAAGTTGTGTATGTTGTGGTGGCTGTTGAATGTCTGCTTTTGTTTTGTCATTTAGCCACGTATTCGCGGTGATCACGGCTACCGATATCATTGCTACGCCCAGCATCAGAAAACAGAAAATCTGTTTATAAGATTGTTTTTATACAAACTCCCTACAAAAATAAGACTTTAATCGGTGCAGTAATAAACCCCTAGTATCTAAAATACTGTAGGGGGGGCGGAGCCAAGATGGCGGAGTGAGCAGACGTACTGCTCTGGTGCTCTTGCCAACAATCCCTACAGCACCGGTCTGCGGACCGTCATAGGCGCACACAGTAGAGTATTCACGGGCCGGAACAGCCCCGAGATTGCTGCGGGCGGTTTGCGGCAGATTCCGGCACAGTACAGCACGGGGCGAAGGAGGACAGAGGCGCCATCGGGGTACGGCCGCGCTGAGGGCCGGCAGTCAGTCGGAGCTTGCGGCTGCTGAGAGGCGGGGCCCTGACTTCGCGACGGTGGCCGGTGAGGAGAGAGCGGCGGTTGGAGCAGAGACAGAGACGGAGGCACAGAGGAGGCGAACCGAGATCTTCCACGTGGGGTCAGAGGAAGGAGCGACCCGGCGGGGGTGCGGGGGTCCCGTTAACGTCAAAGGCTGAGCCGGTGAGTGGGCCTCGCGCCTCCCTTCTTCCTGTTCCCCTTCCCCCCACAAGTCAGAACCTTCTGAGGCAGGGCGGCGCTGCCCTCCGGGGGGGGACTGGTCGGCCGGAGCAGAGGTGAAGGCAGCTGGACGCCCTCTGTGGAGATCGGCGAGTGGGCTTCCTCGGCAGCAGGAGTGGGGGACATTTCAAGACCGGTGACGGCCTAAAGTAGCTACGCCATATCACCCGAAGCACCGGGGACACGCCGCTCGGCGACTCATCGGCGCTGAGGCAGAGATTTGAGAAGAGGGGACCCTGCTGAGGTGAGAGGGGACGGTCCCGGGGCTGTGATTGGAGTGTTGCAATACAACAGCGGGCCGTGTCACGGCGCCAGAACCGGCAGTCGGGCCCGGGTGGAGGATTTGGACTGGAGGCAGGCCCCATAGGGACAGAGGGGTCGAACATCTGCGGGGCCGGCGATAGATCCCCTGTCGCAGGGAGAGGGGCCCATCAACAGGAGAAGAGGTGGAGGCTGACGCTGCGTGGTCCAATACCTACCCTGGCGACACGGCTGCCCGCAGGGACGGGGCACCCATAGAAGCGCCACCCGGGAGTAGAGGGGTGGTCTGGTCGCCCTCTTGGCCCTCGGAGGCTGACGTTCCTAATCCGGGTCAGAGGCCTGGGACGGGTGGCGCCAGCTACTGAGCAGTGGGGACGGCGGCGCTGGGCCTACAACACGCTCCCTGAGGCCCAGACGAGGTGGGCTATGCCCACATCCAAGAAACGCCAGGGCAGGTCGATTAAGGATTTGTTCGCCCAGGGACCGGCCGGTCAGATGGCTTCAGGTGCGGAGGTGGGTGCCTCTGGGGGAGCGGCGTAGGTGGGAGGTGGAGCGGAGCCCGTTACCAGGGCGTTCCTTGAATCTATGTTTAGCGCATTAAGGGAGGACATCTGCACATTCAAGCAAGAATTCACCTCGGAACTCAAAGAGGTCCGTCGCAATGTGGATTCCATTGGAGAGAGGGTCGCAGATCTGGAGGGCAAAGGCGATGGGAGGGACGTGGAGATTTCGGAGCTGCAGCAAGAGATCATTCGGCTCCACGATCAACAAGTAGACCTCCAAACCCACCTTGAAGACCTAGTAAACCGCTCCCGTCGCCATAATATTCGGATTAGAGGAGTGAAAGCAGATGAAGTGTCGAAAGAGCTGTTCGCTTACACACAGAAGCTCTTTAATCACATTTTGGGCAGCTCGCCTGAGACTGAGGTCCGAATAGATCGCGCTCACAGAGTGGGACCCCCGAGGGCACCGACGGCTTCCCCATCGGACATCTTAGTGTGTGTCCAGGACTATCGCACTAAAGAAACTATCCTCCAGAAAACACGCCAAATGCACCCCATACAGTTTTGGGGCCAGTCCCCGGTTCTATATCAGGATTTATCTGCGCTCACGTTACAAAAGCGGCGAACTTTTAAGCCTGTCACTATGCACCTTCAACAGCACGGCATCTCCTATAACTGGGGCCATCCGTTCCGGCTGGTGTTCCGCAAAGACAAACTCTACCAGTTGCGCTCCCTGGCTGAAGCATGCACGATTCTGGGCATAGACCTCCCGGAGGAGGGGACTGGCGGGGAACCACCTAAAACAGGGCCTTAAACACCCAGGGCCAAATGGCGTCAACAGAGCTGCAGATGTCGATCCAAGAGACCCCCTTCATAATGTCTGATAGCAACTGACTGTTTTCCCAATATTGGGTCGCTCCGTGTTCACTCTTTCCTCAAACTGCAAAGGATTATTGGTGCCCGCACACGCCCTCTGCGACTGTTAGGTGCAATGGCAGGAGTGGGTACGAGGGGCGCCCGCTTACTGCAACAGCTATCATGGGATCACATACATGCCTATCACCACACTTAAGGTCCTCACCCTTAACGTAAGGGGTCTCAATAACCCAGTGAAGCGCAGGGCTGTTCTGTCCTGTTTAGAAAACTCCCATGCAGACCTATGCCTTTTACAGGAAACCTATTTGCTACGGAGGCATGCCACCGTCTTAAGTCCCGGAAATTTCCCACGCAATTATTTTCTTCTGCCCCTACTAAGACGGCAGGAGTGGCGATATTAGTGGCTCAGAGGTTCCGGGTGAAATCCTTCATAGGGTGGCCGAGATCAAAGGGAGGTTACTAGCCTTCCGCTTCGCCGCGGGGGGACAGACATTCACAATTGGTTCCTTAAACGCCCCAAATGAAGACCAAGAACGATTTTTAAACTCTGCTCTTGTAGAGGCCACCGCCACGACGGATCTCAATATCATTCTGGGGGGCGATCTGAACCTTGTTTTTGACAATCACAAAGACAGATCTAGCCAACGCACTCACCACAAGGGGGCACTGTCGGCAGAAGGGATAGCACATCTACAGGACCTGGGACTATGCGACCTTTGGCGCAGCTTTCACCCTCACGCTAGGGAATACTCATTCTACTCCAATGCCCATAAGACATACGCACGGCTGGACCATTTCCTGACGTCTGATTCCGTACGCACACTTACGAGGACAGTGGAGATTGGAGTGGCAGCTTTGTCAGACCACGCTCTGGTCCTGGTCACCCTCGCCCTCCCACCCACATCGCGGCCGACCAGGGTTTGGCGACTCAGAGACACTTCTGCATCGCAAAGACGTTGTTCAACACATACGACACACTATAGATGACTACATCTCACACAACGGTAATACCGACACCACATTAGCTACACAATGGGCGGCCCTGAAAACAGTAATCCGAGGGGAATTTATAGCATTGTCGGTGGCGGACAATAAAGAGCGCGCACGTAAGCGGGGCAACCTCACACAGTGAACTCGGGAGCTGGAGCAGATGCACCAGAGAACAGGAGCCCAGAGGTTGTGGCGACAGCTTAAAGCCGTGCGCCACCAGCTAGCTGCATTGGATCAGGATAGAGCGGAATATGCGGCATTGCGGCTGAAGCATTCATACTACACCGGGGGGGATAGATGCGGACGTCTTCTTGCTCACAAATTGCGGGAGGTCCATCAGCAACGGGGGGGTCAAGAACATCACCCGAGTAGACGGCACATGTGTGTCTGAGGATGGTGCTATAGCGGAGACATTCCGTGACTTTTACGCCGCTCTTTACGCAGGGGACTCGCTGGACGGTTTGGAGGGGAGGGCCTTCCTTGATTCCGTTGCTCTGCCTACCCTGACTGCGGCTCAAGCTGACCACCTGGATAGGGAAATTCAGACAGAGGAAGTCATAGCAGCAATATCTCGGCTCAAGCTGGGGAAAGCCCCCGGTTTTTCTGTGATTTTCTACAAGACGTATTGCGCCGTGGTCACCCCGATCCTCACCCGGTTGTTTAATTCCTTTACCGCCCAGGGGGCAATATCAGGGGATATTTTGGAAGCCTCAGTGGCGGTGATACCCAAACCGGGAAAGGACAGATCCCGCTGTGGATCATACCGCCCGATCTCCCTCCTCAACATAGACTTCAAACTATATACGGGGATTTTGGCTTCCCGTCTTGGCCCCTACATGCCAGACCTCATTGACCCAGATCAAGCAGGGTTTATCCCGGAACGGCAAACGGCAGATAACACTAAAAGAGTCTTGCACCTTATCGAGAAAGCTACTCAAGTGCCCAGAGAGTTCATGATGCTGACTATTGATGCCGAAAAAGCATTCGACCGCGTGCACTGGCCATACTTAGAACAGGTGCTAGGGAAAGTCGGGATGGGGGAACAGTTTCGCACGTACATATTCAACTGCTATAAGTTTCCCACTGCAACGGTTCGAGTGAATGGCTATACTTCCTCTCGATTCTGTATTGAGAGAGGCACGAGACAAGGATGTCCATTATCCCCCCTTCTCTTTGCCCTTTATATGGAACCATTAGCTCAAAGAATATGGCAGAACCCGGAGGTACAGGGGATTAAATTTGGGGGCTATACCCACACTATTAGCTTATACGCGGACGATGTGCTGATATCACTCTCTGAACCAAGGTCCGCGCTGCCGGCATGTATGGCAGAACTAGACGCCTTCTCCCGAGTCTCGGGGTTTATGGTGAACACCGACAAGTCCATGGCCCTCGACCTATCCTTGGCGCGATCCACTCGGGATTACAATCCCTACTCCCCCTCCAATGGGCGACGGACACAATCCCATACCTAGGGATCCAGCTGGCCCCCTCTCTCCCGGCAGTGGTTGAGGTCAACTATGCGATACTGCGCGTGAAAATCCGTCAGGAGCTGGGCCGGTGGAAACACTACCCCCTGTCATGGTTAGGTAGAGTGGCGGCGGTGAAAATTACTATTCTACCGCAGATACTTTATATCTTCCGCACCATACCTCTGCGACCGCCGGCCGAGTGGATTCGGCGGACTCAATCCGAGCTGGCCCAGTTTATCTGGAATGGCCGGAAACCACGAATGAGACGAGCATTGGTAGTGCTTGCTCCAGAATTCGGAGGACTGGGTGTCCCGGATCTCCAGCTCTATTTCCAGGCGGCACAATTGCGGTATCTGGTGGATGGGAATCCGGGAAACATTGGCTATTCCAGATCAGGCGGTGGCGGCCCGTCCCCTGCAGGAAATCCCGTTCCTGCGCAAGCCTCACAGACCTCCCAACCTATACGCCTCATACATCACACGAGTCCCCCTAGAAGTGTGGGACGCCATTAATACTAAACATGAACTTACAACCTTCCCGTCCCCGCTCACTCCCCTAATGGACAACCCTGAATTTGCTCCGGGGATGGATAAAGTAGCTTTTTCGGGTTGGAGAGCGGCGGGGTGACGATTTTTGTACCACATTTATGGCGCTGACGGGGTTCACTTGTTTGCTCAGTTGCAGCAGGAATATGGGTTCCAGGAGGCAGAAAGACTTCGGTACTTTCAAGTGAGGCACTGGGCGCTCCAGCCACAGGTCTGCTCTGGGGCGGATAGGGGCTTTTCCTCCTATGAAAGATGGCTTATCACGCGTACGTCAGACCAAAAACTCATATCGGACCTTTACAAGAAACTACAGCTGCTACATGCGCACAAATATAACCCCGGCAGGGACCGATGGGAGCGGGAGCTGGGCAGAGGTCTAACACATAAGGAGTGGGAGGGAATATACTATAGAGCCAGGCACTCCGCATATCACATGGGACTCATGGAGACACTCACGAAGATAGTGACATACTGGTACTACACCCCGGAACGCTTACATGACATGGACCATACCCGAGAGGCGACGTGCTGGAGAGGCTGTGGCCAAGTGGGCAACTTAGTACATCTACTCTGGGAGTGCGTGCACATTCAACCATACTGGACTCAGGTTTTGGATGAGGTGGATACACACTTTGGGACTGAGATACCGCGCTTCCCGGCCTATGTCCTATTGGGTCTTCCCAATCCCTTGACCTATCCACTAAAATCCCGCAAAGGCAGACAGATAGCTATTGCACTAGGGTCTGCGACACAAAACATTCTCACACATTGGCGCACTCCCACTCCCCCAGCTTTTACGGATTGGCTACATCGCCTGTGGTACGTCCTAGGGATGGAGAAGCTAGCGCTCACCATGGCAGGGGAGGGAACCAAATACGGGGAGTTGTGGCAACCATTTCTGTCACTGCTGGCTATTGAATTCCGAGAAGTCACGTGCCCCAGATATTTGCGGCTGCTACGGCTCGCGGAGGTGGGGCAGGTGGATGGCTAAAGGAGTAGTCGGAGGGTCCATATATAGATTAAGTGGTGGATGCGGGGCAGGAAAAGGGGAGGGGGGAGGTGTTTTATTGTTCATTTTATGTATATTTTTGCATAGTGGGACGCATACAGCTGAGTAATGTTTCATAGTCACTGAGTACGGTGGTATTAATATCGCAGCCCATGACGACAGATGTCTGTATGTGGTTATGTCTTTTGGTTCGTAAACTAATAAAAACATTTAAACCATAAAATACTGTAAAATGTGTGCATTTATGTGTTTTACACCTCTTAAAAAAGGCACGATTGCCGAAGCCACAAACGTCATCGCGACTGTCCGGTGTTGCTGCAAACAAGGAAAATGCATTTTGGATGCACTTTTTTCGACAAATGTATACAAAAGGGAAAGTTAAATCAATATCTTACTAAACAGCTAGATTTAAACTTCATGTAAAACATGTTTAAATACGTGTTTAAGACTTTGTCAAAAAAGGGGGGCGTGGCCAACTACCGAGCATGGCGGACGCACGGTAAGCGAGCTCGGCGCCCGGACCCGCGAAATCCTGCCATAATCCTGACGACTCGCCCAACATCGGCCTATAAATCCACTGGAGAGAGCCCTGCTATATGACCGAGGGGCATTTTATTGTGAATTCTGCACTGGGAACCGGCTGTTCTGGCTGACCGGCGCTGTGACCCGGGATCTGCATATAGGCCACATGAGCTGCGGTCTGCCTTGGAGGTGGGGCGAAGGAGACGCTGGGACCATCAGGAGCACTGAGGCCTATGGCCGAGCACCATAGCGCGGCCCATCCCTGCCCACCCCCTGCGGCCATACGAGGGCGCCGGGAATGACGTGGACGATGTGGCATGTGGACCTGTGACCGGCTGCTACCAGAGGCCTTCGTGGTGCGCTGCCCTGATGCCCAGCCTGGCTGCCTCTTCCCTGCCTTGGAGGTGGCAGAGCGCCGTGGGGGCCCACCATGCACACCGAGTGAGTTATCATTATCATGGACCATGGTAATGGTAATTTCATTAGAAACCATGGGGTCTCAGACGCACTATATCTCACACATGCGGCGGTCTTACAATATGTGAAGAAACACTGGGCCCCACACAGGGAGGCAGCCGCGCGGCACGAACTGGTCCATATGACCTACCTGATGGGAGAAGGCCGCCACCTCACTAAATGGCTGTACAAAGGCATTACAACACACACTAGAATCCCTTTGACGGCTTTGCGCAATAGATGGTCCACGGATCTTGACACAGAACTGACAGACAAGGAATGGTGTACGATCTTACAATACCCCCAAAAAATCCCATGTAACGCCAAATTTAAGATTATTCAATATATGGTCCTACACAGGGCATATCTCACCCGCACCGCCAGCAGTGCATATTCCCAGCCACACAACATCATTGCCCCAGGTGTAAGCTAAAGGAAGCTGACCTGCTCCACATGCTCTGGCTGTGCCCTGTGCTCACCTCTTACTGGTCGGAAGTGGTCGCAATGGTCATTTCTGTGACTGGGATTCCTGTTCCGAGCACGCCTGCTGTCTGCCTGTTGGGGTTGTCTCGACGTCCCAGGGCGCAGAAGGTACAGCTTCACTTTGTAGACCTAGCACTACTCATGGCCAAACGCTCCATCACGATGCGGTGGAAGTCAGTTACACCCCGAACACTTTATAGCTGGCACGGGGAAGTGGTGAGATGGGGCAGCGCGGAAAGTGCTGCAATCCGGCAGGAGGAAGCCCGCGGATGGTGCAAAAGGGTAATCTCTCTGGACTGGGATACAATACTAGAAGCTTTCAAGGCCCTTGCGCCACCACCAGTCCCTGCAGTTCAGGATTAATAGTAGCTTAAACTACCCAGGCCCTTCCCAGCCTACAATGTTAATTGTACATATGTCCAACTGATTTAACACTGTACAGTATGTATATTGGAATGTGTGCCGAAAGAGTGGGCACGACTAGCGGAGCACCCTGACACAAAGTTGATATAGGGTTGGGTCAGACGAAGTTGGGGAAGGATGGGTGGGGCGGGCTAGTTTAATTAACCTATTACATGTATCTTTTCACTAAACTGCAATAGTTCTGCAATGCAGCAAGAATTGGACCACTAAGAGCTACATCCGAACAATAAAGTAAATTAAGCACGGACTAAAAGGAAAATGTAATGCTGCTGTATACACACGGTGCTACCATTGTAACTATAGCGGCCTTTCTAAAAAAGACTGTATTGCGGAATCTGGTACCTAATATATCTGTCTATTTCGTAATGGATGTTAATTGCTGAAGGAAAACAAAAAAAACCTAACAAAATGCGTTATAAAAAAACAGACTTCGTCAAAAAAGTGCAGTATTTGGGGCCATTGACATCATCGCAACTGTCCAGTATCGCCGCGAACAAGGAGAATACATTTTAGATGTACTTTTTTCAACAAATGTATACAAAGGGGAAAGTTAAATCAATATCTTACTAAACAGCTAGACTCAAACTTCATGTAAAATATGTCTATATATGTGTTTTAGACTTTGTCAAAAACACGCGGTATTCGCTGTGTGTCCTCAGCAAGCGTGATTTCGTGAAAATCTAAAATATCTTGAATTAAGATGATTATTGTACTTTTTAAATAAATAGATGACAAATACAACAATAAATGGTGCAACATGCATATGTTTTTTACATTTTTTTTATTTCAAAGTGTTTTATTAAAATTTTTATAAACAAGTACATTCGCATTTCCGTTACAGGGTACCAGCCAAACGTGGTTGGTTTTGTAGTAGTTACAGGTATTTGGTATACGTGTTTAGCTGAGCCCCTTTACATTGACTTGCTAGGAAGTTAAGGACAGAATGAAAGAAAGATAGAGGATAGAAAAGAAAGGGTGGAGATAGGATACAAGAAGTGTTCTATAGCAATGAGCCTTTTCTGGGTTTGTAGCCTTGTGTGAGAACTTGACACCCCCCAAGTGACCTCACGGGGTTCATAGGAGTCCAGATATGTGTTGAGCGACTTCCACATCCCCCTAGTGGCTGGTGTCCAGGGTGAGTTTTGCAGGGCCGTGCTGTCTGCGCCTCTGAGGTACGTCACCCAGATAACCCAGCCTTTGTATGATGTCTTAGCGGTATCCTTCCAGTTGGACAGGGCCATTTTCACTGCAGCGGTCAGCAGGTCTATCAGGTCCCTGTCATGTTGTGAGGAGAGTCCTGTGGTCAAAAATGCGGTGGTGAGGGTAGAGAATTCTGAATTTAGAGTACATCCCAGGACCTTTTTTATGAACTCAAAGATTTTTCCCCAGAATGTTTTGAGTTTTGGGCAGTAGAAGATAAGATGTGCTAGATCCCCCTTTTCGCTGCCGCAGTTCCAGCATAGGTCGTTTTGTCTGAGTCCTAGTGAGGCTAAGCGAGCCGGGGTCCAGTATGTCTTGTGGAGTAGCCACAATTTTGTTTGGGATAATACTGGGGAGATTTTACTACGTGAGGGGGAGGCCCAAAGCAGAGCTAGTTCTTGCTCGTCTAGTGAGTTATTGCTTTGTTTTACCCAGTAGTTCGTTGGCTTATCGTTAATTTTGATGTCGTTTGGGCGTAGGAGTTTGTAGAGGTGCGATACTTGATGACCTATTCTGTTGATTTTCGCCATATACTGCATAATTGATGGGTTAGATGTTGATAGTTTGGCTTTTGTTAGGGCTGTTTTAATTTTTAGGAAATTGTAGAACTCAGTGTCTGGTAGCTTATGTCTATCTTTTATTGTGACAAACGTGATGGGGTGGCCCTCCTCCTCTAGTTGGCCTGGGTAGGAGATTCCTTTCTCCATCCATGTGTCGAGAGCCAGGCATTTCCCTTTGTATTTGATCTTACTATTGGCCCAGAAAGACTCCCATTTCGAGTTCTTTACACTGTTCTCCATTTTTTTGTCTATTTTGAGTAGGGCAATTTTTGTGTTTTTGAAGACTGGGCTGGATGCGTGTGTGTGTTTATTAGCTGTTAGTAGTATCAGCGGGTTGAGGTTGTTCAGTATGGCTCGTTCAACTAGTAGCCATACCGGTGTGTACCCTTGAGGGGGTGACATCCAGTACGCCCCTTGTTTTGCTAGGAAAGCGGATTGGAAGGTTCTATAGTCTGCCAGGTTTAGTCCTCCCAGTTTTTTATCTAGTCTTAGTTTTTTATACTAATCCTTGCCTTCTTTCCCCGCCATAGGAAATTGCTAATCAGGTTATTCACTTTGCGGTGGAAGTCATCCATGAGTAGAAGTGGTAACATGCTCAGCAGGTAATTGATCATTGGGGTGATCATCATCTTGATCGTTTCTATTCTGCCCCACCAGGTTATACATTTGGGGGACCAGGCCTCCACGAGTTTCTTTATTTTCCAGAACAGTAGCTTCTCATTTTGGTCTAGTGTGGACATGAGGTAATTCACAAAGTAGATCCCGAAGTATTTGATGAAACCTGTTTGCCAGGCCAGGCCTGATCCTTCTAGGGTGTCCCTATTGGTGTGTATGTTGAGGGGTTTGCATTCTGATTTCTCCCTGTTGAGTTTATATCCTGAATGTCCTGAGTAAATCTCTATGGTTTCTATCAGGGCCTCAATAGAGGTCTTAGGTTGCTCTGTCACAATAAGAATGTCGTCCGCGTAGGCTGCTAGTTTTACTTCCACGTCGTTAATTTTGATCCCCTTTATTTCCGTGTTAGACTTGATGTCACTAATCAGGGGCTCCAAAGTTAGTAGAAATAGTGAGGGGGCAGAGGGCAGCCCTGTCTAGTGCCTCATTGTAATGTGAGTGGCTCGGAGAGTGATCCATTAATGACAATGCGTGCTCTTGGGTTCCTGTATAGCGCCAGCACCTTCCTTATGTACCCTTCCCCTAGGTTGAAAGACTGCATGCATTGTTCCAGGAAGGCCCATGAGACTCTGTCGAAGGCCTTCTCGGCATCTAGGGTAAAAGCCACAGCTGGCTCTGCCAGTTTAGCGGTGTGCTCTAGAATGTGGCAGAGGAGTCTTGTGTTGTCATTAGACATACGGGTCTTTAGGAAGCCTACTTGTGAGTTGCTTATTAGACTGGGTAGGACGGGGTTTAGTCTTGTTACCAGGATTTTTGCGTATATTTTGCAGTCAACACTAATTAAGGATATGGGCCTGTAATTCTTGGGTAGTAGTTCGTCCTTGCCATCCTTTGGGATGACAATTATGTTGGCCTCAGACATGGATTGCGATACGAGCCCATTGTCCGCACAGTTGCTGAACACCTTTTTCATGGTGGGTTTCAGGAGGTCTAGAAAGGACTTGTAGAAAGTGGCTGTGTACCCGTCTGGCCCTGGGGTTTTGTTGTTCTTCATCGCCTTGACCGCCATTTCTATCTAGACCGTACTAATTTCTTGGCCGAGTCTCTGAGCTTCTATATTCTATAGTTTTGGGAGGCCGAGTTTACTAAGGTATTTTGTGAATTAATCCAGGTCTAAGGACTGGTTGTTTTTATAGAGATCCTGTTAGAACTCTTGGAAGGTTTTTAATATGTCTTTGTGTCTTGTGTGGGTTTTGTTATTTGAGTCCGTGATAGATGAGATGGTAAATTGATTACGTCTGTGCTTTAGGTAGAAGGCTAACAGTTTCCCCGCTCTGTTAGCTTTGCAAAGGTTAATGGCCTTGTACTTGTTTACCCACAGTCCGGCCCTCTCACTCAGGATTTTATTGTATTCATACTTTTTTCTGGTTAGTTCTGTTGGGGTTCTAGTATCGTGCGTGTCTCTGGAGTGGGCAGTTTCTAACTTTTTGATGTCCTGTTCAAGCTGGGTCAGCTGTAGGTTGGTGTTTTTGTTAATTTTGGATTTAATTTCTATTATTGTGCCTCTGACTGTCGCCTTGAGTGCGTCCCATAAGGTAGTGGGGTCGGTCTCCTCAGTGTCATTGTGTCTGAGGTATTCTTTTATGACCTCCTCAATCTTTTTTTTGTTTTCTGGGTCAGCCAAGACGTCACTGTTAAAACGCCACCTTCGGGGGATGTCCTCGTTGTGGCACCCGCTCAGCTTTAGGCTGATGCATGAATGGTCTGATACTAGCCTAGGCGCTATCTCAGTATGTTCTATCAGGTGTGTGTGTGGGCCTGTGATTAGTATGTAATCTATCCTGCTGTATGAGTTGTGCGGGTTGGAGTAGAAGGTGTAGTCTTGTGGGGTGTACTTGTCGGGTCCACCCCACCTCAAGCCTGCAAGTGGGGCAGACCCGACAAGTAAGAGAAACAACCAACTAAACCAACGGTGGAGGCTAAACGGCCCCACCAGATACAAGGGAAGACACAAGGGAAGACAACTCGAGCACATAGAATGCCGGTCGTAGCGCCAAAAAGTAAAGGGAGATTTGAACTACACCAGAAGAAGAGAGGACTAGCAAACATGGTGGGGAGCGAGGCAAGACTTCAACAAAAATTTAAAAAATACAGGTGAATCCACACCAGCAGACTCACCAATCAAGCAGAAATCATACATCAACAGCACACTAGAAAAAAGCTGGCGGAGGTTGATGATCTGGTCAAAACCACAAAACAGTCTACAGATGCAATTCAACTGGAACTGGCAGCAGTTAGGGCTGACATGCATACAGCGAACAACAGACTAACCGAAGCAAAGCAGAGAATAAGCGACATTGAAGATGTGGACTGGCTAGTAAACAAGGAACTAAAAGTCTTAACCAAAGCTACGGCAACACTCCAGAAACAAACGGCGGAGTTGGAAGACAGTAACAGGTGGGGAATATAAGAATCCTAGGTGTCCCGGAGGGGGCAGTAGAGAAAGCGGGGTCATGACTGACATTCCTCGAGGACATGATACCGATAGTCACAAACCTCAAATTTGACTATCCCTTCGAGCTGGATAGAGTCTATAGAGTTCCTACCTTCAGATCCACAACAAAAACCGGAGCTCGTCCAATAATATGCAAACCGCTGAGAACACAACAGACGGAAGCCATCTTCAGTTTCGCACGGAAAAACCACCAGATCGTGTAGAATGGGCAGAAGATAATTCTCACGCAGGACTATTCTAAGCCCACAGTGGACATTAGAAAGGGCTTCCTGGCCCTACGTGACAAAATGAGGAAGAAAAACATTCTCTTCTCATTCATTGGCCTGGCTAAATTCCGGATAAACGACAATGGGCGCTCTCATGTCTTCGATGACCTGAGAGAGCTAGGCAGATACATGAAGGGCCCAGCCACACAAGTAATGGAGACCTCACTGGCAGGCACCAGTAAGAGAAGAGCCTCACCAGAGCTGAGGACGGAGTGAATGGATCAAAAACCGGAAAATCTCTCGGACTGGAACTCTCGCAATGTAGCATCAAAGCAACCTTATCTACCTCAATAGCTAGCTAGACGGATCTAGCAGACACTAAATACCTAACTACCTCTATGCGCCACAAGAGGCACAGAGTGCACAAAAATGCCAGCAAGCTCACCACAGCCGAAAGCCCAAACATAACGGACTTACCAACAGATTGGAACCGAACACGGTTACAACCCCAACAACAACAACCCCGATGGAAATACCTCCACAACATCAAGCGGTGACGTTGCCCAGTCAATTGCAGAGTAGCAAGCAGCGCAAAGGCCACACCGACTCCTTGAACTGTACCAACATATCCTTTTTATCTAACCCTGTCGGGGAGACATAAGAGAGAGGGGAGAGGGAGGAAAACTAACACAGACTTGTGCACGGCAAAGAGACGGTAAAAGGACTGCAAAGGTGCACTCTTGGGAATGGCAAAACACAGATCAATAACTAACAACTCCCAGGGAGACGGAATGGCGACCCTGTCGTCGCACGTTCAGCATACGATGTTTCTATGTAAGGGGGGTGGGCAGGGAGGGGGGATGAGTGGGGGGAGCACTTTTTCTTTTTTTTCCTATTGTCGCTGTCATCTACTCTATTTTCACTCTCTTACTGTCACATTTCCTTACAAGAAGATACACGTTGACCCGAATTATACTCAGGAGCGGTAGGCCTAATGCTGGGGTATGCAAGGGACAGAAACGTGCCCTACACCAGATAACCGGGACTAGCGGGAGGGGAGGAAACACAACAAACGAGAGCTGGGGGCGCAGACTAGGTTTACCAGCGACTACACACCATAGATAATGTGCACCATGCATATGTAACCTTAATATCTAATAATAGAAAAAAAATACAAGGGGGCCGATTCACAGAACTAATCTGAGACAAAATCCTAAACGTACTACTTTTGGTATTCAGGGTAGGCATTTAGTAGTAGTAAAGTTAGTAGTCCTACCTTTACTACTACTAACTTGAGACAAAATCCTAAACGTACTACTTTTGGTATTCACAGAGGCATTTAGTAGTAGTATAGTAGTAAAGTTAGTAGTCCTAACTTTACTACTACTAAATGCCTTCTGTGAATACCAAAATTAGTAAGTTTAGGATTTTGTCTCAAGTTAGTAGTAGTAAAGTTAGTAGTCCTAACTTTACTACTACTAAATGCCTTCTGTGAATACCAAAAGTAGTAAGTTTAGGATTTTGTCTCAGATTAGTTCCGTGAATCAGCCCTGTGGACGTTATAGTTATGAAATAGAATTTAAAATAAACTTAGAAATGCACTGAAAAAAACAAAGGTCACAGGGACGTTATACTTAGGAAATATAATGAAATTGTTTTTTGAAATTCAATGATAAAAAACAAAGGTTACAGGGACATAATAGTTAGGAAATTAAATTTTTTTTAAAGTACAAATTCACTGAAAAAAAACAAAGGTTAAAGGGACATTATAGTTAGGCTAACTTTTCACTCATACAAAACCAGAAAAATTCAGCAATTATTAGTTAGCTGAGATCCAAGGATCCGACAATCCCTGTGCTGAAATCTGATTGGCTGCCAACACTTCAACGTCCCAAAAAAAGAAAAGGGGGCATAGTAGGAATACCCTGACCCACTAGCGCTGGTCCTGGGTTCCCCCTGGGACCCCAGAAGGGCAAAAAAGCATATTTGTTTTAAATTTTAAGTAAAATTGTGAAGTAGTCCTTAATCTGTGGCAATAATAAAAAAACAAGCACATTCTCCCACGCTTGTCTTCTAAAAAGCCCCCAGGTAGGCCAGATCGGCATGCACAAACATTTAAAAAAAATAAAGTATGGGGTGCATGGGGCCCCCTCCTATGACTCTTTTTAGCACTGGGGACCACCACTTTCCCGGGGATTTATTTAAATTCGGGAGGGGTCTGTGGTGACCCCCCTCTAGGGGCTTTAATTTGCCCCATGAAAAATCACCTCCCAAGGGCTAAATAAACAGTAATGGAGGGCTGCGCTGATGCCCCGGGCTCTGGGGATCACCACCGCCTCGGGGCCAAGTAACATAAAAAACTGGGAGGGGGCTGCATTGCACCGCTCCGGACCATACTCGGCCCCGGGGACCACCACCTCCCCGGGGATGGATCATGCACATTAAACAAAGAGCCATTAATGGCCCTGCGGACCACCGCCACTTAGGGCCGGCTCCTGCTATGTCCCAGGGTGCCCACCCCAGGGACATAGCAGTTTGCTTAAGCAAGAACAAACACTAGCTCCGCTCCCAGCAAGCGGGAGCTGTCAAACTACTCCCGCTTGCTGGTAGCGCAATTTTCATCTGCTTCCCTGCCCGCTGCCATGCGGGCAGGGAAACAGATTAACGATTGCTCCTGCATGCAGGGAGCTGTATATTTAGCAGCTCCATGAGTGCAGGAGCAATGCCGAACCCTGCTGGAGGCGGGGAACAGGTAGGGACGAGCAGGGGCATTCAGGCCCCCGCGGTCTCGATCAAAGCACCTTGGGCTTTCTGGGTGGGGTCAGAGAACCCAGGTAGAAGTGGCCAGGCGCTGGGGTATGAAGTCCCCCAGGGCTGAAATCGGCCCACGGAGGGGGTCACGTGCCCCCCTCCCCCATTAAGTCTTGGCCTGGCCCCAGAGGATGGGTTGCCCAGGTCCAAAATCGGCACAGGGCCTCCCTCCCCTATTAAATCTTGGCCAGGTCCTGGAGGATGGGGTCCTTCAGGCTCCCCCGTTGTCCCCATCAAAGCACCTTGGGCTTCCAGGGTGGGGCCAAAGCACCCAGGTAGAAGTGACGAAGCCCTGGGGTCCCCCTTGGCTGAAAACAGACCAGGGAGGGGGCCACCCCCTTCCCTATTAAATCCTGGCCGGGTTCCGGCAGATGAGGTCCCCAGGGACAACATTAGCCCGGGGAGGGGGCCGCATAGCCCCCCTCCCCTTGTGTAACACACAAAGTATCCTAAAGCAATGTGATTCCTTTCATATTCCACGTTGAAAAACAATCTGAAATCCTTATGGAGGTCACTGCATCGTTGATCTATTGGAGCGCAATCTGATCTGGGGTGTCTGTGACAAGTATTTCTCGTCGCCTCCTGGTAAGAGCAGACTCCATGATTCTCCCTTTTAATTACCCTGAGTATGCAAATGCCAAAATCATCTGCATAATCCACCTGTTTGGCCACGCCCAGTTTTCCTTTGTAGTATGCAAAGGTCTTCCTGCCTTTTACCACGTTGATGGACAGCTTAACAAAAGGCCCTCAAGTGTGTTTCCCACTGATTTTGGTGATGCGTTGCTGAGGCAGAGGAATACGAGGACATCTCCACCAAACAAAGAAGCACTTACATCATTTAGTTAAGGGGAAGTACCCCTGTTTGGTGGAGATTCACCTCTTTGTAGTCTCATCATCATCGCTTGACGAGGATTCACGTTATCACAGATTTGTGGATGAAGATGCTCGAGGAACAATCACATTGCCGAAATAACATGCACACCTTGAGGTCTTTCACGCAGCTGTTGTGTAGAATATGCACAAGACATTTACCAAACGAGGTAGCACTTACTAATGAACCAAATGAAGGTACTCCAGTTGGGTAGACGTTTTGGGAAAAATTGGGCACTCTTCTTGGAAAAAATGAGGTTCAATTCTGGCCCTGGTACTGATTTCACACCAATTACACCTGAACAGGAAGCATATACAAATATAAACATAGCAGGTGCTCAAGTTGACGCACCACTTCAGTAAAGCACAATCAATCCTAACTTCTTGGGCTTGGAAAAGGCAAAACAAATGTGTTTCCTCAATTTTTCCACGTTTAAAAACTATATGAAATCCTTAATGGAGATACATTCTTTGTTGATCTATTGGAGCACAATCTGATCTGTAGTGACTGTGATTAGTGGTTTATTTCTTGTCGTCTCCTGGAGAGAGCAAAGTCTATGGTTGTCCCTTTTAAATACCCTAAGTATAAAAATACCCAAAATGCATAGCACTTATTTCACACCTACTCACAGACACACACACACACACACACTCATAGAACCACAAATGTACTCACAGACCCACTCACACATCCACTCACTTACACAGGCAATTTCAGACCCACACAGACACTCACAGATTCACTCACAGGCACACACAGATACTCACATACCCACACAGACACTCACACACCCACTCACACAGGTACTCATAGACCTACACAGCAAATCACACACCCATTCTCAAAGGTGACAAGTTACATTTAGGATTAAAAGGTTTTTAAAATATAGGTATTCACTTAAAAAAAAAAAAAACATAAGTAACAGGGACGTTATAGTAAGGAAATAGATTTTTTTTTTGATAATCAAGTTTATTAAATTTTCAAAGATCAAAAAAAATACATTGGTAGCAATCAGACACATTATTCAGGTACAGTACATTAAAAAGAAGACGACATAGACTCATAAGGCACTTGTGGACGGAGCACTGCCCCCACCTGTTACTCGCCACGTACATAACCCACTTTTACTCTTCAACCGGGCAGTAAGTTAAACCATTTGCCCCATATTTTGCCAAAGAGTTCAGGGCAACCTCGGACATCGAAGAGGGGTTCTTCTTGGGTACAACACCAATCCACAACCTGCCTACAGCTCCGCACGGTGGGTGGCTTGGCCTGGGACCAGAGCGCCGTAATGTCGCGCTTCGCCACTGCCGTTACCAGAAAGCGCTTATCGGCCCGGGATCCATCGAGGCCATCGAACACCCCCAGGATCAGGCGTAGTGGGTCGTGGGGAACCTCCCACCCTAGGGTTTGTGTAAGTTCAAGCTCCACCCCCGTCCAGAACGGCGCTAGGGTGGGACATTGCCTACAAAACCACGCCGTTGATGAGGACCCTCGCCTTGGTAGTAGAGTAAAGGACCCGGATGAGGCGTCGGACAGGGAGGCCAAAGCCCATCTTCTCCAACACATCCCCAAGGTAACCCCAATCTACCGTATCAAATGCTTTCTCAAAGTCTATGAAGAGCAGTGCCAGATACGGGGAGAGGAGCTGGCGATGCGCAAGGGCAAGATGGAGACAGCTTATGCAGTGCCGGGTCCCCCGGGCAGGCATAAAGCCTCATTTATCTGGGTGTACCAGTTCTTGCAAGTGGGGACGGAGCCGTTGGGCCACCACGGTGGCAAAGATTTTAACTTCCGTATTGATAAGGGAGATGGGATGGTAGTCCGTACACGCAAGGGAGGGCTACGATAGTGGCCACATCAGTCTCTGGCGGGAAGGACCCCACTTCGATTACGTGTTTGAACAGGTCCATTATGTGTAGGACCAACATGTCCCGGTAGGCCGCATAGTACCCATGTTTTTCCTCCGGGGTGAAAGGCCGATCCAGGGACTCCGAGTCCGTCGGGGAAAGGCAGGGCAGCTGGGTCCCAGTCTCGGCCAGCAAAGCCACCAGGGAAGTCTGAGGGGGTTGAGCCGCATAGAGAGCTGCGTAGTAGCCCGCAAACGTCTGGGCAATATCCTGGGAGGTAGTATGGTGGGCCCCGGTCCCATCCCGAATCTCAGGAATGATGCGATTGGCTTTGGGGTAGGACACCAGGTTATGGAGAAGTTTGCCATTTTTATCACCCCATCCGTACACGCACGCCCTAGAGGAGCACCAAAGCATTTTAGCGAACTCCAGCAAGATCTGGCAAATTTCTTCTCGGATCAGTGCAAGTTGTCGGGCGGAGTCATCGCTATCATTGGTAGCCTGGGCATCTTCCAGCTGCGCCACCTGGGCCTCCAGCTGCGTGAGTCGGCGGATTGTTCCAGGCGTTTCGCATGGACCAGACCTCTAGCCACCCCGCACATCACGGCCTTGCTGGCCTCCCACAACGTGCCTGGCGAGGGGACCGAACCCGCATTCGTCTAAAAATATTGCCTCAGCTCCTGTCCGAGGGACACCACGAGGTCCGCATCCTGCAGGAACCAGGCGTTCATTCGCCATACCGTACGGGCGCCGCTGGCGGGGTGTCCGAGACGAAGGGAGACGGGGAGTGGTCTGAGATGCCCCTGGGTAAGACTGTGGTCCCGGACATCAATTGACAGTCCACGGCAGGTAATAGGAACAGGTCGATACGAGAGTGGGTGCGGTGAGCCGCCGAAGTGTGGGTGTACTGGACCTTATGGAGATTCCACACCCTCCAGGCATCACAGAGACCCAGGGCCAGTCAAATAGGCATTTTGCAGAGGCAAGGCGGGCAGCCGATGGGGTACCTGTCGTGTTGCGTGAGGGTTGCAGGACGGCGTTGAAGTCACCCCCTACCACCGTCAGACCTTGTGGGAAGGAGGAGAGCACAAGTATGAGGCGGCGGAGGGCCAGGGCCATAATGGCGGGGGGAATGTATGTGCACAGGAGATTAAGGGGGTGTCCCTCGATCGTACCCGTCAGGGCCACATAGCGGCCTTGTGCGTCTGTTTCGGCCTGTGTCAGGGTGGGTATAAAGATAGAATATCGACGGGAAAATATCGACTAGCATTAATATCGTGGTAAGAATATCGACTGTGAAAAATATCGTAATAGAAAATATCTTTTTAAAAAATATCTTTTCGTGAGAATGACAAAAATATCGTCATAAAAAAATATCGATGAACAGAATCTCGTTGAACAAAATGTCGTTTCATATAATATCGACAGAAAAATATAAGTTGTTATAAAATTTATAAAAAAATATGTATTATGTTTTTAAAAAACTTACAAAACTCCTACTAGTAATAATATGTGTTAAAAAATATTTTCTACAAAAGAATTGTTAAAATTTTAGTAGCGGGTTATTGGTATTATAGGGGATAAGGGTGGGTAGTAATTTAAAATTTGGTTTTTAAAAAATTTATAAAATATAAACAAATTAGAAAATATTTAAGAAATCCAAATTTTAATTTGAAATTTCGAATTCTTCACGAAATTAAATTTGTAATTAAATTTTATAATTTCAAATAAAAATTTTAGGAGCGGGTTTTTGGTATTATAGGGGATTAGGGTGGGTAGTAATGTAAAAATGTAGTGTTTAAAAATTGTATAAAATATTAATAAATTAGAAATTTATAATGAAATCAAATTTTAACCTCGAAATTTAAAATTTGACACGAAATTTATTTTTTAATATTAATAAAAAATATTACATTAATATTGAAGAAGCGTTATTTTGGTATTATAGGGGAATAGGGTCTAAAAAATAATTTAGATAGAAAAATTTATATTGTTTACTAACCTGCACATTTCCTGACTTATGTTGGATTGGAGTTAGAATAGTAAATTATTATAAAATATAAACAAATTAGAAAATAATTAAGAAATTTAAAATTTAATTTTAAATTTCTAATTGTTTACGAATTTAAATTTGTAATTAAATTTAAAAATTTCAAATAAAAATTTTAGGAGCGGGTTTTTGGTATTATAGGGGATTAGGGTGGGTAGTAATTTAAAAATGTAGTCTTTAAAAATTGTATAAAATATTAATAAATTAGAAATGTATCATGAAATCAAAATTTAACATCGAAATTAAAATTTTTACACGAAATTTATTTTTTAATATTAATAAAAAATATTAAATTAATATTGAAGAAGCGTTATTTTGGTATTATAGGGGAATAGGGTCTAAAAAACAATTTAGATAGAAAAATTTATTTTGTTTACTAACCTGCACATTTCCTGACTTATGTTGGATTGGAGTTAGAATAGTAATTTATTATAGTTTACTATCCAGCACTTTCCCTGAGTTATGTTATGTTTGGAGTTAGAATAGTAATTTATTATGGTTTACTATCCAGCACTTTCCCTGACTTATGTTGGATTGGAGTCAGAATAGTAATTTATTATGGTTTACTATCCAGCACTTTCCCTGACTTATGTTGGATTGGAGTTAGAATAGTAATTTATTATGGTTTACTATCCAGCACTTTCCCTGAGTTATGTTATGTTTGGAGTTAGAATAGTAATTTATTATGGTTTACTATCCAGCACTTTCCCTGACTTATGTTGGATTGGAGTTAGAATAGTAATTTGTTATGGTTTACTATCCAGCACTTTCCCTGAGTTATGTTATGTTTGGAGTTAGAATAGTAATTTATTATGGTTTACTATCCAGCAGTTTCCATGACTTATGTTGGATTGGAGTTAGAATAGTCATTTATTATGGTTTACTATCCAGCACTCTCCCTGACTTATGTTATGGTTTACTATCCAGCACTTTCCCTGACTTATGTTATGTTTGGAGTTAGAATAGTAATTTATTATGGTTTACTATCCAGCACTTTCCCTGACTTATGTTGGATTGGAGTTAGAATAGTAATTTGTTATGGTTTACTATCCAGCACTTTCCCTGAGTTATGTTATGTTTGGAGTTAGAATAGTAATTTATTATGGTTTACTATCCAGCACTTTCCCTGACTTATGTTGGATTGGAGTCAGAATAGTAATTTATTATGGTTTACTATCCAGCACTTTCCCTGACTTATGTTGGATTGGAGTTAGAATAGTAATTTATTATGGTTTACTATCCAGCACTTTCCCTGAGTTATGTTATGTTTGGAGTTAGAATAGTAATTTATTATGGTTTACTATCCAGCACTTTCCCTGACTTATGTTGGATTGGAGTTAGAATAGTAATTTGTTATGGTTTACTATCCAGCACTTTCCCTGAGTTATGTTATGTTTGGAGTTAGAATAGTAATTTATTATGGTTTACTATCCAGCAGTTTCCATGACTTATGTTGGATTGGAGTTAGAATAGTCATTTATTATGGTTTACTATCCAGCACTCTCCCTGACTTATGTTATGGTTTACTATCCAGCACTTTCCCTGACTTATGTTATGTTTGGAGTTAGAATAGTAATTTATTATGGTTTACTATCCAGCACTTTCCCTGACTTATGTTGGATTGGAGTTAGAATAGTAATTTGTTATGGTTTACTATCCAGCACTTTCCCTGAGTTATGTTATGTTTGGAGTTAGAATAGTAATTTATTATGGTTTACTATCCAGCACTTTCCCTGACTTATGTTGGATTGGAGTTAGAATAGTAATTTATTATGGTTTACTATCCAGCACTTTCCCTGACTTATGTTGGATTGGAGTTAGAATAGTAATTTATTATGGTTTACTATCCAGCACTTTCCCTGACTTATGTTATGTTTGGAGTTAGAATAGTAATTTATTATGGTTTACTATCCAGCACTTTCCCTGACTTATGTTGGATTGGAGTTAGAATAGTAATTTATTATGGTTTACTATCCAGAACTTTCCCTGACTTATGTTGGATTGGAGTTAGATTAGTAATTTATTATGGTTTACTATCCAGCACTTTCCCTGAGTTATGTTATGTTTGGAGTTAGAATAGTAATTTATTATGGTTTACTATCCAGCACTTTCCCTGACTTATGTTGGATTGGAGTTAGAATAGTAATTTATTATGGTTTACTATCCAGAACTTTCCCTGAGTTTACAATTTATTTTTGATCAAAAGGGTATTTAGTCCTCTGGAACGCGTAGACCCTCGGTTTGAGTCGTCACATACTGTAACTACATATTCTGTGGGAAAGTTATGTCAATCCTGGCTGCGACATTCCACCTTAGCATCTGTCAAAGTTCATTTATCGAAGTTACATGACAAAATAGATTTGAATTATTTTGTTAAAGGTCCTGTGGGTGGCAGAACCAAAAGGTGGGCGTATGCTATTTACAACGAAGTGTGGAAATTTTCGCAAATTGAGGCGGCTTCAAGATTGAGAGCTATTGACCAAGCAAACATGGAAAAGGTTTTAGCTGTTATAGATAACAGCATTAGCACTCTCTCTTCCAGAATTTATACATTAGATAATATTGTTTTGTCAGTTGTTGATATTGTGCATGATGATATGTCTGTGTTATATAATGGTCAAAACCAGTTGCGTTCTGTTATGCAGTTTGCATGGACATTGCAGACGTTAAAGGCAGGGAGGGTCCCTTGGGACTATTTGAGCACTACATCGTTATTCATTCCTTTTAACATTACTGATAAGCAGCTATTTATGTCCATGAAAGATGCTACATATTCATTATTACATATTGAAAAATTAGAACCGTTACCTTTCTCTGTGGCGGAAATCAATTCAGTCACGTGGCTTATATACGGGTTGATAACTCTACCGTTCGCACTTCTTAAGTTTACGTCTTGTATGAAACATTATGCTCTGGGTAGATATGAACAGCTGGGCACCGCTTTCATACATGAGGTTTGGTCCCTCCCCTTTACGTATAGATGTACTAGGGACGGAACTGAGGTTTATCTGAAGGGTGAGGAATGTACCACGACACCAGATCATTCCTTGGTATGTAGGCACATTCAATTACACGGTGCATGCAATGTACAAGCCCCGATTTTGGCCTGCGTCCTACGAGGTGTCCCAGTGCCTGTGATTACGCCTTCTTTGACGCTGCTTGCAAACAGTAGTTATTTAATTTTGAATAATGAAGCTTGCTGCGGGATGTTAGTGGGAATCCCATATATAGTAACTGTATCGGAGAGGGTTGTCTGCTGCAATAATGTTCTCTTTTCACCCCCGCACGGGCGGGTGGATGTTTCCATCTGGCCTTCGATTCCAACCTTGAAAGCAGAGTTCAACAAGTTGAGCAGAATAAGAGCTGTATTGTCCCAAAAAGAGGTGTCATTGACTTCCTCTCGTGAAACATTTGTCCTTCACGTTGCTAATACGCGCACTGAGGTACAGGCGGTTTTGAATACTGACCTCCCCCTACATTTCGGAGCTTTGATCCTAACTATTTTCAATGCCTCGTCCACGACCAGCCTGGCTCATTTTTTTAAACTTGTAGGCTCAGGCCTCGTGACCTCTTTCCAAACTATTTTTGGTGTGATTCCGGCATTTTTTCATTCGATTTTCTCGAGCATCTTTGGAGGTGTTCCGCTGCTTCTGGCGCTGGTGGCAGGTGTGCTGCTTTTACTTTTCATACTACGGAATGGCTGCTGTTTCTGTGCCACACGAGCACCTGTCCCGTCTGCATCTTCTTCGTGATAGGATGCTTGACTTTTCTGGTACTCTGCCATTGGCGACTTTAAGCCTGGCATATGGATTATCCTTCAGGTATTCCTACTTCACCTGCATGCAACCTGTATTTCACTGCCTAGATTGTCCCTTTGAATGGCCTCTGGATTTGTGCTTGACCAACACGGTGTCTCCGGTGACGGATTTCGATCGACTGATGAGGCCCTTAGTGTCTCACGAGTTGGCCTGTTCTGGTGTCCGGATTATGGCTTGTGATGCGGCGCATGGTATCCTGGGTAATTGGGACATATCAACGGCTGCCTACGACTTCTTGGCTATGAGCTATTTAGAGGAACATTCCGGTTGCCCTCTGATTGTGCTAGAGGCTCCGATGGTTGAAGAACACGTATGTTCCTTTTCTTTAATTAATTGGATGGCTGAGACTTTTAGTGGCCCTGCAAACGATTTTTTGTTGGAAGCAGTTGCCACGTATGCTGCCTATACATTCATGGATTAACTGAACTATCCTCCTTTGCGCCTGTGCTACTGGACAGCAACCTAGCGCAGCATTCATTTTTTTTTTCTAATCATTGTGTTACTTATAGTATTTGGATGATAGTAGTTGTTAATATATGAAGTAAATTGTACATTTACTTAGCAAGTTTAAATAATTTTTGTCAGCTATCTAAGTAGACATGGATAAGGTAGTTAATAAATGTTTTTACATGTAAGTTTCTGGTCGTTGTTGATAAGTTCAACATGTTCTTTTTTCACTCTAAAGAAGAACACTTTTTAATTTAGGGAGTTTATCTACTTTATGCTAAGTTCGAATGAAAAAAGCAATGGGATTTTACTTACTTCAAGTGTAGTATGACGTTTTGTAGTTGTAGTCGTAGGTTTGTATTTTCTTCTCTCAGCAAGGTAACCGTTTTTCTCCAAGTTTGGCCCAAAAATGGTAAATTACGTTAAGTGTATAATTGTTTTTATATTAGTGAGTTAATTAATGGTAGCTTTTGATTGGTTCAATTAGTGAAATTTCAAAATCATTGGTCGAGAACGTTATTTTGAATTAGAAAACCGTTAAATAATTATATGTGTGAATAGTTTTGTAAAGTAAAATAGTTAAAAAAAAGTGTGTAAAATAAAAGAATAGTGCATATCGAGTTGGTAATAAAAAGACGATATTTTTTGTATATTTCTATAAGCAGATAGGTCGTCGATGTTAGTGTAGTCGATATATATGTCTAAGGTCATGTTATTTAAAATAAAGTCGATCATGTAGTAGTCGATATTTATGTTGTCGATATTAGTGTGAACGATATTAGGGTTGTCGATAAAAAAAATCGATATTTGTGTGAATCCTTGTTTAAGTATAGGATGACGATATTAATGTAAGCGATATTTTAGTGACGATATTTATTTCTGACGATATTTATGTTAACGATATTCCATCATGGAACCGTCAGGGTGAAGGGCAGCCCTTTCCGAAGTAGTATGGCCACCCCCCCGGGAGCCCCGCGTGAACCCAGAGTGCTAGACCCTGTCAAACCCATACCGGGCAAGGAAGTTACATTGTGAGCCCAGAAGGTGCGTTTCCAGCAGGAACAGGATATCTGGCGCATGTCGGTGGGCGCTACAGAGGACAGCAGTGCGTTTTATACGGTCCAGTAGGCCGTTAACATTCCTGGAAAGAATGTGGAGGGCCCTATGTAAGGTGGACGCCATCATGATGGGTAGCGTGGGAAAAAGGGGGCGCAAGCGCGGGCAGTGCCGGGTCCCAATGGGAACACAATCCCACAGCCGGGGCTTCTGGGCAGAAGGTGTGCAATTTGGTGAGTCATGTGTCGTTGTCAATGGCGTACATGCATGCGTAGCTACCAGTAAGAACCGAGAACAGCATCCCATGGGTGGCTAAATATAACAAACTAACAGGAGACAACGGTCTCCCCCCACTCGCCCCCCAACTCCCCCCACCCTACCCTTCTGAATATGAAGCATCTGTCGCCGTGAAAAGGAAAAACAATTTAAACAACAATGAGACTAGCCGCTAAGCTAAAACGATTAGCGGAAGTCAATCAATGAGGTGGTCGGGCTGGGAGTGGCGGATCTCCGGACCGAGGCTCGGGATGGAGGACGCTGGGACGCTGCGCCCAGAGATCGGGATGCCTCCCCATGACGGTCGTTTTTCTTGCGGGACCTCGTCCAACGCCTCTGGGGTTTAGGGAGGGTCAGGTGCGGCTGTTGGGGAGCCCGCTGGATGGGGGAGGGAGCCGGCCGGGACAAGAGGGACCTTTCCTACGTGAGCCAGGTCCACGCCTTCTGAGGGTTATCGAAGAAAAAAGTATTGTTTTGGAAGATGACCTTGAGCCGGGCCGGGAAGAGGAGACCATAATGGAGACCCATGGTGCAAAGCTTCTGTATGACCTCGTCATAGGTCCGGCATTGGGCCTGCACCTCCTTGGTGTAGTCTGGGAAAGCCATAATCCTGCTATTCTGATAATGTAATGGCCCCTGAGCCCTGGCCGCCCCAAGGATGGCATCTCTGTCCCGAAAGTTAAGGACCCTCAGGATTATGGTTCGGGCAGGGCCCCCAGACGGAGGTTTAGGTGCCAAGGAGTGGTGAGCCCGTTCAATGGCAAACCAGGGCGAAAAGGCGTCCCTAGGCATCCAGGAGCGCACCCAAGTTTCTACAAACGTGTCGGCGTGACCTTGTTCCACTCCCTCGGGAAATCCTAGGAGACGTAGGTTGTTTCTCCTTGACCTGCTTTCGGCATCCTCAGCCCTGCGGTGGAGCTCCGAGGTCTGGGTCTGGAGATGGGCCACCTGGGTCTTAAGTTGGCTGATGTCATCCTCCGCCACGGAAATACCGGATTCCGCCTCCGTGATGCGCGCCGTGGCATTGCGCAGATCATGGCGAATGAGAGCTACATCCACCCTCACCTCGCCGATCTTGTTTTCTACTGATGCCTGTGATGTGCTTATCGCCTGAAGAATGGTGGAGAGATCTCCCCCGGCGGTGCCCGGCACGCTAGGCGGTCCGCCTCCCGAGTCCCGGTCCGACGTGGTGAACTGGTCCATTTTGGTTTGGATTGGGGGGGCCGGATTCTGTACAAGGCGGTTTCTGCCCATCGCTGCCGGAAGTACACTTTGGCCCTGTACGGCCGGGGCAAGCGGCAGATCTGCAGAGGGACGGGTGGGGGATGGGGGCCCCTAGACACCTAGGCTGTCAATGCTCGGGCCCAGGCGCCCAGGTCCACCCCCTCAGGCCCTCAGAGGGGGCAAGAGTTGATTATGCCTCGGCGCCTCCCACAGGGCCAGGTGGAGCCATCCAACGAAGGGTGGCCAGGCCAGGCCAAGTACCCACCACCGCAACAGTCCTCCAGCCCGGCCTCAAGATCCGATGCGGATGGCCTCACTTCTGAGAGAGCAGCCTGGAGCAATGGTGGCCCCGGGAGGAGCCGACGTCCCACACAGACTGTCTAGAGCGGGTGGGGGGGCGCAGATTGAGGCCAAAATGAAGAAGGGTGCCATGGCCCCTCACACACCAGTTTCAGTCGGGCCCAAGATCCCCTCGACGTGAGCAGCAGCAGTCACAGGGTAGGCCCTCTTGGGCGGCGTCCACGGATCAGTACAGGACGACCACGGGAGACCAGGCAACCCAGGGGCCGGCGGCAGGAAGGAGGCCTTCGCACCTGCGGCGCTCTGGCGCAGCAGCCGGAGATGGAGGGTAGCAGGTAAGTGATGGGGAGATCAGTCCAGGCTGATGCGACCCCAGGCCGATGGACTCGGGGAGGTGCTCCCAGATAAGAAGTGAAGCACGGGAGGGGGGAGCCGGAGCGCTGATGTCCCCACTCCGCCCGCCACCCGACACGGTAGCCGATCCCCGCCCCCCCTGGCAAGCCAACCACCAGGGCCACCTCCGTGGGCAAGACGCCCCCAGAACCCCCCGCAGCCTGGAGGGGGCCACCACCCCCCACCGGTCCGATGTGGCTGGGGAGACAAAGCGGGGCAGCCAAAGCAAGAATCCCACCGTGCAGCACCACAGGAGGCATCCTCAAGGGAGAAGCAAGGGGGGGCAGAAGCACTGCCCTCTCCACCACGGCCACCACCCGACTCAGTGGCCGATCCCCCCATTCACCGGCAGCCCAAGGCCCGAGGGCTCCCAACGAGGTCCAGGTGATCGCGCAGGCCGCCGCTCTCGCGCACCAGTCTGGTGCGGCAAGGGGAGGTCTGAGCGGGACCTCAGAAGTAGAGCCGCAGTCCAGGCAGGCCTCAGGGGCAGTGAGCGCCTCTCTCCCGCTCCAGACAGCAGCCCCTGGCCGCGGACAGCAGCCCGAACAGGCCCTGCCCCCGCCGACTCACCAGACAGCCTGACCAGCAGCAGGCCTAGGCGGGGGCACCGGAGGCGGTCAGACGGGAACACCGCTGCCCGATGGCGACAGCCGAGATACGGCAGCCCTCACTCAGACACAGCACAGACCAGCGAGGCACCAGTGCAGGCCTTCACGGGCAGCAGCGCTGCCCCCGCAGCCGCCACACACCGCCCCCAGCACCGGAGGGTACCCCGAGGGGTTCCAGCAGAAGGAGGTGTCCGCGGTGTGGGTCCGGTGGCAGATGCAGGCAGGCACTACCACCGGCGCAGTCAGGGAGCAGGACCAGTCGGAGAGGCGCCCGTCGTAGGCGCGAAGGGCCCCCGGGGCCACCATCTTGAAGACCCAGGGCCAGCAGAGGGAAGAAGGCAGCCCACTGCAATGAGGAGTCCGATCTGCTCGCAAGAGGGATCAGAACGGAGCGGACATTGCGGGGGAACCCAGCGGCTTGTCCCAGAAGGTGAGTTGCAGCTGAGATCGGGCGGATGCCAGAGGGGGTCCACAGCACTCTTAGAGTGCGACCGCCATCTTGACGCCTCAGGCTACGCCCCAGAATTATTATTTTTTTAGTTTAGAAATTCAATGAAAAAACCAAAGGTTCCAGGGACTGTATAGTTAAGCTCAGATTTCACTCGTACAAAGTTCAGCAGATATAGCTACTTGAGCCATCTATAAATTATGTCCCTGCAATGCACTACTTATGACTTCACATATTACATCACTCATGACATGGTCAGTGACATCACTGTTGACATCTCAAATGACATCACTGATGACAATCCACAGACCCATACACACCCCATACAACCTCTCATACGTCCACTCACACCCACACGACCACTCACATACCCATTCACAAACCCATTCAATGATTCAGAAGCCCACTCACCCATTCATATAGCCACTAACACAGCCAAATCACCCACCCATGCAGTCACTTACATACCCATTCACTCACACATCCACTCACCCATAAAGCCACTCGCACTAGCATTCACTCACCCATAAAGCCACTTACAGAACCACTCACTCATTAATACAGCCAATCACATAACCACTCACTCACCCACTCACATTAGCACTCACTCACCCATACAGCTACTCACACCGCCACTTAGATACTCACACATCTATTCACTATTCCAGCTAACAACTTACAAAACCATTCACACATCCAGTCACCCAACCACTCACTCACCTATACAGCAAGTCCCAAAGACACTTACTGTGCAAAACAGCCACTCACGCACACTCACCCATACAGCCCTTCAAACAGCCACTCACTTACACATACAGCCACTAACACACCCACTCACCCACCCATAGAGCCACTCACACAGCCATTCAGTCACCAAAACAGCCACTCACAAACTCCCTCATCCATATAGCCACTAAGGCAGCCACTCACGCACCCATATAGACAATTACAATCAATCACAAATGCAGCCACTCACAGCTATTCACACACTCATACAGCTACTCGCCCCCGTTATTCACCTACACAATCACTCAAACACCCACTCCCACACATACACCACTCAGACACCCACTACCGCACTGATACAGTCACATGTACACACTCAGATGACACGTTAGAAACAGTATCACTCATTATTAGTTTAGAAAGAATAACTTAACTTATGCAGTAGCTAACTACATATCTGTGTGACAATTTAAACCCAGGAAAGATCATTAGTGTTGGCTCCTCATAATCTACTTGCATTGAAAAAGGCACCGGCCAAAACAAGTCTGTGTAATTTATTTCAAGACCACCTCGTGAGTGCTTCGTTTTGGTAATCTGAAAAAAAAAAATATATATATATATACATATATATATATCCTACTGGTGGTCGCCAGTAGGTAGTTACAGTTAGGACCTATTTTCCATCGGAAATCCGCAACATTCTATTCCCAATAACTTTGGCGCCGGTTGACGAATCTTTGCGAAATTTTCAAAACTTTTGGCCAGCTCCGGTCCGCTCCTATCCTGAAAGTCTCGGGGTGATTCGTCAAGCAGAGGCCGAGAAAAAAGGGGGGTCCCAAAACGTGTGTTCCCCATGCAATTTTCCATAGGAACCTTTAGTCGCAGCTACAGCCCGAACTGCTGAACGGAATTACAACAAATTTGGCAACAAGGTAGCCCTTGGTTCAGAGTCGTGCCTTTTGGTTAAATGGTGTAAATCCGTTCAGTAGTTCCTGAGAAAATCAAAAGTAAAATCACATATATATCTGGGCGGAGCCTATCCACACATCTCATCGTGAGATCTGATTGGCTGTCAGCACTTCATCCAAGAAGTGTTGGCAGCCATCTTGGGACCAATATACATGATAGCACCTCATTAAAAAGCATTGCAGTTAATAGAAGGTTTTAAGACTTTAGTTACATTATAAATCATTTGTTGATGGTACCATACTCATTTTAGGAATTGTGGTGTGTTCTAAGGTGATTTTACCATGTGAAAAAGCCTTCTGCTGGGATATCATGAATCATGTTTGAGAGAAAACTATTTTCTCATGCTTTTCCCACAGAAGTTTGGAAGGTGATCTATAAGCTAAACTGAGAGAATATTTTCTGTAAATTCACATTATCTTTCTCAGTCATGTGAGAATGAAGTCTGACATTCTCAGTAAAACATGTACATCCAACAAGGGCAGAGACTATCAGTTGATTCCATTGTGTTCTACTGCAGCTTCACAGAGTGTTCTAAAGAACAACTAGAGTGCTAACAGTCCTACTTATGACAAACGTATTGCACACCTGAAGCCATCTTAATTGGAATAAAGTGCTAACTCTTAAAACATTTAATTTAAAAAGGAACAACATGAGGGGGTTCATTTTGCCATAGAAATTATGATTAGTGCTGCAGAAGGAAACATTAGGGCACATTTTGATTTCTCAAATACTCTTCTATTTCATAAAAAAATTCTGACATGCAGACTGAAACATGCACTTTCAATACCAGCAGCAGACTTCCCTGGTGAGCAGTAGCTTTACTACAGTGATCTAATGAGCAACTAGAGTGATAACATTCAGAATGTATGGCAAATGTGTGACACAGCTGAATGCCTTCTTGATGAAACCAAAGTAAACAACTGAAAGTATTTCCTACTGAGGAGACTGCAGTAAATGAGGAAATTAGGAAACTTCATAACAAATAAGTCTCCCAAGATGGCCACCAGAGACAAAAGAGCCCAAATGTAGCACAAATATCACCCAGATGTAGCCCAAGTATAGCCCAATGACAGAATGTCCCAGAGTGTTCTAAAGAACAACTAGAGCGCTTACCATCTTACTTATGAAAAAGGTATGGCACACCTGAAGCCATCTTGATTGGAATAAACTGGTAACACTTAAAACATTTAATTTAAAAAGAAACACAATGAGGGGGTTCATTTTGCCATAGAAATTATGATTAGTGCTGAAGAAAGAAAATTTAGGGCACATTTTGAGTGACTTCTCAAATCTTCTTCTATTTCATTAAACAATTCTGACATGCAGACTGAAACATTCACTTTTAATACCAGCAGCAGACTTCTGTGGTGAGCAGTAGCTTTACTACAGTGATCTAATGAGCAACTAGAGTGCTAACATTCAGAATTTATGGCGAATGTTTGACATATCTGAATACCTTCTTGATGGAATCAAAGTAAAAAACTGAAAGCATTTCCTACTGAGGAGACTGCAGTAAACGAGGAAATTAGGAAACTTCATAACGAATAAGTCTCCCAAGATGGCCACCAGAGACAAAAGAGCCCAAATGTAGCACAAATATCACCCAGATGTAGCCGACATGTAGCCCAATGACAGAAGTGTGCAAAACACTTTTTATTTTTTGTGTTTTTGCAGTTTTATATAGTGCAGACTTGTCAGGTATTGGAGTGCTTTACATGAGCATTGGTTACATCACACAAGAACAAATTCATTTTGGTTGTAGACATGGGGAGATTAAGTGATTTGACCAGAATCACAGAATGTCGAGCTGAAGCAGAAACTCCAACCCGGTTCCCCAGTTGCAAAGTCTGCAGCTCTGGAAGTAACACCACATCCTCTCCCCTAAGTGCAACATTTAATCAAGTGGTCAACTGGATAAAAAAACATAAAGATAACAAATAATTTAATTAAAAGTGCTTTGTCGCTATTTGAAAACTCAGAAAATATGTCCTCATTTTAGTTTTTTAGGGCCACATGCATCAACGTGAAAACTGCTCGCAAACGGGCAGATTAGCAGAATCTGCCCCTTTGCGACCGGTATTTTTGCATTTGGGATGCATCATCCCAAATGCAAAAATCGCTATTTAAGGAATCTCTAAATGGCGATTCCTTAAATTGCAATTGCATTTAAGCAATCCCAAATTGAGATTCCTTAAATGCAATGCATGAAAGTTTAAAAATTAGCGATTTCGCTAATAGGGGGAGCAAATTACCATGAAGTTGAACTTCATGGTAATTTGCAAAAACTTTGAAAAATGCACTAAAGTGCATTTTTCAAAGTTCCATTTTACACACACCCATGCCCTTGGGGCATGTGTGTGTGCAAGCTGTATTCATATGCAGATTTCAGGGGTGCAACAGGGTGTCTTTTTGACGCCCTGGCACCCTTGAAATAGCATGAGCAATTTGTGATTCTCTAATTGAGATTAGCAAATTGAGAAAGTCCTCCCATTCATTCCTATGGGCCTCTAGGCCCATAGGAATCAATGGGGAGGTATTCCTTAATAGCGACTCGCAATTTGCGAGTAGCAATTAAGGAATGTTTAGGAATCGCTATTTTGTAAGCGATTTCTACATGCATAGCCTTTTGCTATTCCTTATTATCGAATCCTTATTTTTCGCTATTAAGGAATCGCAAATGGCATTGTTGATGCATGTGCCAGTTAGAGCACTAACCATAATTTTGATGCAAATAAGACCCTCTCATATATGTCATTTCTAAAGGAAATGCTCTAGGTATTACAGTTTTGATTACATCAAGATGACGTCAGGCGTTCCACACTTTTGTAGTAAATATAGAATGTTAGCAATCTAGTTGTTCATTAGGATACTGTTGAGAGGCAGAGGCCAGGGGCACAGACTCTGAAAATTGAAGGCAGGCAGGAGGGTGCAGAGGCAACAATTTGACCCTACTGGGCAGGCAGGAAGGGCCGTGGCAGCACAACATACTATGGAGGGCAGTGGAAAGGGGGGCAGGGGCAACAAACCAACAATACAGGACTGGCAAGAGAGGCTGTGGCAATGTAATAGACCATTGTGGGCAGAAGGAAGAGGCAGTGGTAGTACAACCATACATGCCAACAGACCCGATTCAGCCAGGAAACATCCAATGTTTTTAAGCTTAAATGGGCATTATTTGATCTGTCTCCTGTCTACAATCTCCTCTTTTTCAATGTAACTCAAAGGAAAAATCAATACCCCAGTTTTTTTTCAAAATCTCCCTCTTACCAAGTTCAAAATGTTCGCAAGTATGGTACATTGGATCATGGAAGGCAGGAGGAATTGGGGTAGGGACATGGACTCGGATAACAGAGGACAGGAGGGACATGGAGAGGTGCACCAAACTGACCCTACAGGGCAGGTATCAGGGTTTGCAGTAACACAATACACCACACAGGGCATGCGGGACGGGAGTGCAGCACAACTATCCATTGAAAGCAATAGGGAGGGGACAGGACCATGCACATGGACAACAGAGAGCAGAGGGGAAAGAGGCAATGGTATATAGCTGACCATAATGGACAGACGGGAGAGAAAGCTGCAGTATAACAGCCCATAAAGGGCAGGAGGGACGGATCACGGGCATTACAATGGAACAGACAAGCCAGGAGGGAGGGAATAGGGGTCTGCCATGGAAACAGAGGGCTGGGGGCAAGGGGGCAGGGCAGGAGCAGCAAGATGACCATGGAGGTCAGGCAGGATGGGCACTAGAAGCAAGACACACCATGGAGAGCAACAGTGAGACTATGATGGCATACACATAGACCATGGAGGGAAGGTGGGAGGGGGTCAGGGGCAGCTAGCTGACCACACAGGGAAGGTAGAAGGGGCGGTCGCCGCACAGAAGACCATGCATGGCAAGCGGTAGGGTTAGTGGCAGCACAATGGCTATGATGGGCAAGAAGGAGGGTTCAGGGGCATGCACAAAGGACCATGGAGGATAGAAGGGAGGGTGAGGACCTGGGCACAGACAAGAGAGTTCAGGGGAAGGGGCCTCACGACAGACCACGCGGGACAGGCAGGAGAAGCAGTTGCAGCACAACAGACCAGGGAGGGCAGAAGGGTGTGGCAGTAAAATGGACCATGGAGGACAGGAGGAAGGGGATAGGGGCATGGAATGTGGACAGGCACGGTGGAGGTGGCAGGGACAGGTTACAGTCATCTGACAATGCTAGGCAGGTGGGAGGGGAGTGGCAGCTCAACAGGACACTCAGAGTAGATAGGAGTGGCAGGTCCATGGAACATGGTGGGCAAAAAGGATGGAATGGAACAGGGGCATGCACAAAGACATCGGAGGGCAGGGGGAAGGAGAATAGGGGCAGCAAGCTAAGCACAGAGGCTAAGCAGGAGGTCAATGATGGGGCATAGAATTGGGCAATGGAGGGCAGGAGGAGTGGACTGGTACATCATGCTAAATGGAGGGCAGTGGCAGCACATCACACCATGCATGGCAGGAGGGAGGAGGCTAGTCCATGGATTCAGACAACAGAGGATAGGGAGGAGGTTGATGGGGCAGCAAGCTAACTGTTCAGAGAAGGCAGGAAGGCCAGTGGCAGAACAACGGCCACACAGGGCTGTAATAAGAGAGCAGGGACATGGACTTGGACAATGGATGGCTAGGAGGAGGGAAGGCAGGAGCAGCAAGCTTGGGTGGGGGCAGCACAATGCCAGGCCCTGCTTCCAACCCCCCACCATCCATTGTGATATGCATTTTACTTAATGTTAAAAAAAAAACTAGAAATTTGCTGAAAAAAACAAAGATTACAGGGACGGTATAGTTAGACTCAGATTTCACTCATACACAACCAGTGAAATTCAGCAGTTATAGTTACCTGAGCTAATTATAACTTACGCCCCCGCAATGTACTGCCAATGACCTCAGACATTACATCATTCATGACATGGTCAGTTATAACACTTATGACATCACTCATGACATCTCTAATGAGCTGTGAATGGAATGGAACTATAATCGCTAGAACTTTATTTAGGGATAGTGTGTGTATATTAACACCGCTTTTTTCCCTTTTCTTTAGTGTAAGAACCATTATAATACGCAATGTGCCCAGATTAATATGGCCGATAGCCTTTCACTTTAAAGTAATGTGTAGTCCATTGTTTATGTTGATGTTTGCAATTCTAAGTAAGTTTATTACGAATAAGTCACGTTGACGAACATACAGGTATGGCGGTCACGGGGCAAGATATGCTGAAATGACATTGTGGGCATATTAACACTTGTTTTCTTTTCTTTATTGTATCAATTCCTGAATTTTCACATTGTGACCAGGCCAATATGGCCGACAGCTTTTTGGATTAAAGTAATGCACTGCTGATGACGTCACATAGTACATCACTCATGACATGGCCAGTAACATCACTGATGACATCACTGATGACATCTCAAATGACATCACTGATGACATCATCTACGTGATCATCTGATGCACCTCCTCACACCCTAAAATACAGACTACCATTCTCGAAACCATAGACACACCAATACTAGTACAGCTACAATATTCTGTGCACTATGCATGCAGACCTCTAATCAACTGCATAGCTTTGATACAGTCTTTTAAATACTCAGTTAGTACCTATGCAGTCTAGGAATCCTTCTGTCTGTCCCATGCACTTCTCCATTCACCCATCCAGCACTATTAACGTATCCTATCACTCCACCAATACCTAAGCACTTATAAATTTAGCACGCACTTGCTTTGCAACACTGAAATTACTCCAGTTATTAGTCATATACTTAAGGAATGGCCTAGCCACTAACACAAGTGCAGGTACAATATTTTGTACACTATGCATGCAGACCTCTAACCAGCTACATACTATTGATACGCTCTTCTAAATACCCAGTTAGTACCTATGCAGTCTAGGAATCCATCTGTCTGTCCCATGCACTTCTCCATTCACCCATCCAGCACTATTAACGTATCCTATCACTCCACCAATACCTAAGCACTTATAAATTCAGCACGCACTTTCTTTGCAGCACTGAAATTACTCCAGTTATTAGTCGTATGCTTAAGGAATGGCGTACTCAAAAACACAAGTGCAGGTACAATATTTTGTACACTATGCATGCACACCTCTAACCAGCTACAAACTATTGATACGCTCTTCTAAATACCCAGTTAGTACCTATGCAGTGTAGGAATCCTCCTGTCTGTCCCATGCATTTCTCCAATCACCCATCCAGCACTATCTACTTATCCTATTACTCCACCAATACCTAAGCACTTATAAATTCACTATACACTCTGTTTGTAATACTGTAATTATTCTAGTTACTAGTCATGAACATATGGAATGGCCTAGCTACTAACACAAGTACATCTATAATATTTTGTGCACTATCCAAGCAGACCTCTAACTAGCTACATACTATTGATACACTCTTCTAAATACCCAGTTAGTACTCATGCAGTGTAGGAATCGTCCAGTCTGTCCCATGCACTTCTTTAATCACTTATCTACCACTATCTACTTATCCTATCACTTCACCAATACGTAAGCACTTATAAATTAAGTGTTCACTCTGTTTGCAGCACTGTCATCATTCCAGTTACTAGTGGTATTCTTATAAAATGACCTAGGCACCAACACAAGTACACATACAATATTCTGTGCATAATCCCTACAAATCTCTAAGCAGATACATACTATTGGTCCACTCTATTGAATACTGAAGTAGTACCCATGCAGCGTAGGATACCTCCTGTCAGTCTCATGCAATTCTTCAATCACCCATCCAGCACTATGTTCTTATTGTATCAGTCTGCCAATACCTAAGCACTTATGGGGCAGATTTACAAGCACCCTGCGCCACCAGTACGTCACTTTTTGCAACGTAGTGATGGCGCCAGGCACTCCTTCATATTTACAAGGAGAGGAAAAGCCACCCTGCGTGGTTTTTCCTCTCCTTGTAAATACGATCCCTTCATACACAGAACTTTGCGTTGAAGGGGCGTCCCATAGGTGTTGCTGTGAGTGTTCCCACGCAACACCCATAGAACAAGACACATCTCCAGATTTATGAGAAATCGTAAATCTGGAGATGTGTGTGAATGCTGCGCCATCCTAGAGTTGGTGTAGCAAGGTGCAACAAGGAGAATTGTTTTCATTTCTCCTCATTTTTTCCTCTTTCAATGCATGCTGCATTCCACAGCGTACATTGAAAGAGGAAAATGCCTTTACTGATTGTTTTTGTGCAGGAAGGTGTCCCTTCCTGCACAAAAACAATCTCCACACGACACAGACATCCTTGCACAACGGTGCAAGGGTGCCTGTGTCACCGCATGGCTGCAGTTTGTGCAGCAGTGCAGAGGGAAGTACAGAGTTGCAACATATTCATGTACATATGTCACATCCCTGTGCTTCGGAAGTGCCACAGTGCAGTGCAGCTAAAGAGCTTGCAGTGTCATGCTGCAGTACTTCCTCATAAATCTTCACCTATAAATTCACCATACACTACTAATGCATTCTTTCAGTCAATCATTCTGTATACATATATTCAACCAAACTTTCACACATTATCTTGCAATTATAGTTCTTTCTTTAACCAGATAAGGTAGTTCTGATTAGAACTTTTTTTTTTCTTCTTTTTTCTTTTGTATTTTTTTTTTTTTTTAACAATTTTGTATTTTTGTTTTTTTTTCAAAAAATGAACAAAAAAAAGAACGAATAAAACAGGAAACATTTGGAATTACTTATTCCAAAAACAAAAAAACAAAAAAATTAACAGCGATGGTTGCGTTGCGCAGCACAAACTGCATCCACCGACTGCTCACCGAAGCATATAAGTTTCTTACACTTCACGCAGTGTTGCTCGAGAAAGGCGAATTCTGGCCTAATGTCCATTGTAGGTGTTCCTGAGGACGCTCCAGATGTACTTGCCACAGCAGGTGAGGGGTTCAAAGCAACTCGCCTCATTTCTTCCCGAGCAAGATTGAGAGGATGTGTGGTCCGGAGATGCTTGTACACAGAAGCAGTGCCACAAGAGTATTTTTTTTCACTGCCTCTTGACAGGACTCAGTCACAAATTTTGCACGTCACCTTTCTCGCATTTACTTTCTTCTCTCCAGGTGGAAAAGTGAAGAATTTCCACACAACAGATTCCGGCCTCTGTGGACGTGGTGCCTCCTGCAAGAATTCTTCTTCAGAAGATACTTCCTCCTCCTGCTGCTGCTGCTGTCCAGATGCCATTTTGTTTGATATTTTTTTAAAAACACCAATAAAAAACAAGCAAAAAGGGTTCTTGTAGGAAAAGAGATGTCTCTCTAAAGATGCTCCAACAAGAATGATTAAAATGGGTGGGGTCCTTCAATAGTTACAGTGGGAAATGTTATGAACCAATGAAATCTTTTTTTCTTTAGGTCACATGGGATCCGAGCACTCTGCGCTCACAAAGCACGCACCCGACGCGACTTCGCGAAAATATATTTAAAAATAATACAAGTTTATTATAAGTACAAATATATTATTTTTATGAATATTTAAGATAGTCTCTTGACCTAATATGTATATTAAACACACATACATATAATTTTAGAACATACATTTTTTTCGCAGGAGTCGCGCACTCAGCGCACCCCAGCACGTATATGACGTCACGCGGGACCCGCCACCGCGCAAGCATCGCGTACTGTAATGCGCATGTGTCGTGAATGCGCGGGAGCAGGAGTCGCGGACTGGTCGCATACCAATCGTGCACATCACGTAATATTAAATGTATATGATGTAACTGAAAAACACGCAGCCGTCGCACACCGTACGTGGATCCTTCCTGACGTTTCTAAAATGGCGGCTAGAATCCGCGCACCCACCGTGATGTGTACGATTTGGGTGCGCAACTTCAAAAAAAAAATGGGGAAAAAAAATTAGAAAAGAAAATAATATAAATATATTAAAATAAACAAATTCAACAAAAAAATTAAACAATATTTCAGATTTTTGTTTTTGCAATTTTCAGAAAAATATATAATGTTATTTAATGAATAACATATTTATAAATAAACAGTTAAAAAAACTGTAGAAAATCAGCACAAAACAATAGGTATAACTACTATTACACTTAAAAATTAGCATTTAAAAAACCTTTGAAATTCACTGAAAAAAACATAGGTTTCAGAGACGTTATAGTTAGAAATTAGCATTTAAAAAAGCTTTGAAATTCACAGAAAAAACCATAGGTTTCAGGGGTGTTATAGTTAGCTGGACATTTCACTCGTACAAAACTATTGAAATTCCTCGGTTATAGTTAATTCTGGTAACTATAACTCGCGCGCCCGCAATGTACTGCTGATGATGTCTCATGTTACATCATTCATGACATGGTCAGTGGCATCACTGATGACATCACTGATGACATCTCAAATGACATCACTGATGACCTCATCCACGTGACAATCTGATTAGGCCTGGGCTAAAATTCCATTCCGCTCGCGGAAATTGCAATAATTTGATATTTTCACGTTCCGCGGATAGCGCGAAACTGTCAAAATTTCAGCAATCCACATTTTACCGGAAATTTTTTGCTTGCTCGCGCTGTAAAATAATACATTCTCGCATGCGCGCGATCGCCTTACCTGAATCCCCGCGTTCGCCGACAAGTTTTCCGATCCGTCGCGTTCTCCACGAGATGTTGGATTGTTGGTAGCCATTTGCACTGTCTCGCGACAGTTCGCACCCGCAGTAACGTCATTCGTCGCGCGATCACGTCTTTCTTCTCGCGATCATGCACCGCGAGACAAGTGAAAACAAGATGGCCGCGCCCGCGAGCATCCGCATGGGTAAGTTGGCGAGCTGCGACCACGCAGAAAATACCGCGAACAGGCTGGAAAAAAACTTCCGCATCTTCGCGATATTTCCGCATGTTTGCAGAGATTTTTAACATTTTCGCGATAATTTGCAAAAGAGAATTTCGCAAATTCCGCCCACCCCTAAATCTGATACACTTCATCATACACTAGTATAACCTTTCATCACTCACTGTAAAATACAGAGTACCATATTTGAAACCATTGACACACCAATACCAGTTACTACGTACCCACTCACTGATTCCTAAGTCTACACACACAACTACCCATTCAACAATAGAATCACTTATACATGCAGTCACTAATGAATTGAACACTATCAAATGCACTTATACACATATATAGACCTTGACACATCAGCAGTCATCTTAGTCGGTTATGCAGTCATCCTACTCACTCATGAAAAAAATTAATCACACTTACATTTACTCACTTACACAATTACACACACAACACCTCATTTATTCAAACACATAGTAACTCATAGTTAATATGTTAAAAAAATCACCATTACAATTATACACTCATTCATATACTTACTCTCACAATCACGGACTCTTATATATAGTTATTTATATACACCAACTCTCACATACAATGCCTTTTATTTTTTTACTTTGTTGAAGATGTACAACTAAAACATATATTCGCTCGCCAACACACAAATAAATACACTCAGTCACCCAAACAGCTGTTTCCCCATGCACTCTTAAACCTATACACCTAGTCAATCAACCATTCACACATCTATGCATAGAGTTACACACACCCCATCCAACCACCCACAAACTCAGTGTCCCATACAAATACTCACCCAACTAATCAATAACTAATATACACACTCATGTAGTTAGTGACCAACTGATGCAGCATGTTATACAACAAGAGACACTAATGCACACATTCACATAGTTTAGATACTAATCCATGTATTAAGTGAGACACTTTTAATTACTCACTTAATACAGACAGCTACTAAATCCTCCATCCAGACAGTTATAAATCCACTCAATCTTCAATACAGATTGGTTTATATATAATACATATTTAAACTTCAAACTACACCACATTCACTGGATGATGTCATCAGTGATGTCATCAATGATGTCACTGACCATGTCATGAATGATGTAATATGTGACATCATCAGCAGTGCATTGCGGGCGCGCGAGTTATAGTTAGCAGAACTAACTATAACGGAGGGATTTCTATGGTTTTGTACGAGTGAAATGTCCAGCTAACTAGAACACCCCTGAAACCTATGGTTTTTTCTGTGAATTTCTAAGGTTTTTTAAATGCTAATTTCTAACTATAACGTCTCTGAAACCTATGTTTTTTTCAGTGAATATATATATATATATATATATATTCACTGAAAAAACCATAGGTTTCACACACGTTATAGTTAGGAATTGAAAGAACAAAATACAAGCCAATGCTGCGTGTAAATTTACCTACAATTCCCGTGACCTGAATGAAACAAGAACACTGACAACCAATTATTTCGTTGGATTTAATCCTATGAAAATTGTTTTTAGTTCACGTTCAAAAACATTTAAAACTGATACAGTACATATTCATTACACCACATATACAAAACTTAACTTGAAAATGACATTACTGAAAACATTTAGACACCACTGTGTTCATTCGCCCATAGGGCCAACATTCATACCGTTCATACTACTCATGCATCCACACTAACATATAACATACAACAGAAATCTACAATTTGATAATCTTTACACATAGGCCATCAAACCACTACTGTACATAATGATGGGGCTTAATGCTGTTTTTTTTAAGATTGACCGTAGAAAAGACAAGGTCTACGCGTTTCGAATCCCTTAGTTGGCAGGGATTCTCATCAGGACCGACATAGGACTGCAAACAAAGCAGAAAAGAAAGATTTTACTAAGCTGACCCACTTTGTAAGTGCACAACCGCATGGTCAACGGGGGAGTCTTACCTTAGTCTAAGGAACGGAGAACTCAGCCACAACTCTAAAGAAAAAAGGAAGGAGAGCCAACTTGGTTACCTATTTCTGTGCAATCAACACTAGAACACCACCTGGTTAGTAATGGACACACCCATACAACATAGAGACAATACAACCACGTAGTCTAGTTGTTAATAAAGAGGCTTACGGGTGTGTGGAGTTGTGTCTGGTTAACTGAAGGTGGTTCTGTCTAAAATCAGAAGCAACTACGGGCTTTTTTTTCAGGCGTTGATTGATTCAAAACGATATCTGAAAGCAAGAGCAACAAGGATTCAAGGCGCGTCCTATCGCCTACAAAGATCGGATCCGAAATATTTTGAAAAAGGTTTTAGAGCGCTTACCTCCGCGGTGGAAGACAATGGAGGAACGTGATGCTGCTCGGTCAGCTGATGTCCCGAGCTGGGGCTTGCACGGCGTGAGATTCGCCGGCCGTTTTAAGGTTCGGTAACGATCAAATTCTCTGCAAGAGAATGGGAGGCTGCATCAGGTGACTAATACCAGGAGAAAGTCCTACGGAGTTAGTACGGTCTATTTGGTGTTGTTACCTGGAGGGCCGGCGTTGTCCGTGTCTCTGTATCTCTGGGAGTAAATCACCCGTTAGGTAGCTGTACTCCTATTGGGGCATTTTTACCCATGTGCAAAAGGGCGGGATCACGAAGGCTTCTGGGAGTCGTAGTCAGACCAACGATGTTGGGAGAATCGGTAGTTAGAGATGGATTGTCAGTTTGCCGCGGCGCCAAAATTAGCGCGTGAATTTGGGGGAGAGCGTTGGTCGGACTGTGTCAAGTGCACACTGGAACGTGTGCTGACTTGTTGTCAATATGCATTCACTGCACATATGACTGGAATGTATTCTGATAGGGGCGGAAAGCGAGGTGGGAAGCGCTGGTTGGACAGAAACCTGTCAAATAGTAAATATGAAGAGTCCGCTAAGTGGAAGATCAACTACACATATGCTATTGAATGTGTCTCATCTGTGGTGTAAGAACGAGATTTAGCTCAGTGGCTGACTGGATGCCACTCATAAGTTGTATATCTCGGAGAGTTCATTCAAGTTAATAGACAACTTTCGAACCAACTCTGCTACAGAAGGATAACAAAAGATCCCACATGTGAACTACAGAATAAACTTTTTCACATACTACAACAAGGGTTTGACCAAGGCTTTTTAGGCAAAAAAGAATTTGAGTACTTAAAAAACATCTATCCTCGCACTCCGGTCTTTTATGTACTCCCGAAAGTACACAAAGATCAACACCATCCACCTGGGAGACCAATTGTCTCCGGGTGCGAGTCACTAACAGAACCCATTTCAAAATTCGTGGACTTTTTCCTGAAACCTTTTATGTCAGAAGTAAAATCTTATCTGAAGGATACCACCGATTTCTTAATTAAATTGGAAACCATGGAGTTCGATAAAAATACACAATTTCTAGTTACATTAGATGTAACATCATTGTACACGGAGATCCCGCAAGATGAAGGACTAGCAGTGATTAAAACATTCCTAGACAGCAGACCCAAACCTGAAAAAATCCCGACAGAGTTCATTATGGAGCTAGCCACGTTTGCTTTAAAGAACAACTATTTTTGCTTCAGAGAGGACTTTTATTTCCAAATCAAAGGCGTGGCGATGGGCTGTCCATTCGCCCCCGAGCTAGCGGTCCTCTATATGTCTAAATACGAAGACAAATTTGTCCATAGCAACAACCCATTCGCCGATTGTATCAGTAACTGGGTCCGATACATCGACGATGTTTTCATGGTATGGTCAGGTGATGAGCAAAAGCTACAATCCTTTGTCAATTGGCTTAACAACAGGACTCCGGATATAAAATTCAGTATGAACTGTTCCAAAATCAAAATGCCTTTCCTGGACGTTGAGGTTTACCCTACGAATGGATGCCTAATGACGACGTTATACAAGAAAGAAACTGACCGCAATCGAGCGCTACATTACTCCAGCAACCATCCACGTAGCCTACGAGAGAACTTGCCCTATGGGCAATTCCTGCGCATTCGCAGGAATTGCTCATTCAAAGACGAATATTTTTTACATGCAGAGAAGCTCAAGGAGAACCTTCTGGCCAGAGGTTACCCGAAAAAACTTTTGAAAAGAGCTATCAAAAGAGCATGGTGGACACCAAGAGAAACATTACTGGAAAGACGTGAAAAATCGCAAACAGAGAGAATGGTTTGCGTCTCGACATTCAATCCAACATCTAATTGGTTTAAGAAAACTATTAATCAAAATTGGCATCTGATCAAAAACCTGGACAACACATTCAATGAGAGACCGCTATTTGCATTCAGGAAAGATAAAAACATAGCCAACCACGTAGTGCGAGCCGCTCTACCTAAGACCAAAAGCACTGATTTAAGAAATTTGTTGTGCCTACCGCCCATAAAAGGACATCACAGATGCGGTACCTGTATTTGCTGCGACTCAACCATTGAAGGATATCTATTTACCCACAATGGAATCCATTGGAAACATGAGAGTTTCACCAATTGTAAATCCAAGTTCGTAGTCTATGGCATCAGCTGCCCATGCAACAAACTTTATATTGGCAAGACCAATCAGGAGATAAGGTTCCGAATCCAGCAACATAAGTCTCGGATTCGCAAAAATGTTCTGAATGCCCCCTTAGTGAATCATTGGGTGACGCAAAAACATACAGAAATGGATTTCAAATGGTCAGTGATATCAAAAGTTGAACAAGACCAGAGAGGTGGAGACTTGGACACCAAACTGCTACAGAGAGAAGCCATGCTCATTATCAAATTTAACACGTCGGTAGACGGATTGAATGAACTCTCCGAGATATACAACTTATGAGTGGCATCCAGTCAGCCACTGAGCTAAATCTCGTTCTTACACCACAGATGAGACACATTCAATAGCATATGTGTAGTTGATCTTCCACTTAGCGGACTCTTCATATTTACTATTTGACAGGTTTCTGTCCAACCAGCGCTTCCCACCTCGCTTTCCGCCCCTATCAGAATACATTCCAGTCATATGTGCAGTGAATGCATATTGACAACAAGTCAGCACACGTTCCAGTGTGCACTTGACACAGTCCGACCAACGCTCTCCCCCAAATTCACGCGCTAATTTTGGCGCCGCGGCAAACTGACAATCCATCTCTAACTACCGATTCTCCCAACATCGTTGGTCTGACTACGACTCCCAGAAGCCTTCGTGATCCCGCCCTTTTGCACATGGGTAAAAATGCCCCAATAGGAGTACAGCTACCTAACGGGTGATTTACTCCCAGAGATACAGAGACACGGACAACGCCGGCCCTCCAGGTAACAACACCAAATAGACCGTACTAACTCCGTAGGACTTTCTCCTGGTATTAGTCACCTGATGCAGCCTCCCATTCTCTTGCAGAGAATTTGATCGTTACCGAACCTTAAAACGGCCGGCGAATCTCACGCCGTGCAAGCCCCAGCTCGGGACATCAGCTGACCGAGCAGCATCACGTTCCTCCATTGTCTTCCACCGCGGAGGTAAGCGCTCTAAAACCTTTTTCAAAATATTTCGGATCCGATCTTTGTAGGCGATAGGACGCGCCTTGAATCCTTGTTGCTCTTGCTTTCAGATATCGTTTTGAATCAATCAACGCCTGAAAAAAAAGCCCGTAGTTGCTTCTGATTTTAGACAGAACCACCTTCAGTTAACCAGACACAACTCCACACACCCGTAAGCCTCTTTATTAACAACTAGACTACGTGGTTGTATTGTCTCTATGTTGTATGGGTGTGTCCATTACTAACCAGGTGGTGTTCTAGTGTTGATTGCACAGAAATAGGTAACCAAGTTGGCTCTCCTTCCTTTTTTCTTTAGAGTTGTGGCTGAGTTCTCCGTTCCTTAGACTAAGGTAAGACTCCCCCGTTGACCATGCGGTTGTGCACTTACAAAGTGGGTCAGCTTAGTAAAATCTTTCTTTTCTGCTTTGTTTGCAGTCCTATGTCGGTCCTGATGAGAATCCCTGCCAACTAAGGGATTCGAAACGCGTAGACCTTGTCTTTTCTACGGTCAATCTTAAAAAAAACAGCATTAAGCCCCATCATTATGTACAGTAGTGGTTTGATGGCCTATGTGTAAAGATTATCAAATTGTAGATTTCTGTTGTATGTTATATGTTAGTGTGGATGCATGAGTAGTATGAACGGTATGAATGTTGGCCCTATGGGCGAATGAACACAGTGGTGTCTAAATGTTTTCAGTAATGTCATTTTCAAGTTAAGTTTTGTATATGTGGTGTAATGAATATGTACTGTATCAGTTTTAAATGTTTTTGAACGTGAACTAAAAACAATTTTCATAGGATTAAATCCAACGAAATAATTGGTTGTCAGTGTTCTTGTTTCATTCAGGTCACGGGAATTGTAGGTAAATTTACACGCAGCATTGGCTTGTATTTTGTTCTTTCATTATAATTGGTTTGGCCTTGCTGCCATACGAGCCAGAACCCCCTTTTTGGTTTTCTAGATAGTTAGGAATTAGCATTTAAAAAACCTTGCAAATTCACTGAAAAAACCATAGGTTTCACACATGTTATAGTTAGCTGGACATTTCACTCGTAAAAAACCATTGAAATTCCCCCGTTATAGTTAGTGCAGGCAACTATAACTCACGCGACCGCAATCCTCTGCTGATGCTAATACTGTATTTAGACACTTATTTCCCATGTCTTCTTCCATTAAATTTTAGCTATACATATATTGCAAATATTTTTTTTTCATAAAGACACATATGTCATCAGCAGAGGATTGCGGTCGCGTGAGTTATAGTTGCCTGCACTAACTATAACGGGGGAATTTCAATGTTTTTTTACGAGTGAAATGTCCAGCTAACTATAACATGTGTGAAACCTATGGTTTTTTCAGTGAATTTGCAAGGTTTTTTAAATGCTAATTCCTAACTATAACGTGTGTGAAACCTATGGTTTTTTCAGTGAATTTGTACGGTTTTTTAAATGCTAAGTTACTTTACGCCGTTCGTGGCGTGCGCGCCCACTTCACGCAGTTCGTTCCGTGCGCGCACGGTGAGCACGCGGTGCGCTTCGTGCACCGCGTGCCCACTTTACGCAGTTAGTGCCGTGCACGCACGGTGGGCACGCGGTGCGCTACGTGCACCGCGTACCCACGTTACGCTGGATGGGCCATGTACGGACGATGCGCTTCGCGCACCGTCTGCACACGGAGGACATATTATGCGCTTCGTTGTGAAAGGTTAACTATTATATGTTCTATTGTTTTATAAGCCATGCGCAAAAGGAGCCCTACGGGCACAGTTTGCACACGGGGGGGGGGGGGAAAGGTGGATAGTGTTTTTTTTAAAATTTATTTTTGACCGTACGCGTACGGTAAGCGCATTCGGCGTTTTTTCGAAAACATTTTTTTGAATTTTTGCCCTTGGGGGTCCTTTTGGGACACCCTAACCAAGGCTAGGTGGTTAGGAGCTGTCTAGCCTGCCCCTTTTCTTGTTATCCCACTTTGTTTTTCCTCCCCCCCCTCAGAGTGCGAGAGAGAAAATGGCGGCCGACACTTCCTGGTTTCGACCGATTCGAATGTTTACTAAGATCTAACAGCCAATCAGAATCGCGCTCGCGCACGGCACCGTACGCGTACAGTAAGCTTACCGTAAGCGCACGGTAAGCGCACGGTAAGCTGCCACAGATATATATATTGATTTAAATGCTATTTTCTCAGGAACTACTGAACAGATTTACACAAGACCTACAAAAGGCACTTCCTTGACCTGTAGACTACCTCTCTGCCAAATTTCAAGTAACTCTGTTCAGCCGTTCGGGCTGTAGCTGTGTCTAAAGGTCCTATGGAAAAATGCATGGGGAAAACGCGTTTTGGGACCCCCCTTTTTTCTCAGCCCCCGCTTGACGAATCCCCCCGAGACTTTCAGGGTAGGAGCGGAGCGTAGCGCCCCATTAGTTTTGAAAATTTCACGAGGATTCGTCGACCGGCGCCAAAGTTATTCCAAATAGAATGTTGCGGATTTCCTATGGAAACAGGGTCCTAACTATAACTACCTACTGGCGACCGCCAGTAGGTAATATATATATATATATATATTCACTGAAAAAACCATAGGTTTCAGGGGTGTTATAGTTAGCTGGACTTTTCACTTGTACAAAACCATTGAAATTCCCCCGTTATAGTTAGTTCAGCTAACTATAACTCGGGCGCCCGCAATGCACTGCTGATGACGTCACATATTACATCACTCATGACATGGTCAGTGACATCACTCATGACATCACTGATGACATCTCAAATGACATCACTGATGACATCACTGATGACATCATCCAGTGAATGTGTGTTTTTCTGAAAATTAAATATGTTTTATATATGTATATCTCAAGGTCGATGGAAGAATAAATGGGTATATAAGTGTCTAAATGGATGATTTGTTTTTGAAAAATTGATTGTGTAACTGACTGATTAAGTGTATCATAGTGAATACATGGCTTAGTGAGTAATGTTTAAATATGTAAATATCTGTATCAGTCTCTCACTTTGTGTATAAGTGGCTGCATGGGTTGGTGAGTAGCTACATGGGTGTCTATATAGGTTATTAGTTGGTTTTTTGAGTATCAGTCTGAGTGTCTGCATGGTTCGGTGGGGGTATTACGTAGTGCATAGGTGCATGAGTGAGTGACTCACTGTTTGTATGTGTTGAACACAGCATGTGTGCAGGACTGTATGGGTGGATGAGTGTGTGTATGGGTGTGTTAGTGAGTGAATGACTGTCTCAATAGTGTCTTTATGAGTAACTACATATGTTTTAAACTAGTATATGTGACTATTGGTGTATATATGTGAGTATATGTGAAAGTGAGAGATTGAAAGAGTTCCTGTATGAATAAGTATGTGTTTCTATAAGTGATTGTTTAAAAGACTAAGTATGTGTAAGTTTCCGTAGAAGTAAGTATGGTGGTGTGTGTATAGCTGTATATGCAAGTAAATGTATGTTTGATTCTTTATTAGCATGAGTGACTATGTGTGTGAGTAACTCTATGGATGAGTGGCATTGTGTAACAGGATGTATAGGTGTATGAGTACATATGATGAGTGAGTACATGTATGAGTGACTGTATAGGACTGTTGGTGAATGAGTGGATGTGTATGTGGATCTTAAAATTACTGAAGAGGTTGTTGTAACTGGTATTGGTATGTCCATTGTTTTGAAAATTTTAGTCTCTATTTTTGAATGTGTGTATCAAAGGTTATATTAGGGTGAGAGGAGGTCTGCCACTCTATCACAAGGATGATGTCATCAGTGATGTCATCAGTGATGTCATTTGAGATGTCATCAGTGATGTCATGAGTGATGTCACTGACCATGTCATGAGTGATGTAATATGTGACGTCATCAGCAGTGCATTGCGGGCGCCCGAGTTATAGTTAGCTGAACTAACTATAACGGGGGAATTTCAATGGTTTTGTACAAGTGAAAAGTCCAGCTAACTATAACACCCCTGAAACCTATGGTTTTTTCAGTGAATTTCTGAGGTTTTTTAAATGCTAATTCCTAACTATAACGTGCCTGAAACCTATGGTTTTTTCTGTGAATTTCAAAGGTTTTTTAAATGCTAATTTCTAACTATGCCTACAGAGATAGGACATGTGAAGAAAGAAGAAAAAATGCACAGAAAGAAACAAAAGAAGTGCAGAAAGAAGCAACAGAAGTCCTCAAATACGAAGATAAGTGCAGGAAGAAGGATAACGTGCAGAAAGAACAAAAAGAAGAGCAGAAAGAAGCCTTGTTGCAAAATCATCCTGTACCCTCAACTTTTTCAGACGGATACTGGTGGTAACTGAGCCTGACTAACCAGTCCTAGAGCCAGTGCTATGTTAAAAGACACTTAGAATACAGTGAAAACACCTACATACACTAGGGAACATTATGCGTTGGGGTCCCCCTGTGATTAGCATGACCTCCTCTGTAAGCCCCTAGTATATAAGAGGGCATGGGGATTAAAACTACCTCTTAAAACAGGCCACAGGGCGTTTTTGCACACGTTAACTCAGGCCCCGTCCCCTCCCTTCACCACTGTGTAAACACGCCCTGTGTCCATTTTTAGTTGGGAGATTAAGTTCATTTGAATCCTGAGGGTCCCTGGGGTCCAACTAGCCCACTAGGTACCTCCAGTAAGTGCCACAGAGCTGCGTTGCAGAGAGGTGTAAAAAGTGGCACGGCCTGGACCACCTCTCTGCAATGCAGCTCAGTGGCGCTTACTGGAAGCACTTGGTGGGCTAGTTAGCCCCCAGGGGCCCTCAGTATTGAAGGGAAATTATATCCCCAATTTAAAACGTGCCATAGTGCGTGTTTGCACACGTCACCTCAGGCCCCGTCCCCTCCCTTCACCACTGTGTAAACGCGCCCTGTGGCTGTTCTAAGTTGAGAGATTAAGTCCCCTTGAATCCTAAGGGTCCCTAGGGTCAAACTAGACCACTAGGTACCTCCAGTAAGCGCCACAGAGCTGCGTTGCAGAGAGGTGTAAAAAGGGGCTTGGCCTCAGAACACCTGGCTGCAGCGCAGCTCCCTGGCGCATACTGGAGATACCTGTTGGGGGCGCGTTTGCAGAGTGCTGCACGGAGGGGGCATGGCCTCCGGCACGATGCCAGTCTTTTATTTATTTTAGTTTTTTAAGAAGGGGGGCTGTTTGGTTCCCCTTCTTATTCTAATTTATTGGCCCTGATGACCCCATCCCCCAGGGCCAGTCTCCTAATTATATTTTTTTGACCCCAATCCCCAGGGCTGGCCACTGTTTTTTATTATTTTTAAAAAATATATATTTATAGACACACCTAGGACATGCTGGACAAACCGTACGTACCTATCACCATGACGATTTGCGTGATATTCATTAAAAGGCGACTATGCATGCAATGAATCCACGTGGAATGTATTTACACCACTAGTGAAGCTCTGACATGTCTGATGCCCTACCGTGCCTAATCCCGGTAGACACCCTTGTCGTTTATTTATACAAACTTGGGTAGCTATTGACGGGCACATTTAATACACATGCACACCAAGCCACTCAAAGGGGATTCGACAAAAATTCGACCAAAACTATGCAAGAAACCCCCCTCACGGTTAATAAAACACACATCCACTGGCGGATGTGTAATACTTTTTATTTTACTCTCTGGAAAGGGGAGGAACATCACTTGAGAGTCACAGCGCGCTCCTGACAGAGCCCAATGCTGTGTTACACCCACCATTGCCTGCCGTGTGCCACACACCTCTGTGTTGTATTCCACTAGCTAGTGCATATGCTATGACACTCTCTAGCCCATGTGCACTGTAACACCACCCCGTGAATATGTCATGCCACACTTGTCTTCGCACGGGTTATATTGCCCCATCTAACGTGCCTTTCTCGATGCCTATGTTATAACGCACAGTGCTATGCCATACATATTACAATCTGGGATCCATATCTTTGTCACAGTGCATATGCAACCTTACACTCCCCAGCACATATTTTATATTACAACTTTAGAGACTAGTTAGGTTACACAACACTGCCCTGTGCATATTACACTCCAAGGCGCATATCGCATAGCACGCGCTAGTGCCTGTGCTATCTCGCGCTCTCCAATGAATCTGTCATTGCGCACAATGTATTGCATATTATATTTCACGCCCGGTTCATCTTATATCACACTTTTTGGTGCATAGTTTATACCATACACTATATCTAGTTTTCATTTTCAATCGTGCTCTCAGGACTATGTTCTATATAACACTGTGTTCACCTACCCTTTTCACGGGCATTACATTTTGCGATAGGGGGTGGAGGGTCAGGGGGTGTTTCTGCCAAGTGAGCCCGGAGTCACAGTCACAAACGTCCTCTTCTTCCTGAATAAAAGTGAGATTATGCTGCATACTTGTTCATATTTTAAGTAGTTCGCACAGACACAATGTTTTAAAAACAATAAAGTTCCTAATACCCGCCTTCTCTGAACAGTTAGCTTGCTGCCCCATCCCCTTCCTCCCTATCCTCTGTTGTGTGAATCCATGGACTAGCCTCCTCCCTCCTGCCATGCATGGTCTGATGTGCTGCCACTGCCCTCAGTATGATGTACCAGTCCACTCCTCCTGCCCTCCATTGCCCAATTCTATGCCCCATCATTGACCTCCTGCTTAAACTCTGTGCTTAGCTTGCTGCCCCTATTCTCCTTCCCCCTGCCCTCCGATGTCTTTGTGCATGCCCCTGCTCCATCCTTTTTGCCCACCATGTCCCATGGACCTGCCACTCCTATCTACTCTGAGTGTTCTGTTGAGCTGCCACTCCCCTCCCACCTGCCTAGCATTGTCAGATGACTGTAACCTGTCCCTGCCACCTCCACCCTGCCTGTCCACATGCCATGCCCCTATCCTCTTCCTCCTGTCCTACATGGTCCATTGTACTGCCACACCCTTCTGCCCTCCCTGGTCTGTTGTGCTGCAGCTGCTCCTCCTGCCTGCCCCGTGTGGTCTGTTGTGAGGTCCCTTCCCCTGAACTTTCTTGTCTGTGCACAGGTCCTGACCCTCCCTTCTATCCTCCATCGTCCTTTGTGCATGCCCCTCCACCCTCCTTCTTGCCCATCATAGCCATTGTGCTGCCACTAACCCTCCCACTTGCCATGCATGGTCTTCTGTGCTGCCATGGCCCCTCCCACCTTCCCTGTGTGGTCAGTTAGCTGCCCCTGACCCCCTCCCACCTTCCCTCCATGGTCTGTGTGTATGCCATCACAGTCTCACTGTTGCTCTTCATGGTGTGTCTTGCTTCTAGTGCCCATCCTGCCTGACCTCCATGGCTATCTTGCTGCTCCTGCCCTGCCCCCTTGCCCCCAGCCCTACTCCCTCCCTCCTGGCTTGTCTGTTCCATTGTAATGCCCCTGATCCGTCCCTCCTGCCCTTTATGGTCTGTTATGCTGCAGCTTTCTCTCCTGTCTGTCCATTATGGTCAGCTAGCAACCATTGCCTCTTGCCCCTCTGTTCTCTGTTGTCCATGTGCATGGTCCTGTCCCCTCCCTCTTGCTTTCTATGGATTGTTGTGCTGCACTCCCGTCCTGCATGCCCTGTGTGGTGTATTGTGCTGCTGCAAACCCTGATGCCTGCCCTGCAGGGTCAGTTTGGTGCACCTCTCCATGTCCCTCCTGTCCTCTGTTATCCAAGTCCATGTCCCTATCCCATTTCCTTCCATGATCCAATGTACCATACTTGCGAACATTTTGAACTTGGTAAGAGGGAGATTTTGAAAAAAAACTGGGGTATTGATTTTCCCCTTTGAGTTACATTGAAAAAGAGGATATTGTAGACAGGAGACAGATCAAATAAAGCCCATTTGAGCTTAAAAACATTGGACGTTTCCTGGCTGAATCGGGTCTGTTGGCATGTATGGTTGTACTACCATTGCCTCTTCCTTCTGCCCACAATGGTCTATTACATTGCCACAGGCTTGAAGGAGGGTAGATTTTGTATCACAGGGGGCCCCTGGCCCGTTCTGTCCACACCTGAAGTATGAGACCCTTGTCCTTGCCCTGCCAGCTGCATTTGTAGGCCGTATTAAATTGACCAGCGGGTCCTGTGTTGCTATATAATTATCCTGAGACATCCTTACCACTCAGCCAGTATAAAACCCCTGTGTAGGCCCTTCTGTTCAATATGTAGGCCTCTTTGTTAAATTGACCATAGCTCTGCAATTTTAGTGTATAGCAGTCTGAAGGCAGGTCTGCGAGGCCTTCTGCTCCAAACCAGTAGCCCCCACCCTACCCGAGTGCTCCGTGCTCGGTATCAAAGTTCAACATCCCCCTGAAGCTGTCGACATACAGTAGGCTGCATCCTGGACTGGTACTTGCTTCCTGGGCAGGTTTCCCGCTTTTAAGGAAGTGGCAACCGCAGAGCGTCAAGTTAGGAGAACTGAGGAGATTTTATACATGAATATATTGAATTCCCGTACAATACCCATTATTTTCTGCTTGCTCTATGGAACTTACGATAAGCGATTGGCCTGAGAGACTGACCTTTTCACCCAGTCCATTGTCAGCATTAAGTGGGTAAATGACGAAATGTCTGGTAAAATCTGCAGACGAAGCTTTTGGGTAGCATACGTAGGTAGATGTAGCGTGCAAAGGAGCCCACAAAATGATATAAAAAGGGAGCACCCACAGATATCGACGGACTACCTCGCCGTCTGTATGTAGGTTAACAGGCAGTGCAGGTTTTCCCCAAGAGCTGGGAGCTCTTGTCTTCCTTTGCTTAAAATGTCTTGCTCTGCTTTGCTTGAAGTATCTTATTCTATTTTACCTATATGAAATGTCATGTTATGTTTAACCATTGTTCTCTTTACTTTTGCATTTAAAAGATTTTGTATTGTAATTGCAGGAATGCTTGCTCTAAGAGTAAACGTGAGTGTTCCTAGGTAACATTTTCCTTGGTGTAACTTGTTTCTCATGATGCATTTATAGATGTGTTTTCTCTCTCTCTCTGTCAGTACATTAATTGAGATACAGAGAATATCATGACAGCTGTATGATTATCTGGATTCTGTATTTTGTACTTTATGTCTCTATTCTGCGGTTTCTTTGAAGTTACATCTTCTCATTAAACTGCCATTGTATTCTGCCTCCAATTCCATGTCTCATATGTCTGTTTTCTTCATTTTTGGAGCAAGCGTTCCTAGGCACCCCGGCTCAAATTAAGGTGCCCCTTTTGTCCCTGACTCACTCTCCTGCTCAGTTCTGTGGTGGCTCCCGGGGATCTGGGGACCGCCCCTAGCTTCCTTGACCCGTAATAGATCTTGCCTCCAACAGCCTCTCTTGCAAGTCCTGTATTGTTGGTTTGTTGCCCCTGCCCCCCTTTCCACTGCCCTCCATAGTCTGTTGTGCTTCCACGGCCCTTCCTGCCTGCTCAGTGTGGTTAAATTGTTGCCTTTGCACCCTCCTACCTGCCTTCAATTTTCAGAGTCCGTGCCCCTGGCCTCTGCCTCTCAACAGTATCCTAATGAACAACTAGATTGCTAACATTCTATATTTATTACAAAAGTGTGGAACGCCTGACATCATCTTGATGTAATCAAAACTGTAATACCTAGAGCATTTCCTTTAGAAATTACTTATATGAGAGGGTCTTATTGGCATCAAAATTATGGTTAGTGCTCTAAAAGGCTAAAATAAGGACATATTTTCTGAGTTTTCAAATAGCGACAAAGCACTTTTAAATTATTTGTTATCTTTATGTTTTTTTATCCAGTTGACCACTTGATTAAATGTTGCACTTAGGGGAGATGATGTGGTGTTACTTCCAGAACTGCAGACTTTGCAACTGGGGAACCAGGTTGAAGTTTCTGCTTCAGCTCGACATTCTGTGATTCTGGTCAAATCACTTAGTCTCCCCATGTCTACAACCAAAATGAATGTGTTCTTGTGTGATGTAACCAATGCTCACGTAAAGCACTCCAATACCTGACAAGTCTGCACTATATAACACTGCAAAAACACAAAATAATAAGTGTTTTGCACACTTCTGTCATTGGGCTATATTTGGGCTACATCTGGGTGATTTTGGGCTACATTTGGGCTCTTTTGTCTCCGGTGGCCATCTTGGGAGATTTATTTGTTATGAAGTTTCCTAATTTCCTCATGTACTGCAGTCTCCTCAGTAGGAAATGCTTTCAGTTTTTTACTTTGATTCCATCATGAAGGTATTCAGATATGTCACACATTTGCCATAAATTCTGAATGTTAGCACTCTAGTTGCTCATTAGATCACTGTAGTAAAACTACTGCACCATGGAAGTCTGCTCCTGGTATTAAAAGTGCATGTTTCAGTCTGCATGTCAGAATTTTTTAATGAAATAGAAGAGGATTTGAGAAGTCACTCAAAATGTGCCCTCATTTTCTTTCTTCAGCATTAATCATAATTTCTATGGCAAAATGAACCTCCTCATTGTGTTCCTTTTTAAATTAAATGTTTTAAGTGTTACCAGTTTATTCCAATCAAGATGGCTTCAGGTGTGCCATACTTTTGTCATAATGAAGACAGTAAGCGCTCTAGTTGTTTTTAAGAACATTCTGGGACATTCTGTCATTGGGCTATACTTGGGCTACATCTGGGTGATATTTGGGCTACATTTGGGCTCTTTTGTCTCTGGTGACCATCTTGGGAGACTTATTTGTTATGAAGTTTCCTAATTTCCTCATTTACTGCAGTCTCCTCAGTAGGAAATACTTTCAGTTTTTTACTTTGATTCCATCAAGAAGGCATTCAGATGTGTCACACATTTGCCATAAATTCAGAATGCTAGCACTCTTTTTGCTCATTAGATCACTGTAGTAAAGCTACTGCTCACCAGGGAAAACTGCTGCTGGTATTGAAAGTGCATGTTTCAGTCTGCATGTCAGAATTTTTTAATGAAATAGAAGAGGATTTGAGAAGTCACTCAAAATGTGCCCTAATTTTTCTTTCTGCAGCACTAATCATACTTTTTATTGAAAAATGAACCCCCTCATTTTGTTCCTTTTTAAATTAAATGTTTTAAGAGTTACCACTTTAATCCAAGCAAGATGGCTTCAGGTGTGCCATACGTTTATCATAAGTAGGACTGTTAGCTCTCTAGTAGTTCTTTGGAACACTCTGGGAAGCTGCAGTAGAACACAAAGGAATCAACTGACAGTCTCTGCCCTTGTTGGATGTACATGTTTTACTGAGAATGTCAGACTTCATTCTCACATGACTGAGAAAGATAATGTGAATGTACAGAAAATAAGCTCTCAGTTTAGCCTATAGATCACCTTCCAAACCTCTGTGGTAAAAGCATGAGAAAATATTTTTCTCTCAATCATGATATCCCAGCAGAAGGCTTTTTCACATGGTGAAATCACCTTAGAACATACCACAATTCCTAAAATGAGTATGGTACCATCAACAAATGATTTATAATGTAACTAAAGTCTTAAAACCTTCTATTAACTGCAATGCTTTTTAATGAGGTGCTATCATGTATATTGGTCCCAAGATGGCTGCCAACACTTCTTGGATGAAGTGCTGACAGCCAATCAGATCTCAGGATGAGATGTGTGGTTAGGCTCCGCCCACATATATATATGCTTTTAAATACTATTTTCTCAGGATCTACTGAACAGATTTACACCAAACCTACAAAAGGCACTTCCTTGACCTGAGGACTACCTCTCTGCCAAATTTCAAGTAATTCTGTTCAGCCGTTCGGGCTGTAGCTGTGTCTAAAGGTCCTATGGAAAAATGCATGGGAAAAACGCGTTTTGGGACCCCCCTTTTATCTCAGCCCCCGCTTGACGAATCCCCCCGAGACTTTCAGGGTAGGAGCGGAGCGTAGCGCCCCACCTATTTTGAAAAATGCGCGAGGATTCGTCAACCGGCGCCAAAGTTATTCAAAATAGAATGTTGCGGATTTCCTATGGAAACGTGGTCCTAACTATAACTACCTACTGGCGACCGCCAGTAGGTAATATATATATATATATATATATATATATATATATATATATATATATATATATATATATATATATATAAATAATCCAAAAGTGCTCAGATATGAGGCCGCAATGTTATGTTATTTTAAGCACATTTATAAAGCGCCTAGTTACACTCAGCCAGTGTGTCCCCGCGCTGCGGTGCAAGCTGCCCTGGCAAGCTAACATTCTAACCCAACCAGACCCTAAATTATGCTGACGGGAATAAGTAGGTTTTCAACTTTTTCCTAAAGGTGCCCTCCAAAGGCTCCAACCGCAGGCTCAGAGGGAGTTTGTTCCAGTGCTGTGCAGCCAGAAGGCGAAAGGACCGCCCACCCATTCTAGCTCTCTTAACAACCTGAACGCATACCAGACCTCCCCCCTCAGACCTGAGGCGGCGAGTTGGGACATAGGGAGTGAGAAGATCGAACAGATAGGATGGAGCGGTCCCCTGGATAATGCGATGGCAGACGCACAGCGTTTTGAACCAAACTCGTTCTCGTATCGGTAACCAGTGGAGGGAAGCGAGTGCCGCCCTCGAGGGAGCTCTCCTTGGGCGCATGAGAACCAGACGAGCTGCTGTGTTGTGCACACCCTGGAGTCTCTGCATACATTTCCCCGTTGCACCCAGATACAAGATGTTACCATAATCAAGGCGTGATGTCACCAGGGCAAGGACCAAGGTCTTCCTGGCTGCCGTAGGCAGCATATCCAGAGTTTTACGAAGGCCCCTCAGAACTCCAAAACAGGCACCTGCCACCCGTCTAGTTTGGTACTCGAAGGAGAGATTCGTGTCCATCCACACCCCCAGGTTTTTTGCCTGGGCACAGGGCACCGGGGTAGGACCCAAGCTCTGCGGCCACCAAGTCGACGACCACACCAATGGCACTCTCCCCACCACAAGCACCTCGGTCTTATCGCCCTTCAACTTTCAGGCAGTTGTTAGCCATCCACGATGCTAGCTCTTGCAAACATGCCACGAAGTTGGAGGCTGCTGAGTCCTGTTCCTTTGTCAGGTAGGCCACCAGCTGGGTGTCATCGCATAGGACACAACCCTGATCCCCAAACCATCAGCAATCTCTGCCAATGGAGCCACATACAGATTGATCAGGGTCGGGCTCAGGGTCGAGCCCTGCTTCAATTCGATGACCTTGGAATAGTGGACACCCTGCCTCACCTGAAAACTGCGCTCCGCCAAGAATGATTCCATCCAACTTAATGCCCCGCCAGACACACCTCCTTTCCTCAAACGATGCACCAGAGTGTGATGGGCAACCATGTCAAAGGCGGCACTTAGATCCAACAGGATCAAGGCCGCCGTCAGGCCCGCATCCACATATTGCCTGATAGTTTCTGTGACTAAAAGAAGGCAGACTCTGTCGAGTGGCATGCCCGAAATCCAGATTGAGTGGGATGTAAGAGGTTAAATTTCCCAATATGCGCTGTGAGTTGCCTGTTTACCACTTTCTCCGCGATCTTTGCGAAGTACGGCAATAAGGAAATTGGCCGCAGGTTATCAAGTCGATCTGGACCTAGGTGTGGTTTTTTGGGTAGAGGAAGGACCACTGCTTCCTTCCATCTTTATGGAACTGTACATGTCCTGAATGAAACCTCCACGAACGTGCCCTGCCTCCTCCAAAATATCATGGCCTACTTGGGCAGAGTCTAGGAAGGTGGAGTAGATTTTCTCCACCTTATCTGAAAAGAAATCTGCCACGCGGTTACATAGCTCTACCGAGCCTGTTAAAGGTGCTGCCACTGTCGCTAGGGACGATATCTCCTTATAAAGTCTGAATAGTTCCCTTGTCGAATTACCCGCTGACCCAATTCTTTCCAGATAGTATGCTGCTTTAGTCCTTCTAATGAGCCCGTGGTAACATTTCAACATAGCTTTATATTCTCCCCTCCCCTGGTCCAAAATGTCCTTCCTCCATTGCCTTTCCATGCGTTTGCAGTCTGCTTTCGCACCTCTCAAAGCGGCATTAAACCAAGGGGCAGATTCTTGTGCTCTACCCGGTATTTTCCGTGACCAGGGGGCCGTGCTATCTAGTGCCTCCGTAATCCTCCTGTCCAAATTTACACAAGCACTATCGAACAAGTTACTTACCTTCGGTAACGATGTATCTGTAAGAAACATTAGTTAGTTAGATTCCTCACCTTAGAATATCCCCAGGCGTCAGGCTGGATCCGGAAAGATTTTTGTAGCAGTACCCCTTGCGCGTCGCTAGGCGTCGTCTGCGGCTCCGCGTCCGTCGTTGGCATCGTGTGCCGGAATGACGTAGTCGGAGTACTTAGACGCCGCCCTCACGCGCTGATGTCCGTTCTTGTACATAGCTTTCCGCGCCAGGAACGCAGAGCCATGCAAGAGACCGACACTGGTGCCAAACACGTTAGTTAGATTCCTCACCTTAGAATAGATACCCCAGCAATACCAACCCCGGTGGAGGGTCTGCGAACCAAGATCACACCAGTAAGTCCTGGAGAACAGAACGGCCAAAGAAGCCATCTCTACGGACTTGGCTGTCCAGGCAATAGTGCTTGGCGAACGTGTGCAGTGAGGCCCACGTCGCCGCCTGACAGATGTCCTGCAAGGGAACTCCCCGTCCCAGGGCAGTAGTCGCCGCCGTGGCCCGGGTGGAATGGGCTCTCAGCCCAACAGGAGGGTCCTTTTTCGCCAAGGAGTAACAAACTTTTATACACAAGACGACCCACCGTGAGATGGTCCGTTTGTGTACGGCTCTCCCCTTCTTAGCACCTACGTATCCAACAAAAAGTTGGTCGTCCACCCGGAACGGCCTGGTGCGGTCCAAATAAAAGGACAGCGCACGTTTTGGGTCCAGACGGTGGAGCCTCTCTTCCTCTTTCGAAGGATGCGGAAAGAAGGTGGGCAAAGTGACCGATTGCCCGATGTGAAAGGGGGTCACCACTTTCGGAAGAAAATAAGGATGAGTCCGGAGGACAACCTTGTCCGGATGAACAGAAAGAAAGGGAGGCTTAGATGACAGAGCCTGGAGCTCACTCACCCGTCTAGCCGAGGTGATAGCAACCAGGAAAGCAGTCTTAAGAGTCAGAAGACGAAGTGGACAATTGTGAAGGGGCTCAAAGGGAGCGCACATCAGAAAGGTCAAGACAAGATTCAAATCCCACTGAGGCATTACGAAGGGGACAGGAGGAAACATGTGAGTAATGCCTTTAAGAAAGCGCGAAACAACAGGGGACTTGAAAAGAGAAGGCTGATCAGGAAGCCGTAAGAAAGCAGAGATTGCAGAAAGATAACCTTTCAAGGTGCCCAGAGCAGAGCCCTGCTGGGCCAAAGAAAGAAGAAAGAGTAGAACCTCAGAAAGAGGGGCGGAAAGGGGATCCACAGCCTTTGCTGTGCACCATGCCACAAATTTGTTCCACCTGCAGGCGTATACCGATTTTGTGGAGGGACGCCTGGCTGCCAGAATCACATCACAGACTTCAGGAGGGAAGTCAAATGGCATCAACTGTCGCCGCTCAATCTCCACGCATGGAGGTGGAGACTGGACAGGTTCGGGTAGAGGACCGTCCCCTGCTGCTGCGACAGAAGGTCCTCCTGTAGAGGCAGTCGTATCGAAGGATCGATTGACATACTGAGTAGCTCAGGATATCAGTACCTTCGTGCCCAACGTGAAGCCACTAAGATGACTTGGGCCCGGTCGCGCCTGATCTTCTTCAGCACTCTGGGCAGAAGTGGTATAGGCGGAAAGGCGTACAACAGACCGCAACTCCACTCGTGACGAAAAGCGTCTCCGAGCGAGTGCCGCCTTGGAAATTCCAACGCGCAGAACTGCTGACATTGCGCGTTCTCTTCGGTGGCGAATAGATCTAACCAAGGCTCTCCCCACTGCAGAAAGAGACCTTGCGCCACGTCCGAGTTCAGACGCCATTCGTGATCCATCATGCACCGGCGGCTGAGTTCGTCCGCTCTGGCGTTCAGAGAGCCCGCCAGATGTTTTACCACCAGGATGATGCCCTGGTGTTCCAGCCATGTCCAGAGGCGCAGAGCCTCCTGACAAAGGGTCCATGACCCCACCCCGCCCTGTTTGTTGCAATACCACATGGCGGTGGTGTTGTCCGTGAACACCTGCACGGCACTTCCCCGGACAGAGGGAAGGAAGTCTTTCAGTGCAAGCCGGATTGCTCTCAGCTCCAACAGGTTGATATGGAGTTTAGACTCCGCCAGAGACCAGAGGCCTCTGATCTCCGCCTCTCCCATATGGCCCCCCCATCCCAGGAGGGACGCGTCCGTCACTACTACGTGCTCCGGTTGAGGTAGGGAGAGGCATCTGCCCCTGACCCAATCGTGGTCCGTGAGCCACCACTGCAACTGTTTCGCAGTGCCCTCCGAGATCAAGACATGGTCGGACAGGTTGCCTTGATGCTGGGCCCACTGAAACTTCAGGTCCCACTGCAGAGCCCGCATTCGCCACCTGGCGTAATGCACTAACAGGATGCAGGAGGCCATCAGCCCCAGAAGCCGCAGCACCAACCTGACCGAAACCCAGGATAGAGGCCGAAAGATGGGAATCAGAGCCTGAATATCCCGGACCCGCTGTTCCGGAGGATAAGCCCGGAACTGCGCCGAATCGAGAACCGCTCCGATGAAGAGGAGCTTCTGGGAGGGTCTCAGGTGTGACTTCGGCACGTTGATGGAGAACCCCAGCAAATGCAGGAGGTCGGCCGTAGTCTGGAGGTGGGAGACGACTTGCTGGGGCGAGCCCGCCTTCAACAGCCAGTCGTCGAGATAGGGGAAGACTGGAACCCCCGATCTGCGAAGATGAGCTGCGACCACCACCATCACTTTCGTGAACATCCGAGGGGCACTGGTGAGGCCGAAGGGGAGCACGGTGAACTGAAAGTGCTCCTGACCCACCGTAAACCGCAGGTAACGCCGGTGGGCCGGCAGGACGGGGATGTGAAAATAGGCGTCCTGCAAGTCCAACGCTACCATCCAGTCTCCAGGGTCGAGGGCAGCCAGAACCTGAGCTAAAGTTAGCATCTTGAACCGTTCCTTCCGGAGGAAGGCTTTGACGCTCCTGAGATCCAAGATAGGGCGTAGGCCCCCTTTGCCCTTCTTGGGAACCAGAAAGTAGTGGGAATAGCAACCACGGCTTACTTCTGGACCAGGAACACGCTCGATGGCCTCTTTGGCCAAGAGGGCCGCAACTTCCTCCCGCAGAAGATTCAAGTGATCCTCCGATATACGGTGGCATGGCTGGAGGGGTCATCTCAAAGAGGAGGGAGTAGCCCCTTCGGACGATTTGCAGCACCCACCTGTCCGAAGTGATGGATCGCCAGTGGAGCAGGTGATGGCGAACTCTGCCGCCCACTGGCGTGGAATGGGCCTGAAAGCTCGGACTAGGAGGGCTTTGAGGCGGATGCTGCCGGGGTGGATGTGGACTGACCGGCACGTTGTCCTCCAGTACCGCCACGGCGGAATCCACGTCCGCGACCGCATGCAGGTTGGGTCTGCGGCCGGTGGCTAGGCGGACGTGAGGAGGCGCCCCTTCCTTGGCCACGAAAGGGACGAAAGGCGGAAGTTTGCGGCCGTGGGGCCGAGAGACCCAAGGACCTGGCCGTAGCCCGGGAGTCCTTAAAACGAGCCAGCGCACTATCCGCCTTCTCACCAAAAAGGCGAGTGCCATCAAAGGGCATATCCATGAGGGAACTCTGGACATGCCCCGAAAAAGACGTGGACCGCAGCCAGGCGTGGCACCGGAGCGCCACCGTGGTGGAAATTGCCCTACCCAGCGAGTCCGTGGTGTCTAGTCCACACCGTATGGCATGTCGTGCTGCATCTCGCCCGTCAGCAAGTGCCTGGGAGAGACGTGTCCGGGCCTCCTCCGGACACAGGGGCAGCATGTCCTCCACCATATCCCACAGAGAGTGGGAGAAACGGTCCAAGAGGTAAGCGGTGTTCAAAGACCGCAGGCCCAAACTCAGGGAAGAGAACAGCTTCTTTCCAAACTGTTCCAGCCTCTTGGATTCCCGATCCGGAGGAGCGGACGGGAAGGAGGATTGGGAAGTTGAGGCCTGGATAACCAGACTCTCGGGGGTGGGGTGTTGGGACAGGAAACTGGGGTAGCCCGGAGCAGGGCAGTGGCGCCGGGCCACGTCCCGATCCACAGGAGGAACTGTGGAGGGCGCCGCACCGGTGCCGGGCCCGGACAGGGGCTAAACCGGGGAACGGCGTCAGCAGAGATCCAGGCCTGGATACCTCGGGGACCTGCGGCGTCGGGACCGAAGTCGTCGACGGCGCCGGGGCCGGAGCCGCTGGCACGCGAGGTCGCCCAGTCGAGCCAGCGGGGCCCGAAGGCATGCCGGCAGGCGTCGACGGCGGAGCCAGGCCCCTCATGGCCGAGAGGAAGGCACTGACCTCCGCCGGAGTCGCGTCAGTCCCAGGGACCGGCGAGTATGGGGACGGACGCGTCTCCTGCGGCTCCGACCACCCTGACCCTCGGCCGAGTCGCGCGACCGGCGAGGGGAGTCCGAAGAGCGGTGTCGCCTCTTGGACTTCTTAGATCACTTCGACTTACCCGAAGACTTCGAGCCTGACGAGCAATGATGGTGACTGCGGCTCCGCGACCGGTCCTAGGACCTCCTCCTGGACCGCGACCGTGAGCGGCGCGGAGCCGAGTGCAGAAGCTCGAGAAGCTTAAGGGACCGCTCCTGCCTAGCCTTCGAGGTCAAGGTCTGACAATAGGGGCACGACTCCGCGTCGTGGTCGGCCCCCAGGCAGTAAAGGCACCGGCGATGGTGTTCCGTCACCGACATCCGTCGATGACAGGAGTCACAGGCTTTAAACCTGGGCATCCTACCGGCACCAGAGTCGAGTTGACAGAAGACCAAAAAGAGTCAAAAAGTTTAGTCAAAAATTGACTAAGGGGTAAGCTCTTCCCGGATCGGCGCTGTCTGGCGCGGAAAAAAGAAGAACTGACGTCAGCGCGCGAGGGCGGCGTCTAAGTACTCCGACGACGTCATTCCGGCGCACGACGCCAACAACGGACGCGGAGCTGCAGACGACGCCTAGCGACGCGCAAGGGGTATTCCTACAAAAATCTTTCCGGATCCAGCCTGACGCCTGGGGATATTCTAAGGTGAGGAATCTAACTAACGTGCTTCTTTCAGATAGCATCTGTTCCCCCAGGTAGCCCCCCCTGCAAAAGGGCACTATTAAACTTGCCCGATGAAAATCCAGCCCACTTCCGGCGTGTTATTCCTCCCTTAAGTTCCTCCTTCACCTTAGGCCTTGGCAGCCACATAACAAACGGGACCAAAAAATGATCTGTCCATGCCATTGGCCGAGGTGGGTTGACCACTAAATCATCCCAATTAGTAAAAATGGGGTCAAGCAGATGACCCTGCTGATGAGTAGGGAAATCAGCTATTAACCTAAGTTGTAAGGTAGCCAGTTCTTGACGTAATTCACCTGCCACCACATTCTTCGCATCCTCAAGATGCAGATTGAGGTCCCCCAATACTAGAAGTTTATCATAGCGCAAAGCTTGTTGGGTGAGATAGTCTATCAAACTCGAAGAGAAGCGGGTGGGATAACCGGGAAGTCGGTAGACTAAAAGTCCTTTCACGATATAGTTACTAGCCACTTTGATAATAAAAAGGCCAGCCTCACTATCAGCAATGTTAACAGGCTCGAGGAGGCATTGGATGGCATGTTTAAAAATAATTGCCACTCCCCCTCCTCTGCCAGAGTCCCTGTCTATTCTAATGATCGCATAACCGCTAGGTAATGCCTCAAGGATCTCTGGAGCAGACTCGTCCAACCAGGTCTCAGTGAGAAACATCACATCAATCTGACCATCTCAGAGCAGGTCAAAGATCTCTAGTCTATGTTTCCTGAGTGATCGACAATTCAACAGGCAGCAACTCAGAGCAGAGAGTGCCTCCTTCCCCACACTAAACTTAAATGGGCAATACCTACAGTCCCTTAACATGCTTCCTCCTTCCATGCTATGTTTGCATGGCTCCGCCAATTGCGGACATAGGGCATGCAGTTCCTGGGAACTATACTGTAGTTCTACACTGGAACAACCAGGGGGGATGGCCCCAGTCCCCGGTCGGCCGCAGACGGGCGCAGACGGGCTTGCCATGCTCCTTTATCCCTGCCTGGTCCCAACAACTAGACCGCTAACCGGTCTCCCGGAAGTGCCTGGCTCTCACCTTCCCCGCCCTCCGCGCAACGGTACTGGTTACAGCGTCGGACCGGGGCGGGAAGGAAGCAAGACTGAGCCCAGGCTTTCACGCTTGTCCCCAGGTAAGCCACTAGAATGCCCCCAAAATGATGTGCAACAATTAAAAAATACTCCGTAAATTGAGCCCACAGTTTAAAATAAACTTTACATCAGCCGGTAGACACCAAGCGGCTACAAGGCACTGCCACTGCCCCACTCACCGCTGCGCGGCCGCCGGACCATGCTCCTTTATCCCTGCCTGGGCCCAACAACTATACCGCTAACCGGTCTCCCGGAAGTGCCTGGCTCTCACCTTCCCCGCCCTCCGCGCAACGGTACTGGTTACCGCGTCGGACCGGGGCGGGAAGGAAGCAAGACTGAGCCCAGGCTTTCACGCTTGTCCCCAGGTAAGCCCCTAGAATACCTCCAAAATGATGTGCAACAATTAAAAAACACTCCGTAAATTGAGCCCACAGTTTAAAATAAACTTTACATCAGCCAGTAGACACCAAGAGGCTACAAGGCACTGCCACTGTCCCACTCACCGCTGCTCGGCCGCCGGACCATGCCCCTTTATCCCTGCCTGGTCCCAACAACTAGACCGCTAACCGGTCTCCCGGAAGTGCCTGACTCTCACCTTCCCTGCCCTCCGCGCAACGGTACTGGTTACCGCCTCGGACCGGGCAGGAAGGAAGCAAGACTGAGCCCAGGCTTTCACGTTTGTCCGCAGGTAAGCCACTAGAATGCCCCCAAAATGAAGTGCAACAATAAAAAAACACTCCGCAAATTGAGCCCACAGTTTAAAATAAACTTTACATCAGCCGGTAGACACCAAGAGGCTACAAGGCACTGCCACGGCTCCACTCACCGCCCCAATCCGCATGCTGTTTGATAAACAACCTCTTTATTTGGTGAGTATACAGCTTCTCCCCCAGTCATTGATTCCTCAGGCCTTACGCGTTTCAAAGATTTGTCCTTCTCATCAGAGGCCAAACATGCAGAAAGAGATTTATCGCCACCACATCACTGCTGCCAGGCTTTTAACACTTCAATAAGCCTCTGGTATGCTCGGTGATGTCACTGACATTCCACAATGCCTGCTGGGTGATGTAGTTTCATTTGGCATTTTCCTACCCTCCAGTGGGTTTCAAACTGCATGCATATTCCAGGAAAAGTTATTATTATTATTGAAGCCCTCCGGTGGGCCCCAGGGGAGAATTTGCATACCTTTTAATTTTGTAACTGAAGCATCGTTATCGAAGGGGTTTGGTCCTCACAAAGACTTTCCAAAGTCACATTTTGCGATATCTTCTGACTTTGTGGGTTGGTGCGGTAGAGTGATTTGACCGTGCTGGCTCTGCTGTGTGCAGAGGAAAGCGTCGACTAATTCCCACCTATTTGTAAAACACATGCTGATAAGGTTTGAATCCCTATTCCCCTTTGTGGTGTTATCTCTGTTATTTGGCACTTGGGGTGATGATTGGTAAGGTGAGTGATCATTTTATTATCTTTGTGTTATGTAACTGTGGTATTTTGAAATGGACAAACGCAAGGCTGTGGAGGGTGCATCGAGGGCCCCAAAAGGGAAAAAATTACAAACTTTGGCGAATGACAATAGTGGAATAGACAGGATTGACAATTTATTATTTGAATGTTCAGATCTTATTAACTTAAATCCCTAATCGTCAATCTCCAGTACAAATTGTCCTGATGATGAGCCAGTCAAATGGGTCAACAAAATGACTGAAAAACCCCACTTGAGCCCCCACCTGCCCACGTCTAGGGGAACACAAGAGTCACACCTTTGGTAGCCGTGGCAAGCCTTCAACGGTGCAAAGTATGCCTGTTGTTGAGTGTAGTAACCGCTACACAATTCTCTCTACAGACAATAGTGTAAGCGAGAGCTCATAGGTAGAGAGACCAATCCTTATGACCCAAGGGATTTTCTCAATGTTACAGAATTTGATGGGGGTTATTGGAAAGTTGAGAGACCAGAGCAAAGCACTCCTCAAGGCGGTGGAGAATTTTGATGGGAGTAATAGTAAAAGACAGCTGTGTAGACCAGGTGGGATTGGTGGGGATAGTGTGGGATTTTCTTCTACGACTGGGGACCCTAATGTTCCACTCACCACAGCTGGTTTATATCGGCCAAGATCACAAAATCAAGCCCAGCCCATTTCTGCCCGGCCTATAGCCTACCATTGCCCAGGTATAGATGCAGACAGAGCGTGTCTCGACTTTCCTTCTCCAGGCCAAGACCATTTGAGAAGGAATCATCCATAGACCCTGGGCAGGAGTGGGGTTTTTCAGGTGTATGCACAAACCGCCCGGTTGTACACTGGGGGCCTTGGCCAAGAGCCTCAATCCAAATTGATATCTATATCCCAAGTAAGGTTGTGGATCTCCCAGCTACGGTTTATCTTGATTGGGTCACCAAGTTGTGCAGTGGTTTTAGGGAAGACAGGGACCTTCCAATTAACAAAGCAATCTAATAGTTCAGTGCGACAAGACAGTGCTACTCGATCATTAGGAGTGATATTATAGGGGCTGCAAGGATTGAAACCCCTGATTGTTTGTATGATTAAGTGCGGCTCTCCCTGGTGGCAGGCCTCATGGCTGTCGAGGCCCTTATAATCTCTATTACAAACACAAGCATGCAGCTCAAATTTCGTGACCCGGTTTTATTTCAGGGGTCACAGTGCGAGGGGACCAAATAGGGTTTGGACAAAGCCAAAAGTGGGATCAAAAGAGGTTCTCCTTGCCTGGAGTTTAAGACCCCCCCCACCCATTGTAGTGTCAAGGATGATAGAGCCTCTGGGGAGGGCTTGTTGTCATATTCAATTCCACCTCGAGTTTTGGTTAGCTTTCCCCCCTTGAGTAGGTGGAATAATCCAGAGGCCATTGGGGATGGCCTTTTGGGTCAGGTATCTTGTCTGGTGTCTGGGTCCCTCGTTGATAATATTGAGAGAAATACCATTGTTGACTCAAATTTCCATGTCCCTGATGCTGCGATGCTGCTGGGTTGCTCTTTGAGACTTCCATTAAAATTAGGGCCTCATTACAATGGCAGAGGGACCGCCACCGACAGGCTGTCGGTGGCAGTCCCTCCACCATTGTAATAGGGATGTCCGTCCGCCCGCCACATTACAATGGCGGGTGGACGTGTGGCAGTCGGAAAGACCAACACCTCGGTCCCGACGTGCGGATGTGATCCGACCACTCATTGGACCTCCCTGTAGTCCCTGAATGATGGCAGTGCCTGTCAGGCACTGCCGTAGGGATTACAATATCCCTTTCCAGGGTCGTTCTGGGGTGGTCAACCCACCGCGAAATGGCTGGCAGAAATGGATTTGGGGGCCCAAAGTGGGCCCCCCTGGGCCTGGGACATGGGCCTGGGGGGTACGTATGGTACCCCCCTACATATCCGGTAGTGCAGGGATATGTCAATACCCTATTTTTTGTATTTGGGCAGGCGTTGCTGACAGCATCCCCGTCGCAATACAAAATGCGACAGAATGCGACCACCGTGCTGGCGGTTTAATCGTAATACGGTATGTGGGACTGCAGCCGTGTAGGCGGGTGGTCCCAAATACGAAACGATGGCGGACAGACTGAAGTCTGTCCAGCATCGTAATCACCCCCTATGTAATGGAATGTAGCAGGAATAGCTAAGCTACTTTCTGAGGTTGAGTGGGGTCAATTTATTGAAACGTTTGATATCTGCCTGTGCATGAGACGTGATGCGTATGATTTTTTCCTAGTAGTGGGTATACATCCTTTTGTTTGAATGCGACCAAATCTGCAAGGAGCAGGCCCTATGGATGGTTGGGTATTTGGGTCAAAACAACACTTCGGTGTAGAATATCTTTAGTGCCCATTGTCCCCCCTGACATATTAGCAGTTAGGTTGGTGCTCCTGTTGGCTTATCCCTGTAAATCTATAATGTGTATAACAGAGTGGAGGTCTGTAGTGAGGAGACTAAGGTAATCAATACACTAGAACAAGCACTCCTAGAGAATGTTGGGCAGGACTTCCTGTTGGTAGGAGGAGAACTAAACTCTACTTTTGAACCAATGACTACTACCCCCCTTGATCTAACTCAGGAGTTGGCAAGCAGTGGGGTATACCAAAGATTGATCGCCCTACTGTAAGATGGACATCTAAAGCTGGCCAACTGTTGGCTCTAATATTAAACTGCAACCTCTGAGCCACAGATAGTATGTGATGAGCGTCGGACTGTCAGGGTAAAATGACATATAATAGGCCGGGCTATAGTAGCAGAAGAGATTTATTTCTGGAAGATGTTAAGCTTTGGCCTGCTATTTTGGACATGGAAGTAGTAGATCGCATAGATAGCGATCATAATGCCCTTAGCTTGTCACTTCATGACAAAGTAGTTCCAGCTCATGTGTGTCATGGAAATAGAGATATAGGTGTTTTTTCTTATATTCCAAAAATCTCAGAACCATTAGGTGGGACTGGGTGATTATGAATTCTATAGCTCTAAACTTAGTTAATGGTACTGTCACTCCAGATTATGAGTATCTATCCTCCCGTGTCTAGGATGGAGGAGTTTGCTACCAGTCACAACAAGTTATTTGTTCAGATTAAAGGAGGTGCTAGGCAAGGACAGATGAAAGGGGAAACCTGCTCCAAAACCTGATGCCTGGTAAAATGAGGAATGTAGCTTAGCTAAAAGTGAGCTTATTGTTGCAATTAAGTCAAAATCTCAGCCATAAATAGCCAAATGCAGGTCTTGTTATCAGCAAGTATTAAAAAAAGCAAAAAGGGAATGGGAGAATTCATTGTGGTTGAATCTGCATGAAGCACTTTCCATCAAAGACAATAAGGCCTTTTGGAAGACAGTTGTGGTATTTTGAAATGGTTGCAAACCCACACTTGAATTTTGTATTCAATCTCATGAGTGGGTAGCACATTTTGGTCAACTTTATTCTATTAAGTGTTATACTGCCTGGGTAGATGCTCGCTGGGAGTACTACTTTACCTATTTCCAGTAGTTTGTCATTTTCGTTAAATGACACTATAAACTCCATTAACTCCTGTATCCCTGGTCGTGCCACGTGTCCGGATAGATTGCCCAATGACTTGTACAGTGCGAAGCTGCAAATTTAGGGGCCATATATTAACTTGCTTTCCAATAATTTTAACTGGCATGGATATTCCGCCTTCATGGAAATTAAAGGAAATTATCACTATTTACAAGAAGGGAGATTAGGCAAATCGGGGCAATTACAGTCCCATATGCCAGCTTGATTTTTTACAAAGCTTTTTTTGCAAACAGGTTATGGCCCACCTTCAAGACTGGATGAGTGATGAGAGTGTGTTATCAGATTGGTAGGCGGCCTTTATATCTAATGTGAGTACAATAGATCAGATCTTCCGCTGCGTCTGTTTTCAAACTTTATGTTGCCTTTGTCGATCTTTGTTCATCATTCGATCGGTGTTAAGCTATGGAGGATGCTCGAGGAAATGGGAATACCTGACCTCCTACTGGATATATTAGTGAGGCAACATGCTGACACTCTTGCTCAGGTGAGGTGGGGGGGAGGATGGGGCCCTGTCTGATCCCACTCATATTGACCTGGGGGTCAGGCAGGGGTGAGATCTGGTACCTATACCGTTCATGTTACATAATAATGGTGTAATTGAATTTTACATAGGGACAGTTGTGATGCACCCAACATAGGAGGGCGGAGGGTTCCTGCCCTCCTTTTTACTGACAATACTCTGTTAATATCTAAGTCACCACAGGGACTTTAACAACTCTTGAATACTTTTCAATTGTTCTGTGTTAAGCAAGGCCTGGAGCTAAACCGAACCAAGACCAAATGCATAATTTTCTCTAAACAGAAGGCAACCCTTTGTAAGATGAGGATGCTAGTGGGTGACATCCCCTTAGATGCGGTGGCCAATTTTGATTATTTGGGCATGAAACTTACAAAAAATCTAGATTGGTCACCATAGGTGGAAAAAGCGCAGCTGTCTTTGATTCAACACACTGCCTATATAGGGAAAATTCACAGGAAAACTATATTTAGAAGGGTGGCATTTACAAAATGAATGCCTTAGGGTCAGTTTTGTATGGTGCAGAGCTCTGAGGCAGTTCCCAAATTCAGAGTTTTTCAATAGTGGAGCATAGGATTTTAAGCTCTCTACAAAACCTTCCAGCGAGTACTACACTGACACCACTTTATTTAGACCAGGCGCAAAAGAAAATCACCAACAAGATTAAGTGTAGACTTATCTTTTGACATCAGCTCTGGACTACATCTGCCTTGGAGTCATATTGGATGGGACTTAAAGATATTTTGGTTCCGCAATGCGCAAGGAAAATCCAATTGCTTTGCACTGTTAAAGCCCTATTACAAAGGTTGAGCCTGGACACTTTTAGGGTCTCTCCTGAGACCATGTGTTCAATCTCTAAGGCTAGCATCAAAGCAATTTTCTGGGAGAGTGCTCCAGTTGACAATATTCTGAATTGCAAGAGTTCTTTATCTGTTGCTTTTACTAATTATAAAACAATGTCTTTATATTAGAGTACCATTGATGAAATTGTTCCCTCTCTAGCAAGGAAGCTCTACCTACAGTATAAGTATGGATCCCTACCTGTAAAATCAATTACCAGGAAATGGCAACACAAAAGGTATTGATGATTTCTGTATGTGTTGTCAGGGGGCTCCTGAATCTCTTACTCACATTCTGTTTTTCTGCTCCTTTTATACGCAGCTTCGCTCGAAGCGGACTGTTCCCCTTTACAAAAACTTGGGCATTTGGAAATATCAGGAGGCATTCACATTACTGCAATGCGACACAAGCCGGATTGTGGGTTTTCTGTTTGGCCAAGTTTTTAATGGCAATATGGATAAGACGTTTGAAGCACGTACAAGCTGCTCCTAGTTTGTGAATTGTTTTACATTGATGCCTAGTGCTTGCCTTTGTATCTGAATGTGTAACAGTGTCAATTTATTTCTTTTGATTAGGACTCCATCCATGCTAAGTTGTTCTCTTTTATGTGTTATTTATAGCTTTTGTCTGTGTTTTTCCATACTGGGGGTTTACCTTTTTTTAAACTGTGTTTTGAATGTGCTGTTGGCACTCTTTAAAAGTATATTTATTGCTATTTACATTGTTTTCTCTCACACTCTTATGATCTTAAGGGATCGAAATAAAGTTTCTGATGAATGATGGTTTTTGCACAGCACCTTTGACACAAATTGCTGTTTCAGCCCGACGCTCATCGGATGGGGTCTAAGGCACAGAGAAAAGAAGCTGACCAGTGCCAGCAGAAGTAAATAAAACAGATGCTTCTAAAATGTGCACACCATCCCTGAAACCTTTACCATGACTAGTTGTGCAATGCAGTTGCTCTGCGGTGTAGATGTTCTCTGCAAACTACCATGTGTTGGCTTCTGTAATGTCTGTTCAGTCTGTGTCTTTTGCGGGCAGTTGCACCATGTTCATTAGACTGCAGCATCAAGTGGAACTGAAAGCCAAACAGTTGAACAACAGTTCACTGTGGTTGTTCTTTCATGAAATGGAAATGTTAGGTGTGCACCATGCTGTGTCAATTCCAGAAATGTCTATTAATGAGAAACCAAGACATGGCACCTGGTATGAATCAGCAGTCTGGTACCTTGACAATGGGCAATCTCTCTATATTCCAAGAATGTTTATTTTTATTTTCATGCATGTAGACTGCTTGGACTTTGGAAGACACCCTATGCATAGCGTTAACATAAACATGCAAAATCTCATAAATGGTATTAAAAAAGTGTTGGAAACCCACTCCCACACTAGAAGGGGTGGTGGTGGACTCCCCGAACACACTGTGGTAGCTTGGCTCGAGTGGTCAGGAAACAGGCGCAGTGCTAAGCATACAATATACCCATGCAATAACCATGCGTGCATCCGTTCCAAAAACGACTCTACACCGTAAAAATTATGAAAATATTCTTTCTTTATCCTTTTCTCTTAGTTGCTGATTGGAAAAATAAATAGGTCAATCACAATATACAAGTTTCAATTAGTGCAGGTCAAATAAATATTGGCTGTTTGATGAAATAAATAGGGGTGATCATAAATAACAGGGCATAAATACAAGTGCAATATATACAGACAATTAAATACTTTGAGGCAATAAATACTGTACCAATAAATATTGTACACCAACAAGTCCTGTGGACCTATAAATATAGTGCAGCAATAAATAGGTAAAAACTCAATAAATACAGTATCCCCAATAAATAATTAAAAGTATACCGCAACCCTCATATAATCAGATGACACTTCAATTCTTAAGGGCTGATATTGCCCAGGCACAGCTTGTAGGGTTGTGGAAGGCTTGAGGGGGGCTACTCCCTGGCTGGGACAAGGCTGAGGCCTAATCTGAGGTAGATCCAAGGGGGGTATACCAGTGCCCTGGCTTTCTCTCTCCACACAACCTCTCTAGGTTAGTCCCAGTTCACCCCAGGCACAGTCAGGTTGGTTTCAGCACCTCCCTAGCCCCTTAGAGTAGTCTCTCGGGTCTCCACAGGGCCTTAGGCGCCCTCTACTCCACTTACTGCCCTTTTTCTGATGTTCCGACGCCGCTGGAGTCGTGTCGACGCCGTGAGGCGGTTCCGGTTCGGTCTCGGCGGCCTCGGCACAATGTCAGTTCTTTGACGACGCCGGCAGGCGGTTCCGGTCCTAGGAGGGCTGCAGACCCAACCTGCATGCGGTCGCGGACGTGGATTCCGCCGTGGCGGTACTGGAGGACAACGTGCCGGTCAGTCCACATCCACCCCGGCAGCATCCGCCTCAAAGCCCTTCTTAGATCACTTCGACTTACCCGAAGACTTCGAGCCTGACGAGCAATGATGGTGACTGCGGCTCCGCGACCGGTCCTAGGACCTCCTCCTGGACCGCGACCGTGAGCGGCGCGGAGCCGAGTGCAGAAGCTCGAGAAGCTTAAGGGACCGCTCCTGCCTAGCCTTCGAGGTCAAGGTCTGACAATAGGGGCACGACTCCGCATCGTGGTCGGCCCCCAGGCAGTAAAGGCACCGGCGATGGTGTTCCGTCACCGACATCCGTCGATGACAGGAGTCACAGGCTTTAAACCTGGGCATCCTACCGGCACCAGAGTCGAGTTGACAGAAGACCAAAAAGAGTCAAAAAGTTTAGTCAAAAATTGACTAAGGGGTAAGCTCTTCCCGGATCGGCGCTGTCTGGCGCGGAAAAAAGAAGAACTGACGTCAGCGCGCGAGGGCGGCGTCTAAGTACTCCGACGACGTCATTCCGGCGCACGACGCCAACAACGGACGCGGAGCTGCAGACGACGCCTAGCGACGCGCAAGGGGTATTCCTACAAAAATCTTTCCGGATCCAGCCTGACGCCTGGGGATATTCTAAGGTGAGGAATCTAACTAACGTGCTTCTTTCAGATAGCATCTGTTCCCCCAGGTAGCCCCCCCTGCAAAAGGGCACTATTAAACTTGCCCGATGAAAATCCAGCCCACTTCCGGCGTGTTATTCCTCCCTTAAGTTCCTCCTTCACCTTAGGCCTTGGCAGCCACATAACAAACGGGACCAAAAAATGATCTGTCCATGCCATTGGCCGAGGTGGGTTGACCACTAAATCATCCCAATTAGTAAAAATGGGGTCAAGCAGATGACCCTGCTGATGAGTAGGGAAATCAGCTATTAACCTAAGTTGTAAGGTAGCCAGTTCTTGACGTAATTCACCTGCCACCACATTCTTCGCATCCTCAAGATGCAGATTGAGGTCCCCCAATACTAGAAGTTTATCATAGCGCAAAGCTTGTTGGGTGAGATAGTCTATCAAACTCGAAGAGAAGCGGGTGGGATAACCGGGAAGTCGGTAGACTAAAAGTCCTTTCACGATATAGTTACTAGCCACTTTGATAATAAAAAGGCCAGCCTCACTATCAGCAATGTTAACAGGCTCGAGGAGGCATTGGATGGCATGTTTAAAAATAATTGCCACTCCCCCTCCTCTGCCAGAGTCCCTGTCTATTCTAATGATCGCATAACCGCTAGGTAATGCCTCAAGGATCTCTGGAGCAGACTCGTCCAACCAGGTCTCAGTGAGAAACATCACATCAATCTGACCATCTCAGAGCAGGTCAAAGATCTCTAGTCTATGTTTCCTGAGTGATCGACAATTCAACAGGCAGCAACTCAGAGCAGAGAGTGCCTCCTTCCCCACACTAAACTTAAATGGGCAATACCTACAGTCCCTTAACATGCTTCCTCCTTCCATGCTATGTTTGCATGGCTCCGCCAATTGCGGACATAGGGCATGCAGTTCCTGGGAACTATACTGTAGTTCTACACTGGAACAACCAGGGGGGATGGCCCCAGTCCCCGGTCGGCCGCAGACGGGCGCAGACGGGCTTGCCATGCTCCTTTATCCCTGCCTGGTCCCAACAACTAGACCGCTAACCGGTCTCCCGGAAGTGCCTGGCTCTCACCTTCCCCGCCCTCCGCGCAACGGTACTGGTTACAGCGTCGGACCGGGGCGGGAAGGAAGCAAGACTGAGCCCAGGCTTTCACGCTTGTCCCCAGGTAAGCCACTAGAATGCCCCCAAAATGATGTGCAACAATTAAAAAATACTCCGTAAATTGAGCCCACAGTTTAAAATAAACTTTACATCAGCCGGTAGACACCAAGCGGCTACAAGGCACTGCCACTGCCCCACTCACCGCTGCGCGGCCGCCGGACCATGCTCCTTTATCCCTGCCTGGGCCCAACAACTATACCGCTAACCGGTCTCCCGGAAGTGCCTGGCTCTCACCTTCCCCGCCCTCCGCGCAACGGTACTGGTTACCGCGTCGGACCGGGGCGGGAAGGAAGCAAGACTGAGCCCAGGCTTTCACGCTTGTCCCCAGGTAAGCCCCTAGAATACCTCCAAAATGATGTGCAACAATTAAAAAACACTCCGTAAATTGAGCCCACAGTTTAAAATAAACTTTACATCAGCCAGTAGACACCAAGAGGCTACAAGGCACTGCCACTGTCCCACTCACCGCTGCTCGGCCGCCGGACCATGCCCCTTTATCCCTGCCTGGTCCCAACAACTAGACCGCTAACCGGTCTCCCGGAAGTGCCTGACTCTCACCTTCCCTGCCCTCCGCGCAACGGTACTGGTTACCGCCTCGGACCGGGCAGGAAGGAAGCAAGACTGAGCCCAGGCTTTCACGTTTGTCCGCAGGTAAGCCACTAGAATGCCCCCAAAATGAAGTGCAACAATAAAAAAACACTCCGCAAATTGAGCCCACAGTTTAAAATAAACTTTACATCAGCCGGTAGACACCAAGAGGCTACAAGGCACTGCCACGGCTCCACTCACCGCCCCAATCCGCATGCTGTTTGATAAACAACCTCTTTATTTGGTGAGTATACAGCTTCTCCCCCAGTCATTGATTCCTCAGGCCTTACGCGTTTCAAAGATTTGTCCTTCTCATCAGAGGCCAAACATGCAGAAAGAGATTTATCGCCACCACATCACTGCTGCCAGGCTTTTAACACTTCAATAAGCCTCTGGTATGCTCGGTGATGTCACTGACATTCCACAATGCCTGCTGGGTGATGTAGTTTCATTTGGCATTTTCCTACCCTCCAGTGGGTTTCAAACTGCATGCATATTCCAGGAAAAGTTATTATTATTATTGAAGCCCTCCGGTGGGCCCCAGGGGAGAATTTGCATACCTTTTAATTTTGTAACTGAAGCATCGTTATCGAAGGGGTTTGGTCCTCACAAAGACTTTCCAAAGTCACATTTTGCGATATCTTCTGACTTTGTGGGTTGGTGCGGTAGAGTGATTTGACCGTGCTGGCTCTGCTGTGTGCAGAGGAAAGCGTCGACTAATTCCCACCTATTTGTAAAACACATGCTGATAAGGTTTGAATCCCTATTCCCCTTTGTGGTGTTATCTCTGTTATTTGGCACTTGGGGTGATGATTGGTAAGGTGAGTGATCATTTTATTATCTTTGTGTTATGTAACTGTGGTATTTTGAAATGGACAAACGCAAGGCTGTGGAGGGTGCATCGAGGGCCCCAAAAGGGAAAAAATTACAAACTTTGGCGAATGACAATAGTGGAATAGACAGGATTGACAATTTATTATTTGAATGTTCAGATCTTATTAACTTAAATCCCTAATCGTCAATCTCCAGTACAAATTGTCCTGATGATGAGCCAGTCAAATGGGTCAACAAAATGACTGAAAAACCCCACTTGAGCCCCCACCTGCCCACGTCTAGGGGAACACAAGAGTCACACCTTTGGTAGCCGTGGCAAGCCTTCAACGGTGCAAAGTATGCCTGTTGTTGAGTGTAGTAACCGCTACACAATTCTCTCTACAGACAATAGTGTAAGCGAGAGCTCATAGGTAGAGAGACCAATCCTTATGACCCAAGGGATTTTCTCAATGTTACAGAATTTGATGGGGGTTATTGGAAAGTTGAGAGACCAGAGCAAAGCACTCCTCAAGGCGGTGGAGAATTTTGATGGGAGTAATAGTAAAAGACAGCTGTGTAGACCAGGTGGGATTGGTGGGGATAGTGTGGGATTTTCTTCTACGACTGGGGACCCTAATGTTCCACTCACCACAGCTGGTTTATATCGGCCAAGATCACAAAATCAAGCCCAGCCCATTTCTGCCCGGCCTATAGCCTACCATTGCCCAGGTATAGATGCAGACAGAGCGTGTCTCGACTTTCCTTCTCCAGGCCAAGACCATTTGAGAAGGAATCATCCATAGACCCTGGGCAGGAGTGGGGTTTTTCAGGTGTATGCACAAACCGCCCGGTTGTACACTGGGGGCCTTGGCCAAGAGCCTCAATCCAAATTGATATCTATATCCCAAGTAAGGTTGTGGATCTCCCAGCTACGGTTTATCTTGATTGGGTCACCAAGTTGTGCAGTGGTTTTAGGGAAGACAGGGACCTTCCAATTAACAAAGCAATCTAATAGTTCAGTGCGACAAGACAGTGCTACTCGATCATTAGGAGTGATATTATAGGGGCTGCAAGGATTGAAACACCTGATTGTTTGTATGATTAAGTGCGGCTCTCCCTGGTGGCAGGCCTCATGGCTGTCGAGGCCCTTATAATCTCTATTACAAACACAAGCATGCAGCTCAAATTTCGTGACCCGGTTTTATTTCAGGGGTCACAGTGCGAGGGGACCAAATAGGGTTTGGACAAAGCCAAAAGTGGGATCAAAAGAGGTTCTCCTTGCCTGGAGTTTAAGACCCCCCCCACCCATTGTAGTGTCAAGGATGATAGAGCCTCTGGGGAGGGCTTGTTGTCATATTCAATTCCACCTCGAGTTTTGGTTAGCTTTCCCCCCTTGAGTAGGTGGAATAATCCAGAGGCCATTGGGGATGGCCTTTTGGGTCAGGTATCTTGTCTGGTGTCTGGGTCCCTCGTTGATAATATTGAGAGAAATACCATTGTTGACTCAAATTTCCATGTCCCTGATGCTGCGATGCTGCTGGGTTGCTCTTTGAGACTTCCATTAAAATTAGGGCCTCATTACAATGGCAGAGGGACCGCCACCGACAGGCTGTCGGTGGCAGTCCCTCCACCATTGTAATAGGGATGTCCGTCCGCCCGCCACATTACAATGGCGGGTGGACGTGTGGCAGTCGGAAAGACCAACACCTCGGTCCCGACGTGCGGATGTGATCCGACCACTCATTGGACCTCCCTGTAGTCCCTGAATGATGGCAGTGCCTGTCAGGCACTGCCGTAGGGATTACAATATCCCTTTCCAGGGTCGTTCTGGGGTGGTCAACCCACCGCGAAATGGCTGGCAGAAATGGATTTGGGGGCCCAAAGTGGGCCCCCCTGGGCCTGGGACATGGGCCTGGGGGGTACGTATGGTACCCCCCTACATATCCGGTAGTGCAGGGATATGTCAATACCCTATTTTTTGTATTTGGGCAGGCGTTGCTGACAGCATCCCCGTCGCAATACAAAATGCGACAGAATGCGACCACCGTGCTGGCGGTTTAATCGTAATACGGTATGTGGGACTGCAGCCGTGTAGGCGGGTGGTCCCAAATACGAAACGATGGCGGACAGACTGAAGTCTGTCCAGCATCGTAATCACCCCCTATGTAATGGAATGTAGCAGGAATAGCTAAGCTACTTTCTGAGGTTGAGTGGGGTCAATTTATTGAAACGTTTGATATCTGCCTGTGCATGAGACGTGATGCGTATGATTTTTTCCTAGTAGTGGGTATACATCCTTTTGTTTGAATGCGACCAAATCTGCAAGGAGCAGGCCCTATGGATGGTTGGGTATTTGGGTCAAAACAACACTTCGGTGTAGAATATCTTTAGTGCCCATTGTCCCCCCTGACATATTAGCAGTTAGGTTGGTGCTCCTGTTGGCTTATCCCTGTAAATCTATAATGTGTATAACAGAGTGGAGGTCTGTAGTGAGGAGACTAAGGTAATCAATACACTAGAACAAGCACTCCTAGAGAATGTTGGGCAGGACTTCCTGTTGGTAGGAGGAGAACTAAACTCTACTTTTGAACCAATGACTACTACCCCCCTTGATCTAACTCAGGAGTTGGCAAGCAGTGGGGTATACCAAAGATTGATCGCCCTACTGTAAGATGGACATCTAAAGCTGGCCAACTGTTGGCTCTAATATTAAACTGCAACCTCTGAGCCACAGATAGTATGTGATGAGCGTCGGACTGTCAGGGTAAAATGACATATAATAGGCCGGGCTATAGTAGCAGAAGAGATTTATTTCTGGAAGATGTTAAGCTTTGGCCTGCTATTTTGGACATGGAAGTAGTAGATCGCATAGATAGCGATCATAATGCCCTTAGCTTGTCACTTCATGACAAAGTAGTTCCAGCTCATGTGTGTCATGGAAATAGAGATATAGGTGTTTTTTCTTATATTCCAAAAATCTCAGAACCATTAGGTGGGACTGGGTGATTATGAATTCTATAGCTCTAAACTTAGTTAATGGTACTGTCACTCCAGATTATGAGTATCTATCCTCCCGTGTCTAGGATGGAGGAGTTTGCTACCAGTCACAACAAGTTATTTGTTCAGATTAAAGGAGGTGCTAGGCAAGGACAGATGAAAGGGGAAACCTGCTCCAAAACCTGATGCCTGGTAAAATGAGGAATGTAGCTTAGCTAAAAGTGAGCTTATTGTTGCAATTAAGTCAAAATCTCAGCCATAAATAGCCAAATGCAGGTCTTGTTATCAGCAAGTATTAAAAAAAGCAAAAAGGGAATGGGAGAATTCATTGTGGTTGAATCTGCATGAAGCACTTTCCATCAAAGACAATAAGGCCTTTTGGAAGACAGTTGTGGTATTTTGAAATGGTTGCAAACCCACACTTGAATTTTGTATTCAATCTCATGAGTGGGTAGCACATTTTGGTCAACTTTATTCTATTAAGTGTTATACTGCCTGGGTAGATGATATGCTCGCTGGGAGTACTACTTTACCTATTTCCAGTAGTTTGTCATTTTCGTTAAATGACACTATAAACTCCATTAACTCCTGTATCCCTGGTCGTGCCACGTGTCCGGATAGATTGCCCAATGACTTGTACAGTGCGAAGCTGCAAATTTAGGGGCCATATATTAACTTGCTTTCCAATAATTTTAACTGGCATGGATATTCCACCTTCATGGAAATTAAAGGAAATTATCACTATTTACAAGAAGGGAGATTAGGCAAATCGGGGCAATTACAGTCCCATATGCCAGCTTGATTTTTTACAAAGCTTTTTTTGCAAACAGGTTATGGCCCACCTTCAAGACTGGATGAGTGATGAGAGTGTGTTATCAGATTGGTAGGCGGCCTTTATATCTAATGTGAGTACAATAGATCAGATCTTCCGCTGCGTCTGTTTTCAAACTTTATGTTGCCTTTGTCGATCTTTGTTCATCATTCGATCGGTGTTAAGCTATGGAGGATGCTCGAGGAAATGGGAATACCTGACCTCCTACTGGATATATTAGTGAGGCAACATGCTGACACTCTTGCTCAGGTGAGGTGGGGGGGAGGATGGGGCCCTGTCTGATCCCACTCATATTGACCTGGGGGTCAGGCAGGGGTGAGATCTGGTACCTATACCGTTCATGTTACATAATAATGGTGTAATTGAATTTTACATAGGGACAGTTGTGATGCACCCAACATAGGAGGGCGGAGGGTTCCTGCCCTCCTTTTTACTGACAATACTCTGTTAATATCTAAGTCACCACAGGGACTTTAACAACTCTTGAATACTTTTCAATTGTTCTGTGTTAAGCAAGGCCTGGAGCTAAACCGAACCAAGACCAAATGCATAATTTTCTCTAAACAGAAGGCAACCCTTTGTAAGATGAGGATGCTAGTGGGTGACATCCCCTTAGATGCGGTGGCCAATTTTGATTATTTGGGCATGAAACTTACAAAAAATCTAGATTGGTCACCATAGGTGGAAAAAGCGCAGCTGTCTTTGATTCAACACACTGCCTATATAGGGAAAATTCACAGGAAAACTATATTTAGAAGGGTGGCATTTACAAAATGAATGCCTTAGGGTCAGTTTTGTATGGTGCAGAGCTCTGAGGCAGTTCCCAAATTCAGAGTTTTTCAATAGTGGAGCATAGGATTTTAAGCTCTCTACAAAACCTTCCAGCGAGTACTACACTGACACCACTTTATTTAGACCAGGCGCAAAAGAAAATCACCAACAAGATTAAGTGTAGACTTATCTTTTGACATCAGCTCTGGACTACATCTGCCTTGGAGTCATATTGGATGGGACTTAAAGATATTTTGGTTCCGCAATGCGCAAGGAAAATCCAATTGCTTTGCACTGTTAAAGCCCTATTACAAAGGTTGAGCCTGGACACTTTTAGGGTCTCTCCTGAGACCATGTGTTCAATCTCTAAGGCTAGCATCAAAGCAATTTTCTGGGAGAGTGCTCCAGTTGACAATATCCTGAATTGCAAGAGTTCTTTATCTGTTGCTTTTACTAATTATAAAACAATGTCTTTATATTAGAGTACCATTGATGAAATTGTTCCCTCTCTAGCAAGGAAGCTCTACCTACAGTATAAGTATGGATCCCTACCTGTAAAATCAATTACCAGGAAATGGCAACACAAAAGGTATTGATGATTTCTGTATGTGTTGTCAGGGGGCTCCTGAATCTCTTACTCACATTCTGTTTTTCTGCTCCTTTTATACGCAGCTTCGCTCGAAGCGGACTGTTCCCCTTTACAAAAACTTGGGCATTTGGAAATATCAGGAGGCATTCACATTACTGCAATGCGACACAAGCCGGATTGTGGGTTTTCTGTTTGGCCAAGTTTTTAATGGCAATATGGATAAGACGTTTGAAGCACGTACAAGCTGCTCCTAGTTTGTGAATTGTTTTACATTGATGCCTAGTGCTTGCCTTTGTATCTGAATGTGTAACAGTGTCAATTTATTTCTTTTGATTAGGACTCCATCCATGCTAAGTTGTTCTCTTTTATGTGTTATTTATAGCTTTTGTCTGTGTTTTTCCATACTGGGGGTTTACCTTTTTTTAAACTGTGTTTTGAATGTGCTGTTGGCACTCTTTAAAAGTATATTTATTGCTATTTACATTGTTTTCTCTCACACTCTTATGATCTTAAGGGATCGAAATAAAGTTTCTGATGAATGATGGTTTTTGCACAGCACCTTTGACACAAATTGCTGTTTCAGCCCGACGCTCATCGGATGGGGTCTAAGGCACAGAGAAAAGAAGCTGACCAGTGCCAGCAGAAGTAAATAAAACAGATGCTTCTAAAATGTGCACACCATCCCTGAAACCTTTACCATGACTAGTTGTGCAATGCAGTTGCTCTGCGGTGTAGATGTTCTCTGCAAACTACCATGTGTTGGCTTCTGTAATGTCTGTTCAGTCTGTGTCTTTTGCGGGCAGTTGCACCATGTTCATTAGACTGCAGCATCAAGTGGAACTGAAAGCCAAACAGTTGAACAACAGTTCACTGTGGTTGTTCTTTCATGAAATGGAAATGTTAGGTGTGCACCATGCTGTGTCAATTCCAGAAATGTCTATTAATGAGAAACCAAGACATGGCACCTGGTATGAATCAGCAGTCTGGTACCTTGACAATGGGCAATCTCTCTATATTCCAAGAATGTTTATTTTTATTTTCATGCATGTAGACTGCTTGGACTTTGGAAGACACCCTATGCATAGCGTTAACATAAACATGCAAAATCTCATAAATGGTATTAAAAAAGTGTTGGAAACCCACTCCCACACTAGAAGGGGTGGTGGTGGACTCCCCGAACACACTGTGGTAGCTTGGCTCGAGTGGTCAGGAAACAGGCGCAGTGCTAAGCATACAATATACCCATGCAATAACCATGCGTGCATCCGTTCCAAAAACGACTCTACACCGTAAAAATTATGAAAATATTCTTTCTTTATCCTTTTCTCTTAGTTGCTGATTGGAAAAATAAATAGGTCAATCACAATATACAAGTTTCAATTAGTGCAGGTCAAATAAATATTGGCTGTTTGATGAAATAAATAGGGGTGATCATAAATAACAGGGCATAAATACAAGTGCAATATATACAGACAATTAAATACTTTGAGGCAATAAATACTGTACCAATAAATATTGTACACCAACAAGTCCTGTGGACCTATAAATATAGTGCAGCAATAAATAGGTAAAAACTCAATAAATACAGTATCCCCAATAAATAATTAAAAGTATACCGCAACCCTCATATAATCAGATGACACTTCAATTCTTAAGGGCTGATATTGCCCAGGCACAGCTTGTAGGGTTGTGGAAGGCTTGAGGGGGGCTACTCCCTGGCTGGGACAAGGCTGAGGCCTAATCTGAGGTAGATCCAAGGGGGGTATACCAGTGCCCTGGCTTTCTCTCTCCACACAACCTCTCTAGGTTAGTCCCAGTTCACCCCAGGCACAGTCAGGTTGGTTTCAGCACCTCCCTAGCCCCTTAGAGTAGTCTCTCGGGTCTCCACAGGGCCTTAGGCGCCCTCTACTCCACTTACTGCCCTTTTTCTGATGTTCCGACGCCGCTGGAGTCGTGTCGACGCCGTGAGGCGGTTCCGGTTCGGTCTCGGCGGCCTCGGCACAATGTCAGTTCTTTGACGACGCCGGCAGGCGGTTCCGGTCCGATGTCGGTGGCCTCGGTTCGATCTCGACCTCCGATTCGACGGCGTCGGGCAGTCTCTTCACGATGTCGACTTCGGGCGGCTCCGGTCCGATGGCGCTCTCGGCTCCGATGACGTCGGCCGGCCTGGCCTCGATGTCGACTTCCGGCGACTCCGGGGTGCGATCCTCACCCCGACCTCCGGTGCTCCTCCACACAGGTTCCGGGCGACTCCGGAGTGCGATCCTCACTCCCGACCTCCGGTGCTCCTCTACCTCGGTCTCCGACGACTCCGGAGGGCGGACTTCACTCCTCCGATGACGCCGCTCGCTCGACCTCGGTTCACTTCCTCCTCGACCTCTGGTATTCCTCACGACCTCCGTCGGCGCCCTCTCACGACCTCAGGCGGCTCCGGGTACGACGTCTGCTACTTCAGTCAGCGCCGCTTCTCCACCTCGGGCTCCAGGTCTTAGGCTACTCGACGCCGGACTCCAGGGAAACCAGTTTCCAGGTCAGGATCTTGCTGCTTTCTTGGTTCTAAGGCCTGTTCCTGCTGTCCAGGTCCTTAGGATAAGTTTCTTCTGTCTTCTTCCCACACAGGGCTATAGGCTGGGATCCATCAGTAGGGACAAGTATCAAGGGTGGGTTTATGGACCCCACTCCAGGCACAAGTTTCCACCCCTGCTGCTTCACTCCTTCCTCCTTCACTGTTGTGCTCCTCTCTCTTCACCAGTCAGGTGCCAACTGCCAGCTCCAACTGCCAACTGCCTCTCTTATCCTCCCAACATTCTAAACGGTCTCCAACTGTCACAGAGTTCTGGAGTCTCCTGGAATGTTCTGGAAGGTGCTGGTAGGTTCCAGTGGATGCTGGTGATGTCACAGGTGGCCACCATTTTGTGCTCCAGGCCCTCAGACAGAAGTTTCAGGGGTAGCTAAAATGGCTCCCTGAATCTGCAGCAACACGAAAAAGTCTGGTGGTTCCCAAAAAGGAAAAATTCAAACAGGGTTTGAGGCAAAAGTGGGACAAAATAAATAATGATGAGGAGGGACCACCCAAAGGGCTGACAGGTCTAACACGCGTCCCCCCCAGCTGAAAGTGGGGAGAGCTACCCAACCCCTTGGGAGTTCTCATCACTAAGGCGGAAATACCTTGAGAGACCGTCTGCATTGGCGTGGTCCACTCCAGGCCGATGTTCCACCTGAAAGTCCATCCCCTGTAGGGAAATAGACCACCTCAACAACTTAGGATTCTCCCCCTTCATTTGCATCAGCCAACGAAGGGGTCGGTGGTCGGTCTGAACTAGGAAGTGCGAGCCAAACAGGTATGGCCGCAACTTCTTCAGAGCCCATACCACTGCAAAGGCTTCACGCTCTATTGCACTCCACTTCTGTTCCCTGGGAAGTAGTCTCCTGGATAGGAAGACCACGGGTTGATCCAGACCCTCTTCGTTGAGTTGCGATAACACTGCCCCAATGCCATGTTCTGATGCATCTGTCTGGACAATGAACTTCTTGGAAAAGTCTGGGGCCCTTAAGACCGGGGCCTCGCACATGGCTTTCTTCAATTTCTCAAAGGCTTGCTGACAAGCCTCCGTCCAGACTACCCGTCGAGGTTGTTTCTTGGACGTGAGCTCCGTGAGGGGGGCTACGATGGTACCGTACCCCTTCACGAAGCGGCGGTAATATCCCGTGAGGCCCAAAAATGCTCGGACCTCAGTCTGTGTCTTGGGGGGTTCCCAGGCCATGATGGCCTCGATCTTCGCCTGGAGGGGTTGCACCGTTCCCCTACCCACCAAGTGTCCAAGGTACACTACCGACCCCTGCCCGATCTGGCACTTGCTGGCCTTGATCGTCAATCCAGCTTGTCTCAGGGCCTGGAGAACAGCTTGCAGGTGACGCAAGTGATCCTCCCAGCTGTTACTGAAGACGGCTATGTCATCCAGATAAGCAGCAGAGAAACTCTCCATCCCGGTGAGGATCTGGTTTACCAGGCGCTGAAACGTGGCAGGTGCGTTCTTGAGCCCAAAGGGCATCACACAGAACTGGTAGTGGCCATTGGGCGTGGAGAAGGCTGACCTTTCCCTTGCTCCATCAGTCAAAGAGATCTGCCAGTACCCCGAAGTAAGGTCAAAGGTACTTAGATATTGGGCAGCTCCCAGCCGGTCAATCAATTCATCCGCCCTAGGGATCGGATGAGCATCAGTTTTTGTCACTGAATTCAGTCCCCGGTAGTCCACACAGAACCTCAGTTCTGGTTGGGCACCCGGTGGTGCAGCTTTTGGTACTAACACCACCGGACTGGACCAGGGGCTGCTAGAAGGTTCAATCACTCCTAGCTCCAGCATCTTAGTGACCTCACTATGAATGCTGGCCTTCACCTTGTCTGACATCCGGTAGATCTTGGACTTCACAGGTGGGCTGTCTCCTGTGTCCACGTCATGGACGCACAGGTGAGTCCTACCCGGGACAAGGGAGAACAACGAAGAGTACTGCCCCAGGACCTGGCGACAGTCCTCCTGCTGTTCAGGAGTTAGAGATGGGGAGAGAATCACTCCCTCCACCGACCCATCCTTTTCTTGAGACGCAAACAGATCCGGGAGAGGCTCGCTTTCCACGTCCTCTCCTCCGTCAGTCACCATCATCAAGATGACTTCGGGCCTCTCGTGGTGGGGTTTGAGGCGGTTGGCATGCAGCACCCGCAGGGGCTGACGAGGGGTCTTCAGGTCCACCAAGTAGGTAGCCTTACCCTTCTTCTCCAACACCTCAAAGGGTCCTGACCAGCGATCCTGGAGGGCACTAAGCTCTCCTGGTTCGATCACCCACACCTTCTGGCCAGGCTCCAACTCCACCGGGTGAGCGTTGTGGTCATACCACGCCTTCATCACTGCTTGGCTGGCTTCCAAGTTGTCAGAAGCTTGCTTCCACAACTTAGCCATTTGGCTCCGGAAGGCCAGCATGTAGCTCACCACATCCTGGGGGAGCTTTCTGGGAGTTCTTTCCCATCCGTCTCTCACCAGGTTAAGAGGTCCACGTACAGGGTGCCCATACAGAAGCTCGAAGGGGCTGAAGCCCACTCCCTTCTGTGGCACTTCCCTGTAAAAAAAAAGTAAACAGGGTAGGAGGACGTCCAATTTCCTCCGCAGGCTTTCAGGCAGACTTCTGATCATGCCTTTCAAGGTTTTATTAAACCTCTCCACCAGACCATTGGTCTGGGGGTGGTAAGGAGTCGTGAACCGGTAGGTCACTCCACACTCCTTCCACATTGCCCGCATATACGCTGACATGAAGTTGGTCCCCCTGTCGGACACAACTTCCTTGGGAAAACCCACTCGGGTAAAGATTCCCATCAGGGCCCTTGCCACAACAGGTGCTGTTATGGTCCTCAGAGGTATTGCCTCTGGGTACCGTGTGGCATGATCCACCAGAACCAGGATGAACCTGTGACCAGCTGTAGTTGGTGGATCTAATGGACCCACAATGTCGATGCCCACCCTTTCAAAGGGGGTGCTAACGACAGGAAGTGGTTCCAGGGGAGCTTTCAGCTTCACCCCTGTTTTCCCACTGGCTTGGCAAGACACACATGTCCGGCAGTAGGTATCGGACGACACTTTCATCTGAGGCCAATAAAAGTGTGGGACAAGACGGGCGAAGGTCTTGTCTTGCCCCAGGTGTCCTGCCAATGGTATCTCGTGAGCCAACTCCAGAAGGAAGGCTCGATAACGTTGAGGAACTACCAAGGCTCGTGACGATCCATGTAGGGGTGCCTTGGGTTCACTGTAGAGGAGGCCATCCTCCCAGTAAACACTGTAGTTCCCTTCAACGTTCCCTGCTGCCTGGGCTTCGGCCTGTCGCCTCAGCCCCTCAAGGGTAGGGCACTCCCTCTGGCCCTGGCAGAATTCCTCCCTGGACGGGCCTCCCTCCACGTGCCACTCGGCCGGGATGGGTAAGTCCTCCAGGTTGGTAACGTCCCCCTCCGCAGACTCCTGGCCCACCACCTCCGGTGGCCTATCCGTCCTACGGGGTGGAGACGCCGAGGCAGGCTCCTCCTGTCCTCGGTTCTTCCCTTGACTGGCAGCTGGCTGGGCCTTTGTTCCAGGCTCCAGCCGGAATGAACTCCCTCTTCGGGTAGTCTCGGACCTTGTGCTAACACAGGCCCAGTCAGGTGTACCCAGCATCTCGGTGTGAGTCCGGTATTCCACCTCCTTCCAAGCGTTGTGCTCCATGTCATTGCCCAGCAGACAATCGACTGGCACGGCAGGGCTTACGGCAACTCGAAGTGAACCTGCAACCCCCCCCCATTCAAAGGGAACCTCGGCCACGGGATAGTGGCCTGTTCTGCCGTCAGCCATCGCGGCTGGGTGGAGTACATCGGGAATTACCTGCTCTGGAGACACCAGCTGGCTACGCACCATAGTCATACTGGCTCCTGTGTCTCTCAGAGCCTCCCCTCTTTGGCCGTTGATGGTGATCCACTGCCCATACTTTGCGGTATTTGCGGGCACCTGGATCTTAGGAACCATCTCCCGTTCTCCCAGGGACACTAAAGTGACACCCGCCCACTCCCTTCCCTTAGTTAAGGGCATCTCCTCCCCGAGCACTACACTAGCTACTCCGGGGGTCTTTCCTCCAGTGGGAGGGGGTGATCGTTTCTGACACTTCGGATCTCCTTTATAGTGTCCAACGCCACCGCACTCGTAGCAATGGACAACCCTTGGCTGCTGACTCTGGCCAGGATTAGGGTTTCTGGGTGGGTTAGCCTTAGAGGTGAATCCTGTTCCCTTCCCTTGGAAGTTATTTTGGGGGCCTTTGGAGAACTCCTTTTTCTTTTCCCCTCCCTCTTTCTTCTGGGGGGCGCCCTGTCCGGCCTTTTGAGTATCCCCTCCAGTCCCCCTTGTGGACACCCGGGTACTAGCCCAAATGTCCGCCTCCTCAGCAAGCTTCCGGGGGCTGGTCAGCTTGCTATCCACCAGGTGTTGCCGCAGTTCAGGGAAACATTTCTCGAGTAGGTGTTCCTTCAGTACTAGGTCGAACAACTCCTCGTAGTTCCTTACTTCACTGCCCTGAATCCAACCTTCCAGTGCCTTCTTTGCATAGTCCAGGAAGTCCACCCAATTCTGTGTGCCCAGTTTGTGACTACCCCTGAACTTCTGTCTGTACTTTTCAGGTGTTAGTCCAAACTTTCTGATGAGCGCCAGTTTCATGGTGGGGTAGTGGGTCTGCTCATCCTCTTCGAGGGCCAATAAAGCATCCCTACCAGCTGGAGGCATGTACTTATACAATCCCCCTCCCCAGTACTTCACTGGAACCCCATGGGCCCTCAACGAGACCTCATAGGCTGCTAGCCACTTGGCGATGTCGTCACCCGCCCCATAGCTAGCTACTATGTCCTTTGGCAGGTAAGGTTTGGGTTCCCTGGTGGACTCTTGGATTTGGCTGCCACCATTAGGAACAGTTGGTGCTCCAATTCTTAGGATCTGAAGCTCTATCTCTTTCAGTCTTATCTCATGAGCCATCCTCTCTTTCTCCGTCTCATGAGCCAACCTCTGTTCCTCCTTCTCCTTCTCCAGCTTTGCTAAATCCCATGTGAGCTGTCTTTTCTCTCTCCGATCTGCTAACTCCACGCTGGATAAGCCCCCGCTAGAGACAGTGCTGCCCTTCCTAGAAAGTGTCCTGGGCCCTGCTGACAGGTTCCCCACCTCAGGTTGGTACATCTCAGCCCCCTCGGGGTCAGGCTCTCCATCCCTGTCTTCCTCCTCAGCCTTGCTTTCTCGGCGTGCCTCCCCCCAAGCCCTTAAGCTGGTTTGGAGTGCACCCTTCTTTGCTCCTGGGGGACAGTACACCCCCTCCCGCTGGCAAAACTCCCTGAGTTGGGCCACAGTGTACGTTTCTAAATCTTCCAGTACAAACTCCATCTTGCCCACTCAGGTTAGAGGACAGGTTTTGTGCAGTAACAATGTAGGGTGGTACCTTTAGTAATACCTCCTCCCACCACCAGAGTAAATTTGGAAAAAACAAAAACCCACAATTAGGAAGGCCGCTTTGAGAAAACTCCCGGTGTAGGCCTATGGACTACCCACAGTTATTGTTGAGTATATGTAGGCACAGCTCTATCCCACCACTGAACACCAATTTATGTTGGAAACCCACTCCCACACTAGAAGGGGTGGTGGTGGACTCCCCGAACACACTGTGGTAGCTTGGCTCGAGTGGTCAGGAAACAGGCGCAGTGCTAAGCATACAATATACCCATGCAATAACCATGCGTGCATCCGTTCCAAAAACGACTCTACACCGTAAAAATTATGAAAATATTCTTTCTTTATCCTTTTCTCTTAGTTGCTGATTGGAAAAATAAATAGGTCAATCACAATATACAAGTTTCAATTAGTGCAGGTCAAATAAATATTGGCTGTTTGATGAAATAAATAGGGGTGATCATAAATAACAGGGCATAAATACAAGTGCAATATATACAGACAATTAAATACTTTGAGGCAATAAATACTGTACCAATAAATATTGTACACCAACAAGTCCTGTGGACCTATAAATATAGTGCAGCAATAAATAGGTAAAAACTCAATAAATACAGTATCCCCAATAAATAATTAAAAGTATACCGCAACCCTCATATAATCAGATGACACTTCAATTCTTAAGGGCTGATATTGCCCAGGCACAGCTTGTAGGGTTGTGGAAGGCTTGAGGGGGGCTACTCCCTGGCTGGGACAAGGCTGAGGCCTAATCTGAGGTAGATCCAAGGGGGGTATACCAGTGCCCTGGCTTTCTCTCTCCACACAACCTCTCTAGGTTAGTCCCAGTTCACCCCAGGCACAGTCAGGTTGGTTTCAGCACCTCCCTAGCCCCTTAGAGTAGTCTCTCGGGTCTCCACAGGGCCTTAGGCGCCCTCTACTCCACTTACTGCCCTTTTTCTGATGTTCCGACGCCGCTGGAGTCGTGTCGACGCCGTGAGGCGGTTCCGGTTCGGTCTCGGCGGCCTCGGCACAATGTCAGTTCTTTGACGACGCCGGCAGGCGGTTCCGGTCCGATGTCGGTGGCCTCGGTTCGATCTCGACCTCCGATTCGACGGCGTCGGGCAGTCTCTTCACGATGTCGACTTCGGGCGGCTCCGGTCCGATGGCGCTCTCGGCTCCGATGACGTCGGCCGGCCTGGCCTCGATGTCGACTTCCGGCGACTCCGGGGTGCGATCCTCACCCCCGACCTCCGGTGCTCCTCCACACAGGTTCCGGGCGACTCCGGAGTGCGATCCTCACTCCCGACCTCCGGTGCTCCTCTACCTCGGTCTCCGACGACTCCGGAGGGCGGACTTCACTCCTCCGATGACGCCGCTCGCTCGACCTCGGTTCACTTCCTCCTCGACCTCTGGTATTCCTCACGACCTCCGTCGGCGCCCTCTCACGACCTCAGGCGGCTCCGGGTACGACGTCTGCTACTTCAGTCAGCGCCGCTTCTCCACCTCGGGCTCCAGGTCTTAGGCTACTCGACGCCGGACTCCAGGGAAACCAGTTTCCAGGTCAGGATCTTGCTGCTTTCTTGGTTCTAAGGCCTGTTCCTGCTGTCCAGGTCCTTAGGATAAGTTTCTTCTGTCTTCTTCCCACACAGGGCTATAGGCTGGGATCCATCAGTAGGGACAAGTATCAAGGGTGGGTTTATGGACCCCACTCCAGGCACAAGTTTCCACCCCTGCTGCTTCACTCCTTCCTCCTTCACTGTTGTGCTCCTCTCTCTTCACCAGTCAGGTGCCAACTGCCAGCTCCAACTGCCAACTGCCTCTCTTATCCTCCCAACATTCTAAACGGTCTCCAACTGTCACAGAGTTCTGGAGTCTCCTGGAATGTTCTGGAAGGTGCTGGTAGGTTCCAGTGGATGCTGGTGATGTCACAGGTGGCCACCATTTTGTGCTCCAGGCCCTCAGACAGAAGTTTCAGGGGTAGCTAAAATGGCTCCCTGAATCTGCAGCAACACGAAAAAGTCTGGTGGTTCCCAAAAAGGAAAAATTCAAACAGGGTTTGAGGCAAAAGTGGGACAAAATAAATAATGATGAGGAGGGACCACCCAAAGGGCTGACAGGTCTAACAAAAAGGGTTAGTATTTTTTACGGGTTTTTGGCAGAAAACGGAACAGCTACTCCAGTCTAAACTTGGGTTGGATCACCCACTTACTGATTTTGAAATTATGCTGGGGTATAAGGAGGATAATCCTGCTACTGCACGTCTTTTTTCAATCTTGATGGCTTCTGCCAGACTGGCTATTGCCAGGGTATGGGTCTCCCCCACACCTCCCTCGGTCGAGGAATGTTGGGCTATAATTACGGAAACCTATGGTTTAGAGGTTGCCTTGGCAAGGGCAAGGGGAATCCGCTCCTTAGCTAAATTAGAAGTGTTATGGAGACCGATGGCTTTTGATCGTATAATTTAATATTTTTTCAGTTTTATATGAAATTTTCTATGTCCCTTATGATTCTTGATTGTTGCTTTTTTCTTCATTGTAATTTTCATGCTTTTTGTCTGATGTAAAAACTTTAAAAAACCCCAGCTTATGCCTTATTGTACAAATGTGCCATTCTTGATGATGAAAATAAAAATTATTTAAAAAAAAAAAAAAGGTATTTTATGTTTGGTACATTCATTCTTTCAGCACATCATCTTTCTCCCATGATTTAAAAAGTTATAGCATACCATTTGTTCCCGGAAAATAAAATAGTATACAGAAATATTCAAACAATAACAGTTGAAAACTGCGAAGAGTGAAAGGGAGCAAAGTGAAAGGAAGGAACATGTTGTTTCATCTTATGAGTGAATAGTTTCTTTGGTCACAGTTTCATTCTTTCCATCTGGTATTTAGCAGTTTTGAATTTGTCAATAAGATAGGCAGGTATCACTGACAAAATATGGAAAACCTAAATATCGCGTTAAGGAAATATCGAGTCAAAAGCATCCTTCACAAAAAATATCATCTTCCTATACTTATAATGTAAATGACGAAAAAAATCGAAAAGCAATATTGTTTTACACTAATATAAAAAAAAATATAAAAATGTTATGTTATGTTATGTTATGTTAAAATGGCTTTTATAGAGCGCACGGCTACTCAAAAAGAGTGTCCCGGCGCTTTTATTTAGGGTAGGCTGCAGTATACTAACATAACACATTAAAAGAGAAAGTGTCACAGACAGAAAGAAAACAACGAGCAAAAAAAGACCTACTGGGTGAACAACCAGGTTTTGAGGTCCTTTCTAAAAGCTAGTAAGCTGGTGGCTCCCCGAAGTGTAAGAGGCAGAGAGTTCCACAGCTGTGGCGCCAGTAGTCCAAAGGAGCGACCTCCCAAGCGCGCTCTCTTCACTCGCGGGACGATCGCCAAAAACAGGGATTCTGATCTCAGAGAGCGAGCCGGTCGGTAGAAGGCAAGTCTCCTTTGGAGGTACTTTGCTCCCGTCGCATGGAGGGCCTTGTATGTCAGGGTCAAAGCCTTAAAGGCGATCCGCTTGCGGATTGGGAGCCAGTGCAGGGTCTGGAGCAAGCCCGCAGCACTAACGCGTCTATTCAATCCAAAAATCGCTCTCGCCGCAGCATTCTGCACAGTTTGGAGCCGCTGTAGCAGGTACTCTGGCAGGCCCAGGTACAGAACGCTTGAATAATCTAGCCTAGAGCCTATCAGGGCCTGCACAGTCAGCTTCCTGTGCTCCTCCGATAAGAGGGGAAGAAACCTCCGTAACATCCTAAGGAGGCCGAAGCAAGTGCCCGACACCCCCAGGATCTGGGACTTCATAGTCAACCCCTTGTCCATCTTGACCCCCAAGTTCTTAGCCATTTGGGATGAACAAGTTGGGGGGAACATATTGGTAGGCCACCAAGCCTGCCAGTCTGGCTCCGTGTCACACCCAAAGAAAAGTACCTCGGACTTATCGGAATTGCACTTGAGGCTGTTCAGTTGAAACCATTGAAACACAGCCCCAAGGCAATCCCGGATACTCTCCCCATCAAAGTCTCCTCCTCTCTTGCACGAGAAGAGGAGCTGGGTATCGTCTGCATAAGATACGATCCGGGCCCCAAACGACTCCGCCAACGCCGCCAAAGGGGTCATGAAGATATTAAAGAGGGTCGGGCTCAAAATAGAGCCCTGAGGGACCCCGACTCCCAGAGGCGGCATCACGGCGGAATCTGGCGAGGCCCAGACCGTTTGCCGGCGGCCCGCTAGAAAGGAGGAAAACCAGCTGAACACCGTCCCCCGTAGTCCAATCTCATAGAGTCTTGTGAGAAGACCGTCATGGGGGACGGTGTCGAAAGCCGCCGACAAGTCCAACATCACCAGCATGGCTTTGCCCCCAGTATCCAGAACCCCTTTAATAGTTTCTGAGACCTCGAGGAGCGCAGTCTCCGTGCTGAGATTTGGGCGAAAACCCGACTGGGTGGCATGCAGAATCTCATTCGACTCTAGAAAATTGGACAGCACCGTCTGCACGTGCTTTTCAACAACTTTCGTGAGAGCCGGCAGCAGAGAGATAGGCCGGTAGTTGACTGGGGCCTTTGGATCCAGACCAGGCTTCTTGAGCAGCGGGATGACCATTGCCTGCTTCCAAGCCTGCGGAACCACTCCCTGGCTCAGCGAGAGATTCAGTAGCGGGTTGGCCAATGGATTAACCACCTCGGCCAATTTCGCCAGAATTTTAGCAGGGCATGGGTCCAGGGGCGAGCCCGATTTCAAGTTGCCCAAAAGTGCTAAAGAGGCGGGCGCAGATATAGGTGGAAATATGCCCAGCGTCAAGCCTGGCGAAGCCGGGGGCGATCGGTTGGTCTCAGAATTAATTCGCTCCACGGGTACAGCCGATGGAAAAGAATCCTGTATAAGTTGGACCTTGCTGGTAAAAAAACTAGCAAGATCAGAGGCCCAAAAGTCAGAGGGTCTCTCCTCAAAGATGTTAGTCCGTGGAGAAATAAATTCTCTAACTATAGAGAAAATCTCCTTACAGGAGTTGGAGGCAGCTTCTATCCTCCCTGCCAAGTAGGCTTTCTTACCCAGGCGAATGTCCCGGTGATACTCCTTAACCACGCTCTTATAGGTCAACTTAGCATCCGAGTCATATTTTACCCGCCAGGCTCTTTCAGCTACCTTGCACTGCTGCCGCCTGGCCGACAGTGCTGCGGTGAACCAAGGGGCGGAAACTCGTTTAGGAGTAAGACGGGGGGCCAGTTCCGGGGCAAGATCGTTGAGCCTGTCAGAAAGCCATGCCTGCAAGGACTCCAAATCCTTCGTCAGGTCGCCAGAGAGGGGGCAGGGATGATCCAGGGCAGCCTGAGCCAGCATCTCAGGGGTCACTCGATGGTACGCCCTATGGGTGCGACCATGCTGCTGTGGGGCGGCAACAGCCGATTTAACTGTGCCTTTGATCGAAAATTTAGCCAGCGAATGGTCTGACCAAAGTACCGGGATAATCTCTAGGACCTCAAAAGGGGAAGTCGAGAAAACCTGGTCAAGAGTGTGCCCCTTGTCATGCGTCGGCCCCTGCAGATAGGGGAGCAATCCCAGCGGTGCCATAGCCTCTGAGATTTTAATAGCGGCCGCGTCGGATGGATCATCCATCCGGAAGTTGAAATCTCCGGCCACGATGCAGTGTTCTGCTTTCAGGGCCAGTCCCAGTAAAACGGAGTCAAGATCTTCAAAGAACGTTCCGGGTGGGCCAGGCGGTCTATAGACCAATAATCCCTTGACTGATTGATGCGGAGCCAAAGCGATAGAAAAAGCGAGGGACTCCGAGCCACGAATATCCTCCACTGGCAAGATAGTACAAGCCGTGCCTTTCTTCACCACCAGTGCCACTCCACCGCCCCTTCCCTTCGCTCTGTCCTTCCTGAAGACGTTATAGTCAGGCGGAATTGCCATGGCGACGTCTGGATTCGAAAATTCTCCCCACCATGTCTCGGTGAGCATAAGACACAGTGGCTTAGCCGTGTCAAGAAGCTCAAAGACGTCTTGTGCATGTCTGCACGCCGATCTGGTGTTTAGTAGCATGCAGAGATATCCCACACTGGCGATGTTATTGCCAGGGGAACAAGGCAAAGCACGGGAGGGACGCCATCCGCACCCGGGGCAGATGGACTTACCACGGTGACGCCCAGGAAAGACAGTACCGCAGCCACTGGAAGCAGTGAGGAGAGCGCGGAGCTCCCCAGCAGTATAACGCAGCGCGAGTGGTCCTGTATGGCACATGCTGGGTGGCCGAGCCTGTCCCGCCGCCCCGAGCGCCTCCGGGACGCTGACGGGCGCAGACGGGCAGGACTCTGGCTTGACTCCGGCGCGAGACAGGCGCTACCGCTGCGCGTCACCGCTGCGCGGGTATAGCGAGCATTAAGTAGGGCTCACCTGTGATCGTAATAAGCGCTAGAGCGCTCAACAAGTGGCACAGTCGACACTAGCCACCCCCAAGATGGCGACCACGCGCCAAACGAATGCAGAAAGATCACAAATCCGCTCAAAACGCGGTGAGGGGCCCGATTTAAAGTGCAGGTGTGTGGGCGCTACAAGAACAGTTAAAAACAGGGTAAAATTGAAATTAAAACAAAAGAAAATAGAAAAACGGTAATTTTAAAAATGACCAGCGCTGCAGCCTACAATTACAGCAGCATAGCGCGCGTCCGTGCTATTACCTTATCCAAATGTAGTTTTTAATATAGTTAAAACTAGTAAATATTAAATATATTAACATCTAACTGTTACATAATGTATATTAAATAAATGTAAATATATAACATAGATATCAATATATACACACACACATGTATGTATGTTTAAATACACACACAAAATGTAAAACTATTTTTGAAATAATTTTAATTTATATTATAATGTTCTATTTTTTAAGTTAACAATATAATAAGTTTATATATATATATACATACACACATAGGTATGTATAATATAACAAGTATGTATATATGTATGCATCTATATATACATGTATATATATACTTGTTACATTAACTTAAAAAATAGAAAATTATAATATGAATCAAAATCATTATTTTAAAAATAGTTTTACATTTTGTGTGTATTTAAACATACATGCATATAGCATATTAAGTAATAAAAAAGTTGTTACTAATAAATGAATATTGATTTGTTCATTATTACTTGAATACCTTACCACCCTACCCCCCTAGAATTCCAACACATTCCTAAAATATAACTGTAATAATTATATATTATGCACACAATTAACATTATTTTTCAATTAGATACCATATTTAATTAGAAATAAATTATTGCTTAATTAACTTTCCAACCCATACCCCCACAAACCCAACAACCCACAACTAAACATAACTTAAAAAAGAAAACTACACAATTTACATAATTATCAAATAATTATTAATAAACTAATTACAAATAAAGTATTACTTAATTAACTTCCCACCCTACACCCCTACAAATGCAACAACCCTTGCCTAAAATATAACTTAATATTAATTACACAATTTACATAATTAATTTTCAAATAAATAATTAATACATCAATAATTAATTACAAGACAAGTATTACTTAACTTCCCACACTAAAACCCTACAAATGCAACTACCCGCACCCGAAATACAACTTCGAAAAAATATTGATAATACAATTTAATTAATAATCAATTAAATAATATTAATTACAAAATTATTAATTAATTATACCTAATTAAATTCCCACCCTGTACTTCTACAAACCTCACAACCTGCACTGACTCTATAAATGACTATTTTATGATTAAATAAAAAATATAAATAACTTAAAATTACAACTATATTTAAAAACATTAACAATAAAAAAATATAAACCCATAGAGAAACCTAAAAAACAATATTTCTTATCTTAAAAAAACAATATTTTGGTCAGCGATATTTTGGCACACAATGTGTCACTATATTTTTAACTCACTATTTCTGCAACTCGATATTTATCACTCAATATATTGTCTGAATACCATCAGAATAAGCTCATACCAACTTGCTAGGATAAATGTTTGCGTCTGAGATCTTAGAGCAACTTTTAATTCAGTATATACTGGCCATCATGCTCATACTTTCCTTCGTCTGTGTCTGATAAAATGAGTGCAATTAAGTTAGGGTTGTAGAAATATCAATTGTTTACTGTACTGTTTATAATGATGTTACATTACACAACACCAGATTACTGTTTGCTTATAAGGCGTTTAAGAAAAAATTAGGCCATGTGAACAACATGGGGAATTTTTTTTGACAAAATCAATAGATGTCTCATTAGGCGAAACCTATTGGCTTTGCCAATTCTTGTTCTGACTGTGTTGACTGTAGGGGCAGGCTATATTAGGCCTTACGGTAGATGTCATACACAAGAGATAATGTAACAAGATTTCACAGAAGGTTGGGGACCGTCAAGTGCATAATCCATTATGGTTTCCCAAGTGGTTCAGTTGATTTTGAGCAGGCTCAAAGTTGGCAGTCCTCTCTGTGTGAGCGCAACAGAGCTCCTGTAAAAGTGTCTTCTTTATCACCAACATGTTGTTAACATAAACAGTAACCTGTCAAATCAAGGTTTGTATAGAGCATTTCAATGCTACATAGGACAGACTAGTAGGAAAGATGTAAGCAATTCATAAAAGATAGCTATTTCACTGTGGAACAGTGAGGATCGGCTGGAGGTTCTGGGACTCCTTTAGAGTTTAGCGAAAGAGGAGCACCACCGTAAGGTAACAGAGCTCCCGCCCTGCCAAACTCACAGTTCTCTAGCTTTAGAACTTGAGGGGAAGCACTGGATGTACAATGGAGAACTCTCCATGGGTTAGCTGATATAATCTGCTGATCTCAGCCACTCACATTGCCTGCTGGTGCGGTCATGGCACGGAAAATCTTGAATAACGCATATTTGCAGGGAGAAAACTCCCTGCACACCAGGGCCTTTTGCTCTTTTGCATTAAAAAAAGAATAACTTAGGGCTCAATTACAACTTTGGCGGTTGAACTGCCAGGCCACCGCAGTGGCAGTTCTAAAAAAGACGCTCAACCGGTAGAATTTCGCCCACCGGCAGATTCAAGCAGGATTACACTGCTGACTGCTGGACACAACCACAACGTCATCCCAGCCAGTCGGGGGGTATGTGTGTATTTTATTAATTTTATACATTTTGTGACAGCGCTAACCAGACCCGAAGGTATTGGAGCCCTTTGTATGTGCACCAGTGACATACCCTAAGTGCACAATCACCCTGGGATCATATTTTCAGCAATTTACATGCCTTTCCACCGACTTGCGCATGGCGGTGTCCCTGCCAGGAAAAGGTTGGCAGAAATGCAAGTCGTAATTTGGATGGCTGTCCACATGCCTGCACTACCTCCATTATTTACCTCTGCCTCTCCCACTGAGATGGCGGTAAATGTCAGCAGTGGTAGCGGGCTTCCCACTTTGTTCGTAATACGGCGGTCAGACCGCCAGGGAAGCGGGCGGTCAGACTGCCGGTAAGCGATGTCAGTTCCTTAACCGCCAAAGTCGTTATCTAAAAGAGTTGAACGTTTCTTATCAGCAACTCACAGAGAGGTTGACTAGCTATTCTCACTGCTCTGGTGAGACCTGCATTGCTTTGTTACTTTACAAATTTGTACCAGACTCAATCTAGGCGCAGGATAGTGGGTTCCCCCCTCAAAAATCACGAAGAGCTTTGAAAAGTTCATTTGTTGGCTCACTTGTTTGCAAATACAGTGCAATGTATTTCACACACTGCGCTTCTTGAAGAGCATGCACACAACATTCCAAATACAACCTGTCTGTTCAAACTCATACTGACTGCGTTCCTAACAACAGACATTCATTATGCGACGAATACAAATCATAGCACCTTAACCAAGGGTGCTAGAATGGAATTGTTGGAAAAATGACAGCCTCTAGTTATCGACCCAAAGTGGGCCCACAGATTGAAATAATGAATGGAATGGATTAATGAAGATCATTAATGAATACTAAATAAACATATGTTTCTAACACTCTGTGAGCCACATTATCATTATATTTATTAATTAGACTATGAGAAGAACTGGAAGAGAAGTATCTATGAATTTAATTAGGTATACTGAACTCAGTGACCACAGTGAGTTTACAGCAGAGACTGAGAAGATCACTATGATCCGGGTGGGATGGGAGGGGGGGTGTCAGAGTACTATTCGCTTCTGTACCAATGAGATACAAAAACATTACAAGCAATTAATAAAAAAAATCTTCACAAGAGTGCAGCCAGAGAGACCATTGTATAAGGACATTTACATTTTACACTGTACAAGGAAACTCCAATATTCCCACCTTTACCAAACCTTAAGGAGGCTCCGTGCTTAAACTAAGGTAGAGTAATTGGAGGGCTTGCATCCCCTATCTTTAAGAAAGAAAGCTGGATTCATTTTGTTTTCCCGTATTTGGGTCAGAAGAAAAGGGATATCTGTATTGTTTGTCCATGTAGGTGGGGTTGTTTATTGACAAACAAGAGTGACATGGGAACATCATCTTTTGGATTGTCATCTGAGATACCCCTCCTGTTCTTTTTTCTTTATTAGTAGGGCCGATACTCATACAGTTTGTTTACCAAATTCCTCTGATTAAGGCAAACAGTCACTTTGAATCCTTGTCAGTTTTGTTGTATAATATAGACCTGTATGATTTTACAAAGGTAATATATATTCTATTGAATCATTTCAATACATCATTGATGGACCTATTCTAAAAATCACCTTCACCATAAAGTGAGTAATCAGTAGTGAGCACATCACACAACACTCACAACAACTAGGTAGAATAAAAAAGAACCAGCAAGTTGACAATATAGGATATCTCTTTCATATGCAGATATGATCTTCTAAAATAGCCATCTTATAGGCTCTAACTATGATTTAGCGACCTTGCAATACAAGATGTGACTATAGGTCTGTATAGTACAACAAAACTGACAAGGGCACAAAGTGGCAAATTCTGGCAACCAGAGGCATTTGGTAAACAAGTGGGCCTTACAAGTAAAGAAAAAAAAATAGGAAGGGGCTGAACTCAAGACCCTTGACCTTCCTGGTAGGTGCCCCCCCGCTGCAGCTCCGCCGTCACCCCCGCTGTCTTCTGCAGCCGCCGGTGATTTCGAGGCCCTCCACCACCCGCAGGCTCCCACCTGCGCCTCATCCCTGGTGCCAGTGGTGGCCTAAGGTTCGTTTCCGCTGTTCCTGTTGCTTGCGTTGCCTGTCTGCCCGCTCCTTCTTCTGTGCCCCCCTCGCTCGCCGCCTGCTTCCGTGCCCCCTCTGATTCCGTACCCCTCGCCAGTGTGCCCCCTTTCATTCCGTACCACTGACTTCTGTGCCCCTCTGATTTTGTGCTTATTTCGTATTTCTGTGCCCCTGTGATTTTGTGCTTATTTCGTATTTCTGTGCCCCTGTGATTTTGTGCTTTTTCGTATTCTGTGCCCCCTCCTCGAGTCCGTGCCCCGCGCCGGTCTCCTCTCCCCTGCCGCTGCCTCCTCTGCGGCCCCGCCCCCTCCGCGCCCATTCGCTCCACCCATCCCTCGCCTCCCAGCTGCTCCTCCCTCCCCACCTCCCCATATATGGCGGCCGCTGCGCGGTGAGGAGAGCGACCCTTGACCTTCCTGGTAGGTCGCTCCCCCCCTGCTGCAGCTCCGCCGTCACCCCTGCTGTCTTCTGCAGCCGCCGGTGATTTTGAGGCCCTCCACCACCCGCAGGCTCCCACCTGCGCCTCATCCCTGGTGGCCAGTGATGGCCTAAGGTTCGTTTCCGCTGTGCCGGTTGCTTGCGTTGCCTGTCTGCCCGCTCCTTCTTCTGTGCCCCCCAGCCCCCCGCTCGCCGCCTGCTTCCGTGCCCCCTCTGATACCGTACCCCTCGCCAGTGTGCCCCCTTTTATTCTGTACCACTGACTTCTGTGCCCCTCTGATTTTGTGCTTATTTCGTATTTCTGTGTCCCTCTGATTTTGTGCTTATTTCGTATTTCTGTGCCCCTCTGATTTTGTGCTTTTTCGTATTTTGTGACCCCCTCCTCGCCAACCTCAGACGGAAACAGCTCTACACGACGCCGACCCACATCGCCGGACACACGCTAGATGCCATCTTCTCCTCAAGCCCCCACGTCAGTTTCAGCCACGCCTCCGAACTCACCTGGACAGACCACCACTGCATCCACTTCTCCTTCCAAAAACCCCTCACACACCACCGCACACTACAAACCCCACGCCGCTGCTGGGGCAAAGTCACTGAAGAACAACTACAGACAAGCCTCGCACTCTCAACCCTCCGACGAACCCCACCAACCCCGATGAGGGTGCACTCACTCTCGAACGCTGGATGAACGGCTGCACCAACACCGTAGCCCCACTGAAAAATCCCACAAGCAGAGACACCAGCAGAAGAGTCAGCTGGTTCACCCCAAACTCCTCGACTCCAAACGCACCTGCCGGAAACGGGAAAACATATGGCACAGCAACAAGATGCCAGGCAGCCGCACTGCCCACAGAGACGCCATCCGCAACCACCACCACCTCATCAGGACCGCCAAAAGGACCTCCTTCACAGACCGTCTTGACAACAACACACACAACAGCAAGGAGCTCTTCACCATCGTGAAGGAACTCTCCAACCCCAGCTCCAACAACATCCCACCATCGCAAGCCCTGTGTGACTCCGTCGCCACCTTCTTTCACCGGAAAATCACCGACATCCATAACAGTTTCAGACCCCGGACGACCCCTGCCGACCGCGCCGCACCGAACCCACCGCACCCCACCGTCCATGACACCCTGACAACCTGGGCCAACGTGAGCATTGAGGACACAATCAAGACCATGGGAACAATCCACTCCGGATCCCCGTCCGACCCTCTCCCGCACCACATCTTCAACAAAGCCAGCAATTCCATCGCACACTACCTGCACAAAATCATCAACCTCTCCTTCAAGACCGCCACCTTCCCTGAGAACTGGAAGCACGCAGAGATCAACGCCCTACTGAAGAAACCCAAGGCGGATCCGAGCGACCTCAAGAACTACCGACCCATCTCCCTGCTTCCGTTCCCAGCAAAGGTCATCGAGAAGATAGTTAACACCCAGCTCACCCGTCACCTCGAAGACAACAACATCCTGGACCCGTCCCAATCAGGATTCCGCAGTAACCACAGCACCGAGACCGCCCTCATCGCTGACACAGACGACATCAGGATCCTGCTAGACAACAGCGAGATGGCGGCCCTCATCCTCCTGGACCTCTCTGCCGCCTTCGACACCGTCTGCCACCACACACTACGCACGCGCCTCCACGACGCAGGGATCCGAGATAAGGCCCTGGACTGGACCACCTCCTTCCTCTGCGGCAGAACTCAGAGAGTCCGCCTCCCCACGTTCCGATCCGATGCCTCCGAGATCATCTGCAGCGTCCATCAAGGATCTTCCCTCAGCCCGACGCTGTTCAACGTCTACATGGCACCACTAGCACGCATCGCCCGACAGCACGACCTCACCATAATCTCCTACGCCGACGACACTCAGCTGATCCTCTCCCTCACCAAGGACCCCCTCACCGCCAAATCCAACCTCCACCAGGGAATGAAGGCCGTCGCAGACTGGATGGAGGATAGCCGCCTCAAACTGAACACAGACAAGACGGAAATCCCCATCCTCGGGTCCAACCTCTCCGCATGGGACGACTCCTGGTGGCCCACATCACCGGGGTCCCCCCCCGGCACCCACCGACCACGCACGCAACCTGGGAGTCATCCTCGACTCAAAACTCTCCATGACCAAACAAGTCAACGCAGTCTCCTCCACCTGTTTCAACACCCTCCGCATGCTCCGCAAGATCTACAGATGGATCCCGACAAACACGAGGAAAACAGTCACCCAGGCCCTAGTCAGCAGCAGACTCGACTACGGAAATGCCCTCTACGCCGGAGCCCCGCTCAAACTCATCAACAGACTACAGAGAATCCAGAACGCCTCTGCACGCCTGATCCTCGACGTCCCACGCCGCAACCACATCACCCCCCACCTGAGGAACCTGCACTGGCTCCCCGTCGACAAAAGAATCTCCTTCAAGCTCCTGATCCATGCACACAAGGCACTCCACAAAACCGGCCCAGCCTATCTCAACAGTCGACTCTCCTTCTACGTGCCCAACAGGAAACTCCGCTCCGCTGACCACGCCCTGGCCATGGTCCCACGCATCCGAAGAACAACTTCCGGAGGCAGATCCTTCTCCAATCGCGCCACCAGAACCTGGAACACCCCCCCCTCCCTACCTGCGACAAACCGAAGACCTGCTGACCTTCAGGAGACAACTCAAGACCAATAGCAGCACCCCCCCCCCCCCCAGTGCCTTGAAACCCTCACGGGTATGTAGTGCGCTGTACATATTATTGATTGACTGATTGATTGATTGAAGATCTGTTTTTTCAGTTATAGATCCTGATGAATGCCAAAGACCCATAGGGGTGATAGGACAAGAAACATGTTAACTTAGATTGAAACCCAGTAGGATTTGTTGGATAGTTATATCCTATTGAGTCGATCTCTATTCCTTTTAATCTTACCATGGCAAAGGGAGACTAATACATTACAACCACCAATTTTACAGCAGATAATTTTATACAAATATATTTCTAGCCAAATCTAAAATAGGGATACCTCGACACTTGGGGGTTCCCACAATTAGAAAAGGCCTGCATAAAGAGCTTCATTTGTAAACCCCTTGTATTGCCCATCCAATCTAACGTGGAACAAGTACCGATGTTGAAGCATGGCACTTTGGTGGGTAAGAGTCACTGCATCAAAATAATAAACATTTTATAGTCCTAAGAGACAAGAGGGCTCCCGGAAATAATATATTTAATTTTCAGGCTATTTGTCATTGGAACACCACACCATGCTTAATTAAATCTAAAAGTTGGAAGGGAATGTGGTGGACTGGATAAAAAACTCACTCCTCTTTATAATGTGCACATCCTAAATCCACAAAGGGGTTAAGGATGTCCTCCTTATCAAGAACATATCCAATGATCTGTCTAAACACAGACTGCACATATCAGGTAAGCACTGCAGCAGAACAAAATGCAATACCATGCCTGTGTTTTATTAGCTGATTTTGGACAAATCAGATTGCTCTGGTCTTCTTGATGATTAATGCCCTTTATAGATAGTTTTAACAGAATCAACTAGCTGGGTCTTCTAGAAAAGATATGTGGAACATTTCTTCCAAGTGAAATCTCAAAAGCATATAATTGTGGCTTGACTGGTGCACAAAAATAAGTAAGGAAAATATTTAAATTACTGCCCAAGAGCAACAATAGAGTGCCTGCCAAATTTTTCTCGCACAGTGGCTTTAGCGGCAGTGGACCATTTCTGGTTTATTTGTAATATTCTTCAAAGGATTTTTTTCTTACCCTGTCTCTGGTAAGGGTCTGAGTCCTGTTCTTGTGTATGATGCGAATGAAACCAGGTGGTTGAATCCAAGCCTCTCCATCCACCTGAACAGGCACCCCATCATCCCCTAGGATGGTGATCTTTACCATTCGACACTACGTTAAAAATATGAGGATAAAAAATAAATCTGATTAGAAAGCTGTCTCTATACCATCACTTTAAAGAGATGGTACCTTCTTTATACCATGCCATCATAGAAGTGATACTTTCTCTATGCCTTAATGCCCTCAGCTGGGGCGTGGTTATTGTTTCTATACCTTTCAAAGTTGCATAAATTACGAAAAGGTTACTCAAGATTATCTCAAATAGTATTAGAAAGCCATTTGTACAATCAACGTAATATATTGGCAATATAATGTAAATAAATGCAAAATGGGTAATACAACTAGTACTAAAGAACAAGTTACTTACCTTCGGTAACAATACATCTGTAAGAGACATATATTAGTTATGGATTCCTCACCTTAGAATTAAAACCCAGGCGTCAGACTGGATCTGGGAGAATTTTTCTTCAGCAGTATCCCGGGCATCAGTCGACTTTGTGTTCGTCGTTTGCGTTGTGATCGCCAGAATGACGTTGCGGTATCTACTTAGACACCGCCCCTGAACACTGACGTCGATTCTTTACACGACATTCCACACCAGAAGCACAGATCCATGCAAGACATTGACCACTGGTGCACAAAACTAGGGCCCTGAAAGGAAGTCCCTTACCCTAGAAGTCAGTTCGCAGAAAGAGGAGGATGGGTTGGGCGGTGAGGAATCCATAACTAATATATGTCTCTTACAAATATATTGTTACCGAAGGTAAGTAACTTGTTCATCTGAAAGAGACTATTAGTTATGGAATCCATAACTAATATATGTCTCTTACAAATATATTGTTACCGAAGATAAGTATCTTGTTCATCTGAAAGAGACTATTAGTTATGGATTCCTCACCTTAGAATAGATACCCCAGCAATACCAAACCCGGAGGTGGTTCTGTGAACTAAGTTAACACCAGAAAGTCCTGAAGAAGTGAATGGGCAAATAAGCTGTATCTCCGGACTTGGCTGTCCAGGCAGTATTGTTTGGTGAACATGTGCAATGAAGCCCACGTGGCTGCCTGGCATATGTCATGAAGAGGGACACCACGTCCCAAAGCAGTAATGGCTGCCGTCGCCCTGGTAGAATGGCCACGCAGCTACACTGGAGGTTCCTTCTTCACTAGGGAATAGCAGATTTTGATGCAAAGAACGACCCATCGAGAGATGGTCGGTCTTTGCACAGCCTGGCCTTTTTTTGCCCCCACATAGCCAACAAAGTGCTGGGTCATCCACCCGGAATTGTCTTGTGCGATCCAGATAAAATGAAAGCACACGTTTTGGATCCAGATGGTGGACCCTCTCCTCCCCCTTAGAAGGATGCGGGGGCGGAAAGAAAGAAAGTGGGCATAGTGATGGTCTGTCAAATGTGGAAAGAAGTAACCACTTTGGGGAAAAAAGAAGGCCTAGTGCGAAGGACAACTTTGTCCAGATGAACAGCCAGGAAAGGAGGTTTGGACGAAAGGGCCTGAAGCTCACTCATCCTGCGAGCAGAGGTGATGGCAACCAAAAAGGCAGATTTGAGTGTCAAAAGTTTGAGAGGACAGTTATGTAGCGGCTCAATAGGAGTGCCCATCAGGTAGGTCAGAACCAGGTTCTAGTTTCACTGGGGCATTATGAAAGGAATAGGGGGAAACCATTGAGTAATGCCCTTAAGGAAGCGATATACAATAGGGTACTTGAAAAGAGAAGATTGATCTGGAAGGCGAAGAAAGGCCGAAATGGCCAAAAGATAGCCTTTGAGAGTGCCCAGAGCAGAGCCCTGCTGGGCCAAGGAAATTATGAAAGGGGGGCAGAAAGGGGATCCACAGCCTTTGCTGTGCACCATGCCACACATTTGTTCCGTCTACAGGCATATAACGTTTTGGTGGTGGGACGCCTGGCTGCCAAGATAACATTACAGACTTCGGGAGGAAGGTCTAAAGCTGTCAACTGTCGCCGCTCAATCTCCACGCAAGGGGGTGGAGGCTGGACAGTTTCGGGCGGAGGACTGTCCCCTGCTACTGCGACATAAGATCCTCCCAAAGGGGCAGTCTGATAGGAGGATGGATGGTCATGTACAAGAGCTCGATATACCAGACTCTTCGTGCCCAGTCCAGAGCCACAAGAATGACTTGGGCCCGGTAGCGCTTGATCCACTTCAGCACTCTGGGTAGAAGCGGTATAGGTGGAAAGGCGTATAGAAGACCGCAACTCCACTTGCACAGAAAAGCGTTGCCTAGCGAGTGTTGGCCCGGAAATTCCAACGCGCAGAACTGCTGACATTGCACGTTCTCTTCGGTGGCGAACAAATCTAACCAAGGCTCTCCCCACTGCTGAAAGAGACCTTGCATGACCTCCGAGTGAAGACGCCATTCGTGATCCATCATGCACCAGCTGCTGAGTTCGTCCGCCTTGGCGTTCAGCGAACCTGCCAGGTGTTTAACCACCAGGGACATGTCCTGATGCTCCAGCCATGTCCAAAGGCGAAGAGCCTCTTAACATAGAGTCCACGACCCCACCCCACCCTGTTTGTTGCAGTACCACATGGCGGTGGTGTTGTCCGTGAACACCAGCACTACTCTTCCTTTGACAGAAGGAAGGAATGCCTTCAGTGTAAGACAAATCCCCCCGAGCTCCAGAAGGTTAAAATGGAGCCCGGACTGCACCGGAGACCAGAGGCCTCTGATCTCCTCCTCCCCCAGGTGGCCACCCCACCCCAGAAGTGATGCATCTGTCACCACTGGGAACTCTGGTTGGGGAAGAGAGAGGAATCTGCCGTTGACTTAATCCTGGTTCGATAGCAACCACTGCAATTGGTGTGCAGTGCCCTCCAAGATCTGGACGCAATCTGAAAGATTTCCCTGATGCTGTGCCCACTGGAACTTCAGGTACCACTGCAGAGCCCGCATATGCCACCTGGCATAGTCCACCAGCAGGATGCAGGAGGCCATGAGGCCCAGTAGCCTCAGGGTCAGTTTGGCCGTACCCCAGGATAGATTCTGAAAGATCGGAATCATAGCCCGAATATCCCGGACTTGCTGCTCGGGAGGATAAGCCCGAAACTGCGCTGTGTCCAGAACCGCTCCGATGAAAAGGAGCTTCTGAGAGGGAATCAGGTGTGACTTCAGCACATTGATGGTGAACTACAGCGAATGCAGGAGGTCGCCCGTAGTCTGGAGGTGGGAGACGACAGCCTGGGGTGAGCCCGCCTTCAACAGCCAGTTGTCGAGATAGGGGAAGGCTGGAACCTCTAATCTGCGCAGGTGAGCTGCAACCACCACCATCACTTTTGTGAACACCCAAGGGGCGCTGGTAAAGCCAAAGGGGAGCACTGCAAACTGAAAGTGCTCATGGCCTGCCGTGAACCGTAGGTAACGCCTGTGGGCCGGCAGGACGGGGATCTGAAAATAAGCGTCCTGCAAGTCCAACGCCACAATCCAGTCTCCAGGGTCAAGGGCAGACAGGACCTGAACCAATGTCAACATTTTGAACTTCTACTTCCGGAGGAAGCGGTTGACGTTCCTGAGATCCAAGATAGGATGCAGGCCCTTGTTCTTCTTGGGCACCAGAAAGTAGTGGAAATAACGACCCGACTGACTTCTGGGGCAGGAACGCACTCGACGGCTTCCTTGGCCAAAAGAGCCGTGACTTCCTGGCAAAGAAGGGCCAAGTGATCCTTCGACATGCGATGGAATTGAGGTGGCAAGGATGGAGAGGTAGTCTCGAAGGGGAGGGAGTAGCCCCTTCGGAATATCCGCAAAACCCACCGGTCTGAAATGATGTTGAGCCAGTGGGGGAGGTGATGGCGGATCATGATGCCCACTGGCGAATGGTGGTCCTGAAAGGTCGGATTAGCAGGGCTTGGAGGCTGCTGCAGAGGGGGCGCTGGTGGACTGGCTCGCCCGCTGGCCCCCAGACCAACGACAAAGTCCCACGTCCCCGGCTACGCAGAGGCTGGACAGCTTGCGCAGGCCTGTGGCTCTGGACAGAATGTGGCAGGGCACCCCTTTCGTAGCCACGAACGGGGCGAAAAGCAGACGGTGCAGGGTGAGAGGTAGAAGCGAGGCCCAAGGACCTGGCCTTAGCCCTGGAGTCCTTAAAGCGCTCAAGCTCGTTGTCTGCTTTGTTGCCAAACAAGCGACTGCTATCAAAGGTCATGTCCAAAAGTGTAGCTTGGACATCACCCGAAAAGCCAGTGGACCTTAGCCAGGCGTAGCGTCTCAAGGCTACTGACATTGAAATCGTCCTGCCCAGCGAGTCGGAGGTTTCCAGTCTACATCGTATGGCGAACTTGGAAGCGTCTCTCCCTTCGGCAACTGCACGAGAGAGCATGGCCCGGGCCTCCTCCGGGCACTGTGGCAGCACCTGCGCGACCGTGTCCCACACAGAATGGGAGTAATGGCCCAAGAGACATGCGGTGTTCACCAACCGCAGTCCTAAGCTGGAGGAAGAAAACATTTTCTTCCCAAGATGATCCAGCTTCTTGGATTCCCTATTAGGGGTCCATCACCGACATCAGCTTGTGGCACGAGCCACAAGATTTGAAGCCAGTCCGCTGAGATGACATCCCTGTGCACCAGGAGTCGGACGACTCGAAAAGATGTCGACAAAAAGTCGGAAAAAAGAGAAGCCAAAAAGTGACTTGAAGTACCGCTCTCTCCGGTTCTGCGCTGGCTGGAGCGGAATAAGAAAGAACTGATGTCAGCGTGCAGGGGCGGCGTCTAAGTAGATACCGCAACGTCATTCTGACGATCACGACCGGCAATGACGAACGCGGAGTTGACCCATGCCACCTACTGATGCACAGGGATACAGCTGAATAAAAATTCTCTGCTCTAGTATGAGGCCTGGGGGTAATTCTAAGGTGAGGAATCCATAACTAACAGTCCCTTTCAGATAAGCACACACCTAATTTCCCTTATAGTCTGATAATGTCAACAATCTCTTTACATACTTTATAGACACCATTCACAAAAATAAAACCGATCCTTCTGTCACTGCCAGCCTATTCATATTACATGACCCTTCCACAACCTACACCATTATAGATATTAAGATTTTTTTTTTAAAACCTTCTCACATGCACACCATGGATGCAAAGTCATGCAAACATTTCTGAAATGTCTGACATTTCAAGAAGACAATAAATGTTAAGAGTTTCAATAACTGTTGATTTTTGAGTTCCTCGTCAGTTCAATTCTTTGAAATTTAAATATATTCTTTTGACATTACACTTCCACAACTCAGCTGATAGGCAATGAGAAACACTCTACACTCCAACATCAAGCCTGTGAGTGAAATACTTCCCCACATTATCAAACCTGAGAGAGTGTTCCATTAGTATACTTTCAAATACTCTGAGGGGTTATTTTCTGTATGCTATCAGACCAGCTTGGATTGCTTCTCTACAATACCATATTTGTGATAGCATACATTCACCGCACAATCTTTCTGAGAAGTAATCCCTTACGGAAGAGGATAGCTTAATTGTACCATTACACCTGTTAGTGGATATAGTCACATCAACATCATCATCTGAAAGGGTATTACTTCATGTTATCATAAACCCTGGATGAGAATACCTTTCCTAGACCATCAGATAATTTTCTTAAATCAACACCTTTGAAAGTGAAAGCTTTTGGTAAAAGATTAATTCAGCAACTTCTCAATGAAGAATTGGAAGACTGGTATTTCAAACCTCCACAGATGGGCTGCAACCATAACCTTCACTTATGTGAACACCCGAAGAACACTGGTCATACCAAAGGGTAGCACGGCGAACTGAAAGTTTTTCTGGCCCACCTGAAGCCGCAGGTAACATCTGTGGGGACTGCAGGATGGGTATGAGGATATAAGTATCGGGCAAGTCCAACACTACCATTCAGCCCCCCGGATCAAGTGCAGAGAGAACTTAGGCCAGGTTGAGCATCCTGAATTTGTCTTTCTTTAAAAAGAAGTTAAGGAGGTGAAGATCTAGAATGGGGCAGAAGGACTCCATTATTTTTTCAGTATCAAAAAGTAATGCGAGTAACAACCAGTCTTGGTTTCTGAAACCAGCATCCACTCTATTGGCCAAGAGAGCCATAACTTCTCCTCCGACTATAGACAAGCGGTCCTCCAGAAGATGTTGTGGTGTAGGCCATTCACGGCGAGGAAGCAAGGCCACGCCTACCTGAGGCCACGCCCACTCCCCTCAGTATAAATACGCGACTGGCAGCGTTAATCAAACAGAACCTTTGAAAACTCCTGAGGCGGAAGCCGGGAGACCGCCGAATATTTTAAAAACTGTCACTGTTGTGTATTTCTGTGTCACCACGCTAAAAATTGCTTTTTAAAAGCGCACTCACCCGGCAAGCAGTCAGAGCGGGCTAGAGTCACGCTTAAACAGCGACTCCTTCGCTGCAACGATCAAACCCAGGAAAGCACTTTCCCGCCGCCATTCACGGCGAGGAAGCAAGGCCACGCCTACCTGAGGCCACGCCCACCCGCCCCTCCTCAGCCCCATAAAAATGTGTAATCACCGGACGCGCAGCGGACGGGCGCAGCGGGCGCGCCGTCAGCGCGCCGAAGGCGCGCCAAAGGCAAGCCCGTCTGGGCCCGTCCGGACCCGGACGGCCCTTGGCCCCGTTACTCTGCCAGGTGACCCTCAGGATCGAGTGATGTATACAGCAGATACATTATGCGCCCTACGTCCTAAAACCATCCTGGCCTGCTACCACACGTTCAGTGCAGAGAAGGCCTTCTCGACTTGCCCACACTGCAATCCGATTCCCCCCCCTAAATCTACCATACCTGCTCTGAAATCAGGACTCCTCAACTGCCGTTCCCTCCCTAAACATGCCACCGAAGTAAATCTCTTAATTCAGAATCAGGATCTTGACCTGTTGTTCTTAACGGAAACATGGCTATCTGACTACACCGACCCGGACGTCGTCACAGCACTCCCTACAGGTTATCTCTGTCAAGCTTTAAATAGACCTAAAGGGAGAGGAGGTGGGGTAGCCATAATTCACAGGGAACAATTCATCTGTAGGATGACTAACGCTGATATCGAGGACTGTGAGTGCGGCCAGTTCTCCATCCAAATCTCTCCAGCCCTCACCCTGGCAGGGCTTCTGACTTATCGTCCCCCTGGGGCGCCAGGCAATTTTATCAATTCCATATTTGAATCTATTTCCCAACTAGCTTCTTCCACCTCCAACTTCCTTATATTAGGTGATCTGAATCTCCACTTCCTAGACCCGATGGATCGAGTAGCCTCGGACATTAGACACGACCTTACATCTCTAAAGGTACGTCTAGTGAACAACGAGCCCACCCATGAGAAGGGCCACCTATTGGATCCTATCTTCACCAATATAGCAACGGTGACCACCAACTCACCTGTGACCCTTCCATGGACAGACCATTTCCTGGTCCCTTTTTCCTGGGAAACTCCCATACCTATTCACCTAACCCCTAAAACCCAGGTTACCGACCGCCAATGGCACAAACTGTCACCTGAGAAATGGGCCCTTTCTCTTGCAGATTCCATTCCCGAGCTCTCCTCTGACTCTAATACGGCCGACAAACAATTCAGTGATTGGATCACGTCGTCTCTTGACACTATACTTCCAAAAATCACCACCTTTAAACAGCCTAAAAGGATATCCCCCGCTTCATGGTACACTCCAGAGCTTAAAGCCCTACGCCAAGAGTGTAAAAAAACCGAACGCTCATGGAGACGCGATAAATCAGGAACCAATAAAAACATCTACTCTATTTCTCTTCTAACTTATAAAACCGCTATTCGCAAAACCAAAAGCGTGTTTTTTCAGGAGAGAATAGAGAAAGCGGGATGCTCCGGGAAGGAAGCATACGCTATCCTTAAAGAGCTCTCAAAACCTCCAGAACAAGGACGGGGACCTCCTTCCGACCCCAAAGCCGACCAGGAGAAATGCCAACAAATGGCTAACTTCTTCCAGGACAAAATCCGACTAATCCTGGACTCAATTCCTCCCTCGAGCCCGAGGGGAGAAATTGCTCTCCCATGTTCGACATCTTCTACTGGTCTGTCCACGTGGGGCCAGGTCACAATAGACGAAGTACGGACGACGTTCAACTTCATGAAGAGCGGTTCCCCCAGAGATCCTGCTCCTCTTCGGATCCTTAAGGAGGTAGCCCCTTCTATCATTCCCTCCCTCACTCATCTGATTAATACCTCACTCCAACAGGGAGTTGTACCCCCGAGCTGGAAGAAGGCTGTGGTAAAAGCCTTACTGAAGAAACCTGCTCTTGACCCTGAGAACCTGGCGAACTACAGGCCCATTTCCTTACTCCCAGGAGTTAGTAAGATCGCGGAAAAACTTGTCAACAGGAAACTCTCGCAGTTCCTAGAGGCCAATAACAAACTGAAAAACTCCCAGACGGGCTTCCGACCAGGACAGGGCACGGACATCGCCCTCCTGGCGGCGGTAGAGGAAGCCAGAACGCTATTGGACGGGGGAGGATCAGTGGCAGTGATCCTCCTCGACCTTAGCGCAGCGTTCGATACCGTTGACCACCAACTCCTCATCGAAAGACTGGCAAGAGTTGGAGTGGAAGGTACAGCCTTATCCTGGCTTTCATCCTTCTTGACACAACGATCTTATCAGATCTGGGAGAAGAACGCCCGCTCCTCCGAAATGCCCCTCCAATGTGGTGTGCCTCAGGGCTCCTCCCTGAGCCCCACATTATTTAATATCTATATGTCCACAATGGAGGAGGTTATCACCCCTTTCGGAGTGAGTGTCGTCAGCTATGCTGACGACACACAATTAGTGGTGTCTCTGTCCCACCCCAAACAACAGAAAGCTGATCTCTTCAACTGCCTCACGCAGGTCCATCACTGGATGAATAGATCAGCCCTAAAGCTAAACGGGACAAAAACTGAGGTCCTTTTACTTGGCCCAAAAGGAACCTCACTCCCCCTGGACATGTGGCCAACCTGTCTAGGTCCTCCCCCAGACCCAAAGACTGAGGTGAAAAGTCTGGGTGTATGGATAGATTCTGAACTCTCATTCGCCCCGCAAGCAAAGAAGGTCGTAGGGACCTGCTTTGGTCTGCTAAAGTCCTTGAGGAAAGTCCTGCCCCTTCTTCCTCCTAAATCGCAAAAATTACTAGTCCAAGGTCTTATAATATCAAGACTAGACTATAGTAACGCGATTTATTTGGGCGCACCGGAAGCGACTCTGAATAAACTGCAGAGAATTCAGAACACGGCTGCCCGGATTATCACCAACACCCCGGCCAGATCATCGGCCAAACCCGCTCTCAAACTCCTTCATTGGCTCCCCATAAGGGAGAGAATCAAATTTAAAGCCTTGTGTCTTGTGCACAAAACTTTGCACAACCAAGGCCCCCCAGTCCTCTGCAATTTTATCACCCCTTACATAGCCACTAGATCCCTCCGTTCCAACGCAGAAAATCTCATCAACACCCCAAGATTTAGGAAAGTCCGTTCAGGAGGAAGACGTTTCTCGGTACAAGCGGCCCGTCTCTGGAACTCTCTTCCTCGTGACCTACGCCTTGAACCTCAATATCTGCGTTTCAGGAAGTTGTTAAAGACACATCTGTTTCCCTAGTTCCTATGCCCTCCCCGTGAACTCAGCCTCGGTCCTCAGATTTTACTGTTTTAGGGTTCTCTAGCGCTGGGATACCTCCGGGTGACTATGCGCTTTATAAAAATAAATAATAATAATAATAATAATAATAGGTTCATGTCTGGACGATTGATAAGAAAGGATAGGGAGTAACCTTGTTCCATGATCTTGAGCCCCCATTGATCCGATTTCATGCTCCACCAACCAGAGAGGTAAAAGGCAATCCAGCGTCAAACTGGGCGATCGTGTGATGTTAAGGTGAAATTAAAGGGATTTTGATGTGGCTGCGAAAGTGAGGGCTGGGGTCTGGCCAGAACGCTGCTCTTGAGGACCTGACCTCTTGAGGACCTGCTCCCCGACCATGGCTTTTAAAAGACTGGGTGGTCTGCTGGAATTGAGACGAATACTGCCGCTATCTCTGAAGATGGCCTGCTCCACAGCAGTTAAAGCGCCTTGCTGCTAGGGAAGCTGACAAACTCACAGAGCCAAACCCAGAAAGAGGGCGGGGCCTTCCTCTCTTTTAATCTTTTTATTTTTCGTGAATAGCTTAGAGCAATCAAAGGATAAATCTATCAGTCACTGTAGCACATCTGTGGAAAAGGTTGTGGAGTGATCCAACTGCCCTTCCTATATAGTCAGTTGGGTCCAGGCCCAATTTAATGGCACATGTAGCCACATCCTGACCATCAGCAACTAACTGTTGTAAGATCAGGCAAGACTCATCCGGGACATCAGGTAACACATCAGCCACCTTATCCCACAATGCATGGGAGTATCTTCCTAAAAGGTATGATTTATTTACAGACAAACATTAGAGGCAATCAGCATATGGATCCATAACAGACATTTGTCGAGTACAGGTCACACAGGGTTTAAATTCTACTGGTTCAGGTAACACTTCTGCACACTTTGAGGGACATTTTTAAGAAAATCGCAAATCTGTCAATTGACCGGATCCGCATTGGTTGGCACAGAAAGAGAAGAACTGGTGCAAGTGCGAGCAGGTGACGTACACACACTGGTCCTAATGTCACATCCACACAAGACGGAGGAGCACAATGTAGCAGAATGTCACACAGCAGCACCTGTCGAGACCGGTGGGAATTGATATGCAAAAGTTTTCTGATCCTGGGGATATTCAAAAGGTGAGGAATCTGATGATAGAAGTGTCTATAACAAAGGTGGATTTACACAAAGAGCTTGAGGTTCGATCACATGCCTAGCAGATGTTATGGTGATGAGAAAAACTGTCTTCAAGGTTAGAAATCTCAAGAAAAAACTGTGCAATGGCTCAAAAGGGGTGCACATCAAGAGCGTAAGGACTGAGGTCAGTTAAGGGCTTTGGTGGAAACAAATGTTGCAAAAACTGCATCACAACTGGTGATTTAAATATTGAAGCCTGATCCAGTAACCACAGGAAGGTTGTATGAGAACAATGTAGCCCTTAATAGTGCCCAAAGCAAGTCCTTGCTGGCCTGTGGAAAAAACAAATTGCAAAACGTCAGCCAACTTTGCTTGTGAAGGGTCAACTTTTTGGGTAATGCACCGACCACACATTTGTCCCAACAGTTGGCGTACACTGATTTAGCGGTGGGGGATGCCTGACAGACAGGATGACATGAACAAATTCAGAGTGCAGGTCAAAGGAGGTCAACTGTCACCACTCAATCAAAGCATGGAGATGCAAAGTGTGCAGGCCAGGGTGCAGCAACTTGACCTGCTGCAGCAACAGAAGATCCTACCCTCTTGAAGCAGCAGCTTGATTGGAGGGCAGATGCTTATTCCAGGAGTTCCACGTATCAAGCTCTCCTGGACCGAATCTCTGAGGCTTTCTGTGGGGTCTTGGACTCCTTAGGTTTTGTTCTAGGAGTTTGTGGCTGTGTGGCTTTTTTCAGCTCCGACGATTTTTTGGGGTGCGAAGCCGTTTTCGTTTTTTTGGTTCCGAGTGTTTGTCCTTGGTATGTTTCAACGCAGAGGGTTTTGGTGTTGAGGCTGTCTTTGGTGTCGACGAAGGGCATGGCACATCTTTGGTCTCATGCTCCGGTGCCCAAGGTGACTTTTCAGCACCGGAATGGGGTTGGCTCGAGCCCGAGCCGGAAGGCTTATCTTTAGGTTTCATACCCGGACCCGAGGGCGGGGCGTCTGAGACATGTTGCCGGTGTCGACCCGAGGGCGAGGGTGTTACCGGAGCCTTAGGTTTGGTTTTTGGGAGAGGGGTTTCGGTACTCACGGACCACTGAAAGGGGGTGACTGCCTCCTCTTCGACAGCGAAGTCGTCGGCCTCAGAGACGTCTTCATCACCATGTTGCTCCGGCTGGACATTGGGATCTGCTCTGAAGAGGTCTCGAATCGAGCTGTTTCCGCGAGACATTTCGTGATGTCGAGCCCGACGATCAAGGATGGTTTTCTTCGACTTCAACGACGCACAGGCCTTGCAGTTTTTGTCTTCGTGCTCCGGGGAGAGGCAGAGATTACAAACCTCGTGCAAGTCCGCGTGTGGAAACTTAGCACCACACCCGGGGCATTTTTTGAAAGGAGTCTTTTCCATTGACTGCAGGTGTGGTCGGTGCGGATAAGCCCAACGGCACGCATCAAAGATCGAGGAGTTTGGTTTAAAGATGCGCGTCGAAAGGGAAACAAGATCGAGACAATACCATCGAGTGGAGAGGAATTGCACGTCGAAGGAGGATACGAAACCGACACTAACCCTGAGCGCAGCAAATCACATCCGAACCCGATGGCGGAAAAAACAATCTGGAGATGGAGTCGATGCCCATGCGCACTATCGTCCTAAGGAGGAATCACCTACCTCGTGACTACAAAGACTTCTTCCAAGACAAAAACAAAGTGCAAACATCCGAGCCCAACACCAGATGGAGATATATGCACAAGTATACGATCTACAGCTCATATGCCTCGAACATACTTTTTTAAGACTACTCAGAATTGGGAAGATGCTTTTTGGACCCCATAGCAAAGGATCCCTAACACAGGAGATTTGCATATTTATTACCTGTGCTATTCTGTGGTGTTGCAGTTTGATGACACGCGAAACAGCCATCTGCATGCTCCCAAACACAGCCACTACTTCCAAGATCTTATCATCAAATGAGGGTGCTGTGAATGTCTGGAAGGAGAGGAAAGATTCAACTATTTTACAGAGAAGAGGTAGAAAGAACAAGTTACTCACTGGAAATCATACCTTTCCATTCTGGGTACATTCTTAGTATTCATAAACACTAGAATTCCTCAGCATATGTACGGAATATTTCAATACATTTCGATAGAGAACATTTCTAGTTTTGAAAATTATCTTATAAAGAAAACAAATCTATGTGAAGCAAAATGTTCACTTCGGAACTGCAATATAAAGCACACCACTATACAATTCTGAATTACATTTCCCTTCTAAAAGAAAATACAACACATTAAATGATGCATTTAGTGAACCCTTTAAACAAGAAACAAAGGTGATGATACCTTTCCATCTGTGCTAATCCATCACCATGCCTCCTTTTTACTGGCCACAGCCGACTAAGGAGGAGAGGTTTCATAGCCTGGATCCCAGGAGGGCAGTCAGATTTTATATAAACTGTACAAAGAACATGAGAACTGACGATCAGCTCTATGTAGGGTACACAATCAGTGGGAAGGGCATAGCAGTACAGAAGAGAACCCTGTCTAGGTGGATTATCTTATGTATCAAAATGTTCTATGGCCTTGCACATAAGGAGCCAATGCAGGGCATTCAAGCCCAATCCACCAGGGCGAAATCCTTGACATCAGCTTTGACAAGGGGAGTCCCCCTGGCTAAAACCTGCAAGCCAGTGACACAGACAACACTTTTTACCTGAGCTAAGCATTGCTGTATGGATTCAAATGTGAGAAGGCAAGAACATTTTGCTCACTCTGTCCTCTAAGATATCCTTAACTGTCCATCCTTTCAAACCTACCACCAACATGGGTAATCCTTGGGAATCCATTCAGAAGGTGAGGAATCTACAGGCAGAAGTATCCATAAAAAAACCATTTACTTGTGATAACAATCCTTCTGGAGGATACTCTATGTACCTGCAGATTTCTCATTGATCGCATCCTCCTCCCAGTCTTGAAGAATTGTCAAGATTTAATGGTTATTAAAAAGGTACAAAGTTAATATGTAGCAATGCATCTACTCAGGATTGATGTCACGTATAATGCTCACCTCGTAGGCATGGAAAAAAGGATTGAAAATGAATGTCAGGGAGCTGGAGGGGAAGGGGGCACTTTATGGCTCCAGTGAAGCCAATTTAGTATTGTTTCAGGAGCCGACACAGAGCCAGCGTCCCCTATAGTCTAGAAGTACTACTGTAAACGTTTCTGCTTTCAGTCTGGCATCTGGACTATTCAGACAATGTAGTTTCTGCCGATAGAAGTACCCATCAGAAATGATATCATTATTATGAGATGATTTTCAGGAAGATGGAGGCATGAGTCAGGGCTCGACAAATCCACTCGACCGCTCGCATTAGCGAGGTAAATTTTATGAGGTCGAGCTATTTTTAGGTCCTACTCGCCCTTTCTGGCGAGTAGGAAAACATACTAACTTTTGTCCTCCGTCTTTGAAAACGGAGCAAATGTGACAAGATAACAAGATTTAAAGGCCTTTTTATTGCTCACAAAGCAAATGAGCAATAAAAATGCCTTTAAATCTTGTTATCTTGTCACTTTTGCTCCGCTTTCAGAGACGGAGGTCAAGTAGGTCACTGTTAGGGCGAGGAGATTTTTGGAGGTACTAGACCTGCAGGACTAGTACAATTTTTCAGATATTTCGAGCCCTGCATGAGTGCTTGTAACAGTGTGAGGTGTGCACATGGTAATGTTGCCAGGGGTGGACGAATCACACTTTCTATTATTCAGCTCACTATATAAAGTCCTAGGAGGAAACGGCTTTGGTAACTAATGAAAAGCAAGCATTGGCATAGCCAATAGGTCTCGCCTTTGGGACCTTATAAGTGTTTAGCCATGCAACAGTTAATGTTGTTGCACCAAGGATATTGTGCTGGATAACTAAACACTTACAAGGTCCCAAAGGCGAGACCTATTGGCTATGCCAATACTTATTACAATTAGTGAGCAAAAAAGGCCCTTTTCATTGGCTCGGGATATTTTGCCTTCTCAACAATTGTTTGGTGAACAGGTTCAACATTTGGCGGATTTTGTCCCCACCACCCCGGGCAGGCTTTCCAGGAACTATTACCTCCATCGCTCAGGACCAACGGCGTTTGAGTTTTTGCAGGAAAACAATCCTACTTACAAATCAGAGCAGACTTTATGAACATAAAAGAGACACTGAGATAGCATTGTAAAGAGACTTTAAACAAAGGACCAGTGAAATGATTTTGATAGTGGAAACATGGGATTTGCCAGTATATTAGGGCCTCCAGGCCCATCGAGGCTATCGCCTGTCTACTCTTCACACTTTGCTCATGGTCCCCAGCTTTGTTCTTGGTGTACCCGTGATAAACTGCAGGTTTCACACAGCTTAGAGATCTGTTTCCTTTGAGGATTTGCTTAAAGACAAGAGGGCCTTTATTACATCAAATTTACCTACCACTGGTGGTAAATTGTAGATCTACCAAGATTACAGTTTGGTTGACAGTAATGCTCGCCAATATTTGGTATGTGGATTACCACGAGTAGTATGGCATTGTTGCTGTAGGTAAACTCCTCTGTTAAAGATGACTTGGGCATTTGGCAGCTTCAATACTACTCAAGGTAAAATATACCCAACAAAATACACGTTAAATAGAATGGTAGCTTGTTATTGAAGCAAATAAAAATTCTAAACAAATATTTAAAAATTCTAAAAAAAGATATACAACATGGCAAAATAAAGAAATCAATTGTCCTCCTACACGAACCATGTAGCAGGATGTTCTTTGTTGCACGACAAAGGGTTGGTCAGGAACTTGTGCTTCGTATTCCAAGTCCACGAGGCAAGAATGGTGCTACAGGTAAAGCTATTAGTGGAGCCACAAGAAGCCACAAGAGGTCACGAAAGATTGCAACAAATGACTTGCACCATGGCCTTTGCTGCAATGGAAGTGGGAGCACCCAAATGGCAAAATGTCATTTGCCTGCAGCTCCCTAATCCATGCAAAAGTCCTGACAAAATGCTTTCACACCCTCAGATGGGCAGGTGAACATAAACTATTTTACAACACTACTAATTCGACTAGTGAGGTAATGTAATGAGTTTGAGCACTTGCTGCTGGGATTGTCCCACAGCCTTCAGGGCACAGGGCTGAATATTTTGTATTTAATTCAGACTTTCATGCTTTTAAAAATCAACAAAACGAGCACACTCGACTTCTGAAATAGTCACATCCTCCACTGGAGCATCACGAGTGTGTAGGCAATTACTCGTCAAACATGTTTATTTTAATATAACCATGGTAATGTACCACACTTTTTTGAGGCACTAATAACAGCTATCTTGAAATCAAAAACGTAGGCCATTGTTTATAATGGAATTCTATATCTTGAGCAAAACCCTAATGTGGTGATTAGATCAGTGTCGTCAGGCTGCACTGTATTACTGCACCTTTATCACATTTTTTCTATCACTCTAAATGAGGCTCTTTCTTCCTACCATGAAAAATTTTGAAAATAAATCATCTCCCAACAAAAATAAGCAATGTTTGTGGTAATTAATAGAATAGATTTGTGAAAAGTTCATGTAGTTCCACTTTGTGCAATTACGTGAAATTTCAGAAAAATGTAGCAAAATTATGCAAACTTCGAATCTGGCATTTAACGCATAAAAGCACAACAAACACAAATGACGCAAATTACAGCGGCTCACGTTCTATATGTTCGCGTTGGTTCTGTGGTCTCATGATAGGATTTTTAACCAGACAGACTTAACATTACACGATGTGGTATAATATCAGGAATTTTGCGTTAAACAGGAGAAATTGAACGTTATTTTTCTTCTGTCAAACTAAGTCAAACGAAAGTAATGTGAAGGTTCTGACTAGAAAATGTTAAGCATCCAACCGCATTCGCGCGGGAAAAGGAAAGTGATCGCGCGAAAAACATAAAAGCAGGTGCGCGCGCCGGCAAACACGCGAGTGGTGCGCGGGCAGCACTGCCAAAAGCGAAAGCAATCAAGAGGGAGTCGTGTGCGCGCGCAAACGCAAAAAAAAAAAAAAAAGCATTGGCATAGCCAATAGGTCTCGCCTTTGGGACCGCATAAGTGTATAGCCGTGCAGCACATCATAGAGAAAACTTTGACAGGCGTACCCGCTCTGAAACCTTAACAGAAGTCTGTCTCAAAGGTACTCCGAGATGGAGGGCCGGAAGACAACGCACAGAGACTAATTTGGGGCCATTTCACAAACAGGAGCGCAGAGGCAGAAGTGAATGGTGGCCAGGCTCCCTGATTTGCAGGGTCAATCCCGATTCCGGCACAAAGAAGAGTGGTGGGCTGGGCACATCTTCTCTCGACGCTGGAGCCTGCTCTGGGTGAACCGTGACTCAGCCGGCCTGCTCGTGCTCTTGTTTACAGGCTCAGGTAGCAATGCAAGAGTGAAACAAGCCTGGCAGTTGTAACTACAAAGATTAAAGAGGTGGCCTGATGGGGACTCGGGGGCGGTTAGTATAGGCAGAAACAATGCATAGTAAAATGGTGGATAAGGGAGAATATTAAAAGGTACAGTGGTGGTCCGGAAAAGCACGGAGACGAGCTGGGGATCCCAAGGAAAGAAATCGGTGCTGGGGGTGGTTTCGGGGCCCTTTTCAGAGAATGTGGATGTGAAACCACAGCTTTTCCTGCTGAGCGTGGTGGCTGAATGAATGAGAATCGGGCACAAAAGACCCAGAAAGATCGAAGCCCTGCCTAGACCGGAAGTAAGACTGAGAAAGTCCCGGCACTGAAAGCGTTGAGGAACGGGGGAGTAAGTAGACACATCGCCGGATTGGGACCGAGTGAGGCATCGATGATGGAGGCCGGGGGGAGCCCGAGCCCGCAGTCTCCCAGCCCCGTAACTCAGCCGGCTACCACGGATGCGGCCTCCGGGCCCCCTTCTTCCACTCCTTTTCAGGGAGTCCCCAGCACCAGATCTCCCGGTTCGGGTTCCGTCTTCCAATGCTGGCAGTAGTACCACGGCGCCTTCACCTTCTGGGAGGAGAAAGGCAAAAACATCACGGTGTAGTGCGGACTATGCCAACCCAAGGTCAAGCTTCTGTCAACGGCTCGCACCTCCACCTGCAACCTCAAGAAGCACCTGCAGGTGAGTTAGTGAAGGGGGTGATGGGACGAGAAAGGCATTCCACTACCCACCTCAAGAGGGAGCTGCTATTCAGCTGGGCTGACCCACTATGCGAGGACGGGAATTGGGCCTACCACGGGCGAGCAAGATGGTGTAGCGTTACTTAACCGCAAGAAGCGTTTAGAGTAAAATAGTAAGCAAAAACAGGGAAAGGGGGTGGGAGTTAAAGAATAAAATGCTCTGCTTTCAGTAGAAGAGGGTGTCAGGATCTGCTAAACAATTAAGACAGGCAGTAACAACCGACGAGGAAAGGGGAGGACCGCTGAAGGAAACGGAAATAAGCCGCGGGGCGGCAAAATTGAAAGCGAGGAATGCAGATAAAATGCTCTGCTTTCAGTAGAAGAGGGTGTCGGATCAGCTAAAGGATTAAGACAGGCAGTAACAACAGACGAGGAAAGGGGAGCGGCGGAAAAAGTGAAAGTTAGGAATGCAGTGTGACGGCAGCAAAAGTAAAAAATTTTTTTTAAAAAGCATTGTCCGCGCGAGCGGCCGCGAGACGCAACTGGTTTGAAATAGCAGCAGGGAAGGGGGCGGAGAGGAGGCTATGAGGGAGAGCTACGTAAAGCCATATGGCTGCTTTGCGCGCGTGCACGCCTCGTGCACTGTAGCTCTATGCCAGCGGTAGCACTTTGAAAAGTCCCTTACAAAATGTCTCTCCGAGCCAGCGCATGCGCTGGGCTCAGCGAGACCTAAAAACACACGAGTAGTGCACGCGAAAGGAGAGGCCTGTGCACGTTCACGCTCACATGCACGCAGGCTTTAGGCCACTCTGGTAGCACTTTGAATACCCGCTTACTAAAGGTCTCGCCTGAGCTAGCGCTCAGGCGAGACCTAATAAGGTCATTCTGAGGTATTAGGTTCTTCTATTCTCATGCACAGAAGAACTCAGCAGGGTTTCTGTCTTTGCTTTTTGTTTTTACTCATGTTTGAATTCTTGCATTCATTTTGGTCTTTACTTGAATTCAGCTGCGTTTTTTTTATTGGGGCGCAGGGGCATCGCCCCCCAGTTTGTTTGTCCCATATAAATGTTTTACAGACTTTACTATTTTTCATTTTATTTTAGCCACAGTGCCAGGAATGTTAGCCTTAGAGAAGAGTGAAGGGTGGGAAGGTGCTCCTGGGAGCTTGCTTAAGTGTGACTGACAGGGCAGGTGCCGGCCAGGCCTCCTTGGGGTGAAGTGTGCATGCCGGTTTGGACGGGTGCCTTGCTCTGCCCAGCCCGATATTTGCACTTTAACCCTTGCCTACCTGCGCAATTTATGAGGATGGGGAATTGCTGCCACAGCCCCCAAGTCTCCTAAGCAGATCCTAACCGAGCCAATCATTGCGCTGCTCTCATGCGGTTTAGTAACATAAACAGCAAGGGAGCAGAGCGAGAATTGGTCCAGGGGTGCCAAGCTGGTGGTCACAAGCTGGATGCATGCGTGCCTGGAAGTATAACGTAACAACGAGTGTTCTTCTCTGAGACGGACTGGGACCATACGGTAAGTCACTTATTGTAGAAGGTGAAGTGTGCTTCATTAAATAACATTGCCAAATTGCAAAAAAGATGTTTTGGCTTGCAGCGTCAGAAAGAGGAGTGGTATGTATGGGTTCGGTAAAAGACCCTGTACCTAGAAGGTTCTGAGCACAATACCTTGGCTTCAGCCCACTCTAGTACAGCACCCCTGTCCCTGGTACTGGTTGGACTCAGACTTGGCACTATGCCTGCCACCCCAGCCCTCGGTGTCGACTTGGAGACACACCAGGCTCCTAGCAGAATGTACAAATCACAGGGCACCCCCTTTGCCCGTGCCAGCCTCTGTGTTTAGTGGCATTGATCTCTTTCCCGGGACCTTAACAACTGGTTTTACAGCTACCCCATCAATGATGTAAACAGCATCTGCATAAGGGTGCAGAGCGCAGTCCATGAGCTGGACGAGTTGTTAATTGATCCAGATCTTTATTTTTGATTTGTAACTGGGGAAAGGGCAATTTTCACCAGACCATATAGCTACACTGATTTACAATTGATTTTAAACTACAGGAATCAGGGCATGACTAATGTGAAATGTACTAATGCCAAATACTGACCTAGACGAATAAATGAGGACGTCAGACCTATGGATCCAATGACCTACAGGTTTCTGAACCGGTGCATCGCCCGCTGAGCTGCCCCTGCACTCGGTATGCCACGACCAGAGACAGTGCATGCACATACCCAGGTTCGGCACTTTATAAGCTGCCTTTCGCCTCTGTGAGGCATACAGATCAATTTAAGCTGCAGCAGTAGGTGTGCGCTTGCGCATGCATAACTACACATGTTCCACATGTATATGTGCCTTTATGTAATTATATTCTATGTGTGTTTATTCATAAAGATCAGCATATATTGGTGAACAAATGATTCATACCTATGTGCGTATTTATATACAGCGCTATGAAGCAACACAGCGCTATAAAAATCTGGATATGCTTACTTGACATAATATAATATACTTAATTATGCAGAATGCACAAACATGCACATGCACAATGCTGAAGGGTATAATGAGAGCAAAGTGCCTTAAGTACTAATATTTTACAGGTATTAATTCCCAGAGCTCTCTCTCCCTATAGATCTGCGGACACCTCACCTTCCCACATAAGGAAAGCAAAACATATAATTGCACAAAAAGCAAAACAAACAGCTATCTTTCAAGCTGCAAATGTGTATCTGTCGCACAAAATACGTGCATGCGTTTTAAAACTGTTGCAAGACTTCGCAGCGCTAAATCGAGCATCCATGGCACTACATTTCATTGCAGGCACAGGGCTTTAGAAGCAGCCTGCTCCTTGCCCTGCCTGCAGGGCTCTTCATAAGGTGGATGGACTGCCAGGGGAATATTTCCTGTAAAAGAAGCGAGTGTGAGTTTTAAATCGTTTAATGATGGGTCAAGGAGAGAAAAGGCAGTAAAATCTGACCTGCCTCCCCAAGAGAAGAGAGGAGGGGGGCTTGCAGGTGAAGGATTTATGGCCGGTGTTAAGTAGGACACTGGGGTATTTATTCAACAGCTAAACTGGTGTCAGGAGCTCAAGGGGAAAGCGCTGGTACCAATGAAATGTATATTGATAGGACCATGATCAAAGCATTGGGCTTATGGGATCTAGAAACTTTTCGGCTGTACCTCTGTGTACCGACAGGTGACGCTGTGCGGCTCTACACTGATGCCGATCCGCTCTGGAAATTACATGAAGGGCGTACATAGGTGCCACTCCCGCTCAATGACTTCAGTAACTTTTGAGGCTGTCCACGCCCCTAGACGCAGAGCCCGTAAATCAAATCGCTTGTGACCAATGTGCAGATTCTTAGACTTGGGATCTTATTAATGGCTAAAGCCCAACCACAGAACGGGTAGGATGGTAAGGTTGGTGACATATCTGTGTCTAGATAGAGTCTCTAACATAAAGAAAATTACCAATATAAGAGAAATCTATCAGCAGATTCCTCACTTTTTGAATAAATACCAAAGCAGTACCTAGGAGGCAGGTCTGTGAATGGACTCAAACCAGCAAGTCCTGCAGGAATAAGGGGGCAAAATGCTCCTCTCAGTGAACTTGACTGTGAAGACAACAGTGCTTCCTGAATGTATGGAAGAATTACCATGAAGCAGCCTCACAAATGTCAGGGACAGGGAATGCATGTGCTAACAAATTGGTGGCAGCTTTGGTCCTGGGAAAATGAACACACAATCCTTCTGAAAGGCTGCTTTTTGGCCAGTGTGTAACATATCTTAATGCAAGATCCCGCAGTAGATGGTAGTCTTCTTGCCTTTTATTGCTCCAGAGAACCCCACAAAGAGCTGATCGTCCACCTGCTGTTCTTTCGTACAATCAACATAAAAGGTTAGAGCTCTGTTGGGGGTCCAAACAGTGGAGTCTCTCCTCCTCCTTAGAGGGGTGAGAGGGAGCACAGAACACCAGCAGGGTGATGTTTTGACCGATGTGAAGTGGCATCACAACTTTAGGCAAGAAAGATGCCTGTGTCTGCATAACCAGCTTGTCTGGGAAGGTGGTGTACAGTTGGTTGACACAGAGAGCCTGAACCTCACTCACGCCGCACCAATGTTATGGCATCGAGGAACATTGTCTTGAGGGTGAAAAGCCACAAGGGGCAGCTGTGAAGCGGCTCAAAGGGAGTTTACATCAGAAATATGAGGGCCAAGCTAGGGTCCGTCCCACTGTGGCATAACCAAGGGAAGGGAGGGAACAAAAGTATTAACTACTAATAAAGGAGATTGTCCTGGAATTACACAGAGGTTGTTTTATGTTTAGAATATCTGGACCCCTATATTGACCAGATCTTATTCTGAGCTCCCTTTTACCCTTTTGGGTTAAGGTGGAGACCACTGGGTTGGCACAGTCCTAACTCAATGGGGCGAACTCGCCGATGAAGACGTATGACACGATTAAATGGGTGAGGCCTTTCCGTCCAGAAACACGCATGTGTTTAGGAAGACTGGTATATCTGGCCCTCATACCCAGGAATAGGGGGATTCCCCTGGGAGTAAATGTGATTCTCTTCGAACTGCCCTACCTTTTTTGTGAAGTGAGTATACTGAGTGGGGGCTGTAGAGCAGGGATCTGGTCCTCTACCTCTCTTCTGTGTGGTTATTACATTTGTTTCCTCCCTTCCCTTTGTTATGCTTTTTGTGAAGTGAGGAAACAAATGCAAACCTTTCAAAAACCTCACAACAATTGGAGACTTAAACAATGAGGGCTGATCCAACTATTGTCGGGCTAGGGACAAAACAAACAACTAAACCTCAGATAAATTTGCTTGGCGAGGCTCCATCTGCTGAGTACAAGGCCAAGCCACAAATTTCCCCCAAAGACAAGCATATACAGTTTTTGTCGAAGGACGTCTGGCTGCCAAAATGACATCAATCATCTCTGGAGAAAGGCACAAGGTGTTTAGCTGTCGCCGCTCAATCTCCAAACATGAAGATGACGATTGTGAGGACCCGGGTGCAGAACTCTGCCTGCTGCTGCGACATCAGATACTCCTGGAGAGACAGTCTGCTCGGAGGAAAGATGCTCATTCCCAGACGTTCTGGATAGATATCCTCTATGCCCCTTTGGAGCCAATAGGATGACTTGATTCCAGTCAGTCCTGATCTCCTTGGGAACTCTGGACAGTGGTGGTATCGTCAGGAAAGGCATACAAGAGTCCTGAGCCCCACTCGAGACGAAAGATTCACCCAGTGAGAGCAGTGTTGAAAACTTCAGCACGCAGGAGTGCTGACATTGTGCATTCTCTGCGGTGGCGAACAGATCTAACCAGGGCTCTCCCCAATCTCGGAAGAGACCTTGCACCACCTCCGGAAGAAGATACGAACCGTGATCCGCTAGGCATTGATGGATGAGATTGTCTGCTCTGGTGTTCAGAGAGCCCGCCAGGTGTTGGAACCACCAGAGAAATGCTCTGACATTCCAGCCATGTCCAGAGGCGCAAGGCTCCCTCCAAAGGGTTCACGACCCAAACCTGCCCTGTTGTTGCAGTACCACATGATTTGTGGTGGTGTCTGTGAATGCTTGAACTAGCCTTCCCTTGATCAGAGGAAAAAAGGCTTTCAATGCAAGTCGGATCGCTCTCAGTTCCAACATGTGGAGCTAAGACTCTGCCAGAGACCAGAGTCCTCTGATCTCCACCTCTCCCAAGTGGCCGCACAGTCCAGGAGTGACGTATCTGTCACCACTATGAGCTCTAAGTGGAGAAGAGAAAGAGGCTCGTTGACCTAATTGCGGTTCAGAAGCCATCAGCAGCTTTTAAAGTTCACTTCGATATCTGCACCAGGTCGGAGAGATTTCCCAGATGCCGTGCCCACCTGGTTATCAAGTCCCAATGTAGATCCTGCTTATGCCAATGGGCATGTTTTACCAACAGGATGCAAGAGGCGATGAGACCTAGCAGCGTCAGAGTCAGTCTCACCGAAATCCAGGATAGAGGCAGAAACATCGGAATCATAGCCCAAATATCCCAGACTCGCTGTTCCGGAGTATAAGCCCAAAACTGCACTGTGTCCATGTAAGAAATTGGGTTACTGGTTGACTGGGGTGTGAGTCCTGGTCAAGCAGAAACTACTATCCTAATCAGGGGAATGCACAAGCAAACCCCAAATTATCCTGAGCTCAACTCCTGGTACCTTGGCACCGAGCAGTCAAGCTTAACTTAGAGGCAATGTGTAAAGCATTTGTGCGACACTACAAACAGTAAAACAGAGAAAACACCACACAAAAAGATCCCACACCAGGTTGGAAACACAGCTTAATTGTATAAATGAAACCAGACCAAAACAACAAAAATCTAAACAGTAGAACCAGAGTTATGAATTTTTAAAGAATAAACTGCAATATAGCTCCTAAAATCATAAGGCGCCAACCACGGCTATCTGGTCATGCTGGACCAGGTCAAAGTCAAAAGTTCATGCTGATCGAGATTAAGTGCGGGTCGGATACAGTCCCAGATTAGTCCAGCTGAAATTGTACCTTCTCAAGTTTTGTGCCAAGAGCCCCGTTTTTGATGGAGAGGGTCGCAGGGAAGAAGGAAAGCGTCACAGGCAGTGGTCAGTGTGGCGCAAAGAGCAGGCCTGGCATTGCGGACGGGCTGGAGCTTTGCAGTGAGGTTCCTCCATGGGCCATCAATGCTGGTGTGCGAAAAAATTTGCTGGATGCGGCTAGGGCTGATTTTCCGAGTGTGCGGTGTGAAGCTGGTGTGGATGGGACGGGTCGGGTCACAAAGAGCCCAAACGTTTGATTTCAAGAACTTGAGAGCAACAGGTCCAGGACCTGAGAGGCACCACTTGGGGGTGAAGGACTCACTGAAGACAGGCCCAGGAGCTGTTGCGAAGACCTTTATGTCCCTAAGGCTCAGATCAGGAGGCCAGCAGACTCTTCGAGTCACTCTGGGGTCCTGAGTTCAAGATGGACTTGCAGGTTCAGTTCTTCTTCCCTAGGCAAGATGGCAGCAGGGCAGCACAGCAGTTTCTTTAGAACAGCAGTCCAGCAGAGTGGAAGTCCTTGTAGCAGCACAGCAGTCCTTCTTCCTGGCAGAGTGTCCACAGTTCAGAAGTCTACTGAAGAGCTGGGGTCGGAGGTCCAGTATTTATGCCCACTTGTGCCTTTGAAGTGGGGGAGAAGCTTCCAAAGGTTTTCTTTTGAGGTCTCCAGGCATCCTGCCTTTCCTGTCCTGGCTCCAGGCTAGCTACAGGGGGTATGCAGCCCTTTGTGTGGAGGCAGGACACCGCCTATTCAGGTATAAGTAGGGCTGTGCCCAGCTCCTCCCTCCCATCCTGCCAGTGATGGTTTATCCAGGCACACCTAAGCTACCTATTGTGTGTGCCTGTCTAGGAGGAATACACAAAGCTCAACTGTTAGCTACATCCAGTCATGTGACCAGAGACAGGCTACAGGCACAAACCGACTAGGGCAACAAAATGCAAAAATTCTAAAAGTGGCATTTTCAGAATGGCAATTTAAAATCGAACTTCACCAGAAGTTAGGATTTTAAATTGTGATTCCAGAGACACCAAACATGGACTGGTCATCCCTGCCTATTTGGAAATTACACTTATAAGCTGTAATAATAATAAGGGAACTACAATGATATTCTATGGGAGAGACAGGCCTTACAGTAGTGAAAAACACATTTAAGAGTTTTTCACTACCAGGATATGTAAAACTTAAAAGTATACGACCTACTTTTTAAATACATTGCACCCTGCCCTTTGGGCTATCCAGGGCGTACCCTAGAGGTGACTTATATGTATTTAAGAAGGAAGGTTTGGGCCTGGCAAAGGTTTATTTTGCTAGGGCGAATGGGAGTTTAAAAACTGCACACACAATCTTCAAAGGCAAGCCTGAGACATTGCCCACCTACATAAGTGGGTGGCCAATGTGACCAAGGATATGTAACTTTAAATGAATAGATAAGTACAAGGTAAACCCAATGGTGATGTAATTCCTATAACCACCGAAAAGATCTCGTGCAAGATAGACAAGAAAACACCCAATGTGTAAAAAAAAAAACAAGCATGCGGTTGCCAAAAAGAAGCCTGCAGTCATTAAAATACAGGATAGATGCATTCATATTTTAAGTCATGCCCTGTGCATGCATTAGAGTTCAACTCATTTGACATATCAAAAGTAGCGTATCTTTGGGAGTAGAAAATGCCGGAATTGCTACATAGAATATAGCTCTAAAGATCATGCAGGAAATTGTCTAGCGGAAGAAAATAAAATCCACTTTCTGAATTTACCCAGCCTCTGGTATTTCCTATCCTGTGGTGTGGTAGAGAGAGATTGAGTTGGGCATTTAGGCCTGGACCACCAGGCACTCAGGGGTGGGATGCTGGGTGACAAAGGCCAGGTGCCTGGGCACAGGGCAATGGCGGCAGGAGATAGTTCTGTGCACAGGAGTGCCTGTGCAGGGCTTGGCCCAGGCTCTGAGCAGGACATCAGGGAGGGCTTCTTTGAAGGATAATAAGTGCTCTGATGGGTACACCGCCCGGTTGAAGCACATGCGTTAAAATATTTGTTTGGACTTGAACCATGGGCAGCTGTAGGTTCAGGACGCCAGCCACCCTCCGAACAACCATCGCAAAGGAAGCCACTTCTCTGTAGCCACTGTGGGAAGAGAGAGGAAGGAGACCAGTGTCGTGTGAAGTATGCAGAGCATCACCCAGGTCCTCATAACAGTTGTCATTGCCCATGGACTCTGCTAGGGGGACAGTGCAGGAATAGAGATAATCCTATCCCCTTTATTCGTGTCCTCAGTGAAACCTTCCGTTAAATAGGGCTCTGTCTCCAGCTCAGGCAGTGTGGGCCTGATTCGACGCCAGTCGGGCTCTATATTGGAGTCCTGAATCACAATGGGTTTGGCGCCGACGGGAAACGCGACACTGGAACGGTCATCCCGGAGGCGGCCAGGAAGTTGCAGCCGGGGCCAATCCTGATCCACCAACGGATCCTAAGGAGTCGACTGGCGCCCGAGGGTGAACAAGCGGCTGTGCTCCAGTCCAAGACCCTCCCAAACCTGTGGGACCCGAAGGTGCTCCAGATGTGTTTGACTGTCCAAAAACGAGGATCCTGGCCTCAAAAAACTCTCAAACCTCAGTGAGGGTTGCTTTGGCTCCAGGAAATTCAGTGAAGTGCATACCGTGCCCAGTTTCCGATGCCAGCTGCACAGGGACCATCTGTGAGTGAGGTCGGGATTTGTGGTGTCGTTCCCTCGCGTCATCCAAAGAATGGAAGTGACGCAGAGAAGTTGAAGTGCACTTTGGCTTCTTTGCCTCCTTCTTGTGGGACTCTTCAGAAGAAGTCCTGGAGTGACAGGAGACAAATGCGAGCGATTCTGGGAGCAGTCCTGAGACCTCCCATTTTAACAGGACCTGGAGTGGCGTGGAGTCGCGTGACAAGTGCTCATAAGCTTAATAGCCTGCTTTTGGATGGCATTCGTGTTCGTCGTCCTGCACTCAGCACACAACTCTGAGTTGAGGTCCTTCTGAAGGCACCACAGACAAACCAAGTGTGGGTCTGTGACCGACATCTGTCGATGATAGGCTCCACAAGGTTTGAACCCAGCAGGTTTCTTCAGCGACATAGTCAAAAAAGTAGAAAAAGGCATACAAGTAGTTGACTGAGGGGAGCTCAATCCAGATTTGCGGTAATGGCAAGGAAAAGAAGGAACTGACGTCAGCGGGCTAAGGGTGGCACCAATAGAGGCACCGCACACGTCATTTCTGGGGTGGACAATGCCACGCAGAGTCGAATTATGGCACCTACCTGTGCGCAAAGGGAACTGCTCAAAACATTTCCGTATCGGGTGACGCCTGAGAATATTCTGTGGTGAGGAATCTCTATCAGAAATATATATACAATCAATACATATATTCATATTAAAAATGTTCAGTGAAAAATCATACATCACAAGAGAAATTCCTCTTTCTTTCTTACACCATTTATGAACTATTACAAACCATCTCTTTATCTATTCAATGCCCATAAACCTATTAGATAATGTGTCTGTAGTGGCGGTATGTTCTGCCTGTAGGGGTGTCACTATTGGGTACCTCTTATTTCCATTATTATTCGCTTTCAGGTGCTCAGGTGACAAAGGATATGAAGCACTGGCACTTTTCAAATTAATTGTTGTTGAAATATAGATAGGCATAGACTACCACATTTCAATGGATTAGTGGTGGATTAAAGATCGACTTACATTTGTATTAAGATATAGAAATGTAAATGAAGGGATTGAAAGAAAAGTGAGCAAGTAGCGATAATGAACGGAATAGGATGTATGCACAAGAATACAATAATCTTTGAATAACAACACAAGATATAAATTGATTATTGATGGATTATAGATAGACTCTATATAAAAGGATCAAAGAGATTACGAGACCGAGTAATATCGTTAAACGGAATAGGATGCACGTGAAAGAACATAATAATCTTTAAGCATGGACAAAACATCAATAAATAGAATAGCAGGTGGTGTGATTCATAAAGTGGCTGATGTAGCAGACAAGGGTTTGAAACTCTTACAAAATCCTTCCAACTATTTATTTTTAAAATTAATTTTTTCGCCCCCCGCCATTAGAATCCTCACTCTTAACGTGAGGGGCCTTAACAACCCGATTAAATGGAGGGCACTCCTTTCTTATCTTGAGGGTACAGGGGCGGACATCTGTCTTCTTCAGGAGACTCATCTTCTTCCCAAAGATTGTCATAGGCTCCGGTCCCGCTTCTTTCCAACCCAATTTCACTCTTCCGGGCCCGCTAAGAGGGCCAGGGTAGCCATTTTGGTTTTGACACACTTCCAGGGACGGGTGGTGCAAAAAATGGCTGAAATACGGGGCAGGCTCCTCACATACCTCCTGGGGGGACATTTGTTCGTGGTGGGCTCCATTTACGCTCCTAATGAGGGCCAAGAACGTTTCCTAGGTGAGGCACTGACAGAGGCGTTGGCCGTCCAGGACCGTCAGATTCTGATCGGGGGAGACCTTAATTTAGTGTTCGAAAACGTCAAGGACCGCTCTGCACAATGCACTGGCCAGGTGGGTTCCCTTTCCCCGACTGGACAGGCCAATCTACACGACTTGGGCCTTACGGATCTCTGGCGACACCTCCACCCTGACACAAGAGACTTTTCCTTTTACTCCCACGCACATAAAACATTCGCCAGGCTAGACTACTTCCTGGGCACCAAACCCATCCGGGTCATTACACTCTCAGCTGACATACTAGTGGCTACGCTTTTCGATCCCTCCCCTGTGGTACTCACCTTGGCCTTCCCACAGGCCCTCCCCCGGCCAGACACTGGCACTTCAGAGACACGCTTCTCCATCACCAAGACACGGTCACACGCATACAGCAGACGATCACCGACTATCTGTTACATAACGACAACTCAGACGCTGTCCTTTCTACCAGATGGGCGGCACGCAAAGCGGTCATAAGAGGTGAGGTAATTGCCATATCCACTGCAGACAACAAGGAGCGCCAGAAAAAACGTGAGGAACTGACTCTCAGGGTTCGGGAGTTGGAACTGATGCATCAGCGTACCAGAGCCCCGCGGGCTTGGAAACAGCTGAAGGTAGCTAGAGAGCAGCTCACAGCCCGGGATAGGGCAGAATACGCAGCACTGCGCCTGTGACACTCTTTTTATGCGGGGGGGATAAGTGCGGGCGGTTACTCGCACATAAGCTACGTGAGGCCCGGCACCGAGACGGAGTACGGGAGGTCAGGGGTCCCTCGGGAATGCTATAAATGGATGACTCGGTCATTGCCGAGACGTTCCGGGAATTTTATGTACAATTATATGCTGAGCAGCCCTTGGAGGCAACGGACATAGACTCTTACCTGGCACAGGCCCACCTCCCCTGTTTGACGCCTGACCAGGCAGCCCACATAGAGATAGAGATCAGGGTTGAGGAGGTCATAGCCGCCATAGCCCGTTTGAAATTGGGTAAATCGCCCGGACCCGATGGCTACACGGCAGCTTTTTACAAGCAATTTTGCACCACGCTGGCCCCTCTCCTCACTCGGCTCTTTAACTCCGCTGAACCGGGAGCGATCCCAGCTTCCATGCTGGAAGCAGCCGTAGTTGTTATCCCGAAGCCGGGGAAAGACAAAACACTATGTGGGTCCTATCAACCCATTTCACTATTAAATATTGACCTGAAACTATACACTGGTATTTTGGCTGCCCGCCGAAGCCCTTATATGCAGGAACTAGTAGACCCTGACTAGGCTTGGTTTATACCGCAGCGTCAGACGAGCGACAACACTAAAAGGGTCTCACACCTGATTGAGAAGGCTTCCTGTATCCTCGGAGCATACAAGCTGTTGGAAGTGGATGCAGAAAAAGCATTCGACCGCGTCCACTGGCCGTACCTAGAGCGGACGCTGATCCATGCTGGCATTCAAGAGAAGATGCAAACTCATATTTTGAACTGCTACCGCTTTCCCAATGCTACAGTCTGTGTGAATGGCTAATCCTCCACACCGTTCCCCATCAGCAGAGGCACTAGACAGGGGTGCCCGTTGTCACCCTGCTCTTTGCACTCTACATGGAGCCTTTCGCCCGGAGGGTCCGGGATCACCCTCAGATCACTGGCATCCGCTTTGGCGGCGATACCCATACGGTGAGCCTTTACGCGGACGATGTGCTGGCCACCTTCTCACAGCCTGAGACCACCTTGTGCAGTTTCTTGGAGGAACTAGAGCACTTTGAGAGAGCCTCTGGTTTTAAAATCAATCTTACGAAATCAATGACGCTCGGTTTATCCCTACCACAGGCTGTATTGATGGACCTCCAGGCCTGTTACCCTCTGCAATGGTCCGATGATTCGATTCCTTACCTCGGCATACAGTTGGCTCCGAATTTACAAACCATGCGACAAATCAATTACGCCGTCTTGCAAACGCATATACGGGCTGCGTTACTAAAATGGAAACGATACCCGATATCGTGGTTGGGACGCATCGTGGCCATCAAAATGACCACTCTCCCCAAGATCCTGTACCTTTTTCAGACCCTACCCCTCCCACCACCTGCCGGTTGGTTGCAAAGGATCCAGTCTCATCTTTCCTCCTTCATCTGGCAGGGGCGCAAGCCGAGAATGAGGAGGCTGGTGAGCTTTCTTCCCCCGCACGAGGGAGGTCTCGGAGTTCCGGATCTAACCCTTTACTACTATGCCACTCAACTGCAGTAGCTGGTTGATTGGAGTAGAGCGGAATCTGAAAAGCATGGGCTCTTCCAGGGTCGAGACGTCGCGGGTACGTCACTAATGAAGATCCCTTTTATGCCCAAGTGCCATCGACCGCCCAATCTATATGCCCCTCATGTCACAGGCTCCACTCCTAAGGTGTGGGACCAAGTCAATATTCGACACACCCATACCACTTTACAGTCCCCACTCACCTCCTATTTGGATCACCCAGATCTTGGACCCGGCGTCGGTCCACTGGCCTTTGCTCGATGGAGAGAGGCGGGCTGTCGCGCCCTCGGCCAATTTTCCCATAGAGGGGAGGTGATCCCTTTCCCGCAAATTCGGGCTGACCATGGTCTCCCGGAAACGGAGCACATGCACTATTTACAGGTCCGACACTGGGCCCTTCACCCCGACAACCGGGTGTAAGCCTCGCGGCTTCTCACTCACTAAGAGCGTTGGCTTATCACAAGACCCTCTGATAAGAAGCTTATCTCCGATCTCTACAAAATGCTCTTATCCAGATACACCCATACTTACCACGCTGGTCGGGAAAGATGGGAGAGAGATTTGGGATGAGATCTTAGCCCCCGGGAGTGGGACGGAGCGTGTTATAGGGCCCGCCACACAGCTACACACGTAGGCCTGACTGAAACTTTCACTAAACTAGTTTATTATTGGTACTATACCCCAGAGAGATTACACCAGGTTGACCCCGCCCATAGCTCAGACTGTTGGAGGGGATGCGGACAGACAGGCTCCCTGGTTCATCTCCTATGGTTCTGCGAAAAAAAGGGGTAAAGAGGCCCCAATCCCTTAATAGCCGTAGGTTGAGCAAAAAAATGTTGTGGTTGCGCTTGCTCTCCGCAGGGGGATAACCCCTAACCCCGTAATATATAAACAGGTTCTGGGTGGTTGCAAGAGCAAGATAGCTTCTTAGAATTATTGATTAGGAAATAATTTCAATCAAGACAGATTCATTTTGTTGGTAAATTTAAGTTTAAGAGTGATTGCGAAAGACAGCCAACACGTGTTTCACCCCTTTACATGGCCATCCAGTGATAACACTGAACCAGACAGAACCGCATGGCCTGGCATTACGCCTGTTACTTTGATAAGATTTCAACAGGACCTTGTTATACAGACGAATTTCTACCTTTGTATTTCACGCCCTGAGGAAGCCCCAGGCCGGATGGCCATTTAAAGGGGTGAAAAACGTGTTGGCTATCTTTCGCAATCACTCTCACGGATAGAGTGACTACACCTTTAAATTTACCAACAAAATGAATCTGTCTTGATTGAAATTATTTCCTAATCAATAATTCTAAGAAGCTATCTTGCTCTTGCAACCACCCAGATCCTGTTCATCTCCTATGGGACTGCCCTCACATTCAACCCTACAGGACACATGTCCTGGACGAGATCGACAAACATTTGGACACGGAACTCCCCCGGTTCCCTGCATACGTTTTGCTGGGAGTCCCCAATCCTATCACTTATCCCTTGAGATCCCGTAGGGGGAAGCAAATAGCTATTGCTCTTGGTCAGGCCACACAGAATATACTTGTACACTGGAAAACGGCCCAGGTTCCCACTCACACCGGGTGGTATCACCGTCTCTGGCATGTGTTGGGCATGGAAAAGATCTCCCTTACCCTGGCCGGCAAGGGCTCTTCTTTCGGCGAGCTCTGGCAACCATTTTTAGCCCTGTTAGCACCAGAATTTAGAGAACTGTACTGCCCTAAATACCTACGCCTCCTGCACCTCACTACCCCTGACACCCATGCATGATCCACTTCAGCTCCCCCAATAACATATAGGCCCACACCGCATTGAGTGGAAATAGAGAACCCTGAGTGGGCAAGAGTGGTTCCCTTTCCTTTTTATGTTTCTTTTCCTCTTTCTTCCCCCTTTTGTCCCTTTGTTGGGGGGTGGAGGGTATAACGTTTTTCCGTTTATATTGTAAGCTGCATGTCTTCTCACATCTCAATTTGAACCTGCTGAGCCCTGTGTGGCTCGTTCATTTTGCACCTTTCATTGTGTGGCTTTGTATTAATAAAAAGATTTAAACCTAAATTAATTTTTTCACATTGTTTCTTTTGTCTGAAATGAAAATCAATTGAATTTGAGTTGACACATGACATCATGAAATTGAAAGATTCTAAATGTGAATTACATAGCCTATAATGTAGAAGGCCATGGTTCGAGTCTTTGATGGAATTTTAGTCATAGGTTAGAGTTTATTTTTATACATCTAAATTGTGTTCTTACTTTTTTGAGAAAGTAGTAGGATTATATATTTTTGCTAAATTAAGATAGTAAGCTCAGGTATACTTGATGTGAGCAGTGGTCACACAGTATTTTCAACTAGCTTCTGATTACAGGTAGCACCGCGAGGGCTTCAGCTTGGTAGGAGATTTAGGATAGGTATAAATAGTGTCTGATAAATAGAAGCTGGAGTTTACAAAGCAATTATTGGGAGCCGTAACATGACGTGAACTCCTGGTGTGTAGATATTTGGAGACTGATACTTGGGTGTAATCAACATTATTTTTGATGCAAAATCGGGCATGTATAATCAAATGCCTTGTGTTTTACATATCTTTGTGCTACTGAACATGAGACTATGGGAGAGTATTTATTTTTTCTACCGAGCACAAAACCAACAAGCTAAATCTTACTCATATAATGACTACATATTAGGACGGTGAATGTGAGACATATAAATAATTCTGAATTTTGAAAATGATAAAGGATATAAACAGTGTAGAATTGGGTTTGGATTCTGAACATAGTGCTGGGATCAGGACACAGACAGAGTGTAATGTACATTTCTGAATCATAACAGCATAGAATTACGAAGAGTGTGAATACAAGTTGCACAAAATAGAAGAATTATATTGTTATTTAGAAATTGTAATTGTCTAAGAAAGAGTTACACTCACAAGGAACTTAGTAACAGAAGCTTTTGTATAGTATTTAGATAAAATCTTAAAATGTATGCAAGACGTCATACCAGATGTAAGTTGCTACGAACTAGGGTGTTTGGGAGATGCAAAACAAGCAATAGAAGAGAGACTACATAAAAACGGTGATGCATGAACATCTGCATATATCTTAAGGACACTGTTGGAGTGGAATTGATTGGACCAGTATAGGGACCCTCTAGCTCAATCATTACAATACCTGTACGTATTCAAACAATTCCTTACGTAAGTATGGATTCTAAAAGACAGAGCCATTTAGCTTGGGAAGGTACAATTGGGATGATGAGTCCATAATAGAGGCTGGATTTCATTAAGTGTTTGCAATGTATATATAGGAAATTAATTTATGCATAGAGGGATACTGTTTATAAATAGGAAAGTAACACATTGAGATGGCGATAGGAGGGACTAGGAGCTGAATTCCATTAAGTGTTAGGAGTTGATTGTCTAAGGAACAGATTACTGTACAAAGGAGTACTTCACATAATGTGGTGGTTTGATATTTTCCATAAAAAGCTTTAAAAAAGAATGCAAATATGAGTTTATAAATTGATAGACACTCATATCATGTATAACATGTTAAACAGCTACTTGGGATGTATAAAGATGTATTGATGGAGAGGTTGAGTAATCTTTCTGCTATTCTTTTTCCATTTCAGTAAGAGATGGTTGGAAGTAGTTCATAAGTAGTGTACGAAAGAAAGGAGAATTTCTATTGCGATGTATTTTTTTTTTTACTGGATGTTCCCTTTGAGTAAATCTTGTCCTCTCGACTTATATTTCTCCTACTGTGTCCTCATGGCACATTTCAAACTCTCTCCTTGACATTTATCTGCCCTACATGCGCATTGTTTTTAGTTCACATGCCTTGCTATGGTCAAGAACCAAACTAATCAGACTGCTGTGGAAATACTTACATCATCTTCCTTTGTTCCACCCCAAAAGTTGGTGCCCCCGGCATAACTGGGGATATTGAGTACTGCAATGCCTTGTAGACTTGGCAGGGGGATAGCACGGCCATCACACTGGAAGAAAGAGAAGGAGAGATGTTAAGTGTTCAGAGAATGGCCTTGAGATGGAAACTGAAAAAAAGGCAAGGGACATCACAAAATGAAAAGGACAGCAGCTGGGGCAGGCTGTCTATTGTGCCTGCTGATTGGCGCAGGAGCAAGTCATTTACGGAATGAACAAGGTTGTAGTGACACAAGTGCCATTAAGTAGGAGTGCAATAAAAAAAGTTACTTACTTTAACTTTGTTAGCTAGCTTTCTAGTGGATACTCTACCTGCAGACTCCTCATCTCTTGAACATACCAGGTACGAGAAGGGATCTGGAACCTTTCAATAGCTCTTACGCGCTGGTAGTGGGTGCTGGCTCCATGCCAGCCCTGGAAAAGATGCCACACTGACTTCACTGAAGCCATAAAGCACCCACCATGGCGTTCGACATCCCTAGCACTGCACCATTTTCTTTTTTGTGAAGAAACTCCCTCAAACAAGAGAGGCATCTCGGATCCTAGTTGAAGGGCATGGAAAATAAGGAACTGACGTCAGGGAGTTGGGGTGGGCATTTTAAGGCTCCAGTGATGTCACAGCCAGGGCCTCCACCGGCATGGAAGACCTATCAAAAGTTTCCAGAAGCAGTCTGGCTTCTGGAGTAATCTACAAGTGAGTGTAGGAAAGTAGGATCTGCTTTCATGGTTACCCCCACTTTTTGCTGGTGTCAGTATGTTTTTTTGACTAGTCTGACTGGGATCCTGCTAATCAGGACCCCAGTCACTGTGCTTCCTCCCTAAATTTAACATGGTACTTTTTGTACCTCCCCAATTGGCTACTGGTGTACCCCTAGAAGTCCCTAGTAAATGGTACTAAGATACCCAGGGCATAGGTACACTAGGGGGGCTCCCATGGGCTGCAGCATGCATTATACTACCCATGAGGGACCACTCAAACTGTGACTCCGGACCTGCCATTGCAGACTGTGTAAGATGGTGCTAGCACCACTTACGACAGATGTAAGTTTCATTATATCTGAGGTCACTACATTTAAAACCTATAAGTCACCGCTAAGGCAGGACTTTCAATCCTGAAGGCAGGGCGCTGGGTTATAAGTGTGAGGGTGCCCCTGCATGCGCAAGACATCCCTACAAACCCCAGAGTCAATTCTCCAGGCTTTGTAAGTGCATGTCAGCCATTTTGATACAAATAGTGGCCATCCATAATCACGCGATGGCTAACATATAAAGGAAAACGGGATACATTTAAAAAGAAAAATTAAACGTTTCGGTTTCATTTTTTAAGAGCAGGCAGTGGTTCGTGAGACCACAGCCTGCTCTTAAAAAATATTTTTGTATCCATTCACGAAGGGGTTCCCTGGGAACCCCTTCCTGTTTACGAGTGGCTTACCACCTACTTGAAGTAGGTAGTAAACTACGAGTGTTTTGCGACCGCAATTGTGGTTGCAAAACAAAAGGTACATACAAGTGGAACTCGCTATTAGGAAGGGATGTCCATGGCACCCCCTTCCTAATAGCGATCGCAAACACTATTTTGCGAGTCACTGACTCGCAAAATAGCATTTGTACACCCCACCACCCATTTTTGCGGTCGCAAACAGGCCGATTTACCGTTTGTGACTAGAAAAAACAGTCCTACATCTGGCCCCTGGTGTATTGGGCTGGGGGTGCTTGCCAACGCCACCAGACTGCTTTGAAGGGCACATTTGGTGCCCTCCTTGCATATTCTAGTTGGAACCAGTTCTAGGAGCCCTAGGCTCCCGCTCTGGCGTGAAACTGGACAAAGGACATGGGAGTATCCTAGGGAGGGACCCCTGAGTCGTCCTAACCCCTTGATTAGGGTATAAAAGGGCTTACCTCTGGGTGGGTCCTCAGATTCATTGTTGGACAAGACTCAAGCCTGAAACCACATCACTTTTCGACCGTCTGGACACTTAGACTTCGCCTGGAACCGAGATTGCCCTAAGGAAGACTCTTGCTGCTCCAGGTCTCGCTGTTCTGCAGTCTCTCTGCTTCTTCCAGGATCTTTAACAGATGTGTGGGCATCAAGGACACCCAAAGTAATATCCCTTGGAGTGAAGGAGTCACTCCCCTGCATCTGCAGGCATCACAACAAAGCTGACTGGTCCGCCACCCCTGACGTTACACAGACTTCGAAAGGCTCAGCAACATAGTTGGTGGTTCTGCTGCTCCCTCGAGGCCTGACCAGTCCTCTCTGCATTTATGAGGCCAGTATCCCTCATTGGAACCGCTGGGACTGAACCACTGTGCACCGTATCAACTTGCCGTTGCCAAGGCTTGTTGGCTCTGGACTCCAGAGATCTTCAGGCTACAAGAAGTTTAAGCCTCCAGCATCTCTACCCGTCAAGATCAACATTCTAACCGCATACCCTGCACCGTGGGCCTTCATCTTTGGTGAGCTGCTCGAGGTCCTCTTGTGACTCCTGTGCCTTCAGCCTGTAGGCCCTCCAGGGTCTTCTCCTGCTTCAGTGAGCTCCCCTGCTTGCTCGGAAACTGCTCTGACTCTCCTGCACTTGGCGAACCCCTTGGACCTTGCTGGTTCCAAAATTGCTCCTTCATCATTTTCCACGTCTGTTACTGCTGCCAAGGCTGGTTGGTGCTTCCGCAGGACACCGACCCCCTGGTTCTTGACTTCCGACGTGGGACAGCTCGTGAATGGCTCAAGGTCTTCCTCAACGTCGCCTGATCCTCACAGCTGCAGCGACAAGGTCACCGTCATCACTTCTGAATTTTCCATCATTGGTGGGCATTGCTCTTTCGTACCTCCTGGTCACCTCCGAGTGGCATAGACTCTGTCCCCTCTGCTTGCAGGCTGTTCTCTTCAAGAATTCACCCTTGGATTCCACCAGACCTTTGCACAGTCTTCGCCAGCGGCATCTTTACTGAAGTCCCCCATTGTGGTCTACAGCGGTTTCCGACGTCAATTCGCCCCTATGCACCTGGCCTCCCTGGTGTAGGCTTCCTAGTTCCTGGGGTATCCACGGGTGGGGTGACTAACCTTCTCCCTTTCACTGGGTTTCTTCAGGGTCCACTGGGATGGGTCTTTCTTCAAAACTGCAACCATTACTTTCCCGTTGACTTCTATTGAGTACAAGGTGGTGTTTCCACTCGGCACACATCCTCCTTGGGGTTCCTGGTGTCCCCAGCTCTTCCGAGTTTCCTGGTCCAAGTCTTGACTTCGGTCACAGTTCGCATTCCACTTTCTTAGTTATAGTTTTGGCTCCCCCTGAAGGCCACTGTATATTGTGCTTACTTACCTCTTGCAATTGAAGTATTCTTGTGTATTTGTGTTGATATATCCGGGTAAGAGATATACCAATGTGTTAGTGAGTGTTGTGTAATAAATAGGCATATTTTTATAAGTACACTGTGTGGTTCTTTTTCGATTAACCTACACTACATGATTAGATCTAGTAAAACAGGCTGCTTAACACTCCTCCTGGACTAAGCCTGCTCACCACTGCTACCACTTAGAGAGCTTTCTAAGGTTGTCTAAGACCACTAAAACCACCATAAGGGTTGTCTGGATTAGTCCAAGGTGCTTCACTTAAATACCTTAAGAGTGTACTGGAGAAAATAAAGCATAGGAGAGAAAATAAGGAGGGGAAAAGATGACAAACAATGAGTAAAAATAAAAGTAGTCGAGAGAAAGACAAAAGAAAGGCAAGGAATGCAGCGGAAAGAATTTAATACAAAAGCCAAATGAGACAAATGGGAAGAGAGCTATTGAAGAAAATAAAGATAGATAGATGCAGTAAGAAGGAATACAGATGCGGAACTGGGCACTGAAGCGAGCATAAGACGAAAACCAGAATTGTAAGTAAGATAAACAGGTGATGCGGATGGTGAACAACAGTACAATAGAGCATCCACCTGAAAGAGTTTATCAAAAGTAAGTAACTTGGGGACAATAAAATAGCGGGAATAGCAACCACAGCACACTTCTGGCACCGGCACCCTCTTTATGACTCCCCTGGCCAAGACAGCTGTGACTTCCTTGCGGAAAAGGGACAGATGATCCTCTGCCAGCCGGTCATGAGATGGAGGCATGGAGGGAGCATGCACGACTCTGTTTATGGGAGGGAATTGACACGGCTGGAAGCCCCTTCCGTAGCTATGATAGGTGCGAAAGGCATATTGAGGATGACGTGGGGCCACAGAAAGGCCAAAGGACCTGGCCATAGCCCAACTGTCCTTGAAGCACTCCAGTACCGAATCGTCTTGTCTCTGAAGGGAAAGGTGCCATCAAAGAACATGTCTATAAAAGAGGATTGGACATCCCCCAAAAAGCCATCCGACCTCAACCAAACATGGCATCGCAAGGCCACCGTCGACAAAACCACTCTACACAGAGAGTCGGTAGTGTCAGGTCTACACCAGATAGTGAACTTCGCTGCATCTCTCCCATCGGCAACAGCCTGAGAGAGAGCACGACCAGGGTCTCCTCCAGGACCTTTGGCTGCACAAGCGCAGCCATATTCCACAGAGCGTGGAAATAATGGCCCAAAAGGCCTGCAGTGTTCACAGACCAAAATGCTAGGCTGGCGGAATTAAACATTATCTTCCCCAAAGAGTCCAACCTCTTGGATCACCTATCTGGGAGAGCAGAAAATCTTCCAGATACAGTCTGACGGCTGGAAAAATTCAAAGGTAAGGAATCTTGCTGTGAGAGTCTCTATCAGATGAACAAGTTACTTATCTGTAAGAGACATATGTTAGTTATAGGTTCCTTACCTTAGAATTACCCCCAGGCGTCAGACTGTATCCGGAGATTTTTCTTTAGCAGTACCCTTGTGCGTCAGTAGGTGGCGTTGATCGACTCCGCGTCCATCGTTGGCGTCACATTAGCCAGAATGACATCGCGGTGTCTACTTAGACGTCGCCCCCGAGCGCTGACATCAGGTCTGACACGACTTTCCACACCAGAAGCACAGAGCCATGCAAGGCACGGACCACTGGGGCACATAACTAGGCCCCTGTAAGTGAGTCCAGGTAAGCGTTGCAGTCCGCTTACCTTCTGGGGACCAGCGCAGCGTTCTCAAGGAATTGCCGGTCCGTCCTCTTTTCTCTGCTTGCTTTCACCGGTGGTGGCCAGGGGCTTCCCCCAGACCCACCACATGGTGTCTCTGGCAGATCTGCAACTGCCTTCTCACTGCTCCTCCAGTTCAGCCTTTGGGAGTCCCTGGGCTTTATTTTGGGGCCCGTGACAGGGCGGGAGGGAAGGGAGACACTCTGGGTCTTAGTCTTATCTTAGCTTGTAGAGCGCGACAGCTGCCCCAGTGAGGGGGCGTCCCGGCGCTAATGCAGGAAAGACAAACACAGCAGAGAGCCCGCCAGAAAAACTAAGGGGCAGGGAAAAGATAGGTCTTGATGAGCGAGTTCCAAAGGATGGCGGCTCTGTAGCGAAAGGAGCGGCCGCCAGACCGAACTCTACGGGTTCGGGGAACCACCACCAAATGCTGACCCTGTGAGCGAAGATGTTGCGAGGGGACATAAGGCAGCATGAGATCAGCCAGAATGGGAGGCGAGGCCAGTTTCAAACCTTGAATGTGATGCATAAGGCTTTGAATTCAATGCGTCTGGCTACAGGTAGCCAGTGCAGACGGCGAATAGCATTAGACACAGAGCCGAATTTGCGGCGACTTAGAAGTGTTCTGGCGGCTGCATTCTGTGCCCTTTGCAGCCTCAGAACCTCCGCCTTGTTAGACCCTAAATAAAGGGAGCAGGCATAGTCAAGTCTAGATAAGACCGTCGCCTGAATGATGACCTGACGCGTAGAGGCGTCGAAAAGGCCCAACAGTGGTCTAAGCCCCCGAAGGAGTCCAAAACATGTCCCAGCCGTTTTTTTCGTTTGGACTTGATAGTTCAAGGAGGAATCAAGCCATACCCCAAGGTTTTTTACTACCTGTTTAGGGGAAGGGGGCTTACTGAGGCTAGTTGGCCACCAGAGATCACTCCACCGACCAAGGTCCCTACCCACTAACAATACCTCAGATTTATTAGAGTTCAGTTGGAGGCAGTTGCTGTTCATCCACTCGGCCACTGCTGCAAGGTCGCCCTGAAACTTAAGGGCGTCCTGCTCGGTGTTATTAGAGAGTGCCATCACCAACTGGGTATCGTCAGCGTAGGAGACCATGGTCAGACCTCTACTGCTGGCAACTGCCGCTAGAGGCTGAACATATATATTGAACAATAGGGGACTGAGGGAGGAGCCCTGAGGCACCCCTTGTTTAACTGGATGTTTGCCAGAGGCAAACGGAGGGGGGGGGGCAATAACCGTAAATGACCTCTCATGGAGAAATGAGCCCGGGCAATCCAAAGCTGAGCCCAAAATTACGGCCTCCGCAAGGCACCACAGCATTATGTCAAGCGACACCGTGTCGAACACGATGCTCAAATCTAACAAAATCAGCACCGACGTTCGACCTTCATCAGCAGCTGGCCAAAGATGTTCTGTAACTGCTAAAAGTACTGACTCCGTGCTATGGCCCGGCCTGAAACCACTCTGAGAAGAATCCAGAAGATTATTAGCAGTCAGATACTCTGATAGAATGGAATTCACATAGGCTTCTGTGATTTTGGCTGCCCATGGAAGCAGAGAAATGGGGCGATAGTTCTCTGGTCTGTCTGGGTAAAGGGAAGGTTTCTTCAGTAAAGGAATCACATTAGCCTGTTTCCAGGCCCGGGGCACCACAGCTGTTCTAAGGGAACAATTAATCAAGCTGATTCAGGGGTGGTAGAATTGTCAACAGTACCTTCTTAAACTGGTCAGGTTTAAGTGGGTCGGCAGGAGAACCTGACTTGATTTTATAGCAGAGAGCAGAGATTTGATCAGCCGTGACAGGCGGAAAAGTGTGGAGGGAATTGGCCTGTTGACAGCTACGTGGCTCCTGCGTGGTGATATTGATGGACGGAAATGACCGATAAATGAAGTCCACCTTTTCCACCAGTCCGCTGCTCCCCGATCAGTGCTGTTGGCTGAGTTTTCCTCCCAGCTCCACAATAGCTTCATGGGTGCCGCCGTCTTGGCTCGCCTCCCAGCCACGGTCGGATTTTGTTATACCGCTGTTTTCAGACTTTTCAGAGCTTTTGCCGGCAGCAGGCAATTTGAGGTGAGGGCCGTGGTGTGGGGGTGTTCATTGCTGGCAGGAGCGGGGGTCGGTGGCATCGCGGTGCTCTACCATTCAGCATCAGGTGTTTGTTCGTAGCTCAGGGTGCTCCCGTAGCTCGGGAGCCATCTTAGTCCATCACTATGGGCCACCTCAAGTGGACACTCGAGGAAAGGTTTCACCATCTTGTTTCTGGTGAAACTAGGATCTCTGGGTAAGGTTTATGCCCACACTCCCCAGGAAGTAGACATACAGGGAGTGTAGTCACCCAGGGGTAGGTAGCCCATTGGCTATTACCTTATACACCCCTTAACACCCCTAAATTAAGTATTTTACACCCTCACACAAGGAACTCAGATATACCTACCTGGTAACATAAGAAGGACAAAGAAGAGCCAACAATGCAAGAACTGTGGACCAGCAACGAAATCGGTGCCAAACACTGCATGGCTGCTGCTCTCCCAGCTATTGCAAGAAAAGACTCATCCTGGCACTGAACAGCCTCCCCAAACCCTTGGAGGACTGTCCACTGCTATGGTAACCAAGCATCATCTCCCTTGAGGTGGAGGAGCCATCTCCCTGCATCTGCAGGCACCGACCTCATCTGCCCGGTTCACGGTTTTGCTGACCATCATGTCGACCAAGGGGGCAACTTGCCAGGAGGAGGTCATCGAGAGTCCAGGAGGTCATCCCCATCGCTTCACCAAGTCTCAAGATGCGGAGCGTTCCCGGAGCGTGTCTGCACCAATACCAAGCACCAAGGCTTGTTGTGTGTCAAGCCCAGACACCATTGAAGCCAACACCTACGAGGGACGTCAAGATCTCCAAGGTCACCACTGACAGTGACCTTTGCAGTCTTGTTTTCTCTCCCTCTCCAGGTCACCGAAACCAAGTGAGGGCATCGGACTCTAGGGGCCCACTAGACAAAACACCTCTGCACCCTCCACCTCGGGTCCACGTAAACCGACTGTTTCTTCGCACTCCAGAAACTCTCATGAGGCGAGCCCCCCCCCCCCCCCCTCTGGGTTCTGTCGGACTGGTGCCCCAGTCCCCCACTTGCAGCCTTTCTTTTTGCAGGTACTTCTTCATTGACTTTACTGTGTATCGCTCAAGGCTACCAACGTGACCAGCAACTCTGCTCCCTGACTCACCAGGACAGGTAAAACTGAGCTGCTGGTGGTTTGTTGGACCTTGGCCCCTAAACACCTTAAGTCCAGGAGAAAAAGCCTGCAAACCGTTAGCAAGTATTTCTATGCAATAAATGTTTCTTCCATAGGATAACATTACTGCTTTCGAGGCTCATACCTCAAAACTGTAATTTGACTTTTTATTTCCTAATACTACTAAAATCTATAACTCCAAAAGTACTCCGTTGATCTTTGTGTCTAACATTATGCCAAAATCTGTGTTATTTCTCTAAATTGGTCTTGAGTTTCTTCTTGAGTGTATGTCTCATTTATTGACTCTGTGTGTACAATAAATACTTAACACACCCTCTGATAAGCCTAAACTGCTCGACCACACTACTACAAACAGCATTTGGGATTGTTAATTTAAGCCAAGTAAACCAATAAGGGTCATCTGTACTTTGTGCATGGTGTGCCCTTATATTGGCACTAGACCATAAAAAGCCAGCTTCCTATAATGTTGCTCCGGCGCGGGCGCTATAAGGCTTCATTTACATCTCAGGACATCTCTTCTTGTGTCGCTATGAAGCTAGTGCCACCTACTGGCCTCAGAGTTTTGAAGTTTTCCAGATCCAGTCTAACACCTGGGATTTTTTCAACAGGTAAGGAAACTGCAGGTAGAAGTATCCATCAGAACAGATATTTTAACATGTCTTCTTTTATGAAACAATTTCTCTTTACTCTTAATATTTCTCCATATTAGACACTCAACTTACATATTCTGTCATGGCGACTGGATGCATGTACTATATCATTAGTTGCTGTGTATTTACTATGCATAGTGGTCTAAATGTTTCCATCTTGTACATAAACTGAAGTGTCAAGAACCTCTATTCTTTCTGGTGTTAATGCAGTATTCTTCATTTTCTTTTTTCTTCCATACCAGATCAAAAAGAGGTTGTCTTTAAAACGGAACCAAATTGCAATGTATTCTAGGTAATATTAACATTTGGCAATATTGCCCTTTCTACCACATCACAGTTAAATTGGTGGAACATGGAGTGAAAGAATTACCCATTGCAGTTCTGCAGATCTAGTACACAACTGCATCGCCAAACAGAAAATTGTTGTTCTTAACTGGGATCTTTATCATTTCCAGCATTCCAGCAGTTTGTGTGTGTGTGTTCCAACTTGCTGCTATTTTTTTTCTTCAAAGTATTTGCATATTTCTAGTCTCAAATCACTGTTATACATGAATATAAGAATTCATTGATATCAAGTTACAATTTTAATCCCAGGAAATATTTTGTAAGTGGCAAAAAATATCCGTTGTGTCTCACAGATATGAGCTTAATTCAATTTTGGTCCCAAACATATATCAATATTTGTGATGATCTCTCCAATAAACCAGGAGTGTTGAAAACTAAAATGGCGATATGATTAAGCATTCACTAAAGACATGAATTCTCTCCAGTTAAAACATGTCTTCCGTCTTATGTTGCCTAATGTCCGGACTCCATTTTGTACTGTCATGTCTCCACGTGCTTTGCACGAGAAGAGTCCTATCTTCGTGTTAGTTGCTCTTGTAATCTGCCTAGTAACAGTCTATAAATAGCTCCTTTGTCCGTCTGGCGCATGCCCAGACTTGACCACATCTGTTATCAGTTAGTCCTTGCTTGACCATGTTTTCGCGGGCTTAGGAGTGCGCTAACTCCGCCCACATATTGATTCTGTATCGAAAATGACCATAAAAGGTAATGAATTTTGCTTCATGTTGTATCCACCCACTTATGAGCCCCTCTGTTGTGTATAAAAGGGGACTGTGTACGCAAGTTCTGTGTGCTACTCTATGCAATACTGAAGAGTGTTGTATGGGTTGTAGGACCACCCTTAAGTGTTAATAAACTCTGTCTTTGTACTTTGCAGTTTCCGTGCCAACTTCCTTCTAGCTTTTGTTACAGAAGAGCGAACCCTTGTATTCTGCGGGCCTAGCTGGGGCCTGTATTCATCAATTGGCGCCCGTCACGTGGGGCTCATCGGCGACTCGGATGCTCGAAGGATTGGTCGTGACGAAGGTGAGGAATTTTGCCGGGGATGTGATCACTGCCAGTGGCGTTTTAGTCCTGGCATCCCGAGGTTTTCTTCCTTCCCTTCCGAACTGACCTTCTGGGTGGTGCCGGTCCTCGCCTGAGACCTCTTCTGTCGGTTTTGCCGTGACAGCCGTTTGGGCGAATTTTGGAACTTGGCAGTTGGAATCTGGACACTCTTGATTGGTAAGAACCGTTGTACGGTACTTGCTCCGAGTTTTGAAGCCTGGGTTGGCTATTTGAGTTTGATTTGTGATGACCGGTCATATTTTGTATTGATTATTGTGAGAATATATGCGTTGCAACACATATAGGCAGGTAATGTGGAGATATTTCTCCGGAGTTGTTTAAATTTGAACGGCGCAAAGTTTAAGTGCCATTTTTTGATAATACTGCATATTTTGCATTATTTTTGAGCATGCCTGCTTTTAGCGCACTCCGTAAGTGGTGCTGCTGTTTCGGAAACCGGTTGAACCTCGAGGAATCTGCTCCAGCCCCCCCAGAGGGGACTCCTAATAGGGATATGTATGTGAAGCATGGTCTTTCTTCTATAATGTAATAATAATAATAATAATAATAAAGGGGCTTGTAAAGCGCATGGTGACGCCATCCCGGCGTGTCCCCGCGCTGTGGAGAAAAGTCAGGGCCAAGGAGGGAAGTTAAAGAGAAAACAGATGGGTTTTTAAAAGTTTTCTGAACAAGGTCTCTGTACAGCACAGTATGGAGGAAATACACCAAAAAGGATCCTGAGTTGCGCTGGCCTTTGTATGGATCGTTTGATATGCGTAAGATTGAGTATGTGGAACAGTGTATGTGTAAACGGCGTGCTCGTCAAGACATGTTTGAATGTGTACGGTTATGGGTGAAGGAAGTGCGTGAGCGAGAGAAACGTGAGAAAGCGCTGTTTGATAAAGAGCAACGGAAAAATTATCATGTGAGGGCACAGGAAGCGACGCGTCGGGAAGAAAGAGAACTGGCGGAGAGACAAGAGAAAGAGCGTAGGTTGCAAGTCTCGGGTCAATATGCTGTCCGCCAGCCACTTTATCCTGTCCTTACTAATCTTGAAGATGATTTTTATTTATTAGATCGTTCTCCGCCCCCTTATGTTGGCGCGTCCGCCCCGAGATCACAGGAGTCTGGATTGGTTTCGGATAAGGTAGACACGCGGTCTATGTTATCAGTTGAGCGTATGGGTGAGCTTCGGAAAATTTCTCTTCGTGCACTTAAGGGCAAGTTGTCCCTTGCTGAATTGTTGGACTCTTTGGAAAAGTGGCGGGATAGAGAGAAGTTGTATTTTCTGGAAACCTTTTCTGATGAAGTGATTACTGCCTTTCGGAAATACTCAGAAGTTTTTGAGCCTGATGATGTAGTATTAGATGCTAAAGCATACGTAACGGTGTTTTTTCTCCCTCTAAGGCGCCTGATGCGGTCCGACGGCTGTTTGCATTGCGGCTCGCGGCGAGTGACCTAAAAGAGAGAGCGCGCCTAAAGGCAAGGGAGGAGGAGCAGTCGGATCCACGTATCGGCGATGACCAATCATCTACCTCCCACTCAGATAAGAGCGAATTAGTGCATGCTAAACCGATGCGAGAGGCGGCAACTTTGTATGTTCCTCCTAAAGGAGCGGGAACTAGTTCGGATATTACTTCCGCCGATGCTAAGGGATATTTTGTGTATAATTGGGTCTATACTCCCTGGCATAGGGCTGATGTTATGGCATTAAAGAATGCATTGCCTGACCCCCGCAAGAATCCAGCGGCCTTTTATGAAGAGGTCGAAGGGGCCTTGAATTCTTGTACTATGACTTTAGCAGATATAGACTTGTTCTTTGGGCTCATTTTACCACCGGATATGTGGAGATCTGTGCGGAAGGTGGATGATCAAGCCACTTTTAAGGCCAAGTGGTCTGAGATTGAGGATGAGGATAGGGAGAGAAAACCCGCGCAAAAACCGCCCCAGATTATTTTAGATCTCCCCGCTGCTATCTTGACCAAGTTGAAAACGATTATTCCCCCTAAAAAGATTGACTGGAATATGTTAGCATCGTGTAAACAGAAGGTTGATGAATCAGTTTCAGACTTCTTTACGCGCTTTGAAGAAACATTTCATGATTTCAGTGGTCAGTCACTTACGGATGATACGGGTCGACATCTTTTTGTGGATAAATATGTGGCGAATTTATTACCGGGAATAGCAGCTCGTTTAAAAGCGAGTGAAAGTTCTTGGTCCACCTCGTCTCCGGCATCCCTCCTGACTATGGCTCAATATTATGAGCGTCAGGAACAAGAAGCGAAGGGGAATGAGGAGAAGAAGTCGAAAGATTTGAAAACTAAGGTGATGTTAGCACAAGTATATGGTCCGCCTCGTCGGGGTGTAGAAAGAGGTAGGGGAGGATTCTATGGTCCCCCTTCGGGTCGGTCAGATGTAAATAGAAATCAATGTGCGTATTGTAAACAGTCGGGTCATTGGGCCAGAGATTGTCCGGTGTTGTATGCATCTCGGCAGGGACGTGGTCAGGGACCACCGAGAGGTAGAGGGGGCTTTTCGAATTTCAGAGGGAATTCTAATGATCGTGCTCGCTTTGAACCTAACGCACAGCAACGAGATAGACCCAATGTATTTGATCGGCAAAATCAGTATCAGATGTCTGGGATTGACCGCTCTGGGTACCATGATTCACAGCATGCATAGGATTGCGTTGGATGGGGGTTAGAATCAGTTGAAGTGCCGGTTGATCAGAAGGGTCCTTATGTTTCAGCAACTGTTTTGGGTTCTACTGATCGGTTCCTAGTTGATACAGGAGCTACCCGCAGTGCGCTGTCCAAACAATTGGTTCCGAGGGCTCCCCCATCTGGCTTAATGGTTACATCGGTAGGGTTTGATGGTACACTCTCTCGAAGCCCTCTTTCCCGACCTCTTGCATTCCATGTTGACCACTTTTCTGCACCCTGTCCGTTTCTGCTTGCCCCGAACACGCCGGACAACATTATGGGTCTTGATATGCTCAAGCATTTCAGAGCTACGATCCGCTGTTCCCCCGCTGGAGTACGTGTGATATTAAATGATAATCACCCGATGACAGACCGGATGTGTGTGGTTGCGGAGGATACTGCATTAGCTTCCCTCCCTCGTTCTTTGTGGGCCACTTCGGATACTGATGTGGGACAGATGGTGATTCCGCCTGTCCACATTAGTGTCCAGGAGGGTGCGGTGTTACCGCGCCTCCCTCAGTATCGTATTTCCCAGGAGGGGGAGGAGGCGCTCATACAGATTGTGCAGGATTTGATTAAGGTGGGAGTAGTGGAAGAAGTTCCCTATAATGTTTGCAACAGTCCTATTTTACCCATTTTGAAGAAAGATACCGATACCAGGGTTTATCGTTTTATCATTGACTTAAGGGAAGTGAACAAGATTGTGATACCCCAGTATCCAGTGGTCTCGGATATCACGACGTTACTCACTTTGGTCCCGTCAACGGCGACCACGTTTTCAGTTATTGATTTGAAAAATGCCTTCTTTTCGATCCCTATTCACCCTGATAGCCGATACCTTTTCGGTTTTACTCTGAATAATAGGTCTTATAGATTTTGTAGAGTCCCTCAGGGCTATACAGAAAGCCCTAGCATTTACAGTCAAGCATTGAAAAGGCAATTGGATTCCTTTGTTCTGCCCGAGGGTGTCGCCCTTATACAATATGTCGATGACATCTTGTTGGCGGCCGACACTCCTGAGTTGTGTGAAAAGTGTACGTTATCCTTGCTTTCCTTTTTGGCATCTCACCATCACAAAGTGTCGAAGAAGAAATTGCAGTTCTGTAGACCAAAGGTGACTTATTTGGGTCACCTTTTGTCTAAGGAGGGGCGTGCACTTACACCAGATCGTATTCAAGCAATTTTGGACACGCCAGTACCTTCCACACAGAAGGACGTGCGTGCATTTTTGGGTCTTGCTTCTTTCTGTAGGCAATGGATATTGGGATTTTCACACATAGCTAAACCATTGTTAGCCCTTTTGACAAAAGACACACCAATTCCTCTTCCCTGGTCAAATGAGTGTGAAATTGCCTTCCAGCAATTGCGACAAGCCCTTTGTTCAGCACCAGTGTTAGGTACCCCTGATTATACGAAGCCCTTTTCACTGTATGTGCATGAGAAAGATGGATGTGCATTATCAGTTTTAGTGCAGATACACGGCGACAAGCAGCGCCCTTGTGCATATTTTTCGGCTGTACTTGATCCTGTTGCCCGAGCATTGCCTGGTTGTTTTCGCTCGGTTGCGGCGACAGCTGTGTCAATACGTCAGAGTGAGGGAATTGTGTTATCTCACAAACTGTTGGTATTAGTTCCCCATGCTGTTGATGCCCTGCTTAATCAGACAAAGACGCAGCATTTGACCAGTGCTCGTTTAACAGGATATGAGTTGACGCTTTTGGCTCCTCATATTACGTTAAAGAAATGTGCAACGTTAAATCCGGCCACATTGTTGCCGTTCCCGGAAACTCAGTCTGAAGCACGAAAAGCACATGACTGTATTCTTGTGACTGAGGAACAGACAAAGGGTCGTATTGATCTCCAGGATACGCCCTTTACAGATGTAGATGGAGAACTGTGGGTGGACGGATCATGCCTGAAGCTACCAGATGGTACGACTTCAGCAGCGTATGCAATTACCACATTGCAAACAATAGTGGAGACAGCACGCATACCGCAGAAATCAGCTCAAGCAGCGGAACTGATAGCATTAACACGAGCATGTGAGTTCAGTGCAGGATTGTGTGTGAATGTTTATACAGATAGCCGCTATGCCTTCGGAGTAGCGCACGATTTTGGCCTACTCTGGAAGGAGAGAGGGTTTTTAACGTCACATGGAGCACAGATAATGTACGGGGAGTTAGTTCACAATCTTTTGACTGCATTAACATATCCAAAGAAGATTGCTATAATTAAATGTAGTGCCCATAAGAAAGTGGTTGATAGAGTTGGAGAAGGGAATGCTTTAGCAGACCGGGTGGCACGAGAGACTGCGATGCAGCCTGGTGCTACTGCAATGTATGTTGTGAAGTCACAGGCAGAAAGATGGCACGATGCTAGGAGAGAAGTGCTGGAAATACAGAGGACCGCTTCCGATAAGGAACGGGAGCAATGGTCCAATGATGGAGAGTTGGATGATGAAGGGTGTTGGAGAAGTAAGCAGATGGATAAATGGAGGTTACCCACAGCCTTTGTACAACCTATGGTTCAGATGGCACATGGACTAGCGCATGTCGGAGCTTCCGCAATTGTTAAATTACTCACACGAGTTTGGGAGCATCCGGAGATCGCTAGTACGGCAAAGAGGGTAGTGCAGACTTGCATGATTTGCCTGAGGTATAACCCAGGAAAGGGTACACGAACTCCAGCAGGAGGATTTGCGACACCTACTGCACCCTTTGAGGTTTTGCAGATGGATTACATTCAGCTCGAGCGCTGTAACAATCTGAAGTATGTTCTAGTAGTGGTTTGTGCCTTCAGCAAATGGGTTGAGGCATACCCTACGAAAGATAATACTGCAATGACTACAGCCAAGATGCTGTTGAAGGAGTTCTTCCCTCGATATGGTGTTTGCAGATTGTTGTGGAGTGATAACGGACCTCATTTTATAGCAGACGTTATCAAGTATGTCCTGAAAGGCCTGGGAATTACCCAAAAATTTCATGCAGTGTTTCACCCTCAGTCTGCGGGATTGGTCGAGAAATATAATGGTACTCTGAAGCTTAAGATCGCGAAGATTCAAGCTTCGACTTCTTTGACTTGGCCTGACGCTTTACCGCTGGCATTATTGTCAATTAGATCGATACCGCATTCTCGGACCGGTCTCACACCTTACGAGATCGTGTTTGGACGCCCAATGAATATTTGGGGTCCACCAAAACCGAGGTCAGTGTATGATGTACCTTGTGTAATGATGAATGATTATCTGGCACAGTTAACGGATAGTTTGGTTTCTATTCATCAACAGGTTCGAGAAGCGCTCCCTGATCGGTCCACAGGTGAAGGTCATAATCTCCGACCTGGAGATCAGGTTATGCTGAAAGTCTTCGAAAGGACGAACAGTCTGGAGCCGAGATGGGTTGGTCCTGAGCAAGTCTGGCTCGCGACGAGGACAGCTGTGCGGGTTTCTAATCGGAAGAACTGGATCCACTCCTTGCACTGTCGTAAAGTGCCGCCTGGATTGGTGGAGCCTGCTGTGTTGACCGACCATCGAGAAATCCTGACTGCGGAGAAAGGCCGTGCTGTGGAACCGAACGACACTGAGGAGCTCTTCCCGGACCAAGCGATTCCTGGGGGAAGAAGATATCATCTCAGACCGAGGAGGTGATTTTTGTATCCAAAGACGTTGTCAGAATGGCCCTTGGGTTAGTGAAACGGAGAGCCAATGAGGCAAGGGGGGGGGGGGATCAGCCCTGCATTAGTGTAGTGACACCCGTCTTGGCCCGCTGGTGAAGAAATCAACGGCTGCCTAAGGGGAAGAGTTCTGACAACCTTTTAGTTTCAGGAAGATATTGATTTTTGTTTTTTTACTACAAGATGGAGAAGAAGAAGATTCTTTGTGCGACAAGTTTTATTATCATTGTGGCTATTGTTGGTATAACCACATGGTTTGTTCAGGATGTGACTCCTGCCCGTGAGTTGCTTGTTTTGACCACTCCAGTGCCTGAGGAGCACTATTTTTATACCCTTCCGTATCAAGAATTGAAGCATCGTCAGTCTTATTTGAATAACACTTTCATCCAGATGTTGCATCATACCCATGTCGCTACAAATGCTACGAACTGTTGGATATGTGGTATGATGCCAGCTCATCAGAAGAAAGGAGGAACGCCATTCATACCTCTTCCTTTTTCTCATAATGGCTCTTGTAGAGCATGGTACACTTTGCTTTTTGCCACACGGAAACCTACAGTGGGACGACTACTTTTGAGACTTAACAAGGAATGTCATCAAGATAAAGATGGTTATCCACAAGCGAATGGGACAATATGGGAATGGGAAGAATATCGACCAGACAATGAATCGATCCCCTACATTTTCACGAACACCAGAGACACTACAAGGAATGAACAATTTGTGATTCAAGTGGCACAAGCTCAAGTGGACCTGTGTGTCCAGAGTGTGGGTTATATTCCTGTTGGTGTTAGCGATTGCATTATTGTATTGAACATAGACGGGTTGAATAATAGTACTTTCTTAGCCTCCCATAACACATACTTCGTATGTGGGAATAAGGGTTATTATCGTTTGCCAGCTGGCTGGTCCGGAGTATGTTATGTAGCGTTCTTATTACCCCCTGTATTCTTGGCACCTGCATCTTATCATAAAGATTTGAAGTTGTTGAATAATGTGACTGTAAATAGGTATAAACGTACTCTATCCATTGATGATGTTGATCAAACTGATACTAGCTTGCAGCAGTATATTGATTTTAACTTAGGATTGTTTTTCTTTGTTGGAGCTGCCCTAAATAGTAGGAAAGTTCGAAGATTAACAAGAGTTGTAGAGGCTGTGACAAATCAAACCGCTGCTGCTCTTGGGAATCTTACGGAAGAATTACAAATTACTAGAATTGTTGCATTACAGAATCGTATGGTATTAGATGTTATGTTAGCTGACCGAGGTGGAGCATGTAAAATTATCGGAAGTAGTTGTTGTGTGTTTATTCCTGACCATACGCCCTCAGTTTATAATGCTATCAATAAATTACATACAATTGCAGCTGAAATCCATACAGAAAATGGCACTTGGACCTTTTCTGGATGGTTTTGGGCATTGATCACTACATGGGGATGGAAGGTTTTGACTGGTCTCTGCATTATTGTGGCAATTCTGTTTTCCTGCTGCATCTGTGTCCAGTGTGGTCCTTTACTCTGTTCTCTATGTGTGTCATTTTGTATTCCTGATAAGAAAGCTATTGCCAATGTCACCTATCAGAAACATTTAACCAAAGAGGTGGAAGAGATGATGAAAATTGACATATATGATGATTATCCTAATAAGCCGGATGTCTTCAGTAAATGCTGAAAGGGTCGTCTGTTGAAAACTAAAATGGCGATATGATTAAGCATTCACGAAAGACATGAATTCTCTCCAGTTAAAACATGTCTTCCGTCTTATGTTGCCTAATGTCCGGACTCCATTTTGTACTGTCATGTCTCCACGTGCTTTGCACGAGAAGAGTCCTATCTTCGTGTTAGTTGCTCTTGTAATCTGCCTAGTAACAGTCTATAAATAGCTCCTTTGTCCGTCTGGCGCATGCCCAGACTTGACCACATCTGTTATCAGTTAGTCCTTGCTTGACCATGTTTTCGCGGGCTTAGGAGTGCGCTAACTCCGCCCACATATTGATTCTGTATCGAAAATGACCATAAAAGGTAATGAATTTTGCTTCATGTTGTATCCACCCACTTATGAGCCCCTCTGTTGTGTATAAAAGGGGACTGTGTACGCAAGTTCTGTGTGCTACTCTATGCAAGACTGAAGAGTGTTGTATGGGTTGTAGGACCACCCTTAAGGGTTAATAAACTCTGTCTTTGTACTTTGCAGTTTCCGTGCCAACTTCCTTCTAGCTTTTGTTACAGAAGAGCGAACCCTTGTATTCTGCGGGCCTAGCTGGGGCCTGTATTCATCAGGAGGATTATTCAAATTTATATGCAACTTAGGCAAGTAGTACATAGTAGGCCTCCTTGGATGTTCCAATATTACATAACTAACTTCATCTACACTAAGGGGCCGATTTCTTTCCAACACATATGCTTTTCTTCATCATTTGCTTTAAACTGTCCTATTGGGTTCTCTGTAACCGTCCTGCGGCATGTCATATCATTTAATTGCCTAAATGCTTCTTGAATGCAGTGTTCTTTAGAGAAGGTGAGATTATCCAACCTTTATCAGCTGGTTTTATTATACTGCCTTTTCTCAATTGCATATAGCATGCAAGAGCACATTCGTCATGTATGTACTGAAATGTCCATGTAACATGAATTACAAAGAAAGTACAACCTGGCAACTTAAGAAGCAAATTCCTTAACATATTCAGATAACTACAAAAAATTATACAATTAATCCTATGGTGATACATTATTGTGGGAGATTCGTCTTTTCTGCATGGTCACCCCCAATTTTTCACTTTTTGCTGGAACGTAAATCTTTTCTGGCTTTAGAACTTGATGCACTTTACCCCTGCTAACCAGTAGTAAAGAACAATTTACTTATCTCTGGTAACGCTTTTTCTGGTAGAGACTATATACATGCAGATTTGTCACTGTAGAACAGTGTTTCACAAACTGTGGGTCACAATGGTGGGTTGTGAGCTGACATTTGGTGGGTTGTGAAACTTATAGGACTAAAGAAAGATGCCTTTAAATTGTATGTTTAATACTTCACATTTGCCGGTCATTCGAAGAGAGGTCAAATACCAGGCTGCTTTATTCTTTTAACATGGGGATTGGAATTTGCTTTTTTTTCTCTGACTGCAAAGTTAGAGAAGTTTTTACAGCGGATTATGTAACAACACAGGATGTTATTTGCAATCCACAATAAAATGTAAATCCCTGTAAATGAACAATGCACTCAACAGTTAGGAGCAAAAAAGGACGCACTTTTTTTGTAAATCTGAAGAGTGCTGGAAACAGAGATTTTAATAGGATTAAAACAATACAAGACAATTGCTCTAGGTGTTTCTCACTAGATCCCAAATACAGGGGAATTGCTTAGTAAATATTGCATTAGCAAAAAAAAGACAATGAAAAAAACGAGTCACAACCAAAATCACTTTCCGTGTTTTTTGGGGGGGGAATTTACTCAAACACTCGCTATTTATCCATGATTTGTCAGGCAAGCTCTGCCTTATTGCTCGGAGTACGATTAGACAGAGAGCCTTCAATTTCTTCAGTTACTGTGTACTCCCAATTACCCCCCTCTCGATTCTTGCATTTCACAAGCACCCGAGCATGCACCTGAGCGAGCCACGCTTCTCCAGGAACATTGCGGGCTGCGTTGTATAAGAGGAGGCCTCTTGGCTTTTCTCCGTCTTCTTTGGAGGTTCCGTTCTACTCTGACATCTCGGGGAATCCTCTTGGTAAAGTTCCTGCATCTCCTGCAGTCTACCCTCGCTCTGCTTCTCCTTCGATTCAAACGCCGCTGGTTCTTCTTCTGCTGGTTTCTTTTCTGGTCTCTTGACTTTACCCTCCCTATGTGATTGGTCCTCAAACACGCCCATATTCCAAGGGTACAGGTCATGGCCTGCCCCTTCCCATAGCGCTGAAGTATCCTTAAAGGGATAGGCATCCCAAGGGGCCTTAGAGCAAGCAAAAGTGCGTCTTGTGATGCGGAAGCGGCGGGGAAGGGCTAAAGGACTGAAGTGGCTATGGCCTCCTCTTCGTCACAGCAACATTTCTTCTTGATTTTTGTTTTTCTACTTGCTTTCTTACTATAAGTTTGCTTTCTGTGGAGAGCTGTTCTTGTGATGGAGTCGTGCTCTCTTTTGATGGTGTGTCCTGTTCATATCCATATTTTTCTCACAATCATGGTGTGCTCTCTTGTTTTTATATGGTGAGCAGTTCCTGGCTGGAGATGATTTGTGGCCAGAACATGCGCAAGTCTTCTCAGGTTACTGGTGTGGAAGGCTGACCGTTTGGTGATGTCGCTTTTCGTCATCAATGAGCATTCTGATCCAAAGAAGTGTGGATAGAAGGCAGCTCTGGTCAAGCCTCAGTTTGGTGGTTTGTGCTATACTGAAATGACCTCCATGCATTGTTCAGCATCCTGTGCCTTGTTTAGTCTGCTATTGATGTTACTGCCCGCCCCGCCATCATGCCTGATAGCTCTATTTTGTTTTTCCTCAGCCACTTTGGTTCTCCTTCTCCCCCCACTCTGAATCCATGGAATGAACTCAAGCTTAACGCTATGAATCAGTGGTTGTACTAACTACTTCTTCACCTACAGTCTTCACTCTTTACATTTGAGCCCTGTGGTATCCCAACACACTTCACAGCAATGTTAGTTATGGGATAGGGGGCCTATCCACCGTGGCTCCAAAGAATTCTTGCTAATGAGTTTCTTCACAATTACCCAATCACTGGGTTGCAGTGTGTGGCACTGGACTTCTTTTGTCAATGGTGTTGCTACATTTGTCGGACAAGAGACAGATTCCACCACATCCATAAGACCTTTACAGTAGTCCAATACAATATCCTCAGTTATTGATACATGCGCAGCTGAACTAATACACATGATTCTCATAGCTCCTTCCATAAAAACATTGTGCAGAGAGATCAGTCTTTTTGTTTGGAGTTCTAATGCTCAACGGCACAATTGAAAGGGTATCTTGCCATTTCAAAGCTGCAGAGCCACACATCTTAACTAACTTGGATTTTATTTTTTTGTTCATTCTTTCAATCATCCTTAATGCTTCTGTCCTGTAACAGCAGTGGGAATTTTACTCAATCTGTAAAGCTGTACATATTAGCTTTGGGAATTCATTCTTGAGGTGGGTGCCTCTTTCTGCCTCAATAAAAGTAGATATGCCATATCTTGGAATATATTCTCTCAAAATTAGTTTGGCCACAGTCATACTGTCAAATAGGCCTCCACCTATTTGGAATACAAACAATTACCAAATCATATCCAAGCCCCTTGTAAACAGCCATTTAATTTAATTTAATATGCTTGAAGCCTAGTGAATGGTCCTTAAAAGTTGCCTATGTGACTCATAGTCACTAATGTTCTTTTTCCTTGATTAATTTTCTGTCAAGTAATGCATCTTTGATACAGATCAGCTCCAGCCCTAAAGAGATTATTATGCCAATATTTTATGAAGATCCTCACTATTCCGTTGCCCCCTACCTGTATCTGTCTTTGAATTAACCTGGCCACTGTAGTCAGCATAGAAGAACAAGTTAATTACCTTTGGTAGCGATCTTTCTGGTAGAGACTTTAGCAGCAGATTCCTCACCTTTTGTTTCCCTAGGTATAAGCCTAGACCCAGAATAGTTTCAGCAGTACCTCTGGGTGTCAATAGGTGATGCAAGGGAGCTCCCCACAGATGCTGTTCCGCTCCGGCAAATGATGTGCAGAGCTTATACAGGCAACACTCCTGTGCGCTGACATCAGTTGCTTACGATTGTGTCCACACCTCAAGACTCTGAGCCCCAAAAGCAAACTGGTAAGATTCCTAGACTTGGGATCTTATTAATAGAGTCCAATCACAGAACAGGAGGGTAGGAGAATCTGTGAGTTTTACGAGGCTAGATAGAGTCTCTAGCAGCAATTAATTCACTTGTTCTTCTGACAGGGACATCCAGCTTCAGATTGCTCACTTGCTGAATAGATACCAATCCAGTACGTATTTGGAGGTGGGTCTTTGGATGGACTCAAAACAGAACGTCCTGCATGATCATTCAGATTAAAAACTTTTTTAAGCGAACCAGACTGTCTAGAAAATAATGCTTTGTGAATGTATGGAAGAACACCCACGTAAATGCCTGGCAAATGTCCAGGATTGAGAGTGGTAACAACTTTGGCCGGGGTAGAAAGAACACACAGTCCTTTCAGAGGCTGCTTTTTAGCCAGTGTGTAGCAGTACTTAATGCAGAGTAGGATCCAGGAGATGGTTATCTTCTTCATAGTCTGGCCTTTTTTCACTACAGAGAATCCCACAAAGAGCTGATAGTCCACCCGGTGTTCACTAGCACCATCGATGTAAAAGCTCAGCGCTCTCATGGGATTCAAGTGATGGAGTCTCTCCTCTTCCTTGGAGTGGTGAGGCAGAGCACATAATGCCAGCACGGTGATGTTCGGGCCGACGTGGAACAGCATCACAACTTAAGGCAAGAAAGAAGCCTGCATCCGCAAAACCAGCTTGCCTGGGAAAAAGCACACTCACCCATGCACATATTATGGCACAAAATAACACTGTTTTGATGGTGAGAACCCACAAGGAGCAGTTGTTAAGTGGCTCAAAGAGAGAGCACATCAGAAAAGTAAGAACCAAGTGTGAAGTGTGCCATGATAAAAGGAGAGGGAGGAAAAAAATGTTACAAACCTTTCAAAACATGCATTACAACCTGAAACTTAAACATCAATGGCTGATTCGGTCACTGCAAAAACGCCAAAAGGGCCAAAGGGTATCCTTTAACTGTGCCCACAACAAAGCCTTGCCGGGCCAGGGACAAAACAAATAGCAAAATGTCAAAAAACTGTGTCTAAGGGTTGGCCATCTGCCTAGCACTGCACCAAGCCACAAATATGTCCCAATGACAGGCGCATACAGTTTTTTCGAGAGACACTTGCCACAATGGCATCAACCACCTCCGTAGAACGTAAAAGGTGCTCAGTTGTCGCCACTCAATCTCCAAGCATTAAGTCCTGGGTGTAAACCTTTCCCTGGTGCTCTGACAGCATATTCTCTCAGAGGGGCAGCCTGATCGGGGGACAGATGTTTAGGCTTACGCCCAGGAGTTCTGAATACCATACCCTCTGTGCCCAATCCAGAACCACCAGGATGACTTGGGCCCGGACGGTCCTGATTTTTTTTCAGAACTCAGGGCAGAATTGTATCAGTGGAAAAGCATACAGTTGCACTTGAGCCGGAATGCACCTCCGAGTGAGAGACACCTAGGAAACTCCAACATGTAGCAGTCCTGACATGGCGCATTGTCAGCAGTGGCAAATAGATGGAGCCAATGTTCTTCCCATTTGCGGAAGAGACTTTGCATCACTTTCAGGTGTAACTGCCACTCAGGATCCACCAGGCACTGACAGTTGAGCTCGTCCACCCTGGCATTCAATGATTGTGCCAGGCGGTTCACTACCAGGGATATTCCTTGGTGGTCTAGCCATTTCCAGATGCTCCGGGCCTCCTTCCACAGGGTCCGTGACCTCACCCTGACCTTTCTTGTTGCATTACCACTTGGCAGTTGTGTTGACGGTGAGCACCTCTACCAGCCTCCGTTTGATGGATGGAAGGCCACGACAACCCATAAGCGATGCATCGGTCACCACTTTCAGCTCTGGGTGGGGAAGGGAGAGGGGTCTGCCACTGACCCAATCCTGGTCCAGGGACCACCACTACAGATCTTTTGCCATCTCCTCTGAAATATGAAAGTGGTCAGAAAGGTACCCTTGCTGTTGAGCCCACTGATACTTCGGATCCTACTGCAGAGCCAGCATATGCCACCTGGTGTACTCCACCAACAGGATACAGGAGGCCATCAGTCCCAGCATCCTCAGAGTTGACCCCACTGAGATTCACGACCGCGGCTAAAAGATCGGAACCATATTCTGATTGTTATGGACTCTCTTTCACAGAGGAAAGGCATGAAACTGAACCTGGTACACATGTCTCAGATGCAGGGGAGCGTCTGAGGAGTCAGGTGTGACTTTGGCGCATTGATGGTGAGCCCCAAATCTTACAAGAGGTTTGCTGTAGCCTGGAGGTGGTTGACGACTGCCTAGGGTGAGCCAACCATCAACAGCCAATCGTTAAGGTAGAGGAAGACTGTCATCCCTGAGCTGCCACCTCAGCCATTACTTTCTTGAACATCCGAGGGCCACTCGTGAGGCCAAAGGGAAGCACAGCAAACTGAAAATGTTTCTGTTCCATCACAAATCGCAGTTAGCCCCGATGTGCCTGAAGAACTGGTTTATGGAAATAGGTGCCCTGCAGGTCCAACGTCTCCCTATAATCTTTAGGATCGAGGGCAGACAAGACAGGGCTACGATGAGCATTTTGAACTTTTTCTTTCAGAGTAAGGTGTTGAGAGGGCGTAGATTTAAAATAAGGTGAAGACTACTGTCCTTTTTGGACACCAGACAGTAGCAAGAATAACAATCACAATCTATTTCTTGTACGGGCACCATCTCAATAGCCTCTTTGGTCGAAAGGGCTTACACTTCCTGCCACAAAATGGAGAGAGAGTGCTCTGTTGGTTGCTGGGGAGACAGTGAAAGGTCTCACTGACCTTGACCGTGGGGGTGGTGGACACCACAGCCACAACTGCAAAATTGCTAGGCACCTTGTAGAGGTTGGATTGGTTGACGGTATGGAATACCTCTGCCGAAGACACGAAAGGAGAGCAGCGATGATGCAATTGGATAGGTGGGGCAGATAAGTCCAGGGATGTGGCCCTGCTCTCCTCCGGTCTGGCAGCTGACCAGGGGGGACCAGAGCATGGTTTGGAACATGCCCCCAACAAAGTGTCCATAAGGGCCTCGTTAAAAGGCAAGAGAAGCTCAGTGGAGGTTTCCCCTGCCGAAGGACCTTTGTAAAAACAATGGTCTTGACCTCCAAGGTCTGGTGCTAGAGGTCAAGGATTTTGGCCACCGTACCCATGACCATGTCGTAGGAAGTATTCTCCTCAGTGGCCAGACTAGGGGGTGATAGGAGCCCTGAGTCATGGAAGGTGTCAAGCTCCTAGTCTCTTAAAACTTGTCATACCAATTCTCTTCATGGTACGGCTGACCAATCTCATCACCAGCGTGGTAATCATTATTGGAACCTGTGCCTAACAGGGAATGCAGAGCAAGTGTTCTCCATTGGGAAGGCTTGTGTGGAGGAAGCAGTGCCACTTAGTCGGCATTAAAGTTCCAGGTGTCAGCATCGAAGTTCTGGGAACCGGCATGGATCTTGACAGCGGGGGTGGAGTCAGACCTGGAGCCGGAGGCGGCTCCTTGAGGGAACTTGGAGGGTTCCAACTAGCGCAGAGGGTGAACCTGCTAGTAGTTTCTAAATGGAGGGTCTTTCGTCTCCATGGGGCTCAAGTACATGCCAGAGGGACTCAGCAAGGATCCGACGAGCTGAAGCATGGCCCCACTGAACTCTTCGATCTGTTTGGCATGACAGATGGTCCTGGAAACTCGGCTTGTGCTGGAACAAGTATGGTACTGCCCCTGCACAATCTCAGGAGTGTGTGAGTAGTAGGAAGGGGCAGAGTCCCACTTAGTAGACTTTTGGTTTTTGCTTTGACTTACTCAACAACTTTGATTGAGACAAAGCCCAACCATTGGAGCTACTCTAGCGACTTCTGGATTTTGAACAGGACAGAAATTCCGACATGGAGCTTTTGGGTTCATCACCACGCAATTGCTGCAGGCCTTCGAGTCATGGATTGACCCCAAACACCACAGGCAAACCTGATGAGGGTTTGTCACGGACATCTGTTTGTGATAGTTGCTACAAGGCTTAAAACCTGTAGTTTTGGGAGGTAACCGTTCCATTCCACACTATTTTGACACTTTTGAAGAGGTAAAGAAAGTCTCAAAGAGATGAGAGAGTGCTCCAGATCTGCGGCTAGTGGTGCAGAACGAAAGGCACTGACATCAGCATGCAGGAGTGGGACCTATATAGGCTCTGTATGATATTTCAAGAGCGGGACAGCATCCGTGCAGAGTCGCACTGGGCCAACTATCGTCACGCAGAGGTACTGCTGAAAAGTTTTCAGATCCAGTCTGACCCATGGGGAATATTCAAAAGCTGAGGAATCTGTGGCTAGAAGCCTCTATAAGAAGTATGAAGAAATGTCATTATTATTATTATTATTATTATTATTATTATTATTATTATTATTATTATTAATTAACATTTGTTGAGAGCATGGCTACCCTTAGGCATCCCAGCGCTGTTGACAACAGCAGATGTAGAGTAGGGAGTTTAAGCCAGATTCTGAAAGAGCCAGGTCTTCAATTGTTTCCGAAAAGGGAGGTGGTGGGCTGTTGAATGCAAGTGGATGGGAAGAGCGTTCCATAATCTGGCAGCGTTATAAGAGAAAGTGCGGCCTCCTGCGCGGGCTCTCTTGATTTTGACTGAACAATTTTGCACCACCTGCAGTTTCCTTGTGGTGGAATTTGGGGTACCAAGGTAGAGGGAATTCCCATAAACCAGGCGGGAGAGCACCAGTGCCTGGACCATGACTCTTCGGGCAGTTACAGGAAGAAGTGGGAGAATTTTTCGCATCTGTTTGATAATACCAAAGCAGGAGGCTGCTAACTCAACTGCTTGGTGATCAAATTTCAGTGAACTATCCAGCCAGACCCCCAGGCTTTTGATCTTTTCTTTTGGGGCTGGCCGAGAGCCAAGACAGTTAGGCCAGTTCAATCCGACTGTGGCGGTGGAGTGATTACCTAGGATCATTAGCTCGGTCTTGTCTCCATTGAGCTTAAGATACGACTGGTCCATCCATGTAGCCACAATTTCCAAACAGGATTCTAGGTTGGCTGGCATGTTCTTCGGATGGTTTACTGCAACCACTAGCTGTGTGTCGTCCACGTGTATAACGATATGGATCCCATATGGCAGGACTACGTCAGCGAGGAGTTTTAGGTATACGTTAAATAGGGTGGGGCTTAATGAAGTGCCGTGGGGCACTCCACAGATGAGTGGCACACACTTGGAAGTGTTGTTGCCCTCGAAAACCTGAAATTATCTATCCTTTAGAAAAAACTTAATCCATGCCATAACATTGCCTGAGACTCCCACCATTTTGAGTCTGTCAAAAAGAATGTTATAGATGACGGCATCGAATGCGGAGCTCAGGTCAAGTAGGATGATAGCCACCGTGCCACCCTGGTCAAGGATTTTCGGTGATTCCTCCACTACTGCTAACAGCGCCATTTCCGTGCCATTATAGTCTTTTTTGACTACCAGTTGTTTCCCACCGTTTCTTTTCATCCTCTGGTTCCGCTCTGCTAAGCTCACTGAGAGTTTCCGGTCCTGGATTCAACAAAAAACAACTTGCCTTGTGAGTTTCATCAGTTTTTTATCTCTGATTAATATGTTTGTGTTCTTTCCCTTGTTCTTGATCTTTTGATTTGATAGGCACAATTTCAAGAACACAGAATTTAGCAATCTGATCAGCAAAACGATTGCCCATGGTGACTATGCCGTCACCAGACTTATGAACTATACATTTTGCAACCAATATTTCTTTAGGCTGCTGCAAAGCCTTCAACAGATTCAAAATGTATGTCCCATTTCTAATCGGAGTACCAGAGGATGTCATGAAAGCCCTTTGTGACCACAGTTGTCCAAAATCATGTTTCACTCCAAAATAATACTGGCTGTCTGTATAGATTTCATGACAAGACCGGAGGCTATCATTATGCATATTACTTTTATTTTACAGGCATTTCAAGATGGCGGGTATCCATCTTTTGTGAGATATCCTGCAAGCAGACGATTGGTTGGTGAAGTTAGATCTGAAGGATGCTTATTTCAATATTCTAATAGCGGAAGTAAGTCGCAAATTTCTTCAGTTCAGAGGGATGGGTCAGCGGTATCAGTTTACGTCCCTTCCATTTGGTGTGGCTTCAGCACTCTGGTGTTTCATAAAGGTGTTGAGCCCTTTGTTTTTGCCTTTCATGTATGTTTTATTGTATTGTGTCATTTATTGTTCTGTTGAGTTTTCTTTGTTAGCTACATTTGTGGCTCTTCTCATGTATTGACTTGGATGAGTATTTGCATTCTTTCGTTCATTGGCTCTTTTATCAACCTGTTTGCTGTGCTTAGGACAGGTCTCTTTCTAAATGTTTGTGTTATATTTTGTGTATCAGAAATGAAAATGAACAAAAATGGATATATAACTATTAAGAAAAAAATATATTTTTGTTAAATAAATGAAACAATTTTTTTAAAATAAATTTACTCTTGGTCTGTGGGTGTACTTAATCTAATGGACTAGTTGCCTATAATTGATGTGCTAGTGTGGGAGAAGTGTTGTGTTTTTTGATGTTGAGCCCTGTGGCAAAATTTCTCAGAAAAAGAAGAGTGCGAATGATTATGTATCTAGACGATTTTTTGATGATGTCACAGTGTCAGGAGGAGTTGAAGAGTCAGTTAATTCTAACTATACATCTTTTAGAAGGTTTGGATTTATAGTTAACAGAGAAAAGTCAGTTTTAGTTCCAAGTCAGTGTTTGGAGTTTTTAGGTTTTGTGGAGAAGACTCTCAGTTTGCCAAAAAAAAAAGGTGAAGAAAATGAGATCAGAAGTGAAAGGGCTGTTGAGAAAGGAGAGTCATTCTGAGATCTTTGGCAAGAGTGATTGGTTTGTTTTCCTCCTCTATTCAGGCTGTGTTTCCAGGGCCTCTTCATTAAAGAGCTTTGCAGAGAATGAAGGCAGAGGCTCTCAGGAAGGGTTTCCGGTATGGAGATCAGGTTGTTATTTCTGCAGAGGCTCGGGAGGAGTTAGTTTGGTGGTTCGTGAATCTGAAGGCATGGAATGGCTGAGCAATATTTGGGATATGCTCAGATTTTGTGTTGGAGGCGGATGCAAGCCTTTTTGGCTGTGGAGCATGTTTGGAGAATCAGGAGACAGGTGGGAGATGGTCCTTGGAGGAGAGATCGGAGCATATAAATGGTTTGAAAATGAGGGCAGGTCTTTATGCCTTGAGGAGTTTTGGAAAAAAATTGAGGAGTTTTAAAGTTTTGTTGAAGATAGACAATGTTTCTGTGGTTCGATACATAGCCCGCTTAGGTGGAAGCAGGTCGAGGAACCTGACTCAATTGGCCAAGGAGATTTGGAGTTTTTGAGTGGAAGAGAAAATTGGTTTGCAAGCAGAGTATTTACCAGGTCAGTGCAATGTAATAGACTGAAATTCGAGATATCTCAGGGATTACAGCGATTGGAAGCTGAATGTTCTTTATTTCAGAAGACTATTACAAGTTTGGGGTCCCCTGGAAGTGGATCTGTTTGCGTCAAGGTTGACTTTCAGTTGAAACATTATCCGACGCCAGACGCTGTGGACTCTGTGGATACGAGTGCGAGCAAGGCGCTCTGCTCCCTGCAGCTACCTTCAGCTCCCCTCTGCTTACAGCCTCACCGCTCAGCCGCTGCCCGACAGGGATCCACTGAGTGCCGCTTGAGCTCCGCTGGGGCTTTCCGCTTTTCTGCAGGCTTCCCGCGATCCCACTCTGGTGGCGCCCGCCGCCCACACCACCTTTGCCGCTTGGGGCATCCGGCTTGGACCTTGTCGACGGGCGGGAGAACCTGCCTGCGGCGGGAAGTGGGAGCAGGAGCTGCCGAGTCTTCCTGCCTGAGCATTTCCAGTAGCGGCGAGAACCCACAGCGGCAGGAGCCGCGAGAGTGTCCTAGCAGCAGCAGCAGGCGGCAGGTGTGTCCTCGCAGTAGCTGAAGCAGCCGGAGCGGCTTGGAGAGGGAGCTACGATTCCCCCCGCAGCGAGAGAAAGCCATGAGAGTCACAAGAGCCGGAGTTTTGCCCTGATCTTTTGCGCCCCCTGGCACCGGCACCAGCAGCACCAGTGGCACCAGCGGAGGTGTGCACTGAGGAAAGTAGAAGTAAATAGAGGTGAGCGGAGAGAGGTGGAGCTCACTCCTTGCTCCGAAATAACTGCAATAACTGCACCTTACCTTACCTTGCCTTCTTACTACCTAGCGCCGGCAGAAGCCGTTGGGGTACGATATAGTTGGTAACTTTCAGCAGGTTCTCACCTTAATTGAAGTGATTGAGTGGCTGTTGTCTAGTCCAGGTCAGGTTTTGCTGTTCGCGACTCCCCTCCGTGACTCCCCCAGCAGCGAGAAGAAGCAAGTGTAGGCTACGTGAGCCATCTGGTGAGTCACTAGGCGGAGCTGCGCACCGAGGGGAGCTGAGGAGCAGAGGAAGACCGAGGCGAGCAGAGAGAGCTGGTGTGTATCCTCAGTTTACCGGGTCTGGTGGCTCAGTGGACTAATGCGTCTGCTGCAGGGGCCTGTGTTCGACCTCATGGTCACAGGTTCAAATCCCGGCGGGTCCACTCAGCCTTTCATCCATCTGAGGTCGATAAAATGAGTACCATTGAGTTGGGTAACAATAAACATCTGTTATTCAGCGCCAAGATACCCGTAGTGGTGAACGTGCGCTTTACAAATACACATGTTATGTTTACCCCCAGCTCTGAAACAGTTTGGTGAGTGCAGTACCCAGGAGAGTGTAGGCGTTTTCAAGTGCCGGTAGCTGGCACCAAACTTAAAGTCAAAAACTAGTCAAAAGCGGGCAACAAGGAGGAGGAGCCTAGCGCGCAACCAAGATGGCCGCATAGGCTTAAGGCTCTCGAGGGCCTCCGCAACCTCCCACGTCTATCCTGACTAAATCCTGGTAAATTTGACGGGCTTTTGCTGATGCATTCGCGCTGAGGTGCCACCCGTTTTCCGAATTCTGATCGGACGCCGGGAACCCGAATGGATGCCCTCCGAAGTTTGCGGCCTGCTGGTGCCTAGGTCCCGGTCTCGAGTTGGTGAGGTGCCCGGGTACGAAGTGAACAACAGCGGCATGCAGGGCTTGACCTGCCCCGTACCCCGCACTTTCACTTTCGTTTTCAAGTCTGCTGTTTGAGATCGGCTGAGGGACCCTGGTGTTTCAGAGGAGCGCGGACAACGGAGTGTCTGGCCCGATCTTCGGACTATCCACGGACGTCCTGCCTGCGATCGCAGTGTCCGCTTAACTTAGCCAACGGGTCCCTGTCCCTGGCGCTGGCGGGTGCCAACCTTGGTGGCCTCCAGACGATGGCGGCGAGACTCGAAGGGGACAAGTCGAAATCTAAGTCAACCCGGAGGGGATCCTATGCTCAGGCCAACAACATGGACCGTTACGCGCAGCTAAAGGGATCCCCCGCTGGCCTGCATAAATCGCCTGAGCGGTCTAAAGAGCTGGCGGGCCCGGCGTCGGAGTTTACCCTGCAGGACGTTATGGGCGCCATTGAGGAGATGAAGGCTGCTGTGGGTCAGCGATTTGATACCCTGGCACATAAGTTGGACGCGGTACTGATCGATGTGAATTTGGTCAGGGCAGATCTGTCCAAAACCAACGAGCGGGTCGACTCCTTGTCACATGCGGCGTCGAGCCTAACTGTGGACGTGGCCGCCCTGCAGACGGAGGTCCGTCGGTTGCGGCTAGCCAGTGACCAGACTGATCGTCGACTTGAGGATTCGGAAAGCAGGGCTAGACGGAACAATGTCCGTATCATCGGAGTGCCGGAAAGATCGGAGGAATCTGCTGCGGATCTTTTTGTGGAGGATTTGGTGATCAACCGTCTCGCGCCCAAGGGATTGGGCAAGTTCTTTGCGGTGGAGCGGGCCCACAGGATTCCGGGTGGTGCGCCCAAAGTGGGTGCCACCCCGCGGCCTATAATCGCTCGACTTTTTAACTTTCGGGATAGAGATGCTATCCTTCAGGCGTCGCGGGTGGCTGGGCCGCTGAAGTTTGAGAACTCCAATGTCAGCTTTTATCCGGACTTCACGCAAGCGGTCCAGAAACAGCGGCTGGGATTTTTGGGTGTGAAGCGGCGCCTGAGGGACATGGAGCTGAAATACGCGGTGTTATTCCCTGTGAGGTTGCGGGTTGAGTTCCAGGGTCGTTCCCACTTTTTTGACCGACCGGAGGCGGTTGGTGACTGGTTGGATGCCCTACCGCGGGGACAGGATCGAGACGATCGGGCGGAGGAGAGCGGACGGGATGTGGTGGAGCAGGACTAGAACTTGGTCCCTGGCGATGGACTAGATTGACTATTCATTGCACCTTGGCTCAATTACACTCTAATCCGGCACATCATGCCCTTCAAATGTCTGGGGGTTGTGGGGAGCTTTTTGGGGTCCTTTCCTCCTTCTGGGGTTCTTTTGTGGTAAATGTTAGGGCGACAGGCACACTGCAAGTTGGGGGGGCTGTTCGGGCTCAAGCAGGGGTGCAGGGAGGGGGGAGTTGTGGTTTTGGGTCTGTGGGGGAGGGGGGTTGTTGGGGATGGTTGTTGTTTTTTCGTTTCGCAGGGCAATGTGAAGTTGTTTGCTGATTTCTCCGGGCTGTGCTCTCCGGGATGTGGGATTCATGTGCGGGAGTGGGATGGGGGATAGGGGATTGCGAATCCTTTCGTGGAATGTGAATGGTCTGGGGGACAGGATCAAGCGTGGGGTGGTGTTACAGTTCTTGAAGCGGCTCTCGCCCGACATCGTTTTCCTGCAGGAGACACATTTGGTTGGGAACTCCTTCCAGGCCCTAAATAGGAGGGGCTATCGCCTGGCCGCTCACTCTGGCTTCACTTCTGGCTCTAGGGGAGTGGGCATCTTAGTTAGGACCTCCCTCCCACTGGCAGTGGACGAGGTGCTTCACGATGATAGGGGGCGATATGTGGCACTGGTGGGAAGATGGGAGGGTAGAACCATCTCACTGGTGGCTGTGTATGTGCCCCCGGGGTTGCAGACGACTACATTTGCTGACTTGGGGCGTTTGGTTCTGGGGCTTCCTGGGGGGGTTTTGGTGCTGGGTGGAGACTTTAATGCCGTGGTCTCTGGATTGGAGGACCGTCACCCCCCCAGGGATCTCCCTAGGGCTCAGGCCTGGTTGGGGAGTTTTTTGGACACTTTGGGACTGGTAGATTGCTGGAGAATGATGCACCCGGGACAAGCGCAGTATACCTTTCACTCGGGGGCCCATGGGAGTCTCTCGAGACTCGAATATATGCTCATGCCGGCGACCCAAGCGGGGATGATTGGGGAGGTGCGTCACGTAGCCAGAGGTATTTCTGACCATTCCCCTATATGGTTGCAACTGAGGGTTGACCCTGGCACAGAGGGAAGAGTGGCACCTATTGGCCCCTGGTATCTTCGTAACCCTAAGATCCGCGCGGAGTTGGTCAAGTCCACTGATCACTACTTCACTGATAATGTGGGGTCGGTGTCGTCGGCCGTCTCCCTATGGGAGGCTTATAAGGTGGTGGTCAGGGGGCAGGCCTTGTCTCTTATCTCCCATACTAAGAGGTGCGAGAGAGCTGAGGTGGTTCGCCTGGAGACTGAAATAGCTGAAATGGAGGAGGACTTGGATCGTGGAGTTACTGATGAGAAATTGCATGTTCTCAGCCTCAAACAGTCAGATTATAGAGCGCTAGTCACGGAAGCTGCTAAAGGGATGTATAGAGAACAGCAAGGGCGTCTGTATGACGTGGGGGATAAGGCCGGGAAGTTGATTGCTTGGTTGGATAAGAAGGAGAGAGCGAGCAGGGTGGTGCCCGTTGTGGAGAGAATGGATGGAGTTCGTGTGACTGACCCTGTTGAGATTGTTGACTGCTTCGCGGATCACTTCCGCGGGGTATACTCTCCGGTTTCCGTGCGTTCGGAGGAGGATTCTCATCTGTTGCTTCGAGACATCGCACTGCCAACCTTATCGGAGGCGGATGCAACATTGATGGAGGGGAAGTTGTCGTCGGATGAGATTGCTTTGGCCATTCGCTCGATCGCGTCTGGTAAGGCGGGTGGTCCTAATGGTCTTCCCATTGAACTATATAAGTTACGTCCTGATAAGATAGCGCCGTATCTTCGTGACATGTTTTCGGCGGCACGTGCGGCGGGCTTCCTTCCCCCTGACCAACGCCTCGCCACCATAGTGGTGATACACAAAGATGGGAAGCCGCGAGACCGCTGCGCCTCCTATAGGCCCATTTCGCTGTTGAACGCAGAACCCAAAATTCTGGCTAAGGTGTTGGCTAACCGACTGGTTCGGGTCGCGGGCGACTTGATTCATCAGGATCAGTCCGGTTTTATACCCCATCGGAATACCGCCCTAAATTTGAGGCGGTTACACGGTGTGCTGGCTAGAGCTGAGTTTATACGGGAGCCGACCATCTTGGCATCTCTAGATGCTACTATGGCGTTCGACACTTTGGAGTGGCCATATATTTGGGCCGTTTTGGCGAAATTTGGATTCGGCCCTGAGTTTATTGGTTGGGTAAAATTGTTATACGCTGACCCACTGGCTCAGGTGGTGGTGAATGGTAGGGTGTCGGCTCCCTTCGCACTGGGGAGGGGTACGCGACAGGGATGTCCGCTATCACCCCTTCTCTTTGCGCTTTCTTTGGAGCCTCTCGCCGCCTGGCTGCGTTGGGAGCCGTCGTTGCGAGGCATTAGATGGACGCCGGAATTCGAAGACCGTGTCTCCCTTTACGCGGACGACATCCTTCTATATCTCACTTCCCCCCGACAGTCACTAATGGTATTGGTGGACGTGTTGACTTCCTTTGGCCGCAACTCCGGCCTGGTTATCAACTGCGCCAAGTCGTGCGTCTACGTCCTCTCCGGGGAAGCCCCCCTCCTGCCGCAAGACTGCCCTGTTCAGGTTGCTACCCTGGGGTTCAAATATTTGGGAATCTTTATCTCACTGGATCCCGCGGTCCGCTATGAGCGAAACCTTCTCCCTCCCCTCCAGCGGCTGAAGGCCGACGTCGCAAGATGGCGACGACTTCCGCTTTCACCGCTTGGACGGGCGGCATTGTTCAAAATGATGTCGCTGCCTCGCTTTTTGTACGCCTTGCAAAATACTCTGGATGTCGTACCGGCCCGCTATTTCCGGGAGGTTGAGGGTCTTCAGCGTCAACTGTTTTGGGACGGGCGGCCGCGGATTGCTCTCGCCAAGTTAATGCTTCCTTGGTACGATGGGGGGGTTGCACTCCCTGATATCAAACGATACTATTGGGCGTCTCAGTTGGCGGCTGTGAACCACGGGATATATGGTCCTGCCTTAAACCCGGCGTTCGAGATGGATAAATTCCTGCTTCCAGGTGGGGATTATAATAGGGCGCTGTACTCGGTGACCCCGGACACGCGGCTGACGGGACCCACGCGGGTGGCGGTGCGTGTGTGGCACGCGGCGAATGCTGCGATGGGGTGGAGGGATCGCTTGACTCGGGCGACGCCGCTGTATGCCTCTGGGCGGTTGGGCTGTTTGTGGAGATCGAAAGGCTTTGAGAAATGGGACATGATTGGTATATGTAAGGTGGGTGATCTTTGGGTGAAGGGAGCTTTCAAAACGTTTGAAATGCTTAAAAAGGAATATAAATTGAACGATAAAGAGTATTTCCGATATGCTCAAGTCCACCATGCGCTGTGTTCGGTTTTTCCGGACGCTGCTGCCATCCCCGAGTATTCTCCACTGGAGGATAGAGTGTTGGATGGCTATGTGCCCGACAGCACTATTTCTTTGATTTACAAGAAACTCATCAACGATCGCACGGACTTGCTGCTCCGTCTGAGAGAGGCATGGACAGGCGATGGCTTAGAGCTGGATGATGAGGACTGGGTGTCGGCGGTGGCCTCCCCGAAGGAGGTGGCGATCCCGGCCCGCCTCCGGTTTGTACAGCTGAAGATCCTCCATAGAGTGTATGTCACAGGGCCCGGTTTGCTGCGTATGGGTTATTCGATGGATGGATTGTGTAAGCGTGGATGTGGCCTGCCGGGCACGTTCCTTCATATATTGTGGGAATGTCCGGAGATTGTGCGATTCTGGAACGGTCTCCATACTGTACTGGAGGGGGTCACGCACGTGGCCCTGTTGCCAGAGGCTAGGAGGTGTTTGTTGAATGTCTGGGAACTGAATGATTGCAATGCGGGCGGCACAGACGCAGTGGGTGACCTTGGGGTATATGGTGGCTAAGCGTAACATTGCACAGCTATGGGGCTCCCCGAGGCCGCCCACGGTTGATGTATGGAAGGAGAATATGGACTGGTGTATGTTTAGGGAAAAGACGGTGTATGTGGCGAGAGGTAAGCCAGGGAAATGGAGTAGGGTATGGGGTCCGTGGAATTTATATCGAGGCCGTATCTGCGCCCCGCCTTTGCCATTAAAGGTCGATATTGCTTTGACCCCCTAGCTGCGCATTCTGCGGGAGTGTGTAATGTGTGTTCCATGCTTTGTTTTCCCATTGCCCCCCTTCACCGCTTCTGGACCAGAATCGTTTTGGACACTGTATGTTGTTCCCCGTCCTGGGAAGAGCACGCTGCTATCTCGGACTCTCATTGCCTTGAGTGTGTGTTATGTTTAATAAAAAATGAAACCGTTGTCTCAAACCGCTCCTGGCCTATGGCCATGGTCTGTTATAGGTGCTTACGGACTGCCGGGTACTTTGCCGCTGGTTCATTTGAATGTATGGCGTTACACTGCGGGCCCTCGGGCTCTATAGCGGCCGGCCCTGGTGGTTGTAGGCCCTTGTATGTCTTTTAGTGTGTGCTAACGGTTTCTAATAAAATAAAAATACAAAAAAAGCGGGCAACAAGGAAATGAGATCAGGAATAAACAGGCAAGAGCCATTGAGTAAAGCCTCACGGGGTAAGAAGGTAAAAAAAAAAAACCCCCGACACAACCCTCCATGAAAACCACACTCTAGTAACAGTACAAACGGGAGGGCCAGCTGTCTTGAGGACAACGATGGCAGGAACAGCTTCGACACCTGTTAAAACTGGTCATAAACCAGGAAAACAGCAGAAGATTAACAAATTCCTCTTTTTAAAAGATCCAGTTTCCGCACTCTTTGCGACAACAAAGGAGGCACAAAACCTACCGAGTCCCATTCAGCCAGACAAGCCAAAGCCTTAAAAACCTTTGGCAAGTTTAACTCCGGGCAACCGGCTAATTGAATTAACACCTAATGAAATAGCACGAGCTCTTCCACTTTTACCTTCAGAACACTCGGGTAACCAACTTCTAGGAAATTGCCCGGTAACTGTGCAGGCCCAGGTCCACAAACTAAACCAACCTGTGCCCGAAACCAAGTCGACTCCTTTGCAACAAAAGGAACAGACACAACTTAACCCTCAAACAAGTAAAAGAGACACGAAGAGTGACCAACAACTATCATCAATGTTTTTGACAAGTATAGGAAATAAATCCCTAGAGAACATCTTTAAAATTTCTGAAAAATGAATACAATTGGCCACAGAAATAATGGCGACTTGCCTAAAGAGTTACATCAGGGAGATCTTAACGAACAACTAAAACAGAGGACAGGAGGGGAGGACGCCTGGTCACATTCCCCCCACGTACCAAACGGTACAAAACGACAGAAAACAATAAGAACAAGTATACTAAGTACATCGGCGCAAGGGACTACTCTATCACAGGACCCACCTTCCAAGGAGTCTAGGTTGGGCCCCGTCGCCTCCACACCACACAACTTGGCGGAAAACTCCGACAACCAAAGAATCTGGATAGGAGACAGCACTAGTTACGGAGGAATAACTAGTAAAGAAAATATGCAGCCGCCTATTTCCATTTCATCAGCAAGTAAGATCTCTCTTTCAGACAAATTGGACGGGCGCACAGGTAGCCAAGAGCCCAATGTTCACTGGGGGAATGCACTAATAAGCACGCTTGATCAGGCTATAAGGGCGCTCAATTACCAGTCTGACAAAATGGACGTCCAAATTGACCTCATAAACGTAATCGCAGAGCATATTGCATTCATTAGCTCCAAGACTGACACAATAATATCTATACTGGAAACCGACCAAGTGCGGAGGGCCCCTCAAACAATACTTCAAACAAACTTTTAACCAACAAAGGAAACATCGACCCTTCACCAACTAATTGCGAATGTGGGAGTATTATTGAGAAATTAGTATCTCTCCCAGAAATTCTAAAAGAAATACTAGGAGTAGTAAAATCAACAAATAATTACAAAACCGATCAAGACCTACTAGACAATAAAAAAAATAAACCTAGAAAAGAAAAAAGTATCGCCTCAAGTATTCAAAGTAAAAAATCTAGTAAAGGGGAGGACAGGTCATTTTAACCAAACAGTTCTTACAGAGAACCAGTAAAAGGAATCTGTCATTCTCGAATTACAACCAATTAAACCTCCGGTTAATCTTAACCCTCAACCTCAAGTCAAATTGACAAAAAGGCAAAGGAAACGAGTCAGGAAGGGAAGGTCAAAAGCAAAAAGCAACCAACTAACTGCTTCAGACCTCCTCTTTCCGATATTTAGGAACAACTCAAGAACAGAACTAGAAAAGACACACAATCCTCCGAACACTTTGATTAACAGAACGGAGGATCCAGAGCTAGAACGAGCAAGCCTTCCGAATAAGAAATTGACGACCCTGGAGTCATTTCCAGACCCAGACTCAACACCATCCGAGAGTTTAAACCAGGGTCTGTCACTATTAACAACCAGAATTAATATAGAAAGGTCTGGCAAACAAGCAACGACAACGGCCACACTGGTTGAGGGCGCACGAAATAAGCACTTAGTAAACCACCATTCACTCTCAATTGACTCAACTACATCTACCGAGGCCAGTTTTCCTCCAAAAGACCGGAGCATAGAGACAACACAAAAAAGGGGCGGCGGACTATACGATAAATCCTCCAAGCAATCAAGACACGAAACTAGGCTTGTCAATCAAGAGCTTGACCTGATCCCACTGAAGATTACGAAGAAGGGAAACACTAGGCATTGTTCGGTTCAAAGTATAACCCGAGTACAAGCGGAAATCAAGACAAAACAAACGGGAGTGCTGGGATTTATTAGGGACAAGACTCCAATTAAGATCACAAAAATTGAACATGAACGCCAATGTACAATACAAAGCAAAAACCAAGACCAAGTCAAAAATATTCGAAACACAAAAGGAGAACAGGCTCTCTCCAGGGACAAGAAAAAGGTGGGAAGCTTAGGACAGGCTCCAACTAGGCCAACAAGTGAAGGCGAACATCTTAAGTCGGATTCCCGAGGAAGTCAAATAAACTGCAAGGAAGACACAGAACCAATTTTATTGTTTATTCCTGAATACGTAACAAAAGGCAGGCAGGACATACTTAACAGAGGGAACAATCAAATTAATCAATGCAATTCCAGAGCTAAGGGGAATAGATTCTCATGACATGGTGGCAGTGGAGTTTCGACAAAACAAATACTCTCCAGACATAGAAGACTCCGTGACCACCTGGGCCTTAAAGGACATTGCAGCTAAAATCTTTGCCAACAAACGATCCTTTGAGCACTGGGGAATAACTTTGATTCAACATAGACGCCCCAGATATCCATATCCCCTAACCGGAGGTACCTTTTCACCAAAAGGGAACGAATCATTTGGTCGTAAGCATAAATCATGTCTTCGAGGTGTCCGTTCTACCACCCAGGAGAAAACCCCTGGAACAACGTATACTTATCCACCCCAGCCTCGCAAAAAAGGACCTCTTAGCTTAGATCAGGATTGGTCGTGGATCCCTTCGACACTAAACAAACAGAGTTCCTAAAACAGACGCAACACCATTTTTAAATAAAATCACACAAAACCAACATACCGAAAAAGTTTATTCGGAAACAATTAAATTGTGCTCATGGAACACACATGGCTTTAGTGGTATGGACCAGGACCACGAGACCCAATCCTTTCTACAAAAACACGACATACTCCTCCTACAAGAGACCTGGAACCTGACACATCCTGCAATCCCAGGTTTTGCTGAACACCACATACTGGCTAAGAAGCTGTCCAAGTTTGGACATCCACGTGGAGGGCTATCGATATACGTATCACAGAACTTCAACTGGGAAACCGAGATGTTGGACGTGGGTTTAAGCTGGGTTCAAGTAGTAAAAATTACCAGAACGTTGCTACAACTATTTTTAATAATAAATGTTTATATTCACCCCGATCAGTCAAACAAAGAAGAAAAAATGGAAACACTAGTCAAACTTATTAAAGTCCTACAGAAATCAAACGAGCAATGTCCACTGATAATTTCAGGGGACTTTAATTCTAACCTAATGAGAGACGGGTCACCTAGTCGCAACCAGACCACAAAATGTGGACAAGGATATAAAATAACTTTTTTGAATAAATTAGAAACACAGGGCTTGACAATCTTTAGAAGGGAGAAAAGGGGAAACTCAACACTAGGACCAACTTACACGAGTGGGAAAGTCAAGTCCATCATAGACTTCACAATAATTAGTAAGAGCATAATAGACAGCATTGTAGACTACGACATTGTCCAGCGTATAGAAAGTGATCATTTTCCTCAAATCATCAGGATGAAAACTGCGGCCACCAGGTCTAATAAGATAATTTCCCTGTCTAACTTACCGGAGAAATTTAACTTGAGGAAAACTAGATGGAGAGGTGGAAAAACCAAAGAAATTCAGGCAACAGCAAGCAAATTTATGCTAGAATGTGAACAACAAGAAGACGGAGACCATGTAATACACTGGGAAATCCTGGTTGAGGTTTTAATTCAAAAGCATTCTGCCCTCCCAGCCATTCAAAAAAGCTCAAAAATCTTAAAAGAACCATGGTTCACTGAAGAATTAAGACTGGAAAAAAAATAATATCCAGGGAGCTACGGAACGATCATACGACCAAAAAATATGGAATTAAATCAAACCATACTCTGTTAAGGAGTTTGAGAAAGAGTTATCGAAAAAAGCTGTGGGCAGCGAAGGCCAAATACAAAGAATCAATGTGGCTAAAACTTCTATCAGCCAGTAAAAAGCATAACTCTCTGGACTTTTGGGGGATCATAGATAATTTGAACAAAGGTGAAGAGATGTCTCAAGACCCCGGTATCACTGCCGATGGCTGGGAAGACCATGTAAGGAACCTCTAGGCAACAAAGGACATTATCTCACTTAACAAAAAGCTATGGGCAACAGACGAAACGGACCTAGGTAACCAAGTGGGTTCCCAGGAAAGTTTAAAAAAGCTTAACGACCTGGACAAGGAAAAATGGGAACGCGATCAGCCAGTACTGACATCCTGTAAAAGTGTAAAAGTGTAATAAAACTTATACAGAAACTAAAACCTGAGGGTGCACCTGGTCCAAACGGACTACTGACTGCTGTATTTAAATTAAACGAGGACTTTTGGTCCAACCACCTAACAGCTATGTTTAACCAAATTTTTATCCTTGGCCGCATGCCAACATCGTGGAAAGGAAATATTATCCACTCCATCTATAAAAAGGTAACAGATGAAACCCAGGGAACTATAGGCTGATCTCTCTTATAGATGTGGAAGGAAAATTGTACGCCTCTTGTCTTTTAGAGCAGGTCCAAGAATGGGTAGAAAATAACAATCTCCTTCCCATCTTCCAAATTGGTTTTAGACAGGGGATGGGGACAACAACAAACCTGACGACTTTGGCTTTGCTAATGGAGAGAGCCGAGAAAAAGAACCAACGATTGTACGGGTGTTTCATTGACATAAGAGCAGCCTGCGATCGAGTGAGCAGGTCAAGACTATGGAAAAAGCTCAAAGACTGGGGGATGCCAAGGATGCTACTAAACGCAATAATCCGCCTATACACCGACACATGGGCAAGGGTCAAACTAGGCCAGGGACTGAGTTTAACATCTAAAATTAAAACTCAGGATGGCTTAAAACAAGGCTGTGTCCTGGCTCCGTGCCTATTTAACCTGTTTTTGGCAGACTTAGGTAGCAATATAGGACAAGTAAACAGCCATGCACCTAAACAATATTGCAGTTTGCCGACGACATTGTTTTACTAAGTAAAACGCCAATAGGTTTACAACATTTAATAAACAACCTTCAATCCTACTTGGAACAAGAAAAATTGGAACTAAACAGGGAAAAAACAAAAATACTGCGACTAGTGGAGCACAAGAAGATCAAATTTAAATGGACGATTGACAAGACAGCACTGGAAGAACAGAATTATTACCGGTACTTAGGCGTGACGATTGGGAAAGGCTATAAAAGCGAAGTCCCAAACGCTAATTTATGCATATAGACAGCTTCAACTAAAAATGGGGGGTCCTAATTATACGCACCTCCTTAGGGTAATATCTGCTCAAATTCAACCTACATTATCATATGGATTAGTGTCTTGGCTCGGAGGCGAGGCCAAAATCTTAAACTAACTACAGAACAAAATATATAAATCTATGTTCAAACTGCCAAAATCAGCATCTGCGGCTCAAATCCGCCTCGAATTTGGCTTACAAAACCAACATTTACGTTCAATGTCAAGGTTTCTAAAATGGTGTCAAAAACTTCGGCTAGCCCAATCCAAGTCCATGGACCACGTCTGTTGGCAAGAGATAAGCATCCAAGACAGAGAGCCTACCGGAAACTCTTGGGCAACCTATTTGAATTCCTGTTTGTTCGAACTTGATCTCCTTGATACTTGGAACAAAGAAATAGACCACGTTTCCGTTTGTAAAATAGCCAAAAGAGTGGCAAAAAGAAAATCTTTATTAGAGGATAAATCAACACTGGCTACTCGACACCACGCTTGGACCGTAATTTCCTCCTACACTTATCAGAAACCGCAGATTTATTTAGCATCCCACTTTAGCCAATATTTAAAAAAAATCTTCATCGACTACAGATTGGGTTTGCACTACTCAAAAAACCTAAGACTGTCTTGGAAACATCAGAAAGAAAGTCTCCAATGTAGACTATGGGGATACCACAATGAAGCTCTAAGTCATCTGTTTTGTATGTGCCCAGCGCTAATGACATTGAGAAGGAAATATTTACGTGCTATTTTGGTCAACCTGAACATAAAAACATGTCGGCAAGCGATAATATCTTGGTTGAGTGGTTCTTCATCCATTTTAGCTTGTCGGGGACTTAAATTTATGACAGAAGCAAAAAAACTATTCCCGGGCAAATGAGTAGTCCCACATTAGAATCAAAGAGGAAAACAGTGATTAAGGTCGGATGTTTAATCACGTGATTTCAACTCAAAATAAGTTAGACTAAGACTCAGAAATTAAAAGAATAATCTTACGGGGACCCTGTGATATGGTTTTAAAAAAACAAGAGAGAGAGAGAGAGACGAAATTAATTATTTATGAATGTAAGTTTTTATAATACGTATTGCTTTTATATTAAATGTGGATTGTAATAATTTTTATTAATTATGCAATAAATTTGAACTTATTACAGTTGGAGACCGGATCCGTTGGCAGAGGAGGTGGATGCATTCCAGCAGGATTGGAGGAAAGTTCGTGGGTATGCTTTTCCCCCCATTCGCTTTGCTTCAGAGGGTGTTACTGATGGTGAGGAGGCAGAGGTGTCATCTGGTGTTGGTGACGCTGTTTTGGGCTGGTCAGGCCTGGTTTCCAGGTCTTTTGGAGATGGCAATAGAGGAACCTTTTTTGATTCCGGATTCAGAAGACGTACTTCTGGGGGAGGAAGGAGTTTTTCATCCTTTGGTTTCAGAAGGGGCTTTGAGCCTTTTTGTTTGGAGGATTTTAGGAGAGGAGAACAGTTTGGAGGTCTTTCGGAGCAGGCTCAGGAGTTGCTCAGGGAGTTATAGGCACCAGGAACAAGGAAAAGATATTTGGGAGCATGGAAGAAATGAGTTGGTTTTGAGCTTGGAAAGGGGTAGGATCCGGTGGAGGCATCTGACATAGAATTATCTATTTTTTTATATTCTTTGTTTAAAAAGGGTTTTAGTTACAGGACTATCAATTGTTATAGGTATGCAGTTGCTGCAGGACATAGTCTAGAGGGGGTTGTTCTATTGGTAGAGAGGCGTTGGTTTGTAGGGTGATGAAAGGAGTGAAGTTGAGGAGACCTCCTAAGCCAAGATATAGTGGTTTGTGGGATATTAACAAGCTTTTGAGTTTGTTTGAAGGATGGACAGCTAATAAGTATCTGAGTCTGAAACAGTTATCTGGAAAGCTGGTGAGTCTTTTGTGTCTTATTTCTTTCAGGAGAGTTTCTGATGTAAGAGCATTGGTATTAGTAACAGGTGTTTTAATCCAGACTGGGTGATTTTTACAATTACAAAGAGGACAAAATGCATGTCATCTTCCATTTTTTATTCTAGATTTGAGGAGCATCCAAAGTTGTGTGTGGTTAGATGCTTGAAAGAGTATGAGGGTAGGTTGAGTGAATACAGGAGGCATGGGGATGATCAGTTGTTGATTTCTTAAGCGAGACCTTTTAGGCCAGTTTCTACGGCTACTATTGCTAGATGGGTGAGATTTTGCATGTTTGAAGCAGGTGTGAATTTGCACGAATATGGTGCACATTTAGTGAGGGGTGCGATGGCGACCTAGGTTTTTTTATCTGGGGTCGTTTGGAGGACATTTTGTGTGCAGCAGATTGGACGAATGCAGATGTTTTTGCAAAGTTTTATTTAAGGCCTATGGGTCATGTTTCGTCTGTGGTTTTATCACAGCTTTGAACATGCATAATGATAGCCTCCGGTCTTGTCATAAAAAGTAGATTCTCCAAGTTTGTGTAGAGAGAATCTGGATTTCATTAAAGACGCGGAGGCTAGCATTATCCCTCCCATTTTTATTATTGGAGGGGGTGTGGAGTGGTTAAGGTTTTTAGAATAATTTATGTTTGTTATGGGATTTTATTATGGGAAAATCGGTTTATTCATGGAATTTTGTGTTTTTCAGATGTCCAGTATAGTAGGAAATGAAGAAGTTTTTATTCATGTGAAAGAGTTGATGTTTGCATCCGGAGCACCTTAAGAGGAAGATGGCTGCTGTGATGTGGTTTATATATTGTTGGACATTCTAAGTTCTAGAGTTTAGATGTTAAGTGATGTAATACTTTGAAGTTCTGCAAGGAGGTAGCAATAAAAGTAATATGCATAATGCTAACCTCAGTGTCTTTAATGAAATCCAGATTCTCTCTACACAAACTTGGAGAATCTACATTGCCACACTCAATTCATTAGCCAGACAGAATGCTCTTGTCTGGGCAATCAGTTCTGCTACTTGTACTAAAGTTACATTACACATGTATGCTGATGCTTTAACAATTTCAGACATGGAACAAACTGCCTAACTGCTCTCAGTATTCTGTGATGGTCTCTCAGATAAAGCCTTCAAATTAGAGGGTGTTTAATGCTAGTGCTGCTAGTTTGGTCTTACTACGTTTAGTCACATAACTTCCTCCAATATGGCAGCTTCATTTTACAGGTCTGCATGTCGCCGATCGGCCATCATGGCGGCCATTTCGAACGTGGATTTATCAAGCACCAACCTCTCCCTTTCCTGCTAAAACTCGTAGCCAGCAGTGGATTCATACCCTTGCCCCTAGCGGTAGAACACACAGGTAGATTATGAGGACTGGTTTCACTCCTTTTATAGAGTTAAGATGCTAGTACAGCTGTTTTGGTCTTATCACTTTTGAACATTTATTCTGGAAGACTTAGGATGTTGGTCTTCTTGTTTTTACTAATTCTTCGTTCTACAGCTTTTTGTAAGTCCCGCTTTGAATTACAAAACACTGACTCTCTTAGGTCATTTCATGACCATAGATTTATCAATTCTGTCTGTCTTAATCAGGTTTGCCGTTACATTTAGTTGATCTGCAACATTAATGCCCTTTGGTTGGCCGCATGTATTGGAATATATTGCTTGTAAGTATTAACATTTTGCACTGAGGTGATGTTACATTATTGAACTACAAGTATTTTACACACATTTAGTGTAATATTACTGTAGATGTAAGCCACTACTGTTTGGAGGTCGTGGGTGTTTTTTCCATTGTGTGGTTCCACAAATAACTCAACACTACACCGCTTTCAGTTGTTTGCACAGTATTTGTGTCACTTTATTGTTATTTTGAGTCACTATGGTTTGGCAATCATGGTCTTGTTTTTAACTATGTGGTTTCATGAGTGAGCGAACTTTTCTTTGTGTCGTTCTGATTAAGGGCATGATTATGATCTTGGCGGAAGGGTTACTCCGTCACAATGGTGATGGATTTCCAATAATATCCTATGGGATTTAGATTTCGGTGGACAGTATAGCCATCACCGTCGTGATGGAATAACCCGTCCGCCAAGATAGTAATCAGGCCCTAAGTCTCTCACACTTCTTCTAGGTGCTGCATGCATCCTTGAGGACCGATTGCAGGTTGAGTCGCATCACAGTTTTATTGGCGACGTGCTTTATGATTTCATTGTTTTTATCATATTGTAATCATTGCTCCTTTGTTATGTTCTGCATTTAGTTTCTATTTTACAGAAAGGAGTCTAGAATGCATTTTATCATTGACACACTCTCCTAAAGATGGCCTCAAGTACATTTTAGATTCCTGGAGACCAAAACGTCAATGGTCTAACCACTTACATTGCCATTGAATGAAACTTGCCTTGATTAAAAAAACACTTTTAATGGAAAGTGTAGGAAGCTGACTCTTTGTATAGTTTCCCTAAAGAGGTATGCTGTGTAAGGAAGTCCAGATATCCCTTATAAGTGGAGAGGGGCTTGTTCTAGTAATGCCAAGTTGCTCTATCTAGGGTAGTGTGGTCGAGCAGTGTTAGACTTATCGGAGAGAAGTATTAGACCTTTGTTGCACACTCTGAGTCAATAATTGATGCACAACCTCTAAAAGGGGATACATACCAATTCAAATAAAATAACAGGTATTTTTATATATATTTTGAAACCAAGAGCTTCGTAAATAGGTAAGTACTTTTTCAGGATACACATTTTATATATTTATCAATGTTAACCAACAGTGCCTTTTTACCCGTAATGCTTTCCTATGGGAGAAATAACACCCACTGCATACATAAACTTGCAAAACATTTCCGTGGGACCATTTTCGGTGGTGAGGTCGTAGGGGGACAAGGACCAAATTTCCACCCGCAGATCAGTCATATCTGTCCTGGTGAGTCCAGTTGCAGAGGTACTGGATGGGTTAGTAACCTTTCATGCTACGCGGTAGAAAGGAGGGAATGCGACACTTAGAAATAGGTTGCAAAGGGGAACTAGGGAACAAGTCCAGAGCTCGGGGAAGCAGTTGGTTTCCTTAGACCCGTGCAGGGCGACTCAGATGCAGTGTTTGTAGCAGGCTGACTGTCCTGCGTCAAGGTGCTCCATGTTGTCGGTCGGGCCTGCAAGGTGGACAAAAACAGGACAGCTGGGCCACTCTAAGTGCTGGCCTCTGCAAAGCTGACATCCCTTGTCAGCTGGTCATCGTGATGTCGTTGGAGCCTGGACAGGGCTCCACACAAGCTTTGGTCGTGGCAAGGGGTCTGGTACATCGGGTATTGGTGCAGGAAGGTTTGTGGAGGTACTGGCGTCTTCAGGCTTGGCAGGAAGATGGATCTGACCTCTTTGAGTGTGCTGCCCTTCTCCTGGGTGGCTACAGCTTTGTGGATCTGGTGGACAGCAGCTTCTTTACAACAGACATCGCTGTCAGTGCCGGCAGGCGAGTAGCTCCTCTACCCCATGGGAGATACTGGCTGCTTGGTAAAGTTCTGGCAACCCTCGGGAGCTTGTGGAGGATGCACAGCTGCCAGACGAGCCGGGTCTTTGCAATTGTCGAGCCTCTGTAAGGCAGGCAGGGTTTGCTGCCAATAGTCCAAAGAAGTATTCTCATTTTCTTTTTAGTCAGTGGAATCTGAAATTCTGGGTAAATTGGCCACACAAACACTAAATTTAGGGTAGTTAGGGGAGTGAAGAGTAGTAGCCAATGACCTACCTACCCTTGTGGGTCACTACGTCCACTATATGACCACTGTCTGTGAGATGTGGGCATAGCTCTGACCCAGTTTCCTAAATTCTGCCATCACTAAGATGGCGGAATTTTCCTAGAGTGGGGGGAATCAGGCAGCTCATCTTAGTGGTGTGTCTGACCGGTTTGTGCTCCACGCCTAATCTCATTCTAATTTACCATTTGTCCTGGTGCCAAATGGGCCTCAGGGCAAGGGATGGCATCTCTCAGGTCTGAGGGATGCCAGGGTTGCAAATCAAAGGTGGCAGAGACTTTGAAGCCTCTGGCTTTGGTATGCTGATTGCTAGTCATCCTGTTTGGAGGAGGTGTAAACACCTCCTGCCAGAGCATGCATTGTTCCTGACCGCTGAGAGTGGGGATCTCATCTCCTAGGGGGTCAGAAGCTCATTTGTGGTGGCAGGCTGAACTGTACCAGTCAGCCAGCACACTAGTGGACTAGGAGGGTTCAGGGGGTACCTCCAAGGTACCCTCTGGATGCATGTATTATTAATCCATTACTGGATCAGTGTGGGTTTATTAATATGGGATGTTTGATACCAAACATCTTTGGTTCCAGTGAAGCCATCATGTAACTGGGGAACAAGTAATCCCCAGTGTCCGGTACATATACTTAAGATGGCTTCCCTGTCCACTTGCAATGTCTATGAATCGACTTAGGAGGGAGACAGCCTGGTAGCCTATTGAATCCCAACCGTTCTAACCTGAAGGGATTACCTGTACATAAATAGGGCGCCCCGGGCAACCTGAACTCAGATTTTGACTGGACTGAAAGAAGGTCCGAAGAAGGACTGCCCTGTTACACCAAGTTCCAGGCTAAGAGAAGCTGTACTGACGTGGACTGCACCTGCTACATCTGGTGACTAGCGAAGTAGAGGGACTGTGCCTGCTGTGTCCTGCTCAAGGAGAAGTTGTCTCCAGAGTCCAGCCAAAGCAAAGAGATTCCAAGGGTCAGTTAAATGTCCTCCTGTTCGCAGCATAGGGACACAACAGCTGAAGAAGCCTGCTAAGGGCAAGTGGTAGACCAGATCGTCGCCACGCTGTGGTGCAGTACCAGGGACCAGGACCTGATGCTCAGAAGTTGCCTCCGAGTCTGTTGGACCTGGTAGAGCTTCAGGAGTGCTGTTTGGTCACCCAGAACACAAACTACAGCCCAGATAAAGATTTGACTGTGACAGCGACACTGGATAACTGATAGTCCAGTGGTGACTGGACTTCGGTCAGACCCGAGAGGACCTTGTGGAACATCAAACCCTCTGCCCCGGGCCCCCTCACCCCCTTCGTGCTTCAAGGAATCCCTGCAAGAAGACCCCTCCATGACAGCAGCGTATCCACAGCATCCTTGAACATCCTGAATTGTCAGCATCAAGACCACTCCATAGAAATCCACTGAACGGAGGATAAAGCACCTGGAACTGCTAGAAGACTGGTTCTCCTCTGGAGGTAACTAGCCCAAATTTTTGCGGAGTGAAATGCTTTGATTTACTATATTTCCGTATTCCTCCGCTGGAATCTTTATCGTTGTGGTGCCTAAAAATATTTTTTATTAATGGGTGTTGATTTTTTAGGTGTATTTCTTCGACAATTGTTTTGGTGATGTGCTGTTTAAATTCTTTACACATATTCCTTTGTGTAGCATTGCTGTTCAGAGCCACAACTTTCCAGGGTTGAGCCGAAGGACTGACAAATTAAAACTAGGTGTCCTTGTTAGAAATGAGGGTCTCTAGTTGGCAGTGGTATGCACCCTGTCCAAGTAGGGACCCTGCTCACCCCCTTGGTAGTTAGGCATGAGCAGTCAGGCCTATCTCAGAGGCAATGTGTAAAGCATTTGTACATAAAACACACAGTAACACAGTGAAAACACTACAAATGGACAGCACACCAGTTTAAAAAATCTAACCAATGTTCATCTAAAACAAATAAGACCAAAACGACAAAATTCCAGCTTACATAAAAAATATATCACTTTTTAAAGGTTTAAGCAAGTTTGTCCGTAGAACTTCATGGATGCATCGAGTTTAGCACAAAATATCTTTGATGCTGCAAAATCTGAGACGAATACAGCCAGAGAGCAGGGATGCGTCATAAAACACAAGCGATGCGTCGATTCCTGAGTCCCAGGAGAATGGAGGTGTCAGTTCTCTGCAAGCAGGAGAAGTGTTGTGTTGATTCCTTACTGAAAGGAGAATTCCTGCCCGCAGCCTCAGCTCCTTACGGCGTCACTGAAGACTTGGCACACAGGTGCAATGTGTGGAAAATCCAGGCGCGCTGGATCGATGTGGCATCGAAACAGGCACTACGTCAATTTTTACAGACGCTAACAGGTGCTGCGCGATTATTTATGACCGCACCGCAGCAATGCATTGGTTTTTCAACAGCATGGCAAGCTTGTGGCGGGAAAAACAGGAGCTGAAGGGCGATGCATGGATTTTTTGTCCTTGAAGCAGCAATACCACCTTCAAGGACCCAGTACTGGAATTGGCACCACTTGGAAGGTCAGAACTCTCAGCAGAGGAGTTCTGGGGAGCTGCAGATGAAGTGTTTGATGGCCCTGAGACTTCCAACAGGAGGCATGCACACACAAGCCCTTGGAGAACCTTGATAAGCAGGATAAGAAAGTACAGTCCAGTCCTTCCTCTGCCCAAGGCAAAAGCAGCAAGCAGCAGAACAGCACAACACAGCCAACGGCAGAGTGGTGATAGATAGTCAGGAAATGCAGGGCACACCTCAGCTCCCTTTGTGTGACTGTCTAGAGTAAATGCACGAACAGCCCAACTGTCAGTCTAACTAGACAAGGATTCCACAGGCAGGCAGAGGTGCAAGATGGTAAAGCAAGAAAAAGCCCACTTTATAAAAGTGGCATTTCAAACACACAATTTAAAATTCCCCTTCACAGAAAGACGAGTCTTTAAATCCCGAGTTCAGGGAACCCAAATTCTAAATCTCGATCTATTCCTAATTGAAGTTACAATTGTAAGATTGTGACAAGGCAGCTCCAATGATACACTATGGCAGAGATAGTCCTTGCAATAGTGAAAAACAAAATTAGCAGTATTTCACTATCAGGATATATAAAACACACCAGTACATGTCCTACCTTTCACATACACTGCACCCTGCCCATAGGGCTATTTTGGGTCTACCTTAGGGGTGCCTTACATGCAATAAAAGGGAAGGTTTGGGCCTGGCAAGTGGGTGCACTTGCCAGGTCGACATGGCAGTTTAGAACTGCACTTGCAGACACTGCAATGGCAGGCCTGAGACATGTTTGCAGGGCTACTCATGTGGGTGGCACAATCAGTGCTGCATGCCTACTAGTAGCGTTTGATTTACAGGCCTGTGCACACACAGTGTACTTAGGGACTTACCAGTAAATCAAATATGCCAGTCATGGATAACCATCACAATCATATTTTCCATAGGGAGCACTTGCACTTTAGCACTGATCAGCAATGGTAAAGTGCCCAGAGTTAAAAAACCAGGGCGATGCTTGCGAAGTTTGGCTTTGGCGCAGGGTTCATCAGTTGGGTCAAATTGCTGTATTCGGGCCCATTGGCGCAGGTGGTGGTGAACGGTAGAGTATCGGCTCCGTTTGAGCTGGGCCGGGGCACGCGACAGGGCTGCCCCTTATCGCCGCTCCTTTTTGCGCTTGCCTTGGAGCCCCTGGCAGAGTGGCTGCGGTGGGAGCCTTCCATCCGTGGTCTCCGTTGGACCCCCGAGCATGAGGACCGCGTCTCCCTATACGCTGATGACATCCTCTTGTACCTAGCTTCCCCACGTAACTCACTTATAGTACTGGTTGATGTTTTGCATTCATTTGGTCGTAACTCCGGCCTTGTCATCAACTGGGCTAAATCGTGCGTGTATGTTCTCTCTGGGGAGGCGCCCATTCTCCCGCCGGGCTGTCCGATCCAGATCGCCCCGCAGGGATTTCGGTACCTGGGTGTCTTCATTACTCTGGACCCGGAGGCCCGGTATGATCGGAACTTGCTTCCCCCCCTCCAGCGCCTGAAGGAAGATGTCACGCGCTGGCGGCGCTTGCCGCTCTCGCCGCTCGGCATTGTTTAAGATGATGTCTCTGCCGCGCTTCCTCTACGCTTTGCAGAATACTATGGACCCCGTCCCAGCGCGCTACTTCCGTGAGGTGGAGAGCTTGCAGCGCCGCCTGTTCTGGGACGGGAGGCCGCGTATCGCCCTGGCGAAGCTGACGCTCCCATGGTATGACGGCGGGATTGCCCTCCCGGATATCAAACGATACTATTGGGCCTCCCAGCTGGCTGCGATTAATCACGGCCTGTATGGGCCCGCTTTAAACCCGTCATTCGAAATGGATAAGATGCTACTCCCGGGTGGGGACTATAATCGAGCGCTCTACTCCAGCACGCCCGACGCTCGGCTGACCGGCCCCACGCGTGTCATGGTGCGAGTGTGGCACGCGGCTAATGTGGCGATGGGGTGGAAGGATCGTCTGACCCGGGCATCACCACTATACGCGTCCGAGCAGTTGGGCTCCCTGTGGACCTTGAAGGGCTTCGAGAAGTGGGACATGATAGGCATTAGCAAGGTGGGGGATCTCTGGACGAGGGGAGGATTTAAAACGTTCGAGCTGCTGCAGACGGAGTTCCACTTGCATGGCAGGGAGTACTTTCGGTATTTGCAGATCCGCCATGCACTGGGCTCCGTCTTCCCGGACGTTGCGTCCATCCCGGAGTGTTCCCCCCTTGAGGATAGAGTGCTGGATGGACACGTTCCGGACAGCACGATCTCACTGATCTACAAAAAACTGATCAATGACCGCACGGGATTGCTGATTGCCCTTCGTGAGGCTTGGGTTGCCGATGGACTGGAGCTGGACGACGAGGACTGGACCCTTGCGGTGGCCTCCCCTAAAGAGGTGGCCATACCAGCCCGCCTTCGCTTCGTCCAGCTCAAGTTACTCCACAGAGTCTACATGACGGGGCCGAGGCTTCTGCGTATGGGCTATGCTGTGGACGGGTTGTGTAAGCGTGGGTGTGGCGCTTTGGGGACCTTTCTGCATATATTGTGGGAATGCCCGGAGGTGGAGCGATTCTGGCGTGGTGTGCATGAGGTCCTGCGTGTGGTTACGCATGTGGTGCTGCTACCCGAAGCGAGGAGATGCCTGTTGAATGTGTGGGAACCTACCGACTACTCGGCGCCACAGACGTGGTGGGTGACTCTGGGATATATGATGGCCAAGCGTGATATTGCTCAACTGTGGGGATCTCAGAGGCCCCCGACTGTCTCGGCCTGGAAGGAACATATGGATTGGTGCATGTTTCGGGAAAAGGTGGTGTATGTTGCGAGAGGTAAGCCTGGGACATGGGTGAAAGTCTGGGGCCCCTGGAACGCCTACCGCGGGGGAATCTGTACTCCACCGCTATTGCCCGATCCGTCGCCTGCCCCATCCCCGTAGCCGACCCATCTTCCCTGTTCCGGGCATTGAGTTTTACCCAGCCCTAATCCTGATCTCTTCCCCTTCTTGATACTCCTATGGATTGGTAGGGTCCCCCTCTCAGGGGAGCACATGCTGCTATTGCTGATTGTAGATTGCCTTGTGGTTTTTGTTTTTTCTGGTTGTTATTTCAGTTTAAAATGAAACCGTACAGTGGGGTCCGGATGGTGTGGCTATCAACGCTGCTAACTCCTGTGCATCTTCCTTAGCCGCAACGCGCGCTCTACAATGTGTATATCATATGCTCCTTTTGTTTACTAGCGGCCGGCCGGAAGGTTGTAGGCCCATCTTTGTATATTTTTTTAGTTTTGTAATAAACGGTTTAAAAAAAAAAAAAAACCAGCAAAAACAAAGTCCAGCATCCCGTCACAAATACAGGAGGCAGCAGCAAAAAGACAGCAGAAACCATGCCAAGAATGCCAGGCCTAACAACCCTTAAGGAGTAGGCAAGTGTATTACATGGTGAGGTGCACACCACACCGTACAATACCCCCCATTTCCTCAGAAGCTGCAAATGTGAAACAAAAATTCACAACTCACATTGAAAACACTAAAACAAAGTTTGCTTTAAAGTTTTCACACCTGCATTTAAGGGCACAAATTACTGTGAGTCTTTACTTTGGGTACATAATATCATTACCATGGCACCAGACATTTGCTAGAGCTTGTCTTTAAGTGTTGTGAGGCCTAAACAATTTCGTCCAAAATTGTGGGCCCAGTACTTATCTCTGCCAGTACCTTATAGAAGAGGTCTGTAGTTTGACATTCAAACTGTTTCGCTGAATGCTGCATACAAATAAATCACTGACAACTGTGGTTGGGCAATGATGAAAATAACTGGGAAGACCCTTATCTGCTACATTGAAGCTCCACTTCCAGCATCAGATGTCGAGTAAATGCTTGATTTTGGGGGACTGACTTTAGACACGCCTGATTCAGAAGGTAATCTAATTTGTGGCACTTGCTCGTTTGGCCATGACTGATGCAAATGTCTTCCACTGTGCAGACACATCTACTTTTTGAAAATAAACCTGAAACTAATATTTACATTATTTTAGGTATCAGCATTGTCCTAATATGCTTTGATTACATCATGGTTTACAATCCCATTCCAAATAAATTTTAGCCGATTTGTAAATTACTGGCTTTTTACATCAACTGTTGGGTTGCGGTAGGGTCAGAGTGACTAGCAGGTACACCATGTCTTATTCTAATGACATTTAAAATTAAGATTTAAAACAGAGACTTAAAGGTCTTGGACCAAAGTTCCAGAAATCTTGGTGAGAGCTGTGCCTGGTGCTATGGTACTCCTTGAGCTAGAAACCACCTCTTTCATGACAGCTCTAATGTTGCTCCAAGATACTGAGTCCTCTGAACAACATCTGGTAGAAAAATAATTAATTTGTGTAGCTAGGTTCCAGTGATGGATGGTCTAAGGGTATGGATGGTCAACTGGCATGATGAAGAATATATTATAGTTAAGGAAGCACCCTCTAAATCAGTTCCAAAAGTCAAAATTATGATGCAAATCGTGCCCAATACAAGGCTCTTCCTACCTTTGTAAAGGTCACAAATTCTGGAAGTCTGAGATTTCTGAAGCTATAGTTTGTGCACTGGGTCTGGTTCGTCGGAGAATTATCAGTATAGGTCATCAACATGAGCACTTGTAAAGCTGGTGGTTGCAGCCAAAGCATGCCACACAACTCCAAGTAGACATCAGGCAGCTGATCAGAAGCAATAATCAGTCCACAGAACTGCTCTTACGTAACACTGACAAGATGGAGAGGCAATGGAAAAGAATAAAACAAGTGAAACAAAAAGTTATTTTCCAAGCACATAACTCCTCAAAAATGGCCGAAAGGAGTATCTCAGAAATCAAAAACTCAAAACCTGGAGTCCAGAATCAAGGATACAGTATGTGAAGAAAGGTTGATAGTGAGTAACTTTAAGCTGTCCTTGAAGAATAGCTGATGAAAATAAGGTCAACACTGGCAGTCCAGTCAGAGCAGTAACAAACAGAAGATCATTTTATCAGAGCTGCCCATTTGGCACATTACACAACCAGACCTATGGGATCCTTTGTAGAAATCCAAGATCACAGATTACTTCAAAGAGAGCACTGGAAATCAAGAATTATTAGGTCAAGGAAAAATGAAGCCAGTGTACCTCCAGAAGCACTTTCTGCTCCAGATTTCTGTATGTGCGGTGGAGTAGCTCTTTTGTTCCCAGAACTCCATACCACATTCTATTTTTTGTTCGGCTCCTGAGGAAGAAAGGGGGAGAAAATAATTAGAAGAAAGTACTCACTATTGGTCAACATACATGTTTAAGAAAGTGGCTCTGTATATACTGCACCAAAGTAAGGTTCAGTGTGCACAGAGTCCACAGTCCCCAGAGGTTTGGCAGAGGCTAAAGTTAGATATAAACTTACTCTCTAAAGTGGTAGCTTGGTCGAGCAGTAAGGCAGTATCAGAGGACAGTGTAAAGCATGTGTTGTACACACTCAGTCAGCAAATGGTCTCACACACTCAAGAACTGAACTCTAGGCCAATTGTTTTGTATATACAAATATATAGTTGTTTTATTTTAGAACCACAAGTAGGTATCAAAATACTTTCTCAGAATGAGATGCTTTAGTTAAATACTTTCAATAAGCAATAGACTTTTAAATGCAATAGTTACAGTTGTTGCAATAGGCAACACAAGTTAACACAATTATAACATTGAGCTCAATGGGGATTTTAAAGTAAACGCAATATCAATTACTTTACATAGGTTTTTAGGTCGAGGACTACCGATCTGCCGAAAGGCAGAACCGGAAGTCGGAGATTTAATGACTTGGAGAAGAGGGGCTTGATCCAGCCCCTCTTCTCCCCTGTTCTCCATTGGCTGGCCTCGTAAATGCTGGCCAGCCACTGGAGAAGAGGTCAGTCACTCCAATCAGGCCCCGTCCTTTTCGGATCGGGGGGCGTGGTTTTTGCGAAAAGTCTCAGGGAGGAGACAACAGCAAAACACGCCCCCGAATCCGAAAACGACGCTGCCTTTCGGTGGTGTGTGCTTGCTCTTGTTTCTGTTCTCCTCGCTGCTCCCCCTTACATACCCCCACTTCCCATTGTCCCTTTCCTTCTCCCACGAGGGCTCCACTTCGTTTTCTGCCAGCTGTCCCTGTGCGACTGCCCCCCCCCACCTACCTCGTGACTCCCCTTCTCTAAACCCGTAATTCATGGTATACCCGCTGTGCATTGATGCCGCCCCCCACCAAAAGAACCCACGTTCTGAGGCTGCCACATATGCCTCCCCTTTGTTCTGTTCGAATCCTCCTCGCTTCCTGGTGCGCCTCTGTGCCCTCCCCCTCACTCCTGGGCTCGGGCTTCTTTGTTTACGAGTCAGACGCTGGATGGTTTGTGGAGGACGGACTGCGGGACTTGTGTAGTCTCTTTTCTTGCCTCTGCTGCACTCTGTTAGCTGTCTTTTGCGCGCTATATACGGCCAAGGATGTTACTGTAGATGTAACATTAGAGTTGTTTGCATTTGTGCATTGCACACCCCGACCTGATGAATTTCAAGATGCTCTCATGTCAGTATGAAGAAAAAAGGAGGCACTATAAAAAAAGTAATTGCTCGGGTTCACACAATGCAGTGAAATCGAAGCCGGGATTGAGGCAGTGCTTTCTTTCTGGTTTCACGTTGAGCAGTTTCTCAACAACATAGTTCTATCCTTCTCTGTTCCATTGTAGATCAAAGCCTAATGCTTTGCATTAAAATCTTTGCGGTGCTAAATCAGTGCGCTGTGTTACATACATCAGGGCGCTGTGTTACATACATCAGGGCGCTGTGTTACATACATCAGGGCACCGGATGTTTCACAAGGATTGCCAGTGGTAGTGTTGGGCAACATTCGAGAATGACATTTTAGTGCCGAACCTAAGATGAAAACCAGCGCACCTCCCTTTGGTCAGTGCATTGAGACCATTTGCTCCTCATAGCCAAAATTATTTATTCATTGTGATCGATTCTTGAAATATTTCATCCACCCACTCCTCACCATTCAACTATCCAATCATTCATTCAGCCATGCAGCCCTGTCTCTCGTCGCCATCCAGTAATTCAATGATTGGGCGACGTTTTATAATCGAGAATTGTTGTAAAACGAAGCACGATTTCAACTTTTTCATGTTTTTCTTGGGGGAGAAGAAGTCGCCCTTGCAGTGGTCAGGCTCGCTCGCTGTATGCAGTGTGTGTGTGTGTGTGGGGGGGGGGGGGTAGGGTGGGGGCTGGTCTGACAACGTTTGCTTCTTTTGGCTCCCAGTGTGGCCATGCCATAGAGAATATGAATACTAGAGAACTCGTGAGAGGGAAGGCGTTGGAATACGCATCATTGTTTACCTCATACGCAGAATAAACTCAAACTGGATTTCCGACGGTAAACACTCACATTTAACGGTCAAATCGTTCCACTTGACATGCCCAGCAAAAAAAATCCTTTATTATATTAACACAAACAGTGGTTTACAAGTGCATATCTCCCAAAATCATTAGGCAGGTAATGAAGCATTTGCACAAATGTAATTGCATACAGCAATCCTGACAGGTCATACCGCTGCATTAATAATCACCACAATTAGTCCCGATGATGGAAGCAATTTAGAACGCTCACGTTTATGAATGATGGTGCATTTCCTGCATGTGTCATTATTATGTATTAAGGATGCCACCTTGTTGTGACTTTCTCTGTAACGTTCCCCTTGAGTCTAAATTAAGGTTAGATGAGTGATTTTTATCCGAAAGGCGCAGCTGGGTTTGAGTACCTCAAATTTGCCTACTAATATGCTGTATAGTGGCGCCGCTCTGAAGAAAAAAAGATTAAAGGCCGCTTAATGCAAAAAGGTACCATATCACTTGCACAGTCGTTCAAGCGGCGTATTCTCTTATCACGTTTTATGTAAGATAACTATCATAATTTTTCCTTCTCACAGGATGAATGTAAAGTTAATGTTCTTCTTTCATGTGGCATATTTTCGGTATCTGCCACAGCGTCCCAAACGAACGGCTTCATCAGATGCTGAAAAATGTCAAATACGCTTTCCACGTGTAACCAGATAAGTGGCGACCGAGTACAGTTGATCTGGCCAGATTCAGGTCACAAGTATCCGACATTACTATTATCATTGCTAGTAGCTGTAATTTTATTATAAATATACATAGGGTTTTTTAAATGGTAATTACTAACTATAATGCCCCAGAAACCTATTGTTTTTTCAGTGAATTTCTAACGTATTCTTAAATGCTAATTTATAACTATAAAGTAGTAGTTGCGTTTGCAGAGTGGTGCAGAAAGGGGGCTGGGCCTCCCACCAGTTCTCCAGGAATTGCGCTGCGTAGGACTTACAGGAGGTACCAGGAGGGCTTCTTGGCCCCCAAAGTCCCTCAGGAGTAAAGTGGACTTCATCCCCAAACCCGTAGTGTGCCAGAAGGCATGTTTGCAGAGTGGTGGAGAAAGGGGGGCGTGGCCTGCGAAGACCTCTTAGCAATACCACTGTGTGGGACTTACTGGAGGTAACAGGAGGGGTAGTTTGTCCCTAAGGACGTTTTTGGGAGCCAACTACCCCTCAAAACAGGCCACGCCCCCCCTTGCCAACCAGTCTGCAAATGCGCTCCTGGCACGCTCTTGGATGGGGATTAAAGTCCCCTTAGATGCTGGGGGTCCTTAGAGGCCAACTATCCTACCTGACACCTCCAGTAAGCCTCAGATAGTGGGATTGCTGAGACGTGAAAACAGGCCATGCCCCCTTTCTCCACCACTCCGCAAACGCGCCTCCTGGCGCCTCTTGGTTGGGGGACGAAGTCCCCTTGCCTCCGAAGTGTCCCTGGGGGGCAACTAGCCCTGTTATCTCTAGTAAGCCCCACACAGCTGGATTGCTGAGAATGGTCTGAGGCCCTGCCCCCTTTTTACAGCACTCTGCAAAAGCACCTCCTGGCACACTGCTGCTCGCAGGATGACGTCCACTTTAGTCCTGAGCTCCTCAGGTCATCTGTGGACCTCACTGCCCACCAATAGTGCTCCAAGAGGCACGTTTGCAGAGTGGTGTAAAAAAGGCGTGGCCTCGGACCCCCTCTCAGCAATCCCACTGAAGCGGCAGCCGCGCGCACCCTCTGCAGAGAGGAAGCGGTGAGCTCGCGCACCGCCCTGTCCTGTCTGAAGTGAGAGAGGAGCTCCTTTGTTTGTTTTGGGTCAGTGGGTATGTAGGACCTCTGCCCTACACGTGCCAGTTGTGTCTGGGACTTCAGTGGCACACCTCTGCCCTCCATGTGCAGGTCTTTTCTGGCCTAGCCTGTGATTCAAAAGCAGACTATATGTATATAATCTGCACATCCCACGGGGGAGGTTCTCCGCAGCTGTCCTACAGTATTTTTTACGTGCAGTCATTGGTATCCTGAAAGTGTGTATTATGCCAGATTTTAAAATTAAAATATATTTTTATTCTCCTCAAAACAGTATTTTTGGCAATAAACGTTACCCTTCTACTGGTTAAATAACATCATGTGTTCCCAGCTTCCCACATAGTAGAAAACGACCTAATTAAATTCCCTCTGGCGCCCTGAATGGATCAGTCCTTTGTGAGGAGATCTCCCTGGCCGACTAATGTCCACAATTCACTCATCCCTCCCCATACACAATCCGTCATACTAACCGTTCTCCATCACTGTATTATGTTTGTGCCGGATTTATTCCCGCTTGTTCATGTTCTTGGGACTGAAGTAGTTAAATAGGCCGGTGCTCTCAGGTACTTAGTACATGCATTTGTTTACATTTTGAGAGGGAGAGTACCTGCACTTCTCAGCAGAGCTGTGATACCGCATCACTTTTGATGGGAAGCAAATAAAGCTCAAGGCCTGACCCGCCTGCTTCTGCCTTCCTATGAAAGAAGTGTCATCTGATCTTTGGCCATGGTATTGGTAATCAAGATATTCCGCAATGAGCCTAGGAGCTTGGTTGATGCCATGCGAGCATTGCGACCCAAAGGATAAAATGTTGCAAAATCACATTTGAGGTGTGGCACACATTTGCTTCATAATCAAACCCAAAATTTACTCTGGAGAATGTGCAGAAGGGTTTGTGTTGGCTAATTGGCATACTCCGGACTGTGGATACTCACAAAAATCTTCTCGGGCGCCAAAAAGTACAGTTTGGGTTGTGTCCCAGGGCAGCACCTATACAGTAGCACTCACCACCCCCCTACTCACTCCCCTGTTTTTTTTAAAAAATTTAAAAGGCACAATTAGCGCTATATCAAAAAATTGCATTTCGTACAACTTTTATTTACTAATTCACCTTGGATTTGTAAATAAAAAGCAAACAAAAATGTTCACCTTGTTTTCTAGGCGCCAGCATCCACATTAGCGTGTGCCTTCAAAATGCCACAAGAGTGTTTTTTTTTTTTTAAAAAACCTTCTTTTCAGCCATGCCGCATTACAGCATGGCTAACAAGCATTTACAATGCAACGGTCTCGGCACTGTTAAAGTTAGAGCTATTGGCATTGCTCATGACAATGCTGTTTCTTTAAATGTTTTAAAAACAAAAACATAAACAAAAATAATGTCATGAGCAATGCCAATAGCTCTAATTTTACCAATGCCGAGACCATTGCATTGTAAATGCTTGTTCTTACTCAGGGCTGGATCCTGGATTCAGCTCTGGTGCATCTCCTGTAAACAGGGGCTGTGACCCCATAAAAATGTTCTGCTGTGCCTGCCCTGACGCCGGGGGCTGCTGCTGCTGGGCTCCGGGAGGAACCGCCACAAGGGACTGCCTCCCTGCTGGAGGGCCCTGTGTGCTGGCCTGCCTGAGCCCAGCCTTTGCCCCCTTGCTCCTGAAAGGACTTTTCTCTGGACTGAGTGCCTACTTGGATTTTTGCTGAAAAGCGCTACCTCCTTATTGTTGAGGAACACTGTGCTTCTTGCAAGCACTTTTCTTTTATTTCAAGGAGGGCTGGTAGCCTGCAGCGCAAGGCTGTAGCGTGAGGGATTTCCCTGCAGTTGCCAATTCCTGAAAGCGGGTGCCCACCCCGCGTATTTGTGCCGATTTTCACTACTCTCTGAAAAAGCGGGTGCCCACCCCGCGTTATTGCCGTGTATTCATGCTTTTCAAAAACCGAGCGGGAGCCCACCCCGCATCGGTATCTTAAGGGGCGGGTGCCCACCCCGCATTGCAGTGCTCGGTGGCGGGAGCCCACCCCGCTATTGTCTTTATCTAAAAACGGGAGCCTACCCCGTATTGACCCCGCATTGCCGAGACCTTAAAAGAAAATCACCGCCGCGGCCGGGTAAAACAGGAAGTCAGGCGCCCGGTGTTGGGACGTGGGCGGGGCCTGCCGACAAACGCGAGAGCCTCGCTGGTTCCATTTCCGCCCCCTCCGCTCCCGTGTCCGGAAGAGAGCTGCAGGAGAAGAAGAGGCCGGCGTCTCCCCACGGGGCTCCTGAGAGCGAGGGAGAGCCCCTTAGTGCAGCTGAGGAGCGGAGAAGTGCTGAAGTTGCAGGCGGGCCCCCGTGTGTGAGGAGAGCCCCGCGATGTGAAAGCCGACCGGAGGAAGCACGGTGGAGTCCCGGTGAGTGGGGCTGGAGACTGATTCGTGGGGCGCGAGGCCTGGTGCATAAACGAGAAGAGCCGGTGAGTAGGGCTCCTTGGTTCCTTGTTGTGAGAGGGGGCGTCGGGGCACATTGCCGGTGCCCGCCCCCCCTCCTGCTGTACTGACTTCGTTTGGGCATAGCGAGTTTTAGTCCCATGTGCCCAGTGCCCGTTGCTGGTGGGGCATTATTTGTGGTGCCAGTAGTGCCACAGCTTGTTTGTTTGCCTAATTTCCCCAGCTGCCCCGCTTGATAAAGGGCAGCTGCAACGTTGCGCAGCTCTGCTCCAGAGGGCACCGTGTATGCTCGTGCCCATCCTTTTGAGTTTACAGCTGCATCGTGTAGGCACACAGTTCTTTGGGGGGGCAGGATTGAAGGTAGGAGTGAGACGCACTCCTTCGCCCCCATCCCTTCCCGGCTGCCCAGCAAGTAGTGGGCAGCTGCCACGTTTAGGCCAGTTTCACGCACTCTTCTTTTGCTGCATGCGCAGCCAGCCCTGACACTGTTGGACAGAGGGTATTTGAGCCCCTGTGAAAGGCCAGTTGGCCTGTGGCCAGTTTTCAGGTGTTGTGCCTCCGCATGGGGTGCACTGTGTTTATGATGGTAATAGATAATGTATTCATACTGTGATGCCTATTGCGTAATGTGATTTAGGCCTAATGTGATTATGATTGCATAGTGTGTTCCTAACTTTTACCAATAGTTACTGGTTGTGCTCTACATTTATTATTTGTGCTACATTTACAATTTATTTGTGATTGTTCTGACAGTAGCCCAATTGGCCCTGTCAGGTGTATATAATCCCCTGTAGATACTGCCCAGTGCCAGTTGGCACAGTGTAAATTGTGTTATTATTATCTAATGTGTTTATTATAATACAAAGGCTATTTTTATATATAACCTTGTGTGGAGTTCCTTTTGTGGTGTGCCTGGGGTGTTGTTGCTGTGTGCACGCGCAAACGCTTTACACATTGCCATTTCTAACAGGTCCCAAAACCCAATGCCCAGGACTTGAAGACTGACAAGGTGTGAATTTCAAAGGCGATAGAGGTGTTAGTATAAATAAGGTTATGTGTAGTGAATTGTGATTATTGTTGTCTTTAATAATTGAATTGAAGTATATGTGTTGAATGACTTGTTTATATGTTTACAGTGGAGAAGTTACAGAGTTATCAGGCTTGGTGTAGCCTAAGATCTTGGGATATCGATTATGAATTTACAAGAAAATTGTAGAAGATACTTTTTGTTTTTCTTGTCTGCTAAAGGGATGTAGTGTAGATCGTGAGGTACTGTCATCTACACAATTAAGATAGGGAATATGATCTGTTGTGATTGTACTATTATTAATTGATGTTGGCAGAACGTGACTGAGCAAAGGGTGACACTACATTGATTAGGGTTATTTCCCAATGGTCGAGATTTCAATTGCAAATGTGAAAATCTTTTGTATGACAAATCGGAAGGTGTGAAATCCTTAAGATTCCAACTGCTGAATGCCTTTAATTTCTTTAGAGGAGCAGACAAAGATTGTTAATTTTCAATTGTTAAAAGTTGTAGAATTGTTCACACAAGAGGAACTGTAAAGGAGGGTGAACTGCTACAAGGAGTGAGATAATACGTCATTGGGTGTAACGCTGGGATTGGTTGGTTGTGCAACTGTTGCACTGTGATTGGTTGGTGGCGACATTAAGTGCCACGCAGTGATAGGTCAATTGTTGTGTGAATACCGCACTGAGACTGATTAACAAGTCTTCAAAGATATAAATTTTGACAGGATTGGAGAAGGATATTTGATGTTTACGGAACAGAATCAAAACATTGAACTTGTATTGCGCATTTGAACTTATAAATTGTTACATTCAGCAGAAATCATTAAATGTTTTAAAGAATTTAAGAGTTTTGTGAGCGGTGATGTTACAATTCCGATACGGGAATGTGAAGAGGTGCCTTCCCTGAGGTAAGTATACCTGCACATTATATGATGCCATAATTGGGATTACATACATTTTTGTGGCTTTGTTAATGGTGCAGGATTACTAAAAAAGGGGGTCTCTTGAGTTTTCCTAGATATGGTCCTTATGAATTTAGAATTATTCAAAAATTGAAGGAGAAGCTAAACGAAATTAACCCACCACCTAGACCCACACACAATGAAGCATTAAACATTGAGGGAATAGACAGCAAGACTCAAAGAAAGAGAGAAATATCAGAAAAAGACTGGGAGAGCAGTGTGTAATTATGCCGAAGCTCAATGGGATAAAGCTCAACTGAGATAGAGAAAAGCTGTAGTCGAGAGAACTAAACTATAGCCAGCTATTACCACTGAGACACCAGAGAAATTGAAAAAGAATGAGACACATGAAAAAGGAAATTAAAAGGATAAGAGGAAGGATGAGACAGATAGTGATTCAGGGGATGAAATACTGGAAGAACTGTTAGCTGTGTGTCTACCACCTATGTGACCACCACCACTAGTACAGATAATAAGTCAACTACAAGTACTACAGTGGCTACTGCCCCTATTGAACCGACTAATTCAGATTGAGATGACATTTCAGACATTACAGATTTCCCCACCACCTGTTGTCCAGACTCCAACTGTGATTACACCTGGTGTTACTGCTTTAAATATGACTGTTCTGGTACAATTACCACAAACTGCAACAGTACAGACAGTGCCCAGACCAACTGTGAATGCCCCAATAACTACTACCACAACACCAGTAGCTCAAGGAGCTCTAGGAGGAATAACCGTGTCAGGGTTTATGGCAACATCTCAAAATTATCGGATTGTTGAAAACCACCCGAAATGATTCAATCTTTGAGAGAAGGGGGAAGGGTTATGTTTAAAACACCGATAATCCAAGAAGAGGAAAACATATTTGAGGATGGAACTTTCCCACCATGGTTTGAGGAAGCAGCAGGACTTAGAAAGACAGAATGTGCAGAACAACAAACTGTCCCAGACCACTGAATGTTTCAAAACTGAAGGTGGAATTAGAGGGAATTATTAGGCGATGTGTGAAACTTAAACATATGAACCAGTATCAGAAGAAGAAATGATTTACCTGAGTAAGGAAATTACAAGACAAGTGGCAATCACACATGATGTATTGACTGATTAGGCCAAAAAGCATGATGTTGACCATTCAAAAAGTTTTCCTTTGCAAATATGTTATAGGATTCAATTAGATGATGTCACAATTGAGACAATGAGTTCTTTAGGAATGAGTTTACACATAACTGACCTAGTAAAATGCATCCGTGAAAGGAATGATTTTGAGAAATTAGAAACCAAATGGTCTAAGAAACATGAAAAGAAAAAGAAACAGTCAGTAGTAGATGGGGAAAATAAAAAGTCCTCAACAGTTTAACAAGATGAGGAAGCAGCTTTGGCTTATCCACTGAGAGAGATAGGAGGATGGAGTATATGTCCATGTACCATGGAGCAGAGGTGATCTTGCAGCATTAACAAACAATTTTCAAAAGTTGAGGGATAAGCCTGTGCAGTGGTACAGGTTGACAGATTTGTCAAAATGTCAAAGTGCTATGGATTAATTTGAAAACTTTCCTTGACACTGTAGTGTCAAATGATTTGTGGGCTATATGTAAGGTTGTTGTGCAATGGCCACGTGAACAGTCAACAAGAGAGGTTCACACTAATGCCCGATCTCCTGTTATCATGGGGAAATATGAAGCAGTGATTATTTCTCTGAAAGGCAAGGTGCCTCCAAAAGTGATTGTTACAGGTGTTTCAACAATACAGTGTGAGAGAGTATTCCGAACCCAGTGATATGGGATTCTTCGCATCTCAGTTTGTTATTGTGTGAAGACAGGAAATTAGTACACACATCCAACAGAGTGTAAATGACTGACAGACTAAATCATTAGATGAAATTCTGAGCTCTGCCAAATATTGTAGTATTGACCAGGAAATGAAGCAGGGAAAACTTAAGGAGAAATTTGTGTTGGGCCAGATGAAGTTTGCTCAGAGAGGGTTTCAGAACCAGTCCTTTGCAGGAAATTAAGGTGGTATACAAAGTGTTGGTACACAATCAGGAGTACAGGGGACTCAAGGAGGATTTGGTAGAGGTGTTGATCCAAATTCTGGTATGGATGTTGCAACTCTGAAGAAAATGACTCCTTGCCACTATTGTAACAAGATCAGGCATTGGAAGAGGGAGTGTACACTTAATCCTGACAAGAAAACGAAAATGTCAAAATGCAGGGAGGAAATCAAATGCAATTGAAAAATGTGTCAGTTCAGTAGATGCATGCACTAATGCCACATGTACTATACTATACAATATGACTCTATACCTGTCCTGTAATCTTCTCAGGCACACATACATCCAGCATAGATTAACTACTCCTGCACCATCCAGCACTCTACATCTACCTGATGTAGGGCAATTGTGAGTTCAGCACAAAGCAGTGGAACTTTTGAAAAGGTGACTGAGCCTGAATGCCTCACTCCATTGACATGGGGTAAGAAGTAGCAGTTCACTACTAGTGATCACTACAAAGTATGCTGCCAGCACTGCATGTGTGTTGCTTAGCTCCTGGTGAAGGCAGCAGTTTTCCTCCACTATGCAGGCAACATTTTTTGCACCCCTCCGGGTCCAATAAGACCACAATCTGAGAGACAGGTCCATGTCATGGAGCACACACATGATTCATGTTTACTTATACACAAAAATCAGCATTAGGGATCCAGACAACAGTACAGTTGGGCAATCAGAGCACAGGTACAATTCTTTAAACATGCAGAGGACTATTCCGTCACAACATGTTGTATTACATGTGGGAGAGGAATAGAGACACCTTCACTATGATAACAGTTTACAGCTGAAATAAATTGTGGGTGCTCTTTCAACAATAAATTAGTGAACAAGTTACTTACCTTCGGTAATGCCTTATCTGGTAGAGACTCTATCTAGCTGCAGATTCCTCACCTAGGAATTATCCCCAGGTGTCTGACTATATACGGAAATTTTCAAACAATAGTAGGAGGCGTCATTTGGCTCCACGTCAACGTCATTGCGCTGGAAATGACGTACCTATATAAAGGTCACCTCAGCGTGCAAACAGTAGTTAATTTGTAATGCCAGGAGCGCGAAGCCACAATTAAGACTGGCCACTGGTGTGAGCTTCTAGGGCTCTTCATCAGGGAAGCCCTTATTTGTTAGTCAGGTCCCAGAGCAGGGAGGATGGGAGGGTCAGCAAGGAATCTGCAGCTAGATAGTCTCTAGCCCTTAAGGCATTATCGAAGGTAAGTAATTTGTTCATCTTATAGAGACTTCTAGTTGCAGATTGCTCACCTTAGAATAGCTGCCTAAGCAATCGCTTTCGGGAGGTGGGTCTACGAGCCCCGCTTAGACCAGAAAGTCAGCAGGACTAAACAGGCAAAATGCCCATCTCAGTGGACCTGACTGTCCAAGCAGTAATGCTTCATGAAAGTTTACAGTGAAGTGAATGTTGCAGCCCGACAGATGTCCAGGATTGAAATTCCACGGGCTAATGCAGTGGTTGCAGTCTTGGCTCTGGTAAAATGAGCACACAAGCACTCAGGTGGTTGCTTTTTGAACAATGCAGGGCAGATCTTTATGGAGAGCACATTCCATTGAGAGACGGTATGCTACTTTGCAGTCTTCCTTTTATTGGCCCCAACGTATACTACAAACAGTTGATCATCCACCTAGAATTCTTTTGTGCGGTCAGGGTAGAAAGATAATGCTCTTTTTGCATCCAGACCGTGGAGTCTCTCCTTTTCTTTAGAAGGATGGGGCAGGGCATAAAAGGAAGGCAGAGTGTGATTGTCTGGCCTAAGTGGAAAGTGGTGACTTCCTTTGGGAGGAAGAAGGCACATGTCCAGAGCAACAGTTAGCACACCCAACAAACAGTTTGTCAGCATAAAAAGTAGTGTAAGTTGGGCGCGCCGAGAGAGTCAGTAAATCGCTGACTGTCCTGGACAGCGTGAAGGCCACTGGAAAGCGGTTTTGATGGTGAACAGCCGAAGAGGACTGTTGAGTAATGGCTCAAAGGGAGCACACATCAGAAAAGTAATGACCAGTTCAAGTCCCACTGGGGCATGATGAATGGCCTGGGGAGGGAGCACATGTTGCCAAACGTTCGGGAATCTCATCAAAACGGGTGACTTAAATAGGGAAGGTTGGTCCGACAACTCCAAAAATAAAACGAGCAATGGTAAATGCATTAGGTTTCACCTGTGTGATTAATAATAAGCTGTTTTATGTTGTAAGGAACAAGTTACTTACCTTCAGTAATGCTTTTTCTGGCGGATACAGTATCTGCCTGTGGATTCCTCATCTTATGAATGTCCCCTGCGCCAGCATTCCGTGGAAACCTTTTGCCCTTGCTCTCCACGACGACGAGGTCGTCACAATGCCATGGCTCCACACACGACTCCGCATGACGTCACAGGAGCCATAAGAAGAACACGTCGGGGTGATGACGTCAGTTCCATCCACTTTTTCCGTGCCACCGAGGCAAACAGGAGGACCGACCATAGAAACATTGTATACATAGTACACAGAATTCACACCAATACACACAGTGTAAAGTGAAATAGAAAGCAAAGAAAGCAAACATTTCTTACAAACCTACACAAAGGCAAATAGAGGCAATACAAAATGACAATATGAAACAATCATATTAACCAATACCTCTTTTAAGGTATAAGAGAGTGGACAACAGGGAGGAGGGTGGGTCAGTGAGGAATCAACAGGCAGATACTGTATCCACCAGAAAAAGCATTACCGAAGGTAAGTAACTTCTTCTGATGGATACATCTGCCTATGGATTCCTCACCTTATGAATAGAATCCCACACCAGTCCCACTCCCGGAGGAGGGTGTCCACCCTTCTATACCAAAACGTCTTGCAAAACAGAGCGCGCAAAATGGCCTTCCCACCTCACTTCGGAATCTAAGCAGTAATGCTTCGCAAAAGTGTGAAGGGAGGCCCAAGTTGCGGCAAGACAGATGTCCAACACAGGAACACCTCTGGACAAGGCAGAAGCAGATGATTTAGCCCTGGTGGAGCTCTAATGCCTTCAGGAGGCTCCTTACCAGCCAGAGCGTAGCAGATCTTTATGTACAAAATGATCCACCTGGATAAAGTGCGCTTGTGCACCGCCTTGCCCTTCATGTGTCCAACGTAGCCCACAAAGAGCTGATCGTCCTGTCGCAAATCCTTCGTTCTATCCAGATAGAAACTAATCACCCTCTTGGGATCTAATCGGTGAAGCCTCTCCTCCTCCTTGGGAGGGTGAGGGGGAGGAGGGAAAGTAGGGAGGGTAATGGACTGTCCTAGATGGAAGGGAGTTACCACCTTAAGCAGAAAAGCAGCCCTGGTCCCGAGGACCATCCTTTCAGCATGTATAGTCAAAAATGGAGGCTTTGAAATCAAAGCCTGAAGCTCACTCACCCTCCTAGCCGAGGTGATAGCCACAAGGAATACCGTTTTGAAAGACGGCAGTCTCAAAGGACAACTATGCATAGGTTCAAAAGGAGAACCCATCAAGAAAGTTAAAACCAGATTTAAATCCCACTGGGGCATAATAAAAGGAGTGGGTGGAAACATGTTAGTAAGCCCCTTAATGAACCTTAAAACAATCGGAGATTTAAAAAGAGACGGCTGATCAGGCAAACAATGAAATGCTGATATAGCTGACAAATATCCTTTAACAGTAGCCACAGCACAACCCAGCTGGGCCAAATGCATCGAAAAACAAAGAACATCAGAAAGATGAGCTTCTAAGGGATCAATAGACTTCTCTACACACCATTTAACAAATTTAGACCACCTGTAGGAGTAGATAGACATGGTGGAGTGTCGCCTGGCCGATAATATAACATCCACCACGTAAGGCGGGAGAGAGTAATAATTCAGATTGCCCCGTTGTGAGAAAGTGCCATCTTTCTTGCATGGTATGCCCCCACTTTTTGCTGAATTGCTGATGTACTTTGACTGAGTGTGCCCTGGGCTTCGGCCAATCAGGTACCCATGGCCTATGTTCCTTCCCTAAAACTGTGTTGAAGCCTAAACCCAATTGGCATCTCTGGCCACCTGTCAGCCCCTGGTAAATGGTACACTAGGTACCCAGGGCCTTGTGACCAGAGAAGGCCCCTACGGGCTGCAGCACTTATTGTGCCACCCTTAGAGGCCCTTTACCCTGACACACACACACAGCCTTTGCAGGCTGAGTGTCTTGGTGCAGAACTAAACAGAGAGTCAACATGGCACACATCCCTGTGTGCTATGCCCACAACACACACTGCCCTGGCATACCTCAGTCACCCCTCTAGCTGGGTGCCCTATGCCAGTGGTGTGGGTACAGGTGCATGAGCCCTGTGTCCCTACAGTACCCAGGTCCATTCCTGGGCACTGTAAGTGCAGTGCTGTCATTTAAGAGTATATGGTGCTGGGAGATCGTCAACACGAACTTCACAGCACCATGATGGCTACACTGAAGACCGAGAAATTTGGTATCAAATTTCTCAGCACATTAACCCCCACTGATGCCAGTTTGGGATTTAATGTACAATGCACGACAGAGGGCAACTTAGAGTTGCCCCCTGAACCTAACCTACAATCCACGTCTTGTCTGAGGGGCTGCCTAGGCTGCCACACAGCAGACATGTTGCTGGACCCCTGGGTAGAGAGCCATCCGCTCTCCTGGGCCTGCAACAATACACATCCTGGGCGAGGTGCTAGGTCTCCTCCCCCAGGATGGGCAGGGGAAGCTTCAAAGGCATGCCGCCTTTGTGAGCTTCTCCAGGCCACTTGCTGTACTCAGCAACTGGCCCCCACCGGTTCTGACCCCCACTCTGGCGGGAAGACTGGCGGGAAACCCCAAGGAAGAACAGGGGGTGTGCCAGCCTCTGCCAACCCCACCCCTCAGGTGGGGGAGGTGAGGTGAAGCACATCTCTGGGCTCTCGCCAGCTTGAAGATGGGAAGCCCTGCCCAATCAGGACAAGGCTACTGCCCCCCTCCCACAGGAGAGTGGCAGGATAGGGGGTGTACCCACCCCAGGGAAGGGACCCATTGGTCCTTGTCCTTTACCTACCTGTAAACGCCACTAAATTTGGTATTTAGGGGAACCCTGAACCTTCCTTCCTGAGATCCAGATTCCGAAACAAGCAAGAAGATCAAGAAACAAGAAGACCTGCTGTGCAGCTGCTAACAAGAGGAAGACACCAACTGATTTAGCCCCAGCCCTACCGGCCTGTCAACCTTCAAACCTGCTCCTGCTAAACCCCGGCATCTCCAGTGGTCAGAAACCTCAAAAACTCCGGAGGACCTGACTGCCTTGTGACTCTAACTAACTGGGACTCTCACGAGCAGTGGTACAGCTTAAAGCAAGTAACAAGCCCCTGGCATCAGCCAGGAACCGCGATTCCTGCACACTCTGCACCCTCCAAGCCTGGCCTGTGCCGGAGTGAACAAAGACCACGAGGACGTCACCCCGGCGACTGTGACCCCGAATCCAGCACCAAAGGTCCCACCTCAACGCTCCTGACGACGCCTGCAGCCTCAGAACCAGGGACCCCTCCAACCGCGACCAACAGAGGGTAAGATTTCCCGATGTCAAAAGGCACCCCGGCACCCTGCGGTCCCCTGTGCCCAACTCCTGGGTGCCTATCTATCCTCCAACTACCCAACTTACCTCTCGAAGTGGTGGCCGCACCTGAAGAATCTTCGTCCCCGAGCTTGCAGCCTTTGTTCGTCATTGAGCTTCTCCATTGAAATCCATTGAGCGCCCGACGGCTCAAAAGCACCCTGCACCCAGCCGCCCGAGTGCCCCTGGCAGTGCAACCTCTACTCTAATCTACTTCCCCACTTGCCCTGAGTAAGTGATCAGAAGCCCAGCTCCCACAGCCGCATGGCCTGCTAGCCAGCAGCCACCAACCAAAGGCCCCCTGCCTCCCATGGGATAACATTGGGCCTAACTCACTCTGCACCCGGCTGCCCCTGTGCCGCTGAGGGTGTAACAACTGTACCTACCTGACCCTGAGAGACCCCTGAGTCTATGCCCAGAACCTTAACTCTGCCAGTCGAGTACTTACCCAAAAGCCGATTACTCATTTTTCGTCCATAGGGTAACATTGACTGGTTTTACTAGGAAATTCTTCTAAGTGTTGAGTTTTGAAACTTTAAAATATTCACCTAAAATCATCCGAATTACAAAAACTAATTTACTCACCTGTTATCAGGAGAGATCGCAGTGCTGGTTCTTGGTGCCCAGCACTGACCCTGAAATGTAATTACAACCGTACTTACCAATAACTTGATTTTCCTCCATAGGATAACATTGCCTGGTTTTCACCAGAAATTCTTCTAAGTGTCGATTTCAGAAACTTACAAATCGCCTGTATAACAAAAACGCTTCCTTCCAACTGTTTACAGGAGATGCACCAGTGCTGGATCCAGGATCCAACACTGAGTTAGAAAAAGTAACGATAACCCTACTTACCTGCTATGTGAATTTCCTCCCATAGATAACATTGGTGATTCTATGTGAAAAAGTTTCCAAGTGTCAACTTTTAAAATACAATATTATTCCTTAAAAATCACAACTGTAACCAAAACGTTTTTACTCAACTGTTTACAGGAGATGTCCCAGGACTGAATCTAGGATACAGTCCTGTGGTAAGAAAAGTAATCCAAAAAGTAAACAATTGCATTTAACTAGAAATTCCCGTTGAGCTCAATGTATAATTGTTTGAAATTGTGTTGCCTATTGCAACAACTGTATCTATTGCATTCAAAAGTCTATTGCCTATTGAAAGTATTTATCTAAAGCATCTCATTCTGAGAAAGTATATTTTGATACCTATTGTTGGTTCTAAAATAAAACAACTATATATTTTGATACAAAACCATTGGCCTAGATTTCAGTTCTTGAGTGTGTGAGACCATTTGCTGACCGAGTGTGTACAACAAATGCTTTACACTGTCCTCTGATACTGCCTTACTGCTCAACCAAGCTACCACTTTAGAGAGTAAGGTTATATCTAACTTTAGCCACTGCCAAACCTCTGGGGACTGTGGACTCTGTACCTATTTGGGAACAGTATATACAGAGCCACTTTCTTACACCCGTTCGATCACCAGGCATGAAGGTGCAGGCTCTGAAGGTGGGGGAGTAGAACCTGCCCCTCCAATTGCGAGAGGAGGTCTACCCTGAGAGGGAGACGGTGCGGAGGGTGTGACTAGAGGTGAAGAAGCTCTGTGTACCACACCCTTCTTGGCTAGTCCGGAGCGATCAATATAACTTGGTCCCGGTCTTGGCGAAGAACCCGAGGAATCAAGGGTATGGCAAGAAACGTGTAAAGGAGTTGTGAGCTCCAACTCAACTGAAACGCGTCCCCCAACGCTCCCTGCCTCGGAAACTGGAGACTGCAGAATGACGGGCAGTGCGCGTTCTCAAGAGTGGCAAACAGGTCCATCCGAGGAGTTCCCCACGTCCGGAAGATGTGTCGAACTACCTCCGGATGAAGCCTCCACTCGTGGTCGGCGGAGAACTGCCGACTGAGACTGTCCGTCCAGCACCCCGGCCAGATGATTTGCCATCAAACAAATCCGATGGTCCTGAGCCCAGGACTAGAGCCGCAACGCCTCTCTGCAGAGACGGTACGACCCTACTCCTCCCTGCTTGTTGAAGTACCACATTGCGGCAATGTTGTCCGTCGGGACTTGGACTGACTGACCGCGAAGGGAAGGGAGAAAGGCCTTGAGGACCAAACGTATTGCCTGCAATTCCAGAAGATTGATATGAAGCAATCTTTCCTCTGGAGACCAAAGACCCTTGATCTCCAGATCCCCCAGATGAGCACCCCACCCAAGGGTAGAGGCATCCGTTATCACTGTGGCCACCGAAGGAGGAAGATGAAAGGGCTTTCCTTGAGACAGATTGCCCTCCACGCTCCACCAAGACAGATCTGCTGCAGCTTCTCTGGAGATCCTGACTGACTCCCTGAGATCTCTGTTGTGCTGATACCACTGCCAGCGGAGACACCACTGAAGCGCCCTCATGTGCCACCGTGCATGGTTGACCAACAGAATGTAGGAAGCGAACAGACTGAGCAGGCAAGGGAATCATTTGCTGAATGTCGAGAATCCTTTGCGGAGGCAGAAAAGCTCGACACACAGTGGTATCCAGTACTGTCCCTATGAACAGGTTGCGCTGTGAGGGCACCAGGTGAGACTTGGGTACATTTATCGAAAAACCCAATTTGAACAACAGCTGAGTTGATACCTGCAGATGATGACGCACCATCTCTGGCGACTCTGCCTTCAGAAGTCAGTTGTCCAGGTAGGGGAAAACCTCCTGAGATGAGCAGCAACCACTGCCATCACCTTGGTGAAGACTCGAGGTGCAGTAGTAAGACCAAACGGAAGGACCGCAAACTGGTAGTGTTGCGAACCAACCGTAAAACGGAGATACTTCCTGTGCGACTTCAGGATTGGGATGTGAAAATACGCATCCTGTAAGTCGATGGACACCATCCAGTCCTCTTGTTGCAGCGCTTGAAGAACCTGTGCTAGGGTGAGCATCTTGAACCTCTCCTGTTTGAGAAACAGATTCAAAATCCTGAGGTCCAGGATAGTACGTAACCTGCCATCCTTTTTGGGAATCAGGAAATACCAGGAGTAGCATCCCTGACCCCTTTCCTGCTCCGGAACCACCTCTATCGCACCTTTTTGTAACAGGGCAAGAACCTCCTTTTGAAGGAGAAGTAAATGATCCTCCGTGCAAAACCCTTGGCAAGGAGGGTAAGGAGGAGGGAATTCCCTGAAGGGAAGGGCGTACCCATTTTCTACCAGATCTAAAACCCAAAGGTCCGAGGTGATCGATTTCAAATCTTGTAGAAAATGGGTAAGCCGACCTCCCACGGGACCTACATGATCCAGGATGGCGGATCTAGGGCTGCTTTCCTGCATTACCAGGAGGGGCTGGGGAGGTAGAGGAGGAAGAAGGCTGACGTCCGGTTCCACGAAGGCGACCTCTGCCTTACCCCTATAGGATTTGTACAAGTTTTGTTGCTGTTGCTGCTGTGGCTGTCTGTAACCACGAAAGGAAGACTTTCCAAAGCCACGGTATCGTCTATAGCCATAACCTTTCGCCTGAGACTGCAGGCCCAAAGACTTCGCTGTGGCCTTACGGTCCTTAAATCTTTGCAGAGCAGAATCAGCTTTCCCTCCAAACAGTCTAGACCCATCAAAAGGCAGATCAAGAAGGGCAGCCTGTACATTGGGAGAGAATCCAGAAGACCTCAACCACGCATGTCTTCATGTTGCAATGGATGAACCCATCACCCTGGCAACCGAATCCGCCGTGTCCAGGCCAGACTGGATGACTTGGCGAGCCGCAGCCTGTGAGTCTGCCAGCACCTCACTCAGATTTCCCCTATCCTCCTCAGACAATTTAGGAAGAAGTTGTTTGGCAGAGTCCATAAGGGCATGAATATATCTATCCAACAGACAAGTGGCATTGGTAGACTTCAGAGCCATGCTAGCCGATGAAAAGACCTTCTTTGCAGATTGTTCCAACTTCTTGGAATCCCTCTCCGCAGGAGCCTGCGGAAAAGCACCTGTGGACTGCTTGGAACAAGAAGCCTGCACCACCAAGCTCTCAGGAGAGGGGTGGGATGAAAGGAACGCCGGATCCCCTGGAGCAGGTCTATATCTTCTGGACACCGACCTTGAAACTGCAGGAGCAGAAAGTGGGTTGCGCCACACATCAAGGATTGGCTCAGTCAATGCTTCGTTGAAAGGCAAAAGTGGTTCAACCATAGAGGACGGAGAATGAAGCACCTCTGTAAGTAAATTAGGCTTATACTTAGCCATAGGAAGCTGCAAATCCAAAAGTTCAGCAGCCTTCCTTATCACAATATGGTAAGGTGCAACTTCTTTCAAGGGGGAATCCTTCTGAGAAGCAAAGTCCCACTCTGGGGAAGTATCAAGTCCACTTGCCACACACAATCCCTCAAACAAATCTTCCGTATCATAAACTTCTCCTTCCTCCATCTCCTCAGCCTGGTACTGTTCCTCCTCTAACAACCTCTGTGCTTCTCTCCTCAAGCGCATCTTCGATTGAGGCGTCGGCGGCGCCACACGCAGCTTCGATGGCTCCGGGAGCGGCGTCGAAGGAGGATCTGTTGTAGTAACCGGTGCCGATCGAATTCAGGAAGGTTCATGGGATGGAGCCAGGGACTGCCCATACGGCGACGACATCCTCGGAGCCGGAAACTGCCAGGACGGCGTTGTCGGTATAAATGGTATAAAGGGGACCTGAGGATACTGGTGGGGCACACCCAAACTAAAAGCCATAGGACCCATGGGACCCGAAGGTGCTCCAGAGGGGTATGAGGCCCTGGCGAACACACCATACATCACATTTAAAAAATGCGATGGATCCGAACCCGGTGCCGGAAATTGTGGGTACTGTGCCGGTTCAAGATCCAAACGAGGCACCTCTGAAGTCAGAGCCGCCGGAGCCACAGGCGGAGCCGCAGGAGCCGAAGGAACCTCAGCATCAGCCGGATTCGACACACCCTCTGGAGTCGGTGAAAATCTCGGCGTCTATGACTGCTCCGGAGTCCCCTTGTAAGATGGAGAATGAACCAGAGTCACCTGAGAAGACACTGAAGGAGAAGGACAGACTTACAGGCACATGCATCAATGTTGGCTTTTGCGATTTCTTAATTGCGAATTTTAAAGAATCACACTTAAGGAATAGCAAAAGCCTATGCATGTAGAAATCGCTTTAAAAATAGAAATTTCTAAACATTCCTTAATTGCAACTCGCACATTGCGAGTCGCAATTAAGGAATACCTCCCCATTCATTCCTATGGGCCTAGAGGCCCATAGGAATGAATGGGAAGACATTCTCAATTTGCAATTTTCAATTAGAGAATCGCAAATTGATAATGCAATTTCAAGGGTGCCAGGGTGTCAAAAGGACACCCTGTTGCACCCCTGAAATCTGCATATGAGTAAATTTTGCACACACACATGCCCCAAGGGCATGTGTGTGTGTGTAAAATGGAACTGTGAAAAATGCACTCTTGTGCATTTTTCAAAGTTTTTGCAAATTACCATGAAGTTCAACTTCATGGTAATTTGCGCCCCCTATTAGCGAAATCGCTAATTTTTTTACTTTAATGCATTGCATTTAAGGGATCTCAATTTGCGATTCCTTAACTGCAATTTAAGTAATCGCAATTTAGAGATTACTTAAATTGCGATTTTTGCATTTGTGATGATCTATCCCAAATGCAAAAATACCGGTCGCAAAGGGGCAGATTCTGAGAATCTGGCCGTTTGCGACCGGTTTTTAGGACTCGCGACCAGCGTTGCACTGCGCAGCAGTGCTCGTGCAGGCGAGAGTCCTTTTGTCTGGGGTTCAGAAATGGACCCTGAAATCGCACGCACTCGTGCGTGGGTTTTCTGTTTTGGGGTCCGTAATTGGGCTTTGAGTGCGTGTTTTGTTTCAACAGAGCACGCAATAGGCCAAAGGCGGGCGCATTGCTCCGCCCACGGCCTATTGGTGTCTGTTACGCGCACCAAAGCCCATATGTTTTCAATTATCGTGCCCAGACACGGGCACAATAATTGAAAACATATGCCTCGCAGCAGTGGCGCGCCCGAGGTGCTGGGATTTCGTTCGAGACCGGTGCACGCAGTTTAACCCCTACAGCGCTCATCAGAGAGCAGAAAGGACAGAGCCTAGCAGATTTTGCTTCCCAAAGGTAAAGCCTGGGTTTCACCTTATTAGTACCCCTGTTGCGCAACTCCATCCCAGTACTCACCCAGGAGAGATTACTAATACCTCACCGTAACACAGAGCCTCCAGCATTACTTCAACCGTACTTGCATTTCATACCATGCCGTACGTAGCAGCCAAGAGCTGCTTTGTAAAGTGTGTGAGATAGGTGGCTGCTTCATGCAGCTGTAATCATTAAAATAGCGCTTTATATTCTGGGACTTGTAGTTTCGCCCTCCCCTCCTATTAGTTACGGGACACAAAGCCTGTACATGCAAGGTACTATATACTAACACGGAAGGAGTTAGAATTTGTCACACGTTATAGGGGCATTTGAGAACCTGCGTTATAAACGGCGTGCTTTACATCTCAATATACCATGAAGTGTTTTGAATGGGCAGGTTTGAACAAGTAGTCTGCACTTCTTTCATGTGAATAGGAGATTACCTGCATTTTTTAGAAGGGCGGGCAGGTACGCTAGGATTTTAAGTACCGACACTTTTAAATTCTCATTTCAAGCACCGACACAAACCAAACACCTTTGATCGCGAGTGTGATCTGTCATTGTTGGGGACTGACCCCTGTACGAGGCCTTTGCCTTCAGCCGTTTTTCAGTAATCTTGTGATAATCGCAGTGTTCCAAATATCACACCATACAAAATATTATTTGTTGGTTGCCTAAACGCCATAGATCATCGCTCGTATAATGGTTGAGTATTTGAACGCGTGGCCAAACATGTTTCACTCGCATTAAAGTTTCCTTTTTGTTTAAGGAACTGAAATAAAATGGTTCCATCGATTTCCGCGCTGAAGAAATGAAAGTGAAAGTAAGTACCCGTCTAGCACCAAGCTCATAACGCTGTCTGTGCGAACGAGCAGGAAAAGGCAAGGATCGAACATTCATGGGTTAAAATACCACTTGAGCACTTAGTAACATTAGACATAGAAACACTAATCCATAGCTGCCAAGGTTTCAGATTGCTATGTGTGACATTATCATAATATCGGTGTAATTATGAGTGACATTTCAACGACGATGAGTGACACTTTCTTGCGAGCAAAATCAAGCAATTTAAACGAGTGCGATTTACCATCCTTTAACAGTGACCCTCAAGTCTCCATTACCACTCTTTTACATGCTTTTGTTTTGTTTTATAGCACTACTCTTATCATTGTAGGGTGTCGGAGCACTTTACATCACACAGAGACAATGAATCCCACATGTATAAATCAGTGTATAGCAAATGTTACATAAGAGGTGTAGGAAAGGAGTCATAGGGCATTCATACTGGGTTATGGTGTGAGTGACTGATTGTGAGAAGCACATACTCAGAATTTAAAATGTACCATTGTGGCTGGGGGTTGTCTTCAGTAATAAGAATTAATTTCTACCCAAATAATCAATGTTTGCATTATTAGGATAATGAACAAGCATTTGCAATGCAATAGGTCTTGCAGTTACGCGAGTTTAAGCTACCGGCATTGTAAATAACAATGCCTTTTATGCATTGTTATTTGCAATGTCAATACCTCAAACTTGCGTCAATGTGAGACCTATTGCATTGCATATGCTTGTTCTTTTGATGCATGTGGCCCAAACTCTTTTTATCTATGTCTATGGGCTGGAGAAGGCGGCCTCGAAGCCACAGACTTCGACGACCAGCGCCGAGAAGCATGCCTCTTCTTCTTCTTATGCTTTCTCTTGGAGTCATGCGACGTCGAAGATTTTGACTTCGATCTTTTACGACCCCTTTTTTCTTTCCTTGCCTTAGCTATATACAGCTTGTCCTCCCGTTCCTTCAGAGCCTTCGGATTAATCTTCCTGCAAGAAGAACAGCCCTCGACGTCGTGGTCAGACGACAAGCACCAAAGACAGTCCTCATTAGGGTCAGTAATCGACATATGACCCTGCATTCTTTACAGGGCTTAAAGCCCGACTTCCTCGGGCTGACATGCCAAAACAGAGAGAGAGATACAATCAAAATTACAATGTATCCAGACAAAAGTATGGAGAGTTCCAGAAAAAAAACGTTAGCGTCAACAGCGCGGAAAAAAGGGAACTGACATCATCACGCCGACGTAGTCTTCTTATGGCTCCTGTGATGTCATGCGGAGCCGCGTGCGGAGCCATGGCATTGTGACGACCTCGTCGGCGTGGAGAGCTAGGGAGAAAAGTTTCCGCGGAATGCTGGCGCAGGGGATATTCATAAGGCGAGGAATCCACAGGCAGATGTATCCATCAGAATTGTAGGTTAGTGAGCAGTTGTGCAATGTAAGTTACTGAAAGCCTGTTAAAGAATTATGACTTGTTCATTGAGAAAGGCAAATGTGCAACATCTCGATTAAAGTGTGCTACAATACCACCATGCAAGTGTAGAAAAGAAGCAAATATCAAAGATGCATCTCAATCGTCTGATACTCAATTGAAATTAAGCATGTGAAAGACATGCATGAATTAAAAAATATATTCAATAGTGTTTCTTGTCATAATACCGTATGTGGCCTCGTTTCCATAAACCAGTACAGTGTAATGCAGCAGTGTGCGCAGCAGTGTGTGGCGTGTGGTAGTGTGCGGCGTGCATCAGTGTGTGGCGTGCAGCAGTGTGCGGCGTGCAGCAATGTGTGGCGTGCAGCAGTGTTTCGTGTAGCAGTGTGAGGCATGCAGCACTGTGGCGTGCAGCGGCGTGCAGCAGTGTGCGGCGTGCAGCAGTGTGTGGTGTGCAGCAGTGTGCGGCGTGCAGCCGTGTGTGGTGTGCAGCAGTGTGCGACGTGCAGCAGTATGTGCCGTGCAGCATTGTGTGGCGTGCAGCAGTGTTTCGTGTAGCATTGTGCGGCGTGCAGCAGTGTGCGGCGTGCAGCAGTGTGTGGCGTGCAGCAGTGTGCGGCGTGCAGCAGTGTGAGGCGTGCAGCAGTGTGTGGCGTGCAGCAGTGTGTGGCGTGCAGCAGTGTGTGGCGTGCAGCAGTGTGTGGCGTGCAGCAGTGTGAGGCGTGCAGCAGTGTGAGGCGTGCAGCAGTGTTTCGTGTAGCAGTGTGAGGCGTGCAGCAGTGTGCGGCGTGCAGCAGTGTGTAATGCAGCAGTGTGCGCAGCAGTGTGTGGCGTGCGGTAGTTTGCGGCGTGCAGCAGTGTGCGGCGTGCAGCAGTGTGTGGCGTGCAGCAGTGTGTGGCGTGCAGCAGTGTTTCGTGTAGCAGTGTGAGGCATGCAGCACTGTGGCATGCAGCGGCGTGCAGCAGTGTGCGGCGTGCAGCAGTGTGTGGCGTGCAGCAGTGTGCGGCGTGCAGCAGTGTGTGGCGTGCAGCAGTGTGCGGCATGCAGCAGTGTGTGCCGTGCATCAGTGTGTGCCGTGCAGCAGTGTTGCGTGTAGCATTGCGCGGCGTGCAGCAGTGTGTGGCGTGCAGCAGTGTGCAGCAGTGTGCGCCGTGCATCAGTGTGCGGCGTGCAGCAGTGTGTAGCGTGCAGCAGTGTGTGGCGTGCAGCGGCATGCAGCAGTGTGTGGCGTGCAGCAGTGTGTGGCGTGCAGCAGTGTGTAGCAGTGTGTGGCATGCAGCAGTGTGTGGCGTGCAGCAGTGTGAGGCGTGCAGCAGTGTGCGGCGTGCAGCAGTGTGTAATGCAGCAGTGTGTAATGCAGCAGTGTGTAATGCAGCAGTGTGTGGCGTGCGGTAGTGTGCGGCATGCAGCAGTGTGCGGCGTGCAGCAGTGTGTGGCGTGCAGCAGTATGTGGCGTGCAGCAGTGTTTCGTGTAGCAGTGTGAGGCATGCAGCACTGTGTGGCGTGCAGCGGCGTGCAGCAGTGTTCGGCGTGCAGCAGTGTGCTGCGTGCAGCAGTGTCGTGCAGCATGCAGCAGTGAGTAATGCAGCAGTGTGCAGCAGTGTGTGGCGTGCAGCAGTGTGCGGCGCGCAGCAGTGTGCTGCGTGCAGCAGTGCTGCGTGCAGCAGTGTGGCGTGCAGCAGTGTGGCGTGCAGCAGTGTGTGGCATGCAGCGGCATGCAGCAGTGTGTGGCGTGCAGCAGTGTGTGGCATGCAGCAGTGTGCAGCGTGCAGCAGTGTGCGGCGTGCAGCAGTGTGCGGCGTGCAGCAGTGTGAGGTGTGCAGCAGTGTGTGGCATGGTTTTTAAACAACAAGAAAAGCAGACATCAAAGGAAGGGTGGGAGGGAACGAGCATATGAGGTGTGAGTTATAACAAAAGTTCTGGCGAAAGCAGTCTGCTGCTTTCAATTCCGATGCCAGATGCCAGCTTCGCGCTTGAATGCATCACATGCACTGGCCATAAACCGCATTCCTAAGGTCGTGCAGCAGTGTGCGGCGTGCAGCAGTGTGCGGCGTGCAGCAGTGTGTGGCGTGCAGCAGTGTGTGGCGTGCAGCGGCATGCAGCAGTGTGCGGCGTGCAGCAGTGTGTGGCGTGCAGCAGTGTGTAGCAGTGTGTGGCGTGCAGCAGTGTGTGGCGTGCAGCAGTGTGTGGCGTGCAGCAGTGTGAGGCGTGCAGCAGTGTGAGGCGTGCAGCAGTGTTTCGTGTAGCAGTGTGAGGCATGCAGCAGTGTGCGGCGTGCAGCAATGTGTAATGCAGCAGTGTGTAATGCAGCAGTGTGCGCAGCAGTGTGTGGCGTGCGGTAGTGTGCGGCGTGCGGTAGTGTGCGGCGTGCAGCAGTGTGCGGCGTGCAGCAGTGTGTGGCGTGGTTTTTAAACAACAAGAAAAGCGGACATCAAAGGAAGGGTGGGAGGGAACGAGCATATGAGGTGTGAGTTATAACGAAAGTTCTGGCGAAAGCAGTCTGCTGCTTTCAAGTCCAATGCCAGCTTCGCGCTTGAATGCATCACATGCACTGGCCATAAATCGCATTCCTAAGGTCGTGCAGCAGTGTGCGGCGTGCAGCAGTGTGTGGCGTGCAGCAGTGTGTGGCGTGCAGCGGCATGCAGCAGTGTGTGGCGTGCAGCAGTGTGTGGCGTGCAGCAGTGTGTGGCGTGCAGCAGTGTGTGGCGTGCAGCAGTGTGTGGCGTGCAGCAGTGTGAGGCGTGCAGCAGTGTGAGGCGTGCAGCAGTGTTTTGTGTAGCAGTGTGAGGCATGCAGCAGTGTGCGGCGTGCAGCAGTGTGCGGCGTGCAGCAGTGTGTAATGCAGCAGTGTGCGCAGCAGTGTGTGGCGTGCAGCAGTGTGCGGCGTGCAGCAGTGTGCGGCGTGCAGCAGTGTGTGGCGTGGTTTTTAAACAACAAGAAAAGCGGACATCAAAGGAAGGGTGGGAGGAAACGAGCATATGAGGTGTGAGTTATAACGAAAGTTCTGGCGAAAGCAGTCTGCTGCTTTCAAGTCCGATGCCAGCTTCGCGCTTGAATGCATCACATGCACTGGCCATAAACCGCATTCCTAAGGTCTTGTGCCCCTTACTAAATCTCTCTGAATGCGTGAGGCGGCGCACGTGCAGGAAGTAGCTGGTGGCAAATGGAATGCACGTGGTTGTGCGCGTAACCGCCACCCGATCCACCTGGGAAGCCTTTGGGAGCATTTTCGGAAGCCCCTACATAAGTCTCACTGAGCGATCGCTTAGGCGATAGCCTGGCGAGACCTAAAAAGATTGAGTCCAAGCCAGCGCTTTATGTGAAATGCCACAGTTCTTGATTCATCAAAGAAGTATGGCTTGTGAGATGGTGTTAAACGCGGTAGAAATATCAAGTAGGATTAATACCGCGTTATTTCCAGATTCCAGGGTCAAGTTTATAGTGTCTGAGACTTCCAACAGAGTGGATTCTGTGGAGTGTTTGGGGGGAAAGACGGATTGCTGCGATGTCAGCAGCATCTAAAGCACATCTAATAGAGGAACTGGAGATGAGCTTTCCTTCTTGTACTAAATCCTGAGCTTTAGCTTTGTGGCCATCTGGGAGATATTGGAGCAACTGCTCCATTTCGTCCCAGTGTGCTCTATCATACGTGGCTAATAGGGCCTGGGTGTTGGCAATGCGCCAATGATTTGCCTCCTGGACCGCTACTCGCTTACCAGAGGCGTCTAATAATTTTGATTCTTTGTCCGGAGGGGGAGCATCTCCCGAGGTTTGCGAATTGTCCCCTTTACGGGCATTAGAGAGCACCAGTGAGTCTAGTGCCAACTGCCCCTTAATTAAGACTGGATCTGACGGAGCAGGCTTATATTTTTTGGTCTATTCTGGAAGTGAGAATATGAGCGCAAACAGGGTCTTTGAATATATCGTCAGCATGTCTCATCATGCCTTTGAGCATAGGGAGAGTCTGACTAGATCTATGTGTACTACTCAGAGTTTCAAACAAGAAATTCCTCTTCTATGGAGTCTTTGTGTAGTTGCACCCCATGATATTCTGCGGCTCTAGCACGTCAGTCTAAATACCCTACATTGTCGTCAGGAGGGGACGGCTGTGCAGGGTAAAGGTCTGGGTCATTGTCTGTAGGTGAATCAGTAGTGTAGTCTTTCCAGGAATCTACAGGAAAATTAGTATGTCCATCATCATCATCATCATCTTCAGGTTATGGTGGTGGAGAGTTAGTTGGTGTGGTAAGTAAATGTTCTAATGCTGGAGAAGGTGGCGAATGTGCAGGAGAACATGATGGAGGAGGAGGAGAAGGGTTGGTACCAACGTTCTTCTTCTTTAAAGGAATGGTATAATGTATGTCCTTTGACTTAGGTTTGCGCCTCTGAGGCAGTTTGGTAACAAGATGTCCTGTACCAGAATTAATGTCAATTCCTTTTGTTTTGGGTACGATTTGGGAGGTGGGACGTCGTAAATCGGATCCTGCAGCTTTGCAAGGAGAGTTTTTCGGTTTCGGCACCAAGGATTTTGGTGCCGGGTTGGAATGACTTTTGGGCACAGAAGCTTTGGGTTCCAAAACCGTTTTTGATTTCAGCGTTGAGGATTTTGGCTCCGAAGCAGTCTTCGGCTTCGAGCCCGAAGGTTTCGGCTCAGTGTTTGTCTTTGGCTGACTCTATCCCGAGCCGGAAGGCTTATCAATGTGTTTCGGTGCCGAGCCGGAGGCAGGGAGACAGAATCATCTTCTCGGTGCTGACCGTGGCCCGAAGGCGGAGGTGGAACCGAAGCCTTTTGCTTTGTTCTGAGTTGGATTTTGGGGCAAGGGGTATTCGGTACTCACAGGACGTTGACCTTGCGGCATGTCGTCTCCCATGTCAGAGTTCAATTCCGGAAGAGATACAGGCTCTTCCTGCTTCTCCTCTTGTGCATCGAATTCTTCTTGCTCGGATTCTTCACCGAAGATATCCGGCGTGTATTCGACGTTCTGGCTTTGTATTTCATGACGTGGAGCCTGACTATTTGCGGAGCGTTTTCTTCGATCGTAACAATCTGCACGCGTCGCAGTCTTGTTCGTTGTGTTCCGGAGATACGCAGAAATTACACACTTCATGCGAATCGGTGCGCAGATACTTTGCGTGGCACAGAGGACAGATTTTAAATGAAGTCCGTTCCATCGACTGCGAGGTGGACCAGCGCAGTTAGGCCCGACGGCCTTCCACGAGTCTTCAGATCAAAAAAGGAATTTTGTTTGACCGATATGTCATGCGGAGAAGTGTGATGCGCGTATGAGACAATACCGACACGGGTATAGTAAATTGCGCACCAAGGGGAACCTGAAGAACGGGTTTGAACTGGATTACAGCAATACACGTCCGAACCCAATGGCGGAAAAAAACAATCTAACAATGGAGTCAATGCCCATGTGCACTATCGCCGAAAGGTGGAGTCACCATACCTTGTGAGTGGAAAGACTTCTTAGAAGAAAAACAACATGCAAACATCTGGACCTAAGACTAGATGGCAGGAGAATGCAAAGCATGTGATCTACAGCTCACATACCTCGAACATTGTTTTATGGATTGGTGTTTCCATGGATGGCATATTTGATTTACTGGTAAGCCCCTAGTAAAGTGCACTGAGAGGCCTGTAAATCAAATGCGGCTAGTGGGACTGCAGCACTGATTGTGCCACCCACACAAGCAGCCTTACAAAACTGTTCTCAGACCTGCCACTGCAGTGTCTGCACACAGTTTTTACTGCCATGTCAACTTGGCAAGTGCACCCACTTGCCAAGCCCTAACCTTCCCTTTTATTACATGTGAGTCACCCCTAAGGTAGGCCCAAGGTACCCCCTATGGGCAGGGTGCAGTGTATGTGAAAGGTAGGATATGTCCTGGTGTGCGTGACACTCCTGATAGTGAACTACAGTGTACTTCGTTTTTCACTGTTAAAAGGCTATCTGTCCCATAGGATAGAATGGGTAATACTTGGTAACATTATACTGGTCTATCCTCCCATTGGGACAAGATAGAGAAATTGAGTTTAGTATGCCTGAACTCAGAATGTAGAAATGCATCTTTTAGTAAAGATGATTTTTATGCTCTGTGTTTGAAAATACCACTTTTAGAAAGGTCTTTTCTTGCTTAGCCAGCCTGTGTGTCTCTGCTGGGTTGTGGATTGACTGTCTGGCTTTGGAGTGACAGGGGCTGGGGATGTGCATTCTCTTCAGACAGCCATTGGGGCGGGGTTGAGGTGTGTCCTGCCTTTCCTGAATGAGTCAGGGATGGGCTGAATAGATCTGGGCTGCAATTAGAGTAGAATGAGGAGATTTCCTTGCAACTGAAGGGGCCTGGTCTGCCCTAGACAATGCTGTCTCCATCTCCTGCCGGCAAGCTGGGCCAGAGGACCAAACTGGTTTGGACTGAGCACAGATACTCTCTGCCCAAGAGAACAAAGAGAAATGAAGTATACATTTTGGGGCCCAGACCCCAGAACTTTAGAACCCGCTTGGATCAAGGAACCTTCCAAGAAGATGAGCTGGAAGAACTGCCTGGAGGAGTACCACCCAGTCGCTGTGTTGTTGCTTTGCTGGGTTGGGCTGCAGTTGCTTCTTCTGCCTTGGGCAGTGAAAAGACTGGACTTTCTTCACTTGTTACTAAGTATCTACTAGGGCTTGAAATAGAGCTTGCCTCCTGTTCACGAAATCTCAGGGACAGCAACGACTTCACTCACCTCTGGAACTGTGGGTTTCGGTTGCCACAGAGGGGGAAAGAAGCCAATACCGTCACCGCTGTGGGCTCCGTGTCCTAAAGGCACCGCCACATTTCGCACTGCAACCCTGGTCTCACCAACGACAGCCGCTGTCACCGAGTCGCTGCTTGCACCACAACCTGTGGGCACTGCACTCCGCACCACCTGGTTACACTCCGCCGCCCTGGTCTCACTGATAACGTCGCTGCCCGCTGACCATGACACCCGTGACCAGACCGTGGTTTGGGGGAACTGCTCATAAGTCACACCACCCCGTCCCACACCGCAGTCTGGGCCGACCAGTGCAAGCTCCCATCAACCGGCACTGTCGCTTGCATCGTGACCTGTCAGCACCACAACGAGCACGGCCTCGCTCAGCACTACAGCCCTGGTCTCACCGACACCGCTAGACGAGCGCATCGAGCCTGCACCACGACTTGAGGGCATCACACGCCGCAAAGCTACGCTACGCTTCACATAGCAACTGCTACGGTTGCCACGGCCAGCCCACACCAGCGCACTTTGCCGGAACCAAGGGTACTGTTTATGAGTCTGCTGACACTAACAACGGCCAGAACTGTTGGATTCTGTTGTTTTCAGCACCGCTGTAGCCCCGGACGGAGCAACTGGCTTCAAGGAACTGCATTTTAAAGTAATTCCTGCAAAGTGCATATTTTTGATTACTGTATGTTTTGGTCTTGTTTGCACAGATAAATATTGGTTATTTTTCTATAACTGGCGTGGTGTCCTTTTGAAGTGTTTTCACTGTATTACTGTTGATTATGTGCGAATGCTTTACACACTGCCTCTGAGATAAGCCTGACTGCTGGTGCCAAGCTACCAAGAGGTTATTTCAGTAGTGTATCCCCCTTATCCTGACTAGAAGGAAGGATCCATTTTTGGACAAAGTTGCAAACCATTACCTGCCAGAGACCCCCATTTCTAAAACTAAGTCAGTAGCTGTGTTCCTACTCCAGCTGTTAAAGGAAGAGAGGTCATCAATTAAGTTCCCCATTGGGTTTGGAGCGGAGGTAGCAAGGCAGGAGGTTAAGTTGGGGATCAGTCGCCATCTTGCCCCATTTCCAAAGAGCGTGTAGACGCATAGTTGTGGTGGTAATGGGGGTACTATCAGATTTAATTGGGATAAGGGATCAAGTAGTCATCCGATCAGGACTGCTAGATGGGAACTGCTACTGCTAGGTTAAGATAATTAGAACAGTTCCCATCCAAGGTGTGACCCGCGGTATGTGTAGGGGATGTTACTAACTGATTGAGACCAATGATGTTTAAAGTGTCGATAAGATTCAATACATCCAGTTTATTGCTGGTCTCAAGGTGATCATTGAAATTCTCAAGAAAGGTAACATTTGCAAAACGCAGTAAAAGATGTGTCAATGCTTCTCCCAGGGCAGCAAGAAACGCTGATCCAAGTGGCTGGGGGTATAAATTGAACCGCCTGCAACAGTTTGAGTGGGGCTGATTTTAAAGCAGAAGCCTACACTTGCAGCACCTTTCAAGGATTCAAGATTAAAAGTAAGGAATTGAAATATATCGCAGAAGATGATGGCCAGACCATCTCTGCACATATCATCCCTATCCTGCCTGAGGATGGTGTATCCAGTGGGAAGGGCAGAAACCATGTCAGGGTTGCACCATTCTTTAAGCCAAGATTCTATAATAAATAGAAAATCTAGCAGTTCTTCGATTAGATCATGGGCCTCCTGTGCGTGTTTACTAAGGGAGTGGGCATTTATAAGCCCACCGAGTAGTGACTTATTTTGGGGGCTGTGGGCCAGAATGGTAGCAGACGACAGTTCTACTGACGAAACAAACTCGCCTTTGCACCTTATACAGGATAAAGGGCCCTTGATACCAGATGGATCCCACACCTGGCCACAATGAGGGACAGAATGTTTATAGTATTGTAGATATTCAGAAGAGAGGGAGTTAGCTGGAGTGTCACAGACAGGAAGCAGGCGCTGCCTGCAATCCGGGCGCAGACGGGCTTGCCTTTGGCTGCGCACGGCCACTCAGCAAAGCACATTTACAAGCTCTGGAAGCTTGCTTGCCATGGTGGCTGGGAGGGTATTGATGTGGTTGGAAACCCCTTCCGTCACCACAAAAGGGGCGAAAGGTGGACTGGGGATGACGAGGGGCCCAAGAACCTGTCTGCAACCCTGGAGTCCTTAAAGACTGGAAGAGGTGTGGCGCCGCAGCCAGGGCGACTGACTCCGGAATCTGGGGATCACGGTTCGATCCCCGGCGCCGGCGGCAGATTAGCCCAGCACCATGTGACTCTGGCCAATAGCTTGCTTAATCTTCCCGACGACCCCCAGCGCCTAGAGACCCTTGCGGGTGATTGTTCGCGCTTTACAAATGTGGATTATTATTATTATTATTAAAGCACTCGAGAGCTGAGACCGCCTTCTCTCTGAAGACACGGGTACCATCCAAGAGCATGCCCATAAGAGATGCTTGGACATCCCCGGAAAAGCTAGTAGTTTTCAGCCAGCGGTGGTGCTGAAGAGCCACAGACAATGAAATTGCTCTGCCCAGTGAGCGTTTCCAGACCACGAATGGTGAATTGTGCTGCATCTCTCCCGTCAGCAATAGCCTAAGAGAGTATGGCTTAGGCCTCCTCTGAGACCATTGGCAGTACTTGCACAACCAAGTGCCAGATCATGTGGGAATAACAGCCCAAGAGGCACGCAGTTTTCACTGACCGCAGTGCTAGGCTGACAGAAGAGAACATTCTCTTTACCAAAGGTATCCAGCCACACTATTCGCTATCTGGTGGAGTGGAAAGGAACATGTCAAGGCTGATTTGGGAAGTGGAGGCTTGGACCACCAAGCTCTCTGAAGTGGGGTGCTGGGTGAAGAAACTGGAGAACCCTGGTGGAGGGGGGAATCGTCCTGTGCACAGGAGCCCCTGTGCAAGGCTTGGACCAGACCTAGAGGAGGGATTCATTAAATGAGAGCAAGGGCTCGGAAGCGGTAGTCCCCGGTTGAAGCACCTCGTCAAAACGTTAGTCTGGACTGTCATTAAGGGCAACTGAAGGTCTAAGACCTCAGCCGCCATACGCACCACCATAGTGGCCATAGTAGGAAGGGGAGACTAAGCTAGTGTCATGTGAGTTGTCTAACCCACTGGCATTCGCCAGATCCGCATACCATCAATTGGGTGGAGATATTCATCAGGGTTGCCACACCCCTTCCATTCATAACCAGGCCTGTCATAGACAAAATGAGGATGGCATTGTTGATGGGCGCTAATGGAGCCAGGGGGATCAGCACAGGAGGGGGGGTACCAAAAAAGGTCTCGTTCTCACTGGTGCAGCAGCTCAGGATCCAGCACCAGATCCATGGGGCCTGACTGGTGGCGAGGGTGTACCCACCGCCGGAAATCCAGTTGGGCCCCTCCCAAACCCATGGGGCCCAAAGGCGCTCCAGAGGGGTTGGGGCCCCGAAAAATGAGGGGCATGGCCTCAACGAACTCATGTTGAGGGGGTGGTTGCTCTGGGGAAATCGGGGAAGTGAGGAGGCGACCCTGGTTGAGGCTCCGCTGAGGCATCGGGTTATGGTCGCCAACATCTCGTCTGAAGATTTGGACGGACACGGGAAGGTGTAGACCTCTTCGACTACTTCTTTTTGTCTGAATTACCAGATGATGACTTCAAGTATGAAAGTGACCGTCGGGTGTGCCTCTACAAGCGGTCTCGGGACCTTCCATGCATGTGGGATCTTGATTGTTGCATGGTCGTCCAACAACGAGCATCAAGGAGCTTGAGGGAGCATTCCTTCAGATGTTATGTTATGTTAGCTGTTTGTAAAGCGCCTGGTTACTCCAATCCTGAGTGTCTCCGCGCTGAATTCCAATTGACAGAACTGGTAGCAAACCTCCCTTATTTGTTAGTGGGGAAGACCCTTCCTGAAAAGCCAATTTTTTAAGTGCTTCCAAAAAAGAACCTCTGAAGGCTCTAATCTGAGATGGGACGGCAATCTTTTCAATTGTTCTGCTACAAGAAACCTAAAAGCGCTGCCTCCAAGACGCATTTTGTGAAATTTCGGGATACTGGACAGGCCTGTTCCAGCTGATCTCAGACAGCAGTTAGGGAGATAAGGTTAAATCAAAAGAAGGAGGTAGCCAGGGCCTTTTCCATGGAGGATCCTATGGACGAAGCACATGGCTTTAAAAGAAATCCGCTCCTCAATGAGAAGCCAGTGAGTTTAGCCAAGGCTGACCACGCTGGGGCTCGTGTAGGAAGATTCAACAGCAGAAAAGCTGCCGCCTTTTGTACTCTCTAGAGCATTTGAAGGCTCCTCTTAGAGGCCCCCAGATACAGAACATTACAGTAATCCAGCCGTCATTCCAAGATCAGCTGGACTACCATTCTTTTTGCACAATCCGAGCGAAGCCCCAGTATCTTCTGGAGCATTTTCAAGGTATCAAAACAAGTACCTACAAGAGTGGAGATTTGGTCTACAAAAGATAAGGTAGAATCGAACAAGACTCCTAGGTTTTTAACCTTAGAATTCGGAGTAGGCAGAGTGCCTAACTCATTTGGCCACCATGATGTTGACCGAATGGACCATTGTTTCCCTATCACCAAGATGTAGGTTTTGGTAGCATTTAGTTTTAGGCAGCTGTCCTTCATCCAATTGGCCAGGTCTACTAGACAAAGTTTGAAATTGTCCGCTGATTGGTTGTTATCCGGAGTCAGTGTAATAAACAATTGGGCATCATAGGCGTAGAATACTGTTCGAACGCCATGACCCTCAATAAGTTTGGTCAGCCATCACATATATAGGTTAAATAGGGGCGGACTCAGGGTGGAGCCCCAAGGCACACCCTGCTAAAGGGTCCGAATCTTGGATGTGTAAGCCAGTCAAAAAGTGATTGAGGAGTAGCTCTTCAAGGATCTGTGCTATGTGGTGCGGAAAGGAAAGAACTGGCATCAGAACACTGAGGTGGCACAAATATAGCTACTGCGTACATCATTTCTGGCAAGGACAATGCTAATGCGGAGCCAAGTGACACCACCGACCGGCACACAGGGGTATTGTTTAAGAATTTCAGACTCAGTCTGAGTCCTGGGGATAATTTTAAGGTGAGGAATCTGCGACTAGAAGTCTCTATCAGACAGTGGACTTAATAGCAGGCTTTCTTTATAAAATATCTTCTTTCCTCTAAATGTGTGATTTTTTTCAAATATGAATAGTGCAAATGCAAGTATGCAAAGAGTATAAATGTTTTGGCAAAATAGGCAATAACTGGTTGTGTGAACCTGTAGAGGTAAATCCACTTGGGCCCTAGCTATAGGCGACTGCGGCTCTAAAATAAATAGTTGTGGCGATGATTTTGAATAGGGGCCATATTAATCCCTTGAGTGCGAAGAAAGGGAAAAATATTTGCTAACACCATGTTAGCTGAACCAGGGGCAGATAAGAGTGGCAGACATTAAAAAAGACCACTCGTGTGGTCTTGGAAAGGGGGGTAAAATACTTTCACATAAATTCAGACATTGGAATTTCAACACTGGCGAAATGACACAGATGTATGGATAGAGATTAAACAGCTGCAAAATAAGGTTCTCAACTGTTGCTCATTTGTTTTAAGGATAACTGGGTTGCTAGGTTATTGATTGTGAAATATACTGCACTGGTAACACAAACACTTCATTTTAAGTTAAATGTTTCCATTGAGGACACTGTCTTCAATATACTGCACCATACCTGCACTTCTCAGGATGCTCATCACGCTTGTTGTTGAAGTCCAGAGAAATCTTTGCATCCAATCCAATTCCAAAGTAATTGTTCATGACACATTTTTCCGTATAACAGTCACTGCAAAAAGAAAGATATAAGTGCCTCTCCCCTTCAGAGCCCAACATTTAAGCATAAAGCATTTTTTTTTTAAATCGCTCACAAGTTCTGGTTACCCTTTCTACTCATTCCTTACCTCGATTTTCACTCATACTATCATCTATTTTTTACATTCCCCATCCTGCCTTTTCCTCTCCCTTCATTCGTCAATGGAATCTGAACAACTTTCCACATGGACTACATTCCTTGAATTCTGTCACGCCTTAACAATAACTTGTTTGTATGCATCACTTCATATCACTGTTTTGCGGTTTTAAACTATGTAATTACCAAGAACAGTTTCATTATTAGTCAAAATCAACTTTATTCGGCTGGTTAAAGCCATAAAGTCATTTTACTAACCTTGTAAGACTGGAGGGCTGAGTTAGTCTTTAGAATTCACACTGAGACCTGCAGCTTACTTCAGATGTCAGCAGTGATTATTGGATCAATGAGCCATTTTGCCAGACTGTGTTGACCCGCCATCTCCCATGTGCATCAGCCTTTTACTAATAATCTCATAGAGGATTTTTAGTCCATATGCTTTAGAAACCCCACTTTCTCTCAGGGGATCAATGCTCTCCTTTCTCTTTCCTGGGCTAAGACAATCTTATCACCCTCAGAATTTGGCTTATTTTCTCCATTCAACACTCTCAGGTATGTTTCTCATCTTGTGGAAACCAGCTACTTCTCTCTATTATTTCCCCAGACACTTCCATATTCTGTGTCCTCCTCTAATGCTTCAATAATCTCAGATCAAATGTCCTTGCTAAAAGCTATTTACTCACTCTGTCTGCCCTACTTGGTCTGGTTTACTCTTTCCCACATACATCATATTCTACCCTCTTTTGAGAAATCTCGGACCTCTATTTCCCTTAAATATTCTTGTCTCACTGAACTTGTCAACAGGCTCGGCTTTTTACTTTCTGTGCCAGGCATCTATCAATAAGTTCAAGAATCTGCGTTCTAAATCTCCAATTAGTTTGGAAAATTTGATCTCAGGTAATAAATCCTTGGTCATCCTTTTTTGTCTCCACTGAGTTCTATAATAATTTCTCTCATCATCAGCTCTCTAATCCACACTCCTTCACACTATCTGGCTGCCACACACTCCCAAATGTTGAGGCTTATCCTCTATTCTTCCAAGGACGTAACCACTACTCTATCTTCAGCTTAGATTTCTCTACAATATATTGAGGCAATAAAACCTCATCTTAATCTTTTCCCTATAGTATTGGTGTAAAGCTCTGCCCTTTCTCAACATACTGCCTTACTTCTCTCATGTCCATGGACCACTCAATGGCTCCACCATATCCCACCTCACCCATATGTTACCTTTCTCCCTTTCTCCTTTAGATAGTTAACTCTACCACTGCCACTCCTAATTGTGCCCACCCAACTTTACTTTTCGCCTTCTCAACTTATTCCTATGCGCTTGGTCTGGTACTTAAGTACCTCCTTCCTCCAATGATATACATTACAACATAGTTATTCCCTGTTTTGTCTACTGAGTAGCCTTGAGAATCAATGACACTAGAATGATGCCAAATGTTGCACTCCACTTACAGGATTTTGTGAATGGCACACACATTATACATCACTTAGGCTGTCCGTATTACAAATATACAACAACCTGCATCAGGTGTCATGTTGTGAGGGTTTGGAGGCCACTTACACTGTAGGGCCTACAGAGACCTGCGTTAAGTCCCCAAGCTAGGCATGACAGACATTCTAGATCCACCACATTTAGTTTTTCCTCTTATTTGGTTGTTAGCTCCTTAAAGCCAGTTATATTTACACTACCAAAACCTGCAACTCAAATACTCACAGATTTTCTGGTTCTGAGATGCAAGGGTCAGCGCTGATAAGCAATCGACTGATGATGTTACTTCCTGGAAGGGAGCCAGACATTCCAGGCCGGATATCTATCGGGAACGAACACAAGGCTGGGGTTACAGGAAAAAACAACTCAAAGCATGAATTACTTTTACCTTGGGTCTTGGACAATTACTACTAATGTTAGGGGGCCTAGGACTATTTCTGATTTCAAGATGCAGATGAGGATGCTGTGTATTTTATCTGTGCAGGAACTGAGGTTTGAAAACATAAAACCGGATGGCTTTTTGAAGTGTTGTACCTTGGTTAAACCGCCAGCACTTGTGGCCAATTCTGAGAAATGAAACTTGCAGTGAACCAATTCACAGAGAAGATTAACTTGTGGTGAGTGGAGGAAAAATACCTCATCCTGAATAAACAGGAGTGTCCGGATGCTAGGGAGTTTGTTGAAGCGTTATTCCATAAGGCACTCGTAAGCTACTTTTCTACATGGAAAGATCACAAACTCCTGGGTTTCTGAAGACTTGGGGAAACATGATTTAGATACAAGTCAAGTGAATCAGGTCAATCTCAAAATTATATTCTGTTACATTCAATCGTCACTCGAAGAATATCAAAGATATTTTATCCAGATTGCATCTTTAAAGAAATTTGTGTTGAACAGTTACCTTTTTCCCCTTTCAAAAAAGACAAATATTTATTTTAAATTCAGTGCTCCAACTGATCTGGAGACTACATATTTTATAACAATTAAAGTGATGATGTGCATATATGTTTTTTAACAGAAATGTCTACCTAGATATCCTATTTTCAGGAGACTTGAAGGGTTATTACTTCTGGATCAACAATTATTTTTACCTAAAAAGCTTCAGGGATGCAATTTGAAATGGTGTCATGATGAAAGGGGTGCAAGAGACTTTTTGATTAAAATATAAGGGGAAAGGTCATGACAGGGCATTCTTGTGGAGTTATGATGCACATCACACAACTGTGCATGTTTTCAGGTCCTGAACAGGTGTAGGTTTATAAAGACCGAGTTCTGTACATCACTTTGCCATGCATATAGTGCTGCTTTCATTTCCTCTTGTGGCGCTCTTAAGGGAGTCTTTGTTACAGCCTTTTAGATGTAATGAAAAGTCTGTTTTATTTCAGAGGATGACAGCTTTGTTAAAAATGTTACGGACTGTTTTTGCAGTCAGTGACAATTTAGTCGTATTGTTGTTGCAGAAAAATAGCTATATGATCCAGACCTTTGCTACAAAATTGCATTACATGATAGACTCAGCAATCTTCAGGAAATATACAGAAATTGTGTCATTCTAGCTTCCTTAGGAGAATAATTAATGCTGCGTCTTTGTTCTCGCAGGGAGGCTCATAGAAAGAAGGGGGCTGATAGAAAGAAGGGTACTCATACAAGCAAGGGAATGTTGACATAATCTTAAAACGTAAATGCAAATGAAAAGAGGGTAGAGGCTATTGAAAACCGCACCTGACAAGTGAAAAAAGTGTCCTGAGGTATCATATAGTGCAAGGAACCAAGGAGCACTCCCCTGTATGCTCCTTAATTAGGAACAAGTCCTACTACAACATTAGACACAAAAGGGTTCAGCACTATTTAAAAAATTATAACAATTCGACATTAAGCATTCAAAAACCAGTGAGCACACAAGAAGATGTCCAGATCATCAATGTAAGTTTCTTAAAAGACTTTTCACTTTATTTCACATTTTCATAAGAACGGAAGATCATAGCTGATGCGTTTCGTCTCTAAAAAGAGACTTCTTCAGGGCTCCACAAAGAAATAAAGAGGGTATTCACATTGGCATATGTATAATTCAATACAGATAGCTGAGAATCCAATATTCGGAAGACTTCTCAAACAGTAGACATTGCCAGGGATGGCATGGTAGCCCGTAGCTCATGTTCTCCACGTTTTCAGACTCGAAAAAACTTTTTTCGAGAATAATATTGGATATTTTTATGAACAAAAGATGAACTTCTATTGCTTTATATGTCTAAATGAACTGAAATAATGTGAGTATTATGCATGGCTGGAAAAAATGTTTTATTTTTATGTCCGAAATAAAAGAATCTATTAATACGAAATCTAAAAACATTTCTTGCAGGGTGAGCATCACCACGCACAGTTAGGTTACATGATAGATGCTTTAAGCACCGAGGTGTACTGCCTTAACAAATATATGCCATTTAGGCCCAGCTAGCTTCCGTACGAGAATAATTATTACCAGTGTGTCCTTTGTTCTTTTAGGGAGGGTACTAATATTGGCACAGAATCCAACCACAATAGCAAATGATTACCCAACTAATAATGCTTGTACAATGAGCAATACAGCTTTTGTGTATTTCAAAAAAGAGACCAGAGAAGTGTCATCCAACTAGCTAGCTAACTCTGAAATGATACTAAAACATAGTCTTATCTTTGTTAATACATAAGAAACTTTTTGTCACTAATGCACTGCACTGTCATGCCACGAACTTGAACACACACACATTTATTAAAGTAAAAACTTTAGATTGATCCTCTGTATCCATGTAGCACTGGGTTAAGCACACCAACCACTAGTCCTTCTACTGTTCAAAGTTTGTTTTAGAGGGTTAGCCTTTCTTTTTCTGAGCCACCTTTGGTCCAAAGTCTCAAACTATCAATTGAAATAAGCTTGCAGTGTGTTAGACACGGTGTAAATCAGAGTTCATTAAATTGCCTTCAAGCAGTTCAAAATCAGGTCACAGGCAGTATCAACAAAATGCGAAGGCAGATGCTGCCCATGAAGCTGATCTTTCACACGTTATGCTGGCTTCCATTTAAAGCTTTGACAAGATTTGAGCTACTTCCCAATACTGTTTATAGGTCCGCTGTAGATAGCCTCAAATATAGACTTCATTAAACACAGTGTGCACCAAGATTCTTCGATAAATGCATACTCACTATGCCTAAATCTAAGGGCAGTCTCTGCAACAGTATTAACAAAAACATGATAAAAGACTTTATGTTTAGAACCAGAAGCCAACTTTATATATTAACTTTTTAATGCTACTTGGGAAAGGCTGCAGAAAAAAAATAAAGTACACCCTTGAATAGAATAATGCCTAATTTACAAATTGCCCCAACATTTCAAAGCTATTATTCTGCTGCTTCTCAAAGAGCTAAGTCAAATTTTATCTAAACCTCTTGGATAAATGCATACTTGTGTGCCTAACATCAGAAGAGTAAGAGCACAGAAAGGCCCTGTTTAGGTCTCGCACCTAGCGATGCAGAGCGCGGCACTGCTCACGCAGCGAGAGTCCTTTTGTCCGGGGTTCCGAAACGGACCCTGGAATTGTACACGCTCGTGCGTGTGTTTTTAGTTTTGGCTTCTGTTATTGGGCTTTGAGTGCGTGTTTTTTTTAAACAGAGCACGCAATAGGCCAAAGGCGGGCGCATTGCTCCGCCCATGGCCTACTGGTGTCTGGTACGTGCACCAAAGCCCATGTGGTTTCAATTATCGTGCCCAGACACAGGTGCGATAATTGAAAACATATGGCTCGCTGTGGCGCGCGCACGCACCACTAGCGTGTGTGTTTTTTTTTTTTTACAATAGCGATTGCTTTTGCGATCGCTTTTTGAGTGTGTGTGCGTGCAGGAGAAGCGGGCGATATTGTGCCCACTGTGAAAGTCTGGCCGAGGCACAAGGGTTGGGAACAAGTACTGGGCCTCGCAGAACGGTTGTAATTCTCGCCAACCTACGGCCTTCCCTGGGAGGACGCCCATTGCTCGTCCCTGATAACATTCTGGTCTGACACAATGGCGGTAGTTCCTATTTCTGACTAACACTGGCCCTTACAGAATGGTGTTCATGTGTGACGTGTGGTGTGTGGTGTGCATCCCGTGTGCCCACCCAGGGCATAATGGTAATTGTGGTTGTATGGAGCTAATTACCGGCATATTGTTGGCATCCATACACCATTGCGCCAAACTGTGGCATGTCACCCTGGCATAAATGTAACCATTCATAGGTTTTGTAGGCATCCTTTGCACCACTGCGTTACTTCTTGACGTATTAGAGGCATCCTTGGCTCCCACATGATCACCCACGGTGTTTGTGCCCACCGTAGCATAACGCAGGTGCAGGCCTAAAGGTGGTAATTCCTGGCATATTGTAGGCAGCGTGGTATGCTGGCATTGAAGGTATGTGACGTGCTTGCTAATGCACGTGCGCAGCCATCTCTCTCCAAAAATCTAGGACAGATAACATGTTTTCAATACCTAGGAGTTAGACACGTAGCAATCAAATACACCAACCAAAGTAAACTAGGTTATAATCTAAAAGAGGAGCTGGGCCAGCAATTATCAATATTTTGCTTTTTAGCAGCATTTGCCATAAAACTGAAGCTTTACGCCCCCGTCCTCCACGATTCTCTTAATAACGCAGTAAACACAAGGCGGCAGGCGTGCGAGCAGAGTCCCGTCTGTGGGGAAATAACAAAAGGCCATCGCCCGGTCATGGGACAGCGCCATCTCGTGGACGCTTGACAGAGAGATGGGATAAAATTGCTTTCAACATAAAACATAATATCTAGAAGGAATCATTTTTGGGGGGTATATTTCTGTTTTATAGCACTGATATGGCGCCACGGAGACAATGGCACAATGCGTCATGTAAAACATAGTGTTATCAACATACACTCAAAGTCGAAGAAAAGAGAGTTAGCAACGCGCTGTGTACCAGAGGATGGGTATGTACATGGTAGTGAACTGGTGGTGCCCTTTAGACGTGTTCTTTAACTTTATTTGCCTTTTCTTTGATGCTTGGGATGTGAGACTGCCTCACAGCTTGAGGCTGGAATCGGCGCCCTGCCTTTATACTTCTCCCCTAAACAAGCTGCCTGTGGGTCATTGATCATGTTCACATTCCACCTACATCTGTTTTGTGTGCATTCTGCTCGGTACAGAATGCCAAGGAGCCGCTCCAAAATAGTAAATATTCGCAAAGGGGCTCTGTTTCTCATGCATTTTGTTGTTTTGTTACATGCTTAAGCGCAGGCATCCTTCGCCAGGACACGTTTGTCCTGCAAACCCCGCGCACAGCGCTCAAAGCGCTTCCACATGGGCCGCACCCTGCCATCCTTTCACATCGAGCAGAGCAACATCTTCCTAGTATTTCATTTTATTGCAGTATTACGTCGCGTGGACTTGGCCCAAGAGCATTGTCACTCTGTACACGAGCACTAGATTGCATCACACGAGGTTGCATTCTTTTTTTCTCTCTCAAGGTACGCAACGTGGAGATTTAGTGGGGTGCCCAGAATCACAGGATGTTGAACCGACGCCGAGACTCGAGCATGGTTCTCCAGTTCCAAAGTCGGCAGCTCTGGCTGTTACCCCCACACCCTCCTGATTTGCTCAGAATCACAGGATGTGAGGACGCTAGTACTCCAACATTAGCCCAACCACCTACCTCTTACATAATCACCGGAAGTATGTTGGGCCTCCTCAGGATAGTGACACATTTTACAAATGCTACAATAAAATATAATGCACATGGTTCCCTCTCCACTGCTCTCCCTCTCAGCTTTTTTTTAAATTGGGGGCAGGGTCAGACAGGCCTATAGGGCAATCAGGGAGTGCCTGAGAAGCTGGTCTGACAGGTCAGTGTGTGGTACTTTGGTTTTTAGTGGCTGTGTGTGGGCCTGTTTTATGGTAACTGACACGTATTTATTGCTACCAAACATTGGTTGTAGAAAACTCAAATCCTTGCAGTCTTCCATACCTCGCAAAACACTCATACAGTGTGTCTTTACGAGTTCAAACTGCCCCAATTTTCAGACATGGGTCACTTTTTTAACCGTCTGATTCACTAATGGGTGGCGCTTTTATTTGGGTGCAGGGGCCTATTTTCTCTCTCAGTCCAACCCTGGGTGGGACCGCTTTGATAGTTGCTGCACCTGAAGAAAAGCACAGAACAGGGAGTCTCAGGGGTTTGCTGTTGCTTTCACCCCTCCTTGCTCAGCCCGGATTCCTCCTCCCCTGGATAGTGCTGCTTCCTCGGGGACAGCCAGCGCTGCCCTGGAACTCATCCCTGGACCACACCTTGTGCTTCCTGGCTTGGCGCTGAGGGAATAAGTGAAAAGGGGACCACCCATATCAGACACAGACCTTCTTTACTACATGCTACTTCAGTTTGCATATAGGCCATCGCTCAAACAGGGGCAATGGTTTTACTTCAGCTCAGCTCAGAGGCCAACAGCACCAACTGTCAGCCAAGCTATGAGGGACATCAAACATTGCAACATCACCATAGCAGACCTGCCAACTCAGATGGTGCCCCCTTATGCCACACAATATCAGCTGCCTTCACACGGTCACCCGGTGAGGAGCCCATATCACACAGTGGCAGGGCAAACAAGCTGAAAACCAATGTAAACAGTGGTTTTCCAGCTTGTTTTTTGAGGCTTCAAACTGCTGGCGTTCTTAAAGGGCTGTGAAAAGAACCTCAGAACATCGCCACCAGCCTGAAGAAGCTTCTTTTCTTTTAGTGAAGGAGGGGGGTTGGGAGTAGGGAGGGGCAAAAGTGCCTCTTTGGTACTTTTCAGCATGAGGACCTTCCCTCTCCTCGGTCGTGGCCCCTCCTCACTGTGAACTTTTTTAGTTGGCAGGCCTGCTTAAACTTGGCATGGAACACTGTGCTATTGACATGGCACAAAACTCCTGAAATCAACGTGCCAGGCAACACTCTGACATCACTCTGGCGTAGATCTCTCTCATCCATCACATTGGAGTCTCAGGGGTTTGCTGTTGCTTTCACCCCTCCTTGCTCAGCCCGGATTCCTCCTCCTCTGAATAGTGCTGCTTCCTCGGGGACAGCCAGAGCTGCCCTGGAACTCATCCCTGGACCACACCTTGTGCTTCCTGGCTTGGCGCTGAGGGAATAAGTGAAAAGGGGACCACCCATATCAGACACAGACCTTCTTTACTACATGCTACTTCAGTTTGCATATAGGCCATCGCTCAAACAGGGGCAATGGTTTTACTTCAGCTCAGCTCAGAGGCCAACAGCACCAACTGTCAGCCAAGCTATGAGGGACATCAAACATTGCAACATCACCATAGCAGACCTGCCAACTCAGATGGTGCCCCCTTATGCCACACAATATCAGCTGCCTTCACACGGTCACCCGGTGAGGAGCCCATATCACACAGTGGCAGGGCAAACAAGCTGAAAACCAATGTAAACAGTGGTTTTCCAGCTTGTTTTTTGAGGCTTCAAACTGCTGGCATTCTTAAAGAGCTGTGAAAAGAACCTCAGAACATCGCCACCAGCCTGAATAAGCTTCTTTTCTTTTAGTGAAGGAGGGGGTTTGGGAGAAGGGAGGGGCAAAAGTGCCTCTTTGGTACTTTTCAGCATGAGGACTTTCCCTCTCCTCGGTCGTGGCCCCTCCTCACTGTGAACTTTTTTAGTTGGCAGGCCTGCTTAAACTTGGCATGGAACACTGTGCTATTGACATGGCACAAAACTCCTGAAATCAACGTGCCAGGCAACACTCTGACATCACTCTGGCGTAGATCTCTCTCATCCATCACATTGGCATGAACAACTTTAACTTCACCATGACATAGAATGCTGACATGCAATAGGTCTCGCATTTGCCAGAGTCTAAGCTTTTGGCATTGTAATGACAATGCCTTTTATTTATTTGTTTTCAAAACCCACACAGAAATAAAAAGCATTGTAATCTACAATGCCAATAGCTCAAACTATAGCAAATGCGAGACCTATTGCATTGCAAATGCTTGTTTACCATGCAGCATGTGTATGGAAATGTCTGTAGGAATGTGTAAATTGTATTCTTCATACCATATTCTACTGTTAAGCTCTTGTTGGTGTTTATTATTCTGGACGTGTAACTTCAGTTCCTTTATCTGGGTTCTTCTCAGTTACTGAATGATCTCTAATTGGGATTCACAATTTACAAATCTGGTTTGGCATGAAATCCTTTCTTGGTAATACAAGGTCTTTTACCCTGGTATTCAGTGAGTGTATCTAGCTTGCAGCCTTTACATATTTCGTTTTGGGACTGGTTAAACACAGTTAATAGGGATATTGATAAAATGTTATTTAAGTGCCCAGCCTGCAATATACAGCATCTCACAAGACTAAAATAGTGCAAAGAAAAGAGAAGCACAGGCAGCAGCCTGGTCAATGGCGCAACAATATTGCTTGGTGGGAGAAGAGGGCAGTTAGTAAACTGCTGAGATGAGCACATGCAGCAATCTGAAGAGAGGGACACAGGCAGCAACATGAGGAGTGCAGCACAAGAAATACGCTTGGCAGAGGAGCAGATGCCATTCTCCAGAGAAAAATGATGTGGACTGAATCTCAGAAATGTCTGAGGGGAGAAGGTAGTAAAGACGCTGTAGAAAATGTACTTACGTGGGCAGAGGATTTTCGTGTTTAGCATTGGCAGGTTGTCCCGGTATCCTGTCTCTGCAGGAAGGGATGCAGAGCTCCCCCGAGTCAGATTTCCTTTGTTGATTAACCTTTCACATTGCAATTTAGTACCTGTAAAATACAGCACATAAGACAGGCATGACTGAAAGAAAGCAACACAGACCTGGGGCCACATGCACAAACGTTTGAAATTGTGAGTTCCTAGTTGCGATTCCACGTGAATTGCAAAAAAAAATTAGCAATTTCAAATCTACCAAACTATTTAGAGTTTCATTTGCGATTCCCAGTGGGTCTCATTAATATTCTTGAGGTACCCACTGGGAATTGCTCAAAACACAGGGATGGTGGCCTGCTGCGGACAGCAGACCACCATGTCTGTGTTTTCTTTGAAATACAGCAACTTTCATTTTTTCAATACAGCCCATTTACTTTCAAGATAAAGGGGATGCATTTCAAAAAGAAAAATGAAACGCTTCAGTTTAATTTTTTAAGAGCAGACAGTGGTCCATGGGAAGGGGTCCCCTGTGGGCCCCTTCCCATTTGCGAATGGGGTACACCAAATTGTATGTGGTGGCAAAAAGTGAATGTTTTCTGACTGCATTTCAGTCAAAAAACATTCATACATTCCCTTGCCTAAAATCGCTCCTACCTAGTACTGAATCGTAAACCTATTTTGCGACTTGGTAATAGGTTACAGAATCGCAAAATAGGGATTGTACATAGAAAAAGGCTTTTTCACGGTCGTAAACGGCCCGATTCTGCAAATCAGGCCTTTTGATAGCTCAAAAAAGCTAGGTACATGTGGTCCCTGATGCTCTAGGGTTTGCCAGGTAATGCCCTGCATTTGACAATGAAGGACTGTTGAGTTCAAAATAACTCAGAAATACTACGTATAAGGGTGATTCATCAACATGTTCATCAAGCAGGAGCCTCAGAAATATAAGGGCAGTGTCTGTAAATTTTGGAGACAGCCGGCCAAGCGTCCATATTAAAGAATATCCCTTTGTTTCAACATGGGTAGAAATAGTGGGAGGATGAGAATGTCTCATGAAAGTGCCCAGGGTTCTTACCTTTTCGGTAATTCCTCACTTTGAAAGGTTCTGTGGTGGTATTATAGGGCGAATGCAAGTGCACCTGGTCCTCACTTATCGGATTCTTTCCTAGCTCTGAGGAGTATTCAAGTAGAAGGCCATCTTGCTCCTGGGTCTGAGCATTCTGCTCATCAACCGCTGAAAGGACAGGCAAGAGAGATTCCTGAGCACTGTATGACCAGCAACTAAAAAAGCTCTTAATTTTTTTCCATTGAGTCAAGCACATAATAACCAAGCAACAGCTTTAAATATTTTCATTACAGCAATCATCATAACAGTACAGCTTCCCTACAGCAATCTCATTAGGCTCACCATGTCATGCTACATTTTATGTATAGATTGTAACATATGTCTACGTTTCTGGGAACTAAAATAACATAACAGAAGGTGGCTGCTAAGAGAAAACGCGCAGTCAGACAGCATGTGTTATCAGGATGTCAAGGAAGAAGAGAATGGTTGACCTAAGATTGCGAGCAGAAAGATGCAAGGTAAATCTTTTTGCTAAGAAGTCTGGAGGTTTGGCAAAGACTGCCTTAGGGCCTATTTTCATTGCCTTCGAGATCATCCTGGATTTAATGGAGAGCCAACACAATATCTGAACAACAGAGTAATGTGAGCACTTCTATCTGTATCAGTCAGCAAGTGAGCAGCAGTTTTCTGAATAGGTTGCAGTCAATGGAGTTTTTCGGGGAGCATATAGGTAGACTGTATTGGTATAATCTGAACTAGATTGAACCAGGGCATTTACAACAGAAATACGTATACTAGGTGTAATGTAAGGCAGACTCTTTTTCAGGGTTCTAAGCTGAAGAAAATACATTTTGGCTACTCTGGAAACTTAAGTTTACAACAGAGTGCTGTGCAAAAGAACCCCTAGGCGGCAAGCCTCTATTGCTTGGATGAGAGGGAAGCCAATGATTATGGGCCAACAGGATGGATGCCAAATAGTTATCAACTGAGGCATCACAAGAATCTCAGTCTCATATGGATCCACATGCAAGAAATCGACTCAAATACAACAGGGAGTTGTGGACACAACAGCTAAGAGAAGGCTGTCATCGTGCCCTTCTAAATGTTTTCTTCTGGAATGGGGGACGACCAAAAATAAGCTGAGTACTGTCTGCATATAAATATCACTCTTGCAACCTCCTTGTGAAAAGTGAAGCCAGAGGGCATAGGTAAAGATTAAACAAAAAAGGAAACAAGGTAGATTTCTGAGGGAATTCACAAGTAAGTTGCTTTCAACCTTAATGAAAAAAAGGCATCACTACTGTTGATTTCTATCAGTGAAAAAGGATAACATTCTACAAGCAGCTCTAATTATTTAGATTGTACAAAACACACTAAAACCTTTAACCAAGGACTCGTCAACTTAAAAAACTACTCAGCAACAAACATAAATTGTGACCTGCATGTGGCAACTCTCACCCAGTGGTGGTAGTTAGAGGGGGAGGAGGAAGAGGGAGGAGGAGGAGAGAGGGAGTGGTGGTAGATAGAGGGAGGAGGAGGAGAGAGGGAGTGGTGGTAGTTAGAGGGAAAAGGAGAGGAAAGAGGAGAGAGGGAGTGGTGGTAATTAGAGGGAGGAGGGAGAGGAGGAGGAGAGAGGGAGGAGAGAGGAAATGGTAGTAGTTAGAGGAAGAAGGAGGAGGAGGGAAAAGGTGGAGAGGGGGAGTGGTGGTAGTTAGAGGGAGGAGGAGGAGAGAGGGAGTGGTGGTAGTGAGAAGGAGAGGAGGAGAGAGGCAGTGGTGGTAATTAGAGGGAGGAGGAGGGAGGAGGAGGAGAGAGTGAGTTGTGGTAGTTAGAGGGAGGAGGAGGGTGGAGGGAGTGGTGGTAGTTAGAGGGAGGAGAAGGAGGAAGAGGGAGAAGGATGAGAGAGAGAGTGGCGGTAGTTAGAGGGAGAAGGAGGAGGGAGGAGGAGAGAGGAAGTGGTGGTAGTTAGAGGGGGAGGAGAAGGAGGGAGGGAGTAGTGGTAGTTAGGGAGAAGGAGGAGGAGGAGAGAGAGGAGGAGGAGAGCGGGAGTGGTGGTAGTTAGAGGGAGAAGGAGGAGGAGAGAGGGAGTGGTGGTAGTTAGAGGGAGAAGAAGGAGGAGTGAGAAGGAGGAGGAGGGAGGAGAGAGGAAGTGGTGGTAGTTAGAGGGTGGTACTGGGAGACTTCAACCTCCATGTTGATGTAAGCAGCTGTAATCACGCAACTCAACTTCTTGAATCTATGCAAAATATAAACATGATGCAAAAAGTAAAAGGCCCCACTCATACTGCAGGTCATACCCTTGACCTCATTTTCTCGAATTGCGAGAAATTAATAATCCATCCCCCCCTACCTCTGTCATGGTCTGACCACTTCCTAATATCTTTCGAGCTACATTTGACCCAAACTGTCAAACAAGAATCTATTATCAGAATTCAGGGCAGAAAATGGCACAAACTCACACCTATTGCCCTAGAGCAGAGCTACAATAACAATTTGACTTTCCTTCCGGACGATCTCAATGAAGCGGTGCGTATATTAAATAGTGATTTAACGACAGCTATTGAGAAAGTTACTCCTTTACAAATCCTCACTTTCCGCAGACAAAAACCTTCGGCCCCATGGTTCACTCTAGAATTACGGGCACACAAAAGCACGTGCAAAAAGTTGGAACGACTTTGGAGACAGGACTATGATCCAGGAGCCAAGGCCCTTTACCGACAAGGCCTTAAAGAGTTTCGCAAACTTAAACGCGACTCCATGAGCACCTATTTCTCAAAAACTATTGCCAAAGCAAAAAACTCGACCAAGGCCCTATTTAATATAGTGAAAGATTTCACTCATCCCAGTGCTCTGTCCACTCCAGTTCCTATGTCCCAAGCACTGAGTGAAAACCTATCAAACTTTTTTGCAGAAAAAATTGCAAACATCGCAGCATCTATTCTTCAGAATAGCACCGACATCACCGAAGACCTTGCCTCCAATTGCAAACAGGCTTTTACTGCATTCCAACCACTTACTAAGGAGCTTGCTCTGAATTTATTTTTGGAATGTAAATCGGGCTCCCCTTTGGACCCCGCCCCTGCCCTTATCATGAACGAAATTGCCCCCCTAATCATCGACCCCTTACTTGACATCTGGAATTCCTCTCTTCTCACGGGAGTTGTTCCCTCCGCTTGGAAACACGCAGTTCTAATCCCTATCCAGAAAAAAAACGGTATTGATCCTACTTGTTTAAATAATTACCGACCGATATCACTTTTACCCAAGCCCGCAAAAGTTCTCGAAAAAATTGTTCAAAAACAACTGTCCCACTACCTGGAATCCAACTCCTTACTCCACGATACCCAATCAGGCTTCAGACCAGACTATAGTACTGAGTCAGCGCTACTCGAGGTATCCGAGTCGATTCGAGAATGCACGGATAGGGGAGAGGAGGCCATGCTGGTCCTCCTCGACCTATCCGCGGCATTTGACACCATCTCTCATGACAAACTTCTAACTCGCCTGCAAGAAGTAGGTATCGGCGGCTCACCACTCTCTTGGGTAAAATCTTTTCTTACTAACAGAGTACAACAAGTGATGTTGGGATCTTTTTTCTCCTCTAAAAAACCTCTGATTTGGGGCGTTCCGCAGGGCTCTGCCCTCAGCCCACTCCTTTTTAATGTTTATCTTAAACCACTGGCAAAAGTAGTTGAATCCTGTGGCGTCAAAGTTACTTTTTACGCAGACGACACCCAACTGGTGTTCTCCTTTAAAGACCACACCGAAAAATCATTTAACAACTTTCGCCTCTGTATGCTTAATATCGCCTCCTGGATGTCTGCCAACAATCTCAAGCTTAATACAGATAAGACTGAAGTCTTATTCTTTAATCAAAAATCACCTTTACCCTCCAATTTCTGGTGGCCGACTGAACTCAACCACCCCCCCCGGAACCTGTTCAAGCCGCCCATAACTTAGGATTTCAATTTGACACCTCCCTCTCCTGTAAGACTCAAATCAATAAAGTCACCTCAGCCTGTTTCGGGAAGCTACGTATGATAAAAAAAATCAACCCCTACTTACCGTTGGATTCCCGAAAAACTGTAGTCCATGCCCTCATTACCGCTCATCTAGACTACGCCAACAGCCTGTACGTAGGTGCTCCTACTTACCTCATTAATCAATTACAAAAAGTTCAGAATGCTGCAGCAAGGTTAATTCGTAATATTCCTTATCGTCATTCTATTTCACCCCACTTGATTGCACTTCACTGGCTCCCAATAAAACTGCGCATCCAATTCAAAGTCTTAACCTTGGCCTTTAGAGCTCTCACGGATCAAGGCCCCTTCTATATACGTCGCAGAATGAGATTTTCACAATCATCACGAAACCTCAGATCCAATCATCTCCGTCTTATGATCTGCCCCCGTTTTCGCCTTGCACGCACAGGAGGAAGGGCCCTGGCAGTAGCCACCTCCAAATTATGGAATCAGCTACCCACAGAATTAAGATTTCTGACGTCAGAACCCCTATTTCGGAAACAACTAAAGACCTGGCTTTTTTCCCAGCTCTCGATTTAATTCTAACCTTCCTTTCAAACTCCCCTGACTCTTCTGAGATAATGTTTTAGCGCTGGGACACCTCCGTTGGAGGTAGCTGTGCGCTCTATAAAATACTAAATAAATAAATAAATAAATAAGGAGGAGGAGGGAGAAGGATGAGAGAGAGAGTGGTGGTAGTTAGAGGGAGAAGGAGGAGGAGGGAGGAGGAGAGAGGAAGTGGTGGTAGTTAGAGGAGGAGGAGGAGGAGAGAGGGAGTAGTGGTAGTTAGGGAGAAGGAGGAGGAGGAGAGAGGGAGTGGTGGTAGTTGGAGAAGGAGGAGGGAGAAGGATGAGAGAGGGAGTGGTGGTAGATAGAGGGAGGAGGAGGAGAGAGGGGGTGGTGGTAGTTAGAGGGAGAAGAAGGAGGAGGGAGAAGAAGGAGGAGGGAGAAGGATGAGAGAGAGAGTGGTGGTAGTTAGAGAGAGAAGGAGGAGGTAGGAGGAGAGAGGGAGTGGTGGTAGTTAGAGGGAGGAGAGGTGGTAGATAGAGGGGGAGGAGGAGGAGAGGAGAGGGGGAGTGGTGGTAGTTAGAGGGAGGAGAAGGAGGAGAGAGGGAGTGGTGGTAGAGGGAGAAGGAGGGAGGAGGCGAGAGGGAGTGGTGGTAGTTAGAGGGAGAAGGAGGAGGAGGAGAGAGGGAGTGGTGGTAGTTAGAGGGAGGAGAAGGAGGAGAGAGGGAGTGGTGGTAGAGGGAGAAGGAGGGAGGAGGCGAGAGGGAGTGGTGGTAGTTAGAGGGAGAAGGAGGAGGAGGAGAGAGGGAGTGGTAGTAGTTAGAGGTGGAAGGAGGAGGATGAGGAGGATGTGGTGGTGATACCCTGACCCCCCCCAGCTCTGGTCCTGGGGGTCCCAGAGGGACTGGGCCAGCGAAACAAAAGTACAAATCTGTGGCAAAAATGTAAGCAAAAGAACAAGAACAGTCTCTTGCACTTGTTTCCATTATAGCCCCCGAGAGGGTGAGGTCCCGGGGGCATGCAGGCATTTAAAAATTAAAGGACAGGCAGCTATTTTAGAACTCGGGGACTCAGTCCCTGCGTCAACATGAAAAAGAAAATTAACAGATGGGGAGGTGGATAGGGGTAACCTGACCCCAGAGACCTTGTGGGGTGGGTCTCTTAGGGACCCCGCTATGAAGCCAAAACCCCAAAAGACTTTTTAATTGTACCACGGGATTACTGTGGTACCACCAACATTCTTATTTTTTTTTAAGTGTGAGGTGCCCTTTTCCAATAAAACCACCCCGTACCCCCGGGGTTGCCACATATACGCACGTGGGGCATTCACCACAAAGTAAAAAGTGTCCCCAGGGGTCACAATCACCCATGGGAATGTCACATTATGAAAGGGTCCCAAGACCCCAAAGCATTTATGTGTTGGGGGAGAAGGCATGCATAGGGTATACCGCCCCAAAGTGTTAAGTGTCCCCAAAGGCCCCTTTTTCCACAGAGGACCCAGGGAAACACTTACATTTCAGTGTGCCCTCTCATTCCAAGTCACTTGGGGAGCTGGGCGCACACATCATATACACTTGGACAGAGAGCAGGAATGTGCCGGTTCCCGCACCAGCACTGAGTGTGCTGGCAAACAGGAGCCGGCTCAGCATCACTGGAGTGAACTCCACATGCTGATACTAGTTAATAATATATTTTTGTTAAAAGATGATCTGGGTGCCCTGGGTGGGAAAAAATTGGAGCAGCAGCACGTGAGTATGCTCCCCGTGCTGAAAGCAAAACAGAAACAATGTAAGCAAGTTCTGGTTGCCCCAGGTGGGACTGGTGCACCCTGAAAAAACGTACTTAATAATCACTTCTCCTTCCCAGGAGCACAACATAGTCCCCCCCCCCCCCCTTTCCCCGACCCCCCCCCCCCCGACGCAGTGTTAAAAAAAAAAAAAATTTAAGTCTCACCAGGTCCACAGGAGAGGTGACCGTCTTTTTTAAGCACTATGAGTTAGAGTAGTATCTTAAAATAGTTATGTGTGGTAATACCACCCTATTTTACTTTAAAAAATCTCAAACATTCACTGAAAAAAAAATAAAGGTGAAAGTAGTGTTATAGTTAGGTGAAAATCTCAGTTAAAAAGTAACATTTCAAAGTTTAAAAACGACTGAAATTCACCAGTTATAGCTGAAGCACCTAGGTATCCGCCTTTACCACTATTTGAGGGCAACTTGAACGGGCTCTTACCGCCCTAAAATCCCAAACCCTATTCTGGAAGCACCGATCCCTAGACCTAACGGACAAGATTGCCTGATCGAAAGTTATCGTCTTCCCCTGGCTATTAAACTATTTTGTCAATGTTCCGTCTACCCGCCTGCTCCTTTTGGGAACTGGACTTGATGCTCGGAAGATTGCTCTGAGATGATAAACAATGGTTATCCATTGCCAGTGGGGTATGGTGGATTAGGCGCCCCCTCCTTCGCATCTTATTATCTCCCCGCACAACTCCAATGGGTGTCTCATTGGCTAGCAGGCAAAAATCTCTATGAGACCAGCAGAGAAGAGGGCCCCTACCATTCATATTATTCAGCAGATTCCACTGCCTTCTATTACGTTACACAGCTCTTCGTCTCTACATGTCTGGGTAGCCCGGATGTGTCTCACCCGGATGTTTCAACTGATGCTCCTAACGCTACCTTACGCCCCTGATATTCCTATACAAGGACTACTGAAGATCCTCGGGTCCTTCACAGCAGATGAGCTCGCGATCTGGCACTGCAAATCTATAGTTACAGTGAGCTCCCTCTCTCAAGACCACCAGCTGCTTACGTTCGACCAGCTCAGCCAAGATTACGAACTTGCTCCAATGCAGTTCGTCCTGCATGGACAGTTACTAGCTGCATGCTGACTCCTGTGGCACACAGTGGGTGAGGAACCTCCCCATTCATGCGTCATACGCATGTTACTTACCATGGGTGTTGGACGAAACACAATTACATGGCTCTATAGAACCACCAGAGAACATGTGGGGGTCTCATTAGCACCCTTTGCCAGACATGGAGAAGAAGACTTCACACGCCCCCTCCATTACACAGAGTGGAACAAAGCCATGGAGTCTCCGCAAATAATCTCGCTCAATGCACAATGAAACAAGCATTGGCATAGCCAATAGGTCTCGCCTTTGGGACCTTATAAGTATTTAGCCATGCAGCACATTATCTTGGGTGCTACAACATCTCCTGTTACTTCATGTGTCACTGGTGACTAGCCATGCTGTGGCTAGAAGCACCGTATCTCTCGCAATGGCAGACTGTTCAGTGCTAAATATTATTAGTAGCCTGAAGAAGAAAGGAATCAACATAATGTATTAGTCTGCTGTTTTTACATTGTTTACTCTTTGTTTATCCATAGTTGTTGCACTACTTACTTGATATCAAAGGTGAAATGTTTGCATATATTCTGAAGTAGATCGGGTTGAAATAAAGTCTTGTGATATACTGGTCCAGATTTCTCTGTGTGTTTTATGAAAAAAGGTGCAGAGACCCCACTTAAATACATGTGTCTCTGGTAATGTTAAGTTCCTAACACTACGAGTCTTCATTGACAAGTATTTCCGGCTCCCACTGGTGGGTTAGGTGTCGTCTACTGCTGACGCAGTATTACCAAATCCAGAGCCCCAGCAGCCTAGGGTAGTCCTAATTTACCCAAAACAGATAACAGCTCTCCAATCAATGGTGAAGAATTTGCAAAGTTCATGAAATACTCCGGTGTTACTCGCTGGGAAATAACTCTAATGGCAGTGTGGAAATATTTAGGCACACTTTAGAGGGCCCTTTGGTTAACTAAGCGCTTTGTCTGGTGCTAGAATTACGGAATTACAAAACACAGAGCTAGGGAAAGTTGGCATTCAGAGCTGGTGTCTGAGCATACATTACTAACTGGCTTTCCTCGAGTGCCACTCTACACACCACAGGGTAATATAAGGGCAGCCTGAAGGTCTTTACATCACGTGGTGCCAAACAGCAAATTCTTCAAGGCTAGGAGCCAAACGAAGATTGAATAGCACAAAAACCTGCTGGTCCATGCAAAGTGCTATCAATTTAAGTAGCGTGACCGGGCTCCACGTATAAGGCCCAATCGGCTCTCTTTCTCCTTTCGCTCTTCGACTCCTCTCGCTCTGTCTGCTCCATGAAAGTTGGGAGGTGTCAAGTGCTCTCAGGAAGCACGGGCAAGGCAGTAAGTTGGGATCTGGACTCCGGGAGCTACTGAGGGCGATGGGGGAAGGAAGGATCACAAGCGAGGGAGGGCGGCGGCAGAGTAAAGGAGGAAGTCGAGAAAGGGCAGCAAGAATTTCTCAAAATGAGGGAAAGTCTTTCTAATTACTGCTCTCTGCGGATTCTGTGCTGAAGAAAGTGAAAGCGACACATTTTCGAATGATGCGCAAAAAAAAAGTCAGCATGGGGGCTTCAACCCGCTTTGTTTCTCGCACCCAGAGCCAGAGTTACTGAAACCGAGGGCCAGACACACCACAGCATGATTGACACATCATATCAGTTTTGATTGGCAACTCTGATCCATTGATGGGACCAGGAAAGGGCCCTGCGTAAACACTGTAGCTAAAGAGCCAATGAGCGCATTCCCCTAGGTGACCCCAGCTCTTGTCCCAAGATAACATTAGTGGTAATACCAGGCATAAAGAGTCTAATTCCTAGAGTCCAGGCGAAGTAAAAGCTTTTGGGGTCATATTTCGGCTCCTGAGAGTGCTAGGAACTTCTGGTTTGTGTGTGTGTGTGTGTCATTTATAACTGCTCTTGTAATGTTTGAAATTAAAGCTCCTCGTCATATTTGAAGGTATAGCGCTGGCTGTACTTTGAGTGTGAGGGTTTTGCCAGGTCATGTGGTATCTCCCGCTTCACGGAGTGAGAGTTCAGTGCTTGTCCTCGCTACCTAGACAGAGTCACGTGCCTAAAGGTCTCCCATAAAAGCCCAGCTGAGCCCTAAGGTGGGCCCCGTCTACCGTGGCCACCCACACAGGCTACTTACAGCGCATGCGCTCTCAGACAAGACCAGACCAACACATTTGTGCTCTGAGAACCCACACCTGAGAGTACCCCGAATTCCATGGAGGTAACCTAAATTACCATTCACAGCTGGCGGTTCAGGGGCCACCTGAAGTGCTTTGTGAGTAGAAGATAACCCCTTCCCCTTCCAGTACATTCTCTACAATGCTGATATGACACCCGGAGCGCATTACCCTTTCTGCTTACTTCATACAGCGTCTCCAGTGCTCTGACGCTCCCAAGACTCCTCTTAGCGCTACAAAAAGACCTTTAGCAGCAGTCTGAAACGTGTTGCCAAACCCCGATCATCTCCAGGCCCCTTCTGCGCTGCTGATTAAAATCCGCCCTGCACCCCGTGCGTTAAACATTGCGAGACCCGACATTAGCTCTGATGGGTTCCGCAGTTTCGCTCCAGTATGCTTCTGTGGCCCCAGCACCCCACTTCCACAGCCAGGAGAGGTAAAAAAAAAACTCAGACGGGTAGAGGTGCGGCATGCGGCGTGCCATCCAATTGAAAGGCAACTGACACAGCCTGCATCCCAGACACACACAGCGTTTTCCTTGCGGGAGTGAGCAGGGGCACCATCTGTTTGAAAGTTAATTACAAACAGATGTTGCCAAAGCTTGCTCCCGCAAGGGAATCGCCAAACGTGCACGTGTTGCCATTGAAAGTAATGCAAAGCGTGCATGTTTTTGGCAGAAAAAGCGGATCTAAAAACATACAATACATGATTCTTCACAGGGCTTACCTCATGCAGGCCAAGGTGAACCCCATATTCCTCCGAAGCACATCTCAGCTGCCCCAGATATAAATCTGTTGAAGCTGACCTACAGCACATGCTGTGGTCCTGCCCCTCCCTCACCCACTACTGGCACACCATCTAAGACACTCTGGCCACAATTACCGAATTGTCTAGTGATGATATTTGGGAGGCAACTGCCCTGGATATTTATAGATACAGGAAAAGTCCCAAGGTACGAGATTTGCAACCTGGCCCTCTCAATGGCCAAACACACCCTCACGTTACATTGGATAGCGAGCCAATCTCCAGATGTCTCCCAATGGTAGAGGATGCACCTTCGATGTGGAGAAGCTGAGAGTGCAGCTCTCCACTATGAAGAAGCCCGTTGGCTTCGCAAGAACCTTATAGCATCGGTCTGGGACACAATGCTTAACCAGTTTTGGGAAGTGGTGCGGGTAGAGGACCCGCCCCTGCCCAGGGCTCCCAGCCTGCTTAATCCCCCTCCTCATTGCTGATCCTCAGGCTTCTCCTAATAGTCCATAGTGCAATGAAGTGCCACTCCTCATTGTCACCTTCATAGCAGCAGGTACGGTGCCACAGACAACTACAGCAGACACCACTAGTCCCTTGTATTCTTCCAGGGCTCAATCCAAAAATGCAGCAGAGAGCAGCTGACGTTCCAGCCTCCTAAACTGAGCTTGTACCATTGGCTGCTGTTTGATACCTATGTGCACGCTAGATACATTTATTGTAGCTGTGTCATAGCATTACTAAAATAATACATGGTAATGTAACTAGAATGCGAAAACCTCAATAAAAAGATTTTGGAGACAGTTAGCTGAAGTAACTATAACTCGCACCCTCGCCACACACTGCTTATGGCCTTACATGACATATCACTCATTAAATGTTGTATGACATCATTAATACCATCACTGATAACATCTGAAATTACAACACTGATGACTACACTGTGCATGGTGGAGGTGCACTGTCATAGCTACTTCAGCTAACTATAACATGTGAAATTCAGTGTCTTTTGGAGTTTAAAATGTTTCGTTTTAACTGAGACTTTCACCTAACTATGCCACTATAATAAAGGAGCGATTAATCGTTTGATGGATTGCATGCCGCCTTTTTCTTTTTGTGCTTGTGGAAACATGTTTGATAAATGTTGAAAAGAAGATTCATATGATACATACTAATATATAGCACAAGCCTTCGGTATTTGTGTGGCAGGCACATTCTTTATATATATACATACAGAACCCTTTGCGGCTTTGAGTGGCAAATTTCAAGGCAAAAAAAGCAAACTTTGCAGCCCAAAACCTCACAATTTGTGATATTTTTGCAGTGGGCAAAGAATGTGCCCACCACAAAAATACCGAAGGCTTGTGCTCTGTCACTGCTGGAGACTGTACTATGTCACAGTCTGTAACTTTGCAGAGTCTCCAGCAGCGCAGAGCCTGGAACCGGAGGGTGTCGGATACCAAAGAGAGCAGATTATAATATGAAACCAACTGTTTTTGGCATCAGTCAACTTATGCATGCAGGGCAGCAGGGGTGAAGGGCTGGGAGGGGTAGGGATGGTGGCAGAGGAGTTTGAGGGTAGGTCAAAAACAATAGGAGACGTGCTGCCTGCTGCTCACCCTCTCTTTACTGGCTCAGTGGCAGCACAGAGCCAGTAAAGAAAGGGTGAATGGCAGTTTTTTGTTTAACATATTTTGTGGGCACTCTTGTAATATATATATATATATATATATATATATATATATATATATATATATATATATATATATATATATATATATATATATATATATATATATATATATATATATATATATATATATATATATATATATATATATATATATATATATATATAAAGATAAGCGTTCCTGGCTCGCTCCTTATCAGCAAAGAAACAGGTACGGACCACAGCGTGCGTTTTCAGTGCAGGTTTATTGCATCCTTATTCAGCTACATTCGTACAGCAAGTGCCCGGCATGACGCGTTTCGACAGCAGGACGCTGTCTTGATCACATATATAAATTTACAAGTTATATAGTTAAGTTATAGTTAGGCTCAGATTTCACTCGTCCAAATCCAGTAAAATTCGGCAGTTATAGTTAGCTGAGCTAACTATAACTTACGCTCCACAATGCACTGCTTCTGACCTCACATATTACATCACTCATGACATGGTCAGTGACATCACTGATGACATCATCCAGTGAGTGTAAGTATTTTGTAAGTGTTTATAATTATTGTACAAGTTACTTACCTTTGGTAACGATGTATTTGGTAGAGGCGATTCTTAACGTAGAATCATCCCCAGGCGTGAGACTGGACCTGGAAAACTTTCTTTGCCCCAGCATCCCTGCGCACAGGGGGGGCGGTACCACGCGTCTCCGCCCTGACGTCATCCGCGGGCATGACATCAGCGAGGTCACATAAGCCCCACCCAGGCGAGGTGTCATCAGTTTTCTTCTGAGAACTTTTCTGCGCCACAACACGGAGCCATCACAAACAAAACTGTGGAGAGTATGGGAACAGTGTGCGAAAAAGCAGTGAAACAGAAAAGAGAAAAAACGAAAGGTGAGGAACAGCACGAGTTGGAAAAGTGCCAAACACTTAAGGTACAAAAAGCCATAGCGGTGAAAGCCATAGCAGTGAAAGAGCAGAGCACCGCTCTGAGGAACACCCTTGCAAGCTAAGGCGACATCCTCCCTGGAGGCAGAAAGCATGTGAAAAACGCCATAGCAGAAGAGAGAGAGAGAGAGAGAGAGACTGCAATCACAATCCACAACAGTGAAGGGCAACAAGCCCGGAACAGAGGAGTAACAGCAATTCACCCCCAGACGATACCATCAAGGAGGGCCGTATCCCATGAAAGGATCGAAAATGCCGAGGTACAGGCAGAAAAAAAAACAACGTAGAGGACTGCAAAGGAATCAGAAACCCCAAGCAAGTAAAAGGGAGAAGAGTAAAGTAGGCCCCTACACTGGAGAAAAACACAGGGTGGAGGGATGCAGAAGCACACATGAACCAATCGACCATGTATCATAAGGGAAGGGGTGGAACAATCAAGCAGAACGAAGCATCCTGTCCGGGAGGAAGCGAAGCGAACACCCACAGAAGACATGCCACCCGAAGGGAGGCGAGTGCAGAAAACCAAACTGAAGGTCCTCGCAGAACGGGGAGGAAGGGTGGGCCGTGAAGGAATCTGCGGCTAGAATCGTCTCTACCAGATACATTGTTACCGAAGTTAAGTAACTTGTACATCTGATAGAGACTACTAGCCGCAGATTCCTTAACGTAGAATAGATACCCTAGTCATACACAGAGGGGAGGAGGGCCTGAGAGAGAAACTCCCCAGTAGGAAGAAACACAGGGCCCCAGCAGGGGACGTGTCACGGGGACAAGAAGGGCGGCCCAGCCCCTACCAAGCAGAAGTAAGCAAGAACAAGGTGAAGGGAAGACAAGGAGACCCCAAGCCCATCCTAGGTACAACTGCCACAAACCATCGTAGGGACAGACAGCCGCAGAGGAGCACCCAGGAGGAAAAGAACCACCCCAACTCCAGGGAGAAGAGGTAGAACCGGAGGCACAGCCCGCCGTAGGAAAACACACTGCGATAGAGGACAGCTGAACAGGCATCAACCGCAAGGAAGCAGACAAGGCAGGAACGGCTCCACAGCCAAGAAGCGCAGGCGTAAGAAGAAAGGCACAGGTGCGCAAAGCCCCAGCAGAACAAGAGGCAGGCGCACAAGGGAACACACTAAGGGCCACGGCGGTGGACCAGAATGAGCAGGCGTGCGCAGCCGGCAACTGACAGTACCATTAAGCAGTGCACCCAGAACAAGCCAGGTGCAAACCGAGGGCAGAGACCAGGGAAATTAAGAACAATCCCCAAAGGAGAATCGTTCAATAGACATACACCGACCCACGAAGAGAAGTGGGACCGGCCAGAAGAGAAAGAGGAGAGACACGAAGGACGGACCCAAGCCATCAACCAGAACACAGGAAAGCCAGGAGAAACCTAGCCCCCCTGGAACACCAGACAGAGGACCAGGCCGCAAACGCCGGATAGGAAGGCGGAAACGCCACAACACGACACAGTAGACAGCATGCCAGACTGGTCGAGCGATGTAGCAAACGCTGAGAATGACAGAACCTGGAGCAGCGCAAGCTGCGCCCAGACAAGACAAAAGAGACCGCACCAGCAGTATACAGTGATGCCAGGAAAGGCAGGGAACCCAAAAAAAGGCGACCATACCTTACCAGCGCAGTACAGAGCTATGCAATAGCTACAAGTACCCCACTTAAATGCAGTGAGGAGAAATCGGTGATCCTCTTGTATGGAGCATTTCCTGACGACATCAGAGAGAAGTTATGGCCCCCTGGATCTCCCCTTCCTAGTTTTAAGGGTGATTCCGTCAAGAATCTTGTGGTCTGGTTCAGTGAGAACCTGATCTTCTCTTTGCAGGTTAAGAAGTTGGCGGGCTCTTGCTTTGGCATCCTGGGGTCTTTGAGGAAGTTTCTTCTTCTTCTTCCCAAGGATGCGAAGGAGACTGTGGTTCATGATTTAATTCTCTCGCGCCTTGATTATGCTAATCCATTGTACAATGGCATTCCAGGTTACCTGTTGGATAAATTGTAGGTGATTCAAAATTCAGCCGCCCGACTCCTGCTGGGTCTTTCGAGCAGGTGCAGTGTGCGTTCTCACCCGGTGAAGGCCCGGATAGAATTCAAAATGTTATCCATTGCTCATAAAGCCCTTTATGGGCTGGGTCCCATCTATTTACAGAATAGGCTGGCTTTCAATACCCCGGCAAGACAGCTGCGTTCGTCTTCTCAACTTTTGGCAGAGACTCCTCGATTTAAGCGCCTAAGACTGGGTGGAAGTTCCTTTTCCCGGCTGGCGGCGCAGGCGTAGAATGCTTTGCCATTGACTTTGAGGGGCATTAAGGACCCCTTGATTTTTTTAAAAAAGCTGAAAACTTTTCTGTTTTAGTTCTTTTATCTGTTGTTGAGTTGGACTCTTGCCAGGCTCGCGCCGGGACACTCCTCGGAATATCCGTGCACGGTACAAGTGTATATAACATAACATAACAAAGGGTATGATACGTCCCAAGAAAACATGGGAACACCTCTTAGGGAAAAAGCCTGCAGCAGAGGACAAGAACATAAAGGATCTGCAGATAGAACCACAGACGGCTTGCCAATCAGCCAAACACAAAGCATACAGAAGGCCCAACCTGAAGACACATACGGGTGTACCAACAACCAAAGAACCACAAAAGTCAAAGGGTCTGTACCAGCAGCCAACAGTACAAAGGGGCCAACCTAAGGACCCCGAAGGCACGCCAACCCACACAGAATACACAGACGGTCCAACCGAACCACTAGACCCCCGGAAAAAGGTGGGATAACGCCTCCCATAAAGCAGCAGAGGACCGACAAGCCAAGTTTACGGAGGGGGAGGAGGACGGAGTCCCGCAAAGAGCAGCTGAATGGCGGCATCCGCATGGGTGTTAAACAAAAGCACCCCATCAAAAGGCAGGTCAACCAGACGCTCCCTAACATTCTCAGGGGAAACGCTAACCCTCAACCAAGCATGGCGACAGAGAGCTACTGAACTTGCTATAGTGCGGCCGAGAGCATCAGAAACATCCAGGGCCGAACGAAGAACAAACACGGAAAACTCCCGGCCATCCATCACACGGCGCGGCAGATCAGCGCAGACACTTTCTTGAGAGGCACAAGACAGAAGGTACTCCACGGAATCTCACAAGCTGGAAGTAGCCCTGGCCAACACACAAAGCGTGTTGAGCGCTCGCAAAGCAGCACTAGAGGAAGCGAAGATGTTACGCCCCCATGAATCCAACCACCGGGCCTCCCGTGACGGAGGAAACAACACCAAAGGTAAGGAAGGAAAAGTAGTCTGCAGAAGAGGGCCCTGGGTAGAAGGGTGGAAAGAAAGGCAGACTGGATAGTGCGGAGCAGGACGGTGGAGGAGCGACTGGGGCACCGGATCCCCCTCGGCAGGACGCCCCCAGGTCCCCAGAAGAGAATTATGGAGTGAAGCTTCGAAGGGAAGGAGCAGCTCCCGTCCACCAGAGCCCTGATGGAGAACCTCAAGCAAATGGTCCGTAGGGAATGGGGTGGCGGGGTCCCAAAATGCCAGCGGCCGTGGAAATGGCCCAGGCAAAGGCTGCACTCGCCTCTGTAGGGCGTCGTGGGGGGGAGAGCAATTCCTCCGTGGTGATGGCTGTAAACTAAGCCGGCCATCCCCGAGTCCAGCTGGAGGAAGAAATGGCCAGCCCCAGAATGGTGGAAGATTCACGGACGAGTGGGGGACCTGAGGTGCCTCTGGGGAAGGCTGTGGCCGCGGGGACGGCGAAGAGCCCTCCCTGGAAGACACCGGGGAAAAAGCCACGACGCAGCGTCCCGTCTCCATGGCACCGTGGAGTCCGCCACAGGTGCCTGCGTGATGTCGACCGGTGCCAGAGGGGACGCCGAGACGACCTCCACCCCCACTTGTGCCCTAGGAGAATGGGGCGGGGGCGGGGGCGGCGCCGGGTCGGCGAACCGATTCGACCTCCGACGAAGCAGCCACCTGCGTGGAGAGACGAGAGGGACCCCGGGACAGACCCGGCCCCTAACCAGCACATGCGGCGACACCAGGGCCGACAGCCGTCGGCGCCTGAGCGGCGTCAGCTCGGCCTCTGGTAAGGCCTCCGCCTGCCATGAAGACCGAGAAGGACTCGGGGACGCAGAGGCGCCGTGGGCCGAAGAGGAGAACCCCACCTCCAAAACCTGATGCTGAACCCGTCGGCGCCGGGGCCGGAGCTGCCGGCGACTCCGCGGAAGGCCCCGCACGTGGCAAGGGATCCGCGGACGTCCCAGGAAGAGGAGGAGGGGCCAGGGAAGCCTGCAGAGCCGCAGCATAGGCCTCCATTTGGGCCCTGGTCACCCCAACACCGAGAAAACGGCGGGTAGGGTGGTGACGAATGACGCCACATGTCCCGCAGAGAACCCGCGTCCTCCGCAGAGCGGGGACCAGGCCCCGGGGACAGGCTATAAGACTTACCGACGAGCGAGCGACACCCTAGGGGCCTCGGTGACGGGCGATGTCGGAGTCGAAATTGGCAATTCTTGGACCCTTACGCGGGGGACAGACGCGGAGACGACACCAATCTGGAAAACCGCGGGCCGAAAGGAGTTTCATCCGGCGCTCCTGCCGGGACTTAGGCTTCAGATGCTGGCAAGCATCGCAGTCCATGGAATCATGGTGCTCGCCCAAACACCACATGCAAATAGGATGAGGGTCCGTCGGCGACATCTGACGCGGGCAGGACGAGCACGTCTTAAAGCCCGAAGGAATTCTCACTGTCCCACAAAGCATGAAAAGAAGGCCTGAAAACAGGTCAGGGACATGATCCGGATCCGCGTTGCACGCAGAAAAGAAGGAAACTGATGTCAGCGCGCCGGGGTGGGGCTTATGTGACCTCGCTGACATCACGCCTGCAGACGACGTCAGGGCTGAGTCGCATGGTACCGCCCCCCGCGCGCAGGGATGCTGGGGCAAAGAAAGTATTCCAGGTCCCGTATCAAGCCTGGGGATAATTCTACGTTAAAGAATCTGCGGCTAGTAGTCACTATCAGCTAAATATATATATTAAGGTACTACAAAAATTAAAGTAGTATACTAGGTGTACTACTAAGTGATACTACTTCTATAATAACGAGGTTTTTAATTTAGATGCTTCTATTTCTTGTGAGCCTTTATCTGCTGGGTTTCTTGTTACGGCGAATAATGCCCCTTCTACTGTATTAGTTAATAACTTGTTATTACAAACTGAGGTTGCAGTCGAGAATGGAATTGCACCCATTTTTAATGGGGAAACCGTGGGCGTGGACTTACCTTTGAACGGTGTAGTGGTTGCTTCATTACCTTGTTTATCTGACCGGGTTAATACTCTAACTAAGGATCAAGGGCATGTAACGGACCTTCCAGCCGCAGATCTAATTTCTGCATTATCTTGGAACATAGCCGGCCTTCGGTCTAAACGAGGTAATCAAAATTGGTTGGCTTTTCTTTCCTCCCATCATATTATTGCTTTACAAGAAACATGGGAGGCTAAAGATCCTTTTTTTATGGATGGCTACCAATCTTTTATTAAATACGCTACACCCTCGGATATGGGCAGACCACGAGGGGGCCTCCTGCTATTATTCAGCCTAAAGCTTCGTTATAATATTGAGTTATTACCAACTAACTCTCCTCATATCTTAGCAGTGAAAATGGACTGTGTTAACCTTCCATCATTTTTGGTGGTGAATTTTTACAATTCATTTTCTAGGACGGAAGAACTGGAACATCTCAAAGCACTACTCAGTTTCTTGGATGAGTTTGATGCATTGAATGAAAAACCTTATCTTCTTTTACTTTTTGGCGATTTTAACATACACTTATGTTATTTTAATTGTTGTTTAAATAATTATCAAGATTTTTGCCCTAATGAAGTGACCCACTTTGAGCATTCTAAAGGCGGGATCTTTTTAGAGAATATAGTTTCGTCTCATTATCTCTATATGCCGGTTCAAGACTTGTCGGTCCCGGTTCATACCTTTACTGGTCATGGCCACGGCAGTACAATTGATTATATTTTTGTACCACGTAACATGTTCAATTTATTGGGCACGTTCCAGGTTACACAAAATGGCCTAAGTGACCATAACCCACTAACACTGGAAATCAAAGTTAAGGCTTTGAGGAAAGATGTTACGCAGCCTTTGATTTCTAATCTAAACCTCGAGCCTACAAATCAGGGCAGACGACTTAGATGGGATGTCATCACCCCGGCTGATTTCCTCGTCAATTTATATGAAAGTAATACAGAGGATTTCAGCTTGTGTCTTTCTTTAGGGGCGGAACCGACAGTGATTCTGGATGCTTTCGACAGAATCACCAAACATGTAGAGGGGAGTCTCACCTCCCATGGCAAACCAAAACCTAAGAAGTTTAAAAACTGGTTTGACCATGCCTGTTCTAGTGCTCACTCTGCTCTCTTACTGGTACTTAAAGAACCTGGGAGCACCCCCAGTAAGATAACTGAGGCAAGAAAATGTTATAAAAAAGCAATAAAGGATAGGAAATGTGAGCTTAAGATCAAGGCATGGGATGATTTGACGGATGCTAGCTTACAGAAAAATAGTAGCCAGTTTTGGAAAGTGATAAATAGTCCCCTCTTTAATGAGACGGAAAATACCATCAAAGAATGTCTTATTCCACCAGATAAATGGGTGGCTCACTTTAGCGGCCTCTATTCGGAGATACAAGAAGCCATTCCCACAAATTATGTGGATTTTACGTTAGCTTCAAGAATTATTTTCAAGGAGGAGGAAGTCCGGGAGGCCATTGAGGCCACGGCGTCTGGTAAAGCACCTGGTCCGGACGGTGTCCCAGCGGACCTTTATAAGGCAGACCCGCAGTTTTGGGCGAAACTTTTAACCTGTGTTTTTAACGCAGCTTCTGAGGTCGGTGCACCTAGATCTTGGGCAAAAGCCGTTATTGTCCCACTTTTTAAAAAAGGTTCAAGAGATGATCCGGTTTGCTACCGGCCTATCTCTCTCCTCGATTCTGCCATGAAAGTCATGGGTAAAGTAGTTCTTGCTCGCCTAACTATGTGGTTGGAGGAGCATTCCATTATTTCTGAACTACAATATGGGTTTAGACAGGGAAGGGGCACAGTGGGCCAATGCCTCAATTTACACCTCATTATAGGAAAATATACAGTCGTTAAGCAAGGGGACCTCCACTTAGCTTTTATGGATTTGTCCACCGCTTTCGACCTTGTAAATCGGCAAAAATTATGGGCATTATTAGCCGGTTTGGGGCTTGACCCGGTTTTGGTATCTTTCCTGGCTGTAATCCATGACGATACAACCGCAGTCGTCCGTTATAGGGATGATGGAAGCCAGACTGATGCCTGGCAGGTAAAGCGGGGAGTAAGACAGGGGTGCATTCTTGCTCCCCTGCTCTTCTCGCTTTACATCAATAATTTGGGCCCGGCCCTGAATACGTTCTCTAAGGACACCCCGAAAATAGGTTCAAAAATGATTCCTGCTTTACTATACGCGGACGATACAGTTTTGTTGGCCAGAACCGCGAGAGGATTGCAAGCTCTTTTAAACGGATTTTATGATTTTATGGTCTCTTTAGACTTATTAGTTAATTTTAAAAAATCACATTCTATGTCGATTGGTTCAGGGAAAGCAAAAAGGGTAAAATTTTTCTGCAATGGGCAGGAATTAACGAAAGTCCAGACGTTCCCATACCTAGGGGTAACATTTGACGACAGATCCTCCTGGGTTACACAACGTGCTCAAAAAAGGAACATCTTAGCTAGTGCCACAGGTGCTTTGTTGGGCTTCGCAAAGCGCTTAGGCTGTAAACCACTCCCTGCTTTATTAAAAATATACAGTGCAAAGTGTTTGCCCATGGCACTCTATGGTAGTGAGGTCTGGGGTTACAAGGCTTCTCCGAATATTCAAACAGTTGAAAACAATTTCTTTCGGAAACTGCTGTCTTTACCCCCCTCTGCCCCTACTTTCAATATTCACGAGGACTTAGGGATGGGTTATATTAGTGATCAGATAGCAGTGGCCCCGTTACTAGGTTGGCTGAGGGTTTGGGCACAAGAACCACCAAACCTAAACCAACAAATTATTCAGGACTGTCTGACCTTGGAAAAAGCCTTGTCTATCCCTTGGTTAAACTACATTAAAAATAATTTGATTTCACTAGGGTGTTCGGAACTGTTTTCTAGTCCTTGTGTGATTAGTAAAGAGCAAATTAAAGCCATTAAGACCCAATTTTTGTTAAAAGCAATGTTGTCAAGAGAAAGTGTTGAGCTAGGGAAACCGACAGTGAGAAGGTTTGTGATGTTGAGTTTAGGGAACAAGATTCAGCCCTACCTAACCTACATTAACAAACCTTTCCATATGTTTTTGCTAATAAGATTTAAACATGGTTTGCTTCCCTGGCTCCTGGCTTACCCGAAAGGATTTTTTAAAGAGGGAACTCTGGGGCCCTGTCCCTGTGACAACATTTCTGAACAAAATTTGTTGCACATGATATTTTTCTGTAAATTTTACTCTGTACAGCGGAAAAAATACATCTTGCCGATTTTAAAAAACTGCCAATTTAAGCAAGTTAAGCCCGCATTGGCTTATTTACAGATGTTGGAATCTCCATTGATTTGTTTTGGGGTTGCCTGCTTTTTAGTGGGTGCCCTGAGAGTCAGAAATAGGGCCCAGTTGACATAGTTACCTGATAATGATTACCGTTCCCATTACGTTGTGGTATATGAAATGTTTTTAAGGTTATCTTGGAATTTTTCTATGTTTTTAACTTCATGAATGAATTTACTCTAAGTGTTATTTTATTGTACATTGCGCCAATCTGTTTTGTATTTATTATTTGTGTTAATAATTTTTCTGTAATGCATTGACCTCTATCTTGTTTTCTGTTACGTGCTTTGATGGTTTTAAATTTTAACCGAATAAAGCAAAATTTTGACTTTGACTTTGACTTTGATACTACTTCTAATATATATTGTGTGAGTGGCTGTATGGGTGTATAAGTGGGTGTGTGAGTAGCTGTGTGGGTGCATAAGATACTGTGTGAGTGGCTGTATTGGTGAGTGAGTTGCTGTGTCAGTGGCTGTATGGGTGGGTGAGTAGAGGTGTGAGTGGCTGTAGGTGTTTAGTGACTATGGGTGAGTGGGTGTCTGGATGGCTGTATGAGTGAGTGACTGGGTATGCAAGTGGCTGTCTGTGTGAGTGAGTGGCTGTTTGAGTGGGTGTTTAGTTAATTGAGTTGGTGTGTGAGTGGCTGTATTAGAGCATGAGTGTGTGTGAAGGGCTGTATGTGTGAGTACGCAGATGTGGAGTGCTTGTATGGTTGTGTTAATGGTATGTAAGTGGTTGTGTGTGTAACTGAGTGTGTGAGGGCTTATATGGGTGAGTGAGTGGCTGTGTTGAGAGGCTGAATGAGTGAGTGGGTGTCTGAGTGAATTTATAGGTACATAAGTGGGTGTGAGTAGCTGTATGGGTGAGTGTGTGGCTATGTGACTGGCTGCAGGGGTGAGTGAATGGTTGTGTGTGGCTGTACGAGTGAGTGGGTTTGAGAGTGGCTCTATGGAGGCTATGGAGGCTTGAGTGGGTGTATGAGTACTGGTATAGGTTAATGAATGGGCACGTGAATGGGTTTGTAAGTGGGCATATCAGAGGTTGTATGGGTGTGTGAGTGGTTCTGTAGATGATGTCATCAGTGATGTACCAAAAGGGACTAATCATGTCGCATGGTCGCTGGAATCCTTATCCAACTCGATCTGATGATATGCCGAGGTTAAACCAATGGTTGAAACTATTTTAGGCCCTTCAAGCAATAAAAGCATGACGGCAATATTTGGAGGAGGATTGTGGTCAATCGCCACATTTTTATTCAGTTCTCTGAGGTCCACATTGGCAAAGACTTCCATTAGAGTTTTTTGGTCACCACAAATAGAGTCAACGACTCTACCTTTGACCTCCTCAATAATTCCTTCAGACTTGAGTCTTTCCAATTCCACTCGCACATCTTCTCTGACAGCTACTGGTATATTGCGAAGCTTAGCACTAATATGCTTAACTTGTGCCAACATACTAATATTATAAACATAGCCTTTCAAGCATTCCAACTTATTTTGAAAGACTTTAAGGTATTTCAACTGTACTTCCTGAAGAAATGCCTCTTACAGTTTCAACCCCTGGATCATATAATTGCATTTTAGAAGAGAAGAATAGTGGGAAGCTATTCAGGTCCAGCATAACTCTAAGATCACGTTGGTGAAACCAGCTCAATATGCTGTCTCCTTTCCTGGATACGTACATTTTCTTATTAACATATCTTGGGCCATATTCTATCATGCTTTCAAAGTAAACATGCAAATGAATGGGCTTACCCCATATGCATATGGTCTAGTGTCTGGATTCCCCTTGAGTTTTGTTTCAAAAGGATTCTGCAAAACTATGTTAATCTTCGCTTCAGAATCAAACAGCATTTTGGAATTTTCTCTATTCACTCTTATCTCCTTTATGGGTGTGCTGGTCTTTATCTTCCCCCACCTGTAGTACAATTTGACCACACTCACAATCCATGTCTCCATCACTTTCGCTGTTATCGTCATCAATCTCCCAATTTTCTTTTCCCTGGAATAGACTTCTTTTTACATATTAGGGCAAAGTGACCTTTCTTTTTACAATAATTATATGAGGCTTTACTGGCAGGACAATTTTTGTCATTAGCTAAGTACCCTGTATTCCCACACCAATAGCATTTACCTGAAAAATCACTTTTCTTAAGTTCTTGTAAATGTACTTTTATCCATTCTTTGAGGATTTATTAACTACTGAAACTTTTTATCCATTGGTTTTGTCTCTTTTTAAAGTTTCTAAGCATTTAAGGGAATGCTCAATGGTCTTAGCCACAACAAACATCTCATCTAAAGTTGGCTCATCCTTCTCTCTGCAGTTGGGCTATGGAAGGACAAGAAGTGAAAAGTACAGAAGGCAAACATGGGAAAGTCAGGAGGAAGAAGCGGCTATTGTTGGCTACTAATAACTGTAGTTCATGTAGACTAAGGGTCAGCCACACAGAGAGGGATCGTAGAGAGAAGAGCCAGAGAAGAATATAGAGAGAGATGGAAACAGAAAAAGAGAGTGATCTTCCTTGCTACTCACAACAGTTCAATTCAACTGAAGAGATTGACAGTAATATTTTTCAACATAAGTACAGTTAACGGTATTTACTTCTTAAAAGGTATAAAGGAACCATTAACAAATGTTATTCTGCCAGGGGGACTTAAAATACATTATACAAATGTCATGGTATGCTGCTACCACAGCTAAAACCACTGCAGACAGTGAATCATCCCTCTCATTGAAGAGAGGTGTAACTTTCATACAACTGGGAGAGCAATCAAAACCACTATGATTATGCATGGAGCTGTTGCTAGAGTTACCTTTTTCGGCTTGCTCTATTATCTGCCGAAGCGCTTTCTTTAGACTGTTGGCTCTTAACATCAACTGCTCCCGGGGTCGGAAAATTTGGGGGCGAGAAGTGCAGGAGGATCCACAGGTGGATCCTGTAGACTGGGTGCTGATGTTGTCAATAGCATTCCTGGACTCGTCACAGTCCTCCTGTTCCTCGGCGATAGTGGGAGGGGGATGTGGACAGCAGGAAGCTGCTTCTGATTCATCAGTCAATGTCTTTAAAAGTGAATTTAGCTTCTCCTTCAAGACAGAACACTACAAGGCAGAAAGTAGCAAAATGAGACACTTCAAGTCCCAGCCAGGCCACAACACACGCATTAAGCCAATAAGTCTAAATTTTTGTTAATAGTGAAAGGAGTAGGGTCATTTGCAAATATTGGTGTTGCTAAAGAAGTTGCATGCATAATAAAATTGACAGAAGCAAGCATGTTGTTCATAGTTGCTCTAGAACATTTTATTACTCTCATGACAGATAAATGTTTTCAAATATCAACTGAGTATATGAATTAACAGTAAAGACGTTTGAATACTAAGTACCGTGTAAACAATTTCAACTGAGAGCAGGTGGTACTTTTTCTGTTGCCAATGTCAACTTTTCAGGCATTATCACATACACATCTATCACCCCCACATAAAACACGATTCTGATGAAACATGCTGCTGTATAATATCAGCCACAATCCATCTGCACTCGTTTATAAATAAAAAATAAAAATCTATATCAAAGTCTGCATGCTAAAAAAATCTTTCATCTTTATTAGTGTTGGGCTTAAACCAAGGAGATACATTTTGACGGACAACAAACAAAAAAAGCAAGAAGGAATCTGGCAGCGTCAGGGTGCCATTCTTTCAGTTAGATTCACATTTTTTATTCACAATTAGCTCACACATTCCACAAGAACACATGCACATTATAAAACATTACAATGAAGCTATTTTAATGGTTAAAAAATTGGAGCAGCCCAAATACTCCCCAAAACAAATCAGAAGATTATTAGCAATTTGGTTGCCCAATAATAAATACCAAAGACCAAGAGATCATCTGGCATCTTATCCTCCTTAAATGCATAAAAGCCAATATGTGTACCTGTTAGCCCACTCAAACCAAATCCATGATGGACTAGGAAAGAAGTTAAAGATGAATGTCTGAAACAGATGGGCACATAACAGAACTCATGGGGTAATTGGAGAAGGGTCACAAAATTAAGCAACCCCTCTCTTGCTTTTACAGCTGTGAAATAGCTTCTTTGACAATTCTACTTTTTGAATGTAATCTGTTGGGTTGGACAATGATTAAAAAATATATCTTTCCAGGAGTTCCACATCTGTATACCCAACCATCTAAAGCCACCAGCATACCATACATAGTGCAAATCAGAAACATCTTCAACTTTACCAGACAAAGCAGAACAAGCTCAGATTTTTCAGTTAAATCAGAGACCTGAAATCTGCCCATTACCTATGGAAGAAAATGGGGTAAAAGGATAGCCAGACAAAGTACCTGTTCTCCACTGTGAAAAAGTCCAACAGTTTTTTTTTTTCTCAATCTCATATGTGGCCATTCAATAAACTTGCCCATGATCTATACGCTGGCCAATATTCATTTTAATAGAGGGGAGAGATAAAATGCCATTGAAAGGGTGCAAAGTCTGTCTGCAACCAAGATGCCAAACTCGTGGTGGGGTGCTCGTTCAACCCTGGTGCCTCACTTGCTGTTTCTATGTCCCTGGACCAATAAGCAGCTTAGAACTGAGTGCCATATCCTTAGGAAGGCACTGTGCTCTGCTGCAGTGCTCCTGAGGACTGCCACTGCTCTTCCGGGACCCTGGCAGGAAAGCCCCAAATGGGCTGCGTGGAGGGCCAAGCTGCGGCTGCCAGTGCCCTGGTGTACACCCACCCATACTTTGTGGTGCACATACGACAGGGTGAAAGGTACTCCTTCGGCCTCATAGTGCTGTGGCCAGCCTCGCCACTTCCTCTTACACCCATGCCACACTGTTCCCTTGCAGGGGCCAGGCCTGACTCTGCCAGCTCGAAGAAAGAGGTGGGGACTACGGGTACTCCTGTGGCACCTGCAGAAATGGTGGACTGTGTGGCACAAGGCCCGAGGACAGTGGCATTCTTCTTCTTCGCTCGCCCCCTTCCACTCCTCCACTCTTCATTCTCTGGGAAGTACAGGCTACTGGTGAGTGTAAATGGGGCAAGGTTGGCAACACTCTGCATCCCTCGTCTAATTCTGAGACTCTTTCCTATCCCATCAGGGGGTGGGATCATGGGCCTTACGGAAGCAGTCATTTGGAAGACAGTGGCCCTTCCGTAGTACAAAAATGCCCCCCCTCCCCACATGCATTTTATTTTCACCCTCAAAATGTGATCACGCACCTACATTGAGGAGATCATGTGATTAGAGAGTTGGAATAGACCCAGCCCCCAGAACCACATTTTTTCTTTTTTTGGAAATCACCAACATGATTGTGTTCCAGCAGCGCAACCCCTGAGAGACCTTTAGCCCACACTGACCTCATAGCGGCCACCACCCAAGACCCTTGGCATCCAAGGAGGCGCCATCTGGGTATCCAGTGAAGCACGACTTGTTATCTCTCCTTTGCCTTCCATCGTAGCGCTGGACTACACCTGGGAAGCGAGTGCTCCAATCCAAAGGTAAAGTGACTCAGCAGCTTCCTTTTTTTTGGAGAAAGTAGCTAGACAGAATCAGCCCGTCGCAGCAACATGGCAGACATTACCTTGGAAACCCTTATGAAGGAGCGCTACTCCATAAAACCTACAATGGACTCGGTCTTAAGGGATACAAAAAAGAATATCAGTGAAAAGAAATCAATGAGAGCTGATCTTTCTACATTCCAGAAGAAACTGGGCCGCAACAGATTACGGCTTTGGAAGACCGTGTGGCCACTCATGACAATGAACCCAACGTGGGCCAAGAACTGTGGCACCTCCAGGAGAAGCTGTCTAATGTAATGGGCCACAGTAGGCGAAACAATGTACGCTTCCTGGAAGTCCTGCAGGGGGAAGAGGACATTGAAGGGTTCTTAGCATCCTTTTTACCTGATCTCACCAGCCTGATGTTTTTGCCCCCACTGGAATTTCAGAGCTCTCCAGCCTGATGTTCTCGACCCCACTGGAATTTCAGAAGGCCTACCGCATACGCTTCCATATGACCAGGAACAGTGAGACCCCACGTCCTATCATAGCGTAACTCCTATGGCACCAACAAGCTTGAAAGCTCATCGCAGCGGCAAAGAAGAACCATGGCCCCTTTGTCTACGAAATCTCCAGGATTTGTACTGCTGCCGATTTCTCTCAGTATACGATGATCCACTGTAATAAAATCTTGGCCTTGCGACCCTATTTAAGGAAACTGGACTGTCGTTATGGCTCATTAGAGCCTGCCACAATGCTTATCACCATTAATGGAGTCTGTAGGGAATTTGTAGAGCCTGAGAACCTCGAGCAATTTCTTGTTATGCCAGAAGTAGGGTGGGATGGAAATATCGGCTCAGTAGGATCCTATGAGCATGCCAGCATCGTACAACTTACCTTCGGTAACAATGTATCTGGTAGAGACGATTCTAGCCGCAGATTCCTTAAAGTAGAATTATCCCCAGGAGTGAGACTGGACCTGGAAAACTTTCTTTGCTCCAGCATGCCTGCGCGCCGGGGTGCGGTACCACGTGACTCCGCCCTGATGTCGTCCGTGGGCGTGACATCAGCGAGGTCACATAAGCCACACCCCGGTACGCTGACATCAGTTTCTTCGGAGAACTTTTCCGCGCCACAAGGAGGAGCCATCACAAACAAAACTGTGGGGAGTATGAGAACAGAGTGTGAAAAATCAGTGAAACAAAAAAGAGAAAAAACGAAAGGTGAGGAACAGCACCAGTTGGAAAAGTGCCAAGCACTAAGGTAAAAAAAGCCATAGCGGTCAAAGCCATAGCAATGAAAGAGCAGAGCACCGCTCCGAGGAACACCCTTGCAAGCTAAGGCGACTTCCTCCCTGGAGGCAGAAACCATGTGAAAAACGCCATAGCAGAAGAGAGAGAGAGAGAGAGAGAGACTGCAATCACAATCCACAACAGTGAAGGGCCACCAGCCCGAAACAGAGGAGTAACAGCAATTCACCCCCAGACGACACCATCAAGGAGGACCGTATCCCCTGAAAGGAGCGAAAAGGCCGAGGTACAGGCAAAAAAAAAACTACGTAGAGGACTGAAAAGGAATCAGAAACCCCAAGCAAATAAAAGGGAGAAGAGTAAAAGTAGGCCCCTACACTGGAGAAAAAAACAGGGTGGAGGGATGCAGAAGCACATATGAACCAACCGACCATGTATCATAAGGGAAGGGGTGGAACAATCAAGCAGAACGAAGCATCCTGGAAGGAAAGCGAACACCCACAGAAGACAAGGCACCCAAAGGGAGGCGAGTGCAGAAAACCAAACTGAAGGTCCTCGCAGAACGGGGAGGAAGGGCGGGCCATGAAGGAATCTGCAGCTAGAATCGTCTCTGCCAGATACATCGTTACCGAAGGTAAGTAACTTGTACATCTGATAGAGACTACTAGCCACAGATTTCTTAACGTAGCATAGATACCCTAGCCATACCCAGAGGGGAGGAGGGCCTGCGAGAGAAACTCCCCAGTAGGAAGAAACACAGGGCCCCAGCAGGGGACGTGTCATGGGGACAAGAAGGGCGGCCCAGCCCCTACCAAGCAGAAGTAAGCAAGAACAAGGTGAAGGGAATACTAGGAGACCCCAAGCCCATCCAAGGTACAACTGCCAAAAACCCTCGTAGGGACAGACAGCCGCAGAGGAGCACCCAGGAGGAAAAGAACCACCCCAACCCCAGGGAGAAGAGGTAGAACCGGAGGCAGAGCCTGCCGAAGGAAAACACACAGCGATACAGGACAGCTGAACAGGCATCAACCGCAAGGAAGCAGACAAGGCAGGAACGGCTCCACAGCCAAGAAGCGCAGGCGTAAGAAGAAAGGCACAGGTGCGCAAAGCCCCAGCAGAACAAGAGGCAGGGGCACAAGGGAAAAACACTATAAGGGTCACGGCGGTGGACCAGAATGAGCAGGCGTGCGCAGCCGGCAGCAGACAGTACCATGGAGCAGTACACCCAGAACAAGCTAGGCGCAAGCCGAGGGAAGAGGCCAGGGAAATTCAGAACAATCCCCAAAGGAGGATCGTTCAATAGACACACACCGACCCACGAAGAGAAGTGGGACCAGCCAGAAGAGAAAGAGGAGAGACACGGAGGACAGACCCAAGCCGCCAACCAGAACACATGAAAGCCAGGAGAAACCTAGGCCCCCTGGAACACCAGACAAGAGGACCAGGCCGAAACGCAGGACAGGAAGGCGGAAACGCCACAACACGACACCGTAGACAGCATGCCAGACTGGTCGAGCGATGTAGCTAACACTGAGAATGACAGAACCTGGAGCAGCGCAATCTGCACCTGGACAAGACAAAAGAGACCACACCAGCAGTATACAGTGATGCCAGGAAAGGCATGGAACCCAAAAAAGAACGCCAACCCACACAGAATACACAGACGGTCCAACCGAACCACTAGACCTCTGAAAAAAGGTGGGATAACGCCTCCCATAAAGCAGCAGAGGACCGACAAGCCAAGTTTACGGAGGGGGAGGAGGAGGACGGAGCCCCACAAGGAGCCGCTGAATGGCGGCATCTGCATGGGTGTTAAACAAAAGCACCCCATCAAAAGGCAGGTCAACCAGACACTCCCTAACATTCTCAGGGAAAACGCTATCCCTCAACCAAGCATGGCGACGGAGAGCTACTGAACTTGCCATAGTGCGGCCGAGAGCATCAGAAACATCCAGGGCCGAACGAAGAATAAACGTGGCCAACTCCCGGCCATCCATCACACGGCGCCGCAGATCAGCGCAGACACCTTCTTCAGAGGCACAAGACAGAAGGGACTCCACGGAATCCCACAAGCTGTAAGTAGCCCTGGCCAACACACAAAGCGTGGAAGACGCCGGGGAAAAAGCCACGACGCGTCGTCCCAACTCCGGGGAAGAAGAGACAAAAAGTTGACGAACCTCCGGTGAGGAGAGGGCCTCTGGAGACGAGTCGATGACCAGACGCCGGCACGGCACCGGGGAGTCCACCACAGACACCGGGGTGACGTCGACCGGCGCCGGAGGGGACACCGAGACGACCTCCACCACCACTTGAGCCCTAGGAGAATGGGACGGGGCCGTCGCCGGGTCGGCAAAAGAACGGCGCCGAAAAGGAGCCGACTCGACCTCCGACAAAGCAGCCGCCTGCGTGGAGAGGCGTGAGGGACCCGGGGACGTGCCCGGTCCCTAGCCAGTACCCGCGAAGCCGCCAGGGCCGACAGCCGGCGGCGCCTGAGCGGCATCAGCTCAGCCTCTGGCAAGGCCTCTGCCTGGCCAGAAGACCCAGGAGGACTCGGGGACGAGCTGCGAGTCCCGGCGACCTCCCGCGCCACCACAGGGACCCCCTCGGGGGTTTGCGGCGAGGCAGAGGCACCGTGGGCCGAAGAGGGGAACCCCGTATGGCTGCACCCCGATGACACCACACCTCCAAAACCTGACGCCGAACCCGTCGGCATGTGGCAAGGGATCCGCGGACGTCCCAGGAAGAGGAGGAGGAGCCTGCCGAGCCGCAGCATAGGCCTCCATTTGGGCCCTGGTCGTCCCGATGCTGGGAACCGGCGGGTATGGTGGCGACAAATGAGGCCGCATGTCCCGCGGAGAATCCACGGCCTCCGCAGAGCGGGGACCAGGCCTCGGGGACAAGCTATATAACTTACCGACGGGCGAGGGACGCCCTAGGGGCCTCGGTGACGGGCGATGTCGGAGTCGGCGATTCTTGGACCCTTCTGCAGGGGACGGACATGGAGACAACACCGATCTGGACAAGCGGGCCGAAAGAAGTTTCATCCGGCGCTCCCGCCGGGACTTAGGCTTCAGATGCTGGCAAGCGTCACAGTCCGTGGAATCATGGTGCTCGTCCAAACACCACATGCAAATAGGATGAGGGTCCGTCACCGACATCTGACGCACGCAGGACGAGCACGTCTCAAAGCCCAAAGGCATTCGCACATTGTCCCACAACGCAAAGTGTGAAAAGAAGGCCTGAAAACAGGTCAGGGACACCATCCAGATCCGCGTTGCACGTGGAAAAGAAGGAAACTGATGTCAGCGCGCTGGGGTGGGGCTTATGTGACCTCGCTGACGTCTGGCCCACAGACGACGTCAGGGCAGAGTCGCGTGGTACCGCCCCCCGGCGCGCAGGGATGCTGGGGCAAAGAAAGTTTTGCGGGTCCAGTCTCACGCCTGGGGATAATTCTACGTTAAGGAATCTGCGGCTAGTAGTCTCTATGAGATATCACAGTCCACCAAACTGTCTACTGTTGGTTTGGGTCAGGAAAACTTGTCATCAGAAAGACTGCGCCTAGACGCTGTAATGAGGAAATGGGACGACAGGGACACGAGGGGACATGAGGGGACCTTCCAGACCCAGAGATAAAGACAGAGACAGAGACAGAGCTAAATCCTGATCACCACTAAAGATTTGAAACACCAGGAAGTAATCACCAGTGGGGGAGGGGGCGCTCCCTCGAGATGCCAGCAAGGGATAGCTCAGCAGGATTTTGAACTGAATGTGACCAGTTCATATCCAATCGTGCCTGTATTGCCACTGCCTGGTGACTCAGGGGTTGGGGGATGAGCTGTATCATGGGACGGTGGGGGTCAGAGATCTGAGGGGCCCCTCACCACCTCATCGAAGTGGACTTCCACTGGCCTGCACTTGGCTAGTGGCTTCTGTTTGATGTTTACTATGTACTTTTTCCTATACATTGCATCCCTATTATTGTTGTTGCCAGGTGGGTGGTGGCCGTTTCTTTCTAGCAGGGGCCTCGGGATGACTGCTGTACACTGTCCTACAGACCAGTGCCAGGGAAGGAGTATGGGGGAGTAAACTCATCCATGTAAAGTAATTGTATTTTAGGTAGATACGACCCCACTTTTTCGCAGACTATAGCTTTTAAAGTGTTTTTTTACTCAACGGTCCGCTGTGCTTAACCTTATTGTGCTGCTAAATTGTATTTAGAGGTACTCCTATGCTGCCCGAATAACCTCATCCACTAAATCACATGCATCACTTGGCTACCCCGTCTGTGATACCAATGCATTCCTAAGTGCTCAGCTGCCAGCGATTTTCTTTCTTTCTTTTTTTAAATCCTCACTTTGCAAGGACCCATACAGGTGCACTCACAGGCTGGCAATCAACATGGCACTCACAACTGTACTCTAACTGTTCCGCACCTCCGGAAGGTCGTTCTCACCAGCTTAACTATGGTGACCAAACCGTGGCCAAACTCCTCTGAATGCTGTTATTTAATGTAAAAGACCTGACCCATTATATAAAGAGGAAGACGATTCTCTCCTATGTTGCAACCAAGTCCCCAGACATTGCCTTATTGCTAAATAAAATCTCTACTGGGCGGAATCGGATAAGCTCAAATGGGACTGGGTGGGGAGAGTGGTGACTGGCGGGTACAGTGGCAATTTGGATGCATGTGGTGGCTCGAGAGACCTGGTGAAATGCCCTAAAAAGAGGGGTCTTGCAATCCTAAACAGGAAGACAATAAAATGCACTATACACTATAAACAAGACCTGGGCAGACAACAATGGGCATTACGTTTTTGCCAAGATCAGTACAATGGGCGATACCTTAGTACTGGGTTACATATATGTGTCCAACGCGGACAGGGCTTCCTCCTTCTTCTCTTCCCTCTCACAACTTACTGCAGAATTTGGACACTCTAGACTGGTGGGGGGAGGAGACTCGAATCTGGCCATAGACCCCTACATTGACCAAGACCGCCTGAAACTGAACTCAGACAAGACGGAAGTCCTCATCCTGGGATCATCGCCCTCCGCCTGGGACCACTCCTGGTGGCCCCCTGCCCTGGGCGCCACCCCCAAGCCAACGGACCACGCACAAACCTGGGCTTCATCCTGGACTCCTTCCTCTCGATGACCAAACAAGTCAACGCCGTCTCGTCATCCTGTTTCAACACCCTGCGCATGCTCCGAAAGATCTTTCGATGGATCCCCACCGAAACCAGGAAGACGGTCACCCAGGCACTGGTCACCAGCCGACTGGACTACGGGAACACCCTCTACGCGGCAACCACAGCCAAACTACAGAAAAGACTCCAGCGCATACAGAACGCCTCCGCACGACTCGTCCTGGACATCCCCCGCCACAACCACATCTCCGCCCACCTGAGAGACCTGCACTGGCTCCCCGTCAGCAAGAGGATCACGTTCAGACTCCTCACTCACGCACACAAGGCTCTCCAGGACCTGGGCCCCAAGTACCTCAACAACCGCCTCACTCTCTACACGCCCACCCGCCAGCTGCGATCAACCAGACTCGCCCTCGCCACCGTACCATGCATCCGTAGAGCCACCACCGGAGGAAGATCCTTCTCCTACCTGGCGGCCAAGACATGGAACTCCCTCCCCATCCACCTACGGGTGACCCAGGACCATCTCTCCTTCAGGTAGCAACTCAAGACCTGGCTTTTCGAGCAGTAACGGACCCCTCCCCCCCAGCGCCTTGAGACCCTAGCGGGTGAGAGCGCGCTATATAAATTGTTTGATTGATTGATTGTTTGAAGACAAATCTAACAAGGACACGCAATACTGACCGATATCCTGTCTGATTTTGGCACGGTGGACCCATGGCATCTCACACACCCTAAAGACAAGGTAATGTACCAATATTTCACATGTGCATGGAAAATGCTTCAGTATTGATTATTTCCTTCTAAACTACCCCACACGAGCTGTCCTTAAGGACTGAAAAATAATGGAGAGGAACAGACCGCTCTTGTACAGCTCGATTTGGAACTAGGACAGACAGCCCCAAAACTGGAGACTGAACCTATCCCATTACAAGACACCATCTGCTAAGCAGCAACTTTCGCCTACAGCAATACTTGGTGGAGAATGAGGCATTGGTTTCGTCCATGCAAATCCTGTGGGCCGCAGAGAAAGCAGTCCTGCAGGTTCCTTCATGAGGGAATTGGCTCTGCGGACGAGAGGGTCCCTGGACAAGCATCAAAGGCTGGAGCTCGAAGAGCGGGAACTGACAAAATGGTACACAGATCAGCCCATCTTCCCTGACCTTGAGGCAGCTTGAGAAGGCGAAGCCGGAACTCAATTTGCTCTTTACCTTCCAGGCGAAATAAGCACTGCTCTGACTGAAACATCCACATTAAGAGCAAGGGGAAAAGGGTGGTAGGTTACTAGCAGCCCAGCTCCACCAAAGGGAGACTCGCGTTGCTTTTCCAGCCATACAGAGTAAAGATGCACACTTAGTCACACATTCGGCACTGATCGGTGTTGCCTTCGCGTATTTTCTGAGTGTTTTTTATAGCGAGGAAGCAAGCAATGATCTATTGAGAGTACTCAGGTTCATAGCCAGTGTCCATCTTTCCACCCTTTCAGATTGTGACAGGTAATTACAGGAGAGGAGGTCACTGAAGTAGAGATTGCTGCAGCGATCGCTGATAGGCCTTATAACAATGTCTCAGAAGATGACAGCTATCCTGCAGAATACTAAAAGTTAAACAAGCAATTGGTGACCCACATCATGTACAAGGTTTTCAAAGAAGCCGAGGAACAGAGTGCCTTTCCTACTGAATACAATGAAGTCATTATCAGCCTTATTCTAAACCCCAACAAAGATACCACATTCTTTGCCAACTACCAGCCAATCTCACTCCTATATATGGACGTAAAGATCCTGGCTACGGTGCTGGCAAATTGGCTTAGGTAGGTTATCCCGAGTTGAATACATCATACCGCATGATCCATAAGCAAAAAGGCTCCATACAGGAATCAAATGCGAACGCTGACCAACCCCCTGTGGCAGGTGTGCAACACTGACGATGATCAGATTTTCCTAGCTCTTAATGCTGAGAAAAAATTCAAAAGGGTTGAATGGGGGTACATGTTCTGTACAATGGAAAGAGTAGGTATTTGAGTGAATATCCTGATTAACGTATGGTGGCTGTATACTAATCCATTTGCACAAAGGGAATGTGAGAGTCATATGTCCAGGTTCTTATGCATCAGGAGAGGGATGTGTCAGAGCTGTCTGTGGCCACTGCTCCTCTTTCTTTTGGCCCTCTCTTGCTGCGCCCACCAGACAATGCGAAGATGTGAAGGACATATCCACTTACTGGGATGGTTAAGATCATGATCTAGGAGATGATATTTTTTTGATCTTAACTAATCCCGGGACCCAGGCCCCTACTCGTAAGTCCTTGATCAACGACTTTTTAACCTTTTCTGGATGGAAGAACAACTGGGTCACATTCCTGCGATATCCCCAAAACTTTTAGGTTTACATTGAAGACTGCTAGGCTGAAATACCTGATGATATTGGTCAACCCGGATCTAGATAATATGGTTGCAGTCAACCTGCAACCTTGATGGCAAAGAGAGACACTGACTTTCTTCTTACATGTTTCTCTCTACATCTCTCCCTATGATGATGGGTCCAAGTGGTGAAGATGGTGACGGCTCCTTGCTTTAACTATGTTTTCGAAAGGCTACCGCTTCCAATCCCTACAAGCACCCTTTGTAACTTAACAGACAAATTAAGTTATTTTTGTGTGGCAGGGTTGGAAACCCCACCTGAAGCAATCCAGACTCACAAATGTGTGGGATGGGGGACTGCCTGACATGTATTTTTACTATCTAGCACATCAGCTCTCACAACTGACATACCTGCTAGGAGACAATGAAGAACAACAGGAATGGATCTGAATTGAATAGGCACTTGTGCGAGCCTCTCCTGGAGTGTGTATCCTGTTTGCGGGAACGGGGCATACTACTGACCCATATCTGCCATCCATCAAGGCTATATGTGCGGCCTGGGGAGACTCCAATAGGATATTAGGGATGGATGGGATCATGCACCATGGGGCACCTTTTTGGTCCAACATGGGAATCAAGACCAGGAAAAAAATGGTCTGTTGGATGACTTGGGAATGATGTAGCACACTGTCAGTAGGGGATCTTTTGACAAAGATGTTCAGATCTTTCCCGGAGACGCATCTGGAACACGCCCTGCCTGCAGCACAGTTCTGACACTATGGTCCACAGCGTCACTGTTTGAGGGATAGGCGAGGATGTTGTAATGTGACACCTCTAGATACAAGTCTTCAGAAGTACCTGCATACATGTGAAAGGCTGAGGGCCGAGGGGGCGGTTTCCAATCTTTGCCAGACCCTTATAGATATTCCATACCCCACTAGCATATGCACAGACATGAAACTGTACTGGCAGAAGAGGTTTGGTCTAACATTTACAGACAAGGACAGGGCATACTTATTGGAAACGCATGATCGTCCACAATGCGTGGGGAGAATTTATACCTATACCACAAAGTGTGCTCCTGACTGCAACTCGGTGGCTACTAGGCCGCTGTATGGTGTACACTACTCAACACTAGCCTTTACCCTTGCACAGACTCCCCGAAACTGGCCTAGTTGCATGGTATCTCGGACATCGACGAGGCCACCTCCCCATAGAAGAGATGGATAACTATGGCAATCATGGTGCCGAATATATGTACTTCCGAATTGGCACACCCCTGTAACATCTACTCACATAGAGAGAATGACTGAAATGTTCTGATTGGCCAAATTCAAATGCAACATCTATAAGATGCAAGATTATTTCTAGATGTTCCACAACATAAGGGTGTCATTACTCTATCTCATAGACCCTTAGTGTATACACTGTCATTTTTTATGACCCCTACACCATAATAATTGGGTTACTGGGGCAGGTAGGACTTTGCGAATGGACACACAGTGGGCATGATATAAGTCCAGAGCAAAAAGAACAGATGATGGACGTAATGCTGAACAAATCAAACATTCATCCCCAATCACAGATCTGGGTTTAATCCATCGTTTTTGCACACCATGCCACCACAAGTTGGACCCAGCCATATGCAAATCAGTCTTGACCCTGCTCTCCATGGGAACAGTCCAGCCTGAACTGCCCAGACCGGTCCTCCCTGGACCGGAACAAGCATCCTAGGACCAGTTTTGGGGTATCACCCCTCACCAGCCAAGCTAGCTTCAAATCCATCACAAGCAAAAAAAAAAAACAGATGATGGAAGGAATGCTGAACAAATCAAAAATTCACCTCCAGTCACAAATTACCCTGAAAATGGTAACAGGATGATTGTTTCCAGTTCATGGAGGAACAAGCCTGACAGTTTGAGCTGGACCGTTCCCATATCAGCGTCGTCAAGATTGATTTGCATCGGTCTGGGTCCAAACTGGAATGGCATGGTGATCAAAATCGATGGACTTAAACCAAGATCTCTGTACTGAGGGAGAATGATTGACATTATTCAGCATTCTGTCCATCAATTGTTATTTTTGATGATGGAATTCCAGACAACATACGACAAACCGCCAAAGGAAAGGCAACCCGGATACCTTTTGAGCTTCTTATACCACAAGCATCCCTGCTCCCAGTGGAGCATGTTTCCAGAATGTTCTTTGACCACAGGAGAAGGCCAGTCTCTCCTAAATCAATGCCTTTTTTCATGCCAACTAACCATACCACTTCCCACCTAGGAGGCTGAGCGTAAACCGAGAGGGGCTGACACAAACCAGATGGATGAGATAGGAGAACAGCCAGGAGCGCACCCTTATAGGTTTACTAAACACCTGGATACTAGAGCACCACAATATTGCCAACAATTGACATCATTGTACAGGTATATTACTGGACTGAAGTCTAGTCGCATTACACCTTCATGGGCCTGCGATGCAGGGCACGAGAGTGGAGAAGCAGTATAGCAAGAGATTATGAGTCTGCATATAGAACAGGGAGCTTTTACTGTTCTTTTTACTACTTTTTACTACTGTCCTTATTTCTCATGGTGATCACCATTGTTGGTACTAATGATGATGCTCTCCTGATGTTAGACAGCGGGAGATTTAGCAGGCGGGGTTTACTAGACATTTTCCAGGCACCAAGAAGATGCAGAGTGAGTTGTGATAATGTTAAACTCCATGTTCTCTGTCACAAGACATATGTTTTTTGTTTTGCAAAACCTCAGACACGGTCTGATTATACTGTTAGGATGTACTGTGCTTTTATCTTGAAATTAAAATAAAGAATTGATACAAAAAAGGCCATTGAGCAAGTCAAATGCCTTTTTGGCTTTTTGACTGTCAAAGCCTCTTTGGAGGTGATTCACAGCTCTCTCTGGGCTGTTTACGGCCCTGGATCCAAGGCTTCATTAGAGGTCAACACCCAGGGGAAGCTCTCTGTGTGATGGAGAAACCCTAAGTATGGCCTTTGCTCTTGTTGTGGGTATCAATGGGGGAACTTGAGAAAAATGATTTCGAAGTCTGAGTTTATTGTGGATACAAATTTTGGACCACACTTCTTAAGAGTCTCCAGGCTACTGGAGGGCTGAACTATTTCGCCAACAGAGTACGTCTCTTTTACGTCCTCAACGCCATGTCAAGAGAGTGCGTCAAGAGAGCTTTGGAGCTCCAACTTATGCACCACTTTCTATCCTTTTAGTGCTGGATGATCATCAAAATACTTTACAGGACAAAAAGACAGACCTGTGGTTCCTCAGGAGGCAAGGTTTACAGAACCAATGCTGGTTCGACCATGTAAACCCAGTATTTCACTTATGGCAAAATGTAAAGGGTGTATTCTTAATACCCTTCTCACATGAGCAAATCTCATTTAATTGGGCCCAGGTTTTCATAGTTCGATTTGAACCGAAACTGTCAATAGTCACACTAGGTTCTTGTGTAGTGTAGGTTGAAGTTCCGATGTCCAAACATTGAAGTTCCCATCTTCTGTAGCACAACTGTATTGGCGCACTAAGAGACACATCCAAACATAATGGTGAAAATAAACAATCTAAGTTGGAGCCTATTTCCTGGTGCATTGTGGGTTTCGGTGGAGGTATCACAGGTCACCTTGAAGCCAAAACTTCCTATTAGAAGAAAAACAACTTGCAACATCCATGCTCAGCATTAGATGGCTGGAGTGTGCCACAGCATATAAGCTACAGTAGCATATGCTATAAACATTATTTTAGCCCAGAGAACTTACTGTGATAGGACTTTATTCCTAGTCTCAGTATGGCCTGTCCTATTGAGGTCATCAATGCAGGAACCTCCTTATGCTTAGCATTCCATAATGTCAAACCGTTCACTAAACTTGCTTCTCATGAAAGTGATAGAATAAAGAAAGATGGTATATTAATTCAATGATGGCTCTTGCATCAGCCCATCATTTACACTGTTGAATCTTCTGAGGTACAGTGAAGATAAAAAAGGAAAATGTTACTTACCCTGTAAGCGTTTTTTTGTGGCATGCAGTGCTGTAGATATACATGCTCTGCAAACTCTTCTTCCATCTAGTGTTAGGCCCAAATGTTTGCAAGTTGTTTTTCAGACCCCTGTAGGAACCTTTTCATGACAGGTCTTCTGAAAAACCTCTTGCATGCATGTCCCCTGATGTAAGCTATGATGGCTGCAAGGTGAACCATTATGCTTGAGTAGTTGATGTGACTATCTAGGAGGTGAATTAGGTATATGATCACTGTTTCCTGTGTATTGATTGTATCCATTGAGTTGTTAGCTGTGCACCAGATGGTGTACCGTTTCCATTTAGTGGCATAGCATTGTCTTGTAGTTTGGTTTCTTGCTTCCTTTAGAATCTCCATTGTTTGTTGAGGCAAGTTTAGGTGACCAAACTCTACGTATTCAGGTGCCAGGCCACTAGGCGTAGCGTTGCTGGCTCCGGGTGAAAGATTTGGCCCTGTTGCATTGTTAGCAGGTCCTTGTCCACTCTGAGTTTGATTATTTGTCCCTTGGAAGATCCTTCTCCTACCTGGCGGCCAAGACATGGAACTCCCTCCCCATCCACCTACGGCTGACCCAGGACCATCTCTCCTTCAGGAAGCAACTCAAGACCTGGCTTTCCGAGCAGTAACGGACCCCTCCCCCCCAGCGCCTTGAGACACTAGCGGGTGAGAGCGCGCTATATAAATTGTTTGATTGATTGATTGATTGAAGACAAATCTAACAAGGACACGCAATACTGACAGATATCCTGTCTGATTTTGGCACGGTGGACCCATGGCATCTCACACACCCTAAAGACAAGGTAATGTACCCATATTTCACATGTGCATGGAAAATGCTTCAGTATTGATTATTTCCTTCTAAACTACCCCACACGAGCTGTCCTTAAGGACTGCAAAATAATGGAGAGGAACAGACCGCTCTTGTACAGCTCGATTTGGAACTAGGACAGACAGCCCCAACACTGGAGACTGAACCTATCCCATTACAAGATACCATCTGCTAAGCAGCAACTTTCGCCTACAGCAATACTTGGTGGAGAATGAGGCATTGGTTTCGTCCATGCAAATCCCATGGGCCGCAGAGAAAGCAGTCCTGCAGGTTCCTTCATGAGAGAATTGGCTCTGCGGATGAGAGGGTCCCTGGACAAGCAGCAAAGGCTGGAGATCGAAGAGCGGGAACTGACAAAATGGTACACAGATCAGCCCATCTTCCCTGACCTTGAGGCAGCTTGAGAAGGCGAAGCCGGAACTCAATTTGCTCTTTACCTTCCAGGCGAAATAAGCACTGCTCTGACTGAAACATCCACATTAAGAGCAAGGGGAAAAGGGTGGTAGGTTACTAGCAGCCCAGCTCCACCAAAGGGAGACTCGCGTTGCTTTTCCAGCCATACAGAGTAAAGATGCACACTTAGTCACACATTCGGCACTGATCGTTGTTGCCTTCACGTATTTTCTGAGTGTTTTTTATAGCGAGGAAGCAAGCAATGATCTATTGAGAGTACTCAGGTTCATAGCCAGTGTCCATCTTTCCACCCTTTCAGATTGTGACAGGTAATTACAGGAGAGGAAGTCACTGAAGTAGAGATTGCTGCAGCGATCGCTGATAGGCCTTATAACAATGTCTCAGAAGATGACAGCTATCCTACAGAATACTAAAGGTTAAACAAGCTATTGGTGACCCACATCATGTACAAGGTTTTCAAAGAAGCTGAGGAACAGAGTGCCTTTCCTACTGAATACAATGAAGTCATTATCAGCCTTATTCTAAACCCCAACAAAGATACCACATTCTTTGCCAACTACCAGCCAATCTCACCCCTATATATGGACGTAAAGATCCTGGCTAAGGTGCTGGCAAATTGGCTTAGGTAGGTTATCCCAAGTTGAATACATCATACCGTATGATTCATAAGCAAAAAGGATCCATACAGGAATCAAATGCGAACGCTGACCAACCTCCTGTGGCAGGTGTGCAACACTGACGATGATCAAATTTTCCTAGCTCTTAATGCTGAGAAAAAATTCAAAAGGGTTGAATGGGGTACATGTTCTGTACAATGGAAAGAGTAGGTATTTGAGTGAATATCCTGATTAACGTATGGTGGCTGTATACTAATCCATTTGCACAAAGGGAATGTGAGAGTCATATGTCCAGGTTCTTATGCATCAGGAGAGGGATGTGTCAGAGCTGTCTGTGGCCACTGCTCCTCTTTATTTTGGCCCTCTCTTGCTGCGGCCACCAGACAATGCGAAGATGTGAAGGACATATCCACTTACTGGGATGGTTAAGATCATGATCTAGGAGATGATATTTTTTTGATCTTAACTAATCCCGGGCCCCAGGCCCCTACTCGTAAGTCCTTGATCAACGACTTTTTAACCTTTTCTGGATGTAAGAACAACTGGGTCACATTCCTGCGATATCCCAAACACTTTTAGGTTTACATTGAAGACTGCTAGGCTGAAATACCTGATGATATTGGTCAACCCGGATCTAGATAATATGGTTGCAGTCAACCTGCAACCTTGATGGCAAAGAGAGAAACTGACTTTCTTCTTACAGGTTTCTCTCTACATCTCTCCCTATGATGATGGGTCCAAGTGGTGAAGATGGTGACGGCTCCTTGCTTTAACTATATTTTCGGCAGGCTACCGCTTCCAATTCCTACAAGCACCTTTTGTATCTTAACAGACAAATTAAGTTATTTTTGTATGGACGGGTTGGAAACCCCACCTGAAGTAATCCAGACTCACAAATGTGTGGGATGGGGGACTGCCTGACATGTATTTTTACTATCTAGCACATCAGCTCTCACAACTGACATACCTGCTAGGAGACAATGAAGAACAACAGGAATGGATCTGAATTGAATAGGCACTTGTGCAAGCCTCTCCTGGACTGGGTATCCTGTTTGCGGGAACGGGGCATACTACTGACCCATATCTGCCATCCATCAAGGCTATATGTGCGGCCTGGGGAGACTCCAATAGGATATTAGGGATGGATGGGATCATGGGGCACCTTTATGGTCCAACATGGGAATCAAGACTAGGAAACAAATGGTCTGTTGGATGACTTGGGAATGATGTAGCATATTGTCGGTAGGGGATCTTTTGACAAAGAAATGTTCCGATCTTTCCCGGAGACGCATCTGGAACACGCCCTGCCTGCAGCACAGTTCTGACACTATGGTCCACAGCGTCACTGTTTGATGGATAGGCGAGGATGTCGTAATGTGACACCTCGAGATACAAGTATTCAGAAGTACCTGCATACATGTGAAATGCTGAGGGCTGAGGGGGTGGTTTCCAATCTTTACCAGACCCTTATAGATATTCCATACTCCACTAGCATATGCACAGACATGAAACTGTACTGGCAGAAGAGGTTTGGTCTAACACTTACAGACAAGGACAGGGCATACTTATTGGAAACGCAAGATCGTACACAATGCGTGGTGAGAATTTATACCTATACCACAAAGTGTGATCCTGCCCACAACTCGGTGGCTACTGGGCCGCTGTATGGTGTACACTACTCAACCCTAGCCTTTACCCTTGCACAGACTCCCCGAAACTGTCCTAGTTGCATGGCATCTCGGACATCGACGAGGCCACCTCCCCATAGAAGAGATGGATAACTACGGCGCTCATGGTGCCGAATATATGTGCTTCCGAATTGGCACACCCCTGTAACATCCACTCACATGGAGAGAATGACTGAAATGTTCTGATTGGCCAAATCCAAATGCAACATCTATAAGATGCGAGACTATTTCTAGATGTTCCACAACATAAGGGTGTCATTACTCTATCTCATAGACCCTCAGTGTATACACTGTCATTTTTTTTCTGACCCCTACACCATAATAATCGGGTTACTGGGGCAGGTAGGACTTTGCGAATGGACACACAGTGTGCATGATGGAAGTCCAGAGCAAAAAGAACAGATGATGGACGTAATGCTGAACAAATCAAACATTCATCCCCAGTCACAGATCTGGGTTTAATCCATCGTTTTTGCACACCATGCCACCACAATTTGGACCCAGCCATATGCAAATCAGTCTTGACCCTGCTCTCCATTGGAACAGTCCAGCCTGAACTGCCCAGCCCGGTCCTCCCTGGACCGGAAACAAGCATCCTAGGACCAGTTTTGGGGTATCACCCCTCACCAGCCAAGCTAGCTTCAAATCCATCACAAGCAAATTAAAAAAAACAGATGATGGATGGAATGCTGAACAAATCAAAAATTCACCTCCAGTCACAGATTACCCCGAAAATGGTAACAGTTCATGGAGGAACAAGCCTGACAGGTCGAGCTGGACCGTTCCCACACCAGCAGGGTCAAGATTGATTTGCATCGGTCTGGGTCCAAACTGGAATGGCATGGTGATCAAAATCGATGGACTTAAACCAAGATCTCTGTACTGAGGGTGAATGATTGACATTGTTCAGCATTCTGTCCATCAATTGTTGTTTCTGATGATGGAATTCCAGACAACATACGACAAACCGCCAAAGGAAAGGCAACCCGGATACCTTTTGAGCTTCTTATACCACAAGCATCCCTGCTCCCAGTGGAGCATGTTTCCAGAATGTTCTTTGACCACAGGAGAATGCCAGTCTCTCCTAAACCAATGCCTTTTTTCATGCCAACTAACCATACCACTTCCCACCTAGGAGGCTGAGCGTAAACCGAGGGGGGGCTGACACAAACCAGATGGATGAGATAGGAGAACGGCCAGGAGCGCACCCTTAAAGTTTCTCTGAGCACCTGGATACTAGAGCACCACAATATTGCCAACAAATGACATCATTGTACAGGTATATTACTGGACTGAAGTCTAGTCGCATTACACTTTCATGGGCCTGCGATGCAGGGCACGAGAGTGGGGAAGCAGTATAGCAAGAGATTTTGAGTCTGCATATAGAACAGAGAGCTTTTACTGTTCTTTTTACTACTGTCCTTATTTCTGATGGTGATCACCATTGTTGGTACTAATGATGATGCTCTCCTGATGTTAGACAGCGGGAGATTTAGCAGGCGGGGTTTACTAGAAATTTTCCAGGCACCAAGAAGATGCAGAGTGAGTTGTGATAATGTTACACTCCATGTTCTCTGTCACAAGACATATGTTTTTTGTTTTGCAAAACCTCAGACACGGTCTGATTATACTGTTAGGATGTACTGTGTTTTTATCTTGAAATTAAAATAAAGAATTGATACAAAAAGGCCATTGAGCGAGTCAAATGCCTTTTTGGCTTTTTAACTGTCAATGACTCTTTGGAGGTGATTCACAGCTCTCTCTGGGCTGTTTACGGCCCTGGATCCAAGGCTTCATTAGAGGTCGACACCCAGGGGAAGCTCTCTGTGTGATGGAGAAACCCTAAGTATGGCCTTTGCTCTTGTTGTGAGTATCAATGGGGGAACTTGAGAAAAATGATCTCGAAGTCTGAGTTTATTGTGGATACAAATTTTGGACCACACTTCCTAAGAGTCTCCAGGCTACTGGAGGGCTGACCTATTTCACCAACAGTGTACGTTTTTTTTACATCCTCAACGCCATGTCAAAAGAGTGGGTCAAGGGAGCTTTGGAGCTCCAACTTATGCACCACTGTCTATCCTTTTAGTGCTGGATGATCATCAAAATACTTTACAGGCCAAAAAGGCAGACCTGTGGTTCCAGGAGGCAAGGTTTACAGAACCAATGCTGGTTCGACCATGTAAACCCCGTATTTCACTTATGGCAAAATGTAAAGGGTGTATTCTTCATACCCTTCCCACATGAGCAAATCTCATTTAATTGAGCCCAGGTTTTCATAGATCGATTTGAACCGAAACTGTCAATAGTCACACTAGGTTCTTGTGTATTGTAGGTTGAAGTGCCGCTGTCAAAACATTGAAGTTCCCATCTTCTGTAGCACAACTGTATTGGCGCACTAAGAGACACATCCAAACATAATGGTGAAAATAAACAATCTAAGTTGGAGCCTATTTCCTGGTGCATTGTGGGTTTCGGTGGAGGTATCACAGGTCACCTTGAAGCTAAAACTTCCATATAAGCTAAAGTAGCATATGCTATAAACATTTTTTTAGCCCAGAGAACTTATTGTGATAGGACTTTATTTCTAGTCTCAGTATGGCCTGTCCTATTGAGGTCATCAATGCAGGAACCTCCTTATGCTTAGCATTCCATAATGCCAAACCGTTCACTGAACTTGCTTCTCATGAAAGTTATAGAATGAAGAAAGACAGTATACTCTGCAGTAAATTAATTCAATGATGGCTCTTGCATCAACCCATCATTTACACTGTTGAATCTTCTGAGGTACAGTGAAGATAAAAAAGGAAAATGTTACTTACCCTGTAAGAGTTTATTTGTGGCATGCAGTGCTGTAGATATACATGCTCTGCAAACTCTTCTTCCATCTAGTGTTAGGCCCAAATGTTTGCAAGTTGTTTTTCAGACCCCTGTAGGAACCTTTTTATGACAGGTCTTCTGAAAAACCTCTTGCATGCATGTTCCCTGATGTAAGCTACGATGGCTGCAAGGTGAACCTTTATGCTTGAGTAGTTGATGTGACTGTCTAGGAGGTGAATTAGGTATATGATCACTGTTTCCTGTGTACTGATTGCATCCATTAGGATGTTAGCTGTGCACTAGGTGGTGTATCGTTTTCATTTAGTGGCATAGCATTGTCTTGTAGTTTGGTTTCTTGCTTCCTTTAGAATCTCCATTGTTTGTTGAGGCAAGTTTAGGTGACCAAACTCTACGTATTCAGGTGCCAGGCCACTAGGCGTAGCGTTGCTGGCTCGGGGTGAAAGATTTGGCCCTGTTGCATTGTTAGCAGGTCCTTGTCCACTCTGAGTTTGATTATTTGTCCCTTGGACAGTTCTAGCAGACTTGAGTACCATATTTGTCTGGCCATTTGTGGAGAAATGAGAATTAGGTTTGTCCCAGGTTGTCTTGTTTTTTCTATCACTCTTTGGCTTAGAGGTATTGGAGGAAAAGCGTATGCAAATGTCCCTGAACAATCTAGTGACAGGGCATTCCCTCTTGACAGGTGGTGAAGAAAGCTCGAGGCAAAGAACTGGCGTTTCTTGTTCTGTATTGTAGCAAACAGGTCTATCTCTGGGGTCCCCCAGAGTTTGACGATGTACTGTATTGTTTTGTGCTTCAATTCCCACTCATGGAAGCAGTTGTTCTGTCTGGTCAGAAGATCTGCTGTTGTGTTGTATATTCCCAGAAGGTGTATTGTTTGCAGATTGATTCTTTGAGAAATTGCCCACTGCCAGGTTTGTTGTGCTAGTTTGCTTAATGGGAATGATTTCGTACCTCCCCGTTTGTTGAGGTAAAACATTGTGGTGGTGATGTCTGTTTGAATCAAGCCAGACCTGCTGCAAATGTATTTCTGAACTGCCTTCAATGCAAGAAATACTGTTTTCATTTCCAAATAATTGATGTGTTTTATGGAGTCGAGGTTATTCCACTGGCCTCGTATCTTCAGCTGTTGGTAATGTGCTCCTCATCCGTTGAGGGAGGCATCTCTAGTGATTGTCACAGTGGGAGTTGGATTTTTGAAAGGTCTGCCTTCTGCTATGATGTTGGATGCCCACCATTGTATTTCTGCTTGCAGTTTGTGCGTAACAACCACTAGATCCTCTCAACTCCCAGTGGCCTGTGATCAGTGTTGGAAAACCATTCCTGGAAGGGGCGCATATGTAGACGGGCATGTGGTATGCATGATGCCATCATGCCCATGAGCTTCATTACTCTCCTCACAGTCAGAGATTGACCCTTCTGGTAGAGAGAAGTCTCTTGTTTGATGGCTTGTATCCTATTTTGTGTTGGGTAAGCCAGTGCGAGGTTTGAGTTGAGTCTTGCACCTAAGAAGGTTTTTTCCCTTTCTGGCTTTGTGGAGGATTTCTTATGATTTATTGAGAATCCTAAATTTTGGGGAGTGTGGATCGCTGTTTGAATATGGTTTAGACATTTTTGATTTGTGTCTGCTCTTATAAGCCAGTGTTGCCAGCTTTGGTATCCTGCTTGTTGGTTTGTTTGTTGACTATTCCCTGGCACTTTTGTTGATGCGACATTTGCTGTCCTTCAACAAAGGCTCATCTTCCTCTGGGGTTTCTCCTGTTAAACCCTCCTCCTTTGAAGGTCCCCTTTTGTTGCAGGGCCCCCATGGCTTTTGCAGTTTTGCTGTCTTTTTTAATCTACTGGAGAGATTCATCTATCTCCTTTCCAAATAGTGCTTCCTCTGTAAATGGTGTGTTAATGATGGAGGCTTGCACCTCTTGTTTAAAACCAGATATTCTAAGCCAGGCATGCCGTCTTAGTGTGGTAACTGTGTACATTTGTCTGCTGCCTGGACCTGCAGCGTCGAGTGCTCATTTAAGGGATGTATTAGCAATGTTTTTGCGTTCTTGGTCAATAGATTTTGCCCTTTTCTTGTCTTCTTCCGGGAGCTTGTTGTTGAGCTCCTCAATGTCATACCATTGTTGGTGTCCGTATCTGGTCCAGCAGGGCATTAGAGTTTGCGATGTGCCATTGTGTTGCTGCCTCTTTTTTCATTTTTCTGCCTACCATATCCATCCGTTTGCTCTCCTTCTCTAGAGGAGGTCCAGTGTTAGAGAGGGCATTTGCCCTTCTCCTGGCCGTGGTGACAATGATGGAGTCAGGCACTGTGTTGCCTTGGATATATTTTGGGTCCTTGGAAGAGGGTTTGTACTTATTTTCGACCCTTTGGATCACGGCTGGCCTTAGATCGCCTTTTTCTTTGGCGTCTGGGCTGCCTTGGGCTGTGCCTTATCATCGTGACCCTTCGGTGCTGACGGATATGTATGGTGTCTTACCTTAGCCGTCTTCTTCACTGTGTCCTTCGCCATCTTTTTGTGGGCGTGTGTTTTTCCGGAGTCTCCATCCAGAATTTTGACCTCCGATCCTTTGTGCATCGATTCTGCTGGAACTCGTTGGTCTTCTTCATCGCTGGAGAGGCCTAGGTCCTTCAGGGAAGGTTTCTTTGGTGCCTGGGACATTGTCGCGTAGTGGGTCTCACTATGCTTTCGGCGTGTCCTGAGTTTGTTGGCAGGAACACCACGCGGGCCTCAATCCTTCTGGTCCTTGGGCAGGCAGAGGTTGCACACGTTGTGTGGGTCGCGTTGTGCAAATTTGCGGTGGCACTTGGGGCAGAATGCTCACATCCACAGAACCAGTTTGTCTGGGAATAAGGTGATATACGGTGGACTGATACAGAGAACTTGAAGCTTGCTTACTCTTCACGCCGATGTTATGCCAACAAGGAACACTATTGTGAGATAGTTGTGAGATAAGAAGCCACAAAGTACAGCTATGAAGAGAGTACACATCAATTATATGAGGACCAAGTTAAGATACCACTTTGGTATGACAAAATGAGAGGGAGGAAACAAGTGAAGAGTTCTCAAGAAACTCTTCACAACCGGTGATTTAAACAATGAGAGCTGGTCCAGCAACCGCAAAAAGGTCGAAAGAGCTAAAATGTATCCTTTAAATGTGTAAAGTCTTGCCGGGTGGGAGAAAAACAAACAGAACGTCAGATAACATGGCCTGGAGGGAGTTCATTTGGTGTGCGCCACAGCAAACCATAACTTTGTCCCAACGACAGTCGTATATATTTTTTGTCTAAGGATGCCTGGCTGCCAAGATGACATCAACCACCTCGAGGAAGGTCTAAAGTTTTAAGCTGTCGCAGCTCATTCTCCATGCATGAACATGGAGATTGCAAAGGCCGGGGTGCAGAACCCTGACCAGTTGCTGTGACAGCAGGACCTTAAGCGGGGACAGCTTGATCGGCAGACTGATGCTCATGCACTGGATTTCTGGATACCATATTCTCCGTGCCCAATCCGGGGCCTACAGGGTGACTTGGGCCCTGTCATTCCTAATCTTCATAACTCGGAGGAGAAGGGGGTATCAGCGGGAAGGCATACAGAAGTCAAGAGTCTTACCGTAGGCAAAAAACAAGTCTGTGAGAGAGACCCCTTGGGAACTGTGTGCAGAACTGCTGACATTGCACATTCTAGGTAATGGCGAATAATTTGAATCATGGTTATCCCTTGTTGAGGAAGAGACCTTCTGCCACCTCTGGGTGTAACTCGCACTGGTGATCTTCTAGGCGTGGACGGATGAGTTCATCAGCCCTGGCATTCAAATATCCCAGAAGATTCCTTGACGGTCCAGCCATTTTCAGAGCTGCAGCACTTTCCAGGACAGGATCCTCGACTCCAGCCGACCCAGTTTGTTGCAGTGCTACGTGCGGTGGTATTGTCTGTAAGCACCTGCACCAGCCATCACTTGATAGATTGCAGGAAGGCTTTCAAAGCCAAGTAAAAGGTTGATGTGGAGCCAGGTCTCCACAGGAGACTAGAGGTATCTGATCTCCACCTCTCCCAGGTAGCAACCACAGCCTAGAAGCAATGCATCTGTTACCAGTATTAGTTCTGGTTGGGGTAGAATGAGGGGCCTGCTGCTGACCCAATAGCATTCAAGCAACCATAACAGCAGGCCTATTGCATCAAATCTCTGGGTTTGGGGGGGAGGAGCCTAGCGCGCAACCAAGATGGCCGCGTAGGCACAGGGCTCCCGAGGGCCTCCACAACCTCCCACGTCTATCCTGAATTGATCCTGATTTTATCGACGGGCTTCCACGGGCGAACCTATGTGGAGGTGATACCTGCTGTCCAAATTCAAATCGGACATCGGGAGCCGAAATAGTATCGACTCCAAGTTGGCGGCCTACTCCAGACCTGGTCCCGGACTCGAGTTGGCATGGTGCCCGGGCAGAAAGTGAACAACAATGGCATGCAGGACGTGGGCCGGTGCGCACCCCCTGCTTTCACTTTCGGTTTCGGGTCTCCTCGCTGAACCTGAGGGGCCTTGGATTGTCATTACACATTTACAGAGGGACGATTGGGTACCCTGCCTGCTCTTGGCCACTAGCTGGGACTACCCTTTGGGGTCTCCGAGGCGTTCTAGCTTGGTTCTCCGGTGCTCGCTCATCGTGTTGGTGGCCGACACCCTTGACGCCCATCAGACAATGGCGTCTAGATTGGACGGAGATAAGCAAAAATCCAAGACGACTAGGCGGGGAGCCCATACCCAAGCTAACAGCATGGACCGCTATACCCAGTCGAGAGGTTCTCCTGGTGGCCCGCATAAGTCGCCGGAAAGATCCAAGGATGGCCCGGGATCGTCAACGGAGTTAACACTACAGGACGTTATGGGTGCCATCGAAGAGATGAAAGCGGCGGTCGGCCAGCGATTCGATACATTGGCCCATAAATTGGACACAGTTTTGATCGACGTTAACCTTTCACAAACGAATGAAAAGGTCAAATCCTTGGGTCTGACGACGTCGAGTCTGATAACGGATGTGTCTGACCTGCAAACCGAGGTCCGTAATCTCGGACGTCCACTGCTTTGTCTGCCCGTCGATTGGAGGATTTTGAAAGTAGGGCTCGGCGGAATAATGTGCGCATAATCGGGGTGCCGGAGAAATCGGAGGTTCCTGCTGCTGATCTCTTTGTGGAAGACCTTGTGATCAACCATCTCGCACCCAAAGGCTTGAGTAAATTCTTTGCGGTTGAGCGGGCCCATAGAGTTCCGGGTGGTAAGCCCAAACCGGGCGCTCCCCCACGGCCCATCATCGCCAGAATTTTTCATTTCAGGGACGCTATACTGCAAGCCTCGAGGGTGAGTGGGCCGACGAAGTTCGAGAACACTCATATAAGTTTCTACCCGGACTTCACACAATTGGTCCAAAAGCAGCGACAGGAGTTCATGGGTGTCAAACGGCGACTGAGAGACATGGACCTGAAATATGCGATGCTCTTTCCGGCCAGGTTGCGGGTTGAGTTTGAGGATCGGACGCACTTCTTCGACCGGCGGGAGGAGGTTGGAGATTGGCTTGATACTTTGCCTCAGCAACGACATCGAGAGGGACAGATCGAGGGGAATGGAGCGGGCGCGGCTGGACAGGAGTAGACTTTTGGTTCCCGGTGACTGACTATTGTGATGGCACTTCCATATTTTGGTTTGGTGTTTCTATTCAGCACCTTATCCTTCAATGCCCGGGGGTTGTGGGGTGCTCAGTGAGGCTCTTTCCTCCTCAGGGGTTTTCTTTTTGTAGCAATAGTTAATGTTAGGGCGACAGGCACACTGCAAGTTGGGGGGGCTACATGGGCTCACGCAGGGGTGCAGGGTGGGGGGAGTTGTAACGGGAAGGTTGATGGGGAGGGGGGAAGTTGGGGAATGTTTATTTGTTTCACAAGGCAATGTGCGGATAGCTGCTGATTTGTTCTGGTTGTGTTCTCCGGGATGTGGGCATTATGCACGGGAGCGGGGTGGGGGGTAGGGGATTGAGAATACTCTCGTGGAATGTGAACGGACTGGGGGATAGGATCAAGCGCGGGGTGGTGTTGCAGTTTTTGAAACGGATCTCGCCCGACATTGTTTTCCTGCAGGAGACACATCTGATTGGGAACTCCTTCCATGCCCTGAATAGGCGGGGCTATCGCCTAGCTGTTCACTCTGGTTTCACTTCTGGCTCTAGGGGAGTGGGTATCTTGGTCAGGGCCTCTCTCCCGTTGGAGGTGGACGAGGTGCTCCACGATGATAGAGGGCGATATGCGGCATTGGTGGGGAGATGGGAGGGTAGAACTGTTTCGCTTGTTGCTGTTTATGTGCCGCCTGGATTGCAGGCGGCTACATTCGCGGACTTGGGGCGTTTGGTCCTGGGACTCCCTGGGGGGGTTCTGGTGCTAGGGGTGATTTTAACGCTGTTGTATCCGGTATGGAGGACCGTCACCCCCCCAGGGACCTCCCTAGAGCCCAGGCCTGGTTGGGTGGCTTTCTAGATACTTTAGGACTTATAGATTGCTGGAGACTGATGCACCCGGGACAGGCACAATACACCTTCCACTCGGGGGGCCCACGGGAGTCTCTCGAGACTTGATTATATACTTATGCCAGCGTTCCAGGCTGGAATGATTGGCGAGGTGCGACATTTGGCCCGAGGTATTTCTGACCATTCCCCTCTATTGTTGCAGATGGAGGTTGTTCCTGGGGCGGAGGGAAGAGTTGCGCCAATTAACCCCTGGTATTTACGTAACCCTGCTGTTCGCGCTGAACTGGTTAAGTCCATTGATCACTACTTCAAAGATAATGTGGGGTCAGTGTCGTCTGCTATCTCCCTTTGGGAAGGTTATAAAACGGTGATCCGGGGGCAAGCCTTGTCTCTTATTTCCCATGCTAGGAGGTGCGGGAGGGAAGAAGTGGTCCGCCTGGAAACTGACATAGCTGAGATGGAGGGGGATCTGGAGCGGGGTGTCACGGACGAGAAATTGCACGTTCTCAACCTTAAACAGTCAGATTATAGAGCGCTGGTCACGGATGTTGCTCAAAAGATGAGTAGAGAGCAACAAGGGCGACTGTATGATGTGGGAGATAAGGCCGGGAAGTTGATTGCTTGGTTGGACAGGAAGGAGAGAGCGAGTAGAGTGGTGCCGGTTATGGAGAAAGTGGATGGCGTGTGTGTTACTGACCCGGTGGAAATTGTTGACTGCTTCGCGGATTACTTCCGTGGGGTGTACTCTCCGGTCTCTGGGTGCTCGGAGGAGGACTCTCATCTGTTACTTAGAGATATTGCACCGCCGTCCCTCTCGGAGGCCGATAGCACACTGATGGAGGCGAAGTTGTCGCCGGATGAGATTGCTCTGGCCATTCGCTCGATCGCTTCTGGTAAGGCCATGGGTCCCAATGGTCTCCCCATTGAACTGTATAAGTTGCGTCCAGATAAGATAGCACCATATCTCCGTGACATGTTCCTTGCTGCACGGGCGGCGGGCTCCCTCCCCCTTGACCAACGTCTTGCCACCATAGTTGTGATACATAAAGAGGGGAAGCCGCGAGACTGCTGTGCCTCCTACAGGCCTATCTCGTTGTTGAACGCGGAACCCAAAATTCTGGCTAAGGTATTGGCCAACCGTCTGGCTCGGGTCGTGGGCGACTTGATTCATCAGGACCAGTCCGGTTTTATACCTCATCGTAATACCGCCCTGAACCTGAGGCGGTTGCATGGCGTGCTTGCTAGAGCAGAGTATATAAGTGAGCCGGCCATCTTGGCGTCTTTGGACGCTACCATGGCGTTCGACACTTTGGAGTGGCCGTATATCTGGGCTGCGTTAGCGAAATTCGGGTTTGGCCCTGAATTCATTAAGTGGGTACAATTGCTATACGCTGACCCACTGGCGCAGGTTGTGGTGAATGGTAGGGCGTCGGCTCCCTTCGCGCTGGGGAGAGGTACGCGGCAGGGATGCCCGTTGTCGCCTCTCCTCTTCGCACTTTCTTTAGAGCCTCTCGCTGCCTGGTTGCGTTGGGAGCCGTCGCTGCGGGGCATTAGATGGACGCCGGAATTCGAAGACCGTGTCTCCCTTTATGCTGATGACATCCTTCTGTATCTCACCTCTCCTCGACAGTCGCTAATTGTATTGGTGGACGTATTGAATTCCTTCGGTCGTAATTCTGGCCTGGTTATTAACTGGACCAAGTCATGTGTTTACGTCCTCTCGGGCGGGGCCCCCCTCTTGCCGCGGGGTTGCCCTATTCAGATTGCTACATTGGGGTTCAAATATTTGGGGATCTACATATCACTGGACCCTGCGATCCGCTACGAGCGGAACCTTCTCCCCCCACTCCAGCGATTGAAGGCCGACGTCGCGAGGTGGCGACGGCTTCCGCTGTCGCCGCTCGGACGGGCGGCATTGTTTAAAATGATGTCGCTGCCTCGTTTTTTGTACGCTTTACAAAATACACTGGATGTCGTGCCGGCCCGTTACTTCCGTGAGGTGGAGGGTCTTCAGCGCCAACTGTTTTGGGACGGGCGACCGAGGATCGCTCTCGCCAAGTTGACACTCCCTTGGTACGATGGGGGTGTCGCCCTCCCCGATATTAAAAGATACTATTGGGCGTCTCAATTGGCGGCGGTGAACCACGGGATATACGGTCCTGCTTTGAATCCGGCCTTCGAGATGGATAAGTTATTACTTCCGGGCGGGGATTACAACAGGGCACTGTATTCGGCGACTCCGGATGCACGGTTGACAGGACCGACGCAAGTTGCGGTACGCGTGTGGCATGCGGCGAATGTTGCGATGGGGTGGAGGGATCGCTTGACTCGAGCGACGCCGTTGTATGCCTCCCAGCGTTTGGGTTGTCTGTGGAAAACGAAAGGCTTTGAGAAATGGGACATGATTGGTAAAAGTAAGGTGGGTGACCTCTGGGCGAAAGGGTCCTTTAAAACGTTTGACATGCTCAAAACTGAATACAAATTAAATGATAGGGAGTACTTTCGATATGCGCAGGTCCACCATGCGCTGTGTTCGGTTTTTCCGGATGTCGCTGCTATCCCAGAATATTCCCCGTTGGAAGATAGGGTGTTAGACGGCTATGTGCCCGACAGCACTATTTCCCTGATTTACAAAAAACTCATTAATGATCGTACGGACTTGCTGACCCATCTGCGGGAGGCGTGGACGGCCGACGGATTGGAACTGGACGATGAGGATTGGGTATCGGCGGTGGCCTCCCCGAAAGAGGTGGCGATCCCGGCCCGCCTTAGATTTGTGCAGCTGAAGATACTCCATAGAGTGTATGTCACTGGGCCGGGTTTGATACGTATGGGTTATTCGAGGGATGGACTGTGTAAGCGTGGCTGTGGCTTGTTGAGTACTTTTCTTCATATCCTATTGGAATGTTCGGAGGTTGTACGATTTTGGAACGGGGTGCATACTGTAATGGAGGAAGTCACGCATGTTGCTTTGTTACCAGAGGCCAGGAGGTGTTTGCTGAATGTCTGGGAACCAAATGACTATAACGCGGCGCAGACACAGTGGGTGACTCTGGGGTACATGGTGGCTAAGCGCAATATCGCACAGTTGTGGGGTTCCCCGAGGCCGCCTACGATTTCGGTATGGAAGGAGAATATGGATTGGTGTATGTTCAGGGAGAAGACGGTGTATGTGGCGAGAGGCAAGCCTGGGAGGTGGACTAAGGTGTGGGGTCCATGGAATTCCTATCGTGGGAATATCTGTGCTCTGCCTCTGCCGCGAGAGGTCGACGCCGCTTTGTCCCCCTAGCCGCACATTCTACGTAATTGTGCATGCTTTGTCCCCTTTCCCGCAGCCCCCCACTACCACCTCCTGTCAAGAGTTATTCTAGATAATATGTATCTTCCCCCGTCCTGGGGAACGCACAATGCTATTTTGGACTCTCATTGCCTTGTTTGTGTGTTATTGTGGATCTGTCTTTTCTTTTTTCTTTTTTAGAAAATATGAAACCGTTCCTTTCGATTGCCCTTGGACTATGGCCGCGGTCTTTTATATGTGCTTTTGAACTTTCGGGAGCTCTTGCTTCTGACTTATTTGAATGTATGGAGTTGCCTTGCTGGCTCCCGAGCCTTCTAGCGGCCGGCCCGTGTGGTTGTAGGCCCTTGTTTGTATCTCTTTAATTTGTAATAAAGGTTTCTTCACCAAAAAAAAAAAATCTCTGGGTTTGGCTAAGGAGCTCTACACAACAAGGGACGGGTTCAACCCTATTGCAAGTAGACAGAATGGAGATTTCTGGGTTAGCCAGATCGCCCACTTCACAGGAAGCGTTCATCAGAGGGAGGGAACCTGGTAGCCCATCAGCTATTAAACCCGACCTACCCTGAGGGAAATTTCAGGGCATATAAAGGGCACCCCTTGTAACCAGACCTCAGATTTCGACACAATGGAGAAGAAGACCAAAGAAGAACTGCCCTGCTGCACCAAGGCAGCTGTCAGGAGTGTCAGTAGCACAAGATAGGTATAACGCCACTAACCTTTTCCTGGTGACCAGCAGGAACGATGGTAGCTGAGTAGTCCCCCACTTCCTCCAAACGCACCCCTCCCACCGAGGGAAGGCACCCTACTGTGCAAGGTCGCGCCTGGGGGAAATGGGGAAAGGGATAAAATAACAAAAGTATGTTGCAGGTGTTGTCGGGTCTCCCTGGTCTGGTCTAGGAGACTATGGGGCACCTTTCTGTTCTTAACACTGGAGTAGGGAAGAAAAACACAATAGGTAAGAGGAGGCTACCCTAACTACGCCGTTGGCCACTTCATATATGTATATATACTCTGTCCTCCCACTCACCAGAATCCTGCAACCAGATTAAAGTACGAGTCTTGAGGGATTAGAAAGAAACCTCCAGATATGGACCAGTCAAACGCAGTGTATGAAGTAATCAGCAGACAAGAGTGATGCATGAATAGAGCACTCAGATGTCGTACTGGATACAGAGTCACGGTTGAACTAGGGAAAGGTGAAGTCCTTTGGGTTCATATGAATCCTCCATGTGACAAAAAGAGACGGGGTACTTATGCACCACTATGCCCAGATCGCCGCTATCTCTTGCAGGAGAAAACTCTGAGGAAAGAGGTACTGTCCCTTTAAGAACACGGAAAGAATAATAAACGAGAATAGTAACCCTCCGGTGACTAATTAGCGGTTATTTTCACCACTATTCTATAACCGGGAAATCTGTGGAATGTACGAGGGGAACGGCTGAAATATGCCCGCAACAATTTAAGGACGCAGGAAATCTCTAGGCGGACGAAAACGCACTAGCGCGTTCTTCCACTGAGTCTCGTAACAACTTAATCGGTAATGCGGCTACGAAGGAAACCTCTAGGTTTCTTCCGTTACTGGTTGCAGTCAATTACCGCGGTGAAGTAAATAGTTAAGGAAGAGCTCCGGCGCTACCTCCAGAATACCTGCTTCTTCTTTTCTGTATCTCCGCGTTCGGAATATCGCTCGTCTGGTGGGCGCTGCTCCGTTTAGACGACAGGAGAGACGCTGCAAGTGGTTCTCGCTGAAATCCGGCGGGGAGCACCATCCGCCATTATCCACTCTGGAACTGGATTGTCAAGCACCTTCCTCATGAGGAGGAGGTGCTTAAGTATGGGGGCTGCCCTAGCCTCTCTTTGATGTGCCCCACTGCACGCTGGGAAATGCAGTACCCAGGGTCTTTTTTCCACCAACCCCCGGGTATGCGAACATGACTGCGGCATAAAAGAGCCTGTCGGGCGGTCGCCCCATGGGTGAGCGCTACAGCTGCATTGACTTGGACTGTACCTGCTCAACATGGTAGCTAAAGAAGGGACTGTGCATGCTGTGTCCTGTTCGTTGATTAGTCATTTCCAGAGCCCAGTGAAAGCAAAAGACACCAAGGGTCATATGGCTGGCCTCCAGATTGCAGCACAGGGCCACAACAGCTGAAAAAGTCTGCTGGGGCAAGTTGGTAGTCTACATCTTCTGACCACCGATCCTCAACGACGTGCAGCACCAGTGACTAGGAACCAACATTCAAAGTTGCCCGAGTCTGCTGGACTCAGGAAAGTCGTCGGAGTGCAGCTTCGTCACCCAGACGGCACGTTACCGTCCAAGGAAGGATTCCCATGTAACCGTGATACCGGGCAACTGGCTGCCCAGTCGTGACTGAACCTCTGACAGGACCAAGAGGACTTTGTGGGGCATCAACCCCTACTGCCAGGATCACCTCACTAAGCACAAGGAGTAGTCGCAGGAAAACCCTGTAAACTGCACAGCATTTCACGACATCCTTAAACATCTTCAGCATTCTGCATCCCTTGCATCAGGACTCCTTCCATTAAAGTCTATGGCAAAGAAAAAAAGTGTAAGGAACTCACTGAAGACTACTTCTTCCTCCTAGGTAACTGTTTCTGATGACCTTGCTGGTCCCCCTGACTGGTTCCCTGCCAGGGCTGGATGCCTACAGTAAATGAAAGTGACTGCATTGATACTTACCCAAGTATTTCTTGAAAACGTTTCCAAGTTTCAAATTCGTTGACTTGGCAAAGGCTTGTTCGCGGTTAAGTGAAAAAGTGCATATTTACTATACCTCTTAATTTTTGTATATACGGAACACTCCAGCGGATCTTTTTCATTGTAATGTCTAAAAATGCATTAAAAATACAGTCCATTTTTATAAATGGGTGTCAGACTTCTTGACTATCTAGAGTTTTTCTACTTCAATTGTTTTGGTGCTGTTTAAATGCCTCACACGTGTTCCTTTGTCTAAGCCTGACTGCTTAAGTGCCACAGCTCCCCAGTGTCGAGTTAAGGGTTTACCAAACAAAGCCAAATGGTCCTAAAGTGGTTGGTAAGTGCATTACACTGTGAGGTCACAGAACCACACCATATAATACCCCCCATTTCCTGCCTGGTGGCAACGGTGGAATCCAGAACTTGTGTTTAGCAGTACCATACAGTTGTTGTAGTTTAGGACCATTGAGAATCTTCCAAAGTGGACACCTAGAAAATAAGTTTTTTGTGGCTCCCAAGCATCTGTTGAGTTATTGTAGTCACCAAATGCCTGTTTCCAAAGCAATGTTAGAAAGTTTCATGGGTTTGGGAAAAGTTTAAAAAAAGTTGTGACAATGTTTTCTTAAGTTTCAACAGTTTGAGAAAGCTTAAAAACCTTTTGAAAAAGTTAAAGGAGTCAACTCTAACAAGGAAGCATGGAGTTTGACATGAAAGCCCCCGATAAAAAAAAGGAGGACAAAAAGGGGGGCAAAGATAAAAAGAATCATAGTCACAAAGAGTCCCAAAAAGATAGGGGGTTGCCCAGAGTAACATCCAATTCCAAGGGGAGAAGGTATATGGGAAAGACGTATGATGGCCCCCTCAAAGTCTGGGGTGTATTTTGACTGTAATTAGCCAGGACACAAGAGGAGAGACTTAGTGTGCAATAAAAAGGCACCCACTTTTGGCCATCCAAGGGAATGGCTGGTGTAGGGATGAGGTGGGAAGTTGCACCTAGCTATCCCAAAGGATATAAAGAGGTCACTTTAATCTCCCTATGTGGAGAGAACATTGAGCCTTTGGTCCACTGCCTCCTAGTGTGGAAAAGTATAGTCAGTGTCCAAAAAGGAATAGGGTGGAGGTGAAGGCTCTGAAGTATACAGGTGCCAGTGGGACCATGGTGGTGGCCAAACTAGCTTATCCAGACCAAATCCTACCAGATGAGGTGCACGAGATTGACAATGCTGACAATGTCATAAAGTCCCATTCAATGGCTGTGGTGGACTTGGGGAGGGGCACTTGGCTCAAAGAAGGTAGCTGTGTCTCTGCCATCCGAGTAGAGTGTCTGCTGGGCAATAACCTGGAAACGCCTGCTTGGGCAGAACTGGAAAGAAGGACCCATGCAGCAATGCTGGGTTTACCTGACTGGATGAGTATTACAACAAGAGCACAGAAGGCCCTGTGGGAGAGTCAAGAGATCCTGGAGCCTGAAACTATGGACTAGGTCCCTAAAGCCAAAAGTAGAGGGGGAGGCTGGCAACTCACAGTACTAGAAGGAGCCTAACCCTCAAGGGGAATACCTGGTATCTGAAGGAGAAACTGCTCCCCTATGTGAGGGGCCATATTTAGCAAATCTCCAGGGAGCAGGGGTCCCTCAAGGGAGGACTTGATTAAAGGACATAGGACATGCCCTTTTCTTGAAAACTTGTGAGAGTTGGCTGTCAGACAGAAACAAGGGGATACCAGTGGCATCCATAACATATACTGAGAGGAGGGCCTCCTGTACAGTAAGGCACGGGACTCCAAAAGAGGGGCAGCAAAAAAATTGGGGCCCCCCCTACCCCACGATATTCCCTTACCTAGGCACCTGGGGCAGACCAAGACCTAGGAAAGCCTGGTCAATCATTTCTACTGGCACCAGATGTTTAAGAATGTCAAGGAGTTCTGTTGCTCCTGGGTCACCTGCCAAGCCAGAAGCAAGATAGGGGGAAAGCCAAAGGCTCCCAACACCACTTCCAGCAGTTGGAACTCCTTTTGGGGGACGGGGATTTACATTTTTGGTCCCCTAGACACCCCACAACCCCAACAGCCTCAGGGATCAGATTTATCATGGTGGTAGTGGACCATGTCACCATGTATCTGGAAGCTATCCGACTTAGGACAGTCACTGCTCCTGGAGTAGCTAGAGCCCTCCTTGGAATCTTCACCGGGGCTGGGATCCCGAGAAGGTGATCTCAGATGAAGGCATGAATGACCTCAAGCCATGGGGTTCTTTATGCTTATGTTTGCCCTTGATCACAGGTGCTTACGGTGTAGGGTTAGTCTTGGAGATTTGGACTTTGTGTCAAAAAGGTTCAGCTGGGCCCAACTGTGCCTGTGTTCCGTTACTTGGCACTTCTTTGCCGCACTGTTCTCAGACCTCTTCTTCATTGACAACTCCTTCTCCAGTTCAACAACCTACTCGGTGGCAGAGCCCTCTCCTTACGCCACCTCCATTTCTTGGTTCTCCATGTAGCTCGACAGCCCAAAGTCTCTCATCATTCTTTTCCGCTGTAACTGGGTCATGGTGTAGTGAGCCCACCTCTGCTTCTCCCTTGTCTTCAGGGTTTTGGGTACGAAATCCACATGTGTAACAGCCACCGAGCTATGGTCCTTCTGCAGTCAAAAGCTGCACACCTGGGGACTGTCCTGGGGGAACTTGTCGTGGAAATTGAGGCAGAATCTAAAGGGGGTATGCTCCATCCCTGATGTTCATTCTCCGATCCACGTGGTTGAGGTAGTTCCAATGGAAAGCTTTAGAAAAGCTTCAGTTTTCTTCAGTGCTAACCTAATTCCCTCAACTTCAGTCTTCTAACATTTATGTTTCCTTCATGTTTTTCAGTTTGTCAGTGATCCCCTCATAAAATGCAATCTTCCCTGTTACTACTTTCAAGCACCTGGCTGTGTTTCCATACCCATTCACAGAAAAAAAGAGAATCTTAAGATAGCATCCATGCAGAGAGGCTTTCCGGGCACACATCTGAAGTCGCAAGGGGATAGACAACATGCCAAATGGTTGGAGCGATGAGTCAGGATCCTACTAGGTGGATCAATGATGCAGAGCATCTGAATCCAGAAAAAAATATTGCACTCAAAACTTTAAGTAGGTTATGTTAAGCTCTGTCCACATATTGATTAACTATATTTCTAAAGCAATCACCTCAGCAGAGGGGCCGTGGGGAATTTTAGATCAAACCAATTTGAGAAAGTAATAATAAAAAAAAGAATAACTAATGTATAGAAAGCAAAAAATTCTTCTGCATGTTCGATAAGGAAAGGATGAAGAAGAGAAAGATGGCTAGGAGCTTAGGATATGGATCCTTGCCATTTGTCGACCCTTGATGTCCTTGGTATTGGAGATGTGTTCTCCGGTTGCGAGGTCCATGTTCGATGCTTGTTTTTTATTCGAAGTCTCGAGTTTTTTCGTGGACTTTAGTGAAAAGTTTGGAGCGTCCCATCTTGCTTCCATACCCAACAAGGAAAAAAGAATCCGAAGATGGCTACCACGCACACCAACCTCCAGGGCGCCGTTTGACGTCACACAAGGGACGTACCTGGCACCAAATGGTGGTCGACGGCGCCAAGAAGAAAAGAAAAACAAACAAAAACAAAAGACTATACTGGACCCAACCACGAGGATGGCGGTATAATGCACAACATGCGACTCCAGAAAAAGATTCACGCTGCAAAACCAGTGGTTCCTTTTGGCGAAGGCTAGTGTCCTCCATGGACAACCAAAATGCACTCCAATGAAGCTCCAGGGTCCAGCAGACTCGAGAGCAACTTTTGGGAATCAGGACTCGGTCTCTCAGTCTACATTTCATTGGTCAGTGGCAAGACATCGATTGTGGCTATTGACTTGCCAAGTAGGGCTTTTGTGGCCCTGATGTTGTAACAGAAGTCAGCCAGCTGACTCTTGGAGTTCACCTCTTCTGTTTGGGGCTCAGGAGAGACTTTTACTCATGCCAGGCACCACAGCTACAGTCCTCTCTTTGCTGGCCCAAGGACTAGCAGGTGTAGTGTTTCTTTGGTCCTCTCTCCATTTCAGACAAGATCTGAGGTCTCGGTGCCAGGGGTGCCCTATTTATGCCCTTTGGATGTGGCGGTTACTAATCAATGGGCTACCCAGGGGCAGTAGCGGCTGGTATCCGATGATCGGGGATATTGGGGGGGGGGAGGGGTTGCACAACAAAAAAAGGGGGTGGGGAGAACTTACCAGCCGCATCGCCAGTCTTCTGTTCCTCTCATGGCTCCACTGAAGGCAGAGGCTCCCAGTCTCCTATGCGGCCAATCCTGAAGCTGCGCTCATGCATGAGAGCAGATTCAGGATGGGCCTGAGCACTGAGGATTTGCACTCCCAAGGATGCTGGAAGCCTGTACTTTTCTGTCTCCAACTCAGCAACGCAGCTGGGTTGGAGAGAGCTTCAGTGTGCATGATGGATTGGCCGGCCTGACCGTCATGCGCACTGAATAGCAGTGCTCACCATTCCTTTGGGTGCCTATCATCCTCCTAGCTCTGCCCCAAAGGCCTGGAAACAAAGTAAAATGATAATAAACCCTGGTTTATTATTGTGTTATTTTGCTTCTTTATAACGCTGCTGGCAGGGGGGATGACACTCCTCCGCCATAGCGGAGGAGTGGCGACTGCCCAGAGGTCTGGTTACCTGAGGGCTAAACGACCGTGGAAAAGAAGGTGAGACAACCGTTTTCCCCTCTATGTCCAATCTGCTAACTTGTCTACCAGGACAAAAGAGTAGCCTCTCTCGTGTGTGTTCACCATTTGCCCTTCAAACACTGCTACCCCGTTGCAGTTTGCCTTTTAGGCTCACACCCTGTCTGGCTTCCTGTCAAGGAGAGGTAACATCTCTTCCAACTACGGGCCTCTATTGTTTCCTTTCCTAGGAGTCATTCACATCCCTCCCCAGGAGGGCAGAAGGCGGTCTTGAGGCCAGTATCTGGGAATGGACGCCGGAAAACCTGGGCAACAAAGTGGAAACTTTCTAAAGCTGTCTTCTACATAAAAGTTACATTAAATTTGACTTAGACATCCAGTCGCGTTTAATTTAACAATTACTTTGATATCTTAGAGTACCAACTTTTGGCAGTCCCATTCAGAAGTTAGCCAATCTAACGCTGTCAGCGTGTAACCCTGTATTTGCCAATGGGGCTACTAGCTTTTCCACAGTAAAAACGATAATTTTTTACTATTAAGGCTTATAAAAATACATGTCCTACTTTTTATTATAAAGTACCTTGCCTTAAAACTGAATAGCTTTGCTGGAAGCGTAACATATATATTAACAAGCATTGGCAAAGCCAAATGGTTTCGGCTAGGCAAGACATATTGGCGTTGTCAATGTTTTCTAAAGATATTGCACAGCAGTGTCGACCAGGTTATGACACGTTTTTGGCTTACTTAAAGCCATGTTGCACAGCAGTACACGCTACAATGCAACATCTTTGAAAAAATATTGACAACATCAAGAGGTCTCACATAGGCAAACCCTACTTACTTTGCCAATGCTACTTTTAATTACAAGAGATTTTGCAAGCACAGCTCATGCGCTGTTTAGGCGAAACTTAATAATTAAGAGATTTTGCAAGTGCTGTGTAGGTGAAACCTAAGGAAGAACCACTGCTTTTAAGAATTGATTTGGTAAGCTTATCGTCAAAGTATCTGTAATTAAATGTGACCAGCAGAGGGCAGAATTGAGCTATTTTCGATAGAATTCACAGAACTTCACCCTAAGAGTATTGGAATATTTTGTTTTAAAAGACTCCTCTCCACACGGAACGCGCTCCACAGTCCGCTAACCATGCATATGAGATTAGTTCACTATATCTACGTACATTGCCATGTCCCCACATCATTGTCTTCTTCTGTTCGTTTTGCAAAAAGCCAAAACAATCTTTTGAAGAAAAAAAGAAAGAAATTGATATGCCTATGCACAAACAGCAAAAATAAACAGCGAGCAACACCTGCCTTTAGTTATGAAGAAATCCTTTTCCTGTAATGCAGATGGTGACAGTCTGTTTTACAGTTCCCATGACTAGACAGCCAGCCGCCTTCCCTCCCAACCAGTACAGCAGGGATAGCTTCCTTTCCACAGCATATTTTGATTTACCACCAAAGTATTTTGGGTGGTGTGAGAAAGGGGTTTTTGTTGCCAGACTACTGATGCTCTTTAACTTGATGTGTTCTGGGGCCCTGCCAATCAGGACCCCAGGGCCTGTGTTATTTCCCCAAAACAAAACCCAATTGACAGCTCTGGCCACAGGTATGTCCCTGGTAAATGGTGGCCCATGTACCCAGGGCACTGTGACCAGAGAAGGCTCCTAAGGGCTGCAGCACCAATTGTGCCACCCTTAGAGGCTCTGCACCCTGGCACACACACACTGCCTTTGCAGGCTGAGTGTCTGGGTGCAGAACAAAACAAAGAGACAACATGGCACACATCCCTTTGTGCCATGCCCACAAACCACTGCCTGGCATACATCAGTCACCCCTCTAGCTGGGTGCCCTATGCCAGTGGTGAGGGTACAGGTGCATGGGCCCTATGCCCCTACAGTGCCCAGATCCATTCCTGGGCCTGTAAGTGCAGTGCTGCCATTAAGAGTATATGGTGCTGGGAGGTTGTCATTACGAACTTAAATAGCACCATAATGGCTGCACTGAAGACTGGGAAGTTTGGTATCAAACTTCTCAGCATATTAAACTCACACTGATGCCAGTGTGGGATTTAATGTAAAATGCACGACAGAGGGCATCTTAGAGATGCCCCCTGAAACTCGACCAACTCATAGTGACCTGACTGAGTGGCTGCGCAGGCTGCCACCACCAGACATATTTCTGGACCCCTGGGTCGAGAGCTTGTTGCTCTCGGGGGCCTGAAACAATGCACATCCTGGGACAAGATGCCAAGTCTCCTCCCCCAGGATGGGCAGGGTTCACGAAGGAGAAGCTTCAAAGGCATGCCGCCTTTGTGAGCTTCTCCAGACCACTTGCTGTACTCAGCAACTGGTCCCCACTGGTTGTATCCCCCACTTTGGGCGGGAGACCCGGCGGGAAAAACAAAGTGAGGAAGAGAGGTATTGTATGCGGTATTTGTAGAGCGCAACTATCACCCAACGGGTATCTTGGTGCTATAGTACGTGAATCATCAATCAGTGGAAAGTACCACAAGTGGGTTTAGCAAGGAAGTCCTCCGAACTATCGAGTTCTAGGGAACAGCCATGTTTTAACCCTTTTCCTGAACTTCAAAAGATCATGAGACTGTCTAATTTCCAAAGGGAGGTTATTCCAGAGTTTGGCGGCGGCCGAGCTAAACGCCCTGCCCCCTGATTTGACTGTGCGAATTTTAGGAGCTCTCACCAGACAGGAAGTGGAGGAGCGAAGACACCTTGATGGAGTATACCATGTAAAGGTCTCCTGAACAGGTTTGGGTCCAAAACCATGAAGAGCCTTGAAGACCAAGCAGAGAGACTTGAACTGAACCCTCTGCATTATTGGTAGCCAATGAAGCTCTGCAAGGGCCAAAGAGCCTGATGAGCGGCGTGGTTTCATCAGTGCCAGTTTGGCCGCCAAGGTTTGGACTCTTTGAAGACGTTCAACCAGGAATTTTGGGGCCTCCAAAAGTAGGGCGTTACAATAATCCAACCTGCTGAGGATGATACTTCGAACGACCAGCGCTCTGGCCGTCTTTGGCAACAGCGGGAGGATCTTCCTCAAAGCTTTGATCAGGGAAAAACAATTCCCCACCCACTTGTTTACATGTATTTCCAGGGTTAGATTAGCATCAAGCATAACTCCCAAATTACGTACTGCTTTAGTCGGGACCAGAGTAGAAGCAGTTGAAGAAGGCCAGAAATTGTCAGGATATGGGGGAGGGACTTTCCCCACAGCACAATATAAGACTTCTCTAAGACAGTCTCATCTGAGTTGAATTGAAGTAAGTTGGCTCTTAGCCAATGAGCAGTATCTTGTATGCAGTCGTGAAAACTCGCCAGAGGAGTTGACTGATTTCCCTTTAGGGAGAATAAGAGCTGAGTGTCATCGGCATAGTTCACCAATTTCACACCATGCACCTTTATGATTTCAATCAAGGGTCTCATATAAATGTTAAAGAGAATAGGGCTTATCGCCAATCCCCGAGGAACGCCGTGGTGGATATTGGAAAATTTAGATTGATACGGCAGGAGGGAGACCGCCTGACACCTGCCGGATAAATAGGAGCGGAACCATTCTAAGGCCGTCCCCGACACCCCGACCTCTTCTAACCTGATCAGCAAAATATCATGGTTGACCGTGTCAAAAGCGGCAGACAGGTCAAGCAAAATGAGAATGCCAGATTGTCCCCTGTCTGCCTGCAATCGAAGATCATCTAACACGGTCACCAGAGCAGTCTCAGTTCCATGGCCAGGGCGAAAACCAAACTGAACATCATCTAGCCTGGAGTTGGATTCCAGGAATTGAGACAGAGTTTTGCTGACCAGATGTTCGATGATTTTGATCGGATATGGTAAGAGAGAAATTGGTCTGTAGTTACCAGCGCAGGTTAGGTCGAGTGTCGCTTTTTTCAAGAGTGGAGTGACCACAGCCCGTTTCCAGCATGCTGGTACTAATCCAGAAGTTAGGGAGCTATTGCAAATCTGACGCAGAATGGGAAAGAGCTCAGAACCCAATTCCTTCCACCTTTTGTGTGGGAGAAGATCTAAAGGGGAGCCTGATGACACACCCAAAGCGGTTCTGTTAAAAATCTCCTCTGAGGGTGGTTCGATATGGTTCAGGGAGGTCAATGGGTCTGACTCTGCCCCGTTTACCTTTCCTATATCTCGTGCCCCATTAGTTTCCACAGTGAGGCCTTCTCTCCTGGAAAGATTATTCACCTTCAATCCATCAACGATGTTACTTATTTTTTCCATAAAGAAGGTCGCTAAGCTGTCACACAAAGCTTGAGTTGACAAGATTTTGGATTGTAAACATTCAGGGACAGCCATATCCTTCACTATTTTGAAAATTGTTCTGGAGTGATTTTTAGAATTTAAAATAGTGTTAGCAAAGTATTCTGATTTTGCTAAATCAATTCCCTTCCTGTAGTCCACTATTGCAGCCTTCCATGAAGATTTATCCTCATCCGAGTAAATCTTCCTCCATTTCCTCTCCACCTGTCGGCAGATCAGTTTTAGGGATTTATGGTGATCATTATACTTACAATTTTTTATGGGGGCGATCTGGTCAAGTCTAGTTTTAATCTGGTCACAGAAGTCTATATAATTGTCTTCCACTGACCTCCCATTATTAAAATCCTTACCAAAGGAGAATACAGAGGATGAGATTGTCGTACTTTTTAGAAGTCCCCTCCAATATCTACTCCTGAACAACCATTCTAGGGTCCAGTATCTGGAATTTTACCAAATAATGGTCGGACCAGCCAACCGGAAGGATTTCTACTGCTCCCAAGGCCTGTTCCTTAGAGAAGACCAAGTCCAATATATTCCCCCCCCTTGTGGGTGGCTTCATTAATCCATTGGTATAAGCTCAGGTTCTTACAAGACTGAATTAGGTGACTGTATCCTGAGTCCAAATTTCCGTTCAGCCATAAATTAAAACGGCCCATGATAATCAGATTAAAATGAGTAAGAGCCATGTTACAAATGACATCTACCAGTCCCTGCATATGAGGTGAGCTAACCACTCCTGGGGGTCTGTAACAAATGATGCCTGCCAGTAAGCAACCTGTAAGGTCTTTTAATAAGAAACACATATGTTCAAAACCTTCAACTTCGTCAATATCCAGTTGAGCGAAGTCCAGGGTTTCCTTAAATATAATCCCTACCCCACCTCCTCGTCCTCTGGCTCGGGGTTTATGTAGGATTTTATAACTAGGAGGACAAGCCAAGCCCAGTTCTACCTCCAATCCTAAATGTGTCCAAGTTTCAGTCATGAAAAGGACGTCTAGACAGTGCGAGTCAAGTAGCAGCTGGATCTCCACATGATGTTTAGGTAGGGATCTAACATTAAGCAGCCCTCCCGCCAATACAACTTTCCTGACAAAGTCAGCTTCGGGGCCAGCCATCTCCTCAAGATGGAGTGTGTAGATCCTGTCACTCACAGACTTACCAATCTGTCTTAGTGCTTCACTGGAGTAGCAGATCTTTTTGTTGGAATCACCCCATTCATCAAAACTGGCGGCATGACTGGCGCTGTGCGCGGCCGGTGCGTGCTGCTTATGTAGGTTTTGGCAGAGAAAGACTAGACTGCTGACCCTCGAAAATGGCAGGTCCACTCTAAAAGGCGGGCACCGTGAGGTCAGTCTACAAACTGAGCGATCAGGAAAATTAGGTATTACAGTCAATATCAACTAAAACACAGCGTAATGTTAAAACAATTTAAGAAAATGTTTAAGAATGTGCAAATACGCAAATAGAAGTCACCCCCACCACACACATAGAATCACAGTGTGCCCACCTCTGCCAACTCCACCCCTAAGGTGGGGGAGGCGAGGTGAAGCACAACCTCGAGTCCCCGCCATCTTGAGGATGAGGGGGACCCAGCCAACCAGGGACTGTCTCCTGCCCCCTCCCACTGGAGAGTGGCAGAATAGGGGGTGTACTCACCCCAGGTAAGGGACCCATTGGTCCCTGCCCTTTACCTACCTGTAACACCCCATAATTTAGTATTTAGGGGCACCCTGAACCTTCCTTCCTCAGATCCCTGATTCTAAAACAAGAAGAAGAACAAGAAGAAAGAAGACCTGCAGTGCAGCTTCTAACAAGAGAACGACACCAACTGACATGGCCCCAGCCCTACAGGCCTGTCGACCCTGGAACCTGCTCCTGCTAAATACCGGCGTCTCCTGTGGTCAGCAACCTCAAAAACCCTGGAGGACCTGACTGCCTTGCTCATGTAAAGACTGGGACTCCCACGAGCAGTGGTTCTGCTCAAACAGCAACAACCCCTGGTGCCAGCCAGGAATCGCGAATCCAGCACACTCTGCACCCGCCGAGCCCGGCCTGTGCCTGAGTGAACAAAGACCACGAGGACGTCCCCCCGGTGGCTGTGACCAAGAATCCAGCACCCAAGGACCCTCCTCTACGCTCCTGACGACGCCTGCAGCCTCAATACCAAGGACCCCTCCAACCGCGACCAGCAGAGGGTAAGATTTCCCGACACCAAAAGACACCCCTGCACCCGGCGCCCCGCGGCCCCTTGTGCCCAACTCCTGGGTGCCTACCTAACCTACAGCTTCCCAACTTACCTCTCGAAGTGGTGGTCGCACCTGAAGAATCTCCGTCCCCGAGCTTGCAGCCTTAGTTCGTCTTGCAGTTTTCCCATTGAAATCCATTGAGCGCCCGACGGCTCAAAAGCACCCTGCACCCAGCCGCCCGAGTGCCCCTGGAAGTGCAGCATCTGTTCTATTCTACTTCCCCACTTGCCCTGTGTAAGTGACCAGGAGCATACAAAATAGAGCTATTACAGCACAACCATGAATAGTAAATAGAAGGTCCAACTGAATAACCAATAAAAAACCTGCGTTATTCAGAGTGAAATAGACATGTGTATATGTCCAAAGATGATCTAAGGAAGTCCACAGTTCAGACAGTGTCAGATGAAAGGTCCACGTAATATAGTTGAAAATATTCTTTTATTGGATAGTTGAACCAAACTTCAAAACGAACACAGCCAATACGTGTTTCGTCTGTACTTATTGGTACATTAGACTTTTTCAAGGCTGTAGGTGTAAAAAGAAGACGATGAAATCCAATATACAGATATGTAGCACAGCAAGTATGGCTACAGAAGTAAGTCTAGGTCACGTAAGACACTAGAGTCAGAAAAATCTATACAGATGTCATAGAGACTAAGTCTATAGAGCGATGGGTCAAAGTATATTACCCGAATAGTACGGTGATATCATAAAGAAAAGAACGGAGAAGTACTCCAAATCCACGCGCTTGATAACGCTCTCCAGTAAGTGACCAGGAGCCCAGCTCCCACAGCCGCGTGGCCTGCCGGCTAGCAGCCACCAACCGAAGGCCCCCTACCCGCCATAGGCTAACATTGGTCCTACTCTCTCCGCACCCGGCTGCCCCTGTGCCGCTGAGGGTGTAACAACTGTACCTACCTGACCCTGGGAGACCCCTGAGTCTATGCTCAGAACATTAACTCTGCCAGTCGAGTACTTACCTGAAAGCCGATAACCTACATTTTCTCCATAGGCTAACATTGACTGGTTTTCACTTGGAAATTCTTCTAAGTGTCGAGTTTTGAAACTTTGAAATATTCACTAAAATTCATCCGATCAACGAAAACAAAATTACTCACCTTTTACCAGGAGAGATCCCAGTGCTGGATCTTGGTGCCCAGCACTGACCCTAAAAAGTAATTACAACTGTGATTTTCCGATAACCAAACTTTCATCCATAGGATAACATTGCCTGGTTTTTGCCAGAAATTCGTCTGTCAATTTTGCAACTTACAAATATTCCTTAAAAATCGCCTGTATAACAAAAACGATTTCTTTCAACTGTTTCCAGGAGATGCACCAGGGCTGAATCCAGGATCCAGGATCCAGCCCTGAGTATGAAAAACATACGTAAAGTAATTGATATTGCATTTACTTACAATTCCCAATGAGCTCAATGTTATTCTTGTGTTACTATTGTGTTGCCTATTGCAACAACTGTATCTATTGCATTGAAAAGTCTATTGCTTATTGAAAGTATACAACTAGAGCATCTCATTCTGAGAAAGTATTTTTATACCTAACTGTGGTTCTAAAATAAAACAACAATATATTTTTATATACAAAACAATTGGCCTAGACTTCAGTTCTGGAGTGTGTGAGACCATTTGCTGACTGAGTGTGCACATTAAAGACTTTAAACTGTCCTCTGATACTGCCTTACTGCTCGACCAAGCTACCACTTTAGAGAGTAAGCTTATATCTAACTTTAACCTCTGCCAAACCTCTGGGGACTGTTGGACTCTACACACTGAACCTTACTTTGGTGCAGTATATACAGAGCCACTTTCTTACAGGTGGCAAAATAGGGCAACAAACCACAGAACCATATGTGTTGGACTGTGGTTGAATGTGTACTTACAACGGCGAGCATGAATGGGGGTTGGTTTTTAGCAAAGACGCGGGTCAAGGGGCTTTGGACGCTAGTAACGACGCCAAAGGAACCTATACTCTTATGGAGGGCTAGAACATCGCTAAAAAAAAGTACCTTGAGAAGCATTTGGCCAGTGGAAGGACACCGGCGGCCAACTGAAAACTGTACTTGGTGCAAGCTCCAGGGAACAGCCAAACGTCAGGCAGAGGAAAGGAAAGGGGAAGTGAAACCTGATGGCATGACCCTGATGCTGCTGACCAGTGAGAAGCAAGAAAATGAGAGTGACGGCTAAGCTAACTAATGGTAAGTAATGGGTGGGATGTAAACCCCTTTAAAGATTAATTTTGTTTAAATTACAAGATATTTTGTAAGCTAAGTGCAAGCGCTGTGCAGGCAAAACATAAAAAGGGAGGTTTAGGCTTTGCCACTAGTTTAAATGGCAAAATCGAGTTAGCAGTTTAAAACTGACCTAGCCGCCTGCAGTGGCAGACTGGGAGTCATGTTTTACTTTGTCAAACTCACAGTGGTACAGTAAGTGCTACAGCCATGAGCGACAGCTTACCTTACAGCCCCTGGATACATCAGGTACCAAATACTAGGGACTTATACGTTAACTTCTGCCAACTAGGTATAAGCGATTCAACCGTACACTTTAAGAGTTAGAGAAATGGCACTGAGGAATGGTTAGAAAGCCTCAGCGCACTCCGAGTCAGTTCAGTCAGCACCTTTATTCAGTCAACTGACCATAAAAGCACTCTGAGTCATAAAAACAGCAGCATCAGTCCAATACTTGAGGGGTGATCATGCAAAAAGAGGCACTCCTTACATGTCTTCCCCCCCACCCCCCAGATGAAAGGGGATAAGCATCGAACCTACACCCCTGTAGTTCTCATCATCTCAGTGGAAGAATCTGCAAAGGCATCGTCAGTCCCAGGTCTGTGTTCCACTGTGAAGTCCATACCCTGTAGCGAAGTGGGCCACCTCAACAATCTGGGGTTATCCCCTCTCATCTACATAAGCCACCTGAGAGGTCTGTGGTCAGTTTGAACTCTCAAGTCAGTCCCAAACAAACAGTATGTCAGCTTCTTCAGGGACCAAACCATAGCTAAGGCTTCCCTCTCGATGGCACTCCCACGCTGCTCTCTAGGGAGGAGTAACCTACTGATAAAGGCAACTGGTTTATTGTCCCCCAAATCATTCACCTGGGACAAAACTGCCTCAATTCCATGTTTGGAAGCATCTGCCTGGACAATAAATGCTTTGTTGAAATCAGGTGCCTTTAAGACAGGTGCTGAGCACAAAGCTTCCTTGAGGGTGTCATAGGCCTTTTGATACATGTCAATCCAGATTAAGGGTACCATAACCGTTGGCAAATCTCTTATGGTTCATATTCCAAAAAGTTAGCTCAAGAGGGAAAATAAACCAGGGCGCACTCCACTCAATGTTGCCAACATACAAAGACCTGGTTATATATTACACATATAAATCAAAGTTGATAGGGAGAGTCACACCATTTCTTTCTGGGTGAGACAGGGTTTGATATCTAGTCATATACCCCATATGTATCTTTTTTATATAATCAATAAAACTGGCTGGTAACCCACATAACTGAGCCATGTCCTGTATAGCACTTGCTTGCCTTGATGGTCAGTCCTGCTGTTGCAGTGCCTGAAACACTTCTTGAGGTGGACCAGGAGTTCATCCTAAGATGAACGGAATACAGCAATATCATCTGTTAATCAAACTTTTCAAACCAGAACAAACTCTATTCCACAGCCTCTGGAAGATGGCAGGAGCATTCTTCAAACCAAAGTGCTTCACTTCAAATGGAAAGTGGCCTTCAGGAGCTGAAAAAGTGGACCTATTTTTGGCTCCTTGTGTGAGGGCTATCTGCCAGTAGCCTGAAGTCAAATCAAAAGAGCTTAATTACTTGGCGGCCCCCAGCTTGTCAACAAGCTCATCCACTATAGGTATGAGGTGGACATTAGTCTTGGCGACTGCATTTAGCCCTCTGTAATCCACACAGAACCCCAGCTCAGGTTTCCCTCCTTTGGGATTAGGTTTGGTTATCGGTACCACTGGGTTGAGCCAAGGACTACGAGAGGGTTCTATCACCAGCAACTCTATCATCTTAGCAACCCCAGCCTGGATGCTAGCTGATCTGGAAACCTATAAATCTTACTCTTGACGGGCAAGGTGTCACCTGTGGCCACATCATTAGTACACCAAGTTGTCAGACCTGGGATCAGGGGCAACAGACTAGCAAACTGCCTTAACAAGTGATGACAATCTTTTTGCTGTTGGTCTTTTAGTGTGGAAGAGAGAACTACTCCCTTCACTGATCCTTCCTTGGCATTGGTTGCCAGTAAGTCTGTGAGAGGCTCACTTTACTCTTCTTCCCCACCATCGTGCACCATGAGCATGGCATTGTCTGCTCTGGTGGAGTTTTAGCCTGCAAACATTAATAACCTTGTGGGATTTCTTGGTGTTCCCAAGTCTACCAGATAGGTAACTACCCCTTTCGTCTCCAAAATGAGATAGCGCCCAGTCGACTAGTCCTGGAGAGAGCAAGGAGCCACAGGCTTCAAAACCCACACCAACTGTCCTGGCTGGTAATCTATTATTGAGGAATTTACGTCATACCAGTGCTTTACAAGCTCTTTGCTGGCCTCCAAACGTTTGCCTTTTTCACGTTTTCTGCCACAGTGAAGGGAAAGCCTAGCACCTAATACACAATATCTTCCGTAGGTTCCTTGAGGGGCCTTTCCCATCTGTCTTGCACCAAAGTGAGAGGACTTCTCACAGGGTGTCCAAAGAGTGGTTCAAAAGAGTGGTTCAAAAGAGCTGAAGCCCTCACCTTCTGATGAACCTCCCTGTGGGCAAACTGGAGGAATTGCAGGAGAATCTTCCATTTCCTTCTGGGTTTCTCAGGTAACCCATGATCATGCCTTTCATCGTCTTGTTGAATCTCTCCATGAGACCTTACCTTGGAGATCGTAGGGAGTGGTGAACTTGAAGGCCACACCACACTTATCCGTCATTGCTTTCAGGTAGGATAACATAATGTAGTACCCTTATCTGAAATGACGTCCTTAGGGAACCCAACCCTGGTGAAGATTACAATGAAGGCTCTAGCCACTGCCGGAGCAGTAACTGTCCTAAGGGGTAGAGCCTGTGGATACCCAGTGGCATGGTCCACTACCACCAGGATTAACCTGTTTCCAGATGTTGTTTGTGGGTCTAGGTGGCCATCACAGTCAATCCCCACCCTCTGAAAGGGCGTCCCCCCTGCAGGTAGCGGTATCAGGGGAGCCAATAGCTTTCCCCCTTTCATGCCACTGGCTTGACAGGTGAAACAGGAGCATCAGAACTCCTTCACTTTCTCAGTCAACTGAGGCCAATAAAATGGTTGACCGACCTTTCCCAGGTCTTGGTCTGCCCCAGATGTCCCGCAAAGGAAATGTCATGAGCCAGGTTAAGTAGGAATTTTCAGTAGGGCTGGGGGACAACCACTCTCCGGTTTGTCTCTGGTTTGGGGTTCCCTTCCTCACTATAAGAATTTCTTTCTTCCATTATACCTCATGGGTGCCACTGACAGCCCCCTTGTTCTTGCCTGACAGCCAGCTGTCTTGCACCCTCAAGAACGGGACAAGTCTTTTGTTTCGGGCTCAAGTCCTCTCTGGAGGAACCTCCTGCTCCTTTAAGCTATGCCAACTCTGGCAAATTTCCTAAGGAAGCAGCCTACTCATCAGTTACCAGGCCCTCCACCTCAGGTTTATGCTTCCTCTGGGCCTGAGGACAGGTGGACGTTGGCTCACCTGCCCTCCTGCTCTTTTTCTTGTTACTAGGGACCTGGGCCATTCTTCATTGCTCCAGGGTCCCTTAACTTGCTCTCAAGGCCTTTTGTGCTCCACTGGAGACACAAGCCCACTCTGGAAGACCCAGCATTTCTGCCCGAGTCCTTCTCTCCACCTATGCCCAGGCAGAGATTTCCAGATCATTTCCCAGCAGACATTCCACAGTGATAGCTACCTTCTTTAGGGAGGTAACCCCATTGCACTCAAAGTCCACCACAGTCAAGCGATCGGAAAGTTGACAATCTGGTGCACCTCATCTGGGATTATTTGATCTGGGAAAACCAGCTTCGCCATTCTATGGTTAGCTTGCACCTGTATCCCTCAGAGCCTTCACTTCAACCCCATTCATTCTTGGCCACTGCTACCCTTTTCTATGCTAGGGGGCAAGTGAGTCAGAGGTTCAATTTCCTCCCCACTCGAAGATAACAAGGTAGCCTCTGTGTATGTACCCTTTGGAATTCCCAGGGACAACTTTCACCCCCATCCCAACACTAACAATACCTTTGGGATGGTCACCTAAAAGTGGCTTTTTAATGTACGCAGAATCTCCCCTTTGGTGCCTGGCTGCTTACAGTCATAGCACACCCCAGCCTTTCAAGGGTCATAAGTCTTTTCTATGTACTCCCTCTCCTTGGCATGAGATGCGACTCTGGGCTCCCCCCTTTGCGCATATTTTTGAGACATTTTAAGGGATTATTTATTTTTATCTTTGCCCACTTCTTCCCCCCTAAGAGGAGGGGACTTTCCCCCTTTCTTAGGATCATCTCCATGGGAACACTTGGGCACTCTAGAAAGTACCCACTCAGCAGCCATATTACCTAATTCACTAGGACTAAATAGCTTGGAATCTATCAAGTGCTGATGTAACTTCTCTGAGGAACTGTTAGTGAATATGAATAATTGTTCACTCTGTTACCCTTTATCCAGCCTCCCAGCGACTTCACTGAGGCATCCACTAAGACCACCCATGTCTGTGTTGCCCCTTTGTGTATGTTCCGGACTTCTCTCTATACTCAAGGAGCTCCCTGGCCAGGGATTGCCTTCTGGCGATGATCCCCTTGAATGTGCCCCCTCCTCAGATCTTTTCACTCGCTGGGGCTCAGGTGGACAACAGGCCTTTTGACTCGCCGATCCCCGCGATTCTACTTGTGGCCTCTGAAGAGCAGGCTCACTCGGCGTATGCTAAAGACCATCGGACTCTCCCCGGCCTCACCGCCTCAACGAGCACACAACGAAACATGTCTGCAGGGGGTCCGACAGTATGAATCCTGATCTGTGATCACTGAGTGGTGGATACCATATTTCACCAACATCAGCACACAAGTAAGGCTGCCCAATAATATGGAAAAGTAAGACTAATAATAATTAATTTTCCAGCGCGTACTTGTATGCTGGCTTGACTGATTCCAACAGGACGGGTAAACGTGATTTCTAGAAGCACGGTCACACATGGAAATCCCACTGCTTCAATTTATTCTAATGATCCCCGCACTCTAGGAGGTTCTGGGATGAATTAGACTGTTTTTGTATCTACTAAACGTGTATTTCGGCCAAAGTAAGACTGCCTGACCCCATGCCTGACTCTAATATGGCGGATGAGCGTAATGTCTAGAAAGACGACCTTAATTCACCACATCGCTCTGACTGATACACACAGCAGGCTGCGCGCCCTGAGAAGGTGCGGTGATTTGTGACTGATGCATTGAAGTGTGGGCGAGTGTCTGAGGCCTGCTACCCGAGGATAAATCTTTTTTGCCTGTCACCCTACCTGAAAGATTTACTGCACCGTTGATGCCAAGCCTGGAGATACAGGACTTTGTGGCAGTGTGAGATATCAGAGCTAGTGTCATATTGCTCCTCTGTGCACTATAGTGACAGTATGTTCTAGCCGGAGGCGTGAGGCTGCTGAGTTCAGATTGTATAGAGTGGGACAGGACTGACACCCTTGCTGGGGGCTGTGCAACCAGTGAGTTGATGGCAGGGGCAGAGTTGTTTCGCCCATTAAGAAATGCCCAAATTTTAAATGCCCAACACCCACTACTGCTGATGGGAATGGGGATGATCTGCAGACTTTGGAACTGTCCCTTCCTCCTGTCCTCTCACCACTCTTGAACTGGGGGCGAGCTGGAAGCTGAGACGGACGGCGCTTCCCTGTAACACCGTGACTGATGCTCTCAATGGAACTTCGACGATGCCCCCTGGGCGGAAACCATAACTGTTCTGTACTTACCGCGGTGCCCGAGCAACCTTGGCTGATGCCCGGTGGAGCTGTCCTATGTAGCTATAGAGGAGTTTGGCTCTGGTTCACCCCTCAGCCGTCACCTACCCAGCCGGACTTCAGACATTGTTTTTCTCATCTCCCCGTTGTGTTTCCCCCTGTTTTACCATTCCCCCTCGACCTTTCACTCCCCATAAGACGTGTGCACGCAATAATAACTCACATTATTGTGTAATCTCATGTTTTTCTCCTATGTCTATACTTAGCTATGTAATTATGTAACCTGTAACTCTCTGATCCTCATGTAAAGCTCTCTGATACCTCCGGGTTTAGCCAGTGCTCTAAAAAACTCTTCAAATAAAATAAATAAAACTTTTCAGGGGTGAAACCAAAGAGCGCAATGGGTGCCTTCTTCATGCGTGGATAGGGCTCAGCCACCTCATCCTCAAGTGTTGGAAGACCCTCACTCCCCACTACTGGAACTAGTTCCCACAACAGGGACTGTTATGCGGTCCCTGCAATCTAGTAGGACTGTGTATTAGGTCAACAAAACTGTACAATATAGAGACTTAGTTTACTCTTATCAGTAAATGTTGGTTTGTCTAGCTCACAGTACCACATCTAAACTCCTAAACTTGCCAAGTTCTAGATGTTTGTCTGTAACCTCGAACATGACCACTCAGATTCCCAAGGAATTTGAGGAAACAAATCTGACCCTTTTGTTAGTCACCTTTGCATGCCCAAAGTGTTACAAAGAAAATAAATAGTGCATTTTCAATTGTTTATTGAAAAGGTCTAATCCTTGTAAATAAAATGTGAACTGCGATTATTAGACAGATGAAAGACATCATTGTAATTAGCATTATTAGAATGATGAAAAACACAAACAATTCAACCATGTAAGTTCTTCCTAATTTTACTCCTATCTATAAATAGTACTTCTCTCTAACAAGAGCATAATGGAAGTATCCTTCTGACAGACCTTGTTGGAATGATAACCACATACATTGGTGCAATGTCTCAGGAAGTCGGCCGCAGTGCATTAACAAATGCATACCGTCTGAATGTGCAAGTCTATACACATCTCTGCTTGAGAAGTTATCTTCCCTCTTAGGATGAATGTCGGGGCTTGCGGGGATGAATCTCATTCACAGCTCTCTGCAGCATTCGTGATGACGCCGGTGAGAAGTGCCTCTCAACAGCTTTAACACAGGCACGGTTTAAATAATAAAACACCAGTCTTATCATATTCTGCTAGAAACGCAGAATAACAATGTTACTTAATCTGAAGGGATAAAAGTCTGCTACAAACACATATTAACAAGGATATTGTGTTGTGATATGTGTGTTTCTAGAAGTAATGAGACACACTATAGACAACAGCATCTACTGAAAATAAAAGCGTGAATGGCACATTCTCGTGTTAGTGAAAAATATGTGCAAACCATCATTTCAAAAACAAGCTAAAAGGAAAACTAAAAATGCTGAGCACCCACCTTCCTCATCCTAAAAGACCTCTCATAGGATGCCAGCAACTTGTCAATTCCATCCCCCCTCAACATATTGTGGAGACTACACACACTGTACTATGTTGTGGTAGAGGTGAGATCCCGGCTAGAAAAGCGTCTGTGGTGATGGTGACTTGCGGAATGGGGTGTAAGAAAGACCTGCCCTGCAACAAGCTGTTGCTGTTCCACCACCGCAGAAAGTGATGGATGCTGGCCATTACCAATACTAGATCTCCCATCTGACCCTATACTTTTGACTGTTTTGCTGATAGGTACTATTGCAATGGGCATATGTGTAGCCGGGCTTGGGGTACAATAGCAATCAATGAGGCCATCATGCCCAAGGGATGCATAACAGTTCTTACTGTGAGGTGACTTTGTTGCTGAAAAAGAGGTACAAGCTAGCCAAAGGCATCGAATCTTTGAGGACTTGGGGAGTCTTTGTCTCCATCCTCAGATTGTTTTTCGCCATGATGGGATATGATGGAGTTAGTAGAAAAGAAAGAGATGTACATGTGTGTATATCTAAGTAAGATAGTACTAGAACATATACAGGTCCCGGGGAGGTGGGTGGGCATGTGAGGATCTACAGCTCTACATTCCAAGAACAGATGCATACTGGTAAGTAGCATTTTCCGTTCGAGGCATATGAACTGCAGATCTCACACTTAGCATAGACTGTACAGCAGTATCTCCCCTAGCGGTGTTCACCTGTATCTGTTGCAGTAGTTTGAAAAAGTGTTTTAAGAACAGCTTGGCCTACAGAAGCTTGTTGCGTTTAGTGAAGGTGTGTGTTGTAGACCATGTCGCTGCCTTACAAATGTATTTTAGGGGAATGCTCCCTAAGAATGCCATGGACGCCCCTAGTTTGCGTGTTGAGTGCGCTCTAGGGGGAATTGTTAATGTGCGCTTGGCTTTTTGGTAGCATATTTGGATACATTTAACGATCCATCTTGCAATCCCAGCTTTTGAGATGGGATTACCCTTATACGGTTGAGAGAAAGCTACAAATAATTGTTTTGTTTTGCGAAAGGATTTAGTCCTGTCTATGTAAAAGAGTAGAACTCTTTTGACGTCTAGGGTGTGAAGAGCTCTCTCTGCTACGGAGTCCGGGTTTTGAAAAAACACCGGTAGCTCCACAGATTGGTTAAGATGAAATGATTTTAGGCAGGAATTTTGGGTTTGTTCTGAGAACCACTTTGTTACGATGTATTTGTAAAAATGGCTCCTGTATGGTTAAAGCCTGGATCTCACTTACCCTCCTGAGAGAGGTGATTGCAATAAGAAAGGGTACTTTCCATTTGAGGAACTGAAGTTCACATTTATGTAGAGGTTCAAATGAGGTCCCATGAGCCTAGTAAGCACAATGTTGAGATTCCACACTGGAGAGGGTGGTAATCTGGGAGGTATGATTTGTTTAAGGCCTTCCATAAAGGCTTTAATTTCTGGGACCCTAAAAAGTGACAACTATTGTCTGTTTTGTAAGTAAGCGGCAAGTGCTGCTAGATGTAGACGTATGGATGAGTATGCCAAATTACATCTTTGCAAATGTAGTAAGTAGAAAATGATGTTCTGGATGGACGCATCCAGTGGATCGATATGATTGTTAGTGCAGTAAATGGCGAATCTTTTCCACTTTGCTGCATAGCAAGCTCTGGTGGTAAATGTAAATTTGATACTTGTATAGCGCACTACTCACCCGCAAGGGTCTCAAGGCGCTTGTACGAATACCGCTGTGGAACCCATCCTGGCTTTCCCTGTGAGGCGTCCACTCCTGGGCACCCCCAAGGTGGAGGCCAGGCATCCTTAGCGTTGTGGGGGCCGTTGTGGAGATTAAGCAAGCTATTGCCCAGAGTTGCAGAGTATGACTCCATGATTGGAATAGGCACCGAGGCGAGAATTATCAGGTCCGTGGAATTTTTGAACCCAAGACCCGCCGAGGCGGGGAATTGAACCCTGGTCCCGGGCTAGACCTCTGCATCAGGGTCTGCCACTCTAATCATTGAGCCACACTTCTCCACATGGGTGGTAGGGCACCTGGCTTCTTTAATGATGTTCATACAGTCCGGTGGAAGGTTAAGGTAACCAAACTCTAGGACTTCAGGAGCCAGATCGCGAGATTCAGTTGAGATGGATCGGGGCGCCTTATCTCTCCATGGTTCTGCGTTAGTAGTGATGGGGAGAGGTGTAGTTTTTGGTGTGGGACTAGGGAGAATTCCAGTAGCGTTATGAACCACGGTTGGCGCACCCATGTGGGAGCTACTAGGATAATTTTTAGAGACTGTTGTCGGAGCGTGGTTACCAGTAGTGGAATCAGTGGTAGTGGCGGAAAAGCGTACGCAAATCTGCCTGACCAGTTCATCCATATCGCACTGCCCTTGGACAGCGGGTGTGGAAACCTGGCGGCGAAGGTTGGGCATTTTGCGTTTTCGTGTGTGGCAAATAGATCTATGTCTGGTTGGCCCCACATCTGGAAAAAAGGTAGAAGAACTTGTGGATGTAGTTCCCATTCGTGAATCTGTTGTGTCTGTCGACTTAACAGATCCGCAATCTGATTGTGAACTCCTGGAAGGTGTTCTGCGAGGAGGTATATGTTTTGTGGGTTGGCCCACCTCCAAATGTTCTGTGCAATCTGGGACAGTTGTGGAGAATGTGTTCCTCCCTGTTTTTGTATGTAATACATGGCCGTCATGTTGTCCGTTCGGATCAGGACGGCTTTGTTTTGTACATGGAGTTGGAATGATTTCAGAGCTAGGAATATCGCTAGTAGTTCCAGATTATTGATGTGAAGCACTTTTTGTTGAGTGGTCCATTTGCCCTGCGTTGCGTGAGCTAAGAGATGGGCTCCCCACCCTGTGAGTGATGCGTCTGTTAGTACTATCGGTGGAACAGGCTCGAGGAACGGCCGCCCTTTGGACAAGTTTTTTGAGTTTCACCACTGTAGAGAGTGATGTGTGCGGCTGTCCACCAACACCAGATCTGTAAGTTGTCCCTGAGCCTGATTCCATTGATGTGCTAGACATTCCTGTAAGGGACGCATTTGAAGTCTTGCGTGAGGTACGATGAAAATGCAAGATGCCATCATGCCTATGAGTTGCATTAACACTCTGGCTGGGAGAGAGTGTTGGATTTGAAATGTGGTGATGAGAGTTTGTATACTGGCTATCCTGGCTGGGCTGGGATACGCTAGAGCTGGGGAAGTATTTATTGTGGCCCATAGATATTGATGTACATGAGAGGGCTGAAGGTGCGACTTGGTATAGTTGATTGTGAATCCCAAGTTGTGTACTGTTTGGACGGTTTGATGAGTGTGTTGGATACACTGGTTGAATGATCTGGCTTTTATTAGCCAGTCATCCAGATACGGGAAGACATGGATCTGTTGTCTTCGTAGGTGTGCTGCTACTACTGCAAGGCACTTGGTAAACACTCTTGGAGCAGTGGTGACTCCGAATGGAAGGACTTTGAACTGATAGTGTTGTTCGTCCAGTACGAACCTTAGATACTTCCTGTGAGCAGGGTGTATGGGAATGTGGAAATAGGCTTCCTTGAGATCTTGTGTGGCAAGGAAGTCTCCTTGTTGTAGTAGTGGAAGCACCTGATGGAGAGTGATCCTGTGAAAATGATCCGAGTGTATATACTGATTGAGGGGTCTGAGGTCGAGAATTAGCCGTAGGGTCCCGTCCTTTTTGGGGATTAGGAAATACAGGGAGTAAACCCCTGTTCCCTGGTGTAGTAAGGGGACTGGCTCTATGGCGTGCTTTTGAAGCAGTGAGAGAACCTCTTGTTTCAAAAGTGTAAGATGGTCTGCGGACATTGGACGCTGTCTGGGTGGTATGTTTGGGGGGGTAGCTGTAAGTTCCAGGCAGTAACCATATTGGATAATTTGTCTTACCCACCTGTCTGTTGTGATGGAGTTCCAGACAGGTAGGAACTGTGTTAATCTTCCCCCGACCGGAGTGGAATGGTCTGGGGGGAGTGGAGTGAAGTCACTGTTTAGCAGCAGGGGAGGTACGAGTGTTGTTGTTACCTCGGCCTCTCCCTTTATTGTTGTTCCCTCTGTAACCTCTAAAATATCCTCTATTGGGGATGCTTGGGTGGTGTTTTTAAAGGAAGATGAGCTATCTGTGCCCACGTTTTTGGAGGCTCCTCTATAAAAGGAGCGCCGAAAGGAGCCACGCGTTTGCGAAGACTGCAACGCTCCCATGAACTTAGCAGTCTCTGTATCTTTTTTCATTTTTTCAAGAGCAGTGTCCACAGCGGGGCCAAAAAGTTGGTTTTGATTGAACGGCTGATTTAGAATGGTTGTTTGGACCTCCTGTTTGAAGCCTGAAATGCACAGCCAGGCATGTCTTCTGAGCAGTATACTAGTATTAACAGACCTAGCGGCAATGTCTGCTGCATCAAGGGCACATTTAATTGATGCGTTGGGGATTAGTTTGCCATCTTGGATTAGGTCATTTGCTTGAGTTTTATACTGGTCAGGCAAATGCTGTAATAGGGTTTCCAGCTGCTCATAATGGGCCATATCATATCTAGCCAGCAGTGCTTGAGTGTTGGCTATGCGCCAGTGATTGGCCGCCTGCGCAGCTACCCTCTTGCCAGATGCGTCTAATAATTTAGATTCTTAATCAGGGGCCGGTGCGTCCCCTGAAGTTTGTGAATTAGCTCGTTTTCTAGCATTGGACACTACCAATGAATCTAGAGGCAGCTGACCTTTGATGTACGCAGGATCGTCAGGGGCAGGTCGATATTTCTTATCGATCCTAGGATTAAGAATCCTGGCCCGTACAGGATCTTTAAATATGTCAGGAGCATGCTTAATGACCCCTTTAATCATTGGCAATATATGTACAGTTTTTTGGGACTGTTCAAATGTGTCTAGAAGAAAATCCTCCTCTGGTGTGTCGGAGTGCATGTGCACCCCATGAAATACAGCAGCCCTATTGATGAGTTGTCCAAACCCAATATTATCATCTGGAGGAGATGGTTTTGTTGGGTATGGCTGGGGGCTTGGGAGGTCTGGGGGATCTATGGGATCATTGTAATCCCAAACGTCTTGTGGTGGGTCATCTGGATCTGTGAACGGGTCATTAGGGTCACCACCCACCCCTAGGTCATCATCATCATCGTCTGGAGGTGGTGTATGTGGTGGAGAAGTTACAGGCTGAGGCGGTGTAACAGGTTTGGGGAGAGGAGGGGTGTTAGAAGGAAGGACAGGAGAAGAAGGAGGCATAGGTGATGTGGCACAGTCCTTCTTCTTCACAGGCACTGGAGGGGTTTGTGCTGTGTCCAACTTCCTCTTCTTGCATGGCACAGCTGTGACATGTCCTGTTTTAGGGTTGATATAGATCTTTTCTGCTTAGGATCAACAAGATCCAGATGAAAAAGTTCCTCCTCCTCGATAACCGCTTTCTGCGCCGATTTATTCGGTTCCGAGCGGGGCTGTTGCTGAGTCTTACGCTGTTTGGCCTTAGGAGGCGTGGTAGAATCCTTAGGCTTGGTTTTCGGTTCCAAAGGCTTTGTTTTAGGAGCCGTGGCGTGATCCTTAGATTTAGAGGTGTTCGACGCCGGCTTATCCATGGGCTTCGATGTGTTCGAGGCCGGTTTGTCTTTGGAAGTGGAAGGAATCAGAGCCGATTTCGGAGCCGAGTGTTCTTTTGGCTTCGGTGCCGGTGGGACTAGTACATGCGGTTTGCTCGGTCCCGAGCTACCAGAAGGCTTGCCTTTTTTCTTCGGAGCCGGGCCCAAAGGCGGGGCTTCTGAAGTGTGTTTTGGGTCGCGACTGGGGCCAACAGGCGAAGTCTTGACCGGTGCCTTCTGCTTTGGTGTGGGGGTTGGGGTAGGTGCAGCAGTAATCACTCGTTGTCCAGGAGTGATGGGGTCATCTGAGTCTTCTGCCTCTGACACGATTTGGAGATCTTTGGAATCTTCTTCTGGGACATCTGGGCCTTCGTCGAAGATGTCCACCGGTTCCGGAGCTGATCTCTGCGCCATGACGTGTCGTCGAGCTCGACGATCTCGAATGGTCTTCTTTGATCGAAAGGAGGCATAGGCTGGGCAGCTGGACTTGTTGTGTTCTGGCGAGAAACACAAGTTGCAGACCATGTGATGGTCACTGTGTGGAAATTTTGCTCCACACTGGTGGCATTTTTTTTAAAGGCGTCCTTTCCATGAGCTATAGGCCTTACGGCGTCGATAGGCCCAGCGGCCCGCGTCAATGACTGGAATCGAACCGATGAAAGGCACATCGAGATTTCGATGTGTCTAGTCAATCGGAAAAGTTTGTAAAAGTTTTGCACGTCAAAAAGTTTGAAACTAAAGTTTCGAACCGGTGCGCAAAAGTTGCATCCGAAACCAATGGCGGAAAAAAACAATCCGAGGATGGAGTCGATGCCCATGCGCACTATCGTCCAAGGGAGGAGTCACCTATCTCGTGACTACAAAGACTTCTTCTAAGACAACAACAAGGTGCAAGCATTCGAGCCCAACACCTGATGGCGATCTAATGCTAAGTGTGAGATCTGCAGCTCATATGCCTTGAACATATTCATTATAGGTTATGATTGACTATACCTATGTCTGTAAACAATGTGATATGCGATCGCTGCCCGAAAATGGAGGTGGAAACCGAGCTGCTCTTTACCTCATCAAGACTGCCTACTAGGCTGGGAGTTGGGGGCCTGTATGTGTGAGTGTCAGAAAGAGGGTCTGAATGCTTACTCTGGTACAGTCTTAATTGTTTAGGTTTGGGTATACACCATCTGCTTGGGAACAAGAAATTCCAGATCCACAAACACCTGGTGCCCAGATTTCGTTAGTGTTGTTAGATGATACAAATGGCAGAAATGCACTCTATACATACTGGTTACATAATGTAACATTTTTATTAGTAACATTATTTTGTGATTTTATGGCCACCAAGAAAGAAGCCTTCCATGAAAGAAGTTTTCTGTCACAATAAAATTGCTTAAACTGTTGATGCACCACTATGGCTATGACAAGGTTGCGGATACCATGGGGTAACTGGAGTGAACCGGTGCGTCAGGTCAGGCAGATCTCTTTTGATGACTTTCTTGGTTATGTAGGACTTCCTGTCAGAGCATGACAAAAAGATATAACATCATCCACTGAGCAAGTGAGTAAATGATCTTTATTAAGAGGGCCCAAAGAGAATTTCACACATTCATTCCTGTACTACTATCTAGTAGGTGACTTCCTGGCAGCTGCTGGAATGTCCAGATTATTTTCAAAGGCTAACTCCTCAGGAATCATGTGCCTAAATTTAGCAACAGTAGTGAGAGATCCAACACTCCCATCAATTGCAGGAGGACTCTCATCTAGGGTACACAGATGTGGTCCCTCTCAATACAGAGCATATCCAAAGAACAAATTTAGCAAGGGCAATGTGGAGCCCCTGATTTTCTCCGGGAGTCTTGGAATCAGAGCAGTGCAGAAAAGGCAAATATAGGAGTGCCTCATTCAATATATCAGGTCATACTGAAAAGAGTGAATTGTTCACATCAGTAGCAGGAGTGTATGGTAGGCCACCTCAATGCATCAAAGATGAAGCTGAGGACTTCATGTTGAATCATTTACTTAAGTGAAAATGCATGCTCCAGTTGGCGGCTCTGGTGTTATGAACAAATACATTAACCACAGCTAGCAGAACCATGCCACCAGTTCGCACTAATTCCCACAGCTCAACTGATAAGTTGGCAGAGTTGCAGCTAGTGGAAACTCTTAATTTACTGCCCTAGATGAGGGGGATAGTCAATATCGGCTGGTGTCTCCTAAGACAGGCAGGGCAGACAGGGGGATGACACAAGTAAAAAACAACAACTTACCTGCCACATTGCCGGATCTCCAGATCGCACTCTTCTAAGCTCCTCTCCACTGCAGGCACAGGCTCCCAGACTCGACTGCGGCCAATCCTAACCCTGCTCTCATGTTGCTGGTGGCAGCATGAAATAAGTGTCAGTTTTGGCCTGAGCACAGTGAATTTGTGATCCCAGTTTGACTGGGAACCTGTGCCTGCTGTCTCCAACCCATCGAAGCAGCTCAGGTTGGAGACAGCTTCAGTGTGCATGTCATTTTGGCTGGCCTGAGACCATGGTTGTTGTGCCCAGGTGGAGGCTACTTGGATCCTATTCAGAAATGTCTGTCTTAATTCCCAGACAAAGTAAGGAATGAGTGGGGGAGGTGGAAAAGCGTAGGCAAATATCCCTCACCAATTCATCCAAAAAACATTGCCCATGGACAATGGATGCTAATACCTGGATGCTAAGTGTTGGCAATTTTCATTTCCTATGGTGGCGAGCAGGCCCATGTTGGGTGTCTTCCACCATTAGAAGTAGTGGTAAAAGAAATCCTGCTTGCAAGTCCATAACTGAGTTGCCCACCCCCGGGAGATATTCCACCAAGAGGTGGACATGATGGCGGATAGCGCAATGCCAAATTTCTTGCGCTAATCGATACAACTGTATCAAGTGTGACACCCCTTGGTTTTTAATGTAATACATTGCTGTCATGCTGCCAGTTTAGAGAAGAACAGTCCTCCAAGTTATGCTGGTAAGGAAGGCTTTTAGGGCGATCTGAATCACTGTGAGCTCTAGCACATTCATATGCAATGACGGTCATGTCTACTATATGCGCGCACCCCAATTTGTGAGTGATGTATTTGTGGAGATAGTCACTTGCGGGATTGGGTCCAAGAATGGTCTACCTTTGAAGAGATTGACCGTGCCCCACCATTGTAATTACCAATGAACCATGGCCGAAACAAACACTAGTTCTTTTAAACTGTCCCCGCTTGTGACCACTGAGATGCTAGACACTCCTGCAAGGGAGCATGAGCAGCCTGGCATGTGGAACAATTGCTATACAAGATGCAATCATGTGGCTGAAAAAAAGAGCCAGCTGGATCTGGAGATTGAGAACCTTCTGTGCATTGGGGTATGCTCTGGCTGAGAATGAATTGAGAATCACTCCCAGATAGGACTGCATCTGGAGAGGTTGTAAGTGGGACTTGGTGGCACTGATTGTGAACCCCTATTTGAGTAACAGATTGATGGTAGTCTGTGTGTCCTGCAGGCATTTCTGTCTGTCTGGACTCTTTAGCACCCTATCGTTCAGATATGGAACAGAAGTGAATGTTGTGTCTTCTCAGATGGGCTGCCACAACTGGTAAACATTTGTGGAGCTGTCGTCACCCCAGTGGCAAAACCTAGAACTAGTAATGGTGTCCATTCACCACAAACCTGAGGCATCAGCAATGTGCTGGATGAATCAGTATATGAAAGTAGGCTTCCTTCAGGTCTAGTGCCATCATAAAGGCGCCTTCCAGAAGTAGTGGGATCACATCCTGCAATGTCACCATGTGAAAGTGTTCTGACAGAATGTAACGATTAAGGGGTCACAGATCTAGTATCGGCCTGAGCATCCCGTGTTTTTTGGGTATCAGAAAGTAGAGGGAATATACCCCTTTGCCATGGTGACTTTTTGGAACAGGCTCTATGCCTCCTCTTAACAAAAGTGCTTTTAACGCCTCATTAAGAAGGTGAAGGTGGTGAGGGCTGGTGGTCTGTGTGCTTGGCAGTATGTTTGGTGGGCTGGATGTTCTAGACAGTATCCGTCTCAAAAGATGGACAGTACCTACTGGTCTGATGATATCGCTGACCACAGCAGTTGGAACTGTTGCAGTCATCCCCGACCAGTGTTGTGAGTCCGGGGGGAATGTGTGGAGTCATTGTTTGGAGGTAGTGGTTCCCTTTCCAGCAGCTCCTCTATCTCTGTCTTTCTAATTACCACCCTTATATCCTCCCCAGTAGTAACTTTTACCTGCCTGCTGATGGTATGTCTGCTGCTGCTTTTGGTATGACTAGGTGTCAGTGGTGGTTGTCTTTGCCACCCCTCTGTCCTGATATCTATGAAAGGACTGATGTTGTGGACTGTTATGCCCCCATGGATTTTGAGGTCTCCGTTTCTTTCTTGATTTTTTCCAACTGGGAGTCAACCTCAGGGCCAAAGAGGTGTTCTCCGTCAAATGGGACATTAAGCAGGTGTTGTTGCACCTCTGGTTTAAACCTGAAAAGCATGTCGACGCAAGAGGATGGAGGAATTAATTCCTCTTGCAGCGGTGTCCGTACTGTCCAGAGCGCATTGAATAGATGGAAATCTGCTTGCACTCAGTAGTTAATTCCTCCCTTCTCCTTTTATATTGCTGTAGGAGATATTGTAGATCCTCCATATCGTCCCATGTCGCCCTGTTATAGTGCGACAACAAGCCCACTGAGTTCGCTATGTGCCAATGATTTGCTTGTCCAACCGCTACACGCTTTCCTGCAGCATCTATATGTTTACTTTCTTTATAAGGAGGAGGATCAACCCCGGTACTCTGGAAAGCTACCTACTTCCTTACAGTCGTAACTACTAAGAAATCAGCTGTTGGGTGTCCCCTGTTGTACAGTGGTTCAGTGGGAGAAGGTTTGTATTTACGTTCAATACAAGGTGTCTTTGAAAATCCCTGTTGAGACCTTCAGCATCGACCCTATCATGGGCAAGTATTGAACCGAGTGTTCTGTCTTGGAGTGTCTCAACTAAACTATCGCTTTCCTCCTCCGTAGTGTGCATCTGGACTTTATGATATTCAGCCGCATGGTGAATAACACTATGATAAGAAGTATCGCCTGGTGGTAATGCTCAGGCTGGCACCTCAATGTCAGGGTCAGGTGGCACTACATCGTATGTGTCCAGAAGGGTCTGGACTATTTAGGTGCTCTTCCTGTAAATCATTAACATGAGAATAGTGACTTGGGGGCCCAGTGTCTACATTGTCTGAGTGTGCGGATGATGGTGACATGGGTTGTGGAGGTGGTGAAGTATCAAAAGGCATAGGTCTAGGAGCCTTATGCTCCATAGTCTTCTTCGGAGGAGGAGGTTGCGGCTGAACAATGTTCATCCCTATTCTCTTGTGGGCCTTGCCAGGTAAGTGTTCTTCCTATTGATTACATTTTTTGACCATCAGTTCTTGGAGGTTTTCAAGAACATTGCCCCCCACTTCCAGATTGGTGTGGTAGGGGTTTTCTTGGGTGCCATGTCCTTATCAGTCTTTTTCCTTCTATGCTACTGTGGAGCATGCAGTGCAGATGCAGTTGCTTTCGGCATTGATTGTTTTAAAGGGGTCGAGGTGTGGCTCAGCTTCAGTGATGTATGCTGTGCCAGTGTCAAACATTTACTCAGCTCTGACTGATTAGCTGGCCCCTTGAGGGGACGTGGCATTGACGGTTTTGATGGCATCATGGGCTGTGCGGGAGTTAAACGGCTTAGTCGGCACTGAGTGCTACTGCGGCTGTGAGGGCTGTGTGTCCACTCTTAGGGCCTTGAGTTCAACTGAGATCAATCAGAATTTCTTCCTGTCTCGGCTCTGAGCTGTGCTCTCGGTGTCGGCGAGAACTCAAAGGCTGTGGCACACCAAGGCTGTGTTGAGAGCACGGTGGCGGCGAGCATTTTATGTGTGTGAGGGTCACTTGTGTACTCACAGCCCTTGGTATGGTCTTCACCATGGGACCTGATCCTGTTGCCGTGAGTTCCTCGAGGAGTTTCACAGCCAGCACTGACAGTTTGTCCAGGTCCTGTTTCTCGTGATAGTCGTTGTCAATGGACTCAACGTGGTGCAGACTGCACAAGATGACACCACCCTATGTTGCAACATTCTCTTCATCAATGATAAGGGCCTGCTGTTCCTCATCTGGTGAAAATTCTGCCTCCACCGACATGTTGTTGTTATGAGCTAGGAGTCGGTCGTATCGAGAATGTATGGTTTTCTTGTGTTTCAACAGGCTGCAGGCAGTGCAGTCCTGTTTCTCGTGCTCCAGGGACAAGCAGAGGTTGCAGACGCTGTGTTGATCTGAGTGTACGTACTTTGTACCGCTCCGAGGGCACTTTCTAAACAGTCTTTCTTTTTTACCCTCCAAAACCCGGAGCCGAGCATTCTCAGGGGTAGGAAGGTATATACACAGTGAAGCCTCTTCGACAGGTCAAACGACATCAAGGCAGAGTTGGATTCTTGTAACGTGGAATATAATTATGCGCATTTTGATACCAGAAACTTAGTTATTGAGTAAGTACTTTTAAATGTTGATTTTTATAGGTAAGTAAAATGTTGTCTTGGTTACTGCATTGAAGCCCCTATAGTCCACACAAAACCGCAGCTCTGGTTTCACACCCTAAGAATGAGACTTTGGGACTAACACAACTGGGCTGGCCCAGGGGCTCTCAGAGGGTTGGTTCAATGACTCCCAATTCCAGCATCTTGCTGACTTCAGCTCTGATATACTTCTTAACTTGACCAGACTGTCTAAATCTGTTGTTTTTCACATGTGTGTTGTCCCGAGTGTCCACATCAAGGGTACACCAGGTTGTCCGACATGGGGTTAGGGAGAAGAGCTCAGCATGCTGTTCCAGACTTGCCTGCAGTCAGCTTGCCCTTGGGCATAGAGGGTGTCTAAGTAGACAACCCCCTCCACTGACCCATCTTTTGGGCTTTAGGAGAGGTGGTCAGGGTGAGGCTCACTCTCTGCTTCCTGATCCTCATCATGTGACCATGAGAATGGTCACAGCAGCACTGCCATCCATGGAAAGGTTTCAGGCAGTTGACATGGATGACCCTGTGAGGGCTCCTGCAAGTCCCTAGGCCTACCAGACAGGTGACCTCACCTTTCCTTTCAAGTATTAGTTAGAGGCCACTCTACTTGTCCTGGAAGGCCCTAGGTGCCACAGGCTCCAACACCCATACCATCTGCCCTGGTTGGAACTTCACCAGTGCAGCCTTTTGGTAATACCAAAGCTTCTGGAGCTCTTGGCTGGCCTCGAGGTTTTTGGATGCTTTTCCCGTGTACTCAGACATCTTTGAACGTAGGCCAAGCGCATAGTTCACAATGTCTTGTTTAGGCTCTTTGAGATGTCTCTCCCAGCCTTGATTAACTAGACACAGTGCCCCCCCTACAGGATACTAACAGAAGTGCAGAGGGACTAAACCCCACTCCCTTCTGAGGTACTTCTCTGTAAGCGAAAAGCAGGCATGGCAAAAAGACAACCCAGCTCCTTCTTATTTTCTCAGGGAGTCCCAAGATCATATCTTTCATGGTTTTGTTGAATCTCCCAACTAAACCATTTGTTTATGGAAGATATGGCGTAGAAAACTTGTAGATGATCCCGCACACAGACCACATGATTTTCAGGTAATCAGACATGAAGTTACTACCTCTGTCTAACAGCACCTCCTCAGGGAACCCCACTCTTGTACAACTACATAAGAGGGCTCTGGCAACTGCAGGAACAGTCACAGTCACAGTCCTAAGACACATAGTTCAGGGATACTGGTGGCATGAACGACCACCACCAGCATGAATCTTGTTCCTGAGAGTAGTGACGGCCTTAAGGCATAGAGCTTCAGGGTATCTGGTGGCATGATCCTTCACCACAAGTATGAATCCTGTTCCCAGATGCTATTGGAGGGTCCGGGGAACCAACAACGCCAACCCCTACCCATTCACAGGGAACCCCAACCACTGGAAGTGGAATTTAGTGGGCCTTTGGGTGGTTACCTGTCTTGCCACTGACTTGACAGGTAACACAGGAGTTACAAAACTTGTTCACCTTCTGGGACATCTTTGGCCAGTAGAAGTGGGTGACTAGCCTACTCCAAGTCTTGATCTGGCCAAGATGCCAAGCGAGAGGGATGTCATGGTCCAATGAAAGTTAAAACTCTCTGTATCGCTGAGGCACTACCACTCTCTTAGTGGCACCAGGCTTGGGGTCTCTGGCCTCAGTATACAGGAGTGCCTCCTCCCAATAGGTCCTGCTGGAGCCACTGGCATCTCTCTGTTCCTATGCAGCAGCTTGCTGTATCAGGCTTTCAAAAGTAGGACAAGTCTTCTGTCCTTGGCACAGCTCTTCCATAGAGGGTCCCCCTGGGTCTAGGAGCTCTGCCTTGTAAGGCCCAGGAGTACCATTTACTAGGGACTGGCAGGGGGTGCTAAATGTATTTCCAATTGTGGGAACAATTGTACATTTTTGGGGAAAGACATCTGGCACTAGGGACTTGGGTAACAGGAACCCAGTGTCTTTCTGTCAAAATTGCATTAAAGACCAAGGCAAAAAGTGGGGGTGATCATGACAAAAAGGGGCAGTTTCCTAAAATGCGCATTCTTGAAGAAGAGTCTCAACATCACGTCAGCAATCAAAACCTTCTTTGAGAAAATCAAGTTGCAAAGTACGAGCCCAACACTAGCTGGTAGGTGCGAGCATAGGTATGTATCTACAACCAACATATGCTACGAATATATTTACTCCAGTTAATATTCACTCCTGATATGGAATAAAAAACGAGAAATTCCTCCATAAATGGACTGAGGTATTCACTAGGTTCCCCCAGGCATTGGTCCATGTTGTGCACGTATATTTGAATAAGAAGGTGCCAACTAGTGAACTGGCCTGCATGCATAGGTTAGTGCTGATGAGGTTTAGCAGCTGGGGGTTCTATGGCACTAACAAAGAGTATAGGTGAGAGGAGACAACTCTGACAGGTGCCCTGAGATGGCATGGATTCACAATTATTGATACGAATCTGTGCTATGGAAGAGCTATACAATCACCTGATCCATTCAATAAATCCAACTAATGTATCTAGTCTGCCCACAATATTGAACAAAAATTCCCATTTCAGTGTTACCAAATGCCTTGGATGCATCGAAAAACACAGCAGAAGCATCCAGACAGCAGTGAACAGGGTGCATAGATTACTCGTGGTTGACCTGCCCGGAATAAAACTGAATCAGTCCTGGCACACCAAGACAGGGAACAGGAGGACCAGACAATATACACTAAGTTTGGCCAGGATTTTAGTATTGCAGTTAAGGAACGAGAGTGAAGGGTACGACTCACAATTAAAAGCAAGCTTCCAGGATTTTAATAAAGTTAGCAGAATGGCTCTGTGAAAGGTCGCGGGAGGACTCACTGTTCCATGCCCTCCTCAAACACAGCAAGGAGATAGGGTGCCAGAATTTCAGTAAACCTACTACAGAACTCACCTTGTAATCCATTCGAGTCAGGGGAACGGCCCCAAAGGAGACCACAGATGACCTCTTTTATTTTGTCAAGTGTAAAGGGCACTGCCAGAAACCGATCCAAGCCTTGGCAGTGTCATCAAGATAGAGATATGCTCAGGGGAGCGAGTAGCCATTGTGATATATAGCTCTGTAAAGTGAAGAGCCAATAATCAGTGAGGTTGAGTAATTGAGTTCTCCTGAGAGGCCTGTGACAGCAGCTATACTATTTAATACACAAGGACACTTGATCATATCTGCAAGTGCTTTTACGGGTATGTTACCTTCACCATACGTGTAGCCACATGCATATTTCACATGTGTTCCCAGTCTACTATTTCAATACATTGAGAAATCCTATCCCAAATGTGGCCTAGGACTAGCACCTTGAGGTGCCAAGTTGAGATGAAAAAGAAATGTGCTGCACTAGTGGTGATGATTTCAAATTGTCAATCTAAGCTGCTGCCTATGCTCTTGCAGAATGGATAAAAGAAATCAAGCATACTGTTGGTCCATCAAACACAGATTGTTCTGAATGGCTGTCCAGACATTTGCCAAAGTTAGAATCAATTTTTTTTTTCTTAGGTCTCAATGCGGTCAGTGGCTCTAGCTATTACCTCATTTAAATCTGTGGTCAAGGATTAACTGTCCTCTAATGTCAGGGGTTCACTCTTCTGCTTGCTGTTCATTAACTCTTATTTCATTTTCTGTCTTTCAGATCCTATGTTATTAACTCGCTCTTGCATCTGATGACTTCTCTCTTTATAATGCAAAACAGCTCATTGAATTATGTGACTTCAAGAGATATCTGTGTGTAAATTACAGCTCAGATTTTAATCCCAACTCAGCTCCTGATCCTTGAGCGGTCTCAGCTTCATATGATTGGTAGATCAATTAAATGAGTACCATTCATAATACATTCACCTAATACTTGCATATCAGGCACCAAATCAGGTTCTGTGTGTTGTATAAATTGTCAGGGTTATCATTTATTTTGCTAATAACAATCATATTATTGCGCCTTACCTTTCCAGCCATAGCTTCTGATTCCTCTGAGCCCTCAGCTGTTTTTTCATACGCCTTCCCCACTCTTGCAACAAAGTCCTTCACCGTCTCACACAACACCCTAACAAAATAAGAAACAATACATTTTTTCTCCAGGCGAGGAACATGAACATCACCCGGCCTCCGGCACCCAGACTGCTGAAATTACTGTCCACCAGTGGCACAGGGTTCCAACTATATTAATGAATCAATTTATAATGCACACACAATTTGGCAGTAAAGAGGGAGAAGGGGCAAACTAATAGATTATTAGAATAACAGGGATTTGAACCCTGCCAGCCTACAGTTTGATAGATATTTACAGGGACCCATCACTGACTGCTTATTACTCAGACTCAAATGACTCCTTAATCTTAATCACTGGTTGGAATGCTACTAAGAGAGATTGCTAGTGGTTAACAGAAGAATTCCTCCAATCACCATTTGTGTGTTTGATGTAACACCTTAAGTGACCAGATGGGGTGTCCCTTGCTCACTGTGGCATAGGATCCAAGCTATACCTCACTGAACAGGTCTAATAAGGATCAAACAGGTTTGGGGTTGTTTGTGTTCCCTTCTGGGATGTTGAGGTTGGCAGTGTCCTCACCAATCGATTCAGAATGGATTAATCCCATAAGGAGCAGGGTCAGTAATGATTTGCATAAATGCACCCTGTCTGGACTGACAAAGTGGCTGAAAATGTTGGAATGCTATCTAGAACGATTGTCAATGGTTTAGACATTTTACAAGTATTCATCCCATCACCTTTTGTGCTTACCACTGGTAAATTGAAAGAACCAGAACCCTGCTCGGGTCAACCATTTTGACAACATCAACTTTAAAAAAAAAAGATTATTAATTACTCAAGACTCTTGCATAAATAATAATAAGTCCTTGGCAAGGGATACATCAATAGCTGGCAATCAAAAAGGCTTACTAGGGTACCCAGTACTGACAATAACACTAAATAAGGAATCTACCAGTGACAAAAACCAAAAAAGCCTCTGTGAAGGACCACCAGACTCAAAGGCTAATCAAAGCATCCACCAGTGGCATCATATGCTCAAATGAGCATCTACAAATGCCACCAAATTGCAACTGATGAACAAGTTACTTACCTTCGATAACAATATATCTGTAAGAAACAATAGTCTAGATTCCCTACCTTAGAATTATCCCGAGGCGTCAGACTGGATCCGGAAAGTTTTTCATCAGCAGTACCTCTGCGCGTCGGAAGGGGGCGTAGGTCGGGTCCGCGTCCGTCGTTGGCGTTGTGTCGCCGGTATGACATCACGGTAGCTACTTAGACGCCACCCTCTCGCGCTGACGGCGTTCTGTACACGACTTTCCGCCCCAGACACACAGAGCCATGCAAGACACTGACCACTGGTGCACAGACCTAGGGCCCTATAATGATATCCTTAACCCTAAAAATCAATTCGCAGAACGGGGAGGATGGGTGGGGCGGTAAGGAATCTATAACTAACTAATGTTTCTTACAGATATATCCTTACCGAAGGTAACTTGTTCATCTGAAAGAAACACGTTAGTTATAGATTGCTTACCTTGGAATAGATACCCTAGCAATACCAACCCCGGTGGTGGGTCTGCAATCCAATATTACACCAGAAAGTCCTGGAGAAGAGAACGGCTAAAGAAGCCGTCTCTTCGGACTTGACTGTCCAGGTAGTAGTGTTTCGTAAAGGTGTGCAACGATGCCCACGTAGCTGCCTGACAGATAACGTTCAGAGGAACTTCTCGCCCTGTGTGCCAGTAGTGGCTGCTGTCGCCCTGATCAAAAGACAGCGCATGTTTTGGGTCCAAACGATGGAGCCTCTCTTCCTCTTTGGAAGGATGCGGAGGCGGAAAGAAGGTGGGCAAAGTGATGGTCTGCCCAATGTGAAAGGCAGTGACAAACTTTGGCAGAAATGATGGACGGGTTCTAAGGACAACTTTGTCCGGATGCACAGAGAGAAAAGGAGGCTTTGAAGAAAGAGCCTGGAGCTCACTCACTCGCCTGGCGGAAGTGATGGCCACCAGGAAGGCAGTTTTGAGAGTTAAAAGCCTCAAAGGACAGGTTGAAGTGGCTCAAAGGGAGCGCACATTAAATAAGTTAAGACTAGATTCAAGTCCCACTGAGGCATAACAAAAGGAATAGGAGAAAAGGGAGGAGTTATGCCTTTCAAGAATTGATTAACCAACGGGGACTTGAAAAGAGAAGGCTGATCTGGAAGCCGAAGGAAGGCAGAAATGGCCGAGAGATAGTCCTTGATAGTGCCCGGAGCAGAGCCCTGCTGGGCCAAAGAAAGGAGGAACAAGAGAACCTCAGAAAGAGGGGCAGAGAGGGGATCCACAGCCTTTGCTGTGCACCATGCCACAAATTTGTTCCACCAACAGGCCTATACCATCTTAGTGGAGGGACGCCTGGCTGCCAAGATTACATCGCAGACTTCCGGAGGCAGGTCAAACGACGTCAACTGCCGCCGCTCAATCTCCACGAAAGGAGGTGGAGGCTGGACAGGTTCGGGTGGAGGACCGTCCCCTGCTGCTGCACCAGAAGATCCTCCCAAAGAGGCAGTCGGATCGGAGGATCAATGGCCATGTTGAGCAGCTCGGGATACCAGACTCTTCATGCCCAATCCGGAGCCACAAGAATGACTTGGGCCCGGTTGCGCCTGATCTTCTTCAGCACTCTGGGCAGAAGTGGTATAGGTGGAAAGGCGTACAATAGGCCGCAACTCCACTCGCGACGAAAAAGCGTCGCCTAGCGAGTGCCGTCTTGGAAATTCCAACGCTCAGAATTGCTGACATTGCACGTTCTCGTCGGTGGCGAATAGATCTAACCAAGGCTCTACCCACTTTCGAAAGAGACCTTGCACCCCTTCCGAGTGAAGACGCCATTCGTGATACATCATGCAGCTGCGGCTGAGTTCATCCGCCCTGGCTTTAAGGGAACCTGCCAGGTGTTGAACCACCCGGGAAATGCCCTGATGTTCCAGCCAGGTCTAGAGGCACAGAGCCTCCTGACAAAGGGTCCACGACCCCGCCCTGTTTGTTGCAGTACTACATGGCGGTGGTGTTGTCCGTGAACACCTGCACTACTCTTCCCCGGACAGAGGGGACGAATGCCTTTAGTGCAAGACGAATCGCCCGGAGCGCCAAAAGGTTGATGTGGAGCCCGGACTCAGCTGGAGACCACAGGCCTCTGATCTCCGCCTCTCCCATGGGGCCGCCCCATCCCAGGAGTGACGCATCTGTCAAGACTGTGAACTCTGGTTGGGGAAGGGAGAGGGATCTGCCGCTGACCCAATCCTGGTTCGTGAGCTACCACTGTAATTGTCGTGCAGTGCCCTCCGAGATCTGGACGCAATCGGACAGATTCCCCTGATGCTGCGCCCACTGGAACTTCAGGTCCCACTGCAGAGCCCGCATATGCCACCTGGCATGATTGACCAGCAGGATGCAGGAGACCATGAGGCCCAGCAGCCTCAGGGTCATTCTGACCAAAACCCGGGACAGAGGCTGAAAGATCAGAATCAAAGCCTGAATGTCCCAGACTCGTTGTTCGGGCGGATAGACCCGAAACTGTGTCGTGTCCAGAACCGCTCCGATGAAGAGGAGCTTCTGAGAGGGAATCAGATGTAACTTTGGCACATTGATGGAGAACCCCAGCGAATGCAGGAGGTCGGCCGTAGTCTGAAGGTGGGAGACGACTGCCTGGGGTGAGCCCGCCTTCAACAGCCAGTCGTCGAGATAGGGAAAGACTGACACCACTGATCTGCGCAGATGAGCTGCGACCACGACATCACTTTTGTGAACACCCGAGGGGCGCTGGTAAGGCCAAAGGGGACCACGGTAAACTGGAAATGTTTGTGGCCTACCGTGAACCGCAGGTAACGCCGGTGGGCTGGCAGGACGGGGATGTGAAAATAAGCGCCCTGCAAGTCCAACGTTACCATCTAGTCTTCCGGGTCGAGGGCAGACAAGACCTGAGCAAGCGTCAACATTTTGAACTTCTCCTCCCGGAGGAAGTGGTTGACGTCCCTGAGATCCAAGATAGGACGCAGGCCCTTGTCCTTCTTGGGTACCAGAAAGTAGTGGGAGTAACAACCACCACCTACTTCTGGGACAGGAACATGCTCGATGGCTCCCTTGGCCAAGAGAGCCATAAGTTTCTGCTGGAGAAGCGCCAGATGATCCTCTGACATGTGGTGGTATTGTGGTGGCATGGCTGGAGGGGTAGTCTCGAAGGGGAGGGAGTAGCCCCTTCGGACTATCTGCAAAACCCACCTGTCCGATGTGATGGTGTGCCAGTGGGGGAGGTGATGGCGGATCCTGCTGCCCACTGGCGTTTGATGGGCCTGAAAAGTCGGACTAGGAGGGTTTGGAGGCTGCTGCAGAGGGGGGGTAGGTGGACTGGCCCGCCTGCTAGCCCCCGGAACCACGACAGTTGTTCCCACGTGCCCGGCCACGCGAAGGTTGGGTAACTTGCTACGGCCTGTGGCTCTGGGCGGGACGTAGCGGGCACCCCTTCCGTAGCCATGAAAGGGGTGAAAAGCAGACTGCACAGGGCGGGTGGAGAGGTGCAAGGATTGGCTGTAGCCCGTGAGTTCTTGAAACGCTCCAGAGCGTTGTCTGCTTTGTCACCAAAAAGGCGATGGCCATCAAAGGGCATGTCCATCAAGGTGTTCTGGACATCCCCTAAAAAACCAGTCGACCTCATCCTGGCGTAGCGACGAAGCACTACTGACATTGAAATGGTCCTGCCCAGAGAGTCGCGGTGGACAGCCCACTACCTATCGCAAACTTCGCTGCATTCCTCCCGGCGGCAACAGCCTGGGAGGGCTCTGCCCGGGCTTCCTCCGGACACTGATGCAGCACGTGCGCCACAGTATCCCACACAGAGTGGGAATAATGGCCCAAGAGACATGCAGTGTTTATGGACCGCAGTGCTAAGCTGACGGAAGAGAACATTTTCTTTACAAGATGGTCCAGCTTCTTGGATTCCCTTTCCGGTGGAGCAGTAGGGAAGGCGCTTTTGGATGTTGAGGCTTGGACCAGCTCTCCAGGGTGGGGTGTTGGGAAAGGAAAGTGGGGTCGCCCGGAGCCAGGCGGTGGCGTCGGGCAACCATCCTATCCACAGGAGCCCCCATGTTGGGCCTGGACCATGTGCCCAAAAGGATGTCGGTGAGGGCAGATCACTGACAGAATATCGAAGTAAAAATATCGAGTGACAGAATATCGACCTCCTATCTACAAACAGGCAAGTACAAAAATATTGAATCCTAAATATCTTAAAAGTAATAAAAAATTAATGAAATAATAAATATAATTAAGTCAAACATACTTAAAAATAATTTAAAAAGATTACATTTGATAATGAATGTAATGTTAAAAAAAATTATTTTGTTATATATCTTAATTTAACAATATTAAAAAATAATCAATATTTTTAATTATAAGAAATTATAAACATCATTTAAAATATAATTACATACATATATATAAATAAACCTATAATATAAATATAAAAATAAATGATATATTATAAGTAAAAACATTACAATAAATACTTTTTACAAAATTCATATTTTACACTACATTAAATAGAACAATACTGAAAACGTTGCATAGTGTAAGGGATAAAATTACTATTCCCACTCCAGCAGGTGCAACGGTAGGGAAAGTGTTGAATAGTGGGTGGGTAAAAATTACTACTCCCACTCCAGGGAGTGCAACAGTAGGGAAAGTGTTGGATAGCAGGAGGGTAAAAATGACTATTCCCACTCCAGCAAGTGCAACTGTAGGGAAAGTGCTGGATAGCGGGTACGTAAAAATTACTATTCCCACTCCAGCGAGTGCAACAGTAGCGAAAGTGTTGGTTAGCGGGTGGGTAAAAATTACTATTCCCACTCCAGCGACTGCAACAGTAGGGAAAGTGTTGGATAGCGGATGGGAATTTTTCATAATTCATTTACTTCCCACCATTTTCCCATATAAACGTCACCTACAATATTGTAAAATATTACTAAATTAACACGTTTAATTAACAATTAATTAACTAATAACATTTAATAAAATGAATAGCCATCAAATCTAAATTAATTCACACAAGTAACACTGTAAAATAACTTTTAATAAATTATATAAAAAATAATTAAAATTACATTAAAATTAAATTACTTCCCACCCTACTCCCCTATCAAACCTCAACCCGCTCATAAAAAAAGTAGACAACATATTTACAAATTATTTAATAATTAATATCTAATTAATTACTAATTAATAATAAAAAATAACACAATTAACAAATACCAATTAATTATCAATTGTTATTGATCAATTTATAATTAATTAATAATAAATTAACAATACATTAATTAACTTAATTAACAATATAAATGATGATTAAAAACTAAATTATGAATTAACAAAATAATAAATTAATTAATTGGGGTGCCGCTCGTAGGCGCGGACTTCGTATTTTTAAAAATTCATTTTTACCTGCCATTACCCTTGAGGAGCTGCTCTGGAACTGTGGGGGAATCCTGAATAGCGAGGACACTTCGGGAGGTTGCTGTTGTGCTGGGACTGCGAGGCCCAGGGTGCCTTGTTTCACAATCATCCAACGCACCTGACCCTCTTCCCGGCCACACCTCCCATTGCCTCGCCATAAAACGCCTCGCGGGGGCCGCTCGTAGGCGCGGACTTCGTATTTTTAAAAATTCATTTTTACCTGCCATTACCCTTGAGGAGCTGCTCTGGAACTGTGGGGGAATCCTGAATAGCGAGGACACTTCGGGAGGTTGCTGTTGTGCTGGGACTGCGAGGCCCAGGGTGCCTTGTTTCACAATCATCCAACGCACCTGACCCTCTTCCCGGCCACACCTCCCATTGCCTCGCCATAAAACGCCTCGCGGCCCCCGCTTCGCGGGAGCCGCTCGTAGGCGCGGACTTCGTATTTTTAAAAATTCATTTTTACCTGCCATTACCCTTGAGGAGCTGCTCTGGAACTGTGGGGGAATCCTGAATAGCGAGGACACTTCGGGAGGTTGCTGTTGTGCTGGGACTGCGAGGCCCAGGGTGCCTTGTTTCACAATCATCCAACGCACCTGATCCTCTTCCCGGCCACACCTCCTACCGCTATTTAATTGATACCAGTTTACGCGTGAGCGGGACGCGTGCGGGGCGCAGTCCGGGGCGAAGCCCGGGCAAAGGGCGGGCCCGTTTAAGCCCGTTCAAGACCGGACCGGGCCCCTTTTCCTTCCTGCTCAGCCCCCATAGAGGGAAAATGGCCACACGGTCGAAAATACAGGCATCAACCCCGATGCTTCCAGGTACACTGGACAACTTTCTCATCAGGGCTAATTCGGTGGTCCATAATGAGCTGTTAATATTAGAACAACGACTCTCGGAAGGCATTGAAAGCACTAGGAGATCTTCCCTTGGTTTACTCGCATCTGCAAGAACTCCGGAGAGATTGGATAATGCTCACACTGCCTTAATGAATAGTATTGACCAAACGATCGATTCAGTTCTCCAGGACTTAAGAACTAGCTCAACTTCTCGGCATGATTCCCTTAAATGTATTTCAGAGAGGTCTACTGAGATGGCATCCGTTGGGGTTTCGGAGCCGGGGAAAGAAATACCCTTAAGACCAGTTCATGGCTCACGGGAGGGGGCGATACCTAAAAGGAAAAGTGTGAGGAAGATGAAGGGTGGGAAAAAGGCCAGGTTTGATATTTCCTCTGAATCTTTAACTGAGGTTCCATCTACTGTATTACCAGGTATTACTGTATTGAAACTCATACTCCATTACCCACCCCAAGTTGTTATCAAATATCCCAACACTCTTCTCCCCCTAGCAGTGCTTCTGGACCAGGTCGAGAGACAGATTTGCTACCCAGCTCCTTAGTAAATGCGCTAAAGATTTTATTTGACCCTCTTCAGGCTAGTTTTGATTCTATTAATGAGACGCTTAAAGAAATAAAAAAAGCTACAGGATTCATCACTAACTGCTTAACAAATAAAGGTAGCTCTATCCCTAAAACTGATAATGTGCTCCAAGTGCAACTCCCAGACTCCTCGTCTTTGAGTGCTGTTAATTCAGGTGCTCCTCCTAAACATGTAGGAGCAAGGGAGGTAATTGGGTCAGAGGATTTGCCACATTCTTCGAATTTATCCCAGACCATTGCTGATCCTCCTCATCCAATACAGAACCGTCCATCTGTCCAACTTAGGTCTATGGATAACGTTGGTGAACTAAATATTCATAGCACTAAGGGGGGAACCAACATTAATACTCAGGGGAAGTCAAGTTGGAGGGATGTGGTTAATTTACCACCTGAGGCGGCCCCTTATGTAATAGTTTTGGCCGGAATCCCTAAGTGTACTAACCCAGATTTAGAAACTTATGACTCCCTTAAAAACAAAGTCACCAGTTGGTTAAATACCCATAGGCCACTCCCACCATTTGTAACTGCGGCTATTTTGATGGTTAGGAGGATTAATTGGCTGGGCAACTCAACTAAACATTATAAGGGCGATTGTGTTGTGGTGAATTTTAGAGATCCCGATATTGTATCATATATCCTTAACTGGAGGGGAAAATTGCGAGAGACTTGTATTCAACCTTTACCACTCTCCTTTTTTTATCCCCCTTCAAATAATTATGTACATGCCAAGAACGCAGAAGGTTGGACAAGGGTGGGTTCCCTTTCTTCTGGTTGTCGGAACCGCGAAAATTCCTGGTTAAACCAACCTATTGTCCACGATCTTCCATGCCAAAATAGGTTTAGTCCTCTTGAAGAGGTGGATTGACTGCGAGTTGGAATTAATTCCAATGGAGATAAGTGTGAATTAGTCTCAGTACAGACTGTGGCGAGTTCAACAAATGACATCATCCATAATGACTCCATATCCATTTTAGATAATGCTGTTACATCTATTGACTCACCCTGTGCCCGTTCCTCATTAAAGATCCTCTCCTGGAACATAGCGGGCCTCCATAATAAGCTCGATTGTCCTGAATGGGGCTCTTTCATAGATCAACATGATATATGTTATTTCCAGGAAACATGGGCCAGGACTAATTATCATCGAGTAGGCTTTGCTTCTTTTTTTTCTCCCGGCAAGTTGGGGAGGTAAGGGCCGACCGTCTGGTGGCCTCTCCATTTGGGTGGCAACCCATTTGGGTTGTACCGCTACTGTCCTGAATACAGGATCTGATGATGTTCAAGCCATAATTTTGAAATGGCAGGCTAAGACACAAATGGCATTGATTAATATCTATTCTAGACCGACTAGTTTATCGGCAGAATCGAGGGCTGTGGATGTCTTATCTATGGTATTGTCGGATTTACCAGAGGGTATCCTTTTAGTGGTGGGTGGGGATTTTAATTCCCACTTTGAAACCTTAGAGGGCTTATTAGATGCCATAAACCAAGAGGAGGATGACTCTTGGGAAATTCCACAGGTGGTTGGCCCTACTGTAAAATCATGGACCCCATTGGCCCTGCAAATTACCTCTTTATCGTTGGCTCACTCTATTAGAGCATGTAATGGGCGATCCAAATCTGATAACCCCCCAAAGACTACTTTTAATGTATCGGGAAGAGAGGCTCACCTTGACTATATTCTCGTCAAGTGCAAAGAATGGAACCGAGTCTTGGATTTTGTGGTGCTCCCCAGGAGAGAAAGTGACCACAACCCTTTAATTTTGGACTTCGCTTTATTAGGTCTGGGTTGCACTGAAATCTCTCGGCAGTCACATAGAATAGATACTCTTGCCCTCTCAAATAACAGACGGAGGGTGAAATGGTCGAAATTAGTTAGCAATCCTGAGGACATTTCTAGAGTCTACGGGAATGTTAGCTTAACCTTGGATCGAATGGCTGACCTTATTGAGTCTGAATTAGCCCCAGATACCAATAGGGAGATTGCCACACATAATGATGCACTTTATGCAAGTTTAGGAAATATTTTGAATCCCTTAGCTCCTCTGAAGAAACACCAATCTAGGAAACATTCCTGGTATAATCGAGCCTGTAGACTGGCAAAAGCCGAATTAATGATTGCACTAAAGGCAAATGCTGCTCGAGATCTTATTAAATGCAAACGACGCACTTATCGCTATTTGATCTACCATGCTAAATTTGAGTGGGCCAGTCAGAACTGGGCCGATCTAACATCTGCGTTGGCGGATCGAGATTCCTGTAGATTCTGGAAGATTGTGACTACTGGTTCATCTGATATGGTGTCTGCCATTAGTCTGAATATTGCCCCGCAAGTCTGGGAGGACCATTTTAGTCTTTTATATAACAGTCAATCCCCTAGCACGGTTCCTGCTTCATCTGAATTGTCGTTGAGTGATAATTTTGTCCTTGACCCAATTAGTTTTACTCTTCTTGAAGTCCAGACTGCCATCGCTGCACTCCCTGCGGGAAAGGCCCCTGGTCTTGATAAGGTGCCCGGCGACCTTTATAAACATGAACCAAGAGTCTGGGCTCCCTATCTTTTAATTGTATATAATGGAATTGCTAGGGGTATGAAGATACCTTCTACTTGGCTGGGTGCGGAGGTGGTTCCAATCTACAAGAAGGGATCGCCTCTCCTCCCAGTCAATTATCAGCCTATCAGCCTTATGGATGTAGCCCAAAAACTTTTTGCTAGGCTGATTATTAATCGCCTATTGGACTGGATTGATGAGTATGAGATTTTGAGCAATTACCAGGCTGGCTTCAGGAAATCCGTATCCACCATTGACCAGATCTTTAGGTTTAATATGCTCTATTGGAAGACTATCATGGTTGAGGGTGGATCTTTATATACTGTCTTTGTAGATCTTCGATCAGCCTTTGACTTGGTCCCTCGTACCAAGTTATGGGCTGTTCTTCGAGAATTAGAAATTCCACCCTCCCTTCTTGACATTATAATCCGACTACATACCGATAACTTCGCCAAGGTTAGATGTGGAAGAGAGGGAAATTTATCATCTAGGTTCCCTGTTAATAGGGGTGTTCGCCAGGGCTGTGTCCTGGCTCCCACCCTTTTCTGCCTATATGTAAATGGAGTTATCCCCTATCTAAGTATGGTGCCTAATAGAGACGCGCCAAAGCTCGCTGGGGTGGGGATTTCGGCGATTATGTTTGCTGATGACACCTTGCTACTCGCCAAGTCCCCCATGGGTATCCAGCGGGTTCTGGATGGGTTTGTCTCCTTTTGTCAGGATAGGGGCCTGGAAATTAATAAAACAAAGTTTATGATTCTGAATCCTCCAAGAAAATCCCGTCCAAATCCAACTATTGATGGAGTTAGTCTGGAGAGAGTTCGGGTGTTTGAGTACCTGGGAGTGACTATAAATGAAAATTTCCTATGGACTCAACACCAAACTAAATCCCAACTAAAATTAACGCAGAAAATAGGGGGGATTGTCAAACTTTGGAAAAACTCCTATATAAAACCTATTGGTCCACCTTTAGAAATTTATAAAGTACAGGCCAGAGGGGCAGCAATTTATGGGGCGGAATTGTGGGGCAATAATGGCCTCCAACCATTCTTGGTTATTGAAAATAATTTTCTCCGACAATTATCATCTTTACCCTCTAGTACTCCTCTTCTCCCTCTTAGGTTGGATTTAGGAATTAGATCCATCAAGGAGGAAATAGCCTTAAAGCCCCTAACCTTTTGGCGACGCCTATGGGCAACTCCAGAACTTAACACCTACAGACTAGAATTCTTGGATTTACTGAAGTTTCAAATCATACAAAATCTTTCTTGGATAAGATATATCAAGGCTGAGTTTGATAGGCTGGGTTGCCCTTCTCTCTGGAGTTCTCCAGAACTCGCATCCAAGACTATATCGCGTAAAGCTTTGGCAAAAATGTATTATGAAAGCAACCGGTCGGGTTGGCTGACCTCTGATAATTTGGGCTCCATGACTAGTTCATTTATCTTAATAAAAGATTATTATAAGTTTGAGATAGTGCTGAATGATATTTATCCTCCAACTCTTAGAAAACTCTATCTCCAATGGAGATATAATTCCCTTCCTATTCGTGCTCTTACGAACAGATGGCACCCTTCAACTATTGCTAACTGTCCTCTTTGCACTGTCCAGCCTGAAAATGATCTCCATGTAATCCTCTTCTGTCCTTTATATATAGCATCCAGAAGAAAGTGGATTATTCCCCTATGTAAAAAATGGGGTTTTAGGAAACATATGGAGGCTTTTCGAATACTAAAAACGGATTTATCACCATTAACCGTTTATGCTGTTAGCAAATTCTTAGACGCAATGTGGAAAACTAGAAGAAAGTTTTTGTAAATATGAGATTATTTAGTTTCATATCCTTCTGTTATGATGGGTGCCTGGCTAGTGTCACCAACTGTGTCTGCTAACTTGATTAGTATTCATTTTTTGGCTATAAAGTGTATCATGGATATATTCTCTTTTGATTGTAATAATTGTATTTTATGTTAATTGGTGTTTTCTTTTATGACTCTTTGTAGTCGAAATAAAGATTAAAGAAAGAAAGAAAGAATTTCAATTAAACTACTTCCCACCCTATTCCCTTATAAACCCACAACCCGCTACAGAATAAAATTACGCAAAAAGTTATTAACATATAATTAATTAATTCTGAATAATTCTTAAAAAATATATTATTGAATATGCTACTTACCAGTATGCATCTGTTCTTGGCATGTAGGGCTACTGACATTCATATCTGTGCATAGATCGCCGCCTAGTGTTGGGTCCGGATGTTTGCACGTTGTTGTCCTGGAAGAGTCTTTGAAGTATCCTGAGATAGGTGACTCCTCCCCTGAAACACAGTGCGCATGGGCATCCTCTCCATCCTCAGATTGTTTTTCGCCAATGTGGCAGTGATGGAGTAGATACAGAAAGTGATGACCATGCTATACAGTAATTCTGAGAGCTGCAGCTGCTACAGGCGCCGGGGAGGAGGGCGGCGATATGAATGTCAGCAGCCCTACATGCCAAGAACAGATGCATACTGGTAAGTAGCATATTCAGTTCGAGGCATGTGGGCTGCTGAATTCATATCTGTGCATAGAATACATAGCAGTACCTCCTATTAGCGGCGGCCACCAGTGCCAGCTGCAGCGGTCTGAAAAAGAGTTTTGAGAACAGCCTGTCCTACATCTGCCTGCTGTTTTGAGTGTACATCTACACAATAGTGTTTGGTAAATGTATGTATAGTGGACCATGTGGCTGCTCTACATATATCCTGTAAAGGAATGTTTCCCAGGAAAGCCATGGACGCCCCTAACTTACGTGTTGAGTGGGCTCGTGGGGGAATCGTTAATGTGCGTTTAGCCTTTTGATAGCAAATTTGAATACATTTAACGAACCATCTGGCTATACCTGCTTTGGAGATGGCGTTGCCTTTGTGTTGTGGAGAAAAGGCAACGAAAAGTTGTTTTGTCTTCCTAAAGTCTTTAGTTCTGTCTATATAATACATGAGGGCTCTTTTGACATCTAGTGTATGGAGCATTCTTTCAGCGACATTCTGTGGATTCTGAAAGAAAACAGGCAGTTCAATAGTTTGATTCATGTGGAACTGCGATATTACTTTAGGCATGAATTTGGGGTTAGTACGTAGTACGACCCTGTTGGCATGAACTTGTATGAATGGCTCTTGAATGGTTAGTGCCTGGAGTTCACTAACTCTTCTTAACTAAGTGATTGCCACTAGGAAAGCTACTTTCCAGGTGAGGAATTGAATCTCACATGCGTGGAGAGGTTCGAAGGGTGGACCCATCAGTCAGGTGAGGACCAAGTTGAGGTTCCACACTGGTGCTGGTGGGTGTCTTGGGGGAATTACTCGTTTAAGTCCCTCCAAGAAAGCTTTGATGGCAGGCACTCGGAATAAAGAGAGGTGCTGCCTGTTCTGGAGATAGGCTGCTATTGCGGTCAAATGGATACGTATTGAGGTGTATGCCAGATTGCATCGGTATAGGTGTAAGAGGTAACAGATTATGTTTTGAGTGGATGCGTCTAGCGGGTCAATGTCATTGTTGTTGCAATAAATGACAAACCTCTTCCATTTAGCTGCATAGCAGGCTCTGGTAGTGGGTCTCCTGGCCTCCTTGATGATATTCATACAGTCAGGTGGCAGGTTCAGGTAGCCAAACTCTAAGACTTCAGGAGCCAGATTGCCAGGTTCAGCTGTTGCGGATCTGGGTGCTGAATTTCGCCATGGTTCTGCGTTAAGAGTGCAGGTTTGATCCGCAGCCTTTGATGCGGCACCACGGAAAGTTCTAGAAAGGTGGTGTACCATGGCTGGCGCAACCATGTGGGAGCAACTAGGATGAGTGTCAGTGAGTGCTGTCGCAGTTTGCGTGCCACCAGCGGTATTAACGGTGCTGGGGGAAAAGCGTACGCAAATCTGCCGGACCAGTTCATCCATATCGCATTGCCCTGCGACTGTGGATGTGGGAACCTGGCGGCAAAGCTTTGGCATTTTGCGTTTTCGTTTGTGGCGAATAGGTCTATCTCTGGATGACCCCACTGTTGGAAGTACGGTTGGAGTACTGACGGGTGTAGCTCCCACTCGTGCATCTGGTGGCTGTGTCTGCTGAGCAGATCCGCCATCTGGTTGTCCTTGCCGGGGAGGTGTTCCGCCATGAGGAATATGTTCCTCTGAATGGCCCACTTCCACATGCTCTGAGCCAGATGAGACAACTGTGGAGAGTGTGTTCCTCCCTGCTTCTGTATGTAGTACATGGCAGTCATGTTGTCCGTCCGGATCAACACGACTTTGTTGCACAAGTGTACTTTGAATGCCTTCATTGCCAGGAAGATTGCCATCAGTTCCAGAAGGTTGATGTGCATCTTCTTTTGTTGTATTGTCCATAGTCCCTGCACTGTGTAATTGAGTACATGAGCTCCCCATCCCTGGAGAGACGCGTCCGCCGTCAGTATTATTTGTGGAACAGGCTCTTGGAACGGTCGGCTCTTGCAAAGGTTTTGTGGATTCCACCAATGCAGAGAGTTGAATGCCCGACCGCTCACCAACACTAGGTCTTTTAATTGCCCGTGAGCCTGATTCCATTGACGTGCCAAGCACTCCTGAAGCGGGCGCATATGTAGTCTCGCGTGTGGGACTATGAAAATGCAGGAGGCCATCATGCCTATCAACTGCATGAACACTCGCGCAGGAAGAGAGTGTTGAGGTTTGAACTTTGAGATCAGCATTTGCATGCTGTTGATCCTCACTAAATTTGGCTGAGCTGTGGCTGCCAGAGTGTCTATGGTCGCACCCAGGTACTGTTGTACGTGTGCGGGTTGGAGATGTGATTTTGGGTAATTTAGTGAGAATCCCAGACTGTGAAGAAGGTGAATGGTGATTGACATGTGGCTGGCACATTGCTGGGCTGACTTTGCCTGAACAAGCCAGTCGTCCAGGTAAGGGTAGACGTGAATGTGTTGTCTCCGTAGATGTGCAGCCACTGTAGCTAGGCACTTGGTGAAAACTCTGGGTGCTGTTGTCACACCGAAGGGGAGGACTTTGAATTGGTAGTGCTGCCCCTGAATAGTGAACCAGAGATATTTTCTGTGTGACGGGTGTATGGGTATGTGGAAGTACGCATCTTTGAGGTCTAGTGTGGCTAGGAAGTCTCCCTGGCTGAGCAGCGGGAGAACCTGTTGTAGGGTGAGCATATGGAAATGCTCTGAGAGAATGTAGTGGTTGAGGGGTCTCAGGTCTAGTATAGGTCTGAGCGACCCGTCCTTTTTTGGGATTAGGAAGTACAGAGAGTACACCCCTGTCCCCTGCTGGTTGAAGGGCACGACCTCTATTGCACCCTTTTGCAGCATACTTAGCACTTCCTGCTGCAATAATGCTAAGTGCTCTGCGGACATAGGACGGTGCTTTGGCGGTATTGTGGGTGGAGTGGAGGTTAATTCGAGACAGTAACCGTGCTGGATAATATCCCTGACCCACCTGTCCGTGGTGATGGTATTCCACGTGGACAGGAACCGCTGGAGTCTCCCCCCGACAGGTGTTATGTGGTCGGGGGGAAGGGAGAGGGCGTCACTGTTTGTTCTTGGGTGAGGACCTGGTGTTGCCGTAACCGCGTCCTCTGCCCTTGGTGCTGGAGCCACGATATCCACCTCTGTTGTTTTTATCGTAGGTACTCTGTGTGCCCCCTTTATTGTATGTCTGCTGTGACCCCTGTCCTCTAGCTGCTCCCCTATTTCCGGGGCGACGAAAGGAGCCACTACGAAATGTCTGCATTTGCAGAGCCCCCATTGACTTCGCAGTGTCAGTGTCCTTTTTTATCTTTTCTAAAGTGGTGTCAACTTCCGGTCCGAATAAGTAGTCGGGGTTGACAGGCTGATTTAGGATGTTGTTTTGGATCTCAGGTTTGAATCCGGAGATTCTTAACCAAGCGTGTCGGCGTAACATGACGCTGGTGTTTATTGCCCTCGCAGCTGTGTCGGCAGCATCTAGTGCGCACTTAATGGATGCGTTTGTAAGGAGTTGTCCCTCTCGGATGAGGAGCTCCGCTGCCTCTTTGTACTCGTCTGGCAGATGTTGGAGTAGTGACTCTAGTGTGTCGTAGTGTGAACGATCGTAGCGAGCCAAGAGGGCCTGTGTATTGGCAATGCGCCAGATGTTTGCTGCTTGAGCTGCAATCCTCTTGCCTGAGGTCTCCAGCACCTTGGACTCTTTGTCTGGGGGAGGAGCATCACCAGTCGTTTGTGAGTGCGCTCGTTTGGGAGCGTTAGCAACCACCATGGAGCCCAGAGGTAACTGCCCTCTAATGTACATAGGGTCCCCGGGCGCAGGTTTGTATTTCTTCTCAATCCTGGGGTTCAGCACCCGTGCCCTGGTTGTTTCCTTGAAAATTTCCTTTGCTGGCTTGAGAACACCTTTCAACATGGGCAGAGTCTTGACCGTCCTCTCAGAGGAGGCGAAAGTGTCCACCAAGAAGTCTTCCTCAACTGTGTCAGAGTGGAGTTGCACTCCATGATTGGCTGCAGCACGTTCTATGAGGGCATTGAAGGCAGCAGTGTCCTCTGTGGGAGATGTTTTTGCACCGTAAAGCTGCGTGTCCTGGGTATCTGTTGTGGCACCCGGGTCTGCAGGGTCATCCCAAGCTTGATCAGGGTCCTGCTGCTCCTCAGGATCTATATCCCTAGGGTAGGTGGTCTCATCACCCATGTAGTCCTCCATTGCGTCCGTGTCGGAGGGCGTTGGAGAAAAGGACTGGGGATCCAGATAGGAGGTATGCAGGCGTTCGTATAGAACCGGTTCCGATTCTGCTGGCAGTTTCTGCTTTAGAGGGATTCTGTAAGAGTCCAAGGTCTGCTCTGGTGTGACCTTCCGTTTTCGGAGCATGTGTCTGCCGGTGTCGGCGTCGATGAATTGGGACGGTGAAGGCTCAGTAGGAGAGTGTCCAGCAGATGGGGACCTTGTCTGGCGGACACGTGTTCGGATCTCGAACATCTTTGGCGCCGTGGACGGCGGCAAACCAAAAGTAATGTTGGTTGGTGCCGAAGGTGCCTTTGGAGCCTTTTTCGGGTCGGGGCCCGATGTGGACTGGAGGGCTGCCTGTTCTCTGATGCGTTGCAAGGACGCCGCAACTTGTCGCACCGAGAACGCCGAAGATTCTTTGGTGCGGAGTGGTTCTGCAGAGGACTGCTTCGGAGCCACAGGGTCATCGATTCGAGGAGAGGCAGTAGCGGTCGACGGAGTCGATGACTTGACCTTAGTCGCTGCCTTCGAAGTGGACTCCGATGGAGCGGCCATTTTAACTTTTGTGGGCGGGGCCGATTGCTTCGGTGCCAGCGGCCGAGGCGCCTTTGAGGTACCGATGGCCTTCTTTTTCAGGTCGGTACCGACATCCGCAGCATCGAGTTCGGCGCCGAAATCCCTTTCAGTGCGTTCGGAGCCGATGGTTTGGGCTGGCGTCGAAGGAGTGGAGGTCTTCGAGGGCTTCGAGCCGACCACTGCCAGTTTCACTTTCGTTTTCTGTGTAACTGGTGCGACGATTGGTTTCGGTTTCGTTGAAGGGAAACCAGTCTTTTTCGGTAATAATGGCTCTTGCTGGATGTTCGAGGCCGGGCCCGAAGGCGGGGCCGAAGAACTGCGGGATTGATCTTGGGTAAGGCCCGGAGGCGATCCCTCGACCGGAGCCGTAGAATGACGCACTTTGATAGCCTCCGTTTCGACGGGTAGGCCCTGCTCTTCACCAGAGCTATCTTCTTCGGCCCCAAAGGCCTCATCGTAGTCTCCTACCTCATCGTCGGCTTCTTCCCTGTGAAAAAGCGCTTCATCGGCGTCTTCCGATCGGGAATCGTGTTCAGAAGCGGGGCTGTAGTTCGTGTCTTCCACGCTTTCAACATCTTCGTCCTCGGTGCTGAAGATGTTTGCCGGGGCCGGTGCCGATTGCTGCGCTTCTAATCTCGCTGCCCGTCGATTCCGGAGAGTCTTCTTGGATCGGAATCGGGCACAGGCCATACATTTCGATTCGTCGTGATCCGGCGAGAGGCATTTGTTGCACACCGGGTGGACGTCGATAAGTGGATATTTGGCGTGGCAAACAGGACACCGTTTGAATGGGGTCCTCGATTCCATCGTCGATGTAAGGTCGATGATCGGATTAAACGGAATCGAAAAACTTGAAGAAGTTTGCTAAACTAAGCAAGAAAGCTGTCAATACCGAGCGGGAACAGTACCGACGAAAACTAAAGGCCTTTTGGCCTTAAACTAAATTTTTCCTAACTTGAGCTAAGATAAGCACATCCGAACCCAATGGCGGAAAAAAACAATCTGAGGATGGAGAGGATGCCCATGCGCACTGTGGTCCAGGGGAGGAGTCACCTATCTCAGGATACTTCGAAGACTCTTCCAGGACAACAACGTGCAAACATCCGGACCCAACACTAGGCGGCGATCTATGCACAGATATGAATTCAGCAGCCCACATGCCTCGAACAATGAAATTACTTCTCACCCTATTCCCCTATAAACCCACAACCAGCTACGGAATAAAATTACGCAAAAATTAATTAACATAAAATTAATTACTTTAAAAAAATTCAAACTCACATTACAAAATATATACATACTTTTAACACAAATACTAACATACAAAACACACACACAAAAAAAATCGATATTATTAACAATAATATTTTGACAATCGATATTACTAACTTTGATATTGTTAAAAATCGATATTTCTTACCTGCATGTCGATATTCTTAACCACTATATTTTTGCAAGTCGATATCCTGTCCACTTGATATTAAAAAACTCAATATTTTGTCCATTCGATATTTTTTATTCGATATTATGACTAGTTACTGGTGAGGGCCTCATTAAACGGCAAGGGCTCCGAAGAATTCGCAGACGGTTGAAGCACCTCTGTCAGGAGGTTAGTCCTGACCGCCACCGTAGGAAGCTCGAGGTTGAGAGCCTCGGCCGCCCTATGCAACACTACTGCGTACAACGCTCCCTCCTCTGTAGCCACGGTAGGAGTAGACAACATGCCAAGGTCAAGCGAGGTGTCCAAACCACTGGCATCCCCCAGTTCCTCTCTCCAGTCCTGCTCACTGCCCTGGCCAGCTAGAGGTTCACCTGATCCCTCCCAGTCCTCCTCCTCAGTATCCGGGTGCCATTCTGGTTGAAAAGGGGCACCAGGAGTGAACAGAGGCATAAAAACCCCTTTCGGCGCCGGATCCGGAACGAAGTCTGCCAGGCCCGAAGGCGCGCCAGCGGGTTCGAGCTACCCAAAGATGGCATGCATCGCAGAACGTACAAAGCTGGGCAGGAGTCGCTCTGGGTCCCGGAAAGGGAGGGGAAACGCGGAGCTGAATCTTCGGGCTCCGCGCGCGGATCCGCGGGAGGGGCAACACCAGCGTCCCTCGTCGGGTCGGCAGACCGATGAGGAGAAGTCGAAGAGCGACGATGCTTCTTCGACTTCTTGTTATGCCTCGACTTACCCGACCTCAAGTGCGAAGACTTCGAAGACTTGGAACCGGAATGATGGTGGCTCTGCGACTGGTCCCTCGACCTACCTGGCAACTGGGACCTCGAACGGTGCAGAGCCGACTGCGGGTGCTCAAGCAGCTTTTGGGACCGCTCCCGCAAAGTTTTCGGCGCCATCGACCGGCAGTCGGAGCAAGACTTGGGGCCGCAGTCGGGCTCCAGGCAAAAAAGACACATGCGGTGCGGATCCGTCACCGGCATCATTAGATGACAGGAATCACATGGCTTTAAGCCGGGCATCCCTCATGCACCTTAGGAGTCGAAGCCTCAAAAAAAAAGTCGACAAAAGTAGAGAAAAAGTTCGTCAAAAAATTACTGAGGTACAGCTCTTCCCAGATCTGTCCTGGCTGGCATGGAAAAAGAAATAACTGACGTCAGCGCCAAATAGCGGCATCTAAGTAGCTACCGCGACGTCATTCCGGCGACACAACGCTAACAACGGACGCAGAGCCGACCGACGCCACCTTCCGACGCGCAGGTACTGCTGACGAAAACTTTCCGGATCCAGTCTGACGCCTGGGGGTAATTCTAAGGTAAGGAATCTATAACTAACGTGTTTCTTTCAGAGCAAATACGCACATGGTGCACACGGTAACCCTCAGAATCTGGGTCTATTACACATAAAATTCCAGAATGTTTCTGCCAAGAAGGTAACAAATAGGATTTTTAACAAGAAATTATTTGTTTATAAGTTCAAGAATACCCCTTGACAGGTTGTTTAGTAGCTTACAACACACCACTTAGCCAAAACACACTATATTTAAGAATTGTAAGACAACACTAAATATCAGCTTTCCACACAGTGAGATCGGCCTAACATTGAGAACACAACAGGACAATGTACATCATATATTACATCAATAAGAGCCTGTGAACTATTATGCTCAAAGTTAATCAAAGGCAGGGCATTCGTCAATTCCTTATTTTGCCCAATAACAGTCAATCTGCATGAAGCTCATAATTTATTTCATTGTCAAATTTCCACCCATATAGGCTTGGGAAGCAGGTCTTTCTCAGGACATCAAGGAAGGGATACACCAGTCCGGATGCATGTCTGGATCCATGGGGGAGGGGGTGCATCGGTGTCTCTGACCCCACTGGGCCCGAAGGCACGCTGACGAGTCATGCTACCCAAAAAAGAGGTGCATGGCCTCATAAAATTCTCTTACTTGGGCGGGGGTCGCTTTGGCTCCCGGGAAATCAGGGAGGCACGGAGCTAACCCAGGCGCAAGTTGCTGTAGAACAAGGCCTTGGACGGCTAGGCTCCTCCATCGCATCGGCTGACAGACGAGAAGAGGTGAAAGCACGCTTCGACTTCTTGTACTTCTTGCACCTCTTATCTGTACGTCCCTCGACACAGCAGGAATACCAGGTAAACCTGTCCCAATTATGCATACACTGTGGGAATACCCTCACATCCAAATCTACTGAAACATGATTATTCGGGAACTCTCAGCCATACTAGAAGTGACACTTCAGCCTGATCCACAATTTGTGATATTGGGGATCCCGAATGATGTTGGCTTCTTTGTTCTTAACTTGTCTGTTGCATACTGGGCCTCGTAGTGGCTAAAACGGATGTGGCTAAATTGTGGGGAGTGCCGAGGGGTGCCTTCCATGAAGGAATGGAGGCGGGGGATGGATCTATACATGGCAGCGGAAATAGTGACATATCACAGTCGAGGCTGCCTCGTGAGTTTTATAAAAATCTGGGGATGGTGGAGAACCTACTATGGACTTGGGTCTGCTGATGGAAGTCCAAGGGAAATATACGGCATGGCTACTAGTTAGACTGATTAAACATGAACATTGTGTCATTCTATGTAGAGTGTACTGATTTCAGACAGCTTTATCAAAGACCGTCAAATGGTTTTTATTCCAAACCTTTATGTAATATTGCAAACCTATTTTGAAATCAAGTGGGTGATGGTGCATGTGGCACGTGAATGTATTTATACAGAAAACGTTCCCCTATGACCTATAATGCTTTACAAAACAGATTGCATCTGGTATGGGTATATAGAAAATCACATAAATACAACTGCACAATTATAGACTACAAATCTGATTATTTATTTTATCTTTAACTTGTAGCTTATAGTCATTTTTGTTTCCATAATCAATATATCATTTGAAACATCACACAACAATATTTTTTTGAAAGCATTTTGTTACTTTTTATAAAAATTATATCCTTATATTTCTTTAAAAGATAGTATAGGAATGCTTACAAAAATGTGAACCCCCTACAACATGAGCAACATTATACCATTAACAACCATACTCATTCATTCAACACAAACGTTCACAATCATTCGATACACATATACACATGAGGGTGTAAAGAGAAGACACAGATGTAAAAAGTCTCCAGAGCAAATTTTAGATGACCATGTACAACAAGGTCTGGGCAGATGAGGTTGATGTGCGTTTCGGTGGGTTGAAACACGATGTGAACCACCTTCTTCAGGACCTTTCCCAAATGGCATAGGTTTACACATAAACTTTGGAAAGGGGGTACGGGATAGTGCTTGAAACTAATCAAATCCAAACACGATGAGGATGCAAAATTGTGAGTGGAGCTTGAGGCAATGAATGCCTATTTTGCTGTGGCCATAGTCCACTAGCGATGCCTGTGGCACCAAAATGTGTGCCTATATCCAAAGTCTCTTGAAAATATTAGCAAAAAAGGTTGACCGCAGTTTTTATCAATCCAAATATAGAGAAGGATATATCTGTGTATTGTATCTCTAGTCTCTGAGAACAGAACAGCCAAAGAAGCCGTCTCTCCGGACTTGGCTGTCAAGGCACTAATGCTTAGTAAAAGTGTGCAGCGAAGCCCACGTGGCTGCCTGACAGATGCCTTGCATGGGGCACCATGTCCCAATGCAGTAGTAGCTGCTGTCGCCCTGGTAGAATGGGCACGCAGCCCCACCGGAGGTTCCTTTTTAGCCAGAGAATAACAGTCTTTTATACACAAGACGACCCAGCAGGAGATAGTCCTCTTGTGTACAGCCTGGCCCTTCTTGGCGCCTACGTAGCCAACAAAGAGCTGGTCATCCACCCGGAACTGTTGTGTGCGATTGAGGTAAAATGAGAGTGCACGTTTTGGGTCCAGACGGGGTGCGGAGGCGGAAAGAAAGTGGGCAAGGTGATAGTTTGCCCGATGTGGAAGGCAGTAACAACCTTTGGCAAGAAGGAAGGACGAGTGTGGAGCACAACCATGTCCGGATGAACAGAGAGAAGGGAAATGCTACTTACCAGTATGCATCTGTTCTTGGCATGTAGAGCTACAGATCCACACACTTAGCATAGATCACCATCTGGTGTTGGGCCCGGATGTGTGCACTTGTTTTTGTCTTGGAAAGTCTTTGGAAGTCACGGGACAGGTGACTCCTCCTTTAGACTATAGTGCGCATGGGCATCGGCTCCATCCTCAGATTGTTTTTCGCCAGCAGGGAAATGATGGGAGTTTTGAAAGAGACAGAAAGATGCCTGTGTATGCTGTATCTAAATAAGATAGTACTGGAACAGATAAAGGTAGCCGAAGAGGCGGGTGGGCGTGTGTGGATCTGCAGCTCTACATGCCAAGAACAGATGCATACTGGTAAGTAGCATTTCCCGTTCATTCCATATGAGCTGCAGATCACACACTTAGCATAGATTGTATATTAGTACCCATCCTTAACGGCGACCACCAGTACCTGTTGCAGTAGTTTGAAATAGTGTTTTGAGTACAGCCTGGCCCACACTGGCTTGTTGTTTTGTTTGCACATCCACAGAATAATGTTTTGTGAATGTGTGCGGTGTAGACCATTTAGCTGCTTTGCAGATGTCATCTAAGGGAATGTTCCCTAAAAATGCCATTGAAGCCCCTATCTTTCGTGTTGAGTGGGCTTTAAGAGGAACAGATAAAGTACGTTTTGCCTTGTGATAGCAAATTTGTATGCATTTAACAATCCATCTAGCTATCCCAGACTTCGATATGAGGTTGCCTTTGTGTGGTGGTGAAAATGACACAAAAAGTTGTTTGGTCTTACAAAAAGGTTGTGTTATTTCAATGTTCAAAGAGCAATGCTCTTTTGACATCTAGTGTATGAAGAGCTCTTTCCGCTACTGTCTGTGGCTGTGAGAAGAATGCTGGCAACTCTACAGACTGATTGAGGTGGAAAGGAGAAATTACTTTAGGGAGGAATTTTGGATTGGTTCTGAGAACAATCTTATTGTGATGGATTTGTAGGAAAGGTTTCTGAATAGTTAACGCTTGCAGTTCACTAACTCTTCTAAGAGAAGTGATAGCTACTAGGAAAGCAACTTTCCATGTTAGAAATTGAAGCTCACATTTATGCAGAGGTTCAAAGGAAGGACCCATAAGTCTTGTGAGAACGATGTTTAAATTCCACACAGGCGAGGGTGGTACTCTAGGTGGAATTATCCTTTTGAGTCCTTCCATAAAGGCTTTGATGGCAGGCACTCTGAAAAGTGATAGGTGTTGTCTATTTTGTAAATAGGCTGCTATGACAGCGAGGTGTAGCCTAATAGATGTGTAGGCTAAATTGCACCTTTGGAGATGTGGTAGGTAACCTATGATGTGTTGGATAGACACCTCTAGGGGATCAATGTTGTTGGTATGACAGAATATTACAAATCTTTTCCACTTGGCAGCATAGAAGGCTCTAGTGGTGGGGCGTCTAGCTTCCTTAATGACGTTCACGCATCCAGGGGGTAGATTGAGGTAACTGAATTCTAAGACCTCAGTAGCCAGATCGCAAGGTTTTTATTTATTTTTATTTATTTAATGCGTTTTTATATAGCGCGGACTTTACCCGAAGGTGTCAGAGCGCTTCACAATAGGAGCAGTAATGATACATAAGGAGAAAAATTTGAGCTGAGCTGGGTCCGGGTGTCTGATCTCTCAATGGTTCTGGGTTAAGAGGCGTTGGGAGAGGTGTAGTTTTTGGTGCAGAACTACAGACATTTCCCGTAGTGTGGTGTACCACGGTTGTCTGCCCCAAATTGGATCAACTAGGATGAGAGTCAATGAATGTTGCTGTAGTTTGCGCACCACCATTGGAATGAGTGGGAGAGGTGGAAAGGCGTACGCTAATCTGCCTGACCAATTCATCCATATCGCATTGCCTTTGGACAATTGGTGTGGATACCTGGCGGCAAAGCTTGGGCATTTAGCGTTTTCGTTGGTGGCGAAGAGGTCTATCTCTGGTTGCCCTCACATTTGAAAGAATGGCTGAAGACCTTGTGGATGAAGTTCCCACTCGTGAATCTGTTGCGTTTGACGGCTTAACAGATCTACTATGGTGTTTTGGACTCCTGGGACATGTTGAGCTAGGAGAAAGATGTTCTGGGGTATAGCCCATCTCCATATGCTCTGTGCCAGTTGAGAGAGTTGCAGAGAGTGTGTCCCGCCTTGTTTCTGTATGTAGTACATGGCTGTCATGTTGTCTGTGCGGACTAAGACAGCTTTGCCTGATATTTGTTTTTGGAAAGTCTTTAAGGCTAGGAAAATGGCTAGTAACTCCAGATGGTTGATGTGGAGTAACTTTTGTTGAGGAGTCCACCTGCCCTGCATGGTGTGATGTAATAGGTGTGCTCTCCCGCCGGAGAGCGATGCGTCCGCTGTCATGACTATCTGTGGAACTGGCTCTAGGAACGGTCGCCCTTTGAAAAGGTTCTTGGTGTTACACCATTGCAGAGATTGATGAGTGCGACCGTCTACCAACACCAGATCTGTTAGCTGACCTTGAGCTTGGTTCCATTGGTGTGCTAAGCACTCCTGGAGAGGATGCATGTGGGGTCTTGCATGCGGTACTATGAGTATGCAAGAGGCCATCATCCCTATTAGCTGCATGAACACTCTTGCTGGGAGAGAGTGTTGAGGCTGAAATTTGTTTCTGAGAGCTTGTATGTTTGCTATCCTGGTGGGGTTGGGATAGGCTAATGTTTTTGAGGTGTCTATTGTGGCACCAAGTTATTGCTGTATGTGGGACGGTTGTAGATGAGACTTTGGGTAGTTTACTGTGAACCCCAAATTGTGGAGTAGTTGGATAGTGGTGTGAGTGTGATGAACACACTGATTGTATGAGCTTGCTTTTATGAGCCAGTCGTCCAGATATGGGAAGACGTGAATGTGTTGTCTTCTTAAGTGGGCTGCCCTTAAGTGGGCTGCCACTACCGCTAGGCACTTGGTGAATACCCGTGGTGCTGTTGTGACTCCGAAAGGGAGTACTTTGAATTGGTAGTGTCGGCTGTCCACTACAAACCTTAGATATTTCCTGTGAGCTGTGTGACTGGAAATAGGTGTCCTTGAGATCTAGAGTAGCAAGTAAGTCGCCTTGTGAAAGAAGAGGAAGGACATGTTGGAGTGTAACCATGTGAAAGTGGTGCGATTGTATGTACAGGTTTAGAGGTCTGAGGTCTAGAATAGGTCTGAGAGATCCGTACTTCTTTGGTATGAGAAAATACAGGGAGTAAACTCAGTTTTTTTGTTGTTGCAGTGGAACTGGTTCTATTGCACCCTTTTGTAGGAGAGAGATCACCTCCTGTTTTAGCAGAGCTAAGTGTTGTGAGGACATTGGGCGTTGTTTGGGTGGTATGTGTGGGGGGTAGAAGTAAGTTCCAGACAGTAACCTGATTGAACTATTTGTTGCACCCACCTGTCTGTAGTGATGTTGGTCTAGACAGGCAGGAACTGTTGTAGTCTTCCCCCGACTGGAGTGGAATGGTCCGAGGGAAGTCATTGGGTAGGGGTGGAGGCAGAGCGGGTGTTGTTGGTATTGCCTCTGCCTTTGCTATTGTTGCCTCTGTAGCCTCCTCTCTGGTAACCTTTGGTAAATGTAGACTGGGCGGGAGCCTTGTAAGAAGTGGAGGGGTTGTCTGAGGAGAAGCCTCTGGGGGTGCCCTTGTAAGGCGAGCGACAAAAGGAACGTCTGGGAGCCTGCAGCTACAAGGCTCCCATTGATTTAGCTGTGTCCATATCCTTCTTCATTTTTTCAAGGGTTGAATCTAAATTTGGGCCAAATAGGTGCTCCTGATCAAAAGGCTGGTTGAAGATGGAGCTCTGACTTTAAGTTTAAAACCTGAGATGCGTAGCCAGGCATGCCAACGCAAAAGGACACCCGTGTTTACTGCTCTGGAGGCAGTGTCTGCCACGTCAAGAGCGCAACGGATGGAGGTGTTGGTGATAAGCTTACCTCCTGTATGAGTTCATTGGCCCTGTTTTTGTATTTATCTGGGAGGTGCTGCATTATGGTCTCTAGGTCATCATAATGTGCCCTATCATACCTGGCTAACAGCGCCTGAGTGTTGGTGATGCCCCATATGTTAGCCGCTTGTGAGGCTGTTCTCTTGCCAGAGGATTCCAAGAGTTTAGACTCCTTGTCGGGTGGTGGAGCGTCAGCTGATGTCTGAGAATTGGCCCTTTTCCTAGCATTGGAAACTACCAGGGAGTCTAAGGGTACTGGGCCTTTAATGTAAGCTGGGTCGTCAGTGGCAGCTTTATATTTTTTGTCGATCCTGGGGTTAATAACTCAAGCCCTAACAGGATCTTTAAAGACTTCAGGTGCATGCTTAATAACGCCTTTAAGCATAGGTAGTGTTGAGGTGGATCTTTGAGTGGTGTCAAATGTATCCATTAGGAAGTCCTGCTCTATGGGGTCTGTGTGCAAGGCAACCCCGTGGTATTGGGCAGCTCTGTGAATGAGCTGATTAAAGCCCATGGTGTCCTCTGGAGGGGAAGGCCTGGAGGGGTAGATGTCATCCTGTGGAACATTAGGGACATCTGGCGTGTTATAGTCATCCAAGGGGTCTGGGGAAGAAGGTGGACTAGGATCCCCTAGTGGTACATCGTCCGGACCCTCCCCCATGTCATCCAAGGTGTCATCATAGTCTACTGGTGTAGGAGATGGTGCAGGGGAACGGTGTGGTGGGGGTGGTAAAGGAGGAGGTGGTGGAGGAGGAGATGGAGAAGGGAGTCTTAGAGGAGATGTAGCAATGTCCCTCTATTTAGGTGGTGGAGCCGGTGCAGGTGCCTCTAGTGGTCTTTTCCTAGAACTCAGAGTCAATTGACCAGTTTTAGGATCCCTTATGAGAGTCTTTTGAGCAGGGTCTGGTGTGAACAGCTCTTCTGCTGGACGCTGGTCTTTCGGTGCCGAGCGTTTCGATTCCGTAGGCTTCTTCGGCACCGACTCTGTAGCGGTTCTGTGTTGTTTTGGTTTGGAACCGTGCTTCTTTACAGTCTCTGTGGCCTGTGGAACTTCTTGTTTTTTCGGTTCCGAGGCTTTCCTTGGCTCCGAATACGGGCCCTTCGGGAGTGTTTTTTTGTTTGGCTCCGAATGTTTTTCCGGTGTCTACGAGTCGGTGCTTGTGGGTTTTGGTGCCGTGTGCTTGGATGTGGAGGCAGCTATCGGCACGGAGGAGGAGGAAGACAGTTTCTTTTTCGGTGCCGGTGATTGTGTTATGGTACCGACGGCAGGCTGACTCGAGCCCGAGCTGCCTGAAGGCTTAGTAGGCTTCTTTGCCGGGCATGGGAAGCAGTCTCTCGGTGTGCACCTGGGCCCAAAGGTGAAGGTGTGACCGAAGCCTTTTTCGAGGGTGCAGGGAGGGGATCGGGGTTGACGTTCTTACTTACGACCCGCTGCACCAGAGTGATCTCTTTGACGTTGGAGTCGTCTGCTTCTGAGGCGCTGACGAGGCTTTCTTCGACCCGCTCTCGCTCCAGCACGTCGACGCCCTCTTGGAAGATGTCATCGGGATTGATGTTGACGAGCAAGCCATGGTTCTTCGTGGGGCGTCGGTCCCGGATGGTCTTCTTCGAGCGGAAGGAGGCACAAGCTGGACAGTCTCTGGCCTCGTGCTGTGGTGAAAGGCAGAGGTTGCACACCTCATGCAGATCAGTGTGGGGAATCTTCGACCCACATTGAGGACACTTCTTGAATGGCGTCCTTTCCATGAGCCAGAAGCCAAGGCCCAGGTAGGCCCGAAGGCCTTCGTCGACGATCGGAATCGAGGACATCGATTTGGAGAGATGCACAATGATTAGGGTTCGCGATCGAGACAATACCGTCAAAAGGGTGAAGGATTGCGCGTCGAAAGTTGAATAGGTAACGGTTCCGAACTGGAGCGCGACAAACACACCTGAGCCCGATGGCGGAAAAAACAATCTGAGGATGGAGCCGATGCCCATGCGCACTATAGTCCAAAGGAGGAGTCACCTGTCCCGTGACTTCCAAAGACTTTCCAAGACAAAAAACAATTCACACATCGGGGCCCAACACCAGATGGCGATCTATGCTAAGTGTGTGATCTGCAGCTCATATGCCTCGAACAAGAAGGTTTACAGGAAAGAGCCTGGAGCTCACTCACGCGCCTAGCGGAGGTGATGGCAATCAGAAAAGCAGCCATTAAAGTCAGTAAACAAAGAGTACAGTTGTGAAGCGGCTCAAAAGGAGCGCACATCAAATAAGTAAGAACCAGATTCAAGTCCCACTGTGGCATCACAAACGTAATAGGAGGGAAAAGGTGAGTAATGCCTTTGAGAAATCTACTTACGACAGGGAACTTGAAAAGAGAGCGCTGATCAGGGAGCCTGAGAAAGGCCGAAATTTCTGAAAGATAGCCCTTAACAGGGCCCAGAGCAGAGCCCTGCCGGGCCAAAGAAAGGAGGACCAAAAGGACTTCTGAAAGAGGGGCAGAAAGGGGATCTACAGCCGTTGCTATGCACCATGCCACAAATTTGTTCCACCTGCAGGCGTATACCGATTTAGTGGAAGGACGCCTGGCTGCCAGAATGATATCACAGACTTCAGGAGGCAAGTCAAATGGAATCAACTGTCGCCGCTCAATCTCCATGCAAGGAGGTAGAGGCTGGACAGGTTCGGGTGGAGGACCGTCCCCTGCTGCTGCGACAGAGGATCCCCCCCCAAAGAGACAGTCGGATCGGGGGATGCACACTCATACTGAGTAGTTCGGGATACCAAACTCTTCAAGCCCAGTCCGGGGTCAAAAGAATGACTGGGGCCCGGTCGAGCCTGATCTTCGTCAGCACTCTGGGTAGAAGGCGGAAAGGCTCACAATAGACCGCAACTCCACTCATGACGAAAAGCGTCACCGAGTGAGTGCCGCCTTGGAAATTCCAACATGCAGAACTGCTGACATTGCGCGTTCGCTTCGGTGACGAATAGATCTAACCAAGGCTCTCCCCACTGTAGAAAGAGACCTTGCGCCACCTCCGAGTGAAGACGCCATTCGTGATCCATCATGCACCTGTAGCTGAGTTCGTCCGCGTTCAAAGAACCTGCCAAGTGTTGAACCACCAAGGAAATGCCTTGACGTTCCAGCCATGTCCAGAGATGCAGAGCCTCCTGACATAGGGTCCAGGACCCCACCCGCCTTGCTTGTTACAGTACCACATGGCGGTGGTGTTGTCTGTGAACACCTGCACTAATCTCTCCTTGACAGAGGGAAGGAATACCTTCAGTGCAGGTAGGACCGCCCGGAGCTCCAGAAGGTTGATATGGAGCCTGGACTCCGCCATAGACCAGAAGCCTCTGATCTCCGACTCTCCCATCTGGCTGCCTCATTCCAGGAGGGACGCATCCGTCACCACTGTGAGTTCCGGTTGGGGAAGGGAGAGTGATCTGCCGCTGACCCAATGCTGGTTCGTGAGCCACCACTACAACTGTTGTGCAGTGCCCTCCGAGATCTGGACGTACTCGGACAGGTACCCTTGATGCTGCACCCACTGGAACTTCAGGTCCCACTACAGAGCCCGCATATGCCATCTGGTATGATTGGTCAGCAAGATGCAGGAGGCCATGAGGCCCAGCAGCCTCAAGGTCATCCTGACCGAAACCCAGAACAAGGGACAAAAGATCGGAATCATGGCCTGAATGTCCCGGACTCGCTGTTCGGGAAGATAAACCCAAAACTGCGCCGTGTCCAGAACCGCTCCGATATAGAGGAGGTTCTGAGTGGGATCAGGTGCGACTTCGGCATGTTGATGGAGAACCCCAGCAAATGCAGGAGGTCGGCCGTAGTCTGGAGGTGGGAGACGACTGCCAGGGGCAAGCCCGCCTTCAACAACCAGTCGTCGAGATAGGGGAAGACTGAAACCCCTGATCTGCGCAGATGAGCTGCGACCACCGCCATCCCTTTCGTGAACACCCAAGGGGCGCTGGTAAGGCCAAAAGGGAGCATGGTGAACTGAAAGTCCTCGTAGCCTACCGTGAACCGCAGGTAACGCCAGTGGGCCGGGGATATGAAAATAAGCATCCTGCAAGTCCAACGCTACCATCCAGTCTTGCGGGTCTAGGGCAGACAAGACCTGAGTAAGTATGAGCACCTTGAACTTCTCCTTCCAGGGGAAGCGATTGACGTTCCGAAGGTCTAAGATAGGACATAGGCCCTTGTCCTTTTTCGGAACCAAGAAGTAGTGGGAGTAACAACCACAACCTACTTCTGGTGTCGGAACGCGCTCGATGGCCCCCTGGGCCAAAAGGGCCGCAACTTCCTGCTGGAGAAGTGCCAAGCGGTGGTACTGAGGTGGCAAGGCTGGAGGGGTGGTCTCGAAGGGGAGGGAGTAGCCCCTTCGGACTATCTGTAAAACCAACTGTCCGAAGTGATGGTGCGCCAGTGGGGGAGGTGATGGCGAATCCTGCCGCCCACTGGCGTTTGGTGGACCTGAAACACCAGACTAGGAAGGTTTGGAAGCAGTGGTGGCAGGGGAGGTGGTGGACTGACCCGCCCGCTGGCCCCGTGACCGACCTCGGCAGGTCCCACGTCCGCGGCTGCGCTGAGACTGTTGCTGCACAAGCCTGTGGCTTTGAAACTAACGTGTTTGGGCACCCCTTCCTTGGCCACGAAAGGAACGAAAAGCAGAAGCCAAAGGAGTGCACGTGGCCGAAAGGCCCAAGGACTTGGCCGTAGCCCGTGAGTCCTTAAAACGCTCCAACGCACTGTCTGCCTTGTCACCAAAAAGGCGAGTGCCATCAAAAGGCTTGTCCATCAGAGTGTTCTGGACATCCCCAGAAAAGCCAGTCGTCCTCAGCCAGGCGTGACGGCGTAGCACCACTGTCGTGGAAATTGCTCTGCCCAGCGAGTCGGCGGTGTCAAGGCCACAACGAATCGTGAACTTGGCTGCATCTCTCCCCTCAGCAATAGCATGGGAGAGCACTGTCCTGGCCTCCACAGACACTGAGGCAGCACCTGCGCTACCGTATCCCACACAGAGTTGGAATAAGGGTCCAAGAGACATGCAGTGTTCACAGACTGCAACCCTGAACTGGCGGAAGAGAAAATCTTCTTCCCAAACTGCTTCAGTTTCTTGGATTCCCTGTCCGGAGGTGCGGAAGGGAATGCGCTCGGAGACGCAGAGGCTTGGACAACCAAGCTCTCAGAGGTAGGGTTTTTGGAGAGGAAAATGGGGTCGCCCGGGGCCTGGCGATGGCATCGGGCCACGTTCCTATCCACAGTAGCCCCTGTGTTGAGCCTGGACCAGGTGCCCAAAAGAACATCCGAAAGTGTATAATTGAAGGGCAGCAGCGGCTCCACAGAGATAGACGCCAGCCGAAGCACTTCTGTCAGGAGGTTAGTCCTGATGGCCACTGTAGGGCGCTCGAGGTGGAGAGCCTCTGCTGCCCTACGCAACACCACTGAAAAAGTACCACCCTCCTCAGTAGCCACGGTAGAAGGACACAGTGCGCCAGGTACGGGAGAGAAATCCAGATCACCTGCGTCCTCCATATCCTCTGCCCAGTCCGGTTCTAACTCGCATTGGGCTGCAGGAGGGTCTTCAGACCCCTCCCAGTCCTCCGTAACCTGCTGGGCAGATGGGAAAGAAGGAGGAGGATGGAGAAAGGGATAAGAATTCCCCATAGGCGTCGGAATTGGCATCGATTGACACCGGTTCGGCACCGTCTCCATGTCGGGTGTGGAAGCCGGGGACGACATCGGCCGGGAAGCTGGCCGACGCCGGCGGCAGTGCCATAGAAGTCGATGTCGGTGGAGGTCATATGAGGTCAACTGACATTGGCTGGGATCCATGTAGGGATCCATGGGGGTCTCGCGGCGCTGCGGCCGGAGCCATCGACGAAGACGGACGAGGACCCCCAGTCGGGCCCGCGGGGCCCGAAGGCGTGCCGGCGGGGCCCAACGGGTCATAGAGACGGCCCATGCTTGACAGAAATTCTTGCAGCTGGGCCGGAGTCAACGACGGACCCGGGAAAGGCGGGTAGGCTGTCGGCAACTGCATAGGCTCCGCTGGAGCTGCAGGGGTGGCACCACCCGCGCCCTCAGCCGTGTTGTGCGACAGGCTAGGGGAAGGCGAAGAGCGACGTCACTTCTTCGACTGTTGGTGCATCGTCTTACCTGACCCCAAGTGCGAAGACTTCGTCGAACTATGGTGGCGGCTCCGTGACAGGTTCCTCAACCTCCCACGGGACCGAGACCTTAAACGACGCGGAGCCAACTCCCGGGCCTCAAGCAACTTTCGGTACAGCTCCCGCAAAGTTTTCGGAGCCATGGCCTGGCAGTCGGGGCACGACGTGGAGTCATGGTCATGCCCCAGGCAGTAGAGACACTCACGGTGCGGGTCTGTCACCGACATCATGCGTGGACAAACCTCGCAAGACTTGAAACCGGGCATCCCTATAACACCAGGAGTCAAAGATTAAAAAAAGACAGAGACAAAAGTCCCCCAAAATCTCAAAAATTGACTGGGGGTACCGCTCTCTCGCTTGCTGGCGCGGAAAAAGAAAGAACTGACGTCAGCGTACGAGGGCGGCTGCCGCAACGTCATACGGGCGATCACGACGCCTACAACTAACGCGGAGCCGCACGACGCCGCCTTTTGACGCGCAGGGGTACTGCTGACAAAAACTTTCCGGATCCAGTCTGACGCCTGGAGGTAATTCTGAGGTAAGGAATCTATCACTAACGTCTCTTTCAGATGCCCGCAAATGCATGATGCGCATACACCGTATGTCAAGAGGTCAACCCCTCTACTCCCCGTTGTTCCCATTGGTAGGATTCCCTCAACGGGAGAAATATTACACCTCCAGCGCCTTCCGGATATGGACTGAGCACGAGGTGACAGAGGTTGAGTCCCTGTTCGAGGATGGGCAGCTGAAAACATATGCTCAAATGAGGGAAGGCTACGATCTCCCCCAGGACAATTCCTGGTACATAGACGATTAATAGAAAGCGCCCGACACTGCTGGGATCTCACTGAGGGAGAACCACAGACACACCCGGTGCTGCACACAATTCTATGTATGGGCGCGGGGAGATACTTAGTCACTTTGCATTACAAAGCGACCCGGGAACTGATCGCATCAGCTTTACAAGCCCTACGCCTGAAATGGGAGGACGAGATAGGACGGGTGCTCCCTGACAAAGAGTGGGAAAAGGCACTAGAGTACCCAAAAAAGGTTTCTAGGAACGCACCCTTCAAAAACATTCAATTCATACTTAACACCTCACCGGCTCCATCGATTTTACCCTGATACACATTTCACATGCTCCAGATGCCAAACACCCGAGGCGAATTTTAAACACATGTTCTGGGACTGTCCCACAATCCAACAGTATTGGGATAGGGTATATCAGACCCTAAGGGGGACAGTCAACCTCATGAACATTTCTACGGGAGAGGTGTGCGCCCTAGGTGTCTTCCGCAGGCGGAAGACAGAAAAGGTGCAATGCAGGTTTGCATCCCTAGCTACGCTTTTAGCGAAACGTGGAATAGCCATGCATTGGAGGGTCCCAGCAGGACCCCCAGAAGCAGCCTGGCTAGGCGCTGTAAAAAAGTGGGGAGCAGCAGAGTAAGAAACACTGAGAGACGAGGAGGTGAAAGGAATACGTAAACATCCCATCTCCATGGAATGGGCACAACTCCTGTTCCAATTTGTTCAAGAGGGAACACTAGAGGACTCACCCACGGCCACACAATCCCAATCTCCACCCCTGTCCCCCATGGCGCAAACAAACACCAACACGTAACAGCCATGTGATGTGAAGGGCCGACTGTGTACTAGGGCCCCATCGGACTAACATCTCGGTTCATGATGGAAGACGCAACCCTCCCGGGCTCCTCTCCCCCTCGCTACTGACACCACAGCTCCTTAACGGGCAAACCAGAATCAGCCACAAAATAGGCAACTACCACTATACAATCTGTAGGCTCCCCGACCCCCTTTCCCCCTCAGTTAACTGTTCTACGTTTTCCCCCCCCGACACCCACGTAGTCGGCTTATCTGTATTGGGAACACAATCATGGACAATATAAAAGGAGGTGTACGGGGATAGAGCTGGGGACTGAATATCAACCCACGCCTCGTGGAAACCCACATATGCAGGCACCAGGCAACCTACCATAGCCCGTAATAGTCCACCTGAAGTGTAATTTCCATTTCATTTTGCTGTTTCTTATATGTTATGTAAAATATACGATGGGATGGTTGTTCTATGATGCAATGATACCACTCAACTGCCTGCATACACCTGTCATCATGTATTAATAATGATTTGTAACTATGTACCATGAAAAGTTAAACTCCCAATAAAGAAATTTAAACAAAAAAAGTCTCTTTCAGATCTTATCTTGCAGCTCCATTTGTCACAAGCTTGAGCGCTGGCAAGAAACTGTTTATTTTTTCTCTCTCCAAAATCCACAAGCTCTTATTTTAATGTCAAACCTTTTGAATGCCCCCAGCTTAGAGACAATAGTAAACACTGGAAAACAGCACATGTTACCTGCAGGGGTAAAAGATGATCTGTTTAATTAAAAGCTCACATTTATATGGGAGACCTTATGAAAAGGCCCAGCTTAAACATAATGTTAAAATGGTGATATAAGTTTAGTGATGAAGTAAGTTAAGTTTCATCACACTGTTGCTGCACTGACTTTTCTCCCTCCAAAGTCCACTATTTATAGAGATTAATATTTTCCAGTAACTGGACTTTTCTTTAGTGAAGTAAGACAGCACATTTATTTAAAAGTTCTTACTTAAATGTCATAACTTTAGAATGGGCCCCAGCTTACACAATACTTAACACTGGAGGCCTGCACCTTTTACTTTTGTGAAGTTCAGACAACCTGTTTGATTACAAGCTTCCATTTAAATGAAATACTTTCTTGAATGACCAAAGCTTAAATATAATGTTCAACATTGGAGGCTTGCACATTCTCTCTGCGACATGTATAAATTAGGGACAAATGTTTAGTGATGAACAAACTATTCTTTTTGACTTACACATTTTCTAAGCCAAATGCGTTAAAAAATGACATGCGTTAAGTGATGACTGTGCGGTTCTTTTTGGCATAAACTGTTTAATGGTCCCACTTTTCATCATAATGTTGCTGCAGTGATAATCCCAGTGAGGTGAATCATTGCACCACTATGGCTCCATTATGTATAAGCAGGAGAAGAAGTTAGGTATTAGTAGCACTTATTATTGCACGTATAAATTACACTCATTACTTAATACATTGCTTTTGAAATGGACCTGGTAGCTCTTATTAGTAGCAGGGATGTAGGCTATAATAAACTGTTCAAATGAAGTTCTTGTTTTTAGATGACTCTACAGTAATTCAGTAATTCAGGTGTTTTACTTTCACAATGCATTGTCAAGGTCTATTGAAACAGATACCAGTACAGCAGACAGATGGTAAGTACTGCCCACTGCATCGCCCACCCCCTCCAATAAATGATTGGACTTTACTAATATGAGGCTTTTCCTATAGGTTCCTGTTCTGCATACCTACCAAGACAAAGGACATATACTAGTACCTCTGCACACCATTAAGTTGTTTTTTGGGTAAGTAGTACACTGGATTGGGTACCGTAGATTGACAATGTGTAACGTACACTCACTTACCTGCCTATTCCATTTTTATTGTTTACGGTGTATCCCTTCCTTGTTGCCCTGAGGAAGACACGGTTCCAAAGCATACATGGGTTGAAACTTCAACAATGAAGTAAGTTGTGAGCCTGATGCAGATTGAATGTTACGGGGCAGAGAAGGAGTTGATGAATTGTCCCCTTGTGACTAATTTAGAACATAATAGTTCATAGGCTCTTATTGTTGTTATATAAGTTGTTCACTGCTCTTTTGTGAACTTCCTCTCAAGAGCACTGCACCAATCTCACCATATGGAAAGCCTATATATAATGGTGGTGTTTTACATTACCTAAATATAGTGTGCTTTGTCTAAGTGGTGTGTTGTTGTAGGTCACTAGACAATCTGTTAAGAGGGATTCTTGGACCTCTTACCAAATAATGTCTTTTAAAAATCCTTTCTGTTACCTTCCCAGCAGAATCATTCTGCAATGATATTCTAAATTGCAACTGGGCGGAGGAGGAGCCTAGCACGCATCCAAGATGGTCGCGTGAGCACAGGGCTCCCCGGACCCTCGCTGCTCCTCGGAACTTATCCTGACTTTATCCTGACTTTATCCTGATTTGGTTGACGGATTCTGGAAGATGAACGTTGGCTGAACCTTAAACTCTTTTCAGAAACCAAATCGGACCTGGGAGACCTGATCTATGGTGGTTTGAACTTTTGAGACCCGACTGATGGCTGTGCCCGGTGCGAAGGTGAACTGTGGAGCCGGGGCATAGTTGAACAACAACGGCATCGGGGCTGCGCCAGCGGCCGTCTCATCACTTTCGGTTTCACTTTTGGATCTCTGAGTGGCTGGACAGTGGAGTGGCTTTGTGCGGCTGGGTTTTCACTCGGCCTTCGCTTCGTGCCTTTGCCTCCGCCTGAAACCAGTGTGCCCATTGACTTTGATCCTCTCGCACCGCCACATTGCGGTCCCTGGTACGGCCCGTGTCGGCTTCGCCTGTGCCACTTTGACGCTTCCTCGGTGGTCCCCTTCGGCGAGCGTGGTTCAACATGGGAGGCAGAGGGGATCCCGAGAGGCGTAAGACCAAGACATCCCTACGTGGGGGACCGGTCCAGACCAACAACATGGACCGCTACACTCATGGTAAAGGGTCCCCTGGGACGGCCAGTGTTCTCCCGGATGACGCTGGGGGTGTTCCGTCATCCCCTCCGGATTTGTCACTGCAGGACATCATGGGCGCCATTAATGGCATCAAGGAGACCATCGCTAAGCAGTACGAGGCCTTGGCCCGTAAAATCGACACGGTGGCCATTGATGTTACGCTAATTCGGGCGGATCTCTCTAAGACCAATGAGAGGGTTCAATCGCTGGATTTGCGGACGTCCACTCTTGGTACCGATGTGTCGGGTCTGCAGGCTGCTCTCGGCGACCTCAGGTCGGCCAACGACCTGATGGCCCGGCGGCTGGAGGACTTCGAGGGACGGGCTCGACGCAATAACATCCGCGTCATAGGTGTTCCAGAGACCTCCGACAATCGCCCGGTGGATCTTGTGGTTGAGGAACTCATCCTCAAACAGCTTGCCCCCGCTGGCCTGAGTAAGTTCTTTGCCGTGGAGCGGGCCCATCGAGTCCCGGGCAGTCGGCCGCGACCGGGAGCTCCCCCGAGGCCTATTGTCGCAAAACTTTTTCATTACAGAGACCGCGATGCGATTCTGCAGGCCTCACGGGTACATGGCCCGGTCCGATATGAGAACTCATCCGTTAACTTTTTCCCGGACTTCACCCAACTTGTCCAGAAACAGCGGATGGGTTTCCAGGAGGTGAAGCGCCGTCTCCGGGACCTGGGTCTTAAGTACTCGATGCTTTTTCCTGCCAAGCTCCGAGTGGAATACGAAGACCGGACTACCTTTTTTGACTGCCCTGCGACTGTGAGTGACTGGCTGGATTCTCTGCCGGACCGGGGTGACCGGCCTGGGCCTTCTGGTGGTGCCGAGGGTGGTGGGCCTCCTTCGGAGTGACTTTTGGTCCTTGACTCTGACATTTTGTTTTGTTCGGCTGGGTTCTACTTCTTTTGTACATTTTGTTTAATTATGATCTGTGTTGGGGGCGGGCAGGGACGGGTCCCTTTCCTCCTCCGGGGTCTTTTCGTAGAATGGGGTTTGTAGGGTGACAGGCACACTGCAAGTTGGGGTGGTTTTCTGGACCGCAGGGGTGCAGGGGGGGGGGGGAGTTGAATTTGGGGGGGGGTTGGTGGGTGGGTGGGGTTGTTTGGATTTGTGTTTTTTGTTTTCAAGGCGAGGTATTGGCTCTGCTTCAGTTTCTGGTGTTGCGCTATTTGCAGGGGGACCCTTGATCTACTGGAGGGGATGGGGGGGGACGGGTTGAGACTGATGTTGTGGAACGTCAACGGATTGGGGGATCGTATTAAACGGGGTGTTGTGCTGCAGTATTTGCGTCGTTTGACTCCTGATGTGGTATTCTTACAGGAGACGCATCTGGTGGGTAATGTTTGTCATGCCATGAACAGGGGGGGATACCGACTTGTGGCCCATTCCGGTTTCACCACTGGCTCTAGAGGGGTGGGCATTCTTCTGCGATCTTCACTTCCGCTAGAGATCACCAGGGTTGTCCTAGACAATAGAGGGCGCTATGTGGCTCTGACTGGGAGGTGGGAGGGACAGTCCCTTTCCTTGGTTTCGGTTTATGTTCCCCCGGGCCTCCAGAACTCCACTTTCTCGGACTTGGGTCGTATGCTGCTTGAGCTTCCTGACAGTCTTTTGCTTATGGGTGGGGATTTTAATTCGGTTGTTTCGGGTGATTTGGATCGCCACCCGCCCAGGGCCCTCCCGGCTGCCCAGGCGTGGCTCGGCGGACTCTTGGATACCTTCGGTCTGGTGGATTGTTGGAGGTTAATGCATCCGACACAGTGTCAGTATACATTTCACTCTGGGGCCCATGGGAGTCTCTCCAGATTGGATTATTTTCTTATGCCCGCGGCCCAGACTGCCCGGATTCGAGGGGTGGAGCACTTGGCCCGGGGTATCTCTGATCATTCCCCACTGTGGTTGCTTTTCGACACCGGGATGCGGTCCGCCGGGCGGATCGCCCCTATTAACCCCTGGTACTTGCGAGACCCCAAGATTCGTGATAGCCTTGTTAAGTCGATTGATCAGTATTTTCTCGAGAATGAGGGGTCGGTGGTGTCCTCAGTGTCCCTGTGGGAGGCCTTCAAAGCAGTGCTCCGCGGGCATGCCCTATCCCAGATAGTGGAGGCTAAGAGGGTTAAGAATGAGGCGGTGGTGAAGCTGGAGACTGAAATATCGGGACTGGAGGCAGCTTTGGAGACGGGGGTCACTCAGGATGGGCTTCATGCCCTCAGCTTGAAGCAGTTTGAATATAAGTCTCTTGTCACTGATGCTGCCAAGATCATGTATAGGGAGCAACAGGGTAGGTTGTATGATGCCGGGGACAAGGCGGGTAAACTGATTGCTTGGTTGGATAAGAAGGAGAGAGTGAACCGTGTGGTCCCGGAGCTTCGGGTTTCGGATGGAGTGTGTGTGACGGACCCTGGTGAGATTGTGGAGTGTTTTGCTGACCACCTCCGGGCGGTGTACTCCCCGGTGTCTGATAGAGATGAGGACGACTCTCGTCTCTTGCTGCGAGATATTGCCTTGCCCGGCCTATCCGTCGAGGACCGTGAGCAGATGGATGCCTCTCTGTCTGTCGACGAGATTGCTACCGCGATTCGTTCCCTTCGCTCGGGCAAGGCTATGGGCCCCAACGGACTGCCGATTGAACTGTATAAACTACGCCCGGATAAAATCGCGCCCTTCCTCCGTCGTATGTTTCTGGAGTCGCTCGAGCGGGGTTCCCTTCCCGACGACCAGCGTCTGGCTACTATAGTTGTTATTCCCAAGGACGGTAAGCCACGAGACCGCTGTGCCTCATATAGGCCTATTTCCCTACTAAATGCCGAACCGAAAATCCTTGCCAAGGTCCTCGCTAATCGCTTGCTGAGAGTTATATGTGATTTGATACATCCGGATCAATGCGGCTTTATCCCTCATCGTAATACCGCTCTCAACTTGTGGCGTCTACATGGCGTCCTCGCTAGGGCGGAGTACTTCTCTGAACCGGCCATATTGGTTTCCTTAGACGCCACGATGGCCTTTGATACCATCGAGTGGCCATTCCTTTGGGCCGTATTGGCGAAATTTGGCTTAGGGGAGGGATTTATTAGTTGGGTGAAGCTCCTCTATGCTGGTCCAATGGCTCAGGTTGTTGTTAATGGGCGGGTTTCTCGGCCCTTCGCTCTCGGAGGGGCACTAGGCAGGGGTGCCCGTTGTCCCCTCTGCTCTTTGCTCTCGCCTTGGAACCGCTCGCTGCCTGGCTCCGCTGGGAGCCCTCGATCAGAGGGATCCGGTGGGCCCCGGGCTTCGAGGATCGGGTCTCGTTGTACGCGGATGATATTCTTCTGTACCTCACCTCGCCGCGGGAGTCGCTCAATGTGCTTTTTGATGTCCTTACTTCCTTCGGGAGAAACTCGGGTTTGATAATTAACTGGTCCAAATCTTGCGTGTTTCCTATCTCCGGTGGCCTTCCTCTCCTTCCGCCGCGGCTTCCGATCCAAACATCTCAATCCGGCTTTAAATACTTGGGGGTATACGTTTCGTTGGATCCGGCGGTCCGCTACGAGCAGAATCTCCTGTCTCCCCTCCGGCGTTTGAGGGCGGATACGGCTCGGTGGTGTACGTTGCCCTTGTCTCCACTTGGTCGCGCAGCACTGTTTAAAATGATGTCCCTTCCCAGATTTCTTTATGCACTCCAGAACTCCTTTGATATCATCCCGGCGGCCTACTTTAGGGAGGTGGAGAGTTTGCAGAGGAGACTGGTTTGGGACGGTCGTGCGCGTATCGCTTTGGCAAAGCTGACTCTTCCCTGGTATGACGGGGGCATCGCGCTCCCTGACATTAGAAGGTACTATTGGGCCTCCCAGCTGTCTGCCATTAACCATGCTATGTACGCTCCTGGCTCGAACCCGGCTTATGAGATGGATAAATTCCTGCTCCCCGGCGGTAACTATAACAGAGCGCTTTACTCCCGATCTGCCGGATGGACCCTCACGGGCCCTACTAGGATTGCGGTACGTGTGTGGAAGGCGGCGAATGTAGCTGTGGGCTGGAGTGAGCGGTTGACGTGTGCTACTCCTCTGTTCGCCTCAGAGCGCCTGGGAAGCCTCTGGACAACGAAAGGCTTTGAGCACTGGGATACGATCGGCATTAGCAGAGTGGGGGACCTCTGGGTTAAAGGCGCGGTTAAATCCTTCGCGGCGCTTCAGAGCGAGTACGAGCTTAGTGAAAGGGAGTTCTTCCGCTATGCCCAGGTTCGGCACGCCCTACTCTCGGTCTTTGGGGAGGGGACCACGGTCCCTGTTTCTTCACCTCTCGAGGACCGTATACTCGACGGACACGTCCCCGACAGTACTATCTCCCTGATTTATAAAAAACGAATAAATAATCGGGCTGACCTCTTGGTGCGTCTTCGGGAGGCATGGACGGGAGATGGGGTTGAGTTGGACGACGAGGACTGGCAGTCCGCGCTGTCATCCCCTAAGGAGGTTGCCATCCCGGCCCGTCTCCGTCTGGTCCAGCTTAAGATTCTCCATCGTGTCTATGTGACGGGTCCCCGTTTGGTCTCGATGGGGTTTTCTGACGACGGGCTCTGTAAGCGTGGCTGCGGGCTCAGTGCCACCTTTCTCCACATCCTCTGGGAGTGCCGCGAGGTGGCGGAATATTGGCGCCAGGTGCATGATGTTATGAAACGAGTCACTGGGGTCGCTCTGCTGCCGGAGGTGCGCCGATGTGTTCTGAATGTGTGGGAGCCCAATGACTATAATGCGGCCCAGGCTCGGTGGGCGGCCCTTGGGAACATGATAGCAAAGAGAGATATTGCGCAGCTTTGGGGTTCCCAACGGCCTCCCGCCGTGTCCGTATGGAAGGAGAACATGGACTGGTGCATGTTCAGGGAGAAGACGGTGTATGTGGCTCGTGGTAAACCCAGGGCGTGGGGTAGAATCTGGGGTCAGTGGAATGTGTATCGAGGGACTATCTGTTCTCCCCCCCTGGTGGATACGTCTGATGTTGCCTTGTCCCCCTGATCCTTGACGGTTCCTTGCTTAATTAGTTCACCTGAGTATAGATTTGGTTTGCCCGTGGCCCCCCCCTCCCTCTCAGACCCCCCTTTTTATCGACCACCTTCGGGTGGTCCTGTGTGGAGTTCCTCTGCTATGATTAGACGCCCTTCAATGTTTCTCGCCTTGTTTTTTGGTTTTTTTTTTTTTTTTTTTTACTTTTGTTGATATTTATGTTAAAAGGGTGTATCCTGACTTCCTGTAGGTGCAGCCTGATCTCCTGTCATTTAGCGGAGCCCCTGCGGGCCAGCCATTGTTTTGGCACTGCTTGATCATTTCTGCATACTAGCGGCCGGCCCAGGAGGTTGTCGGCCCGTGCTTGTACCCTTTTTCTCTGCACAATAAAATTTTAATTATAAAAAAAAAAAAAAAAAAAAAAAAAATTGCAACTGGGCAACTAGCAGTGCCCAATACCTCAAAGGTATACTGGTACATTCACTAGTATCCGAGACACTCACCATGGACACATCCTCATTGTCAAAATCCTGCTTTCTTTTATTACGTCGTCGAGAAGCTCCATCACTGTCTCCCCGGCTTCCCAAATACTACATAACCTCTGTTTTGAATATAATGACTCCAAAGAACCCTAAAAGTTTCACAATGCAACATGGTCAACCCTCTGTCTCTCAAAGCCCCAAGAAATGCAGTGGTAACTCACTTGGCAGATGAGATGACAACAGAATGCTGGTCTGAGCTCAAAATCTTGGTCAAATGAGCAGTTACAGAATCTTCATAGAAGAGAATTTGTTGGACCTACAAACAACAACACAAAGTGACTAGTTACAAAGCAGCATAGAAGGCTGACCCACAGCCCTGAAACAAAACTTGCGCAGTCAACAACCAAACCAGGCACTGCTGAATGAGTCAGAACTCTGCGCCAGGAGAAGCGAAATACTGCAATACAAGAGTTTCTGAAAATATACTTGTGCGTGCTAATTCAAATTACTTGATACCATAACACAACAATCCCTCAATGGAGAAACAACATCAGTTGTATTTCAGTTCTCTTTTATAATTGGTATTATTGATCTGGATCAAAATCCATATTACCTACAAGTCTATCCTTCTCCTTAAAACAAATACAACATTAAAAAATAATTAATATTTACAAAAGTATTGTTTGATATTTTAAACTTTAACCAGTAAACCACAGGGACAAATAACTGAAGTTCAAAAACAGCACCCTTTAAAAATATGTTATAGTCAAAGAAGAATACACCCTAACAATCTCTAAAGCAATTTGCTTCAGATAATATTTTACTTTTTCAGAGTAGGAGGTTTGACTGGTAGCTTGGTTTGGTGTAAACAACAAGCTACTTACCTTTGGTAATATTCTTTCTGGTAGAGACTCTATCTAGCTGCAGATCCCTTACCTCTTGGATATTCGCCAGGCATCAGACTGGATCCTGAACATTTTTCAGCAGTAATCTTTGTCTGCTGGTAGGTGGTGAAATGTGGCTCCGCACGGACAGCATTCCGCCCCAGAAATGACATACGGGGCCCACATAGGGACCACTGCAGTGCACTGACATCAGTTGGTTTCGAGGCTGTCCACGTCCCCAGACTCAGAGCCTCAACAACTAATTGGCTTTGACCAGTGTGCAGATTCCTAGACATGAGATCTTATCAACGGGTAGGGCCCAATTCACTGAATGAGTGGGATGAGAGGGTTGGTGAGGAATCTTCAGTGACAGAGTCCCTACCAGAAAGACCGTTACTGAAGGTAATTAACTTGTTCTTCTAATACAGACTTCTATCAGAAGATTCCTCGCCTTTCGAACAGATACCAGAGCAGTACCTATGAGGAAGTGGGTCTGTGAATTAGCTTAAACCAAAATGCCCTGTAGGACATAAAAAGTGTAATGCCCCTCTCGGAGAACCTGGCTGTCTAGACAGTAGTGTTTCATGAACATATGGATTGACGTCCATGTAGCCGCCTAGCAGATGTCCAAGACAGAAACTCCGTGTACCAATGCAGTGGTAACTGCTTTGACCCTGGTGGAATGAGCCTGCAGACATTCTGGAGGCTGCTTGTAGGCCAATGCGCAGCAGACTTTGATACTGAGTACAATTCAGTGGGAGATGGTCCTCTTGCACGGCCTTGATTCTTTTCACCTCAGTGAAACCCGAAAAGAAATTATCATCTACACGGTGTTCCTTGGTACCATCAGTGTAAATGCTCTGCACCGTTTTGGGGTATCGATGAAGTCTCTTTCCTCCTTAGAGGGATGAGACGGAGCATATAATTCCAGCAGGGTGATAGTGTTGTTGACATGGAATGACATCACAACTTAAGCAAGAAGGATGCTCACGTCCACAGAACCAGTTTGTCTTGGAATAAGGTGATATAAGGTGGACTGACACAGAGAACTTGCAGCTTGCTCACTCTTCACGCCGATATTATAGCAACAAGGAACACTATTGTGAGATAGTAGTGAGATAAGAAGCCACAAAGTACAGCTATGAAGTGAGTACACATCAATTATATGAGGACCAAGTTAAGATACCACTTTGGTATGACAAAATGAGAGGGAGGAAACAAGCGAAGAGTTTTCAAGAAACTCTTCACTTCCGGTGATTTAAACAATGAGACCTGGTCCAGCAACCGTAAAAAGAGCTAAAATGTATCCTTCAACTGTGTAAAGCCTTGCAGGGCGGGAGAAAAACAAACAGAACGTCAGATAACATGGCCTGGAGGGAGTTCATTTGGTGTGCGCCACAGCAAACCATAACTTTGTCCCAACGACAGTCGCATACATTTTTTGTCTAAGGATGCCTGGCTGCCAAGATGACATCAACCACCTCGAGGAAGGTCTAAAGTTTTAAGCTGTCGCCGCTCATTCTCCATGCATGAACATGGAGATTGCCAAGGCCGGGGTGCAGAACCCTGACCAGTTGCTGTGACAGCAGGACCTCCAGCGGGGACAGCTTGATTGGCAGATTGATGCTCATGCACTGGATTTCTGGATACCATATTCTCCGTGCCCAATCCGGGGCCTACAGGGTGACTTGGGCCCTGCCATTCTTGATCTTCATAACTCGGAGGAGAAGGGGGTATCAGCGGGAAGGCATACAGAAGTCCAGAGTTCCACCGTAGGCACAAAACAAGTCTGCAAGAGAGACACCCTGGGAACTGTGTGCAGTACTGCCGACATTGCATATTCTAGGTAATGGCGAATAGTTTGAATCATGGTTATCCCTTGTTGAGGAAGAGACCTTGTGCCACCTCTGGGTGTAACTCACATTGGTGATCTTCTAGGCGTGGACGGATAAGTTCATCAGCCCTGGCATTCAAATATCCCGGAAGATTCATTGATGGTCCAGCTATTTTCAGAGCTGCAGCACCTTCCAGGACAGGATCCACTACCCCAGCCGACCTCGTTTGTTATAGTACTACGTGCGGTGGTACTGTCTGTAAGCACCTGCACCAGCCTTCACTTAATAGATTGCAGGAAGGCTTTCAAAGCCAAGTGAAAGGTTGATGTGGAGCCAGGTCTCCACAGGAGACTAGAGGTCTCTGATCTCCACCTCTCCCAGGTAGCCATCACAGCCTAGAAGCAATGCATCTGTTACCAGTATTAGTTCTGGTTGGGGTAGAATGAGGGGTCTGCTGTCGACCCAATAGCATTCAAGCAACCATCACAGCAGGCCTATTGGGTCAAATCTCTGGGTTTGGCCAAGGAGCTCTACACAACAAGAGACGGGTTCAACCATATTGCAAGTTGACAGAAAGGAGATTTCTGGGATAGCCAAATAGTCCACTTCACAGGAAGCGGTCACCAGGAGGGAGGGAACCTGGTAGCCCATCGGCTACTAAACCCGACCTACCCTGAGGGAAATTTCAGGGCATAAAAAGGGCACACCAGGTAACCAGACCTTCAGATTTCGACACATAGGATTAGAAGACCGAAGAAGGACTGCCCTGATGCACCAAGGCTGCATTGACTTGGACTGTACCTGCTCAATCTGGTAGCTGAAGAAGGGACTGTGCATGCTGTGTCCTGTTCGTTGATCAGTCATTTCCAGAGCCCAGTGGAAGCAAGAGACACCAAGGGTCATATGGCTGACCTCCAGATTGCAGCACAGGGCCATAACAGCTGAAAAAGCCTGCTGGGGCAAGTTGGTAGTCTACATCTTCTGACCACCGATCCTCAATGCCGCGCAGCACCAGTGACTAGGAACTGACACTCAAAGTTGCCCCTGAAACTGCTGAACTCTGGAGAGTCGTCAGAGTGCAGCTTCGTCACGCAGAAGGCACGTTACCGTCCAAAGAAGGATTCCCATGTGACCGTGATACCGGGCAATTGGCAGCCCAGTCGCGACTGGATCTCTGACAGGACCAAGAGGACTTTGTGGGGCATCAACCCCTGCTGCCAGGATCACCTCACTAAGCCCAAGGAGTAGTCGCAGGAAACCCCCGTAAACTGCACAGCATTTCACAACATCCTTGAGCATCTTCAGCATTCTGCATACCTTGTATCAGGACTCCTTCCATAAAAGTCTATGGCAAAGAAAAAAAGTGTAAGGAACTCACTGAAGACTACTTCTTCCTCCTAGGTAACTGTTTCTGAGGACCTTGCTGGTCCCCCTGACTGGTCCCCTTCCAGGGCTGGATGCCTACAGTTACTGAAAGTGACTGCATTGATACTTACCCAAGTATTTCTTGAAAAAGATTCCAAGATTCAAATGTGTTGAATTTGCAAAGACTTGTTCACGGGTAAGTGAAAAAGTGTGTATTTACTATACCTCTTAATTTTTGTATGTACGAAACACTCCAGCGGATCTTTTTCTTTGTAGTGTTAAAAAATGCATTAAAAATACAGTCCATTTTTATAAATGGGTGTCACTTCTTGACTAAAGTGGTTGGTAAGTGTATTACACTGTGAGGTCACACAACCACAGCATATAATACCCCCCATTTCCTCACACTGGTGGCAACGGTGGGATCCAGAACTTGTGTTTAGCAGTACCATACAGTTGTTGTAGTTTAAGACCATTGAGAATCTTCCAAAGTGGACCTAGAAAATAAGTTTTTTGTGGCTCCCAAGCATCTGTTGAGTTATTGTAGTCACCAAATGCCTGTTTCCAAAGCAATGTTAGAAAGTTTCATGGGTTTGGGAAAAGTTAAAAAAAAATTGTGACAATGTTTTCTCAGTTTGAGAAAGCTTAAAAACCTTTTGAAAAAGTTAAAGGAGTCAACTCTTTAACAAGGAAGCATGGAGCTTGACATAAAAAACCTGTCCTCCCTCAAGACAGAAGAGCTGAGGGCACTTTGTAGTGACAGGGGGATCAAGATGGGTGTTAAGGCCAGGAGAATGAACTGATCAAGGACCTCAGAGCTTGGGAAGAGGCCCACAGAGTACCTCCATGCGGGAAAAAGGATTTTCCCCAAGGTTGTGGGGAAGAAGTTTAAGTGGAGGAAGAAAGAAGGACCAGGACTTGCCTAGGGCCCAAGGAAGATGGTGGCAGCAGAAAAGCAACTGAAGGTTCTGACATGTGTGCCCATGAAGTCAGACCGCTCAAAGGGATTGTCCCTAGTTATGTTCAGGAGGATGACTTATATCAGAGAGCTCTCTCAAGATGAGAAAGGTGGGTGCATAAAACTGGGGAACACTACTCTGGGAGTTAATGCTAGTAGTTGGTAGGGACAGACTACTCACACTCGAGGATGAGACAGCAGAGTCCTACCCACATATGAAGGAAGCACTGATTGAGCTCTTTGGACTCGCATGAGGAGTAAAGCCAGAAGTGTGGGACAACACAAAAAGGTGCAACACAGACATGAGTTGACTTTGTTGGCAATTCAGTTAGAGAACTAGATGGATAGATTAAGGGCAATAAAGTAGATACTTTCGAAGGCCTCTATAACATTATTGTTAAGGAGTACATGTTAACAAATTGTCACTCAGAGAAGCAACATCTGGTAGACTCTAAACTGAGTAGCCACAGGGAGCTGGGCAAGACAGCTGATGAGTGAGTTTGTACCAGGGGCTCCAACAAGCCCCCGATGGGTGATCCAAAAAAAGGAGGACAAAAAGGGGGGCAAAGATAAAAAGAATGATAGTCACAAAGAGTCCTCAAAAGATGGGGTGTATTTTGACTGCAATTAGCCAGGACATAAGAGGGGAGACTTAGGTGCAATAAAAAGGCACCCATTGTTGGCCAGTCCAAGGGAATGGCTGGTGTAGGGATGAGGTGGGAAGTTGCGCCTAGAGATCCCAAAGGATATAAAGAGGTCACTTTAATCTCCCTATGTGGAGAGAACATTGAGCCTTTGGTCCACTGCCTCCTAGTGTGGAAAAGTATAGTCAGTGTCCAAAAAGGAATAGGGTGGAGGTGAAGGCTCTGAAGTATACAGGTGCCAGTGTGACCATGGGGATGTCCAAACTGGTTAACCCAGAACAGATCCTCCCAGATGAGGTCCACAAGATTGTCAATGCTGACAATGTCACAAAGTGCCATTCAATGGATGTGGTGGACTTGGGGAGGGGCACCTGGCTCAAAGAAGGCAGCTGTGTCCCTGCCATCCCAGTAGAGTGTCTGCTGGGCAATAACCTGGAAACACCTGCTTGGGCAGAAGTAGAAACAAGCATTGGCGCAGCCAATAGGTCTCGCTTTTAGGACCTTATAAGTATTTAGCTATGCAGCACAATATCCTTGGTGCAACAACATCAACTGTTGCATGGCTAAACACTTATAAGGTCCCAAAGGCGAGACCTATTGGCTATGCCAATGCTTGATTGTTTGTTTCTAACCTTGTTCGAGGGAGGTGTTAAAAAACGTAGTTTTATAATCTACAAGTATACAGTTCTAAATGCTTTTTTCTAGATCCTCCACAGTGATTGTCCTACACTGCCAGTGCTGTATTCTACAAAAGCACCTCTGGCATCTCTACTAGTTCAGAGTGCACCCTACGATGAGGAACAGCACTTAGTGTGAGCGAGGTTTTAGCGTCATTTTTAGCTCAGTTGCAGAGTAGGATGAGTTAATTCTGTGAAAAATGTTAATTTGATGAGAATCTTGCTCAAAGGTACAACTGTGATATTTTGTGTGGGAATTTCATCTCCAGGGGAAATGTACACAGGTCCCTATGTGAAGTTCCTCTCACTCGCCCACTTTTTTGTAAGTAATGCTTCAATCAAATGCATCTGAATGTTTTTCAAAGGTTGCAGGTGAGTTCAGAGATACTGGAGCATTGATCAAGTGGTCATGAGTGTTGCTAATAATATAATGCTAATTATACCAGCTTGCCTGGGCTGCACATAAAATATGAGGATCCTGCTTCAGATGCCTTCCTGGTGGTCTAATAAATTATGCATTACTAGAGTAGGACAGTACATTGTACCCACTGCTTGATGTTCTATCCACTTAGGTACATATTTCACAGTGCTGGTGCAGAGGGTTCATGGGTGCCGCAGGAGCCTGACGTGCCACGCAACCTCGCACTCATGTGTGCAAGTGGTCATCAGAAACCCACCCACGACTGCAAAGAAGGCTTGCCTGACCCACGCAGGAAAACAATGCACCCTTGGCAGTGCCCAAGATAGTTAATGGATGGAGGCTAAGTAACAAACTATAACAAGAAGGAGTTTCGGGTTTGTAATACAAGATCCATATTTTTTTGTTTTACTTTATCATTTTCAGGTAAGCCACAAAACCATGCAAATAAACACACGACGTGGGTGACAGAGTAACAAGAGTAGTGCATTAATGTATCGGAAAGGGCCATTAGGAGCAGTAAGAACATCACAACATAAGTGAGTCAAAGAAATAAAGGGGAGGGGGGGATGGAGTGGTGGTGACCTTGACACATTTTAGAATGGTTACAACAGTACATGTACGGATATGACACATACAATCGGTGGCAAATACATAGACATAGTAGCCTCACAGGTCACTCCCTCCGGGTCTCCGGGCTCCAGAGACAGTAGGTAAGCTCGAAGTGGCTGCCAAATGTATTTAGGCCGAGCAGAGGGGGGCCATCACTGCACAGATTTCGCAGGTGGTTCCTCAACAGATCGGGCTGCCCAAACAAGCAGAAACGAGCGGGCAACATCTACTGTCCCAATGTAATGCAATGTCTCGCTTTGTCAGCAGCAAAGCAATAGACGTGAACTTAACAAGATTCACATTTAACCCAATTATGAATCGTGTGCAATAATTTATTGTAATTCGGCGAAGCAATGACAACTTTCCTAAGTGAAACCCTGCTCCAAGGAGTAAAACTGAAACTCAAAGGCAAGAATTTAAGTTTCTGACATCAACCCCTGCTCAAATAGAGAGGCTCAGAAGAAGTTTCTGACATCAACCCCTGCTCACATAGAAAGGCTCGGAAGAAGTTACTTTTGGAGAGAGCAGAAAAATGGAATCTGCTAAATCAGAGGCAATGCGCCTGACCCCTCCCCCGAAGACATGCAATGCTGTGTATGGAAGGAGCTAAAAGCTTGCTAATATCAATCAATCAATCAATCAGAGTACTTGTAAAGCGCGCTACTTACCCATGAGGGTCTCAAGGCGCTGAGGGGAGGGGGGGGGGTGCCGCTACTGCTCGAAGAGCCAGGTCTTGAGGAGTCTTCTGAGGGCGAGTAGGTCTTGGGTCTGCCGTAGGTGGGTAGGGAGGGTGTTCCAGGTCTTGGCGGCGAGGTAGGGGAAGGATCTGCCGCCGGAGGTCGTTCGCTGGATGCGGGGGACAGCAGCGAGGGCGAGGCTGGCGGAGCGGAGCTGGTGGGTGGGGGTGTAGAAGCTGAGTCTGCTGTTCAGGTAGGCTGGTCCGGGCTTGTGGAGTGCTTTGTGTGCGTGGGTGAGGAGCTTGAAGGTGATCCTCTTGTCGATGGGGTGCCAGTGTAGGTCTCTCAGGTGGGGGGTGATGTGGCTGTGGCGGGGGATGTTGACGATCATTCGGGCAGAGGCGTTTTGGATGCGTTGTAGTCGTCGTAGGTGTTTGGCTGGGATTCCTGCGTAGAGTGCGTTGCCGTAGTCCAGGCTGCTGCTGACGAGGGCCTGTGTCACCGTTCTTCTTGTTTCGGTCGGGATCCACTTGTAGATCCTGCGGAGCATGCGGAGGGTGTTGTAGCAGGAGGAGGAGACGGCGTTGACCTGTTTAGACATGGAGAGGGAGGAGTCGTGGATGAATCCCAGGTTGTGTGCATGGTCGGTGGGTGTCGGTGCTATTCCCAGTGTGGTCGGCCACCAGGAGTCGTCCCAGGCTGAGGGGGTGGGTCCAAGGATGAGGACCTCCGTCTTGTCCGAGTTCAGCTTCAGACGGCTGCTCCTCATCCAGTCGGCGACGGCCTTCATTCCCTCGTGGAGGTTGGTTTTGGCAGTGTGTGGGTCCTCGGAGAGGGAGAGGATGAGCTGGGTGTCGTCGGCATAGGAGATGATGTTGAGGTTGTGGTGGCGGGCCACTTGTGCGAGGGGGGCCATGTAGACGTTGAACAGCGTCGGGCTGAGGGATGAGCCCTGGGGGACGCCGCAGATGATGTCGGTGGCTTCGGATCGGAAGGGTGGGAGGCGGACGCTCTGGGTTCTGCCGGAGAGGAAGGACGTGATCCAGTCAAGGGCCTTTTCTTGGATTCCGGCTTCTTGGAGGCGTGTCTTTAAAGTGCGATGGCAGACCGTGTCAAAGGCGGCTGACAGGTCCAGGAGGATGAGGGCTGATGTTTCGCCGTTGTCTAGTTGGCGCCTGATGTCGTCTGTGGCAGCGATGAGGGCTGTCTCGGTGCTGTGGTTTTGTCTGAATCCGGACTGGGACGGGTCCAAGATGTTGTTGTCTTTGAGGTGGAGGCCCAGTTGCAAGTTGACGATTTTCTCGACGACCTTCGCTGGGAACGGGAGCAGGGAGATGGGCCGGAAGTTCTTGAGGTCCTTGGGGTCCGCCTTGGGCTTCTCGAGGAGGGCGTTGATTTCGGCGTGCTTCCAGTCTTCCGGGAATGTCGCTGTAGCGAAGGAGATGTTGATGATCTTCCGTAGTTGGGGTGCGATGGCTGCGTCTGCTTTGTTGAATACGTGGTGTGGGCACGGGTCTGATGGAGATCCTGAGTGGATGGAGTTCATGACCTTGCGTGTCTCGTCGTCGTTGACGTTGGACCAGGAGGTCAGGCGGTTGGTGCTGGTGGTGTTCGCAGGGGAGGTGGAGTCTGGCGTAGTCAGGGCGGTCGTGGTGTTGAAGCTGTTGTGGATGTTAGCGATCTTGCGGTGGAAGAAGATGGCTAGTGAGTTGCACAGTTTTTGTGAGGGCCGGATGTCGTTGGCGCTGGCGCTGGGGTTGGGGTTGGAGAGTTCTTTTACGATGCTGAAGAGCTCTTTGCTGTCGTGTGCGTTCTTATCCAGGCGGTCTTCGAAGGAGGATTTCTTGGATGATCTGATGAGGTGGTGATGTCTGCGGGTGGCGTCCTTGTGGGCTGCGTGGTTGTCCGGTGTGCGTTCATGGGGCCATATCTTCTCCAGTTTCCGGCATGCGCGTTTGGAGGTCTGGAGTTCGTCGGTGAACCAGGTGGCTCTCTTGCTGGCGTGGCTGTTGGAGGGTTTCTTGAGCGGGGCGAGGGTGTTGGCGCAGTCGACAATCCACTGTCTGAGGTTGCGGGCTGCGGCGTCTGGGCTGGTGGGGCCGGTGGGTGGGTTCTGGGCGAGGTTGGTGATCAGCTGGTCTTCAGTGACTTTGCTCCAGCCGCGGCGAGGCAGCTGTTGGGTGCGGTGGAGCGTGGTTGGTTCTTGAAGGTGAAATGGATGCAGCGGTGGTCGGTCTAGTGGAGTTCGGTGGTGTGGTCGAAGGCGACGTGGGTGCATGTGGAGAAGACGGGGTCCAGCGTGTGGCCGGCGGCGTGGGTGGGTGCGGTGACGAGTTGTCTAAGGCCGAGGTTGGCGATGTTGTCGATCAGGGTGGCGGAGTTGGCGTCGTTGTTGTTCTCGAGGTGGAAGTTCAGGTCCCCGAAGAGGATGTAGTCCATGGATGCGAGTGAGTGGGTGCTGGCGAGGTCGGCGATGGAGTCGCTGAACTGAGCCCGGGGTCCTGGGGGTCTGTAGATGAGTGTTCCTCTGAGGGTGGTGTTGGGGTCGATGTGGATCCGGAAGTACAGGTGTTCGGCGGTGTTGAGGGTGTCGTCTGCGTGGGTGGCGACCTTGAGGGTGGATTTGTGGATGATGGCTGTTCCTCCTCCGATTCCGTTGGCGTGATCCCTGCAGGTGATCTTGCATCCGTCCAGGATGTCTATGGCGATGTCGGGCGCCGAGGAGTCGTTCCACCAGGTCTCGGTCAGGAAGACTACGTCTGGGGCGGAGGTGTCGAGCAGATCCCAGAGCTCGATGGCGTGTTTGCGTGCGGAGCGGGTGTTGAGGAGTATGCAGCGGAGGTGGTTGGGTCCAGTCCTTGGAGGTTTGGTGGCTCTGTCGCAGGTGAAGCTGCAGGTGTGGCAAGAGAAGGGTCTGTGGGTCCGTTTTGGGACGGCCTGGTAGCAGGTGTGGTTTCTGCCGGCGTTGAGTGCGTGGAGGGTGCTGGCATCGTAGCGGAGTCTGGAGTCGTGGCGTTCGCGGGGGCCAGGGGTTCTGGCGCTGGGCGCGGTCCAGGCGCGGACGGGTGCAGACGGGCTTGCCTCCGGCGCATCTCCGGCGCGCCCGCTGCGCGGACGCGCAGCGGCCGCCATTTAAGGCATGGAGGGAGGGAGGAGCAGCTGGGAGGCGGGAGCGGGGCGGCGAATGGGCTTCGAGGGGGCAGGGGAGCAGCGGCGGGGAACAGGCTGAGGGGAAAACAGAAGGGGGGGTTTTGTCCAGCCCCGAGCAGAGTGCTCCCCTGTGCCACAACGGCATTCTTACTCCCATCCCACTCTGAAATGTAATGCCTGCAGCTGCAGGCTACAGCACAGAGGAAGCCGCCACGTCAGAGGGGGACCAGGCCTACCAATCGATCGCCGACCTCACATATATTCACGCTCTCTCCCGTGACACCTGCGCTTACTAGGAAGAGGGTAAATGTCCGGGGTGGTGAATGACACTCTTGCCACATCGATGGAAAACACAAGCTTAGGTATACTGTAAATACAGTATGAAATCCCTTCTATATCTGACAGACTCTGATGAGACCCTTAACCGAAGACTATACAATTTACTATAGCATTCACTAGCTTTACAATGCTTCAACCCAAGTTACCTGCAATGGTAGAGCGCTCAATTTTCCCGGGTCCTTACGTGACTATCTCACGCAGTCCAGGGTTTTACTTTACTTCCTGGGACTTCTAGTCCTGTTTATCACAATGGTAAAACGTGCACTACAAGTCCCAGAATGCAAAGCAAAAACAGAATGAATGCGTTACTCCTGCATAGACATGGAAACTTGAGAGTTTTAAACAGCACTCCGCAGAACTGCCTAGGGTCAGCTATTGTGTTCTGATTCAATAACGAGAGTCACACAATATCTTAACACAACAGGAACAATACATTCAGCATAGGGAGTGGCTCGGACATCTTAAAATATGTGTGGTTCCCACTTCAACTAAGCGCGACCCCAATCCTGCCGGAGCCGGATGCATGCACACAAAGTACAATCCCTCAGGGACACAGTAAAAAATATAATTTTGGATAAGTTAATTTGGTGCATTCTGAATCTCACAATCAATTCCAAGAGAGAGGAAATCTGAAAGCGAAAGTGATCGCGATGACGCGCTCTGTGCAAAGCGCGCGAGGGATGCGCGCGCAGCACTTATTGGAGAGGCGGAGCGTGGCGCGCCCACGCTTGTGCACGTGACCGCAAGCTGGTGGCCGCTTTGGTAGCACTTCGAGAAGCCGCCTACTAAATGTGTCGCCAGAGCAGCGCATGCGCTGGCTCAGGCGAGACCTAAAAAGGACCCATGCAGCAATGCTGGGTTTACCTGACTGGATGAGTATTACAACAAGAGCACAGATGGCCCTGTGGGAGAGTCAAGAGATCCTGGAGCCTGAAACTATGGACTAGGTCCCTAAAGCCAAAAGTAGAGGGGGAGGCTGGCAACTCACAGTACCAGAAGGAGCCTAACCCTCAGGGGGAATGCCTGTTATCTGAGGGAGAAACTGATCCCCTATGTGAGGGGTCGTATTTAGCAAATCTCCATGGAGCAGGGGTCCCTCAAGGGAGGACTTGAGTAAAGGACAGAGGACATGCCCTTCTCTGAAAACCTGTGACAGTTGGCTGTCAGACAAGGGGATACCAGTGGCATCCATAACATATACTGGGAGGAAGGCCTCCTGTACAGTAAGGCACGGGACCACAAAAGAGGGGCAACAAGAAAATTGGTGCCCCCCCCAGCAGTACAAGAGTTCCTCCCCAACCTACCCTACAATATTGCCTTACCTAGGCACCTGGGGCAGACCAAGACCTAGGAAAGCCTGGTTAATCATTTCTACTGGCGCCAGATGTTAAGTAATGTCAATGAGGTCTGTTGCTCCTGTGTCACCTGCCAAGCCAGTAGCAAGACAGGGGGCAAGCCAAAGGCTCCCAACACCACTTCCAGCAGTGTGAACTCCTTTTGGGGGATGGGGATTTACATTATTGGTCCCCTAGACACCCCCCACCCCAACAGCCTCAGGGATCAGATTTATCATGGTGGTAGTGGACCATGCCACCATGTATCTGGAAGCTATCCGACTTAGGACAGTCACTGCTCCTGGAGTAGCTAGAGCCCTCCTTGGAATCTTCACCGGGGCTGGGATCCCAAGAAGGTGATCTCAGATGAAGGCATGAATGACCTCAATCCATGAGGTTCTTTATGCTAATGTTTGCCCTTGACCACAGGTGCTTACGGTGTAGGGTTAGTCTTGGAGATTTGGACTTTGTGTCAAAAAGGTTCAGCTGGGCCCAACTGTGCCTGTGTAGCGTTACTTGCCACTTCTTTGCCGCACTGTTCTCAGACCTCATCTTCATCGACAACTCCTTCTTCAGTTCAGCAACCTACTCGGTGGCAGAGCCCTCTCCTTACGCCATCTCCATTTCTTGGTTCTCCATGTAGCTCGAAAGCCCAAAGTCTCTCATCAGTGTTTTCAGCTGTAACTGGTTCATGGTGTAGTGAACCACCTCTGCTTCTCGCTTATCTTCAGGGTTTTGGGTACAAAATCCATATGTGTAACAGCCACCGAGCTATGGTCCTTCTGCAGTCAAAATCTGCACACCTGGGGGCTGTCCTGGGGGAACTTTTGGAAATTCAGGAAGAATCTAAAGGGGGTATGCTCCATCCCTGATGTTCATTCTCCGATCCACGTGGTTGATGTAGTTCCAATGGAAAGCTTTAGAAAAGCTTCAGTTTTCTTCAGTGCTAACCTAATTCCCTCAACTTCAGTCTTCTAACATTTAGGTTTCCATCATGTTTTTCAGTTTTGGTCAGTGATCCCCTCATAAAATGCAATCTACCCTGTTACTACTTTCAAGCACCTGGCTGTGTTTCCAGACCCATTCCCACAAAGAAAGAGAATCTGAAGATAGCATCCATGCAGAGAGGCTTTCAGGGCACACATCTGAAGTCGCAAGGGGATAGACAACATGCCAAATGGTTGGAGCGATGAGTCAGGACCCTACTAGGTGGATCAATTATGCAGAGCATGTGAATCCAGAAAATATTTGCACTCAAAACTTTAAGTAGGTTATGTCAAGCTCTGTCCACATATTGATTAACTATATTTCTTAAGCAATCACCTGAGCAGATGGGCCAGAGGGACTTTTAGATCAAACCAATTAGAGAAAGTAATAATAACAAAAAATAATAACAAACATATAGAAAGCTAAAATTTCTTCTGCATGTTCGATAAGGAAAGGATGAAGAAGAGAAAGATGGCTAGGAGCGCAGGATATGGATCATTAAAAGGTGGGCTTTAAACCCCATGCAGAGGGCTAAAAGGCTTAGTATAAATATATTCAAAGGAGTAAATTGTGAGTTATCTGGTTGCAACAATATTGCAACATTATTTAAACCTCCATAACTTGTAGATGAAAGTGTAAAAATATTTGGACTGCTTTAGCAGGCTTTGTTCCTGCTATGCTAGCCACTTTCCTTAATAAAAATAGTTATTAGATGCAGACTGTCAGCTCGCCACTTCACTTCTTCCCCTGCATTTACTGCTTACTTCAGAATCCTCAGTGGAGTCTTCGCTGGCAGTTGACTGTTGTGGGAGCTTTGTCTCGTACACCATAATACTCCACCTGTTATTGAAGTGAGAGAGAATTTAATTTATGAAAATTTAGAGTGCGATATCTCTATACCAAATCATTGTCTCTCTAGGTTCCCTTAACTCAAACATGTTAAGCACTTAAACATAGGTTAATCACAGTATGGTATATGAAATGACAAAATAAACAGATCATGCCCTGATTGATATATCACACATATCTAGAGCAGTACAAATAAACCTGAATTGATGCCAAAAGAGTTCTTGATTACCAGACTGTGCCAAATAGTAAGTCCAACTGTGAAAGAAATTCAGTGTACCATGGTGCCTAGGAATATGTCCATCACAATGAAAGTAAATATGCCCAATTGTAGCATGATATGCAATCTTTAAGGCAACAGAATACTTTTATGGTTTTGGCATAGGCTGGTTGAGTGTCTCAGAAAATATTCTAATCACAGTGCCCAACAAACCCAATTGTAGCCTAGTGTATGGTCACTCTTGTGACAGAAAATATATATTTTTTTTATGGAGTATGAAAGAATATTGTGATCGCAATGACACATCATATACCAGAATATGACAGTGAACAAGCCCATTTTCCAGAACAGTATTTAGTTATGGAACAAGGTAGGTCCTTTTCACTTAGCAAGCATTAATTTTTGAGAGTCAGTATTAACAGGGGCATCTGTGGTGGGGAATGGAGGAGATGGTGGAATATGTTTTAAAGATGACATGCCGTGTATATCAATGGCAGAGAGTATGCGGACTGTTGATGCTATCTGTTTGTATGGAGAGTCGATTAATAGGGAGTTTTGTAGTGAGATGAAGCTTGGCTCTCTTCCAGATATACATCACCCTTCATTGAATGGTAACATGCCTGGAGGTATGATACCTGTAAAAGGACATTAGCAGGCAACACAACCATATGAACAAATCTGTCAGATGCGGTATATCACTGTGAAGTTAAAATGAGGAAAAGATAAATTGAGTGGTGGGGAAAAATGCAGGTGTACATGCGCTTGAAGGATGATAATGACAGAAGTTGCTGAGACCTGTATAAACACAGAGAAACACCATTAAAAAGCTGATTGAGAGGGACAAGATGACTAATGATAGTCACAAAACGGATAGGGGAGATGGGGCAATATTACAAAGCAGTTGAGATTCACTGGGATGTTCAGGGTAATTCCAGAATATTTTAGTAAGTTCAGGGAGATAATACAATAGCAGAAAGTTATTTAACTTCTGTATCTTTCTGGTGGATACTCTAATCTACCTGCAGATTCCTCACCTTTGAATATCCCAGACGCTGGGCTGGATCTGAAAACCTCGGACATAGCTCCCTGGTGCCAGTAGGCAGCACTAACTCAGACTTTATGCCAAAAGTTGAGTAGTGGTGTCGTCACTGGAGTCATATAGCTGAATACGTTGAAGGACGGCTGTAAGAAACTGGCTCTATATATACTGCACCAAAGTGAGGTACAGTGTGTATAGAGTCCAAGAGTCCCCAATGGTAGGCAGAGGTTAAAGTTAGATAGAACCTTACTCTCTAAAGTGGTAGCTTGGTCGAGCAGTAAGGCAGTATCAGAGGACAGCGTTAAGCATTTGATGTACACACTCAGTCAGCAAATGAATTCACACACTCAAGAACTGAACTCTAGGCCAATTGTTGTTGTATAAACATATATTGTTCATTTTTAGAACCAAGCAAGCCTGGTACAGGTAAGCATTATATACTTTTCAGTAATAAGTTACTAGATATAGAACAGTTAAAAATGCAATAGGAATTGTACTTTGTTTGATTTACAGGGGAGCAGTAGTATGCAACACTTAGCAAATGCAGTACATTGAAATGAATAAGCTTTTTCAACAGATTGCAGGTAAGTTACTTTTACGTTACTTTTTTTTAACTCAGTGCTGGATGCCTAGATTCAGCACAGGGACATTTCCTGAAAACAGTTTAAAAAAAAATGCGTTTTTGTTATTTGTGTGATTTTTAAAGAATATTTTCAGATTTCAAAACTCCACACTTAAAAACTTTTTGGAGCAGCAGGTAAGTAACTTTTACAATACTTTTTCTAACTCAGTGCTGGATGCCTAGATTCAGCCCTGGGACATTCCTGAAAACAGTTGAGAAAATGTGTTTTGGTTATTGTTTCGATTTTTAAGGAATATTTCAAGTTTTCAAAACTCTACACTGTGTCGTTTTTTCGAAAGAAAATTGTCAAAGTTATTCTGTGGAAGAAAAACAGGTTATCAGTTTGCAGGTAAGTAAACGACTGTGGGAGTTAAGGTTCTGGGGTTGGACTCACTGGTCCCCCAGGGTCAGTGATGCACTGAGATTGCACCCTCAGCGGCACTAGGTCGGCCGGGTGCAGAGTGTTGAGGCCCAATGTTATCCTATGGAGGATAGGGGGCTTCCGGTTGGTGGCTGCTGGCTAGCATGCCACACGGCTGTGGGAGCAAAGCTCCTAGGGTTTAGCTCAGGGCAAGTTGGGGACCAAAGTAGCACCAAAGGTGCACCCTCAGCTGCACTAGGGCGGCCGGGTGCAGGGGGCTGTTTTGAGGTCGGGTGCCCTGTTTCCAATGCAGAACCTCTGGGACAAAGAAACACTGCAGGCTCGGGGACGAGGATCTTCTGGGTGCGACCACCACTTCGAGGGGTAAGTTGGGATGTCATGGGTTGATTAGGCACCGTTGGTTTGGGCCCACAAGGCTGTGGGGCGTCGGGTGCAGGGGTGCCTGGGACGTCGGATTTTCTTATCCGCTCTAGTCGCGATAGAGGGGGTTCTCTGGATTGAGGCTGCAGGCATCGTCTGGAGGATTGAGGCAGGTCAGGGGTCGCCGGATCTCAGGTCAGGATCGCCAGGGGGACCTCCTCGTGGTGTTGGTTCACTCGAGCTCGGGCCGGGGTCGGCGGGTGCAGAGTGTGCTGGATTTGCGGTCTCTGACCGGCACCAGAAGCTGCAGTTTAAACACATCTGGTGTTCTCGGGAGATAGATTCCTTGAAGTGAAGGCAGGCAGGTCCTCCGGGGTTTGTGAGGTTGTTGGCTGCAGGACACGCCAGGATGTCGCAGAAGCAGGTTCGAGGGAAGACAGGCCTGTAGGGCTGGGGCCAAGTCAGTGGGCGTCGTCCTCTTGTTAGCTCTGCATGGCTCTTCGGTCCTTCTTCTTATCTTCTTTTCTTGTGGTTTCTAATCTGAGGAAGCAAGGTTCAGGGTGCCCCCTAAATACTAAATTTAGGGGTGATATAGGTATGAATGAATTAAATCTTATCATGCGCAGAACTTTGCCCAATGGGCGTCAAGGCGCCTAAGTCAAATACACATAATCCAGCTTATCAATCGAGAACAGCGAACTTTTATTCATACGCTTTGGTAAAATACCAGGTTTTAAGGGCCTTTTTGAATAAATCCAAAGAAGGGAGAGTCTTAACCTCAATTGGAAGAGAGTTCCAAAGCTTAGGGGCAACCACAGAGAAAGCTCTCGCTCCCCATCTGGCTAATCTAGTGCGTGGAACTACAAGTTGAAATAATCCAGCAGACCGAAGGGTTCTGGAAGGGCAGTAGCGAGTAAGCAAAGAGATAAGTGCATTTTCGGTGTCAGCCACAAGAGCCCTGTAAGTGAGACATAGAATCTTAAAAAAGATTCTATATTGGACAGGAAGCCAGTGAAGATCTCTTCTAGCAACTGTAGCCGAAGATGCCAGAGGGAGGGCAAGAACAAAACGTGCAGCAGCATTCTGCACAATTTGCAATCTATGGATCAAGCATTTGTTGGATTCAGCATATAAGGAGTTACAGTAATCAAGCCTGGAGCCTATAAGAGCCACTGCAATCTGCTTCCGCGCCTGCAAAGAAAGATAGCTACGAATCCTATTTAGGGTTCTAATAACACCCCAACATGTGGCCACGGTCCTGTTTATTTGGAGCGTCATGGAAAGTGAGGTGTCAAAAACCACGCCGAGATTTCTGGCGGATAAGGAGGGGGTGGGACAGATGCCAAGAGTAGTAGGCCACCACTCACTCGACCAGACGTCTAGATCTTTTCCAAAGACCAAAACCTCTGTCTTGTCGCCATTTAACTTTAGGGAGTTGATGACCATCCAATCTGCAACATGCTGCATGCATGACCTAAAGCCAATGGCGGATGTCTGGACAGAGGAGTGGGCCAATGACACCATAATTTGGGTGTCATCGGCGTAGGACACCACCTCCATCCCCTGCGATCTTAATAGTCTGGCAAGGGGGGCCACATAGATGTTAAACAGGGTCGGACTCAGAGCCGACCCCTGTGGCACCCCGCATTGCAATGACTTGGCAGGGGAGAGGAAACTTCCAAGCTTTACTCGTTGTTCTCTATCACGGAGAAAAGAGTCAAGAAGATTCAAAGCCGGTCCGGTAACCCCTGCCTCACTAAGCCGAGAAGTTAAAATGGCGGGAGACAGGGTATCGAATGCGGCTGTGAGGTCTAGAAAGACCAGTATTATAGTTTGGCCACTATCCACCTTGCGTCGGATGTTATCGACTACTACCATGAGTGCGGATTCAGTGCTATGATGCTTTCTGAATCCGTGCTGTGTATTATCAAGATACTCACTGGTCTCAAGAAAGGTGGAAAGATGAAAGTTGAGGTGTGCCTCCAATATCTTTGCAGGAGCCGGAAGCAGAGAGATGGGTCTAAAATTTTTAAGGACACCAAGGTTTTTTGAGAAGTGGCTTTACAATAGCCTTCTTCCACACTACTGGAAAAGAGCCCTGAACAATGGACTTATTCATGACTTCCAGCATAGATGGCAAAATACTGTTTTTACACTCCTTCAGAGTTTTTAAGGGTATAGGATCCATAGGAGAGGAGGATTTGATCTTATCAAGTAGGAGACTCAATCCTTCAAGAGATAGTAAAGGAAATTCCCTCAATAATTTGAGAGGCTCTTTACCCAGCGCATCTAACTTGGCTATGGCAACAAAAGTATCCTTATCCAAGGACTGACTTTGGGCTTCAAGAGACAGATGAATGTCCAGGATTTTATTGTGGAAAAAGTCCGAGATGTTATCACATAGATCCTGGGAGCTCACTACCGGGTCAGGAAGTTGAAGAGAGCATAGGGAATCGGCAATTTTAAGAAGCTCCCTAGATGACGTTAGGGAACCTGTAAGGTTAGAAAAATACTCTTGCTTCTCCAGTATGACTCTCTGTTTGTAGTTCCGCAAAGCGGATTTGTGAGCTACTCGATCTTCTGGATCCCAGGACTTCCTCCATCTTCTCTCGCTACTTCTACAACCTTGCCTTAAGAGTCTAAGATGGTCGGAAAACCAGGGAGCAGTAGGTTTCTGACGGGCTGCATATCGCAGGGAGGCGGGGGCAAGCTCCTCCACCGCACTAGAAATAGAATACATAAGTTCCTGTGCTGCATCATTGGCAGTCTTCGAAGAGAAAGATTCAGAGAGAAGGATATGGGGGACAATAGTGTCATCAGTAATATTTCTGTAGTTTCTCCTAAGGGTGAATGATGTGTCATTATGATTAATTAAAAACTGGGCGGGGAGGGCAAATACAAGAGGTATTGCAAGGTGATCCGTCCAGACTAGCGGCAAAGGTGAGCCCGTAGATAACCTGGAATCCCTCGAGAAAACCACATCAAGGATATGACCAGCCTTATGTGTATGTGTAAAGTGTAGGGACCAATGGGTCCCTTCCCTGGGGTGGGTACATCCCCTATTCTGCCACTCTCCTGTGGGAGGGGGGCAGGAGCCTGTCCCTGGTTGGCTGGGTCCCCGCATCCTCAAGATGGCGGGGACTCGAGGTTGTGCTTCACCTCTCCTCCCCCACCTGAGGGGGGGAATTGGCAGAGGTGGGCACATCTCCCTTCCTCACTTGTTTTTCCCACCGGTTCTCCCGCCCAAAATGGGGAGTAGAACCAGTGGGGACCAGTTGCTGAAAGCAGCAAATGGTCTAGAGAGGCTCACAAAGGTGGCAAGCCTTTGAAGCTTCTCCTTCGTGAACCCTGCCCAACCTGGGGGAGAAGCCTTGGCACCTCGTCCCAGGATGTGCATTGTTTCAGGCCCCCGAGAGCACCAGGCCCTCGACCCAGGAGTCCAGAAACATGTCTGGTGGTGGCAGCCTAAGCAGCCACTCAGTCAGGTCACTAGTAGTTGGTTGAATTTGAGGGGGCATCTCGAAGATGCCCTCTGTTGTGCATTCTACATTAAATCCCACACTGGCATCAGTGTGGGTTTAATGTGCTGAGAAGTTTGATACCAAACTTCCCAGTCTTCAGTGTAGACATTATGGTGCTGTGGAGTTCGTAATGACAAACTCCCAGCACCATATAATCTTTAATGGCAGCACTGCACTTTACAGTGCCCAGGAATTGACTTGGGCACTGTAGGGGTACAGGGCTCATGCACCTGTACCCTCACCACTGGCATAGGGCATCCAGCTAAAGGGGTGACTGATGTATGCCAGGGCAGTGGTCTGTGGGCATGGCACACAGGGATGTGTGCCATGTCGACTCTTCACTTTGTTCTGCACCAAGACACGCAGCCTGCAAAGGCAGTGTGAGAGTGTCAGGGTACAGGACCTCTAAGGGTGGCACAACAAGTGCTGCAGCCCTTAGAGGCCTTCTCTGGTCACAGTGCCCTGGGTACCTGTGGTACCATTTACCAGGGGCTGACATGTGGCCAGAGATGCCGATTGGGTTTGTTTTGGGGAAAGAACACAGGCCCTGGGAACCTGCTTGGCAGGGACCCAGGGCAAACAGAGAAAAAGTGCATCAGTAGTGTGGCAAAAAGTGTGTGGGGGGGTTACTGCAACAGAAACCCACTTTCCTACAACAGCTTTGAGAGTGAGATGTATAGCATTGAGCTCGAAAGGTAGTTTCTGGTGGTGCCCTCAGTATTGAGGGGCCTACAATCTGTGGATGGTCATTTGTTAGAGACATGCTCCCAACAGACCACAAAGGCATCTGTCATGTTGGTGACTTGTGGAATGAAGTCTAGAAATGCCTGCACTGCAACAGATTGTTGCTGTTCTACCACTGCAGAGAGCAATGGGTGTTGGTCTTCACTAGATATTGCCAATGACCCTCCACTTGTGGTCATTGGACCGAAAGGCATTCTTGTTGGAGACTCATATGGAGCAGGACATGGAGTACTATGGCAATACAAGAGATCATTGTGTTAAATAGGTGCATAGAAGTTCTGACAGTGAGTCAACGATTGGGCTGAAAAAGAGGTAAGAGCTTTTAGAATGCCAACACACTCTATTCAGACTGGGCTAGGCTTTGGAATGGTTGGATCTGGAGGAAGTGCAGGAGGGATTTGGGGCATTTGTTGTAAAACCAAGGGTGTGGAGTAGGGAGATGGTGGCCTGGGTGTGGGCTAGGCATTGAAGTTTTCTTGTGCTCTTGATCAGACAATCGTCGAGGAAGGCGAAAATGTGGATGTCCCAAGTGGGCAGCCACCACTGAAAGGCACTTTGTGAAGACCCTTTGAGTTGATAGTGGCGGCCACTTACCATGAAATGAAGGTAGTGGCAGTGGAAGGACGATGAGGATATGAAAGCATGCGTCCTTGAGGTAGAACGCAGTTGTGTAGCTGCCTTGCTAGAGCTGACTAATGACCTCCTTCAGAGTTTCGATGTCGAAGTGTTCCGAAAACATGTATCAAATCAGATGACTGAGGTCCACGATCGGCCTGAGGGAGGGTAAAGAGAGCTAACTCCCTTGCCCTGAAGGTGTAGTTGGGGGTTCAGGGGAGAGCAGCGGGGGGTGGGGGGGGGGGCTAGGCAGTCGGGGTCACTGGTTCTGTATCACCTTTTGGAAGGAACCATTGTATCTCTTCCTGCAGCCAGTTGAGATGTTCCCTACTGAGGATGTGGGTGCGGGGGGATGTCGGGAGGGGGTGTGAGACCTTTTAGGTAGTAGCCATGGCAAATAACTGTTAACACCTATCTGAGGGGGAGGGGTGTGGCAGTGATTGGAGGTGGAGGCCTGCCTACCAGAGCCACCTCTATCTGTGCCCTTAATGCTGTTTCCCCTGTATGCACTACTAGTGTACCCTATTATAGCCTACGGGTTGAAAGAGTGTTGTTGCTGTGGTAGGAAGGGGAAGGATCTGGGAAAGCTGCTTTCGAGCCTCCTCCAACCTGTTGTTTCCTAAAAGAGCCCCTGTTGCATAGGGTCTGAAGGGCACTCATAGTTTTTGCAATGTTGGTGTCCAGCTTCAGTTTTTCCAGTCTCTGATAAAACTGTGGTCCAAACAGATGTTCCCCATTAAAGGTAGTTTGAGAGGGTGCTGTTGGACCACTAGTTTGAACTTTGAAATACAGAGCCAGGCATAGCATCTAGTGAGGACATTGGTATTGACCCCCTAGGGAAGTGGTATCCGTGGAGTTAATGGCATGGCTGATAGTGGCATTGGAAACAGTTTTACCTTCTGAGACTACCACCTACCCCTTCTACCTGATTTCATCTCATCCCATTGTGTCCTGTCGCAGAGGAGGAGGAGGAGTCCAGCAGAGTTCACTACCCTACAGTGGGTGGCGGCCCTTCCAGCCACCCTCTGCCCGGCAGCGTTAAGCCTCTTGCTCTTCCTGTTGGGCAGGGATGTGTCACAAATGACATAACCAGGTGCCCGCAAGCTTGATGTGTGTACAACCAGTAAACTTGGTGGTAAATGGCCCCTGATGTAGACTGGATCGTGGGACGAAGTCTGTTTTTTCCCCTGACCTGTGGTGTTACAACCATAGTATCGAGCTCTTCCCAAAGCTGTCAGTACATTAGCTTTAAGGACTGCTAATTTTAGTATCATTGGCGATCTAAATCTTCATTTTGATACTCCCCTTTCCCCTGCCGTTAGTAGCGTTCTTGTCGATCTGAAAGCTCTCCAGCTATTTCAGCTGGTCAACCATTGTACTCATGTTGGTGGACATATTTTGGACCCTATTTTTACCAATCTATCTGCGGCTAAAGTGCTGCTTCCCAGGCCTATGGCCTGGACTGATCACCATCTTATAGAGCTGCACCTTGTGATTAAGGACCTTCCTCACAGAGTAATTTCATCTATGCCTCTTAGGCGTCCATGGAGAAAGCTGAAATTAGCTGACTTTCATCGGCTTCTTGGTCAATATCCTCTGGGTCCTTTCTTGGATGTTGAGTCGGGATATGACCTGTTTTGCAATTGGCTGACTGGAGCCTTGGACTGCCTGATCCCAATTGCGGAGAGTAAACGCCGTCGTGCTGAATATAGTCCTTGGTATGATGATTCGCTTCAGCTCCTTAGGAAAGCATGCAAACAAGCTGAAAGAGCCTGGCATAAGTCTTATTTGCCAGACATGAAAGCGATCTACCGTGCCAGGACTAAGAAATATCATAGAGCGGTTAATAAAGCTCGAGCTGCCTACTATTCTCGCAAATTCAACACCAGCACCAATCCTACTAAATTAGTATTTAAGGTGCTTAAGGATCTTACAGCCAGTAGAGCTCCAGTCGCTGAGATCTGTTCTGCCTCGCACTGTGAGGACCTGGCTGCATTTTTTGTGGAAAAGGTGGAGGCCATCTATCGTTCCTTTTCTGCTCCACTCGTCTCTGTGGAGAAGTTGGAACCCTGCCCAATGACTACTATGTCTTTGTGCTCTTTCCCAGAGCTTTCGATGGAGGAGTTTAATAAAATTGAGGCGAAAGTCAAATCTGGCTCTCCTAGGGATCCTCTTCGGCCTGCCCAATTTAGAGATTCAGCGTTACTTTGTCTTCCTCCCCTGCGTGATCTTGTCAATCTATCTCTGACGTCTGGTTCTGTCCCTGCTAGCTGGAAACAAGCTCAGGTGATGCCTATTTTAAAAAAACCTGCCTTGGATCCATTAAAGCTGGAGAACTATCGCCCTATATCTCTTCTCCCATGGGTCGCAAAACTGACTGAGGTTCATGTTAATGCCATATTATCTAATCTTCTTCGTTGTGCTCACATTTTGGATCCCTCGCAGAATGGCTTTCGACCCGGCCATAGTACTGAGACTGCGTTGCTCTTTAAGGTTGAGCACCTGCGTACTCTGGTCGACTCTGGTCAAACGGCGGCACTGGTGCTTCTCGATCTCAGTGCCGCCTTCGACACCGTCTCCCACGCCATTCTAATACAGTGTCTGGGTGAGGCTGGTGTCGATAACGTGGCACTTGAGTGGTTTTGATCGTTTTTATCTGGTCGCACGTTTAGGGTTGTTACTCCTCCTTTTCAGTCTAAACCCTATCCTATCACTCAGGGTGTGCCGCAAGGGTCAGCTCTGAGCCCCACACTTTTCAATCTCTATGTGCAGCCGCTGGCTGCTGTCGCCAAGCGTTGGAACCTGACTATGGTGTCCTATGCTGACGACACGCAGCTGGCGGTTCCATTAAGTGGGGCGTCTGACCTCGAGGCTGCTAAGTTCCGCAAGGGACTGAGCTCAGTGGCCCGTTGGATGACAGATAATTGCCTGCAATTGAACGCTAAAAAAACCGAAGTGCTCATTGTCGGCAAGCAGAGTCATCTCTGGGGTGATCATTGGTGGCCACCCGAGCTTGGTTCAACTCCTCTTCCTGTCACTGAGGTTAAGAACCTTGGGGCCTGGTTGGATTGTAAACTCAGTTTCGCCTGTCATACTAAGAAAACTGCCGCCACGTGTTTTGGGATTCTACGTAGGCTCAGACCTATCTTTAAATTTTTTGATGCTCCAACCAGACAGCTTATTGTTCAAGCTACGATTTTGTCTAGGCTGGACTATGCGAGTTCTCTTTTGTTGGGGGCTAACTTGGCCGAACTTTCTAGACTTCAACGCGTTCAAAACGCTGCCGCCAGGGCTCTGGTGGGCTTACCGCGATTTTGCTCGGCCAAAAATACCATTGTCAAACTTCATTGGCTCCCTGTCGCTCAGAGGATTAAGTTTAAATCTCTGTGCCTTGTGTTTAAAATTCTGAAGCACTCTTCTCCTCAGATTCTGGAGCACTTTATTCTGCCTTATGTTCCCTCGCGCTCTCTTAGATCCTCGGGTCTTCACTTGGTCACAGTCCCGCGCTTTAAGAAAGCTAGGTCTGGCGGTCGCTCTTTCAGAGTACTTGCTGCCAGGCTCTGGAACTCTCTTCCTGTCCATGTTCGCGCAATCAACAAACTTTTTGCCTTTAGGAAGGCTGTTGAAACCTTCCTTTTTACTCTGGATTCTTAGTGCTGCTAAGTTCTTGTCTTTGGTATTACTTGTGTCCGGTATTTTGTCTTCTATAGCGCCGGGACGCCCCTTTGCTGGGGCAGCTGTGCGCTCTATAAATCCGGATAACGTAACATAACATAACTGGCTCTTTAATGGTTTCAGGAGACGATTTTAACATGCCCTTTAGCATGGGCAAGAATTGGACCATTCTTTCCAATTTGGATAGAGTCTTCACTAGGAAATCATTTTCTTCTAGGAGGGCAAGTGTTGGACATGGCCCCTTTTGCAGGGTTATCCCCAACCGTTTACCTTATTCCTTCTATTTTTCTGACCTGTTTTGGTGGCTTTAGGACTCTGGATACTTTACCACTGCTTACCAGTGTTAAAGTGAATATGCTATCTGTATTAATTGTATTGATGATTGATTGATTTTCCATGATTTGTATATTTTATTCCCCATTAAGTCTCTAGTAAACTGGACCAGGGGTGCCCACGGCCTGTAAATCAAATGCTACCAGTGGCCTACAGCACTGATTGTGCCACACACGAGTAGACCTGCAAACATGTCACTGCAGTGTCTGTGTGTGTAGTTTTAAACTGCCATTAGACCCTTTTAGTACATGTGAAGCACCTCTAAGCTAGGCCCAAGGTTGCCCCATGGGCAGGGTGCAATGTATTTAAGAGGTAGGACATATACTGGTGTGTTTTACATGTTTTAATAGTGAAATACTGCAATTTCGTTTTTCACTATTGCAAGGCCTATTTCTCCCATAGGGTAACATGGGGATTGCCTTGAAATATCTTTTGATTGTAATTTCCCATTGGGAGCAGTTAGAGATTTGGAGTTTAGAGTCGTCTTTAAACTCACAATTTAAAAATACATCTTTTGGTGAAGTTGGTTTTTAATTTGCATGTTTGAAAATGTCACTTTAAAAAAGTGAGAATTTTCTTGCTTGACCATTCAGTTGCCTCTGCCTGTCTGTAGAATACACATCTGGGTGGGCTGACATTTGGGCTCTTGTGCATTCACTCTAGATGGTCACACAAAAGGAACTGAGGTGTGCCTTGAATATCCTGATGGGCCATTACCAGGCTGATGGGCTTTCCTGAGCTAGAGTGGTGGGAGGAATTGTCACTGACACCTGAATAGGGCTATGCCTGTCCTCAAATAAAGAGGTCTCTACCCCCTTGTAGTCTGTCTGGAGCCAGGTCAGGAAAAGGCAGGGTCTTGTGCACTACAAAGAGTTTTCTTTGAAGTCTGCTTACTTCAAAGGCAGAAAGGGGTACAAGAATTGGACCTCTGACACCCCGAAATCAGAACACTTGTGGACTGAGCACATTATGCCAGGGAGAAGAGCTGGATGCTGTAGGAGGGACCGCCACTCTGCCTATTGTTTTGTTGTGCTGGCCTGCTGCCTGCTGCTTCTGTCCTGGGAGTGAAAGTACTGGACTTTGCTTTCTGTATCCTGCTTCCAAGGTTCACCAAGGGCTTGCGCGTGCTTGCCTCCTGTTAAGAAGTCTCAGGGTCATCAAAGACTTCACTTTCCAGTACCTGGGCTCTCCTGCTGAGAGTCTTAACTTACCAAGTGGTGCCAAATCCAGTTCCTGGGCCCTTAGAAGTGTAGCCCGGTGATCTTAAAGAGAAAATCCACACATCAACTCCCAGTGCCTGTATTCTCAACACATCGCTCAATAAGATCGACGCATCACCACTGCCTGCCCAGAAGCATGGTTCCCGATGGAAACATCAGCCACAGTTTTCACTGCAAGCCCTAGCACACCATTGCAGTGCGTCAGAAAAATCACCACAGCGTGAATTCCGAGCACCCTGTCACAAAGGTTCATGGCACCCGCTCAGACTCTGACCCAGCACTTGCTTTGCGGCTGTCAAATCGATACAGTGCTTGCATTGTGCAGTCAAATCAATGCAGCGTTTGCTTTGTTGCTTTCTCATTAACGCAGAACGTCTAGATTTTTGACACATCGTCTCTTGACGTCAATTCTCCATCGACTCCGCCCCACAGTAAGGAATCAAGGCAGCGTGTCCGGAAACCGGCGCATTCCCTCCCCTACCAGTAGTGAACCGACATAGCACCTCCCCTGCCTTGCAGTAAGGAACCAATGCATCAACTCCCCTGTGGAAGGAACCGACGCATCACCTCTCCTGTGGAGTACGGAACAGACGCATCGCTTTACTTTTCTGGCACCTCACCTCCACTGCTCCTTCCAACATCTTTGACGCATCTAAGGTACTTTGTGCTAAAACAAACACATCCATTGATTTCTATGGACTAAACTTGCCTACTATTATAAAAGAGATATTTTGACTTGTGTATGTTGGATTTTTGTCATTTGGGTCTTGCTTTATTCAGATAAATATTGGCTACTTTTCTAAACTGGTGTGGAATACTTTTGTAGTGTTTTCACTATGTTACTGTGTACGTGTATGCACAAATGCTTTACACATTGCCTCTGAAATAAGCCTGACTGCTTTTCCCAAGCTACCATGGGGGTGAGCAGGGGCTATCTTAGCTGTGTGACTCCCTTATCCTGACTAGAGTGAGAGTCCCTACTTGGAGAGGGTGCAAACCACTGCCAACTAGACACCCTATTTCTGCAAACATGCATATCAACCTGTTGAAAAGTGGCCAACTGCTGCATCACCTCATGGTAAGTCAAGGTGTCATCTAAGGGAGATGCCCTCCCTAGATAATAATACAAATCAGGGTATCCTGGGAGGTTGATGTCATAGTCATCCCAGGGGGTCATTATCTGTGGGCTCTTGGTAAAATAGTGCCTTATAAAAATTCAGGGCCACTGCTGCTGCTAGATCAGTAGGAGCACTGTGGGGCTCCTTCTGGCAAGTGTGGGGTGGTGATCGAGGAGGTTGTGGATGAGGAAGAAGAGGAGGAGGTAGAGGTGGAATGTATGGGAGAGGACTAGTGCCCCAGTCCCTATGAGGGGTGGATGGTACTCCAAAGTAAGCTCCTCCCCTCTGAGGTGTTTTGTGGAGGTAACTTAATCAAAATCTTGCACATCTAGGGATTGATGAACAGTCTTTTCTGCCTTGCATCCAGTTCAGTAGAAGACTTTGTAGAATGGGTTCCACAGAGTCATCAGAGTCTGCCGTCGACAGAGTCTTTAATGCCAATGGCAATTTCAGAGTCAACAGTGGCTTCGGTGTTGGCGTTTGCCTCAGTACCGGCGTGGAAAGGGCCTTCTGCTTCAAGGAGGCTGGAGCCTAATGGATTTTTGGGCTTGACGACGTGGAGGGTCGTGCCTTGTGGCAGAAGCCTTTTCAGCTCAGAAGCTTTGGTCAGTGCCTGACTGGAGCCCAAAGGCAGTGGTGGCCTTAGAGACTGCAAAGTTTTGGAAGTGGGGTCGATGTCCGACCCCTACAGAGTGATGGTCTGCCTATGTGTCAGGTCTCATCGGAGGTTTAGCATTGGAGTCTTGGTGCAGATCATACTCACAGTCCTCGTTGAAGTTTTTGTTCGAGGACCAGCAGGTATCGAGGGCAAAGGGACACCTTCTTCCTCATGGTTGAACTCAGAGGAGAGAACTGCTTCTGTAGTAGGTGATAGAAGGTGGGGCAGAATGCCCGAAGGGGACAGCGTCTTCACCCGCCTCGACGTTGAACAAGGCTTGCTCTCAATCTGTGTCTTTTGACGGGGCCAACGCCTCTCCTGGTGGTATCAAAGGGTCTTTTTCTAATGGAAGGTGAGGCAGGCCTTGCACAAGATGTCATCGTGGTTGGGTAGGGGCAGAGGTTACAAACCTTGAGTCAGTTGGACCAGAGGTACTTTGGGTGAGACTAGGGACAGTACTGGAAAGACATCTGTTACGTGTGTCTATTATCTCTGAAAAAGTCGCTGAAGATAAGGGGGATAAGGGCTAGGATGGGGTCTGAGGTTCTAGCAACTGGGAGTTGATCAACTAAGGTTAGTCTCAGAAGGATGTCTTTGAAAGCACAAGCGATAAAGGCTTTGGAATCAAATTTCACCATGTGGGCAGAATAAACGTGATGTCGAACGTAGAGATCAGTAGACATACGTCCGAACCGGACGGCGATAAAACAATCTAACATGGAGGCGATGCACATGTATAGTGCCAGCTAAGGGTGGAGTCAAAGGGCATCCTGTGACTCAAAAGAATTTCTTCGAACAAAAAGCAACTTGAAAACCTGCAAGCCCAACACTAGACAGCAGAAGTATGCAGCGCTTATCTACATCAACACATTATACAAACAGATAGTTCTGATACCTCTACTTGCAGATTCCTCACCTTTGTAGACTGCAAACAAAGAGCCCAATAGGAGGAACATTTTTTAAATTTAAAATGAAGAAATCCTCCACTATAAAGCACGTAAAGTGGTCATTTCTCCTAACCTCATACACCAAACAATAGTGTTTGGCAAAAATGCGGAGAGAAGCTCACATTATCACCTTACATATGTCTACCACCAGCATTCCTCTAGGCGAATGGGCTCGGACCCCTCATGCGGTCTTTCTTCACCAGAGCACAGTAGATCTTGATGCACGTCAACATCCAACAAGAAACTGCTCTCTCTTAAACTGCCTCACCTTGTACTTAAAGTAGACTAGTCATCACACCCGAGCACTTTCGTGAGGCTAATGTAATAACTCACAGCACCCCTGGGATCCAGCCCAAGCAATCGCACCTCCCAGCTGGAAGGGTGGAGTGATGGATAGAGGGTGGGGACAGTGACGGACTGACCCTGTGAAATGGGGACGCTGCTTCAGGAAGGAAAGCAGCCTTAGTTCACAGTATGAGCTTACCTGGGAAGAAGCATGTGAAGAGTGACCTGACAGGCAAGGCCCGAAGCTCCCTAACTCGATCAGCCTGCGTCGCAACAACAAAAACAAATTGTTGTAAAAGTGAGTAGTCATAACTGACAACTCTGCAGGGGCTCAAATAGAGTACCAATCAAGAACATTATAGCTAACATCAAGTCCCACTCAGGCATTACAAAAAGGAAATGGTTCAAATCCCTTTAAAATCTGACAATTGTGGTGACTTGAACAAGGAAATATGGTTGTGAGAGATCAAAGTGAATTGAAGAATGTTTGCCAACGACAATTTGTTTGCCTGAACAGCAGCTCACAAACCTATTTCATCTCCTAGAATAGACCGACTTAGTCAAGGGGCGAGGAGTTGACATGAACACATTGACCAACTCCTGTGGTAGCTGAAAAGAACTCAGATGACCCCACTCAATCTTCATGCATGAAGATGTAATCCCTAGAGACAATGCAGGTCCTGGCTCCCTGATTGTAAAGGAAGGTCCATTCTGAGCGGGAGACAAAGAGAAGCGCACCAGGAAATATGCAGAAGATCTGTGTACCAAACCTTTCTCGGCCAGTCTGGGGTGATGAGAATGCTTGGGCCCAGTCCTAACAAACCTTCCTCAGAGACAAAGGCATCAAAGTTATGGGAAGTGATACATAGTGAAGAGTAAACTTTCAACTGAAATGCATCCTCCAGACCCACAAAGATGGATCCTGGTAGGCAGACATATAATGGTAATTTTTCCGAGCGACCATAGGGCATTAATGGACTGACTAAGTCACACTCAGTAAGAATGGCAAGGCTGGTGGGGCAAAAACTTTCCAGCTCACATATTCCAGCCTCCTAGACTCTCGATCTCGAGGAGCCATAGAAAAAGCATTTGGTGCCAGCATTTCAGCAGGTGTTTAGACCACTAGATTCTCTGAAGAAAGATGTGATGACAACAATCTGGGATTGTAAGTCTGTGACGTTGTGAAATTTGTCTATGGAGCGCTGGGCTGAGTAAGGTTTACCACAGGCATAGAATACAGGCTACATGAGCAGCTCGGTTAAAGGTAGCAGAGGTTCTAAAACAGCAAGAGAAGGTTGCAGCAGTTCAAATAAAATGTTCAATTTCACCTCTCTGGTAGGGAAGGGCAGTTCCAGACTCTCAGCTGTTTTTTGTATCCTGGAAGTTAGCAAATAGATTTTCTCTGAAGGAGGCCTAGAGGCGTAAGTGGTATCTTCTTCTAGAGATACACTGAAGCTTCTTAGATTCTTGTGTTTTGCAATTCTAGATATGGGCCAGCATCGGCACTGAAAGAGGAGAGGAAGTTGACCGCCTCCAAATCATTGTTCTCTAAACAACAATATACTTAATCGCACTCAGCAAGAGCATCTGGGTGCAGTCCGAATACGTGTAAAAAGGTAGAGGTGCCTTCAAAATAAGAACCAAGGCCAGATGACGGCATCATATGAGGTGCCGTACACAATGTGTTAGGACCTTTGAGTGCACTGACTTCATTGAAAGAAGCACCAGGCTGCAGCTTGGGGAGGTCAGAATCGGGCAGTGCCAGGGTCAGAGAAGCATTCTCAAAATATCCAGCACACCCTACCGAACGGCCTAGACCGGCAGAGGGTCAACAGATGGAGTAGGAAATTCTGGCTTAATTTGTTTCAACACCTGGACCTGCTCTGACCACATGGAAGATACTGGCATAGAGACTCTTAATGGTCCTAGGAGTGGGACAGTATCCTTGAGGAAGAAGAGGATTTCTCTGTTCTATGGTTTTTACGTCTTTTTTCGTTTTTCGTTTCCTGTAGGAAGACTTAACTGAAGGTGCGGTCGCAATAGGCGCGGACTTGTGGAGGGGGCGCTGACCTCGGGGGGGGCGGGGCTAGGTTTAGCAATAACTTATGAGTGGAGAGATTGGAGCACTTTTGCCCGGTGGTAGTGAGTGAATCCATGGAGGTGGTCATGGAGCCTGGGGGCGCTAAAAATGATTGTTGCACCGGCGCCGCTAGAGCCGGGCCTGGTCGGAGGCACCACATGCAAATGTTTGCAGGTCCAAAATGGACATCTATTGCATTAGCAGAATAAAGCCTGAAACCTTAAGAGGAGATGCTTGACCGAGTTGCTGTTAAAAAGCTGAGGGAGTACCAAGTGCAGAACCGATGCCTTTTTAGTTCCAATGTGAGAAATCACATTTGGGTGAGGAATCAAGGCTAAAAAAGCATGGCACCACTTAATGATGTTGGAGAGAAGTTGCTGCTGAAAATCTTTCTGGATGCAGTTTTGCGCCTGGACGATAAAGTGAGGAATCTGTGGGAATAACTATCCATCAGAAGTGGATAGACACAAGAAGATCTGTGGATAGCTGAAGCGCACCAGAAACCACAAGTGTCAAAGACACCGGAGGGAAGCCAGGCTGATTAAATACAAGTAGATGATGTAAACCAGATGTGAGAAGTTGGCCTGGTATATGCTGGTCACTAGTTAAAGTGGCCACCTTGCACCAGTACAATTCGACTCTTATGGTAGATAGGTTTAAGACAACCTTTTTAAGAAAGCTATCCTAGTGGTAGCTGTGGAGAGCAGCCTTCAGGCTAAGTCTTTAGAGGAATGTAAAGCAGCTTGTTTTACCTTATATTCTCTTGAATTACTAAATAAAAGGACACCACACAGGTATATATATATAAAATATATATGTATTTATTACTAGACACACTCTACTAATCTCTTTATGAGATTAGAAGTCAAGGACATATGCACAAATCAACATTTCACAACAAGTTAAGCACAAATATGGCTGGGGCCCTAGGGGCGTACCAGACCATATACTAAAAAAGAGACTTAGGAATATCGACTTGCGAGGGGACAAGAACTAGGGCCTTCAGAAGCGCTGGGGCCTCACTAATCCACCCAAGGCAGGCAAGTAAAGGACCCACGGGAGAGGCATGCAGTGTGAGAACACAGCCGCAGATCCCAATTGACTTCAATGGAGCAAGTCGCGGTTGGAATTTTAAAGTTTTAGGATATTTCAGGAGAGTCTACAAGCAAGTCACTTACAGGGTAAGCAGTTCTAGAGCAAACACACACAGGAGCACCGTAGTGCTGATATTACCTCACCCAGGGAAGCCGGGTGCATAGGTGTCTTTTGGTGTCGGGTTGCGGCGTTGTTTTCAATGGGAGCCTAAGAAGACTTGCTGCTTGTGAAGACCGGAGAAGTGTCCGGTGGAATCCAAGGCTGGATTCAGAAGAAGGAAGACCTGAAAGCAGAAGGGACAGTGTTCAAAATCACTTGGCAGTGACCCGGGCAAGGAAGCTGGATGCCCACAGTCGTCTGGTGGTTTCAGGTGATCACTGGTGTCTTGACTCTTCAGCCACGAGGTCCAGGAGGTGTTGACAATAACCAGGAGCTGGATTCGGCGTGTCCCACGAAGTCTGCAGCTTACTGCGGTGTCGGTGACCAGATTGGAGCCAACAAGCCTTGGCAACAGCAAGTCTCGTGGAAAGTGAAGAAAGTCAGCGGTGCAGACCAGCAAGGTCTGAGGGACTCACCCAGCGAGGGTAAGTCAGGGCAGGCCTGAAGCAACCAGGGTAGCCCTTTGGTTCTGTAGAAAAGTCTTCTGGGGACCCACAAGCCAACCGGCAAGGGATCGCGAAGACGCCTCGGGAGGATTTACTCAGCAGGGGCCCACGGTCACTCGGGACGGGGTAGGCCTCTGATCTTCGGTGGAAATCCTTCTGGAGGCTTGGGCCACACGTGGTCCAAAGCACAGGTTCGTAGAACGTCGTGAAGGGGTTGCACTCGAAAATAGTGCACGGTACCCAGGGATTGCGGTTCCTCGTCACTCATGGGGTCCACTTGCCTCAGCGTCACTGGAGACTCACGATGGCCTTGAGAAGTCAGGAAATCCTCTTCCTAGGATGCAGGGACTTCTAACTCCGGCTGGATCGGGAAAAGTTGCGACCGTTGATTCAAAGTTTTGGTGCCTGCCAAGCAGGGGAGTCACTCCTTGACTCCAAGGGAGATTCTTCAGTCTTCCAGAGGTAGTAGAACGTCGAAGGTCCAGGATTCTTCTTCAGAGCGTCGTCCAGGGATATCTAGTTTGCAATGGCAAGGGTTCCCTAACTTATACTACAAGGAAGGGAGGGACTAGCTCTATGACCCCACCTATGGTAGGGTCAGGGGAGTGGGTGCTACACCCACTTCCCTTTGTCCAGTTTCGCGCCAGAGCAGGGGCTGGTAGCCCCTGAACCGGTTGGAGCTGGCATATGCACAGAGGAGCCTCCTCCACTGCGAGTTTCGGTCAGCAGCAGGAGGGCAGCCCAGTGTCTGTGACTGGTGGCATCCATTTTGTGATGCCAGGGCTCTGCAGGATTCTACCGTGTTTCCACAGTGGGTACATGTCTATCCCTCTAGAAGGGTGGGATCATACTCCCACACCAGTTTCTGGTGTGGGGGTATGATTCCAAAGCGTTTGACACCAAACATGACATGTTTTGATGCAGCCATCCCAAAGTTAGCATTTACTGCTAGGTTATAATGCACTTAAGAGTATATGGTTTACCCGCATCCACAAACAGCCACAGAGAATGGATTCTGAGAGCTGCAGAGGGGCCCTACTCAGGCAGAGGCACACCCTCACATGGAAACCAAGCACCCTGCCCTCAGGATTGATAGGGCCTGCCTTAGGGGTGACTGATAGGTTTATATGTGTGTGCAGGTAGAGATATAGTGTACCTATATCTCAGTGAGCAGTGCTAACACTACCTCACCCAGGCTGCAGTAGCAGGCCTGTGGTGTCAGATTTAGTCTGCTTCCCAGGGGTGGCATAATACATGCTTCAGCCCTTGGTAGGCCTGTGAAGTACCTATGCCCTTGGTACCTAAGGTACCATGTACTAGGGGCTCATAAGGTACCACAGTATCCAATCACTAGTGCACCTAATATGCACTCCAAGTTGTTTAGAGAGAACAGAGAGGCTGGGGCCCTGATTAGCAGGGTCCCAGCCAGACTATAGCCAGAAACCAGTGTTAACATCAGAAAACAAGATGGGGCAACATAAGTGCAGATCCTACTCTCCTACACCAGAGAAGCCATGGAGAGCAAGAGGAGCCCAGAAAAAGTTTGAAGAAGGTAAAATGGGGCTAGAGGGTCAGCAGACATTATTGGGACTTCTCAAATCAGGAATACCATAATATGCTGAGAGAATGAGGAGGCCAAAAGGAGGTCTGCATAGGATGACAAATCTAATAGCTTATAGCGAAAAGGGAGGGCAACTGGTACAAAGGGAGATAGACTATACACCGTTGTAGCAACATGATGATCAAGTCTCAAAACAAAGAGGTCAGTTACATATGATAGTGATGAGCCATGAGTCTAACACTTACATTTGCTTGTTATAAAGAAGTGACATCTAGCTATTACTCATCATTTTGGAGATCAAGGAATATGTCCAATAGCCTCATCCATTATAAGGAAGAAAACGGTCTCCTAATTATTATGCAAAGGATCCTAAATTCTTCCACTCAAGACTTAGCCTTCAGATTCAGAAATCTGTCACTTACACTCCGCTACTGTAAAACCGGGGCGAGTGTCCATCACTCATATTCTGATGAGATGTTAGGATCTGGTCACTCACACTCAGTTATCATATACAGAAGATAGGAATTTAACACACCTGCACAAACATGCATGTGCGTAAATACACTTGTCAAAAAGTAGGCAGAATTAGTTGTCAGGCTTACCTATCCAGCATTGTGGTGCTGGCACGTTCTAACTTCTCTAGTATCTGAGGAAGTTGAGTGTCATCGTCGCAGGCAGATCCCCAGCCAAGCACACGAGCAAGATCATTTCCGGTACCAAGGGGCAGCACTCCGAGTTGGCACTACAGAGAGAGAGGGTATGCCTTCATGTAAAACATTTAACATTGGTGATTAAATGGACCACAGAATTAACTCACAAGACTCACTCAGTGGAGAGGTGTGGTGCAGCGGCCAGGGTAGCTGACTTCAGAGCACAGGGTTCACGGTTCGATCCCCGGCTCCGGTGGCAGCATAGCTCAGCACCATGTGACTCTGGGCAATAGCTCACTTAATTTCCACGACGGCCCCCAGCGCCTTGAGACCCGTAAGGGTGAGTAGTTTGCGCTTTACAAATACGGATTTACTCCCATGTACAATCACCTACAACGGTTGGAGGTTGAAGCACATTTGTAAATGTGAGAGACAAAAGGAATGGCTGCTCTGTCATCAACAACCACAATCCCACTATTTGCTACAAATATAATCGCCCAGCAAGAATTCAAGAGCTAATCAATCTAACAGCAGAAACACAAACACAGGATGAGGAGCCAGCTGGCTGCTACGTGTAGAATATGAACACTGCATGTGCTTGTTCTGCAGGCACTGCTTCAAGTAGGAGCACGGGCAGTGCCTTGTATAAAAAATACTGGCTGTACAGAGTGTACAATCATCGACTGTACATGGTGAAGAACTACAGCCTTTACATTATTCAGAAGTACTGTCTGTACATAGTGTAACAGGGTCAACCATACACAATGGAGCATTGGTTTTTAATGTGCTGGCTACAAATGGAGTTATAACGCTGTCTAAGTGAAACATTTGGGGTCATCTACAAATGTCAGATTATCCCTAGATAGACAAGTTGTGTAACAAGCACCTACTTTTATCATCAAAAGCCAATCCGCAGAATCTTGTGCTATCTGCAAATCCATGTCCACAAGACTGTTGTAAATATCTTGAGCCAGCCTCGGCTGAATTATGGCAATAGTGTCTACCTTGCAGCACCAGAGAGCACTGTGGACTGCTGGGTACAAATATATTCATTTGCAACATACTCCGAGAACACTTCTCCAGCCGTCAATGTAAAAAAGAATCTAATTGAAATCCATGGTCATAGGTTGTAAAGCTATTTCTTTTCAAACTCCCCGGCCATTGTTGCAGTCTTATTTAGAAGATATGCTGTCTCACATTCGCTAGTTCTCTACATCATGTCACCTAATGGGTCTCTCCATAAAATATGTGATAATAGGTGGCGGGGTCTTCTTTGCACCTCAGGTAAGCTGTGGCACACGCTTCCTACACAAATACACACACTTACATCGATTTCAATTGCACACACTTGCATCCATTCCAACTTCACACAGTTACATCCACTCTGATTAAAAATAAAAACACCCACTCTGATTAAAAATAAAAACATTGCAGTTTTACTTGCAGGAGGAAAATTGGATCTATCGTGTTGTTGTTCTTTACAGTGAATATCAAGAGCTTTTGAAAACACACACATAAATAACATAATTTTGACTGTTCCAGTACCTGTTTATGGAGATTGAGGCTGTCAATCTCTGATAAAACCCAGCCGACACTGCCGTCTCCCCCACACACAAGAATCCGGAAGGTGTCGAAGTTCTGGAACAAGCGTAAACTGCAAGACAAGAGAAAATGGCCATGACTAGAGTTAAGCAACATGAGGTGAGCAACAAGAGAGAGAAATACCCTTGAATCTTTAATTCCACATGTTAGACGGACACAGGGCCGGCTTTAGCAGTGGTGGCGCTCGGTGCAACAATCTTTGTTGGTGCCCACCAATGACCTCCTTTAACACGGACTACCTCGATAGCTCTCCAAAGGTGCCCCTCATTTCTCCATAGCCCCTCTCTCACAAGTAATTAATTTCTTTGATAGCACTACTCATTCCAATGCAGGGTATCAGAGCACTATACTTCACACACATATTATACAGAGACAACGAATCATAAAATTGTGTAAATCAACGTGTAGGAAATGTTACATAAGACAACGAGGGCTGGGGTGCTAGAGAGCGCAAAGCAAGATGGCCTCGCCGTAGCACAGCTCTGCTGACCGGGGAGCCTAAAATTTAGCAATCCTTGAATTCCTGCCTGAATTTGGCATTTTGGCACACGGGCTCCGAACGCGCACCACTTATGCTATCACAAGCTGGATAAATATCGACCCCAGCGGCTACGGCGAGCCTATACGCCACAACTCTCCAAGCGGGTTCCTCCACATAAAATGGCGGTCTGGAAATCACGCCGGCGGCTGGTGATTCCACTGCGGTGAAGTTAGAGGACGGAGCCGACGGGCGGAACTGGGGACTGTGCGTCTACCCGAGGACCCCCTGGGAATGAGAGGGACCGGTGAGTGCGCCCTGGGAGAGCAGGTGCATTTTCACTTGTCGCCCTGCCTGATCCCCGGGCTGTTATGACCTGCCCCGTTCTACGGCCGCCGGGGGCCGAGGAGCAAGAGCCCCCCACGCAGCACCCGGTCGGCGCAGCATCTGTACCGTCGCGGCCGGGATTGCCGCACTCTGGCCCACAGTTGCAGGTCCCTGTGCCGTGGCGCGTAGTGATCGCAGTGGGGGAGCAGCAGCGGTCAGGCCCGCATCGGGGCCTACATCCACACCTTGAGCCTGTGCCTTGATTGGGAGGAGTGTCCCGAGGCACGACGTGCTTCTGGCGGCGCTGCGGCTTCTCTCATTGCATCGCTCTATCTCCTTACAGATCTACGGGTCAACGGCGCACGTGGGAGCTAGCCGGACAGCCTGGGGGATACACCACTACTCCTGCCATCAGCCTGTGTGTTTTTTCCGGACATATGCAACCCTGCCATGTGCTTATGCGAGGGATTGTGACGGCGGAGGTGCGCCATATTTGCCCCGGATCACCGGGTACACCGTGGGTTCTGATCCCGTAAAGAGCAGTGATCACGCTGTGTAAACACAACACTTAGACCACTAGCAGAACTGGAACCTGCCGCACTGAATGGTGTGCTCTGCGGACTGGCTATAGATTCGATTCTGACACTGCGGGGGCATACCTGAGCACTGCAGGAGTCTGTAGGACCAAGCACTGCGACCCACTGACCCCGATCCTCACAGGCACCAGTGGCAAACCCATCCCTGACCGCTTGGCGGAGAAGATCTGGTCATTTGTACCAACCACCCAGGTGAGGTCCGTTCGCTGGAGTGGCGCCTCTGCCTTGTGAAGACTGGCTGATTGGTGTACTGCGTTTGTGGGGTGACCATCACTTTGGGGCACTGTACCTGGTTTGTCGCTCCTGCCGCCCAGCCCCTGCAGAGCGAGAGCATCCCTAGCACCTCTCCTGGCACAGGGGGCCTGTAACTTACTGACGATTCACTAAATCATCTGCCTAACGGTCGTGGCCTTTTTTCGAGTGCAACTGCTATGCGCACATAGCGGAGGAGCAAAATGGGCAAAACGGAACGTAGCCAGCCTCGCCTCACATTTGAACCTCGCAAATCAAGCAAATCCCAACAGCGTGCCACTTCGGACTCTGAGATTGACGCCCCCACAGACAGTTTAACCGCAATTGAAAAAACACTCATGGTGTTCCAGTCTAGCCTACAGTCCATAGACGGCAAGATAGACACACTCAATCTGAGAATGGACCACATGTCCGCCAAATTGGATAAGCAAGCCTTGCGGATAGGTGAGGCGGAAATGCGCATCTCGGACGCTGAGGACGGCTTACAGCAGGTTGCTTCTAAAACGTCGAATATAGAAAAAGTGCTCGCTGTAATTCAGGCCAAAAATTAGGACCTCAAGGCCAGACCGAGGCGCAATAATCTGCGCATCACGGGCTTACCGGAATCCACCTACACAGGTTGCCTCGAAACGTACATCGAGTCTCTCCTGTAGGCGATATTTGGTGCAGAGAATCTGTTCTCTGTTCTGCTTTTTGAGAGAGCACACCGCTCGCTGGCCGCCAGACCTCCACCAGGAACTCCCCCAAGTCCCAGAATTGTGCACCTGCTGAATTACAGAGACCGAGATGCCATTCTCCGCATGGCCAGAGAGAAGGGGGACAACGTTCATGAAGGCAACTCGCTCGCCTTCTATCCGGACTTCACCGCAGCGGTGCAGGCCGCTCGAAAGGAATACCAACCGGCGAAAAAAATCCTCATGGCGGAGAAAGTGCCCTACGCAATGCTATACTCAGCGCGCCTGAGCATTGATCTGAATGGTAAATGTAAGATGTTCACCTTGCCGAAGTCTGCAATGGATTATGCTAAGTTGCGGAAACGTAAGGCTAAGAGCTCATCTCTCCAAGAAGACGATGACAACGATGCTTCCTCACACGGCACTGTGGAATGATGCCCTTTTTGTGCTAACATGGTGTAATGTTGTTGAGACGGTGCTGAAACACCACTATGGGACCTTAATGCGGGCGCGATCTGCCTTACATTGTATACAGACTCCAGCAGACTGCTCGCCGGAACTACGCTATGGCAGATAAGACTTTTATATTTGTCTTTGATATATTTGACTGTTAATTTCTTATATACTCTGCTGCCCTGTGCTGAAGCAGGTTATGTTACGGGCGGGACACTGTATTGTGTATCTCCGGTCACCTCCCTTTACACCTGGGAGGTTTTTTTTGGGCGCTCCAACACTCCCCTACAGGTGTTCCCCATTGCTGCTATGGTGGCCTCTTTCCTTTATTGGATATTGTTCAGGGGGGGTTGGGATGGCTTTGGTAGGTGGGGTTGCTGAAGTGGGTGGGGGCATGGGCAGGAGGGTGGGCAGAGGGATTTTGTTGTTGTGGCTGATGGTTACTGAAACAGTCTCTTGTGTGGTTCATATTATTGCAGGAGTGTTGTTTTATAGTGCATGTCTCCTACTATTTACGATGGCTGTAGATGGATCATGACAAAATTGTATGCCTAACTTGGAATGTTAGAGGGCCCAACTCCCCAAAAAAGATACAGCAGGTGTTGGCCTACTTGGATCGAAACGGCATCGAAATCACTCTCATACAAGAAACACATTTAACGCCTCACACTGAGGCACAGATAGGGGCTAAATGGGCGGGCTATTGACAGGCCTCATCGTACTCGTCCTATGCCAAAGGAGTACTCACCCTCATCAAGAAAAACTTGCCCTTTATTATGATCAAAAGCTGTACAGACGACGCAGGCAGGTATGACATAGCTCACGGCAAGCTGGGGGGGGGTCACTAGTCAGCTTGGTAAATGTGCATGGTCCTAACGTTGAAGACCCTGAATTTTACGAGCGCATATTTACCATATTACGGGAATGGCCAGAAGCTACCATAATATGGGGCGTGGATTTTAACACCCACCTGGACACTAGTAAAGACAAATCAAGTGGGGTGGGGTGGGGTGGGGGGGCACTCACCCAGATCTGCCAGAGTTATTGACGAAGGTATTGCATAGCTTACCCTGTCGGACGTTTGGCGTTTGCATAACCCAACCAAGCTAGAAGGTACACATGTCTCCTCCACTCACGGAAGTTGGTCACGGCTGGATTACTGGATAATGAGCGACAGAAGCATGACCTGGGTATCGGACATAGGGGTGCTCCCTAGAACACTGTCAGACCACAACCCCGTCAGGCTTAAATTGCATATCCTGCAGACACTATCATGACAGTTTACTTGGCGATTCCGCTCTGAAGCACTTCTTGACCCCTTTTATACACACACCATTTGCGAGGCCATCACGCAATATTGAACAGAACAAGGGGTATGTTGATAGTGCTGCAATCCTCTGGGAAGCATTCAAAGCCACGTGGAACGTACATTAGCACAACCGCGGGAATATTGAAAGACATTAGGGGCCAACTAGATAGGACCGAACATACTCTGCCTTATCTGGAACGCGATTATGAGTGTTCATCTAGTGTGGCACTATTTGCCCAAATCAAGGAGTCACTTACGGCATACAACAAACTAGCGAACGACGACATTCGATACTTATCCAGGCGCCATGTTGCTAGGTCCTATGGAGAGGGCGGTAAGCCTGGACACACATTAGCGTGCAGAATTAAGACAAGGGAAGACACATACACCATCACTAAAATAACAGACGCCTCGGGGGTGGACCACTATTCTACCAGAGACATTGTCATGCAATTCCAAACAGCCTACAAAGACATGTACACCTCACAGAACAGTGCCTCTGCGTCGGTCTTAGATGACTATCTATCAGATATTGCTCTTGCGTGGCTATCGGATGGCCAGAGAGACTACCTGTGCCAGCCTATCACTGAAGATGATATTAAGACAGCGATTAAATCCCTTCAGAACAAAAACGCCCCAGGCCCTGATGGGCTCACCTGCGAGTTCTATAAGGAGTTTGCAGAGGAACTGACGCCCTACCTTCTCAAAATGTACGCTGAGGCCTTTGAGGTGGGTTCGCTTCCTCCTATGCTCAGGGAGGCCCTCATTATCACTTTACTCAAAAAAGGCAAGCCACCAACCCGTTGTGACTCCTATCGTCCGCTATCACTTATAAACATTGATGTGAAACTATTGGCAAAAATATTGGCAACCAGACTCATGCCGTTGATGCCCAATTTAGTCTTACCGGATCAGTCCAGCTTTATACCCGAACGATCCACATCGCACAACTTGCAGACACTGTTTGCCATGTATCACATTCTTGACCCCGACTTACAAGCAGCGGCTGTGATTCTTGATTCAGCCAAAGCCTTTGACTTTATAGAGTGGAGATATCTCTTTAATATTCTTACCCAAATGGATTTCCCGCCACTGTTCAACAACTGGATACGACTGCTATATGCTGGCCCATCAGCACGTGTTCGAGTGGAGGGTATTACGTCGGACCCCATCCCAATCTGTAGGGGAACAAGACAGGGATTCCCCCTCTCGCCGCTTTTATATGCAATAATGCCGGAACCATTAGCCTGTATAATCAGACAGAGGCATAGAGAGGCAGCTCTGCAATTTGCTCATCGCCCTGTGAGCATATCACTCTATGCGGATGATATGCTTCTATTCATTAGAGAGCCACAGACCTTTCTGGTGCCGGTTCCAAGAGAATATATCCGATTTGGAAGATTCTCTGGCCTCACTATAAATTGGTCAAAATCGATGATAGTCCCATTAACCACCTCCACGTTTCCTCACGCGCTGGAGTTCCTGCTGGTGTGGTCTGCGGACCCTGTCAAGTACCTCGGGGTGTGGGTTCATCGAGACCCGGAAGCAGTGGTTCGTGAAAACTACTGCACAAAGCTGGAGCAGCAGGTGGACAGATGGATACGTCTGCCGCTATCACTGGCAGACTGCATGGCACTTATAAAAATGGTTGTCCTACCTAAGTTCCTATATTACTTCACCACCATCCCCGTACAGTTGCCTGACACATTTTTCAAAACGATTAGATTGCTGTTAATTAGGCTGATATGGGGGGGAAAGCAGGCACAAGTGAGACTGTCGACCCTCACACTGGACTACAGTAGGGGGGGCTTCAGTCTACCTGACATGCATCTCTCCTATCTTTGCACACAGGCCCAGTATACTTACTACCGGTACCGCTCACATGACTTCATCTCACATGTGGCTGTGGAGGACGGTGATGCACACCCTGTTTCGTTAGGCCCCATACTGACTCATGCGTACAGGGACACACCCCGCTCGGAAATCAACTCAATTGATGCCACCATCGCAGCCTGGCAGGCACTGGGCCGAAGAGTAGATAAACTCCCACTATACTCTCCACTTATGACCCTGGCACACCATGCTGGCATATCAGTCACTCATGAGAAAGGGGTAATGCAAACTCTAACATTAGCGGGCATTGACAAAATGCGGGACCTTTTCCCTGCGGGTAGCTTTCTAGAGCAAGCGGACCTAAGCTATGTACAAAATCAGACAATTCTCTTTACCTTCACCATTTACAGGCTAAAGACAGCACGACAGGCACACTACCCTACTTTCCCGATAGAACCCCCGACGCTACAGCCACTACACACCCTGCTCACCAGCACTTCGAAACATATGCTGGTGACTAAACTTTACTGAGCGGCTAGAGATGAAACTCCTCTGTCTCACAACACAATCATGGAAAAGTGGACCGAGAAACTAGTTCCACCGCTCACACAGAAGGAGTAGGGGTACTGCTGCCAACTGACTCAAGAACTCACATCTAACGGCAATTTACGCATTATTCATTTTAAGTACATTCATCAAGTTTATTATACACCATACAAGCTATTCAAATACGGCCTTAGAGAGCATGATAGATGTAAGCGTTGCGGCGCCCCGGGAGCAAACTTCTGGCACTTGGCCTGGGAATGTGGGAAAGTAGCGGAATTCTGGATTGCTGTGATTAAAATAATGCATGATATGACCAATCTTGACTTGGATTTCACCCCCCATGTGTGTTTACTTGGCCTTGTGCCATCCCTGAAAGGTGCGATATGCATACTTGTAAAAATAGCTTTGCTGCTTGCTAAGCGCAGGGTGGCAATGTCCTGGGAGAGCCGCTCGAGTCCCTCTACCTCCCTGTGGTTAAAAGATAGGCTATACTGCTGTGAGACTCTGGCCCTATACACTGAGGAGCTGCCTACCACCTCCAGGCCCAAGGATATTTGGAAACCACTTCTGCAGCATCTCCGCTCACAGGACAGTGAAACACCTTGTGCTCCTGATGTATGGCCCTGCTATACTCTGTTGGCTTGTTATGAACTCTGCCCTGCACTGTATGTATAAGTCATATTGGAATGTACGTACTATTGTACCACTCTGTTGCCACGGATTGTTCTATTTGTTTAATGATAAATGCACTTTCCATTGCTATGTATGTAGCATGCATAAATTTCAATAAAATACTTTAAAAAAATAATAATAATAAGACAACAAGGGCTAAAAGGGGAGGATGTCGCATATCATCCATACTGGTAGGCATTATATGTTAAGAGTGTTTGGTCTAGAGAAACACAAACTCAAGATTTAAATTGCAACACAGTTGTTGGGTTTGTCTTTACTAATAAGAATGTATTTCTGTCCAACAGCATCCTTTTTAGAAACCCTAAATTAACATAAGATTGAGGGAAAAAGCATAAGGTCCTAATCCTATGCCTTACGGTCTCCATGCAACTCTTTGATGCCAGTTCAAAGCTCACTGTGCTATTAGGATTGTAACCTATGAACTGCAAGTAACTAAAGGAAATCAGCAACCCACTAAGCTAGCTACACAAAATACAATTCTGTGATCTGCATATTACATGTTGAGCTTTGCAAGAGACACATTAACATCTCTTCACTACATTATGAAGATGTATGAAGATTCAAAGCTGCAACTAAATAAAACAAATCTCCCTGCAGGAACATTAATTACCAGTGTTATCATGACATTTTTATTATCATCTGTAAACTGCAGGGCACACAAGGAACTCTGCTGTGGATGTCTTTGAACGCAAAAGTTATTTTAAAATGCAGAACACCCAACCGGAGCGTGACACCAGTCGCACCACTCTAAAGCTAACCCTGGACAGACAACATAATTTGCGACAAGTTGGCAGCATTAATATTTCCTAAGATCAACTCTGCTGAATCCAAAAAATTACATGCAAGTAATAACTCATTTAAACTTTTTAGTTAAGCAAGTATTAAGATTCCACACCTATAAATGTACAAAGTATTCCAGGCCTAAAACTGAGGGGAAGAATTACTTTCATGGCAATAAAAATTAAAATCAATAGTTATATGAGGTGCTTGGGAAATTAAACTTTTTAATTCTACATTTTGGCAAAAATACAGCAGTTAATATAGTTTTACTTGCAAACAATACCATCTGCACTGATGCAAACCTACATCCTAGAATCCACTATGATTACATCAGATGCACTACACCAATTCATACGACTACGCAGAATACAACTACTCCAAATAGTACACTACTGAATAAGGTAAGTGCATATAGGGCTAGGGGAAAGGGAAGTTTTTGTTAAGGTATAGAGTTTACGGTTAGAGTTAGGATCAGATTAAGAATTAGCATAAGGCAAAGGTTTAGAGATAGGGTTAGGTTTAACATAATTGGCAAAGTTTAGGATCAGGATTAGGCTATGGTGTAATGAATGGTATTTAGGAGAAGATGAGCGCAGGTGTACGGGGAAGGGTTAATGTATATTAATAATTTGTTTTAATATAGGCTTCAAATTACAGTCCTGCCATTTCTATGCATTGTAAAGCAATGCAAATAACAAGTTTTACTATTACTCATTTTATGGTACTCGATTTACCAATCACAGCAAAGCCTTGGTAGGCCAATGATGACACAAACAGTAACACCTCTGACAGTTTGGCATGAAGTGGGTCAACATGCTTGTCAGATCACCAATCCACAAACTTGTCCAAATGACAGGCATATACAGATTTTGTTGACAATAACATCAGAAACCGCGGCAGGAATTTGAAACTGCTCAGCTGTCCCCGCTCAATCTCAAAGCATGAAAATGAAGCGTGAACAGGTTGGGATGCAGGACCCGGACCTGTTGCTTCAACAAAAGATCTTCCTAAAGCAGAAGCCTGATCTGAGGACAGATGCTCATGCCTAACAGTTTGGGATACGATTCTCTCAGCACCCAATACGGAGCCACTAGGATGACTTGGGCCAGGCTGGTCGTCATCTTTTTGAGGAATCCAGGAAGGAGTGGCAACTGCGGAAAGGCATACAGGAGTCCCGCATTCCACTCCCAAAGGAAAGTGTCTCAGAGCGAGTGCCGCTTTGGAAACTCTAACATCCCAAAGTGTTGACATTGTGTGTTCTTGACGCCGGCGTACAGATATAGCCCAGGGACTCCCCATTCACGGAAAAGACCTTGCACTACCTCCTGGTGTAGATGCCATTCATGAACCTCAAGGAGTAAACGGCTGACTTCATCTGCCCTGGCATTTAGGGATCCCGCAGGTGCTGTACAATCAAGAAGATGTCCTTACATTTCAGCCACATCCAGAGATGCAGGGCCCCTTGGAACATGGGCCACGACCCCACCTCACCATCCTTGTTGCAGTACCAAATGGCAGTGGTGTTGTCCATAAGCAACTGCACCAGCATCCCTTTGATGAATGGAAGGAACTTTACAATGGCAAACAGATGGCCAACTACTCCAACAGATCGATGTGCCACCTTCCCGAGACCAGAATCCTCTAATCTATACCTCCCTCAAATGGGTACCCCGTCATAGAAATAAGGCATCAGTCACCATGGTCTGCGCTGGGAGGGGAAGGGAGATGGGTAAGTCACTGACCAGATTGTTATTCAGTAGCCAACACTGCAGATCTCTTGCAGTCACCCTCAAAATCAGTCCCCGTCAGAGAGATTTCACTGGTGTTGTGCTCCCCGGGACTTCAGATACCACTGCAGGGCCCGCATATGTCATCCAATATGCTTTACCATAATCCAGGACTAAGGCTGAAACAGGAGGATCACAGCCCAAGACTCCTGCACTCTCCATGCTGGAAGCTAGGCACAAAACTGCTGTGTGTCCAGAATGGCTCGGATGAAAGGAAGTGTTTGAGAAGGAGTCAGGTGTGACTATGGAATGTTGATAGTGAGCCCCCACTAATGAAGAAGGTTCGATGTAGTCTAGAGGTGGGTGACAACTGTCTGGAGCAAGCCCACCTTCAACAGCAAGTTGCTGGAGTAGGGGAAGACTGGGACCTGACCTCCAAAGAGGAGCAGCCGCCGCCTTCACTTTTGTGAACAGCCAAGGGTAATGGTGAGGCCAAAAGAGAGCGCGGCGAAATGGTAATGCTCCTGGATCATCGTGAACTGCAGGAAACATGGGCCTGCAAGATGGGCACAAGATAATATGCATCCTGCAGGTCCAATGCTACCATCCAGTCACCAGGATCCAGGGCAAAAAGAATCTGGGCAAGGGTGAGCATCTTGAACCGGTCTTTTCTCAAGAAGGCATTGAGAGGGCACAAGTCTAGAATAGGGTGGAGGTCTCTATCCATTTTTAGCACCACAGCGTAGAGGAAATAGTAGCCAAGACTTACTTCTGGTGTCGGAACCCTCACGATGGCTCACTTGGCAAAAAGAACCTTTGCTTCCTGACGTAACAAGAACAGATTGTCCTCCGACTGTCAGTGTACAGATGGTGGCATTCAAGGAATGGAAGGGCATCACCCAGCCAAACATCTGTAACACCTATTTCTCTGAGGTGACAGTCTGTCACTCTAGTAAAAAGTAACATATTCTGCCACATACCAGATGGCGGTGTGTCATGGAGGGTGAAATAAAGTGATTTGGGGAGGCAGGAGCAGGAGAGGTGGAGGACTGGGTAGTGTGGTTACCTTGGTGTCTGAAAGATCTGTGGGAGCCTCTGCCACAAAAAGGCTGAAGAACCTGCTAACCGTGCGGGTATGGCTAGTACTGGTGGGGCTGAAGTCACCTACTGAAGCTACAGAATGGACGTAAGGAGGAATATGGTTGGTGAGAGGCAACACTCAACCCCAAGGAGTGAACCCTGTCATTCTTATAGCGTTCCACCGCTGTAGCTGCCTTTTCGCTGAACAAGCGAGAGCTATCAAAGGACATGTCCACAAGTCTCACAGGGATATCCCCCAAAAAGCCTGTGGAACGCAAGAAAATGTGGCCTCTAAGAGCCACCGTAGAGTCCATTAGTTTGCCAATGGAATCAGTTGTGTCCAACTCATGGCTTAGGGCCCATTTTGCCATATCCCATTCATCGAGCATGGCTTGTGTGAGGAATGCCAGGATTCCTCAGAGAAAATGGGTAGTACCTGTTCCACCGAGTTCCATGGAGCGTGGGAGTAGCATCCCAGAGAGCTAGCAGTATTAACGGACAGCAAGGCCAAGCTGGTGGAAGACAAAATCGTCATGCCAAATGTGCCCAACCTTTTGGACTTCTGATCCGGGTGTGCAGAGGGAAAACCCCATGGATTAACTTTGTCTGTTGAAGTCTGCACCACCAAACTCTTGGTGTGGGATGCTGGGAATGCAAAGTTTCCAGGCACAGGGTGATGATGGCAGGCAACCTGGCTGTTGATGGGGACCCATGAACAGGGTTTGGACCAGGCCCTCAGGAGGACATCCGTAAGGGCTTTGTTAAATGGGAGCAGAAGCTACACTCTGGTTTTCCCCAGCTGGAGCACATCCGTTAAGACATTAGCCTTGACTTCCGCTGATGGAAGATGGTGTTCAAGGGCCTCAGTTGCCGGGGGTGGGTTCACCTGGCTGCAAGGTGGCCGCAGCTTGAGTGGGCTCTGCCAGCCGAGCAACATTATCCTGCTACATCCCACGTCCAGTGGACACATGAACCCTCAGAGGATGAGGACTTCCAACCCTGCGATATGCTGCAGCAGCTAATGACACCAGAAACACGCAATTAGCCCGGCAAGAGCTTGACGCTGCCCGGGGACGTAAGGCGGAGGTGGCCTGTAGAAGTGCTTGCCGGAGGAGTGACCGCTGAAACTCGAGATACGAGACTGCCGGAGCTCGCCTGGGGCGGAACCGGCTTTGCACTTCCTCACCGATAGTGAAGCGAAGAAGTGACCTCTGCAACTATTGCACACACTCCAGAGTGTCTGAGAGATGTGTGACTTAGGCCAACTCACCCGCGATGAGAGAGAGCAGTGGGGCGGACTGAGAGGTGAGCACACAGCCGCCTTCCGGTGAGGGGACGAGGTCAAGAACAGTGGGGCCGGCGTAATGGAGAAGCTGCAGCTTTTGTTCCTCTGTTGTGGGGGTGGCACAGGGTGAAGCAGCGCAAATTTAGACCCTGGGCTCGCACCCTAATGAAAAGACGGAAGACCGCCGCCCGTAACCGCAATACACCTGAAGAGGCCCTGCGAGGCCTACATCCTAGTCTGGCTAACAGACGAGAAGCAGCGGCTGCAGAGACGGTGGGACGAAGAGACAGAGGAAGGGCGAGGCCCCGAAAAACTGCCATTCAAGCTGCAGACTATCAGTTCATCACTAAGGTTGGAGGCAATCCCACTGGGGTGTGAGGGCCAACAGACCGTGAGTCCGCAACAGCACTGGAAACCTGGCAACCTGCCCCGCGAGCTGTGCTAGCCCTTCCCCACCTTCACTGCACCGCACCCTGGGGGGCCCGCTGGCACCTGATATCTGTGGGACTTCACCTCTGGAAAAACAAGAGATGAGATCTGGATCCCACAGTCCCTCCCTAGATTCACCAAAACCAAGCCGCCCATGGGACCTCGCCGCTGGGGCCCCACCCTGAGCATATCACCCTGCAACTAAATGCCTGGGTGAAGAGACGGCATTGCCTATAAAGAGAGATACAAGTTGGAAGCGCGATCTATACTTCATCGCTTTCACAACTCCTTACAATAAGCCATTGACAGAACCTGCAGACGTTAAAGTGGTCACTGCTGCCCCCCCCTCGCACTACGTGTACAAGAACTCGGACGAAGGTTAAAGCGAGGGCTGCTGGAGCCACACCTAAGACAATGGGTAAGCCTAATACTATAATATAAAAGGTTTTTTCAAAACGGGTCAGCGCAGTTTCTACCAACTTTACCTGTAGTGTCAAACTTGATGATTCTAAGAGCTGGGAGCGGGCGAGTGACGCTCTGGACCCACTCGCTGGGAAGATTGATTTGTATGTGTTTTTACTTACATATGATTGTGATTTGGCACACAATACGTACATCTACATGTGAGACGTGACACATACGATTGTGATTTGGCACACAATATGTCCCTTACATCTACATGTGAGACGTGGCATGAAGTGAATGCGTGTCACACCTCTCCATCGTCTCCTCTCCTTCCTTTTGGGACATGAGAATAAGCCTATTTTTATTTTTGAAATACTGCTGTCTGGGTGAATTCTAGATAGTGCTCGCCACACTACATCGATTGAGAGCAACACTTATCTATTAGTGTTTATATATTTCTTCGTGCAACTTGTGTAAACCATTCTGAACCAGTCTTTTATCTTTTTAGCAACCTGTGCTCTTTAGCACCATTCGTCGCAAGGTAGAGGTAAATTAATATTACCCATAGGTGAGTTCCTAGAAAATACTTACTCACCAGAATGTTTTGTGTTTTAATCACGTGTGCAACACATATCACGTGTGTGGTGTTTCTTTTGGGTATGTGGAGGTTGACCTTTTAAGTTGGTATAAATGACAATGAACTGTTAATTTTTTTCAGAGACATTGCACCGGACTGCAGCTGGTCCTTGTGTCATTTAGTACCTACCAACGAGTATGGTCTGTAATTCATTTTTAATTATATGAGCAGAGTGATATATTGAGAGGTCCTGATGAATGCCGCGAACAATTAAGTCATCTGGCAGAAACATGTCGACCACCAATTACTAGGATATTTGGTTAATCCTAGATCACCTCATTTTAATCCTAGCTGATGGGAACTACTATTAAAATTGATTTTGTTACCCTGTAGCTAGTTTTACTTACCTACACACTGTTTCTTTTCACACTCTGCCCCTTACTCCCCCTGTCACTTTGGATACCCCCATTAAAACACCTCACGCTCCTCTCTTGTCCCCCTTTTTTGAGAGTTGTAGCCCACACTGTATACCTTGCGGTTACAGTGTGCAAGAGGGGACCCAATGATGAAGCATGTCACCCTCGGGTGAGTGAGGGTTCTCGTCTTTAAAAGAATTATTTTCTTGGCCTCCCTTCCTCATACACACATGTCTCCCTCTTAGGACATAAGCATCTCGTCACTTTTTGTGAGATACATTCATTTGGAGTCAGTGATGTCTGATGCTTTATTTTTCTCCATTATTCGTACCCCTTAGTGTGATATATAAGCCTAATACTAAGCAGTCCAAACTCACCTTTAAGGAACGCCGCCATACCAGACAGGGCAAACCCACCCAGGATGCAGATAGGCTAACAACGCAGCCAGCTGAAACAGAAACACAAGACGACGATATTCACTTGCTTTTAAGACACTCCAGATCCCCCAGCCCACCCCGAGCCTTTTCATGGCGACTCCCCCCGAATGCATAGCGCAATGCTGCGTTTAGAGAGAAGATCCATACAGCAAAAAGATTGCTTTGCATGCAACGTCGGGATCGTGGAATTGCCCTCCACGCTGCGTGTTACACTAGGCAAGCTAGAAGAGGGAATTAGAAAGGGACAATTGCAGAACTCCTGATCCCTCTGTGCTAGCTGACATCAGAGAGAGAATCTCAGCGTATAAAGAAGAGGCAGATAGAGAAACTCACTACCTAGGTAAAGAGGCCCGGGCGCATAGGTATGGCGAGGGAGATCACCTAGGTAAGACATTAGCTGGATTACTACTCAAAGCTCATGCTGCCACATATGTGACGGAATTAAGGGGAAAAGACTCCTGACTGATCTCTTAGCCGTTACAATTACCAGAAGTAATGTCCTCTTTTTACGCCCAATTGTACACTGCTGGAATAGAGAGAGAACCAGAGTCACTGGAAGAATTTTTGACTCTATACAACACCTGTGGCTGGGCCAAGGACACAGGGATTATTTAGACACTCCGATTACACCAGAAGAGATTGCCCAGTTTATCACGAGTATGCCGGTAGATAAAACCCTGGGCCTCGAAGGACTGAAACAAGGGTTTTACAAAGAATATGCCCCCATACTTATTCCACATCTCATGGAGATGTACCACGAGTCACTAACATTGGGAAGACTCACTCCCCTCGCTGAGAGAGGCGGTAATTGAGACTGTTCTAAAACCAGACCAACCCGCTGACTTATGTGACACATATCGCCCACTTCTTTAATAAACATAGACAATAAGATCTATGTGAAAGTCCTGGCGAACTATTTGTTGCCCCTTATGCCACTGATTGTATGGCCGGACCAGTCGGGCTTCGTCCCAGGGAGTGCAACATCACACAATCTCCATACTATTTTTGCGATTATGCACCATATACACCCCGATATCCTGGCGGCAGCTTCCCTATTGGACACCACCAAAGCCTTTGATACTCTGGACTAGCATTTTCTCTTTACCCTACTGCGACAGTTGGGACTGAGTCATAACTTCATACTGAAAATAGAACTATTGTACAACCTTTCCACAGCACGGATTAGACTAAACGGAGGTATCTTGGATCCAGTAAACATTACTCATGGCACTAGACAGGGATGCCACCTTTACCCGATCTTATTTGCCATAGCCATGGAGCCATTGGCGGCCCGATTACAGAAGCACCATGAAGAATGGGACAGTGGCTTTACCACTCGCAGCCTCATTGTATCCATGTATGGTGATGATGTGGCACTGTATGTGCGAAACCCAGAAACGAAGTTGGGACCAGTGATACAGGAGTTGGTCAGCTATGGCGGTTACTACGGAATCCACGTAATTTGGTCCAAATCGATTCTTTTTCCACTAACGGAATCCGCAACGCCTTATGTTGGCGAATATCCTTTGAAATGGGCGGAGGAGCCTATCAAATATCTGGGCATATGGCTGAGTAAGGGCCCTGACGAACTATGGCGAGCGAACTATGGATGTGCATTGGAATGGCAGGAAACCCGAATCCCACTATGGATCAAACTTCCACTGTCACTAACTGGCCACATAGCCATCGCTAAGATGGAGATGCTTCCAAAGTTCCTGTACCTCTTTGTAAATATCCCTCTACCACTTACTGTACAATTCTTTAAAAGGATCCGGTCAAACTTAATCACGCTCACATGGGCGGGTCGACATCCGAGAGTCTCATACAAAAAGTTAACATTGCCGCCTGCGCACGGTGGATTGGGGGCTACGGACATGAAGCTATATGCGCTGTGCGCTCAGGCGCAATTTTTACACCACTGGTTGCACCCCACCCCATTTCAGCAGTATTTAGCGATTGAACATGACCAGTTGATGCGGTGGCCTCTGAAAACTGCGGTGTTTCAACAATACAAGGCCCCCAAAGCTGAAGTCAGTACTTTGGAATGTGTACGCTGGGCGTGGGACGGCCACAATCAGAGATCAGGCCTCACTGCGATATAGACGCCCACTGCTTCCATAGTAGACAACCCCGCATTCCCTCCTCTACAAGATAAGGGAGCGACCAGACATGCGGGCATGTGCGGTATCAAAAGGTTTGCAGACCTATATCGAGGCGTCAAATGTCTCCCTAGTTTTCTGAACACTGACACAGGAACTCGGACCCTCTCAGACATCCTACTATACTATCAAATCAGAGCCACTTGCCACACGCTGCATGATACCTTCCCTGCCCCCTCCCATCTTTACAGCACTAGAATATGTGCACACAACTACTTCACCGAGCAAACTCATAACTCGACTTTACACACTAACACAACCGCCTCGACAATAGACACTACAAAGGCCCAGACGGCTTGGACGGAGGGGGACCTACACTCATATATCGGAAGCACAGTGGTATTATTGTTCCGCCCAAACTGAACAGCTATCTCCCAACTTTATATTGTGATTGATACACTTAAACTACTTACACAGGACATATCGTACAGCATCACAACTCCATAGAATCGGCCTGACGGTTGATTCGCACTGTGTACGATGCCATAGCCCAGAAGCCACTTTTTTGCACTTAGCATGGAACTGTCCCAAAGTAGCACACTTTTGGGCCGAGTTGTGCGACACAGTCAGTGCCATAACTGGGGCACCACTCCCGCTGGACCCCATTGTCTGCCTGCTGGGCTACGTGAAGAATGTCTCGAAAGCGTGCTGACGCCTCACAGCGATGCTACTGCTGCTGGCTAAACACAGAGTGGCGATACACTTGGAAAAATGGCCAGCACCGACCCAACGAGCCTCGATTGCAGACATTCAATACTGCAAGGAACAATTATCAACATACTGGGACCTGTTACCCCAAATGACACGACCCAAAGACATCTGGAAACCTTTTACATCCTATTTAAGACTGACTGATACAGCAGGGACAACCACATCTGATCGCAACACACTTACTACATAGCCTAACACGAGAACGGTTCCTTCATTGAGCAGGGGACCCTCGCCGCTGTAAACCAGACCTATTGCTATTGACAGCAAGAGGGGCAGAAACCAATGTGGGTTAATGATTTCTGATGTCTGTACCTCCAAACAGATATGTATGTAGCAGTCTGTCTTGTATAACATGAGAATGGTGAAAATGTGCACTGTCTTCATGAATGACTAAGTTGGGGGGATGTGTTAACTATTTGAAAACCAATAAACAATTTCTTTTTAAAAAGGGCCTCAGCTGCCTTTGTCATGACCATCACGGACAAAGCACTCTCCTTGGTGGCAGGACCAGGAGGGGAGACCAACCCTGAAGAGGGACTCCATACTCTTTTTCATCCTTAACTCAGTGCCAAAAGACAGGGGCATAGTGTCCAAATCTGAAGACTGCTGTGGCAAGGGTAGCCCCAGTTTCGAGCTCGGATGGGGCCGACACAGCACTGTCTCGGTGTCGGAAAGAACAGTAACCTACTCATGCAGAGTCAGTGATGCCAGAATAGGCATTAAGGGACCAAACTCTGCTGAAGGTCATAGAGCTGGAATGAGGCTTAGTACCGGAGTCGCTCTGGATGGACTCAGAGGGTCCAGACCGCACTGCGGGAGGGCCCATGGACAGTAATCCAGGACGAGCACCTGTCAGCTCTTTGTGACAGAAGACGCACCAGCGGGAAACGGTCGCCCAGCGATGTGGGCCAATGCCTCATAAAACTCCTGAAGCTAGGCAGGAGTCACTCTGGCACCAGGAAATCTGGGAGGTGCAGAGACTGAGTAGGTGCTGGCTCTGCAGTTGGAGTGCAAGAACGAGGTCTAGAGGCTCAAGGATGTCCCCTGCGATCCTTCTGGGGAAATGGAAGAGCGTGTCAAAGTCAAGCAGGGCTTTGACAACTTCTTTTTGGACTCACCCAACGACGACTTAGAGGACGATACATCACGGGAATGGCTCCGGGAAGCGGACCCAGGATTGTCTGCGAAACTGAGTCCCCAAAAACAGGAGCAATGCAGGGTTCTCCGTTCCCACGCTGCAAAAAGCTTCATCACCCTCTCCTGAATCTCCTTAGGGTGCATCAAGAGACAATCAGAGCAGGCCTTGGAGTTGTGGCTCAATCCCAAGTACCATAGACAAAACAAGAGAGGACCAAGCACAGACATCTGTCTGTAACATTCACCACAAAGTTTAAAACCCTTAGGTTTTGAAGGAGACATATCTCTAGCACACTGAAAACAGGTATGAAGAAAGAGCTTGACAAAAGACCGGAAAAAACGGATCAAAAAGTGACTGAGGAAGCTCTCCAGATCTGCAACTTTTAGCACGGAAGAAAGGAAATGATATCACAGGCTAAGGTGGTATCTATATAGTTACCTCACACATCACATCTGGTGCAGACAATATTGATGTGGAGCCCTTGGCGCCACCTACCAGTGCACAGAGGTACTGCACAAGATTTTACGGATCCAGTCTGACTCCTGGGAAATATTCTGAGGTAAGGAATCTGTGGTTAGAAGTCTCTTTCAGAAATGACATTTCATTAACCTGTCACAACACAGCTGCATACTTTTTGGGGATTGTGTGTTGTCAAACTAAATATTCGCCTTTCCAAAAAGTATATCAGTCGTTTAAATTATGTTCATATCAAGACAAATAGAAATGATCTCCTCCAAACATGAATAGAATCAAATCTTGCAAATCTTCACAGAAATGTCACAATAGCACTGGTACTTTAATGAAGGTACTATTTGAACCCTCCTTTTTGCTACTGAACTGTGTCCATTTCTGCATATTGTGAACTCCTTACCTTCTAAACCTTTCTCAACTGAGGGAAAAACGTGTGCTCTTGAGTAACAGATTCATATTAATGATCACATTTTTTTAACTTAAGGGCAAATATTTTCAGGCAGACATCTAAAACCTGTCTGGAATGCTACACCAAGTTGGCCTGGGTTCCTTCCTTCTAACATAATGTTTTCAGAGTATTCCAAAATTGTTACAAAACTCATAGTGTAAAAAAATAAAACCACCCACCATTTTGTCAACTTACCCAAGGTGAGGGCCTCCATTCATCAAGTCGAACACCTGAGCAGGGTTTAGTAGCTGCTTAAATCTTCGAAGAAACTTTACCCCCTGGTTGTCACCGCTTTTAGAGTTTACAAATACCAGGAGAGGACTAGTGCAAGACGGAGGACAGGATGCCTTCCAGAAACCTGCAAGGAAAGTGATAAAAGAGTACTGAACAGAAGGTCTGAGGATAAGTGCTGAGTGAAAAGGACATCATTCAGATTTTTGCTGTGGAAGTAGATCAAGAGAAGCCACATGAGTCTCACAATGGAAAGTACAGAGAACTAATGAAAAGATGGCAGGTTGCTTACCAGTACTATGCACTGGAGGAACAAAGAGGTTCCAGGAGAATTTTAAAATGTGGCGGGCTTAAATCTACTTAAATTAACCAGAAGAAAACATTTTACATACATTTAACTGTAGATTTTAAGTGCATTTCTATAATAAACGCTCAAGATGTGTATAATTTCACCATCTAGTAGTTGGGCAAGGCATGAAAACTAGTTCTCTCTCACACAGAACATTGTCCTTATTAATCAAAAACCATCAAAGCGGAGTTGGATCTCATGTTCTGGAAGGTTCTCTGAGAAAAATAGGTGGGACAGCTATTTTCGGTCGGCAGTATATTTTTTGCCACTGACATACTAGAAACTGATCACGTCATCATAGGGTCTTGTCCTCCACCAGGAGGTTATCTCTCTGACCAAAGAGATTGTATGCGATCCGCATCAGAATAAAGATCTAAAATGACACCCTATCTGGGATAGGTTCATTTAATAGGAACCTATATAGGGGTAAGGCTGAAAACAAAGATGGATTTGTATAAGGATGTGTAATGTGTCCCCCACACCACTCAATAAAAATAGGTCTACATGTTTCAGCCTACTTGCACCCTCAATGGGTCTGTAGCTTTCGTCAGGACCAATAAGAATAGAAGGATCCCTTAGTTTTCCAAGCCAGTTGCAACAGTGTCCCCTGGTTTTTATGTGGTCCAGTTCACTTTACTCCAGTTATGGAGAAAACACTGTTCTTCTATCTTTTTTTAATAGCATAGGCTCCATAGGTTCTGGGGGGAGGGAGTGTAGTTGCCCTCTTTGGTGCAGCACACCGTGTGGATACAGTCTCTCCCGTCGCAAAAGTTACTACTTGTGTAATGATATATCTGTAAGAGACATTAGTTAGTGATAGATTCCTTACCTTAGAATATTCCCAGGCGTCAGACTGGATCTGGAAAGTTTTTCGTCAGCAGGAACCTTGCGCTTCGGTAGGTGGAGTCGTGCGGCTCTGCGTCTGTCTCTGGCATGGTAAGCGGCGAGATGACGTCACGGAGACTACTTAGGCGCCACCCATGCGCACTGACGTCAGTTCTGTTCATGACGTTCCGCGCCAGGAACGCAGGTCCATGCAAGAAACTGACCACTGGTGCCATGAAACTAGGGCCCTGAAAGGGATGACCTTAACCCTAGAATCAGTTCGCAGAACAGGGAGGATGGGTGGGGCGGTAAGGAATCTATCACTAACTAATGTCTCTTACAGATAAATCATTACACAAGTAGTAACTTGCGCATCTGAAAGAGACACGTTAGTGATAGATTCCTTACCTTAGAATAGATACCCCAGCAATACCAACCTCGGTGGTGGGTCTGCGAACAGGATTACACCAGAAAGTCACGGAGAACAGAACTGCCAAAGAAGCCATCTCTCCGGACTTGACTGTCAAGGCAGTAGTGCTTGGTAAATGTGTGCCGCGAGGCCCACGTAGCTGCCTGACAAATGTCCTGCAAGGGAACGCCACGTCCCAAGGTAGTAGTGGCAGCCGTTGCCCTGGTAGAATGGGCACGCAGCCCCACAGGAGGCTCCTTCTTGGCCAACGAGTAACATGCTTTGATGCACAGAACGACCCACCGAGCAATGGTTCATTTGTGCACGGCCCGATCTTTTTTGGCGCCTACGTAGCCAACAAAGAGCCGGTCATCCACCCGGAACTGTTGTGTACGCTTAAGAAAGAACGAGAGCGCACGTTTTGGGTCCAGACCGTGGAGCCTCTCTTCCTCCTTAGAAGGATGTGGAGGCGGAAAGAAGGTGGGCAAAGTGATGGTCTGCCCGATGTGGAAGGGTGTGACAACCTTTGGCAGGAAAGAAGGACGGGTCCTTAGAACCACCTTGTCTGGATGAACAGAAAGGAAAGCAGGTTTAGAAGAAAGAGCCTGGATCTCACTCACTCTTCTGGCAGAGTTGATAGCTACCAGGAAAGCCATCTTGAGAGTGAGAAGACGTAAGGGACAGTTATGAAGGGGCTCGAAGGGAGCGCACATCAGATAGGTCAAGACAAAATTTAAGTCCCATTGAGGCATTATGAAAGGCACAGGAGGAAACATGTGTGTAATGCCTTTGAGGAAGTGATTAACGACCGGGGACTTAAAAAGAGAAGGCTGCTCTGGAAGCCGTAGAAAAGCGGAGATGGCCGAAAGATAACCTTTGATATTGCCCAGAGCAGAGCCCTGCTGGGCCAAAGAGAGAAGGACCAGAAGAACCTTGGAAAGAGGGGCAGAAAGGGGATCCACAGCCTTTGCTGTGCACCATGCCACAAATTTGTTCCACCTGCAGGCATATACCGTTTTAGTGGAGGGACGCCTGGCTGCCAGAATGACTTCACAGACTTCGGGAGGAAGATCGAAAGCGGTCAACTGTCACCGCTCAATCTCCTCGCATGGAGGTGGAGGCTGGACAGGTTCGGGTGGAGGACCGTCCCCTGCGACAGAAGATCCTCCCTAAGAGGCAGTTGGATGGGGGGATCGATCGCCATGCTGAGTAGCTCAGGATACCAGTATCTTCGTGCCCAATCCGGAGCCACAAGGATGACTTGGACCCGGTCGCGCCGAATATTCTTCAGCACTCTGGGCGAGAGTGGTATAGGCGGAAAGGCGTATAACAGACCGCAGCTCCACTTGCGACGAAAAGCGTTGCCGAGCGAGCGCCGCCTTGGAAATTCCAACGCGCAGAACTGATAACATTGCGCGTTCTCTTCGGTGGCGAATAGATCTAACCAAGCGTCTCCCCACTGCAGAAAGAGACCTTACACCACGTCCGAATTCAGATGCCATTCGTGATCCATCATGCCCCGGTGGCTGAGTTTGTCCACCCAGGCGTTCAGAGAACCTGCCAGGTGTTGAACCACCAAGGTAATGCCTTGATGTTCCAGCCATGTCCAGAGGCGCAGAGCTTCCTGACATAGGGTCCACAACCCCGACCCACCCTGTTTGTTGCAATACCACATGGCGGTTGTGTTGTCCGTGAACACCTGCACCACACTTCCCCGGCCAGAGGGAAGGAATGCCTTCAGTGCAAGTCGGATCGCCCAAAGCTCCAAAAGATTGATATGCAACCGGGACTCCGCCGGAGACCAGAGGCCTCTGATCTCCGCCTCTCCCAAGTGGCCGCCCCATCCCAGGAGGGACGCATCTGTCCCCACTGTGTGCACCGGTTGGGAAGGGAGAGGAATCTGCCATTGACCCAATCGCGATTTGTGAGCCACCACTGCAATTGCCTTGCAGTGCCCACAGAGATCTGGACGTGATCGCACAGGTTGCCCTGATGCTGTGCCCACTGAAACTTCAGGTCCCACTGCAGAGCCCGCATATGCCATCTGGTATGTTGCACTAGCAGGATGCAGGAGGCCATCAGGCCCAGGAGCTGGAGGGTCATCCTGACTGAAACCCGGGATAGAGGCTGAAAGATCGGAATCATAGCCTGAATATCCCGGACTCGCTGCTCGGGAAGATAAACCCCAAACCACGTCAAATCCAGAACTGCTCCGATGAAGGGGAGTTTCTGAGAGGGACTCAGGTGGGACTTCGGCACGTTGATGGAGAATCCCAGCAAATGCAGGAGGTCGGCCGTAGTCTGGAGGTGGGAGACGACGGCCTGGGGCGAGCCTGCCTTCAACAACCAGTCGTCGAGATAGGGCAAGACTGAAACCCCTAATCTGCGCAGATGAGCTGCGACCACCGCCATCACTTTCGTGAACACCCGAGGGGCACTGGTAAGGAAGAATGGGAGCACGGCAAACTGAAAATGCTCCTGGCCTACCGTGAACCGCAGGTAACGCCGGTGGGCCGGCAGGGCGGGAATATGAAAATATGCGTTCTGCAAGTCCAACACTACCATCCAGTCTCCAGGGTCGAGGGCAGCCAAGACCTGAGCCAGAGTCAACATCTTGAACTTATCCTTCCGGAGGACGATTGACGTTCCTGAGGTCTAAGATGGGGCGCAGGCCCCCTTTCTCCTTCTTGGGGACCAGAAAGTTGTGGGAATAACAACCACGTCCTACTTCTGGCCCAGGAACGCGCTCAATGGACCCCTTGGCCAAGAGGGCCATGACTTCCTGTTGGAGAAGCGCAAAGTGATCCCCCGACATGCGGTGGAACTGAGGTGGCATGGCTGGGGGGGCAGACTCGAAGGGGAGAGAGAATCCCATTCGGATGATTTGCAGCACCCACCTGTCCGAAGGAACAGAACGCCAGTGGGGAAGGTGATGTTGAATCCTGCCACCCACCGGCATGGGGTGCACCCCAAAGCTCGGACTAGGAAGGCTTTGAGGCGGATGCTGCGGGAGCGGAGGTGGACTGACCTGCATGCTGGCCCACTGTGCCGCCACTGCGGCCACCACACCCACGGACGCCCTAAGGTTGGTTCTGTACAGGCTTCTGGCTGAACGAACATGTAGGGGCGCCCCTTCCTTGGCCACGAAAGTAACGAAAGGCAGACGTGGCCGGGCGCGTGGTGGAGAGACCCAAGGACTTGGCCGTAGCCCGAGAGTCCTTAAAATGCTCCAGCGCACTGTCTGCCTTATCGCCAAACAGGCTAGTACCATCAAAAGGCATGTCCATGAGGTAACTCTGAACATCGCCTGAAAACCCCGTGGACCGAAGCTAGGCGTGGCGACGCAGGACTACTGTCGAGGAGATCGCCCTACTCAAAGAGCCCGCGGTGTCCAGCCCACACCAGATGGCAAACTTTGCGGCGTCTTTCCCCTCCGCAACAGCTTGAGAAAGTACAGCCCGGACCTCCTCCGGACACTGGGGCAGTGTCAGCACCACCGTGTCCCACACAGCGTTTGAGTAGCGGCCCAAGAGGCATGCGGTGTTGCCCCAAGCTGGCAGAGGAAAACAACTTTTTGCCAAACTGCTCCAGCTTCTTTGATTCCTTATCCGGCGGGGCGGTAGGGAATGCGCTTTGGGAAGCAGAGGCCTGGATGACCAGGCTCTCCGGAGTTGGATGGTTTGTTAAAAAGGCAATGTCGCCTGGCTACGTTCTTATCCACAGGAACCCCTGTGGCTGGTCTAGACCAGGTGCCCATCAAAACATCCGTTAAGGCCTCATTGAACGGAAGCAGAGGCTCCATAGAACTTGCCACCGGCTGAAGAACTTCAGTGAGGAGGTTGGTTTTGAGAGTGACAGTAGGCAGATCAAGGGCCTCAGCTGCTCTACGGAGCACCACAGTATACGTAGCGCCCTCCTCCACAACAGTAGGAGGAGACTGAAAACCAGGCTCAGAGGATAGGTCAAGGCCACCTCCACCCACTCCTGTTCAGACTCGCACTGCCATGCAAGAGGGTCCTCAAACCCTTCCCAGTCGTGTCCCTCCTCCACCGCCCGAGGCACAGGCTGCTGCGGTGGGGGAAGGGACAGGGGAATACAAATATTTCAACGGCGCCAGTCGGCGCTGATCCGGTTCAATGTACCAATTACCAAAAATTGTCCGGAAACCCGGGCAAGGGCGGGGTGGGACGAATGGGACTCATTGCGGTGCCGTGAACTGAGCCGCAGGAGGTGCCGGGGCCAGAGCCGGCGGCGGAGGACCTTGTGGCGCCGGAGCAGCCGGCGGCGCCGGTGGTGGAGCCGGCGGCAAGCAAGGGCCCTCAATTTGGACCAGGGGGCCTGAAGCCGCGCCGGCGGGAGCCCAAGGCCTGAAAAAGCGGTCCATGGCGGCAAGAAATTCTTGCACCTGGGCCTGAGTCGCCGACGGACCCGGATAAGGTGGTTAGGCCGCGGGACTCTCAGGCTTCAACTGAGCCGCGGGGGAAGTACGCCTAGCCCCCTCGTCCACGTCCGGAGACCGACGGGGGGACGTCGGAGAGTGCAAACGCTTCTTCGACTTTTTCTTGTGACGTCTCTTACCCGATTCAGAGTGTGAAGACTTCGACCCCGAGGAGCGATGAGGATGGCTCCACGGTCGGTCCCTCGAGCGACCCCTGGACCTCGAACGGCGCGGAGACGACTGCCAGGCCTCCAGCAGCTTTCGGGACCGGTCCCGCAAAGCCTTCGGTGCCATGGCCAGACAGTCAGAACATGACCGGGAGTCATGGTCGCGCTCCAGACAGTAGAGACAGACGCCGTGGGGGTCGGCTTCCGACAACGTACGGCGACAGGCCCCGCAGGATTTAAACCCAGGCATCCCTACGCGGTACCAAGAGTCAAAGACTCAAAGAAGTAGAGACAAAAGTCTCAAAAAAGTTGATCAAAAAGTGACTAGGGTACGTGCTCTAACCGGATCTGCTCTTGCTGGCGCGGAAAAAGAAAGAACTGACGTCAGTGCGCATGGGTGGCGCCTAAGTAGTCTCCGTGACGTCATCTCGGTGCTTACGACGCCAGCGACGGACGCGGAGCCGCTCGACTCCATCTACCGACGCGCTGGGGTACTGCTGACGAAAAACTTTCCTGATCCAGTCTGATGCCTGGGGATATTCTAAGGTAAAGAAACTATCACTAAGTTGTCTCTTTCAGATTTGAATGCTACATTAATCAAAGGCATGTCCTGAGTAACTTAATAGGCCATGGACTTGAAAAAGCCATTTACTGAGATGCCATCTTTAGATCAGATTTTGCCTGACTGTGCCTTGCATGCAAGAAACTGAGGGTAGTGGAATATGCTAACACTAACAAGCATTGGTAAAGCCAACAGGTATTTCTAAATGTTCATAAGATCTATATGCAGGTGGAAGGGCTGCTTCAGTGTAAGTATAAAATGTTTGTGCTTTAGCATTGATTTCAGGAAAGGTAACCCAGGAATAAAATACTTTGGTTTTATATGCTTTGTGGGCCTCAACCACGAAGGTAACATCTGCACCCCCCACAAGGAGCCATGTTGCAGTAAATGTGCTGTAACAGCATGTCTACAGGAATGTTAACTGCTAGTGCCATATTTAATTAATGGAATTCAAAGAAAGTAAAATACTATAGAGGGGTAAACCTTTTAAAGGCTCGGGCGTGGCCAGCAAGACGACCGCTTAGACGCTTCTTTTCGTGCTCCTGCTGGAGCCAGTGTAATCCTGACATACTGCTGGGTGATCCTGCCAGTTTTAACCCCCGCTGCTTTCTACCAGCTCCTGTGCTGATATCAGACAGGCTGCAGGCTTCTGCAGGCTCCCGAGATACCCTTTGAGGCGTCATTGTGTGCGGCCTCGATCGCTTGAGCTGGCACCCCCATGACTCCCGGGGGCGATCTGGCCTGGAGCAGCGCAGGAGGGCCCCACCCAACATTAGAAAGACTGGCGCTGTAGACACCTGGGGCCCGAGTGATGGTGACGACTTCTGGGACTGGGAGAGATGGCAGACTCCCCTGCTACCAGACTGCGGAGCCCGTGACAGGGGCTGACGGTCTCCTATTCAGGGAACTTGCACTGTGATGGCGCATGTGGCAAGAGAGCCTGTTGCTGGTGGCTATGAATGGACTGGTGGGGATGTGCCCCCCTCTGAGAGGACGACGGTTAGAAGTTTGTCAGGGCCTCCGAGTGCTTAGTAGGGAGGCGCTGGACTGCGTCCCACGTGGGATGCCTCAGGGTGCTGCCGGAGCAACATCCGCACCGCACTGTGACCCTCCCCGTTGGCCCAGGGGATGAGGCACTGCGCCCGGATCCGCGGCCCTTCCCCAGACTGCACAAACAAGTCAATGCTTCCTGAATGGGCCCCAGCTCTCCTGTTCCTGCAGTCAGAGGTGAGCTCCTCCAAGTCCAGGGTGGGCGCAAGAACCTGCTTATTGTAGATCATTAAACTACCGCCTTACAGTGCACCCTACGCTGCCCCTCATATACGAACGGAGTGGTTCATATATGGGGGGGCCAGGCAGAGGGGAATCAGGTGTGGCCCTAACCACTAAACAAAGAGGCCCTGATGGCACTGGAAAACTCCCACTACAGGTGGATGTATCCGGGAAGACACTGCGGACTGCCTGGGACTGCTGTTGTGTGTAGTGGCCTATGTTTGGTTGAGGAGTGTTCCTACCCGGCCGAGAAGCAGGGGCCTGTCACAGATCTCTTTAAGAGGACCACTCTTAGATCTCCATGTCTGGTGGGCGGCCTGATCTCACATTGGTGAAGAATATAGGAACCAAACCTGCTCAAATACATTAAATAATTAATTACACACAACCTGGTCCCTCAGATGGCAAAACTCAGGAGGGGCACTGACTGGCCCAACAGAGAAACCAGATGGGGCAGCGGGCACGGCTCTGTCCCTGGCAGACCTACTTTTAGCAATCCAATATTCATGCGAAGAGATGGTTCCCAAGATTTACTCTGTTGCCACTGATGTCAACCTGCTGCGGACTCACCTACGAAAGGTCTTGGACCGTGTGACGACCATGGAGCACATGTGGACTTCCTGCAGCAGGAGGTCTGCACCCTCCGTAAAATAGTCATCAATCTGCGCAAATTGGTGACCCGCTTGGAAGTTTGGATGAAAGACTCAGAGGGGCGATCCAGCAGAAATAACCTAAGAAAAGGCAGACGGACAAGTTTTTGCACAATAGAAAGGGCGCACTGGGGCCTGGCGCCGCCACTGGAGCCTAGGGCCCCCCAGAGTGATAACTGCCCGTTTGTTCAACTTTCGCAACATCTTCCTGCAAAGCACTCGCACATGATGTTGGTTGCTGCTTGAAGGACATCCTATTTCTATATTTCCCAACTATATACAAGCAGTGCACAAACAGCAGAAAACCTTTCTATCTGTCTAGAGAAGATTCTGTGACCTTAATATGAAATATAGCCTGGTGTTCTCAGCAAACTTGAGAGTTCAATACAAAGGAAAGGTCCTATTCTTCTTTACTCCGGGATACGCTAGCGACTGTCTGTACTTATTGGCACGTACGTCTAGTCAAGACCCAAGTCGACAGGGCTAATTTCTGCCAGGCACACATCTCCAGTGAGCACATCTCTGGTGATGGAAGGACCATTGGAAGAGCTTGGAGGATGGTAAAAGGGCGATGAAGATAGTGGTCTGACCCGACGGGAATCTGCAGGCCACTGATGTGGTCCGGATTTGAGGGAGGACTCACAGGACCAACAGGCAGATTGCGACTCGGCCACTGATAGCTCAGACCACATGTGAGTCCTAAATTTCATCCGACTCGCTGTGAAGGTGGATAAGCCTGATGAGACTGTGTCCCCCTAAAACACTCACTGATTTCTTCCTGCCATGGAGGGCACAGCTGGGGCCATTCGCCAAATGACTGGGGTGATGGAGGGAGACCTCCTACATAGTGTACTGTAAGTTGACTGGTCAACGAGGAACTGTAATTCTGGGGAAATTATAATAATTTCTGTTCCACTTACCCCAACTACGAAGGCAGGTGTATTCCCAACAAAGAGGCTAGCAGCCACGGGGGGGAACTTGAGTGCCTTGGCCTTGCACCTTTACAGAAGGCCTAACCTCTAGCGAAGCAACAATTCTGGGGGGCATTGAATTTGCACTGTTTTTCTTCTTGCACCAAAAGGTTGGGGTAATGGGGCTGTGTTTGCCAACTCCCAACCTTCTATTGACTGGACATGGAGGGTTTGTTACACTGCTAGGGGGAGGGGGGAGTTAAGGAATGTTCTGGTTTTCAAGTTTTTGTAGATCCGGAGAAGTTTGCTCTGCTCTTGTGCATATTGTTCCTGCTCGTTGGTCAGCTGATATCCGGCTATGGATTGTATGTCTCCGAGATTGCACCAAAGAAGAGGTTAAGTGTGTATGGTACCTATGGCTGCTCACGTAAGAAAACCTATAACATGGAATGTTAGAGGTATAGCTGCAGACGTGTGTATGCTTATCTGAAACAATACAAAGTGTTGATCCCGTTCCTCCTGGAGAAGCCTATGTGGGGTGACTAAATTCCGTGCCTGCAAAAGCATTGGAACTGTCAAATATATGCTACCTCATACTCAGGATACAGCCGTGGGGTACGTCCTGATTCGCCATGGGAGCCATATTTTTGACCTTGAGGGCCGCTACATCATCCTGCATGGGACCCTGGACGGCTATGAGATATGGTTTATAGATATGTATGCCCCAAATATAGACTGCCCAGATTTCTTACGCCGGGCTCATGACTGCTGCATCGCTGTACTTCGATGTGGTCATTGAGTTGGCAGGGGACTGTAATTGTGTCTTGGATGGTACACTAGATCAGGAGCCTCCCAAATACCACAGTAAACCCCACCTGACCAGGGCACTCCGAAATGTGATGCATGGTTTACACCTCCACGATATCTGGATAGCTAGACACCGGACGAGGAGGCTGTTCTCATGTTATATCCATGCAAAAGGAAATCACTGTCGACTGGACTACTGTTTGATCTCTGACCACATGGTACCAAACATAACAGAGGTCTCCTATTTGCCTTGATTTCTTGCGGACCATTGCCCAGCTCTCTTGATTTTCTGGGGGAACCCCAGGCGTCTGGCCATCCCTCTGTGGCGCCACTGTGCAGAGGCGTTGACGGGCCCCTTGTTTGCAGTGACAGTCAACGAGACGCTGGTACAATATTTTGCCCAAAAACGGTGGCTCGGCGAGTAGCAGGGCCCTTGATTGGGGAGCAATGAAGATTGTTCTACAGGCGTTTTGTATTAATGACCTATGAGCTTCGTTGTCAGCTGAAAAGCGACATTAGCAAGCATGAAAAAATACTGGAGGAGCTGGAGACCCTAGATATAACTAATGGGTTTGTCTCCTATAATCTGACCCTTGTGCCAGGATGCGTTCGGGTATGGTGGTCTCTGAGCCCTTACGGTTGAGTAGGGGTACCAGACAGGGGTGACCCTCTTGATCCTTCTGTTTGCCATTGCCTTGGAACCCCTGGCAGAAAACCTGCGCAGGACGATGGGCACATGGAGGATAACACTGGGGAGACCAACCATGTGGTCTCCCTCTATGCTGATGACGCCGTAGTGTATCTGCGAAAAACTATTCTGTTAAATGTCATGAGCAAGTTTGGAGAGCTTTCAGGATTTCATGTTAACCCAGATAAGTCTAAATTATTCCTATTGGGGAGACTAATAGGAATCCCAGTCAAGACGCTTCCAAAGGTGCAGTTCCCCTGGGCGGCAGCCGATGTTCGATATCTGGGTGTCCGATTGACACACACAGCCCAACATTTCTTGCTCTCAATATTGGGAGGGTGGAGGAAGGGCTCTGCACCTCGAGCCGATTCTAGAAAGATCTACCTCTTCCCTTATGGGCAGGATAGCTACTGCAAAATATATTATATTGAGTAGTTGCCTCTAAACACTCGGTAGCCCCCTGTTTGAGATCCCCAGGCAATGCTTTTGCACCTTGGATAGCCTTATAGTAGACCTACTCTGGGGGTATAAATGCTGGTGTGTCGGGCTTACTACACTGAAGAGGGCCGGAGTAAAGGTTCATGAGGGAGTGCGGACAGTTAGTTCCAACGCACAATTCAAGCTGCTGCAATACAATTACATACACCAAACACACCTCACTCCAAAAACTTTGCAAGCTATATACAGCACTCGACCAGCCTGCCGGGCCATGTGCGGCCCCTGACAGCAGACTTTATACACATGGTATGATATTGCCCATCCCTGTTCCCTTAGAGGCAGGAAATACTGCAAAACCTAAATAGGGCCTTGGGAGTGGGCTCTGCTGCCTGAGCGACAGGAGTTGCTGGGCATAAGTCCCTCTCCCGCAAAGATTTTTTTTTTTTAAATGAGTAAGACGTTTCTCCACCTTGGCCTGGTGTTGGCAAAGCGACCTGTAGCAGTTAAGTGGTTCAGCGTGATGCAGCCGACATATACAGCATGGCCAAAAGATGGTTCTGAATGGGCAGTTGCAGAAGAAGTGCGAATGAGGCATGTTCGTAGGGATGAAACTGGAGGATGACTTGCGTAATTGGTCTGCTATGTTGTCTGAACTGAAGGAGGCGCAGGGGATGGCAACCCCCGGGGATGCAGTGACGTGATGTACTCATTGTACCCCACTTTGATAGGGAGGGAATAAAGGAAACCTTGAGCTACGGAGGGATGCCCCACAGACTTACATAGACCATTTGCTCTGAACCTATCCTGCACAAATTACTGGGACTCAGTACGAGAGCGGAGGGTATTGGGGGTGGAATATGTTATAAGTGGACCGCCGGCTGTTGTTTTAATTATTGTCTATCAGAAATAACTGGTTTTGGTGATATCCTATGACAATGCTGATCTTTAATAATCGGATTCTGTAATGATGGTTTTCATCCCATACTACTAAACCTCAAAAAAACCTTATTCAAAAAAAGAAAAACGTTTAAGCTTCAACAACCTTTAGACAAAAATAGAGGTTTCCTATTAAGCTGAGGAGGATTAATACCTAACACTGCAGATGTCTCCGTATAAAGTGAAAAAGGGACCTTGGGCACACACAAGAACTACTCAGGAGACCCATTAAATAAGCACCTGAACTACGCTGGGCGCCATGTTATACGGTTCCTACGAATCAAGTAGGACTGTGCATCTGGGCAACATAAACTTCAGAATATGGGGACTCAGTTCACAAATATCATCAGAAAGCGTTGACCCAATTCCTAGCTAGCTCACAGTGCCCCCTCTGAACCCCTTCTTTTACCAGGGTAGCAGATGATATCAATCAATTCAATTAAAACTTTATTCGGATACAAATTTTGTGTCCATAAAAGTATACAAAAAATTTAAAACAGATTTTTTTAAAAAAGCTTAAAAAGAATTAATATAAATCACAGTAAATCTTATATGTGAATAATAGGAAAAACACATTTTTACACATTATTTCTTTCAGTTTGGATCCCAATCCCACTCAAACATTTTATAGTTAATCATAGTTTGCACGGTATTTAACACAAACCTTTAAAAAACGGGCTATTGGCAAAATGCTACACTCAGTGTCCAAACATTGTAAAGCAAGAAGGGCCGGGCGACACTGGCGTAAACCTATGAGTTTTAATAAGGGAATGATCCACTTCTTACGTGGGAGTTCATAATAGCTACAAAAAAAGACTACGTGCAATGGAGATTGTTCTGATTGTCCATTACAAGGACAAAGGGTTAGGTTACTAGACCAATCTTTTGTCTTTGGGAATGTTATCAGCCGATGGAAAGTATTAAACCGAAATCGTGTTAGGAGATACTTTTCATAAGAGTTAACACTAGATAGTAAATACGGTTGGATCCCAAATGAGACTTGTACTGAAACAAGATGGAGGTTTGTGGGTTTGAGAATCTCAGTTGTTAAACGAAGCTCACGTAAATGTGATAAGCACACATTTTTCAGTTTTTCACGTGACATTTCAATGATAGTCTCAGGGAACTTGAAAAAAGACTCCAGGTTTACGTCTCTCAAAAGATTATGGACATAAAGCAACCATGGAATGTTTTTCCACTTTTCCAGAGTAAGACAATCAGAGATAAGCAAACGAGTCATTTTACACTCTTTAGTTTCCCAAATGCGATGCCATAGGAGAATTGGTTGGATAGCAATAAGGTCGGAAATGTAATCCTCCCCCAACTCCATATGGCAACCATAGGTTGGCGAACTTTTGGGAGTAGCCAAAAGATACCGGAAAAAGTCATTTTCTACTTTTTGGATAATTTCCATGTTAACGTGGCCCCAAACCCCGGCCCCATACATTGCCACTGAGCGGCACTTAGCCCTATAGATCTGAATCAACTCCCGCGGGGGACGCTGGCCTAGTTTTTGCGCAAATGTGACCAAGGCTGTTGTAGTTCAAAGAAACCCCACAAGAACTACTCAGGAGACCCATTAAATAAGTACCTGAACTACGCTGGGCGCCATGTTATACGGTTCCTACGAATCAAGTAGGACTGTGCATCTGGGCAACATAAACTTCAGAATATGGGGACTCAGTTCACAAATATCATCAGAAAGCGTTGACCCAATTCCTAGCTAGCTCACAGTGCCCCCTCTGAACCCCTTCTTTTACCAGGGTAGCAGATGATATCAGAAATTTTAAACATGACAACTCTTACTCCCCATGGAAATCGTAGAAACAGATTTACCCTTTGGTTGTTACTTTACATCAACCCAGTAAACAAAAGGAAGATTGAATGTTGCTTTTCAAACATTTATTGAAATAATTGTATCCTTGCAAAGAAAGCATGAGCTGCAATTATTAAAAAGATGAAACACAGCATTGTAACCAGCATAATGAGAATTGGGAAAAAGGTTCAACCATGATAACTTTACTATGTGATTATACTCCTATCTAACACTACCTATACTATTGAGAGCATAACAGGAGTACTGTCTACCAGATCCATTGGGATAGCCTAACCCCCTCAAATCTCAGTATGATGTGCCAGGAAGATGGTCTAATGTAGAACGTGCTATTGTCCTTTGCAGGATGGAAGTCAGAATCAGCAGGGTTGCATCTCAGTCACTGTGCACCGTGTTTCAGGACAATCCCAGGAAGAAACGCTGCTATACCAAACATAGCACAGAGGATGTTTATATAATAAAAGCACCATTCATATCGCACTGTGTCAAAGGTGCAGAGCTCATGCAATGGTTTCTCTGGAGCCTTAGAGCTATCTCCAGCCGACAACCAAATACAAGGGCATTGCGTTCTATGAGCATAGCCTTGGACAGTGTGTATGAATAACATGAAAGTAATACTTACTAAAAAATTATTTGCATCTGCAGTAGCTTCTCAGTACATAATCAAATGACTGTAAAACATGTAAAAAGGCACCATTAGAAAAAGATGTCAAGCTAAAACGTGACACTAAAATGCAGACTCAGAATGGGCCGAGGTACTTTACAACACCACCTGTCTAAAGTGATGGCCTGTCAACCCAGCAAGAATCATTGGATCCTGCCTTCCACCAGGTAGCTGTGCGCCACTGAGAGCATGCTAAATGGGTATGGGCTGCAGGGGGACAGTGAAATGGGGGCCCATTGGCCTGTTCATCTTGGCCATGGGGGTAGAGGGCACCAAGGTTGCAACCATGAAACTACTGGGTGCCATGCTGGGATTGTGTTGAAGGGTCAGGTGGATTGGAAATAAGGTAAAAAATAAAGCGGGTGACTGTGTGGTGATAAATTTTAGGGCCAGTAGAACAGTAGATTATATATTAAGTTGGGGACCGGCAGCTACGTATAGTAGTATTAGCCTTGCACCCTTAGGGTCCTTTTATGCCAATGATTTAAATCCCCTGTCTAGGAATTGGCTAATGCAAGACAGTGAGGAGGGCTACCAGACCTGTAATAAGGGTTATGGCACGAAATTATATGTCCCACACAGAAATCACGGTAGAATTACCCTGTCACACAGGTTTGACAGGGCTCTATGTACACCATCTGGAGAAACATAAGATCCTCCATGAAAACAATCCGTATATCGACCATATTAAATTATGGAAAAGATATATTGACGACGTGTTTCTCATCTGGGAAGGTGACGAAGCGGGTTTTGAATTATTCCAACTCTGGCTGAACCAACAAGACCCCTTTCTGAAATTCACCTACACTATGAGTAGGTCCAAGCTGGTCTTCCTTGACCTTAATATATCAGCACAGGAAGGTCGCCTGATCACAACTACACATTTCAAACCTACTGCAAGAAACTGCCTTCTAACATATGACAGTTTCCACCCGCGAAGTCTAAAGAACAATCTCCCATTCGAACAATTCTTGCGCCTGAGACGAAATTGCACCACCCGACAAGATTACAAGATCCAGGCCAAGGACCTCTCACAGAAACTAGTCCAACGACAGTACCCACAACATCTAGTGTCGACGGCACAAAAAAGAGCTTCCAATAATAACAGGGAAGCCCTCCTTGAACATAAACCCAAGGATACAGAAAAGAATCCCAGAAGACAGATCTGTATTACCACATTTAACATCGCCTCAGACAAAGTAACAAAAATAATAAAAAAACACTGGCGCATTCTAAACAGTGGAGGACTGGATTTACAAAAACCCATGTTCAGCCATAAAAAAGCAAAAAACTTGAGGAACTACTTGGTGCACACCAGACCCAACCCAGCAAAAATCACTGGACCTATACGCCTACTCCATCCATTACCAGTAGGTCACCACCCATGTGGCAACTGCAGTGTGTGCCATCTTACCACCACGACCAAGACGGTCCTTTACAACAATGGTACAACATGGAATCTCAGATCATTCACAAACTGCAACACGACAGGTGTGGTTTACCTCATCACTTGTGTGTGCAATCTCCACTATGTGGGCATGACCACTAGAAAGGCGAATACCAGAATGACAGAACACCGAAGCAATTTCAGGTGTAAAAGAAACAATACAAAAATGACCACACATTTCCTTGAACACCACCACACACCCAATGACTTCAGGTGGGTCATTATTGAACACGTGGACAGCCATCCCAATATCGAAAGGATACTACATGAAAAAGAGCAACGTTGGGTTTTCACATTGTGGTCTGATACCAATGGTCCTAATGACGATATACCATGGGGACAATTTATTTGAAACTTGGGCAATATGAGACTTTGTCTAACAACCTAACAATAGACCTTTCCTGAAAAGGTTCCCATAAAAAATATTCCTAAAATATTTGCATGGGTTTCTAGACTTTGAATAATGTAACTTTATTGACAATGATCTTCTCTTGTGGCAGAGGCTCTCCCATAACTTTAGAAACCATCCCCTCTCTCAAACCTATTGGAACGACAAACGAGGGGTATTTTTCTTCATTTCTCTCCATTGTCCTAACACTTAAGAGATCACATGAGATCGGACATCCTATCGATCTGCATGGCTGTAAATACCAACCTTTTCTCTACTATGGCCTTTTTAATAAACCCATGGGGGAAGCCGATCATGCTCTCCGATATGACGGCGATCTCGAGTCTCACTCCAACTCCGTTTCTCCTCCCAATCCTTAAGGCTCATCATAAGGGATGGACCCTATTTGATTAAGACAACCGAGCCCATTAACAAACTCGTATATTTTTCTCTAGGTGTACGAGAACTCCACACCCCCTCCATTGACCATGAGGCTTATCGTTTGCCTCTAAAATTGTATGTAATGGTCTACATATTTGTCAGTCTTGTTTGTGTAATTTGTCATGTCAGATGCATGTTTATTATTATTGTTGTTTGTTTGGCATATGAACAGAATTTGCATTCATATAACCTTTTCACTCACCCTGTAGCACAGCGCCTGCATGGAAGTTTTTTATTAACGCTGTTTTGAACATCCACATAGCGGCACATTAAGAAGTCTGGATGCACTCTACACTGGTGTATAGTGTGATCACTATTGATTTTATTCTTTGCATATTGTTTGCCTTGGATCCCTTAATTGTGTCTCTTTATCCAACAGATATTTCCTGACGTATACTTACGTATGTATTTTAACGCATGCTTATTAGTTGCAGCGTTTCACTTTTTTCACCTTATTTAGGTCTTCTAGGAGTGGTTTCTCATACTGGGCTGGTCCCGGTGTGGTCCTGAGGAAGAGCTGGGGAAGCTCGAAACTAGTTGACCATATGCTAGGCACACTTACTCATTACAGTTAGGGCCTTTAGCATATTACCCCGTTTTTAACCAATTAGCTAGGAGCAAGAATAAAGTATATTTGGCCCACTAGTTGATTATTTTAAATCACTTTATCCCACTCCACTTCACAACACTTGCACTACACATAAAACTTGTTTTAAGTGCTCCTACGTAATACGCAAGTTGCAGCACGCCTCAGCCCGTAGAGGACTGAGAGGACCCCAATGATGAAGCATGTCACCAAGGGGAAACCCTGGTGAGTGAGGGGACTCAAGAAAGGCAGTCTTGCCCTTTCTTTTCTTTTGGGTGACTAGCGGAAACATATATATATTTTTTTTTCCGACACCCCCAGGTTAGGCTCTTTTACCTGTTCATTCAGGTTCTTTTTGATTTATGTATAGAATGGAGGGTGAACCTAACCGTTGAAAACCTCTTTTTTTCCCCCCTTTTGTGTTAACCAAACAGGTTTGACCCCCTTCTCCACATGAATGAGTGGGATTGACTGCAAAGGGTGGAAGATCAAATGGAGCAAACCGTACAGGAATTGTCCTTTGTTAAATCCCCCCCCATAGGTAATGACCAAGTCCATTCCGCAGGGGGTAAATCAGGCCATGGTTATCTGGTGGGGGAGAGACCCCGGAATAATAACACTACGGTAACTAAACTCACACTGATAAGGAATAAGGTAGGCGCGCAAGAGGATAAAATTAGTGAGTTGGAAGCACAGGGGCCCGTTCAATCATATTATACACAAGTGGTACATACTGAGAGTGTATTAATGAAAGCCACTATTGATTCTAAGGCCCTCTTGCCTATTACTCAAATAGAGCCTTCAGGTTTGGAAAGGAAAGAGGGCATTGAAATGATTTCCTGGAATATTGCGGGGCTGGCTTCCAAATTCCACAACCAGGAGTGGAGACAGTACATCAGCAAATTTCGCGTAATCTGCCTACAGGAAACCTGGGTGGTGGACCACAATTCTTTTCACCTTGAAGGGTTTAAGTGTTTTTCTGTGCCCGCAAGGAAAACGGCACCAGGAAGACCAATGGGAGGGTTAATTACATATGTGGATTTACAGCTTGAAGGTGTGTGGGTCGACTTGCAATGGAACTCAGTTAATATACAAGCTATTGGATTTGAAGCGAGAAAGATGAACATTGTTCTGATTAATGTATATAACGCTGTTCCAGGGAATGGGAAGAGCTCTACAATTCAAAACCTAGACAGTTTACTTACTGATGAGCTAGCGCAGAGAAAGAGAGCAGTAGCCCCATATGTGATTTTAGCGGGGGATCTAAACTGTCACTTGTGTCCCAACCTAAGATGGATGGAGGGGGCCTGGGCCGGTTGTACAGTGGAAAAAGGCCCACATCTTGAACATACCCCTGAGGGACTGGAGCTAGAAAGGGTCCTGAATAATCATGCACTTAGGCACACAATAGATCTGATGGGGCCTAAAGTCGGTCATAAAATAACACCAACATTCAAGGGAAGAGGGTATTGTACTATTATAGATTACATAGCAGTCTCTATCCCCTTTGTGAATTGGCTATATAAGGCTAGCATTGAATGGAGCATATTTAGCGACCACAATCCCCTAGTTCTGTGGATAAAGAACTGGGCCCCTTGTAAAAATAAGGAAAATGATAATGCAAATAGTATATTGAGGGCTATGGACCAGGGGAGAAGGCTCAGATGGGCCCGGGTGGATGGGGACGCCTTTTATAGATCCTTAATGGAGGACGGTAAGGAAATTATTGGACCCATGGTGGTTAAAGCCTTTGAGGCAATGGCACGCCTCATCGATGGACTATTAAAATCACCCGTGCCTGGCCCGATGAAATGCTCCCCCAGATGGTTTAATAAAGATTGCTCTAGGGCCCACAATGAACTGAAAGAAAGTTTAAAAAAGGTCCCTAGAGACAAGGGGCACATTGCACAATGCCGGATAGCATTTAAAAAGGCCATTAAATTAAGGAAACTGGCTCTCCAATCACAGACATGGGAAAACTTACGGGAGGCTGCTGATAGAAAAGATTCTAGGGCATTTTGGGAAATAATAAACAACCCTTGTTTCCAGGATGCGGCTGCACCGGTAATTGGCACTACCATTCTCCCTGAGCAATGGTTTGACCACTTTAAGGTACTATACAATCATGCTAATGAGCATCCGGTGGGGGGTGAGGTTATTTGCCCATGGATGACAAATGTAGAATTCACGGTAGATGAATTGGTAGTGGGGATTAAAGGGTTGACTCAGAATAAGGCCCCTGGCCCGGACGGCATCCCCCCGGATCTCTACTTAAGTAAAGTTGATCTCTGGGCACCTATCCTCACCAGAGTAATAAACACGGCAGTGTCTACAGGCATGCCAAGATCCTGGTCTGCAGAACCTTTTTACCGAACCCACGACAATCACCACTGAGGATAAAACCAGTATTAAAAGAATTTTTTTGGCAAAGGAGTCTGCTCGCAGAGCCGCCGCAGAAGAAAGCAAGTCTACCGTCCGTAGTTTTAGTCTAATAAAGTCAGTAGAAGGCATGGAACCCTATCTTGCCTTATTATACAATGCACAAGATAGATTTTTAATTACTCGTTTTAGGCTCAACCTTTTACATCACCTTTTGGCTGATCCGCCTGGTTTTACGGCCACGGTTGAGCAGAAGGGTACCTGCGACAATAGGTCTCCGCAGGATACCCTTCATTTTGTACTTCTCTGCCCTTTTTATTCAGTTCCCAGACGCCGTTTTTTAGTAAGGTTCTTAAAACAAATGAAATTTAGACATGCCAAAGTTGCTCTTCTATATTTACAAAAGGTTGGGAACCCATTGACGCTAGCTTGTATTATGAATTTTATTAGAGTTGCAATAAGATTGAGACATACTAGAGGGCTACTTTGAAGGCCTTGATGTAAATGGCCCCCTTTATGTCAATGTAATATGAATTGTATTGAATTGTTTTTAATTGTAATATTGTACTTTTATGGTATTTTTTAAATATCGAATAAAGGATTTTGATGATGATGACTGGCGTTATGGCGTACATCTGCCACAACTACAGAAGGAGGGCTTATTATTTTTTTTACATTTATTTGTAAGGTTTTATATAGCGCTGGATAGACCCAGAGGTATGAGAGCACTTTACAGGAGAAGGAGCAGGCAGAATATACAGGAAACGACAGTTCTGGACAAAATTAAATAAAGTTACAAGCCAAATCTCACCATAAAGTCGGGAGAAGGCAGAAAAGTGAGAGTTAATATGATTAATGCATTTCAAAGATAAGATGGAGGTAAACGATTCGGGTCACACAATAAATACCATCCAGGAGAAAAAAATTGTAGTGGTAGGGAGCAGAGGGGAGGTGAGGAGGGGTCCATAACAAATGGACAAAGCACAGGGGAGAGTGTCAACAAGCAGCAACCAACGCAGAAGTTAGAGAAGAAAGGGTAACAAGAGAGACCAGAGAGAGCGAAGGCCAGGAGAGTAAAGGGAGAAAGGATAGGACAAACAGGTAAGCAGAAAGATAACCAATACAGGAGATAAAAGGAGTGCAGGATCAGAGAGGATTAAAGACTCCAGTATTTGGTGAGGAGGTAACATTTAAGGTCTCTTTTAAAGCCAAGGTAGGAGGGGTTGCAGCGCAGGTCCCTCGGGAGGGCATTCCATATGCTCGAAGCATTAACTGAGAAGGAACGGGTCTGGGTGGATTTCTTTTTTAGTAACGGGGAGGAGAGCCGTGAAGCTTCTCATCAGTCTGGAACAGCCTGCTTTTTTAGTTTGTTCGTTAAGCGTTTCCATAGTCAAGTTTGGAGAGGACTATCGATTGGAAGACCCATTTGAAGGCGCTTTGAGGGATGAAGGGTTTGATTTTCTTTAGGTATCTGAGAGTAAATAATCCTCCTTTGGCAGTCTTATTTATATTGTCCTTCAGTGCCAGATTTTTATCAAGAATGAAACCAAGGGATTTGGCCGAGTTAGATAGGGTGAGCGGACAGTTGAGGGTATTGAGGTCAGAGATCCAGCCTTGGATGGGGGGAGAAAATAATAATTTAGTTTTTTGTTAGGAATCAGTTTAGGATGGTTGGAGAAAAACCAGGATTGAATCTTGCTCAGCGTGTTGTTTAGATGAAGTACATCAGAATGAGATTTGATTTTGCAGTAGATTTGAGTGTTATCAACATAAAGGTGGTAGTTGATCCCGGCTTGTTTCAAAATGATGGTAAGGGGTTCCATAAAGAGGTTGAAGAGAGATGGGGAGAGAATTGAGCCATGAGTGACACCCAGGGAGACAGGGGTAGGATTAGAGAGACAGGAGTTGATTTTTATTTGTTGAGTTCGGTGCTGGAGGTAGGAAGTGAACCAGTTAAGGACCATTCCATTAAGGCCAGTGCGGACTTTGAGAGATTCCAGTAAGGATTAGTGATTGACTGTATCAAATGCTGCTGAGAGATCAAGGAGGATAAGAAGGGAAGCCTCTCCATTATCTAGGGAGCGATGAATGTCAACAAGCATGGCGGTTTCTGTACTACAGCCTTTCCTGAAACCAGATTGAAAGGAGTCAAGTAGGTTGTATAGGCCAAGTGGTTGTCAAGTTGAAGTAAAGCACATTTTTCCAAGGTTTTAGCTGGAAGTGGGAGGTTGGAGATGGGACAAAGGTTGTTTGGATCGTTAGGGTCTGTATTAAGGTTTTTAAGAATGGGAGTGATTTGTCCGAGTTGGAGGGAGACGGGGAAGCACCCAGTGGCAAAAGAGGTGTTAATGATTTTAGTCCAACATGGGGCAATGATGTGGTTAAGGTTATGAACTAGTTTAGAGGGGAGAGGGGAGAGGGTCTTTGGTGTGCGAGGTAGGCTTTCATTTAGCGATGATATTAAAGACTTCGTGCTCAGTCATAGGATTGAAATTAGATCAGGACGCGTTATTTTTCAATTGTAAGGTGGAAAGGATGTCGTCAGGAATAGATGGAGTAGATAGGAGAGTGAAAGGATAAGGAGGGAGGGACGATGTAGAAAAAGGAGAAACGTCAAGGGGCATCAAGGGGCTAGGCCAGGCCAAAACTTGAGGGATGGATTGATCAATTTTAGCAATTTTGTGGGGAAGAATTTGGCAATTTACTCACATCTTTTGATTGAGGCCGTCGGTTCAGGAGGTGCCAATCAGGTTTATTTTCTGACAATGTTAAAGAGTTCTCTGGGCCGATTTTTGGCACAATCAAGTTGGGCACCGAAGAATAAAGATTTTTCATTGAAAATGTGCTTTTTATATGTTGATCTTATAGATCTAAGGAGGGCAAGATGAGAGGGCGAGGAGTGTTGTCTCCAAGTTCTTTCTGCTAGTCTAAGTTGTCTTCTTTCTTTATGGAGTTCAGGATTGGCCAAGATTTGGATTATGTTGTTCTTTGTTGTTTTAGTTTAAGCGGTGCGACTTCTCCTAGGACATCATAAATGGCCTTATTGAAATGTACAGTGAGCTCATTAGCATTTTGAGAGGCTTATCAGACAACGAGCCGCCCAACTAGCGCGAACTGGCCCTACTCTCGTTGAAGTGCTGAAGAGCAGAGTCTGCCTTATCCTCAATCAAGCGAGTCACACTGAACGGCATGGCCATGCGGGACAGCAAATGGCAACACTGGGCCAATGCCCCATCTGAAGAAATCAGTGGAGTCTAAGCCACAACGAATTGTGAACTTGGTAGCATCCCAATCATCCTGGATGGTCTAGGCAAGCACAGGTTATTTGTCAGTAACAACTGGAAGGGCTTGAGCCACAGAGACCCAAAGGATGTGGGAATATCGCTCCAGCAGGTAGCTAGTATTTACTGACCTGAGCGCTAAGCTGATGGATAAAAATACTCAATTGCCAAAAGTTTCAACATATTTTGGCTCCCTGACTGGGAGTAGTTGGGAATGTGTTGGGATTGGTTTTACCTGCAGACGCTTGCACCAACAGCCTTTCAGGGGAGCGGTGCTAGAAGAAAAGCAGGATGGGCTGGGACAGGACGATGGCATCGCGCAATTTGCCAGTTGACTGGTGGACCAGAGCAAGGTTTGGCCCATGGCCTCAATAACAGGCCTTGTTAAATGGCAGGAGGGGCTTAGAAGATGTATGCCCTGGCTGGATAACTTCAATCAAGAGGTCAGCGGGGAGGTGGAGATCTCGACTTCAGCCATCCTAAGCATTACCACGGCATAAGAAGCAGACTTCTCTGTGGCTGGCCCAGGAGGTGAAAGAAGGCCTGTTTCAGGGGAGGTATCAAGACGGTTAGCCTCCTGCAAGTCATCATGCCAATTATCTTCTTGATAGGGAATTGTAATCATTGCCCGGTCCATGTCAAAAACTGCATGAAAGGTGTTAGAGCAGAGCAAGCATAGGAACAGTCATCTGGTGCGACATTGGTCGTGGTCCGACCGGCGCTGTTTTGGAGTCAGACAGCACAATGGTAAGCTCCTTGTCCGGCATCGATAGACTTGGAACTGGTGTTGGAGTCCCAGGAATCAGGTCCACAACGCTGAAGGCGTGGTTCAGACTAGGGCCAGAGGGGCTGTAATGCACTTGGAGGGTTCAGCTGATGCTGAGGGGGTACCCGCCAGCAGTACTTCAGGTGGAAGTCCTCTTGTTCCATTGGGGCCCGCAGGAGGGAGTCAAAGAGCTGAAACAAGGCTGAGCTGAACTCTTAGATCTGCTGCGGAGTGGCGGATGGTCCCGGATACTATGGTTGTGCCAGAACCGGCTGCAAGTTGGGGAGACTCCGGAAGTGAGATCTAGATCCATTATGCTGTCCCCGTGCTTGCTCAGGTGAATGTGAGAGGCGAGAAGAGGGGGAATCCTGCTTCGATTTCTTAAGCTTGTTACACTTCTTTTTAGGCATTCCGGACGATTTAGATTGTGACGAAGAAAGGCATCGCAAACAGCTTCGTCGACGCCTGGCTGTGGGAATGGGATGGACCTTCGACTTGATCCTCGACTTACTATGCTTGGCGATGTACAGTTTCGCCTCCTGGTCTCGGATGGACCTTTCTGTTTATCGATGTGTAGGTACTGCAGGTCTTGGTGTTGTGGTTTAACTCCAGGCACACCTGATGGGGATTTGTCACAGACATAAGCTTGCCACAGTCCCTACACAGCTTAAAACCTGCTGTTTTAGGGGGGAGACATACCTTGCACACTGTTGGAAATAGGGAAAAATTATCGAGGTAAAGGGTCTATGAGAGAAAGCTCCGGCTTCGCACCAGGGAGTGCGGAAAGAAAAGTACAGGTCAGTGTGCAGGAGTGGTGCCTATATAGGCTTCGCATGCATTTCCTGAGCAGCATGGTGTTGGTGAAGAGCCGCATGGCGCCACCTACCCGTGCGCGTAGGTACCGCTTTAAAAGACTCCTGTTCCAAACTGACGTCTGGGGAATATTCAAAAAGGTGAGGAATCTGAGGCTAAAAGTCTCTAACAGAACTACAATACCAAGCACCTACATATATAGATAATATCAGTCACTCAACATTATGTGTTAGGAATGTCTCCATTTTACTGCTTCTTAGGATATCATTCTACTAGCCACCTTTGGAACATTTGTTGCCCGCCCCTCAGTACAAGAACATCAAACACACTAGGGCCACCGAGTATTCCTCTAGGAGAATGTGTATAAACTAACTTGTGAAACCACAGGCTCCTGAAGGAGTCACTTGTATATACTCTGAGTTGAGTTGGTATAAATAGCCAACTTATATTGAATTAAACATAAGATACATTTTTATATTTATAGGACTAAAGCAAAAAATATCAGTACATTATACATAGTCTATTACAGTAATGTTCAATGATGATCCAACATAAAACATTTCTACAAGCACTGCCGACCCACATTAATCATTAAGATTTGTAGTGTATTTAGAAATGATCAACAGGGATCAGTATATCTACCTAAAATACAGACTTTCTGACCATACTTCATAGAAGATTGAAAATGTGGTTACAAATGATCAAAGTCGAATGATGGAAGTTAGAGGGGATGTACTGTTGACGTTTCGGTCTCAGATGGCTAACAAGTAAGCAGGACCATCATCAGGACTGAATAACACAAACAAAATCAAGAAGACAGGCCCCTTAGGAACCCAAGATATAATTGAATACTAAACCATGATCTATTTATTAAAAGTCCATCTAGCCCAATGTATGTAAGGCAGATTCTGAAAATTATGCAATCTTTCAACAAGTTATAAATGCGGTCACGAAGAATCCGACCAGCACTTATCTCAGTCAATTGAGGAATCCCCCTATTTTACTGCTCCTTGGGATATCATTCTACTAGCACACCTTTAGAACCCTGTCACGCTTTATAGGCCCGTTCAAAATACAGCAGGTAATCGATTTAGGAAGCAACTAAATTAACTTGGCCACAACATATGAGAATTCACCGTTTTTCATGCACCACTGCTTAAACCTGTGTTACAAAACTCAAGACTATGTACTCATCCTTCACCGGTCACTATGTAATGGCAACCCAAAGATGTGATTGGGACACTTTTAGAATCTAAACGTATCTGCAACATTCTCCATTTATTATGGGACTGGAAAGGCTTTGGACCAGCAGAACTAAAAGGGGAACCCTTTCTCACTTTGTCACTCTCCTTATCTGGAACGTAGCTTTTATTTGAGAACCCCATAATATCAAGACCCATATCCCATGCAATAAGAGGTATGGTGGGGGACTGTCAGGAACCATCAAACATCATTGTAGTGTCAAGTTTATCATTGGCATGACTTTGCTCCCTACTGCTCCCTTTTGCAATATGCTGCCCAATCACTTCAGTCATTGGCATGACCTCTGCCCTTTATTGTGATATGCCCCATCACTTGAGCCTATCCTTGCCCCTTTATTTAAATGCTACTCTTTATACTGAATTACTTGAAAGAAGAACCACTCCTCTTTTACTTCACTGGAGCCCAGCCTTTGTTCCTCTGAGTCCGAGATAGTGCCTATTGAGTTTTAGTTTGCGTGAGTTATGTAATTCCTCAAGTTCCCAAAATCTCTGCAGACATTTTGGGTGTAGTTGGGTATGAAAGACCGCACCCAACCATTTACTGTTGCTTTGCCTCGTGACTCCAGGCAGAAGAAGAAGAAGCAGCAGTGCTTTGAGAAGGAAAACAAGCGATCCTTGAAGATAAACCAAAGAATCTGGAGATCCTAAATAATTCCACAAGACCAAGGGAACCTGTTAAAGTGTGGAATCTGGAACATCTTAAAAACATCAGTAAACTAAAAACATATTTTTTTTAAAACATTGAAAAAACTGAGCGATAAGTACCTCAAGAGACTTTTGTGAAATTGCAAACCATTTCCGGCAATGTTTGGAGAAAAACAAGTAACAATGGTATCAAGAAATTGCAGTGAAAACTACAGACCTTTGAGCAGTAATTGAAAGAGAAAAAGTTATGAGGAAAAATCAGCTACATGATCCATGGAGTGAAGTGAACTCCAGAAGAATGATTCATCTGAATTCAAGACTTCTCATAAGGTATCAGAACACGTATTAATATTTGAAGAGTTATGTTTAAAGAACCACTAATTGTGTGTATCTTTAAAAGAGGTAAGTTAATCTTTGTATGTTCACTGCTTTAGATGTTCCTCACGAGAAAACAAGGGAGTCAGATGTTGAAAGAAAGAGTTATGTTTATGACACTTCGTGCGCAGTGCCTCGGGTATTGAGAGAATAAAGGTAATTTGTTAGGTGGATATAAACAGAGAGAACTTGTTAAAGGTGAGGGTTTGATGACCAAGAGTCAGGCTAGAATTTATTTAACCCATCTCTCACAATATAACCAGAGAGCAGCATTACATAATCTGCCATCCATTACCAAACAGAACATTCCCCTTAATTTCTAACCCCATTCCTCCAAATCACCTTTCAGAGTCATCCGCCTCTCCAGACAGTCAGAATTCTTCGACGTGTGAGAAGGACATAGGGAATCCATGTCGCTCCAGCAGGACAAGAAGTTGGCAGCCTTACAGGTAAGAGGTGGAAATGTTCTGTACTTTGACACTTTGCTGGGTAACCAATGTTAGTGATGTGAGAGAGGGCTACTGCCAGCACTGGTTTTTGGCATTAGTGTGTTTGGCCCAGGGCGCCATTCTTCAGAGGGGCACACAGAGCTATCTGCATTAAGGTCAAGCAAACAGCAGTGTCCTTCTCACTTGGCTTCAGTGATTCAGTGCTATAACTAATTTTTTAATATATCGAAGGTGTTGTTTTTAACACTCTATTAACCCCAGTCGTTGCACTTCAATCTCCCTCTCCACCCCTGCAACTACACACGCGTAACTCCCCACTGTGAGGAAATGGGATGTATTATATGGAGTGGTTGTGTGATGTCTCCGTGCTTTAATACACTGACCAAACCCTTTAGGAACAGTAAGTTTAGTTTGCGACACCGTTAGCTCAACCTTGGGTAGCTATGGTTCTGAGCCACCGACTTACACCAAGGGACAAGTGCAAAGTCATTAAACAGCAGCAAGACAATTGAAGAAGAAATATACAAGACACTCAAGAAATCCGACACCATTTTTTTTTTTAATACACTGTATTTTTATGTATTTTTACACACCCAAAAGATCCAGCTGAGGGTCCTGAAAATACAGTATTTACAAGGTTCAGTAAATATGCACTTTATACTCCTCAGTCCATAGGTTTGATGAGATGATCCTGAACACAGACGTCAACGCTCCTCGAAACCCTCTCTGTCTCGGTCCAGAAGTCCAGTCGCCACTGGACGACTACTCACCCAGTATCATGATCACAGTAGAATCCTTCCTTGGATGATAACTTGTATTCTAAGTGACCAAACTGCACTCCGATGACTCTCCCAGGTTAAACATACTCGGGAAAACTTTGAGAGTTAGGTCCTGGCTCCTGGTGCAGCACAGCAGCGAGGAGTGGCGGTTCAAGGATGTTGGCTGCCAACTCGCCCCAGCAGTTCTTTTCAGCTGTTGTGGCCCTGTGCTGCAAACAGGAGGCCAGCCAACTGACCTTTGGAGTCTCTTGCTTTGGCTGAGCTCAAGCAACGGTTTTTCCACAAATAGGACAATGCAGGCAAAGTCCCTTCTCCTTTGCTACTCACGAGGTTCAGCAATGAGTCCTCTTCTGGGCAGCTTCTCCTCGCCGGGCCGTTGGTGCAGCAGGGAAGTCGTTCTTCGGTCCTCTTTTCCAGTCCCTCTAGATTCGAGTTCTCTGTGCCGGGGTGCCCTTTTAATACCCAGAAAATGCCCTCAGGGTGGATGAGATCAGTTGCCAATTTCTGTGAGGTGTGGCATTTGGCTTTCCCAGAATTCTACATTATGCCAACTCTCAAGATGGAAGTCCCTCTTTTGGCATGCAGAGCTCCCAAGTCCAATCCAGAGCTGAGGCTACCAAGGACGATACACACCCCTGAAAAACACAGTTTGGCAACTGGTTTCCCCTCGCCATTCCTAGTACCAACCTTTCTACCTAAACAATAGAGCAGCCCTTATCCCAAGTGTTCAGCATTTGCCCTCCAAATGAAGCTTATCATTTGAAGCTCATCTTTTGGGCCAACACCCATGTGGCTTCCGGCCAGGGAGAGGCAAGACATCTCTCCTGTGCAGGCTTATATTGTCTATTCTTTTTTTGGGGAGGGGGGGGATCGTTTACATGTCTCCCCAGGAGGGCAGAATCTGACTTGAGGACAGACCGATGAGAAATTATTGAGGGCAGAGGAGACTTTGGGCAACAAAGTGGCAACTTGGGAAAAGTTGCCAATCTAAACAAGTTACATTAACTTTGACTTGAGTATCAAGTTGGGCTTCTTTTTTTGCAGAGTTTTATATAGCGCGAACTTGATCCGAATCCAATCAGGTATCAGAGCGCTTTACATAGCACCAGTTACGTTACATGAGGACACACATTCATTTTTTGTTAGGCACGGGGAGATTAAGTGATTTGCCCAGAATCATAGGAAGTTCAGCGTCATTACCGAGACTCGAACCCAGGTCCGAGGTCGACCGCCCTAGCCGTTAGGCCAACTCCTCTCCACTATGTTATTATAACAAGTTGTTTGATCCCTTGGAGTATCAAATTTGGTCGCACCATTCTGGAGTTAGCACAGCCTAGGGGTTCAGTGTGTAGCCCTGTACCCGCCAATGGTTCATTAAGTCCTTCCACTGTAAAAGCGACAGTTTTTTGTTTTTACTGTCAGAGCAGGTAAAATAAATTTTCTCCTCTCAAATTAGGCTGCACCCTTCTTTAGGGCACATCAGACCTGCCTTAGGGGGGGACTTAAACATGTTACAGATGGAGGTTTGAGCCTTGCCATATCTTTAATTGGTCAGATCGAGTTAGCAGTTTAACTCTGCTCTTCCAGTCTGTGGTGGCAGACTGGGACACATGTTTTACCCTTGTCACACCCAGGTTGGCACAACCAGTGCTGAAGTCCCTGGGGTGACCCTCTAAATTACAGGCTGTGGGTACCATATGCTATGGACTTAGAAGTAAGCTTGCCTATGCCACCTGGGTATAATCCCATCAAATATACTAAGTTTTAGGGTCGGGGCACAGAAACTGAGGGCTAGTCCGCAGGCCTCAGTGCACTCTTAGAGTCGAAAAACCAGCAGTTTACTTGTAGCTTACCTTATTTGGATTTTATAAGCTAATTCATTTGTGTGGTTTAAGATAGAATAGCTTAATTTTATTAAGGCTGTGCAGAGGATTCTTCAACTAATACATGCAAGTTAACAGACCCAGACTTCTCACGATCACAGCATGCCTAATCTATTTTTTAGGGCATAATGATCATGCAATTTGCCAAATATGACCAAAATGTGTGTACCATAAACTCTGCCCCTTGTGCACTAACAATTCTTGACATTCCTACAGTTCAAACAAACACAGCTATTTCAGACGGACCAAATGAAGAATCCACCATAGGTAGCTGCGTAAAGGGCAAATGAGACATCGATGGACAAGACACATCCAAAAAGAGAAACTTACCATCGGAATCAATACTGTTGAGGGCAGTAGGTGGAATGACAGAAACTTTACATAAACCAAGGGGACATTTGTTGGATAACAAGTCTTTACAGGCAGAGTGAACCTGTACAAATGAGACAAGCAAAAGCGAAAGTTACAATTATCATCATTAGAGCCAATAGAACAGCTAGTTCCAGAAATAGAGACATATCAAACTAAAATCAGACAATGATCTTCTCCCTGCATATATATATTCAAAACGGAATTCCATACTACAGCACAGGTGGCATTGTATAAAAATGTTTACACTATAGTGATCCATTCACTTTAGCTTCACAATAGACACTGCTCTCTTCATTACTCTCATACCACCAGAGACCTTTTCTTTCCACAGCAGTGACACAATACTCCTTTCACAAACTCAAAAGATCTATTGTGGTGCCCCATCTTGTCACAACACTTGAAAGATTTGGTCACCTTATGGTATCAAATGGCCGGTAACATCTTTCTTACATTCACATCACAAACAGTCTTTTGCTTACTGAAGACTGCCATATAATAAATAGTCTGCTGATAAAAAAACCTGTGCTCAATATATGTGGGCCCACATGACACACTGCTTCTACCAGGAGCAAAACAGGACTTTCTTCATTGCAAACATGTTCAACTGACAGAGGTGTGAGCTATTTATCTGAAAGCATAGTCCATCATAGTGGGGATATGCAATTAATGTATAAACACAGATTAGTTCCGCCTATGTGCACTATGACACTTAAAAAGAGACCACCGCGTTCCTTAAACACATATATTTATATTTTTAAAGAAAGCCATTACAAAAGTGAAATTGACAGTGCAGAGGCAACAACCTCCATTTTTTTTTACTGAAACAAAATAGAAGAACGCGAAACCAAGCTCAAAGTGCTTTTGGCCAGAGGTTCATTTTGAAGCTTCAATAAGGCATTAGGATCTTAACAGATTAATGTTCACCACTGTCCATACTCCATGTTTCCTAGAAAAGCAGGAGTGTTGTTCATGAATTTAGTAATGATGCGCATGATGGAGAACAGGATTACAAGCATCTCCTCCATCATGAAATCTACACTGCTATTCATTGAAGCAGAATATGGTAGCAAACCCATACCCATCATCTTAAGCCAGAAAACGTATTTACTTGGCGTTAATAATATTGACATCAGAAACATCTTAGAAGAGACACAATTGCGGTACTAGAGCCATGAGGTTGAGGTAGTTAACTTTCATGCAAAATAAACGTATTTTATGGTTTAAGTATGCCTTATGTATGAATATTTTAGGCACAGACTTAAAGGACACATTTAAATAAACATCTCTAACTAAAAGCCATACAGGCATGACATTTACCATTTTATAGCAGTATATGGAGTGAGTGGGGCGGCAATTTCTTATTTGTTTTAGTCAGAAGCAGTGATGTCAGTTCTAGCTTTAGTTCTTGTCCAGATGAGGCTGCCCAGATGTCTGATGATAAAGAGATTCAGTTAGAAGGCCTTGGTGGCAGAATGAGTGGAAATCTTAGGCAGCACAGGGTGACTTAGGTGTAACTAGATGATCACAGTTAGTAGATTTTAGGTCCGGGTTGGAGTGATGCGGGATAGGGCGGTGGTTGGGGGTTACTGCCCCTTACTATATTGAAGGCAAGTGTCAGAAGTTTCTATATGGCTGTGATGTTGACTCAGCCAGCTTGTTGTTTCCAATGTGATGTGGGAGCCTGGAAAGTCTTAAGAAGGTTCTTTTGACTAGAGGGGTGAATCAGTACTGTGGAAGAGACTCAGAAGCAAGTGAGTGGTCAGAAGGCAGAGAGCGAGAAAATAAATGTGCCAGCTAAAGAAACTGATTTTAAAGGGAAGCTTGGTCAACATTGGCATCTCTTTCGGAGCGCCCCAGCCTAGTCAGCAGTGCTTAATTGAATGGACAGCTCTCCAATAGGTACTCTGGGTAGATGAGCAGATTTTAGCTGTTGGAGAATTGCTGAGAAGGGCTGGGGTAGCCAACGTACACCTTGCTGAATCAGCCCTAGACTTTCCTAAAGGGAATTGTTGGCCCTTCAGTAGCACATTGACTTACATAATTCAATTCAGCAGAATAGGTATTGTTTGGATGTCACCAACCTGGAAGGTATGAGACCATAAACAACAAACAATTGTTTTGATATTCAAATCTACTCTGTGTCATCTACGTTATATTAAAGAGTTAATTTAATGCACAGTGTGTGAAAAACAGCTGTGCCATGCTGAAGGGGTTGGAAAAAGGTAGTGATATTTTTCAATATGGGGATATCTAAGACGGCTTTAGGTAGAAAGGTAATGCAACCTCACTGCTATGGTATACTGTAAAGGTCTTGACGAAAAAAATTGGAATCTCTGTATTATTATGTCCAGGCTTAATGACGAATAAGAAGGCAATTTTCAGAAAAGATAACTCAAACTGGCTTGGTGTAGAGACTTAAACAAAGGACTCATCAACTTTCACAATTCTTTGTTTAACTTCCAAGGGGCACTAGGTTTCCTGGAAGAGAATTTATTATGTGAAAGATCTTTTATATATCTGCTCCTTCATCTGAAAGTCTTTTGGCACTAAGGAATCCAGATTGTTTGGGATATGCTCAGAGGGTGAGCAGATGAACCTGTCTGAAGGAAAGATGGTGGATAGTACAGTAGGTCTTGTTAAATAGTAGATACCACAGCAGCACCTTGAAAGGTGGAGGGTCTGTGTAGCGGGCTCAGACCAAAATGTGCTGCAGGACCAAACTGATTAAATGCCCTTCCCGTCAGACCTAGCTATCAAGGCAGTGGGGCCTTGTGAACGTGTTCACTGATGCCCACATCATGACCTGTCAGATGTCAAAGACAGGCACTCCACATGTCAATGCAGCTGTAGCGGTTTTAGCGATGGTGGAATGAGCCCTCATTCCTGCCGGAGACTGCTTCTTGGTCAATATGCAACAGATCTTAATGCACAGGACTATCCACTTTGACAAAGTCCACTTCTGCACCACCTCATCTTTCTTCTTTCCTGCAAACCACACAAAAAGCCGACCATCCACCTCATGGTATTTGGTGCACTCGATGTAAAAGCTTAAGGCTCTTTTGAGGTCAAGTCAATAGAGTCTCTTCTCCTCTTCAGGTAGCAGATTGAAAAGCAGTGAACTGCTGCCGCTCAATCTCCAAGCATGGAGGTTTAGACTGTGTGGGACTGGGTGCAGAACCCTGCCCTGCTTCTGTGATACAAGCCCAGTAGTAGCCTGATCAGAAGACACATGTTCATGCCCACATGTTCCAGATACCACATTCTCCTAGCCCAATCAGGAGGCACTAAGATTACTTGGGCCTGGTCACTCCTGATCTTCTATGAGCTTTGTGCAGGACAGGCAGGGGCAGAAAGGCATACAGGAGTCCAGTGCTCCATAACAGTCTGAATGCATCTCCTAACAAGGGCATTTTTAAAAACTTCAACATGCAGGGATGTCACCGTCATTCATGATCCGCTAGGCATCGACAGCTGAGCTTGTCCACCCTGGTGTGTAAAGATGCTGCCAGGTGGGTCATGATCAGGGAAAATCCCTGGCACTCTAGCACCTTTTGGCACAGGAGTCAGGATCCTTCTCTGCTTACTGCAGTATCACATGGCAGTGGCATTGATCGTAAGAACCTGCACCAACCTTCCCATGATCGATAACAGGAAGGCGAATGTCCTGCAGCTCCAACAGACTAATGTGGAGCTAGGTTTTCCTCAGAGACAAGAGACCTCTGATGTCCACCCCTCCCAAATGGCATCCCCAACCCAACAGTGATACATCCATCACCACCGTCAGCTTTGGGCGGGGAAGGAAAAGGGTTCTACCATTGGTCAGGCTGCAGTTGAGCACCACTACCTGAGATCTCGGGCAGTCTCCTCCGATATCGGGGTGACACCCGCCAGGTTCCATTGGTGCTACTGCAGAGCCTGCATATTCTACATGGTGAAGAAAAGCAGGATACATGAACCAAAGGATCAAGAAGCCTCAGAACCGCTCTCACCAGGATCCAGGACCAACTCTAAAACATTGGAATTATAGCCTGAATGTCCTGGACTTGTTACACAAGGGGAAAGGCCCTGAACTGCAGTGTCCAGGGCAGCTCCTACAAAAGGAAGCCTCTAGAAAGGAGTCAGGTGTGACTTCAGCTGGGCAACTGAAAACTGCAACAATGTCAAGAGGTTTGCAGTTGTCTGGAGGTGCTCTTTGACTGACTGTCATGAACCCGCCTTTAACAGCCAGTTGCGAGGTAGGGGAAAACTGTAAAAACCAAGCTCTGAAGATAGGCGGCAACCAACGCCATAATTTTTGTGAACACCTGATGGACGCAAGTAAGTCCAAAAGGGAGCACAGTAAATAGAAAATGGTCTTGGCCGACCTTCAATCGCCAGTAACATCTGTGGAACTACAGGTTGCTACATGAAAGTAAACATTTTGTAGGTCCAAGGATACCATCCAGTTGCTCAGATCCAGGGCAGACAGAACTTGTGACAGAATGAGATTTTTTTATTAGTTTTTCAACAGAAAGACTTTCAGAGGGCGAAAAGCTAAGATAGGACAAAAGCCTCCCATCCTTATCCAGCATGATGAAACAGCAGGAGTAACAACCCATCCCTACTCGATGCCAGCACTCTGTTGAAGGCAACTTGGACTGCAGAAAGTTTTAAATCCTGCCTACCACAGAGTGGTTGTGCACCACTATGGGCAAACTAAATCAGTTTGGAGGCTGATGCCGCTGAAAGTGGGCCCTGGGAAGATTAGTGGTCCTGGTTACCAGCACATTGTTTGCCTGATCCCTGTCCCAGGCCATGAAAGGGCTGAGGTGACTGCAGCAGGGGCTGGGTTCATGTAGTTGTCTATATGCCAAAACTCTGGAGTAGCTGCGGAAAGGTCAAAACGGATGAGGGACCTGTCTGACAGGACTCCAAAGGAACATAGAGCACTCCTTGACCCAGCTTTCCTTGAAGCACTGCAGAGTAGAATCGCCTTTTTCACCAAAAATAGCGGGATCCATCAATGGCATAACCATAAGGAATGACTGCACACTACCAAAAGAGCATATGGATCTCATCCACGCATGGAGATGGAGCATCACACTGGTGACGACTGCTCACCCAAGAAACAGTAGTATCTAGGCTACCTGAATTACAAATCTGGTAGCATCCTGATCATCCTGAAAGGTTTGATCGAAGGAAGTAGTTAACTCTTAACTAATAACGGCCTAGCAGGTAACTGGTACTGACCGACCTCAAGGCTATCCTCGCTAAGGAGAACAAATGTTTTCTGAACACCTCAGTTCTTTTCTGACCACTATCAGCATGAGGGGGGTCTTGGGGAACAAATTAGCATTCAACATTCTGGTGGAAGCTTGGACCCCCCCAAACTCTCCAGAGTAGTGTGCTGCATAAGAAAATCCGGGTTGCCAGGTGCTGGTCTGTGGAGCTTGGCAACCCTCCTGTTTGTTGGTGGACAGGAGCAAGCTATAGACCAAGTATCTGTTAGGGTGTTGGTTAGGGCTTCAGTGAATGGTAGTAAAGGCTCAGAAGATGGCCCAGGCTGAAGAACTTCAGTAAGCACATTTGTTTTAACCCTAATAGGAGTAAGTTGTAAATCCAGGACATCAGCAGAACGTCTGAAGACTACAGCAAGGGAAGCACTCTCTTCAGTTGGCTGCCCAAGGGGGAAATTAACCCTGTATCAGAGGAAGTATAAAAGTCCACTGACCTTTTGGACATTCATATATTAACTGTCATCATTATAATGTGGGAGTAAATCATCCCCATCATCTCCATTATCATCTCCAAGTGGAAGCAAACCTTTGTCAGAGTCCGAACCAAAAAGTCAGTGAAGCAATTGAGGACGACTCCATGGTAGAGGGAATGTTTTGTCTGAACCAGGCTGCATGGGGACAAGGAGCACTGGAGTGGAGTCAGCTGGATTTGGACTAGGGGTAGACGAATTCCGCTTGGACGTCGGAACCCGGAGTAGGCATTGGATCCACCTCTGGCACCGTTGGGACCAGGCGTTGATTAAGAAGGGACCGGCACAGGTCTTGAAACCGGAATGGAAGTCAGCACTGGAGACAGTGAGGTGAGTTTCAGGCATTAACCCAAATAGAGGCCCCTGGGGATACTTGGGGCCCAGAGGTTAGCCAGAAGAGTGCCGAAAATACACTGCGGCCTCTTTAAAAGTCTTCGACCTGCTGAGGGATATGTTCCGATGGCCTAGGGAAATAAGGGTGCACTGGTGTCAATTGTGGAATAGGTTGCTTAATCGGATATAGGGAGCGAGATCGAAATAGAGTGGCACCTTGACACCCATGCAACCTCTCCTTAGATAGAGAGTGACAAGATGGGGGTCAAGTCCCACTTTTCCTTCTTGTGTTTCTGCTTCGCTTGTACTCCAACTTACCAAATGACCTCAACAGTGAAGAGGACCTATCGTGGGATTGGCCTCAAAAACAGGAACGGGTCCACACCCTTGACATAAAGTGGGAGTTGCGTGGCTTCTTTTGATATTTGGTGACATACAACTTTACTTCACTGATTCAAATTGCCTACAGGTGCATGAGGCACACCTCCTACTGGTCGGTCACTGACATCTGTTTAACGCAGTCACGGTGTGGACTGAACACCTGTAGATTTAGGTGGAGAAATTGTTCCATGCACACTGGAAGTCAAGTTGGAAAACTTGTCAAACTGTCTACAAAAGGGAGCGGAGCTTCTGATCCATGTTCCTAGGTGGGGAAAGAAAGGAACTGACAGCGCTGTATAGGGGTGACGTTTTTATGCTCTGTCACTTCTGGTAAATCTCTGTTAAAGACAAAAGAGTGAAGACAATAAAGGGGTCTGTTTAGGTCTAAAATTAGAAACAGCAATTTCTGGAGCTAGTAGGATTTCGTCTTAGCACAGACCTTATGTGCTGTGCTTTACATGTTGTAGCTGTTGCTAAGTGAGATAATTTAGTTGTGTTTCAAACTCCATAAAATGCAAGTTCAAAACATATGCCTCTAGATAATGAAAAGCTTATGATGGGAAAATAGGTGGAGCCATTGCTGGTTTGTATTAGTTCCCTAGGACTCCTTTGGAAAAGATGTTAGGCAGCAAAGGAATCATGGGGGTGGCGGGAAATTCTAATGTCTACGTCCTTGCTATCACACTACTTGACATCCATTAAATTGGGTGTCACTAAGGGACTTTGTCGCAATCCTAGTGGAGCTGGTTACCATTATGCATCCAGGTGTACTTCTATACTACAGGAGCATTGGCGTGAACAGTTTTCCAGCATCAACAATTCCTCAGTGTTTACCATTCCTCAATGTTAAGATTGCTTCTATGTTGAGTAGTTTATTCTTTGACACACCATTAACAGCAGATATACCTCTGCGAAAATAGATTACTAGACTAAGAGGTGCCCTTCTTAAAGGTAGTCTAAAGGGTGACATTGTTTCCACACTAAGGGAACCCAGATTTCAAAAGGTGCCTACAGTGAAAGAACTTCAACCTCAGGTCACAGATTCATTGTTAGCGCAGAGACATTTTGATGCCCATGAAATAAGGGCAGGCAGATCACATGGCACAAAGAAACTACTCATGTTGGAAAACCAGTAATAAAATTAAGTAAACTGCCTTCTCACGTGATGTAATTATGAGGCAACATTCCAAGGTACAGTCCTGATCAGGCTCGTTTCCCTCTTCTCATCTATGGTATAGACAATTGCTACTGCTGCCCTGGGACTCAGCCATTTCTTAATTTTATTTAATCATTATTCTAAACTCTTGCCTATCATTCAACACATATTGCTGCATGCACACTGATTAAACCAGGCTTCATTTTAGGATAAAAACTCCCTGTACACAAGCTTGGTGACTATCAGAATGATTTTGTCAACCATAGGTTGGTGCCCGTTGAGACTTTTTTTTTTAAAAGCTGAGTCTCACCAACTTGGAAGTATTGCTCATACAGTTCACAATCCTACTCTGACTACCTATGATGTGGCCTTCCTTCTTTGGGCAGTGCTCTTTTAACTCATCTGCTGTGAGTGATGTTTGCATTTTTGCAGATGCCAACTCTTCTTGCAAACCCTTAAATCCTTAGTGTGTTGAAAATCTGATATTTGTAACACATTTTAATGGTAGGTCAGAGTTTCTTGCATCTCCACACGTTTTGGTGGTGAATGTTTCTGTGATCTTAGAACATGCTTAAGGGATTACATTTATTGTGGCATGGCAGACTTTACAATCAGAAACTGGCTACATATTAAAAATGTGGCTGTCAAAAGGCTTTCTGATTTTAGGTAACTTTGACCATAACTCTCTAAATCATGCTTTCTAAGAGTCCAAATTTCTATTGTTCAAATGGACAATATTAAAACACGTTCATGGATAACTCTTCATTCTTTCTAAAGTTGCTCGTCAAAGCTTCATGTTTCCAACTGCGCTACCACGATTTAAGAGCTCTCAGAGTTCAGGGAGCTCAACTCTAGAACTTTCTGAGAACTAGCACACATTTGGATCATTTGTATTCAAGACAATTCCTGAAAACATAGGCGTTTAATGTTTCAATCGTGTACAACTTTGGCATGGGCAATTTTACTTTTTTTTTCTTTTTCTTGGCATTCGGCCTCTTGGCATTTAGGTAGAAAAAACATCAGAAATATGAAAAATAATGTACATGCCCATTTCTTTCTCTTTGATAAAACCATGGGTGACTATTTAACATAATCTCACAACAAACACGGCCCTTTGATCTTGAGTCTTACACCACAAACTGTGCTCTTATCCCTTTCTTATTATACCATGGACAATGTTGTCCTCCCTTTGGTTTTACACATGAACAGTGCTGCTCTCTTCAGACTTACACCGTGGGTTGTGCTCTTCTTAACATAACCTCACATCACAAACAGTTTTATTTTTCGTTTCATGATAGCCTTCCACAAGATACCTTGCTCTCTACCCACAGTACTGACTCTCATTACTATAACACAGCCTTAAACCATAGACCTCATCAATAGTTTCTTTACCATAGTTTTGCACCACAGACATCGCCAGTCCTGGAGCCGGAGGACACTGCCACATGTCTTTTCACAGACCATGCACTTGGCACTCACTGGAAGATTTCCCTCCAGCCACTGGTGAGGCATTGAGATCTGCAAGTAAAACCAGAATCTGTATTATCACATATGAAAATCCAGATAGAAGGTTCAGAACATTAAAAGAATTAACCTACAAAAACATTATGTTACAGAGCGTCCTCTACAGTAGAAACCTAACTCTAGAGCTATCTATTGTACATCTTGAGCACAATAGGACACGCGTAGAAGTAAGTCAAGCAAGTCTGGTTGAATAATGCATCTTTCTATTTTAATAAATTCAGTTTGAGGACTAGTTAGAGTATGTTATATGGGAATCAAAAAATCTATAGGGTCATACATAGTATGCACAGAATTTTAGATTCTAAAAAGTTTTAAAGATGCTGAAGGAATGCTTTATGGCGATGAGAAGATAATATGTGATGCTATAAGAACAAGTTACTTACCTTCAGTAATGCTCTTTCTACATGATACTCTATCTAACTGCAGATTCTTCACTGTAAGAATATCCCCAGGTGCCAGAAGAGATCTGTAAATTGTCTCATTAGTACTCCTGCACATCGCTAACTGCCAGAGTGAGGCTCCGCTTTGGTTTCGTACCACCACCTCATTAGTGACAGAGCAGAACTTATATACGGATATAAGTGCCACTCCTGCACACCACAGTAATTTAATTTATTTACGTGGCTTTAAACATGGATCTGGAGCGCCACTCTAATCTTCATCAGTTTTCAACTGATTTTTCCAAATTCGAATCCAGCGTGCAGGGGAACGATGCTTCTTGCTTGACTAATTCCATGCCTTCAGATGCAGAGCACAAAATACTTGTTGGTACCAATCCTGTATTTTGGGAACTTTTTAAATGGTTAAAACAGACTAAGACAAAGAAATGGGAGGAGTGAGCGCAGTGAGGAATCTGTGGTTACATAGAGTATCTACCAGAAAGAGCTTTACAGAAATTAAGTAACTAGTTCTTCTGATAGATATTTCTAAATGCAGATTCCACAACTTTTGAATAGATACCAATGCAGAACCTCCCAAGGTGCAGGGTCTGTGGAGCGGCCTAACACCAAAAAGAGTTGCTGGGCCGAAAGGGTGAATTGCCCTTTCTGCTTGTCCTAGCTGTCCAGGCAGTAGTGCGTCCCCAATGAGTGCATGGACATCCACGTCGCAGTCTGATTGAGGTCAAGGACAGGCGCGCTGCATGCATACAGTGTTGTAGCCTTGGAATTGGTGGAATGGGCCCTCAACCCTTCTGGTAGCTACTTCTTGGCCAATGCATAGCAGATCTTAGTGCAAAGGACTATTCACCTTCACAGAGTCTGCAGAACCTTACCTTTTTGTGCCCAAGACAACCCCACAGACAACTCATTGTCTACCTGATGGTCTTTGGTTCAATCAATTAAAAAGATTAAAGCTCCTCTGGGGTCCAGTCAGTGGTGTCTCTCCTTTTTCCAGGGTTGAGGCGGGGCAAAGGATGTTGGGATCGGTGATGGATTGTTCAACGTCAAAAGGAGTCCTGACTTTCGGAAAGAAAGCCACCTGGGTTCTCAGCAGCAGTTTGCCCGGGACAAAAGCGGTGTGGGGTGGCAGTATCAAAAGAGCCTGAAGCTCACTCACTTGATGAGCTGAATGTGATCGCAATGAGAAGACACGTTTTGAGATTCAGAACACGCAACCAGCAGCTGTGCACTGGCTTAAAGGCGGTACATCTGAGGAACAGCAGGACCAAATGAAGGCCCCACTGTCGCATCACAAATGGTTTGGGAAGGAACATGTGTATCAAACCTTTAAGAAAATGAAACACAACAGGTGATTGAAACATGGACAGCTGGTCTGAAAAACTCGAAACTTCCTAAGGGTCTGAGAAATAAGCTTTAATAGTGGCATCTGCAAGACCTTGTTGGATCGACAGTATGGATTATAAGGGATCAGTGTCACAGACTCCACACCAGGCCACAAATTATTTCCAGTGTCCGGCATAAATGGACTTTGTAGAGGAAAGCCTGACAGCAAGGGTAACATCCACAACCTCGGGTGGAAGACTTGCCGCTGCACAATCTCCACTCTTGGACATGTCGATTTCAGAGGTTTGGCTGCAGAACCATTCCCTGCTGCTGTGACAGAAGATCCACCTGAAGTGGTGGCCTGATCGAAGGATAGATACGCATGCTCAGAAGTTCGCATATCACACTTTCCTGGCCCACTCTGAAGCCACTAGGATGACCTGGGCTCAGTCATTCCTCGTCTTCTTCAGAACTCGGGGCAGAAGAGGCAGAAAGCTTTCTTGGGAACTCCAATGTGCAGATATCTTGGCACTGCACATTTGATGGTGGCGATAAGGGCCAGACAGGGGAACCCTCCTGATAATTGGCATGTGACCCTGGGATCCACCTCAGGGTTCAACCGTCATTTGTGATCCACCAAGCACCTCTGGCTAGCTTATCTGCCCCAATGTAAATATCTGACAAGGTGGTTCATGAACAGGGAGATGTAGCCAGCTCCTGAGGCCCAAAGCCTCTAGGCACAGGGTCCAGGACCCCATCCTGCCCTCCCTGTTGCAAAACTACATTGTGGAGGTGTGGTTCAAGAGAACCTGTAACTGCCTCACTTTAATGGACAGCAGAAATGCCTGGGGTGCCAGGCAAATGGCCCAAAACTCCAAACAGATTAATATTGAGCCGGATTTCCACCAGAGACCAGACTCCTCTGATCACCACCTACCCAGCTCAGCAGTGATGCATCTGTCATTACCATCAGGTCTGGGTGGGGCAGGGAGAATGGTCTGCAGCCACCACTGTAGATCTCTTGCAGTCTTCTCTGAAACCAGGATGGAATTCAACACCACTGACTGTGGTGAACCCAGCTTCAACAGCTAGTTGTCAAAGTAGGGGAAAACTGGCACCCCCAACCTCCAAAGATTGGTGCCAACTACCTCCATTTGTTTTGTGAACATTTGATGGGTGCTGGTGAGGCAGAAGGGGAGCGTGGCATATTGAAAATGCTGCTGGCCCACCTTGAACCACTGGTAACGTTTGTGGGACTGGATGGTAGCCATGACCTGCAGGACAAGTCTTTTCATATATTTCATATGAAAAGACTTGTCTTGCAGGTCAGGGCTACCATTCAGTCACCCAGGTCCAAGGAAGACAGAACCTGGGCCAAATAGGGGCGTTTTGAATCTGTCCTTACACAGGAAGACTTTCAGATGGTGAAGATTTAAACTAGGACCAAAGCTCTCATCCTTTTTCAGCATGAAGAAATAGAGGAAGTAACAACCCGTTCCCTATCGCCAAAGCAGGAACCCTCTCAATGGCACTTTTGGAAAGTAGGGAAAACACTTCTTGCAGCAAGATGGAAAGGTGTTCCTCTGAAACGCGCTCTGATGTGGGATGATAGCTTAGCTTATAATTTATTGCACAGTTAATTAAAACCAATGCGATACAATAACACATAATAAAAATTCGTTAAAATCTGCAACATAAATAATTCATCTGTGTGAGTTAAATCAAATGTCCTGTTTTGCTGAGTTAATCATGGGTCAATTTTTGGTAGTTTTTTTTCTACTACTTTCAAAAATTTCACAAATCTACAGCTCAGCTGAGGGTCCTGTGCTGAAAAGCAGGTTAGCACTGCATTCCTTCGTGTGCGTACCCCCTGTAGAATGAAATGGCGTTTCAGCAGAAGCTTCCTTTCTTCGTGCAGTTCCTCACACGAGCATAGCAGGTGCAACATATCTTCTGCCCCTTTGCTGCATAACCTGCATAATGTGCCTGCTTTCGATCTCAGCCAGTGAGGAAGATGTAGAATGCGTGGTAACAAGCCCAATCTGTATCTTAAAAAACACAGTTTGATTTTTTTTGTGTAACCTAGAGCAAGGTAAGGCTGGGAGGCATGTGACAGGTACGTATTTAATACCATCCAAGCATGAGATCTTTTTGATAGGATGGCTTTATCCTGGACCCATGACTGTAGCTTGATCGATTTTTTCACCAATTTGTTGAGTGTTTTATGATCTACAGGGAACGCCCAGAGCTCTGCCAGCCCGGTGTTCCTTATGCTTTTTTCCAGGTATTTTGCAGCTGGTGAGTTTTGGGTCTGCTCTAGCTCTTTCCATAGATATTCGTTCAGCGTCCCTTCGGTCGTTTTTCTTACTTTATCCCAGGAGCAGATGTATGCCCCCTGACGTGCCAATAACTGTGACCGAATACCAAACTCCAGTCTGATCTGTGCGGGGGAGGATCGCCTTGGGAGGCTGAAGATGATTCTGTATGCCGACACGATTGTGCTGTCAAGTATAACGGCATCTCTGCCTCGATGGGCCTCACTCCCATATGTTAGTGTTGGTAACAGTTTGGCACGTATAACATGTAGTAAGGGGGACAGATAAGGGCCGGAGAGGTTGTTATTTAATGTTTTTAAGGCAATTGCCAGAACGGTGCCTTTACCTCTTATGCTGGCCCTTTGTTCGCTAAATTGGCCACCACTGTCAATCTTTACGCCTAGATATTTATACGACGAGGTGTCTTTGATTCGGGTGTTTTTCCAGAACCACGAGAAACCTTTCTTCTTTTTGTTGTTGCTGATTGTCATCGTTTGCGTTTTCTCGAGGTTCACTGTTAAATCATTTAACTCAGAATATCTCTGGGTCGTGTTCAGAAGATTTTGAAGCCCAACTCTTGTGTGGCTTATTAACACCAGGTCGTCTGCATATAAGAGGCATGGTAAATTAAGGCCTCCTAGTTTTGGCGAGTGTGAATTGCAGTTGTTTAGTAGGGGCACCAAGTCCCCCAGGAACAGGTTGAACAATGTGGGGGCCAGCACACAGCCCTGCTTGAGGCCGTTATTAGTTTGTATCCGCCTTGACAACATTGAGCCGTCCCCCACCTTGATTTGAATCCAAGTGTCTGTATGTAAATTAATTAACAGCTCCAACAAGCCTTTTGGAATACCCCAATCATTGAGTTTTGACCATAGTAGGTTGCGGTTGATGTTATCGAATGCTGCTTTGTAGTCTATATAGCAGAGGTGTAGAGGCAATTTTTTTGTCTCTGCCTTGTCAATAAGCATGCCCATCGTCAATATGTTTGTTGTCGTCCCCACTGATTTAACAAAGCCTGTTTGATTGACAGGTATGAGAGATTCCCTCGTAGCCCATTCTTTTAATTCTTCCAAAATTAGACCTGCAAAATACTTCGCATCGTTATCGATTAGAGCAACTAACCGATAATTTTGAGGAAGGCCCCTATCCCCTGCTTTGTGTATAGGGGCAATAATGGAGCCCTTCCAGGTATCTGGCAAGATATTTGTGTGTCTGATCTCCCGGAAGAGAGGTTCAAGTGCCGCTGCCCAGTAATCCATATCTTGTTTGAAGAGGACGGGCTGGATCCCGTTTGGACCCGGCGCGCCATCCCTTCTTCCTTTCTTTATTTGCCGCTTTATTGTGGGTACCAAAGAAATATGATCTGCGTCCCCCGCCGTGTCCTGGTCAGTTGGGCACCATTGTAGCCTATTGCCGTCGTCCTGGGCTCGTACAGGAAAAGGATTGTTCATGTTCTGATTGGCCAACAGATCTCGGTTAAAATGGTTTTCGAGATATGCTGCCCAAATTGCCTCTGTGATGTTTGATGTTATCTCCGTTTTTGCAGGGTGCGTTAGTGAATTTATTGTTTTCCAAAACCTTGCACCATCATTCTTTTTTATGTCCTCATGAAGGGTAGCCCAGAGTTGTTCCTCTAAGGTTCTGTTAGCTTCCCACTTGAGTTTTTTTATGAGGCTTTTAATTCAGAGAGTTGATGCAGCATCCTTTTGTTGTTGTGATCCTGCTGTACTATTCTCCTTAACTTGGAGATTGAATATTTTATTTCTTTAATTTTCACTCTGTGTGATTGAGGGAGGGTGCCCGACTTATTTGTCCTTGTGCGCAGTTTAGGTTTTGTTGCGTATTGCCCCAAGGTGGTAGTGAACTGCACCCATTTCGCTACTTCATTAGGGCCCATGCGCTCCATGTAGTGTTGTTTTGCCAGTCCAGTCAAAAGTTCGCCCATTGTGGTCGAGTACTTGATCTTTTTAAAGTTTTCGGTATAAATGGACTCTTTGGGGGCTGTCGAATGCTCGTAAGTTGGCTTAGCAAGGTCCATAATAATTTCCTGAGGCCAGTGATCGCTATCTGCTTGGATCCCAATCTGATAGGATATTGCGAATTGGAAAAGTGGAAGTGACATGAAGGTATAATCTAGCGTGCTGTTCGCTTTTTTTGAGTGGAAAGTTGAAGCTGGCGGGTTGTCCCCTGCAAACCTGCCATTTAATGCCCTTAAATTAAAGTTTTCTAGTGCCTCAAGTACCTTCTTTCCCAGTTTTGATTGGATGGCTATTAGTGGCTTGCTTTGTTGTGGTAGTGCCCAGAATGTATTTTGTGCCATGGTACCTTCCTCTTGTGTTGTTCCCATAAGATTGAGGTTGAAATCCCCAGTGAGTACTAAGTTGCCTGTTTTTTACCCCGTAATACACTCTTCAATATATGCATATAACTCCTCCGCTGCTTTTTTCTTTCCTTTGGGGTGAATATAAGCATTAACCAAGATGCAGTTATTGATTGTTTTGCCTAGTCCTGTTGTCAAAGTCAGGTTAACTGCGAGTGCGGCTGTCGCCGAGTGCCCGATTTCTTTGGCCATCACAAAGCTGGTTGTAGCTACGTATGTTACCAAACCACCTCTTAAATTACCATACTTAGCTGAGCTCTTTGCGCCGGAGAAGAAGCGTAGATATCCTTGCAGGTGAGGGGGCTCGGCAAGCCAGGTTTCTTGTAGCGCTATTAGATCAAAAGATCGAATGTAAGCTATAAAGTCTGGGTCAAGCATTTTGGATGCTTGGCCATTTATGTTCCAGGAACATAAGCGCAATTGGTCCTGCAAGTTATCCGTTATTGGCCACTGCACTTGTCAATTGCTGTTTGTTATGGTTCTCACAAACCGTCTTTGTTCCTGCCACCCGTTAGAGGCTTGTCTTCCCTGTCGTACTCCGAGAGTGAGTTCGCTCGACCCGTTGCTGCCAGTACGGCTTGGCCCGACAGCACTTCTGAGAACCGAGATTTTGCTACCTTCTGTATGCTCCCTCGGATTCGGATTTCTCTCAGGGCACAGTACATCCGGGTATCGTGGCTTTGTGAAGGGCTTCAGCGTAATGCCCCAGTTTTTGAAGATTTCAGATTCCAAAAGGATCTTTCGTACCATGTCTGCCGAGGCCCAGGTCGCCTTCGTTGCTTCTTTTCCTATACCATCCACAGCTATAAATTCGATAGACTTCAGGTCCGAGCTTACCACAGATGACAATGGAGGAATATGGGCCAATAATCGCAAGATATTGCCTCTATTGAGGATGTCGTGGCTTCCTTTGGAGGTAAAATCCGGGATAAACCATATGGCATCCGAGGTTTCCCCTTGGTCAATAGCACCTCCAATTGCGTTGTCCTTGTTTGGTGTTGCTGGCCGCTTCGTATTGCTAGCTGTGTTTGATGGAACTCGATAGCCCTCTCGGTTGTTTTCCCATGCTGAAATTAGATCTCTTGCATCAATTGGCGGATCAGAGATTTCGCGACGTGGAAGCTGTTTGTTTAAAGTCAGGATTACAGGGGCAATTGTTGACATTGTTTGATGTGGGATGAAGTTGGGGTGGGTCGGAAAGGAATGGAAGGGCAGGGCATAGCCCTACTGAACGATCTGGATAACCCACCTGTTGGATGTGATGGCTTATCACCCTGGGACTAAAGAGCTGGATTTTGCCTCGCACAGGGTGGGTATGTGCTGGTAAGGACAAAGTAAAGCAGCATGGCAGGTGATTCCGCAGGGAGAGGGACTGGGAGGACAGGTGCCCTTGGGGACCTGTACGGTGCCTGCTTAACCACTGTCCCCGGCCACAAAAGGAGTGGAGTGACGGCTAAGGGGGGCTAACCCTACTGAACAGCCTCTGAAAGGCTGAAACGGGAGGAAACTGTCTGGTGGTGCTAGATAGTGCTAACAAGCTTGCTGTGGCCCAGCTAGTCTTAAAGTGTTTAGGGAGGAGTCAGCTTTTTTGCCAAGTAAGCAGGATCCATCAAAGGGCATATCCATAAGGGATACCCGCACATCTCCCAAAAAAACTATGGACCACATCCACGCATGGTGACGGAGCACTATGCTGGTGCCAACTACTCTCCCTAATCAGTCATAAATACACGTCAGCACAAAGGATTTATTTGGCTGCATCCTGAAGGGTTTGAACCAAGGAGGTCCTAAATTCTTCTGGAACCGCAAGATCTCACTGGCCATGTCCAAGAGGGCACATCTATATCGGCAGAGTAGGCACACTGCGTCTTTTTTTTACAATAAACGCAGGTCTTCTTCTGCATAAAGAAACCCCAATTGATGAAGGGGTCTGCTCTGTTTTGGTGTTTTGATTGTTACTTCAGGATCAGAGTTAACTTATCAACTTAAGCTTCTACCTTCCTACATGTTGTTTTGACTATATAAGCAGTGCACAGCTGAGGTAAACTTACCTCAAAGAAACGTCTCAGAAACTAACAGATTGTCAAGACTTACCTGCTCGGACCAGGGTCAGGGAGACAGTAAGGATGCATTCCCCCCTTCCGTCTCTCCTCTCCTCTATTTCCAGCCTCCCTGGGATGTGGCCATATGTCAGGAGGATGACGCCTTTAAGGAATAGCACTTCCTGGAGTCAAGGCCGGCCCACGTGACGGGGTCACATGGGCCAATCAGGAGCCCCAGAGGGCCGACGAGGAGCTTTTTCACGGGCTTCCTGGATCCAGATTGAGAGTTCTGAGTACAGGGGAGTACTCCAACGAGGAGAGAAGCACAAAGAGCTGCAGCAGCGTGGAAGACGGCGTCCGCTGTCAGGCGGTAGACGAGCCATCCCAGGAGGTGACATCGAGGACCCATCGGGAAGAGTCAAGAAGGGAGCCGGACCCAACCTGGCAAAACGAGCTCACCAGCCGCGTTCCTGGAGGAGAACAACCTTTACAACGGGGTTGTTACACCGCGGTATGTTTACATCGCGGGCATTACAACGAAAGTTGTTACAACGACTTGCACTGGATGGCGCTCTAAGCTAAGGAATAGTATGATTTACTATTCCAACACCTTCCCTACTGTTACGTAGGCTAGAGTTGGAATAGTAAATCATACTAATCCTAAGTCCAGCGCCCTCCAGCGCAAGTTGTTGTAACGACTTGCATTGTAACGAACGTGATGTAAAATACCGCGTTGTGAATTTATGCGTTGTAACGTCACACATTCGTTCCTGGAGGAGCGTGGCTCACGGAGGTATGTGGCCGCCTCAGGGGGTTGTTCAAATGGGGCCAACCCGACGCTTGGAGCTTGGAAGAGGAGAAGGGGGCGAGAACACAGCATGGAAAGGCTTGCAGCGTGCATGGGGGCATGAGAGTATAATGCTCAGCGCTTTGTTTCCAGCCATTTGTGCAACACTGGTGAAGGCGAACTCGGTGTTCAGAAACCCCTTCACTTCCTATTTCCTCAGTTAGGTTACACTGAACCCTTAACCCAAACGAGTCTCTCTCTTTCTTCTGAGGGGCGAGCCCAAACAGGAAGACACAAGCCACCCAGACCAGAGGACAATCACACCTGGGAGAGACGGACTGTAGAACATTGAAAAAAAGAAAAAATCTCTTTGTTCAACTCATATATCTTTCTCTTGTCATTCTTCAAAGTGCCACACAGATAAAATGCAACAGAGGGATTCGAAATGTTTTGAGATAATGCAACCCTAAAAGAGCACCCACACTCCACTCGCACAACAAACTAAACACTTTAGAATAATAGAAGAAATGGAAGAGTCCCTTTACAAAGAATGTAGGCCTTTTGTTGAAGCGATATAGAAGCTCCAACTGTTGAATGGACCTTCTGTCTTCTCGTTTTGTGATGGTTTCTGGCAAACCTTACTTTTTTTACACCAGATTTCTGTCTCTGGGTTTATTTTGTGTACAGTGACTGCACCAAACTGGATTTTGGTGTTAGATGTAGGAGGACACTAGGATTACCAAAGTACACTCCCCACACTCACACCCCCAGTGCCAAAGTTTTATGTGGCCAAAGACTTTCGCCATCTTGAAAACACCCAAAGTGGGTAGGGTTGGCCCCGGGGCCATTTACCCAATTGATATGGGTGTGCCAAGGAGTCATAACCACCCACTAGCTCATGTCAGGCATAAACATGGCTACTCCAAGTATTCCACATCAGAACACTCCCGGACCTGAGGAAGAATAGAAGAGGACTGCACCAACTGTCTGCACTTGAGAAAAGCCCTGAGGGACTGGATCTGCTCTCTCTTGTATCCAGGACAAAGAAGTAGACTCCAAAGTGCATAAGGCTGACCTCTAGTTCAAGCCACAGGGATACATCAATCTGCAAGAGATTTGTTCCTGGAACTGCTGAGCGGACCAGTGGCAATAGGACCTAGACTTGATTCTGCTATTTGGCCTGACATACTATGAGTCTCTAAGTGCATCCCTTGTGGTCCTGTGAGGCTTTAGAAGTGTACTTCAGTGGTGGATTGGGACTTAAAGGACTAAAATCGAAAGGTAAAATCTTTGACCAGGACGAACCTGGTTGGTGTATCCGACCCGCACTCCATTGCGATCATTGTCAAATTGCACCTAGATTCTGGTATACCATGACCATTGACTATCATTGCACTTTAAGCTTATTGGCGCTCTTCCTTCTTAAAAAAACAAATCTCTGGTTCCCCTCATTGGGTTTTTACATTTTGTGTATTAAAGATTACTCTGGTTTTCTGATTTGGTTTGGAATTTGTTTTGTTTGGCATTTTAACTTTATTACTGTTTTGGGACAGAAGAAGTACTATACATATTGCCCTAAATGAAACCTGTCTGCTCTATGCCATTGCTACCAGGGGATTGAGCTCAGGTTAATTTAGTGACTTTGAGGGTTCACCCAAAAAAAGGTTGTGATTGTTCCTCAAGGTGGGCCGTCACCTTCACCCCACCCAAAAATAATGATTCAATTTCTTTCAGCATGCAAGGATGAGGAGTAAGAGGCAAAATATTCACCATGGGCTCCTTTAAGGCTTAATTTGCTGTGGCGTTGCCAAAGGCCCGGTGAACTCCTGGCACATTGAGATCACCTGTGAATCAGCTACTTGAGCAGAGATTGGGAGCGAGACCCACTGGCACCTTGACACCTTAGTAACTCCTTGTTTAATAGAGGGCAGAGGCATGCACGTTTACACACAGGTCAGAATTACGACTGTAGCTGTACTTAAATATCTCAGGTGTCGTTAAAGTTTGGCAGGTTAAACCTGCCGAAATTTAACATGGAAAATTGTATGGTATTTACTGTACCATGAGGATTTTGGTGCGTTAAACACCAAAATCCGAATGTTATTCCACACAAATTTGTGCTAGGTGTTATTAATTGCACATGATAAATAACCTACCCTTTGGTATCATTTATCATCTGCGATAAATAACACCTAAACTCGAAATCAGAACCTTTGCCAGCGTTTTTTGACTGGTCTAGGTGTGGAGTTTTATTATGTTTGCAGATGCCTTACAGTCTCGGATGACATTTGGATTTATTGACGCGCAGTCACTGCAGGCCTTACAGTTGTGATCTGAATCAAGGCACTGCAGGCACACCTGATGGGAATCTGTCACACAAATATGAGTGCAACAGTCCCTACAAGGCTTAAAACCTGTCAATTTTAGGGGTGACATTCTTTTGCACACTGTGAATTGTTGGACAAAATAGCTGAGGTAAATGTCTCTGTGAGAGGAGAGAGTGCTCCAGATTCAAGTCTGGTGGTGTGGAGAGAAAGGAACTGACATCAGCGTGCAAAGTGGCACCTGTGTAGGCCCCGCATGTCATTTCTGTAGTGGAATGGTAGAGGTGTGGAGCCATGTTGTGCTACCTATTGGGACACAGAGGTACAGCTGAAAAGTTTCCAAATTCAGTATGACACCTGGGGAATATTCAAAAAGAGAGGAATCTGTGGCTAGAAGTCTGTATATCAGAAACAATCACATAAACATTGACTATTGTTGTAGTTGGAGAGCAGGCTCTTCAAACAAAAATCTCGAGCCCTTAAGGTAGCAAGTAAGTTATTTAATTTCATGTTAGGCTCTTAGGTTACAGCCACAGCTTGATAGGTCCTGTTAGGGCTCCATTCTCACCTCAAATGTAAACAACATCCAGGCTTCACCCAGCACAGGCACTAACATTCCATGCATCATCGCATTTTCACACCATCTACACGCAACATTCTACAGCATGCCCAGTCAGCTCATAAATACACAGTCACTATATCATTCCCTTTCTTTACAAACAAGGCAAAGCAACACACCAATTAACTACATCATCCTTTTACCTTACACACAGGACAAATGTCAAACAAATGCAATAATGACCCAGAGACAAGAAGACAAACTCATACACTTTATCTTACACAGGCAACACCCACATGACTACAAGGACAGTACGCTCTATCACACTCACTCACACTCTCTTACACACATACAAAAGTGCAGGCCAGACTCCAACATAGTTCACACTAGCTGGCCAAACCAACATGACCAAGTTCTAGATGGAGGAATGCACCTAAGTCACCATGTCGTCTGAAAGCTGTCCAAGCATACGACAGAACATCTACACATAATGATGACAATGTCCATTACACCCAGACAGAAACTTCTGAAAACACAATATTCAAACACCCTCACATGCTACAGTCTACAGCTATCTAAGATACTACCATCTATAGGCAACAGTAACTCACTCCAGTTCACGCAATCACGCATGTCAACAAGACAATTGCCACATACGCTGCCACCAGTATCATGCAGATTTTAAATCCTCCGTTTGTACAAAATGACAATATGTTTCCATATAGGTGTAGCAAAAACACACTAGAAAACAAATATACGCAAGACACACATACCAATGTACTCTGCCTCCAATACAACATACCTATCAAATCTTCCCACTCGTACACAGTGACGACTGGTCCCAAAGCACATTCACAAGGAACATGTGGCTCCCAACCACAACATCACATAGCACTACACTTGCCCATACATCCTCTTGTGACCGAGAACTGCTATGCACCAGTTTTTTGAGATGTGGCATACAAATCTCCCCCATGCCTCTTCTTGCCTCATTTTGGTACACTATGGGGTACAACACTCCCCGTGCTTCCTCATGTGAAAGTGTAGTACAGTTCCCTATTTAGCAACACCGAAACTAGCACTTCTAATTCATGACACACGTCACACAACACAAGTCCAACTCAAAATACAGAAGCTTATTTTCAACTTCCCCAAAACTGCCTCGCAACCATAAACCTAGCACAGCACATGTTTGAATAATGCACAACAAATAGCTATGCAGAGCACACTTCCCAAAAACTCTAAATGCCAAAAACCTATCAAGCTAAACAAGAGTCAACCTAAAACATGACATTAAAAATCACTGACGTCCCCATTACATGCATTTAATATACCAATTGCATATATATATATATAAGCTTTGCAAAAGTTCTTACACCCTTTCCCAGTGATTCCTAAGACATATCTCTAATACATAAGTTGCTTTATGCAATATCAATTAAATCTTCATCTGAGAGATACAAGAATAACATTTTCTCTCATATTAAATGTTTCTAATCAAGATTAAGACAAATCCTTCGTTTGACCAGCAAAAATAAGTCTAAAAAGAGAATATGCAACTACTTCACATTATCAAAACAACACTACAAATACTCTGTTTCACAATCCCCTTTTGACTTTAACAGTAGTCCATTATCCACATACATGATATTACTCCTTGAGTCTACTTTTAAAGTCCTGCCTAGACTTCTGTCACTCTGCTGGGAAAAATTGCAATTTTGAACAGTGAATGGAACGTTCACTTCAGAATTCAAAGTTTTCAACTTCCTGTTGCACCTCTATGGCAGCGCTCATAGGAGTCAAGGGGACTCATTAGGTAAGCCTGCACTATGCGCACTAGACATGCTGCCAATGTAGTCGTGAACTGCGTTTTCCTTCATTAACCCTCACTAACAATGGGCGCCTGAATTTGAACACCCGCATGCCAGCTCAGGAGGTTAGTCGCAACAAGAGTCAGTGGATGATGACGGTCAGAAGCTGAGCCATGAAGGCTTACATGACTCTCTGAATGCCTTACTTCGGCACTCCAGACAGAATGATGACTTGTGGGAACCTTTTGCGCTAATAAAAACAATGATGTATGGAGAAGTTGCGCCTCACACCACACAGCAGTGATGGACCTTGTGAGCATGTGACGGTGATATTCAACCAAAGTAACTGTCACTCCAACAGGCTACCAAAAGATGAAGCCATTGCAACTGTCCCAATAATGTGTTAATACCTTTGCATGTTTCTCTTCTCCTCTGTCCATCCAAGTGACCCCCACCAAGGCTGTACACCTAATGTTTGGTTCTGAAGCGTTCTTCACATAAAGAAGCACAATGCTTTTGTTCACTGCTCTCCATGTCACGCACTTACTGCCTCTTCCTAATGTCTCTTATTAAGGACTGTATGCTTTGGCATCATCAAAGAGAGGCATCACCACCATTTAAATCCCCTCAGCTAGCTACTTGTCAACCCTCCTCAATGAACTCCTTCTGCCCCTAGTCATACTGACACCACTTGCTGGGGGTTGTGAGGCGGGCTGCCCCAGGCTATCCCGATATGATCATGGAGACTCCCTCCATCTTTAGACAGGTCTCCACCTCTGTCTAGACCAGCACCCAACTGCCGCCAGAGTTCTGCAGAATCTTCACACTGGTTCTTTTAACAACACATTACCAAAATGTGGTAGCTGGACGGAAGAGCCTTCACACCAAGTCTGAGGCCATTCAGACAGGATGCAAGTTCTTTATTTCACATTAGGCCCTTAGTTTACAGCCACAGCTTGATAGGTAATGTTAGGGCTCCATTCTCCCATTAACTGCAATCAACTTGAGGCTTCACCCAGCACCCAGGTGTGAAGACAGGTCACTGAACTCATGCACTTTGTATGTTTTGTAATTTGTTTTGAGGAACAATACCACAGATTTGTAATGCCTATTTTCAAAAACACAGTTATGAAGCAATACAGACCAGTCTATGTCTAGCCAATAACCCCCAGGGTCTTTTAATACATTGGACATAGGAATGTTTCTAAATGATGCAGTTAACAACACAAAAAATGGATATAATATTGCTACAAAATGTATATTATTGTAAACGATAATGTGAATGTATACATCGATAATGGTACATTGTTACTGTGAATGTGCATAATGAATTTAAATGATTTTAGGACTGGGGCATTTTTTAACATGAATTCAACAAATGTACCATTATAATGCACAATCCATGGTCCATTTCACAGTTCTTGTACATAAATTTACCTATACTGTTAATATAAATACAGATCATATAATTAATGCAATAACACTGACTTAGTCCAACAATGTGATTTTCGAATAAACAATTTACACAACATTTAAAACTTAAATCTTTTCCCCTAATCTGCTTTACTGTCAAAAGCCCCTAGCATCGATTCGTCAGGTCAATGAGGCAAAGGCAGGAAGGGTTAGAAAACAAGTTCATGCACTTTTAAAACATGCTTCCCACCTAGATCTGAAAGCTGACCAACAAAATAAAATGAACTTTTTACTACTTTATACAAATGTGATGCAGCCATGAAAGGAAGTATACATGTAAGACATTTTAGAAACAGTTAATGGTTTTGCTCTAGCAGTGATATCATTAACCTATTTGGATGTGAAGTCCGAAAGTCTGTTGGAAAACACATTTCGGCTCTGACTTAAGTCGTCAAAATACATAAGATATAGACACAAGACATCTCACTCTTGTGAACCACTTTGCCTTAGTACCATGACAACAACTGTGTTATGTCTACAAGAGAATAACTTCTTTTACCACAGTATGATCCATGTTATAGTCTGGTTCACGTTATATGTGATAACAATCTCAAGATGCAATGAGAACTCATGTTGCTGTAACATCTGATCAAGTGTGCCATATATAGAGAAAGCGCAGTGGGATGTTACACTCACTAGGTCGTGCAAGAGAGGCAAAAAATCCAAAAGTGGCAGGACAGCTGTGAAGAGGCATCTGACCATCTCTAATGGACGTACAGGACTATTGCGTTCAAGTTCAAAACACTTAATTCTGACGATATTTTTGCCCATAAAAGTAGCATAAATACAGCAAATAAAACATTTCAGAAAAGTTAAAAGACATATATCAAAGGCAATAAGCAAAGTTTAGACCAATAAAGTGCCACGTGCCTTTACAGCATGAGTTACAAATAAGCCTACATGTAAACAGATTTCCGCATCAGAAAATTGCAGAACCAGCGAAAATAAGGCTCTACACTGCCTAATGTTATGATACTCCTTTTTAAAAAGAGGGATTAAAAACTGCCTGGTATAAAATTCATAAAATTTACAAAACAGCAAAAAGTGTATCATCGTTTGGCCAGTTTTACCATTACACGGGCACAGAGTAGCAGCAAAGTTTGGGTGATAGTAAAACGGAAAACACAATAAGTATTTAATAGTATCAGCTCTAAATCTAAATAACAAAGAGAGCACCCACCACCCACATGGCTGACGCAAATAGAGAGGGGGCAATCTGGGACTCTCAGAGACAGGTACGACAATAAGAGTTTTCCCTTCTATACTTCTAAAACGTCTTTCCTTCGTAAAGTCAGAAAAACGCTAATGCTACTTTATTTTTGTTCAAACTTGAACATAAATATGGCTCAACAAAAGCCCTCTGCATACCAATTCTACAAATTTCGGATTCTGCATATGCCAACAAGGTGATTCGGAGGCCGTCATCACAAGAGAGGCAATCGAGTTATATCCCTACTCAACGATGCATTCTCATTACTCCAGATTGACAACCAGAATATTAGAGGTCTGACCTGAATGTAATTGGTTATATAATGTAGGTTGAGTTCTTCGTGGCCGATGATGTAGGGGGTAGAAATTGGTACTCCAAAAAGCCGCCTGCAAAACCTGTTTTCTTCATATTGTATGGCTTCGCAGTTTGGAATCCCCCACAGTTCAGCTACATAAGTAGCAGTAGGAATACATTGGGATTTATAAATCTTCAGCCCTGATGCTAATTGTCCCCCTCCCAAAGGTTGAGGAAGACAGAAAAGAGTTGATTGCCTTAGAAAACTGCATTCGGCAATGAACAATACCAGGTGTCCATGCTCCAGATGCGGAAAACATAGCTCCCAAAGGTGGGAAGCTATTGATACTGGTCAAACGGTTTACGCCCACTGTCAGAGAGGAGAGCTGGATACAACGTGGGCCACATGCCATATTATTGGACTTCGAGAAAATAGTGCTTAAGTCACGATTGGCCATAAATTCAACAAAGGCAAATACCAAAAGGCGCCGTGCTTTGGGCGTGGGCGCCATAAGCACAGCATCATCTGGATTTAAGAGTGTAGGTAGGAGACCCCCCTTAACTACAAGGACAGTTAATATGTCAAATAGACAATAAAGGGGACACACACACACCCTTTTCTGACACCCCTGCTAATCTCTATATCATCTCCATTATCACTAATTCTAACCCTAGCTCTCATGTCCATGTGCAAATATGCAAGAAAGCGAACAAGGAAAGCATCCAAGCCACACAACAACAGCATTTGCCATAATTTGGGTCGACTGACACAGTAAAAAGCGGCAGTTAAGTCCATGAAAGACAGGTACAGAGGTATTCGCTTTGCAATGGTGTATTTGCCTATTAACAGAATCAGATTTACACATTGCTGAATTGTCCCAATCTTGTTCCTGAATCCATATTGAGAAGCATGCAAGATGGCTCAGCTTCAACCCTCTCCTAGATTCTATTATATAAAACACGCCCTAGGATCTTAATGGTGGAATCAATCAGCGAGATTGGCCTGTAGCAGCTGGAGTCATCTCTATTGCCATTCTTAAATATGGGGACAATAGTTGAGGTACACCAGGAAGTAGGAACGTCTGAATGTGCAAGGTTACTAAACACTTTATGCAAAAGAGGGGCCAAAAGGTCAGTGTTAAAGTTTAAATAAATCAACCGAAACACCATCCGGCCTGGATGCTCTACCCCTACACTTTATGAGATGGCCTCCTCCACCTCAGTCACAGTTATCTGAACATCTGCCAGTTTCCTTCTATCAATATTAAGAATATCCTCCATTCGAGGGGCAGCATAAACTTTTCTGAGGTGGGCTTCCCAGACTTCACTAATAATATGGCAGGAAACCGGCAAAACTGATTGGTTTTTACGTCTCATATCCGAGACCATGGCCCAAAAATGCCTGCTGTCTTTTGTGCGGGCTGCCTGCACTAATGAGTCCAATTGATCTCTTATAACTACCTGCCATCGTTTGGATGTGACAGCATTGTATTATGTCCTCAAGATGGTAACTAGTGCTTGATGCCTTGGCTTTTTACCAAGTGCTAGTCTCAAATCCTGGTTAGCCACAGTACAATCATGATTGAACCAGCCATGTAACTTATTAGGGAGCCGCACGGGTATGAGAAGGGCTCTTTTGACACTAGAGCAGAGATCACTAAATGCATTCAAAATATGGTGTCCAGAGTCCTCTTTCGCTAAACAGACTTCCACAAATCTCATATTCTCTATTAATACTACTTCTCGGGTTCGGTCTGGACCATGCATTCTCCATATCAACTTTAGATTATTTGTAGAAAGTCCCAAACTCTCTCTTATGCATTTTCCTGGGAACCAGTAAGAGTGCAACCTCAAGAGGATTATGGTTGATAAAGGTAGATGGAACAACAGACCCATACATAGGCATATCATCCAAGCTCCTTGTGATAAATATATAATCTATCGCAGAGGGTGTTCCTTTAACTTTATAAGTTGGTGGGACGATGATGTCCTTCCCTGCAATTTCCATTGTGTCCACTAAGTTAAAAGATGTTAATATAGTCTCCAACTCCAGGCTTCTTGAATCCAGCCCACCCACAGTGGGGGCTAGAGTGTTTCGGAATGGAGGGAGATGAACATAAAAATCGCCAGCAAGACACAAATACAGTGCATGACCTAGGGTAACGACATTATCAGATAACGTAGTAAGGTAGTTGGACAGTTCTAAAAACTTTGGATTGGGTAGTTTGATTAATTCATTGTTATAAAGGTTAACCAAGTGAAGGTTAAGATGGGTTTTCCAACGTATCACCTGAAAACTAATACTAGCCGTTTACAACATGTCCATATGACCGCCTAGAGTTATATTCAGGCTCACTGCCAGCCCACTGACTGCTCGGCCGCAACGTGATTTAGTAACTGGGATACTAGAACATTGAAACCAATCAGTAAGAGAAGGCACAACCTCCCATGTCTCCTGCAACATGACAATATCAAAACTCTTGATGAATGATAGGCAATCAGGCAAGCGTAGCTTGGAGCATACATATGCACCAGACTATCAAAAAGTAAACTTTTGCAGTGAAAATATGTTCTGGTGTTTCACCTACAGCTAGGATCAGACCATGGTCGGGAGGAAATGCTGTTTGGATGTATCCAAGCCATATTCAACGGTGTGATTTTAGTTGACAATATACCATTGATAAAAGTTGCTTGAATTTAATGAACGTGTTTAAAGAATTACACATTTAGCTGCATCTGCTATCTTGACTTATTAGTTTACTACCCTAATTTTAACTGATGCATTTAAATATGACAATTAGTTTCTCTATTTTGACAGTGTAAATTGAGACAATTGTTTCTTATACAAACACTGCCTTGGTGGTCATTTATTATATGTAGACTGCACCCTCACCTAGAACCATATTCAGCCTCACATTAAGGTGTTTTCTATTTCCACTGCTGACCATTTTCAAGTGTTAAATCGGACTGACATTCGGGCTTGCAGATAGCTGATTCAAGTTCAAGAAAGTTACAGCAGTGACAAAGGAGCTCTTCCCATGCAAAACGTTCCTCCCATTCTATGCAAAAAGAGGTATAAAAATTTGCTTTACAGATATTTAGGTTTTAACTGTGAGTCCCACTGCATTAGCTGGAGACCTCTTTGCTAAATCCTGAAAAAAAAATTGAAGTATGATTAATGCAGACAAGCCATCTCAGATGTTACAGAATCTCAATGAGATTCCTGGAATAACATTTTTTGGCAAAGACGCCTTTATTAATGTTGGGATGCACCAAGACGAGTACAGTGGATGAAGGAAGGTATACTGTAGACAAAAAAACAGACTTTTTGAGAAGAAACATTAAACTGGTGCTGTGAAACAAATAAGATTAAATGTCAAATATGTTGTAAGAGGTGGATACAAAGATACAAAGTAACATGCAGTATATAGGAAATTAGCCTGTATGAGGAAGGAACTGCCTCAAATACATCAAATGGGTCAACAAACAGAGAATTACCTACCCCATCTTCTTCCTCAATGATGTCCTTTCCAATGGAGGCCAATGTCGTCCACTTGCAGTTATTAGTTGCTCTGACAGCACAGCGTTTGTGAGCTTTAAACTTGCAAACTATAGCGAGAGTAAGGCAAACCAAGAGAGATGCAGAGCAAGAAAGGAGATGGAAGAAGAAAGAAATTGAAAAGAGATGTTACAAGGGTGGAGGCAAGTGACATCAAGCAACATCATGCAATGGAAGGAGACCCAGGACATTTTCAATACATCAGTTTAGAGAAACAAATTGAGGCAATTGGCAAGGGAAACGGGCAAAGGTGTTGCAGACCGAGAAAGAGGAAAATAACAGGTGGAAGACACGTAAAGCCAAAAATAGAGAAAGGTAAATGAGGGAAACAGAAAGACCTCAGGAGAATTAAACTGTGAAAAAAGCTATAGAAAAAGATAATACAGAATAAGTAACATATTCAAAATGCTGCACTATTCCCTTAGGAAACTGTAAGGCGAGAAAAAACAAAATTATCAACATTATGCAGCAAGAAATGGAAAAGTACGACCAACTGAGAGGAAAAAGAGACATGAAGGAAAAGAAAGATGGGAAACAACTAGAGGGAGGGAAAGAGAGAGAAAGTGAAAGAGGGAGAGAGCATAGGAGAAAAGAGGAGGACAAAATTGCAAAAGAGAAGACACCATCGGAATCGTATATCCATAAAGCCAAGTCAGTAAATAGTGAGGAACTATAGAAGTACCAAGCTAGAGAATCTCAGAGAATATGAAAAGGATTCAGAAAAGAGGAGAAAAGAAATAATGAGGGCGCTTGCACAGGAAAAGCAGCAGCATTCATGTTTACATATTGAGATTTTAATCGCACTTGAATCATTTAACCCCTTCTTCTAGGGCTAAATATCTACTCAGCGGAACCGTAATAGGAAGAAAGTAAGATTTTTTTAACATCTCACAGCAAAAGGGCATATGTAAAACACAAGGTGTAAATGTATTTTGTGTTTTATTTTATATTTATTTACGTATACGCCCTGGAGCCAATTCATTGCTTAACATTTGTTGGCTTCATTGTCACCTTATTTGCTGCCTTCTAATTGGACATTGCGTACTGGCTTCACTTTTTGTTCTCTTGGCTGGAGCATGGACCAACTACTGATTGCCTTAGCTTGAATGCTGTCCTTCTGCTGATCGCACTGTGATTGAGGTACTGTTTTATTTTTACTTCCCTGTCATCCTTGTTGAATCTCTTGCCATGTGTAGCTAAGTTTTACCATTCCACAGGCACTTAAAAGAAGCCTTTTTCTCCTTAAAAATGGATGCACACTGTGAAAACAGAAGTTATCTGCTTTTATTGTGACAACAGACGTGATCTGCTTTTAAACGTGTTTCCACTTAGACATTGACGTAGGTGCAATTGTTTTCTTTAGGATTTTTGCCTAATGTCATATTTGTTTTCTTTTTCACACATGAGGAGATTAACTGATTTACTCAGACTCATAGAAGTGTTGTGCCGAGACCTAACAAGGATTGGCAAAGCCAACAGGTCTCACCTTTGAGACTATTGGCTCTGTCATTACGTTTTAGTTCCTGTTGCACTGCAGCAGGAGCAATCATTTGTAGCTATGCTGTATAGCATTGTGGCTGGTTTGCAGCATGACTAAAAAAATAATATTTATAAACAAGCATTGTCAAAGCCAATAGGTCTCGGCAATGGCGAAGCTCTAGCTATTGGCGTTGTCAATGGAATAGGTCGCATAGGATTAAATACAAACACATTGTCTATGGAAGTTTACACAGAAATCCAGTCAATGGAATATGTACTTTTGCATTACACAGTTTCAGACTTCCCTCATACTGTATTTCCCTGTAAGGGTTACAATGATCAATGAAATATGTAGTAATAGAAAAATTATATATTAATTGTTGAAGATTTTAGCCAGCATTAGGCATTGTATGACAACAATAGTATATTGTTATATGCAGCATTCTTGAATGTGATCTACAAGATGGGTGCAGTATTAAAGAGTGTTTCAGCGGTCATCAAAGCTGGAGCAGTGTGTACTAAGGGCGGTTCAGCCCTGTAGTCCTACTTCTGTGTTGATGCACAGGTGCTCTGCAGGAGGGATGGCTGCGGCTTACTCTGATGAGGACGAGTATGCAGAGTGGCTGGTGGAGTGCATTCTTTACACCGCATGCACCGTTACATCGCATGCATTTACCACGCAAACCATTACATCGCACTCTGCCTCCACATGCATGCAAAAGTCCTTTACTACGCACACAAAGACCACGCAAAATTCTCCCTATCGGCCCCCCCAAAACACCATACGACGCTCTGAGACAAAACAGTGAAGTGTATAAACGACCCAACACAATGACCTAATATAGCAACATACCAAACACACTACGACCCCCTGACACTACCCTCAACCCTAAGGCGTAAACAGTAAAGCCAAAAACAGCACCATACACTACTTTTTACCCTAAAGCCTAAAACACTACCATATACGACTCTTAGCCACGCAACGTAAACGCATGCGATGTAACGTATGAGTTGCGATGGTCGTTCGCCTATCATAACTGTCCAGAGAGCTCCAACCTGCAGACTAGCTTGTCTATTGCATAGCAACATGTATATATTGCACTTACTACCTTTGTGTGTTATACTAAAGCACTTGTGTACATGGGTAGCGTGAAACATCATATAGGGCTTGGTTGGAAGTGAGAACACTTCCTAGAAAAATAAAGTAGTCCAGATACAATGCCCTACAATGCCCGCTGCATATGTTTAAATGTAGTTGAGCAGTGGACTCGGGAGGGCTAAACACGGGAAGAGGCATGACATATGCATGCCCTTGACAAATGAGGAGGATGAAAAATGGAGCAACGAGGATGCCAGTAAATAAAAAGCTTATTTAGATACAGCATGACTCTGTTCGAGACAGGTCATGCACGCCGTCTACAGGCGAGACCTAAAAAGGAGGTCAGAGCAGTATTGAGTAGTTGAATTCCCACAGTAGTGCCAGTTAGTTGCTGGTGCTTCCAGAAATTTGTTAAAATTGAATTACACTCCATGATTTTTGTCAGAAGGGGAAAGAGTCTCATGTTGTCTGGAACAAAGGCAATAGGGAATCACCCGCTCTTTGAATTCATTTCGGTTCTTTCGTAAAACTGACCTTACAACAAGTAGGAGAAAATCTGTCACATGGGATAAGTATGCCGCAGCAAGTACCCTCCTCCAAATGCTGCCCTGCAAAAACTTTTGGCCCAACAATCATCAATACTGGTCCTGTTGGCTAATCACTCTAAAGGTGTTGAGAACCAACCCCCACCCGCCTGATGGTGAGTAGCTTCACAATGTATCCACACCGCAGGAGGCAACCCCCTGGAACAGCACAAAACGAAAAATGTTTTACTTATTGATTTCCGATAATCAGCTGATGCATTACATTATAGCTTTAAATGGGAGACACCATCACTTCATTTTGTATCCCAGTGATATAGTGATTTTCCTATAAAGTCTGCTTAAGCACCCGGATACTGTGAAATAAACTAGTACTTGCAGTGGCATTTTTTTTAGATCAATCAGTTTCAGACCTCAACAAGATTAGTAATTTAGGACTTAGAGCCTTAAGTAAAAACAGAACACTTAGCCAACTCTCATTATTGATCGGCTAAAGTCCAGTCTGAACCCATCCCACATATCCATGTGTTTCTATAGTATTATATAGCACAAATTAGATCCGAAAGAATTGGAGCGCTTTTACATGAGCACCTGTTACATTACACAAAAACACATTCATTTTTGGTAGGCATGGGGACATTACGTGAATTTCCCACAATCACAGGAAGTTGAGCTGATGCCAAGACTCAAACCTGTTTCCCCAGCTCTAAAGTCAGCAGGTCTGGACGTTACGACACCTCCTCTTCCCCAAGAGATTGGATTGCTTGGTACAACTTTACTAGAAATGTCTCCAGGCACCAAGTCTCCCTTTCCTGCTATGCTACGGGCTAGACTGATGAATGTGAAGTGGGTAAACAAAAGAAGAAATGTGCACAGCCAGTAGCCTAGTAAGGCAACCATGGGTTTTGATGCCAACATGGAAAATGTGTCCCTATATGTGACCCTACACTTCCTGTCTGTCTTACTGTTGCAGGTTGCCACTGTTTCCTATCTTTTTCGGCCTCCTTTCACCCTTTTCTGCCCCATGTAATTTCTTAGTCTGGTTTAAGGCTGATGATGGAAAAGAAAATACATTCATGGGGCAAACTCTCTTCCAACCCTAGTAGCTTTATAAAGAGGCTGGCCTGTCTAGAAATGTTGGGGCCGGGTTTATACTGAAACCTTAACATATACAAATGAATGCGTCAGCTTTGTTTTAAAGGGTTGGCACATGTACGAGAGGCAGCTACCAATTACAAGTTTGTCCTGTTCTTGTGCTCTTCGATGGACTTGTCGCCACTCCGGCATCCCCACCGCCCACAAACTTTCATAAGTGGCATCACAGCACTGATCAAAACAAGGGAAATTTGGATGCAATGCATGCAACTAAACTTGTATGAAAGCAAAAGCCTAACTACCCTTCTAGGTATATGCGCCATAAGAAGACCCCCTCTTTCAAATGGTTTGTATACCCTTTGGCACTACGAGCAACTAAGAATTCTTAGATGGCGAAGAACAGATTCTTGCATGACGCGGTCTGTCAGATGTCAACATTATTGAATTTGGAGTGTATGTTTCTGTATACCTTACAGGAAACTTTGGCTTCTGAAAAAGTCATAGACTAGACACAATACTCATTCTCAACCCGTACTGTACCTCAAATTACCCTAGCCAGTATCTGTGACTGTTTTGGATGAAGGACTCAATCATGTATAAAACACAAAAATTATGAACTGTAACAATATATGACTATTTTCATGGTATAACTAATTCGATCTATTTGTGAACATGGTCACCTTGTGTTCATGCCTTTTTGGTAAATATTACCCTAGCTCCATGATAATATCAATGGGAACAGTTTTCTCGTTCGAATTTAATTTATGTCAAAATATGTTCATGCAGAATACTGAAATGTAATTGGTACTATACATGTTTTTGGATTATATGAGCAACATATTTGATCACTTCTGTTGGGATAACCTTGTGATTTAAAAAGATGAAAATACTATGTCCTGTACAGTACATGTTACAGATTCTTGGACATAAGTTTGTTCAATATTGATTGAGGAAGTGTTTTGAATATTATGGTATATTAATCTTTTACAGCTGTTTGATTATGATTTTTCTGGACTGTTTATTTCACATGTTGCCTTTTCTAGTGGCAATTGGTCGATTCAGTGCTCTTAACGGAACAGATATTTGCAATACACCTCGATCATACTAAACATCTGTCACAGTCAGGCTATGAGTTCCCGCAACCCACTTTTTCAATATAAGCGACTCACTGCTTAACTGACCACATAGCTATACCGCGACCGAGTATATAGCCTAAGCTCACCCTCCTTTGAAGTGCGATATTACGTTGAAATAAACAAGTATTCTAAAGCCTTCGGCAAGTCCAGGGAACCCAAAATGTAAATCTGTCTGTGTTTGAATGATTGGTGGACAGTTAAAGATGGCCGCCGTCTTTACGTAGGCTACGAGCAACTGTGACCCAATTTTTTAATACAGCTGATTCACTACATATTGAACCATATAGTTACACCATGACCAAATATAAAGTTGAAGCTCATTTTCCTTCGAAGTGCGATATTATCTTCAAATAACCACTAATGCATAAGCCTTCGGTTAATGTAAAAAAGCTCATAGAAATGTAGATTTATCCGTGTTCACAGAACTTTTTGACGTTCAAAGATGGCCGCCGCCTTTACGTAGTACATTTAACCTCCGGCTACAATTTGCAAGAGGTCCGCCCCCTAATTAGCAAGCTTTAAAAACAGCTGGACATGTCTCGTGAGATTAGGCGTTCCCCACTGTGGCGGATTTTTTCGAGCCCAAACGACAATTGGAAATGTAAGTAGACCGCCGTGAAAGCACGAGATTGTCTTGTAATTTAAAGTAGGTTTATATGAGGTAGTCTCAATCAGAAATATCTCCAATAATATACTCGATCTTTGATTAGAAATGTTTAGATTGTTTTAAGTTCAACCATTAGACATGTGATCATGATTGAGATGGACTCAAGGGCCGCGTTCACGTCTTTTCTCAGCCACCCGCTTCTATCCAGTAGTGTTTCACCGTTGAAACTGTGGTACTTAAAGATGGCAGCCGTATCTATCAATACACACATATCTGAATTGGGCCACAACAACTAAGAGATGTTAAACAGCTAGGTTGTGTTTATATCCAATTTTTATCCAACCATCTACAGTCTAACTACACATGTCTAGTCTCGGCTTGCATTCTCGCATTGAAGTAAAATGCATAAAACTGACCTTACATCCTAGGATTGCCTCCTTTTACCTTTTGAGTCTCCATAGCGCTAAATAGATGTACACCACAGACGCAAGTGATGATCTGGAGACATTAATATAGATTCCTGTTACCAACAGGGTACTGGAAATTCAGAATGCTCTAAGTACTATCTAGAGACTTAGACCATAACGAGCGCAATTGTAACATCTAATAAGATCACAGTGAAGGAGTCACATGTTTGACTCTGTTAACTAAGATACTTGAATAGTAAATAACATTATGTCAGTCATCTAAAAACAACCTTAGATGTCTAGTCCGATGAATTCAATTAGAAGCAATTCACTAGCTAAATGGTGTTTACACTTTATATTTGCAGTACAAAGCTCTGGAACAAGAAAACAGAACGAACGAGGATTTCTCCCGTTTAATCTCCTGGTAGGAGAAAGTTTGTCAACCATTAGGTAGGAGTCATCTCAAAGACCCTTCTTTTTCATGTTGCTCTCTATGAATTTTCTAGGATGTGTACTAAATATAGTGTATTTTAAATCTAGGCTATAAAATCAACTAATACGCCTTGACAACAACAAACAAACACAAAAAACAAGCTACGTGTGATTCTCTGAACCTACAAAGTAAGCAATTGTCTTTACCTTGATTAGATAAACATTAGTTTGAGATTTTATAATGTACAGTAGATGAAGCAGAAATGAGCTCTACGAGATTTTTTAACTATGATTATAACCATCTCATTGTTAGAGCTTTTGATCTTTGCACGGGCCTTCATCTTTCCCGAATGTGGCAATGACCATATTTAATTTAATTTCCCTGCTATGCAGTACTAAATCAGTCTTTTGATTAATCATTATAAAGAGACCACTCTTCACACACGGGTTGTCTAAAATGAATTTATAAATATTATGTGTTCATTAATGCAATTGTTTGTATTATGTCTACATAGGGGTTTTATTATGCAATTACTAACTGTCCTGAAGATGGTCTAACGGACTTCTGCCACCAAGACCGAAACGTCGACTCCATCATCTAATTCCACACCATTAGATAAACACAGTTGATTTCTTTTCATTTATGAAATTAGTCTCTGTTAAAATAATTTGGAAATAGATGTTATTTGATGAAATGTGGATTTGAGTTAACCCATCTTTCATGCTGTATTGCTTGAAATTTATTGTTCTTTTTGTACTCCCTTTCTGATTTTGATTTATATAAAAAGACTTGTGTTTTATTCACAAAAACAAATCCCGTGTGTGTACCTTTTATCTACAAATAGTTTTTTGATAACATTTACAGTCCGTGTATAATTTGTTTAAAATACACTCCAAAACTTAACTATAAAGAAATTGAACTAAGTGACCACAAACAAAATCCCTTGTTGGCAACCTCACTATACCAATTCATCCGCCTAAGCCCTCAAGGGTTTATTGGGCTTACCCTTTACCTACCATTGTTTTGGATGAAGGCAACTTTTCTTTAACAAAAGCCTACATTTTTTTCACCTTTGGGCATGTTTGGAATTGAGAACACTGTTCAGAAAAATGAAACAGGTGTCCTGAAACAATGCCCTACAATGCAAGCTGCGTATGTTTAAATGCAGTTGCATGGTGCACTCGGTGAGGGCTAAACACCGGAAGAGGCATGACATATGTATGACCCTGACAAATGGGGAGGATGAAAAATGGAGCGACAATGGTGCCAGCAAATGGGAAGCCTATGGGCAGGGTGTAAGCCCACAATGTGAATACCGCATGTCTCGGTTCGAGACAGTGCATGTGTGCTGTCTAGAGCCTAGAAGACCTCTAAAGGAGTTGATGCTCCAACAACAGTGCGCTTTTAAAAATAGAAAAGGGCATTAGCCCTGGCTGTATCATAGCTCTATTTTGAATTAATGTTAACCACATTGCAAAGCATCTGGACTGCTGTACAGCATGGCTACAAAACATTGCCAAAGTCAATTGCTCTCATAGGCGAGCCCTATTGGCTTTGCCAATGTTTGTTCCTATTCTGCCTACGGACCACCACTTACATCAATGCAGCAATAACTGAAGATCTTCAAAAGAAATGATCATAAAGCTGATGTAGAAGTGAAAATAATATATAATTGATACCCTATGTATATAACAGTTTTATGGGATGTAACATTTGGGAGCCTCAGGAGAAGTGTGGCGCACCGGCCAGGGCCGATGGCTCCGGAGCACGGGGCTCACGGTTCAATCGCCGGTGGCATCTCAGCCCAGCACCATGTGACTCAGGGCAATAGCTCGCTTAATCTCCCCACGGCCCCTAGCTCGTGGGAGACCCTTAGGGGTGATTAGTTTGCGCTTTACATATACCGGGTTACTCTACATGGAGCAATAAGTATAAAAACGACCACAAGTGTATTTTCTCTCCAGGTTTCACAGTTTGTGCCCATTATGGAAGTAGCACAAATAACCCTGACTAGGCAGTTTTGCATTTGGAAATGACCGGACAATACAGTGCGCTAAGAGCAATATCTGCTCAAAAACGGTCACAGAAAACGTTTTCGTATTTCATTTTCAATTAAAAAACTGCTAACGTCGTAATCTATTTTTACCAACAATTTATTTTTTACACTGGACTCTACAGCAGCTGTCAGAATGAGGTTATTAGTCTAACTTTGTTGCTTCCTCCTAGTATTCTTCTTAAGTGTTCCTTCTCCTGTGAATGCTTTCCTGAGTTTGCTTTCGCAGCAGTTGTGGAGAACTTCCCAGCCAAGTCCCTCATGTACCAGGGTGTCAGAAGCTACATATACATAAAACTATTAAAATAATTCATGATTTTTAGGCTTGGACTTGTCTCGTAAGAATATTATTTTTTTAACATAAAATGTACACTTAATAAACATACCTGATTGGCCTTTTGGACGTTGTCTTCATCCATTAGTCAGTTCAATTGTAATTCATATTTTGCTTGAGCTCACTACAGCATCAAGCCCAGTCCCCTCGAGCCACTGGCTCCCTTCACTGTTAATAACAATATGATATGGCAAGTGGGCCTGTGCGTGAGTTTTTTAGTACTTTGTTTTTCACTTTTACAATCTTCAATTTCATGTTTTTTCTTTTTGTGAGACCCTGGTAGCTCCACACACACTACTACTGGGAGACACAGTGAAACGTGAAGTGCACTGCATTGCAGGCACTGCGTCTGCCTCCATTTTTACCATTCTACGACGGCCGCCCCATTTATTTCAACACTTCAGCCACTGTTGAACACTAGAATGTGACCTGTGCACTGGCAGCCATCTTTAAATACTTTTTTCTCAGTCTTTACCATTTCTTAACAGTCCTAAGATAACCGACACATTCATCCTTCATGTTGGCCATATTGGAATGCAAGACAATGAGAAAAAACACTAAAAGGTTGCCACTAAGGCACATCTTTGAATCCTTTTCACCATACTTTGCCTTTCCAAGATAGCAGGCATGTTGAGACCAACGTGAAATAATGGGATGAAACATTAAACATCTGGATATTAAAGGAAAGAAACAACCAACATTTCCAAAGCTCATTAAAAGTGTTAACAGGTGAATAAGAACATCAGCAGTTTTCTGCTCCCCAGTGCTTGTACAAGAGGTGGTCGAGGCAGCTCAGATGAACACATGGTTGTTAGTAAAGACAGATGATGTAATAGTCTGAGGATCACCAGTATAAGAGTCATTGTCATAATTAACTTAACTTATTCGTAATTCCAGTACACCAGACTTGCAAGAGAATTTAACATCAGTATCTCATTTATGGAACAAACAAAGGAACTTCATCATAATAAAAGCCTAATTAAGCAGAAGGAAGACCCAATCTCTCTGTGAATCCCGTGTCCCAGCTTCTTATCGCAGACTGAAGCCTATCTTAATTGGAGCCATACAATACCATTGCCAATCGAGAAGATGGGAAGAAAGATCAAGAAAAGAAAGGTTTCCACTACAAGTGAAATCCCACACTTTCCACTGAAGGAACGATAAGATTCAGCAATGACTGCTAAGAGGAGGGACAGATATTATAACAAACCCACAATGCGAATGTCCAGAAACACTACAAAGTAAAATCCTTGTGGAGAAAGAAAGAAGGCCCGACACACAATCCACATACCTTGCAGACTTGTTAGAGGGGGGTTTACCACACGGGATTGTTCTGATACTTTGTGAATAAAAAGAAAAATTAATCCATAGGAGCTGGGAGACCACCGGAAGGGGAAAACAGTGGAGCAGAAACCCTCACATTTGCCAAAGGACCATCTGCCTATTAGGGACTGAATTTCACAAGGGTTATGTTCATAATGAAGAAGACTTATACAGAAGGCCTCCTTTTTAGGTCTCGCCTAGAAGCACGCATGCGCTGCCCTGCGAGACTTATTGTAAGGGCTTCAAAAAGCTCACCACACACACGCTTGTGCGTGTGTGGCCTATTGTTTGCGGTTACCCGCACGGCGCCATATGTTTTGAATTACCGTGCCCAGACACGGGCACGATAATTCAAAACATATGGCCTGGTGCTCGCTCTCGCGCGCACCACTCGCGGGACGCTGCATTCCTTGAATTTCTTGTTTCCCTTCTGACGTAGAGAGGGTTGCCGCAGTCCAACCTGCTGGTGATGAGTGCCTGCGTGATGGCCCGTCTGGTGTTCTGAGGCAACCATTTGAAGATGTTTTGTAGAATGCATAGGATGTGGAAGGAGGTGCACACTGCGTTGACTTGAGCTGTCATGTTGAGCAGGATTATCCCTAAATTTCTTGCGTGGTCAGTGGGTGTTGGTCCTAACTCAGACTGCCACCAGGTGGAGTCCCATGGTGCAGTCTTGTTGCCGAAGACAAGTACTTCAGTCTTCTCGGAGTTGAGCTGCGTGCAGTTGGTTCACATCCAGTCTCCTACTATTGTCATGCAGTTTGTGAAGTTGGTTCTGGTGGTGGTTGTCTTGTCCATGAGGGAGAGGATGAGTTGGGTGTCATCAGCGTAGGAGAAGATAGTGATGTCTAGTGATCAGATGATGTTGGCAAAAGGTGTCAAGTATATGTTGAAAAGGGTGGATCTGAGGAACTACGCATATTAATTTCTTGGTCTCTGATGTGAAGGCTGGCAATCTGACCCTTTGGGTTCTTCCTGTGAGGAGGGAACCGATCCATTTGAGAGCTGATCCTTGTATGCCAATCTTATGGAGTCTTTTATGAGGGTGTTATGGGAGACAATGTTGAAGGCCATGGAGAGGTCGAGCAGGATGAGGGCCACTGTTTCTCCTTGGTCAAGGATGATCTGAATGTCGTTGGTGGCCGCAATGAGTGCTGTTTCGGTGCTTTGGTTCTTTCTGAATCTTGATTGAGTGTCATCTAGAACATGGTAAAGTTCAAGGTGGGTTGTGACTGCTTGTTGATGACCTTCTAAATTACTTTGGCTGGACAGGGGAGCTGGGTCGGATGATGCTCAGTGGGTTTGGGTTGGCTGTGGGCTTCTTGTGGAGGGCATTGATTTCTGCACGTTTCTATTTATCTGGGAAATTGGCAGACGTGATGGAGGATTTGGTCCTGAAAAAAGCCAATAGATCCTCATAGAGGGCATCTGAAATAGGGCTGAAACATGTCGACCTCATAAACAGGGTCAAATGATTCACCTGCATTGTAGCTTTTAATCCTAAATACTGGTGACACTAATAAAGAAGTTTGTCAAACAGTAGGTAGTTGTAATTTTACTCACATCCCCTTTGGTTCTCTACTGGTACACTGAGTCATCAGAAAAACTACACGTAGGGCCAGAAGGAGCTCCTCTTGAAGAAGGATTGTAGCCCACACTGGGACACACTCTGACTAGTGTGAGGAGGAGGCCCTATGATGAAGCTTGCTTCCCAGTGAGTGGGCTAGGATCTTCATCCTTTAAAACTGAAAAGTTTGCTAAAGGATATTTTCATACAAGATATAGAAGGTATATATACTACTTTAACTAAATTCTCTTTTTGCATAGAGTATTTGTTGCTTACTGTGCATGGGAGGGTGTAGCCTAGGGGAATCCTCCCTACTCCCCTTGGTTTGTAATGGGATAAAAGAAAGACAGAGAGAAACTGAGATGCAATTCAGGAAGCAAACATTATGCTGATAGTAAAGCCATACCCCACCCCTCCCCAGATGTGGCCATGTAACAAAACCAGGGACGGGTGGTTTAAGTACAGGCCTGTTATAGTTTTCTCTAGGCATAAGAGCCCCAGAAGGAAAAACAACAAAAATCATGAAATGCCCGGGAGTGACCAGTAGACAAGGCAGAGGCATAGCTCTGAAGGCCTAGTTCTTTGACACAAAGCTCCATTAAATGAAATGGTCCAGGGGAAATATTTGCAGTGCTCCAGTACATATGACCCCAGGTACACCTCAGGCATCCCCTGATAGAAGAGCCTAGGAGGGTGTCTTAGGTTAAGAAATATCTAAGCAAGGTGAGCCCTGCCATGGACTCTGTGGACAAAACTCAATGTAAGGCCTTACTGCACCTCATGCATAAAAAAGCAAATAAAATGTCACAGAGTCTTCGATTAAGGCAATAGAAGGAACAATGGTGTCTAGGGCAAGGCTAAGTATATTACAAGAATAATATAAAGCTCTGCAGGCCACATGGGAAGGGGATTAGGTGGTAAAGGGCCAGTGGCCTAAAGGACTAGGTAGATGCAAGGCCAAAAATGCACAAAGGAAGCCCTGAAGAAAGGTGACGAAACATATACATACAGTTGAGCAAAAAATCAGCACTTCTAGTATTTCAGTGACCTGATGCAGTAAGGCCATCACAGACCACAGGCATACAAATTACCATAAGCATGCAAATCATAAGCAAATCAATTGGCATCCAAGATGTAAATGAAAGGCATATAACAGAAAGAAACAGATCGATAAGTCTACATGGGAGACTGTAAAGAAAGGAAATGTTGTTTTCCTATGTTATTTAGAGGATGCAGAGTGACCGGACGACTAGAGCAGTTAAGGGCATTCCTACATCAAGCAAAAAGTCCTGATATAAAGCATGTACTGGCTTGGCTGCACTCACTAGTGGTATGTGAGCCCATTTTAAGGACATAATTTCTATACACTGCATTCTTGCACTAAAGCTCATATCCCCGAGATATATTTCACATGCACATATGGGCATCAACACTCCAATGTTCTAATGCCACTCGGTTTAAAAACCTACATTTACACGAAAATAGGCCTGAGGAAAAGAAACAACTAGGGATGGACTCGATCTCTCAGCTGCCTGTTGAGGTTATGATAGAATTATAATTCAGGACTGCTTTGGAGGGTACATTGTTACAGCACAGTTTGCGTTGTCAAGGCCCTCGCTGTTCTGTTAGTGTTTGTGTTACTTGAGAGTTACTGTATTCTGTGTAACCTAAAAGATACGTATAGCTTTCCCAATAAAACCTAAAATGGACATAATAAAGCGAAAATAACAATTGTAAACAATGTAACATGATTTCAGCATTTTTAATGCTATATTGTCCGGTCCTGCTAAGCAACTATCACTCAGCAGGATCCCAGGATGCTCAGATATTCTGTTTTCAAAGAGAACCGCCTGATACCTCCATCTGGCCATGTAATAAGTGCTACATAATCAAGTTAAAAAAAAAACTCACAGAGACAACTTGGACTCATTTCAAAAGCAGCAGTAGGAACTGTGAGACTTCTTGCAGAAGGGAACCAAGGGAGCCAGGAAAGAAAGAATCCCTTAGGCGAATATCTTTTTGTTCTTTTGTGTGGGATCAAGTATAGCATTGCACGGTGCTTCAACAGATTCAAAGGAGTGAACCTACTCTGAGAGAAAGTTTGCAACAAAAAGAGCATCTACTTCACTATAGACTGGCTCAGTCTAACATCAGTTCCGGAAACTGAAACCTATCGCTGCATTCTAAACTCTAAAAGAAAGTTGCTTAAGAGTGCAATATCAACAGCCTTTCATCTTGCAGAAGGAGTTGGCACTTTCCCTAGACAGAATATGTGGGTTTATGACAATACACTATAATGCATGAATCTATAACAGGTGAGAATATGGGTCCTACCCTTAACAATGAACACATACCTAGAATGTTGATTTAAAGGTTTGCATCCCATATAAAAAGTAACTTGGCGATTTCTGTGTAGAGTGGTTTTTATTGTTAATAAGATATCAACAAGATGCCTTCACATGTGACTGGTATGTGACAACTTTGTACTGCTGTGGATGAGGAATTAAAACAAAAGCAGTAGAGAAGGTGTCTATCTGATACAAAAATCAGACTCCGCTGTTAGGATAATGTTTTATGATTCAGCCTTCCTCACAACTTGAAATACCAGTTTTTCTAAGACAGGCAAAATAGCAGGAACACCACATTACCTCATAACTAGTAAGAATTACATTCTGAATATACCAGCATTCACATCAGCAGTATCTCTCTGAGAAGTCATGGTCTTTTTATGGTCCATCTTAGTTCTAGGAGGGCAAGATGATCAAAATAGCCACTTTGTAATTAAATTCAATTTAGATTACTTATATGCACATCTCGAGGAACTCGCATAAACTCTGCGCTCCTGGACACATAAGATCGCACGTTTTGTTATAGTTTTTCATGCATAAGAGTCTATGAGAGATTAAGAAAGTGGCAAGGAAAGAAAGTGCACATCTGCACTTGAGGTTGCACAACATTGGCAGAATCGGAGAAACTTAAGTACAGTTTCTTGTACATGAGGGTCCAAATGTGTGGTAGAATGAGGGAAGGTGAGATGCAGTCAGTCATAGTAAGAGTCTATTTGTTCATGTGAAAGGTGAAATGAGTAAGAGATTTCTTCTAAAGCAGATCCTATGTAAAAAATGAAGCGCAGAATAGGAGTATAACTTACCTTCACATGATAGGCCATGCGAAGTGACTCCAGACAGTGCTTCACGGCAAACGTTGCAATAAGTAGGTCGTGCATGTGAGCAGGCATACCAGTTGTGCATCCCTGAGAAGTGGTCCATACTGTATTGTGCCGACTGGAAATGAAAAGTATTTCGTTATCAAAACGCAATCCAAAGTTGCATCAAAAAACAGACATTCAAAAATACTTGTGGTTCTAGAGTTGGAAGAGTATCTTTGGCGTGAAGAGAATTTTGTTTCAACAATTTATAGGTGGGTGTGACAGGGACGTTAGCCAGCACTTCTTAATTTAGAAAATCTGTGGCGCTCATTTTTGAATGGTATACACTACCCAAAGTGCACGTCTAGAGGAAAAGACGATCCTATCGCCTAATCCTCCTTACCCTTCACATGCCTCATTCTAGTCATTTAACATATCCGCCTCTAACCAGCCTCTTCCCTGCATGTAAATGAAACAGAAATGTACAGGGATTTCCCCATACAGTTTTAAAATATGCATGAGATCTGTATAGTAAGATATTTTTTTAAAGTGTAAGCCATTCCAAGCCACATATTTTAAAAAAGATTGCCAAGCTGAGGTCAAAACCCCCAATGCTAATATAAATCATCTTAGAGAGGTGATGCTGTTTAAGGTAAAGCCATTCTTTTAAAGAATGTGTTTAGAGGATAATCAGTCGACAAAATGGACGTTTTATAGTAAAGAAATTGTAAAGTAGAGACACAGTTCTGAGCTAGAAGCTAAAGCTGTCTACACTTAACAAGGTACCAAAATAATAAAGGAAAGACTTGAACACTGCACAGAAATATGTGAAATTGTCATAGTTGAAGGGTGACTCAAGTAACCAATATATGCGGTTACACTAAAACCAGAAATAGCAGTCTAGCCAGCAGAAATTAAAGGTCAGACACACTAGCATACAAGTTAATATGGACACTGGCCGGGGGCCTGCCTGCAGGCCAGGTTGGTAGAGGCAACGTCTTCCTCTCCCCTGGCTGAGGACTGCCCAACATACCATGAAATTCGTACCTTTTTGGTAAGAATCTCATTACCTTCAGTATGTCCGTTGAGTTGGTAGCTGCACAGAAAACAAATAAGTATACAGAGCGGGCACCATGTTGCTTTGGCATCACTGGGCAAACTTTTATTTTTTCCAAGAAACAAACCCCCAAAGTGGGGGTTTATTTATGAAAAAGAGAATACAAATGGCGCTATCTGACTGGGAGGTCACTCCCAGCATATATAGGTACTTTGTGTTTTTCCTTGTAGCCCAGAACAGGAAAAATGTACATTGGAAGGCTGGTCCTAAGCAGGGTGGGCCTTCTAACATACATTGACTTATGGTCCTGTGGTGGACATGTTTTAGATGGCAGAGGCATTTGAGGATGCACCATAGGAAACCTGGCATGTCGCTCACCATGAGAATGTCAGGGTGACAATATCTTTCTGTCCTGGCAACTTACGGCAGACTCCTGCTTCCCCAAGCTCTAAATAAGGTCCATGGGCTTTTGCTGTAAGTTGAGGTCTGTCTTTTTTAACACAATTCGGCTTAAAAGTTTCCATAAATTATTAGGACAAGTGACACATGTTTCACCTAAGCAAAGAGTATGACATAAGGCTTATCAAGTGATAAAAATGTGCTACACAGCATTTAAAATTTTTGATCGACCACTCAAATGTAAACAGAAGTGCCAAAGAAGATAATAATGATGTTCCATCACATGTATGAAAGGACCTTTACACTACTTGTCAGTTTATAGAAAATCCCTCACTTTAGAGCACTGACTGACAAAAAATGTTTACTTTGCAGCCGACAAAAGAAAAATATTAGCAAATCCTTACCATACTCATAACAAAACTAGAATTTCATCGGAACTCCTTTATAAGCTTTATAACTTTGACAACAGCAACTATGACCTATCAAATTCATACATGACAGGGACAAAACAAGGCACTAGCCAGCAATCCAAACCAAATGGCAGCTCCCCTTCCCAGACCAATTAAAGGTCCCTCTAAATAACTCTTCTTGGAGAAACAGTGTACCAAGTTCCACAAAACCCTTGAAAGTTCAGAAAACAAATTTAGCAAAAAATGCCAAAGAAGAGGGCAGCCATTTTATAGGGCTGGCATTTGTACGTCAAGCAACATGTAGGCTTCCCATGATGACACCACAGCAGTTAAACATAAAGCTACTTAAAAGTGTGGTGTACTAAATCACATGTATTTTCATTACTCAAGTCCTAGGTGTACCTCACTAAAACATTATGATAATTTCCCTCGAAGCCATGACAATAGAGTCTGTACTAATACGCCATGCACATCCCACACTAAACCCCTATTAATGATTCCACAGACACATGCTCATTAAATCTTTCCCAAAATTCCAGATATAACCAGCCCAGAAAGTTTCCAATAATTCAATGTAAAGGTTTTCACATAAAAGTTTTCATATGTTATCAATGAAATCTCTCAAACAAAGAAGTACCAAGTAAAGAAAAAATCTGCAATGAGACAGACTACTTAGAAGCAGTTCCACATAGAGGGAAGCACTCCAATTGAACTGCTGCAAGTGGTCCACATACAACTGAATTAAGGGTTTCCACAAAGAATTGCTGCAAGGTGTCTTGGAGAAAACAGAAAGTATAGGGTATGTATAACAAACAATATGTCTTACTTCAAAATGCTCTCGATTCTGCACAGTCTTCAATGCTGCCATCCAGTCTTCCATCTCCTTCCTGTTGTCAGCACTAAGGATCAGCTTCCGACAAGGAGTTATAATCTGAAAGAGAAACAACAAAGTGAATTGTTGGCTGAGAAAATAAGGCTTTTATGGACCCAGGCAGAGAACCATAGGGAAGTTAGTGCAACCACTCACAAAATGCGATGAGAGAAGAAAGTCTAGTTACACATATTGTAAAGAAACAAAGCAATTTCAATATCTATGACGAAAAAGCAGCAGATACTACTCCATAGTTATGAGCATGATGCTCTCTACATAAGAAATACAACGTTTTAATCTATAATAACTTTTTGTAATTTGAGGGAATTCCTCAAAACCTTACAAAATTATGAGTCATTCTCAATTACATCTTAGAGAGCTTGGTAAACATCCATCAAGCGGGGCAAAGGTTATAGGAGGGTTTGAAATAATTGAACTTCCCAGCCTGATTCTAATAGGACAGATTATGTCACCACTGTTTGAATGAAAACTACTGGATCTATCCTCGTCCAATTAACAATCTTTTTTAATTTAGTCAAAATCCATCCTGTGGATTTTGCAACAAAAAAAAAAGTGAAAAAACTAGGCATCAAAAAATGTAATGCATTTATGCTATTTGAGTCAGATGAAAAAGAGAGACTGGCATTACAATTTCGTTGAATCAAATTTGTATTTTCGAAAAATGTGATTGGATAGTGAAAGTCATCGATTTTATTTTTCCCACAATTTTTAAATTGTGATTTTTGGCCAGAATCATGATATTGCAATGACAAAACACAGTGCTTATGCTAATCTTTATTGAGGACTTCAACAATACTGGTTTTAAAAAATCTGAATTTGTTGCATGTATGCACTACTAATACAGGCCAGACTTCACGATTTTCAACACTTTGTCTCCTAGACTTTAGACCATTTTGCCTCGGTACAAACAAAAATAATTAAACCGAAATATTTGGCCAACACTTTGTACTCAAATTAGCTTACATTGCAAAATAAAAAAACTCAACAAAATATGATACAGTCGGACTTTAAACCTACAATTTACAGCATAAAATTGAATTTCATAAACAGATGTGTAAATACAACCATTTGGTCTGTGTAGCATAAAAGTGTACTACAGTCACAAAATCATCCTGGCAAAAAAAACAGCAGAGCAATGTTTATAACAGTCGAACCTCTCCATAACCTGATAGCAGCAGGTAACTATTTAGACCCCTCATTAGAGCTTGTGCCCTATTTGTCTATGAACTTTTCAAATAAAATAAAGAAAATTAGGGAAGAACATGATACTAATCACCAAACAGGTTTGAACAATCTTAACCATTCCTTATGAAAAGATAGATGTAATACAGCATTGTCAGAATGTACCCCTATTTCACAAGCAACATATCTTAAACCTATTCAGTCTAGTAATCCCTTAGGGTTAGCCGTGGATGTATGTACAGCCATCTATAAGAAATTCTTTCCGGACTCCATTATACCTAAAATAACATGGATTAGAAACACTTTCCTCAAAGAATGCAAGGTGCCAAAGACCTGAAAAAAACAGAGGGAGGGAATAGGGGGGCTGCAATCTATCTGAGCAACCTCTCGAAAAACTCCCGCAAGTTACCCTGCACCCAACTCAAACTGCTGTATTTTGTAAGACTCTGTTGACGACATCTGTTGCAGGCTCTACTACTTCCCCACTAAATGCCATCAAAACGCCACCTCTTAAACGCAAACGTAATGAAGGCAAAAGGAAGAGAGGAGAGGCCAAGACTGTCAAGCCTTGCACCAAAATAGTAATCTCATCCACTAATCCAGTCCCAATCGTGCCCCTGACACTGACGTCAGTCTCGTTTTATGGAATATTTGTAAACCTTTCTTTGATAACATGGAATTCACACTGAAGGAATTTCAGCAAGCAGTATTTAAACCTTTTAAACGAAAAAGTGCAAAACCTGCGCAATCTTCAACGTAACCCTCAGCAGACCCATCCTATCCTAGCCCGCACCCACCCGCACCCACCCAGAGCTTGCCCTGTACTCACAGTCAATGCACCAAGTGTCCCCAATGTTCCCAGCCAACCTGTGCCCAGATGTCAAGTCAACCAGAGGCACATCTCAACCATGCTTACATCGTGCAAGGTCCAAGCCCAAGTGAGCAACAGCGGCATGTGAAACCTAGGGGGTATGAAGTCACTGATTATAGACACATGGCCCGCTTGTAACTGCCCCCCAGCTGCATGCCATATGTTGTAGTCTTCGCTGGCATCACCCCCCCCGAGTGAAGCCCCTCCTGAAGACTGTCAAACACTTAAATGGAGAGTCACCTATTGGCTTGTGTAAAAATCAGGCTAGAGGAATGATTGGTGGATGAAATTCTTATGGTTCGTAGGGTTAGATCGGTTGGCCATGCCCCCATGTCTATTCAAGGAGATTGTGTTGTTATACATTTTAGACGTCCTTCGCTGGTTAACTCCCTTCTTCATCACCTGGATTACCTAGCTACTGACCACACTAAGATTTGTGCACTTCCCCTTGGTTTCTTCTACTGCCCACTACTTCCACCGGGGTAAATCATTGGGTTGACCGGGCAAGGAGCTGTGATGTTCAGTCACCCTTCAAACTTCTACGTGCACGAGAATCGATTAGCACTGCTTGCCGGGCTCTCAGATTATGACTGATTTGCTCCATTGACAGTTTCCACTGCTATATATGTGCCTTCTGTTGGACTAGTCTCTTCAGCAAGGGCTCGCCATATGACACTTCTACACACTCCAAGTCAGCTAGGCCAGGTGGCGCATTTTTTTATAGAATAGAGCCAGCATCGACAAGAAACTGGACAATGTTGACTGGCTAGACATTGTCAATCAGTCCGACGTGGTGTGCTGCCAAGAAACATGGGCTCTAAAAATATTTGATGTAAATGGCTTCCAATCTTTCTGTGTTCCAGCTAAACCTTCTTTATCTGGTCGACCAAAGGTAGGGTTGGGAGTGCTTTCTTCCCCTAACCTGTGGAAGTAACAATCATTGAGCTACAGTGTACACTCGGGTATCACATTTTGTAAATGAGTTTTCCTGGTATCCTCACTTTCCTTCTGATAAATGTTTATTTTTTTTTTTTCACAAACCCTCCAGTTGAATTGATTTGGAAATTAGATAGTTTTATTACTTATTTTTCAGAGAGACGCCCTGATAGGGTGACTATCATTTGGCTGGGAGAATTTAATATATCAAAATGTCCACTACCCGGAGACTGTGTTTGCGGCTTAAATGATTGGGAGGGGGGGGATTTATCTCATTTTCTGCACAGCCCCTATGCTCTGAATCAAATTATTACTAAACATAATCTATTATATAACCTGGATTTTGTACATGAGAGTGTGTTACACCCCCAACGTTTACAGGGAAAGGTGGCGGCTCCACCTTCAATTTCTTATTTTTTCCTCCCATCTATTCCCTTTAATCCTAGAATCAACAATTTAGTCATCAAATATCAGAGATCATAATCCAGTTTGTATTTGTGTATCCTGTCCTGCTATTGAATTTCCCACTTCCATCTGCCCCGCCACTTTACAACACGGCAAAAATAAGGGGATGTGTATTAAATGGATAAATGTGGATCAGGAAACGTTTTTCACTGACCTTGTCAATGATAGGAGAGAGAATGTGATGCGTTGCCTTTCTTAGCTAGCAGAGCCACAATTAGTTCTGGGTTGGTTTAATGATCTGTGTAAATCAATGTCCAGTTTGATGATCTCCAAGAAAACTCCCATTGTACCACCCATCACTGATGGTTCAATCACACCTGCATGGATGCCTCTAAAACTGACTATTAAGACCTTTCCCAGAAACAGTGAGGATATCAATCAAGCCAGTAGGTCCTACAAGATGACTCTTCAAACTAGGAGGAGGGAAATTAGAGAGAAGTCTTGGTAGGACTTACTTTAAGCTGCAAAATTCAGGGATTCTTAAGCCTTTTGGTATATGATAAGTCAACCCTACTTCTCAGATGAGAAAAACTCGAAAATTGATTGCCACATTTCACCTGAAGCCTGGCTGTCCCACTTCTACAGTATCTTCGAGGACAAATCATCCAATCCCCCTGTCTCAGGCCCTTTCACTGAACCCTTAGCTGGCGATATTTCCCTTCCTTGCCTCAAGAAGTTGTAACTCACTCGTCTCCTCCATTGATGTTAGTGACGTAACACTGACCATTCAAAAGATTACCCCTGGTACGGCCCACTGGGCCCAGATGGGGTCCCAATCATGTTTTTAGGCAAAATACAACTTTCTGTGCTCCTCAACTGATAAATGTGCTCTGAGCCACCCTTTTACCCGAAATACCAAATTCCTGGAGGAAATCTACCATTGTCCCCATCTTCAAGAAAGGCGACAGAGGGAATCCCGCATTCTATTGTCTGATCTCGCTGTTGGACTCCTCTGTCAAAATCTTTAGTAGGGTGATTCGTCAGAAATTGGATGATTGGGTGGAAGATAACGGTTTCCTGTCTGATGTGCAGTTCCGTTTTCGACCAGGCAAGGACACAGTGGAGCAGTCCCTTAATATGCTCCTGCTCACAGGGAAGTACTTTAAGGCCAAGGCAGGGTCATTACATCTCGCTTTGATGTACCCTATCGAGTGTGTTAGACCTTGTGGACAGGGGCAGGTTGTGGGACTTAATGAGTAGTGCTAGGATTATTAGCTCCCTGACTGATCTTCTTAAGCACCCACACTCAAGACACCCTGGCCCAGGCTTGGTACGGTGCCGAAAGGGAATGTACATCCCCTTTTGAGGCCCATAAGGGGGTTAGACAAGGGTGCATTTTAGCTCCCTTTCTATTCCTCTTTTACATTAACACTTTGTACCAAGTTCTACTGCCCAAAGAGAGGGACCTGCCCAGGATAGGGGACATACCAGTGCCTGTACTCCTTTACGCAGACGATGCCCTGTTGTCGCACACTGCGAACGGTTGCAGCTTCTCTTGGCGTCCTTTAATGAGTTTATGGGAGACCTGAAGCTAAGGATTATTCACACAAAGTCATTTATTATGACCTATGGCCCTAAATATACTTGCTCTCGCAGGTTTACTATCAATAAGATTCCCATTACCAAAGTTACAAATTTTTATTATCTTGGGATCATGCTAGATTGCCATTTTAAATGGGACAAGCTTCCGGCCCAGAGATGGCTTGAAATAGAAAATGCAGCCGAAACTCAAACAAAAACCAAATAAGGAATTGATTTCTTGTTAAAAATCTAAATGCTTATCACTGGGCACTTAACGGGTTGGAGTCTGGGGGTATGCTGTGGTCCTTTACAAACAATTGAAAATAAATGTCTGTCTAGACTTTTGACAGTACCTACGAGTAATGCCAACATTATCACCCACACTGAGGTTGGTTTTCATTACACTGAGGATGTGATCAATATGGTACCACTCTTATGGGTAAAAAGTAGGCGTTTCCCTTTCCCAAAACTTTCTTGCCAAGTCCTCGCTGACTGCATTAAATTAGATCATGAGGAAAAGATTGTCTGGCTAGCTTACATAGGAAAATCCTTTGCAGATCTTGGTGTTCCACATTTATTCCACTCACCTAGTGAACTTGATGGTAACTCGAAGACACTCCTACGCTCCCTTTTTCAACACAACAAGGATTTAAAAAGGACTAATAAGACCCAGGCTATGGACACTGTTGGAAATGGGGTCTCAAGATGGCAGTGGTCTGCACCCTTTCTAAGTAGGGTACCGCAATTCTAGTCAGGGTAAGTGCTGTGTACACTAAGTTTACCTGTGCTGACCCTGTGGTACTGTGGCATAAAGCAGTCAGGCTAAACTAAAGAGGCAATGTATAAAATATTTGCACACACACACACACATAGTAACACAATGGAAACACTACAAAAGTACTCCAATGTGTTGTCAGGCATGAAGGTTCTCTGGACCATCTCCCTGTCACCAAGGGAAACTAGAGTTATCTATGCTGGCTCCCCAACACAACCTGGGACCAACTCCTCAGCAAGTGCTACACACGCCATCCCCAGGGACTGCCCCCCCCCCCCCGGTGGGGGGGCTGTACTCACTTGGGACACTTGGGATCCCCCTTGAAGTGCCCTTCCTGACTACAGGCGAAACACTTCAGGGGTCCCTTCCCTGCAGGCTTTCCTGAGGGGAACCAACCCTAATTTTCAATAGGGAGTTGGGAAACCTTACTTTTGGATCTAGGTTGGGGCCTTTAGAGAACTCTTTACTTTTATTTTTGCCCCCCGTTTTCTGTTGGGGACCCAGCCCACTCTTGGCTGAGTCTCCCACTTACAGGTTCTTTTGAATCCTGGTGTTGAGCCAGCTGTCCGCCTCCTTAGCAAGCTTCCTGGGGTCAGTCAGCTAACTATCAATCATGTGCTGGCGTAGCTCTGGAAAATAAAGACTAAACGTGCTCTTTCCGCAGTCAAATTGAACAGCCACTCATCGTCTGTTAGCTCACTGCCGCTCACGAAACCATCTAGTGCTCTGCAGAAAGAATCCACACATTCTATCCATGTCTGGGAATCAAGTTTCTCACATGTCCTAAACTTCTGCCAGTATCTATCTGGGGTCAGACCATATCTGCTGATCAGGACTTCCTTCATGTCGCGGTACCTTAACTGGGTAACTGGCCCTAGTGCCAACAGGGTGTACCGCCCCTCCACTGAAAAGTGCTTTCACAAGCCTTCCCCCCAACCTCTATCAGGAACCCTGTGCACGTGTAAAGCTGCGTCATAGCCTTGAAACCACTGAGCAATGTCAATTCCCATTTGATAGTCAGCCACCACACTCTTGGGTATATGTACCTTTCCCTCAGACTGCACTGAAGATACGCTGCCACCATCTGTGCTGGACTTGGCTTTCAAATCCAGCTCCTTCAAATTCAGTTCTTGAATCAAAAGCATTTTTTTCCCTACAGGGCCAATCTATCTTTTTCCAAAACCACTTTGAGTTTGTCAAGCTACATCCTGCGCTTCCTTTCTTCCCACCTGCCTTTCAACTCTTCAGCAGACAGACTTTTAGATGAAACACTAGTGCTAGCTCTGGAGAGAGCTCTTCCACCATTCAGGCTGGCCCCCCAACCCACAGGCAATGCTGGGTCTTTCAGTCACTCCAGATGCAAGCTTGGTTCCTCCTCCTCCAAAACAACATCATTCTTATCCTCTGGGTGTACAGCTGCATCCCCCTGGCTGCTAACCAGGCCATCAGTGCCTTTTGCAGCTACCCCTTTCTAGTGGGGCCCTTAAAAGAACACTGGAGCTCCCTGCAGAAACCTTTGTGCTGGAACACTGAGTAGGCTTCCAACTTCCAAATTCTCCTGTTCAAACTCCAATACTGCAGGTATAGATGATGGCTCTCCAGACTGAGACATGATTGCAAAAACTCAAAAAGGTTGCAAAAAAGAGAAAAAGAAAAAAAGTATGCTGGTTTATGAAATGAGATATGGAAGTAGCGTACACCAACCACTGTATATAATGCATAAATACATGTCCTATCCTCACCGCTGATCACCAATGTTAGAAATGGGATCTCTAGTTGGTAGTGGTCTGCACCTTGTCCAAGTAGGGACCCACAATCCTAGTAAGGGTAAGTGTAGTACACACAAAAGTTACCTGTGCTCACTCTCGGGTAGCTTAGCAAGGAGCAGTTAGGCTAAACTAAAGAGGCAATGTATAAAGTATTTGTGCACGCACGCACACAAAGTAACACAGCGAAAATACTATAAAAGTACTCCACACCAGTTTAGAACAATTGCCAATATTTATCAGAGTTAAAGACCAAAACGACAGAAATCGAACATACACAATTCAAGATATGAATTTCTAAAGATTAAATTAAAATGCAGTGCTTGGAAGCCTGTAGCAGAAACTTGAGCTATCTGGTCACGCTTGACCGAGACAAATCCAAAAGTTCAGGCCAACCGCGACTGAGCATGGGCCGGCTACAGGAATCATGCAGACTCCCTTACAGTACCTTGGATGTGTCAGGAACCAAGGATGATGCATCGCGCAGTGGGGGCGAGGTGTTGCGGATGCAGGTGAGGCGCCAGTTCCTTAAGGCAGTGCAGGGTCTTTGAAGCTATCCGAAGCTCCGGGACTATGCGTTGTGGACAGGAGGTGATGCGTCGGTTTCGGGTGCGAGACCTCGGTTCCCGAAGGCGACGCAGTGTTGATGATGCGTCAATGTCGAGAGTGCAGGGCGTTGATTCCATGGTGTCGAAATTGAACTGCTGGGCTAAAGGCGATGCGTCGATCGAAAGTCACGCAGGGCCGGGCACATACCGGAGTCGAGATGGTGCACCTTGGTCCGGTTGATGATGCAGTGTGAAGACTCACGCAGCTGCGGTACTTCGGAAGTGCTTACAGCAAAGGCGGGCTGCGCTGAAGTCGAGGTTGTTGCGTCGTCCAATTAGGGACCGTGTCCATGGCTTCGGTGCAGGCAGTGGCGGTTACGGCGAATTGACAGAGATGCACCGGTTCTGGACTGACACTTTGGATCGATGCGTCGGTTTTTTGGTTGCAGCATCAAATCCACCCCAAATGGTCTAGGACAGTGTTTGGCACCACTTGGCAGGTCAGGACGCACAGGAGCCCAAGTGCTGGTTGTAAGATGCAGGTGCAGTATTTGATGTTCCTGAGACTTCAGCAACATGAGAGAAACTTTAGAAAGCAGTATGCAGAGAGTAAAGTTCAGTCCTCTCACTTCCAGGCTTGAACAGCAGATAGCAGACCAACACAGCAAAGCAAGCAGCAAAGTGGCAGTCCCTCCTGGCATTACAACAGCTCTTCTTCCTGGCAAAATGTCATCTGCCCAGAAGTGTTCTGAGTATATGCTGTCAGAGGTCCAGTACTTATACCTATTTTAGCCTTTGAAGTAGGGAGACTTCCAAGACAGGTCTCTGTAGTGCACAAGACCCTGCCCTTCCAGGCCCTGGCTCCAGCCACACTACAAGGGGGTATGCAGCTCTTTGTGTGGGACTAGGAACAGTCCTATTCAGGTGCAAGTGTCAGCTCCCCCCACCACTCTAGCTCAGGGAGACCCATCGGGCTGGTGATGGCACACCTCTGTTCCCTTTGTGTGTGACTGTCTAGAGTGAATTCACAAAGCCCAACTGTCATCCAACCCAGAACGTATGCTAGGGACAGACAGAGGCCCAGAGTGGTTAAAGTAAGAAAATGCTGACTTTCTAAAAGCAGTTTTTTCAGACCTGCAATTTAAAAACCAACTTCACTAAAATATGTGTTTTTAAATTGTGAGTCCAGAGACACCAAACTTCAATTTTCTATCTTCTCCCAAATGGAAGATACAATCGTAAAGAGTTACAAGGCAGTTAGAGATAGGCCTTGCTATAGTGAAAAATAAATTTAACAGTTTTTCACTACCAGTACTTGCAAAACTTAAAAGTACATGTCCTACCTTTTAAATACACTGCGCCCTGTACGTGGGCCTACCTTGGGCCTACCTCAGGGGTGCCTTACATGTAATAAAAGGGATGATTTGGGCCTGCCAAGTAGGTGAACTTGCCAGGTCAACATGGCAGTTTAAAGCTGCAGGCCTGAGACATGTTTTCAGGACTACTCATGTGGGTGGCACAATCAGTGCTGCAGGCCCACTTGCAGAATTTGATTTACAGGCTGTGGGCACACACAGTTCACTGTACTAGGGATTATTAGTAAATACAATATGGCAATCATGGAGAAACCAAATGCTAATACATTTTAGACACAGAGCACATGCACTTTAATAGTGGGTAGTAGTGGTAAAGTGCCAGAGTTCCAAAACCAGCAAAGACAAAGTTCACCACACCGTCAAAAACAGGAGGTCAGGGGCAAAAAGACAGGCGAAACCACGCTAGAAGATGCTAGGTCTAACATACACTATACGCCACAATATGGAAATGATATTACCCTCTAATTCTAAACCATATTTAGTCTGGATCCCCAATCAGGAAAACAGATTTCACTTTACTCGTTTTAGGGTGAGTACAGTTCACTTTTTTTTTCCAACTTTCCACAACAGGGTACTTGGTTCCCTTTCCTGCCCTGTTGTCTTTGTAATAACACTAGAAACCAATCTTTTATCCAGTTTATGTTTTTTGTAGTTTTTACATTTCCCCCAGAGTTACATTTTTACACCCCATTTTACGCATCAATAAATCTAGATTGGCTAGAGCCTTAGATTTCTGCAGTGTTTGAACAACAAATATATTTGTCATGCTGTCGTTAGTAACATATTGTACTCCCTTATGGTAAATGGTTAACGCTGTCCTGCTTTTATTGCGCCTTTTTGTACCATTGATGTATTGCTGCACTGCTCGTAGTTGAATTGTATATTTTTACCTGCTTTAATTGCACCTTTGTCATATCTTATTGATGCATTGTTTGTACTGCTTGCATTTTAACTGCACATTTTTACTGTATTTTTACATTTGTGTTGTCGTCTTTGATGGTTATGTTAGCCAAATAAAGTATACTGACTGACTGACCATAGATAATGGGGTACTGGAACTGCCTTCTTCCTAGACCCCTCTGCAGCATTTGACACCACGGACCACACAACCTTACTCAATCGACTGAAGCAGCTTCCCATTAGATATAAAGCACACTAATGGCTCCTTTTCATCGAAAGCGACTGTATTGATCAATGGAGTGTGACAAAGATCGTCTCTACTTCCTTTGTCATTTCACATTTTTTAACTTTATCTGAACCAAATGTCCAATGAAGGGGAAAATATATGCCGTCACGTATACATGGCAGCTATATGCTATTGCCATAAAACATTTCTAATAAAAAAAAATAACAAATCGTATAATTTAAATAGAACAGTGTGGGTGCCTTTTTGCAGGCAGGTGTACCAAGAACAAGCATTTATTGTTTTAATGCACTTCACAGGAAAATATCATTCTAAACTGCACACGAAGAGGCACTATTGGCTTTAGACTACTGTAATCTGAAGAACAATGACTACAGAACATAAAAAAGTTAAAGAAAAAAAAAAAAGAACTGGTCCACCAGTCCTGTCACTGAAATGCACTTCTTTTTAGGTGGATGTGTGCATGTAATCAGAAAAAAGCTGTCACTCACATGACAAGATTGCCAATGGCTGAAGTGTGTCGGCCTACTGCCCCATGCTGGATGTGTGGTGTGCAGAATCAAAATGTGAATGACACTGAACAAGGTAATGAATAAAGAGAGCTGATCAAAAGCAATTTTATGAGTTTATGGATCTATAAAATACGTCTTTTTTATTTCTTAATTTTTTATTGCATAAGAGAGCGTAAAGAAACTAATGCCGTCTTTTGGCCAGACCATAAAAAGTAACCCATGGTGGCACTCACCATTGTCAAAAATGTATGCACATTTGGGCCAAAGGACCCAGTGATAACTGCTAGCATTTACAAGTTTGATGCATATGGCTGGAGGCTGAGCTTAACTGGTCTGTAAGATGAATGGACTAGAAACAAAGTGTGTCCAAAGCCTACACCCTGGCCCTCGACCTCAGAGCACATGCCCAGATATATATCTGTGGGCATGTAGCTGGGTACAGGGCGTGGCCTAAGACAAGGCTCTCCACCTATAGCCTGATGTCAATGGCCAAGGCCATGTGCAGTGGCTTTAAGTGGTTGGAGGAATGAGTACAGGGCAAAGTCATAGGCCATGACCCAAAGCCAGTCCGACCCAAAGCCAGTCTTCTCTAAGTGGCAGGGAGTATGTGGATATAGAAACTGAAGTCAAGGCTATGAACACTGGGGATGCTGCTGAGTGCAGCTGGTTTGTTGGTAGCAGAGGCTCTGCCAAAGGGCATGAGCAGTGGACTCGGTTGGCAAGAGGGGGTTGAACACAAGTCCTGCACCCTGATTCTGTTGAATTTGCTGTGCAGTGGCAAAGCACAGGTGATTTGGTGGTTACAAGGGATTTTTAAAGGATATGCCTGAAAGAAACACACTTCACCAAAACCCCACAGTGCAGGACCAAAGTATGTGTGCAGTGGATGTGTGGAAAAAGGACCGGGTGACAGGTATGGCTGTAGGTCAATCTATGCACTCAAATACTACTGTGCATAATGGAAGACGTTGAACAGCTTGTTTGAGTGGTATACTGGCTGGACGCAAAGTGTGCCCAGAGAACAGCCCCTGCACCCCAAACCAGTGGGGAAGGTCAAAGGAAGCACACAGCTGGTGTGGGTAGTATGGGGGCTGGGTGCAGGGAATGGCTTATGGTAATGCTATGCGGTAAGTTCTCATTTTGTACGGCCAAAGGAATGAAAGGCTCTATGGACAGAGGGGCCTGAAAGGTCAGGACATTTATGCAGTTGAAATGCTTATCAGTAATACATGGTTCGGAGTGCTCCTTTAGAGCAATGCTCTCGAATGTTTCTAGTTGGAAGCTTCTTGAAGTTGGGTGGGTGTATGATTTTATGTTTGCTTTCTCTGTTATATTGCACTAAACCTTCCTGGGTACAACACAGTATAAGTTAGAAAATAATTCTTTAGTGCAGTCTGAGAGAATAAGGGAAAATCAACCATGTACAGAGCCTAGTGCTGGCAAACATGCAGATGAACAAAAATAAAACAAATTCTAATGGCAGATGTCACCATCCCAAGCTGCAAACACATGTCACAGCACTCACAGGCACATGCAGATAGGTCAAAGATACCATAAGGAGATACCACATGGGGAGTAGCCTCACATGTATGAAACTGTGTACTTAGAACAATACCTAGCTGCCTAGACAGTAGTTAGGTATCCTGCACATGAGACAAATGCCAGACATGTCAGCAGCAATCCTAAAAATAAGCAAGTGTATGGTGATAATAGCCAACTGTTCAGAACATTATTTGCATGTGCCACTTGCCTACACATGTGGCAAACACCACGCTCCTCCTCCTCCTAACATCATTATCAACTTAAGCTTTATTCGACAGTAAATGTCATAAAAGCATTTCACAATAAAACCACATATCACAAGTTTTAAGAATGATCACTACAATAAAATGTGTGTTAAAAATAAAGTGAATTAAAAACATTAAAAAGCTTATATACATTGTTATTTATATAAATTGATGCTGGTAGATAATAAACAGTTTAAAAAGTCCCAGCTGGACTAGGCAGTACACATTGGTATTAATGACAAGAGCCTTCAGTCGTCATTTTACTATAAGGAGCTTAGATCTGACTATCGACATCCATCTAAAAGACTTTGCCATTGACACTGCATACAATACAGAGGGATCGGTACACAATATCCTCATTGCTACAATCGACAGGTAAGTGCCCATGTTTCGCAAATCGGTGCCAGCCAAGCTTTGCGTGGTGCAACATACGCAGGACATACAAATAGGACATGTGCGTATGTTTCTTCTGAGTCAGTGCAGTTTGGGCATTTATCATCAACTGCAGCGGACCATGTGGCTGTAAAAGACTTCAGGGGTAAACAACCTGCTCTAAACTGGAAATACAGTTTGCGCTCTAATGGCTTAGTGATTACATCCCAGTAATTCTCGACACATGGACTTGGTTTTGTTTGTAAGAACTTTCCTGTCAGTGTAGCGGCATCACTTGTTATCCACTACAGATAGATGGCCCTCATTCATTCATTTACTCACATTCACTCAGTCCTGTAGCAGCCCTACCTTCTCAGTCCTAGATCCTGTAGGCCTATCACAGGACCAGTGGAACCAAAGTTTCTCCATTTAGTAACCTTAGCCTATCTCAATGCCCTAGAATTATCCAATAGAAAAACCTAACAACTGTAGCATTTTAAAGGGACTGCACTGTCCTTAGTTAGAAAACCAATCCCAGTGCTTCTACAGGCACTACTACTATGGTTACCCTTTCCTAAGCATCCCCCACTAAACAGATGGCACTCATTCATTCACATTCTCACTCACTCAGTCTTTTTCCCTGAGCAGTCCTAGATTCAGTAAACCCAGCACAACTTATTATTAATAACCAATATTTCCATAAAACAATTTTCTGCTTTAAATGTTCTCTCTGCCCTATTATTTGATAAACAGTGTTTAATGATTTCTTATTCTGTCAGATACTTGATCCCTCTCACTGTAGCACCTCCTCCCTTTTATTTCCTTCCATCTGCTGTCCCACGGCCCTCTTCTGCTTCTACTCACCAGAATACCTGAGGGCTCCATACTCACATGCCGAAAAGACCCCTAAACCCTGCAGCACACAGCACACTATCATCCTACCCAGTTAGGTACAAGCGAATTGTGAAAGACCATCTTGTCCACTACTTTCCTTTCCTAGCTCTTCTTTTCCCTATCTCCTGCCATGGTTCCCATATTGGATATACGTCTAGTTCTGTTGGTGGGAGTGCCCCTCTTGCTGATGTATACAAAACAGTAAAAATTATTGAAGCTACATACAACCAAAGTAACAGAACACTCTTTTCATTTAAAATCATTTACAAATTGGGGAGAGGAGTTGGCCTAACGGCTAGGGCGGTCGACCTCGAGTCTGGGGAACTGGGTTCGAGCTTCGGCAAGGACGCTGAACATACTGTGATTCCGGGCAAATCACTTAATCTCCCCGTGCCTAACAACAACAACAAATGAATGTGTCCTCATGTAATGCAACTGGTGCTATGTAAAGCGCTCGGATACCCGATTCGGGTCAAGATCACGCTATATAAAACTCTGTTGAAAACAAAAATCTGAACTAGTTTAGTTTTCATTGCTTTATTCAGCTGCTGTATTCAACTGTATTGTTTTATTACTGTACCAAGGGTTTAAAAAATGTGCTCGCTCATTGCATTTAATAGCAAGTGGCTCTGTAGACCTCCATTCTTTATATGTACGGTCAATCTCGACCAATTTGTTTGAGGTATGGCAGCAGGTTCACCAACAAGATGAGGAGAAATCTCATACAATGCATCAGAAAAACATGCTCAGAATATAGTGTGACAGAGTAATTTATGAATATTTGCACCGTAGCACAATAAATCACACACAGTGAAATGGGATACACAAACCACATATGACATTTATAACAGAGAAGTCCTCATATAAAGTGTGTAGTGAAGATACAAACGATCTACAAAACACTTCAGCAAAATAAGAGATATAACAACAATCCTATAAAATACACTTGGGCAAAATAAACCACACATCACCACTTAAATGCGTCCCTTCTCATCCTTTACCTTTATTTTGCTTGCTTTTCCAGAATATGAACATCTGTCCAATTCTGCCTCATTGTCTGGACTGAATACTTCATTCCCTCTGCGAGGGAACAAATTTGAAGAAGCATTTCAACCTAATTGGTCAATTCCACTGAGTTATAGGTGCAGCAAACAGGGGGTAATTAGCTGGACATTTTTGCACTGCACAAAGACTATAGGAAGAACCATGTTCTTGACCAGCGGGCAACATTCCCCATCTAGCAGTGCTTAAGGGGAAGAGACTAGTAACATAAAGCAATCACCTAACAAAATATAACATTTTGCTAAATGTGTTAGAAAGCAATACATGGTATCTTAAATATAATTACATTAATGAAACTACTCTATAGCTGCAACTCCTTTGCCTGTTCCTCAACTGATCCTTCTAGGAAGTATTCTGCTACATCACACTTTTCAGAACAGTTCTCACTTCAACTGAACATCCACCATGGGGTATTCCAAAAGGAATGTTTTCCCAATTTCAATGCAAGAATCCTCTGAAGCTGACTAAGATTTCTTAGGCAGTGGTTTTTATTTTATCCTACCTCTCAATCCTACTCCAAATTCCTTACTTCACTTGGAGGAGTACATCTATATTCTAGCATACTCTAACAATCTAACAATATAGGTAACCCATGTGCAGGAAGTTGGGCATTCGATACTCAACGTCCTGTTTAACCACATCTTGCCAGACCTCCCAAAAAAGCCCTGGGAATCAAGTAACTCTGAGCTCACCGTAAACTACATTTGGGTGAACATCAAAAATACCTTATTGAACTGAGTGAATACATTCTCTGTACACCCTCTCTAAGTGAAAAACATTAATAGTTTCCTTGAAATAAATAACTCTCTGCTCTCCTTGTAAATCATACCTGAGTAAACTCTGAAGTAATTTTCTTGGGAACTTAGATTCTCTCTGCATTCCATGAAAAACACATGAGGATAAACTTCACAAAGAGCCTTCTGGGAACTGAATGAATCTTAGTTCCTTGGGGAATAGGGAGTAGATACCCACCAGCGATGTACTCTGATCACTGGGTCAATTCTTAACGCAGAAAAAACACAAACTACAACTTAAACACCTCATCTGGATTGACCATCCAAGGACAAAGACAGTACACCTCACATTAACAGTAATGCCAAGGATCTATTAATAGGTCATTGTGAATAGTTTCTGTAATGTATACAACCAACTCTTCCTCCCCATGCAGTACCCCTCGCTTTTGATTGCTCATAAATTCAACTAAGAACGCGTCAGGTTTCAATTTTGCACATTGTTAAAGACAGGAAACAATGTTTCTTACTGAATAACATACTGATGTGATAATTTGTTTTGCACAGTGAGACACACAGACAAATTACATGAAACAGCTTAAGATCTAAGAAAATGGATTAGCTGTATTATCCTGCAATGTAAATTCAAAAACGCAATGGCTTATCCAGTACACAATAGACTGCTCACCATGTATAAAAGTTGCATTAACAAAACTGAATTTATCAACACATCAGTCTCCTTCCATCATATCCCTCATGAGAAACCGTGGCATTGTACATGATTGTTTTCAACCAATGTTCATCACAACTAAAGCACCTAACTGCTCTGTGTATACTTTTACTTTTCTTATGTTTGTATAGATCATATACAACTATTAGAGCGACACATACCTTCACATCTGTACCTCTTACTCATTACCTATTTGGGCATCATAAAAGGCGTACTGGGTACACTTTTCAATGATGTATAAAATGTCAATATGGCATTGAAGGGGTTAATGATAGCACTCTGAGCTAACTAATGAAATATGTTTGTACTGCCCGCAATGCTCCCACAAGACACTCCAATATAGCATATTGGGCCATAAATATCACATTCATCTAACACAGGTAGAGAAGCCTACAGTTGACTATTACACTCACCAGAGAGTGCAGGGAGAGTCCAAAACATTAAGGCACAAACTCTGTACATAACACAACTGAAAGAACACTTTTCATTCACCAATGGGGCCCAGGTATGCCATATAGCTGGCTCTTGCAAGGCTCACAACAGCACTACACTCTAAGAAACAACACAGACAAACTTTCAACATGAGACAGGATACACAACATGGTAGCGTTTAACGCAATACATTTGAAATAACTCTTAATATACATTCACAATGGCTTTGTATGCCCAATAGAGTGCACAGGACCAAAGAGCCATCGTCACCAAGAGATCCCTCTTTTACTAGGCAACGAGCTTGTCTATCGACAGAGAAGGGGTATATGGACTTGTTACTTCTAGCATCAAAAGTCAAAATTATATGTAGGCAACTCAATTAATATGACTGCCACCAAACAAAGGACAGTTCAAGAAACAATAATAATAACCTATCAACATAAAGTTTATCAGACACACGTCTCAGATAGCAAACTCAGAATCAATGTGCAACGGCAGGAGAATGCTATGTGAATGGCACAGACTATGCCATACAAACGTTGATAGCGTTAGAAAGGCAGCTAACTAGGCACAAAATGCACTGTGAAACAGAAAACCAGGCTTAAACAGTCTTTAAATATTAAGACGTTTCGTTAGTTTGAACGAGGCCCTACAGGGGGTCAAGAAATAAAAATCATACACACCTCAGTAAAACATTGATAATTTCTAACAAAAATGTAGACTAACAAACTCAAAACAGAAGAGCACATAAAAGACAAAATACAACGCAAGACTGAAGCCAGGAGAAACGCACAGCGTGGCAATGTGCAACACGCGGATCAGAAAAATAGCAAGCAGAGCAAGAAAAAAAAACATAATGTGTAAAGCAAACCAATTGCAAAATACAATATGACACAGCACATTACACCTGCTGTGAGGCTGTAAAACAGGGACAATGGAAAGAGTAAACCCTAAACAGACCAAAATAGGACTTCAAATCACACCTAAAGATCCCCTAACTCCTGAAAAACACAACAGCAGATCATGTTTAACATATAATGCAATTGACGGCGCCACACTAAAAATACAATGTCACACAGAAAATATAATGTAATTGCATGACAGTGCACAGAGCATATAAAATAAATAAATGAAAATAAATTGTGACAGCGAAAAAACAAACCACACATAAATGACTGCTGGCACACCACATGTGATCTTCAACGTGGCATGGCAAACCACACCAAACCTTTTTTTATATACAAAAAAGATTTAATTGACAATCTGAAATAGGTTCATAACTGGAATATAGGACGGCAAAAATCGAGGCCTAACATGCAATTGTACAGCATGAATACACAAGGGAGACATTGGCTAGTTCTCTAGTCTATCGTTGGGTGAAATGCACAGGAGTCTGGCTTCATAGCAGTATCCAAGATTGTCTTTGGATGTTAGTAACAAGGAAAACAAACAAGCATTTTCAATGCAATAGGTTTTGCTTTTGCGAGTGTTTAAGCGATTGACATTGTAAATGACAATGCCTTTTATTTATGTGGTTTAAACTCAACAAATATATAAAAGGCATTGTTATTTTTAATGCCAATAGCTCAAACTCTCGCAAATGCGTGAGAACTTTAATGTTGGCCGCGCCCCTTTCTTTAGACGCTGCTCGCCGTATTCAGGTTATAGTGAGCAGCGTCTAAACAAAGGGGCACAAACAATATTAAAGTGAAAGCACATATGGTGCGCTTCCAGACAGAGCAAAACCAAATAATTAATTAAGGAACGTTCTGCATCGCAGCTTTTAAAGTGAAAGCGGCCCGCACTATTAATAAATAAGCGTGGCCGCTATAGTTAAAGCGGACCGCGTAGTTATTTAAATAAATTCAGTAGTCAAAACGTACGGCGTGCAGCGATGTCATGGGTGCAATAGGGGAAGAGCGTTAAAGAAAATTGTGCTCACGAACTTATATAGCAGACCGTGTAACACCACCGGTAAAAGGTCCAGTCATATGGAAAGTAACAATTGCAGACAAGGTGGTACCTAGGAGGGACACACAAGCTTACTAACAACACAAAAACAGTGTTCATGAAGGACAATGGCACAAGGCCAATAAAAAATATGGGCAGAGAGTGGGCGGGGCTTCAAAGCCATACTCCACTACTGCATGCCTCGCAGCAGCGCATGTGCTGCCCAGGCTCGATCTAAAAACAGAAGGGCTTGTTTAGAACATAACTATTCCCAACCCACACCTCATCTGAGACTCCACACCACATGGAAATGTTTTCCTATTTTTGTCTTAGCAGGGAGGGGTTGGGGCATCTGAAATAAGGATCCCAGGATTTCTCGATCAGGAGGCGAGAGGATGTGGCGGGGGATGTAGGTGATTATTCTGTCCGACTAGATCGTTGGGATTGAGCACTGACGCGGATTCGGCAGGTGCCTAAGGCGGCCCTATGTTGTCCAGTAAGAAGAATAGAGTATGCAGTTCCTCAGAAACAAGGGGAGAGTGAGAGTGTCAGGAGGAGACCGTGTATAGAGGGGGGGGAATTCCTCTAGTCGGAACTAAGGTCCTCACACACCCAGCAAGCTAGGTGTCATGCTTCATCATATGGACCTGCTCCTCGTCGGGACGGCGCTGCAATCCCCGACGGGCACCCATAAAGGGGCTCTTTAGCGGAGATCTTCTGTTCCTGGCCGTATGATGTGGTGTGTGTGAGGGGTCTAGTGGTGTAGATGTGGTTGTGTGTGAGTGATTAAAACAAGTTGGATAGTCCACAAACAGGACTTTATTAAGAAAGGCTATCCACTTGATTAAAAAACAACAAGACACAGAGTGGCAGCTGACTGACGTTAGGGTTCAGCTAAGCTATGCTCTTCTGTGATGGTCAACATGTTTCATGCCTAGTGGTCTAATGATCCATGGCAATTCTTCAGGACCTAATTATCAAATAACTATCCACACACTGTGGGGAGTACAATAGTTACCTGCCACGTGTATTATGGGACAATGGTCTCACCATATGCAAGGGGTAACCTAAGGGAAGAAAAATGTTATATAAGGTCACCCCGGCATCGGTCAGTGTTAATATTTAACTGTGAATCAAATAGTGACACAAGGTCTCTCTCCCTAAACAATGTGACATAGAACTGTGTCAATTGTGACTTAGTGTAGAGTAACACACTATACAGTTCTAAGTGCTCTTAGTGAAAGTGGGATTAAAAACAAGCACCAATTTAAAAATCAGAAGACAGGAGATGAACGCTTCATTATAGTGTAATATAGAGAACAAGTGTTCACATGCTAAATTTATAGGGAACTCACCTATGTGGGTGTATATCCCTGCTTCTGTCCGTATTCGTCGCGCCACCCGTAACGCCCTATGTTGTCCTCAGGATGTGTGGGACAGTCATGTAGGATCCCATCCAAATGTGCAGCAAGGGAGTATTTTCGCAAGTGGCGCTTCTCCTCCCTCCAGAGAGCAGTGCTCTCTGCTTGCAGCAATTTAGCAACCTCGAATCTCCATTGTGACAGGGATGAGGGTAGCGGCAACTTTCATCTAGTCGCCACCATATGCTTTGCTAGAACTAGGGAGAGGTCAACAAAGAGTCATCTCTTTTTCTTTTTCTTTTTAGGACATGGAGACAGTCCTAGAAGGCATTCTCCAGTCTGCCTCTTCCAGTCGCTCTTGTTATGTCTGACAACACCGTATCCCAATAGCTCCTCAATATTGCACCAGCTCAAAACATGTGGGTCACGTGCACAATTTCTGCAATGCTATTAGTAGGTCTCTCGCAAAGGCTTTATATAACATCACCAGCCATGTCCACTAAATGTAAGGCATGTAGTAGCAGGTGCTAGGCCAATTCAGGTCCTCGGGACCCCAGTTTCGGTGTAGCGTTGCCCTAAGTGCCCTGTAAAGTAAAACGTTTCCACAGGGAGATTATGAAGATCAAGGACATCACTTCCCCACTATCCCAAGGATGGAGATAGCAGCTCCTTCCCAGCTCTCCAAGGTTAGGATCTGGTCTCCCATTGGTAGGGTCCTCAAGACGAACAGTGAATACGTTTGTGTGACCGTTGTTTACGGGATCCCCTTTTCAGGCTCTTCGCAGGAGTAGTGGTTGCTGACCTCTTGGCAGATATCAGTTCGGAAGAGTCCCATCTCATCCGTGTGGTGTCCTGACAGCCAGAGGGCTACCCATTGGAGATGGGTGGCTAGGTAATACTGCATGAAGTTGGGGGCCCCTATTCCGCAGTGCACAGGTGAGAGCTGTAGGGTAAGCACCGAGACCCTTCTGCTCCCGTTCCCCCCCATATAAGTGTAAGCAAGAGGGCATTCAGATCTCTGTGGTTGTGAGTGGGGATTGTCGCAGGGAGATTAGAAAAGAAGTAAAGCAACTGCTGTAGCATCACCATTGTGGATGACATGACACGGCCAACCACTGAAAATGGTAGAGCTATCCAGAAAGTGGGTTTTTAAGGATCTGATAGTTTGGCCAAGGTTTTCCTTAAGGACGTCTCCCTCCTCGTAGTAGATCTGTGTCCCTAGAGATGCTTGAATGTCTGAAGTGCCCACGTCAGGGTTTCAGTTCTCAACTGTACCCGTCTCTCAGGTAGATTCTCACTAAAAGGGAGGACAATTTATTTATTGTAATTAATTTGGAGACCTGAGATCTTTCTAAAGTCATGCAGAATGGAGGTAAGGGATTATGTGTCCCTGTTTATGTCAAGGAGATAAGGAATCATATTGTCGGCGTACAAGCATATAGCATATGTTTGTGGTCCCATACGTATTTCCTGATCCTGTTCGCTAATTCGCAGGAGAGTGGCTAATGGCTTCGGAGCCATTACAAAGAGTAAAGGTGAAAGAGGGCATTCTTGTCTAGTGCCTCTGGTCACCAAAAGGATTCTGGTATGTGATGGCCTGATCAGACCCTGGCAGTAGGGTTAGTGTAGAAAAAGGGGGCCAAAGCCAAATCGGTGGAGTGCGCAAAACGTAGAGTTCCAGTTTAAGAAATCGAAAGCCTGCTCTACGTCCAGGGAGAGACAGGCCATGTTGGCCAAGATCCAACCGCCTGCTCTCTATCCGCATATAGGTGCAGATGTTTAAAGAGGTGTTGTGCTGTGGAATAAAGCTGTTTTGTTTCAGGTGTACCAATATGGGCGAGAGGGGTTGGATATGGTCTGCGAATATCTTACTGAGAATTTTATAATTGAGAGATAAGGAGATCGAGCTATAGGAGAGTTGGAGATACAAGTCACATCCTGGTTTTGGGATGTGTTCCACAAGTGCTTCACATTGGGAGAGTGAGAATGAGCAACCTTTTTTGGTATACTGGTATACCCGTAAGAGGACTGGTACCACGGCCCCTTCGTACGTGGTATGGAATTAAATGGGCAACCCATCGAAGCCCAGGGACGATTCCTTGGGAGTCCGCTAATCGCCTCTTCAATATTCTGCGTTGTGATTGGGTATTCTAGGAACAGCTGATGGTCTCATGGGACCTGGGGTAAAATCACCGCCTCCAAAAATCCGTATGCAGGTTTGGATATGGCATTAACATGTTCATTGTATTGTTCAGTGTAGTATGTGCGTAATGTGGCAGTTAAGTGGGGTCCCGTCTTTCCCCCTGAGGATGTCCACTGGAGGGATGGCACCCACGACATCTTATGTAGGGCACCGGGCACGACAATTCGAGACCCTGCAGTCTTTCACCTGGGCTGGGAGCGGAGCTCCTCTAGTGTGAGGCTGGCATCTTCGGCCAACGGCCATGTCCCCAACAACACAGAACCTATAATATGATATAGGAAACTACCTGCATTCTACAATGACACAGTAGACAACAGACATACAAGTCACATTTTAAATCACACTGTAAATATGTCGCATGACAAAAGTTACAGAAAATCATGTATGATACAACAGGAAAATATAAAATAAAACAAGGCATAATCCATTAAAATGCAAAATGCAGAGCAAAGCTGCATATCACACCTGTACACACAAATAAGATATGTCAAATGACCAACTCTACAACAATATGAACTAAACACATTTTTACACAAACTCACAAAGCAAACAGTCTATATTATTATATTCACCAAGCACAATTCACACCTCGAAATTCTGTTATGCAAGACAGAAAATTAACTAGAGGTCAAGGTAATATGTGTTGTGTCAGGTTTTCAGGGCTTATCTAACCTTTAGTGGTAAAGTTGCTTTCAGAAGGATTGTGGTAATGTACTGCATAAAGACATATGGAAAAAGGAACACAATTAATACAATATAGGACCAGCATATTAAGGATAGAATATATTGTTACCGCACACCACAGTGAATATACAAAGAAGGAATTAGACTGCACTGACACACAATGCATCAATATTGTCAGGGTCATCCAAATTATGCGATTCTGCTGCAGCATGGTTTTCCACATAATTATGGATTTGCCATATAACCCATCAACTGCTGCTTAATCTGCATATATTAATCAAAAAACTATTTCAAGCTAAAACAGATCAAAAGTTACTAAAATTACAGTGACACATATTGCATTTGGATATTGAACTAGTACTAATAAGGTGATAGATAGTGTTAACGTGGGGAAAAAATGACAAAATTATGAAGTAATACTATTACAAAATGTGTTGCATTACGTTTCGTAAATTGCCTACTTTTGCTGCATAATTTAGTCTACCCTGCCGCATAATCTGATCCTTCACTGATGCATGATTCCAGTGGCCCTGAATACAATAAACAAAATACAACGACAAAAATAAAATAAAACCTACACCAGAGGGAACTCTTAAGTTGGAGCACCCAAAGTACAGTAAATCCCTCGTAAAAAGATTGGCTACGGTCCTCTCATCAGGGTTTGTGAAACTGGTTGTGGCGTGGAATTATAGTGGAACGGACAGGCAGGCCTTTTTTCCCATCTCTTTCAGAGGATAGATTCCTACTGATTCTTTCTTTAAAAGGTTCCTGGTTAAAATGTTCTACAAGTTTCTCTTCGTTCAATTTGCATGAGACATGGATTGAGAGTACCGATTTGTATGCGTGAGTTAGGCTGAGTGTGTTGAATTAACGTTTGATTAACTGGGAAAAGCGAAGCAGCAGCTCAGGTTCTATGTCAGGACCGGAGGCGAGGATTATGCTATTCTCTCCACGCTTTATTGATAGCAGCCATTCAAAGAAACTTAACAAACTACCATTCCCATGAACCATAGGGAATAACAAAGTTTGAACAGTAGAGAATGTCCCAGTATAGAGTGTCTGTGTGAGTCCAAGATCACAGGCCTTCCTGGTAATTATAGTCCTCTGTTATCTTCCATTCCTCCTCTTTTTTCGCTGCTTGCAGCCAAGTTAAGTTGTGGTTTTTATTTCTCTTTATGTTTCACTGTCTGACTGATATTGGCTCACGGTTGTGTAACTAGCCATTGTTTATCATTGTAGTGAATGCCTAGCGCTTTGTACGCACGTGTATTGCGTTACTGAGACAGTTTTCTGTAGAGCGCTTCAGCTGATGTGATTTTCACTGCTCTCACAGTTGGCGCGTGCAGTTTCCAGCCGCCGCTCGCCTGGCGCTCGCTGTGAAGTGTTTTGCTGTGTTACCGCGAGTCAGTCGCACCTTGGCAGACTCGCATTTGGCCGTGGGAGCGCCCTCCCTAGTGGCTTGGTTCTGGCGGCTCGTAGCATTCCTCCGGCCGCTAGAGGGCGCATTACGCCCACGACACGGTGAGCATTTCTCAGATTCTGCACACTCCACGCTTGAATCTGGGAGTCAGCTCGCCGCGCAATTTTGCCAGATTGGGCTATTTCCCGCACAATTGGGCGACATTTTTCCCATTTGTGCGGGAAAAACCCATACCTGGCGGGGGGCTACTTTTTGGGCGGGTTTAAGCCCATGGAGTGCAAAAATACTGCTGGGGCGGCGCCGACCACGAGGAGTCTGTTGGCATGCGCTTGCTGGTGAATGAGCGACGCGCAGCAAGCTGGATTGAGGTATGAATGATTGGAGGAGGGAGGAGAGGTATGATTGGAGGAGGGAGGCGGTCATTGGTGAGGTACGAATGGAGGAGAAGTATGATTGGAGGAGGGAGGAAGTCAGGATGGAGATGACCAGCCCAGCCTGTGCGCACAGTGCGCGTGACGACGTGACTAACTCTCTTGTCCCTCTAATGATTCCGCATATGCTGCCAGCAGCCCTGCCCCTTGCCTTAGTCCATGTATAGCGCACAGCACGCCCACCCCACCCCACTGCCCCCACACGTGACTCTCGCGCGCCATACGCTCTCCTCACTCAGGCTCTCAGCAGTTTTGGCGCGCTTTACAAACTGACTCGTCTCTACTCAGGAGGAGCATCTCTCTCCCGACTCCTGGTTGACAGCGATGTGCGTAGTCAGGCTGTGTGATCACCCGCCCGCAGGCCACATCAGGCAGACTTGCTCCTTGTAATGTGGGGTAATGTAAAATGCACCCCTCTCTGTGTGGTCTGGTGTCCTGCTGTCACCCACCTCTCCAGTACACTGTACTGAGTCTGCACCGTCTCTCTCAGACAGTCTGGAGGAGGTCAAAGGCCAGCCTGGAGGAGGCCAGGGCAGGGTAGGGACAGATGAGGTACAAGAGCTTGGTGACTCAGTCTCACTCACACGGTAGGTCATCACTGTTGGAGAGATACTCGAGACTAGTAGTGTCTGTGGTACTGTGACTGCAGTCCCAGACAGTAGCAGGCACTGGTGGTTAATCTTCTCGTCGTCTCTCTCGTGCATGCCCGCGTGCTCTTGGCTACCTGGCCTGGGCTGGCTGGCCTGTGTCTGCATTGTCTGCTGTCAACAAGTCGCGGCCCGGCCCCAGCCTTCAATCCCTGTCCTTGAGTAGCTGCCTTCAACTTCAGGAGGACACCAGGAGTGGACCAGGATGGTTTGGTTGACTGACTGTATCCTGCCCTAATCTAAGTAAGTGACATAACATTTAATTTTTACCTCTCTGTCCTGGCTACCTATACTGTAGGAACTTGTCTAGGTTGAGATTCATGCCACAGAGGTAGGGTGACTTTCACCAGCTGTCCCGGCATATTTCTGCAATTTTGGCTCATGTCCCATTTTTTAGAATGTGTAGACGGAAACCATTGAGAGGAACTTATTGGGTATTGTAAAGTTGTACTAGTTGGCAGCTATTATAAGTAAGCAATTTAATTAACAGATATGTTGCTGGTTTTAGAAATTACCATTTCATTTATTTTCTTACTGCTTCTCTGTTTCTATGTTGATAAGAGTTGTCATTCTGCAGAGCACCATTGATGTAAAATTGTAGTCCTTCTATTTTTGCAAAATGTCCTCGTTTTTAGTTGTCAAGATCTGGTCACCCTACACAGAGGGTGTGTGTGCACTGACCAATGCGTCGTTCCAGTCAACCTCATTTGTTAAAATAATTAAAGGGTGGCTGCTTTTTTAAGGTATGTCTCTGGTCTGGTCCCGTTTTTGTTATGGATATTGGGTGAAAGTTGGAAGTACACCACATGTGAAGTTACCCGATGGTGAGGGGCAGGCCTGTGGAATGCATGTGTGGATGTGAAAGCATGGAACTACCTTCCCTGTGTTAGTGCCTTTTCCCATGGGACGCGTGTGTTAATTTGCCAAATCATTAAAGGGAAAATGTGTAAATTGTATTTTTTTTAATATTGGACGTGATGGTTGGTAGTTTTTTGAAAAAGTTGGCAAAGCAGGTTTTGTGTTTGGGTAAAATTATTCCTTCATAAAATAGAAGGCAATGAAGTTGCAGCTTTAACACGTGGGGGAACAACCTAGTTAGTCAGTAACCTAGTTAGTCAGTATGCAAGCGACCTCATGGCGTGTGCCATCACAGCCCATGATGTCACAATGTGTGGCATCACAGTAAGCTCTGGCTACCTACTGCTCTAGCGCCGGGACACCCCTGCTTGGGGTAGCTGTCGCGCTCTATAAGCTTCGGTATTATTATTATTATTATTATTATTATTAAGTGACAGCACGCGAAGTGACATCAGATAAGAACCCACACATTTGTTTTGTAGTATATCATGAGTACATTAAGCACATTATGTGATTTATCAAATTGTGCTTTAGGCTTGTGCTGCAAAAGTGACACAATCCCAATGTAAAATGTGAAGCTCAACACATAGTACTAAAATTGTTTTTAAAACCCTGCTATAAAGAAACTGGCAACAAGGAGAAGCATGGTACTACAGCTGTTATGCTTAATTGGTTGCAAAGTCTGTGTTTTCTAATATTTTATGGGGCTAAGACATCTGCAGAGGTGCCCAGTAAATATCAGGGAATAATAATTGGTGAGAACTCTGGAGGTTAATGTATTTGTCGGAGAGATCTCTGCTTTGTGTAGTCCCAGATCTGAATCAAAGTAATGTAGAAGGTTAATGTGTCTCCTGCAAAACACATCATGTAATATGCAGATGACAGATTTTTTTTTTAATGTAGCTAGGTTAGTGGGCTACTGCTTTGAACACAGATTATTTTGTTCCTTGCAGTTCATAATTAGTAAGCCTCTTACTATTGCACAGTGAGCTATTTGTGACTGCTGCATCTTTTTAACCTTCAGTCATGTAACACATCTTGTACATTGATTTACACACTTGCATGATTTATTGTCAGTGTCTTTATGTAAAGCACTCTGATACCCTGCAAGGGAAATACAGAAGGAGGTTGATTAGTAATATTATAGTATATATGCAGATGTGCAGAGCGTAACATATTTATTGACACTGTTGAGTGTGGGGCAGGACCATGACTCGTGAGAATGGAAGCCTCCAGTGAGTAGCATTTCCCAGTTAACTCCCTCCCACGATGTATATTGAATAGAATGTATATTTGTCCTTAAAAAAAATTCTGATGACTATTTGTGCATAATTCGAGACTTGCTACTTTGGGCTGGTTTTTGGGCTGGAACTGGTCTGCATTGGGCTGGATTGGGCTTATACTTGAGCAGCTTTGTGCTTGGGGTGGGTCTCAAAATCTGGCAACACTGGTGCCGTGTCGGAGCCTGCCTGCCTGCTTCTACACCCTGAGGGGTCGGTTGTAAGGTGCTTCCATAGTGATTTCTGGCCCGTGAACGCCAGCTTGAGTCAGGAGCTCACCCGGGTCTGTATAAAAGCCATCATTAGACGGTAATTGGCGTGTGATTATCTGACTGCCTGGGGGCCTGCTTTCCTTGTTGGCGCGCGCCTGATGAACGCTCTGTGAGTCGGTTAACCACTCTGGGAGTCAGTAGTTGCAGGATTACCTGCAGGGACCCACGAAGCAGGCCGCCCTCCTAAAGCAGTACAGGGCTGATTAGGTCACAGGGCTTGTCTCTATCGCGAGTGCTGCTCGCACTTTACCAGGCTGGGACCCAGCCCCCCATAGCCGGAGGTTCCCCTCCTCACAAGTTGCCCTACTTACCTAATCTGGTCATCTTCGCCTGGGATGGAAACCTACCAGGACGAGGGTTACACTGATGACCAGTGGGAGGAGGACCCATTAACGGCACTCCAGTGGGATGAGGATTTTTACGACAAGGTGGACGAGTCCATCTACAAGGCGGCGGAGCAGGCTATGGGCCCGTTAGAGGACCGCCTCTCCCGCCACATTGAACGGGCCTGCGAGATGCTGGTCAGGGTTACCCAGGCCACCCCGGCCACTCCTGATCCGGGCGTAACCAACGCCGAACCTCAACTACCACCCGCTAAGTGCCCTAAGGAGGCTGGGGGGATATGGACGCCTTTGCCCGCCTCAAGCAAGCCTTCCTGGCTGCGAAGGCCCCACCTGTGGCTCCTTTTCCCTCGGGGGTTATAGTTCCAGGGGATGACGACAACAATGGCCTCTCCTGTCCTTGGCGTCCCACCCGCCCAGTGCCTTTGGCGCCTACCCAAGATATTTGTACAGACATGTTGGATCCAGACGACATCCTGCACCCCAGATCCTCTGACTGGGCACCCTGTGAAAAGGTAGCCCAATACGTGGCTAGCCGCATCCGCCGGCCGTTAGAGGCTACAGCGCGAAGCTGTCTTAGGGCGGAGTGCCCTCGCCCTTCTCTTGAGGGTAAAGTTGCCACCACCCCCGATATTGACCCTCGGATGGCAATAATTGTACAAAAATTCGTCAAGGACCTAAAGAAGGGCAATGACAGATCATGGCAGGCTTGCCAAGACAAGATGTTAGACTCCCTAGGCCCCATCACCAAGATTTTGGATATGGCGGAGGAGGCCACATCTTCAGGTTCCCTCATATCCCCTGAAAACCTCTCCGCATGGGCCCAACGCGCAGTAGTGTTCCTGGGGAACGCTAACAGTGCAATCTCCACAGAGCGGCGCCAGTCTCTGTTGCTTAGGGTTGACTCCAAACTTGCGGACCTGGCCGACTCAGAAGCTGGCCCTATCGCACAGGGTGGCCTCTTCGGAGAACCGTTCCTTAAGGAGCTTGGACGTTTTGTGAACACATTTACGCCTTTGGACAGAGCTCAATCTTGCATAAAAAAGGTGTTTCGCCCTCGGGTTTTCCGAGGGGCCGGGCGAGGCAGGGGCCGCTCGTCCGACAGCCCAATCCAGCATAGAGGGCAAGGCTCCAGGCAATACCAAGATCAAGCCCGCTTTGGAAATTTCTATCCTACACGAGGATGTCATGGCAAAAACAGGGGAAGTTGAGGCGGGGGCGCCTTCAGCTCACACGGTGAGTGTTCCCCCTTCTTCCCTTCTAAAAGTGGGGGGCAGTCTGGCACATTTTTTCCTGGCTTGGACTTTTGTCACGGGGGAAGCCTGGGTTCTGCAAACTGTTCAGGGGTTACATATGGAGTTTTACGGGGAGCCCGTCCCTCCTCGTCCTATTTCCTTCTTGGTGGCGGACGCCGCCTTGGTCGATCAGGAGGTCTCCTCCCTCCTGGCCAAAGGCGCTATAGTGGAAACCTCTGGCCAAAGGCGCTATAGTGGAAACCTCTCTCCACCCCACGGGGTTCCGCAGCAACCTGTTCTTGGTGGACAAGCCGGATGGGGGACAGAGGCCCGTCATAAAGTTGCGCGAGTTCAACGAATGGCTGGTTTACTGCCATTTCAAGATGGAAGGTATCCATCTTCTTCGCGACCTACTCCTGCCCAACGACTGGATGGCCCGACTCAATCTCAAGGACGCCTACTTGGCCATCCCTATTTTTCCCCCCTCACTGGCGGTTCTTTCAGTTTCCCTGGGGGGACAGGATTTACGAGTTTACAACACTCCCTTTCGGCCTGTCCTCAGCCCCTTGGTGCTTCACCAAGGTTCTGCGCCCGGTGATCGAGCATTTGAGGGTGTTGGGCATGAGACTCATCGTTTATTTGGACGATCTCCTCTTGTTGGCTCAGTGTCCCCAAGTCCAAGCTCGTCAGCTACAGAGAGCGATAGATCTTCTCCAGAGTTTGGGATTCATGATAAACGAAGCAAAATCAACACTCATTCCGGCTCAGACCGTGGTGTTCCTGGGTTTCTCCATAGACTCGGTGGAATGTACCCTAAGCTTACCTTCCCAGAAAATGGTGAAGATACGCCACGAGCTCCGGAGAGAGCTCGTTCAGCCTCAACTCTCCCTCAGGCAGCTAGCTCGGACTGTGGGTCTACTCTCGGCCTCGATCCAGTCTATTTTCCCAGCCCCGTTACACCACAGAGCTCTACAGCATCTCAAAGCCCATCATTTGCGCGAGGGCCTAACCTACTCTGAGAAGTTAATACTCTCGGAGGAGGCCAGGGAAGAACTTCAGTGGTGGCTCACCAATATGGATGTCTGGAATGGGCGGGCGATTTTCGGGTCCGTGCCGGATATCATTATAAAGTCCGATGCCAGCAGGTCCGGCTGGGGCACCAGGTGTGGCGAGTTGACCACAGGCGTTGTGTGGTCTCCACAAGAACAACAGTTGCATATCAACTGGCTCGAACTGTTGGCCGGGTCGTTCGCGATCCAGTGTTGGACCAAGGACTCTGTTCGGTCATGTGTCCTCCTCAAGATGGACAATGTGTCGGCCATCCGCTACATCAACCATATCGGTGGTACGCAGTCCAGAGCTCTCTCGAACCTGGCGGTGAATATTTGGCAATACTGCCTGGATCGTCGCGTTTCTGTGACTGCGGAATACCTTCCGGGGCAGGACAACGAGGTGGCAGACTTTCATTCTCACAATGTTCACGATACGAGTCTGTGGAAACTGCATCCGGGAGTCTTTGCGGTACTTCAGAGCATCTGGGGTCCGTTCTCGGTGGACCTGTTTGCCTCCTGTTTAGACCACCAGCTTCCCCGGTTCTTCAGTTGGAGGCCAGACCCTCTGGTGGTGCAGACGGATGCGTTTCTTCAGGACTGGCGGACCGAAACAGGTTATGCCTTTCCCCCGTTTGCCATGCTGACCAAGGTCTCGGCTCAGGTCCGACATCAGAGAGCGGACATAGTCCTAGTATCGCCAATTTGGAGGTCTCAAGTTTGGTTTCCGGTTCTTCTGGAACTTTCTTGGGATTTCCCAACCCCACTCCCCCGTTTTGCGACCCTCCTTCTCAGTCCGGACAAAGTTCCTCATCCGCTGATCGCCCAGGGCTCCCTAGCCTTGATGGCATGGAGGATTACAGGGGACGATGGGTGGTCCCAGGCCTTTTGAGAACGGCTGAGAACTTCATGTCCAAGGCCTGGGCAGACGGTACCATCAAACGCTATCGATCCACCTGGAGAAGGTGGTGTTGTTGGTGTGTGCGACGGGGTCTCAATCCCGTGGCAACAGATGTAACTTCAATTCTGAATTTTTTGGCCTGTCTGGTGGAGGAGGGTCTGGCGTACAGGACCGTTAATACTTTCCGCTCCGCCATTTCAGCTGGTCATGTCCTTTTAGATGGCTCTCCAGTGGGCGAGCACCCTCTGGTGTGCCGCCTTCTTCGAGGCATTTGCCTCTCGCTTCCCCCCCAGCCTCGTTACTCACAGCTCTGGGATGTTAATATGGTATTGAACCTCTTTTTATCCTGGCAACCGAACAGGTTCCTTTCTCGAAAGGAGCTCTCGGCCAACCTGGCCAGGATTCTCTGCCTTATTTCCGTAAGGAGGGTTTCGGATGTCAGAGCCTTGGATGTCACCAGCGGTATTTTTTCCCCTTCTGGAGTTACCTTTACGGTTCAACGTCATACTAAATGTAGAACGACGTCCATTTCCTATCCCGCCTTTCCGGATTCCCCGAAGCTTTGCGTGGTATCGTGCCTCAAGGCCTATGAGGAAATGTCGGAGGAATTTCGCCCTCCGGGGGAGAGACAGTTGCTTATTGCACTTCGCAAACCACACAGAGCGGTGTCTTCCCCCACCATCACCCGCTGGGTGAGGTGGGTGATGCAGGAGGCAGGTATTGACCTTCGTGCTTTTTGGGCTCACTCTACTAGAGGAGCTATGGCCTCTAAAGCGTTTACCCTGGGAGCTCGTCTGGAAGACATTCTGAAAGCTGCAGATTGGTCTTCAGACTCTACTTTCAAGCGGTTTTCTTTAAACCGGTTATTGATATGGCTCATTTGGTAGTCAGTAGGCTTTAAACGAGCATAATCCTCACCTCGGTACTGACATAGAATGAAAAGTGTCCTAGCTATCGTAACGGAAAGTTTCAATTCTATTAAGGACTTGGAGGCGAGGATTATCCCACCCAGGGTACAATGATTGTGTCTTCCCACCCTCGTATTTCAGTAAGTAAAGTTTTTTATCTCATTGGTCCTCATTTGCTGTTGCATTGTGCTTGGTACTGTACAATTTGCTTTCCCCTACAGGGTAAACCTCAGCTTATGCTGGTGCCTGATTCTGTTCTTTATTCTGACAGGGGATTCCAATAAACAAGATTCCTGATGTGCTCTTTTTGGCTGACTGCAGACGACGAAAGTGGGGGAATGGAAGATAACAGAGGACTATAATTACCAGGAAGCCCTGTGATTGGTGGACTCACACTGACACTCTATACTGGGACATTCTCTACTGTTCAAACTTTGTTATTCCCTATGGTTCATGGGAATGGTAGTTTGTTAAGTTTCTTTGAATTGCTGCTATCAATAAAGCATGGAAAGAATTGCATAATCCTCGCCTCTGAGTCCTTAATAGAATTGAAACTTTCCGCTGCGATAGCTAGGAAATTTTTCATTCCTTTGTGTAAATGAATGGTTCTTTGGTGAGGCTATCCAGGTCCTTTCTTTGATCTAGAAGCAGGCCATAGAAAATCTCCTTGCCCCTCTGCCGTACCCATCCTATTTAGGTAGCTGAACTTGGTATCCAGTGGGTGGGTACCCCTCCTTTATGTTTGCCTTCTGTTTTCATTTCCTTCCTGTTCGACAAAGGATGTGGCCTGATAGTCTGGGAAAACTCTCCATCTGCTCCTGAACTTGTGAACCAGTCTATGGAAGTGGTACCTGCTGAACTCCACCCTGACATGCCTTGATCATGCAATGGGCATGAACGATAATATTATAGTACCACCCCAAAGTTTGAACAGTGCACAGGATCTTATTAGTCAGCATGTACTGGGCAGCTGCCCTACTCAGTTTGTCAGGGATTGTCTTTAGCACAATGAGAAATCACACATATCAATATGGTTGAGAAGATTATTGAATTCAAGGGCTAGTCTTTCTGACTGCTAGTCTCCTAGTTGGTTGGTACCATGCCTGGATCAAGATCCTACAATGAGAGCCAAGGATTCTCCGGGGGATGTAGCATGCCTGCTGAGAAGATGTGGTTGCTGAACTTCACATCCCGGAGAAGACAGCAAGCCTTTTGGAACGTAAAAGACTAGCTGTTCAGTGAAACTGGGAATTGTGTGAGGGAGTCAAGATTCCTGTTGAGAGTGATGCCTGTCCTACTTTGAGGGACGAAGCCTACTTGCTGTGTGGTGGGTACTTGAATGTGCCCCCTGCTAAAGGAAGCCATCTAATAAAAGGAACCCAACCGGCAGCTTCATAGAACGATATTGCTGTGCGGTGTGCAAAAAGGACTGGACACCATCAACCTCTACACTGATTGCATCCTAGGAAAAGGCTTTATGGTAAGCAGTTGTTTCCCCGATATGTAGTTTGTCCCTAGCTGTCCTCCATTTGAGCTAGAGACTACTCAATCCTCTCTTCTGACCTGATGGGGTATTGGTCGTTGCTAAATTACCCCTTAGGGAGAACCCCAGAAAATGGGTTGAATTCTATTTTTCCCTTGACAAAGCGACATATCTGAAGTTTTTTTTTTAAACCATATTGCAAGGCACGAAGATCAGACAGTAGTTGTCACTGTTTCTAATATCTAGCAATTCTGAAACACAGGCGGAGAAAAAAAACCATGAGCTGTGGGCAGAATTTGCGTAGTCGCGCTACGCAAAGCTCCGTGAAATGGTAAAAAATCTCCGCGAGCATGCAGAAATTCCACAAACATGTGGAATTGCTTGTTCGCGATGCTTTTTTCCTGTTCACGAATGCTGTTTGCGTGCTCGGTGAGAAATATCTTGCGTACGCACATTTTGAGAACGCAAACAAGCAAAAATTCCGCAAAGCTGCAGAACTCAAAATTTTGGGCAATTCTGCGTTCTCCACGGAACATGAAAATACCCAAATTCCGGGAGCGGAACGGAATTTACCACCCAGGCCTAGTCAACACACTCAAATGGGGTCTTGCAGATGATCCCTCTCAGTCTGAAGCAAGGAATCCATTCTTGCCCCAATGCCATTTAATATATAAAGGGAACATCTAGGGTTCTACCAGATAATTACAAGACCCTTTACTAGCAGGGCGACACAACACATCTGCACCTATAGGAGTTATTAGTTACTGCAATCCTGCAGCTGGAATATTGAAACATGATCCCAATTTTTTAGAGATCCCCCTGGCCAGCAAACAAGTCATGTGGAGCTGTTTTTGGATGGAGGTGCATAGAATGAATAGCGATTCGAATTTTTCAATCTTCTATTTTATGAACATGAACAAAATTAGATTTTCTATTTCTGTACCATGGTGTCTGTTGTCATTCTGTGCACAAGATTAAGAAATAAGAAGGAAGGAATGGACAGCATATTGGAAATATTTTGCAGGTAATTGGAATGTGAGGTGAAATACATTTATTGTCTCTAATACCTTTTCCCATTCCTCTTGACCAGCTGGAACAATTGCTCCCTTTCCACCTGAGACTGATCACTTCACATCCGAATTTAAGAACTCTAGACCCTCCTCATTTTCAATACATCTTCACTTCGCTGAACAACCAAATCCCCACCTCACCTGCCCGTGTACACAGACTAATGCTTTGAACTGTAACAAGAGATGATAAAAATGCTTTAGCAATGTGGTTCACTCCAGAAGCAGAGGCCTGCTTAGCATCGAAGGCATCTGGTGTGAGGGACTTTGGACTAACAGTGAAGCGGAAAGAGCGAAGAGGCGCCTGACTGAGTATCAAGCAAAAATCAAAAACAAGGCTGGTTCTGTGGCTTTGTGTAACCCTCCTGTGAGGAGAAGGCAAAATAATGACGAAGAAGTGCTGGCTTTCAACGGCACTTGTTGTAGACAGGCACTGGCGGAGCTACAGAAACATATGCTGGGATCCCACATTGAACCAATAATCCTTATCATGCTCACAGTGGTCAAAAAACAAAAGGAACAAGCTGTGACAAGAGTTCAACAGACCAATCAACATTACTTACTCAATCTCTAATCCTTGGGGTTCTGTTTGTACAAAGGCAAGGAAACAAAACCAATGGATACAACCAAACTTGAGAGGTGAGAAACTCCAGAGATGATAGTAAGTAGTTAAAAGTGTAAACTGGACTTTGGTCTTTTCTTTGTTTTTGTTCGAATTCCTTCAACGCGTGGTATAGATATCAGACATAGGCTGTACGGCTACCTGACTCATGCAATGCTAGTAGGTCAAGTCCAAATCTCCCCAAAAAATAATACAAACAACCACTGCCAAGCCTCTCTCGCAGCACTGCTTATCTAATTACTTCACTGAATTCTGGGTCCATCTCAAAACTAACCCTGAACGGCAGGTCACCCAAGTAGCAGAATGTATATTTGTCAGATGTTGGCCCAGGCAAAACCTTAAATATGCTGATGTAATTTGTGGAATTTCGCCTTATGCTTTCTTATGTCAAATTCCCAAAATTACGCCATATTGCCAGTCGCATAATTACACCGCCACTGGCAGTAAAATTATAGCACAGGAAGAACGTGAACTACCAGAACGAGAGTGGCTGCTGTCGACATCAATTGTATTTTTTGCATTTCTTGCATTAAATGCATTTTCAAACCAAATTTGACGCTATGACTTATTTCACCCTAAAATGGATTTGTACTTCGCGCTATAACTCACAATTGCACCGGAAGTTAAAGCAAACTACATGAATTTCCCCATAGACAGGAGCAAATAATTAAGCATGACGGACAACAAAAACTCTAAATAGTGTCACAGCCTTCAGTCAAAAAAGCACTGCAAGCAGGGACTTCAATCTTCAATTCGTTTTGCATGAATATATACTTTGCTTTTACTGGAAGGCAGACATAAGCATTTAGTGAAGTGTCTGACATGCATTTACTATCACATCACTGAAAATTAAAAAAAACTGTGAGACATGGACCCACCAAGAGCTGTTTCTGTAACAATATAACACCATGCCTTAACTACGGTGCCACCAGGGTCTGTCTCTGTCTGAACTAGAGTCCAAAAATATAATGATGGGACAATCTCTGAAACGAAGACAACACACTATAATAACTGACTCACTTGAGTACAAAGGATTTATGGGATGGCCAGTCAACAATATATGATCAATATACAATTTAACCACTTTCCGGTGATGAATCTCACTTACAGTTCCCAAGAAGGCACACTAACATACATAAATGTGTATGGGGATCATTTGCAAGCCTCATTTGCATTGGGCCCTAATGGTCTCTAACAAGAATGTTTGAGGCACAATGCGGGATCCTGGTGATCTGAAGGTTCGCTGGTCGTAAATGGGCACCTATACGCCAAGTCCCATCTACTAAAGTTGTGGCACAACACCGTTAATCAACTGTGTCATCCCTGAGTTGTGGTATGAGCTATTCAGCCTATGCCTGTGAATTGCTAAAGAAGAAAACTATTATTTTCATCTCCAACTGTTGATGCGCTCACTAAATGTGTTGCCATGGGTCCTGCTATGTAATCCACAAGCGCTCAGCCAAGCATTCCACTTGGCTGTGGGTGGACACATCCACTCCCTGCCAAGAGAGGTTCTGCTCAAGCCCCCTAGTCCACCCAGAGGGTGAGGCCTTGTGTGGTGACCTAAGGAAGTTGCTCACTTGCTACTTTCAGAGCTGTGCCACCAATGACGATTTCTCCAGTTCTAACAGACCAACATAGTTTTCAGGGGACCAGCCGTAAAGCAGCTCAGGACAAAGTAGTGTCACCTATGCAATCCTTAGGCCACCAACTGCTCTCCACAGTGCCCCTTGCGACCACTCAGAGAAGCACACCCTTTGTATTAAGCAGCACAGCTTCTCGCTTCTGAAGACCCTCCAACATACTAACACATTGGCCAGAACATTCTCTCTTACACAGGCCTTCAAATCGCCCTCAATCGTCTGACCAATAATACTCGCATCATAAGCACACTTTTGCCAGATTGCTCCAGGTGGTACCACCTACTCCCCCTTATACCAATGTGGATTTTCAAGGCTAAAGGAACCCTCCGGATTGAGATACCACATTGCCACCTATAGGGCCAGCAGGAGTCAGACACTCAGGCCAGTCTTTCACGTCTAGTTTAAACACGATTGGGAACTGCCACTGCACGCACACATTCAATGTACTCGCTAGATATGAAAGACTTACATGTAGATGCTTCTACAGGAGATCTTTCTTCAAATGTTTATTATAAATTGCTTTACGAGTACATTAACACTGTGGATGCTAGGGATTGCAATGTATGTACGCATGCTATGCTCTATCGGTCCTGACATTGTGTTGTACCCTCCCTTATCTCTGTGTTGCCATATTCTGTATTTTTCTCGACTATAATATTATTATTTTATTTGTCTCTGCTCTCTGAACAATTGTAAAGCACTCTGATATCCGTAAGGGTCATATTCGCGCCATATAAAAGATTCAAAATAAATAAACAAATACTGTATTGGGGAACTCTGAGCAAATCACATGAAGATTTGTCTATAAATTACTATCTCGGAGGAATGACATCTCCTGAAGCTATCTGTGCTTGTGTGACACAAATCTGAAGCTCTCTGGCTGACTACACAGCATTTGGCTAGAGAACATGCACAGAGCAGAGTGCGCAGAGAACAGGCAAAAACACAAGTTACTAATCAACAAATGAAACGCAAACTGGTTAAAGAAATGGTTAGCTTAAAGAATAGAAAGCATAGGGACAGAAACAAGCAAAGTTCAGAGAACTAAGATAACAGGTAGAGAAAAATTCACAGAATAATTAGAAATGGGGAGTGTCAGCTGTCAACATTCTGGGCAAAGGGGCACATACTTTGCAAGTTAACAGGCGTGGCGAAAGAAACTATGCAATCTAAAGAAAATTCTGAAGGGCGTAAAGGGTAGGCAAACGTCACTCAGTCTAGAACCACCTTACAAGGGACACATTTCTACAATTAACTGAAGCAGTCACCCAAACCCTGCCTGACACGCACAAATCACCACAAACTAACAAGAAGAAGAACCCTTTCACAAACCCATATACTGTCAATCACACACAGGCTCCATTATGCACAAAATGGTGAGTCATGTTCACTGAAGGAAGGACAGGCACTCTAGACCAGGCAGAGAGAGCAAACAGCCAAATGAAAACAGACAACAGAACCCCGGCAACCACGAGGGCAGGAGTTAGAGATGACACAGAAAAGGTGTAACTTTACTGACGTTTCTCCTACTGGTGTGTGGCGTTTTCCAGCGGCACAAAAGAGGATGTGATGCATTTTCACAGGATAAGAATGTGAAGGTACACATGGTTCTAGCATAAAGTTCCAAAGGAAAAAATAGAAATCACTTGGGAGTTATAAATACAAAGACATAGAAAAATTGACAAAGCCACAAAACCTGAAATCCATGGCAGACTGCTAGCAGTGAATATGAATGAGACATTCTGCTGGTTACTATTTGAAGTCTGCCAGAGAGTCTTCTAAAATAAGGGAGATTAGGGAGACTGGGTATCTGTGATAAGTGTCCAATCGCCAACAGGACGGGCAGCTGGAGGAAGGCGGATCTGTCTGACATGAGGGCAAAGAAGGGAGAGAAGCTTTCGCTCAGAGGAACCCGAGCAGCTCAGTGCAAGCGGAGTAGAAAGAGAGGTATAGGTGACCAAGCCCACAGGGACTATGTGTGCTGGGAGCAAGGAGTTCTAAGGCTCAATGGAGGGAGAGAGATGGGTGAGTGTGAGAGTGGCAGGAAGGAAGGGGTATTTAGGGTAGATATTGCAAAGAAAGCTCAGTATGAGGAGGGAAAAGGACATGTGCTACCACTCAATATGTCTGTGCTCCATCTAAACGGGAGAGTGTAAGGAAGGTACGGGTGTATAGTTTTATAAAGAGCTGAGTTTGTTCATGGTCGTGAGGAGATTCCAGCCTTAAGAGGGGCAGTGAAGGATAGAGTTGCAAAATGGTGAAGCATGAGCTCAGCTGAAGGAGAAATGATGACTTGGTGTGAGTAAATTAAAGATGAGGACAAGTACAAAGGGCGGTGGTTACGCTGCAGAGTAAGGTCTTTGCCTGAGTAGGTTGTGCCCAAATAGTTGAAGTTTTGATGGGTGTGTGAGGTCAGATGGAACGTCTGGTATGCTGGCACCTAGGTATTGTATTTTGCGATCTGGACAAATGCCTAAGTGGCAAAAAACATAAAAACCATTCAGTAATATAGTGAAAAATGTCACTACTGAAGAAGGGCTGGTACAAACAGAGCATGATGGTAGCCTGACTCACTGGGAAAGTGGGTAAGTGTTAACAGATCGCTTATAACAAACTTCAGAAAAGTTGGTTGAATTTTGTACTTGAACCTGCTGTCCAGACAGATGCTTCTGAGCTCAGACCGTCACTTAGTCTAGAAAGGTCTCACCAAGCCAACGACATGTGACACAGATCAGGGGCAGAATGGAGAGACTAGGCTTTAAGGCAAGAGGGGAATGTGAGAAAGAGGATGGATATGAGGAGTTTATGTGGAAAGTAAAGACACTGGGAGTGGGTGGTAGCAAAGGATAGCGAGACTGGGACCGTGGGGAAAGAGCCTTGTGCTGGGCATTGGTGGGGAATAGATAGCAGGGCATGAAACTGGAGCAGTAGAGAGAAAGGGGGCAGTGAGGCTCTTGACGGGGAGACAGGAGCGTGGAAATGGGTGAAGAGACATAGATGAGGGCCTGACGGCTCCACAAAGATTAGGAGCAGGAAAGGAAGCAGAATAGAGAAGCAGTAAGCACAGAAGAAGGGAGGCTGGGAAGATGCAGGGAAATTATCTAGAGAGAGGAAAAGATGAATCATGGGGGTTTCATGCAAGCAAGATCAGAGCTACTGACGAGAATCTGTAAGTGCTGGAGAGATTGGAATGGTTGTGGGGATGCATACTGAATAAAGTGAACGGATATTTTACTTAGGTTGAGACGTCAAATAGAATACAGACAAGAAAGAACGAAGGAGACCAAAGAAGGCCCTTGGAACCTTGATTGCAATACTGTTTAGAGGGTCTGACAGACTCCGGTGCCAACAAGACTACTATTTGAAAAAGTGGAGAAGTACCTTTGCAATTTGCAGAAGCTTCAGAAACGTATGTATAAACTAGATACATTTGAGGACCATCAGCATACCCTGCTTAGCACTTTATGGTAGAGATTCCAAATGCCTACAGTAAGAAATAATAAGAAAGCCTAGCTCTTACTGACAGGACAAGCAACACACAGGTAGATCTTCCTCCCTGTGCTTCCAAAAGCACTCAGGATCTTACTCCTCTAAAACATTAGAGCCATACAAGGGCACAAACATGTTCAGCACAACACTGAAAACCTGGCTCTTCTCTTACCACTTGAAGTAGCACACACTCGCTTTCAACATGCTCCAAACATCCCAAAAACATAACCCACTAGCTTGGACACCCCTTCACATAGACAGTAAGCCCCAGACCACTCACTGCTAAAAACTTACACTATTAGGGTACAAAACGTACCATATGTCCACAAAACCCCCTGCTGCGTAAGAAATGTAGATCGGAACAGCATACTACCAAAGGAAAGACATGTTCCCTGCCTTCATATAGCTAATCCACTGTGATGCAGCTCTGAAAACGTATCTAGGATGCAATTTCTTTCCTAGTAAGATATTTCAGTGGAATACGGCATCCAATACTGAGATAGGTGTAAACTGAAGATTGCACGTTAAGACTACTAAAGAGGGTACGCAGCCCCATTCTTCCAGACCTGATAAAACGGGAACCATGCACTTGGATAATAACAACACTTGATATGCAGCGGTTTGCGAGCCGGCTAGAAGGTGCTATGAATCACCCATCATGTAAAAGCTAGTAACAGAACAACATTTGCACCCCCTTCAGTCCTCTGACGAAGCATGCCAGAGTGACCAGAGCCATATGCAGAGGAGTATTTCCAGTATTTCTGTCGTTCTGGATACCAGGAGCTGTGATGTGAACTGGAGAAAATGCTTCTGAAATGTAAAAAAATAAGGATGCGTGTACCTTGTTTAGAATTTGAGCAGGGGCAACCCAGCCCCATGTTAGTGCTTTTATGTCCAGACAGCAAAACGCTGGATCTTAATCTCTGACCAAATATTAAAAATCGACATCTGTCTCCAATTCCTGAAAGCAATAAATGTTGTGGCTCTTCCCAAGACTTTTACCACACATTTCAGAGTATTATCTGTGTGTATAAAAGGATAAGTAGTATACGTAGCTGCACCTATACTCACACTCTCTGCAGACCACATGATTAAGTACTGCTACACAAGCTGCACTGTGCTTGGAGCACGTCTCTAAACCTCACCTACCTCAAACAACAACTCCAACACAGGACTAACTTAACTGGAAAACGTTTCAGCCATACACTCCGGACTGCCCCAGGTACCAGCGCCAAATGAAGGAGCTTAGAAGTCTCAAGAGAGATATAAAGAGCTATAATACGAGGCCACTTCCTGCTCAGGAAGGTTGCCCATGAGGGCAACCAGCGCTTCTTAGGGGCTGCTTTCCACTGTAGGCAACCCGGCGTGTACCAAATAAAGGAGACGAGACCAACTGCAACACTGCACACTCGCTACTCCTACTGAACGCACTCCCTCAAGCCTCTTATTGAGGGATAACTTGGACTCAAGAACTAGTCCGCATTCCTTCAATTGGGGCGGGTGCGGCGGGGGAAGTAGTCTGAACTTCTCACATGCACAGTGTCCCGGATAGGGGAGGGTCATCCGTGATCCATAACCTTACAGGACCAGCTGCCTCGGCCAATCGCGGTTCTCACTGAGAATGGTGAAGAACCTAAAACAAATACCGACATGCTCTCTGCTTCGCTTCAAGATAACAGCTTCGTAAACTCACACAACCATTAAAAGCTCCGGTTGTAAACTGCAGTCAGCACGCAAACCTCATGTGACATCGCGCGCACCCAGCAGTACCCCCGTCAGCGGGATAACAGGTGGAAATTGAACAAATAAATAAAAAGAAACACGCTAGCGCCTCTTACCTAAAAGCATATGGGCATACAGCTAACCGCTGCTGCTGGCTGCCCCTGAAGCAGGAGTCCTCAACAGGAAGGTGCCTGTAACGAGCCACCCAACACAAGAGTGTCTCTGTCTGTAAAGGCCCAGCTCAAATCAATTAATTAAGCACGGAATGCGCACACAGGCATCCTCGCTGAACAACTGCCTACGAGGGAGAAAGTTCAACCCTCAGCATTCAAGAAAGTGGTGAGCAGGGAAACGCCAAGAGGGTGGAGAGAGGCGGGGAACGCAGAAAAGAGGTGGAGAGCCCTATGCACACATCAAAAAGGCAAACAAAGCAAAGAGTCACGGGAAAATGGACAGGAGGAAAGAAATATCTCTTCGCGTTACAAACATGCAAAAGCACAGCCATGAGACGAAGTCAAAAAGGTAACAAGAGAAGTAAGGAGCATTCACATATAGCCATGCAGACAGTGCACAAAGTAAACAGGTAGGCAACCTGGACAAGCACAATGCACACAAACATACACTCATGCAACAACGCACACAAACATACACTCATGCAAGCAAAACATGTACAAATATTGTGCACACACACAACGCCCTTAAACAGAGGACACAAGCATGCATTCACAGGACATATTCACTGAAAGCAAAACAAGCATTAAAAATGCAATAGGTCTCACCTTTCATTAAGTTAAAGCCATTTGCTTTGCTGTACAATACCATTAGCAAAACAAATGGCTTTAACTTAATCAAAGGCGAGAGCTATTGCATTTTCAATGCTTGTGTTTTTTAGTGGACACTCGTGGTCCAAACTGTAATGGGTGGAATTGTCCCTGCCTCTGGAATTAGTGGTATCCGTGGTGCGTCTGCAGTGTTGCACAGAAAACAGCGATTTCCCAGGTCACTCCGTAATGAGAACATACATTTGGGGGGGTGGCGTAAGATAGGTTTGCCCTACTTTGGTACAGTGGTTGCCTATTTTGTGACCCTCCAACTTTACTTAAGATTCAATTTTCTGTGCTAATAATCTACTGGGTATCTGGGCGGTGATTATTTTTTTTTATACCTCTATGCCTAGATGTGTGAGCGAAGGTAATGTCCTGGGGCAGGGCTTAACAGTGGTAGCTGATGGATGGGATGGACAGTGGATGAATGAATATATGAAGGGATGACGGAGCGAGTAGATGGATGGATGGGCAGAGTGGATGGCTATGGACAGTGGATAAATGAATGGATGTTTTGACAGTGGATGGATGGAAGGATGAATACATGGATGACGGATGGATAAATTAAGGCATGAATAAATGGATGGACTGATGGACAGTGGATAAATGGATGGATGGATGAATAGAATGGAGGCGGGGTTATCGGTTGTTAGGAATTTGTTTTTGGGTAGGAATGTTTAGCTGGAGAAGGGGAATTGAGAAGTAATTGGGCCAGGCCATCTAAAAAGGGCTGGGTTGCTTTTGTGCCTGTCGCGGAATTATGCTTTTGGAAGGGGCCTGCCCCTAGCCACCCTACAGATGGTTGACTGTTATCCTTGCATAGCGCCATATGGGCTGTTGTTATTGCATGTTTTTCCAGGGGTGATTTTTGCGTTCAGAGCAGAACTCTGTAGAAGACTGCAGAGTCAACCCCACAAAGTCCTACGCAGCGATGGAGAAGATCCAAAATTTGAGGTTTTGGTGAAAGTCACTAGTGAACTGAGTTGGAGTAATTGTGGAGAAGTCCAGAGGTTTTAAAACCTCTGACCACCTACATGCATGGCGGGAGGTCATATATGTTGTACAATAGTGTGATACTGAAATACTGAGATGACACAAACTGTTTCTGTGGATATGTACGTGTATTCCTACTTGTATAGGTATAAAATGTTGTGTTTTTGATTTATGATACACTGATTACATACTTGTAGTAAGTTGCTGGTTCTTCTGGTAGGAAATAATTTATATTTATACTGCATGTGAAAATAATTAATTGAATTTACCATATTTTAAATTATTTTTGTATACAAATAACACAGCTAATTTTCTTTTTTTTTAGATTATCAGGCTAAGGAGCGCAGTACATAAATGGTTTGTCGGTGCACATTAATAAATGTTATCGGTTACTGGAGAAAACATTTCATGTTATTTACCCCTTTTAAAACAAGTAATTTGTGGTTAGAAGCTTCCTTGCCTTTTTAAGGCATACTTTTCTCACTGTTGTGGTTTGTGCGGCTTGGGAAACTGGTGCACCTTGTCGGTCTCGATGTAAATAAAAACAAGCTGTCTCCGCGTGCACATCTCCTGTCCGCGCAGGCACAGCGAACAGGAGACAGGGAGGGACAGGAGATGTGCACGCGTGCGAGCCGCATTGAATGAAGCCAGAGAGGAGACACCATGCGCTTGCACATCGACTGTCCGTGCGCGCACATGGTTTGTCTCCCTTCCGAACGAAACCGACAACAATAGTCTCGTCAAGGCGAAAGCAGCGCATGCGCTGCATTCGCCATTCAAGACCTAACAACGTAATAGGTGACTACACGCATAAATTGATAACCGCACAAAAGGTACATTGCATACAAATACTCAAACATGCGGAGTACCCTCATTCACATGCATGCACACCAAGGAAAGACAGATATACAAACACAGGAAAGACGGAACACACAGGAATAGAGAGTACATCCACCCACCTAAAGAGAGGGCAGGAAGATTACACACGTGCACATGCAGAGAACTGATAGAACACAGAAAGGGAGCTAGCCAGTCTAACTAGATGGTGCGTTCGGAAATCTGTAGAGGCCATGGGCCAGATGTACGATGCATTTTAGGGCCGTCTGTGACCAGTAAAATGCATTTTTTATGTACAAACCCTATTTTGAGATTCGGTAACCTATTAGCCATTAGGAAGGGGCGTGCCAAGGGGGTTCCTTCCTAACAGTGAGCTGCAACGGGATATACAATTGTTTTGCGACCGGAATGCAGGTGCAAAACAATTGCAGTTTACCACTTACTTCAAGTAGCTGGTAAGCCAGTTGCAAACAGGAAGGGGTCCCCAAAGGGGCCCCTTCCCCGTTGTGAATGGTCGCAAAAGGTTTCTTAAGAACAGGTAGTGGTCCCACGTGCCACTGTCAACCCTTAAAAAATGAAACAGAAACGTTTCATTTTTCTTTTTAAAACGCACCTCATTTTCCTTTATAGAAAACGGAGTGCATTTTTTAAAACAGTTGCTTTATTAAAATGCAAATACAGACATTGTGGTCTGCTGTCCCCAGCAGGCTACTATCCCTGTGTTATTGCCTATTCCCAATGGGTCGTAAATTGCAAACTGCTTCATGAATATTGATGAGGTAGGTCCCTTGCGACCCATTTGGGAATCGCTAATGTGTCTGAGACACATTAGTACATTTCATTTTGCGAGTCTCTACTTGCGAGTCGCTAAAAAAAATCGCAATTAGAGAATTACCAAGTGAAATGTTCATACATCTGGCCCCATGAGACGAAGGGACCAGATGTACATAGTTTTGGGTTTGTAATTACCTAGTAGCGAATATTTGCGATTATCTATTTGGTAATCGCAAACCGCTACACACAAATGTGGGTTTCAGACATTTAGCGATTCCCAGTGGGTCGCAAATAGGCCTACCTCATTAACATTCATGAGGTTGGTTTCGGTTTGCGACCCCCATTGGGAATCGCAAAAGTCACAGAGATGGTGGCCTGCTGGGGTCAGCAGACCACCAAGTATGTGATTGCTTTTAAATAAAGCAATTGATATTTTTTGAATGCATCCTGTTTTCCTTAAAGGAAAATGGGATGCGTTTCAAAATTAAAAATGAAAAGTTTTCTTTTAATTTTTTGTAGGTCGAGCCTGGGAATCGCATGTGCTGCTCTGCGAGGCATGCTGTATTCAGGTATGGACGTGAAGCTCCGCCCACTCTCTGACCATCTTTTCAATTGGCTCCTGTTACTGTCCATTCTAAATGGTTGCTTCTGATTCATTAAAAGGCTTGTTCGTCCCTCCTTAGGAATGCCTTGTATGCATTTGTAACCTCCCATGCAGACTGAACCTTTTACTAGTGTTGTTACATGGTCTGTTTTATCTACAGTCTGTGAGCACTATTTTCTTTAATGTCTTTAATCTAGCTGATTTTGCAGGCACAACATGCTCTCCCTAACCTGCTCTGTTTTCATTACAATGCGGTGCCTGATCATGGGCGCTGTACTTTATCTTTAAAAAATGCTCCCTGCACAGCGCAGCACTTCTGCACGTGCTATGCTGCTTATCAAATGCTTTTTATTTTTATAAGCACCCCATACCGCGCTTTTACTTTAATGGCAGCCGCACCTTTCTTTACACGAGCCGCGTCTTAAAGAAAGGGACGTGGCCTCCATAAAAAAAACTTTTGTTTGTCCACTTGACAAATGTTTTTTTTTGTTGTAAAAAGCGCCCCATACTGCGCTTTCACTTTAATGGAGGCCGTACACCTTTAGCGATTCGCACCGTTTGCGAATTCAAAATAGGTTGATATATGTGACCCTCTGGTGCTACAGGCCCTCGACCACAACCAATAGAGCTAATTGATCAGAAACTGCTGTTGACTTGTTTTCATGGGGGTTCGTAAAAGTCTAGGTATGTACCTAGACTTTTACGAACCCCCATGAAAACAAGTCATCCCGGCGACACACCCCCTGTTCCCCTTTATGTGCGGTAAAGTAAATGTAACTGAGCGCAACTATTATGGCCCCAAGGGTCAGTAGGTGTTCCAACATATTTCCCAATCTCTCCACAAGCAAGCTAATCGCATGTCAAAAGACATATAACCACAGAGCCTGTCTTCTTGCTCTCCCTTCACCCCTTTCTCTCCTGCCTTTTTCTTTCACCCTTTTTCTTGTTCTCAGCCAATTACGTCATGTGGGGTTAGCTAAGTACATGTGCTAAAGTATCTCAAGACGCTGTTTACAAACCGCGATTGGCTAACCTTGTAACAGAAATGCTAATGTCTTTGCTTATAAAAATTAAATAAAATACTTTGAAAAAAAAAAAGAAAAATAGAATAAAAAAAAAGAAAAAAAAGAAACTGCTGTTGACGTGAACTGGATGTATGCCACATTTTGTCCTTCATCCTACCTGAACCAAAGAATCCAGCAAACAAACAATATTTTGGCCTCAGTACTTCTCTTTGGCATAAATCACGAACAGCAATCTGCAAGACAATCTTTGGATTCTGAAGATTTATTTTTAAACTGCTGCTACAGTCTTTCATGTCTTTAGATGGAAAGTTTGTTGGTGTGAGGTAATTGGAAAGGTTAAAGCTCACTTTATCATTGCTGAACAGTTGTTACCCCAACTGAGACATTTATCATTGAATTAGTATTAGGTCAAGGAGGATTAATATTGTTTTCAGATTAGGAATTACTTGATGAATAAAACAATTTCTGCTGACTGACCTCTTTGATGAAAGCCTCAGTTGGTATTATTTTGAACTATTCACACTGTCCCTACGGGATAAGGCCCAGTTGACAATGTGATAATTTGTAAAGGTTGTACTTAAGCAATCTGAGAATGAACCTTATTGGGTTTTGTACACAAAGGCAGCTAATCAGTCATACGATTTTGAGGTCAAGATTTACTTCTATTCGCCGTAAATATTCTGCATTCTTGTTTTTTTCTTCTGTAATTCTTAAAGCTTAATACATTTGATTTGTTCTTAATTCCCTTGGTATGCTGTTAGACCGATATGTTACAGTATCAATGTTTTATGTTTCAATTATTTTCCTTTTTTATTTTTTAGTCAGCCTTGTGTGTTTAAACTAGATTTGCAGTATACAATAATTTAGTTAGTTAGTTTAGAAGTACGTTTATTTAGACCATTGGTCTCTAAACATCATGAAACATATTACAATAAATAGTTTAAAACACATACAAAACAATTTCGCTAATACTTTAAAAAGGCAATACCTTAAAAGGGCAATTCCTACCTCTCTCCCACAACTTACAGGTTTCTTATAAAAATACTAATAAAATTTCAATGAGAAACTCAGTCTTGAGATATAACTTAAAACTAGTATTACAGCCTAAGCACAATTTACTTTGAGCAAGCCCTACTTTATTTACATACCAATTTCTATCCAATCATATTTGGTTCCAACTTGGTTCTTTTTACCATATTTTAAAAAGATGGGTCATAAAAACTGTTTCCGCTGTGGCACAAATTTTCGACAGTCTAATAAAATATGTAAATTGTCACACTTGGTACCTAATCCACAGCGACATTTACCGTCCGAATGTACTATTTCTGCTTTTCTATTTACATGGGATACCCAGTGGTTAACTCCTATTCTCCATCTGAGTACCTCGGCTCTCAAGCCGGCGTTAGGTAGTGTATCCAAAATAGGGGTACCACATTTAATTCTCCCAGCTATTCATCATATAATGAACTGATACTTTTTCTTTCTCAGGTATATCATGTCTTTTTGCCTGGATACTTCTCTTCCTACTGTTCTAAGCTCCCCGTTTGAAGCTTTAACCAAGAGTGTCGCCTGGTCAAATTTTACTTTTAGGTTTTTACACATTGCGCACAATTTCATTCTGGTCTCATTGGCCCAATTTAAGTCACTGTGCAAGACCTCCTCTTTACACCATTGTGATACTTTTGTACTTTCCTCCGATCCTAATCTCTTCCAAAATCTTAGAAGGGCAACTTGTACCTGTACGTTCCATGATGTCAATCCTAGCGCCAATCTGATTGCCTGAATCATAGAGGAGCCTGGTAGTGACATCAATGGTTTTAGACATTTCCCTTCCTCAATGTCCCAACTATTCTTCCCATTCAAACACAAGACTTCGCCCCATACAGCACTTGTGGGGGTATCATTGCCTTATAGGCTTTCAATAGAGGTCTGTGTGACATATCCCCATAAATATGGTTACATTTCCTTAGCCCACATCCTGGTGTATGGGCTTTGGCATTCTGGGCTACCAGATGGATGTCCCATTGTAAATATTTTTTTAACCAAATACCAAGGTATCTATATTCGTTCACCATTTCTAATTTGATAGAACCCAGATACCAATTAAAATTCTGGATTTTTTTCCCAAAACATAGGATTTTAGTTTTATTCATATTTACAGTCTGGCGTTCAGCCAAGCAATATTCATTAAAGGTAGTTAACTTCCTTTGCAATCCAATCTCCGTTTGGTCGAAGATTACCAAATCATCTGAGTACAACAAGCAGGAAAGATGTTTCCCATTCATCTTAGGGCTGGCACTTCTATTCACTTCCAAGGTGGCTGGGAGATCAGCCAGATATATTGCAAACAATAAGGGGGCTAATACACATCCCTGCCTTACAATAATTCAAAGGCAACTGTACAATTCTTAGCCTGCTACGAATCACCATAACATTTTTATTAAAATTATGTGCAACGGTTAATTTAAATACAGTTTTCATTGCCAGAGTAGGTCTTCCATGTTGAGGCAACAGCATGTTTTCTTTGTGTTCCTTCTTTAAATGTTTGTGCCATGTTTGCAGGAAGTAAAATTAAAACAAATTAAAAAAAACCACTGCATCCGCTTGCCAAGGCAAAACTATTGGCTTTGCCCATGCATGTTTAATTATTCGACTGCATAAAAATGCCTGTGTTTGCATACTTTGTACAGCTGCTTAGAGAGCAGAATACATATGTAGTGACACAAAGAGGTACAATCACACTCTTTATGTGTCTCTAACTCCTGGTTCACTGAACTCTAGAGCATTAGTAGACGACCTTAGTCACAGACATGGTTATAAAAATAATGATGCCGGCTGCCTATAAAACACGTCAAAGGACCCATCTTATGACCTGCTCGTCACAGCAAATCTCTGAGAAGATTAGTTTTGGCTTCGCTCTAAAATGTGACAAAAGTCTGTCCTGTTCGAGAGAGAAGCGTGTTCTCCTAACAGAAAACAATGTACAGCAATAGATGTTCTAGTGATAACATTGCAAAATTATTAATGGTACAATGTTGTGTTTTAAAAGGTAAAAAAATGCCAACAAGAACAATTTGGTGGGATCCACACAATGAAGAGCCCTGCAATACAGAGCTTGCCGACACCAATGTTCACAGACATTCTGGAAGCTTCCTAAAATTAGAACCTCATGGAAGCCTTCACTAACAATACGATTAGAGCACGCCTGTAACACATCCTTCATTACATTCACACTAGCAAAAAATTAGAGTTCTTAACACTACATACCCGTGAGGCCCATGTCATGAAATAGGAGCTCACAACTATACATCCCAAGAGATCCACTCTCAAAGAAAATCTGAGTGCTCCTATTTCAACATCTCCAGGTGGCCCACACTTACAGGTAAACTGAAGGCTCCCAATACAGCATCCTTGTGGGACCCTTAATCACAGACAAATGGAGAGCTCCCCATTCTACATCCCATGGGACTCACAGTCACAGACAAACTGAGAGCTCCCAAAACTACTTCCTTGTGTGACCCACACTCACATTCAAACTGAGAACTCAAAATTCATCGTCCCCATGAGAACCACAATCACAGGCAAACATGGTTGCCATTAGTGCATTCCTGTGAAATCCACACTCAGAGCCAAACACAGCTCCCAATACTAGATCCCAAAGAGACCTACGCTCACAGGCAAACTGAGAGCTCCCAATACTGCAGCCCTGTAAGACTCACAGACAATCTGAGAGCCCCTATCCCCATGAGTCTCACAACTGACGAGTTCCCACTACCACATCCATGCAAGACCCACACTCACAGACAATCCTAGAACTTACAACATGACATCCCTACAAAACATACACTTACAGACAATATGTGACCCTTATACTGCAGTCCTGTGGGTCCCACACTTTTATTTTTAATTGGTGCTTATAGAGCATAACGTTCACCCGAAGGTCTCTTGACACTATCATCCTCTAGAGGGTAGAGCAGAAGCCAAAGTTACTCATGAATATGTAAAGCCTGCTTGAAATGCCAGGTCATCATCATCATCATATTTATTTAATCATAGGTTCTTAGTGGCTAAACTAGAACCAGGCAAAGGATCATCTATTAGAAGAGTACCCAATAGATCCAGATCAGTATCCACCTTGTTATCTCTCAAGGAGGCATTATCTTTCGTAATAGTATGACACAAGTTATGGAAATCATTGTCCTGTAGAGTACTCAGTGCTTGAAACCTATTGGCTACGGCAAGAGGCGGGCAGGATGGAAAGTCTGGGCCTAGAAAATTAGACATATTACAGGAGACATTATCTATACAATGAACATTATGTAGGTGCTGACAGAAGAATCCCTAAAGTAATAAAGACATATTTGAAGCCAGCGGGGAGGGAGGTACGGCCCTGGCTTAGACTTCCCTCGCCCAGTTAGAATCGCAGAAGTTGATGATAACAGAGTCCACTCTGAGGCTCCTCCCAGAGGTCCAACCCATCCGACTCTCCTAGTGAAAAGGATTTGGTGTACTCTCCCCACTGGATAATGACAATTCCTGTGAAGCCAGTGTGCCATTCTATTTTTTAAGGATTCAAGAATTTCTTTTTGACCTGCCCTCAAGGAGGGGACGTTAACTAGAACGGCCACATAGGGGTAGCCCGCTGGGAGCAAATTGATTGTTACATGATCCCCAACTAAATTCACAGCGTTGTCACCTGCTGAATCTAAATTTATGGTCTGCAACACATTATGGTGCTTAATGCTTTTAGACGAATGAGCCTTAATCACCAGAACAGGTTGAAGAATAGACAGTGAATTGACCTCGGAAACAGGTACACGTGTAGATCGCGCAATTCAAAGATGAAGCAAGAAATACATCAGAGTCCCAAATTCATAAAATGGGTGGAATTACTCTATGCAAAGCCACTGGCACAAGTGGTGGCCAATGGGCGAATCTCAGACACCTTCCCACTGGCAAAAGGGACAAGGCAGGGATGCCCACTGTCCCCACTCTTATTTGCAATAGTTTTAGAACCTCTGGCGGCATGGATACGACAAGATCAGGTAATCCGTGGGCTTAAATGGGAGCAGGGATGGGAGGACCGCATATCGCTATATGCAGACGACATGTTGCTGTACCTGGCCTCGCCGGCCCGCTCCTTAAACTGCCTGATGGATATCTGTGCAGCGTACGGGCGTGTGTCAGGATACACTATTAATTAGGCGAAATCACATATATACATACTATCGGGCGATCAACCTCGACTCCCGCGTGACTGTGACATAAGGATAGCGACCGAAGGGTTTAAATATTTAGGCATATATGTAACAAGCCAGGACACACGCTTCATAGCCGAAAATCTCACGAAGCCCTTGGAGCGGTTCCGTAGGGATGTACAGTGCTGGCGTGCGCTGCCACTCACCTTGCTAGGTAGAGCGGCCCTCTTTAAAATGATGGCGCTCCCTAGGTTTTTGTACGCCCTACAAAACACAACATTTCCGATCCACCCATCATACTTCAAAGAAGTCAACAGCGAAGTAAACAGGCTGCTGTGGGATGGTAGGGTGACACGTATTGCGATGCACAAACTGGTGAAGGGCTGGTATGATGGCGGAATAGCACTTCCGCACATTAAAGTATACTATTGGGCCTCCCAACTGGCGGTAATAAACCAATGGCTACACGCTGATCAGCTAGATCCGGCGTATCGAATGGACAGATATCTGCTGGGAACAGATGGTATCATGGGAGAGCTATACAACAGGAATAAAACTAGCAATCTTACAGGCCCTACAGCGCATACAATTAGGATCTGGCATGGGGCGCAGAGGGACATGGGATGTGAAGGAGTCTTGACGCAGGCGACACCACACTGGGACACAAAGAAACTAGGTAAGCTAAGAAACTCAAAGGGATTTAGACAATGGGATATCATAGGCATCTCGAAGGTGGGGGACCTATGGAAAAGGGGGGAGATCGTCCCTTTTATGCAACTGCAACAAAGTTATGGTTTGGCAGACACAGAGACATATAGATACCTGCAAATTAGGCATGCACTGACGGCACTAATCCAGCCAGGCGCAAAGCTGCCAGAATCATCACCCCTAGAAGACAGACTACGCACGGATCAGATGATGGAAAAAGCCATCTCACGTACCTACAAAAAAAATTATAAATAACCAACCAGATCCGACAGAAACCCTGAAAAATAGATTGGAGACGGACGTGGGTGAGTTAGATGAAACAGACTGGCAAGCAGCGTTAGCATCCCCAAGAGAGGTGGCGATCTCTGTGAGATTTAAATTGGTACAGCTGAAGGTGCTACATCGCACATACTACACTAGGATACTCCTACATAAACTACAGAGAGCAGACACACCGTTCTGCCTCAGACAATGCGGAGAACTGGGCACCTTCTGGCACACATTATGGGAATGCGTAGAAATCAATAAGTACTGGAAAGCAATAATGCGCACAATAGCGCAGGTCACTGATATAACGATGGTGCCGGAACCTAAGCGATGCATATTAAACATATGGGAGGATACAGACCTGAATCTTGCAGCGCAAGCATGGGTAACGATTGGTATGGCGCTAGCGAAAAGAAATATCGCGCAGCGGTGGGGAGACAGGCAAGCCCCGACACTACGAAAATGGTGTAATGGTATGGACGAATTAATGGTGACGGAAAAATCAGTATATGTACACAGGAGATGCCCAAAGAAGTGGTCTAGAATTTGGGGGAAGTGGAACGAATATCGGGGAAATATTTGCGAGCCCCCACAGGGAATGACGCTGTTAGATAATCCCGATTAGACAATCTGTGCACAGAGGGGACTAAGAGTCAGTAGTTTGACGTGGATAAAGCGTCGGTCACGCACTGCTCAGATAATTGTGCACATGTTGCTGATGCATTTAAAAAGGTCTTGAACTTTGACGATGGGATATATGTAATGATGGAATTATATGGTATTGCAGAATTGTTCAAAATTGAAAATGTTAATAAAAAGATTTAAAAAAAAAAAAGAAATACATCAGAGTCAATACACAGATCACAATGCATAATTCTTCCTTAATTTCAGCACTTGTGCAATAAAATTCAGAACTGAGAAACATATCAGAGCGGACTCAAGTTGCCACAGGAAAAGCAAACCCTCCTGATGAGTATTAAAAGATCATCTTCTACAGATAGGGAGGAGGAACCGTAGTTTAAAAGAGGTATACAAGGTGCAAAATAGCATAAAGTGCTTGGTTGACTGGTGTGACCTTCCATCACATGGACAACAAGGTAGTGATGCAAACCATGTGCCTGGAACACTGAAGGCCACTAGGTAATGTATCATATTCCCTCTTAGCGGTGTAAGGAAGAATCTGAGCTCCGGCGCCATTATCCATGTCAAATATCAATGGCTCCAGCCATTATCACGCATTATAGATCTCCGCTCCACAGCCGAGACATTAACACTATAGACACAACAGTCGCTGCATGGCACAGAATGGGGAAATTAGCTGGCAAATATCCGCTATATGCACAGGCATTACCATTGTTATATCATCCCGAGCTGTCTGTCACGCAAGAACAAGTGGGTCAGAAACAGCTGCAACAAGCAGGCATAGACAAGATGGGGGACCTCTATTGTAATGGTTTTTTTAGAACGTTAACTGAGCTCACATATTTTAGTAACCAAACGACTTTATTTCGATTCACATACTATAGGCTTCAGAATGCGGTCAAGACACTGTACCCTTCTTACCCGGAGGAGCCATTACAGATGTCAACCCTGCAGTGGGTGCTCACTACACCCAATAATAAACACATGGTATCTAATCTGTAAACCAAACTACAGGAGGATATAGACAACAAGACGGCCAAATCAATGGGGAAATGGAATGAGGTTCTTGATGTCCCTCTCACGGAGGAAGAATGGTCCACGGCTTGCGCTCTAACTAGTTTACTTACGCCTAATGGTAATTTGAAAATGATACATTATAGATATCTCCACCAAACATACTACACACCAGCCAGGCTGTATGCATATGGCCTACGCTCAGAGGTGACTTGCAAGCGCTGTAGAGCTGATGGGGCTGATTTTCTGCATTTGGCGAGGGGCTATGCAGAGGTGCATGAGTACTGGCTCCAGGTTACTGCAGCATTTGGGAAAATGGTGGGCGGAGACATCAATTGCACTGCTCGCACATGTTTGTTGGGTCTTGTTCAAAATATGCAGGCTCGTAGGCGTAAGTTCTGTGCGGTTGCCTTATTAGTGGCAAAACATAGAGTATCCTTGTGTTGGGATAGTAAGGCGTCTCCAACGCTTCGACAGTGGCTTCGTGACCTGACGTACTGTAGGGACACGCTCCACACTTACATGGAGGAGTTGCCTGCAGGTGCCAAACCAAAAGAGTATTGGACATACCTGACTGACTATTTGAACCTTGGATTGATCGGTACTCATGTTTTGTCTGGTGTATATGTGACTTGCTGATTACTTGCCGGACCTGCTGACACTGTAAGATACTTACTGCTGTGCTACAGTCTGAGAGTTTATTTTCTTTGGTTTTGTATATTGTATACTTTTTTTCTTTAAAATGCTAATAAAAACAAGTTAAAAGAAAAAAAATATATATATCAATGGCTACATGCCTTGATTGGTTGAATTGGAACGTATGACTGGACCGTTGGGCAGGTCAAGTGCATTCTTAATCCTAGCATCCTTTTTATATGTGAAGAACGTTTTGTTGACCTGGTCCTTAAAGTGTGAATTAACATTACCTGGATTTTCAAAAAGGCTACTCAATCCTGAATCTCTGAGCATGTTTTTTAATATATTTAAGTCATGGAATTGCTATAATGTTGCTTTGCGCAAGACAGTCCTCCACTATTCTGAGGGTAAAACCCAATTTGGAAGTGGACCACCGACCAAGACCACCACATATGGGCAACAATTGGGTGGTAAATTCAAAATCTGTTGAGCTTTTGCGAGATTGGGCTGAGTGGGAGGTTTATACAGTCCTTACATTGTATTCGATCTCTTATAAAAACAGATCATAAAAGCATCACTTCATCAAGTAGCTCATAAGACAATGTTAAAAAGATCTACATAAAATCCACACTTTAAAACATTTCAAAGATCAATTCAAAAGGGAGTCATTTCATAGTTGAACTCTACCAGTGCAGATATTTTTTTAAAACATGAATCGGGCAACCATACTTAACAAACAGTTCCGGTGACTGGGGATCCCACCCTTTAAGTGCAAACAGAATTTTAATTTTTTCAGCAATTTTATTGAGAGAGTCCCAGTTCTCCTGCCTTCTCATGCATGCCCACAGGCTACAGAGAAGCTCACAAAGGGGTTATAAAGTGCGTCTTAGGAAATACAATGCCACCCTGCATTGGGTAAAATTATGGCGCCTTAGAATCGGGAAGATAAAAGTTTTCCTTTCAGTGTGATTAAACTTGCAAACAAACACTATGTGTAGGTCCGATTGGGAAGAATGGTTGTCACAGTGGCAGAGGGGCAAATCTGAGTGTTTGAACTTCCTCACTGGGAGGGATAACATCAGAGGGATGTAATTCAGGCGGAAACGTAATAAGATGAATCTGTGATGAGCTATATTAATGCATGAGAGATATGAGAAACCATCACACACTCTTTCGGGAATGGGATCATAAACAGCTACCGCCCTTTTTTTCAGATTTTTTTCCCTCCTAAGAAAGTCAGCCCTTTGAAGGTATAGCTCATTAATTTTCCTCTTCGAAACCTTCATCCACAGTGCGGGGACACTAAATAAAATACCCTGCCCTATTGCGATCAATTCGGCCTCTACGTAGCTGAGTCAACTAATCCTGCTGCTGTGGTCCAGTTTCATATAGCTAGCAATTATATGTTGTGTTAAATCAACCGTGGACCTACGCCAGATCGAAATCCAAAGCAGGATTGGGGCCAATCTAATGGAATCAAGCAAGTGAAGTAACCCCAATTCCAAATGAAAAGTATAGTTTGATTGTGATTGGGGTAAAGATACCCGATTTTTAAAAACGCTGTCTTCGATTCTCTGGAGAGGGTCAGCGTTAACCATTCCCCATACTTCCGCCCCGTACGTCACCATTGCCTTTGTTTTGGCACGATAGATGTTTTTGATTGTGTCCAAAGGACTGGCTTCCAATTTTCTTGCAAAGCCCTTAATAGCCTGCAGGCTCCTTTCCATAGTGGAGGCTCTCCCCACAACCAGGTTTTTTCCAAGAGTCGTTCTTGTCAAATAGGACCCCCAGATATGAAAAGGAGTCTACCACTTCGAATTTCTTTGAGGCCCGCTGGAATTGGGGGTGTTTTTCTCCTCTTCTGGCTCCTACTATGACAATAAATGTTTTAGCCTCATTTACTCTAAGATCTAATGAAGCCATAAATGAGGCAATAGATGTTATATAGATGTGGAGAAGTGTGGCTCAATGATTAGTGCGGCAGACCCTGATGCAGAGGTCTAGCCCGGGACCCGGGTTCAATTCCCCGCCTCGGCGGGTCTTGGGCTCAAAAATTCCACGGACCTGATAATTCTCGCCTCGGTGCCATTCCAATCATGGAGTCCCACTCTGCAACTCTGGGCAATAGCTTGCTTAATCTCCACAACGGCCCCCACAACGTTAAGGATGCCTGGCCTCCACCTTGGGGGTGCCCAGGAGTGGACGCCTCACAGGGAAAGCCAGGATGGGTTCCACAGCGGTATTCGTATAAGCGCCTTGAGACCCTTGCGGGTGAGTAGTGCACTATACAAGTATCAATTTACATTTACATTATAAGAGACTGTAAGGCCACCCCTGTCCTGGCAATCAGCACCACATCATCTGCATACGCCAATATCGGTAGTGGCTTGTTGTCAAACATAGGGACGTCCAGGGGGCTCGAGTCAAGGCGGCCTCCACCTCGTTAGTGTAGATGGAGAAAAGAAACGGGGCTAGGACACAGCCCTGCCTTACTCCCCTCTCAATTTTAAATGAGCGGGTACATTCCCCATTTGTGCCATACCGAACAGACGAAGAAGCACTGGCGTATAGCTGGTGGATGAAGCAAATTATCAGTGAGTTGACCCCCATCTCTTCCAGCATAAGCCACAGCTTTTGGTGGGAAACAGAATCGAAAGCCGCTGAGAGGTCCATAAACGCCATATAGATTTCCCCCCCTTTCACTTTTGTGAACTTGTCAATGCATAGTGATAAATTCAAACATTGGTCCACCGGCCCCTTTCCCCTCTGGAACCCATATTGCGCTTGAATCAGTATGTTATTTTCTTGGGCCCAGTTCTCCAATTTGGCTAATAGAAGCCAGCCCATAAGCTTCGCCATGGTATCCAGAAGGGAAATGGGGCGGTAGTTCTTAGGGGAGCCCCTATCCCCCTTTTTGTATATGGGGACAATTACACTCTGGTTCCAAGATGGTGGAGGACCCTCAACTGTTATTCTATTGAACACATTTGTTAATAAGGGGACCCACAAATCATAGTTCTGCTGTAAAAGATCAATTGGGATCCCATCAGGGCCCTGGGCTATCCCTGGTGGGCAAGACTCCAACCCTTTTCTAACTTCTGTTAGAGAAAATTTCAGAGAGCCCAATGTCCTTTCGGCAGGATCAGCCATAGCTAGGGGTGGAGTATTTTTGACGCCTAAGATCCTTTCAAAATAGGTCACCCAATCCTCCTCGTCCATGTGAGATGCCAATGAAGGAACCTTAGAGTCCTTAAAATAAGGGGCATTTATGACTCTCCAAAAGTCCCTGCTGCTGCCCGAGGACGCAGCTTGCTCCAGGTTACTCCAGGCCTTTTCCCTTTTCCCTTATCTCCTTCTTTTTTTTTTCCTGGCCTGTTTGTAGTTACTACGCAACAAATTGAGCTCTACAGGATCTCTACAGTGGACTTTGAGAGCCTTCTTGAGCGCTGCCCTAGCTGTCGAACATTCATGGTCAAACCATCCTCTTTTTTGGTTCAAATTCAGCGATTTAGTGCAAGTAAGTGCCATTTTTATTTCGTGAGGAGTGCTATAAAGTGGGTGACTAAGTGTGGAGACATTGTACCCTCAACCACAGTGTGATGTATTCCCTTACTTGAGCTATTATTTTGTTGCCCTGATTCAGCTTCTCTACATGTGCCCATTTTAACTGATATCCATTTTTCCTAGATAGCAATAAGTTATCTGCTACCAGTCAATGTTCTTTTGCCTGACAAGGAAGATCTAAGGAGCTAAGAGGATGGCATGATCGCTGAACGGTGTAAATACATTCTCTAAGTGGGCACTTTACTACTTAATATGGAAGAAGCTAAAATAAAATCAATTGTTGATGCCTGAGAACTCCGCCTGAAAGTTGTCCCTTTCTGGTCATGTTTAGTGTTGTTAATTATACCCAAGTTACTTTGGTACAGGAGGTTATTCAGGCTGTCCCCGTACTCGTTGTGCGAAAAGTGAGTGAGGGGGTTATCCTGGGGGTCCATTAAACCACACACTTTAGAGTCGGAATATTTGCATAGGTGAGTGTTAAAATCCCCCACCCAGATGATATGTGGTATACCTATTTTCTTAGTTCGAGTAGTTTTTCCTAGCTCCCTAATTAGGTCTTTATTCATATTTCTTTATTATAAAAATTTACTAAGATCCACGGTCCCTCGTTTTTTAGTTCAAGGAAAGGGATCTGGAAGTGGGGACTTGGGGGGCCATCCTGTTTAATTTGGGCTGGAATAGTATTGCAGATCACAGTTAATAGTCCCCCCCTTTGCTCTGACTGTAGAAGAAGGCACTGCAGGAGTATGAAAAGTGCGAAAACCAGGGAAGAATACCGGCTCCTTTGCCCAGGTTTCCTGGAAACAGATAATCTCCATGGAGTGCCACAAATTGAACCACTGTTCATTATCCACTTTAGAGGCAATTCCTGCCACATTCCAGGATGCTAAAGTAATGTTATTATTGTTCTTACTACACTGGGTGGTGGCGATCAAAGGTATTGCCTGTGTTCCATTTGGTAGACCAGCTGCCATGGCTGGTTCACCCAGGAGCAATGATGGTCAATCACAGGATACAAGGTCAGAAAGAGGAGCAAATCTGTTATATAACCTTACCCCCTGGGGAACAATGGGGCTATCCACATAACTAATGGGGGGATGACCTAGCCTTTGCCCTCTCCTATTCCCTGCTCCTGGATTTACAGCCCGTTTGTAAAAGTGGCGCAATGGTAAAAGTGTAATTTGAGTGCTCCCAAACGGAGGCCTGTACAGGTTTCATCGCACAAGATGAGCCACCTGAGCGCTGTTGAAGTTTATCACCACACAATTCCCCCCAGTTGTCTTTGGAGAACTACCCACCCACCCCACTCTCCTGGCCATGATGATTTTGTTTGCCAGGTAGTGGTTACTCATTTCCGAGTTCTTTAGGTTAAATGAAAGCCAGTGGAGGCATTTGTCCATCAGTTGTGACGGTGGTTCCAACTGATTTTCCTGGAGGAGTGGTACATTTGCCAGAACCAGTACCAGGTGTGAAGCCTCCGGTGGAAGATGAAGTACTGTTGGGGTGCGAGCCTCTATATGGTCTTCGTCAAGGGGGAAGCGAGTGCCACATATACTAAGAGCCTGGTGAGATGTTCTTGAGATCTCCTCTGTTGGGCGTATATCCCCCGTACCGCGCTTGATGGTTTTGAGCTTCCCTTTGCGGATTTTCATGACAGCTTGCTGTAGGGGACGACCCATTTGCCAGTGTACGCATAGTAGGTGTGTTGGTCTGTGGTGGTGCAGATGAGATAGATCCAGCCGCGCTAGGGAGGGTTGGAGATGCAACTGCGGGTATGTGACAAGAAAGCGCTCTGGAGGATTCGGCCAGAGAGTGGAGAGACATGTTAGATGTTGTTAAACTGGGCAGCCGCTGTTCGAACTTCGTTATAATTGGGTCCAAGAGTATCATCAACTTTGTACTTATTTCTGCCCATAAATCCTCATTGATGGTATTGCAAAGTCAGAGTATTTGCCATTTGAGCCATTTCAGGTGTTCTGTGATTCAATATGGGGGCTTTAGGTTGTGTGACCCTTGACTTTGTGACACGAGTGGGTTTAGCGGGTTTAGCCTGTTTAGTGATATTGGATGTACCCACCCTATGCCGCTTAGCGGGGGGGTCATTTTGAAGGTCCGTTGGTGCTGTAGCAGTTTGAGGGAGGGATTCTGCATCCTCTTCAGGTATAACAAGTGCTGAACCGGACATGGAGAGCGGGTCCTGTTGCCCAGCTGGAAGATCACCGGAATTTATCAAACGGGAGTACAGACATATAAAGAATCTTCCAACGTTGCCCCTCGATGGAAAAAGAAGCGGCTCCATTGACAGGCGCCTTTGAGTTAACTTAATTTCATGGATGAGAACGCTGGCAGCTCTGGATAAGAATGCATCCAGCGTGGCTACAGAACCTCCACCCGCCTTCTCCCCAGGGACCTATACGCTTTCCCATATTATAGGAACACACAGCAAGGAGAAATAGAAAACCAAACAGTAACTTTATGGATAATGTAAGGTGTTGGGGGGCCCAGCCTAGCCTCCTCCGGGCGTGGACGGGCCCGCCCATGGCACGAGCTTCACCCGGGCACGGCCCGAGCGTGTGCCCGTCACGGTCCGCTTTCCCCTTTTAAAGTGCGTCCTCGCGCTATGTGGCACGGTAGTTGTAGTCCCTGGGTGTCAAGTGGGGAACCAGGAAGAAGAAGCAGCTACACCGCGCCACGGTCCGCGTTGTCCTTTTAAAGCACGTCCTCGTGCTATGCGGCACGGTAGTTGTAGTCCCTGGGTGTCCAGCGAGAAACCAGGAAGAAGAAGCAGCTACACTTAAAGCGCGTCCTCGTGCTATGCGGCACGGTAGTTGTAGTCCCTGGGTGTCCAGCGGGGAACCAGGAAGAAGAAGCAGCTACACTGAGCCGCGTTCCGCATTCTCCTTATAAAGCGCGTCCTCGCGCTATGCGGCACCATAGTAGTAGTCCCTGGGTGTCCAGCGGGGAACCAGGAAGAAGAAGCAGCTAAACTGCGCCGCGGTCCGTGTTTTCCTTTTAAAGTGCATCCTCGCGCTACGTGGCACGTAGTTATAGTCCCTGGGTGTCCAGCGGGGAACCAGGAAGAAAAAGCAGCTACACCGCGCCGGGGTCCGCGTTCTCCTTTTAAAGCGTGTCCACGCGCTACGTGGCACGGTAGTTGTAGTCCCTGGGTGTCCAGCGTGGAACCAGGAAGAAGAAGCAGCTACACTGAGCCGCGGTCCGCATTCTCCTTTGAAAGCGCATCCTCACACTATGCGGCACGGTAGTTGTAGTCTCTGGGTGTCCAGCGGGGAACCAGGAGGAAGGAAGAAGAAGAAGCGGTGGAAGGTTAAAAGTACTATTAGGCCCAGAGGGCCTTCTGTGTCCAGGGCCACCTGAGGTATGATGTGTTTTTAGCACGTACCTTTCCCCAGAGTCCAAAGTGGACATGTTTGCCGTGTTGTTTCCTGTAGTGGGGGAGGATTACCCAGGGGTTGGGTCTTTGTACTGGGCTACAATTGTCACCATTGGTACTCTAGCCACTATTTATTTATTTATTTATTTGTATAGCGCCAGAATCGACCCCCGGAGGGGTATCTCTGCGCTTAAGAAGACTGTGAGGAGCAGCAGCGGATCCTGGCAGGATTAACAGACACTGAATAGGAAGGTCTTAAGCAACTTTCTGAATTTCAGATGTTCAGAGCACTGTCTTAGCGAGAGAGAGGGAGCTCATTCCAAAGGCGGGGGCCGAGGTAGGAGAGAGCTTTTCCTCCTTGTCTAACCTTTCTTATACGGGGTACCACCAGAAGATGTTTAACACTTGAGCGGGGAGATCGTGGGGGCGTATAGGGCAGGAATTTCTCCGAAAGGTAGGAAGGGCCCAGGTTGTGCAATGCCTTGTGGATAGTGCAGCACGTTTTAAATTCTATCCGTTGGCGGATAGGAAGCTAGTGCAGCTTTACAAGGAGGGGGTGGGAAGGGGTCCTAGGCGGAACATTCAGTACCAGCCGTGCTGCCGTATTCTGAACTACCTGCAGTCTGCTGAGTGAGGCATCATTGGCCGAGATCAGCAGGCCGTTACAATAGTCCAGACGGCTTAATACCAGGGCCTGAACTAGAGTTTTGTGGGTAGAATCAGGGAGCAAAAAAGAGACCCGGCGGAGTAGGCCTATTGCATGAAAACAGGAGCCAGCTGTTTGGGCAACATGCTCCTTCATGCTAAGGGCCTGATCTAGGCGAATGTCCCGATTTTTAACTATAAGCTTAGGAGCAGGAAGAAGGCCCAGATCAGTTGGTCAGCAATCAGGTGTCCATAGAAGGGGGGCCTTTCCAAAGAGCATTACCTCTGTCTTTCCCACGTTGCATTGTAAGAAATTATTTACCATCCATTGAGATATGGCCCTCATCCCATTGGAGAAGGCCAGCTGGACTGCAGTCGTAAATTTGTTAAATGGGAAAAGAAGCTGAGTATCGTCGGCGTATGATATGGGAATGAACCCATATGTCCTCAGGAGATTGGCCAAGGGAGCAACATAGATGTTAAACAATGTTGGGCTCAAGCATGAGCCCTGAGGTACTCCCTTGGTCAGTTCCATGGGGGACGAACAATACGAGCCGAGGTTCACAACCTGAGAGCAATCAGACAGAAAGCTCTTCATCGATAGCAAGGCAGATTCTCTTAGCCCCACCTCTTCCAATCTTTTGAGCAAAACACTGTGAGAAACTGTGTCGAACGCTGCGGATAGGTCCAACAGCACCAGAAACATAGAATGGCCCTTGTCCAGGGACATTCTGATGTTATCTGTAACTGCAAGTAATGCAGATTCGGTGCTGTATTTGGGCCTAAAACCGGACTGAGAATGATCTAAACATCCAGTTTTGTTCGACATAGTTGGAAAGATGGGTATTAACATGTTTCTCCAGTAGTTTGCTCAAGAATACAAGAATCTTAATCTTGAGGTTGTGTAGGAGCTGCAGTTTTGGATTGTGACTTTAAACTAGATGATAAATCCCTGATGGCCCCTTCCAGGGTATTAATCCTCTCCACAAGAGGCGCAATAGCAAAAGACACAATACCTTTCAATAGGGCCTGAATTCCTCCCCAGGTTTGATTAAGCCCTCCTTTATTCATTTGAAAATTCATGATAGTTACTAAATCCTGCTGGGATTAGGCTCTTTCAATCTTTCGTGAATTAGTGACAAGTCCTGTTTTTTCAAATTACCAGAGATTGAGCCTGTTTTTAGTTTTCCTTCTTTTTCTTTCTGATGGCTCACAGCCACTGGTGATCCATAAGGGGTCAGACATAGCTACACCTATATCCCCGCCACAGACCTCACAGCAACCCGATTTATGTCCTCAGACTGTATTAAATTAGTGCCGCTATCTGGGACTTCCTCTAACGGTACAGACTGTAGTGGGCTCGTGCATGAGGTGACAAAAATAGGGTTTTTGCCAATGTCGAGACAGCCGCCTTTCTGCCAGTTCTATTTCCTTTGAAACCACACTTACAGATGCACTAAGAAAGAATCCAGTGTGGTACCAAGATGAAAATGTGTGGGGGCACTGTCCTTCCCTGCAACCAGTTTGAGCTTTGCCATACTTGAGGAAGGAGTCCCAATTTAAGGATTGCAAATAAATTAAGTACTCACCGCGTTGAAAGGGATTTTACTAGCGTAGGAGCCAAATCGGGTGGACCAGCCTAGCCACTTCCGGGCGAAGACGAGTCCATTTTGGCCCGGTCTTTGCCCGGGCACATGCCTGGGCGCACCCTGCACTGCGGGACTCTTCAATCGCTTAAGAGAGCATCCCTTCCTGGGCCCCACCTTGCCACACAGAAGTCTACGGGACGTAGTCCCACACCAGACCGGCCAGCAAATAGTTCAGGCAGGCAGAAAAACCACAGGGAGAGCCACCAACACACTGCAGGTCTTTAAATCTTTCCTGAATAAAGCCAGTTTTGTGGTTGAGACCTGATTAGACAATCTGACACCTCCCAGTGCTAGTCCCAGAGGTCCTAAATTCACAGCTTATCAGTGAGGTGCCAGTACTATAGTGCCATAGGGTTCACATGGACTAATGCCAACCAGAGTTCCACTTCCATAGATAATGGGGTGAAAGCTCACCAGTACCATAGCTTCATTGCATCTACTTGTACAACTAGTCTGACAGAATCCGTGTTATAGTCCTACAAGTTCTGCAGTGCAACAAACAATTCTGTGGCACCAACACCTCATGCTGGATATACAGACAGTCTGGCTGCTCTGCAGTACTTGTTCCCAAGACTCTCAAGCAATCTGAGAGGTCCCAAGTACTACAATCCTAATGGGCATACGCTAATCGGCTCAAGCTCGGTTCTTCAGTACTATATGCATCATATTTATGCTGCAGCTGAAAATGGCTAAGGCTTTTCTTTATTTATTTTTTATTTGTGGCACAAGTATAACATTTTACCCAGTACAAAAATACAAAATACAAAGAAGCAACCAACATAGCTCCAGTTGCGCATATACAATATTCATAGTCCATTTTAAGACAGAAAAACCATCATCCAAATATTTCATAAATAATTATTGCACAAGGAAAAACATGATGGAAAGCAAAATAGAAACAAGATCAGATGTATTTTGGTTTTAGCGCTGCAGGTGCACCAAAAAAGAAAACTCAAAACATACTAAAAAGCTCAAGACCTACTAAGTATAGAAAAACTAATGAATTATAATAGAATAGTACTTGATAAAATATTAGATAGAAAAACAATTCAATTCTAAAACAGCCAAATTCTTTCCAATTTGGTAAAGGAACCTACCCTTTTAGCATAAATAGATTCTCGATTAAAGACTCTCTGCATTTTTTAAATCCATGGAGAAATCGTCGGGACCACCTTAGACTTCCAGTTTGCTAAGATAAGTGATCTGGCAATTAAAGTTGAAATAAAGATAAATTGAAGTTGACCTACAGTCAAGTCTTCACTCGTCTCTACTCTGCCAAAAAGGGCAGTAAGAGGGCTGGGAAGAAGAGTAGTTTCCAGTTTCTTACTGATTTCAGAGAAAATATCCTACTAAAAATTTCTTAAGTGGCAGCATGTAAACACAACATGAAGCCAGTCTCCCACTGCCAGCCCACATCTAAAGCACCTGGGATCCACAGAGGGGAACGTTTTATGAAGCCGATCTGGTGTGTAATAGATCATCCATTTGCTGAACCATGCCATCCTTCTCAGATTAGCAGCCCTGACTGTTTTACTGCTCATGTTATTATAATTCTGCCATAGTTGCAGGGTAAAAGTGCAACCAGTAGTCAAGTTGATCTTCTCCAGGTGATCCAAGATCACCTGTTTATTCTCCACTGATTTGAGTAATTTAAACCAGTTGCGTATACCTGTAATTTAAGATATAAAAAGGGCCTTCCCCAGAAGAGTGCTTGGACAATCTTTTTCTAAAGTTTGGCCTGTACAGAAATGCTTAACCTGTGCGTAGCTAAATATCAGGAGACTGCTTATATTGGTCTTACTATTTTGTATCTGTTGCCAGGAAATAAACTCTTCATTTCTATAAAAATCATGAAGAGTAAAAAAAACAATTTTGACCACTGATCACAGTTTTGATGTGACCACTGTAGCCCCAAAGGAATACATTCCTTTAATTTCATCTGGGGGTGGAGCCACAGAATATCAATTTCAATTCAATTCAATTATCTTTATTCGGATATAGTATATATCCATAAAAGTTCAGTGCTGCAATGCTGCTGTGGTAGGCACTGGAGGTCACTCACTCCCGGCAGCGCTCAGTCGCTGCTACCTGCTGCCTCCTCTCCCCCTCCCTCGGCCACAGAATATCATAAATCCCCCATATTTTATGGAAAAGCAGAGTAATCACCCCTGGGGTCTTATAGCGTGTTTTTTTTGGAATTTTGGGTAAACGGAAAAAGGGCGCAAGGTCGATCTCTGACTCCTTAAGCATAGTTGAAAGGAAGAAATTGGCATCAAGCAGCTCCTCTGCGTTGTTGTAATTAAGCCAGTTAAGGATTGAGGCATAATAATATAGCCATACATCTGGTCAAGCTAAGCCCCCGTCCACTACTTCTAATTGAGGAATCTGGAATTTTAATAATTACATTGGAGAAAAGAAATAAAAATAGCGGGAGACTATTCATTTTAATAAGGGTGACACGCCCCATAATTGAAATGGGGAGATTTTCCCATTCTTTAAGCAAATTTTTTGTTTTGTTTAAAGTGAAAATAAAATGTAATAGACATACATCTTCCAATCTAGTGGTCACAAAAATCCCAAGATATCTTATTGGCTTGGCTATATTATGATGTTCCCGCATGGCAAGAGGCAAAATATCAGCCGTGCTGTTAAAGAGAAGCACCTCTGATTTAGAATGATTGATTTTGTATCCTCCAATATTAGTAAACTCCCAGATTTTATCCAAGGCTCCTGTTAAATTATTCCTATCTGCTGCTAAATAGAGCGCCATATCATCGGCAAAGGGTTTACGTTTTGCCGAACCCAGTAAGGGAGCGGCTATAGTGCCATCCTGCCGAATAGCACTTGCCAAAGGCTCAATAAACAGGGAAAATAAGACCGGAGAAAGCGGACAGCCTTGGCGTGTCCCCCGGCTGTTAGAGATTGTACCTACGATATCTCCATTTCGCATTAAGGTACAGATTTTTCAATGCATGGCAGAATTCAATTGGAACCGCAAATTTCTTTAAGATTGTAAATAAAACCTGTCATTGTACTCTGTCAAATGCTTTTTCAGCATCAAGCATTATTACAGCCGCCTTAGTTTTACTAATACAAAAATAATCAATCGCCTGCACCAAATAATGAGTATTGGAAGCCAATAGTCTGTTTTTGAGAAAGCCGTTCTGATCATGATGGATCAGTGTAGGGGCAACCTGCGCAAGTCTATTTGTCAAGATTTTAGTAAAAATGTTGTAGTCGGAGTTTAATAGACTGATAGGCCTATACGAGTTGACCTCATCTTCTGGTTTCCCTTTTTTAACAAAGCTTATTACCGCTGCTTGAGTCAAATTTTCCAGAACTGGGCCCCCTCCAAGAATCCCGTTGAATAGCGTACTTAAAAATACAGCAAGTTGAGGAGCGAAGATCTTATAGATCTCGGACGGAATTCCGTCTGGCCCACAGGCCTTAGCAGCTGGAGAAAGATTTATCGCCTGGGTAACTTCGTCGAGGGAAATATCTGATCGCAAGAGCTTTTGCGCCTCAGATGATAGAGTAGGGATATTTATCTTATCGAGAGAATCTAGAGCGACCTCTGGGCTGGTATTATGTGTCTCGGTATAGAGGTCTTTGTAGTGATTAAGAAAAACCTCTGAGATTTCCGTGGGCAGTAGCGTAGAGCGCAGAGTAGCTGGATCTAAAACATTTTTAATGTGGTTCGAATTTGATCTCCTTTTTGTAGACCAAGCCTGAAATGTACCTATGTGCTCACTCTCCTCATATCTTTTCTGTAGAACCGAGTCATGATGTAAAATTTCTTTGGATTTCTGTTGAACCGAGTCATGATGTAAAATTTCTTTCGATACAAAAAAATCATGTAAATTGGACTTGGCACCAGCAAGTTTAGCTTTCCCTTCTAGAGTTGGCATAGCAAGATATTCTGCGGTAATGCGGCTAAGCTCTTTTTCGAGCTGTGATCTTTAAGAGTTCTCTTTTTCCTCTTAAAGCCAAAAATGCTATCACCTCACCTCGAAAAAAGGCTTTTAAAGCATTCCAGACAGAAAATGTGGAAGCAGTGTTGATATTTAATTTTAAAAACTCCTCTAGTGCCAAGCGCATGTGCGCGACCCATTGTTCATCAATAAGGAGTGATTTATGGAATATCCATCTGGGCCTAATTTTCGTTTGAATCTTAATTTCAAACTACACAGTGATCAGAGCATGATGTGAAAAAGGATTTTCACAAATCTCAGACTCAATCTTTAAAAGAGTATGTGAGATAAAAAAAGTCAATCCTACAAGAGGAATGAAATCTACCTGAATAACAAGTATATTGCCTTTTGTCTGGATATTTGTCCCTCCAACAGTCTACTGTCGAAAAGTCCCTTATAAGATCTTGGTACAGCTTTCTGGATTTGGGTTTAGTTTGTTTCTTATCGGCCCGAGAGCAATCTATGGCTGGGTTAATCAGCAAATTACCCCCCCCCCCCCAGTACAAGATACCCGGATTGATTTGCTGCAAAATCATACAGGTATTGTAGGGATAATGGAGAGTCCTCAAACGGGCCATAATAACTCACAAAGTTAACAAATAGGTCTGAAATCTTCATCGGTACCCAAAACCACCTGGCACTATGATCTTTATGAACCATCAAGATCTCACATTGAAGTTTCTTAGCTAATAAGATAGCAACCCCTCTAACAGCTGCGATAGAGGAGGCGTAAAATTTGTGTTGAATATAGCCAGGGGCTTTATCTACAGGGGCGCCCTCCTTATAGTGGTTTGAAAAGATCTAAACCAAGCCATCATAGATCATCTCTTAACTCTATTATTAAAACTATTGACAGTGCAAGACACTACCTGCAGCATTTTACTAACCACACTATCTGATAACAGAAAAAAAGATAAAAAATACAAAAAAACTTGCATAGGTCTTTAAGCTTTTTGTACATGTGCTACATATTATACCCACACCCGTGCCCCTGCCACCCTCCCCTCCCAACCCATTTGTGAAGCCCACACCCGAACTGACCCGTGGGCCCCCTTGACCTTGGAACCCTGCCCGTCTAGGGATCCTAGGGTGCCCCCCCGCACGTGTGAAGCCCCTCCCTTCATGACCTTATCTATCCCCCTTTCTCCCTATGCTAGGGTGCAATGACATGGCACCCAAGGCGATAAGGGGGGAGAGAGAGGAAAAGAAATAAATAAAAAGAGAGAATAAAGCTAGACAGAAATGCCTCCATCCAATACTATCTATCCCATACCATCTAGAGTTCGAAAAAGAGAGAGAAGAAAAAAACAGAGAATAGGCAAAAAAACACTAACCCTTATTCCCATCTCCTGCATGCTGTAAGGGCTATAAGAAGTCCTGAGCTGTTTCCACAGAGTGATATATCTTAACCCGCCCTTTGTGAAACACTTTCAATTTGGATTGCTGGATTATACCCGCCGGGGACCCAAGCTGCTGAAAGGAATTAATCATGCCTCTAAACTCCTTTTTCCTCCGTGCCCACAAAGGCGGACATATCTGAAAAGATTTTAAATGAAAAATGATCAGATGTCTGGAATCCATTGTCTTGAATGGCTCGTGCCAAAATCTTGTCCTTGATTCTAAAGTCACCAAAATTTGCAATAATAGTTCTTGGGTATTTAGCATTGGGGTACTGCACCGCCGGGACCTGACGAGCTCTGGTGATAGTGAGATCAGTTTGCAGAGTTGCCATTTCAGGACAAATATATTTAGAAATAAGATCAGAAATAACTTCCACCACAAAACGGCCATTCTCGCAACCCTCTGGGACTCCTATAATGCGAAGATTACATCTTCGTGAACGATTTTCTGCATCGTCCACTTTGATTTGGAGGCTGATGTCTTTTGCTTGTAGGTAAATTTCAGTTTGACAGGATGCTGTACTGATGTTTGTATTCCTACATCTGGTAGCTCCTAGGCTATTTTCAACATTCCTCTTCTAATCTGTTTGAACTCTCGGTTCATGTTAGAAAGTAGTAAGAAAGTTCACTGTTGTATGTGATATGTTAGCTGTTAATTATAGTTGTCCTTTCTTACTTGATTTCCTGTGATAATGTATTTTTCCCTTTTACCTTAAAACGTTGTTACGGTGCTCTTCTGCTCAAGCTGCACAGTTTGAGCTACTTGCATTCTTTTGCAGTGTATTCTGTCATTGCACTGTACCAGTGAGTTACAAATACAACCTATTTACCTCATCTGTATCTTCTTCCTGAAAACTGGCGAACCAAGAGACCAAGGGCCTCACTACAATCGTTCTTCCTCGTCATAGGAGTTGGTCATCAAGTACCGCCAGAACCCTTTGCACAACGCTGGTGAGTCAGATCCATTGATAAAACAAATACTCCTGGCCGCTTTCTACCAACGTGCAGTGATCGGTAGCCTCCTGTTAACGACAGCCTGTATCCACTGCCCAAAGACGCTTGCATCCACCTGTGGGTGTTGTGAGAGACAGCCTTCTGTGAACCACCCCTCTCTATCATCAAACCTGGCTGCACCTGTGCATACTTCAAGGAATCGACTGCCTTTGTTGTTTTACCTCAGCCTCCTAAACAGTAGTGTGCCTGCATGGTGACTTCATTGTCGGTATTACGATTAAAGGATGAATTGGCACCGACTTTACATTGAACAGTGTCTTGTCGTAAAATTTCAGCAGTAATGGCGGAGGCCGGTTTGTGGAGAGAGTCCAGAGGATTAACACAGAAGAAGGACCACAAAAAGGCTACGCAAGGGAGAGAAGTATGGAAGAGGAGGGCGATGGTGGCCAAAAGGCAAGGGGCTCAGTAGAACCCAGAGGAGGAAGAAACGGGGCACCTCAACGACAGAAGCAAAGCTAAGGACAGAAAAGGTTAAGGGCTTGAAATTCTGTCCAATCAATGGAGTGGGCAAAACAGCCAATGAAGGCCTGGTGCAAAAGGGGATTTAAAGCCGCAGGCTAAGGTCAATAGCAATTGTGATCCTGCAAGCAGGCATGTCAGACCTCAGTACCAGGAAGGAGCAGTTCAGAAGAGGAGTAGCTGGTGCCAAAAAAGAGGTGAGGTAGGACCGAAGGACAGAGACAGAGAGAATATGGTGAAAAGTATTTATAGACATTTTTTCATTACTGGGAATACAGTTTGAAGGCTTTGAGTTATTGACAGGTGACAAAAAAGAATAAAAAGGAGGAGGATAAGAAACAGAGAAGGAGGAAAGGAAAGATATTTTGACAATTGTATAGACGCGTTTAGGATTATGGCGTATGTGACAGTCGAACAATTCCTACAACAACTGACTTATGGCTCTACGAAGCCAGAAGCCATAAGTCGCACTGGCAGTTACCGAGGAATGCATGGTTGGAATATGACAAGGGCTTCAGACTAAAGATGGAGACGGGGGCTTTCAATTGAGTGGAATCACAAGGATGTATACAGATTCATCCATAAGATGAGTGAAGCTTAAGAAGTTGGAACTAAGGCACAGCAGTCCTTTCGTCAACCAGCTGTGAAAGGAAGACAAGAGAAGGCGAGAGATTCACCAGATTTAGACCATAGACAAGCTGGAAAAGGACATCAACAGCCAAGGGTAACTCAGCATTATGCTGGAAATACAAACGTAACAAGTGCATTTGGGATCGATCATGCATGTTTCGGCATGGGTGCTCCAATTGTGTGGGTGGCCAACCAGTTAATTAGTGCAGGTTTAGGACCACTGGGATGCTGGGCCCTTCCTGTGACTGATGGACTCTGTGGCCCCCATATCTACAGGCAAGGCAAGGGAACTGGCAAAAAGGAAGACAGGCAAAAAAAAAAGACCTGAGTGCAGCAGAGCCAAGGGGTCCCTAAGGGAAACAATGCATTCTCTATGGTCTATTTACCCATAAACAAAACAAAACTCAGGGAACTACTCAATGATTTCCACAACAGGTCGGATGCTGAGATGCTGATGGAAGATCTTGACAATAGATTTAGAATCCCAGTCACAATTAACATGCGGGAGGTCAAGAACCTCAAATCAGCATCAGAGAATTCTGAGGTGGTGCACCAAAATTTGCAAAAGAGAAAGCTTGGACTCTCACAGAAGGTCCCTTCAAATGGCTGCCCATGAAAGGGCTGGTCCTGTCCACAATCTGGGTGGTACCAAAGAAATACACAGGGCAATATAGGCTTATGCATCATGTATCATTTCCAGAAGGCAGGTATAGGCTAATGCAAAATGTATCGTTTCCAGAAGGCAGGTCAGTAAATGAAGGGATCAGTCCAGACAAGTGTTTGTTGACCAATGCATTTACTGACGAGGAAATAAACTTAGTGAGGTTAATTGTGAAAGAAGCATTGATGGCAAAAGCAGATATTGAGTGAGCACTTAGATTACTTCCAGTGCATAGATAGACTTTTCACTCATTAGGTTTGCAGTTTAAAGAGCAGAACTTCTTTGACATGAACATGCCTATGGGTTGTGATCTTTTGTGCGCGCTCTGAGCGTTTTAGCGCATTGACAGATTGGGCACTGCCACAGGCAGCACCCGGGGGCAGAAAACTGGACTATTTCCTGTCTGTAGTTTCTCTCTAACCTGATCAAAGCGAGGCCACTTTCGCTGCCTTTGTGCAGCTTACAGTCGCATTAGGTGTCCTCTTGGCAGTAGATAAAATGGTGAGGCCATCAACCCAGGTTTTCTTTGGGTTATATCTACACTAAGTGACTGAAACATCAAGGATACCAAAGAAGAAGGTAGACACTTTTAAGGACAACATAATATCATTACTAAATAAAGAGAAGGCAACCCTAGGTGAGCTGCAGGAGCTACTGGGCAAATTCAACTTTGCAGCAATGGTAATCCTTGTAGACAGGGACTTTGCCAGATGGCCAGGCCAGCTTACCATAGGGCTGCAGAAAAAACACCACAACATGAGACTAAACACTAGAGTGAAACATGACCCACGGACTTGCCAGACACTCCTAGAAGACATTAACAGCACATTGATTTGGAAGGCAGAATCGGTAATGTGTAAGCAGATTGAATTATTCACAGATGCGGCCAGTAGTCAAGGCTTTGGGGCGATCCTGGGTCTGGACAGAGATAGGGATGACAAAGAACTTTCCCCCATAGTAGTTGCTTCAAAATTTGGCGATCTAGTTTGCGCAACATGTAGCTAACACTATGGTCAGACAATAAAGGTGTAGTACAGGCTATCAACAGTGACACAACCAGATGTACCATGTCCTGAGACTTATGCGCTATGTGGTGGGGCCCCCTATAGGACACAACCTAGAGATCAAGGCAAGGCATGACCAGGAGTGAACAGCTCACAAGCAGATGCACTCTCTTGCTTCCAGATAGACAGATTCCGAATATTAGCCCCAAAGGCAGAGCGGGTAATGACTCCTTTTCCAGAAGAGCTTTCAGGCCTGCCAACCGGAGAGAATGTGGCCTGATGGCTAGGACAGTCGACCTTGGAGCTGGGGAACAGGGTTTGAGTCTCGGCAGGGACGCTCAACATTCTGTGATTCTGCACAAATCACTTAATCTTCCCACGCCTAACAAAAATGAATGTGTCCGTCTAACGTAACTGGTGCTCATGTGAAGCGCTCGGATTCCCTCAGGTCTAGTTCGTACTATATAAAACTCCCCTCCATAAAACCCAAACATATTGCCCCTAATAGAACAAGATTTGGCCCTGGGATTGTCAAAAAGCTAAAGAAGATATGCAGTCAATGTGAGGCAGGTAGTGGGACTGTGGAGTTTATTTCAACCCGAAACCTACAATAAGGGCAATCAAACACTTTATTGAGTGGTCCTTCAAATAAAAGACGAAGTATTGGGCCCAGGTGCATTTGTGTGCTGTGACCCACTTCACAAAGCTAGCAAAGGGCAGTGACCCCACATGCTACCACTATATGAAGGACTGAAGGCACCTCAAAGGCACAAAAGTTGCCCAGTAGGTACATGGAGGTTCGAATAGGAGAGGACCCTCTGATAAAACATACTTACTGGGTTTACCGTAGCAAACTACACCTCATAGCAATGATGCACAGTGCAGGGTTGCCAGCATCCCGATTTGGGACGCGCGCCTTTAGCACAGGAGTGGTGGCCACAGCCACCCTGCACCGGTTACAGTCAAACAGAATCATGGCTGTAGGCAGATGAGAATCCAAGGTATAGAAGTATTATTTAAGACAACACTTCTCTTAGGTCATGCATGAGGGTGATGTCCCCCCACCCCTTCTTCCAAGAGGTACAAAAGCCTGACAGAAGAACTCTCATGGTAAGGTGAGGTCTGACATCATTGCTTGTAGACAGATATGCCAAGGCTATCAAATCCAGCAAGTTCCAGTAGGAAGCCAAGCTTTGGGAGGATTGTTGGAAGCAGCAATGGCAAAATTTAGTACAGGGTTCTGACATTTGGTCACGCACGATGGGTTAAAGATTATGCTCAGACAGGAAGCCATATATCCGCCGGGGAGTGGGCTGAGCACTTCACAGCTCTTTATGCAGACATAGTACATGGGGATGTTATGGAGGTTTCTATGTCCCCAAGCGACTCCAAGGGTGACAAAGGAGAATCAGCGGCATTTACAATGGAAGATACCCTCGAAGCGATCCAGGCTCAAAATGCTGGGAAAGCGACTAGCCTTGATAAGATTCCCTCTGCCCTATATCATTCTAAACCTTTAATTTGGGGACCATATATAAATAACTTATCCAACGCCATAGCTGCAGGAGCTCCAATCCCCAACTCCTGGAAAGGAGCTGAAATCATCCTGATTTCAAGAAAGGAGCCAGGAACGCCCCTGATAACTATTGACCCATAAGTTTCATTGACAACATCCTCAAGATCTTTAGCAAGCAACTCCTCAGAAAACTTTGGGGGTGTATTTCAACCAACAAGGGGCTTTCACACCTCCAGGCCGGGTTTAAAGCTAAGATTAGCACAGTTGATCAGGTTCTATGGTTCCTGACTATAAAATGGAAATTTGTAGACACAGACCAGGCCTCCCTGTATTTCGTGTTCGTGGATCTGCGTGCTGTCTTCGATCTAGTTCCTAAAGTAAAACTCTGGGAGGTCTTGGGCAAGATGGGAGTTCCTCCTGGCCTTTGGCCCTTAATCCAGCAACTATACACAGATAATTTTGCCAACGTCAGGTGGGGTTCGCAGGGGATGCGTTTTGGCACCTACATTCATCAATAGTTGTATCACCTACCTGATGGATTGTGTGAATGATTCTCCTAAAATGGCCGGTTTAAAGGTCCCTGGGTATTTATTTGCAGATGGCACACTTCTTCTCTCAGAGACTCAGAGGGGACTATGTATTCTTTTGGACAAGTTCAGTCTTTTTTGTAAAAATCATAGATTGGAAATAAACAGGGGTAAAACCAAATACATGGTGTTCAATCCGTGGAAAAATGCTAAGGGGAATGTAGTCCTGGATAGGTCCCTATGAGAAAGGGTTTCTGAATTTGACTTTCTAGGGGTCAGACTTACTGATTCCCATAGATGGAATGCTCAGATCGGGAAAAGCTAACTGACTTTAAGGCACAGCGCTGCGGCCATCACTCAGTTTGGCATCTGGGGCTCTTCATACCCTATCTCCAGAGTCTTAGAGATTTATAAGATGCAAGCTTGTGGAGCAGCTTTGTATGGGGATGAATTGTGGGGCTTTTGTAAACTTGCTGTCCTTGCAAAAGCAAGAACTATTTTATTAAATCTTTGTTGAGACCTCCTATCAGTGCTCCATTACTCCCTTCAAGACTTGACCTAAATCTAAAATTAATCTCGGACATAGCCAATTTAAAACCAATGTTATATTAGATTAGAATATGGACAACAGGGGAACTGGCACTTTATAGAGATTGCATTAGGGACATATTGAGTAGCATCTGTTGCATACAATTCCCTGGCTATGCCAGATAAAAACCTGGCTGTTTAGGTTAGACTTGAAAGAGTATTGGCTGCATCCTAGCTTAATACCAACAAGTGCTTGAGAAACTGTGAAATCATGCTACTGGAACATTGTTTTGAGTGCAAGATAAGCCACTGTTCTTTCAGGTAGCCTTTCGGATTTGTACTTATAGCTCAAGCATGTTCCACACTTTAAAGACTTTTTGGATTATGTTAATCCCTCGCACACAAGAGCCCTGTTTATTACATTTAGGCTAGTGAGCCTGCCCCTGTCTTTTATCTGTTCTTGGAACAAAAGCGATAATTTTACTAATTTATTCTCCGTGGGCTGTCACGTTATAGAGAATGAAGAGCACTTACTATTTTTCTGCAGCACTTACACGAAGAAGCGTGCCCGGTGAATTGTCCTCCTCTGCAGCCTTTTCTTTTTGGATCAAAGACAGGCATAATGCTTTGAGAATATGTAAGACAGGCAATAGCAGCTGCATTATCTATTCGATTTCTAATTACCTGAGGTCGATTTGGTATATTAGATCTAGGAATGCTGCTAGATAAAGCCCTTGGGGTGTGTTTTAAAAAAGAACAACATTATTTATCATTTTGTCACAAAGGTAACAACATACGTATAGGTGTTCACAGTCATCATCAGCAGTTAAGAAAGAGGCAAGTACGGACATGTGGATACACGTTAAGGATACCAACGTAGGAGATGTCCAGCCTAGCATCAATACCACAGATCTTTCAGTGCAGTTCATACTGTCAGAGGTGAGCGTCCACTCATTACAATATAGCCTCGCCACAGCCAGGAACATAGTATATATACACTGTAAATATGGTACATAATACGCTCAGGGGGAGCCGGGTATCATACACTGCAGTGATTAGATTGAGAACTATGACCAGGCTACTCCACCTCTGTGGGAACTATGCCTTGCTCCATCTGCGAAGTAGAGTCTCGCTGTCGGGATGCGAGTTATGCTCTGAAGAGATCCCATATGTCTCTGGGCCGGGACGAGGAGGGCACTGTGGTGGAATATACCTCACTCTTTGTGTTGCATGAAGCCAAGCTTCCCATCCAGCTCTGAACTGTGGGAACAGTATTGCGGCCCCAGTGTATAGTCAACTCTCGCCTGCCCAGCAAAAAACTAAGAGCCGCAAACTTGCACATTTTTTGGTGAAAATTCACCACATAGCCCAGTAGTACAATTTCAGGTATAGGAGCAAGGGATTAGTTGATCATGTCTCCCAGTGTCTTGTGTACAGCTTCCCAGTACGGTTGCAAGTGTGGGCATGTCCATGCGAGGTGTGCAAAGTCGGCCTGAGGGGCCGCACATTTGCGACTGGAGTGGGGTCTGGACGGGTCCAGTTTGTGGACTCTAGCAGGTGTGGTGTAAATTCTGCGCAGAAACTTGAAGTGTAGTAAACCTCTTTCGTGACTGCGCAGCAGGTAGCCCATTGGTCGTCTGTGATCGGGTGACCCAAATCCTCCTCCCAGTCCCTACGGATCTTCTCGTCGTTGACGGGGATGAGCCTAGTACATGCTTTGTATAGTTTGGAAATAAGGTGGACACCCATCTCACTCTCAATAATCAGTGATAAAGGGGCGAACGAGTCTGGAAGCGGGAGTAGTTCCCCACCGTAAAGGCATGGCTATCCGGGAACAAGTCCCCTACTTTTGCAATAGCAAATTATTTTGTCAAGGTACGCTGCACTAGCCGCACACCAGTAATTGGTAGCCAGCGGGCAATGGGAAGCGGTAGGGCTGTTGCGTACAGAGTGGTCGTGTTAGTGACCTGCCGAAGCCTCTCCCAGGCCCAACTGGTTGTGGAAACTGTCTGAATGTCGTTTGGGTCTCTGGGGAGGCCCTTGGGTAGAACCATGGATAATCACTCGGGGAGAACTAGGTCAGACTCCGGTTGAAAGAAGGGGATCCTGTCGTTCGGGTGATACCAAGCATATGCATAGCTGCATTGAGCTACTAAATAGTACAAGTGGAGATCCGGCGCTCCGTACCCGCCTCTATCGTAAGGGAGGGTGATCACTTGCCAGCGAACTCGGGCCCGTTTGTCGCCCCATACCAATCAAATCAAATGTGATATGAGCGTTGAGAAAAAACCTATTTGGAAGGGGTATAGGAATATTGTTAAAAAGATATAAAACTTTGGGGAGGACAACCATCTTAATAATGGCCACCCTGCCAGCAATGGACAGCGGTAACCTCCGCCATCTGTCAATTTGTGTCTCTAGGGTGTTGATTGCTTGTCCATAATTGAGGCGAATGATCTGATCGGTGTCTAAGTGGATGTGTATGCTGAAATATTTAACAGAATCAGCGCACCCTTCCAGAGGGAATTCACACTCCCAAGGCATTGTGCTGGATGTTTAGGGGAAAATCACGGACTTATTCAAGTTGATGCCAAGACGAGAATGCTGTCCAAAGCAGAGTATCTCTCGTATGAGGTGTTCTAGGTTAACCTGCGGCTACCTAACATAGAGGATAGTGTTGTCCACATAAAGCGAGACAAGAATGGGGCCCGTGTTGAATTGCAGTCCTCTCTGTAAGTGCTTTTCTTGAAGTGTCTAATTAAGAGGTCCATAGCCAGGATAAACAATAGAGGCGATAGCGGGCAGCCTTGGCGTGTGCCTCGAGATAGAGAGAAGGGCTGGGAGAGTGTACCATTTAACCAGAGGCGTGCCGTTGGGCAAAGATAAAGTAGCGCCGTGGTTGCCATGAACCCCATAGGTATTCCCATACGGCGCAAGACTGACATGAAAACAGATCCCTCTAAAGAGTCAAGTGCCTTTTCCGCGTCTAGTAGAATTGCGGCCGCTGGTATTTCCAGATTTATTCTATGTAATATGGAGTTCTGAGGTTGAACGATGTGGAACGGAGGGGAACAAAGCCAGATTGAGCAGGCGAGATGATGAATTCCATTAATTGAGACAGATGCCCAGCAATAATTTTAGCAAGGATTTTATAGTCTAAATTTAATAGCGACAGGGGCCTGTATGACCCACAGAACTTTGCCTGGTTAGGGGAGAAGAATAATGACCGCCTCGCGAAGGGTGGGAGGTAATATTTGCTTCTACAGGGCCTCTGCGTATCCCTCGATAAGTCGGGGTGCTAATAGATCTTTATATGCCTTGTAGAAGTCACCCGTGAACCCATCCAACCCAAGGGCAGAGGACAATCAGAGCATGTCAATAGCCCCGAGGACATCATTTTCGGGAATCTGTTCCACCAAGAAATCCTGCATGTTCTTCTCGAGGTATACTAACGCAATCTCAGACAGGTAGGCTTCTTGGGCAGCGCGGTCCTGCCCTATTTTGGAAGCATATAACGTTTTGAAATAAGCCAGAAATTCGTCACCAATTTCCGAGGTGTCAGAAAGCAGCTGGTCTGTGGATGACCGCAATTCGGTGACGTAGGCTTAACTGTATGGGGGTCGAAGCATCTGGGCAAGTACTCGCCCCGGCCTCTCGCACTCTCCGTACCTTTTTGCAGTGTGGTATTTGCCCATAAAGAGGATTTCTCGAACAGCAGTGTCCCTATAATCTGTGAGAAGGGCCACGAGCCTCTTTTCCGTGTCTGTGTTGTGAGTTTGTATCTGGGTGTTGTCGAAGTCTGCTAGCTCGCGCTCTAAGCGGGATAGTGTGGTGAGTAGATCGCGGAGTACTCCGACATGCTGAGCAATACATATACCTCATATGTATGCCTTCCCATAGTACCGCCGAGGTGTCTACTGAGCCAGTGTTGATAGCAAAGTAGTCTTCAATTGCCTCACGTATTTAATTTTGAAACAGTTCATCCTCTAGGGCTCGGCTAGGGAAGAGCCATTGTCTCTCAAACCCTTCCGAACGCGGGACCTTGAGAAGTAGTAACACGGGAGAATGGTCGGAGTACGTCCTCAGAAGAGTCTTGATAGAGTGATACCAACTGGGGACGCTTGGGGAGAGCAACCAATAATCAATTCTGGTCCAGGTGTTGTGGTAACCTGCATAATGAGTGGATTCAATGAGGGAGGGATTGTGTGTGCGCCAGATGTCTAGCAGAGAGAGCTGCTCGCATAAGGACAGGAGGGCACGGCGCGTGCGGGGTTTGGAATCGGAGGAGATGGAGGTGCTATCTAGGGACAGGTCCAGGATAATATTGAAGTCCCCTCCTACTAAGAAAACCATGGGCCCCAGTTTTATGAGCTGAGTGAGCAAGGAGGGAAAGAAGTCTGGAGAGTCAGTGTTCGGGCCATATACGTATACCAGCGCCACCCCTTGTCCCATCAATGTTCCAACTACAATGGTATATCTGCCCTCGCCGTCGCTAACAACCGTGCGGAGGCTAAAAGGAACCCGCTTGTGTATGAGAATGGCTGTGCCTCCAGCGTAGTTGCTAAAACTGGCAAAATATCTATGCGCACCCCAACTGGAAGCGAAACGGGCGGAGTCAGATGTGGGCAAGTGCGTTTCCTGCAAGAAGGCAATGTCAACTTTATGTTGTAGCAAATAGTGTAGTATATGCTGCTTTTTGCGATTGTCATTAAGACCCCGAACGTTCCAAGACATCAGGAATAGGTCTGAGGGGCCTTCAACACTACCTAGCTGGGCCTATTATAGGTCCAAGCAGCAATGATAAATGTATTTGGCCGCAATGCAATGGGGGCCATGACTGTGACAAAACATATGAGTGACCAAACGTGACCAAGTAAAAACAAGTAAGGCCTACCCAAAATGGACAAATATACCAAAAGTACCAATCGAATTAACAAGGAAATGCAAAAAACCCAAAAATGGTACATCCGCAAACACAAAAACATAACCACGTTGTACACCAGCAGGGGGTGGCAACGCCACATCAGTGAACCAGCTATATGAAGCATTAAATGATGAAGTGTAATATCCCAAAGTTCTCACAGACTGGAAGAAAAGGAAACAGCCGGGGGAGATCAGCCAGATCCAGTCCCAGAGAAAAGTTCCATACTAGCATCAGAGCCGCTGTGTGGAGGGGAGGGTCTGACACCATCTGCAACTGTCGGTGTGTTTTGCTTTTACGCACGGCAGAATTCCTGCACCTCCGTGGGGCTGTCAAAGATATGGGCCCTGCCGTTGACCTCCACACGCAGCCGTGCGGGATACAGCATGCTGTACTTAAGGCCAAGGTTCCTGAGTGCGGCTTAAACTCCATTGTACTTGCGGTGGGCCTCCTGGACCATGATGGTGAAGTTCGGGTAGAGTGATAACTTATAACCCTGCCATATGGTATCGCCTCATTCATGAGCGAGGCGCAGTGCAGTGTCCCGGTCCCTAAAGTTCATGACTTGCAGCCTGGGTTGGGCCAGGGCCCCAGCATGCGGTGGGCTTGCTCCACCACGAAGCCAGGAGTGAAGGAGTTTCTCCTGAAGATGTCAGCCAGCAGTGTCTGCACAAAGACGGCGAGACGGCCCGTGGTGGTGGACTCCGGCACACCCAAAATGCGTATGTTGTTCCGCCGACTACGCACCTCCAGGTCTTCATTTTTGATTGCCACGTCTTTTAGGATGCGTTCCACGTGCTCAAGCCTTTTAAGGGATTGCGCCATACAGTCTTCGATGTCAGATATACAGGCTTCTGCGACATCTAGGCGCCTATCATGTACCTGGATTTTAGCACCCAGATATGCGAGATTCTTGTCCAAGGCATCAAACCTACCATCAAAAGCTTTGAATCCCGCTCTCCTCTCACGCAGCAGTGAGCCAGCCTGACCTGCGGAATCGTCAAGGCGCTCCATTTCCTGTCCGCCTTCTGCCATACCCATGCCACCCACTCAGGCCGCCTCCACGAGCTTCTCGAAAGGAAGAATCCTCTGTTTAGGGTCTTTGCAGGCCCATGCCGCTCTCCAGTGCAAGAGGTAAGTGACAATAGGATGGCTCCGGGTGGAACCGCAATCTGAAGACAGGGACCAGAGTGCGCACCTAGCAGAGAAGTCCCAAGACCGGAGGGGGGTAAGCTCAGTAGTCCCCCCCCCCCCAGTGGGCAAGCAATGTAGGCTGGTTGTGCGACAACTCTTCTAGATGTGGGGAATAGCAAGATCCCATAGGGGCAAACGTGTACTATGGTAGTCCAGTAGGGGAAGCACGGACCGGCGCCAATGGGGGATGCAGCTGCTGAGAAGGCCAAACCGGAATGAGCAGCGTGGTCGCAGTCTGTGGGCAGCAGGTGCTTTCATCGAAACGTGGCCACCTTGGGAAGGGTAAGTATTGCACTGCCCTCGAGGTCAGTATGTGGCGGCCATGGCTGAGACCGGTCTTGGTGCGTGATTCACCTCTGCACAGTAGGCCGAGTGGAAGCAGCCACACGTTAGACTGGGAGCAGCAGCGGCTGTTGGAGGGTGAGGTGACCGGGTGCAGGCTCTAGGGCCACACCAGCTGATCACCTGCCGTGAGCCCGCAAATGGCCCGGAGGCCGAAAATAGGGACATTTCCAAGGGGGTAGGTCGTACATCGCCCAAAAATTGAGCAGACGTGCAAAAAATTCCATTGCAAAACAAGTCTCCCCAGGTTTGTCTGCGCACTCGAGTGCATAATTGTCGGAAGCCCTCCTCTTGCAACAGTGAGAGTCGTGGGTGGTACGTCAAGGGTAAAGCAGAGGAGTAAAGAGTCGATACCCCCAGGGCCTTCATGATATATTGCCATGCGTCCACTGTGACCATGATTGTGGTTGGGACAGTGTCTCGAGGACGAGACTGTGCGTGTATCATTCCATCTAGGGGAATCGGGTCCGCTAGCCAGTGCTCCGCCACAACTTGCGGCATGCATGCTGGTGGGTGTAACCAGTAATAGACATAGTGGGCTTGGGCGCAAGCGGGGTATAGTTCAAAGTCCGGAATATCAAATCCCCCCTGCGCTGCAGGCCTCATAAGCACCGCCCACTGTACTCGCGGCTGCCTACCGCCCCAGAATAAGCGCATAAGTTCAGATCACAGCGTTTTAAAGAAAAACCGTCCCGGGTGATAAGGAAGGTTCAGAAAGAGATATAAGAACTGTGGTAGTACCACCATCTTAATCAATGAAGCTCTGCCTGCCATTGACAGAGGTAGAGATATCCATCGTGTGATATTAGCGGTAAGACGGCTTATGGCAGTTCCATAGTTAAGGCGGATAATTTCGTCTCTATCCCCAGAAATCTGGCCCCTCAAATACCGCAAATCTGTGTCACACCATGCAAGCGGGTAGTCCAGAGAGAATTTAACCACTGCCGCTGTCAGGTGAAAAAATTGTAATTTTTCTCAATTAATGTGGACTCCAGAAAGTTTCCCAAAGACTATAAATTCACGCAATAAGGGGTATAAGTTATTATGAAGATCTCGGACATATAGTGTCATATCATCTGCATATAGAGAGATCAGTATTTGCCGCAAGGGACACTGGAGCGCTCTATCCTTATGATGCTGCCGCAACCTGCACGCCAGGGGTTCGATCGCAAGTGCGAACAAGAGGGGGGACAGAGGGCAGCCCTGTCTAGTCCCTCTTGTGATGTAGTTGTTGCCCATAGTTCTGTCCAGAAAACCTGACAAAAAGTGGAGAATGTAATTTCTGCACAGAGCAATTCAGTCCTCCATACAGTCAAAGTCCCATATCTGGGCATCAAACCTAACCCACGTCACAAGTGGCTTGATGACCAGAGCAAACCATTAGTGTGACAATGGGTAACCCTTCCTGGTGCCCCTGCAGATCGGAAATGGGGGAAAAATAGACCATTCACTTTAACCTGTGCTGGGGTTGGGCATATAGGGGACAGACAGGCCATGTACCGGGGGCCAAATCACAGTCACATCAACACACCCGGGATGAACCTCCAATCGAAGGAGTCGAAAGCTTTATCCAAGTCAATGAGCAGTAATTAAGTTTATTTTTTGATTATTTAAAATCATACAATGTATACTTTTTAGAAAAATCCACATATAATAAAACAGATACATATTAAAAATAATACATTTAACCACAAAAACATATTATTTATTTAAAAAATCTAGGATTCCTCGTTAAAATACTAAGCTAATCAACACGACATGTCTCTGATAAAACAAATTGTTTTTTAGTTTTGTAGACCACAGAGTTTATAGATAGGTTTGTGATTTGGAAGTTTTGTATTCGTTCAGAATCATCCATGCGTGCGCTCTTTGTGCAAAGGATTCTTTGTCCTTTAGCATCGTCAATTGTTTTGTTATTCTGTTAATGGTTTTTTTTAAAGACTCTGGCGTTATGGACATGTCCCAAATTGAGTAGGGCACTCAATTTGGGACATGTCCATAACGCCAGAGTCTTTTTGATTTACATGTATTTCTTGCCAAAGCGATTGACACATTGGGTTCAAGGTGTTTGTTTTTATTCTTTTCCATACCAGTATGTACTGACCTTTCCTAGCAATGAGCGGATTAGGTAACCCAAATCCTAACCTAATGTGGGCTGGTGGCGCGTTGCTTGAAAGCCGGAAAAGAAATTGAAAGGTTTTAGTGATAGCATTGTTTATGATTATAGAATCCGTCCCGTAATTCAATGAGCATCTTGCCTTCAAGGCTATCCAGGTGAGAGTCAGTGGTCCATGGCAATGTGGACCCTGCTAATACAGTGCAGGGTGCTTTTATGAGGTATAAACCCGCAATGGTCCTGGAGAACCAGCAATGTTATCATCCTGAGCAATCTTTTTGTCAGGATCATAGCGAAGAGTTCAATATCCACATTTATGAGGAAGATAGGTATGATGCACATTTGTCTTGAGGACTACCCTGTTTCGGAAGCACCACTATAGAGCAAGTCTTACCTATCAAATACCTGCATGCTTTCAATTTCTTTTACATATTTTGTTTGTCTTTTAACTAAAAAGGCCAAAGATATGTTGGGGGACAAGATGATCGCGTGATAATGAAAGGGTTCTGAGTCACTAGCAATGTTCTTGTGGACTTTTTGGATTTTACTTAAAAAATATATCAGGACGTCTTTGCAGTGCTGATGGATCTGGTCATTTCTATTTTACCACCGTTTCAAACATCAAAGGCACAAATAATCTAGAAATATATCTGATAGAGTAAGCAAGTATCACCTGGACAGACAAACATCCCAAAATGCTCAACACTATCCAATGTGTAAGTAATGTCTTTGAAGTATATTTGTCAGGTAACTGCCTTCCATAGATTACAAATAAAACAATAGCAACACAGGCTGCTCCTTTGCTTGATAAAAATAAAGCACAATCGTTTTTGTGACTTTCACTTTCTGTTGCCAATCTTCTGCCCCAGAGACAGTATATGTAGAAGAGGGGAGCAGAGAAAAGGATAAGTAGACCGATGTAGTTACTGATATGGAATTCTGAAAGTACTTTTGAAATGAATGAGAGTTTAATTATAGGTAGTGCTAAATTATGTAAGAAGCTGAAGCAGCTAACTCTCCCGCTGTAATGTTAGGCTAGCAATTAAAAAGAGTGCTTTCTGAGTATGGGTAGTGCGCTGCCTTGCACCCCTGGCTTCCTGTCTGACTGGTACCTAAATTCACCATCACGCAGTGTCTCCTACAGGAGCAGGAGACAGACATCTGCAAAATGTGTCTGACAGGGATTGATTACCCAATTCTACTCGGTCCAGATTTGCTTCTCCATCATTCTAGTTTTTGTTGTATTGTTTGTGAGCATTATATGGAGTTTTGCTGCCTCCTTAAGTTATGGCAAAAGTCATGCAAACAGCAACTTTGCATGAAAAAGAATATCTTACTGTGAAACTGTTGTTGACATTCTTCGTGCTAGACTCCGCGACGCTGGCATCGGTAAGGTCCACCTCATCAAAAATAATGGACTGAAAACAGAAAAAGAAAAGCAATTGAAACACAATTGTAACTGCTGAACTTTCACGCAAAGTAACCTAGCAGAACTAGTGCATCCTTGAAATATCAGATAAAACAACTGTTTCCTCATACCATGACTTCTCTTCAGCTTTCTCAGGCATCACTTTTACATTTGCATATTTGATTTGCATTTCTAAATTCATCTACTCAGGGAAAATAAAAAGTATGCACCTTTTATTCTTCACAACACTTAGGTACATGAAACACCTCCCATGAGGGGTTTCTGCCGCTTTAGTGGACCAATTCAACACCGATTTATGTATGCTGATTAAATGGTGACCTCAATTTTCACTGTAGATAAAATCTCATGTCTCACTCATTGGGTGCAAACCTCACACTTTAAAGCACAGGTTAACTCTAAACCAGTCTCAAGATCAGTCATGTTTTGTCCAAAACCTCAAAATTTAAATCCTGCACTCCTGGACTCTATGATCTCTGTTGTCTTAATGGGAGAGGCACAAGGAACAGACCTTTAACACAGACAGCATGTCGCATCAAAGACACATAGTACAGATACTTCACCTAACATCAGACCAGCAAAGACAGACTCTAATTCTAAAACATTCTCAACAAATAGACTTAATATTAGCTTAATAAAGCTCCAGACAGATCCTGTATGTAGTGAATCTCCATTATTGAGCTAGCAGCTTACAGCTAGTCTCCCACCAATCCTCTAGTTTATAGCCACGTACTTGCTGGTAGGATAAACGTAGTGATAACTTGTGTTACAAAGTATTCCATGACATATTTGCGGACTAAATGCTGTAAATAATAGGCATTTAAAGGCACTCAAATTAGTGACTTCAGGACTGAGTTAACCTTACTGGGATTCAAATTTGTGAGCTGCAGATCACAGGTCAACAGCATGGATTTGGCTCACTGAGCTGTCTTGCCGGCTAGTGTCATTATGTTGTATACAGTTCCGTAAACTGAACAAAACAAGCATTTGACATGTAATAGCTCTGGCACTAGTGAATGTTGGAGCTATTGGCATTGTAAATGACACTATTTTTTATTATATTTTTTGTTTGCAGTGGAGTGATAATTTGACCTATATATGCAATTACACCACTGCATGAGACAATCGAAAGAGCACATAGGGGTGACTGACTTGAATATTGTATGCACGCCAAAATTGAGAGCAATATGTGTAAAAAAAGGAGTAATAATCGCCCCCGGAGTATGGATCCATGCTTGGGACACACACGCGATGTAGGGAAGGCCGAGGAAGCTTATTTAAACCTTGGAAGTCATGTAAATACCAAATCATTGATATGGAAAGAGGACTTGAAGTTAAAAGTCCCGTTAGGATCAACTATCATTGGTAGCCATATTTGTAAAATACATAACCTCTCTATTTGTGTTTAAAAATACAAATGCGAACATTAAGGCAGTCAGCAGATGCCTGAAATTTATGGATTTGTTGCCCAATTACAACGTAGTGCTACATTATGTATAACCTACATTTAAAAATAAGAAAATAAAAAAAAAAAATGGTATGTAGCGGGCAGTAGTGCAAAATAATAGAGGCTCAACCTCAAAACGATAATATAAAATGCGCTTGTTCTCTTAAACAATGTATTAATTAACTGTAGGCAATGAACTCTGCTCCGCTAGCGGAGGTTGCAGAGATTTGTTAACTTTGCATTGGATTGAAAACACGGAATTCATGCAAAAACTCCGACTTCGTCACATAGCAGAGTTAGCTACTGCAGGCACAAACAACTCTTTGATAAAACAACTTTACCGTTACCTGCTAAAAAACATATAAACAATTCACAAAAGTGAACTTTGAAAAATATCAGGCAATGAGAGAGGTGATGATTTTGCGGTCCACCCCTAACCTAGGAGGAGGACCAAGCAGATGCCTTGAACACAAAGATCATTTCATGCTGAACGATTCAATGGTGGTCCCATCTTCCTAGGACCACCCCAAGCAAAGTTATGGGCAAAAATACAATGCCAACCAAAGGCCCAGCAAAGCATTAGGGGGCGAGATTCTAGAGGATGGGACCACCACCGAATCGTTCAGCATGATGTGCTCTTTGTGTTCAAGGCATCTGGTTCTCTCCCTAGGTTAGGGAGGACCCCAAAATCATAACCTCTCTCACTGCTTGCTATATTTTCATTTTCACTTTTGTGAAATGACTATATGCATGTTAGCATGTGAAGACAGAGATACTTGTTGTTTTACCAAAGGTGTTTGAGGTTTCTGTTTAATTAATTGGGATGAGACGGAACGGAGTCACAGAGCGGAGTTCACTGAGTTTTTGTTCAACTCTTCAGAATTCCGCATAGTGGTACTCCACCAACTTCGCCCACCCTTAGTATTAATGGTGCACCTACAGCAGGCTCAAGCTTGCAGGACAGCTTGTAATTGGCAGCAAGTATACCCATATAGGGATGTGGCATAACAAATAGAGCTGTCGACTTTGGGCCTGGGGAAGAGGGTTCGGGTCTCGGCATCAGCTTTATAAACAAGCATTTGCAATGCAATAGGTCTCGCATGTAGGCAAGTTTAAGATATTGGAATTGTAAATGACACTGCCTTTTATTTATGTTTTTAAAAAAAAGGCATTGTCATTTGCAATGTCAATAGCTCAAACTCGCGTAAATGCGAGACCTATTGCATTGCAAATGCTTGTTATGACATGTCCTGTGGGCAACGTGGGCAGGTGGGGGCAAAGGAACACGTACAGCAGACCAGGACAGTGAGGCCAAAGCAACACAGACAGAGAGGCAGGGAGGGGCAAAACAGACGACATTTGAAGAGTATGGGGCAAAGCAACACTGACTGCAGGGAGGGTGAGCATAAAGCAATAAGTACGGTGGAGCAAAGCAACTCGGACAGCAGTCAGGGAGGGCGGGGGAAAAACAGCAAGACACTGCTTAGGAATGATTCCATTTTTATTTTGTTTAAACTACATGCAGGCACGGCGCCCTTTACATGTTTGTCCCATGTGCCTTAGATCCAATCATGGTTCCTCAGTGCAGGGGTGTAATGTACACCACTACACGAGGAGCCATTTTAATGGGGCAGTCACTGTAGTTCGATGTACTCGAACTACAGAGACAACCCCGTTCATAACACGGGTCTGCACTCTGTTGGGAGTGTGAACGTGTGCCAGGAATCAGCCGCTGCGCTCGATACTACAGCCCTGGTCTATCACTGTGAAGGCGGAGTGAGCCTGCGGGTAGGGCAGAGGGAATGGAGGGACATGGCTCGTTAGCATATTCGGTCCCCTTCACCGCTTACCTTTGCCTCTTTCCTCGCAAGCAACCATTTTAGGATAAAGCTCCTCCCCTCTTCTCTTATCGCGGCACAAACAGCAAAAAGACGTTCAGGCACACGCTTGAGTTCAAGCAGTCACAAATACACACACAGGCGCATGCAATCCCAAACATACAAAGACATACAGGCACACGAATGAGTTGACGCAGATACAAACTCACATAGGCGCATGCAGTCACTAACGTACAAAGACGTACATGCACACGCTTGGGTTCAAGCAGTCACAAACACACACACAGGTGCATGCAGTCACAAACATACAAAGACATACAGGCACACGCATGAGTTCACGCAGTTACAAACACACATAGGCGCATGCAGTCACTAACGTACAAAGACGTACAGGCACACGCATAAGTTCATGCAGTCACAAACACACATAGGCGCATGCAGTCACTAACATACAAAGATGTACAGGCACACGCTTGGGTTCATGCAGTCACAAACACACACAGGCGCATGCAGTCACAAACATACAAAGACATACAGGCACACGCATAAGTTCATGCAGTCACAAACACACATAGGCGCATGCAGTCACAAACATAAAAAGTAATACAGGCACATGCATAAGTTCACGCAGTCACAAACACACATAGGCGCATGCAGTCACTAACGTACTAAGACGTACAGGCACACGCTTGTGTTCAAGCAGTCACAAACACACACACAGACGCATGCAGTCACAAATATACAAAGACATACAGGCACACGCATGAGTCTGTTATTTCTAGTATTTTGGAATTCCAATGCCTCCTCGGACGTATTACGCGCTATATCAGCGCTATATCAATTACTCCATGTTCTGATGCGGTGGGGCAGAGGGAGGTAAAGCGGGGGCAGGCGCGTCCAAAGCCTTTGAACACCATCACCCGCTCGGAAGTAGTTGTCATGCAAATGTGCAGATAACTTCACCACCTAGTTTATTGAATTACCAATCAGCACCTTAGTCACAAGCACCCGCCGGCCCGTTACCTTTTGGTCCAGGTCGGAGGAGGGCGGCAGCAGGACAAACCCCCGGGTGGGGCCAATTTGGATGGTGAAAGAGACGCCCGAGACGCCCTGGCAGGGTAGCAGGGGCAGCGGCGAAGGCCCGGGTTCCATGGCATCTGTCGCACAGGCTGTCCTTCGGGAACTGACTAACCGGCTCCCACTCAGCTGTCACCACATGCCTGACAACAAACAACTGACTGAACCCGACTCCCGCCAATGCTCGCACCAAGTAAAATGATAAAGAATAGTGGGCATCTCATTTGAAGGTAGCATATAAGTATGTAGGACCCGCTGTGCTAAAAACTCCGCAATGAAAACAGACGCCACGGGACTTGGGAGAATACAATGCAAAAGAAAGTGGAAGCACGGCAAAGTAAAAGCAAACCATGCGCACGCTGTGCTGAAACCCCGTGATGAAAAGAGACGCCCGCGGGACTGGGGAGAATACAATGCAAAAGAAACTGGAAGCGCCATGCACGCACACCCTATGTGTGCACATCTCCTGTCCGGGCAAGCACGGCGAGCAGGAGACAGGGAGGGAACAAAACATGCCTCCCTTCCAATGAAAAGCACGCATTTTTGACCCGTGCCAATCAGAAGCATGGGTGGAGCTTCCACCCCGCTTCCGAAGCAAAATCGCGACAATAGATCTCGCAAGCGAGCAGCGCATGCGCTGCGTCGCTAGGCGAGACCCAAAAAGGATCGAATGAACAAACTTTGTCGAGCATTAGAAAACAAACAAATGCAAATGCCACTCGAAAGCCAAAGTGGGAAGGGGAAAGTGCACGGAACAAGCACCCCTGGGACCTCGCCTGATTAACCCCTTCAGCGCGGCGGGAATTCCCCCGCGGTGCTGAAGGGTTCGAGCGCGGGCGGGGCCATGACGGAACGGTTCCGTCATGAGCACAGCGCAACCGATGCTCATGACGGAACCGTTCCGTCATGGGCATGGAAGGGGTTAAGAGCGCCCTGGGACTGCGTCTTATTAGGAAATAGAAAAATGCAAATGCGTCTTAGCTCAAAAAAGGAAAAGTCGACCAAAAAGAGTGCCCACAAGGCATGGTAAATAACATGAAAGCGTAACAGCACATATGAGAAGGGCAGTCCTCATGGAAGGTTACAAAAGAAAAAAAGGAGGGAATAGTGACCATATTAATCAATGAAAACCAGTCATTTACAAACGACAGTAATAGGAGCCAAATTAGAAAGATGGGTGTTGCTGAAAGCCCATATACTGAATACAGCATGTCTCAAAGAGACAGCGCAAGCACTGCCTTGGTGAGACCTAAAAAGATCTAAAAATACAGCTTGTAGTAATTGAATATTAGACAGTCCCTGCACCTCTCAGCCTGTAGAGAATCTGAACATTTAGTCCCTATAAATGTATGGCTTACGGCCAAAGTCTACACATCAAACCACCAGACGATTACTATTTATTGTATGATTAATTAAAATCTTTACGGTTCCATCATATAACATAGAGACAAACAATAAATCCTTTAAAATCCACAAATTAAAATCATGTTATAACAAAAGTCTTTACAAAGCAGGTGGCAGGCAATAAGTCCTTTAAAAGACTTTAAAATCCACAAATTGAATGTCACATTGTGCGATCGTTACAATAAGGGCGGGGCTATCATCAGAATATAGGGCCAGGAATATAGTCTGCCCTTTGACAGACGCATTATGTTTTCAATGAGAGTGCAGTGATGGATGCAGGGGGACGCAGAGCAGTTGTTATTAAAATCAATAGACTTTAGACTCTTGTCATTTGGCTGCGGCGGCATACTTTTTGTGCATAGAACACAAAGCTACAGCATGGAGAGTAAGAGCAAGTGTGTTTCAAAGTGAAATATGCCATGCATTTGAACCAATGCAGGTGTCTCATTAAAAACTATTTGAATGCAGCCAACCTATATAGTAAAACCCAATAAAAACCGATTAGGGCATTGCAATGCTGTCCCTGACAGGGAGTGGTTTACTGGCCTAGGGTGCAGCATGCTGGTAAGTAAGTGCAAATACATTTCAAAGTGAAAAGTGCCACAAAAGCGGACCTATGCATGTGTCTTAAGAACAGACAGCCTATTAATGGAGTAACAGAAGCGGTTGAGACAGTACAGTGTTATACTGGCAAGGAGTTATTTGCTAACGCGGTCTGCAGCCTCCAATGCATGTATGTGCAAATGTGTTCCTAGGATAAGATACATCTGGGATAAAAGGAGCATAAAAAGGCACTAGAAGCAATACTGTATAATCATAGAGTTTGCAAGACCGCAGGCTCATTGTTTGAGTTTGTGCAAGCTCATAGTTGATGAAACCTGGTGGTGTGTACAAACGTGTGGTCTATGGTCCCTCAGTATCCTTCCAGCTGTTGCAAAGAACATGCCAGTCGTGCTAGTTCCATGGGAACATCGGACGAGTAAATATAAGCCACAGATTCTTAGCACATTCTTATGCCAAGATGCAAGAACAGGGGCCTTAAGAGGATTGGCCTTTGGGGAAGCAACGCAGAGCAGCAGCATACTAGGTGTTCTATGGATTCCAGAGATTAGTGGCACAGCCTTCACTGCCTTTTTCCTGGGAGTTTTGTTTTCCAGTGGGCTCTGTATTCCCGTATAGGCAGTGTCAGGAGTCTGGTCAACTATATATCTTAGGGCTTGTCTTCTCATGGTCGCTCTCAAGTATGGTTGGTAGGAAACGTTTTAGTGGGATTTTGCAAGGCCCATCGTGCCCGGGGTGTGCCGGATTCCGTAGAGGTCTAAGTCTTTTTGTAGCTAGTCTATCCCACATGAGTGTATGCTGTGGGCAAATTGGATCAGTTCAAGCTCGTCCACTGTCATGCAACTGAGCAGGCAGCCAGCGTGTACCTTAATGACAAAAATATTGGTGTGCCAGATAGTCTCACTGTGGCCAACATCAGTGTCAATGTCCATGCTAGGTGTAGTGGGTCTAGGACTCCATAGGCAAAGATTTGAGTGGTTGCAAGTGGCAGCTTCAGTTTGTCGACCTAGTCATGACTCATAACAATTCCTGAGGCCTCTCTGTCTATAAGGGCCATCAATGTAAGTCCTTTGACTCTCTCCCTTTATGTTGGTTGGTGTCTCATATTCCCTGCGGAGTGTGTGGAAATGTGATCATGAATATTTCTCCATCTTCTTTGTCATCACCGGGTTACAGTTAGGGTTTTGGTCTCCTCCGGAATGTCTGCTTGTCATCGTTTTTATCTGTTAACATGTGCAGGTCACAGCCAGGGGTGCAACACAGTCTGAGGCCACAAGAGAATCATCACAATGTGATGGATCTTTCTGCAACCGGAACATGTCTTCCCCTGGATGGAGCATTCCCACAGAGAACGTGATGATAGGCCATAATGGCCACAAGTCTTCCTGTCATTTTGTAGATCATTACAAGCCCTGTATGATCCCAGAGGAGCGTGTCACCTTCTGACCGCATCTATGGTTTCCATCTTGATAGTGCGTAGTTGTTCAGGCTCATCTTTGACTGTTACTTTGAAAAACAGATTAAAGTTATTAATCAAGTGTGTTTAATAGATTAAGAGTAGTATGTTCTCTACTGTGATGCCCAGCTTACGGAGGCTGAGGCGGCAAAAGAAAGCTGATCGACAGCTTTACATGATATGCTTTCTCACCACTTTGAGAAGGTTGTCTTCTGTAAATGAGCTCACTAGTTCTCCAAGTCATGCATAGAAAACATTGCAAGACTCTCGTTTTTTGCCTAGTTTACCTTATCTTTATGCCTTCCAAGTCCAGATTTATTTAAGTTTAGAAGTGCGCAATGAGAGCAGCCACTGGCCTTGAAATAGTTGTTCAGCTTCGTAACCCACACGTGCCAACTGGAGCACATGGCTAGTTTGGTATGTTCCGCCTCCAAAGCTCGTCAGCTTGCTGGCTCAAGGGAGCCTTTTAAACAGAAGTGTGGGGGGGGGGGGGAGCACACTGCCTCACATCCCAGCACATTTCGACCTTTTGCATCCTGATAGACGCACCTGTGTGCCTGTGAGTGGTACGGAGACCTGTGAAGACTGGCAGCATTTCCATTAACTCCAGATGAAATAATTTTTTGATCTCTACTGATGAAGGATGAAATCCAGAAACACCGGTCTAGAGATGTACAGCACTATCTGTACCAACTTTGGTGAAAAACTACAGTTAATATTGAAGTAGGCGCTAATTGTGTACTGCATTCATAATGCAAAGGGGCGAACTATCCTGGGTTGTGAAGTAATGTGCTCCCAACTCCCCTTCTCTTTAAAAGGCTCCCTTGAGCCAGTAAGTTGGCGAGCTTTGGAGACGCACCTGTGAGGGGTACTGAGACCCGTGAAGACTTTGGCAGCATTCCCAGCAACCCCGGATGAAATAGATTTTTGTCCTCTACTGATAAATGATGAAATCCAGAAACACGAGTCTAGACATGTACAGCACTATCTGCACCAACTTTGGCGAAAAACTGCAGTTAATATTGAAGTAAGAGCTAATTGTGTACTGCATTCGCCATAAAGCAAACGGTCGAACTGTGCTAGGATGTGAGGCAATGTGCTCCCAACCCTCCTTCTGTTTAAAAGGCTCCCCTGAGCCAGCAAGCTGACAAGCGTTGGAGAGGCACCTGTGTGCCTCTGAGACGTACTAATACCAGTGAGGAATTTGGCAGCATTTCCAGCAATCACAGATGACTTTTCTTTGCTCTCTACTGCTTCTGCTCTCTACGATAAAGGGCTAAACCCAGAAACATGTGCCTATAGATAAGCAGTAATGTCTGCACCAACGTTGGTGAAAAACGACAGCTAATTTTGAAGTAAGCGCTAATTGTGTACTGCATTTACCAAGATGCAAAGGGGCAAACTGTGCTGGGATGTGAGGCAGTGTGCCCCCAAACCACCTTCTGTTTAAAAGGCTCCCTTGAGCCAGCAAGTTGACAAGCTTTGGAGATGCACATGTGTACCTGTGAGGGTAATGTGACCTGAGAGGAATTTGGCAGCATTTCCAGCAACCCCAGATGACTTTTCTTTGCTCTCTACTACTTCTGCTCTCTGCTGATGAAGGACTTAACCCAGAAACATGTGCCTAGAGATGTACAGCAAAGTCTGCACCAACTTTAGGTGAAAAACTACAGCTAATTTTGAAGTAAACGCTAATTGTGCACTGAATTTATCAAGATGCAAAGGGGTGAACTGTGCTGGAATGTGAGGCAGTGTGCGCCCAACCACGTTTCTGTTTCCTTTCAGAGCAGCTGACAATCAAAGACAACCACTAACAAGTTTGCAGCAGCAGAATTTCTCTACCTCAGCTGTGTGTTTTTAAACTAGGGTAAAGTAATCTGGAAAGTAGAAGTTGTCACTACAGCTGCTTCCACGTTGCATAGCTTCTTGCATGGAGGGGTGATCTTCACTTAGTTATTTTCGTCTTTTGGAAAGTCAAATACTGGACATTTGGGCAATACCACCTGGATGTCTGTAGATTCAGTGAACTTTTATGTAGTGTCCAACTAAAGAAACTTAAAGTTAAAAAATACGGGAGATACCCGTATGTTTAGAAGAGGGACAGGGCAAATACAGACAAAGAAACCAAATAGTCCCTATTCTATATATAATCTCAACAGGATCATGGGTTATTTACAGTGCTCTATTTTAGTTAAAATCAAAAATATTTATAATATCTTCAATTATGAGAATCAGTATAACACAGAAGGTCAATGACAACTTAAATATGACATAAAAATATTTTTTATTCAATAAAAATTACACAAGCAAAGTTAAAAACATATGATGTTAAAATACAATTTATACACAGATAAATCACAAGAAAACAGAAGTCGACGCTGCGTTTTGGTGAGTTGATAATTGATCACCTATTTCAGGACACTTTTCTAGGTAGCAAAAATATTGTATTAATAATACTAACAATCTCATGTGGCTTGATTATATCTCATTTGAACTACAACAATCCATATTGAAATAATAGTATCTGACTCTAAAACAAACATATGTGCATTAGGTATCTAGTGATTAATATTTGCATTACAATTTACTGGACATAGCACCACACAAAACAATTTATTTAATTCTCCTCACGAGTCACTTAGAGATTGAGTTACTACCCATGATCTATTATTGAGCCTGTTACAAAACGAAATTTGATTGCATACCTACCTAATGTAGGAAATTGCTAGGATTAAGATTCCCTAGTCAATTGATGAAGCAGAATGTGCTTGGGTTGAATAAAGGGCTTTGACGATGTCCCTGAAATATGAAGGGGTAACGGAAAATAAAATAAGGATGTATTCAGTGTTAATTAAAGTGTCTCTCCACATCGGCAATAATTGTACATACCTTAATTTAAATGCCGATTGGCGTTTACTTTGTTCATTGGTGACACCGTTATATAGTTATTTATAGGATAAAATGCAAGGTCTAAAGAGAAAAATTTTGTTGCGGAGAATATTACTTAAAACATCTCTGTATAGTCACCAATTAAAAGTAAGAATCAATTGTATAGAAAGGCTTACCCAGGGATTGACTGATCTGTTATGTATAGCCCTCACAGATTTGCCGTGATTGGAGGAAATAGTTTACAAATTTATCCCCATCTGTTTCCAATATAGCGGAGAAAGAACTGTTGTAAAGAAGAAATAAAGAATACTGTCACACCCTATGGTGGTGATGTGGGTGCCCCAATAGCTATAAAGGTTCTCAATTATTACCTGCTATAGTTGCTGTAGTAATCATGCAGCAGGTAAAGTAAAATAAAAACCTGTGAAAACAAGGCGCCAGGTTACTTTACACATAAGTGTAAGAGAATAATTGTGCGCCCTGTCAATTCCTTATTTTGGCTTGATATGCCATTTTTTTCATCGTATCTATTGATAGTTAGATGCATTCACGCATTTTGTTTGTTACAAATTTGGGCCTCATTATTTCCGTAGCGTTATCTATTCCTAAGATACTAATAAGGATGTGCTATATTACGAGAGTGGTATTTTATTTAAATGAAAGGCCCGCGTATCCTAAGATACTAATAACGATGTACTAAGTTACGGGGGTAGTATTTTATTTAAACAAAGGTACCTCGTTGTCGTACAGGTCGATCAAGTCTATGGGCACCAAGTTCAATATTATTTCAATGTTCAATATTTAACATAAATCACAGCGTTTTGTGGTGATGTAATCCATAGTTAATAACCAATATGTAGTCTCGCTAACCTTTTAAGATCAATCTGGCCTCCCTCCACCAACGAACAGCTTCTGAATCGGGTTACTCGCTTCTGTCAGACCCGGAACTCCTTTATATAGTAGAAAAAATATGTCACGTGGTGACTAGTAGACCCACGTGATTAACCTACTAACCTTGTAGATGTTTCTAAATATTGCTTTGTTCTTTACAAAATAAAGGATAAAAAGTACATAAGAATGTAGAAAACATCTCCTTGAGACCTATCGTTTCAAGTATTAACTCCCTCATGGAACCTTTGAGCAAATACGTGGATATCTTCCTACAGCCTCTAGTAGTACAACAAAAAGCGTACATCAAAGATACGACCTCTATGATTCAGAAAATTGAGAATTTAGAATATAATCCTGATTTACAGTGCCTAGTGACTTTAGACATAGAGGTACTGTATACTAATATTCCTCAGGACGACAACATACAAATGATTGAGAACCTTCTTAGTAATGAAGAAGAAGATACGTCACAACATGCAACTTTTATTGTAGAATGTGTGACCATTATATTGAAAAATAATATCTTCTTATTCGGTAAAGATTTTTATAAACAAACCAAGGGGACCAGCATGGGAGCAACCTGTGCTCCCAGTCTGGCCTGCTTGTATGTTGCCCAATTAGAGGAGAAACACATCTTCAATGCATCGGCTCCATTTTTTGAGAGCATCTCCCAGTGGTCCCGATACATTGACGATGCGTTTTTCATATGGACAGGCTCTAGAGAAACCCTGGCAGAATTCACAGAATGGATAAACCTGGGAGATGATAATCTCAAATTCACCTCCACTGCTAACAATAACGAATGTGAATTTTTGGACATCAAAATCAAAAATGCGGACGGGTTTCTAAATGCTGAATTATTCACAAAACCCACCGACAGGAATACGATGCTTCATTATAATAGCAATCACCCTGCCTGACAAAAGGACAACATTCCGTTTGGACAATTTTTTACGTTTAAAACATAATTGTACAACCATGAAAGACTATGATGAAAATGCTGAGAAATTGACTAATAAATTCCTGAACAGAGGCTATCCTAAAAAAATAGTGAAACATGCATTTAACCCTTTGCGTGCGCACGACGTCTCCCGGCCGTCGTGCATTACGGAGGGCGTGCGCGCACGACGGCCGGGAGACGTCGTGTTCGCGAACGCCGTTTATTTGTCCCGCACAGCGGGAGAAATAAACCCGCACGCAAGGGGATAAAAGAGCTAAATATTTTAATAGGGATTCTTTTTTTGAAAGTAATTCCAATAAGCAGACCTCAGGTGATTTACCTTTAATTTTTGTTACTAACTATAGTAATATTAGTAACAAAATCAAAAATATTGTCAATAGAAACTGGCATTTAATCATCAACCAAAAGAGGGAGACTCTACCCAGACCCATGTTTTCATTCAGACGCAACCGTACAATCAGGAATTGCCTGGTACACACATATAGGGACACGCATGCCAATAAACAACTTTGTTTGCCAAATGCTCCATTGCCCACCGGTACTTTTGCATGCAATGGTTGTTATAACTGTAATAACATCCTTAAGAGACCTACAATGCGTCATAATGGTACCATCCATAAATTAAAAAACTTAATGAACTGCCGAACTAAAAACCTGATATACTTCATCACGTGCCCGTGTCAACTGGGTTACGTGGGTGAAACATCAAGAGAAATAAGGGTCAGGATCAATGAACATAAGTCAGCCATTAGAACCAATAAAAGAACTGCCCCCCTGGTAGAACACTGGCTTGACAAACATCACAAAATTGAAGATCTTAAATGGTGTGGAATAGAAATTGTCTATATGAATAGTCGTGGAGGAGACCTAACATTGAAGAGAAAAAAACAGGAACAATTCTATATGCTCGTTTTAATACCTTCAGAAAAGGATTGAATAGCAAGGAGGACTGGGAGAGGTTAATTTAGATCATACGCTCACCCCCCAGCACTCTTTTAGCATTTAGATAACAATAATAGTTGAAGGCTGTATATTACTGTTCTAATGACAAAGATATCCCTCATTAAACAGGGTGTTGTTTGGCTCTTCTTTTTTAATAATATATCAGTACTAAAATAAAAACGCTATTGCCTCTTAAAATATTAGGGATATCACCCATATATTAGTGTCAGTTTTGTATGAGACATATCCCTTTCCACTATGGCCGACCTTTTGTTCCACCTATAATGTTAGTGATCTGGGAGTCTTCACGCTCTCGCATAGTTGTTCTTTTATTCCCCTTCTTTTATCCTCTTTTTTTGAACAACAAATCAGGATTTCAGAATGTCCGATTTTCTTGTGGACATATTAGACATCTTTTCAGTATAAACAAATATAACATTCACTCGCCACTAGCAGTAACCACGTGACATTTTCAGAATATAGGAAGTAGTATCCTTGTACATGAGCCGATTCCCTTTCCAAGATGACCGACGCTTTAGTCCATCTGTAATCTGAGTGATCGATGGAGTCGTGACGCTCTTATATAGTTGTTTATTTGTATCCTTTATTTTGTAAAGAACAAAGCAATATTTAGAAACATCTACAAGGTTAGTAGGTACGAGTTTTATTAATCACGCGGGTTTACTAGTCACCACGTGACATATTTTTTCCAATATATAAAGGAGTTCCGGGTCTGACATAAGCGGGTAACCCGACCCGGAAACTGTTTGTTGGTGAAGGGAGGCCAGATTGATCTTAAAAGGTGAGCGAGACTACATATTGGTTATTAACAATGGATTACATCACCACAAAACACAGTGATTTATGTTAGATATTGAACATTGAAATAATATTGAACTTGGTGCCCGTAGACTTGATCGACCTGTACGACAACGCGGTACCTTTGTTTAAATAAAATACTACCCCCGTAACATAGTACATCGTTATTAGTATCTTAGGATACGCGGGCCTTTCATTTAAATAAAATACCACTCTCGTAATATAGCACATCGTTATTAGTATCTTCAGAATAGATAACGCTACGGAAAAAATGAGGCCCAAATTTGTAACACAAACAAAATGCATCGCTTGCTTTACCTAGTGCCACATCCTTTGAGCATTTTGACCTGCCGTGAGGGGAACGGCATTCATCGGGGGAACTTTGCCCAGCGAACTCCTCTGCTATTCCCGTTGCCGTGAGGGAAACGGCCACAACAAACTTCATTTCCCAGCATCCCTTGCCCCGGGCGCCTGCCAAGCACATCATCAGGCAGCGCCGGGGGGGGATTTAAGCCAGCAAACAGGCCCACAGCGCGGGACGCGCGCTTGCTTTACCTGGCGCCACATCCTTTGAGCATTTTGACCTGCCGTGAGGGGAACGGCAACCTTCGGGGGAACTTTGCCCAGCGAACTCATCTGCTATTGTCAGAACCAGATCTTCTCTTTCGCTGGTGGGTGACACAGGAGCAGAACGACGTAAGCTCCCAATTCCTCCTCCGAACTCCCCAGCCACGCACAGTCTTAAATGCGTAGCCAGAAAAGCCCCAAGGGGGAAAGGGGAATTGGACAGAGAAGAGAATGCACACACGTGTAGTCTTCCTTTCTTCTTCTTCTTATGTTGTCTATTCTTTTCTTCTGCTCTACTGTTCTTGTATGCTGAAAAATAAATTACATGTAAATCACTCTCTGACTCCTCTTCTCCTTCTAACCTTATTCTCCTCATTCGCTTGATAACCCACCCAGGAGCTGTGTGCCTTTGCTTCTCTTCTTAGGCTACTTGTTCTTCTGTTCTTAGTATTATTCACTGTAATATAATGGGCCTGTGTTATTGGTTATTCTTTCTCTTATCTCTAATCTCAATTTCTCTCCACTGCTGCTCACTTACAGGACAGAGAACTGAAGTCTCGTTAAATATACTCTTTCTTCTTCACCTTTGTGTATGTATATCCTATTATGTACTTCTGCTGCTTCGCTGTGGTATTATATTCTCTCACTTTTCGTTGTCATATGGATTCTACCTCATGCGTGTTTCCACTCTCTAAGTTGTGTGAAAAACTGTTAGGAAACGGCATTTGCTTCAAACGAAAAAGCCGTCGCCTCTCAGAATTCACGTCGAATAACCTAGTACTATTTTTGTTCAAGACTTGTGCTGACTCTAGACTCGCACTTGAAATCTACTTCAGAAGAAACTGCGCACTCGCCCTTAGGAAGCGGAGCTTCTGGCAAGCATGCGCTGTTACCAGTTTAACGGACCGCTTTTCGGGTAAATAGGAATTGTCTTACTTAGGATTGCTGACTGTACACAAACTCAAATATTTCCTCAGGAGCTTCTGGCAAGCATGCGTTGTTACCAGTTTTAACGGACCGTTTCTCAGCTAAATTGGAATTGTCTTACTTAGGATAGCTGGCTGTACACGAACTCAAATATTTCCTCAGGATTCTCGCGACGCGTAGCTTCTTTTCCCTAAACTAACGCGACGCGTTGAAGACACCTCCTACTCCTCCTACAGTTCAGGTGAAGTGCGCAGCTCTCCGCGCGCCTCATCGGTAACTCTCCAATCTGCCATTCTGACTAGAGCGCTGACCCGTTTCCTATTATGGAACACACAGCCGCCATGTTGCAATCGCCCTTGCACCCAATGCTTTTTACACAGTTTGGACAACACGGCAACCATCATTCCTTTCCTGATGTGAGACCTCTTAGTTGGGGACCTGACAGCTATTCCCGTTGCCGTGAGGGAAACGGCCACAACAAACTTCATTTCCCAGCATCCCTTACCCCGCGCGCCTGCCAAGCACGTCATCAGGCAGCGCTGGGTAGGGATGTAAGCCAGCAAACAGACCTGCAGCGCGGGACGCGCGCTTGCTTTACCTGGTGCCACATCCTTTGAGCATTTTGACCTGCCGTGAGGGGAACGGCATTCATCGGTGGAACTTTTCCCAGCGAACTCCTCTGCTATTCCCGTTGCCCTGAGGGAAACGGCCACAACAAACTTCATTTCCCAGCATCCCTTGCCCCGGGCGCCTGCCAAGCACGTCATCAGGCAGCGCCGGGGAGGGATTTAAGCCAGCAAACAGACCCGCAGCACGGGACGCGCGCGGGCCGCGCCCAGGCAAAGCCCGGGCCAAGGGCGGGCCCGTCCTTGCCCGTCATTGTCAGGAAGAGGCAGGGCTGGGCCCCCCCCCAACACTGACTGCCCGCTGGTGCTCACAAGGTAATGTTGATTTGCTGCTGTCGGTAGGAAGGACGCCATCTGTTGCATAGCATATCCGGCCAAACACTTAATATGCGGAAAAGAACACCAGCTGTGCCCAGGCGAAATGGTAAGCAGAAAATGCCTGTAACAACTCCCACTACCCCATTGCCTAGCTTGACAGCCATAGACAAAATGCTACAGAAGACTATTGGTGTTGTCGCTACGGCCATCCAGAATACTGAAAGGCATCTCTCGCTTCCACCGAGCTTGCCCCTATTTATGCATCAAGAAAACTCATTGGATTCCCTGCTTGCTACATCTTATGCGGGGCTCCCAGGCGCAGACTCTAATGAGAACTGTATAATTGTAGACACGGTACCTCCTGGACATTTTTCTACGGATAGCAGGCTCTCATCAACCCCCACTATGCTAAGGTCAAGCATGAATAGGAGCCTTGATTCTTCTTTACCCTTAGTTAATGACCAGGCACACTTAGAGGGGACAGGACTATGCCCCGATTTTGACGTGTTAACTATAGACAGGGATAAAAGCGTCAGTATATCGATGCAAACAAGGGAGCAGAAAGCTAAGAGGCAAAAAGCTAAGCGAAAACAGAAACACATAGAGCCAGTGCCGAATAAATACAGAGATAACGGTGGGCACAACCAACTACGGAGGACCCCTGCCCCTGTGGAGCAAAAATGGGGAAAGGGGGAAGGTCAATCTAGTGAGATGGATTCCCAAATTATAGAAGCCAGTGCAGCGTTGGGGAACAAGGGCTTTTGGGGGAGGATGGAGACCCTGATAACCATCCTTTTAGGGCCAATTAACCAACAAGTCCTCAATATAGATAAGAGGCTGAGAGCATTAGATGATCATGTGATAAAATTGGGCACAGGGCACAATTTAACAATTATACCAAATTCGGGGACAACTACTGCAGACAAACCCAAAAACATCGTGGTTAGCACGAACACAAATGCCCATGTTAACGCCCCTTTGCCAACACCAAAACCGAGCACAAGTAAAAACTCATCAAATGCGGAACTTCCAGCCAAATGGGCACCCAATTCTAAAACAACTAAGGCAGATACCCCAGAAGGTATGGATCAAACCACTGCCAAAAGCAAAAGGGCACAACCTAGACAAGCTAATAACGATGCCCGAAATCCCCTAAATCCCCCACCAGCTAAGACGGATCAAACTGCAGCAACCAATATGAGACAGATCCCGGCTTGTATTAATTTACCCCCAGAGTGTGGAGCCTATGTGTTGGTCCTAGTTAATGTGCCTAAATTGAGGAAGGACCAAGAGGAAAACTTCACAACTCTTAAAAATAGAACCCTCCATTGGTTATCTGGTAACTGTAACTTTCCAATGGAAGGAGCAGGGGAGATTATTCATACCCAAAGAGTGGGGTGGGTGGGCCCGTTGAGAAAAAAGTTTGAGGGGGACTGCATAATTATAAATATTAGGTCCCCGCAATGGGCGCAAACCACACTTGCAAAAGCTCCACTGCCCTCACCTTGGGAATATAATACTACTCTGCTCCCTTTGGGATACTTCTACAGGCACTTAATAGATTCTAATTTTAATCTCGGGACTAACCCCTCAGCATATCAATTGGACCTAAATTTCAATACCAGGAATAACCGCCGATTGTGCCACCAGGATCAAAATTCCAATTTTAGGAACGGCCCCCCATTAGGTCACCAGACCGCACCCCCAGTATACCCAATGTCACATCCATTCTTTCCCATTTTGCCCCAGCATATCCCAAGGGAGAGGTTTCATGCAGGGATTAATCAAAATGTTAACATGCCCCAGAATGAGTTGAGGTACATGTACAATATTCCAACTTATAACCGGTTTGAACACGCTTTTTCAAACCTAGAAGATCAGGATAGACTGGGGACCAGAGAAAGTAATATTGAATGTGAAGAGGTATTTAATGTTACTGGGGAATATTTACACCTAATACAAACTAATAAAACCCAGTCAATGGTAGCGCAGGACGTTACTGTCCTACCCTCAGTCATACGTGAGGATATAACTATCATATCAACTCAACCTAAGCAGAGTGTAAGGGACAAGCTCCCAGGCTCCTCTAGTCATTCTGATTTGTCAATCCTTAGCTGGAACATTGCTGGTTTAGAATCAAGATTGTCAGACCCTCAATGGGTCCAGCTATTGGATGGCAAAGACATTATTATGTTTCAAGAGACATGGGCTGTAGGGAATCTATATATAGAGGGCTACCATTGCTTTAGTGTGACTGCATCTAAGCCTGTGTTCGGTCGTTCAGTGGGAGGACTATTTATCGGTATTAGGACATTGGCGGGTGGCACCATCAAAGATTTATCAGGAGGGAACCCGAATATTCAGGTCCTTGAGTTCAAGCGAAAGACTAGGATTTATTTAATTAATTTTTATAATAATGATTTTTACTCTGTACCCAATAAGAACTACACAGCACTCTCTAAGACTTTACGACATTTGGAAGCAAATATAGAATTAGAGGAGGAGACAGGGATTTTAATCGGGGGGGGGATTTTAACGCGAAAATTACAAAAAAGTGCTGGCCTGAGGATAATAACTACTTAGATCAAGCTGAACGAAGGGGTATTGAATTAGCCAACATGCTAAGCGAACACATTCTTAGCAATGCTATGGAAACAGGTCAAACCTCTAGCATGGACTGCGTCCCCAGGTTCAGAGGGAGGGACTGCCGTTCAACTATTGATTTTATCTTTATGTCCCCTTATTTAGTAGACCGTGTAATAGAATCTAAAGTGATAGAGACATCATTTGGAGATCATAACCCCCTCACAATTACCCTACATTTAGGCCCCAGTCCGGTATATGTCAATTTAAACAGAGCAAGAGATATTACACCTTCTGGCGATGGCCTACGATTAAAATGGAGGGGAATTGACTGCGGGGCCATACTAGAAAGTGTGAAAAATGAACATCCCGAATTAATGAATTCCTGTTTATCTCTAGATGGGAATAGTCACAGAATAATTACGGACTTCGGCAAACTGTGTTTAGTAATAAAAATTTCTTTGTCAGTCCCATTACCAACGAAAGGGAAAGAGCCAAGGTGGTTTGATTCTGCCTGTTTAACAGCAAATAGGGAACTGCGTAGGGCACTAACCACCAAGCCAAGGAGCACAGCAGAGGTACAGACAGCCAGGAAATACTACAAACTAAAAATAGCTGAAAGGAAGGCTGCATTACTGACGGTGGGAATAGCTGGTTGGAAGTGCTAACTTGAAGAGCAGCGGCCCCTTCTGGTCAGCCGTCAGGAAAATGCGAGACATGGGCAAACATCTATCCCCAATTAGCTGTAATATAACCACCAGCACCTGGGAGGCCCATGTCTCCAAAATATATGCTGCCCCTCCCGAGGAAGTAACTATCTCGGCCCCTGGACAGCTGCGCGGCTTACAGATTGACCTTTATGAGGTAGATGTAGCCATCAGAGAGAGCCTTGGTAACAAGGCCCCAGGTCCTGATGGACTCCCTATAGACGTTATTAAGCACAGTCCGGATCTATGGGCACCAATTCTTCTTAATGTTTTTAATAGCCTGCCAACAGTGCCCATGTCCAAAACTTGGGCCACCAGTATTATAGTCCCAATTTTTAAAAAGGGCGACAGATCAGACCCAGTTAACTACCGTCCGATCTCGCTCTTGGATAATACCTTAAAAATTCTCGGGCGAGTTATCTATAACAGGGTGGTAGAGTGGACTGAAGATACAGATCTATTGGACCCGTGCCAGATGGGATTCAGGAGCAAGGTGGGCACGGTGGAGCAATGTTTGAACCTAAAGTTGATCATTGATAAGTATAACGTTTCTCGATCGTCCCCTATCTACCTTGCATTCATGGATCTTTCATCCGCTTTTGATTTAGTCAATAGATCCAAATTGTGGGCCATGCTTCTTAATTATGGACTGGATGAGGCCCTTGTAAATTTCCTGGCTCACCTTCATACCGATCTTAAGGCACAAGTCAGGATTGGGATGGGTGGAGAAGTATCCGGAGCTATAAAAATAGGCAGGGGGGTCAGACAGGGGTGCGTTTTAGCACCCCTGCTGTTTATTATTTATATTAACGGCCTAGCTAAAGCACTGAAACAAGTGACTAAAGACGTCCCAATTATCCAGGGGCATCTATTGCCAGTTCTATTATACGCAGACGATGCGGTCCTTATGGGTCGCACTCCAAATGCCCTCCGTTTGCTTGTTGAAACCTTCGTTCAACACATGGAGGCCCTAGATCTGCGTGTAAATTTAAAAAAATCTTTTATTATGCCATGTGGGCCTGGGAAACGAAAGCTCAATACTATACATATAGGGTGAGATAAATTAGAATCTGTAACCTCATTTCCATATCTAGGGTTGGTTTTCGCTGCGAACGGCTCATGGAGTGGGCATTCTGCCCACGCCATGGGCAAGTTCTCGAAAGCCACCAATTCTATATTGAGTCTTTCACGTCCAAAGAAAATAGGCGCCATCAGAGCTATTTAAAATTTTTTTAGATTACAGTGCATTCCTGTAGCCACATATGGGGCTGAGGTCTGGGGATCGTGGAAAAGTCCCGGAATTCAGCGTGAAGAGAGTCATTTTTGTAGGAAAATACTGGGCGCCCCAATCTCATCCTCTGAATTTATTTGTCACAAAGAACTAAACCTCCCCTATGTTTGCGACTTTATTAGAACTAGACCAGCTCTATTCTGGATTAGGATCTGGAGGAACAACTCAGCAACTTTAACACAAGACATTATAAAAGACTGCCTCAAATGTGACCACGGCTTATTAATCCCTTGGCTTGCGGGAGTTTTAAAAACATTGCGTGCCTTGGACAGAGGCGATCTTTTCTCCGACCCATCCAGAATTGAGCCTAAAGACAAGGTTGAGGTCAAACAAGCACTATATGCACTTTCTAACACAGAAAGAATGGGAAGGGAAATATTCAAACCCACCGTTGTTACATACATAGGGAATGATCTGTGTAGGCAACCACTTCCACCCTACCTTACCCTCCCCATGTCCAACTGGGAAAGGTCCTTGCTATTTCGTCTTAGGGCAGGCTCTGTGAAATTTTTATTGGGCTTTCCCCTGGGTTATCACCACACAACACAATATAACCCATGTCCGTGCGATGGCATTAGTACACAGAACGATTTGCATTTTCTATTCTTCTTTAAATTTTATTTAAAATATATTAATTGGTTTTTAACCCCTTATTTTAGAAAACAAAACCCCTCTCCTTTAGGGGAGTCTTGCTCAATGCTATTTTCCCTGGATACAGATGAATTAATTTTTCGCACTAGCACTTTTTTGAGACTGATAACACGCGTACGTAAAATGATGGAAAACCCCTGAAAATTGATTGATGAGAGCTGTATTGGTTTTTAATAACTATGAAATTGTATTTTGATTTATTGCGAAAATGAATTGCTCTTATTGTTGTACTTTTATGGATTTTATGAAATTCGAATACAGGTCTTTTGAACTTGAACTTGAGCATCTAATTATCAATAGATACGATGAAAAAAATGGCATATCAAGCCAAAATCAGGAATTGACAGGGCGCACTATTATAATTTAATTATTCTCTTACACTTATGTGTAAAGTAACCTGGCGCCTTGTTTTCACAGGTTTTAATTTGACTTTACCAGCTGCATGATTACTACAGCAACTATAGCAGGTAATAATTGAGTACCTTTATAGCTATTGGGGCACCCCCATCACCACCATAGGGTGTGACAGTATTCTTTATTTCTTCCTTACAACAGTTCTTTCTCCACTATATTGGAAACAGACGGGGATAAATTTGTAAACTATTTCCTCCAATCACAGCAAATCTGTGAGGGCTATACATAACAGATCAGTCAATCCCTGGGTAAGCCTTTCTATACAAGTGATTCTTACTTTTATTTGGTGACTATACAGAGATGTTTTAAGTAATATTCTCCCCAACAAACTTTTCCTCCTTAGACCTTGCATTTTATCCTATGAATAACTATATATTGGTGGCACCAACAAACAAAGTAAACGCCAAATCGGCATTTAAATTAAGGTACGTACAATTATTGCCGATGTGGAGAGACACTTTAACACTGAATACATCCGTATTCTTATTTTTCTTTACCCGTTCATATTTCAGGGACATCGTCAAAGCCTTTACTCAACCCAAGCACTTTCTGCTTCATCAATTGACTAGGGAATCTTAATCCTAGCAATTTCCTACATTAGGTAGGTATGCAATCAAATTTCGTTTTGTAACAGGCTCAATAATGGATCAAGGGTAGTAATTCAATCTCTATGTGACTCGTGAGGAGGATTAAATAAATTGTTTGGTGTGGTGCTATGTCCAGTAAATTGTAATGCAAATATTAATCACTAGATACATAATGCACATATGTTTTTTTTAGAGTCAGATACTATTATTTCAATATGGATTGTTGTAGGTCAAATGAGATATAGTCAAGCCACATGAGATTGTTAGTATTATTATTAATACAATGTTTTTGCTACCTAGAAAACTGTCCTGAAGAAGGTGATCAATTACCAACTCACCGAAACGCAGCGTCGACTTCTGTTTTCTTGTGATTTATCTGTGTATAAATTGTATTTTAACATGATGTTTTTAACTTTGCTTGTGTAATTTTTATTGAATAAAAAACATTTGTATATGTCATATTTAAGTTGTCATTGACCTTCTGTGTTATACTGACTCTCATAATTGAAGATATTATAAATATTTTTGATTTTAACTAAAATAGAGCACTATAAAATACCCATGATCCTGATTAGATTATATATAGAATAGGGACTATTTGTTTTTTTCACCTAAAGAAACTGCCATTACTCATTTGCAGTTTCCTAGGCTTAGTACTTTTAACGATTCAAAATTCACATCCTCTGGCCACTATCTCTGCTTTTGTCCTACTCGGCCTTGAATATTCGTCAGCATAAGACCCTTCAGGGACTTCACAGCTACCCTTTTAGGGATTCGTCATGTACTACTAGATAAACGACTGGCTCCAACTTGCTTCTATTCTGTTGTGATAGAAAAGTCTTGGTGAGGAAACATTGTAGATACTGCTTTAGTTGATTCAACAGTATGCATCTAAACCTAATGGAACACTTCTTTCAATTTCCAAGATTGGTTCTTAGAAAACCTTGTAAAGGAGCTGGCTGAGTGTTTTCTGCTTGGAGATTCAATCATTCTCACACAGGGCACCCTATTCGAACACTAGTACCGCACGCCACACACACCTTCCTGAGTCATCACAACCTCTACCACCTTGTTCTTTAATTTCATAGTCATGAAAATCTTTAACTTCTGAGAAGGAGATAGGACCCCAAATCTCAATCATTTGCATCATAATGTCTTTTCAAATACAACAGAGACCTTACAATGCAATTTTTCATCTAACCTCACCCCACACTCCTAATCTCCAAACTGGTTGGCAAGCGATCACCCAGGGCAGTGCTCGACCATGTATGGGCACGTTTGTTAAAGTATTACACTGATACTGCTGTTTGTAAAATCTAACACAAGATACAACATTCGGGCCGATGACCCCAGCCATCAGGCCCAATTTCATAATTATAGGGAGGGGGTACGCAGCCCCCCTCCACAAGCTGCATTCTGACCGAGGACCCCATCCCCGTGGACTAATATCATAACTATGGGAAGAAGGCGCATGACTCCCCACCCCGAGAACCGCATTCAGCCCCGATGACCCCAACCTCTGGGGCCTGATTTCATAAATATAGGTAGTTGCCATGTGGCCTCCCTCCCCAAGCTGCATTCAGTCCCCGGGACCCCATCCTCTGGGGCCTCATCTATTTTTAAGTGGATGGGGCTGCACGGTCCTTCTTCCCGATCCTTTAAAAGGCCTTGTGTACCCCATCCCCCAGGGCTATAATTTAAATAGAAGGGAGGGGGCCGTGGGCGCCCCCTCCCTGAGACAATAATGGCCACAGGGGCCCCATACTCCCAGAGCCGGCTCACATAGTGCTTCCCGGGAGCCCACACAGTGGTTTCCCTGACCGCACCAACGCGGGCAGGGAAGCTTGTGTTTGCTCCCACCTGGAGGAAGAATTTTTAAAACTCCTGCCAAACAGGAGCAAGCAGAAAGTCTGCTCCCAGTAGGCGTGAGTTTTAAAAATGCTCCTGCCAGCTGGGAGCAGACTTGTGATCTGTTTTGTCGATGGGGCGGGAGCAATGCTGGCTCCTGCAACATGTAGGGGACCAGTTGGGGCCGCAGGGCTACCCCTGCGGCCCCCAGCATTGTGCATGGTGGGAGCCCAAAGTGGGCACCGAGGCACCCACCTTTAATTAATGTGGGTCCTGTGGATAGGGTTACCGGGGGCCAAAATAGCCTAAGGGAGGGGGCTGCGTGAACCCCCCTCTTTTAAAAAACAGAAAAAGAGCCGTGGGGCATGGGGTCTCCAAGGCCTAATAAGGCTCTGGGAGGGGTGGAATGCCTCCACTGTAAAATACTTAAGGCCCTGGGGGATGGGGTCCCCAGGGCCTAATGAGGTTAGGGGAGGGAGGGCCACATGGCCCCCCTTCCTTTTAAAATTATTAAGGCTCTGGGGGATGGGGTCCCCAGGGCCCAATGAGGCTCAGGAAGAAGGGCCACACAGTCCCACTCCCCTTTAAAATAAATATTTTTTAGGAGGATGGGGTTCCCAGGGCCTAATGAAGCTCGGGAGGGGGCATGTGGCCCTCCTCTCCTTTAAAAACTTAAGCCCATGGGGGATGGGGTCCACAGGGCCTATTGAGGCTCATTGGAGGGGGGTCACGCGGCCCCCTCCCGTTTTTCAAACAAATATGGACCTAGGAGATAGGGTCCCCAGGGCCTATTGAGGCTCGGGGATGATGGGGCACATGCCCCCCCTCGCCTTTTAAAAAGAATATGGCCCTGAGGGCTGGGGCCCTAATAAGGCTCGCGGGCATGAGACCCCACTCACCTTTAAAATACTTAAAGCAGGGGGGCGCAGCTGAGCGGTCCAACATGGCGGACGCACACTATACCAGCTCTGCCAGTCAGACACCTGATCCTTCAAAATCCTGGCAGGATACTGATTTCCTACCTACCCACAGCATCAGACTGAAGCTGAGTAGCAGCGGGGGTGCCCGGACGCCACCGGCTCAATTACCTTGTGGCCTGGGGAGAGACTCACGCCAGAGCGCTCGTTGGGGCTTCGCAGTGAAGATCCTGGAGCCGACTGCGTGGTGCCGCTAAGCCGGAAACAACGAGCCGCCGGCCGGGTGCCCCTGGACTGCCGGGCTGGATCCGCAGTGGAGAGGCTTCGACACCTGAGGCCCCCGCGGTAAGGAGAGGGGTTGAGGTGAACCAGGAGCAGGGTACCGCCCACATGACTCTCCGGGAGGTGATTGCGGTTGCGGAAGAGGCCGGGAGGTCAGAGAGCGCGAGGCGCCCACTCGTCTGTGGGGGTGCCGACACGGCTGAGTCCTGATCGCCTGGTGCGGGAGACGCCTTGGCGGCCTGCTTGGTGGTGGGCAAGCCGCTCTCTCTGCGGTCTCTTGTTTCCACACGCTGTGGCCTCGGCCTCGAGGGAGCCAGCTGCCACCGGTCGGGGCTGTGCTGGAACGACGGTGCTGCGGGAGTTAGGGTGCACTTTAGGGACAGGGAGGAACCTTCTCCTGACCACGAAGGCGACCTCCGGAAGAGGCCCACATAAAAGAGACCAGACAATCAGTGCTGTGCCCTAGGAGGGAGTGCTGGAAGGACTTGACAGGCCACAGGACAGACAGCTTCAAGTCCTGCACAAAGTAACACACAGAGCCACATAACAACATCAAGACCAAGGACAAACTAATGGTCAAAACTGCCCAACAAAGCACAATGGATCCATTCAAATCATGGTGTTCCAGGACTACACCAGACTGGTCCAACAGCAATGACAATCCTTACAGGTGGCTATGGCTCCTCTCTGAGACTTGAAGATTACGTACATGCTCCAGGTTCCAGCTAGACTACGATTAGTTTATAACTGCCGCACCATGTTCTTCGATACGCCAGGAGACGTCTTTAACTGGACAGATGAAATAAGACACCTGAAACCTCATACTCCACCACGTCACAACTTAGACTCATCATCCGAAGAATCCTGCCGGCTCTGGAAAAATCAGAAAGAAAAACGAAGACGTCGGTCCAGATCGACTTGGCGCTCCAAGGCCCGGGACGAAGAACGAGAAAAGGCTCCAGCTGTGGAGGAAACCGACCCTCACAAATGACCAATTTTGTCAGGGAATAGACGCTGAGACTAAAACTTATATTCTTGGATTGCTGTTTCATGCTACTACATAGGGGCTGGTACACAAATTGATCTGCTACCACCCTCCACAGTGACACTGCGATGCAAGGGGGTTTGAGGATCCATTGGCTGGGCTCCATGTTGAACCCCCTATTGGGGTTGACATGGCTTGTCATCAGCGACAGATGCTTTAATCGTTATGCGGTATTGGGGTGGGGGGTGGAGGGGGAAAGGTTTTATGGGGATTAAGTTGGTTGTTCTGACTCACTGCATAGTCGTTGATATCCCAGGACAATGCTCCTTTGTCTCACTGAGGCAACACCTATGGTCTCTACATACTGATGCCGACACAGATTGGTGAGGCCCTACTGGGTCAAGTATAAGTTGTAGGCTGGAATGTTAGAGGCATGTTTGATTAAGTTAAGCAAGGTGCGATATACTGGCACGCAAAGCGGACAGAAACAGACATATTGTTCCTGCAAGAGACATACCTCATGGGCACCAAGATACCCTGTCTGGACCGGTTTGGCTATGCACATGTCTTCCATGCAGGATTTGTGAGGGGTTCAAGGGGAGTAGCAATCCTAATACACAGCAGAATACAATTTACATTTACTCGCTCGTGGGTAGACCCACAGGGAAGGTACATCCTGGTTCACAGGGTTCTGTCAGGGGAACAAATAGTGATCATCAGTTTCTATGACCATGCCAGAGCTTTATTGAACGGATGATAGATGTCTGGAGGAGCTCGCGGATATGGGAGGTGGTTAGAATGATGTAACTAACATATCCAGCAACCGATGGCGAACCTCTAGGGCCAACGCGATCGCGGCAGAAATCACTAATTGATTTGGTGGGCTGGGTCAATATTTGGAGGGTTGATCACCCACATGATGCAGGATACACTTATTACTCCTCAGCCAACGATTCTTTCTCCACGGAAGATTACATATTTATCCCAGACCGCTATACCCAGAGAATACTAGAAGCCACAATCTTGCCCAGGGGGTTGTGGGACCACTCTCCGATTGCAGTACAGCTCTTGATCAGCCCACGTCGGGCCCCATATAGATGGAGACTCTCTCCATGGCACCTACCAAGCCTATAGAACCCACATTCATAAAGTACTGACAGACTACCTTACCCTTAATATTGAGACATCCTCATCTCCTGAAATATTATGGGAGGCCATGAGACCCAAAATTCGAGGGTGTAGACATCAGTTATTGCGCTGCGGAACGTAAGTGCCGTAAACGTAGCCTACTACAACTAGAAGCCTGCATCATTATGTTAGAAAGACAGGGACAGGTTGATGGAACACACAAGACACGCAGACAACTCTGTCTAACCCAACAACAGTATCAAGGCGAATTGATGGAAGAGGCATGATGTGCATGGTTAGCATCTCACAGCAGGATTTACCAATGGGGGGATAAGTTGAGGAAACTCCTATATCGTATCTGTAGACAGGCCACGGCGCCAGTCCATCTCCCTGCAGTGTGTAACACGCAGGGAGCAGTACACAAAGATCCGGTCGAGATAGCGCGTAGCTTTGCAGTTTTTTATGAGGCCCTGTACACGGCCAAAGAAACCATCAGCCCCACCTTAAATGAGAAATTTCTCGACAATATACCTCTGAGGGCTGTGTCAGATGACACGCAGAAAGCCTTGGAACCGGAGGAACTGGCAACAGCAGTGTGAGAGCTGCAAACTGGAAGGGCGCCTGGCCCGAATGGGAACCCTAGTGAATTCTATAAGGCATATATGTCCCAGTTGGGACCCCACCTCCTTAATGTCATCCAACAAGCAGTCAAGATAGCTCAATTGTGTGAAACCTGGAGACGCGCAGAGATAGTAGTCATCCCTAAACCAGGCCGACCCCCCCAAACAACATGCCTCCTATCTCCCGATATCACCCCTGAACACACAGGCAAAACTACTGGCAAAAATACTCGTAAACAGACTAATACTACACATGTTCTGACCTTCTGCATTGGGACCAGGCGGGCTTTATGCCCCATTGGGCCACTTGTCACAACATTAGAAGAGCCCATAATGCGATAGCAGCAGTGGACCGATTGGGCAGGTCAGCTGCCTTATTGTTGGCAGACATGGACAAGCCTTTGATTCAGTCAGTTGGACCTATCTCTTTGCACTACTGAAGCGGCTAAACCTTGGCCCGCGATGATTTTTGGCATATATTTGGTTATTATACACAGATCTGACCGCATCTGTACGGGTAGCCGGTAGTGTCTCACCACCATTTCCAGTTAAGCTCAGCACTAGACAAGGATGCCCTTCATCTCCCCTGTTATTCGTGCTAGCAATCGAACCTCTGGCAACCTGGGTCTGCAAAGATGCCTTGGTTAGAGGATTCGAATGAACAACGGAAATCTCGGATCGCATTGCATGTAGATGATGTTTGATTCTTTGTAAACAGATCAGTATAAAGCAGGACCCAGAATCCTGCAGATAATGCGTACATTCGGGGAAACATCAGGTCTCTAAATGAATATACATAAATCGACTATTTGGCTATTACGAGGGACACTTGGGAATAGTAGATGGGCGGCGGATCTAACACAGGCCACCGAGGGACTGCAATATCTGGTGATCTTTTTGTCAGATAACCAGAAAACATCATGGGACTGCAATCTAGGCATCACAACCGAAAAGGTACGAACAGATGTACAACTACTTTACCATTTACATAACCACCCTTATCTGGTTCAGCTGTCCTGTTTCCGCCAAATTAACGCCATACTAGGATAGCTCCTATGGGTTGGCGGGACATTCCGAGTGGCGCTGCGCACATGCTTCCAATCCACATACTGCGGTGGCATTGCGGCTACAGACGTTCAATCCTATCATGCTGCATCACATCTACAGGTGCTGAACGACTGGTGGTATGGCCCCAGCAAAGACCCGGCTTATGCTGTAGAACGATGGCTATTTGATGACCCCACACTAATCTCTTACATATACAGAAGGTCGGACGTCCAGGCCCTGCCACCCACCACTAGAGTAGTGATACTTAAATGGTGGCAGTCTCATCGCCGGATGTGCTGGTGGGGTCGTATCACACGCGAGACACCATTATGGGGAGACAGACAGCTGCCCAACCTGGCGGACTTCCAGGGTTTTTGTGGGTGGGATCTGTTAGGGATCTCCACCATTGGGGATGTTATGCATGGCCTCACACTCAAATCATTTAAAGAACTGAGAGACGAATATTCAATGCCCCACTCCCAATTCTATAGATAACTACAATTTCGCCAAGCCATAATGCCCTACATACATAATCACGATCGATTCGCTTCCAGACTTTAATCCATTCGAGGGTAAGCTTTTAATTGGTGACCACAAAATATCCAAAATATACCAATCTCTCATTACACATAGCAACACCACACTTGAGACCCTAAAGACATCAAGGCCGACAGATAGAAGCCATCTAGATTCCGATGACTGGACCGAAGCACTGGAGTCCACCCGGGGGGCTGCTATCTCATTGCCCCTAAGACTGATTCAGTTCAAATATCTACACAGGGCCTATTACACACGCTATTGGTTATGGAGATCTGGAATTATAGACTCCCCTATATGCTTATGGTGCCGGAAAGAAGTGGGCACCTTCATACACACAGTGTGGACATGTACAGCCCTAGATACATTTTGGTTGGGGTAATTAAGTGCCTTGCAGAGATCCTGGGGTGGGAGCTCCCCAAGTCCCCTAGGATAAAATTGCTTCACGTTGCAGACAAGATTGGTGGTAATAGGTATAAGCGCCATCTCCTGACACTCACCAAACGAGACATAGCCAAATTATGGAAGTCAGAGGCACCCACTGCGGTACCAGCATGGGAAAAGGGGATAGATTTCTGTGCGGGGCTAGAGATATCAGTCTTTTAGGCGCGCAGATGCCCGCAGGAACACACAAAGATATGGCAGCAGTGGGCTGACCTCTGCAGCCATGTCTTAGAACATTCAACATCTTTTGCCACTACCATAGATACAGAAATACAGACATATGACCCAGTAGAGAGATATACAGCGTGAAACACCACTATAGGAGCATAGACATTGCCTTGGGGTAATTATGAAAGATATGGATAAGTAACATTGCAGCAGGTCACACCGTTATGGTTTGGTTTTTTAATACAGAATTGTAATGCAATATTATTTCATAAAAATAAGTCTATGTATATGTAGCCTGGCGGGCTGTATGATGATAAGAAATGCAATAAAAATGTTTGTGGGAAAAAAATGTAACAAGCATTTGCAATGCAATAGGTCTCGCATTAGTGAAACTTTGAGCAATTGGCGTTGCAAATGATAATGTTTGTTAGATTTTTTTGTTGTAAAAAAATATCGTAGCAGTAGCATAAGTAAACAAAAGTTGCCATGTAATAGCGCTTTCATTTTTTTAAAACTTTAAGACTTGTTGCAGAGCGGCTAGGCTGCTAAGCAGCATGGATAAAAAATATTGACATAGCCAATAGATCTTGTATAGGCGAGACCTATTGGCTTTTCCAATGCTTGTTTACCTTTCCTCCACATCTCCCAGTCTTTTTGGATGATTCTGTGAGGGCAAAAAGCACTACACAATACGTGACATTATATCGACATGGGGTGGTTGACTTTGCCCTGGTTGCAGAGCACAAATCAATCCATCTCTAGAGTTTCCATCTAGGACTGGATGGCTGAGAACAGCGCTGTGACTCGATTGCAAAGGACCCTGATTAAGTAGTTTGTGAACATTATTATCCTGTGTGGACAGTAATGTACATGGAAAACTCTGATCTAGTTGTATGATTAGTTAATGTGTAACCAGGTGGCCAGCGTTCTCATTCCATCACCCACACTGACACAAATTGTTTGATCCTCTGCAGCTAATTTACATCTGCTATCTCATATTGCTTCATTGTCAGATGCGTGATGCCCAAATCACCTTGTACTGAAAGCCTTGCGGGAGTAATAATTTTCCCTCATAAATCCATACCTTCAACAACTGAAGTGTAAAAGCAATAATTACCCTTTCAGAACATCTAACCTATACCTGGAGCAACTTGAACGCCCTGTGCCACCGATTTGTGATCTGCTCAAAAGTGGGTTCCTTCGATGCAGGTTAAACCACCCCAGATTTATTAGTCATATTCCGTGATTTATAATGGGAAAAATGACTACAGCTCCAAGAATGCTGCTCGGTTGATGACTTTGTAACCTGCATACCTTGGTTTTCAGCACTTGATGAAAAAAACTTCTGAGGCTGTTAAGATCCTTTTTCCTTCCTGAAACTCATACTAGCGTGTTAACATGTACCAAATATAAAAAACAACTGCGTTGTGCTGTTTGAATTACACTCATACGGACAACACACTAATGTTTTTGTATAGCACCTTATGTTTAATATATGGTTGTTACAATAAAGACAATCTGCAAAGTGCTCGGCCCGTCAGTGAGCTATTTCGGCATGCCATCAGATAGTTAAAATAAACGCAAACTAAACAAAGAACTCCCGCCGGACATGACACAATGTGAACCTCTGGCTCCGCACCAGGATAAAGTATTACATAATATATTAAATGTAGTCTGCATACATCGCCAAGGGGCCAAATGGTGAACGCTGTGATTTGCAAACACCCGTTGACCGAATAGCCAATGTTGACATTATGTATACATTGAGTGGGAAAGACATCATCCATTGTACTCTAAGCCCTTGCTAGCGTGCTAGGCAGCCTGTAGCAGATACCTCTAAACACTAGTACTAGGGAGGCTCGCCTCTTCCCTCCTCACAGTCCCTGGCCCCTGCTGCTGCCTGCTCACCGTGTGTGGGCAGACGATCCATTTCAGGTGCTCTTCAAGTAGCTACAAAATTGCTATCGTCTTTAATGTGCACGATCACTCAATGTACTCACAGTACAGCAAAGCCCCCAACAGGAACACAGTGAGACTGGTCTATTGTGTGTGCTGGGACACCACGGAAGAAACAAGTAACATTGCCTAAAGTAAAAATAAGCAGCAGCACCTGAGATCACCAGAGACGCCGTGTGCAAGCAACAGGAAAATTAAAGTGAACGCATGCACTTTGCACATAATATAAAAAAAATAGGAATGTGAAAGCGGCGCGTTGCTGATTCATGACTGGACTGATACAATGCATGAAACGCCGCGAGCAAAAGAGACGTCGTGCGCGTGCACATCTGCTATCCGAGCAGGCACGGCAAACAGGAGACAGGGAGGGAACAAACATGCCTCCCTTCCAATCAAAAGCGCGCCAATGAGAAGCATGGGTGGAGCTTTCATCCCGCTTCCAAAGCAAAACCGACGACAATAGTCTCGCGAGCGAGCAGCGCATGCGCTGCATCGATAGGCGAGACCTAAAGTACTGGGGGGTGTGGTCCCCAGGGCCAAATCAGGCGCGGGGGGGAGCCATGCGGCCCCCCGCCTCTTAAAAAAAGAGAAATTGCAGCCCTGGGGAATGGGGTCCCCAGGGCACAATGAGGTTCGGGGAGGGAGGTTCACATGCCCCTCCCTTCCCTTTAAAATTATTACGGCCCTAGGAGATGGGGTCCCCAGGCCTAATTATGTTATGTTATGTTAAGAGTACTTGTATAGCGCATGGCTGCTCCAGTAATGGGGCGTCCCAGCGCTCACGGGCGGATAACCGGGGTGAAGTTTCGCAGCCAGATGGAAAGCCAGCCAGATATTAACTGTTTCTAAAGGCCTAGGTGACAAAAGCGCGGCAAGCCACCGATCAGGTGCTAGATGGATGAAAACAGCCAGGTTTTGATCTGTTTTCGGAATGCCCAATGCTCTTGTGTGCTGCGTGTCGTGATTGGAATAGAGTTCCATAGGGCCGGGGCCAGGGACCTAAATGAACGCCCCCCGCTCTGGTCCAGCGCACCCTAGGAGTGCGTGCCAGATGCAGATCTGCGGAGCGCAGAACACGCGTTGGGACGTATGATGTGCAGAGCCCCTGCAGTATGTGGGGGCCTGGCCATGTAAGATTTTGTGAGTGGTGCAAAGAATCTTGAACTGAATTAGGCTCATGGAGGGGGCCACACGGCCCACCTCCCATTTAAATAAAATATGCTTTTGGGGGATGGGGTCCTCAAAGCCTAATGAGCCTCAGGGAGGGGGGCATGTGGCCCCCCTCCCCTTTAAAATACTTAAGGCCCTGGGGATGGGGACACCAGGGCCTAATGAGGCACGGGTAGGGGTGTCCCGCTCCGCTTTAAAATACTTAAAACCGTGAAGGATGGGGTCCCCAAGACCTAATGAGGCTTGGGTGGGAGAGCAATGCCTTCGCACCCCTTTTAAAAAAATTTGGCCCAGGGAGATGGGGTCCCCCAAGGGCCTAATGAGGCTCAGTGAGGGGGCTTCATGGCCCCCCTCCCATTTAAATAAAATATGCTTTTAGGGGATGATCATAAAAGCCAAATGAGGCTCGGGGAAAGAGGTATTTGGGCCCCCTCTCCTTTAAAATACTTAATGGGGACCCCAGGGCCTAATGAGGCTCGAAGAGTGGTGTCCCGCTCTCCTTTAAAATACTTAAAGACGTGGGGGATGGGGTCGCCAAGGCCTAAAAACTCAGTGGGTGGGCCATGAGTCCCCTCCCCTTTTAAAAACAAGCATTTGCCATGCAAATAGGTCTCGCTTTTTGGACCTTATAAACATTTAGCCATGTCCCTTGTTCTTTGTTACAGGGTTCCTTACTGCCCCACACCTGGGCTGCCTAGTGCTTTTATTGTGGAGTCCATTTCACAATTTCCACCGTTGATCACACGGAGACAATTAAAAAAACTGTTTTTATGAGACACACATATATGCACATACATATGTAAATATAGAGGAATGTTCTAATTTAATTACACTATGATCATGGAGCAGCAATCAGATTGCTAATCATAGGAATTAATGCTAATATTATGTGCATCATTTTTGTGCTGCATGATGCACAGCAGATACGAGTGAAAGAGCGATGGAGTGGGCTGCTACCAAGAGGAATTTGGTTAATATCGGATTTTAAAAAGAACATGCAGAATGCTGATACTATCTAAAGTTGTTTGTTTACATTCTACAATCAGTGGCATGGAAATAAACCAGTCTATAGTTTAAAAAAAAAAAAATTACCAGTTGTTTATTAGATTAGGGACGTGGGTGCTAACAGCCTTCTTGTCCACATATTTTCAGGTGTTAACTTCTGTTAATTGCATTTCGGGTCATACCCCTGAACCTCACACCTGTATTTGTGGATGAGCAATTAAGATCAGTTAGGCCCCTCCGAAGATGACGTTAAATGCTGGCAATTGCTCATGCCCCATTTCTGCTCAGATAACTATTAAAGCCCGAGGAGATGGCAATAATACCTGTATATTTCGAACAATCCGTCCGTTTTTGCTTTCGAATTGCTTCCTTTGAGATGACAAAATTATACAGTTCAGACACGCACATATAAAATAAAATCAGACACCTATTTCTTGTTAATTTTTAGCATTAGGTCATTTTATTTGCCAGTTTTACAAAGTTATTTGCATTTTATTTGCCTGTATGCTGTGTTTGATACTTCAGTTTCATTAAAAATAAATTCACCTTTACCGGACTACTTGACCCACTTGCTCTTTGGGCCTAGGGGTAGGAAAAGCCCCTCAGCCCCACCCAGGAGCTCTTGCAGTAAGCTGACAGCCAACCTGTCAGTACTAAGCCAAAATGCTACTGCTGAGGAGGAGCTACCAGAGGTAATGTGCCCTACAAAAACATGTCTCCGAAGGCAGAAAAAACTGATTATGATGAGTCCCACAAATACACTGATTACCACAGCTGTCAGTGGCGGAAGCCAAGAGCACCCAGAACAGAGCAGTTATCTGCGGGTTCTTGTAAGGGCAGCAAGTAATACTTTTAGAAACTACAGGCACTTCTGCATTTACATAATTACCAGCATGGGACAGTAACATGACCCTGCCACAATTCGAGAGAACTGCAAGTAAGTCACTGCCTCATCAGGCTGAACGCGCCATACAAGATAAAAGTAAATAGCGTAAAATACAATATATATTTTTAATGAGACGGCCCTTCCACTTCACAAAAGGCTGCATCTATTAAGAGGCAGTACAAAGCACAGTCTCTTACGTTTCCATTCTGAGAACTTGATAAACGTGATGCAGAAAAAAGGCATCACTGGAAGGTCTGCGTACACCCGTCAGAAGGCAGCTAAGCATTACGGTACGAGAATGGAGTGCAGCCCCTCATCCCTCCTACACTGACCTCGAGCTCCTTCCACCAGGAACGGCGTGTGCTGCCAGTGCCAATTAACTTCCAGTCTGAAGTTGAACAAAACAAGAGGCAGAGGCAGACATTTGGCACGCATGCGTACGATGTAAAGCATCGTGCGCATGCGAGAGTCTGGACAGGTCAGGCAAAATAGAGTGCGAATGCAGCCAGCTAATCATAGTAGAAAACAAGCATTTACAAATGCAATAGGACTCGTATTTATGCGAGACCTATTGCATTGTAAACGAAAATGAGGGCATCCAAGAAGGCAGGAACGGGAGTGGGGGGGGGGGGTGGGCAGGGAAGTGACGGACTGCGGGAGGGAACGGGGGGAGGCAAGGGAACAAAAGAGTTTTAAAAGTAAAGGGGGGCGATAGCCATGGAAGGAGCAAAATGACGACATGGCTGTCAGGAGGAGGGACTAACAATCCGAAAACGAATCAAAACGCAGCATTTATGATTGAAGCCAATCAAAAATATGGCGGAAAGTAGGCGGAGCTTCCCCCACTATCTTGTCTACTGCATGCCTCACAAAGTGAGCAGCGCATGCGCTGCACCGCTAGGCGGGACCTTAAAAGATGGCCCTGGGAGATGGGGTCCCAAGGGCCTAATGAGACTCGGGATGGAGGGCACGTGGCCCCCCTCACATGTTTTAAAAAACATATGTGCCTGAGGGATGGGGTCCCAAGGGCCTAATTAGGGAGGGGGGGGCATGAGCTCTATACTTAAGGCCCTGGGGTATGGGGTCCTCAGGCCGTATTGAGGTTCGGAGGGGGCTACGCGTCCTCCTCCCCTAAAAAAAAAATAGAGGCATTGGGGAATGGGGTCCCCAAGGCCTAATGAGGCTAGGGTGGTGGGGCCATGCCACCTCTCCCCTTTTAAAATAAATATGGCCTTGGGCGATAACATCCCCAGGGCCTAATAATGCTTGGGGAGGGGGGCTGCCCAACTCCTTCCCTTAAATTTTAGCCTTGGGGGATGGGTCGCAAGGGCCCAAGAAAGCTTTGGGGAGGGGGCTGTGCGCCCCCCTCTCATTTTTATTATTCTATCTGGCCCCGGGAGATGTGGTCCCTGTGGCTTATTAACGCTCAGGGAGGGGGCTGCACGCCCTCCTCTCCTGTTTAAATGTATTTGGCCCGAGGGATAGGATCCCTGGGCCAATTAAGGGTTGGGGAGAGTGCTGCATGTCCCCTCCCATTAATATGTAGGTTCTTTGCTATGCATGGTGTGGGGTTGGCAGCCTGCTGAGGGTTCGGCCACTGGGCCTGGCAGCAGGCCAAGCCCTGTGATCAATCCTCCTGCTGCACACGGCCAAAGACTGTGTGCAGCGTGGGGTTGGCTCCCTGCGGGGAGATCGCGGCAGGGCCTGGCTAAAAACACAGGCCCTGTAGCTAACCCCATGCCACACACTAGCAAAAGGCCATGCATGGCGTGGGGTTGGCTTCTTCCGGAAGGCTGCCTGCGGCCAATCCCACGCAACACACAATGAAAGGCCATCCACAGAGTGAGGTTGACTGCCTGCTGGGGGTCGGCTGCCTCCGGGTGGGTGGGTTGGGACTGCTGACAGACTCTGTTGTCAACCCACTGCTGTTCACGGCTGAAGGCTGTGGGATTGGTTTCCTTTGGTGGGTTAGTTGCAGGGCCTGGCTGCAGGCCATGAGTGGCAAGGGGCTGGCTTTACCTATGGTAATAAAATATTACTTTACATTTTTTTTAAACTACAAATTCACTGAAAAAATGAATGTTAAAGTAATGTTATAGTTAGGTGAATACGTCAGTAACAACATTAACATTTTGAACAAAAATATTCACAAACATCCAGCAGGTATAGTTAGAAGGGCTACCTATCACTTACCCACCACGTCATGCACTTGTTATGAGCTCACATATTACATCACTCATGACATGTTCTATGACATCATTTATGACATCACTGATGAAATCATCCAAGCTTCTTTTCCACACATTGCTCTATAAACTAGTATGGCATTAGAGGCCTGAAATTAGAGGCCTGAAAGAAGAGGCCAAATATCTCAGAATAATATGAAGCATCATTAATACCCTCACAGATACAACTCCCCTGGGTGTAGCATGCATTGGTTATGTGCAACATTGACCCTATACCATACACTTCACAGGTAGCCTAGTTCACATAACCACAGATATATGAGAACCCCTCATTGCACACAGTGTTCAATCTGCATACAACTGTTCAGAGAAAGCCAACTTCTTCAAGAGACTTAACGTCTGTTTGAAAATGAATGCCCTACTATGGACAGCTTTTATCTGTATCAAATCCCTCACAGTCACTGAACCTACATTGAGGAATGAAGTTGATATAAGTATATAAGCGAGTACTGTTAACAGTGTTTACTCTTTGGAGAGAGTTTACTACACTGTTTGCAGACAGAAGAACTCTAATGAGAAATACACCACAGAGTTTTAAAAAGTATCTACTAATAACGGTTTAAACCCCTAATGCAACACTTTTTTAAAAAGACACTATTCGCCTAAAATAACCACGGTCTGAAGGTGCTAAAGATTATGCTACCTGCAGCCTCCATACTGTGGTGCAAACTTCGCAGATAGCCCATTTTCTGAAGCAAAAGAAGCATAGGTACATAGCTTAGTACCTGGTAACCACAGCCTTTTACGTTATGCAGAAATTGTTATGCTTAGAAAATTCTGTATAATATCTCAAGGTTGCTTATAATACTTAGCGTCTAATATATAGAATCTTTACCCCGCTGGAATCTTTTTCTGCAGGACCAAAAAACGTGTGTGGAATACTAAACACAAGTCGTCAACTGTCATCTGCACACAGTTACTCTTCAATACAAAAATGGATAACGTGTTCTTTACCTATGCACACCTATGATGCACTAGTAGCACATGTGTTTTGTAAACACTTACATCCATTAGCTGAACACAGGCAGTACAAAATTAGGTAAAGAGGTAATATGGTAGCTACCCACCACTATGTAAACTATCAAAATAAACTAGCACACTCATTGGAAGATGTCATCAGTGATGTAATCAATAATGTCATTTGAGTTGTCATCAGTGTTGTCATACATGTGGATATTTTAGTTCAAAACTTAAATGTTGTCACTGACATATTCACTGAACTATAACATTACTTTAACCTTTGTTTTTTCAGTGAAAATAAATATATATATATACAAACACACACACATATATATATATATAGACATGCACACACACACATATATATATATATATATATATATATATACCCAAACAATTTGCGGTATACTGGCGTGCTGCCAGATCGCTGGTGGTGCTCAAACGGTAGCGCTACCGCTAGCGCTAGAAATGTAGAAAAATATTTCCAAAACCTTTTATGATAAAAGAGCCGGCACTCGTTGTCATGGGGTTTTCCCTGTTTATTGCGTCAGTCACATCGGACACAGGAACAAGCACAAGAGGGTCCCTCTTGTGCTTGTTCCTGTGTCCGATGTGACTGACGCAATAAACAGGGAAAACCCCATGACGAGTGCCGGCTCTTTTATCATAAAAGGTTTTGGAGATATTTTTCTATATATATATATATATATATATATATCGCAACTACAACACCAGTGACACTCTGTATCTGCTCACCTCAAATGTCTGTTTTTCAAGCAACGTTTTAAGCATAGGATTAGCATGGTTCTATACACGCAACGCTATAAAAGGCCAAATTATTTTGCCACTTTTACAAAAAAGTCTTTAAGCATAGGATTAGCACAGTGTCATCCACACCAAGCTGTAAAATGACAAAAGCCTTTTACCACTCTAGGTCCAGTATTACAGCTTTGGATTGGTAAAATACCATCCAAGCCAATCTGGAATGAATAAAAGCAACCCCTGACAAATTTCACTATCATTATAGCTCTTAAGAGAGGTTTAGCTTTGTCCAGAAACAAGGGAGCACCCAGTATAAGTCACCCAGTATAAGTCAAAGCGATACCCTTTAAGGGTTACAGTGGTGCATAAATTATGCAAAAAAGAAGCCGAGAACTCTGGGTATTTCCCAAGTTAGGAGGAGAGCAGCTCCTGTATAGAACACCCTCCAACACCTGTGACACAGCTCACCTTAAATGTCTGTTTTTCTAGTAAAGTGTTTAAGCATAGGATTAGCACAGTGCTATACACGCCAAGCAAGCTGGGACAAAAATGTTTGCCACTTCTACAACAAAGTCTTTAAGAATGGATTAGCACAGTGCTATCCACACCGAGCTATAAAATGTCAAAAGCCTTTTACCACTCCATTGTGTTGTAGGGTGCTCTATACAGGAGCTGCTCTCCACCTAAACTTAGGCACTTCCCAGAGTTCTCTGCTTCTTTTTTGCATAATTTATGGGGCACTCTAACCCTGAAAGGGTATTGCTGTGATATATATACACACACACATTTAATACATTTCAAAGGACGTATTCAAAGCTAAAATCTGTGTATTTTCAAAACTCATATGCTTAATTGAAGAAAAATGGCTAACTTTCCAAAATGTATTTAAAGTTGATATTTGAAAACTAAATTGATGCGTTGGGAACACTTATTACAAATATTATTACCATGGTGCCAGAACCATTCCAGCTATGGCTGTTATGTATTACCTATGCAGAAGCATTGACAACTGATACAGCTTTTTGTTTTTACATAACCGGTGGCAAGTCTGTCTGATGCATTGAAGTTATCACTGCTGATAACCGTGCATATGGTGGCCATTAATGTAATCACTGTAACAACACAGACAATATTAGTTAGTAGCTATGGATGATTTTAATGGAACATAAGTAGATCCTATTAATAAAAGGGCCATCATTGAAGTTTGGCCAATCTATCTCCCTGTTTACTGACAGTCTGAGTATCTGGCATCACCCACATAAGCACAAAAGGACAAATGAACAAATCAATGAAGTTACGGGACAACATAGCCTTTAGTGAGCATGGAGGTCAAGAGTGTCTCTTGCTGACTACGACTCAAGAAGACTAGAGTCAGACTGAAAAGGAGGGTGGGAAACTGCCTAGGTCTTGCCCATCAGGAAACATTCTATTTACCCTAGTGCTGAGGAGACAACTCTGTTTGCTGAAACAGCATTAAGTGATCAATATTGTCAATGGCTGCCAGTAGATCTGAAAGTATGAAAACATGACACCGCCATTAGCAAAACAGCAGAATTTGGTCTGATGCCGTACAAACATGCGACAAACACAGTCTCAGTGCCATGGGGCTGATCTAAACCTGACTGAGTTGGGTTAAGGTTTTCAACAATGTGAAAAACTTGAGAGTTAATAACATTTTCCAAACTTTTAGCTTAGCAGCGCCAGCCCAATGAGAAGCTAGCACGATGAAGCATGCCAGCCTTTGAGTGGGTGAGGGATCTTGCTCTGCTAAGTAAACACTTCTTCTGACCACAATTTGCCTAGAGCCTCAACGTGTGATCCCTGGCATTGACTAGGGACTGCACATTGTATTATAGTATCAAAAGATACAAGGACTGTGTGTGCTGGACATTTATTATTCCCTGTCCCTCAATTAACTATTGAAAATTTGAAAATAGCCGATAATCAACCACACAAGCTCAAAGTAATGCGTAAAGTTACTGTGCAACCTGACACTGTCAACCTATTTAAGACTGCGGTATTCAACAGTTATTCTGGCAATTAATTAGTCCTTTAAACTCACAAGAGTATTGTTTAGACGCCTGCCAGGTACTAGACTGACTGAAATCTGCTTCGGAGATAATACTATTAAAATTCTGGACAATGTTCTTCCAACAGGGTCATGAAATCTTTGAGGCATTCCAAGGCAATAGTGTAGGGGGGCTTGATATAAGTGGCTTTTCAAACTGAAAAGCACAAAACAAGGTACTAAAGCTACCCAAAACCAAAAGAAGCGCAACCTAGAGGTCACCACTTTTAAAGAGGGAAGGCCGAAAACTGTAGCATCAGAAGCACAAATCCAAGCATTAGGTGAAAAAACTCATGCAGCAGCTACTGAAGGGGATACCATAGCAGGAATGAGGACACAAAAGGGAGCATTATGCCAACTAAATCCACAAAGCTAGAGAAAGCTTCAATATTTTCAGTGAAATAAACCTGTGAGCATTGAAAAACATTTCATTAATGACCCAAAAGCACAATAAGGACCTTCTATTAAGCAAAACTAATGACATTTCAAGGAGTATATAGCCAAGAAGCTTGAACAGTTGTCATCTCTTTAGTCCCGTTATCCACTGCTTTATTTTGGTCTCCTTACATGACAGCAGAAAAGAGGAGCAACCTGGGTGACTAGAGCAATACCTCCAAACATGCCAGGTGACTCACATCCCGTCTCAAGGGCCCAAAAGGCCCAGAAATAACAAAACATTTCAATGCAGAGTACACTAAACAAGCTATAACAGCCCCACACCTAAATACAGCAACAGTGGAACCTGAGAATCTACTTAAGTACAGACCAACACCAAATCTTTCATACCCGCAAGATACAGGAGTAAAGAATCACAAAACAAGAGTGAGAAGCAACATAATGTATTGCATGAATAGTCACTGGTTCAGACTCATGAGAGGTACCTTAAGGGGAGTCGCAAACACTGAAGGGGAGCTTCTCATTACCATAGATGAAAGCCAGCAACAATCCTAATTCTGTGGACTTCCACAAAATGGGCAATGGTTTCCCTTTAAGAAGGCTAAAGGATTAAACAGGAAGTCCCAGGGACTGCCCTGGAATGGATTTAAACATTTCTGCTGGGACGATGACATAGAGGGAGAATAGATGAGTCTGGTGTTATTTTCTGGCATGCCCTCACTTTGTGTGTATAGTTATATACAATGATTATTTGAGTTCACTGCATCATACACAAATGGCTTTAACATCTTAGGGCCAGATTCCGATGCAGTTAGGAATGGCTCCGACCCTCGGTCGGAGCCATCCTAACCGCATCGGACCTGCCCTTTCAGATTCCTTTCCGACCAAGCCATTCCGATGGGCTCGGTCGGAAAGGAATCCAACTCGGTTTTCCCGATGGCTTCCGACAGGCTCAAGCCCCTCCGCCATCTGGAAACTCTTCAGTACTCCCCCGGCCGGCTCTTTCAGGCTGAGGGGGTACAATAGCAGTTTCCCACTGCCTTTCTGTGCCTGCCTTTCCGACACAGGTGAAAAAACCCATGCAGCATCTACTAAAGGGGATACCATAGCAGGAATGAGCACACAAAAGGGAGCATTATGCCAACTAAATCTACAAAGCTAGAGAAAGCTTCAATATTTTCTGTGAAATAACAAACCTGTGAGCATTGAAAAACATTTCATAAATGACCCAAGAGCACAATAAGGACCTTCTATTAAGCAAAACTAATGACATTTCAAGGAGTATATAGCCAAGAAGCTTGAACAGTTGTCATCTCTTTAGTCCAGTTATCCACTGCTTTATTTTGGTCTCCTTACATGACAGCAGAAAAGAGGAGCAACCTGGGTGACTAGAGCAATACCTCCAAACATGCCAGGTGACTCATATCCTGCCTCAAGGGCCCAAAAGGCCCAGAAATAACAAAACATTTCAATGCAGAGTACACTAAACAAGCAATAACAGCCCCACACCTAAATACAGCAACAGTGGAACCTGAGAATCTACTTAAGTACAGACCAACACCAATCTTTCATACCCCGCAAGATACAGGAGTAAAGAATCACAAAACAAGAGTGAGAAGCAACATAATGTATTGCATGAATAGACACTGGTTCAGACTCATGAGAGGTACCTTAAGGGGAGTCGCAAACACTGAAGAGGAGCTTCTCATTACCATAGATGAAAGCCAGCAAACAATCCTAATTCTGTGGACTTCCACAAAATGGGCCATGGTTTCCCTTTAAGAAGGCTAAAGGATTAAACAGTAAGTTCCAGGGACTGCCCTGGAATGGATTTAAACATTTCTGCTGGGACGACGACACAGAGGGAGAATAGATGAGTCTGGTGTTATTTTCTGGCATGCCCTCACTTTGTGTGTTTAGTTATTTACAATGATTATTTGAGTTCACTGCATCATACACAAATGGCTTTAACATCTTAGGGCCAGATTCCGATGCAGTTGGGAATGGCTCCGACCCTCGGTCAGAGCCATCCTAACCGCATCGGGCCTGCCCGTTCAGATTCCTTTCCGATGGGCTCGGTCGGAAAGGAATCCAACTCGGTTTTCCCGATGGCTTACGACAGGCTCAAGCCCGTCGGCCAGACGGAAGCCCTTCAGTACTCCCCCGGCCGGCTCTTTCAGAGCCGAGGACAACAAGAGGTCGTTTGATTCCAGATCCTGATCCATGTCGGACGGACTCCGGTCCGTCCGACATCGGAATCGGCCCTTTAGTCTTTGGAAAGGTGAGTGATCTTCGCATGCATTGTACACACATTGTCACACACTCAGAATCTCACCTTGGCTGTCTTTCCATAATAGAGCGTCCTCCCACGCAGCTTGAAATACCGCCTCTTCCATCGCTGAAATGAACTTGTTTGTTTCATCAACAGCCCCTCCTTTAGTATGGCCTGCAGAGAGTGAGAAGAAAAGTCAGAAAGGACTGCTAAGCACGACATTTCAATTGGACAATGACCAAGGTGTGCCAAACATACCATTTCCGAGTACAATTTTATACACCAAGCTCACAGCGATGACTCACACTGAGCACTCTCTCACTGACCAGTCTCTTAAATGTCATCCATCACATGCCTCCTCACCCCACACTGAAGTTTATGTTTTCATCACACATTCAGACTGAAAACTATGTGCCTTCACAAAAGCCCTGTACACTATTAAAGGAAAGACCAATTTAATCAGATAAAATAACAAATAAAAATTAACAAGATATTAATGTAGGGAAACGACTCTGAAAGGCAAGTGACAAAGGGGTTGGCTTTAAGGTAATTAATGAAAAGTGATAAGAATAGACGTACCTACATCTACAATTCCCATTCACACTGCTTTATCAACATCCCCACAGGACCTCTGCCAGTCTCCATCAATCTCTGACTCTCCCTATAAATCTCTCCTCAGCGCCCTCTTTAAAATTCCCAGTCTTGTGCAGTGCTCCACTGCTTTGAAATCGAGTTGTGCTACATAAGTAACATACATACGGGGAAAGATAATGTCAAGGTATTTTCATGAAGTGATGGACAATGAGCAGGAACAGGGATGGAGGAAATATGGAAGAGAGTGTGTACCTGCACCCCTTAAGACGACAAAAGGGTGCTGGGAGTAAAGTATGTATGATGATGCTTTGGACGATGTGGCAGAATCCCGGAATTCAATTAAAAACAGTGGAGAGGAATAGACATGTACGCTAAATAGAAAGGGTAGCCAGTGTAGAGAGATGGGATGTGGAAAGAGAACTGTGATTTGGATATCAGAAGAAAAGGGACATTGAAGACAGACTAATCGGAGAGTGATGTCAGATGGTTGAGAATAGAGAAGAATGGACTGGGAAACCCTGCTGTCTGTCTCAATTATTTTTGCACTCATCAATGAACCTCTGGCTAGGATTCAAGGAACCGAGTTGTAGGACTGGAACACCAGAATTGGAAATAAGACCCACACAGTAAAACCTGTACGCAAATGATACATTGTTTTATTTAAGAGACCCCGAGAGGGTGGTTCCAGATATGCTCAGACTGTTAAATTATTATGAGACCTTGCCAGGCATTGGGCCTAACTGGTCGAAGTTCAGACTACTTCCATTAAGGGTGATGGCCCACAGAACTCCAAACGACCTACCAGAGTTGGGATTGTTTTGCAACCCAGAGACTTGAAATACCTGGGTATCAGAGTAACCCAGTCATTAGAGACAATGTAACACTAAATACTGGTCGAGTGTTGGAGGTAGTGTGCCATTTAGACTCTTCCTGGCTAGCACTGTCACCTATCGGAAAGACTGTGTTGGTAAAGATGGGGATTCGACACAGATGCTTGTATATGTTTCAGGGAGCGAAGTGCTTGCTTCCGAGATTGATGTCCCGGCACACTGACTGAATTCTGAATTCACAGATGTTGGAGCTAGGAAGACAGTTCCAGCCTAGGATTAAGTTCAATACGGTTGGGCTTCTCCATGAAGTGGGGGTCCAAACCCTCCCAGAGTTTGAATGCTAATATCTAGCATTTCAATTGTAGTACCTAGTTAAATGGTTAGATGATACTTTAGCTGGTTCTTATGGTGTAAAGGACCTGAAGTCTATGTATGTATCTATCCTTGAGGAAGCTAGGTCCTGAAACGCCAAACTTGATTTTGCTTATGTTGCAGATCTGGGATCTGTGTTTAAGATGGTGAGGGAAAGTGTACCATTCACAGTGGAGTCAGGACTATAGGGCCTATCACACTTCAACACACTGTGTCATAAGACGAGTGCTGAGCAGTAGATAGAGGAGGTTGCCTCCTGATGGGTGACCTCTATATATTTGCCAAAGACAGGAATTAGTATGTGGTCCACTTGGGTGAACTCCTTGTCTATGCCAGGATGATCACCAGAAATCCAGTGCTTTAGCTGAACTGCATGATGTGGTGGGAGGGAGGATATCTATGTCTCAGCTGTACCATGCAATATGTAGGGATTGGCCTAACGCACCCTGGTTGATTGGTGATTAAGTGTAAAAGAGACTTCGATGACCTAGCATGTGCAGCAGATTGAGAAAAGATTCCCTGGAAACCATAAGGAGGCTACAAGCAACTCCAGATCCAAATATACTCAAATTTAAATTTCTACATAGGGTCTACCACACTCCTGCACCCCACAATAAATACACGTCATACTTGAGGCAGGAAAAAGACCGCGATGTCGGTATGAGTACACTGACTTTATACTTATGGTGCGGGCCTGTCCTGTTATAATAAATTCAGGGAAACGGTTGTGATGCATCAGAGTTATGTTGGCATCATAATCACCTGTACACTAGCACACTCAGATTACACCTGAAACCAAAGGAATGCAATTTAAGATTCAAATTTGTGGCACGCTCCCTACTTCTTTCTAGGAGGCTTGTAGCCTTTCAGTGGATACAAAGTTCAGAGCTCTTAACGGACATGTGGCGGAAGGTCCTGGGAGAGGATCTTGTGGCAGGGGGATTTTAATGAGTTCTGTTCTGTTAGAAAAGACAATGGGTCAGGCCCCACAACAGCAACTGCAAAATTCCTAACCAACAATGGATTAAAACAGGGCTGCGTGGTGGCCCCCCTCCTTTTCAATCTTTACTCGGCCGACCTGGGCAAAGCAACGGAAGGCTCCAGCCTAGTTACAGTATGCAGAAGATATCGTGATCGTGGATCACACTAAAACAGGTCTACATACAGCCCATGACACACTTCACAAGTTCAACAAGGCCAACAAACTTCAGGTGAACCAGGGACAGACAAAATTATCATCTTTGGGTAATATCCCTCATAAGAAACACGCATACTGGCAGCTCGGGGACCTACAAATAACAACTGTTGAAAGCTATAACTATCTAAGGGTGCGGTTCACCAAAGGGGCCAAACCTATGGCTCATCTAAAGCATCTCAAAACCAAGAGTGCGGGAGTCACTCATAGCCTGAAACGTCTCAACAGTCACCTGCAAAGCCCAACCGCAGAACCAATTCTAAAAGTCCTGAGAGCGAAACTGATTCCAGACCTAAACTATGGCAATCTAGCCTTTCCTGGCATACAGGAAACATAACTAAAGAACACACAAATTTCAGCAAACTAAAAAATCTTTCATGCACCTCAGCAAGCCAGAAGAACGAGTCTGAGACTGAAGCTAGGCCTTGGGAGCATGGACCTCGAAAGCCATGTGGACCTATTAAAATACTACATCAGGACCCTACGGGCCCGAGAAACACTCAAAGCACAACTCAAAATACTCTTCGAGGCAGGGGACTCCCCATGGGAAGCCTATCTAGCAAAGACAATTAACAACATGAAAATGTACACTGCCCGGACATACCTTTCTCAGCCTGGAAAAGGGCAGTGGGCGTGCAGGTCAAGTCTCCGTTGCTGCCCCACTTCTGAGACACTTGATGCCTCCTACATGCTGGGAAAAGCCCAGCCCTATTTTCACCAAACCCTCAAAACCCACACATGTAGGAAAATTATATACATGTGGCTTCTTTCCCTACCAATCATGGATTACAAACCCTCTTGGGTAAAGAAGGATAAGGCAATATCCTGCACACTTCCTAACTACCGTAGGGAATGTAGCTCCACCTACCGTGCTGTTGCCCCAAACTCACCAGTCACCGTCACCACCTTTTAATACTCTTATACCGTGCCAATGGAATAAGAACTTGTAGAAAAGTCTCATACCAATGTTTCTCCAATAACACTCTAAACACTTTAGCAAGGCTGGGAAAATTTACTGACACCATTCGATCTGCACTCCTACATCTGGATGACATTGGTCTAGACTCACATGACCCACACGTTTTCTTCCTTTCCCAGAGTCCAGAGTCCCACCCTGCCCTCCTTTCCCTTGCACCTTACTGAATAATGCATCCTGCATGCCTTAAAGGACATATGCAAAGACAATTTTGCCCTCGCTGCCAGTCACGTCACACCACAAGCAGTCTGCACTTTATCTTTTGCTTTAACTCTTTGATAAAAAAATGATATAATCATATTTTATCATAAAAAATTAAAAATCTGCTTCCAGTTGTATGTTAAGAAGAGTTAATATGCATGCTGCTTGGTCGCAATGCTATTTCTTTTAAAAAGCAATGCCGACAGTCCTTTAATACGGTTTTAACATCTGTATTATTTGTAACCAGGAAATACTGTGTTTGTTGTTTCATGTAATGATTTTAAGTAATTGATCATGAATAAAATTAATTCATTCAGTCAATGGGTTTGAAGATTTACAAGACTAGAGAGTGTAGACTGAAATGGTGGTTTAATATGAGGAAGGTTCAGAAAGGTATTTGTAATCTGCTCACTTCTGACACCGAATTTACTATGCTAGATAACATAAGTCTTCCCTATGCTGCATTGCATGCATTGTAAAAGGTTTAATTTTTTTTAATTTTACTTTGGAAATCATACAGAAAAAAGGAAGAAAAACGTATGCGGAGTAATAGCATGAAAACTTCGACCAATGGGACAGAAGCATAAAGTTTAGGGTCAGCAGCTGGGTAGCATGAATAGTCAAGCAAGAAGAAATCGTATGAGCTGGTATAGTTGAACTCGATATTACAACAAACAGATGACATTTGAATAAAGAAAGAGTAAAAGCTATGAAAAATGATAGCAAAGTTAATTGAAAATGCAGCTAATAAAATAAGGGTGAGAGGGGCCAATTGGATGGGGAGTGTTTTGCTGGCATTAGAAGATGTGAAAACGTGAAAACAAAATTCCCAAGTTTGAACCAAAACTGTAAGAAATAATTCAGGTGTTGTTAGTACCAAGGTACAAGTGTAATGATACTTTAATTATTGGAATGATGACATGGAAGAGGCTGCTGACTGTTACAAATTATTGTCATTCCTTAACCTGATAAGGCATATGAAACCAATTCCCCCTAAACAATGGATTGCCCCTCATCAGTGTAAATTCATCAATTTATAAGAAATGAACCAGTGATTTAAAAATGTCTTATATGTCCCCCAGTATTTGGTGATTAAATAAACAATTTACCTTGTGCGTGCTGCACCGCCGAGTTGGCGATGCAGCGCGCGCAAGGTACATTTTTTATTTATTTAATTGCTTAACTTACTCTGGTCCATCTTATGTCGGTCTCCACTACCCCCCCCCCCAACCCTGCCCCGCCCCACTGCCCCACAGCACTCCCTCGGCGAGCCGCCACTGTTCAGATTAGACCATTAACCATCCTGTTCCTTTTTGCAGAGCTTCTACAAGACAGAGAAGTTATATGTATTGGTAATTTCAAGCAATGCACTGTGTGCAGTGTCAAGTTAGTTTTTGGTCTGAACTACAGAAAGGATCGCAAAGTATGTATGTTGCTTTCACTAACCAATCCTAAAACCACTCTCTTGAAGGAATATTTATTTATGTTAATTTTGCCACTCTCAGAAAGGCGATGGTCATCACAGCAGTGCCTCTCAGCAACCAGTGCAGCCTCATCGCCAGCATTCCACCTCTGTTGCCTAGTCACTCAGAACAGGAACTCTTTACTAGTGTTGCCAACTCATCTCCTAGCCAGCACTATATTACCTCTCCTCCGTCTTGGAAACAAGAATTATATATTATCTTTCCACCCACTCTCCATACCCCAAAAGCACAGGCTAGCACTAAGTTAGATCACCATCATGTGTTTCCTGTGTGTCCATAATTTTGTCTATTCAGAATTTAGTGGTGGGAAAGAAAATAAAATTGATTGTCCCACAATGCCTTCAGACCACAGGAGATATAACAGCACGTTTTGGAACCTCATCTATCTTTCACTGAGCTTTCCAAAGTTGCCTCTACAGGGCAGCTTGAATTACCAGGACAGGGGACATCAGATAAACCTAGATATTTCTATATTTGAGTTGTTACCAAAGTGACTACTTTTCAGAACTTCTGACTGTTTGTATTAACCACGGTTTCCATTTCAAACTTTAACACAATGTTTAGCATTTATCCCTTAAGGGATTTTTCTGCGACAGGTTTTAACCCAGTTTTTGATAGATCTAATGATAGCCTATGAGATGTCAATTGTTTTTTCTGCTCACAGTTGAACTATTTCCTTGGCTGTCTACTATCACTATTTTCTGTGTGTTTCTTCTAGCAAAAAGTGTTTCTCATACCAACCTTCCGTTGGCATCTTTTATTCTATTTGCATTTTCAAACAGAAATACAAAACAGTGGCATTTCTTACTCAGTTATATGGTACAGTTCAGCCCGTCTACTAACAGTGAAGCAGTAACAGCTAATGTGACATTATCATGAGCATTTCCTTGTTCATTTGGTCATGTTTCAGGTGATTGTAAATATGATACAGTACAACAGTTCTTTACGCATTCGGCCCAGTAGCAGAGCCAGGTAAGCAGGATAGAAGATAATCAACACATATGTCCTCCACTTATACATCTTGTCCCGTAAGCTGCAGCACTCCCTCCAGCACCTCTCATATTGTGTGGTATTATAAAACTTCAACACCACCTAAATGTCCACAATATCCAGAATTCCCAGCCAGCTCACAAATGGCTCTCTGGGGCGGGAGAGCATCGGCAATAGCTCCCAGTATTCCACCAGCTGGGTTTTACAATAAGTTACCTCCTTGACCCACTCCTTCGTGGTTGGGGGATGCACAGCTCCCCAGTGCAGTGCCACCTGTCTCTTTGCCATCAATAATATAATAGCTAGCAGTTTCCTTGCCTTCGTCGGTATATGAGGGACAATCCCCAAGGGTGCCACCTGGGGCGTGCAAGGTTGAGTTAAGCCAGTAATGCTACCTATATAGTGTAGTATTTGAGACCAGAAGCATGCTATTGGCCTACATTGCCATGCCAAGTGTATGAATGTTGCTTGTGGCGCTCCACATTTCCAACAGTTGTCATCAGGGCGCAGCCCCATACGTCGTAGTTGTACGGGAGTTCTGTAGAACCGGTGTATGTACTTAAAGTGAATTAACCGGAGAAGATAATTCGGGGTCAGCTGCTCCAACTGTCTGCAGCTGAAGGCCCACTGTTCATCTGTGAGGTTCCCACCCAGATCGTCTTCCCAAGCGGCACGGGCCATCGACGCCGTAATCTGGTGATCCTTTTGTGTGGTTGTGTATAGTCGTGTGATCAGCCTGCGGCCTGTTCCTACAGTGAGAATGTTTTCTAGTGCAGCCAGCTGCGGGGGGCACCGGAAATATTTCAAATTTCCGTCGACAGGTTGCCCGTATCGGATAGTAAAGCAGCATATCCGACAATGATGGGGATGTGGGCCCGCACATTTGCTGTAGTGTGAGAAAGGTGTCCCAGGAGGAAAAGGTCCTGTCCTACCTGAACATTGTGTACCCGAGCTCGCGCCTGCGCTTGGTTTTCCATCAGTGGTGGGATTAACGGATTGTCCGCCAAAGGCATAGTTCCTTTGGCATCGTTAAGGTGTTTACAAAGTACAATCCCACTTAACCACCATGTGCGCACATGCACGCACAGAAGCACACACAAATACAACAAGAGAGCTAAAACAAAGTGAGGTGGTCTAGTGCTTTACTAAAATTCCCAGGCTGTTCTATGCCCCACAACCATTGCACACACTGGAAAGCTATAAAGCTCACAAACTAACCATGGCACACTAAACATAACCACCCGGCCTGTGATCTGCACAAAATGTCACAGCTACAGAGGAAAGCACATTCCAGATGACACAGCGCTAAGAGGCCATATCCAAGGCAGAGGTGCACCAAACGAATGTCCATGATTACACTGTTCGTTCTATTTTTTTATATGCTGGTAAAGTCCTAAAATGTGTTCAATTGCTACTTTTCCAAATATGTTTCCACAGTGGACTTTGAAGTTCAGAATCCATCACAACAGCTTCCATTAAATCCCCCGAAGAAATGGAAAATAATCTTAAGTAAATCCAAGACTCCTTGACATCTAGCTATTAGGCTGAAGAGCATCTGACCAAATCTCTATAGCACGGATGGACCATGCATCAAGCCGGTTAAGAGCTGTCCAGATGGGTGGGACGAGGGGTAGTTTAAAAGAATTTGACAGAGGACTAATGGGGCATCAGTTGAGGGATTGTTTTATTCAAATGTTATGCAATGTAAAAATATTACAGAATTTTAGGATCAAATGCTATTTCAATGTATAAATGTTACTGAATTTTACGGTACATGTGGTTTTCGACTTTTAATGACATCTCTGAGAACAATATGTGATCTTCTTTGTCCTTAGGTAGCCTGATGGAGGGTTTCATAACTGATAACTGCGCAAGAAAGTTCTTCCTCTAATGAAAAAAGTATTATATCGTGGATAGCAGATTTTGCTCTGATTCATTAATATCAGCTGTCTTGCTGGAGTATGCGGACAGTTTACTAATGCTTAGTTTCATAAACCTACTCTGCCCTCCACAACATTCTACATAATATGCAAATAATGATACCATGTCGCATACAACATACATAACATATTGCAACACATCTAGCCATCTCTTCACAACACAAATATAGGCCATAGACTAAACACATGACCAGAGGCAGAACAAGTCTACAGCAACAAACCTAAAAGACTATGGGCTAGATTTTGTCGTTCGTTTAGGGGAAAAAACGTTATTGGTGCTTCCATTCATGACTTAGGGGTCTTACACATGTCTAAGCAATATCACATCCATTTAATTCACACTGGGTGCAGTAGACCACTAAATTTAACATGTCACTGAGGTCACTTCAGAGTGCAAGGAATGTAGCAAACTGTTAGTTTAGCATGATGTACAGGGATACAAAATTCCATCGCCTTCCATGATACAGATAGCTTTTAGCTGTTTGGTTGCAAAAGGCCTTTTTTAGACTATATCAAGAAACTTAGGGGGCTCAGGGCATGCCCATTGCTTCCATTGGTTGGCTTTAATGTCGATCTTATTTGCTTTTTTCTTATTTGATGGCTTCCCTTCCTCTTGTTTCAGTTTTTGTGCATATCCTCTTTACCATCCTTTCGATTGGCTGCCTTGTATCCTTCCACTGCTCACTTTTAGGAAAGGACTTTATCTTTTTTATTAAGTACTCTCTGGCAGTGCATATGTGTTCTAGCTATTGCCCTAATTTGCTTCTCCCCTGCCAAACTCCCTACCTGTGTTGCTCTCTCCCTCGTATGCTGTACACTCTCTCTCATTTGCTTCTCCCTCACGCTCTGTGTTGCTCTCTCCCTTGGTCCTGCTTTTCCCCTCCATTGCTCTCGGTCCCTTCCAGGAATTCAGTCAGTGTCAGTCAGTCAGTGTTAGTCAGTCAGTGTCAGTCAGTCAGTGTCAGTCAACAACAACAACAACAAGAATCTTTATTTCGGCCGAAACGGCCATAAAAACACAGATAAAAAATACAGTACAAGCCATTAGATAAATAGAGACGAACATTACAATGTGAAAAACGGGCAGTTATTCTGGTTAAAACAGCATTACAGTACATACAGCGCTCCACTTCCCCCCCAGACTTCCTCAGTGTATCAGAAAGCACGTCTAAAATTGTGTAATTTGCTAAAAGTGCATGTGCAATACATGGGGGACGCGGGGCCTAACGTTGATAATAAGTCATATTCAAAAAAGTGAATATGCATTATGTGAACAGCCAAAGGTTGTTAAAGTGCTCCAGTATCATAAAAAAGGGGGGAAAAAACTCATAGTACACAGTTCACATATCCCCTCTTGTGTTCCTAAGGCGCATCGCTACTCTTAGAAAGTTTACAGTGCAGTGCAATGTTAAAATATCTGCGGAAAGTTTCAGGTACAGTAAAGCTACCTTGGCCTGTCTAAAACCAGCCTTTTTTAAAACTCTTTTTAAAAAATGTTTCCTTGGGAGCATGTAATACGGGCTTGAGGGCTGACACTCACTGTAACCCACGCTTTTATCTTGTGTTTTAGCGGGCTCTCCCGCGTTTGGTGAACAATTGTGATTTTATGATAGTCCTTGGCTGCTGTTGCGTAATTTGCACATTTTAAAATCATTATTTTTACCTGATCGTTTTTACGTGTCTATTTGCTGTTCCTGCTATTATTCCTGAAACTTGTTGTATGTCTAATTGCACAAACCCTTCTTTGCGCTGATTTGCACATTCTGTCAGATGACAGATTGAATTGGGCTCAGTACATCTCCAATTTTTGTAGTGAGAGTCCCCCCTCACTACCGGCGGCATAGAGACAGGCGCCATTTTGTTTTGTACGCGCTCTAGTCTCTAGCCCACCGGCACTATTTCAATGGACGCTGCGCGTTCGCGCAGCGGACGAGCGCAGCGGGCGCGCCAAAGGCGCGCCAAAGGCGCGCCTAAGGCAAGCCCGTCTGCGCCCGTCAGCGGCACGTCTGGGGCCGGGGCTAGTTATGCTGCCCGTTTTGGTGCCTATGATTCACGTCTCAGTCCATACTCTAGTGAGCAGCTTCTTCAGCTGCGTGGTCCCTGCTGTGATCATCGGATCTTTCCTGATCTCCAAGGGGTACGTGACTTTGTATGTTCTGCCTGTGGCTTTCGGCTGCAGCTGGGTACTACTGTGGCGACTTCTACAATTAATGAGGATTTTGTCTTCTCGGCGGCGTTGCTCAACGTCCGCTCTTTGAAAAAGCATCACACGGATGTATTTGAGCTTTTGGACGACAAGTCACTGGACTTTCTTTTTGTAACGGAGACCTGGCTTGACAATTCCTCTGACCCGATTATTTCCCTGGCTGTCCCGTCGGGTTATAAAATCTCCAGGCTAGACAGGATAACAGGACGAGGGGGGGGGCTGGCTGTCATCTTTAAAGAGAAGTGGGAGCTGCACAAGGGTTCCCTCAGTTCGTGGGGTGGCTGTGAAGCACTTGATTTTACTATCCGTTGCTCCGCCCACTTTTTTTTGGGCGGCTCTCTGATCTATCGCCCTCCGGGTGCGGCACACACATTTCTTCAGGCATGTGCGGAGGCGATTTCGTTGAGAGCCTTGCAGTTTTCTCATTATCTGCTTTTAGGCGATTTTAACATTCATTTCGACCTGAAAAACGCAAGGGACACATGTGAGATCATGGACACCTGCCAGTCGGCTCTCCTCTCACAATGGGTCGATCAGCCGACTCACCTGGGAGGTCACACTCTTGATCCTATTTTCTCTAATTTCCCCCTTTCCATCAAAACCCCGCTCCCGGTTTCCTGGTCTGACCATTATTTAATTGGTTTCTCGTGGGTCGTCTCTTCTCCCAGTACTAGATCTGCCGTTGGCCACAAACCAGCGTGTAAAAAGGTTGATCCTACTCTCTATGCAAAGACGCTGGAGGCCCATAGGCCATCACTGCCTCATGATCTGGATAAGTCTTTAGCTGTCTTTTCCAACTGGCTTCAAGACACCTTGGCGTTAATCGCCACGCCGACCTCGGCCAGACAAACTAGGGTCTCACCTTCCAAACCTTAGTTTACGGAGGACCTCTACCTGCTGAAGCAGGGATGTAAGAAATTGGAACGGTCTTGGCGTGTCGGTAACTACTGTCCGGTCGCGAAGGCTAATCTCAGACAGGGTCAGAAACTTTACTATAAAGCCATCGTCTTGGCAAAAAAGGCCTTTTTCTCCAGCCGGATTGTTCAGGCTCAGAATAATTCCAAGGAGATTTTTTCTATCGTCCAGAGTTTCATGTCCCCTGTGGCGCAGAGCAGTGTTCTTCCGGTGACAGTTGACTGGTGCGAATCACTCTCCACATTTTTCCGGGATAAGATTTTAAAGATACAGAGTAGCTTCTCTATCCCGGCTGAGTTAGATGGACCCACGGCCCCTCTGGACTCACCGCCCATTGCTCCCGGCGCCCTGCCTCTTGAGCATTCCTTGTCTAATTTCGCGCCGGTGGACTTGTCCTGCACTCTAAGAATTTTGCAGGGCCTTAAGTCCGGCTCGCCGGACGACCCGTGCTCGGCAAGACTCTTGGCATCTGTGGCTGAGACGGTGAACGGGGAAGTTAATCACATCATTAACCTATCCCTACAGCTAGCCAGGGTCCTGTCCGGTTGGAAGCAGGCTAAAGTTCTCCCCTTGCTAAAGAAGCCCAGTCTTGACCCCTCAACTCCCTGGAACTATAGGCCTATCTCCCTTCTCCCTAGCCTTTCGAAGGTATGTGAGAAGATTGTGAACAGACAGTTATCGGAATTTGTTGAGGGAGCGGGTCTCTTTCACCCAGCCCAATCTGGCTTCCGTCCTTCGTTTAGCACGGAAGGTGCTCTGGTGGAAGTCTCAGAGGCTATTCGGGAGTGTCTGGACGCCGGTGGGAAGGCAGCCCTTGTGCTGCTGGACCTGTCGGCGGCCTTTGACACTGTCCCCCACACACTGCTCCTGCGAAGACTGTCTGAGATCGGGGTGTCCAACCTTGCTTGGGACTGGATTCAATCTTTCTTGGATGGCCGGTTCCAACAAGTCTGGTTACCTCATTGTGCCTCGTCACCTCTCCAAGTGAGCACGGGGGTCCCTCAGGGCTCCTCCCTTAGCCCCCTTTTGTTCAACATCTACCTCACTCCCCTGCTGGCTTTAGCGGAGAGGTTGGGGGCTAAGGTTATTGCTTACGCTGACGACACCCAACTTCTGTTCACGTGGGAGAAGCAGGGGTCCTCGGTAGACTTCACGCAGAGGTGTCTTTCCTCGGTTTTCAAGTGGCTGGCAGCTGCCCAGTTAAAGTGTAATGAGGACAAATCCGAGGTTCTATTGTTTGGTGACTTCCCCCTTGGATTTAGAGAGTCGCTCTGGCCTCCTGGTTTCCCTCTGCCCGCCTCCACGAGTCAGACCGTTAAGAACTTAGGGGTTTATTTTGATTGTAACCTCTCCTTTGCTAGTCAGGTTAAGCGTCTGACCGGCTGTTGTTTCCGCCTCCTCAGAATCTTGAGAAGATTCCTTCCGCTTCTTCCGCAAGCTGCTAGGGAAGCGGTGGTTCGGGCTCTGATTCTATCCAGACTTGACTATGCCAACGCCCTTTATGCTGGGATCCCTGCCTACATTCTTAACAAGCTTCAGGTGACCCAGAATGCGGCGGTCCGCCTGTTGGGGGGTTTGGCGCCCAGGCAGAGCGTGATTGATTACCGCCGTTCCCTTCATTGGCTACCGGTCGGGGCTTGTGTAGTATTCAAAGCCCTCACTATGGCCCATCGTGCTCTCCATGGTCAAGGCCCCGGTTACCTGCAGAGACGCTTTTCGTTCTATGTGCCGGGGAGAGCCTTACGCTCCTCTTCATTAAGGTTGATAAAGATACCTAGATTTCAGTGTCATAGGCTTGGTGGCTCCTCCTTGGTTGTGGTCGCTGGGCGCGCCTGGAATGCGCTTCCACTTTCGCTTCGCTTAACTGATGACCTTGGGGTTTTTAAGAAATTGTTAAAAACATATCTGTGCACTTAAGGTCTGGTTATGATGTTGTCTCCTCTTGGGCCGCGCCGGGACACTCTTCGGAGTAGCCGCGCGCGTTAGAAATGCAGATAACATAACATAACAGCACGAAGTGAAGGGTGTCCTGCGGAGATCGGAGATTGCAGCCGCAGGGACCCTTCTGCTCCACCGTTTTAGTAAAACCTGCAGGCACCGCTAGGCTGTGATGTATGGAGTTCAACCTGAAGCGTGTCATAAGGAACCTATCCTGGGCACTGTGGCTGAGATACAGGTAAGGTTCGATGCCCGGGCAAGATTTCGTCAGTATGTGGCTTCTCACTGCGGGTTTTGTTATCTCTTGGTCTTCCCTGATAGAACCCAGTAAATTCAAAAACTCCCCTTTAACAATGGTCTTATCCTTTGCCAAGATTTTAGTAGGGTGAGTAAAAAGTTCCAGGTGACCCGTGGCCTTAAGATAATCTCTAACATATTGGAGCCATGGGATATTCATCCCTTTGTCCCGTGCCAGGCAGTCCTGAATAATATCTCTTGTCAGGGCCGCCTCTGGGTTTGACCAGATCTTAATCCAACAGCTAACTGGTTTTAATTTTATCCTGTCCTCGATGCGGGCAACACCCAGCTCTTCATGTACAATGAAGCCCGGGGTACTTTGAGGCACTTTCAGCAGTCTTCTTAAAAGTTTATTCTCTTCGGTATGGAGCGACTTTGTGTCCACAAAGCCCCAGACCTCACTGCCATAGAGAACTTTGGTGGAACATATTGAATTGTAGAGAATTAGGATCTGGTCAGTAGCCCAACGGCCCAGCTTATGTGCGTGATTCATAATTGACCCCATGCTTCTGGTTAGTGAACGACATTTATCCTCCAGCAATGGTTTAAAATTAAGCCTGGAGTCAACCAATATCCCTAGGTATGAGAAGGACTGAACTTTTTCAATACAGTGTGCCCCAATCGTGTATTTATATTTCTTTTGGGGCGCCTTCCCTACCTCCATTATGTAGGATTTGGCTAGGTTTGCTGACAAATCCAGGCTCTCCATGAAGTGGATAAAACCGTCTAACAAAGTTGGTAGGCCACGCGGGGTTCGGGCCAGAAGTACCGCATCATCTGCGTAGAGCAGAACCTGAACCTCCCTGTGACCTATCTTAGGTGAGTCCACTCCCAGCCCAGCCAGTGCTTTCGCTAAGCCGTTAATATAGAGGGTAAATAAACAAGCATTTACAATGCAATGGTCTCGGCATTGGTAAAGTTAGAGCTATTGGCATTGCTCATGACATTATTTTTGTTTATGTTTTGGTTTTTAAAACATTTAAAGAAACGGCATTGTTATTTACAATGTCAATAGCTTAATCACTCTCAAATGCGAGACCTATTGCATTTGCACCCACACACAGAGCCACCTACACACACACTGATTATGCTATTGACATTGTAAATAACAATGCCGTTTCTCTACATGTTTTAAAAACAAAAAACCCCAAAAATAATGTCATGAGCAATGCCAATAGCTCTAACTTTAACAATGCCGAGACCGTTGCATTGTAAATGCTTGTTTAAAGGGGCCAGCCAAAGCAGAGAAAACACAGTTCTCTTTACCCGGTAATGCATCGCTAACCATTACCAGCAGCAGACATCTGGAACGTTCCTTTGTTTTATGGTGTCTGCTTGGGCTTTGACTGCATTGTGACATCATGGCCCCTTTAACGTTATCGCAGGTAAAAGGGTAGCACCTAGTGCCTGTGGCTTCAGTGTAACTTGCTAGCTGAGGGTGTACTCGGTCTGGTTTTATCCAATCTGAGAAGGGACTTGTTTTTTAAACTAACGTGCCACGTTGAACGCATCCAATTGGCAAACAGCCTACTTATTCATGTGCGATTGTATTTGAACATCAACAGAACCACTGAGTCTGCCAATTACATCAAGGTAGAGCAGCGACGGCTCGCACACCCACCTCGAGCACTACATTTTGACAATTTTGATAAAACAGCAAACTGAGCAAAATACTCACTTCCTGTGAATCCGTGTTTTTTTTTCTTGATACACCACTTACGCCCATTATTTTCTTTTAAATCCCGGAGATGTTACCACCCGCCTGCGCAGCTGCACTGTAGAGTTTCACTGCAGTGTAGTGAAACTTGCTCTGACAAAGGCATCATGGCTCACTCTGCCCAAACATGTCCAGCTTTCTGTGAGAACCGTCAACATTGCTGGTTCTCAGGTAGAAGTGCACATGGTACAGGCGAACAGGAGCCAGGTTGGATTTTCTGAAAATGCGTTTTTTTTTCTTTCCAAAAATGCTTAAGTACTGCGAAGTTTCGCCGAGTGGCAATATTTCAAGATCCCGCAGGGTCATCGCGAGCAGGCTGCCACATCAAAGAGCTGCGGCAGGACCCTGTATTGTAAACAAAATCTGCAAAATTGTGAAAAGTCCTCGACGCTGAACAATCATAAAGCTGACATTCTGGGTTTCTACCGGGATGTAGGTTTCGCAACAGAAGAGTAACCCGAAAACTGCCATGGGCCTAAACAACACACCACTGCCTTTCTCCGAGGCAGAGCAGAAATGCCTCGGAGAAACGCAGTGTCCTTTTCGGATTCGGGGGCGTGTTTTGCTGTTATCTCCTCCTGCCATTGGCTGGAGGAGATAATTAGACTTTCTGCAAAAAACACGCCCCCCGATCCGAAAAGCACGGGGCCTGATCGGAGTGACGGGACCTCTTCTCCAATGGCTGGCCAGCATTGAAGACGCCAGCCAATGGAGAACAGGGGAGAAGAGGGGCGGGTTCAAGCCCCTCTTCTCCAAGTCATTAAATCTCGGATCGAGACTGCGCAAGCGCAGCCTTCGAGCCGAGACCTAAAAAGGTGCTAAAATACAGCCCTGTCTAACTCCCCTCGTACAGGGGAACTGATCTGTCAGACTGCCCTCCTCGTTGTACCTGACCTGGGCATGGGTATTCATGTGTAGGGATCTCAAAATATTTACTAGGCCCTGATCCAGTCCCTCCATAAGTTCCCACAGTTTGTTCCTGTTTACCCGATCGAATGCGGCTGTAAGGTCCATGAACGCCAAGTACACAGTTCCTTGGCTCGCTATCGTGTACTTGGTGGTCAGGAGGTACAGGTTGAGAAATTGGTCCGTTGTGGACCGGCCGGCCCTGAAACCATATTGTGTGTCCGTTATGATCTTATGTTCTTCTGACCAATCTAACAGACGGTTAAGTATAACCCTGCCGAGAACTTTCACGGACACATCTATCAGGGATATGCGCCTGTAACAGGACGGGCTCTCCCTGTTACTTTTTTTAAAGATTGGCACAATTATGGCTGTTGACCAAGATTCAGGCATGCCCGTGCACACTGCAGCGTTTATAACCCTAGTTAAAATCGGGCCCACAACTCTGCATACGCTAAGAACAAGTCCGGGGGGACACCATCTGGACCCGGCGCTTTATTTCTGGTCAATCCTTCTATGCCGGCCTTAATCTCATTAAGAGAGAAAATTGTGGGTTCCCCCCTTCCTGGCCCTTCATTGGTCACAAGGCAATCTTCCTGGGTGCTAAGATTATATAGACCTTTAAAGTGCTCATGCCAGGTCTCCGCCAGGATGTGGTTTAGCATCTTGGGTTTATCCCTGTCTTAGAAGCAAGGGTCATTTATGATTTTCCAAAATGCCGACATATTTTTAGTATCTACTGCTTCCCTCAGGTTCTCCCACGCCTGCTGTTGCATCAAAGATTTACGGCGCTTAACCGCATCTTTGTATAACCCTCGACACGCCTTAACCCTGGTTTTGTCCCTCGGGCAGGATTTCAAAGCCATTTTCAGCTCTCTCAGAGCCTTAGAACAAGCCTGGTCGAACCACCCATGTTCCCTTGGTTCTTTTTTTCCGGACTTGACCTTGAGGAGTCTATCAATGTGCAGTGTTGCCCCTTCGTAGGCCTTAACCAGCTCTACCCCTGTCACTTCAAGATTCAAGCACCTCCCTATATGATGGTCTTTGTCTGCCATTAGTGCTTCGTAAAAGGCATCGACGTCAATTTTGGACCATCTCCGCCTTCTACCCTGATCAGTCGCCATTAGCTCCCCTTTCGGACCTCTTTTGTCGAGGGTGTTGATGGTGTTTGGGTCCATCAGGACAATAACTAAGGGATTGTGGTCACTAAATGCACTAGATTGTATTTCGAACCCCAAAAGCTCCTGCTTCATTATGTGAGATACAAAAATGAAATCAATGACTGAATCACAGCTTCTTCCTTTAAAAGTTGGGTTTATCCACCCTTCATCATCACCATTTATTAAATCCATGGTGTATTGGAGATCATGCCTTTCCAGCACCTTATTGAGCTCTTTTCCCTCTGCAGTGTGTTCTAAATGGGGGCCCTCTTCCAGCGGACAGGAGTACACCCCGTGTATTTTTCACATTTGGGCAAAGGTGACAATTAATATCACCTGCGAGCACCCATTCGTACTGGCATCCCTCTTGATCAGTCTCTCCCTCTAGCCTTTTACCCAATTCTCTAAAATTTATGAGTGGTGAACCTGGAACTATAGCATTATAAAAGTTCACGAATAATATGTTCTGGCCCCTCATACGTAGTTTTAGCCCTTGTACAACATCAGAGTTCCAGCTCAGGTCTGCCCACGTCCCTTTCAGTTTTAAATCTGCATAGATCATCAACCCGCCCTTAGCTCTTCCTGACCACCCTTTCCTTGTCGGGACAAAGAACATCTTAAAGCCTTCACGAGCAAGCTGGTCTCTGTTCCATTCCCATGTCTCTTGTAAACATATGACCTGGAACTTTTTTATATAAGCCACCCATTCATAATTTTTTAGTTTTGCTGACAGCCCCGCTACGTTCCATGATAAAACTTTTATAGTGCCTTGGGTCATGTTACTTGTCCTCGGCCATGTCTGACCGCCGCGGGTAGTCAATTGGGCTCCTATAGTCTGGCCTTTGTCCTCTTTAGGTCAGCTAATCATATCACTTTCCATTGGAACGGGTGTTTGTGTGCATTCTGGGGTTACTGGGAGGCCTCCACTAGAATATATGCGTGGAGCAATTGCTTCGGCGGGGGCGTGGCCGCGGCGAGAGCTCCATTCATGTCAATCAATGTCTTCTAATCCCCGGCTATTTGCCAGAGGAGCAAAAGGATTTTTTGTGAGAGACAAGGACCCATTTCCAATCACCCCACTATACATTTGCCTATCGACCTCTCTTCTGGAACTTGTCCATGGGTCCCTATAAAAGAAACCCAGCGGTAACATTTGGATGAATGGGTCATTCTCCCCCCTGAGGCCACCCCGGGGATAGGCAAGGAGGTCCTGTACCAGCCCTGGTGATATAAAATTTACGATCACTGTGTCTCCTTCAAAACACTTTCTGCTCCGGTCTATCCAGGTTACCCTTCTTGCCATTAATATTTGCCTATAGTGCTCCAGTTTAAAATGTGTGTTTTTACTTAACCAATGTGCTGCCTTGTTGATTAACATCTGGGCTGTTTCTTCACAAATTTCAGTAGAAGCAGGAACCCCTGTCAGAACTATTGTATAAGGGCTCGCGGCGGGAAGAAGATCCATAACAGGCAGATTCATCGTGCCCTTGACAAACTCGCTCCCTACTGGCTCATTCACTACAATTGCACCAGTCCCATCCCCCCTGACCCCCTGAGCCCTCTTTCCTGTTGTCCCACTTTGTTGTGGCATCATATGCCCTTCCTTCCTAGTGGGCAGAACGCTCTCCTTCCTTCTGGTGTCTTCGTTTCTGCCAGTCCCCGGGTTTTCTACTTGCACACTACCTGAGTGAGTACTATTCCTCTCTCTCTGCGGTAGGTCCCCCTGTGGTACTCCTCCCGCACCCTCACTACCTCGGGTGTCCATATCCTGAGCTGCTATGGGTCGGGGAGTGACTAATGTGGATGGTCCCGTCCACTGTGCTGCCAATCTGGCCATATTTTCATGTAGAGGGGTGCTAGTTGGTTAGTGATTAATAATTCCAGTCTTAGCCATAATGGTGAGTCCTCCTCATTGCCCAAATCCATCCCTCTGCATTTAGAACACTGCGAGAAGCCTGTGGCTTCTGGGGTCCCTTTGGGCCTATCCTCCTTTGATGGTTTTTTCTTATTCACATTTCTGGTAGTCTTATTTCGTCCCCCCCTCGCCCTCCCCCTCGTGCGCTCTTGGCTGAGGCTGTGGGGACACTTACGGGCATAACATCTCTACTAGACATGTGTTGATCTAAGCGTGCCCTTTTGGATCGTGTTACAACCTCTGCGGGTTCCATAGGTGGCAGCCCACAGGGCTCTGGTGCTTCTGCCCTCTCCGCCACCTCTTCCCCTGCTCCTTCCCCCCTTGATGATGACGTAGAGGCCAACATGGATTGGCCCGATTCTCCCTCCTCCACTCCATTTATTACAATTACAGATGTCATTTCCTTGGTAGATGACATAATTACTCCTGCCTCAGCGCTGGCATTCTCTGCCGATCTGTGGGAAGTAATAACAATGTCTACATTTTTCGGGGTAGCAGGGGTAAGAGCCTTCGGATTCTCTGTCTTGGCTAAACCCCCCATGGACAATCTTTTCTGGGCTGTGTTGGAGTCCAAGGAAAGTCTTCTTTTGGCAGAACGAATTTCTTGGTCCAAGGCTGATTCTGCCCTGATAAAGAAAGCATCCAGTGTCCCTTTTAGGCTCCCTCCCACATTGTCTAGTTTGATTCTCTCTTTAGTCATCGCGATTCGGGGACCAAAATCCCAACAGGGTCGGCCTTAAACTGCACAATAACGGATAGCCAGGTCAACAACCCTCTGGATATATAAGTTCAGCTGCAATGTACTGTTTTGAAAAGAGGGCACGTTGCGAATCAAAATAGCCCAACTGATTGAGTCACCAATTTTACTTCCTGTTGCGGGCATCCAGTTTTCCTCACCTGCCTTCTGTAGCAGTGTGTAGTCACCAAAATGGAGTAATCAGATATGTAGGTGGCGATGTTAGATCCCTGGCCCAGCCCTGCCTCCTCCTGGCTACGGGAGGCGTCGCGATGTTTTTAGCACTCTGTGGTGACGATAGCAGTGTGCGCTGCCCAGGGGACGATGGTCAATGCAGTCCCTGATGACCGTATCAGCCGTCACCCTCGGCAAAGGTACGGCGAGGGAACCGGGTGAGTAGTGCTGCCTCCAAGGTCCAGCAGCATTCAGCACCCCAGCAGCAGATTGGCAAAAGATCAGCCCGCCAAAGTCAAATAAAGCCCCCCATGGTGAACCCGGTGAACACTGCAAGGTGAGTGAGATGAAGTCTTACTTTTCAATCAGTATTAGACTCACCGGTAATGCCGCCCTCCTACCTCTCTCCTGCCGTAGATGTTCTTGGGTTTCAATACTTGAAAAATTCTCATGCAGCACTTTCCCGTTTTTTCGCAGCCCAGCCTGCTTGTTAGAGCCACACCGCTGCACTTCTCTGTACTTCGCTGCACTTATCCGCCTCTCTGCCTGTGAAGCACAAAGCACCGATACCTTCACTCTGCAACTGCTGTCAGGCTGGGAAGACAAAGAAAGACGAAGAAAGGCGAAACCTCTGCACTCGGCGCAGTCCTCAGCGGTCAGCTGTGGGGGATATGAAGAACCGGAGCCGACTTTCAAGCCCTGCACCCTCTCCAGAGCCAGAGCCAGTGCCAGAGAATACCGTTCCGTGAAAGACCGTGAAGGACTGTGTGGGTGCCGGAAAACTGCTGGGGCAGCGCGCGGTTAGGTTAGGTTTCAGCCCATAGCTCCTTAGCGTCTCACAGATCCACATTCATTTTTTAATGCTAGCTTACTCAATGCGACTCCAACACTTCTTGTCCTGTTCGCACCTTAGTCTCCTAGTCTCCTAGTGCTCCAGCTGCTGGTGTTCGACTGTAGGTCCCTGCTGGTAGCTACTCGGATTTGCCTTAATTTAGCAAAGTTTCACAAGGCACGGCAAGAGTGAAGCCGAGTGCTACCATAGGTAACTCCTTCAAAATCTCTATCTTTTCAGGGGTTATCAGTCTTTTTATTATAATGTTCCCAGCTGTTGCTGTTGGACTGCAGTCTCCGCTCAGCTGTTTAGCTACTCAAATTTGCTAAAAAGGGGATAACTGACTTTTTGCGAGACACAGCGATATGGGGCCGCAAACTACCCCCGTGGAGCCTCTTACCGGTCAAGGTTGCTCTCTGCTGGTTTGCTCCCTGTCCTCAGCCGTCCATTTTTCATCTTCCACTTTTAAATGCTTTCCCCACAGCGTCTCACAGCCCTTCGCCACAACCTTTTGCCTCCATTAAGGCACTGTAGTCGTCTGCCAATTCCGCCCCCTCGAGGTGTCACTAAGTGCTCTTTAACCAGTCAGTGTCAGTCAGTTTCAGTCAGTCAGTCAGTGTCAGTCAGTGTCAGAGTCAGTGTCAGTCAGTCAGTGTCAGTCAGTGTCAGTCAGTCAGTGTCAGCTAGAGCAGCTCTGCTGACCTGGTTCTCTGGCTCTAAAGCAGCTCTGCTGACCTGGGTTCTCTGGCTCTAAAGCAGCTCTGCTGACCTGGTTCTCTTCCTCTAAAGCAGCTCTGCTGACTTGGTTTCTCTGGCTCTACAGCAGCTCTGCTGACCTGGTTCTCTGGCACGAAAGCAGCTCTGCAGACCTGGTTCTCTGGCTCTAACACAGCTCTGCTGAACTGGTTCTCTGGCTCTAGAGCAACTCTGTTGACCTGGTACTCTCCCTCTAAAACAGCTCTGCTGACCTGCTTTCTCTGGCTCTACAGCAGCTCTGCTGACCTGGTTCTCTGGCTCTAGTGCAGCTCTGCTGACCTGGTTCTTAGGCTCTATAGCAGCTCTGATGACCTGGTTCTCTGGCTCTAAAGCAGCTCTGCTGACCTGGTTCTCTGGCTCCAGAGCAGCTGTGCTGACCTGGTTCTTAGACTCTAGAGCAGCTCTGCTGACCTGGTTCTCTCCCTCTAAAGCAGCTCTGCTGACCTGGTTCTCTGGCTCTAAAGCAGCTCTGCTGACCTGGGTTCTCTGGCTCTAAAGCAGCTCTGCTGACCTGGTTCTCTCCCTCTAAAGCAGCTCTGCTGACCTGGTTTCTCTGGCTCTACAGCAGCTCTCCTGACCTGGTTCTCTGGCTCTAAAGCAGCTCTGCCACCCTGGTTCTCTGGCTCTAAAGCAGCTCTGCTGACCTGGTTCTCTGGCTCTAGAGCAGCTGTACTGACCTGGTTCTTAGGCTCTAGAGCAGCTCTGCTGACCTGGTTCTCTCCCTCTAAAACAGCTCTGCTGACCTGGTTTCTCTGTCTCCACAGCAGCTCTGCTGACCTGGTTCTCTGGCTCTAGAGCAGCTTTGCTGACCTGGTTCTTAGGCTCTAGGGCAGCTCTGCTGACCTGGTTCTCTGGCTCTAGAGCAGCTGTGCTGACCTGGTTCTTAGGCTCTAGAGCAGCTCTGCTGACCTGGTTCTCTCCCTCTATAGCAGCTCTGCTGACCTGGTTTCTCTGGCTCTACAGCAGCTCTGCTGACCTGGTTCTCTGGCTCTAGAGCAGCTCTGCTGACCTGGTTCTCTGGCTCTAAAGCAGCTCTGCTGACCTGGTTCTCTCCCTCTAAAGGAGCTCTGCTGACCTGGTTTCCCTGGCTCTACAGCAGCTCGGCTGACCTGATTCTCTGACTCTAGAGCAGCTCTGCTGACCTGGTTCTTACGCTCTAGAGCAGCTCTGCTGACCTGGTTCTTACGCTCTAGAGCAGCTCTGCTGACCTGGTTCTCTGGCTCTAAAGCAGCTCTGCTGACCTGGTTCTATGGCTCTAAAGCAGCTCTGCTGACCTGGTTCTCTCCCTCTAAAGCAGCTCTGCTGACCTGGTTTCTCTGGCTCTACAGCAGCTCTGCTGATCTGGTTCTCTGCCTCTTGATGCACAGCGAGTGTGTGCACATCAGGGGGTCTCATCTCCTCCAATCGTTAAATACAGCACTGAGCTGCTGCCCGACAGAGGGTCACTATATTGTACACAAAGGCCGAGTACCCTCCAGGCGCCTCTGTTCCCGCAGCCCTGCTTCCGTGTGCACAGCACCAGGGCACAAGCGCGGAGTCACAACAGACGCACATGCGGGGTGAACAAAAGGCACTTGTGTTCATTCTGTGGTGTGTCTGCATCACCTCTAAGCGGTGAGTGTCCCAATGGGGCTCATTGCATCCTTGCCGTGCAAGATCCAAGATGAAGCTGCACTCCCTGTGTGACGAGAGCCCACGTTTCTTCCAAGGCCTGGCTAACTACCCCGAAGACCACTGGGTTCATGTCCGCAAACCAAAACATGTATTACAAATATACATTGTATCCTTAACTAGGAAAATTCAAACATACCTCTGTAGTCCAACCCCGCCTCACACAAAATATACTCGTCAGCTCATCATAATGTACAAATGAATGCATGAATGGATTGCTTTAAAAAGCTAAACACCAGAGAGATAAGGTGCGTTGATGATGCAGCAGAATTCCACATTTTGCGAGGGTGGGGGGCTGAAGCAGGAGAGGCTGTCAGCGGCCATTACAAGCGTGTGGACGGTGCTGCAAATGAGAAAAAAATAGCGCTTCAAATCCTTAAAAGGAAAGAGTGTAAATCCGCCCGTAAACTATCCAATCCCGGTGGGCGTGCCTAAAAGGAGACAGGGTGGCAACAAGGAATGATTGGCATGCCTTCAGTGCAATCATTGCGCTGCCTTTGGCATAATTCGAGATGCCAAACGACGCGCACAAATGAAAGCTGAAGGCAAGAGATGGGACGAGGCGTCTGGAATCGTATCGATTCCAAGAAACGTAGTAAGATGAGAGCAAGGCATGCGCTACTTACGTCACGAGATCTAAAAAGAATACGGTACCCATATAGCGACGCATGCCTACAAAATGACTTATGGCAACAGTGACGGTGTCATACTTTATTTTGTTCTTTTTTTGTTTGTTGATGCTGTAGAGCATAGACAAATAAACTGGCAATGCTTGCTGGAAGTAGCCCAGACCTTTGAGCCAGCATACATTATGCAATTAGCAGAGAATTTTTAATTGTATTCTGTATTTCACTAGAAGACAAATAGGATCCCTTTAAGGATGTTCTGAAACAGCCATGTCTCCGTAAATGAAAGCACATTCTGGCAGCTTGTTTTGCAGTCTTTGAAGACTATTGAAGATTATTTAGGGAAACCAACGTACAGTATGACAGAAATCATAGACCGTGAGTCATAATGAGATATGTACCATGAACAATAGAGTGGAGATAGTGAGTTCCATCAACTCAAAAATGCTTACTACCTGGTGGGTGATACTTTATTAAAGGGGTTATTTACTGAGCTTTGGATAGCTGGATGTTGACATGTAAGCGGCTGAACGTTCAGCACAGGCATTCCCCATTTCTGCTTCTTACGCTCGTATGTCAAGCAGGCTCTGCCACCTCTGTTCTAGCTCTCTTTTCAGGAAGCCCCTACCTCTCCAAAGATACTACCAGTCCATCAAAGGCTTTAAGTGGGCCGGGGCCAACCAGTGCTCAGCACCAGCAGTTCTAAAAAGCAGGTGCTGAGACTGGTCCCTATGGGGCTGTCCATTTTTGCCCTCACCCTCAGGGTGAAAAAAAAAAACTTACCTCTGCAGCAGTACCACCCTTTACTCCTTTGATGCCATTCGAAGGATATAATCGAAAGCAATGCCAAAGCGATACCAAACAAGCCCCTTGAAAGGCCCTGTCAGTCAAGAAAAGGGGGGCAATCTAACAGAGGGCCTTTCCATCACAGCCTTGAGGTCAGCACACCAAAAGAAGCTTTGAGAGCACAAAGAGGAACACACAGAAAATGAATGGCTCAAAGTGTTCTCCCTGGTGAAAGAGAAGAATCACAAAGGGTTTTGGAGGCACATCAATCATCTGAGCAATCGAAGAGGGTCGAGAGAGAATCGGGTGGCTTTGAGTGACAGTTAAACCACATAAAACAACTATATTCTAGTAATTCCCTTGACAGAGGTCCCACAGAAACGTTCAAGTGGGGAGCAGGACATTGCGGACCAAATAATGCAAAAAAACAGCACTCAACTTTCAATCTTGACAAAGACCACATAGAACTGAACAGCCCGGAAGTGGGGCACCGCAGCTCCCCAGGCACACCCAAAAAAACAGATGCAGTTATTAAGACCATCAGGACAATGAGGAATGTTGGAGCACCAGGGCCAAATGGGATAACAGCACAAGTATTTAAATCAAGGCTGGATTTTTGGGCATCAGTCCTAACTCGGCTCTTTGAAAATATCTTTTCGACAGCAAGGACACCGGACTCCTGGAGGGGTTCCATACTTTTTTCTATTTTCAAGAAGGGCACCTGCTCTAAACCATCAAATTATAGGCTTGTCGTCCTTCTCGACATAGAAGCAAAGTCTTACGCTCGACTCATTCTGAAGGATCCTGAGTCAAGGGCAAAAGAAAAAGGCATCATTTGGTTTTACCAATCAGGATTCAGGTCACATTCCACAACCATGGACAACGTCATAGCATTAGCCCCCTAATCAATTCAGGCGGTTACGAAAATGAGTCTCCCACTGTTCTGTTGCTTTATTGATTACAGCACAGCTTTTTATAAAGTGGACCGCAGAAGGCTATGGTGGAAACTATCCAGCTGGGGGATCCCATCCACAATGGTAAAAGCAATAACATCGCTAAATGAAGATACTTGGGTCCAGGTCAAAACAAGCGCCAACACAGGAACCTCTAAAATTCCAACAAGCAACGGTCTTGAGCAGGGCTGTGAACTGGCCCCCCCTTCTGTTTAATCTTTACACCGCAGATATGAGGGGCCACTCTGCAGGGCACCAGCCTAGTATCAGCAAGGCTGGGTGGGACAAGGCTGTCGGTACTACAATACGCAGATGATACAGTAATAATGGACCACACTAAAGTGGGCCTGAAGAGGGCCTTGTATGCGCTGGATTTCTTCAACCAGGCCAACCATTTACTGGTCAATCAGGGGAAGACCAAGGTAGTGGTGTTTGGGAAACATCAGCACAAAAGGCAAGTTAACTAGCACCTGGGTGAACTGTGAATTGACACAGGAGCAACCTATAACTACCTTGGGGTCTGGCTCTCAGAAAGGGCTCATTCAAACTGGTGTGCCCTGTACAAGTAGACACAGGTAGCCTTATAGTATTTCCAAGTCTTCTTTATTAGTTCCATGTCCAGTTAACATCTTTCTTAGTCCAGCCAGCTCTGGTCAAGTACCAGCCCCACCAGGAGCAGCCTGCCTAGCTGCTCAGCCCATCTCTAACTGTCACCACTCATCCACACAGGCACCCAGGCATTCCACGCATCAGTCACACCAACATTCCGATACCATCTCTCACTATGGCTGAGCAGCTAGGAGAACCTAGGCTGGTTTACATGTAAATGTAATACTGAGGATATAACATTATCCCTTTCCTTTAAATAAAAACAAAAATAACAATACTAAAGGAGAGAACTATGCACAAGAAAGCGGTAATGTTCGGAACTCAGGGATGCAACTTAAAGCAAAACATCACAAGAGAGTGAACAGTACAAATCAAGAAAAGATGGGAAAAGGAGGACATCAAAAATATGAGCATCAATATCCCCCATCCTCCCCCATGAAAATGATCAAAACATTTTGAAGCGTAAGCTTGTAGAGATTCAAGTTCTCTACAAGCTTACGCTTCAAAATGTAACATAAACTGTAAAATGATGTACTGTGAGGCAAAGGGTAAAACACCCCGCAACACCAATCTCAATAAACATAAAATAGAATGGAGCAAATGGTAACACACCCTGCAACGAATCCCAATGAAGATATGTGGAGTGACGCAAAGGGTAAAACACCCCGCAACACCAATCCCAACTGCCAGGGAACTAACAAATATATGGGAGAGTGACCCATGGAAACTGTGTAAGGGGAAAGCACCCATAACACACACCCTACTAAGTAGGGTTGTACCTTAGTACTGCGCTGTAATATTATGAAATAATTGGAGGTGGACGAGGTGTAGCATATGAAGAATGCTTTATTAATCAGAAGATAAGTATCAAGGGGGGCCCCACCAGGAGCAGCCCACTTGCTGCTCAGCCCGTCCTCAACTGATCCTCACACTCAGGCATTCCAACACTCCATTCTAACCACGCACCAACATTCCACTCTGGCTGAGCAGCAAGACCTACAATACTAGTCTACTACATGCGCGCAACATGTAAATGGGGTCTAAACCCATATCCTAACCCAGTGTAAGGGTTATACTCAATAACGATTATGTATGAGAACTAACCCATGGCCCAAACCTCCTGTAGAGGTCACTAACTGGGACTCAAACCCAACCTAATCCCTGACAAAAGGGATCAACTGTAATGGGACTATTTCCCAAACCCATCCCACATGTAAGGATGTACTATGGCCAAAATATATCCCTCTTGTAAGGGATCAACTGTGATGTCCACTCACTGAAGACTAGGACATCCCATACGTAAATAAACCAAGACTATGGCATCACTACAAACAAAACAGTACCATAGATAATACAAATACAAATCGATTAACTGTAGAACACTAGTGAACTGTGCCCCACGCCAGTGAGCGACATCTCAGCCGATATGAACTTGACACAGACCTCCCTTGCGTAAGGGTACCTATGCATCCAAGAAAACAAAACTCAAGGTGCATAAATGTGGAGTTGTTGAGACACTATAAACATTTTGCATAGACTTTAGTTCTTAAGAACACTGTAACCACATTTTGGCCCAGCAAGGCCACAGGTGAGGATGGTCCCACAATTAGCCAGCGCAGACTGTTTTTACTTTCACAAAAACAAGCTTCACTCAACTGTTCATCAGAGAACTTTTCTCAATTGTTCAGATGTGTCAAGATGTAAAGCCGAAAGTTTAAAAGTACAACTGATCCTGAACAATAAGAGCCAGAAATATTCCCTACAAGTAACAGCTTCAACCAAAATATTTTTCCCCTTGGCTTCTCGACTGTGTGCAACATAAGAATCAAGAATAAGCACACAAAGAACACAGAACAAAGTACCTGTGGTTTACTGAAGCTGTAGCAAATAGATACACACGTCGAATGGAACATCATGAAAACTAATCCCAAGACATGTTGAGGTACCACTATGCTCCCAATGCTTAATAAGCTTGCGGCTAGCTCCTGAAGCTCGCGACAACCCAAGGATGATCACACAACATGTGAACACCACACGTGATTGGCAAAGTTAACAAGATTCACCTGGGAGACCAACTGAGGTAGCCGCCAACCTCAAAAGGCGGAACGTTGACGATGTCGTGCCGGGTGGCTCCTGGCGTTGCTGTGCTGCAAAGCGTCCATCAGCAGCAGTCAGTACCTCAGAGAACAGGACGTAACCACGGTGCCATGGAGACTAACGCGCGATACCACAGGGAAGGTAAGTGAGCGCATACAGCAAATGGCTTGTGTCTCAGTTTGTTTTTAACTGGTGCATGGCGGTTAAACAGGCATTTGCGTAGCTCCTCTGGACGCATGTCCAAATTGAATTTGAGCTTTGTTGGCGAATCCAGCAACCGGCACCAAGTGTCAGCCAAAACATTTCTTTCATTTCATTTGCGTAGGCTAAAACAGCATGCACTCTCACCATTGAATAATAAAGCTGCAGTTAACCTCTCACATGTCAACTATTTACCAGATACAAACGAAGCAAAAAGTACCTTTCTCACCACCAAAATCCTTAAGCGCTTCGTAAAAACAATAATCTGGCACTTCTCTTCTTGCGCACACATCTACATGCCAGATGCAGGACCCTCACTTCCTTAGGCACCCTGTTGCACAGAGGCACGTTGTAGCCAGTAGATGTACTCACTTTGGTTCAAATTTCAACCTTGAGCATGTTGTGACTTCATCACCAGAGGTTCCTTTTAACGATGTGGCTGCAACACCAGATGAGGCTGTAGTGTAACTACTCCTCCAACTCACTGAATCCTTTTGCAAAAAAACGCTGCGGCTGGAACACCTCCATTTGGCCGTAGTTTAACTACACATCCAACTCACGGAAACCTTTTCGAAGATCCTGAGGAGTATTTCCAGGCTGTAGTGTCCGTTGGTAATGACACTAGTGGGTGGGGCCGTCCATTGACAAGGACACTGGTGGTGCTGGCTTGCTTGGAACTCCATTCTGCTTATGTAGTTGCTTTAGTTTCTTGTAGGTTCGCTGGTTACTGTAGTTTCTTTGTAGTCTCTTGGTTTCTGTACTATCCTTAAGTACGCTTGGGTCCAGGTCCGCTCGTCACCAAAATAATGGTGTGCCCTCTACAAGTAGACACAGGTAGCCTTATAGTATTTCCAAGTCTTCTTTATTGGTTCCATGTCCAGTTAACATCTTTCTTAGTCCAGCCAGTTCTGGTCAAGTACAAGCCCCACCAGGAGCAGCCTGCCTAGCTGCTCAGCCCATCTCTAACTGTCACCACTCATCCACACAGGCACCCAGGCATTCCACGCATCACAGTCACACCAACATTCCGTTACCATCGCTCACTCTGGCTGAGCAACTAGGAGGACCTAGGCTGGTTTGCGTGTAAATGTAATACTGAGGATATAACACAAACATTCATCAAAAACATCTTAAAACTAAGGCCACCACTGTCATCCACTTATTGAGATAACTCAGCCACCATTTGCTAAGTCCAACAGCCAAGCCAATACTGACTGTTTTAAGAGCAAAATTGTTACCTGCCATCAGCAATGGCCACCTGGCCTTCCATGGAGCGCTGGACAAGTTCCTAAATGCAACTCAAATCAAGGCATAAAAATCAGTGCTGCTCATTCCACGATCAGCAAGGAAAACAAGGTTGAGACTGGACCCGATAGATAAAGCTATACATCAGACCATGAGGGCACCAAAAGATTCACTTAGACACCAACTAAGGTCTGTTTTCGAGGAGACAGGCTCAGCCTGGAACGCCAGCCTTGGCCAGGCCACAACCAACTTAAGGATAGAGGCATCAAGCTTACAATTACCGGAAATCCCTCTATCTGCCTGGAAGACAGCAGCGAATAAGCAGGTCCAGGAAACATCGTCCGCTCTAGACTTTGAATCCCTCAGCCCCAGTTCGCTCACAGACCCATTGGACAAACCATATATTCCTTGAAAAGCTCAACCCTATTTGCAGAGGCACTGTCAAAGGAAGTCTATAGGAAAATACTCTACATGAGTCTCATAACGCTAGTCATCACAGATTTCAACCCTGTGTTGGCTCGTAAGGGGGGAAATATTCAGTGCAGGCTATGTTCCTTTGCTAAAGAATTCTTGCTACATCTCCTGTGCTGTTGCCCCAAAGTGAAAAAAGCATTGGCATAGCCAATAGGTCTCGCCTTTGGGACCTTATAAGTGTTTAGCCATGCAACAGTTGCATAACTAAATACTTATAAGGTTCCAAAAGCGAGACCTATTGGTTATGCCAAGCGGCCGTGCGGCCGCGAAAGTGATCGCGGTCAAGCATCAAAGCGGCCGTGCGGCTGAGAAAGTAATCGCGGTCAAGCGCGGCGCGCGAGCCCGCGCACATGCACTGTAGCTCTAGGCTGGCCTGGTAGCACTTTTTGGAGCCCTCTCAATAAGTCTTGCCAGATCAGCGCATGCACTGGGTCAGGCGAGACCTAAAAACGAGCGCTGATGCCTCCTTCGCCCGCTATTCATCATAAACGGAGCAAGGACCTGCAGGGAAGCCTTGGCTCTGTGTTTCTCCAATTGAACGGCAAGTATTCTAGCAAGACTGGGGAAATTCACGCACCTAATTAGGATCGCTATAAAGAACGCGTCACAACGAGACGTTACTCCTGTCTCATTCTGAAGAATCCATCAATATTGGCATGTCGCACTTTACAATATGTCGAAAGCAGCATGGTTGTCCCCGCCAGACGCCATGGAGACCCATCGTATTATTCATAGACACAATTATTTCAAATGAATCTTTAATGTCACAGTTTCTAATTTTTAATTGTTTTTACAAGTAATTCACAAGAACTTACTGAAATTAATTAAGGAGCTACAAGCCATCTATAAGGACAATGGGACTGAAAGAGCGGGGAGGGAGTAAGGAGCAGAGTGGAACCGTTTTAAACAATTGAATTGTCTTAAACGACAGGTCTCTCTTTTACTGTAATGGTTTGAATTAATCAAACAGTTAATAAAATATACTAACCACTCCTCTGATGAAACTTCAAAGAGAATCGTATAGTTCTTTCACAGACTCATGTCAGAACTCAAGCATTATCAATGTTATATCCAACGAAGCCGTAATTGTTGCTTATTTACGTAACTAACAACCATTGACAAAGCCAATAGTCCTGGCTTGTTGAAAGTATAATGTTACTTGTATTATATATCTGGATGCAATAACGGAAGCAACAAAATATCAGTCGGGCAGCACACTATGCTAAGCACAGACTTTTAGCTTATGTGTTTTTTAAGCCACGACCTAAATTACATTGGCCACGCCCCTTTGATAGAGCCCGCCCCCGTTTTTTCATCCCATTTAAAATGTTTCGCTCCATAGTGCCTTAACTGCTTTGGTCTTCTTTACCGTGTCCTTGTTTATTTTTTTGTTGCCAATGTCCTTCCAATACTCTATCCAGTGTATACTCTATCAATCCTGACCCCAACATGCCCACGCCATTTGTACTGAAGCATGTCCTCTTCCCTGTCATCGCGTCTCCGGCAGCCCAGCTACGTTCCTCGGCAGCTAGCCCTCCCTTTCTTCTGTTCAGCGTGCCCCGGTCCTCTCAGCGTGCCCTTCGTTCCTGCCTCTATCCAACTTGCTCTTTCCACTGCCTTTCCATAGCCATGCCCTCTACTCGTGCCTCCCCTGCTTGCCGGCTCGCCCTCAGTCATTCTGCCGTGCCTTCGCGTCCCTAGCAAGCATGTCCTATCCGGTCTCATACAGCCTGCCCTCGTCTCGCCGGTTCCCCAGAGTGCCCACTCCCATTTGCATCTTACACTCCAGAATTTGTCCCTCTCCCTGATGCCCTTGTTCTTCGCTGTGCCTTTCTCTAACATGCCATTTCTGCGGCGAGACAGGACAGATAGTTTTGACTGAAATGTCTCTCCTAAACTTCGCTCAAACTTGGCCGGTCTCTATTCACCCCTTTCTCAATCATGCGCCCCCCGGTGTCTCAGTCGGTGCCCTCTCCCTTCTCTGCGTCCACAGGCAGCACACCATTTCAACTATTCTCTCCCAAACCATACTCTCTTAGTTCCGGGTTCTCATGGAGGTCCGGGCCTGTGTGCTTTGTTATCCACTTTCCCTGGATTTTTAATTGCACGCCTCTCGCCCGCCCCCAAGCACTAGTTGCACCCCCATCCCGGAGCTCTGCTCACCTTCTGCCGGATCTGTCCAGAGGTGGACACCTTGCGGATGAGCTTCTGAGGGGCTCCGGGCTCGGACTCCGGGTCACTGTCCGAGGAATCCTCCGGCGGCAACGCCGCCATTCTGCAGTTGTGTCCGGGGTTGCGTGGCCCGGCAAGGTGCGACGCCTGCCGGGGATCTGTAACTACTACAGCCCGGTGATCCGAGGCCTGCTTGCGAACTTGCGCCCTCCGCCGGGTGACTGGCGCTATTGCAGACTGAGACGCGAAGATTACAGGATGAGGAAGTAGCGGCCTCGTGTGAGGAACATCGCTTACTGTAGCCAGGGACTCCTGTACCATATTCTCTTGCTTTCAAGGGTCTCATAGAAATGTAAATAATAACATATTAAGGGCCTGGGTACGGGTATTAAATGCTATTTATTGCACCTGATAAATTATTATACCCCGACGTGTATTTATCGAGGGCGATACCTTGCACCTATTACGAGTTTATGAGGGATAACCTGGAGGTTAAAGCACTAAGATCCACATGGTGTGTTAAATACTGTAAACATTTCCCCTGTTATTTTTAGGAAGGTCGAGGTATTTAACACCTCTAATAATCATAAGAGGAAGTGTTAAATCCCCCAGTGTGTAACTCAAGTCAAGTCAAAGAATCTTTATTCGGTGATTAAAAAACACCATAAAAGCACACTCATATTTACATGTTAAAAAGTCATTAAACATTTCAGGGTTCTTTGTACAGTGAATTAACAAAACATAAATACAACAATATAGCCATATTTAACACTTAAAAGTTAAAGTAAAAACATTTCAGTCTTCTCCTCTAGTAAGCCTTAAACGAAGTGCTACCTTGATAAAGTTCATAATACTACACAGTGTTTGGGGTTCCTCAGCTTTCTGTAAGAATACAAGTGCCTCCCTAGCGTGGACCAAATTAGCATTTTTCAAAATATTTACAAGGTATCTGCGTCTGGGCATTGAGTAAAAGGGGCAGAGTAGAACAAAATGAAGGGAGTCTTGCGGAGACCTGTTGTCGCAGCCGCAGGGCCCCTTCTGTTCTATTGATGTAGCAAACCCCGCTGGTGATGCCAACATAAATGGGAGAAGGTTCAATCTGAAACGGCACATCAGGAACCTATCCTGTGCATTGTACATGAGGAACAAGTATGGCTCCATACCTTCCACGCTCTTCACTAGGTGATGGGCCCTCACTGTCTTTTTACACCCTTCAGCCTCATCTCTGCGTAGGTTTTTCCGCTCTAGAAAAATTCTCCCTACATGCAGTTTATTCTGGGCTACAATAGTTACAGGATGAGTAAAGAGGTTCCCAAAACATAGCTCCTCCAGGGTATTCTTCACATAAAGGAGCCAAGGGATGCGCATACACTTGTCCCTTTTTAGGCAGTCCAATAAGATTTCTCTACTAAGTGTCGCATCAGGATTGTACCAGATTTTTAACCAAGCGATAATAGGCCTCAATTTTATCAAATCTTCTATATATGGTCTCCCTAGCTCCCTATGGGCAATCAAACCAGCAGTACTTTGTGGTACCCTCGAGTGATTTCAGATATTTATTTTCTTCACGTTGGATACTAGTGGTATTGACAAAGCCCCATACTTCTGCCCCGTAAATTACCTTGGAGCATGATACTGAGCTGTACAGATTTATCACCTATTCCGGGGACCATCTTCCTAGCCTCCTGCCATAGCTAGCGATTGCCCCGTTAGATGCAATCATTTTACCACAACGTTCCTCCACCAGGGTATCAAACCGCAGGGCACCATCGAATGTTACACCAAGGTATGGAAACGTTTTGACCTCTTCCACAATGTGGCTCCCTATTTTGTATGTAAATTTAGAGGTGTTTTTTTTCCCCGCCAGGAGCACATAGGATTTACTCAGATTTACAGAAAGGTCAAAGGCACTCATGAACCTAACAAAACCATCAATCAGGATTTGTAGGCTCCTTGGTGTCCGTGCGATCAGTACCGCGTCATCTGCATAAAGCAGAACAGGAATATGACGCGACCCAACCCTTGGGCAATCTGCCTTCAGACCCAACAGAAACTGCTCCAAATTATTAATATAAAGGGAAAACAAAAAGGGAGCAAGAATGCAGCCTTGTCGGACTCCACTCTTACAGGGAAAAGAACTAGTCAGCCCCCCCTCCCTATTAAAGCGGACTTTGGCGGTGGTGTCACTGTGCAGTTCCCTCAATATATTAATTAGACCACTCTCTATCCCCATACTAAACATCATGCCCCACAATTTTTCCCTATTGACGTGATCGAATGCTGCTGCCAGATCCATGAAACCCATGTAAATGGATTCATCACTAGCCATGGTATACTTGGCAGTCAGCAAATAAAGGTTCAGGCACTGGTCACTAGTGGACCTCCCTGCCCTAAATCCGTATTGAGTGTCCGAGAAGATGTTTTTTTCCTCGGTCCACTCGGACAGTCTATTAAGAATTGCCCTCCCCAAAAGTTTTGCTGACACATCAATCAGGGAGATCGGGCGGTAGCACTTTGGGTCATCCCTGTTGCCCTTTTTGAAAATCGGCACAATTACTGCCGTGGACCAAGACGGGGGCAGGCCACAGATGATAGCAGTATTAATAACCCTTGTCATTAGGGGAGCCCAGAGTCCGATGTTACTCAAAAACAGATCAGGGGGGATTCCATCAGGCCCCGGAGCTTTATTTTTGGTCAGGCCCTCAATCCCTGCAATGATCTCCTTAATGGAGAATTCTGCCAGTGGAGCCTCAGTTGGAATGGCCGGTAGGTCTACAGTAGAACCAGGCTCATGATTGTACAGGCCCCTATAGTGGTTGACCCACTGGGGGGCTCCGGGCTCGGACTCCGGGTCACTGTCCGAGGAATCCTCCGGCGGCAACGCCGCCATTCTGCAGCTGTGTCCGGGGTTGCGTGGCCCGGCAAGGTGCGACGCCTGCCGGGGATCTGTAACTACTACAGCCCGGTGATCCGAGGCCTGCTTGCGAACTTGCGCCCTCCGCCGGGTGACTGGCGCTATTGCAGACTGAGACGCGAAGATTACAGGATGAGGAAGTAGCGGCCTCGTGTGAGGAACATCGCTTACTGTAGCCAGGGACTCCTGTACCATATTCTCTTGCTTTCAAGGGTCTCATAGAAATGTAAATAATAACATATTAAGGGCCTGGGTACGGGTATTAAATGCTATTTATTGCACCTGATAAATTATTATACCCCGACGTGTATTTATCGAGGGCGATACCTTGCACCTATTACGAGTTTATGAGGGATAACCTGGAGGTTAAAGCACTAAGATCCACATGGTGTGTTAAATACTGTAAACATTTCCCCTGTTATTTTTAGGAAGGTCGAGGTATTTAACACCTCTAATAATCATAAGAGGAAGTGTTAAATCCCCCAGTGTGTAACTCTGACCTGTGCACTGTTGGGGGGGGGGCGTGCATTAACACGTAGGCAGATATACCGCGATTCACATTATGTTGTATTTTTAGGATTAAGGTTGGAGTAGCACAATTTAGACTATTGTGCATTTTCACATTTATTTTGATATTTTTACTGTGTGCTTTTGATAGTAATAAAATGTGTGAACGTTTAAATGCATTCATGAAATGTAACTATTGAGAAATTGAACCCTTATGAATGTGTGAACTAATTTTCAATTTAAACAGGATGTATTCTGTATTGATGTTTGAATTTATACTTCAGTCACATTTGCATATATTCTGAAAGTCATATTTCAGAGTGTAATCATGTATGCTTTTACTCATGTTTGCATTTGTTCTTGAGTTACATGCGCACAAGTATAACCATGTATTTATTTGAGGTGTAAGTTTAAATGTTTAGTTAAAGTTAGCCTGACTAAATGCCTTAATTCTGAAATGTATTTTGCCTGTTTAGCGTGTTTTTTGTTTTACAGGTGTGTTCTCATGATTAATTAGGTAAAGAAAAGGAATATTGTATATTTTAGTTTATTGAGAGTAAGCCCTCATAAGAGAAATCTTGGCAAGAAAAATGAAGATCTAATGAACAGATGAAGCCTCCTATTCATCATGTATCAGGAACAGGGAATACACAATGTTGCAGTAACTGTCAAAGTTCTGTAGGATAAGAAATTCAAGGAATGTTGCAGATGCATACTACAAGAAGTGAAATAATTTGTTCCTGGTATGGTGGGACGAGATAGGTTTATTGTTTAAATGAATGCATTTTAATTAGTGTTCGCTCCGTTAGAAGAGAGCAGATTCCCTTAGACTTTGCGGGGTACAAGCCTCTCTACTTCTTTATTCTTGCAACTGTGAAGCTTTAGGATAAACACTTACTCAAATCCTGAAACACTTCTACTGGAGTCTTTACTGTGTTGACACCTTCCTGCATTTCCGAATTTCCTTGAGACCCCACTCTATAATCCATTCTTATTCTAGACTTAGAACCTTGATTAGATGATTTAGGAACTCTTTCATGTTTAATAAAGAGAATCAGAGTTTCTTTAAGGAACACCTATATCTAATTCTCAGTTTCTTTATTGCTGTGGCAGTGATTGTTTTATATTTTATCTTACTGAAACTATTGCGATATTTCAGGTTGCCAACTGTAATCCTGTATCTTTTTGATATTCTCTTGACATGTGTATATATAATGGACTGGTTATTGATTGGTAATTAAACTACTTAACTTTAACCTCCGAGTCCTGGTGCTTATTGTGAGGCCAAATGGTCTTCACAAAAGTTGAATTGTTTTATTATTGTTAACTGCCTTGGCCTCTCAGTCAACTTAAAAAGATCCATCAGATGAGAGATTATAAATCACAGATCTTTGCGCTCTCAAGGTAAATGCTTAAGTTTTGACAAACCTCAGTTCTGTCACAGTATAAAAGTTTCGAAATTAAGACACTTTACATTATGCATTGTAAGAAAGAAAATGTACTGGTTCCCTGCTGTGTAATTTATATATTTATTTTATATAGTGTTAGGGGTTTGTGGTCCTGGCAGTGTCATAGTTTCTTGTATATCGACCCTAGAATTTTGGGTCTATTTTGTTCATTACACATTTCTAGGTATTCTGATCCCTCGCAATTTTTACCTTGCAGACAGTTTAATTTTTAATCACTATTTAGAGTGTGCAGGTATTTGATTTCTTTTCAAACTATCTGAAACTGTAACCCCCTAAACACTCCATGCGAGTAAGAAAATGAGTTTCCCCTTTCTAAAATATCTGTATTGAAAGTCTTTTCTTACTCTGGTTTCCAGGCAGGCATACAGACAGCAATGCCTGCACATGTGTCTCTGTTTACAGCCTGCAGTCACTTACCTTCTATTTGGTCATTGTTTAATATTTTTTTTATTCTGTGAAAACAATCACATATTACTTTCTCCATCATCATTCTTTTTATCTCGCGGCGTGTGCCAATATATTTTGTAACCAAATAATGATGTTTTTTCTTATTGATCTGAAACTTCTTTAAGCCTCAATAATGCTCACCAAGTTCCATGACTCTAGTAGGGCTAAAAACCATTTTTTCAAGATACATTTGCACAGGTCTGCATTATTATTTTTTTTCTTCAAAATTGGCAGTTGGAAACGATTTTAGGACAATAAACAACTCCGTATTGTAGTAATAATTTATATCTTCTGCTCAAGGACATCTTGTGCTTCCTACAGGAATAAGTGTATGATGTAAGTAACAAGTTTCTGATGGATGATTAGGTTCTATAGACTTGTGTTTAGAGAAAACATATATACCAGTGGTGGTTGTCACTGTGTAGTTATAGTTAGGATAGTGTTTCCATGTTGCGCCTTTAAACACCTATTCTCAGTCAGTAACGAACAAGCCAGTGAACACTCAGGTTCTGTATCGAGGATGACTGCAGGTAATTTGGCACCCTGCTAGGGACATTGGTACATTTTTAAATTGCAATTCTGACTTTTGTGTGTATGCGGTGGTCTGCCCATTTGAGAAGTTGTATGTGGGGAGTGCAATCTTTCCCTTGGAAAAAAAAGATTCTTGAGCACCAAAGGGCAATTACAAATGGTGATGCCAATTATTCGAATGCCAGACATTGGTTGAAATATCACAAGCAAAACCGTAATGTCTTTTCTTTCTTTGGCATTGACAGGGTGGAAGCGAGCCCAAGAGGGGGAGACAGGGAGAAACGATAGTGCTGGAATCAAGTTACATTCTACTTCTGGGTAGTAAGTCTCCTTCGGGGATGAACGAGGATGAGGAACTGTTTGTCCACATCAGATAAGTAGTATCATTTATTCCTTCCATGAAGTTCCCGTGGTGATTTCTATTCCCCTGTGATATATTGAACCTCGGTGGGGGATCCCACCCGAGAAGTAATGTTCACATCAGGAAGAACTTCACTGGCGGTATAGCATACCAGGGATCTGGTTACTAGGAAACTCATGGGACCATGAGTTTATCAGATTTTTGAAATCTGGGTTGAGGGAAGACCTAGGGAGCCTGGCATGTCCCCGTCAGGTGTGCTGTGGCCTTTTTCATCTATTTTTCTTGATTTTGTTGCTTAACAATATTTTTTGCACAGTATCCACATTTTCACGAAGAATGGTATTTTCCTTTTTCTTCTTTATCCGTTCTTTATTCAAATTTTAAATGTATTGTGCAGGACCGACTGGTGACTATAGGTATAAATGTGTGGTATCTGCAGACAAAGGGGTGATAGTCAATTCAAATTGCCATTCGGCCAGGATTGTTTCAAATTGCAAGACCAAACAGTGAAGAGGGTCTTGCATTGTGTAAACAACCCGAATTTGATATCACATTCAGGCTCATAACAATCACCAAGTGGATTGTGACTTTACTTGAATGTTTATGAAATGTTTGCTAATTGTGTATTTATCAAATGATTTGTTTTAATGAATGATCAATCTTCTCATAGTTTACCCTATGAGAAAATAAGGGAAAAACGGGAAATACAGTCTGTTGATTGAGTCTGTTTTCTATGCCTAGTAACAGCCGGAAGTGCATTGTCTATCACTTAATGTCGACACTACAAAATGGTAGTTTGATGTATGTGCAAATTGGCTTTGAAGAGGACCTTGTGGTCAAAACGCGTTGCCGTTGGTATTAATATAAGAATTATATGACCACGATCCTGGAGTGCGAGTCATATTTTTTTGTATAAAGTACGAGTATACAAAATTTCTAGGATGTATATATATTAGCCAGTGGTGGTTGTCACTATGTAGTTATAGTTGGGATAGTGTTTTCATGTTGCTCCTCTAAACACCTGTTTTCAGTCAGTAACAAGCAAACAAGCCAGAGAACACCCAGGTTCTGTATAGAGGATGACTGCAGGTAATTTGGCACCCTGCTTAATGAGGGTGGTTCCCCCATGAGAGGCATTCAAGTGGAAAAAGTCTTAGCCTAAGACAGGTTGTCAGCCTTAGAATTCTGCTGAAGACCATATGTTGGAGGCAAGATCGTGTTGGGAACCTATGACTGTCTTAGAACAAAATGAGCATGGGAGGACATTCATTGCATAGTTCAGCCCTCTTCTCAATCCCACTATTATGCTGCAGTTGCTTCGTAGCATTACTAGAGGACAGCTGAATGACCAAAAGGGTAGAGGGTCGCTTTAAATCTGCTTGCTGACACGCCTCTTGTTCATCTTTTATTTTTTCTAGGCCTATGGCATGGAGGACTAAGATAAGTGAGTGAAGGAGTAAAGAGGAATGATTAGCCTGTATTTGTGGCAAATGGGGAGAACATTTGATAGGAAAACAGCAAGATGAAAGGGTCAAATCATAGATGTTTGCTGAGCGATTGAGTTAGTATGCCATCAGTCTATTTGAAGGGATATGCGTGAGAGGAACAGCATCTCCACAGTTCTCAGATGGGAGAAGAAGCACAGAAGACAATTTCCCCAAAATATAATCCCTTACACCATCTTAAAGCTGCCAAGTGCGATATGATGTGTTGCAGGTTGAAGGATTTGCCATGTTTGGTGCATAAGTATGCACAGTCAGTGAGGCTCTTCCCACAATATAAGTAGCACTCCTTTTGGGTGTATTCTTTGGCAAGCTATGTCAGGCACTTAATTGGGAATATGAGGCCAAGAAAAAAAAAACGTCGGGAAGCTTGCACTAATCATCTGCAGGATAGAAAGACACTGGAAAAATAAATACAGAGGGATCCAGGCTGCACCAAAAAATGGTCATGGTGGTACATTAAACCGTTGCAGGGATTCCTGATCCCTCACACCTCTCTGCCTGTGACATCGTTTGTGACTTTTAAATACCCCAATCTCATTGCCCCTCATATGATTCCCCCCCTCCCCCCCAGTATCCCACCTTTGGAAGTGTGCCTACACATTTTTCGATCCTTTGAATGATCATATACACTCTTCCTCTTGGCCCTCCATTTACATTCTTCCCGTAACCAGGTGCTTTTGCCACTGTTCAGCCTCCATTGACCGGTTATTGACACATTACTCGGCCTGCCATATCCACTTACCACTCTGCAGTGCCCCTCTTAGCACACCTAGATTACACTTCTTTAAATCAGATATACATGATCTGTCTCCATATAGCTTCACCCTCGCTCTGTGAATCATATACCCAATCGAAGGAGGACAAATCACTTGGTGAGCACCCCAAACTATCTGCAGACAGGCGTTTTAATGCATGGGCAAAGTGGGCTCTGGCCCAGGGGCCCAAACTTTCAGAATGCCCCCTGATAGAGCCAGCTCTGTTCTGCAGAGAATATTTCCCTGATGAGCTTGAATAATTTTTTTTTTTATTTTTTTTTTTAAAAAGCTTTATTGTGCAGAGAAAAAGGGTACAAGCACGGGCCTACAACCTCTCGGGCCGGCCGCTAGTATTCAGAGATGTTCAAGCAGTTCAAAAAACAATGACTGGCCCACAGGGGCTCCGCTAAATTACAGGAGATCAGACTTCACATAAGGGACGTCAGGATACACCCTTTTTAAAAAAAAAAAAAAAATTAAATAAAAAACCAAAAAGCAAGGCGAGAAACATTGAAAGGGCGTCTAACCACAGCAGAGGAACTCCACACCCGACCACCATAGGGTGGTCAATAAAAAGGGGGTCTGAGAGGGAGGGGGCGGCCACGGGAAAACCAAACCTATACACAGATGAACAAATTAAGCAAGGAACCCTCAAGGATCAGGGGGACAAGGCAACCTCAGACGCATCCACCAGGGCGGGAGAACAGATAGTCCCTCGATACACATTCCACTGACCCCAGATTCTACCCCATGCCCCCGGTTTACCACGAGCCCCATACACCGTCTTCTCCCTGAACATGCACCAGTCCATGTTCTCCTTCCATACGGACACGGTGGGAGGCCGTTGGGAACCCCAAAGCTGCGCAATATCTCTCTTTGCAATCATGTTCCCAAGGGCCGCCCACCGAGCCTGGGCCGCATTATAGTCATTGGGCTCCCACACATTCAAAACACATCGGCGCACCTCCGGCAGCAGAGCGACCCCAGTGACTCGTTTCATAACATCATGCACCTGGCGCCAATATTCCGCCACCTCGCGGCACTCCCAGAGGATGTGGAGAAAGGTGGCACTGAGCCCGCAGCCACGCTTACAGAGCCCGTCGTCAGAAAACCCCATCAAGACCAAACGGGGACCCGTCACATAGACACGATGGAGAATCTTAAGCTGGACCAGACGGAGACGGGCCGGGATGGCAACCTCCTTAGGGGATGACAGCGCAGACTGCCAGTCCTCGTCATCCAACTCAACCCCATCCCCCGTCCACGCCTCCCGAAGACGCACCAAGAGATCAGCCCGATTATTTATTAGTTTTTTATAAATCAGAGAGATAGTACTGTCGGGCACGTGTCCGTCGAGTATACGGTCCTCGAGAGGCGAAGCAACAGGGACCGTGGTCCCCTCCCCAAAGACAGAGAGTAGGGCGTGCCGAACCTGGGCATAGCGGAAGAACTCCCTTTCACTAAGCTCGTACTCGCTCTGAAGCGCCGCGAAGGATTTAACCGTGCCTTTAACCCATAGATCCCCCACTCTGCTAATGCCGATCGTATCCCAGTGCTCAAAGCCTTTCGTTGTCCAGAGGCTTCCCAAGCGCTCTGAGGCGAACAAAGGAGTAGCACACGTTAAACGCTCACTCCAGCCCACAGCTACATTCGCCGCCTTCCACACACGTACCGCAATCCTAGTAGGGCCCGTGAGGGTCCTCCCGGCAGATCGAGAGTAAAGCGCTCTGTTATAGTTACCGCCGGGAAGCAGGAATTTATCCATCTCATATGCCGGGTTCGAACCAGGAGCGTACGTAGCATGGTTAATGGCAGACAGCTGGGAGGCCCAATAGTACCTTCTAATGTCAGGAAGCGCGATGCCCCCGTCATACCAGGGAAGAGTCAGCCTTGCCAAAGCGATACGCGCCCGACCGTCCCAAACCAGTCTCCTCTGCAAACTCTCCACTTCCCTAAAGTAGGCCGCCGGAATGATATCGAAGGAGTTCTGGAGTGCGTAAAGAAATCTGGGGAGGGACATCATTTTAAACAGTGCTGCGCAACTAAGTGGAGACAAGGGCAACTTACACCACCGAGCCGTATCCACCCTCAAACGCCGGAGGGGAGACAGGAGATTCTGCTCGTAGCGGACCGCCGGATCCAACGAAACGTACACCCCCAAGTATTTAAAGCTGGATTGAGATGTTTGAATCGGAAGCCGAGGCGGTAAGAGAGGAAGGCCACCGGAGATAGGATACACGCAAGATTTGGACCAGTTAATTATCAACCCCGAATTCCTCCCGAAGGAAGTAAGGACATCAAAAAGCACATTGAGCGACTTCCGCGGCGAGGTGAGGTACAAAAGAATGTCGTCCGCGTACAACGAGACCCGATCCTCGAAGCCCGGGGCCCACCGGATCCCTCTGATCGAGGGCTCCCAGCGGAGCCAGGCAGCGAGCGGTTCCAAGGCGAGAGCAAAGAGCAGAGGGGACAACGGACACCCCTGCCTAGTACCCCTCCTGAGAGCGAAGGGCCGAGAAACCCGCCCATTGACAACAACCTGAGCCATTGGTCCAGCATAGAGGAGCTTAACCCAACTAATAAATCCCTCCCCAAAGCCAAACTTCGCCAAGACGGCCCAAAGGAATGGCCACTCGATGGTATCAAAGGCCATCGTGGCGTCTAAGGAAACCAATATGGCCGGTTCAGAGAGGTACTCCGCCCTAGCGAGGACGCCGTGTAGACGCCGCAAGTTGAGAGCGGTATTCCGATGAGGGATAAAGCCGCATTGATCCGGGTGTATCAAATCACATATAACTCTCAGGAAGCGATTAGCGAGGACCTTGGCGAGGATTTTCGGTTCGGCATTTAGTAGGGAAATAGGCCTATATGAGGCACAGCGGTCTCGTGGCTTACCGTCCTTGGGAATCACAACTATAGTAGCCAGACGCTGGTCGTCGGGGAGGGAACCCCGCTCGAGCGACTCCAGAAACATACGACGGAGGAAGGGCGCGATTTTATCCGGGCGTAGTTTATACAGTTCAATCGGCAGTCCGTTGGGGCCCATAGCCTTGCCCGAGCGAAGGGAACGAATCGCGGTAGCAATCTCGTCGACAGACAGGGAGGCCTCCATCTGCTCACGGTCCTCGACGGATAAGCCGGGCAAGGCAATATCCCGCAGCAAGAGACGAGAGTCATCCTCATCTCTATCAGACACCGGGGAGTACACCGCCCGGAGGTGGTCCGCAAAACACTCCACAATCTCACCAGGGTCAGTCACACACACTCCATCCAAACCCCGAAGCTCCGGGACCACACGATTCACTCTCTCCTTCTTATCCAACCAAGCAATCAGTTTACCCGCCTTGTCCCGGCATCATACAACCTACCCTGCTGCTCCCTATACATGGTCTTGGCAGCGTCCATAACAAGAGACTTATATTCAAACTGCTTCAAGCTGAGGGCATGAAGCCCATCCTGAGTGACACCCGTCTCCAAAGCTGCCTCCAGCCCCGATATTTCGATCTCCAGCTTCACCACCGCCTCATTCTTGACCTTCTTAGCCTCCACTATCTGGGATAGGGCATGCCCGCGGAGCACTGCTTTGAAGGCTTCCCACAGGGACACTGAGGACAACACCGACCCCTCATTCTCGAGAAAATACTGATCAATCGACTTAACCAGGCTATCACGAATCTTGGGGTCTCGTAAGTACCAAGGGTTAATAGGGGCGATCCGCCCAGCGGACCGCGTCCCGGTGTCGAAAAGCAACCACAGTGGGGAATGATCAGAGATACCCCGGGCCAGGTGCTTAACCTCTCGAATCCGGGCAGTCTGGGCCGCGGGCATAAGAAAATAATCCAATCTGGAGAGACTCCCATGGGCCCCAGAGTGAAATGTGTACTGACACTGTGTCGGATGCATTAACCTCCAACAATCCACCAGACCGAAGGTATCCAAGAGCCCGCCGAGCCACGCCTGGGCAGCAGGGAGGGCCCTGGGCGGGTGGCGATCCAGATCACCCGAAACAACCGAATTAAAATCCCCACCCATAAGCAAAAGACTGTCAGGAAGCTCAAGCAGCATACGACCCAAGTCTGAGAAAGTGGAGTTCTGGAGGCCTGGGGGAACATAAACCGAAACCAAGGAAAGGGACTGTCCCTCCCACCTCCCAGTCAGGGCCGCATAGCGCCCTCTATCGTCTAGGACAACCCTGGTGATCTCTAGCGGAAGTGAAGATCGTAGGAGAATGCCCACCCCTCTAGAGCCGGTGGTGAAACCGGAATGGGCCACAAGTCGGTAGCCCCCCCTGTTCATGGCATGACAAACATTACCAACCAAATGCGTCTCCTGTAAGAATACCACATCAGGAGTCAAACGACGCAAATATTGCAGCACAACCCCCTGTTTGATACGATCCCCCAATCTGTTGACGTTCCAAGACATCAATCTCAACCGTCCCCCCCCCCCCCCTCCCCCCCAGTAGATCAAGGGTCCCCCAGCAAATAGCGCGACACCTGAAACTGAAACAGAGCCAATACCTCGCCTTGAAAACAAAAAACACAAATCCAAACAACCCCTCCCACCCACCAACCCCCCCCCAAATTCAACTCCCCCCACCCTGCCCCCCTGCGGTCCAAAAAACCACCCCAACTTGCAGTGTGCCTGTCGCCCTACAAACCCCATTCTACGAAAAGACCCCGGAGGAGGAGAGGGATCCGTCCCTGCCCGCCCCCAACACAGATCATAGTTAAACAAAATGTACAAAAGAAGTAGAACCCCGCCGAACAAAACAAAATGTCAAAGTCAAGGACCAAAAGTCACTCCAAAGGAGGCCCGCCACCCTCGGTACCACCAGAAGGCCCAGGCCGGTCACCCCGGTCCGGCAGAGAATCCAACCAGTCACTCACAGTCGCAGGACAGTCAAAAAAGGTAGTCCGGTCTTCGTATTCCACTCGGAGCCTGGCAGGAAAAAGCATGGAGTACTTAAAACCCAGGTCCCGGAGACGGCGCTTCACCCCCTGGAAGCCCATCCGCTGTTTCTGGACAAGTTGGGTGAAGTCCGGGAAAAAGTTAACGGATGAGTTCTCATATCGGACCGGGCCATGTACCCGTGAGGCCTGCAGAATCGCATCTCGGTCTCTGTAGTGAAAAAGTTTTGCAACAATAGGCCTCGGGGGAGCTCCCGGTCGCGGCCGACCGCCTGGGACTCGATGGGCCCGCTCCACGGCAAAGAACTTACTCAGGCCAGCGGGGGCAAGCTGGTTGAGGATGAGATCTTCAACCATAAGATCAACCGGGCGATTGTTGAAGGTCTCTGGAACACCTATGACGCGGATGTTATTGCGTCGAGCCCGTCCCTCGAAGTCCTCCAGCCGCCGGGCCATCAGGTCGTTGGCCGACTTGAGGTCGCCAAGAGCAGTCTGCAGGTCCGACACATCCGTACCAAGGGTGGACGTCCGCAAATCCAGTGATTGAACCCTCTCATTGGTCTTAGAGAGATCCGCCCGAATTAGCATAACATCAATGGCCACCGTGTCGATTTTACGGGCCAAGGCCTCGTACTGCTTAGCGATGGTCTCCTTGATGCCGTTAATGGCGCCCATGATGTCCTGCAATGACAAATCCGGAGGGACGGACGGAACACCACCAGCGTCATCCGTGAGAACACTGGCCGTCCCAGGGGACCCTTTACCCTGAGTGTAGCGGTCCATGTTGTTAGTCTGGACCGGTCCCCCACGTAGGGATGTCTTGGTCTTACGCCTCTCGGGATCCCCCTTGCCACCCATGTTGAACCACGCTCACCGAAGGGGACCACCGAGCGAGCGTCGAAGGGGCACAGGCGAAGCAGACACGATCCGTACCAGAGACCGCAATGTGGCGGTGCGAGAGGATCAAAGTCAATGGGCACACTGGTATCAGACGGAGGCAAAGGCACCAAGCGAAGGCCGAGTGAAAACCCAGCCGCACAAAGCAACTCCACGGTCCAGCCACTCAGAGATCCAAAAGTGAAACCGAAAGTGATGGGACGGCCGCTGGCACAGCCCCGATGCCGTTGTTGTTCAACTAAGCCCCGGCTCCACAGTTCACCTTCGCACCGGGCACAGCCATCAGTTGGGCCTCAAAAGTTCAAACCACCATAGATCAGGTCTCCCAGGTCCGATTTGGTTTCTGAAAAGAGTTTAGGGTTCAGCCAACGTTCATCTTCCAGAATCCGTCAACCAAGTCAGGATAAAGTCAGGATAAGTTCCGAGGAGCAGCGAGGGTCCGGGGAGCCCTGTGCTCACGCGACCATCATGGATGCGCGCTAGGCTCCTCCTCCCGAGCTTGAATAATTCTTAAACAGATTATTTTAAATACTGTTTTTCTTTCATTTATTGTTAATGTGGGTGATGTCTGAAAGTCTATTGCAAAACTTTTGCAGAGAAATGTTGCGTTTATTTCATGCAACATCAATAAAAAAAGTTTCTTTCAGATCAAAACGGAACCTCACATATGAGAAATGGGAGGGGGTCACAGAGATTATTTGTAGGAGCGTTAGTGAGCTGCTACTGTGTTACAATATTGAAAACCCCTGAATATTAGATGTAAACACAATTACAATTTGGACGAGGGTGCCTGTGCACTCTCAGTGACCTGGCAACTGAGGGCTTGAAAGATCATAAATTCAAAGCTGTTCTGAACAGGGGCCCCCAAAATATGTTTAGCCCAGTGCCCCCAAAATCCTTAAGATGTCCCTGTCTGCAGATGCTGCTGGTCAATTTTGCATTGCATGCTTATTCTCTAAACCCAATCCAACCAATTGCCACAGGGGCCCTCTCCTTGCCTCATTCGGCAAACTCCCCTTATTTAGCTAATTTTAATGCTCTCAGATGTCAGAGGCATCTCCACTTCCTATTCACCCCCTTTTCCCCTCTCTTCGCGCGGAGCCCAATGTGTTCAGATGGCCATTCCTCCCAAGTGTCACCCTCACACTCGCCTTCCTTCTGTTTCCCTAGCTCATATAGCTCCTTTCAGTACCAGCACACCAATTGTCTCTTTTTGGGTGTCCCCTTGTGGTGGGTGAATAAAGAACAGGAACCCACACAAGAAGCTGATCCTTTGCGATCTGTCCTTCTACATCCCTAGGTCTTCCTTTCAATACCATAACCGCAGTAGGCCTGTGTGCCCCCCCTCGTCGCTGGAAATCAAATCTGTCACAAGCCTATTCCCCAAGTGCCCCCTAGCCTTTTAGGGTAGCCCCATGGAAGAAGGGGAGAAATATTAAAATTATGGGTCGTCCCCTTAAATACCCCACAAGCCACATCATTCCGTGCCTCCTATCACCCTTTTCATAGTGCACCCCAACACCCCTTTTAATGCACCCCAAAATTTGACTGTGCCCCCCTAAAAGTCAAAGGCGGGTGTGGCAGAAAGAAAAATGTTTGGGTTCTCTATCATAAGGCCCACTCTATTTAATCACCCCTTTTGCGTGCTGAAGGGTGCGGGGCACTGCTGGTTTATCTGCCATCTGTGTCATTCCCTATGCTCCTCCTCCGACCCATGTCATGTGCCCGAGTTAGACCCCTTAGGAATTAGTGCCATTTCTGCATGCACAGTGGCAATGTCTTCTGCCTCTGGCACAGGCTCCTCCAGGACATGGGTTTGAATGTTGGCAAAGTTTTGCTCGTTTTTGAATTTGGAAAAACAGACGCAATTTGAGCCACTCTTTTTTTGTACTAGGGCCCCCAAATTACAAATCTTTTCCCTTCTGACTTCTCTGCACCCTCTTTTTCTCAAGTAGGTGAAATATGGGCAAAGCCATATTTTCATTTATCAATGCATTAATTTTCTTTATTTCTTTCAATTTGGTGTTTTGTAGAGCGCACATGTGGCCTGGGGGCAAAAGTCGGCACAAGTATATGAGGAGGCTGCTATACAGCTAATAAAGTTTGTTCAGTGGTGGTGATTTTTCATTTTGGTGTGAGGTAAGCTCTGAAATCAGGTGGATGGTGCCTGTGCAGTTGGTTAGGCATATAAGCCTAGTGTTAGCTCTGACTCATGAAATGATGGTTAAAGTTTGGAGCTGGTGAAACTCCCTTTATTCGGTGCAATCAGAAGGTAAACGTGTTGCATTTTGAAAGAAGCAGAAGAGGGAAAAGCCAGGTCTTTGCTTCATTAGGAGGCAGGATCGAGCGACTGGTCTGGCACTGGGGCTTTAAACTTCAGTCTCAGTGAGTAGCAAGCCCACATACGCCCAGGTTCTGTATAGAGGGAGTCTGCAGTTAATTTGGCACCCTGCTAAATGAGGGCATTGCCTCCATGTGTGGCATTCAAGTGGTAAAGTAAAAGTCTTAGCTTAAAACAGGATGTCCCCCTTAGAATTCTGCTGAAGACAATATGTTGCAGGCCAGATCATGGTGGGAACCTGCGACCGTCTCAGACCAAAGTAAGCATGATAGGACATTATATGCATAGTACGGCCCTCTTCTCATTCCCACTATTATGCCTCGTAGCATTACTAGAGGGCAGCAGTATGACCTTAAGGGCAGAGGGAGGCTTTAAACCTGCTTGCTGACATACCTCATGTTCATCTTGGATTTTTCTAGGACTATGGCACGGAGGAGTACAACAAGCGAGTGAATGAGTACTGAGGAATGATTAGCCTGTATTTGTGGCAAAGGTGGCACATTTGGAAGGAAAACAGCAAGATGAAAGGGTCAAATCATAGATATTTGCTGAGTGATTGAATGAGTATGCCATCTGTCTCTTTGAAGGGATATGCGCAAAAGGAACAGCAGCTCCACAGTTCTCAGATGGGAGAAGAAGCACAGAATACTATTTCCCTAAAATATAAACCCGTACATCATCTTAAAGCTTCCAAGTGCGATTTGATGCTTTGCAGGTTGAAGGATTTGTCATGTTTGATGCATAAATATGCACGGTTAGTGAGGCTTGTCTCAGAATATTAGTAGCACACCCTTTGGGAGTACACTTAGGCCAGAAATGCCAGGCACTTACTTGGAAATATGAGGCCAAGAAAAACTTGGGGAAGCTTGCGCTAATCATTTGCAGGATAGGACACTGGAGAAATAAATACAGAGGGAACCAGAATCAGGCTGCACAAAAAACGGTCATGGTGGTACATTAAACCCTAGCAGGAATTCCTGACCCCCACCCCACACCTCTGTTCCTGTGACATGGTTTGTGCCCTCTTTTGTGTCCTCTTAATACCCCCATTTCATTTTCCCTCATATGTCCCCCCCCCCTAATATTCCACATTTGGAAGTGTACCTACCCATTTTTCGAGGCTTTGAATGACCATAAACACCCTTCCTCCTGGCCATCCATTTACATTCTCCCAGTAACCAGGTGCTTTTCCCACTGTTCAGCCTCCATTACCCGGTTGGAGGCACATTGCTTGGCCTGCCATATACATTTACCACTCCGCACTGCCCCTCTCAGCAGACCCAGGGTACACTTCTTCAAATCAGATAAACATGATCTGCCTCCATATAGCTTGATCTTCCCTCTCTGGATCATACACCCAATCTAAGAAGGGCAAATCACTTGGCGAGCACCCCAAACTATCTTCAGAAGCTGCCAATCCATGCACTGCTGCCATCTTTGCATGCCATGATTTTTCTCTATTCCCCATCCAACCACTTGCCACTGGGGCCCTCTCCTTACCTCATTCGTCTACCCTCACTTATTTAGCACATTTTAATGCTCTCAGATGTCATAGCAGGCCTCTCCGCTTGCTGTTCATCCCCTTTTCCCTCTCTTTGCAAGGAGCCCAAATGTGCTCAGATGGCCATTTCTCCAAGTGTCATTGGCCCCATACAAGCAGTCCTTCTATACCATAACCGCAGTAAGTCTGTGTGGCGCTACCTTGTGGTTGGTAATAGGGACTGTCACAAGCCTATTCCCCCAGTTCTCCCTACCATTTTGGGGTACCCCCATGGAGAAAGGGCAATATAAAAATTTTGGGAAGCCCCCCCAAAATACCACATAAGCTACATCATTCCTTGCCTTCTATCAGCCCTTTCATAGTGCACCCCATTTAATAGTACACCCGCAAATTGACCGCCAGACCCCCCCCCCCTTAAGTCAAAAGTGGGGTGGTGCTGTAAACATAACGTTGGGGTCCTTACCATAAGGCCCACCCTATTTGATCACCCTATGTGGGTGCTGAAGGGGGTGGGGCACTGCTTGTTTATCCACGATCGGCATTACTCACCTATGCTCCTCCTCTGACCCCTACACTCCTACCATGCTTGCTCTGTGCCCCCGACTCCGCCTCCATCTATGACTCCTTCTCCCTCCCTGGTACTGTTTTTCCTCTGACCCCCCCAACACCTATCTCCTTCTCCTCTTAAGTTCCTGGTCTCCCTTTGCCTCTGTGACCCCACCCACCCACGCTACTAGGCTCCTCCCACACCTGTACCCCTGCCTTTCTGGAATCCATCTCAGCTTGCCATTTTTGCTCCACCCCCACCACCTGTGCCGCCTCCTCCTCACGATTCTTATACCCACCCTTGCTCTCGCCACACACTAACACACATCATACGTTCTCAGCTCCTTCTGTTTAGGTTTGCTGCAGACAACTCTGGTTGTCTGTTACAAACCTCTTGTTGCTCCAGTTTGTACAGTGGGCTTTGGCTTAGTCCCTTGTTCATGATTAAATGGCTTTCTGGTCTGTCTTGCATTTATTTGCCAACCCTAGAACATTCACTTTCAGATAGCCCTTTTGATTCCGCAACTGCATTTTGCCTGTCAGAAAGGAACTGACTCAGCCTTACCTTCCTACAGAATAGAATCAGTATTGGATTAAGTCAATAAGTTACATTATGGCTCATTGTCTTAATTTGAAATCTAAAAACGCATTATTAACGACCTGAAGTAGTGGGTAATGTCAAAAGTTCTCATGCCATTACACCTCTCGACGCGATCGTGCAAGACGCATCCTTTTGACTCGGCAGCTCTTAAAGTGATCCTGTGAGACGTGTTCGCCTTGAATCTGCTCCAGCTGGCAGGATATTTGAGTAAATACCACCTTGCTCAAAGGCTTTCCCGCATGATTAACCCAGATTCTGCAATCCCTAGGAGGGAAGCGTCGGCCATTACTCCTGTGCTTGATGTTTTCTGCCTCCTACAGGCCCTGATCTTAGTACCTTGCCTTTAACTCCTCGGTGTTCTTGGGACCCTATGTCAAAAGAACAATAGATGGACAGAATAATGAACAATGTCAAAAATTCACCCCAGTACATAGATCCGGGCCTAAATCCCATCATTGTTTGCTCCCCAGGGCATTCCAGTTTAAACCCAGCCATATGCAAATCAGTCTTGACTCTGTTTACACATGGAAAAAGTCAAGCCGAACTGTCAGGCCACGTCCTCCCTGGACTGAAAACAAGCATCCTGGGACCGGTTTCGGAGTTTCACCTCATGTTAGCTTGATCCCAGTGGAATGGAGAGGATGGGATCCATGTCTGGGCATACCCATCCTATTTGGAGTGACAAATGCAAAAAGAACAATTGATAGGCAGAGTGTTGAACAATGTCAAACATTCTCCCCATATCTGTGACTGGGGGTGAGTAGTTTCAGCACACCGTGCATCATCTTGCTGTTTTGGTAAGTTCGCCTTAAGTGGCCATGGGTATGCCCAGACATGGGTCCCTTTCTCGCTGTGCCACTGAGGGGTGAATCCCTGAAACCGGTCCTGGGATGCTTCTTCTCAGACCAGGGAGGACCTGGCCTGGCAGTTTGGGCTGGACTGTTCTCATGAGGAACAGGGTCAAGATTGATTTGCCTTTGCCTGGGTCCAAGTTGGGGATGGCATAGTGAGCAAAAGAATGATGGATTAAACCCGGATCTCTTGACTGGGGGTGAGTGGTTGAAAAGTTGCACGCTCCATCCATCATCTTGTTGTGTTTGCTCTGCTAAAAACAAAACCACAGTCAACTTTTGCCATCGTTTCCTACCACTTTCAACAAAAGATATATAAGGGCATCTTTTCTCCGTATAAGTCTCCGATATCTTGATATTGAATGGGAAGTGATGGGGATCAGTGTGGGTACCTCAGTAATTGCATGCGGTACTGCAACCGGAGTAAAGCAAGGGCCTGACGTAGATTCTAGGCTCCTTTAATAACCAGCTAAGGAAGGGTGTCCCACTAAGAAAATAAGTATTTCTGTCTCTAGGAATCACTAAGGTACTGTGGCCAGCTAAAACAAATTGTTTGTGTCTATCTCCAGCGGCAGTGTATTCATGGGATAAGATGCATCCTGCAACTGGGAGCGTGGCTAACCGTCTAAGATGGCGGCGGCTTAATTCGGAGGCTCCCGCACCCGGGCTGCAGACTTCTATCTTTATTATACCCGCTAAACCCACCATCGACTCGAAGAGACAGCGCCCACACCTCCTGAACAGCCTCGTGGACCTGTTCTGCTGGGTTGTGCTGTGGAGGCTGCTAGTAGAGCAAAGAGGGACTCGCCTGTGACTCATGCCTGGGATGGCAGTCTGATCTGTGGAGATTATCGCCTGGGGTAGCGGCTCGACCAACCATCGAAGGACCCCCTCTCAGGGGCAACTGTGCCCGACCTGCACTGCCGCCGGCCCCGCTGCCCATTGCTGAGCCCTGCCCGGAAAATGGGAGCCCCTGGTGCGGTGTGTTACACTGGGGATGTGGGTCCGACCTGGAGCTGCGCTGCAGGAGGCAACAGGCCAGTGCAGTCCTTGACGACTTGCAGGGGCTAAGCGGACACACTTGTGTCTGATACTCACACCCGCTTCACTGTGCCTGGGCTTGAGTGTCAGAGGCAATCCGCTCACTCTGCACCAGTGCTGCAGCATCTGGGCCGGAGGCCATGGACCCTAGTAATGAGATACCAGGTACATAGCTGGTGAGGCCGTTGGTGCTGCCACCGAGCCGCACCGGACTGCATGATGCCTGATACGCGGTCCTGATAGCGGGGACGGTGCACCTGGCCGATGGGGACGCTGATTCCTTGGAGGTAAGGAGCAGTGCGAAGGGAAGGCTACTGGGGATAGCCGGAGGCCGTTGTGAGCATATGGATGTATGAGGCCCTGTATACAAGAGACTGCCGGCCATCTCCCCCTGTGGCTGCGGGGGAGCTAGAATCTGGGTCCACGCTGGTAACCTACTATATAATCGGGCCCCCGGCGGCAAGCCGATGTACAACTCCTACCTCACTGAAGGTGCTTGGCCATATTCTTTGCGGGCTGCCCCTGGAGGGGGTGTCATCTGGTTTCCCTTACTGCTGGTGTGGTGAGTCTAAAGGATATACCACCGACGTCGATCAATGGCACCTGTGGTTGTGTGGCACCGAGACTGGTGCTAACCTATTGGGGTGGGTACTAAGGATATATATTTTTTTTTTCCCCAAACAAAAGCAGTGGTGCCATGGGACGCCCTTCCAAGCGGGTCAGGGCTCGTTTTAGGGCGGACGCCACCGCACTGCAATATGCCAACAGATCCTCACCGCTTCCTGGTGAAAAAAATGAGCCACTCCAGTTTGTGGTTTGTTAGTTCAATGTATTAGGGCAAGATAACGCGTTTTGACCGCAATGGTCTCTCATCAAGACGCACGAGTATGCATGGGCCAGCTTGTGCAGTTTTGCTCTAGCACCAGGAAAGTAATCTACACGCCTAAACCACTAGGCTCCCACTACAATTACTGTGGACAGCGGGGTGCCCCACCAGTGGCCCTGGACAGTACAGATTATCTAGCTCACATCCACTGATGCTACACAGCCCAAGGTGTGACTACTACTGACCGCCATGGGCCTAACTCGTAACGATGTTAATAAGTCGGGCACACACTCCTGTGCCTGGCCCACCCCCTCTGAACACTCATTAGCCTTGCCACCCAACGACGTTGATCCCCACCACTGAGATGCCTCTAAATGGGTAAGCTAGATGTCATATTGCAAGAATACTTGACTCACGTATAGCAATAGAATAGCGTCTGGGTGCCATGACCACTAACATCATTATTCTTAAAGATGATCATTGTAAGCTGGCTGATAGTCAAGACAAACGAGCAAGCTATATCCTCACTGTCGCCCTCTCAGAAAACCCACTCATAACAACTAGCCCACCTGTGCCAGCAAGTTGAACAACTCCAGGACAGAGTGAATGGTGCGGAAGGTAGGGCACGAAGCAACATCATTCACATCGTAGGGGTCCTAGAGGGGGCAGAAGGCCCAAATTGGACACAATTTGTTGAAGATTGGTTCTGCAACAAGGTGGCCTCCCCTGGGTTGACAGAAATGTTCACTGTGGAGAGGGCACACCGGGCGCCAATTCGACGTCCCATCCCTGGGGCAGCACCATTATCATGTTGGCCAAAATCCAACACTTCAAGGACTGTGATCTTTTGGTAAGTGCTGCACAGGAGCAGGCACCTATTCACTTGGAAAATGTACAGATCTCACTGTTCCCAGACTACTCGATTGCCGTGCTACTTCGGCGCGCTTTGTTCCAGGAGGTGAAACCCCACAGTTGCAGTCAGCCGGCCTCAAATACGCATTACTGTTCCTGGCTAGACTTAAACCTATACATGAAGAAAACACCATTTTCTTTGATACCCCTGGAAAAGCATGGAACTCCTTTTCACTGATTTCACAGCACCGCAAACAACTGCAATGGGATCCACCCAGGTCGCAGCGATCTCCGGGACACACAGGTAGAAACATCTCTGGGGTGGTCTCCTCACAACAGGCCAGAGAGGAGCAGGGGCTGCGATCCGGTCAGCGTGCTCCTTAAGGCATAGCCAAAAATCTATCAGCCCCAGTTCTTCATGAGACAGCATCCCCGACTCTGCCGGCAGCATGGCCCTGTTTCCAACCATAACAGCACGGATGACGCATGGTTTAATGGGTTGATGTTTTAGGTCTACATATATGCATTAATGAATATTCATTTGCAGGATCCCCCAGTGGTACCAGGGGCGCCTTGTTCCATTGGTCTGTGGTAAGTGGAGTATTGCTATACAGGGTCGACGTCAATGTTCATCATATGTTCACTGTGTTTTTACTGATTTCATGCCTGACGCTTAACATTGCTAATATCTTCACTGTTACAAGGTACCCTTGTGTAGAGATGAGGTGGTCTAGTGGTTGGTGTGGGCGGAGCAGAGTGGGTGGAGGAACGGAGGTATGGCCGGAGACAGGAAAGGGCGGAGAAAGGGGATGGACAAGTAGTCGAGTGCAGGGCAAGCTGGTGTAAGGACGAGAGAATAAAGTGTCCTGATAGAACCCTCTGTGTCTGTCCTTATTGGTGCCCTTAGGACATGACAGCTGGCGACGAGGGTGGGATGGAGCTAGCTGCTCTCCCCGGAACACCAGCACACTAGCGAGTCCGGTGAAGGGCTGGTCAAGAAAACCAGTGGAAGCGCCACCACTCGCGACACACCCGAAGCGTGTGGAAGCCCGCAACAAGAAAAGAACAGGAGCGCGAGGCGCGCCCTGCCTGAGGAGAAGCCGGCACCAGGAACGGCAGAAAGGGAAGCGACGACGCTGACACGCGCGTCCCCCGAGGCAGATTGGAGCAGTGAGCGCGAAGAGAAACCCGTCGTCGAGAGACCCCGCCCGCCTACCTGCTGCCGAACAGTGAGTGAAGAGGATGATGAGAGGGGCCGCCTGAGCAGCGCGTAGTCCTGAAATGAATGGAGTGAGAGCCCGGCACCACGTGGGATGCCTACGCGCGTTATTCAACCGGCGGCCATCTTGAAGTCAGGCGAACTTTCAGACGCCCCATGCAAATAGACCCGGGCGGCCATTTTGAAGTCAGGCAAAGCTGAAATTTAAACAAGCACAGGCCAATACAAAAAAAAAAAAGTGAAAAAACAGTGTGAGAAGAAGAGGAAGAAACAAGGAACATACCTGAGACTAGTTTACAAGATTCCACGTAGGAGTCCCTGGGCCTGCATTGCGCCGACGCTGCGCACATCGCACGTGCACCACGATGTCGAACCACGGATCCCCTGCTCGTTCTCCGGCGCGCCAGGATGCGAAGCCGATCATCATGGGGCTGTCGCACCTGCGCCCCCCAGAACCCTTGGCGCTTGTGGTTGGGAGCAGCATGGGCCCTCGCTGGGAAGAGTGGATTGAGGACTTTGAGGACTACATTAAGGGCTCGAAGGTGATAGGGGACGAAGATCAAATGATCGCACTTCGGAACCTCGTGGGCAAGGACATCAGCAAGATGATTAAGGAACTTCCTGCCGCAGACGCGGGAACGTATGCAAACGTGCGTGCAGCACTGGATCGGAAGTTTGTGCACAAGAAGAACGTAGATTACGAACGTTACGTATTCCAAAGAGCGCGACAGGAAAAGGATGAGGTCATGGGCTCGTACATCACAAGGCTGCGGCGACTGGCGCGTCACTGTGAATTCGACAAGTTCTCGACGGACGACGCCATACGCCTGCGGGTGATCGACGGTTGCCAGTCAGAGACGCTACGCAGGAAGCTACTCAAAAAGAGCCACACATTGGATGAAATAGAAGAGATCACAAGGCTCCATGATCAGACGGAAGAACAAGCCAAGACCATGGAGGCAGGGCGCGTGGATCGCAAAGAGGTAGTGTGTCAAGTGCGCACCGACCGCCCTCGCCGGGGGTCGAAAGAACGGGAACGGCAAACTCGGCCGCCATCGAGACACCCCCGTCGCTCTGGCCATCGACGGCCCGACTCGGGGAAGAGAAGCCGGCGTCAAGACTATGGGAAGAAGGCGCCGCTGAGAAGATGCTACCGGTGTGGCTACGACTTCCCACACATCGGGGCATGCCCGGCCCTGGGACAGAAGTGCCACAAGTGTGGTCGCGACAACCATTTTGAGACAATGTGCGGGGACTACCGGCGGGAGAAAGAAAAAGCCTCCGCGAGGTCACCAAGAGGCGAGACGCGCCGCCATCACGCGCGCGCGGTACGAGACCGCCGGAAGTCCTCCTCCAAGTCCTCCCAGTCCAGCAGGGAGTCGCGGTCCTCACGATGGTCTAGACGGTCACCATCCAGAGACTCCGAATCACTTTCAAGTGACCATGAGTACTCCGTTGAATATGCCAACATGATCGCCGATCCAGACCAACTAAAAAAATACCCTCGGCTTGACATCAGCGTTGGTACGCATCCTACGAAATTCGTAATGGACAGTGGAGCATCCCTCAACTACATCCCAGTCACGGAATACAAAAAGATGAACCCTCGGCCTCGGCTCAATCCCGCACATGTGCGTGTCTACACCTGGATGTCCAGGAAGCCACTCCCTTGCCTTGGAAAGTTTCCCACGACACTAAGGCATCAGACAACATCTATTCCGGCTGTGATTCACGTCATCGAGGGACCGGAAGCTGACTGTCTCCTCAGTCTCCCGACTGCTGAACGGCTGAAGTTGGTGGAAATCCTGTACCGCGTCACCAGTGACAATGACACCATTCACAAGTTCCCGAGGCTGTTCTCCGGACTCGGAAAAATGAATAGGGGCCAGATCCGCCTCCACATAAACGACCAGGTCCGCCCGGTTGCCCAACACCCGCGGAAGGTACCGTTCCACCTCCAGCAAGCAGTGGAGGAAGAGCTGCAGGATCTGCTGGACGCCGACATCATCGAACGGACAGAGGGCGCCACACCGTGGGTTTCTCCAGTCGTGATAGTACCGAAGAAGGGAACACCAGGGAAAGTGCGACTCTGTGTGGACATGAGAATGCCCAATACCGCCATTGAGAGAGAGCGTCATCCGGGGCCGCACTGAAGTGACATGATCGCCGCCCTCAATGGGGCGAGGGTGTTTTCCAAGCTGGATTTAAACAAAGGCTACCATCAGCTGGAACTACACGAGAGTTCCCGATATATCACGACGTTTGCAACACATCTGGGGTTGTTCAGATACAAGAGACTGAACTTTGGCATCTCATCAGCCGCAGAAATCTTCCAAGAAGCCATCCGGCAAACGATACACCACATCCCAAATACGCTGAACTACAGCGACGACATTCTCGTCTATGGAGCAACACTCCAAATCCACGACACAGCCTTAGACAGGGTCTGTCATGCCCTACTGGAAGCCAACCTCACACTCAACAGGGAGAAATGCGAATTCCATCAGTCGCAACTGAAATTCTTTGGCCACATCTTTTCAGGAGCCGGAATGCAACCAGACCCTGACAAAGTGAGTACTCTGAACAGCACCAAGAGTCCACTTGACGTCAGTGATGTGCGGTCGTTCCTCGGCATGGCGAGTTACTGCTCGAGATATATTAAGGACTATGCCACCATCAGTCACCCACTTCGCACTCTCACCAAACAGGGGCAGACGTTTGAGTGGACCCCTGAATGTGAGCAAGCATTCCAGGACATAAAGAAAGCATGAAGGCATACGCGGATGGCAGGAGACGTGCTCGGTCCCTCTCATTCCACGAGGGAGACTGCGTGGTCGTCAAGCAGGAGCAATGCAAGAAGACAGATAGTAGGTTCAGAGCGGAACCTCTAACGGTCACCCGACAAAGAGGTACCATGCTGACAGCGGAGTCAGACAACAGGCGTGTAACAAGAAATGTGTCCCACTTTCAGAAGTGCAGCCCGGGCCTACAAGAGACACTTGAGTCGCGAGTGACATTGTCAGGAGCTCGACAGTCCGAAACACAGAGCGACGGTGACAGCCACCTAGGACAGACATCCGGCGCCGGCACTGCCGCAGTGCCTGAAGGCCGCACACTCAGACCACGACAAGCAATCCGCCAGCCCAAGCGGCTGATTGAAGAAATGTAATTCTTGGTGACTCATTTTGCTAACAAAGGGGGAGATGTAGAGATGAGGTGGTCTAGTGGTTGGTGTGGGCGGAGCAGAGTGGGTGGAGGAACGGAGGTATGGCCGGAGACAGGAAAGGGCGGAGAAAGGGGATGGACAAGTAGTCGAGTGCAGGGCAAGCTGGTGTAAGGACGAGAGAATAAAGTGTCCTGATAGAACCCTCTGTGTCTGTCCTTATTGGTGCCCTTAGGACATGACACCTTGCTACTAAATGGGTTCAGTATTCATATTTGTTTCAGCCCGGGTCCGAACAACCGATAATGGAGGAGATGACTTTCGTTCTTACTTTACTTTCTATCAGGAATGTCAAATTGTACGCCCCTTGAGCGAATGAAATTGCGTGTTCAAAATTAATGTTTTTATTGCCTATTCAGTTAGGTCCCACGCTGTGCAAGGACAGGACCAAGTATTTGGGGTTGGGAATTTATTGTTTAGAACTGTCACCTGTTTCATCACTTGGCGGGCTCTGGAGGGGGGATTGGGGTAGGCTGTTGTGGGGAAAGGGGCGTTTTTCCTTGTTTATCAAATGCCAGTAACGTTGAGTGCATATAGTATCATCACCTGGAATGTGCGTGGCTTGGGTGCAGTGCAGAAGAGGCACAGCGTTCTGGGGCAACTGAACAGTTGCTGCACGCACATAGCGTTTCTGAAAGAAACCCACCTCCCAGATCACGAGGCCCTGAAAATGTGCAGAAAATGGAGGCATCAACTCCTCTTCAACTCGTATTCTGCTTTTGCCCGCGACACAGCAATTTGGATCCAGGCAGGGGTTCTCTTTATAATCCTGGACTCTAAGATAGACCCACGGGTACACTGTGTCCTAGTCAGGGGTGCCTTATTCTGACCATCTCTTGTATTAGGAAGCCTATATGTACTCACAATAGAACAAGATGTCTTTTTGTCCCACCTATCGTTAACATTAACAGACTGGCTGGATACCCCTGGATACTCGGAGGAGACTTTATTGTAGTACTAGATACCACCCTGGACTGTTCACATCTGCCCCTTCGGGGGACTGCAATGGTACGCCAGTCGAGCATGCTGAAGCAATGGATAGAGAGATGGATTCTTTCCAGCGTCTGTCATAGTCCCAATACCACAATGAGGGAGTACTCCTTTTATTCATATACACCCACTCCATTCTCGCCTAGAGAGATTCCTCAGCCACATCACACTATTGCTCAGTATTACCCATGTTACACATTTAGGAAAAACACTGTCCAATTACAACCCTGTGGAAATAACACTTATGTGAGGGCATACGCCGATACTCACATTACATTTACAGCCCCCCCTCTTAGAAGACACGGTGTTCCATGAGACGTTAGCTACAGCCATAGATACATACTTTAACGAGTACGAGGGCACCACCTCTTCCAGCTCATATAATGGGAAACTTTTAAAGTTGTGATCAGGGGCCAAGACTAAAACGCTGGGCTCGAATGGGATTCCGACTGACTTTTACACAACATACATTGCTAAATTAGTACCACGACTGGAGAAACTACACAATGCCTCCATGGAGGAAGGTGAGAAGTATTGGTGACCTTCCTGTTAAAGCCTGGTAAGTCACCCACAGAATTCACCTTGTATAGGCCTCTAACACTTTTTAATACAGAATCCAAGATTTTAGGTAACATTTTTGCAGGTAGACTGCTTCCACTAATTCCAAAATTACTCTATATCGACCCATGTGGGTTTGAGACTGGGCATAGCACGTCATTGAATGTTTGCCACCTGTTCCATGTTATGGATGCGGCCCGCCACCAGGACCCATATGCTGGCTGCATCTCGCTAGATGTTTATCGAGCATTCGCCACCCTGGGGTGGGACTACATGATGGTGGCACTGACTCGCTATGCGATTCCTCGCACATTCATTATCCTCCTTTTCACCAATCTGACAGCCAGAGCAAGGATGGGCACACATATCTCAGACGTCAACCCAGTGGCAAGGGAAACACGACATGGCTGCCTCCTGCCACCACTTTTACTTATACTGACATTGAAACCCCAACCGAACGCATCCACCAAGACTCAATGACACAAGGTATACCTGTTCGCAATATGATGCACTCAGTTACTGAACGCAGATGACATGGTCCTATACATCAAGGATCTCCGAGCGGGATAACAGGACTATGCCCAATTGCTGTACACTCTCAGGACTTTGCATTAATGTAGAAAAATCCTGCGCCTTCCAATTCAATGCCACAAACAGGCCCCACACTGCGATTCGAGAGAGTGGATCTTCCGGTGGCACCCCGGACATTCAGCTACCTTAGAGTCCAGGTGTACAGAGAGATAAAGGATCGTCTTGAGGAACACTTTGTAAAAATGGCTAACTCCCTTAAGTCAATATTGCTTTCTGGGCCACTTTGCCCCAGTTGTTAGCTGGCCACTTCGCATTAGCAACAAGCATTGGCATAGCCAATAGGTCTCGCCTTTGGGACCTTATAAGTGTTTAGCCATGCAACAGTTTCATAACTAAATACTTGTAAGGTCCCAAAAGCGAGACCTATTGGCTATGCCAAGCGGCCCTGCGGCCGCGAAAGTGATGCGATCACGATCAAACATCAAAGCGGCCGTGCGGCCGCGAAAGTGAAAGCAATCGCGGTAAAGTGCGGCGCGCGCTCCCGCGCACTTGCACTGTAGCTCTAGGCTGGCCTGGTAGCACTTTTTGGCGCCCTCTCAATAAGTCTCGCCAGACCAGCGCATGCACTGGGTCAGGCGAGACCTAAAAATGGTCATGTTGCCTCGCCTCCTGTGCTATATTGTTAACCTCCCGATGGTGGTGCCGGCATAGGTAATTATGTTAATGAATACTTTGCTGACTGAACTTGCTTGGGTGCTGGGGTGTCGCAGAGTGAGCCTCACCAAATGGCAGCTCTCATTGGGAGGTGGGGGCCTACGAGCCCCCGACTTCAAGGCCTACTGCTTGGCAGTGTGGCTGCAATGGCTAGCCCTCTGGTTGGCAGGACGCAATCTATCTGAAATAGGATATACTACTCAACAAATAGCAAGCGGCCAACTACATAGGCTGGCTGCTTGCTGGTTTGCCCTGGAGTTGCCACCCGTGATCTAGCCCCCTGCTACTGCGGGTGGCTCTGGCCTACTAGCTAATGGTGATGAAATACCCGGCAACACTTCACCCTTATGCACCCAATATCCCTCTACTTAGCCTCCCAGTTTCTTCAGGTATGTTGATAACTCGTCGGCTGGACCCCTGGGAACAGGAAGGAATAACAACTGTCGGGGCATTAGTTCAAGATGGCACACTACTGACCAGAGGCGCAACTAGAGCCAAATCTCGGGGGGGGGGGGGGGGGGGGGCGGGCTAAGAAAAAATTTCGGGGGGGGCTGAATCTTTTAAGCCAAAATGCAGAGTGGAACTGCAGGGGCTCTTAGAGGGGATGAAACAACAGCGAGGCCTCATTAACATGCAAATGGTCTTTTAAAGACCTGTGAAGTGCTCGGGTGCGGCTGTGTTTGTGCCCGGGAAGCTGTCTCATCCCGGGCTGCCACACACGACGGGGGGGGGGGGGGGGGGGGCCTGAAGCCCTTTCAGTCCAATGGGTGTTGCGCGCCTGCTACTGACCACGGAGATTTTGCGAACACTCCCGGTCACCCGGATACACCTTTCTTGACACATGTAAGCATTCTGCAGTATGCGCGACTTCATTGGTCGACAGGAGCCTAACACACACAGTCTGTTGCAATCACTACGTTATGGGACATGGCCGGCACCTCATACACTGGCTATACTGTGGGATTAGGGCACACCTGAGCACGGCACTCACTCACTTGAAACTTAGTTGGGAAACAGACCTATCCAAGAACTATCAGACTGGACCCATATGCTTGAATACCCTAAAAAAGTGTCCCGAAATAGCAGATTCCAATAATCAGATTCTCCATATTACACAGGGATACCTAACAGCGCATACAATTGGCAGACTTTTCCACTCTGCCTCATCTGCTTTCCCTCGCTGCAGAGCTCCAGATGCTGACCAGTTACACATGTTATGGGCATGCCCACAACTCTCCACATACTGGCAGAGCATCTCAATGGCTCTGACTGATCTCACAGGACTCAATCAGTGGAGCACTTCGGCCACACTGTCTCCTGGGCTTCCACCCATGTCCCAGTGTCTCCAGGATAAAGCTATGCTGAATTATCATTGCTTTTAGGGAACAAGCTCATTACAAGACGGTGGAAGTCTAGAACAGCTCCATGGTTGGAGGGAGGAAGTGCTGCACTGGAGTCTGGCAGAGAGTGTGGCCCTCCGTTGTGAAGAGTACAGAGGTCTCCATAAGAGGCCCATATCCCTGGAATGGGATGCCTTGGTAGAAGGTTTTAAAGTGCAAGATTTTGCGCGACTGATCGTTGGCTCTGGACACATCCTGACCATGTGCCCTAGCATAGGATATTCATGTAGTGCGATCCAGAGTACTCTAGCCCTTGACACGAGCACACCTGATGGGGCATTCTTAGTCGCGCCGTCTGCGAGGTATACACCCTCGGGCGTGACATATTAACATTCGGGGTGCTGCTGTGGCCGACCCCCTGGGGGCCCCCCGGGTGGGTTTACCGCCTAAGAGCTTGGTCTGTTCCATATTTGGCCCATTACACAGATGACATGGTTATTAAGTTGGGGGGTGGGACGGTATTGCTTATTGGTTTTGCTTGCCTCTAGGCATTCATACGAAGACTCTTAGATTTGCTGATCTCTCTTCTATACTATAGGCAAACTGCTGATTGTAATGATACTATCTTTACTGTAACCTAATTGACATACACATCTAGGATGTTGTGCTGTACTGGTTCTACTTGTGAAAACTCAGTCTGTGTAAAAAAAAAAAAATGCATCCTGCAACTCCTGAGGTCATAGAATTAATTTGCAGTTGTTTCGTCTCCCTTTCTTCCTCACTGCATTCTGCCCTGTTTCTCTTCATGAATGTTTCTATATGTAAGTGCCTAGTATTAGCTTATGATATTACAGCAACTTTTTTCAGAAAATATATAAATGTATTTTAGAGCAATGACTATTATCATCACAAACGTTCAGTGCATTTTTATTCAATACCTATAAAACAAGCAAAAATCGCAGGGCTTGTGAAAATGAATATACCAATTTATGTTGAAGCCACAACCACTTTGTGATCTAGCCTACTGAAAATAAAAGTGTAGTTAATTTTTTCCCATTGTCAATAAAAGACATTCAAGGGCATCTGCTCAGTTCATAATTTTCAGATATCCTGATATTGAAGGTGCAGTGTCAGGCACCCGTGGAACCATGAGTAACTGCCTTAGATAGTGTAGGGGGTGCACAGGAAGGGCACATGTCTAACTCTGGGGACCTTTAATAATAGTGGACTCACAGCACTCTGCTACAGAAAACGTGTGTTCAGTGACAGCTCTTCCGCTAAGGCGATGGAGCGTCGCCCCACAGCTTTTTTGCAGTGAAAGACAGAGAAAATAAAATGATACCTTATGTTATTACCATTTTATTTTCTCCTACTTCTGCCTACAGCCCTGTGTGAGGGGGCAGGGGAGGAGTGGTAGCACCCTCCTAAAGTGAGTAATGACTGCTTGGATGACCCTCTAAGGCCGCCCAAAACAGCTTTGCGCACTTCGCATGTTCTCCTTGCAGGCTGCATCTCAGCCTACGTGGAGAACATGCCCAGGCCTCCAGTCAGCATCTGAGTCCTGAAAAACGACTTTCAGACCAATCACAATGCTGCTAAGGCAGCGTTGTGATTGGCTGACAGGGAGCCTGGGTGTGTTTCCTGTGGCCGAACGAGGGAGGACTACGGAGAAGAGACGGGCGAGAAAGTGCCTAAAAGGTACGTTTTTAATGTAACTTTTTCTTAGCTGCTCTTCCTGTGTCCTCCGCATCCTCCCCCCTACCTCACACGTCCTCCCGCCCCCATCCACCGATTGGTGCCGACCTCACCTGCATGGGTTTCTGACTCCAGCGGCCTCTGTCAACAACCTAGGCACTGCAGACTGCCACAGAAAAGGATTTTTGTCTGACTGAAGGGATCTCTAGAAACAAGAATAAGTTAAGATGTAAAGTCTTGAATGCATTTTCATTTGGAAGCCAAACCCACTGGCTTTGCCAATACTAATAAAAAAACACAATTGATTGGCTTTGCCATTTCTAGTTTTAGACACAATTACAGTAAGCTTGACCTTTCTCTCAGAGCTTGAACCATCAGGACACAGAGAGATGGGCAGGAGGACAGTGGGAGGAGGAGCGAGGGAGCAGTGGAGGTGGGAGGGTTGGACAAGGACTGGGAATATGTAAAGAGGAAAGCAATGATGATTCAGGGTGCAAGGGAACTGGAACCAGATGGGGAAAAAGACATGTCCTTTCAGGGAGTGCTATAACACATATAAACAAATAGTTATGTGCTGTCAACAATGAAATAATAGGAGTCAACCAATCAGAAAAAATAGTAGCTAAGAAATATTCCAGAGGCATGACAAAGAAAAAGCAGCAAACAAGAGGCAGGGTAATGAAATAGACAAGAAATCCATCCAATCACGAGCATGGAGCTGATCTAAGAAACACTCAATGTATATATGAACTTATTTGAGACGTTAGGTTCTTCTGCAACAGATAGCTGAAGCGGTCAGTAGGCCATACCTAAAAATAAACTTTTCAGTTTGCATTTGCTTGCACAGAACATGTCTCCGGGTGGCACTCTGAGCCAGAGAGAATCACAGATGCAGCTGATCTTCCATGGAGGGTTGTCATGGTGATATATCTGGCCTCAACACCATCTGCCTTTTGCAGTACAGCAGTTCCATAAAGGGGGAGTGGGCAGAAAGCAGTGCTCATGACTCAGGGCCCATTTACCGTATGATACAGCTGCTCTTCTCTTCTGTTAAAAAAGATTTGTAAAGCGCGCGTACACCGATTGGTTTCATGGCGCTAGTTTAAGGATTAGCCGCGTCCAGTGGAGAGAGAATTATTCGTAGGCCTGTACAAACAGCCAAGTTTTAAGGGTCTTCCTGAAGCTCAGTAGGTCAGTGCATGACCGGATCTCCAAGGGGAAGGAATTCCACAGTCTCGGAGCAAGAGAGACGAATCTGCAGCCTCCCTGACATTTTAGCTTGAATGTGGCGGTAGAGAGAAGCAGAAGGTGAGCTGATCGTAGGTTGCGTGAGGGAGTGTACCATAGTATCAGATCGTTTATAAATTTGTGGCTACGACCGTGAAGGGATTTGAAAATCAAGCAACCGGTTTTAAAAGCGCAGCGTTGAGGAATGGGGAGCCAATGCAGTTTCCTCAAGAGAGGGGAGGCTGATTGCCACCTAGGTTGCCGGAGGATCAGTCTGGCTGCCTGGTTCTGAACCATCTGCAGCCACTTAGTCAGGAAGAGTGGCATGCCCAGGTAAACTGAGTTCGCATAGTCCAAGTGCGATAGCACCGTGTCTATTACGACCTATGTCAGAGCTTCCTGCGTGAGTAATCGGCTGATCTTTCGCAGCTGAAAAAAGCCTGTCGAAATCACCGATCCGACTTGCGTTCTTAGTGATAGATCATTGTTTAAGGTGACACCGAGGGTTTTGGCAGAGGAGGTTCCTATATTATAACTCATAGTTACATTAATTCAATAGTGATTGTATGATAAATGTGTAAATGACAGTTACAGCAGCCAAAAGCTAAGGGGGGCTGCCCTACTGTCAGTTTTTCCGTGTACTGATGGTCCAAGCTCTGACAGAAAGCTAAAGCCAACCCTAAGCACACCTAAAACAAGAATGGACAATGCCAATTGGTCTCCCTGTGTTTAAAAATGGGTGTTGCGCCTTCGATACGGTGGAGTGGGCATACCTGTGGGCTGTGCTAGCCAAGTTCGGCTTTGGGCCTGGATTTGTGGGCTGGGTGAGGTTGCTCTATGAGGGACCTCTCGCTAGCGTCGTGGTGAACGGGCGGGCGTCGGCACCGTTCGAGCTCGGGAGAGGCACCCGGCAGGGTTGTCCCCTGTCGCCGTTGTTGTTCGCCCTTGCTCTTGAGCCGCTGGCGGCGTGGATACGATGGCACCCGGACATACGTGGGATTCGTTGGTCGCCTGACCACGAAGACCGTATTTCACTTTACGCCGACGATATTCTGCTATACCTCACCTCGCCTAAGAAATCTCTGATAGTGGTTTGTGACGTCTTGACTTCTTTCGGTAGGAACTCTGGTCTTGTCATTAATTGGGGGAAGTCATACTTGTATGTCCTGTGTGGAGATGTCCCGCGCAACTGCCCGATCCAGATAGCCCAGCAGGGCTTTTTGTATTTGGGGATCTATATTTCCACCGATCCCATTTTACGATACGAGAAGAACTTGCTCCCTCCCTTGGCGCGTCTGCGGCGGGACGTGGCGGGCTGGCGGCGGTTGCCGCTTTCCCTCCTTGGCCGTGCCGCTCTGTTCAAAATGATGTCTCTTCCCCGTTTCCTCTATGCCCTGCAGAATACTCTTGACTGGGTCCCGGCCAGTTACTTCCGTGAGGTCGAAAGCCACCAGCGCGCGCTATTGTGGGAAGGGCGTCCGCGTATAGCGATTGCTAAGTTGACGCTTCCGTGGTACGACGGGGGTATTGCACTTCCAGACATCCGACGTTATTACTGGGCCACCCAGTTGAGTGCGATTAACCATGGTGTATATGGTCCGGCGCTGAGCCCCGGCTTCGCCATGGACCGATGGTTGCTACGTGGGGGTAACTACTCCAGAGCGTTGTATTCGAAGTCGTTGGACTTAACCCTTACGGGGCCCACCAGGGTGGCCGTGCATGTATGGAAGGTTGCGACGGATTCACTGGGCTGGAAGGGTAAGCTTACCCTCGCCACCCCTCTGTTTGACTCCGATATTCTGGGAAAGCTTTGGCATACAAAAGAGTTTGAGAAATGGGACCTGATCGGTATATCCAGGGTTGGAGACCTTTTGGTTAAGGGTAGGATAAAATCATTCGAGGAGCTGCAGAAGGAATATGAGCTGGGGAGCACGGAGTTCTTCCGATACGCTCAAGTGTGCCACGCCTTGCGGTCAGTTCTTGTAGAAGGGGAGAAGGTGCCTGAGTCCTCTCCGTTAGAGGACCGGATCCTGGATGGCCATATGCCAGAGAGTACGATCTCGCTCATTTATAAGAAACTTATTAATGTCCGGGCGGATCTTCTTCTAGGGTTGCGTGATCAATGGACCAGGGATGGCCTTGAACTAGATGATGAGGATTGGCAGTACGCAGTTTCTTCTCCCAAAGAGGTCGCGATCCCCGCCGCCTGCGGTTGGTGCAGCTTAAAATACTCCATAGGGTCTACGTGACGGGGCCCAGGCTGGTCCATATGGGTTTTTCTGAGGAGGGCTTATGTAAGAGAGGCTGTGGTATGGTGGGCACCTTCCTACATATTATTTGGGAATGCGGTGCGATTATGGAGTTTTGGAGGCGAATCCACGAGGTGATGGGGGAGGTGACGGGCATCGTCATGCAGCCTGAGGCGCGGTGTTGTCTCCTGAATGTTTGGGGTCCTACTGACCACGACGCGGCACAGACTCAGTGGGTGACCCTGGGGAACATGGTTGCCAAGCGCGACATTGCTCGTCTGTGGGGCTCTAATGGGCCTCCTACATTGACAGCGTGGATGGAAAACATGGATTGGAGCATGTTTAGGGAGAAGACAGTGTATTGTGCTCGAGGGCGCCCTCGGAAATGGCACTCTGTATGGGGGCGCTGGAACCAGTACAGAGGGGGTATATGCCTGCCCCCAGACCCGGACCCGCCCGAGGAACAGCTCTCCCCTTAGCTTTCTTTCCGGCTTTGAACTTCTTGCTGGTATGTGTATGTCTTCTTGAGTCTCTGACTTCCCCTCCCTTCCCTTACTATAGACCTGTGTCTGTTGGACGAAATGGGGCTCGCTCCCCCTGATGGGAACCCCTTCTGGTGCTTACAGTACTTATCCCCTTGCTTGTGTTTAGGTTTGGGTTTGTGTTTATTTAAAACAGAACCTTCGACTCTCCTGTCAGTGGAATGTTGACGCTAGCATGTGTTGTGTTTTTAAAGCTGCCGTACCTCCGGGTTGTCGGCTGAATAGCTGTGTCACTGATCTTACAGAATAAAGGTTTTTAAAAAAAAAAAAAAAAAAAAAAAAAATGGGTGTTGCATAAGCCAATAGTTCGGGCTTGCAAATAAAAATACAAGAAAATGCTAAAGAAAAGGTTTGGTTGGAATATATGGTTCCAGGGGGATCTTCCTTATTTGGAAGTGTTGCCCTCACACACCCATGTGGGTGTCATGCTTCATCATTGGGCATTCTGCTCCTTGTAGTGCCGGCGCTGCCGGCAGGACCAGGGGTCCGTGACGGGCTGCTGACCGCGCATGGAACTAAACCGCAATAATCTTGCTCTTCCCTGCCTTGACCTAGGGCACATTATGGCCTATGAGTAGGGGTTGATTTATGGACTCGTACTGGGGGGAGCATGACATAGATACCTAGGATCTATTGTAACACTATCAGTGATTGAGTATAATCAGACTCTAGATACCCACCCTAATTCAGGGGTAGGGAACATATTTATTGGTCCTGAAGAAACGCTAGGGATCCAGTACTGGACCAACATAGCATGAGACATGTCAACCTGAATAGTGAAACTACGATAGTTCAGTACAACACACTCACTGAGTAGTGGCGTTTCATAACCTTGCGCACACTACCGCATTTTAGTTTTTAACCTTACCGAATGGTCTCTGAATAAAATTTGATCTCCTTTAGGTAATTTTAAGATCACACGCTCCATCTTACACATACCCCACACACCTGCATGCACTGCCACTGATACAAGAAAAGATCTCAAACAAAAAGTCCTCTCGCGGGGCCCGTGGGGCATTGCAGCACCGGCCTCACGAGGAGCAGAATGCCAGATGATGAAGCAAGTGTGAGGGTAACACTTCAAAATAAGGAAGATCCCCCTGGAACCATATATTCTAACCATACCTTTTCTTCAACGTTTTCTATACCCTCTTCACATAGGAACAAGTACTCACTCTGATTAGACTGGTCAATTGTAGTGAGGAGCAGTGGTACTGGACCTTAATCTGGCTCCTTGTCCCCCACTTTATGATTCATAAATAAAAAAACAAGCCAGACTTTCCAACTTTACTTATGATTGTTACTAGAGATCCCTTCAGGTAACTTGCTTACCTTCAAACTTATCCATTTTTAAAGATCTGAGAGAGCGTTTTTGTTACCTTTCAGAGCTTATGAGTCCAATTCACAGCACATTGACTTTGTCATTCATTTATTGATGCCCACATTCATTGGGCATTCAGCTGCTGGTTGAAGCCGGCAGTCACGACATTTAAGGCCTCATTAACTGTTCTGTGTGTGGATCGGACGTAAAAAATAGACCAGTACCCTACACTCAGGGTAATTCACATTACGCCTATAGAGCCCGCTTCCAAGTTTTCCCAGTGGGAAAAAAGTACAGTATGCAGTAATGGTCTTTGTGGCTTTACAACCACACAGTTGCTGACTGTATGCCCTGGTTTGGCCACGCAAATTCTTCTGAACATTGGCCCTCATGTAGGGTTGTATCGCAGAGGTGTGGATGGCTAAACCACGTTGCTCAGCCCACACATTCTAAAGGCCGTTTCCCCTCACGTAACATTTACATATTGATGTGACAAGAGATGTTGGTGTTTAAAATGTGCCCCATTGTGAGTTAAATAAAATAGAATGTGTATGTGTACACTAATGTTTTTAAAAAAAAAAAAAAATTTTATTAGTCAAAATAACACATATAATGCAGACCTCTGAATCCCAGAGACAAACTGCCGTATGTACCATACAAAAGATATCGACTTTGACCATTTTACTCATTTAAAACAGGAGAATCTGAAAAGCGATACATATAGAATCAACCCCTGCAAACCCCCAACATACTCCCCTCCCCACCCCCCCATGCACCGTCTCCTCATTCCTGAAAAGCATATCTCTAAGCCAAACTGCCACTGCTCTACTTAAAAGCCCAATGATAAAATATCGGCTCCTGCCATGGAGATAAGGCAACCCATGAAAGAATAAGAACAACAAAGAAGGCCCACAGATCACTCCAGATCCCGGGTCCGGCCCTCCCGCGGCGGTTCCAATTCCAAGCAGAGATAATCCGCCCAGCGCTTTCAGATCTTGTAGCGCTTACGGGGGCACCCCCTAGCTTCAAAGATGGGAATCTCAAGACCCATCCAGAAGTCTAAACCTCTCTTCCAGACCGAAACCGAGGGAGCCACCACCGCCTTCCAGGCTCTAGCTATAACTCTCTTCGCTAAGGTGAAGCCTAATAGCATAAGGTGGTTCTTATAAATATTGCCCCTGATCCCTTCCATCACATGAAGGAGGACAAGTTTCGGCGAACTAGGAAGCTCCCACCCCAGAACCTCAGAAAGGCAGGCCAGGACCCCCCCCCCCCTCCAAAATCGTGCAAGCGCTGTGTAGTGCCAGATAGTGTGTAGCAGGGTCCCTTCCTCGAGCCCACAATGAAGACACATTGGGGAAGCCACCAAGCCCGCCCTCCAGAGCCTAACCCTGGAAAAATAGACCCTATGAAGATATTTGAATTGAATAAGCCGCAGGCTTTCGGCAATAGCCGCCCCATGCGGGGAGGCCAAGGCCTCTGTCCAGTCCTCTTTCTCCATCTGACCAACATCACCCTCCCATGCCTCATGCAGACGCTGCAAGGAGGAGGAGCAATGCGTAACCAGAGATTGATACATTTTAGAGATCTTATGGTCTAAGAGGTGTCCCATGAATACCTTAGCCTCTACGGGGCTAAACTCCGGCAAGGAGTCGAGACGCTCCAAGCTGGGGGATATCGCGTGTCTAAACTGTAGATATTTGAAGAACTGGGGTTTGGGCATTTGGAAATCCTTCTGGATGTCCTAAAAAGATTTTAGAACCGTGCCCCGCATGACGTTCCCCCAGGGTAGAAATCCCAATGTTGTCCCAATCACAAAACCCGGAGAGAGGCAGCAACTGCGGGAAACGGCCATTGTGCTAAAGTGGGGTCTCCCGGGTCAGCCTATTTCACCAGCCCATTCTCCGCAGAGCCTGCCTCCAAAGCTGAAACACAATCCGTGTAGCAGACGGCAGGGGACGCCTCATCGGGGCAGAGTGAAGGAGAGTATGCAGGGACCGATCTCCCATGCAGCGCAACTCCACGGCATAGGCTGGGTCCGCTCTGTCCCCATACCACCACTCATTCAAAACAAGTAGATGCGACGCAACATAATAGAACCAAATATCGGAGGTAGCCAGCCCCACACAATACGTAGATAGAAAGCACGTCCGAACCACCACCCTCACCGCTCCCCCATCCCAAAGAAACTGACCTAGGGCAGAGTTCACCTGCCGAAACAACCGCGGGGAATCGGGTAGGGATGATTTTGCAATTGATACAATAGTTGCGTGAGCGATACCATCTTAAAAATGGCGGACCGGCTGTATATAGACAGGGGCATGTGGGACCAGGTCTTGATATCCTCACGCTCCCAAACAGGTGCGATATTGCGCTCCCAGGCCGTAGTGGGAGAGTCTGACAAAAATACCCCCAAATATTTCATGCCCCCATGCACCACCTGAACCGACGATGCCCAATGACCGAGCTCACCCCGCCCTCCCAATACCCACAAGGTGGACTTTCGAGGGTTCATATATAGACCCGAGGTTTCCCCAAAGAGCTGCATGATCCGCATCAATCGGGGGCCCGAGAGTTCCAGATTGGTCAGGAAAAACAATACATCGTCCGCATACAGGGCGATGCGCTTAGAAAGCCCATGTGCCCACTCGAAGCCAGACACCTGAGCGTGCATCCGCACCCAAGCAGCCAGGGGCTCCTTTGCTAATGCAAAGAGATAAGGGGAGAGTGGACACCCCTGCCTGGTGCCCCGCCCAATTGAAAAGCCAAAAGAAGCGAAACCCGCCACCCGCACCGAGGCCATCAAATCCGTGTACAACAAGGTTAAATAGGACAAGAAACGCGGGCCGAAATTCAGCTGCTGCAGAAGCGCAAATAAATAGACCCAGCTCAGGGAGTCAAAGGCCCTGTCCATATCTGCCAACAGAAGCACTGCCCTCTTCCCCCAATCTCTGGACCGTCGCGACCACCACATGAGCCCGCCGAATATTATGGCGGGTGGCACGCTGGGGCATGAACCCAGCCTGGTCCGGGTGCACAAGTAGAGCTATATGAGGGCGGAGGCGGTTTGCCAATGCCTTAGCTAGTATCTTAGCCTCCACATTCAGGAGGGAGATAGGGCGATATGAGGCATGATGTTCCAGCGGTCTACCGGGCTTGTGGAAGACCACTATCTCGGCGTGCCTCCAGTTACTTGGCAGACATCCCCTGTCCCTGTCCCTGGCCTCCTCCACCACCCTGCGGTAGTGGGGCCCCAGCTGTTGAAAGTATTTCTTAAAAAATTCACAGGGAAAGCCATTGGGGCCAGGGGCCCTGCCCGGGTTCAGCTCCCCTAGGGCCACCCCCAGCTCCTCATCCGTAAATGGGTCCTCCAGTTTCTCCCGTAGCACATCTGGAAGTGCCTTCGGTGGAAGATCGTCTAAAAAGCGATCAATAACTTCCGCCTGGAGGCACTCCGTGGGGGTATATAACTGAGCATAATAGTCCGTAAAGCTGCATGCAATATCCAACGTGCCAGATAACGGTAGCCCATCTGACCCTACGATACCCGGGAGAGCCTGGGGGCGAAGCAACCCCTGGCACAGCCGATGTAACATTTTACTAGATTTGTCGCCCCACTGGTAGATCCTACTACGGGTAGCCAGCCAGGCCTAGTGAGCCTCATCCAGAAGAATACGAGAATATTCCTGCTGCGCCAGAAGTAGCTGATGTCGAGCCAATCGTCCTCCCTCTTCCCTGCCGCGTGCCTCCAACTCCAGAACAATAGCTTCCACCTGGACCAGTGCCTCTCTACGCAGACATCGGGCCGTAGTGCAATATGAGATATCTACCCCCCGAATATTGGCCTTCAAGGCCTCCCAAAGAATATCGGCCCCCGGGACCGAACCCAAATTAACAGCCAGCTATTGATCAATGGCATCGTCCATCTGGACACCGTAATCCTCCCTCTGGAGGTTCCAGACCGATAGACACCAACGGAATGACCCACTGCCCCCCCCCCCCGCTCGCACCGTAATGGCCACTGGAGAGTGGTCGGAAAGTCCTCATGGGAGAATGTCCGCCGCAATCACCCTACTGTCGAAGGCACGCGGAACAAACAAATAATCCAGACGGGAAAAGGAACCATGAACTGACAAGAGATGTGTAGCCCTGTGTACTACCATGTATCCTACACCAGGGGTCCACCTAATCCAAGCTCATCACCAAGGAGCATAATTTAGTGGGGAGGCGAGTATCAGACACAGCCCCGGACCTCCGCCTATCTCTGGCCACCTCCATCACATCATTTCAATCCCCTCCGACAACCGCTACGCCCTCCGGTCTATCTGCCCACAGGGTCATAATTTTCTCCGCCAGTGCCCAGGAAAGAGGAGGGGGGGTGGGGCGTAGACATTCCCCAGAACCAAGATCTCCCCAATCACAATGCCCTGTACAAATATATACCTGCCCTGAAGGTCCTCCCAGGTCTTGACATGCGTGTAGGCAACTTTACGATGTATTCAAATTGCAACCCCTCTGGAGCCCTTCACAAATCCGGAGTGATAGACCTGTATAAATCCAAAGCGCTGAAAACATAGGGCCTTAGTCCCCATAAGGTGGGTCTCCTGCAACAATAATATGTCTGCACTGGCACGCTTGGCTAATATTACGATAGCCCCCCTTTTGATCTTATTGAGTGCCCCTCTCACATTCCAACTAAGTACTCTAAGAAGACCAGAGTCCTCCTGTGCACTAGCAGGCATTCCTACACCATGCAGGTCCCATACAGTACAGTGGCAGTAGCAGGAATCCTCCGCACAATAAAAGAGAGTCCAAAACCCAGGTAGACAGTGCAACAACCCCAAGACACCCCCCCCAAAACACAACCCAACAACACCCCCCCCAACCCTGTACCTCCGAAACAATGAAGTACCTGTCGCGGCAGGCAGACCAGGCTGACCCCTACAGGAGGTCCTACCCCTCACCCGCCAATGGATCCCCAAATCACAGCCCATTGTTAAGTGGCCTCCTCTCCTTCTGTGGAGCCCCACAGAGAGACCGGCCGTATAACTCGCTTCCCCGGTCTGTGAAGAATGTTCAAGGTCGGGTAACTGCCTGGTCAACCTGACATCAGTCCGCCGATGTATGTGACCGAGAGATTCACCCCTCCCGGGCCGCAGCCCCTGCCGACTGTGAACGACGCCTGGACTTGGAGCGCCTTCCCCCTCTCCCCCTCGGCCCATGAGGATTCCGGGCCGGCCCGCCTGAAGAGGAGTCAGATTCTCTTCCCGAAGGAGTGCCAGGGCACAAGTGCACAGTTTCATCTGTCCAATTAAATAACTCCTCCAGTGTGTCAAAGAAGTGGGTGCGGGACGGGTAAACCACATGCAGCCTGGCTGGATAAAGCAAGGCATAGGGGAGTTTAAGTTCACGCAGGCGGGCCTTGGCGGCCAGGAACGACTGCCGCCGCTGCTGTACTAACTTAGTGTAGTCTGGAAATATCAGAATGCATGAGTTGTTGAAGAGCAGCGGTTCCTTCGCTCAGGCCTGCTTCAGGATAGTGTCCCTGTCATGGTAGTTGAGGAGCCTGGCAATGACAAGCCGCAGACGGGCGCCCGGGGGGGGGGGGGCTTCTGCATCAGGGCCCTATGTGCACGCTCCACCATGAAACAGGTCGAAAGTTCCCCGGGGGGGATCCAGCCCTCCAGCCGTTCCTTAAAAAAGCGCTCCATATTTCCCTTTTCGCAGTCCTCTGGGAAGCCGACAAATCGCAGGTTGTTGCGTTGCGCCCATCCCTCCGCGTCCTCCACCCTCGACGCCAGGCCCCGCTGCGTGGTCTCGAGAGACGACACCCACTGCTGCAACGTAGTCCTCCATGCCCGAAATCCTCGACTCAGTCTCTGTGATGTGGGTGACCGCATTCCTCAGGTCTTGGCGTAGGAGCATTACATCTGAGCTGACTGCTCCGATCTTGGTGTACAGGGCATCCCTGGACTGGGTAATGGCGGCCAGGAGGGCCGCATTGTCTGGTACTGTGTTTTGGGATCCCCCGGGCGGACCCGCCTGAACCCCCTGACCAGTGAACTTATCCATGGTGCTCTGCTTAGACGATCCCCCGCCGGGCTTATCCCTGGTCATGATAGCCCAGTCTCCGCCACCCACCCCAGCTGGGGGCCCCTGAGCAGTCTTCACGGATGTCGGGCTGCTGCTCCCACCAACACCAAGGTCCAAACTCCGACTGCGTCGCAATGGAAGCTGGCCGTCCCCCAATCCGCCACTCGTCCGGCCAGCCCAGTGAAGCCCACAACGGTTGGCGCAGGTGTTATCCTCCATGTCCCTCCTCACCGCGGCCCGACTCGCCCACCGATGCCCCCAAGTCTCCACCCAGGCCTAGACTGCCGAACCTCCAGCAGTGCACAGGGAGAAATAGAGGGGGAGACAAAGGCAGGGCCCAGATATGCACGAAGGCGCCAAACATCCACTGAGCCGGGGAGGGCCCCAAACGCCAATGCGGGCCCCCTCACAGCCCAGGCCTCGCACAGATCCCCTCGCTGCGGCCGGACACGGCTGCCGAGCCTCATAGGGCCCCCTGCAAGTGCCCTCAAAGCCAGAGGGGCAACCCCTCCCTGCAGCACCCCCCGCACAGAGCCCGGCCGACCGCCAGCCGACCGCACTCAATATGCAAGGATGAAGGGGGGAGGACGACAAAGCAACGGGCATCGACCCCACCAGTATGCCAGCGGGCCGTCCCTCAATGATGGACCAAAGTCAGCCGTCCATGAACTCACCCCCCCCCCGCGGCCCGACCAAGCCACCGAACACCCTTTCGATTTACACGCAAAGGAAATGGGGGGGGAGCAGGGAGCCAGATGCCCAGGGATAGTGGCAAAAGTGAGCCGCCGCCCGGCAAGGTGTCCAGAGACGAGGGGATTACTCACTGAACCCAGCCGTCTACAGGGTCTGAAGGGTCCCGTCGCGACCAAGGGCACCGGTCTGTATTGCGACCGTCCCCTCCGTGGTGTCTCACCGCCGTGGCCCGAAATGGCTGCCGAGCCACAACGCACCCCCACAGGAGACCTCAGAGCACACCAGCCCCTGAGCGGAGTCGTGTCTCATCAGCGCCCACCAGAACACCAGCAGGCAGCCACAGCGTCTCCACTCCTCCGCCGCAGAGTCAAGTGACCTCTCGGCGGCTCCCAGGGCCGCACCACCTGCAGGCCGTGTTTTCCTCCAGGTGCCTCACGGCTGACACAGGGCACCCCACGGCACCGGAATCAGCCCAGGCGACGGCACTGCACCAGGATCAGGAGGATGACCGGAGAGCCAGGATATCTAAAGGATCACGGTGAGGCTGGATGGAGCGCACTTAGCTCACATCAGCCATGATGGCTCGCCAAGCCACGCCCCGTGTACATTAAGGTTTAACATTTATACGTGTAAAAAGAATTATTTCCATGTAGATGTAGTTCGAATTACATCTTCGTAATTCTTACAATTTATTCATGTATTAAGAAGCTGCATTTATTATATGTATAGAAAACAGCAGCGGCTCCTCCACTGTGGACGAGGCGCATTGCACCCCCCTGCCAGCAGCGTAAAAAAAACCAAAAAAAACCCCGATTTATTATTGTATTATTTTGTTCTGAGGCCGAGTCTTGGATGTGGGGCTAGGGGGATAAAAGACACTGAAGAGAGTGGTGGGCACTGCTATCAGTGCACATGACTGTTTGCCAGGCTGTCTCAGGCCGGCCAAACCATCATGCGCACTGAAGCTCTCTCCAACCAAGATGCGTTGCTGGGTTGGAGGCAGCAATGCACAGGCTCCAAGTCTTCCTCGGAGCACAAATTCTCGGCACTCAGGCCTATCCCGAAGCTGTTCTCATGCAGGATTGGCCACAGGCGAGGCTGGGAGCCTGTGTCAGCAGTGCAGCCACAAGAGGAGCTGAAAACTGGCGATGCAGCAAGTAAGTTCTTTTTTTTTTCCCCATTTTGTTGTTGTTGTTGTCGTCGTCTTCCCACCCTTCTCCTCCAAAACCAGCTGCTACTGGTAGAAATGGGCACTTATTCTGTAACCTTACTACAGTTGTGAATTGGTTGTAAGTGTGGACATCTCACAAAAAGTGACGGACTGGCCTCACACACCACCTGGTGTCCTGCTTCATCATCGGCCAGTCCTCGCCCTCCAAAACCTTCGTTTGATGGAGGGCGGGCATATACCTGGAGACAGGGATGCACTTCTAAACTAAAGAGTGGGGGCCCATGGGGTAGAACGTGAAGTTAAAAATCATTATAGTTACCAAGATATTTTTAATGTGATCAGTAACTATATGATGCTAAAAACAAAGTAGCGGCAGGTGGGGTATTTAGGTGTCCCCTAGCCGTCTAGTGTAAGGTCGACATGTTTCTGCCTTCTTGGCCCGAGCGGGTCCAGGGCATTCATCAGGACCTAGATTTACAAAGAGAGGGCTCCGTTCTTACCAACTGGTAGCAAGAGAATACCACTGCGCGGGTGTGGCGTAGGCCACACTCCACTACCTAGATAGCTTCCAACTGTCAAGCCTATAGGAAAGATCAAACAAACAAATATATATATACACAACTGTAGAAGACAGGTCAAAAGTGAAAACATAAATAACATTAATGTCAAGATATACACATGCGTAAATACCTTAAGGTGAGTGACTAATCACGTGACATGTGCCACTCTACGTGAGTACACAAACATGTTGAGAGTCAAAAGTGCTCTCATGAGGCTTACCCTAGTTAGACAAACTACTTGCCACATGGGGGGAGGGAGGAGACACTTCTGTTCAGTCTAAAGGGAGAGAAGAAGAATGTGAAAAGTCAACGAACTGAAGGTGTCAAGAACGTGGGCCCTTGCAAGCCTGCAATCAGGATGGAACCACAATCATTTCACAATTAAACCGACGAAGGGGTTTTACAACAACACGAAACCACCATTCATACTCTTACTGTCTGAGGCAGAGTGTCCCGTAATCAGCCTAAGGTGTTGCTCCTCGTCCGCCCGAACATGGGAGTGAGACCGCCAAGGCGGGTTTAAATAGCGTGTTTAATGATAAAATTGGAATCAGCCTGGGGTGATCACGGCTGTGCGGCAGTTCCTGGTGCGGTGCATCCGGTGTCCGGAGCTATCGTGGCGGCGTTGCATGCAGTGCAGTGCCAGGTTGTGCAATGGCCGATGGGGCGGACCTATCAGAGCGTCCAGGCTGAGTCCTGTGCCCAAATAAGGAAAGCGAGTGAGGGAACCCGCCCAAGGGAGGCGGTCCCGTATGGGCGTGCGCGTCCGGGGTTGTCAGGGGAACGCGGGGGCACGCATTCGGCGTATAAGCTAAGTAATGGACCCAGCGAGAGGGGGAGGAGCCGCCCAAGGTGGAGGTCACGTGTGGGCATGCGCGTCCTAGGTTGTCAAGGGAACGTGACGGTGGAAAACAATAACACGTGCTATGGTGCCCCTGAGGGTGTTGTGAAAGTTCAGAGTCACGTGTGCGCGCCCCGAGTTGTAAGGGGTACGTAAAGGGGGGAATCAAAGCCGCATGTTGCTGAGACCCTGGCGGAGGGTGCGAGGGCTTGCATGCAACGTCCGTGGAGTGCGTTGACTTAGAGAGTTCGTGAGGGGGTGTGACGGTTGCTGACAGCAACAGTGAAGGTCAACAACATGCTCTCAAAATTGCTCTGGGCTGGAATGGCTTGTATCCCAGGGCATACACGGAGAATCAAGCGGCTCAAGGAGGGGCCAAGGGATCACAAAAATCTACGTGGAGTGCAATGTACTGCTGGGACACCCCCGTGACTGGGATCATGTGCTGGAGATCCCTGAGGTGATTATTTTGAGCCCCAAAGTGTAGGCTGGTTGCGCGACAGGAGGTGTTCGATCTATTAGGGCAAATGGCACAGGGCTGGAGGGCTGTCCAGGTGTTCATTGTGGGTGGAAGGGTTATCTATGTAGATGGAGCCATGGGATATCGTCGTTAAGTCCCTTTTCGTGGGACCGCAGGCGGAACACCCAACGTTTTCTCTGATATGAAGAGCCCTGGAGAGATCAGCCCTGCTTTTGTTCATGACTTCAAGGACTGTCCATCGAAGATCAGTGTCTTTATGGTGTTGCTCCAAGAAATGGCGTGTGAGCTTAGTGTTTGTTTTTTTGCATCTTATGGTGCTGCAATGTTCGTTGATGCGTACCCTGACCTTTCTGGTTGTCATGCCAACGTACTGGAGTTGGCAGGGGCATGTTAATAGGTAAACCACGTTCTCAGTGTTACAGTTGCTAAACTTGCGGAGTTGCCATGGTCTATCTGTACCAATGTCGACTTCTTTGGTGTTAGAAGTGAGTTTGCAGGAAACGCACCCACCGCACGTGAAGTGTCCCACCACTCGTGGTTGATCCCATAGCCTTTGTTGTTCCGTGCCCTCTGTGTTTGGCATAGTGGCGTGAACAAGTTGATCTCGCAGATTTTTGTTCCGTTTGAAAGCAAAAAGTGGGGGATCCCACTGTTTTCCCGCGCTGTTTAGAATATTCCATCTTTTCTTGATTATTTTTTGTACGGCATTAGAGGCAGGGGTAAATGTTGTAACACATACTGTTCTTTTGGTGTTCTCCTTTGTTATGTCCTCCAGAAGCGCTTCCCTTGGGTTGTTCCTTGCTCGTTTCCTAGCCTTGCGTATCATTTTTTTGGGGTAGTGGCGAGCAGCAAGTTTTTCTTCAAGGTGGGATGCTTGTTCCTCAAAAGTTGAGGTATCAGAACAGTTCCTCCTTACTCGAAGGAACTGTCCAACTGGGAGGTTCTGTCGCAGGGCCTTGGGGTGGTAGCTCTCGTACAATAGGAGGCTATTCCTATCGGTGGGCTTGTTGTGCACCTTTGTTGAGAACCCATCGTTGTCCATAGTGATGTCTAGATCGAGGAAGATAGCGTGGTTCTTGCTGATTGTGTGGCAATCACTAGAAGAACTCACAGAGTGTGGAGGGGGGAACGGGAGGCATGGGGTGCTAGGAGCTAGCAGCCTCCATTACTACTATTCACCACAAGAAGCTGCTCCTAGAGTGATGTGACCTTACTACAGTTGTGAATTGGTTGGCTGGTTGCGCGACAGGAGGTGTTCGATCTATTAGGGCAAATGGCACAGGGCTGGAGGGCTGTCCAGGTGTTCATTGTGGGTGGAAGAACCAAGAATGCCTAAATTTTACACACTCCCGAAAATCCACAAAAAACGGACGCCTCCTCCTGGGAGACCAATAGTGTCCGGGATTGGGTCTGCATTAGAACCATTGTCACAATTCTGTGACTGGTTCCTTCGCCCTATCGTTCAAAAATCTACGTCCTACCTCAGGGATACGAAGGACGTCCTATGTCTCCTCAGAGACCTCGCGGTGGACACGACCAACGATTGGCTAATAACCATGGATATAGAAGCTCTATACACGAGCATACCACAGAGGCGCACATTGGAAGTGGTGGAAAACATCATCCTGAATAGAGAGTGGGACTTTTTAACCCCACAGCAGTTCGTGATGGAATGTGCGGAACTCGCATTAATGGAGAACTTTTTTGAATTCGAGAGAGTCATCTACCACCAGATCTCTGGCACTTCAATGGGGAGCACTTTTGCCCCTAGTATGGCTTGTCTGTACGTACAACAGTTTGAGGACGACTTCATATACAACCCACACAATCCATTCCTACAGAATCTCAAACTTTGGAAGCGCTACATAGATGATGTGCTGATAATTTGGAATGGATCAGAGGAAGAAGCGATGAATTTCGTCCAGTGGGTTAACACCAAAGATGTACACCTTAGATTCACCCACACAATCAGCAAGAACCACGCTATCTTCCTCGATCTAGACATCACTATGGACAACGATGGGTTCTCAACAAAGGTGCACAACAAGCCCACCGATAGGAATAGCCTCCTATTGTACGAGAGCTACCACCCCAAGGCCCTGCGACAGAACCTCCCAGTTGGACAGTTCCTTCGAGTAAGGAGGAACTGTTCTGATACCTCAACTTTTGAGGAACAAGCATCCCATCTTGAAGAAAAACTTGCTGCTCGCCACTACCCCAAAAAAATGATACGCAAGGCTAGGAAACGAGCAAGGAACAACCCAAGGGAAGCGCTTCTGGAGGACATAACAAAGGAGAACACCAAAAGAACAGTATGTGTTACAACATTTACCCCTGCCTCTAATGCCGTACAAAAAATAATCAAGAAAAGATGGAATATTCTAAACAGCGCGGGAAAACAGTGGGATCCCCCACTTTTTGCTTTCAAACGGAACAAAAATCTGCGAGATCAACTTGTTCACGCCACTATGCCAAACACAGAGGGCACGGAACAACAAAGGCTATGGGATCAACCACGAGTGGTGGGACACTTCACGTGCGGTGGGTGCGTTTCCTGCAAACTCACTTCTAACACCAAAGAAGTCGACATTGGTACAGATAGACCATGGCAACTCCGCAAGTTTAGCAACTGTAACACTGAGAACGTGGTTTACCTATTAACATGCCCCTGCCAACTCCAGTACGTTGGCATGACAACCAGAAAGGTCAGGGTACGCATCAACGAACATTGCAGCACCATAAGATGCAAAAAAACAAACACTAAGCTCACACGCCATTTCTTGGAGCAACATCATAAAGACACTGATCTTCGATGGACAGTCCTTGAAGTCATGAACAAAAGCAGGGCTGATCTCTCCAGGGCTCTTCATATCAGAGAACAACGTTGGGTGTTCCGCCTGCGGTCCCACGAAAAGGGACTTAACGACGATATCCCATGGCTCCATCTACATAGATGACCCTTCCACCCACAATGAACACCTGGACAGCCCTCCAGCCCTGTGCCATTTGCCCTAATAGATCGAACACCTCCTGTCGCGCAACCAGCCTACACTTTGGGGCTCAAAATAATCACCTCAGGGATCTCCAGCACATGATCCCAGTCACGGGGGTGTCCCAGCAGTACATTGCACTCCACGTAGATTTTTGTGATCCCTTGGCCCCTCCTTGAGCCGCTTGATTCTCCGTGTATGCCCTGGGATACAAGCCATTCCAGCCCAGAGCAATTTTGAGAGCATGTTGTTGACCTTCACTGTTGCCGTCAGCAACCGTCACACCCCCTCACGAACTCTCTAAGTCAACGCACTCCACGGACGTTGCATGCAAGCCCTCGCACCCTCCGCCAGGGTCTCAGCAACATGCGGCTTTGATTCCCCCCTTTACGTACCCCTTACAACTCGGGGCGCGCACACGTGACTCTGAACTTTCACAACACCCTCAGGGGCACCATAGCACGTGTTATTGTTTTCCACCGTCACGTTCCCTTGACAACCTAGGACGCGCATGCCCACACGTGACCTCCACCTTGGGCGGCTCCTCCCCCTCTCGCTGGGTCCATTACTTAGCTTATACGCCGAATGCGTGCCCCCGCGTTCCCCTGACAACCCCGGACGCGCACGCCCATACGGGACCGCCTCCCTTGGGCGGGTTCCCTCACTCGCTTTCCTTATTTGGGCACAGGACTCAGCCTGGACGCTCTGATAGGTCCGCCCCATCGGCCATTGCACAACCAGGCACTGCACTGCATGCAACGCCGCCACGATAGCTCCGGACATCGGATGCACCGCACCAGGAACTGCCGCACAGCCGTGATCACCCCAGGCTGATTCCAATTTTATCATTAAACACGCTATTTAAACCCGCCTTGGCGGTCTCACTCCGATGTTCGGGCGGACGAGGAGCAACACCTTAGGCTGATTACGGGACACTCTGCCTCAGACAGTAAGAGTATGAATGGTGGTTTCGCGTTGTTGTAAAACCCCTTCGTCGGTTTAATTGTGAAATGATTGTGGTTCCATCCTGATTGCAGGCTTGCAAGGGTCCACGTTCTTGACACCTTCAGTTCGTTGACTTTTCACATTCTTCTTCTCTCCCTTTAGACTGAACAGAAGTGTCTCCTCCCTCCCCCCATGTGGCAAGTAGTTTGTCTAACTAGGGTAAGCCTCATGAGAGCACTTTTGACTCTCAACATGTTTGTGTACTCACGTAGAGTGGCACATGTCACGTGATTAGTCACTCACCTTAAGGTATTTACGCATGTGTATATCTTGACATTAATGTTATTTATGTTTTCACTTTTGACCTGTCTTCTACAGTTGTGTATATATATATTTGTTTGTTTGATCTTTCCTATAGGCTTGACAGTTGGAAGCTATCTAGGTAGTGGAGTGTGGCCTACGCCACACCCGCGCAGTGGTATTCTCTTGCTACCAGTTGGTAAGAACGGAGCCCTCTCTTTGTAAATCTAGGTCCTGATGAATGCCCTGGACCCGCTCGGGCCAAGAAGGCAGAAACATGTCGACCTTACACTAGACGGCTAGGGGACACCTAAATACCCCACCTGCCGCTACTTTGTTTTTAGCATCATATAGTTACTGATCACATTAAAAATATCTTGGTAACTATAATGATTTTTAACTTCACGTTCTACCCCATGGGCCCCCACTCTTTAGTTTAGAAGTGCATCCCTGTCTCCAGGTGTATGCCCGCCCTCCATCAAACGAAGGTTTTGGAGGGCGAGGACTGGCCGATGATGAAGCATGACACCAGGTGGTGTGTGAGGCCAGTCCGTCACTTTTTGTGAGATGTCCACACTTACAACCAATTCACAACTGTAGTAAGGTCACATCACTCTAGGAGCAGCTTCTTGTGGTGAATAGTAGTAATGGAGGCTGCTAGCTCCTAGCACCCCGTGCCTCCCGTTCCCCCCTCCACACTCTGTGGAGTTCTTCTAGTGATTGCCACTTATTCTGTAACCCTGTGCACTGCTAACTTGACCAAAGAGTGGGCCTCGAGAAAAATTTTCAGTTCACGTTTAAAGCCTAAAATGTAATTCATATTTTCAAAGTGGAATGTATTTGCTTGTATTTTTGTTTCCACTGCAGGAGTAAACAAAGCCTCATTAGTTAGCATAGAAGGGTTTTGTTTTGTTAGATACAGTGCTTTAAATGGGCCGGTACTCACCTATACTGAGTACCGGCACTTATTTTTCCCCCCTCCAAGAGTACCGGCACTTCTCAGTTATTAAATAGAGTACCGGTACTCACTGTCACACAAAGTCATGTGAGCATGCATCGCATTTCTACACTGCGGCGCATGCTCACATATTGGTGATTTCACAAGGAGAGCAGTGACGCCATGGCGCCAAAGCAGAGCAACGTGTGACCCAGGCGCGCCCATTGGACTCAAAGGCCTTCGCACCCCCCCATGTGTGTTGCAGCCCGGGATGAGACAGTTTCCCCGGGTACAAACACAGCCGCACCCGAGTACTTCACAGGTCTTTAAAAGACCATTTGCTCGTTAACGAGGCTTTGATGTTTTTCACCCCTTAGAGCCCCTGCACCGCCACTCTACCTTTTGCTTGAAGAATCAGACCCCCCACCCCACACGAAATTTGACTCTAGTTGTGCCTCAGGTGTGACCTCACCCCCCAGGAAGCTATGCGGCGGGCAGAAAGGGAAGCTCTTTAAAAATCCCAATTTGCTCTGGCTTTCCCTTTCTTCTGTGCGAAAAAGACGGAGAGGATAGCATAGCAGCTGGCGGGTGAAAAAGGGGACAACTGAGGAGAGCTTTCAGAAATGAAGGGGTATAAGCACAGTCAGCTAAATAAATCGAGGGGTTATCTGAAAAAGAAGAAAGGGGCAAGCAAAGATATTTGAGAATACACTGTGGGCGTGGGGCAGTGGGTTTAAAATAAAGCACCTGATGGATGAGATGGGGATCATCTGATGAGAGTCGGGGTGGGTAGGTGTCCCAAGAAAGCCAAGGCTTTCGAGAATGACACAGGTCGGTGGAAGGGGCCTGTTGTGTGAGGACAGAGCGACAGCTACGGTGGCAGAGACTGGTATTTTAAATGGGGGAGGGGTATCCCAGAAAAGCAAGAGAAGGAATTTGATGAGATGAACAAGGGGACATTTAAGATGAAAGGTGGCGTGACCACCTGAAAAAAGAGAAAATTTAAAGAGACAAATGGGGCATCGGAGGGGACATGGGGCTAAGTAAGTAAGGGCTAGGGACATCAGAGGGTAGAGGTAGGAGAGTATCTCGTCATCCAAAAGAGTGTTATCTAAAGCGGGGGCGGCAGCTGAATAAAAAAATAATTTTGAGGGGACAGTGGTATTTTTAAGTCGTGTTTTTTTTTTTTTTTTTAGCAGCTAATATAAAGTATACCATAATGTGACTCATTTTTTTGTAACAAAGTTAAACAATGAAAGGCTCAACAAACAATCATAAGAATTCAGATCGCATACTTGGAGGAAGAATGGATTTATCAAAATTCTTAAACACAGTATAGACCTTACTAGGGCACACTGGAAGGGGAAGAATAATGTGCACGGAGTTAAAAATGCGCATTTACCAGAAAACACTGAATGTAGCTAACAATATAAGCATTCAAACACGACTAAGACATGACATCCCATGGCTTGGTGAACGTTTCTCATTCATTTCTATGATGTAAGATCACACTTTGAATTGCTTCCAGAATGCTTGTGTCTGATATCAAGCATTTCTCAGAAACGAGGCCTATTCCAGATTGTCAAGTACGCTTTTTTGCTGTCATACACATGCTCAGTCACACTTTTTGGTATTTCTTTGTTGTTTAAACCCGATAAGTGCTACTCTCGAAACAAAAGCGCTTCAACACCCCCATCAGGGGTAACAAGCGCTATATAAATGCAAACCTTTTTCCCTCTTCTATCTCTCTGCTATCCTTCTGAATCCAAATAACTAACTAACCTATCCACCACTCAAATTACTTTCAGATTTTCTCTATACTAATTCAACACTAATCCTTCTTGGGTTCCGGAGTAGTGCGCTACTCGCCGAAAAAGCACTTCGACGCCTCGTCAGGGGTAGTAAGCGCTATATAAATGCAATTACAATACAATACAATACAATACCTTCAGTGTGGGTGGATTTGGCCAACTTCCACAAGCCCTTGATGGGAAGTGTTACAGTGGTTAAGGTGTTTTCATGGGTGTCTGAATATTGTTAAGGAGGCTAATGGGCAGAGAGTTGCCTTCATTCAGGTGGGTGAGGACCAGGGCTTCGACTGACACCGACATCTGGAAGGAAGGATGTCTGGAGGCAGAGCTCTTACCATACTTGTACAGGCCCATATCCAGTTACCTGCCACAGATGCAGAAATTACTAGATTCCCCAAACAGAGAATGTTACTGACATCCTACAATAATCACAAACGGGGAAATTCTGTTTTATTTCTGCATGTCAAAGACTCTCTGCCTTCGGGGAGGGACACTTACAGCCAGCCCTTCACCTCCTTTTATAGCGAACTGATGCAAATTCACATAACTTTCTGGGGAAAATAACTGCAGTTTTCAGCTAAATAAAGTAAAACCATCTATTTTAGGTGCGGTTTATCTTTCATTTGCTGCCTTCTTCTGGATGCACACCCAGCACTTTCGCTTGAGAGTTCTGCACCCACAGAGTGCCACTAGTGTGTTGTGACAAAAGTATAATATGAAAATGGATTTCCATCCATGTAAAACTAGTGAATTGGCAAAGTCGTACACAGACTACTGTAAATATTGTCCCAAGAATGTAGTTGTCATTTCAGATGTGGCCAGAGGGCTAGACCCCTCAGGCCAGGCATGGAGCTTAAGAACCACCGACACTACTACATGCCAGGACACATATCCCCGCACTGGACGGAGGGATCAGGCAGAGAAGTCAAAAGAAGGAAGGATCATGGTTAGCCGGGGAATCGCAGGCATGTGTTTCCTGCTGCAATGCTGTGGAGGCATCCATAAGTGTGCGGCTGTGAGCAGTACAGAGATATGAACGAGAAGTGCCAAAGGTCTGCCCCTCCCAATTTCCACTACAGTAGCTTAGAAATCTGTAGGGTTCTACTGCGCTATGAGGTGCACCAGACTGGTCATCACCAGTTGACACAACAACTGGCTGTATCTGGTATTCATGAAAAAAAGTGAGCCTAGGAGTGGGAGCACCAGGGAACCCAAAGCACCCAAGTGAGGAAGCCAAGCCTTGGACTTGAGGTGAAGGAGCAGGCCTAAGGGAAGCTTTGAGCATCAAACACATGTGGGTACAGGGTGCCTCCCATATCAGAAACCGTGGCTACAGCAGGCCTGCTGACCACCATCATCAGTGACACTGTGGTCATATGTACATGGTTATATGGGCCTCCATCCCTTTACTAGCCCCTCAGAATTTTGGACTAGATTTTGCTGGGTGGCACAGTATCTGAAAGTGAATGAAAGGGTGAAATATTATTGCTCTGTAACCCAGATAACTTTCTTCTCCCAGGATCACTAGCATGACAACTGATGGCTTCCTTTCACCCGATGCGAGTCAGAATTGCATTTTAGGAAGTAGTCTTTTTTCCTTTAATTAATTTTCAGTAAAACAAGTCTCTGCACCTTTTAATGTTTTGTTTAATATGCAGGTGCCTCTGACAAAAAGGAAAACGTGATAGTTACCTTTCAATAGTCTGTCAACTAGTACAACTTAATACATGCAAGGGCATCAACAATAAATTGCAGAGGGAAGCAATTTGTCATCATTCAAAAATTCTTGAGCCCTTCAAATGTTTTTCATTAGACCCACCCTTAGTCCCGCCTCTAGCCCCGCCTCCTTGCCACGCCCCCAGCTCGATCTGATGAGTACCTGCACTTTTTTTTGCCCATTTAAAGCACTGGTTAGATAGCAAGGTATGAGAGAAGAAGTTTGGTCAGTAGAAACGCAGTAACGAGCAAGGAGGCGAGTTCTCATCGAGGAAGGAAAAAATGACCTAACACGAATAAAGTTGAAACTTACAGATGTGGGAAAGGTGGTACAAGTATCCAGTTGAGCTGGGAATCATGGCAAAGTACTAGCGAAAGTCATGTGGGATTGACTACCTTGAGTACAATTGATATTTTATGCTGTAACTTAGTGAGGGACAGGCGAGACATCTTAGAACTTCACGGGGAGCAGATCTATGCATCTACTTGTGTTGCGTGACCCATGCTGCGTGACCCATGGTTGGAGTGCCTTCTACTGAAGACTACGACAGCTGACACCTTTCTAATTTCACCTTTGTTCAATGCTTCTTAGTTTAGGGTTGCCCTTTTAAGGCAGTGTAGGAAGAGATAGCATGCTCCTGCTTACCTTGGAGAATGAATTGATGCAGTTTAATAGTCAATTCTTTTTCCTAATTATTTGCATTGTCATTATAAAGTTGGTTGCCTGCTTTGTATTATGTAGGGTGAATCTCTTTAGGAGATTTGGACTTATTTTGTCGTGTATTTCTACATGATAATGTTGAGGCTGGTGTATATCAAATTGTTTCTAAATTTATAGTTAAATCCTACTAAACGCAGATTTAGTTGTCGAGTGGATTATGGTGTGACCAAATTGGTTACACTGCATTGAGATTTAAATGTGATTGTTTTCTCCCTCTTACCTCTCAAGCTGCTACCAAGACCACTGGATTGGAGATAAATGTTTAAGTGGGCCCAAGCTCTCGCAAGACAAATTTCCTATCTTCTGGTCTTCTCTCAGAAACAACGTTGTATTTTTATCAAAAGTCACATAGCAGGTGGTAGAACAGCTTTCTGGTACACCTGACTGATTCAGGCATTAGTTTTTGTACAGTTTGGAAATCATATGTTTTTTGTTTGAGGAGAATCTTTGTGGTGCTCCTTCTTGATTCAGGCAAGAGTCGTTTTTGTAATTTTGGACAGCCTTAGTTTTTTGTAGAGAGGAGCATCCGTCTGGTGTGCCTGGCCGATTGAGGCTTCAATGCTGTCCCAATCTTTTTGCGAAACAAGCATCACTTTCAGTCTTTTGTTTGGTAAATCTGTTTACTTACCTACCTACCAGAAAAATAAAAAAACAAGAACATGACTGTGGAAAGCACACGAAAGAAGCTTAGCATTAGATTGATTTTTGGGATGTAGTTAGCTGCAGTGTTTAGGTCTGTGATCATTCAGCATGTAGCGAGCCATATATATTTTAGACATTTCTTAACACTAGTCTCCCACGTCATCAATTTGTTAAAAATCAGAACTTCCTCTCAGTTCTATGTCGGAAAGATTCAGAATTTGTGGGGGCAGCAACATTTTCACCACCCAGTGTTCGAAACACTTCTACCACTAAAACGGTTGCTTCATATATGTGAGTGGGTCTATTATAACCAGGGTCACTGGAATTATGCCACATGGGAAGGAAAAATTATGCCGCAGAGGAGGGATAAATTATGCAGCAAGAAAAGGCAAATTATGCAGCATAATGCAGCACATTTGATTATAGTACTACTTAATTTTTTTGTAATTTTTACACTCGTTAAAACTGTTCATAGCATAGGTTACACCTCAATAGTACCAGCTTAACAGCCAAATATAGCAATAAGCACACGGCCTTCCACTGCGCGGCTATTGCGTTGTTGCATTTTTAGTAACTTTTAAAACATTTGAACTAGAAACAAATTGCTTATGTTAAAATCTGCAGAAAATGAAGCAGATGATGGATTATGTGGCAAATCCATAACTATGCAAAAAACTGCAGCAGGCTCACAATCGCATAATTACAGCAGCCCTGATTATAACTGATAGGAACAGGCCAATCTGTACAACAGTCCCACCCACACATGTCGGATATCATTTTTACTGGAACAACTGTGGGAACCTTGGATGGCAGGACTTCTGCTATTTGCCTGAAGTTGTGCGGATTTCCTTCATAGAAAAGTGAAGAAATAGTGTTTTTTTTTTTTTTTTATAATTACATCGGATTCTCGATAATAAAATGTGTTGGGATTCTTTCACGTCATATCTTTATGAATTATTCGATGTCTCTAGTTTTCAGAAACATCTGGGATTGGTAGGTTCCCCTGGGTGCAAGCCGATCCCTGGTACAAATGCTGCAGGAACCAGTCCTGGATTATTTCCAATCAAAAACTTCCCTGCTCTCTAGAAAACTCACATGTCTGATAGGCCCATCCGTAGACGTCTTAGGCGACCACGGATTGAGTCAAGCCTTGGCAGCGACCTGCTCCTGTGTGAGGAGGATTGAAAGAAACTACCAGGTTTTGAGGGGAAAACAATCCTGACAGTCTGAGACACATTTTGTTCTGCTCATTGTTCTGGTCAGGGTGAGGGTAGTCTCATGCCCATTGATAGAAAACTTCTAATGTGAAGATATTGTGAATATATACCCAAGGCCAAAATACAGGTGACCTAAACTGGCAGTTTGCTTCCAATTTCTTTCCAAATTCTCAAATGCCCTGGAACCAGTTTTTCAACGGCGGTCACCCACACCCATAGAAAACCTATAAGAATGTATTGTTTAATCAGTAAAGATTATTAAAAGAAGCCCAACAACATATCACAAGAAAATTCCTATAAAAAAGCTTGCTAAACCTTTAAAAAACTCTATTCATTTGTTTTTAGTTTTACTAAAACTGTTAGCTATTCTTGTTCAAAAGCACACATTATCCAAGTGCATTATTACAATATCTATGTACGTCACTAAACAGCAAATAATAAATAAAAGAAAAACAATGCATGTCTAATGATGTTTTGCCATGTTTTGAAAAACAAATACTAAAAAACTACCAAACAACACTGTCTGCAATGTTCAGCCGTCTAACCAGTCAAGGCAAGGAGGTCTGGCGTGCATGCGTGCACCAATAAATTCTGTGGGTCATAGAGAATTAAAACCAATAATGTTTTTAAACATGTGATATAGTCCTGAATTTGATATCTGTAATAACATGAACAGTGCACTATAAAGAGTGGTTCTGCCATAATTTTATGATTTGTGCTAATCTTACTTATATGATTGTGGAGGCTACATTGACTAGGTGAACCCACATATATTTGGTATGGCTGTACTCCAGACATTAAGGGCAAAGAATCCATGGTTAGCAGTCCAGGATGTATGTTTGTCCATGTGAGAAAAGCAAAAAAAATAGTGAGCACATGTTTAAAAAAAAATGAAATAATCAGCCTATTTTTCATTATATATTCCAGCTGCAATGAGATATTGATGCAGGGTTTGCACTAATATATAGCCCTAAATGAGCAGAACAAATATATTTGTTTATGGGTGTACCTAAACGCTAAAGGGGTACGTGTTTAAACAACCTAACACCATTTTTTAAACACTGGCACAGATGTTTGTGAACGTCCTGGCAGATAAGGGGGTTAAAGTTTCTCATTAGCAAAGAACTTTTGTTTTTGCAAAAAAAATCTTTCAAAAAAGACAAATCTATACATAGAGGTAGACAGGTGATTCCATCAAGCCCCTTCATCTATTGGTGTGCTGTAGTGTCATTCACTGTTTGCTTCCACTCACCACAACATACAGCAAAGGACAATGGGCCATCCTATGTCAGTGGACTGCAGCAATATGTTCTTCCAAAATCCAAAACCAACGTATCTGGTGTTTCTTGTGGAAAGCTAGAAGGTCCTTACAGTCTGCCTGTGTGTTCAATTCTTAGCACCGCCGCTGTGAATGGCCGTAGAATTGCCAATAAAGGTAGGACATGAGACCATGGAGTAGACCCCAGGGACCTCAAATGAAAACTCTGAACAGGGTGGACGATGGGCTCTTTTTAGGTAAACACTAATCTCCCTTAGATGAACCCATTGTGCTGCTCAACCATATACCTCATCAAAAAAGACAGAAATGCCTCCAGAAAGGACACAAACTCAACTAACACCCAGAATGTGTTCAAAGTAAATATAGTATAAATGCTAGCTGGAGATCAGACAGATAATGCTTCCATCTGGCTTATATTAACAATACCTTTTTAGGTCAAGCCTGAGCCAGCGCACATGCGCTGCTCTGCGAGGCTTCTTGTGGCTTCTCTGGCTTTCTCCTTGTGGGTCTGACTCCTCCCACACATTGTATTGGCTTTTGCGTGTGAATTTCAAAAATGAAAGCACACAAATTTCTAAAGGTGGGTGCATGTCCCACCTCTTTTCTAATGTTCAATCCCACTCTCGGGAGCGAGCAGTGGTGCTCAGTGCGGCAGCTGCATTCTTCGTGGGTCAGGTTACTATTTCCACACAACGCGCTGTGCTTTTGCTTGTTTTAAATGTTCACTCTCACGGCGTTTTGCCTGCGGGGGCGAGCAGCGGTGCTCAGGGCAGCAGCTGTAGTGCTCGTGGATCACTCCCCCCACCCTCTGAGCACAAAAAAGTATCTCTTGTTGCTATGCATTGGATTTGTTTAGTCTGTACTATCCTTATGTGTGGCGCTGAAGTTAAAGCGCTCTGTTGCCCTGGTGTGTCTGGTTAGAGCTAAATAACACTACAAATAAATAAATAATTTTTGTCTGTGACCAATTTCATTGGCTTCCAAGACTGTTGAGAACAAAGTTGAGTTTGCATGGTTAAATTTCTAAATGTTTGCATGAATTCAAGGGCAAAAACTCAACCTTCTGCACTACTTAAGGATCCTTATCCCACTAAATTTCAGCGTGTACAGTGAGATCCTGTTTACACTGGTTTAAAGTGGTTTGTTTTCACTCCCGTCCATCCACTGGCCAAGCAAAGCATATGACGTTTGGTGATATTGTCTCTTTGTGCGTAGAGTCAAAGAAAGTTCTTCCTGGAGGGGCGATGTGGAAGAAGGAGCACCACAAGGAAGTTGCAGGAATAATCCAGCCACAGGCAGAATGCAGGAAAAATAAAGAAATTTCATTCACAGTTCAATCCATGCATAGCAAGTCAAACGCTTGAGGAAACGAGATGGCTGCTTAAAATGAGTTTTTAGGGCAATGTAAAGCACAGCCGATGAAGACCATCTGTCATCTACCAACTGCTCACCTCAATTTAACAGGTAGCGGGTCAGCAAAATAAATACAGGCCTCTTTGTTGCTTCTGTTAATACATAACTTGAAAGCTATGAACAACACCCACCCACTTATACCTGTTTATTTCCCACTCTGCTGCCTTTCATCAGGTGTGAACAGATCGAAACACGTTTTGTTTTGACGTTCTTGACTGGCTTTAATTGTGCTCATCATACCTCAAGCACGTGCAAGCACCACCTTCACGCACGTGTGCTGTAGACTTCATGCTCACTGCACGTATTCAAAAGGAATACATTGTGCGGCTTAATGACACAGGTGTGTTTTAAAGGGGCTATCCAGGGAAGGGAAAAACAGTTCTCTTTACCTATTACTGGCACTGCATATCCCGCAATCGCCAACAATGTTTGATTATGACTGCCATGGGTCTGAGACCTATTGTGACATCATACACAGGATGGCCATATAAGGTAACAAAAATGCTTATTACATTTTATTGTAACTTTTCAACATGCTGCACAGCAGGTACACTGCTCTACAACATAGCTTAAACACATTGGCAAAGCCAATAGGTCTGGCAAATCAGGTATAAGGTCCCAAAGGAAAGACCTATTGGCTATGCCAATTCTTGTTTATTATACAGCCTTACACACCACGGTGGAGTGGCATAGAGTGGAGCAATTACAGTGGAACAGCGTAGAGAGGAGTACAGTACAGTGACATAGAATAAAGTGGAGTACCATACAGTGCAATGGTGTACAGTGGAGAGGCATAGACTGGAGAAGCGTACAGTAGAGTGAGGCATACCATGGACTAGCATAGAGTAGAATGGCGTAGAGTGTAATATCACAGAGTGGAATAACATAGAGTAGGATAGAGTGGAGTGGTGTAAATTGGAGGGAAATACAGTGGAGTGGCGTAAAGTGGAGGGGCATACAGTGGAGTGACGTAGGCTGAAGTGCTGTAGAATGGAGTGGCATAGAGTTTAATAGCATAGTGTGGAATACCGCGGAGTGGAGTAGAGTGTAATTGCGTATAGTGAAGTGGCTTTTAGTGTGTTACTTGAAACAGACGTAGCGTAAAAGTGGGTTAACGGATATAGATGTAATGCAGCAAGAATATATATTATAAGGTGTAAATGTACATTTTTGGTAATGGGTGTCAATAGTTTAAGTTTTGCAAAGGTTAGTTGTGCTAAAATACTTAGTTATATCTTGTGCCGCTGTATACCGCGGTACATGCTGTTGAGAAGGAAGTATCTGATTGGATAATGGCTACGTTTACAAAACGCAAAAGGCAATCAGATAGTTTTTTGCACACTTTCACTACATTCCGGGTTAAGGCCTTAGATATAAGTAAGTCGCAGGTTTTATTGTAGTTCCCTACCTATTACCACTTGATTACTTTATTAAAGTAGTAATAGGTACAGAAATGTATTTATATTCTTCTACATATGTTTTCACCACTTTAAAGTGAACTGCACAATTTGTTTAAAGTGTTTTTAAGCTGTGTGGTAATTTACAGGTAGTACCGCAGAACATTGTAGAGGTTTTGTAAAGAATTTAATGTTAAAAATTAAAAATACACTGTAGTATACTGTATTACATATAATATATTCTGAAAAATCAAAGATTAAAGTAATGTTATAGTTAGGGTAAATGTTCAGTAACAACATAACATTTTAATCTCTAAAAACAACAGAAATTCACCAGTTATATAGTTCTCTCAAGTAACTATAACTCATGTTCTAAGGTAACTGTAACTTGCGCCCCCACCATGCACAGTTTTCTTATCAATACTTTCATTGCAGTGAAATTATCCATGATGTCATAGAAGATGTCATGAGTGATATAATATGTGGGGTAATTAGCAATGCATTTTGAGGGGGCGAGCTATAGTTACCTTAGTACATGAGTCCCAAGCATGGAGGGGTTTTTGGCTGCAGCAGCCAAACCCCTGCACATGCAGCCAACCTTGCACTGTGCACAGCCTATAGCTGTGTGCAGCGGGAGGTTTGCCAAAAGGGCCTGATCTGCAACCAGGCCCTGGGCAGACCGTCCGCATTCAGCCAAACCCAGGTTGCGCATGGTCGGTTGGGGTTGGCCACAAGGCCTGGCCTCTGGCCAGGCCCTGTACCCATTTCCCCAGAGACGGCCAACCCAGTGCTGCGCAGGGCCTTTGGCTGTGTGTGGTCACCCCCTGCATGCAGTCAGCCCCATACTACATACGTCCTTTGGACATACAGAGATGCGGCTGGAGCTTGGCCACAGCCAACTCGCACAAAGGCAGCCAACCCCATGCTGTGCAGGGCCTTTACTGTGAGTGGTGTGGGGTTGGCCACAGAGCCAACACCCCCCCACAGGCAGCCAACCCCACCCGCGGACAGCCTTTGGCAAAGTGGCATAGGTATGGCCTTTGGGCCCCTGGGACCCCATACTCTGGGGCAAAAATATACATATAAAGTGGAGGGGCATGCAGCATAGCAACCTCTCCACACCCCAGGTCCAATTACTTTTTGAAAAAAGCAGAGGGCTGCGCAGCCCCCTCCCCTGAGCCTTATTAGGCCCCAGGGACCCCATCCCCCAGTGGTGAGTAATTAATAAAGGGAGGGAGTCGCACCCCTACCCTGAGTATAATTAGGCCCTGGGACCCCATCCCCCCGGGGTCAAAATATAAATGAAAGGGGAGGAGGAACATGTGGCCCCTTCCTGAGCTTGTATAGGCCCTTGGGACCATCCCCCACGGCCAGCTCACTTATGTGTCTAGGGAAGACCTCCCCCCAACACAGTAGTTTCCTTTCCTGCACCACCATGGGTGGTAAAACGTGCATTTGTTCCCATCTGGTGAGAGTAAATACTAAGTCTGCATCTAGCGTGAGGGAGATGTTAAAATGCTTCTGCCAGCTGGGAGCAAACTTGTGTACAGTTGCACTGATGCCGGCAGGGAGACAGTACCCATATTGCTCTTGCCCAGAGGTAGCAGCATAAATGCAGCTGCTCCCTCCAGGCGGAAGCAATGACTACTTCCGCACCATGCAGAAAGCTAGCTGGGACCACAGAGGCCCAGGGGCTCCCCTATTTCCTGGTTGAGGTGGTGGCAGCCAATCAGATCTGAGGATGAGATCTGTCGGCTCCGCAAATTCTATTCACATAGAAGTACATCTGGCTGTGTGTCTGGAGAAGAGAAAAAGAAAAATGAAGGTCTAGTACTATGTTGGAAGAGAGGAGGGGGGGGAGAGATTTCCCTCAGGAGAAGAACCCTCACTCACCGTTAAACGACATGCTTCGTCATATGGGTTCCCTCCTCACACCATTGTGTGGGCTACAACTCCCCAAGGGAAGGAGCTGAGGTGTTTTCTCAGAAGATGAGCGTAAAAGATACGGATGAATGAGGGGCCGAGTGCAGAAAGAACTGATAAAGTGTGATTTAAAAATGTCTATCTGAGACCACTGAAAGTTAATTAGGTGGTCACAATGATATTGTTTAAAAGCAAGAAGATTAGGGATTCAACACATATACCCTAGTTCATAAGGTCAACATGTTTCTGCCATCCGTGGGTCCCCTAAAGGGATCCAAACGCATTTGTCAGGACCTCTGCGACTCCACCACAGCTTGATATATACAATTGTTTTCAACCTTAATTTATTTTGGGACCCCCCCCCCCCCCACTTTTCACAGCCCCCACTTGATTGATCACCCAAAAACTTTCCATGCACAAACTAGTCACAAGGTTGCACTCTTTTGGAACGTTTCATGAAGATTTGTCAATGAGGCCAATCCCTGTGTAGAGAGAATAAACTGAGGAAAATCCACATTTTCACTTGGGATAGTGTCCTTGGTTCTCCATTCAGTCCTTCTCTTGTTTTTGTGAGTTTAGATATCGGGAGTCAGAGAAAGCTCATTTCCTAGTCTCTCTATTGTGATTTCTAATGAGGCCAATGCCTGGCTTTGCCCTTTTCTGCCTCTTAAAAATGCAACATGTCTATCTTCTGATGGCACCTAATAAAGGGAGTTTCACCAGCTCCAAACTTTACCCATCATTTCATGAGTCAGAACTAACTCTAGACCTATATGCCTGGCCAACCCCACAGACACCAGCCACCTGATTTCAGAGCTCAGCTCACACCAAAATGAAAAATCACGACTATTCAACCTACTTTACTAGCTGTATAGCAGCCACCTCATATACTTATGCTGAGTTATGACCCCAAGGCCACATGTGCGCTCTACAAAAAACCAAATTGAGAGAAAAAAAGAAAATGAATACATTGATAAGTGAAGTTAAGGCTTTGCCCATATTTCATCTACTTGAGAATAGTGTGGGGGGGGGGGGGTGCAAGGAAATTGAGAGGGAAAAGATTTGTATTTTGGGGGCTGGTGCAGAAAAGAGTGGCTCACATTGCGTCTCTCTTTTACCAAAGTGAAAAAAACTGTTTGACTTTTCTCCCACCTTAACCTTCGCCAGCATTAGCAGGATTCGAACGCAGAGCCTGTGCCACCAGCTGCAGAAGACATTGGCACTGAGCTATAGCTCTTTGTTGGTTTTCTGGACTGCAGAGACACTATCAGCAACATACAGACCTTTATTGTACACGAAAAAGGATAACCATGATAAAGGAAAGAATTGAAAGTCAACAGACATGGAAGGTGGTGTGGGTAAGTTCCCATCCTCTAACCAGACAACCAGAGTTCAAACCCTGGGGTCGGCACCAGGCGAGTGATTGTGGTGAAGCAGAGGTACCTTGTGAAAGTGAATTGGTAAGTAAGGTATATTTTGAGCTAGGCCTGGCTAGTATATGATAAATTGCCGTTGTGTGTGTATCCCTGCCTACCTTCCAAATCCAGTACAAAGGTGAACAAAAACAATAACCCCAGCACACATTGTTTGTAATGGGATGACAGCTATAGCAATAGTGTGTCACATAAGAACAAGAAATCTTGGGATGAATATTTTCAAAGTCCTTTATTCTTCTTATTTTGGGCTCCTTGGACTACTGTATTTTATGAGAAGCAGGTCATACAGGTAATAAGCCAACACGTGTTTCGTCGCCAGCTTGGGAATTAACCCGCGACTTTTTCAAGGCTCCTGTATTCTATGTTAAGTTCTGTTTTTTAGTGTGGTGATAATTCCGACCCACACAATTCGTGGGTAAAACGTTGTACCTAATATTCAATAGCCAGAACCCAAGTCCGGTCTGGTGTCAGCGACGTGAAAAGGTGCCCTCGTCGTGTGTCCCGTCGACACACGACGAGGGCACCTTTTCACGTCGCTGACACCAGACCGGACTTGGGTTCTGGCTATTGAATATTAGGTACAACGTTTTACCCACGAATTGTGTGGGTCGGAATTATCACCACACTAAAAAACAGAACTTAACATAGAATACAGGAGCCTTGAAAAAGTCGCGGGTTAATTCCCAAGCTGGCGACGAAACACGTGTTGGCTTATTACCTGTATGACCTGCTTCTCATAAAATACAGTAGTCCAAGGAGCCCAAAATAAGAAGAATAAAGGACATGTGACTGCTGTTGCATTAATTGGGGAAGGTCAGTGGTTCTCCCCGCCTTTCCGCACCATTAAAACACTTATTAAAGGGAAATCAGATAGGGAGTGAACTCACCCTCAGAGCGCCATTTCCCCTTAATAGTATACCACTGTTCACAAGTTATTATCCAGTACAAAGGTGCATGTGTGACACTGCTGCTATGCTCTTATTTTTAAAAGGCCTCCTGTTAATGATAAGGAAGTACTGACAGGGATGAACAAGACCCTGTAGAAGCGCAAGAAGAAGGGGAGATGGGGAGGTAGTAACAGATGGGACAGGTGAGTAATAGTGCCAGGAACAAAAGGGAGAGTGACATTCAGGAACAACAAGAGAATGATGGCGGGATAGTGCTGCAGAGATGGAAAGAGAGGCAGGAAGTCAACCAGCATACAAGAGAGAATGATAGAAGAGAAAAAAGGGGAGAAAGTGATAAATACGAAAGCATGGAAAAGAATGACAGGGAGGAACTGAGAGATTTTGGCAGGAAAGAGGAAAGTGTCTAGGTTTAAATGACGGGGTGGGGGTGAGTGAAAGGAAGGCAATGATAGATAGGAATATGCTGTGGCAGGAGGAGGGATGACAGACTGGGAGAGAAATCTCAAGTGAACCGGGGTATAGGGTGATGCCAATTTTACGACTTACATTAATAGCCCTGCATGTAGGTGGCGCTTGTTACCAGGCCCGACTCCAGGAATTTTTATTTGGGTGGGCCAAGGGTGCAGTTGGGTGGGCCACTGCGGGCTAGATTTGTCGCATATATGTCTAGGCAGGCCTGCTTCAGGGCCCTCCTTTTTCTCTTCTTAGTGTTACAAGGCCCAGTAAAACGCACTGTTTTCCAGATCTCTTTCTGAATATTATCACTCTCAAAAAGTGTTTTTTCCATGTAATGTTCCTTTGATGGGAAGAGGAGGTTTCTGAGGTGGGAGTATCAGGCAAGTGACACTGCTCGGGCTCCCTCGGTTCGAGCCTTCATGGAGGATCCCTCTTCATTACTACCTCCACCTGACCCCGGACTCTGCAACGCACTCCCTTACAGGCTTGATTATCCACTACTACACTCCAGTGCACCTTATCTCACAGCTGACCTTGGGCCCCAGCCCCATATCAGACACCATCGGGCTCCACTTTCATTTTTCCCGGTAAAAACATTAGTAAAATCACCTTCAAACTTAAAACATTGAATATAGCAGTAAATATAATTAGCACGCACTTTAAAGAATGTTCCACAGTAGCCCTTATGACCCGACTGCTAATTAAGTAAACAAAAACAGAAAGGCCATGACAGGGCCGGCTTCAGCGCTGATGCGAAAGTCTTTTTTGGCGCCTCACCAATAACCTCTTTCTCCGTAAATACCTTTACTACCACCTTCCAACAGTGCCCCTCATCCCTCCATGGCCCCCCCTATTGACCTCCTTCTCGGATTCCCTCACTGCCACACGCCACAGGTGCCCCTCATCTCCCCATAGCCCCTCCCCCTCATTACCTCCTCCTCGGATTCCCTCGCTGCCGCCCTGCACCAGTGCCCCTCATCTCTCTGTAGCCCCTCCCCCTCATGACCTCCTCCTCAGACTCCCTCACTTCCACTCTCCACCAGTGCCCCTCATCTCTCCCTAGCTCCCCCTCCACCCCATAACCTCTTCCTCGGATTCCCTCACTGCCACCCTCCAACAGTGCCCCTCATTACTCCATAGCCCCACCCACTACCTCCTCCTCGGATTCCCTCACTGCCACCCTCCAACAGTGCCCTTCATCTTTACATAGCCCCTCTCATATGCATTTCATTTGTTGTATAGCGCTACTCATATCAGTGTAGTGTGTGTCAGTACTTTACACCACGCACACATTATACAGAGACAATGAATCATACAAGTATGTAAATCAGTCTACAGGGAATGTCACATAAGCCAATGAGGATTACAAGGTTTATGAATCACATGTCATCCATACTGGTGGGCAGTATATTTTAAGAGGGTTTGGTCTGGGGAAACACACCCTTAGGATTTAAAGAGTATTCCATGGGGGTCAGCTTTACTGATAAAACAGTATATCTGCCCAAACATACTCATTTTAGCAACATTAGAATAATGAAAGACTGGGGAAGTTCTAGCTATATCACAAAATAAAAAAAGCGAAGTTCTAACTATACCATTCATGTTTGTATGCAGCTCTTTGATGACAGTTCATTGGGTACTGTCCTATGTTAGGACTGTAACTTCTGAACTGCAAGTAACACACGGATCTCTGTGACAAAGACAGAAAACCACTGAGCTTCCACATAAGATACAGTTCATCTGCATTTAAAAAAGTACTATCAGACAAATGATTGCTCTCCAGCAGGATCATTAATCACCAGCGTTATCTGGGCATTTTGTATTGTCTTGTTGTCCTGCATGGCCATGATAATGATAAAAATTGTTTAAATGAAGCACACACGAAGTATGTGTCCCGCTGGGCTTGTGCAGATTTTAAAAAGAAAAACAAATTGTAACACATTCTCTTACCTACTCAATTAGTCAAACTTTGTGTCACAGCCTGATGTGATAAGCAGGTGCAGGGGTCAGGAAAGGTGCATAGGAATAAACAAACTTCTTTTCTCCTGCGCTGCATAGGAAAAGATATATCCACGCAGCAGAACGGTAGGCAAAGGTTACCATTGTCAAAGAAAGGATTTTGCCTTTCCATGTGGAGATGAAGGGGTGAAAAAATAAACAAAGCCTCGTAAATTTGTAAATGATCTTATAAAGACCTGTAAAGTACTCAGGTGCGGCTGCTATAATCTCTAAAACTGTCTGTGTGTGTGTGCGCCCGGGAAGCTGTCTCGGCCCGGGCTGACACACACGACAGGGCGGGGGGGGGCGTTTGGAGCACTTTGAGCCCAATGGCGTTGCGCGCCTGCCTTCACGCCCTTACTGCGAGCGCCAAGGCTCCTGTTTGGGTGGGCCAGGCTCCTGTTTGGGTGGACCTGGCCCACCCGGCCCACCCGCTAGAACCGGGCCTGCTTGTTACCCTGCTGTCTAGTGTGCAGCAACCATGACTTGATTTAAGTCAGATCAGGATTATGTATTAATATACACGGTAGAATAGGGTTCTCTTTGGTCTCAACTAGTAACTGTATCTCTTCCAATTAGCCTTCCTATGTCCTGCTTTCTTTTGTCCAATAATTCTGTGACCAGCACAAACTCTTGTTTCTGTCTGAACCTAGATTATAAGTGAGACCAATATTGCATCCCACATAGGAGTTTGGAACAGGGCCGGCTTTAGCGATGGTGGCCCCCAGTGGGACAAATTTTGTCGGTGCCCCCCCAAGACCCAGTGACATCCTTCTCCATGGATTCCCTCACTATCATCCTCCAATGGTGCCCCTCGGCTCTCCTTAGTCCCTCTCTCACATTTATTTAATGGATTTTATAGCGCTACTTATACCAATGTAGGGTGTCACACCACTTTACATCCTACACACATATAATAGAGAGACAATGAATGAATGTTTAATTCAAAGTATAAGAAATGTTACATAAGACATTAGGGCAACAAGGTCTAAGACTCACATGTTACCCAAACTGGTAGGCATTATACTTAAAGAATGCTTCATCTCGAAACACAAAAAGGGCAGATGTATTACGTTTTCACACAACACAGTGCATAGCCAAAGTTGCTGCTTTGTGTTTAGTGAAAAGGAGAGAACACAACAACGCCATCCCTACTAAGATATCGCACCATTTCTCTTTCCCCTGGTGCTGTTTTAACTTAGGCTGCCTTGTGCCAATGCACACACACTTGCACTATAGTGTAAGGGTGTGTACGTGATGCCAAGATTAGTTTTTCTACTGGACGGCTACCCTTTTCAGTAAAAAGCTCTATACTTGGATAAGGTGTAACACTTTACCACTTTGTATGTGTGCTGATCAGTTACGCCTGCTTCGAGGAGGTTAAATGTTTCTGATGCAAATCTCTTTCTATTAATGATAATAGATGAGGATTAGCATCAAAATCGAAGGGTGGTTGCGCTTGAATGTCCTTGTACCACCCACGGTATGCCCCCTTGACACAAAGTAGAGCACAGTGCTGCTTCACACTACTTTAGTTCTAATTTCCAACACAATTCATAAATTGCATTGGAAGTAAATGCCAAAACACACTTTTCCCCAGGTTTGTGTCACTTTTGTAATGCAAATCCTTGCAAAGTGTTAGTAAGTTTGACCCACAAACTCACTATAGAAAACGCAACACAGAATTTGAGGTTGGCTATTCTTATAAAATTGTACTGCTACCCAAAAGGAATCCTTTGTAAGCAACTTTAAAATGGCAAACAATTTAGAAAAAATCCAAAAGGTTCTAGATCTATGCCTTGCAGTTGGCATGCATCACCTTGATTTTAAACCAACGAAGGACACTGTTCCTACAGTAGGATGCAATAAGTCACCCATACTTTTTTTTGATAAACTTCTTTTTATTATGTTTTGCGGCATAAAGAACAATATCAAGAACAATATACAGCAGTGCAGTGAACAAGGCATCAGTACCTGCAATCAGGAAAGCATCAACAGGCAAATGCAAAAACCCTCCCGTCCCCTCCCATCCTCCGTTCCCACCCTCTGTGCCCCCACCCTTCAAAACAGGCCCCCCAACCATTTCCCCCATATCTTGCGGAATTTTTTTGGGCAGCCCCGTGCAGCGTATAGCGACCGCTCCTGGGCCGCACACCAATCCACCCCTCTACTCCAGGTAGCCACTCTGGGCGGGTCTGGCTGTGACCACACTGCCGCTATATCTCTCTTAGCCACCATAAGGGCAGTGGTGAGGAAGTACTTCTCATTACGGAACCCGTCCATCCTGTCCATGATGCCCAGCAGGGCCATTCTAGGCTCGTGGGGGACCTCCCAACCCAGGACTTCCGTTAGTTCGGCTTCGATCGCTGCCCAGTAGTCCTCCAGACGGGGACAAGACCACACCATGTGGAAAAAGTCCGCCGGAACCACCCCACAGCGAGTGCAGGAGGCGTCCACGCGGAGGCCCGCACGATACAGGCGGTCCGGGGTCAGATAGGCAGTGTGGAGGTAATAGAGTTGGATAAGCCGCAGCCTAGCGGAGGTGGTTAGCGACCGAGGGCCCATAAGGGCGTCCCTCCAGTCCGCCTCATCCAGGGGTCCCACCCAAGCCTCCCATCGCTGTTTTAGCCCGCCCCAGTCCACCGGTGTATTGTTAATCAGGGATTTATAAATGCGGGATATGCCCCCCCTTCCCAAGATACCCCAACATCACCTGGGCCTCAGGCGGACTATGGGAGGGCAGTCTGGAATCGAGAGGGACGTGAGCCCGAACCGCGTGGCGCAATTGAAGGTAGCGGTAGAATTGAGAAGGCTGCAGCGAGAAGCGGGTCTGAAGCTCCTGGAAGGAACACATGCGGCTTCCACGCCATATATCGCCCAGACAGGAGATACCGAGAAGATCCCACTGCCGAAAGCCCGTTAGTCCCACCACCTCCCGCAGCCACGTCCCGTGCCAAAGCGGAGTGAGTTGCGTGGACGTCCCCGACCATCTGGTGTGTCGCAAGGCCGCGCGCCACGCAAGAAAGGGAGCCCGTACGACGTCGGGGAGCGACAGGGGGATCGTTGTGCCATAGAGCATGTTTTGGATGGAGGAGAACCCGAGGCAGTTCACCTCGAGTCGATAAGCCGGGTCGTCCCAACCACCCGAGAACCAGTCGTGGACCACCAGTAATTGGGTGGCCAGATAGTAAAGGTAGAGGTTAGTCATGCTCAGGCCGCCGTCGTAGGAGGGGACCCTGCAGCGATCCAAGGCCAGCCGAGGCCTACCACCGCCCCAAAGGAATTTGGTCACCATCTTATCCAGGTCCCGGAACCACGGGCGCGGAAAGGGGCATGGAGTGTTTTGTAGCATGTAAAGAAACTTGGGGAGGATCATCATCTTATATAAGGCGACTCTCCCTAGCGGATTCAATGGGAGGGCCTGCCACCGGAGCATATCTGATCTGGTTTTGTTGACTACTGGAGCCACATTGAGTGCCCAGCAGAGTTCCGGAAGGAGGGTGACCCAGATCCCCAGGTACTTAAAGGAGAGTCTCCGGAGGGGAATATCCGATTGCCAGTCGAAACATTCCCGCGACGGGTGTAGCGGGACTAGGACGGATTTTTTGGGGTTCAGATGGAGACCCGACGCCTGGCCAAACCGATGGAGGATCCGGCGGACCCGGGGCCCCGAGGTCGCTGGATCGGAAAGATAGAGGAGGACATCGTCCGCGTATAGGGCAATCTTATCGGGGGCCACATCTGGCCATTCCCATCCGCGAAGAACGGGATCCGCGCGAATCAGCACCGCCAGGGGTTCCATGGCCAACGCAAAAAGGAGGGGCGAGAGCGGACATCCCTGGCGCGTCCCCCGACCTATGGGAAACGGGCGAGAGAGAGCCCCGTTGACCAACACACGGGCTCGCGGGTGCGCATACAGGACCGCTACCATGGCACGGAACTGGAGACCGAAGCCCATGCGCTCCAGGACGTCATCTAAGTACGCCCATCCCACGGAGTCGAAGGCCTTTTCAAAGTCGACCAGGAGGAGGGCCAGATAGGGGGAAAGGCAGCCGCGGTGCGCCATCGATGCAGGCGCCGCAGGCAGTGTCTGGTCCCCCGCTCCGGCATAAAGCCGTGTTGGACAGGCCACACGAAGGGCTTGCTCCCTCCCCGCATGACAGGGCCCAAGCCCCGGCCCGCCGGGCGTGACCCACGAAAAGCCCCGCACCCCGTCTCCCGACGGAACTCCTGCCCTCGGACCTCCATGTATCACGGGCCCCAGCCACCACCGGCTCCCCCGGCCGGGTCAAGCCGCCATCTTGGGCCCTGCACCACGAGGCCGCGTGGACTCCACCCGACCCTAACCCTGGGCCTGGCCGGCCCCGACATCCCGGCACCACCATCCCCCAAGGAGGTGAGCGGACCACTTGGCAGGTCAATGGGAGAACGAAGCGTCAAGAACTCTTCCCCCGCCAGGTGCCGATCGCCTCCAGCTCCCCCAGGCGCTGGCTCCACCCCCTGCTGGGTGTCTGGACACCTTCATCCCGGACCCTCCGACCTCCAAGTGCGAGGGTCCGGACATCAAAGGGCGCCTGCCCTATAACTGGAGCAGCTCCGGAGCAGGAAGGCAGTTGTATCCTGGAGTCGAGAGACACCAAGAGAACTCAGCCTTGACGGACTACTGGCGCTGCCGTAGCCCTATCTTGCGAACTATCGTCCTGCCTGCTGGCGCTGCCGCGGCCTTCTGCAACATCCATCCTCGTCGGGACCTGCTGGCGCTGCCGCGGCCCGTTGTAACGACCATCCTCACCGGGACCTGCTGGCGCTGCCGCGGACCGTACATCGACCATCTTCACCGGGACCTGCTGGCGCTGCCGCGGACCGTGTACCGACCATCTCTACCGGGACCTGCTGGCGCTGCCGCGGCCCGTACCAGCTAAACCACCAAGCTCGAGGATTGTGAGCTAATCATCCTACCATCCGAACTACCAGACTGGTAAACAGACTGTCCCGCTACCCCTTTCCCTAGCCTGAGAGACTTAAATCGAGGGGACCCCTGAGTCCAGACCTCCTTGTACCATTTCATCGTACCTTAAGAAGTGCATATAAAGAATGCTAAATCTTATCCTTGTGTGGCATCTGTCTGTGGGGGGGAAGTTATTTGTCTGTACGATCGCTGGAGACGGCTCTCCCCGGAGACCTCTCCCCCTGACCTCGGCCGACCCTCCCAGTCCGTCTAACATTGGTGGCCAGCGGCGCGATCCGAATCAACGCGTAATCGTACAGAGAGTAGCTCACCCCACGACAAAACCACGATGTCAGCCAAAGATAGCGGTTCCACTGAAAAATTCCAAATGGATAGGTTGGAAGAATATAGCCACCGCGAACTTAAACAATTCTGCATGGAACTAGGCATTGCTACCACCGGCCTGAGTACCAAAGATGATTTGAAGCGCGCCCTTGAGTCGTGGACAGAAACTGGGATCGCCGGACCCTCCGACCAAAACAGTGTCGCACCAGAGGGGAACGCCACGGCTCCCGAGGAGCGGGGAACGGGCCTCTCGCAGGAGGAGATCCAAGAAAGAGAAAGAACCAGATTACACGAGTTGGAAATGGCACGACTCAAGATGGACGGTGAACTCAAGTTAGCCGAGCAGAAACTAAATTTAGAGCATATGCGGCTCCGAGAAGAACGAGAAGAAAAGCAGAGACAGAGAGAGCTTGAGGAAAAAAGAATAACACTCGAACACGAGCGCAAATTGGCGGAAATAGAACTTCGGAGACAGAACAAAGAACCGGGGGTGCCTGAGCGACCGCACACCCCGGGGCCAACCGAGAAAAAAGTCCACATCCCCAAGGATGTTGTCCGAGAGTATGTCCGAGAAGACGACATACAACAGTGGTTCAAAGCCTACGAGATCGCCATGACCTCCCACCGGATTGACCGGAGTGATTGGGGAGCCGGACTATGGGGGAGGTTCGTCAACGAAGGTCGCGATGCCCTGCTGCAGCTCCCAGATCACCAAATGTCGTCCTACGACCACATGAAGGCTGCCCTCCTCAACCGCTACGGCCTCACACCCGAGATGTACCGCCAGAGGTTCAGAGATTGCACCCGGATCCCGGGTACAACTTGGGTGGAGTACGTTAACTATTTCAGCCGAGCCTTCGAGGGTTGGATCAAGGGGAGCCATGTCACGACCTACGAACAACTCTTTAACCTTATGGTATGGGAACACCTGTCGAACAACTGTTTCGTCGAGCTCAGGCAGCACCTCCTCGACAGTAAATTGACTGACCCCCGGCAGCTCGCCGCCGAAGCTGACCGATGGGAAAGCACCCGGGTGGGCCGGAGAGGGCCACACGAACAAAACCGAAGCAACCAAGGCCAGCACCGTCCTCGGGGAGGAGGAGGAGGCCAGGGGCGAGGGAGAGACGCCCTACCGGCAACACCCGTGGCCAGCACCCCGCCTCCGGCCGGCCGGGGCAACCCCCCGATGCGTCCTGGGTTCCGAGCCAACGTCACCTGCCACCGATGCCAGCGAGTCGGCCACTACGCCAATGACCCGAGCTGCCCGCAGAACCAAACACCCAAGCCCCGCCAGGTAGCTGCCGCCGCCCTGGGGGAAGAGCGATTATCAGAAGAACAGGAAGAGTATGAGCCGGCCCAGCAAGAGTGGGAACCGGCCGCCATGGTCCTGGCGTGCCTAGGGGGAAAAGACATGGTCCCGCGGGCTCCCCTACCCGCTAACACCAGGAAATACGGTCAGTGGGTGACCATTAATGGACATCGGGCCGAGGCCTTGCGTGACACAGGCGCCAGTGTGACGGCCGTCCGCTGTCACCTGGTGAAGCCCGAGCAGATTCTGCCGAACATTCTCTGCCCCGTCCGCTCAGCCGACAATTCTGAAAGTCTGTGTCAAATGGCCTGCGTCCCATTCGAATGGGGAGGGGTCTCCGGCCTGTTGAAGGTGACGGTCCGGGATGATGCCCCCGTGGACTGCCTCCTGGGGAATGACCTCGAGAGTTCCCCGTGGGCCACCGTCGAGAGAAGAGAGCACCTGGGGATGCTGGGCCTCCCGGACTGGGCCTGCATAACCACCCGGTCCATGGCCGCCCGTGCCGTCCCCCGATCAGAAGAACCAGAATGGCCAGCACCTCCGCCCCCGGTCGCCCTAGTAGGAGACAACGACGAGGCCAACCCCATGGAACCGACGACCGAAGGAGACGCGCAACCCCCGGACTTTCCCGGCCTGGCTCAGTGGCGTCAAGAAGGGGGGCCCACCCAGGAACAGTTCCGCCAGGAACAAAAGACCTGCCCCTCCCTCGAGGGACTCCGCCAACAAGCCAGCGCCCAGAGCGCAGGGGACTCCACCGGATCTCACTGGGTCTACTGGGATAACGACCTGCTATACAGCGAACAAAGAATCGCAGAGCTAGGGGCCGGTCGAGTGCTGGTGGTACCTCTCCGCTTCAGAGACTTCCTGCTCAACCTGGCCCACGATGTCCCCCTGGCTGGACACCTGGGCCAGGACAAAACTTACAGTCGCCTAGTGACCCACTTTTTCTGGCCGAAAATGAGGAACGACGTCCTGAACCACTGCCGGTCCTGCCCCACGTGCCAAGCCAGCGGGAAGAGTGGCCGTAAGCTGAAAGCCCCTCTGCAACCCTTCCCTGTGGTCACCACCCCGTTCGAGAGGGTAGGAATAGACATTGTGGGGCCCCTGGACCCCCGCACGGCACAAGGACACAGGTTCATCCTGGTACTGGTGGACCACGCCACCCGCTACCCCGAGGCGGTGCCCCTACGAACTGTGACAGCTCCGGTGGTTGGCCGGGCCCTAATGGGGATCTTCTCCCGGGTGGGCTTTCCCCGAGAAGTCGTCAGCGACCGAGGCACGAACTTCATCTCCAAATACATGAAGTCCCTCTGGCAACAATGCGGGGTCACCTACAGATTCACGACCCCCTACCACCCCCAAGGGAACGGACTAGTGGAGCGTTTCAACCGCACTCTCAAGGGGATGATTGGGGGATTGGAAGAGCCCCTCCGTCGCCAGTGGGATGTACTACTCCCGTGCCTCCTCTTCGCCTACCGAGAAGTGCCCCAGAAGTCCCTCGGCTTTAGCCCTTTCGAACTCCTGTACGGGCACCCTGTGCGAGGGCCCCTCAGCCTAGTCAAGGAAGGTTGGGAGATGGCCCCCCTACAGACCCCCCCAGACGTCTTCAAATACCTCCTGGCCCTACGCAATCAGACCCGGCGCTTCAGGGAGATGGCCAAGGCGAACCTCGAGGCCAGCCAGGAGGACATGAAGAGATGGTATGATCACAATGCCTCCTCCGTCGAGTTCGAGCCTGGTCAACAAGTGTGGGTGATGTCCCCCACCGAACCATGTGCCTTGCACGATACGTGGACGGGGCCCTTCAAAGTGGTCGAGCGCAAAAGCCCCGTCACTTACCTCATCGACATGGGGACCTCCCGGAACCCCCTTCGGGTCCTCCACACCAACAGACTCAAACCACACTTCGTGCGCTCAGAACTCAGCCTCCTGATGGCTACGGACAGTGGGGCAGAGGAAGACTCCGAACCCCTCCCGGATCTCCTAAAGACTCAGGAGAATGACGGTTCCGTGGACGGGGTCCGGCTCTCTGATGCCCTCACCCCGGAGCAACGCCAGGGCTGCCGGAACCTCCTGCTGCGGTTCGCTACACTGTTCTCCCTCACCCCCGGGGTCACCCCTTGGTGTTTGCACGACGTGGACACCGGGGACAGTCCCCCTATCCGACACCGGGCCTACCGCGTGCCAGATCGGGTACGGGCCTGCATCCAAGAGGAAGTGGCCAAAATGCTCACGATCGGGGTCATCGAGCCCTCGGACAGTCCCTGGGCCAGCCCGGTTGTATTAGTCCCCAAGGCCGCTGCCCCCGGCACCACACCTGAACTGAGATTCTGCGTCGACTACCGGGGCTTGAACGCTGTCACCCGGACCGACGCTCATCCTATCCCCCGAGCGGACGAATTAATCGACCGGCTGGGGGCCGCCCGCTACCTTAGTATCTTCAACCTAACAGCGGGCTACTGGCAGATCGGTCTCACACCCCGGGCTCAGGAACGATCAGCCTTCTCTACCCCCGATGGTCACTACCAATTCAGGGTCATGCCCTTCGGCATGAAGAACGCCCCCGCCACGTTTCAACGCCTTGTGAACCAGGTCTTGGCGGGGCTCGAAGAGTTCAGCGCTGCCTACCTGGACGATATCGCTGTATACAGCCGCCACTGGTCCGACCACCTCCTCCACCTCCAAGAGGTCCTACAGGCCCTCCAGCGGGCCGGCCTCACAATTAAGGCCGGCAAATGCCAAATTGGCCAAGGGTCCGTGACCTACCTTGGGCACCAGGTGGGAAGCGGGCTGGTGGCCCCGCTGCAACTTAAGATTGCTGCCATCCAGTCCTGGCAGCCCCCCGCCACCCAGACCGAGGTCCGAGCCTTCTTGGGGCTCACCGGCTACTACCGGCGGTTCGTGAAGGACTACGGCAGCATCGTGGGGCCCCTCACGGGTCTCACGTCCAAAAACCAACCAAAGCGGATTAACTGGACCCCGACTGCCAAGCGGCCTTCGAGAAGCTGAAGGCCGCCCTGTGCACCGCCCCTGTGCTCCAGGCCCCCGATTACAGTCGGGAATTCGTGGTACAGACAGACGCCTCCGACCACGGCATCGGGGCGGTTCTTTCCCAATTGAACCCCGAAGGTCATGACCAACCGGTGGCCTTCATCAGTCGATGTCTCCTGGCCCGAGAACAGCGCTGGAGCACCATCGAGAGGGAGGCCTTCGCAGTGGTGTGGGCCCTCAAAAAGCTCCGGCCCTATCTCTTCGGTACCCACTTCCGGGTACAAACCGACCATCGACCCCTGCAGTGGCTGATGCAGATGCGGGGGGAGAACCCAAAACTATTGCGCTGGTCCATTTCCCTGCAGGGAATGGACTTCACCGTGGAGCACCGACCGGGCCAAGACCACGCCAACGCAGATGGCCTGTCACGCTTTTTCCGCCTCGACGAGGAGAGTCCCCAAGAAGATGGGTGACTCTCCCCGCCTCCAGCTGGGGGGGACGCATGTTGGACAGGCCACACGAAGGGCTTGCTCCCTCCCCGCATGACAGGGCCCAAGCCCCGGCCCGCTGGGCGTGACCCACGAAAAGCACCCGCACCCCGTCTCCCGACGGAACTCCTGCCCTCGGACCTCCATGTATCACGGGCCCCAGCCACCACCGGCTCCCCCGGCCGGGTCAAGCCGCCATCTTGGGCCCTGCACCACGAGGCCGCGTGGACTCCACCCGACCCTAACCCTGGGCCTGGCCGGCCCCGACATCCCGGCACCACCATCCCCCCAGGAGGTGAGCGGACCACTTGGCAGGTCAATGGGAGAACGAAGCGTCAAGAACTCTTCCCCCGCCAGGTGCCGATCGCCTCCAGCTCCCCCAGGCGCTGGCTCCACCCCCTGCTGGGTGTCTGGACACCTTCATCCCGGACCCTCCGACCTCCAAGTGCGAGGGTCCGGACATCAAAGGGCGCCTGCCCTATAACTGGAGCAGCTCCGGAGCAGGAAGGCAGTTGTATCCTGGAGTCGAGAGACACCGAGAGAACTCAGCCTTGACGGACTACTGGCGCTGCCGTAGCCCTATCTTGCGAACTATCGTCCTGCCTGCTGGCGCTGCCGCGGCCTTCTGCAACATCCATCCTCGTCGGGACCTGCTGGCGCTGCCGCAGCCCGTTGTAACGACCATCCTCACCGGGACCTGCTGGCGCTGCCGCGGACCGTACATCGACCATCTTCACCGGGACCTGCTGGCGCTGCCGCGGACCGTGTACCGACCATCTCTACCGGGACCTGCTGGCGCTGCCGCGGCCCGTACCAGCTAAACCACCAAGCTCGAGGATTGTGAGCTAATCATCCTACCATCCGAACTACCAGACTGGTAAACAGACTGTCCCGCTACCCCTTTCCCTAGCCTGAGAGACTTAAATCGAGGGGACCCCTGAGTCCAGACCTCCTTGTACCATTTCATCGTACCTTAAGAAGTGCATATAAAGAACGCTAAATCTTATCCTTGTGTGGCATCTGTCTGTGGGGGGGAAGTTATTTGTCTGTACGATCGCTGGAGACGGCTCTCCCCGGAGACCTCTCCCCCTGACCTCGGCCGACCCTCCCGGTCCGTCTAACAAGCCGCATTGATCCGGGTGGACCAGGGAGGCAAGCAACGGGCGCAACCGCTGCGCCAGGACCGTAGCATAGATTTTGAGTTCGGTGTTGATAAGGGATATCGGCCGATAGTCGGAGCAGGACCGCGAGGGAGGCTGAGTCTTGGGGAGGGCAACTATGGTTGCTGTGTCCGTCTCGGGCCGGAACGAGCCCGTCTCCACCACGGCTGCAAATAGGTCCCGAAGCCTCGGGGCCAGCGTCTCACGATAGTGAGCGTAGTACTCCTGGGGGAACCCGTCGGGTCCCGGGGTCTTCCCAGGCGCCAGGCGGCCAATAGCCTCCTCGATCTCCTGCAGCTCGATCGGCGAATCAAGGGTCTCAGAAACCTCAGGCTGCAGCCGCGTAAGCGTCGCCGCGGTCGTCCCCAGCAACTCCTCGAGGGAGAGCGTGGACGGCCTGTGGCGGTACAGCTGGGAATAATAGTCAGCGAACGCCTGGGCTATCGCCACCGAGGCTGTGTGAATACCACCCGTTGGGTCCGCGATGGCCGGAATGATCCTTCCCGCCCGGGGATAGGTCGCCAGTCGGTGGAGAAGAGTGCAGTTTTTGTCTCCCCAGCCGTAGACCCGGGCCACCGAGGAGCGCCATAGAATCTTCGCCGCCTCCAGGGAGTGGAGGCGAATCTCTTCCTGCAGGAAGGCAAATCGACGAGACCGTGCGGCATCGTCCAAGTCCCCCAGACTGCGCTCTAATGCCAAGGCTTGGGCTTCGCATTCCGCGAGCTTCTGGGATTGGGCCCGCCGTTGGCGCTGCAGATGCCCCTTAGCGGCGCCCCGGACAGTCGCCTTGCCGGCCTCCCACAGGACGGCAGGGGAGATGACAGAGCCCTCGTTATGGGAATAATAATCAGCGATTTCGCCCCCGACCGCCTTCCGAAAAGCCTTGTCGTGGAGGAACCAGGCGTTCAGACGCCACATCGGACGGGCAGAGAGGGGGGGGGGACCGAGAGCGAGGAGCACAGGCGAGTGGTCCGAAAGGCCCCTCGGAAGAATGCGTACATCTCGCACCCCCGCGCAGTCGGTGGATGGTACGAAGATGAGGTCGATCCGGGCATGGGAGTGATGGGCCGCCGATGTGTGGGTGTATTGGCGTGCCTGCGGGCGCCAGATCCGCCAGACATCGCAGAGGCCCTGCGATTCAGCCCAGGATGAGAGCTGTTTTGCGCGGGCGACGCGGGTCAGGGAGACCGGGCCCGTCGAGTCCAGGTGAGGCGAGTAGACGGCGTTGAAGTCTCCGCCGAGAATGAGGGAGCCCGCCGGGAGTGTCGGGAGGAGACCCGCAGCGTGGGAGAGGGCCGACGGCAAGAGGGATGGCGCCACGTAAAGGGACATCAGGGTAAGGGGCCGCCCCTCCAGACTGCCAGAAACCACCACTACCATACCTTGGGGGTCCAAATGCACCCGGGTCAGGACAAAGGGGAAGGACTTGCGGAGCAAAATGGCCACCCCTTGGGATCCCCGTGCAAAACCTGAATGCCATACCCTGTCATAACCGTAGCGGCCAAGGAAGGGGCAGTTGTTACCCAACAGGTGAGTCTCCTGGAGGAGGAGTACGTCAATCTCGGCGCGTTGCGCATATTTGAGGACCGCCATGCGTTTAAAACGGTCCAGAAGACCATTGACGTTCCAGGATAGTATGCGCATGGCGGCCCTAGGGACAGGTGGGTCAGCCATGGTCTAGGGCAGAAGAGGGGGCCAATGGAGGCGCGTCTGAGCAGGTCCCCAGAGAGGAAGGACAACGGGACATCGGGCAAGAGAACAGGCCAAACAGCACATGATACCTTAGCACAACAATTAAGAGGGAGTCATCCCCCACCAACAAAGTCTTCCCAACGGGGAAGAAACAACCCCAAACCAACCCCAACCCCCCACCCCCCACCCTATACTTCGAAAACGGAAGCATCTGTCGCCCGAACCAAATGGAAGAACCACCAAGCTAAAACGCTTGGGCTGGAGCGCTAGTGGACCCCTTATACAAATAAAGTCAAACCTGATTTACCTGCCCTGGCCAAGAGCAACACTGATAACGGAGCATTCCACCCCCGTCCAGGCATCCCCCACCCCCCCTCCCCCAAAAGAAGCAAAGAAAGTCAAATGTTGGGGCTGCGAGAGAGGTCCGAAGAGTCCACCAACTCGGCCGGTTGGGTTGCAGGGCCCGTGAGCCGGGGTGGCACGGCCCGGCGTCCATCTGCCCCGGGACTGGCGTGTGCGGCCGAGGAGGCAGAGGAGGTCCTCGACCCTCGGCGTGACCTTCTCCCAGAGCGCGTGGTGATCACCTCCTCCGCTGTGCGCTCCCGGGGTAACGTGCGGTGCCGCCGACGGGTCTTCGATGTCCGGGGCCTTCCTCGTCCCCCCCGCATACCCGTAGGCGATCCGCGCCCAGAGCACTGTAGGGGGTGCTCCTCCGTCAACCAGGTCCAGGCCGCCCGCGGGGTATCGAAAAACAGAGTCTTGTGCTGGAAGACGACCCGGAGGCGGGCCGGGAACTGGAGCTGATACTGGAGTCCCAGGTAGCGCAGCTTTTGTTTCACTTCCGTGTAGGAACGGCGCAGCTCTTGGACTTCGCGGGTGTAGTCCGGGAATATCATGATTTTGTGGTTCTGGTAGTGGAGGGCACCCTGGCAGCGGGCCTCGCGGAGGATGGCGTCCCGGTCGCGGAAGTTCAAGAGCTTGAGGATGAACGGCCGGGGGGGCGCACCCGGGGGCCTGGGGGCCAGGGAGCGATGGGCTCTCTCCACCACGAACGAAGGAGATAGGCTGTCCGCCGGCATCCAGGACCGGAACCATCGCTCCATGAAATCGTCCGCCCGGCCCGACTCAACTCCCTCCGGAAATCCCACTAAACGCTGGTTGCTGCGCCGAGCGCGGTTTTCTGCATCCTCGACCCGGCGGTGTAGTTCCTTAGAGTGGGTGGTCAACTCCTGAACCTGGTCCTGTAGGTGGCGGATGTCATCCTCGGCGGTGGATATCCAGGACTCGGCCTCTGAAATGCGGGCGGTGGCATTCCGCAGATCCTGTCGGAGAAGAGCAACGTCCACCTTGACCTCTCCCACCATGCCCTCGAGGGAGGTGCGGGAGGAGTTGATGGCCTGCAGGATGGCAGCAAGGTCTGTGGCGGGGTCCGGGGCCGGCACGGCCGCGGAGCCGGGCCCCTTGTCGGAAGTCGTGAATTTGTCCATCCTGGTTTGGGTGGCCCCGGACGCTGGCTTATTGGCTTTGTCTTTACCCATATCTGGGGCGGCCGTCAGTGAATCGGGGCAACGGACGAACGATACACCAGCAGGGTGTCAGCGGGTGCTCGAGCGGACGGGAGCCCAGCAGGGGGGCGGCGGGGGGAACCCGCAGTCGGAAAGGGCCCGGCACGACCAGCCCCAGCGGTCAGTCTCCGATGAGCTCCTCAGCGGGGCAGCGAGTCCGATCCCCCGCCGCAGTCGCGTCCGTGGGCCTCCCCCAGCGAAGCGAGGTCCAGCAACGCAGCTCACAGTCCCAGGCCGGCGGATCGTTCTTCAAGAGCACCGCAGCCGGGAATCGCCAGGGCCAGCACTCCTGAACATAGCCCACCTCTCCGGGGGGGACACTTCGCCCGTGCGGTCCCTCCGCCACCCCCAGAGGGGGGGCACGGTGTCACCTGTCGGCTCTCTCGAGCCGGGGCCCCAAACGATGAGGGGGGGGGAGGGGCGGGGAGACAGCAGCGACACCCCCCCGACCGCCGATGTGCGGCCCGAGTCAATGAGGGCCCCTCCACCCCCGGGACCGGCGGCCAGTCTCGGAGCCGCGGGGCCGGGTCAGCGCCGTAGCCAGGAGGAGAAGGTATAGAGAAGGAGGGGGGGAGCGGGGGTACGGGTCCCCCCGGCCGCCGACCCACGGCCCGATGGGGGGGTCTCCCCTCCGCCCCCGACCCCCGCAGCTGCTCCGGTGAAACGGTCCCCCGCCGCCGCACTCACCGGCTAGTCTGCCCTCGGGCTCCGCACGGGGGGGGGTCCCATCACAGCACTCCAAGGGACCTCGGGCTGCATCCGCGAAGCAGGACAGCACCCAGCCGGTGTCCACAGCATCCGCGGCAGCCTCGCGGCCGCCGCGGCCTCGTCCCTGGCCGGATCAGGCCTGTGCCCCTCGTGGGCGCCGCGAGCTAGATTAGCTGCCTGCCCGGGTCGTGGCTCCGCAGTCGCCAGCATCCGACGCCGGCCGGGCTGCGCGTCGTCCAGGCAGGCCCCCGGTGGTCACAGCGTCCCAAGAGCCGGTGTGGGGCAGCAGGACAGCCTCACACACCCCAGCGCCCAGATCGTGGCCGGCCAGGGCAGTCTAGGAGGGGATTAGGCGGATTCGCGGGGACCGGCGTCGGGAGCCTCACGGAAAGGCGTCCATGACAGTCGGGCGCCACCTAGCGCTCTCCAAGTCACCCATACTTAAGGGTGCAAAAAGTCACCCGTGCATTTTACAAGAAAAATGTGAGCAAGAAAACAAAAAGCAAAACAAAAGAACCTTAGGTGTGACGGGCCCACAAATAAGGGGAAAAAAGATTTTTTGTCCTCTGATGCCCTCACACACCCCAAGGGGTGTCATGCTTCATCATCGGGCGGTTGCTCCTCGTAGGGCCGGCGCTGCAATTCCCTACGGGTCCCCCGAAGGGTCGCTTTGTCGGAGATCTTTTAGGACTGCCGGATGGTGCATGAGGGTGTGTGGGGAGTGGGTTCAAAAGAGGGTGCATCACCTTGATGCCAGTTCTCTGCTTACTTTATTATATTAGAAAGATGGGAACTTATGAAGGGCAAGTAACAGGATGGTCTCTGTAACAAAAGCAGTAATCCTCTGAGCTAGCAATGAAAATACACATCTGTGGTATGCATGCTACACATTGCTTATTGCAGCAGAAACAATAACTCTCTATGCTACTTTAGCATGACTTAAAACTATCACCAGGGCTTCAAGTGGGGTGAAAAAATTGGGGGGGTCTCTAAAAGGGCCGTGCCCTGTGTAATTAAGGACGTGGCTTAAAAACACCCAAGATGAAAAGCTGTGCTTAGCATGGTGTGCCTGCCGACTGGTATTTTGCCTCTCGTTTCACTGCATCCAGATGTATAATATGACAAGTAACATTACACCTACAACAAGCCAGGACTATTGGCTTTGCAATGGTTTTTAGTTGCATAATATTGAAAATGCTTCTGTTCTGAAATGATAACAGTGTGAAAGGACTATAACGAGTCTCTTTGAAGTTACATCAAAAGGAGTGAAGGGTGGTACTGCTGCAGAGTTACAGTTTATTTTTTTTATTCTAGGGGTGAGGGCAAAAATGGAGAGCCCGATAGGGACCCGTCTCACCAGCTGCTTTTCAGAACTGCTCGGTGCTGAGCACCAGCAGGACCCGCCCAACTTCAAACCCTGACTATCACTAGACACATCACAGATCTCTGCATCAAGTGCAGTAGTCACAAGAGTTAGCATGCTGTTGCTATTGTATCCTAAAGAACGCAGCACTCACTAAGATCTTTGCAGGCTGCTCTTACCGAATATGCGATATTACATCGCATACTGTCAATGCATGCGATTACAACGCGGTCGTTACAACGACTGCGTTGTTGCAACTAATACCATTACATCGCAAGTCGTTTCTACGACTTGCTGTAGGGGGTGTGCTGGACTTAGGAATAATACAATTTACTATTCCTACTCAAATTAGAGAACGGAACTCTGACCTCGGATCCTCAGCAAATAGTGGACACAGTAGCCGCCCATTATAGGCAAATTTATACGCCCACAGCCACAAATAAAATAGAGGACAATTTAGCCTTCCTAAAAGATATTCACATGCCTACACTATCTAGAGACGCTACTCAAGCGCTGGAAGCAGACCTGACCACAGATGAACTCACCTTAGCAATAGGGGCATTGCATACAGGCAAGGCCCTAGGGCCTAATGGCATCCCAGTTGAACTCCACAAAAAAGCGGCGGCCCAGCTCACACCACATCTACTTAACATGGAAAAGGTCAGCCTGCGAACGGGGGAGCTGCCTAGGGATCAGCGCCTGGCAACAATCATTGCAATTCACAAGCTGGGCAAGCCACCGGAAGAATGCATGTCCTACAGGCCAATCTCCTTAATACATGCAGAAGCCAAAATACTCGCCAAAACACTAGCCATGAGTCAGCAGCCATACTTTACAACAGTTATGCACCCGGACCAGTCCGGTTTTATGTCTAACCGTAATACAGCACTGAATCTCAGGAGACTCCATGGTGTTATGGCGCGCAGGTCTACTATCGAAGAAGACGCTGTCGTTCTCTCCCTAGACGCGCGTATGGCATTCGATATGGTCGGTTGGCCCTTTCTTTTCGCGGTCCTCAGTAATATATGCGCTTTGGTCCTAAATTCTGCAATTGGGTTCACTTGTTATATAAAAAAAAACCCTGGCGCAGGTTGTGGCTAACGGCTACATCTCAGGGGATTTCCCTCGTGGCAAAGGGACGAGACAGGGCTGCCCCCTCTCACCACTCCTATTTGCTATCGTGCTGGAACCATTGGCGGCACGGATCAGGCAGGACCCGTTAGTCCGTGGACTAAAATGGACAATGAACTGGAAAGACCGCATCTCGCTATATGCAGATGACATGGTACTTTATCTGGCGTCCCCTTCACGCTCTATTAACTGCCTTCTGGATATTTGTGCCGCCTATGGACGAGCCTCGGGGTATACTATAAACTGGGCGACATCACTTCTCTATATACTCCATGGCCCTCCACTACGGCTTCCTAGCAATTGTGACATCCAGATTGCTGACAAAGGATTTAAATACCTAGGCATATATGTCGCACATCAGGCCTCGTACTTCAAAGAAGAAAATCTTGAGAAGCCCCTAGCACGGTTCCACCGGGATGTCAAACACTGGTGATCATTGCCGCTTACGCTGCTGGACAGAGCAGCCCTATTTAAGATGATGGCACTGCCCAGATTCCTATACGCGTTACAACACACTCCGTTCCCGGTCCCCCCGCATACTTTATAATGATAAATACCGAGGTAACCAATTTGTTATGGGATGAGAGGTCTGCCCGTATAGCCATGCAGAAACTAGTGAAGAGCTGGTATGATGGCGGTATAGCCCTTCCCAATATAAAAACGTACTACTGGGCGTCACAGCTCATAGTGGTCAACCAATGGCTTCATGCACCGCAGGAAGATCCAGCCTTCTGCATGGATAGGCACCTCCTGGAAGCAGAGGGGATTATGGGGGCACTATACAATAGATCCAGAAAAACGATCCTCACAGGTCCAACGGCACACACGGTCCATGTCTGGCACATGGCACAGCGAGCACTGGGTTGGGAGGGAACATGAACACGGGCTACACCATTATGGGACACCCGTAAACTGGGGAAACTGCTAAACACCAAGGGGTTCAGACAATGGGATTTGATAGGTATTTCAAGGGTGTGAGATCTGTGGAAAAAAGGTGAGGTGGTCCTGTTTGCACAGCTGGAAGCCATATATGGTTTGGCACGTTTGGAAACCTACAGATCTATGCAGATCAGGCATGCTCTCATGGCAGTAATCCCACCAGACACACAACTGCCAGAGTCATCACCATTAGAAGACAGACTTCTAACGGAGCGACTACACAAAAAAGCCATCTCTCTAACATACCGCAAAATAGTCAACAATCAGCCAGACCCTACGACAACCCTTAAGGAACGATGGGATTTAGAAGTGGGACAATTGGATGACGCAGACTGGCAGGAGGCACTTGCCTCACCAAGAGAGGTGGCAATACCCTCTAGACTAAAACTAGTTCAACTGAAAATACTACATCGCACTTACTACACGCGGCTTTTCCTACACAGACTAGGTAGGTCAGACACCCCGCTCTGCCTACGACAGTGTGGTGCACCAGGCACTTTTTGGCACACAATTTGGGAATGCCCGGCAATCACTCCCTACTGGGAGACTATTATGCACATTGTCTCTCGGGTAACAGGAATCACGGTCCCACCGAAACCGAAGAGATGTTTGCTCAACATCTGGGAACCTACAGACCTCAATCATGCTGCTCAGGAATGGGTAGCATTGGGCATGACATTGGCGAAGAGCAACATAGCGCAGAAATGGGGCTCAAGAATGACCCCTACGTATTCACAATGGTGTCGTGATATGGACGATGCAATGATTCCTGAGAAATAAGTTTTTATCCACCGGGGATGCCCCAAAAAATGGACCCTGGTGTGGGGGAGGTGGAACATATTCAGAGGCAATATAGGCGCACCCCCTCAGGACGAATCTACATCGGAAGATAGTGACTAAATTGCGGGTATAGGGACATTGTGGGGGGTGGTGGGAGTCTCTGCTGATGCGCAGTTACTTATTGAAAGATGATACTTACTGTTGAATGTAAAATATGCACTACAAATGTTTACCAGGATGTGCCATACCATGTATATGCTACCAAATGTCTTCCGGATATGTCAATTGTTTTTCATTGTGAAATGCCAATAAAATGTTTAAAAAAAAAAAAAAAATTACTATTCCAATTCCAGCGTGCGCAACAGTAGGGAAGGTGTTGGAATAGTAAATTATACCATTCCTTAGTTTATAGCGCCCCCTATAGCAAGTCGTAGAAATGACTTGCGTTGTAATGGTTAGTGTTGTAACAACGCGGTCGTTGTAACAACCACGTTGTAATCGCATGCATTGTACCGCATGCGATGTAAACGCTGCTTTTCCTCTTATTTCACCTCACCCGTCATTCAAATGGCGCGCCCTCGACCTTGGCGGACTGCATGATGGGGCAGGTTGCGTGCTATAAAGCAAGCACAGGTTTGGCTTCAGAATTTGCAGCAGGTAAAATTTGTAGCGAACTGCAGTTTCAAAATGCACTTAATTCCAATGTTTGCATTACTGGAGCAAGTGACATTATGAGCAAATAGCGAGTTCCACGGCATACAACTCAGAATCAGACGCAAACCGCGCACCAGCTAATACGTGCCGCGGGAAACTGGGGTTCAGACAGGGCCGTCTTAACAGCATTATAGGCCCCCGGGCAAAACATTGCACTGGGCCCTTCCTACACAACAGGCGGAAGAGCCACCCCTGGTTAAAATCTGGCCTGTGCATAGACTAGCATGGACAGGGGCCCCTATGCTCGTTGGGCCCCTGAGCAACTGCCCAGCGTGCCAATGCGTTAAGACTGCACTGGGTTCAGACAGGGGTGTGGGGGGCGGGAGTGTTGCAAGCTGCAGCACGCCAGACAAAAATTGATAAAGTATAGATGAAGAATTAAAATAAAAATAAACTGTGAGAGACTGGTAGCATTTACTATGCCATCGATCACAGATTTTCACTTCATATGCAACTTTGACAAAGAGATGTTTTTACGACATGGAGATCTGTGTTTACTGTTTCTTTCTCAAGCTGCAAATGTAGGTTATTTTGTCATGGGTGAAAAGAAAATGGCACAGTATTCCCGAGGTTTTCTAATGATGTAAATGAAAACATGTTATTACTCATATATCTCACAACATTTATGTCAACAGCACTGAAAGTACACAAGACGCCTAATTGATGGTCAGCACCCCCAAGCAGGAGATTATTCCAGGTAACTACCACATGTTGCATAAGGGGTACTTAGTGGGTGCTCAGATACATCCACAATATTCTGTGCTTATGTAATAAGGGCCATAGAGATTATTCCTTCATCAGTCTCCAATGTCAATAATATATTTAATCCTTCATATCTTTATTTATTCATTATGATATATGCTACCCAACTCTGGAGAAAATGGACTATCCAGTGTTAGCCCCTCTCATCACTATTCAAATCAGTTCAGGCGAAGGCACAGTTCAAAAGAAGCTGTGATACTTGTTCCCATCCAAAAAATCAAACAAATGCACTTGTCTCTCTGGGGCATATGTACAAGAAAAGGCGGTGCGTGGAAAGGGATAAATTTGGCAGTGCGTCACTCCAACAATTTCAAAACACAGGAATGCGCTGTATTTACTACAATAAGGCGCACCCCTGTGTTTTCCTTAGCGCTGGCGCTAAATTCAGCTGCCTAGCGCAAATGCAGGCACCTTGCACCATAGTGCAAGGGTGCCTGTGTTGCAGGGAATGAGCAATCACTAATGGCGATTTGTTACTTCTATGTGTGCTGCAGAATGAGGCACACATAGAAGTAGCAAATCCTCATTTTTTAATGATTGTTCATGTGCAGGAAGGAATGTCCCTGCACATAAACAATAATTAATGGCATTTTGCGCTTTCTATTTGTACTACAGAATGCAGCACACATAAAGAAAGCAAAAATAAGGAGAGATAAAAATATTTCTCCTTGTTTCGCCATTCTAATGATTGCTCTTGCATGGCGTTAGTTTTTGGTGCTGTCACAGATTTACAGATCCTTGTAAATCTGGGTCAGTGTCAAATGCAATGGGTGTTGCGGTGGAACGCCCACAGCAACAACCATTGCTCGCCCCTTTCACACTACGTGGTGCATCAAAAAGGACCTTATTTACAAGGCGGTGGTAAGCCACAAAAAGTGGCTTAACGCTGCTTTGTAAATATGGAGAAGGGCAAAGCGCTACCAGAACGTCGCTAAAAGTGACGCTCTGGTGGTGATGTCCTCTTCTAGATATGCCCCAGTGTCCTCCTCTGTCTAGCAAGAAAATATCTTTACAACTGGAATCAAATGCTTTGATCTGACACTGGCAGTCCAGTTTGTACCCCTGAAAAGCAAGGAGACCACCATCTACAACATGAGAGAAGAATTACTAACGAGGGCCAATGTCCTGCAAGTGCTTGGATGTTGCCTAGTGAACCACAGCGCCCTCCTCCACTGAGGATCACACTTGTCTGGGGAGTGGTGATATTCCACCTTGACTACTGTAACATTGTGCAGTAAGAGCCTACCCCGAAAATGATCTCCAATTGGCAACAGTTCAGAACAATGCACTCCATCACAGTTTCCGGTCTAAAGAGCTTCGCATATAGCTGTGAGGCCAAAAATTCTTTCATTTGGCCCTCTTCATAGAGAGATGGACTTCAAAGAAACTTGCCTAGCATAACAACAGAGTGTATTTAAATATTTCAATCAAATCATCCATCCATTTTCTGCGGATGGGGAGGTATTTATTTTTTTCATTATTATTTTTTTTAAACTTTATTTTTTGCTTTTCGTGATACAAATAAAACCTCTGTAACATATTCCTTATTTTAGCATCCCCACCATTGTGTTATGGCTACCCAAATAGTATGGTGCGTATCATCGTGTGTACAAAACAATTAGGCACATTTTCGTTTTCTCAATTATTCATCCACTGATGCTTATCCATCCTAGGTGTCATGATATGATACATAAATCTCATTGTGACAGACCGGCATAAAACTTGGCATTAACCGTGTGTTATTCATACAGCAAAGTGAGATACAGTTATTTTAACTTTTCATAGATTTATAGCGCACTGAAGCTTACTGACTGTGTGCATATACTGGGGCAGATGTTGCTATAACCTAATTTGTGATTAGCGGCTATGAGCGGTCTATGTAATTTTTTGTTAGTCTTACATTGTGCAAGGTGTTACTGGTTGTTTTACTGTTTTATCTGTGTAAATCCAATAAACAAAGTGGCATATTTACTAGGAAACTGTCAGAGCGTGGCGTTAAGCCAAGAAGGTGCACCCCTGACTTTCCCTTAGTGCTGGCGGTAAATGTAGGCGCCTAGTGCCAACGTAGGCACTCTTGCATCATTTATAGTTTATGTGCAGGAAGTTGTTCCTTCCTGCACATAAACAATCAGTAATAAAGCATTTCTCCTTGTTTCCCCATGTTAAGACCAGGGGCCATATTTACATGCCCCTATCGCCACAGGAACATCACTTTTTCCGACTTTCCTGTGGTGATAGGGTCTTCGCCTTATTCACAAGGCGGTGTTAAGCCCCATATATACACACCACCCTTGTAAATATGGGGCAGCGTCAAAATCTATGGGTGTTGCGGCAAGCACCCACCGCAACACCCATTGTATGCCCCTTTCACGCTAAGTGTATTGTGAAAGAGGGCCTTATTCACAAGGTGGCGTTAATCCACGTTAAGTGGCTTAACACAGCCTTGTGAATACAGCGAAGCCCCTATTTTCACAGGCATGTCGGAAAAAGTGACTTTCCTGTGGCGATAGGGGCTTGTAAATAAGCCCCATAGTGTTTTGTTCATGAATGATGGTGGTGACATTTAAAGCGAATTTACAATATTATATTTAGCCAGTAACTTTGTTGAATGCAAAAGGGATTTAATGAACATTGAATATTTACAATGATTTTTGCAGATAAGGTGAGAACAAAAGTACCTTTTGAGTCACATTGAGCCAGGAAAAATACCAAAACCTAGGATTTAAAAAACACTTCACGGGACGCTTGGTGGACTTTCTCAGAGGAATTTTGATATCAAGTGATATGAGTGCAATATTCAAATGCACGTGTCTCATAAGATTTCTGAAAACTAGTAGATTTTAGTAGCCACTTCTCAGGGAGGTCTGAGGCTTCTTTGTCCCAAAAGATTTGCACTAGAGTGGTAGAACATAAATACTGCATTCTGAAGCACATGGGCCAGTACGCTTGGCACCAGTCTAAGGATAATTAAACACCACATTTACCATTTGAAGGAGTCTATGGGCAAATTTGGGCTCAATTGAGCTTTTTAATATTTTAAAGTAAGGGTAGCTAGTAAAATTTCCGTAATAACCTAGTAACCATACACTGCTCAGTGTACATCATGTCCAATTCATATTTTCTCTCTCTCCACCTATCAACATCCTTCTCATCCACAATCCTATGTGTGTATGTGGACTTAGAACAAATCTAGCTACAAACAAACAGATAATATGTACAGCATCATTGGTAATTGATCTGCACTCCTCATCCTAGCCACGTTCTACTGTTGGTATCGTTGATCACATAAACGTTTTGGGCCAGACCTGCAGTTTTTCAGGGCTGCAAAACAAGAATGAAGTGAGGAAATCACTGGCAACTACCTTCAATGTGACTTTATAGCGAGTAAGTGTGATCAGAGTCTTTAACACCAGCCTTGGGTCCTGGACTTTTGGTTTCAATTCCAATTTGCCTCTTTGAACGTCCTACATAATCCTAGGTATGTTATGCCATCTACCTTTACCATCGTCATTGTAACTGCCAGTAAAGATGTGAACAGTTAAAAACAGGATAATGCATGAGGCATTACATAATAGCTGGGGTTTCTTTGTAGGTACCTGGATAGCTGGTGATACCTGGGGCCAGTCATAAAAGGGCTTACAGGAATACTGAGGTCTTGGGATATGAAGTTGTTGGTGATGCCCGGACCTTGTAATTCAGTGTTTCTGGTGAGAGAGGTGCTTTGTTTGTTGAGTAACTAGGTTACATTGCCTAGATTTCTTGCCCTTGAAAAAGCCTCTCAACCTAACTCAAAACTGAGACAACTAGTTCTTTCAGAAATTAAGACAGAGATCAGCAGAGTCCTTCAGAAATCATGATCGAGTGTAGCAACATCTCTCAGCATTCAGGACACACCTCAGTTGACTCCTTTTGAAATCAGGGCATAAGGCTTCTCTGGAAATCAAAGCAGCAGGGTACCTCAGGAATCAAGATACAGGCAGAAAAATGTCACCCAGGTCTGGCCAAAGTCCAGTAAGTCACCTCAAGAAAGGACAGAGAGTAGTCTGTCATTCATAAATAAAGGTAGAACAATCCCTTAGAAATAAAGCAGTGTGCCGTTCATATATAAGGGTAGAACAATCCCTTAGAAATAAAGCAGTGTGTCATTCATAAACAAGGGTAGAACAATCCCTTAGAAATAAAGCAGTGTGTCGTTCATAAACAAGGGTAGAACAATCCTTTAGAAATAAAGCAGTGTCGTTCATAAATAATGATAGAATAATCCCTTAGAAATAAAGCAGGGTGTCAATCGTAAAAAAGGATAGAACAATCCCTTGGAAATAAAGCAGTGTGTCATTCAAAAATAAGGGTAGAACGATCCCTTAAAAATAAAGTGTGTCTTTCGTAAACAAGGGTAGAACCATCCATTAGAAATAAAGCAGTGTGCAGTTCATAAATAAGGGTAGAACAATCCCTTAGAAATACAGCAATGTGTCATTCATAAATAAGGGTAGAAGAATCCCTTAGAAATAAAGCGGTGTGTCGGTCATAAATAAGGGTAAAACAATCCCTTAGAAATACAGCAGTGTGTTGTTCATAAATAAGGGTAGAACAATCCCCCAGTATTAGAGCAGTGTGTCTTTTGTAAACAAGGGTAGAACAATCCCTTAGAAATGGAGCAGTGTCGTTAATAAATTAAAGTAGAACAATCCCGTAGAAATAAAGCAGTGTGTCGATCGTAAACAAGGATAGAACAATCCCTTAGAAATAAAGCAGTGTGTCGTTCATAAACAAGGGTAGAACAATTCCTTAGAAATAAAGTAGTGTCATTCATAAATAATGATAGAACAATCCCTTAGAAATAAAGCAGTGTGTCGATCGTAAACAAGGGTAGAACAATCCCTTAGAAATAAAGCAGTGTGTTGTTCATAAACAAAGGTACAACAATCCCTTAGAAATAAAGCAGTGTATTATTCATAAATAAGGGTAGAACAATCCCTTAGAAATAAAGCAGTGTGTCATTCATAAATAAGGGTAGAACAACCCCTTAAAAATACAGCAGTGTGTCATTCAAAAATAAGGGTAGAACAATCCCTTAGAAATAAAGCAGTGTGTCTTTCGTAAACAAGGGTAGAACAATCCCTTAGAAATAAAGCAGTGTGTAGTTCATAAATAAAAGTAGAACAATCTCTTAGAAATACAGCAGTGTGTCATTCATAAATAAGGGTAAATCAATCCCTTAGAAATAAAGCAGTGTGTCGTTCATAAATAAGGGTAGAACAATCCCTTAGAAATACAGCAGTGTGTCAATCGTAAATAAGAATAGAACAGGCCCTTAGAAATAAAGCAGTGTGTTTTCCATAAATAAGGGTAGAACAATCCCTTAGAAATAAAGCAGTGTGCAGTTCATAAATAAGGGTAGAACAATCCCTTAGAAATACAGCAATGTGTCATTCAAAAAATAAGGGTAGAACAATCCCCCAGTATTAGAGCAGTGTGTCTTTTGTAAACAAGGGTAGAACAATCCCTTAGAAATGGAGCAGTGTCGTTAATAAATTAAAGTAGAACAATCCCTTAGAAATAAAGCAGTGTGTCCATCGTAAACAAGGGTAGAACAATCCCTTAGAAATAAAGCAGTGTGTCATTCATAAACAAGGGTAGAACAATTCCTTAGAAATAAAGCAGTGTCATTCATAAATAATGATAGAACAATCCCTTAGAAATAAAGCAGTGTGTCGATCGTAAACAAGGGTAGAACACTCCCTTAGAAATAAAGCAGTGTGTTGTTCATAAACAAAGGTACAACAATCCCTTAGAAATAAAGCAGTGTGTTATTCATAAATAAGGGTAGAACAATCCCTTAGAAATAAAGCAGTGTGTCATTCATAAATAAGGGTACAACAATCCCTTAGAAATAAAGCAGTGTGTTATTCATAAATAAGGGTAGAACAATCCCTTAGAAATAAAGCAGTGTGTCATTCATAAATAAGGGTAGAACAATCCCTTAGAAATACAGCAGTGTGTCATTCAAAAATAAGGGTAGAACAATCCCTTAGAAATAAAGCAGTGTGTCTTCCGTAAACAAGGGTAGAACAATCCCTTAGAAATAATGCAGTGTGTAGTTCATAAATAAAAGTAGAACAATCTCTTAGAAATACAGCAGTGTGTCATTCATAAATAAGGGTAAATCAATCCCTTAGAAATAAAGCAGTGTGTCGTTCATAAATAAGGGTAGAACAATCCCTTAGAAATACAGCAGTGTGTTGTTAAATAAGGGTAGAACAATCCCTCAGTATTAAAGCAGTGTGTCTTTCGTAAACAAGGGTAGAACAATCCCTTAGAAATGGAGCAGTGTTGTTAATAAATTAAAGTAGAACATTCCCTTAGAAATAAAGCAGTGTGTCAATCGTAAACAAGGGTAGAACAATCCCTTGGAAATAAAGAAGTGTGTTTTTCATAAACAAGGGTAGAACAATCCCTTCAAAATAAAGCAGTGTCGTTCATAAATAATGATAGAACAATCCCTTAGGAATAAAGCAGTGTGTCAATCGTAAATAAGAATAGAACAGGCCCTTAGAAATAAAGCAGTGTGTCGTTCATAAACAAGGGTAGAACAATTCCTTAGAAATAAAGTAGTGTCATTCATAAATAATGATAGAACAATCCCTTAGAAATAAAGCAGTGTGTCGATCGTAAACAAGGGTAGAACAATCCCTTAGAAATAAAGCAGTGTGTTGTTCATAAACAAAGGTACAACAATCCCTTAGAAATAAAGCAGTGTATTATTCATAAATAAGGGTAGAACAATCCCTTAGAAATAAAGCAGTGTGTCATTCATAAATAAGGGTAGAACAACCCCTTAAAAATACAGCAGTGTGTCATTCAAAAATAAGGGTAGAACAATCCCTTAGAAATAAAGCAGTGTGTCTTTCGTAAACAAGGGTAGAACAATCCCTTAGAAATAAAGCAGTGTGTAGTTCATAAATAAAAGTAGAACAATCTCTTAGAAATACAGCAGTGTGTCATTCATAAATAAGGGTAAATCAATCCCTTAGAAATAAAGCAGTGTGTCGTTCATAAATAAGGGTAGAACAATCCCTTAGAAATACAGCAGTGTGTTGTTAAATAAGGGTAGAACAATCCCTCAGTATTAAAGCAGTGTGTCTTTCGTAAACAAGGGTAGAACAATCCCTTAGAAATGGAGCAGTGTTGTTAATAAATTAAAGTAGAACATTCCCTTAGAAATAAAGCAGTGTGTCAATCGTAAACAAGGGTAGAACAATCCCTTGGAAATAAAGAAGTGTGTTTTTCATAAACAAGGGTAGAACAATCCCTTCAAAATAAAGCAGTGTCGTTCATAAATAATGATAGAACAATCCCTTAGGAATAAAGCAGTGTGTCAATCGTAAATAAGAATAGAACAGGCCCTTAGAAATAAAGCAGTGTGTCGTTCATAAACAAGGGTAGAACAATTCCTTAGAAATAAAGTAGTGTCATTCATAAATAATGATAGAACAATCCCTTAGAAATAAAGCAGTGTGTCGATCGTAAACAAGGGTAGAACAATCCCTTAGAAATAAAGCAGTGTGTTGTTCATAAACAAAGGTACAACAATCCCTTAGAAATAAAGCAGTGTATTATTCATAAATAAGGGTAGAACAATCCCTTAGAAATAAAGCAGTGTGTCATTCATAAATAAGGGTAGAACAACCCCTTAAAAATACAGCAGTGTGTCATTCAAAAACAAGGGTAGAACAATCCCTTAGAAATAAAGCAGTGTGTAGTTCATAAATAAAAGTAGAACAATCTCTTAGAAATACAGCAGTGTGTCATTCATAAATAAGGGTAAATCAATCCCTTAGAAATAAAGCAGTGTGTCGTTCATAAATAAGGGTAGAACAATCCCTTAGAAATACAGCAGTGTGTCAATCGTAAATAAGAATAGAACAGGCCCTTAGAAATAAAGCAGTGTGTTTTCCATAAATAAGGGTAGAACAATCCCTTAGAAATAAAGCAGTGTGCAGTTCATAAATAAGGGTAGAACAATCCCTTAGAAATACAGCAATGTGTCATTCAAAAAATAAGGGTAGAACAATCCCCCAGTATTAGAGCAGTGTGTCTTTTGTAAACAAGGGTAGAACAATCCCTTAGAAATGGAGCAGTGTCGTTAATAAATTAAAGTAGAACAATCCCTTAGAAATAAAGCAGTGTGTCCATCGTAAACAAGGGTAGAACAATCCCTTAGAAATAAAGCAGTGTGTCATTCATAAACAAGGGTAGAACAATTCCTTAGAAATAAAGCAGTGTCATTCATAAATAATGATAGAACAATCCCTTAGAAATAAAGCAGTGTGTCGATCGTAAACAAGGGTAGAACACTCCCTTAGAAATAAAGCAGTGTGTTGTTCATAAACAAAGGTACAACAATCCCTTAGAAATAAAGCAGTGTGTTATTCATAAATAAGGGTAGAACAATCCCTTAGAAATAAAGCAGTGTGTCATTCATAAATAAGGGTACAACAATCCCTTAGAAATAAAGCAGTGTGTTATTCATAAATAAGGGTAGAACAATCCCTTAGAAATAAAGCAGTGTGTCATTCATAAATAAGGGTAGAACAATCCCTTAGAAATACAGCAGTGTGTCATTCAAAAATAAGGGTAGAACAATCCCTTAGAAATAAAGCAGTGTGTCTTCCGTAAACAAGGGTAGAACAATCCCTTAGAAATAATGCAGTGTGTAGTTCATAAATAAAAGTAGAACAATCTCTTAGAAATACAGCAGTGTGTCATTCATAAATAAGGGTAAATCAATCCCTTAGAAATAAAGCAGTGTGTCGTTCATAAATAAGGGTAGAACAATCCCTTAGAAATACAGCAGTGTGTTGTTAAATAAGGGTAGAACAATCCCTCAGTATTAAAGCAGTGTGTCTTTCGTAAACAAGGGTAGAACAATCCCTTAGAAATGGAGCAGTGTTGTTAATAAATTAAAGTAGAACATTCCCTTAGAAATAAAGCAGTGTGTCAATCGTAAACAAGGGTAGAACAATCCCTTGGAAATAAAGAAGTGTGTTTTTCATAAACAAGGGTAGAACAATCCCTTCAAAATAAAGCAGTGTCGTTCATAAATAATGATAGAACAATCCCTTAGGAATAAAGCAGTGTGTCAATCGTAAATAAGAATAGAACAGGCCCTTAGAAATAAAGCAGTGTGTTTTCCATAAATAAGGGTAGAACAATCCCTTAGAAATAAAGCAGTGTGCAGTTCATAAATAAGGTTAGAACAATCCCTTAGAAATACAGCAATGTGTCATTCATAAATAAGGGTAGAAGAATCCCTTAGAAATAAAGCAGTGTGTCGGTCATAAATAAGGGTAGAACAATCCCTTAGAAATACAGCAGTGTGTCATTCATAAATAAGGGTAGAACAATCCCCCAGTATTAGAGCAGTGTGTCTTTTGTAAACAAGGGTAGAACAATCCCTTAAAAATGGAGCAGTGTCGTTAATAAATTAAAGTAGAACAATCCCTTAGAAATAAAGCAGTGTGTCGATCGTAAACAAGGATAGAACAATCCCTTAGAAATAAAGCAGTGTGTCGTTCATAAACAAGGGTAGAACAATTCCTTAGAAATAAAGCAGTGTCATTCATAACTAATGATAGAACAATCCCTTAGAAATAAAGCAGTGTGTCGATCGTAAACAAGGGTAGAACACTTCCTTAGAAATAAAGCAGTGTGTTGTTCATAAACAAAGGTACAACAATCACTTAGAAATGAAGCAGTGTGTTATTCATAAATAAGGGTAAAACAATCCCTTAGAAATAAAGCAGTGTGTCATTCATAAATAAGGGTAGAACAATCCCTTAGAAATACAGCAGTGTGTCATTCAAAAATAAGGGTAGAACAATCCCTTAGAAATAAAGCAGTGTGTAGTTCATAAATAAGGGTCGAACAATCCCTTAGAAATACAGCAGTGTGTTGTTCATAAACAAAGGTAGAAGAATCCCTTAGAAATAAAGCAGTGTGTTGTTCATAAATAAGGGTAGAACAATCCCTTAGAAATACAGCAGTGTGTCGTTCATAAATAAGGGTAGAACAATCCCTTAGAAATACAGCAGTGTGTCATTCAAAAATAAGGGTAGAACAATCCCTTAGAAATAAAGCAGTGTGTCTTTCGTAAACAAGGGTAGAACAATCCCTTAGAAATAAAGCAGTGTGTAGTTCATAAATAAAAGTAGAACAATCTCTTAGAAATACAGCAGTGTGTCATTCATAAATAAGGGTAAATCAATCCCTTAGAAATAAAGCAGTGTGTCGTTCATAAATAAGGGTAGAACAATCCCTTAGAAATACAGCAGCGTGTCGTTAATAAATAAGGGTAGAACAATCCCTCAGTATTAAAGCAGTGTGTCTTTCGTAAACAAGGGTAGAACAATCCCTTAGAAATGGAGCAGTGTTGTTAATAAATTAAAGTAGAACATTCCCTTAGAAATAAAGCATTGTGTCAATCGTAAACAAGGGTAGAACAATCCCTTGGAAATAAAGAAGTGTGTTGTTCATAAACAAGGGTAGAACAATCCCTTCGAAATAAAGCAGTGTCGTTCATAAATAATGATAGAACAATCCCTTAGAAATGAAGCAGTGTGTCGATCGTAAATAAGGATAGAACAATCCCTTAAAAATAAAGCAGTGTGTTGTTCATAAATGAGGGTAGAACAATCCCTTAGAAATAAAGCAGTGTGTTGTTCATAAATAAAGGTAGAACAATCCCTCAGTATTAAAGCAGTGTGTCTTTCATAAAGAAGGGTAGAACAATCCCTTAGAAATAAAGCAGTGTGTAGCTCATAAATAAGGGTAGAACAATCCCTTAGAAATGGAGCAATGTGTCGTTCATAAATAAGGGTAGAACAATTCCTTAGAAATGAAGCAATGTGTTGTTCATAAATAAGGGTATAACAATCTCTTAGAAATGGAGCAGTGTCGTTAATAAATGAAAGTAGAACAATCCCTTAGAAATAAAGCAGTGTGTCGATCATAAAAAAGGGTAGAGCAGTCCCTTAGAAATAAGAACAAAAGCCACAGAGTCCAGTCAAGTCAAGAAAACTTTATTTCGGCAATTCTTGCCATAAAAGCACAATTAAATAGATTTAAAAAATACAGCATCATAATATAGCTAGAAAATTAAAAAGAAAAAGAATAATAGCATTTTAAAATCAAGGTAGCAATATCAATTAAAATGCCACCGTCCAAATCTCAGCCCTAACTTTTCACTAGACATCTGCATTTACACCACAAAGCAAAAAGAAATTTGGATATAGCAGCAACAAGAACCGGATGTGTATCATATTTTAGTAGCCTAAAAACCTCTCTAAAATTTCTAATTCCCAAATTCCTACAGAGCTGGAAAACCCATTTAGATCTGGCGGCCTTATATGCGGGACAAAAAAAGATCACATGGGTCTCAGTCTCATCTGTCTCGTTACACCCAGGACATAATAGTTTGTTGGCCCACGCCCAGTTGTTAATAAATGCATAGAGAGGGAGTGTCCCGTGTCGGAATTGGAGAAAAAGTTTCTTGGCTAAAAAGGGTTGAATGAGATCAAGAGCTGGCTCCAATTTATAGTCTATTTTAACATCTAAAAACCTAGAGGTTAAACTAGATGTCCCTAACACCATACTGGTACACATCAGTCGGAATTCTTTTAAAGCGGAGGTTAGTGACTGTTTAGAGATGTCAAGACAAGATTCCTCGGGAGAAGACCACAAATCACTCCTCCAAATTTGACGAAAGGTATCCCGAATATAGGACAGCCAAGGGATTTTTTCCGCCCCCCGGATGTGCATAACTGAATCTAGTTCCTCTCTATATACAACCAGCTCAGGGGTACTCCATAGCCTTCGCCAATACAAGAGTGGGCTATAGGCTATCACTTCAGTGATGGGGAGAATGCCCAGATCCATCCTTAAAGGGACTAAAGGGGTACTTTGAGGGAGACCCAAAAGTTGCCTTAAAAAGTTATTTTCGGTCAGTGCCAGGGTTTTAGTCTGGCAGTGATCCCATAATTCAGCTCCATAGAGGGTGGCACCCCTTGCTTGAACTTTATACATTTCTACAGGGGGGCCAATAACCCTTTCGGCACATCTCCTATGGACTTTTAAAATCCCCCCACTAACTTGAATAAGTTTTAAGTTCGCCTTGGCAATCTGCGGCCCCCAGTCCATTTTATCGTTTATAGTAAGCCCTAAATAATCAAAGACTGGGACCCTCTCTAAAGGCCTTTCCTCCATTTTGGGGTGTGGGCAATTTGTGGTATTGGCATGAAACACCATGTACTTTGTTTTCTTTATATTTACCTCGAGATTCCTTTTCTTACAAAACGAGCCAAACTTCTCTAGGACACGTTGCATCCCCATAGGTGTTTTAGATAGGAGCAACGTGTCATCTGCAAACATTAATGCAGGAATTTTACGATTGGCAAGTTTAGGGGAGTCTATATCCTTAACTGATAAGAGCTCTTCAATTAACCCATTTAGAAAAAGGGAGAAGAGAGTTGGTGCGAGGACGCAACCTTGTCTCACGCCCTTCTCTACAGGAATCGGAGCAGAAAGTTCCCCTCTATTTCCAAATCTAATTTTGGCAAAATTGCCTTCGTGGAGGCGTTTTATCTGTTGACAGAGATAAACTGGGGCCCCATCTCTAACAACAGGTCCCACAGCTGATCTCGGTCTACCAAATCAAAAGCTGATTTGAGATCCACGAAAGTAAGGTAGAGGGAACCACCCTCCAACATGATGGTTTTCCAGTAGATTAATTGTAATCTAAACAACTGATCTATAGTTGAAGTTTTAGATCTAAAACCAGCTTGGAGAGAGGTAAGTATGTTATGGTCTTCCATCCAAATCTGGAGTCTTCCCAAGAGAACACGTGCAAAGATCTTTTCAGATACATCAATTAGGCTGATAGGCCTATAATTTGCCGGATCTATTGGAGAACCTTTCTTGTAGATGGGAATAATCTCAGCACCCACCCACGTTTTGGGAGGTGACAGGCCAAGAAGAATTGCATTAAAAAGAGACCACTGGTATGGAATCCAGACTACCTGGTCAGTTTTGAATAAATCTCCTGGGACCCTGTCCAATCCAGGTGCCTTATTGGGCAAGACTTTGGCCAGGGCCATTCTCACCTCAGACAAGGAGCAAAGAGAAATGTCTGTAGGTGGAACATAAGTAGAATGAATTACTGGCAGCCCAATTACAGCTGTTCCTTTTTGGGACTTAGAGTATAACACTTGGAAATGATCTCGCTAGATTTCCTCCCCAAGGTTCGGCTCGATTGCATTCTTACCAACAGTGTTGCCTGTCTTCACCAAATTCCCAAACCCTCTGGGGTCCCTAGCGTCCAATGCTTTCTTGATGGCCTGCCACCTATCAATTTCCCATTCAGATTTTGCTTCTAGTATGAGTTTCTTAAAGAAAGCCCTTGCCTCCCTGATACGTGAGATGTCACCCTCACGTAATTGACTGATCAGAGCTTTCCTTGCATCTCTGCAAGCCCTATTATACCAGGGACTAACTCCTCTTTGTTCTTCTCTTTTTTGGGTTGAGATAGTATAGAAAACTCACCCAGGGTTTCAACCAAATCCTGGTGGTTGTCCCCCAACTACACTAAAGAGTCAGTACCACCACATCTATCTGTAATAGAACTGGCCTTCTCCAAAAAGGGTATTATAGATTTATACAGTGCAGCCTTTGCCTCCGGTGTTTGTGAGAAAGTTCCCCATCGAATTCTTCTACCTCCCTCTGCTACCAATAAATTAGAGGGGGGTGCGGTAGACTCAAATTGCCCTGCTCCCAATTGATGCCAATCCAGAGTAACAACCAGCGGATTGTGATTGCTTTCAAGACGGGACTGTACCAGGAAATTCACTATCCTATGCCAGATATCCACCTTCACCAAAATATAATCAATTGTGGATGCCTGGCCGTTTCTTTCAAAGGTGTGTTTCCCAGGGTTATCTGCATGTATTTGACCATTACATGCCCTCAATGAATAATTAAGAGTGAGTGAGGTCAACTGCAGGGCTAGAGGAGTCCAGCCCCTCAATGGATAATGGTTACACGTTGGAATTCCCCATGTCGAATCCTCATCACCCGTTATGGGGTGGGATAACCCATTTAGGGGTTCAAAGTGGCAATTAAAATCTCCACCGATAATAGGTAGAACTTGTTCAGGCAGTGACGCATGAAAGGCTGACAGACAATCTAACGTCTGTGAAGTCTGCCCATACCTTACAGGACGAGAGTAAATATTAATAATAGCTACTTTGGGGAAATCTTTCAGGGATAAAATAATACATAAGATGTCTGGGGAGCGGGTTTCTAACGGCTTAACTAAGCAGCCGAGGTGTGTGCCAATCCAGATACCTAAGCCCCCCGATGGTCTACCCCTAGGCCCCTGGACTGCCTCTTTATAATAGGTGGCAAACCCTACTCTATGCAGGGGCTTCAGTGCCCAGGTCTCCTGAAATAAACATATCTCATGTGTATCGATAAATTCAACCCACTCAGGGATTATCATTTTATGGGTTAAGCCAGCTCTATTCCAAGATAACAGGCTTAGCCCAAATGGTGAGGCTACTTTAGGGCTCTGCAGGCCCATGATAGAGATCCCTCTATCAGGGGCCACGGACAAGATCTTCTCCTCAGAGCTACCAAAGTTTTCCACAGGAGCATCCTGATGGCTAACTACTTCCCCTTTGGCAAGCCCCTTAAGTGCCCCCCCATTACTAGACAATAGAGAGTCATCGAGCACCATAGCTCCCTGAGTTAATTGGGCAATTCTAGCCTGGGGAGGAGAGATCGGTTGGCCCATGGTGGAATTAATAACCTGCTGACTCCCCATCCTTCCCGGTGGGCTACGATATACATCCCCCTCGAAATCGCCAATATTTTCCCTTATAGTTTCTTTATATACAAGTTCCCTGTTCAAAGTAAGTGTCTGGGCAATATCCACGTCTCCCTCAACAATTCACAACGTTTGGCTGTTCGGAGTCAGTCAATCTACATGGTCTAGGCAACTAAATCTGTTTGATAGAGGAAGAGCAAAAAGTGAAGGTTTATCATAATTACATCATCTATTGATTGCTCTCTCTACCTGTGGCATGAGATCATTCCCATCCCTTCGTTGCCCCCAACTAATAGTAGAAGGCTAGGATGGGGGGGATAAAAATACGTTAAAGAAAGGGACCGTATCCCTTTAGTTGCCCACGTCTGATGCCAATCGCATATATGATCAACTATCCTGCTATCTCTAAAGTTGATCAGAATGCAATCGCCCTCAACGTGTTTCTTTTTTTGCCCTACCCAACTTACTCTACGAGCGAATAGTATTTCGCTGTGCACCTGTGGTGGTAGTGGTCTATTGATGTTTAACCAATGGATGCACTTGTTTTTCAAATCAGAATACGATTCGTCTTTACCTTGAGCCAGTCCCGGAACACCAGCCAAAACAACAACATACGGGATTGATTCTGGAGGCAGATCTACACGTGGCAAGCTAGGGCTCTTAGAATCACAACTTGGGGGGCACCTACCAGATTCATCAGCTTTGTTCTTTCTCGATGAGCCTATCATAGGACCACCACCCTGAGTAGGAATCGCTGGATTTATAACCTTGTTGGAGGCTCCCTCGCCATGTGTTGCTTTCCCAAATTTCCCAATAGTGCCCGACTCGACAGACCCCCTTAAAGGGGCTGATATTATATTAGAAGGCAAAGGGGGGCATAAACTGGATGGAGTAGGGAGATTAGCATGTCAATTGGAGGTTACATCAGATGGCCTAGGGTGGTCCCCCCGTAAAAGATTATTATTCAAATGGCTGTTTGTAAAAGATAGTTCTAAATATGAAAGTTTGTCTTCAATTAAAGATAGTCTTTCAAGAAGTGGTTGAAGAGAAGAGGTAAATAAAGTTCCCATTTTCACCAGGAAATCCTCTCCGACTAGGTGTACAAGGGGATCCATTATAGCAGAGTTTACTGGACCCGTCAGAGGTGAAGATGGTCGAGCCTCTGTCCCAGGGGGTGATACTAAAAGCTCCGTCACACCCGTTCCAAGGGGTATTTGAGTCTTCAGGTTTTTAGAATTTGTTTTCCTCTGCAAACCCCCACCCCGCTTTCTCTTTATGGCACGTTCCTTAAGTTGAACCACAGCTTGGGTGGCGGTGTTGCAGATTGACCTCGTTTTTGGACGGGGGGATAAACGAGAAACAGGCTCTTTAAGTACCGTATCAACAAACTCGATGATAGGAGCAGGCTCCACTAGGGACGAAATGATAGTAGGACTCGCTAAGGCCTGTGAAGGCTGGTTACCTTCTTCAATCAGGGGGTGAGTATTACAACTCATGGCGGTATGTTGCTCTGGTGACCTAGCGTGCGTGATCTTACCCAGAGATGATCGTTTTGAGGACGTGGGGTCCAATGATAAACGCCGCTCAGTCAGGGCAATTACATGGTCCAGTACTGAGGTAGCTCGGGTAATGAACCGGTCCAATGACCCCACCACTGTCCCACCTGTGAGAGAGATCCTCCCCTTTCCTCCTTTAGAGCCCATAGGCAAGGCCAACACTAGAGCTACACCCTATGTCAAAAGTTCCAAATGATGGCGCGGATATAAGAGAAAACTAGTCACTCACACTGACCTTATGAATGTGGTTGTAACAGAGGGGGGGGCCCGACCCAACCTCTCCCAAGCTCGAACGGGCCCGGCGCACGTCCCGTCCTGGGTGCCGCGAGGCCGGGTGCCGCGAGGCGTGAAGTAGTAACTGGCGGGAGGGGCTGGAGCGAGTGGCTGCTGGGTCTCGTAGTCCGCTAGGCTCCAAACAAACAACAAAGACCTCCCCTGCCTCCTGCGATGCGGGATATTCGGGTTATATGGAATTTTAAACACACCTGTAAAGTAAGCAGGAAGGAGGTGGGGACGTGGGCCAGTGGTTGGCTTGTATTCTTCGGGGTTCACAGGACCCGGCTACAATGGGCTCTTAATGTGCTTGATCTTTACGGGGTTGGGCTGCGGGGGTCACCGGCTCCGGGGAAATGTCATTGAGCTCAAAGTCTGCCTGCTCATTGAGGTTTTTGAGGTGTCAGGGCTTTAATCCGTTAGTTAATCCGTTAGTTCATTATTGCAGGAAGTGGACATTGTGTGAGGGTCCGGGGGCGGAGGGTTGCAGCGGTCTCAGTAGTTCTTACCTCCCAGGCTGCTCAGCCCTTGGTGGCCCCGGTAACTCCTCTGCTCCCCGGCCCCGGGAGGCAGCGCCGCGGAACCCTTATCACCCCGTCTTCCGGAAACGCCGTTCGGCAGATGAAAGGCTCAGAGCCTCAGTGGTTCCCCCAACAAAACGCTCCGTGCTCCTAGACCCGGTGGGTGGATACGTCCGGCCCCCGCGCAGAAAAGATCCCACAATAGAACACTGGGCTTCACAGAGTCTCCCATGTTATGTTGCTTGTTCGTAAAGTGTCAAAGGGTGGCTTCAAATCACTTGAGGAAGTGGAATCAGTGAAAAAGAAATGAGGGAGGCACTACATGAATAGAACGTGCTGCCCCAAAACAATGATACCGGCCAGGCTGTCACAGTTATGTTGGAAGTCACCCTCAGCTTTCTGAAAAGGAGCATAGACTCAAAGGAGACAAGGTGGGTACGTTATAGGCACAGCATCTATAACAAGCAATCTCCAAATGTTTTTGGGGCACAGATGATGATAGGTAACCTAAAATAGGCAGGTCTTGAGAGGTTTCTTGAAAATGTTGAAATATGGATTATGTTTGAGTTTGGGAGGCAACTGATTCCACAGCATAGGACTCGGAAAATAAAATGCTTTGGCTCCTCTTCTTTCGAGTTTAATTTTAGGTACAACTGCAAACCGCTGGACTGACCTTACCTTCGTACTGTGGTATTTAGATGTACTTCATCAGAAGATACTTAGAACGCTTGTTTTAGATTGCTTTAAACATAAAACTGCCCAATTTCAGTCTACTGTAGTCATAATCTGGAAGCCACAGCAGATTACTCCTAGCCTGTGTGAAGTGTCCCTTTTATCCTGCCCATGAAATCATGTGGATAGCTGCAGTTTGGATGCCTGGTAAATACTGTGGGGTATGTTTGCAAGCCCCTTACGCCGCCGGTTTGTCACTTTTTTTGACTTACTGGTGGCACAGTGTAGTGCTCCATATTAACAAGGCCACATAAAGCCATCCTGCATGGCTTTTCGTGGCCTTATAAATACAGCTCCCTTTCACGCAGCACTTTGCATGAAAGAGGCGTGCCTTGGGTGCTGCTGTGCGTGTTCCCACTCAACACCCATGGATTCTGACTTATTCCCAGATTTAAAACATTTCATAAACCTGGAGTGCGCAAGGTTCCTTTGCCTCCCCAGGGAAGGCTAAGTAGGCACAACAAGGAGAAATACTTCTATTGTTTCTCGTTTTTCCTCTTTCTATGCGTGCACATTTTTTAAAAAGAAGCTCCCAACAAACTCCCAAGGTGGGAGTTTGTTATTGAACAACAAAAAACTAATGACCCCCAATCAATCAATCGAACATTTATAGAGTGCAGCAAATCACCCGTGAGGGTTTCAAGGTGCTGAAGCTGTTTGCTGCTGTGTGGAAGTTTGATCATTCAAACATCCAGGTCTTTAGTTCTCTGCTGTAGTGACGGTACAGTCCTGAGGTGCAGGAGGACGTTGTTCCAAGCCTTGGCTGCCAGGTGTGAGAAGAAGCATCTTCCATTGTTCGCTCGACTGATCTGAGGGGTGCCTGTGAGGGAAAGGTAACCTGATCGAAGGGGTCTGGTCAGTTGGTGGAGGCTCAGGCATTTGTTTATGTATGCTGGTCCTTCGTTGTGCAAGGCCTTGTAGGCATGGGTCAGCATCTTCAACTGGCATCTCCTCTGAATCGGGAGCCTGTGTAGTTTCTTGAGATGTGGTGTGATGTGGGTCCCCCTCGGGAGGTTGAGTATGAATCTTCCAGCTGAGTTCTGTATTGTCTGGAGTCTCTTCAGGAGGTGTTCAGTGATTCTGATGTAGAGTGTATTTCCACAGTCCAGTCTGCTGGTGATGATGGTCTGCGTGACGGTCCTTCTGGTGTCTGCCGTGACCTACCTGAAGTTCTTGTGGAGCATCCAAAGGATGTGGAAGCAGGTGGATAAGACTGTTTTGACTTTCTTCTCCATTGATAACTTGCTATCCTGGATGATGCCAAAGTTGCAGGCATGGTTTGTGTGGGCGGTTGGTGCCGAGCTTCGCAGGCTACCATGTGTCTGTCCATGGTGAGGTGTTGTTCCCAAAGATGAGGACTTCTGTTCTTTCCAGTGTTGAGTTTGAAACAGTTGTCCTTCATGCAGTCTGCGATGTTCATCATGCACCTGTGGATGTTAGCTGGGATCACGGTATAGGGGTCATTATTATTGTTGGATAGGAAAAAAAGATATTACACCATCCACCATAAATAGGGAGGACAGTATTGTGTTCTTCCCTGATGACCCGTACCCCATCAGCCATCAGTGGAGGATTTTCATTGACTGAGCCAATGGTAACTCCTCAATCACAAAGGAGCTAGAGAGGGAAAACGTGCCAGAACACCCTCCAATCAACAATAGTTTCAACACAAAAAGTCCTGGCACACTGTAGCCTAACTTTATTATTGTTCTGGACTAGGTAGAGGAAGTGTGCTTTATCACAAACCTCCCTTATATTATATTATATGGAGACAACCCATCCAGAATGCTACAAAATTAAAAGTTGAGTGGGTAAGAAAAGTCAGAATGAAAGAGAATGTGAAGTCAGTCCACAAAAAGATACACTCTACAAAAACCCTCGATGCTAAAGAGGTGAAAAAATGTGTAGAGAGAGAGAGAGTACCTCACGTGCGCACCACCAGAGGAGCTACTGGTTGGTTCTCACCAGCTTGCCCACGTTTATTTCATCATCGGCAACTCTCTCTCAAGAAAAAAGTGTGCAGTGTCCAGTGAAAAAACACATAACACAAGACGGTGTAGTGTAAAAACAGAAAAACACATAAACTGTGCAGACAAAGACAGTAAAAAATGGTGAGGGTATATAGACTCTCAAATAATTGTTTTATTCTGGTTAGGAGTCTATCCCACTACTTAAAAACACAGCATGTTGCATACCTTAGTAATGACGGCCAACATGTTTCATTGCCAATAAAATTTGTGGCAAATTCATCAGGGCAAGAAGGGGTCAAGGATCACCTTCTCTGGACACACACCTTTAAAAAGGACTGACAAACACAAATAGACAAACATACAGCTTAATAAGTTCGGCGAGGGATGTATTCACTGTCCATCCAAAAAATGGTTATGGTGATGAGCTTAAATCCATTACCTAGTTGGGGCTATGGGCCCACATACCAGCCACCAACCAGTCGCAGGGGCGTTCTAAACTCTTTACTATCGCCTTCCTGCTCTGCAAAGCACGACCGTAGTTGGTGCCTGCACCTGTAGAAAAAGTATGTAGACCATATATACCTAGTCTAATACGACACAGTCTCTGTATATTTACTGTTCCTCGATCTCTCATAGATCATTCACCTAGCAGGTTGATAGTTCTACTCAACCATGTGCCCTTTCAGCGGTTCACCCGTTCATTTCTGATGCCTCACGTCAGCACAATTCGTTATCAAATATTTTACACAGCTGAGCTGGCTTCAAAGATGACACCCCTCCTATGCGTGCCACGCCTAAAAATTAACCTTAGCTTTTACATACCGCAACATCCACGCAACATCCGAGGGTGCAGACAGCCGTTTCTCAGTAGCTCATATACCCCCAGCTTACCCTGTAACTGTACACCCAGGCGGTACCTCAACACTGGAACAACTACCAGCGCGACTGTGTCTGTTTTCAAAAGACGGCTCTTGCGCTATCTCGCGAGACTACGCGGTTACCCGGATTGTCTCGATATGCTGAGGGAAATGCAGCGGCCATCTTAAAGTGGTCTAGGGTCCCGGTTTCAAGTAATTCAAAACTAGATGGAACAATCATTCCCAATCACAGAGCGGTTATAGAGTATGCCATATGATTAAAACATAAGCCCGAATCCAGCGGGCTAGTACCCCATATGTAGAGGACATGTTCCTGCTCACAACCATGTCTCGATATGCTGAGGGGAATGCAGCGGCCATCTTAAAGTGGTCTAGGGTCCCGGTTTCAAGTAATGCAGAACTCGCTGGAACAATCATTCCCAATCACAGGGCGGTTATAGAGTGTGCCAAATGATTTAAACCATAAGCCCGAATCCAGCGGGCTAGCACCCCATATGTAAAGGACATGTTCCTGCTCACAACCAGCAACCATCAGGTGGGGAAACGGTTCGGGATTAATGACATTAGGGAACCTCCAGACTGCAAGGTAGAGCACACATGCGTGAATGTGTGCACCATAAACGTATTACACACGGCGCCCTCAATAATAAAAAGAGAGAGACAGAGACACGACCCGTAAGCAACCACATGACCACCTTGGAGAGCAGATATACCCAAAGTAGATCATTTCGGATCATGCAGCTTGACCTTTCATGGGTAAGACTACACTCATTGTGCCAAAAATAGAACATCAAGGATTAGTGAGGGTAGTGAGGTCATAATTCCATGATGTTGTACTCAGCTTGTTAATGACCACCTATCTGCTCACTTTGTTCCACTCAATTTGGTCATTAAGACCAATGGTATCCCCCTTCTCTGTGTAGATCCAGCGGGCCTCCTTCACAGCCAATCTCTTGTCTATTTCGCCTATGTCGCCACAAACTTTCTCCAGAATGACCCACTTTAAAGATCTAAAGTGATGTTGCTGGTCTTTATAGTGTTGTACCACTCGTGTAGTGAGCTTGCCGGCCCTGATCGTACTGAGATGTTCCTGTATGCGTACCTTGACCTTTCTAGAAGTAAGACCAATGTAGTGTAGTCCGCATGGACATGTCAGTCTGTAAATTACATGGCATGTATTGCAATTGGTAAACTGACGGAGAAACCAGGTTCTCCCACTACCTAGTGTAATTTCAGTTGTTTTCTCCGTCAGTTCGCACACTGAGCAGCTACCACAGGGATGATGTCCTGGGGGTAGGCTTACATTCTTCTGACCATGGGCAGGTCTTGTATGCACCAGTCTGTCCTTAAGGTTTTGAGTCCTCTTAAACGCGATTCTGGGCTGGGGCATCTGAAAGTAACTAGTGGATAACAATGACCAGTGTCGCTTGATTATTTGTCTGATCTTATTAGACAACGGGTCAAATGTCAGAACTACTGGCAAGCTCTCCCTCGCTTCCTTCTTATTCCTCTCAAGCAATGCCTCCCTAGGTGTATTGTGAGCCCTTTTACGGGCTCTAGTGATGATTCTCTTAGGGTAAGCACGTTGTTCCAATTTCATGCTCAAAACCTCTGATTGATGTAAATAGTCAGATGTGGAGGAACAGTTTCTGCGATATCTCAGAAACTGACCAACCGGGAGGTTGTCCCTTAGAGCTCTGGGGTGGTAAGACTGGTAGTGTAATAAGGAGTTTTTGTCAGTGGGCTTGTGATGAACGCTGGTGCTAAGTTTATCATTCACCACAGTGATGTCAAGGTCGAGGTATGTGGCCGTCTCTCTACTGAACTGCCAGGTAAATTTTAAACAGATGTCAAGCGAGTTCAGCCATTCCAGAAATTCACAAAGATGTTGTTGAGTGCCCGTCCAAATACATAGAACATCGTCTATATATCTCTTCCAGAGGCAGATGTGCCCCTGGAAGGGATTGGAGGGGTGGTCCAGGTAGTGTTCCTCGAATTGGCCGACATAAATACAAGCCAGGCTCGGCGCGAATGTAGCGCCCATCGATGTCCCCGAGATCTGTAAATACAGGGCATCTTTGTGACAGAAATAGTTTGAAAGTAACTAGTGGATAACAATGACCAGTGTCGCTTGATTATATGTCTGATCTTATTAGACAACGGGTCAAATGTCCGAACTACTGGCAAGCTCTCCCTCGCTTCCTTCTTATTCCTCTCAAGCAATGCCTCCCTAGGTGTATTGTGAGCCCTTTTACGGGCTCTAGTGATGATTCTCTTAGGGTAAGCACGTTGTTCCAATTTCATGCTCAAAACCTCTGATTGATGTAAATAGTCAGATGTGGAGGAACAGTTTCTGCGATGTCTAATAAGATCAGACAAATAATCAAGCGACACTGGTCATTGTTATCCACTAGTTACTTTCAGATGCCCCAGCCCAGAATCGCGTTTAAAAGGACTCAAAACCTTAAGGACAGACTGGTGCATACAAGACCTGCCCATGGTCAGAAGAATGTAAGCCTACCCCCAGGACATCATCCCTGTGGTAGCTGCTCAGTGTGCGAACTGACGGAGAAAACAACTGAAATTACACTAGGTAGTGGGAGAACCTGGTTTCTCCGTCAGTTTACCAATTGCAATACATGCCATGTAATTTACAGACTGACATGTCCATGCGGACTACACTACATTGGTCTTACTTCTAGAAAGGTCAAGGTACGCATACAGGAACATCTCAGTACGGTCAGGGCCGGCAAGCTCACTACACGATTGGTACAACACTATAAAGACCAGCAACATCACTTTAGATCTTTAAAGTGGGTCATTCTGGAGAAAGTTTGTGGCGACATAGGCGAAATAGACAAGAGATTGGCTGTGAAGGAGGCCCGCTGGATCTACACAGAGAAGGGGGATACCATTGGTCTTAATGACCAAATTGAGTGGAACAAAGTGAGCAGATAGGTGGTCATTAACAAGCTGAGTACAACATCATGGAATTATGACCTCACTACCCTCACTAATCCTTGATGTTCTATTTTTGGCACAATGAGTGTAGTCTTACCCATGAAAGGTCAAGCTGCATGATCCGAAATGATCTACTTTGGGTATATCTGCTCTCCAAGGTGGTCATGTGGTTGCTTACGGGTCGTGTCTCTGTCTCTCTCTTTTTATTATTGAGGGCGCCGTGTGTAATACGTTTATGGTGCACACATTCACGCATGTGTGCTCTACCTTGCAGTCTGGAGGTTCCCTAATGTCATTAATCCCGAACCGTTTCCCCACCTGATGGTTGCTGGTTGTGAGCAGGAACATGTCCTTTACATATGGGGTGCTAGCCCGCTGGATTCGGGCTTATGGTTTAAATCATTTGGCACACTCTATAACCGCTCTGTGATTGGGAATGATTGTTCCAGCGAGTTCTGCATTACTTGAAACCGGGACCCTAGACCACTTTAAGATGGCCGCTGCATTCCCCTCAGCATATCGAGACATGGTTGTGAGCAGGAACATGTCCTCTACATATGGGGTACTAGCCCGCTGGATTCGGGCTTATGTTTTAATCATATGGCATACTCTATAACCGCTCTGTTATTGGGAATGATTGTTCCATCTAGTTTTGAATTACTTGAAACCGGGACCCTAGACCACTTTAAGATGGCCGCTGCATTTCCCTCAGCATATCGAGACAATCCGGGTAACCGCGTAGTCTCGCGAGATAGCGCAAGAGCCGTCTTTTGAAAACAGACACAGTCGCGCTGGTAGTTGTTCCAGTGTTGAGGTACCGCCTGGGTGTACAGTTACAGGGTAAGCTGGGGGTATATGAGCTACTGAGAAACGGCTGTCTGCACCCTCGGATGTTGCGTGGATGTTGCGGTATGTAAAAGCTAAGGTTAATTTTTAGGCGTGGCACGCATATGAGGGGTGTCATCTTTGAAGCCAGCTCAGCTGTGTAAAATATTTGATAACGAGTTGTGCTGACGTGAGGCATCAGAAATGAACGGGTGAACCGCTGAAAGGGCACATGGTTGAGTAGAACTATCAACCTGCTAGGTGAATGATCTATGAGAGATCGAGGAACAGTAAATATACAGAGACTGTGTCGTATTGGACTAGGTATATATGGTCTACATACTTTTTCTACAGGTGCAGGCACCAACTACGGTCGTGCTTTGCAGAGCAGGAAGGCAATAGTAAAGAGTTTAGAACGCCCCTGCGACTGGTTGGTGGCTGGTATGTGGGCCCATAGCCCCAACTAGGTAATGGATTTAAGCTCATCACCATAACCATTTTTTGGATGGACAGTGAATACATCCCTCGCCGAACTTATTAAGCTGTACGTTAGTCTATTTGTGTTTGTCAGTCCTTTTTAAAGGTGTGTGTCCAGAGAAGGTGATCCTTGACCCCTTCTTGCCCTGATGAATTTGCCACAAATTTTATTGGCAATGAAACATGTTGGCCGTCATTACTAAGGTATGCAACATACTGTGTTTTTAAGTAGTGGGATAGACTCCTAACCAGAATAAAACAATTATTTGAGAGTCTATATACCCTCACCATTTTTTACTGTCTTTGTCTGCACAGTTTATGTGTTTTTCTGTTTTTACACTACACCGTCTTGTGTTATGTGTTTTTTCACTGGACACTGCACACTTTTTTCTTGAGAGAGAGTTGCAGATGATGAAATAAACGTGGGCAAGCTGGTGAGAACCAACCAGTAGCTCCTCTGGTGGTGCGCACGTGAGGTACTCTCTCTCTCTCTACACATTTTTTCACCTCTTTAGCATCGAGGGTTTTTGTAGAGTGTATCTTTTTGTGGACTGACTTCACATTCTCTTTCATTCTGACTTTTCTTACCCACTCAACTTTTAATTTTGTAGCATTCTGGATGGGTTGTCTCCATATAATATAATATAAGGGAGGTTTGTGATAAAGCACACTTCCTCTACCTAGTCCAGAACAATAATAAAGTTAGGCTACAGTGTGCCAGGACTTTTTGTGTTGAAACTATTGTTGATTGGAGGGTGTTCTGGCACGTTTTCCCTCTCTAGCTCCTTTGTGATTGAGTACGTTGAACGGCGGATCAGCCGTGAGAGCTTACACTACATGTGTTTTTTTTTAAAAAAAATTTCTGTCAACATCAGCTGATTTGTTCTTGGCTTGGGATTGTGTTCACTCCCTGTAGACCGCAGTATACGTCCACTGTTGGTCTTTGTTGGTGCTTGCAACTGTGAAAATTTCCCTCACCTACTCCCAGGTTGACCTCTGTTGGCGTTTGCAACTGGGAGGATCTCTTACCCTTTTTTCCTTTCCCTTCTCTTCTTTTTTCGGACTTCTTGATTGAGGAGAGTTGATTGTGTGAAGTATGGATCGTAATTGTCTTGCATTCACGGATGACCAGATTGCGGCCATTTTGTCTGGCCCTTCACTTTTTCCTGATTCATCCCTATCGAGTACACTTTCTGCTAGAGAAGAATGGGAAAAGTTAAGTGGCTTAAAGAAAAGGCAGGTGAGGGTGGCATTGCATGGGGCCCTAATGACCGAATACTATCGGGCAGGGGCTGCTCCTGCTAGCTTATTGGTCAGGATCGAACCAAGGATTTTTCTAGAAGATAAGCAATTCCGGGTCGATTGGAGCTACATCGCTAATAAATGTACCCGGGATTGGCTTATCTTAATTATTCAGACGGCAAAGAGGCTGAGCGACGCCCTGTTGAAGGAGATCTGTGATCTAGAGGAGGTAATAAAAAATGACACAACCCTCACTGATACAAAGGATCATCTACAGAGAATACAAGAGGATTTGACCGAATATAAAAATTACATGGTCAATCAAAAGATTAAGGGACTCAAAAGAAACTTGGAGAGGTACACACATGAGTGGGCTTTCCCTTACGTGGATGATAAACATTATCAGGCAAGCAGTGAGAGTATTCCTCCATCTAGATATCAGAGAGGGGGGCGTCAACAGCCTAGGAGAACACCTGGTAATTGGACCTTCGATAATACCTCCAGCGAGGATGATGAGGCAGCTCCACCCATAGCCCAGGGGAAGGTCAGATTCAATTTGGAACCACAGGCCAATCAAGAACTTGGCTCCCTGATCCGTTCTTTTTTGGGCCAGGCTCAACAAGGCAACAGAGGGGGAGGTCACAGGGGACGGGGCAGAGCCAGACAGAACCAGTCTCAGAACTGGCAGATGTTCTCCCCGCGCCAAACTCGCAGTCGAGGTCGAGCCCCGATGTAGATGTGAACAACATCGTTGTGAACCTTTCAGGACATGAACTAACAGCAGGTCAATTAAAAGTACTGAACCGTGGTCTTGGGTATGTTCCAACTCCTAAACATGACTCTTTTAAATGCCGGACCGAACTCCACGAAGTGGTGAGAAAAATCAAGATCAAAAAATTCTTTGCAAACAAAGAACAGACTCCTGCCTCAGTTTTCTCCACGGATTTACACCGTCCCTCCCAGTTTTGTCCACCACTATCTTCAGTTGGTCCTGAGGTGGCAGTTTTTGAGAATAAGGTCCTGAACGAGATTAGACTACTGGAGGAATCACAACAGGCCAACAGCTTCAACAATATGAGCAAATTAGATTGGGCTGCAGTAAAATCCTTGCAAGATAACACTGCACTTACCATCAAATCTGCTGATAAAGGGGGCGCTGTGGTTCTTATGAATACCAGCGACTATGAGGCGGAAGTACTGAGGTTGTTGAGCGACAGGAGGAACTACTGTCCTCTTGCACGTGATCCCACGGCTGAACTGCTACAACAGATTACCATCATTGTGGCACAGGCGCGGGAGAAGAAGTGGATCACTGCTAAAGAGGCAGAGTTCCTCGTCAACGTCAACCCCAGGACACCGGCATTCTATATCCTGCCGAAGATTCATAAGGCCCAGCGTCCACCCCCAGGCCGCCCCATTGTATCGGGCATTTCCTCGGTACTTGAGCCCCTTTCCCAGTTTTCTGATTTTTTCCTCAGGGAATCTGTAATCACCCAACGGTCATATGTTCAGGACACGACCGATATCCTTAACATCATTAATGAAATGGACTTTGATCCTTCTCAGCAGTTACTTGTGACCATCGACATCGAGTCCTTGTATACTAGCATCCCCCAGGACGCGACGCTGGTGGCAGCAGCTCGCGCCCTGGGGGCTCAGGAGTGGTTTTACGACACTCCCCAGTCCTTTGTCATGCAATGTGTAGAGTTGGCCCTCACCCGAAACTATTTCTGTCACAAAGATGCCCTGTATTTACAGATCTCGGGGACATCGATGGGCGCTACATTCGCGCCGAGCCTGGCTTGTATTTATGTCGGCCAATTCGAGGAACACTACCTGGACCACCCCTCCAATCCCTTCCAGGGGCACATCTGCCTCTGGAAGAGATATATAGACGATGTTCTATGTATTTGGACGGGCACTCAACAACATCTTTGTGAATTTCTGGAATGGCTGAACTCGCTTGACATCTGTTTAAAATTTACCTGGCAGTTCAGTAGAGAGACGGCCACATACCTCGACCTTGACATCACTGTGGTGAATGATAAACTTAGCACCAGCGTTCATCACAAGCCCACTGACAAAAACTCCTTATTACACTACCAGTCTTACCACCCCAGAGCTCTAAGGGACAACCTCCCGGTTGGTCAGTTTCTGAGATATCGCAGAAACTGTTCCTCCACATCTGACTATTTACATCAATCAGAGGTTTTGAGCATGAAATTGGAACAACGTGCTTACCCTAAGAGAATCATCACTAGAGCCCGTAAAAGGGCTCACAATACACCTAGGGAGGCATTGCTTGAGAGGAATAAGAAGGAAGCGAGGGAGAGCTTGCCAGTAGTTCTGACATTTGACCCGTTGTCTAATAAGATCAGACAAATAATCAAGCGACACTGGTCATTGTTATCCACTAGTTACTTTCAGATGCCCCAGCCCAGAATCGCGTTTAAGAGGACTCAAAACCTTAAGGACAGACTGGTGCATACAAGACCTGCCCATGGTCAGAAGAATGTAAGCCTACCCCCAGGACATCATCCCTGTGGTAGCTGCTCAGTGTGCGAACTGACGGAGAAAACAACTGAAATTACACTAGGTAGTGGGAGAACCTGGTTTCTCCGTCAGTTTACCAATTGCAATACATGCCATGTAATTTACAGACTGACATGTCCATGCGGACTACACTACATTGGTCTTACTTCTAGAAAGGTCAAGGTACGCATACAGGAACATCTCAGTACGATCAGGGCCGGCAAGCTCACTACACGAGTGGTACAACACTATAAAGACCAGCAACATCACTTTAGATCTTTAAAGTGGGTCATTCTGGAGAAAGTTTGTGGCGACATAGGCGAAATAGACAAGAGATTGGCTGTGAAGGAGGCCCGCTGGATCTACACAGAGAAGGGGGATACCATTGGTCTTAATGACCAAATTGAGTGGAACAAAGTGAGCAGATAGGTGGTCATTAACAAGCTGAGTACAACATCATGGAATTATGACCTCACTACCCTCACTAATCCTTGATGTTCTATTTTTGGCACAATGAGTGTAGTCTTACCCATGAAAGGTCAAGCTGCATGATCCGAAATGATCTACTTTGGGTATATCTGCTCTCCAAGGTGGTCATGTGGTTGCTTACGGGTCGTGTCTCTGTCTCTCTCTTTTTATTATTGAGGGCGCCGTGTGTAATACGTTTATGGTGCACACATTCACGCATGTGTGCTCTACCTTGCAGTCTGGAGGTTCCCTAATGTCATTAATCCCGAACCGTTTCCCCACCTGATGGTTGCTGGTTGTGAGCAGGAACATGTCCTTTACATATGGGGTGCTAGCCCGCTGGATTCGGGCTTATGGTTTAAATCATTTGGCACACTCTATAACCGCTCTGTGATTGGGAATGATTGTTCCAGCGAGTTCTGCATTACTTGAAACCGGGACCCTAGACCACTTTAAGATGGCCGCTGCATTCCCCTCAGCATATCGAGACATGGTTGTGAGCAGGAACATGTCCTCTACATATGGGGTACTAGCCCGCTGGATTCGGGCTTATGTTTTAATCATATGGCATACTCTATAACCGCTCTGTGATTGGGAATGATTGTTCCATCTAGTTTTGAATTACTTGAAACCGGGACCCTAGACCACTTTAAGATGGCCGCTGCATTTCCCTCAGCATATCGAGACAATCCGGGTAACCGCGTAGTCTCGCGAGATAGCGCAAGAGCCGTCTTTTGAAAACAGACACAGTCGCGCTGGTAGTTGTTCCAGTGTTGAGGTACCGCCTGGGTGTACAGTTACAGGGTAAGCTGGGGGTATATGAGCTACTGAGAAACGGCTGTCTGCACCCTCGGATGTTGCGTGGATGTTGCGGTATGTAAAAGCTAAGGTTAATTTTTAGGCGTGGCACGCATAGGAGGGGTGTCATCTTTGAAGCCAGCTCAGCTGTGTAAAATATTTGATAACGAGTTGTGCTGACGTGAGGCATCAGAAATGAACGGGTGAACCGCTGAAAGGGCACATGGTTGAGTAGAACTATCAACCTGCTAGGTGAATGATCTATGAGAGATCGAGGAACAGTAAATATACAGAGACTGTGTCGTATTAGACTAGGTATATATGGTCTACATACTTTTTCTACAGGTGCAGGCACCAACTACGGTCGTGTTTTGCAGAGCAGGAAGGCGATAGTAAAGAGTTTAGAACGCCCCTGCGACTGGTTGGTGGCTGGTATGTGGGCCCATAGCCCCAACTAGGTAATGGATTTAAGCTCATCACCATAACCATTTTTTGGATGGACAGTGAATACATCCCTCGCCGAACTTATTAAGCTGTATGTTTGTCTATTTGTGTTTGTCAGTCCTTTTTAAAGGTGTGTGTCCAGAGAAGGTGATCCTTGACCCCTTCTTGCCCTGATGAATTTGCCACAAATTTTATTGGCAATGAAACATGTTGGCCGTCATTACTAAGGTATGCAACATGCTGTGTTTTTAAGTGGTGGGATAGACTCCTAACCAGAATAAAACAATTATTTGAGAGTCTATATACCCTCACCATTTTTTACTGTCTTTGTCTGCACAGTTTATGTGTTTTTCTGTTTTTACACTACACCGTCTTGTGTTATGTGTTTTTTCACTGGACACTGCACACTTTTTTCTTGAGAGAGAGTTGCCGATGATGAAATAAACGTGGGCAAGCTGGTGAGAACCAACCAGTAGCTCCTCTGGTGGTGCGCACGTGAGGTACTCTCTCTCTCTCTACACATTTTTTCACCTCTTTAGCATCGAGGGTTTTTGTAGAGTGTATCTTTTTGTGGACTGACTTCACATTCTCTTTCATTCTGACTTTTCTTACCCACTCAACTTTTAATTTTGTAGCATTCTGGATGGGTTGTCTCCATATAATATAATATAAGGGAGGTTTGTGATAAAGCACACTTCCTCTACCTAGTCCAGAACAATAATAAAGTTAGGCTACAGTGTGCCAGGACTTTTTGTGTTGAAACCAATGGTAACTCCGTCAACAAAAATCTGATGGCCCACCCAACTCTAAATGAGGTGGACGGTCCAATGGTTTGGTGGACAGGGTAGCCACTACAAAAAGGGGAACCCCTATATAAATGAAGGTAGAGCAGCAGGGGAAAAATAACAAATTAACAACAAAGACTCTGCTGTACCTATAAGTTTTCCAATACATGATTTATGCATTTATGATCTGTTTCAATTAATTTGAAAATAAAAAAAGTGAAAATATGAATGTGGTAACCTGATTCGTGTCCCAATCTATGTGCATGGTTTAGCAAGAGTGGTCTGTTTTAGAAATTGACTTAATTGCGTGTTTTCGAAACTTATAGGTACAGCAGAGTCATTGTTGTTAATTGGTGGACAGGGTAATCTGTTGCATTTTCGACAGAGTACCATATCTATCAAACTCTATATCAGTCCCTTAATGATGAAGACATGGAATTTATTTTAAACTCTTGTTTTTACCTTCTAGCTACCTTCGTTCTCCCTACTGCGGCTTGACTTTAATATCAGGAAAAGTCATTAAGGTTGACATGCCTTCTCCTTCCTCCTCATAGCCAATACATAGAACGCCTTGCTGCCCACGGCATGCTCCACCATTACCCACTGGGTCTTCAGAAAGCTCATGAAAGTCTGGCTGCTCTGCAACTAAATATTCAGTTCAGTGCTCTTCCTCCTAGTCTTAGCCTGAGGACACCTTAAAAAGCCTTTGCACAACTTACTATGAAAAAATGCAATTAATAATTGACTGGTGCAACTGACTGGTAGTAAGGTGTGAGTACGCCCAATAGTATACTCCCAAAAGAGATCTGTTTGAAATATAAATGGGTGTGTTCAAAAATAGCCAACGAATTAACTCCTAGGTTAGTGTCAAATATATGCATCATATATAGAACTGTGTAGAATGTGATGAGACCAAAAAGGTTTTATACACCTAGGCTCACCATATAAACTTCACAGAACTGTAATTACCATCAAAAAAATCTTCATATGTATATTTAATGTTTAGCAGTAACACGCCATGTAACACGCTATGTGTCGAAATATCGGATATGCAGTATAAAGTGATGCTGTAGATTCAGTGGTCCTAGGATGCTTGTTTCCTGTCCAGGGAGGACCTGGCCTGGCTGTTCAGTCTGGATTGTTCCCACAAGGTACAGGGTCAAGATTGATTTGCATATGGCTGGGTCCAAACTGGAGTGGTGAGCAAAAGAATTAAGGATTAAACCCAGATCCTTGTGTAGTAGCGAAGAAGTTGGAATAACAAGGTGAAACACCGTAAATAAATTAATAATAGTATATTTATTATAATACCAATAATAAGGCCCACAGCGGACGGCAGGAAGCATGTGCTGACGCATCGACAGCTGACGAAGGAATGCCAGGCATTTCATGACGTCAACTATATAGCATGCCAGAATTCTATCACAACGTCACAACGATACAGATAGGCTGCAGCAACACAGTGCAACCACACTTGGAATGAGAATAACTTTATACCTAATGACGGAGTACAACATCTCCCTTTTCCAATAAAAGATTAAGTTAAAACAAAACATAGTCCTTATACTTGTTGGGAATGCATGACATTCTGCCAGAGGTGGTGCACGTACCTTCAAACACATTACGATTAAAAGATGAAACATCAACTGGCACATTGGTTTCTGATGTGGTTTCACCTGTAAACTGTGGACTTTGCCTATCTACACTGCACTCTGATTCCTGATGTCTTTCAGCTGAAAGGTGAACAGGTAAAGAAGAACTACTCCTATCAAGCACATTTGTCTCTGAAGGATTAGAAACACACGTAGCATCTGTTGACTCATTGTGATAACAACTGAATGTTTCTGAAGGCAACCATAAATAATCATTCTCTGACTCTGAGTTCTTCTTGAAAGACTCTTCAATAAGTTCTCTTTGACCTTGTTTAAGTTTAACCACATCACTCTTGCTTCTCCATCCTAGCTTGTCCAAGAGAACCGAACTATGAGTAACATCAATAACTTCAGAAGGAGCTGTGAACTTGGATTCCCCCTTTTGAACCTTTGAAGGTTTTTGCACGATGACCCAATCTCCTTTAGCAAAGCTTTTGTTGATGGCTCTATGGATTTTATCATGGTAGGCTTTAGATTTGATTTGATGCTCTTGGATTCTTTCTTTGACTTTTATAAGACCATCGTTGATTTCCTCAATGCTTGATGGCTTTTTCCTTCGTTCAACAAACATAGGTGTCAGCAATGTCTTACCCTTCCTGCCTCTCATAAGGAAAAAGGGTGAAAAACCAGTAACAGTATTAGTAGTGTTATTGTACGCATTCACTTTCTCCTGAATGAATTCTTTCACTGGAAACTTGGAGGCAATGGCCAGTTGTATGCCTTCCTTCAGAAACCTATTGATTCTCTCGACTTGTCCATTGGATTTAGGAGAATAAAAAGGAGTCTTTTCCTGTTTAATACTATAGTGCTGCAAAAATGACAACATCTTTTCTGAGATAAATTGCTTGCCATTGTCAGACACTAAAATACAAGGTAGTCCTTCAACAGCAAAACATTTTTCAAGAAATGTGATTACTGCAATGGTGTCTATGACTGTTACAAAATCAAAATAAATCCATTTACTGTAGTAATCAGAAATCACTATCATGAATCTACAGTCAGGTTCTAAAACATTAAATGGACCTGCAAAATCAATTGCTATTTTGCTCCAAGATGTGTTAGGAATGGAGACTATTTGCATCTCATTGACTCTTGGTTTCCAGTGCTTATCGGATTTCAAGCAGACTACACAACTGTCAACCAATAAATCTACATCAGCATCCATTCCTGGCCACCAATAATGCATTTTCAACATTTTCTTGGTAAGTGTTGAGCCAGGATGGCTTCTATGCGCGATATCCATTAACCTTTTCCTCAATTTAGTAGGAGGAATCAAAAGATCACCACGGAAGAGTAAATTATTTACTATACTTAGTTCATTTTCCACCTGACAATATGTTTTAAACTCTGAAGATAAATTTCTTAATGGTGGCCAATTTCCTTTAACAAATTCTTTTACTTTGTTCAATATATAATCTCTACTGCTGAGCTCCAACCATTCAGTCTCACTGCAAGACTGTTCTGAGTTCAAGATAATATCTACAGAAGCAACTACACATTCAGTGTCTTCTTCCATGTGTGGCTCTGAAGACTCTATAGGTAACCTGGACAAAAAGTCTGCACGGATATTATCCTTGCCTGGAATGTGTTTAATGGTAAAATTGTACTCTTGTAACCTTGCAATAAGCCTAACTAGTCTGGCCGAGGCCTTACCGTTACCTCTACCATAACCGTCAAACATGTAAGTTAAAGGTTTGTGGTCAGTGACCAATTCAAACTCTCTACCCCAAAGGTACATTTTAAGTTTTTCTACTGCCCAAACACAGGCCAGTGTTTCTCTTTCAATGGTGCTGTAATGCAGCTCGGTATCAAGTAGGCGCCTGGAAATGAAAGCCACTGTATGAACGGCATTCTTAACCTTTTGAGTAAAAATAGCACCAATACCTACCGAACTGGCATCAACAGTTACTATATTTTTACCTTCTGAATCATAAGGATGGAGAGTAGGTGCATTAACAATAGCAAGTTTTATCGCTGAAAAAGCTGAATCCTGAATACTTGACCACACAAACTTTTCTCCCTTGCGAAGAAGGTATCGTAACGGTTCTACTTTCTCTGCATAGCTTTCTATGAACCGTGAGTAATATTCACTGAGGCCCAAAAAGGACCGTAGAGCGTCTTTATCTTCAGGTTTAGGTGCCTCAGAAATAGCCTTCACAAGATTCAATTTTGGTCTAATACCATTACCACTGATAAAATGGCCTAAATATTCAATTTCTTTTTGAAAAAATGTGCACTTATCTTTAGAAACAGTCATACCTCTTTCATTTAATTTGTGCAGAACTGTGTCAAGAATGCTGTTATGCTCTTCTACAGTTGAGGCATGAATCAAAATGTCATCTTGAAATTTTTCAACTCCTTTGACTCCTTTGAGAATACTTTCCATAAGTTTTTGAAAAACACTTGCAGATGACGCTAAACCAAAAGGGAGTCTAATAAACCTAAAAGCTCCCAATGGGGTAATAAACGTGGTGTAATCTTTAGAGTCATCAGCAAGTTTCACCTGATGATAGGCCGATTTGAGGTCAATTAATGAAAAATATGTAGATCCTGACGTGGATGCCAATATTTCTTGAATTTTAGGCAAGGGATGGCAATCCACCAAAATATTCTTGTTAAGTGACCTCAAGTCAGCACATAAGCGTAAATCGCCATTTTTTTTTTTAATGATAACAATTGCAGAAATCCATTCTGAGGAATCTGTAGGTTCAATTACTTCCTCTTTGACTAATCTATCAAGTAATTTTTGTAAATCCTTTCTGATGGATAAAGGAACTGCTCTTACCTTATGTTTGATAGGTATTGCATTTTTCTTTAACTTGATAGAATGCTCGTATCCTTTAACACATCCAATGCGGTCTTCGAATAATGTTTCATATTTGCACAGAACAGCATCTAAACTGTTGTGAGATGAAGAAGGGAAACAAGAATACTGGACAGAAGCAACCAAAACATCACTAAGAACAATTGGATCATCTGCACCTGGTTTCAGCATAATTCCTAATCTTGCTAGGTCTTTCCATCCAACAATATTTCTGCCACGTTCTGCCACATAGATTTTTGTAGAAATAGACCTTCCTTTTACATTCAAATTATCTTGAAAGTAACCTAACATGTTAATGTCGTAATCGCCATAAGCTTTTGGGTTCACATCAGAAGCTAATAACCCCACATGTGACCAATTGTCTTCATATTTAGTATCCGAAACAATGGTGATAGGAGACCCAGAGTCAGCCATTATGTGTATCTCAACTTCTCCAATATGTGCCACACCTAATGGCCCTTTAATAGTGCCCTCATTTACCTCAATGGTTAGAACAATGTTAGAACACATTTCTTCATTAAAATTATCAACATAACTGACTCTTACATTTTGTGGTGGTTTAAATTTAAAATTTCTGCAAACTCCTGCGAAATGCCCAATTTTACTACAATTAGTACATTTCTTACCCAGCGCAGGGCATCCTGGAAAATCTGCAATATGGTTTTTAGAACCGCATCTGAAACAAACAAATGTTTTAGTATCTACGACATTACTTGGTTTACTTTTCTGTATATTTTTTACAAAGTTTTTCTTTTTTTCCTGAATTGAAAAAACATTTGTATTTGTATTTGGATTCTTATCCGCTGAAAGTTCCTTTGTGCTTTCTAAAGAGCGTTCTATTCCTTTGGCAATATCTATTACTTCCTGTAGAGAAGGATTTCTACACGCTAAAAGTCTTTCCTGAATTTTTTTTTCAAAACAATGAAAAACAAACTGATCACGAATATAAACATCTACCATCTCATCATATTCACATTTGGTGGCTAACACTCTCAGACAGGCAATGTATTCCTCCACAGTCTCAGTTTCGTGTTGTTTTCGCATGGCAAAACGGTGCCTTCCTATCATAATATTTGGTTCCTCACCAAATTGTTTTTCTAATCTTTGTACTGCTTCTTGATATTCATCTAATGGTATGAATTGACCAGGTTGCGCTTCGTATTCTGGTAAGCTATCAAATATTTCTTGACCCGCAACACCAAGTAACCCAAACATAATAGCTTTTTTTCTTTCTGGTTCATATTTTTTACCGTCTATTGCCACTAAATAGTTCTCAAATGCACGTAGCCAGTTCTTCCATTTCATAGATGGTTTGCCTGGTTCACTCAAATATGCAACTGGTGCATTTATGTTAGAATTTTGAGACATGTCGTTACTGTCATGAAAGTTTTCCTCTTGTTTAAATTTAAGAGCAATTTTTGAAGACGGCTGATGATAAATATAGTGCAACTTTAAAATAGAATTGGAATTGTATACTGAATTGTAATATTAAATTTATATTCCTAGAGTAGAACAAAAAAAAAAAAAAAAAAAATTTTTTTTTTTTTTTTTTTTTTTTTTTAAATGTTCACTTCTCCTAAAATGAACGTATTAGCAAAAGCTCTATCTGTGAATAAATTAATTTGCTCTTCAATACCTTGGATATGCAGAAATAATCCACTCGCGTGTAGATTGCTGACAGAAATGCTCGATCTCCAGTTAACTTACAGAAATTTTGCCGATTTTCAAGATGGAGTCACGCACGTTGCGTCAATTACGTCATGAAACTCCGTTACCAAACAAAGGAATCAGCCGTTGTCAGTTACAGCTGGAAGTGCTGTTTAGTTGACAGACTTCAACTGTCAACTTCAACCGTCAACAAGCTTCACTCGAACGCTAGAATAAACAAACATCGGATGCACAATGCATTCTCAAATTAGTAAACTGGCAAGGTACAGCAACACAAATGAACGTAGTAACTTGCCTTGTAGAATAAGGTAATCCTCGTAGAATTTCAGTAAATGTAGAATTCTTGTAAGTCCGACGTGGGCCAAAACTTCCCAAATTGAAGAAAACCCTCGTCGCCAAATTGTAGTAGCGAAGAAGTTGGAATAACAAGGTGAAACACCGTAAATAAATTAATAATAGTATATTTATTATAATACCAATAATAAGGCCCACAGCGGACGGCAGGAAGCATGTGCTGACGCATCGACAGCTGACGAAGGAATGCCAGGCATTTCATGACGTCAACTATATAGCATGCCAGAATTCTATCACAACGTCACAACGATACAGATAGGCTGCAGCAACACAGTGCAACCACACTTGGAATGAGAATAACTTTATACCTAATGACGGAGTACAACACTGGGGGCACATGTTTGCATTGGCCAGCCTTCAGTCCATCAATTGTTTCTTTTGCGTAGATTCAGTGTAGTGTATTGTACATTCTATGTGCTTGTTCTATTATTACTCTGTATTCATGGCAACTCGCTCGTGCTTGTCACGCTACACATTCTGTTTGTTGGCATGCGCGCTTGTTCTGTTATGCGCGCATGCTGTACATTTGATAGATATACATGTTTATGTTCAAAGTGGCATTCTCGTGCATTCCACCTCCTCCTTGAAGTATGAACGTACCTAACAGACATTACCTGTTTGGACGTCAAGGAGGAAGGATGCACTTCAGTGGTGTCTTCGTTAAACTGGAATAAAACGTAACTACTTTACTACAATCCGCTTCTCTGCGTTTCATCTTCATTTGATAAGAAGCCCTTCATTTCATTCAGTGGTGTCAAACTACAGCTAAAACTTGCGGAAATAACGTTTACAAATATTAACCTAAAGTATGCGGTGAACACTTACCACCTTCACTAAAAACCAGCAAGAAGGACCATGATTATATGACGTCAACACGTAACTTAGTGCAGTTGACGTCGTGCAATTTCATCGGTTGAATTGCGACATTTTCTTCATGCTTGATCGGGCATTAAACTGTTTTTTGGCAGATTTCTAGTCCGGCGTGCACACATGAAACCCACTATTCATTGCGTCACTCAGTGCTGGTGAGCACAAATTGGGTTATTGAAATTTTGTTCTGCTCTTTTTATTATTGGGTGTCAGTTTGGCACGGACTACTGCATGCTTAAGCAGTACCCTTGCTGCACAAATCGAATGTAGGTGTGGTCCCCCCTCTTTCCCAGACCCACCTGCGCACTTCGGAATACAACAGCTCTATTACCGCATCGAGTTATTCTCACTCAACTTGGGCCCGAATCTAAAAGAGAGTGGGTGCATTGAATATATAAATAGGCACGGCCCGCTTGAAGCACGGAGGGCGGGAATGAGGGCAGGGGAGGCGTTCGTGAAAGCATATCCCCCAGCGGCCCTGCGTTCCTGGAATCCAGACCTTGGGCGCACAATGGCTGTGGGCGGTGCCCCCAGGGGCCCTGGGCTCTCAGAAGGATCCAACGGCAGTCGCATTGTGCGCGAGGCTGGCGTCACAGACAGGTGCTGTTCCCACCTTCCGCCATTGTCTAGTCGGCGCTGTGAATGGTATCAGTGACACGGTTCTGCTTTTCTTCTCACCGTCACATATATAGAGCTGGTCGAGGCCCCCTCCCCCAACCTCGCCCCCCAAAGGGGGACGAAGGGAGAGGTCAACATGGCCGTTTAACAGTGTTTTAAGAAGGGGCCAGGGCCTAATTTGAAAGCCAAAAAATAATCCTACGTGTATGCCACTTGAATATGTGTTGTTTAGACTCGTGGGGTGTCTGTAGTTGCATTTACGTAGAGGTCCACCGTCCATTCTCCTGAAAAGGCGTGAGGCACATTTGGGGAAGGCACAGCCATACCTGTCAACCTCGTGACCTAAAGGTGCGGGTGACGTCATGCGTTTAAAAGCGTGGTCCCATGAAGGTGAATGGCAATAAACACGAAATAAAACCTAAATGCGGGTGAGTTGGCAGGTATGGGGATAGCATGCTACTGTGAAAATGCTTTGGATAAAAGAGTGTCCGTCTGTCTTGTAGCCTACAAGGGGTTCTGATTTGATGTTGTGCAGGACCAGCCTTTGCTCGTATCGTGTTATGGAGTGAGATATAGGATGCTAAAGCAATAAAGCTGGTCTAAACACTAGCCCAGTGGACAACCTTCTTCTCCAGAAAAATCAGCGGTAAGTTCCATTGTGAAAAAATAAGGTCCACAGGTGAGCTTTGGCAGCACCATTGGAAGCAACCTATTGCTTGTGGGTATCTGTTCATTATGGGGAGTTTCAGACAAGAGGCTGTAATATGCCACGGTTAATGTAACCCCATCCTGGACAACTACAAATTGCCAACAGCTACCTGAGATATATTCTTAAGAGTCTACACAAGAACTGCATGGAGCAACCTAAAGGAATGGAATTCATAGGACCACCATAAGGATTGATCTGGGAGGTTCACCAATGTATGGCAGCAGAGCACCCCCCTCAAGTGTGGTATGGGCACTTGAAGACCAGAATAAACATATATTTTGGGGAGTACAACCAGGAGCGGCAGAGGAGAAGCTGCTATTGTGTAAGCAGCAATAGTATGTGGCAGATGAATCTACCCGGGAGCAGCAGAGGGGCAACCAGATGTGCATCATCCTTGAGAAATGCCTGAGGAGCCCCGTTAGGAGCTGCTGGGAACAGCAGTAGGGATGGGCTGTATTCAAACCAGACAGGGCAGAGCGCAACCCTTACAAACGCAGCCCTGGTATATATTATTGTCAAGTCCACCGAGGAACAGCCATTGTTTTTCTCTTCTAGAAAGGGTTGAAGGTCCGAGGAACAGCCATTGTTTTTCTCTTCTAGAAAGGGTTGAAGGTTGGGGTAATTCGTTGTGGCATCATCTTCGGAAGAGCCAAGTGTTTATGGCCTACCTGATCTCCAAGTGGTCTTCTATGTTTCTTATCTTTGCTGGAGAAGAGATCCACAGTTGTGTCCCCTGCATAGTGAGGGAGATTCAGTCGACATCTTTTGGCATCACCTTGGGAAGAACCAATTCTTTTCTGCCTTCCTTAATTAGAAGTGGTCTTCAGTGTTGCAAATGCTGAATGTACAGAGGATGAGAATCCAACAATACATTTCTTCTACATTGGGGGGATAGCTAGATGAAGTGAATTTAGAGCGGAGAGTTCTCATCAGTGAATATCTTAAGAGCTTCACTTGGATGAAGGCAGAGACTTTGCCGTAAATAATAACCATGTGGGTAATGCACAGTGTCTTGAAAATTGAGGGCCTGACAGTGGGAAGTCAGTCGAATGCTTGGCAAACCAGTCATGTAGAAAGGCATGTAGAAGTTATCTTGCCATGGCAAAGTGGATTCTTTGTACTCTTCGCATCAGTGAGACCATCACCCACTGCGGGGGACATGCTTGGTGGCTGACTCAGAAGCAGTGGTATAAGCCTGAGCTGTCAAGTTCCACAGGAGTTTCCAATTTTAGGATAATATGTGTTGTCAGTGTAGCTGATGCATGTTAGGTTGAAGATTTTGCTACAATGCAGTGGAGAGCTGCGGGAGACTTTGAACAAGAATGGAGCAGTGATTGAGACTTGATATACGCCTCTCTCAATGCTCAAAGAAGGCAGGGAAATTGTGCTTGATCTTTTTGTGAGGTAACAGGAGATCCAGTCAAGTATGCTTCCCTTGATCTCAAGTTCCTGTGTCAAGGTCACTAACTTGGTACCTAATTCCGGAGCTACAGGAGTGGCATGGATCTGCCAATCACCCACCAAGTTACACCCACCAGTCTTTGGTTCTTGAGTTCTGTGTGTGATTGTGTGTGTGTGTGAGTTTATGTGTGTGTGTGTGTGCGCACAACCAGTTGCAGGGAAGCGGGTTTTTTGTATAAGAAGGTAGAAGGAAGTAGCAGAACATCTGTACTAGAAGGCTTCAGGATTTACTTTCCGTGCTCAATCTTAGTTCTCAATGTTTCCTCCAATATGGTAGCAAATACCTCTTTGATTATCCATTAATGTTTTGTGCATGACAAAAGATTTAAGATTAATTACACTCTTAGCCATTTGCGCTTTGCATATTACAGTAAGTATGTCAAGGACTTCACTCAAAGTCTGATCATCTATTACTTACAGTTTGAAATCAATCTGCTATCCCTGGTGGTGCGAGGTCATGCAATTCATTTTGGTTGGAAGGAGATTATCCAAATATGATCTCCATTTCTTTTTTTTTTTTTTGAAAACCTTTATTTCAAAATTCAGGACACAGCTATTCAGCCGACAGCCCGAAGGTTCGGCAGCATTGAGAGTTAGATACAGTGATGTGTCCCCATTACAGTTCAAAGAGTAATGCAAAGGTCCAATTTTAAGTAAACACAGAAAAAACTCACAACAAACCCCAGCAAGGCAAGGACATTGAAAGCCCATGGCGAAAGCCCCCAGGGGAGGCCGGACCCCACTCATCTACTAGTTACAAGACTGTGTACGGAGGAAGAAGGGGGACAGCAGAGGCCCAAAACGGTTCCTAAAACCAAACTGTGCTGGAAAGGAGGTCAGGGGGAAAGCTGTTCCTCGGGAGGTTCCAAATCCGGGGCAAGACATATTCCCCCCCTGTATTGGTTCCACCGCCCCCAGATGGCATGCCACTTCCGGGGGTGACCTCTAGAGCAGTAGACCGTCTTCTCCCTAAACATGCTCCAGTCCATGTTCTCCTTCCACGCGGTCAGTGTAGGGGGTCCCGAGGAGCCCCACAATCGCGCGATATCCCTTTTAGCTACCATGTTACCCAGAGTCACCCATTGGGTCTGCGCCTCGTCGAGGTCAGTGGGCCCCCAGACGTTTAGGAGGCAACACCGCGCCTCCGGCTGTACCGCAGTGCCCGTCACCTCCCCCATAACTGCATGGACTCTCCTCCAGAACTCCACAATGACACCACATTCCCAAATGATGTGCAGGAAAGTACCCACCATACCACATCCCCTTCTGCACAGGCCGTGCTCCGAGAATCCCATGTGGACCAGCCTTGGCCCCGTCACATACACCCGGTGCAGTATTTTAAGCTGCACCAGCCTCAGACGCGACGGGATCGCAACCTCCTTAGGCGAAGAAACCGCTGACTGCCAGTCCTCATTATCCAACTCAAGGCCATCCCTAGTCCACTGTTCTCTCAGCCCCAAAAGCATGTCTGCCCGGACGTTAATCAACTTCTTATATATGAGCGAGATCGTGCTCTCGGGCATATGACCATCAAGGACTCGGTCCTCAAGGGGAGAGGACTCCGGCACCTTCTCACCCTCCACGAGGACTGATCGGAGGGCGTGACGCATCTGGATATACCTGAAATACTCTGAGGGCCCTAGTTCATACTCAGTCTGCAACTCCTCGAAGGACTTCACCCTCCCCTTATGCAGCACATCTCCCACCTTGGATATACCTATCAAGCCCCACTTATCAAAGCCCTTCGTATGCCAGAGTCTTCCCAATCTTTCCGATTCAAACAATGGGGTAGCGAGGGTGAGCCTATCCTTCCAGCCCAACGAGTCAGTCGCCATCTTCCATACACGCACCGCCACACCTGTGGGCCCCGTGAGGGACGAGTCTAAGGACCGCGAATACAACGCCCTGTAGTAGTTGCCGCCACGCAGCAGCCACCTATCCATGGCATACCCAGGGCTGAGGGCAGGGCCATAAAATCCATGGTTGATCGCGCTCAGCTGCGTGGCCCAATAGTACCGTCGGATGTCTGGGAGCGCAATGCCCCCATCGTACCATGGGAGCGTCAACTTTGAAATAGCTATTCGCGGCCGCCCATCCCACAGCAACGTCCGTTGGAGGCCTTCGACCTCCCGAAAGTATTTGGCCGGTACCCAGTCCAAGGTGTTCTGGAGGGCGTAGAGGAAGCGGGGAAGAGACATCATTTTGAACAGGGCCGCACGCCCAACAAGGGAGAGCGGCAACCTCCGCCAACCTTCAACATCTCGCCTCAAGTGTGCCAAGGGGGGGAGCAGATTCCTCTCATAGCGCACAGCAGGATCCATGGATATAAAAATCCCCAAATACACGAAACCCTGCTGGGCAACCTGTATTGAACATGTTCTAGGGATTGGTGGGACCTCGCCACCAAGAACGTACAAGGACGATTTGCCCCAATTAATCACAAGCCCCGAGTTCCTACCGAACGATGCGAGTACGTCACAGACCACTATAAGTGACTTCTTAGGTGAGGCAAGATACAGCAGGATATCATCGGCATAAAGCGAAATACGGTCCTCGTGATCAGGCGACCACCGAAGGCCCCGTATATCCGGGTGCCAACGTAGCCACGCAGCCAACGGTTCAAGGGCGAGGGCGAACAACAGAGGCGACAGGGGGCAACCCTGCCGAGTACCCCTACCAAGCTGAAACGGAGTAGATGCCCGACCATTCACCACAACATTCGCTAGTGGCCCTTCGTACAGCAACCGAACCCAACTCACAAAACCGCGACCGAAACCAAACTTGGCCAGCACGGCCCATAAGTATGCCCACTCCACCGTGTCAAAGGCCATCGTGGCATCAAGAGATGCCACAATAGCCGGTTCACGCAGCGTGCCCGCCCTGGCGATGACGCCATGAAGACGCCTAAGGTTCAATGCTGTGTTTCGGTGCGGGATGAAGCCAGATTGATCCGGGTGGACCAAATCGCCAAGTACCCTAATCAAACGAGTAGCCAGGAGTTTGGCCAGAATTTTCGGCTCAGCGTTGAGGAGTGAAATGGGCCGATAGGATGCGCACCTATCTCGGGGTTTACCCTCTTTATGTATGACCACGATCGACGCCAGCCGCTGATCCAATGGAAGGATCCCATCCCCCCGCGCCTCCAAAAACATGGCGCGCAGGTGAGGGGCGACCCTATCCGGGAACAGTTTGTACAGGTCGATCGGCAGTCCATTCGGTCCAGAGGCCTTACCCGAGTTTAACGCGCGAATCGCCCCCGCCACCTCGTCAACCGTTATGTCACCATCCAAATCGTCCCTATCTATGTCAGAGAGGCAGGGCAACTCGATATCACGGAGGAGATCAGACGAGTCCTCGGGCGGCCTGTCCGACACAGAGGAATAAACCCTTACGAAAATACTCCGCGAAACACTTCACAATCCCCTCAGGTTCCACAATCGCCTCTCCCCTCTCTCCCGTCAACTCTGGCACCACTCTATTGACCCGTTCTTTCCTGTCCAACCACGCCAGGAGTTTCCCTGCCTTATCACCAACGTCATACAGGCGGCCCTGTTGTTCCCTACTGAGGGTCTTAGCGGCGTTCGTCACCAGGTCCCTATACTCCGCCTGCTTCAAGCAAAGCTCATGCAGTGAGGACTCTGTAACCTCCTCCTCCATAGCCCCCTCAAGGGCCGCGATCTCCTCCTCCACTTGCCGCACCTCGCCATCCCTCCGATTCTTGGCAGCCACCACCAGGGAGAGGGCTTCCCCCCGAAGCACGGTCTTAAAGGCTTCCCACAGCGACACCGCCGAGTCCACGGTTCCCAGATTGTCCTTAAAGTAATTATCTACCTTCTTTACCAGGGCGCTGCGCATCTTGGGGTCTCGGAAATACCATGGATTGATGGGGGCCACCCTCCCTCCTCCCTCCCTCCCTAGATCCAGCCGGATCCACACTGGAGAGTGGTCAGAGATACCGCGTGCCATGTGCCTCGCCTCGGATATCAACGAGGCATGTGCGGCCAGAGTGAGCAGGTAATCAATCCTGGAGAGGCTACCATGCGCCCCGGAGTGAAACGTATATTGACTCTGTGTGGGGTGCCGGAGCCTCCAGCAGTCTATCAGACCAAACGTATCAAGGAAGTCTGGAAGCCATTTCTGAGCCCCCCCTGTGTCCCTGGGCGGGTATCTATCCAACAGTCCGGAGCCCACAGCGTTGAAATCCCCTCCCACTACCAGCATTCCCCCCGGGAGAGTCAGCAAAGCCCTGCCCAGTTCAGCAAATGTGGAGGCCTGCAGGGCCGGCGGGACATAAACCGAAACCAAAACCAAAGTCCTTCCTTCCCACCGCCCCGCCACCGCCACAAACCTCCCCCTATGATCTCCATTTCTAGTAAGTTCCTAAAATGTTTTTTGAATAATGATCACGTTTCCCAAGACCCTTCTTTGGGGGTACTCATTTGCATCTGCATATTTGATCTTTGCAAGGTAAGTACTTTAGGATTGTTGGGGTTTGGATTAAAATTCCTAACCATCCTCCTAGAACACACTTAGAAGCCGTGCTGTTACAAAAAAGGACTTGGTTCACGTACTATAGCCTTATAGCCCTGTACCCATATAGCCCGAGGCAAAAAGACTATAAGGCACTTAGAATATTATACCCACTGAGCATAGAATGATCTAAATTTAAAAAGGAGAAAAAGAAAGACAAACATTGGAATGTTGGAGCAGAAAACAAATATCAGCCATTATTAGCCATGCACCACTTCATTGTCTTCAATGGAGCTCCCAACATTCTAATGTTCTAATTGTCTGGCAGTCCTGCCATTGTCTAAAAGTATCTTTTAATCACAAATGTGTTGCTCATATTGCTTTTTTTTGTCAGTATCTTTCTATTCTATGTTTTCTTTATTGAACCACAATAGTAATTAATGCATTCATCTTGGAGTCTTTGGTCTATTAAAGGGCGTTCACTTGGTGGGGGAAGATGCAAGTCAGTGCTGAAGAACCCGGAGTGCAGTGTTCAGGAATCAGGTAAGGTTTCACGGAAGACCTCCTTTCAGGAAGTAAACAGAAAGTCAAGCGGCCAGCACATGGAAGGGTGTGACTTTTATGGCCCCCTATTTCCAAAATGGCCAGCCGGTCAGTGAGCTAGGAAAATCCTGATGAAATCTCGCAAGAGCAATTTAAATCTTTTTCTTCTTTCTTAACTTTAAAATGGTTTTTACTGATCATACAATAAAGATTGTTATTATTGCGGGATTTTGAAAAGTCTGCACGTTGATGAAATTACGGATGCGAAGGGCAATACAAGTAGTATCTTTTTGAAAAACCCTGTGGAGATCAATAATGGCACTTTTTACGAGGAAGACCGGACCTTTGGTTTAGAAGTTACTATGTTATTCATCTGAAGCATTTTAAACGGAAAAACAAATCTGGCAAGCACTTTACACAGTACTTTCAGGCTTAGGGCCTGATTATGAGTCTGGCGGTCAGTGACACCGTCCTCCGTAATACGACTGTTAAAGTCGTAGGGGCAGTGCACTTCCCTTATGGTGGCGCAGGGGCACCGCAACATCCTGAGCGGGGACTGGCGCAGTCCCGCTCAGAATATTACGAGTTCCTGGACAACCAGCATTCTCATGGCGTAGCCCTGCCATGAAAAGGCTGGCGGTGCAGGAACAAAGGGGGTAATACAGGGCCCCCATACCCCACCCACCATGGTGATACATTCAAGGGGGCACAATCTGTGCTCCTCAGTCTGTATTCTGTATTCCCACAAAGTTCCAGTACAGTATGAATGTCACCGTTCATTCCGTGCTGGAACTTTTTTGCCATTCCCATCACAGGACCTGTTTTCCAGGCACTGCCTTGGGAAAGGCAAGGGATTGCTGACCATATCAAGAGTTGAACTCGTGTAACACAAGCTCAACTCGCGATATGGTTGTGGTCCTTGCGCGGGTCTGGGGCAGCTGTGCCGGCGGAGAGCCGGTACAAGTGTGCCAAACTCGTACTCAGCCCCTTCGTTTTTTTGTGGCTAACCAAACTTGGTCTCCAATTCATCAGAAGGGTTCTTCCTTTCTATATTAGTTTGCTTTGCTTTTAAATATCTCCTGTGTTGAGCACAATTGTTGAATAGCTTTTTGTTGAATATTTATAAATGGTAATGATGATTTTTAACAGCTGGAATGTAATTAGACTTTTATTCCAGTCTACAGGGATTGATTTTGTATGCATTTATGTGAGGCGAAAGAATGGTGAAACACCTTTGGTGGAGTGTGATTTATTATTATAGGCAAATTCAGCCAAGTTAAGATCATCAACCCAATTAGAGTTGTGAGTAGTTTGCACACACCTCGGGTATTGTTCTAGAGGATGGTTGACAAGTTTCATCTTTCCATCGATTTGTGGGTTGATATGCTGTGGACAGCTGGTGTTTTCCAAAGATGAGCATAATTTCCACCAAAATGTTGACACCAATTGAGCCTCTCAATCCGAAATTATTGTAGTGGGTAATCAATGCAGTCATGTAGCATTTTGGATAAAAATGTGTACTAATGCCTTGGCAGTAAGAGCTACAAAGTGAGCCATTTTAGTTAAACGGTCATGACTACTAAGATAGTAGTAAAGTCTTAGACAACAGACATATCAGTAATAAAGTCCATGCTTATGGAATGCCAAGTGGAATGGGCATTATTTGAAGCAGCCCAGTAGGGCATGAGCGAGAATCTTCATTTCTGGCACAAGTTGCACAGTGCACAGGGATAAGTTTGTGGGCAAATTTAGACAATATTTCCAACCAGAATCTTCATTGGCAATTTGGAATAGTATTGTTGATACCAGGATGAACAGTTACAGGGGTAGAATGACACCAGACTTTTTCACAATACTGTAACTCATAGGTTGGGACATATATCAAGTTTCCTTCATGAAATATATCATCACAAATGAATTTTCCTTTTCTTTTAACCATTCTACAGAATTTAACTTGCTAACTGCTGATTTCAGTGTACAATGGAATGCTGCCGAATCGATTGAAGTGATTACTGTCTTCAATTATTATTTAGAGAGGAATTTTTTTCCTTCAGTTTCATCATCCTCAGAAATGTCAATTTGGGATAAGTAATCTGCTTTGACATTCGCGTTCCTGGTAGTAAGGTAATTACAAAATCAAATTAACTAAAAAAAAGGCATCCACCTCATTCATCTGGGGATGTGGGCACTAGCCGATCTTAAAAACTGCAGATTCTTATGGTCAGAATAGAGTCAACAAGTAATGCCACCATTTTCGGAGCACATGTTTGATGGCTAAGAATTTCTATCAGGCAATGATGTAATTGTGTTCTGCCGCTAAACTTTTTTTATTAAAGAAAGCAAGTGGGCGCACTTGTCCTGAATCAAGATGTGTTTAAATAACACCCACACCACTGCATATTAAGAAACATTTGCCTCTACTAGAAAAGGAAGAGCTGGGTCTTGGTGATGGAGGTGGGAATGAAGGTAGGGGCAAACCATATACAGACCACCATTGGAAGTGGAAGAGTGTGAGTTGACTGTGTGGTCTGGGCCAAACGTGAGAAGGAGGGTGGTATTCCTTCATGGTGTTGATATGTACAGCTACCTCTAGAACAGTGAACTGGAGGAGGGGGAAATAATGTGGCAGCATGAGTGTCGGTAAAGTATTGCGTCAGGGAATGAGTCAAGACAAGTGGGTGTACACCCAAGGAGGTATCTGAGGAGGGAGTTTGATCCATGTCAAAGGTGAACGGAGGAGGTCTTCATGGGCATTGCACAGGGGTGGTGTGTGGGGTGGATTTAGCAGGTGCTGAGGGGGCAGCGAATATATGCAATGTGTCAATCATGGATGAGAGGCGGAAGGAGAGAGGGGGCAGGTGGAAGGAGTGGGGGACAGGTCCGTTTTCTGGCTACTCGGGAGTGTGGGAGGGTTATCCGCCTCCTACAACTTTTTGGGGAATTGCATGAGCACAGTATCCTATACATCTGCTATAGTCCTCTTTTGGAGGTGGCTGGCCTCCTCATGTTGTAGGTTTGTGCTCTCTGCATCTCCCCATCGGAGAAGGGCACTCTGCCATTTAATCAGTGGTGGTGGTTGGGAGGCCCTCCAATGAAGGGTAAGAACTCGCTTGGTAAGCAGTAATGCCAAATTGGCAAATCGTTCCTGGACTATATGTTGTGGCTCTCCCTTATAGACCCTTAAGAAAGTTCCTTCCCACTTATTGAGATGTGTAAGTTCTGTAACAGATGTTAGTGCATTGTGGACCGCCCGCCAATATGTGACAAGAGCGGACATTCTCACAGCATATGCCAGAGGTCCACGGCATTCGAGTAACATCTGGGGCATGTAAGGCTAGCAGTAGGGAAAATGTGGTTGAGTCTGGCCAGGGACAAGTAAGATTGGTGCAAGATTGTATACTGAGTACACTTGAATTGCAACATTGCTAGAAATGACATGGGGTGAGTCAAGTGCCTGTGCCTACTCCGAGTCGTGTAGTGGTTGTCCAATGTCATCTTACCATTTCTGTTATAGGGGTTCCAGGGAGATCCCAGTATGTTCCCCGATAGCTTTGTGTAGCCAAGTGATCTGATGGCACCCAGTGCCCACAGTGTGTAGTGAGTGGATGAAAGCATGTGTGGGGGGTCCTCGTCCACAGTATGCCATAACCTGCGGCACATCACGAATAGCTGGCCATGTAGGAGGAACTGGCTCGGGGAATACCATTATCGTGACATATTTGGTCGAACGTTAATAGGTAATGTTCCTGGAATAGGTCTCCTAATGTGTCGATCGACCTGTTATGCCAGGTGGATAGGTCCGCAAGTGTAAATGCTCCTGGAAAGCGTGGGAGTCCTTGAAGGGGAATCCCCGGGACATAGGGCAAGATACGATGTGAATTGGAACATCCGTGGCAGGCGTTTGCGAGCTTCCCATGTCAGCAATAACCAGGATCGATGTAGTTCAATGGAGGGGAGCCAGAGCTGGTGGAGAACGATGATTGGCAAGATATGCAAGGTAACATTACATAAGCATGACATACCACACCATAAGCACATTGTAATTGAAACCGTGAATGATATATTTCTGTAGAAAATCCTATTATTATAATTTCCACAAGTACAACCTAATGGAAGCACATAATATTGTACATTTTACCAAAATTTGAATTTCTCAGTTTATATACCTCAAATCCCATATTGGTCCTATAATGTAAATTTACCACGTCTCACATCACCACAATGTTGGAATAACATATTATAGGTCTATCTTGGTAAAGAAATGTTGTGTTAACCCATAAACATATAAGAAATAGTGTTGTTACATGTTGCTGTGACGTGCCATACAGTTGAATATTGCGGGTCATAATCTGATCAGTGAGGATCTCCAAAACATCTGGTGTGAAGTTATGGGCCTTTCTCCAGTACTTTCCACCATAGCTTCCAACAGTTCAAGTGAAGCAGCAAAATTTGAGGCGGTCTGGACACTTCCAAAGCTAGGAGGCAAGTGAAAAACTGTAACTGAATGCGAACGTCACTGCGATGTGTGCATGCATCAACGGACGTATTAAAGACAAGCATTTGCAATGCAAAAGGTCTCACATTTACGAGAGTTTGAGCTATTGATATTGCAAATAACAATGCCTTTTTTTGTTTGTTTTGAAAACATAAATAAAAGGCATTGTCATTTACAATGCCAATAGCTTAAACTCACGTCAATGCGAGACCTATTGCATTGCAAATGCTTGTTAAGTTCACATTAAAAACAATAGATTTCTCAAGCACAGCGCACGCGTTGTGCAGGCGAGACCTAAAAGGACATGCTTCTGAAATCATAAAGTGACTCCAATGCCGATGATAACTGGGAAAACTGAAACCTCTGTGTTTACTTTAGTAAACTGTCTCCTTTGATGAAAGGAAACAGTGATGGTTGTAATTCATGCAAATGTGAATCTGTGATGAGACATGCTTCCATATATATATTTTTTAAATAATGTTTATAGAACAACGAACAGGCAGACATCAGAATAGGTAAAAATGCATTATGTCACCACAGTAGGCCTCACCATACAGTTAATCCGAGATACAGAAGAGAGCAAGTACAGATTATGAACAATATTGACGTGACAGCTGTGAAATTTAAAACTGTTGCCTCAAGCAGACACCAAATGAGCGAGGGAGCATGCAGTTACTGGGAGAAACCTATAGGCTAGCGGATGCAGTCTCGGATGTGGCAGTGCCGGTAGCGGCCATTAAGCTGAACGGGTGAGGGGAAGAGGGGCCTAGATATGCTATCATAGTTACAAAAATAAACACCCAGATCAAATACAGCGTGCATGCTTACTGGTACGAGATTAAAAACCGCAGAAGTAAACATAAAGCTAAAAGCAGACCCGAAGGTTACTAAATGTGATACCCGCAAGTACAAATGAAATGTAACGAAAAGGACATGCTGTTAATGAAAACCTCATACGTTCATGAGAATGCTGATCAGGAATGTACACAAAAGTTATAAAAGTGACAAATTAAACGCCATGACAACTTCTGTACGTAAAACAAGTATCAAGTCCAAGCGCCTGAAGGATTGGTGAAGAGCTTATGCATGATCTTATCTCCCAGTAACGTTGTGTCGCTGGTTGCGATCTCCGATAGCGTTTACTACGGTTGCCATTTTCATGCTTCTTAATATGCGTGGTAGTAGTATTGGTTAAGAACAAGAAAAACGGACTACATTCCAAGACCGTGCTCACTACGCCACTGGAGACAAGCTATCCTGGCTGATGACGGCAGATAGCCAGAAACCGGTCCTAGGATGCTTGATTCCGGTCCAGGGAAGACATGGCTTGGCAGTTCGGGCTGGACTGTTCCCATGAGGCACAGGGTCAAGACTGATTTGCATATGGCCATGTCTGAACTGGGGTGGCGTAGTGGGCAAAAGAACGATGGATTTAACCCAGATCTCCTAAGTGGGGGAGAATGTCTGCATTGTCAGCATTCCGTCCATCATTTGTTTGTTGTAACGCTTTTCGCCCTAAGTGGGATGGGTATTCCCAGACGTGGGACCCGTGCTCACTACGCCACTGGAGACAAGCTATCCTGGCTGATGACGGCTGATAGCCAGAAACCGGTCCTAGGATGCTTGATTCCGGTCCAGGGAAGACATGGCTTGGCAGTTCGGGCTGGACTGTTCCCATGAGGCATAGGGTCAAGACTGATTTGCATATGGCCATGTCTGAACTGGGGTGGCGTAGTGGGCAAAAGAACGATGGATTTAACCCAGATCTCCTGACTGGGGGAGAATGTCTGCATTGTCAGCATTCCGTCCATCATTTGTTTGTTGTAACGCTTTTCGCCCTAAGTGGGATGGGTATTCCCAGACGTGGGACCCGTGCTCACTACGCCACTGGAGACAAGCTATCCTGGCTGATGACGGCTGATAGCCAGAAACCGGTCCTAGGATGCTTGATTCCGGTCCAGGGAAGACATGGCTTGGCAGTTCGGGCTGGACTGTTCCCATGAGGCACAGGGTCAAGACTGATTTGCATATGGCCATGTCTGAACTGGGGTGGCGTAGTGGGCAAAAGAACGATGGATTTAACCCAGATCTCCTGACTGGGGGAGAATGTCTGCATTGTCAGCATTCCGTCCATCATTTGTTTGTTGTAACGCTTTTCGCCCTAAGTGGGATGGGTATTCCCAGACGTGGGACCCGTGCTCACTACGCCACTGGAGACAAGCTATCCTGGCTGATGACGGCTGATAGCCAGAAACCGGTCCTAGGATGCTTGATTCCGGTCCAGGGAAGACATGGCTTGGCAGTTCGGGCTGGACTGTTCCCATGAGGCACAGGGTCAAGACTGATTTGCATATGGCCATGTCTGAACTGGGGTGGCGTAGTGGGCAAAAGAACGATGGATTTAACCCAGATCTCCTGACTGGGGGAGAATGTCTGCATTGTCAGCATTCCGTCCATCATTTGTTTGTTGTAACGCTTTTCGCCCTAAGTGGGATGGGTATTCCCAGACGTGGGACCCGTGCTCACTACGCCACTGGAGACAAGCTATCCTGGCTGATGACGGCTGATAGCCAGAAACCGGTCCTAGGATGCTTGATTCCGGTCCAGGGAAGACATGGCTTGGCAGTTCGGGCTGGACTGTTCCCATGAGGCACAGGGTCAAGACTGATTTGCATATGGCCATGTCTGAACTGGGGTGGCGTAGTGGGCAAAAGAACGATGGATTTAACCCAGATCTCCTGACTGGGGGAGAATGTCTGCATTGTCAGCATTCCGTCCATCATTTGTTTGTTGTAACGCTTTTCGCCCTAAGTGGGATGGGTATTCCCAGACGTGGGACCCGTGCTAACTACGCCACTGGAGACAAGCTATCCTGGCTGATGACGGCTGATAGCCAGAAACCGGTCCTAGGATGCTTGATTCCGGTCCAGGGAAGACATGGCTTGGCAGTTCGGGCTGGACTGTTCCCATGAGGCACAGGGTCAAGACTGATTTGCATATGCCATGTCTGAACTGGGGTGGCGTAGTGGGCAAAAGAACGATGGATTTAACCCAGATCTCCTGACTGGGGGAGAATGTCTGCATTGTCAGCATTCCGTCCATCATTTGTTTGTTGTAACGCTTTTTGCCCTAAGTGGGATGGGTATTCCCAGACGTGGGACCCGTGCTCACTACGCCACTGGAGACAAGCTATCCTGGCTGATGACGGCTGATAGCCAGAAACCGGTCCTAGGATGCTTGATTCCGGTCCAGGGAAGACATGGCTTGGCAGTTCGGGCTGGACTGTTCCCATGAGGCACAGGGTCAAGACTGATTTGCATATGGCCATGTCTGAACTGGGGTGGCGTAGTGGGCAAAAGAACGATGGATTTAACCCAGATCTCCTGACTGGGGGAGAATGTCTGCATTGTCAGCATTCCGTCCATCATTTGTTTGTTGTAACGCTTTTCGCCCTAAGTGGGATGGGTATTCCCAGACGTGGGACCCGTGCTCACTACGCCACTGGAGACAAGCTATCCTGGCTGATGACGGCTGATAGCCAGAAACCGGTCCTAGGATGCTTGATTCCGGTCCAGGGAAGACATGGCTTGGCAGTTCGGGCTGGACTGTTCCCATGAGGCACAGGGTCAAGACTGATTTGCATATGGCCATGTCTGAACTGGGTTGGCGTAGTGGGCAAAAGAACGATGGATTTAACCCAGATCTCCTGACTGGGGGAGAATGTCTGCATTGTCAGCATTCCATCCATCATTTGTTTGTTGTAACGCTTTTCGCCCTAAGTGGGATGGGTATTCCCAGACGTGGGACCCGTGCTCACTACGCCACTGGAGACAAGCTATCCTGGCTGATGACGGCTGATAGCCAGAAACCGGTCCTAGGATGCTTGATTCCGGTCCAGGGAAGACATGGCTTGGCAGTTCGGGCTGGACTGTTCCCATGAGGCACAGGGTCAAGACTGATTTGCATATGGCCATGTCTGAACTGGGGTGGTGTAGTGGGCAAAAGAACAATGGATTTAACCCAGATCTCCTGACTGGGGGAGAATGTCTGCATTGTCAGCATTCCGTCCATCATTTGTTTGTTGTAACGCTTTTCGCCCTAAGTGGGATGGGTATTCCCAGACGTGGGACCCGTGCTCACTACGCCACTGGAGACAAGCTATCCTGGCTGATGACGGCTGATAGCCAGAAACCGGTCCTAGGATGCTTGGTTCCGGTCCAGGGAAGACATGGCTTGGCAGTTCGGGCTGGACTGTTCCCATGAGGCACAGGGTCAAGACTGATTTGCATATGGCCATGTCTGAACTGGGGTGGCGTAGTGGGCAAAAGAACGATGGATTTAACCCAGATCTCCTGACTGGGGGAGAATGTCTGCATTGTCAGCATTCCATCCATCATTTGTTTGTTGTAACGCTTTTCGCCCTAAGTGGGATGGGTATTCCCAGACGTGGGACCCGTGCTCACTACGCCACTGGAGACAAGCTATCCTGGCTGATGACGGCTGATAGCCAGAAACCGGTCCTAGGATGCTTGATTCCGGTCCAGGGCAGACATGGCTTGGCAGTTCGGGCTGGACTGTTCCCATGAGGCACAGGGTCAAGACTGATTTGCATATGGCCATGTCTCAACTGGGGTGGCGTAGTGGGCAAAAGAACGATGGATTTAACCCAGATCTCCTGACTGGGGGAGAATGTCTGCATTGTCAGCATTCCGTCCATCATTTGTTTGTTGTAACGCTTTTCGCCCTAAGTGGGATGGGTATTCCCAGACGTGGGACCCGTGCTCACTACGCCACTGGAGACAAGCTATCCTGGCTGATGACGGCTGATAGCCAGAAACCGGTCCTAGGATGCTTGATTCCGGTCCAGGGAAGACATGGCTTGGCAGTTCGGGCTGGACTGTTCCCATGAGGCACAGGGTCAAGACTGATTTGCATATGGCCATGTCTGAACTGGGGTGGCGTAGTGGGCAAAAGAACGATGGATTTAACCCAGATCTCCTGACTGGGGGAGAATGTCTGCATTGTCAGCATTCCGTCCATCATTTGTTTGTTGTAACGCTTTTCGCCCTAAGTGGGATGGGTATTCCCAGACGTGGGACCCGTGCTCACTACGCCACTGGAGACAAGCTATCCTGGCTGATGACGGCTGATAGCCAGAAACCGGTCCTAGGATGCTTGATTCCGGTCCAGGGAAGACATGGCTTGGCAGTTCGGGCTGGACTGTTCCCATGAGGCACAGGGTCAAGACTGATTTGCATATGGCCATGTCTGAACTGGGGTGGCGTAGTGGGCAAAAGAACGATGGATTTAACCCAGGTCTCCTGACTGGGGGAGAATGTCTGCATTGTCAGCATTCCGTCCATCATTTGTTTGTTGTAACGCTTTTCGCCCTAAGTGGGATGGGTATTCCCAGACGTGGGACCCGTGCTCACTACGCCACTGGAGACAAGCTATCCTGGCTGATGACGGCTGATAGCCAGAAACCGGTCCTAGGATGCTTGATTCCGGTCCAGGGAAGACATGGCTTGGCAGTTCGGGCTGGACTGTTCCCATGAGGCACAGGGTCAAGACTGATTTGCATATGGCCATGTCTGAACTGGGGTGGCGTAGTGGGCAAAAGAACGATGGATTTAACCCAGATCTCCTGACTGGGGGAGAATGTCTGCATTGTCAGCATTCCGTCCATCATTTGTTTGTTGTAACGCTTTTCGCCCTAAGTGGGATGGGTATTCCCAGACGTGGGACCCGTGCTCACTACGCCACTGGAGACAAGCTATCCTGGCTGATGACGGCTGATAGCCAGAAACCGGTCCTAGGATGCTTGATTCCGGTCCAGGGAAGACATGGCTTGGCAGTTCGGGCTGGACTGTTCCCATGAGGCACAGGGTCAAGACTGATTTGCATATGGCCATGTCTGAACTGGGGTGGCGTAGTGGGCAAAAGAACGATGGATTTAACCCAGATCTCCTGACTGGGGGAGAATGTCTGCATTGTCAGCATTCCGTCCATCATTTGTTTGTTGTAACGCTTTTCGCCCTAAGTGGGATGGGTATTCCCAGACGTGGGACCCGTGCTCACTACGCCACTGGAGACAAGCTATCCTTGCTGATGACGGCTGATAGCCAGAAACCGGTCCTAGGATGCTTGATTCCGGTCCAGGGAAGACATGGCTTGGCAGTTCGGGCTGGACTGTTCCCATGAGGCACAGGGTCAAGACTGATTTGCATATGGCCATGTCTGAACTGGGGTGGCGTAGTGGGCAAAAGAACGATGGATTTAACCCAGGTCTCCTGACTGGGGGAGAATGTCTGCATTGTCAGCATTCCGTCCATCATTTGTTTGTTGTAACGCTTTTCGCCCTAAGTGGGATGGGTATTCCCAGACGTGGGACCCGTGCTCACTACGCCACTGGAGACAAGCTATCCTGGCTGATGACGGCTGATAGCCAGAAACCGGTCCTAGGATGCTTGATTCCGGTCCAGGGAAGACATGGCTTGGCAGTTCGGGCTGGACTGTTCCCATGAGGCACAGGGTCAAGACTGATTTGCATATGGCCATGTCTGAACTGGGGTGGCGTAGTGGGCAAAAGAACAATGGATTTAACCCAGATCTCCTGACTGGGGGAGAATGTCTGCATTGTCAGCATTCCGTCCATCATTTGTTTGTTGTAACGCTTTTCGCCCTAAGTGGGATGGGTATTCCCAGACGTGGGACCCGTGCGCACTACGCCACTGGAGACAAGCTATCCTGGCTGATGACAGCTGATAGCCAGAAACCGGTCCTAGGATGCTTGATTACGGTCCAGGGAAGACATGGCTTGGCAGTTCGGGCTGGACTGTTCCCATGAGGCACAGGGTCAAGACTGATTTGCATATGGCCATGTCTGAACTGGCGTGGCGTAGTGGGCAAAAGAACGATGGATTTAACCCATATCTCCTGACTGGGGGAGAATGTCTGCATTGTCAGCATTCCGTCCATCATTTGTTTGTTGTAACGCTTTTCGCCCTAAGTGGGATGGGTATTCCCAGACGTGGGACCCGTGCTCACTACGCCACTGGAGACAAGCTATCCTGGCTGATGACGGCTGATAGCCAGAAACCGGTCCTAGGATGCTTGATTCCGGTCCAGGGAAGACATGGCTTGGCAGTTCGGGCTGGACTGTTCCCATGAGGCACAGGGTCAAGACTGATTTGCATATGGCCATGTCTGAACTGGGGTGGTGTAGTGGGCAAAAGAACAATGGATTTAACCCAGATCTCCTGACTGGGGGAGAATGTCTGCATTGTCAGCATTCCGTCCATCATTTGTTTGTTGTAACGCTTTTCGCCCTAAGTGGGATGGGTATTCCCAGACGTGGGACCCGTGCTCACTACGCCACTGGAGACAAGCTATCCTGGCTGATGACGGCTGATAGCCAGAAACCGGTCCTAGGATGCTTGATTCCGGTCCAGGGAAGACATGGCTTGGCAGTTCGGGCTGGACTGTTCCCATGAGGCACAGGGTCAAGACTGATTTGCATATGGCCATGTCTGAACTGGGGTGGCGTAGTGGGCAAAAGAACGATGGATTTAACCCAGATCTCCTGACTGGGGGAGAATGTCTGCATTGTCAGCATTCCATCCATCATTTGTTTGTTGTAACGCTTTTCGCCCTAAGTGGGATGGGTATTCCCAGACGTGGGACCCGTGCTCACTACGCCACTGGAGACAAGCTATCCTGGCTGATGACGGCTGATAGCCAGAAACCGGTCCTAGGATGCTTGATTCCGGTCCAGGGCAGACATGGCTTGGCAGTTCGGGCTGGACTGTTCCCATGAGGCACAGGGTCAAGACTGATTTGCATATGGCCATGTCTGAACTGGGGTGGCGTAGTGGGCAAAAGAACGATGGATTTAACCCAGATCTCCTGACTGGGGGAGAATGTCTGCATTGTCAGCATTCCGTCCATCATTTGTTTGTTGTAACGCTTTTCGCCCTAAGTGGGATGGGTATTCCCAGACGTGGGACCCGTGCTCACTACGCCACTGGAGACAAGCTATCCTGGCTGATGACGGCTGATAGCCAGAAACCGGTCCTAGGATGCTTGATTCCGGTCCAGGGAAGACATGGCTTGGCAGTTCGGGCTGGACTGTTCCCATGAGGCACAGGGTCAAGACTGATTTGCATATGGCCATGTCTGAACTGGGGTGGCGTAGTGGGCAAAAGAACAGTGGATTTAACCCAGATCTCCTGACTGGGGGAGAATGTCTGCATTGTCAGCATTCCGTCCATCATTTGTTTGTTGTAATACATTCCAAGACTTGAGCACGCTCATGACGCACTGCTGCCAAAATCTCCCCCGCATTTCTGCTCTTCGTACAAAAAAAGCTGAAAGATGCATTACATTCAGGAGAAGTGTGGCTCACTGGTTAGAGTAGGCAGACCTGGAAGCAGAGGTCAGCCCGGGACCAGGGTTCAATTCCCGGCTCAGCTGGGTCTTGAGTCCATAAATTGTCTATGGACTCGATAATTCTCGCTCCAGTGCAAACTTGATTCATGGGTTCACACTCTGCGACTCTGGGCAATAGCTTGCTTAATCTCCACAATGGCCCCTCGCGGCGGGATGCCTGGCTTTCACCTTGTGGATGCCCTGCTGGGTTATCTCACAGGGGAATACCAGGACGGGTTCCCTAAGCAAGCGCTTAGAGACCGGTTGGTGATTTGCGCTATATAAATATCTGTACATTTACATTTACATTTAATTAAACCGGAAAGGACTCGGGAATCAATTAATGGGTTAAATCGATCTCGGCAAGATTCCAACCCAAGGCCACAAGTGAACTCTCTTACTCACGTGATCGTTAGTAAGAAGAACAAGTGTAAAGCTTCAAGAAGATGTGAGACTCTTGCTAAAGGGTCAGGCAGGGACACACACAAACTCAGGAAAAGCTCATTTTTCTTTTCTTTTCACAGGCGCGGCTGTCAATAAGTGGCACTGCCTTCTTGGAAGGGCTGACGGGCAGGGCGGTCAGAAGCAGTGTTTGATGTGCAGGGGGAGAGGAGATATCGCGAGGCGACTTCCTAGGGGCGATGCTGCGGGCTGGGCTCAGTCCATGTACAGTGTTTAGCTTGCGGGAGTGAGCACGATAATTGCAAACAGATGGCGCCGCTGCTCGCTCCCACAAGGTAAACGCCGTACATGCATGAGTGCCCATTGGAAACAGTGCAGAACATGCACAAGTTTCCACAAAAACCCGGAGTGATTCCAAGAGGTCACTCCAAATCAGCGATTGCGCGCTGCGTAGGTGAGACCTAAAAACATTGGATATTGACAAATCCATCGAGCATGCTCACCTAGGGATGTGTGCTCCGTTTCTGGATGCCACATCTACTAGATGTATTATTTCCATCTGTCATAACATAGAGGTCATGCAGTCGTCATTTGCAGGGGAACCATTTCAAAAATCACAGAAAACTCCCTACCAACAACTAAAAGGGTGGCTAATGCGGCGAAAACGCCAACATCGTAAACATGTCAGATGTTATATGTGTAATAGCAGAAGTGAATTTTATACCTATATTGTACACTGTGCAATTTAAACCTCCGTTGACAGATTTTAAAAATGTAATAAAAAAAATAAAGAAATACCTAATGCAGAAGTTAATTTGCTCCATGCCTGATGCCCTTTTATACAGTTTTTCTCATTATTGCATCTGGGAGCAGTAGTACATTTTCATTTTCCCTTTCATTTTAGCGGAGTATACATTACACAATGTGCAATGAAACACTTTTTTGGCCTAAGGACATGTAGGTGAAAAACTCTATTCCTATGTATGTGTTGTATTGTGAGGGTAGACAGCAAGAACTTCATTATGTTTTTTCATGTCATAATTGTGGAAATAAAAGAACAATTGACTTATGTTATTTATTGTACATGTATAATTATCTTTTTAAATGTTGTTTATCAGAGACATTCTCCAACCTCCACGGAACAACCCTGCCAGAGTGCGTAGACCCCAACTTAGAATGTTCCATCCTTTTCTTGGCCCTGCCACCAGGCAAGAACATGAAGTCATAAACATATGTAGAATAAATGAGCAAACAATATTGGATTTATGCCAACAGCTTGACCCACAGCTTCTGCCTCTGAACCTAAATCAATCAATCGGGATTTTTAAAGCGCGCTATTCGCTTGATAAGGTATCCAGGCACATGCAGGTCCTGGAGGCTTATTCAAACAGCCAGGTTTTGAGGGCCATTCAGAATTCCGGAGTTGAGGTGATGGTCTAGAGGAGCGTGGTGTGGCTGTTCCAGGTTTTTGTTGTGATGTAGGAGAAGGAGTGTCCTCCACATCTGCATCTGTAGATGCAGGAGTATGGGCAAGCAAAAGGGAAGCGGAGTATAGTCTTCTTGACGGTTGGTGGAAGTTCAGGCGGTGGTCAATGTATGCGGTTCCTTGGTTGTGTAGAGCCTTATGTGCTTAGGTCAGCAGCTTGAATTGGCATCTCTTCTGTATGGGGAGCCAGTGGAGTTTCCTCAAGTGGGATGTGATGTGGGAGTCATCGGGGAAAGCAGAGTATGAGTCTAGCTGCGATATTCTGTATGGTCTGAAGTCTCTGTAGGAGGTGTGTAGCGATTCCTAAGTAGAGGGCTTTGCCGTAGTCCAATCAGGTTGTGATGAGGGCCTGTGTAAAGGTGCGTCTCAATGTGTAGAAGTAGCCACTTGAAGATCTTATGTAGCATGCGCAGAGCAAGGAAGCAGGTGGAGGACACAGAATTGATCCGTGATTTTATGGTGAGCTAGTTGTCAATGATGATTCCAAGGTTTCTGGTGTGGTCAGAGGGAGTGGGTGCAGGTCCTAGGTCTGATGGGCACCAAGGAGTTATTCCATGTATTGCAGCTGTTGCCAAAGATCAGTACTTCTGTCTTGTCTGTGTTCAGCTGCAGGCAGTTGTCCTTCAGCCACTTGGCGATGTTTGTTATGCATCTGTCGAAGTTGGTTCTGGTGGTGGTGGGATAGTCGGTGAGTGAAAGGATGAGTTGGGTGTCGTCTGCGTAGGAAATTATGTTGAGGCCATGGGACCTGACGATGTTGGCCAGCGGGGTCATATATGCGTTGAAGAGCTTGGGGCTGAGGGATGAGACTTGGGGGACACCGCAGGTGATCTCCTTGGGTTCAGAGGTGAAAGGTGGAAGGTGGATTCTCTGGTTTCTTCAAGTGAGTAAGGAGGGGATCCATCTGAGCGCCTCCCCTTGGATGCCAATGTGGAGTCTTTCGATCAGCGTGTGGTGGTATACGGTGTCAAAGGCTGCCGAGAGGTCGAGGGGGATCAAAGCTGATATTTCTCCTCGGTCGAGGAGGGTTCAGATGGCGTTGGTGGTTGGGATCAGGGCGGTTTTGGTGCTGTCCTACCGCAATCACACCAATGGTGAAAACTATGGCAGTTCTCCATTTTGCAGCCACTGGATCATTCCAACAGACTGTAGAAGGCGTCAATGGGATGTCTCAAGTGACTTTTAGTACTGTCCTACAGAAATTTATGGCAGTGATGATGGCCCACAGGAACAGCTTCAGCCAATTCCCAAGTATTGCAGATAAATTGAACAATGTGAATTTTGAATTTGGTGCTTTAGGCGGCATTCCACATGTCTTAGGGTGCCATTGATAGGACAGATATTGCCTTGGTACCACCACACACCAGAGAACAAGTATACTACAACAGGAAAATTTTTAATTTAATGAATGTGAAAGTGATTTGCGTACCTGGTCTGTATATCACAAGCGCCTGTGCACACTTCCCTGGATTCACCCATGATTCTTTTGTGCTATGCAATAGTAGCATAAACACCAAATGGCACAACTTATTGTTAAGTAAACCTTGCAAACAAACTATTTTATATCTTACGTGTTTGTTCATATTTGAAATTTTGTAAACTCAGCTTATCCTAATAGGCTGTGGTTGTTACCACCTCTGAAAAATTCAACAATATCAGTTGAAGTCTGTTTCAATGAGGCACATGGTAGAACTTGGAAACCTGTGGTTCAGGCTTTTGGGCTCCTGAAAGCTAGATTCCATTGGTTGGATAAGTCTGGTAGAGCCCTCCTCTACTCACCTGATGAGGTGTGCAAAATTACTATGCTCCGTTGTATGCTGCACAACATTGGCCTGCGGCTGAACATTCCATTCATTCCAGAGGATGACTACAGTTAAGAGGCCCTGGGTGATGTTAAAGAATTGCCAAATGAAGATGATGGTGGGGAGGAAGAAGGAAATGATTTGGGTCAAGATGTCAGTTACAACTTCTTCTCATGATTATAAATATCAGTTAAAGGACATGGATGTAAATGTAATAATCTTTGTCTACAGGTGACAGACGTCTGCAGTTTTTGACTAAACAGTAAGTTTAAGTATATATCCACATAAGGTGGTTTTAAATGGTGATCTGTCCTACTGTCTTTAATACATGGTATAGTAAAAATACTTGTATATAATACAGTCATTTTATTAATAGTAGCATGAGAAGGCTGACTTTTTTACTTGGAACATTGTGGTACAGTTCCTTTGAGTATACTTAACTAATTTTTGAAAATCACATTTTGATTAAAAGCATGTTTATTTTCCCAAAGGTCACCATACACTGGGCCTGATTTAGATCTTGGCGGATGGAATTCTCCGCCCCAGCGGTGACGGATATCCTGTCCGCCAAAATATAAATCTCATATGATATAATGGGATTTATATTTCGGCGGATGGGATATCCTTCACCACTGTGACGGAGTAACCCTTCCGCCAAGATCTGAATCAGGTCTACCCGTCATCTCCATTAGCACAAAAGATTTATTCGGGATTTATTGAATGGGTAGGATACCTTATTTGTGTTATACAGATTTAATGTCTCCTGAATCTTATTTGTGTTGTAGTTCTTTGTATTGTTGTTGAAATAAAAAATGCTGTCACTGCTGGCATAATTGCACAATGTGTTTCTAGGAATTGCTAATACTCCAGTGTGAGAATGTACATATGTAATGGGATGGTAATTGTATATACCTAAAATGTGAAATCTGCATATATTCTAATACACAAAGAACGGAACAGTATGATTTTGTTAAATTTAATAATGTTTCTTTTCAAGATCGTCAAAGTTTGGGTAATTTTTTTAGATAAGACTATAAACATGTTTTTAAATATGACTATTTAATAATTAATATTGTAAAATGCTGTATGTGGAGTGCCCGGAAACATTTTGACAGTATATGAACATTTTTTAAAACACATTTTGAAAATCCAGCAAAAAGCAGAACATCGCACAATTACGATGTCAGTTGGACTCAACCGCTGCTGACTGGACCCGCCCGACCATAAGTCAGTGGTTCCGACTGCAGAATTTGGATACGACCACCCTATGGGCGGTTGGAAACAACTATTTTTCAATGGCAGCTTGTGCTGTGGGTAGAAAAGGCCTGCAGCACAAGGTGCCATTGAAAAATGGATATCTATAAACATCCTTGCAATGTGTGGCAGGCACCATGCGGTGCCTGCCGCCTGGTGCAGGGATATTTAGGGGGTGCCTCCAAGGCCCCATAGCAGAGGACCAGGGGAGACGGGGGCCCTGCATAATCCCGACGGCAGAACCGAGGCTGGCTCCGCCATCATTATGGTATTTTGATGCCTTCCGACGCTCCGATGGGCTCCTCGAGCCCGTCAGAAGCGCAGCAGAATTCCCCTGCAGGTTTCCCTCTGACCGCCCACATTGTAATACGGCAGTCGGAGGGAAACGATCGATGTCAGTTGGGAAAGCTTCCGACAAGCTGTCTGAGGCTTTCTGCCCAACATCAAAATCGGGCCCATAATGATTAAGGCATTATAAGATGACAAGAAAAATTGTTGTTTTTTCAACAAAAAAACTGTTATATCTATCAAACACAGAATTCGCATGATGATGGGTGAAATGTTTAAGGGTAGAGCCACAATTATTGAGAGAACACATCCAAAATACTAATTATCCACTGAAGACAAATGTGCCGTACAAAGTGTCCCCAGAGCTACTGTTTCACAGAAGGAAACTACTTGCTGTGGTGCGGTTAGAATTTGCGGTTGGTGGTGGTTTTGGTGGGATCCTCTCCCACTCGTCCTGATGAATGACCTGTCCTCAGGATGACTGCTTGCTCCACAGTTGCGGGGTTGGAGGCGATGGCAGGTGGGTCATAGGGTTGTAGTGCTGGTGGCATCACAATGGGTCCGGCAGATATTGTTTCCGCCAATACAGGAACAAGGGCTAGGATGCACAATGCAGAAGTGGATGTTGGGCCGCAGGGAGCAGTGACAACTAATGCCTGTTGCGGTGGGGGAGACACAACATGGTGGTATTACTTCTGGTAGGCAGAGTGAAGGTCACCCTAGTAGCCTGCCTAGGCACACTTAATGGACCAGGCTGCTACTCATCAGGCCTATCAGGAGTTGTGTCCTCACTGAAGGCTTTTGCAGGAGTTGGAACAGTGGTAGGAGTTGTAAGTGCTGTTTTCTGGACCTTATGCTGTTGGAGCTGGTCTCACAATATAAAATTACATGATAAATGTTAGGACATCTGTGTGTAATAGTGTAAGGGTAATGGTAAATGTCAGCCTTTTTGCACTCATAACACATATTACACCAACCTGAAAGATGAAAAAACATTGCTAAACATGAAAAATTCTTGGATGCTAAGAGGGCCGAGTGTAAAATACACCTTTGATTATAGTAGAAATGTATACTCCTTCAGTCAGACTTATAATATCAATCTTTTCATTACCATGATGAAGTAATATGGTCAGTATTTCTATTGCATCCCACTTGTAAGTCTCCTCCCTAGCGTAATATCCAGTCCTTTATCATGTTGAGTTTCCTCACTAAATGATTGGAAAAAACAAAAAAGCACCAGGCTAAGTGCGAAGATGAAATGACACAAGGCGTAGTAACTCCAGAGACACAACAATAATCAATACGAGTGTATAACAAAAATTAATAACAATTAATATTTTTATTGAATGTTCTTTTTTATATTTGTTGCTTTCTTAATATGCACGATAGATACTTGTGTTTACATGACTATTGATATTAAGTCAAGTAATACATTTTGTTGTGGAAAACACATACATGAGATAGTCAATAATCAACAATTAGAAACATCACAAGAATGAATGACTAAAACAATTAGTAAGAAATCTATTCAAATAGCAAGAAAACACTGAACAAGTACACGAAAATATGGAAATATGACGCGTTTCGGCAAAGCCTTCTTCAGAATATTCTTGTCAGTGGTTACTGTAAAGAGTAAAACAAATTTTTTTTTTGGAGAAGAAAAAAAGGAAGAAGAAAGCAATTTGATTTAGAAGCAATTGTTATACACAATTATACTCTGAAGTTACAGTTCTTTGTTAGCAATTAATTAACGAGTCAAAATGGCTCAAACCCAACTCGGGAAATATTGATATTAAAAACAAAAACATACACTGAACATGTCCGAGAACCCACACCTAAGTAATGTCATGAATCTCCAAGATCCAGGTGTCAGGGTTCACGGGAGGTTTCCTCCGCTTAATTCGGAACCCATTACTGTCAATGCCATTTCCTCTGTTAAACCTTGTGAAGGAATTCATGGGGCTCCCAGTTGGCGCATTTGTTGGTGCCGCTGGATTTCCAATATGGCCGCTGACGCATTCATGCGTCAGCGTTCTAGTCTTCATTGAATGGTTAACGAAACAGGTGTAGCGCGCCGGCCAACGTTCTCGAGCGCACTTCATCAGAGAATTTGTCGAGACAACACTTACCTCACCGTCGTGGAAGTTAGGGTAGGTCGCGTCGAAGGTTTGTCATCGTGATTATCTTCGACGGTCACCCTACATTTGCAGGTTAGTGTATCTTGAGTCGTATTCAGAATACGTTATGTTTGAAGATTGATGTCTCTCGAAAAAACCCCTTTTCCTGACAGGAAAAATTGGAAGGTCAGAACTCAGTCTCAGGAGGGGTTAATGAATTCTTAGTGTCACTTGATAATTCAGGATAAAGACTCTTAGTTTTCAAACCTGAACATCGCGAACCATCTTCGCTCTGTTCTTGTTAGTTCCGCTTTAGTCTAATAGACTGAAAGCTCTGTCATTACCTAGAATGTCCGAGGCTTTGGGCATAGTATCTAAAAAGAGTCCCCTACCTCAGTAATTATAGGGACTTAGTTTTACTTGAAACTAGGAAGTCTGTTATCCATCAGTAGAGTTCATAGTCAACCCATTGTTCAAATGAGAAGTTCCTACGAAGAAAATACACTGAGCTCTCGGCTAGGGAACTACGTAAGTTACAAACTACTTGGCAAATGCCCTAGCAATTCAGTATAGATAAGATTCACCACACTTACCATTTCATTCTGTTTTAAGATCGCAACACCTCTTAACTCCAGCAAGGAAGAAGCAGAAGAGAGGGTTAGCAAGAGCCAGAGCAAACCAGTTGCTACACACTCAAGTAACTGAGAAAATAGAAGAGAGGTTTGGCCCTGAATGTCTCCTGGAAAGACAAGATAATTATTTAATCATATACAGTAAGTTGAGACAAAAGGACTAGAATTGTGATTGAATATTAATTGTTGCAGGATTGTTTCCTCTACGAAAACGAAGATATCCAGGGCTGTCTCTTCTCTGTCCAATTCCCCTTTCCCCCGTTGATACTTACCTGTTGAGAGTTATAAACAATCTCGCGGGAACGTTCCAATGGGGGCATTGGGAAATTAGCATCATTCTGCTCCCGTGTATTTTGAGGATAATAAACGCACCTGACAGAGTGAAGTGCCCACGTTATCATTAACACCTGAGCAGAATGGCAGAGGGTCTAGATCTAAAAAATTTGAGTGAGATACTTGGAAACATACAAAGGGATTTAGGAGCAGTTAGAGAAGAGAATCACATTTTAAGACAGGAGATACTGAACTTAAAGGGAAGGGAAACCATTTCTGGGACAAATGTAAAATCCACAGCCTTTGAGACTCTTGGACCGAACACAAGTTCTAGCTCTGTACCTTTGGGTACCACTCAGGTTGTACACTCCTTGTCTCCGGTAATTCCTCTTGCCCCTCCGGAGCGATTTAACGGAGATACCCAAAAGGCCCAGATCTTTTTGACTCAATGTTCCCTTCATTTCATGTGCCGTCCTGCGATTTTCCCCGATGCCCAATCTCGGGTAGCGTTCATCCTATCTTATCTTAGTGGGGACGCTGCCTCCTGGTCGATGCCTTTAGTAACACAAGATGATCCAATCCTTTACAATCTAGAAGACTTTAAGAAAGAATTTCTTCGTATATTCGACAGGAGAAAGGCATCACAGGCTACAGATAATGAGTTGCTAGAGCTTCGTCAGGGCAATAGGGAATTGGTAGCTTACCTGGCCCAATTCAACAAGTTGGTAGTAGAGACGAGTTGGCCAACGAGTAAAAGAGCGGCAGTGTTTTACAGGGGATTGAAAGATGAACTAAAAGATGCCCTATCTCAAGTTCCAAATCGACCCACAGAAATCTCAGCCTTGATAGATCTAGTCTTGGAGATCGATTTTCGTTTGAATGAAAGAAAAGGAGAAAAAAGGAAAGATTTTAAATCAAATGTCCCTCGGTTTGATCGAATCAAGTCGGAGTCAACACGAACAGTTGAGCATACCACTGGAGAAGAGCCAATGCAGATAGGCGCCATTAGAGGCCCATTGTCTAAAGAAGAAAAAGAAAAGAGACGTCTGAATAAGCTATGCTTGTACTGTGGAGGGAGCGGTCACTTTATTAAGGCCTGTCTGAAGAGACCTAAGATCCCAAACAAGGAGAAGGAAAACTCTCAGCACCACCAGTAATTGGAGTTGGACTGGTGGATGCAAGTAATGACACAACTCCAATGGATCATCAATTGGCGAACACCTTGCAGGTCTCCGTACCTCACGTGACCTTAAATTTTACCTTGAAATTTCGAACAGTGGTCTTAAAGGACATTGCAATCATGATAGACTCCGGAGCAACTGGCAATTTTTGCGATCACAAATTTGCAGTTCGGATAGGTTTACTGGCAATCCAAAAGGAAAAGAGTGAGAAGGTTAAAGCAGTTGATGGATCTGACTTAACTTCAGGACCCATAACCAGCCACACTGAATCAATACAGTTAATAACCAAGGAGGGTCATCAAGAAGAAATGCAATTTGACCTAATAGATGCTCCTCAATTTCAATTCATCCTAGGATTACCATGGCTCACAGAACACAATCCGTCAATTGATTGGGGGGCCAGAACTATAGCCTTGGATTCAGAGTATTGTGCCAAACATTGTTTTACTGAACCCGACACGCTGTCAGAAAAAAGTGCGGCGGCACAACTTGGTGACAATGGAAGAATGGTATGTGTTATTCAAACTACTGAAATTCCCGAAAACCTTCAAGATTTCAGGGATGTATTTGACGAAGCCAAAGCAGAAAGATTGCCTCCTCACCGGTCTTACGACTGCAAGATTGACCTGGAACCGGGGGCGAATTTACCATGCAGTCGAGTTTATGCCCTCACTGAAAAGGAGAACCTCCATCTAAAGGAATACATAGCAAAAAATCTGGAAAACGGTTTTATTAGACCTTCCCAGTCACCTGTATCCTCTCCTCTCTTTTTCGTGCCCAAGAAGGGTGGAGATCTTCGAACTTGTATAGATTTTCGAGCTGTCAACAGAATGACGATAAAAAATCGTTATCCCTTACCACTGATCTCTGTGTTGATTGATCAAGTTAAAGATGCTAAAATTTACACCCGTCTTGACCTTCGAGGAGCCTATCACCTGATCAGAGTGCGAGGAGGTGATGAATGGAAAACAGCCTTCAGAACGAAATACGGTCTTTATGAATATCAGGTGATGCCGTACGGCCTGTGCAACGCGCCAGCGGCGTTTCAGTACTTCATAAATGATGTTCTGAAAGACTTTATTGATCTATGTGTGATCGTATACATAGATGACATCTTGATCTATTCCAAATCGGAAGAGGAACATCACGAACAAGTTCGAGCTGTATTACAACGTCTCAGAGAAAATTCCTTATTTGTGAAGCTAGAAAAGTGTCTATTCAGCACTAACACGGTAGAATTCCTGGGATTTGTATTGTCACCTGCTGGAATCACCATGGATGAACACAAGGTTAAGGCAGTTGCGGACTGGCAATCTCCAACCTCCATCAAAGAAGTCCAGAGTTTTATAGGCTTCGCTAATTTTTACAGGAGATTTATCCAAGGTTTTTCTCAAAAAATATTACCCTTAACCAGATTACTGAGAAAAGGAGTTCCTTTTACGTGGTCAGAGGAAGCTGAGCAAGCATTCACCTTATTAAAGAAAAGTTTCACGTCGGCACCAATTCTTCTACATGCAGATCCCACAGAGCCATTTTATTTAGAGACGGATGCCTCCGATTTTGCCATTGGAGGTATTTTATCTCAAAGACATAAGAACACCGGCCAGCTGCATCCTGTTGCGTATCGCTCCCGTAAGCTTAATCCAGCGGAATGCAACTACACCATCACTGAAAAGGAGCTTTTAGCCATTAAGGATGCTTTTAAAGAATGGAGGCATTATCTATTGGGTGCTAAGCATACTGTGACGATATTTACTGACCACAGAAATTTGAAGTTTTTACGGTCTGCAAGAACTCTTACACCACGCCAACTGCGATGGTCACTTTATTTTGCGGAATTCGACTTTGTCATCACATACAGGCCTGGTTCACAAAATGGGAAGGCAGACGCCCTGTCAAGGTTGAATGCTGATCATCAGAGTATCAAGGTTGAGAATCAGCAAATAATCCCAGCTGACAGAATCATTGGAACCATTTCCTTGGAACCTTTTGAAGATCAAATCCGAGATCATATGACTACTGATCTTATCCACAACTGGGCCGCAGAAGACCCCTTACGAACTGTGCAGAATGGCTTACCCTATCACGGACAGGCACTATTCCTACCCACCACAGACCTTCAAACTAAAGCATTACGTGAATGTCATGATCATCCTCTGGAGGGTCATAAGGGTGTCCACAAGACTGAAGATTTGGTTAAACGTAGTTTTTGGTGGCCACGCATGACCAGTGACATTCGACAATATGTTTTGGGTTGTGAGATTTGCACTCGGGGAAAGTCGGACAGGCAAGCACCAAAAGGCCTTCTACAGCCTTTACCAATTCCCCCATATCCCTGGCACACAGTATCCTTAGACTTAATTGTCGATCTCCCATCCTCTCATGGCTTTGACACTATCCTAGTCTGTGTGGATACTTTCAGTAAAATGACACATTTTGTACCAATTAAAGGCACACCAACATCACAACAATTATCACAGTTCTTTAACCAACATATCATTCGCCTTCATGGCATTCCTAAGGTGTTAATCACTGACAGGGGTTCTCAATTTCTATCCCGATTTTGGAAGGCTTACATAAAAGGTTTAGGTATTGACCACCGCTATTCCACTAGTTTCCATCCAGAAACGGATGGACAAACTGTTCGCACAAATCAAGAGCTAGAACAATATCTGCGGCTGTATCTGCTTGATGAGGAAGCCGATTGGCCTGACTATTTGTGGTCTGCTGAGTTTGCTCACAATAATGCTCAAAATGTTTCCACTGGGTACTCCCCTTTTTTCATAACCTCGGGCAGACACCCTAATTCCCACATTCCTTTGACTAACATCGAAGTCCCTGTAGTTCAGGATTTTGCCCAACGCCTAGTTAAAATCCGTCAATCGGCTACACAAAATTTGACCGCTGCTAAGGCATCCTATAAACGTGGTGCTGATCGCAAAAGACGACCTCCACCTATCCTTAATGTAGGGGACCACGTTTGGTTGTCTACAAAGAATTTACGTCTTAAGGGCACTCGTAAGTTCCAACCACGATTCATGGGTCCTTATCCTATCGAAAAGATCATAAATTCAGTCACTTATCGCCTGACATTACCTGCCACTACTAAAATTCACCCGGTTTTTCATGTTTCTCTACTAAAAAAGGTACAATCAACCTTACGGCAAACATCTCCCCCTGCTCCCATACTTTTTGATGGGGATCCTGAATATGAAGTAAAGCGAATTTTGGACTCAAAATTGAGTCATAATCACCTTCTTTACCTCATTGACTGGAAAGGTTTTGGACCTGAAGAGCGATCCTGGGAGAAAAGCTCGGAGGTCCACGCCCCGCGTTTGATTCAGGCCTTCCACGCCAAGTATCCTAACAAACCTCGCTTGGAGGAAACCCCGTTGAGAGGGGGTACTGTCAGGGTTCACGGGAGGTTTCCTCCGCTTAATTCGGAACCCATTACTGTCAATGCCATTTCCTCTGTTAAACCTTGTGAAGGAATTCATGGGGCTCCCAGTTGGCGCATTTGTTGGCGCCGCTGGATTTCCAATATGGCCGCTGACGCATTCATGCGTCAGCGTTCTAGTCTTCATTGAATGGTTAATGAAACAGGTGTAGCGCGCTGGCCAACGTTCTCGAGCGCACTTCATCAGAGAATTTGTCGAGACAACACTTACCTCACCGTCGTGGAAGTTAGGGTAGGTCGCGTCGAAGGTTTGTCGTCGTGATTATCTTCGACGGTCACCCTACATTTGCAGGTTAGTGTATCTTGAGTCGTATTCAGAATACGTTATGTTTGAAGATTGATGTCTCTCGAAAAAAACCCCTTTCCTGACAGGAAAAATAGGAAGGTCAGAACTCAGTCTCAGGAAGGGTTAATGAATTCTTAGTGTCACTTGATAATTCAGGCTAAAGACTCTTAGTTTTAAAACCTGAACATCGCGAACCATCTTCGCTCTGTTCTTGTTAGTTCCGCTTTAGTCTAATAGACTGAAAGCTCTGTCATTACCTAGAATGTCCGAGGCTTTGGGCATAGTATCTAAAAAGAGTCCCCTACCTCAGTAATTATAGGGACTTAGTTTTACTTGAATCTAGGAAGTCTGTTATGCATCAGTAGAGTTCATAGTCAACCCATTGTTCAAATGAGAAGTTCCTACGAAGAAAATACACTGAGCTCTCGGCTAGGGAACTACGTAAGTTGCAAACTACTTGGCAAATGCCCTAGCAATTCAGTATAGATAAGATTCACCACACTTACCATTTCATTCTGTTTTAAGATCGCAACACCTCTTAACTCCAGCAAGGAAGAAGCAGAAGAGAGGGTTAGCAAGAGCCAGAGCAAACCAGTTGCTACACACTCAAGTAACTGAGAAAATAGAAGAGAGGTTTGGCCCTGAATGTCCTGGTAAGACAAGATAATTATTTAATCATATACAGTAAGTTGAGACAAAAGGACTAGAATTGTGATTGAATGTTAATTGTTGCAGGATTGTTTCCTCTGCCAAAACGAAGATATCCAGGGCTGTCTCTTCTCTGTCCAATTCCCCTTTCCCCCGTTGATACTTATCTGTTGAGAGTTATAAACAATCTCGCGGGAACGTTCCAATGGGGGCATTGGGAAATTAGTATCATTCTGCTCCCGTGTATTTTGAGGACAATAAACGCACCTGACACCAGGTAAATAACTAACAGAAAATACTAGAAACAATAACATGCATCCACTGTGAAAGAGGAAAGATTAAAGAAGAAGATAAAGAATGCAAAAACAGTGTGAAAAAAGATATGACATAACTCCTACCTATAGCATGGTGAGTTATTCGTTCAGTAGGTAGAAAATTACTTGATCATGAAACCAGCAATTATCATTAATGTTCTTGAAAGAAAAACAGGAAAAGGAATTTTATGAGTGAACTATACCAGATATCATGATGTCCCTGGAGTCCAATAATTCAAATGAAGAAATAATAATGAAAGCTAATATTAGTAAGTTACTAATGTATGTCACAAACTCTTACCAAACTGAGATGGATTGCAACAATGCTCGAAGACTGGTATAAATCCGAGTATGCTAGCATATACTTCTCGTTCAGTTGACATAAAGTTCTACAGAAGTGAAATAAATCTCCGTATTAACGTGGTCATTCTTATATTTCTAGACTAAGAATTGCAAGAAATGTCAATGGGGTATTTAAATCCAAAATCCAATTCCTGACCATAATATAACTGGTTATACATACCGATTATACGTGCAACTGTGACTTGATTATAGGTGGATCCTCTGCCGTATTTAATCCAGAGTCCACTACGGTCTCAAGTATAAATGGCACAACCACTCTCACATCCCAGAACTATTGATGCGTGTGGGGTCATATCTCTCACCGGGGACCACTAGAAATGCGCCTTAGGCCTTAATCGATGTCTTGAAATTCAAAATGACAATCACGATCACTTCTGTAATCAAAACGTAAAGATCAAGATATAAGTAAGAAGTAGAGCCAGTCATCCAAAGTATAAACGGCCAATATGTTTAAAGACCTTAACACTTATCATTATCATCTAATGACACTGATCTACCAATAAGCAGAGCTGCACACAAAATTCCTCCTAGGCGTGTATTAGTATGCAACCTTAAATACAGGCTTACTAAATTGATTGTATAGGCTCATGGAGATAGACTGCAACATCCCCAAATGTCGAGAATTGCTCATTCTTTTCTTTTAAAAATAAGCGCATAATTTTGCTACATATGTACGAAAAGATGTCATACTGCCTCAGTGACTAATGTCAATTCTCTCAAGCAATGACTCAAAATATTAGCGAGCTAAAAATGTGAAGAGGCATGTTTGAATATGGTTTAGACCCGGATCTTGAGCCAAAGAAAACCATCAAGATTGACCTCCTATGTTGGTTCCTATCTATGCATAAAAAGAATGCATTCAGAAACTAACTAAACAGATGGTAGTGAACACACCCACTTTTACATACCAAAATTACGGCGAGGATACGCGGATCTGCTTCCCTTGTACCGCTGTATGGAAATGGACACACGCCATGTGAAGTCTTTTATATAATTAGACCGCGCCGGCACACCCTTATAATGACGTATTATTAAGGCGCCTATGTCTAACTTAAGTTTCGAGCACGAATGTCACGGCCATCTTTGAATATGGTGTTATCTTAGGAAAATACATGATAAATCTAATGCAAAATGTGAAGGAGAACTACGATTATAACCACACATATCACGGCTATCTGGGAATGTAGTTTAGTGGTGTAAGAGCGTATCACAGGTCTAATATACAATGTGAAGAATAAATGCTAAGTAACACTTAAATCGAACCCGAATATCGCGGCCATATTGGAATATGGTTTAAAGATATAAAAACGCATCACAAATCTAATATAAGGAATAAGAAGTAAGAAGTAAATATTGATTGTGCTGGAAAATGAGAGTAATAAAGATAAAAAAGAAAATTAACTAAATAACTAGCTGTAAACCTACAATCACCATGTCTTGAAGAACTCCGAATAAAAGTCAAGATCTCAATGTTCATGTAACAAAATAGACAATCGTAATTGCGTGTCTATTTAGAAAATCCAATGACTTGAATATAAGGAGAGGAACTAGCTGAGTTCTAGTTCTATTAGCAGTGTTTACTGAGAGAAGATTTTCATTTGTTTCAATGCACTACAGAAAAAAACCCCTGTAAAAAAACCGAAATCCTTCGGTAATGATACCACCATCCGGTGGCACTAAGGGCACTCCAATGGCAGATGGTTACTAACTGACGTGAGTACCCTATATAAAACAGTGATCATCCACAATGTCAGGAAATTTAGTCTTATGCATATATCATGACTCGATATGAATAGTATAATATAGACAGCAGAAAATATATTACACAATTCTAAATGGTAGGTCAGAAGTAAGTTAGAGGTGAATGATAACTGGGGGATTATCTATACCGGACACTTTATTTAATTGCTTGATCCCATGGGATTTCCAAATTTAATCCCTTAATAGCTGTACCCAAGGTAAAAATCCAGTACACTTCTCTGAATTTACTAATGCTATCACTATTGGTTCCTACTTTCTGTATAATCTTTTCAATGACATACCACTGCATGTCATCGGGTTGATGGTTCTGTTCCAAATAGTGTGTAACCATTGGGACCGCAACCTTTTTTGTCCGTATAGCGGACCTATGCTCAGTTAATCTCACATTAAGGGCTCTGCTTGTTTCGCCTACATATCCAAGGCTGCATGGACATACTATCAAATAAATGACATTTGATGTCTTACAGTTGCTCAAACAGATAGAGGTTAAAACCTGATTATTGAACTGGAATGTTGGACCTTCTAGTGCCGACGCGCATGATTTGCAATTAGTGCATTTGTATGTGCCAACCACTGGTCGCATTCCCGTTAAGCTAGTCTGATATGAAGCGAGATTATTCTTCATGCGAGAGTTGACTATATAGTCTTTTAGATTTCTGTTCCGCCTAAAGGAAAACATGGGTTTAGGCATGGAATCTGTAGTCAATGTATCCACATTGAGTATTTGCCAACTAGTGTATACCGCGTGTCTAATCCTGTCATTCAACATGGAGTGACGGGCAATAAACACTAAAGAAGGGTCTTTTTTGCCCTGTCTTTGAGTCAACAATTGCTGACGCTCAAAAAACCGGGCTCGCTTGTATGAGTCTCTGATGAATTATTTAGGGTAACCTCTGTTCTGAAATTTAGTTTTCATAGCTACATCCTTGGTATCAAAATCCATTATACAGGTGCAATTGCGCCTGGGACGTAAAAATTCACCGAATGGTATACTATTTTTCTGCGTGACAGGGTGAAAACTGTCCTAATGTAAGAGGGTATTCCTGGCAGTCGGCTTGATGAATAAATCAACTGCCAGGATCCCCGATTCGTGCTTGATAAGTACATCTAGACATTCCACCTGTTTGTTACTGATGTTATATGTGAAACGTATATTAAAGTCACATAAGTTAATCCATTTTAGAAATTGCTGGAGATTTTCTTCAATATCGATCCAGACAAAATAGACGTCATCTATGAAGCGTGACCATTTAGTCACAGATTCAAAGAAAGGAGCAATCTCATTGAAGACGAACTTATTTTCGAACAAAGACATGTAGATGTTCGCCACCGTAGGTGCGCAGGATGCGCCCATACTTACACCATGGCTTTGTTTGTACAATTGACCCTTGAACTCAAAGATGTTATCAGATAATACTATTTTGAGACGTTCCAAAATGAAAACAGTAGGGCATTTGATGTTATATGCATTGATGAACCAATGTACAGCTTCAATTGCTCCATCAATAGGGATGTTACTGTACAAAGACTCAATGTCCATGGTTACTAGAAATTGGGTCATAGGGCAAAACGCAGTATCTTCAACTAAGTTGATGATATGTGTTGTATCCTGTACAAAGGCAGGTGTATGAGTGACATGTGGACAGAGCAAAGCGTCCACATATTTGGTTAATGGTTCTGTAACTGAACCTATGGTGGTGACAATAGGTCTTAGTGGAGGGTCTTTTTCGCTTTTGTGGATTTTTGGAATGCCATAAATGCTGGCTAACCTAGGGTTGTCGACATTTAAGAAATTCCACTCTTTGTCACAGATCTCTCCGTCTCTCAGTGCTCGGTCAGTGATTTTGCGTATCTTAGCTGCAATCATTTTAGTTGGATCTCTAGTAATTGGGATATAAAACCGAGTATCTCCCAACATGTGCTCCATTTTGGCAACATATGTGGTAGTGTCGAAAACAACAATACCACTCCCTTTGTCACAAGCTTTAATAGTTTTGTCTGTACTGTTTCTGAGATCTTGTAATGACTTATACTCTTCGTTGTTAAGATTAAAAGGGGTCCTCTGAACATGTTTAGTAATATTAACAAATTTCTTGTATAGTTCCTGCTCAAATACCCCTACTTGCGGTGGCAACTGATCAATAGTGGGGGTAAAAGTAGATTTTACTGTCAGACCCGATAGGTTGTTTTCTACATTTTGATGTTCATGATTTGCAAAGAATACTAAGTCGAATCTTTCTAAGAAAGGCCTGAAGATCTCTAAATAACTCAAATTTATTTAGACCCGAGTGTGGTACAAAAGTAAGGCCTTTAGATAGTAAAGACAAGGAGGAGGCTGATAAAGATGAGCTACTAAGGTTAAAGACAGGTGTTTGTTCTATTCTCTCCAATATCTTGAATTCCGTGTCACCAGGAATTGATCGTATTCCATTTGTTGATGTGCTTGGAATTGATTGGAGTTCATCTGTGGATTGGTTTGGAACCTCGGTTGGTATTGAGTTCTCCAATTCCCACGCCTGTTGTAGCGTCTCCCTAAAAAAGGGAGTGTATATCGCTGTCTGCCTGAATTAAATCTGGCATCCCTGAGCTCCTTGTTGCCCTTCATTTTCAGAGTCCGAAGAGTCAGAGAAAGTAATGACTTTATTGCCATAGTTATATTGCCGATTAGAGAATTGATCAAACTGACCACTTTCCAATTGCCTATAGTATTGATCTGTTAAATAGGGGTAAGTGGACTCCTTGCTGAAAAACCTGATGTCTTTCTTTAATTTATCTAATTTGCGTTTCGTGAGATATTCAGTATAGAAGTGTAGATCTTTTTCAATTTCCTTTAACTTTTTCTTGGATTCTTCCAAGATGCCAGGTGCTTTAATTTTGTTTTCTAGATCTAATATTTCTGTCGCCAATTGTGCAATCACCTCTTTGGCTGTTTCCACAATTAGCATCATGTAATCTCTGGAACAGCGATTAGACATCATTGCCCATCTCTCTAGGAACTCTTTAATTTGGACAAAAAGTCCCGGAATATTCCTTACTCTTAAACCTTGAGGGATATCTCCTGCCTTAAGGTACTCCAGCATGTATTGTCCATGCAACTCTATACGCTTCATCTTCTTTTTTAAGGCTAACAACATAATGGCATCTTCATTGTTATCGGAGGTGTAAACTGATTGATTACCAAAGTTTACCGTACTTCCTACCATATTTGCAAATTGTTCATCCGAAAAACCAAAGGTAGGTAGATTCGACACAGTAAGGAAATCTTGAACCGCTTGCTAAATAAAAAACTGAAAAATTATGAAAGAAACTTCCAGACTGAAAAGTGATAATTGAAAACAAAGCCAAGGTGTAAGTATGGGCGCATCCTGCGCACCTATGGTGGCGAACATCTACATGTCTTTGTTTGAAAATAAGTTTGTCTTCAATGAGATTGCTCCTTTCTTTGAATCTGTGACTAAATGGTCACGCTTCATAGATGACGTCTTTTTTGTCTGGATCGATATTGAAGAAAATCTCCAGCAATTTCTAAAATGGATTAACTTATGTGACTCTAATATACGTTTCACATATAACATCAGTAGCAAACAGGTGGAATATCTAGCACGAATCGGGGATCCTGGCAGTTGATTTATTCATCAAGCCGACTGCCAGGAATACCCTCTTACATTATTACAGTTTTCACCCTGTCACGCAGAAAAATAGTATACCATTCGGTGAATTTTTACGTCTCAGACGCAATTGCACCAGTATAATGGATTTTGATACCAAGGCTGTAGCTATGAAAACTAAATTTCAGAACAGAGGTTACCCTAAAAAAATCATCAGAGACTCATACAAGCGAGCCCGGTTTTTTGACCGTCAGCAAATGTTGACTCAAAGACAGGGCAAAAAAGACCCTTCTTTAGTGTTTATTGCCCGTCACTCCATGTTGAATGACAGGATTAGACACGCGGTATACACTAGTTGGCAAATACTCAATGTGGATACATTGACTACAGATTCCATGCCTAAACCCATGTTTGCCTTTAGGCGGAACAGAAATCTAAAAGACTATATAGTCATCTCTCGCATGAAGAATAATGTCGCTTCATATAAGACTAGCTTAACGGGCATGCAACCAGTGGTTGACACATACAAATGCACTAATTGCAAATCATGCGCGTCGGCAATAGAAGGTCCAACATTCCAGTTCAATAATCAGGTTTTAACCTCTATCTGTTTGAGCAACTGTAAGACATCAAATGTCATTTATTTGATAGTATGTCCATGCAGCCTTGGATATGTAGGCGAAACAAGCAGAGCCCTTAATGTGAGATTAACTGAGCATAGGTCCGCTATACGGACAAAAAAGGTTGCGGTCCCAATGGTTACACACTATTTGGAACAGAACCATCAACCCGATGACATGCAGTGGTATGTCATTGAAAAGATTATACAGAAAGTAGGAACCAATAGTGATAGCATTAGAAAATTCAGAGAAGTGTAATGGATTTTTACCTTGGGTACAGCTATTAAGGGATTACATTTGGAAATCCCATGGGATCAAGCAATTAAATAAAGTGTCCGGTATAGATAATCCCCCAGTTATCTTTCACCTCTAACCTACCTAAATTTCCTGACGTTAAGGATGATCACTCTTTTATATAGGGTACTCACGTCAGTTAGTAACCATCTGTCATTGGAGTGCCCTTAGTGCCACCGGATGGTGGTACCATTACCGAAGGATTTCGATTTTTTACAGGGGTTTTTTTCTGTAGTGCATTGAAACAAATGAAAATCTTCTCTCAGTAAACACTGCTAATAGAACTAGAACTCAGCTAGTTCCTCTCCTTATATTCAAGTCATTGGATTTTCTAAATAGACACGCAATTACGATCGTCTATTTTGTTACATGAACATTGAGATCTTTACTTTTATTCGGAGTTGTTCAAGACATGGTGATTGTAGGTTTACAGCTAGTTATTTAGTTAATTTTCTTTTTTATCTTTATTACTCTCATTTTCCAGCACAATCAATATTTACTTCTTATTCCTTACATTAGATTTGTGATGCGTTTTTATATCTTTAAACCATATTCCAATATGGCGCGATATTCGGGTTCGCTTTAAGTGTTACTTAGCATTTATTCTTCACATTGTATATTAGACCTGTGATGCGCTCTTACACCACTAAACTACATTCCCAGATAGCCGTGATATGTGTGGTTATAATCGTAGTTCTCCTTCACATTTTGCATTAGATTTATCATGTATTTTCCTAAGATAACACCATATTCAAAGATGGCCGTGACATTCGTGCTCGAAACTTAAGTTAGACATAGGCGCCTTAATAATACGTCATTATAAGGGTGTGCCGGCGCGGTCTAATTATATAAAAGACTTCACATGGCGTGTGTCCATTTCCGTACAGCGGTACAAGGGAAGCAGATCCGCGTATCCTCGCCGTAATTTTGGTATGTAAAAGTGGGTGTGTTCACTACCATCTGTTTAGTTAGTTTCTGAATGCATTCTTTTTACGCATAGATAGGAACCAACATAGGAGGTCAATCTTGATGGTTTTCTTTGGACCAAGATCCGGGTCTAAACCATATTCAAACATGCCTCTTCACATTTTTAGCTCGCTAATATTTTGAGTCATTGCTTGAGAGAATTGACATTAGTCACTGAGGCAGTATGACAACTTTTCGTACATATGTAGCAAAATTATGCGCTTATTTTTAAAAGAAAAGAATGAGCAATTCTCGACATTTGGGGATGTTGCAGTCTATCTCCATGAGCCTATACAATCAATTTAGTAAGCCTGTATTTAAGGTCGCATACTAATACACGCCTAGGAGGAATTTTGTGTGCAGCTCTGCTTAGTGGTAGATCAGTGTCATTAGATTATAATGATAAGTGTTAAGGTCTTTAAACATATTGGCCGTTTATACTTTGGATGACTGGCTCTACTTCTTACTTATATCTTGATCTTTACGTTTTGATTACAGAAGTGATCGTGATTGTCATTTTGAATTTGCAGACATCGATTAAGGCCTAAGGCGCATTTCTAATGGTCCCCGGTGAGAGATATGACCCCACACGCATCAATAGTTCTGGGATGTGAGAGTTGTTGTGCCATTTATACTTGAGACCGTAGTGGACTCTGGATTAAATACGGCAGAGGATCCACCTATAATCAAGTCACAGTTGCTCGTATAATGGGTATGTATGACCAGTTATATTATGGTCAGGAATTGGATTTTGGATTTAAATACCCCATTGATATTTCTTGCAATTCTTAGTCCAGAAATATAAGAATGACCACGTTAATACGGAGATTTATTTCACTTCTGTAGAACTTTGTCAACTGAACGAGAAGTAAATGCTAGCATTCTCAGATTTATACCAGTCTTCGAGCATTGTTGCCATCCATCTCAGTTTGGTAAGAGTTTGTGACATACATTAGTAACTTACTAATATTAGCTTTAATTATTATTTCTTCATTTGAATTATTGGACTCCAGGGACATCATGATATCTGGTATAGTTCACTCATAAAATTCCTTTTCCTGTTTTTCTTTCAAGAACATTAATGATAATTGCTGGTTTCATGATCAAGTAATTTTCTACCTACTGAACGAATAACTCACCATGCTATAGGTAGGAGTTATGTCATATCTTTTTTCACACTGTTTTTGCATTCTTTATCTTCTTCTTTAATCTTTCCTCTTTCACAGTGGATGCATGTTATTGTTTCTAGTATTTTCTGTTAGTTATTTACCTGGATCTTGGAGATTCATGACATTACTTAGGTGTGGGTTCTCGGACATGTTCAGTGTATGTTTTTGTTTTTTAATATCAATATTTCCCGAGTTGGGTTTGAGCCATTTTGACTTGTTAATTAATTGCTAACAAAGAACTGTAACTTCAGAGTATAATTGTGTATAACAATTGCTTTTAAATCAAATTGTTTTCTTCTTCCTTTTTTTCTTCTCCAAAAAAAACACCGTGTTTTACTCTTTACAGTAACCACTGACAAGAATATTCTGAAGACGGCTTTGCCGAAACGCGTCATATTTCCATATTTTCGTGTACTTGTTCAGTGTTTTCTTGCTATTTGAATAGATTTCTTACTAATTGTTTTAGTCATTCATTCTTGTGATGTTTCTAATTTTTGATTATTGACTATCTCATGTATGTGTTTTTCACAACAAAATGTATTACTTGACTTAATATCAATAGTCATGTATACACAAGTATCTATCGTGCATATTAAGAAAGCAACAAATATAAAAAAGAACATTCAATAAAAATATTAATTGTTATTAATTTTTGTTATACACTCGTATTGATTATTGTTGTGTCTCTGGAGTTACTGCGCTTTGTGTCATTTCATCTTCGCACTTAGCCTGGTGCTTTTTTGTTTTTTCCAATCATTGTATTTCCCTGCCAAGGCTTATCTTTTTTGCAGGGGACCCCTATCGTTTTCCCAACAGAGTTTCTTCACACAACCAGATATTGTCCTTGGTATTTAATATTTAATAAGGTATAGGACATTGATCACTCCTGAGGCACAGCCGGGAGGAAACGCTCGCTAATTTGCTTTTAAAACCACTGTATTTTGTGTAATTTTACTTGTAATCCACTTACTTCTGGGCACATTTCTAAGCTGCACTCTGCCAAATTCCCCCGCGCAGCGGATATTAGCGCCGCTGCGGGTTGAGATCGACACTGATTCCATCCTCGCGCCAAGACCTTGGCCACGCCCACTCTTACGAGGCCACGCCCACTCTGCCCCACCTATACAAGCCGCGCTGATAACTAGCACACCATAGGACATTGATCACTCCTGAGGCACAGCCGGGAGGAAATGCTCGCTAATTTGCTTTTAAAACCACTGTATTTTGTGTAATTTTACTTGTAATCCACTTACTTCTGGGCACTTTTCTAAGCTGCACTCTGCCAAATTCCCCCGCGCAGCGGATATTAGCGCTGCTGCGGGTTGAGATCGACACTGACGCCATCCTCGTGCCAAGACCTTGGCCACGCCCACTCTTACAAGGCCACGCCCACTCCGCCCCACCTATATAAGCCGCGCTGATAACTAGCACGCCATAGGACATTGATCACTCCTGAGGCACAGCCGGGAGGAAACGCTCGCTAATTTGCTTTTAAAACCACTGTATTTTGTGTAATTTTACTTGTAATCCACTTACTTCTGGGCACTTTTCTAAGCTGCACTCTGCCAAATTCCCCCGCGCAGCGGATATTAGCGCCGCTGCGGGTTGAGATAGACACTGACGCCATCCTCGCGCCAAGAGCTTGGCCACGCCCACTCTTATGAGGCCACGCCCACTCCGCCCCACCTATATAAGCCGCGCTGATAACTAGCACGGCATAGGACATTGATCACTCCTGAGGCACAGCCGGGAGGAAACGCTCGCTAATTTGCTTTTAAAACCACTGTATTTTGTGTAATTTTACTTGTAATCCACTTACTTCTGGGCACTTTTCTAAGCTGCACTCTGCCAAATTCCCCCGCGCAGCGGATATTAGCGCTGCTGCAGGTTGAGATCGACACAGACGCCATCCTCGCGCCAAGACCTTGGCCACGCCCACTCTTACGAGGCCACGCCTACTCCGCCCCACCTATATAAGCCGCGCTGATAACTGGCACGCCATAGGACATTGATCACTCCTGAGGCACAGCCGGGAGGAAACGCTTGCTAATTTGCTTTTAAAACCACTGTATTTTGTGTAATTTTACTTGTAATCCACTTACTTCTGGGCACTTTTCTAAGCTGCACTCTGCCAAAATCCCCCACGCAGCGGATATTAGCGCCGCTGCGGGTTGAGATCGACACTGACGCCATCCTCGCGCCAATACCTTGGCCACGCCCACTCTTACGAGGCCACGCCCACTCCGCCCCACCTATATAAGCCGCGCTGATAACTAGCACGCCATAGGACATTGATCACTCCTGAGGCACAGCCGGGAGGAAACGCTCGCTAATTTGCTTTTAAAACCACTGTATTTTGTGTAATTTTACTTGTAATCCACTTACTTCTGGGCACTTTTCTAAGCTGCACTCTGCCAAATTCCCCCGCGCAGCGGATATTAGCGCTGCTGCGGGTTGAGATCGACACTGACGCCATCCTTGCGCCAAGACCTTGGCCACGCCCACTCTTATGAGGCCACGCCCACTCCGCCCCACCTATATAAGCCGCGCTGATAACTAGCACGCCATAGGACATTGATCACTCCTGAGGCACAGCCCGGAGGAAACGCTCGCTAATTTGCTTTTAAAACCACTGTATTTTGTGTAATTTTACTTGTAATCCACTTACTTCTGGGCACTTTTCTAAGCTGCACTCTGCCAAATTCCCCCGCGCAGCGGATATTAGCGCCGCTGCGGGTTGAGATCGACACTGACGCCATCCTCGCGCCAAGACCTTGGCCACGCCCACTCTTACGAGGCCACGCCCACTCCGCCCCACCTATATAAGCCGCGCTGATAACTAGCACGCCATAGGACATTGATCACTCCTGAGGCACAGCCGGGAGGAAACGCTCGCTAATTTGCTTTTAAAACCACTGTATTTTGTGTAATTTTACTTGTAATCCACTTACTTCTGGGCACTTTTCTAAGCTGCACTCTGCCAAATTCCCCCGCGCAGCGGATATTAGCGCTGCTGCGGGTTGAGATCGACACTGACGCCATTCTCGCGCCAAGACCTTGGCCACGCCCACTCTTACGAGGCCACGCCCACTCCGCCCCACCTATATAAGCCGCGCTGATAACTAGCACGCCATAGGACATTGATCACTCCTGAGGCACAGCCGGGAGGAAACGCTCGCTAATTTGCTTTTAAAACCACTGTATTTTGTGTAATTTTACTTGTAATCCACTTACTTCTGGGCACTTTTCTAAGCTGCACTCTGCCAAATTCCCCCACGCAGCGGATATTAGCGCCGCTGCGGGTTGAGATCGACACTGACGCCATCCTCGCGCCAAGACCTTGGCCACGCCCACTCTTATGAGGCCACGCCCATCACACACTATATCAATGTGCATTCCCCGAACGCGCAGCGGGCGAGCGCAGCGGACGCGCCGTCAGCGTGCCGAAGGCGCGCCAAACGGAAGCCCGTCTGCACCTGTCCGCGCCAGACCGGGCCCAGGGGTCAGCCAGGCCGGCCATACCATCACTTACTCGGCCGACTCCCTGAGGGATCTACAACTCCCCAACCTCACTCCCTCCCCTTCTACCATCAGACGCATCTCCATGACCGGTATCTCCCCATCTGATCGGCGCCCCACCAATCTGGTCACCCCCCCTTCCCAGCCTACCAAGAGCAATACCACCATCAGAGTTCTTTATCTTAACACCCGCTCCTTGGTTAAACATCACGCCGACATCTTCATCCTTCTATCCAACGAGAAACCGGACGTCCTCCTGCTCGCTGAAACTTGGCTGACTGCGGACTCGCTTCCTGACATTCTGGCGGCCCTCCCCCCAGACTATTACATCCTCCGCGCCGATCGGCCAGGAAACCGCTCTGGGGGCGGAGTAGCGGCCATAATCTCCAAACGCCTTAACTTAATCTCTACTCCATCCATCTCACTCCTGGGAGTAGATAACCTTATCTTCAGCCTAAAAACGGATAGCGGGGCCTTAACTCTCCTTCTTCTTTATCGCCCCCCCAACCGATGCCTTCCTTCGCGGCCACCCTGACTGATCAGTTAATCAACCTTCTCACTTCTCACCCCAGATTCGCCCTTTTCGGCGACCTTAATTATTGGTGTAATGACATCAACGCTGGGCCCCACGCCTTGGAGGTCTTCGAGGCTCTCACTAGCCTCAACTTGTCTCAACAAATCACCTCGCCTACACATATTAAGGGCCACATTCTAGACCAAATATGGACCCAAAACCTAACTCTTTCTCCCCCCTCCGTCTCACCCTGTACCTGGTCAGACCACCACTTAATAGATACCACCCTTACGATCAGTGGCAATCCCCCCACCCCACTGATGGCCGGTGGTCTATCTCGCAAATGGAACGCCTATGACTCCGAAGGATTTCTTGCGACTCTCTCAGACACCCGCCCTGCCCTCGGTTCGTGAACCAACATTGACAAATTAGAAAGTGACATATGCTTCTGGCTGCAGTCAGCCAGTGACCAATTTGCCCCCTTAATCAAATTTCCCCCGACCAGACACCACAACTCCCACCGTTGGTTCTCGGACGACCTCAAAAAACTTAAACTGAAGGTACGTCAGCTAGAAAGGGCATGGAGACGCAACTACTCCGAACCAGCCAGATCACAATACACCTCAGCCCGCAGAGACTACAAAATCGCAATACTTTCAGCCAAATCAACCCACTTTTCTGACCGAATCTCATCTTCGGACAACAAATCTAAAGAAATTTTTAAAATCATGAACGAACTGACATCTGAAGACAGAACCCTCCCAGGCCAAACCCCCACCCAAGAAACATGTGACGCTCTCAACCTCTTCTTCGTCGAAAAAATTAATAAAATCAAGGCATCGATCTCCACCGTCCCTCAGATCACCACTCCGGAAACTCCCCTAAACAACCCTTCAGCTTTCACCGAATTCCCCCCCATCAACCCTATTTCCCTAGTACAACTTGCGTCCCGGATAAAATCAGGTTCCCCGAACGATGGCTGCCCACCCTTAGTCCTACGAAGTGTATGTCATTCCTTACCTGAATGCATCCTACCTCTCTTGAATGGCTCGCTCAGCACAGGTACTGTTCCCAGATCCTTCAAAGAGGCCATCCTAGTCCTGCTACTTAAAAAACCTGGCGCGGACTCAGCGGAACTCGCCAACTATCGCCCCATTTCGCTTCTGCCCTATTTCTCAAAACTTCTCGAAGCACATGTCACTGGATGCCTCTCCAACTTTATTGAGACCTCTTGCTACCTGTAGGCTAATCAGGCCGGCTTCAGGCCTTCATTTTCTACTGAAGCCGTCATCTTAGCTGTTCTCGACACGCTGAGGAGAAATGCCGACTCAGGGACCCCCCAGGCCCTCGTTCTCCTGGACCTTTCGGCCGCTTTTGACACGGTTGACCATAACATCTTGCTCAACCGTGTCGAACAGGCTGGCATCCAGGAGCCTGCCTTCAGCTGGATCCGGTCTTTCATGTCTGGTAGAACCCAAGCCGTCCGGCTGGGCCCCTACACAGCACCCAAGACCCCCACAACCTGCGGAGTTCCCCAGGGCTCCTCCCTGTCACCTTTACTGTTCAATCTATACCTTCGGCCCTTACTCCACTCACTCCGTAACTGGGACATCACAGTTTATAACTATGCCGACGATCTGCAGATCATCTTTCCACTCAACTCCCCCAATGCGATAGATAACTTTCACTCTGTTATGCTCCACATCCAAGATTGGATGAATTCCAACCAATTGAAGCTGAACCCCGGGAAAACCGAGCTTCTTCTCCCGGGCTCCAGCCCCTCTTTCTGGGGAACCCAGTTCTGGCCCACTGAACTGGGCCTCCCACCGACCCCTTCGATCTCTGTAAAAAGTCTCGGCGTGACTATCAACGCCGAACTCTCTCTCCGACCTCATGTCGGCTCCGTGATTTCATCCTGTTCCTTCCAACTCAGAAAGATCCAGAAGGTCAGTCACCTGCTCCCCCCACTTGCTCTGATTCAAGTAATCATATCTCTTGTGCTCTCCCGCTTGGACTTCTCCAACTGCATCTACCACGGACTTCCCAAAACCCTTCTCCACCGCCTTCAGGTGGTCCAAAACCAGGCAGCTCGTATCATCTTCAAATCTCCAAAATGGCAATCTGCCAAACCTCTGATGTATAAACTACATTGGCTGCCCATAGAACAGAGGGTGGCCTTCAAGTTGGGCTGCCTCACGTTCAAAGCCCTCCACTGCCCCAGCCCTGCTTTCCTGACTTCCCTCATCACTCCCTACTGTCCAAATCGCAATCTTCGCTCTGCTCATCTTAAATCACTTGTCATACCCAAAACCAGAACCAACAAATTTTCCGGACGAAGGTTCGCCCTTTTGGCACCGAAGTTCTGGAACTCCCTTCCCCTGATCATCAAATCAAGCAGCTCCCTCCTTCATTTTAGGAAGCTGCTCAAAACCTCTCTCTTTCCCCACCCTGCTAACCCTGCATTAACCCCAGATTGTGTATCACCTTTGTCCTATAGCGCCAGGAAACCCATGGTGTCAGTGCGCTCTACAAATTTCATTTAATAATAATAATAATACATCTTATTCATTTCACATTTATATGACAGGAGACAAACCTGTAAAGGGAAGAGACCACATTTAAATACTTTAGATTGTTAAATACACAATAGCCCCCATGGAACACAAAGTAATTCATAGGTTACACATTGTAAGTGTGTAGCCACCGCCACAAATAATCCTTCTTAACCAATGTATTTTTTGTAAACTGGGAACATGGATTGTTCAAAGATTATGACACTTGAATAGATGTTTTATGAGCGCAATACAAGGTATAATGAGAGTGACACATAACATAAAGCAATAGTACATTTTTGAAAGCATTATGGCAGCTGTAGTCATTGGCCACTAACAGGGTAGCAGATGTTGAGTACTGCACTAAAGAATTACTCCATCTAGGTTATGAAATTACTTAGCAACTTTCTTACACAAATATAGAATTTGTTCTGGTTTTGAATGCTAATGATGTGGACAATGCCATACAAATAAAATAACATTCATTGTATTGCTTTATAAGTATGTTCAGGAAAGAAACCCTTATACACAATTATTACTTGTTACCTTAGTATAATAAATGTATGCATGAACTACATATATATCCGTATTTTGATGACATTCTGAAAAGGAAATGAGGTTAATAGATTTTGAGATGTTATAGTTTACTAAGAAAGGGAATCTCCACAAGCATTTATCAGAACATGTGCTATACATTTATGGAATAATATAGGTAAAAAACTCAATTTTTGGTTTTACAGTACACAATTCCATCTAGTATGAGGAAAAGAAAAAAAACCAGTTAATATCTAATATACTGTGCTTGTACGTACCCGTCTACACTCCACCTGGGATTCCTGAAAAACCTTCAATATTTAGGATCCCATACACCTTTTCCTCCCAGGGCGAGAGGTGCTTGGGCCTAGGAAACCCAGCACCATTCTGCTGGGCAACTAGATGGGCTTTGGAAGCCAGGATCGAACTCTTCCCCACAGATCATTACAGTGCCTGTATATTTCCTCCTGTAAATGCCTGCTCTTATATACGGCATCCACTCTTGAGACAAGTCTTTCCCACATTTGCCTTTTATGAGTAATAGGAGAACTTTGGGCAAGGGGTACAAACAAGTGTGGCTCTACTCTAATGATGTCATGCCCCATGATTGTCAATTCAGTGTCTGTGAATCTGGGGTTTCTTCTGCCAGCTAGTGTTTCACAATTAGAAATTAAGAAAGTAAGACTGAAGAGTAAATGAGAAACTAAACACAGGGAAAATAACTTAGAGTTGAAAAAACATAGCTGGTGCCGGTCGCTTGTGAGAAAGGCAAAAGATCATGGTGTGGCATAGGGGGTGTTTTGTTGTGTGCTCTGCAGATGTGATTACTTGGCACATTAATCTTGGGCGCGTGACTTAAGTGTTCATCTTTAAGACGCATGGATATACCATGCCAATACGGTTTGTGAGTATTTACTCCAACAGAGCACAGTTGCGAGCCCACCTGTGAGAAGTTGGCCTGGCATATGCTGGTCACTAGTTATAGTGGCCACCTTGCACCAGTCCAATTCGACTCTTATGGTAGATAGGTTTAAAGACAACCTTTTAAAGGAAGCTATCCTAGTGGTAGCTGTGGAGAGCAGCCTTCAGGCTAAGTCTCTGAGGAATGTAAAGCAGCTTGTTTTACCTTATAATCTCTTGAATTACCAAATGAAAAGACACCACACAGGTATATATATAAAATATATATGTATTTATTTCTAAATATACTCTACTAATCTCTTTATGAGATTAGAGCCAGGTAAACATTCAAAAGATCAACAGTTCTCAATAAATTAAGCACAAATATGGCTGTAGCCCTAGGGGCGTACCAGACCACATACTAAAAAAATGGTGTAACAAACTCGACTTGCAAAATGAAGAGGCCTAGGGCCTTGGGAATCGCTGGGCTTCACTTCTGCAGTGTTAGCAGGTAAGTAATCAGCCCACAGGAGACGCGTGCAGTGTCTAAACACGCACGCGGGTTTCCTATACGTTTCAATGGCAAATGTCGCGGTTTGTAAATTACAGTTTTAGGGCACTTCGCAAAAGTCAACAAGCAAGCAACTTACAGGGTAAGTATTTTGAGGGCCAACACACACTTGGGCACCAGAGTGCACGAGTTACCTCACCCAGGGAAGCCGGGTGCATAGGTGTCCTTTGGTGTCGGGTCGCGATGCTGTTTTCAATGAGGATCACTGAAGACTTGCTGCTTGTGACGACTGGAGAGGTGTCTGTTCGAATCCGAAGATGGATTGGAGTTGCAGAAGACCTAGAAATTGAGGGGACAGAGTTCAGAGTCACTTGCCAGTGACCGGTGGCCAGCAAGATGGATGACCACAGCTGTCGCGTCTCTTCAGGTCGATGATGGTGTTTTGTCTCTTCGCTCACGAGGTCCAGGAGAGATCGACGATGACCAGCAGCCGGGTTCGGAGGTTCCCACGACGTCTGCAGCTGATGACAGTGTCGGCACCCGGATTGGAGACAACAATCCTTGGCAACTGCAAGTCTCGTGTAGAGTAAAGATTGGCAATGATGCAGACCAGCAAGGTCTGATGGACTTACCCAGCGAGGGTAAGTGAGGGCAGGCCCAGAGCAACCAGGCGAGCCCTTGAAGTTGATGTGGAAGTCTTCAGGGGAGTTACTAGCCAACGGGCAAGTAACCGCAAAGACGCCTTTTCAGGAAAAGTTTAACAACAGCCCACGGTCACTCGGGACGGGGTAGGCAGCTGATTTTTGGTACTAGACCTGCTAGGGACTTGGACAACAAATGGTCCAAAGCACAAGTTCGTAGCACGTAGATTAGGGCTTGCACTTGAAATCAGTGCACGGTTCCCTGGTATTGCTGTTCCTCGTCACTCGTGGGGTCCAGATGCCACAGCTTCACTGGGGACTCAAAATGGCCGTCAAGAGGTCAGGAAATCTGCTTCAAGGGACGCAGGGACTTCGGGTTCCGGCGGGAGCGGTAAAGTTTGCAACCATTGTCGAAGAGTTTTGGTGCCTGCCAAGCAGGGGAGTCACTCCTTGACTCCAAGGGAGATTCTTCCGTCTTCCAGAGATAGTGGAACGTTGAAGGGCCAGGATTCTTCTTTGTAGAGCGTCGTCCAGGTGTAATCTAAGTTGCATTGGCAATACTTGGTATCTTATAGTGAAAAGATGGGAGGGACTAGCTCTATGACCACTCCTCTAGGAGGGTCAGGGTAGTGGGTGGTTACACCCACTTCCCTTTGTCCAGTTTCGCGCCAGAGCAGGGGCAGGTAGCCCCTGAACCGGTTTGAGCTGGCATATGCACAGAGGAGCCTACTGCTCCCCCAGTGCATTACTTCAAAGCACTCTAAGAGTACACCCACCCAGCTCCAATACACTAAATCCTGTCTGGAAGGTGGTGACACCTCCCTGTGACAGGAAACCCTTTGTTGGGCTCCCTCCACTGCGAGTTTCGGTCAGCAGCAGGAGGGCAGCCCGGTGTCTGTGCTGGTGGCATCCATTTTGTGATGCCAGGGCTCCAAAAGATTTCTACCGTGTAGTACAGTGGGTACATGTCATCCCCTCTAGAAGGGTGGGATCCTACTCCCACACCAGTTACTGGTGTGGGGGTAGGATTCAAAGTTGTTTGACACCAAACACGACATGTTTTGATGCAGTCATTCCAAAGTTAGCATTTACCGCGAGGTTATAATGCACTTAAGAGTATATGGTTTAACCGCATCCACAAACAGCAGTAGAGAATGGACTCTGCTAGCTGCAAAGGGGTCCTGCTCAAGCAGAAGCACCCCCTCACATAGTAAACCAGCACCCTGCCCTCAGGATTGTTAGGGCCTGCTAGAGGGGTGGCTGATAGGTTTATATGTGTGTGGATGGTGAGATATAGGAACCTATACCTCTGTGAGGAGTGCTAACACTACCTCACACAGGCTGCAGTAGCAGGCCTGTGGTGTCAGGTTGTGAATGCTTCCCAGGGGTGGCATAATACATGCTGCAGCCCCTGGTAGGCCTGTGAAGTACCAATGCCCTAGGTACCTAGGGTACCATATACTAGGGGCTCACAGGGCACCACAGTATCCAATCACTAGTGCATCTAATATGCACACCAATCATTTAAGGGAGTAAGCAGATAGGCTGGGGTCCTGGATTGCAGGATCCCAGCCAGACTAGTCAAAAACCATTCAAACACCAGGAAAAAAATGGGGGCAACCATATAGTCAGATTCCACCTTCCTACATACCCCCCCCCCCCCCCAAACGAAAGGAGATAAGGCTAACCTTGCCCAGTTAAGCCTTTATTTCCTGAGTGGCCATATAAGGAAGAACCTGCACTAGCATGGTTGCTCCCTGCCTCATGGTCCACTTGGGAAATCCTACCCCAAGGGGTTTTGGAGTTTCTCCAAAGTCTAGGGAAATTACCTGCATTATTTTCTGGTACAGAAGTAGGCTAGTGGGGTGTCTGAGTGTGGAAGTGAGGCCCTATTTGGGGTGGTCTCAACTTCCTCAGCCCACTGGTCACCATGGAAGCCTTTCTGTCCATGACTGTGTCATATCTGGCCCTAAGGGTCAACCTCTGGCTGCCTACAGCTGGGGGTTGGGTCCCTCTGGTTGGAGTAGTGGAGGGCATTGGAATGTTTGGGGCAACTATGCCCCAGGTTCGCCTGTGCCCAACAACGTCCATCTGGGGGGTACCTGTACCTAGGGGTAAGGGGGATCCCTCAGTTTGTAGAGGAATATTCACCTGGCTAGAACTACTCTGCTGGGTGTCCCTAATCTGCTGATGAGGGGGTTCCTCTGGACAGGGGCCCATTAAGGGTCCATTGACCTCCCTGACCTCTGCAGCCCTGGGCTGACTGAGGCAGGGTAGAGAGGGGCAGGGTACCTGCTCCAGACTGGGTGCCACCTTGGAAGGATGCCCTGCCATCAGAGTTGTGGCCAGGACAGGCCTGACCACTTCTGGGGTAGTTACTTCACAAGGGGCAGGGTCAGTTCCCTTAGGAAGCTGACCCTTACCTTTAGTCTGGTGGGGGGAGGACTGTTCCTCACCCCCTATGCTCTCTGTTTGTGTGGAGTGATCCATTGTTTCAGGCTTCACTCCCCTTAATTTCTCCTGGGGTGGAGGTGAGGCCCTCAGGGTCTCATCCACTCTTTCAGGGATGCCTAACATTCTTAAATGGGCATTGTGGTCTACCTCAGCCCAGGCTGAGATTTCCAGATCATTCCCCAGTAGACAATCCACAGGCAAAGTTGGGGACACTGCCACTCTCTTTGGGCCAGTGACCCCTCCCCAGCTGAGATTTACCACTGCCATGGGATGGTCTGTCCTAATTCCATCAATATTGGTAACCTGGTAGCTAAACTCAGGTAAAAGCTGTTCTAGGGGCACTAGTCTCTTTGTCACCATGGTGCCACTAGCCCCTGTGTCCCTGTAGGCCACAGCCTTCTGACCATTGATCATGGGCTCTTGTCTGTACCGGCCCAAGATATTGGGACTTATGGTAAAGTTGGCAAACCCCATGCCACCATCACAGACTAGAGCTGCTTGTGTAGGGGACCTGGTTAGGCCAGAGTCCACCTGAGTTCCCCAAGAAAGCCCAACTAATTTTTTGGGTGCACTCCCACCACCTGGGGGATTACTACTGGTAGTAACAGGAGGTGTTGGAGCTGCAGAGGGAGGAACATTTTCTTTATTGCCATTCTTTGGACTGCTGGAGTCAAAAAAATTCAAAAGCTTTATTTCGACAATTGAGTCATAAAAGTAGCATACATCAGCCGTTAATATCAACATGAGTTAAAACAATATCAGTTCTCAGCAAAAAATCAAGACGGAGGTTAGACTAATCACAGTTTAAAATAAACAATATTAAGACTTATATATACATTCGACTAGACACATTTCATATCTAAATATCAGTGTTTAGTGCTCGTCATCATAAATCTGTCGGGCAACAGGGTATCATAGTCAAGATATCTATATATATAATAATGAATGAGTGAATAAAAAAAAAAAAATGAATATAAGAATTAAATGATTACATTTGGGTACTTATTCATTAAATACTTTTGTAAGGTTCTGCCTGGACCGTATTATCCAAGCCCACTTTATGAATTTAGCCATTGCTATTGCAATAATCGGGCTTGGGTCTGTACACAAAATTCTTAATGCCTCCTCGTGCTTTCTGGTGCCTATAAGCCGGCAAACGGGTAACACCCATTTGCTACGTGGAAGCACATAAAGGGGGCAAAAGAACAAAAAGTGACTCAAGGATTCGGGCACATCTCTACAGTTGGGACATTTGTCCGTTGATCCTTTTATCCATTTTGATGTAAATATACAAATGGGAAGGGTACCTATCCTGAACTGGAAATAGAATTTACGATCGGATGGAATTTCGATCAAACCCCAGTATAGTTCAAGTCTAGGGTAGGCCTTAAATTCTAGAAATCTGGCTGTTAGTTGCGATGTACTCCCTTTGGAAGCTACTTCCATGGCGATCATTTCCCAGTACTTTTTTTTCAAATTTTCTTTCGATGGGAAGACCGCATTTTGGGGGTCATCCCATAATTTATTCAATCCTAGTCTGTAAAGTAATAATTTGATAGACCTTAGCCAGTCTATTTTACGAGAGATATCTTTCTCCATTATTTCCTTTAAGCCCAGGGCATAGTGTTTAAGCTCCTCTGTCGACCAGACCCTATGCCAATACAACAATGGCCGCAAATTAGCAGTGTCTTGTAAGGTTTTCAAACCAAGGTCCCAAAAAAGAGGTATTAAGGGAGTGCTTTGAGGCACGCCAACAACTTTTCGAATAAACGCACTCTCCATAACATTCAGACGTTTTGGATTATTGCCATGCCCCCATAGCTCTGACCCATATAGAGATGAGCTTCGGACCTTCATTGAATAGATCTCAAGGAGTGGGCCTATTGGCTGTGTTTTTGAGGATTTAAATCTCTTCAAGAGGATGCCTGCCTGTTGCTGGAACTTCAAGATGGATAAATCTAGATGGTTGTTCCAATACATGTTCTTCTGCAACGTGACTCCTAAGTAAGTAAATGCATCGACCTGCTCCAAGGGCGAGCCGTTCAAAGCGATTACACCATTAAAGGGTTTGTAAGATCTACACGGGTTAGGGCCATTGAGAACCATAAACTTGGTCTTGGAAACGTTTATTTCCAGTCCCCGCAGCAAGCAAAACTCTTCAAAGCGTCGGAGGGTAAGCTGCAGGCCACTCGGAGTTTTAGAAATCAGCAACGTATCGTCGGCGAACATGAGGACTGGAATTCGAGTACCAACCATAGCCGGGGCATCCGAGGGGACCCGGGCGATGAACTCGGCTACCCCGTTCACGAAGAGCGAGAACAGGGTCGGTGCCAAAACACATCCCTGCCGGACTCCCCGCTCCACGGGGAAGCACTCCGTTACCTCACCCTGACGACCCCATCTGACCCGAGCAAAATTGTCCTCATGTAGGCGGACGATTAGTGCCAGCAACTCCGGTGCCATCCCCAGCCCCTCCAATACCTGCGAGAGCTTGCTACGTGGGACCAAATCAAAGGCCGACCGCAGATCGACAAACACGGCATACAAAACCCCTCTTTCTAAGACCACCGTCCTCCAGTAGAGGACAATGAACCTAAAGATCTGATCTATGGTGGCGGTTTTTGGGCGAAAACCAGCCTGGAGGGGACTTAGAACATTGCTAGCCTCCATCCAGGTCTGGATCCTGCCCAGGACCAGACGTCCCATGATTTTTTGCATAGCATCAATCAAACTAATGGGTCTATAATTGCTGGCCAAAGATTTATCCCCTTTCTTGAATATCGGGACAATCTCAGCACCTTTCCAAGAATGGGGGATCGGCATTCCCTGCGCTATTGCATTAGCTAAGTGTGTAATGTATGAACTCCATCTTTGTCTGTCATGCAGGAACAGATCGGCCGGAATACAATCCATGCCAGGAGCACGACCCTGGGTGACCATGTCAAGTGCGATGCCAACCTCCTCGGTACTGAACACAGGACTGTTATAGAACAGCCTCTCCTGGAGATACGTACTAACGTCCACATCACCTTTTGAGTATTGTGGCTTAAAATTTTTTACCCAGGAACTCTGGGGAACGTAGTTATGGGGGCTGTCAATAATTTCACCCTTCTTCCATTTAAAGATGTTCCAGAATTTTTTCTGGTTTTTATCTGTACATGCTGCTTTTAAGTCTTGCCACTCACACTCCTCCCATTCCTTTTTTGCTTTCCATTGGGCCTTCCTATAGAAACTACGGGCTATTTTAATCTTAGTTGGTTCTTTTGTTTTAAGTGCAAGTCCCAGATTTTTACGGGCTTGTTTACAGGAGGCATTATACCAATCCTCCTGTTTACTTCTCGCAGCTTGTTTTCCCAAGAAAGGCCTACAGAAACAGGATTTGAGTTTGGCAAATAGTTTTTCATGTATATTACCAAAAGCGGCTAAGGGTTGGCTATTATGACCCACCGCCCTTATAGACATCAGAGCCTCTTCGACATAGATCTCAATGCTGTCTATAAGATCAGGGTGCTCTACTACATTATTCCACTTAAGGTGGCGTTCATCATTTGTTAGGGCATCAGCTGGACCAATCAATTCTGCAACTCGGTCCCTATTGTATCCCGTCCCAAAATTAAAAGTAGCGACTAGTGGGTTATGGTCGCTTTCGATCCGTATCTTAACCTCCATATCCACGAGGGTATGCCACATCTCCAGGTGGACCAAGATATAATCTATATTACTTGCCCTGATACCATTGGTGAACGTCTTGGCACATGTCCTATCAGATGCGGTTCTGCCATTGGCCGCCCTCAATTGGTTGCCTAGGCAGAACCCTTTCATGTACAGAGCTGCCTCAGTCCACTTACTCACTATCTTTGTCTCAAGCTGTGGGACACCCCATCTTAGGTCCTCTTCCTCAGTTAAAAGCATATCTTGAGGCCCTAATGGCTCAAAAGTCGTATTAAAATCTCCGGCAATCAATGGGAGCACATCATCAGGGCTGGATTCCACTAAAGTGCTCAACACTGATATCACCTCAGATTTTTTTCCGCCTGGTAAGCCCCTAGCATATACATTGTATATATCAATCTTGAGTTTTAGCGGGCAAGTCAACCTAATGCCTAGAATATCGTCATTCTGGGTTGAAATAGGTTGGATATTACACTCCAAGCTTTGTTTAACCCAGATGACCAGGCCTCCTACTGGCCGACCCTTAGGCCTTTTTCCCGCTGGGACAAAAAAATTCAAGTAGCCCAACATGAATACAGGCTCTAGCGACCATGTCTCCTGAAAAAGACAGATATCATGCTTGCAAATGAAGTCTGCCCAGGCTGGGGACGATAGTATTGATCCCACGCCCGCCACATTCCAAGATAAAAACGATACATGCCCCATTAGACTAGTTTCCACTGCAATACTCCCAGAGACTGATATTTGGGAAGGAACTACATCTGGTAAAGAGCGTGGTAGATCCTTGATACTTGGGGTTTCCACTTGATGCACTACTTGTTGGTCTCGATCCCTGTCCCCAATAGAATTAATTTGAGCGGGGAGCATATCAACCATACCCACAGTTCTAGGCTGTTCTCGTTTCTTTAGGCCTTCTTCTAATTCGAAAGCTACATAAGACTTTACATGATTGTCCCCTGCCAATAGAACTGTGCATAACATGTCGCAATTAGAATATCCTCCGGCACTAGTCAGTCAGTCACAATCCGCTAGCCCAGATAGTACATCAAATCTATTGATAGATCTTATATCCTCAAGGGTACTACCTTTTAACAAGGGATCTCCAGGTATAAGCCCACCTAAGGGCAGAGACAAGGGTGCATAGAAATAAGACAGTGGCATTGTGTTTATTATTGCCATTCTTTGGACAGCTGGAGTCAGTTTTCCAGTGTCCAGGTTGCTTGCACACATGGCAATATGGTTTCCTATTGGAAGAGGAAGGATTTTGGGACCCACCCCCAGAACTGGGTTTTTGGGGCCCTTCAGAGGACTTTTCTGTTTTATCATCCCCACCTTTCTCTTTGGGCTTAGTGGAATCTTTCTTCTGGTCACCACCTTGGTTCTTGGGCCTAACCCTGGTCCTGACCCATTTGTCTGCCTTCTTTCCCAATTCTTGGGGAGAGGTCAGATCAGAGTCCACCAGGTACTGGTGTAAGAGTTGGTTTTGACAATTATTAAGGATCTGCTCTCTCATAATCAAATTATACAATCCTTTAAAGTCAGTGACTCTACTGCCAACTATCCAACCCTCCAGAGCCTTGGTAGCACAATCTACAAAGTCCACCCAATCCTGAGTCTGTGCTTTCTGGGTGTCTCTGAACTTGAACCTGTACTGTTCAGTGGTTAAGCCAAAACCATCTGTTAATGCACTCTTCAGGGATTCATAATCATTAGAATCCTCTTCTCTAACAGTGAGGAGCTTATCTCTACCTTTATCTGAAAAGGAGAGCCACAAGATTGCTGCCCACTGTTTCTGGGGGACCTGTTGAACTTTACAGGCCCTCTCCATAGCAGTTATCCATTTGTGGATATCATCCCCACTCTGGTAGGGAGGAACAACCTTGGACAGGTTCCTATGGTCTGGAATGTAATCTCTGCCTCTAGGGACACTGTTGCTGCCACCAGGGGTATCTAACCCCTCCTTCTTAGAAGCTCTTTGGAGCTCGAAGGCTTCCCTATCTAAGGCCAATTGCTTGGTTCTGAGGGCAAGCCTAGCTTCCTCATACTGGAGCATCTTGAACCTTCTTTCAGAGGAGGACTCCCTGGGAAAGTTGGAGTTCCTCTGGTGAACAGATTCTCTTCCAGAGTGGTATGAATGGTCAGAGTCCCCTGAAAGGGACCTAGGCCTTCCTCCAACTTGTCAGTTCTCTTAGGGAGAATTCCTCTGTTCTTTTCAGACCCCTCTGGGTCTGGCCCTTCAACCACAGACTCCAGGTCATCTTGATTTTCATCATCAGACCCAGAGACTATGTTTGAACCACCCCCTGATGCAGACCCACTTGCTCCTAGAGCTTGTCTCAGGTCATCTGCTACTAACAGATCTATCAGGTGTTGTGATGAGGGACTCCTGCCCACCCTCAGTTGTCTTTCAAAGCATAAGGCCTTCAGTTCAGTGTAGGCTATATCTTTGTACTGAGATGGGGTGGACCCACTGGCTCCACCATGATGAGACATACTAGTGTTGTGCAGTGTTGTACTACCTACACTAGTTGAGGCCTACTGGACCTAGCTTGATCTGTAGCAAGGGTGTGCTTATCCCTTCACAAACAGCTCTAAGTTCAGTGGAACTTATTGATACTAGCTTGACTTTATATGTACCGTGAGTACCTTTAGTGGTTTTCAGTTAGTAATTCAAATAGAGATTTTCTGGTAAAACAATGGCAAGCTGGAATCCCACACGCTGCCCACCAATGTGAGAAGTTGGCCTGGCATATGCTGGTCACTAGTTATAGTGGCCACCTTGCACCAGTCCAATTCGACTCTTGGTAGATAGGTTTAAAGACAACCTTTTAAAGAAAGCTATCCTAATGGTAGCTGTGGAGAGCAGCCTTCAGGCTAAGTCTCTGAGGAATGTAAAGCAGCTTGTTTTACCTTATAATCTCTTGAATTACCAAATGAAAAGACACCACACAGGTATATATATCAAATATATATGTATTTATTTCTAAATATACTCTACTAATCTCTTTATGAGATTAGAGCCAGGTAAACATTCAAAAGATCAACAGTTCTCAATAAATTAAGCACAAATATGGCTGTAGCCCTAGGGGCGTACCAGACCATATACTAAAAAAATGGTGTAACAAACTCGACTTGCAAAATGAAGAGACCTAGGGCCTTGGGAATCGCTGGGGCTTCACTTCTGCAGTGTTAGCAGGTAAGTAATCAGCCCACAGGAGACGCGTGCAGTGTCTAAACACACACGCGGGTTTCCTATACGTTTCAATGGCAAATGTCGTGGTTTGTAAATTACAGTTTTAGGGCACTTCGCAAAAGTCAACAAGCAAGCAACTTACAGGGTAAGTATTTTGAGGGCCAACACACACTTGGGCACCGGAGTGCACAAGTTACCTCACCCAGGGAAGCCGGGTGCATAGGTGTCCTTTGGTGTCGGGTCGCGATGCTGTTTTCAATGAGGATCACTGAAGACTTGCTGCTTGTGACGACTGGAGAGGTGTCCGTTCGAATCCGAAGATGGATTGGAGTTGCAGAAGACCTAGAAATTGAGGGGACAGAGTTCAGAGTCACTTGCCAGTGACCGGTGGCCAGCAAGATGGATGACCACAGCTGTCGCGTCTCTTCAGGTCGATGATGGTGTTTTGTCTCTTCGCTCACGAGGTCCAGGAGAGATCGACGATGACCAGCAGCCGGATTCGGAGGTTCCCACAACGTCTGCAGCTGATGACGGTGTCGGCACCCAGATTGGAGCCAACAAGCCTTGGCAACTGCAAGTCACGTGCAGAGTGAAGATTGGCAATGGTGCAGACCAGCAAGGTCTGATGGACTTGCCCAGCGAGGGTAAGTGAGGGCAGGACCAGAGCAACCAGGCGAGCCCTTGAAGTTGATGTGGAAGTCTTCAGGTGAGTTACTAGCCAACGGGCAAGTAACCGCGAAGACGCCTTTGCAGGAAAAGTTTAACAACAGCCCACGGTCACTCGGGACAGGGTAGGCCGCTGATTTTTGGTACTAGACCTGCTAGGGACTTGGCAACAAATGGACCAAAGCACAAGCTCGTAGCACGTAGATTAGGGCTTGCACTTGAAATCAGTGCACGGTTCCCTGGTATTGCTGTTCCTCGTCACTCGTGGAGTCCAGATGCCACAGTTTCGCTGGGGACTCAAAATGGCCGTAGAGAGGTCAGGAAATCTGCTTCAGGGGACGCAGGGACTTCGGGCTCCGGCGGGAGCGGTAACGTTTGCAACCGTTGTCGAAGAGTTTTGGTGCCTGCCAAGCAGGGGAGTCACTCCTTGACTCCAAGGGAGATTCTTCCATCTTCCAGAGATAGTGGAATGTCGAAGGGCCAGGATTCTTCTTTGAAGAGCGTCGTCCAGGTGTAATCTAATTTGCATTGGCAATACTTGGTATCTTATAGTGAAAAGATGGGAGGGACTAGCTCTATGACCACTCCTCTAGGAGGGTCAGGGTAGTGGGTGGTTACACCCACTTCCCTTTGTCCAGTTTCGCGCCAGAGCAGGGGCAGGTAGCCCCTGAACCGGTTTGAGCTGGCATATGCACAGAGGAGCCTACTGCTCCCCCAGTGCAGGACTTCAAAGCACTCTAAGAGTGCACCCACCCAGCTCCAATACACTAAATCCTGTCTGGGAGGTGGTGACACCTCCCTGTGACAGGAAACCCTTTGTTGGGCTCCCTCCACTGCGAGTTTCGGTCAGCAGCAGGAGGGCAGCCCGGTGTTTGTGCTGGTGGCATCCATTTTGTGATGCCGGGCTCCAAAAGATTTCTACCGTGTAGTACAGTGGGTACATGTCGTCCCCTCTAGAAGGGTGGGGTCCTACTCCCACACCAGTTACTGGTGTGGGGGTAGGATTCCAAGTTGTTTGACACCAAACACGACATGTTTTGATGCAGTCATTCCAAAGTTAGCATTTACCGCAAGGTTATAATGCACTTAAGAGTATATGGTTTAACCGCATCCACAAACAGCAGTAGAGAATGGACTCTGCTAGCTGCAGAGGGGTCCTGCTCAGGCAGAAGCACCCCCTCACATAGTAAACCAAGCACCCTGCCCTCAGGATTGTTAGGGCCTGCTAGAGGGGTGGCTGATAGGTTTATATGTGTGTGTATGGTGAGATATAGGAACCTATACCTCTGTGAGGAGTGCTAACACTACCTCACACAGGCTGCAGTAGCAGGCCTGTGGTGTCAGATTGTGAATGCTTCCCAGGGGTGGCATAATACATGCTGCAGCCCCTGGTAGGCCTGTGAAGTACCAATGCCCTAGGTACCTAGGGTACCATATACTAGGGGCTCACAGGGCACCACAGTATCCAATCACTAGTGCATCTAATATGCACACCAATCATTTAAGGGAGTAAGCAGATAGGCTGGGGTCCTGGATAGCAGGATCTGAGCCAGACTAGTCAAAAACCATTCAAACACCAGAAAAAAAATGGGGGCACCCATATAGTCAGATTCCACCTTCCTACACCACCCTTATGATGAACATATATAAATTTGGTTGGCGGAATACCGTGACACCAACAAAGACGTAGTGATCTCCAATGTCAGGTGCTTGATTGCCATCTATGTGGTAAAACCGCTAGTAGGACAGATCAACCTTCGCCAAGACTGATAGTGGTCCACGGTTCAATATATAAATTGAACATAAGTTACTCCGACGGATAGATTTACACCTCCGTCACGGAGGATGGACTGCCTGACTGCCAAGATATATATATGGGGCACATAATCAGTTGTTCGCCCAACCACAGGCCGCAGACATTATTGGAAATATTACTTTCTGTTAAAAGAAAACATGGAAATTCACTGAAAAACAGAGGTTAAAGTGATATTATAGTTCGAAATTGTAATAATATCTTACTTTTGATTTTTTTAAAAATCTTAGAAATTCAGTGAAAAAAACCAAAGGTTAAAGGGACATTATAGTTAGCTGAAAATATCAGTTAAAACAGATCGTTTTCAACTAACAAAACCATTGATTTTGTGGATTAAATATGCATGTTTTCTTTTCTTCTGGTAAAAGTCAAACCTTTTGAATAATAAGTTGACCAGATTTGAGATGAGAGACAAGGTGAAGTGAGAGATCTTGGAAAATCAAAGAACTGGCAGACTGAGCAACGTTCATTGGCATGCATTTAGCTAAACACCAAATAAGCATAACTTCCAAGGCACCTAGAAGCATGTGTCCAAAATAATTGCCTAGACACTGAAAAAGAAGTTTAGCTAAGCTCCTTAAATCTGCCTTTTTAATCATTTAGCAATCTCTAAAGCTCCTCAATCACTTTTTTCCAATACAGAATAGTATGATTTGTTTTTTCAAGTGCTCACAAAATTCAATGATAGTTGCGTATGGTAATTAAGGTTTAGGGATAGGTGGCACCTTGTTCTTTCAGAAAATAACAGTGTCCACGGGCGTTTGTTCATTGCAAAGTCTGTGGTTGACCTGAAAACTGAATTAGTTGTCTTTATTTGTTTGTCATCACACCAAAATGTCCGTGCCCTTGTTTATCTGTCTGTGTCTTGCAGAGTAAGCACTGCAATCCATTTAATTTATTTACATTTCTTAGCACACTGAATATCATATAAATGAGTTCTGTTCAGTTGAAGGCATATTTGTTTACAAAATATATTGCCTTGTTAGGTTAATGTCTAAAGTTCCTCTTGCTATTCAATGGCTTACTCTGAAGGTTCAGTCATCACAACAATGCCTACGGAATCCTCTTCATCATCTGGACCCTATTAAACTTGAGGAATGAAATGCTTGTTCATTGTGATTCTCTTCAGTCTAACTGTGAAAATTGTCCTAGCAGCACTGAAAACTCACTCAGAAGCTACATTGGCTACAGGATAAGATAGATTTATTATTACCAGTCTTCTGAATAGTGACGCCTCTTCCATTTTCCAGTGCCAATTCAACAACAGCTTATGTTTTACAGGAAATCTTGTTTGAGCATTCAAGTGCCCCTGCATCATCTTTTCCTTTGTTAAAGTTGACATTCGTTCCTCCTGACTTTCCTGCATCCGTGCATACAATGTAAACCGTGAACCTCCTAAAAAGATTGTACAATTGAATTTCAAAAGCAATATCAACCAACAGTAATATCAATGTCGAAATATAGTTTACCAAAGTATCAACCTTAAAATTCTAGTCAAAGCAACAAAAATATTGAATCCAAAATTATCTGAAGTAAAAAATGTACCCAACCAAAATATAGATTACAGTTTTAAAGTTAATAGTAAAATGAACAAAAATATTAAAAACAAAAATATTGTTAAAAAAAATGTTGATAATATAATTTTACACTCAGATATATGTAATTAAAGCGAATGTTAGTTTTCTTCCTTTTTTTCTTTACTCTTTTTATTGGTTTTATAATATAGAAAGCACTGAAATACATAATTCTTAGTCTTTCGTCTTTGGCGAAGCCCATCCCACATCCCTCGTTAAGCATATCTACACAACAACAAAATTATTACATTTTCATATATCAGAGTGTGTGGAATAGGATATCCATGCCCCCCAAACTTTGCTGTGTTTCTGAGGGCAACTCTTAGATTTATATATGTATTCTTCTGCCAATCCATTAAACAAGGCCCTCACAAGGGGCGCCTGCTTGGCCCTCCAATGTCAGGCTATATCACCCTTGGCAAGTAAGAGGCCAGTGGCCACCAGGAGCCGAGTGCATCTTTTGCCCCCTATTTGTCTATGAGCCCCAACAGCATCATTTTAAGCTTTGGTGTGGCAGTTAGTTTCACCACCATGGACAGTATGTTACATACCCTGGACCAATATCTCTGTCTCACTGGGCACTCCTATACAGTGTATAAAAAGGTGACACCCCACACCGGAAGCAGTGTGGGTCATTATCCCATTTCATTTTAGTGATTGGCTGTAGTATACCCTGCTGGAGGTACTTGAGCTGAATCATTCACAGGCTCATAGAGACTGCAAGGACACGGAGCAATCCTGACCTCCACCCTGTCTTCCTCCTCAAAGGAGCCCATATCCTTCTCCCAACGCTCCCTCAGTACTGTCATGGGATCAGGGGTGTTGTTGAAAAGCGCCCAATATACCTTCAAGATCCCTTTCCACCACAAGGGGAACATTGAGACATGGACCTCTGTAGGACTGTAGTCTGGAACTGCCTGTAGGTTATCAGAGTATTGTTTGAGGGCATGTTGTACTTGTAGATAGCGATAGAATTGTGACCTATGCATCTTGTACATGTCCTTAAGATATTGGATTGTGTGAATTGAGGTGCCCTCCCACATGTCGCTGAGTTTGAAGATTCCTATCTAATCCCAGGCCTGGAACCCCTCCAAGAAGTGGTGTGTTTTAACCATCTACCTAACCAAAGTGGTGTCTCCCCAGTCAGCACCCCATGCCACTTAATTCACCTCAACGCATGATGCCAGCAGGCTATGGACATTGCTGTCCCAGGGAGAAGGTCAGTGTGGGTGTGGGGTCCATATAAAAGGCTCAACACATTGTATCACTCAGGATGCAATAACTCCACTGTGACCGCCAGGTTCCCATGATCTGCAAACAGTCAGTCATTGATAGGCAGGATTTGGTTAGCCAAGTAGTAGACAAGTTGTAGGGTCCCAGCCTGCATTTGTGTAATAAAATATGAGGTTGGCCCCTCTCCAGAGGAAGTTTACTATCGTTGCTTGTAGGTTTGGGAAAAAGTAGAGGGTAGGGCATACGGGTAACTTTGTAGGATATAGAGCAGTTGGGGCAAGAAGATCATCTTAAATAGGGCACCCATACTTGTCACATTCAAAGGCAAGCATTCCCATGCATCCATATCCCGCTTCATGCGAGCGATAAATGGTACGACATTTATATACCATAGAGCCTGGCTGGCGAGAGTGAAATGCATACCCATGTATTTGAAATATTGGTCCGCCCATTTAAGGGTGGTAGCGTGACATACATCGTCGTACGGCCTATTCAAAGGTATGTAGGTGTATCTGGACAAGTTAACCGTGAGCCCTGATGTATCTGCATAGATCTGGAGTATGTACATCAGAGGGAGTAGGGCGGTTTCCGGAGCACTCATATATATTAGAGCATCATCAGCGTAGAGCAAGATTCTGTCCTCTATGCCCTCCGACCAGCTGAAGCCGTATAGCTGAGCATCACGCGTGATCCACTTTGCCAGCAGTTCTATGACCAGAGCAAACAGGAGGGGGGAGATGGGGCATCTCTGTTACATGCTGCGTTTAATGGCAAATGCAGGAGACAGCACTCCATTAACCTGTATTCTTGCCTTTGGCTTAGAGTATAATGTCACTATGCAGTGTCTAAAGCAGGGACCAGAGGTCATTCGTTCTAGCACCCGGAACATGAACTCCCATCTGACAGAGTTGAAGGCCCTTTGGTTCCGTTTCCCAGCAGACTTGGCCATCGCTATGTGGATGCGTCGCAAACAATGATGGGTGCTGCGCTGTGGCATGAACCCATTCTGGTCTGGGTGGACCACCTTTCTAATTACTGTGAGCAGCCTGTTCACCAGTATGTTTTCCAGTATCTTCAACTCAATGTTGATTAGAAAGATTAGAAAGATTGCCCTTTAGAATGTGCAGTGGTTGAGTGGTTTGCCGGGTTTGAGAATCACCAATATAGTGGTGCCCGGAAGGTCGTGTGGTAGTTCGAAAAAGGGCAAAGGCCTTGGTATACATGCCCTGAAGCAGTGGTGTCAAGTGCTCTAAGTATTTCTTAAAGAATTCGAGCTGGAATTGATTGGGGTCGAAGGTATTCCAAGCCGGGAGCAACTAAATGGAAGATCTCATCCCCTGTAAGTAGCTCCTCCTGCACCATACTGTCTCCACTAGAGAGGCTAGGTATTTTGAGACCGTTAATGATAAGATGGTCACGCTTTGCTGAAGGCAGTGGCTGCTCCGTGCACAGGCGTGTGTACAATTATGCAAATTTGCTAGGATTTGGACAGAGTTATCGATACACCGTCCAATAAGGTTATGCTAGGGACTATATGGTGTTCCAGCTTTCGATTTGCCAACCAGTACATTAGCTTCCCTGCCTTGTCTCCTGCCCCATAGATCCTATATTGTGGTACGAGCTGGGCAAGGGCCACTGTATTGAGTTTTTGCCTGAGCAATAGCCACAACAGTTCTAAGTGATGCTCTGTCTGGCTATCCCCGGACATGGTTCCCTCCATCTTAGCTCACTGTATCGCTGTCTCGAACTCAGCGATGTCTTGCTTTTTCTTTTGTTTGGCCACCATTTGATATCACATCAACTGTCCCAGCAGAACAGTCTTCAGTCGCTCCCAGAGCACAGTCTGGGATCTTACCTAGCCCTTGTTGAGCTCTGTGTAGTCAACAATCTGCTGCTGGACAAGGTGAGAGAAAGTAGCGATTTGAGCCAAAAGTCGTTTAGACGCCACTGCCCTACCATCTAAGATGTGGTCAGCTTTACCACCAGCAGTAGAGGCTCATGATCTGTCAACAACCACAGCAGAATTTGCTCTTGGGATACCATGGTGGCATCCGTTGAGGGCATTATGAAATAATCAATTCTGGAGGAGGAGCAATGTGCGCGAGAGTAATGCGTATATTCCTTAACGGCATGGTGGAATAGGCGCCATATTCCTGTGAGGGCTATGGAGCTTGCATTCACTCAGGGTGGCCAATTTCCGAGGGTGAGTGCTGCTTGTGTCAGCCATGGGGTTCATAGCTGTGTTAAAGTCCTCTCCCACCACCATTCTCCTGCGTGGAGATTGCAGTAGCACACACACGAGGGCCTGAAGTGTGTCATCCACCAGGGTATAGGAGAGCACACTGCTGAGAAAGTCCAATGTGTATCCCCCATGCACCCCTCAATCATCATGTATCTGCCCAGGCTGTCATGGTGTGCTGCCATGACCTGTAGTGTGAAGCACCTATGTAGGAGATTGGCAGTCCCTGTAGAGATGTTTGTGTAGCCGGTGTGATAGACTCTGGTCAGAAAGGGACACTGGTTTCCTAGCAGGTGGGTCCTGCAGCAGGATTACCTTAGGTGAGTACCACTTAAGGTATTGGAAAATGGCCCCTTAGTTGATTTTGTTGTTCAAGCCATTGACGTTCAGTTGTGTACAGCTGTCATTGGGTCATTGTGATGTCGTGTCCGGTGCTGGAGTTCTGTGCGACTAAGAAGAGAGTGTGAGCTAAATCATGTGGTAACTAAACTAAATGAGTCCCAAACTCCCCCCACCCGACACTTCCAAACATGAAGTATCTGTTGCCCATCCCCAACCAGTGTATAATAAAGTAACCGGGGTGTGTGGTCTCTGTGGAATCATGAGCCAAATGTAGTATTATTCGAGCACATTGCACAGCCAACCCACCTGTTATATTTGACAATGAAAATATGAGCATGGTGAGAGTAGTCTCTCCTAGTGGGGCTTATCAATCCCAGCCGACCCGCTCTAATACATTAAGTCTATGCCATGTACAAAAGGATATCCCACAGTCAGCAGGCAGCATTGTCCATCTCACCTGGGGGAGGCTGTTGTACTCCAGAGACCACTGCGGGGCATTCCCCATTGCCACCCCCCCCCCCACATGAGCCATACTGGTGTGGAGAACCATCTTTGCAGCTGCCACTCCAAGTGTTTGATCTGCGCCGTGTTCTCCTGGACCTGCTCTGTAGGAAGGTGGAATCTGACTGCATGGTTGCCCCCACTTTTTTCCTGGTGTTTTGCTGGTTTTTGACTTAGTTTGGCTGGGATCCTGCTATTCAGGACCCCACCCTATCTGCTTTCCCCTTTAAATTGATTACAAGTACTTTAGGTACACTCCAGATTGGATTCTGGGGTACCCTTATAAGTCCCTAGTAGATGGTATACTATGTACCCAGGGCATAGATACCCCAGAGACCTACCAGGGGCTGCAGCATGTATTATGCCACACCTGGGAAGCCTTCCAAAATGACACCACAGGACTGCTACTGCAGCCTGGGTAAGGTGGTGCATGCACCCCTTCCTGAGATATAGGTTCACTATTTCTCTCCATATCACTGCACATATAAACCTATCAGTCACCCCTATGGCAGGCCTTACTAATCCTGAAGGCAGGGTGCTGGGTTTTAGGTGAGAGGGCGCCCATGCATGAGCAGAGCGCCTCTGCTGCCTTCAGAACCTTTATTCTGGGGTTGTTTGTGATGCAGTCAAACCATATACTCTTAAGTGCATTATAACCAAACGGTAAATGCAAACTTTGGGATGGCTGCACGGAAACATGTTGTGTTTGGTGTCAAACACATTGGAACCATACCCCCACACCAGTAACTAGAGTTGGAGTATGATCCCACCCTTCTAGCGGGAGAGACATGACAGCACTGGTATACCCGGTACCAGCCAACAGAGCCCTGGCATCACAAAATGGATGCTACCAGCCACAGACATGAGTCTGCCCTCCTGCTGCTGGACGAAACTCCGGCAGGGGAGGCCTGGACAATAGGTTTCCTGTCACAGAGAGGTGTCCCCACCTCCCAGACAGGCTTTAGTGTATTGGGGCTGGCTGGGTGCACTCCAAGAGTGCTTTGAAGTCTGTACTGGGGGCACATTTGGTGTCCCTGTGCATAGTCCAGCTCAAACCAGTTTCAGGGGCTACCAGCCCCTGCTCTGGCGCAAAACTGGACAAAGGAAATGGGTGTAGCCACCCCTCTTTCCTGACCCTCCCGTAGGTGGGTCCCTAGAATTTGTCCCACCCCTTCCTTGGGTATAAGATAGGAATCCCTGGCAACAGGACTTTAGACTACACCTGGACGAAACTCTGATATTGAATCCTGGAACATTGACGATCTACATTGAACTAGATGACTGAAGAATCTCCCTTAGTGTAAAGGAGTTACTCCCCTGCAACGCAGGCACCAAAGACGCATCTGACCGGTTTGCATCTCCGAAGCTCCCGCCGGACTCTGAAAATGTTTGCAACACAGGAGGTGGGTTTCCGTGATCTTAGAGGTCGATCAGTGCCCACAGCAAGTCTGAGGCCCGTATCCCTCGTGGCAACCGCGTCACTTTGCAGAAGCATCCGATTTCCAACGACTCCTGCAGCTGAGCTTTGGGTTACTTGTAGCCCTGACCCCGAGCAGCATTTGCATCGAAGATTGCCTGCCTACACTCCACGAGTGTTCCGTGAGCTGGCCCTTTGTGTTTTCTCTCGAGGTCCCTTCGCGATCCCTGGTCCGTCGACTGGTGGGTCCCTGTGAAGGCAACTTTAACTTTAATTGGGCTTACCTGGTTGCTCCAGACATTCCCTGACTCTCCATCACTTGGGGAGTCCCCAGGACCTTGCTGGTCCGCACTGAAGAATCTTATCTCTTTCTGCGTGGGTTGCTGTTGCCAAGGCTTGTTGGGTCCAATCCAGACACCGACACCGCAGCACTCAACATCCTTGGTGGCGATGCAGAGTGGACTAACCGACAAGACGGCATAATGGCGCTAATGAAATCAGAACTTCTTTTGAGCCTCAAAACCTTCAAGTCCAAGCTCCAATGAAGAACTCAAGGTTGACACTGCAAAGGAACTAAATGCCTTTAAATCTGAGCTAGTAGAGACAATTGTTGCTCCACAGACAGACGTGGGCTCAGCAGGTTCCAGAGTCATGGAAGCAGTAGGACAAATAGACTCTCTGAGGGAGAAAACTTTCATTCTAATGGATAAGTACATAGCCATACATGCTAAAAATGATGTCCTCACTAGACAGATTGATGACCTTAAAGGTACACTGACAAAATATCGACACTCAAAAAATATCCCCATACAAAAATATTGTGACCAAAATATCGATGTAAAAAATATCCACATCCTATACTTTTAATGGTAAGTACAAAAATATTTTGGGGGAAATATTGATGTCATAAATATAGTTGTACAAAATATTGTTTATTATATATATAAAATAAAGTATTAAATATTAAATATATTAAAGAATGAAATCAATTAAAAAAAAATATTAGATTTACTATACATTTGAACAAATATAACAAATAAACTGAATTTAAAAAGTTAAACACATACATAATAATTAATATATATATATTTACTTTAAAACAATTACTATACTAATACTTTTAATGTATTTTATAATTTTAAAATTCTATAAAATTTAGCAAATAAATATATATATAGATCAACACACACACAAATATATATACATATACCAATAACATAGAATCTATTTTAAGAAAAAACATTCTATTATAAATTAAAACATGCAACTACTTAAAAATCTTTAAACTTAAATTTCCCACTCCAGACTGTAGGTAAAGTGTTGCATAGTGGAGGGGTAACAATTACTATTCCCACTCCAGTGAGTGAAACAGTAGGGAAAGTGTTGGATAGCGGAGGGCTAAAAATTACTATTTCCACTCTAGTGAGTGGAACAGTAGGGAAACTATTGGATAGAGGAAGGATGAAACGTACTATTCCCACTCCAGTCAGTGCAACAGTAGGGAAAGTGTTGGATAGCGGAGGGTTCAAAATTACTATTCCCACTCCAATGAGTGCAACAGTAGGGAAAGTGTTGGATAGCGGTGGGGTAAAATTTACTATTCACACTCCAGTGAGTGCAACAGTAGGGAAAGTGTTGGATAGCGGAGGGGTAAAAATTGCTATTCCCACTCCAGTCAGTGCATCAATAGGGAAAGTGGTGGATTGCGGAGGGGAAGAATTTAAGATTATCATTCCAGTCAGTTCAGAATTAAAAACAAACAAAATATCATCAACAGAATATATATTTTTCAATGTAAGTAAAGGAAATATACATTTTTTTAAAAATAACAATATATTTTATATCAAAAATAAAAAAATAAAAAAAACATATAATGTTAAATACATATCCCAAATACCTACAAATATTATATTAAATAAAATACAAAAATCATTTTGAAACAAATAAATATTTTTATTTAGAAATTATTTAACAAAAACATTAATTATTACATACATTTAGTCCATTTAATTCCTAGCCTATAACACCACACAATTCACAACCCACATCACAAATAAAACAAATGTATTTGCATAATTCCCATTATCATTATCAATTAAACGAATATTATTAAATAAAAAACAAATTAAAACACATAAAATGTACTTTACTTCCCACCCTTTACACCTATAATCATCACAACCCACATCTAAAATTAAACTGTAAAAAAATGAATTACAAAGTGAAATTTTTATTTTTAGTTAAATAACTAATAGTATTTAACAACTAATTCTAAAGTAAAATGAATTTAATTTACTCCCCACCCTTCACCCCTATACATCCGAAACCGAAACACCAAAAAATATTTAAACACTTTCCCAAATTAATTATCAATTAATTAATTATTATTAATGATCAATTAATTATTATTAATTATCAACTAATTATTAATTAATTACTTCCCACCCTGTACCCGTAAACCCCACTACCCACAACTACAATTAGTTACACAATTTCCATATTTAATTGTCAATTAACAGCTAATTATTAATCAATTAAAAATAAATTACTCCCCACCCTTTACCCCTATTACGCCAACAACCCACACCTAAAATTAATTACACAATTACCATACTAATTGTTAATTAATGAATTAATATTAATTAACTACTAATTATTAAATAATTACAAATAAATTACTTCCCACCCTTTACCCTATAAACTCCACAACCCACACCTAAAATTTACACACACAAAAATTTAAAACAAAATTAACATTATAAAATCTCAATTAAATAAATAACAAAAAATATTCATTAAATTATTTTAATTAGATGACTTCCCACCCTATTCCCCTATAGACCCACAACCCGCTACGGAACTAAAAAATGCAAAATGTAATTAAAATAAAATTAATAACTAGTAAAACTTTAACACATATATTAAAAAGCATAAAGAATATTTATACAAAAACATACATCACATACATTTAAAATATATACTATAATACATAACACTAATAAAAAAAAATAGATATTTTAAACAACTATATTTTTACAAACGATATTAATGACTTCTATATTTTTAAAATCTATTTCTCTGTCATGATATTTAAAACTCGACATTTCCAACTCAATATTTTGACTGAATACCGGCCTTGAAAAACATTCTCTTAGAGACAACATACAAATACGTGGTCTCCATGACGGAGTGAAGGACGTAAACCTTGGCGCTTTTGTTACCAGCTTTTTTGTCTTTCTCTCTCGAGTCACTCAAGCCCAACTCATACTTAACAGGGTACATCGAATGGGCCCATGCAGAACAGAAGAAACATACGAGCCACGTGATTTATTGCCAAAGTTCCATAGCTACCATTGCAAACAAAATATTCTGAGCACAGCATAATCACATGACCAAATTCCAAATGAAAGACACATCTGTACAGTGTTCAAAGACATCACTCCAGCGACTCTTCTTAGAAGACATCAGTTCTGACCTATCATGGAGCATTTACAGAGAAAAAAAATTCACTATACCTGGCCCGCCTCTTTGACTTTGCCTTTGCATACAATAACAAAACTCACCAAGGTGCCGATCACGATCCTGTAAAAACCGGGTACGAACCGTCGGACGGAGCATATTCTCCGTCCGACGCGTACCCGGTCGTCAAAATTTACAAACATGGAATTACGATTCGCACGGGAACACCATTTCCGTACGAATCGTAAAAAACCCCGACCGAACAAAATAAACCTACAAATGCGATCCGGGAAAGCGCCGACCTGACGTCGGGACGCTCGCAGCCTGCCATTCATGAACCAGGAATTACGATTCGCACCGACGTCATCCCGCACGGTGAATATTTTCCGGCTGCCAAAAACTGCCGGGAAATCAGGACGACGCGAACAAGGACTACCAGTACGCGACGGACAGACAGGACGACGCAAACAAGGAGGACCAGTACGCGACGGACAGACAGGACGACGCGAACAAGGAGTACCAGTACGCGACGGACAGACAGGACGACGCGAACAAGGAGGACCAGTACGCGACGGACACACAGGACGACGCGAACAAGGAGGACCCGTGCGCGATGGACAGACATGGACCCGAACCTACGTGTCATCCCGGCCCTCATAGCAGTCGACCTCCTCTACAGGTTCGGACGCAGACGCCGCAGAAGGTCAGAACAACTAAGGGAGGGGGGAAAGTGGGGTGGGGTGGGGGTGGCAGGACCAGGGCAGGCCACAAACCCCCCACCAAAGTCACACAGCACACATGCCCTGGACATACCTGACTCCCATGCCCTGGTCACTATGAGGGGGTGGGGGCGTGTCCAGCTAAGCCAGCGACCGCCACAACGGAAGTCCGTCACGACGTGAACCGGCAACACAACCAGACAGGTACGTCCCGTACCCACGCCTGAAGAGCGTGGGTACGAGTCGTACCACGCCCACACCCACACCCACGTCACCCCAACAATGGCGGGACGGCTCGTACCCACGTGGCAAAGGCCTGGGTACGGGCTGCACAAGCATCACATAGCGTGGGGACGGATATGTACGGACCCTACCCCCACCCCGTATGCATGGAGCGTACCCCCACCCCAACAGTGTAAGTACGACCCGTACCCCCACCCGCGTACGTATGGAGCGTACCCCCACCCCAACAGTGTAAGTACGACCCGTACCCCCACCCGCGTACGTATGGAGCGTACCCCCACCCCAACAGTGTAAGTAAGACACGTACCCTCACCTCGAATGCATGGAGCGTACCCCCACCCCAACAGTGTAAGTACGACCCGTACCCTCACCTCGAATGCATGGAGCGTACCCCCACCCCAACAGTGTAAGTACGACACATACCCCCACCTCGAATGCATGGAGCGTACCCCCACCCCAACAGTGTAAGTATGACACGTACCCCCACCTCGAATGCATGGAGCGTACCCACATCCGTGCATGTCATGAGCGTACATATTGTGAAATTGGAGAGGTGGGTGCAGAGTCCTCCCAGCAGTGCCCTGAGACAGGAGGGGTGGGTGCAGAGTCCTCCCAGCAGTGCCCTGAGACAGGAGGGGTGTGTGCAGAGTCCTCTCAGCAGTGCCCAGAGACAGGAGGGGTGGGTGCCTATCACTCCCAGCAGTGCCCAGTCACAGGAGGGGTGGGTGCAGAGTCCTCCCAGCAGTGCCCTGAGACAGGAGGGGTGGGTGCAGAGTCCTCCCAGCAGTGCCCTGAGACAGGAGGGGTGGAGGCCTACCACTCCCAGCAGTGCCCTGAGACAGGAGGGGTGGGTGCAGAGTCCTCCCAGCAGTGCCCTGAGACAGGAGGGGTGTGTGCAGAGTCCTCCCAGCAGTGCCCAGAGACAGGAGGGGTGGGTGCCTATCACTCCCAGCAGTGCCCAGTCACAGGAGGGGTGGGTGCAGAGTCCTCCCAGCAGTGCCCTGAGACAGGAGGGGTGGGGGCCTATCACTCCCAGCAGTGCCCTGAGACAGGAGGGGTGGGGGCCTATCACTCCCAGCAGTGCCCTGAGACAGGAGGGGTGGGGGCCTATCACTCCCAGCAGTGCCCTGAGACAGGAGGGGTGGGTGCAGAGTCCTCCCAGCAGTGCCCTGAGACAGGAGGGGTGGGGGCCTATCACTCCCAGCAGTGCCCTGAGACAGGAGGGGTGGGGGCCTATCACTCCCAGCAGTGCCCTGAGACAGGAGGGGTGGGGGCCTATCACTCCCAGCAGTGCCCTGAGACAGGAGGGGTGTGTGCAGAGTCCTCCCAGCAGTGCCCTGAGACAGGAGGGGTGGGTGCAGAGTCCTCCCAGCAGTGCCCAGAGAGAGGAGGGGTGGGTGCAGAGTCCTCCCTGCAGTGCCCAGACACAGGAGGGGTGGGTGCAGAGTCCTCCCAGCAGTGCCCTGAGACAGGAGGGGTGGGGGCCTATCACTCCCAGCAGTGCCCTGAGACAGGAGGGGTGGGTGCAGAGTCCTCCCAGCAGTGCCCTGAGACAGGAGGGGTGGGGGCCTATCACTCCCAGCAGTGCCCTGAGACAGGAGGGGTGTGTGCAGAGTCCTCCCAGCAGTGCCCTGAGACAGGAGGGGTGTGTGCAGAGTCCTCCCAGCAGTGCCCTGAGACAGGAGGGGTGGGGGCCCATCACTCCCAGCAGTGCCCAGAGACAGGAGGGGTGGGTGCCCATCACTCCCAGCAGTGCCCATGGAACGCAAAGGGTGGAGTAGTCACAGATACCATGCCCACAAATGTCAGTCAGGTGCACAAAGACCCTGCAGTACATGTACCACATGTGTGCGAGGCTGGGAGTATACGCATGCATAGCGCAGAAAAGAAAACATGTACACATGAAGTCATGTCAATAGGCCACATACACAAGTACAATGACTACCAAGGATGCCACGAATGATGCAGGTGGAGACATCGCTCAGCATGCATGTGCAAAGGTGAAGGACTACGTCACACACCTAGCTAATGGACACACAGCTCTGTGCTAAAGTCAGGGGACACCCTGCAGGGAAGAAGTCAGGGTACACAGAGGAAGGAATACACCTTGGGACAATTGCAACATGCAGCAACTGCTTACATGAATGGAGAAAGGTAGCTAACACCGTGTGAGGCACACAGATCCCAGGGTCCCCCCTATGAGCAGCACACTACTACATTTCCCACACACCCAACACATGACCAACACCCACAACCATGTAGCAGCCCCACCAACAGCAATGCCAGCAATGCAGGAGTGTTCCTAGGGTAAAAAATAAATAGCTTTATTCAGCATGAGCAAAAAACTAGTGTGACGTAAGTCCAATATTAACAAAGGCCATAGGGCAGTCCAGGAGTCCCAGCTGGATGGGGGACACAGTGGGATGCGTGTCCCCTAGCTTGCCTGCACAGTTACAATCCGTTGTCTTCCACAGGGGTGAGGGCATCATGTGGGGGGGAAGAAACAGGCACCGCAGGGACAGGAGGGTGAAGGGTAGGCGTCGTGGGTGCAGGGATGGAGGACTCCACCACAGGGGGTGGGGCAGGGCCAAAGGCGGAGGCCAGGATCTCGCTGCACACCTTAGCAAGGTCCTCCAGGGACTCCCCTGCACCCAAAGAAACCACAGGCCCCAAGGAGGGGGGGGGGGTCAGAGGGATGGGTCGCAGCGCCACTGGGGGAGGGTATGGACAGGGGGGACGACTCAACCACCCTGACCGAGGACTTCCTTGACCACTTGCGTGGTGGCGTCACTGTGGGGCTCAGGGACAGAGCGGCCATGAAGGAGTCTTTGGGGGAGATGTGGCCAGGAGAGCTGAGGGGAGGGGATTTGGAGGGAGTGGATTGGGTGGAATGCGGACTCCCACTCTGGCTGCGTGTCACACGTTTGCCCCCCGACCCAGTGGGTGTGCCTACTTCACCCTGTGTGTGCGTGTCAGGAGGTGTGCGCTTGGCCTTCCCTGGTGGTGTGGTGCCTGTGTCTGTTGTGGTGGGTGCATGCTTACGTCTGTGTGTATGTGGGACAGGCATGGGAGTGGGAAGTGTGGAAGGAGCAGGGGTAGGGGGTGGGACGTAGCGCTGCAGGAGACCCACTGCTGCAGTCAGTGTGGAGTCTATGGACCTCAGCAAGTTGCGTTGGTCAGCCTGCGATGAATGAATGCCCTCCAAGTATGCCTCCATGTTGTTGAGGACCTGGCTGTGGCCATGGAGGACATTAAGGATCGCAGTCTGACCAATCTGCAACTGCCGCTGGATGTCCACAGACTCAGCATTGGCGGCAGCAGTGGAGACAGGGGCAGGGGGTGCGGTGCCTGGCAGGAAGGAGACATGTGGGGACCGGGCACGTTGGGAAGGGACACGAGCACGTGGGAGGCGGCTGATGCCAATGGAGGGGGTGGTGCCAGATGTAGGGCTGCTGTCAGATGGTGGTGCAGCCACCGCCCACTCGGAGAGATCATCCTCGGACCCGTCAGCTTCATACTCTGTTGTGCCAGTCGACAGGTCCCCGGGTTCACTCTCCTCTGCCTCAGTCCCACTCGAAGTGCCAGCCCCGATGTCACCGCTGGCACTGGTGCTCGGTCCCTCCGCGCCGTCTGTGTCCATGTCTCCCTCCGTGTCCCCCGACGATGCTGTGGGCAGGGTGAAGAGACAGAAATTAATCATACACCTGTATACATATGTCACATGAGTCAAATCTACGTAGGTTACAGTGCATAGCCTGAAACAAAGGATGAGTTACAACTACAAAACAAGGTACATACGTAGGCCCTGCAAGACACAGTTGTGTGACCCACCATGCCATGGAAAAACTATGGAGAGCATGACACAATAGCAAATGAGATGACATGGTATTCTGACTGAGGAGCAAGGCCCTGGGGGCAATACAGCACTGCATCTGCACCACACAGCGTGGCAGGAAATTGGGATGAGCAGGGACCAAATCCAGGAACTAGAGGCACATGCAGCATAGGTAATACTGAGAACATGCCCACCCTGACTGGCACGCTGCACCTTGAGTGTATGTCCAGACAAACATCACACACTGGCCAGTCCGAGCAAGGAGATGACAGGTCTTGACATGTAGGCCATGGCCACCCCACCCACCCCCTACATGAGACAAATCTATGGAGACACAGGAAGCACTTACATCTCTTAGTCTGGGTGAAATACACATGGGATGCAACAATTCAAGATTGCACACCAAATACCCAAGGTGCGCCTGTCCTAATAATAATCTACAAATGGGCATCATCAGATGATTGCAACAAGACACACAGGCAATGGCCACCGTGAGTATGTACTTTGAAAATCAGGTCAGGCTGGACAGTGGACACTTGTAATACATCTCACGTCAAGAAACATGGTGCCAGGGGACAATGGCACAGAGCACAACCTATGCTGTAGACACAGAGATTGTCGACATTCTCGGATTACACACATGATACCTAGGAAAATATACCCCTGGGGACAGTAGTGGCCACACAACTCCATGCTCCTGAATGGGAATGACTGCAACACACGCTAACATCCCTGCACTATGCCTAACGCACACTCATGCACATCATGTCACAGGCCACCACATGGGACATGCCTGCTGGAAGGCCTGGCACTCGAGAGATTAACTCCCATGTCTGGACTCAGCATTAGTGCCAACTGACATGGAACCCACAAGTCCAGAACTGGACAGGGCACAGGCAAGGTCACAAAACCTGTTACACACCACCCCCACACATGATGCTGCAGGCATTGTACACTTGTAGAAGGTGTCAGGCTACATAACCTTGTGATGGAGTGACTACACACAGACCAGGGAACACATTGCAAGGAGGGGAAGGGAGGCAGGAGAGCACTGCAATACTGTGGGGAACAGGATCTGCACAGCACCATAAACCCTGGAAGTGTATCCATGGAACAGTGCACTTACAAATGCTGGTGAAACACAACAAACACACACATGTACCTACCCCCTTCCGGCTGCTGCATGTCCTGTAGACGCCTGTCCAAGTCAGGAAAGACCACCGCCAGCACACGTTTCTGGATGTGGGAGAGACGGCGGCGCCCGCGGTTCTTGTGGCTCTCAGGTGAGTCCCCCAGCAGGACCCGTGCGATCCTCCGCGTCCAGCACCGGATATCCTGCCAGCGTTTCCTCACCTGGGACAGGCGCCGCTTCCGACCATCCGCACTCCTCACGGCGCTGACGGCGTCCAGCCATATCTGCTCCTTGGCAGAGGCGTCTACCTGTGAGGATGGACAAGTGACACTACATCAATACACCTGGCACATGTCACAGGGACACAGATTAGAACACATTCGCTGTTTACAACAAGGCATAGTATGCATCCAACGCATTGCACCTTTGTCATAGGGACATGATCCTCTGGGGAAGGGCAAAAGCAGTACGTGCCATTGAAAGGACACAGGTGGAATGAGGGCAATGACACAATCAATGATCCAGGCTCACACTGTGCATCACACCCACCCCTCCTGTCTCAGGGCACTGCTGGGAGTGTTAGGCCCCCAGCCCTCCTGTCTCAGGGCACTGCTGGGAGTGTTAGGCCCCCACCCCTCCTGTCTCAGGGCACTGCTGGGAGTGTTAGGCCCCCACCCCTCCTGTCTCAGGGCACTGCTGGGAGTGTTAGGCCCCCACCCCTCCTGTCTCAGGGCACTGCTGGGAGTGTTAGGCCCCCACCCCTCCTGTCTCAGGGCACTGCTGGGAGTGATAGGCCCCCACCCCTCCAGTCTCAGGGCACTGCTGGGAGACATCAGGCATTCCCCCCCCTGGGACCCCCCCTACAGTACATAGCATGTGTGTCACACCTGGACACAATGGCAGAAGTCACAGTCACAAAAAAGGGACACAGTCTGTGGCAGTGGACACTGCACTCACCTGATAACCTGGTCACCCATACAGCATGGGGTACCGTGGGAGGATCACATCCACCAAAGCCATGTTCTCCTCCAGGGTGAATGGCTATGACCTCTCCACAGCCCTTGACATGGTTCCAGGGAATCAGTAGCCGCAGCTGGGTCGTGGAATACAGAGATGTGCAGGCAAGTGCTCCCTCATGGGACCTGGCTGCCTTATATCTGCCTTGCTGGCCCATCTCATGCACAGGAGTACAGAGTGATTGGTCACTCACATTTGCATCCTATGTTTCCTCCAATCCCTTCAAACCTAGCAGTCTGTGGGTTCTCTATCGGTTTCATTCTCCTGCATGATGTCAGCCCCACAAACACATTGCAACAAAGTAGATGAATTCCAACTGACTTCTGCTGTGCACCTTCCAGAACAAATTCTAAATTTGAACTTGGTCTCCATGACAACCAGCATGCATGTAGGCCTTAATACTTGTCCCTCATGTGTCCCCTATGTAATTTGGAGGTTCACACACAGTTACGGTGCGTTCCGGGGCCCTAGGGCACCCCAAATGCATTGCAACGGCCCGTACACGCGTGCCTATGTTCACTATCACTATGGGTGTCCTCGCGTATGCGTACTCGTAGTGGTACGGGCCGTACACACGCCTGTACGCTCACTATCACTACGTCTACGCATACGCGAGGACACCCATAGTGATAGGGAGCGTACAGGCGTGTGTACGGCCCGTACCACTACGAGTACGCATACGCGAGGACACCCATAGTGATAGGGAGCGTACAGGCGTGTGTACGGCCCGTACCACTACGAGTACGCATACGCGAGGACACCCATAGTGATAGGGAGCGTACAGGCGTGTGTACGGCCCGTACCACTACGAGTACGCATACGCGAGGACACCCATAGTGATAGGGAGCGTACAGTCGTGTGTATGGCCCGTACCACTACGAGTACGCATACGCGAGGACACCCATAGTGATAGGGAGCGTACAGGCGTGTGTACGGCCCGTACCACTACGAGTACGCATACGCGAGGACACCCATAGTGATAGGGAGCGTACAGGCGTGCGTACGGCCCTACCACTATGGGTGTTCTTGCGTATGCGTACTCGTAGTGGTACGGGCCGTACAAATGCCTGTACGCTCGCCATCACGATGGGTACACATACGGCAGCACTCCCATAGTGATATGGGAACGTACACAGGCCCTCTTAGCAGCAGTACGGCGGTTTTCACACATCACAGTGGTGACAGGCGGCACACAGGTAGGAATAGGGCGGACATACTTGTCCATGGATGGACATACTTGTCCATGGATGGACATACTTGTCCATGAATGGACATACTTGTCCATGAATGGACATCAAGGCATCGTCTGTGCATTACTACATGTGTGGGGCACAGGTGTGACAGGCTGTGATGTGGAACATTACTCCTGAGTCGAGAAGGCACCAGATGTATGATGAGATGTGTACAGATGTACTGTGTGACGGTGCAATGTGTGCCAGGCATGCCCTTGACTCCTTTGACATGTGTGCATGTCGTACTGCACACTTGGGGTGAGCGTCACTGGCATGGCACGGACACCAACACACGGAAGTGTCCCCTGATGCCCGGTACAGGGGTTACCACACCTGCCTTGTCACTACCCACGGTGCACAATGTGACAATGTCATGTATGTGTGGGGGCTTCCCATCAGGTTGATGTTGGAGCACCCTCAAAAGCTGCAGCTGTTGCAGCAACCAACATGTGTCTGTGTGTAGATTGACATTGCACACTGTTCCGCACACCATGCCACATGTGGTATCGGATGTGAGGTGCACATGTATGCATGGGACACGGAGTAGCGTGACAAGGACATGTCTGCATCCTCACAATGAATGTGTGGTGAGTCATGACATGTGCACCTTCATGGCAAGGTGTGTGGGCTGTCCTAGTGTAATGTCATGTGACCTGTGGCTCTAGTGTTCCGCTACCAGTCTCTGCAATCGGCATCCTACTTCTGCTGATGTGTGGGCGTATGTCACTCCTGTGTTGCGTCTGGCTGTTCACTTGCACTGGGACACAGCTATTCCCATGGCATGGCATGGAGAGGTTCTCAATCTCCGTGCGTAGCTGGGTCTTGGTAGGAGTGTCACCTGGCAGCCATACGTGTCCTGGGCATGTAGCACATACCTGACTCCCTATGTAGCATATGTGTATTGACAGATTAACATGTGCTCAGTACATATGAATTGTTGTCGTAGTGCACTCACTCTTCCTTGTCACTTCCTAATTACTGCAGAGCGCCGCCTCTTGCCCGACCAATTCCGGACTTGGCTGCCATGCGGGAGAATGACAGCATCCGTTGCTACCGCTTCCCCCAACCGTTGATTCTGGAGTTGACGGCGAGACTGGCACCACACCTGCAACCGCAGCACAGGTATCCTACGGCACTGACACCCCAGCTGAAGGTAATGGCTGCCCTACATTTTCTTGCCACGGGTACCTTTCAATATACCATAGCTCATGTTGGTGGCATGTCCCAGAGCATGTTCTGCCGTGTGCTGCATGATTTCTTAGAGGCCATGTTGATTCACCTGGATGACTTCATCAAGTTCCCAACCCCTGAACAGTTGACTGCGGTCAAGCGTGGATTCTATGCCCTGGGAGGGATGCCCCATGTCATTGGGTCCATAGATGGGACACATGTAGCTTTGGTACCACCACACGCACGGGAGGTAGCGTACCACAATCGGAAGCACTACCACTCCATCAATGCCCTTGTGGTGTGTCAGTCCAACATGGTGATTTCACATGTCTGTGCTCGTTTTCCAGGATCAGCACACGATGCCTACATCATGAGGCGTAGCAGGATGCCTGAAATGATGATGCAGCTGCGCAACGAAAGAGCATGTGTTGTTGGTGGGTACAAGTCTGTCTGTCCTGTATTTTGCATAGCCTACCAGCACGACCGCTTCACCACTTCTAACGATGTCCATGTGCTTCCCATGTAGGGGACGCTGGCTATCCCAACATGCCATGGCTGCTCACACCTCTCCGCAACCCCATCACGCCCGCCCAGCTCCGCTACAACACCGCCCATGGCCGGACAAGGCGAGTGATAGAGAGGACGTTTGGCCTGCTGAAGAGCCGATTTCGGTGCCTCCACAAGACCGGCGGCGCGCTCCCATATGCCCCTGCGAAGGTCTGCAAAATCTTCATGGTCTGCTGCATGCTGCACAACATGGCAGTTGAGAAAGCTGTGCCACTCATCCTGGATCAACATGACGAGGACCATCCACCCGTGGAGGACGAAGGGCTTGGCAATGGGGCTAGTGATGTGGAGGATGTGGAGCCGCAAGAGGACATCCGGACTCGGCTCATACGCGACTTCTTTGCTTAGTGGTGAGTACCAGTGTCTGAGTGTGCACGCATTGGTCCCCGTGTGGCATGTGTTGTGATGTGTGTCTCCACCTGCATGTATGGCACGTGAGTCAGAGGTGTGTGTGGGTGTGTCACTGGAGTGATGGTGGCAGTGATGGTTGTATTTCCCCAGTCATAATTGTGACCTAGCATGTTGTCATCCATACATGTGTCGAGTAAATGCACATGCAAGTGGCTGTGCTTTTTGTGGCTGACTTCTTGTGTGTCTCTCTTCCCCAGGTACTTGCGCATGCCGTCTGCTGGTTGCATTGTTGTGGCACTGCTATTCCTCATGGACACGTCATCGTGGGCTGACTCAGCGTTACAGGCACGGACACGTTTGGAAGTCTCCATAGGGTAAGGGATGCATCAGGGGTGTATTGGGTGTGGCAGTTGTTCACGATGTATGCACACTGCCCCTGTCGATGTTTGGTTCCTCTGCAGACATGTCGCATCACCACGGGACACGACATGCAGCTGTGTACACCTGAATAGGTGGTCTGACTGGTTGACAGTCATCAGTGATGGGATAGTGGATTGTGATGATGGCATCAATGTGTGTGACACTGCCCTCGGACACATACGGTTAGCATTGGCTTGACATGGTGTGGGACTTCCACATCAGCGGATCTATGGTGTATGGCAGGCTCTCCGTGAGCAGCTGTGGGTGTTTAGCTGTTAGCCGACAATTGTGTGCCAGTTCCATGGCTAACACGCATTTGTGCTGCAGAAGGGGGGTGCCAGTGTTGGACCCACATGTTACTCCACAAGATGTGTTCATGTGTACTTCAAGTTGCCTCTGCAATCCCGAAAACATGACTAATAAAGGTGTCCCTATGCCTCCAAGGTGCCTCTTCTCAGTCAATGCTGGTGTGTTGCCACGGTGCATCCATCATGTCTGGCATGGTTTTCCCTGATAGTGGCTATGTGTCGATGTGTCGAGTAGCAAGATGCAAGCTGTGTGTGTGGGCTGAGACTGTGTATTGGGCATGATGTCCATGAGTGTGTGGGTATTGTGACATGTGCCATCCCCATGCATCCAACGTTGGCCAGGCCCCCATTCTCTGCATCCACCGGACTCAGGCTTGCAGGACATGGTTCTGCCACCTGTCTACACATACCTGGGTGCCCCCAGGACACTCCACATGATCCCTGACCTCTGCGCGTGGCTGTCGCTGTACTCAATATGTCTGTCGGCACGGTTGTGCGGCCACCCCCTCAGCTGGTTGGGCCCATCACGGGTGTGTATGGTGCTCCATGTCTGTCTTGCCTAATACACTGTGACCCGTGTGTCCTGTGCCAGACTCAGGCCCCAGGGTGTGGATGGTTGAAGTCAAAAGATAACTCAGGCATGTTTAGACTTTACAACACACATGTAAGGTAATAATGCAACCAGCAGGCATCTTCTCTTCATGGTGTGATATTTTATTTTTGTGGGGGGGGGGGTATAACGTGAGGGGCTTTCCGGGAGTTTGGAATCCAAAGTTCAGTAGGGGAGTTGGTGTCCTTGCCATTGGAAATCCTCAGAGTCCATGCCACAGTCTTTGTCAACATTGGTCAGACAGTGACCAGCAGGGCCATGTGGCAGAGAATGTCTCTTGATGCTGTGATGCTGTTGCTCCAGTGGGCCAGGTGCCAGGCCAGGTGTCCTGGGAGATGGTGATGTAGCGCCGACCCTCACGGTCCTTTCCGTGGACGACCAGGCCTCCTGCGGGGACCCTCAGCAGCAGGCCGTGACGATGTTTGGGATGCTCCGTCGGATGTCTCCTCCTCCTCCTGATCCCTCCCTGTGGGTGGTGATGTTCTACGCCGTCTGGCACAGGGAGGGTTGCCCATGTTGTCGGCCATCCGACGGAGTGTATCGTGAATCCCCTGGAACACCGTCACTTGCTCAGCCTGTCTGTCCTCCATCCTCCGTTGGTGTTGCAGTAGACAGGCATGTTGCTCCGCATGTTGCTGGGCCTGCTGGGTCTTTATCTCATCGAGGGTCCCCTTGATCTCATTGAGGGTGGACACAACCTGGGCCATGCCCGTGGTGTCCTGCCGGTATGTGTCCATGGTGTTACGGACATGGGCAAATACCGGTTCCTCAGCCAACTGGTCAGGCTCGCGCCTCCGCCGTCCTCCACTCCCACCACCCCTGCCCACTTGCACCTGGCCTGCCCTTGTGGGTACATCGGGTCTCCGGGACCCCTGAGGGGTGGCATTGGCGTTGTCGCCTGCCTCCTCCTGGGTGCCCGGGACACCGTGTCCCTCCTGGCCAGCCTGGCTGCATTGTGGTGGTGGGGCAGGGATCCTGGGTGTCTCCTGGGATGTGGCAGGAGTGGGGGTGGTGGTTGGCACAGTTGTACCTGACGCAGGTGCTGCAGGTGGTTGGACACCAGAGGGGCCAGGTCGATCGGGGTCGTCCACAGAGTGGTGAGAGTCGTCGCTGCCGGTGGGATCGGGCTCCCGCAGATCCGGGTCCTGTGAGTCTTCCCCCCCAGTGTTGGGGGGTGAACCACGACGTTGACCTGTGTGTGAGAGAGACAATATTAATTTTGGTCCATGCAACATCCATGTTTCATCAGTTTCAAAGTTGGCACATTTCCTCTTGGAATTAGGATCTGTCTTGCATTCCACTCACAGTGCACTTGTGCATGGGTGTGTCCCTTGGGCACCACTTTGGCCCCTTTAACTATGTGTGGCACAGTCTTACTTGCTGCGTCAAGTGTGACTGCAGTCAGCAGTGGAGTGGGCAGGTGTGGCGAGCCATGCATTGGCGCCTTCCGTGTAGCACTGTACATGTGCACATGGAGTGGATCCACACACTTATATAATGCAGGTAGCTGTCGTTGTGCTCGTGCACAGGTTGTGACATGGCCCTGTGTTTTGCCATGGAGAAGAGGGGGGGTTCTGGCACTGGCCACCCTTGGCTACATGCACGCAGTCTACCTGCTGACGAGCAGACATTCCCACACACCACACGTCTGATTTGCTCTCCCTGTGTCTCCCTCCCTCTCTGTCCCCCTCTCCCTCCCTCCGTGTGTCAGTCTCCTCCCTCTGTCCGTGTCCCTGTGTCTCCCTCCCTCTCTGTCCCCCTCTCCCTCCCTCCGTGTGTCAGCCTCCTCCCTCTGTCCGTGTCCCTGTGTCTCGCTCCCTCTCTGTCCCCCTCTCCCTCCCTCCGTGTGTCAGCCTCCTCCCTCTGTCCGTGTCCCTGTGTCTCCCACCCTCTCTGTCCCCCTCTCCCTCCCTCTGTGTCCCCCTCTCCCTCCCTCTGTGTCCCCCTCTCCCTCCCTCTGTGTGTCAGCCTCTGTCACCTCAGCCCAGCTTCCTGGGCACACACTGTTAGCAGATCTTTGAATGGCCCTTGGCTTGTTGATGTGAGTTTGTTTCTGATCTCCAGGCACCCATTGGGTGTAGTGTCTGTCTCTGCGCTGCTGCTGTGGTGGTGTGTGCTGCCACTCTTTCACAATGTTGGCTGTTCACTGGCTGCTGTCATGTGCAAAACAGTGCCTTCACCCCCATGTGTTGATGCAAGGCGTCCGCCATTTGCTGGCGGGTCTTTCCTGTGTGGGGACACAGTGTTTGTCTGGCTGTGACCTAGGCCATATGGGCAGAGGGCATTGTTGTCTGCTTCTGAGTTGCACTATGTGAATTTTGGGGCCCACCCTCCCGCCATCCGGGTTACCGTGTCATGTGTTGGTGTCTTCTGTGGCCTGTGACTTGACATTGTCCAGCTGGGTGCATGGGGCATGGTGGCGGCAGTGGCATGTGCGTGTTCATGGAGTGTGGTTGAGTCATGCGATAGCTTGGGGTGGTTGCGTGTCTGTTAGTGATTTTGGTTGTGGATGACGTTCCCCCCATGTGAGGTGTGTTGTTTGTGTACTCACCCGGGTCTCGGAGTCCTCCTAATCCTTCGACTGCCTCCACCGGCTGTATGGCCATCACCCTCTCCTCCCAGGGCTGGTAGTGTACGGGTCTGCGGGAGGGCCCTCCTCCAGTGGCGTTGGCCTGGTTGTGTTCCTCCAGCATCTTGGCTCGGACCCTCCTCCGCAGATCGTACCACCTGGCTTGGCATTCCTGCCTGGTCCTTCTGGTGTCCGCAACAGCATTCACAGCATCGATGATGGTCTGCCACATGGCTGTTTTTGCTGCCATGCTGGTCTGTCTGACCAATGTTCCAAAGAGCTGTGGCTCGACTCTGAGGATTTCATCGACAAGGACCTCCAACTCTCGGTTACTGAACTTTGGATTCTTGGTAGTGGGCATGGTGAGGGGTGTGGGTGTGGATGGTGGGGGGGGTGTGTGGATGGTGGGGGGGGTGTGGATGGTTGTGGGTGTGTGGGTGTGGTTGTGCAGGTGTGTGTGTGAATGTGATGAGGGGGTGTTTGTGAAGGTGGTTGTGTGAAGGTGTGCAAGTGTAACGTGTGGTGAAGCTTGTAGTATGGTTCTGTGGTGTCTGGCAGCAGTGAGTCTGTTGCAAAGGCTCATGGTTTGTGTGTGTGGGCCCTTTTTATTGGTCCATTGGTGGGTGTGGCTGTGTTTGAAGTTTGGGTGGGTGTGTTATAAGGAGTGGTGGTGTTTTGGGCCTCTGTTTGTTTTTGGCAGTTGCAGGTCAGTGAATGTGTTTTTTTAGTGTTTGTTGGCCATGTTTAGTGGCTTTGTGCCATTCGAATAGTGTATTCTTGTGTTGTTTAGTTTTGTCCTGGTTGTGTACGTGCGTTTTGAGCGTGTGTACGGTGTGTACATGGGCCATTTGGTTGTACGGTGCTGTCCTTGTGTGTGGCTTGGTACGACTCGTACATGCGGTTGTGATGTTGGGGCCTGGGGTGTGCTCCGTACTTAGGAGGTTGTGTTGGGGGTGCGACTGGAACGTACTGGGGTGTACATTGACGGTGGTACGACACGTACAGGGGTGGGGGTAGGACTCGAACGTGCTGGGGTGTACATAGACGGTGGTACGACACGTACAGGGGTGGGGGTAGGACTGGAACGTACTGGGGTGTACATTGACGGTGGTACGACACGTACAGGGGTGGGGGTACGACTCGTACGTACTGGGGTGTACATACATGGGGGTCGGACACGTACAGGGGTGGGGGTACGACTCGAACGTACTGGGGTGTACATTGACGGTGGTACGACACGTACAGGGGTGGGGGTGCAACTGGAACGTACTGGGGTGTACATTGACGGTGGTACGACACGTACAGGGGTGGGGGTGCGACAGGAACGTACTGGGGTGTACATTGACGGTGGTACGACACGTACAGGGGTGGGGGTGCGACTGGAACGTCCTGGGGTGTACATTGACGGTGGTACGACACGTACAGGGGTGGGGGTAGGACTGGAACGTACTGGGGTGTACATTGACAGTGGTACGACACGTACAGGGGTGGGGGTAGGGGTAGGACTCGAACGTACTGGGGTGTACATACATGGGGGTCGGACACGTACAGGGGTGGGGGTAGGACTGGAACGTACTGGGGTGTACATTGACGGTGGTACGACACGTACAGGGGTGGGGGTACGACTCGTACGTACTGGGGTGTACATACATGGGGGTCGGACACGTACAGGGGTGGTGGTACGACTCAAACGTACTGGGGTGTACATTGACGGTGGTACGACACGTACAGGGGTGGGGGTGCGACTGAAACGTACTGGGGTGTACATTGACGTTGGTACGACACGTACAGGGGTGGGGGTGCGACTGGAACGTACTGGGGTGTACATTGACGGTGGAACGACACGTACAGGGGTGGGGGTGCGACTGGAACGTCCTGGGGTGTACATTGACGGTGGTACGACACGTACAGGGGTGGGGGTAGGACTGGAACGTACTGGGGTGTACATTGACGGTGGTACGACACGTACAGGGGTGGGGGTGCGACTGGAACGTCCTGGGGTGTACATTGACGGTGGTACGACACGTACAGGGGTGGGGGTAGGACTGGAACGTACTGGGGTGTACATAGACGGTGGTACGACACGTACAGGGGTGGGGGTACGACTCAAACGTACTGGGGTGTACATTGACGGTGGTACGACACGTACAAGGGTGGGGGTAGGACTGGAACGTACTGGGGTGTACATAGACGGTGGTACGACACGTACAGGGGTGGGGGTACGACTCGAACGTACTGGGGTGTACATTGACGGTGGTACGACACGTACAGGGGTGGGGGTACGACTCGGACGAACAGGGGTGTACATACACGGGTGGGGGTGTACATACACGGGGGGTACGTCTCGGACGTACGGGGGGCGGGGGGGAGTGTTGGGCGCGTATGCGGGCACATGTCTCCATGGTTGATATGGGAGTTCGGTGCGGACGGTGTTTTTTCCATACGGTTGTAACATCGGACGCACGGGATGGATCGTGATTCCTCGGTCGGACTTCACCTTTCACATTTGTACGGTAAATCGTCCGAGGACGTGTCGGACACATTTTCCGACCCGAGGACGTGTGGGAAATCATTCCCGATGCGGTTCGTATGGACTTTTTACCATGCGAATCGTGATTGCCAGTTCGTACGCCACTTGTACGATTCGTACGGTAAAAAGACCGGATACGAGTCGCACGGGGAATTTTTTTACCGGATCGTAATTGGCACCCAAGTCTCTGATCTTCAAACGGCACTCTGCATCCTAGGAATTGTTATAGATGACTCATAAACAAGTTCATAGGAGCCGCTGACTTTGCAATTGGGGGATCATCTATGAAGGTCTGGGCCCTGGCTTACTCCTAACTTCAACAATCCTTAGGCTCAAAGAGAGATAGAATCCTGACAAAGCCAGACACCCAAGGGTGTCCATAATTAGGACTGATTATTGTGAACACGAGCCTGGCCATGACTACACTGCCGACTCTGATTGATGCCAACATGGATATTGTGCTCCCTGAATTTCTTTAAGGCGGAAGGTCTGAAATTAGGCCTATTAACTGTGTGGATATCGAGGACGTAGCTCATTACTATGCTCCACCTAACAACATAATCCCTCTGGAAAGGAGGAGGGAGCTGTTCGATAGAGAAGGACTCCCTTTGTTATTGCTACCATTTATGTTCATTGGACATTTTCTTTTTACATTGGGATTGAATGGGGGGGGGATTGGAAGGGATATCAAGGACAGCGCCACATTCACTCAATTCATAAAAATGTTTGACACCTATCTACTATAGCTCAGCACCTCGCAGGCCACCCTTGTGATCGGGTCAACACATTCATCATACAAGTACACACCTACCTATTTACCATGGATCAGATTCAGCTCTTAAATGCCAAAGGGCTCAATGCCCCTAATAAACTCACTAAGATTAGGCAATTCATTAAACAGCTAGACCATGACATAATCCCTTTACATGAAACACACCTGATGCACAGTGATGAAAAGAATTCAACACAAATTACATCCACTCGCTTTCTACACTTCTGGGAACAGCAAAAACAATGGATTTTTTTACAATGATTTCCTTTTGCATGTCTTTTTCTGATGGGCAGTGTGAAAGGAATTCAGCATTCTATAGGAGTGGTATATGTCCCCAACACGCGTTAAGATGACTTTATGCGCAACACTAGACAGCTTGGCAGGCTTCACTGAATGTTTTACTTCTGGGTGATTTTAATTCAGTGGGGAACTCCAAGGTGGATATGACAGGTGCAGTAAAAAACAAACCCGGGGGGATTTTCACAGAAACACAAAGAAAACTGATAGACTTGGGCTTACATGATGTTTGGCGGGAACATCAGTAGGAGGAATGGGACTATATGTTCTTCTCACACGTACACGTACATAGGATGTACTCTAGAATCGATTGAATATTTTGGAGCTCCTCATTTCTCTCATGGTCCATACAATCAACTATAGGGACAATCAATATTTCTGACCATGCCCTCATAAGGGTAGAATGGCGAGGCCTTCCCAGACAGAGACCCAGATGGATCTTTAATACTTCCCTGCTGCGGGACCCAGTCCTCAGGGAAGAACTCAAACCACATTTCACAGGGGATGATTCTTTTAAGGGATTGCCGAGTCCCAACGCAAGGCTCTCTTTCTCCAGTGCAGGGGACTCCACGGGGGACCTCACGGGCCGCCCGAGGCCCAGGCAGCAAACAACCTGCAGTGCCACTGCTATCGCTGGGGTGAGACTTGGTCGCACAGCTGGCTCCACTCACGGCGCGGCATGGGAGGTGACATGACCCTCCCGATGCCAGAAAACCAGCCTCACTCTCCCGCAGTGCGGGACGCGAGCAGGCGTGCCCGGGCAGTGCCCAGGCAAAGCACGGGCTAAGGGCGGGCCCGTCTGTGTCCATCAGAGCCTGAAAGAGGCTGGGCTGGGCCACCCCCCTGATATTTGATACCTGGTATTCTCACCTCCTGTTCTATTGGATGCCCTTCACAAGACAAAGGTACTGTCTTTGAATTACAATTGGCTCCATATAGTGGTTATTCAGCTTCTCTACCTTTCTGGACCCCTTTGTATGTAACTGACTCTTTATGCGGAGTGTTAGCTCCATAATGGGAAAACGCAAAGTCACTGAGGAAGGCCCAAAGGCTGCCACTAAAAAAAGGGCGAAGAAGAGTAAATCTGCTACGAGCCTTGCTGAGGGGGAAGGAGGGGAGATGGGGTGTTAGACCGTATCAATAGTTTACTATCTGAATGTGAAGGCCTTCTATATTCAAATACTACAAGCAACCTAGCACCGAGTATGCAGCCTCCTGGAAGCTCTATTCACAACACCCATAATGGCGGTATCCCATCGATCTTTAATAGAGTAAAGGGAAAGAAACCTCCCACAGCTGTCCCAAATCCTAGTGTCAGCGAGATTGATAATGAAGCTATAGAGAAGCAAGCGTCTGCTGATGATCCTTTCAGCTTTTCCTTGCAGTAACATCTTTGCCCCTCTTACGGACAATGCCGATTTTCGAGACAAGCACACCAATTTGAGAAGTGAGGGTCAAACAGGGGGCTCAAAGGCAATAAGGCGACTCCGTAGGGAGGCATTTTCACCATCATGTTCTGTCCCCCGTGCTAGCAAGAAGCTGTCCACTCTGGCGAAATCATGGTCACCCACATAAACCCTAAACACAGCGAGATGTCCTCGCAAAGATTGTTATCAGCTCAAATAACTAACTTAGTGGGAGAAATTAGAGCACTTAAGGCAGCCTTTCCAAATCCTTTAGTAAGGTACTTAATGCTGTTCAACTCCTTAAGAAAAATCTAGGATCTAAGTCTATTGGTCAAATTACAAGCGGGGTCGGTCAACTACCGTTCTATAACAGAGAAACCTCAGGGAGCTAACACAGGCGCTAATGGTAGCAGAGTAATTCAGAATGCGCCAAGAGACTCCATCAAAATCCAGAGTACTTGGGCGGGAAAATCTATTACAGGGCTGCTCCCCACCAACCTCCAACTTTGAATCAGGCACAGGGCCCCCAAGCAAGCATACTGCTCCCGCAGTTAAACAGGCATCCTACCCCCCCCCTGGTATTGACAGCACCCCCGCGTGGAAGCAGATAATATACCTGACTAATGTCATTAAGCTCCCACCCAGGTCATATATCGAAGTTGAGGCCACTCTGATTACTAAGTCCATTCATTGGATTCGGCAAGTCAGGGGGTTTTGATCCATAACAAGAGATGATATCGTTGGGGCTAAAAGACCCTCTACTCTGTCACAGATGCCATTGCCCTTACACTATCCCATCGTGACCTAGTTGAAAACCTGGTAGCCTTCGATCTTCTGACCCAACATCTTTTCAAAACCAACATTCGCCTCAAATACAGCCTTCCAGAAAAGATCAGTGATCTGATTCCCAACCACCCCGCCGATCCCCAATCCATCGGGAACCCACTCAGAGAGATAGATTGAAGGTTTCCTCCGTCCCCTGCCGCCAGCTCACAGGCTTCCAAAACAGCACACACTAGTGAGCTTATCATCCCTTGTCCCGAAGGTATATTCCCAACGGTGACTAGATCTCCTAGTAGTGGCAGATGTGAGCTACACCAGATGTCAGGATCCATAATCTCTAGGGCCGGCCCTATACCAGATATACATTTAGCGTCATGCACTATTACAGTACTATCCTGGAACATTGCCGGATTGAGGCATAGGGGTGCCTCTCCTGATTGTAACAATTTTATAGAAACGTTTGATATTTGCGCTTTCCAGGAAACCTGGTCTATAGAGCCACTCTAACACCCTGGAATCCTTAACTATTATATCCCGGCAACCCAGGGTGTTAGAGGTCGCCAATCACGGGCCGCACACTCTGGGTTAGATAGGATATTGGTCTCAAGATCCTGGTTTTATCCTTAGACAGCAATGATATCCTTGCAATCAGGCAGGTGTCTCGCCCATATGGAGCTACTGACATCTACAATGTATATGCAAGAGGCCACAGTGGGTGGTGGAAATCTGAAACCATCAATGCCCTAGGCGAGTTTTTAGATACCCTTTCAGGGGAATCCTCTGTAGTTATAGTTGGGGATCTAAACACGACATTTGAACCTTTTGTACGAAAGGGCATCCGTCAAGGATGTGTGTTAGCTCCTACATTGTTCTGTCTTTTTATTAACGGAGTCGCAAACTTTCTTGCTGCTGTCCACTCTGATGCACCTGTTTTAGCTGGTAGAAAGATACCAATTTTAATGTTTGCAGATGACAAGCTGATTATCGCTAAAACCCCAAGTGGATTACAGGGTGCATTGCAACAATATGAAGAATTTGGTCTTTTTCGAGGCTTAAAAATTAACGCTGCTAATACTAAGTTCATGGCTTTTAATCAACATAGATCCGTTAAGGGCAGAATGACAATGGATAGGCTTCCCTCAAGAAGGATGATGCATTTGTCTGTCTGGGCATCAAACTGCAGAAGGATATGAGATGGAAGCCACATATTGATGCCATGGCATTAAAACATCGGCATTTAGATGGTGTCCTAAGAAAGGAATTAAAAACCTCTCTGACAAAACCACTCAGCCTGGTACTCCAAATTCATAATACCAAAGTGGTGAGCTCAGCCCTCTATGGTGCAGAACTGTGGGGCCTAGAGAATTTGTCACAGCTAACTACCGCTGAGAATACATTCTTGCGAGCATTAACCAGTCTCCCACAAAGCACACCAATTCTTCCTTAAGGGAACGATTTAGGCAGGAAAGCTATGGTGGATCATGCCAGGCTATGGCCTATCTTATATTGGCGCAGAATATGGTGTACACCAGAACTGGCCGTATATGCAGAGGGTCTAAGAGACATTATTGATATAGATCAATTCCATTAAATCAGCTGGCTGCAAAATATGAGGAGCCTCCTTAATAGAATGGGTCTATCACACCTGTGGGACATTCCCTCTAGCTCCTTGTTCCCGACAAAAGACTCACTCAAGGATACATGCTGGGAGATGATAGCACATGAAGAGATCAGGCGTCATGATTCTACCTCACTCTCAGGGATCTTTCTACAGACAAAACCACATACGAGCCTTGAGCTCTACTGGCATGCCATCACAAAGCCCTTTGATCAGAAACTGTATTTACAATTTCGAACAGGATCTTTACCCCTATTGTGTTTTACATCTAAATGGTCTACCATTGAGAACAATGATTGCAACTCATGTGTTGATTACATAGAAACCTTAGCACACGTGCTGTTTGTCTGCCCCGCCTATTCTGGTCTGCGTAAATCTTGGTTGGTGCAGACTTGTAGGAATATGGGTACTAGATCATGTAGCACAGCTCTACGAATTCTCTGTACTGATCCATCACTTAGGTACGCAATTCAAGTGGCAAAATTCCCAAGATGGATGTGGTATTTTCGATTGCAGAAATCCTCGGCTGGAAAATGAAACCGGAATCGTCCTCCAGTTATGTATGTGCACCTGGACTAAAGTGATGTATGGAGCCTAATAAGATTTTTAAACGTTTGAGATTAATTGAGGTTGATTGAATTTTATGCTTTTATGACTCTTATACCATGAACTTATGTCCTCCAACTATATCGGGAAATCTGATGATTATTTTGCCATTTTGCACAAATGTTTTTTAAGATTTTAATCTTTTGCATTGTTTTAAACTTTCTGTAACGCTTTTATGACATGCATTGTTGAACAAAGCATCTTTTGACTTGACTTGGCATATCACAGATTATTTGCAGAACAACAACACTAACATGGTATCTGAGGTACATCTTAAGGCGGTCCTCAGAGAAATGTATATTAGCAAAGCTGCCTATCTTAGGAATCTTAGATGCCAACACAGAAAAAAGCTGGAATCTGATTTAAAACTCTGTTAAACTGAGTACAGGACATCACCCACACATCAGAGGCTTAGGATATTCACTTCACTGCTGGGACAACTCAGAGCAATAGACACAAAGAGTTCTCCTTTCTCAGGTTGAAACCTACCCATTATGCCCAAGGGAATAAGATTTGCTCCCACCTGCCTCGACTACTCCGTGAGAAACAAGAACCACAGTACATCAGAAAAATTATCCTGGATGATGGCACAAAGCTCACTAGAGATAGGGCGAAGATCTCGCAGTTATACATGACAGACTACCCCACCAACAACATGAAACATTGATATCTAAACCCTTACTGGCTTCCCAAAATCACACTGTACTAGGAGCGCCCACAGTGGAGGAGGAGTCCAAATCAATCATTGCAGCCTTGAAAGCCAACAAAGCTCTGGCCCTGATAGATATACAAGGATCTTTTATAAAATATTTAGTCCTTTGCTAACCCCCTTCCTAACAAGAGTCTTTAATTAATTTTCTGTGACTAAAAAGGACGCACCATCAATGAACGAATCTACCATTACCCTAATCCACAAACAAGGGAAAGACCCGGGGAAATGTGCATCATACCAGTCTATCGACCTTTAAAACATAGATGTACAGATCTTTACAAAACTCCTTGTGACTCACCTTGAAAATATGTTTCTGGGGCTTATTCACCATGATCAATAATGTTTACATCAAAAACTGATAACCTCCGGTGAGTAGTTCACTTGGTGAAAAAGGTCAAGAAAAAAATGGTACCAGTGATTCTGGTTACGTTAGAAGCTGAAAGGGCTTTTGGCCAGGTTTCTAGCCCAAACTCTAGAGAGAGATTGATTTGGCCCAACTTTACAGCCCTGGCCTTGGACGGTTATCAAGCTCCCTTCTCAAAGATTTTCGTGAACTTTCCTTACCACCTGAGTAGGGACTCATGACTTGGGAGGGGGGTCCCTTACCCCCTCCACCCCTCCCCACCCTCCTATTATTTACTCAAAGTATTGAACCCTTTGTGGCCTACCTCAGGGAGGACGATGAGGTATGAGGGTTGTGATTTGGGAAGGAGGAACATAAAGTCATGTTACTTGCGGGTGATGTCCTACTGACCCTGACTAAGGCAGAGATTTTCCTCCCTAAACTGCAGACACATTTAGATATGTTACAGCAAATCTCAGGCTTTAGAATAAATGTGGTCATTCATGTGGGAAGTAAAACATATTACTTATTTATAGGTCAAACTTTCAGCACATATATCACATCTTTCTAACATTAATTTCCTGCCTTTAGTGTCCAATACTTGACGTGACCTCCATAAATATGGCAGACTTCCCAGTATACCAGACGGGATGATTCCACAAGCTTAAAATTAACATTTTGCCAAGACTCCTCTATATGTTCTAACCTTTGCCCGTACTACCTCTGAAAACCCTATTCCTTGCCCATAAGAGTTTATTTTTTTAAATAAATCTGGAAACGAATGGTGGTAAGCCACGAGTAGCCTACAGAGTTCTGTGCATGCCGGGTGGGGAGGAAGTCTGGCTATATATATACATTTTACTGATTACTTATGACTGACCCCCTAGTATACACCAATAAGGGGAACTCCTTCATGAATCAAACACCATCAGAGTGACAATGGACATTTATACAGAGGTATTTATATAGATGCTCCTACAGTAGTTTGGGGAACGAGGCCCACTACAAATTATTATATGACTGCTACATGCACTCAGATAAACTACATAAATACTACAGTTCAGCTAGCCCCCTATGCTGGAGAGAATGTGGGGGGATTTGGGATCTCCCACACATCTGGTGGCATTGTCCTAATATACAGACCTACTGGAGAAAGGTGCTGGTAGGGATGCGTACGATATTAGGTTACCTCCACCCAGAATCATACTCTTGTGTACTCTTTTGGACGGATTGTGTTATGGTTGCTTCTAGCTTATAGTTGTCATACTACAGAACCATTCTAGATCATAGCCTGGGTCATAGTCTATGGAACCTTGGTGTGATCAGAGTGGGTTCTGTGGCTGATAGCTAGAGAGAAGAAGAGGAGCTTGCTTGAAGTCGGTCCTTTTTACTCCTGAAATAAATGGATAAATCTCCTTTCCAAGCTTCAGCAGGTGTCTGTGTGTTCTGGGTGAAGTACAGCTTAACACTGGCGGTGATCGATCAATAGGATTACCGAGTACCACCAGCGAGTCTAAAGGTATTATTGACTCACAACAACTACACAGCAAATAGCAGGAATTAGAACTATCCTAATTTGAGTGAGAAGGTGAGATGCGAGCTTCATCACAGGATTTTGTTTCAATGTGAGGACTAATACTGCTTTGAAGCCTGAACTGTAATTGTCTTATGCTGTAACAGTTAGCCAGTGTGTGACCTGATAGTCCATTGCCGTGAGTTACCTGAACAAGCTGATTGCCGCAAGCCCCAGTTCCTGTTGGCCAGTGCTAGATCCTTGTTGTGACAATTCAATAAGAGAAGCACACATCCTTGTGCGTTCCAGTGATGTGGCTGGGTTGGACGATGCATGCCGTCTCTCGGCCATTCTGGATTGGTCTGCACGGATATGCACACTGAAGTGAAGCATCTCCATTGTATGATGCATTCTGTGTTACGTGCCAGTGGAGTTTCGGATTTGTGCGCAGTTATGCGCACACTAAGGAGGAGCATTTCTTGATTGGACTTAAAACCAAGTATACTTCAACAAGCTGATGCGCACAGCATAGCATGTCAGAGCCTGCAACCAGAGCGGCGGTTTGACTTTGTGTGCAGTGATGCGCACACTAAGGAGGAAGAGCATCTCCAGAGCTTTAAACCAACTATACTTCACCATGCTGACATGCACAGCATAGTGTCTAAGAACCTGTGAGCTAGTCACTTGTCGCTGACGCGCACAGCTTGCAGGAAACAACACTCACAGGGACCAACTTATATGCATCGATACTCCTAGATGCGCATGTTTTTAATTTTCTGTGGTTCCCCACTCCAGATGCTGACTGGTGACTGACAACAGATCATTTCAAGTATTATTTTTGCAGTTTATGTCATTAATTGCCATGGCTGTGGCTAGTATGTCTCAGTCTCCACAATTTATTTCAGAAAAAGGTGAGCCATTGTTCAGTTGGAAACAGTGTAAAAACTTTTTGATTCCAATTTGTTGGTAGTAGGTAGGGAAAGATTTTCTGCTGTACTGAAGCATGCTGTGTTACTGCATAATCTGGGTGTTGAAGAGCAAAATGTTTATGAGAGCCTTGATGAAATACCAACTAGACGAGCAGAGGGTGAACCTTGAGATCTTTCGGAGATGTCTGTAATGATGTTAGAGGAGCACTTTGGGTCTCAAATCAATTTTGTTTTAGAAAGACATAAATTCTTTACAAGGGTTTGTAATGGGTTACTTAGTTGTAGTTCTATTATTTTAGTTGGTATCACGCACCATGCAAGAATGCTAGGCGCGTGATGCCTAATGTATTGTTTATGTTGCTATGTTCATTTGAATTGTGGCTCACGAATGGAGCACTGTTGTGAGAGTGTTGTAGGGATTCTGCGTATACACAGAACTATGCGCAGGAAACCAGAACCTTAGAGAATTGTGGTGTACCAGAAACTCCCCTCAGAACTAAGAACCCCTTATCCGACTAGCTTAGTGTCACATTCGTTATCCGAGATTTAGCTCGGCGGTCCCAATGTATAGACAACCCAGAACATGCGACTTAGTTATTCTCAGGAATGGTGGGAACCCGAAATACCCGTTTGCACTTATATATCAGTCCACAACAGAATAACTAAGACACAGTAAAGTTTAAAGAATTTATTCATAAACCTCGAGTCCTGTTATACAGTACTTTGGCTAACATAAGCAGACAAATGGTTAAGATCATTACCATTAGCATTGTTACAATTCCATAGAAAATGAAAGGAGCGATCATATTAATAATGACAGTGGAAAACAACCACCCTCCTTTCTCTAGCAACTAATAAAATATTATTAGACTATTAGAAGGTCTCATAGGCTTGCATAGGGGACCCCATACCGTATAGATCAGCTTAGTGTATCACATCACAGGATCAGCTCAGTGTTCTCTGCTTCAGCTCTTCTATCGAATGTGTAAAAAACCTGCTGCGCTGTAATATTAAAGCCTACGACTTTCTGGTATTTGCAGCTGCGTGCATGTTATGACTAAACAGTGGTACGATCACCCTGAACACAATCAGCCGGCACCGTCTAGTGTCCTAGAACAGTTCTTTACTCGATGTACAGACCAAGGGCACTAGCAACTGTTAAGGATGTATAAATAACATTCACTTGAGACAAGAGCGAGTCTGCATTTCTCAAATGAATAACATGTAACAACAGTGTCGGGTGCAAAGGCAGCAAAAGCAGCAAGATGGCTGTCTAACAGCTAACGTGATTGAGCTAACTTAGCAATGTAAATAGGGAGTGGCCTAAAACCACGTGACAAGAGTGTTCGAATGACTTTAATCAGTTGCCTTTTGATCATCTGACAAGAGGACACTCCGTGTGATGGGTGGATGATTTTACTCATTAAATAAACTTCGATCTACATTCAAGAAGAATACTTGACTTATTTAATTTGGCGACGAGGGTGGGATGGGGAAGAAGTGTTATAATACCAGATTTTTTCCTCCAAAAAAACATTCACATCTAATCCAGCAGACAATGCGGTTTGTATGCCCTCCTTCACAACTTTATTACCTCTTTCCACCAACCCGTTGGAAGTTGGTGAGTATCATGCTACTTTAAGATGTTTTATATCCAGTTGTTTTAAAAACGTACACATTTTTTCGGAGACGAAATGTGTGCCATTGTCAGTTACAATGACTTTTGGGCACCTTCAAGTGAAAAAATCTTTTTTAGGAATGTAAGCGCTGACTCAGTATCAGGAGATTCAACAAAAGAGTGGCACATCCACTTTGAAAAATAATCAACAGACAATATAATGAACTTCCTGTCTTGATTAAGTACAGAATAAGAGCCTGAAAAATCCAGACCAATTTTTTCCCATGGTGCCTTTGTAAACTCAGTAGGGTGTAATGGAGTTTTCAAATTATGCCAATGTTTGTCAGACAATAAACATTCTGGGCAACTATCAATAGTGGACTTAACTTGAATGTTGCTTGATTTTCATTGCAGTTTTAGTGGATCCCAGGTGTCCCAGGTGAGCATTGTTTATAATTACTGAACGTAATCCAACCAGAGGGACAAATCTGTCCCCCCGGCATACAATCCCATTTTCAATGGACATCTCACTCGCCACTTGATGAAAAATACGTAGATCCCCATTTAGGCACCTCAGATCAGGCCATACACTAGTTGAATATTCAATTACTTTCTTCATTACTGTATCCTCGTCGCATGCATCCCTCCAATCATTCTCTGACAATACTGAATCGTACACCTGGACAGCATCCACCAACGCAACACATTCAACATCGTCCACTAGGGAGTCTTCCTCATCATCTTTGTCCATCAGAAGTCTAGACAAGCAATCAGCTTGAAAATTCTTCCCTCCCTGGATGTGTTTTACGGAAAAATTGAATGAGACTAGGCGCATGAGTCTAGCAGACATACAGGAAGTATTAACTTTGTTAAAAATATATATCAGTTGTTTATGGTCGGTTACCAACTCAAATCTGCGTCCCCAAATGTACATCCTAAATTTGTGGACCGCCCATACACACGCCAGAGCTTCTCTCTCTATCGTGCTGTACTGCTTCTCACATCGTTTGAGGGATCTGGACGCAAATGCCACTGTCTGTTCTCGTCCATCCACTCTCTGACTCAGAACTGCTCCCAATCCAGACATACTCACATTTACTGTTATAAGAGACGTACACTCATCCCTAAAGGCGTGTAAAGCCTGGGCGGACACAATCAATTTCTTGACATTCTTAAATGCAGACTCTACCTCATCGTTCCATTTAAACCCATGACCTTTTTTTAACAACTCATGCAGAGGTTCCACAGACTGAGCATAACTAGGTACGAATCTTGCGTAATATTCGGCCAAACCGAGAAATGAACGCGAGGCGTCCTTATCATTTGGTGCTTTTGCCTCTTCAATTGCTCTAATTACTGAAAATTTTGTTTAATCCCTTTATTGGACACAGTATGCCATAAATATTCGAGTCCTTGTACAGCAAACTTGCATTTATCGGATCTCACAGTCATCTCTTTAGACCTTAAAATTTCAGGAACGCATTTTAAAATCGCATTGTGTTCTTCAAGAGTTTTGGCAAATATCAGGATATCATCCAGATATGCCTGAACTCCAACTATTCCATTGAAAAGTGTGTCCATTCATTTTTGAAACACACTCCCCGCTGATGTTAGACCAAATGGGAGGTGAAGAAATGTATACGCACCAAATGGAGTCACACATGTTGTTAAATCTTGTGAGTCTTTAGATAACGACACCTGGTGGCATGCTGACTTCAAATAAATCAATGAGAAAGGGTTCGGGGTAGAATAGAGAAAATTGAGAGCTATGTGCCCTCTTTAAAAATGCTAGCTTGTACATGCCAATTTGAGTCATTATCGGATTCCTTGACTCATAATCAATTGGTGAGGTGCACCAACAATCCATGGGTAAATGAGAAATTGTTGACATGAATCCCGGATTTGTAGGAAGCAATATAGATTTTTGAAGGCATGGAGAATACCAACATGCGGGTGTGTTAAATGAGAGAAAGAAAAAAGAGGGACATGCAAGTAATGGGCAGTACAAGTGAATCTGGGAAGGGTGATGATGTTTGTGGAATAAATCTACAGCGAGCTGTTGATCCAGAAGGTAGGCGGTACTTGAATAAAGAGAAAAAAGATAGCAAAGATGACAAAGATAATAAGAAAAATTGTTTTAGGTGTGGCACTGAAGGCCATATATAGTACTACAGTAGTACTATTTGGTTACTACAAAATGCAATTCACTAACACAACACTTGCACATATAAATATATAGTCAATAACAACCTCAATGTGTCCATATCGGTACCCTCTGTGCGAGGTGAATCTATAATGTTAGAACAGACCGCGACTCTGTGTTCCGCCATCGATGTACACCTGTAGGTGAGTTCAAGGTATGTAAAGAAATAACCAGAGCAAATCAAATGGCACCCATGACATTGTTAAGTGATCGTAATGCACCTCATGTGCCTTGTGCCCCCATAGTTTCAGAAACATGAATCACCAGTATTGGCCGAAATTCAAATACTCATGTTTTGCAACATAAACGAAAACACGAGCGCTGTCTTACCCTCCATGCGCTCCCCTGCTGTTTCATGCAAACAACTCTATGGTGACACATATTATGGCGTGTAAGAACCCGAACAAAGCTTACCCATTTTTCGATTGGAGTCTCCCCTGTTGTGTCTCTGCCATCAGTGTAAGATGCCAAGAGGCGAGTGGCTTTGCCTTTCTGGTGTCGAGAATGGATACCGCACGCATTTTAAAAAGCACGGATGCGACTGCCGTGTGCAAAGCCTCCCACTTAAAGATATACACCTAAAAAAGGGATTGAATCTATTCCTCATGCCAAAATGTTTAACACTTAGGATACCCCCACAGTGACTCCAAACAAAAACGAAAATGATAAAAAATCATATCCTAAAGATTCACTCCTATAAAAACAATACAACAATAATTATCTCATTGTTTTACAAATATAAACCCTGAGGTTGCTGGATGGATAAAGTATGTATGCGAAACATCAATAGTTTATAATAAAAAAAACACATATATTCTAATCTGTCATTCATCCCTGTGGGCTGCATGGTTTCCAATTTTTTAATCCAATAGAATTCTTTCCAGGCTAGTTTTTGTGGATCTACATCCGGTTTCATGATTACTGCTTCCACAATCGTGAATCGTAGTTGAGCTATATTTTGCCCTGCTTGAAGCCAATTCATGGCCACACTCGAATGTTTATTCTGGTTTCGAATGTTTCTTTTCTGTTCCATAAATTGTATTTTAATTTTTCTCTCCGTCTTTCCAATGTATAATTGGCCGCAAGGGCACCAGAAGGCATATTTAAAATTTTTAGTGTCACAAGTACTGGAATGTTATAGTTTAATTGTGTTGCCTTCAGTTGGATGTGTCAAGGTGTTGCCTGTGATTACATTGTTGCAATTTGTGCAATTGAAGCATCGTGGCATACCTTTGTGGACTATCAAGCCCGGCTTTCAATACCACGTATTAATAAAGACACCTCAGTAACTCCAGATAAATGCAGTCGCTGCTCCTCGAGGGAGTGCTGCGGGGCGGTGGGGCGGGGCAGGGTGGGGGGCATTAAACTCCAGCATAAGGCCGAATGTAGTTCAGTTAATAAATAAATAAAACAAATTTCATTGCACCCGCTGCAATGCAGCGCGCGCAATGAAATACATTTGATTTATTTATTTATTAACTGAACTCCGTTCGGCCTTATGCCAGAGTTTACTACCAAGCCACCCTGCCCCTCCCCGCCCCACCCCTCCCCCATTCTCTCCCACCACCCCGCAGCACTCCCACGAGGAGCCACAACTGGAATTTATCCAATTGAAATGAAGCAAATTCTTCTTCAAATAACAACCTTTGAGCAGAGATAATCCTTAAATGGGTTTAAAAAAAGCCAAGAAGACTATACCATACCTATGCTGCATAACTAGGTAGAAAGTTCCTCTTCTCCTCGTCGCCAGTGTTAAAATCCAAAATACAGAGTCCAAATAGGTTTAACAAGAGTTTATTGGAGAACAGCACAGTACCTGCCTACAGTCCAGACAGATAACTCCCCATCATTCTAAAGCAGTAACCTATATAGCCGACACTGGCAAGAGATGAGAGTTTGAACAAAAATAATTCCTTAAAGTAACATGCATAAAGTATATATATATAACACATGCCTATATAGTTCATATTGTAGGGGCACCTAATGACGTATATCACATTGGTCAAATTACAGTTAGTGTGGCCAGTTGCTCACATGGGAAATAGTTTCTGTTGCTGTTGTAAAGCGGAATACAGAGCAGTTCTTGCATGGCCAGTAACCTTTGGAAGGACCCAAAAAGTGAGTTGTACTGTTTCTTCCTGTTTAGGTATTGTGTGAAAAAGCATATCCATAAGGCTTAAATTTCTTTTGAAGGTAAATAATGGTTTTTCACAGTGTAGCTTTCCACTGTTCTAGATCTGCCTATGTTTTGTAATAATCTTTTTGACTGCGTTTGAATTGATGTTAGAAGTACTAACACAGGACAGTTGCGTCTTATCCAATTCCTGTCTATCCTCTATTAGTGCCTCTCTATGGTTTTCTAAGATTTTCTTTGGGTAATGTCGAACCATATGTTTTTCTGTTATTATATTTGCCTCTGTTGTGTAATCTGTAAGGTCAGAAGGATTTTTGCTGATTCTTAGGAACTGTTCTATTGGTAAGTTTTCCTTAAGTGACCGTGAGTGTGAGCTTTCAAAGTCAAGGAGCCTCTTCCTATCAGTAAGTTTTTTATACATGCTTGTTTTACGTTTGCCTCCTGTTGCAGTAAGTTTGACGCCAAGAAATGGTGTCTCGTTGTGATTTCTAGCCATTGTACATTTTGAGAAGCAGTTGCAATTATTTAGCCAACTGAGAAATTGCACAGCTTTTCCATCACTGCCCTGCCAGATGAACAGTATGATCACATGCTCCTCAAATGGGTTGTTAGCCCAAATGTGACCTTTCACAAACTGATGAACATACAGACATGCTACACTGGGAGTTAAGGTGCTGCTACTAGATGTCCCTTGTTGTTGTAGTTAGATGGTACCTTCATGGTCAAATTTTGTTTTTGCAAAGGCCAACCGCATCAGGCTCACTATCCAATTTACTGTAGCTTTGAAATGCCACTTACTCTCAGAGAGTAAATCCTTGATAAGACAGATACTTTCCTCTTGGGATTTACTTGAATAAAGTGATTCCATTCCAGAGTTATAAGTAGCTGTTGGTGAGAGTCAAAATCAATGACTTCTAAGATGTTGAGTTAGTGTTTAGTATCTTTAATATAGGACGGCAGCTGAGATACCAATGAGCAAAGAAACCAATCTACACACTCTGTTCTAGGATAAAACCTATCCTGGAGACAATTGGTCTCCTCAGGACTGGTACATGCTGTTTGTGTATCTTAGGTAGTGTATACAAATGTGGGGTCTTAGTGTTTGGAAACATCAGAAATTCACTCTCTTTTTGTGTTACCCATCCATTTTCCGTGGCTGTTTTAACTAGACTTTTAATATCTTTGTGTTAAGCCAGTGTGGGCTCAAAAATGTGAAACTATGCTCATCTCTCAGTAAGGTCATACAGGCTTCATGATAGTCATCTTTTGTTTGGATCACTATTGCCCCACCGTTATCTGCTTGTTTTATAATGCAGTTTGTTCTTGTTTTTTTTATATGCAAGACCTGTCATTTCCTCTTTAGGGAGGTTATAGTGATCCATTTTTTTCAAATCTTGAGATTCAATATCTTTGGTAACCGCTTCCTCAAATGCGATTTTCTCTGAAGGTATTGCAGTATTTAGGGGGGGTTAAAGAAGGACTTCTAGTTGTGTGTCTCCCGGTGGTCTATTTTAGAAAAATGTTTTAGTCAAAGTTTACTGAAGAATTCTACCATCTCACAGCGTAATCCAAACTTATCTGTGTAGGCTGTGGGAACAAAGCCAAGGCCTCTATTCAGAACTTTGATCTCTCCTATCATCAATGTTCCAATGGGCCACCACCTCTGTGCCTTTCTTTCAGGGCAACTGATCCTTTTTAGGAAGAGGGGGGTGGCTCGGGAGGAGAACAGACCGATAGGTTCAATGGGAAGACTCAGAAACAGAGGGACTAAGAACGAGGAGGAAAACACAGAAACCACAGCCAGGAAAGAGCACTAGACCAGTCTAGTGGTAAACCTTACAACAGAAAAATTGACAATAGGAGAGATCAAAGTTCAAAATCAATTACCATAACATCTCTAAAGAGGAAATGACAGGTTTCACATGTCTAAAAACAAGAACAAACTGCATTATAAAACAGGTAGATAAAGGTGGGGCGATAGTGATCCTAAACAAAAGATGACCATCAGGAAGCCTGTTTGACTTTACTGAGAGATGAGCGTATTTTAAAGTTTTGAACTCTGACCCACACCCGCTTCACAAAAGAGATTAAAAGCCTAGTTGAAAACCAAGGCAAACGGGTGGATAACACAAAAAGAGTGATTTTCTGATGGTTCCATACCCTAAGACATATACCAGTCCCAGGGAGACCAATTGTCTCAGGGATAGGTTCTATCCTAGAGCCATTGCCAGAGTCTGTAGATTGGTTTTGTTGCCCATTGGCACCTCATTTGCAGTCCTATATTGAAGATACTAAACACTTACATAAAATCCTGGAAGGCATTGATTTTGACTCTTAGCAACAGCTACTTATAACTCTGGACATAGAATCACTTAGTACGAGTATACCCCAAGAGGAAAGTATCCGTATGAATAAGGATTTACTCTCTGAGGGTGAGTGGCATTTAAAAGCTTGGGTGAATCGGATGGTGAGCCTGATGCGGTTGGCCTTGACAAACATTTTTTTGAATATGAAGGTATCATCTGCCTACAACAACATGGGACATAAAATGGCGGCACCTTCGCTTTAAGTGTAGCATGTCTGTATGTTAATAAGTTTGAGAAAGAACATATTTGGTCTAACAACACATTTAAGGTGCATGGGATCATTTGTGGGACTGCACTGATGACATACTAATCATCTGGAAGGTCAGTGATGAAAAATCAGAGCAGTTTCTCAGTTGGCTAAATAATTGTAGCCGCTTCTTTAAATTTACAATGACTACAAATCACAACAAGATACATTTCTTGATGTTATAATAACTGCAACAGTAAAGAAACTTAAAATAAGCTTGTATAAAAAACTTACTGAAGGGAACATCCTCCTTGACTTTGAAAGCTCACACCCACTATCTTAGGGAAAACTAGGACAGTTCCTTAAGATCCGCAGAAATTGTTCTGACATTACAGATTACAAGACAGAGGCAAATATCCTAATCAAAAAACGTATGCCTTGCATTACCCAAAGAAAATTGTAGATAGGGCCTATATGCGAGCATGTAATAGCTGTAGCATGGCACTACTAGTGTATGGACAAAAATCCAATAAGACATAACTAACCTGCGTTAGCACTTATAACAACAATTCAAATGCCTTCAAAATTATTATTTCAAAACATAGGCGGGGATCTTGAACAGTGCAAAACTACACTGTAAAAAGTCATTATTTTCCGTCAAAAGAAATTTAAGCCTTAATTATATGTTGTCCACACAAGAGCTAAACAGGAAAATATGGTACAATGCACTCTGTGGAACCTTCCAAATGTTACTGGCCATTTCCCATGTTCGAACTGCTCAATATGCCGTTTTACAACATCAACAACTTTTTTGACTTAGACCTTGATACTCCATGAGAACAACGGGGCCACACTAACTGTAATTCAATGAATGTTAAATACCTCAGTAGGTGCCCCTGTAATATTAATTATATAGGCATAACCTCAAAAGTAAAAATCTGCATTGGTGAATATCGTAGCAACATCAGATACCAGTGCACTACAACCCGCCTCGCAGCACATTACATAGAGAGCAACCATTCTGAGAATGATCTGTACTGGACAGTCATAGAAAAGACTGACATTAAACATAATATGCTAAAGGCACTGCTAAGCCATGAACAATGAGTGTACAGGTTGCCCATCCACATTACAGGACTTAATGGTGATATTCCATGATCCCAGATCAGCTGTGCATAACATGAGAATTAAAGTTCACACTCTGGATGACCAGCTTGACTATGACTCTGATCTCCTTTCTAATACCGCCAACCAAATGTTTGAGATAGAGGATTTTTTGTACTGAGTTCACATATAAACCACCCTACCACAGTCTAATATTATATTCCTTCTTTTCCTACTTCTTTTCTCTGGAACTTTAGCATTATTATTTGAATTTCCTTGTGGTTTACACTACCAATACTATTGGTTTAAAAAGAAGAATTCTTCCATTAAATAAACTTCTGAATATACCTTTCTAAATATAATAAACATAAACCCATAAAAGCAATGACAATTAGGGGGTTAATATGGTAAAGATTACAGATAGGCCTCTATTGTTTACCAATATGAGTGAATGCCCATACTGAGATTGACTGGTTCACTTTACAATTCCCATTAGGCTCTTTGGTGCATATTGGAACGAGGGCATGTTGACACCATGATGCGCTGTAGCGCAATGACGTCTCTGCCTCTTCACAAGATGAGTCCTTACAGGAGAAGAACTGGCTCACGAACACCACCTAGCAACGATGGGGAGGGTGTAAACGTGGATAGGAGACTTGTTACCCATGACCAAGTAAGTGTACTACGGCACACTGGGAAAACAATGACTACCAGTGGTAGTAGGTGAAAACTTTATTCGATTTGTCAGGAAAATCACAAAAGTATACAAAATAAAAATACTAATAAAACTGTACATACGAAGAAACATAAAAAGGTCTAAAACACAGCCACTACAATTTACAATAGGAAAGTTGCAAACACATGTGTCTAACAATAAAAATCTAAAAAGCATCATAAAAAATCACGTCTGTGCCAATTGTAAACACAATATAAAAGTTGAATGCCCATGTAAAAAGCGAGTCATGAAAAAACAAATAGTGGGAGGCTTTAACAATTGCAGAAACAAGAAGGCTGGTCTTACTTGCATGAAATTCAAAGGCAAAAGAAGCTGGCGGATATACTTATGAGGGAGACTATGGCATTTTGAGCATATCATGAGAATGTGAAAGGTATCAGGAATTGGAACATTATTGCAAGAACAAATATGTAAGTACGAAACTTTAGACCAAGTCACTTTAGGCAGCAACGGTTGATAAAACAGATTAAATCTAAAATAGGTTAACAACCTGTGATGGAGATTGGACATCTCCAATGTCAAATAGGGTTCCATCCCAGGGACAGTTTTACCCATGATAGAATGACACATAGAATGCATGTCAAGTGCCGCGGACTCTCTATCTGCTGCTACCCTGGCAAGAAAAGCCTGTTCTATCCAACAAATGCTTCCCCTCACAATGTGCTCCGGTTGAACAAAGATCTCAGGGGGACCCTGATATGTTAAGGTTCGTCTGATTTATGAGAGCCATGGAATGCGCGACATACAATCCAAAGCCAGACAGTCTCGAATGATGTCTGTTAAGGTTCAGGTCCTCCTTTAACCAAAGGGACAGCTAAAGACGTAAGGGGCATAACCCAATAAGGTCAGTAATATACCCCTGCCCAGCTTCCTCACGAACCATCTCAGATGATGTACTCTGGGGAACTCTGAGAAGACCTTTCAGAAAGGAGTTTTCAATGACCTGTAATTAGTAAGATGACACAAACCCCCAGATTTTACACCCATAGCAAGCCACTGTAAAACACTTAGCCGTGAATACTTTAAGCATGGTCTCCACGTGCGTGTGACCTATGCGCCTAGGCATGACACTAACCCCACTAATTGCTGATTTAAACCTAATGGTGTTTTTCTTAAGCAAGGGTTGCTAAGTAATCGTGGAATCCAGTAGGATCCCTAGGTACAAAAAATTATCAACCCTAGACATGGGTTGACCCTTTATCGAAAAGCTTTTAGAGCTAGTGTTTCTAGGACCCACGACTATTACATGGGACTTAGCTTAGTTGGTTGGTCAAGCCCATCCATAAAGATTATAAAAAGGTCTAGAAGGTGCTGTAGACCCTTGGCCGTGCTTGACATTAAAACGGCGTTGTCTGCACATACAAGAACAGGCAGACAACGACCGTCCGCGCTCAGTACCCCTTGGTCCAATAGAGCCAGTTCCAGACCCTTAATATAGAGAGTGAAGAGGAAAGGGGCCAGGATATAGCCCTGATGCACCCCTGTGGATGGCATGATGCTCATTCTAATTATAATGTAACATTCTTTTCTCCTCCTTTTATGTCTTGTTCGTCTAACGCCCTGTGTCCATTATCAACTGTGTGACTACAGGGGCATGTCCCACACTTCTCCCACGTAGCCCATAGGCTAAAATTGTGACGGTAGATAGTTATCAGACTTTGACTTTGCAACCCAAACCACTCGTTTTGCATGTGTTATAGGCATGTTCCAACCACATCATAACTGACTATCGCTATGCAAGTGTGAGCATGAGTTGATATGCACCTGGTAAGAAAGTATTTGTACAGATATTTTTGGATATGTACTCTTTCCACACAAAATATGTTTGTCATCACTTTTTAGAGAGGCAGATATGAAGAGCACCCACAATAGTGCATGTGAAGCAAGTCACAATTAATATTCAAGAGATTTGTGTTGTTTTATGTCTTTTCTCTTACAGGAACCTACAAAGGGGAACCTAATCTAAAACAAGGACACTATTATCCTTTATGCATACCAGATATATGTCACATAATGTATGTTGTACTACTTAATTAAGTTAGGTGTGACTGAAATAGAAAGGAATACATTTCGGGACATGATTTTTAAGACATCTGCAGGACAAATTATCCAAAGTGCATCCTGGAAAATGGTCAAGCCCATTCTGGTTTTTAGGGACCAGGAAGAGACACGATGATGAAGCATGACACCAATAGGGCATGTGAGGGTCTACCTAACAACACAATGTGATGTACTGATTGTGGGTACAGCTTCACTGTGCATATATTAGGGATCATTCATGGTCTGCAGGAGGTTCAACCAGTGTGTGTAGGATACCTTTTGTGGTTTCTAAATGAATTGTTAGCCTTGGCCTTAAGTTACACAAAAATCCTTCATGAAAAGCTGAAGTTATAGCAGTATTAAATACAGATAGTTGATACAATGAGTGAGATGACATACCCCCACAATACCCCCAAGGGTGTATTGCAAAGAATGATAGATAATATCCTGTTTCTGAATTGGGGACATGGGACCCGTAGCCAATCAAATCAACTAAATAATTAAAATAATAACCGTGGCCAACTATGCATAATCATTAAGACAGAAAATTTTGAAAACAAAATCTGTAAAATGAGTGAAAAAATATAAAGTGTCCCACCAGGGCCCATGAACCCTTATGAAAACCTGAGGAGTCTGACAAAATCTATAAAATACATAAAAAATTATAACAATGGCAGGTGTGGCCAGAGACACATGGAGATGGCTGTGTGAACTCCGAGCTCCGGTGCCCAAGGTCTGTGACAACAAACATTGTGCATCCCCAGAGGCCCCAGAAGTCACAAGTGGATAGAGGTAAAGCTCAGGGGTCCCAACGACCACTGGTGCAGCCACAGCGCCACAGAGTAGAGCTACACAGTTCAAACGACTGTGCCTGACTAGCGGCACGGTGCACCAAGATAGCGGAGGCTGCGCTGCCTTTGTACTACAACGGTGAACAACCTTTACAACGCAACTTTTACACCGCACTACCATTACAACGAAACTATTACAACGCGAAATCTGTTACAACGCATGCCATTACAACGCATGCTATTACAACGAAATGCACTAGATGGCGTGCTAACATTAGAAATAGTGTAGTTTTACTATCCAAACACCTTCCCTACTGCAACGTGGACTGGAGTTAGAATAGTAAATTATACATTTCTAATGTCAGCACTCCATCTAGTGTACGTCGTTGTAAAAGCATGCGTTGTAAAGGCTGGCGTTGTAACAGATCTTGCGGTGTAAAAAATGCGTTGTAACGGCATGCGGTGTAAAAGCATGCGTTGTAACGTCATACATCCTACTACAACAGCTGCTGAGGAGCAGTGAAGAGACACACTTGATCCATCAACAAGATTTCCTCACCCCCAAGGATAGTGGTGAGGCTTGGAATGGGATGAAGCGGATGAAACAGATGGAGAGGCCATGCCACATCAGGCCCTCAGGGGGACCAAGTAAGCAGTGGGGTGGTGCCCAGGCCAGGGGAGATACTGGGCAGATTTTACACAAAGACCAATAAGAGAATGCAGCATAAAAATAATTTCAAGTGTTAGGAAAGTGACTGGCTTATATTAAGGGCTCCCGGTTTTATGGTATTTATTTTTTTGCCATTTCCGTCTTTATTTATCCATATTTATTTTTTGCTAATTTTATCTGTATTTATCCCTATTTATTTTGGGCTTGGATGAAAAATTTACCTGAAATTAGTATATTTCCACATTTATTTAACCGATAAATATACACTCATGGTTGAATGTCTGCCAGGTTTCAGTGCTGTGAACACCCACTGAAGATAAATCAGTGCACAATATGCAAATTTCAGTATCAACCTTGTGCATGTCTTCTGCTGTTAAAGCCTCTTCACTAAAATTCCTTTTTTTTTGTAACCCCCTTATCTATCAATCCACTCATCTATTAGCCTGGCAGTCATGGCAGACAGTATTTAGAATTACTCAAAAAGCAACCCAATTTCCGTTTTTATCCACATTTAAAAATAAATACAGACAAGAAAACAAATCTTTTCTGTCTGCATTTATCTGTAGAAATCAGTAAAAACGTAAAACAGGGAGCCTTACTTATATTTAAGAATACGTTAAGTCATTCGGGCAAAGTTTCAGGTAATATAAGAAGCTATAGCAGGAGTCAGAAGCAGTAGTGCTAGAAGAAGAACTTTTATACTGCACTTTTTTATCTTATGGTTCTAAAAGGGAGTGATTTTAATTGTATTTTAAGTTTTTTGTTTAAAGGATTTTGACATTGTACTACCATATCTTAGCGTTTGAAATGGAAGTAAGTTTAATCCTTTTAAATGTACTTTGTGCTGAATTGTGTCTAACTGGATGTTGACTGTATTTTTCTCTGTGTGAAAAGCAATTTTGTTTATGCTATAGCCAAAAACACTTTAAACTAAATCTAAATCTAAATCAATGTGGAGAACATATCCCAGCCGAAGAGAGAAAAAACATACATCAATGGCAACGGCAATAGACCAGGACTCGTAGACACACACAAGAATCATCCTGACAGCCATAAAGTAAACCAAAATGACCCTAGAGCAGAAAATAGGCAGGGTGGTGCAGGATGTAGTTCTTTTGCGGGCGGATCACAGGAAATTAGTGGATAGAGTGGCGGAGGTAGTATCCAAGCTGGCCAAGGCCCAACCCAAGATGTCTGACCACACCTCCCAAATACAGACATTGGAGAAAGAGATAAATGCCCCAGGGGGGAAAATCGATGATGTGGAAGGTCTCACTGCAATAACATCTGGCTGATTAAATTCCCAGAAGGGAAAGAAGGGCCCAGCATGGAACTTTATCTGAAGGATTGGCTGTCACTGGTGATTCGAAGAAGAAAAGCACCTTACTGGTTCACAGTAGTAGAGCATGCTCATGGGGTCCCAGGCAGACGACCAAAACTTGGGGTGCCACCACGAGCCACTGTGGCTGTATTGCTAAATTTCCAGGACAGGGACGCCATATTACAAAAAGGCACGGCTGCACAGGCCTTGGGGGAAAATGTTAACATTTACCCAGACTACACCACAACAGCACAGCAACAAAAATAAGCCTTTATAAGGGTTAAGCAACAAAAGACAATTGGAACGTTGATATGCCCTGTTTTTTTCCTGCAAAAATTCAGATAATTGAGAAAGGAACATCTCTTTTTTTTAAACAGCAATGGAGTTGTGGGATTGGCTGGAAAGGCACGGGTACCGGCAACGGGATGATGGGATAACAAATTCAGGTGAGCCATGGCAAGAATGAAAGAGACACTGCAGAACCTGGAAACTCACCTCTGCGTCCCAATCAAAAACCAAGCTGAACTTGTACTGGCTAAAGTGGTGGCTGAGATGTAGCATGACAAGTCCATGGAAACTGTCATCCGCTGGGAAGAGAGAGAGAGAGAGAGAGAGAGAGAGAGAGAGAGAGAGAGAGAGAGAGAGAGAGAGAGAGAGAGACAGAGAGAACAAACATTGGAGAAGAGATTTAGAGGGAGGGAACGAACACTGGAGAAGAGGACCCAGACCTGGAGGACTTGTAGCCAAATGAAAACTTTGCGCGTGCCTTGCAGCACAACTCACAACTGTTAATGTTTTGGAAACACAGTGCACATGGATGATGGACATACCGTGAACTGGGGTGGTGGTGAGTTCAAAGACCATGGCACAGTAAGGTAGGATGGCAAGGGAGTTGGAGAAATGTTTGTACGTTGAAAGGGATATCAAGACGCATGGGGCTTAAAAGCAAAATACATCACCCAGGGGTCAATAAGGGACATGGGGATGGGACCCAAATCAATGAAAATGACAACACACGCACTGATGTTGTTGATGTGGAATATCAACAGATTAATGAGTAAAATCAAGAGGCATAGTGACCAAAGTGTTGACAGAAAATGCAGCAGACATAGTTTTCCTTCAGGAAACACACATGAAAGGTACCAAATGCGAGAGGTGGAACAGGGAGAAATACACAGTAGTGAGTCATTCTAGATACACCATGGACTCCTGGGGGAAACGATAGTGCTCGTAAATATGTATGTCCCGCTAAAGCTACAAACAGATACACTGCAATATTTGGGTCACATACTCACAGAATTGCCACTGGCGCTGACTATACTAGAAGGGGATTTTCACATGGTGCTGTACACACACTTAGACAGAACCCCTGCCAAACTGTCAAATCCCTAGCCAAGAAAATTGACTCCCTCATGTAAGCACTGGAAATGGGGACATCAGGGGAACATTACATGGGACACGGCTGGGCTACTCCTACTATTCATAAGCACACAACACCCACTCTTGTATAGACTACATCTTCACTATGACCTCAACGCTACGAAGGTTCACAGAGGCAGAGAATAAAGGCGAGGGGAATATCTGATCACTCACTGCGAAGCATCCAATTAGAAACTTAGAAGCCACGAGGAAAGGGAGAATGGCAAATGGCAAATGGCAAATGGCGCCTGACCAACAAAAAAGAAGTAGAGAATCTGCACCAGGCCACCAAACATTATTTTATAGACAAAACTGATACAGTGCGGAATGCCGAATGGCCTATAAAGCCACAATACTGGGGGTGGTAATATCAGGGGAAGTGAGAGATAAATGGAAGAGAGAAAGGCAGTGCAAGGCAGAGAAAAGGAAACTCTTAGACTTAGAGGTGGAATATATTCAGCAACCCTCATCGATAACGAAAGCCTGCATTACACAACAAAGGAGGAATGTCGTTCAATAGCAACCAACAAGGTCAAATTGACCTGTGTTGCAAAACAAAAATGCACGTATGAAGCTGGGGATAAGGTAGGGAAAATCCAAACGTGGCTCAGGAGCAGGGGCCAAGATAGGAATCATATCTGAGAAATAATAGCCCCAGACAGCGCGACAATTCAGGCCAGTGAAACCTTAGTGGCTGCAATGGCAGATCATATGCAGAAATTCTATACAGAGAGGCTGAAACTATCTGAAATAGACCTACACAATTTTGTTCGAGACTGCCCCTGCAGGCAGCTGGCAAGTCATAGGGTATTGTCACTAGAGGAGGACCTAAAATGGGAGGAAGTGCAGTTGACACTCACACAATTGCAATTCGGGAAAGCCCGAGCCCCAGTGGCCTCCCAGCGGTATTCCTGAAGAGAATGGCAAGTGAGATAATTGCACCACCATACAAGTTGTACATCTAGGTATACCATAAAGGAATGCTCCCTAAAGACCTTGAAACTGCAACAATGACATTCATACCCAACACAAGGAAACCCAGGCCCAGTGGGATTCCTAGCGGCCAATATCGCTCATCAACTTAGACACCAAAATATGAGCAACAATTTTAGCAAACTGACTGAGAGGCATGGTTCTAAAACTGGTGCATCCACATTAGAACAGATGAATTCCCCTATAGATCCACAAAACGTAACCTCCACTGCCTATACAACAAGATCATGGCTGTGACAGGACTGGGTGTGCCAGTGGGCATAATATCGTTAGACGTGAATGAGGCATTTGACTCAGTGGAAGGGCCCTTCTTATTCTAGACCCTTATTAAAATGGGATTCGGGACAAAATTCTTGAAATGAGTCAAACTGCTATAAATGACCCCCAGGGCACTACTCGAAGAACATGGAATCCTTTCTCAGGAATTCCTGATAAAGAGGGCCACAAGACAGGGCTGCCTCTATTACCGATGTTGTTTGCCCTCCCCATAGAGACCCTAGTGGAACGGATAAGGGAGAACGCCAAAAAATGGGGATGGAGATGGGAAACCACTTGATAGGAACTGTAATTGCTACATGTGGATGATATCCTTCTGTATCTGGTGAACCCAGAGATATCCCGGACAAGAGTAGGTGAGATTTGTATGGTATATGGGAGATACTCAGAACTGAGAATAAATATGGAGAAGTCCCTGGTATTCCCAGTGGATAGTTGGACACTGCCAGAACACCTACCCATGCCACTAAAGAGTGCAGTCCACCCTTTTAAATACCTGGGACAGTGGAAATACAAAGATGAAAGAACATATAATGACAATCATGCCCCCCCCCCACTTAGCAGGCTATAAATAGATATAAAACACTGGTGAGCACTACCACTCTCGCTGATGATCCGGATTGCGATTTTTTAAATATTTACATTACCCAAATTCATGAATATACTACAGAACAGTCCATATGCCCTACCAAATTCTTTCTCCCAAATGCTAAATAAGTTTCCAAGATCCCTGATATGACTTGAATGGTTCACCACAAATAGCGCTTCCCACACTTCAACGCTTGGAATACGAAGTAATTATAGCACTACCGAATATTCTAAAATATTATGAGGCAGCCCAAGTCAGTATAATGAACGAATGGGCATATACCCCACTGGACAACTCTGCATTTAGATTAGTGCGAGCAGCCCTGGTTGAGAAAGGTTACCTCTACATCCTCTATGGTGGTAAGATGGTGACGTTTGCACCACCAGTGACGGCAACAATGATTAACATCTGGCGTAAACTACAGAGAGAAATTGGATGGGAGAAAAAGATTGACACTGAAGACCCCCTTATGGTTAGGTATCAAATTTGGTCCAGTGAATAAACTACCGGGTTACAGAAAATGGAACATGATTGACCTCTCCATACTAGAGAATGTATGGGACGCAAACAGCATAGTACCCATTCAAATAACTCATGGATGAATGGTACATGGCACCCACACAAATATTTAAATATGTACAATTGTGCCACATGCTGCACGCAAGTATTCTCCAGGGAGAGGAAACCAAAGAGGATTCCCCCCCGGAATGAGGGTTACTGGATGGGCATACGATCACAAAGGCAATTTCCATAACACACAGTACTTTGATGAGAAACACACAGGGTGAAACGGATAAATTGCAATCACACTGGCGCACAAATACAGGGGAGCTAGATGATGATGACTGAAGATGCACTACAAGTCCCACAAGAAGTGGCCACACAGGCGTGTTTCCGCCTAATCCAATTAAAAATATTACACAGGGTGTACAATGAATGAATAAATGAGTTATTTGATAACACGCACAAATCACCCCCACAGGGGTATCTTGGTGCACTATCCCAGGGCACTCTGACACAAAATAGGCAGGACGGGGGACGATAAGTGTCTACACGCCTGTGGTCTGAAGGGCTCATTTAAACTCACATTATGGGATTCCACAAATCCAACCATTCTGGGAGGTGGTATGGAACAGACTAGAGGAAGCAGCGGGCAAATGAATAGAGAGACAGGCACCCTTAGTGCTGCTTGGAGTATGGGGGGAATTCAGTTTTAACATTGTACAAGAAGCTCCTTATCAACCTGGGTTTTCTATTAGCTAAAAGAGAAATTGTATAGAAATGAGAGAGTGCAATGCATCCATGAATAGAGTATTGGATGAGGGAATATATATATGCCACTCTAAAGAAAACCTGGTATACGAGGGCAGAGGATGCTCCAAGAAGTTTGGGGAAATATGGGATGGTTGGTCCACGGAAGATTAGAGATGTGGATATGGAGGGGAGGGATACCTGGACTGATGAAGGAATTGAGGACACCTGAACTAAGCCAAGGTTCAACAGGGACAGACTGAAGGCACTATGCTGCATAGAAGAGATAATCAGAGTTGACAAGGTCCAACCTTATTTGGATAAATGTGCAGGTACAATCCTCACCGAGTCGTTGCAGGGTGGAGAGAATGAAGGGGTTGGAACGCACAGGTATCATGATATATGATGTTTTTTCAGTTTTATTTGTTGTGTTTGCAAACTCAATAAAATATTATACAAAAAGAATAATAACCAGACCCTTATACCCTGGAAGATAATTTAAAAATAAATTCTGTAAAATGAGCAATAATGTCTGGTGTCCCTCCTATGCCTAGGAGATCCATGAGAGCTTGAGTGAGGCTGACAAAAAATGATTAAATAAATTACAAATAATAAGCATAGTCTACTTATTGCAAACAGTCCAAAAGCACAGTAACAGAAATTGTAGACACAAAAATGAGCTAAAATAGCTGGTCTCCTAAAAGGCCCTGACATACAGTGCTCCCAGTATGAGGGGTTTAAAGGGTCACACGCAGATACACATGCTCACATACGCTCACACACGTGTTCACACACACACAAACACTTGTTTTCACAACAGACAAACACTTGGGTTGACAAGGAAGGAGAAGGCACAGAGTATAGAACGGCACTGTGTCACAATGGAGTGTGGGCACTACCCTTAAGCAGGGTGCAGCAGGAGCGATGCTGGTTGACTGAAACCCTTTCCCCTATTTGTGTGTTCCCTCCAGAGAGTAACGAGATTCACCTCTCCAGGGAAGACCACAGAGAAGGGGGAAAGGGAAAAAAAGGGATAAACGAAACAAGAATGAGGAGACATCAGGATTTCTGAGAAGACGTCAGGGAGTTGTTTCATTCACTCTCTCTATCGTCCTTCGTTCCTGCAGAGGAGAAACACAACAGACTATGAGTGTTTCCCTATCCCTCCCCCAGCTACTCCATACACTTATCCTGAAGGAATACCCTTACCTGGTGCTTCTGCCCCATTCATTCAGGAGTAAGTACACTTGGATCAACATAAGAATTATGCAGGGTTTCCTGCCATCAATGGAGGGTTTTCTTTCCCTTAGAAACTAAGGACCTGGAACTTGTATCCTAGAATAGAGGGATATGGAGTTCTTCCCCCCACTGGGATGTTCGTCCTTGAGTTTTGTTATCCGAGCCTTTCAGCGGCTCTATGAGCTTAGATGAATCACTGTTATAGCGCTCCTGGGCGCTCGTGTGTTGCCAACCGCCACGTTACGGTATTTGCGTAGGGAATTGAGCTTCTCACCAGCTCTCCTGGGGTTGATGGGAAAGTAACAAGTTTTAAGCGCTCCTGCGCGTGTATAATATCTCCCGCGAAAGCAACTGTTCGTGCTCCCAGTTTGCGCCTCTACCCCTCACTGCGTTAACATGGACGCGCTCTTCTGGGTGCTGGCATGAGGAGGGTAGGCGAGATGCGGTCTGGTGTGGGGGTGACTATCTAGGCTCCGCATTTGGCGCAGAGCCTCTAGGCATCTCTGTGCTCAGCGTCTGGGGGTTTTAGGAACGGGCGGTGGCCCAAGTTGTTGAAAGTTACTTCCCACGTCACTGACGTAAGCGCGCATTTTAGCGCGGGACTCTGAAACCTGCTCCTGCCTGTGGATCCCTCAAGGAAATATTCTCGGAAGTCGGGTTGCTTTTCGGGGTCTGGCAAGGCCCGGCTTACCTTCCTAGGTTCTGTGGTGGCGCCGAAGTTCGGAGCCGTTGGAAACGCTTCACGGGCTGGTCTGCATCCTGCGAATGACGAAGTCATCAGGTGACGAGCCCCGTGTTCCAAAAGAGAGGCGATTACATAGGGAGGCGTGGAAAGAGAGGTAGGACACCTATTTTACTCTGTGGCAGGCATTCTGGGAGATGTAGTGCAGCAGTCACTCCCCCAAACTTCCTTCCTCACCTACGCGCTGTGACAGAAACCCCTCGCAACGACCGCCGCCTCGGCGGTCCACCAGGCTTCGTAGGGAATTGCCTGTGAAACCTCCTGAGGAGGTGCGGACAATGTAAGTGTGTCACTGGTTCCCAGAATCTTTCTTCCGGCCCATATCCCTTCCAGTCTATGAGATATTGCAACCTCCCTCTAACCCGTCTGGAATCAAGGATGTCGTGAACCTCATACTCTTCTTCCCCGTCTATCTCTATCGGTGTGGGCTTTGCCGGCTGTCTCGTGCCGATGCGATAGGGTCGTAGGAGAGAGACGTGAAAGACCGGATGGATGTGCCATCCAGCGGGGAGCTGTAGTCTCATAGCTACTGGATTAACTATGCCCACTATGGAATAGGGCCCCACAAACTTAGGTTGTAACCTGGTGTTCCCCTTCAACCTTAAATGTTTCTTGCTCAGCCATACCTTATCCCCTAATTGATAAGAAGGGGAAGGAATTCTCATTCTATCTGCATTCCTCTTGTCTCTAGTTTGAGCAAGCTCTAAGTGCTTCTTGGCCTCGGCTAATACGGTTTTAAGATGGGCATGGTGCTCATGTATGGTAGGAAGTGCAGATGTGCCTGGTTGTTCGAAAGGTAACATATTAGGGTGGAAACCATGTAGGCAGAAGAAAGGGGATGTACCTAAGGAAGAGTGTTCGGCGTTATTATATGTAAACTCTGCAGTCCATAACAGTGTTCTCCACTCTTCATTATGTTGCAGGGTGAAACATCTGAGGTACTGTTCTAGGGTTTGATTCAGCCTCTCAGTTTTGCCATCTGTTTGTGGATGATAGCTCGTAGACAATTTGGCCTCGATCTTTAGAATGTCACATAATGCCTTCCAAAACCTCGAAGTGAATTGGGTCCCTCGGTCTGTGATAATGACGGCTGGGATTCTGTGTAGGCGGACTATATGCTGAAGAAAAATGACAGCTAACGCTCCAGCCGTGGGTAACTTGGTGAGGGCTATGAAGTGACCACTAAAATAGTGTTATGGCCTAGACTGGGCGCCATGTCAACTATAAAATCCATAGACACCGTATGCCAAGGTGCAGGAGGAACAGGTATAGACCGTAGTAGTCCCTGGGGCCTTTGATGTACGGCTTTGGCTTGTGTGCAAATAGCGCATTCCGCTACATATTGTTGTGAATCTTTAGACAGTGTTTCCCACCAGAAGTATCGTGACATATTTTGAAGTGTTTTACTCTTTCCCAAGTGTCCTCCTAAAGGGGTGTCATGTATCCACTGTAAGGCTTGGAATTGGAGAGACTTCTCCGGCACATACAATCTGTTATCAAAAAACAGTAATTGATCTTTGACAGAGCGATGTTCGGGATCTTGGGCGATCCACGCCTCTTTGTCCACATTTTCAATCCGTTGTCACACGTCGGTTAAGAATGCTGCTGTAGACGAGGTAGCCATGACCTCTGTCTGAAAGGTTGCTTTATGTAGGATACACGGCGGCTCTTCAAGGTGATGCTCTTCGGTCTCAAGGGTGATTCGGGATAAAGCGTCTGATTTCCCATTCTGGGGCCCCGGTCTGAATTTGATCACGAAGTCAAAATCCGCAATGAATAAGGACCAGCGAAGTTGGCGAGGGGTTAATGCTCTGGCACTTTTCAGGAAAAGCAGGTTGCGATGGTCGGTGTAGATTTCTACCTTATGTCGGGCCCCCATCAAATGGTGTCGCCATTCTTCGCACGCTCTTTTGATGGCCAATAATTCTTTGTCGGTTATACTGTAGTTAACTTCACTGGGCGACAGCTTCTTCGAAAAGAATGCCACTGGATGAAGCTGCCCTGTTTCGGGATGACGTTGTGACAGGATACCTCCTACAGCGTAGTACGATGCATCTGTTTCAACCACGAACGGTTGACTGGCATCCGGATGGCGTAGAACAGGGGCTGTCGTAAAGCAGGCTTTCAAGGTTTGGAATGCTCGTTCGGCGGCTTCAGTCCAACGGAAAACCGCTCCTTTCCGCAAGAGGAGCATTAAAGGTTGAATGATTCTGGAGAATTTGCGTATGAACCGCCTATAAAAATTGGCGAAGCCTAGGAAGCTATGTAGCGATTTCACGCTGGTAGGAGACGTCCACTGCAGAATGGCTTGAATCTTCTTTTGATCCATGCACAGCCCCTCAGGACCAATGATATATCCTAGGAATTCTACGGTGGAGGTGTGAAACAAGCATTTTTCAAGTTTGGCGTATAACGCATTACGTTGGAGTCTTTCTAGCACTTCCGCCACATGGTGTCTATGTTCTTCAGTTGACTTTGAGTACACCAGGATATCATCAATGTATACTATGCATGACACATCCAAGAGACCGCGTAGAACTTCGTCCATGAAGTATTGGAAGGCTGCGGGGGCGTTACAAAGGCCAAAGGGCATTACCATGTATTCGTAGAGCCCGAATTTTGTCCGAAAGGCAGTCTTCCATTCGTCTCCACGTCTCACTCGTACCAGGTGATAGGCGCCTCGGAGATCCAATTTAGAGAATATAGTAGCTCCTTTTAATTGATCCAGTAGCACGGGGATCAACGGCAATGGATAGCGATTTTTCTTTGTCACTCTATTCAGGGCCCTGTAATCGATGCATGCCCTCAATCCTCCTTCGCGTTTTGGGATAAAAAACAGGGGAGAAGAGGCGGGAGAAGAAGATGGACGTATAAACCCTAGCACCAGTAATTTCTCCAGATATTGTTGTAGATAGGTGGTTTTGGCTTCTGTCAGTGCATATATGCGGCTAAAAGGTATACTAGCTCCAGGTTCCAAGTCGATGACGCAGTCATACTCTCTGTGAGGGGGTAGTTTACTGGCCTCCTTCACACTAAATACCTCCAGGTATTTATGGTACTCCGCGGGGAGTTATGAGGTTGGATTCGCTTCCTGGGTACTACATCCATGCACCAGTAATGCAGCAGGATTCTCAGGGATAGCGGTCGAATGAACTCGGTCATAGGTGCAGTGCTCCACACAGAAAGAGGAGTTCAAGGATACCGTTCTGGCAGCCCATCTCACATATGGATCGTGTAGCGTAAGCCATGGTAGTCCCAGAATTAATTTAAAATGAGGGGCATCTATCAGGTCAAACCGGATGATCTCACAAAGCACAGCTCCAATGTGCATCACCAGTTGCTGTGTATGCATACACACTGGGCCAGATGACATATCCGTTCCATCCACCGCCTTCACGGGCTCAGGGATCTCCTTCTTAATACATGGGATGCCTATGTCTTTGGCATAGCTTTGGTCTATAAAATTGCCTGTAGCTCCTGAATCTACTAAGGCACAACCCACCACAGGATCCATTCCAGGCCACTTTAATGTTACACAAATGAGTAGGTGGGGGGCTATGGGTTGGATTATGTGGCCTTGAGCTGCAAAGACCTCTTCTGCTTCTTTGCTCAAACAAGGGGTCTTCTGCTTGTTTAAGCATAGTCGTTTCCCAAGGGTTCTGGCAATCGCTCTACTACAGGCACCTTCTTAATCTCTCTCTGTTCTCGGTTTGCAGTTGAGATCTTGGTTCGGCAGTCTTTAATGAAGTGTCCAGATTTCCCACAATACATGCAGAGTTTCTGGAGTCGCCTACGGTTCCTCTCTTCGGTGCTCAGGGGTCCTCTCACTCCACTAATCTGCATGGGTTCTGTTCCGTCACTGGGCACTGCAGATCCTTCCGAAGGGGGTTTTGGCCTGGCCGGCATATATCGGACTTCCGGACGTTGCCGATCATTCTTCCGTTCTTGGAGTCGGTGATCCAACTGGACTGTGAGGTCTATTAATTCATCGCAAGTAGCTGGCATTTGCACCACTTGGGCCAATACGTCTTTTAATTCTCTTCTTAGTCCTTGATAGTATAAGGAGGTACGTTTTTCAACCGGCCAGTCAGTTTCCACTACTAGGCGGTTAAAGTTGGTGATATACGTCAAGAGATCCTGTGATCCCTGACGCAAGGTGATGAGTTCTCGGTCTAATGAAAGCTGATGTGCCTTTCTATCAAATAGTTTGCGCATTTCTTCGCAAAAAGCGGAGAAGTCTTGTAACACCGGGTCATACCGCTCTATCAAGGGAAAGGACCAACTAGCAGCGTTCCCCCCTAAATACGACATCATGAACGCAGTCTTGGTCTGATCATCAGGAAAGACTGTAGGTTTGCACATGAAGTGCAGCTTACATTGCCCTAGGAACACGCTAAATTTTTTGGGGTCTCCAAAAAACCTCTCCGGAGGGGCTAACGGCAAGTGTAAAGGTTGCATAACCTGGATGGTGGAGGTTCCCCCACTCCCCCCTTGATCTGGTGGTGGGTGAGAGGAAGTGGGAGGGGGTAAGGTCCAGTTTCTTATGTATGAGGGCCCCCTAGCACCTGCGGGGGCTACGCGAGACAGACCAGCCACTTCTCTTCTCATGGTCCCCATTTCATTTCTCAATTCTTGATTTTCACCTCTAAAGGCGTCCACCTCTAGTCTTAAAGCGGTCAGTGTTTCCAGCATAGATGTAAGCACTGTGGTGGCATCCATCGCTCAGGCTGCACGTAACCGTGGGCTCGTCACTCTGTCACAATGGAGTGTGGGCACTAACCTTAAGCCGGGTGCAGTAGGAGCGATGCTGGTTGACTGAAACCCTTTCCCCTATTTGTGTGTTCCCTCCAGAGAGTAACGAGATTCACCTCTCCAGGGAAGACCACAGAGAAGGGGGAAAGGGAAAAAAGGGATAAAGGAAACAAGAATGAGACCACAGGATTTCTGAGAAGACGTCAGGGAGTTGTTTCATTCACTCTCTCTATCGTCCTTCGTTCCTGCAGAGGAGAAACACAACAGACTATGAGTGTTTCCCTATCCCTCCCCCAGCTACTCCATACACTTATCCTGAAGGAATACCCTTACCTGGTGCTTCTGCCCCATTCATTCAGGAGTAAGTACACTTGGATCAACATAAGAATTATGCAGGGTTTCCTGCCATCAATGGAGGGTTTTCTTTCCCTCAGAAACTAAGGACCTGGAACTTGTATCCTAGAATAGAGGGATATGGAGTTCTTCCCCCCACTGGGATGTTCGTCCTTGAGTTTTGTTATCCGAGCCTTTCAGCGGCTCTATGAGCTTAGATGAATCACTGTTATAGCACTCCTGGGCGCTCGTGTGTTGCCAACCGTCACGTTACGGTATTTGTGTAGGGAATTGAGCTTCTCACCAGCTCTCCTGGGGTTGATGGGAAAGTAACAAGTTTTAAGCGCTCCTGCGCCTGTATAATATCTCCCGCGAAAGCAACTGTTCGTGCTCCCAGTTTGCGCCTCTACCCCTCACTGCGTTAACATGGACGCGCTCTTCTGGGCGCTGGCGTGAGGAGGGTAGGCGAGATGCGGTCTGGTGTGGGGGTGACTATCTAGGCTCCGCATTCGGCGCAGAGCCTCTAGGCATCTCTGTGCTCAGCGTCTGGGGGTTTTAGGAACGGGCGGCAGCCCGAGTTGTTGAAAGTTACTTCCCACGTCGCTGAAGTAAGCGCGCCTTTTAGCGCGGGACTCTGAAACCCGCTCCTGCCTGTGGATCCCTCAAGGAAATATTCTTGGAAGTCGGGTTGCTTTTCGGGGTCTGGCAAGGTGCGGCTTACCTTCCTAGGTTCTGTGGTGGCGCCGAAGTTCGGAGCCGTTGGAAACGCTTCACGGGCTGGTCTGCATCCTGCGAATGACGAAGTCATCAGGTGACGAGCCCCGTTTTCCAAAAGGGAGGCGATTACATAGGGAGGCGTGGAAAGAGAGGTAGGACACCTCTTTTACTCTGTGGCAGGCATTCTGGGAGATGTAGTGAAGCAGTCACTCCCCCAAACTTCCTTCCTCACCTATGCGGTGTGACACACTGTCTTCCTAGCAAGCACACATATGCTAGCTTCACAAAATGGTACATGAGTACATGGCATGGAAAAGGGATTCATGGAGGACAAGAGGAATATCGCTGTCTGCCCTTGAGCCTCTCCCAAACACCACCACCAACAAACACATTCAGCTTTGCAGAGAAGGTTTACCCATGTATACATACCCAAAATGTAGTTAGGTTCATCCAAGGCCCCCTCCATCATCCAACAGAGCTGCAGTGAGAATGTGTAAAAACAACTAAACTTTAGTCAATATTACAAGCCAATACAATACCACTGGGCCCTCTAAGGGAGGCAAAGGAACGTAGAAACTGGCCAAAAAACATTAGAATTATTAATGCCCATTGCAATAACAGTGCTAGGCAATGCCCTCAGTCAAAGACGCTTCCAAGTTGCAGAAAATACTCCTTATTCAACCATTTTCATACACGCCCCACACGTTTAACAAAATGGTGCATGTACACATGGCAAAGGAGATGAAGGCTAAGAACAAAGGAAAACTGCTGTGTGTCTGGATCTGGAGCCCCTCCATTCACCATCATGCACATGCAGACAAATATACCACAAACTCTGCATGTATTTGAGACCATCCACAGGCCTAAAACATCTCTTGAGCAGTGATGCTGTGAAAGGGTGATTAAAATAACTGAGAAAAACAAATATGTTATACAGCAGACTAGTATACCACAGTATAAAAACAATATATTTGGCTAAAAGCCAAGGAAACAAAAATAAATATGTCCTCAGGTCTCCACCACAGCAAAATGATCACTCTCGTTCCACCTTGTGACCTGGCCTGCATTCCCTAGTCCAGGTCACAGGTCCTCGAGACACAAACAAACAAAATGAAATAAATCTAAAAAGAGGGACAATTTGTGACGCCTGCCCTTCCTCAAACAAAAAGAGATATTTTCTGAAGAGCTGAATTAGGTCTACTTGACTTTCCCAAAACATCCAAAAGTGGATTATGAAGCAGAGATTGCAGACAGACCATGAAGGATGCTTACCCTGCAGTAGGCAATCCCAAAATGATGAAAGGTTCAACAAAGAACAGGGAGGAGCCTTCAGAGCAGAAAGTGGGAGTCAGTACTATCTGTACAGAGGTCACTCTCTACCACACTTACCCTGTAAAAGAATGAACCTCACCCTAAAACATTTTACTGGAACTATGCTTTTAAGCACAAAAACCCATTTAAAATGAATTTCGCTCAATATATGATGCCCGGCGGTGACACAAAAATGGACTGTACTCTGCAAACACTGTTCCCATAATACGCATTGTCCCCAAATAAACTCCCTCATCATGAAGTGTGCCCTAATGGCATAACATTGAGCATTTTTCATCACAAGCATATGGTGGAGGTCTTCTGTTACACATGTATACGCCATCATAATAATTATTGAAGGCATGCGACCTGCCTGAGTTTCATATTGAGACCTTTATAAAGCTAATATTAGATAATATTATAGGAGAGCAGATCTCCTCTCCACTGATTCATTTCAATTTTGGCATTTCATTATAGATTAGTGCACTTGAACTGCATGTTTTAAGAAGTCTTGATACACTGGGCTTACCAGATTATTGTCTCTAATTACACCTGGATAGGACAGACTCATTGATTTCAGTTCTTGGGTATCTAAGTTGACATCAGCTGTTTGTGACATACATTGGACAACATGAATGAGGGCACCCTCCAATGACCCCAAATGTTACTTCTCTGGACATCAAACAGATAATTATTCTATGTAAGTGACTGACTTTTTCTTTATGACTGCAGTTACCAACTCCCTCATCTTGTACTTTATAGAAGAATGAGAATATTACTGATGTGTATTTTTCATTATGAAAGGGTACTATAGCATATCTTATTAATACTCATTAATTCACTTCCAGTTTTCCTTCGATGTTTGTTCAATATGAGCATACTGCCTCTTAGTGCTCATGGCTGCTTTGAATATAATCTCATAAATGATCACATTGCCTTTATACATTATCAGGGTGGTATCTAAATGCCTATTGAGAAATTATAATTTGAGTCTTATAAATTGGAGTTAGGTTAATGGACTGAGTATTTTTATGACTCAAAGCATAACAGCGTGAAAAAACACTAGCGGGAGTCATTTCATTTAATTTGTTTACTTTATTTCAGTAAAACACCATTAAAGTAATACACAAACAGATTTTCCATGCAAATAAAAAAAACATTGTTAAAAACATCATACAAATCTCTAATGACAACATTAAGATTAAATCATTATTAAAGCATAAAAAACAATCAAAACATACTAAATAAAACCAAAAATTCATAAAACACCCTAAAAAGGGGCAACTATTTTTTTCCCTTTTGATTCAGGGACAACATAATTTTCCAATGTAGAGGCCAGATACTTTCAAGGAACTTGGCAACAGAAAAAAACTATTGTGGATGACTTATTAGATCTACCAATCCTCAGGACTACTTTATGTTGGCGACCACCCAGCAGTCGGCACAAGCGGCACATCAATTTTGCTGTTTGAGGTAAATAGGACTAAAAAAAATGTTCTGTCATATGACCCAAATCTGGCCGATTAAGTGGTCTTTCCTCATCCTGTTTCCAATAGGTCACCTTCACATTTTGTGCTGCGGTGGGTGTGATGATGTTCGCTTCAAGCCAATATTCTTGAAAGCCTAAAGAATTATGGGCCTAATTACAATGTCGCTCTGAAAGCCTCCGACCACTGGTCGGAGGCTTTCGGAACGACATTGTAGGTTTAAACGCCAACCGTGGCATTAGGAAGATGGCGGTCGGAGTTTAAACTGGTGGGAGACTCCGACTCAGTTCCGATGGGCTCCAGGAGCCTGTTGGTCAGTCGGGACTGCATTATAATCTCTTTTTGCCAACGAGATTATGATGCTATTTTCCGACAGCCAATCCAAGTAGACCTTTCTGACATGGATTGGCTGTTGGAAACTAACTTTGGGGGTCCTTGGCAGGGCCCCCTTCCCACTGGCCCTCTGCATTTGGGCCTGGGGGGCACCTATGGCGCCCCCAGAAACATCCCTGCACAGTGTGGCAGGCACTTCACGGTGTCTGCCACACGCTGCAGTGATGTTTACAAACTTCCATTTTTCGATGGGAGTTTGTACTATGGGTGTTTTTGGCCCGCCACAAAAGCTCCCATTGAAAAATGGACGTTTGCGACGGCACCATGTGCAGTCGCATCCTAATGGGGTTGTCAAAACCGCCGACCTATGTTCGGCGGTTCCTTCCCCGAAACGGTGTCGGTCAGAGGCAACTCCAACCGACATTGTAATTAGGCCCAAAGTGTTTGCTAGGACATCTTTCAGGCCTTCCCTGTAATTGGCTAGTTCGGGGGTCCACCAAAGTCACAACCAGAATAAAAATTGGTTTAAGGCGAATTAAGGGAACTATTGATCGGAATCCCAAATCTTGCCTAAAAACCAATGGGGAACTTAAGGGAAGTTTGAGTGCTGATCTAAGAAATGTATTTTCCGCAGTCTCTAAGACATTACATTTTGTGTGACCCAACAATTCAGCACCATACACAGCAGCAGCAATGGCTTTAGCCCTCCAGACTTTGAGTAGGGGAGAGATAGGATGGAAAGAGGTCTTAGAGGCAAAGTTAAAGATAGTAGCCACCCTATGGGTTAATATGAGAGCACTTTTTGTAACTTGGTCAGACCAGGCATTAGACCAAGATAAACGGAAACCAAGGTAGTCAAAGCTGGGCACTTTCTCCAACATCTCCCCATTCAAGGTAATAAAAAAAAAGAAATTCTCTATAGGGATGAATGACCATGCACTTTGTTTTACGTGCATTGATTTTGAGACTGTAATCAAGACAATTTTTTAAACATTTTCTTCAAGAGGGTTTCAAGGCCTTTTGTGGTCTTTGATAATAGCAGGGTGTCATTGGTGGATAATAAGCCGGGCTTAAAACCCCTAAGTACCGGACAGTCATTGTCACAATCAGTTAAATAACTATACACTTGTTAATAAACAACAAGAACAATGTTGGGGCAAGTACACAACTCTGCCTAACCCCCTGTTTGACTCTAATGGGGTCAGTAATTTCCCCATTAAGGCCCCAGAGGACTTGGGCAAAAGAGTCACAATGAAGCCAAACAATTATATCAAGTAGGGGGCCTGGAAGCTTTAGCTCGCTAAGGGTGCTCCAGAGTTTATTCCTAGGTACCATTTCAAAGGCTGAGTTAGATTCAAAAAGGTGGGGTGGAGGCTTCCCCTCTTAAGGTCAATTTACTTCCACCTAATTAACTGGAAAATGAAATCCTGGTCTACAGTACTGCCCTTTGCTCAAACTCCTGCTTGAAATTGGATCATAATCCTATTTCCACTAACCCAGGTCATGAGACTATGCAGTACCAAATTGCAGAATATTTTTGGGCTACAATCTAGCAGGTTAATCGGCCGATAAGTAGCATGATCAGCTTTAGAGCCTTTATAGATAGGAATTACTTCAGCATCTTTCCATGATGTAGGGATATCAGCTCACGCCATTAGTGGATTTGCCACCCAAGTAAAGATATGGGTCCAAATGTCAGATTCGAAAGTAAAGAGATATGCCGGAATTAGATCCAGCCCAGGAGCTTCACCAGATTTCTGAGAAGTGATGGCAAGTTTAACTTTTGTTACAGACAAAAAAACAGCAAGATAGAAAATGGGCTAGGTAGGAATTGAATTAGAACTACCAGCCAACTGAGAAGCATAGTTAGTATGAGCTTCTGTAGGGGTTTGATAAGGGGCACCGCTAAATAGATTCTCAAAATGAGATGCCCGTTCTTGTTTAGAGATAATAGATTCTAGCTTTGTCCTGTTAGTGAGGCGCCATGAGAAATAACATGCCAAAAAGCTGACGGATTTTTGGAATGCACTGCTGCCAAAATATCACACCCAATAGCAGTATCCAAGCTAGTTTTAGCTTAATTTTGTAGTATTTTATAGGTGGCTCTGGCAGATTGAATATCAAATCGATGGCCACTCATGAGAGCATTGATAAGGTGATTTGTTGCTAATCTGCAGCTCTGATTAAACCGTGTAGGATCCGGTTTCAGGGCAGGGTTCTTTAGTGCAGGTGGCTTACTAAAAAATTGCATTTTCATTTCATATAACTACTTAGAATGCATATCCATAATTAATTTGGGATGCAGCTGCTGGTCAGCAATTTGTGGAAGAATGGAGCACAAACCATTATATAATTTTGCTTGAGCATCCCTGTCTTTCACTGCACTTTCCCATTTAACCTTCCTACTATTATTGCTAACATAAATCACCATAGGGCAGCTGCTGCCAGTAGCCTGCCTCGACTGCATTACTACATAGAGTTAAAAGCAAGGGGAAATGGTCGCTCTCAAATCTGGGGAGGGCTTCCATATCAATAATCTTTTCACTAGATTGAAGGTTCACCATGATATAATCAATACGACTTTGATACAAGTTCCTTCTTAAGGTAAATCTTTCCTCTAGGTCTGACTTAGGTCTACCAATGCAGGTTCTCAATTGGAGATTTCAGCAGAAGTCCTTCCTGAAGCCAGAAATTTGTGGAATATTCTGATATTGATTGTTCTCACCTGCAATTTCCTTCATCAGTGTTGAGGATTCGAAGGATACATTAAAGTCCCCTGCCACAATTACAATTGCCTTCTTCCTGGGCATCGCTGAGATAAAATCTTTCAACATATGTAGGGTGGTGGACACTACTAACTTAGGGCTGCTCCTACAATAATCTTTATAAAGAAGAATATTTATAAAGATAGCTCAAACCCTAGGATATCAGAGGAATCAATTAGAAGTTGTTTCGCATGGCAGCCCATCGAGATTTTTACCCAAATGGCTAACCCACCTTAGGGTCTGCCAACCGTTGCCTTTAGGGCTGGGACATAATATGTCTGATACCCTTGTCTATGTGAAGGCTCATTCTTCCAAGTCTCCTGGGATAAAAGAATATCAAGTGCATCCATGAATGCCCCCCAGTCAGTTTGAACGAATTTACTTGCTAGTCCAGCTATATTCCACAAACTCAACAAGAGGTCATTTCTATTAACCACCCAGTGGTGGTATAAGGGGAGTATTCTGACATGTAAATTTTATCATAATATGGAAGTCCACATAATTATACGACTGCAGATAATACATTGATAATATATAACATCATTCTTAAAAGAATATACATTCTCAGTCCATTTCCTCCATTATATAATACAAAAATAACTGTGTAAAGTGCAGCCTACTTAACACCAACTACAAAAACTACTGCACAAAATACAGAGAAATATTAAAGCAATCTTATAACAAAATGCAAAATACAATGAGCAAAATCCAAGGAAATTTGAGACAGTCCTAAAAATTATACAACACACATAACCCTGTTTAAAAGTTAAAAATATCATAAAACAGTAGGTAACAATAAAATTCCTAATAAATATCCCAAAACGTTTTAAAAAATTGATAGATCCTATTGAAAACCTTTTTATTTGGGGGGACAAAATAAATAAACCGGTCTCCAAAGTGGAGTGAATAATAAATTTGATGAACATCAGTCTTAAAAAATAACGTCTACCATTTTGCAGCACCGAACACACAAACACATGATTGATAACTTTAATATGTTGGTGACACAACTCACAGATACTATCCTTTTTCTGTATTTTGTCCCAATTACCAGTAATTTCATGTAAGGGCAACAGGTGCCCTCTCAACGAGAGGATCAACCTTCTGAACCCATGGGGTAAATTCCAAATTAAATAAGGCTGCTGTTTGTTCCCCAAAGTACTTCCACAAACCAACTCATTACGCAGCTTTGACTGACTTAAAACCGCATCTCTGGCCGAGCTAATGGTGGACACAGAGCTCTTTCTGCATATCTTCAAATTAAACTTTGACATAAAGGAGTCTGTATACAAACTACGCCCAAACACTTCATTTACTCACTCAAAGGACCTAAAAAAAGCTGCCCGTTCTTTCAACGTGAAAAAGATTTCAGCTCTCAAGGCTGCCCTATGTGTTCCCTCATCCCCTCTAAGGAGTGAGGTAAACACTAGAATGGGAAACATATGTTTCTGAGTTAGATAAAGGGATTGAATTACACTGTGCCACCACAGATCACAATAGATCATTACAGCTAATGGTCAGGGAGGGGGCTTGCAGATGTTTTGAAAGAGTAGAATGAGGCTCTGAGGAGCCCAGTCAATCCACATTGGAAAGGACTGATAGATCTTGAGTTTGCTTATCACTCTGGGTTGTTGGAACTCTAGTTTTCAACTGGATCTGCGATTCTGAAGGAATAAGGGCTTGTGCCGTCAAAAATACCAGGCCATCGCCAATCGCTGGTGAGAGAATTGAAGTCTAAAACAGTCAGTGCTCTCTGAATTGGATACATGAGCAGCTCCAACTAAATCTGAGTAAATAACACTAAAACATTTCCACACATGCCTGATCCAGCGGATCTCCTTATATTTCAAGGAGACTTTACCTTCTTTAGTACTAGATGCTAACTTAGGAACACCTGTCAAATAGATCTCCCTAGAATTAATATAAGTCTTATTACTAGAGTTGGTCCTTGTGAAGTTAACTAAGGATGGTGATTGGGGCTATTCACTTGATGTGTAGGTTACCTTCAGATATCACATAAACACATGTAAACTGGACTATGAATTGAAGGAGGCCTACGGAGCAGATCTGGTTAGTAATTTTCTGAGAATTTAGAGTAAAATACTAGCTAATTATCGACTCTTGTTTACAGGTACATAATGTTGGATAATATGGACAGTAGAAAAAGTCCGTTTTTATGTTCCTAAAGAATAGTAGGACGATATTGTCACTGTGCTATTTTTCATTCAGGATTTAATCACACATGTTGATAACTGTTTGAGACTGGTATCTTGGTATTGAATATATGACTATATTACCAAAATCGTGCATTGGCAATGTAAATTGCCACGTTTTCTTCTTTTTGGGGATTTATAGGATGGCCTAACGATGACTTCAGGTTGTATGTATGGCGGTGGGTGTCTGTCTTAGTATAACTGTTCCAAGTCATTTGATTACTGTCTTTGTACGTGCACGTTGAATGAAGAGAGTGTGACCATGGTCCAATAGGATGCTCACTCATGAAGCTAAACTGTTTCATAAGTGATACTTTCAAATCTGCTTCATCATGTTGAGACTGCAAAAGTCATCTCAAATTCATAAACTGCCTTTCAAAATGGCATTCTTACGTCACACCTTACAAAGGTACTGTTGATGCTCGTGAAGCACGCTTCACACTAAGGATTCAAACCACTTCTTTCTCCTTTCATTGACTTCTCTACATTCTTTCAATAAAATGGTGCTCCTTGTATTATGGTGAAAATGGCTGCCGAGGTGCTCGCTTGTGGCTTATCGACATCTTAAAATGGCTATGACTTGAAATATTGTCCACAGTGGAGAGTACTCTCTCTATACAGCTTAATATCCGGGGAGATCTGTGTTGAAATGGTGTGAGGCAGGGCTATGCCTTTGCTCCAATATTGTTTAATATATTTCTATAAACTTGAAAAGGTTTGGTTAATGTTTGGAGGAGGATGCATATGGTGATTTAGAATTCATCTTTTATAGAGATCTGCAAACAGCAACACATGGTTTTATGGTGACAAGGCATCAAATAACCTAAAGGTCACTGTGGCATAAACGTATGGTGAACATCTGGTTTCAGACTTATCCCAATTTAAGGTCAAGGAACAAATTTGCTTCACATTATAACTTTAGGCAGTTTTACTAATCTGCAATGTATTTAGGATGCTCTTAGCTGTGACTCATAATATTTTGCCTCCCAACTTTGGTGCAAGTTTATCGAATTGGGCCGAGGATATTATGGATTCAGAAATCACACTGAGTAATGTGTTAACCGTAACTGCAAAGGCATATACTGGGTGTATTATGGAATTGAGGCAAGTAATTTTTCGAACTTTGTCCTGTGCCAAAAACAATGAACTACATCGACCAAGATGCTTAGAGGTAATGATGCTGCGATGTGAAGTCAGTGTGCTCCCACCCCCTTTCTCATATACTGGGTGTACACTGAGAGGAATACCCTCCCAGTGAGGGGATTGCCTTCTTTAAAATGAGTCAAGATCTGAATTTTATTACAGAAAAAAGGTGTGAACCAGGTTTATGTCCAAGATCCTTCCCTCCTACAAGATAGTGCAGACTGGATGTATTTGTTAAAGTTGGAATAGTACTCTCCATGTCATACCGCTACATCCAAACCAGTTTACATTAACTCCTGCACAATCCAGATGCTTTGCTAAGTATGCTGGCCTACCCAGTAGAATAGTATTATCTTAGGATCCTCACCTCAGAACTGTAGTAAGTCATCCTGATGGTTCAAGTTAGAGGTTTCAAAGTGTGCATGTCTGGCTGGCCGTCTCAAGAGGGCTGGCCATAGGGATATGGGCACTTTGAAAAGTGCAGAACCAGCTCACCCTCCTCCCTACTGCTGTCATTCAGCAGATGCCCTGCCCCCGTCACAGTGCTTGGTTCAGGGGGGGGGGGGGTGATTAAAATAAAATGGTAATGAATTACCATTTTATTTTTCATCTCAGCGCTTTGGATGGATATTTTTAAGAGGGGCGATGCTCTTTCGCTCAAACGGGACCCCTGACCTTGTCACTTGTTACTTAGCTTCCAGAAACAGAATTGGACTATGAAAGCCCCTGAGGGACAGTTACCTGAAGGGCACCTGTTCAACAAGAATGACATAGGTTGATGATCTTGGAGAGTACGGCTAAAGCCCAGAACAGCATGGTCTCTTGCCTGACTCCCTAGTGTGGAATAACCCCATGTTGGAAGTGGAACTTTAACACTGTATAGAACTTGGAGGAAATGTACCCTTGATGCTGAATCACATTTTGCATGAAATGGGAAACACTGCTGAGGGCCAGTTGCTGAGTGCCCATCCTGGGGAGTTTGGGGGGAGGACGTTGAGTCCACACTCATTGATCACCACAGTTTGTTCTGCAGTCCCTGGTCCAGTGTTTCCAAGTGTATATAGCTGTGGGGCTCTCCTGGGGCTTGAGTGATGGCTGAGTTACTAGTGGGCCGAGCCATGCATCTTGAATGAAGAGATCCTACTGGCTAAATACCTGTTAGAAGTCTAGTGTTGTACCGGTTCATTAAGAAAAGGAATCCCATGCACAAACCTTTTACAGAGATGGCATCAAAACAAGATGAAGCTCCATTGGCCAAAGCTGATCTGAAATCCCGTTTCTAAGATTTAGAACAAGAATGAAAGAGGAATGGACCTAGAGAGGCGGCGATAAAATCAGGGTTTCATTTAATCCAATTAAACAATTTACATAGGGTGTACTACACTGGCATACTGATTCTGAAGACTGGGTGGGTCAGTACTGATGACTCCGTTAGAGAATGCGAATAGAGGGGCACATTCATACACACTCTGTGGGAGTGCCCTGACATATTCTCCTACTAGCGTGAGGTGGTGGGAACCCTGGCAACTGTTACTGGGCAGTCGCTACTCGCTAGTGGCGAACTTTGCACCCTGGGTGTATGTGGGGATCAGACTAGCACTAGATTCCAGCACCTATTTTGCAATCTGGGTTCAGTTGTAGCCAGACGTAATAACGCACAACTGTGGGGTCCGCTTGCAATACCACGACTGGAGCACTGGACTCGAAATATGGATTGGTGTATGGGAGCTAAACGATTTGTGTATGAGGTAAGAGTCTGCCCGCATACATTTTATGCCTGGAAAAAGGGTTACTTGCCAGGTCGACATGACAGTGTAAAACTGCACACACAGACTCTGCAGTGGCAGGCCTGAGACATGGTTAAGGGTCTACTTATGTAGGTGGAACATTCAGTGCTGCAGGCCCACTACTTGCATTTCATTTACAGGCCCAGAACACATGTAGTGCACTTTACTAGGGACTTATCGGTAAATTACACACGCCAAACACTTTAGCACTGTTTAGCAGTGGTAAAGTGGGCAGAGTCCTAAAGGGAGCAAAAATTAGGTCAGAGAATTTGAGGGAGGCAGGCAAACATTTGGGGGAAGACCACCCTAAGGCTCTCAGGTCTAACAAGGTGCAGATATAGTGGCAATCCATAAACAGGGTAGGTTTGTGGCCTGTTTTCTGCCCTACTTTTTCCATACATTATTAAATATTCATATCAAAATATATCTGAAAATGTTGTCCAGTAGATTAAAGCTGATACCCTGACCAAGGAAGACAGACCTTTGATAGTATAAAAAAGGTTGGTCTAGCAGGGAATGTTTGCTAACATTGACACACAATTAGGAACATGTTGGATTAAAATTGCATAATAAATATGTAAAGAAAAGGGGAAGTCACATAAGATTTTAGGGTCTAGAGCACAGACGTAAGTGGAGATGATTCAGTGGGATGTCCAACAGCACTTTTTATATTATCTAAAAGGGCAACATTACCAACATCAGTAAGATGTAAAACAGATCTGAGCTGTGTATTTGATATTGCCTTGATAAAGACTGTCTAAATAGCAATCTGCAAAATGTGGGATCGTGACACAATTTACGTTGTGCCATGCTAGTTCCATCTTGGGTCGAAGCCGGTAGTGAACAACCACTTTGGACGATGGACAATGTATGATAACATAAAGGGGTTGATTACGATGTTGTCCAGAAAGGCTCAGAACAGCATTCAATTCATCCGAATCTGATTCAGAACCCACCTTTCCAACTGACTCGGACACATTTCCCAACGACCGATTACGATGGCTGGAAAGCGGTCGGCCCGTTCGACTCGGTTCCAAAAAGGCATTGAGAATAACCGAGTCATTCTGAGCCAAATCGTAGCAGTCTACTAGCCGAGCGATTAGGATGTCATATTCAGCCAGGCTTTCCGAATCGGTTGTTCCGAAACGAATCGGCTGTTGGAATCTTAATTTGGGGGCCTGTAGCAGGCCCCCTTCACCTGGGGCCCTCTGAATCAGGCACGTGGGGGTACCCATGGGTCCCCCCCTACCCATGCATGCACAGTGTGGAAGGCACCATGCGGTGCCCGCCACAGGGTGCAAGGTTTTCCCAACAACTCCTTTTGTCAATGGGAGCCTGAATTAATCATATACGGAAGCATCTGGATGCATCATAATCGCTCAGTCGGACTCCCTGGATCCGAGTCGTACGGAAAGCATTCCGGAACCGAATCGGTCAGAATACTTTCGGACGAGATCGTAACCGGCCCCAGAGTGTGGTTTGGGAAACATGTCATACAAAGAGGCAAGATCTTCCTTCATTATAAAATAAAGCTGGAATATGTCCAAGATCATGCCCTCTTACATGGTAAAATAATTACACTGGAATGGTGTGGACTTGTCATGTTCTGTTACATTAGAACCTCTGCTCTCCCAAAGCATTCCCATGAAATCCAAACCCCTTTGCCTTAACTCGTGCCCAGACCAAATCCAATATTAAGTTATGCTCAACTGCCTACTGCTATGCCCCTTACCCTAAGGAATCTCCAAAGATCCAGACTTCATGCAATTTGAAGTTTTTATCAACTACTGCTTTTATGCTAAGGTTCTGTTTTTAAAATGTATTGCTGTGTAACTTTGAGGTGTTCTTTTAAGGATATTTTTATATCTAAATAAAGTATACTTACTACTAATCGAAATAAAAAAAATAATCCAGACTTCATGAGATATGTGGGCCCACCAGTGCAATCTCAATACTGTCCAATATATGAAAATAGTTGGCATTTCAACCCCTATATGTTCCAGCATTTCAGATGGTGTCTTCATCAGGACAAAGAAGTGGATGCCCCCTGTAACTAAGGAAAACTATTTCTATGTAAGGGGATTTGCAAAGGAGTGGTGCCACATGAATGTAAATATTTGCATTCCCATACATAAGGACATATTTTAGGTAGAGGTTGCCAGACAGTCTATCAGAATGAAAAGGACTGCGGTCACACTGAAGGAGGTACTCGGGGGAGCAAAGTGCAGTGATATAAGTGGCAAAAATTGCTTTCTAAGTATTTAATGAACGAGTAAGATTACATATTTTCACCATGCATATAAGAGCACCAATTCTCTGCGTGAGCTACTTCGGGGGCAAAAGAGGCATGAATGTACAAAAGATACTATAGACAAAGATAAGAAGGCTGGTGAAGCTAACTCAGAAAAACCAATGCAGACCATCACATACATGCGAAATAAACTCATTGCCTTTCTGGTAATATACTGGTTTCCTTTCACAGGCTTCAGTCAACAGATGGACCGCCATAGCTTTTCAAAAAGAAATCAGATGTATTAATAAAAGTAGTTGTTCACACTGGAACAGGACTTCGTAGCAAGACCCTGAGTGACCTGCCGGTGGCGTATCATCCGATATTCAACTGTCAGTGAATTGCGCAAACAGCCCCTCTTCATAGATAGAAATATTGTCGGGCACAATATGCGCGTGATGAGCCTGCGTGTGTTGCAGTACATCCTTCATAATTACAACAGGTAACCAAACATTTTTAAAAATTGAAAAAACAAAAATGGGCTATCCCACCATAATTTAGGATTGCTAAAGACATGACATGGTAATTATTTATTTATTTGCAGTTTTATATTGAGCGGACATGACCCAAAGGCATCACAGCACTTTACAACACACAGGATGTAGGGTTACATCGGATACAGTAATAGTAGTTAAACTCGGACATTTACATCAGTCGATGCATACTAAAGTTACCAAAAGAGACGGTTACAACAGTTGGGCGAGGGAATACACAGTTACACGAAGTCAGATCAGGGCGCAGTGGAGAGAGTACTTAAATCGGGCTAGGGGTGAATTACCCAAGAAGTCTGTCAAATAGGAGGAGCTTAAGGTCCTTGGTCAACGTTGCTAGACAGGAGGTTAGACAGAGTGAGGGAGGCAGGGTGTTCCAGATTTGAGTGGCACTAACAGAGAAAGACTGGTTCATGTATCCTACTCGACAACCGTGGGCGGTTACAGCTGCAGGGATTGGGCATTTCTGGAACCTCTATTTGCTCCGGCGATTTTCAGTTTCTCGTTTAGATAGGGAGGTGAGTAAGAGGGTAGCGTTCTGCGGGTAATGCAAGCAATTTTGAATTGGGCCCGCACTTCAGGCAGGAGCCATTGGAGGGTTAGCAGGGCAGGGGACATGTGGTCAAATTTCTTGATACCTAAGATGAAGAGCCTGCAGCATGAAGTATTGCTCTCAGTCGGCCTAGGTGAACTTTGCCAGTGCCAAAAAGACTATATACAGAGAGGGTTTAATTACATGAGCTACAGAATGAAGCTAAAAAGTGTGAACATCTGTGTAATAAGCTACATCTCTCTAACTAGCAGTAATACATGGACTAACTGTATGAAGTAGGACTGTAACAAACAGAAATATATCATGAAAAGTAAAAGGATGGTGGGTCAAGAATGTCTAATCATACTATGAAACAGACAACTGGATTTCTAGCGTGATGCCCGTGACATGATGCCTCAAGCAACTAATAAGAAGCAAAAATGCTGCAAAGAATGCTTACCGAGGATACTTGTCCCAATAATACCGGGTAAACACTCTTGTTACTGAGGGGTGCAGAGTTATTGAAGATGCAAACAGTGGGGTATTCTGTCAGCCAAACTTCTGTGACGTAAATAAATAACTAAAACTGCCAGATCATTTTCACCTAAATTGAGAGATTGGCAACTCTGATGATACAGTCCTTATCAAGAGAATCCTTGATTTAAAAAGTGTTTTTTAAGGCTGTCGTAAACCAGGTCACGATGGAGTACAGGGGACGGCTTGTAGCACAGTAAGTTGATAATGGTTGACAAATCTCAGACATCTGGTTGCTCTATGTCGGTAGAGGATGATGACAAGGTATAGGGGGCTGTAGAAGTCTGAGAGCAGGGCCTCCAGAAAGTAAGTTCTTTATTTCATGTTAGGCCCTTAGGTTACAGAAACAGGAAAGTAAGTCCTGTCAGCGCTCCATCCTCCCTCCATCAGTCTATACCTCCTAGCTTCTAATACAGACCACAGAACAACATTCTATCACATCATTCACTCTCAGCATTTCAGATACCACTCAGATATACAGGGAATGGGGACACACAGGTTACTCCATACCTCCCTTTCTTGCAAACAACATAGCAAAGGACAGACATCCCGAGTCGGCGCGGACCTAGGGTAGGATTCGAAGTGTCCCACACTGAGGACAGATAACACTGCACTATTCGGTGTCAGAATTAAGCGCCTCCTCGGTGACACCCACAATACACCACTATAGGGTGCTTTGAATTTAATCCATATAAGTAACCACTTATTAGGGTGCTGTAATAGTGGTAAGTGCTTTAGAAGTTGCTACCACTACCAGTAAGTGTGTGAATTTTCTTCCCTTTTCTGGTCCTGATGAATTGCGGTTAATTCAGCCTATGCAAGAAACATGTTGACCATTGACCATTGTAGCGTGAACCAGACACCTTCACTGTAGGGTTACACACATTTTTGTTTTTAATTAAGAGTGGGACCTTCTTTATTAAACTTTTGTCAGTTAGGACCTCCACTACTTATTTTAGAATATCTCTTATTACACACTGCTTTTAGGGCCCTCACCCATACAACACCAACCGGCAGATAAAGGAAAAAAGATCTCCATTAAAAGGCGCCACAAAGGTCGCCGATCGGGGATTGCAGCGCCGCCCCGATTCGGAGCAGACCTGATGATGAAACATGACATCTGGGTTATCTGATGACGAAGTATGACATCTAGACTGCTGGATGTGTGAAGGTCTTTTTCCTAAAGGAGGTAACTCCTCCTGACTTTACTGACTCACATATCATTATAGGCCTTTTTCCATATCACTTTCTGAGGAACAGCATATCTTTAGATATTTATAAAGCACAGACATCCCCTTGCATTTGAAGTACAGAGAAAATCATTCACAATTACCCAATCTCCAACATGTCTATTTTAAACACCCAAGAACAACCTTTCAAACTCTCCAAAAGCCCACACGGCTGCACAATGACAACAAATAGCAGTGATAGAAACTCTGCAACAGGTCAAAACATGAGGCTCCTCATAACTCCTGGCAAGCAAAGAAACAAGATAACAACTAGGTTGTGACTACCATGAATCAATGGTCCAAGACATGCAAGACATCATTCACTCTCAGCATTACAGATACCAACTCAGACATATGGAGAATGAAGAAACACGGGATACTACAGGGGCATGCCACTGAGTCTTTAAAAACAAGGGTAATCTGTTTCCGTGTCCATCTCCCAGCCCATCCATCATGTCACCCAGCCACCTATCCATCATACACCCATCATACTTCACTGTGCCCCTCCATTCATACACCCATCCAAACCAGTGTGCAGCTCTCCATTTCAGCATGCCTCTTTTCATCAATCTCTTTATCTATCTATTCATTCATCCTTAAATCCAACTATTTATCATCCTTCTGCCCAATCGTTTCTTCATTCTTCACTCCATCTACTATCCAATCATCGTTCTGTGTTGATTTCTCATCAGTCATGCCTTCTGTCCAGACACACACCTATCTACCTGAAAGTAATTTCATCATCCACGGTTATCCATTCACTCATTAATCATCTGCTTTCTTATCTATACATCCATGCATCTAACTATTCATTCTTCCAGACATCGAAGAGTCCATCATCCTCCTATTAATTCTGTAAGTTCCTGTCCATTGATACATAAAGCTGGACGGCCATTCTTTTCTCCATTCATTTCTTTCAAATCTTCTGTCCACCTACCCTTCATCATTCATCCGTCTTAATGCCTGCCCAATCACCTGCACGTCCATCCCTAAATCATCACATACAGTAATCCATCTTGCTGTCCACCTTCCACCCGTCCATCCATCTGTTTTTATCTCTCCATCCTCTTTTCCACCCACTCAACTTTCATTATCCTTCTCTACATTGGTTTGCCAATTCATCCATCATCCATCTGTCTATTCATTTACACTCACCCACACATTCATCCTCTCACCTGTCAATCCCATCTCTCCATCCAGTCATCTCAATTCCAATTGCCCATTCACTCATTTGTCTATCCGTCCATCCATTCATTTGCCCGCACCATCTGTCTACTTCCCCACTGATCCAATTAATCAGCAGTCCAGCCCACATCTTACATCTATCTATTCAAGCAAGCTTACATCCATCCACTCAATCACCCATCTCCTTGTCAGTCTACCCATCCATTTATCTTCTTACCCATCTACCTAACAATCCCACATCACCTCTTCCAGCCCCCTTCCATTCATCCATCCATCTACTTTTCTGCTACACTTCTCATCCCCTCAATGGTTTGTTTATTTGCTGCCCAGCCATCCATCCATCCACTGATCTATCTTGCTACCTCGGTATGCACGTCCACCATCCAATAATCCATCCATCAATCCATCCGTCCAACAACCCATCCATCCATCCACTTATGTATCCTTTCATACATCTACTCATCAAACTTTTCACCATCCTTTTCTCCAGTTATGCCTCTATATAACACTTCATCTGCCCCTCCTTCCTCCCACCATCCAGTCATACATCTCTCCATCCCTCCATCCAACAATCCATTCATCAACCTCTCTCTCTGTCATCCACATTCTCTCTTTCCATCTCACCAGCAACCCGTGCGTCTCTCTGCCTACTATTCTATCTTTCCTCCCACCCATCTATAAGTAACTATCGTTGTCTTCATTTCTTGCTCTCCATCCACCGTCTCTCAATCTATCCATCCACTCTCCTCCCATCAGTCTTTCCACCCATACGTCTCTCTATCCCTCCATCTCTTCCTCCATCCGCCTGTGCCTCTACATGCGATCGTCTGTCGTTTGCAGATACCTTAGAACTGTTCATCATCAGAGGCTGAGAATTGAGTCCTCGCCTCTCTGCAAGACTCTCCACTCTCCGAACTCTCCACTTAAAAGTACATTTCTTGGTGGGAATTACTTTAATTCTAACCAGTGTCATACCCTCCGACGATAGTAAATACTGCATGTGGTACAGGTTTTATTCAGAAAAAGTTTCAGAAATGAGGCTGCACTCAATAAAGGACTTAAATATGAACTCTCTGTCGGTTTGTCTACCCATCTGTCATGTCGCTCTGTCTGTCTCAGTAGCAGCTTGGCTAGATTCCATCTATAAATAAATGTCGGTAGGTCTGTGGGCCACTTTGAGATGAGTCACCAGGGAGCGGCGAGTGGGGAGTTCTACGAAAGGGTGGGGTGCTAACTTTCTTTCTGGGGTGCTTGTGATCTGTGTGTGAATTCGGGCTGCACAAAGGAAAGCTGGCTGGGCCGGTCAGTTCCCAGCAGTGGAATGAAAGGAGCCGCTCCAGGTCTCCGCTGGGGTTCGGGCGGGCCCGCGAAGCCACAAGCCCTTTTATCAGTGGAATGGGGTCAGCCTGTATAGTTATCATAACTCCCGGGTGGTGGGAGGTATTCACCTCGAAGCATATAAGAACAGCCATCAGATCGGGCAGATCAAACCTCCCAGCCATTCTCCAGCAACTGCAAGGTAAGGCCTCCCTCTATGTCTCTGCACGCGGAATAGCTGACCAGAGGCAGGGTGCACGGCTTGTGCACGAGACGGGGCTCGTGGAAGCATGCGATGACGTTGGGAACCTGCAGGGGCATGCGCGTTAGGAAGAAACCCATGCGTAGGCTTAATTCCGAGGTCAAAGGGGAGCCTGAATTCCGAGGTCAAAGGGGAGCCTGCTAACAGGCGTGCGAGTGAGGTGCTGGTATGCGCGTCTCACAGGTGTGGTGTCTGTGTAAGGTTGTGAACTGATTGTGTACACGGTACGGGTGTGAGGTGGGACTGAGCCCGCGCGCACGCACACAACACAAATATTGGTAAGAACTGGGGAGCAAAAAGATCAACTACAGATGTTCGTTGGTGGGACTGACATGCTTTAATTTGCAATTAGACCTTTTGGTAACACAATGGTGATGCTGGTTTTAAAATAGTTGTATGTTGGTATACAGATGTCAACAATATCGATATATAATAATATTACATCCGAGACATAGCCCATCATTACATCACCAAGGTACGTATATACTTACTAATCTTAAATACACCAATATTGGAGGCAAGTACAGGTGGGTTCTAAACTCCCCTTACATTTCCATTACACACAATCTAAGTATAGATGGAGTTAATAATAGTAATTATATACTTACTTTCCAATGTAGCAGTTAAGGTGATGTAGTGATGCAATCTTATTGTCAGGATTTTATAGCGCATTTTAGTGACCCACCAACTTTAGAACAGAACATAGAACTCTGCCTGCTGTTTTTAGAGTTTGAGTTGGCCTATTGCATGGCGCCATCCTGGTTCTTCTCAACACGATCGCTGCATTTAATATTGTGCTTCCTTGTATCGGAATCCGGCATTTGCTTCTTCCAACAGTTGATTGTCCCCGAGATTGTCTTTGGCTTGTTTTTGACCCCACTTTCTTCAGTGTTTGCTGGTAGAGGTAGGGTGTATGTGGGCTGCTTGTTGTCCTTATAGTGGAATCAGATTCAGGTTTGTGACAGATTAGGTGAAGGTTGTTATGTTTTGGTGCTGTGAGAGCTTTATAGAGTCTGTAATGGCGGAGCTTGGGACTTGGATCCAGCACTGGTCAAGGCTTCTCTGCGCTGGTCCATGGGTGACAGCAAGACTTGAAGTCCCACCATCCATTTGGTGGACTTTATCTCAGCTGAATGGCAGATGGTCTGGCTAAAGTAAGAGGTGGCTTGAATTACACGTAGCGGTTCTACTTCTGGGACAGAGCCTAACTGTATAGATGGCATTGTGCCCGAGCAAATTCTGTTATAGACATTTTCACCTCGTGAGAAGCATAAAATTAACATTTGTACCTACTGTCCAATGGGAAAATAACCCTTTCTACTAGTCACCAGTTCAGATGTTAAATTGTCACCAGTCCAGATGATAATATCTAGTTGTGAAAGTCAGGATCCAGATGTAAACTCCAGATGTAAAAATTCACCAGCACTCCTGAAATTTATGTAATCCAGATAGATAAGAGCCCCAAAACTGTTTTTGACTAATGTGACTCGCCTGTAGCACCCTGAAAATGGGATTGATTCTTTGGGATTGAACCAAAACATGCATTACAGCTAAGATTCTTTGGCATTGAACCATGTTGTGCATTACATCTAAGAGTCTTTGGGATTGAAGTTGAATCATGCCGTGCATTATATCTTAGATTCTTTGGGATTGCACCATGCCATGCATTACATTTAAGATTCTTTGGGACTGAACCATGCAATGCATTGCATCTAAGATTCTTTGGGACTGAACCATGTCAGGCATTACATGTAATATTCTTTTGGATTGAACCATGCCATGCATTACATTTAAGATTCTTTTGACTGGAATTCATTTTGGAATTGTTTAGGTTGAAGAATAAACTGGAGTTGTAAATTGAGTGATAGATTAATGTATTATCTGCCTTGGATGGGGGGGGGTGTGGTTTGGGAGCCACTATTTATGCTTGTCTTCACAATATTGTGGTAGTCGCTATTCTCGATATAATATTTTTTTTGGACGATATTTAAAATTCAGTATTGTGATAGAATACCAGGGAAAATCCATAATGGCGTGGTAATCACACATCCAGTAAGTGGTATACTATCTGCTGGGGAAGCATTTTTCACCCAGGATTGGTGGTCTGTTGGAATGGCTAGGTCTCCCTAGCTGTGTGAACATGCATTTGTCTGGGGCTTTCTTTACTTTAGTGGCCAATGGTAATATTTTGGGGGTGTTCCATGTATTTTATCGAACTGGCTTTAGGCATCTGTTTTGGTGGAACGATATCAAGAGATTTCTCTGAATTTGAGAAGTTTACTGTGTTCAGGTTCACTCCTTGCGGTAATCTTTGGTTTGAGCATCACAGATTGTAAATCATTTTGAAGAGGCCAGTTTGATGTTCCTGAGTGACCTAGCTCTCAGTGTGGTATTTAAAAAAAAGATATGTTTGCATGGTAACAAATGCCACTGAAATTATGCGGGAATCGAGGACCAAATTGTGTGGCTTGGCTGTCTAAACTATGCAGAAAGAAAGTGAACTATGCAGAGTAATGCAGCACATTCTGTGTTGGTATTATTTCACTATTTTCTAATTTTAACACCTCTTGATACTATCTGGTAAAAGATTTCACCTCATTAAGACTAGTTTAATTACTCAATTCAGCAATCACTATCTAACTGAAAGGTAATCAGTGAACCTTTTCAAAGGGCCTGTCCCAGCACTGCACCTAGAGAGTTCTTTTATAATTTTAGAAACGTTGCAGCCGTTTAAGCTAGAAACATTTTTTTATTGAAATCTTAAACGTGTGCAGCTGATGGTAGATAATTTGGCAAAGCCACAATAACTATAGTTATGCAGAAAACACAGCAGCTGCAAAATCGGAGTGACGTCTCCTTTGTTGTGGGTGATGTTGAGATCTCTGAGACGCAGGTTGTGTGTAAAAGTGATGCTACTCGTGAGCAGTTGAGGGGCTGAGGGTGAGAGAACCTGATGTCACTGGATTTCAAAGACTCAGAGTGTTTGACGTCACTTACTCTGCCTCTCGAATTTTCTGAATATATATTTGTGGCTAGAACCCACTGAGAGATATCAGAGTGTATCACTGGTGAGACGTGTCCCAACACCACCGAAATACAGCCATCCAGCTGAATTAAGACATGCAGAAGTTGCAATTAAGTTATACAGAAAGTTCATAACATATATTGTTTTTAAAAAAACAAACATATTTGTGCATTTCTTTTTCAGTAGCGCTATTAAATGTATTGCGCCTTATAAGTTCATGATGTGGCACAGTATTGGCCCACCCCCTTGCATATTTTTCCACTGCTATCGTATGTTACTTTTATTGTGGTGGAGCATGGGAGGTGTAGTACCAGAATATCGTGAACTAAATATCTTCCGACCAAAACCTTGTGTCCTAAAGATCACTTAATGACCGCAACAGAGTAAGATCCTATTGCATTTATCCAACAAAAAAAATGTGTATTGTTTCTCCCTTTTGTCTGCACCTGCATTTCTCACCCCAATCCAGTCCCTTCATTGTGTTTTAAACCTCTTTATTGAAAGGGTTTCTCTTTGCATATACCTAGACCGATATTCGGCACATTTACAGTAGAATATGGTGGGTGCACGTGCGGGGATTTGTACAATTTACTCAGTTAAAAATGTACCTTGGCAAATGCAACATATTCATTCCTTTCCACAGGTAGATCACATGATGGATAGGTGGGTGTTTGGTGGTGTCCAGCTTCTCCTGGCCGTTGTCTGTGTTGGGAATGCTTTGCCAAGTACCCCCGTTAGTGTGCTGGACCAAGCAGCCATGTGCCAGGAAGTGCTAAGCAGCAGTCCGACCCCGATGTCTGTGCCCTGGAGCTGCCTGTGCTACTCTTGCAAGGGAACGCAGGGGATCCCAGGGTTAAAGGGAGCCCCAGGAGCTGCAGGTAAGGCGATGAAAGGCACAATAGCCTAACGCTATCTAAACACATTAAATCACAAAAAAGCCCCAGAAATTCACTGAAAAAACACACTCGTAAAGATTACTAACGATTCCGTGGACACTAACACGAAAAGCCCCAGAAATTGCAGGTTATGGTATGCAATGAACAGTGCACACTATGGGCATATTTGCAAGACCCTATTAACACCAGAACGTCACTTTTTTGACGTTGTGGCGGCGATACGGCCTTCGGCTTATTTACAAGGCAGCGTTAAGCCACTTAACATGGTTTAACGCTGCCTTGTAAAAAAGGCACCTGTTCCCGCTATACTTAGCGCAAACAGGGTGGGCAATGGGTGTTGAAGTGGGCATTCAGCCGCAACACCCATTGATTCTGACGCTGCCCCATATTTACAAGAGTGGCATAAATATGGGGCAGCACCAAAATTAAGACCAGGGTAAACCTGGTCTTAACAGGGCGCAACAAAGCGTAATGCTTTATTTCTCCTCGTTTTCGCAATGCAGCACACATAAAAACAGCAAAATGCCATGCATAATTGTTTATGTACAGGAAGGTGCCCCTTACTGTACATAAACAATCATTTTAAAAATGACGAGTTCAACTTCTATGTGTGATGCACAAAGCAGCACACATAGAAGTTACAAATCACCATTTAAGATTGTTTATGTGCAGTAAGGGACACCTTCCTGCACATAAACAATCTTTCACCACAACGCAGGCAACCTTGCACTATGGTGTAAGGTTGCCTGCGCTGGCGCTAGGCAGCTGAAATTAGCGCCAACGCAGGGGCAAATGCAGGGCTGCACCATATTGTTGTAAATATGATGCAGCCCTGCGTTTCAGAAGTGGCAGAGTACGGCGTTAAGCCAAGAAGGTTAACGCCGCGCTCCGTCACTTCTTTGTAAATGTGCCCCTGTATCTCATGCCACATGCCATGCTCAGTACACCACTTTGCCAATACTATATGAAAACAAACCTGTTTTCCAAGAGCAATATATGGTGGGTGGAGTTTTTCAGATTTGTGTTTTCTAACCATTTCCAACCTTTAACGGTTTTTTGTCAGTGAATATATATTTAATGAAAAAAGGCACTTAAAAGTAAGTTATGGTTCACCAAGCATAAAAGTCATGGCATTCTCCAGCTGTGGCATGCAGTGCAAAATATATCCATAACTCACACCACCTGCCAGGTAGTGCTTTTAATAAATTGGCTTTTTTTCTCATGCCATCGATAAAAAGGTCTACTGAGAATGGCAGAGGAAGTGAGCCATAGTGTGTGCTATGCATTGCATACTATAACTGGAGAATTTCTGTTTTTTTGGGTTTGTGTTCACTGAGCCATAACAAACCTTTATTCAATCAATTGCATTTTTAAAATAATGTCTACATTCACCTACTATTGACCCATTCTGCTCTGCTCACGTCAGTCAGCCACACCCCTTCAGCAAGTGCAATGGGGACCGGCCACATCACCTGCCTGGCCTTGCAGTGGGCTTAATTTGCTGTCTATCAAATGCAAAGCACATTTGGTATACAACACCAAAGGTATTGGTGAATGCAACCTTTATTGCCCCTCATTTATCTTTGCCTCCCCAACAGATCTCCTCAAAACTTGACATGAAAACCAGCACAAGGCTCAACATCTGTCACATTTTGAATGGATTAGTCAAACGAAGCCAAATTTATGAGTAATTGAACTCTTCTTTGACCACTCTTTTAAATCTGCCCTCCTTTATGGACCTGCATGAAACTGAGAAAGCGAAGCATAGGCTAAACATGCTTAGTCTCTGCCAAATTTTGTGAGGATAGGTCAAATTGTGCCAAAGGTATTTAGTGACTAAAAAATGGTTTTACTTTCCCTTTACCTCTTGGCCCTTCCCCTTAATGGATTAGCACGAAACATTAAATACATGCACTGAATGTCACTTGCTAACTGCCTGACACATCTGATGCAGATTCACGAAACAGCGATAAGGTTAAAAGCAATGACATATTTGACAGCCCCCTCCATTTAATTTTGGTGATCCCACTTCGATAGAGTGGTACAAAATGGGACGCAATACAAAAACAATACCCCTAAACTTCTAACAAGTTTTGTGCAGATTTGTCATATATTGCCAATGTTATTAGCAAATAAACACTTTGTTGCCTCTTCCCTCTTTTGAAGAGAACACCCTTGATGGATCTGCATGGATTTAAAAGAGCCTTTTAGCAGATTAAACATGCTAAATATCTGCCAAATTCCATGAAGATCCAGAAAACGGTGCCAACATTATTAAAACATCAAATATATTTTAAACCCCCCCCCCCTTTAACTTTCACCTTCAGTGGATCTGTACAAACCCTGAAATAACTGTACTCCCTGCTTCTTGTTAATTGCCTGCCACATTGATGAAGATTCATCAAAGAAAGCCAAAATTATAACCACATGAACTTTTATCACTGCTTCTTTGATTTCCCCCGAAGTTGATGATTCAAGATGGATTTGCACAAGACCTTACAAATCAATAGACACTAATCCTTCCAAGCTTCTGCCAAATTTGGTGTAGGTTTACCACAGAGTACCAAGGTCATTTGCAAATTAACACTTTTATGCTTGCCCCTTTTTAACTGCCTCATCTGTTAGTAGATTTACACCAATCTGGAATTACCAAAAGTATCACAACATACTAAGAGTCTGCAAAATGTCATCTGTATTTGTCAAACACTGCAAAAGTTATCAGCAAATCAAAAAATGGATTTTCAACTGACAAGGTATACAAGTGTTACCCCTTTCAAACTCAACTGACACACATCTCAAACTATAATATTTCAAAAACTACTGAAAGGATTTACACCAAACCCCGAAAAGCACACTTCCTGGACAAAGTTCTACTTTTATGCTAAGTATAGTGTAAATATTTTCAGCAGTTTTTTTGTAGTTGTGCGCAAAACGTCCTATGAGTGCTAAAATCAGGAAACATGTCTTTTTTGACAACCCATTTAAGTTTTTTCTTCAGCACAGAAGTGCACGAAAATTGGCATTCTGGGTCTTACTTGCCAAAGGTATAGGCTAATCAAAAAATGCCTTTTAAATGGAAAATTCAGGTGAAGCAAAAGTACACAGTGTCAGCTGCCACTGTGTAATATATTTCCAGAGGGATAATCTCTCTATGACTCACTAACCATCCCCCTGTATATCTTGACTGTCCTGGGATTCAGCTATTAACTCCTTGTCAGTGCTCTCAAGAGGTTTACACCCATAGATCTCCCCACCTAGTCCCACTATGTATCTCTTCAGAGGATAACACCCTTGTGACTCAACTGAGCAGTTACACTGAAGGCATCCTAAAAGAGAAACAAGCCTGCGGCTGACATCACAGGTCCAAATGTATGCATTCCCAGGGGGGAAATACATGGAATTCACCTAGCAGCCCTCAAGCTGACCCACAGAAAGGAATAGACCCATTAAAGTCACAAACCATCCCAAGAGATACCGCTTCAGATGAATTACAATCTCATGGGAGGCTCCACAGCCATCCTGAACATACAATAAATCATGAACTTCCGCCATTTCCTGAAACTTACTTTATAGTTCTAGTGCATATGTACACCTAATGAAAACACTGGAACTCAAGTGTCATTTAAGACACCCGTGGGTTTGAAAATAACTCACCTCATCAACCCCTCTACAAGTATATTAAAAAGAAAAATGCTCCTGCATTGAAAGCATCATTGGAAGGACACAAATTCAAACAACTCACCTCATTTCAGAAACCATGCTGCACACTGCCTAGAAGGAAATCACATTAGAACTCATCATATCAGCAACACCACAGTAATTCCCAGAAGGAAAATACCCTAAGTGTGTTATCAGCAGCCCCACTGGGGGATAACATGCCTATGATTCACCTCACTGACACTTCTTCTTACACCCCAAAAGGAAAACACTCCATTAAATCACCTAGTCAATCTCATAATAAGTACCCCCAGTGAGAAAACACTTGATTGTAAGATCAGACTTTAAGGTTCTGCAAAGGAGACTAAGGGATCAATATGAAATACTAGAACGCAGATCTCTAGCCGCACTTGGGGGATCCCCGTGGGGAACATATAGAGGTAGATTTGCAAACAGATAAGAACAACCTCGCACATGCAGTCTGTCAATTTCTTGGCTGATCTTCACAGATAAAATTGATGTGGTCTAGATATAAGGCAGGGTTCTCTATACACACTATGTGCGGCACAGATGCTTTTGGTCTCAGCAGGTTTTCTCCAAGGCTCATCCCAATAAATGAATCTCAGAGCTTCACCTCCATCCTCATCACCCTTTGGGAACTCCTTTGAGAGAGCACCACTCTCCCTATCTTTTGTGTATCATTGCTTCACGTCCCTCATTGTCCTTGCCATTGTTGCTTTTGCTGCATGTTATAGGTCACTATCATGCTTTCCTATTCCCCTTACAGGTAGTCCTGGAAGTCCTGGCTTGAGAGGTGCAAAAGGAAGCCCAGGAGCAGCAGGTCTGCAAGGACTGCAAGGACCAAGAGGTAAGAAAACAGATTCTTCTCTTCTACAATTCTATAGCTAACTCTTTCATGGGCACAGTCATCACCATATATTATAGTCATCCTTTAATTACATGCATACAGTGTACACCTATTCCAAAGGACTGGTGCTGATTACTGGATAAAATTGTAGAGCTCTCCATGTCTACTGCATAAACAACAGAGCATTTAAGGCCTTGCAAAACGTCCAATGATCTGCCACAACACATAGATGCTCAGTGAGTGAGCATCCGAGGATAGTGGTTGGGCCGGTAAAGCTTTTTTCCAAACCTAACTTGTCTAAAGGAGAAAACTTCAAGAGTACTCCTGAATGCAACTTCCAGCCGTGTTTTTATATGAATTTTCATGTTGTATCCTTCATTTCTTAAAACCAAGGGCAGCTTAATCACAGAATAACAGAGAGCCTGTCAACTTCTTTAGCCATGAACAAATTAGTGATGGGGACAGAGAATGTTCTGTATCTCTTCTATATGAGTGCTGCGGATCTATGGGAAACTTTTGTGAATTACATCACCTTTAATCATGTACACAATGGCAATGGGCATAGAGGGGCCTGCATCTCCTCTAATCAAGGATTCCATCCCTAGGAATAGGGAATTACATACATCATTCTCATTATTCTTTTGACCAAGGGCAGACCAGAGATGAGAAAAGATATTAGCTGCATGTCCTGCAATCAACAACAAGTAAGACATGGGAATAGAAAGTAGCCTATACCTTTTCTAATAAGAGACATCCCGAGCATGAACTCTGGGAAGGACCTGTACATTAACTCCTAGCACGTTTTGATTTGGGCATGGCTAGTGAGTCTCTTCCTAAAAAGCCCTTCCTCTCTCTATACAAAGAAAGATCTGTACCACTTATCTTTATTATCCCAGTCCAGAACAAATGTAGTGAACTGTATTCATGACCTTAACTAACCTCCTACTGGGAAGGAAGAGCCATCGCTATATTTACTCCTAGGTTAGAGTACTCTGGGTGGGAGATGGTGGCCTTGCCACCTAAACCTAGCTGACGTCGGCTTGAACAAATAAACACTGGGGTATCTCTCTCACCTCACCCTTCCATGTTCATAAGCAATTACATCTGCACCCTCAGTGGACTGCTCATCAGGCAAAACATATGATTTGAGCAGCTGATCTTGGCTGAATTTGGAATCAGGAACAAAGATTGACCTGTGTATCTAATACTTGCAAACCTTTTCCTTGACACAAAAAAGATCTTGGTATCCGATTCTCACTGGCTGGAGGACCTGTCCCTTTAACAATGCCAGGGGCGGATTCTCCATTAGGGCTCTGGGGCTGCTTTCCCCTGAATTTTTTCCTTCAAATTCCTATACAAATATTAAATAGATCGATTTATTTAGAGATATGATCGTATCTCTTAACAAATCAATGTATTTAAGTCTGGGCTGTGTGTCTCAGGCTGGCTGCCCCACCTCGCTCTAAATCAGGAGACAGAAGCCAAGCAGTAAATCAACTTTCAGAACTGGGACGCAGGGCTTACTGTTCTAAAGCCCTTCATAAAGAATCATTGCCATTGTAGTGTACGGCAGTATTTTCTATAGGCAAGCGACGCTGTCAGCGTCATGGTTTGGAGCATTGATGTCTCCCTCCCTGCGTGAGAGCAGCTGTCCGTCATTTATAGATATAGATCCCACCCTTTCCTAGTCGTCACACGGATGCAAGCACTGGTGCATGTGTGTTTTGATGCCTTGGCGTCGGTAATAGTAAGTGTTTGAATGCTAATCTTCTGTTATGTATGTTGTTCTGAAACCCCTTGCCAAGCTAACCTTCCCCACTGTGACACCACAGGCCCTGGCTGCATGTCGCTTGCTCCGTTAGAAGTGGAGCTGCAGCATTTGTTCCCCCGTGAAATAGATGCAAAAGACCAGCAGGCCAGGGTTCTTGCTCCCTTGTGAAGTTGATACAAATATCCGAGTCATGTGCTTACAGTAGACTGTTATCTGCTGTATGACATTAAAACTGGCCCGATCTTCATGCTTTTAACAACATTAATGCCAAAAACATGGATTGATTTATGAAGAAAGAGTGTTAAAAATGTTGAGGCAATACATGTCAGCGATCTAGTTCCTCTCTTATTTCGCATTTTACTTAATCTTGCCTCTCTCTAGAGTTAGCTATTTAATCATGTTGTGTTTCTTTCTGTATTTTTTCTGTGCTTACTTTGAGCAGTGCAGGTGTTTATGAGGAGCTTTGATTAAGAGCTCTGAAGCTGACCCTGAAGCCAAAGCAAAGTGCCTGTCAGCGGGTTAGCCTCTCTGCAGAGCACATAGAACAATGGTCAAATATGCCAGTTGTAATTACAATTTTGTGAAAATATGTGTGAAGGGGGTGCACAGATGGCAAAATATTTACAGGGCAAAAGCAAATTAAAAGAAATTGCTTAAATGTGAGTGAATGCAGTGTGTGTTTGAACGTGGTGAAGTGAGGGAGACACAAGGAAGTGCATTCAGCGAAGTGAAAAAAGAGGGTACTGAAGAGGAAAGAGAGGTGGTTAAAGATGTGCAGATTTTTTTTTAAAAAATTCTTCTGGAGGATACAGCCTGGACCCCACGTTCGTCCATTAAGCTGGCTCACGTCACTCACTACATAAAAGTTATACCAAAGTTTTACACTTCGCCACTTTCAAATATCATCAGCCGCCACTGGTAGGTGGCGGTTGGTGCGATTGTCATTTTTGGCCTCCCATGACCTCCTTCTCCATGAATTTCCTCACCACCATACTCCAACAGTGCACCTCATCGCCCCATAGCCTCTCTGTGACATACATTTCATTTTTTATAGCGCTACTCATAGTTCACTCACACTCAGTGCTGTGATTTGCATGGTACACATTCTTTGTAGCAGGCACATTTACCCTCTGCCATACTTTATGATGAGTCAAAACTGCTACTTGACAAAGCACTGATCTCTCACCAGTATGAACATTAATCACCAGAGTTATCTTCACATTTTTATTTCTGCCTGAAAACTGCTGCACAAAGAAGAGACCTTTCAAGTATTTTTAAACCCATAAGCTATTTTTAAACACAGCCCCCTGCACCAAAGTCAGCGTCATGTGCGGCTGCACCGGTTGCAACGCCCTAAAGCCGGCCCTTGGGGCTTTCTTTGGATATTGTAACCTGCACGTCTAACTGACCTTTTACGGAGAAAAAACAACAGGTTATTTCCATCACAGTATCTGTTGTTAACATGGAAAATAATTAACTTTAGTTTAAGTTCTGCTGCCTTGGGGTGGCCATCACTTCATGAATCAGAAACGTAATCATTATAAATTCTCCCTATCAATGTTCTAAAAAATCATTAATCCCTACTTTTCTTCGTGCTTTGTGTTTCAGGCTTCAAAGGAGCGGCAGGGAATCCAGGAGAACAGGGACCACCAGGAAACATAGGATTGAAAGGCAATACTGGAGCGAAAGGTGAGCTGGGATGATATAAGAGAAGGGTGGTTGCAGTTGTTAGTGTAACCAATGTCCTAGGATGTGTTTGACTACTCCAAATGAAGTTCCCACACCAGTGGAACACAGTGCCACTTCTTCATTCACAGGTCAGCGTCAAAAATAAAGTGCAGGGACCCAAGGGTTTTCTTAGGTGCCTCTCACCAGTGCTGACTAATGGCAGGGTCACCAAATATCAAAGCTGCCTAGTCTTGATTCCACCTCACGCCTCTTTCTTCCACTGCAGTACACTTCCTGACTTATCTTGCTTGCCGTTTCTTTTCATTATTTCCATCTGAACGTTTTCCCATCTTTCTCTTCTTCCTGCTTTCTCCCTGTTCCGTTTTTCTCTTTCTTTCTCAGGGCCAAAGTCCAATGATAAAAAAACAAGTCTGGATACCTAAAATGAGTGTTGGTGCCTACCACCTACAACCACCTGCACAGACTAAACACTGTCCATATCAAATCTCACCTGTGACTGGCCACTTTTTAGTCTGTTTGTATTTTACCCCAAAGTCAACAGCTTTATTTTCTGCTTGATTCACCCATATCATTCTGCCAGATTTGCTTGGGTTCCACATGGCTCTACCAGCCTTCAGTTACACCATTTGCGCCTTGGGGCAGGGGGGCTCCAAGCTAAAATCCCCCTGTTCACATAACTAACTTTACTTAATTTATATCAGTCCCAAGAGTTTACCTCATTTTTTCCAAAATGTGCTAGAGGTGCTCCCAAATGTCAAAAATTCCCTCTATGCTGCCAGATCCAGCATGTTGTCCTGGTGTCATGGCTGTCCAACATATAGCATGGGTGCCCCTTTAGCAGGTGCAACCGGCACAGGTAAGAGCGGTAGGGTGGGGCGGGGCGAGGTAGATGGGGAAGTCAACAGATGGTGGGATAGGTCAAATTAAATAAAACATTTTTAAAACCACTTACTTTGCACTTGAGCGCAAGGTAAGTGGTTTTATTTATGTTTTTATTTAATTTTACGCATCCCAACGCCTGCCCACTTAACACCCTTTCACCGTGCCCTGTCTCCGCCCCACCTCACCACTCTTATCTATGCCGGCTGCGCATGCCCTTTAGTCCAAAATCACATACAATATGCCTCTGCTAGAATTTTGCTATTAGTACCATCCATAAACCATGGCTGACTCTAATGTAAAAAAAAAACTTAAGTATGTGAGGGCCAGCACTTTGTCATAATTTTGCCCCCTCCTATATACCATGGTTGTTCTCCCTTATGACAAACACTACCTTCAGTGTGTCCACACCAGCATTTTGCCACGAGTACCACATGCCAAGAATTTTCTCCAGCACGCCAACAATTTTCCAAAGGTACCCCAGGCCACAAATTTGTCCCATATGCCAGTGCCAATATTTCTCATCGGTGTACCTATATGCCAGGTATAACGTCTAGTGCGCCCTGGTCTGCTAGCCCTTTGTCTCAGGTGCTTGTCATGCTAAGAACTGCCTCCAGTATGCCAGTGCTAGAGTTTGCCATGGGTGCCTGTTTAAGGCAAGAATTACCTTCAGTATACTGGGTTCAAGAGCTCACTCACAAGCATATCATCACATTCTCACTCATGCTCACTTATAATCACTCATTTACACTCTCGCAGATCCATTCTCACTAAATTGCATTCATTCATTCTCACAGTTGCGCTCACTTATAGTCATCCACTCTCATTCATTCTTGCTTCCACTCACTCTCACACATTCTCATTCATTCTCACCCACATACTCTCACTTTTTTGCAGTCTCGCTTTCTCTTATTTATACTCACTGACTTACTCATACTCCCTGACGCATAGGGCACATTTGCTAAAAAACATGCAGCACAACCAAAGCTGCATTGCGTGCTAGGGCAAGAGAATATTGTAGAGCCATATCTGCTAGGATAGGACCCTGGTGCTTTCCTCAGCACTTGTGCATAAACAGGCTGCCTAGAACTATATACACATTCCTTCGCACCATGCTGCAAAGGTGTTCACATGATATCTAGAATAGGTTTTGTACTCGCAGGTTAACCTTCCAGTGCAAAGTAAAAAATACTTTGCTTGGACAAACTTTAAAACTTTTCTCACATTGGATGTGCGCTGTATAGTGCAGCACATGTGAAGTGTGTAAAAAGGAATGAAAACATTTCCCCAACTTAAAACCTGCCTCAAGAAGGTGTTAATCTTTTGGTACAAAGCAGTGTCTAACATTTTTAGTAGACTGGATTTTGTGTCAAAAATCCCTGAGTTGGAGCCTGAGAATGCCCATGTAGCACCCATGTCATGCCCCGTGGTGTAATGTAGCGCAGACCATCACAAATGATTATTTGTGCTACTGTGAGGCTATTTTTCATTCCAAAAAAAAGTTTTGTACTGGAATGCAAATTGTTTATAAGACTTTGTACCAGTTTGCATCACTTTGCGTAAAGCTGCCCCTGAATCTCAGTCATTCCACTACCTGTCACTCACTTTCATGAGCAAACACAGACACGCGCTCACACATGCACGCTCTTCTCTCATATAAACCGACTGTTACCCACATACACACAACATGCATTTAAAAGCACTTTATTTTATTTTCCACAGCTGTCAGCGAAGGTTCCATTCCAGCTCCTGCTGCTTCATCTAATATGCCAATAGTGAATAAAATACTATTATTAATTTTTACAATATTAAAATATGGGCCGAAAAAGAGGGTGGAGCACAACTCCTACATAAGTGAGCAGCCTCACTGTTCTTGGCACTTATTTTGCCACCTCTGAGGCCAGATGTTGCAAAAGCAATACCTGGGTCACAATGGGCAACACAGGGGTCGCACCTACTACTCCTGGTGATGCCTAAATCACATCCATGTGCTCTATGCTACCCCTAAAGAGTAAAACAAACCTGGCAGAATTACCAAATAGAATGAGGAACAAGGCAGGGGGTGTCCCTTGTAACTATGGGTATTCTCTTTCGCAATTGAACCTGTTGTAAGCCAACTGCGACAAATGGTAGACCAGTTTGATTTAGTGGCCATACAATATTTCATTATTTGCAAATCATGTTGTGTACCTCTGAGATGTTTGCACTGCCCTCCCTTTAGTCCTTCAGATATTAGAAGAATTTGGCAGTGTCTGAAGGCTAAAATGAAACAGGAATAAGTCTTGTATTGTTCCCTTAAGAGTCCTTAGGGCTCATGGGCTTGCTGTAATAAACACGGGCAGTCTCAAGTTATTGACACACACAATGAAATTGCTATGGTTCAAAATCTATAGAAAACAACGTGACGTAATTTCAGTCAACTCAGATAGAGGTTTGGTGGCCACCAGAGTGTGTGTGGTCTTTTGGAAGGAATTGCCCCTTTCGCCCCCTGGGAAGAGTTGCCATATTCCAAATGATTCTTCTACTTTGTCTACTATTGTTCTCCCAAATTGCATCTCCCAATAGATGAAGGAGAGCTGAGTGTGCCTGATTTTGAGACATACTACATTGCTGAGCATCTGCAACAGATTATGCCAAGGTCAACACAAAATCAAACACATTAATCAGAATATGTCGGACCTACATTGAGAGTAGATACAGCTTAAAATCTTTTTGGAGTGTGAAGTCTCATGGATGGAACACCTTGCTTGTTGGTAGCAGCTAGACATTGTTTCCATAGGTACCTTAAAAAATGAAGGATTTTACCAAATCAAGGAAACAACTAACTTAGCGATATGGAATACTACCAGTGTCAAATGTAGCTAGAAAACAGGCTTAGGAATCAAATTTAAAGTGGCCCCCATTAGTGAATTAGAAAGCTTAAAAGGTTGTCTTTGTTTACAAATTGGGCCAGTTCCGAACCTGTAAAGACATTCTGTATAGGTGTTTTGCAAATTAAGGAAGATTTGAACTTGATGCAGACAATGTTTGTTTTAATATCAGGGAAATCAACAATCATAGACCAGGCCCACAAACAGAGCTTTTAGACCAGCCCATCGAGTACTGCCTGTCCTGAAGGTCAGTCCGACCCTGAACACCACTACCATTATACAATTAGGACAGCTTTAATACCCTTTGTAGTATTAAGGCAAGCATATAACAGACCAGCAGGCCAGTTCCTAACACAAGTAGCGTTAGAAAGGGTGGTTCAATCCCTCTAGGGCACATCCCATAGAAACCTGCAACAAATCGATCTGTGCAGATACTCTTGGCATGAGGGGAGAGTTCGCCGTGGTATCTCCAATATCTACAAATTCCTCAGGATCACACAAACCATAGACCCACCTATCCTAAAGGGCTTTTGGGAGAGTGACCTAATGGTAGACATCATGGACACAAAATGGGTGGCCTCGCTTAGATATGTAATGCCAATAAAAGGACTAGGAATGCCCATCTGAAATTTCTACAATTCATCTACCTGCACCACACGTTTCTCACTCCCTTTAAATTGCACAGAATGTCTGCATCTAAACTACAGAATGAGATTTAGGGCCCTATATTCTAAAGCATTTTCCCATAGACACAGAATGGATAAAACCCTTTGATACATCTGGCCCTTAGATTTATTGATTTAGATTTCTTGATAGCTAAGCGAGCTGTCACAGCCTGCAGGAAGTTACCCCTTGCAACGGAAGTTACCAACTGGAGATCTAAGCTTTATACATGGGCTCAAGCAGAAGAATCGCTAACTAGAATTTTGCAATACTGTGCGAAGAAGCCAGATGAGTTTACTGACTGGGACTCTCTTCTACTCGAAGTTAACCCACAATCATAGGATATGCTGCCATATCTAGTCTATGGCACCTCGATGCCGTCAGTATTTCTAATCATCCAGGCTGACTTACTTTTGATCTGACATAATTTTTTTAATGCAGCTGATGGTCATACCATAATGCCTACATTTAAGCCTCTCGTATTTTTTTTTCCCCGAGTTTTATATAGCGCTAACTTGACCCAAATCGGGTATCAGAGCGCTTTACATAGCACCAGTTGCATTACATGAGGACACATTCATTTTTTTTTGTTAGGCACGGGGAGATTAAGTGATTTTCCCAGAATCACAGGATGTCCAGCGTCATTGCCGAGACTCGAACCCAGTTCCCCAGATTCGAGGTTGACCGCCCTAGCTGTTAGGCCAACTTGCTTTGTTTCCTTCCTTTAACTGTTAATGATTTATGTTGTACCACAACACTTCTCTTGCACACGCACACCTCCTGATTTATACGGCTAAACCTCTCTTTTTGCATCTGGTACTGCTCATATTTCTAATAAAGTAACAGATCTTTAAACAGATGATCTAAACAGCTGACCGTTTAACTTTTTCCACTAAACACACAATTTGTTGTGGTTAAACTAAGTAGTAGTTGCTATACAATAATCAATTTGTCATTTTGGCTCAGTCAGGTCCTGAGGAAGGTAGGTAGGTTTCCTTGGTGTTTATATACTCTGTTGTAGTATAACAGAGGTTTCGAAATCTTTGTTCTGCTATCAGAAATAAGCAGCCATAAAAGTACAAAGAAAATAGCACATCTGAAACAGTTCAAACATTTGATACAGCATACAATTACAATTATAAAATTCATTCCATTTGTTGCACTTATAGCATGATACTTTTCCTCGCATTAATCGATTTCAAAATAAATAGAGCAACATTGTAGCATATAAAATGTCATTGCTACTTTGTGTGACCTAATGTTCTGTGCAACAAACAGTGGTTTAAGGTAAAAACACCTAAAATTCAGATAAAATGTACAAAACAATAGAAAGTGCAATGCGCTTAGTTTACTTCTATTTTCATAGGGGCAAGGAGCCATATCAGGTGGGTGGGACTTCATAGTTGGGAAGGCAACTTGATGGTGTACAATACCACATCTCATTCTTATCAGTAAAGAAGGGTGTTGCACATTGGTCACATATGATAAATAATCATTTCCTCCCTCCTCCAAATTCAAGGATTTATACAAGGCGACCGTTGATTTATTCCATTCGTCCATCGGTCGACAATCCAGTCTATGCTGGAGAAAGGTTTCTTTGATACTTTTCTTGGTAAGTGACGATCCGTAATGGGGTCCGACCAAACGGATATATTAAACAACCTTAAGAAGGAGGAGGAATTAATATACAATAGGGAATGCTTAATACATCATTCAGGTATAAACAATCTAAAATAATTGATCTAATAAAAGCAGTTTCTTCCATGTCCCATAATGAGGCCCACAATAACAATGGTCTAACCAATAAAAGATCCTCTAAAAACTTTAGTCCTACCCCATGATGTACAATAGTGTTTGATGCAGAGCATGGTAGATATAACAAGCGTTTTAAAAACAGAGGTAATGCATTCAGATGCTGTGCTATAAAGTTGTATCTCAGCGCTGTCATGCGCTCTGCCTGTCATGCAGCACAGACATGAAGCAGTCACATCTTTGCAATATTATCAAAGGTGATATTTCCTCAGAAATGAAAAGGTCTTGTCTTTTTGTTGTGTTACCGCAGATGCAACACGGTTTTGTCTCCTTGATGTAATCACGCAGCAGTGATGCAGTCTTGTCTCTGAACAGTATTAAAGCAGAAGTGATACAGTTGTGTCTGTGTATTGTGATCTATCGGATATGACGTAGTCTTGTGCTTTTTTTGTTTTTTTATATAGCCCGAACTTGGCCCAAAGGCATCCAGTGCATATTAAATGAGCATCAAATTACTTTACACAAGGTCAGATTTTTTCTTTAAGACACAGGGTGATTAAATGAGTTGCCCAGAAATCACAGACTGGTGAGCAGACGCCAGGACTCGAACCTGGGGCCAGATGTACTAACATTAGGAATATCGATTTTCTAATTACAATTTTCTGCAAATTGCAAATAGGAAATTGCTATTCCTAATGTATGAAAGTTTTTAATTTAAACTAGAAATGCCTAGTGGGTCGCATGTCGACCTACCTCATGAATATTAATGAGGTAGGTCACAATTTGCGACCCATTAGGAATGATAGCCATTTCAGGGATAGTGGCCTGCTGGACCATGTCGATGATTGCTTTTAAATAAATAAATCTTTTTTTCTTTGAAATAAAGCCCATTTCCCTTCTGCAGCACACATAGAAATAGGAAAAACGAGGAGAACTAAAGGTATTTCTCCTTGTTGCATCTCCTTACGCCCCCCTGGGGAGCGTAGGATTCTGACGCACTCCCAGGTTTATGAAATGTTGTAAATGTGGGAATCAGGCAGACTCCATGGGTGCTGCATGGGAACACCCACAGCAACACCCACGGGATGCCCCTTTCACGCAAAGTGATACGTGATGCGCAATATGATGAGTGCTTTACTTACAAAGTCATGAAAAGCCATGCAGGGTGGCTTTGAGTGGCCTTGTAAATATAATCCAGTGCATCAAAAAAAGTGACACACCGATGGCGCTAGGGGCTTGTAAATAAGCCCCTTTGTTTTTACATTCTCAAAGGGAAAGGGGTCTGATGGGGACCCCTTCCAGTTTAGGAAAAAGTATCACTATGTTTTAGTAGTCGGTAAAATATTCATGTTTTGCTACCGTAATTCTGTGGCAAAACATTAATACAAAGTACTGCAAATCAGTATTTGGAAGGGCTGTCCTAAACATGCCCCTTCCAAATATTGATTCAAAGCTAAACTGCATTGGCAGTTTGGAGTTTGCACATACCAAAAAGCACCCCGATTCTGCAATTCAGGCCGTTTGCAACTGCAATGCTTTGTACATCGGCCCGGGTTCCCCAGTTCTGAAGTTGGTAGCTCAGGTCGCTAGGCCACAGTACTTCCCCAATGTCTCCCTTTAATATCTCGTTGCTGATGCTGATGTAGTCATGCCAACGTGTTGTAATTTAGCGAAGGTGGAGTGGTTTTATGCCTCTACTTTAATTAGCAGAGCATTTTTCAGCCATGACATGCTATAATAAAGCAGAGGTCCTATGTTCGCGGTACTATCCTGTAGTATACCATAGGTGACGCAGTATTGTTTATGTGCTGTAGTACAGCTCAAGTGAAGCAGTTGTATTTCTGTGCTGCAATGTAACAAAGATGATGAGGTGCTGGGTAATAACGATATGTCAACAGTTCTGAAATCAAAGCAGATGTCATCGGCAATCAATACCCTGTTTATCTTTACCATCGGAAATGAATGGACTGGTCATGGACTGGTCACCTGAATAAATATAACCACACAACTTTGCTGCTCAAGTAGAAGGCAGCCTGCAGATTGTCTCTTTCTTCTCAGAAGGGGTGAAGAACCTGATGGAGAGCAGAGTGGGGGAAGTCTGCACTGAAACGTGTTCTATGTAAACAGCTCATCTTGTGCTCATTAAAAGATTTCTGCGAACTCTTCTGAGATCTGATGGATGAGAAAAAGCAATAGGGCCACTAGCAGAAGAAAAGGTAATACTATAAACACGTTTTAATGTTTATGTATATTTAAAATCATAGCTAGAATCAAAATAGGAAACCAGAAACCTTAGGCCCACTAAACATTACAATTTTAAGGCTACACACTCAGGACCATTTACATTTCTGATGCTACTGGTTCTTGACAGGGGCACAGGTGCATTTGCTACACAATTGCAACAGCCTATGAATACACTGCCCGTGGTGCTCTCTTTCATGGGCCATGTCACCTTGCTTAATGATGGAAGGCTCACCTAGACCAAAGGCGCTGTCTCTATACAGCCCAGTCAGAGACAGTCTCACAAAGGAGTTACTCAAAATATGCTGGAGAGCTACTGGTAGCTCACGAGCTACTCGTTGGAGACGCCTGCTCTACAGTGTCTCTATACAGCGCAGTCAGAGACAGTCTCACAAAGGAGTTACTCAAAATATGCTGGAGAGCTACTGGTAGCTCACGAGCTACTCGTTGGAGACGCCTGCTCTACAGTGTCTCTATACAGCGCAGTCAGAGACAGTCTCACAAAGGAGTTACTCAAAATATGCTGGAGAGCTACTGGTAGCTCACGAGCTACTCGTTGGAGACGCCTGGTCTACAGTGTCTCTATACAGCCCAGTCAGAGACAGTCTCACAAAGGAGTTACTCAAAATGTGCTGGAGAGCTACTGGTAGCTCACGAGCTACTCGTTGGAGACGCCTGCTCTACAGTGTCTCTATACAGCGCAGTCAGAGACAGTCTCACAAAGGAGTTACTCAAAATATGGAAGTAGCCATCCTCCAACCTTGCCAGTGCTTTCCCAGTGTGCCAACAGATGCCGCTCGGTGAGCGAATGACCATTGTCTTAGACTGGAAGCCAGGTATATAAAGGGGCATTCACAATGGCAGCTGTTAACTATGTGTAGCTTGAAACGTTTGTAGTTTATTCCTGTATGACCTCACTTAGGGCTACACACTCTAACATACTAGGGAGACTGCCTTCGTTTTTTTTAACTCTCTAAGGGGAATATGTATCAAGTTCCGTTATTGCAATTCTCAAATAGCGATTTTTAGGGAATCGCTATTTGAGAATTGCAAAACGGGATGTAATAAAAAATTCGCAAATGTTTTGCGATTTCTTAGCATTTCTTAATTGTGATTAGCAAATTGCTAATCGCAATTAAGGAATACCTTCCCATTCATTCCTATGGGCCAGGAGGCCCATAGGAATGAATGAGAAGACATTCTCAATTAGCGATTCGCAATTAGAGAATCGCAAATCGAGAATAATTTCAAGGGTGCAAGGGTGTCATAAGGACACCCCGATGCACCCCTGAAATGAGCATGTGTGCGCATGTGGCGCACATACATGCCCTAAGGGCATGTATGTGCGCCACATGGCACTTTGAAAGATACCAAAAAGTGCATCTTTCAAAGAAATCGCAAATTACCACCAACTTGAAGTTGGTGGTAATTTGCGATTTCTTAAGGAGAAATCGCACAACTTGGGTGCTTGTTACATTGCATTTAAGGAATCGCAATTTGCAATTCCTTAAATGCAATCGCAAAATAGTGAATCGCTAATTTGCGATTCTCTAATTTGCGATGCCCTTTTGGGATGATACATCCCAAAAGGCCTTTTCCCGTTCGCAAACGGGCCGATTCTGAGAATTGGACCGTTTGCGAACGGGAAAAGGGCTTGATACATATGCCCCTTAATCTATTCATGTAATTTTACTCACAGCAGAGATTAGTCGTTTTGTATTCTCTTTGGTTCTATCACATCCTACCGAGTCAGCGAGAAACATGCAAGAAATACAGGAGAGACTACATCACAGTGTTGCCACCTTTCCAAAAGAAAAACACCTGCAATTTGTTTATGTTTTGAGAGTATGCACAGACCCGGATGTGATACTTAAATAGAACTTCTCATAAAATCATCTGCATTTGCCACATTTTTTTGTTTGCTTTGTTTATCAGTCAAGGATCATTGAGGCAGCTCTAGGGCACATTTTAAAGTGCTTTCATTTTTTTATTTACTCTTTGAATATGTATTGGAAAGGGGGACAATTACCGGCTTAGGTGATTTTCCAAATTTTTGTACCAGCTAGGACAATAAAATAATGGTCATGCCAGTAGAAAACTGTCCATTTGTCAACCATAGCTTTACAGTAGGGAATGCATTATAGGAAATGTGCTTTGCAGAGGGGGTGGGGGGCATGCACTTTCGAAAACATTCTCTCAAAAGGAGATAAGGTATTTACAGGAAATTTGCTTTAGTGGTGAGAGTTGCCTTTCAGCAAATGTGCTTTACTGTGGAGCATGGCATGTGGACCCGCAGCTGCAACCCCTAGCTTGCTCCTTGTGACTCTTGGCCTCAGAGCTAGCAAAATGAGTACCAAGAAAACAGGGGCGACACTGCATTCCTGGTTTTCTGCCAGCTTTACATCGTACAATGGATATAAATATTCCATTATTCAATATTAGTGTAATAAAAAATGGAGCACACTTTACCTGGAACTGCACCTTGGTTGGAACCTGCGGTAAGTAAAAATGGTTGTAAATGTGTGTTGTGTGCCTGCTTGCAAGTGAGAGTGTATTTATGTGAGCGAAAGCATGTGCATGTCTGAGCATGTGCTTAAAAGTGAGTGACAGGTAGCGTGAGATTGTGTGACATTGAGGCCCAGGTTTACTAGTCTTTGACTCAAGGCAACACTGCAGCAAAGTTGCTGTGCTACCTTGTGTCAAAGGGAGAGATAAACAATGTACCATATCTAATAAGACATGGTGTATTTTTTGGGCTCCTAGCGCAGGTGCATTTTTGGCAGCCATTCACTAGCGTACACACCCTTACAACGGTGTGTGCATTTTCTGAAGCATAGGTTTTTTAATTCCAGTACAAAAAACTATGCTTTAAGGCTTTTCCAACTTTGTATATGTGCTGTACAATGCAGCACACATGCAAAGTTAAAATTAAAAAAAACAGGATAATTAAAACATCTCCTTGTTACACCTGCCGCGGGTGGTTGCAAGGGAATACCCATGCACCACCGATGGAACGCCCCCTTGACACAAAGTAATGCAAAGCAGAGCGGCTTTGCATACTTTGGGATGCTATCCAATACACATCCTGATTTGTGTGGTCAATATTAAATCCCACCCTAACACTTTGCGCTAGATTTATATCACAAAAATCATGCAAACCTGTGGCAAAGCATCAATAAACCTGGCATAAGTGACAGTAAGTATGGGTGAGTGGTAACAACTAATATCAAGGGCCTGATTATGAGTTCCTCATTATATTCCGACCCGTGTGTAAACCCCTGTTTACGCACAGGTTGGAAATACGAGTTAAATACGTCAACCTTCATTACATTTCAGCAGCTAATACCTCCCAAAATTTAACAGTGGAAATGTGTATGGTATTTTCTGTAGCATGCGGATTTTGGTGTGTTAAACTCCAACATCTGCATGTTATTCCCCAATAACTCATAATAGGTCCTATTTATCACACCCAATAATTAATGAATGCCAGGGTATTGTTTATTACCATGTGCGATAAATAGCACCTTTACTTATAATCATGCCCTAAGAGTGAATAAGAATGAGGAAGAATGAGTTTAGAAGGGTGTAAGAGAGTGTAATTGAAAATTAATGAGAGTGTGTGTTAGTGAGAGGATGAGTGAATGTAAGTGTGAATGGAGCAAGAATGTGATGTGATGCTTGTGAGCTTGTCAAAGGCTCTGGTATACTTAAGTTAATTATTGTCTTATTGAGACACCCAAGGCAAAATACTGGCGCTGTCATTTTTGCAGACATTCTTAGTATGCCAGGCAACTGTGGCAAAATACTGGCACTGGCACACTAGGGGAAATTCTTGGCATAAAAGGCACCGCCAGTACAATACTGGTATTGGCATACTAGAGGTAATTCTTGGCATATTGGGCTCCTTTAGAACAATAGTGGCATACTTGAAGAAATTCTTGGCATGTGCACATCAGTGGCAGAATGATGGTATTAACATAATAGACGTAATTCTTGACACAAAGGTGGACAGCCTGCATAAGTGAAGGTGGCAACCATGGCAAAATACTGGCCCTGACATACCAAGGTAATTGTTTTACATAATGGCCACCTATGGTATATGGATCAAAAAAATATAAAGGGGTGCCCATGACAAAATGCTGAACGGTTCAATAGAGGTCGTTTTTTGACATATGGGGGCAGCCATAGCTCATTTTGAAAAAAATGGGGCCAGCTCCTGGGGAACGTCTAGTTTTATTGGCTTGGCACACTGTGAAAGGATTTGGATAAAATCGAGTTTAAAATGCACTATTTCATAACACTCTTTAAAAAAAAATTGTCAGGGAGAGAAATGCCTTAGAAATGGTCTGGTTTGCTCTCTCACTACAGATCAGGGTAAGTATTTTGCCCGATACCTTTCAAAGATCGAGTAAGCACCATAACATAAGTGGTATCTAAAATGGACATTTGCCTGTGTTAGGTTATTCTACTCAGCATTCAGTTATAATGGAACTTCGGTGATGTAATTTATGTGATTTCAGGGTCATGTAACATAGCTTCTTGGGGAAAAAAAACAGGGTCAAGAGTCATATGATGCCACTTCTTGTGATGTTGTTAAGGTCAAAAGGAATGTGATGTCACTTCTGCTACCCTCAGTATTTTGGTAAATCAACACCCATGCCTTTAATGTGTATCCTTCATTCAGAACAGTCTGTAAAAGTATTTGTCCTTCTCTGTGGAAAACATTGGCATTTATTTCTAGTAGGATGTGAAAAACAGATCTATTCACGTGTGACAATGGAAAGTTACTGTAACGATGGAGTTTGAAGCCTAACTTGCCTTATGTTAGGTAGACTACGCACTTTCATTACAATTAAGGCAGTTGTCATCAGCTTTGGACTCTTCTGTCTGGTTTCCTCTAGCTCTTTCAGTTCAATTAGCAGGTCACTTTAAAGTTCCTCTAATTTCACATCTGTCCTTTTTCTTTTTTTTCTGCCGGTTGCTGACAGGTTCTTTTCTTCCTGATGAAATTATTCTACAATTCTTAAAGAAAAGAAAAACACATACAGCTCTAATTAGTGTGAACTGTATAGGAGTCAAAAGCAATTTTAGGAATCCTCCATCTATGCTTCCAAACCACTATCCTTGAAAATCCTCAACCAATGGAACGAGCTAGATAAGCTATTCCCTCACAAGCACCATTTTCTTCAAACTCTTTTAGTTCATGAGTAACATTAGCAATGTGCACGACAAAGATATTAATCTGGTTACCTATTCTAGGGATGTATGCACAGCATTCTGTAGCATATATGACCTTGCAAACTCCGCCTTCCTTTTCTAAAAGCATATCTAAAGCATGTCTGTTCTGGATGATCATAGCCCTTATTGCAAGAAGCTCCTTGTTAATTATGGTTAGTGCACCAGTCGTACTGGTGACTAATTTATCTACCAAGGTTGACACCCATCTAATCTTTACATCATTTAAGGCCACTCCTACCAAAGGTATAATTGCGCAAAATATATCACCCAAAATTTGTGCAAACCTATGTCTGCTTCTTCTCAGGTGAGTGTTATTCCTTGCTTCTATATTGTTAGTATTATAAATCCTTGGAAAGACCAAGGCTGAATAACTGCTTCTCATCCAGTTATGAGGCAACGCACAATATATATTCCTTCATGTCCTGCCAATACATTTTCCTTCACTAAATAATTCTGGTCATATACAATCCAATCAACCATTTCTACTGTCTCATTTCCTTCTTGCTCTCGATCAATACATAGCTTCGCTCTCTTTGCCAAATCCATATTTAAATTTGGATGTAAATATTTCTTTCCACTTTTGTCCTTCCCCTCTCTCAGTCCTTCCTTGACTCCCTCTAGCGCAACTTCCTTTTCCTTTTTTATCTTTTCGTTAAACTCATCAACAAAAGTTCTCTCAGCATGGCTAATTTTGTATGAAAGCTCACATGCATCTGGGGAAGTTAAATTGGAATGTGCAAGAGACAAGAGGCAAGAAAACGTTTTCCATATGTTCTAGTTTACACACCCACTTATGAAAGTTCGAAAATAAAGAAATGTGATTAGTCGCCCGTATGTGTATATTCAAAAGATTGGTAACAGGTACTACGTTCTCTAAAGGCTGCTTATAATCAGAATAAGGCAGCTTAATTGAGTCTTGATGATATAACAGATTCAAGGATTCAAGGACACACTAAACAAAATTGTAGGACAAAGGGAGATGCTAGCATGAAGAACCTTCAGCTGCAGAGGTAGGAAAATAAGAACAAACAAACAATTTTCTACATGCATCAATTTTACATATTCAACAAGCATCTGAATATAAACATTACGATCAAAAATACCTCCGGAATCCAACCTTGCATATCTTTCCTCACTGCTTTTCTTGGTTAATAACTATAGTTTGCTTCATTCTATTATGATTAGGTGAATCATTTCCCTTTAACAGAATAGAAATCCAAAAGCAAGCCAACTACAGAAACTGCTTTGCGAATAGCCAAAACAATTAGGACAATTTTGCAGCAAATCTGCAAGATGGTAATGTTGTTATAGATCAAGGTAGAAAAAAGTATCAGTCTTTTGCTTCAGTTTGGTTCTTATTCTACCCTACTGTCTCTACACTATCTTGAAATCTACAATGGCAGTCAACTATGTCAACTGGATACTTATGAGCTGTAAGGTTCTTTAACCAAAGGACTAAGGTAAATTGTCTCAAATCTTTCGACAGCAATGTTCCACAAGTTTCTCATGTCTTTTGTCTCCTCAACTGCTGCCTCTGTTTTCATGGAGGTTTGTCAACAAACATCTGAAAATCACTTCACTCCTTAAGAATTAACAGGCACATGCATCAAGAAAAGCTTTTGCGAGTCCTTAATTGCGAACATTAAGGAATCGCAATTAAGGACTCGCAAAAGCCTATGCATGTAGGAATCTCTATTAAAATAGCGATTCCTTAACATTCATTAATTGCGACTCACAAATTGCGAGTCGCAATTAATGAATGGCTTCCCATTCATTCCTATGGGCCTCCAGGCCCATAGGAATGCATTGGAGATTGCGGGAGCAATTTGCGAGTAACAGTAGGTACTCGCAAATTGCTCCTGCAATTTCTAGGGTGCAAGGGTGTCAAAATGACACCCTATTGTACCCATGTATTTGAACTCTGCACACATGTTGCATACACACATGCTCTAAGGGCATGTGTGTGCGCAACATGAAACTTAGAAAAATGCAAATAAGTGCATTTTTCTAAGTTTTAGCAAATTACCATGAAGTCCAGCTTCATGGTAATTTGCTCCCGCTAATAGCGAAATCGCTACTTTTTAAACTTTAATGCATTGCATTTAAGGAATCTCAATTAGGGATTCCTTAAATGCAATCGCTATTTAAGGAATCGCTATTTTGAGATTCCTTAAATTGCGATTTTTGCATTTGGGATGATGCATCCCAAATGCAAAAATACCGGTCGCAAAGGGGCAGATTCTGAGAATCTGCCAGTTTGCGACCGGTTTTGTGGTTGATGCATGTGCCTATAAGTCCAGTCAAGACCAGAGTACTTTAGCTTCAGTTTTCTCACTCTCTTTGATCTCTTTGTTTCGGGATGATCCAAGTCGCTGTCACTAAATTCTCCTTGTTCATTGTCTTCTTGTTCCTCTAGCTCGCTATCCTCTTTAACCGTCTCTGGCCTCCTTGCTTTTGAAAGTATTCTTCTTCGCTTGTTTTCAGTCCTTGACCATTTGTCTCAGTGGTGCACTCTTTCCTTTGAGGTACTAGTTACTTCTGACTCAAGAGCCACAGTATCATTCTCGGATTTCAGAGCTTTCTCTCACAGCTTCTCCTGCATCATTGTCAGTCAGCGGTGCACTTGTACCTGATTACTATTTCTTAGTTCACCAGGAGTTAACAAAGTTTCAACAGATGCAGTGTCAATCTTGATTCTTGAGCTTCATTGTGTGCTGAATGTTCTCTAATTATTTTAAAATTATTATTCTGGCTGTATTTCAGATGGGTGGTGCCTCAAATGTTCAGGTTGGACCTCGTCTTTTTCTTCCAAAGCTTTGGAAATTTCAAATTGAGCTATGCCCAGAGAATTAGTGGATGTTGACTCCACCTCTTCCTCTGCTCGTCTCACTGTCTTTGGGTGTAAAGCATGGATCCAGTTTGGAAGACCTGCACATTTCACAGCTGTGTTGGTTATGAGAATATCCTAGTATGGGTCTCTCCAACGCTCCTCCAAGCATGACTTGTGAGCGTGCTTTTTCATATGAACCCAGTCTCCAGGTTTGATATCATGACAAGGAGCAGATCTCACTGCTGCTGTCATCAAGTCAACCTGATGAGAGCTAGAATGCACCACATCAGCCAATCCTTTGGAATAGTCGAGAACTATGTCATCTGTAATATTCACAAGTGCAGGAGCAGAAGGAATTCTCATAACTCTCCCCATCAGTGTCTCGTGGAGGGAGAGTCTTATTTACCTGAACGGGGTACTTTGAATGCTCTTGGGCACCAGTGGAAGTGCATTTGGCCATTTGAGAGATGTCGGAGGCACATGGTTTTGCCAGCTTTGCTTTGATAGTCCTGCTTACCGCCCATAGCACTCCTGATGCTCCTGGTGATTAATTGCAGTGAAATCTTTGTCAATGCCTAAGGCTGGTCACAGTAGCTGTATCAGCTTGTTCTTGAAGGGATTCTCTTGATCTAATTCAAGATAAACCGCCATTCCAAACATTGAGATCAACTCCAGCAAAAGTATTTTTGCTAAAGTTAGACTGCCATATTTTTGAGTGATACCCTAAAGGAATACGTCATACATCCAGTTTACTCCCATTTTCCAATTTTACTTTCAGGAGCCTCGTGCTGTAATTATTTTAGCTTGTTGAAGGTCCGTACAGTGTTCACCAACATATTTGGGACTGTCACGTTTTCTTCACTGTATTGTTCATCTAAGTCAGTGATACTCAAAGTATCGGCCAGGTGCCACATGCGGCCCTCCTGACCTTTACATGAGACCCCCTGGTCAAAAGCATCACTGGGCTTCTGTTTACCTGACTCAGCACTAACAGTGAAAAAGAAGTTAAAGGAACAGGCAAGCCTTTATGTAAAGGTTAATTGAAGTTAAATAGAGGAAGTAACGAGGCTACTTATCATTAGAAACATATTTATTTTTAAAGACATCTTGCAGCAAAAGTGTAAAAAGATGATCTCTGCCAAATTCAAAAAGTGTGTTTCATTAACATACAGAACTGTTTCACCTTAGTACATCACATTATATCAGTGCATTGAAAAATATTTTTTTTTTTTAAGTGATAGTTTTCAAACAATGTCAAAAGTGAACTAAGATGCGAGTCAGTTGTGAAGTGCACTCTTTGGGCTAGGTTCCTATAACACATGAACAACATTATAGTTTATTAAATCAAAAATAGGAGAAGGTTTTGCATATTACACATCCCGATGTCATGTATTTTGACATTCTTTTAGATGTGATAATGAAGAAAAAGGAGGGGAAAGTGAAATGAAACAATTGTCTAGGATCACACAATTTGGTAAAGGGGTGGGGAAGCTGGGATTAATTCCAGGTTTTCTGGTATCACATTGTGCAATTCAGCAAAGTATATGCTTTGCTTCCAGTTCACTCACCTTACTGACACCGCCCCCTGGAGCACCCTCCTCCAGATCACGCACCCTGCTGGCATCAATGTGGCCCTCACTCACATAACAGACAAAACATTTTGGTCCCCGAGAAAATGTTTTCGAGTATCCATGATCTAAGTGAAGTGTGCTGGACTCAGAAACGAAATTTCTTGCAATCTTGTCAGCGTCTCTGTTATCTGCGGTATCAAACTTATCACCAGTCCTCTGGACAGCACACTTCACAGCAGCTATTTCCTGCGGCAACTGAAGTGCTGTCAAGCAATTCATGAGGTTCAGATAGTTGTGAATAGGGGACCCAGAGAAGGTCAAACAACCTCTCTGACCACAACTGTCTGAAGTCAAGGACGACACCGAATCCATACTGGCGGTCGGTGTAAATGGTAACTCTCAACCTATCGGATGTACAGCATGCCCTATCAGAGCTACCAGTTCAGTCACTTGTGCAAAGGTTACCAGACACTAGTAGGATACTTCCATAACCACATGTGTGGTATCAAAGGTGTAAGCGGCTCTTAAAACACCATGTCTGTCTCTCAAGCAAGAACCATCAACAAATAATGTGTGATCAGTTTCCAAAAGAGGTATATGCAAAATGTTTGGTCTCGGTTTTGTGTATAACTTGGTTACATCAAAGCAACTGTACTCATACTCATCACCTTCTTCAAGAGTGGGCAAAAGAATTGCAAGGTTCAATTGTAGATCCACAAAGAGACATTTTCAGCAATGACTCTTTTATAACATGTAAGAAAACTATTTCTTAGGTGTCGTGCTTGAGTACAAGTCATGAGACTCTCAGTTGAGTGGGAGACCATTACCATTTCAATGAGCACGTGGCCTATTACAATGCCCTCACTCTGCTGTGTGCTCAAACTGACTGCTGCAAACTGCTTTTAGGCAACCAGAAGGTACAGAGGCTACAGAATCGAGAGTGGATGAGAAATAAGCCACAGTCGCTTCACCTTCACATGTGTCCTTGTCAAAATAGGCAGGATACCCCCATCACGTTTATAACAAAATAGCACACATTCTTTGTTGTAGTCTGGCATCCCAGGGTGCACTGCAGGGTAAATGTGTGAGCTCTTGGAATGCTTCCACGCTTTCTGAATCCATTGCTACTGGGCTATTGACACCATTATGCGTGAGCCTCTTTAGGGGCTTCGCCACAAGGGAAACTTAGGAATCAACTGATGACAGTAGACCACTATTCCCAAGAGCATTGTAATTTCTCTCTACATGGTAGGATATTGAATCTTCAGAACTGTCGAGGTGCACTCATGTAACATTCTCCTTCCTTCTTTCTCAATTTGATGTCCTGGATACCCAACTTTTCTCTTGCAGTACTGCAATTTGTTGTAGGAAACCTTGTGCCCCTTCTCAGCAAGGTGGCCAAGTACGGCAATTGTGTCTTGTCTGCATTTCTCTTTTGTCACTGATGCTACAAGCAAATCATTGATAGATTGCACCATTGTCAAACTGCACCGCAACTGTAGGGTCTCTAGATTTTCTTCAGTATATGCTTAAAGTATGAGGGACTTCCTGTATACCCTTGGGAAGCTCCACACCACACAAGAGTCTTATCTTGGAATCTGAACGCGAAGAGATACTGGCTCTCTTTGTGGAAGGGAATGGAAAAGATTGCCTGACACAAGTCAATGACTGAACCATTCAGCGTCTGTGGGAATTTGGAAAAGGAGTACAGCAGGGTTTATACCACTGAACAACACAGAGCCACTATTTTCTTAATTTTCCTCAGGTCTTGTATTAATTGACATTTTTTATTCGATTTCTGCAAAGCCATCATCAGGGAGTTACATGAACTCCAAAGGACCTCTTTCAGAATGTCCTGTTCTATCATATTTTTAATGATTGGTGTTATACCACCTATTGCTTCTGGTCAGAGTTTTTATGGGGGCAAACGGCATCTATTCTTAAGGTAATCTTGAGGGGGTTGGTACTTTTGATCAGGCCAGTCTCTTCCCCAGTATAATTCCACCTTTCCTCTTGCACTGTTTCCTTTAAATCAGGAGTACGTATTTTTGGTGAGGACAACTTGCAGCCCTTCTTGGGACTTTAAATTGAATTCTGCATCAAGTGCCTGCAGTAAATCAAGCAGTTGAGTTTGGAAAGTGGGTCCCTTCCCCGCAGGTTCAAGGGACTCAAATTGCAAATTACAAATTGGTGATTGTCCCTGACTGAACCTATTTTTACTGGAAGTGGAGCTGAAAGTTTATTTGTGCACTGCTGATTGATGATGCCTACAGCTTGGATTTCTCTTCCAAGAGGTGTTGGTTCGGAACCACAACAGTTCTGACAACTGAACGAGTGGCTCCTTTATCAATCAAAAATGATGCAGAGCACATTCACTTCACCTTCCACATATGGACAACTCTTATCCACTTACAGAATTGCAACAAGCACACAATCCTCCTCACCCCTCTGGCACCTTCACTGTGACTAACATAACATGTGTACTTGTAAAGAGCATGTTCACCCTGAAAGGCCGCTTCGTGCTGAATAAGGGTTGTTTATTTTTACCCGAACTAATGGTACTCATTTTATCAACCTAAGAAGGATGAAAGGCTGAGTGGACCCACTGGAATTTGAACCTGTGACCATGAGGTCAAACACAGGCTCCTACAATGGACACATTAGTCCACTAAGCCAACAGACCCAGCACTGATTGACGATTCTGATGGCACTCTTGGGCATCATGGAACCTGGGACATGTAATTTGTGTATGGATTCTGAGGTACTCTGGGACAGGGTTGGTAGTAAGAGTCTCTATCCTCAATTTGTGGCTGTATCATGGGAGGCTGAGGCACATTCGGAATTATGCTTTTCTGGTTAATCATAGGAGGCTTAGGCATCAGCCTTGCTCCTTCTTGTGACATGGGTTATGTACCTGAGCATCAATGTGCCCTCTATCAGGATTGTAGCACATTCCCTCTTCCAGTGGCGGACTTTGTTGCAAGTGTGGCAAGGAGTAACTTTCTTCAAAGCACCAATATTTGAACCACCAATACTTCCTCTACCTTTCCCTTGTGGGACTACGTTCCACCCTTGTGCATGCTGCATGGCAACTCCCTTCTCGTTTCGTCATCAGCAAGATCCAAACCTGAATCTATCAAGACTGAACCTCTTGCACCACCGTTTTGCGTGAACTTGGACTGTGAAATCATGAATTTCTCTTTTAGTATCTCGTGTTCTGCTTCTAAAGGGTCCCTACAGTATTTTGCATATTGCAAAATCTCATCAAGAGGCTTTGTCTGCCAACAAATCATATACTGCTGTATCTGAGAGCAAACCTCCGGATACAAGCCAAAAACAAAAGTTAAAAGAACCCACCCATATTCTCACAAATTCACATTCAATCCGCTCTGCTCTTAATACACTTGCATCAACTGCTCATAAATAGTATGCACTGCTTCCTTCATCTTTTGTGCCTTCATGAATATCTTGGACTAATTCATCTCTTTCTGATGGACCTTTGTTTTTAGATGTGCAATGACTGCATCATACTTGCCGTTTACCATAGGAGAAGGGCATTTTTTTTCGGTACCCTCGGGGACTTTTGTGTCGGACAGTCTACACCTTACACATTCATCCCACAAATCTTTCAGAATTGCCACTTCAAGCAACATGTCTAGATCTTCCTATAAAATCTTTGAAATGGTCACAATTTGGTCTACCCAGATATACCATTTATTTGGTTTCGCTCTTATCATTGGGAGACTGTGTAATGGAAAAGGTCTTCTCGAGTCCATGGGACATGCACATATGCTCGTCCCTTAGTCTCTCTTAAGGGGTATTCTCTTGCTGCTGCCACCGTTTGATTACGTTTCTTGCCTCTGTCACCTCCTTTTTCCTTTTCACTTCTGACCTCTCTTTCTTTGACCACTGCTCTCTGAACATTTCCAAATCACTCCATTCTCTGACAAACTCTACCAGTTCCTTAACATGGGTTTTCAGTCCCTGCAGCTTCACTGCCTTCATATCCTTATCACATATTGTCATTCTGAAATTCTTTCATAACTCTTTCCTTTGAGACAAATCAAGTTTGCACTCATCTGCCAACCATGCCATTTGAGTATACAACTTACACACTACTCTACCAGCTTCCATGCTCATGTACACTAATTAATTCTAACCATAGTGTCTCAGAAATGCGTTTCCCAAGTTTCCCTTTATGATCTGCCCAAATGTTTTTCATCTGTGTGACATTTAATCTCTAAGGAATGATTCCCGTAGGTGGGAGGGAGGTTTCGGGAGCTACAATTGCTGTGGCCCCTTCAATGGTAGGTAAATCAGTGGCTCCTCCTTCTAGAATCCTGGCGGGTAAGGGGATATTCGTGCCAACAGAGGTCTGCAGGATACTTGAAGTTACCTGAGCCTGTGGAGGGCTTGTAACCATGGGTGTCAGGGAAAGACTCATGCATGTCAAAGTCTGAAATTGATCGAGGTAACTGGCGTGTGTGGAATGTTTTGAAACACTGGGGTCTGGGAAGTGCTGGTGTCTGTGTAACTTGGGGCTTCGCTCACCTCTGTGGAGGAGCATGTCGTTATTACTTCTTCTGGGGAATTATGCGGTGTTTGCTCACTGTTTAAAACTAAGTTGTACGGGAGGGTCTTGATCTCAACAGGCCATCTAGAAAAACAACATCCTCATCATCATCCTCACTCTCAGCTCCTGTGTCATTCTCATGGGGTTTTTTTTGGTGGGGGATTTCTCCTTCCCTGGGGCTTCACTGGCTATTCCAGCTTATATCTTTGCGCCAGGTCTTTTGCCTCTCATCATCTTGAACATCTAACCATGTACAGATTTGTTTCAGGTCAGAATCTTATATCTTTCATGGTTCTTCGTGTTTGCTAAATGTTCCCAAAGGCTCAATGCCTCAAATTGTGTGGGTCTGGGGTGGGGCTTCATGTCATATATCCTCGTTCTCAGCTTTTCAAGTTTTGCTATGCGGAAAGTACCTGATAATGAAAATGTTAAGTCCCCATCTTTCTCTGTATACCGATGCCATTGTTTGAGCAATTCACACGTATATAACATTTCTTTGCCACCACATACTAGCAGGTGTACCCTCTGGCAGTCATTTCTTTACCTTGGTCAAGGATTTTGGAACTTTCAAGGAAATGATCCCCATGTTTCATCAAGCATTAACAAACTCTCAAGTTGCTGCAATCATTGTGCAAGCCTCTCATGCAATTCATCCAGTCACAACGCGGTTTCTATTATCTTTCCACCAATCCCACCATGACCTGGGCAAAGGTCAACCAATCACAGCGTGGCTCCAGATAAAAAACAACCTATCCCAGAGCGGCCCCTTCTGACACAATAAGCACAGTGTACAGCACAATTCAATGGACAAAATCAGTAAATTTCTCAAAACTATTATTGTCTGCTTTCCTAAATGGAAAGGAAAATTACAGTTCAAAGATACAGAATGTGCTTTTCACAGCACTCGCAATCTCCACTTGCGGAAGCTCACTTGTAACTGATATGTTCATTCCAGTGCACTGATGAATAAACAATTGGCAATCCAAGTTAATACTTTCACACACTGTGATATTATGTCCCTATCCTGATGTGACTGATAGATCTTCACAGTGCACACCTCAATCCTAGCAGACAATTCAACAAAACAACTAGATCTCAAGATCATGTACTTCGATGAGTCATACCAACTTAAACCACAGCCTTATATCTCAACTTTATTAAGCGCCTGAAACACGAGTAAAATCACACGGTTTTTCAAAACACAAATACAAAACATCAACAAGACAATATTCACTGTCCTAAAAGTCCACAAATCAAAGCCACATTATTCGAAAAATACAAAATCCGACCACTACATGACACTGCACTCTCTCAACTACAAATCACAACTTTGGTTCCTGCTCACACACCTTTACACATGCACAATGCTTTTCCTTACGGATACTCACAAAGTCCCTTCAGGTATCTCAAGACAGCTGCCACATCTCCCCACGGTCAACAGGAATCGGGGATGTAGTTTGGGGCAGAGTCAATTTTAATCTCAGGGCTAAACCGTCTGAACCATGGAGATGCAGTTCTCAGTTTCTAAAGGTCAACTTACCTATACTGGTCCAATCAGTACCAGACAGGACCAGTCAAAATCATGAACTCTGCTACTTATTTAGAGTCCAAAGCTCAGTTAATGTACAGAGTCAATCACAAAATCAGTAAAAAGAGATCCGCAAAATAGGGAGTAGGCATAGACTTGCCTTCTAACGTAAGGGGTAAGGGCTTCCTTTTACATTTACAAATCACACTATATAGGATTCAGAACAAAGGATTTCATACATTTACTACAGTAATGCATGCTTCACAGGTTCCTAAACAATCAGAATAAAGCAAAAGACAAACATTTGCAACTGAATACATTCGACAAGATTCTTAAAATTCTACTACATAGACCTTGTCAAGGGCAGAGTCTGCACATTGAACATAAAGTTACATTATATATGATTCTCCCTGGGACAGCTAGTTTTAACTTTGAATGTGTGGGCTTTATTCAGAACAGTCTGTGAAAGATTTCATCTTTCCCTGTTGAACACCTTCAAAAACATTTCTAGAGAGACATGAAAACAAAAATCTATTCAGGTGGGACAATGAAACATCACTGCAAACATGGAGTCTGAGGCCTAGTTTGTGCTATGTTAGCTAGAGTACAATTTTTCATCATTTCAAGCAAAACAGCTATATCCCTACGGAGTTATCAATCCTTAATTTGTACCAGCGTTTGCAGGGGATGGCAGTGACAATCGTTTTTGAGGATCAGACTTGTTTTTCTTCATTGGACCTTGATGCAAACAAAGAGAAACAAATGCCGAAAGGGGAAAAAGACAGAGGAAGAGAAAGATAGGACAACCGTGAGATAGGGGGAAAGAAGGGTTGAAAAGGAACCTGCAAGAGTATAATAAAGACCCAGAGATTGTAGGGTGGTGGAAGAAAGAGGCATGAGGTAGAATCAAAACTAGTAATTCTCGATATTTGGTAACCATTCATCAATCCTTTCATTCGACAGCACTAACAGAGGGCTCCTGTGATAAACTTTGGGCTTCTGCACCTATTATTTTAACAAATTAGGCACTAGTGGTTGTGGTAAACTGGGCTTGCGAAAGGCTTCTTCTGTTAATGGGAACTTGTTCCAGCAGAAGGATTTTGGTATGCAGGGGTAAAAAAAGATCTTAACAGTTTTATATTAATTGCACAATAACATGTCTTCTTTTCTACACAGGTGATAAAGGTGATTCAGGAAATGATGGAGCTCCGGGAGCTGATGGGCCACCAGGTCTCCAGGGCGTCTGCCCACCCTGCGTGGGTCAGAAAGGGGCTCCTGGTGCCACTGGACCCGCCGGAGCCCCCGGCACTCCAGGGAACAATGGACTGGCGGGTGTGAATGGAATCAATGGAAGCAAGGGGGACAAAGGAGATGTTGGATCACCCGGAGTAGGAGGACCACCAGGAGCCAAGGGAGACTTGGGGCCTCAGGGAATCTGCAACTGCGTCAATGGTGCCCCAGGGCCAGCAGGAGCAGTGGGTCCTCAGGGCCCTCAGGGGCCAGTGGGTGCAGTGGGTCCTAAAGGGAGTGCAGGGGCAAAAGGTGACCAGGGATTGCAGGGGGAAAAAGGGAGCCAAGGGGAGCAGGGGTATCAGGGGATTCCAGGCCCTTGCACCGCGCCTGTGCAGTCTTCATTCTCTGCTATGCTCACCGTTTCCTACCCCAAATCCACCCTCCCCATCCCATTTACTAAGATTCTCCATAATCCTCAGAACCACTTTGACGCTGTGAACTCCATCTACATTGTCCCCACCAATGGCACCTATCTCCTGAGCTTCCAGCTCTCCGTCTATGGGAGGGTCCTTGTGGTCGGCCTGTTCAGGAACGGAAAGCTTGTTTCTAGAGCAGCCCAGGATGCCAACCGGGGGGTCTGCTCGCAGACTCTGGTGATGCGTCTCTCTGCCGGAGACACCATCTGGCTGCAGACTAAGAATGACCAGAGCAATGGGGTCTACTTTGACACGAACAGCGACAGCACCTTCACTGGGTACCTGCTCTACCCTGACATCTGTGATGGTTCGCTGACTCGCAGCCTAGTACCAGGTCCTCCTGCAATACCCGCCGTTTTTCCAGGATTTGCAGGCGAACCAGAGAGCCTCTTTACCCCTTCGCCCCCACCACCTTCAGGCTAAGATGGCTTGCTTTGAATCCCTTCCCTACCGGCTGGGTGTTTTGGTCGGTGCGTCCCTCTTCCACACTTTGTCTGTCTATGTGCACCTGTCACAGTTCATCCTGCTCTTCACCACAACCACAGGAAACAGAGCCTATTAGGGTTACATCAGTTGCTACAGACCCTCTCATTGTACCCAGTGATCGTCACACGTTTTGAGCGAATGGGTGACATCGTGTAGGGTGAACGTAGCGACAGGGTCCAGATACTGGTCCTATAAGCTGATAAATGCTTCTAAAGTCTGGTCTGAATAATCTTTTTCTGCTGCCGCCCTCTCACCCCTCTTCGTAACAACCTTTGCACGCGACCTCCTTCCAGATGAAGCAGAGTTGAGAGTGAGCAAGGATCTCCGTCCGATGATTCGACAGTGTAAAATAAGTGCCCATAGCTGTTGAATAGAAGCGGTGATTCTCTCAAGTAAAGCAGTCCATTACACCATGAAGAGATTTTGTGAGTGTCTCCTTCATAGCAAAGCAGTGAATACGGACATGAAATAAGCCATCTGACTCAGACAGGAAGAAGACTTTTGGGTGGTTCGAAGCAGAGATCCTCTTCCAGGTCAAAGTGCAAAGGTTGCGGTATGAGGCCCTCTAGTGTGATGCATGGATTGCTGTGCCCAGATGATGGTACGAACAAGTTCTGCCAAAGGCGAAGAGGCCTCGTACAAAGATGGCGCACACATTACCCAGGATGCCGCATGCACCCTCTGGCCACAGGGACTGTGGCGGAAATGTCCCTGCTGTGTGTTTTGTATCATGAGGTGCACCCAGTTACGATCCCTTTTACCTCTTCCCACCCTTTCCTAATGGGGTCTGTTTTGTTCATCCTACTGCAGCATTCTTTCTTAATAAAAATGAATTTATAGAAAATATTTCTAAATTTGTTTTGGGCTGTGTTTTATTCAGTTTTTGATTTATTTCAAATGAGAAACAATTTGTAATATACATTATGTACAGAGAAACAGAAGGAAAATAAGAAACTCTTTTTAAATGCAAGAACTATTTTATTGGGATTTATAAAGAAAGAAACAGAAAGAAAACAATGCAAATCAAGAAAACAATCATAAACTGGAGGGCGTGTCACGAAGTGAATGTCAATATCAGGGAGAACGATAAATATACAATACAGAAATGACTATAACAAGGTTGAATGCAATGCACAAAGTTCCATAAAGTAAAAGAGAAACATAAGAATAAGCAAGGGAAGAAGAAGGGAGGGGAAGTTATGGACTGTAATATACAAATGCAGGCCGCCACTTCAGTATTTCTAGACTGGCATGCAGGGCACTTACATCCTATCTGGAATCTTTCACTTTGTGTCAAATGTACCCCAGGGAAAGAAAACGTATCTAATGCCCAAACACCATTTGGAGCTGCAAACCCTTTGATTCACAGAGTTTGCAACAGCAAAAGGACTTTTTACAATATACAAAAATTTTTAGGATGGTTTCCAAATTGCAAATAGGAGGACGTGTGACAGGGGAGTCTCTCTTATTTGCGATTTGGGAAAGGATTTATTGATGGGTTGTAACTGAAGTTGCAGTCATAAACCAATAATTGGTTACCGATGCCCAAATTGGGGTGGTAAATGATTCACAAAAGGGATGCTATCCCAATATGGAATCAAGGTGGCGGCATCTGGTGCTGGCAGTGGCCCAACGGACTGATATTCCTTTTTTTTTTTTTTTTTTAATGATCTTTTTTTTTTTAAATTCTTTTTATTTGCAGTTTTCAAAAACAAACTTAAAACAACATCACTCACTATTGTGTACATATGACAAGCAATGACGATACGCCTCCACATCGAGCAGCTCATCACAATTTGGGTACCATCACACGTACTCAGTGCTACATTATCAAGTGCGCGGCATACAGGAGCCGATCGACCCATCCCGCCCGCATGCGGCATCATAAACCAGTTCAGCACCCAAAATAGTCCCCCCGAGAAGTACGGTCATCTCCATCTTGCGTCCGCCTCAGGGAATAGTATCGAGTCACAGCGCCTGCAGTGTAGCTTGCTCCAACCATTGTGTGAAAGGCCACCAAATGTCCTTAGGTCGTGAACGCAGCGGCATAAGCTCCCAGTACAGGGCAAGTTGTGTCTGACAATAGACTGCGCTCGTGACCCACGCACAAATGCTAGGTGACGTAGCAACTCCCCAGTGCATCGCAACTTGTCTTCTAGCTAATAACAATAGCATCGCTGGCAGCTTGCGGTGCTTGGGCTTAATCATGTGCAAAATACCAAGCAGCGCAGCCTGCGGGGTGCACGGGATCTGTAGGCCAGTGAGTTCGCATATAATCTCTACTACCCTTTCCCAGAATGACGACAATGTAGGGCAGTGCCATGCCATATGCAAAAAGGTGGCGCCATGAGTGTAGCAGCGCCAACATTCATCCGTGTCTCTTAAACCCATTCGGTGCAGTCGACTAGGGGTACGGTAGGTCATGTGTATATATTTGAAGTGGATCAGGCGCAGCCTGTAGTTGGGGGACAAAATCTCAAGATTCTTACAGCACAAGTCCCAATGTTGTTCCGAAATATCCATACCCAACTCCGCCTCCCACAAGCCCGCGCCGCAGGAAGAACCACGGGATGGCAAGTCTGCATTTGCACATACAAGCGGGATATAAGTTTGCGCCCGGACTCCACAGCTAGTACATTTTCCAAGGCAAGCAGGGCCGGCGGCGGCGCCGGGAACGCAGGAGACAGCCTCCGGCACGAGTGACGGAGCTGATAGTAAAGAAGCGTGTCCAGCATCGTCGGAGCCTCTGCATTACACATCTGCTCCGTAGTTAGGAAGGTGTCTCCCGGAAACAAATCGCCCCCAGTGCGGAGACCCAGCTCTTCAGCGCGCTCCCCGGTCTGCATGCTGCGCAGCGGCGGCCACATCGGATTCCCGCGCAGGGGCACAGAAGGTGAATAAAGAAGGTCAAGTCCGGCCCTCCGCCGCAGCCCATCCCATGCCCACCTGAGTGCGTGTACCGGGTCTATGTCCGCGCATCTCTGGGAGTGTGGCACGTAAAGTGCCACATTCAGCGGCAGCGGTGCTACTCTGTCCGTCTCTATCGCCACATGTGGTTGAAACGGTGTGGGATGCGCCCAGTAATGCAGGAATTGAGCCTGTGCACAGTAAGCATATAAGGAGAAGTCCGGTGCTGCCAAGCCTCCCTGTCGCTGTGGGAGAGTCAGGGTCTCCCATGCCACCCTCGGTTGCTTACCCCCCCAGGCAAGCTCCACCATCTGCGAGCGTAGCCGCCGCAAAAAATGTGCAGTCAGGGGTAGAGGAATATTCCCAAACAGGTAGAGGAGTTTGGGCAGGATCACCATTTTGGCCACCGCAATTCTGCCAGCCAGCGAAAGGGGCAAGTGCTTCCAGCGGTCGACCCTCTCCTCCACCCAATTCATCACCCGTCCATAATTCTCCGTCCATATTTGCTGTTTATCCGTGCTAATCCAAATCCCCAAGTATCGCACCGGGCCAGTGGCCCATTTCAGCGGGCAATCTGGAGTAAAGCGGGGAGTCCCGGACGTCAGGGGCATAATTACCGACTTCTCCCAATTTATATTCACCCCCGATAGTTGACCATAATGCATCAGTTCTCCTGTCAGAGGGGAGAGGTTCGTCTGAGGATCAGTGACATATAACGTGATATCATCAGCATATAGTGAGATCGTCAGTGCCCTCGACGAGAACCCAATGCCTCTAGCCGCGTGATGCTGCCTGATGCGAGCAGCCAGAGGCTCCGTGGCGATGGCAAAGAGCAGAGGCGATAGGGGACATCCCTGCCTGGTACCCCTCTGAATCGCAAAGGGTGCCGAGACGAGCCCGTTAACTCTCACCCTGGCAGTGATGCCAGTATAAAGCAGCCTAATGTAGCTAATGAAGGCTGCACTCACACCCATGCGCTGCAGCAGCGGAAACATGAACCCCCATTCCAGGGAGTCGAACGCTTTGGTGGCGTCCAATAGCACCGCCGCAGCCTTAACATGTGGGGCCAAATAGTGTAGTACCCCAAAGAGGGTACGGAGGTTGTGAGAGGTCGATCTGCCCGGCACAAAGCCAGACTGGTCCGGACGGATCATGATGGGCAGCACCGGCTGTAGCCGAGTGGCCAGCATTTTCGCAAAAATCTTTGCGTCAGTGTTAATTAATGACAGTGGCCGGTAGGAGTCGCATTGTTGGCTATCCTTGTCTGGTTTCAGGAGGGTGACGATGACAGCCTCTCTAAGCGACCCAGGGAGCACACCCGACTCGAACGCCTCCGCATACATCGCCAACAGCCGGGGGACCAGGAGATCTGCGTACTCCTTGTAGAACTGCGCCGGCAGTCCATCCGGGCCCGGCGCTTTTCCGGCCGCCAACGAGCCTATGGCCTCCCGCACATCATCAGCCTCAAAAGGCCGATCGAAATAGCCTTGTTGGTGCGCATTGAACCAGATAAGCTGTACAGTATCCAAATATTCAGCAAGCTCCACCGGCGTGTGGGCCACCCGCGACCTGTAGAGGTCTTTGTAGAAGGTCCGAAACGTATCCAGGATTTCAGGGGAAGTGCATACAGTGTCCCCTCCCTGTGTCATCACTGAGGATATGAAGGGAGATGGTCTTTGAGCGCGCAGGAGCAGGGCGAGCGTTCTACCCGGGCGGTCCCCCTCACCATATCTACGGGCCACAGCATGCTTAGTCAGGAACTTAAGTTCCCTGTCAGCCTCCTCCTGATATTCAGTGAGCGTTGTGCGAGTTTCGGCCAAAGTGGCCGTCGAGGGGTCCGAGCAGTATTGCACCTCTAAGGAATGTAGGCGATCCTCTAATCTGCCTAGCGAACACCTGATAGTCTTTAGGACCCTGGCCTGCCCCGCTATGCAGTGGCCTCTTATCACCACTTTAAAGGCGTCCCACAACGTGCCTAGAGAAGCGACAGATCCCTCATTCAGTTCAAAATAGTCAAGTATTTGCTGATGAATCTCTTCCCGAAACACCTGATCTGTCAGGGCAAGTGGTGGTAGCCGCCACGTGAAGGGCGTGATGTATGGTTTGGGGACAGTCAGAGTTAGTTCGACAGGAGAATGATCAGAGAGGGTACGTGCCCCGTGAGTGACTGCGGAGACCCATGCATGCACCTGCGGGGTTAAGAGCCAGTAGTCCAAGCGGGACCAGGCACCTCTGTGCGGGGTAAAGCAGGTGCCTTCCCGAACCGCGGGGTGCAGCACGCGCCATGTGTCTAATAGAGTGTAATCCGTCATTAGGCCCCGGATGATGCCAGCCGCTAGCGGATGATGTGTGCGTGCCACCCCCTCCCTATCCAGCTCCAGTGAAAGTACAGCATTGAAATCACCACCCCACAAGCAAGCACCCCCACCCAGGGATTGCGCCAGGTGCCAGACATTCCGGAAAAAAACAGGGTCATCAGAGTTGGGGCCATACACATTAATCAAAGTGATCGGCATATGAAAGAGCTGTCCGAGTAATATGATGTATCGCCCATCCGAATCAGCTTGCACTTTGAACGTCTGCCAGGGAAGGCCTTTACGGATAAGAATGGCCACTCCACGGGAGTAGTTGGAGCAACCCGATGTGTGTACCTCTCCCCATCGTGCATGTCTGAGCTTGTCCCCGGAGGCACGGGTCAAGTGGGTTTCCTGTAGGAAACATATATCGATTTGGTGTCGCGTCAAATGTGCATGGGTCAAGCGTATTTTGCGGTGATCGTTAAGACCACGGATATTCCAGGTAAGGCAGCGCAGTGCGGTCAGGGCGGCCTGTGCGTGCATTTCTCATGGAAGCGTGTGGTCACCGAGGGACCCAGAAGAAGGGCCCACCCGCAGGTATCCCGCCCTCCCGTCTTGTGAGTCTGCAACCACAGTAAGTCTGCCCGTGTCTGGACTGCATCGTCATGTAGTGGTGTAGCCAGAAAGTGTAGTGATGTAGAACCAACCAACAATAACCCCAACCCCCCCCCACCCACTCCAACCCCCCAATCAGGTTGAGATAGCATCCCCCCCCACCACCCCCCCCAACTGGAATTGTCTTTCAATAGTATCTCGGGAATCATCCCACAGGGGCGTGGGGTCACCGGCTCACTCCCCAGTCTATCAACGACCGGGTGGCCGGACATTTCCGCCTAGCATTGAAATCAGTATCTCAAGGTAGAGCCTGGAAGTCCCTGCATGCTTCTCATCACAGGTTTCCGCACGGTACTAGTAGCGTTAATCGTGCATGAACAGCCCAGTCTCAGGGGCGGGCCCATCACCCTCTGCAGGTCTCAGGAACACTCAGCGTTGGGCAGAGGGCGCGTGTGCCTTTGTATCATACTATTCAATGTCACTTAGCTGTCCCATCGGCGGATTCTCATGGTCATCTCTCTTCTCCCGTTGCGAACGTTCCGTCTGTCTCGCAAACTTGATCGCGTCCGCCGCCGTAGTGAATACCATGGGCTTCCCTTTATGATGGATACGCAGCTTGGCCGGGTACAGCATTGCATACTTAGTCCCTACCTTCTGGAAGATTTTCTTGGCCGGTATGAATTCGCGCCGGGCGGCCTGCACAGCCTGCGTAAAATCCGGAAACAAGGAGATAGCCATGTTTTGAAAAGTTAGTTCCCCCTTTTCACGTGCCAACCGCAGGATGGTATCTCTGTCCCGGTAATTAAGAACCCGGGCCAGGATTGGCCGTGGCGGAGCCCCCGGCACCGGCCGTGGCCCCAGCGTGCGATGTGCGCGTTCAACCAAGAACATGGCCGACAGTCCCTCTCCAAAAAGTTCACGGAACATGTCTTCAACAAATAGTTCCATATTGCCAATGTTAGTGGATTCGGCAACCCCAATAATTCGTACATTATTTCGGCGGGAGCGAGCTTCCAAATCTTCGTTGCGCCCACGTATCACCTCCAGGACCCTGTCCATGCGGAGCAACTTCTCCTGGGTGTCTCCGTGGCCTTCCTCGCAGTCCGCGATCCTCGCTTCCATCGCCGTGATACGCTCCTCATGTTTGTCGACCCTGTGCGACATGCCATCCAGCCGCTGGGCCATGGAGTCGAGTTTTCCGTCAATTTCCTTAAGGCAGCCCTTAAGGTCACGGAACATACTTTTGACATCATCGTCCGGTGTTGGGTCCAACTGTGTTTCAGGGACCACCGTCTGCGACTCCGGCACCGCATCGGTGCCGCGGGAAGGCTGTTTCTCGAAGGGGAGCTTCCTCTGTTTTGCGTCCGATTTCCCCATGGTTCTCCCCCTAGTGTCCGCCACTTATCAACAATGGCGGTGAGGGGTAACGAGCCACAAGCAGGCCACCAAGCGCAAGGTGGAATGGTAACCACACAGTCACCCCCTCCGCACGAGGAACACCGCCAAGTAGGGAAGACCAGGCCAGCATTCGTCCCATTCAGGGCGCGGGTCTGCGTTAGTCAGGGAATAATGGCGGCCTAACCGTCCACTCGCCCAGTAGGCCTCTCCAGCGCAGTGTCTCCCCGGCCCGCAGGCACACGATGGTTAGAGCAGGTCGTCGGCAGGTACCGGTAGCCGGATATCACCTTCTGCGGGCGGGGATCGGGCCCACCCAGCGGGCGCCACGGCTTACGTCTCCCAACTCCTCACTCCAGCAGGCCCATCGGCCCAGTCACCGGATCAGGGCGTAGCCACGCCGGGTAGGCCTAGTCAGTCAGTCCGCCAGCTCAGCCCCCTCCAGTCACCAGTTCTCCAACAGTGGCCAGGTCTCAGCACGTCCGGAAGTCACCGCAGCCGCTCGGGCGCCAGTCGCTGGGTTCACCACGTCTCAGTTGGGTCCACGATAGCCGCCTCGTATCTGCCCGATCTCGGCCTTCGACCAGGGCCTCGCGTATGAGATGACTCCGCCCAGCTCGGCGCCCAAAAAGCCGCTCGGCCAGCCCGGCCGAATAGCTCCGGATCTCCGAGGCCGATTTCAACCGCAGTGGCCCCGCTAGGATCACCTGCACCAGGGCACTTCCCGCCGTGTAATTTGATGGTCAAAGAGCAAGGCAAAGGTCGGATTGTCTGACGGATTAGGTGTCCGGCCGGCAGAGCCCCGTTACACGGCGGCCATCTTGCAGCTCGGCTCGGCCACGCCAACGGACTGATATTCCCGCTGTATCTCTAAAGGGAAACATGCTTATTAAAAGCAGCACCCATCCCCTTCATGGACATAGCATGCGCTTCAAAAAACAGTTCCAATTTGAGGATGGAAATGCACTGATGCAGACAGTTTATTTTTCGACTCACAGACACTGGGCAATTTGTGATGCAACCTGTCAGCACACAGGCCGCATTGCATATTGCATTCCCATTTGCAAACCAGTCATTGTGCACATTTTGCATCCCTGGAAAGAATACATCAGGCCCAGTGTCTGCAAGGGTAGCTAGCCATGTTCCATATCATTCCATTAGGCTTGGAATCTGAGGGGGTGGTAAGCTACCTGAGACAGGTAGACTGATCAATGCAAGCAGACCAGTCTTTGATGATCAGTCAACAAAAGTTAGATTTTTAACCCCTTCCATGCTCATGACGGAACGATGCGCTGAAGGGGTTAAGGTAGTGTTGATTAGGATGTTATTATGCATTTTACATCTTAGATTCTTTGGGATTGAACCATGCCATGTATTACATTTAAGATTCTTTGGGTGAACCATGCCATGCATTACATCTTAGATTCTTTGGGATTGCACCATGCCATGTATTACATTTAAGATTCTTTGGGACTGAACCATGCCATGCATTACATCTTAGATTCTTTGGGATTGCACCATGCCATGTATTACATTTAAGATTCTTTGCGATTGCACCATGCCAATTATTACATTTAAGATTCTTTTAGATTGAACCATGCCATGCATTACATTTAAGATTCTTTGGGACTGAACCATGCCATGCATTACATCTTAGATTCTTTGGGATTGCACCATGCCATGCATTACATTTAAGATTCTTTTAGATTGAACCATGCCATGAATTACATTTAAGATTCTTTGGGACTGAACCATGCCATGCATTACATCTTAGATTCTTTGGGATTGCACCACACCATGTATTACATTTAAGATTCTTTTAGATTGAACCATGCCATGCATTACATCTTAGATTCTTAGGGATTGCCACAATGCCATGTATTACATTTAAGATTCTTTTAGATTGAACCATGCCATGTATTACATTTAAGATTTTTTGGGACTGAACCATGCCATGCATTACATTTTAGATTCTTTGGGATTGCACCATGCCATGCATTGCATCTAAGATTCGTTTAGTTTGAACCATGCCGTGCATTACATTTAAGATTCGTTGGGACTGAACCATGCCATGCATTACATCTTAGATTCTTTGGGATTGAACCATGCCATGCATTGCATCTAACATTCGTATAGATTGAACCATGCCATGCATTACATTTAAGATTCTTTTAGATTGAACCATGCCATGTATTACATTTAAGATTCTTTGGGACTGAACCATGCCATGCATTACATCTTAGATTCTTTGGGATTGCTACGTCTCTGGCATTATGCAAGTCAGCAGTAAGGGAGTTCTAGTTTTGAGTCTCAGGAAAAGGTTCACAATCAAGGTGCAGGGCAAGGTAGTTTTGGGTCCCAGAGTAGGTTCTTAATTGTGGAGTGCAAATTGTAAGCAGGGATTGTCCAGCAGCGAGGGACGGGTTTCTCTGGATCTGTTAAATAAAATGGAAATCTCTCCTGCCCTGGAAGTTGGGGAGCATTCCTGAAAATGCCAACGGTCACCCTGACTGTCCAGTATGGGGTTATATCCAGAATTTCAGCGCAAACATCAACTACAGAAGCCTATGTTTTGCAGGTAGTCAAAGAAGTGCACGGCATTACATTTTCAACTCTTCAGCTGTTTCTCAGACTCTGGAACTATTACTATCACCTGGCCTCATTCCTGACTGGAGAGGCCAGCCATATTCAAAGCTGTTCTAGCCTTATTGCAAAAGTGAGCATTGATGACAGTACAGTGGGGACAGAAAGGATCTGAAACTTCATTTTATTCTGGTACCCAAAGGGGTTTATGGTTTTTGTCTTGTCCTTTGGTCTCTGCTCTACCCATCAACCTATTGAGCGTCGACCAAGATGGTTGCACTCACTGTAGCCATTCTTCACCTACAAGTCTGGCCAATACTTCCAGAATTGTATGATTGTATGATGAGAGGATTCCTTGAGCTGGCTAGACACTCTCAATTCCTGTCTGACCCTGCACTGTTTTCTTCCCAACCTTTCCCAATGTCAGCTTGTTCCACAGCATCTTCAGAGGTGCGCATTTCTGTACCAAAATGGATGTGGTGTTTTTGCTTCTAGACCTATCTTAATGTTGAGGTTGTCTCTGTCTTCCTCAAAGTCTCTTCATCATGCCACAGTACGCCTGTGGTTGAAGGTTCGGAAGCACATGGTCTTGTTCATCTTCACAGTTTCTTGAGCTCCTCTGCACCTTTGACCACTTATTACACGTCTCCTTCTATAATTGAGCCTGTGGGATTTACCTTGAGTCATAAAAGCCTTTCAAGTCCTCCATTTTGAGACAATAGCTTCTGTGTATCTAACAGGTTTGACCATGGATTCTGCCTTTCTTGCAGCAATTACCCAAGCTTCTTGTGCTGGTGAGCAGGTGGCTTTTGTGTAGAGAGCCCTGTTAATTATGGTTCTTGAGGATGGGGTAGTGCAATGGCCTCATCCTGAATTTCCTTCTATGGTTGTTACTGTGGCTCAGAGGGATTGAAAGATTATTTTACCGGTGTGCCCCTTCTTTTTCCGAGGATTTCATTCTGGATTTGGATAGTAAGATGGTATTCCTATTTTATCTGGACTGTTCTAGGTCCTTTCACAGTTACAGCTATCTCTCTGTTACTTTCAGGGTAGAGCGTATGGGTCAAAACCAACTTCTGTAAAGATCAGCCATTGGATTCGATTTACTATTGAATCCTTGCATACTCCTCGGCTGGGATTCCTCTTCCTGAGGGCATTCAGGGTAGGTCCACTTGGAGGTTGGCTGCTTTTGGGTGGGATCGGGGACTATCTTTGCCTGAAATGTGTAGGTCAGCATCTTGGGATTCCTATTGTATCTCTGTACAAAATTACTATCTTGCTGGCATGGATATGGTCTTCATTAGTACAGGGGTACTTAGCTTCAACCTGTTTTTAATTTGTTTTTTTTTTGTCACTACAAATATTACTGGCTGTTGCAGCATAAGCGAGTCATTGGTGTGTTTTCTTCTGTTTTTGAAGGCCTGTTTTTGCTTCTGTACAGCTCACAAGTAACGAGTGAGACAAATATAAGGGATATCAATTTCTTAGCGGTAATCCTCATCACTCATAGTCCTACTAGTCCTCATCACAATTATTACGACCCTCCATTTAATTAACCAGCCATCGAGGTTGGTTGGATAGGTCTGGAAGAATGATGGGAAAGCTAGCCTATTAGGATCCTGAAATGTATGGGTGGGCCAGTTGCTTTCCAGCATGCTCCCGAGTTTCCTCCCGTCTTGAGGTAGGAATACCTTGTAAGTGATAAGTTTGTGATGTAATGTTGCAGACAGTATTATATTATTTTGGTAACCTCCTGAGTTGGATCCTACAGAATTTGTTAAAGGAATTGAGCATGCTACGCTAAATGAGGAGAGCAGACTTTCAGTACAGTGAGAAGCGTACTCCATCGCAGTGGCGGCTGGTGACTTTTGAAAGTGGTGCACGTAAAAGTTCTTTCCAACTTTCACGGAACGAGCAAGGCAGTCACACGGTCCCAAGGTCTGAACGGCACAATGTAAATGCAGAAATCCTGGGAAAAATTCTGTCTTCCTCGCTTGACCAAACTGTGCGATCCTAGGCAAATATTTTATTTCACCATGCCTCCTTATAATACACAGGTTCAGGATGTGCTCTATAGAAAGACATCTTCTTATTAATGTTGCTTCATGTTAATGTTGCATCATGTAGCATCAGAAACTAGGCTATATGTAGGGTGAACATGATAACTGACTGATAGCATTGTCATTGGGGCGGGGACACAGGAATGTTTCTAAATTCCTGTTTAAAAAAATCATATTTAAAAGACAGAGCAGGCACACATACTCTCATACATACGCTACACAGTCACACACATCAGCGCCAGTGAGCCACTCATTGTTGTGTTTTGAGGCACTTAACACCAGGGGTAAAACTGCTGTGCTTATCACTATGAGTCACAGATCAGTGTCATCCCTGGCACTGAGCTCCATGCAGCAGTCGTAAGAGGGAAGGGAATTTGAGGTGCAGAATATTGGTCACTGCAGAAATGCCAGAAGTTCAGAGCAGCAGTAAACCCTCATGAGCCCCTCGCAGATCCTGTAAGTGAGATGTACAGAGTTAAGGGAGGACACAACACCTTCTATGATCACTCTGCTCTCTGTGATCCCTCAGCCACAGCTGCTCTGTCATCTTTGAAATGCGTAACCCTTCCACTGCACTCTAAATCAGGTCCTTAGCTATTCCCTCTAGATTCTTGCTTCTCCAGAAGGAGGGGACAGGATCAATCAAAGCTTAGACTAGGGAGTGGTATGGATTTGAAACTCAGATATAGCATGGCACAGCCTGCAACACAATAATCATGTCAAGTTGGATGGTACTTCCAAATGAAGTTGGTCTTTCAATAAAAAGAAGGTAAAATAGAGAATAATAAATAAGGCATACAAACGAAATACAGAAGATCATAACTACTTCTAAGGCAGAGCTGTGACCCTAAAAACTACTACAATGTTCATATGCTGGAATACAAATACGCTGTTATCCTGTGGGTGTTCCTTTGACCCGATTCCACATGTTGAATTTCAGGCTCCATAGATCCAAGTTGTTTGATGCCTTACTATTTTTATTGTTTAATAAATGAACTCAATTAGAGGTATGAGACAGAAAGATATACGTTTTTTGGGAAATGGACACATCCTGACGCTGCTGACCCTGATCGCCGGTTTGCTGCTTCCTGCCCCTTCCCACTCTCAAGAAATCAGACCCACGTAGGAGCCATGCAGGTGCCTTGCGGCTTCGCGGACGCCTCGGTAACTGTGGCTCCTACTGAAAAATATCTTTCCTCTTGCTGAGGCTCCTCTCCTCCTGTGCCCGCCGCTTGCTGCCAACATTGCCGCCGCTTGCCCCTCATGCTGGTCTAGCCTGGGGTTTGACGCGCCGGCTTACCTCCGCCCTCATTGTGCCTGCCCCTACACAGCAAATTGGACTGCTCTGGCACCCTCCTCCATGGTGTTGTTTTAGTGCAAGCATCAGGCCCGGCTTTGGCGTCCTTTCTTTGTCTCAGCTCATTTTCTTCCCATACAGTCCAGATTGCCCCATGGTTACAAAAGTATAAATCAAGGTGGAGATCTGTGTGGCAAGGGAAGAACACCGCACAAACCATTCAACATTGGGAGAGAGGGGAGAGGGGTGTGAGAGGAGAGAGAAGAGAGAAGAGAGAGGAGGCGTGTGGTGGCTCATGTCTTACTGGTTGTCATAATTTGGACTAAGTGCATTGGCAATTTATGAACATAAGATCAGCACTGGTTCTCTAGGGTGCAGGAAGGTCGACTAGTGCTCTGTCCCGAGGGTAGAGCCGGTGGAGTGTCAAAGCGGCCCAGGTAGATCTGTGGTGCGGCTTGCTCTCCCCTGTGTGCTCCCCCACCCCTGGCTTACATCTGCTAATAGTTCCAGAGTATAAATCCACAGTGCTGTTCTGTAAGTTTAGGATGACGGCCCGGAGACTATGCTCAGGCAGACTGAGCCTTATGAGAGCCTGTACAAAGATAAAAGCCATTCACCTCAGAAATAAGGCGGCACGTTCAAATTCAATGAAAGGTTCAAACTCAAGCTTCTCCCGCTTTCAAAAAGAGAATGGCCAACATGTTGCTAAGTATGACGACCCTTCTCCTAGTATGGAGGCCCTTGCTGCTCCTGCAGCAGCAGGGTCAAATTTAAACCCTACTCCTTCCCCTGCTTAGCACTCACCTGCCTCAGGCATTGCAAACTCGGTGTCTGGGGAGTCCAATAATCCTCACATTGAGGATTTTCCTTTACAGGATGTAGACATTAACTAGAAAAGCTGTACTCCAATGGGCAGCGGCTCCCCTAGGACACCATCTGCGCCTTCGCAGGTCACTGGTTTAAAGCTATTCAGTAGCACCCTGTAAGAACAATCATCATTAGTACTACGGACTTCCATGACACTCGACTTGGAAATGCTTGGGAACGCATCCTGCGAACTTCCTGGTCAAATTGTGCAAATCTCTGAATCTCTTAGGTGTATGCAAAGAATCCTGTTGTCTGTCTTAGCACTCATAGAAAAATCTGTGAATAACAGATCACATCCAAGATATCTTACTGGTAATCGTGAAAAGTGCGGCTGGGTTCAAAGGATGGGGGTGCTCTCAATAAGGCACTTCAAACAGCAACAAATGAGGCTTGTGGAAAGCTAGGTTTCCTATATTATGGCCGCTTGTTGGGGCCCCTACGTGCTAGGAGACTGACGGTGCCCTCCAATCACCCCATACTCTTTACCGGGTGACACAAGCTGGTAAACCCCAAGTTACGTTGGTGGCGGTTTCCAATATGAAACTACAGAACAGAGATAGTCCTACCTATTTGTTAAAAAATGTTTTGACTTAGGTTCCCCTAGCTTGCAACTCCCAGTTCATCGTTGAAGACCTCTTGTCCCAGGCTTGAGACTTTTCCTGTTTTCAGACCTCATGACCAGGCTACAACAAGCTCAGCTGTTCCTGTGGAATCTGATCAAACCAAAGGAAAAACCAAAGTAAAGAAACAGAGCCTGCAAAAAAAGAACAAACTGAGAATCTCTAAGAAAAACAAAATAAAATAATATTCACTTTCAAGAATCGTGCAACACCGGAGCCTCCACTCCTAAGGCCTCTGGGGGGATTTCAACTAATTCCCATTGTAGCCTAAGCATCTCTGGCACAAAGGAGCTCAGCTGTAAAGATGAATTATTGCTCCATAATAAATCCTCTGGCTAATAGAGAGACAGAATTACCCAGAGCTGAACTAGATTCCATAGAACAGGTGTCTAAGGACCTAAACTCCACTCTAAAAGCATTCTTCCACTCTCCCTTGTCCCTGCAGATACTTTTAGGTTAGATTTTGTGGCCTTATTCAATTCTGATTTAATTATGAACTGTTATTTTCTATTTACCTGTTTTGCAGAGATTGAAAATCTGAAGATTGTACAAACAATGACATCTCTCTTGTTTCCTTAATGCACTGTCCTGTAGCACTGAATGCAAAGGTTCAGTTCCATTCCAAAATTGTTGTAAATCTGATTCTCCAAAACAGTGATTTGCCCCAATGTAGAGGTATTGATGTAATCCCTGTCCTTGGGGCATTGGGCCAAGTATCTAAGCCCTATTATTAGCAATAACATAAAAGTGGTTTCCTGGATGCAGCCTTTCTCCTGAACACTCCGGAGAAAATGGAACTCCACAAAATGCTTAAAAGCAGATATGATCTACATCCAGGAAAACTGGTGCTCGTCAGATTTTTTGTGTGATGGCTATTTTGTCTTAAGTTGTAACACTCTCCTTTCCAAGAAAGGGCATAACCATTCTTTGAGTAATTATTTATACTTGGAATATAATAGTTTTTCAAGTTACAAAGATTGCTCCAAGTGTAGATGAGAGTGTGAGAGACCCACTGTTAGTGGTGAATGCATATATTCCCAAGATAAAAATTATAACAATATGCTTCTTGATATTTTCTCCTTCTTATCAACAATTGTAAACAATGAGGGGAAACATCAAGTTCTGTTGGTTGGAGACTTAAACGGCAAAGTCTCCAACCACTCTATTAAATTAGTCTTAGATGCGGAGAAAGAAGCAGCATTTAAGATTCCACCATTTCTTTTTTCGCCGAACTTGAGAACGGATAAAAGCGTACATTTACTCCATGGCCATTTAAGAAGGAATGATTGCATCATTATAAATGGTAGATTCAACCAGGATTACCTGCTCAATTTACTCATAAATCACCACAGGGATCCTCATTGATTAGATTGTTGCTTCCTACTCTACCGTTTATCTTTTAAACACTACTGGTTGGGGGATGTAGTCCCCTTGGATGGTGAGGTTTCTTGGGGGCCAAGAATCCCTCCTGTTACATCCAGTAAGTCCCACACAACAGGATTGCTGAGAGGTCACCAGAGGCACGCCCCCTTTCTCCATCACTCTGCAAAAGCACCTCCAGGTGCACTACTTGTTTGGAGAATGTAGTCCCCTTGCATGCTGAGGATCTTTGGGGGCCAAGAACCCCTCCTGTTACCTCCAGTAAGTGCCACACTGTGGGATTGCTGAGAGGACGTCGAAGGCCCCTCCCCCTTCTTCACTGCTCTGCAAATGCGCATCCTGGTGCACCACTGGTTGGGAGATGAATTCCCCATGGATGCTTAGAGTCCTTGGGGGCCAAGACCCCTACTGTTACCGCTAGTAAGTCTCACTGAACGATACTGCAGAGAGGTCATCAGAGGACACGCCCCCTTTGTCAACCACTCTGCAAACACGCCTCCTGGCGCACTACTGGTTGGGCGATGAAGTCCCTCTGGATGCTGAGGTTTCTTGGGGGCCAAGAAACCCTCCGGTCAGCTCCAGTAATTCCACACAGCGGTATTGCTGAGAGGTTGTTGGAGATCCAGCCCCCTTCTCCACCACTTTGCAAACGCACCTCCTGGTGCACTACTGCTTGGGGGATGAAGTCCCCTTGGATGCAGAGGGTCCTTGGGGGCCAAGAACCCATCATTTTACAGCCAGTAAGCCCCACATAGTGGGATTGCTGAGAGGTTGTCGAAGGCCCCGTCCCCCTTCTCCACCACTCTGCAAACGCACCTCCAGGCACACTACTTGTTGGGGGATGAAATCTCCTAGCATGCTGAGGGTCGTTGAGGTCCAAGAACCCCTCCTGTTACATCCAGTAAGTCCCACACAGCGGGATTGCTGAAAGATTACTGAAGGCCCTGCCCTTCTCCACCACTCTGCAAACGCGACTCCTGGCACACTACTGGTTGGGTGATGAAGTCCCCTTAAATGCTGAGGGTCTTAGGGGGGGCAAGAACTCCTCCTGTTACCTTCAGTAAGTCCCACACAGCCGGATTGCTCAGAGGTCATGGGAGACACGCCCCCTTCCTCCACCACTCTGCAAATGCACCTCCAGGCGCACTATTTGTTGGGGGATGAAATCCCCTTGGATGCTGCTGTGGGTCCTTGGGGACCAAGAACCCCTCATTTTACAGCCAGTAAGCCCCAAATAACGGGATTGCTGAGAGGTTGTCGAAGGCCCTGCCCCCCTTCTCCACCACTCTGCAAACGCACCTCCAGGTGCACTACTTGTTGGGGGATGAAATCTCCTTGCATGCTGCGGGTCGTTGGGGGCCAAGAACCCCTCCTGTTACATCCAGTAAGTCCCACACACCCCACCCTTCCCCCTTTCTCCACTAGTAAGGAAATAGAATAAAAAAACCTTAGAAATTCACCGAGAGAACCAAAGGTTACAGGGACCTTATAGTTAAGAAATAGAATTTAAAAAACCTTAGAAATTCACTGAAAAAAACAAAGGTTACAGGGACATTATAGTTAGGCTGACATTTCACTCTTACAAAACCATAGAAATCCAGCAGTTATAGTTACCTGAACTAACTATAACGTACACCACTGCTTATGACCTCACATATTGCATCACTAATGAAATGGTCAGTGACATCACTGATGACATCTCAAATGACATCCCTGATGCCATCATCCACAGAACCACTAACACATTCACTTGCACCCCATAGATCCTCTCATATACCCAGTCCCACACAAACCCTCACATATCCATTCACACACCCATACCAGTACTCACACAACCAATCACTTATCCATAGAGCCACTCACACCTCCACCCACTCATACTGCAACCCACACACCCACTCAATCACCCATACAGAAACTGACACAGCCTCTCACTCACTCATACAGATACTTACACACCCACACACCCATACAGCCACTGACAAACCTCACACTCAGCCATACAACCATTCACACATCCACAGAACCAGATACACACTCATCCACATATCCATACAACCACTCACAAACTCCCACACCCTTACAACCACTTACACAGACATCCAGTCTCCTATACAGCCACTCACACACATTCTTATCTATACACACACTAAATCAGCTACTCCCACACCCTTACAACCACTCACACAGACATCCAGTCTCCTATATAACCGCTCACACACTCTTACCCATATACATACTAAAGCAGCTACTCACTCACCCATACAACTGCTCACACACTCACTCCCTCACCCATACAGCCACTCACACAGCCACTCACTCACCTATGCAGCCACTCACAACCAGTCACTCACCCATACAGCTACTCACATAACCACTAGCACATCCTTACAGCAACTGAAACACCCACTCATACACCCATACAGCCAATCAGACATCCACTCACACACTAATACAGATAGTCACACAGCTACTCGGATTAGATATGTTAGAAATAGTATGACTAATTGCTAGTACAGAAAGAATTGTAACTTATGCTATATCTTAGTATATATCTTTAAGTCTCAGAAACATTTATGAAACACTTACAGTCACAGGATTTTGTCATCAGTGATGCCACTGACCATGTCATGAGTGATGTAATATGTGAGGTCATAAGCAGTGCATTGTGGGGGCACAAGTTATAGTTAGCTCAGGTAACTATAATTGCTGAATTTCTATGGTTTTGTACAAGTGAAATCTAAGCCTAATTATAATTTTCCTGTAACCCATATGTTTATAGTTCAAAGGACTTTTTTCAGTAAAAGCATGATAAAGAGACAGTAGTTTGCTAAGAAATAATTAATATGTAGTATACTAATTGGAGATCACTAGTCGTTTGGACAATGCAAGCCACATATACAGAGCAAATCAATTGACTCACAGATGGAATTAAGATTGGACTACAATTCCCAGCATGCCTTTCAACTGAATATAAGTAATGGGCGATAACTGACAATTAATACAAATGGATGTAACTAGCATGAAGAAGACGGTTGTCGAAACGCTTAGGTGGTATCTGACGCAAACTATATTGGCAAATAAATGAAGTTACCTTGAAACAACTTTCTGGAGTGCAGCGTGGAATTTCTTTTGGCATGCCAAATTTTGAGGGATGTGGTCTAAACCCTAAGGCTAGCACCAGCAGCTGAGCGGCCTCCATTAATACTGCTTTGACCTTGGATTTATGTAAGCGGGGGTGCCCAGCATGAATGGAGACTTCGAAAGCAATCATAGAGGGAGTGGGGGGATACTAATCCCCTGCGTATGTACATTTGGAGACAAAAGAACTGGAGGTTCCAGCTTCAAAACATGCCAATGCGCAAACCCTGTGACGGGACAGGAAAGTCTCATAGCAACAATAGTGAGTAACTGTCCTGCCAGAATGTGTCCGAAATGCCGATGCGGCCCCTGACGGTAACAGGGGCCTGAAAGCAAGTGTTTGACTTCAACAGCCAATGCGTGAATACATCAATGGGAACCATAATAGTACTGAGAGCATTGGATGCAAAGATTTAATAATGTCAAGTTCAAAGGACTTTTTCAGTAAGATCATGGTAAAGAGACAGCAGTTTGCTAAGAAAGAATTAATACGTAATATACTAATTGGAGATCACTAGTCGTTTGGACAATGCAAGCCACATATACAGAGCAAATCAATTGACTCTCAGATGGAATTAAGATTGGACTACAATTCCCAGCATGCCTTTCAACTGTATATAAGTAATGGGCAAAAATTGACAATTAATACAAATGGATGTAACTACCATGAAGAAGACGGTTGTCGAAACGCGTAGGTGGTATCTGATGCAAACTATATTGGCAAATAAATGAAGTTACCTTGAAACAACTTTCGGGAGTGCAGTGTCGAACTTCTTTTGGTATGCGATATATATATATTATTGAATTGAATAATAAGAACTGTTATTCAAGAGTTGAGGAGAAAGTAATGTTGGTTAGCAATAGCCAATTTAATGATGAGCTAAAGAATTGGTATGACCAAACCCTCTTGAACCATGATGAGTATTTGTTTTTAAAAATTGATCAACCGGTCACTCCGATATTTTATCTAATCCCAAAAGTGCATAAGGATTTGAAGAACCCTCCCGGCCGCCCAATAATTTCAGCTATGGGCAGTGCATTAGAAAATACATCTAAATTTGTAGACTCGTTTCTGAATCCCTTAGTCAAAACACTTTCCTCGTATATACAGGATACGGGAGACTTCCTGAGGAGAATCTATGATCTTCCTTGGGAAGATGATTACTTATTAGTAACCATCGATGTGCCAACACTCTATACGAGCATTAGGCATACAGATGGCCTGAGAGCAGTGGGGCACTTTTTAGACACAAGATCCATTAAAAAATTCTGGGCTCACACCCAGATGATAATTAGGATGGTTGAGAAATGTTTGAACAGCAACTTCTTTCTTTTTGATGGTCAACTTTTCCACCAGACCTGTGGTACTGCGATGGGCACCTGCTTCGCCCCCAGCTATGCAAATTTGCATATGGGCTGGTGGGAGGAGCAGGTGATCCGAGTTCAGTACCACAAGGAATGGGACAACCACATAATGCATTGGAGTCGGTTCATAGACGACTTATTTCTGGTGTGGAAAGGTACTGAAGTAGAAGTTAAATCGTTCATTGCTCGAATTCAAAACAATGATTTAAATCTCAACTTCACAAGTGAAATCAGTAGTGTAAGTGTCAATTTCCTGGATTTAACAGTGTATATTGAGAATGGAAGAGTCAAAACTAAATTGTTTAGAAAACCTACCTCTGGTAACACTCTGCTGCACGCTCAGAGCTTTCATCCAGTCAATTTAAAAAGAAGCATTCCTTATGGAGAAAGCCTGAGAGTTAGGCGTAATTGTAGTGCACCAGAGGAGAGGAAGAAAGAGTTGGACACTCTGACTATGAGATTCAGAAGCAGAGGTTATCCAGATATTTGGATAGATAATGGGATTAGCAAATCAATGAAGAAGAAAAGAGAGGAGATTTTGTTTGATGCTAATAAGAAAACTAGCAAAGAAAATGAAAATCAATGTAGGTTCATCACTACTTTTAGCAGGCAACATGATGAATTGAGAAAAATTTTGAATAAACATTGGCACATAATAAAAAATGATCCACTGCTAGGTAAACAAGTTGCAAAGAGACCACAGATCACTTTTCGTAAGGTTAAGTCCTTCAAACAGGCACTAGTAAGTAGTACCATTAGAAAGCGGCCAGTGAAAACAACATGGCTGAATAATAAGAAAGGATTTATCAAGTGCTCAAAATGCAAGGCATGCGTACATGGAACTAATATGGACCAATATAGACTAGGCCTAACGAACATGATGAGGAAGATCAAAGGCTGGTACATGTGCAAAACAGATCATGCAATCTACGTACTGCAGTGCCCTTGTGGCCTGCGCTACGTTGGAAGCACGATTCTTGAGGTCCCCAAGCGTGTCTTACAGCATTTAAGGGCGATTAAGAATGGGGATAGGTCATACCCAGTAGCCAGGCACTTTGAGAGAGTCCATAATAAAGATACTAGAGGTCTAACTTACTATGTGATTGACTCTGTAAAAGCAAATGTGAGAGGAGGCAATAGAGTGAAGAAATTGAGGAGATTAGAGTCTCGATATATTATAGAGTTTAATTCTAAACAACCAGAAGGCCTGAATATAGAAGAGGACTTACATACCCATTTATAAGTATGTAACAGTAAAGCGTCACCCATGATTAGCTTGTTTTAAATAAAGAAAAGGCACAGAAGAAGGGACAGACCCAATGTAATTATCAGGTATGAATAGAACGTATAGGTTGGTAACAGTCATCTGATTTGAGTCCACTGGGGCGTGATTCATGGTTAATGAAGAAATTTCAGTTGAGTTAATCTGTGGAGCTCAGATTATATAAATGCACACAGTAATTATAAGCTCACTTGAGCTAAAATGACAATGATTGATGTCAAGTAGCTGTGTCAATAAAGCTCACTTGAGCTTGAATATCGAGTGCATCAGCAGCGATTGAATTGCTTATATGAAAAGTGATGTAAATTGCTTAAACATGATTAATGTGGAATGTGACAATATGAATTGTATATTAGAAACTGTTAGCAACTAGAGACAAACGTCTCAGAAGAAATGTTTTGTGAATATTCTGCCAAAAACTACGAGTCTGTTTTTCATGTCAGTCACGTTTGTAGTAACATTATTGCACGTTTTGCACTTTAAAAAATGGCCGCATTCTTATACTTCTTTTACCAGTGAGCAAGACTGCTTGGCAGTCGAAACGCGTTTGGTAGCGGCAGAAAATAAAAGTTAAAACCGCACATGGCGTCGTCATCGTTTTTTGAAATATTTATGTGACTCATCCCGAGGAGTCCAAATCGACGACGCAACTCTCGTTCTGGAGTGGCAAGGAATACTCGAGAACCACGAGGGAGATATATATATATATATATATATATATATATATATATATATATATATATATATATATATATATATATATATATATTATCTACTGGCGGTCGCCAGTAGATAGTTATAGTTAAGACCGTGTTTCCATAGGAAATCCGCAACATTCTATTTTGAATACCTTTGGCGCTGATTGACGAATCCTCGCGAAATTTTCAAAATAGGTGCTCCTACCCTGAAAGTCTCGGGGGGATTCGTCAAGCGGGGGCTGAGAAAAAGGGGGGGTCCCAAAACGTGTTTTCCCCATGCATTTTTCCATAGGACCTTTAGTCCAAGCTACAGCCCGAACGGCTGAACAGAATTACTTGAAATTTGGCAGAGAGGTAGTCCTCAGGTCAGGGATGTGCCTTTTGCAGGTCTGGTGTAAATCTGTTCAGTATTTCCTGAGAAAATAGCATTTAAATCAATATATATATCTATAAGCGCGCTCCGAGCGCGTACGGTAAGCTTACCGTACGTGCACGCTGCCGTGCGCGAGCTTAATTCTGATTGGTGGTTATATGACTGTAAACATTCGAATCGGTCGAAATCAGGAAGTGTCGGCCGCCATTTTGTGTGTCTCACACTGATAAACAAAGGAGGAGAACGTGAAAAGGGGGCAACGAAGAGAGTTGCAGACCCCCTAGCGTTTGTCAGGGGGTCCAAGAAGGTCCCAAAAGTATGAAAAATACATTAAATTTTATTTTTTTTTAAATCGCGGGGTACGCGCACGGCAGAAAAAAAACAATAAAAAAAATAGAAGTAAAAATCAAATTTAAGTGTTTAGATATTAGGGGGCTCTAAAAAGAGCCGTTGTGTTTATGAAGTGTTTTTTTTGTGGTACCTACAAGTAAGTACCGATGCAGAGTCTAAAGTTCAAGAGGAAGACTCTGTTGCCTTCATCAGTGAAATGTACACCGTCTCCTCTATAAATGCCTTGCATGTTGTAACGCAAGTTGTTGTGGTATATAGAACCCATACCATAGTCTCTGAGGAAAGCAGAAATAGATTTGTTGACGTGCTTTCTTGCTTTGTCAATCTGTGGACAAAATTGGTTGGACCAGTTCCACTTTTGCCTTTGGCATATATTAGAATATACAAAGGCAGATTGAGGAAAACGCGACATCAATTGCACAAAGGTGTCCTTAACAAGCATTTCCAGACCTACCCCAGTTAAAGTGACTAGGTCATTTCCACCACAGTGCACAATAATAAGGTTAGGGTGTGGGAGATGTAGAAAGGTTTTCACCAAAGGCATTAATTGGTGCCACTTTAACCCTCTCTGACCAATCCATTTAATGTCTACATTTGGCAAAGCAAGGTCTCTCACCATACCTCTTTTTTCTGCATACTTTTCACTCCAGAAGACATAGCTGTGACCTACAATCCACACTGTGAACATCTTTCAAGGAGATCTGGATGCACTCAGGAGGTGTCTTTCAGTAGTATGGCAATATGAAATGAAAGACAGTTGTAAAATGGAGGCATACATATTTTTTTAATGAAAAGAACTCATTGGCTGTTTCAAACCATTCTACACTAAAAACTAGGCTGTATGTTTACAATTATAAAAGCATGTTTTGCATTGGTTGTGAAAAATGTGTTCTAACAGAACATTAGTTTGGATTTGCTGTTAGGTTTGAACAGTCAAGCACTCTTGCTCTTTGGATTTGAAACATTGTGTGCTGAACTTCTGACCTCTCTGCTCACATCAGTGTTCCATGAGCTGTTGCTATGGTAGCAGGCAGAAGTGAAGTTGGGGGAAGGGTTCATTTGGAAAGGGGTTGAAGTTTTCAACCAATAGAAATGTGTGATTTAATTTGAAAAAATGTTGGAAGCACTGAGATTTGTAATTAACATGTATATGTGTGAAAAAAGTGAGGGAAACATTGCCATTTACTGGTTCTGGTGGGAGGAGAGAGGTGTACAGCTCTGAGATAATCTGCTGTTTGAGTGCCACATTTCTTTCTCAACTAACTAATTTTAAAGGTGAGATATGAGTTTGAGAGGGGATGTATGTGGTGATTTTTGATATAAATATTAGAATTGTGATTCTTCTTTAAAAGTTATGTTTTACATTTTGTAGTTTGGGAGATATTTAACTGTCTTGAACTTGTAAAATATTATGGAGTATGTTTTCATCATAAGTTAAGGTGTACTGGTATCACTGAGGAATACTGTTTTGTGCCTAGAATCAAACCATGAGTCTGTGTGCACACAGGAATTGTTGTCAGAGATTTTATTTGTGTTGGTCCGGTTCTGTAAGAATGGCATTTGTAGGAAAGGGTCAGCTTTTTTTTAATAATATGATGGTTAAATTAATAAATAAGTTATTTTGTTGGTCAGGTAAGTGTGAAATTTCTGTATTTATCACACATTTAGTTTCATGCTCCCTTTTTTTCACTTCTGCTCTGTCTGCTTTTCTCATTTCCGTTGTACTCCCTCAAGGACCTTGTAGAGTAAAAAAAAAAATTTGGGGTTTAAAAAAAAAAAAATGCGCACGGTAAAATAAAATAATTAAAAAAATTAATGGAAAAAATTAAAAAAAAGTTGTGAGGTAAGGTTGGCTCTTAAAAGAGCCGTTGTGTTAATACAGGGACAGAGGAACGAAAGAATGGGAATATTAACAAGGACCACAGATGTGCTGGTCTATCTTATTGTTTATTAGGGAAACACTGGTCTCCCCATGAACAATTAGACCATAACATGTGGTGCACCTCATTTGTACCCTCTGAAATCGAGGGTTCGTTTCCAGAGGAGCAGAAGAGGGTGATGCTCCCACCGCAGAGGAAGGGCTCGGCTGAGCTGCCGAAGATGTACTCGGCTGAGCTTCTGCGGGTGTGCTCGGGTGACTTACTGAAGGGTTTGCTTCAGTGTGTCGAGCAAAAGTCCTGGGATGTACATCCCTAATGTGTCTCATCATAGTGTGATTACCAAAGGAATACTTCTTCCTTGGGTTACCTCTAGATAAGACATGCTCAGTGAGCAGTTGACTAATGGAGCATTTACCTTTTTCTGCCCTTCTGGAAAAGTGAAATACTCCCAAACAAAAGAATTCTTTTGTTTCCTCCTTCCCTGTCTGATGATGCTGCTGCCCTGCTCACTCTCAGAAGAGGTCTGCTGCTCTGCCATTGTATCTCAAAGACAATTCAGCTCCTTCTCCTAGAGAATCACAAGCAGTAATGAGGGGAATGGGTGTGGTGTAGGAAGATTCTGGAACTGAAAGTAGTTTAAACCAATCAAAAGTGTTGTTTCTTGATCACATGACCAACCGTACGCGCACGTTACGCTTACCGAGCGCGTACGGTACAAGTACGCATGCGCGTACGAAAGACAAGCGCACGCGCGCATGCGCATTACAGGCACGCTCGTACACTTCCGCGTAACGTGCGCGGGCGCGTGCGCGTGTGAAGCATACGCTTACGCGTCACGTAGGAAGTACGGACGCGTACGCAAATTGCGTAAGCATGCACAAACGGAGTATAAATATTACGTACGCTCATCGTACATAAAGCGCAGCGTGCGCTTACGGTAAGCTTACCGTACGCGCACGGTAAAAAAAGTAAAAAATAAAAAAAAGATAAAGGTTTGTTGAAGATATTAACTATGTTATACAACTATATCTAACCATTTATTTAAAAAAGGTGAATCTTTCTATATTGAAGAATGCATTAAAACCATGAATATATACATAGGTAGAATAGTGTTTAAAGGAAAAAAGAAAAAGAAAAAAAATGATGTAAAAAAATAAACAAATTCAATGAAAAAAGTAAAACCATAGGTTTCACACACATTATAGTTAGGAATTAGAATTCAAAAAACCATGCAAAAACACAGAAAAAAACATAGGTTTCACACACATTATATTTAGAAATTAGCTTTTAAAAAACCTTGCAAATTCACTGAAAAAACCATAGGTTTCACACACGTTATAGTTAGGAATTAGCTTTTAAAAAACCTTGCAAATTCGCTGAAAAAACCATAGGTTTCACACACGTTATAGTTAGCTGGACATTTCTCTCGTAAAAAACCATTGAAATTCCCCCGTTATAGTTAGTTCAGCTAACTATAACTCGCGCACCCGCAATCCACTGCTGATGACGTCACATATTACATCACTCATGACATGGTCAGTGACATCACTCATGACATCACTGATGACATCTCAAAGACATCACTGATGACATCACTAATGACGTCATCAATGTGATAAATTACCACATCTTCTCACACCCTTATAAAACCTTTGATATACCAACTCAAAATTACAGAGTTCCATTCTCATATCCATAAATAATGCAATACCAATAACTGCATACCCACATATTAACTTTTTGGTCTTCATACACCTGCACACACTCACCTGTAAAGTCACTCATAGTTACAGTCACTCCATAAAAAAGTATCATATGAATTTATACACACACCTATATAGACACTCACACACTACCAATCATACATAGAGGTACTCTCACACCTAGTCATTCATACAAATAATCACACTGCCATTTACTCACCTATGCAGTTATACACACTCAAGTTCCCTTGCTCAAAAAAAAAATAGTATCACATTTTTATGCTCTATTAGAATCATTGACAAAAGCACACTCTCATCCATACAGTCACTGTCACAATCACACATTCTCACATCTAGCCATTTATATACTCTTACACACATGTATACTGCCTTTCACATATGTAGTTAGTCACAAATGTACCACTGAGATATACATTCAATCCCTAACACACCCATACATACACTCGCTCAACCATACAGTCCATCACAGATGCACTCTTAAAACCATGCACCCATAGAATCAGCCACTCACACATCTATGCACAGAGTCACACACAGCCTACCCACACTAACACTCAGGCACCCATACAGATACTCAGACAACCAATCAATAACCCATATAGACACTCATATAGCTATTCACAAAACCATGCAGCCACTTATACACCAAGAGACAGAAACATACAGACATTCACACAGTTTAGTCACTAGTCTGCAGTAAGATACATTTAATGACTCACTTATAGAGTCAGTTACGCACCAAAGAAAATCATACATTTACATACTTGTTCACCCACTCATTCTTCAACAGGCCTTTCCCTATATATATTAAACATATTAAAATTGTTCAGAAACACATACTCAATGGATGATGACATCAGTGATGTCATTTGAGATGTCATCAGTGATGTCATGAGTGATGTCACTGACCATGTCATGAGTGATGTAATATGTGACGTCATCAGCAGTGGATTGCGGGTGCGCGAGTTATAGTTAGCTGAACTAACTATAACGGGGGAATTTCAATGGTTTTTTACGAGAGAAATGTCCAGCTAACTATAACGTGTGTGAAACCTATGGTTTTTTCAGTGAATTTGCAAGGTTTTTTAAATGCTAATTCCTAACTATAACGTGTGTGAAACCTATGGTTTTTTCAGTGAATATACATATATATATATATTCACTGAAAAAACCATAGGTTTCAGAGGTGTTATAGTTAGCTGGACTTTTCACTTGTACAAAACCATTGAAATTCCCCCGTTATAGTTAGTTCAGCTAACTATAACTCGCGCGCCCGCAATGCACTGCTGATGACGTCACATATTACATCACTCATGACATGGTCAGTGACATCACTCATGACATCACTGATGACATCCCAAATGACATCACTGATGAAATCATCCAGTGAATGTGTATTTTTCTGAAAATTAAATATGTTTTATATATGTATATCTCAAGGTCGATGGAAGAATAAATGGGTATATAAGTGTCTAAATGGATGATTTGTTTTTGAAAAATTGATTGTGTAACTGACTGATTAAGTGTATCATAGTGAATACATGGCTTAGTGAGTAATGTTTAAATATGTAAATATCTGTATCAGTCTCTCACTTTGTGTATAAGTGGCTGCATGGGTTGGTGAGTAGCTACATGGGTGTCTATATAGGTTATTAGTTGGTTTTTTGAGTATCAGTCTGAGTGTCTGCATGTTTCGGTGGGGGGTATTACGTAGTGCATAGGTGCATGAATGAGTGACTCACTCTTTGTATATGTTGAAGACAGCATGTGTGCAGGACTGTATGGGTGGATAAGTGTGTGTATGGGGGTGTTAGTGAGTGAATGACTGTCTCAATAGTGTCTTTATGAGTAACTACATATGTTTTAAACTAGTATATGTGACTATTGGTGTATATAAGTGAGTATATGTGAGAGTGAGAGATTGAAAGAGTTCCTGTATGAATAAGTATGTGTTTCTATAAGTGATTGTTTAAAAGACTAAGTATGTGTAAGTTTCCGTAGAAGTAAGTGTGGTGGTGTGTGTATAACTGTATATGCAAATAAATGTATGCTTGATTCTTTATTAGCATGAGTGACTATGTGTGTGAGTAACTCTATGGATGAGTGGCATTGTGTAACAGGATGTATAGGTGTATGAGTACATATGATGAGTGACTGTATAGGACTGTTGGTGAATGAGTGGATGTGTATGTGGATCTTAGAATTACTGAAGAGGTTGTTGTAACTGGTATTGGTATGTCCATTGTTTTGAAAAGTTTAGTCTCTATTTTTGAATGTGTGTATCAAAGGTTATATTAGGGTGAGAGGAGGTCTGCCACTCTATCACAAGGATGATGTCATCAGTGATGTCATCAGTGATGTCATTTGAGATGTCATCAGTGATGTCATGAGTGATGTCACTGACCATGTCATGAGTGATGTAATATGTGACGTCATCAGCAGTGCATTGCGGGCGCGCGAGTTACAGTTAGCTGAACTAACTATAACGGGGGAATTTCAATGGTTTTGTACAAGTGAAAAGTCCAGCTAACTATAACACCCCTGAAACCTATGGTTTTTTCAGTGAATTTCTGAGGTTTTTTAAATGCTAATTCCTAACTATAACGTGCCTGAAACCTATGGTTTTTTCTGTGAATTTCAAAGGTTTTTTAAATGCTAATTTCTAACTATGCCTACAGAGATAGGACATGTGAAGAAAGAAGAAAAAATGCACAGAAAGAAAAAAAAGAAGTGCAGAAAGAAGCAACAGAAGTCCTCAAAGACGAAGAAAGTACAGGAAGAAGGATAACGTGCAGAAAGAACAAAAAGAAGAGCAGAAAGAAGCCTTGTTGCAAAATCATCCTGTACCCTCAACTTTTTCAGACGGATACTGGTGGTAACTGAGTCTGACTAACCAGTCCTAGAGCCAGTGCTATGTTAAAAGACACTTAGAATACAGTGAAAACACCTACATACACTAGGGAACATTATGCGTTGGGGTCCCCCTGTGATTAGCATGACCTCCTCTGTAAGCCCCTAGTATATAATAGGGCAGGGGGATTAAAACTACCTCTTAAAACAGGCCACAGGGCGTTTTGCACACGTTAACTCAGGCCCCGTCCCCTCCCTTCACCACTGTGTAAACACGCCCTGTGTCCGTTTTTAGTTGGGAGATTAAGTTCATTTGAATCCTGAGGGTCCCTAGGGTCCAACTAGCCCACTAGGTACCTCCAGTAAGTGCCACAGAGCTGCGTTGCAGAGAGGTGTAAAAAGGGGCTTGGCCTCAGAACACCTGTCTGCAGCGCAGCTCCCTGGTGCATACTGGAGATGCCTGTTGGGCTAGTTGGCCCTCAGGGACCCTCAGTATTGAAGAGGAATAAATTCCCCAACTTACAACTCGCCAGGGGGCGCGTTTGCAGAGTGCTGCAAGGAGGGGGTGTGGTTCCCCTTCTTATTCTAATTTATTGGCCCTGATGACCCCATCCCCCAGGGCTGTCTCCTAATTATAGTTTTTTTGACCCCAATCCCCAGGGCCGGCCACTGTTTTTTATTATTTTTAAAAAATATATATTTATAGACACACCTAGGACATGCTGGACAAACCGTACGTACCTATCACCATGACGATTTGCGTGATATTCATTAAAAGGCGACTAAGCATACAATGAATCCACGTGGAATGTATTTACACCACTAGTGAAGCTCTGACATGTCTGATGCCCTACTCCCGGTAGACACCCTTGTCATTTATTTATACAAACATGGGTAGCTATTGATGGGCACATTTAATACACATGCACACCAAGCCATTCAAAGGGGATTCGACAAAAATTTGACCAAAACTATGCAAGAAACCCCCCTTACAGTTAATAAAACACACATCCACTGCCGGATGTGTAATACTTTTTATTTTACTCTCTGGAAAGGGGACGAACATCACTTGAGAGTCACAGCGCGCTCCTGGCAGAGCCCAATGCTGTGTTACACCCACCATTGCCTGCTGAGTGCCACACACCTCTGTGTTGTATTCCACTAGCTAGTGCATATGCTATGACACTCTCTAGCCCATGTGCACTGTAACACCAACCCGTGAATATGTGATGCCACACTTGCCTTCGCACGGGTTATATTACCCCATCTAACGTGCCTTCCTCGATGCCTATGTTATAACGCACAGTGCTATGCCATTCATATTACAATCTGGGATCCATATCTTTGTCACAGTGCATATGCAACGTTACACTCCCCAGCACATATTTTATATTACAACTTTAGAGACTAGTTAGGTTATACAACACTGCCCTGTGCATATTACACTCCAAGGCGCATCTCGCATAGCACGCGCTAGTGCCTGTGCTATCTCGCGCTCTCCAATGAATCTGTCATTGCGCACAATGTATTGCATATTATATTTCACGCCCGGTTCATCTTATATCACACTTTTTGGTGCATAGTTTATACCATACACTATATCTAGTTTTCATTTTCAATCGTGCTCTCAGGACTATGTTCTATATAACACTGTGTTAACCTACCCTTTTCACGGGCATTACATTTTGCGATAGGGGGTGGAGGGTCAGGGGGTGTTTCTGCCAAGTGAGCCCGGAGTCACAGTCACAAACGTCCTCTTCTTCCTGAATAAAAGTGAGATTATGCTGCATACTTGTTCATATTTTAAGTAGTTCGCACAGACACACGTTTTAAAAACAATAAAGTTCCTAATACCCGCCTTCTCTGAACAGTTAGCTTGCTGCCCCATCCCCCTCCTCCCTATCCTCTGTTGTGTGAATCCATGGACTAGCCTCCTCCCTCCTGCCATGCATGGTCTGATGTGCTGCCACTGCCCTCAATTTAGTATGATGTACCAGTCCACTCCTCCTGCCCTCCATTGCCCAATTCTATGTCCCATCATTGACCTCCTGCTTAAACTCTGTGCTTAGCTTGCTGCCCCTGTGAGAAGTTGGCCTGATGTATGATGTCACTAGTTCTAGTGTACACCTTATATCAGTCCAAATACCCTTATGGTGATTGGTTGTAAAGTCAACCTTATAGACCAGCTATCCTAGTGGTAGCATGGACAAGAGCAGTCTTAGGCTAAACTCTGAATGGCATGTGAAGCCAGCTGTGATACCATATATAATCCCTTGAATACCAAATGAAAGGACACCACAACAGATATATATATAAAATAAAGTGTATTTATTCTAGTCAAACCCTCAGCACTCTTTATGAGATTAGAGGTAAGTACAACACAGTCTTATTTATGCATACATTAAGTCACACAGGTAAGTAATACAGTTAGGCCCTAGGGGCCACGCAAACCATATACTAAGTAAGTGGTATAAGGACCACTGTCACGGAAATAGGATAGGCCTAGGCCTAGGGAATCGCTGGGGCTACACTACACTAGCAAAGGTTAGGAAGTGGGAGGCCCACGGGATTCAGGTGCAGAGTGGAAACACTCACGCGTAATACGTAAAAGTCAATAGAAATAGTAGTTGTTAGCAATTAACAGTTTAAGGACACTTCTAAAGCAGCTAGAGAGTCGAGACTCGGAAACTAGACCCTAGGATAGTCACTACCCTTGTGAGCACCGAAGTACCCAAGTTACCTAGCCCACAGGCTGCGGGTGCATAGGTGTGAACTTGCGTCGGGTTTCGTCGTGGACTTCTATGGATGCCTGAAGGAAAGATGCTGACAGGCAGTCAGTGAAGAGTGTCCGGTGGATCCCAAGGCTGGGCTCAAGAAGAGAGGAGACCTGCAAGCAGAAGGGACAGAGTCAAGGTCACTAGCCAGTGACCACGTGGAACCAGGAAGGAACCAGGTGATGTCGTGAAGATTGCTGGTGAAGGTGAAGCTTGTCGCTGCAGCCACGAGGACCAGGGAACGTCGAGGATGACCAGGACCAGGAGGCGAGCTGTCCCACGAAGGCTCTTGCTGTCGGCGGCGTCGAAGTTGGACTAGGACTCACCAAGCCTTGGCAAGCGGAACCCACGAAGAACGGAGGACTTGCTTCTGGTGCAGACCAGGAAGGTCTGGGGTGCTTCTCTTTTTCAAAGAAGCAGGAGCCAGTCTGGAGGAGCCAAACCAGTGGTGAAGATTACAGGATGCGTCGTCACAAAGGCCACTAGCCAGCGGGCAAGCAACCGGACAGACGCGGCAAGCAGGAAAATGCAGAAGGGCCCCACGCAGGACTCGTGGAGTGTGGGGGGCTGGTCTTCGGTGCAGATGGTGCTTGGGGTTGGGGCTTCTCAATCCCCGGTGCACAACTTCGAGGGTGCCTCAGAAGCTGCGCTTGAAGATACTAGCCACTTTTCCCAGGTAGCCGGTCCCACGTCTCTCGTCGCCTCCACGGATCTCAGCTCTGCTGTGGATGTGGATCAGGGTCGGAGAAGTCTGGAAGTCAAGGCTCTGGTCGGGCTCTGCAGTCGGTCGTTCGTAGAACTTTAGCAAAGCAAAGGGTAGTCTCTTGATGGTGCCTGTTTGCACAGGGTAGCCACTCCTTGGCCACAAGGGAGATTCTTCAGTCTTCTTCTTTCGTCGAATGTCGAAGGTCCAGAGTTTCTGTTCAAGTTGCAGGTTCAGGATAATCTAAAGTCTTGAGGCCCAACTCCCACTCTTATACTAATCTGGGGGGCTGGGATACCTGCTAGGTCACGCCTTATGGGTGGGACCTGGGAGGGGTGGTTACACCCACTTCCCTTTGTCCAGTTTCGCGCCAGAGCTGGGGCTGGAGTGCCCCAGCGCCGGTTTGAACTGGACTATGCAAGGAACACCTTGTGTGCCCCAGGCATGTCTCATTCCTTTCAGCCCACCCTGCCCCAATACACTAAAGGCTGTCTGGGGAGGTGCTAGCACCTCCCCAAGCAGGAAACCTATTGTCCAGGCCTCCCTGGCTGGGATCACTCCCAGCAGCAGGAGGTCAGACTTGTGTCGTGGCAGCAGCATCCATTTTGTGATGCTGCGGCTTTGGTCAGAGGCTAACAGTAAAGTAGGATTTCAACATGTCTTTCCCTCTAGAAGGGGGGAATAATATCCTCATGTCCAGAAATGGTATGGGGGTTTTATTCCACAGTGTTAGACACCTTACACGACATGTTTCGATAAAGCCAAACCATAGTTACCATAACCGTTTAAGATTATAAGGCACTTTAAGAGTATATGGTAGGCTATATCATAGAACAGCTATAAGGACATGGTTCCGAAAGCTGCAGACAGGCTCAGCTCATGCTAGAGCACCATCTCACATGTTACCAAGCACTCTGCCTCCAGGATTGTTAAGGCCTGCCATAGGAGTGGCTGATAGGTACACATGTGTCTATATGTAAGTTAGGTATAGGAATACTACACCTAAGCAAGGGTGATTACACGACCTTGCCCCAGCTGAGTGATCAGCCAGTTGTGTCAAAATGGAAGGCCAGGCCAGGGGTGGCATAATACATGCTGCAGCCCCTGGTAGGCCTAGGGTACACCTATGCCCTGGGTACCTAGGGTACACTGTACAGGGGCCAATAAGGTGATCCTATCCAAATGGGTTATGCACCTAAAGTACATAGTATCAATTTAGAGAGAGAACAGCAGGGCTGTGGGTCTGATTAGCAGGCCCACAGCCACATCTAAGTCGAAAACCAGTAAAGCAAAAGCAAAAAGTGGGGGTGAACATAGAAAGCAGACCCTACTCTCCTACACAACCCCCCCCCCCCCAAACTTAGGGACATTAAACTAACCTTGACCAGTTGAGTCTTCATGTTCTAAGTGGAAATATCTGGAGAGTCCATCTGCATTGGCATGGTCCGTCCCAGGTCTATGTTCCACTGTGAAGTCCATCCCCTGTAGGGAAATGGACCACCTAAGAAGTTTGGGATTTTCACCCTTCGTCTGATTTAGCCACAAGAGGGGCTTATGGTCTGTCTGAATCTTGAAGTGAGTGCCAAACAAGTATGGCCTCAGCTTCTTCAGGGCCCAAACCACAGCAAAGGCCTCCCTCTCAATAGCTGACCAACGTTTCTCTCTAGGGGTCAGCCTTCTACTTATAAAAGCAATGGGCTGGTCTTGACCATCTACATTCAGTTGTGAAAGAACAGCTCCCACACCTAACTCAGAAGCATCTGTCTGGACAATGAACTCTTTGGAGTAGTCTGGACTTTTCAGAATAGGTGCACTGCACATGGCCTGCTTCAGGTCATCAAATGCTTTTTGACAGCTTACTGTCCACTGAACTTTCTTTGGCATCTTCTTGGAGGTCAAGTCATTAAGTGGTGTCACAATGGACCCATAGTTCTTAACAAACTTTCTGTAGTACCCAGTCAGGCCCAAGAAAGCTCTGACCTGAGTCTGGGTAGTTGGAGGAGTCCAGTCCTTTATGGTCTGGATCTTGCTCTCCAGTGGTTGAACCTGACCCCCACCAACTAGGTGGCCCAGGTATACAACCTTGCTCTGCCCTATCTGGCACTTAGTGGCCTTGATAGTGAGGCCTGCCTTTTGCAGGGCCTCTAAAATATTCCTCAGGTGGACCAGGTGATCCTCCCAGGTGGAGCTAAAGACAGCAATATCATCAAGATAAGCTGCACAATAATCATCCAACCCAGTAAGGACTTGATTCACCAACCTTTGGAAAGTGGCAGGTGCATTCTTCAAACCAAAGGGCATTACCACAAATTGATAATGTCCTCCTGGGGTTGAGAAAGCAGTTTTGGCCTTTGCACTCTCAGCTAGTCTGATTTGCCAGTAGCCTGCTGTTAGGCCAAATGTGCTCAAAAACTTAGCAGCTGCCAGTCTGTCAATGAGCTCATCTGCCCTAGGTATTGGGTGGGCATCTGTCCTAGTGACAGCATTGAGACCTCTGTAATCCACGCAAAACCTCATCTCTCTCTTACCATCTTGGGTGTGAGGCTTTGGCACAAGAACTACAGGACTAGCCCAAGGGCTCTCTGAAGGTTCAATGACTCCCAGCTCCAACATCTTTTGTACCTCAACTTTTATGCAGTCCCTGACATGGTCAGGTTGCCTGTAGATTTTTCTCTTCACAGGCAGACTGTCACCAGTGTCCACCTCATGGGTGCACCAGTTTGTCTGACTTGGGGTCAGAGAGAACATATGTCTGTAGGACTGCAGAACTTGCCTGCAGTCCTGTTGCTGATGGACAGTGAGGCTGTCAGAAAAGACCACACCATCAACTGAGCCATCATCAGGGTTCTGAGTCAACAGGTCTGGGAGAGGGTCACTCTCTTCCTCCTGCCCCTCATCTGTAGCCATGAGTAGCCCCATGTCTGCCCTGTCAACATATGCCTTCAATCTGTTGACATGAAGCACCCTGTGGGGGCTTCTGGGAGTCCCAAGGTCCACCAAGTAGGTGACTTCTCCCTTTTTCTCAACAATAGTGTGGGGTCCAGACCATTTGTCTTGGAGTGCTGCTGGGGCCACTGGCTCCAACACCCACAATTTCTGTCCTGGCTGGTAAACAGTCAGTACAGCCTTTTGGTCATGCCAAGCTTTTTGGAGTTCTTGGCTTGCCTCAAGGTTTTTAGAAGCCTTCTTCATATACTCTGCCATCCTGGAGCGGAGACCAAGTACATAATCCACTATGTCCAGCTTGGGTTGTCTGAGAGGTCTCTCCCATCCTTCCCTTACCAAACACAGGGGTCCTCTTACAGGATGCCCAAACAAAAGCTCAAAAGGGCTGTAGCCAACCCCCTTTTGTGGGACCTCTCTGTAAGCAAACAGAAGGCAGGGTAAAAGGATGTCCCATCTTCGCCTAAGCTTGTCTGGTAACCCTTTTATCATTCCCTTTAGGGTCTTGTTGAATCTCTCAACAAGCCCATTGCACTGTGGGTGATAGGGTGTGGTGAACTTGTAGTTCACACCACACTCCTTCCACATTGCAGTCAAGTATCCCGACATGAAGTTGGCACCTCTGTCAGAAATGACCTCCTTTGGAAAGCCCACTCTGGAGAATACTCCAAGCAGGGCCCTTGCCACAACAGGAGCTGTTGTGGTCCTCAGGGGAATTGCTTCTGGATACCTGGTGGCATGGTCCACTATCACCAGTATGAATCTGTGCCCAGATGCTGTTTGTGGGTCTATTGGTCCTACAATATCTATGCCAACTCTTTCAAAGGGGACCCCCACCACAGGTAGTGGTATGAGGGGGGCCTTTGTGGTGCCACCTGATTTGCCACTGGCTTGGCAGGTGACACAGGAGCGACAAAACTCCTTAGTATCTTCTGACATATGGGGCCAGTGAAAGTGAGGGACAAGCCTGTCCCAAGTCTTGTTCTGGCCTAAATGTCCTGCAAGGGGAATATCATGGGCCAAGGTAAGAAGGAAGCCTCTGAACTTCAGTGGTATGACCAACCTCCTGGATGCACCAGGCTTGGGGTCTCTAGCCTCTGAATACAGTAGCCCTTCATCCCAATACACTCTATGGGTACCTTGAGCATTCCCTGCAGCCTCAGCAGCAGCCAGCTGTCTGAGGGGTTCAAGAGAGGGGCAGTCTAATTGAGCCTGCCTCAGATCTGCCCTGGCAGGTCCCCCGTCCCAAGAAACTCAACCTGATCAGGTTCAAGTTCTTCTAGGACAGTTCCTTCAGGGCTCTCAGAATCATCCTCTTGGGAGGGCTGATCCACCACCTGAGGCAGGGGGGAAGGCACAGCCTTAACCCTACTGCTCTTTCTCTTGGGTTGTGACTGGTCCATAGTTTCAGGATCCAGCACTTGTTCAGTGGTGCACTTTTTGGCCTGTGACCTGGTCACAGCAAGGACATGTGCATCTATCCCCAGCATTTCTGCATGGGTCCTATACTCCACTTCAGACCAAACTGAAGTTTCAAGATCATTGCCCAGTAAAAACTCTACAGGAAGGTCTGAACTAACAACAACTTTCTTGAGGCCAGTTACCCCTCCCCAGGAGAAGTTAACAATAGCCACACTATGGGAGGTAGTGGCATTGCTAGCGTTGGTCACTAGGTAATTCTCACCTAGTATGATCTGTCCAGGGTCCACAAAAGCAGGTGTCACCATTGTGACACTAGCCCCAGTGTCCCTGTAGGCCTGAGCCATTCTTTGGTTGATAAAAGGAGTCTGTCTGTACTTGCCCAGGTTTACTGGGGCCTACAGTAGAGGACAAAGCTAAGTCCCCATCACAGATCAGAACAGCCTGAGTAGGTATTCTGACTAGGCCAGAATCCTCCTCAGTTCCCAGGGTTAACCCTACTACACCCTTTTGCTGGGAACCACCACTTACAGCTGAACTAGGGGGTACAGTTGCCTTAGGGGCAATGGTGGCTGGGGGCTTATCCTTTTTGGTGCACTCACTAAACCAATGTGAGTTGGACTTACAATAGTTGCACCATGGTTTCTTTTGGCCTTCTTTCTTTTTATCCTTTTTGGGACCACCCTCCCCCTGAGCCTTTTGGGGGCCTGGTGAAGACTTCTGGTCTTTTTGTTTCTGATCATTACCCTTCTGGTCTGCCTTTTTCTGATCACCGCCCTGGTTCTGGGTTTTCTGCTTAACTCTAGTCCTGACCCATCTATCTGCCTTCTTTCCCAATTCTTGGGGAGAAGTCAGATCAGAATCAATCAGGTGTTGATGCAATAGCTGGTTTTGACAGTTGTTAAGGATTTGTTCTCTCATGATCAAATTATACAATCCTGTATAGTCCTTAACCTTACTTCCCATTAGCCAGCCTTCCAGAGCCTTAGTGGCACAATCTACAAAGTCAGTCCAGTCCTGAGTCTGTGTCTTCTGGATATCCCTGAACAACAACCTGTATTGTTCAGTGGTTAGGCCAAACCCATCAATTAGAGCACTCTTCAGGACAGTGTAATTATCTGCATCCCCATCACTAACTGTGAGGAGCTTGTCTCTACCTTTCTCAGAGAAGGAGAGCCACAAGATAGCTGCCCACTGACTTTGGGGTACCTGCTGTACTTTGCAAGCTCTCTCCAAAGCAGTTATCCATTTGTGGATGTCATCCCCACACTTGTAGGGAGGGACAATCTTGCTCAGGTTTCTATTATCATAGTGCCTGTCTCTATCCTTAGGGATATTGCTTCCACCAGTGGGTTCTGACCCACTTAACTTTTGCTCTCTAGCCAGAGCAAGCTTTTCCTTGGCAAGGGCAAGTTCTTCCCTCTGAATCCTCAGATTAGCTTCCCTCATTCTGGCTTCATGCTCCTTTCTCTCAGGGGAAGTCATTCCCCTGTGAGAGGAAACACTAGAGATGCTAGAGACATGGGAGTGGATGGATTCCCTTGAAGGGGATCTGTCCCTCCTGCTTCTCTGTGTAAGCCCACTTGGGGGTCTGTATGGGGGGACCCCATGCAAACTCCCATGTAAGCTCAGGTTAGCCTGGCTAAGTCTTCCTACTTGGCCCTGGCTGTCTACCTCTTCATCTGAAGTCCCATCTGACTCATCTGTGGTGGGTAGACCCTCCTTTGTACCTAGGGTACCTGCCTGAGAGGCTTTAAGAGCATCATACTCCTCTAGGAGTTGTCTTAGCTGAAGGAGGGTAGGGTTTGCACCCTGTTTGATTCTTCTGGAGGTACACAATTGTCTCATCTCCTGAAAAGTTAGGGTATCATATCTAGAGGGGGTCTTCTGCAGACCTGACCCTCCTGAGAGAGCATCTACTTGATCTCCTCCCAGAGACATGATCTAGTGAGGGTGTGGTGTGTGCACCTACCTACACTAGTTGTTTCTACTAAACCTCTCTGGTAGTTGTAGTCAGGGTGTGTTACTCCCTTCAACCTACAACCACTAAGTCCAGTAGGACTTAAGTATTATAATCTATGTTATATGTACCTAGACAATATCTGTGTGATCTTTCAATTTAGTATCTCAAGATTACAATGGTATTACAACAGCAAGCTCAGATCCCAACCGCTGCTCACCAATGTGAGAAGTTGGCCTGATGTATGATGTCACTAGTTCTAGTGTACACCTTATATCAGTCCAAATACCCTTATGGTGATTGGTTGTAAAGTCAACCTTATAGACCAGCTATCCTAGTGGTAGCATGGACAAGAGCAGTCTTAGGCTAAACTCTGAATGGCATGTGAAGCCAGCTGTGATACCATATATAATCCCTTGAATACCAAATGAAAGGACACCACAACAGATATATATATATAAAATAAAGTGTATTTATTCTAGTCAACCCCTCAGCACTCTTTATGAGATTAGAGGTAAGTACAACACAGTCTTATTTATGCATACATTAAGTCACACAGGTAAGTAATACAGTTAGGCCCTAGGGGCCACGCAAACCATATACTAAGTAAGTGGTATAAGGACCACTGTCACGGAAATAGGATAGGCCTAGGCCTAGGGAATCGCTGGGGCTACACTAGCAAAGGTTAGGAAGTGGGAGGCCCACGGGATTCAGGTGCAGAGTGGAAACACTCACGCGTAAGGCGTAAAAGTCAATAGAAATAGTAGTTGTTAGCAATTAACAGTTTAAGGACACTTCTAAAGCAGCTAGAGAGTCGAGACTCGGAAACTAGACCCTAGGATAGTCACTACCCTTGTGAGCACCGAAGTACCCAAGTTACCTAGCCCACAGGCTGCGGGTGCATAGGTGTGAACTTGCGTCGGGTTTCGTCGTGGACTTCTATGGATGCCTGAAGGAAAGATGCTGACAGGCAGTCAGTGAAGAGTGTCCGGTGGATCCCAAGGCTGGGATCAAGAAGAGAGGAGACCTGCAAGCAGAAGGGACAGAGTCAAGGTCACTAGCCAGTGACCACGTGGAACCAGGAAGGAACCAGGTGATGTCATGAAGATTGCAGGTGAAGGTGAAGCTTGTCGCTGCAGCCACGAGGACCAGGGAACGTCGAGGACGACCAGGACCAGGAGGCGAGCTGTCCCACGAAGGCTCTTGCTGTCGGCAGCGTCGAAGTTGGACTAGGACTCACCAAGCCTTGGCAAGCGGAACCCACGAAGAACGGAGGACTTGCTTCTGGTGCAGACCAGGAAGGTCTGGGGTGCTTCTCATTTTCAAAGAAGCAGGAGCCAGTCTGGAGGAGCTAAACCAGTGGTGAAGATTACAGGATGCGTCGTCACAAAGGCCACTAGCCAGCGGGCAAGCAACCGGACAGACGCGGCAAGCAGGAAAATGCAGAAGGGCCCCATGCAGGACTCGTGGAGTGTGGGGGGCTGGTCTTCGGTGCAGATGGTGCTTGGGGTTGGGGCTTCTCAATCCCCGGTGCACAACTTCGAGGGTGCCTCAGAAGCTGCGCTTGAAGATACTAGCCACTTTTCCCAGGTAGCCGGTCCCACGTCTCTCGTCGCCTCCACGGATCTCAGCTCTGCTGTGGATGTGGATCAGGGTCGGAGAAGTCTGGAAGTCAAGGCTCTGGTCGGGCTCTGCAGTCGGTCATTCGTAGAACTTTAGCAAAGCAAAGGGTAGTCTCTTGATGGTGCCTGTTTGCACAGGGTAGCCACTCCTTGGCCACAAGGGAGATTCTTCAGTCTTCTTCTTTCGTCGAATATCGAAGGTCCAGAGTTTCTGTTCAAGTTGCAGGTTCAGGATAATCTAAAGTCTTGAGGCCCAACTCCCACTCTTATACTAATCTGGGGGGCTGGGATACCTGCTAGGTCACGCCTTATGGGTGGGACCTGGGAGGGGGTGGTTACACCCACTTCCCTTTGTCCAGTTTCGCGCCAGAGCTGGGGCTGGAGTGCCCCAGCGCCGGTTTGAACTGGACTATGCAAGGAACACCTTGTGTGCCCCAGGCATGTCTCATTCCTTTCAGCCCACCCTGCCCCAATACACTAAAGGCTGTCTGGGGAGGTGCTAGCACCTCCCCAAGCAGGAAACCTATTGTCCAGGCCTCCCTGGCTGGGATCACTCCCAGCAGCAGGAGGTCAGACTTGTGTCGTGGCAGCAGCATCCATTTTGTGATGCTGCGGCTTTGGTCAGAGGCTAACAGTAAAGTAGGATTTCAACATGTCTTTCCCTCTAGAAGGGGGGAATAATATCCTCATGTCCAGAAATGGTATGGGGGTATTATTCCACAGTGTTAGACACCTTACACGACATGTTTCGATAAAGCCAAACCATAGTTACCATAACCGTTTAAGATTATAAGGCACTTTAAGAGTATATGGTAGGCTATATCATAGAACAGCTATAAGGACATGGTTCCGAAAGCTGCAGACAGGCTCAGCTCATGCTAGAGCACCATCTCACATGTTACCAAGCACTCTGCCTCCAGGATTGTTAAGGCCTGCCATAGGAGTGGCTGATAGGTACACATGTGTCTATATGTAAGTTAGGTATAGGAATACTACACCTAAGAAAGGGGTGATTACACGACCTTGCCCAGCTGAGTGATCAGCCAGTTGTGTCAAAATGGAAGGCCAGGCCAGGGGTGGCATAATACATGCTGCAGCCCCTGGTAGGCCTAGGGTACACCTATGCCCTGGGTACCTAGGGTACACTGTACAGGGGCCAATAAGGTGATCCTATCCAAATGGGTTATGCACCTAAAGTACATAGTATCAATTTAGAGAGAGAACAGCAGGGCTGTGGGTCTGATTAGCAGGCCCACAGCCACATCTAAGTCGAAAACCAGTAAAGCAAAAGCTAAAAGTGGGGGTGAACATAGAAAGCAGACCCTACTCTCCTACAGCCCCTATTCTCCTTCCCCCTGCCCTCCGATGTCTTTGTGTATGCCACTGCTCCATCCTTTTTGCCCACCATGTTCCATGGACCTGCCACTCCTATCTACTCTGAGTGTTCTGTTGAGCTGCCACTCCCCTCCCACCTGCCTAGCATTGTCAGATGACTGTAACCTGTCCCTGCCACCTCCACCCTGCCTGTCCACATGCCATACCCCTATCCTCTTCCTCCTGTCCTACATGGTCCATAGTACTGCCACACCCTTCTGCCCTCCCTGGTCTGTTGTGCTGCAACTGCTCCTCCTGCCTGCCCCGTGCGGTCTGTTGTGAGGCCCCTTCCCCTGAACTTTCTTGTCTGTGCACAGGTCCTGACCCTCCCTTCTATCCTCCATCATCCTTTGTGCATGCCCCTGCACCCTCCTTCTTGCCCATCAAATCCATTGCGCTACCACTAACCCTCCCACTTGCCATGCATGGTCTTCTGTGCTGCCATGGCCCCTCCCACCTTCCCTGTGTGGTCAGTTAGCTGCCCCTGAACCCCTCCCACCTTCCCTCCATGGTCTGTGTGTATGCCATCACAGTCTCACTGTTGCTCTTCATGGTGTGTCTTGCTTCTAGTGCCCATCCTGCCTGACCTCCATGGCTATCTTGCTGCTCCTGCCCTGCCCCCTTGCCCCCAGCCCTCTGTTTACATGTGCAGACCCCTACTCCCTCCCTCCTGGCTTGTCTGTTCCATTGTAATGCCCCTGATCCATCCCTCCTGCCCTTTATGGTCTGGTATGCTGCAGCTTTCTCTCCTGACTGTCCATTATGGTCCTGCCTCTTGCCCCTCTGTTCTCTGTTGTCCATGTGCATGGTCCTGTCCCCTCCCTCTTGCTTTCTATGGATTGTTGTGCTGCACTCCCGTCCCGCATGCCCTGTGTGGTGTATTGTGCTGCTGCAAACCCTGATGCCTGCCCTGCAGGGTCAGTTTGGTGCACCTCTCCATGTCCCTCCTGTCCTCTGTTATCCAAGTCCATGTCCCTACCCCATTTCCTTCCATGATCCAATGTACCATACTTGCGAACATTTTGAAATTGGTAAGAGGGAGATTTTGAACAAAAACTGGGGTATTGATTTTCCCCTTTGAGTTACATTGAAAAAGAGGAGATTGTAGACAGGAGACAGATAAAATAAAGCCCATTTGAGCTTAAAAACATTGGACGTTTCCTGGCTGAATCGGGTCTGTTGGCATGTATGGTTGTACTACCATTGCCTCTTCCTTCTGCCCATAATGGTCTATTACATTGCCACAGCCTCTCTTGCAAGTCCTGTATTGTTGGTTTGTTGCCCCTGCCCCCCTTTCCACTGCCCTCCATAGTCTGTTGTGCTGCCACGGCCCTTCCTGCCTGCTCAGTGTGGTTAAATTGTTGCCTTTGCACCCTCCTACCTGCCTTCAATTTTCAGAGTCCGTGCCCCTGGCCTCTGCCTCTCAACAGTATCCTAATGAACAACTAGATTGCTAACATTCTATATTTATTACAAAAGTGTGGAACGCCTGACATCATCTTGATGTAATCAAAACTGTAATACCTAGAGCATTTCCTTTAGAAATTACATATATGAGAGGGTCTTATTGGCATCAAAATTATGGTTAGTGCTCTAAAAGACCAAAATAAGGACATATTTTCTGAGTTTTCAAATAGCGAGAAAGCACTTTTAAATTATTTGTTACCTTTATGTTTTTTTATCCCGTTGACCACTTGATTAAATGTTGCACTTAGGGGAGAGGATGTGGTGTTACTTCCAGAACTGCAGACTTTGCAACTGGGGAACCAGGTTGGAGTTTCTGCTTCAGCTCGACAATCTGTGATTCTGGTCAAATCACTTAGTCTCCCCATGTCTACAACCAAAATGAATTTGTTCTTGTGTGATGTAACCAATGCTCATGTAAAGCACTCCAATACCTGACAAGTCTGCACTATATAACACTGCAAAAACACAAAATAATGTGTTTTGCACACTTCTGTCATTGGGCTATATTTGGGCTACATCTGGGTGATTTTGGGCTACATTTGGGCTCTTTTGTCTCCGGTGGCCATTTTGGGAGATTTATTTGTTATGAAGTTTCCTAATTTCCTCATGTACTGCAGTCTCCTCAGTAGGAAATGCTTTCAGTTTTTTACTTTGAGAAGGTATTCAGATATGTCACACATTTGCCATAAATTCTGAATGTTAGCACTCTAGTTGCTCATTAGATCACTGTAGTAAAACTACAGTTCACAATGGAAGTCTGCTCCTGGTATTAAAAGTGCATGTTTCAGTCTGCATGTCAGAATTTTTTAATGAAATAGAAGAGGATTTGAGAAGTCACTCAAAATGTGCCCTCATTTTCTTTCTTCAGCATTAATCATAATTTCTATGGCAAAATGAACCCCCTCATTGTGTTCCTTTTTAAATTAAATGTTTTAAGTGTTACCAGTTTATTCCAATCAAGATGGCTTCAGGTGTGCCATACTTTTGTAATAATGAAGACAGTAAGCGCTCTAGTTGTTTTTAAGAACACTCTGGGACATTCTGTTATTGGGCTATACTTGGGCTACATCTGGGTGATATTTGGGCTACATTTGGGCTCTTTTGTCTCTGGTGGCCATCTTGGCAGACTTATTTGTTATGAAGTTTCCTAATTTCCTCATTTACTGCAGTCTCGTCAGTAGGAAATACTTTCAGTTTTTTACTTTGATTCCAAAGGCATTTAGATGTGTCACACATTTGCCATAAATTCAGAATGTTAGCACTCTTTTTGCTCATTAGATCACTGTAGTAAAGCTACTGCTCACCAGGGAAAACTGCTGCTGGTATTGAAAGTGCATGTTTCAGTCTGCATGTCAGAATTTTTTAATGAAATAGAAGAGGATTTGAGAAGTCACTCAAAATGTGCCCTAATTTTTCTTTCTGCAGCACTTATCATACTTTTATGGAAAAATGAACCCCCTCATTTTGTTCCTTTTTAAATTAAATGTTTTAAGAGTTACCACTTTAATCCAAGCAAGATGGCTTCAGGTGTGCCATACGTTTATCATAAGTAGGACTGTTAGCGCTCTAGTTGTTCTTTGGAACACTCTGGGAAGCTGCAGTAGAACACAAAGGAATCAACTGACAGTCTCTGCCCTTGTTGGATGTACATGTTTTACTGAGAATGTCAGACTTCATTCTCACATGACTGAGAAAGATAATGTGAATTTACAGAAAATAAGCTCTCAGTTTAGCTTATAGATCACCTTCCAAACCTCTGTGGGAAAAGCATGAGAAAATATTTTTCTCTCAATCATGATATCCCAGCAGAAAGCTTTTTCACATGTTGAAATCACCTTAGAACATACCACAATTCCTAAAATGAGTATGGTACCATCAACAAATGATTTATAATGTAACTAAAGTCTTAAAACCTTCTATTAACTGCAATGCTTTTTAATGAGGTGCTATCATGTATATTGGTCCCAAGATGGCTGCCAACACTTCTTGGATGAAGTGCTGACAGCCAATCAGATCTCAGGATGAGATGTGTGGTTAGGCTCCGCCCACATATATATATATGATTTTACTTTTGATTTTCTCAGGAACTACTGAACAGATTGACACCAGACCTGCAAAAGGCACATCCCTGACCTGAGGACTACCTCTCTGCCAAATTTCAAGTAATTCTGTTCAGCCGTTCGGACTGTACCTTGGACTAAAGGTCCCTATGGAAAATTGCATGGGGAAAACGCGTTTTGGGACCCCCCTTTTTTCTCAGCCCCCGCTTGACGAATCTCCCCGAGACTTTTGGGGTAGGAGCGGAGCAGAGCGCCCCACCTATTTTGAAAATTTTGCGAGGATTCGTCAACCGGCACCAAAGTTATTCCAAATAGAATGTTGCGGATTTCCTATGGAAACACGGTCCTAACTATAACTATCTACTGGCGACCGCCAGTAGATAATATATATATATATATATATATGAATGCTCAAAGGTTGCCCAACAGTATGGGGAGCACTCCGGGATCGGTTGATACCTCTTGGACTTATCAGCTCATGTGTAGCGGCCTGCCGCGTTTCGCTTGTAGGTTTTTCAAAGGCCGGTCACCTCCATTGTTCTACGTCGTGCGCAAACACTTTTAATCACTGCTGCCGCCTGCTGATAGGTTACGCAGCCTCCCATAGCATTATGGTTATTGTAGTGTCCGTGTAGCGCTCTTGAAACCTTGGATAGGTACGGGACAGCAGAGGATCGCTGATGCATTGCCCTCAATGAGCCCCGTGGGCTGGAAAGTCCTGATTGTTGGTGCCAGTCCCCCCGCATAAGCCGGGCAGATTCCCAACTACGCAGCCCGCTTGCATTTCGAGCAGTGGTGCTACCCCCACGGCAGGACGGCCGCGTATAGATGAATGCTCAAAGGTTGCCCAACAGTATGGGGAGCACTCCGGGATCAGTTGATACCTCTTGGACTTATCAGCTCACGTGTAGCGGCCTGACGCATTTCGCTTGTAGCTTTTTCAAAGGCCGGTCACCTCCATTGTTCTACGTCGTGTGCAAACACTTTTAATCACTGCTGCCGCCTGCTGATAGGTTACGCAGCCTCCCATAGCATTATGGTTATTGTAGTGTCTGTGTAGCGCTCTTGAAACCTTGGATAGGTACGGGACAGCAGAGGATCGCTGATGCATTGCCCTCAATGAGCCCCGTGGGCTGGAAAGTCCTGATTGTTGGTGCCAGTCCCCCCGCATAAGCCGGGCAGATTCCCAACTCCACGGCCCGCTTGCATTTCGAGCAGTGGTGCTACCCCCGCGGCAGGGCGGCCGCGTATAGATGAATGCTCAAAGGTTGCCCAACAGTATGTGGAGCACTCCGGGATCGGTTGATACCTCTTGGACTTATCAGCTCACGTGTAGCGGCCTGCCGCATTTCGCTTGTAGGTTTTTCAAAGGCCGGTCACCTCCATTGTTCTACATCGTGCGCAAACACTTTTAATCACTGCTGCCGCCTGCTGATAGGCTACGCAGCCTCCCATAGCATTACAATACACATATATATGATATATATGTTTCACTTACCTTATATATACTTACCTTGCATTGTAAAAGCATGTGTGGTAAAGGTATATGCGTGGTAAAATATTGTGTTGCTAAGGCAATGAATGGGAAAGGCATTGCTTGGTAATGGATGTGTGGTAAAGGCATGTGTTGTAAATGAATGCTCGGCTCTGTCATACAACCCATACCACACAAATCCACACATGCATACAGCCACTCTGCATCAAAGGGGACGCTTTGGAAATTGCCGATGATAAAGCTCACTGGCTGCATCATAGCAAAGAAGTACATGTGCCCCGAATCCAAGAAATCCTTGCTACTCCTTTCTCAACCTACAAAAATATTCCAGTCCTTACTAAACACTGACATGGATGATGATTTGGGTGTAGGAGCAGTGCACCGAAACGGTTGTTTGAGTCTGTCCTCCACGGACACCAGCAATAACGTCAGATTAATTAGTTGCCGCATTACCATTGGGGTGATACACTAGAACCCCTCTATAATATTATATCTGTGGCACCGGTATGCCTGCCGCTCTGGGATCAAACATGAAAGCTCAAAGGTCCTAAGGAAGTGTTGCAACAACTGTTCTCACAAACCAATAGCTCATCACCCAAAAATTACCTGCATCACAACTCACACGTTTTATGAATGATACGGGTTATTACAAAGGAAATTAGGCAGTTACTATTTCTTGAGTGTTTGGTCACTAGACCATCGTGGATCAAGCTGTTCATATAGGAATGGAGCAGAGAAATTCAGAGAGACAAGTTTAATTTAAAAATGTTCCAAAGTTGGTGTTTTAGGAGGCAACTACAGCTACAATATGGATGAGGTTGGCACAAGGGCATCTATGCTGTGAAGGCCTGAATGGTTTTTCATATTAAATGTTTTTGCAATTAATCAACATTGACACACAGAAACGCAAATATTGATTGAAGAAGATAATTTGAGTTAATTCACTTTTAGATTGACTATAGCCGGGGCCACTGGAATTATGGGGCAGCACAGAGGCAATTGATGCGGCAGGGGTGAGTAAATTATGCGGCAAGAAAAGGCAAATTATGCAGCATAATGCAGCACATTTTGTAACAGTGTTACTTCACTATTTCATAATTTTTAAACTTGGTAACACTATCTGGGTATTAGCTGCAATTCATAAGTACCAGTTTAACACACAAATACAGCAATAAGCAACATAAAGGTGACCAGTCCAGATTTGCAAAGGGCCTTCCACTGCGCTGAAACACATGTCGCTGCATTTTTGTAACTTTTGAACCGAGGTAGAAACAAAAATAAAATGGTTAAAATTTGTAGATTATGCGGCAGATGATGGATTGTGTGGCAAATGCGGCAAATCTATAACTGCAAAAATTGCTGCGGTCACACAATTGCATTATTCCAATGGCCCTAAGTATAGCTAATGTAGGCCTCCTTTTTAAAATGCTAAAGTTAGTTGCTATCTTGCTTTGTGACACACCAACATTTTATATTAAAAGAAGCTGAAGTCCTAATTATCTAATGCTATTTTCTTTTGCTTTCTTTCTTATGCAAAATGTTTTCTTTTCACTGTGATAATCAGGGAATGTTATAATTGGTTGCATAGTCATGAAGACTCCTGCCGAGTACAGGTTGGTCCCTGCAACTCATGTTGTTACAGATAATGCATGTTAGGGGGGCTGAGAAAAGCTGTCTTGTGGAAGGTCCTGAGAAGCTACCCAGCACCAGATTGTATCTATTCACTTTAACCTGATTTGATTTTTTGGATGGAAACGTTGCGTGGGCATAGCAAATGTTAGAATTGTGTGATTTAAGCTGGTGCAGAGTCGATTATGAGGCTTTTTTTTAATGCAGTTTAGAGAAGGTTAGGAGATTTAGGGTACTCTATGGGATAAATGACTTTCTAAACCTTTCCCTTGAGATGACTTTATGATAGTTCGTTCTCTTTATTTCATAACTTTTATTTCATATGAACTTCATATTAATTAATGAGTTTATATATTGATTGTTGATCAATACTTTCTTAATGATTTTGTCTTCTCTGAAAACCTTAAAACTTTAATGAACCTTAATGGTTTTAAAACTGAATTATTCTCTGTCATCCTTGCAGAGCCCAATGTACTTCACGATATTTAAATCTATTGGTTTGTTGAACATCCTCAAGTTTTAATTTTGATTAATCAGATAGCGCTTTATGGGCCCCGAATTCTGCACAAGGTAAAGCTCTAACAGGCCAGTATCTCAATGTTTTGTCAAATTTTTCAGTCATGAGGGATTTATTGATCCACTTACCTTCACCTGGAACTCATTGTGGACTGGTTTAGGATTAGAGTTGAGTGAAACTTCAAATCCCTAAAGCTCTGAACCATGAACTATGGGGTAACTCAAATGTTTATTGGTGTCAGGAGAGCAAAATCAGACAATGGATGAGGGTTAAGAGTGTGTGAATTCCTCTGTCCCTCTCAGTTATAGGGAAGGGTGATACCAGTATCAGGTGTAAACTGAATAATCTGGGCCGTCAGTGGTTAATGGCGAGTAGCTGTCGTTTTTCAGTGATAGCTGAATGTCAGAAAGAACATGGACCGTATTTACAGAAAGGTAAAATCTAGAGCAGTAACAATTCAAACAGACACAAAAACCTTCTTGGGCCAAAATATAACTCCAAATGTATTTATACTACTTTCAAAGTAAGGAGCTATAACATAGCTATCATTTGTGAGAAGGTAGCCTGGTATATGCTGGCCACTACTTAAAGTGGGCACCCTGTACCCAGGGAATAGGTACCACAGAGGCCTCCCATGGGCTGAAGCATGTATTATGCCACCCATGAGAGGCCATTCAAAATGACACAACAGGTCTGCTACAGCGGCCTGTGTAAGCTGGTGCTTGCACCACTTACTTAGATATAGGTTCACTATATCTATCTAAATCACTACACTTAAAAACCTATGAGTCACCCCTATGGCAGGCCTTATCAATCCTGATGGCAGGGTGCTGGGTTTTACTTGAGAGGCTGCCCTGCACGAGAAGGGCCCTTCTGCAGCCTTCGGAGACCATTCTACGGGGTTGTCTGTGATGCAGCCAGACATATAGGTTAAGTTGCATTATAACCTCGCGGTAAATGCTAATTTTAAAACGGCTGCTTAGAAACATGTTGTGTTTGGTGTCAAACACCCTGGAATCATACCTCCACACCAGTAACTGGTGTGGGAGGTATGATTCCACCCTTCTGAAACCACTACTGTGGGTCACCGGTCTACCCGGTACCAGCTTTCTCGACCCAGGCAGCACAAAATGAACGCTGCCAGCCACAGACACGATTCTGCTCTCCTGCTGCTGAGCCAAGCTTGAGCAGAGGAAGGCATGACAATAGCCATCCTGTCACAGGGAGGTGTGACCACCTCTCAGACAGGGTTTAGTGTATTGGGGCAGGGTGGGTGCACTCTGAGAGTGCCAGAAAGTCTGCACTGGGGACACATTTGGTGTCCCTGTGCATAGTCCAGCTCAAACCAGTTCTGGGAGCCATTGGCTCCTGCTCTGGCGCGAAACTGGACAAAGGACATGGGTGTAGCCACCCCTCTGTCCTGCCCCTTCCCTAGGTGGGTCCCCTGAATCTGTCCAACCCTTTCCCGTGGGTATAAATTGGGTTACCTGGCTACAGGACTTAAGATTTTACCTGGACAAGATTTTACTAAGAAGAAACCAAGTACTTCGACTGTCTGCACGACGCTGGACGACTGAAGAATCTCCCTTGCAGTAAAGGAGTTACTCACTTGCACTAGCAGGCACCTAAGCGCATCTGACCGGCTTGCTGCTCCGGAGCTCCTGAGGAATCCAAAGATTTCAGCACAGAAGGTGGGTTTCTGAAGGTCCCTGAGGTTGATCTGCCCTCTCTGCGATTCTGAGACGAGTATCCCTCGTGGGGACCGCGTTACCTGAACCCCTGTGCACCGCGTACATTTGCAAGTGTATATTCTTGTTGGCAATTTCCGAGCTTGTGCATTGGACTCTGTGTAGTCCTGACCCCGAGCAGTATTTGCACTGAAGAAATCCGGCCTCCTCACACCGAGTGCTGCGTGGCTGGTGCTTGGCAAACTTGCTTGAGGTCTTGTCGCGACTCCTTGTCCGTTGGCCTGTGGGTCCTGGCCAGGGTTACCTTGTTTGTTCTTAGGCTTCTCTGATTGCTTCAGATGTGCCCTGACTCTATATTGCTTGGAGAGTCCCCTGGACCTTGCTGGTCCACACCGTAACCTGTTTGACCTTCCGCAATGGGTTGCATTTGCCAAGGCTTGTTGGTGCTTCAGCCGGACATCGACCCCTCAGCACTCGACATCCTTTATGGGACAGCTCACCTCGGGACCCTGGTTATCTTCGACATCTCCTGGTCCCTGTGGCTGCAGAGTCAAGCATCCCTTCTATGCCCCCAAAGCACCCAACATCGGTGGGCATTCGACTACCGAGCCCCTGGTCACCTGAAGTGACCCAGACTCTTTCCCCTCTGCTTTCAGGTTCTTCTCTCCTCAAATCCAGGCTTGGATTCCCCCAGACACTCTTCACCTTCACTGCAGAAGTACTTCTTTGCAGCTCTCCCTTGAAAACAACTGAGGATTCCGACACCACTTGACCCCTATGCACCCGGCTCCTCAGGGATAGGTAACACGGGTACCTTGGTACTCACTGGTGGGTTGGCTCCAGAACCTCTTATGTTCCAAAGGGTTTGCGCGAAGTCCAACTAGAAGTGTCCTTAAACTGTAACTTGCAACCGCGACTTTCCCATAGAGTTGAACGGAGCACGCGGTCGTGTTTCCTCACTGCACCCGTCCTCCGTGGGGTCCCTATGTCACTACCTTGGGTTTTTCCTTGGGGTCCCAATGATTCTACGTGCTCTAGGCACTGTCTAGTCAAGTCGTGATTGTTATACCATTTTTTTAGTATATGGTTCGGTCTCCCCCTGGAGGCCGCTGTGTATTGTGCTACTTACAACTGTTCTATTGATCCAGTATTGTGGGATTTGTGTTCTAACCTCGTGTAGAGGGTACTAAAAACTGTTATAGTAATAAATACATATTTTTAAATAACTACTGTGTGGTTCTCCTTTCATTTAGTCATTCAGGAGGTGATATTCTGGTAAAAGAAGCTGCTTTACATTCCTTCAAGATTAAGCCTGAAGGCTGCTCTCCAAAGCTACCACTAGGATAGCTTTCTAAAGGTTATCTTTGATCTCATACATCATAAGGGTCATGTGGACTGGTACAGGGTGTCCACTTTAATTAGTGGACAGCATATACCAGGCCACTTTCTCACACCATTAAAATCTAAAGACAGTATTATTATGTGGGCTGGAGTTCATGAGTCTGTTCTCGCCACCACTTTATGTAGTTAACCTTGATGGTTGACTCCCCTTCCCCCGGAGAGTAAAGAGCCCTTGTTTATCCAAAGTGAGTGCATTAGGACCTGAGGCCTTGTGTGGCACCAGTACTACATTACAGCACCCACCATGAATACTGCCATTTAACCTCCAAAGAGAGAGGTCTCACAAAGGCGGGCTTGCATCATGGATTTCTGGATTCGGCACTTCAGAAGACACTAATAACATAGCACAAGATGGCATTCAACATATCTACAGTGGAAGACCTGTAACATTTAGCTGACACTCTGCAACTAGTCGAGTCTTATTCTGCAGACATGCTCAGGAGAAGTTCATGGTTATGCTGGCAGCCAGAGAAACTGCAGCAGATGCAAGTCCAGGTGACAGTCATGGATCCCCACTTCAGCCAAAGTTTCTTGTTCCTTGCCCTTTCATTCCCCTGCTGCATCCATGTTTAAATTGCTGCAAAGTAAATGTCTTAAACTGGGAACGCTAAGAGAAAAAACATGGCGGCGTATTTACAAGAAACTGACGCATCTGTATAGATGCGTCATTTTCCCGGCGCCTGCATGCGAAACCCTTGCGCCACCATGGATGCGTCGTATTTACAATATGGCGCACCATGGCACAAGGATTGACAGATACGTCCGAAATTTTGACCCATCTGTCGGCACATAAGTCACGCATTGTTGGAGTCATGTCGCAAGCATGACACAACTCCAGCAATTCCTAATACAATGAGTCACAACTTACGCCTGCTCGAAGCAGGCGTAGGGTTTTGATGCAGTGGCGTCCTAGAAGTGGTGCAGTGAAATCTTGTAGATTTCCAAGCGTCACTTCGAGGCTTTCCCACGTGGGGACACCCACCCTGCATACATTATACCTGATGCATGTATAATGTGGCGCAGGGCTTTACAACGTGATGCATCTCCCTAGATGTGTCATGTTGTAAATGGGCCTCAACGCGGCGCATTGTTTATGCCACTGCTGCATCACAAAAAGTGACGCAACGGCGGCGCAAAGTGTCGCAAGGGGTATGTAAATCTGCCCCATGGTACTTAATTTGTCCAGAGAGGTCAAAAAAGAAAAGTCCAGGCCTGTGAGTTGGCCGATAAGCTGCCGATAAGCAAGGTGAAGATAAGGACTGGCATTGAAGTGAATATGAGAGAGAGCAGTGAAGGAGAGGGTTAGGATCCTAGGATATGAAAAGCTTGCCGATGATTTGAAAGATGTTTTTGGAAGCAGCAATTCCAACTCCAGTATCCATGGTAGCACTTCTTGGTGTTCACTCTACCCTCCCTTACCAAAATAGCTGCACGGGGTTGGTGATTAACTACACCATAGCATTAGATGTGTTAGCATGGCTGCCTGGGTTTGAACTAGCTTGGATCTTACAGAAAGTGAGTAGTGGCTTTAATGAGTAGCCTTACCCTTTGGCGAGAAGGCTGTTCTCCAATTGATTGTAAGTGATTCTGACTTCGCGAAATATGAATTTATGAAGAATGTGTTTGATTACAACCAGCCCAATGACATGTCTGAGAATAGAGGAAGATAATGTTAGATACAGGGGTTGAATAAAAATGTTGCCTGGCTGTCTGGAAGGAAGGCAATGGCCCACGATTCATTTTACAACCTTTTGCTGACTTTCCATCTCTTAGATGATTGGTCTATGGACCTGATACATTTTTTGGCAGGCCCACCGACAACTGACCCCAACTCCTAGATATATCAACAGATACCTCAGTAGCAAACAGTAGAAGTCACACGAGGTAGATATCTGTACCGGAGTAAGCCAGGCAAGATCAAAGTGCAAATTGAATGGGTTCTTTCCTGAGTCGGACTGGCCTTTTGAGAAATTTGGAAAGGCCTGCAGGGCTGGTCTCACAGCTCAGAGTTTGGGCTGTTTTTAGGCTATATGTGCGCCTGTTTTATGGTTTGGTAGGCCAGACATTACTGTTGGTTTTTCTGATATTACCACAAACATGGTCTGCAGCAAGCACAAATACATGCAGTCTCCCATACCTTGCAAAACACCTATACAGATTGTCTTTACAAGTTTAAACCTGCACTGGTTTTCAAATGACAGCCACTTTGTTTGCTATCTGATTTACTAATGAGGCACTTTTAATATGATGCCAGCGCCTTTTATCTGTCCCAATGCCACCCTGCTTCTTTCATTAGGGCCGAAAACGAATCAAGAACAAGAATTCCAGGTCCTCCTCAGAAAAGGTTGCTTTGTATACTGTAAGTAGGAACTCACAAAGAATGATAGCCCCAAGCATACATTGACTCAGAGTCCTCAGAATTCAGAACTGATTGGTTCTCAGATTACCAATATTGGAAGGTCTCAGAAGGTGCTTTCCTCTGACGTATAACTTCCACTGACAGCACTGATAAGAACTGTGGCAAAAAGGTAAGTCAGCCAGTGTACCAGTTCAGGGACCAATGCCACCTGCTTTTATTGAGGAGGAGCCTGATCACCTTCGGGAGACCAGGTGCTCAGTCAGGAAGCTTTCAACAGCTGCATGCGTTGTTGACTGTTGGACTTAGGGGCATTTTGGTTCTCTACAGGCAGAGTGTGCTACCCTAGAGGAACTTGATGCAATGGGAGGAAAGCCTCTAGGCACTTCAGGAATTCATGGGCAAATGCATTAATTTATAGGGAAGGCCTCTGATCCTGACTCTGGTGCTAGCTGGAGGCTGCAAATCCCCCACGTGCACAGTGCAGGATTGCAAGTTCCTAGTGCAGCAACTGTGTGTCACCTGTTCCTGATATAATTGTCTCTTGCTTACATGGTATGTTGTTATGTTCAGTAGGCCTGTGCCATGGGTCTTCTGAGTGGTGTTCTGCATCACTAGGTAACATTAAAGCTCCCCAGAAGAAAACACATTCCTGTTTGAGTTTGGGGTTCACTCACAATACCGTAATTGATCTCGTCTCCCATGTCCAGACTGTGGCATAACAGATGATCAGTGGCAGCGTATCAATTTTTTGGATGTAAGGAAATGCCTCTTTTGGTATGTTCGCCTCCACGTTTTTGGGCTTACGCTGCTGTTTTTTCGACTCTGGCATAACTTACCGGTAAGACCCTAGTATATGGTACTTGGGGTACCCAGGGCCTGTAAGTTAGAGTGTCCCCTTAGGAATTGTAGCACTTGTTGTGCCACCCGGAGTAGGATAAGGCAAAACATGGCTATCAATCTGCCGCTGCAGATTGGAAAAGCAGTTCAAAACTGCTAATTCGACTTACCATTTAAGGTAATGGCAAAGCCAGTCCTCACATTTTAATACATATAAGTGACCCCTAAGGTAGGCTTTATGAGCCCTAAGGCAGGATGCTGTGGACTAAAGAGTGAGACATGTGTTTTTATTGGTTCGAACAGTAAAAAGAAATTGTCTTTTTCACTATGATAAAAACTAGTACCCCCATTGGCGAGTGCAGAGTTGCAGGCTGCCAAAGCAACTTTGCTAACTTCTGACTGGAACTACTAAAGTTGATAACTGTAAGGTATCAAACAACTCGTTACCTTCAGCCTGATTCAAAATTGTTGTAACTTGTTGCTGTATGAAGGACTAAACTGTCCTGTGCTTCTGCACGAGGTTTGTCCCTGAGCCAGCTTCCTGCCCTCTTTTGGAGATGTCCCAACAACTCTCAGGAAAGGAAACAATAGAAGGCTGCATGGGAGATGGGTGCTACTTCCCCCAGGCTGGTAGCCACATGGGTGTTAACCCAAAAGGCGAGCTTTAAAGTTGAAACCACCTTTGAAGAGCGATTGGGGAACACTTCGGAGGAGGACTGCACTTTAGTTTAGGTAGACAGGCAGGCACACAGAAAGGAGAGGGGAAATCAGTAGCCAAATCGTATTCTCAGGGGCGTATAGCCCTCTAGGAAGCCATAACTCTGGGGTGAGCTAGGGAGCTCTGGTTACGGAGAGACAGGTTCTGCCATTGTGAAAGGGCACAGAATGGTGCATACTGGGCTAGTCAGATGGGACACCTTGTAGTAAGTGCTCATCAGGAGGGAAGGAACTTGGTAGCCTATTGGCCACCAACCGCATTCTACCTTGGGAGCATTTTCAGAGCATACATAGGGCACCCCTGGCAACCAGAACTCAGATCTCAACTGGACTGGAAGGAGGACAGAAGAAGGAGTGTCTTGTGGCACCAAGGCTAAGAGAGGCTGCACCGGCATGGACTGCACCTGCTGAACCTGGTTGCTAGCAAAGGAGAAGAGGCTGTGCCTGCTATGTCTTGATCGAGAGAAGTCACCTCCGGAGCCCAGCATACTCAAGAGACTCTGGCGGTCAGTGGCTGACCTCCTGTTTGAAGTACAGGGCCACAATAGCTGGAGAAGCATGCTGAGGTAAGCTGGTAGCCCAGAATCTTCACACTAAGGACAACCACCTTAGTGCAGTATCAACGACTATAATACTATGCTCAAAGTTGCAAAGTTGCACCCAAGTCTGCTGGACCCGGGAGAGCTTTCGGAGTGCATCTTGGTTGCCCAAAATATGAGTTATTGCCCAGCGAATGATTTGGCTGTAACCACAATATCTGGAGGCTGGTAACCCAGTGGTGACTGGACTTCTACCAGGACTAAGAGGACTTTGGGGGCCATCGACCCTGTGACCAGGGCCATATCACCCGTTCTGTGAACTGACGAATAGTCACAGAAAGACCCCCGTTGACTTCATTGCATCCACAGCATCCTTTATCTCTTGCATCAGGACCACTTCCATAGGAACTTACAACAAAGGATAAAAGTGCCTGGAACTTACTGAAGACTACTTCCCCTGGAAAGGTGACTGCTCCCCATGACTGGCTCCCTGCCAGAGTTGGTCGCCCAAAGTGACTCTAACCGGCCACAATACAACTAGTCAAAGTTTTTGCTGATGCTTGTTAGCAGTTGAGTAAAAAGTGCATATTTGTTGTACCTTGTAAAATCTATATCTCTGGAAACCTCTGGTGGAGCGCTTTTATTGTGATATCTAAAATTACATAAAATACAGTGCTTATTTATAAATTTATGTCAGATTTCTTTACTTTCTCAGTAATTTCTTTTTCAATTGTTGTTTTGCTGTTTCAATGTGTGACACTTAATTGTTTGCGTGAGCCTTGCTACTCAGATCCTGACGAGTAGCGGCTGACAGGGAAGGAGGGTGGAGAGACGGGGGGAGAGGGAGATGGTGGGGGGACAAACTAAAAACAAAATACCACTTACCTTTTCCAGGTCTTTGCTTCGCTTCTCCGTCCCGGAACCAGGAGGCACCCAGGCTCACCATAGCCAATCACAAAGCTGCAATGCAGTGTCGTGATTGGGCTGAGCAACGTGGATCGGCGCTCAGATGGGGACTGGGGGCCTGTGCACGTTCCTCACCAGGCTGTGTAATGCAGCCTGGTGGGGAACATGAAACGTGCGCATGACTGTTTGACCGGGCCAAGATGGCTGGCCAAGCAGTCATGCACACTTGAAGTGTGAAAACCACTCCTCCCTCTGTGCCTCTAGCCCCGCCCCACCATAACCCAGCCCGGAAACTGTAAACAATAAAATGATATTAACTATGTTATTATCATTTTACTTTACCTGCTCAAAGAGCAGTGGGTCGACGCTCCTCTGAGTTAGTGGAGGAGCCGTCCCTGGCCACTGCTACCCAGGGTTGAGCTAGAGGGTTTAACAATCAAAGCCTACAGGTCCTAAAGGGGTTAGCAAGTGTATACATAGTGAGGCTGCACAACCACACCAGATAATGCACCCCATTTCCTCACATTGTGGTACAGGCCTTTTTGTGTTGCACCGCAAGTGGTGAGGCAGCAACTGGTTACTCCTGGTAAAGCCATGAAGTTTGTTATGACTGACGCTCACTTAAGCTGAGAGTATGGTTTATATGTTTGCCCTGTTTGCATGCATATGAAAGGTTAGAGTTCCCTGGCTGGGGACACATGTATGTATGTATGTGGGCCTAACTGCCCTAATTTGTGGGCTGCCAAATAGATAGCTGTCAACATTGATTGTGGCTTTATCTCCTTTGTCCCGCTACCAGGCCCTGTTCTCTCTTCCTCCTCTCTAATTTCCCTGATCAGACCATTATAGTGATGCTATTGTATGTTCAGATTATTTTAAGGAACTCTTAAATGGAGCAGAGAGCAGCTCCAGAGGTTTGAGCAGTTTAAGGAGTGCCTGTCGGGAAGCATCTTTTTAAATGAAGAGCCATATGGAATGGCCATTGCTCTCTCCTAAAACAAAGACATACGTTCTCAGAACATCCCTCCTAGTTTGAGTCAAGGTCAGGAAGATAAGCTGCAGCCCCATCAAACGCATGAATAGGCTATCCTGTTTTAGGTTTAAACCTATGATAACAATTAAAACCCCATCAAAAAGGAAACAGCCACCATCAGTGAAAACATATAGGCACTTGCTTAACCACAAAGTAAAATGCCATTCAAACAAGGGAAAGTGAGAGAGAATGAGTCATTTTTATTTATTTTTTAAGAGGCTAACACAATATAACTTTGTTATACGAGGTAGTAGCAAGAAAGACTGATTTAAGATTATTCAGGTTAAGTTTTATTGTTTAGGGATGTGACTATAATTGTGTTTCTTCTTCCATTTGTATTCTCCAGTTTTGTGTGCTTAGATTAAAGGTACAGGGTTTTAGAAGCATGCTTTAGGTTGGATCTAATTATTTTGTACACTGTAAAGAACCTACAAATATTAAAATCGTATTAGAACATTTAATACTTTCATGAATGGTGAAATGGCTGGCTCATACGAATCTCAGCCAATACGTACTATCACTTTTAGCCACAGACTCAAAATGGGTGAAACCCTTTTATATATCAGTACTCTTTTCTAACAAGTAAGAGTTGATAGTAGGTCGCCTGCCAAACACCCCAGGCGTTAAACATGCAATACAAGGTGTATTGGAAGGTACCTGTGAAAAAGGTGCTGTCACCATACACATGGGATAGTGGTGAAAACATGATAGCATTTTCCACATAACAGCAAAATGTTTAGATGCAAGGTTGTTTCACATTGCTATGTGTGAAACCTTCAGCCAAATCTTGTTTTTACCCAACTGCACTTTACTGCTGGGGTTTGGAGACCATAGTTACAATGTTAAAGGGAAAATGTCAAGTCCCAGAATATAATGTGATGTCTGTTAAAATGTCAGGACTGACCTAAAGTGAGAAATTTGCCTTGGGGACACTTTGCATCTATGAATGTCCACGCAACTTTAGCACTGGCTTAATGCCGTTGGGCAAAGAGGGCAGAAAAGCAGTGGTGAGCATGCTTTAAGCATCAAGCTTCAGGAGACTTGGAATGCAGGCCTACAAATAAATCTGCTGTATTTCAATATTTAAAAGATTTCACAAGGTACCCTTTGGACACTTGGTTAGCAATATCCTGGAGTATACCACAGGAAAGATCCATTTGAACTTGGTTTTGCCAAATATTCAAGTGCTATAAGACCTTCATGGATGGCAACATGAAGCTAACTACAACAAATTGTGAATAGAAGCTGGCCTCATCAATCAGAGACTCAATTCACTTTTTGACTTTGGTGATGCTCTGTGAACTAACAGGAAAATATGGAACCAGGTGCCAGATTCTGCTGGTGCTCTCTGTGCTGAGAGACTGCCTTGACACCCTACAAGTCTGGCATGCATTAAACCATGCTCTGTGGAACGTGTTACTGAACTGATAATCTTGCCCAAGATTGATATACTATTGTTGCTGCTCAGCCTCACCCAGGAAGTATCACATTGAAATCATGGTCCTCTGCCTCTCTCAACGTTTACCTGTGAAAAGTACCAGCAGTGTTACATCCACAAAGGTTAAACGTTGGATAACTGCTCACAGGTCTCTGGAGCAAAGCGCTAACATTTAGCCCATTGCACAGTGCACGTTCCCTCTTCTGTAGCGTGCCACCCAATCCCCTGGCCCTCCAGTGCTTTTACTATTGATGGCCCTCACCAACAGCCTAACAGCAACGGTTACATCATTTCTGCGTCACTACCCTGGCTGACATCTCATCCATCCACTTTGACATCTGCCTGGAGTTCTTCCCTGATTCTGGAAAGGAATGGTAATATCCACTGCATCCTTCCCATACCCACCCGCTGGCTTGATCATCCACCTTTGTCTAGTGCACTGTGCATAAGTATCTTGAAGGGGTATGTAAGACAGAGAGATACTTGTGCAGGCCTTGTCTACTGCTCACCTCACACAAGAAAGACAGCCTCTAGACTAAATTAACTACTAGGACCAACCAGGTTGTCTTGAGTTTAAACATTAACTACTATGACTAGTCAGAATGTCTCTGCATTATGCAGAATCTTCTTTCACTGTGACATCTGCTGGTGCTGTCCTCCTTTAGGGTTTGGGATGAAACCCAGAACCCTATAGGAGCCATGCTGCTGTGACCTGGAGAGGTGGAGAAATACAAGCAGGTGAGAGGAGAAGAGTTCATCCCTTGACCAAGAAAGACATTACATGGCTCAGATGACCCATTCCAACGTGGATTACCCCATGGAGAACAGAACCATCCAGTACCTAAAGGGACCTTGCAGTGCAGCAGGGTAGATTTACTCCATAAGGCCTCAGTAACCTGAGACTTAGAGCCCATGGAGGCAGATTTCATTACTGTGCGTGGGGTGGCGAGCCTGCATCCTCTCCGACATGCCCCCTAGCATCCCCCTGGCACTGTAGAGCCCACCTGTCACCATTTCCAGGCCAGGGGCACACAGTGGTGTTTCCGATTCACTCCTGAGCTTCAGATACTGTCCTCTTGGGGGCAGCCACTTACCCTTATTCTGATGTCATATAGAACGCACAGTTCTCCTTTCAAATAGTGGAGTCTGCGGGTCCTTCAGGAGGCCCATTCCCTGTGTTGCTCGCACCGCCTGCAAACTTCGACAGGACAGTGATCTGCTACTTCTGAAAAACAGGGCAGTGAAGTTTGGCACTATCGGGCATTGTTGCTTCAGATCATTTTCAACATCTACTACCAAGTGCTCCTGTATTGACTGAATGAGTTGGGTTTTTAAGCCACATCTTGCTGATTTTGATGGGATTTTCTTATTCGATCCGTGATGGTTGCATTTGATGTTTTTTGGCCCTTGTGAATGTTTTGTTTTTATCTTATCAACTACTTGATTTTCTATTTTACGAAATACTGTGTTTTTTATTATGTATCTTTTATGATCTGTTTTCCACGAGCTCGAAAAATAAAGAATAATTTGATTTGACTGAGTGAACACTTGAGCTTTTAACTGGTCTACTACAGAGACTGTGCCCAGTGCACCGGCCATTGTCCTGACTCAAGAGATGTGGCCTAATGGCCAGAGCTGCCGACTTTGGAGCCGAAGAACCAAGTTTGCGTCTCGACATCGGCTCAACATCCTGTGATTCTGGGCAAATCACTTAAGGGCATATTTACAAACCCTATCGCCACAGGAATGTCACATTTTATGACGTTCCTGTGGGGATATTTACAAGGCAGGTTAAGCCACTTAACGTGGCTTAATGGTGCCTTGTACATAAGTCCCCCTTTCACGCTATACTTAGCGTGAAAGAGGTGGGCAGTGGGTGTTGCGGTGGGCATTCTGCTGCAACACCCATTGATTTTGATGCTGCCCCATTGTTACAAGAGTGGCGTAAATATGGGACAGCACCAACATTAGGACGAGGGAAAACCAGGTCTTAACATGGTGAAACAAGAAGAAATGCTTTATTTCTCCTCATTTTTGCTGTTTCTATGTGTGGTGCATTGTGCAGCACACTTAGAAATAGCAAAACTCCGTAAATGCTTGTTTATGTGCAGAAAGGTGTCCCTTCCTTTACAATCAATCAATCAATCATAGCATTTGTATAGCGCGCTACTCACCCGGAAGGGTCTCAAGGCGCTGGGGTAGAGGGGTCCGTTACTGCTCGAAGAGCCAGGTCTTGAGTTGCTTCCTGAAGGAGAGATGGCCCTGGGTCAGCCGAAGGTGGATGGGGGGGGGAGTTCCAAGTCTTGGCTGCCAGGTAGGAGAAGGATCTTCCTCCGGCGGTGGCTCTGCGGATGCGTGGTACCGCGGCGAGGGCGAGGCTGGTCGATCGTAGCTGGCGGGTGGGCGTGTAGAAGGTCAGGCGGTTGTTGAGGTACATGGGGCCCAGGTCGTGGAGAGCCTTGTGTGCGTGGGTGAGGAGCCTGAACGTGATCCTCTTGCTGACGGGGAGCCAGTGCAGGTCTCTCAGGTGGCCGGAGATGTGGCTGTGTCGGGGGATGTCCAGGACGAGTCGTGCGGAGGCGTTCTGGATGTGTTGGAGTCTTTTCTGAAGTTTGGCTGTGGTTCCGGCGTAGAGGGTGTTCCCGTAGTCCAGTCGGCTGGTGACGAGTGCCTGGGTGACCGTCCTCCTGGTTTCGGTGGGGATCCATCGAAAGATCTTACGGAGCATGCGCAGGGTGTTGAAGCATGATGATGAGACGGCGTTGACTTGTCTGTTCATCGAGACTTTACATAAACAATCATTAAAAAAATGACGATTTGCAACTTCTATGTGTGCTGCACAATGCATGAAGGGACACCTTCTTGCACATAAACAATCATTCCCTCCAGTGAAGGCACACTTACACTATGGTGCAAGTGTGCCTGCATTGGCGCTAGGCAGCTTAATTTAGCGCCAGCACTAGGAAAAACGGAGGGGTGCACCGTATCTTTGTAAACGGTGCAACCCTGCGTTTTGAGAAAAGGGGAGCGTGGCGTTAGCAAGTTTTGCTTAACGCCTTGCTACGCCATTCTGTTGTACATATGCCCCTTAACCTCCCCTTGCCTACCAAAAATTAATTTGTTCTGTCCTTGTGTAATGTAATCGGTGCTCATATAAAGCACTTGAGTACCTTCGGGTCGAGTTTGCGTCATATAAGATCTGCAAAAAGGTAAATAAAGAGTCTCTTTCTCAGTGGTGGCCAATACATATGAACAGTGGTAGGGCAGGTGGAGGGGGCGCATGGGGGGAGCGCGAAGTGGGTAGAAAAAAAGAATTAAAAACTTACCTCATTCTGCTTTCTGACGCCTAGTCTCGGAGCTTCTTTGCTTCCTGGACCCAGTGGACACTGGGACAGCAGCAGACTCCCCATCCATTCCCCATGGTACTCTCATGCTACATGAGAGCATCCTGGGGATTGGCCTGAGAAGGCTGTTTGAAGCTTTGCTCAGGTTAGGGAGTCTGTGCTGTTTCTTCAACCTGGCTGTACAATACAGCCCGGTTAGGGAAACCTAACTGGACATGCACAGTTAGAAGTGCACATCACTCCGCCTTGGTGCTTACCAATCACAACGCTGCATTGCAGCATTGTGATTTGTCAGGGGAGCATGGCTCTGCTTCCTGTTCCTCGAGTCCGACGAGGAGAGCAGGAGTAGAGATGCAGGACCTGGTGACAAGGTAAATGTTTATTCTTTATTTGATTTTATACCGGGATAATATACAAAATAACCCACCCCAAACCACCCCAAACAGAGATTAGCAAATTCATACAATATTACACTATGAAATATGAGGAAAAGGAAAAAATGGGGAAAGGACAAGAAGAAGGATAATAGGTAGCTTTCGCGACAGACGACCCCCACCTACATTAATACATCTAGGTGTGCTCACCAGGCCTGGTGGTATTTTGTGATTCCCAGTAATTAAAGGGAAGCCAGGCTCCAGACATTTTTTACCGGAGCTTCTTATTCTTTCAGGAATAAATAGCCCTGTCAAGGTAATAAATCGAGATTAAACGAGCAAACCATTGATGGAATACAGGGGGGAAGGGTCAAGCCAGGCAGTGGTCAGGCAAATCCAATAGACAGCCATAGCTATAAACATGAAAGGTTCAACATTGGATAGAGTTAGTTCATCATGGACCCACAGAAGGATCCACCTAGGAGACAGAGTGATATATATCCCCAATTTGTTAACAAGAAAATCATTAATCCGTGATTTGAGACCATCTAATACCAGAAAAGTTGCCAGCAGATGCACAAGATCCACACCATACTCTATGTATATGGGGTAGCCGGTACAGGAGGTGCCCCCCCATCTGACTATCTTTACGGGAGTAATATAGAGATTGAAGCAAGTCTTTAAATGTTGGGCCTGTAGACTGGCAGAAATTAGAAACATCTGAGCACCCGCCAGTGACCTCGCCAGGTCACTCGGTTGAGCATTGATCTTATCCACCCAATTCTGAGAGTGCTTGGCCAAATCATCCTGCATTGAGTTATTTAAAAAACTGTAAAGAACCCCTATCCGAGTTTCATCAGCCAAAACCAATTTGACAATCAATACCTTAGTGAAACCCGTAAGCCTGCCACCTTTTTTTCTTAAAAAATCTCTGATTTGCAGATATTTTTCCTATGGTGAAGCTTAAATTCTTAACACAACATCTCAAAAGACTTAAAAGAATTAAACGGAAAAAAATCTCCAAGGGTGCAAATTCGGTGTTAGACCCTTTTGCTCATGTGAGCATCATGGAAAATATTCAGCAACAAGAATTATTAAGTATTGCGGTATAATAGTTAAATCTCCCCAGGCCGCATTTTTTACTAATTTTGCCCCAGATGGAAAAAGCCGCAATGAGAACTTTAAAGCAATCTTTTTTATAATAACAGAAATCGGTTCGCCTGAAAAGACATTCTCTCATTTTATCCCCTCAGGAGCTCATATATGGAGGGGGTCGTATCATCTTGTCCAGGAGGAGCGCCCACTTTCCCAAGGAGGGCTGCCAATTGCTGCAGTCCAACAGCCCAGTAATACAATTTGAGGTTGGGAACTGCCAGACCTCCATGATCCTTGGGTAGTGTCATAAATCTGAGCGCACACCAGGGATTTGCATAGGACCAGAGAAATCTAGTCAGCATTCTTTCAAGGATTTGGAACCAATTATTGCCAATCTCCAGAGTGATGGCCCAAAAGAGATAGAGAATTTTGGGAAGAAAGACCATTTTAATTAGGTTACTCCTCCCGATTAGGGACAGACTCAAATTGTTCTATCGTCCGAAATCCACCTTTGGCCTTCTGAATTAACGGAGTAAAATTGGCCTCAATGATTTTTCCGACATCAGAGATAATAACTAGCCCGATGTAGATTGCCTCTTTAGTAATCCGCTCCTCTAGAAGGAGTTCCTCTTTATTAACAATGACTTGGGTTTTCTCCCTGTTTAATAAATACCCCAAAAATCGGCCAAATCTCTTAGCCTCCCTTTCGTCTCTATAAGAGCACCACTCGGTGCAGAGGTGGCGATTGCCAGGTTATCGGCATATGCCAAGATTTTTGTCTCCCTGCCTGCTAGCTTAATCGGCTGGACTGCACAGTTACAATTAATTTGCCTGATCAAGGGGTCGATATAAGGTGCACATAGCAGGGGGGAGCAGGGACACCCTTTCCTGGTGCCCTGTTCGATGACCAACTCTTCGAACTTACCCCCCATAAGAGAGATCCTGGCTCTGGGCAAATGGTAGAGGGCTTTTACCACAATGATAAACCTCTGGCCTATTCCCTTGTAGGACATTACTGTCCAAAGAAACGGCCAGGAGACCCTATCAAATGCCTTTTCGATGTCCAATAGGATAAGAGCCGTAGGATCTTGAGTGATGTCAGCCGCATCAAAGAGAGTAATCACCCACCAAATGTGGTTGGTGGTCCCCTGGCCGGGGGACAAAACCATGCTGCATCGGAGATGTGAGCCGGTTGATAACTGTTGATAAGCAGGTGGCCAAGATTTTAGCTTAGATCTCTGACTCACTGTTAATAAGTGTAATGGGACGATAAGAGCCCAGCTCTGTGGGAGGTATATATTTTTTTAAAAGCACAACTATTTTAGCCAATGACCAACTATCGGGAAGAGGCAGCCCTTCCTGATTGCTTGAAATAATTTGGTCAAAAACCCTTTTAATACACCTGCAAATTTTTTATAGAATTCCACAGGAATAAAGTCCATTCCCGTCGCCTTCCCTGATTTTAAACTATCGATTGCAGCACTAGCTCTTCGGTCGAGATGGGCATATCTAGGGCCTGTCTGTCTTCTCCTGTAAGGGTCTCTTCACCAAGTTCAATGGGATAATCCCCCATAGTCACGGAATCCTCGTTAATCTCCTTAGAGTATAAATGTTGATGAACTTGTTGGATGGTCGCTCTGATCCAGTCCTGGTCAGATTTGACACCAAAGAGGGGATCCCTGATCTCCATTATGTGGCCCTTGACAAGGGACTGTCTTGTTCTAAAGGCTAGCTGTTGCCCTATCATTTCATTGAATTCATAAGCCTTTTCTCACCAAACTAGATACTTGTCCGCTGCCTTCTTTGAAGATATCTCAATGATCCCAGCCCTGGCACTCGCTACTTCCAGAAAGGCAATATCAAAGGTACCCCCTGAGGTAATCGTCTCGACTAAATTTAATTCTGCGTTGATCAGGCCTGCATATAGTTGCTCAGTTAATACTTTTTCATTTGTTTGAAATTCTAGACTATACCTTGTTGTTTCTCCTCGTAAACTGGCCTTGAAAGTATCCCAAACAATACTGATTGGAGCACTGCCAAGGTTAACAAGCATGAACTGAGGAGCCCATGCCTGGTTATGGCTCACATACAGTGGATCTAAGAGCAGAGCCCTTTCAAATGACCAGGTAAGATCAGTTTGCAAAGGCTGAGACATCCTTAATTCCAACACAAGCGGATCGTGATGCGACATAACCATTGGAAATCTAGAGATATTAGAGTATGTAATCAGACCCTTGGAGACTAAGAAATAATGTAATCGCACATGGACCTTTTGAGTGGTGGAGAAGAAAGTGAAGCTGGGGTTTGCCTTCATAGTTTCTCTTCAGACAGCAACCAATCCATGAGTGTACTGTAGGTCACCAAAGGCTCTATACACTTTAGATTTACTGCCAGAATATTCCCTTCTCCCTCGTACTGAAGCAGTGCATGGCATGTTGATATTAAAATCACAACATATTATCAAGGGCAGAGGCCAGGAGACCAATTAGTTACCAGTGAAACAGAGCGAGGTCATCCAGTATCGGGCCATATACGGAGTAGATCGTAAAGCAGTTAGGACCAGCCCTACACTCAGCGATGGCCCAACGACTGAGATTATCAGAGCGGAACCTAGGAAAATCATAGACCCTCCCTTCTAGCCAGAATAGCTATCCCCTTGGTACGTGTTCCCTGTGTGGTAGAGAAAACCAGCTGATTCCCAAGGCCATCAAGTACATGTTTACGAGATCGCTCTATATGGGTCTCTTGTATACATATATCACATTTCAAAATCTTTAAATCGATAGCAATCCTTTGCCGCTTCCAGTAGTCATTAAGTTCACTGATATTCACAGAGGCAATACAGATTTTACTCATTTAAACATGCTAGAACATGAGATTTTACTCCTGCAATAAATTTCAATTTTTGCAAATCTTATTATTACAACAAAGTCTGTTTGAGTCCCCAACCCACCCCTTTCCTCCCTCCTTCCTGCCCAAACCACACTCCCTTGCCCAAAGACCCCGCCCCCCACACAAACCCTGTACCCTCAACTGAAGCAGCGGGTCGGAAGGGACCCTGATGATGGCTCCTACAGAAGAAGCCCGACTCACCCCATCAAGCTGAGCTTAATTTGTGCCGGTGCTTTCCGGTGTTCAGCACCGGCACTTAATTGCCAGCACCGGGGCTTATTACTGTCTGCTACATGGTAGTGGTGTCTGCCAATTTAGGTACGAGCATAAAACCTTGTTTATTTTTTCATTTTCAATTTCCAATTATTAGTATTTGCCTCCAAAGCCATTCTTGTAGCTTTGGAGGCCTGTAATAGTATGAACTGTCACACTTTTAAGAGTGTGATGATTAGAAGTGTATTGGTGCGGTCATTGGCAGGGCTGCCAGGGGAACGGATTGTGCACGCTCTAGTGTCCTCCTGTCGAAGGCCCTGGCATTAAGATTTTTACAAATTAAACACTGCCATCAAGTGCCGGCAAAAAGAAAACGGGAATGGAGAGAAAGAAACAAAAAAGGAAGCGAGAAAGTCACCCCATAACATGAGGAAAAAAAGGGGAAAAAACAAAAGGCAATTTGTCCAATGTATCCCCAGTACAAAGTCCAAAAAAACAAACAAAGGGCAGTGTCAAAGAGAACAGAAAATGCTATAGTAAGACCAGCACTCCCTATCCTGTTAATTGTTTAAACCAGTTTGTCCCTCCTTCGAGTCTCTTTTGGGGGCTTCCGGATGATCACAGCCCACATGGATTTTGTCCAGAAATTCTTGTGCCTTTATTTCGGAAGTAAAGGAGCGTGTCCTATCCTTGAAGATGACCTTCAGTCTAGCAGGGTTAAGGAGAAACACCTGACAGACAAGATTCTGCAAATTATGAACTCAAAAACAAGGAGTTTTTTCTCATGGTTCGGGTTTCTGCTTTTTTAAATTGTCTGTCACCACAGGAGGTACATGATGGTAGCGGACAGTTAAAAAAAAGACAGCTGACCATACACTCTATTTAGAGTCGATGATTGGATTGGTGACCTCCAACAGCTCCAACTTCTTAGGGCTTTTGGAGGGCGTTTTACATTGACGGAGTAATGGTGACAGAGTACCTTGCCCATCAACCTCTCTGAATCAGCCCCAGAGTGCCACCTAAAACAAGTCAGTACTCCCCTGCTCCTCATGGGAAGAGTCCATTCCAAACCTCATCCATCTCACCCATTCACCCTGTGGCCCGCTGTTTTTAGTTGGAAAATGTGAAATTCACACACCCTGAATCTCAATGACTAAGCTACGCCCCTGTGTTTCTGATCAAAGTAAAAGATTTGTCAACAATTTAAATGCTTCATGTGACACAGCACTACCCAGTGACACTCAGTGGGGGTTGAAGACACCCCCAGGTCTTACACCTTCACATATGCTGTTTAATATGCTGGTAGCTGATAACTCATTCATCTTAAAGAGAGCACTAATATAGACAGACTAGTCGTCTCAACTTAAGCTCCATCAAAAAAAGTGCTGTCAATGGTTACATACCATGAATCGTCTAAAGTCAATTCCCTTTACAAGTCACCCATACCTTCTCTGACTTTCAAGCCAATTACCCAGCCACGCAATGCTAGTGAAGGATTTTGTCAGCAGTGCCTTTTAGATATTATCTTTATATAGTATGTTAAATTTGTGAAGAGCGCTAACAATTAATTGTAAATACTTTATTCGATAAAAAAATTCATCATAAAAGTGTACAATTTACAATACAATGAAATATAAAAACAAGAACCCACCAATCCTAAAGTACAAACAACAACTCCTATTTCACAATTACTAATTTAATAAGCAATACGAAAGGAACACTGTCAAATCTCAAGGAGGCCTCCTTCCAAAACCTTCTAACAATTAAATGGGGTGGGAGAAGGCATTAATACGCCTCATGCGTGACAACCATGCACTGCCCAAATATTTAGCTACTCCGCACACCATGGCAATTAATTGTGCTTTCATCTTCTTTTTTGTAAGTGGTGCCTTTCTTCACAAATTATTCATACGTAAAGGTATGTATTAATAATTTCTAATTCTGCACCTGCCCGAATCTAGCTACATTTCATACGAAGCATCTTTAATACTGCTGATATTTATAGAGGGGAAAAAGCCCCTGTATTCATTGGATCAGGCGGAGCCTGGGTAGTAGGCATCAAAATCCAAATGCTATTTCCCCACAACTGGGAATACGATGGTATTCATTGCACCCAATAAATTCTGAATCAGCAGAGTTGGCTTTTTTCAGGTGCAATAAACATCATATCAATTACCGGGCCAATCGTAATGAAGCCAATAACCAGGGGCGTGGCTTGGTCAGTAAGAATGGGGGCGGTGGGAACTTCAGATTTTCCAACAATGGCTCAAGATTATAATGTTAAAATACATTATAAGACAAGCAGGGCACATGAGAGGGGCCAAAGGGAAAATGGAAAGAGAGACAAATGCGGATTGGTAAGTGTGCTGAGTGAGAGAAAGCACATTGTTTTGTAAAATAACCAACATTGTTTAGGTCTTTCAAAGCAGAGAGGGAGAAGCGTGCATGCGTTTTTGTCTGTGTGCAGGTAAGAATTCCTGTTGAAATCCGACAGACACTTCACCATACCCGAATGAAAGCCCCAGTATCCAACTATTTAGCATAAAATACATTTATTAGGGGGGTATAACACTCCAAACACTCCCCCGAAGCTACATCTCTGTCAATACCGTTTATTAGTCATCACAGTATGGTATTTATTAGAGAAGGGACACATTTAGGGCAGCCCAATGAGAGGTGGGTGGGTCACAGAGGCACCACATGTGCTTGCAACACCAACAAAACACAGGCCCAAGCCTTAAAAGCAATACCGATTAGGTTGAAAGAATGCCTTTCCTCTCCATTTAAAGCACGGCATCGCGCTTCCATCTTTTCCCCCACTCATTGGTACCCATGAGTAGGTTGTTCTACTGGACATCTGCAGAATGTAGTCAATGTATTTCCTTTATACCTGGGCCCAGATTTAATAAGGGCTTGCATTGCCCTTGCATCATGCAAGACGATGCAAGGCATCACACGCCCATCAGTCAGATTTTCTAAGCCACATACAGCCACCTTGCGTGGATCTGCGTGGCTTAGTAAATGAAGAATAATGAAGGCTGTCCAAGTTGCTGCCTTGTGTTACTCTGCGTTGGGAAGGTGTTCCATGGATGGAGTGTGGGTGTACACCAGGGAATGTGTCAAAATGGTACGCCCTCCCAACAGAGGCGCACAACATGTGCTGTTAGAAAGAGGAAAACACCTCTGAGGATTCCCTTCCTCCACAAAAACAATCCTGACTGCAACCATGGTGAAGGGTACCTGTGTTGGCACTAGGCAGCACCCAGTGTGCCAGCGCAGAGAGAGAGCAGAAATGCGCCATATCATAGAAAATAGTGCGCATTCCTCCTCTCGCTATTTGAGGCTGTGCAGTACGATGTTTTGCTTCGTTGCTTTACGCCAAATGTTAGTAAATCTGCACCTCGATCTTTCAATTTTCGGCCTCATTATTTGTGATGTTTGGGCATCCAGATAAGGTTAAAAAGGCACCCTTTCCCTCTATAAATCCACAGTTTTGTGTTGCAGTCAATGAGCTTTAAAAAAATGGCGTCTCTTCCCACCATCAATCAACGCTACATATTATTTGTGGGATTTTTTAGTACAATGCCTTAGACGGCCAGGGTTCACAAGCATATAGAATTTAAACGGTTGCTGATAAATTTCCAAAGATGTGCATTTGTATCTCAGTCTTCAGTCTCCTGTGTTGTTATTTCTTGGGGCATGGTTGGAGCCCTCCTTTACTTGATATATGCTCAATCTATGAGGCCTGTTCCAAATAGGTATACGAGTTAGCAGTGGCCAATAACATACTGGCTATCTTCATTAAAAACATCCTTGACACAGTCCTGGCTATGTCCCTTGCCCTATTGGCGCCCGAATGCATGCAGTTGCTACCAGGGCTTTAAGTGGGATTAAAAAACTGGAGGTTCTCTGAAAAAGGCGTGGGCGATGCAATTAAGGGCGTGGCTTAAAAGCACGTAAGCTGAAAATCTATGCTAAGCCTAGTGTGCATCCACATATAAAATACAGCAAGTAACATTACACTTACAACAAGCCAGTACTGCTGACTTTGTCAATGGTTGTTAGTTGCATAAGATAAATAAGCAAAAACCATGCCTTCTTAGCATAGCATATTGAAAATGCTTCAGTTCTGCAATGGTGGGGCTGTGAAAGAGCTATAATGATTCTCTTTGAAGTTACATCAATGGCAGTGTAGGGTGTCACTGCTGCAAAGGTAAGATGTATTTTTTTCATTGCGAGGGCAAAAAGGGAGAGCCCGATAGGGACCCGTCTTGGCACCTGCTTTTAAGAACTGCTGGTGCTGAGCACCGGCAGGACCCGGCCCACTTAAAGCCCAGGTACCATAGATGAGGTTTAGGTGAGACCAGTTTTATCTGACTTACAGGATGGTTTTAAAATAAATGAGGTGAAGAATTTGTTCGCGGTTAAGTAAGTGGAGGATAAAATGCATCCAGCTGCATGTTTTTGGGCGGAGACTTCACCTCAATATGTGAGCGCTGTGAAAAGAAAGCCCAGGTTATGGAGGAATGAACTCAACCAGAAGACAATTGGGCACGTGAACTCGCGCCATCTGGTGACCCTTGCTACCCAGGACATTACAGTGATCACAACCAAAGAGGTTACTAACCATTCTTATCTTCTGGTTAATAAACTGCCATGTGGACCCCTTCTCCATCAGTAGTAATTCTCTTTCACCAGCTAGAATCTGGTATTAAAAACGAAGAGGCATATTTACAAGGGAATGGCGGAGCTTGGCGTTAAGCACAAAATCCTGGTGCCTTGCTTCACCATTCCAATGTTGGAAGTCTGATTCACAAAACTTTTCCTATGAGTAGTTGTGCCATACAATTGCATTAGATGTGAATTACAATGAAATATCTAGGCATGATTAGCAATGCAGTATCTGTGAGTAGTTATGTCTTACTTCAGTCTTGGCTGTGACTTACTCATCTGTTTCCTGGAGTAAGACAAGCTTACTCATGAAAATAACTTTCAAAAATATGAAACAATTTTTTCTAGAGGCATATGTTACTTCTGGAAATTCACGAGTAAGTGATGCCGAAGTCTGGGTTAAGGTATTGCTACTCACAGACAATGCATTGTAAATCAGGCTTGGATATTTAGGTATCAGTCAAAAATAAGGTAGGAATATGACACAGTTACTCAGAGAAAAAGCTTTGTGGGTCTTGCCCTGGTTGGGAATTTTGAGGAATAGAGGAGTGAGGTCTGGGATACTTGAGCCAATAGCCTAAAACAAAACGATGGGGCCCCCCTGCAGACTGTGAAGAAGGGCAACCTAGTCACCCATACTTCAAGGATATTCATGGGCCTAGGGTTGAATGACGCCCCCTGAAAGGTTGGGGGGGGGGGGTTCTGTATGCTCCTCTGCGCCACAGTGTCTTGTGTTACGCCCCTGGTCACTGGGCCTTCTGCTTGGCCTATGTTTATCCACAACTGAACTCAACAATGTCCCAATAAACTACGGTCCTCAAGTCTTCCAGCGAATAGTGGCATTCATTTGGAGTTTTTACGAGCTAAAAATAAAATACGGTTTGCAAACTGTGAGCTATACAATCATTCTAGCCAAAATGTAAAATGTGCGTGATGCTTCAAATATGCAACACAGGGGAAAGTAAATGAATTGATGGACTGGCTAATTCACGACTCGTGTTGTGTTGAATCTTAACCACATCTTTAAATTCGCAAGGATGCAGGCATCGCTGGCCTGAGGTCAAGGATGGCCTACTGATCTTCACTTACATGCCCTTACATTCTGGGTTTTCTGCACAGCAAAGGTGGGAGAGGGGTGGTGGCCTGGATCAGTCAAGGGGGCCTCCTCGCTCTATTATTTGACAAGGTTGCATTGTTGAGAGGTGGTTGTGGTAAAAGTTATTCGCAGTCCCATAGAGGTTTAAGAAATTAATATTAGGCCATGTCTATAACTATGTCCTATGGTGCTATGTTCCTAAGCGCATCCAAAGGCTTTTACTCTCTTACAAAAGTAGATAGTGAGGCCTGGACTTGCCCTGAGTCTTCTTCAGCTACGTCTTGTAGGGCAGAATTCCAAACAGATCAACGTGCGCTACACTCGACAGACTATGTGGACATTGCATCAATTGAGCAATGGGGGCATCTTTCTAAAATAAACATCAATAAAAAGACACAATCAGTTGGGGCCATTGGATGGAAACAGATAGAAGACCATCATGCCTATGGGCTGGAGGCTACTGGACCCCAGGGCTCTGGTATCTCAAGCCAGCTGAAAGAACAATGGCTATCTAGCCCTACCTCTGAAAGACGTAGAGAGAATATTTTAAGTAGTCTCCTCTGCCTGTGAACCAAACCTGAAAGGAGAAGTTTGCTTGCTAATGAAATGTACTGCAACAGAGAACAAGCATTGGCATAGCCAATAGGTCTCGCCTTTGGGACCTTATAAGTGTTTAGCCATGCAACAGTTGCATAACTAAACACATATAAGGTCCCAAAAGCGAGACCTATTGGCTATGCCAATGCTTGTTTTAACTGCTCCAATCTATTGAAGCCTGACGGAGAACATCAAAGCGGCCGCAAAAGTGAAAGTAATTGCGGTAAAGCGCGGCGCGAGAACCCGCGCACATGCACTGTAGCTCCAGGCTGGCCTGGTAGCACTTTTTGGAGCCCTCACAAAATGTCTCGCCAGACCAGCGCATGCGCTGGGTCAGGCGAGACCTAAAAAAGGGGGTACAGGCATGGAGGGGTGAAAGGCAGTGCTGGTAGTCTATTTCCCCTGCAAAATCTTTTCCCTATGTGCCCTGTCTCTGGAGACAGTGGATAACATGCTGTTGAAAAAAAACACTTTTGTTTGTTGTAAACTATTGCTTTGATTACATATTTATAATTACAGATTAATTTTTCTGTTGAGTTTTCTGTACCCACGGGTGAAGGTGTCTAAAAATCCAGGATCAACAAAGCTGTTAGGAAAGTAAACTGCACAGTAGCAATGTTCCAAGATTTAAAACAGGATGGTGTGGCAGTAGTGTTAGAGTTTGTCAGAGTCTGTTGTAGGAATGAATAATTGATTGATTTAGGAATTCCAAACACAGACTTGCAAGCCTGGATTAGCAATACATCCAACAATTTAGAGTCTTTTCCCCTGGTGATGGGTGAGCCATGTGCAATAGTCAGCAATAACTTGACATCCATGACTATAAGAAGATGTTCATACAATTGGCATCTTAATGGATTATTCAATACCTAAAAGCATATATTAGAGATGATGATTTTTCTCTTAAAACATTAAAATGACTTTTAAATGAAACTTTATTATAAAAACAAAATGCCCAGGTACTTGTAGGTCGTCACAACCTCAATTGGCTCTCCTCTCGCTTACCAGGCTCGCGTCTTAGTTTTTTTGACATTCATTTTCCAAGCAATTGGCTGTAATGTATTCATCAAAAGCAATAATTAATTGTTGTGGGCCTATCGAGGTTTGGCTGAGCAGAAACGTATCATCTGGATACTGTAGATATTTGAAATATTCATTTCCAAGTTTGGGAGGGTGGGCATTAATGGTTTCAAAATGCTGAAACATATCAGACATAAAAAGATTTTTAAAAAGGCATGGAGCCAATACACAGCCTCCTTTAAGGCCATTGTAGGTTTTAATTCTCCGAGTCAGGCTAGATCTATCACCTAACTTAACTTGAACCCAAATGTTTGTGTTCAAAGGTATGATAGCATCAAGGAGCTTTTGTGGAATACCCCATCAAGCAAGTTTTTGCCATTGTAAGATCTCGGGACAGAGTCAAATGCAACTTTTAGGTCAATAAACAAAATATATAGGAATTTTGAAACTGCGCACTCAGCCAGTATGGTAAGGGTTAAAAGATTAGTGATTGTAGTTTGATCCTTACGAAATCCTAATTGATTAATGAGGCTTATTCCCTGTGATTTTGCCCATTCTTCCAAATTGGTCAGTTATTAGGAGGCAAAACCCTTTGCCTCCATATTCATTAAATCAATTAACCGATAATTTGAGGGATTGTCTGATGGGCCGCTTTTAAAAATCGGCTGCACTATGCTTCCTTGCCAGGACTCAGGCACAATGTTCATGGCTAGGACTTCATTATACAAAGGGGATCAGGACATCGGCCCACATATCAGGATTGGCTGCAAACATGACATTGGATAGTCTATTAGGACCGGGAGCACCATTTGATCTAATTCGGCACAGAAAATTAGCTATTTCCTTTCTGCTCAAAGGTTCCAGATATAGTGCCTGTACTGGGATACTCCCTATCAATGCTGATGTTTTGATACATTTCCTGCAATGTTGACTCTTATCTGGATTAGTTAGGTTGGCAACACTGGGGCCATACACATTGGTACGAAACTTCACCCAAACCTCCTCCATAATATTGACACTATGCGCCCTATTACTACCTTTTTCCAGCTCACTGATGACCCCCAGGAATTCTTTAGCATTGTTGATCTTGGTACCAATTAGTAGCCTAAGCCGTAAACCCTGTTGATATTGTAATTTCACTTTCCAGACTACCTGTCTATAGGTCCTTCTCAGTATCTTCAACTTTTCATTCAGAAAATTATCGGTTGGGTGATATTGGTGGTTAAAAATTGCCCTTGATGCCTTGTTAAGAGCCTTTTTCATAGCTTCTGTGAATATCACCTATTGATTGATATATTCAAGAGGTAGGCCTTGGCTGGCTTTCTTGCGGTGAATTCCTCCACTGAGGATGTAGAAATGAGATTCCACATAGAGGCCATAGTCCTCCACTCATATTACTCGAGGCACTTTGATTAAAAGGTCAGCGACCTCCATTACTTCAGACTGATTGTCGGATTGCCTAACCAACCTCTTTAAACTATAAGTTGAGGTGACCGAATGTTGAAGCACATTGGCTTTATAGTTACAACTTATTGGCAAATCAAATCTTAATAACTGATTGTGGTCACTTTCCACTCTTGAAATCACCTTATAATCGTGGATATTTAGATCCAGATCAGCTGATATAAAAGTATAATCTATAATTGAACAATAGTTTGATTTTTTAAACGTTGGTATTTACCTTGGTTTGCACAAGGACAAATCATTGAGCATGGTTAGGTCAAGCTGCATCAGGTTATCACGACACAGCTTAGCAAATCCATTGCTTGACCAGTTTGAGGACTTAAAAGAAACCAAGTGTATATTAAAGTCATCAGAAATTATTAGGCCGCCATCGGATAACGGACTGCTAAGGATTTTACAATGTCCCGCAGGGTAACAACTGAGTAATCTAGCTTTTTTTCCTTGTACTTAAATGGATGTTCAATGTAATTATCAGATGAGAATCAAACTGTACAAGGACCCCTTGTAACCATGACAATTGCAAGTCAATTACTTCTACCTTGGTATTGAGCTTTATTGCCATATAGAATGAAAGGCTGCCCTTGGCATGACCTTGTTTTTATATTGTGCAGGTAGCTGGAAGATTAAATTCCTTATAGTCAAACAATGGAGTATCCTGTTTTCTCCATGTCTCCTGAAGCATCAAAATGTCAAAAGATTGTATAAAGGTGATTGAGTCTGGAGCCAACAATCAAGAAGGCCATATTTTAAATATCGTGACACAGAAATATCGACAGCAAGAATATTGTGGTCAAGAACATCGACTTCAAGGTAAGAAATATTGATTTTAAAAATATAGAAGTCATTATTATCGTTTGCAAAAATATAGTTGTTGAAAATATCGATTTTTAAATTAGTAATAGTGTTATGTATTTTAGTATACATTTTAAATGTATGTGATGTATTTTTTTGGTATAATTATTGTTTATGTTTTTTAATATATGTGTTACAATTATGGTAGTTATTATTTTTTTAATTGATGACATTTTGCATTTTTTAGTAGCGGGTTGTTGGTTTATAGGAGAATAAGGTGGGAAGTAATTTAATTCTAATAAATTAATGAATATTTTTTATTTATGAATATTTATTTAATTGAGATTTTATAATGTTAATTGTGTTTTCATTTTTTTGGGTTAATTTTAGGGGCGGGTTGTGGGGTTAAAAGGGGTAAAGGGTGGGAAGTAATTTATTTCTAATTAATTAATAATTAGTTGTTAATTAATATTAATGAATTGACAATTAATTATGGTAATTATGTTATTCATTTTAGGTGTAGGTTGTGGTGTTTATAGGGGTGGGAAGTAATTTAGTTTTAGTTAATTAATAACTCGTTGTTAATTATTTAATTGACAATTGAATATGGAAATTGTGTAATTAATTCTAGTTGTGGGGTTTTAAGGGGTACATGGTGGGAAGTAATTTATTTTTAAATAATTAATAATTAGTTGATAATTAATATCAATGAATTCATTGATAAGTAATTATGGTAATTGTTTTTTTTTTTTTTTGGGAAACCTTTATTACAAAGTTCAAGAGATATACAAGTATGGGCCTACAACCTTCAGGCCGGCCGCTAGTAGACAGTGAGACCATAAAACACATTCATAAACACAAGCAGCAAGCAGTAAAAAGTCCCACAGATCAAAAATATCATTTGCGGCCACATTGCCCAAACATCCCAAACGGCGGTTTCATTTTAAATGAAAAACGAGAAACAAACCCACAAGGCGGCAAAAGTCTAGGCAACAGTATGTGCTCCCCTCGGGAGGGCTCTACCAACCTACAAGAATAGGAGGGGGGGAAGGGCAGGGGCAGAGACAAAGTGATCACGATAACACAGAATCAAGAGAATGTGCAGACTAGGGAGACAGGGCCGCCGCCAAGTCGGGCGTCAGTGGCGGGGTACAGATCCCGCCGCGGTAGGAGTTCCAGGGGCCCCACACCTTTACCCATTTCCCAGGCTTACCTCTCGCCACATACACAACCTTTTCTCGGAACATACACCAATCCATATTTTCCTTCCATACCGAAATCGTGGGTGACCTCTGGGAGCCCCACAATTGTGCTATGTCACGCTTGGCCACCATATATCCCAATGTCACCCACCACGTTTGCGTCACCGTGTAATCAGTCGGCTCCCACACATTCAACAGACACCTCCTAGCTTCGGGGAACAGCGCAACATGCGTGACCGCTTGCAACACCGCATGCACACCACGCCAGAATCGAGTCACCTCCGGACATTCCCACAAAATGTGGAAGAAGGTCCCTAGCATGCCACATCCACGCTTACACATCCCATCCACCGCATAACCCATACGCATCAGGCCCGGTCCCGTAACGTAAACCCTGTGGAGTATTTTGAGCTGGACGAAACGAAGGCGGGCCGGTATGGCCACCTCTTTCGGGGAGGCCACCGCAGATACCCAATCCTCGTCGTCCAGCTCCAATCCATCAGCGACCCATGCCTCACGGAGGGCGGCCAGCAGTCCAGAGCGATCGTTGATGAGCTTTTTATAGATCAATGAGATAGTGCCATCCGGTACATGCCCGTCAAGCACTCTATCTTCCAAAGGGGAGCACTCCGGGATGGACGCGACCTCCGGGAACACGGAAGACAACGCGTGGCGAACCTGTACATACCGGAAGTACTCCCTGTCATGCAACTGGTATTCCGCTTTCAGCACATCAAATGTTTTAAATCCCCCCTTCGTCCAAAGATCGCCCACCCTGCTGATGCCAATCGTGTCCCACTTCTCGAAGCCCTTCGTCGTCCACAAACAACCCAGTCGCTCAGAAGCATACGATGGCGTCGCCCGGGTCAACCGATCCTTCCACCCCATCGCCGAGTTTGCCGCATGCCACACCCGTACCGCGACCCGTGTCGGACCCGTCAAACGTGCGTCGAGCGATCTAGAGTAGAGCGCACGATTGTAGTCGCCACCCGGCAACAACAATTTGTCCATTTCAAAAGCCGGATTAAGGGCGGGCCCATAAAGCCCGTGGTTTATCGCAGCCAGCTGGGAGGCCCAGTAATAACGTTTGATGTCGGGGAATTTTATGGTAATTGTTGTATATGTTTTTAGTATTTTGTTTTGGGTTTATAGGGGTGAAGGGTGGGTGGAGTAAAGTCATTTTACTTAATTTATAATTAGTTGTTAAATACTATTAGTTATTTAATTATAAAAAAAATAATTGTGTAATTAATTTTTTACAGTTTAATTTTAGGTGTGGGTTGTGGGGATTATAGGTGTAAAGGGTGTGATGTTAAGTACATTTTATGTGTTTTAACTAATAATATTTGTTTAATTGATAATTAATTATGTTAATTATGCAAATATATATTTTTTTCTTTTCGATATGGGTTGTGAGTTGTGTGGTGTTATAGGCTAGGAAGTAAATAGACTAAATTTATGTAATAATTCATGTTTTTGTTTCTTTTTTTATTTTATTCAATATAATATTTGGAGGTATTTGTGATATGTATTTAACATTATAATCTGCTTTTATGTTTTTTTTAATATCAGATATATTTTATTTTTAACATATTTATATTTTCTTTTACTTACTTTAAAAAACATATTTTTATTCTGTCAATGATATTTTTTTTGTTTTTAATTTTGAACTGACTGGAGTGAGAATAGTACATTTTACCCCTCCACAATCCAACACTTTCTCTATTGAGGCACTGACTAGAGTGGGAATAGTAAATTGTATCCTTACGCTATCCCACACTTTCCCTACTATTGCAATCACTGGTGAAGGTATAGTAATTTTTACCCCACTGCTATCCAACACTTTCCCTACTTTTGCTCTCATTTTAGTGGGAATAGTAATTTGTACCCCTCCGGTATCCAACACTTTCCCTACTGTTTTACTAATTGGAGTGGGAATAATCATTTTTACCCCTACGCTATCCAACACTTTCCCTACTGTTGCACCGACTGGAGTCGGAAATTGAAGTGTAAAGATTTTTAAATAGTTTAATGGTTTAATTTATAACAGGATGTTGGTCTTAAGAGATTTTATGATATTGTTATATGTGTATATATATATATATTCCTCTTCGATGATCCCTCTCACGGACCGTAATTGAGGCGCACACCAGGAGATGTATATCTTAGTAGATTATTTGCCACAAACAAAACAAACAACCGACAGATGCGTTTCGGCTACACGCCTTTGTCAATGTCGGTAGGGTCCACATTTGTGTTCATTTTTAAACAAAACAATAAAGTTCATCGACATAGAAAGGGGAGGCAGTTCATTTTCGTCATGGAAAGCAAGGAGGGATTCGTAGTACCACATTTAAATTTTTTATGGCGGCCATCTTATAATGTATTATTCCCTCAAACATTTCAAATGCATCTACATTGTTAATGACCCTTATTATACGTGTTGGATACACATTTTGTTATATTTGTCTGTACAAATATATACATAATCTACATACAATTCTCGTCTCTCTAGATATATGTATGTACAATCTCTACAAATATATACAGAAAAGACAAAACATAAATATATATATATATATTTGTAAAAACTTCATATAATTTTAAAATGATAAAATACATTAACATTATTAGTTAATTAATTGTTTTAAAGTAAATATATACATGCTAATTATTATATATGTGTATTTAACTTTTTAGAATTAAGTTTATTTATTAAAATGTATATTGAATCAACGTTCTAATGAATTTTATTTTTTAATATATTTAATATTTAATTAATTTATTATATATATATATATATATATATTTGCCCGGTCGGAGCATGACTTCATGGCAAGTCGCTGTGCATTTCCAGTGCCTCCTGAACCTGCCCCCTTTGGAGTCCGCAGAAGACGTTGGCTGCGCTCAGGTGGGCTTGTGGGGGTCCTTGTGATCGGACTTTTAATGACTGGCAGCGTTTTCCAGTATCCATCACCAAAGGATGCTGGTACATGCAGTTCCTGGAGTTCCTCTAATGGGAGAGATGCATTGCATTTAAATTGGGAACTGTTGACCGTGCCAGTAGCATACATTGTTTGGCATCTGAAGAAAGCATTCGCTGAAACGCGTCATGCCTTAAAACGTTAATAAACATACCTGAGTATTAGCCGCTGTGTTCCTCGTTGTTTCTGCATGGAGGTGACCTTGGTGGATGTTTTGCGTGCGACCACAGTGCGCTGGGCAACCCGTCCTGACGAGTCCAGAATGTATGTGGCATGTGGTGAAGTTGTCGAGGTACCGAATCGTTCTGGACCGCTGCGGACATGGGAGGACAGTAGTTTGGCCGGTCGGGCCATGAATTCATGGCGAGTCGCTGTGCATTTCCAGCGCCTCCTGAATCTGCCCCCTTTGGAGTCTGCAGAAGTCGTTGGCTGCGCTCAGGTGGGCTTGTGGGGGTCCTTGTGATCAGACTTTTAATGACTGGCAGCGTTTTCCAGTATCCATCACCAAACGATGCTGGTACTTGCAGTTCCTGGAGTTCCTCCAATGGGAGAGATGCATTGCATTTAAATTGGGAACTGTTGACCGCGCCAGTAGCATACATCGTTTGGCATATGAAGAAAGCATTCGCTGAAACGCGTCATGCCTTAAAACGTTAATAAACCTACCTGAGTATCAGCCGCTGTGTTCCTTGTTGTTTCTGCATGGAGGCGACCTTGGTGGATGTTTTGCGTGCAGCCACAGCACGCTGGGGAACCCGTCCTGATGAGTCCAGAATGTATGTGGCATGTGGTGAAGTTGTCGAGGTATCGAATCATTCTGGACCGTGCGGACACGGGAGGACAGTAGTTTGGCCGGTCGGGCCATGACTTCATGGCGAGTCGCTGTGCATTTCCAGCGCCTCCTGAACCTGCCCCCTTTGGAGTCCGCAGAAGACGTTGGCTGTGCTCAGGTGGGCTTGTGGGGGTCCTTGTGATCGGACTTTTAATGACTGGCAGCGTTTTCCAGTATCCATCACTAAAGGATGCTGGTACATGCAGTTCCTGCAGTTCCTCCAATGGGAGAGATGCATTGCATTTAAATTGGGAACTGTTGACCGCGCCAGTAGCATACATCGTTTGGCATCTGAAGAAAGCATTCGCTGAAACGTGTCATGCCTTAAAACGTTAATAAACCTACCTGAGTATCAGCCACTGAGTTCCTCGTGGTTTCTGCATGGCGGCGACCTCGGTGTGTGTGTGTGTGTATATATATATATATTCTCAATACTCCAATCACCAAAGTGAAAAGATGACGACGCCGTGTCTTGCTGATACATCAATTATTTAATTGTCAGCTGCTGGACGCGTTTCGCCTGTCCTGCAGGCTTGTTCTCCAACAGTATACAATAAAGTTACCACCATTTTAAACACAAGAGAGCCGAGTCACGTGATTAAAACTACAAACGTAGTGTGTTAGACAACAGACTAGTAGTTTTTTCAATTTTGAATGCATTGTTAGACCGCATATAAAACAAAAAATGTAGTCAAATACACTCCTAATTCAATAATTCAATGCCCCTACTCCACATTTAGTTCGATATCACAATCAATGACTAACTAATGAGATGCAAGCGGTAAAAATAGAATAAAATACAAGCCGATACTATTGCCCAATGCTTAATGCTAAATCATGGTTATGGCCTATATCCTACACGTCAGGTCAAAAAACACATTCACCAATAATGTATAGCCCTAGTGGGTATTATCTACTGGCGGTCGCCAGTAGATAGTTATAGTTAGGACCGAGTTTCCATAGGAAATCTCAAAATTCTATTTTGAATAACTTTGGCGCCGATTGACGAATCCTCGCGAAATTTTCAAAACTAATGGGGCACTCCGCTCCTAGCCTGAAAGTCTCGGGGTGATTCGTCAAGCGGGGGCCGAGAAAAAGGGGGGGTCCCAAAACGCGTTTTCCCCATGGATTTTTCCATAGAGACTTTAGTCGCAGCTACAGCCCGAACGGCTGAACAGAATTACGTGAAATTTGGCAGAGAGGTAGCCATAAGGTCCATGAAGTGCCTTTTGCAGGTTTGGTGTAAATCTGTTCAGTATTTCCAGAGAAAATAGCATTTAAATCAATATATATATCTGTACGCGCGCAGCGTGCGCGCTGGGTGCGCGCACCTTGCCGTGCGCGAGCGCAATTCTGATTGGTTGTTAGATCTTAGTAAACATTTGAATCGGTCTAAACCAGGAAGTGTCGGCCGCCATTTTGTCTCTCGCACTCTGAGGGGGTGAAAAACAAATGTGGAGAACGTGAAAAGGGGGCAGGGTGGACAGTTCCTGACCCCCTAGCCATGGTCAGGGGGTCCCAGAAGGACCCCCAAGGGACAAAAAAACATTTTTTTTTTCCGAAAAATGGCCGAGTGCGCGCACCCTGCGCGCACCACCCAAACGGAAAAAATTCTGCGAAGTTCGCGCAGCGTGCGCGCACTCCGCGATTTATTGATAAAAAAAAAATGTATTTGGCCCTTGGGGGCGAAGCGCTCCGTGCGTGCACGGCACGAACTTTGTAAAGTGGCCGGGCGGTGCGCGAAGCGCACCGTGTGCCCACCGTGCGCGGAGGGTGCGCGAAGCGCTTCGTGCGTGCACGGCACCAACTGCGTAAAGTGGGCGCACGGTCGCGCACCGTGCGCGCGCCGTGAAAAAGTTTTGTTTAAAAAAATATATTAATAAATACATAACTTAGCATTTAAAAAACCGTACAAATTCACTGAAAAAACCATAGGTTTCACACACGTTATAGTTAGGAATTAGCATTTAAAAAACCTTGCAAATTCACTTAAAAAACCATAGGTTTCACACATGTTATAGTTAGCTGGGCATTTCCCTCGTAAAAAACCAATGAAATTCCCCCGTTATAGTTAGTGCAGGCAACTATAACTCACGCGACCGCAATCCTCTGCTGATGACGTCAGATATTACATCACTGATGACATATGTGTCTTTCTGGAAAAAAAAATGTAATTGTATAACTAAAGATGAATGGAAGAAGACATGGGTAAATAAGTGTCTAAATACAGTGATGTAATATCTGACGTCATCAGCAGAGGATTGCGGTCGCGTGAGTTATAGTTGCCTGCACTAACTATAACGGGGGAATTTCATTGGTTTTTTACGAGGGAAATGCCCAGCTAACTATAACATGTGTGAAACCTATGGTTTTTTAAGTGAATATATATATATATATATTATTTTTGTACAACTATATTTATGACATTGATATTTTTTTCCGATATGTTTGTACTCACCGTTATAAGTATAGGATGTAGATATTTTTGACATTGATATTTTGGTCTCAATATTTTTGTATGGGGATATTTTGAGTGTCGATATATTGGCAGTGTACCAGTTGTTATTACGTTTTGACTTTGAAGGTGCTATCTTCAGCATCTGCTTCCTAGGCACTTTTAAATTGTCTAGGCAATTATAGATACATATAGCAGAGCTATTGTGGTTGTCACTAAGACTGAGATCTAATTTTAATTTATGTAGATTCTTACTTGACTAGGGTGAGTTCAAAACATTTAGATTTAGATTCAGTTGTTCATCGTCCAGACACAAGGCTGAGTTGACACACTTATTTAATTGTTTGGAGAACTTTGGTAGACTTTGGTTTGACCGAGTATCATTCAGACAAATGATAGATTTGTCACAGTCCTTTATTACCTTACTAGATTAGGATAACTTAGGTTGCATTTGATCTAATTGAATATCACCCAGACATATGATGGAATTGTTAGTCACTCAAACAGTTATGCTGGTTTAATCTGATTTGTTCTGCATCATCTGTCTTGGATAAGCAGCTTTGTTAAACGGGTATCGTTGTTAGACCCGTAGCTGCATTAGTGGGAGATGAGAATGAAACACAATAGTCCAGATCCGCATGAATTTGAGCCTTAACTATCATTACATGCGACCCCCTACTTAGGGGCCGATTCTGATTTTGGCCGGAAGGGCTCCGAACGATGGTCGGAGCCCTTCCGACCGAATCCGAACGTTCCGATGAGCTCGGTCAGAAAGGAATCCAACTCGGATTTCTGGATGGCTTCCGACGGGCTCAGAGAGCCCGCCTGCCATCTGGAAATCCTTCAGTACTCCCCCGGCTGCCTCTTCACGACCGAGGGAGTACGATGGCAGTTTTTCACTGCCTTTTCGTGCTGGTCTTTCCGTCCCGAAAAGGCAGTCAGAAACTGTCTTTGGGGGCCCCCAGTAGGGCCCCCATGGGTGCGAGGCCTCCGAATGGCGGCCTGGGGGCACCTATGGTGCCCCTCTGTTGATCCTTGCACCCGGTGGCAGGCTCCTTGGGGTGCCGGCCACAGGGTGCAGGGATGAACTGCACCCCTGCTTTTCCCAATGCAAGCATGCATTCCACTCGGAATGCATGCCCCCATTGTGAAGCATACGAGTGCGACCGAAAGGGTTCGGTCGCATCGTACTTGCAGGGCCGTAACCGAAGACAGCAGGTCGGTCAGTTACGGCTCCTGACCGATGTCGGACAGACCAGAGTCCGTCCGACATCGGAATCGGCCCCTTAATTGGAGCAGCCATTGTAGAACGTATTTCGCCATCATTTGATTGTGTTAGACAGTTGCGCGGATCAGAACCCTGAAATAGCCTGTCATTGCATGCTGCTACTGCTGATGGACATAGGACTGCTGGGGCTGATATAGGTAACGACAGACCAACTTTACATTGGGCTTTATCCAATACATGGCATTGGGAGGGCTGGATCAGGCTGTTGTTGGCAGTTTTAATTGACTACAAAGAAGCACTCTCACCGGGACCCATTATTGTCGTTGCAACCAACTGGACTTGTGGTTCTTGGAAACTCCCTCTTTAGAAATTGCTATAATCTCTTGGGCTTTCTTAGTGGTCTTCCGTCTTTTTTGTCCCTAGTGGGCGTCCAGACCGCATGATTTTTTTCAATCAAGGAGACAGTTAGTATGGCATCAACGATGGTTTATAGATACAAATGTTTCTGCAGTATTAGACCAAATATAGTAAAAGGTGGGCGAAGGGAGTGTTCGAGGGGCATACAAACCGCACCTGGTCCTAACCAGACCGTCTCTGCTACCCCTCTGCTTTGCTCTAGTACAATAGACATCTTTTATGTATGTGTATGCGTATTGTAAACATTATTTTGTGATGATTTGGATTAATAAGACAATAAATACTTACACAGTAGGCAGTCACATGCTGATGCTTTCCACACAAGAGCCGCAAGTCGTCTGCTTTACAGGGCTGTTGGGGCAAAATCGTCTGGTGATGCAAATGCCCTTAGTAGTCAAGTTACTGGTCCCCTTCAAGGATAAGAAATAAAGCTACTCTCTAGGCCACTAGCTCAGAGAAAATCCAATTTCTTGTGTAAGGCAGGTTGCAGACTGTGACAAACTTTTGGGACATAAAGTAACTTTTTTGGCCATCAAAATATGTCCAGACAAAAATGCTTAGAGTAAATGGTTTGAGTGCCCGTTCCAATCTTCCTGCCTTATGTTCTTCAATAAGTAAGAGAGCAAAACAGAAGGCAGAGAAGGCAATGGTGCTTGTAAGAGCACTGAACTAAAAAGAGGGAGGAACTCACATAATCAAAGGAAAATAAAAACAGATGTCATCCATATAAAATTACTTCAGAGGAAGAAAATCTGAGCATCCTTTCAAGAACAAAAAGTAATACATGGATGTCTCTGGGTTCCTGGCACTTGTATATCAGAATATCGCATACAGAAATATCCTTTGACATAAAAATTGGGTCAAAAATATTAACTTGCACAAATATGGGTGTAGAGTTTCTATTATTAACTTCAATGAGGTCATGTTTTTGTAGATGATGTTTAGGGTGGTATTTACATCAGATGATAGTCTGACATCCCGCCGGTTGTATGTGCAGGTGCCAGAAAAGGTGTTTATGTTTCTGCTGTCTGTGGAACAGCAAGAGCGAGAGAGAGGAATAGGGAGGGTGTCGCACAACTGCGAGGCAGATATCATCGCATGCAGTACCCTTCAGCTCCAAAGTCCAATATTCTATTTAAAAACCCATGCCCTGCTTGGTGTTTTAGACCATGAGGAAATATGTTACATTGAGGCTGTAAACATGCAACAAATGCAGTGAGATTGTAGAGAATGCACCTCTCTTTTACCTTCTTGAATCTCAGCAGAAGAAAAGGACACACCATGAGTCATAGTCAGCTCTTTATTGGGGGTTGAGGTGAAACCAAAGTCTGAGCTTGGGAAGGAGACAGTGCACTCACACCCCTCATTGGACATTGCTGGTTTGGAGGACTGGGATGTACACAGTCAGGATTCATTAATAACTGTAGTGGTGCCACTAATGTCCAATAATCCCCTCCCTGGCACCCGTAAGCCCTGGGGACTGTATCTAATGGGCCACTCTTCTCCCACATGGGCCAAGCATTCTTAGTCAATACAGTTCTGGACAAATGTAGAGGTACATCCCTCTTAGTATCTATTATTTACCCCTTGACTGCCCTTTCTCTCCTATCAACTTTTATAATGTATCCCTCACATTCACTTCCCTCTGTCATTCAATCGCCATATCTCCTTCGACTCCTCCACCCACCATCTGCTCCACCTTCAACTCTTTATCACTGTTCTGCCTGTCCTTCATCGCTATCCCTTTCTCTCTGCTTCTACCTGACCTCTATCACCTACTCTCTTTTGTCCCTCCAACTTCCAGTGTCTTCCTCCCCGACACTACGGCTATGCATGCTTTATCACACTTTCTTTTACACTAACCACTCCCTTCCTTCCACCAGCCTTCTTAAGGAGGCCATCCCCATTCACCATATCTTCCACCCTCTACCCTGTAAACCTTCAGCCAAGCACCTGCTTACCCACTCTCATATCTATCATCTACAAGCCAGTGGTCATCTCTGTGACGGGGGCTCTATTGAGGGAAATCTTACCGTTCGGTCCGCCCGTATCTAAATGAGACAGGCAGACCCAGTTTTAGAAGACAGAGTAAGTACCCTGTTAGTCAAACTCTAAGTTGGTTATGTCCTATATTTGATTTAGTTAGCCCCACCTTTGGCAACCTTATCATAGCATTCTGTTGACCTTGTGGGATCAAGAACCATAGGTTTGAAAAATCCCCTATAAGTCCTTCTAATGTGCCCCCTACTCTCCTTTCAGTCACCGTCTACCCCTCTCCATCATATCTTTCTTCTTCCATCTCTTTTCACTGCTGTACACTCTTCTATTTCCTCGCCTTCAAATATGTCTGTACTCCCATCCTCTCTAAAGGATCTCAGAACCTTCTTCTGTCAAACTGGTTTTCCTTCGGCCTACTGAAGGACACGAGAATTTCATGCTGCAAAGCACATGGCCTGCCGGAAAGAAGGAGAAAGTGAGAGGGAGAGGGAGGAAGAAAGACTGGAATCAAGTTGGTGGAATAGGGAGAAAGTGGGGAAATGGAACCCAAGTAAGAATAGAAGGGTGGTGAGAGAAGAACAGAAGGAGAAGAGAAAGAGAAAAGGAAAAAGTAGAGAAAAGGTATTTGGGTGAAAACAATTGGAGAGCAGCAAGGGGAAGAGAAAATAACTTAGAGTCAAGGTAAAAGAATGGAGCAACAATGAGTGAGAAAAGAAACCAGAGTTATCATAACAGGAACATAGAGAAGGAAAGAGAATAGGAACTCCACTGAAAAATACTGGAACAGAGAGAAGTGAAAGGGAACTCAAATACGAATAACTCGAGACTATAGCAAATCAAGCAAAAGGGAGCTGAATTACGAATTTTTGGAGAATAGAGAAAGTAGCAGAAAGGGCTATGAGAGTGAGAATATTTGAATTGTAGCAAGGAGGTAACTCTGTGAGAAAACGGCATGTTAAAGGAAACACAAATGTGAATAAGGTAGAGCGAGATGGGGAAAGCGGACTCAAGGGAAAATCATGAGAGAGTAGATGAGAGTGGACTGCAAGTGTTTTTGACTTGCAAGTCTCAGAAACTAAACCAGACCTGACCTTTCCCTTGCTCATTTGGCCCTAAAGGTTTTTCTACTTAACTCTCGGGGCTACTTCCGGTTCACAGGGATCACAGGGATTTGTATCTATCTTCACAAATGTCTCTTGACCCCAAGTCTTCCAGAAGGGAGGGATTCTGCATAAACAACAATATAAGGTTAACTGAAGGCCCCTACAGATTGTACATATCTAAGACACTGTTATCCTCTTATCTGGACACAGAGAGCACACTTTTGTTTAAAGGAGTAGGCCTCTGGCTTGTCGCCTTCGCTTCCTGCGTCTGCTGGTTGGCGCCATAGGTTTCCCCGCAGCTCTGCATCAGCCTCTATTTATCATCATCATCCTCTTCATCCTTGTCTTTCTCATCTGGCTGAAGTTCATCTTTGAGCTGTCCCCGGGCAAACTCTTCGAACACCAAGTCTTCGTCCTGTTCCCTGGCGAGTGGGAAAAACAGACAGAGGATCATGCTCAGAGCCAAAAGCAACCCTCATTATTCACAAGATCCATTTATTTGTAGCATTTTCTCCTCATAGACTGCGTTGTGAAGATTTCTGTCAGGACCTTCAAAAATATGATGCTGTTACCGGTATTTCGAGACAAATCTAAGGGTTTAGCATGGTAGTATGAACATAGATCCAATGCACTTTACATACTATTGGCATACGTCAAGCTACAAGTTTCTCTCACGACTCAAAATGGTGGTCCAGGGGACTTAGGGGTAGATTTTCAAACATTTTGGGCTGGATTACCATCACAAAAGTGACGCTAACCAGCACAAAATGTTTTTTTACCAATTTACCTGTTTTGCACTGGAAAGTACCCTACAAGTAACGCTAAGCAGCACGAAGCATTGATTTGCGCTACTTAGCGCCAAGGGGGCGTTACATGGGTGGAAAATGGGCGTGTTTTTGCAACCACCCATGCTTTTTGATGCAAAACCTTATCTACAAACAATTGTAGACAGAGTTAAGCGCCAAAAGTTAACGCCATCTGAAAGGAGGTGTTAAGAGGAGAAGTGTTTTAATTTCTCCTTTCTTTTCCTACTTTGCATGCGCGCTGCACTGTGCATCCCACATAATAAGTAAGAAAAGTGTTTGAACTTGTCTAGGCATAGTATACTGTGCAGGAAGGAAGTCTATTCTAGACTCACAAACACACACACTAGCGCTATAGCACTAAGGCGTGTGCCTGGCGCATGGCAGCTGAAATCAGCCCTAGTGCTATGGAGAAGGGAGGAGAGAGCCATACCAATGTAGATATGGCGCTCTCCTGCTCCCTGCCTGTCGCACAGCGCAGCATTTTTGGCTGCTGCGCGGCGTGACTTCTTTGAAACTCTGCCCCACAGTTTCTTGGTTTTAGGGTAGGTTAGGGCCCGTCAAATGAAAGAAAATTCATCGTAGTCCCTCATATGTGCAGGTTGTGATAGGATGCCTTCAGTGCTGAGGGTCCAGGTTAGGGCCCTACTAATCATGGTCCCTGAGATGTCAGGGGTGCAGTAGGCATCCATTAGTTGTAAGTGGGTTTGTTAGACTCCTTCCGCCAGGATCTCTCGAAGAAAGAGTCTCAGGAGGGCTCTTCTGATAGAACTCAAAAGCAAGTTAGGGACAATTAAATGAGGGTCACTGGAGAGCTATTTAAATCCACACCCACCCATGCCTTTTATGTATGAAAATGATTCTGGCTGCTGCATTGTAGAGAGCTTTAAGAGAAACGTCTTCACTGACCAGTAATCCACAGGGCATGTGAAAGTGAAGAAAGAGCTTCACCTGTGTAAATAGCACACCTAGTGGGAGTCTGCAGTAGGAGGCTTCATCGATTACACTGGCATGAATGTACAAGAACAATATTTGCCATGGCTTTTTCAACAATCTTGGAAGTGAAAATGTGCAAATCATAACAAATGCACCCAAAATATAAACATTCCATTTGCAAAGAGGGACAGTTATCAGAAAATCTATATTGAGCTGTAATAGTTATGGCATCCATTTAAAGATGCCACTGAGTCACAGTATCCAGGTGCACTCATGTCTACTGTTTTACATGTGTTCATATCCTCTGTAATCTCTAGATTATCCATCTCAGCAATGTATGATACACGCCACAAGCATGAGAAGGCAGGCTTGGCACCTGAAGGAGTATTATCAGTCATACTAGCCATGAAACCTTGGAAAGAAGTGGCAAAGCAGCAAAAGGTCTAAAAGAGAGCACCGCTGTGCCAAGCCTAGTAGGGAATCCTTTCCACCTCCTGCACCCTCATGGGTGTGAGATCTCACCAGGAGCAGATTTCGGTAATCTCTGTTAATGGCAGGGCAAACGTTTCCTTACTACAATTCTCAGAATCTGTTGTACCCGTTCATAAATCTGGTTTAGTCGTTTTCACAGCTATTAACTGGACATGTAATCAGATAGGGTGGCCTTAGTGATATTTTATCAGTCCACGACCTGATCCATTAGCACTTATAAACAACTTGCTTCTCCTGCGCACCCTTTTCCAAGTCCCATTCTTCATTCTAAAGTAGAATGTGTTAGCTCTTGCTTACTGCACCTCAGTCTTTACTTTCAAATACCTTTTAATTGCTCCTCTCAGCGATTAATGTGTCTTAGTAACTGGCTCAATGTTTCCAATGTGCCTTTACAGGACAGGCTACTTAGTCTTTCTTCTACAACCAAGCTTGTTGACAAGCCTTTCTTCACTGCTCATCTACTGGGCTTCAGAGTGGAAACCAAATGCAAGTGCCTCAACTAGAACCTAAAAATGCGGGTATCTCATTGTATTTTGTTTTGTTTTGTCTGACATCATACGAGATGTTGGCGGCATCACTGTACGAGAGGAATGGCATTTGGAGATAGTGTAAAGGACGCAGATAAGAGAGGTCATTGTGCATCTAGATGGCCTTTCTTTCCTAGTAGTACACCATGAGTTGTTGAATAAATGATACTTTCCCCTTTATGCCTTGACCAGTTCCGGATTACCAAATAGGCAAAGTACGCACCGGCTTCTGGGCCCCACTCTTTTAGGGGCCCCGCGACAACTGATCAAAAAAATATAGATTTCATCTTGAGAGAAAATTACAATCAAGCTTACTTAAATTGTTAATGTTTAGTTTTGTGGGATAAAATGTATTTATTAAAACTGATTGTGTTGGTAAAATTAAAAACGTATTAGGAGATTTATGAGGGGGGGTGACATTTCGACTGCCTAGAGGTCTCCACAGAGTTTAATCCGGCACTGGCCTTGACATGCCTTGATTCTTTCTTGCACAAAGGCCCAACGTCTGTAACCAGACCTACGTCACCACATGCAAGTAAAACCCCTGTCTTTGTGGGTGGGACACATCTTTGAAATGGGTAGAGGGATAAAGCAGGTGGCAATAGATTTTACCCTGAAAGACAGCAGTGCTAATAACACAAGATTGGAATTAGATGTACTTAAGCCCAGAATTCTCTTGACCACCCAAGGCAGAGTGAGCACTCACCGCAGTGATATGATGATAGGAGGAGCAGAGCGGGAAATTAAATGATGAGCCATGACACCCATTGTTTACAGATATTTGAAGGAGAGGGGCTGGCGGCCTAGGAAAATTACTTGAGCATTGGATGATAATTAAATGAAGATTCAGTAGGCTGGTCTAAATGTAAGAAAAAGAAAGAAACAACGGTGTGACAAGCACCATTAGTTGAGTGAAGCATGGGATCCCGTGCACTGCGTGGAGATCCCATGCATTGCATGGGGATTTGTTGGCCTAACATTTGACCTATAGAGGGGTGCCAGACTTCACGGGGGACAGTCATCAATGTTATCCAGGTTAGCAAAAGGTCTCATAGGCATGGAAATTGATTGTGCATTTCTCTTTAACTAGAATTGAAGTAAGAGACAAGGAAGATGTGTCCACAGTAAGGAAGGAGAGGGATGTAGATATGATGAGATAGAGAAAATAAGGAACTTCATGGTGTGAAGGGTTAAAAAAACAATCTGGAATTCAAATGGTGGCATACACATCATTGACTGGATGTACATACTGATGAGTTTGGGGATTTTACAAGGATGATCATGATTTGTCTATGAAAATGAAAATAGTTTCTCACTGAAAATCACAGATGGTAAATGGCCAAGAGACAGACTATGGACAACTGTGATCACTTTGTGGTCATAGCATCATTAACATACATGATTGTCCTTGATTTTAAAGAGATTAGATAACCATGAACAGTCGAAGTAAAGAATCCATCCAGGACATCCCTTCCACCATGACTGTAATCCTTCAGAACAGTGACCACCAGAACACTTTCACCCTTATTCCCAGGTCCTGCCACTAGGACCTCTGTATCAGCACCTTAAGGACATCATCCTCCCGCAACACCTTCCCACTTCCTTTACCGCTCGTGTCTCTAAGATAGCCACCACAGGATGGGGGCACTTGCCAGTAAGCCTCTCCAGTTCACTTTCCAACTCACCATCCCAGACCAGGCCCATTTAGGATACCCGTAACCCAGTACAAGGTCTCCCTAGCATGCTCTCCCAGTGCTAACCTTCTCCCTACAAGACACATGCAGTAGTCCTTTCTAGTGTTTTCCTTTCCCCAGGAGGGCAGACAATCCCTTTCCAATTCCCTCCTTCCTCCCTAATGAAATCCACCTAAAAAGGTAGAGCAATCCACATAGATCGCCTTGACTAGACAGGCCCATTTAGGATACCCGTAACCCAGTACAAGGTCTCCCCAGTATGCTCTCACAGCGCTAACCTTCTCCCTACAAGACACATGCAGTATTCCTTTCTAGTGTATTACTTTCCCCAGCAGGGCGGGCATTCCCTTTCCAATTCCCTCCTTCCTCCCCAATGAAACCCACCTAAAAAGGAAGAGCAATCCACCTGGATCGCCTTGACTAGACAGGCCCAGTAGACTGGCGGCATCTAGGCATACGATGTCAATACCTGGCTTACAGTGGCTGCACCTAGGCATACATTGTCAATATCAAGGTTTTTAATTGCAGTACCTAACCACATGCTCTCAACACTCCTGCTTCTGAGTCAGTGTTAAAGGGATCAAGGCAGCCTGTCTCTTAACTCCTTGCAGAAACAGCCCACCTTCAGCACCTCCTCTTTGACTCCAAAGGGCGAATGGAGCGCTTTCTCTTGAAGATAAGGCAGAGAAAAGGCGGCATTTGGTGCAGACGCTCTTAAGAGGCAAATCCTTAGAATGCGACTATCCTCTTAGATCTCCTATACAGTGTCCTGCCTTTCTCTGAGGTTTTCAGTACGCATCAGTAGCACAGATGGTGGAACATTTTAAAGAGCATTTGGCCAACAGCATCATTGAGAAATGGAAGGACTTCCAAGGTCATTTAGAGAAGACCTGAGCTTTATAGGCAAACAATATGTGTGACTTGTACATATCAGTCTCAGCTGCCTAAAGTCCCATCCGTGCTAGTGTCCACAACTGCTACTGCCAGGTCCTCACACAGGCCAATGAGTGGGCTACGTTAGTATCCTGACATTCATAATAATGAATGGGAAACCTGAAAGAGTGACTGTCATGAAACAGCTAGCCCAGCCCTGTCTGATGTTGACCAATGATCCGATCCTCTCTCACTTCTCATCTGTGGCTTTCTTTTTAAGCCTCTGGAAAGAAGAGCAGAGAGCTAGCAAACAAGCTTCCTTTATAGAGTAAGATGAGATGTAAGCAAGAGCTGGGTAGGGGGGAAACATCCATTACAACGCAGTCATTACATTGCTCTGCTTTTACAGCGCAGCTGTTACAACGCAACTGCCTTTATATCGCATGCCATTACAACGCATGTCACTACCACGCATGCCATTACAACGCATGCCATTACCACACAATATAGGGTAAGTAATAGAGATTTTTAAGTTTTAGGGTGAATATGGGTTTTGGGGTAGATGGGAATAGTGATTTTTACCCCTAGACTATCCAACACTTTCCCTACTGTTGCACTCACTGGGTTGGGAATAGTAATTCTTACTACTACACTATCCAACACTCACCCTACTGTTGCAATCACTGGAGTGGGAATAGTAATTTTTACCCCTACACTATCCAACACTTACCCTACTGTTGCCCTAAAAGCATAATGCGTTGTAATGGTATGCATTGTAATGGTATGTGTTGTAATGGAATGCGTTGTAATGGTAGTTTTTAAAAATGTATTGTAATGGCATGCGTTGTAAAATCATGCGATGCAATGGTAGTTGCGATGTAAAAACTGTGTTGTAAAAGCATATGTTGTAATTGTTTGCGTTGTAACGTCATATATCCGGGTAGGGGAGTTAAGGAAGGGACAACGTGTGTATCCAGCTTGGAAATTATCCTTCAGACTGAAATGACAGCTTTCTACACCTCTACGAAGAGACTACAAATAATAAAATCCTATTACTTATTTTATCCTTTATCAAATAAATCCAGCACTATTAAACAAGAAATTGTTCTTGGGTAATGCAGAGGTCATTCACAGTGATTTTTTTCCTATGACCAAGCACATCACTAAAAAACGTATAATATTCGCTAAGGCAACTTTTTAAAAGAAAATCAATTGTTATATATAGTTCTGTGCTCAACAGAGAACACAATGTTATTCACAGACACACATACCCTAGAAAAATTGCTGTGAGATCCTGAGCAGTGTATAGGAAATTGGGTTTGGTGAGAGTTGGCATATTTTTGCATATACACTGGTAAATTTCAGTGGATTTGGGGTTATGCATTGTAATCATAATGCACCTTTAAGTGACTTCTTTACAAGTCACAATTGACAACAACAAGCGCATAAGTTCTTCATACATAATACTTGGAGGGTCTGTAGGTTTCTTCTAATTTATGTGTGTTGTTTGAATCTGATGTATTTGTTTCATCTGTTTATCGTCAATAAAAAAATGACTAGTTGCAGAATGACTGTAGTCTGCGCTCACTCACAAGGCCATGGGGATCAGAACCTAGCCCTCCTTCCTGCTTCCTAACTCTGTGTCCACATATAGGGTTGGAAATGCAGATCTACCATAAAGAGAGATCTTTCAAGAGAACTGTATCACTTCTATGAATCATGACACTTAACCCTGCACATAGCTGAAAGCATGCAGGTCTAACACCTGGAAAAGTGTAATCTTGATCCCATCTGAGAATTTGTAGGAGTGCAACCTATTGATGCATAGTGAGCAATCAAATATATTCTGCGTAATTAACTTTACTGAAGGGAGTGGAGTATTGCATATTTAGAGTATTCCACATGACATACTCATGTATAGAACATGATTAATAAAGGATTATGTGACACTTACATATTAATGTGATAGGATAAATTAACATAAATGTGTCCCATTGTGAGGTTATCAAATTTGAATGTGTGTAAACGAATGTTCAAACATTTATACGTGTAACAAAAATGTATATCATGCAGGTGCATTTAGAATGACATCTTTATAATTCGTTACAATTTATACATTTATTAAGTAGCTGCATTTATTCTGTGTATAGAAATGTGCAAATATTCTGTAACCGTATGCACTACTAAATTGACTAATGTGGTCCTCGAGAAACAGTTCATTCCATGTTCACATTTAAAGTTTAACATATCATTTGAATTTAAACTTCAGTGTAGAATGTGTGTTCCTGTATTTTCTTCCACTACATATATGGAGAGAAAAAGCCTCATAGTTAGCATAGGAGGGTTTTGTTTTCCTTCAATAGCAAAGTATGAGAAGATGAAGTTGGCAAGAAGAAGTATGTTAATGAGCAAAGAGGCGAGTCTCATGGTAGAGGAGAGAAATGACCAAGGACGAGCGAAGTTCTAACTTATCGATGTGGGAAAGGTGGTGAAAGTATCCAGTTGTGCCAGAGGTATGGAAATTCACCGGCAGAGATGACGTGAGATTGTCTACCCTGACTGCAATTTATATTTTATACGGAACAAAGTGAGGGACAGGAGAGCCAGATTAGGGGTTTTCACAGAGAGCAGACTTACGCTTCTGCTTGTGTGGCTTAATGCTACTTGACTCATGGTTGGAGTGGGATGTATGACGTTACAACGCATGCTGTTACAACGCATGCTGTTACAACGAAAGTTTTACAACGCGAGTGCATTGACAACGCAGGACATTACAACGCAAGTCTTTACATCGACTTGCACTAGATGGCGTGCTAACATTAAAAAAGTGTAATTTACTATTCCAACTCCAGTCCACGTAACAGTAGGGAAGGTGTTGGGATAGTAAACTACACTATTTTTAATGTTAGCACGCCATCTAGTGCAAGTCGGTGTAAAGACTTGCGTTGTAATGTCCTGCGTTGTCAATGCACTCGCGTTGTAACAGTTTTGTTGTAATGGCAGTGCGTTGTAAAAGTTGCGTTGTAAAGGTTGTTCCCCTTTGGAGTGCCTTCCACTGAAGACTCCAACAGCTGACACTTTTCTGTTTTCACCCTTACTCAATGCTTCTCAGTTTAGGGTTGCCCCTTTAAGGTAATGTAGGGAAAGATAGCTTGCTCATGCTTATTAAGGAGACTCATCTGATGAAATGTAATACTCAATTCTTTTTCCTGATCGTCTGCATCATCATCACTGAGCTAGTCGTCTGCTTTATATTATACAGGGTAAATCTCTTCAGGAGATTTGGACTTATCGTGGTCTTTCTGTACTTTTATATGATTATGTTGAGATTGTTTTACATTGATTTGTTTCTAAATTATAATAAACCCTACTAAACTAAGATTAAGTTGTCGAGCGGATGATTGTATGGTCCCATTGGGTGCACTGTATTGAGATGTTGACAAGTGATAGTTTTCCTCCCTTTACCTCTCATGCAGCTAGAATGGTTGCCGCACCGGAGGCAAATGTTTTAGTGGGCCTAAACTCCAACACACCCAGCCACTTGACACTGCTGTAAACTTCCTACTTCCAGTACCCTATCAGTGTTATAGGGCTCTAGCAGAATGAGCTTCACTGAACACTCACAGATCAATGGTATATGGCTCCAGCAGCATAAGCTTCACCCAAAGCAGACTGGTCTGTGGTATAAGGCTCCAGTAGTGTGAGCTTCACCCAATGTTGACAGGGGTATGGTATACAACTCTTGCAGTGTCTTCCCCAATACTGATCTGGGTATAGTATACAGCTCTTGCAGTGTGTCTTCACCCAATACTGATCAGGTATGGTATTCGGCTCCAGTAGTGTGAGCTTCACCCAGTGTTGACCAGGGTATGGCATACAGTTTCAGCAACGTGGGCTTCTCCCATCACTGACTCATCTATGGTATACAGCTCCATCAGTGTGGGCTTCACTCAACACTGACTGAGTTATGGCATATGGCTCTCGTATTATGTACTTCCTTCCACATTGTCCAGGAGTGAGATCTGACTGTGGCAGCTTGAACTTCCTCAAGCAGAATATGATGTGTGTTGTATGACTCAGGGAGTGTGCACGTCCTCCTTTGTTGCCCTGGTTCCAAGATACAACAATGTTAGGTTCCTCCAGCAGGCTGCACACTGTCTTACATCACTTTAGCTGTGGGCGCTTCCTCCCCGCAATGCTGTGGTACATGATCTCATTAGGTTGAGTTTCCTCCAACCAAAATATCTCAGTGCATTATTAAACAGCTTGTGAGCTTCCTCCCAGCAGTGCTACAGAACACAAACTATAGGAGCCTATTGTGCAAAATTAAAGGAGTTTGCCATTATTATTGTTAATATTATTTGCCCTTAGTGTGACACACACAATCCGCCATTAGTATGCACTTTCAGCAACGGAATCTTGACAATCTTTGAGCAAGCTTCTGGTTTTGGCACAGCTTGAAGAAGAAACATTGGAAGTTAAATTGGAAACTTAAAATGGAAACTTACCCGCCTTCCCAGCCACATCCATATTTAAATTTCGAGAGCAAGGAAAGAAGGGAACATAAGTTAGTCATCCCTTCTGTGTGTTTCACATTAGTTTTATTGTGATTCTCTGGTTACACAAACTGAGACAATCCTATCTAGATTTGTTTATCAGGGGAAACATCCTTTAAACCGAAGCCAGTACCATGCCGGCAATAGAACAAAGGTGTCCTTATCATGCATTCGTTTAGCATACATGTCTTTACAACGAGCATTGGTGGAGTGGTGTTGTTTTTTAAGTCCAACATCTTGCCTACTGTTGCACAGACTGGAGGTGGAATAGTAAATGATACTAATCCAACGTCCAGTGCCCCCCTAAAGCAAGTCGTTGTAACGACTTGGTTGCTAAAGGAACGCGTCGCAAGGACACGTTTGTTCTAATGCCGGCGTGAAGAAGGCATGCATGCGAAAAGCATGGGGATTCCGTCACACATTTGTCTATTGGTACAGACATAAGCTACCTGTGGTGTTTTGTACAGGAGCCATTGGAGCGTCTCTCTAGAGGGGACGGACAGCCCCAGAATCTATTAGGGTGTCATTAATCAGACAGCAGAATGAGGTTTTCTATACTTCCTTAGAGTATCTCTTTCTTGAGGTACCAAGGTGGTGTAATCCCTTGAGCAAAGAGTCTAATAAGGCTGACTGGTTAGGTTTGCATATAAGGAGTGTTGATGAAATAGGTGCACAGTGTTGACCTGCGCGTGCCCTTCTATTCCTGTATTTGTTGTTAGGAGTCTGGTGAGGCTACAGCGGTCACCTTTGTGTGAGCTGATTCAATCATTTTATACCAATGCTTTTTATTGTTAGATTTGGTCCTAATTATACCTTGGATCTCTCTGACCCATTTTATTACTTACTTCTTTAAGTTGGGGTCGGCCATTTTGCCTGACAACATATAATCCTGAGGATGGCCTCGCTTATTTATTAGATAAGAGACCGAAACGTCAATGTATTTCCACTTCTTTCTTCATACAACATTTTTGTGCCAAATCCCCCAAAAACGCAAGTAAATGGACAATTGGTACAGACACTACAGCTTGCAAGACTTCTAACAGTTGGACATATATGTGTCTTGCTACAACTGAACTCCTCATGTTTGAAATATTGAAATAACATAATCTAAATTAAATTAAAATATATTTTATGGCATGCACGCCTGTATTGTTTTATCTGTTGTGTTTCGTTCAAATTTACCTTTATTGTGTTAATAAGGCGTGATATTTCTCCCCCTTTTCTGAACGATTCACAGTAATATTTTGATATAGCGAAGTGCTTAAAAGATCCCTTAAAAGCACCTTGTTTGTTTCTTGCCTTTCTATCCCACCGGGAAGCTTCAGTGCGGTAATAGTATCTGACAGAAAGTCCAGGGCTAGCACCAGTTCTGGAGGTGTTCTGGTGTATTGTATAAGACTAAGAGCTAAATGGAAGAATGCCCCCTCCATCGTGAATTGCAGGTTTTTTGACTATAGGAGAGGATTTATGCCACACTTGCTCTGCTGTTGCCTAGAATGTCCACCAGCACGCTACACTTTACTAAAACCGATGTTTTTAAAACTCAGGATTGCAACATGTAAAGGTGCCTTGGATTTCTGCCTCACAACTAGCAATCCAACGGAACTAGCCAGATTTGACAAATACTTAAACTTAATATCGATTTAATCGTGGAGCAATCCAGGGCAAAAGGTGGCTTTGTGTTTTTTAAACACAGGTAATATGTGGGACAAAATCCCTGTCATCAATAATGAATTTAGAAGCTTTTTTAATTTGTTTATCCTTTTTAAAGTGAGATTTTTATAGGCTGCAAAGCCCCTTGTTGACATACCGAATTATGTTTTATTCCAGCTATTTCTATAATTGTAACAATTTTAAGTAATTGAAACAATACATGTATTATTATTATTATTCATGGTGGGTTCTATACCGCCTCAGTGAGAGTGTACGTGAGAATGGCAGACAGACAGCAGACCATTTCTTATTGCTGCTGCTTGGCTTTTTAAGACTGGCCTAGGACAAATGCATCCTACAACCATCAGGTCATACACAAGTTTCAGCACCCGAGATATCTCACTCATAGATTTTCTTTGGTAGCATCGTTATATAATGGATCATGCAAAACACACAGCACTGTGATTTATTTGAAAGGCTTTATATAGCGCTGGCTAGACCCGGAGGTATCAGAGCGCTTTACATGAGTATCAGCAGGTTACATCGTTACAAAGGTTACACAGTTATTAGAGCATGGCAACAAAGTTACATGATAGGTCGAGACAAACAATAAGGACATATACGTAAGGGAAAAAGCAGGCAAGGGGAGAGATTCGGGGGAGAGGGGGTAGGAGCAGGGGAGGTAGAGAGAGAATGAAGGAGGAAAAGAGGAGGGGAGGGTGAGAGACACAGCATGAAAAGAGGAGGGGGAGGGTGACGGGGACACAAACCGGTAGACGAGTCAAAGCTGCGTCCAAAGTCCAGTAAACTATGATCCCAGGGGAAGTGGTATCATTCCCCCATCTGCTTTACGAAAGGCTCCCTTTACGCAGTGGACTCTCTCAGAGGGGTGACAGATGCATTTGTAAAATGGTTTCATTTGATTGTCAACTTTCTTGGTGCTATATTGCAGCCAAAATCACATTATTTGCGGATTTGCCCCAACTCTATAAAATGCAAATAACATTTATGAACAATACCTTGTCTAAATACAAATTATGGAAATCAAGACGTAACCGAAATTAGCAGTTTCTGATCCTGAACACAGACAGTCACAAATATGTTTGCTGTCTGTTTGAACTGAAAGTATTTGATTGTCAGGCGGGATGACTGACCTGTGCTCTCGGGTCGTGGGTGCATCAGCCGGAATGGGATCTCAGTAGCCACTTCGCTGCAGGGAAAGAAAAATACATTGACATCTGTAGGCCAGGGGCCCCGTCACAAAATCCTTAAACTAACGTGCGGTATTTAGGAAAAAACCCAGCCCCCGAATTCCAACAGCATACATTCCATACATCTTCTATTTAAAATCACTGGTCAAAAATAACTATTACCACATCACTCATACCACAAGACTCACCTCCTGGCTCCCAGCTGGCTTACCACCTCACACTCCCGTGCTACATCTCAACTTCCAGTTGCCCCATCCTGAACCCAAGTTACACTAATCCTCCACACCTTACCCAACACCTCTGCTTCAACTCCTGTTCATCCCCATCCTGCAGGCTACCATCAGCCTATCCTCTCTTGACCCCAGCATTCTCCTTCATTCTTCATCCCGCTTGCCAGGGGCAGTCTATCCTCCAACTTCTCCACCCTTCCACCATATTAACTTATACAGCATACTGCACTGCCGACCTTCTAGCAAAATACGTCCTCCAACTATTTCTACTGTTTAACCCAACAAACAACTTACACGTGATTCACAAAACACTTCCACCCTTGAACCAAACTATGTCATATAAATAGATAGCTCCCACAAGTCTGACCAATGAACCCAACCGTACCCTCCCCCAATATGGGACCCAGCTCTGCCAACCTTATGCCCAAATATCTCCTACCTCATAGAGTGTCTAACTCATTCACTAATGCCACTTACGCTCTACAGCATACCTGTACTGCAGATGGTGCCCAGGTACCAACTCGCTTAATTCAATGTGCCCCCATGTATTATTGTACCTGAAATGCCAACTTTCAACTCCATAACCTTACACTAATATTGCATCCAACTTTCACACCCTTCAATCCAGTTACCCTGTTCTATACAATATTTATCTTCCTCACCCTTAAATAGTACCACATCCACTCCCATGCAGTATGCTAGCCAATGTCCTTCAACCCAACTACATTCTGCCCGCACTGCACTTAACGATCCCGCTCAGACACTTAATATTGTTATACCTACACTGCTTTAACTTCTTCACCCTCCAACTATACCGAATCACCCACCGTTTCCACCCTATTCTTACACCCTTTAAACTAACTATATCCTGTTTTGTACCGCACATGAGTTCCACCTCAAAGCACCCACCGCTGCTGCACAATACACTTAACTATTTCAGACAATTGCAACTGCCACATTCTACCACACTGAATGTAAACTATTGCCTCCTGCTTCTAAACCTTCAAGCCAACCAGTGCTTAATTTGAGCTGGTGGTTGAGGGAGGGGGCCACCTGCTCCCATTTTTGGCGACCAGCACTTGTTTATTCCTTTTCACATATTTCCCATAAGCAACAGAAGGAAAATCACACCGGGTAAAGAAAGAGGAAGAGAAAGACCTACAAACCGACACAAAGGAGGAAAGCAGGAACTCACAAGAGTGAGATAAAGGAGCAGGGAGTGCCTGGCAGTGGATTAAAGAGGCCTAGGGTGGATTCAAATCTAAGCAGCACTGCTTCCTCCGCGTCTCCCAGTGTTGGGGTCGAACACCTTTTAATATGCACGCCATCGTCGCCAGTGTAATAGCGCTCAAAACACTGGTGAGACTTCTTTGTAAGAGAGATTTATTGAATCGACCCCATCCACAGTAGACCTGAGCCAACTGACACAGGTAGAACCCCACATACTCCACGCTCCACATTGGAACCTGGAACCAAGCTACCTCACACTAACATTTAATAGTGCTGGCCGCAAGTTTCTGAGCAGAGCTTCGGGCACCGGCACTCAGTCTTTTATAAATTAAGCACTGAAGCCAACCATTGCATTTCTTCATACTGCATCGATCTATGCCCCCTTTATCAAGCATATTGCATTCAGTATTCCCCGCCTTAAATGTCCACCCTTCATATGTATTTAAATGCCCTTCTCTATATACCGCACAGTGGAATCATTAAACAAAACTGTCTACTTTTCACAACCAGGACTTTATTTTCTCATTCTTCAGCCATGTGCCATACTTACCCATAATACCCTTAACCTAAACCAGTTGACCAAACAATCTGCCCCTCCATATGTACATTCCTCCACACTTCGCCCAAACTACCACCTCGGGTCCCATTATACAATAAGCGCATTTTCATTGTTTGCACCGGGCGCACTTTTAAAAAGGTGCACCGCATAAACAATGAAAATGCACCTTATTACGATGAATGCAGCACATTCAGGTGAAAAACGGAACGGCTGCTTTACAGCTGCTCTGTGTTTTCACTGTGCAGGCGGCAACCCACCTTCACTTTTGAACAGGATTAGAGATCCCCTTGCTGGTGGGGGAAGTCATTGACAGCCCCCGCCTGCAAGGGGATACCTCGGGGTCTATGGGACTCTCTTTCACCCCGCCAGAGGGCTTTCATCAGGGGGCCTTTTTGGTGGCACACTATCAGTGCACCTCCGGAAGGCTTTTTCACCTCTGCGACCGCATCTGTAAAACAGCGCGGCACAGAGGCAAAGGGATTCCCTCATTTGCGTGGTGCATGCCCCCGTGCAAACGAGGAAACACCCTTGCAGATAGTGCTGGTGCTTTAAGTGCGCCAGTGCTATCAGTTTTACAGAAGGGGCAGCACAAATGTCTGCAGGCCAGAACTGTAATACCAAAGTGCCCCGGGGTGTGCAAAGCGGGTGCAAACGCCCCTTGTGCCCTGGGGCACTTGCTATAAACACCCCTTGTCACTGCCCCACCCTCCTTCTCATATGTGATGACACAGCTCCCAACACTTCAGCCCTATTACAGTGGTAAAGTAGCATGCATCAAGGACGCCCCAGGCTTCAGGGCATCTATCTATTCCCCATTTGGAAATAAACTTCTCACTCTTCATCTAAATTACAGCATCTTAAGTACAACAATCAATTCCCCTATCTCCGTTCAACCATCCCAGATAACATACATCCTTCTAGCCCAATAGTGTTTTTACACTGCTATACACTTAATTTCAACAGCACCAGTTCTTTACCCCACCCCACCTCACCCCCTTATACAATGTCGTTGACTCCCCCATAATACACCTGACTCGACCAGCCTTACCTCTCATCCACCCTCTCACATTGCACCCACTGCCTCACCCCTTTACCACACCTACACGTGCCACTGTTCAGCCTTTCATTTAGGCGACATTCTCATTTTTATATAGAAGCATAGAAAGGCGTACTATGTGCTGTACATGATAGTAATATAAATAAGTGTTGACAGCATTACAAGAACGTCTCAACAAATCAAGAATTCAATTAAACTGCCTCCCTTCACTTCAGTTCCTAACCTAGATATGTTAGGCATAACTGAAAAGCAGAGAAAAAGTTGAAACAGGGATGCTGAGAGATAATGTAGTAAATGCTTAACCAGTCGGTCAATATTACAATATATATTTATTTCCAAGACATACATCTTATAGAAATGTACGCATCACAATGTTTTTGAAAGAGGAAAATACATTCAAATGCATTCATTTTATAAAACAAAAAAGAGAGTATACACATAAGTCACCTCTCAAGCAGCGGCGTTACAATTTCATTGCTTTAAAAAAAGAAACGCATACTCAAGGCAACCCTACAGTATAACAGAGCACCCTTTACTCACAAGGTTCAACACATAAAAAATGAATTTGGCTTAAAAGATTAAGAAACTCCATAAGAGGCAGTCTTTGTGCTCCGATACAACAGATCGCCCTGAACATAAAAGCCGTATCAATATAGGTGAGACTTTACAATTTCCGTTTTAGTATAAGTTGAATGTTTTGAGCAATTGACACCACAAAGTCAAACTGATTAATTGCATATAAAGTACAGTGCTTCGCTAGGCGATCTAACCTCATGCCTTAAGAAGAGAGGGCTTAAAATATTTTTCCTTTCACGTAAAAAAGGGTACAATCTAGCAGCAAGTGGATAACAGAGTACTTAGGGGCAGATTTACAAGCCCCATGCACCACATTTATGCCGCCGTTGAGTCAATTCTGTGACGCAGTGGCGGCGTAAACCAGGCGCCACGTTGCGCCTTATTTCCAACGTGAAGCATCTAGGGAGATGCATCACATTATAAAGCCCTGCGCCACATGAAACCTGCGTTAAGTTTTATGTGGGCGTTCCGGCGCAGGGTAGGCGTTCCATCGCAGGAACGCCTCGTAAAAGTGACGCAGTGAAATGTACAAGATTTCACAGAGTCGCTTTTACATCCCTGCTGCGTCAAAACCCTGCCCCTGCTTGAAGCAGGCGTAAGGAGTGATGCAGCATGTTAGGCAAAGGGCGCCCCTGAGCATTGCTGGAGCCACGTCGCGCTTGCGACACGACTCCAGTAATGCACCACCCTTACGCCACAGTATGTGACACACATCGCCCTATCCCTGCGCCACACTGCGCCGCATTGTAAATCCGACGCATTTGTGGTGGCGTAGGGAGGGAATTGCATATCGTATCTTTTCTGGCGCATCCCTGCTGATTTGCAGAGATGCGCCAGAACTTGTAAATCTGCCCCATAATTTTTAAAAGGCAGAAACTGTAGCCATTATTACCCAGAACTGTAGTTTTAAAACCAGCTGTTGTCCAGCCAGGGTAAATGCCTACTTGAAGCCAAAGGACAGTGCACCTCAACCGCCTTTGCGGAATATAGGACAGATACAGAAATGAGGTGCCTGTTCCTAGGAACTCCAAAGAATGAGCCAATGAGCTTTGGAGGCTAGATAGTGTCCAGCAGCTATTTCAGAAGCTAGTATGGCTTCTTCTTTAAGGAGCCTCTTAAGGGCATTTGCCCTCGGAGTATTTTCCAACGACACTATTCCAAGGTTCTCCCCCATTCTTACCACTGACACTAAAGAAGTTCGCAATAACTGACTCGTGGACAGCCCAATGTCTTGAACCATTGCACAAGAAAGTTTGCCATTAGTAACTTCATGCCTCAGGCCGTTTAGAAATCTAACCACATGCGATCTGGCCAGCAAAGCCCAAGAGATAAAAGACAACTTCAGCCAGAGGTCCCCTCGTGAGTCCCACGGAACACAGCAATCAGGGCCGACATGAGAACCACAACCGGCCCTGGCAAAGTGCTCGGCCGGCCCCACTCCCCGGGGGTGGGGGAGTGTCGCTGAGCTCTTTGCCAGGGCCGGTTTTCGGCCGATTTTGTTGCAGGGCCGACTATGCTGCAAAAACGGCCCTGTAACGAAAACGGCCCCCTGGGGTCCAAAACCGGCCTCCACCCGTGCGGCCCACCGGGGGATTGCCCGGTGGCCGATGCGGCCAGTCCGGCCCTGACAGCAATTCAATGCCAACAACTCTGCTCCAAAAACAGCCTGTGGGATTAATTTCCCTACCACCGTCTTCTTTAAAGGCTCTATTGATAGGCCGCCATGACTCAAATTAAATCTTCTCCGAGCATTAACCGTACTTAGGAGCCCAGCTTTTACCCTTTTCATATGACTATCCCAGCTCAGGTTCCAAGCAAAAGTAATCCCCAGATATCCGTATATTCTTTGAGCTGCTCTAGTGGGGCATTATTCAGAAACCAAGTGCACTTCTCCTTCCGCTTTGAGAAAATCAAGGTTTTCGTTTTCACCACATTTATTGTTCGGAAATTCTTTCTACAATAAGTGTGTAAGGTTTCTAACTTTCGTTTCAAGCCAACCAGGGTGTAGTTTATCAGGACCAAGGCGTCTACATACAAGAACCAATGGGTGTGCACCCAATTTATTTTTGTAGAGAAGGAATATGAACTGCCTTGCATCGCAGAAAAATCCACAATGAAAAGGCTAAAGAACAAAGGGGCTAACACGCAGCCTTGCCTCAGTCTGTTATTCACCCGGATTTTATAGGCCATTCAAATCAACCTGTATCCAGTTATCCTCATGCAGTCACTGTATCGTTTTTAAAAAACCTCGGTCAATGCCCAACGTACCAACTTATCCAACAGGGACCCACAGGAACTCTGTTGGACCTGACCCTTTTTGCAGGGTTATCCCAAACTTTTTTGCCTTCCTCCTGTATTTTTCTGGCCTTCTTTTTGTTGGTTTTAGGACTTTGGGCAGGCTACCCCTGCTAACCAGTGCTAAAGTGCATATGCTCTCTCCTCTAAAATATGATATGATTGGATTTTGTCCATGGTTTGCCTATTTGATTTACTAGTATGTCCCGAGAATAGTGCACCATGTGTGCCCAGGACCTATAAATCAATGCTACTAGTGGGCTTGTGCACTGATTGTGCCACCCACAAGAGTACCTTTGCAAACATGTCTCAGGCCTGCCACTGCAGTGTCTGTGTGCGCAGTTTTAAGCTGCCAATTCGACCTGGCAAGAGCACCCACTTGCCAGGCCAAAAACTTCAGTTTTAGTACATGTAGGGCACCCATAAGGCAGGCCCAAAGTAGCCCCATGGGCAGGGTGCAGTGTATTTAAAAGGGAGGACATGTACAGCTGTGTTTTACATGTCCTGATAGTGAAATACTGCGTTTCACTACAGCAAGGCCTATCTCTCCCATAGGGTAGCACTAGGGCTGCCTTGTAACATTTTACAAGTGTATTTTCCAATTGGGAGCTGATAGAAAATTTGAGTTTAGGGTCTCTCGACTCACATTTTAAAAATACATCTTTTAGTAAAGTTGCTTTTTAAATTTTAGAAAGGTGGCATTTTCTTACTTTAACCATTCTGTGCCTCTGCCTGTCTTCTGAATACACATTTGGGTTAGAATGACAGTTGGGCTGTTTGTGCATTCACACTAGACGATCACACAAAGGTAGCTGAGGTGTGCCCTGCATAATCTGATGGTCCATCACTAGGCTAATAGGCCTTCCTGAGCTAGAGTCTTGGAAGGAGATGACACTGACACCTCAATAGGATTGTGCTTGCTCTCACACAAAGCCATCTCCACCCCCCCCCCCCCCACACACACAGTGTGTCTGGAGCCAGGGAAGGAATGAAAGGCAGGTCTTGTGCACTGAAAAGACTGTCCTTTTAAGTTTTCCTACTTCAAAGATTTTATTGGGTATAAGTACTGGACCTGAGCACCCATGTCTTTAGAACACTTCTGGATTGAGGACATTCTGCTAGGACGAAGAGCTGGATGATGTCAGGTATAACTGCCACTCTGCTGTTTGCTTTGCTGTGCTGGCCTGCTACTTGCTTCTTCTGTCCTGGGAGTGAAAGGACTGGACTTTGCTTTCTACATCCTGCTTTCTGAGGATCTCGAGGGGCTTGGGCTGAGCTTGCCTCTTGATAAGAAGTCTCAGGGCCATCAAAGACTTCACTTACCAGCACCTGGGCTCTCTTGCTGAGAGTCCTGTCTCGCCAAGTGGTGCCAAATCCAGTTTCTGGGCCTTTAAAAGTGAGTTTTGGTGATTTCAGGATGAAAATGAACGCACCGACGAACAGCATCATTTGGAATTGGCTCATCCTTGCAAAACTCGACACATCTCAACTGCCTGCACTGAAGCGTGGTTCCTGCTCAACGCACCGACGGTTACTTATAATGCAGGCCCCAGCTTTCTGTTGCAGCGCCATTGAGGAATCACCACAGCATGAGTTTTGAGCACTGCATCACCGAAATTCATGATGCACCACTCTGACTCTGACGCAGCTCCTGCTTTGACCCTGTGAAACCGACGCACAGCGACTTGACTTCGGTGTATCATCAATGCACCATTCCTGGCAGCCTCTTTAGTCATCAACATCTCACCGCAGTAAGGAACCGACATATTGTGCCGAAAACAATGCATCACCTCCCATGTGGCAGAAAGGCACTGATGCGTCATCAGCTTTTTCGAAGCTTTACCTCCCCTGCGCCTTGCATCGTCTTTATCTTTCAAAGCATTTAAGGTACTTCGGCCTAGTCAAGAGCATCTATTGATTTTAAGGAACTACAATTGCATTTAACCTATTAAAAGTGATATCTTGACTAGTGTATGTTGGACTTTTGTCGTTTTGGACTTGTTTTATTCAGCAGAATATTGGCTATTTTTCTACACTGGTGTGGTGTCCTTTTGTAGTGTTTTCACTGTGTTACTGTGTATGTGCAAATACTTTACACATTGCTTCAATGATAGACCTGGCTGTTCTGCGCCAAGCTACCAAGGGGTTATCTTACCTGTGTGACTCCCTTACCCTGACTAGAGTGAGGGTCCAAACTTGGACAGGGTGCAAACCATTGCCAACTAGATACCCCAGTTCTAGTAGACTCTATCAAAAGATGCCCTAAAATCCACAAAGCAGCACCATAATTTTCCTCCTGACCTAAAGCTCTCCATGCAGCACCCCATAAAGCAAAGCAGTGATCAACTGTGGAATAGGCTGGCCGGAAACCCCCAGTCCTAAAAAGGAAATAAGTGCCAGGGCTCTCGTCAGGAGGCCACTGCAGCTTGTACCATCCATTGCCCCTGCCTGTGCTGCCAATGAGAATACCAACACAACTACTAACCATCACATTCTAACAAGTGTGACAATTCATACTATTTCAGGCCCCCAAACCTATAAAAAAGGCTTGGGTGGCAGTTATTCGTCATTGATAATGTATACTCAATTAATAACTGTTGTGCTCATCCCTAATTAGGCAGGCTGCTCCACCATGTGGCAGACTGTCTTAAGAGCCGGTGCTGACATTTAAATGCAGGAAACCACTGGCGCACTGCCCTTGTTCTTTCGGAACGCCCCCACTACTAAAGGCCCAAGACTTTAGAGCAATTACTAGTGTTTGGGCATAGACCTTAGACGCCACATCCAGCAGGGATATCAGCTAATAATTTGCAGAGTCATCATAAGCTCCCTTTTTATAGATGGGTTTAATTTTAGCCCTTCTCCAAGAATCTGACATTACACTGTTTTTATCACCGAGTTAAAAAAGAAGCTGAAAAATAAAAAAAAGAGGCTTAAAATTAAAAAAGAGGCTTAAAATTAAAAAAGAGGCTTAAAATTAAAAAAGGTACTTAAACAGCAAAATTGTAGCACATGAAGAAGCATTCCTGGGAGGGAGGATTCATCAAGATGGAGGAAAGGGGCGCTGTTGTAGTACGATACTATACATTGTTGCCAGAACAAATGGGTAGCAGTGAGTTCATCTATTGGTAACAAAGAGCTCCATACTAACAAAAGGGCTCTGGTCTGCTAATCACAGTTTACTGTGATACTCGCAAAGTGCATGTACATTTGGCCAATCGAGGACTGCCTTTCTCCACAGGGAAGTATATTCTTGACCATGGAAAAAGGAGCACAGATGGGGTGATTCCATTTATCGTTCAATAAGTCCTCAGCGGGCGTGGAATGAAAAGTGGTGCTACAGTAGTATTGGGAAAGAGAGGTACAAGTCTGTAGTAATCCATAGTAGTAATCCATAGTAATCATAAAACAAATCTCTCTCATGGTGAGTGGGTTGGGCCTATCTAAATAAAAACTATATTTGTATGTTGTAATGGTTGTGCATCGATAGTTAAAGTTGGATAAATTCATACAATATCTCACCAGTCAACGAACAGGGATGATATTATTGTCGGTTTGCTGTGTCACGGCAGGTATCAGTTTTGCTGTTCACAATCATGACCCAGTCCATCTAGGAAAGGGTCCTAGATCAGGTCAAAGATTGGTATCGGATCATTGACTTTGTAGATAATATGTTCAGAAGAAGCAATTGTAATCACTTTCGTGAAGCTCTCTTCCAGCATAGGCATCCAGCGTTGCCTCTAATGGTGTTGCATGAAGATTTTGGCAGCCACTGTAGAGGCTGCGACCCCACTTATGAGTGTGAACTGAGATGCCGGTGATATCTTTGTTGTTGTGGCTCGATGAGGCTAGGGGCTACTTCCAAAGCATATCCTTCAGCTCACCCCTGCACTTTCGAATTCATCCTAAGATCTTAGCCTTCTTTCAAATACTTTCTTACCGTATTGAACTTTAAATTCCCCAGACTTAGATCCAACCACGTCTCCCCCCTAGTGGATTTTCAGGGATCCAAATAAGTGGAGTACCAGCCTTTTTTATTCCTAAATACTGGAAATGATCCCAACAAAAATATGGAGTTACGATAGAGATGGGGAGTGCTGAATATGCCGGAGCCTGTCCTGTGCTTCCATCTGTACTGATCCATTGTTGTGTTTGGGTCAATGTCATAGGCAGTATTCTGATAGAAGGTGCTAAATGACCTTTAGAGGACTATGAGGGCAAAGATAGGTCTTTCTACTTAAGTGCGATATGTATGTTTTTAGGCGTGGAGGGTAAATTGTATTTCACACAAATCTAGCAACAAGCAATGGAGGTTTATTCAACAATGGGGCATTGGGACGGAGGTTGCAATACTGAAGGGGGTGTGACAGTGAGCAGATTGGGAGTGGGGGGAAATACTAACTTACAACAACGATATGGATTTAAAGAAAAATACCTACACCTTCAAATGAAACTATATGTTTTATCCACCTAATGATATGCCAATAAGAAATGAGAATTCCTTCAAATACACAACTATGCAACCCTTCATTTGCCAATTCCTCAATTGCAGTTGAACTCCCATTGACTGTAATTCTCCCAGGTGACAGAATTCTACACCTAGGGCTTGATTAGGATATCTGTCGGATCTCAACCGACAGGCGTTCGGTTGAGGACCAACCAACATGCAGCAGGGCAGTCCGACCGCCGCATTATGATGAGGTCGGTCGGACTGCATTGGTCGGAGGGACTGACCGATGCTTCAGACGGGCTCAAGGAGCCCGTCGGATCGTCGGTCGGATCGTAGTCCCTACAATAGTGGCTGTGCCTGCTCAGGCACCGCCGTAGGGATTACGATGTTCCTTTCCGACAGCCTTTCCATGGCAGTCTGACTGCCATAGAAAGGCTGCCGGAAAGGGACACTGGGGGTCCCTAGCAGGGCCCCCGTCCTCCCTGGGCCTCCGCTATCCCAACATCCATGGCCCATGTGCCAGGCACCGTGTGGTGCCTGGCACACGGATGTTTGTAAACATGCCTTTTGCTATTGGGGCTTGTGCTGCTGCCCTTTTCCGGGCCGCAGCACAAGCCTCAATGGCAAATGAAATGTTTCCGACCACCTACATGGCGGTCGGATCGTAATTTGGCGGGTGGGACAGCCGACTACCTGTCAGCCGGTCCTGTTACCTCAACGATGGTGGTCGGACATTCAATCAACCGCAATCGCAATCAGCCCCTTAGTGTTGACACTCACAGCAGTACACGCCTTCCAGCTTGTCTACATGCCATAATAATACCATGTCCCCAAATATTAACCTCCATACTTCCATCCAACACAGTTCATGCCATCTCCCACTCTTTCCATTGTACGTCAACTACCCCATCACAATGTCCAGCTCTGGCTAAATGGAAACTCTAATGCCTGGCACACTGTGTGCCTACTACTGTAATTTACCTGGAAGTAAGATCTCCCAACAGGCTGCAAGATAAAAAGAAAAAGATCAATCAGTATGCTGCCTCCAACAAGAAAAGTGGTCTTAACAAGGTAAGTCTATTTAGATTATTTACTCAGCCATTACATGCACATATTAAGTCCATATACTTGGAGTTACAAGGAACAAAGCACAAATACTGTGCTATACAGGATAGCGCACCAATGCCTTCACAAACCCTACTATATATATTCCTAATAACAAATATATTTTGCAAAATAAAGTAGTATATCTTGTCATATGTCACGAAATGATTTACTTAACATTTTTTCCTTCTCCGCTCCCAAGTTGTTTTGTAGGCATGGGCGAAATTTTAATTATACTGGAGCAATTGGCATAATACCTGGAGGGTGGCAGCCTCTATATGATCTTTGTGGACTTCAAATTGGCCTTCGATTTAGTTCCCAGGGAGAAATTATGGGTTATTTTACTAGATTTGGGAGCACCCCCGTACCTATGCCACATTCTGAAAAGATTGCATGAACACAACTTTGCCCAAATCAGATATGGGAAGCATGGAGAGCTCACCGATCGCATACCCATAGAGAGAGGTGTGCGGCAAGGGTGCGTTCTAGCTCCGACCCTCTTTTGTATTTTTATCAATGGCTTAGTGGAGGCCCCAACAGCAGGAGGGGACATAGATGCTCCTAAGCTAGCGTGCCGCGAGGTAGCTGCCTTGATGTTTGCAGATGATACCCTCCTGCTGTCGAGGTCATCGATGGACATACAAAGGGCTTTGGACATTTTCCACTTATTTTGCAAGAAAAGGGGCCTGGAAAGTAACACCCAGAAAACCAAATATATGGTCTTTAACGCTGGGTACTCAAAATTACCTAATCCCCAACTAGATGGGGAATCTTTAGAGAGAGTCCCTGGATGCGAATACTTGGGGCTATATCTAAATGAGAAAATGGAGTGGGGGGTTCAGATTAAGAAGGTCTGTTTAAAACTGGCACAAGCATCCGGGGGGCTGGTGAAACAGCAGAGGAACTGTGTTCACAAGATGCTGGGGCCGGTGTTAGAAATATATAAGGCACATGCCAGAGGAGCTGCCTTATATGGGGCAGAAATTTAGGGTCATCGGCCACCGGAACAACTTGCTAAGGTCGAGAACTCATTCCTCAGACAACTCTTGGGACTTCCCATAAGCACACCACTCACCCCACTCCGAATGGATCTTGGAGCTAGCCCAATTGCACTTGAGGTTGCCCTTAGACCTCTGCTATACTGGCGCCGCTTATGGAGCACCCCTGAACTATCCATGTATAGAGAGGAACTGAGGGAAGTGGCAAACATTAATGGAGCAAGCAAAATATCTTGGCTTACTCATATCAAGAATTCTCTGATATCCATTGGAATGGGAGACTTATGGGATAGTTCCGAAGTTAGATGTCCGTTAACACCTAGGAAGGTTTTGATCAAGAATTTCAAAGACCATAAACTTAACCTATAATTGACGGGTCCCAGGACAGGCACACTTACAACATCTTTCCTAGAAGTCAAAATGCAATACAGTTTCAAATCTATCATAGACGATATATAGCCGTCCTTAACTAAAAAATTATATTTGCAGTTCAGGTATGGTGCACTTCCCTTACGTGCTGTTACCTATAGGTGGGGGCCCAGCTCCACAAACGATTGCCCATCCTGTAATAATTGCACGGAGACTGACCTGCACGTACTGTTTTTTTGTCCTGCATATAAGAAAGTTTGTAGGTTACGTCAGCTATGTAGGAATCTCGGAACTTCCCACTGCTCAAAAGCTATCAGGATCCTAAAATATGATAGTAGTATGCCTATTGCATATTCAGTTTCCCGCTATCTGTTTTCAATGTGGTGTGGATGCCGAGCAGTTCTAAAGAAAGAGCATGCCCAACCCACTCTCCCTACTTCCGCACTATGACAGCGATTCCACCTTTTTTATACGTGATTTTGTATGGAATGATTGAGATACTTGTATTTTTTAGGATATTTATTACATCTTACAATTTTTTATCGACCAAATATTTTATTATGTATGCTGAATTTTAATGTTTGATAAAGCTGTATTGATTGCACTGCTTCTTTTACATGTTTATCCATGCTTTTATGGCCTTATCAGGCCAAAATAAAGTATCTCTTGACTTGAGTATATCTTGTCATATGTCACAAAATTATTTACTTAACATTTTTTCCTTCTCCGCTCCCAAGTAGTTTTGTAGGCATTGGCGAAATTTAAATTATACTGGAGCAATTGACATAATACCTGGAGGGTGGCAGCCTCTATATGATCATTGTGGACTTCAAATTGGCCTTCAATTTAGTTCCCAGGGAGAAATTATGCCATTACGCCGTATTGCGTAATTTCAGAGAGACCTTTTAATGCAAGATGTACTGTTCAGGTAAATTTTTAACCCAAATACATTTCAGCTAGATTTTTTATCCAAACTGACAGCTTGGGTATTTTATGAGTGCAAAACTACAAATCCAAACTTGAACAGCAGTGTTTTGAATGTGAGTGGCAGTTCCTTTAACAAGAGTGGTCAACAAACATTTCAGGTGGATTTTTTTACCCAAATCGACCATTTGGGTAATTTTTTCAGTGCAAGATGCATTTCACATAGTTACAAATAATTTTGTGTTTTTTCCCATGATTACACTACACAAAATTACACGAACTACTATTTTCACAGTTTGAATTTACAAAGTTTACTTATTTTTATTTGTACTTGTCATTGAAATGAAAATTAAATGAAATGAAATTGGGTATTTATAAAGCGCGCGGATACTCACAGAGTGTGTCCCGGCACTAATTGGAGCTGTATGGCTTTACAGCTCCTTGAGGGATATTCTCTCATACTCATATTATCACAGGGCTTCTCAATACTTCAGGACCAGATTTAATAACATTTTGCCAAATAGGTGGTGCACTCTCGATGTAAAATATATTTTGGGATTTACAAACCCACGCACAGCATGATTTGCACGGCTTTGCATCTTGGAGGCATTACATTTGTGAACCATGGGCGTGCCAATGCATCCGTCCATGTATTTTGACACAAACTCAGATATATTAATGTCTGTTAGCCTGGGTTTTTGCCAAAATGGTGCGCCTACCCGAGGCTGGTGAAACAAGGAGAAATGTCTTTATTTCTCCTTGTTACTTCCTCTTTGCATGGGTGCTGCAGTCTGCAGCATACATTCAGAGAGGAATAAGCCTCTAAGAATAATTTTTTGTGCAGGAAGGTATTCCTACCTGCAAAAAAAAACGTTTCTGACCAGAATACAGACACACCTACGTCATGGAACAAGGGTGCCTGCATTGATGCTAAGCTGCTACAAGTGGACCAGCATAAGAAGTAGAGAAGTGCGACATATATTAGGATATATGATGCAACTCTGCTCTCTCTCTTTCACAGAACGCAGTGCAGAAAGTTTCTTTTCTGAGCTGTGCTGCATGAAAGTTTAGTAAATCTGTTCCTTTGGCTCTTAGAAAGGTGGGGATGAATAGAGAATGTCTACAGGAAAGCCACCATAGGTAACATGAAAATATTTAGTAACAAGTAGATCAGTGGCGGCTGCCAAAGAACGGGGTGGTGGGCGGGTGTAAACCAACTTTTAAAAAACGTACCTTATCGCCGTGTCTCTCCTCGCCATCTCTCCCATCAGGCTGGAAATAGGAAGCACATAGGCTCCCCTTCAGCGCTCAGACGGAAACTATGGGGCTGTGCATGTTCTCCACCGAGGCTGAAATGCAGTCTGGGTGGAGAACATGCTAAGTGCGCATGACAGTTTAGTCGGTCTAAGACGGCCGGCCAAACTGTCATTAGCATGCACTTAGAATGATGACTGCTCCTCCCCTGCTCTGTGAGCAGACTGCAGCCCCACCCTGCCCCGCAAAGCTGCCTCACTGCCTCAGCAGGGAAAAATAAAATGATAATAACGTTGAGTTATTATATTTTATTTTTCCTTCTATTTACACTGCTTAAAAGCAGTGGGGCAATGCTCCTCCGCCTTAGCGGAGGAGTCGCCACTGAAGGAGATGATGCCTGGGATAACCTAATCCAATTTATTGACGTTTTAACTATGGTTTAGCAAGAATGTATAGCTCCTCCGGGCACTGAGACTATGCAAAAGGTCCATCATAAAGCTAGCAATCATTCTTCAATTTCTTTTAATCAGAATTTTGGTAGCTGGCACAGAAAAAAAACATTTGTCATCAAACTATCAGTAGAGTTATTTGATGTAGCTAACAAAGGGCAACGTTTGCCACAATGTAGCTTCTCTCGAGCTACGCCTGAGCCGTGAGACGAAAGGTGCCGCGCATTTTCTAACAGCCTTCTTCAGCCTGTCTTTTGCTAAGTTGTCTGGACAGAAGCAGCAGTGAAACAGCACCGGAAGACATCTCAGGCGTTTCATTATTGATCATTTTCCATCCCTACTCAATTATATTCATCTACTTCTTGCTCACAATCCTGTCAGTGATACCTCTAGTTATAGTTAGTGGTGCTGAGCAGCATCAGCACGCGCTACTCTTCCCTTGAGCGTAACCTGAAGGCTTGGAGGAAAGTCTCTAAGCGCCCACTTCATTAGCTCCTCCACCATCCCCTTTCAGAATCTTCTTCCTGTGTCTGCCACGTGTTGCTCCCTTCTTTTTTTAGACCTCCGTCATTAGTAAAAGAGCACATATTGACAATCATCCAGCAGCCGATGGGTGGCAACTTGCTGCCCAACGCTTACTTCCTTCGTGAAGGAGATCACCCATTTCATCCAAATCAGTGTCCTTTGCCACCGAGTATCCTAGGACAAAATCTTTTTCCTTTACTTTGGCAGTATAAGTTAACTCCTAAAAAACCCTTATTGTGTTAGATAAAGCTGCCTTCTTCCATTTTCTCACCAGCCACCCCATCTATTTCGCCCGCCTTACCGATCTGTGGCGCTGATTAGTACATTCCTACCTCTGATCACACAGGACTGAACTTTGCCACTTATGTATTCTCAACATATCCCGAGCTGTACTCACTTCATCCTGATGACACCAACAGGAAAGGCATGTTCTCTACTATTGGGCGGCACTTAAATGCCCAATAATGCTCTTGTAATGTATCCAGGATTTGACATCTTGATAACTTATAAGACTAGGGACCTTATTACGAGTACGGGGGTCCATAGGACCGCCGTAGTCACAGTGGCGGTCCGACCACTGCCACAATGCAGCACCCTGCACCACATTCCGAGTGCGGCTGTCGGAACCGCCACAGGACCACTGCTGCCACCGGGGATCAAGGATCCTGCGGCGGTGGAGCAGCAGTCAAAGGCAGAAATATGCTGGTGGTGCTGCTGAGGCACTGCTGAGCATATTTCGAGTTGGTCCTCTGCCTCCCTTTTCATGGTGGTGAGCCTGCCATGAAAAGGGCGGCAGTGAGCCAACAAAGGGGGCCCTAACAGGGCCCTCTCGTGCCTCTGGGCCTGAGGGTGCATGCAGGAGGTGCACATGTTGTGACCCCCTGTAAAATTGCACCCCAGTTCCTGCATGGTGCAGCATGCAAGACATGGTGCATGCAGCACTGTGCAGGATCGTGCTGCGGTTGTGTCATGGCGGTGCCTGCCTGAGGCTCTCCTATGAGCCTTAGACAGGCACTACCATGACACTGCCACAGCACAGCCCACCCACCCTCCTAGGATTACTATCGTAATCCAGAGGGCGGTCTCACCCTGGGCTTGGCGGTCCTCCGGCAGAGCGCTTGCATGGCGACCCGCAGAAGGAATGCTAAACTCAGAATAAGACCCTAGGAATTATGTACATATCTCAGGCCCTCCTCTTCAGGTCCCACATCAGTACCTACATTCCAAATGAGTAAATTCTTTAAGGTTGTATGGCCACTTATCCTACGTGTTGGACGATCAGCACACTGAACTATTAAGAGGTGACTGATTACCTCTTGATCGAGGCTCATCTGACGTACAGATGGCTCTGCCACAAATCTGATGTTTGCTTAATTCGCCCACCTGTATTGTCACTTACTTAGAAAGTTCCTCTTAACTATTGTGGCAAAATATTGTGGGTGAAAGGGCTCTACAAACCAATAAATAAGATTTCAGGTTTCTCACCCTGAGACAGTCAACTTCACTTTGATTTTGTAGTCCACCAGAATCCCCAACACAGTACGGTCGGTCCCCTCCTTGATGCTAGAAAGAAAAAAAGAACTCAGTGAGACAAGGAACAAGACAGATTAAAATGCATATCTCTTCTTATGTCGCTTTATTAGCGAGAAAAAATTCCCAATTTGCTTTTTCAGATCCTTTTTTATTTTAAACAGAAATATACTTCCTAGTTGCAAAGAGCTACCAGAATAACTTCCTGGGCTACACCCTCTCCTTGTCCCCTTACCCGATGCCCTTGGTAGACGCTACCATCAATAAAACCTCCTTCTCAGATCCTGGCATCACCAAGATGCACAGAAGAAGGCAGTAGCCCTTATAAAAACTGCACAATACAAGTTTACCAATTAGTAGGAGCAGTACAGACTGTGGCAAACCAAAGACATTTTGTAATGATGATAACATTGGTCAACCCTGTACAAAACTTAGAACATTGCGCCGGAATACAACAGTAATAATGCCACGCCACTTTATGCCAGCCGAGGGTGAGTGAGTACATAACTCTTCTAAAGTGCTTACTTGTGGACATAACATCTCAAAGCACTAGTCAGTTGGCTAACAGAGAACGAAAATATTTAGTGGGAGGAGCCAAAAATAGTAAATATGGTTTATCTAAAGGAACTCCACAACTTCCTGCTGAATAGGAGACGTTAGGCTCACTACGCAGTTCAAGTGAACGTTCATTACAGAGAAGCGAGGCTTGGATTCTCAGACCTAGGTCACCTGGTGATGGACAGTCTGAAGGGGGGCACACCGAGGAAGGAAGTGATTCTGACCCAGAGGTGCTACCTGGGGACTATATATAGACATTATGAGCAAAATAGTCTTACCAGAGACTTGTCAGTGCCCTAAATGTAACCAACTGGTCTTAAAAGCAATATTTTTTTATGGCAGTGAATCATCAGAGAGGCATGTACAAGAAACAGAAGTGGTTACTCTTTTTGTCCACCAAAAAGCCTCAATGCAGAGTTCTGACCTCTCGGAAAATAAATGTATAACCACCAAAACGATTGCAAGGTTAATCCAACTGAGATTTTGTGATGGGTCCTGTAAGAGAGCTTCAGGTCTCTGTAGGAAGGAAAGGCAGAGGTGAGCAAATGCGACCAAGGATAGGTATTTGTCATTATGGTCCCTAGTATGGGGAAAAAAACCACCTTGATCCAGTCAGACACTCATATTTTTCATGTTCAGTTTAAACTCTGATATTCTTATGAAACATATCGGGGGACAAACACATTTGCTTTTCAAATTTACTCTCAAACCCAACAATGATAGGTTTAGTCTTTGAGGCATTTAATTAAAACCAGTTCGTTTGTCTAGTTTGTTATTACTATGAAACAATCAGTTATAGCCAATAACTAAGTGGAGGAGTCATCAATCAAGAAAAACAGCTGAGTTCCCACAAAAAAACATTTAAAACAGTAGATTGGTTACTAGAACTGGTAGCCGTATGGATTACCACAGAAGTGGAACATTTTCAAATGTCCATTCAAAATCATCACAACATTAATCTGTTGGCTTTACTTGCAGGCAAGTCAGAGATTGCTTCGAGGAAAGTTTTGTTATTATAAATGTAACTCAGCCCAGCCCTAGCCCATTGTTTCAACATTGGAATGAAGAAAAGAGTTCACTTCTAAACCTCCAATGGTGCTGACGGACTTCATTAGCTAGAGTTCTTAACTTGCAGGCTACTGCTATCCAAGTATCTCTTGCTCCTTACCTCCAGAAGAGTTTCAGTTCACAGGCAGTGATGGTGTTAAATGCCCCTTTCCCTGATAGGTCAGTCATGGATTGTTATGACAGTCTTGCATTTGTGTCCCCAGATGGTCTTACCTTGGACATTCCAGGATCTTGCCTATACTTTACATGTAGGATGCCCATATTCATATGTATGGTTGTCTTTCAGAGTTCAAGACAAGATCCATTCCATATTCTCTTAAGGGGTTTGGTTATGTTTCACTGTGTATGTACTTCTTCAGCTTTGTAGACAGCCTTAGTTAGGCCTATGATGGAACCACTTACGAGCGCCTCGAAGAGTTGGGTTGGTCGCTGTATTGCATGCAATATATCGCATGGCAATAACGTTGCATGAATAACATGGTCCTATGACTGCATTGTAAGGTAAGTATATTATTACAATTATCAATTTCTCTTATTACTTTCCTCCAAGGTAATTATAGATGGAGTTAAGAATAGTAATTATATACTTATTGTACAATGTACTGGTGGGTCAATGTAGTGGATATATTATTGTAGGTCAATATTGTCGACCTCAATATAATGAGGCACAACCATTCCATGTGCAAAAGGTATTCCACCAGGTGCCTAAATTAAACAGCAATGTCACCCATTCTTGACATGGTGTTCTACCTGTGGGTGCTGTGTAATGTTGCAGCTTTTTCCGTTCCCTGTCTGCTTATTATTTACGCTGTTGTTTTCCATTCTTGCATTTACTTTGAGTCTCCTTGTCTCATAACTTGCCCCCTGTTTTGGCCATAGTCTCCCATGATTCACATCCCATCTTTGATTTGCAAGACTCTATCTGCTTCCTCTTGCAGCCCCTAAATCCAGTCACCAAATGCCCCTCTTTCCTCTCTGGTTGATTTCCACTTCTCTTGCCTCTTTTCCTTGTTATCCCTGAGAGTCTGCAACTCACACATGTGCACTGAATTAAACTTCCATATGTGTACTGTCTGTTAGTGACTACTTGTTTCCTTCTGCCTCTGCATCCCTGCTCTAGAGAGCATCTGTCTGGCAGTGTTTTGCTCTGTCGATCCCTTGCCTTTTGGGTACAGCCCTCTCGTGTTCTTTCAGTGCCTGTTGTTTTACCACATTACTGAATTTTCATATAATTCTGCAAACATTTCAACTCCATATCAACTACCACTACATCATCGAAGAAACTGTATGTGGTATAGTATAGATTTACAATTCCTAACTCCACATCTACATACCTTGGCAATAGCTTCAAGGTACATAGATGTGGAGACAAGAATAGTAAATCTGAACTTACCTATATATGCTTTCTTTGACGATGCAAAAGTAATTGATATTCTTGAGCTGATATTTTTTACTGGACAACATGCTTGCCCTCTATATTTTGGTATTCCAGTGCTGAGAACAGTTCATTCATGTTGCATACATTCCTTTTGCCAGCACACTTGTACCAATACTTGTTGGGCACAGCATTCTGTTGCTTCTGTCTTTAAATTTCCAATGCTATATTCTTGCTTGTGATTTGTTTCTCGCTTTAACTAGTTACTCTTTCCACTCTGGGTTTTGTCAAAGTACTGACCAAGCCCAGTGTTGTTGTTTTGCTCTCCTAAGACAGTGTGTCCACGGAGTTGGAATCTCTCAAGATCTTTCAGCGCCAGGAAAACCTCCCGTGTGATTTGTGCGCTATACAAAGATGTAAGAAGTAACATAACATTTGATGAGAGAGAGTGCCCCTACCTAGTCCTTCTGATTCTTGTCTCCCTCAGTGCCCTTATTGCTTGATCTTGCTTTGCATTGAGTATAAAAGTCTCTTCTGCATGCCCAGGCTGATATGACCCTCTTCTATGGCTTTTGTTCAAACTAACCAAACAGCATAATCTAGCAGACCCCTTGTGTTGTCAATGTTAGATGTCTGGGCGCCGGTGGTACCGCTCCCTAAAATGGTCTCAGCTCATATGGCATCAGTGGTTACTCTCCCCTCTACCGGGACATCATTTTACAGTCTCGCAGCCACAGTAGTATCTGCCCCTTCCCCTGTGGCATGGCCCAGCGGCCAGAGTGGCTGACTCCGGAGCGCGGGGCTCATGGTTTGATCCCCGGCGCTGATGGCAGCACAGGTCAAGCATTTATGTGACTCTGGGCAATAGCTCACTGAAGCGTCTTGAAACCTTAGTGGGTGATATATTCGCGCTTTACAAAAAATAGGAATTATTCCCCTTGGAGCATGTCAGAATACATGGTTTGGTGGGAACATTTCCCAACCTTACCTTGTCACTTAAATCACACGATACCCACAATACCTCGTCCCACTAATCCATCGGTCTCAGTTCACAGTGTACTTGCAGCACATTGTCCCCACTCCATAACTACAGCTCATAGTTCAACACATCTACATCTTAAGAGGGTGCTGATGGAACTGCATCCACCCAGGAGTGCAGGTCACAGGGCACCAGTGGCAGCAGCTCCCTCAAGAACTTCAACTCAGAGGGCACTAATGCTGCCTCCTCTCTCCTTATCCCAGGAGATTAGCTAACAGCCAACCAGTGCTACCTTTGCCTTCCTCCCTCCAGCATCTCCACTTACAGGGTGCTAGAGGCCAGGTTTGTGTCCTCATGCTTCAGTTTTCCATCCAGAGCAACCTCCCTCTTCTCACGGTTGTAGGCCAGAAGGGGCAGGAGCGTGAAGGTTTTGGTTAGGGTGGCATTTGGCTGCACTCGGTCTCTGAAAGAGAAAGAGAGTAGAAAAGTTTGAGAATGTGACAGAGATGTCCAGCAGGATCTTTTTTTAGCAAATAGATTCAGGAGTGTCGTGGTCAATCTTGAGGTTGATTTTTATCGTCTTAAGTTTGATATTCGACTCTGCCATTTGCCAAGGTTTTCTTTATTTTTTGTACTTGAATGTGTGAATCTGAGTCTCTGGAGTCGTGAGTACTGCTTCTTGGGCTGTGCATTGTTGAAGTTAAAGGGCTGAAAGAGTGCAGAGCTATAATCACATAGGGCCACATGTATCATTATGAGAAATAGCGATTACCTAATTGCGATTTTCTGCGAATCGTAATTGGGTCATCGCTATTCCTAACGTATGATACTCCATGATTTTCATTTAAGAATTCCAGTGGGTCGCAAATCGACCTACATCATGAATATTATTGAGGTAGGCCACAATTTGCGGCCCATTAGGAATTGGTAAAATCATAGCGATGGTGGCCTGCTGGGGTCAGCAGACCACCATGTCAGTGATTGCTTTTAAATAAAGCAAGTCTTTTTTTTTTAATGCAGTCTAAAGGAAAATGGCTTGTGTTTAAAAGAGAAAAATAAAAAGTTTTCTTTTTATTTTGTAAGAGCAGGCAGTAGTCACTGCCTGCTCTTAAAAAATGTTTGTACTACCATTCACAAAGGGGAAAGGGTCCCTTGGGGATCCCTTCCCATTTGCAAAGGGTTACCACCAACTTGAAGTGGGGAAGTCATAGGGAGAGGTATCGTGCCTTATCCTGTTAAAATAGTATCACATGGTGTCTATGCAAAGCTGGGGAGGGATGCTTCAAGCTGGATGACACAGAGGAGGGTGCTTTAGATGTCATCAGTGATGTCATGAGTGATGTCACTGACCATGTCATGAGTGATGTAATATGTGACGTCATCAGCAGTGCATTGCGGGCGCGTGAGTTATAGTTAGCTGAACTAACTATAACGGGGGAATTTCAATGGTTTTGTACAAGTGAAAAGTCCAGCTAACTATAACGCCCCTGAAACCTATGGTTTTTTCAGTGAATTTCTGAGGTTGTTTAAATGCTAATTCCTAACTATAACGTGCCTGAAACCTATGTTTTTTTCTGTGAATTTCAAAGGTTTTTTAAATGCTAATTTCTAACTATGCCTACAGAGATAGGACATGTGAAGAAAGAAGAAAAAATGCACAGAAAGAAAAAAAAGAAGTGCAGAAAGAAGCAACAGAAGTCCTCAAAGACGAAGAAAAGTGCAGGAAGAAGGATAACGTGCAGAAAGAACAAAAAGAAGAGCAGAAAGAAGCCTTGTTGCAAAATCATCCTGTACCCTCAACTTTTTCAGACGGATACTGGTGGTAACTGAGTCTGACTAACCAGTCCTAGAGCCAGTGCTATGTTAAAAGACACTTAGAATACAGTGAAAACACCTACATACACTAGGGAACATTATGCGTTGGGGTCCCCCTGTGATTAGCATGACCTCCTCTGTAAGCCCCTAGTATATAATAGGGCAGGGGGATTAAAACTACCTCTTAAAACGGGCCACAGGGCGTTTTTGCACACGTTAACTCAGGCCCCGTCCCCTCCCTTCACCACTGTGTAAACACGCCCTGTGTCCGTTTTTAGTTGGGAGATTAAGTTCATTTGAATCCTGAGGGTCCCTAGGGTCCAACTAGCCCACTAGGTACCTCCAGTAAGTGCCACAGAGCTGCGTTGCAGAGAGGTGTAAAAAGTGGCACGGCCTGGACCACCTCTCTGCAATGCAGCTCAGTGGCGCTTAATGGAGGCACTTGGTGGGCTAGTTAGCCCCCAGGGGCCCTCAGGATTGAAGGGAAATTATATCCCCAATTTAAAACGTGCCATAGTGCGTGTTTGCACACGTCACCTCAGGCCCCGCCCCCTCCCTTCACCACTGTGTAAACGCGCCCTGTGGCTGTTCTAAGTTGAGAGATTAAGTCCCCTTGAATCCTAAGGGTCCATAGGGTCAAACTAGACCACTAGGTACCTCCAGTAAGCGCCACAGAGCTGCGTTGCAGAGAGTTGTAAAAAGGGGCTTGGCCTCAGAACACCTGTCTGCAGCACAGCTCCCCGGCGCATACTGGAGATGCCTGTTGGGCTAGTTGGCCCTCAGGGACCCTCAGTATTGAAGGGGAATTAATTCCGCAACTTACAACTCGCCAGGGGGCGCGTTTGCAGAGTGCTGCAAGGAGGGGGCGTGGCCTCCGGCACGATGCCAGTCTTTTATTTATTTTATTTTTTTAGAAGGGGGGCTGTGTGGTTCCCCTTCTTATTCTAATTTATTGGCCCTGATGACCCCATCCCCCAGGGCCTGTCTCCTAATTATATTTTTTTGAGAAAAAAATTTGGAAGGGCGCCGCGTGGCCCCCTCCCAAGGACCCCAATCCCCAGGGCCGGCCACTGTTTTTTATTATTTTAAAAATATATATATTTATAGACACACCTAGGACATGCTGGACAAACCGTACGTACCTATCACCATGACGATTTGCGTGATATTCATTAAAAGGCGACTATGCATACAATGAATCCACGTGGAATGTATTTACACCACTAGTGAAGCTCTGACATGTCTGATGCCCTACCGTGCCTAATCCCGGTAGACACCCTTGTCGTTTTTTTATACAAACATGGGTAGCTATTGACGGGCAAATTTAATACACACGCACACCAAGCCATTCAAAGGGGATTCGACAAAAATTCGACCAAAACTATGCAAGAAACCCCCCTCACGGTTAATAAAACACACATCCACTGCCGGATGTGTAATACTTTTTATTTTACTCTCTGGAAAGGGGACGAACATCACTTGAGAGTCACAGCGTGCTCCTGGCAGAGCCCAATGCTGTGTTACACCCACCATTGCCTGCCGAGTGCCACACACCTCTGTGTTGTATTCCACTAGCTAGTGCATATGCTATGACACTCTCTAGCCCATGTGCACTGTAACACCACCCCGTGAATATGTCATGCCACACTTGTCTTCGCACGGGTTATATTGCCCCATCTAACGTGCCTTCCTCGATGCCTATGTTATAACGCACAGCGCTATGCCATACATATTACAATCTGGGATCCATATCTTTGTCACAGTGCATATGCAACGTTACACTCCCCAGCACATATTTTATATTACAACTTTAGAGACTAGTTAGGTTACACAACACTGCCCTGTGCATATTACACTCCAAGGCGCATATCGCATAGCACGCGCTAGTGCCTGTGCTATCTCGCGCTCTCCAATGAATCTGTCACTGCGCACAATGTATTGCATATTATATCACGCCCGGTTCATCTTATATCACACTTTTTGGTGCATAGTTTATACCATACACTATATCTAGTTTTCATTTTCAATCGTGCTCTCAGGACTATGTTCTATATAACACTGTGTGCACCTACCCTTTTCACTGGCATTACATTTTGCGATAGGGGGTGGAGGGTCAGGGGGTGTTTCTGCCAAGTGAGCCCAGAGTCACAGTCACAAACGTCCTCTTCTTGCTGAATAAAAGTGAGATTATGCTGCATACTTGTTCATATTTTAAGTAGTTCGCACAGACACGCGTTTTAAAAACAATAAAGTTCCTAATACCCGCCTTCTCTGAACAGTTAGCTTGCTGCCCCATCCCCCTCCTCCCTATCCTCTGTTGTGTGAATCCATGGACTAGCCTCCTCCCTCCTGCCATGCATGGTCTGATGTGCTGCCACTGCCCTCAATTTAGTATGATGTACCAGTCCACTCCTCCGGCCCTCCATTGCCCAATTCTATGCCCCATCATTGACCTCCTGCTTAAACTCTGTGCTTAGCTTGCTGCCCCTAGTCTCCTTCCCCCTGCCCTCCGATGTCTTTGTGCATGCCCCTGCTCCATCCTTTTTGCCCACCATGTTCCATGGACCTGCCCCTCCTATCTACTCTGAGTGTTCTGTTGAGCTGCCACTCCCCTCCCACCTGCCTAGCATTGTCAGATGACTGTAACCTGTCCCTGCCACCTCCACCCTGCCTGTCCACATGCCATGCCCCTATCCTCTTCCTCCTGTCCTACATGGTCCATTGTACTGCCACACCCTTCTGCCCTCCCTGGTCTGTTGTGCTGCAACTGCTCCTCCTGCCTGCCCCGTGTGGTCTGTTGTGAGGTCCCTTCCCCTGAACTTTCTTGTCTTTGCACAGGTCCTGACCCTCCCTTCTATCCTCCATCGTCCTTTGTGCATGCCCCTGCACCCTCCTTCTTGCCCATCATAGCCATTGTGCTTCCACTAACCCTCCCACTTGCCATGCATGGTCTTCTGTGCTGCCATGGCCCCTCCCACCTTCCCTGTGTGGTCAGTTAGCTGCCCCTGACCCCCTCCCACCTTCCTTCCATGGTCTGTGTGTATGCCATCACAGTCTCACTCTTGCTCTTCATGGTGTGTCTTGCTTCTAGTGCCCATCCTGCCTGACCTCCATGGTTATCTTGCTGCTCCTGCCCTGCCCCCTTACCCCCAGCCCTCTGTTTACATGTGCAGACCCCTACTCCCTCCCTCCTGGCTTGTCTGTTCCATTGTAATGCCCCTGATCCGTCCCTCCTGCCCTTTATGGTCTGTTATGGTGCAGATTTCTCTCCTGTCTGTCCATTATGGTCAGCTAGCTACCATTGCCTCTTGCCCCTCTGTTCTCTGTTGTCCATGTGCATGGTTCTGTCCCCTCCCTCTTGCTTTCCATGGATTGTTGTGCTGCACTCCCGTCCCGCATGCCCTGTGTGGTGTATTGTGCTGCTGCAAACCCTGATGCCTGCCCTGCAGGGTCAGTTTGGTGCACCTCTCCATGTCCCTCCTGTCCTCTGTTATCCAAGTCCATGTCCCTACCCCATTTCCTTCCATGATCCAATGTACCATACTTGCGAACATTTTGAACTTGGTAAGAGGGAGATTTTGAAAAAAAACTGGGGTATTGATTTTCCCCTTTGAGTTACATTGAAAAAGAGGAGATTGTAGACAGGAGACAGATCAAATAAATCCCATTTGAGCTTAAAAACATTGGACGTTTCCTGGCTGAATCGGGTCTGTTGGCATGTATGGTTGTACTACCATTGCCTCTTCCTTCTGCCCACAATGGTCTATTACATTGCCACAGCCTCTCTTGCAAGTCCTGTATTGTTGGTTTGTTGCCCCTGCCCCCCTTTCCACTGCCATCCATAGTCTGTTGTGCTGCCACGGCCCTTCCTGCCTGCTCAGTGTGGTTAAATTGTTGCCTTTGCACCCTCCTACCTGCCTTCAGTTTTCAGAGCCCGTGCCCCTGGCCTCTGCCTCTCAACCGTATCCTAATGAACAACTAGATTGCTAACATTCTATATTTATTACAAAAGTGTGGAACGCCTGACGTCATCTTGATGTAATCAAAACTGTAATACCTAGGGCATTTACTTTAGAAATTACATATATGAGAGGGTCTTATTTGCATCAACATTATGGTTAGTGCTCTAAAAGACTAAAATAAGGACATATTTCCTGAGTTTTCAAATAGCGACAAAGCACTTTTAAATTATTTGTTATCTTTATGTTTTTTTATCCAGTTGACCACTTGATTAAATGTTGCACTTAGGGGAGAGGATGTGGTGTTACTTCCAGAACTGCAGACTTTGCAACTGGGGAACAAGGTTGGAGTTTCTGCTTCAGCTTGACATTCTGTTTCTCTGGTCAAATCACTTAATCTCCCCATGTCTACAACCAAAATGAATTTGTTCTTGTGTGATGTAACCAATGCTCATGTAAAGCACTCCAATACCTGACAAGTCTGCACTATATAAAACTGCAAAAACACAAAATAATAAGTGTTTTGCACACTTCTGTCATTGGGCTATATTTGGGCTATATCTGGGTGATTTTGGGCTACATTTGGGCTCTTTTGTCTCCGGTGGCCATCTTGGGAGATTTATTTGTTATAAAGTTTCCTAATTTCCTCATGTACTGCAGTCTCCTCAGTAGGAAATGCTTTCAGTTTTTTACTTTGATTCCATCATGAAGGTATTCAGATATGTCACACATTTGCCATAAATTCTGAATGTTAGCACTCTAGTTGCTCATTAGATCACTGTAGTAAAACTACTGTTCACCATGGAAGTCTTCTCCTGGTATTAAAAGTGCATGTTTCAGTCTGCATGTCAGAATTTTTTAATGAAATAGAAGAGGATTTGAGAAGTCACTCAAAAGGTGCCCTCATTTTTCTTTCTTCAGCATTAATCATAATTTCTATGGAAAAATGAACCCCCTCATTGTGTTCCTTTTTAAATTAAATGTTTTGTGTTACCAGTTTATTCCAATCAAGATGGCTTCAGGTGTGCCATACTTTTGTCATAATGAAGACAGTAAGCGCTCTAGTTGTTTTTAAGAACACTCTGGGACATTCTGTCATTGGGCTATACTTGGGCTACATCTGGGTGATATTTGGGCTACATTTGGGCTCTTTTGTCTCTGGTGGCCATCTTGGGAGACTTATTTGTTATGAAGTTTCCTAATTTCCTCATTTACTGCAGCCTCCTCAGTAGGAAATACTTTCAGTTTTTTACTTTGATTCCATCAAGAAGGCATTCAGATGTGTCACACATTTGCCATAAATTCAGAATGTTAGCACTCTTTTTGCTCATTAGATCACTGTAGTAAAGCTACTGCTCACCAGGGAAGTCTGCTGCTGGTATTGAAAGTGCATGTTTCAGTCTGCATGTCAGAATTTTTTAATGAAATAGAAGAGGATTTGAGAGGTCACTCAAAATGTGCCCTAATTTTTCTTTCTGCAGCACTAATCATACTTTCTATCGCAAAATGAACCCCCTCATTTTGTTCCTTTTTAAATTAAATGTTTTAAGAGTTACCACTTTAATCCAATCAAGATGGCTTCAGGTGTGCCATACGTTTATCATAAGTAGGACTGTTAGCGCTCTAGTTGTTCTTTGGAACACTCTGGGAAGCTGCAGTAGAACACAAAGGAATCAACTGACAGTCTCTGCCCTTGTTGGATGTACATGATTTACTGAGAATGTCAGACTTCATTCTCACATGACTGAGAAAGATAATGTGAATTTACAGAAAATAAGCTCTCAGTTTAGCTTATAGATCACCTTCTAAACCTCTGTGGGAAAAGCATGAGAAAATATTTTTCTCTCAATCATGATATCCCAGCAGAAGGCTTTTTCACATGGTGAAATCACCTTAGAACATACCACAATTCCTAAAATGAGTATGGTACCATCAACAAATGATTTATAATGTAACTTAATGAGGTGCTATCATGTATATTGGTCCCAAGATGGCTGCCAACACTTCTTGGATGAAGTGCTGACAGCCAATCAGATCTCAGGATGAGATGTGTGGTTAGGCTCCGCCCAGATATGTATGTGATTTTACTTTTGATTTTCTCAGGAACTACTTAACAGATTGACACCATATATGCAAAAGGCACATCCCTGAGCTGAGGACTACCTCTCTGCCAAATTTCAAGTAATTCTGTTCAGCCGTTCGGGCTGTACCTTGGACTAAAGGTCCCTATGGAAAATTGCACGGGGAAAACGTGTTTTGGGAACCCCCTTTTTTCTCAGCCCCCGCTTGACGAATCCCCCCGAGACTTTCAGGGTAGGAGCGGAGCGGAGCGCCCCACCTATTTTGGAAATTTCGCGAGGATTCGTCAACCGGCGCCAAAGTTATTCCAAATAGAATGTTGCGGATTTCCTATGGAAGCACGGTCCTAACTATAACTATCTACTGGCGACCGCCAGTAGATAATATATATACATGTTATATTAGTAAATCTAAAAAAAAATGAAAATTATAATATAAATTAAAATGTATATTTTTTAAAAGGTTTTACATAATATATGTGCATATGAACATACACACATGTATATATGTGTGTGTGTTTGGTTAAATTAATATATTTTATATATATTTTTTAAATGTTACTTGAACATATTTAATTTACATTATATTACTGTTATATGTTAAAACATTTAAGTTGTACTACTTTTAACTATATATATGATCAAAAACTATATTTTCTATCTTTTTCGATATTAGTGTAATACGATATTACTTTACACGATATTTTTGACACAATATTTCTGTTGCATGATATTTCTGACTTTAATATTGTGTCAGAGAACCAGACCCTGAGGGGCACTATAAACCCAGTCCCTTGCTATATTTTACTATCCAATAAGCTGTTAGCTGTGGCAATTTTTCTAGCTTGCATCATGTACATTCTTTGCACCCCTGCTACTCGAATGCATGGGAATTCAAATATCACCATTGGTTGATATTGGAAGAGGAGCACTCGAAGAAACAAGATTCCAGCTCACCTGCTTGTGAGAGAGCCCCACCTGGTTACTGCTGCTCTCTCTCACATCGCGTCCTCCCGCCCACCCCCTACTCTGATCCGTGCTAGCCTCAGCTGTCTATTAGTACAGTTTTTTCCCTATTATAGAGGGAATTTCAGCCCTTCTGGTGCCATGTTGACATCACGGATGGGAAACGTCTGTGTCTTTTAAAGCAGGCCTTCCAAAGGACTGCAGGCTCCATACTCACCTATTTCCTCCCTCTCATACCATAAATGGTGTCTCGCCAATGTGGGCGTTTTGCTTGCATTGGATCGATCTTTTAGATTTACTTTCTAGCACGGGTTTTCGGTCCTCTCTGCATGATAGAACCAGTCCCCAGAATGTTCAAAGCATTTGTAGAAAGAATGGAAAGGAACAATAGGTTACCATTCTTTTCTAGGTCCCTTGCTGCAGTTTCTCTCTTCTTCCTAGCTAGATAGCCTCTGTACAGATAACGCCAGAAATGGGGAGACCATGCCAGTTCTCCTCAAGCGGTTTAGGGTCCTTCTAAAGGTGAGTACCATGCCTCAATCGAGGTCCTAGCCTAGGGTGCCAGTTGGACAAAATTGTGGTTGTGGCTGAATTTTCCAGAGTACCCACCTCTATGGCAAACCAGACGATATTGTGGCCCAACCCATAGTTCTCCAAACAGATGGCTTCCATAACTTAACATCCTGGTACTTCACTAGGAGACCTAAATATGTCAAATGATGCTTTGGGTACTGCAAGAACCATCATGTTTAATCCAAGAAGTGGTAAAACTATGCCTGAGTTTCCTAGCCCCACACAGCCAAGGTTTTCATTGCTCTGGTAGGGTTGTAGGGCATACATTTCCCCCCAGTACTTTATACGATCCTAATGTAAGCAAATAGAGCACTTAAACCCAGGAACTGGGATACAACTAGTGCCATATGCTCTCACTGTGACCTGAAGGCTTAAGATGATGGGGGTTTTATGGGAGGAGCGCCAGAGTATGCAAGAGGGACATCTAGAGAGTGATAACATAACATAAAGCCTTTCTCAACGTTGACGCTTAACGGAGAAGTCATCTACGTGAGGCATTGGCTGCACAATTATGAGTTCAACAGCAAACATTGAGCCACGTTCGAGGCTTTAATGCCCAAAGCTGGGTTCTTTTTTACTTTGTTCATTCATTCTGCTTACATGGTTGAGGGCATTATCAATGTTATTAGCTACCTTTAACCTGCAATTGGCCAGTAGCTTTGGCTAGGATTAAGGGGCAGTGAAAGTTAGTAAAGTCAGTGCATTCATACTTGCACATATGTCAAAGACTACCGCATTAAACTTACGTCAGGAGAAATTCAGGAACATTTGCCCAAGGACCTGTCACCTACTTCAAACATTCCCTGTCGGTAACCACAGGCAATCATTCCTTGATGCTTCACCATGAATCAAGCCATTAAGCAAATTGGTTTTAGAGGCTGCTGAATGTCATATATTTGATCAGGCCAGTGGTGCAAAGAGGTGAGCTGCATAGGCTGGACACAAAGGGGGTCATTAGTATGGCGGGCGAACTTTGTCCGCCCGCCATAACCCCGGGAAATGGGACCGCCCGCAATGCTTGCGGCAGTCCCGCACCCACAATTAGGATGCGCCCGCCACACTGGCGGGTGCATCCCGCATTTGTAACATTGTGGCGGGCGGTGCTGAAAGCACCGCCCACCGCAATGCCACACAAGCAAGTTGTGCCTTTCAATGCACAACGTGACAGGCACCGCACGGTGCCTGCCACGTTGTACATTGAAATGCAGGGGGGTACCATATGTACCCCCCATGTGCACCCCCACCCCCCAGAATCCATGGGGGCCCGCTACGGGCCCCCAATGTGGAAGACCGCATGCCTTTCTGTGGTGGCGTTGCCGCCACGTAAAGGCATGTCCCCGCCTGCATAGTAATATGGATGGCGGTGTCTACCAGACACCACCACCATATTAACAGCTTTTCCGCCCGGTAGGCAATAGAGCAGATTGCCTACTGGAGGAAAACTGGTGGACGGTCTTTCTGTCTGCCGGGGTCCCCCCGCCATAGTAATATGGCGGGGTGGAATTGACATGCGGGCGGGTACAAATGTCGGGCGGATCGCCACTGCCATGCGGGTGGTGGTAATCTGCCCGACATGCTAATGGGCCCCTAAGTTGCATCTGGTAAAACCTTTGACTCAGGAGTGGGACACTCATGGCCAGATTCTAAGCGCAGATTGCACAGTGAAGAGAAGAGCGAAGAAGAGCCACAGCACTGAGCCTCCAAGGACTGGGTTTTAGAATTGAATATAATTCCTGCTATCACCCTAACGGCCTTCGGCACACCCTAGGGCTTATTTATAAGCCCCTTGAACTGCTGGTACATCATGTTTTGTGACGCTCCGGTGAAACAGGAGCCTGCTCCACATTTACGAGGCAGCACTAAACCACTTGTTTTAGCTTAATGCTGCCTTGTAAATATTGTTCCCTTTAGCGCAGCTTTCTGTGTTAAACAGGCGTGCAATGGGTGTTCCTGGGGGCGTTCCCAGCAACACGCATGGTTTTTTGGCACTGCCCCAGATTTACGAGAAATCGTAACTCTGAGGCAGTGCCAAAAACGTGTGCCTCCCAGGCGTAGGGAGACAAAACAAGGAGGAACATATTTATTTTTCCTCTTTTTCCTCTTTTTATGTGTGCTGCAGAATGCAGAAAGGAAAAGCCTCTTGTGATTGTTTTTGTGCAGGAAGGTTTTCCTTCCTGCACAAAAATAATCATCCCTGCAACGTAGGCAGCCTTGCACCATGGCGCAAAGGTGCCTGCATTGACTCACGGCAGCCCATTGTGCGCCAGCGCAGGGGAAAAGGACAGGAATGTGCCGTATCTGATAGATATGGAGCATTCCTGCCCTTTTCTTTCGCCATAGGGCGGCGCAACAGGAAGGAGTGCTGCGCTGCCCTAGGGCAAACACTCATAAATGATGCCCCTTGCGTTGATCCCTCACACACCTCCAACAGCACAAGAGGAGGCACACGCTTGTGGTCGGGCGGCTTTAATGCACTTCCTTTCGAATTAAACTTGTGTATTTGCCATTTATGGGCACATGGGCAGCATTTACTTTTAACCCACTATTGAAAAAGCTACTTTAAAGCAACCAGACGTGTATAAAAGCAGTCCCTGCTCCTAAAAGTACATAACATATGAGGTCCTGAACTTAGACGGAAAGGTTGCACTGCTTTCGCAGTCATGTGGATGTAAATGTAGTGCTAAGTTGTGATCCACTGGTTTCTTGGTGCTTTGCCAGGCAATGGCTTAACAAAGGTGCGAAGCCACGTGATTTATTCAAAGCAATTTGTTCAAGTGTCCTCGACTTATTTGACCTTGCTGGTGTCCAGATTTACAAAGGGTAATGCCCTGAGGATGACCCCATTAAAACGATGACGTCCCATGTGAAGGGGGTGGAATGTGTTGGCAGCAGATATAGAGATGAGAGAAGTTTGTGATCAATACAGGACATTTCCCCAATATTTAAAGTGAAGGCACATTACTTGTCTGAACTCTCTTGGGGACCGTCAGAATGCAAACACCACCCTTTGGGACTTCAGTTGTTGAAAAGAAGGAAACCCCTAATAAGTCTGAATTATCCTCTCTATGCTAACTAATGGGACACGTGATCTGGTGCTTGTACTGACGGATTCTTGTGTGATTCATTGTGTGTCTTATTGTAGGTCATATATGTACGTATATTCATGTTTACAGTTCGGGGAGTGCTTAAAAACTAATTAATTTCTGAAATAATGCAAATAACATATGAATGCACATGTTTTTGATTCCTGTGTATTGACTTAATGAATGCGTGATTTATGGCAAATGGAGTGGTCTTTCTGTTTTGTTTTTAGTATATTGACACCTCCTCCATGAGCGTTAACAGGATCAAACTCCTTTTCATTCAAGAATCTTACAAGATTGGGACACACAAGTTCCCAACAAATCGATATTTCAACAAGGCCAGTTTAAAAGTACTCAGCACTCCATGCAGAATCGGAAGAGGGAGCTTATGTATTCCATTATATTGGAGTTTTTCAGCACTTATGGCGTTCCCCAGGAACGCCAGGTTGCCTGAAGATAAACTGGGTTACAAGAAGCAAAAGAATCAACAACGGAGCAACTGGACACAATCCGGAAAAACCATGTACAGATGCTGAAAAGCCCCAATATTTGGCAAGTGTCAATAGACACCCTACAAAACATTGTGGGTCTGATTCACAAAGGTAAACTGAGACGGATGTCTAACTTAACGACTTTCGGTATTCACAAAGGGCATTTACGAGCCATAATGTTAGACTTTTGTCTCAGTCAAACTTCAGTGTTGGTCTTAAGTTTAACTTAGACCAAAAGTCCTGGTCTCAGTTAAACTTAAGACCAAACCTTAAGTATAAGTGAGACAAAAGTCTAATTTTATTACTCGTAAATGCCCTTTGTGAATACCGAAAGTCGTAAAGTTAGACTTTCGTCTCAGTTTACCTTTGTGAATCGGGCCCCTTGTGTCTGCCTGTCCGAAAAATAAACCATTTTTTCACTATGGGTGGGCTCTTTCGGTCCCCAAATAAGCTCAAAAAGTTCACCCCAGATTGGCCTTTTAGATGTTTTAAATGAGGCGAAGCAAGTGTTGACAATATCCATTGGTTCTGAAGGTGTTCTTCGCTTGGAACTTTAGGGGACACTTGACTTCAAGTAATGCGGTCAGAGTGAACCTGGGAAGGCAGAGCCTGCAGGTCAGTGAAATTGTAATACTTTTGGACGAAAGCTTAATGGGGTAAAGAAGCAGAGTGAAGAAAGACCTCTTGTTCTATCTAAGGTTGAACGAAAATCTCTAAACATTGGAAGGAAGAACTGCCACCTTTCAGGAATGGCATTTTGCCACCTTTGGTTCTGCAGTAATTGATATTAAGTGGGATAGAGTCAAAAGGAAAAAAAACTTTTGCCATTCTCTGTACAGTGGTATGGAAATGAGTTCTCACTGTTACATGCATGCAGTCCAATGCTTAAGAGTCGCGGATCTAATGCCTTTGGTGTTTTCTACTTATGATGGGTCAGGTGAAATTTAAAAGCGCATGTCTGGGCTTTTACAATATGATAACAAAAAGGAAAGACTTTGGAACACATGACTCCCAGAGGTATCACAGTGGTGACATGGGCATTTGGCTTCATGGTAGGGCTTTTATCAGCCTGTAGAACTGGCCAGCTACAGTCCCTGTTGGCTGAAAATCTATTTAATTGGATGGCTAATAGTGCGCTAGTTTACATAGATTATAGCTTGTACTTTTCCAGTAAAACGGTAGTCTTTCCTTTCTTTTTGCAAATGATACAGTGGTTGTTCAATCTGACAGACTGATAAACTGGTTGTGTTGCAGTTTGGGTTTTAAGCTGAATAAGAGGTAATCCCTTAGCATGTTGATTCAGTGACTAGTTTGCACGTGCTTCAGTTTTGGCGCACATGTTATATTCCTCTAGGATAAGTGTTTCAGAGCTTGTGTTTACGTCCCTAACTCGACATACGGACAAAGAGGCCGATTAGGATGTTGTCTGGAAACTGTTCCAAATGAATCGGTCTCGGAATCGTTGCTGAACAAATTGGGCCCTGCGAGTCCTAACAACCGATTACGATGCTTCCCAACATCGTTCGGTCGGACTCGCATTAGCTTCAATGGGAGCCTGTGTTCTGAACGAGAACACAGGCGCCCATTGAAAAAAGGGGTGGTTGGGGAAAACCTTGCACCCTGTGGCGGGCCCCCCATGGTAGCTGCCACATTATGCATGGTTGGGAAGAGGGGTCCTTTGGGTACCCCCATGGGCCACAATCGGATGCCTCCAGGTGAAGGGGGGCCCACAACGGGCCCCCAAAGACAGATTCCGACAGCTGTTTCTTGTCGGGCAGACCTCATAGCAACGGCTGTCTGAATCGGCCAACGTACTCGCTCATTTGGAAACCGAGTCCATAGAGCTGTACGATTCGGATCTGAAAGGCTCGGGCTGTCTGAATGCCTTTCAGAACCGATTCGGACTGCCTAAATGGTTTCCGGGCATCGTAATCGTCGTTGGGAAATGTGTATGATTTGTTCGGAAACAAGAGTTCCGAATCGGATTCTGCAATACCGAATCCCATTCGGAGCCATTCCGAACGACATCGTAATCGGCCCCAAGTAGGAAATTTTGGGTGTGGACCATTGCTTTGAGGGTTTTTGTGTGGAGAGAGACATGGGGTACATCCACCATTGTTACATTTTACATTACCCCTGCCTATTGACCTTCACCAATAAATGTGATCTCTCCTCCCAAAATGTTTCCTGTTATGCTCCCTCATCACAATTTTTTGTCATGGTCAGGATGTCCAGAACGGATTTATTATACCGATAATGTCACTTGCATTTGCTCCTGCTGCTCGGATGACAACAGACTGCCTCTGAGTAAAAAGCTATTGGCAAGCATGGACGTCAATTCACCAAAATGCATACATACGCTTACACATACACACACATTCACACATGCACACACACTCTCTGCCTACACATGCACACACCTCCACACAGACATACACTCTCTCTTACATAAACACACTCAAAACTGCAAGCATGCAAACTACATAAATACATTTAAAGGCATTTTTTTTACTTACCTCAGCTGCCAGGCAAAGTCATATTCCAGCTATTTCTACTCTGTTTTTCATTAAACTAGTAGCAAATAATGTCATATCATTCACTATTAATATAATAAAAAATGACAAAAAAGGAGGTGAGTGGAGCCCCCACCAACGTCCATAAGGGCGAGCTGCTACTGTTCCTGCCACTGATTTTGCCACTGCTGATGCTAGGGGTCACAAGGGGCAGTGCCAGGGGTCACAAGGACTCCCTCAGGGCTCCACATTGAGCCCTCTCCTGTTCAGTGTTTATTTGACACCCCTTGTTTACTTGGCAGAGGAGCTGGGCGCTAAGATCATAGCCTATGCGGACGATACCCAGCTCCTCTTTACATGGAACAAAACTGACTCCTCTCCGACCATTGCTAAAAATTGCCTCACTGAGGTCTTTAAATGGCTAGCAAAGGGTCAACTGAAATGCAACGAGGAGAAATCGGAGGTGCTCCTCTATGGTTCCTTCCCCCCGCATTTCAGAGAGGATATCTGGCCTGCGGGCTACCCTATGCCCAGCGGTTCGGGCATCAGGCAAAAAATCTGGGGGTTTGGTTTGCTGAGGATTTGAAATTTCTGCCCCAGATTAATAAACTGGCGGGTGTAGGCTTTTGCACACTGAAACGATTAAAGAAGTTTCTGTCCCTCTTGCCCAAAATGGCTAAGGAAATGGTGACCCGTGCGCTCATCCTATCACAGCTAGACTATGCCAATGCCTTGTACATTGGTCTCCCGGCTTATCAGCTAAAAAAGCTCCAGATAGTTCAGAACGCGACGGCTAGAGCATTGGTGGGTATGCCAGGTAGATCCAGCGCTAGACAGAACCTTCGGGATCTGCATTGGTTCCCTGTTGAGCAACGGGTACTTTTCAAGGCTCTTACACTTGCTCATGGTGCTCTCTACAATGCAGGGCCTCAATATCTTAGGAGATGATTTTCGTTTTATGCGCCGCCTCGTCATTTTCGCTCTACAGGCCAGTGCCTTGCTGCTGTTCCTAGGTACCGCTTGACTACATTAGGCGGCAGCTCCCTTTCTGTTAAAGCGGCCTTAGCTTGGAATGCCCTGCCCTTTGAACTACGAAACATTGAGAATCTTAGGCTGTTTAAAAAACAGCTAAAAACCCTGCTCTTTAGGTAATCTTGGACCAGGACAACTCTTTTCCATCTACACCATTTGACATCCGCGCCGGTACACTTCCGAGTAGCTGTGCGCGCTATAAATGGAGGCTAACATAACATAACAAGTGGCAGTGCCAGGGGTCACAAGGGGCATTCCAGGGCTCGCATCAGCGACCCCTAAATGACCTCCATGTTGGCAAGCACTACCACCTTTAACAGCTCTGATTGAGGCTAAAGTGGCTAATCGTTGGGATAAGGAGGTTCTGACTGTGCCAGCAGGTGTAATCAGGTTTGTGATTAAAGTAATTGGTTCTGCAGAATTTCTTCCGTGTTGTCTGATGATGGTGGATACAGTTTCTCCCTGTCTGTTATTCAGGGTGGTTATATTTTTTGAAATGTAAAGTTTTTTGTGGACTGCTATACTTTACTATTGGTGATGTGTGTGCAGGTATGTGTGATTAGGAGCAGGTTGTGTTGTGCCATGTATTGAGCTGCATTCATTTAGATGCTGTTTGCCTGATGCTAGTCTGAATTGCCACCCAAGAGACCCTACACATTTCATTGACTCCTCTGAGTTGGAGGACTCTGAGTCTTGTTTAGTCAGGTATCACTTTCTTCTTATATTGATTTGGTGCTCATAAAATGTTTTGATTGGGCACTTTTATCTGAACTTCACTGGGCATCTTACCCGGTTTGCTACTAGAGTAGGTAACTGAGTGCATTAACAGTGCGTGCTGGATCTTTGATTGATACCACTTTGAGTGAGCAACTTCTGTGATTTGAAAGTCCATGATGTAGTAATCAGTTTACACATCTGGGTTCCATTAGCCTGCAGAAAATGGCAAAGATAGGCAGAAAGTTCCAACATTTTATGACAATCCAAAGTGTGTTGGCAGAGTGCACATGGATGGCACCCAGAGGCTATGCATGTGACTGACTGAGTGAAGCTGTGATGTGAGAAATTGACAAGGGTTGCTCATGTTAATGCCATGCTGAGGATGAAAACGTGAGTGATAATTTGAGGTTGTGTCTGCGAGTGATGGCTTGAGGTATCATTTGAAAGTGCCATCCCATGGCTGTGAGTACTAACAATAGCCCAATGCTGTGTCTGTAAGTGAAAGCAGGCTCTAACTGTGAGTTAAAGACTGCGCTGAGAGTGAGAGACTGGGGTTGTGGTTGAACGTGAACACTGTGTATGTCAGTGACTACCCTGTATGCTGATCCAGCTCGCCTTTCATAGCCTGTGCCACTGGCTAACAAAGTCACTGACTACCCTAGCAGAAGTATTTGAAAGCAAAAGAAATGTAGATACTTACTCTGACTCCTCCAGGGCCACTGTCTTGGTGTAGTAATCACTTGAATATAGCACAACATTGGCCACTTGCTCCACTGAAAGAGATGGACAGTGTCAATTATGTGAGCACAGGAAGCATATCCAAGCACCTTCCACTGTTGGAAGAGACACTCACAGAAAGAATGGATGGAATGGTCAGACAATACTTCGAAGAGCTTCTAAAACAGCTCAGTGCCACCTTTTGCAGCCACCAGACTCTTCTTCAGATCAAAGCGTATTAAAATTATGAATCTAATAATCCAGAAATTATGGGCCATATTTACACGAAACTGGCAGAGCACAGTGTTACGCCAAAATTGGTGATGCTCCAGTCTGACAGTTTCAAAACGCAGGTGTGCGCTGTATTTACAAGAATGCGGTGCATCACTGCGTTACCCCTAGTGCTGGCTGGTGCTAAATATGCTACCTAGCGCCAGTGCAGGCACCCTAGCACCATTTTGATAGGGTTGCCTGCACTGCAGGGGCAACTGTTTATGTGCAGGAAGGGACACCTTCCTGCACATAAACAATCTTTACAGATGATTTGCTCTATCTATGTGTGTTGCAGAATGCAGCACACGTGGAAAGAGCAAAATATGAGGAGAAATAAAACATTTCTCCTTGTATCACCTCCTTAAGACCAGGTATTCACGTGTGGTATTTTTGGCACTGTCCCATACCTTGCAAATATGGGGCAGCGTCAAAAAGAAATGGGTGGTGCGGCGGAGCGCCCACTGCAAGGCCCATTGCACGCGCCATTCACGCTAAGTGCATTGTTTACAAGGCTTAAGGTGGCTTAATGCCGTTTTGTAAATAAAGTGAAGGAGTTAACGCCACCAGACCGTCAGAAAAAGTGACATTCTGGTGGTGTTAACTCTTTGTCAATATGCCCCAAAGTTTCTTCCTTACTGTGTAGTTGTTAAAACAAGGACACAACAACTACTGGTTATTATCAAACAATCAAAATTTGAGATAATGCACTGCAGGGACAGGTAAATAAAATTGGACTGCAGACAAGTTAGTACTTGGATACATTTATGAGAGGCATTATTCTGGTGACATACCAATAAAATCATAGCAAAAGTTCAGTCAGTGCACTATGGTGTCCAGTTATCAGTGGCTGGACTTAAGAAGAGATTGAAGGCCAGTCAAAATCACCAAATTGTACCTGTACATACCTGAGACGGAAATCTTCTTTACGTTTTTCTCAGAGTTGTTAGTGATGGTCACTGAAATTGGGATTGGTTCTCCATGATAAAATACCTATATGGGGAGAAAGAGTCCAAGAGATGTGAAATAATCATACCAATATCCATTAGCATTTGTCAGTCCAATGCCACCTCCACTTTCTCAACCAATGCTTCATCTAACTAGCCATGCCAACCAACAATCCACCTACCAAGCCAACCAATATGCTACCTTCCTAACCATGCCGATTACTTCTCCTACAGCCAGTCACCTACAATTCCTATCATTGCCAATCAACTCTGTGGCTTTATAACCAACCAATCACTCATCTTTCTTACCCTACCAAGAAACCTCATACATTTGTAACCTTGCAAACCAAACACCTATCTTTCAAAGCATTAGACCTTCCTCAGTGTGAGACCAGTCCTCCATCTACTTAACTTTACCAACAAATTATTCACATTCCAAAACATGCCAGTCAATCTTCTGCTCATAATGCATGGCCTTCTAACCAATGGGAAAAAATTCTAAGGCTTCTAATCTATCCTTTCTCATCCTCAACATGACAGCCAATCGACCACCTTCTTCATTGTCGCAACAACTCAACTGCATGCCAACCAGTCATCTGTCTTTTTGACTATAATACCAAATCTTTTTGGGTGTTATTCCAGCCAATTGTGTGCCCTCTAATAATGCCAATTAAGCTCTGCTTTCCTAACAATGCCACCTAATCTTTTGACTTCATGACATACCAATCAATCTTCTCCCTTGTGATGATACCAATCAACCTTCTGCCTGCCTAACATACCATTCAGTCCTTTGCCATCCAGGCTATGTTCCCACTCCTTTTCCTTTCTAACAATACCAATGAAGGCTTCCGCTTGTTAATTAGAGCACTTTATCTTTCACCTTGCTTGCCATTTGAAAAATGCCTTAATGTGACAACCATTCTATTTACCCCTCACTGTTTCACATCATCTGATTTATCCCCTTTCATGCCAAATAGTTTTCCACATTCCTAACCATCTCAGCCAATTCTCTGTCTTGCCAATTACCTCTCCCATGTCACCATTATGTAAACTAATCCTCCATATTCCAATGCTTGACAACTAATCAGTCTTCCGTCCATAAACCATTGCTCTGCATTCCTTAATGTACCCAGAACCTTTCCATCTTCTTCACAATATAAAACAATTGTCTAACTTACCTACCACATCAAGCAATTCGCCACCCTCTTTGTCATGCCAACCACATCCTTCACATTTCTTACCATGTCACCCAATCATCCAATATTTCTTGAGGGGTCACCAAGTACTCACATTCAATACCAAGTTATTCAATTCTACACAGCTGTAACTATGGTACTTATTACTCACCCTTCTTTATGTTGCCTCCTTCCTATACCAGCGAATCTTACTCATTTCATGGTGTACCCAGAAAACACTGCTTCTACACTACCACTCAATGACTGAGTCAGTCATCCAATTTTTTGTCTGTCAACCAATCTCACAGATTCTTTATATTAACAACCAATGCTCTACCATTCTTGCGGCACAAGTAAATCAATTTCCTAACCTTGCTACCCATTCTGACCAATCATCCACTTATCTTACTTTGCATGCCATTCACGTACATTCTATTCCATGCCAGTCAACCTTAATGCAAAAGATGATTATTTGCATCCCCTTCAAGCTAACTGTAGTAACTGTACCAACACTACAGACAGGAAGTCACCAGAGGCCTCACCCGAGCCAAAGAGTAAGAACGCAGCTCATGTGGATTTGAGGCATGTCTCCGGATGCCACACTGAGTGCATTGCTGAGGGCTCCTGAGCTACCCTGGCATCTGATCAAATATCGAGGCGGTAAGTGCATAGAGGTGGGTATAGATTTGCTGTTCTTAGCTCCATATCTACATACCTCTCATCAAGGTACGTAGATGTGGAGATAGGTATGAATATCTATACATACTTCCCTGTCAATATTATGGTCCACAATTTCCTGGTCGCAATATAGTGTCTCCACTCGATATTCTTTTTACGATATTCCAGGCTCACATTGGTGCCTAATAATTATTCACCATCCTTTACTATATGAACATTGTATTTGTGATGTCATTTAAGTTTTCAACGTGTCAGCTATTCTCCCACCTTTCTTACAGTATCAACCAGCCTTCCAGTTTCCATACTTTCCCCACCAAACATTTTTGTTCCTTAGTGTTCCCTCAAATCTTCTGCTTTTCATATCACAATAGATATTTTTGCCCACAAAACATTCCCATGCAAAGTGGAAACACCCCCAGGTTTCCAGTGACTGACAAGAAAATTACTGGAACTGGTGGGCAGTAAGTTCAACATGGAAAGAACAAACCAGTGAAGAGAGTTTGTGTTAGTTCTGAGCATGTTCAATCTCCTCACCTCTTTGCAGAGAGCTGCTCTCAGGTGCAGGGGCTTCTCGGACATGAAAAACTGCCAGGAACTCTCAGCTCTTGGACTAGGGCCAGGCTTGTCTGGGGCATACTGCACTTTACGGATCAAGAGCCGCACAGAATTCCTGAAATCAGAGGAATGCAAATCATTGTTATTATCAGACATTGGGGGTACCATCAGTGCCAGAGGGAAGTAACGAGAATTTCTAGGACTTAACAAATAAAGCTTGCTTCAGGTTATCAAAAAACTCTGCATAAAAGATCATCAGACACAAAACATTAAGGGTGTCACTAGCTCAGACTCCACAATGGTCTGGACAGGGTCACAGTCAGATGGGGCTCACTGATCTCACACCCAGCCAAGGGTTGCTGAACTCACACTGAGGGAACAGTTACTTTAATCAAAAGTTGGTAAACTTATTTTAAGAAAGGGGTCAGTGACCTTCTATTCAGCCAATTGTTGATGACCTTGCAAACAAAGGTCAGTGACCTCAAATTTCAGCAGCAGTTGGCAATTTCACACTCCCCCAAACCTCAGGCAAAGCCAGCGATCATATACCTCAAACTCTGGGAATGGTGATTGAGGATTGAGAAACGCATACACAGGCAGTACTGAAATTTGCAGGCCAATTTTTAGGATTGTACCTTTTGGAGATTTTTTCATCCAAGTTGCTTGCAGAGAAACATTTTATCTCAAAGTCAACCCCGCAAGACTGGATCAGAAGCAAGTGTTGAGAAGAGAAAAACAGAGAAAAGTATATGTTAGTGCAAAAGGAACATATGCAATGTGTATTTATGGTACCCTGCTACTCTTGCCATCTGTACAGGCATCGTTTATATCCATTACAGGAACCCAAACACAACACACCAAAATGTCCACATTCCCTGCAATGCTTCACTGACCTTAGTATCAGAGGACAGGGACTCACACACTGCTCTACGAAAATCATCACATCCTGGCACGTAAATACCACCGCCCTCCTCACATTGTCCAGTTACACTGAGTCATCTCTCCTGAAGTGAGATGGCACAGAAATGTGAAATCCTCACCTTGGCCTTGTCCTGAGGTGCTGGCTGCAGACACACTGAGCAGGGCAGATAATCAGGAAACTGGAAGATGAGGGAAAAGGATCAGACAATTAAAGATGGAGAGACAATGGATAGTCCTTAATAATATGGTACCACATCTCTTTGTTTACCTGTTGGCAATCCCTCAAAAGAGCTCTACAGGTGTGGCTTTTGAGGTTTATTAGGTTAGACTTGCATATTAAACAAAAGGTTGTGTTTCTCTTGGGGCACAATGCTTTGGCCCATATTGTTGTAGATTACCTGAAAAACCTGTCCACCACTTTTGAGCTTTCTCGAATCCCAGACCTGCACTTAGTATAGCAGTGGTGTCGCTGTGCACATCATCTTCACAAACAGCACCAAGGTCATCAGAATCTACCAAATTATTTATCATGGAATAGTTTGTGGATGGTACTGTCTCCTGGGGCATCTTCTGATGCATCATAAGACTGTTTTCATCCTGTCAGAGGCCCTATCAACTTAGGCAAAGCAGAGCCACCAGGAGATGATGTCAAATGTCCTCTTTAAATTTACAATTTCTAGGTACAGATATGTGGCTAAGACATTGAAGTGAGGCGCTATTTGAAAATCAGAATAATTTGCTATGTTTTGAGGTCCATTGTTGTTGATGCAGTGAGGAGACTCAACCTTGCAGGTTCCTTTTTTACGTGAAGACTCACTATCGTTGTAACACCAGAGCCTGCAGATTGTCCCTCTGATAATCCCACCATCGACGCAAAGTTATACAGAAACATTGCTTTTGCTTGTGTCAAATGGGGATCTTTTTTGTGGTGCTTCTGGGTGGAGGATCTAACCACATTGGCAAGGTATGGTGATGTTTTCCTTTGTGGTCCTTCACCAATTAGAATACTTTCTAATGTTCACTTTTCAAATGTTCTGTTTCTATTGGTCTTTCTCCTAATTATACCTTGCCTTATGAACCCACTCTGGAATGTATTCCTAAGAATTCTGTCTTCTGTTATACACCTGCCTCCACCTCCATTGGACATCCCATATTTTTTCCATTCTAGAAGATCTTGAAGCACATTGGACCATATAATTGTGAGCATCATTTTTACACCGGTTAAAGCATGGACGAATTGTCAGGAAACCTAAGTATGCGTGAGCCAGCCAATTGCAAAGCCAAAACGTCACCTCCCATTATTGGCTCCAAGGGCAACACAGCATCTCTTTATTTTGTTTAATTGTATATTATTTTATTTTATTTCTGGGCATTTGTAGAGCACTATAAACCATGTAGTCTCAGAGATTTGAGAGCAGGGAGGTGGATCAAAGAGTCATAAAGAAGGAAATGGAGAGCAACAATCATTAAACAAGGTGAAATGCGGTATAAGAAATAAGTATGCAATGGTGGAAAAGCCTTGAGTTAAAGCTCTATAATTCCAACCAGTCTTAGGCATTTGGATAAAGTGGGGGTGAAGATCAATATATGACATGAAACAGGAGGTAAGCTGAAGCCTGCACAATGAAAGCTGCACGAGGACTGGAAGAGGAGAGTCTTTAGATTTTGTCTAAAGTTTAGATTTTTTTTTCCATCTTCAATGATTGGGTGAGAGGGTTCAATAGAGAAGAGCCGTGAACATGATGACACCTACCGCCATATCTTTTCAGTTTAGGTCACTGGTTAGGCAGCAGGTTAGCAGAAGATGAAGAACCATAAATAAACTTGAGTAGAATACCCAATGTTTTGAAGAGTTATCTTACTTCGATGAGTAGCCAATGTACTCGTCAGCGGGCTGGGCAACGTGATTTTTGCAACCCAGCCCACAAATAAGCCTGGCTGCTTGGTTTTGACCTCTCTGCAGTTTATGAAGATAGCTCTTGGGGAGACCAACAAGGCAGTTGTTATAATTGTCAAGGCGAGCTATCACCACTGCCAGGACTAGTCCAATCTTGTGGGGAAATTGAAGGAAAGGGGGGGTGACCTGAAGCAAGTGAAGGTGATGGAAGGCACCTTTAGTGACTGAGGTCCCTTGAGGTGGGGGGGGATCGGATTGGGTGTCAATGCTGGATATTGCATCCAAGGCAGAAATCCAGAACAGGGTGGAAAGCTGGTTCAGCCCAGACCTCCTCCTATGGTGCCTGGGGCGCTTCTTCCATTCTCCCTGTTTTACAAGTCATTTATTCACAGGAAGTGAAGAGGCAGAGGGAGAAGTGGGAAGAAAGGCAGCCATTGTACAGTAAAGGGAGTACAATGACAGTGAATAGGACACAGAGAGAAAACATGAAAAGAAAAAAACATTGTGTCAGACAATGGAAGAAATGGCCGAGAAGCAAGGACGTGAGAGAAGAACGACAGACAATACAAAGGAGCTGAGAGACAACAGTGTGACCTCATGGCCATGTTTCCTTTACCATTAAAAGAAAGGGGTAAGCGTTGTTGCCCAGTTTCTTCATCAGACGCTCCTGCACTTTGGTTGTCGGCTTGGTGACCTCCACAGGTGGGTACACTTGTATTCTGGAGAAGTAGATATCCTTCCGGAAGGTGAGACCCAGCACATCAATGTCCTCCTGACCATATCGGAAGGCACAGGTCAACGTCACGTAAACTGAAAAGAGATCAAACGACACATGAGGAGCAATACTGCTACAATAAAAACAAAAGAGCAAATCTCTGAGAACAGAGGATGGTCTCACTTTGTAACTGACTAGTGTGACCTCATGTTCCTGCTTTTCCTGCTTTGTAAATGAGCATTGAATACGTTGGCCCCTTTAAAAATCAGTTACATTCATACCCACACTCCCCCTTGATATGCAAAGGAGCATAAACACATGACACCAAATTTCATGCAGTAGAGGTTATAAGGTAGGAAACTATGATTCAGAAGATTATAATCACATATAAACAGTTACTTCAGGGGGCTCAGGGGAGGTGCTGGTTTTCAGTATAGATGGGGTACTTTTAAGTGTCAGGGCAGAGGCTTGAGGGACTGTTTTAGGGTTCAGGGCTTCGGGTAGGGATCGGGATGCCTTTTAGGGCTGGGGTAGTTTTTAGGGCTTAGGGAGGGCAGGTTAGTATTTAGTGCTGGGGGGGGCAGGCAAGTTTATGGGTTCGGGGGAGGGGGTTGGTTTTCAGGATGGAGGGAGGTAGTTTTAGGTCTCAGGGCGGGGTAAGACTTACCTGATAAGTCTTAACCACACGTATGTCTTTGCTATACATGCCTTAACAACGCATATTTAGTTGTAAAGGCATGCAGTGTAAAGGCATATGTGTGGTTAAGACTTGCGTGGTTCAGACCTCGTGGAACCGGCATGCGTGGTAAACGCATGTGTGGTTCCATCACACAGCCAAACCAATTAAGGTACATCTACATCCACCGATGCACGGATGGCACAACGTTGTGTTAAAGTGTGGCAGCTGGCACATATATACAACCTGCAGGCCTGACCTGGTGCTGCTAATAACAAAATGAGACATCAGTCTATGTGATGAAACCCAAATAAACAGAGTTTCTGCTGTTCTCATCTTGATTTTCCTCTCTTTTGACGCAATCTTGGCTCTCAGTACTTTATTCACTTGGCACATTTCTCACTGTACGTACCACTTGGGATCCTGCGCTCTACGCCAAACCATTTCGTACCTAGTACAGATCTGTTCCTTTCAGCATTTTTGGTGAAAAGTATAAATCTATTTCTGTGTATAAGGGATTTTGTTTTGCATATCTTGCTATTTAGAGACTGACTGGCCGGATTGCTCTTTTAATTGCTCCACTAACGCCTGTTTTCCATTCAGCAGCTCATTTGATTTAAATTTGTATGATATTAATGTGACTTAAGAAATGCTGCCAATGTATAATGTGTAAAATAAATGAATAACTAAGTATAAGGGCGCAAAGTTTTACTGAGGAGCCACTGTCTTTGCTACTGATTGCTTGGTTGCTGAATACCTAGGGGCAGACTTACAAGGTCTGGCGCATCTCTGCAAATCAGCAGGGATGCGCCAGAACACTTGCGACCCGCAAAACCACCCGTGCGCCACCACTGATGCGCCGCATTTACAATGCGGCGCGCCGTGGCGCATGGATGGGCAGATGCGTGTCGCATCCCCCGGCGGAAATGCGGCGCATTGCTGGAGTCGCGTCGCAAGCACGACGCGGCTCCAGCAAGGCTCGGGGGTGCCCTAGGGCTAACATGCTGCGTCAATCCTTACGCCTGCTTCAAGCAGGCGTAGGGTTTTGACACATCATGGCCGTAAAAGTGACTCAGTGAAATTTTGTAGATTTCACTGCATCACTTTTACGAGGCGTACCTGCGAGGGAATGCCCACCCTGTGCTGGAACGCCCACATGAAACCTGACGCAGGTTTCATGTGGCGCAGGAGTTTACAACGTGACGCATCTCACTAGCTGAGTCACGTTGTAAATACAGCGCAGCATGGCGCATGATTTACGCCGCCGCTGCGTCACAGAAGTGACGCAACGGCGGCGTAAATGTGTCGCAAGGGGCTTGTAAATCTGCCCCCTAGTCTTGACTCCACCCTATGTCTTTTTCTTCCACCAGCTCACCCTTCCTATCACTTTATAGTATTCTTGCAGGTTTATTTTCATCCCTACTTTTTCTCCCTTATTATTGTTTTATCAACTATTTTTCTAACGTCTTATTCTTTTTAGGCCTATCTCTCTCTTCGTATGGCTCAAAGTCTTTAAGGAAAAATAAGTCCTGGTCCCCAAAAAGGGATGCCAGGGCCCACCACCTGCACAAATTAAGCACTATCTGGTGGATCACTATCAAAGCTTTTGTTTATTTCTTAGCAGCATGTCCGGCACAGAAGATTCAAGTTGCAAGTGGATCCACGGCTACTGGGGCTTGGGACATTCCTTGCCTTGATATCCCCAGTGTTGCTGTGGCAACTATTGACTCAGGCTTTCTTAGGAGCTGTGCAGAGTTTGACAATTTCGCCATTCAAGATAGTTGTCATTCGTGAGGTTCTCAACACTATTTTCTTTAATCTAGCCTTCTAAGAATATTGGTTGGAATAACTGCTTCTTGAATTTTCTGATACGCTCATGTTTATCTCAAAGTTTCTATTTGTTTCCGTCTCATTAGAAGACACGACAACGCTTGACAACAGAGTGTGCTCTTAAAAGGCAGCTGGCTGATGACAAAAGTGTGTGTTATAAGTGGGATTCTGAGATCAGTGAGTGTTATAGGTGGGCTGAGTGTGCTGACAGCAGTGTGCGCTAGAAGTGGGCCAAGTGCTACTGACAGCAGTGTTCGTTAGAAGTGGGGTTTTGTTGTTGACACGAGTGTGTCTTTCGAGTGGGCTGAGTGCTGTTGACAGCATTGTGTATTACCAGTGGGATGGTAACAGCTGACAGCAGTGTGTGGTAGAAGTGGGCCAGTTCGCTGACAGCACTGTGTGTTTTAAGTGGGTTAGGGTTGTTGACAGCTGTGTGTGTTAGAAGTGGGCTGAGGGTGCTGACAGCAGTGTGTGTAGGTAGTGAAATGGGAACAGCTGACAGCAGCCTGTGCTAGAAGTGGGTTTAGGGTGTTGGTAACAGTGTGTGATAGCAGTTGGCTAGGAACAGCTGACAACAGTGTGTGTTAGAAGTGGGTTATTGTTGTTAACAGCAGTGTGTGTTTCGAGTGGGCCGAGTGTTGACAGCGGTGTGTGTTTCGAGTGGGCCGAGGGTGCTGACAGCAGTGTGTCTTAGCAGCTGGATGGGAACAGCTGACAGCAGTGTATGTTAGAAGTGGGTTACTGTTGTTGACAGCAGTGTGTGTTAGAAGTGGGATAGGAACAGCTGACAGTAGTGTGTGTTAGAAGTGGGCTTAGGGTGTTGATAGCAGTGTGTGATAGCAGTGGGCTAGGAAGATTTGACAGTACTGTGTGTTTTGAGTGGGCCGAGTGTTGACAGTGGTGTGTGTTTTGAGTGGGCCGAGGGTGCTGACAGCAATGTGTGATAGGAGATGGATAGGAACAGCTGACAGCAGTGTGTATTAGAAGTGGGATAGGAACAGCTGACAGCACTGTGTGTTTCGAGTGGGCCGAGTGTTGACAGCTGTGTGTGTTTCAAGAGGGTCGAGTGTTGACAGCAGTGTGTGTTAGCAGCTGAATGAGAACACCTCACAGCAGTGTGTGTTAGAAGTGGGCTTAGGGTGTTGATAGCAGTGTGTGATAGCAGTGGGCTAGGAACAGCTGACAGCACTGTGTGTTTCGAATGGGCCGAGTGTTGACAGCAGTGTGCGTTTCGAGTGGGCCGATGGTGCTGACAGCAGTGTGTCTTAGCAGCTGGATAGGAACAGCTGACAGCAGTGTATATTAGAAGTGGGATAGGAACAGCTGACAGCAGTGTGTGTTAGAAGTGGGCTTAGGGTGTTGACAGCAGTGTGTGTTTCGAGTGGGCCGAGTGTTGACAGCGGTGTGTGTTTTGAGTGGGCCGAGGGTGCTGACAGCAGTATGTCTTAGCAGCTGGATAGGAACAGGTGACAGCAGTGTGTGTTAGAAGTGGGATAGGAACAGCTGACAGCAGTGTGTGTTAGAAGTGGGATAGGAACAGCTGTCGGCAGTGTGTGTTAGAAGTGGGCTTAGGGTGTTGATAGCAGTGGGCTAGGAACAGCTGACAGCACTGTGTGTTTCGAGTGGGGCGAGTGTTGACAGCGGTGTGTGTTTCGAGTGGGCTGAGTGTTGACAGCAGTGTGTGTTAGCAGCTGGATAGGAACAGCTGACAGCAGTGAGTGTTAGATGTGGGTTACTGTTCCTGACAGCACTGTGTGTTTTGAGTGGGCCGAGTGTTGTTGACAGCAGTGTGCGCTCTCGCCGGATTAGTGATGCTGATAGCATGAAGCCATCTCATCAGACATGAGGGTGGTGATTGGTGGCAGTGCTGGGGACCCCATGCTATTTTCCTCGATGGCAACTTACCTTTCTTCCCCTTCAGCAGGTCCGGCTCCACAAACACAACCCCATCTACAAAAGACAAGGGAGAGACGTCAGAAAGAGACGGATATACAGTGAGTGAGATACTAGGAGGGGAGGAACCTTGGACAAGGATTCCGATTGAGGGCAATAAAGTTAACCCTGGGCGGCCAACTACACTACGCTCGCGTAGTTTGCGCTACGCGAATTTCACGTAGCACAGTGCAAAAACGCGTAGCGTAGTTGGCATTTTATGCTCGCTCTCGATCCTCAACGTCAAGTTGGCGACCGCGAGCGAGCAAAATGACATCCTGGCAAGACTTGTTCCTCGTTCGCGATCAGCAACATCAAGTTGGCGATCGCGAGCGTGGAAAATAAACCTCCCGGCGATATTCTCAACGTGGGTAGGTCAGGTTTCTCATTGCGAGTGGTCGCGTATGCTCGCGACGGGAAACTACCAGTCCGCTGTGAGAAAGCTGCCGCTCGAGTAAAAATCTACTCGAGCGCCAGAAAACGTCAGCTTGCACTATACGAGATGCAGATTTCAATGATTGCACAGTGCGGACAAGCATCCGGCACTGTGCAATCATTCCGAACAGTGCACTACGCAGTTCGCATAGCGCTACGCGTATCTCGCGTAGTGCAAAGTGCACTTCGCGTAGCTACGCGTATCGCCACTACGCAAACTACGCCCAGGGTTAAATAAAGTATCATTAGAGGAGAATGTTCATTTGGAAAACAGCAGGCGCCCCAAAGCAGAAAGTAGGAATTACCATGCATGTCTGCATTTTTAGTTCTTATATTGCCCTTACATCCCTTTTGAAACCGAGCAGGGCGGTCTGATGAGGGATTAGGAGAGAGCCCAGTGGAGTTTGGTATTTCTAAAAGGTACACTATGAAACATTTTGCTAGAAAATTATTCATTTTATTTTAGGTTCATTTATGAAGCTAAAAAAGATATTCATTCCTCGGAACACTGTGATAAAGCAATCGGGGCGTCAGCCCTATGTCAGAAAGCATTTTTCCTCCAAGTTATTTTTTTTAGCCTTTTGCTCCCTTTACCGTCTTTCTCTCGGTTGAAATAGATACAGGTAAGTCAAGTTTTTGAAGTTGTTGATCTTAAGGACATTGTCCTATCGGATTTCTATGTTTTTTGTAGTTTCTTTTAAATTATACTCCGGAGTCAATGAAGTTCCTGTTACAAGTGCTGTGAATCGTTTCTTTGCTCCTACCACAATTCTGTTGCTGTTTCTCAGAATATTGAGGAGCAAACACATCAGGAGACAAACCTATTGTGGCCTAAATACCTACAACAAAAATATTGTGAAGATAAGAATATATAGGTAAGTATAGATTTACTTTTCCTAACTCCACATCCAATTACCTTGAAGATATATATTTCGTCAAGACACACGTGGAGCTAAGAAGCCTATACTTGACTATATATACACACACACATATATATAAATACACTTTTATGAGATTTTTGTCCTCGATTATTTCGCCCACAATATATTGGATCACAATATTCTTCCCTTGAAATTCTGCTACAAAACATCACCCAATCAACTCCTGTTCAATGGAGGGAATTTTCAAGGGCACCAAGGTATGACATGCTTCTGCAGTCAGTTATCAGTGTACAATGGCCCAAGCAATAAGTGACTTGTTTTGTTTCTGTCCAGAAGAGTAGTGAATTGATCACACTGATTTGTTGCTATAGCTCTCCGTAGATACTGTGACGTTGAAAGGGCAGCCCAGAGTGTCCTCATTCCATACAGCCTCAAAGGGTTGACGGATCTGCTACAGCATATGGCCATCTTCTTCAAAGTGTGCTTTGTTTGCTTCCGTGTGCCAATCAGGAGGGAGGTCCTTGCTTTGATCTAGTTGATGTTGCTCTGGTGCCCTCTTTCCTTCTCCATATTGTCCTGTATATCTTATTGAGATAGCTAAGTGCAATCATTTCTCTGACCATTCTGACACCCAATCTGCCTTTTTGGGCCCACATACCAGAAACTAATAACCAAAGGTGTCAAGAGTTGCCAAGCATCCGAGATATACCCACCCACACACATTTGAAGAGGGGGCCTACTGCCCACTCACCAGGCTATGGGGAGGTTGACTGTTGAGGAGCAGGGTCAAGGCTGATTTGCATATGACTGGGTCCAACCTGGGGTGGTGAAATGGGCAAAAGAATGACGGATAAAACCCAGATCTGTGGCTGTGGGTGAGTGGTTGAAAAGTTTCAGCACTCCGTCCATTATCTTGTTTTGTTTGCTATGTTCGCCCTAAGTTGCCAAGGGAATGCCCAGATTTGGGTCCCTTGATCACTGTGCCAATTGGATTCAAGCTAACCTGGCTGATGAGGGGTAAAACCCCGAAACTGGTCCTAAGATGCTTGTTTCGGGTCCAGGGAGGACCTGGCCTGGCAGTTCGGGCTGGACTGTTCCCATGAGGAACAGGGTCAAGACTGATTTGCATATGGCTGGGTCCCAACTGGGGTGGCGTAGTGAGAAAAAGAACATGGATTAAATCCAGATCTGTGACTGGGGGTGAGTGGTTAAAACGTTTCAGCACTCCGTCCATTATCTTGTTGTGTTTGCTGTTTCCCTGAGGAGCAGGGTCAAGACTGATTTGCATATGCTGGGTCCAAACTGGGGTGGCGTAGTGAAAAAAAGAACGAGGATGAGAGTGCTACTCAGTGCAATTGCCAGTGGTTAGACTTATTGCAAGCAGCCCCCGTCACCTTTTGGTGTGACAAAATATTGAAGCCAAATAATTGAAAACAAAAATATCATGAAGGTGAGTATATATAAATAAGTACAGGTTTTCTATAATTAACTTCACACATATGTACCTTAGCGATAATCTACAAGGTACGTAGAAGTGAAGGTACGAATAGTAAGTCTATATTTACTCATATTCACCCACCTTCACAATATGTTTTCCTCAATATTTTTACATACAAACTTGGCCTTTTGGCACTAGAAAGGTGCACATCCTTTTTACTGTTTTCCTTCTTTCCTTTCGTCTCCTTTAGAGACCCTCACAAAAACATGATCACACTATCACTTTCTGTCCCATTTGCTCCCTCTTAGTCCTGGTTGATGAGGGCTTCAAACCTAGAAGTTTTCAAAGTTTTCAGAAGTAAGGACTTGTTTATCGCAAAAACCCCATTTAATTATACAACTTCCATCTCATCCTGCCTGCTGAATCCTTTGTATGGCTAACATTGCCCTAACTCTTTCCTTTCCCTTACTAACCTCCACAAAAGCGTGTACTGCAGTTATTTTACGTCCTTAATGAGGGGCAAAGCCTTTGTCCGGAAACAGACGTCCACACGTCGTCACCCCTCAGTCTCATTGATTCCCTCAAATATCCCATCACTCACTAAAATTCTGAATACACCAGATTCTCATTTTTCACTCTCATCCATTCTCCTTGACATACAATTTCTTTACCTTGTGCCTTGAGTCACACCCTTCGTTATTCCTTCTCAGTGTTCATTACATCTTCTTCCTCAAAAACTCTTCATCAGTGCGTACTCTTTCCATTCTCTCCAACCAAGCGGGAAGCACTGGCGAATTGGGCTCCTCTGTGGTTGGGTGGTGAGTGAATCTGCGCTACCAAACCCACACTCATCACTCTTTTACCAGCATTCTCCATTATTCACAGCTGTATACTCATGCACTCCATATAGGATGATTGAGGAACCCAGCAATCTGTAATATCTGGTACTTTTATATATAGTTTCTTATTCAGTTTCACAATTTATGTATTTATCAGTTTCTTCCTGTACAATGTATTAACATGTTGCTTGTCTTGGAATGCGCACCATGGTGATGGAACCTGGTGTGGTGATGCTTCTAATGCTACCTGTCAGTTGCAGCTGACTTCTTCTCCTGGATGGATGGGATCACTTTTACTGGAATAAACTTGCAACTACTTTCCTACATCTGGAGCCTCCTGAATTTCATTTCAGCTTGAATTTTACACAATCCCATTGGTTTCTGGGTGATATAAAGATGGGGTCCTTGGCTCTGTGGTGTTGCTCTCAAGCATGACCTCATCTGTCTCAGTGTTAATTTCACTCTACTATCTATAACAACCGCCAATGACAACCTCTCTCCCAAATATTTCTTAAATTAAGTCCTTAAGTCTTCCTGTACTGACACTACCCATCACACAGCTTTTTGTCCACCTTGAAAAATGATCTTGTAATAATGATAATAAACTTATGGGTGTTCTTCTCATTGCACTAGTGGCACATAACTGTAATGTACTATAAGTTTCATTCCCAGAGAAGTTCAGGAAGTTGGAGAAGCTCCATTGGGAAGAGTGGTGAGGGGAATAGATGTGGAAAATATAGAAGGACCACAAGAGGTGCAGAACACCTCCAGACAGTAGGAAGAGAGAAGATGTACAAAATGTTGAGGGAGGCAAGAAAGGATAATGTGCAAATAAGATGTGGCATGGAAGGGACAGAATGGAGACCATTGCGTTCCATCATCATGCGTCTTCAACTCACCCACAGGGTCCACGCTGTCCACATGATCAATATAGTCTCGCTTCCCCAGGTACACGCTCACCTATGAGAAGAAGAGACAAGGGAAAGAGGTGGGTGAGGGTGGAAGAGGGACAAAGAGAGAAACAGAAGGAGTTACAGGGGGAGGGGAGAGATTGAGTGCTAGAGAGAACACATGAAAAACATTGAGCATCTTGAGGCACAAGCTTTGTGTCCAGACATTCAGAGGTAAAGGCCCCATGACTTACAAGGCAAGAAACACAGGCAGTGGGAGACTCAACAGAAAGGACTACAAGACAAATGGCACAGAAACACATGCGGGTAGAAACACAATACGCAGGCACATTCAAGGTTGGAAGGTACAAGGTGTGACAAAGCAGAGGAAGAAACACACAGAGACACAACATATATAGACACACCACGTGAAACAGTACCATGGCACCATGGCGTTATGGCACAGAAACACAAACAGAAAAAACCCGAAGTATTCACCATGAAAGACAAGATACAGAAACACAGATGGATAGAAGCACACTTACAGAAGAAAGAGAGGTTTAATAGAAATACAGAAAGCCAGACACACATAACAACATAGACATACCAGGTGAAAATGTACTTTGAGAGATGAGACACAGAAACACAGGTGCATATAGCTAGAACATACGTAATATACACACTTGGTAAAACTGAACCAAGAGAGACAAAGCAAAGAAAACAAGACCGATACAAACACAGAGAAACACCGAGTGAAAAGGTATCAGGGGAGACACAGCAAACAACTATGGACAAAGCATACATAGACACACAGGTGAAAATGTAGCTTAAAAGGCAAAGCATAAAATACAGACGGAAAGAGACACAACAAAAACATGAACATGTGAGCTGTAACTTATCTGGAGAATCCCGACAAATAAATGCAAGTGAATAAAGACATAACAAACAAAGACACACCTGATCACAGAAAGAGGCAGACACTGACATTTGTGACCAGCAGACTTAAGAAGACAGATAAAAAAATAAGTGAGGTGTGATACAAGGAGATATCTCTGAGGCCTATTCTTGGGGTGTTGGGGCAGCCAGTGGTTACTTTCCCACAGTAAACAATTGCATTGTTGAATTGCAACTGGGTAGCCAAGTTACTTTCTTTGAGCCATTGACTCTCCAGGTAGTGGGGAAATGTAAAAGTCAAGGTTTACGCTAGGAGGTGTTAGTGGCTAAAAACTCTGATACATTATGACAGTCAATAAGGCACAAAACGCTCAGTTGTCAAGCCAGTGCTAAACAGCAAATAATGATATGATTTTCCCTAGCACACAAGGCAAAAGGGAAGTTAAAATTATGATACTCATTGAAAACTAAGAGGCGGTGTTAGCACCTGCAGGGGTTGGGTATAACCCCAAACATATTTTAGAATTCACATGCTTGGCCCAATATTTCTAAATCACATTGAGCATTATGGACAATGTTGTCATTTTGGGTGATGTTGAAGACCCCCTGTGATCTTTGGGATTCCAACTACAATGTTACTCAACAAGGCTCCATCAACAGGACAGAGCTCTGAGGCGGAAAGACACAATGGTGCCAATTAGGATCCGGTAAAAAAAATTCCCGTACGACTCGTATCCGGTCTTTTTACCGTACGAATCGTACAAGTGCCGTACAAACTGGCAATCCCGATTCGCATGGTAAAAAGCCCATACGAGTCGCATTGGGAATAATTCCCCACACGTCCTCGGGTCGGAAAAAGTGTCCGACACGTCCTCGGACGATTTACCATACAAACGTGAAAAGCGAAGTCCGACCGGGGAATCACGATCCGTCCCGGGCGTCCGAATGTACAACTGTATGGTTAAAAGACCGTCCGCACCGAACTCCTATAGCAACCATGGAGACGTCCAAACAGGTGCCCGGTACGTGCCGTACCCCCCCCAGCCCCCGCATGTACGCGCCGTACCCCCCCCAGCCCCCGCATGTACGCGCCGTACCCCCCCCAGCCCCCGCATGTACGCGTCGAACCCCCCGTGTATGTACACCCGAGTACGTTCGAGTCGTACCCCCACCCGTGTATGTACGGTGCGTACCCCCAGCGCGTAGCGCTGGGGGTACGCACCGTACATACACGGGTGGGGGTACGACTCGAACGTACTCGGGTGTACATACACGGGGGGGTTCGACACGTACAGTTCGACACGTACAGTTCGACACGTACTCGGGTGTACATACACGGGGGGGTTCGACACATACTCGGGTGTACATACACGGGGGGTTCGACACGTACAGTTCGACACGTACTCGGGTGTACATACACGGGGGGGTTCGACACGTACTCGGGTGTACATACACGGGGGGTTCGACACGTACTCGGGTGTACATACACGGGGGGTTCGACGCGTACATGCGGAGGCTGGGGGGGGTATGGCGCGTACATGCGGGGGCTGGGGGGGGGTACGGCGCTTACCGGGCCACCTACTCTGGTCGTTTCGCGCCGTACTTCGCATTTCCGGCACTTTTTGGGTGCCGTAAAAATATTGCCGTCCGGACTGCTGTCGGTTCGAATCGTACTTCCTGGGTCGTGAAACGCTGCCTGGAAGCGTCCCGACGTCACGTCGCAGCATTCCCGGATCACATTCGTATGCATATTTTCGTCGGTCGGTGTTTTTTACGATTCGTACGGAAATGGTGTTTCCGTGCGAATCGTAATTCCATGTTTGTAATGTTTTACAACCGGGTACGAGTCGGACGGAGAATACGCTCCGACCGACGGTTCGTACCCGGTTTTTACCGGATCGTAATCGGCACCAAAGTAGAGGTTTTTATACGTCTGGCCCTACTATCCAAAGGCTCTTGCTCTGGTTGCAACCTCTTAAATGTAATGACTTTAGGACGCGGCTTCTGAATTTACCCCGAGAGTGTCCTGTTGCAAAACAGTTCAACTCAAAACACCAATATTCTGTAGTTATAGTATCTGTTTTTTTAAGTTCAAACCAGCAAGAGTGAATTTTTAAAATCAATGACTTCAAGTGACTTAGAAGATTTTATGGTAGTTGTTACTTGTATAACTACATCTGTTTTCCGGGTCATTCCACCTTTGCTCATTGGTACATCATTGGTTCTGATTATTTAGAACCTATCTGTCAGCCGGCACATTTTGTTTCCTAATGCTACGTACAGCCAGTGGGCTATTCCAAGACTTAGTACAACAAATTAATGTGAGTCTAGGGTTCATGTATCAATTCATCAGGAATAATTCTTTAGGGCCAGCCAAACTCAGAATTCTAAAACGCCTTATTTTTGGATGGTGGCGTAAGCCGTGCAGCACCCACAATGCTGTAGTCAGGCAACCTCTTGTGATCACCAAAGGCCTGACAAGACTCACTTCCACCCTTGCAGCCTCTCTGTCTCTCCCCTACACCCTATCACATCCACTCTTGCATGTACACAATGATACCACGAGCAATGTTTCTGTACACAACCCAGATGTGCAGAGGATACATGGCTGGTCAACAGGTATCAAGGCTTCTAGGTTCATTTACCTTGGCACATATGCAGGTATATATGTATGTATTTATGTACGTATGCATGTATGTATGTGGTTTTCGTATGGGACACACCCAGCATGGCATATAGCTTTTTCTAGCACAGTCTGGGCTTCCCCCATGATTCATCCATGGATCATTTTGACCCGGCTAATTAATTATTGACAATTTACCGACAGCTCTATCGTCATGCCCTTTTCACTTGTTTCCTGACCTGCAGTATTGGTTTCTGAAGTGAGTAGACAACTCAGGTAAGTGTAACTTTCTTTATTCAGTTAACAAGTACTGGCACCCTCAGCTTGCTGGTTATCAATCTCTGGTGAAGGCAGCCTGTCAACATTCCAGAGCTGCCTTCACAGCAACGTTCCAAGACATACCATTACAGGGTAATGAGGGAGGGGGGTGCAGAACATACCAAGTGGTAACTTACAACACATCTTCCCCCTATAATAACTGCCATGAGAACAAAAAGTAACTGGGAGGATCCTGCAGGTGGTAGGGATGGCCCAGCGCACGCCAGGCGGTGCCCCTACCCTTCATACCATTCTATAATCCTTGTACCAACTAGGGGGGTTGGTTTGTCTGCGCCCCCTTCCCTCTTGGGTTACCCTTATGCGGGTTCTGAGGTCCTGGTTACCCCTATGCTCCTCTACAGCTGTCTCTCTCGAACTTGGGGCCACCCGATCCATGCTCCACTTCTTCCCATCTTCCAATATGACCACATTTCTCTTCACCTCCCTTATTTTTTCTGGGGCGTAGAACTTGTCCCCCTTGCCCCCCAGACTCCCTGGTTTACGGATGCAAACATTTTCACCTTTGCTAAAGGACCTCTCCTTCGCACCCCATTTGCAGTCATATCTCTCTTTGTACCTCCTTTGCCTAGCTTCAACTTTCCCTTGGTACTCTTCTGGATTGACCCTCACTGGATCCTTGGGTTTCATCCAATTGGGAGATAACTTGGAACCCGCCTTTCTACCTCTCAACAGTTCGAAGGGGGTGTGCCCCGTGGAAAGGCTGGGTGTTGTATGGTAGGACCAGAGCATGTCTCTCAGTGCCACTTCTATGTTCCCCCCGGACTTGTCCGCCAGTTGGATACATTCCTTCAACATCCGGTTAGCTCTCTCCACCTTGCCGTTGGCTCTAGGGCAGTACAATGGAGTGCGTATGTGTTTTATTGACATGTCTCTTAGGAACTCTCTCATTTCTTCCGACACCAGTTGTACGCCATTGTCCGTAATCAACGTGGATGGTATGCCCTCCTTTGAGAACACATCACTCAGGAATTCCACTATGGTTTTGGTGTTGATGTTATACACAAATTTGTGGGTGACCCAATTAGAGTAATAGTCGATGAGTACAAGAATGTACCATTGCTGTGGCCCTTTTGCCTTGATGGGGCCTGTGATGTCGAATCCGAGTTTATCCCACGGAGACTTGGGAACCTCCACAGGACTGAGCGGGGGTCGCCTTGTACATTTGGATTTATCGCTTACCCCACACGCGTAACACTCCTTGACCTTCTCTTCCATGCTTGAATCCATGGCTGGGAACCAATATTCTGCTCTCATTCTAGCCTTGCATAGACTCCTACCCAAGTGTCCCTCGTGGGTTAGGTCTATGATCTGCTTCCTTAATCCCTCCGGGGGGACTATCCTGCCCGCCTTGAGGAGATACTCTCCAGCTATGGACAGCTCATTGCGTACGTTCCAAAAAGGTTGAATGTGCTCGGGTAGATTTCCACATCTGTTTGGCCATCCTTTTACCACCCATTTTTTCACCTCCCGGAGTGTATGGTCCTGTTCCATTTGTTCGTCCCATTGTTCTTTCACTATTGCCGGGAGTTTAATTTCCAGGACACTCCCCTGGCCACTGACTCCTTCCTCCCGACTCTCTACAGGGGCTCTGGATAAGAAGTCTGCTACTTTGTTCTGTTGTCCTGGTAAATACTTTGTTCTGAAGTTGTAGCCCTGCAAACCTAACACCCACTTGGCGATGCGGGGAGTCATGTTTTCTAAGGCTTTGTTATCAAACAAGTTGACCAACGGTTTATGGTCTGTGCATACCTCGAATGGCAAGCCCCAAACGTAGAAGCTGAAATGTTTTATCGCCCAGAACACCGCCAAGGCCTCTTTCTCGATGGTGGAATAGTTTGCTTCGGCTCCGGACAAGGACCTTGATGCGAAGGCTACCACTTTCACTGTTTCGTCCATCCTCTGCGACAACATGGCCCCCACTCCTTTGCCGCTTGCATCCGTTGTGATTATCGTGTCCTTGTTTATATCAAAATTGCCTATAAAGGGTGCAGCCACTATGGACTCTTTTATGCTCTCAAAGGCCTGTTCCTGATCCTTCTCCCACTGAAAAGGCGTGTTTTTCTTCAAGATCTCCCTGAGGGGATGTGCTAACATAGCAAAGTTCCTGATGAACCTGGCCATGTATTCCGCTAGGCCCAAGAACGATAGTACTTCTTCTTTACACGATGGAGTGGGAGCCCGTCTTACTGCCTCTACCAAATCAATTTTGGGCTTTATCCCTTCCTCCGAGATGGTGTGCCCTAAGTAGTCCACTGAGGTGACACCCACCCTGCATTTGCTTTCTTTCGTGGTGAAGCCTACTTCCTTTAGTTTTGTTAGTACTGTTCTTGCGTTCTCATTGTGCTCCATGTCGCTCGACCCATAGATCAATATGTCGTCCTGGAAACACATGGACTTTGGGCAATGTCTCAATACATGTTGCATCGCTCTCTGAAACGCTGATGCCGCAGACGCCAGACCAAACGGCATCCTCAAGAATTTGTAATTGCCGAAAGGGGTGGTGAAGGCAGTCAATGGTTGAGACTCTGGATGCAGCCTGATCTGGTGGTAGGCTGATGATAGATCGAGCACGCTGAACAACTTTGCCCCCTGCAAGGTGCTCAACATTTCGTGTATCCTTGGTAGCGGATGCCTGTCCACCACTATGTTGGCATTCAACGCCCTCAAGTCCACACATAGTCTGATGCTCTTGCCTCCGTCCTTACTCGTTATAACAATGGGCGCCAACCAAGCTGAGCACTCTATCTCTTGTATAACCCCTTGTTCCACCAATTTCTCCAGTTCCATCTTTAAAGGTTCTCTCATCAATAGAGGAATGGAGCGTGTTTTGTGCACCACAGATGTTGCTCCTTCCCTGAGCTCTATTTTGTGCATGTAGTTTTTGAGTACTCCCAGATTCTCATTAAACACTTCTGGAAACTCTTTCACCAGATCTGAGCCTGCTCCTGGAGGATCTATGAGAAGTACCTGCTCCTGATTGTTGGGATCCAGCTTTATCCCCAGCTCCTTCTGGTGTTTCCACCCCAAAAGATTAGAGCCCGCCCTGGTTATATATACCTTCCCCACTGTGTGTCTGTCTTTGAAGGCAATCCTCATTCTCACCATCCCTTCCAGTGGGATTGGCATTCTATTATAACCTGTTGGCGCTATATCAGCAGACTCTAGCATGATGTTATGCTTAGCAAATTTCTCATTGAACACCTTCTTGTCTACCAGGGTAAACGGGGAGCACGAGTCAGCGTACACTTTGAACATTTCTCCATCCAAGCTTATCTCACATGTGGGGTACTGTGTTTTATCTTCCGTACCTTCATCCTCAACTTGGCAAATAAAATTTTTCTCCTCCCCCACTTCTTCATCTTTGTGTTCTACCATGTGTACCTTCACACTACCAACATTGCACGCTTTAGCAAAGTGACCCTTTCTGTTACATTTCCTACAGACTACATTCCTTGCAGGACACCGCCAATTGTTGGCCAGATGATTATGGTTCCCACATCTGAAACATTTAAAACCTTCCGTCTTATTACCCACACTCTCTTTTCTCTTGTCCTCCACCCTGCATACAGTTTCCTCTTTACTAGTCTCTTTATTCATGACTGTCTCTTTTCTTTCTCCGGACACCTTCATCTCTCTCATACATAGCGCTGTGTGTTCCAGCCCTTTGGCTATGCTTATCGCTTCCTCCAGATCTGGATTCCTAGTGAGCAATTCCTCCTGTACCTTCTCCTCATTGGTGCATCTCACTAACTGGTCCCTGATAAGGGAATCTGTAAGTGCCCCAAACTCGCATGTAGCAGCCATGCCCCTCAACACTGCTATGTACGAGGATACTTTCTCCTCCTTCCTTTGTGCCCTTTTGAAAAATGTGTGCCTTTCTAGAACCACATTGATTTTTACTTTAAAGTGTGCCTCTAATTTACGTAAAGTGTAATCATACACTTCAACCCCTTCTTCTTCTTCAGGAACCTCATCGTCCACTAATCTTCCCGTTATATCCTCAAAGATTTTCCTGCCATGGGTTCCTAAATTATGTAAGAGAATGTGTTGCTTCCTTAAGTTTGAGAAGTTCCCACCCCCGATGGCTATCAGGTAGGACTTAAAAATACCTTCCCATCTTTTCCAGGGGATATCTGGTTCCCCTAACTCATTCAGAAATGGTGGAGGTTGGCTTATTCCTGCACCTGCCATAATTCTAAGGATGTGCACCTATCTCTTTGTATTTTTTCCCCCACAGCCTGAGCCCCCCCCCACGGGTGCGGAGGGCTGTGCCACGAATAATGAGAAAATAGGACAAATGGTGCCCTTTACTGTGACAGGGTAACGCTTGTGACCCCCTAGGTTTCCTTCCTGTGCACTCACCCTGCTGATTACCGCAGGAGAAATATATGAAAATAGGACAAATGGTGCCCCTTAGTGTGACACCGTAAAGCTTGTGACCCCCTACTTCTCCATTCTATGCACACACACTGCTGATTTACCACAAAAATGTTCTACCCATGTACATATCACCTACAGTTCAATTCAATATGTAGTTTACTCTGCAGCACAACACAGCCTCTGTCCAGTCCCCTTTCTATTTTCTTCAGGAGGATTTCCCAGAGCCCCCCTCTGCGTGGCTTCGGCGCTCTGGGCTGAGAACTTCCTGTCAAGCCGTGAGGAGAACCCTTCTCTGAGAGAATCGTTGCTTTAACTACTCCCGTTGCTCAGAGGGAGGAGGGAGGAAACGGCTGTAAACACCTCCGATAGGCAGTCTAGGAGGGGGGTCACCTTAAGTGCTCTGGGAGAAGTTTTATTTATATTTTTTCCTCTCGAAGGATTCCTGACAGGAACTCACCGTCTCCGACGCTCCGCCACAATGCTGCGAAGTAAACCGCCTAAGCTTTTACTCATCACACGGTGCTGCCCTCGACGAAGCCTGTGGAAGTCAGGTCCTCCTCGCTAGATCGATGCCCATGCGCCTCCCACGCTCCGAAGCTGAAAGGGAGACGCGTTGCCACCCCGCCTCCTCACCGCTGTAAAACACCTGAGGCTCCGCTCGCAAATCAACGGCACCAAGCGTGTACTCTTCTCGTCTCCAGCAGTTCCCAGATTGATGTTATCCTTAACCCCAACGAACGCTTGTCGCTGGATGTCCTGAGCTCGCCACCGCCGCCTGCTTTTTAAGTTCTGTCCACTGCTTTCGCTGCACACTGCGGCTCCCAGTGTTACTGCCCCCACACCTTGGCCAGCTGTTCCGGGTCTCTTCTATTCCTGGAAACGAATAGACGCTTCACACTGGAGTCTCAGTGTTTCACCACAGCCGCCCGGAAACACCAATATCCGTCAGGTCTGCTACTAAAATGCGCACAGCGGCTTCCACAGATAATACACCGCTTCTTTTGTGGCACGAAAAGGTGGCAGTGAATTAGTGAAGACAGCACACCACTCGCAGCTATAGCGTTGCCTCGAAGTCCCAGCAAGCAGCAATAATTACAGGGGAGGGTGCTTCGCTGTCCCTGCCACAGCCGCTCCCATCCTCGTCGCCAGAATGAAGTGAGTAGACAACTCAGGTAAGTGTAACTTTCTTTATTCAGTTAACAAGTACTGGCACCCTCAGCTTGCTGGTTATCAATCTCTGGTGAAGGCAGCCTGTCAACATTCCAGAGCTGCCTTCACAGCAACGTTCCAAGACATACCATTACAGGGTAATGAGGGAGGGGGGTGCGGAACATACCAAGTGGTAACTTACAACAGTTTCCCTCAGTGGTATCTACATTCAGAAAGTCAATCAAGGTTTTATATTTTACTAGCATTCCCTATGAGAGTACAGGGACATGCTGGCCAGTGACCTGGGGCTTGAAGCGACGGGGGAGTTGTGTGTGTGTGGGCATGTGTGTATGTGGATTAGTTCACCAGGAAGCAGACTCTCCCTGTTGTTGTTTCCCACAGAGCCAGAAGCAGTCCTAGGATCTGGAGATAGCTACTGCTCCACGCTGACCTTGGTGGAGAAGATGAGGTGTTACAGCCAGAGCTGCTGACTGTGGAACTGAGGAACCAGATTTGAATCTTGGCATTGGCTTGACATCCTGTGATTCTGGTTAAATCACGTAATTCCCCGTGCCAATAAAATAAATATGACCTTGTGTAATGTAACTGGTGCTCATGTAAAGCACTCCAATACCTTTGGGCTAGTTTGTGCTATAAAAAACTGTAAATAAACAGCTGTACTGCCCAGTATGGCGAAGTGTAGATGAAACTCAGAGGAAAGACAAGGCCCAGTTGATGGTAGTCTCTGTGGAGACGTTCTCAAATGAAGTGAAGTTTGAAAGAGTCACCAGTACCTTGCATTAAAGATAGCCAGAACCCAAGGACATCTCAGTGACCAGGAGTCAAAGATGGATTAAAAGCCTTTCAGGACTGCGAGTCTGGTGAGGCTACATCTTCCTTGACATGCACTGTACATTTGCTTGTTTTCTGGGAACTTGTATCTGTCACTTTACAGACCAAGAGGATCGCAGACGTTTTGAACATCCGTGCCAGGTCTTAGAGTGATCGTGAATTGACTGACTCCAGTCAGTCTGACTTTAAAATAGTTTCAACTTTCTAGCCCTTATGGTTCCAGAGATATTGCTGTTTGAAGTTGCAGTGGGAACATATCCTTAAGTCACAGTTCTCATGCTGAATGTAAATCATGACAGCATCTATCCTGTGAAGTTTGCTTGGTGCACCTGGTGGATGGGATTTGGGCGCAAGCTCAACTTCAGCACCAGTCAACATAACCTATAACTCTGGGTTGTGAAACCATTTAGATCTTCATTGGTCTCCCTAAACTGCAAGACTCATCATAAGCCCATGAAATAAATACTAAGGCTCTTTTGACTTTGTGAACTTGGTCTTTGCCACCAGCAAAATGTCATTTAGGAATAACGTGGGACCGCTGTTGGTTGTTTTGGATGTTTCAATTTGTGCAGCAAATTTTCCAGATTTGCAGCCACTTTTGGGCTCAATCCAACTGTGCGGGCACTCTTTATACCCAGTGCAAGTATGAAAATAGGGCAAAGTGGAGCCACGTCATATTGAGCTTGAATAATCTGTAGCATTATGTCTGGGCACCATGTTGGGACAGAAAAGTCCTCTACATGGCAAGAGACATGCACCCCTGCCCTGAGTGACAAACTTTACTGATGGCTGAATCCCTGATGGTGATTTTTGTTGTCATAGGCAGACATGGATCATGTGTTTGGGCCATGACATTGGCCTTCCTCCAGGGTTTAATTTGAGCCGGTGGTTTCCAGTGCTTGGCACTGGCACTTGATTGTCAACACCACACTTACAACAGTCTGCCATATGGTGACGCTGCTCATCTAATTTAGAGATGAGCAGAACAACGGGTTGTTAATGAATACAATATACATTAAAATAAATAATACCTGCCTCCCCAGCCATTCCTTTAGCTTTAGGGACCTGGAATAACTTGAACTGTTACACTTGCAAGTGAGAGAAATGGTTAGTAGTTGTTTTGGTACTGTCATTGGTAGCGATGAAAGGGGCAATGGGTGGTGCAAGCTGCAGTGGCCTACCGGTCAGGGCCCTGGCACTTATTAATTTACAAATTAAGCACTACCTATCTCATGGTTTGGGGTGTTGTTGGACTGAAAGGGGTGTTCAAAGCACTTCCCTCATAGTTGCGACACTTTCACCAAGAGTTAAGTAGCATGGGCGGTGGAGGCAGTACATTGTGTATTGATCAGTAGGAGGGAACAGGCCCTTTTTAGGTCTCGCCTGATCCAGCGCTTGCGCTGATCTGGCCGAGACATTTTGTATACAGGCTTTTCAAAGTGCTGCCGTGGCCTAAAGCTACAGTGCACGTGAACGTGCACGCGCGCAGCGCCATGTGTCTTTCCTCCGTAGCGATCGTAATCACGATCACTTTCACTTTCGCGGCCGCGTCACTTGCCCTTTGCTCCCCGTATACCTCTTTCTTTTGTTTCTCCCGAGGATCGCCTGAAAACACAGCCACTTGTTTTGATTTGTCGTAAGTATTCACGCACCATTGCATCCACTTGCTGTCCCCTTTTAAATCATACAAAGGCACCAATAAATAGCAGGGTTTCGCTATTGTTTTACAAAACTTTTAATACTCGACATGTCTGCATTTTATTTTTGGAAGACGCAGAGTGCCTGGAGACTCGAGCCACAATTCCAAAGTCCTCAGCTTTGCATGCTATGCCACATCGTCTCTCCATATTTATCAAATATGTTTATAGGGGTTTATCTCCGTTTCCCTGAGCACTGCGCCAGCACCGGACAAGCGTATTCATTTAAATTATGCAGAGCTTCCCTCCGGAGTCTTTCTTCTGGGCCCCTCCCTGCCAGACCTCACAATATCCCCAGACCGCATAGTTTATCTCCCTCATCAGCCCATAAGTCTTATCAGGCTACTCATTTGATTTGCTCTCACGTCCTCTCTGTGTTGTCCGTGTGTTACAAATTATTTTTATTTAAAATGCAAAGTGAGCATTTGTTTTTAAATTTACCCGGGAGGATTCCTACAGCCTTTTCATTTAAACAAACCCTCTTCATTTACCTTTTAAATGTAACCCTTTCCTTACTTTATTAGTTACCTCCAGCATTGTCATTGTTCCTTTAAACAATTTACTCCTCACGATTTTGCTCGCCAGTTTTTAGTTTTTTCATTCATGAGATATTTGTATCCCGAGTGTTTCTTTTAGTCAGAAACGAAAACATGGCGCTAACCTACATTATTGACTACGACATTCAGGCGGTGGGAAGCTTTACCTTTTACAGAACTATAGCATGGTAACGCCACTCGCTGGCAGTTGCACTCCAAAAGAAGGGGATTTTAAGCCATTGCTCCTAAATAAGTTGTTGATGTTCAGTTTCTGCACAGTGGGTGCATTAACCATCCTTGAGTTGTGTGCTAGAAATGTTTCACTCCCTGTGATGTCTTGCGTAGAGTAGTTTACTTTGGCCCTTGTGACGAGTTGCCAAGAGAGAAATACACCCAAGGTTTAGGGTTTCTCTGGTCCCAGAATTATCGAATCTGCAAATTCTGGATCTGATAAACCAACCCGGGAGTCTAATGCAGTTGACTGCCAAGGAGCACGAAAAAGCTTACCTCAACTCAAGTAAAAAGCTTTTCCCCTCCTCTGCCCCCATCATTCCGCGACTTCCCCAGCCAATGAAAGCTCAAGCATTTGCAATGCAATAGGTCTCGCATTAGCCAGAATTTGAGCAATTGGCATTGTAAATGACAATTACTTTTATTTTTAAAACATAAATAAAAGGCATTGTCATTTACAATGCCAATAGCTTAAACTCTCGCAAATGCGAGACCTATTGCATTGCAAATGCTTGTTAACCTGTGTCACTGCAGTGAGGCCTACAGGCTCACTCACTTTTAATGTTCTGCTGCTCTGTGCTTAAATAACTCTTGTCCTACATCAGATTGGCATTAAGTGCTGCGCAGAAGTGGTGTATCTGCGCTGGGTGTCTGAGTTCCTGGGAAGGGTGCAATAGGGAAGTACTGAGCAATGCATGCATGGTCTGGTGGCTAAGTGGACTATGCATCCCCTGTAGGGGTCTTTGTTTGAAGCCATGGTCAGAGGTTCAAATCCCGGTGGGTCCACTCAGTCTCTCAACCTTCTGATGTTGATAAAATGAGTAGAATTGTAAACATATTTTGACGGTTTTTATTAACTTATAACAATAAACTGAAACTCAACTGATAAAATGAGTACCATTGAGTTGGGTGACAACAAACATCTGTTATTCAGCACCAAGATACCCTTGGGTGAACGTGCGCTTTACAAATACACATATTATGGTGAACGCATGTGCTGGATCACATGTGCCAATGAGTGGTACGGTAACTGAAGAACGTAGTGCTGTGTGGTGCCTGTAGGACAAATGCAGGAGCTGGGTAGGTGTATGTGTACCTGTGAGTGGTACAATACCTGAAGGATACAGTACATGCATGTTATATGTATATGCAGGATGTATGTGTGCCTACGAGTGGTAGAATACATAAAGGATGCTGTGCTGGACAATGTGTGCATGTTAAATGCATATGTTGGATGTATGTGTGCCTGTGAGTGGTCCAATACATGTTGGATATGGTACAGTGCAGTGCGTGTCTGCTGAATACATGCACTGGTTATATGTGTGCCTGTGAATTATACGATACATGGAGGCCCCTGGGTGTTCCATCTTGGGAGACACAGACCTGCATGGTGAAACATGGAGAGGAGGTACAGAGATCCCCCAGAAATATTGTGTATTGCTGAACTGTGTGAGACGCACACTGGGGAGGGTAGGGGGGCAGACGTCCCCTATACACTTCAAAAGGGTTGTTGCCTCTGTTCAAGAAAAAGTAAATAACACCCATATGCCAGGAGTGGGCTGCCGTGAATTAAGCCATGTGTCGTGCTGCCCTGATGGGGCCTGAGCCTATGTGTTGTAGCGAGGTGTTTGGAAATGACTGCTACACCAATTGGGTTGTTGCCTATATGCAAGAAAAAGTTGGCGACACCCATATGCCCTGAGTGGGCTGCAGTGAATTAAGCTGAGTGTCATGCTGTGCTAATTGGGCCAGAGCCCATGTATGGTAAGAAGGCGGCGACCCCGAAAGCCAGGAGGGGCTGCTGGAGAAACACTGGCATGAGGAAAGGAGCAATAGCCCTGTGCAAAAATGAAGTGGAAGCCCACTATGCCAGGAGGGGCCACCGGAGAAACACTGCCAATGCTGAAAGGGGCTTTAGCCCTGTGCGAAAATGAAACAATGACCCAGTATGCCAGGAGGTGCCGCCATAGACAGCATCACTGTACTGATCAGACCAGAGGTCATGGACTGTGAGTTACGGTCACCCCATTTGCCAGCTGGGGTTACCAGGAGCACCAAGGACTGTGATTTGCACTGCCCCACTGGACAAGTGAGGTTGCCCTGGAAACACCGGTGCATCGTCACCCAGGCAAGGCACCGACCTACAGTAATATCGAGTTTTAAATATCGAAGGGACAGAATATCGATGTCAATAATATCTATGGACAGAATATCGACCCTAAGGTAAGTATTTTTATATCGATGTTAGTAATATCGAAGTTAGTAATATCGATATCAAATATATCGATGTTACTGATATTGATGTTACTAATATCGATATTCATATTATTGTTATGTATTTTATTATGTATTTAGTATGCATGTGTTATATGTTTTTTGTTAAGTGTTTTACTGGTTTTAAAATATATGTATACAATTTTTATACGTTAATAATGGTTTTTTAAGTCAATTTTGTGTTTTAGTACTGTAGCGGGTTCTGGGTTTATAGGGGAATAGGGTGGGAAGTAATTTAATTATATGAAATTAATTATACATTTGTAGGAATTATGAATTAATTTTAATTAATTTTTGCGTTTAAGTTCTGTAGCGGGTTGTGGGTTTATAGGGGAATAGGGTGGGAAGTAATTTAATTGTAATTAAGTAATAATTTATTTTCATTTATTGGTATTGATAATTATATTATTGTTAATTAAGTATTAATTGGTAATTAATTTGTATTAATTGGTCATTAATTTTTATTAATTGGTTAATTGATAATTATGTTAAGTGTATTATTTTATTATTGGAGTGTGTTGTGCGTTTATAGGGGAATAGTCTTGGAAGTAATTGAAATGTTATTAAGTAATTATTAAATTTGTTGTTGGGTGTTGATAATTAATTAATTGGATATTAATTATTAATTGGCAAATATTTCAAAATATAAAATTTTGGTTATGAAAAAAAAATTGTTGTTGATCAATCATTAATTGTGAATTAAATATGATTAAATATTATGTATTGATATTTCTAATTCATATATTAATAAGTAATTATTAATTGGTAATTAATGTTTCATTATTATTTTGTGGTATAATTTTTGTTAATTGTTCAATATTTTTAATTGGTAATTACTTTTTAATAATTCATATGTTTTTGGTTATGAAAAATATTTTATTGTGTAATATTTATTATTTGGTAATTAATATTTATTAATTATTTTTTAATGTTATTTAATATTAATTTATTGTTAATTAATTATTAATTGGTAGTTATGTTTGTAATCATAATTTATTGGTATTTGTAAATAATTTTGAGTTATTTAATAATTAAATCACTAATTATTTTAAATAAATATTTTATTTATAAGTATGTTATTTTTAACTTCTACGCTATCCAACACTTCCCCTACTGTTGCACTCTCTGGAGTTGGAATAGTAATTTTTATCCCTACGCTATCCAGCACTTTCTGTACTGTTGCACTCTCTGTAGTTGGAATAGTAACTTTGACCCTTACGCTATCCAACACTTTCCCTACTGTTGCACTCTGTGGAGTTGGAATAGTAATTTTTACCCCTACGCTATCCAACACTTTCCCTACTGTTGCACTCTCTGGAGTGGGAATAGTAATTTTTACACCTACGCTATCCAACACTTTCCCTAATGTTGCACTCTCTGGAGTGGGAATAGTAATTTTTACCCCTACGCTATCCAACACTTTCTCTACTGTTGCACTCTCTGGAGTTGGAATAGTAATTTCTACCCCTACGCTATCCAACACTTTCCCTATTGTTGCACTGTCGGGAGTGGGAATTGTAATTTTTACCCCTACGCTATCCAACACTTTCCCTACTGTTGCACTCTCTCGAGTGGGAATAGTAATTTTTACCCCTACGCTATCCAACACTTTACCTACTGTTGCACTCTCTGGAGTTGGAATAGTAATTTTTACCCCTACGCTATCTAACACTTTCCCTAATGTTGCACTCTCTGGAGTGGGAATAGTAATTTTTACCCCTACGCTATCCAACACTTTCTCTACTGTTGCACTCTCTGGAGTTAGAATAGTAATTTTTCCCCCTACGCTATCCAACATTTTCCTTACTGTTGTTTTTTTTGGAGCTGGAGTAGTAGTTTTATTGTCTGTGCTATTTAATATTTTTTGTATTATTTTAGCTAATGTAATATATAATCAATTTTAACAATATTTAAATTAAATGTAATTTTTTAAATGTGTTATATATAATTATTTAATTTGTATTCATGTTATTGTTTTATGTGTATGATGTATTTGTAATTTATAATAATTTGTAATAATTTATAAGTTATTAAAACAATTATTAAAACTGATTAAGTAAGTATATATTATATATTATATGTATATATTTAATTAATGTTTTATTAAATTATATATATTAATTATTAATTTTAAACGTTATAAAATATATTTGATTATGTTTATTTTATTTATAAGTATTATTTGGTTTATTTAACATAATTTTTTTTAACTAAAAAATGACCTATATTTTGAAAAACGAAATTTTTGACATTCTATATTTTATTTTCGATATTTTTGTACTTACCATGTTGTAGATAGGATGTCGATATTCTTGACATCGATATTTTTGCTCAGATATTTTTGTAGGTCGATTTTTTGACCTTCGATATTTTGTCAGTGATCCGCTGCCTGGGCAGCGTGCAGATGACTTACCAGAACTTAGCTACAGCTGCTGCGAACTGTGGGCAGGGTGCTCTCAGAAACTCCACATGCTTCACATCTACCGGTGTGAGTACGACTGGTTTTCTGGCCTTTTGGCCCAGGAGTAACTTGCTGCTAGCAGCGCTGCAGTACTAGAACACTGTTGACTTTAGCTTAGAGTCAATGTGGACTCTAGAGACATTGATGGCTAGTGAGTCATACCCTGGATATTACCAATAGCGAATGGGGAATAACCACTATCTCTAACACGAGGAGGGAGTGCGACAGGGAATCGCCATAAAAACACTAGAGCCCTTACCTCAAGGGGGACTGTGTAATTGTTTATGGATATTGTATATTTCCTTTGTGTTACTTAGCAGGAGAAATAAAATACTTTATTCTTTTTTCCTAAAAGTAAGTATTTGGCTGGAACAGAAGGAGGGTGGAAGCACAATGCCTCACATCCCAGCACTCAATTTGCCCAGTGCATCATGGTAAATGCAGTGCATGATAACACTTACTTCAGTAGTAGTCTTTAATGTTTCACCTTTGTTGGTGCATCCTTTGCTGTGTAACTCAAGACACATGTTTCTGCATTCATTCCTTCATCAGTTAAGAGCAACAAGTTGTTTCATCACAGGGTGCAGGTGCATCAACTGAAGCTCGTCTGGTCAGTAGCTCACGGGAGCCTTTTCAAACAGAAGGAGAGAGCCTTGGACTGCGTGGACCATGCAACCATCAGACTCAAGTGCAGAAGGGGTACTTGGCCCAGTTACTCTGAATCCATAGTAGATCATCCCCGGGCCATCAGGAATAAAAGGCCTCAACCACCACGGTTGGGCCCAGTAGCCCCTGCTTTTTGCGTGACCCTCTGAAAGGGGTTCTGCCAGCAGCTTTGCTGCACTGATTGAGATTTATTATCATTGCTCATAGCACAAACCTTGATGCTAAGAGTTTCCAAAGTTACCCTAGGATGCCAGAACACATTGCCACATGCTATATCGCCTTACTGCATACGAGCTAGAATTATTTTCGGCGACTATACCCAGAAAGTGTAAGACCCTTCTAATTGCTTTTCTGTCTTAATTTTAATTGACCTGCTTAGGTAAATAAAATTCCTATTCTTTTCCAAATGTATAGCATTTGCTTGCCATTGAGTTTATTGAGAGCAACTATTTGTGTCATTCACTATCTGAGATCTAACTCCTTTTCCTCCTCTTGGTGCTGACCTTGACCACTAGCCCTTTTTTCATAAAAACTCAATAGAAAACAAAGAGACTAACTTGGTTATCCAATTGCAATTCATTAGTATATAAGGTCCTAGTACATCAGAGCTAAATAAGTGTACCCACAATTGGAAATGCCTGTTGTTCACCAACATTCAATTAGACAAGGCTTCCCAGCTAGAAGTACTGCCTGGCCATGGCCAAAGTATTATTACATTGGTAGTATTGTGTAAAGGGATTCTTTCAGGTTTTCTAAGGTCAAAAGAGAAACATCCCCAGAGTGTCCTCCCGCAGTAACTTAGTCAAGGGCCGTACGACCGGCCCTGATACAGTACAAGCATTAACCTATATCCACGGCAGCTAGGGCTGTCTGTATCCAGACACTAAAAAGATGTGAAAAGAAAGTGTTGAAGGAAATCATGCAGGTTGTGGTTAGCCGCCAACAGTCAATAGGACCATAACACACCAATGTGCGGAGCTGAGGGAGTTGTGAACCCCCTGCTTTAGCAGCTCCAGCGGGGTGGGGTTCTTAATGGACCTCTTCTGTCTGCAACTCGGCAGACAAAATCTGATAATTATAACTATGAAGGAATGCATTGTTCGTAGAAGAGCAAGCAGGTGCAAGGAACAAGAAAAGATAGGTAAATAGAAGAGGGAACAATGGAAGAAATATTGAATGGAAAGGAGGGTGAAAGGATGGATGGATCAGTGGGTGAAGGAATGAGTGGGTAGATGGCTGAGTGGGTAAAAGGAGGAGTGACTGGATAGGTGGATGGACAGGTACAAGGATGGCAGAGTAAAGGGATGGATTAATGAATAACTGAGTAAATGGATAGGTGAATGAACAGGTGAAAGGATGGCAGAGTAAAGGGGTGAATGGATAGGTGGCTGGACAGGTGAAAGGATGGCACAGTAAAAGGTTTGATGGATAAGTAGGTGAAAATACAATGAAAGCATAGCAGAGTGGATGGACAAATGCATGGATGGGTGGATGGAAGTATGGATGAATGTATGATGACTAGATGGCAAAATGGATGGATGGATGGCAAAGTGGATGGATGGATGGATGGCAACATGGATGGCAAAGTGGATGGATGGATGGCAGAGTAGATGGATGGATGAGTGAAGGGCGAAGTGAACGCATGGCAGATGGAATAGATGGAAGGATGGATGGAGGATGGGTGGATGGATGAGCGGACCAGTGGATGGTAAAGTGAATGGGTGGATGGCAGAGTTGATGAATGGATGGAATAGGGATAGATTGAATGATGAATGAAAAAATTAATGGATGGCAGAATGTAAAGATGAAATGTGGATATCAGCTGGTGGATGGAAAGGTGAAAAGATGACTGGATAGATGCTTTGATAGAAGAGACTAGGGAATTCTTTCATGGGCTCATTCTCTTTGCTTGCTTACTGCGATCAGAGTTTAGTTCAGGGGGGGGGGGGGTATTTTGATTTTCTGGCTACGCCCTTATGCAGAGCAGCAGTGAGGAATAATGGCAGCATTGAGTCATGAGGTCCAGGAAGCACTTACTGCCTTGTCACGTGATGTCTTCTTGAAGATAACATGGCGGCTGGCAGCTTTGCTCATTTTTGTGCTCATGCTTCGTCTGGACACTGCTGAGGCCACTCAACGCCCAGAGACGGGGGACCTGTGGAAAAGGAAGTCACAAGGTAAAGGAAGTCAGAGAAATCTAAAACCAGTGGCATTCTTTCTACTGAGCACCTGATCCCAAACTTGCTTATGTGTGCATCAGCATGCACAGCCTGAGGACCCTACAAGTGTCAGCAGCTGTGTATCAGTAGACACAGCTTGATGACAGTATAACCATCAGTATCTGCGCATGGTGCACAGTCGGAAGACCTGCAGGCGTGAGGAACAATGTGAATCACTAGCTACAACCTTGAGTAGTCTTGTATTGTGCATCTTCGGAAGACACTGCAAGCATCAATAGCTGTGCATCACTCACTGGATAGTTACACTGCAAGGATAAGCATCTGTGAAACACTTTGCACAGTCTGATTACACTGAGGTCAAGAGTAAATGTTTATCTCTATGCACAGCTTGTTGAGAGTGCAAGCATGGAGTAGCTGTGCATCACTATGCATAAAAATGAAAAACACAAAGGGGGGAGTGGAGAGGTACTACTTATCAAAAGTAGTGGAGGTGGATATGTCCTTCTTCTGTAGTTTACAAACCATAAAGTATTTTTACAACACTGTGTGTTTTTCCCACCATTGTAGGAAACATACTTTACCCTGGGAGGACATGTAAATATTTTTTCTGAACCTGTTCTGAGGGTGGATCTTTATGGTTTATCACTATGCATAGCCTGAGGACACTGCAAGCCTCCTCAGCTGTGTATCTACTCACACACATGCACAATCACACACCCACACACATTAACACAGTGTGGACACTCAGCATTAGTACATGTGTATTAGTCATTGTGTATAATCTGTGTACACTGTCATTGTTAGCCCATCTTCATCCCTCTCTGTGGAGGAGGAGTACCCTGTTAGTAATGGGTCTGCACACTAATATGGTTTGTGCTCAGGTGTCCAGCCTTGATCGCTCTTCTACATCTTTCCTCCTTCATGGTGTGCATTTCTATTGCATCTGTGATGTAGTGTAAAATGATGAGGCCCTTTGAAGAATGTAAAGAGGGACTCTGCGTCTCTCATATCTTACAGATATCCATTAACCTTGCGCGGAGAGGGGCCCTCTGAAGGGTTAGGGCCCCCTAATGTGTTGGGGCACCCCTGCACGGTAGGGGCTGTGAAGCCTGTGTTACTCCCCTGTGCAACCATGGAAAGTGACACTGCCATTAACAAATTAATAAATAAGTAAAAATGAATGGTGTGAGGCTAATGCTTATGTCACCAATTGCTGTTCATGTCATTTTTCTATCTTCTTAATCATTTGAGAGCATCCCTGCTTGGTGCATGTCCTTGTGTGAATTACACAGCCTCTCTTAGTGTGCAGGCACAATGAATCCTGCTGCCCCTGTGGCTAAGCTGGTTAGTTCTAATTATAGTGTCTGCTCTCACAGACTCTCTCCCATCGCAGCACCAGGCGCTGTGTTCAATAACACAATTACCGAACCGCAGCTCTCATCACACACAAAATGGAAACACTTCCCATATACTTCAAAACCAACCCACTACCCTACCAACCCTAAACCCTAGCTGGTGTAGCTTGCTATCTGTAGGGTAAGTGCTTCAGCCCCTCACATAGGGATAGTAAGCACTACACAAAAGCTAAAATACAATAAACTACTATGCATAACTTGGGTACATTGACACTATCAAATTATCGCTATGCAAAGTCTATGTACACTGTCAGAATTTGTGTCTGTGCGTCCCTGTGAGTACACTTCCACAATTGGCCTGTCTCACCTCCTGCAGCCAGGGTCTGTCAGCATTGGTGTCTGTTCATCTCTGTGAGTACACGGTCACCGTGGGTCTCTTTCACTGGGTGTGACCCGAGTACTCTGTCCCTGCAGGTCTCTTTCACTGGGTGTGGCCCGAGTACACTGTCCCCGCAGGTCTCTTTCACTGGGTGTGGCCCGAGTACACTGTCGGCACGGGTCTCTTTCACTGGGTGTGGCCTGAGTACACTGTCGCCGAGGGTCTCTTTCACTGGGTGTGGCCCGAGTACACTGTCGCCGCGGGTCTCTTTCACTGGGTGTGGCCTGAGTACACTGTCGCCGAGGGTCTCTTTCACTGGGTGTGGTGTGAGTACACTGTCGCTGTGGGTCTCTTTCACTGGGTGTGGCCAGAGTACACTGTCCCGCAAGGTCTCTTTCACTGGGTGTGGCCCGAGTACACTGTCTCCGCGGGTCTCTTTCACTGGGTGTGGCCCGAGTACACTGTCCCCGCAGGTCTCTTTCACTGGGTGTGGCCCGAGTACACTGTCCCCGCGGGTCTCTTTCACTGGGTGTGGCGTGAGTACACTGTCGCCGCGGGTCTCTTTCACTGGGTGTGGCGTGAGTACACTGTCTCCGCAGGTCTCTTTTACTGGGTGTGGCCCGAGTACACTGTCCCCGTGGGTCTCTTTCATTGGGTGTGGCCCGAGTACACTGTCGCCGCGGATCTCATTCACTGGGTGTGGCCCGAGTACACTGTCGCCGTGGGTCTCTTTCACTGGGTGTGGCCCGAGTACACCGTCGCCGCGGGTCTCTTTCACTGGGTGTGGCCCGAGTACACCGTCGCCGCGGGTCTCTTTCACTGGGTGTGGACCGAGTACACTGTCGCCGCGGGTCTCTTTCACTGGGTGTGGCCCGAGTACACTGTCGCCGCGGGTCTCTTTCAATGGGTGTGGCCCGAGTACACTGTCGCCGCGGGTCTCTTTCACTGGGTGTGGCCGAGTACACTGTCGCCGCGGGTCTCTTTCACTGGGTGTGGCCTGAGTACACTGTCGCCACGGGTCTCTTTCACTGGGTGTGGCCTGAGTACACTGTCGCCGTGGGTCTCTTTCACTGGGTGTGGCCCGAGTACACTGTCGCCGTGGGTCTCTTTCACTGGGTGTGGCCCGAGCACACTGTTGCCGCGGGTCTCTTTCACTGGGTGTGGCCCGAGCACACTGTCCCCGCAGGTCTCTTTCACTGGGTGTGGTCCGAGTACACCGTCGCCGCGGGTCTCTTTCACTGGGTGTGGCCTGAGTACACTGTCTCCGCGGGTCTCTTTCACTGGGTGTGGCCCGAGCACACTGTCGCCGCTAGTCTCTTTCACTGGGTGTGGCACGAGTACTCTGTCGCCGCGGGTCTCTTTCACTGGGTGTGGCCTGAGTACTCTGTCGCCGCGGGTCTCTTTCACTGGGTGTGGCCCGAGTACACTGTCGCCGTGGGTCTCTTTCACTGGGTGTGGCCCGAGTACACTGTCGCCGCGAGTCTCTTTCACTGGGTGTGGCCCGAGTACACTGTCTCCGCGGGTCTCTTTCACTGGGTGTGGCCCGAGTACACTGTCGCCGCGGGTCTCTTTCACTGGGTGTGGCCCGAGTACACCGTCGCCGCGGGTCTCTTTCACTGGGTGTGGCCTGAGTACACTGTCTCCGCGGGTCTCTTTCACTGGGTGTGGCCCGAGCACACTGTCGCCGCGGGTCTCTTTCATTGGGTGTGGCCCGAGTACACTGTCGCCGCGGGTCTCTTTCTCTGGGTGTGGCCCGAGTACACTGTCGCCGCGGGTCTCTTTCACTGGGTGTGGCCCGAGTACACTGTCGCCGCGGGTCTCTTTCACTAGGTGTGGCCTGAGTACACTGTCGCCGCGGGTCTCTTTCACTGGGTGTGGCCCGAGTACACTGTCGCCGCGGGTCTCTTTCACTGGGTGTGGCCTGAGTACACTGTCTCCGCGGGTCTCTTTCACTGGGTGTGGCCCGAGCACACTGTCCCTGCGGGTCTCTTTCACTGGGTGTGGCCCGAGTACACCGTCGCCGCTGGTCTCTTTCACTGGGTGTGGCCTGAGTACACTGTCTCCGCGGGTCTCTTTCACTGGGTGTGGCCCGAGCACACTGTCACCGCGGGTCTCTTTCACTGGGTGTGGCACGAGTACACTGTTGCCGCGGGTCTCTTTCACTGGGTGTGGCACGAGTACACTGTCGCCGCGGGTCTCTTTCACTGGGTGTGGCCCGAGTACACTGTTGCCGCAGGTCTCTTTCACTGGGTGTGGCCCGAGTACACTGTCGCCGCGGGTCTCTTTCACTGGGTGTGGCCCGAGTACACTGTCGCCGCGGGTCTCTTTCACTGGGTGTGGCCCGAGTACACTGTCGCCGCGGGTCTCTTTCACTGGGTGTGGCCCGAGTACACTGTTGCCGCGGGTCTCTTTCACTGGGTGTGGCCCGAGTACACTGTCGCCGCGGGTCTCTTTCAATGGGTGTGGCCCGAGTACACTGTCGCCGCGGGTCTCTTTCACTGGGTGTGGCCCGAGTACACTGTCGCCGCGGGTCTCTTTCACTGGGTGTGGCCCGAGTACACTGTCGCCGCTGGTCTCTTTCACTGGGTGTGGCCCCAGTACACTGTCGCCGCGGGTCTCTTTCACTGGGTGTGGCCCCAGTACACTGTCGCCGCGGGTCTCTTTCACTGGGTGTGGCCCGAGTACACCGTCGCCGCGGGTCTCTTTCACTGGGTGTTGCCCGAGTACACTGTCGCCGCGGGTCTCTTTCACTGGGTGTGGCCCGAGTACACTGTCGCCGCGGGTCTCTTTCACTGGGTGTTGCCCGAGTACACTGTCGCCGCGGGTCTCTTTCACTGGGTGTGGCCCGAGTACACTGTCGCCGCGGGTCTCTTTCACTGGGTGTGGCCCGAGTACACTGTCGCCGCGGGTCTCTTTCACTGGGTGTGGCCCGAGTACACTGTCGCCGCGGGTCTCTTTCACTGGGTGTGGCCCGAGTACACTGCCGTCATTACTGTCTCTATGGTACTCTGTACGACTCGTGAACCGTGCTAGGATTAGTCTCTGTGCGTCACTGTGCACAGCCTGCATACACTGCCAGCATTCATGTCTTTGGACCACAGAGTACGGCTTCAGTACTTTGTCAGAAAAATTATCTCAGTGTGCACAACTCTAGCACATTTTTGAAACGACTGAAGTGTACAGGAAACTCAATAGCTAGTTATACGAATAAAAGTGCATATGATGGTTCCGTATAACAACACAATCATTTCGTTTAGATTTTTAGTTCTTATCTTGTTTATTTCTTGGTCTTGCATCTTGCTGCCTTTACTTCTCTATGCTTAACTCTTTGCCTCATTCTTAATTGTTTGGTAACATTTGTTTTGCCCGTAACAGGCTTGCACTTGGAGCTTTTTCAAGGGTAATAGTAAGTCTGAGGTCTAAAACGCACTAGTGAATGTAGATTGTTTCTCTCAGAACATCGGTACATCATGTGTTTATTCACCCTGTCCTGCGGTCTGCACACAGCGCCTGGTCTGTCCTTCTCCCTCTTCAGGCGGTCATGTCGTTTGACTCTTCCAAGTGTCACTAACAGTGTTACCAAATACCAGGTCTAGTCTTGATTCCACCTCATCACGCCTCAGTCTTTCACTGTCCTAAACTTTCTGCCTCTTTATCTCACTCCTGCACGCTCTTTCCAATTAGGGTTTTCTTTGTCTCTGTTTTATACCCTCAACTTCCTCTTTTCCCCTTACCTGCCTCTCTTGCTATGGGTTAAAGCCTGATGATGAAAAAAGTGAAAGCCCCTAATAATGAGTGCTGGAACCCACCCCTGGCAAACACCGACACAAATTAAGCCCTGCAGATCGCCCTGATACCATCCTCTTGACTGTTATCTATGAGATCTCAGCGTAGGTGTCAGAGCCCATGCTTCTTGCATAATCAAATGGCCCCAATACTGTATAGCACGTTGTTGAAAAGTAAACCTCTTTGAAGAAGAAAGATGCTGAGGCTTGAAGTAGGGTGTCTCAGGTTTATTTTCAGTAGTAGGTATAAACAACTCATCCACCCAACTGTCAGTAAGATAATGATCTCACTGCTCACACACATTCCACAGCTGGCTTAGTCCTGACATTCCAGAACACTAAGCATCATCAGAATGAAGAACATAGACAAGATGTAATTACAGGAAAAGAAAGCCATTACAACATATCTCCCTCCTTTACCCCTAAACAAAACACAAACAAAACACATTAACATCATGTGACATTAATTACATGACATAGTCCTTCAAATGGGAGGGAAAACAAGTATTCCTCCTTGGCCTTATATTAACCTCCGGAGCACCTTCCCCTTCCATGGCAGAGTGAGGAAAGCTTGATGACACATCAGTATTGCATAGAGCAACACGACCTAGATTCCAAACCCTGTGATCACTAGTTCTAACAGCATTCTTAAACACTTTCACAACTTTTACCGGTTTGGTGAACTTAGATCCAGACACAGCAAAACCAGGTCTCTTGATCCGAACCCAATCACCCACCTTAACCTTCGTTGACTTAACAGCATGACGAACATCATAGTTTTTTTTACTCTTAGAACATTTCAAATCTTCCTGTTCTTGCCATGATGTAGAATCCACCTCACGAGATCTGCTAGTCAGAAATTTATTTACCCATGGTGGATCTAAAAAAGTAACAGGGTCCCTTCCACGAAATAAAAGAAAAGGAGACTTCCCTGTAGTGGTATGTGGGGTAAACCGATACACAGACACTCTTTTCAAAACCTCCTCCTGCCAATTAAGACCATTGGACTTTGCTAAAGACACCGTTTCCTTCAAAACCCTGTTGAACCTTTCTACTGTTCCATTGGATTCTGGGTGATACAAAGAACATTTCTTGTGAACAATGCCACAATCACCAAGAAAACTCTCCATCTCACTCGAAACAAGTTGTACCCCATTGTCTGTAAGCAAAGTCTCAGGAATCCCTTCCTTGGCAATAATATCTTTTAGACATCGAATAACCGTAGCAGAATTAATATTCTTCACAAAAATCACTTCTGGCCACCTTGAAAACAAATCCATGACCACTATAACAAACGTGTCAGAACCATCCCCATGAATAGGCCCTAAAATATCAAGAGCAATATCCTTCCAGGGGCCACACGGACGAACTCTTTTTTCCATGGGCTGTGTTCTAGTTTTCAAAACCTTTTCACTAAGAGCACATTGAACACATTCCCTGACTAAATGTTCAATCTGTGTGTCTAAACCCGGCCACCAATAGCTAGAACGCACCCTCTCCTTAGTTTTAGAAATTCCTAAGTGTGCCTCATGTGCCAAATCCAAAACCTCTTTCCTTAAAGACACAGGGGGTACTAATTTGTGACCTCTCAACAACAAACCCTCACAACTTGAAAGTTGGTCTTTTACCAACCAAAAATCTCTCACGGAGTCACTGCCTTGATCTTTATGGTTCCAACCCTCACAGATTAATTTGGAGACTTCTTGAATAGTGTTGTCACACTTACAAGCATCCAACCACCTCTCACGAGAAATAACCTTATAATCTACTCCACAGACAAAGTCCTGTGGAAGACTAAAAGATGGATCTGAATCCTGATCCAGTTTGTCTTGTTGTTCGTCAGGAACTAACCTAGAAAGAGTATCCGCAACAACATTTTCTGACCCCGGAACATGTTTAACAATGAAGTTAAACCCCTGTAATCCAACCACCCATTTTGAAATTCTGGGAGATATCGAGTCAATCCCTTTTTTAGTTAGTACTTCACAAAGGGGCTTGTGATCAGTTCTTACAACAAATGAGGTCCCCCACAAAAACTTTTTTAATTTCTTAATGGCCCAGTGTACCGCAAGGGCTTCACGTTCAATTACAGAATAGCGACATTCAGCTCCTTTCAAACACCTAGATATAAACATGATGGTATTTTCTGGCAGAACACCCCCTTGATACAGGACTGCACCAATACCTTTCAGACTTGCATCAGTAGATATAATAGAGCTCTTACTGGGGTCAAAATTCCTTAAATTTGGAGCATTCTGTAATTTCATTTTTATGTCATTAAATTCCTTGTCACACAAACTATTCCAACTAAACTTCTCTCCTTTCTTTAACAAATTTCTCATATTGAACGTGACCTCAGCAAAATTCTTTATGAATTTATTATAGTATTCAGCCATACCTAAAAATCTCATGAGTTCCTCCTTGGAAGAAGGAACCACAAGATTTCTAATGGTATTCACAAGGTCAGCTTTTGGAACTACACCTTCCGCACTAATAGTGTGCCCCAAATAGTCAATTTTGTCGAGACCAAACTTACACTTTTCCTTCTTTACAGTCAAATTGTGAGAGGTAAGCCTGTCCAGCACTTGCCTAACCCTTCTTTCATGTTCAGCAACCGTAGATCCATATACCAAAATGTCATCTTGGTACACACAAATTCCAGGGATGTTAATTAAGACCTTCTCCATGACCCGTTGAAAAACTGAGGCAGCAGAAACCAGGCCAAATGGAAGTCTAATAAATCTAAATGTCCCGAACGGAGTAATAAAGGCAGTAAGATCTCTGGAGGACTCATCAAGTAAGATTTGATGGTACGCCGATGTTAGGTCAATTGTACTAAATACCTTTGCCCCACCTACCATGCTCAACAGCTCAGAAATGTTAGGTAAGGGATATTTATCTACCTGAACGCATTTATTGAGTTGTCTGAGGTCCACACAGAGCCTCAAAGAGTTGTCAGGTTTCCTTGCGGCCACCACCGGAGCAAGCCAAGATGTACCCTCCACCTCCTCAATTATGCCCTGGGACTTCAGTTTATTTAACTCCTTAAGCATATCTTCCTTGACAGTGAACGGAACATTTCTGACTTTACAGGAAACAGGAGCTGAGCCAGGAAAAAGTTTAATCTTATGACAGTAACCCTTAAGGCAACCTAGCTTGTCACCAAAAACCAGTGGATATTGGCTTATCAAAAGAGCCTGTAGTGAAGAACCATCCACCACCGACTCAACACTTTTTTTTTCTCTCAAAATGATAGGAGGATTGCTGTTCGGGTCTAACATGACACCAAGATCTTTTTGGTGCCACCAGCTAATAATGCTATCACCTTTCTTTGAAACATAAACCTTCCCACTAGCAAAACGTTCCCCGTATTCAATTAGACCATTAAAGTAACCCCTTAACTCAATGGGATCACCTCCATATGCAGTTGGACGAATGTCTGGCTTCAATAGTTTAACTTTCTTGCACAAATTATCTTCAAAGAATCTGCTAGAAATGATAGTAATTTTGGCTCCTGAATCAAACAAAACCTTGGTTCTGTGACCCTCCACCAAGATGAAATCAAGAGGCCCCTCAGCCCCAACCTGGACCACAATTTGTCCACACTCAAAATCATGTTGATCTGATGTGCTGCCATCAGAGACTTCACTAACTTTTTTCTTTAAATTTTTGAATCTGCAGGCACTTACAAAGTGACCCTTCTTCTTACAATGAGAACATGTAACATTTAGTGCAGGACATGACTTATCATTTGCCCAATGTGAAGTGCTATTGCATCTGTAACACTTCCCACCTCTGTTAGAATTCTCATTAGATTTATTTGCACTCATATCTTTAACACGGGTCTTTACGTGAGAGTCACCCTTGTCCGCTTCTTTCCTAGACGCCGAATTTGTATTAATCAGCGACACATCTTTATTAAGATCCTTTTTTATCACCTTTACACATTGTAAAGAGTGTTCTATTCTCTTAGCGACTACTAGAACTTCATCCAAAGAAGGTTCATCTTTCATCCAGAGTTCGTCACGTACTTTCTCAGATACACAACCAAGCATAAACTGGTCACGTATTCTTTCATCCATTAGTGCGTCAAACTTACAACTAGAAGCTAAGCGTCTAAGTTCCGTTATATAATTCTCTATATTTTCCTCATCCTTTTGCATACGTTTGCCAAAATGGTATCTTTCCAAGATGGTGCTAACTTTTGGCAAGTAGTGAGCATCAAGTTTATAAATACACTGCTCATACTCATTGAGACCCGAACTGGAACTGCTAGGGACATCCGGTAAATGGTCAAAGACATCCTGTCCCTCAGACCCCAGACAATGCATCAATAAAGCTGTCTTCCTCTCCACACTTAAAGAAGTACCACAGACTCGAGCGTAGCGCTCGAAAACCTTCTTCCACTTGGACCATTTAATGGGAGGGTCACCTGGGGATTGTAGAAAAAATGGGGCTGCAGTGACGTTTTGCATGTTAAGAGGAGATAAAGATGTGCAAAAAAAACTGATCCAATAACCAAGTGTCTGGTAGCAAAGAGCTGTGCGTGTCAGCGCTGTTGAGTTGAGGATGATTGGCACACTAAATGTTAAGAAGAAGGCTGAGAGCAATTCCGTTGAGCTGAGCGTGCCAGCACTGTTAACAATAAAGATGACTGACACGCCAAAAGGCAAGAAGATTAGCTGTGCGTGTCAGCGCTGTTCGGCGTTAAGCTGTGCGTGTCAGCGCTGTTAGGATCAAGACGATTGACACACTAGAGTAACGCCGTTAGGCTGTGTGTGTCAGCGCTGTAAAAATAAAGATGATTGACACGCTAAAAGACAAACAAATTAGCTGTGTGTGTCAGCGCTGTTCGGTATTAAGCTGTGCGTGTCAGCGCTTTTTGGATCAGAACCATTGACACACCAGCTATTGAAAAGGAAGACTTTAAATCAGGGCGTTAAGCTGTGCGTGTCAGCGCTATTAGATAAAGGCAATTGACACGCTGGAGGTTGCAAAGAGAGTGCTGTGCGTGTCAGCGCAAAAATGAATATAAACACAGAAAGGAGCTTCCACGTTTGTTCACGTAACATGTGTTCAGTAGTAAAGTTATCAAAGACGGCGAAGACTCTCTCTTAAAAAAAACTCCTCAACTGTTTATGACGATGTTTGCTTAGCAACCCATTGTTGTAGCATCCAGCAAGCTTTCGAGCGAATCAGATTACGTTAAAATACACAGCAGCCAATCAGGATACAGCTTCTTATCCACCAATCCAGGAGAAGTTCTGAAATTAGTGTACGCCCTTCATGCGTTTCAGCCCCCATGCATTCCAACCTGTGACGAGGGATATCCAGAACTTCAAGGCGTCATGGCTTCTGCAGGCAGGAGAACGCGCAGTTGATAACGACCAGAGCGCGTGAAGAAGCGCGAGGGCTAGCGTGAGTAATTTGATTATTTCCCAAATTACTGTTAATGAGAAAAGTGCGTGATTAGTGCACTCTTAGTACAAACTATCACAGCTACCTCGTTATCTCAGGGAAGTAAAGTCACTGAATGCTAGTAGAGATATTAGGAAGAGTTTTAGAGATTGCGCAAATGCCGAGCAGAGGGTTCTAAGCAGTAGTTGACAGGAATAATTAAAAAAATGTCTCTAAGCGAAATTTATTAAGTAAGGAACGTTCTTACTTGATGTAAAAGGTCTTCTTTGAAGAGAAGAGATGAAATATTGTAGTTCGCCAGAAATGAGATGAAAGTTGGAGTTGAGTTGAGATCCCAGTCGTCGCCAGTGTTGAAAAGTAAACCTCTTTGAAGAAGAAAGATGCTGAGGCTTGAAGTAGGGTGTCTCAGGTTTATTTTCAGTAGTAGGTATAAACAACTCATCCACCCAACTGTCAGTAAGATAATGATCTCACTGCTCACACACATTCCACAGCTGGCTTAGTCCTGACATTCCAGAACACTAAGCATCATCAGAATGAAGAACATAGACAAGATGTAATTACAGGAAAAGAAAGCCATTACAACACACGTGAAGAAGGAGGGCATGTTCTGTAGACATGAACAATTCTTTATAGAGATTCCCTTACCATGCTTCCGGAAGGACGGGAGAGAGTTTTCACACGCTCCCTTAACTGTTAAATGCGAGTCAGCTGTGTGAGCCCTTGCTTGGCTTTCAGATCCTGACTGGTGTCTTCCTCTTCGCCCAGAAGATTCCTTGTGGAGTTCCTGTTCCAAGCTCCGAGTTCAAGCGGTACCCTATGTAATTTGTGAACTCTGTGCGCACAGTTTATTTTTTGTTAATTACTACTCGCCACCGCGGATATTTCTTTTCCTTTAACTTGTGGTTGCGTCCATTTGTTTTGTTTGTAACCTCGACCGCGTCCGTCTCCTTTGACTTGCGGCCGAAGCTTCCTCTGCATTTTATTCGCGGACGCGTTTCATTTGTTTACCCAGCATACGCACCTTTGCCCGTAAGAAGCGGCTGTCCCCCTTTGGCGGCTGCGAATGAATTTGGTTTTGTGGCCGCTTTTGTCCTGCCTTTTATTTTGAATCTTAGAAACTGCATAAAGGGCACCCGAACCTCTACGTCTACTAACTGCGGACATTTAGCCACGACATACTATTTTTTAGTCTGCCTCCATCCTCTGCAAATAACGAACATACCATCGTTGCTTCAGCTGTTTGTCCCTATTTCCTTGGATTCACACCAAATACGCGACATGCGTCGATCTCTCCTGTGTGGAGAATAATTTTATTTGGAACTTGATTGAAGTTAACTATTTTTTTTGCTACTGGCTATCTGGCCTTGGACTGCCTTGAATATTTTTGTTATCTACTAAAGCAAAGTGCGAAGGAGCACAGAAGCTGATTGTATACAGTTGGATACTTTGTACTATACTCCTGGAAACATACAGCTGGTAAGTGGAATTTTCATGTCTGCAGAATATGCGTTTGATACTCACTTAAGTCAAAAATAGCACATTAGAGTGGAATACTTTTAAGGGATATTTTTCTCTTCCTTTTCTCAGGTTATGACTTATGGTTTCCCTTCTGAAGTGAAGTCCTGAATTCATCGAGGGAATCAAGAGGTGTTTGTTGGTCCTGAGTGTATTCCCCACATCTCCTTCAGTTAGCCTTTTGTATGCAGTTATAAAAGCTTCATAGATAGGCTGTGTTAGACCTGTCAGCCCTTTGGGTGGTCCCTCCTCATCATTATTTATTTTGTCCCACTTTTGCCTCAAACCCTGTTTGAATTTTTCCTTTTTGGGAACCACCAGACTTTTTCGTGTTGCTACAGATTCAGGGAACCATTTTAGCTACCCCTGAAACTTCTGTCTGAGGGCCTGGAGCACAAAATGGTGGCCACCTGTGACATCACCAGCATCCACTGGAACCTACCAGCACCTTCCAGAACATTCCAGGAGCTTCCAGAACCCTGTGACCGTTGGAGGCGGTTTAGAATGTTGGGAGGATAAGAGAGGCAGTTGGCAGTTGGAGCTGGCAGTTGGCACCTGACTGGTGAAGAGAGAGGAGCACAACAGTGAAGGAGGAAGGAGTGAAGCAGCAGGGGTGGAAACTTGTGCCTGGAGTGGGGTCCATAAACCCACCCTTGATACTTGTCCCTACTGATGGATCCCAGCCTATAGCCCTGTGTGGGAAGAAGACAGAAGAAAACCATCCTAAGGACCTGGACAGCAGGAACAGGCCTTAGAACCAAGAAAACAGCAAGTTTCTGACCTGAGAACTGGTTTCCCTGGAGTCCGGCGTCGAGTAGCCTGAAGACCTGGAGCCCGAGGTGGAGAAGCGGCGCTGACTGAAGTAGCAGACGTCGTACCCGGAGCCGCCTGAGGTCGTGAGAGGGTGCCGACGGGGGTCGAGAGGAATACCAGAGGTCGAGGAGGAAGTGAACCGAGGTCGAGCGAGCGGCGTCATCGGAGGAGTGAAGTCCGCCCTCCGGAGTCGTCGTAGACCGAGGTAGAGGTGAACCGGAGGTCGGGAGTGAGGATCGCACTCCGGAGTCGCCCGGAACCTGAGAGGAGGAGCACCGGAGGTCGGGGGTGAGGATCGCACCCCGGAGTCGCCGGAAGTCGACATCGAGGCCAGGCCGGCCGACGTCATCGGAGTCGAGAGCGCCATCGGACCGGAGCCGCCCGAAGACGACATCGTGAAGAGACTGCCCGACGTCGTCGAATCGGAGGTAGAGATCGAACCGAGGCCGCCGACATCGGACCGGAACCGCCTACCGGCGTCGTCAAAGAACTGACATTGTGCCGAGGCCGCCGAGACCGAACCGGAACCGCCTCACGGCGTCGACACGACTCCAGCGGCGTCGGAACATCAGAAAAAGGGCAGTAAGTGGAGTAGAGGGCGCCTAAGGCCCTGTGGAGACCTGAGAGACTGCTCTAAGGGGCTAGGGAGGTGCTGAAACCCACCTGACTGTACCTGGGGTGAACTGGGACTAACCTAGAGAGGTTGTGTGGAGAAGGAAAGCCAGGGCATTGGTATTCCCCCCTTTGATCTACCTCAGTTTAGGCCTCAGCCTTGTCCCAGCCAGGGAGTAGCCTCCCCCCTCAAGCCTTCCACAACCCTACAAGCTGTGCCTGGGCCAAATCAGCCCTTAAGAAGTGAAGTGTCATCTGATTATATGAGGGGTGCTGTATACTTTTAATTATTTATTGGGGATACTGTATTTATTGAGTTTTTACCTATTTATTGCTGCACTATATTTATAGGTCCACAGGACTTGTTGGTGTACAATATTTATTGATACAGTATTTATTGCCTCAAAGTATTTAATTGTCTGTATATATTGCCCTTGTATTTATGCCCTGTTATTTATGATCACCCCTATTTATTTCATCAAACAGCCAATATTTATTTGACCTGCAGTATTTAAAATTTGTATATTGTGATTGACCTATTTATTTTTTTTCCAATCAGCAACTAAGAGAAAAAGATAAAGAAAGAATATTTTCATAATTTTTACGGTGTAGAGTCGTTTTTGGAACGGATGCACGCATGGTTATTGTATGGGTATATTGTATGCTTAGCACTGCGCCTGTTTCCTGACCACTCGAGCCAAGCTACCCCATTGTGTTGGGAAGGTCCACCACCACCCTGCGGAGTGGGAGTGGGGCTGTTTCCAACATAAATTGGTGTTCAGTGGTGGGATAGAGCTGTGCCTACATATACTCAACAATAACTGTGGGTAGTCCATAGGCCTACACCGGGAGTTTTCTCACAGCGGCCTTCCAAATTGTGGGTTTTTGTTTTTTCCAAATTTACTCTGGTGGTGGGAGGAGGTATTACTAAAGGTACCCCCCTGCATTGTTACTGCACAAAACCTGACCTCTAACCTGAGTGGGCAAGATGGAGTTTGTACTGGAAGATTTAGAAACGTACACTGTGGCCCAACTCAGGGAGTTTTGCCAGCGGGAGGGGGTGTACTGTCCCCCAGGAGCAAAGAAGGGTGCACTCCAAACCAGCTTAAGGGCTTGGGGGGAGGCACGCCGAGAAAGCAAGGCTGAGGAGGAAGACAGGGATGGAGAGCCTAACCCCGAGGGGGCTGAGATGTACCAACCTGAGGTGGGGAACCTGTCAGCAGGGCCCAGGACACTTTCTAGGAAGGGCAGCACTGTCTCTAGCGGGGGCTTATCCAGCGTGGAGTTAGCAGATCGGAGAGAGAAAAGACAGCTCACATGGGATTTAGCAAAGCTGGAGAAGGAGAAAGAGGAACAGAGGTTGGCTCATGAAACGGAGAAAGAGAGGATGGCTCATGAGATAAGACTGAAAGAGATAGAGCTTCAGATCCTAAGAATTGGGGCACCAACTGTTCCTAATGGTGGCAGCCAAATCCAAGAGTCTACCAGGGAACCCAAACCTTACCTGCCAAAGGACATAGTGGCTAGCTATGGAGTGGGCGACGATATCGCCAAGTGGCTAGCAGCCTATGAGGTCTCGTTGAGGGCCCATGGGGTTCCAGAGAAGTACTGGGGAGGGGGATTGTATAAGTACATGCCTCCAGCTGGTAGGGATGCTCTATTGGCCCTCGAAGAGGATGAGCAAACCCACTACCCCACCATGAAACTGGCGCTCATCAGAAAGTTTGGACTAACACCTGAAAAGTACAGACAGAAGTTCAGGGGTAGTCACAAGCTGGGCACACAGAATTGGGTGGACTTCCTGGACTATGCAAAGAAGGCACTGGAAGGTTGGATTCAGGGCAGTGAAGTAAGGAACTACGAGGAGCTGTTTGACCTAGTACTGAAGGAACACCTACTCGAGAAATGTTTCCCTGAACTGCGGCAACACCTGGTGGATAGCAAGCTGACCAGCCCCCGGAAGCTTGCTGAGGAGGCGGACATTTGGGCTAGTACCCGGGTGTCCACAAGGGGGACTGGAGGGGATACTCAAAAGGCCGGACAGGGCGCCCCCCAGAAGAAAGAAGGAGGGGAAAAGAAAAAGGAGTTCTCCAAAGGCCCCCAAAATAACTTCCAAGGGAAGGGAACAGGATTCACCTCTAAGGCTAACCCACCCAGAAACCCTAATCCTGGCCAGAGTCAGCAGCCAAGGGTTGTCCATTGCTACGAGTGCGGTGGCGTTGGACACTATAAAGGAGATCCGAAGTGTCAGAAACGATCACCCCCTCCCACTGGAGGAAAGCCCCCCGGAGTAGCTAGTGTAGTGCTCGGGGAGGAGATGCCCTTAACTAAGGGAAGGGAGTGGGCGGGTGTCACTTTAGTGTCCCTGGGAGAACGGGAGATGGTTCCTAAGATCCAGGTGCCCGCAAATACCGCAAAGTATGGGCAGTGGATCACCATCAACGGCCAAAGAGGGGAGGCTCTGAGAGACACAGGAGCCAGTATGACTATGGTGCGTAGCCAGCTGGTGTCTCCAGAGCAGGTAATTCCCGATGTACTCCACCCAGCCGCGATGGCTGACGGCAGAACAGGTCACTATCCAGTGGCCGAGGTTCCCTTTGAATGGGGGGGGGTTGCAGGTTCACTTCGAGTTGCCGTAAGCCCTGCCGTGCCAGTCGATTGTCTGCTGGGCAATGACATGGAGCACAACGCTTGGAAGGAGGTGGAATACCGGACTCATACCGAGATGCTGGGTACACCTGACTGGGCCTGTGTTAGCACAAGGTCCGCGACTACCCGAAGAGGGAGTTCATTTCGGCTGGAGCCTGGAACAAAGGCCCAGCCAGCTGCCAGTCAAGGGAAGAACCGAGGACAGGAGGAGCCTGCCCCGGCGTCTCCACCCCGTAGGACGGATAGGCCACCGGAGGTGGTGGACCAGGAATCTGCGGAGGGGGACGTTACCAACCTGGAGGACCTACCCATCCCGGCCGAGTGGCACGTGGAGGGAGGCCCGTCCAGGGAGGAATTCTGCCAGGGCCAGAGGGAGTGCCCTACCCTTGAGGGGCTGAGGCGACAGGCCGAAGCCCAGGCAGCAGGGAACGTTGAAGGGAACTACAGTGTTTACTGGGAGGATGGCCTCCTCTACAGTGAACCCAAGGCACCCCTACATGGATCGTCACGAGCCTTGGTAGTTCCTCAACGTTATCGAGCCTTCCTTTTAGAGTTGGCTCACGAGATCCCCTTGGCAGGACACCTGGGGCAAGACAAGACCTTCGCCCGTCTTGTCCCACACTTTTATTGGCCTCAGATGAAAGTGTCGTCCGATACCTACTGCCGGACATGTGTGTCTTGCCAAGCCAGTGGGAAAACAGGGGTGAAGCTGAAAGCTCCCCTGGAACCACTTCCTGTCGTTAGCACCCCCTTTGAAAGGGTGGGCATCGACATTGTGGGTCCGTTAGATCCACCAACATCAGCTGGTCACAGGTTTATCCTAGTCCTGGTGGATCATGCCACACGGTACCCAGAGGCAATACCTCTGAGGACCATAACAGCACCTGTTGTGGCTAGGGCCCTGATGGGAATCTTTACCCGAGTGGGTTTTCCCAAGGAAGTTGTGTCCGACAGGGGGACCAACTTCATGTCAGCATATATGCGGGCAATGTGGAAGGAGTGTGGAGTGACCTACCGGTTCACCACTCCTTACCACCCCCAGACCAATGGTCTGGTGGAGAGGTTTAACAAAACCTTGAAAGGCATGATCAGAAGTCTGCCTGAAAGCCTGCGGAGGAAATGGGACGTCCTCCTACCCTGTTTACTTTTTTCTTACAGGGAAGTGCCACAGAAGGGAGTGGGCTTCAGCCCCTTCGAGCTTCTGTATGGGCACCCTGTACGTGGACCTCTTAACCTGGTGAGAGACGGATGGGAAAGAACTCCCAGAAAGCTCCCCCAGGATGTGGTGAGCTACATGCTGGCCTTCCGGAGCCAAATGGCTAAGTTGTGGAAGCAAGCTTCTGACAACCTGGAAGCCAGCCAAGCAGTGATGAAGGCGTGGTATGACCACAACGCTCACCCGGTGGAGTTGGAGCCTGGCCAGAAGGTGTGGGTGATCGAACCCGGAGAGCTTAGTGCCCTCCAGGATCGCTGGTCAGGACCCTTTGAGGTGTTGGAGAAGAAGGGTAAGGCTACCTACTTGGTGGACCTGAAGACCCCTCGTCAGCCCCTGCGGGTGCTGCATGCCAACCGCCTCAAACCCCACCACGAGAGGCCCGAAGTCATCTTGATGATGGTGACTGACGGAGGAGAGGACGTGGAAAGCGAGCCTCTCCCTGATCTGTTTGCGTCTCAAGAAAAGGATGGGTCGGTGGAGGGAGTGATTCTCTCCCCATCTCTAACTCCTGAACAGCAGGAGGACTGTCGCCAGGTCCTGGGGCAGTACTCTGCGCTGTTCTCCCTTGTCCCGGGTAGGACTCACCTGTGCGTCCATGACGTGGACACAGGGGACAGCCCACCTGTGAAGTCCAAGATCTACCGGATGTCAGACAAGGTGAAGGCCAGCATTCATAGTGAAGTCACTAAGATGCTGGAGCTAGGAGTGATTGAACCTTCTAGCAGCCCCTGGTCTAGTCCGGTGGTGTTAGTACCGAAAGCTGCACCACCGGGTGCCCAACCAGAACTGAGGTTCTGTGTGGACTACCGGGGACTGAATTCAGTGACAAAGACTGATGCACATCCGATCCCTAGGGCGGATGAATTGATTGACCGGCTGGGAGCTGCCCAATATCTAAGTACCTTTGACCTTACTTCAGGGTATTGGCAGATCTCGTTGACTGATGGAGCAAGGGAAAGGTCAGCCTTCTCCACGCCCAATGGCCACTACCAGTTCTGTGTGATGCCCTTTGGGCTCAAGAACGCACCTGCCACGTTTCAGCGCCTGGTAAACCAGATCCTCACCGGAATGGAGAGTTTCTCTGCTGCTTATCTGGATGACATAGCCGTCTTCAGTAACAGCTGGGAGGATCACTTGCGTCACCTGCAAGCTGTTCTCCAGGCCCTGAGACAAGCTGGATTGACGATCAAGGCCAGCAAGTGCCAGATCGGGCAGGGGTCGGTAGTGTACCTTGGACACTTGGTGGGTAGGGGAACGGTGCAACCCCTCCAGGCGAAGATCGAGGCCATCATGGCCTGGGAACCCCCCAAGACACAGACTGAGGTCCGAGCATTTTTGGGCCTCACGGGTTACTATCGCCGCTTCGTGAAGGGGTACGGTACCATCGTAGCCCCTCTCACGGAGCTCACGTCCAAGAAACAACCTCGACGGGTAGTCTGGACGGAGGCTTGTCAGCAAGCCTTTGAGAAATTGAAGAAAGCCATGTGCGAGGCCCCGGTCTTAAGGGCCCCAGACTTTTCCAAGAAGTTCATTGTCCAGACAGATGCATCAGAACATGGCATTGGGGCAGTGTTATCGCAACTCAACGAAGAGGGTCTGGATCAACCCGTGGTCTTCCTATCCCGGAGACTACTTCCCAGGGAACAGAAGTGGAGTGCAATAGAGCGTGAAGCCTTTGCAGTGGTATGGGCTCTGAAGAAGTTGCGGCCATACCTGTTTGGATCGCACTTCCTCGTTCAGACCGACCACAGACCCCTTCGTTGGCTGATGCAAATGAAGGGGGAGAATCCCAAGTTGTTGAGGTGGTCTATTTCCCTACAGGGGATGGACTTTCAGGTGGAACATCGGCCTGGAGTGGACCACGCCAATGCAGACGGTCTCTCAAGGTATTTCCGCCTTAGTGATGAGAACTCCCAAGGGGTTGGGTAGCTCTCCCCACTTTCAGCTGGGGGGGACGCGTGTTAGACCTGTCAGCCCTTTGGGTGGTCCCTCCTCATCATTATTTATTTTGTCCCACTTTTGCCTCAAACCCTGTTTGAATTTTTCCTTTTTGGGAACCACCAGACTTTTTCGTGTTGCTACAGATTCAGGGAACCATTTTAGCTACCCCTGAAACTTCTGTCTGAGGGCCTGGAGCACAAAATGGTGGCCACCTGTGACATCACCAGCATCCACTGGAACCTACCAGCACCTTCCAGAACATTCCAGGAGCTTCCAGAACCCTGTGACCGTTGGAGGCGGTTTAGAATGTTGGGAGGATAAGAGAGGCAGTTGGCAGTTGGAGCTGGCAGTTGGCACCTGACTGGTGAAGAGAGAGGAGCACAACAGTGAAGGAGGAAGGAGTGAAGCAGCAGGGGTGGAAACTTGTGCCTGGAGTGGGGTCCATAAACCCACCCTTGATACTTGTCCCTACTGATGGATCCCAGCCTATAGCCCTGTGTGGGAAGAAGACAGAAGAAAACCATCCTAAGGACCTGGACAGCAGGAACAGGCCTTAGAACCAAGAAAACAGCAAGTTTCTGACCTGAGAACTGGTTTCCCTGGAGTCCGGCGTCGAGTAGCCTGAAGACCTGGAGCCCGAGGTGGAGAAGCGGCGCTGACTGAAGTAGCAGACGTCGTACCCGGAGCCGCCTGAGGTCGTGAGAGGGCGCCGACGGGGGTCGAGAGGAATACCAGAGGTCGAGGAGGAAGTGAACCGAGGTCGAGCGAGCGGCGTCATCGGAGGAGTGAAGTCCGCCCTCCGGAGTCGTCGTAGACCGAGGTAGAGGTGAACCGGAGGTCGGGAGTGAGGATCGCACTCCGGAGTCGCCCGGAACCTGAGAGGAGGAGCACCGGAGGTCGGGGGTGAGGATCGCACCCCGGAGTCGCCGGAAGTCGACATCGAGGCCAGGCCGGCCGACGTCATCGGAGTCAAGAGCGCCATCGGACCGGAGCCGCCCGAAGTCGACATCGTGAAGAGACTGCCCGACGTCGTCGAATCGGAGGTAGAGATCGAACCGAGGCCGCCGACATCGGACCGGAACCGCCTACCGGCGTCGTCAAAGAACTGACATTGTGCCGAGGCCGCCGAGACCGAACCGGAACCGCCTCACGGCGTCGACACGACTCCAGCGGCGTCGGAACATCAGAAAAAGGGCAGTAAGTGGAGTAGAGGGCGCCTAAGGCCCTGTGGAGACCTGAGAGACTGCTCTAAGGGGCTAGGGAGGTGCTGAAACCCACCTGACTGTACCTGGGGTGAACTGGGACTAACCTAGAGAGGTTGTGTGGAGAAGGAAAGCCAGGGCATTGGTATTCCCCCCTTTGATCTACCTCAGTTTAGGCCTCAGCCTTGTCCCAGCCAGGGAGTAGCCTCCCCCCTCAAGCCTTCCACAACCCTACAAGCTGTGCCTGGGCCAAATCAGCCCTTAAGAAGTGAAGTGTCATCTGATTATATGAGGGGTGCTGTATACTTTTAATTATTTATTGGGGATACTGTATTTATTGAGTTTTTACCTATTTATTGCTGCACTATATTTATAGGTCCACAGGACTTGTTGGTGTACAATATTTATTGATACAGTATTTATTGCCTCAAAGTATTTAATTGTCTGTATATATTGCCCTTGTATTTATGCCCTGTTATTTATGATCACCCCTATTTATTTCATCAAACAGCCAATATTTATTTGACCTGCAGTATTTAAAATTTGTATATTGTGATTGACCTATTTATTTTTTTTCCAATCAGCAACTAAGAGAAAAAGATAAAGAAAGAATATTTTCATAATTTTTACGGTGTAGAGTCGTTTTTGGAACGGATGCACGCATGGTTATTGTATGGGTATATTGTATGCTTAGCACTGCGCCTGTTTCCTGACCACTCGAGCCAAGCTACCCCATTGTGTTGGGAAGGTCCACCACCACCCTGCGGAGTGGGAGTGGGGCTGTTTCCAACAGGCTGCCTCTGGGAGTGTGGGGAGCTTCTCTTCGTTCCTGTGGTTCGGGTTCTTCTCCAGGTCAGTGACTCATCCGACAGTAGGCACATGGGAAAGAGCTTTCACTCTTTATTCACTCTTTATTGTGCTCGAAGTATAACATGCAGCAGCCTCATATAGGTAACCCGTGTGCCCCAGCTGTCCTCCAAACTTAAAATGTTTTTATTCTTTTCTAACTCTACCCAGCACCCCCAAGCCCTGAAAACAAACCCAACCCCCCCTTAGCCCTAAAAACTACCCCAACCCTAAAAACTACCCCCATCCCCCCAAACTTCGGAACCAACCCCACTTACCCGACCCCCTCCACATCTTCCAGTCCTTGCTCTTCCAGTGCCCGCCCATCCGTGCATCTAGAGCATGCACTGCCTTAACCACGGGTTATGCATGGTTGAGGCAAGCGTGATTCCGCTTGCGGGGAAATGGCATGTGTGGCTTAGCTTGTAAAGGCCGTTTCCTGTATTAGGCCTGCCACTGATTTTCTTGACATCCCCTGCCTTCAGTCCACTTCTAGTGCTGGCTGCACTCAGATGTGTGTGTATGCCAAGGCCAGTCGTCCTTAGAAAGGCTGTTCCATAGCTTCTGAGGCGCTCCAGTTGGTTGCCTCGTGGATGATCACCATTAGCCTCAAGTTGAAAGGATGTAAATGTAAGATATGATCCCTTCGATCTTGTAACCTGCTGCTGAATTCTGCATCCAAGAGCCCAGCACTCCCTATTTTCTTGGTATAGAACTTCTTTTACCACTGATGTGGGGTGGGAGTTCAAATATGACCGTGTGAACGAGGGAAGTAGTGAAGTAGTGAAGAGTTCTTTTTTTGGGATACAGCATCTTCCCATCTTTAGCCCTAGCAGCAAAAACCCATGGTGAAATCTTTGAGAAATTACAGGCTTGAGATCGCAGCAGGGAATATCGAATCCGAAACATCTGCGAGTCACAATATCCTGACCACAATATCGGAAGGACAAAAAAAATATGGAACAGATGAGTGGAGAGAGGGGTAAGGATTTACTATTTTTAACTTCACATCTACATATCTTGAAAACACATTTATGACCAAAGTACACAATATTGTAACCGACAGATATTTCGGATCTGATCAGGCTTAACTACACAACCGCCATGTTCCCTGTCTTTGCCGGTCCACCAGCTGCAGAGACTGCAGGGCCTGCAAAACAGTGGTGTGCATTTTCTGACTTAAAAAGCATGAACCTGTGTCTCTGTTTCTGATAGCTGTGGTTGTCAGCAATTCTACCTGAGTTGGACACCTGGCTTCATAAATGTTTCCAAGGGAGAGCCTCTGTGGCTACCTCTCAAATGGAACGTCTGTTCAATTCTGCCTGTCTTCGGTATTTAAGCGGCTTGCGAGCGCCCAATTAAAATGCAATGAAGATAAGTCGGAGATACTTTTGTATGGTAATTTCTCCCCTGGTTTTAAAAATCTGATATGGCTATCCGAGTTCCCGCCACCATCTTCTAGCAGTTGCACTGCTAAGAACCTGGGAGTCTGGTTCGAGGATAATCTTTCTTTTGCAACTCAAGTAAAGAGACTTTCAGGGTGCTGCTTTGGCCTTCTTAAAATACTGAGAAGATTTCTCCCTCTCCTTCCTCAGGCAGCGAAAGAGTCAGTGGTCCGCGCGCTCATTCTCTCCCGCCTGGATTATGCTAATGTGCTGTATGTGGGTATTCCGGCATACTCCCTTAATAAACTTCAAGTGGTGCAAGATGCGGCGGCTCGGCTTTTGGGAGAGATTCCCTTAAGAAGTAGCGTGCGAGGCTATCTGCGCTCACTTCATTGGCTTCCGATGGTGGCCCGGGTGAAATTTAAATCTATCACCATTGCCCATCGTGCTCTACATGGCCTTGGGCCAATTTATCTGCAGAAACGGTTCTCCTTTTATGTTCCAGGGAGACTATTACGCTCCTCTGCTCTCCGCTTGGCAAAGGTTCCCCGTTTTCATCGGCATAGGCTAGGTGGCGGTTCCCTTGCCATTTTGGCGGCCCAGGCCTTTAACGCCCTGCCGTTTGCGCTCCGCAGTATTGAAGATCCTGTGGTTTTTAAAAAAAACTGCTAAAAACTCATCTTTTAGTCTAAGTCTGGTTATGCTCCCAGTTCCTCTATGCTCGCGCCGGGACACTCCTTGGAGTAGCTGTGCGCGTTAGAAAACTAATTAACATAACATAACAAATGTCTTCGATTGGCTTTCAAATGTCAGATGGTGCTACCCAAATTTAGCAAGCATCTTGCACTTTCAGACTGCTTCAAAAATACAACTCTTTAAATGATCATTTCTCACTCATCTGGTTAACCAATCAGCTGATGGAGTTTTATGTTAGGTTTTACATCTCTGGAGGAGGTTACCTTTGTAGTGTGCACCACATAAACAGAAAAAGTGAATCAGTCAGACTGAGTACCCTGTAAGCACTACTGTGGACCTATCTCTGTGTATAGCGGTGTACTGTGTTCATGACATCATGCACCCTTCACGCCCTGGGGGTACACTCTCAGCTAGACATCAAATCACAATGTGCAATCCTAGTACACTCACACTTCCAGAATACATGCCTCAAACATCAGAGTACAGTCTGAGTATGTGCTTCTGCAAGTACCGAAGAATCGTTTTGGCTTCACAAATGCCTTTATTACATATTTAAGGTCTCAAAAAAATGTACAAATAAAAAATGCAATCACTATAAACTATTCTTTAGAAACAACATATGTTACCACCTTGGTTTCATGACAATCGCTTTGAGCCATTCAGTGGTCTCGGAGACATAGACTGAATAAAGCAGAAAATAAGTATATTAGAGGATAAAATCCATGTATCCGAGACTACTCCTAATATAAGTGGCAGTGCTAAAGAGCGTAGACCACTTGCAGACCCTCAACACAATCATTGCCCCCCGCAGCTGCTTTTTAACAAAGGTTTGGAAGCAATAGGGGCCACTAGAACAGATCTAACAGTCGCCCAAGTTGAACAATCACCGAATAGCGAGGATGGCAATCTCTTAAATCTGCAAAATTGCCAAACCAATAGCCTTAGCCTTCGTCTGATTTCTTGGAACGTTGCGGGCATCTCACGAAGGTTACAGGACGAGGTACTGGTGCAGTATATCAAAACATTTGATATTATCTGTGTGCAGGAAACCTGGAGTAGGAATGATTTCTCGTTGGACGGATATGATATACTAACTGTCCAAGCTGAACCATCATTGGCCGGGAGGGCAAAGGGAGGACTAGCGACCCTAATCTCGGTGCCCCTGGACTTATTCAAAAGCAACTCACAAACCTGGGCTCCGTTGTTACTCAATGTTTTTAAAGCAGTAATTGTGGGTCGTATCCCATCATCGTGGAAAAAAGCAGTGGTGGCACCAATTTTTAAAAAGGGAAACAGAAATTACCCCACATGCTACAGACCTATTTCTTTAATAGATGCATCGTGTGAGCTACTGGGGCGGGTAATCCTTGCACGCCTGGAGTCATGGGCCAAAACTTTTGTCCTTATAGTGAATACTCAATTTGGCTTCAGGAAGGTAAGGGGAACGACCGAGCAGTGCCTCAACCTGTCGATGATTATGGGCAAGTACATGAAGGCCAGGGGTGTTTCGATCCATTTGGCCTTCATGGACTTGTCCAGTTCCTTCGACAAGGTCTGCCATGGTAAACTGTGGTCATTAATGGATACCATGGGATTTGAGGAACCGCTTGTTACCCTGTTGCGCAGACTACATCATCTACCACTGTAGCTATCCAGTATGGCCCAGGGGAGAAAAGACTAAACCAATTGCATCAACTGAGGGAGTGCGTCGGGGTTGTATATTGGCCCCCTGTCTATTTTTAGTTTATACAAATGGTCTAGAGCATTTTCTGCTACAACAACAATTGGATTTTCCAATGATTGAAGGTAAATGGGTACCCTTATTGTCCCATGCAGATGACACTGTCCTGATGACCTTAACAGCGAACAGCTTACAAAAATGTCTGACTGCATTTCATGAATTTATGTCAGGACTGGACTTTAAGGTTAATTTGAGTAAATCTTTTAATATGACCTGCGGCCCAAACAAAACTAAAACACACAAGTATATAGGAAATGATACAGTTATCGACAAAGTACCAAACTTTACCTACTTGGGGAATCTTTTCAATAATAAACTGAGCTGGGACAACTTGATCATGATGAGGCTTCAACAAACTAATAGAACTATAGAGGGGCTTTTTCGTTTTGCCAACAAACTAGGGCACAAGCCGGTAGCTGAATTGAAAATATTGTATAAATCCAAATGTCTGTCAGTGGATACCTATGGGGCAGGAGTATGGGGATATCACAAAAAAGTGCACAGATTCAAATATTAGAAAGCAATTTTTTAAAATGGCTCTTACTTATCCCCAGTTTCTCTTCTACCTCATTCTACCATTCGGAGGTGCGCCTAGATTAGAATATGTGACTGACAGAATCAATATTGTCCGCTTGCTTCTATGGGGGAAAATCTGGACCTCAGAAGACTTACCATTTTCAAGAGGCATTTTAAGGGACTGTATGAATCTTGACAACTCAATGGCGATCCCCTGGCTTCGTTATGTCAAAGAAATTTTTTGTAAGATAGACCTTGAAGATTTTTATAAAAACCCAGAATCCATTCAACCCAATGTGAAGATGGTTATTAAAAATGCCTATCATACGTTTTTAAGTTTGTCAAATCAGGACAATAACATAGTGGATCATGCTTTTTTAAATCAGCAACAATTTTATCTGTCATTCACCACCCAGGTTCACTCACGTTTCCTAATGACCAGACTCCGCTTAATCACTTTGCACTTTCTTGTGGCTTTTCCAAAACAGGGGGGATGGTGTGAGAGACTTACCCCCTGTCCATGTAATACCGTAGCCAAGCAGAGCACAATGCACCTCATGCTCTTTTGCACACTCTATAAAGATCCAAGGGCCCGTTTTATTAAGCCTATTCTAAGGGATATTTGTCCATGTTCTTATAAAGAGGGTTTTAACCATCTGAGGTCGCTATCAACTGTTATTATATGCAGCTCTGTGCTTAGTTTTATCAAAACTGTTTTCTTAATTAGGAAACGTTATGAACTGTGAATTGTCTTATCGAATCCGTTTAATCTAGAATTAACTTCTGTGCACTGTTTTTAAAAAAATCTATGTATTTTAAGCTGAATGTATGATCCGTTTGTAAACTTTTATGATTCATTTGAATCGAATAAAGTTATTTGACTGACTAACATATGTTACCTTTAAATAGATCAAATAAGCATCAGTGGCTTAAAGGTTCTCGTTTCCATTCAATGGCAAATTTTATTATGGACAAATTTGCACAATAAAATTAAGGCATCTTTTATAGTCCTGCCCCTTTGTTTTTCATTACTAGATTTTACACTATGAAGCTCTGTTTTTTTCAGACCATAGCATTAAAATATAACAATAGCTATTCAGCATTGAATTTCTAATTTTCTCTTAGGCACTTTTTTGCTAAACGCAAAAGAGAGCCCTTATCACTCCATGACTTACTTGTTAAATGCTTGAAAATGTAATGTTTTTATAGAAGAGGGAATTCAGTTTCTCAGCACAGAAAGGTTAAGCATAATTGCAGCTTGAGCTTTCAACTAGATGAACGTAGAACCAAGTTTTCAATAAATCAATCAATTTCATCTATATTCAGGTACAAACGTATCCATAAAAACGCAATAAAAACCACATGCAGTGTGTGTGCAAAAGTACATAATAATGAAAACATTTGTTTAGTAAAAAATACAAATATAAGATCCAAAATGTAACAACCATAACAAGACCTCCATACGAGGGACAAGGCTGTTTCAGTATGCATACAAATCTAGACAGTATTAATCGAAAGACGAGCTCAGACAGCAGTTTTCAAGAAAGTACCTATATGAAAAATAGATTCATCATCTTTAATTTGAGGCAACATACTAGATACTACCCCAAAATCAGTAATATTATGCTCCAAGGGCATTAGGCCTATTAAAAACTGTTACAGCTCGTTTAGCAGTTCCATATATGTAGAGATTCAGTCCCAATGGGGACAATAAGTGGTGGGATTGACTACAAAGAGTGAATGTCATGCAAGTCGTAAATAGAATAGCATCAAATAGATGCAGGACTCTTTGAGAAACCTTCACTTAACCCTTTCCGTGCTCATGACGGAACCACTCCGTCATGAGCCACGGGTGCGCTGTGCTCATGACGGAGTGGTTCCGTCATGCTGCGGCCGTAGGCGGCCGCTCCGCCCACGCGGCGCTAATTCCCCGCCTGTGCGGGCGATTAGCACAGTGGGCAGAGACGTGACGGAACCACTCCGTCATGAGCACAGCTCACCCGTGACTCGTGACGGAGTGGTTCCGTCACGAGCACAGCGGACCCGCAACTGCCCCCATACCCCCCCAGCGCCGCGGCGGAATTCCTGCTGCGGCGAAGGGGTTAAAGTGATGTTATTGTTATCATATGGCACAAAACCTAATACTAAATTTCTCCTATACGGTCATTGAAACTATGGGCCCGATTCCCAAAAGTAATCTGAGACAAAATCCTAACTTTATGACTTTCGGTATTCACAAAGGGCATTTAGGAGTAGTAAAGTTAGGATTTTGTCTCACTTAAACTAAAGTTTTGGTCTTAAATTTAACTTAAGTAAACCTTAAGTTTAACTGAGTCAAAATCCTAACTTTAGTACTCCTAAATACCCTTTGTAAATACCGAAAGTCGTAAAGTTAGGATTTTGTCTCGGTTAAACCTAAATTTTGGTTTAAGTTTAACTGAGACAAAATCCTAACTTTACTACTACTAAATGCCCTTTGTGAATACCAAAAGTCGTAAAGTTAGGATTTTGTCTCAGATTACTTTTGTGAATCGAGCCTAATAATTCCCTACTGCCCTCCGTGCACTGCTTGGGTTCTCACACATGCTATCACGAATTACACTATTAAATACATCACTGATTGCATCATTGAGCCACACTCCCAGACATTCCCTTGGTGGTAATGGGCACTAGAGAGAGGGAGAGAGATGCTTCCTCCTCTGCCCAAAACCAAGATCTAGAGATCTTTATGCTGGGCCAATGGACGACCAAAATATTTCCATTGTGCACTAAATGATGCATCCATAAATGCCATAACATTACACATACTATGGCAAATTATGTGGCATAATTCGGGACATTCTTTGGCAGTATTATTTCATTTTTTTTTGTTTTAGCACTTATTAACTCTGGATTCACCTTATTCGCACCAGTTGAACACAGCAATCATCAACTCAAAGGTGAGCACTTAAAGTTTGCAGAGGGCTAACACGGTGCATCACCGCATGTTCTGCTTTTTTAATAGCTTTTCATCCGTTTGAGCTAGAAACACTATTTTTTTGTTTCAATTATGCAGCAGGTGGTGGATTATGTGCCAAATCAGGCTAATCTGTAATTATGCAGAAAACTCCACAGCCCCAGGATCACACAATTCCAGTGACCCTGGCTATATCTACTCAAATGCAAAATTATATAAACTGCAACTTCTTGAATGAGCTGCACAGCTTACATTTGACATGGTAACACCCCAGGAGCTCTGTGAAAGTTACTGTATGGGTTGACCTCACAGAGAGGTCGAAGTGTCACAAAAAAGTAATGGACCTGAGAGTGGAGGCAGGCTAGGATCCGGTGTTCAAAAAGTGAATGGTCAAAAGTGATTACATGTTAGATTCCTCCCAGATCAGCAGGACCCGAAGTGAAACAACAAGGTATGTCGGAAGCTCTTGTGGGGACATGGGCAAAAAACCTTTGGTGCCTCTCGTTTCTGAGCCAAGGAGCATCTCGTAATTAAGGCAAAATATACTCTGGCGAAGAGCAAAACATAGGGTCTTATTTATGAGGCCCATTGTGCCGCCGGAACGTCACTTTTTATGGCACAGGAGCCTGCTCCATATTTACCAGGCAGCACTGAGCTACTTTTTTTGGCTTAATGGTGCCTCGTAAATATCGTTCCCTTTAATGCCGTTTTCTGCATTAAAGGGACGTGCAAGGGGTGTTGCTGGGGGCGTTCCCAGCAACATCCATGGCTTTTTTACAATGCCCCAGATTTATGAGAAATCGTAAACCTGAGGCAGCGCCAAAAACGTACGGAGGCGTAAGGGAGGCACAACTTGGAGAAATATCTTCATTTCTCCTTGTTTTTAATTTTTCCTATGTGTGCTGCAGGTGCTAAGATGCCTGCTTTAGTGAAAGGCAGCTCATTGTGCACCGGGGAAAAGGGCAGGAATGTGCCGTATCGATAGATATACGCCGCTCTCCTGCCCTTTTCTTTTGCCGTAGGGCAGCGCAGCTGGAAGGCCTGCAGCACGGTTCAGTGACTAAATATCGAGGAACACAATATAGAATGCACAAAATATTGACACCAAAATATAGAAGGACAGAAGATCGACTCCCTATCTACAAACAAGGAAGTACTAAAATATCGATTCCAAAATATAGAATGTTAAAATATAGTTAGCCAAAATATCGAATTTTTTAAATGTATTAAAAATAATATAAAAATAATTAAATATTAAAAACAATTAAATAAAACATACATAATATCATATAAAAAGCTTAAAATGTAAACATAATTAAAAAAATGTAAAAAAAGTAGAGATAGTGAGAGCGTAAAAATTACTATTCCCACTCCAGTAATTGCAACAGTAGGGAAAACGTTGGATAGCGTAGGGGTAAAAATTACTATTCCCACTCCAAAGAGTGCAACAGTAGGGAAAGCGTTGGATAGCGGAAAGGTAAAAATTACTATTCCCACTCGAGTGAGTGCAACAGTAGGGAAAGCGTTGGATAGCGTAGGGGTAAACATTACTATTCCCAGTCCAAAGAGTGCAACAGTAGGGAAGCATTGAATAGCGGGAGAGTGAAAATAACTATTCCCACTCCAGAGAGTGCAACAGTAGGGAAATCGTTGGATAGCAGGAAGGGAAAAATTACTATTCCCACTCCAGTGACTCCAACAGTAGGGAAAGCATTGGATAGCGTAGGGGTAAAAATTACTATTCCCACTCCAGAGAGTGCAACAGTACGGAAAGCATTGTATAACGGGAAGAGAAAGATTACGATTCCCACTCCAATGAGTGCAACAGTAGAGAAAGCGTTGGATAGCGTAGGGATAAAAATTACTATTCCCAATCCAGTGAGTGCAACAGTAGGGAAAACGTTGGATAGCGTAGGGGTAAAAATTACTATTCCCACTCCAAAGTGTGCAACAGTAGGCAAAGCGTTGGATAGCGGGTGGGTAAACATTACTATTCCCACTCCAGACAGTGCAACAGTAGGGAAAACGTTGGATAGTGTAGGTGGAAAAATTACTATTCCCACTCCAAAGAGTGTAACAGTAGGGAAAGTTTTGTAGAGCGGGAGGGTAAAAATTACTATTCCCACTCGAATTAGTGCAACAGTAGGGAAATCGTTGGATAGCGGGAGAGTAAAAATTATTATTCCCACTCCAGTGAGTGCAACAGTAGGGAAAGCGTTGGATAGCGGTAGGGTAAAAGTTACTATTCCCACTCCAGAGAGTGCAACAGTAGGGAAAGCATTGGATAGCGGGAAGGTAAAAATTACTATTCTCACTCCAGTGAGTGCAACAGTAGGGAAAGTGAGGGATAGCGGGAGGGTAAAAATTACTATTCCCACTCCAGTGACTGCAACAGTAGGAAAAGAGTTGGATAGCGGGAGAGTAAAAAATACTATTCCCACTCCTGAGAGTGCAACAGTAGGGAAAAAGTTGGATAGCGTAGGGGTAAAAATTACTATTCCCACTCCAAAGAGTGCAATAGTAGGAAAAGCATTGGATAGCGGAAGGGTAAAAATTACTATTCCCACTCCAGAGAATGCAACAGTAGGGAAAGTGTTGGATAGTGTAGGTGGAAAAATTACTATTCCCACTCCAAAGACTGTAACAGTAGGGAAAGCGTTGGATAGCGGGAGGGTAAAAATTACTATTCCCACTCCACACAGTGCAACAGTAGGGAAAGCATTGGATAGCTGGAAGTTAAAAATTACTATTCTCACTCCAGTGAGTGCAACAGTAGGGAAAGTGTTGGATAGCAGGAGGGTAAAAATTACTATTCCGACTCCAGTGACTGCAACAGTAGGGAAAGAGTTGGATAGAGGGAGGGTAAAAAACTATTCCCACTCCTGAGAGTGCAACAGTAGGGAAAGTAATGCTTTAATTTTAAAATAAGATTACATTAATTATCAATACCAATAAAAAGTTAATTAAAATTAATTACAATTATTAAAAATTAATTACCATTGGTAAAAAAATAATTACCAATTAATAAAAATTAATTACAATCAATAATTAATTATCAATTAATTATCAATACACATAAATTAAAACAATTAATATTTACTTTATTACAATTAATTTACTTCCCACCCAATTCCCCTATAAACCCACAACCCACTCACAATACTAAAAAATACAATTAACATTATTATCAATTAATAAAAATTATTTAGTAATTAATAAAAATGAATTAGCAATTCATACAAATTAATTACCCATTAACACAAATTAATTACCAATTAATAATTATCAATTAATTATCAATACACAAAATTAAATAATTAATATTTACTTTATTACAATTAAATTACTTCCCACCCAATTCCCCTATAAACCCACAACCCACTCCCAATAATAAAAAATACAATTAACATTATAATCAATTAATCAATTAATAAAAATTATTTAGCAATTAATACAAATTAATTAGCAATTCATACAAATGAATTACCCGTTAAGACAAATGAATTACCAATTAATAATTAATTATCAATTAATTATCAATACACATAAATAAAAAATAAAAATTTACTTTATTACAATTAAATTACTTCCCACCCAATTCCCCTATAAACCCACAACCCGCTGCTAATAATCAAAATTAAAATTAACATAATTATCAATTAATCAATTAATATAAATTAATTATCAATTAATAAAAATTAATGACCAATTAATAATTAATTGTCAATCAATTAATTATCAAAACATATAAATATAATTAATATTTAGTTTACCATAATTAAATTACTTCCCACCCTATTCCCCTATAAACCCACAACCCGCTACGGAATTAAATTACGCAAAATTAAATTACATAACATTCATTAGTTTAAACAAATTAAACATACATTACAAAAATAATACATAATTTTAACACATATACTACCATACATAACACTAAAAAAAATTCGATATTATGGGATTCTATATTTTTACATTCAACATTATGAAAATCGATATTTCGTAACCCATTTTCGATATTCTGTCCATTCTATATTTTGGAGTCGATATTTAGGTCATTCACCCTGCAGCACTGCCCTACGGCAAAACCTCATAAGTGAGGCCCATAGTATTTGCCGCACTAGTGGCAGTGCTCTGACAGTTGCATTACCAAGCAGCACGCCATGCCAGCTTCTTTCTTATTACTCGAACACACCTTCTAGGAGGAGCTCTGGGGCCCCAAAAGTCTAGGGTTAGCGACCACTGCTGCCCTCCCATTCTGGAATCAAGTAGCTTCAAATAGTTTTAAGTAAAAGTGAGCCATTACAAGCGTATTTCTGTGTTTAACAAAAATATGAGAACTGTGAGAGTGGCTAGAAAAGCAGTGGAGCTATGTAAAGTGATATAAGCAAAAACAAAAGCATGCTGTCACAGTTCCCCTTAGTTCCTGCGCACTTTGAGGGCATATCATCAAGGACCGGCGATAATTATCGCTCAGCGCACTTAGCGCTAGGATAATTATCGCCGGGTAACGTGGAATTTTATCGCTGAGGTAGCGAGCTATTAGCAACGCTTATCTCAAAAGCGATAAAATTCCAAGCGCTAACTGCCAAATGTCAGATTATCGCTGGAAATCCAGCGATAATCTCACAAAGTTTGGCGATAGCTTGCTGATACGGCAAGGCATACTTAGCCATGATATCCTCCTTACATAGGATATCATGGCTAAGTCAGTCTTGAAGCAGGCGTAAGGAAAGTAGCGATAACAGAGGTTATCGCTACTTTGCTTGTCGCTCTGCAGGTTAGCGTGCCTGTTGATAATTGGAGAAATGTCGCTTAGCGACATTTCTCCAGTTATGTCAGGGCAGGAACGTCCACTTTGCATCTCATTAGAGATGCAAAGATGGGCGTTGGGGGAAAGGGCGATAATGCAAGGGTTCACGCGATAGCGTGACCTTGCTGATTAGGCGATAAAATTGTCGCCGCTTTTCGGCCGAGAACGGCCGCAAAAGCAGCGATAATTTTTTATCTCCGCCTTGATGATATGCCCCTTCAACCTCTAGACTTAGATGGCTACCAATGTCATCGAACAGTAATGCTGATTCGCTACTTACTTTTACTGGTCAAAAATGCTGCGCCAGCCCAAGTACATAGAAAGAAGCAGTTTTTAAAATGCCGAAAAAATAACAGTCATAGAGGAGCAGCTATTAATACTGAGCCATCTCTGTAGTCAAATAACAGGTAAATGTCACACAGTCCTAATTGTTACTTTCCATTCTGGTACCCCAATGTTCCCTTCACACTCAGGTAAGCAAAGCTACGTGTAACAGAGAGGAAAAGTATGCATAACCTACTCACACCTGACATGAGGCAGCTGGGGATATGTGCAAAAAAACTGAAAAAGCGGCAGAGTGTATATAAAAGACAAACTCACTAAAAACGCAGTCGGTGGTTATCTATGCACTAGTATAATTATTTGCAACATGGGCGAATATTTTTTCATATTTTAGATTTTGCTCACTCAGCAAAACACCGCTAAAACTCGAAATTATTTGGCACGAAAACAAAAGCACACATGAGAAAAAACAAGCGTATTAAGTGCTGACCAAAAATATTCCATTTGCATTTTAAAATCGAAATCTAGCGAACCTTTCCGAGATTCGTTAAACACTGCGGTTTTTCGGATTTTGTGCGCAAATTTTCGGATTATTTCGCAATCGTTGAAAATAGTTCGCCAATGCCTAGTGGCGGTTAAGAGGAACTTCAGGTTTCACGAAAAAAGAGATTGCCAATAACAAAGGCGTCTCTGAAGCAAGAATAAGTGGTTGGTACCTGCGATATGCAGGGAGCTGATCCGAAGCTGCAGGCCGCGCGGACCCAAGGAGCACACGACGACCTTATATACCTCTGGCGACCCGGCACCACTCTCTCCTGCCTGCTCTGACCGGCTCTGCCCTCCCGGGGAGTGCAGACGGGGGCATTTGTACCGGCTTTGGGATGCCCGGCTGCCTCATCCTGGCTTGGAGAGTCCATCCTATAATCCGGGGCTAGGCAGGTTGTGTGTAGGGCAGATTAGCAAGTGATCCGTATCGGGCTGTGTCAGCAGGGCCAGGCATTACTGAGCAGCAGGGGCGCAAGACGTTTAAATGGAGAGTACCGGCACTTAGCAGCGAACAGGTGCCTGAGATAGGGTACATGCACTTCTAGTTGTCCATTTCGAGCACTGAACAGCAGCCTCGAATCGCGGGACCAAAGTACCTTTAAAAGGAAACACACTTCTGTAAACCATTCATGAAGTAAGATGGTAAGAAGTAAAGATTGCACGAGCACACACCCAGCTATGTTTACATTAACTTTCCTTTCTGGCATGAGGACAAGTATAGTTTTATGTGTCTCACTGAGACGAGGTGATGTGGTTGGAGGTGTGTAGGGTGACTATATGGGTGTTTGTGAATGTGGTGTAGGCATACGTTTGGTGTAGCTATATCTGTGTCGGTGAGGGTGATAGCATGTGTTTGGGTGTATGCCCGTGTTTGGATGTAGGAGTCAAGTATAGCTGTGTGAGAGTCAGTAGGGTGACGAGTTTATTTGGTTGCTGATGTGCAAGAATGAATATATGAATGAGTGTGTAAATGGGGTGTATGGCGTAGCGTGGAGAGGGGCCACTGGGGTGGTTGCCTCAGGCGCAAAATTCTAAGGGGCGTTTTTAGGGGTGCAAACATTTTTAAGGGGGGGGGATTTTAAAAGAAAAGTGGAAGGATACATGCCGTGCCCTGGGTACTGGCAACCCACGCTACACCACAAATAATGGCTGTGTTTGAATGCAGTTTAGTGTGTGTGTGTGTGTGCGTGCGTGCCAGTTGAGTGGGGACATCATGTGTTTTATTGTGTGTGCCACTGAGTAAATGAGTGAGTATCCCTCTGTTTGGATGTAGGAGTTTAGTGTAGCTGTATTTGTGTCAGTGGGGTAATAGCATGTGTTTGGTTGTAAGTGTGTGGCGTGAATACATGGGTGAGTGGGGTATATGCCTTTGTTTGGATGTAGTTATGTGTAGCTGTATTTGTGTCAATGGGGTGATAGCATGTGTTTGGTTGTAAGTGTGTGGCATGAATACATGGGTGAGTGGGGTATATGCCCTTGATTGGATGTAGTTAAGTGTAGCTGTATTTGTCAATGGGGTGATAGCATGTGTTTGGTTGTAAGTGTGTGGCGTGAATACATGGGTGAGTGGGGTATATGCCCTTGTTTGGATGTAGTTTAGTGTAGCTGTATTTGTGACAGTGGGGTGATAGTATGTATTTGGTTGTAAGTGTGTGGCGTGAATACATGCGTGAGTGGGGTATATGCCCTTGTTTCGATGTAGTTTAGTGAAGCTGTATTTGTGTCAGTGGGGTGATAGCATGTGTTAGGTTGTAAGTGTGTGGCGTGAATACATGGGTGAGTGCCTGAGTGGGGTATTGTAGGAAAGTGGCTCTGTATATACTGTTCCTGTGAGACCGGCCTTGTGGCATGGACCCTCCCGACCAGTAAGCAACCCTGCAACCACACCTGATCCCCGGCAATTGACTTTTGAATGTAATAGTTACAGTTTGTTGCAATAGGCAACACAATTTCAAACACAATAATACATTGAGCTCAATGGGAATTTCAAGTTAAATGCAATTGATTACTTTTAGGATTAATTTTCTAACTCCAGGACTGGATCCTAGAGTAAATCCTGGAACAGTTCCTCGAAACAGGTGAGTAAATACAATTTAGTTACTGTTGTGATTTTTAAGCAATATTTTGGTATTTTAAAAGTTGACACTTAGAAACTTTTTCTACTGAAAACACCAATGTTATCCTATGGAAGGAAATTCACTTAGCAGGTAAGTGGGGTTATTATTACTTTTGTAATCCAGTGCTGGGCTCCTAGGCTCAGTACTGGGACATCTATCTAACACAGGTAAGTAATTACGTTTTCACAGTTGGTACGATTTTTAAAGAATATTTGTAGTTTGCAAAAAACGACACTTGGAAGAAATTTCACAGAAAAACAGTCAGTGGTTTCCTATGGGAGAAAATTGAGTTAGCGGTAAGTATGCTGGTAATTACTTTTCAAGGTTAGTGCTGGGCACCAAGACCCAGCACTGGGAACTCTCCTAATAGCAGGTGAGCATTTTTCATTTTGTTACTCGATTGATTTTAGGTGAATATTTTAAAGTTTAGAAACTCCACACAGAAGAATTTTCAAGTGAAACCAGCCAATGTTACCCTATGGAAGAAAAGTGAGTTATCAGCTTTTGGGTAAGTACTCGACTGGCAGAGTTAAGGTGCTAGGCATAGACTCAGGGGTCTCCCAGGGTCAGGTAAGTACAGTTGTTACACCCTCAGCGGCACAGGGGCAGCTGGGTGCAGAGTGCGTTAGGCCCAATGTTATCCTATGGAAGGCAGGGGGCCCTTGGTTGGTGGCTGCTGGCTGGCAGGCCACGCGGCTGTGGAAGCTGGGCTCCTGGTCACTTTCTCAGGGTAAATGAGGAAGTAGGTAGGAGTAGAAGTTGCACAGCCGGGGCACTCGAGCAGATGGGTGCAGGGTGCTTTTGAGCCTTCGGGCGCTCAATGGATTGCAATGGAGAAGTTCAAGAACGAACAAAGGCTGCAAGCTCGGGGATGAAGATTCTTCAGGTGCGACCACCACTTCGAAGGTAAGTTGGGTAGTTGGAGGATAGGTAGGTACCCAGGAGTTGGGCACAGGGGACCGCTGGGTGCAGGGGTGCCTTTTGGTGTTGGGAGATCTTACCCTCTGTTGATCGCGGTTGGGGGAGTCCCTGGTTCTGAGGCTACAGGCGTCGTCAGGAGCGTCGAGGTGGGTCCTTGGTTGCCGGATTCGGGGTCACAGTCGCCGGGGGGACATCCTCGGGGTCTTTGTCCACTCCAGCACAGGCCAGGCTTGGCGGGTGCAGAGTGTGCAGGGTTCGCAGTTCCTGGCTAATGCCAGGGGTCAGTTACTTGCTTTGAGCAGTGCCACTGCTCGTGGGAGACCCAGATGCTCAGAGTCACAAGGTAGCCAGGTCCTCTGGGGTTGGTGAGGTTGCTGGCCACGGGAGATGCCGGGATTTAGCAGGAGCAGGTTCGAGGGTCGACAGGCCGGTAGGGCTGGGGCCAAAGCAGTTGGTGTCTTCCTCTGGTGAGCAGCTGCACGGCAGGTCTTCTTTCTTCTTGATCTTCTTTGCTGTTTCGGAATCTGGAATCTAAGGAAGGAAGGTTCAGGGTGCCCCTAAATACTAAATTTAGGGGCGTTACAGGTAGGTAAAGGGCAGAGACCACTGGGTCCCTGCCCTGGGGTGGGTACACCACCTATCCTGCCACTCTCCTGTGGGAGGGGGGCAGTGGCCTAGTCCTGATTGGGAAGGGCTCCCCATCTTCAAGATGGCGAGAGCCTGGAGATGTGCTTCACCTCGCCTCCCCCACCTGAGGGGTGGGGTTGGCAGAGGCTGGCACACCCCCTGTCCTTCCTTGGGGTTTCTGGCCAGTCTTCCCACCAGAGTGGGGGTTTAGAACCGGTAGGGGCCAGTTGCTGAGTACAGCAAGAGGCCTGGAGAAGCTCACAAAGGCGGCATGCCTTTGAAGCATCCCCTGCCCATCCCGGGGGAGGAGACCTAGCACCTCGCGCAGGATGTGCATTGTTGCAGGCTCAGGAGAGTGGATGGCTCTCTACCCAGGGGTCCAGCAACATGTCTGCTGTGTGGCAGCCTAGGCAGCCCCTCAGACCAGACGTGGATTGTAGGTTAGGTTCAGGGGGCATCTCTAAGATGCCCTCTGTCGTGCATTGTACATTAAATCCTGCACTGGCATCAGTGCGGGTTTAATGTGCTGAGAAGTATGATACCAAACTTCTCAGGCTTCAGTGGAGCCATCATGGTGCTGTGGAGTTTGTGTTTGACGATCTCCCAGCACCATATACTCTTAAATGGCAGCACTGCACTTAGAGTGCCCAGGAATGGACCTGGGTACTGTAGGGGCACAGGGCTCATGTCCCTGTACCCACACCACTGGCATAGGGCACCAAGCTAGAGGGGTGGCTAATGTATGCCAGGGCAGTGTATGCTGTGGGCATGGCACACAGGGATGTGTGCCATGTCGACTCTCTGTTTTGTCCTATACCCAGACACTCAGCCTGCAAGGGCAGTGTGTTTGTGTCAGGGTACAGGGCCTCTAAGGGTGGCACAATAAGTGCTGCAGCCCTTAGAGGCCTTCCCTGGTCACAAGGCACTGGTTGCCTAGGGTACCATTTACCAGGGGCTGACATGTGGCCAGGGTTTGCCAATCTGGGTTTTAGGTCTCTGCATAGTTTTTAGGGAAGGAACATAGGCCCTGGGCACCTGATTGGCAGGAGCCCAGGGCACACTCAGTCAAAGTACATTCAGCAATTCAGCAAAAAGTGGGGGCATACCATGCAAGAAAGATGGCACTTTCTCACAGGTATATGCCCTTGTTTGGATGTAGTTTAGTGTAGCTGTATTTGCGTCAGTGGGGTGATAGCATGTGTTTGGTTGTAAGTGTGTGGCGTGAATACATGGGTGAGTGCGTGAGTGGGGTATATGCCCTTGTTTAGATGTAGTTTAGTGTAGCTGTATTTGCGTCAGTGGGGGGATTGCGCGTGTCTGGTTGTAAGTGTGTGGCGTGAATACATGGGTGAGTGCGTGATTGGGGTATATGCCCTTGTTTGGATGTAGTTTAGTGTAGCTGTATTTGTGTCAGTGGGGCGATAGCATGTGTTTGGTTGTAAGTGTGTGGCGTGAATACATGGGTGAGTGCGTGAGTGGGGTATACGCCTTTGTTTGGATGTAGTTTAGTGTAGCTGTATTTGCGTCAGTGGGGGGATTGCGTGTGTCTGGTTGTAAGTGTGTGGCGTGAATACATGGGTGAGTGCGTGATTGGGGTATATGCCCTTGTTTGGATGTAGTTTAGTGTAGCTGTATTTGTGTCAGTGGGGCGATAGCATGTGTTTGGTTGTAAGTGTGTGGCGTGAATACATGGGTGAGTGCGTGAGTGGGGTATACGCCCTTGTTTGGATGTAGTTTAGTGTAGCTGTATTTGCGTCAGTGGGGGGATTGCGTGTGTCTGGTTGTCGATGTGCGTGACTAAGTATATGGGTGAGTCTGTGAATTGTGTTCTTGCGTTTGTTTGATTGTAGGAGCTTAATACAGCTAGATGTGTGTCAGTGGGGGTAATAGTAGGAGTGTGGGTGTAGGTTTGTGCGTCTAAGTATAGGGGTGAATTTGAATGAGGAGAAGGCATCAGTGCGCTTGCATGTACGGGTTTAGCTGTATGTGTATCAGTGGAGGTGAGTAGCATGTGTTTATCCAATCACTTTGATCACAACACTAAGTACATGTTATGTTATGTTAATTAGTTTATAGAGCGCTCAACTCACCCTGAGGCATCATGGATAATGTGAGATGTGGTGTGAGTGTATGCGTGTGTGTACAAGAAGAGAGCATTTAAAGTGGTTAAAGACCACACTGCGTACCACAAATGTACTAATCATAACAATGCAATGTGCAGTTGATGCTGGAGAGAAAAGTTGAAACTGCAGGTAGGAACCCACCCAATCAGGAGTCCCCGGAGCCCCCTATGCATGGTTTAGGTCAGAGGTCTTCAAACTGTGGAACGCGCCCCCCCCCCCGGGGGGGGGGGCGTGTGAACACCTCTGGGGGGGGGGGCGTGAGCGCCACAGAAAGATTTCCCCTTTACATTACTCATTCCGACGTCGGAAACACGTTTCTCGAGAATCATGGCCATAAAAACAGGACTCTGATTAGAGGCAGTAGTCAGACTAAATAATAACTAAGTGGAAGTGTCAACTCTGCCTTTCCTCTAATCAGAGACACAGCAGCATAAAGGCAGGAAATGGCAGCAAATTGCACTTCCATACAAAATTAAACTTAAAAACATATACTGTGTTGCAGGGGGAGCGGTGCATTTTCACCCTGCCCTTCGCCTTTCTTGCTGCTGCCTTTTGGCCTCCTAGCTGGTGCCTTTTACATCGGTTCATCACACTGCTTGCTGTCTAAACATTTGAAGCTACTTGTAGGATGTTTGTACATTTTTCTGCAGGATACTTTCAGTATTTCCCCCATCCTCGCTCTACTTCTGTTTATTTACCACTACCAAACATAAATTGAGTTTTGCCTCACAGCAGGACACTCGTACAAAAATTCTTACTCAACAGGCGTTTACGGTGTCAGACAAGCCAACATTCTTTTACACATAAACGAACACACATAGAACATGCAACAGTTCCCCGGACTGTTCACGCATTAGAAAGGGAAAGGTTCACAAAACTTGGGTGGGTTTAAACGCCACCAGAAGGGAAAGAAATATTAGTGACTCAAAGAAATATCCAGAAACTTAACCCTGCGCTGGTCCTTTCAGATTGCAGCCACTGAGTCACTTCGATTCTACAAATTATGGGTTGCATAAAAAGGTAAACTTCTAAGGTCACCTCTGTCGACCTTCTCAAGGTCAGGGTGATGGCTTTCTTTACCGAGAATCTTTCTAAAAGGCAGAGGAACACCCTAATAACCAGACAAAAAGGAACCATTAAATAAAAATAAGCTGAAAAAAATAGAGTGCTATGAGGTCTTACACAGGGCGTAACTGCGCCGTTCAAATTCTTATGACCTAGTGTCCTTGCACTTTGTTGTCAAGAGGTCTCAGTTGAGAGTCTTATCTCTGGGGTCATGGCGTTTTACCTAACAGCAGTTTGGACTCTGCAAATCTGCTGTGATGCAGGCATTTTCAGAGCCCGAGGCAAAATTACATTTGTCATAGTATTTTCCATAATAACAAGGCGTTTTCTGGCCATTTGTTGCAGTTTTGCACCCCTTCCTGTTCATTAGTGATAGTGCCGTCAAGAAGCTGCCTGCACAGCCTTAATGTAGATTCAGCCCATTAAACCCTGATAGTTGCTGAGTACTCCTATCCCAGCTCTAGTCAAGGAGGCCATTTTTGTAGCCTCCACCAGGGCCAATGGTATCTATTCATACACTGACCTTGTGGCGGTTTTCCCCAAAAAGAGAGTTTCCCATCATGAGTTGCCTGAGTTCAGTGATTCTGGGCCAGATTTACAGTTCACAAATCTTAACTTTAAAAAACTCTGCAATGTTTCCCTGTGGTGAAAATTAGTTGTCAACTAACACCACAGGGTTAAACTGGTTGTCAAAGATACTAAATCCCAACTTTCAGATATTTTAGGTATGGGGGGCCCCGACTCCTAAAAAAAATTGCCGGGGGGCTTGGCCTAAAAAAGTTTGAAGACCTCTGGTTTAGGTGCAGTTGGTGGCTACCCCCCAATTTAGTTCATATCTACTGGCCACAACTTTCAGCTGTGCACAGCTGGCTTGGGATGTTATCTTGCTGGCGCAGCTGTCTAGGGCCAGGTCCTTTGCCGCTCTCCCATATTTTTCATTGCTGCTCAAAAACGTAAGTAAGCCACAGAACAGCTGCGCATGTTCTTTGGGCATGCGCAGTGCAGGCGAGCGCAAATTGTGGGCTTCGACGACACCGGTGATGTAACTGATGATATCATGTGACTCTGAGCTATATTCATTCCCTGTGCCCATGCCTTCAAGGCAGACAGACGAGTCCACCTGGGTCAACTCAGCCTTTCTTCTTTCATCTTTCCAAAGGCAACAGATTGGATAACATTACCCGGGGAGGCGGCGCCAACTATTATTTACTTCGAAAATGCACAATTATGGTCGTAAGCATTAATTAGAAGGAAAAGGTTTTATTGTCCCTGAGTGTCAGTGCCTTTTGCTCCAGTGTCCTTGTGTCTTTTAACTGCTGTTTGCATCTGCCAGGTTGTGCTATTGCGTCATCATTTTCCTTCCCTTGTGTAGTTCCGTCTCTGTCCTAGTGTGTCACTGTGTTGGTGCGTGCGTGCGTGCGTCCCCTGTCTGTCGGGGTCCCCTTGTGTTTGTATTGCCAAGGGCGCATCACCCTCTCCTTATGTCTGCATTTCCACGTCCTGTGGTCTGCACTTTCCTGTCTCCAGGTCTGTGTCTGTGACAGAGTCCATGCTTGTGCCGGGCCAGCTGTGTCTTAGTGCAGTGCCAGTGTGACTCAGATTCCACAGAAGGTGCCTTTGTGGGTGCAGGTCCTGGTATTGGTACCCTTGTGGGTGCTGGTATTGGTACCCTAGTGGGTGCAGGTACTGGTCTTGTTACCCTTGTGGGTGCAGGTGCCTGTGTAGGTGCGTTTTTGAGTACCGGTCCTGGTATTGGTACCCTTGTGGGCACAGGTGCAGTTATTGGTACCCGTGTCGGTGCAGGTGCAGTTGTTGGTACCCTTGTGGGTGCTGGTATTGGTACTCTTGTGAGTGCACGTGCAGTTATTGGTACTCTTGTGGGTGCAGGTGCCTGCTTAGGTGCGTTTTTGAGTGCCGGTCCTGGTATTGGTACCCTTATGGGCACAGGTGCAGTTATTGGTAGCTTTGCAGGCGCAGGTGCAGTTGTTGGTACCCTTGTAGGCACAGGTGCCTGTGTAGGTGCGCCTTTCAGTGTAGGTCCTGGTATTGGTACCCTTATGGGCACAGGTGCAGTTATTGGTACCCTTGTGGGCACAGGTGCCTGTGTAGGTGTGCCTTTCAGTGTAGGTCCTTGTATTGGTACCCTTTTGGGCGCAGGTGCAGTTATTGGCACCATTGTGGGTGTAGGTGCACTTTTGATGTCAGGTCCTGGTATTGGTACCCTTGTGGGTGCAGTTGCAGTTATTGGTACTCTTGTGGGTGCGGGTGCCTGTGCAGGTGCGCTTCTGAGTGCAGGTGCAGTTATTGGTACCCTTGTGGGCGCAGGTGCAGTGATTGGTACCCTTGTGGGTGCAGGTGCAGTTATTGGTACCCTTGTCAGTGCAGTTATTGGTACTCTTGTGGGTGCAGGTGCCTGTGTAGGTACACTTTTGAGTGCAGGTCCTTTTATTGGTACCCTTGTGGGCGCAGGTGCAGTTATTGGCACCATTGTTGGTACAGGTGCCTGTGTAAGTGAGCTTTTGAGTGTAGGTCCTGGTATTGGTACTCTTGTGGGCACAGGTGCAGTTATTGCTACCCTTGTGGGTACAGGTGCAGTTATTGGTACTCTTGTGGGTACAGGTGCAGGTATTGGTACTCCTGTGGGTGCAGGTGCCTGTGCAGATGCACTTTTGAGTGTAGGTCCTGGTATTGGTACCCTTGTGGGCACAGGTGCAGGTATTGGTACCCTTGTGGGTGCAGGTGCTGTTGTTGTTGTTGGTTCCCTGTGGGTGCAGGTGCGCTTTTTAGTGCAGGTCCTTGTATTGGTACCCTTTTGGGCGCAGGTGCATTTATTGGTACCCTTGTGGGTACAGGTGTCTGTGTAGGTGCGTTTTTGAGTGCAGCTCCTGGTATTGGTACCCTTGTGGGTACAGGTGCTGTTATTGGTACCTTGTGGGTACAGGTGTCTGTGTAGGTGCGCTTTTCAGTGTAGGTCCTGGTATTGGTACCCTTGTGGGCACAGGTGCAGTTATTGGTACTCTTGTGGGTGCAGGTGCCTGTGCAGGTGCGCTTTTGAGTGCAGGTGCAGTTATTGGTACACTTGTGGGCGCAGGTGCAGTGATTGGTACCCTTGTGGTTGCAGGTGCAGTTATTGGTACCCTTGTCGGTGCAGTTATTGGTACTCTTGTGGGTGCAGGTGCCTGTGTAGGTGCACTTTTGAGTGCAGGTCCTTTCATTGGTACCCTTGTGGGTGCAGGTGAAGTTATTGGCACCATTGTTGGTACTCTTGCGGGCACAGGTGCAGTTATTGATACCCTTGTGGGTACAGGTGCAGTTATTGTGCCTGAGTAGGTGCGCTTTTGAGTGTAGGTCCTGGTATTGGTACTCTTGTGGGCACAGGTGCAGTTATTGGTACCCTTGTGGGCACAGGTGCCTGTATAGGTGTGCACACATGGAAAAAGCAAAAACGCACTTCTTCTTGTTTCACCATCTTCAGACCAGTTTTTACCTGGTCTTAATTTTGGCGCTGCCGCCTATGTACGCCACCCTTGTACATAGGGGGCAGTGTCAAAATGAATGGGTGTTGCGGTGGAACGCCCACCCCTTTCACGCTAACCATAGCATGAAAGGGTGCCTTATGTACATGTAAGTGGCTTAACGCTGCCTTGTACATAAGGCGCAGCCCCTATCACCACCACAGCGTCTCTATATGTGGCGTTGTGGTGGCAATAGGGGCCTGTACATATGCCCCTATGAATGCAGTGACTCAGAAGGATGGGTTGTGATGGAAGGTTGTTAAGCTGATTACAAATCTGCTTACCTGCGGATACACTTCCAGGGTTGCACTGTGCCTTAATGCTGCGTTCAAGACTTCAATGTGTGGGCTCTGCGCGACTAGAGACCAGAAGCAGCGTAGGAAATATTTGTGGTAGTACAACCCCGCAAGCGCAGCACACCTAACTGCTGTAAGGGTGGGTTCAGGCTGAAGTTGTCCACCCAGTAAATGTTTTAAAAAAAAAAAAAGGGGCAAAAAGCTCACTATGAGCCGCATTTTTCTCCCATCTATTGACTTAAATGTACTCTCTTTAAGTGACTTTTCAGTGGAAAGCTCCTGCCGAGGCATCATTTTCTATACTATGGTAATAAACCTGATAAATTTAAAGCCAAGGGAGTCCTTGTGAGGGACACAAAGAGCCATCCTTGTAACTCGAGGGAGGCGGGAGCTTCGCAGTGCCATAATGTAACTGGTGTATTTGCAAGGTGAAAACCTTTTGGAAATTCTCTGAAAGATAGCAACAAGGAAATGTTGGCAACCATGTGTTTCATGACCATCCTAATTGTGTCACTCTAAATTGGGCAGAAATACCAGGATACTAGAGCACATGAGTCCGAGTTTTACTCCCACCCGAGATTTTCCCATGTACAAAATTCTACCTGGAAAAATTTGCATAGGGAAGACTTGTCAGAATGAAGGGCAAGTTGGGGTTTGATACCGCAACAAAACCGTTTCCACCCATTATCTTCCCTCCTAATATAAGCTGGAATCATCTTCTGCGTTTTGAAAATTCAAATGATGCATATTAAAGCATACTTGCACTCCATATCGGTGAAAAATTGGGCTCGTACAATTTTATCAGCAATTATCCATTTAAATGACCATGACAGAGAAATAATCTGTCTCCAAAAATAGGGCTTGCGTGGGCGCGCACACGTGCACACTCACACATTGATTTTTATTTAACAGGTAAAGGAATGTCAGGAAAGTGGGAGAGTGAGTATATGTGGAATAGTTGCTCATTTGTGGATTCACTCCAGGGCGGCTCCTCTGAACGGAGGAGCATCACCCCACTAACCAAAATGCCCCAAAATATTACCATTTTAGTTTTAATCGCTAGTTTAAAGTTCATTTATTACCATTTTATTTTTCATCCTCCCCATCCAGAACCGAGTGTCAGGACGGGGCGGGACTTGCTGCGTGGTAGCAGCAGGGAGGAGGGTAGGGCTTCCTGAACACGTTTCAAGGTGCTAATGTCTCTTTGGCTGGCCGTCTTGCGATGGCCAGTCGCACATGCGCACTGTGAAAGCTCTAATCCAGCTGTTTTAAGACAGCTGGGTTAGAGCAAGTGCAAGGCTCCAATTTCCTCGGTAGCGGCGAGAGAGGCTGCTCACTACAAACCTGGCACTGCTCTCATGCATCATGAGAGCAGCGTCAGGATTGGTTAGGGAAATTGTTGAGAGTACCACGGTGGAGAAGACGAGAAGATGAAGACGGGAGCACAGAGGACCTCGTGCAGATAAGTGTTCTTGCTTTATTTCTTTATTTTCTTTATTTAATGTGTACCCCACCCACCAACAATTTGCCAGACCCACCACTCTCTAGTAGTGCCAGCCGCTACTGCGGTGATTCAGCATCCACAGGCTTGGGTAATCAATTGGTTTGCCTGTGCCGAAGCTCCCTGATCCCATTGGAAGCATTTTGCAGCCATTTAGTTCTTTCATCCGCTCCACAATCAAATGGTACTTTCCAAGACAATCCCTCTCATCAATGCTATTAATACTAAAGCATAGGAGATGGTCAACACATGAATGAACCAATGTATGTTGTTTATAAATAGCCCGCCTTTTATGATTGTATCTATAAAATCAAATAAAGATCATGAATTATATTGAATTGAATGAACCAATGAGTGAAAGTGCTTGATGTATCACAGCGGTGACCTCGAACGAGATATCCTGGCGCTGATCAAGCAGAAAACGGCCACACGTCAGAGTTACCACACTAAAGAGGCAAAAATAACAATGTTTGTAAAATGAAAAATGAGAGGAAATTCCTCTAATGGAAGGCGATGTGAGTTTCATAGTTAAAAAGCCATATAACTGACAGACCTAGTACCACACTCGGGGGCATATTTACAATGAAATGTTGGAGCTCTGGTCTGTGCCAAATTTGGCAGCGCTGCGCTCCGACATTTCCAAAAAGCAAGGATGCACCGTATTTACAACAACGAGGTGCACCCCTGTGTTTTCCCTAACGCTGGTGCTAAAATTAGCTGCCTAGTGCCAACGCAGTTATCCTTGCACCATAGTGCAAGGGTGCCTGCGTTGCAAGGAATGTTTGTTTATATGCAGAAAGGGAATCCTTCCTGCACATAAACAATTCATAATGGCGATTTGTTATTTCTATATGAGCTGCAGATGTAGCAAATCGTCATTATTTACTGATTGTTAATGTGCAGGAAGGTGTCCCATCCTACCCATAAACAATCATTAATGGTGTTTTGCTCTTTCTATGTGTGCTGCATTCTGCAGCACACATAGAAAAAGCAAAAACAAGGAGAAATACGACTATTTCTCCTCGTTTCGCCATTCTAATGCCTGCTAAGCATGCGTTGGTTTTTGGTGCTGCCTCAGATTTACACATCTTTGTAAAACTGAGGCAGTGTCAAAAAGCAATAGGTGTTACGGTGGAACACCCACAGCAACACCCATTGCATGCCCCTTTCACGCTAATTGATACGTGTAAACGGGCCAAACTTACAATGCGACGCTAAGCGATAGAAAGTGGCTTAATGTCGCTTTGTAAATATGGAGAAAGGCATATTGCCATGAGAATGTCGCCAAAAGTGACGTTCTGGTGGAGCTATCCCTTTGTAAATATACCCCCAGTGTGTTAGATGCCTGGGATGTTCAAGGGTTTATGCCAGAGAGGGAAGAGGGGGTTTGTAGGGCACAGGCGTGTAATTCCCACAGCCTTTCATTTTTCGGGACCTTCCTTCACCCACACCCTTTGCCTTAACAGCAGGACATTCTCCAGTGTGTCATTTTAGAGGGCAGCAGGTCATTGGGAATGGAATGAGTGGAATGCTCACATCGGGGGACAGTGGAAATATTAGTATCAGATTTTCTTATGCAGTTTTATATAGTTCGATCGACCCAAAGCTATTGGAGGAGTCTGGTTACATTACACGATACACTCGTTTTTGTAGGCACGGGGAGATTAAGTGATTTGCCCAGAATCACAGGATGTCGAGCCAACGCCGAGACTCAAACCTAGTCGTTCCCTAGTTCCCAGTAACTCAGGCCGTTAGGCCACATCCTCTCTCCAGATAAGTGGGTTATGCAAATTTGTCTTCAATACATGGTAAAGTGAAGATAGTATAGTGATAGTCCATTAAGTATGGCGCCATAAAACAGCGTCCTGTCATTTACACAGCATATACTGCGCAGTACGATATGATATAATAAGGGTCATGTCCTTGTAATGCCGCATGGGCCCTCGTGCCAGGGCGCGTGCAGGTCAGAGATTAGTAGCATTATCCACGTTTGCGGATAGGTTGCATGAGGACGCACACTTGAGAGGACTGGTTGCACGTATTCCTCCGTGACGTCGGCCTGACGCCACAGAAAGGGCTCACTGGAGAAAGCTGGTCTCTGGGCTTTACAACAATCCCCCTCGACAGTCGTCACACCACAAGGATGTACCTGTCAAGCTTTGGGCCAGGGGGATTCAGGGTGCGGTCCCTTCCTCTCAGGGAGATCATTTAGCAGCTAATTCCCTCTCAGCGTTCTTACTCGTGGCAAAACCAATGACCCTGTTGACCGGGGAGCATTTCCATCCGCCTTTCTGCCAGGAAAGCTGACAAGGGGGCAGGTAGATGAAAGAAGTGAAGGTGACAACAGTGTTGGTCGCACAAAAAAACGGAATTGAAGCAGGACGGAAATGCTGTCAAATTAAATCAAATCAAGCTTTATTCGACAATAAAATGTCATAAAAGCATATCACGCTAAAACCATAATTAACACATTTCTTCAAAGTTGATTAATACAATAAAAAGGTGTTATAAAAAAAACGAGTTAGAAAAACATTTTATAAATGTTCATATATTATCATCAGTATTGATGCTGAAGGATATAAAACACTTTGCATATTCCGGTTGCAGTGTCCAAGGCCTACGTGGACCGTTTTGTTGCTAGGAGTTTAGATCTTATTGACCACATCCACCCTAAAAACGTTCCGTTGGAATCGTATACAATGCGGAAGAGTCTGAGCACAGTATACGCATTGCTACACTCGACTGGTATGTTCCCATGTTCCTACAAATTGGTGCCAGCCAAGCTTTGCGTGGTGCAGCATATGCAGGGCAGACGAATAACACGTGTGCATATGTCGCTTCCTCATTTGTACAAGTTGGACTCTTATCGTTGTGTATAGTAGCCCACGTGGCAGTGAAGGTCTTCACAGGTAAGCAACCTCCTCTAAGCTGGAAATACAATTTACGGTCCAATGGTTTAGTTATTATGTCCCAATAGTCCTGAGCATGCGGCCTTGGTTTTATTTGCAAGAATCTTCCTGATAAAGAGGCAGCTCACCTACTCTATTCGCTTCCAGCGTAATCAGTTCCCAATATCTTTGCTTGATCAGATTTTTAGATGGAAACTCTGTACTGCTTGGGTTGGTCCACAGTGATAGCATGCCCATACTAGTTAAGGTGGTTCTAATATCACACAGCCATCTGATTTTCTGGAAGTGATCAGCCTACATTACGTCTTTAAGACCTTCAGCATAAATGGCCATTTCTGGTGTGGCCCAGACCCTGCGCCAGTAGAGGATGGGACGCAATCTTGCTGAGTCAGCAATTTCATTTCTACCCAAGTCGTGGCGCAGGGAGAGCAAGGCGGTGCTTTGGGGCAAACCTGTGCCCCCGTAGGAACTTATTCTCAGCGACAACTAGAGGATGCAGATTTTCAAAGCCCCATAACTCGGCACCATACAGAGCTGAGCCCAATATTTTGAATCTGTAAATTTGCAACACCGGAGTTAGAGACTTGGTCAATGATGTTTAAAACTCCTTAATCATTACACCCGCCAGTTGTCTATGTTTGAGGGCCATTGTATCAATATGTGGCCTCCAACTGAGCGTTTTGTGCATGGTGATACCTAAATAGGTGAAAGCGTCAACCTGCTCTAATAGTTGCCCCTCCATTACCATGCCCCCCTTAAATGACTTGTGTTAATTGAAAGTCATAAACTTAGTTTTTGCGGTGTTAACTTTTAGGCCACGTAGTATGCAGAATTCTGCATGCTGTCTTTTACCTCCTATGTGTCTGACTCCAGTGCTTAATTTGTATAAAAAAAGTGAAGTGAGTATAGTAAAGTGAAGTGTAGTGTATATTTTAACTACATGCTAAAAAGAAAATGCAAGTTTGACAAAGACTACAGGTGCACTGCTTGAGGAATCCATAGGGCAATGCTTACCGAGAATATTTCCTACTAGAAGGGTCACAAAATGACATCTGTCTTGGCGAAAAGGCGCAGAGCAAGCCCCTGGCGGGCTCCACTGCCGCAGTGGAGAAAATAACTTTAACAGCATATGAAGACCTCACAGAAAGACGACAAGGTCACACAAGACCTTCCTTTAGTGGGCAGAAATGTTGACTGATTTGACTGGCCCCCCGAAAAATAGACCACCTTGAATGACGAGTATATGACGAGTGTGTACGGAGGGGTGGGGTTCAAGCTGTAATGGAAGATTGTTGATGAAACTCCAATACGAAATGGACTGCGTTGAAGATGCTTAAGGCAAATGGATGGTATGGTCGATGGTAAGAAACTCTGCCACTATGAGGTAACGAGGGTTGGAGCTCAGATACAGTATGCCATAATTTAATAACACTCAATATAGAGCACTTCCCAGAACCGCTGCCTGCTTCATCATAAAGCAACAGAAAATGTGCACACGGCTTTATGTAGATGGTACAGGGCTGCAGCACAATTGGACATCGTCTGCCCAGCATTTGTGGCCTCTGCTGGAGGGGTATCATAATGAGAGCTGGGAGGCGTGTACCACAGTTGCTGGAGAAGCCAGAAAGTCAAATTCTTCTGAACGGAGGTTGTGTCTTATAAAGATTCCAATCCAATCAATCCAATCCAAAAGCTTTATTCGACAGTATTGTCATAAAAGCAACACATATATACAATATTATTAAGACATAAATATTCTGAATTCTAAAAACATTAAAAAAAGATTAAACTTAGTGACTGTCGAATAAATTGACATAAAAATGGGAAAGGGAACATTCCCTTCATCTGTGAATAAAAAAACCCCATATTTGATTAAAAAGTCTTGACCAAAGACGACAGAAGGTAGCTTGCCCAAAATACTAGGGCCAAACTAGTTAAACACTCTGGGACAACGCCCTGGACCTAATAGACCAAGCCCAATCTAGGAATTTGGCCATGGCTATTGCTATAGGCTGTAGGGGATCCGTTGTAAGTATTCTCAGGGCCTCATCATGCTTCTTAAAACCCAAAATCTTGCAGATAGGTATAATCCATTTTGCACGAGGTTTCTTATATAGTGGGCAAAAGAACAACAAGTGGCTAATGGATTCATCTTTATCGATACATTTTGGGCAAACTTTCTTATAAACCCCACCCCATTTGCCATTAAATGATCCTACGGATAGGGTGCCAATCCTCAGTTGGAAGTATAACTTCCTGTCATGTGGTTTCTCGATAAAGTCCCAATAATCTTCTAAAGCGGGCTTAGATTTTATCTCAAGGAACCTACCAGACAATTCATGGCATACACCCTTAGTACGCGTTGAAACCATTATCAGGTCCCAGTATAACTCCTTTAGGACCTTCTTTGTGGGAAAAGAAGCATTTTGGGGGTCCTCCCAAAGATCACTTAAGCCTAATTTGGCCAACAGTGATCTTAATTCCCCCAGCCATTTGATCCTGTGGTGGTGATCAGAGTCCATCACGTCTTTGAGGCCTTTAGTATAGTGTGAGAGCTCTGGCGTACACCATAGTCTTCTCCAATATAGGAGGGGGCGGAGGTTGGCCAAATCCCTTATAGATTTCCTACCCATGTCTAGTAGTAGTGGGCACATAGGAGTACTTTGGGGGACACCAATAGTCTTTCGCAAAAAAGAATTTTCCGCTACAGTTAAGGTGGATAAATTCTGGAACCCCCAAAGTTCGGCACCATAAAGGGTAGAACTTAAAACTTTAAGGCTGTATATCTCCATTAATGGGCTGATCGGTTTGGTGAAGGAGGTATTAAAGTTAGCTACCAGAATCCCTGTCTGTTGCTTATGCTTCAGGGTAGCTGATTTAATTTGCTTAGCCCAGCTCATGTCTGCCTGAAGTAGAACCCCCAGATAGGTGAATGCATCTACTTTTTCCAGAGGAACATTGTTCATAAAAACCTTACCCCGGAAGGACTTGTGTTCGTTAAAGGACATACATTTTGTCTTGTCTGTGTTTATTATCAGACCACGAGACGAGCAAAAAGCTTCGAATCTACTCAGGGCCTTCTGTAAACCACTGGGGGTCTTGGACACTATCAAAGTATCATCCGCAAACATGAGGACTGGTATGCGTTCGTTTGCCAACACAGGCGCATCGGTGGGGAACTCCAGAAGGAAGTCAACCACCCCGTTTACAAAGAGTGAAAACAGCGTAGGTGCAAGCACACAACCCTGCCGTACACCCCTTGCAACCGGGAATGAGTCTGTGACTTCGCCTTTTGTGCCCCACCTGACTCGTGCGTGATTGTCCTCATGTAGACGAATGATCAAGGACAGCAAATCAGAAGGAATAGCTAATTTACTGAGAACGTCCCACAACCTTCGTCGCGGCACCAGGTCGAAAGCCGCCTTCAGATCAACAAATACCACGTATAGGGCTCCCTTTCCCAAAACAACGGTCTTCCAGTAGATGTTAATAAACCGGAAGACCTGGTCTATAGTGCTTATAAAGGGACGAAAACCAGCTTGAAGCGGGGAAAGAATGTTTTCCTCTTCCATCCAAGACTGTATCTTATAAAGAATCAGACGCCCCATGATCTTTTGGATGGCGTCGATGAGACTAATTGGTCTGTAATTTGCCGCAACTGATTTATCGCCCTTTTTATAGACCGGTATAATCTCGGCCCCTTTCCAAGAGGCCGGGATCGGAGCCCCACAAGCGATAGCATTTGCTAAATGTCTAATGTACAGGCGCCAAGATGGTTTATGATTTGTGAACACGTCCCCTGGAATGTTATCCATCCCGGGAGCACGACCAGAGATGATGGTGTTCAAAGCTTTATCCACGTCCCCCAAAGTGAACACCTCACCGGAGTAGAATGTTTGCTCGAGTGTCCCTAGGGACTGTTCGTCCTCCGAGGAAGCATACTGGGGTTTGAAGAACTCCACCCAATGATGTTGGGGAACGTTATTTTGTGGGGGGTCCGGGATCCCCCCCCCCCGGTCCCATTTAAAAGTGTCCCAGAACACTTTAGGGTTCCGCGACAAACAGGCAGCTTTAAGCTCGGACCATCTTGCCTGGTCCCAGGTTTTTTTTTGCATCTTTAAGTGCTTGTTCATAAGAAGTGCGTGCCAACCTGACCTTCCCTGGGTCACCTTCACCCAGGGCTAAGCCCAGGTTTCTTCGCATCTGTCGACAATTGACGGAGAACCATCCCTCAGTTTTATTTCCTTTCCTCTTAGCCTGCCCACACCCCACAGGTCTACAAAAGAACAGTTTAAATTTCTCAAACAGGGCTGTATGCATGTCAGTAAATTGAGTCAGGGGGATTGGGTTTCCCTCTCCTGAAGCCCAGACATCCAACACCCTGGCCATCTCGGAATTCATCTTCGACAATAACTCCTGGGATCTGGAGACGTTTTCCCACCGCAGATGACGTATGTCATTAGACACCACTAAACCTAAATGTCCCTCCGCTGGGCTAGCTGGCATTGCTCCACCCAATAAGCCCTCCAATGTGACAACAAGAGGGTCATGATCACTTTCTATTCGGGTGACTACAGCCATGCCCTTCACACAATGCCAAAGGGACAAACCTATCAATACATAATCTATGCGACTTGCCCTACGCCCATTGTTAAATGTATTTGCTCCTATCATATCAGAGGGTGTGCGTCCATTTACGGCCCTCAGTTTATATCCGAGGCACAATCCAGATATTTGGATTGCCGCATCTGACCATTTTTTTATAGGCACAACCTCTAATGGGGGAATCCCCCAAATTTCGTCCTCCTCTGCCATAAGATTGTAAGCAGTATCTCCCAAAGGTTCAAACGTGGTGTTAAAGTCCCCCACAACCAACAACTCGAAATCCCTTTGGATATTATCCAACAGTCTTTCCAACGATGTTATAACATGGGAACAGCGACCGCCAGGCAATCCTCTTGCATAAACATTGAAAATGTATAGAGAGGGGCTTTGATCTCTGCTAATTTTTATGGCTAGGATGTCATTACAATTTGTAGGTATTTGGGTAACCTTGCAGCAAAGTGCCTGTCGTACCCATATAACCAGGCCCCCCATAGGGCGGCCCTTTGCTTGTTTAGTCGCAATGACCTGGAAAGATAAATATCCTTGGCGAAAAAAGGGCGCGGTAGCCCAGGTTTCTTGAAAGAAACATAAACCATGTTTGTCAATAAACTCTACCCATTCAGGGTGTGCCATCTTAGAACCCAACCCTGCAATATTCCAGGATAAAAGTTTTAAGGTTGGGGAACTTTGGATGGATGGGGTATTTAACATGGTAGAACGCCCAGAGGTCGGGGAGGAGTCTAAAACCAATCGTGACCCCTCAGGTGGTTCCATATTGTAACCACCAGTTGTCCCTGTAAATGATAAAGACCCTACAATAGAATGGCTAGAGGCACATGGGTTTCCTTGAATCGAATCAAAATTGGGCCTACCTTCACTAGGGGGGGCGGGGCCTTTGGGAGTGTGAATTGGATTATTTTCAAAAGGTGTAATTTGTAGTCAATCACACTCCTCTAAGCCGGATAGTGCTTCAAATCTATTTCCCAACTGAACACCCGATCCACCCCTCGGCCACCCCGTCATGTTGGACCTACAAGCCCATGGCTGCTGGAAACTTTGAGAGGGGGCAGGGTTGAAAAATGTTAGAGGGACCGGTCTTATCTTGGAGGCCATGCCTTGGTAATGTTCTCTGCATATATGCCCCCCTGCTCTGGGGTCCCCGAAGTTAATGATGATACAATCCCCCTCGATTGACTTCTGTCTTTGCCCAACCCAATCCACCCTTCTCGCGAATAAGATTTTGGCCTTAACTCCTAATGGGAGAGGGCGATTCTTGCTCAACCAATGAATACACTTATTTTTCAGATCAGTGTATTCCTCTAGTTGGCCAGGTCTCAATGGCGGGACTCCTGTCAAAATGCACACATAAGGGTTGGATGCGGGGGGAAGATCAATACATGGAAGGCTAACTGGGGATATGTCATGAGAACCCCTTGGGCCCCTTACAATGGATGCAATAGGTGGGCCAGAAACCACGGAGCTTGCACCAGCCCTAGTGGAATCGGTTGTGCCGGTTTCAACCAGGGAAGAAACCCTAAGAGTAGGGGCATTCAAAGTCACAACTGGGGGACTACCAGATTGGACTAATTGAGAGGAAAGCACCAACGAGTTAAGGTTAGTGCCAGGGATAGGCTCGGGCAATCCCACCACATGTTGACCCTTCCCACCACTATCACCTGATCGCGCATTACCCATGGAATTAACTTCACCACCCTCAATCAGGTCCAGTCTATTTTCGATCATGGTTAGTCTTTTAAGAATAGGCTTGCAAATTCCTCTAATTAGCCGTTCGATTCGGTCCCAAATAGCCTGTGGCAAATCTGGGGGAATATCTGGCTCTAAGGACATTGCTAGATCTGGCTCATTCAACTGAATAGGAGGATTTTCGACATTAATCTCTAAAGGAACTTGCGTTCCACAGGGAATTTCCAATGGGGCAGTTGTCTTCTGAATTTTTGATTTCCTACCCTTCTGGGCTGTGCTTTTGCGCTTCCTTTTGACTACAGGCAAAGGATGTGTTAGTTTTGCAACTCGTTTATAGCAAATCCTGGGGTTTTTCTCCTTAGGGTCTGGTGAAACACTGCCAACTAAGGAGACTATAGAGACTGGGGAACACACAGAGGGAGATGCAATTACAGGAATATTTTCCCCCTCCCTACTAAGAACACAGGGGGCTGGGTAAGCTGTCACAATGGGCCCTCCCTGAGCGGCACCTGTGTTCTCCACGGGATAAACAATAGGGACCCGAGTGGTGATGATAGGTATCACTGGGGGTCTATTAGGCATAATGGGAGACACCGCCCCTGCTATAAGGCCCATTGATGACCTTCTGTTTGCACCGATCTCTAATGATAGTCTTTTTTCTGTGCAGTCAATTTCACGCGCCAGGATTGAAGATGCGCGGATGATGAATTGGTCCAAGGTTCCCATGACTGAGCCTGCAGAGCTTGACTTTTCACCCCTAGTCGCCCTTCCTAACTTAGAAGACATGATGTTCACCTGAATGCTTCAGTTTCCCTAGCAATTCACAATAGGATCCTCAGTGACTTCACATACAATTGGGAACTATGCACAGGGTTGTAACCCCAATAAGACAGGGCAGAATCAATAACACACTGGCCAACACTAGCACAATCAGCGGGAGGGAGCACCCTGGGCACAAGAAACGGCAATGGTGTCAAAAGTAAAATACTCCTTAGTAAGGGAACTGTCAACAGTACCTTTCAGTCCTAGGCAAATGGAAGACGTTATGAGGATGGCCCAGCCCTGCCAGTACCTGACCAGTGACGGGCCAAGGACGGGCCCGCCCTTGGCCCGGGCTTCGCCCGGGCGCCGCCCGCGCGCGTCCCGCGCTGCGGGGCACCTGATGGTCTTTTGAAGGGCTAGGCGCTTCCTGATTGCATCATCAGCATTCGCCCTGCGCCGAGGATTCTGGGTATTGTAGTTGGGGTAATCGTTCCCCTCACGGCGTCGGCGGTGCAATCCTACGTGTCCACCTCGCTGGCCGTTTCCCTCACGGCGGATAGGAACAACAGGAATCAAAGGTGAGTGATGCTCAAGTGTTCGGTGCGCGTCCCCCCTTATAAAGATTATCTCATTGCTGCAGTTGCCTAGGAGCCACCAGATGCGGAGAGTAAGTGCTCACTGCGCCCTGAATTCAGCAAACCAATCGCCTGTTGCCTTTCGGCAGCAGAACTTTCTTCAGCACATGAAATGACTGTCATCTGACAAAGTAAACAACAGACTACTCAATTCAGAAGTACTCTATTCGGTTTTCCAAATTAAAGAAACAAGAAAGTGCACATAAAACCATAAATACATTTCCATTAAAAAAACAAGCATTTGCAAACCAATGCAATCGGTCTCGCCTTTGGGACCTTATAAGTATTTAGCGATGCAGCACATTATTGCATTAATGTCCTGAAATATTTAGAACAGCCATATGTACCTCTAAAAACAGAAAGCACGCTTCAGTGCGTAACAACAGTTATGAAAACATAATGATGCTGCCTCTGCAGCACCGTGCAGTAACAGACACTAATGCTACCTTCTGCAATGGCAGACTTCTTACTCTTTCTAAAGCTGCTGTGAGAGAGACTTACAAGCAGATTCCTTTTTTGAAAACATGTCTGCTTTAGCTTCATTGCTTGAAGTGATGGCTGGAGCTGGACTGCTGATAGACTCTTGCAAAATGGCATGCGACTGCACGAAGCTCTGTACATTGCAGTCTTACCTGTCACTTCGGTCACGGCATCAGAGGTGGCTATTTAAAAAAATAATGAATCTCAACAAATCTAAGCATGTGCCTTAATTAGGAGTCCAACATTGTTTACTGTTTACCTGACGTGAGCTCAGCTGAAATGCTTCGTTGTGCACAAAAATTCGATGGCAGGACCGTAGGCTCAGATTATGCTTCTTAAATATTTACTACTCCAAATAGCAGCCAATGAAAAAACAGTAAAACATATATAAAACTACATGTCCCATGAGACTTTGAACCACGCCTCCTTCATTAACCAATCAACAAGGTCCATAACATATAAAATAGCGAGGCACTGCCTCTTTCTTTGCTGCTACGCAGTCAAGATAAGTGCCACGTTATTTTGCTTATGGATTAATGTCATATGTACTTTGTATTATGTTATATTCACTGATTATATGCATATTCTGCTCGATTTTATATATGCCTTGTTAGCGGTAGCCTTCACGATCAATAGGTTTCAAAATTACAATTTTTTCACTAAACGCGTGTTGCGCTTCTCGTATTAGCCTTAATTATGCCCCATGCTGTTTTAGCCCGTTAGTTTGCCGGTTTCACTCGCTGCTGCTAGCGGTGCATGTTGTGTGCCGGCGCGCTCCGCGCACTACCGGCTGGGTCTGTCCCCCCCTCTGGGAGTGAGGTCGCGCACAGGAGCCCGATCGGACTGCGTACGTCGATTCTCTCAGGAACCTGCACGTGTCTGAGCATGCGCTTGCAGGTCTCCCTCATGCATGCTGGTTTGATGCCTTTCTCCGGGCTAGGACAACAGGGGGAAGCAGCTCGACAGTGTTGGTGCCGGTTTCCGCCCTGAAATAAGACCTTTTTTACCACTTCTGGGCACTAACCCTTTCCTGTGATTTTAGCTGAGTGCTAAATGAATTTCTGGAAATCCCCTGGTTGATTTAGGCAGGAGGGTTTAACTATCCTCCATTAGTCAAGGGGTGTGTTACCTTCTTTGGCCTCACTGTCCCAGCATTGACTCCATTTTGACGCCCTTTCTCACTGCAGGGTCTGGGTTGTAAAATTTGGCTTCCCACTGGGGATTAAGAATAGAATATACAGATATTCAACAGAGATGTCGGACTGCAAGGTCTATGAGGAGGAACTGGCTGCATATGGTCCTACAGAAGATGAGGACAACTATTATTATGCAAGCATGGAGTCACTCATTGACAAGTCCCTTGATAAGAAGTTAGATAAGGTACTCTCTTCGGCCCTCTTGCCCATCTCCCTCCACCTAGACCAATTAGTGGATGCCACCCCTAACATCCCCGCTGGCGTCCCAACCCCATCAGCCCTCCTTCCGTCCCCTGCACCCCCAGGCCACGCTTGGCCCCATGTCACCGTTTATTCTAAGTTACAGACAGCCAGAGACCATGAGTACAATGCAGATCCTGCGATCCCTTCTCCCGTGCCTAGTACCCCGAATCCTCTCCAGCTGACCAACACAAACACTGACACAGATTCCTCCCAGGAATAGCGCCTACGTAAACGCGCCAAGAAGCGCAAGCACTTTGTCTCACCTGTTATGCCTATCACCCTTTACCTTTGACACGTCTAGCATCATCCATCCCCGCTCTTCGGATTGGGCTCCCGCCCCAGCGGTGGCGGATTACATGCATATGAACCTCCGCAAAAGCTTTGACAAAGAGGTGCATGCCTGCCTGAGATCAGAGTGCCCTCGCCCTGACCTTCCGAATAAAATTGCCTTGACCCCCGAGATAGACACATCCATGCAGACCTTTCTAAACAAATATAAAAAAGACCCCAAGAAAGGTATCGGCAGGGCTCTTAGAACTTCTCAGGACAAACTCCTTGATGTCTCTGGCCCTTTGGCAAAAATTCTGGAACTAGCCTTGCAAGCACAGGAGACGGGTGCAGCCATCCACCCAGAAGTCCTAGCTGGATGGACCCAGAGAGCGATCTGCCTTCTTGGAAATACTAATTGCTCACTTTCTTCGGAAAGACGCAAGTCAATCCTTTTAAGAATAGACCCACAGTTAGTGGAATTAGCTTCAGCTGAACCAGGCCCCTTGGCGGGGGCCAGCTTTTTGGTGAATGCTTTGTGAAGGATATTGCGAAGTTTGTTAACACGTTCACCTCACTTGACAAGTCGCAATCCTCACTCAAGAGAGTTTTCCATCCCCTCTCTGGTAGGGCCAGCCGTGGAAGAGGACGTTCAGCCGGCCGCTTCAGTCAGCAGAGTCATCAGGGAGGCTTTGCCCTGAGATGCAGGGGTTACACTCAAGAACCCGACCAGTCAGGTTTTCATCCCACAAGATCCAGAGGTTTCTGTGGAAGATACAATAGAGGGATCAACCGAGGATCCAGGAACAATGAAGCCATATCTTCAGGTAATTCACACATTTCTCCCTTTGATTCTTTTGGGGGGACAGACTGATGCATTTTGTGTACAGTTGGAGAAAGATCTCCGCAGATGCGTGGGTCTTGAACACTGTCCAGGGTTATCAAATAGAGTTAATCTGTCGTCCCATTCAGAAAGCTCCTCCGGTTCCTCTCCATTTTTCCCTACAAGAACAGTCTTTTATAGACTCAGAACTGCTAGAACTTTTGGCAAAGCAGGCCATTGCTACAGGACCCTTCATCCCCGAATGCTTTTGCAGCAATGTCTTCTTGGTCCAAAATAAAGGAGGAGGACAGAGATTAGTGCCAAATCTCAGAGAGTTCAATCCCTTTGTTGTCTACAGGCATTTCAAGATGGAAGGGATCCATCTACTAAGAGACCTGTTGTTAGAGAAGGATTGGATGGTTAGTTTGGACCTTCAAGATGCTTATCTAACAGTGCCGATTTGCCCCTCCGACCAGAAATACCTACAATTCCAATGGACGGGTCAATGGTTTCAATACCAATTGCTCCCCTTTGGCCTCTTGACAGCTCCTTGGGTGTTCACCAAACTGTTGAAGCCAATAGTCACTTGTCTTCGAGGAATGGGAGTTTGCATGATCGTCTATCTCGACGACATGCTTCTGTTAGCTCAAGATCTGGCTCAATTGGGCACTCACTTACAATGGACAATTTCTGCCCAACAGGTGGATTTCTTACGTTTCCTGAGAGATTCTGTGAAGGCTCAGTTGCTCCTTCCAGCAACCAAGATCAAGTCCATCAAAAGAGAAATTCGAACGACTGTCACGACTAATGATATCTTTGAGTACCTAGCGAGAATTGCGGGTCTTCTGGCTTCTTCGATCCAGGTGATCTATAAAGACCTCCTTCACTACAGAGCGTCACAATGCCTCAAGATCTGCTATCTGCAGAAAAAATTCAGCTATGATCATTTGATTGCTCTGTCTCCAGATGCTCAAGACGAGCTGCAATGGTGGTTAACTCACATGGAAGCCTGGAATGGCAGGGCCATTTTCGGAGCTTCTCCTGATGTAGTTATCGAGTCAGATGCCAGTCGTTGGGGCTGGGGAGGAAGATACAGAGACTTTGCTACAGGAGGCTGTTGGTTGGCAGAAGAATTAAAATTACACATCAACTGTCAAGAGTTGTTAGCCGGCTCGTTTGCCATCTGATCCATCTCCCCACTGAGGAGCAACTCTTGTATATCAACCACCTGGGAGGGACGAGATCCCGACTGTTGGTCAACATTGCCAGAGTCTTTTGGCATTTTTGCCTGGCTCAGAAGATCAGGATAGTTGCGGAATACATCCCTGGCAAGAGTAACCAAGTAGCGGATTGGAACTCCAGATTTCTGAGAGACTTCAGTGACTGGAAGCTCCATCCGACTGTGTTTCAAGAGATCATGACTATTCAAGGCCCATGTCAGATAGATCATTTTGCCTCTCGCCTTAACAGCCAGCTTCCCCGCTTCTTCAGCTGGAGACCGAACCCAATGGCTTTGGGAACGATGAGTTTCTTCATCACTGGGGCTCCCAGAGGAACGCTTTTCCCCCCCTTCGCTCTAATCCCGAGAGTAGCAGCTCAGGTCAAGAGGCAATCTGCCTCATTGATATTAGTCACTCCACTTTGGAAGACACAATCGTGGTTTCCGTTTCTGTTGGAACTGTCGGTGGATCTGCCTTTTCAAGTGCCAGTTTTCAGCTTCTGCTTCAGGACCCAGGGGGCTCCCCGCATCCTCTGGTACTTCAGAATCAACAATCCCTCATGGTGTGAACGCTCTCAGGAGACATGAGCGAATTGAAGGCCTTTTATCGGCGGCTGGCGGTTTTATACAACAAGCTTGGGATCCATCTAGCCGTAAGAGATATTCTGCAGCATGGAAACGATGGATGGGTTGGTTTCTTCAATGACAGGTGGATCCCGTGGGATATGATCTGAAAGTGATTTTGAACTTCTTGTCCGAATGTGCAGATTCAGGCCTATGTTATAGGTCAGAGAATAATTTCAGATCGGCTTTATCAGTTGGGCATGATCACATTGATGGGAAACCAGTGGGGATCCATCCAATGGTGTGCAAGTTAATGAAGAGTATTATGAAGGCTCGCCCACCGAAACCCCAATATACTACCTTATGGGATGTGTCAAATGTTCTCGCTTTGCTTGAATCTTGGCCCAACAATAAAGATTTATCGCTGAAACAATTATCATCTAAACTCACCATGTTGTTATGTCTTATTTCATGTCATAGAGTTTCTGATGTGCATGCTTTAGATCTTGCAGGCAGGATTTTTTCCCTGCAAGGTGTGTCATTCATTATTTCTAGAAGAAAAAAGATGATGTCTCGTTCAGTTGAGTATCCTGCATTCCCTCATAATGATAAGTTATGTGTTTTGAGATGTTTGACAGTATATGAAGAGCGTACTTTGTCTCATAGGTCGGATCCTTTAGGACCTTTACTTTTGTTTATAAAGAAACCCTTTCGACCAGTATCGGCGACCACTTTGGCGGGATGGGTCAGATGGGTCATCGCTGAAGCAGGTATAGACATTTCTGTGTATGGAGCGCATTCAACGAGGGGTGCCATGGCTTCTAAGGCCTTTATTATGGGCTCTAGATTAGAGAATATAGTGAAGGCAGCTGATTTGTCATCAGACTCAATGTTTAAAGTATTCTATTATAAACCCATTGTACATGTATCTTCTGTTGTTGTTGGTCAGCTTTGAACCAGCATAATCTGAGCCTCCGATCCTGCCATAAAATACAACATTTTCCAGCATTTGCGACAAGAATTTTAGATTCTATTAAGGACACGGAGGAGAGGATTATCACACCCGTTGGTACAGGTAAGAATAAATTACAACTGTCATGTTGTCATATGATGCATAAGACATATTTTGTTCTTTTCCACCATTAAATAACAAACGTGGGTTCTGTAGTTTTCAAACTTGTTTCTGATTTCAGGAACGGATTCCAAACAGAGCTAGACTTGGAGTGCCGCTTGGTGATGAAGTCTTCGTTGACGGTGGATGAGTTGTCTTGTCGGAGATCTATTGTGGAGTTGCTCTCCGTTGAGAGCTGGAACTGAATCCTGTTTACTTGGAGATAAAGACTGATTTTTTGCAAATAAAGAGGCAGTCAAGATGGTGCCTCGCTATTTTGTATGTTATGGACCTTGTTGATTGGTTAATGAAGGAGGCATGGTTCAAAGCCTCATGGGATATGTAGTTTTATATATGTTTTACTGTTTTTTCATTGGCTGCAATTTGGAGAAGTAATGATTTAAGAAGCATAATCCTCGCCTCCGTGTCCTTAATAGAATCTAAAATTCTTGTCGCAAATGCTGGAAAATATTGTACTCTCCACGCTAGGCAGACAAAAATTTGACTTCTGACTCTTTGAATTTTTAACTATCTCATTGAACTGCAGCGCAGGAGAGGATTTCAGAGAGGAGTGGTTTCAGAGCACTGTGTGGGGAAATAAAGAAATGTCTCCGGTGCATCTCAGCTTCTCTGCCGCAAGCCCCCCGTGGCTGCGGAGACAGCGATTTCTTTTGATCTGTAGAAGCCTTTCTGGGGTGTTGGGTGTTCAAGGTCAGCCACTTCCTGCAGTTGCAGGGACGCACTTGGCTCACTCTGTTCAACCAGAAAGAGAAAGTACAATTAAAGCTTACTGCAAAACGAGAAAGATGGAAAAGCTGACGCAATAGGACCGACTGTGACGAGAACGCTAATTTTGTAATAAAACATTTTGATGATTGACAAACACTTTTTATGGCCACATCTTATCGGGCAGAATTCTGGTGTCTCGAAGCCTTTACAGAAGGTATCACGTGACAAGGTCCAACACAGAATTCTGGTGTCTCAATGCCTTGATGGTACGCGTCAAGGTTTGAGTCAGAATTGTTGTGTCTCGAAGCCTTTAAGGAGCGTGTCACGTGACAATATCTGAGGCAGTGCTAACGTGGCGACAGGGGCGGGAGCACCAGGCAAAAGGGAGCAAGATGAAACGGAGTGTGGGTGAGGGAGCGAGATGAGTAGAAGGCCAAACTGCCTTTTCTCCACTTACGCAATGCTCGGCAAAGCGGGTCTCTCAAATGCACTGCTCGCAGCCATGTTCATGTGCGGGCAGGGAGCTGCTATAGCATGCTGCAAACGAGCCACTCAGGGACCAACTGAAGGCTCGAGGTTGTACGCAAAATACTAGGAAAGGCTGCAGATTGGTTTTTCGGGCGCGAGTTAAAGCAACAATGGGGGCGGGTGGGGGAGCAAGATAAAGCCATATGTTTTAGGAGTGGCAATACGAATACTGCCTCCAAGGAAACCTGTCGGAGTACAGGCTGCAAATAAAACAAGGGGAAGTGGGAGGGGGTCCAATGGCTCATGTGCTCAGCAGCATGTTGTACATGATTAGTTTCCTCATCAATGTATTCTCTGTATGTTAAGCCTTTCTGTGTGTTTCTTTTTCCCTTCTCTCCTAGAATACCTGTGTGTATTCTAGCATGTTTGTTCCATGATTCCATATTTGTCAGTTACTTGTCTGGTCAGCCGGCGAGGTGATCGTTTGGCTGATGTCTTAAATAAAATCCACTTTATCTTACCTGGAGAAGTCTTCAAGCTGCCCGTTATTTCTACAACAATTTTGGCGACGATCTTCGGTGTTGGTGCTGACCAGATGAGTTGAAGACAAGCCTATGCCATTTCCATCGATTCCAGCTTGTCGTAGACGCAGCCTAGCGACGAACACTTTGGACCATTTCTTCGATGGGGGTTCATAAATTTGATACACGCTATGATCAAATTAGCTGTGTCGGCGAGTTTTCCTGTTTGAAGAAGATGAGTTTCCCTCCTGAGTGACGTCATCTCGTCCAACCGTGAGTTACTCCTGGCACTATTTAAGTTGCTCAACGTGCACGTCATCACAGCACGCACCCCAGCCATCGTGAGAGAGCTAATCTTCATTCTCCATGGACCAGCAGCGCTGTCTATATGAGAGGTATGTCATGATGTTTACGTCTTTTCGGCCATTTTGAAAAGAGGGAATCGGCATACAGCTTTATTTCAAGTCTGCGTTGCAGTTTACATGTTTTTACGTCATCACGCAATGCAAGTCAGACATTTTGAAAGGCCAACATTTCTAACTCTGCAGTGCACGCTAAGCATTCCAGCTTACAACTATTTACCTCATCATGTTACACTTGTCGGGCATTTCAAAGGTGAATCTTCAACTCAACTGTGCGCTTTCTAGTTTTCAGCAAAGCGACCACAGTGACAATAAGCCCCTAAGACGGTTTACCACACAAGGAGTACCCCAGTGACACGCACACCGCTAGCGTGTCAATTGAACTGGTTGGTGTGAACCACACACCCTCAATTGTGCAGTCTGTTGCATGCACATATTTATTCTATTGTGACCTCTTCTTTAAATACATTTTTCACGGTGATGTGCACACCTATAGGATAAACATACTATTCAGTTTCTTATTCCTTATCGTCATCTTTTAACTTTTTATTGTGTGATCTACCGTTACTCCTAGTCATGTCTACCCAACCTTTTGCTGTTGTTTTGCCGCCTCAATTTTTAAGCGAACCTGGCACCCCTTTGATACCTTGGGAAGATTGGATTGTGATTTTTGATAACTACCTGGAGGCCTTAGATGGACAAGATTATTCTGCAAAACGGAAAAAAGCTTTGCTCCCAAGTTCATTGGGAAAAGAAGGCCAACGTGTGTTTAGGTTTTTACCACAAGCCTTACAAGCAAATGGTCAACTAATGCCACATGAATACAAGGGGGCAATATGTAGACAAGAAGTAAGATATGCAAAAGCAGAAAATTTGGTGATGAATCACTATAAATTTTATACTCACTGACAATGTAGTGAAGAGTCTATAGACGAGTTTGTTGCAAGACTGAGGGAACTTTCTGTTAAATGCAATTTTGGGACCATGACAGACAAATTAATTAGGGATTAGCTGATAGTACAATGTAACAACAGGAAAATTCAAGAAAGGTTGTGGGCAGCCAAAATCCCACATTGAAAGTAGCCATTGATTTAGCAAAAGTAATAGAGCACTTCTGAGTGTTGCATGAAAGAGGTACAGAAACACAGTATTAATAAAGAGATATCTGAGGATTCTGAAAAAAATGTTTTGGATGCGAGTGAACAATGCGAAAATGATTCCATAGCTTTACTAAGGAATAAAAATAGGTTGTTTAACAAAAAAGCAAATTTTACAAGGGGACCAAACAAATTTTGTTCAAGATGTGGTAGCAATAGCCACACATCTGAATCAAAAGTTTGATTAGCTTCCAACAAAGAATGTTTAAAAGTGTGGTCGCCTTGGTCATTTTTATAAAATGTGTAAAACGAAAACTTTATCTAAAGTAGCAGTAGTACAAAAAGGTGCAACAGAGAACAAAAAGGAGGATAGACTTCTGGTGATTGCTGATAGTGATGTTAGTTCTGTTTATCAAAAGTGAGAAAATAGACCCAAAGCGTTATTTCTAATCGATGGGCAGCAAGTATCCCTTATGGTGGATACAGGGTGTAGATACATTTTAATTCCAAAAACAATGCTTTATAAAGAGTGGGGTGAGAAACCTTTACAGCATAGTGATATTTCACCTGCAGGTTACCAAGGAGAGTCTATAGATTTATTAGGTTTCTTCGAAGCGCAAATTGTCTTCTCGAATAGGTCCACAAGAGGGAAAATAGACCTCCTATCTTAGGGTTGCTCCATCAATACGATCTTCATATTATTGTAAAACCTAGGGCTCCTTCGCAAGTCATGGTAGTTAATGATATAACCCTTGAGGACATACTTCAAGAGGCTAGTACTGTTTTTAGGAATGAGTTAGGTGAACTTAAAGGCTATGTTCACAAGATCTTGTTAAAAAAAGATGCATTACCAGTGCAACACAAACTCAGAAGAGTTCCTTTAGTAGTTAGAGATGAGATAAAGTCTCTTATAGATAAAATGTTGCAAGGTGGTGTGATTGAACCTGTTGAGGCATCTCGTTGGGTGTCTCCAGTAGTAATTACTAAAAAAGCTGATGGCAAGATTAGGTTCTGTGTGGACTTAAGGTCCTTGAATAAATGTGTTGCTGCAGACACTTTCCCCTTACCAAATATTGGTGAGTTAGTTTCCACAATAAAAGATACAAAAAAAATGTCAAAACTTGACCTTAAAGTGCATACCACCAGATGAGATTACACAACATTTCTAAACACCTTACAGCTTTTATTACGACTGAAGGAACATTTCAATTTACAGGGTTGCCTTTTGGCCTGTCATCGGCAGCGGGTGTGTTCCAACGTATGGTCACTGAAATCTTTAAAGGTATAAACAAGGCAATATTTTTTCAAGATGATATCCTCGTCTTTGGAGATTCCATCAGCGACCACAACAATGTTCTTAAATCAGTACTTCAAAGAATTGCTGATGTGGGCCTCACCCTTCGTAAAGAAAAATATTGTATTCTGGTTGAACATATAGAGTATCTTGGTTACGAGATCTCTTCTTCTGGAATAAAACCAAAGAAAAACGTATTAGCAGCCATTCAGTTAGCCCCATGTCCTTCTGATAAGGACCAATTAAGTTCTTTCACGGGACTTATAGAATACAATTCTAAATTTGTGCAAAATTTGTCAGACAAAACCTTGTACTTAAGAAAGGTGTGAAGATTGTTTGGGTTGAACAACAAATCACTTGTTTTAATTCCATAAAAAAAGAAATTTGTGAGGCAAACATTTTGGCACCTTTTGACATCAAACGTACATATATTCTCATGGTTGATGCTAGTGCTACTGGTTTAGGTATGGTACTATTGCTAAAAACATCTGGGGTGCGAAAAAGCAATTGCTTTTGCTTCTAGAACACTCACATAATCGGAACAGAATTCTTCAGTCATTGAAAGGAAAGCACTTGAGGCAGCATGGGGTGTTCAATATTTCCGAACTTCCCTTTGGGGTACTAGATTCATACTTAAAACTAATCACAAACCTTTAATGAAAATCTTGTTGCCCGGTGGTGCGGGTAAAGGTTTAGCGAGGTTGGTGAGACTAGCTGCAAAATTACAAGAATACCAATATGAGATTTTTCATATTCAGGGTTGAAAGAATCTCTAAGCAGATTGTCTGTCCAGACTTTCTATTAAATGGGAAAATATGGATAGTTTGTCTTTTGTAGCAGGTGATGATGATGGAGCTGTTGCTTCCGTTCAGGATGTTGTTGTGGTTGGTGGAGGAACCTTTTCTGTTGATGAATGGTGCAGAGCGATGCACGCTGATCATGTCCTTAAGGTTGTTATGGATCTGATTAAGTTAGGCTCTAGACGCGAGAGTTGTGTGCTAGTTTCAGAACGTCCTTTTCTTAAAGTTTTGGACAAATTGTCTATTTGTGGCTCAAGTGTTCTTATGAGGGGTGATAGATTAGTTCCTCCTTTTGGTTTAAGGTCCAAGCTTCTTAATTTGGCTCATGAGGGCCACTTGGGTCAAACATTGACTCAACGGAGATTAAAAGCTGATTTTTGGTGGTCAGGCATGGATGAGCAAGTTTCCTCTTGGGTTGAGAAATTTTCTATGTGCAAGGAAGGGGAGAAAATGATTAAGGTAGGTGTGAAATCAGCTATGGGTCACATTACAAACCCAGGTAGTGATTGGCATAGTATTTGCCTAGATTACATAGGACCCATAGAAGAACTACCCCTTAACCAGAATTTTGCTATTGTAGTTATTTATGTTTTTTCAAAGTGGTTGAGTGTGAGTTTTGTTAGAGACATCACCACCGAGAGCACCATTTTTGTTTTGAAGAATTTGTTTAACGAGGAAGGGTTTTCTTCTGTGTTAATTGCCAACAATGGTACTCAACTGGTTTCTCATAACGTGTAATTTTCTTGATGAGTGTGGTGTGGTACATCATCTTACTTCTTTGTACAACCCGCAAGGAAATGGTTTATGTGCGAGAGCTGATCGTTTTGTTAAGGGCATTATCCAGATAGCATGTGTGAGTGGAAGGTTTGCTCAAGATATGGGGCAATTAATGATTTGGGCATATTGCACTACTAAACACAATCATGGTGATAAGTCTCCGTTTGAACTCATGCGTGGTAGGCTTTCTGGAACTAAACTTACGCCATCAAGGAGTGTTTAGCGAGAGGTGGTCCTTCAGGTTCTACACATGTTGATAATTCTCAAGGTGGAAAAGTCAAGATTTCTAAAGGAGATTTGGTCAAGGTTAAACCAGGAAGGGTCACTAAGGTCCTCACCAAATTCAGATGGCCTTTTACAGTCAAGAATGTTTTTCCACACTATGTGGTTTTAACTAATGGTGAAAAATTGAATTTGCGCCATGTGGCTTTATATATAAAAAAAAAACCAGACTTTCACATTCTTCTGATGTTGCTGATCCTATATGGGATGCTTCACAGACAACAAGTGGTTTCATGTTCTCTGATGTGGATGATTTTGTTGCTCATCCTGTGGTTGGCAATCAAAGGGAAGAGGGTGGTGGTAATGCCTGCGACTTGGGTAACAATCCCATGAATACACACAACTTACCGGAGTCCAGGAGAGTAAGATGTCGCAGACAACCTGTTTATTTAAGCGATTACTGTTGTTGAGTATTATTGCTCATCTTTGTTTTTCTTTTCTAGGTTGTCACTCATATTTTTATTTTGTTTATATAAAGGAGGAAGATGTGTTGTACATGATTAGTTTCCTCATCAATTTATTCTCTGTATGTTAAGCCTTTCTTAGTGTTTCTTTTTCCCTTCTCTTCTAGAATACCTGTGTGTATTCTAGCATTTTTTTTTCTATGATTCCATATTTTTCGGTTACTTGTCTGATCAGCTGGCGAGATGTTCGTTTGGCTGATGTCTTAAATAAAATCCACTTTATCTTACCCGTAGAAGTCTTCAAGCTGCCCGTTATTTGCACTCTGTAGGACTTGGCCTTTTTGGCTAAAGTTCCCTAAAACTTTTTGATTTCCCCCTAGACCGTTTTCCTGACATAAAGTTGCCAAGTTAGATGGTTTGGGTACTTTGCCACTGCTGATCAGAGTCAAAGTACATGTTACCTATGTAAAGTACAATGATAATTGGTTGGCCATGATTGGTATGTTTGCCTTACTACTAAAGTCCCTAGTGATGTGCACTGTGTGTGCAAGGGCTAGTAATGCAGAGGCACGCAGAGAAGGGAACTCAGGCGTTCAGTGTAGGGCCTGCGCGCAGAGTGCTAAGTTAGCATGTTGTCCTGACAAGTGTAACCACTTGTCAGGCCTTACTTTCCCTTTTGCATACACAGTGGGCACCCCTGTGGTAGGTCCTGGGTAACCCCTGGGCAGGGTGCAGTGTAAGTAAAAGGCAGGACATATACTGAGGTGTGTGTTATGTCCTGACAGTGAAAAACACTCCATTTAGTTTTTCACTGGTGAAAGGCCATTTTGCCCATAGGACAGAATGGGGGTGGCTGGGTATTGTGTTTGTTAGCCTAGATTTTTATAAGTTTAAAATGGAAAGGTGAAGTTTAGTATGTATGAACTCACAGTGTCATAACACATCTTTCTATTAAAGTGGTTTTGTCACTGTGTGTTCAGAAACCACTCCTTTAGAAAGTGGCTGACTTTTGTGCTTTGCGCATTTGTGTGTCTCTGCTGAATGTGAATTCTCTGTCTGGATCTCAGAGGTGAGAGGAGCTGGGGGAGGTCTTGACCCAAGGGAGGTGTTGCGATGGCACCAGGCTGCCCAGCATCTGGAGAGTAGGGGGGGGGGGGGGGGGGGGAGAAGCGCAGGAGGTGAAAAGACCTGGGCTGGTGCTATAAACCAATTGACCCATCTCCTGCTGAGTGATTAAGGATCCAGACCCCCAGTATCAAAGAGAGAAAGGTGACACTGGGAGGGAGACACCCAGAACTGATTAAGGCAGGGGTCAGAGACCCCTGAGCTCAACGAACTTCAAAGACATTTAGGGGTATAACTATGAGAGCTGAGGCCCCCGAACGTTGGAATAGAGATTGATTAAGACTGAAAAGGCTTGGACCCATTTTGTGGTAAAGAGGAACCTCTGCTAAGGAAGGAACAACTGAAGAGACTGCTGGGAAGGACCAATCCTTGCTTCGTGATCTGGTACTGGCCTGCAGTTTGCTGTTTTAACCAAGGAAGAGGCTGTTGGGACTGTGCTGTGTGCGCTGGGTCCCCCTGCTTGAAAAAGACTGTGCTTTGTGCTGTGTCTTGTCACCCCAAGGGCCCGAGGTGAGCTGGCTCCCTGTTTGGAAACAGAGGAACATGAACGTTTCTGGAGAAGTTTCAAGCAACGCGGTAGGCACGTGTTGTGGCAGCTTGAGACCCTCGGAAGGTGTGCCCTGTGATCTTGGACACAAGGAGGGAAAAGTGAGACTCTGGCGCGCGGGGTGCATGTCGAGGTGCACAGGGGGCATTGGTGAAGAGCACCTAGTCAACGTGTGCACCAAAGGAGAAGTGAGTCTCGGATGCGCTGGGTGCATGTCATGGTGCACCGCAGGCGTTGGTGAAGAGCGTCTGGTCGGCTCGTGCATCAAAGGAGAAGTGAGTCTTGGGCACGTAGGGTGCATGTCGTGGTGCACCGCAGATGCTGGTGGAGAGCGCCTGGTCAGCGCGTGCATCAGAGAAGTGAGACTCGAACACGGTGAGCATGTCGAAGTGCGGCCGGAGGCGTTGGTGAAGAGCACCTGGATATCAGTGGAGATGGAGTAAGTCTCACTGAAGCAGTGTGCGTGCTTTGGTGCAACCTGGGACTGTGGAGGTGATCGGCTGATCATCGTGTACACCAGAAGAAAGTGAGTCTCTGCAGTGGTGTGTGCGGGTTTTGGTGCCAACTGAGACTGCAGGAAGGAGTGCCTGGTGAACGTGCACTCTGAGTTGACGGAAAAACTCACCAGCGTTTTGTGTGTGTGGCTTCGTGCTAGAGGAGACCCGGAGGGTGCTGTGGTGAACGTGCACCCGAAGTAACGTAGTCTTAGGGGCGTGGGGTATGTGTGCCCTCCGGCCGCTTGAGACCTTCCTAACAGTCGCGGCCCTGACCGGCAGCCCCAGAGAAGCTGAGCTGCCAGGCCAAGCCGCTGAGGCTCATTGAGGAAGCTCTACACGGAAGGCCCAGTCCATTGAAGGAGTAGAGGAGAGTGGGGTCCCGCCCCCAGGAATCATGGAACACTGCCTGGGCGGGGTGCGGGCTCGGAGAGACACTCTCTTGGCCTCTCAGTCCTTCTGGCGACGTGAGCCTTTGCTCTGGCTCAGGGTGGGGCCCGTACTGACCAAAGGAGTGGCAGTACTGGGGCCAGAGTGAGAAGCTGTGATTTATGTCATCGTTGATCCGTGTGGGGGCAACGGTTATTGAAGAGGCTGACTGTCATAATACACATTGCCAATATTGCTGCTAACGAACTGCTGGATTGTCTTATGACTCCCGACAGTATTCCTGCATAACGAAGTACACGATTGTAGCGCTACGCATTGCATTATTTCTCCCTTCCAAAGTACAGGATTGCACCGGCCCGAATTGCATTATTTCTTCATTGCAAAGTACATGATTGCAGCTACGCACTGCATTATTCTTAATTGCAAAGTACACGATTGTAGTGGGACGCATTGGATTATTTCTTCATTGCGAAGTACGAGATTGGGGTGTGACACAGTGCATTATTCCTTCATTGCGCAGTGCATGTTTGTAGCGGTACGCATTGCATTCTTTCTCCCCCTGCAAGGGGGTGTATGGTTACGCATTGTATTATTTCTCCTTTGCTCAGCACAGGATTGTATCATTACGCAGAGCACTATTGTCTGTCCATTGAAACATGTGCGATTCTAGCATTACGACCAGCATAGCATTTTAAAAGCGGTGGTTGTGATTTGAACCTACCAGCTAGCCGGGACACATATTACCCTTTATTATATGTTGATTCTTGTATAGTGTGGTCTGATCGTATATCTTTTTATATAAAGTTTATACTTGTTTTATCAAACTCGTGTGGAGTCCATTTGTGGTGTCACCAGTGGGTTGCTGTGGGCTTGGTTGCACATACTATACACTTGTGCCTTGGAGATAGGCCTGGTTGCTCGTGCCAAGCTACTAAGGGGGTGAGCAGGGCTATCTCAAACGGTGTCCTTACTTGGCCGAACGTTGAGTGGGGAGTCCCTTGTTGCGCATTTTGTGACAGTATTGTGGGACTGGGACTCCGGCTTCCAACACACTCCATGGAAACCTGTTGGAGCGCAGGCAACAAATAAAAAATAGTAAGCAAACACAAAGAGAAAAAGCCTTCAGAGAAAGGATACCCATAATAGGCCAATATTCCCAGGGAGGAGCAAGACATAAGAAGGTGGGTAATAGAAGGAAAAAACACCATTTAGAAGCAAGCTTTTGCAAGTGACGCTCTCCTTAACCAATCAGCAGCAAGGGGCTGAATGAAATCCCATATACTGAATACAGCATGTCTTCCAGACAGAGCATGCGCGGTCTAGGTTCGACCTAAAAAACAGTGGATGTGCAACCATACATTCAACCCGTAAATAAACAGAATCCAAAACATTTCATTCGCATATAAATTTCTCACGTTGTTTACATATTAAAATAACTCTCCATAAAAATTTAGAATCAGCAAAACAGACATCAGAGGAGTGGATTTGTTGTAAAAAAAAAAAAAAAGTAACGCTGGTCTGTGCTGCCTGAAATGAAAATTTTGCCATAGTGGCTTTAACATTTTTAAGAACTGCGGCAATTCATAGAATTTACAAAAACAAAGTAAGAAGCAAAGTACATTGTTGCAAGATGCCGTCACACGAACAGTTAGCTAATTTGGTCACCTAGTCATTTAAATGAGGGAAAGAAATAAAACAATGGATGATATGGAGTCTGAAATGAGTCAAGAATATGCGTTTGTGAACTTGTTCTAAATAGGGTTGAATATCATCCGTTACGTTCAGCAAATTATAGTGTACCATGCTCACTTTAGCACATTCCTTTATCCAACTATCCTCCTCACGCTTGTTCAGCGCTAGTTGTTTGATCTCAGTCTTAGAACTATCAAGCAGGGATGCTGGATCATTAAAGAGAGCTGGTCTACCCACACTGACCAAAAAAATCTTTTATATATTTGAGTCATGGAATTTTCAAGGCATAGTCCTGGGATAGACAATCAGCAAATATCAGTCTATTTAACAGTGCCTCAGGCTGTGACCAGTTAGTATGCCACAGTAATCTGGGGCACATTCTAATGCGATCTTCTAAAAATGGGAGTCCCACTCTTCATGGCATACATAAGTAGAAAAGCTATTCGAGACTGCAAGATACTTCCTTATGCAAGCATTTTCTGCAAGTTGTAGCCTCTCCGAGTTAACATTTATTGATAAATTTCTTTATTAGGTTTTCTCCAAAACGGCAGCTCACCTCCAAAACAACAAGTATACATTTCGTCCACCTCAGCCGAGGTTAGTAACATCACAGTAAGAATACATGTTAACGACAATGTCAGAGTTCGCAACCGTGGAAAGTCCATTATCTTCAACATTATCTTCTGGTTTGAGATGACCTCCTTAGGAAACCCAACCCTGGTGAAGATTCCAAGGAGGGCTCTGCCGCTGCAGACTCAGTGACTGTTCTACGAGGGATTGCCTTAGGATACCTAGTAGGATGGTCCACTACCACCAGGATGAACCTATTCCCTGAAATTGTGGGCTGGTCTCCAACCAATAGCTTGTGAGCTACTATAGCTCATCAGCTACCTCTGGATAGCTCACCTGCAGCCTAGCTTATTAGACAGCTTTTGCTTGGTTGAATTATTATTCATTAAAAAAAAATGAGATTATACAACACTAATATTAGTAGCTGTCAATGCTTTTCATTGAACGTAAGTAGCTCTCAGTACAGAAAAGTTTGGAGGCCCCTGGTAGGGACCAACAATATCTATTCCCATTCTCTCAAAAGAGGTCCCCACCACTGGAAGTGGCATCAGGGGAGCCTTTAGCTTGCCTCCTACCTTGCCACTGGCTTGGCAGGTCACACAGGAGTGACAAAACTCCTTGACTTTCTTGGACATCCTGGCCAGTAGAAATGATTGACCAGCCTTTCTCAGGTTTTGGTCTGTGCCAGGGGGATATTGTGGGCTAGGTGAAGGAGGACCTCCCTGTACTGTTGAGGGACCACTAGCCTCCTGGATGGCCCTGGTTTTGGGTCCCTTGACTCTCTGTACAGGAGCCCCTCCTCCCAGTATACCTTATGGGTACTACTGGTATCCCCTTTTGATAGCCAACAGTCACAGGTCTTCTAGAGTTGGACAGGTCCTTTATCCTTTGCTCAGGTCCGCCCTACAGGGGCCCAATGCTCCTTGGAGTTCTGCCAGGTCTGGCAAGTTTCTAGGAGTCAATTCCTCTTCAGGCACTAGACCTTCCCTCGGAGATGGGGCTTCTTCGGGGCCTTTGAACCTTTGGAGGTTGGACAGCCTTTTGGCTTTAGAGACCTAGTTCATAGTTTCAGGCTCCAGGATCCCTTGACTTTGAAATGAATTAAATGAAAACGGGTATTTAGTAGCACGCACAGCTACTTAAACAAGAGAATCCTGGCGCTTGTGCAGCGATAGGAGTAGATAGGCCAGTAATTTATTGAAACAACCATGTCTTAAGGCTCTTTCTAAAAGAAAGTAAGTTAGGGTCAAGCCTCAAGGATTCCGGCAGGTTGTTCCATAACTGTGCACCCAGAAAACCAAAGGACCTGCCGCCTGTACGAGTAAGACATATTTTGGGTAGAATGGCCAAATTAGTATTGGAGGACTGTAAGGGTCTGGACGTTAAATACCGATTGACACGTTTATTAAGGTATACAGCACCAACCTTGTGAAAAACTTTAAAAAAAAGATGGTCAAGGCCTTAAAGTCAATCTGCTCTTTAATACAGAGCCGGTGCAAAGACTTAAGAACCGGGGTCATGCAGATTCTAAGACTAGATCGCGGGATGGCTCTGGCAGCCATTTTGGATCACTTGCAGACGCTGGGTAAGAGATTTAGGGATACCAAGGTACAAACAATTGACATAGTCGAGCTTCAATGTTACAAGAGCCTGCACAACGATCCTTCTGCTCTCCAGTGGTAGGAGCGGCAAGAATTTTTTTAACATTCGGAGTAAACCGAAGCAAACGCCCGAGAGATGTTGAATCTGAGGGCGCATCGACAATTTGTCGATGATTATTCCTAGATTTTTTACTTTCTCTTTTTCAACGGGCCGAGGTGGCAAATCCTTAGGCCACCACGAGCTCCAGTCAGGTGTTTCGTGACCACCAAAGAAATCACTTCCGTCTTGTCTGGATTGCATTTCAGCTTGTTTACCTTAAGCCAATTAAAAACCTTCGAGAGGCAGGAATTAATCATTGCCCCATCAAAGTCAGAGCCTTTGTCACATGAGAAAATAAGCTGCGTGGTCTCAGAGTAAGAGACAATTTTGGCGCCTGCTTCATCCACCAGCGATTCTATGGTCTCTCCTGATCATCTGTGCTCTGGTAACACACCCATTCAGAGAGACCCAGCATGGCTCCTCCTCTCTACTTCTGCCCAAGCAGATGTTTCCAAGTCATAGCTCAATAGTCACTGCACTGGGATGGCAGGGGACACAGCTACCCTATTTGGAACAGTAACTTCTCCCCACTCAAATCAACCACAGCCATAGGGTGGGACTTTGCGACATTGCCAGCGTTGACAACTCGTGCACCTCCTCGGGTAGAATCTGGCCTGTAGCCATAACCATGGTTATATTGGCACCTGTATCCCTCAGAGCCTTAATCTACACCCCATTGTTTTTGGTCACTGCAATGCTTCTCAATGTTAGGAGGCCAGTGGGCCAAAGGTTCAATCTTCTTCCCAACCAGGGACACTAAGGTGGCCTCTGTGATCTTGTAGGGCAACTTTCCATCTGATCCCTACACTACATAACCCTTTGGATTGGTCACCAGTGGTTGCCTTTTTGGTGCACACTGCATCTTACTGTAACCAGAGTAAAAGAACACCCCTGCATTCAAGGGTTTAAACTTCTTCTCTGGTACCTCTCCCCCTTTGAATGGGATGTGGCCCAGTACTCTCCTCCTCTCCCCTCAGCTACTTTTGCATACGCTTTGTGTCTCATTCTTGTTCCTTTCACCCACTTTGGACTGAGAGGGGGACCTGACCACTTTTCCTCTTAAAACAACTTGGGAACTTTTGAGGGAAAGTATCACAAAACGGAAGAGACAAGGGACTGAGCCTTCTCTGACCCCCTTAACAATATCTAAATCTCACACAACAGAGAAGAGCTAAAAAACGGATTCTTCTGTTCCCCAGGTTAAGGGACAGGGAGATACACAAAATTCTCCACCTACCCACAGTGGGATGGTGTGTCTCGCATACAACCCTACCAAGCACAAGACAAGGGGAGACAAATAAATGTCTTAATACTGCCCTCACACACTTAACAGTGTCATGCTTCATCATAGGCCCGCATCATACATCCAGGTGCAGACCAACACACTGGATGAAGCGCAAGTTTTTTTTAAAGATATGAAGAGTAGTGGTGAGGGTAGAGTAAATGTGAAGAGACACAAAACGAAACGCAAAGGCGTAACACAACTAAAAGGAAAAACATATATTCCCCCTTAGAGACGGGACCAAAAAGAGTGCAGATACATATAAATAAAACTACCTAGTGGTCAACACTCAATTTTTTATTTTTTGTTAACCCCTGGTAGGATTAAAACCTAAGATCTGGGGTATTCAGGGACGGTAACGACCCTTCTATCCCCACTGCAAATACCAACATGTTTCTGCCAGCTTTTTTTGCGCTTAACCAGGTCGCTCTGGCATTCGTCAGGGTGTTGGTCCCAAGTTTTTGGTCTTCACCCCTATTTGGGTGTTTTTACCTTTTTACTTAGTGCGTTAGACAATGTCCAACTGTCACTATCTCTGGAAATTTCCAAGAGGAATCATATTTCTGGAAGAAAAAAGAAAAAAGCAGAACCTATAATTCTCGTGTTCACCAACTTTTTTATATTTCTCTTTATACATTTAAGTTTTTATCTTCCCCCATTTGCCACTAAAACACATGCATTTTATCATGGCAGCACAGTTTTTTTATGCACACACCTATACTTCATCTAGTTGGAAATCACCACACCATGTAAGAACACAGACACCACTAAATAAAGTGAGTTTAAAAACGAGCCTCTGATCCGCTCATATATTCAAAGTATTGTGATCTTAATCTTACTACAACAGAAGTCTGCCACACTGTGTTATTATGTTATCAAGTGAGTGGTACCGATAACCATATCCCCAGAGAAAGCACATCTCAAACCTGAGCCAATATTCTTGTGGCTCAGCTTTACTCACAAGTACTATTCTGAACCCGGGACCTTAGTGGGGCGGTGCTCTTGTCGTCACACTCCGGAGTAGAATAATACATAGAAGGGAGGGGAAAAAAACGGAAGCGGTGTCAATTAGATAATTTTCATTAACATACTACGTACACACGCCTCTCATAACTCTCTTCTAACTCAAAAGCATTGGCCCAGAGAGACTCAGCCTCTCGGAGTGCGTTCAATCTAGCTTAGTTTCGAAATCTCGTATTGTAACGAAAATTATGAAAGCTCATGGTAGGTAGAGTCTACAAATATACCCAAACATCTCTAACTCACACTCTGCATCAACTTACTACTCCAAAGAGACACTGTCTCAGATGGCCCCACACCGGTCCTCCGCCGATCGCGATTTTTCGCCATTTGCCTCCATATAAAGAGCTTCGGAGTGTTAGAAACACCTCTTCCCCGATCACGTGAGCACGTCTCACGTACGGCAATACAATTCATAAACATAGAAAAGGTCTCAAACTGTATCCCAAACGTCAAAGATAACCAAATTGGCGGCCATTTCTAAGGTGCCTATTCTGATGGTAATTCACCTCAAATGTATATTAAAGTGAAACTATACTTTTATAAATTCATCAAAATGCTGAGAGGTTTAGTTTTTATTAAGGTGCCACATACTATTGTATCCCTGATGAGGATTACCCTTGCGCCACCCGCATCTCGGCAAAGCTGGGAGTTTATTAATCAGCAGGAAGGCCACAGAATACATAATCTTGTTGTGATTTCCTATTTCTTCATGATTCCATGTAATTGGAACCAGGGGATACAATCATTAAGTCCCTTTACATTGCTCTTCTGCCTATCCACCCAACGTTGTTCCCTTAGTAAGAGGAAATTGGAAATGTCACTCATGTTTGGTGGGATAAAAGGTTTATCCAGTACTGTCCACCTTAACTCTCTTTCACTGTGTTTATACTCATTAAAGTGAGCCGTCAGCTTTGTATTCATCTTACCACATCGTATTGTGCTCATATGTTCCAATATGCAGGTTTTAACTCTGCGAGTTGTCATACCCACATATTGCATCTCGCAAAGACATTTAATTAAATAGAAGACATTTTCTGTGTTGCATGTGGTATGTTGTCTCAATTCCTATGGGCGATTCAGCCCAATGTCTATACTTTTCCCATTGATTGACAAAGGGCAATCCCTGCAGTAGCCACATGAGTAGTGGCCTACTATCGGTGGTAAGAACTGGTTCTGAATATTTTCAGGGTTTCTTTGTGTCCTGAGCCGTGTACTCACAATCTTGTCCTTAATGCTTGCACTTTTCTTGAAAGAGGAGAGGGTTGGTCTAATCCATTTGCATTCAGAATTCGCCAATTCTTTTGTATGATTTTTTTCAGATGATTAGATATTGTATTAAATGTCGTCACACAAATGCTCCTTTCTACGGTCTCTCTTTCATTGGTCTCCAATAAAGCTTCCCTGTCACAGTTTCTCGCTCTTTTCTGGGCTTTCATAATAACCTGTTCAGGATAGCCTCCGTTTCTGAGCTTCTCACTCAAACAATCCGCTTCCTTTTTGGAGTCTGTGACCAAGGAGCAGTTCCTACGAAGTCGCAGGAACTGCCCATAGGGCAGATTTTCCCTGAGTGAACGTGGATGAAAACTATGGAAAGAAAGTAAATTATTTCTGTCTGTCTGTTTGTGATAAACACTGCTGATTAGTGCCCCATCTTCTGCTCGGTTTAAATCCAAAAAAGGGAGTGAATCGTTAGTTGTCATGCCCGTAAAATATAAAAACGGGTTCCTTTGATTAAGCCATGTCAAAAAGGTCTGGGCAGAGTCTCTACTACCTCTCCAAATGATAAAAAACATCGTCTATATACCTACGTCAAACCCTAATATGGTTCAAAAAGGGGTTGGCTGGTGAAAAGATAGTTTCCTCTTCAAATTTAGAAACATACAGGCAAGCTAGACTAGGGGGACACGAACTCCCCATGGGTTTGTAAGTAAAATTGATCTTCAAATTTGAAGAGATTTTTGTCGAGTGCCAGTTCCAAAAGACAGAGGATAAATGCCCGTGGAGTCTGAAACTCCCAATCTTCTGCGAAGAGAATGTTTTCAATCACCCTCAGTGTTTCTCGTTGGGGGATATTTGTATACAGCGACTCGATGTCAAGCCCGATCATAAGGTCACTGTTTTGATCAAATTCCATGTTCTTAATAAGATTAAGTACTTTGCGTGTATCTTTAAGATAGGCTGGCATCTTCTGAACAATGGGACGCAAGTAGAAATCACAACATTTGGATAAAGGCTCCAAAATCGAGTTGATCCCAGAGACGATGTGACGACCAGGAGGGGGACGTGCAGGTTTATGCACTTTAGGCAAAGTGTATAAGTATGGCACTGTAGGATGTTGATTGCATAAGAATAATCTTAGTCACAAAAACAGACCTCCTTTGGATCTATACACTTCACCAACCAATAATCCACCCAGACCTCACATTAACAGCATGAGAATGGACATCAAGAATGTAATCAAAGAAACATTGTAAAAAAAGTTATACAAATGTATTCAAGGTTCACAAATAGTCACTTATATCACAAAATATAAAATGTTACACAGATATTTGATAAAAAGCTGACAATATCCAGACTTTATACACAAAAAATAAAATATTAATTAAAATAACAGATAAAATGAAAAAATACATCAATGACCATACATTTGCAAATTGGGAAAGAAAAAGGACAAATTAATCCTATTAAAACAAGGAAATCACCAAATCAAAGATTAATCAGTTGTAACCACAATGAAAGATAATCCAAATATATATGTCACAAAACCATCGTCATCACAGATTTTGTATGATTTCCTCTAATTAAGCATCGACGCGTTTCGGTGGGCACTAATACACAGCCAACACCTTCTTCAGGAATTTTTGCATTAGATCCCAATTCAAGTATATATATATATATATGAAAACATAATTATGTGAACAACAGTCTCCTTGTAAGTCTCGCCAGGATTTCTCTTACATGAACCTGATCCGCTGCTTCACATAGTCAATAAAAAAGCCTTATATACGTTTCTTAGCGGCTTATATCAACCGCCCCACTAGGGTCAATTATCTATTCGAATGCAGACCTCATGGGTGTTTGCCTCATAGGAATATAATGCCTTTAGTGTGTACTAAATGCAGATGTCTCTTGTATGTTTGGGCCGTCACTATATTTGTTTAAAAATCTCCACAGATGGTCAATAAATCGATCTCTCAAATATTTGTATTATAGGTCTTCAGCAAGGATAATGAATGACTAGAATCGAATCAGAAGAATTTACTTCGTAGACCATATCAGGCGGCATACAGTGCAGTGACTGAACAGATCCCAGTTTTGGGACGTTCTTACTTTCATTATCCTTGCTGAAGACCTATAATACAAATATTTGAGAGATCGATTTATTGACCATCTGTGGACACCTTCCTGTACATGAATAAACCATGCCATTTTGCTTTTTCCACGTGTGCTGCACATGGTGGAAAAAGCAAAAACGAGGAGAAAAAATGCTTTTCTCCTCGTTTCGCCAACTTAGACCAGGATTTTCCTGGTCTTAATTTTGGAGCTGCCTCCTATGTACGCCACCCTTGTACATAGGGGGCAGCATCAAATACAATGGGTGTTGCGGTGGAACCATAACTATTGCGTGAAAGGGTGCTTTATGTACAAGGCAGCGTTAAGTAGCTTAACGCTACCTTGCACATAAGGCAAAGCCCCCATCGCCACGGGAACATCATATGCCCCATAAACTCCAGTGGAGCCCATTTACCAACATGTTGTGCGGGCACGCACATGCAAAGCAGCGCAGCGTGACTCCAAGCATTGTGGGCCTCATTTATGAAAAGTGTTGCATCGCTCCGTGAAAACAGCGATGCAACACTTTTCAGTGAATGAATGAGTTTATTTGTAAAGCGCTACGTTCACTCCAAGGAGCATCTTGGCGCTAACGGACCATGAGAAAAGAACAGAGGCAATAGTGGGAAGGGGTGAAAAAACGAGTTGGGCTATGAGTCCCTATCTATTATCATATCAAGGAGAACACAGTGCTGTCAGGGACAGAGAAAATCCACGTTTTTAGAAGCTTCCTAAAGAGGCATTCTGATTGGGCCAATCTCAACTGGAGCGGCAAGCTGTTCCAGGCTTTTGTACCCAGAACCGCTATGGTTGTTCCCCCTTTTGTTTTCAGTCGGTAACTAGGGACTGTCAAATAGTATGCTGAGGACGATCGCAGAAGACGCTGTGTAGTATAGTGCCGAATTCTGGTTTGAAGATAAGTCGCCCTCCTTGCAACACTCTGGATGACTGCATTTACTGTAAGGCGCTCCATGTCGCAAGGATTAACAGATCTGTAAACACAAAAGTGGCGCATTGCTGGGGTGTCTGAAAACAGACAACTCCAGCATTGTGTCCTTTCACATGGCGCAAGCCCAAAAGGCCTGCGTCACTCCTTCCACCTGCTGTAAGGCAGGCGCAAGGATTTGACACAAGTGGCACCCTAGAAGTGGCGCAGTGAAATCTCATAGATGTTACTGCGACACTTCGAAGAGCCTTTTCTGTGCCGGAACGCCCACCCTGTATACATTATACCCGCTGCAGGTATAATGTAGCAGTGGTTTACAAAGTGATGCATCTGCCTAGGTGGATCACTTTGTAAGTATGGCGCAGTGTGGCTCATATTTTACGCCACCACAGCGTCATAAAAAGTGACGCAACAGCTGCATAACAGGCTTATAAATAAGACCCAGAGGGTCTCATTTATGAGGCCCCTTGCGCTACCGGAATGTCACTTTTTGTGACGCTCCGGTGGCGCAGGAGCCTGTTCCATAATTACCAGGCAGCACTATGCCACTTTTTATTAGCTTAATGCTGCCTGGTAAATATCGTTCCCTTTAATGCAGTTTTCTGCATTACAGGAGCGTGCAATGGGTGTTGCTGGGGGCATTCCCAGCAACATCCATAGCTTTTTGACACTGCCCCAGATTTAACAGAAATCGTAACTCTCAGGCAACGCCAAAAACGTACTCCTTGGCGTCAAGGAGGCACAACAAAGAGGAATATCTTTATTTGTCCTTGTTTTTCCTCTTTCTGTGTGTGCTGCAGAACGAGGAAAAAGCCTTGAGACTGTTTTTGTGCAGGAAGGATTCCCTTCCTGCACAAAAATAATCATCCCCGTAACGCAGGCTCTCTTGCACCATGGTGCAAAGGTGCCTGCGTTGGCGCACGGCAGGCCATTGTGCTCCAGCGCAGGGGAAAAGCACAGGAATGTGCCATATCTCGTAGATACGACACATTCCTGCCCTATTCTTTTGCCATAGGGCAGCGCAGCAACAAGACCTGCGGCGGGAGCGCTGCCCTACAGCAAAACTTCATAAATGAGGCCCTAAGTATCCCATTGCTTGCATCTCCTTAGCACATGCAGTAGAATTCATACCGTGTAAGCCAAGCAGCTTTCGCAGAAAGCAGGCATTAACTCACAGTAAAGGCCACCCATCTGCCACTTGGAATCACTTTAGGTCACAAAGATCCACAGACCCTTCGGAAAGGGACTCGCACAGATTAACTCATCACACTGCCAGTTAATCGATCATTCTTTGCAGAATATTAAGGAGATCTCATAGCAATACCGATTATTTACAGTGCTTAGAAATTACAGAAGTGCGGCACAAGGCAATATATATCGAAAACGAGCTATTTCGCTTTTTTAAAGGTAATACTCAGGAGTTTTGTAAACCTTTGCTGCTCCCAGAAAACATGTTCTACTGGCATTTGTGAATGTTCGTCGTAATAAGTGATCTAGGCGCGATGCCTGCTCCCTTGCCTTCAGTATGGTAGGCAGTTCTCATGATAAGCCCCCTAGATCGTTCAAAAAAGGCCTAATTTGCCCTGGGCCGATTATTTTGCAGTTTGCATTTTTCTTGGGGAGTTCAAGGTAATAATTGCCTCCCCTGGTGTGTCTTCAGTGGCTATCATTTCAGAATGATATTTGCAAATGTGTCAATTCATTCTCCTTTCACAAATACCCCCCCCGCTGACATCCTCGCCATGCAGCCAATCACCGAAGCCATACCAGTCACAGTACAACCAGCTGAAAAGTACTTTTCTCGCTTCATGCAGACGTACAACATAGAACCATTCAAGTAAAGTTACCCAAATATATGACACCGTCATGCGAAACATATCACATATGAGGTATATGTCTGGCTGGCAATGCCTTATAGAAAACAGTCAGTACAGGGAAAACTGGCTACCCCTTGAACCCAAAATGCAACCTTGTCACACTAATCCGTGCACCTGAATGAATGAATACTTTATTTGAGCGATTAATAAAAAAACATTGCAATTGGGTAAAAAACAGAAATGAACAGATACGTTAGTTACATCGAGAAATAAGGAAACAGAGAACAAAAGTGACACTAAACATGTTTAAAATAACCAAATTCATTGTACTTTCACATCAACCAGCAGACACTGGTACTAGATCAGTGGCTTAGCAAGCCTCTAGCCAAGAACACACACCAAACATCATCTGGTAGAGGGAAGTCCCCGCCCTAAAAATTGCGCCTAGAATGAGAGTGCTTAGGTGCCAAACTGTGTGTGGAAGGCGCTATACAAAGGCTGATTGACAGAGCACAGGCTGCTTTGTTTGCAGCGGGTATTTTTCTAAAGGCATCTCATGTTTAGAGGTATTAACATTTGGTTCAGGGAGCGATAAGAACTCGCATGTATAGTATGCCTGTGTAAGAGAGATCACGCTTAGTGGGTCCTACAAGCCTCAGGCAAGTTATTCACAAACACTGTGAAAGATCCAGGTGGATAGTGTATGGGTACTGCTGTGCAAAACATTCAGTGCCCGCACTGGCAAGGCCTCAAAGGTCAGAAAAGAAGAACTAAGGCACATTGCCTGGCAGGACTTGGAGAGGGCTAGTGCCCTAAAAAATACGAAAAGTTTCTGGGCAGTTAATAACCGCCCCCAGTTTACAGAGGAAGTAGGGAAAGTGGAGTGCAAGATTCTGGGTGATACTTGGGAAACACATTTTACTTCAATTTTTAATCCAACTGGTAGGGAACTAGCTGTAGGGCACAAGGATGCAATAGTCGACACGGCACAAGCAATAGAACTCAGTAGTTCACTTACGGTGGCAGAGGTGTAGGAAGCACTTTTAAAAGGAATAGGTAGAAAGGCCCAGGCCCAGATGGAGTCCCACTGGACTTTTTTTAAGTTGAATGTAAATCTCTGAGCTCCCCTGTTGACCAACCTGTTTAAATCCATTATTGTTGGACCAATCCCTCTGTCGTGGAAAGAGGCTATAGTTGTCCCAGTGTTCAAAAAACCGGGAAGAGAGATGACCCCGCCTGCTATAGGCCCATTTCACTAATCGATTCCATGGTGAATGTACTGGGCAGGGTAATCCTGGCACGTCTGGAGACATGGGCCAGTGGTGGTTGGGGGTGGGTCATATCCAACACGTAATATGGATTTCGTAAAGGATTGAGAACTACAGAACAGTGTCTGAATTTGTCCTTGATCACGGGCAAGTACATGAAGGCCAAGAGTGGCTCTGTTCACCTTGCCTTCATGGACTTGTCAAGTGCCTTTGACACTGTCAACAGGGGGGAAACTGTGGGTACTGATGGCAGAGATGGGTTTCGAAAATGCATTAATTCAGCTCTTAAAAAGATTACATTAGAACACCTCTGTCTCAATAAGATTTGGCACTCACGGGGAAAGAACAAAACCTATTGCTTCAACAGAAGGATGCGCCAAGGGTGCATTTTAGCCCCTTTCCTCTTTTTAGTATACACAAACGGTCTGGAGGATTTCCTGTTGACAGAAAATTGATTTCCCCCAAGTCAAGGGGCAACCGGTTGCGTTACCTTCGCACGCAGACGACACGGTTCTTATGCCGTTGACAGCGAACCGCTTACAAATTTCCCTGGACGCCTTTACAAATTATATGGCGACGTTAGACTTAAAAGGTTAACTTTTCAAAGTCTTATATAATGGTCTGTGGCCCAAAACAAGCAAAATCCAGGAGTTTTAATGTCAGAGGCAAACCGGTCGAAAGGGTGGAAAACTTTACATATCTAGGAAATACGGTCAGCAGTGATCTTGAATGGGATTTTTTTATTACAATGAGGGCCCAACAAACTAATAGAGTAGCGGAGAGGCTTTTTAGGTTTGCTTGTAAGCTAGGTCATAGGTCGGTGCCACAGCTTGTTACTCTATATAATGCAAAATGTGCATCGTGGCATCATACGGGGCAGGGGTTGGGTTGCATCAAAGAAGCCGCTTGTTACAAGTGGTAGAAAATAAATTCATAAAACGCTTATTGATGATCCCAGTCAGTACGGCCACCTCTTTCTCCCATCAAGAGATAGGGTTGGATTACCTGGAGGATCGCATTAGCTCTGCCCCTTTGCTTTTATGGTCTAAAATTTGGTTGAAAGAAGAACTACAGTTAACTAGAGAAATAACGGAAGACTGCCTTGACAAGGTGATGACTATTCGCTGGTTTCGGTATGTGAAGGAAAGATTTTATGACATTGGGCTGGGTGAGTTTCATGAAAATCCGACAAATATCCCCGTAAATGCCAAAGGCATAATCAAGAAGCAATACGGGGACTGGGCACACGTGAAACATTTTCACCAAGCCTGGCCCGAAATGTGCCTTTTTGTCTAACCAGCAGTATTATCTAGCCTTTTCTACAAATTGTCAGATGCGTTTTTATTTAGCCAGGTTTCGCCTTGGCACATTGCACCTTTTGCTTACTTTTCCTAGACAAACCGGGTGGGTGGAAACCCTTAGTTTCTGTCCCTGTGATAATAGTACTCCCCGGAGCACTATGCATCGCACACTCTTTTGCAAACTCTGATGATCCAAGAAGGAGATTTTTGAGACCAATACTAAAAAATCTCTCCATGTACATACCTAGAGGGATATGAGCGTTTGCAACTATTGGAAAATTCTACCGTTTGTTCTGCAATGATGAGTTTCATTAAAGTAGCACTAGGTATTAGGAGACAATATGGAATGTAGTAATTGAATTGGGCAGGGAAATGAAATGATTTTAGTCTACGGAAATTAGAACGTTCTTAGCATAACTAGTGTTTTAAATTCCCAAGCGAAATTTTTCTTTTTTTTGGCTTTAAAGATAAATATGGTCTTCTCCTCAAAATGCACTTAATGTATAATGATAACCTAGCTTGTAATTGAACCTTACATGAATTTTATTATTTCTCACCGTGATAAATTATTTATATCTCATTGTGATGATTTATGCTAAATGTTTTAATGTTTGAGGTTTTTTTTTTGAGAATGCTTTTATGGTTGTATACTAACCGAATAAAGCTTGTTTTTTGTTGAGTGGTGCCTCCTCCCTTACACTCCCGCACTGTTGTGAACCGCGGGAGCCACAGGCACTAACCCGCATCCTACATATTTGATCTTGGATGTCCATAGGAGAGTCTGTGGGAGACCTTGGAAACTACAGACCTGGACGATAATCCCAGCTCCGACACTCAATTGTGCGATTCTGGGAACATCTGCCCTCAAACTAGGAATAGAAGTAATACAAACACGTAATAGAATATATCTATGCTGTGCTGCCTAGTATATGTCCCCGCTCCCATCAGAACCTGATCTGTGTAATATTGTCTCAACTCGACTCCACGCACCAAAGCCTTCAAGCTGAAGCACCTCTTGCTACAATAACAAGCATTTGCGGTGTCCCTAGCGGGCGCCGCGCTCATTAAAGTAAAGTAAAAACATACAATTTAGAGCGCATAGCGCTGGAGTCACAATTGTCTCCATCAGTGTCCATTTTCTAAATAGTGCGTGCTTACCGACTAATAAAGGAGACTGTAATGCCGCAAGTAAAAGATCCAGTCCGGATGGGCGGTCCCAAAAGGAGACAGGGCAGTAACAAGATGGGACTAAGAAGCCTCATTATGAATCAGAAGCCAGCGTTTACCATGGACAGTGACGCCAGCCAATGAATAAGATGGGCGGGGCTTTCACTCCACTTCTAAAACATACCCTACTACAATATGCGTTGCAGATCGAGCAGCGCATGCGCACTGCAACGCTAGGCGAGACCTAAAAAAAGGCTTCTGGGTTGTTCAAAACCTTTACTTGAAATTTGAAAAACTCTTTCAAACTCTCCTCCACTCCTTGGGGAAACTGTTGCAACTCTTTGGAGAGAGTGCTCGAGTTCACCAATACTCAGAGAAAACACTTTTTGGGAGCAAGAACTTATTCTCTAGGCGTCTACCTACGCAGATTCTCCAGTCTTAACTTCAAGAACTGTATGGTACTGCTAAACACAAGTTCTAGATCCCACCAATGGGAGGAAATTGGGTGCATTACCCACTCTAGAGTGGCACTTTGCCTCAAAATCCCAAGATACAAGAAAAAAACCCATGGGTGGCACATCCTTCCCTGTTCAAGCAGCCAAACAATGGAACTCTTGACCTCCAAACATAAGATCCACAGACAACCATTTTACCTTCAGAAAACAACTCAAGAATTGGCTCTTCCCCCACATAAGCACCATACGCAAACAGAAATATACAGCATATCCCTCTGTATATAAGCATCTATGTGTACTATAGATATGTACTGATCTTTGTGTATTGCTTTGTATAAACATGTAGAATTATTATGTTAAAAAAATAAATTAAATACGTTGTTTAGTACAACACTTGAAAACCAGAGCTTATCTAATGCACCTACTATACTTACTTCCTTTATGCATCCATATACCTTCCATGTACTTGGATCTATATATGGATTACTTTTCTCCTACATGAGCATAGTCAATGCATTACCCTATTTTTCATCCTTTAACTATCAATATCTTTCATCTACATATACTTACTGCCTTTATGCATCTATACACTTTCCATGTACTTATGTATCTATATATTTATTACTTTCTTCTAATTCAGCATAGCCAATGCACTACCTTATTTCTCACCCTATACCTCTCTCAATATATATATATATATATTCACTGAAAAAACCATAGGTTTCACACGTTATAGTTAGCGGAAATTTTACTGATAAAAAACCAATGAAATTCCCCCGTTATAGTTAGTGCAGGCAACTATAACTCACGCGACCGCAATCCTCTGCTGATGCTAATACTGTATTTAGACACTTATTTGCCCATGTCTTCTTCCATAAATTTTTAGCGATACATATATTACAAATATTTTTTTTTCATAAAGACACATGTCATCAGCAGAAGATTGCGGTCGCGTGAGTTATAGTTGCCTGCACTAACTATAACGGGGGAATTTCATTGTTTTTTTATCAGTAAAATTTCCGCTAACTATAACATGTGTGAAACCTATGGTTTTTTCAGTGAATTTGTACGGTTTTTTAAATGCTAAGTTACTTTACACCATTCGTGGCGTGCGCGCCCACTTAACGCAGTTCGTTCCGTGCGCGCACGGTGCGCTTCGCGCACCTTGCGCGCACAGTGAGCACGCGGTGCGCTTCGCGCACCCACTTTACGCAGTTAGTGCCGTGCACGCACGGTGGGCACGCGGTGCGCTATGCGCACCGCGTGCCCACGTTACACTAGATGGGCCATGTACGCACGATGCGCTTCGCGCACCGTGCGCACATGGAGGACATATGATGCGCTTCGTTGTGAAAGGTAATATTTAAAATTTTTCACATCGGTGATATGCCATGCACAAATGGTGCCCTTATATATATCTTCTACCTCAACTTTGATTCATTTCAAACTTCTTTCTACTATGCTTTCCAATGCATTACCCTACTTCTCACACTATAACTATCAATATATCCTCTACATTCACTCATTTATCCCAAACCCCATACCACTACTATGATATCCATTATAACCCTTTCTAGACTCTCCCCTACTCTACCCCTCCTTGCATCATCTGAGACCTCTTTTACTATACCAATCTCCCAAAACAAGCCTTCTAAACTCTTACCTCTGACTTTTCCCCACCACATCCCTTTTTACTCATCCCATGCCTCCTTCTATGGCTATGATCTCCAAAACCAAAACAAAATCTAAAGCCTTCATTCTATCCCTATACTATCCTTTTCAATCAAAATAACAGACTAACATGTCCACTTCTCAAATGTAATATTTCACTATACTAATTCACCACTAATCGTATATATTTCTAGAGTAGCATGCTACTCGCTAAAAAACAGCTTCAACACCCCATCAGGTGTACCAAGTGCTATATAAATGCAAACCATTTTCCCCTCTTCTATGCCTCAGCTATCCTTCTGAATCCAAATAAACTGACTAACCTATCCACCACTTAAAATATTTTCATATTTCACTATACTAATTCAACACTAATCCATTATGGGTTCCAGAGTAGCGTGCTACTCGCCGAAAAAAGCGCTGCGACACCTCGAGTGTGGTTAAGCACTATATAAATGAAATTACAATACGTAGTGGTCCCAGTTTTATAAATATTTTCATCATTTCCGTCTGTATTCATCCATATTTATGTTTTCTCAACTTTATCTGTATTTATCCATATTTATGAAAAAAGTGAAACTGGTATATTTCCACATTTAACCAATAAATATGCGGTCATGCTTGAATGCCTGCCAGGTTTCAGTGATATAAACACGCACCCATAGAAGGTAAATCAATGCACTTATATGAAAATATGAACATTTCAGTATCAGCCTTGTTCATTGCTACTGGTATTCAAGAATCTTTACTAAAAATGAATACAGACAAGAAAATAAATGGTTTTCTGTCTGTATTTATCTGTTAAAACGGAAAACAGGTAGCCTTAATTATATGGTGTGTTTGTGCAACTTCCCTGTGTAGTACACTTACTAACCCCTTAGGTTTCATCTGTCAAACCTCAGCTCAACCAGGGGTAGCTGTGGGACTGAGCCGCAAGGCATACACAGAGGTACAGGGGTAAAGCATTTAGACACCAAAATAATTGAAGAAATAGACCTCGCTAGAAATCTGACACACATTTATAAAGATAGGATTTTTATAAGAATTTAGACACTAGAATGAAATCAAAGCATTTTCAGTGAACCACGAGCAGGCCTTGGCAAATTCAACAACTTGGACAATAAAAGTGTCAAAGCGGTTAGTTAGAAGTACTTGGGGTGACACACTGTCAGGGAGCTATTTAGGGGGGCCAGCAGGGACTTTAGAAAGTTACCTCCACAGAAGGAGCAGTTCTAGGTGCATCATCCGTTTTGAAATGGATTCCTAGGGAGGGGTCTTGATGCAAGGGGTGAAAGATGCTGTGGTCTTCATGCAGGGAGATTCCTCAATCCTCAAACAAGATGAGAGGTTTGCAGGGCCGAAATCCCACAAGGACCTCTCAGGTTTGCCTGAAACCCAGTCACTACTGGACTACCTGTCACCTGGTGTCGCAGTCACAGTCCTTCCTTGGTCAATAACTCACCTTCTGAGGGTCCCAGCAACTCTTGAACAGCACTCCCAAACTCTGCGAACTTGGATGCAACTCTGTGCATCGGGTCTTGGTCCTTGGAACTGCACAGCAGTAGCAGCTTGAAGATTCTGGGCCATCAACTTGCCCCAGCTGGATTCTTCAGATATTGTGTTCCTGTGCATCGAATAGGCGGCCAGTCAGTTGGCCCTGGAGGTCTCTTGGCTTGACTGGGCTTGGAGACAGCTTCTCCTTGAACAGGACACTGCAACCACGTGAATGTTAAGATGGTGCAAAGTCTCTTTGCTGGTCCTTTGATGCAGCAGGGCAGTCCCTTCTAAGGTCTTGCCTACGCAGCGCGCAAGCGCTGCTTTGGATGGACCTCTTGACATCACTCCGTACTTTTTTGGAAACTCGTGCATGTACAGCGTTTACCTTGCGGGAGCGAGCAGCGGCACCATCTGTTTGCAATTATCGCGCCTGCCGCTGCTCGCTTCCACAAGGTAAACGCTGTACATGGACTTCCGGCCGCGCTTCCCTGAAACCCCTTTGACTGGTGCCCTCAGCGTCTACAGGAATCCAGTAAGCACCCGTCGCTGCTCACTCCCGTAAGGTAAACGCTGCGGGTCACTTTAACTTTCGCGGCCGCGCTGGTCTTTCAGCGCTTGTTTAACTAAGTCTTGCTGTAACTTGAAATAATAAACACGTCTTTATGTAAACACTTACATTTAAATGAACTCTGCTCTCTTCCTAGAGCAGCATCCAAGTGATTACTGGTCCGAAAGCTGGGGTTGCTTTGTACAGGGAGTTATTTAGAAAAACGCTTCAGCGCTCATTGTCCTTGAGGGCACCTCGGAGCTGAGGATGCCTCATCCGCGCTCGTATGATGGATTGGTGGGTTGCTGCCTCAGCTGAGGAGATGCGTGTTCATCCTACAGTCTCAGAGGTCCAATCCTTCCGAGAATGTCAACATTCCGTCAATGGATGGGAATTAGGGCTCTTACAGCCTTAGACAGCCGCAGCACGCGCTACTAAATCTAACCTCTCTGCTCCCTCCGTATTCTGTTGATTGTGGTATCCTTCTTCCGCGATCCCATCTTTCACGTCGACTGTTGTGTCTCTGGTCAACGGCGCACTCTTCTTTCTACCTGTCTGACCTCAAGTGCACCATCTTTTTCATATCTACGTCTCTCTGCCTTCTGTCTTTCCCACCTACCGATGTCTATAGGTCGTATGCCCTGCCTTCCCGCCTTTCAACCTACTGATGTCTTGGGGTCGTGCCCGTTCAAATCCGTGCTGGCTATTGTTCCTTTCTCCGCTCTTCCCGACTCGGACCTCTCTCTGAACTCAGCACATTTTTGCCCATTGCCATGTCGGCACCTCTCTCGTGTCGTACACTTTCAATTACCGTATCCATCATCTTAGCACTTCACCAGCGGTCACTCACCCTCATACACGGCGTATAAGAATGTTATCGTCCCACTGCAGGCAAGGAACATCGCCCCATCCAGTAGTGAAATTCAACCATAATCTGATACAGAGGCTCCCTAATGCCCTGGGCCCTTTTACCAACGCACCTGCTGCATTATTGATTTTGCCGACCTCGCCCCTCCCTCCTGTGCCTTTTCGTTCGCCCCTTCAGGCCTTAGGTCTCACTCTTTTACGCCTTCATTGCCCCTTCACAAGCCATACTTTCTTTCTAACCTTACCTGTCTTATATTATGTCCTCTCCTTCTCACGCACTTTCACAAACTTCCACCAACTTGTCTCTCGTGCCATAGTCAGTTTCCCGCGCCTCTGTGGCCTCGCTCTCACCCCTCGCCCCACCATGCCTTGGTTCCCCCCTTGCCCTTTCCCTCCGTCTCCTTCGAGCTGTTTGTCTCCCCTTCCTCTCCAGCCTCGGGCACACACCACCACTGCCCTGCTGTCTCCCGCTCTCCCATCTCCTTGGTGATGCTGATGTCATGGTCGCACCTGCACAAGCCCTTCTAATTTGCGCTCACCTGTGTCGAATTATTTTGTTTGAGCTCTTTGTGCAGGCATATTGACTAGGGTGGCAAGGGCTGGGTGTCACCCGCTAGGCCAAATCAAGAGATGTTACCCCAGACCCCAGACCTATCTCAGAATGAGTGGTGGGACACACAGACAGGCAGAATAACTTGATATAGTATTCTTTTCAGCCTGCTGTCACACAGAAAAGTAGTGTGTAGGATTGTCACAATCTGGGCCCCCCCCCCCAGAACAGCAGTAGTCCGATTTAAAACCAAGGATTTACTCCAATGCACCAACAAAAATGAGGGCTACAGACGCTGGGAAAACCAGTTTGCCAACTGGTCCTCCCTCCTGCTCCCTTTACCAGCCAGTATGCATAAAGAATGGGGAAGCCCTCCTCCCTAGAGTGACACATCGGCCATTCAAAGGTGGCTTCTCCTTTGATGCCTACCTTTTGGAGCCAACACCTCAGTGGATTCCTGCAGGAGGGAGTTAAAACCTCTCTGTCTGCAACCACTAATTTTTTTCCCTCGAAACTCGTTGGCACATCTCTCCAGGAGAGCATGAAACCGTCTCATGGAATAGGCTCCATGTTCGCCCAGAAATTCTAAAGGCAACAAAGTAGTACATTTGCAAAAGTTACATTAATTTCGACTTGAGATACAAGTTGGGCTTAATGTAACAAGTAGTTTGATATCTTGGAGTGCCCACTATGGGCGCACCGTTCAGGACTTAGGACAGCAGAAGGGTCAGCATGTAATCCTGGAGTTGCCAATTGGGCGACCAAGTCTTGCTACAGAATAGACTGTTTTCACGCATTTACTGCCAGGACATGTAAACTACATGTCTTGCTCATGTGATCTGTTGCACCCTGCCTTGGGACTCTGTGGGCCTGCCAGGGGGGGGGGGGGGGGGGGGGGGGGAAGACTTACACAGATGTAGAGAGGAAATCAGTGTTTTTTTTCCGTTGTTTTCAATGGCAAAGTCGGGCCAGCAGGGCAAGACTGCTCTGCCAGTCTGCAGTAGCAGACTGGGGGACTCCTTTCTTGCAGCACAGGTTGTGCCACCCTGGAGGACCTGCAAGACCTCGGATACCCCTCTTACTGATATGACCTGGGTACCATATACTAGGGACTTACAGGTGAGTTAGCCATTTCCAATTGGGTATAGACCATTCGTACACTTTCGGTTCAAGGCACTGACAGACGATTAGCAGGCAACAGTGCACTCCAAACCAAAAATTCAGCAGCATCAGTCGAAAAACGTGGCAGTGACCATACAAAAAGACACTTCCATAGTACATTAGGGATCCAGTCTATGCAGTCACTTTTACTTCAATATCAGTTATAAAATAAAAATAAAGGAAGCACATAAGGTGTCTGGTGCCATTACAATTGGAACTATTATAAAGACAGGCAATGATGCTCCTTAAGAAAGCTCTCAATTAGGAGCTGCTTAGCCGTTTGTCGCCTCATCAGCTGGATAGGATCATCAGTCCAGGACAGCAGTGTACATGGTTTATTCACACATGGGGCCTGAATTAGCTTTGAAAATGAAGAAAAAAATTCAAAACTGATAACAATTTGAGAAAGCCTTGAGGCTGAAGTGCTTGGTTGGGGATGAGCACGTTAAAATGCAATCAAATTACTTTTCTTTGGAGTAAAGGAACATTACATGCAAATGAACAAAACCACGACGTTTTGAATTTTCCTTCATAGTGTATGATCATTTCATATTTACACAAACAAAAACAGAACGGGGGGGGGGGGAGAGAGAACAAACAGCAGTAAGCACCATAGAGAACACAGGTTTATTCAGCCCAATTCAAAGGACCAAAGCTACACAATAAATAATGCATCAGAAAGAACACTAACTGTTGGCATGTGGCATCGCTGCATTGAATGAGCAACCAAATGTTCACCCACACGCAGCTGATAAACAGGTCGAGTGATAAAACTGACACAGTCCCTTAGGAAATCTCTCAGGTCAAAAGCATAGTGTGTATTTAGACACTGAAAACTTCAGCAATTTTCATGGTTGTTGCACTTTACTCATAGGGCTACAAGCAAATTTAATAAGATGAAGTTAACTATGGGAAACGAATACTAATCCCACGAATAAGGGGCATGCCCACCCCTCTCTAGTCTTCAGGTTAGGATAACATTTTGCACAAGTTTGCAAAAGGCAGGCAAGACTATTTTGTTCATTTCTTTAAGTCGGTCCCCAGGGGGTGAGATGAAGCTTCGTTCTCGTCCTTTAGTGAACACAGCTACTTTTAGCCTGTAGAATAGTGGCATGACTCTTGGAACACTTGCACTCATTGTCCAAGATGGTAGGATGACAAGTCGTACTCTCCAGCAGTCTTCTACAATGGTGGTAATACGCTCTGCTCCACCACTTGAACCAGCAAGGGGAGCTAGTCAACGTTCACTCCCTCACAAAAGTCAGAGGGGGTGCTTGAAAATGTGCCTCTGAAGACCGCCATGATAGGCAAGCAAAGAATGGTGACCAGTTCCAATTATTTACAAAGCTCCTGCAATAAAAACACACAACAATAAAAGGTGCAAAATTGAATAGGTACGTTTTTTCTGAAATAGCAATGCAAACTGCATCAACCCAAGGAAAGGTCTAGTTTCCTTGCTCCTCCACGGCAATGTCATATGGGATGCAGATGGATCCAATATTGAAGGATGATCTGCCATTAGTGAGCACATTACTGGCAGACAGCCACAAGATCCGTGTAACAAAGGAAAAACAAATCAGCAAACAATCCATTACAGTTCTACCGGTCTTGGGATAACCAACCTAGGTCTCTTTGATCTCACTCACAGTATCAGAAACGTCAGCCCTATTCCAAGTTCACATCCCCAGAGGCACCAAAAGTAGGGTTCTCACAAAATCCTCATGCTACAGCACTGCAAGATAGGCTAAAGTCTGCCCAGTCCTTTAAGATATTTTTCTGGTTCACACCAAAACACAAACTTGGCTCAACGGCAGCACTGGCTCACATGAACAGGTGGGGACGCAACATTTTTACGCAAATTCGTCACACTTGACTGAGATCCTCCACAACTTACTGATGCTCATCATACAGCATGCTCATTTCTAATGTAGAAGTTTAGGATTCGGTACATACAAAATGTGACTAAATCAGAACGACAAACCAATGTGAGAGTTACAAGCAGAAAGCCATATAGCAAGATGAAGGAGTTCATCATTGCTGAAGCTAGGACAGACTCGTTCGAAAAGTGCGCCTTTCCAACAGCATTACACTGGAATGAAGCTTAATGATAAAAGGAAGACTAACATATCTTCGTCTGGAGAGGTAGAAGCAGAAAAAACAGGCATCAAGTTAATTGCAAACTACATTGGTTGACAGAATTCAGGTGCTTCGAAGACCAACAGCAAACTGGTGGAAACTAGGGATGGACAGATAAAGCTGGCAAGTATAGAAGAGGGAGATGGATAGCAGAGCCATGCAATAGAATATGTGTACATTGGATAATTAATGATTTTATCTGCACAAACACTATCAGATGGACTGAAACTGCACAATAGGCTAATGCACTTTCAAACTGCTTTGTTCAATAAACGTAGCCAAACTCCTACAATAAATCAGATGCGGTTGACTGCTGGAGCTAGCAGGGGAAGCTTGAACTTACAGCTGAACTACTGAGTACCCAAGATACAGTCATAATGAACAGGTCACACCTCTGTAGGCCATTAAGTATAGTCTTTGGCACAAAACAATTCACTGTGTAGACAAAACTTGGTAAAACAGATTTAAGGGGTTGTGTGAAAAACACATTTTTGGAATAATGAAGCAACTAATATGCAGCTGCATTGCATCCCCCGTTCCCCCCACACTTTTTTTCCTTTTAAGTATTGTAGAACTTAAAAACTTAAGATTTTCCATGCTCACTACGATGGCAAACAACTTGGTACTGGGAATCCACCAAATTATTCCTCCTCCAACCTTGCAACAAAACCTTTGTTTTTTTTTACCGTAATCAGTCGCTGGGACATAACACAACGCCCCCCCCCCTCCTCCCCCCCAAAGTAAAAGTCTAACTGGCATTACCAGGAAGTTGTGGCTCAAACTTCACCCCATAACTGACCATCGTTTTTACCCCCCCCATTCCCCCCCCCCCCCCCCCCCAGAAAAAGTGCACTAAGTAGGTGTCTGCAGTACATTTAGCGGTCTTAATTGACTGCAGAGCACGCACATTGTCCTTTGATGGAGAGATTAGAACAGCACCCAAAGCAACACTGAACAGTATTAACAGGAAGGCTTGCAGAAACGCCACAACCAATGTAGACTCTGCTACATGCAATCTTCCAGACGGCCAAGTTGGGAATGAGCATGGACTGCCCATGTAGAAAGCCAAGACTTTTTGATGATGGCGGTAAACTGCAAAAGCTTTTAGTGTCGAAACATCAGCTCAAGTTCAACACTGCCACACGTCTTAATTCTGAATGTAGTAAGTGTGGCCCTGGCTTCCAGCTCCTGCCAACTTGTCAGGCGATCCTCATGGATGAACAGCCAGGCATGTTTGATGCGGAGCCAGGACATTCGGGAAGGTTTCCATTCCACTTCCCCAGTTTATCATTTGACAAAGAATTCAAAGTACTGGCCTTGTGATACTCAGAAATCGGACCACAGTACACCCCTACTTCCTTTGTCCACACTGAGCACGTGAGCACCAGATGGGGACCATGCCACAGCATTGATAGAGGCGCTGCATGGGGGGAAAAAAATCTCAGATTAGTTTGAACTAAAACAAATTCACATCCATGAAATCTAAAACAGGGCTTTACATATATATTTAAACTCCTTAAATAGTTCCTACCTCTGCCTAAATCTCAGCTACTGATTCCCAAATGACCCAATTCAATCATGACTGCCACAAAACACTTTCACCCACCATTCAATTCTACCAATTCTCTCACAAATCTGAAAGTACCAACTGCTATGCCTGCTCATCCAATGCCATGTCCCAGACCCATTCAATATCACCAAAGACCACCTAAAGCCATGAATCACACCCCGTAGACCTTCATTAAATTAATCAGCTCCCCTGCACGGAGTGTAGATTCCTCCATCTACTGAAGAATATCAAAGACCCCCTATCTCACAGCTAGCTGCATCACAAAACCTCTGCCTCTTCAGTGCTTTACCTGAAATGTATTGGTCTAAACTACTGGAATAATGGAAACTCACCTATGGTGCTTGGACAGCATTCTTTCAACCTTTTCCGTTAGCACATTCCAGAGATAGAGAGTGCCATCTGCTGAACCAGCTACTACATAGCTGCCATCAGGGCTGAGAAATCAACATAGGAGACTCAAATCACCACAGTGAACAGGAATGCAGCAAAGGTTGCCAAATTGTACCACAAAAGAACAAGTTACTTACCTTTGGTAACACATTAAGTGGTAGACTATCTAGCTGCAGATTCCTTAACTTTGAATTTCCCCATGCACAAGGCTTGACCCAGTAACTTTTGCTGAGTAATATCCCTTGCGTGTAACATCAGGTGGCTCCATTCAGCTCTGCGTGACGTTGTCGGCAGCGTCAGTTATGACATTGCAGTACCTATATAGGGGCCACCCAGGCATCAGTACTTCGTTTTTTGCCTGTGCCAGAAGCACAACGCCATTAAGTAACTGACTTCGTCATGTGCAAAATTAGGGCCCTGAAAGAGGAGGAGGGGGGGCATAACCGATGCAGACATCACGTGGAGCCAAATGGAGCCACCCAACAGCGAGTGCAAGGGGTATTGCCCAGGAAAAACATCCGAATCTAGCCTGGCACCTGGGAAATGCAAAGGTAAGGCATCTGCAGCTAGAAGTCTCTAGCAGATCATTCAATTTAACAATGCGTCAGTTATGCAAAGTTCAGCCACGCGTCACATCAGAAAAAACCATTACCTGTCCCCGTAGCCACTAACCACCAGTCAAAGCTTAAGCAGGGCAGGTTGGTCATCTAATTCTATGGCAGTATCCCCACAAGACGGTAGTCTTAATACATGTCAGTGAGAACTTCAAGTTCTGCCAGGAACTACGTAGGTGAAAACATTTTAAAAACAGACGCACCTGGAGACCGTAAGAAATGGGTCATGAGTGCTTTAACATAGTCCCCAGGTCTTCCCCAGGTCTTCCACATTATCCCAAGGTATACCCATGTCAAACCATTTTGTTAACTACCAAACAAGCACAACCCTTTTTACTCACCTGAATATGGCTCTGGTCCAGTCTGAACCACACTTGAATCCCTGGGCACTGTGAAGAGATGTAAACTGCAAGTTAACAACCAAGAGGTAAATGATATCTCTGTAAGAACAGGACCATAGAAAACAAGAACGTAAGGGGTAAATTGTGTAAAGTTTGATTTAGCAACTACATCAAGCTGTGGCAGAGTTTAATATTTGTGCTATGTAGCAAGAGGGCATTATTTGGCATGCCACCACATTTTGAACTAACATTTTTTCCAAGGGGGTTCAATCAGAAACTACACTCTAAAATGACCATTGGATTATTTTGACCTCATGTGAACTTCACTTCAGACCCAGAAAGAATATGTGCAGGTATGTAGGACCTGCATGCTGCATTCTGTGCCCCTTGCAGTTTGAACAGCTGACAAAAAGCAGGATTTTCAAATTTAACCTGTTCATTGCACCTAGTTCTTTCTGTTGGTTACGCAATCAGTAGTACAATTTTGAGGTGTAAGACGACAGATCCAGATAAACAAGAAATCCCACCAGTATAAAACGCATTTACCAGCATGCCTGATTTTAAAGAGTAATTTCAGACCGAAGCTGCAGGGCTGCATAACAAAAATGAAAAAACGTTCCTAGTAAACATGAAGGAAAGTTTCAATTCTATTAAGAACAGAGAGGCGAGGATTATGCCCTGCTTTCTTCCTTTATTTCTATTCCAGCAGACTTCAACAGTCATGTAAAAAAACTAACTTTCCCAACAGTCAACGGGAAAGACTACAACAATTCAACGAATCAGTTGTCAGTTGACTGGCTATGGGGAGACGTCCCCTGATTAACTTCCTCAACAGGAGCGCTTCCATCTCTTTGCATTATGCTCAGAACCTGAAAGAACCAGAACAGAGAAACATGAACCCATACTTTTATAACTCGGGCCATGAACATTACTACAGAGCCCTAACCTTGCACAACTGGAAAGACTTCGATGCATGGAGGAAAAAGAAACAGATTAGCTAACCTGAGTATCATGTTTTAACAACCCTATAAAATGTAATAAAAGGCAAATACCCATATCTTTCGAGAGCCTTCAACTGAAATATGCATTTCCATTAAGACCAACTCTTCATATCCTCCTAAGTTGGGAAGAGTTCTCAGGGACCTTGGGTGGGAGCAATTCTCGCTGCGGTGTTGACACCGATAGCTGAACAGGGCTGTGCCTGTCCTCACACAAATCTCCATCCCCTGTGGTGAGTCTGGACCCAGGGAAGGGAAAGGCAGGGTCTTGTGCACTACAAAGACTATTCTTTGAATATGCCCACTTCAAAGGCTGAAATATTTATAAGAAGTACTGGACCCGTCATACCATATACTCAGAACACTTCTGGGCTAAGGACATTCTACCATGAGTAAGAGCAGCTACTGTCAGGAGAGATTGCCACTTTGCTGTATGCTTTGCTGTGCTGGTCTCCTGCTGCTGCTGCTTCTGTCATGGGAGTAAAGAGACTGGACTTTGCTTTCTACATCCTGCTTCCAAGGTCTTGGGTTGAGCTTGCCTCCTGTTAAGAAGTCTCAGGGCCATCAAAGACTAGTCTCAGGGCCATCAAAGACTTCATCTACCAGCACATGGGCTCTTCTGCTGAGAGCCCTGTCTTGCCAAGTGGTGTCAAATCCAGTTCACAGGCCCTTGGAAGGGAGTTCTGGTGATACTAGAAAATCCACACACAGACTTGAAGAGTCATTTGGAATCGGTGAAACAATCCAAAATACCAGTCATCGCCACTGCCTGCACCAGAGTGGTCCCCACTTGACACAATGACCGCAGCTTACAATGCAGGCCCCAGCTCTCTGTTGCAGCGCATCTGAAAAAATGACGCATTGAGAGTCTCGCGCACTCCGCCGTCCGTGACACACCATGCCAACTCACGACTCAGTACCTGCTTCCACACTGTGGAACAGACACAGTACAAGTTGACTTTCAACGCATTGTTCCTGGGCGCAGATTTCTCCATCGACACTGCACCACAGTAAGGAACAGAGGCCACTTTTTCAGCACCTCACCTCGACTTAGTCTTTGACTTGACGCATCTAAGATACTTGGTCATGGTCAAGCGCAACCATTGATTTTTAAAACTACACCTTTATTTAATCTTTAAAACTTTATAGCTGGACTTGTGAAAGTTGGTTCGTTGTTGTTTTGGTCTTATTTTATTTTGATAAATATTGGCAATTTTTTAAAACTGGTGAGGACTCCTTATGTAGCGTTTCACTGTGTTACTGTGTATGTATGTATAAATGCTTCACACATTGAGTCTGAGATAAGCCTCACTGTTTGTGCCTTGGCTACGAAGGAGGTGTGAGCAGCGGTTATCTTAGCTGTGTTACCACTTTGCCCTGACTAGAGTGAGGGTCCCTACTTGAACAGGGTGCACACCGCTGCCAATTTGAGAGCCCATTTCTGACAGTACATATCAGCAGAAAAGAAAAAGGAAGTTAATCATGGGACGTCTGCCTATTTCCAATGAACTAACAGCTGATTGGTTGAACTATTGTAGTCCTTTGCGCTGGTCTGGCGAGACTTATTGAGAGGGCTCCAAAAAGTGCTACCAGGCCAGCCTAGAGCTACAGTGCATGTGCGCCGCGATTGACCGCAATTACTTTCACTTTAGCGGCCGCACGGCCGCTTTGATGTTTGATCGCTATCACTTTCACATTCCCGGCCGCTTTGCATAGCCAATAGGTCTCGCTTTTGGGACCTTATAAGTATTTAGTTATGCAACTGTTGCATGGCTAAACACTTATAAGGTCCCGAAGGCGAGACCTATTGGCTATGCCAATGCTTGTTTTACATGATTGTTGTCTGTTGGAGTAGAAATAAAGGAAGAAAACTGAGCATAATCCTCACCTCCACTCTGAACATAGAATTCAGAATAAAAAATTAAAACAAGTATTGGCATAGCCAATAGGTCTCGCCTTTGGGACCTTATAAGTGTTTTGCCATGCAACAGTTGTTGTTGCACCAAGGATATTGTGCTGCATAACTAAATACTTATAAAGGTTCCCAAAAGCGAGACCTATTGGCTATGCCAATGCTTGTTTAAGTTTAATCAGGTGACAGGCCACCTATGAACGCACTGTCCTCACAAGCACAGTGTGATCAGTTATTAAATATACCTTCTGTATATACAATAAATGGTTATAGGACTCCGAGCATCACCCCAACCATTGAACACTGGCCTCACAGAGCCTACGATGATGCCAGCATGTGCACTCTACGATATACTCCGGTTACAAACCTCCTATGATCACCCTGTCTCACCGTGCACTGGGCGATGTGTTGTTGCCCTGGGTACAGGAGGGAGGCGAGGTGGGTGCGGCCTTTCTGCCCCTCTACCTTCGCTGGGTTGTACGGTGCGTGCATTCATTCATACATTTTCTTTTGTGCATTGTCTGGCACACCTCGCTGTATGTATGGACAGTATCGCACTTGTACCCCTTCGGCAGTCTGGTTGCAGTTCAGCTTGCCTAGCCTGGCTATGGGCACCGTTTGAGCGATGAGAAGCAGGGCACTGTTTCCCCACTGCGTGCAGGGTCCCGGTATTGCAAATACTTGAAGTGGAACAGTCAAACGCAAAGGAACAACGGATGAAAACACTGCCCCAAAGCGACACCCTGCTTTTATTAGCTGCCTGCGCCTTTTAGTTTTTGAAACTTTTATGGCTGCAATTCATAAACCCAGAATACTTCACCACAAGCAACTCTCGGGGTCTGAGATCACACGGTGCGACGCCGAGGACTCAATCCACAGCAGCAAGCCGGTGGCCACACGTGTTAACGGTCACCGCACGTGCTCTCTTTAAAGGCTGCAGGGGGAGAAGCTGTCTGCACACTGAACCAGCAGGAAGAGTTCGAGCACCGGAAGAACGACTCCCTGGTCGAAAGAACGCGGGAACAAAAACAAATACATGAGCGGTTGCAGTTTATGGGGACTGGCACCAATAAAAATAGATAAAAGTAACCATCCAGCAAGAAATATTCAATGGTAGGACTGGATTCTGATACATCTATTGTAACACTCCCAATCGATTTATTCTCAGTCAGTCACAAACGCTGCTTTTTAAACCTCGCGCGCCTGCTTCCTGTCTGCGGGACCTGCACAGCACCGACGAAAGGCGACAGTTAATAAATGAACAAAAACCAGTCATGGAGTCGTGATGCGCAGCCTCCCCTGTGGATTTGATGAAATGCTCAAGCCGCTCCTGGAATACGCAGGCTCCAGGGCAGCCAAGCCCATGCCGCGCGCCTTCCATCTTACTTCGTGAAATGTTCCCTCAGATCACATAGTTAATGTGCAGCCAACATGACTGGGGTCGGTACATAAACAGTGCTGCAACCACGTAACACAAAAGGATTGGACCTCCCCTGACGCTAGTGATACCCACAATTTCAGTCAGCCTAACTCCCACCGCCCCCCCACAGAAACAAAAAAGCACGACGCGGTCCCGAAAGTGAAAGAGGATCTCTTGTCTTTATGGGGCCATGTGTTTAAACACATGGCCCCATAAAGACAAGAGATCCTTTCACGACGCAAGGAAGGCAGACGAGCCCGTCCAAATGGGACGGCTCAAAAAGCCAAAGGAAAACGTCACGAACAGCTCTTTTCCAATGGCTGGCCACAGTTTAGCATAAACGGTGACACCAGCCAATGGAAAAGAGGGGCAGGGCTTAATGCCCTTTACAGAAAAAATAACCCAAATCATTAAATCTTGGCAGACCTAATTGGAACTCCATCAACCAATCACTACCACCACCTAAATAAAGAATCAATTCCTGATAAACAACCTGCTTTTGAAAACAGGGAAATATATATAAAAAAAAGTTTAAAAGGGACTACCTAGCAACACTCTAACCCCGATCAGTCCTATTAATACTGGAACAGATTAACAAATTCCAGCAGCTGATTTAAACAAGCATTTGCAATGCAATAGGTCTCGCATTTGCAAAGTTTAAAGTTATTGGTATTGTAAATGGCAATGTATTTGTTTTTAAAACCAACAAGTAGATAAAAGGTTTGTTATTTATGACGTCAGTAGGTGACAGGTTAATGCAAAACGCTGCTAAAGGAGGAGCTCCCGCGGACTGCTCTGGTTTTTAAAGGGCAGTGTATTTGTTAGCTGCTTAAATAATTTTATAGATTTTGTAACTTAATACAACATAACGTTCACTAAAAAAAATGTTTTGCGTGCATAATACACACCAAGATATATGCTGTTTAATTACAGCAGGGCAGGAGGAGGTCGAAATTGTAATATACAGTAGTAGCAGAGTCTACGATGTTAAATAAACACCCTGTCACTCCTATCACCGTACACAGAGATGTTACCAGGCTCGTTGCCAATTTCTTTGCAGCACGGCTTCCTTTGTTCTTATTCTAAGATGTAAACGGATGCTGCTTTGATGTATGCAACAACAAAATATATGCTGTTTAATTAAAGCACCATGGGAGGAGGCCCGGATTGTGCTGTCTAGTGTTAGGAGAGTCTCAGATAATGAAAATAAAAAAAACTCTGTCACTCCTAATCACTGTACACAGCGATGTTGCCCGGCTCGTCACCTGTTGCTCTGCAGTCGGGCTTCCTTTGTTTATATAATACTATACATTATAGTAGTGATAGCAGTGTGGTGCTTAAATAATTCTATATATTTTGTAACTAATAATGTCATGTTTCCCTGTGTCGAGGAAACGTTTACACTTCCTAACACTACCCAGCTGCCTCTCCCAGGAGATACTTCTTACGGGACAGATACATGCTCTCCAGCATTTGTTTACTGTCTGGTATGCACGTCTATGAACATTATCTATATTATCACCTTTTTTTAGTGATCAATTAGCAGCTAGAAGCAAAATGTTCCGTTTACACCATGCGGAGACATTGCGCCGCCGTAGCGAAACATAGGACCCTGGTGGTAAAGCTGGCTTTAAGGGTTGCATGGTAAACAATTCACTTGATGAATGACAACATGAAATGCTGCCAGAGGTGGACCTCCCGCTGGCTGCTCTGGTTTTTAAATGGCAGTGTCTTTTAGTTGCTTAAATAATTGTATTTATTTAATAACTTAAAAACGTAATGTTATAAAAAAAAAAAAAAAAAAAATTTGCGTGCATAATACTTGCCCCCAGATATATCGGTTTGTACTGGGTATTGTAAATTATAGTACTGATAGCAGTTTACCCAGGTGGCACAGTAACAAAGTTTATAAAAAATAAAATAAAAAATAAAAAGAACTTTACGTGTTTAATACTTGCCCCCAGATATATTTGCCTGTACTGGGCATTGAAAATTACAGCAGTGATAGTAGTTTACCTAGTTTGCACACTGCACAGGACCATTTTTAAACAGCAATGTATCTTTTAGCTGGCTCGCATTGTGCTGTCTGGTGCGAACCGTGTCTTCGATGGTGAAAATAAAAACACCCTCTCACTTCTATCACCGTAGAGAGAAATGTTGCCAGGCTCGTTGCCGGTTTGCGGTTTAATTAAAGCCCGGCGGGAGGAGGCCCACAATGTGCTGTCCAGTGGTAGCAGAGTCTATCATGGTGAAAATATAAACCGCTTGTGACATCTATCACCATACACAGATGTTGTGAGGCTGGTACCCCGTTTGCTGTTCAATTAAAGCACGGCGAGAGGAGGCCCGCATTGTGCTGTCCGGTCGTAGCAGTCTACGATGATGAAAATATAAACACCCTGCGACTTCTATCACCGTACACAGAGTATCACTGTACACAGAAATGTTGCGACGCTCAGTCTACAACGGCGAAAATAAAAACCTGTGATTTCTATCACTGACACAGATGTTGCGAGGCTCATCGCCTGTTAGCTGTTTAATTAAAGCATGGCGGGAGAAGGCCCACATTGTGCTGTCCGGTGGTAGCATAGTGTGCAATGGTGAAAATAAAGAGAGAGGGTGCAAGACACGGAAAGAGTGATGGAGGGTAAGAGAGTAAATAAAGTGGTAAAAAAGAATTAAGCGGAAAAGAGAGGGAGCAAGGTATAAGTCGAGAAGGAATGAGCCCTTACCTGCCGCTCAGTCTCGGAGGCCATGTCTGTGTCCAGTGGAAAGCGTAAGCACGCCATGAGCGCGCAAAGGGAGCCGAGCCCTACGCGTGCATATCTCCAGTGCACAGATCTCCAGCGGGCAGTGATGCTGCCTCAGAGGGCCCCACCAAGAGCACACTGGACATGGATATGGCATCCAACGAGCAGAGAGACGAAGATGGCAGTGCAGCCTTTGGGAGAAAAGCTGTAAGGAGAAAGGCGTGCGCGCGTTGTGCTGAAACTCGAGGGGAGGGAGGGGAAAGTGAAAGCATGCCATGCGCACGTTGAGGGAGCCGAGGCGTACGCGTGCACATCTCCTGCTCTCCGTACGCACACAACTGCTGTCTCTTACGCTAACACAGTCAGCCCTACGCGTGCACATCTCCTGCCTACACATGCACAAGTCCTGTCTTGCCTAAGCATGCACATGTCCTGTCCCCCTTCGGCAACCAAGTCGGCAACAATAGCTCTCGCCAAGGCGAGCAGCACATGCACTGCGTTGCTAGGAGATACCTAAAAAGTGGAGCTGAAACCAGCATTGCACTCATCCAGGTGAGCTTGTTAAACTGCTCTAATAGGCTCCCTGTGAGTAATAATTGCAAAAGCAGTTACTTTACTTATGAACATATAAATTGTTGGTACAACGCTGTTAACAATTCAGCACTATTAAGGAGCTCATCAACGCATCTTTGACAACTTCAATAGTTCCTGATCTACTCAAACAGAACAATAAAACTCAATCAAGAATATTCACTGTCTAGGATGTGGTTAAAAAACAAATTTTGAATATGACAAGTACGGATATAGAAAAGGCCACTAAAAATGAGACTTCATGTAAAAGTAGTAGAATACCAGAACTAACAATCTTAGGCCAAGTAATGGAGCAGACTGCACTCGCAGATGTCCCAAGTAATCTTTATGGCATCATGGAGATTAGATTCAAAGGCCTCTAGTGAAGCTAGATTTATCAACACAACTGGCAGAGGCATAACAAGAAGTGGGTGTTTGAGGGGTACTGGGGCGGGACCATCTTCCAGCCAAAGTCAATAAATATCTGTGAGATACGGGAGACTCATGGGCCCGTCCTCACATTTTGCAGGGAAGCACTAATATTTTGCATTATGCCGCTGAGTACATTGGACCACTGTTGGGAGTGGCCAGAGTGGGAGCCCGCAATTCTTTTTTTTTTTTTTACAAAAAATAAATTAATACTTACTAGAAAATGGGAAACCAAAAGTACATTGGGAGGAAAGTGGGATCTTTTGCCAATCCAATTAACATCGCACAAGAGTCATATTGAGCAACACTATTTTGTACATCTATCAAAAGAAACAGCCATACCAAATAACGCCTCAATTTTATTTGGCCTTGATTTTAACATTGACTGGCATATTTATGAGCAAGCGTAAAGTAAAGATTTTGCGATTTAGGTCAATGAAACTATCATTCACATACTTTACTTAACTGTAGCAATGAAGGGCAAATGCAAAGTCTTACTTCACAGAGACTTTGTTTGGGAGTTTGAACCTGCTGTCAGGCTGCAACTGCCAGCTGTACCTTGAGAATACCACATTAAATGTTAAAACTGTAAAATTCCACCAGGCGGCTGCAACAAAATTGAGTTCTGTTAATGCCATCGTTGTTCCAGAGCACGGTTCCTAAAATCCTTCATGTTCCTGTACAGCTGCCACATCCGAAGTACTCCTGAGATTCCTTTGCACTCACTACTGCTACTACTAGTCAATCAACTTCCAAATCCTGCTGAAGAAAATCAAATACATTCACATACTTTAATTTTCCCCAGGCTCTAAATCACCAGTATTTACGGTTCCGGCAGGAGTGGTCAACACTGCATTAGCCATGCAACAAGTGCAGTATTTCTACCTCTTCATGCAAGCAAAATTCTGACCGTCAACATTCACTAATGAAGACTTCTGGAGTGATAACAGGGAACAATTCAATCATGCGAGCCTACGAAAGTTCCACGGCTGGGGAAACAGGTCTTCTCTGACCTTTCTGCAAAATGTTGATCATTTATATAAAGGAACCAGATAAGTCTTTTAAGAATATACACTAATTGATCTGCAAAAGGGACATCAAGTGTTTAAGCCAAGAATAAAACATCCAAAACTATGATTGCCACACTAATGTCCAAAATACTAGGAATGTTTCTTCAGTCTATTTGGACGAAAATGTTCCCCAAATGGTATTTGGGAGTGTTCCCTTGTCCCAAGTGCCCAATTGAATGTAGATCTGCTATCTTGACTTATTTTGGCCCTAGCATCAAGCTTATTTAAGTATATGGCCAGAGATTTAGGCCAGTTCCGGATTATGTGCAGTCCTGGGACCTGGAAGGCCACTCAACCATGCCCTTATTGGCAGAGGACTACCCCTCCCTGTCTTGATGTAATGCATTAAACAATGGTGAGCAGCATACTGTGTTTTAAGAAGTGTGACCAGACTATCTGGCTACACTTGTGTAAAATTCCACTTGTGTGTATGAACCGAGCCTTGCACTGACATACCATGTGTACGTCTGGAGTGGGCTCATGTGTAGTGACAGGTGAAGTGTGTGAGTGAGCCTAAGAAATAAGGGCAGTGGCAGTAAAAGATGGAGGTTTCCAGTCAATGAAGTCTATGGTCTGCATTTCTGTGCAGGAGGGAAGAGAGTCAGACCCTGAAGTGAGGAGCATGCAGACAAGACTACCTTTAGAAATTCCACAAGGCTTGAACAGAGTGTGTACTTGACTGTGGAAATACCAAGACTGCACCAGAGCTTGATTAATGCGTTACAAGATCAGAAATGAGGGGGGGGGGGGGGGGGGGGGAAGGAGGGATGGAAATGGGGGACTCAAAACCAAATACAGGCCATCTGGAAGAGGCTCTCTTGGGGTGTAGTGCCACAAATTAGATTTGTGCCAAGGGACACTACCACGTATGTTCGATTGGATTGCATACTATTTAATGGTACTGTACTATTAAAATGACATGGATTTCCCAAGAAAACAAGCATTGGGTTGTACACTGAAGTCATTTTGTCTACTTGTTAATTGTTGAATGTAGCGCTTGACCTCCAAGCTACCTCCACGATAAGCCTACCAGTGCTAACATCGATACCCCAACAGACAATTGCAGAAAGAGTTGTACTTGGCCAAGTTTTCAGAGACCTAGGTGCGAGGACCAGGAACACTAGTGACAAACTACCTGAACCACAGGGGTAGAGGTACAGTAGCTACGATCAGCATCATGGCCCCACAGAACCTGGCCTCATCTGTGGGGGACACGCTGGCATGGACGCCTACTTTTCTTTTTTATAGAGTTTTATATAGCGCAAACTAGACCAGAAGATATCGGGTATCAGAGCGCTTTACATAGCACCAGTTTCGTTACACAATGACATTCAATTATTATTATTTTTTTTTTTTAAGGCACTGGGAGTTTGTAGTTTGCCCAGAATCACAGGATGTGGAGCGTCATTGCAGAGACTAACTCGGTTCACTAGCTTCGAGGTGGATCGCTCTCCCCAATGACAGAAAGGAATGCCAGAGACAAGTCAAAATCTCAGCTACCCTAATATTACACAGGTTTACCTCTAAAAATTATACTCACCTAAAAGTATGTCTGATGGCATTGGCTCGTAGATCATAGATCTTTAGCACGTCATCTCGAGAGCAGCTCAGGAGCTCTGATTTATCAGGATTCAAGTCCAAAGCTGTGATTCGCCCCTGAAGGTCCAGCTCCCGCACTGTGCTCTCAGACCTTGAACGGAATGGACATCATGATTTTGGCACTCGCAATAAATAAATAAAAACCCTAAAAAGTCCCGTTCAGCTCAGTGAACACAATCAAGTAGAAACCACAGGGCAGTCCCCCATACACAAAAACAGACTGTCTGGGGAAAGCTCAGTTTTCAAACCTCCAACACTTAGGAGAGCACAAGTTGACAGCATCAAGTCTGTAAGCAGTCAATCTGCTCATTCAAAGCACATCTCTAGAATGATGGGACAGATAAGCAACTGTGGCAGTCGACACAGCAGGATCCACTGGCAATCAAACCTTTTACAGCTCATAACACAGACAACTGAACAAAGAGCATCTTCCATAGTAGAGGGGAAGAGTGGGTAGGAATTAGGAGAGTGGGCACTATGCTTAGCTGTAGACCTTGCCTAAATTTGTCCCAGATGCAATTCCCACTTTCCCCAGTCTCTTACCGGATATCCCAGAAACGGATTTTCTTATCAAAGTGGCCACTCATCACACACTGCTCTGTGCAGACAATGTCATTGCAGCTGGAACCAGCAAACACAGTCTTTATACCTACAGCATGAAAGAAAAAACTGCTCAGACATTGATGTGTACAAATGTATATTTTGCCCAGGATTTATTCAGCTTCTGTGTTTTTTTTTTTTTTACTTTGTAGCTTTATGGAGAAAAAGCATCTCATTTACCTAAATTACCTTTTAAACAATGACTCCAGTCACATGATCAGACCACCATTTGCTCGCTTCCCAACATAAAACACAAAGCGACACTTAAAACCACCTTACATGCATCCACCTAGCGACCGTGGAACAAACTCAATATGGAACACTTAGAAACACAACTAACATCCAGTACAGATCTGGACACAAATTCAGTTAAAAAAAACCTACAAGCAGCTACAGGAAGCTTTTGATATCCTAATACTACTCCGAACAGAACACAAGCACCTTGGAGAAATACAGAGATCAGAGATTAAACAAATTACAAAGCTGCAATGTGCGTGGCTCAAAACAAACACCAATTAAGACAAACTTACCATTATACAAGTCATCTATCAAAATAGCTTCGACACGGTCCTATTCCGGCAGAATTCAAAATGATCAATGTGCAAATAAAGAATTCTATTAAATGCTCAATGAATTTTGTAAACCAAATTGCCTAGAAGGAGCTCAACTGGTTACTCAATATTTCACAGAAACTGTCAAATCATTACACGGCTTAAGCAGACACGTTGGACTCATATTTAAGCTAAGACAAAGCACAAGCACTGCCCCTTTTCCAAAACAATCGACGAATACTCTAACCCAGCTTCTTCGTTCCTTCCAACACATGTAACGCGATGAATTTATGGACCTGGTTAAAGCAAGCAGGCCTGCTGGCAGCCTTTCTGACCCCCTGTCCACAGCTAACCTTCAAGAGATTTCTTCTAACAACCTATGCTGCCACACCAGAAAGAATCATCATCAACAATTCCTTAACTACAGGAATATTTCAAGAATAACTCAAAGTAATTCATCCGCCCAATACTGAAGAAAAAAAAAAAACAGAAAAAAAACCTTGCACCTACCGAACCGACAACTACAGGAAAATTACGAATGGACCTTTCCTCGGAAAACTGATAGAAAGAGCAACTTTCGCCCAGATGTCACAGTTCATTGAATGACATACTTGCTGATTTCCGTCCAGGAAGAGGCACAGAATCTGCCCTCTGGGATGACCTAAAGAACACAACTGACAGGAACGGGGTTGCTATGCTACTTCTTGGACCTCTCAGCTGCCTTTGAAACGGTTGACCATGACACTCTGATACAAAGACTCTACGAAGCTGGCATACAGGGGACTGATCTAGACTGGATCACATCCTACCTTCGCAACAGAACTAATGCCAAACATAACCCCCACCCCCATTTTCTGGCCCTAACCGCACTTCACAAAAGCAGGGGTCCCTCAAGGCTCTATCATCTCACCCATGCTTTTCAACATCTACATGAAGTCATCACCGGCACTAATCAATACATTTCACCCCATGTGATATAACTATGCAGATGACACGCAAATACTCCTTCAACTGGAAGGCCCCAAAGACATTGGACAGTCTCTAATTTTCAGTTGTATGAGCAGTGGGTCAATAGATGACTTGGAGCCATCTCAAATTGAATGCTTCTAAATCGGAAAGACTCATGTGTGGCGATTGGAAACATTATGACCCCCGCACTCACCGCCTGGCCTGATGATCTGGGAACACCGCCTAAAGTATCAAAGAATGTCAGAAACCTCAATGACCATGGACTCCAAGCTATCAAGGGATGCTTAAGTGGACACACTAGCAAGATCAAGCTTTGTTACTATAAAAACGGACATCTTCCCCGATCTGGGATTGCCACACAAGGTTCAGGCTATCATCCTTCTTGTTCTGTCCAAACTCGATAACGACAAAAGCCTCTACCACGGATCACCTTTAACAACTATGAAAAGACTACAAAAAAGATTCAGGACTCTGCTGCCAGACTACTTTTACATATAAAGCCAAATGACCACATCTCCCCTGCCTTGAAAGCCCTGCATTGGTTACCAGTTGCCAGAAGATCCATGTTCAAGCTGCTTTGCATCACCCAACCACATGTAACAGGACCCCTCTTCATCAGGAATAAAATCCCCAAACACATTCAACAAAGGAACCCCCGCTGTAGAATGGCAGATCGCCTCAAAATCCCAACATACTAGAAAAAAAAAAAAACAACCATCCTCTGTTCAAGCAGCAAAACTATGGAACTCTTTAACCCCCAACTTAAGACCCAAAGATAACCACCATATTTTCAGAAGACTTCAAGAATCTGCTCTTACCTACATAACCATCATAGACAAACAAAAATATACAGCATATCACTCTTATAAGCATTTAGACTAAATTTATGTGCCTATATATGTGTGTTGCTTAAATAAACTGGTATACTGTTTTCTAAAAATATAGCTATTAGTTTGTATTGCTTCACTATTGAGATACAAAATAATAATAATTTAAAGTACAACAACACTTGGAAGCCAGAGTTTTATTAAATTAATCTTATAAAAATCTTTATTAAATGAAATTAATCTTTATTAAATGAATATATATATATATATTCACTGGAAAAGAAAAAAAAAAAACAGGTTTATGGGGCATTATAGTTAGTTGGACATTTCACTCGTACAAAACCATAGAAATTCCCCCGTTATAGTTAGTTCAGCTAACTAACTCACGCGCCCGCAATGCACTGCTGACGTCACATATTACATCACTCATGACATTGTCAGTGACATCACTGATGACATCATCCTTGTGATAGAGTGGCAGACCTCCTCTCACCCTAATATAACATTTGATACACACACTCAAAAATAAAAACTAACATTTTCAAAACAATGGACATACCAATACCCGTTACAACACACCTATTCATTAATTCCAAGATATACACACACATCCACTCATTCACCAACAGTCCCTATAAAGTCACTCATACATGCACTCACTCACCATATGTACTCATACACCTATACAGCTGGTTACACACCGCCACTCATCGATAGTTAGTCACACATGCAAACAAAGTATCAAACATCCATTTACTTGCATATACAGTTATACACACACACACACTACCACACATACTTCTACAGAAACTTACATACACATACACTTACTGTTAAACAATCATTTATAGAAACACCTACTTATTTGTACAGGAACTCTTCCAATCTCTCACTCTCACATATATACACCAATACTCACATATACTAGTTTAAAACATATGTAGTTACTCATAAAGACACTATTGAGACAGTCATTCACTCACTAACACACCCATACACACACATCCACCTATACAGTCCTGCACACATGCCGTCTTCAACACATAGTGAGTCACTCATTCAAGCATCTATGCACTAAGTAATACCACCCACCGAACAATAGACACTCAGACACTCATACTGATACTCAAAACACCAACTAATAACCCATATAGACACTCGTGTAGCTACTCACCAACCCATGCAGCCACTTATACACGAAGTGAGAGACTGATAGATATTTACATATTTAAACATTACTCACTAACCCATGTATTCATTAAGATACACTTAGTCAGTTATACAATCAATTTTACAAAAAAAAAAAAAGAAAATCTATTCAGACACTTGTATACCCATCTATTCTTCCATCGACCTTGAGATATACATATAAAACATTGAATTTTCAGAAAAAACACACATTCACTGGATGATGGCATTTGAGATGTCATCAGTGAGGTCATGAGTGATGTCACAGGCCATTTCTATGGTTTTTTACGAGTGAAATGTTCAACTATAACACCCCTGAAACCTATGGTTTTTTCAGTGAATTTCTAAGGTTTTTTAAATGCTAGTTTCTAACTATAACGTGCCTGAAACCTATGTTTTTTTCAGTGAATATATGAATATACATGTGAAAATGTCTCGGTCCGCCTGTTTGCCTTGGTGGCACAGAAAAAAATGGGTGGAACTGACGTAAGCACGCCGACGAGGTCCTCTTATGGCTCCGATGACATCATACGGTGTCATGGGCGGAGCCATGCTATTAGGACGTCCTCATCTACGTGGGAGAGCTAGAAAAAGAATTTGCGTGGAATGCTGGTGCAGGGGATATTCACCAAAGTGTTCATGCTAGTTCTTTGGGAGCAACTGTATGTTGCCACTCCAGAAACCGAAACCAGTGATCAGAGGGCAGAGGCCCTGCAGATGGCACACGAGGTGGGGTGCCCAGTCGTGTGCACTGGCGGGGCAGCGAAGTGACAAGCACCACAACCCACAAAAAAGGTAACAAGGGCACTGAATAACACAGGATCTTCTCTTTGTATCTGGCAGGAACAACAAAGTTAAAATGCCCTAGTACCAAAATGTAGAATTAGTGCTAAAACGGTCTTCAAGAGAACCTGCGATGCCGCTTCTGCCACCCGTACCCTGGAGGCGGCACATGGGTGACGCGGTACGGTCAAACTGCGGTGGGACACACACTCGTTGACCTCTCAAGGCACTGCTCCACACTTCAGGGAGGACGCTTTCCATTAGCTAGGTTTTCTAGTGACGTGTCTCGCCGGCCCCGTCCAACAACAGAACTCCTTTAGATCCAAACAGACTCTTCCACTTTCTCACCGGAAGTGAAACCAGGCCACGTGGACACTTTCACAATACAACAGCTGGGAATGCACTTTTCGGTTAAAAAAAAAAACAAAACAAGAATTAAAAAAAAAAAAAAAAAAAACATTCCTTCCTCCTAATTAATCAAATAAACATCTCACTGAAGACCAGGGGCCAGCTTCGATCGGTAAACAGCCGTTACGAATTTTTTTACTTCGCGATACCATTACAACGCATGCATTACCACATGCGTTGTACATCGCGAAGTCATTACTACACTTTTTTTTTAGAACGCATGGTCATTTACCACGCATGCCTTTACAACAAATTTGGTTGTAAGGCTATGTATGGTAAATGACCATGCGTTCTAAAAACATGTAGACGATCTACGTTGTTGTAAGGAAACAGGCTGTTCCGTTTCCTCACAACTACATGCACCGCCCCCCAGACGACGTGAAGCAGGAACCACGAGGAGCGAGCGGTAAGGGGGATTGGGCATGGGGTGGTTCCCCCCCCCCCCTAGGTTTTAGGGTAGTGCAGTGGTGTTTGGGTAGTGCAGGGGGTCGTGCTGGGAGTAGTGTTTAGGGTAGTGCAGTGGTGTTTGGGTAGTGTAGGGAGTTGTGCTGGGGCAGTGTTTTAGGGTAGTGCAGTGGTGCTTGTGTAGTATAGGGGGTCGTGGTTTAGGGTAGTGCAGTGGTGTTTATGTAGTGTAGGGGGTCGTGGTTTAGGGTCGTGCAGTGGTGTTTGTGTAGTGTAGGGGGGGTTGTGCTGGGGTAGTGTTTTAGGGTTTACGGTAGTGCAGTTGTGTTTAGGTAGTGAAGAGGGGTCGTGCTGGGGTTAGTGTTTTAGGGTAGTTCAGTGGTGTTTGTGTAGTGTGTCTTGTAGGGTATCGTGCTGGGGGTAGTGTTTTAGGGTTTAGGGTAGTGCAGTGGTGTTTGGGTAGTGGAGGGGTTAGTGTTTTAGGATAGTGCACCCACCAGCCACAATATCCGTGGACTCTTTAGAATGCTCCGCCAATTGAATAATTTGGGTCAAGGGCCCTACCACGTCCCAAGACCTATCAATTCCTTTCTTGGGATCACTCATACTTGGAGAAAAAGGTACATTGTGTCTCAATTTCAGGCGTGTGTGCCACCTTCCCCTTCAGTGAGGGCCTGGGGCATTCTCCCCTCATCCTATTCCTGACCTCCCTTTCAAGGGGTTGATGGATTTTCCCCACCATATACTCTGCCACTTTGGTGTCAGGGATCCACTCCGCCGACCTAGGATGGTAAATTTGGGTAGGCTCGAACATGTCCGAGTTGACCCCGTCCCCAACCCGGGACTGAGAGGAGTGAGACTCTGAATGCCAGGGAAGCCCTGAGTCCTTAGCCTCACCGGAGGAGAAATCGTCCTTCGATACATCCCTCTCCCTCTAAGGGAAACCAGTCGTCGGGGTCTACAATAGTGGCGACAGCGTTGCAATTTTCTTCGGACACCTCCTCCTCCCGGCAGGGTGCATGCTTTAGCGTTCGTGCATTCTTGAGGAAGGTCTCCGTAGGTTTATCAAATCCTTCCAAGTGCCCTGCGTTATGCTTAACAGCCCTTTTATTCCCCATCTGGGAGCTACTGGGACCCGCCACCACCAGATCTGGGTCACTGAACACCCCAGGGATGCTTTTTGCCAGCTTATCAACCTGATCCCTAAGAGGAGCCAGCGCCCTAGAAACAGCCAGAGAGGGCTTGGTCCACTGCTGGAGGGAGAAGTTGGGGGGGGCATTCCTCCTCCACTTCCTGGTAGGAGGAGTAAAAATGGTCTTCTGGAGAAGACATGATAGCAGAGGGTGTGAGCACAGAACAAATGCCCTTAAAATCCTTAAGGCAGCCTCCTCGCTGGTGCTCCAACAGCTGGGCTTTCCCCGAAGCTGTTATAAGAATAGACTGAGGCGCAATACCAATTATGACCATCAGGTGGCGCTGGCCACTAACGTGGCCATGTGGGGAAATCACTGCGTCGCAGTGTCAAAATTAGGCGAGGGTTGGTCGGGAATCAAGCGGACACCAAAGGAGTGACTGGATTCCCAAACGCGCGTAAAGACCAGCGGGAGCGCTCGACGGAGCTGCCTCGCTCAGACAATAAGCGCCTGACAGGATCTCACTGCGCGCACAGCGGGAGAAACTGCGAGGGGGAGAACGCTCTCGGGCAAGAGCCTGCTGCGCAGGGCATATGAAACAATACCAAGGAAATAATGCCATTAACGTGCACAAGAAACCGCTATAAAAACAGCAACGTCAGATTAAGCCAAGAATGTAAGGAATGCACTTAAATGACGAGAAGTGAAGAACAAGGAAGCGGAAGGTACGTCACAATATTATATACGATGGGCTGTGATAGGATTGGACTATAGTCGCCTTGGAGACTACCCCCCTAATGGTTCATGGGTTGTGTAGTCTTTTGTTTAATGATTGTTGTGTTACGTTTTCTTTGAACTGCTATGCAAATAAAGTGAGGAAAGATATGCATTATCCTCGCCTGTGTCCTGCCATAGAAGTCATTAAACTTCATTCGATCTGATTTAGAAACAGATCATAAAAGTGTACATAAAAAACAGTAAAGCCTCTTTCCTAATATAATACAATACAGTGAGAATTAATTAAAACCGGTAGGTAAAAACGGGTGTTACAAAGCCCGGTTCAGAGCAACCTCAGGTTAACAGAATCGTAAAGTTCAATGTTTCGCAAGATCAATCTCATGTACTTCGTGCAAAAACATGCAATAAGGGGTCCAAGTAAGATGTAACACTCCAATACCTGACCAGTCTGCACTACATAAAACTGCAGAAAAAATAAAAATAAACAAAGTGTTTTGCACACTTCTGTCATTGGGCTATATGTGGGCTACATCTGGGTGATATTTGTACTACATTCTTTTTCTCTGGTGGCCATCTTGGGAGATTTATTTGTTTTGAAGTTTCCTAATCTCCTCATTTACTGCAGTCTCAGTAGGAAATGCTTTCAGTTTTTTACTTTGATTCCATCAATAAGGCATTCAGATGTGTCACACATTTGCCATAAACTCTGAATGTTAGCACTCTAGTTGCTCATTAGATCACTGTAGTAAAGCTACTGCTCACCAGTGAGTTAACTGGAAGTTTACTGCTGGTATTGAAAGTGATCGTTTCAGTCTGCATCTGAGAAATTTCTAATGAAATGGAAGATTTGAGACCTCACTTAAAACATGCCTTAAATTTTTTCTGCAGCACTAACCATAATTTCTATGGCAAAATGAACCCCCTCCTCATGTTGTTCCTTTTTAAATTAAATGTTTTAAGTGTTACCAGTTTATTCCAATCACGATGGCTTCAGGTGTGCAAAAATGTTGTCATAAGTAAGACTTACCGATCTAGTTGTTCTTTAGAACACTCTGGGAAGCTGCAGTAGAACACAAAGGAATCAACTGACAGTCTCTGCACTTGTTGGATGTACATGATTTACTGAGAATGACAGACTTCATTCTCACATGACTGACAAAGATAATGTGAATTTACAGAAAATATGCTCTCATTTTAGCTTCAGTTTTCTCTCAACCAGGATTCATGATATCCCAGCAGAAGGTTTTTCACATGGTAAAATCACCTTAGAACACACCACAATTCCTGAAATTAGTATGGTACCATCAACAAATGAATTCTAATGTAACTAAAGTCTGTTATCACCCTTTATAGTTCTCCTTTTGGTAACCCTCAAAATCTTCGATTCACTACAATGCATTTCAATGGGGTACTATCATGTATATTGGTCCCAAGATGGCTGCCAGCAATTCCAGGATGAAGTGCTGACAGCCAATCATATCTCATGATGAGATGTGTCGTTGGGCTCCGCCCAGATATTGAAACTTTCTTTTTCCAATTTCTCATGAACTACTTAAGGGATTTACACCATTTAACAAAAAGGGATCTTTCTGAACCAAGGGCTACCTTTTCAAAATTCCGTTCAGCAGTTCGGGCTGTAGCCGTGTCTAAAGTTTCCTATGGGAATGAACAGAGAAAACACGTTTTGCGACCCCCATTTTTTCCTTAGCTCCCGCTTACCGAATCACCCCAAAACTTTTAAGATAGGAGCCGACCGGAGTGCCCCACGAGTTTTGAAAATTTCGCGAAGATTCGTTAACCGACGCCAAAGTTATTGGGAAAAGAATGTTACGATTTTCATATGGATAATATGTCCCAACTATAACTACCTACTGGCGACCGCCAGTAGGAGATATATATATTTTCACTGAAAAAACCATAGGTTTCACACATGTTATAGTTAGCTGGACATTTCACTCGTACAAGACCATTGAAATTCCCCGTTATAGTTAGTTCAGCTAACTATAACTCGCGTGACCGCAATCCACTGCTGATGACGTCACATATTACATCATTCATGACATGGTCAGTGACATCACTGATGACATCTCCAATGTCTATAACTATAACGGGGGAATTTCAATGGTTTTGTACGAGTGAAAAGTCCAGCTAACTAGAACGCCCCTGAAACCTATGGTTTTTTCAGTGAATTTCTAAGGTTTTTTAAATGCTAATTTCTAACTATGTGACGTCATCAGCAGTGGATTGCGGTCGCGCGAGTTATAGTTAGCTGAACTAACTATAACGGGGGAATTTCAATGGTTTTGTACGAGGGAAATGTTCAGCTAACTATAACATGTGTGAAACCTATGGTTTTTTCAGTGAATTTGCAAGGTTTTTAAAATGCTAATTCCCAAGTGTGAAACCTATATCTTCCATAAACTTATAAACAGTTAAAAAAAAAAAAAAATGTTTCACCGTGCGCGCACCGTGTGCGCATGCGTGCGTGCATCGTGCGTGCTCCGTACGCGCACGGCAAGTCATGTGATTACGAAACAACACTTTTCATTGGTTCATAGTAGTTTCAGTTCCAGAATCTTCCAACACCACACCCACTCCCCTCATTACTACTTCTTATTTCCTGGGAGAAGGAGCTGTTTCCCTGCACCTGAAAATGGCAGAACACGAGACTTCAAGCAGTGAGGAGACCTTTGTGCCAGGAAGGCAGAGAAAACAAAAGGACTCATTTATTTGGCAATTTTTTTCTTTTCCAGAGGGCCAGAAAAAGGTGAATGCTCCTAAAGTCACCTGCAATGTTTGTGGAGTGGTCTTATCTAGAGGAGACCCAAAAAAAAAAAAAAAAAAAAAAAAAACAATACTCCTTTAGTATTTACTCCATGATGAGGCACTTTAAAGCAATGCATCCTGTGGCTTATGCTCGGGAATCTACTCGAGCTGCAAGAGCCAACCCTCCAGCAGCTCAGCCGAGCACTTCATCTGCAGCCGCAGCTTCACCTGGTTCCATCCCTCTGGATATGCACCCTCTGTTCAAGAAGGTGCATATACGGTGCAATGAGTGCAATGCTGTTCTCTGTATTGGTGAGAGCAGCATTAACCTAATAGAGAACAAGATACAGCAGCACACATGCTCCACAGTCTAATTTTTTTCCTTTTGTTCCTGGTGAAGTTTCCTTTTTTTTGCTGCATTTTTTTTTTGCTGCTCGACAAAAAAGTTCTTTTCAGAACTCACTTCACCAAGAAGAGCTATATTCCTAACATACTGTGTAATTTTTTTACTTGTTAATTAAAATTGTTAGTTTTTTGCCACCGTGCTCGCACGGTGCGCGCATTCCTCGATTTTTCCAAAAAGAATCGCAGCGTGTGCGCACGCCGCGATTTTTTGGAAAAAAAGTAAGTTTTTTTCACCCTTTGGGGTCCTTCAGGGACCCCCTGACAAAGGCTAGGGGTCAGGAACTCTCTACCCTGCCCCCTTTTAACGTTCTCCACCTTTTTTATCACTGCGACACAGAAAATGGCGTCCGACACTTCCTGATTTCGACCGATTCGAACGTTGACTGACATCTAACAACCAATCAGAATTACGTGCGCGTACGGTGCGCGCACATAGATATTTATGTACTTTTAACTGCAATTCTCTCAGGAACTACTGAACAGATTGACACCATATATCCAAAAGGCACATGCCTGACCTTAGGACTACCTCTCTGCCAAATTTCAAGTAATTCTGTTCAGCCGTTCGGGCTGTACCTTCGACTAAAGGTCCTATGGGAAAATGCATGGGGAAAACGCGTTTTGGGACCCCCCTTTTTTCTCGGCCCCCGCTTGACGAATCACCCCGAGACTTTCAGGGTAGGAGCTGAACGGAGCGCCCCATTAGTTTTGAAAATTTCGCGAGGATTCGTCAGCCGGCGCCAAAGTTATTCAAAATAGAATTTTCAGAACACCCTCCATTTAATATTTGTCTGTGCTTATTACAATTCATTACGCAGGAAATTAATTATTCCTATACTCAGAGGCTGTAACTTTGAACAAGTTAGCCCAGCGCTGGCATATCTGCTAATGCTAGCGTCACCTGTGGTGTGTTTTGGGGTAGCAAGTTTTCTAACAGGAGTAATCAGGCATAGGAATAGGTTACCATTGAACCACACTGTAGACTCTGTTTTAAATCATGCTATTTAGTTGTTGATTTTTAACGATCTCCTCATATGACATTGGATAAGAACAAGATGGGCTACATTTTCTCATTTATTAATTCCCAGGACTAATTATTTTGGGTTGGAGTGCTGTATTTTTATTCCCCCCCCGCCATGGATTGTTGGGGTGTTTATTTAGTCGCATGAAGTTTTTGTGCAATCTAGCGAAATGTATTTCAATTCATTGTTGATAATGACTGAACAGAGGAAGATTGCATGAAGTGTAATAACTGTTTTTAATGTCTTTTGTTAAAACTTGTTGATGTCTGTCACTCCGTTATAAGTAGGGGGAAAATCGAATGAGTCAACATTCAGGGACCTAATGCATGTCGTTTTGAATGGTTTTGTACTTTGATGGTTTTAATAAACCGAATAAAGTTGACTTTGACCATGCACTACCCTTTCTCACCCTATACAGCCCTCTATTTATCCTCTATCTCAACTCTCTGGCTAATTTCAAACCTTATTCTACTACTCTTTGCAAAGCACTACCCCATTTCTCACCCTAAACCTCTATCAATATATCCTCCACTCGCTCATTCATCCTAAACCACAAACCACTATGGCCCCCAAAATTAGCCTTTCTAGATTTTTCCCTCCTCTACCCCTGCTAGCATCATCTCATACCTCTTGAACTATTCAGATCTCCCAAACAAGCCTTTCTAAACCCATACATCCAACTCTTCCCCCTCCCTTTCTCATCCCCAAACCGGTCCCTACGAATTAAAATACAATTCTAGCCCCTTCCCTCTTCTATCCCTCCACTATTCCCTCTCAATCCCATAAACAGAACATGTCCAACACTCAAATTAATTTCGTATTTCCATATACAAACTCCCCTCCACCTCCCCTTTACTCGTCCCAAACCCCCTAAAGCTATAAACACCCCAAAAAAATAAATAAAATCTAAACCCTTCTCTATCCAAATAACGAACATATCAACAACTCAAATGCCTTTCCTATTTCACTATACTAACTCACCACTTATCCTTTATTGGTTCTGGAGTAGTGTGCTACATGCCGAAAGAGAGCTTCAACACCTCAGGAGTAGCAGGCGCTATATAAATCCAAACCTTTTCCCCTCTTCTATCCCTCCACTATGCTTCTCAATCCAAATAACTGACTAACATATCCACCACTCAAATTACTTTTATGGTTCACTAGATTAACTCACCACTAATCCTTTATGGGTTCCGGAGGGCAGTGCTACTCGCTAAAAAACTGCTTTGACGCCTCATCGGGGGTAGATAGCGAGATATAAATGAAATTACAATACAATGACATTTTGGCTGGAGTTCACTAATGAAAAAGTATAATTACAAAACCAGAGGGTAGAGAAGGGAGACCAGTTAATGGTTTTACAAGTTACGAGGTGACAGAAGTCTGGTCTGGTGAATAACACAATTCGCTAGACAAAAAAAAAGAGATCTGATTTGGCTCATTGCTAAAAAAGTATAACAAAAAATAAAATAAAAAAAAAACCAATAAGTTTAAAGTTCAAATACCAGATGTAGAGGCCGCAGCAAAATCCAATTACTCAAACATTTACATGAAACTGTAAAAGGATGCGATTTTGCAATTTGAATGCAATTGAGAATTAGAAGCCTTAAAAAAAAAAGGGGATTCAGATGGGGAGCACTCACACACTTTGCTCCGTAGGTCCCACAGCTTGAGTGTTCGATCATGACTTCCAGACACAATATGAGTGTTGTCCAAAAGGAATTTGGCAGACAAAACTTTTCCACTGTGGCCAGTCAGGGTGTGCTACAGGAGGGTGGAAAGGGACAAGTTATATGTTTTAAAGTGACATGATGTCAAACATACAAGTACATGTGCAGCACTGCATCTCATGAACCTGAAACTATGCACTCCATCAGAATCTGCACATTACAGAATCTAAAATGATACTATTTGGTAGAAACTAAGCCTAAAAGGTCTCAGATTGAAAACTTCTGATCATGCACCATTTAGTAAAGCCTCTCCCAAATCTCCTTCTGTGTGTACTCTGTTGGACACTGAATCAAGAACTCGTCACACCAAACTTTGGGAATAACGAGCTAAACGCATCACCATGTGTCAGCAGCCCCTTCACTGAATCACAGCACACCTGGAGCTTGATCATAGAAGAGAGGGGTTTGCTGGGAGAGTACGGGACAGGCTCTACTGGTGGTCAGACCTTTTACAGCTCATCATGGACCACACAAGGAGGAGAAAAAAAACTTCTACATTGAGAGGTGACAACAGGTTTAAATGGCATTTTAAAAACGGAAGAACTTACCCGGAGTCGAAGATCCTCCACAGTCCAAATTCTGCTTGCAAAATCATTAGATGCCGCAAGGAGATGATGTCCCTAAATAGGCAAGAACAGAATTGAATAAATTAAAAAAAGTTTATGTTCAATAATCTGGACAGTCCACTCACTGTACATCACAGCAAATCAAACTTGATTGCGTAAGCTCATGTGTGAGGTGTTTGGGGGACAAACCACAGTGTACACTTGATAAGCTTGCCCATCATGGCTAGAACTAGATGCCTTTTAACACACAAACCTTATTTCTGCCCTCTCCAAAGAGGGAAAAAATATAGTGTTAGAATATCAAGCACAACAAAATCATTACCAAAACATATATCGTGAGGGTTAAAGTATGTGAGGGTATATAGGCAAGTAAAGATGTGTTAAACTCACATCTACTTATCTTAGAGACAGCTTTTCAGGGTATTGCAAATGTGGAGTCAATTATAGCCATTATTTACTTACCCACAAATAAGTAACTTTACAGTGTTTTCCCAAATTGATATTCAGATACGAAATTTTGGTAAAATGAGATTTAAAACACTATAAATCGTACACCTTTTCTGCAACTAAAAATCAAACAGCACTCCTCTGCTACAACTAAAAGGTAACTACTTGAACTGGATTGCACAACCAAATTTCAGTCAAGCCATACAAAAAACATTCAACTAACAAGAATGTGGGAAGCTGGGTGTCTTTGGCACTACCCCCTCCACCCCCCAACTGTTTGCCTGGCTTGTGATGCAACTTGGACTGTAGAGTAAAGGGTCACTACCAATCAGGCTCCCAGTACCATTGTTTTGTCCCTAAAACTGTACCACAATTGGTCCTTCAGGCCCCTATAAGTCCATAGTAAATGTTATCTATGGCATTGGGACTGAAGGTTCACTAGGGACCCCTCACCTAGGCCATGCCGACTGCCACTGCAGAATGCATGCCCTGGTGCAGACTAAGTCGACTTGGCACACTGCCTGTGTGCCATGCCAACTACCATTGCCTAAGACGCAGGCAAGTCACCCTTCTAGCAGGCCTTACAGCCCTAAGGCATGACGCACTATACTACTGGGAAGAGCATATCTGCATGAGCAAATGTGCCCTAACAAAATCTAAGTACATTCTTATACACTGTAAGTGCCAGGTAAGCCATAGAGAGTACATGGGCCGGAAACTGGACAACTCAAGTTCCCCGGCACCATGTTGGATCTTCTGTATCCAAGTGTGTTTGGTACAAAATCACTCCTTTCAATGAACCCACACGGATGCCAATGTGGGATTTATTGTACCATGTACCCAGAAGGCACCTCAGAGGCGCCACCTGAAAACCTACCAACCCTGAAGTGGTCACAGACTAGCCCCAGCTCTATGGGACCAGAAACAAAGCACATCCTGGGCCCCCAGGATGGGCACAGTGCTTGAGTGGGAAGCTTCAAAGGCCTGCCACCTTTGTGATGGGAACCCCAGATTTCGCTGCTAGCAGATGGCATCCCCCGGTTTAGACCCCCCCACTCTGGGTGGGGAAAGTCTGTTGGAAAATTTGGAAAAGAATAGGTGTGCTCTCCTGTGACAACTCCACCCCTAAGGTGTAGGAGGCGAGGCAAATCACCTTTCAGTCCCCACCCACTTGAAGATGGCGGGACTCCTCCAATCAGGGCTAGGAGTATACCCACCTACCTCTGGAGGGTGGCGTAATTGAGGGTGTATACACTTCAGGTAAAGTGCCCTAGTATTTAGGTGGCTCCCCCAGACCCTGAAACTAGTTCCTGCTGGCAAAGACGGAGAAGATGTCGTGGAGAGAAGACGGTCGACACTCGCGGACTTGGCCTCAATCCTACCGGCCTGTCTGCAGTCCTCGAAGATCCTGCCCAGAAACGACACCTGTTCTGCAGTCAGCAACCTCCACAACTCCTGAGAGGACTGCCTGCCTTTGTAGACGACCATAACTCCAGAGAACAGCGGCTCTATACACAAGAAAGCACCTCCAAGGAATCTGGTGCACCCCAGATCTGTGATCCCACTCTGCACCAGACTCCTCCAGCCTGTGCCCAGGTGGTCTACCGATCCAGAAATGGATCCCCAGCAATCCCCAGTCCAAGTCCGGCATTGGCTGAACCCACCTGGACTCCCAGACAACACCTGCAGTGTGAATTTGAAGGCTTCTCACAGACAAAAACCGGCATTGGTAAGAGAAACCAGATGTCAAAAGGAAACCCCTACACCCGAAGCCCCTGGGCCTTGAGGAGCTCGACTGTGTCCCTACGACCTACAGCATCCCGATTTACCTCTGCTGTCGCAGGATTCCTTCATGCAGCCTCCAGTTTGTCGCCTACAGCCGGTTTTAAAAACTTTGTAGCATGACTCCCTGCAACAGATTTACTTACCTGCTAGCAGTGTCTCTTCAAGCACCACCAGTCTCAATTGGGTAAGATTTGGCATGATCTTCAAATTGGACCTCTACACCCAGCCACCTTTGTGCCACTGGTGGAGCAGGGTCTGTGCTTACCTGAACTCAGCCCTCTGCTGGCCCTGCAACCTGAAGACTGGATTTGTAAGTTGGTTACTTACCTGTAAAATCGCATTATTTTCCTCAATAGCTTAACATTACAAAGACTGAATATTGCTCAGTGTCCACTTTTAAAAATGAAAAGAATTTCCATTTAAAAACATACTTGCCTTTTTACAAAGATCTTGGTCTTGGTCTTAAAATAAATCCTGAGCAAGGCTTATTTAATAACATTGGTGTGGATCTCCGTTTTGAGTTGTATCATTTATTGGTGAAGGAGTGTACAACAAATGTCTTGCACTCCATGTTAAGCTTAAGGCTGCTTGCCCACACTACCACAAATAGAGCACTTTGGGTTTGCATTGATCCCTGTACACTTCTGGGGGAATCTTTGGACTCTGTGCATGATACAACCACTTAATGGTATATCATATACAGTCTGCTTCCTACACCTGTCCTGGTCTGTTCATTGCCAGTTGGATTTGTGTGTAGCGTCGAGGTAGGATAGAGAGGATGGAAAAGAACAGGGCTTGAACAAAGGAGGGAACAAGTACAGCAATGAAACAGAAACATTGTGCAAATCAACATACAGAACTGTCAAACCAGGACCATGCAGATAACAACACATACCGAACTATCGAACTCTATGCTTGTGATGCCAGCGTTGCTGCCAGTAAGGGCACCTCTCATTTCACATTTGTCTGCGGAGAAAGAAAGGTAAGAGTTAGGCAAGGGATAAATTCTAACGAAAGTACAAACATTGGTTTTAACTATATGTACTAGCTAAAGATACAACCAGCTTTCTCTCAACTGAGGCATTGATAACTGGAACATTTAAATGCACACTCAAACTTGTATTCAGGATATTTGTGACAACCGCCCATGGTTACCAGTTTGCCTTTTTGCTTAAGTGCCTCCAGAGGCCTTTTCTAAGTGAACTTTTTCATAATGTTAGCTGTATTTATATATCGCACGTCTAGCAACTGAGCGGAACTGTAGCTTGGTTTGGAGGTCTTTTAGTCCCTTTTCATACTTTGAATGCTAGTTTGATTAGTTTTGGTTAATGCAACAAAAGTGTGCCATATGCAAAGAAGGTTCTTTTCATGGATTTGGGTACTAAAGGACTTTCAAAGCTGAACAAACCTTTGCCCCAGTGAAACCAAAGGAATGGCAAGCTGACATAACTAGCCATTTATATAGTTTCAGCAGAATGTTGCATGGGTGAAGATTTCAGAAGTATACCTGCTTATTACTCAATTAAAACAGTTCAAGTGACAATAGCCAGGCCTACTTTTTTGTTTTTTTAAGGTGCAAAGGCTACTTTAAGCTCCGTTGTAGTGGATGACAAAAAGGCAAACTAGCTGGTGTCTTAACAAGAAAGTGGACAAGAGACATGGGTGATGAGGCTGGTAAATTGTGAGTGTGGTTAAGAAGGATTTTGTTCTGTGGAGTGAGGGCAGAGTGGTGAGGCCGTTCAAGTAGAATTTTAAGTTAAGATCAATACTCCAAACATTGAGAATGTGTTAGCAGGTAAAGACAGAATGACCATGAACGGCTGTTGGTGAATTTTGACATTTCGGGAGGAAGGAACATGGAATACAGTCTCAGTGGAAACAAACAGGATTGCAGGTAGTACAAGATGTAGTGGACTGGAAGAGGCAAAACAAATATTGGTTAAGGTGAATTTTGCATCGAGTGTGTATGGGAGGGTTGCAAGAACGCCGAGGGGGTGGGGGTGTGCAGGTGTATTTAATAGGCCACTAGCTCTACATTTTTCTGCAAGTGCTGTGTACATCCTATGGTAGGAAGGTGCTTTCAGAGATACACGCCCGCTGGTCACTGGTCCAGCCATTAGAAGCAGGGACAATGATCAGCAAGTTGGTAAATGCATTCAAACACCTTCCTGCAGAAGCTATATGTTCAGTAAAGATTCAAACAGAAAACCACAAAAAGGGCTGGCCTTTCTACTGCTGAATTATGCAAAATATAAATTTTACGAGGAGGAACATAGCTGAGGAGCCTAAACAATCCCTATCATTGAGTTCTTAAGAAAAACACCCTTACAAAGACAAGACAAAATAGGCATGACTATGCCAGAGCATTTGGGAGTTAAATGTTTCACATTAAAAGTTAAGTAAACCAAAGACTACAGGGCTTGAAAAATCATTCAATTCTTACTAGACCTGCAGGTCTAGTAACCTAAAAAAGTTTACTCTACCTGCCTGAAATGCACTTGACCTCAGTTTCTGGAAGGGTAGCAAATGTGACAAGTTAACAAGATTAAGGCATTTTTATGGCTCATTTGCTTTGTGAGCAATAAAAATGCCTTTAAATCTTGCTTTCTTGTCACATATCCTCTGCTTTCGGAGACAGAGGTCAAAAGTCAGTTCGTCTTCCTACTCGCCAGAAAGGGAGAGTAAGACCTAAAAATAGCTGGACCGAATTGAATCTGCCTCGCAAATGAGAGCGGATTTTTCGAGCCCTGGAGTAGCAATGTAAACTTTTGGGTGCATGCTATTGGCAAAACACTCAAAGATGTTAAACCAATCCAAGTACATGTTATGTCATTTTGACACCTTGAGGAGCTGTTCCAGAAAAACTGTCGCTGCCACATCTATTGCTTTTGTGGGCAATGTATAACAGGTCAACCACCTATACAACATTCTACTTGAGGGAGTATCAGAACAACCAGGCATGGGTTCCACGGTACACTTAAACCACAATAAAATTATATTTCGTGTTGCCAACAAAGGTGCAAAGCGAAACACAAACTGAACAACCAAATGGCCCTCCACTTCTCCAGGAGGTACTTAATACTCTTGAGGTATTCAGAACTTCAGTGAGACTGAAGATACATCCAACATCCAGATATTTTAAATTAGGCAAACAAGGGACTGCAACGCAAAGAAGTGGCTATATAGCTGAACTATCACACAACCAGGTTAATAAAATTCATGAATGTCCCCAACGACTGAAGAGCAAATGATGCTGCCTCTTAAAGGCACAGAAGTAACAACCCCCATCACTCCCCCCCCCCCCTTTGTAAAGAAGATCAAAGTAACCCAGATGCACAAAACAAGGCAAAATCCAACCAAATGCATTTAAAGCTACATTTGACTATACCAGCCAGATTATCAACACCAGTTCCTCTGACACAGTAAACAGGTCCCAGTGACCTCAAATCTCCTACGATCAAATCGTCAAAGTAACTCAAAACCCCATTTCCAAGATGCGTCTCCTGAGCAGCTGCTTACCTCGAACCACTTCCCAGAGTTTCACCCTCCGATCCATCCCTCCCGTGGCAAGTAGTCGGGAGCTAGGGCTGAAACGAACAGCATTCACCTCTCCATCATGAGCATCCTACAGAAAAAGCACACTTTTATCTGCATCATCTGAAAAAGTGCATCATACACTACCAAAGTAGCAGCATGCCGCAAAGACAGGCTTTCACAATGAAACTGGCAAGGAGCTTGTAAATGTATACTATACTGAAGATATATGGGTATGCTACAAGACGCACATCAAAACGCAAGGAAACAGTGTGGCTAAGAAAAAAAATATATAAAATGGCCGATTTAGCTCACTGGAAAACAAAGTTACATAGCGCTATCCTTAAGTAGAATAGCTCAGACTTTTGCTGAATGGTAGACCAATCTACTGAAGATAAACTGACATGAAATGAGCAGTGTTTGGATTGTAACCAAGAATGCCCATTATTTGCTTAGGCTTGTGCTCAACAAAGCAATGGCTGGAAGCAGAATAAATGGGACCCTATTTTCAGGTTCAAATACTCAACCCGGATTTCATCACCAAGGTAATCACTAGTGAGTGGGTACCTGAACCTTTGAGAATCTCATGCTGCATAAAAATCAGAACTGGATGACAAGTACAGAAACAAAAAAAGAACTGTTAACTTTTGCATTCAAACTGAAAAGCTCCTAAAATCTATATGCACAAATATGGTAGTCCCACTTGACAGAAAGGGGCCAGTTTTTAAAAACCCAAACAAAATGCTTCTTTGGCAAAAACATTTAAATACCCAGCAGAGTACTTCACAATAGACCGCTGCAACTCAAACCCACAGGTTTGCAAAACACTGCCTCCCTCCACACAAGGTTCTCCTGTAACTGAGGTCTCAGATGTACAATTAGTGATCATGTCCAGCCGATCCGCACCCACCACAATCTCCTTATACACAGGCATTGTTGGATGCAAGTTCAGAGTCTTAGCACCTCGCACACTTCAGAGGATAAGACCTGAAAGCATCGCTGGTTTTCAGCAACCTTTGCACCCAAGCACAACAAAGCTATTTATGATGGGATAAAAGTATAGCTGCTGGGAGCATGACAGAGCGGAACCCACTGGCAGTCAGCCCTTTTACTGCTCATCACAGACCTTCACTAAATTCAGGAGAATGATTTGAAACCCACATATTTGCACGAAAACTTTGATCAAGAAAGAAAATGTAATACTTACAAAGACAAAAAGGGCTGTGTTTGGCAGGCGCACCTCTCTGATGGTCCCAGTTGGGCTGTCTGCACACTCAGTCTGCAAAGGGTAGGAAGATGAGGAACGTCGCCTGAGGATTTAAAAAAGGTACATCAAATGGGTGAGGGCGGCAAGGTGCAAGGTAGAAGCATCAGACTTCTTAATATCATCGAACAGTCGAGACAATTTTATAGGGTACACACAACCGCTTCTGGCCAAAACTGACAAGATGGAAGTACCAGTGTGAAGCACATACCATCTGAAATAATTCTACTGTGCAAGACTTAATCTGATTAAAGACCTCCACCCAATTATTCCCCCCCCCCCCCCCCCCCAACAAATGGCATGCAACCATTCCCAACAGAGTACCCTTTGATATGGGCCACAGAATCAGTAAAATATCTAAATATAGGGCTCAGTAGAGACCAGGAGGAGCTTTGGAGAGCCATTTACGGCTGCATGGTCGACTGGCTAGATAGAATACCGATTTGGTCCAAATCTTGTGCCACTAATTTGGACGGGTAAGCAACGACGGCCTCATACAAGCTATTAATACTCCCTCTCACACAGGGCAGGCTGGAAGCACCAGATATGCAGCAATATCAATCCTTGCATTACTAGATATACCTGGCACCATTCCAACCTGATGTGGCAATAGAGGCATCCCCATGGCCTTTAAGAACTGCACTTTATTTACCCTACAGGCCTTCCAGGATGGGGATCGATACAGTTGACTGTGTCAGATGGACATGGGGGATCTGGTTATCCCTACTTTTTGCTGGTGTTCTACTGTTTTCTGACTAGTCTGACTGGGATCCTGCTAATCAGGACCACAGTCACTGTGCTTCCTCCCTAAATTGGCTATGGTGAGTATCTTGGTACATTCCCAATGGGCTGCTGGTGTACCCTAGTAAGTCCTTAGTATGTGGTACTAAGATACCTAAGACCTAGGTACACCAGCGGTTCCCTCCCCCCCACCCCCCCCAGTGTCCTTATATCTACCGTCACTGCACTTTAAACCTATAAGTCACCCCTCTAGCATGCCTTTCAGTCCTAAAGACGGGGTGCACCGTTCAGAGTGTGAGGGTGACCCTGCATGAGCAGACCACCCCAACAAACCCCAGCGTCCATTCTCCAGGCTTTGTGAGTGAATCAGCCTTTACGATATAGAGAGGCCATGCGTCATTACGCGATGACCATCTCTAAACTGGCTGCAACGAACATGGCCATGTTTGGTATCAATATCCCAGGTGGAGCGATCTCACGCTCCTTATCAGACGCACAGCTCCGCTCCATCGCACAAAAGGTAACTTTGTTAATCCATTTTTCTTTTTTTTATTGCAATTTAAATTCAGTACTTGATGCAATTCAAGTCTATGTTGACAATCATATGTAGAACGGAAAATGTATTCCCAACTTTTCAAATGTTACAGTTTGCCATATAGGCCTTTCTTCCTGCAGCACAACGGGTACATTTAAAACATCCTTAATTCAATGCATTTCGGACGTATTTTAGCCCTTCCTCAGGGATTAACTGCAACATTTTTAAAAAACAACGTTGCATCATGAAGGCCAATGCCTCAATTTAACATACATCCAAATGGTTACACATGTGTTACCTCAAGTCCCTATTTAACCTTCTCCCTCTAATTACCTATCACTACATCAGAAGCAAAGAACTTTTCCCGCCCAGCGGCCCACTCTTGCAGATAAAACCGCCACTGAATTATTACCATCATTCTACAAACTCTGTCAAATGCTTTCTCCTTGCTTATATTAGCCAATCTTCACACCACGTCTTTCTTTCTTTCCCCAAGAACAAAAACCACCTACTCTCTGCCTCTTACTACTTTCACAAAGTCAATCTTTACTCCACCCCCTTCTTCCTCCAATCATTTGACGTCCCGTTTCTTTCGGACTACGCATCCCAGAATGCCGCCCCACGCCTTGCTAGTACCTTCGATATTCCTGTACTCATTGTGCTTCTGAGCATAAACATTGACGTATCTAATATCCCGCCCTCCCTCAGTTGTTACACTCACATTAAATGTGACACTCAACACATTGTGTGATAACGTAACTACATCACAGAAAATACATTGCAAAGTTCACAAACGTACGTCTTTTATAAAAAAAAAAAACGATCTTCAAAACAGAGGTCCTTGTGTCATACATAGGGATATCGAAGGTACTAGCAAGGCTTGGGGAGGCATTCTGGGATGCGTAGTCCGAAAGAAACAGGACGTCAAATGATTGGAGGAAGAAGGGGGTGGAGTAAAGATTGACTTAGTGAAAGAAGTGGAGGCAGAGAGTAGGTGGTTTTCGTTCTGGTGGAAGGAAAGAAAGAAATGTGGTGTGAAGATTGGCTAATACAAGTAAGGAGAAAGCATTTGACAGTTTGTAGAATGATGGTAATAATTTAGTGGCGGTTTTATCTGGAAGAGTGGGCCGCTGGGCGCGAAAAGTTCTTTGCTTCTGATGTAGTGATACGTAAATAGAGGGAGAACGTTAAATAGGGGCTTGAAGTAACATGTAACCATTTGGATGCATGTTGAATTGAGGCATTGGCATTCGCGACGCAACGTTGTGTTTTTAATTTTTTTTGCAGTTAATCCCTGAGGAAGGGCTAAGATCCGCCCGAAATGCATTGGATTAAGGATTTTTTAAATGTACCCGTCGTGCTGCATGAAGAAAGGCCTATATGGCAAACTGCAACATTTGAAAAGTTGGGAATACATTTTCCGTTGTACATATGATTGTCAACAGACTTGAATTGCATCAAGTACTGAATTTAAATTGCAATAAAAAATAAACAAAATGGATAAACAAAGTTTCCTTTTGTGCGAAGGAGCGGAGCTGTGCGCGGTTGGTTGAATGGATGGACTGTCGTCTTCAGTGTCATGGTAGCTCGTGCTGAGCTACCGACTCTGTGACACAGACTCGTTCCAACCGACTCTTTCCATCCTCCTGTGGCAAGACTTCAACCGCAACATACCCATTGAGTGGCAGCAAGTACACTGTTGTGCATCCTCTTGCACATGACTGCTGCAAGGTTCCTAGACACTTCTGGGGCGGTTCCTTGGGTCCCCAACTCTTCTACATCTCCTGGGTCCAGTTTCGACTTAGGTCGTGGTTCCCATGACACCATTTTGACAGGTTATGGTCTCATTATGGGAAACACTGTGTATTGGTATTACTTGCTGTTCTGTGTCCAAAGTATTGTGTGCATTGTGATTGTATTTCCGGGTAGGAGATATCGTAACTGGTTGGGCGATTGTAATAAATATCTATTTTTATAAATACACTATGTGGTTCTTTTTTCATTTAGCATGTATTGAAGGATTAGACACTGGTAAACTGAGCGGCTTTGCACTGCTCATAGATTAAGACCAAAGGCTGCTCTCCACAGCTACCACTCAGGGCTTCTATGGTTATCTAAACCCCTAAAATCAACATACGGGTCGCCCGGGTTAGTGCAAGGTGCTACACTTACATAATTGAACACGTTATACTGACATGGCTTCTCACAGGGGGCCTGAGGAATAGGGCTAGACAAGCAATCTTATTTCTCCCTCTATCCCACTTCCAACAATCCCACCCTTTCAGGACAAAGGCGCCATAGCACGAGCCACTACGTATAATTTCAGAACATTCTCATATCTCTAGGCCGATGACCGCTTCATAACAGTTAGTCGACACATCACAGGCATGCAGCTTTCTCAACTCGCTGCTGTACTACCAATTGAGGGCCACCTGTCGGGCAGCACATGATACTTTTCCATCCTCCCTATCGACCCTCTCAACATTAGAATACATACTTACCTCCAATCACCACGCAAACTCATTACATGCCTACATAATTAAATGCAACTATCCCCACCCATCTTATTCCCTAAAACGCTTGGAATTTGGAACGCAGACAGATACACAAACCATGGACCTTCTGTTGCAGTCCACGGACACTCCTCTCCCCTAATTACAGACTGGGTCTTATCCACTTTAAACGCAAATACCGCCATTGCAACTTTTCAGAATGGGGCTCATCGCTGATCCATACTGCCTGCGCTGTGGCTCACGGCAGCCTACTTTTTACCATCTTGCATAGCAGTGCCCAAGAGAGTCTTCATTTTGGGCAGGTGTATGAAATCATCCAAGCAATCACTGATCGCTTGGAAACAAGACTACTTTGGAAGTGGCATGCAATCTGGTGAGGGCATGCTCTGCCACAGGCAGACCAGAAGGCCTTGCCATATCGCCTCCCTAAACCACATCAATCATAGGGAGCAAAAAGGTTATTGAGCTTAACCTAGTTACACTGCCTGATCATCAAATCTTGCATGAAGTACCCCCTCCCCACTCAGAGAAAACACAAAGCAACAACATAAAGACTGAGTCGTTGTCATCGGCAGGTTAAAAGAAGTAGCAATGCTCCCAAAGCAGAAACACTGAAAGGCTATAAAGTCATCAAGACGGTGCAAAGAGCAAGCAAAGAGAATTAGAGGCACCAAGTGAGAAAAACATTACCAAATGGTTGGACAATTTGAAGTAGAAAACTGTAAGGAAGGGTGGTAAGATGAAACCTACCCAAAAATATTAGTGAAAGAATCCAGAAGGCCTCCGCTTGGCTGGGACTGTCTCTTACTAGAAAGGAGGAGGGGTGCATAGAGGTAAATATATGGTCTCATGTATTTCTCTGAAAATTCATCATTACAGTAGTATCACCAACTAATTGATCACTGCCAGAATATTTCTGCATACATTCAGGCAGTTGGTGTTTGCAATAATCAGTACAAGAAGTGTACTCTAAAGTTTGAAATGCGTACGCCACATTAAATCGAAGTTCAATTAAATATCAATCTGCCACCCAAAATTTTGGTATAGCGCTAGGGGGCACCCATCTGAACTACTCTTCAATGGACGTGAATGCACTTTTTTGTTTTCTGAGAACCCTTAACAGCAAATGAGCAGTTCTTGAAGAGGGAATTTACTCGCCCCAGTAATCTAAAATCTCTACCACCCACCACCCTGCCTCCTTACCTGGGTGTACGGGTGACTGCTCGGACGGGGGATGTATCGACTGTGGGATCAGGGTTCTGTTCCAGAACTTCTATCTCATCATCATCCCTGCAGAAGGATGAACAACTTAAAGACTTTATGATAACCAACTCGTTACCTTGCCATTGGAATATAACTCACTATATGCTTCAAACAATGAATGCAGTGGGACTTTCAGGGCCTAGGTAGGGCTGGAGTGTAAACCAGTGTAAACCAGTGGGACATGGACAGCATTTATTGCAGATTTCCAAAATACTCTGGAAGTGCTGCTCAGTGACACTTCCAGTGCCTTTCAAAGTGACAATGAAGCTCAGTGGTTATAGCCAGGAATTGATGAGGTAGCCTCAATAGCAAACAGTCAACAGTCAAGAGCGAGAAAATGCACTTTCTGGTTTAATAAACTGTAATAAAATGCTGATGAAGTTAGTTAATTTCCATCTTACATAATTAATAATGAGGTCCCAACCCATTAAACCTTCTACAGGAGACAACCCTTTTGCTTAGAAGAGGTCCAGAGATAGTGTGGTTTGACAGGTAATGGTCAGGATCCGTCTACTCATGGTTTCATGACAGCACAAATTATAGTTTGTCTTCTACTTAAGTATTTACGTTTGTGCTGCAATTTTTTTTTTATGCACTCAGATATCGCCTGCATTTCAATTACTCAGAAAACGTCTGGCTTTCCATATACAAATTCAATCCCTCCCAATGTGTGGCTATGCTCACCTTGGGAATAGGACCCTTAATTAATTTTGAGCTTCTATCAGTTGCCCTCTCAAAACCTCTACACCACTACTATCTGCCCAACTTGTCCTGAAGGTATGCCTGAATGTACATTCTTCAGATAATACAACCAATAGTGTACATTAAATCTAAATGTTCTTATCACTTTGCTCAGTGTCAGAAATTAGATCTGGAACATGATGCATCTTCAACAACACTACCCTCACAAGTATAGGATTGTTACTGAATCCTGTGCAACTCTCTCAGCCTTGAGGGACTGGATTTCCGACATTAGACAGAATGATTATTTTTTTTATACTCTCAAGTCAAAACAATATATTATTTTGGTATGACGTCCGCTTATGTTGCTGTAGAACTTACAGGAAATTTGTGCCCGGGCGGTGATCCCAGACAGAAATTTAAGAAAATTTAGATTTTTTAGCTAAAATTTGAGGTTGCAGGGGACACCGCTGCAAAACCAGGTTGTTTTGTTTTTGTAATTTTGATGCCTCCACAATATGTTTTGGGCTCATCCCTGTCGCGGGTACTTGGCCCACCCACACAAGTGATTAAAAATGCTAAAATCGGGAGAGTTGGGGCAAACACTGGGTGGTAGGAAATGTATGCCGCACAGTGATCCCACAACTTTCTCCACTTAGAAATGCAAAGACAACGTCATATTTTTAATAGCAAAATTTGAAGTTTGCAGGGGAATCCGAGTAAGAACATGTTTTACCTTTTTCCTGAATGCAGAGCTAATGTGACAGAACAAGATTTAAAGGTATCTTAATTGCTCATTCACTTTGTGAGTGAAGAGAGCATCTTATTTTTCAGTTCGCTAGCACGGGCCAGTAGGCCCTAAAAATAGCTTGTCTAGCTTTGTCTTGATGAAAATCTAACTCGCCATAGTGAGTGGGTGAGTAGATTGAGGCATGATGGGATAGATTGGAGAGGGTTAGATTGAGTGAAGTGTAGTAGGGTAAATGTTGTGGAATGAAGTGGTGGAGCGTGGAGTGGCATGTCGTGGTGCGCCGTAGAGTGGAAGGGCATAGAGAAGAATGCAGTATGCATGGTGTGGTAGCGCACTGCCACTGAAGACAACACATTTTCAATTGAAATGACCATTACATATACACCGACAGATACTTTTGCTACTCACAAACTGTACGGAGATTTCATCACCAAGTGCACAGATGTGTTTTGATATTCAAATATTTGTGTCCTCTACACTTCAAAACTAATTACAAACCAAAGATTTATTTGTACTTTCCTAATTCTGAAACATCAGCACCGTTCAGGTTTGTTATGCGCTAGAAAAAAATTACCTACACCCTCTCGTCTCACATGGGTACTCAGCAGGATTGTCACAAATTCTCTCACTTTGAAGTCAGAGATGACAGCGCCTGACATTTGATCTCAGACTTTAAATGCACAGCAAATGCGACAAGATAAGAACAAAATTTAAAGGCCTGTTAAACCTGCACTAAACGAGGGATACTAACAGGAAAGACAAACTCAAACTTGACAGCCTAAAGCAAATAAAGCCAGCAAATAGAAAGCAAGCAGCCGTGAGTTATAAAGCCAATAGTAAGCAATGTGCGAAATGAATACCTAGTGAAGCTTTTAGAATGCCCACAAGAAGTCAATAGCAAACCGGCTTAGACCTCAAAATACACCCTGCCATTAGAAAATGTTTTCTCCAATTACCAAATACTAATCTGAAACCAGTTGAAGTAAAAAATTTAAATTATTTGCTAACCCTTTCTTCATAAAACAGAAAGCACACTTTCAAAGTTGCAAGTTCAAATTTCCTAGTCTCACAACTGAAAATTTGGCGGGGAGACCATTCACTGCTACCAAGAAAAAATAAAGTACTTGTAGGTGGTGGTTGTCAGTAGAAATACTAGGTAAAGAAAATGCGAGCAACAGACAATCTGAGAAGTGCAGCAAGTTTGTTTTCTAGTGTTTGAGCTGGACAAAAACCAATGCAGCAAGTGAGGGCAGACAACCATTTTTAAAGCTGTGTAGAAAGCACCAGAACTGAATCACACAGTATGTTATGCAGGCAATACTTAAAGTGCAATGAAAGTTGTGAGCCATTAAATGCCTTCTACAAATTTGTAGGAAATGCATTTGAGAGAAGGAAAAGAAGAAAGCTATAATAATGCAAGAGAACAGAAAATAAAAAGGAGAGGAGGTGAAATACAAAGCCCAACTAAAACTATTCAAGCACTTACGGCTCAATGGGCAAGGGCTCTTTCGCAGCTTCAGCAAGCTCATTCTGCAATCGTGTTTGCTGCTTCCTATATGAGAATACAAAGAGGAAAGAGGAGCATTTATTAAATTGGGACCAGCCCAAAGCCACCCAATTCCACAGCAGAATAAAACCAGCAGACCAAGAACATTTATGCTTCAGATACAAAGTGTGAAACAGGTAGCATGATCAGTTTTGCTGTCAATCGTTATCATTGATGTTTTGGCAACCACGGTTAACAGAACTCTTAGGCTTAGCATAGCACCACACTCATCAGCCCAGTCGCATTTGTAGGTTGTTCACCTCTCGAATGGCTGTCCTAAAGTTGGTGCTTCCTATGGATAGAGAGCACAGTTAGTTTGCAAAGGTCACTGCCTAAACCAGTGTATGTTGTAATACCAACTGGATTGCACTTTCTACTCAGGACAGAGAAAGTTTGAATTTGTCAAGTGAACTTCTTGCAACAACTGTTGACTTTTTTTTTTTTTATTAAAAGTTGTGTATTCTTGCTCTTAAAGGGCTTTTCCTCCTTGCTAGTGAACTTCTGGTTGTGGGTCATCACCTCCGTAAATCACAGAGAACATTCCTACAATCAACCAACCTTTGAGAATGTGGCGCTAAAGCAAAGTCAGAGATCATGATTGTGTCAATATCTTATCAGTTATCCTCTAGATTCCTAACTGCAGCCAACGTTTGCAAGCCTGCCACCCGAGCTCCCTCTTCTTTGCTTAACCTCAGACTGCCTCACACTGGCTAGCCTTCAGGAAGAGCGAAAAGGAATTTCTCTGTGGTCTAAAAGTATTTTGAGGACAAATGGTGAAGTAACATTAGTGCTCTTAAAACATACCATGGTAAATACCAAGAGCAGTCTGGTAACAGTGGTTCTTAACCGTTTGACATCTGTGGACCCTCAAGTAACCATTACTGGAGCCTATGGACCCCCCACAGAATCACTACTGGGCACGGGGGGACGACCCCCCCCCCCCCCCCAAATCGAGTCCATGGCCTAAGCAATTGAGGATTTGAACAGCAAAATACACAAAACCAAGCAATATATAAACTATTTAATGAATTTGCACAAAAACAACAACAACAAAAGCCACACACCACAACTTTTTTTTCAGGGCCAGCCTGGGTAGCGCATGCGCTGCGGCATGCTGTAGTGGAGTATGGAATTGAGGCCCCCCACCCATATTTGTCACTGGCTTGTCGCACTGACCTTCGTAAATGCTGGCTTCCAATTCGTTAATAGGCCCGTTAGTTCCTCCTTAGTACCACCTAGTCTTCATTTGTAACCTCCCATGAGTACTTGGCCTTTTACTTTAGAACGTCTTTTTTAGTCTGCCAGCACGATTTTCTTCAATGAGTTTCTCCTACTGCTGGCATGACATGCTTTCCTGGAAAATTCAGCGCACCATGTGTGCTTAACTTTCTGAGCAGCCCGAGACAATGGCAGCCACTTCTTTGAATAGGTCTCGCATTTACAAGACCCTCTCAGATTTGGCCAGAAATTTCTAGGAATACTGCCTTGCAAATCAGGCCTCCATGACAGCGGAAAACATCCAGAGAAAATGTAACCAAGTGGCAGATTGGCACTCCCGACATCTAAAAAGACAAGATTTGTGTGTGTGCAGATTCATATAGCGTGAAATTGACCTGAAGGTATTGGAGCGCTTACCTGAACACCGGTTACGCTACACAACAACATTCGTTTTTTTTTTGGGTAGGCACAGGGAGATTGGGATTTGCACAGAATCACATTATGCAAGCCAATGCTGAGGCTTGTTCCTGGTTGCCCAGCTCCAAAGTCACAAGCTCTGGCCACATCCCCTCCCTTGCCTTTAGCAATTCCATCTGTCGGTCTTCCAGACCCTTTAGGCAAAGTGTGGTCCATTCGCTACTAGCTAGTGCTGGAGGAGTCTCTACCTCTTCTGGCATGGATGATTACAGGGAAGTGGGGGTAGGTTCGCAGAAGGTGTCAACATTTTTTATTTCCTCGCCTCCACTTAGGGCCTGGCCTATCGATCCATCAACACCTTCACCATGGCGATACCAGCTGGTCATGTGCAGACTGGTTATCATCCAATGGGGAAGGGTGAGGATCTTCTAAGGGGAATGCGGTCATTCCCTCATCTGGTACCTTGGTATTCAACACTATGGGATAGCATTATGGTCCCTCAAACTTTTCTGGTCTTGGCAGTACGATAAGTATCTTTCTTTTAAGGGGCTTTTGGCCAAGTTGGCCATGCTGTTATGCTCAATATCTTGTTGAATTGTCTCTGATGTCAAAGCACTGGACATTATGGGTAGAGTGTTTACCCCAAAGAGGGTTACTTTTCATATTTCCAGTCGTACAAAATATAATTTGTGTAGTATCTTACCCTTCCTTTCTAGATTCCCCAAAACTGTGTTGTGTGGTGTATTAAGAGGCAAAGATGGAGGATATCCGCCTGCCAACTTGTGACTGCCCTCAGAAATCCCTACAAGGTGCTCTCCTCACCTATTATCACCGGATGGGGGTCGATGGGCTACGCATGAGGCTGTCATGCAAACTACTATATTTGGTACTCACTTCACTAGAGGAGCCCTGGCTTCAAAAGCATTTCCTCTTGGGGCTCACTTTACTCAGTTGGCCGTGGAAAAGCTTAAAAACTAGAATATTTCTCGCTTCTGGTTCGGATATAGAATGAAAACAAGCATTGGCATAGCCAATAGGTCTCGCCTTTGGGACCCTATACGTTTTTAGCCATGCAACAGTTGATATTATTGCACCAAGGATATTGTGCTGCATAACTAAATACTTATCAGGTCCCAAAAGCAAGACCTATTGGCTATGCCAATACTTGTTTAAATGTGCTCCCTGGTAGACTGTGTCAAGTTAATTCCAGGCTCATGTTGAGGGAATGCTGGAAAAACACATTCTCCCTTGTGTCCCTGAAACGCAGCTTAAAATTAAGATGCATATAAAGATTTATTTATTTAAAAGCGCTAGAACGCGATTCGTGTTGGCTGCTCCATAGCACATTCTTTATAGGGCAAAAAGCAACGTGAGGGGGGGCGACAACGGTGGAAGCAACAATAAAAAATGTGGGTGTATGTGCATACAAGGATGGTTGGAAGGGAGGCAGCAACATGGAGAGGTGGGAGGGGAAGAAACAACATGGGCATAAAAACTACCTGAATCACAGAAGCAACAGAGACACTAATTTAATAAGAATCAATCTGTGCTTGGTACATGTGCCAGACAAGAGACAGGAAGTGACGCCTGGCCTGCACTGTCCAATTAGGAGGCAAAGAAGAAGTGACACAGATACCACCGAACGGTAGGCAATGGGAGGGCTCAAGGCCCTTTTTGTAAACTATAGTGTCCCACAAGCAGGCTCGACCCTAAAATCTTGCCTTTCCAAGTCTTTAGTGCCATGCTTATTAGTGCTGTGGTCTTCCCCGGATTCAGGCCTGCAGATGAACGCTGACACCCCTTCTATGTCCCCTGAAGAAAAGTGTTAAAGAAACAACCATATCTAGCACAGAAAGAGGTAGAAATGCTCTTAGCAAAACCTATACAAAATCGTAGTTTATGTTGACCATGAGGAATATATACTGAACAGCAGATTTCCAGTTAAAACTTATATTTATATTATTTTCCAAATGCCCGTGCAACTGGACATTTTTGCCTGCAGCAGAGTTACTGACTTCCCTATTTTCAGTCAAATCAAATCATGCATTTTTTCTCTAACTATTTCAAAGACAGCCAAGAGGTGAAAGATTATACGTTATGCTTTGCAATTAGCACTTTGAGTGTTTAGAGCTCTGGACTGTTTGGGAACAAACAGGCCCTTGTGCTGGTTGTCTCTTGCATTTGCAGCACACACTGGGCTAATCTCCTCCCCTACCACGCAGCAGACTGATTTAAAGTGCTTTCATGTACAGATTTCTTATTATAAATAATGCTGTTTAGGTGTATGTCAAAATGGGGAGAAGCAGTGCAGCAAAACGAATGGGTGCACATGCACAGCGAAAACCGGAGCAGTATTAAAAAAAAATATATATATATATATATACACACACACACACACAAACATACAGTCCACAGCTAAATAAATATTTGTATAAAAGGTATTGGCCAAATATAAAAAATGCCTGATGGCCGAAAGCGTTCATTCAAACTAATTAGAACAAAGAAAACAGCACCAACAAAGCTCACCTCTATATTCGTTAATACTTGCGTCTTCCATGCTACAGAATGGCCGCTGAGTAGTAAACCAAGTACAGAGGGCAAACTGTCCCAGCCTTAACCTCCAAGGAAGGAGGAAAAAAAAAGCAGTTTCTAGAAATGTGAAATTTAAAGAAAGGAAGCCACATGGCCTTGTAAGAGGAAAGGAAAATGGTTCTCTTGACATGTGCTGCGTGGTCAAGCAACACTTCATACAGCTGGGTTCAGCTGGAAGGCGAACAAGAGATCTGTTTAGGGGTAAAACATGTAGAGTTTTTCTTGTAGAGGTAAACAGTCCATTGATCAATAAACAGCCCATGCCGCACACTGCAGATCCCAGCTTAAGGGTCCAACCATAAACCCCCCCCCCCCCCCCCGGCCTTCAGATTACCTGTGAACAAGTAGCGGGCTGGCAGTGCCAGAGAAACGAGCTACTTCATAGGCCATGAGAATAATTCACTGAAATGTAAGCAAAAATAATTACTCTTTCATTCAGTGCTTTTCTGTTCCTTTTCTGAGAGTGTGCATACAGAGTTGAGCGGAAGCAAATTGGCCACTTGCAATTTGGGGGTCATTCTCCCTTCCCAAAGCAGCAGTACTAAAAAATAAAAAAAAGGAATCACTCGACATTCATTAGAGGTTTTTAGATGGTCGTTGGTACTAATTACTTTAATTTCTCCTCAGCAATTAGTAGAGGAAAATAGCGAATGTTGTCCTTTGTCACATCCTGTGATTTTTGGCAAATCACTTTATCTCCCTGTGCCTACTATAAATGAATGTGCGCCTAACTGGTGCTCATAAAAAGCGCTGGTGTAGGTGATTAAGTGCCAGTGCTGAGCACCGGAAACCACCGGCTCAAATTAAGCACTGATCCTACTGTGTAAGGTACCAAAGCCCATTGGATAACCGTGCGCGTATTATGCGGATTAAAGTCAACTCATTGTTCTGCAGCTTTAAATATCACAGAAAGCCTTGGTTTAGCAAATTAAAATCCTGGGCTGGGAAGATGGAAACACGGAGACAGGAGTCACCTGTGGAAGAGGCACATGTTCAGAAATTATTAGGGAGATGTACACAGTTTTTCATGGTTTTAATCTCCAAATGCAAACCGGCAGGGATGCAATGAGAAAAAAAAAAAACTGGGCCCGATTCTCATAGGATGAAGAAGATTCCTGCATATACATTTAATAGCTTTATTACTGGCCCATTCAAACCCTTTGATGTGGAAGCTGCCACCTTTTGTTGCGGCTCGGGCAAAGGTTAATGAGGCCCAAGGCCATCATTATAAGATTTTTCAATTTGCCATGACCAATTCACAGGGCCCTATTATTTGTTCGTATTATGGTGTTTGCGGCTTTGGTTTTCGAATTGTGTGCATGACCGCAACTACCAAAATGTACAGGGAAACGGAACACTGTGGACCTTTCACCCACCATGTGGAACAGCTCCAGTGCGGTCACAAAATTTCGAACACACACTTATAGGGATTTTACGGCAACTCTGAACACCTGACATAAGACCGCTTAAAAGGGACCCATATTAACAGCAAGAAGTTACCCTTCAGAGGTCATCACATTGCATTTCGGAGCTTGTAGTTTTATTTCTGCTGCCTACAGCTGCAGCAGCTCCCTGAATGAAAGGAGGTGAGAAACAGGCTCTCTAAAGTTGCTTGAAAGAACATCTCATACTGATTTAATGACAGAACGTAAAGAGGGTGTATTTCCCTGTTGGCCTACCCTGGAGTCTGGAATAACAAGCGCGCGGCAAAAGTGAAAGAAAACCTAGATTCAAACAAGCAAATGGTCGACCGGGAGTCGGGGTGGGGGAGGAAATTGAAGCGTGGAGAGAGGCACGCAAGGCTTAATGAGCCTTGACAGAAACCCACATGGCGGCTGTGCACGCTCGCGTGAACGCAAGCTTGAGGCCAGGAAAAGCCTCTTGTAGCACTTTAAAAGCCCGTTTACTAAAGTTCTCGCAGCGCATGCGCTGGCTCAGCGAGAACTAAATATCCTAGCTACAGTAACATAACATGTAAATTCTATGCATTGATGTTTCTTTCTTGAAAACTTGTAAAACTGGTTATCAAGTCACAAGTATGGAAGTTCACCCACATCTGTTCAGACCCGCCAGCATTTCGCGATCTGCAAAGTCAGCTGAGGAGGACTATGACCGTGATATTTCGCTTTTCGGCCGCAAAATGCTGTACAGGCCTGCAGGACATGCATTCACAGCTTGCATTCTCTGGCTCAGCATGTGGATGCAGAACTGCGCGTGCATCACAGAATGAAGGGAAAGCAATGCTGTAGAAGGAGAGATGAGAAAACAAAAGTTCATTTTACTGGCAAACTATGTAAAGTGGTGAGTGAGTATGTATATATAGAGTCCAGAGCCCTTCTTATAATTGGGCCGTAATGCCATCGGCACATTACATATGAACAGAGACTCCTACCGGACCAAGGCTCTGACTGAATCATTTCACCATGCGAGTTAAAATGAAAGTGTATGACATGCTGCCAAAAAGGCACATAATGTACCATTTTTCATTCTGGATTCATTTTAATTGGGTGTTGCGATTGTCGAATCAGACTTGATCATATAAAGCAACTCGGATAACCATTCATGTACCCCCAACAATGAGGTTATCAGATCAAGAATTGGAAGACATAATTATGTGTCTCCCTTGGCGAACCAGACCTGATCAGACAAAGCCACAACCCGATGTCCTTGTTCGCGATTCATGAAAGGTTACAGAACAATCAAGTGAGTTACACCATGATGGATTGCAAAACGAACTCAGACGCCATCATACAACGCAACATTCTTTTATCCTCATTGAGGATAAGCGACCGTTAAACAGAACCTCGAGTGAAAGATGTCACAGTGGGATTCCAATGTCCAACTGGGGCTCTTCAAATATTGTGACAGTAAGAGGCCAGGTGAAGAAGAGGTGGATCGGTAATCTAGAGTATCCGCAGGGCAGCTGCTGGAAAACGTTGACAGCACAATGCCACAAAAAAAAAAAACAGGATGACTAGCAACCCTGTGCTGTTGTGCTGGATTTAACCTATGATCCAGAATGTTGTCACAACAGAGAATATAGCAAACAAACACACTCAGAAACTTTAAACATGCCTATGTCAAAGTGCAATACTCTGCTAAACCAGTTTCCGTTGATTTAAGGCTGAAAAGAAATGATTACAAGTTAATAAAGTGCCACAATAATGCAGCAAAATTTCCATATTGCTGGAACAGTATTCAGTGTCTGTCTCAGGAAGAAGAAAGAGGCAGAAACAGGGGCAAAGGATTATTAGTGGTGCCTGACACCACTGATTGGACATTGGCTATGTTGAACGGTTTTCCTCAGGATCTTGTGGAAAATGACGTCTTTGTTGTGGTTTTATATGGCTGCTGAATAATAAAAGTGAAGTACAGCACAGCCTAGTTCTTGCCCCGGTGTCCTTACAATAGCTAGCACATTTTTCATTCTCTCTTTTACCTACTCCGTGGCGGGCAGTGACCTATGGGCAACAAAGGATGTCAATTTTGCAACAAATTGTGCCATAGAGGACGTGGCTAAAGTGGCAAGTTCTTCTAGTGCCAGTATGGAAATGAGGTGTTTGAAAGGACTTACTTGACATCCTTCTCATTTTCTGCATTTAGGCGGTTGGCCTCCTGGGCTTTCTCCGCCATCCAGCGGGCAACAAGCTCCTGGTTGTCCTCTGTGGTCTTCCGTAGCTTTTCCTCTAGGGCGTTAAAGGTTATCTGCAAAGCATCATATTCATCTTTAAGAGTCTGATTCACCTCCTCTAAATCCTGCAGTTTGGAGCGCAGATCTTGGCACTCCATTTTCAGGTCTTCAATGTCTTGCAAATACTGTGCAATTCTGAAACAGCAACCAAAGTGAGGGGTTAGGCAAGGTCAGCACGCACATATAATAAAAATGAAAACAGGAACAAACTTACCTTGCATCATTGGCCTGAATCTCACGGTCCTTCTGCTGAAGCTTGTTGTTCAAATCAATCACAGTCTGTGCCAACTGTGTGTGAGAGAGAGAGAGAGCGCAAGACATTAAAAGGGCTCAAGGTGGGAAGAAACTGAAAGGGGAGAACACAATGAAGTGAAATAGACTGGTGCAAGAAGATGGAGGACCCATGAACATATCACAACAATGATTGCTTGAGATGCAAGCAAGGATGCACTGTAAGAATTATTATTTGGAGACAAACGTCACCTTGCACATAACTAACTACCCATAGCAAGAACTGACCTCTCCTCGTTTCTTGTGGAGATCTGTGAGCTCTTCTTGGTGTTTTATCCTCATCTCTGCTAGGTCCTGCAGCAAGGTCTCACTCCTATAACCATCATGCCCTGGGCTGTTCCAAGGAAGGAGCAGAGAAGTACAATAAGTGACCTGTAGCAAAATACGGGCTATGGTATTTTATTCAAATTTCCTATACTCTCTCATGTACTTGCACCAATAACCATAGACAAATCGTGCAGTTTTCCCAGTCTGCTGCAATTCGACAGAAAAATAAATAAACGAAGATTGACGTCAGAAGCCAACTCTTTCTCTAGGTAAGGAACAGTGCAAGGGATACAGTCATAGTCCTCTACCGTATAGGGTGGGGTGGGGAAATACAGATGCATAGTACTTACAAGATCATCTAGGCGTAGACTTTATTTGAATAGCAAAACTATTGGTTTGCTTAATCAACGCTTAACATATACTGAAACACTGAAGGAAAGACCAGAAATCATAACCAGTACTTCCTATACCAAAGCAGGTAAATGCTCGGCGTTTTGACTGGTCCTTCCGTCTAACTCTTTCTTGGCTATCATACAGCTTTTGTTAGCACCGGGAATACGGCTTTGGAATGGATGAGAGCTATTAACAGTAGTAACTATTACTAGATTCAAGTATTCAGGATTTACAACAGAAGAAGGAAACCTACTCAAAATAAACCTTTAATAAAATAGTATGCAGATATGTATGACCCAATGACTACTCTACCAACAGTACACGGTTGTCCTTTGAGAATGACGCTATGGGGAGCTCGATCCCTTTATAACAGCACCAGTAACTCAAAATCTTAATACGCCCTGCCTTTAAAAGAAATAATGCCACTTCACCCTTTGTCCTAAAATACTGTTATATAAACTCCTTCCTTCTAAAACAACCTTTCAGCACTTACAAGGTCGACATTGCACCCAATGTGAATATAGGTATCTGCGGAAAAAGATTCCAGTTTTATACCAATGAGCAAAACACAATATAAAGAGAACAGTGCAACAAACTTGGAGGCCACATCATTTGTAAGTACTTTTAATGGTACTTTGAGGATAAACATGTGATCCATTTGTGATGGTTGGTTAGAGAAGAGCAGGACTTACAAATGTTAAGTTTCCTTTATACAATTGTTCACCTATTATTAGCACCCATTGTACATGAAAATGAGTAGGTGAAAAAGTGCGCTGAGAGGCAGATCTAAAAAGCTGATGTGCCCCGTTAAATTACTAGACTGTCAATGGGCCTACATAATCTGCAAAGCACAGTGATTCAGTAGTAAACAGTGTGAACTCGAGACCCAATGCAAGTCACATTCTACTTCTCACAGCAGTATCCAAGGGTTTGCGGAGGCTTTCAAATATTTCTTTCGATTTACTAATTTTAGAGTGCTAGGACTGTGGATGTTGCATGGTTTGTGGACTAGTGCAGGTTTAAACAACCATGACCAAGTTGAACTGAAGTGCACAACAAATTACTGACTGGAGCCCAGGAACGAGATGAATTTAACAGTCTTGGTTTACTGGTGAATGACAACAGAAAAGTGGCGTACTAAAACTAACATGTAAAGCTGTGTTGGCCAGGCCTTTGAGACCAGATGAACTTCTATTCTAGATTTACCTCATGGGTTTGTAAATACTTAAATATCGGGAGGGAATAAGAGTATGAAAGAATCAAGTGAAAAAAAGTAAAATCTTAATACAGAGATCAGTACATAATTTAAAGATATTTACAGGTAAAAATTGAACTTGGGTCTTATTCTGTGTTAAAAGCATCTTACAATCCTGCCACAATTTAGAAGAGTGGGGTTTTTCAAACTGTGGATTGGGGCCCACGAGTGGGTCGCATAATTGCTGGTCAATATGTATGCAATATTTAAAATGATTAGCCCCATTTGTGCACGAGTACAAAGCTGTTGAACAATGTCCCCAAGTAAAGTTTTAAAACAAACCCTTGCAAGCCCTTCAGTATTTGTTGGAGGGTTTTTTTTTTACTTCACAAAGCCTTTCAACAGAGATTGTGCTCAATGTGATCGTACCAAACCATAGCACTTGTGTATGGCTTTCATGTATAAATTGAGACACTGCCGCAGAAGAGCTTTCTCAAATTTGCTAAACTTTACTGGTATCAACACCAAGCCACACGCCAGCACCCCATTCGTAAGTGTTCCAGCGAAATTCACCAGCTGCCACTTTTATGGACAGATCAGTATGTTCGCCACAGTTTGATATTGAAGGGCATATGGTAATGGTTGTAACGTTTACAAACAATTACTGTTATTACATTTAAGGAACCTGGCTGGCATTTGCCCACTAACTGAGCTAACAGTGAGATTCACAAAGCTGAATATAAAAAGTGAGCACCTACGGATGCTTTCAACATTATGTAAGAATGGGGTAGCTAGGAGGTTAGAGTGCCAGACGGGATTTGCGGGTATGTGCGCGTGTACGTTAAAGGTGCTCCAATGGTGCTGCTCTCACTAGCACATGGAAGAGTAAAGCAATGGTGCTTTTTTAGCTGGAAAATGTACTGTGGTCCCCGTGAAGGTAGCACTGGGAAATGAATGCTTTATACAAAGCATACACCTATCATTGACTCTCTAAAACTTAAATGTACTGTTGTCTCCTTCCTTTTAACCATCATCTTTTTACACTATTTACTTTTCATAACAGAGTAATTAAGGAAAAGTTTAATAAGGCTGCAAGCACAAACAAAACAAAAAAAAAGCCCTTCTCATGTGAAGTGTCTCTGTTATGAGACACTCAAGACTAGTGCTTGTACACCGAGTATGCGAGACACCTAACAGTAGTAGGACTGTGTGTTTATGTGGAAGTCAGAGTAAAGAGGCCCATTGGATCCATTTTGAATGGCACTTGTACCCCGAGTGTGCGAGACACGTACGGTTGTAGGACTGTGTTATGTGGAAATCTGTGCCTCTTGGTGTAGGGCACAAAAATGTAGGATGAGGAAAGCTTCCCCAGACAGTGGAAGCCCACTGCCTGAGGAAGCTTTCCTCATACTACCCTAACCGGAGATCCAGATTCAAGAGAAGATAGGGTCAGCTTTAGAAATTGCGTGAAGACTATTAGTTAAGAGCTTGACTAGTTCTTCCTGAGCACTGCCATGTAGTTGATGGCAGGGGTGAGACTGCAGTTTCTGTTTAAGCCGAGTGAGACCCAGTCACATTGCTACCGGGTGTGCAAGCCATAACTTTGCACAAAGGCAGTACTTGGAGAGCAGCCTGAAAATTACATTTGAGATGGGACCAACACAAATTTGTTCTGAAGCACGAGAAGGTAAACCTCCCCCCGATCCGGAAAATACATATAAATTCGGATCAAAACCACCCGGTTTGCTTTCTTCCGGTTAAACTGTAGTTGATGTGCACTCCTAAAATTATCTGTTAATCCTTCTCATCAAAATTCTTATCGAAATTGTAAATTGGTGCTTCACTGCTGCGTATGCTGTCCTCACACCTTACATAAACTAACAAATATAACAAGTACACTGACTTGTATGAGGTGTGCACTGTTCACTCTGAACCAAAGTTCATCACCCACTTAATCACAGTCTGATATGCTTGTATGCCTATGTTATATATTTTGATTGACAACAACTTGCGATCGAAATAACTTTTTGAAAAGAAAAAGGACACCTGGTACTACCAGTATGGTACCAAATGTAATGAACTATGATGTACAAAGAAATAAATGCTTACAATAATAGAGAGGTTCAGAGTGCACACCGCATCAAAGTCAGTGTACTTGTTAAATTAATGCTTTCTTCCGGTCCCAGGAAGGGAGTGTTCTGCAAGGGTACCCGAATAGCTGCTTTCTAACCAGGTGGCCATCATCTTTAGTTACGTTTTTGCCTGCTGCCAAGAAAGTGAAGGAGTGTGTGGCCCTGTAGGGAAGGGCCAATGTGTTTCTGGCATGAGAAGCGCCCAGACCAATCAATCATTCGCATTTATAAAGTGCGCTACTCATCCATAAAGGGTCTCAAGGCGCTGGGGAGGGGAGGGGGGGGGGGGGGGGGGGGGTCAGTGCTCGAAGAGCCAGGTCTTGAGCTGCCTTCTGAAGGAGAGGTGTTCAGGTATGGCGCGAAGGTGGCTGGGCAGAGAGTTCCAGGTCTTCGCTGCCAGGAAAGAGAAGGATCTTCCTCCGGCGGTGGCTTTGCGGATGCGGGGTACGGCTGCCAGGGCCTGTCCGGCGGATCGTAGAGTGCGCGGAGGAGTGTAGAAGGAGGCGCGGTTGTTGATGCGTTTGGGACAAAGTTGACTATGCCAAGAGAGCGATCTACAAGCGGCCCGTGCTATGAAGGGGTTTCCTTACCTCTTTATGCAATCCGATTGGCTGTAAATAAGGCTGTGAAAACAAGGAGAGGGGACTCTTAAAGCCAAAGGCTGGAGTACCCAGAAATACAAGTATAAAAATATATATACCTATTGGCTATTGGTCAACCATCGCTATCCTCTCAATCCGCAAACACACTCACGTTGCACACTTTACTCATACACTAACTGTTGGGTCTGTAAGAAGCACTTATAGTGAAACGAAATAGATAAAAAATCTGTATTTTAATAATCAATATAAATTCATCACTGATGTACTATATAAAACATAATAAATCATACACATAAAGATCGTAAACAGTTTAAAATGATAAAAGTGTAACGCCCTGAACGTCTCAGGATCGTTTAACAGACACGACAATGAGGACGCAACCACTTGTGAAGGGTTAGTTCTTTTAATGAAGGCAAATAAAATACAAAGAACAAACAAAAGTTATAGTCACTGGAATCCTCCAGGCTAAGTACGTTACCAGCCCACAGCACGGATGGTCCTAACCGTCCTCTGCATATACGCCGATCCCGGCGTATGCCAACAGAGGGCAGAAATGAAATGGCCGACAATGCCAATCGGTAGGCTGTGAGGGGCACGAAGAGTGTTGGGGAGAATCGAGGAGTCAGGGAAACACCCAGCCGGGGTCTCTACCTGAAGGGAGCAGCCGCTCAACCTCTTCCTCAGACTGCACCGGGACGTGGAGTCACCTCCTGGTGATGCGTCACCGATACCCCAATCACAAGCAAGAAGACTGAACCGAGAGCAGCCGCTCGATCGATCCTGTGGACTTCCGAGTCTGTAACGCGGCAAACACCTCCTGGTGTGCGTTACAGCTGGCAGTCCCTGTGTCTCTGGTCGGGCTGGGAGTTACGACTCCAACCAGCAAAAGCGCCACTGCGCTTGGACTCAGCCGAGTCAAAAAGCGAAGCTCAATGGTTGACCGGTAGAGCTTCCGGGTCCTTCACAGGTGACGATGGGGCAAGACACGGCCCAGGGAGTAACGACTCGACCTACCTCCGTTCTTGCCTTACTGGAGCACCACTCCGGAACACTGCTCTTCACGAAGCAGGTACGTCGGTGTAAACACAATATCCAACAGCCTTGTACCTCCCGGTTCCTCCCTTTATAGGGCGTGTTTTCCTTGAGTTATGTAACAGCTCTCCTGTTTACATAAGGGCGTGTTTCCCTTGAGTTATGTAACAGCTCTCCTGTTTACATAAGGGCGTGTTTCCCTTGAGTTATGTAACAGCTCTCCTGTTTACATAAGGGCGTGTTTCCCTTGAGTTATGCAACAGCTCTCCTGTTTACATAAGGGCGTGTTTCCCTTGAGTTATGTAACAGCTCTCCTGTTTACATAAGGGCGTGTTTCCCTTGTATGACAGGAATTCTTGACAGTACATCCTCCCTCTCAGCGGCTCCCCATGGGTCCAGCGCTGGTAGGAAAACGCCGATGGAACAAGGAGACCAAGCGCGGAGCATGAACCCCTTCAGCCGGTTCCCATGAATGCTCCTCCGGGCCATAGCCTTTCCACGCAACCAGGCACCACAGCTTCCCCCTGCGCCATTTGGACGCCCGTATGCCCGACACTTCATACTCCCACCTCCGACTCCACGCATACCGGCCTAGGTGTCCCAGACGGCTTGGAGGGTGCTGGTTTGAGCAATGATACATGAAAGACAGGGTGTATCCGCAATGACTGGGGCAAGCACACCTTCACGTTCACGGGACCCATACACTTGGTAATTCGATAGGGGCCCATGTACTTGGGATGGAACACACTGTTCTTTCGAAACCTCATGTTTCTTGTGGATATCCAGACGTAGTCTCCAGTGCGGTACAGTGGCCCGGGCCTTCTCTTCCTATCTGCCGCAGCCTTGTATCTTCTCTTGGCCTCTATTAGGACAGCCCTTGAGCGCATCAACGTGTCTTTTATGTGTGCCACCCTGTCCGCTGTGGCGGGAATCCTGTCCTCTCTGAACGGATGTAGAAATGGCAAGAACCTGGGATGTTGGCCATAGTTGCTATAGAACGGAGATGACTGTGTGGAGCTGTGAGTGGCGTTGTTATAGGCTATCTCTGCAACCCATAGCAAGTCGACCCATTCTTCCCTGCCCTGGTCCACAAAACATCGCAGATACTGTTTGAGCGTTTGGTTCAGGCGCTCGGTTTGGCCGTCCGTTTGAGGGTGGTAGCTGGTGGACAGGGCGGTCTTAACATGCAGCGCAGTGCACCAAGTCTTCCAGAATTGCGCAGTAAACTGCGACCCCCGGTCCGACACGATCACCCCAGGTAATCCATGCAGTCGTACCACATTCTTTAGGAGTAGTGACGCCAATTCCCCGGCCGTAGGGACTCTCTTGCAGGGGATGAAGTGCCCCATTTTCGTCAAGTAATCCACCACCACCAGTATTGCCGTCATCCCCTGGTCTACCGGTAGGCCCACCACGAAGTCCAGTGATATGCTATCCCATGGTCTATCCGGGGTCGGAAGTGGATGTAAGAGCCCTTGGGTTCGGCCATGGTCGGCCTTCATGGTAGCACACGTAGGACACTCCTGTCCCCACCTCCTGACATCCACTCTCATGGTTGGCCACCAGAAATGCCGTCCCATGCTAGCCACCGTTTTTTCAAAGCCCAAATGACCTGCGCATGGAGAGTCATGGCACCAGATGAATGCTTGTTTCCTTAGCCTAGGCGTGGGTATCAATAGGCACCTGCCCTTCAGGGGTATCCCGTCCTTCAGCTGCCATTCTCTGTGACTGAGGAGCCACCTCCGCCATGCGAATGACCTGATCCCTCTCTTTATTCCCCTCAGGAAAGTATCCGGTTGGATAACCCCCAATACCATCCTCGGGGAAATGATGGAACGCTTGGTTGCAGGCAATGGTTCCTTAACTGCAGATTGACGGGACAGGGCGTCCGCCTTCCGGTTTTCCGTCCCCGGCCGATATGTGATGCGGAAGTTGAACCCCGCAAAGAAGATCATCCACCGCAGCTGCCTGGGAGAAAGGTGTCTAGTGGCCGTCATGAACTGTAGGTTCCGATGGTCCATGTACACCGATACCACATGTCTTGCCCCCATCAACCAATGCCTCCATTCGGTGAAGGCGTCCTTGATTGCGAGAAGCTCCTTCTCCGCAATATGGTAGTTGCGTTCGGCGTCGTTGAGTTTGCGGGACATGTACGCAACGGGATGAAGCACCCCTGTGTCGTGGTTGCGTTGGGACAAGATAGCCCCCAGCGCCACATCCGACGCGTCCGCTTCCACCACGTAGGGGAGATCCGGATCGGGGTGAGCCAACACCGGCGCCTTACCAAAGGCGCTTTTCAGGGCCTCAAAGGCTTTGTTCGCTTCAGGGGACCAGACAAACTCCTTGGACTTCCTCAGTAGCTGTGTGATTGGGGCCACCACTCCTGAAAATCCATCTATAAACCGCCTGTAAAAGTTGGCGAAGCCAATGAAACTTTGGACGTCCTTCACGCTTTGGGGCACCGGCCATTCTTTCACCGCCTTGATCTTTCGTTCTGCCATCTCCTGTCCCTCTGGACTCAGCATCACTCCGAGGAATTCCACGGATGTGACGTGGAAGTCACACTTGCTGAGTTTACAAAACAGCATGTTTTCCCTCAGCTTTTGGAGCACAGCTTTGACGTGGTGTACGTGCTCCTCCACACTGGACGAATAGATGAGGATGTCGTCGATATATACGACCACGTAGATATCCAACTCCTCTCTGAATACCTCATTCAAAAAGTACTGAAAGGCTGCCGGGGCGTTGCACAGACCGAACGGCATGACTAGGTACTCAAAAAGTCCGAACCTGGTCTTAAAGGCGGTCTTCCACTCGTCTCCGTCCCTCATGCGCACCAGATGGTATGCCCCTTTCAAATCCAACTTGGTGTAGATACGAGCTTTCTTGACCTGTTCCAGAAGTACACTGATGAGAGGCAAGGGGTACCGATTTTTTATGGTTATCGCATTCAATGCCCTAAAGTCCACACAGGCTCTCAGCTCCCCATTAGCCTTCGGGATGAAGAAGAGTGGCGAGGCGGCCGGAGACTTGGACGGGCGGATGAATCCTAGCTTGAGGAGTTTATCCAGGTACCCCCGGAGATGCACGTTTTCAGGCTCCGTCAGGGCATACAGCCTGCCGCTGGGAACGCTGGCCCCTGGCACCAGGTCGATCTGGCAGTCAAACTGTCTATGTGGTGGTAGCACTTCCGCCTTCACCTCATCAAATACATCCTCAAAACTGTGATAAGCCTGGGGGAGAGCCACATCTTTTTCTGCCGCTGTAGCCACCGTCTGACTCCCGCTCTCATCTGCGTCAAGGGATTCCGTTCTTATTCCACAATGCAGGATGCAATACGGTGACGTCATTTCGATGCGATGTGTTGGCCAATCCACAAAGGGGTTGTGTTTCTGTAGCCACGGCAATCCCAATATGACGCCATATTGGGGCGCTCGGATGATAAAATTGATTTGTTCCAAATGGTTCCTCCCATATCTCATCGGAAGGACCCCCGTGTGCTGTCCGATGGGCCCCGTCACCAATCGCCTTCCGTCTACCGCATAGACGTCTTCGGGTACTGCTTTGGGAAGAAGCACTAGCCCTAGCCTGCATGCCTCGTTGTGGTCCATAAACATGCCAGTGGCCCCTGAATCCACCATGGCCACAACGGGTATCCACTGGTCATGCACTCCCACGTGCACCGTGATAAACAGGTGTCGTTGTCCCTTAGTGACCGAGTTGGAAAGTGAAGGGATGGATGAGTGACTCCGAGATGCCCCTTCTCTGGTCTTGGAGTCCTCTAGTTTTCCGCCGGTATGTCCACCACGGCTGTTACCGACCGGTTGGCCCGATAACGTGACGTCTTCGGTTTGGCAGGGCATTCACGTACGTAGTGGCCTTTTTTGCCACAATATAGGCACAATCCTTGTTTACGGCGTGACTCTTTCTCCGTGGCTGTGAGGCTCGCTCGTATTGCGCTGATGTCCATGGGTTCTCCCTTGGATGCGGTGGAAGTTTCAGGACTTCCCACCGTCACATAGGATGGAAGGGATTTTCCTTTTCTCCCATGATCCCCCTTTCTTTCACTTAGCCTATGTTCCAGCCGTAATACCAGGTTGATAAGGCCCTCACATGTCTTGGGTTGAGGGTCAATATGAGCCACGGCGTCCTTGAGCTCATCGCACAGCCCTTGATGGAAGAGCGCCGTCTGTTTAGCAACAGGCCACTTGGTTTCCGCAACCAGCCTTCGGAACGCGTTGAGATACTGCACCAGGTCGTTGGATCCCTGTCTCAACTCAAGCATTTCACGGTCCGCCGTGTACGAGTCAGCCCTTCTGTCGAATACCTTCAGGAATTCCTCGCGAAAAGCACCCCAATCACATAAGAGGGGGTCGTCCCTGCTCACCAGAGGTACGGCCCATTGTGCCGCGTTTCCAGCCAAATAGGATATAAGGAAAGCCACACGAGCCTGACTCGTGGGGAACGCCTTTGGTTTGCACAATAAATGTAGCGCCACTTGTGTGAGGAATACCTGCACTGTGTTAGGATCCCCACTGTACCTCTCTGGTGTTGCCAAGGGGATGGCTACCGGCATTTCCACTACTACCGCAGGGGTCTGGTTCGTGAGGGAGGTGCTGGGCGTGAGCGGGTCCAATTGGATAGCATCCAGTCTGGCTTTTACATCGGCTGTTTCTTGCCTAGAGGCAGCCACTTCAACTTGCATGGCCGCTAAAGCAGCCAGCACATCATCAAGTGTTGCCATGTCTGTTATCGACCGGGAGACAGTTAGTGTTATTAAGGTCGGATATTTTGTAACGCCCTGAACGTCTCAGGATCGTTTAACAGACACGACAATGAGGACGCAACCACTTGTGAAGGGTTAGTTCTTTTAATGAAGGCAAATAAAATACAAAGAACAAACAAAAGTTATAGTCACTGGAATCCTTCAGGCTAAGTACGTTACCAGCCCACAGCACGGATGGTCCTAACCGTCCTCTGCATATACGCCGATCCCGGCGTATGCCAACAGAGGGCAGAAATGAAATGGCCGACAATGCCAATCGGTAGGCTGTGAGGGGCACGAAGAGTGTTGGGGAGAATCGAGGAGTCAGAGAAACACCCAGCCGGGGTCTCTACCTGAAGGGAGCAGCCGCTCAACCTCTTCCTCAGACTGCACCGGGACGCGGAGTCACCTCCTGGTGATGCGTCACCGATACCCCAATCACAAGCAAGAAGACTGAACCGAGAGCAGCCGCTCGATCGATCCTGTGGACTTCCGAGTCTGTAACGCGGCAAACACCTCCTGGTGTGCGTTACAGCTGGCAGTCCCTGTGTCTCTGGTCGGGCTGGGAGTTACGACTCCAACCAGCAAAAGCGCCACTGCGCTTGGACTCAGCCGAGTCAAAAAGCGAAGCTCAATGGTTGACCGGTAGAGCTTCCGGGTCCTTCACAGGTGACGATGGGGCAAGACACGGCCCAGGGAGTAACGACTCGACCTACCTCCGTTCTTGCCTTACTGGAGCACCACTCCGGAACACTGCTCTTCACGAAGCAGGTACGTCGGTGTAAACACAATATCCGACAGCCTTGTACCTCCCGGTTCCTCCCTTTATAGGGCGTGTTTTCCTTGAGTTATGTAACAGCTCTCCTGTTTACATAAGGGCGTGTTTCCCTTGAGTTATGTAACAGCTCTCCTGTTTACATAAGGGCGTGTTTCCCTTGAGTTATGTAACAGCTCTCCTGTTTACATAAGGGCGTGTTTCCCTTGAGTTATGTAACAGCTCTCCTGTTTACATAAGGGCGTTTCCCTTGAATGACAGGAATTCTTGACAAAAAGCAACACACACTTTATCACAATGATTTTCAAATATGTTCAATGCCATGGAAAGGAGAACAGTAATTGACAAACAATGTATCATACATCTGTCAATTTGGATTTGCTGAAGGCAGTGTCAGACATAAGTTACTGATCCCTGTCTTTCCCTAACTGTACCAAATTTGACACTTCAAAAACAACAGGCGTCGACGCGTTTCGGTGGTGAAACCTTCACATAGAACCACCTTCCTCAGGACTCAAGTTATTTTCTCCTTGTATATGTAAGTATTCAATTGTGATGTCAAATTCACCTATTCGAGAAACATATTTGTACACTGTAAAATCCACACTAATAATTTAAAAAAAAATTTTTTTACAATGATGCATTTAAATAGGTTACCAATGCAGATATACAATTTTCCTACAGATATTCAATTTTACAATACATCTTTAAATAGACTTGTATTTCCAAATGTGTAAACTATTTCAAGATCAAAAAGTGCTTCATACCGGTCAACAAAACCTAACTATTCATTATTCAAATCTATATTGCTCGTTGCACACACCTAACCATACTCATTCAGCCATTGTGCTTACACTCAACCTTTATCATCCACATCTGCATGGAACTCACCGGTACAATTGTACTGCGGCAAACATGTCTCCAAAAGTGGAGTACTTGTAGATATCTTGACGGAATTTTGGAAACTTGCAGAGATTGCTAAAATGATAGAAAACTCATATGTAGATCTCTATTTTCAAAATTAATTGAGATTCAGAGGTCACTTCTTACTGGAATGGTTGAACCTGGGGGACACCAACCTAAAGTTCACTGCTGACTATAACAACAGGGCAGTTAACTTTTTGGATATTACCATTAAGACCAATGAGGGACTCTTGGTGGTGGAATTATTCTCCAAACCCACAGATAGAAACACATTGCTCCATTACACGAGCTATCATCCTCAGAGTCAGAGGGATAATATCCCATTTGGGCAGTTTCTACGCCTCAGAAGAAACTGCTCAACATTGGATGACTTTAACAAACATGCTGCTGTGCTCAAAAATAAGTTGTGTGACAGGGGTTACCCCAAAAAACTGATCAAAAGATCTTTCAAGCGAGCCCGCTTTTATAATCGGGAAAGCATATTAAACCCTAATGTAGAGGACCAAGAGAGAAAGAAAAGTAACTCGGAAAATAGAATTGTATTTGTTACCCAATTCTCAAATGTAAGCAACAGAATCAAAAATTTAGTTAACTCCAACTGGGGTATTCTTAACGAAGGCAATGAAAAAAAGCTACCTAAACCTCTGTTTGCGTTCAAACGTAACGACAACATACGTAAAAACTTGGTGACAACATACAGGGAGGATAATCCACGAGCACAGAGAACAATTGAGGGAAATGTAGCTTTAGGAAATCATAAATGTAGCAATTGTTCGATATGCATTAACTGTATAGTCACCAAATCTTTGACATACAACGGACACACAATGGTCCCCAAACACTTAAATAACTGTAGAACCAAAAATGTGGTATATCTCCTACGCTGCCCTTGCGGATTAGCGTATGTGGGCGAAACAGGGAGGGAATTAAGACTGAGACTACTAGAACATAGGTCAGCAATCAAAATAAAGAAACCTAATGCCCCCCTTGTAGAGCATTTCAACTCAATGAACCACAAACACACTGACTTTGAATGGTTCATTATAGAGAGAATTACGACCAACAGAAGAGGAGGGAATTTGAGACAAAGAGGAAAAACAGAGAGCAATGGTACATTTTCACTCTGAATACTGTCCAAAAAGGATTGAATTCGAAAGAGGATTGGATGACACTAGTGGTCTAATCATCAGGTGCAGTGTTATTATCTGTAGTATTATCTGTAATATGAATCAGACTTAAATTAGGAATTAACAAAGACTTTTATGTTGGGCAAAGAGAGAATCCATAAAGTATACAGAAAAATTTGATACAAATGAGTTATGTATACGAACCCTCAGAATGGAAGGAATTCTATACGATGTGAGATATATAAAAAAGAAAAAAAGTGAAGAATAATATATGAACAAAAAAATTTTTTTCGGTGCCTTTGTTAGTCACATCAAAACCAGGTCTTACACACAACCGAGATCGGGTCTTCATGCACCAAGAGGGGAGTGTATTAAAAACAGGGATGAACGATCATCCACGAAGCAAAAAAGATTATAACAAAAAGGATATAAGTATGTATTTATTTAGATTAAAATAGTCTGACACCGATTGAATATAAAGGGTCTACTTCTGGTTTACTAGAATACTTCTTGTAATAAAACGTGTAACTTAAGCGCCCTAGAAGCATAAAACCAGTCGGTAGATTATTTTCGCCCCATTCCAAGATGGCGACTATGGATTAGACAAAAAAACATGTTAGCTTCTATTGAGATACGTAAGGTGAGACGTCACACGTTTTTTATGGATATAACAGACGATTGGAGTAGGTACGAACAGAAAACGGAAGAATAGACGAAAGACGGAGGGATACGTACACGACCCCGATACACGGTAAGCAATGTGTGGGTTAGTTAACGGTATGGGTTTAAATAAGTCCGTTCAGCCAGCAAATTACAGTGCGAAAAAATATCTCTAACATTATGTCGGAACCATTTAAACTATCATTGAGTTCCCACATGCGCTACGTAGCAGTGAAGTGTAGTGAGTCAGTCAAACAAAATTCCAATAATGGAGGGTTCGTGGTGTATTTACTAAAACACTGACCCGACAAGTGGGGGCTTGCGGTAACCCAATCGAGCAGTTGCAATGAGCACGAAGCAGAGTGAGGAAGGTGGACAAACGGGGTCATTCTTTTAGAATAGGAAATGTAAAATAACACGGGGTTACAAACACGCCTACCTCCATTTAAGGTTATTCTGCAATAATGACATAGAGGGGGTCTAAAAGAAAGTATTATTGAGCAAGTGAATAATTAATAAGAGGATGAATAGACAACTTAATAAATAAGCGGTGTAGATACATTGGGATTTATACAGTGGTTTTCACTCGCTTTTCAGAAAACTAAGGGAGATGACAAACTATATGCTCACCCCTGTCTGAACAACAAGCTAATAAAAGAGAGGGATCAACATTCACCTGGAACAAATAAAGCTCCAGAAAAGAAAGGTGAGCGCGAGTTGAGGAATCCATTCAAAAAATAGGTGTATTAAGAAATGGAGATTAATTAACTACCATTGCTCCTATTTAATTTTACAGTGACCGAGACCATTTCCGGCAAACTAAGCGAATTTGAATTGAAGCCTACCCCGTCTTTTCGTCCTTTGAGAAAAATTGAGGTGGGTTTTTTCTGGCCCTAAATTGAAAAATAAATAGAGTATACCCATATAGAGATCGTTTGGGATTAGATACAATCAATATATTATATTTCTACCGTGGAATGTTTTGCCTGGAGGTGCAAATTATAGAGGTTGTCCATAATAGCACATCGATTATAATAATGAATTTGATGTACCGCTTCATTTTTAGCAATTTATGTAAAATACACAACCACTAGTAAGGAACCGTATAAGTACGGCCAGATGATGTAGTAATAGTAAAATCAGTAACATCGAATAGGTATAAGTAAGAAGTGACCTCTGAATCTCAATTAATTTTGAAAATAGAGATCTACATATGAGTTTTCTATCATTTTAGCAATCTCTGCAAGTTTCCAAAATTCCGTCAAGATATCTACAAGTACTCCACTTTTGGAGACATGTTTGCCGCAGTACAATTGTACCGGTGAGTTCCATGCAGATGTGGATGATAAAGGTTGAGTGTAAGCACAATGGCTGAATGAGTATGGTTAGGTGTGTGCAACGAGCAATATAGATTTGAATAATGAATAGTTGGGTTTTGTTGACCGGTATGAAGCACTTTTTGATCTTGAAATAGTTTACACATTTGGAAATACAAGTCTATTTAAAGATGTATTGTAAAATTGAATATCTGTAGGAAAATTGTATATCTGCATTGGTAACCTATTTAAATGCATCATTGTAAAAAAAGTTTTAAAAATTATTAGTGTGGATTTTACAGTGTACAAATATGTTTCTCGAATAGGTGAATTTGACATCACAATTGAATACTTACATATACAAGGAGAAAATAGCTTGAGTCCTGAGGAAGGTGGTTCTATGTGAAGGTTTCACCACCGAAACGCGTCGACGCCTGTTGTTTTTGAAGTGTCAAATTTGGTACAGTTAGGGAAAGACAGGGATCAGTAACTTATGTCTGACACTGCCTTCAGCAAATCCAAATTGACAGATGTATGATACATTGTTTGTCAATTACTGTTCTCCTTTCCATGGCATTGAACATATTTGAAAATCATTGTGATAAAGTGTGTGTTGCTTTTATCATTTTAAACTGTTTACGATCTTTATGTGTATGATTTATTATGTTTATATAGTACATCAGTGATGAATTTATATTGATTATTAAAATACAGATTTTTTATCTATTTCGTTTCACTACAAGTGCTTCTTACAGACCCAACAGTTAGTGTATGAGTAAAGTGTGCAACGTGAGTGTGTTTGCGGATTGAGAGGATAGCGATGGTTGACCAATAGCCAATAGGTATATATATTTTTATACTTGTAAATAAGGCTGTACAAGAGTATCATTCTGTGTTGCCTTGTAGTCTGCTGCGTGCCAAGTAACTATACTGCCACCCCAAAGAGGAGGAGATTAAATTACCACTGAAGCTGGGCTCAGAGGGCCCAAGTGCCCTACCCCACCAGACTCCATGATGAAGAGTCAGCTTGGAGACCGCAATTTTCGCAAGCTCAAGTGCTCGTCTGCATCTGCCCAAGTAAAGGCCACCGCTGCCCAAGACTGGTGCAACTGCTCAAGGGGGACCCAATCCTATGAAAATAGCCTTGCTTGAAGTAGCTGCTACTGTTATCTACACAGGAGGGGCCTGTCACTCACAGCAGTCTAACAGCCTGGACGCTAGCCAATCACCAAAAGCTAACTGCCAGGATTAGCTGCACCAAGAAATGAAAGTGACAGAGCCATGCAGGCAAAGCTGCAGCACCAACTAGAGACTTTGGACCAAAAAGCTGCTGAAGACACTGAACTGAGTTGAACACTTAACATGTGCGGACGTTTGAATGACCTGTCCCTGAACCTAATCATTGCCTATGCCCTGGTACAATGGGGAAGGTAATATCAGGATTTCAACTATAGCGGGAAAGAAGGTTAACAGGGATGGGGAAGTCAACCAACTCGTAGTTAAGGTGCAATTTCTGTCAATCAGGCCTCGACACTAATACTTGTCCACTCGCTATGGTGAGTCAGATTTTATAAGAGTGAACTATATTTAGGGCCTACTTGCTCCCTCTGGCGAGCTTAAAACGATGTTGTATGTTCACTCAAAGTGAAGGAGCATTAAAAATGCCTTTAAATCTTGTTTTTATATTGTTACATTTGTTCTGTGTGTAGAGACAGAGGCCAAAATTGAATTTACAAAAACCTTGAACGTTGCGGTCAGAGAAAGGAAAGTAATTGTAGATGTAAAGTGAACTGTGACAAAAGTGCTGTACAAACAGGACATGAAAGGCTGTATGAGGTCGTTTTATTCTAACATTTAAATACCTAAAATGTGAACTGTATAAAAACGTCAAAATAAATGTCAGTATCGATGAAAGAAAGCCCTTGCTTTGAAAATTCTGTGTGATGAGTTTTTTTTTTTTTTAATAGGATGAAAACAAATCAGAAAACTGGGTAATGTGCAAATCATAAATGTTTGCCGAGACCAATATTTCCACAGGTTACTTTTATACACTATATAGTTGTGAAAGTATAACTGCATGTTAGTGGGAACGTTTATGGCCATTTCAATTGAAAATCTGATGTCTTGTAAATGACAGTGCACTATCACTTCATGCTTTAGTAAGCCCTGATGCCAATGCCATTAGTGAACTAAGAGGCAAGTCAAGGGTTACTTGTACCCTATATGTGGTCTAGATTCTTATGTGCCTGAAACAAACGTTTAGTCTAATAAATCGCCAAATATGTTTTTGTACAGAAGAAAAACAGACCTGATGTCATGTCTGATCTGGGATTCGTACTTATCGGTTTGCAACTTCGAAGCCAACACGTCCTGAAGGTCTGACTTCTCCAGCAGTTTATTATCTGAAAAACGAAACAGTTGTAAAGGGGTTTAAAACCCGGCAAACAGTTGGGTTTCAATAAGAGGATCGGATTAAGAGCCATATTTTTTTTTGAGAGGGGGGGGGGGGGGGCTAACAATCCTCACGATGTTGTTGTACACTTTACAGAGAGCACAAATTCAAAAAGCAATGATTAAGCGGTCAGCATTGCAACCAAGTAGCGGTTACACACTTATTAGCTCATAGCGTCTGGTGAGCTACAGGTCAAACTACAATACATCAAGAAATTCCCCGGCAAAATGAGAAACCCTCAGCACATCTAGACATGAAAGCGGCTCGAGTTTTCTTTTTAATAGCAACGCGAAAGTGGCTGCAAGGGGAAATGACGCGCTTGGTTGTTTAATCTCACTCGAAATGCTCGCTCCCCGCAACATGTGTCTGGCATTAAAATTTTCCAGTGCGACTTTCCGTGGTGAAGTCATACTTGTTATACAGTGAAAAGGGCACAGCAGAACTATGTACATAAAAAAAACCACACAAAACAGAAATGAGTTTAAGCATAAACAATCTCTTCGGACGACCCTTGGATGCCTTACTAGAACTCGCCAGAGCACGTTTACGAGCAGGCTATTTAGTCTACCACATCAACATTTAACTGTGGCATATAAAAGATCAGCCTAGCTGGAACCTAATCTATTATCTTGGAACGAGGACCGTGTTAACTTACAAGACGGAAGTCAGGAGCATGGCCTACAGCACTTCTGGCCTAGTGTAATACTTTTAAATGAATACATACAATTCCGGCCTGTTCGCATCCTCGCGCTTGGTTACACCACACCTCTTAGAGTTCTTTACCTCTTTTGATCTACATGGTCTCAACCTGATTGCATGCACACTAAAATTAACCACAAGTCTCAAAGATGAATAATTCAATTTCCCCACCAAACCCATGTCAATTAGTCTTGCTTCACCCTCCGTCTTAACACAGTCCAGATATAGTCACATTCCGACCCCTAACTAAACATAGGGGTCGGCATGCCCGTCAAGCTACTTCATTATATTCTAATGAATGCAGCCGCAGGGTCTCGCACCACCATCTGTTAGAATCCCTTTCTAGGGAAGTGCCCGAAATGAGTCTGGTATAATATCCCGCGCCAGCTACTTAACTCACACTGCTGGATGAGCTCCTCGAATCCCTGCCTCTGGGCTCGGTCCCTCCGTCTCAACTCCAGCGAAATATGTTGCTTCCATTCAGGTAAACACTGTGTCCGGCAGCCCGAGGCCATGTCCGCAGCTCCGGACTCGGGCTGCCGGTTCCCGTCTGGCTGGTTCCCCTTATGCGCTTCCGATATACTTTTCAACCACTTCTGCGAAACTCTACGGAATGGTTAAGAGCGCTCCGGACCTATGCCCCTCCTGGAGCCTTTCGTAACCTTCCCAGCACAGCCCTAGGTGTCCCAAGGGTCTTGGTAACACCAACAGCATCCCATCCTTTCCGCCGCCATCTTGCTCTCCTACGCCGGTCGCAGATTGATGACGCACCCGAGTACGCCCAAACAGAAACCAGCGCTGGGAGCTCTGCACAAATCGCTGCCAGCCATTCTTTCGCTCGCATCCGAAGCAGAAGAGCCGTAAACTGACCAAGTGCACTACTGCTACACAATTAAGACTAACAAAGAATTGAAATAAGAGTGTGGCGAACTACGCTGCGTGGTGACGTCACGGAACCAAAGAGAAAACGCTAAGTAACAGCAAGACCTATGAAGAAACTGCCATCTTGATATAGTCTTTTTTCTATGCCCGCATCTATAAGGAATTTTGCAAGTCTGTTGTCTATGTCGCTGATGTTGCAATGGAAGAGAGAGTTCAGAGGTCATAGAACTTAAAGAACGAGGTCGAGGATCGTACCGAAGGGTTTCCAAAGCGGAAATTTGAATGCTGATACGTTTATTGTGTTGAATATGGATGCCGAGTCTCCTGCCCCGCCTGGGGGTGCTGCTGTGAAGTTTGAGGACGTAGTTGCTGAAGAAAAACAAGAGGATGAAGAGCTGCCCCACGCGGAAGCCGTAGACATATTCCAAGAAGGTCTAGCAATGATCGTACAAGATCCATTGCTCTGCGATTTACCCATCCAAGTGACTTTAGAAGAAATTCATTCTCAAATCGCACTTGAGTATGGACAGGCAATGATGGTCAAAGTAAACAAAGCAGACGGAGAAACGATGCCTATAGTTGTTGTGCAGAGTGCCACCGTCCTCGATTTAAAGAAAGCCATACAGAGGTTTGTTCAGCTAAAGCAGTCCCGCGAAGGCGGTATACAGCACATTAGTTGGAAGTATGTATGGCGAACATACCTTTTAATGTTTAATGGGGAAAAGCTGATGGAAGAGCGAAAGAAACTTAAAGATTATGGTATAAAAAACAGGGACGAAGTGACGTTTGTTAAGAAGTTGAGGAAAAAGTAGTGTGGATGGGGAAGATAATCGCAACAAACTGACCCCATGCGTAGGTAATCCACGGGGCAATATTGAAGAGACTTTTCATTCCCCAGCTGTCAGGAGCCGAGTGACCAACTTGGCATTTAGTTACTACACTGTAATATCAGTTGCACCGACTTCCCTTTCTTTGAGCCATAGTTGGGGATTAGCATTTTATATGTTGTATTTGTTGTTAGGAACACATTCGTTGTAATTCCATTTCTACATAAACCTAACTGAAAAATACAGCAAATTTGCAAATTAATGGTCTCAGAACCGACCTGTCTCTTCAAAGTAAGCCACTCCATGAGTGTAGTACAATGTGAACGATAGCTTTCCTTGGAACTTTCTGGCAGTGCACTACTGCTCCGGACACTCAAAGGAGGGTTTCAAGTGTGGACGACAGAACTCCTTTGGCAGGAGGAGTATGGAGTCCATATTTCAACAGCCACCCAATTGTAGTGCTAGCCCGATCGGTGCTACCATGGACTTTTTCTGCTGGAGTGACCCATGACTTACTTGTCATTGAAACCTGCTTGTTTGCCACTCAGCCCCCACAACCTTGCTCTAGACTGTAATTGAACGCAAACTGCACTTCAGCTGAAACTCAGTTGAGAGGGTCACCGTGGACGCGTGTGCATTTTCAGGCAGCTAAGCGGATACTTGCCGAGGTTGGTGCAAGCAAATAGGTTTCTCGCTGACATAGTACAGAATTTCAGCCTTCTTTGGAGCCTTCCTGACTGCCGCTCCCCCACAACTTTGAGCCTGACTCTTTTTTCCTAGAAGTGACGCGGATAAAGGTGATTAATTAGGAGGGGAGGCAGCTGGTGATGGGGGTATTGTTTGGACCCTTTGAAAAGAATAATGAGATAGCATAGACACCAACAACAAGCTGAGTGAATGGGTGTGGAGGCAAGTGATACAGCATCATTTGGCAACTGATGTATTGTGTAAGAAGTGCAAGTTAGACCGCTGGACAAGGTTAAGGCTTGGAGACAATGTTTTATTTGCAGAATATACTCTTGTCTAGAGTTTTTTTTCTTATTAATTTATGAATTGTTAATGTCTTTGAAAATATTGAGGTAATAAAGATACATACAACTTTGGGCCAACAGTGTTTGACAGTTATTTACATCTGTTTCTTACTCCCCCCGCCTCTGGCCCCCTCTTGCTCTGAAGGACAAACCAATGAGACAACCGATCTTTGTACAGTTCAGGAGACAAATTATTAGTCTCCAATGCCAATGTTCTAAAAGAGAAATGACTTGCGCTGAGACTCCGGCTCCTAACCAGAGTAAATCCCCTGTGGCTACCAAGCTTTGCTAATGCTTTTGGCGATGCACGCGGACGTGCAGCGGGCGCGCCAGAGGCAAGCCCGTCTGCGCCCGACCGCGCCCAGCGCCAAGACCCCTGGACCCCGCAACCGCTGCAACGCCAGACATCTCTACGACACCAGCACCCTCCACGCTTTCAACACCGGCCGAGACCACCGCTACTTCCAGGCCACCCCCAAACGCACCCACGGCCCCTTCTCCTGCCGCACCTGCAGCTTCACCTGCAACAGAGCCACCAAACCTCCCAGGACCGGGGCCAACTACCTTCGCTTCATACTCCTCAACACCCGCTCAGCACGCAAACACGCCATTGAGCTTTGGGACCTGCTCGACACCTCCGCCCCTGACGTGGCCTTCCTGACCGAGACCTGGTGGAACGACGCCTCGGCACCCGACATCGCCATAGCCATCCCGGGCGGCTACAAGATCACCCGCAGAGACCGCACCAACAGGACTGGAGGAGGAATAGCCATCATACACAAGTCCACCCTCAAAGTCTCCTCCCACTCAGACGACGCCCTTAGTACCACCGAACACCTGCACTTCCAGATCCACACTGACCCAAACACCACCCTCAGAGGAACACTCATCTACAGACCACCCGGACCCCGGCCTCAATTCAGCGACTCCATCGCCGACCTCGCCAGCACCCACACACTCGCCTCCACGGACTACATCATCCTCGGGGACCTGAACTTCCACCTCGAGAACAGCAACGACACCAACTCCACCACCCTGATCGACAACCTCGGCCTCAGACTCCTCGTCACCGATCCAACACACGCCTCCGGCCACACGCTTGACCCTATCTTCTCCACAAGCCCACACGTCACCTTCAACCACACCACCGAACTCCACTGGACCGATCACCGATGCGTCCACTTCACCTACAAGAAGCCAACCACACACCACTGCACCAAACAGCTCCCCCGCCGGGGCTGGAGTAAAGTCACCAAGGACCAGCTGACCACCTCCCTCGCGCAGAACCCACCCACAGACGCCGCCGCACGCAACCTCAGCCATTGGATCAACAACTGCACCAACACCCTCGCCCCACTCAAGAAACCACCCAACAGCCACTCCAGAAAGAAAGCCACCTGGTTCACCGAAGAGCTCCAGACCTCCAAACGGACGCGCCGAAAACTGGAGAAGAAATGGCTACACGAACGAACAACAGACAGCCACGCAGCCCACAAGGACGCCTCCCGCAAACATTACCACTTCATCAGACTGGCCAAAAGATCATCCCTCAAGAGCCGCCTGGAAAACCACAGTACCGAGACAGCCCTCATCGCAGCCACAGACGACATCAGGACTCAACTAGACAACGGAGAAACATCGTCCCCATCCTCCTGGACCTATAGGCCGCATTCGACACAGTCTGCCACCGCACACTGAAGGAACGCCTCCAAGAAGCCGGAATCCAGGGAAAAGCCCTGGACTGGATCACTTCCTTCCTCTCCGGCAGAACACAGAGCGTACGCCTCCCTCCCCCCCCCCCCCTTCCTCTCCAAGGCCACCGACATCATCTGCGGCGTACCCCAGAGATCATCCCTCAGCCCGACGTTGTTCAACATCTACATGGCCCTCCTCGCACAGGTCATCCGCCGACACCACCTCAACATCATCTCCTACGCCGATGACACCCAGCTGATCCTCTCCCTCACCAATGACCCGACCACCGCCAAAACGAACCTCCACGAGGGATTGAAAGCCGTCGCCGAATGGATGAGGAACAGCCGACTGAAGCTGAACTCAGACAAGACGGAGGTCCTCATCCTCGGACCCACACCCTCAGCCTGGGACGATTCCTGGTGGCTGACCGCGCTAGGAACAGCACCTACCCCCACCGACCACACTCGCAACCTGGGAATCATCCTCGACTCCTCCCTCACCATGGAGAAGCAGGTCAACGCCGTCTTCTCCCCCTGCTACAACACCCTCCGAATGCTCCGCAGGATGTACAAGTGGATCCCCACTGAAACAAGGACTGTGACCCAGGCCCTCGTCAGCAGCAGGCTAGATTATGGCAACGCACTCGACGCAGGCATCCCGGCCAAACACTTACGACGACTACAACGCATTCAAAACGCCTCCGCCCAACTGACCTTCCACATCCCCCGCCGCAACCACATCACCCCCTACCTGAGGGATCTTCACTGGCTCCCCATCGAAAAGAGGATCACTTTCAAGCTCCTCACCCACGCACACAAAGCCCTCCACAACACCGGACCAGCCTACCTCAATGACCGACTCAGCTTCTACACCCCCACCCGCCAGTTCCACTCCGCCAACCTCGCCCTCGCCGCAGTCCCCCGCATCCACCGCTCGACCTCCGGCGGCAGATCTTTCTCCTTCCTCGCCGCCAAGACTTGGAACTCCCTCCCCACACACCTACGGTGGACCCAAGACCTCCTCACCTTCAGAAGACACCTCAAGACCTGGCTCTTCGAGCAGTAGCAGCCCCTTCCCCCCCCCCCCCCCCTCAGCGCCTTGAGACCCTCACGGGTAAGTAGCGCGCTTTATAAGTGCATTGATTGATTGATGCTGTTTAGCATCAATAAGAGTACAAAAACATGGTAATTGCAGATGCTTGACAGCCTCTACCAAATGTATACATGTGCATGAGTCATCATTCGCAAGCACAAGGGCATCATGACACTACTGTGGCCCCACATGGCCACTGATGCACATAAATTGGAAAAACACAACATGCACATTAATTTAGTTAACAAGTTGTTTTGTAACTTTTGATTTATGTTATCTGTATTAATTGTTGTACATATCCGTGTTGTCTGTACCGGAAATATGAGATTATCAAAAAATGGGAAACACAAGTAAAAATAAGCTCATGGAACAAGAAACAAGATAAATACTTGAACACACTAGATTAATGTGTATGTTTTTTTCAATTTATTTTCATCAATGGCCATGTGGGGTTCTTTATAGATTTTGTATTGTGCCATTGATCCCTCCCTATTTAGTGGACCTTACTGGATCACACCCCTTGATGTTTACTCACTACTGTGGCATCAGCTTCGATGAACTATATGCTCAAATGCCTAGATACGTCATGATGAAGCTGCCATGTAAAAAAAAAATTCTGTTCCGTGATGACAGACATCCATCTTAGGTAAATAAAATAATAATAATATATATATATATATATATATACATACACACACACACACTCAAATGTGCACTTTCATGAAGGGGTGGCCTGGAAAAATAGCTGAGCTGGGCAACAACAGGCGATGAGAGGGGTCAAGTAAACTGCTGACAAGCCCTGTGAGCAGGGAGGGGTAATAGGGCAATGCAGGAGGCACGGTTTACAAAAAAAAAAAAGGTGCTGAGCAGGATGGGGTCAGATAGGGGACGTAACTGTCAAACTAGGTGGTGGGAGAGCGCCAAGGAAAGTGCAGGGGTGTGAATATGGAATCCCACACACGACCAGGTTAGAGACCAAGAAAACCATTATGTTTTCATGAACATCCCCAAAAACGTTTGCCGTGACACGGGTAACCACTGAATTAAGGGAAATTCTGGTTTTACCCTGGTCATTTTTAACTGGAACCCTGCACTTGTTCAGAGTATTACTTTCTCTTGAGCTCCCAGAGTTAGGTTTTTCTGGTTGAGTCCACTCTGGTAGTAGCGTACCTACCTAAGTGAGGGGTGGCACCTATGATTATACATGCCGCCCTATGAAAGGTGAGGTGGCTCCTCTACTATCTAAAAGATTTCCTGTAGGGCATCAAGTTGGGCCTAAAACAGGACTGACTCAAGTAGGGTCATCACACTTGCGTGTAGTGGAGAGACCAAGAAAACACATGTAGCCTAGTGGGGTTCGTTCTAAAAGAAAAAGGAAAAATTAGTTCTCTGAATGTAAGCAGTGGAAGGATACAAGCTATCCAGCCAAAATTATGGTAAAGAATCTGTTCGGGGGTGGGGGTTTGAAGAGAATGCTGTTATTGCAAGGTGGAAGAAGCTTTGATGTGAAAAGTTTCATCATGCTTAGAAATAACAGGGATATGTATAATGTAGAAAGATCTTGTGCAGTTGTTAAAAGCATATACAGTTTGGCCACAACAAGGTCGATGAGAGTGTGTGAAAACAACTGGGCCCCTCTCTTATATCTTGTCCAAATAATGAAACACTATGCCTGCTTACTTCAGTTCCATTTAAATTCAGTCTGCTTTTCATAAGGCAATAGAACCCGGATTTGTTCTTAATAGCTTTCTACCACAATCGTGTGATGCCAGGAAAACCCCAGTGAGGTCACTGATTCACTTTATAATTTATTTTCATTCATTCCATCAGAAAGCAAACATTGGCCTAGTCTCGTGATCACGTGATGCGATGAAGAGGATATTGTCTTAATGGAATTTAGTGTGATAAGCAAATGTGTTTAATGTAACGCAAAATAAATCATCAGAAATGTATGTAAAGTATTTTTAACACGTGTACTTAGTTTAACTGTGGGTCTGTCTGTTTGGATTGCATCGTTAATACAGAATCTAATGTTACAAACATTAAAGTGGGGAGAGGTTGTTTGTTCCTAAGCAAGATATGGTGTGTAGAAATATAGAATGTGGTTAATGCAACAGAAAGATGTATGGAGGTTGGTAGGGCACAGCACTAGTCAATTGCACAGTTATACAGACATGGGGGCAACCTAGAGCAGAGGTCTTCAAACTTTTTTACTCTGAGCCCCCCCTAAGCAAAATGTTTTGAGGTCGGGCCCCCCTCCAAAATTTGATGGCAAGGATTGGGGGAGCGGGGCTTATGAGATAATTTCAGGAATACTTTTTCTAAAGGTTATGAACCGCACCAAATATGAGATTTATAAAACAGCAAATGAATCAAACAAAAACAGATATCCCAAACAAACTGCTGCCCATAATTGGGGTGTTGTGAGCCCCTCACACTCTTTGACCCCAATGCAACTATACCTGCTGCACTAATAATAACTGCAGTCCTGAGTAGCAGGCTATCTCCTCTGCCCCTTTTTCCTCTTCCCCACCAAGACGGATCATCACCTCTGTCCTAATGCTTGAAAGGACAATAAGCTCTGATGCCCCTTTTTCTAAAGGTAGACAGTCATAATTGTGATGCAGTGGGCCCCCCAAATCCCTGGGCCCCAGTCCTGCTGCATCTGCTCCTTTATGGTAACCATCAGTGCCCACTTACACACTTGGCAGCAGTACCAGCTTCACTAATGAATGTCCCTTTAAAAAAAAACACTTATATTGCCCCCTTCTTTGGGGTATCTCTCTGAAGAAGTGGTCTCTGGCCATTTGTAAACATAAAAATGAGTCCGCATACAGTGCTCCCTATTATGAGCCTTCTCTTTTACAATATATATGAATCTCGCTCCTTTCCTCTGTCTCCTAGACCATTATTGTGAGGCCCCAGGGATCTAGAGGAATAGGGCTCTGGATCTGAATGCAACCCTGCTGGCCTTCTACCTGCCACCCATGGACTCCGCTTTCACAAAAAAACTGCCCCTGAATGGTTAATACTGACTTTGAGATGCTTCTGCCTGAAATCGAAGTGTGTGGTGGTAGTGCAGAAAGTCAAAAAAGAAACCAGCTTTCTTAACAGCCATTAATTGATTGAGTCACTTAAAGCCAGGGCCACTGGAATTATGAGTTACTGCAGCAGCAGCGTTTTCCACATAATTATCAGTTTACTGCATTTGCTACATAATCTGCAGATTTCAACAAAAAATACTTGATTCTAGCTCAAACGGAACAAAAGTTACTTAAAGCGTGATAGAGTTCCGGAGCAGTGGAAGGCCCTTTGCAAAGATTGACTGGTAATCTTGTAGTTGCTTACTGCTGTATTTGGGTGTTAAACTGGTCCTAATGAGGTGAAATATTTCCCCTGACAGCGTTATCGGGAGTTAAAATGACAAAAAATGAAGTAATGCTAACCACAAAATGTGGCGTATTGTGCCGTATAATTTACCTTTTCTTGCTGCATAATTTAGTCAAACGTGCCGCATAATGTTGTCCTCTTCTGCTGAATCATTCCAGAGGATCTGCTTAAAGCTTTATGGCGGCAAAGATCTATTCTTTTTAAGATGTAATGTAAAGAAGTTATCATCTGGAATAGTGGAGACACTTACAAAAATGTCTGCATTAGATACAGTTTGATTACTTATTACTAAAAAGTATATTTTGTAAGAATTTGTTTTATCTCAATCACTGCATCATTTTGCAGCAGACTAGCTTAGAGTATGTGAATACTGATTTAAAACTTACATATTCACAGTGCTTTCTGCCACAGGCTGGGACCTCACAGCACTATAAATAGGGCCATTGGAATTATGCGGCAGGAGAAGGCCAAATTATGCAGCATGGTTGACTAAATTTTGCAGCAAGCAAAGGCAAATTATGCTGCATTTTTTGTGATAGCATTACTGTGATATTTTGCTATTTTTACACTTGTTCACATTGTCCTGGACTTTATTGCCCCTCATAAGTACCACATTAACACCCACATATAGCAACAAGCAACAGAAAGGTGAGCAGTCAACCTTTAGAAAGGGCCTTCCACTGTGAGGTAACATGTGTTGCTGCATTTTATAATCTGCAAATTATGTAGCAGATGATGGATTATGTGGCAAATGCGAAAAAACCATAACTGCGCTGTGAGAGCAGGGTGAGCGTGAAAGTGAAGGGTGAGAATGAGGAGTGAGTTGTCTGAATGCAGGGTGAATTCCCAGACACTTGAAGTTAATCAGCATGTTATTGACGGGGCGTAGGGTTTCAGATATAAATTAAACTATTGCTATTACGGAATTTATCAGGGAATCGAGGGTGAAGGAAATAAATAATGTGCTGATCCTGCAACAAACTTCCAGTCATATGATTAGGGTTGTCAGCTCATTATTTTGATGTCCCAGACGGTACAAAAATAAACAGTACCCAAAGCCCTATTTTTAGCACTTATCTGTGCATACTTCGAAAAGCACATATAAAGCACTTTTAAATGTGCTCTAGGGCTGCCTGAATGATTCATGACTGAAAATAAATGGAACAGACAGAAAGTCGCATTACAAATGAATACATACGTTTTTATTTAAGACCCTATTTAGTGTCAAAGCAAGGTCTTTGCAGGCTCTTTAAACATACATGGCTGGCATTTTTTCTATTGGCAACCCTTTTTTATATTCCTTTTCATGAAAAGCATTCTCACACTACATCAGTAAATGTAAAATACAATGGAAAAATAGGTCGAGTGGGGGCCCAGGGGGTACTGGAAACAGAAAAAAAACTAAGCCTCGGTAACCAGTTTCCAAAGGTATGTAAATGTGCCAATGGTCTTTGAAGACCTGTGAAAACTCAGGCGTTATGGAGTCTCAATAAGACTCCAGACACTGCCCAGTGAGCCCCCAGCAGCACACCCACTGACCTCTGGCCCCACAGCACTCTGAGGGCTTCAGAGTAAATGAAGACAGCCTGGAAATGCAGCAAATAAACATCGCCGCACTTCCAGGCGTCTTCATTTACATGTGCTTGCAGAGGCCTTTGCGCCCCCCTGGGAACCCATCCACGCCCCCCCAGGGGGGCGCGTCCCACAGTTTGAAGACCTGCGACCTAGAGTAACATACATATTTAACTCTGGATAATGTTTCTTCTGGATAATGTGTATAAGTTCTCCTAAATTAGTTAGTGGGGGAGAGATAAGATACTGGGAGGCCTGCTACCCAAAGTTACACTATACTGAAGACCATCAGGTCTGCTGCAGGTATGTAGGGGGATGTTACAAGGCTTGGCAGCCAGGGGATGTATGGGTGAGGTCAAATAGGGATAACACTGGGGATATGGCATAAATAATGTTAGGGTGTACATTCTTTTCAATCTCACGCTGTTTCAAATTACTGTTTACTGGTATTCTGTTAATTTTAATACAGATGAGTTGATTTAGATTAGCAAACGATAAACACTATGGGAGGGTAGCGTAATATACCATGCAAGAGTTCCTTTGGCATGTCTATCTTTTCCTAACTTCCCCTATATTCCTATTAGTATAGCTCAAAGGAGGGAGGGAGAACTACCAGTTAGAATACTTTTCTCCCCAAAGACCTAAACTATATGAAAATCTCTTGGGGCTAAGGATAATTAACCTGGTGAGACCCCAAAAAGAGGGGGTACTTGACGTGGTGAAGACAGAATTTGAGTTTTGGTTTGTCGCACAGTGGTATGTTCCTTTACACTGTGAGCAACACCCATTTGCTCCATCCATTATTACTGATAATCTGCATTCTAAGCTTCTGACAATCGTACACAACTTTTCGAAATGTGGCCTAGTGCTTATTCAACTGAATATAATGTAAGAGATACATGTTTTTGTGTGTGTACCATTTAGTCCACCCTGTTGATAAATATGGCACAACTTTAGAGTCTGGAGTTGACCTAAATGCTAGAACGCTTTCCCTTGTATGAATTGGCCAGTTGTAAACCAAATAAACTGGATTTTGTGCCCTTATTGTAGCAATCCTACTTTCCGTCCTTATTACAAGACTGATTGGCTCTAAAAGACAATATAGAGGTACTGAAGCCATACCTGGGCGATTATCTGTTTTGTGTAATCACAGTGACCCAAGTGGCAGATTCACAATGTCCAAACAAGAGAAAAGCATCCAGAATTGAAAAAGAGGGAAATTTATTAGACAAAAAGCATACATTGCACAGAAAAGAGCAAATACACACACACTGGCCCCAACGTATACATAAATAGTCACAGACTCCTAGACAAAGTGCATTGTATTTGATCTTGCTTAGTATATTGTGACTGATTCACAAAGGCGTTTATGAGAATGTGAAGTAGTAATCCTGTAGTACTATGTCAGATACCCATTAATGTCTTTGTGAATCGGCACACTTGTACCCAAGGAAATGAAAACTCTGGGAAAAGGTAATCCTTTGGTGGAGTTTTCTCATACAAAGGCAGTTTTTTTAGGTTTCGCCTGCACAGCACTTACGATGTGCTTTTGAAATCTCTTGTATTTAATATATCTTAAAAGGGGGCTCTTATCAGTACCCATCGACAAATTAATGTGTTCATTCACTTTTCCATGGAACTTTTTATTTGCTAACTTCTCCTGGGTGCATCTATTTACGATACTTCTACTAAAGCTGTTTACACTGTTTAAGCCCCACTCACTGTCAAGATAAGATATCTTACCACGTAAAAGGAAGACAGCTTCTAATAGTATGCTGGAATTCTTGCTTTTTAGTGCTTAGTTGTGTAAAGCAGATGCTTTAACCGTAAAACTTTGTGGCATTTCCTATTCATGCTTCAGTACCTTTCTTTGCATGTTGTTGGCATTATCGGATTGATTTTTTCAACTTAATACATTTGGTCATTATGATAAAATGCAAATTGTTGTAATAAACATTGCATGTTAAAAATAAAGTTAATTTACAAGAGCTATGCTATATTTTACTGCTAAACAGACAGCCACATGTGCAGTTACCGTGCAGACAACATGGTCATGATTTGAATGGTGCAAAAGCATTGGGCCCAAAAGTTGTCAGAACTCCTCTAACACATAATATTGCTACATTTGACTACTAAACAGGCAGTTACCTTGCAGTTAATAGGGACTTGATTTAAATGGTGCAGCAGATGCAGTGGCACCGGGGTCAAAAGATGTGAAAACTTCACTAAACACAAAATATTGTTATATTTTACTACTAAACAGGCAGTCACAAGTGCAGTTATCTAGCAAGTGCTAGGGTCATGATTTCAATAGTGCAGCAGGTGCAGTGGCACCGGGATCAATAGCTCCCTGCACCCCACTAAACACCGATTATTGTTATTTTTTTCCAACTAAACAGGTAGTCACAAGTGCAGTTATCTTTCAGGCACTACGGTCATGATTTGAATGGTCCAGCAGGTGCTCTGGCATAGGGCCAAAAAGTTGTCAGAACTCATCTAAACACCTAATATTGGTATATATTACTACTAAACAAGCAGTCACAATTGCAGTTACCTTGCAGATGAAAGGGGCTCCATTTAAATGGTGCAGTCACAAGTGCAGTTATCTTGCAGGCAACAGGATCGTTATTTGAATGTTTCCAGAACGCCTCTAAACACCTAATATTGCTATATTTTACAACTAAACAGGCAATCATAAGTGCAGTTGTCTAGCAAGCATTAGGGTCATGATTTCAATAGTGTAGCAGGGGCAGTGACACCGGGGCCCAAAGCTCTAGGAACCCCTCTCCACACCAAATTTTGCAATATTTTACTACTAAACAGGCAGTCACAAGTGCAATTACCTTACAGGCAATAGGATCATGATTTGAATGGTGCAGTAGCGCCGTGGCCAAAAGTTGTCAGAACTCCTCTAAACACATGGTATTGCTATCACATAAATTCATTTTATTATTTCCCTCTTTCATTTTATGTTTCACAATGTTGCTATTACTTACCTGCACTGTACCACTAGTAGCACAATATATTGCCTTTTGTACATAAACAAGTCATAACACTTTAACAGACTTTCTGTAACTTATATTGTACCCCTTCTCAGCAAGCTACAACTTATAACAATAAACAGCGTATTATTAATCACATTGGCGAAACCTAGTGCATTTACCAATGCTTGCTTCAAGGTAGTCAATGCCCTGCTATCCTGGTGGATTTCATTTGAGCTGGTGAATAACGAGTAAGCAAAAGACACACAATTGATGGACGGAATGCAGACCAAATCAAAACATTCACCCCCAGTCAATAGATCTGGGTTAAATCCATCATTCTTTTGCTCACCATGCCACCCCAGTTTAGACCTGGCCATATGCAGATCAGTCGTGACCCTGTGCCTCATGGGAACAGTCCAGCCGAACTGCCAATCCAGATCCCCCCTGGACCGGAAACAAGCACCCTAGGACCGGTTTCGGGGTTTCACCCCTCTTCAGTCAGGATAGCTTGATTCCAGTGGCACAGTGAGCCCAGGACCCACGTCTGGGCATAACTGGTGGACTTAATGCGTGAAAGCAAAAGACACACAATTGATGGACGGAATGCAGAACAAATCAAAACATTCACCCCCAGTCAATAATAACGAGTGACTCAACTGCTAGTGTGGATCTTGGGTGTTTTCTCCTGGTAATATATACTCATCAAACTACCCTTGAGACAATTCTTCACCGAGCAAGTGCTGGGGTTCTCTACAGGAGAGCCACGAAAAGCACGAGCTCAGCCGAAAAGGTGGGACCCAAAATAGTGAGCTTATAAAGATCGTTTTTATGGGTAATTTTAAAACAAGTGGGTGGATTACTGTAGGGTAATGTGATGCATACTTTTTAACCGTTTCTGTTTTGTAACGTAGACCACGATAACAATTTCTTGTACCAAACATGACTGCCTGTCCTGAGGCTTACATCATCCTCTTCTGTATTAAAAAACTTTGATCAGTCATCGCACTTTTATTGTGTCACTGAGTCTGTCGTGCATTTATCGTTGTGAGAATTTCACTCTGAGCCTATCCTTCTGAGTGTGTACCTGAAAGAAGAAGCCACAGCTGAGTAAATTCAGTACCATCCTCATATTAACATACCACCACACGTCACATTTCTTAATGCTTTCCTTTACATAAGTTGCTGTTATATACACATGCCCATCTTTTCTCACATTCCTCCAGTTCAGCTAATAGTCACGAGGGCATTGCATAGTGCGTAAGTCACATCCACTGTTTTCTTGTGTCTGTCTTTTCTTCGTTTTTTTCCCATTTATCTTGTCCACAACTTGGCTTTTAAGTGGGGTTGCTCGTCCTCATTTCTGTACCTTTTAGTAAGATGTGTAATAACTGACAGGCAGGTTTTGCTTATAGATGCCCTACTAGTACCTGAAAAATCAAAATAAAAAATAAAATCAAAAGCATGGGGAACAATTTTGGACTCATACCTCAATGACGATAAGCGAGTACTATACCCGCACTTGATGAATGGGCCAAATCATCCATAATAGTTCTTTTGTTTTCATAATTCTAAAACTGTCCTTGCTGTTAGAGACGGCTATGCAACATTGTTAAGCGGGAAACTGTTTACTTCTCTAAGGGACATCCAGCTCAGTCAAGTCCTGCACATTATGCGCCCACCACTTTGGACAACATTGCGATGAGGAGATGAAGCTTGGTCAACAGTGATGCAAGGATGGAAAGAAACTTGTGTTCATCCTCCTCTTCAGCAAGACATTCACTGCAGGAAGAGTAAAAAAGACAGAGTAAGTAAGTCAATCTTTTACTGAGACCAAGACTCTCACTTTGAAAGAGAATTCCTGTATGTGATACTATCATTGTCTGACAGACCATCTTTGTCTGTGAAGCAACTTACAGTAAAGGGACCTCAACCAAAATGACAGCTTTCCCTTCAGGCATCCTCATCGTACAAAAGCCTCATCCAAAGTGCATAGAAAAACAGAATTCTGGATGGCAGAGCCACTACTCGCTCTTAGATCAGGACCCTCCAATTGCGAACCAGGCATTCCTAAAAAAATACTTATATAAGAACAGCCAGGTTTATAGTGCCCTCTTACACTCCATTTCCACTGGTCCAAGTTATGGGTGTCAAGGTTATTCCCTACTAGCACCTCACACTGGGCGAGCACTCCCCTGGCACCTCAACACCACCTCCTTCCAAGCAAAGAAAAGAAAAAATGTCTGTTGTGAGAAACATAAACTCTGTTATATAAATACTTTTTTTTTTAAAACAAAGAGTGCCCATCACCATATAACTTCTTCGTGTCTGCAGCTCCTGCCCAAAATAAGAGGACTGAAAAGGGGGGCACAAAATGCACATGGGTAGGGAAGAGTGATATAAAATTGTAGCCAAAGTGTAGGTGGAGACCACAACCCAACCAAAAAGCTCTACATGTGTAGGAATGTAATTGCTAGGAGCTCTTCTGCAAACATTGGTTAGATCCCAGCAATGAAAATTAGTAGAACCGTAGTTTTGTGATTAGTGAATATGGACTCTCACTTTGGTAATCTCATAGTGGTGACACATCAGCCATGCCAGAACTGATAGAAGAAGGAGCTTCCACGATATTCCTTGGAACACGTGGCTATAATTGAAGTAAGGAGAAGGGTTCCTTTGGAATCGTTGGCATATGTGTTTACAGGCCTACAAACCTTAAGTGTGCATATCTAGTATACAGTCACCCTGTGGTAAACCATTAGGTAGTGAAGCATTAATTTAAATTATGCATATCTTTCTCACAAGTTCACAACAGAATAAGTTACTTGTTGCCTCCTAGGAAAATTGCATGAAGTATGTCAGTTAGAAATTGAGATTTATTTGATTCTATTTCTATTTCATAAACATGAATGATTTATATACATTTATAACCTAATCATCAAGGGGCAGTGCTGAGGTGACTGATATATGCAGTGATTGGTATACAAACCATGTCAGATAGGCACATTTGCAAAATAGAACAATATACATGGTTCAACTGAGACAAAAGTTGGTTTTATGTCAACAACTAGGTATGGTGTCAGCTGTGCAGTCGTTTGGTTCAAACCAGTGGTTCTTTCCCTGTGGTCTGCAACTGCTTAGAAAAGTGAATAATTTTAACAGATTAATAAAGTGTATGTAAATATAGACGCAAAACGCACTATTTTACAAACATTCTGTAAATGTGAAGGAATTTGAAGGCTAAAAATTGTTAGTGTCCTCAGATTGATTCATGGAAGCAGTGCAAGTGCGTCAAACAAAATATAATATGGACAATGAATAGCCTAAATTCAATTTTGAAAAGATTCAACCTTCCCAATAAATTAAAATTTAGAGTTTACATCTTTTTTGTTTGTGAAACGAAATAAAATGTCATCATTTGTATATTTGTTTGATGACTGCTTGTTTCTCTATTTTTATGTATTGTTTTTTTGTTCGAATTATCGCAACAACTTAGACCAGGATCCCAAGCATCCAGTAATTACTCAGTGGGAGTTCATGCATTTTAATAATGTTTCAGTCCCCGGATTCCAGTAATGATTAAGTGGGGGTCTACAGGAGTCAAAAGGTTAAGAACCACTTGTTTAAATAGTTTGTATAGTAGTTGTCTGCACTTGACCACAACAGACACAATTTGGGGAGGGAGGTGTCTTCAACAAAACAGTGAGTCAGACACACTTTGAGTTGTGCCTTCTAGAGATCTTTGACAGAAAGCATAGTCATAAATTCTGAATGGCATACCTACTTGCATATACATGCCAGGAGACTAATTCAGTGCCTCCCTGGATAGGCACATAGGTCTGTCTTGATGTGTCTGAAGAACTGCTGACAGAGCCAGACAAGCTACCATTCCCTGTATGAATAGGGTCTGCTGCGCTTGTACGGTACACCTGCCCCTATGATCCCCCCCCCCCCCCCCCCCTCCGAAGTGGCTAAAGCCATTTCAGGGAAGAATGTCCACCTGGGCATATCAAATGTAGCAAGGCAGTAAATTACATGAGAAGATGACAGTTTCTACTAGGCCAACAGTGTCGGAAAGATATCATTGTCTGTGACGACCGGGTTCCTGGGGCACCTGGGCAGTGAAGGGTTACTGGGCTCCATTTGCATAAATTGGAGTAGTCGTCGCTGGTGTTGTGGGGCAATAGTACTTCTGGACCATAAACTGGATAACCAAGTACTCCTTTACAGTACCTGACTCTCTCAGGGCAGTGAGACAGAGTAGTCTAAGGCTTACTCAAAGAGGTATGGTGGGCTAGACATTCAGAATCCAGCTTGCGCTGTAATACCAGCTAATAAGATCACTGTCCAATCAGTGCTTTACTTTATAAAAGAAAATTTCTTTCATACACACACAAGCAAAAATATACTACATATAAAACTAAGATACACAGTGAATACCAGAAGTCTCTACCACCCTCTGGGCTGGAGTTCTGACCCCAAGGGTAATTTAGCACATAGACACTAAGCAATATAAAAACACAGTTATTGCATTACACAGATCCACTTGCACAGGGTTAGTCTTCAAACCTAGAACAATGGTACCAATACTTGTATTACTGTGTTAGGATTTCAGTGTTTGATATGAAGTCTAATGTTCCTGGTCCACCCACTGTTTCACCATCCAAAGCAACAGAAGTGCCCACCCTCCCTTGGCAAGGACAGTGCTCTGGGGGTGCAGGGGTCTGGATAGGGGTGACTGGTGTCTGGGACAGTTACTTGAGTCCCACTAGTCCAGTAGCCAATGGGCTAGCTGTAGGAGGACATTGTGCCAGTCCACCCTGATACCCTCAGATGACACAAAAGAGGTGGGGCCTTTACCTCAGAGCCCACTGGTCACAGTCTACATATTCTAATAGCAGGGCACCCATGGGGACGGTGCTACTTGCAACTAGTGCAGAACAAGTAAGGACAAAACTAGAGACCATGCCAGTCCTGAGGTTAAGTTCTACAACAGGGCACTCTTTCCCCAGCTACAGGTGGTAACTGGAAACACCACCGGGCTCCCACTGCATAAGGGAGGGGCCAGGTGCGACAACATGGAGCTACCCCTGTCTCCCTCGATGTGTTGATGTACAGCAAGTTTCCCTATCTTGTGCAGCTGCCTGAAATCTCCTTGTGTTCCAAAGACAGAAGCTTCCACAAGCTTTGCCTCTGCTCCAGTGACCAGCTGCCCCCCAGCTTCTGACTGACTGACTGACTGAAGTATTTGTTAAGCGCACTTATGCCGAGGCGTCTTGGCGCTGAGCTGAAGAGAGGTGTGTGGAGAAAACTACGGCTTGGTGAATAGCCAGGTTTTCACGGACTTTCTAAACAGGGTCTTACTTATTGTCAACCGTAATTCGGTTGGTAATCTGTTCCATAGGCTTGCTGCCTGGAAAGAGAAAGCCTTGCCTCCCCAACGGGCCCTTTTAAATTTGGAGATGCCGACTAGACCCATATTCGTGGATCTAAGAGTACGACTTGGAATATAACGAGGAAATAGCGTTTTTATATCATCTGCACCTCCACCATGGACTGCTTTGTGCACTAGGCATAGGATCTTGAATTGAATACGGTTACGTACAGGGAGCCAGTGCAGCTTCTTCATACATGCTGAAGTGGGATGATGCTTTGGGAGGTCCAGTAGTACTCTTGCAGCCGCATTCTGCAGAGATTGGAGTTTTAGGAGCTGTCGCTCACCAATCCCAGAGTATAGTGCATTACAGTGGTCTATGCGAGATAGCTTCTTAGTCAGGCTGGCAAATTCCTTTCACCAGTAATCCGTCACAGAGACACCATCTCAAGTTCAAACCCTATCTCCAGGTCTGAAAGAATTACAATCCAACCATTGGACTCCACTCCTGTATCTCAGTGACCCCTTATGGGTCCCCTGTTAGACAAGAAATCAGCCTTGAACAAACAACTGATGGATGAGGCCAACCATTTATCATTCCCTGAGTAACAGGCTAATACAATCAGAGGGTCTGCTACTTTTGCCCCCTGTGTGCCTCTCTGCATGATCAGTCTGTGTGAGGAGGGTCCTCCTAGCCTCTTGGTACTTGTCTGTCCTATCCCCCAGAGAGAAATTTTAATTAACTCCAAACCAGGAGGCCTTGACCATCATCTAGCAGAAAGGGAGGTGGTCGTTCCAGCAAAGGGAATCTTAACTAAATACAGAGAAGAGCTAGTGCCTATGCCAACCCACCAAGCTTTTTACTTAGAATAGGGTGCGGAAGGGGTGCTATAATGTCCAGCAGAACAGATACTAGCTCGGCTCACATTAAGCGCAATGGCTCACCCAGCAAACCCACTGGATTTCAATACACACAGCCCACTTACCACCGACAAGAAAAGAACCCAAGTAAGTGACTGCACCAACTTTATTTACCAGGAGGGGGCTGCTAGGCACCCTCTCCTAAAGACAGGGGTACTGGTACCACTGAGTATAGATTAATGCTGCCAGCACTGTCAGTTAACCAAAACCTGGGTAAAGAGTGTATTAGCCACTCGCTGTAAAAGTGGGAAGGGGGGGGCACTATGTAGGCCCACTCAACCTCAGAACCAGGCTCTAGGGTCTCAATCCTTGTAAACAAAAAACTCTCGTTGGACATGCGGGATTGTCATGTTCACTGAGGGACAGATCAAGAACACCTACAGTAGTTTCAGGTGACTTGCCAGTAGATCAACAAAGGGCAGGAAAGTACACTCTCCAGAGCCATGAAGAAGACTTCCCGTCTCAACACCATCTCAGACCTCATTACCATGGAGAAAATCAATCAATCAAAATTCTTTATTCAGAACAAATACTGGTACCATAAAAGATCATAAAATATATCGCCAATAAATGTAACATTTAAAAGCAATAAAAATGTAAACAGTCAAATCATTCCTAAAAATATGTTACAATACGATACTTTTCCTAAGATGTATAGCGCCCCAAATATAAAGTGCACTACTAAAACATACAAAAGGATACTAAAGTGCAAATATATGACGTGCCACAGTTTTAAAATCCCCGATATTCTGTGTGAGAAAAATTGGTTTTAAGTAACGTTTCCTCACACCTCCTAAAAAAAACACAGAATAAGATCAAGTGCTGCGTGCTTTGTGTGGACACACCATCACAGGGACAGGGGGTCATACTTGTAGGACATTTATTCACATCAGGAAAGGTAACCAGGTGATAAACAGTGCCTGACTGCAATCGGGTTAGGACAAAACATTGTTGCCTGTTGGTTACCCAGATAAGATATGATTGGCAACCGTCTGGCAGATTGCTCGATAAATATATCATTACTGTTTGCTTCCCGGAGTCTTCCTGCATCCTTCGCTCCAGTATATAATTCACTAAAGGAGTTCTTGATTACAGCCTTCTCAATGGAGAGGCTACTTTCGCGGTCTCTCTGAACAGGTAGCTCAAACAATAAAAAATAATCATTTATATAGGAGAAACATGGAATCTTAAGAGCATAGACTAGGGCAAGGCAATCTAAGATAACAGAATTTGCAAAGCTGATTTCAGATTTTGCCCAGGTAGACTGCCATTATAGTAAAGGTTTTAAAGCTAACATGCCTGAGGTAGCACAGGCCAGTTTCCTTATGAACTATAAAAGACGATGCAAATCTAGGTACATACAACAAACGTCTGAAAAAACGAGTCTCTTCTATCCGGTGGGATTTACTGAATGTGTAACCCCATAGGTAGCAATTGATACACGTTTCGCTTGATCTATTTCAACCATCGCCTTAGTTGGCCGACAACCAATTTTATGTGAGAACCTAAATACTCGTTTGAATATTTGACTCAATTTCAGCTGAGTATTTGAAACTTGTTGCACCCATGATCCAATGTTAGAAAATAAGATCCCTAGATAACAAAAGCAGTTTACACTAGCAACCGGTAAACCTTCTATGTAAAAGGACTTGCACTTGTGCACTTTTTTCCCTCAGACCATTGTGAATGATTTTTTATTTTCATTCCCCTAGATGCCATGAAATACCCAAAGGTGTCCATTAGTTTTTGTAGGCCGACCGGCGTCCTGGATAACAGGACAACATCATTGGCGTACAATAATATTGGCTCTGAACGGCCTTTGACAGTGGGTTTAATGGTCTGCAAAGACTGTAGGGTGCCATCCATCCCATTAATAAAGAGTGAAAACAAGCATGACACCAGTACGCACCCCTGTCTGATGCCCGCTTGATCTGAAAAAGAGGAGAACATTCCCCACTGGGGCCATACTGCACCATAGCCAGTAGATTTTTATATAAGCTAGCAAGGAAACTAATAATGTTCCTCTGTGCACCTAGCGAAATCAGAGTAGACCAGAGTATTGAATGGTCCACTACATCAAAGGTCCTGCTTAGGTCAGAAAAACATAAGTAGAGAGACCCCGTTTTGGCTTTGGTGTATTTCCCTATGAGTAAATCAAGATTTGCACATTGCTCTACAGTCCCCCGCCCTCTCCTGAATCCGTATTGTATTTCAGATATGATGGAATTATCTTCAGCTCAGTTCCCTAGTCTTTGAAGGAGGATCTTACCCATCAGTTTAAATGATGTCTCTAGGAGGGGAATAGGCCGATCGCATTTCGGCTCAGATGTGTTCCCCCTTTTAAAAAAAGGGAATTATAGTTGAAATAGCCCAGGAAGGAGGAATCGAGCCATTTACAACTGCATTAAGTACCGTAGTCAAAATGGGACACCACAGGGGACCCCGGATTAAAATGATTTATAACCTCACTTCTTCACTTATCCCACACACCTGCACTCATCATCACAACTATGTTTACCAAAAGATCTCCACCATAGAGCCCTCCCGTGGGGTAATGCAGCGCCGATCCCACGCGGAGCTATGCCCGATGACAAAGCATGACACCCTTACGGATGTGTGAGGGCACCACTTACTAATAAGGAAGACCCCCTCATTAATTCCACCTGGAGACACACACATGCAGGAGCAGTTACCCCATCAGTATTTTTCATAAAATAGATCATCCATGTATCACAAGAAATCAGTGAGGTGAATTCAGGCAGAGTGTCAGCTTTTATAAAAGGGGCATTAACTGTGTGCCAAAATAAAGCTGAATCCTTAGTCTCCAGGCCTGGGCCAGACTGATCCAAGCCTCCTCTTGCAGAACTCTTGTTTTGCTGCAAGTACCTGCTTGTATTTCTTGCATAGTAATCTAGTGGCTGAGCTATCCCTAGGAAACCCATGCAGAGGTTCTCTAAGAAGTGTAGATGCCTGAGTGCATAAATGGTCAAACCATCCCCGTTTTGCTGTCTTACCCGATTTAATGTGTCTTGTAAGCAGTGATTTTAACGTCCAGTGATCTTTCCAAAGGCATTCAATACCCAAACATGATCTATCTCCTCTTCTAAACAATAACCAAATTCATCAGAGTTCAAGATTAACAATTCTCGTACTTTACTTGCGTCAATACCTACACATTTAATCTGGACTCCATTAGGCCTTAGTGGAATAACATTAGTAATATTCGCATTGCTTTTCGTATCGTGAGCCATGATTGAGAGTGAAATATTAGGGGGTTATGGTCACTAACAACTGTCTTGGATATATTGACAGAGCAAACCACATCCTTATCAATTGCAGATATCAATTTGTGATCAATGGCAGTATAAGAGCCTTTGCCAATAAATGCACTGGTACCCACACAACTACTTTCCAGGAGCATAAGACCATACTTAAAAACCAGGGAATTCAACACTTTCCTATAGTCATTGTGGTAAAAGTGAGAGGTTCCAGCCCACAGAGCATTAATTACACCATAAACCCATCTTGCCAGTAGGGGACATATCTGAATATGAAAATCACCAAGGGAAAGGATTGTGTCCTTAGTGTGGATCTTCTGCAAGAACTCCTACAGGCCTGCATGCACGGCTTACACACCTGTGCTATACGATGAGTCAAAAATGTTATTTATAAAAATGAATCACCAACACATCAGTCCTTCTTTTAAACGATAACTAAAGTAGCTGCACATAGGACAGAACAGTTGCAACCCTCCTTCCTGCTGGTGACAGATAGTATGTTGGAGACTAGGATCTGCAACCCCCCCCCCCTTGGCCCACGCAGTGATACTGTCAGTTAACCACAACCTGGGTAGAGAGAGCATTAGCTACTCTGTAAATGGGGAGGGGAGGCTCTATGGAGGCCCATTCGACCTCAGAGCCAAGCTCCAGGGTCTCAATCCATGTAAACAGGAAACCCCTTAGTGGGCTTGTGGGATTGTCATGTTCACTGAGGTACAGATCAAGAACGCCTACAGTACTTTCAGGTGATTTGCCAGGAGATTAACAAAGGGCATGGAAGCCCACTCTCCAGAGCCATGCAGAAGACTTCCCGTCCCAACACTGTCTCAGACCTCATTACCAGGAAGAAAATATCTGTCACTAAGATTGTAACTGCCTGACACTGACTTTTGAGAGATCATTTTTGTCTGAGAAATGTCACTGAGAGACCGACAGTCTCAGACTGGAAATTATTCACTAAAGGACTCCTAATGTCTCTTAGCCAACTACTCTCTAAGACACTGTGAATACCTCAGTGTCTTAAACTGTCTCAGAGGGTGTAAAGATGGACTTCTGGTGGCTGAGCCGTCTTATGTAAGTAATATCTAAAACCAGGATGTCCATCATAGGTCCAGCAGGACTGGATCCAAGCCATATTTCCAGGATAACCACTGGTCATCTACATTATTTACATTTCTATTCATTGTACGCAAATATATAATATGCTGGTATCCTGAAAATCTGCCATGGATCATGACTGTCCCTGCAACCGCACTATTTTAGCCACCCCTGTGCTACAATCTCACACGTAGAAATAAATAACTGTTTGTTACAGTTGGTGTCGTTGATACACACGACAGAAATCAAGCACACACTGAATGTTTTTAAAATATACATTTAATCTTATAACCCTGAAATATTTTCAAGTTTACAAAATACATGTAAACACATCATTCAGAAAATAGATTTTTCCTCACTTTTTTGTTGTTGTCGCAAATCATAATTTTCCATTCAGACGAATCAAATTGGTTCAACTATCTGTTTATTACAAATGCAGCTCCGGAAAGCAGGAGGGGTTGTTCAGAAATGTGCCCCAAAGCCATATGTTTCCCCAGTGGAGTTTCTCTTCCAATACTCCCGGCATCATAATGGGTGAAAGGTGGTGGTGTTTGGTTGGGGACAGGGACCAGAGAGTGATATCAGAGAGAGACTTCACTGAATTTGTCTAGATGGTGCATTCTCTGCAGGTGCAAAAATCAACCTATCAGATTTAATCAGAATGTCTCTAACTGTCATGACATACATATGCTCTGGAGCACCAGAAGCCACATACCCAAAAATGTCTCCCTGTCTCTATTAGCATCCACCATTAGCCCTGCCAAGTACCACACATCATGAGTTACTATAATGCACTTTTGTGTTGTTCTTTGCACCTCCACGCATCATGAGTTACTGTAACGTGTTTTAGTGCTGTTGTTTTTATCACCACACTGAAATGTATTATCCTGAAGCTAGCTCCTACGTGGGACGAAGTGAAGCAATAGAGTCTTGTTTCAGCAGCCAGAGTGTGAGCTGGGCCGAGAAGAGGTGGGTTGCTATGGAGATCTAGCATGGACCAGGACACAGTAAACACAAAAACTAAATTTCCCTTTTGTCCATCAGCTAATCAGGTCCCACCAGCCCCTACATTATGGCCAACCCAAGAGGACTCCTCCTTTTTTCTTTACTGCTGCAGCCAAAAGTTATGTTTACCTAATTTCTCTGTTATCCACTTTATTACTGTATATGGTTTTATTTATTGGTGACTGGTTTTGTTGTACTTTTGCCTTCCGCATTTCCACCACTGTGGTGTCTTTCGCTATAACACTTTACCCACCCCCCCTTCCCCCCCATCAGGAGGACGATCGGAGCTTCTGATCAACAGGTGCATATGCTCGCAGTGTTCCCACCCCTTGTGTGGCGTCTTTGCACTATCAGGGCCCATGCGGGGAGATCGGATCACATTTTGCTTGTCTGCCTGCTGTTGGCTGCTTCTTTTAAGGTTATTGGCCTGCAGCAGTGTCATTTTCTCAAGGAAGCAGCTGACTTGTAGCGGCATGCCTGCTTGGCTCTGTGAGCCTGACGATATTTCTGGGACAAGCCCACTTTCCCTTACTACATCCTTTCCTTTGAATGGAGTGAGAGAATTCTGTGGACCCTTGAGGTGCTGGTGGGGTGGGCCCAACAGGCCATATGCCAAGTGGGAAAGGCAAATTGCGCCATTTCATCTGAACGCAGGAAATCAATCCTTATGTGTATTGATGCGAAGCTCTCCGAGTTGGCCTCTGGCCTTCTTTTTGGGAGATCCCTTCATCAAAGACTTGCTCAAAGTTTTCAACACAATTACGGCTTTGAACAATGCCAGTCCTCACTCAAGAAAGTATTTCATGCTACTCTTTTTGCCAGGGTTGTGCATTTCAGAGGCCGTTCGTCCCAGCTGTGGCTTCAATAGAGGCTTCCAACGTTGCTTTGATGACTGTTGCAATTCCTCCTGGCATGATTTTAGCGGCAGTATTTTCTACCCTTCCCAGTCTCGCTTCCATAGAGGCAGAGGCGGTTTCCATAGTGGACCCCAAGGAGATGCTCAATTTTCCATTACAGGTGATCCTTATTTCTCCCTCTCAGGTTGTTTAAGGGGGTTGACTTTGTTGACTTTGCCAGTTCTCTCAGATTTGCGCCCAGATAACTCAGTACACCAGGGATCTTAAGACGGTCCTGGGTTATCAGATATAGTTTTATGAAACTCCATTTCAGTGAGTCCCTCAACGCCCTCTATCTTTTTCCCTTCCAGACCAGGTGGTCATCGACAAAGAGATCCAAAGTCTGTAGGCCAAAGTTGCGATCTCCCCAAACCTAGGGATTTTGCAGCACAATCTTTTTGGTATCCAAGCAGGGAGGGGGTCACAGGTTTGTGCTCAATCTCAAGGGTTTCAACAGCTGGGTCTATTACTGTTTGTTCAAGATGGAGGGTATCAGTCTTCTCAGGGATCATCTCAGAGAAGGTGACTGGATGGTCTGGCTTGGTCTGAAAGACACCTATCTCACCATTCCCATCTTTCCTCCCCATAGGCAGTACCTCCAGTTTCAATGGTGAAACCCTTGGTATGAATATTCAGCTGTTCTGTTTGGTCTTTTTTTTTGCCCCATGGTGTTTCTCCAAGCCGATGAAGCCTATGGTGGAATTATTGCATGCCCGCAGGGTGCATCTCAATATATTCCTTTTCCTCATGGCTCAGGAGTGGGACGTTCTCATGTCCCATTTGAACAAGACCATTTTGCTCCTGCAGCATTTGGGGTTTCTGTTGAATGTGGAAAAGTATTGGTTGACTCCCTCTCAGTCTACAGAGTTTCTGGGTTTCCAGATAGATTCAGCGCCTGTGGAATTATTGTTGTCCTCTTACAAAATCCAGGAGGTCAAGAACGATTTAAGGTCCCTTTTGTCCAGGGAGTTAGTTTCCCTGAGGAAAGTGCCTTGAATTGTGGGGCTTCTCGCCTCATCCATTCAGGTCAGTTTCACGGGACCCCTTCAATATAGGGCACTTCAGAGGCTCAAGATTCACTACCTTCGTAAGGGACTGTCCTACTCAGATTTGGTTCCCCTGTCTCAGGACACCAGAAGGGAGATGGAATGGTGGTTGAGCCACATGGAGTCCTGGAATGGGAGGGCGATCTTCGGCTCTCTCCCTGATAGGGTCATAGAGTTCGATGTGGGCAAGTTGGGCTGGGGAGCATATTGCGGTTCAGTCTCCATGGGGGGTGGATCGAAGGAGGTGGAGCTGTGCTTCCATAGCAATTGCCTGCAACTTTTAGTTGGTTCTTTTGCCATCAGGTCTCTTTCACCTCAGAAGTTTTCAGGGTGCATCCCTCTCAGGATGGGCAATGTGCCAACAGTCCGCTAGATCAACAAATAGGGTGGCACCAGATCTCACATACTAGCGGAGATTGCCAAGGAGTTTTGGCATTTTTGCTTGCAGCGCACAATTTCGATGATTGCAAAACATCTTCCAGGTCAGTCAACATGATTGCCAACTGGAATTTGAGGTTTCTCAGGGACTCCAGCAATTGGAGGATATTTCCTCTCATCTTTCAGTAGCATCAACAACTTTGGGGCCCATGTTGAATAGACTTATTTGCTTCCTGTCTTAAAATTCAAATTTCTCAGTTTTGTCAGTTAGAGGCTGGACCCTCTGGACTTGGTGACCGAGGCCTTCGTAAAGGTCTGGGGCCAGGGGCTAATGTATGCCTTTCCTACATTTCTCATGACTCCTCAAGTGGCCACTCAGGTGCGGCATTAGTGGGGCATATCTGATTCTGGTGATCTTTGGAGAGCACCGTCCTAGTTTCCTACTCTGTTAGATCCATCATGCAATCTTCCGGTGCAACTCCCCTTGCTTCAGGACCTTCTGACAGACCCCTTGGGCAGTCTGCATCCTCTGATTCTTATGGGGTCCCTGCTCCTCATGGCGTGTCGTCTTTTGGGATATGTTGGTCCATGCCAGTACTTTCGCAACAAGCGGAGCTGTTTGTCACTCCATCTTGGGCCTCCAGTACCCATAAGCGGTGTGCTTTTGCATGCCGTCTTTGGATCGGTTGGTGTGAACCACAGGTTCTTGATCCCATGGGGTACGATCTTCCCCATGTAGTGAATTTCTTGTCTTCCTTGGTGGCGGATGGCATGGCTTATAACTCAGTAAATAACTTACATTCATCCATTACCGGCCAGCAGCGGCCTACTAACTGGGCGAGGCAGCACTGCGATTAGTAACTGCGATGATGGAGAGGCCGTTGCTTGAGAGATCGGCACAACACTTTAAAATAGGAGGGGAGGTGGTGGTTTGACGAGCAGTATACCTCTGTGGCAGCAAGTGATGTACCCGTGTTGCAGCTCTTATTCTTCAGATTCATGGTTTCCTAGTGCTGGGTGTGCTTAGAGCCACCAGAGATGGTGAGCTTGCCTGCATGACAGAACCCTACACTTTTCATATATTACATAGACGGTTTACCTGTAAAGACTATTTGTGGTCTCACATCTCTCTCTAAGACATCCTGGGAATTTTTTTAATGTATGTCAACATTTTTTTTTTGGTCCTGAAGAAGTTGGTCTTCCACTGAAACGCGCGTAGACCGCGAATTGTTTCAAGAAAAAGTGGCATTGGAGATCTGTATCCCCTGTAATGATGGTTTTGAGAAATGAATGATTAAGTCCACCGGACGATATCTTTGAGACCAAACTTAGGGTCCTCCCCCCTTTTTTCTTTAATTTTCTCTTTTTAAATAGCACGTTTTGAAAATGTTAGATATGAATGGAAGTATGTGTGAGTATGAAAGCAGTTTTGAATGAAGGGTTATTAGTTAGCATTTTTTTTATATGTATAGGATGTCTTTTGTAAAATTAGTGTATTAAGCATTCACAAAAAGATATAGTGTGAAAATTAATCATATCGATTGTGATATATAATTTTTGTATACATGCACATGAAGTTATATCAAACAAAAAATGTTCACAAAAAGATTAATAAACTGATGTTTAAAATTACATGTTATGTTGTATGATATGCAGTAGGTTTGGTTGGTAATGTAGAACCCTCATGGGTCATCCCTAAAATCAAATAGGTCAGTATAGAGTTTCCTCTATTTTATATTTTGTTCCGACTCCCTCCTCTAAGGCCTTAAATTATTTCAAGGAGTGCCTTTTTGCCTTTTCTTACATTCATCTATTACCGTCAGTCATGCTCCTATGGATGGTAACCCTGTGGGGGAGCATCCTTTAGTGTGTAGGGTTATAAGAGGCATTCAGGGTTCAAAGCCTCCGCACCACCCCTATTCTCGCCTTTGGGATGTCAATGTGGTGCTGTGATTTCTTCAGGATTGACCAGAGAATTCTTTGTTGTCTTCTAAGCAATTGTTGGCCAAGTTGACTTTTCTTTTTATGCCTTATCTTCTGTTGAAGCGTGTCAGACGTCAGAGCGCACAACATTGCTGTTAGTGTATTTACTATGAGAGGGGTTTTTTTCTCCAGATTTCCAGGCATACAAAAATGTTTTTGGAATATATTTCTTATCTTAGTTTTCGTGATTTTCCTCAGTTATGTGTTGTTCAATGTCTGAAGGCTTATGAACTTGCTACTGTTTCTGTCAGATGTGATCTTGCATGGCAGTTGTAGATTGCTTTACGGAAGCCCTTTGGCTCTGTGGCCTCACCCATGCCAACTAGGTGGGTCAGATTGATCCTCTGATTCTACTTTCAAATGTTTTTACTATAAACCTATTGTAAACGTTGTTTCTGTTTTGGTGGCTCAGCTTTAAACAAGTATAATCGGAGCATCCAGTCCTGATACAGAATGAAAAATTGTCAAGCATTTGATTCCAGAATTTCCAATTCTATTAAAGACATGGAGGCGAGGATTATTCCCCACATTAATGTGTTGTACAGTTATGTATACAAGTATTGCTGGTGCTCCCATCCATGTTGCTTGTTGGCTGGTGGCTGGTGTATGCACAGTCTACACCTTTTATTTTTATTGACAGGTTCCCATCAGAAACAGAGTTGAACGTTTGTAGAGCTGGGGGTCTGCTGTCTGGGACTTTTGGGCCACTTTCTGATCAATAGTTGAAGTTCCTCTATGAATGTCGCCTTGTTTATCGGCACTGCTGGGCTTGGTGGGCCGTTGGAGCAGTTGCTGTTGGATTTGTTGGAATGTTCCGACTATACGTTTTGCTCTTTAGACTGGTTTGCAAAGAAAGGGAAGGAGTCCTCCTGGGTTGGCTATATTAAAGGGGCTGATGGGGCATAACTGGCTGATGGACTGATGAGAAATGTAGTTTTTGTGTTTACTGTGTTTTGATTGGTTGCTGAAATTTGCAGTAAAGTTAGAGAAGCATAATCCTCACCTCTGTGTCCTGACTAGAATTGAAAATTCTTGACGCGAATGCTTGAAAATATGCTTGAAAATATTTCATTGTTACACAGTAACATTAAACGTTGCTGGCTCTCGCCATCTCCTCTCCTCATGGCATGAAACGTTGACAATAACATTAAAAGTAGCTGTCTCACGTCCTCGTCTCATGGCAGGATGCATTAAGAGGTGTGATGGAGCGGCCAGGGCAGCTGACTCAGGAACACAGGAGCTCACGGATCAATCCCTGGCACCGGCGGTAAGTTAGCCCTGCACCTTGTGACTCTGGGCAATAGCTCGCTTAATCTTCCCGGCGGCCCACAGCACCGGGACACCTATCCGGAGGTAGCTGTGCGCTTTACAAATGCTGGTATGTTATGTTATGTTCATGCACTGCCGTCACACACAGATCTGTGCTACTTCACTACATTAGCCATCGCTGATATCTTAGAACTCTTGCAAAAGTCAGTTAAAACAATTTGCAGTATGTGATAGGTTTCTCTCTGAAGATGGGTAAAGCTATTTAAAACATATTCATGCTCCATTGTAAATCCCAACTCCAATCAATCATTTGGGGGAGGTGGTAAATTAAGGACATAGCTGCCATTGTGCCATGTCTTAGATAACTGTCACCTTGGACCAGAGCGTTGTTGAGTTGTTAAAGCCTTTCTAGACATTACTATGCACAAAAAACGGTGCATTTGTACATTTATTTCATTAAATGAATGTAACCGCTTTGTTTGTTCCTCGCAATAAATTGTCACTCAAAGTGTCACATATACTGCCTTAAAATGTCAAACAGAATAACACTGAAATCCTGGAAATGTGGGACATAAGCAAATGTAAAACTTGACAACTATACAAGAAACGACATAAATAAAATGGAGATGGTATCTAGCGGTTACACAGCTGATTTTAGAACCAGGAGACCTAGTTTCGAATCCATGTTTTGCCACTTGACTAAAATTATGTGATACTGTTAACATTTCTTAATTTTTCTGTTCCACAGTTCTGATAGCTGCCAAAATTCGAAGTGCATCAAAACAGGTTGAAACACTGTCATTGAGCGCTCCTTAAAAAACTGCACTTTTTGGATCACCCTGTAAAACTGCAGGCGTTTTGTTTTGCTGAAGATCAAATATCCCTTGAGTCACTGCCAGGTTTAGGTAACTAATGTTACAGATTAGAGTTTCAGCTAAGAGAAAAGTAGAATGACACTGCCCCATTCCTAATTGATAAAGATGGTCCTTAAAACACGAGTTACACACATACTGCCTCTGTTGGCTCTTTCACACACACACAGCCCATGCATGTAGAATTACTCAAATTAATTCCTCTAGTCTTCCTAGAGGAACTGTGCGGCTGCCTTCCTCCATTCTTTTAATTTAACAGATTTTATTTGTTTGTAGATGAAAATTTCAACATGGCCCGTGACTTGTAAAAAAATAAATAAATACACAGTAAACAATTAATATAGTGAACACAATAATATAAAGAAGAGGGAAAAATAAAGATTGCTAAGCCCATCCTGCCCCCCCTCCACCCTACATTCATGACACAGAATAAAACAAAGTTGGTGTGACTGTTGCATAATACCAGACCAGTGCTCACACCTCTATGTGTAGAATGTCTTAATTTCTTCATCCATAAATTGACGTATCTGACGGACCGGTGGCAGCTCTATTTCCCTATAAGTCACCCATCTCTGACATATCTTTGGGTGTTTTTGTGGGCAGCCCCTTGTCTCGTACACTGCTAATTACAGCCCCATGCAAAAATCCATAACTTTTTTCCATCCCATCTGTGATGGGGGCCCGCCCTTTCCATTCTCCGGCAATATGGTGCTCAATATCAGGCCCAAGCGGAGTGGGAACAATTTATATCTATTTATGCCCACATACTCATTAAGGTATAGAAGGACCAGCTTTGGAGTTTGTGGGACCTGCCAGGACAGGGCTTCACTAAGCATGTGAGCACCCCCTGCCAAAATCTGTCTAGCGCTGGACAACTCCATACAGTATGAGTGAAAGTGCCTTTGTCTACATTGCAATGGAGGCAGGTCAGGGAAGTGATCATTCCAATACGCCAGAGACAATGACATGTGAGGTACACACTGTGTATGCATTTGAACTGCATCAAACAAAGCCGGGCCGCAATAGCTGCAGCCCGTGGGGAAACCTAAAATCAATACTCCCCCCACATCAGCTTCCCAAGCAACGCAAAGCGTACCTAACCTGACTGGTTGGTTAGATTTGAGTGTTTGGTAGATTTTTGTAATTTTGTGGTCCTCCAGGTCCCCCATGATGAGTCTGCATTCAAGGGGATTAAATTTAGGGAGGTCTGATAGGGAATTTATGTAAGGGGTCAACGCATGGCAGAGTTTAAGATACCTGTAGAATTGGCTGCGATGGTGTTGGAACTCCCTCAAAGGATTTAAGAATCATGCCTTGCATGACATCCCCTAAAGTAGATATGCGGATGAGATCCCATTTCTGGAATTCCGATAGATTGACCACCTGTAAAAGCAGGTTATTTACCAGAGTGGTGTCTGTTTCGTCAATCTGCACCCCTTCCCCCCCCCCCCCCCCCCATTTCATCCGTGGAAGTGCTGTATGCCAGGATTTAAGGGCAGAGTGTGTCGCCGGGGGGAGGTAGTACTTTTTTCTACACTGTATAAATATGTCATCAGGGGTGTAGTACTAATAGCCAATTTGTCCAGTGCATATGCTGGGTCGCTCCGTGTATCATACCACCAGTCATTTATAATCAGGAGATGAGCGTCAGATAATAGGCTTCAATATCTGCTGCTGCAATGCCCCCACATTATGTGGACTGGAAACATTAGGCAAGAGCAACTCGATGGGTACCTCTGTCCCACAGGAAGGTATTATGGATTGAATTCAGCTTACGAAACCAGTGTCGTGGGATGTTATTTGGGAAATTCTGTAATTGAGGGAGGAGCTTGGGTAGGGAGACCATTTAAAAAGTCACCCCCCCCCCAGGAGGTATAGCAGGAGTACCAACCAAATCTTCATATCTTCTTTGAGGCGAATGAATAAGTGTTTAATATTGGCACTCCAAGCCACCGCCACATCAGGGGACAGATAAACACCCAAATACTTAAAACCCATTGGTGGCTAGTTGCAGACCTGTTTCTCATTGTAGGTCATGGGGCCCATGGCTCACTGCATAGACTGTGTACACTGCGTAGACTTTGATGTATTAATGTATGGTCCCAAGGTTGCTCCAAATATGCGCATGGTCTACAGCCGTCTGGGACCTGTCGTATCCAGCGACGTAAAGAAGAGAACGTCATCAACGTATATTACAATTCAATCCAATAAGCTGTTCCCCCCCCATTCGATTCCCCTGCACCTGTGTATCCATCCTCAACCACACCGCCAGTAGCTCCATAACAAGAGCGAACAGCAGGGGGGATAGGGGTCAGCCCTTTCAAGTTCCCCGCTGTATTGGGAAGGGGTCCAATCAGGCTTTTGCCACCCTCACCGACGTAGTCAGGTCTGTGTAAAACAATTGAATATATGATGCGAACCACAGGTCAAAATTGAGGAACCGAAGAAGGATGAATCAGTACTCCCAGCTTACAGAGTCGAAAGATTTGTCTGTATCAGCTAGAAAAATCATCGCTGGCTCCTGTAGATTTTCGGCCATGGTGATCGCATTGTACATGAAAGGATATTGTGGTGAGTTGTTCGATGGGGCATAAAGTCAGACTGAGCCGAGTGAACCAGATCTGGTATGTGTGTGGTGAGTCTATTCACCAATGCCTTAGTCAATATCCTAACCTTTAGGTTCAATAAGGAAATAGGACAGTATGAAGTAAAATTATCTGCTGGGCAGCCTGGTTTGGGGAAAACCACTATTTCTGCGTGGCGCCAATCCGGGGGCATCACTGCCGCCTCAGAGGTTGATAAAACTGCTTCCAGGAGATGATCCTGGTGTTTATTCATATAGGCCTTGAAGAATTCACATGGGAACCCATTGGGAATGGGAATTTTGCCCGGGTTCATGTCTGCTACACCCAAAGCAAGTTCCTCACTTGTGAGCACTGTGTCCAGTGCCTCACGGGCCTTAGGAGAGAGAATCTGGAGTGGGGGAGCCCACATGAACTCCTCGATTTGTATGCTCGGCACCACCTCTCTGTTGGTATAAACTTCTTTAAAATGAGAAGCAAAACCATGTACCACTTCTCCTGGGTTTGTAAGTAATACACCTGAGTCATTCCTAATTAAAGGAAGAGGAGGTGACTTTGGGACACACTGGCATAGTCTATGGAGCATCTGACTCGACTTGTCCACCACTTGTAAATACGATTCAGAGATGCCTGCCATGTCAACCGTGCCTTATCTATCAGGGTCTGGTGGTATTGTTGCTGTACTAGGACAAGCTGTCTATGTGCATGTTGGCTGTCCTGTTGGCGGCCCGCTGGTCCAGTTCTGAGATTTCGGTCTCCAGGCTGATTATATCTCTTCATTTAAGATGTCATTCATCTGTACAGTAGTGGCTTTTGGGCATACCACAGCATCAGGGGAGATTTAACTTAGCCTTCATTATGTGCAAAATAATCATCCAGAGAGTCCTCTATACGTTTGTGATAGTCAATGTTCTGGAGGTGCCAAGGTGACAAACACCAACGAAAAATTGAGGCATTGGGCCCACCCGAATGCTAAGAGCCACTGGGCAGTGATCCGATAAACCCCTTGGGAGTACTGTAACACAACACACTCTGTGTAGATAATTATGGGGGACTAAGAAAAAGTCTAGACGGGAATACGAGCTGTGGGCTGCTGAAAAGAAGGTGTAGCCACCCGGAGGAGTGTGATGAGCTCACAACACATCTGCAAGACCCAGAGCATATATAAAGGAGTAGAGTGGTGTCAGCCCCATCTATGGAAGTGATCCCTGTAGGTGCTGCCTATCCACCGCTGGCAGCAAAACATTATTCCAGACCCCCCCCCCCCAGCACCCCCTTCTTCCATTAGGGTATGTTGCTTCGCACTTCGCTTTTTTCTCTCTTGCCCCGCATCAAGAGAATTGTATGATACATACTCTGGCACTCATTACAAAGTCTCTGGATTTGTGCATGTTAATTCCATTCATCCAAAGTTGTTTATACCAGTGATACTAGTAACTTCGAGGCGTAAAGTTAATATAGATTAAAGGTAGATCCCTGAGTTTTTGCTGCAAAATAAAAGGAACTACACTGACTACACAAATGGCAGAACCTCCTACTTTGAAACATAGTATAGGAAATATTTTACAATGTTTCCAAATCTGGTGCTACCAGGAAGAGACTAAAGCTGAACCTGAAAGGAAGCCTGTTGTTCACAATCAAGCTTACATCACTGAGGTTTCTTACTATGGAAACGCTGAGATCAAGTGCTCAGATAGGGAGGCCAAGTTTTTGTTTTTCCAAAAGTCCTCTGTGTCATCAGCTACCAGCAACTGAGTCTTTTCAACACTAAGCTTGAGTCAATATCTTGCCATCCACTCCCTGATGTCCAACATACACTGATGAAGATTGGTGCCACTGATCCCAAGGCCAATCAATCAGAGAAGCAGTTGAATATCATTAGCACCTTATAAAATCAGAGACCCTTGCAGCAAATGAGAGAAGCCAAGGGAATGGCAAGATATTAAAATGTTTTGGTGAGAGAGTCAACCACTGAATAACACCAGAGATCTAATAAGATAAGGGCCTTGACACTGCATCTGCTGCAAGATGCACACTGGGTAATGCAGTGGCCAGCACTGGCTTTCTGCTGCATCCCCTACAGGAACCATCTGAGTATTATTCAGATCATTACTGGTCTCTTTGTTGGCTCTTTGCCTACCTAGGACTCCATGAATTTAGCCACCATAAAAAGCAGAGAGATGGAGTGGTAACTAACGAGAAAAAGGTTTCTAACCTAGCTTGTTTCAGAAGCAAACAACTCATACCTTCTTTAAGCAAAATGGATCTCTTCCAGAAGAAAGTGTGGCACTGATAATGGAACAAAGCAACGCTACAGAGAAGAGGATCAATTGGAGATCCCGTTTGGAAGGAGCAATAGCTCAACTACATAAAGGGTGCAAAAAGAAAAAATTAATAATGTAGCTTCGTTCTGCATGATTGAAGGGGAGCGGGGGGTACACGAGGGACAATGCTCTATAGCATTTGTACCATGAATAGCAGCAATTTTAAAGATAGGAACTAAATTCATCAATGAAAGTCTGGGATGTAGGGCTCAAAGAAGTGCTGGTGTCTTGTAAGTTCACTAATAACTTTGAAAACATGCGAGTGCTTCCAGAGGCAACAATCGTTTGTGTATATTAGGTTTTGCAAGCATTTCAAAATGTTGCTTTTTGACTAGATAAGCAAGTCTTATATTCCTGAGTGGTTTTAGGAAGATACTTATTCCATCATCTTGTCTCATCTTTTCAGGTCAGACGTTTGAAATGGAGACATTTTTCAGAAAACCAAGGGACTTACTTACAAGACCCTTGCGCCCCGCCAGTGTGTCACTTTTTTCCATATAAAAAGTGACGCACCAGCGGTGCAAGGGGCTTGTAAATAAGCCCCTAAGTTCCCAGTTTGAGTTTAGTTTTTGTATGGCCAGTTGCCACTAGAATGATGGAATTGAGAGGTTAAGTAATCCAATCAAAATGACTTGCGAAAACTAGGCGAAGGGGACATTTCATTGTCCTAATTTGCGTAATTTCCAAAATGTTGCTTTATGCTTTTTGTGACACCATTATGCCACAAGGTATAATTTGGGAATGAATTGATTTGTCTGGTAAAAAAATCACAGGATCACCGGAAACAAGGCCAACAGACAGAATGCAAACGGCTCTTGTTTGCAGTACTTGTGTTTTTTGCGCTAGTTTTTAGCACAACGTTTGCTCTCGTGCCACTTTAAGTGAAGATGAGGGGAGGGATGTGGACTTGAAAAATGTATCAAATAATGAAACAACGCCATGGAGAAACGCTGAGGGAAATGTGGGTAAGGATACATTAGTAAAAGAAAAGTTAAAATTAGCAATAGTTGTAATGTCACCCCGAAGTATGTCACTGGCTTGCTCAGCATGAGTGATGGCAAAGACAGAAGGAAATGCCTACATAATAGAGGTACTTGATGAATATTTTAAGCCAGTCCTTGTTAAACAGAAAATACAATTGCTATGATCCGTAATTAAATCATAGATATCAGATAAATGTCTAAGAAGAGGTCATACACCAAGGATAGCTACTTTCAAGGAGACAATAGAGGTGATAGGTCTGAGAGGTATGTCTTGTCAAAGAGGGTTGGGAGATTTAATTTACAGCCAACTCCAGATAGAGACTACAGTGCATAAAGCGTAGAGCATGGATTGTCATGCAGGAATAGCTGAGACTCTTGCAAATTGTATAGTCCAGATTTAGCACACAATACTTGCACATTAGCTCTACGATAAATGCCAATAGGCAATCCGTCACCATTCCGAGTCATGCCCACAAGGGCTCGATTTAGGCATGCCCACTGTGGAGGCAGGCTTGTATGGGCCAAGCTTCAAATACACCCTGGTTTATATGCTTCCTCATCCAAAATAAATCGAGAACATAACAATCTTCAAATCTCCAGACATGTTTCGAGTATTTATGTTCACCGTGAATGCGCTGTTAATTGGTATTGCTTTTCCCAAGCATACTCAATTGAATGTAAAAATAACAGTTTCCATTTTAGGTCGATGAACCTTTGCAGCCCCATGTCACTGTCAAAACAAACCAGGAGCTACTGACACAGTAGCCAATAAGTGTTAGACTCTCTGATAACCAGCTAGATCCATCTTCTACCAAATCCCCTAAATTCCTCTGTAAACCATATCAAAGCTCTAACCTTCTGTTTCCTATTCAGCATTTGGTTAGCTCGCTAGAGTTTTGAGCACCATGTCTTAAGCTATAACGTTTTGATGTTCCATCGGATGACACTGTAAAGGTAAATTGTATTTGAGAGCAACCGTTCCCCAAAAAGATTGAAACTCTTGAATCAATCACTTAATATGATACCCTTTCAGTGGGTTCCCAAAATTGATTTTCAGGGACATAACAAGTGCAATCCAGGAGGTAAAATACAAACAATCCTTAAAATTCCACTAAATAAGGCCCTTAATTGTAGGTGTGCCACCTAAGTGTACAGAATCCAGTGGAATGGTTGCTGACGAGACAATGTTAGGAAGGATTTACCAGTGAGACATGAAATGTCGATTTCACACCTCTGTTATCAAACGCGCAACCATAACGTGAATGTCAAATTTTTTTTCAATTGGAAAGTGACTTGAGAAATGAGGATGTAAATGTCTGAGAAACCTCATGATAAGCTGAGTCATTGCACTAAGCTGAAATCCTTTTTCAACAGGAAGTGGATATGTGGGCAGGGAAATCAAAAGATATCAAGGTTGCTTACGTTTCAAAACTGAAAAACAACTTTTGATGTAGTATATGCCCATGCCTTTTTAGAGCGGAAGTCTGTAATTTCTCATATTGTCCATAGACAAAGCTCCACAAAACAATATTCTGGAGTCTTCCGAGTCGTTTAAGTTTAATCATTAAACTGCAGACGACACATGATTACATGTTCAGGAGATCACCAGAAGGTTTCCAGAAACTAGCACAGATCTTTTTCTTGTGTGGTGTACTCTAGTGATGAAGCTGTGTCCACATTGGAAGCTGGGGATCTGGAGTCTAGTCTTGGATCCGATCCATGATTTTATATTGGGTGACTTTTGGTCTCAAATTGTAAATTTATGTGATCTAAATATTCATAAGACAATTACAAACATTGATGTCAAGACTTGCCCACATTACTCCTCTTACCATCCCCTATTTATCCTGGTGTACGTAATGCTCTCAACCAAATCCCCAGACTCCACTAGTCTATGTGCAGCACCTAATGTTTGAGATGTTCTTGACATAATATAATGTTATGTGAAATGCTCTTCCGCTCCCTGGAGCACTAACACCTATGGAATTCCATGTGTGCACTTATATGACTTTTGAAAATCCTAATACCAATCTAAATTAGAACAAGCATTGACAAAGCCAATAGATGTGTGCTGGCTGCCAGCATTTTCGCCTATGATATAAGAACATTAAAATAGGAGATAGCATTAAAAAACAAAAAGCCCACCAGTCCTTGGTAGAGAAAGGGAAGGCTTTCTGTGTGGGTGACAACACTGTGCTTGGGCTGTATGTGGGCACTCAAACATAAAGGAACCAATAGCTTTAGTGGGCTGACCCAGTGCCTCCTTGCAGTATGTGTGAGGCACCAAAACAACACCAACAGATAGAATGCGAGGGGCTCGTGTTTGTGGCAATTGTGTTTTTTTAGTGTTTTTTGTTTTTTAAACACAACGTGAGTCCGCGTCCAAAATGCATGTGAATGACACAACTGCGGATTAACGAATGAAGAGGGCTGGCAGAAAGCTTCTCCAAGTAAGTATATTAAATGTATTTTTTTGTAAAATCAAAAGGTCTTGACTAATGTCGGAACTAAAAAAACGCCTCACAACTCAAGCTCAAAAGGAGTTATTCAAGTGATAAAAACTGTTAGTCTAGTCTAGGGATACCTTCTACTATTAGCAGATTTGCTGCCTAATTTGTGAACCCAGGTAAATTGATGCTAAAACTCAAGTATGCTGTCTGCCAAGAATGTATTGGTGGTGATAATGGATGTTAAGGTCTACAAGGCTTCTCTGCAGATACTTTCATCTGTCACACATTTTGCATGATTTATTCTTTTCTGCTTAATATACTTTGCAGGCCCAGTGGCTCATTAAAAACAGTTTTTATCTTACTTAGTAATTATTTTATTATTCTCTAGGAGCAATATTTGACACCATAGAACTTCTGTATGCATATACATCTACTTGCCTTCCAAAAAACATGATCCAAGATCTGATGTTTTTCCGGATTCTTTGTCCATAGTCATACATTTGAGGTAATGTTGTTTCTTCAATCTGCACGTACCAGTCTAGAACAATCAATTCTGACATGCATTCGCAAAATATGAATGATGAGTTCCACTTTCAAATTAGTGTCAGACATTGGAAAGGAAAGTGTAGACTTTTTCTTGGCTACTTTCATGACTATTTTCTGTCCTGAAAGTAATATTAAAGTTGAAACTTGAAAAAGACGACATATATCTAATCTCTTTATGGCTACCTCACCTCACCGCCTTAATATGTACCATTTTGTGTGATCATTAATAGTCTAAGTGGCTGTTCTATGTCATTGAAATAATAGTGTATATAAAAATGTGATGTATGGAATGCTTGAATTAATCACAACCACTAATAAGTACTCGGAGCCGCATCCAAGTTCATTGTTATTTTGCACACCATGCCACCTCACTTTTGACCAAGCCATATTCAAATCAGTCTTTATCCTAATGCAATAAGAACAATCCAGCCACAATTGCCAGGCCAGTTCCTCCATGAACTGGCCCACAAGCAACCCACGACTGGTTTCGCCCTTGTTTGGAGTCATCAGTCGGATATAGTTTGGCTTGGCCACTGGAACTGTTCCACTGGAGCAGGGCCAAGACTGATTTGCACATGGCTGGATCCAAATTGAGGTATTGTGTGTGCACAATAACAATGAAACACATGCAACCAAACAGCATTATAGGCCCCCGGGCAAAGCAGTGCACTGGGCCCTGCCTACGCAACCACTCACAGGAATAAAAATGTTTAATTGAAAATCAGTGTTAAATTCTGGTCCACATGGGGCCCCTATGGTCCTGGGGGCCTCAGGCAACTACCCCGCATGCCTATGTGTTAAGACAGCACTGTCCTAAAGAGTCACTCTGTCACAGGTCAAAGCCCACACTATCGAGTTTTTCCACTGCAAAGAAACATTTCTAAATGTATTTGAGCTTCAGTGATTTGAGGCTTAGCTACCAGTGCTGGTATTTTATCAGGAATAGATCCATGTCTCAAAAAACAAACGTCTCTAAACCTAAGGATATATCCACAGACCTTCTCTTTGGGGTGACAATTAGTTCCCTTGCTATTAGGTTTGATTATCCACAGCAAAGGATTAGATGATTCAAGATCATACATCTTGAGAAATGTGGGTGACAGTAAAACAATTCCGGTGAAGCCGGCACCCACAGGACTGGAAGCAACAGCTTCAGCCTCCAAAAACAAGTGATGATAATGTACTTTCTAGAATGGGGATTCAAATACAAATATCTCTATAAGTGTTTATGCTACAAAGATGCATTCAACAGTCCTGGACTGCTGAGGCTGAAGACAAACAGAAGGAGCACAAAGGCTTTGCAGTAGTCCAGACATCGTCAGAAATGACATATGTTCACCCTCAACCGTTTCAGAAGGAGACCGCTCTTGCCTTAGAGACCAGGTGATGCAGCAGAAGAAGATGATATGTTTTCAAAGCAGTAGGCACAAGGAAGATGTTTCATGGAGCAGGTGCAGTCTCATGACAGAACTGCCAGGTCTTCACATTTGAATTGAATTGCATTGAAACAGCATTTCTAAAGCGCGTGGTTACCCGAGGGCATCCCAGCGCTGCCAGCAGTGCGATCAAAGGCTCCGAGCAGTATTTAGGAAAAGAGAAAGGTTTTAATTTGTTTTCGAAAAATCAAATAGTTTGGTTCAAGGTGGATCTGAAGGGGAAGGCGATTCCAAAGCTTGGCAACATTATATGAAAAGAGGCGCCCTCCACTCCTCGATCTTTTGATTTTCGTTATTACCACCAGATGTTTGTTGTCCGACCTCAAGGCCCTATTAGCACGGTAGGGCAGAATAGTCGATCGGATGAAGGGTGGTCCCTTGCCTGATAGTTCTTTGTGTGCTGTGCACAATGCCTTAAACTGGATCCTCTCCTGAATAGGAAGCAAGTGAAGAACCGCAAGGGCAGGTTTAGCCGATAGGCGGTTGGGAATGTTCAGGAGCAAACGTACTGCGCAGTTTTGCACAATCTGTAATTTTTTTGTGGTACAGCATGGAGCTCCTAAGTAAAGGGTGTTGGCATAGTCAAGCCGGGAAAGGATCAATGCTTCCACCAGCAATCTTCTGGCTACAAAAGGTAGCAAAGGGAGGATTTTCCGTATCATCCTTAGGATACCATAGCAACTGGCTGCAACCTTCCGTGCATGCACCTTGAGATCAAGGTTCCGGTCAAGCCAGATGCCCAAGCTCTTAATCTGGTCTTTGGGGGAAGGGCTGTGCCAAGGCAGCTGGGCCAGAATGGTCCTATATTAAGGGGGGCAGAGTTGCCAAGGAACATCAATCCGTCTTTGCTCCGTTAAGTTTCAAATAAGAACATTCCATCCATATTGAAACCTTTTCAAGGCACCTAGTTAGACCATGTCCAGTGCTGTCCAACTGACTGAAAGAGACAACCATTTGGGCGTCATCGGCATAGGTGACAATCTGAATTCCGAAAGGTAGAACCACTTCAGCCAGGGACCTCATATAGGTATTGAATAGTGTGGGGCTTAGGGAGACTCCCTGAGGAACCCCACATCTAAGTGGCATCCGTTCTGAGGAGGTGTCATCCTCAAAGACTTCAAAAGATCTATCCTCCAGAAAAGACTGCAACCATTTCAGAGCTGTCCCGACCACTCCCACATCATTAAGTCTCTGGATGAGCAGCTGGTGGTTGCCCGTGTCGAAGGCTGCCCTGAGGTCTAGGAGAATAATAGCAGCGCAGCCTCCGTCATCTAGGATTTCTCTGGATTCCTCTACTACTGCCAGGAAAGCGGTTTCCGTACCTCGTTCAGGTGTAAATCTCATCTGCGAAGGGTGGAGACAGTTATTATTTTCCCAAAAAGCAGAAAGAGCAGAGTTAAAGTGCTTCTCTGCAATTTTGCTGATTCCTGGCAGTAGTGAAATGGGTTGGTAATTCCATCACACTTCAGGATCTAGATTTTTTTTTTTAAACAATGCTTTGACCATTGCCGGCTTCCAAGAAGGGGGGCCAAGTCCCGTCTGGAATGAGGCATTAATCAAGTCAAGAATCACTGGGGCCACAGTCTCCGTGACTAGATTGAGGATGGGGGGGGAGAATCCATGGGCGAGCCAGATTTTAATTGGCTGAGAATCCCTCGAAGAATGGGCAAATTCAGGGGGGGGAATTTCAGCAAATGAGCATTCTCAATCTTGGGGCATAATGTCCAAAGATGTTACATTTTGTTGGACTATCGCCTCAGGAAAGGCGAAATATATATCCTGAATTTTATTGAAAAAGAATTCTGCCATTTGATTGCAGTGAGATAAGGTATCATCGGATACGATAGGAGGGGCGGGGGACAGGAGAAGTGATTTCGCAATGCGAAACATTTCGCGTGGGGAATTGGAGGCTGATGTAATTTTCTCTTCAAATTATAGAGCCTGAGCCGATTTTATTTCAGCTTTGTAGATTCTAATAGCCTCTTTATATTTAGCTTTTATGAGTACTGAGAAACCCTTGCTCCATCTTCTTTCAAGCTTTTCACTAGATTGCTTGAGCTCACGAAGTTTGGGAGAGTACCAAGGATTTCGGTTGGCTCCTACCTTATTACAAATCGTTTTTTTTGGCAGGACATGGTTCAAAGATTACTCCAACCATGCATTACATTTATCATTTGCTATGGTGGGATTTAAATCAGGTGTTGGTATGGTATTTTCAAGCGTTGTCACCTAGGACTCTATTGGGAGTTTTGACCATACGCGTGCCTGTCTTTTGGTTCTTACAACCGGCATAATGGGTGCATTAAAGGCCCAGGTGAGTGTAATTAAAAACTGGTCGCCCAGGGCACTGGAATAGGGTCCCCGACTGGAAAGAGCTCAACAATTAGAAAAGACAGGGTCGAGTAAATGGCCTTCAAAGTGAGTAGGGCTACCAAGTTTTTGATTAAGTTGAAACGCCCCCAGACCTTCGATCAACTCACATGTAGCTGGGTGTGAGGTGTCCTCAAAATGAAGATTAGGATCACCTAATAGGGTAAAATTGGGGAGTGTGCTAGCAAAATTGGCCGCTATGTCAAAAAGATTATTGCGGAATTGGCCAAAGAGGCCTGGGGGCGGTAGATTAAGATCCCAGAGAAGGTGCAAATATGAGAAAATCCAACAGCGAAAAAAAAGCTCTCATAATCGGGAAGGGGACTTGCAGAAATGCGGCAATTAAATACCGTTTCAGAAATAATTGCTATGCCGCCTCCTCTACCTAATTCCCGGTCTCGCCTCTGGATGGCATAGCCCGGAGTTAGAGCTTGCACAACAGCTGGGTCGGCCTCGCTGTTTAGCCATGTTTCTGTTAAAAACAACACATCCGGGCTCTCTTCTTCCAACAGAAGTCGGATTTCAATGGAGTGCTTTGGGATCGATCGACAATTAAGTAAGAACATTTTGAGAGTGGTCTGGGAAGATGAAGCTAAGGGGGTTTTCATAGCTGGGCAGAGTTGGAAGAGACAGCGGGGGCAATCGCTAACATAACTATCAGGAATGATTAAGTGAGCGCACTTACTCCTTGTTGGCCCTTTGTATTGATGGAGCTGATCTGCGGTGTAGGAGTACCTTTCCGATGTTAAACCGGCTGGGGTTCTGGCCCTTGGGCCCAGCCAGGTGCAGACGGGCTTGCCTTAGGCGCGCCCACTGTGCATGGCTGCGTCAGCTACCCCTTTTCCAGTTGGGCGTGTGTCAATGCCTAGAACGCTGACCAAAGCGTAGAATCCCTCAATGGAGTTTCCAGCCCGCTCCAATGTGGTGTACCTCCCCCGGAGCTATAACACTGCTCCCGTTAGTGCAAATAGCAATTCAAGTGAAAGGAGTTAAAACAACAAAAACATCAGTTTCATTTAAAATTTCATTTCGTTAAAATTAAAGCTCTTGCGTCTAATACTGCTTAAGTTCAAATGAACGCGCCGCTCGGCTGGGATGTAGACCTTACTGAAGCAGGCATGTCTGAGGCACACTGGAAACACAGTAGTGCTCCTTTTACAGTTTTTGGGTTAGGCTTGGCCTAGCTTTGGAGGAAGGTGTTCATATGTGGAATGCTAAGCCAGTAACTTAGTATCCTCAAATACTCTGACGTGCAACTCTACTGTTGTAAATTGAAACAACGATGTGATTAAGCATTCACTAAAGACATTAATTCCCTCACTTTAGATCATGTTTTCTCTGTTATGTTGACCGAAGTTCAGACTCCATTTTTATTATCATGCCTCCACGTGCTCACCACGTGAAGAGTCCAACCTCTGTGTTAGTTGCTCTTGTAATCTGCCTAGTAACAGTCTATAAATAGCTCCTTTGTCCATCTGGCGCATGCCCAGACTTGACCACATCTGTTATCAGTTAGCCTTGCTTGACCAGGTTTTCGCGGGCTCAAGGAGTGTGTTAGCTCCGCCCACATATTGATTCAGTATCGAAAATGACCATAAATGGTAATGTTCTTCGGCCTCATGTTGTATCCACCCACTTATGAGCCCCTCTATTGTGTATAAAAGGGGACCATGTACGTAAGTTCTTTGTGCTACTCTATGCAATACTGAAGAGTGTTGTGTGGATTGTAGGACCACCCTTAAGGGTTAATAAATGCTGTCTTTGTACTTTGCAGTTTCCGTGCCAACTTCCTTATAGATTCCATTACAGGAGAGCGAACCCTTGTGTCCTGCGGGCCTAGCTGGGGCCTGTATTCATCAATTGGCGCCCGTCACGTGGGGCTCATCGGCGACTCGGATGCTCGAAGGACTGGTCGCGACGAAGGTGAGGAATTTGGCCGGGGACGTGATCACTGCCAGCGGCGTCTTAGCCCTGGCATCCCGAGGTTTTTCTTCCTTCCCTTCCGAGCTGACCGTCTGGGTGGCGCCGGTCCTCGACTGAGACCTCTTCTGTCGGTCTTGCCGTGAAAGCCGTTTGGGCGATTTTGGAGCTTGGCAGTTGGAATCTGGACTCTTGATTGGTAAGAACCGGTGTACGGTACTTGCTCCGAGTTTTTGAAGCCTGGTCCGGCTATTTGAGTTTGATTTGTGATGACTAGTCATATTTTGTATTTGTCTTTGTTAAAATATATGCGTTGCAACACATATAGGCAGGTAATGTGGAGAGATTTCTCCGGAGCTGTGTAACTTTGAACGGCGCAACGATTAAGTGCCATTTTTTTTATAATATTGCATATTTTGCATTATTTCTGAGCATGCCTGCTTTTAGCGCACTCCGTAAGTGGTGTTGCTGCTTTGGAAACCGGTTGAACCTCGAGGAATCTGCTCCAGCTCCCCCAGAGGGGACTCCTAATAGGGATATGTATGTGAAGCATGGTCTTTCTTCCATAATGTACAGCACAGTATGGAGGAAATATACTAAAAAAGATCCTGAGTTACGATGGCCTTTGTATGGGTCGTTTGATATACGTAAGATTGAGTATGTGGAACAGTGTATGTGTAAGCGGCGTGCTCGTCAGGATATGTTTGAGTGTGTGCGGTTGTGGGTGAAGGAGGTGCGTGAGCGAGAGAAGTGTGAGAAAGCGCTGTTTGATAAAGAACAACGGAAGAATGATCATGTGCGAGCACAGGAAGCGAGGCGTCGGGAGGACAGAGAACAGACGGAGAGACAAGAGAAAGAGCGTAGGCTGCAAGTCTCGGGTCAATATGCTGTTCGGCAGCCACTTTATCCTGTCCTTAATAATCTTGATGATGATTTTTATTTACTAGATCGCTCTCCGCCCCCTTATGTTGGCGCATCTGCTCCGAGGCCACAAGATTCTGTCCCGGGTCCGGGTAAGGTAGATACGCGGTCCATGCTATCGGCTGAGCAAATGGCTGAGCTTCGGCAAATTTCCTTCCGTGCACTTAAGGGCAAGGTGTCCGTGGATGAATTATTCCATACTTGGGGGCCGTGGCAGGATAGAGAGAAATTGTATTTTCTGGGTCATTTCGCTGAGGAAGTGATTGCTGCCTTCCGGAAATATTCTAGTGTCTTTGAGCCTGAAGAAGTGACATCGGATGCTAAAGCATTGCATAATGGTGTTTTCTCTTCCTCTAAGGCTCCTGATACGGCTCGGCGGCTGTTCGCCTTGCGGGACTCGGTGCTGGCCCTTAAAGAAAAAGCGCGCCAACGAGCAGGGGAGGAGAAGCAGTTGGATTCGTGTACAGCAGAAGGCCACTCATCCACCTCCCAGTCAGATAAGGATGGCATAGTGCATGTTAAACCAATGCGAGAGGCGGCGCCTTTGTATGTTCCTCCTAAAGGAGCGGGGACTAGCTCGGACATTACCTCCGCCGATGCTAAGGGATATTTTGTGTATAATTGGGTTTATACTCCTTGGCACAGAGCTGATGTTATGGCTTTAAAGAATGCGTTGCCTGATCCCCGCAAGAATCCAGCGGCCTTCTACGAAGAAGTCGAGGGGGCCTTGAATTCTTGCGTTATGACCTTAGCAGATATAGACCTGTTCTTTGGCCTTATTCTACCACCGGATATGTGGCGATCTGTCCGAAAGGTAGATGATATAGTTGCCTTTAAGGCTCGGTGGTCTGACCTTGAGGATGAGGATAGGGAACGGAAGCCCGCGCAGAAACCACCCCAGAGTATTTTAGATCTTCCTGCTGCTATTCTGGCTAAGCTGAAGACAATTATCCCCCCTAAAAAGATTGACTGGAATATGTTAGCTTCATGTAAACAGAAAGCTGACGAGTCAGTGGCGGACTTCTTTACGCGCTTTGAGGAGACGTTTCATGATTTTAGTGGCCAGTCGCTTACTGATGATACGGGTCGCCATCTTTTTGCGGATAAATATGTAGCTAATCTGCTGCCGGCAGTTGCGGCCCGTTTAAAAGCGAGCGAGAGTTCTTGGTCTTCCACAACCCCGACGGCCCTCCTGACTATCGCTCAGTATTATGAACGTCAGGAGCAAGAAGCAAAGGGCCAGGAGGAAAAGAAATCGAAAGATCTAAAAACAAAGGTGATGTTGGCACAAGTATATGGCCCGCCCCGACGGGGTAGTAATAGAGGTAGGGGAGGATCTTATGGTCCTCCCTAGGGCCGATCTGATTTGAATAGGAACCAATGTGCGTATTGTAAGCAATCGGGTCATTGGGCTAGGGACTGCCCGGTGTTGCATGCTTCGCGTCAGGGGCATACTCAGGGTGGCCCGCGAGGTAGAGGGGGTTTCTCGAACTTTAGAGGGAATTCTAACGAGCAGGCTCGTTTTGACTCTGCTGGGCAGCACCGAGATAGATCAAATGTTTTCGATCGCCAGCATCAGTATCAAGTGTCGGGGATTGACCGATCGGGGTACCATGATTCTCAGCATGCATAGGAATGCGTTGGATGGGGGTTAGAATCAGTTGAGGTGCCGGTCGATCAGAAGGGTCCTTATGTATCGGCTGAGGTTTTGGGCTCTACTGATCAGTTCCTAGTGGATACAGGAGTGACACGTAGTGCGCTGTCTAAGCAATTGGTTCCGGGGCTCCCCCATCCGGCTTAATGGTCACATCGGTAGGGTTTGACGGTACACTCTCCCGAAGCCCTCTTTCGCAGCCCCTCATGTTTAAGGTTGATTCTTTTTCTGCACCCTGTCCGTTTCTGCTTGCCCCGTACACACCGGACAACATTATGGGCCTTGATATGTTAAAGCATTTTAGGGCTACGATCCGCTGCTCCCCTGCTGGTGTGCGGGTAATATTGAATGACAATTACCCCCGATCTGAACGGATGTGTGCGATGTCAGAGGATGCGCTGTTAGCTACCCTCCCTCGTGCTTTGTGGGCAACTTCGGATACTGATGTGGGACAAATGGTGATTCCACCGGTCCACATTAGTGTCCAGGAGGGGGCGGTGTTACCACGCCTCCCACAGTACCGTATTTCCCAGGAGGGCTAGGAGGCTCTCATACAGATAGTGCAGGATTTGATTGCGGTAGGGGTAGTGGAGGAAGTTCCCTACAACATCTGTAACAGTCCGATTCTTCCCATACTGAAAAAGGATACGGATGCCAGAGTTTATCGGTTTATAATTGATTTGAGAGAAGTAAACAAGATCGTGATACCTCAGTACCCAGTGGTTTCCGATATCACGACGTTGCTTACTTTGGTCCCGCCTACGGCGACTATGTTCTCAGTGATCGATTTGAAGAATGCCTTCTTTTCCATTCCCATTCACCCTGATAGCCGATACCTTTTTGGGTTTACATTAAATAATAGATCTTATCGTTTTTGTAGGATCCCCCAGGGCTACACAGAAAGCCCTAGCATTTACAGTCAGGCTTTGAAAACACAATTGGATTCCTTTGTTCTGCTCGAAGGGGTCGCCCTCATTCAATATGTCGATGACATCTTGCTGGCGGCTGACACCCTGGAGTTGTGTGAGAAAAGTACGTTATCCTTTTTTTTTTTTTTTTTTTTTTTTTTGAAACCGTTTATTGCAGTTTATAGAAGTTACAGGTATGGGCCTACAACCACACGGCCGGCCGCTAGAGCATCAAAAGCATATTACATACATACAGCAAAAAGCTTTCTCAGCGGTGCACAGTAGGAAGACAGGAGTGATCAATGGTGCAGGCCTCACAGCTCCATGCCCACAGTACGGTTCCATTTTCTTAACGCAAAACAACGTAAACAAACCACAACCGCAAGGCAACCCTCGATCCAAAGTGACAACACGTGCTCCATAAGTGGGGGATCCAAACCAGCAGCAAAATTCTGAAGAGGGGGACGGGAGTAGATCAGGGACTGGGGGACCGCGCGCCCGCGGCCAAGGGAGGGGCGCCATCTAGGGAGACGGAGCCGGCGAGGCCGCCGGTAGCAGCGGCGGCTCACAAATACCCCCGCGGTAGGCGTTCCAGGGGCCCCAGAGTTTCATCCACGCCCCAGGCTTACCCCTCGCCACATACACCACCTTTTCACGAAACATACACCAATCCATATGCTCTTTCCAGGCCGACACCGCAGGGGGCCTCTGGGATCCCCACAATTGGGCAATATCACGCTTGGCTATCATGTATCCCAGAGTCACCCACCGCGCCTGCGGGACCGAGTAGTCATTTGGTTCCCAGACATTCAGCAAGCATCTCCTCGCTTCAGGCAGCAGCGCGACACGCGTAACCATTCGTAGAACCTCATGCACACCACGCCAGAATCGCTCCACCTTCGGGCACTCCCACAGTATATGCATGAAAGTCGCCAACGCACCACAGCCACGCTTACACATTCCATCACCGGCAAAACCCATACGTAAAAGCCTTGGCCCCGTCACGTAGACCCGGTGAAGGATCTTGAGCTGGACGAAACGAAGGCGAGCCGGGATGGCCACCTCTTTCGGAGAGGCCACCGCGGAGATCCAATCCTCGTCGTCCAGCTCCAGCCCGTCGGCAACCCAAGCCTCGCGGAGACTAGTCAGCAGACACGATCTATCGTTAATCAATTTTTTGTATATGAGGGAGATCGTGCTGTCCGGGACATGGCCATCTAGCACTCTGTCCTCCAGGGGGGAAGACTCCGGAATGGATGCAACATCCGGGAAGACGGAGCCCAGCGCATGGCGGACCTGTAGGTACCGAAAGTACTCACTGCCCTGCAGCTGAAACTCCGCCTGCAGCGTCTCAAAAGTTTTGAATCCCCCCCTCGTCCAGAGATCTCCCACCGTGCTGATTCCGATCGTGTCCCACTTCTCGAAGCCCTTCGACGTCCACAGGGAGCCCAACCTCTCAGATGCATACAGCGGAGACGCTCGGGTCAAACGGTCCTTCCACCCCATAGCTGCATTAGCCGCGTGCCAGACACGCACCATGACACGCGTCGGTCCCGTCAAACGGGAGTCGGGCGCGCCAGAGTAGAGCGCTCGATTATAATCGCCACCGGGCAGAAGCGTCCTGTCCATCTCAAATGCCGGGTTCAAGGCGGGCCCGTAAAGGCCATGATTAATTGCAGCTAGTTGGGAGGCCCAGTAATACCGTTTGATGTCCGGGAGGGCGACCCCTCCATCGTACCACGGGAGCGTCAATTTAGCCAGAGCAATACGCGGCCTCCCGTCCCAGAACAGGCGCCGCTGGAGGCCCTCCACCTCGCGAAAGTAGCGTGCCGGGACCAGGTCCATGGTATTCTGGAGGGCGTAGAGGAAGCGCGGCAGGGACATCATTTTAAATAAGGCCGCTCGGCCGAGCGGCGAGAGCGGCAGACGCCGCCAGCGCACCACGTCCTCCCTCAGACGCTGGAGGGGGGGCAGCAAGTTCCGCTCATAGCGGGCCTCCGGGTCAAGAGTGATATATATACCCAGGTACCGGAAACCCTGGGAGGCAATCTGGATCGGACAGTCCCGTGGCAAGACCGGGGCCTCCCCGGAGAGCACATAGACACAGGATTTCGCCCAGTTGATGACCAGGCCTGAGTTACGACCGAAGGAGCGCAAAACATCAACCAGGACGATCAGTGACTTGCGCGGGGAGGCGAGATACAAAAGGATATCGTCAGCATAGAGGGACACGCGGTCCTCATGCTCGGGGGTCCAGCGGAGACCACGGATAGAAGGGTGCCACCGCAACCACTCCGCCAGGGGCTCCATGGCCAGGGCGAACAGGAGAGGCGACAGGGGACAACCCTGTCGCGTGCCCCGCCCCAGCGCGAATGGGGCAGATACTCGCCCATTCACCACCACCTGCGCCAACGGGCCCGAATATAGCAATTTGACCCAGCTGACGAAACCCGGGCCGAACCCAAACTTCGCCAGCATCGCCCAAATATATGGCCATTCGAGCGTATCAAACGCCATGGTGGCGTCCAAGGACGCCAAGATGGCCGGCTCCCGCACAAATGGGACACGCGCGAGCACCCCGTGTAAGCGCCGCAGATTAAGCGCCGTGTTGCGGTGTGGTATAAAGCCCGATTGGTCTTGGTGGACCAAATCGCCCACCACGCCAACCAACCGGTTGGCCAACACCTTGGCGAGGATTTTGGGCTCCGCGTTCAGAAGCGAAATCGGCCTATAGGATGTGACCCGCTCACGGGGCTTCCCCTCCTTATGGATCACCACAATTGTAGCCAGACGCTGGTCCGGCGGGAGGGAGCCCTGCGAGTGGGCCGCAAGGAACATCGCGCGCAGGTGGGGCGCCAACACATCCGGGCGTAGCTTGTATAGCTCAATGGGAATACCATTGGGGCCCATGGCCTTGCCGGATGCAACCGAGCGAATAGCCGAGGCAATTTCGTCCGAGGTGGGCGGGGCATCCAGCGAATCCCTGTCCTCCACCGTAAGGGAGGGCAGTGCGATGTCCCGAAGCAAGGCATGGGAATCTTCCTCCGAGCAGGGAGAAACCGGGGAGTAGACTTCGCGGAAATAATCCGCGAAGCAGGAGACAATGGCTTCCGGCTCAGTGACGCACACACCATCCACGCTCTCAATCAAAGGCACCACGCGGCTCGCTCTTTCCCTCTTGTCCAACCACGCAATCAATTTGCCAGCCTTGTCACCCACATCATACAATCGCCCCTGCTGCTCTCTACTGAGGCCCCTGGCCGTCTCCGTGACGAGGGCCCGATAGGCCGCCTGCTTTAAGTGCAAAACATGCAACTTGGCGTCTGTTACCCCGCTCCCCAGGTCACCCTCCAGTTCTGCAATCTCGGCCTCAACCCGGGTCACCTCCTCCCGCTCGCGCCGCCGGGCATTGGAAATAAAGGAGAGGGCCTCCCCTCTAAGAACCACCTTGAAAGCCTCCCACAGGGAGATGGCAGACGGGACCGACCCCACATTCTCATCGAAATAGCGCTGTGAGGATTTGATCAAGTCGGCACGAATGGTGGGGTCGCGCAAATACCATGCATTGATCGGGGCCACTCTGCCATCCCCCCTCGGGAAGACATCGAAATGCAACAACAATGGGGAGTGGTCTGAGATACCCCGTGCCAAATGGCGCACCTCCCCCACCCTCCCTGCCTGGGCCGCCGGGACAAGGATGTAATCAAGCCGCGAGAGGCTACCATGGGCCCCCGAGTGGAAGGTGTACTGTTGCAATACGGGATGCTTTAAGCGCCAGCAATCCACCAGGCCCAGCGTGTCTAAAAGGCCGGGCAGCCACGCCTGTGCCCGGGGGAGGTCCCTAGGGGGATGGCGATCCATAGACCCAGAGGCAACCGCGTTAAAGTCCCCTCCAACCACCAACAGGCCACCCGGAAGGTCCAGAAGGAGGCGCCCCAGGTCCGCAAATGTAGTGGCTTGTAACCCAGGCGGGACGTACACTGATATAAAGATAAACACTCTACCCTCCATTCGTCCCACCAGAACAGTGTAACGTCCCCTCTCATCATGGCGCACCTCGTCAATCTCCAACGGGAGCGAGTTCTTGACCATAATACCCACCCCCCGCGAGCCCGAAGTGAAGCCGGAGTGGGCCGCCAAACGATATCCCCGCCGATTCATTGCATGAAAGGTGTTACCTATAAGGTGTGTCTCCTGCAGGAAGACAACATCTGGAGAAATACGTTTTAAATACTGCAGGACCACACCACGCTTAATCCTATCCCCCAGGCCGTTAACATTCCATGACAACACAATCAAATCCCTACCCCCCATCATACGTCAAAACAATCGGTCGCCCCCCACCGAGCATCTTAAAAACAACAAAACAGTTGCGGGTTTGCCTTGCGGTGCTAACAAACAACACACCCCCCCCACCCCCCGGTCCCAACAGAACTCCCCCCTCCCTGCACCCCTGCATGAGCCCAGACAGCCCCCCCAAAGTGCAGTGTGCCTGTCGCCCCATAGCTAAGTACTAACTAGTCCCCCCGAGGAGGAGGGAAGCCCCCAGCAGACCCCACCCGACCTCCATGGGAGGGGAACATACGAAAGCAATATATGGTAAAGGAACAATATCCAGAGCAAGGCCTATACAGTCACCCCTCAATTCTGATCCGGCGGGCCCTCCCCGCCAGCCGCGCCCCCCCCACCCCGATCTCCAGGCAAAGTATCTAACCAGTCCCCAGCCACCTCGGGCCGGTCGAAGAAGTGCGTACGGCCATCCACCTCCACCCTCAGCTTAGCCGGAAAGAGCATTGAGTACTTGAGGTTTAGGTCCCGTAGGCGACGTTTAATACCAAGAAAGCTCTGTCGCTGCTTCTGGACCGCCGGAGTAAAGTCTGGGTAGAAGTGTACATCCATGTTGTCCAGCCTGACCGGTCCCTGTTGCCTGGAGGTCTGGAGGATGGCGTCTCTGTCCCGGAAATTAAAAATCCGGGCAATAATAGGCCGCGGCGGTGCACCGGTCTTAGGGCGGCCCCCAGGGACCCGGTGGGCACGCTCCACCGCAAAAAGCTTACTCAGCCCCCGGGGCTGGAGATGGGTCAGGATCAGTTCTTCCACGAAGAGATCTGCCGCCTCCGCCTCTCGGCCCTCCGGCACACCAATAATGCGAACATTGTTCCTCCGGGCCCGACCCTCGGAATCCTCCAGTCGCCGGTCCATCAGGGCGCTCGCCTGGCCAAGCCGGCGCACCTCCTTCTGGAGGGCCACCACGTCCGTAGTGAGGCTCGTTGTGGTGTGGGCCAGGGAGTCAACTCGGTCGTTCGTTTTTGACAAGTCTGCCCTCACAAGGCCCACATCCACCAGGACCGAGTCAATTTTTTGCGCCAAGGTATCGAAACGCTGGTCCACTGAGGCCTTCATCTCTGCGATGGCGCCCATGACGTCCCGGAGGGTCAGATCCACCGGTTGGGCAGGCGCCTCCGTCGGGCCCACCAGGGATGACCGCGATGTCTCCGGAGAACCCTTCTGGAGCGTATAGCGATCCATACTATTGGCCTGGTGCGCCGTGCCACGGCGGGTTGTCTTCATCTTCGCCCGGTCGCCATCTTGTTTGGTGGACATGCTGGCCCTTCCACCGTCGTGCCAAGATCTCCAAACGGGCCGCCACACCAAATCACGGGTGTCAGGGGGGGGGGCGGGGGCGACCACCGGGCCGCGGTTCAACCCACCGCCGGCGGGTCAGCCGGGCACCTGGACAAGGCAACACCACCGCACCCCGCTCCGCAGCCCGACCCCGCCTGAGGCAAGGAGGGCGCAAAAGCGAAAGTGAAAGTGCGGGGTACGCGAGTCGCCCAGCCCCGCTCGCCGCTGTTATTCACTTCGTCCCCGGATCGCCCCACTACTCCAATCCGGGGGGCCGGCGAGGAGAAGGCCGCAACCTTCAATCGATGCTCCCACCGGTGTTCGGGGTCCGATTCGAGCCCAAAAAACGGGTGGCGCCTCAGCTCGGGTTCACCGACACAGTCCCCTCAACAAGGACAGGATATCGCCAGGATTAATTCAGGAGGTCGCGGAGGTCCTCGGGAGCCTCGCACCTACGCGGCCATCTTGGTTGCGCGCTAGGCTCCTCCAAGTACGTTATCCTTACTTTCCTTTTTAGCATCCCACAATCATAAGGTATCTAGGAAGAAATTGCAATTCTGTAGACCAAAGGTGACTTATTTGGGTCACCTTTTGTCTAAGGAGGGGCGTGCACTCACACCGGATCGTATCCAAGTAATTTTGGACACACCGAGACCGTCCACGCAGAAGGATGTGCGTGCATTTTTGGGTCTTGTTTCTTTTTGTAGACAGTGGATATTGGGGTTTTCACATATAGCTAAGCCATTGTTAGCCCTCTTGACAAAGGACACGCCTATCCCAATCCCTTGGTCAGATGAGTGTGATACTGCCTTTCAGCAACTACGACAGGCCCTTTGTTCAGCACCAGTGTTAGGGACCCCTGATTATGCAAAACCCTTTTCGTTGTATGTGCATGAGAAAGATGGATGTGCATTATCAGTTTTAGTGCAGATGCACGGCGATAAGCAGCGCCCTTGTGCATACTTTTCGGCTGTACTTGATCCTGTCGCCCGAGCATTACCAGGGTGTTTTCGCTCGGTTGCGGCGACAGCTGTGTCAATACGCCAAAGTGAGGGAATTGTGTTATCTCATAAGCTGTTGGTATTAGTCCCCCATGCTGTCGATGCCCTGCTTAATCAGACGAAGACGCAGCATCTGACCAGTGCCCGCTTAACGGGATATCAGTTGACGCTTTTGGCTCCTCATATTACGTTGAAAAGGTGCGTAACGTTAAACCCGGCAACATTGTTGCCATACCCCGAAACCCAGCCTGAGGCGCGGAAAGCACATGATTGTATTCTCGTGACTGAGGAACAAACAAAGGGTCGTATTGATCTCCAGGATACGCCCTTTCCAGATGTAGATGGAGAACTGTGGGTGGACGGATCATGCCTGAAGTTACCAGATGGTACGACTTCAGCAGCGTATGCAATTACCAAATTATAAACGATAGTGGAGACAGCACGCATACCACAGAAATCAGCTCAAGCAGCGGAACTGATAGCATTAACACGAGCATGTGAGCTCAGTACAGGATTATGTGTGAATGTTTATACAGATAGCCGCTATGCCTTCGGAGTAGCGCATGACTTCGGCCTACTCTGGAAGGAGAGAGGGTCTTTAACGTCACATGGAGTACAGATAATGCATGGAGAGTTAGTTCACAATCTTTTAACTGCATTGACATACCCAAAGAAAATTGCTATCGTTAAGTGTAGCGCCCATAGGAAAGTAGTTGATAAAGTTGGAGAAGGGAATGCGTTAGCAGATCGAGTAGCACGGGAGACTGCGATGCAGCCCGGTACTACTGCCATGTATGTAGTAAAGTCACAGGTGGAAAGATGGCATGATGCGAAGGAGGAAGTGCGAGAAATGCAGAGGACCGCTTCTGACAAAGAGCGGGAACAATGGGCCAGCGAGGGAGAACTGGATGACGAGGGCTGCTGGAGAAATAAGCAGATGGATAGATGGAAATTACCCACGGCCTTTGTACAACCTATGGTTCAGATGGCACATGGGCTAGCACATGTTGGAGCTTCCGCAATTGTGAAATTGCTTACCCAAGTCTGGGAGCATCCAGAGATTGCTAGCACAGCAAAGAGGGTGGTGCAGACCTGTATGATCTGCCTGAGGTATAACCCAGGAAAGGGTACTCGAACTCCAGTAGGAGGATTTGTGACACCTACTGCACCCTTCGAGGTTTTGCAGATGGATTACATCCAGCTTGAGCGCTGTAACAATCTGAAGTATGTTCTAGTAGTGGTCTGCGCTTTCAGCAAATGGGTTGAAGCGTACCCTACGAAAGACAATACTGCAATGACTACTGCGAAGTTGCTGCTGAAAGAGTTCTTCCCCCGATATGGCGTTTGTAGACTTCTGTGGAGTGATAATGGGCCTCACTTTGTAGCGGATGTTATAAAGTACGTCTTGAAGGGCCTGGGCATCACCCAGAAGTTTCACGCGGTATTCCACCCTCAGTCTGCAGGACTAGTCGAGAAGTATAATGGTACACTGAAGCTCAAGATCGCTAAAATTCAAGCTTCGACGTCTTTGACTTGGCCAGATGCTCTACCGCTGGCGTTATTGTCAATTAGATCGGTACCACACTCTCGAACTGGCCTTACACCTTACGAGATTGTCTTTGGACGCCCAATGAATATTTGGGGTCCACCAAAACCTAAAGCTGTGTATGATGTACCTTGTGTAATGATGAACGATTATCTGGCACAGTTAACGGATAACTTGGTTTCTATTCATCAACAGGTCCGAGAGGCGCTCCCTGATCGGTCCACCGGTGAAGGACATGGTCTCCGACCTGGCGACCACGTAATGGTGAAAATCTTCGACAGAACAAACAGTTTGGAACCGAGATGGGTGGGTCCTGAGCAGGTCCTCCTCGCAACGAGGACGGCTGTGCGGGTCTCCAACAGAAAGAATTGGATCCATTCCCTGCACTGTAGGAAGGTGCCGCCCGGATTGGTGGAACCTGCCGTGCTGACCGATCAACGAGAAATCCTGGCTGCAGAGACAGGCCGTGCTGCGGAGCCAAACGTCACTGAGGAGCTCTTTCCGGACCACGCGACTCCTGGAGGAAGGCGATATCATCTTCGACCAAAGAAGTGAGTTCTCCAGTACCGGGACATACTGTCAGAACGGCCCTTGGGTTAGTGAAACGGAGAGCCGATGAGGCAAGGGGGGGGGGGGATCAGCCCTGCATTAGTGTAGCGACACCCGTCTTGGCCCGCTGGTGAAGAAATCGACCGCTGCCCAAGGGGAAGAGTTCTGACAGACTTTTAGTTTCAGGAAGATATTGGGTTTTTATTTTTGACATGGAGAAAAAGAAAATCCTTTGTGCATCAGGGTTCATGTTGACAGTAGCTATTGTTGGGATAACCACATGGTTTGTGGAGGATGTAACTCCCGCTCGGAAAACACTTGTGTTGACAACTCCGGTGCCTGAGGAGCACTACTTTTATACATTACCGTATCAAGAGTTGAAGCATCGACAGTCTTACTTGAATAACACTTTCATCCAGATGCTGCATCATACCCACGTTGCTACGAACGCTACAAACTGTTGGATATGTGGGATGATGCCAGCCCATCAGAAGAAAGGAGGTACGCCATTCATACCACTTCCTTTCTCTCACAATGGCTCTTGTAGAGCATGGTACACTTTGCTTTTTGCCACTCGGAAACCGACAGTGGGACGATTGCTCTTCAGACTCAATAAAGAATGTCATCAGGATAAAAATGGGTATCCGCAAGCGAATGGGACAATTTGGGAGTGGGAAGAGTACCGACCAGACAATGAATCCATTCCCTACATCTTCACGAACACAAGAGACACTGTGGGAAAGGACAAATTTGTGATTCAAGTAGCACAAGCTCAAGCGGACCTGTGTGTCCAGAGTGTGGGTTTTATTCCTGTTGGTGTCAGTGATTGCATCACTGTCCTGAACATTGATGGATTGAATAATAGTACCTTTCTAGCGTCCCATAATACATACTTTGTGTGCGGAAATAAAGGTTATTACCGTCTGCCGGCTGGGTGGTCTGGGGTATGCTATGTATCATTTCTATTACCTCCTGTATTCCTAGCACCCGCATCTTATCATAAAGATCTGAAATTATTGAATAATGTGACTGTAAATAGGTATAAACGTACTTTATCAATTGATGATGTAGATCAGACTGATACCAGTCTGCAACAGTATATTGATTTTAACTTAGGACTGTTTTTCTTTGTTGGAGCTGCTCTGAACAGTAGGAAGATCCGAAGATTAACAAGAGTGGTAGAGGCTGTGACAAACCAGACTGCTGCTGCTCTCGGGAATCTTACGGAGGAATTGCAAATTACTAGAATTGTTGCATTGCAGAATCGTATGGTATTAGACGTTATGCTAGCTGACAGAGGAGGAGCATGTAAAATTATTGGAAGTAGTTGTTGTGTGTTTATCCCTGATCATACGCCATCGGTTTATAATGCCATCAACAAACTACATAAAATTGCAGCTGAAATCCATACAGAAAACGGCACTTGGTCCTTTTCTGGATGGTTTTGGGCATTGATTACTGCCTGGGGATGGAAGGTTTTAACTGGTCTTTGTATTATTGTAGCAGTTCTGTTCTCTTGTTGTATCTGTGTTCAGTGTGGTCCCTTGCTCTGCTCCTTATGCGTATCATTCTGTATCCCTGATAAGAAAGCTATTGCCAATGTTGCTCATCAGAAACGTTTAGCTAAAGAAGTCGAAGAAATGATGACAATTGACATATATGATGATTATCCTAACAAACCGGATGTCTTCAGTGAATGCTGAAAGGGTCGTCTGTTGTAAATTGAAACAACGATGTGATTAAGCATTCACTAAAGACATTAATTCCCTCACTTTAGATCATGTTTTCTCTGTTATGTTGACCGAAGTTCAGACTCCATTTTTATTATCATGCCTCCACGTGCTCACCACGTGAAGAGTCCAACCTCTGTGTTAGTTGCTCTTGTAATCTGCCTAGTAACAGTCTATAAATAGCTCCTTTGTCCATCTGGCGCATGCCCAGACTTGACCACATCTGTTATCAGTTAGCCTTGCTTGACCATGTTTTCGCGGGCTCAAGGAGTGTGTTAGCTCCGCCCACATATTGATTCAGTATCGAAAATGACCATAAATGGTAATGTTCTTCGGCCTCATGTTGTATCCACCCACTTATGAGCCCCTCTATTGTGTATAAAAGGGGACCATGTACGTAAGTTCTTTGTGCTACTCTATGCAATACTGAAGAGTGTTGTGTGGATTGTAGGACCACCCTTAAGGGTTAATAAATGCTGTCTTTGTACTTTGCAGTTTCCGTGCCAACTTCCTTATAGATTCCATTACAGGAGAGCGAACCCTTGTGTCCTGCGGGCCTAGCTGGGGCCTGTATTCATCACTACTGTGAATGCCGCGATAATGCTGTAAAAATTTACTGCTCAAGGGACTCAGTATTTATGGTTGGGCTGACCAATCTGCTTTAAGCAACCTCTTGGATTAGAGGAGCCCTAAATATCAGTGGGGCATGACACTGCATGATCAGAGCATACAGGGGCCATAAACAACTGCAGCCCCCACCAGACTGGTTTCATCTGATCCAGGGAGAATGTGTTTCCATCCCAGACAAGTGGCAAGATTCTTCATGTACATAGATTAAGACAGGAAGAGGGGAATAGAAAGGAGCACTTTATTAGAGTCACATAAGCTAGTTCAAATGGCTTGGTGGGCCAGCACCCCGCACTCATATAAAGAACCGTACAATGGGGCTGAACCATATGGAATATAATCGTGCAGTCTCTCTGTTCTTGAACACAGCCAAACCCCATTTCTAAAGCCACACAAAGGAGGAGCACTTGGCCCTACTTGTACAGAGACCTGACATTCTCCCACAATCATACACAGGTGTTCTCATTCACCGTCCATAATTGCCTCGTTAAGAAAGTCTAGTTAGACCTTTGGCATGCAGAAGGCTCCTAGGCATCTCTGATGGATAGAAGGGGTAAGGTTTGTCCCTTAGCTATAATCACACTGTCACGTCCACCAGTCTCTCGGAGACCACGTACAAAGGCAAGTGTAATAATATAAGAAGGGGAGGCTGAGATGACTTGGATCCAATATGTAGATTATTCTTTAGATTAAAGTTGGCATCTTAGGTTACGGGAATAGTGGTAAATAAGGTAGTTGCTGCAGTTGCTGCCCCACCGGGAGCAGCATCCAAGCTGCTCAGCCCACACACTCCAGCTGACGATTTACTCAACCAGACACACATCAACATTCTATGACATCACTCACACTGACTGAGCAGCAGGGCACAGCATATAAAGAAAGGACTAAACATCAAGAAGAGCAGGATACCCCACAAAGCAACAATGAGAGGTGTGCTTGGCAACCCTCACTAACCTCGCACTCAGAGCACAACTGTTGCATCTCAGATAAATAACAGGGATAACCCGCACTGGGCCTGCATGATTACTGAGCTCACCGAGGGAAAACAAACAGAAAAAACAGTGCGGAGTAGCCCAACTCTCCAGAGCAATGAGGAGCACCTTCCATCCCAACACATATTATTAGCTATCCGATTAAAGACTTTGTATTCATCAGATGTATGTGATTCCTGGTCCTGCAAAATGTTACAGCTCACTCACACCGATGCAACATCAAACTGAATGGAAACCTCCCCCTAAAATTAAAAACACTAGACCGGGGGTCTTCCCTCACAGTGGACTAATTACGATGGCAGTGGGCCTGACTCCACCATCAGGGCATCGGTGGGGGTCCTACCGCCATCGGCCCCTGCAGGGCCACCTGCCACATTAGCATGCAGCTGGCAGAGACATGTGGCAGAAGGACCATCCGCCTCGCATCCGACGCGCTCAAGGAGCCCGTCGGACCGTCAGAGGGACTGCCATCCCTACAGTGGTGGCGGTGTCTGCTCAGGCACCGCCATAGGGATTACAATGTCCCTTTCCGCTGGCCGTTTCATGGCGGTTAACCCGCCATGAAAAGGCAGGTGGAAAGTGACTTTCGGGGCCCCTAGTGGGCCCCCTTGACCCCTGGACCTCCACTATGGGCCCTGGGGCACACTAAACATCCCTGCACCATGTGGCAGGCACCGCATGGTGCCTGCCATTTAGTGCAGTGATATTTTAGATGTGTATTTTTTTGTTTTGTGGCATGTGCTACAGCTCGCAGCACACGCTGCAATACAGAATATAAACATGGTGACCGCCGTGAAGGCAGTCGCATAATAATGCAGCCAGTGGGACCTCCGACTCCTAGTCGAGTGGTCCTGCTTACGCGTCAGTGTCGGGCGGATGTAAGTCTGCTCAACATCATAATCAGGCCCAGTGTTTGGCCCTCCAACAAGATACAATATCAATATAACTAACTCCCTCTGTGGGAGTGTTAATATTTTACATAAATCAAAGGATAGAGCAAGTAGAATACTTGATAAGCAGGAAGGGGTTTCCAGAAACCTACTAGCCTCTTCATTGATTGATTGATTCCAGATAGTGACAGTGGCTAGTCAAGCAATGCTTTAAATAAGAACATTAGCTTTAACTGTAGAAATTGGGACGTGTTCATAACTGCAATTGCTCTATTAATATCATGGCATTCAGCAGCAGTCTCATGTCTTCTAAAGCTGCAGCAAAAAGATATAAAGCACGTCAAGGAAGATGAGCTGAGAACATACTGCAAAGTAGCTTCCTCATGTGTCTAACTTGGACCTTAGAGGGGAGTCTCTCCATCTATAAGTACTTTGAACAACTCGCGGTCAACTCAGGTCCAGAAACCTTTGCTTGCTTGAAGCCGATGCTGTCAAATAACCTATGAGCGTGAATGCTGCCAGGAAGCCACATGTATAATACCACAGGAAGGAAACAAGCGAAACTGTCTCCTGGATTACTTTTCTGCAGGAATCAACAGACCACACCAGCCAGCCCTCCAACCTCCTCTTTTGATGTTATCATAAAAAGCTGACCTAGTATTGTGAGCACCGAATTTCTTGGACAGCACCTTGGAACTTGATTCTTTAGCTGTCAATTCTAGGGCAGAAGGATGCTACACACATAACTTATCTTTCTCGACTTATCTGTCCCTTCTCCCCTTTTGGTAGACCATCCACATTGGAGAGTGAGACCATCTGTGTGCTTGTTTGTGTTTGTGACTAGCAGACAAATTCTGCGTGTCAGGCAATTTTAGTGTGAGAATCTGAGAGATGAGGGCTCCTGTAGATGTGTATAGGTGGTATGCCAAGTCTACCAAGTCAACTGAAGTCCTACTTCTTCCCCTGAGGCAGAACACATATTCAAGTACACATATTCAAGTCAGGCATCTCTTTTGCTGAAAAGGCTGTCACCAATCCAGCCAGAGGCACTTTTGACAAAACTGCCATGTTATTATGGTGGCAGCGGGTACGTTTTTGGGTGCTTCAGGACAACCCCCCGTCCACCTCAAGGCAGGGGTTGTTTCTGCAAAACTAGCACCAGTGGCTATGATGTGCAGTATTCTTCCTTTGGAAGGTAAGGCTGTTGTGGGTACAGAAAATGAGTTTCGAAGTTGATAGCCCCATGACGGATGTGCAGTCAGCAAAGGCAATCCGTCTACTTGAGATGATAAAATCACCTGCTTTGCAGTGTGTCTTCCATTTAGACATGCTCTCAATTGCCACCTGTTTCTATGTGACCTTCACTGTTTAACGGAGGCATTAACATACGTGTTACTATGACTGCATGAGAGTGATACTACACTAAGTGTGTGCCAGTCTGACTATGCAAGAGCAAGACCATCTGTCTGCAGTCATTGCATTCTGAAATTCAGACTATTGCTCTTCTATTATTATTTTATAAGTAGGTCTTTATTGGCTTTTTTTTGTTCCGTTTAGTATAAATACATTCCAGAGGTAGCATTACGTTTCTGGCTAGTACTTGTAACGCAGTACATTTACATATAACGTGCTTGTAGGTACCATATCACATACAAACATCTGCTTTGTTACCGTGTTAGATGCGTCCCTCATTTACAGAGCTTTAGAGAGCTTCTCTGGCCCTATAACTGCCCAACTGGGTCTACAGCTTTGTAACTTTAATTCCGTGGAGTGATGCTAGCATTGCTTATAGTGTGGAATGCAGGCCTTCATTGCGTGCATAACAATGCCTCATATAACTTTGTGATCACCGCCTGCCATTGCCCTGGGTAAGTAGCGTCTGCAGGGTAGAATGGCGTTCAGGTTCTTTTTTCACTATGGTCCCCAAAGTGTCCCTATCTTGGTTATCAGTGCACTGTTGGCCAGAAATTTGCCCTCATCAATGCCATTTTGCTATTTAAATTCCTGGAAGGTCAATAGCGTTTTATGAGCATAGAGATCCCTTAATGTGGTGAAGCATATCTCTCTAGTGGTTTTATGTTGTGGTGGTCTGTCACTTTATCGAAGACTAGCAAGGCCCATATTGGGAGGACTGGTGCGTATGGTGCCGCATTGTACTTAGTGTTGATGTATCTATGCAAGTACCACGGGGCAACTTTGGCCAGGAGGTCCTGGTGTGGTGTAGACTGCCTAAGATCCGTCAGCCAATCTATTATTGAACAACCTCAAGTTTTCGCTGTATGGTAGCCCGCTCAGGGTTATCACCATCTGCTAACCACGTTTGGGCACTGTAGTTGAGCTGCCGCGTAGTAAAGCTTATAGTATAGAGCACCAAAACCACCCTCAATCCAAGGGAGCATATAGTTTGTGAAGTACAACCCTTTTCCGACCATCCCCCAAATTAACTCAGTAAGAACATAATCCAGTTCCCTAAAGAAGTTCTGGGGTGGTTCGAATGGCAGAGCGGAGAACTGATATAATTACCTGGGCAGCACAAGCAATTTAGAGACTTCCACACTGCCCATAGGCAACAGTGGCAAGAAACCCCAAAATGGCAGAGAGCTACGTGTGTTGGACATTACTGCTCCTAGGTTGAATTGAATAAGTTCATCATCGGTGTGGTAAGTGCTCACTACTAGGTAGTTGAAAGTGATTTCCACTCCAGCGCTAGCTGGGGCAGTACTTTCCCTTCCAAGATTTGGTCCAATTTAGCCTCAGTCTGGAAGCTCTACCAAATTCGTTTAAAGCTTCCATCACTCGGGGGAGGTCCACCTGTATGTTTCCGAGGTACACTAATGCGTCATCAGCGTACAATGATATGGCCTCCCAGTTAGCACCACTTGGTACTCCCCATACTGAGCCTTGAGTTTCGAATTAGCCAGCAGGTGGATGTATGTCTAGGCAGTGGTGGATGGTGATCCCTGAAACTGGTGGGATATGAATAGGTGACCAGAATTTAATGGAGTGAGCGAGCAGAATTGCTACTGAGAGGACATGAGATGAAAGTGTCTAAACCAAGATTTTTCTTTTTTAAATGTGACCTAAATTTTTCATTAACATTTTGAAATGGATTGGACAAAATGCCACAGGTTTTACAAACAGCCGAGACAAGGTACTCATAAAAATATTGGAATATTTTTATGGTTTGGAAACCATAAACTCGCAATCCACAGAAGTAATGGCGGGGGAGAGGTAGAGGGAACAGGTTTCCCCACAATATAACTTTTAAATACCTTATGGCAAAACAATTATTTTTTTTATGTACTAAGAAATGATAAAAACAGTAATAGGTTTTTAAACAGTGCTTAATTTGTTAACAAAGCATGAATGTAGGGGACCAGTTTTTTTTTTCTTAGGAGCACACCACTTAAGTTGCTGAATGGCGGGATTGCTGAATAAGAAAGCTCCCTACCTTGTCACAATTGATTGACTTTGGGAAGATGAATGGTTGAGTCAGCCCTGCTGTGTTTTGAAATATAGCCTGCAGGCTGCTACAGATGGACACAGCGAGGGCTTTACTCATTAATTCTCTCATTTCATTGAGTTGGTATGACTAATTGATGGGCATTCCAATATTTGATGAGCCTGGCATTCAATAGATATGTAATCTAGAAAAATCAAACATTTGCAAAAACTCGAAAGCAAATGAGTTGTACTGGATAAACTTGTATGACAAGTGGGTCTGCATAGGGTACAGTAGCAAGGGCATACAATTTCAAGGTGGTGAGACAGAATATAGACTGACATTCATATTGAGTGAAAAATATAGTAGAATGGAAATATCGATTGCAAGAATATCGTTGTCAAGAATATCGATTTGAGGTAAGTAATAACGATTTCTATTTTTTGTTATATATTTTATACGTATATGATGTCGTTTTTTGTTTAAATATTTTTGTTTTTTTAATGTATTTGTAAATTTTTTTAGTAGTAATTACATTTTATTTAAGTAATTTTTATTATTTTTGCTACCTTAGCGGGTTGTGGGTTTATAGGGGTACAGGGTGGGAAGTAATTTAATTATAATAAATTAAGGTGTTTTTTAAAGATAATATTTATTCAATTAATACATAATAATGCATTTTGTTAATTGTGTAATTAATTTTTTATTGTTAATTAATATTATTTAATTGGTGATTAATTATTATAGTATTGTAAATGTTTTGTAATTTAATGTTTATATGTGGGTTGTGGTGGTCATAGTGGTAGAAAGTTGGAAGTAATCGAAGGTAATTTGAATTAATTATCTAATAATTGTTAATTAATGTTAATTGTTTAATTGATCATTAATTATGTTAATAGTGTAAGTTAATTTGCTATGTTATTTATATGAGTAGGGTGTGGGATTTATGGGTGTACAGGGTTGGAAATGATTTAATTGTAATTAATTAAGTTAATTGTGTTAGTAATTGTTTTTATTTTAGGTGTGGGTTGTGGGGCTTAAAGGGTTATGTGGTGGGAGGAAATTATAACTAAATGTACTTTATGAATTTCATTTATTAAGAAATAGTTTTTAAGAAAAACATTTGTATATGTAAAATAATATTGCTTTTCATTTTTATTATTGTTTTAATATTTTGAAAATAAGTGAGAATGGCACTAAAAATTCAAGGCCCTATAAATGGTTTGACACCAATTATTCTAAAGCCCACCGTGTCCTCCTGCAGATGGTTATGGCTGTTACCAGAGATCGAACTTGGGTCTCCACATGCCGAGCCGCTTATAAGAGTACAATACAGGAGTGTAAAAGTTTGTTAAAAGATGAAGCTTGGGAACAGCTTTGGTCGCAAGCCATCTTAGGGACAGTGCCAGGTTTTGGGAAATCGTCAACCGTCCTCTTTTCAAGACCCAATTGAAACCCATACAGCAGCTTTCCATAGCATATGGGTTGAACACTTTAAATCTATATGACTTGCCTATTGCTTCTCTTACTGTTGGGTTACATGTTGAAGCGCTAACCCCTATAAGTTTCACAATAGATAAGGCCCAGAATGCTATTTGTGTGCTCCAGGAAATAAGACTCCTGGTCTTGACAGGGTCCCACTAGATTTATTCAAGTCCAACACAGACTTTTGGGCTCCTCTTTTAACGTCATATTTAAACTCAGTAGTGAATGTTCACATCCCGAAGCCTGGTCCACTTCTGTGGTTGTTCCTATTTTAAAAAAAGGCAACTGTTCAGACCATAAGTGCTAAAAGACCGCTACATCTCGCATTTATGGATCTCAGTACAGCATTCAATAGAATGAAGAGGAAGAAACTGTGGGCTATTATGTTGGAAATGGGGGCTGAACCAGAGTTCGTTTTCTTTTTGCGAGATCTCCATTTTAACCTTACAGCTTCTGTGAGATTTTGTGAGAAGGGTCAATGCACTGAGCACTTTAAGCTTAGCCGGGGGGTTCCCCAAGGCTGTGTATTGGTCCTGTTTCAGTTTATATTATATATTAACAGCCTGGAAAAGCAATTGATTGCCGTTGGTAGGGATATGCTTAAAATTGATTCTTGTCCGACCCTTGGACTGCTTTACACAGACAATGCTCTTTTTATTTCGCACACTGCTTTGGGTCTAGACGGCTTGGTTAACCAATTTCTAGAATTTCTTAGTAGCCTCGAATTTAGTACACATTTTCCAAGTCCCATGTCATGTTGTAGGCCCACGGTCTACTAAGGCTAGATCCTCCTGCATCAAAGGCGATCCTCTTAGACACGTACCTGTGTTTTCTTATTTGGGTGTCCTATTTGACTCCTCCCTATCTTGGTCTCCCTTGATATTGACTAGCAGCAGATGTTTTCAAGGAGCACAGCTTCTGTGTCCGACTTTGCTTCCAGTCTAGGCTGTAATTCTATTATAGCCATGTCAGATATTAATTGAGTGAAATGCATTTCTGTTGCAGCCTATGGTAGCGATATATGGAGGTATGCCAGTATGACCTCTTGCGAACTTTTTAAGGAAACTCCTTTCCCCTCACCCAGAGTGTATCCTGCTTTATCATTCATGCAGAGTTAAGGCTTGTTTATTTGGAGGCCGTATTGATGTTGCACTTGCAGCCCTCACTCCTATGGATATCTGTATCAGTCCGCCCAGCCAGTAATTGTTTAATATTAAAAGGCTGTTTAGCTTTAGGTCAAGCCGCTTGTATCCAATGGATTAGTTATATTAAGGGCTGTTTGATTAAGTTGGGCCATCCCGAGTCTTTTGATCATCCAGAGTCCCTAGTTGTGGAGGACTACACCTGGATCAAGAGAGTTTTTGCTGCTCGGAGGGCAAGTGAGGGAACTCTATTGGTTAAAGATAAATTGTCTCTTAAAGCCTATTTATTAGTCCAGAAAACAATGTTAATCGAACCATACCCTGTGAACAATATGTCTGATCACCATCGATTTCTTTTAACATGATTTAATACATCATTTATTAGCAGTTCTGCCAGGATGTTCTTATGGCACTACTCTCACCTCGTGAAGTTGTGATAGTATCTCGGCCCAAGGCACGTTGCACTATACAATGTTTTGCCCTTTTTATAAAAGACTTAAAAAGGTTTATATTGTTTCACTACTTGCCGATAAATATTCAATGTTAATGTTATTACAGGATGTGATTCATTGTTTATGTGGCCATCTCTCCCTGAGATTTCAGAATAGCAATTCCCTGGAGCATTGCTGACGAAGAGAGATAGATAGGGTGAGACAAAGAGAGAGAGAGAGAGAGAGAGAGAGAGAGAGAGAGAGAGAGAGAGAGAGAGAGAGTATGTCTCAGAGACTGTCGACTGTCTTTGAACTAGTCAGTATTGTATACTTCATTGCAATGCATGATTTACTCTTCCCAGCTGCACCAGAAATGCCTGCAAGTTCTTATACTTCTCCACAATAAACTCTGTTTTATAGTCCCAAGCGACCTCAGTTCCCTATCTTTCTAGCTTATTAGCATTCAGTGATGTGTGGTCCTGTGCACCTCTGTCTGTGTCTCTCAGAATCCCTCAGAGACACTGTGAATTTGAGTGTGCTTATTCAAATCTCAGTGTGTCTATTTGTATCTGTGTGGCCAGTTCTCCTTTCAGTCAACTACTATGTCTGAGTTGTTGTCAGTCCTTCCTTGTGGGCCACAGTGTGCCAAGCTAGCATCAGCATTTGAACCACAGAGAGGGCCTGATTCACAAATGGCCTTCGCACTTGTGGTGGAGGCCCCTCAGTCGTGGAGGAGTCTTTGCACTTGGGGCAGAATTTCCACAATGAGGATTGTGTAAATTCCGCCTGAGTGCAGAGACTCCCCCGCGACTGCGGGGCCTCCACCATGAGTGCGGTGGCCATTTGTAAATCAGGCTCTGTGACTTTGGGCCCTCAGTCCCAGAGTCCTTGTGAATTCTTGTCTGTGAGTTGTAGAGTGCATAAGAGTTCTTGTCTGTGACTCTCTCTGTCTCTGCTTACCTACGAGTACCCTGCAGGTACAACTCTCTGAAAGCAACTGTGCATCTGGAAATCTCCGATTGACTGATTTCATATCTGACTCTCAATCTCTTGCACTCAGGTCATCTCTCTCAGTAAGTTCCTATTCAACTGCAACTTCATACCTGTCATTGACTTTCCTCTCCATCAGTTACTTTCTCATCAGCAGCCCCAATGACAGCCAGCCTTCTCCTTTTGACACTGACGTTCCCCATACCCTGCTTCACTTCCTCCAGCCTGTCTCTTCCATCTTCTCTTCCTAGATGACTCTCCAACACATTTCTTATCCACCCCCTCTGTACTGGTCTTTGCCTCTCTTTCATTTTCTTTGCCATCTCTACCCACTTCAATGTGTCTGTGCTAAACTATGCTCCTTCTGTTTATGTTTTCCCTACCTATTTAATCTTCCCTTTCCTGGTTTTTTTCTTCCCTTTTTCTTTTCTCTCTCCCCATTGTAACTTCCCCACTCTGGCCTCGGACTCTTTCTCCTGTCATTTACACTAGCCTGTTTGCCTGTGTCTCTTCTTACTACTTGTCTGTTTCTCTCCAATTTGTATTTTTCTATACCGTCACTGCCTCTTTCTAGTCTCCCATAGCCTCTGCTCTGCCTCTGTTTCTCTTTATCTATCTTGTGTATTTTTCTTCTCTTTTCCGACCTTGTTCTTTCTTCTCTACCCATTTTTCTTCCTCCGTGATTTCCCTCTCTTCTTTTTATCCATGCCATTGCTTGCCTGCACCTTTATCCTGTACATTTGTTTCTCTTCTACTCTCCTGCTATGTTCCCACCTAGGGTTTTTCTTTCTCTGTTCTTTGACTCTGCCTTTTACCCTCATACTCCTTTATTTTTTGTATCTACTATCTTTACCCCGACTGTCGTTCTTCTATCCTGATCTTTTATCCTTGTCCTTTGCTTTGCACATTCTTACTAAACTCTTCCCAAGCTCTGGTTCTGTAGCCCTTTCTTTCCGCTAGTTCTTGATACATACCATCATAGCTGTTCTACTTGTAGTAGGTACTTCTTCAGGTGCACGGCTCTTGCTCTGCTGTGGGATTTCTGAGTTCTCCCTGTAGTCTTGGCCTTTGGAAATCTGGATCTCCCGACTCTTTGCTGGTAATGGAGGTCGGGTACTCGAGACTTGAATTCCATTGGGGGACATTTCGGAACGACACGACTTTACTGGTTTCTTAGAGTGAGCCACCTGATTTGTCTTTGCTTTGTCCACCAGTAAGCTCTTCATTTCAGTGGTTGCACAGGTGTTTGAACGGACCCTTGGAGCTGGCACTGGTGGTGACAGCTGCTTGCTGAAGGACTTGCTGCTGTCAGCATCTTGAAGTTTGCTGGGTGGCTGTGCTGAAGGAGTCTTCACCACTGGCACTGTGGAGTATTCCCTTCTAGATGCATTTGGTAGGTCCTGTTCTTTCCTGGAAGAGGCTGGCTTTGTCTTGCAGCTCATAGAGGCATAGAGCGGGTTGTCAAACATTTCAGGTTGCTTATGTGCTTCAGATAATGACTGGTCAGCTATGTTCCATGCACTGTCTGATGTTCTGGGAATGGGGCACACAAAGACAGATGTTATTAAGAAATGATCCAACCTAAAGCCATCACAATTCCATCCCATTTATAAGAACACTGTCAGTTAAATCTTCCTCCAATATAAGATCAATGCTCTGCCCAAGAGAAAGAACCCTGCCTTGATTACCTGATCTCTCTTGAGTCGTACTCCCATGACTTTGTATCAGTGCCATCTTACCAGCCAATGTATTAGTATTTTGTTGTTACTATCTGATTTTTCATCTTTGACCATGTTCAACAGGTTTGCCCATAGGACTAGTTATTGCCTTGGCCCATGTACCATAGATCTCCCTTTAATATTTGAATTCTCCTTTAAGCTCACCTTCAACAAATCTCTATGTGTTTGATCACAACTATCAGCCCAAGGGTTCATCTTCCCAGTCACTTATATTTCTCTCAGCCCCAATTCCCAATCTCATCACACTTCTGTCTAAGTGCCAGCAGCCTGCCTCTTAGATCCTATGTAAAGAGTCTCTACTTAGAAGCTAGAAGTCTGCATGGAGTATCAGATCTCTCCTCTTTGCGTATGTCTCACAAGGGTACCTCCAGTGAATAATTTCTTCTAAGCCCATGTGCCATGGGTCTGCCTCCAGAATATGATCACCCCTCTCGCCAAGGATGTCACTGCAGTATTTCTTTCCTGTCAGTCCATTTGTAAAGATGATGTCCCAAGTATCTAACCTGTTGCTCTAGCCCATGGGGAACAAGTCTCACCACATTCTCTCATCTACTTTTAGCCCCATGTCTGCTGTGTCCACAGCTTCCAAGGACCATTTGAGTGGCTCTTTATCTCTAACAGTTGCATCAGGCAACTCAAGCAATGCTGAGATCTCCAGTCCTGTTTCATCTTTGAATTCAATTACCTGGAGTTCTGTGTTTATATTGAAAATCACAAACGTGCATGTACCAGAATACAATGTAAATGTATAACTGTATGAACTACAACATACATGTAACAAGTTAAGATTGCTAAAGATGTCCATTGTTAGCCTGCCATGCCTACCTTCTTCTTTGTGGCTCAGATTCTTTTACTTCTTTGGAACAGTGAAATAAAATTCAAACAAAAGCACACCCTTATATATGTGGAGTTTATAGAACACAGGTTTATCGGTTTGCTCCATGTCATGGCCGAGTATCTCGTCTTCTGCAACATCGGTCTGATGTCTCCTCTTTGACTACATTTCACATCTGTATATCACCGCTCATTCTCCTCTCACCAGTCTGCCTTTAGTAACTGCTCTAATTTCTCAGCCCATGTGCTGAATTTGTTTTTGGTATCTCCTAAAATCTCTCAGCTGTCCTCCCACAAGGCTTTTTCATGCCTCGCCTCTACTCCCATATATCAAAAGTCTGTTTTCATTATTTGACATCACTGATTCTTTGTCAGTACTGGCCTCTCAGATTATCCTTATATTTCGATTTACTGATTTCAATGCACAGCACCCAGTAACAACAATAAACCACAATATCCTTAAAGCATGCGTACCAAGGACTACAAACACATGAATAGAAAAAAACAATAGGCAATATCTGAATCCCATACAATGAGTTTTCCATGTTCTTTCTTCTTCTTTCTTTGTGGCTCATGGCAGTAGAGATAAGTGCATTAAATTATCCTCTGTAATCTATGATGCTAACATTGTTATTGACACATTGGAGGTCTAGTCGTTGGTGATCCGTGCCTTCATGAAAGAGACGGTAAAATGTAGCGTGGTGCTTGTGATGGACAACATCTCAGCAATAAGGCACATCAACCACCTGAGAGTACTAGATCCAAGAGACCCACAGATGTGGCTGAGGACTTCTGACAGTTTTACCTAGTGAAATGAATATCAGTCAAGAGGGTGCACTTCCAGGGCGAGACAACTCAACAAAAGTGGCGGATTGGAACTGCTGGTCCTCAGGGACTTCAGTGATTGGCAATTCCAGCCACAGATCTTAAGAGAGCTCTTGTGCAGACGAGGCATCCCCCAGGGGGACTTGTTTACATCCACACTAAATGCTCAAGTACCTAAATTCTTCAGTTAGAACCGGAGGTGGATCCGGTGGATGCCTCTCTTTAAAACTGGAGCAAAGGTTTGGATTATGCCTTTCCCCCTTTTCTGATGATCACTAGGGTAGCAGTTTAAGCCAGGAGACAGCAAGTGAGGCTGATTCTGGTACATTCTTTGTGGAGGACCTATGTGTGGTTCCCGCTCTTTCGGAGACGTAATGTAACAGTCCGGTGTTACTTCCCCTCTTACAAGAACTTATTCTGGGCCCAAGGTCAGTGGTACACCTCAAGATCCTCAACAGTTCATATGACATGGCAAATATCAGAGACAGTAGGAACCTTCCGGGAATGTTTCATAAGATTTCCTTCTATATCAAACAGTGCTCTTCTGCAGGCACACAAACACTCTACCATTCAGCATGGTACGTTTGCTGTGGTTGGTGTTTAGAAAGACACCTTGTTCTTGTGGGGCTCAACATAGTCTACATTCTGAATTTCCTTTCCAGATTAAAAGAAGCTGGGAAAGCTTATCACATGATAAATTCTTTTTGTTCCACTATTAAAGCAGGACATGTGATAGTGGCAGATAAATAAATGAGCAGTCATCCTTTATTTTTTAAAGTGATGAATGGAATCAGGCTTTCTAATCCTCTGAAGCCTAGATACTCAAAACTATGGGATGTAAATCAAGTACTGTCTTTATTCTGAGACAGGCCAAACAAGCATAGCTTATTGAGAAAAAACAATTTGCGAACCTCAACATGCTTTAATGTCTGATGTTTTGTAAAAAAAGAGAGTTCAAACTTCAAGCATTGGATTTGGTAGGCTAATCTTTTACCCCAGAAGGAGTAATATTCGCAATCACCAGATGGACCACATCCAACAAACAGAGGGTGTCTTATCCAATCTTCCTGGACAATCCTAAACTGAGTGTAGTCAGATGCTTACAGTGACACAGGGTATAAGACCCAGAAGAGTCAATCATCCGTTGATCTCTTTCAAGAAGCCTTATAAGGTCGTCCCTTCTACTCTAGTTCATTGGGTCAGATGCATTATTCAAGTAGCAGGCATTTATCTGGCCCGTTTTGGCATGTACTCTGCCATGGCACCCAATACATTTGCTTTGGGGCAAAACTGGGAGACATCATAAGGTCAGGAGACTGTTCTTCAGAGTGAACTTTTATGAAGTTTTACTTTAAATCAGAGTTTGTGACATTAGTGGAAAGTGCATTTTGGCCAAGCATAATGTGAGCCTGCGGTACTGACATAGAATGAAACATTTTCTGGCTATTGTGAAAGAAAGTTTCAATTCTATTTAGGAGGGAGAGGTGAATATTATCCCACCCATTGTTTACATGAAGATAAAATACCTGCCCTATGTCTAGATTAATAATGGAAATAGCTGGTTGATTTTACTACTCACAAGTTTTATCTCATGCCTATGTGCGCTGGTATATCTGGTGGTCTATTAAAGTCAGAAATTATCTTTTCACCAAGGCTGTAATGTAATGCATTTTAATTCTGGTCCCACAAAAAAAGGAAGAAGGAAAATGGGGAACTTGGTTTATGGGACTCAGATGTTGCCTATTGGTTATTTCTAGTCATGTATTTGTAGTCCTTCTTACATGTGTCATGTGGGTATAGTGGTTTATTGTTGTTACTGGCCTCTCACAAGTCTGCCACCTCTCTTCCCATGTACCACAAGTTTGTCTTCAGTATCAAATCTTATCTCTTATTTAACCACTAAAAAACCAATCTCGTCTCTCTGACCACATGCCACATGTCTGGCTTCTTAGCCCAAATGCCTAAAGGGTTAAGTGTCAATGCTCTGTAGTTCTGAAAAAACCCTTCACCTTTATATCCACCTCATCTCTTTTCCAGCGTGTGAGTAGTCTGTGAATAGCACGGCTGCACAAAGCCCATCTATCTTGGGATTTGTAAACAGTGAGCCTGTGTGATTTGCTAAGCCTGAGGGATGGGACAGCTCTGTCTGAAATTGCCTTGAAAACCATTTAACCAAACGGGTAAATCTTTATGATGTCTGGGCCAGTTAAACATTCAAAACCTGATGATTTCAAATGTGTGCACTCTGTTCTAATAACTATCAGTGACTGGTTGGCAACCCCTAAAGACTCTAGTTAGGTCGGTGGGCATCAGTCAACATCTTCAAGAGACCTGCACATCTATGACCACTGTGTAACAATAGCCACACATTCACAGTTGCTTTAGCCATCCTAGACTCAACAGAGTTATTAGTTGTCAAGCAAGAATCAGGTGCCCCTTGGTTTCAAGGGCTCACCCCTGGAGTTCCTGCCAGGGTGCATCATTCATATTATAAATACAAAAAGTAAGAGCCACTAAAGGGCTGGCATGGCATTCTTAATTTCCAGCTTGGGCACCTGTTTTATAATATACACCTTGGCTACAGCCCAATGACCTCTGCTATATAATGCCTGAGTTTGTGTCATCTGTATTTCTTGGTGGATAACTTTGATGTTTGCGAACCACATTTAGAACCTGGTGGATGATCTGTCAAATAGCTGCCAGTCCCTTCAGTCACCCACCCATCATGCGGTCACCGTCGCCATTGTGGCTTTTCTCTGACTATGCTCTTGCCAACACTGGAGGCAATATTGCAGGCAAAAAACGCAATGCTGGACAGATCACCTTGTCATGAAGGCATGCTTGAAGTTGGGTTTTTGTTTTAGGAGCAAGCTTGCAAACTTGGGATGGTTACTTAAAAATAAAAAAAGCAATGTCCTTCCTTTCTCTCTGGGCGTCGGCATCAGTTTATGCTTTTCCTAATTGCTACTGCCATACTTTCCATGGTGGATACAAAAGCGATCAATCAGCATTGGGAAATAGGATGGTTTTAGCTGCTGAAAGTCGGTAACCCTGTGATGAATGAGCTTCCAGCTTAAGGTTTCCACTGATGGAATGAGCTGAGCCTCGACCCTCTCAAGCTCAGCGGTTCCTCTGAGTTACATCAGGCGGGACAATGGCAAACGCTGCAGAATGGGACATCTTTCCATTTATGCAAATGTGCTCATCCACCACACTCTAAGAGGCTGATTCGTGCAGTGGTACTGAGTGGCCAGAATTTCTGTTTATCATTGCATATGTCATCATGAGTTAAACTCCATGGAATGGGGAATCACTGTACAGACCCAGTTATACCCTCTGGAATTCCATACAGAATTCCCTATTTCATGGGGTTTAATGCACACATGGACCCCCTGCTCTGAACAAATACTGTCTGTGTGAAGGGTTGGGGAGGAGAGGCAGGGGCAGGAGAGAGACAGAAGGAAGGGGAGAAGGTTGCCAGTCATTGGCTTTAGTAGAGGGCTGGAAGAGGGCCAGGCACCAGGGCTGTCCTGCATGTATTACCAGTGATTTTACCAGCCGGATTTACTGGCCAGTATAATTGGGTCTGGTGTTCTCAGAAAAATATGGGTACAAGAACACCAGGACACTTCTAATTGAGCAGAGTGGAATATCATTAGGGGGATCCATCTGCTCAACTCATAAACAGGCCCTAAATATACTATAATTATCCAGGTAGCCTGAGAGGTTTCTAGGTAGTCTAAGATTTAGTTGCATTGCCTCTTGTCTAAAAAAAACGTGTAGCCCGAGGTATAGCTCAGATGGCTCTGTTGTGAATCATTGATCCATATGTATCCCTCTGGGGCAAGTGTGCTGCCTAATGCCTTACTTATACAATCTTTAATAAGTGAGCCATGCTTTGGCATTTAAAGCCTCTGCCTGAGACAACACTGTAACCTCAGTTATAACCCTGCAGTCAATGCACTAAGCTTGTAAAATCCCTGTGAGGAAAAGGATAGATTTGCTGTCAATGCCCTGAACCTGTGAGCTCTGGGTAACTTGGGGCAACCTCTCGTTTTAATTTGTAAAACGTGTTAAATACCGGTAACATGATGGGAAGCATGTCCTGAATCTGTAAGATCTGATGACCTGAGTATGTATAGAGTTAGCTCTGCAGACTTAGCTACAAGCCTGTGATAGGGTAACCCAAATGACAAACCTAATATTAACGTCCTGATCCTACATTACTGACGAACTTTGAGGATAGCTCTGCTCTCAGGGTCATGGCACTTTGAGATGTGTTTGACCTGGTGGATAGACAGGATGCCCTCCAATACTCACGTCTGGTCCTGAAGTCGCAGACCAGGGCCTCCTCTGGGGTTGGTGAATTTTTTGGGGGACACAGGTGAACGTGATGGTGAAACAGATTCTCCACGCACCACGATGGGTGGGTTCGGCTTGCTTTGCTGATCGGACCCCCGGCAAGGCTGAGGTATGGCATGGGTGGCCTTCTGGAATTGAATAGGAGCAGGAGGTGTTTGCGAGAAGGGCCCAATTCCAATGTAACTGGGGTTGTTGATGTCTGTGACAGTTGAGCTGGTATAAAAATTAAAAATAAATGCATGAGAGAATAACACATCGAAAATAACCTAAACTTTGTAATAGAAATGTGTGCTGTTAACGTGATATGTGTATAGGGAGGGAGTTCCTTTCCATGGTTAACTGGAATGTTTCCAACGTAGAGGTGTTTGTGTCTTCGGGATATCAGGTAGTGGAGTACTTCCACTGGACAACTAGAGTTGTGAAAGTGAAAATGATTAAAGATAGTAGAGTGTGTTATTTGGGGGTGGTAACAGAGGGGATCAATGCAAGATTAAGATACAGAACCCATATGCTTCCAGGTGTAACCTGTAATGCCACTGTGAGATTACAGACAGAGGTTGGTAAGCTCCCTCAAAGATTTTACTGAGTCTGTTATAAGCTTACACAAAGGGGGTGTATATCTGGGGATGTCAGAGTGAGATATTTACATACACATATTTGCTGCAGTGGCAGAGCTACAGGTGTAAACCTGGTCATGCTGATGAGTGCTGTGCTCTGCCAAGTCAGCCTGGTGGCCTGTGAACTGGTACAGTGCAATGCAAATTGGACTGTGGTCATCTTTTATGGGATAAACTACCCCCTTCCGTACATTATAAGGATATTGTAAGTCACAGAGGAGTTACGTGACCATATAGAAATACAAGGCTGAAGACCAGGATTCTTTATAAGATCATGGACCTCCGAACTATTTATTTCTGTATAATTCATGGGCACAACATCATACTTTCTGTAAACAGCTTACATCTATAGTGTCTTATTTCATATTCATTGCACACAAGAACAAAAGGAGAATCTGTACTGAGAAAGTAAGCACACCAAAAAACATTTTGTCATTTTTGCAAAAAGGAATTAGAACCTGTTTAATGTGAGCTTAAATGCTGTGGCTCAGCTTGTTTAGAAACATTCAGAGAGTCTATGTTTCCTTCAAATACTTTTAGCATGGAAAAAATCTGTTGCCATAAAGATCTCCCTTTTGCTGATAGCTTTTTCTTTTTTAGAGAAATGTTTCAGAAGAAGTCAAGGCCAGTGCCCGTTTTCTTTGTTTAAACCGCAGCTGTAATTATGCCTTGTGACGTTCCGTTCACCCTGGCTACTGGCAGCAGCGCACAGTGACGACAGAACTCAAAGTGGTAATAACTTACTATACTTACCCCTCCACCTTGATACCCCTTCCCCCCCCCAGCGCCTTGAGACCCTTACGGGTGAGTAGTCGCGCTTAACAAACGCCTGATTGATTGATATACTTGAGCAGCTATGTGATTCCATATTACGAGCGACTAGAGACTTCAGAAATCGCCTTTAATAAGGAAATTAAAGACCAGCTTTTACACTGGGATTGCAGGGTCCCATGTCTTATAATCAAATAATCACACATTTACTCAAACCCTTTTAAAGAGAGTGACTGTATGGTTGATAGGTGGTTTTTTTGACACCTATTCTGCAGACTGTAACATTACTTCAAATTAGAGATTACAGCAAGTGATTAAAATCTCTCCAAGAAATAATGCTTTTGTTTAATTATCTCTGGTGGAATCTCTAAGGATAAATCATCTCTGCAAATGTGTGAAAGGAGATCTTGTAAGAATACCGCCACATGTCATTGTCAATGTGATTTATCATTGGAAAATGAAAGGAGATCTGCAATCAAGTGATGTTTGTCTGGAGTTGTCTATTTCTTTCTCAATATGTCATGGTCCTCCTCAGTAAGGAGTGGGTGGCAGGCTGCCTTCTGTCCCTCTTTATCCCACTGCAGAGACGGGCAGGGACGTTTTTCGGTGTTTTGCGCCCTAGGCGAGAATTAAAAAATGCCGCCCCCTCACTTTTACTACCATCACTCTCTCCCCCCTGTCATCCAGGCTAGAAGAATTAATGCATTAGAGATTCCCCAACTCATGTTTTTTGCCGCCCTCCCCCTTTTGCCGCCCTCGGCGGCCACCTTGTCTTGCCTAATGGTAGAAACGGCCCTGGAGACGGGAACTTTAGCACACAATAGACTTGTTTTCTGTTTTCAAAGTACTTATCAAAGGGTTGCTAAAGCTGCCCCCCCCCATCATGAAGCCTGCTCCTAGTTGGAGACTAAAGGGGGCTTATTTATAATTTGGCAGACAGGGTACTCCACCACAAATGAAGTGAAGTCTCCTGTCTACCAAAACAATGTCTGCCTGCCCGGTATATTTGGAGTTGGGCAGACCGTCTTGTTTCTGCTGGCAATGTCTTCCCTGGCCCAGACCTTGGACTCAAAGCCCGGTGGAGTTTGAGCCCTTGGTCTAAGCAACTCGGTCCACCCTTTTTAGAGCAGACATTCCGACGTACATTTTTTCCTGTTTTGTATACCACCAAGAACGACCTGGAAGTCCTAAATATAAAAATACAAAATGGCCGCCACACAAAAAACTATTGGCCCTGATACCCTTGTTTAAAAAAAAAAATGTTTTTGTACATCAAAAAGGTTGCTGAGTGTCCTCATGAAACATGGCAGCAGCTCACCAAACTTACAATACCTTCAGATGAGCCGCTGTAGCGGTGGCTCTTTTAAAAGCATAATGGTCTCCACCCGGAAGGAGTAGACCTCTAAATATGGAGGGCGGTAGTCTGACAGGGCGGTGGAGGTTATCACCCCTGCAATCCTGGAAGACAAAGGGGGGCTGCCGAACTCTAAATGAGGTCCTCAATTTAGTATCAGCCGCACGAATTCGAACAATATGAAAATGTTATTACCAGCACCCATTATCTTACTGAGATGTTTCCACATAGGAGAGTGCTTCCTCAAAGTACTGCTGTGAGATAATTTACATATGTGATGAATATGTTGTTCTAAGAAAATGTATACAAAAGGAGTGTCTGAGCATTGTTCTGAGCTATTTTGTTGTAATAACATTTACACATGAATGAGTACCTTTCCTTGTGTACCTGTGTTGCTGTGATATCCTGTAAAAATAAAGCTCTTCCTCTAAGCATCTGGGTTCTGTTGCTTCACTTGCTATGCTAAATAATATCTATTTTACACACATATTGTGCGTTTTCAGGGCACCTGCAATTGGTTACTACAAAATTATTTTCACATAAGTTCCTTACCCCTGGGAATCTTATATTTGCAGCAAATTTAGAACAGTTTGATAATTCTCAAGGAACTTCAGGACTGATCTGGACAGTATGTCAGTTGTAATTTTCAACGAATACTCAAATGGGGAAATATATCTGAATGAAGAATTGCAGCCATGAGTTCATTTACATATTTAGAAAGTTGACAAAAGTGCATATTTTGTTTCTCCATTGCAAAATATGTCCCCCCTCCTGAAATCCGTCCACCTAAGCCTCATATTGGAAATGCACTTACTCTGGCAATTATCATAAGTAAATCTGCATGGGTATAAAGTGTTGGAAACTACCCGTGAATCATTCGTAAATCTCTGTACACATGCGAGTTCAGCAACTTTTATGCCGAGACACAACCACCATCCCTCCACAAAAACTGTATTTGTGAATTCAGAAATTCACCTTGCTGACAGTATTTCTATATATTACTAGACTCCCAGTTGTGAGTGGAAAAAGTCCTGAATATCTGATTTTGACCAAGTTGTAGTCCGATGCACACAAACCTTTTCAAATATGACCCATTATTTACACAGCCAGGAAGCTATGCTCTCACTACCTCAAACGATTCTATCATTCTATCTCCTTCACTGATACAGCATGAGACAATGAGGGACATGAGACAATTACCGCGTGTCCTCATCCTTGCCCAGCACGTCCAGGGTGTTCTGACCAGTCCCACGTCCTCGTGCCAGAGACGCGGCCTCCTCTGCTACTAGTTGAGGGTTTTTGGGTTTCCTATGGAGACAAAACACACATTTTCAGGTGATGACATAAGGTAGAACCCCAGATAACAGTGCAAGAAAAACATTTTTATGAGGAAGGGTCAGTTCCCGCATGGCATGGAAGTACAGAAAACACAACTCTTACTACTGGATTGAGGGGAGAAAATAACATAGATAAGAAACTGACATGGGGGGGCCAGGGTGAGTGATACTTGAGAACCGGCAGTTGCAGCCTCCACTCCATAGTGTTAGGTGCAAATATTGTTCTATATGTATGAAAGTCTCCTTTGGGAGAAAGAGGGCAAGGGACTATTTTGACTCTTTGTGAACAGTTACTTTTGAGGGTGTGAGTTAAATTTATCTTAGGGCACTAATCATAGTTACTTGAGATAACTATAACTGGTGAATTTCTGTGGTTTTTAGACTTTAAAATGTTATATTGTTACTGAACATTTCACTTAACTATAATGTTACTTTAACTTTTGGTTTTTCTAGTGAATTTCTAGTTTTTTTAAAAAATAAAGTAATAATTTATTACCATATGTAACTCCAACCCCGCATGCAGCCAACCCCATGCTGCGGCCAGGCCCTGCAGCCAAACCCCCGCAGGCAGTCAACACCACACCACGCACAGCCTTCGGCCGTTTGTGGCAGGGGGTTGATGCTTTGCCAAGCAGGGTAGGTTTGGCCTTTGGGCCCGAGGACGCCATCCCCAGTGGCAAATAAAATTAAACAGGGCAGGGGGACCTGCAGCCCCCCTCACCGAGCCTTCTTGGGCCCCAGTGACCCCATCCCTCGGGCCCTATGTATTTTAAAAGGGGTGGGGTCACATGGCCCCCACCCCCAAGCCTTATTAGGCCCCGGGGACTCCATCCCCCAGGGACCTTTTTTTTAAGGGGGGGGGGCAACGTGGCACCCCTCCCCAAGCCTATTATGGCCCTGAGAAACCCATCCCCCGGGGCCCTACATATAGGGCTTTACATATATGTTAAAAGAGGAGGGGGCCACGTGGCACCCTCCCCGAGCATATTATGGGCCTGGAGACCCTATCCCCAGGGCCATATATATTTTGAAGGGGAGGTTGGACATGTGGCCCACCTCCATGAGCTTCTTTAGGCCATGGGGACCCCATCCCCTAAGGCCTTATTTATTGTAATGGGGGGCACATGGCCCCCTCCTCGAGCCATTTTAAGCCCTGGGGATCCCATCACCCAGGGCCACTACTTAAAATAAAGGGGAGGGGGGAGCGTGGCCTCCCTCCCTGAACCATTTGCATCCCAGGGACCCCATTCACCAGGGCCCTCATTAATTAGAGGAACACTTATTGGGAGCCCCAAGGCCCCTGCAGCCCCAGCCAACTCCCGGTATGCAGCAGGAACAGGCATTGCTTCTGCCCGCAGGGAGAAGCTACTAATGCTGCTCCCTCCGGGCAGGAGTAATCTCATGATCTGTTTCCCTACAGATCAAATGTCTGCTCCCAGCTGGTGGGAGCATTTTCAAAGCTCCCGCCCGCTGGGAGTAGACTTTGTGTTTGGTCCTGCAAGGCTGGAGCCAATACTGGTTTCCCTGCGTACACCAGCACAAGCAGGGAAACCCCTGTGTCCCAGGGGTGGGGTTCCTGGGACACAGCATGTGAGCCAACCCCAGAAGATGGGGGTCCTGGTGCCATTAATTGCTCACGGAGGGGGCTGCGTGGCTCCCTCCCTTTTAAGAAGATTAACTGCCCCAGGGGATGGGGTCCCCGGGGTAAAAATCGGCCTGGGAAGGTGGCCCATGGGCCCCATCCCTATTATAAACAATTACTGTATCATACCCTAGGCCCTTGCCCACCCAGTGGGTTTTTACCCAAATCTGCATCCTCCGTGAATTTGCAGCAAAATAAATAAAAAAATGGTTTGGCTCCCAGATGGGGTACCTCTAGGACCCACCACCAAGCCTAGGAGATCAGGGGATCCCTACCCTACACCCTTCTGTCTTTTGCTTGCGTTTTGTAGCACTCAAGACTTATACCCGAGTCCCAAGAGGGCTGCCAACACTTCCTTGTTGAATTGGTGGTAGCCAATCCAATCTCGGCAGGTCTGTAGATATAAAAAGTTTTTCAGCATTAATTGCTCAAAAACTATTGAACGGATTTACACCAAATTACAAAAAGCACTTTTTCTGGACCAAGATCTAGCTTTTGTTCAAATTTGGTGTAAATCTGTTCAGCTGTTTGGACTGTAGCTGTGTCTAAAGTTCATATGGAAAATGAATGAGAAAAACTTATTTTGGAACCCCCTCCCTTTTTCTCAGCCCCCGCTTGATGGGTCACCCCAAAACTTTCCATGCGCAAACTAGTCAAAAAGTAGCACTTTTTCTGGAAAGTTTTGTGGAGATTCATCAAACTGGGCCAAATGTATTAGCAACACAAAAAATGCATTTCCTCTGGAAACACAATCCTAACTATAACTACCCTTAGCATGGCAGACATGTTTATATGAAAAATGGTTCCACCTTCCCATAATGTTGTTTCAATTATGGTTCCTGAATGGCCTATGTTCTCCTATAATTAGGGCTCTATCTCTCACATCACAGTGCCAACATCCATTAAGTTTGAGCAGTATAAATACTAGACACAGTAGTTGTTTCAGCCTCCGCTCACACAATTGAAGAACACAGGGCCTTTAAGGTATAGTAATCTCACAAAATATGTTGTTTTTAAAGGCACTAATATGTTTTATACCATACGTTTTACTGAATAAAATGACAAATCGTTGTCTTCCTGAAAAAGGGGGAGCCGGCTACAGATCTAGGATCATACCGGCCAATCACTCTTAGGAACAATAATGCAAAAATATACTCTAAGGTATTAGCGAACCGGCTGAGCCCTATTATCGGGCAAGTTATGTCTCCCAGGCAGCACTGTTTTACTCCTAGTACGGGGACCTAGGATCATGTTAGGAGGGTCATCACACTTTTTGATGTTGCCTCGGTTGCAGGAGACCCCATGAGACTCATACTATTAGATGCTGAAAAAGCATTTGACAGGGTCTCCTGGGACTTTTTGTGGGCTACCCTCAAATGGCTTGGGTCAGGAAGGGGCTTCACCGACTACCTGCAGGTGATGTATGTGCCCCCCATAGCCAGCCTAATAATGATAGGAGGGCAAACAGAGGAACTTAAGATCAGAGGAGGGACCAGACAGGGTTGCCCCTGTTCTCCGCTACTGTTTGCGTGTTACATCGATCCACTTATACGTCAAATCGATGCGAATGTAAGTACTAAGCCCATATGCCACCGATGGTTCGAAACTAAGATTTTGGGCTACACGGACGACTTAGCTGTTGTAAACGTGCTCCCAGAGGTGGTGTTGGCAGAAATTATGAAAGAAACAATGGCTTTTAGGGAGATCTCAGGGTATCTGCCTAACCAACAAAAACCCCAAATTATTATCAATGGACACCTGAGCCTAGTTGACCCTGAGTAGTGCAATCGGCATACTATTTAGGGATAAATATATCATATACTATAGAACAAATCGTAGAATCAAATTTAGCCCCCGTTATACAGAAAGGGTCGCAAGACTTTGACAGGATGAATAACCTGCATCTGTCATTAGTCGGTCAATGCAATATTGTCAAAATTATTTTTCTTCCAAAGTCCTCTTCCTATTTAGATCAATACCCTTGGTATTTGAGAAATCTTGGTTTAAGAAGCTGGAGGGTATGGTCAACAGATTCATATGGGCACATAGAAAGACCAGGCAGGCCCTGAAATATATGACACTCCCTAGGGAGAGAGCTGGATGGGCTGTCCCCGACTTTAATCTGTACCACTTGCCCGCGGCTCTCCAATATATGCGCTGGCTGGTCGGGGGAAATCCCTCGGACCCCTGGAACCTGGGGAGGGTGCACAACATTTACAAGCTACTCAAAAATAAAGATTCCAAAAATTTACTTTTGAAGTTCATTGAACCCAGTTACTAAAAGAGAGTAAGGTTTAAGACCCTCCCGGCGGCAGCTTGCGTGTGGGGCACGCTGAAGAGATTGACAGGGATAGGAAGAATGAACTATTATCCCCACTCTTTATGAGCCCATCACTCCCGGTAGTTTTTCATGACGGTATCATGAAACGTGGGGGGACCTAGGGCTAGAGATGATCGGGGACTTGTTCAGTACTGTTGGGTTCAAGTCATTTACTGAGATTCAAGACAGCTATGGGGTTGGCCGTAAGGACTTCTTTAAATACTTGCAGGAACACAGTTCTGTTGCCAACTAAACTGGGGGCCAAAAGGGCTTATAAAAGATGTTATTATGGAAAAGTAGAGGGATAAAGAGGGATGTACTATTAGCTGGATATATAGTGAACTGAGTAGTCTGCGACTGGATGATCTTGAGAGACAGGCGGACAAATGGGATCAAAGGCTAGGGGTAAAGGGATCAGGCTTTTTAGAGTCTTTAAATATGGGCCAGACAATATTTTGTTCATCAAGGTTGCAGGCGCAGCACTACAAGACTACCTTAGATCTTTATTATACACCAGCTAAAATAGCAGAATGGGGTGGTTCAGTGGGTATCAGTTGCCCCTGTTGTCAAACCCCCAGGACATATGTGGTCCATATGTTCTCTACTTGTCCATTGCTTGACCTCCTGAAGAGAGACATTTCAGAGCTTTCCCTGAAGGTGAAAGTAGCACTAACTCCTGAGCTAATGTTGCCAGGGGCCAGTAGCTCGTGATCAGACGGAGCCCAGCCATACTTTATGCTCCTGGCCATGGTGGTGCTCAGAATCTGCATCTACTCAGCTTGTCTGGATCCAAATGCCCCCTTCCTGCACCAATGGCTGGCCCGGCTTCTTTCAACTTTTAATATGGAAAAAAGGATTTACGAACGAAAAGGTCACAGGGCTAGGAAATTGGGGAAAAATATATGGGCACCGATCTATTATTGGAAGACCGAGGTTGGGGGGGGGACTCTGATACAGTACAGATATGTTTTATCGTATTTAACTTGATGGTGGTTAATCAATTGTAAATGCTCCCTCCCCCATCTTAACGGTGAATCTCCCTTTGCATAAGCTCATGATGGTATTTATTTACGTGACCCCCAAATATTTTTCAATAAAAATATTTAAAACAAATAAAATTAAATGACAAATGGTTGATACACCATCCAATGTTTGTGCAAAATGAACACAAATCCCATTGATGTATAAAAAAATGTATACATGATTCAATGATTGAAGGGAAAAGATAAACTAAGAAATGTACACGTTTTGTGAACATACACTGTCCCCAAAGGGCTCAAAATTTGTTAGTATTATGAAGAATGGACTGTTGGAATATTGCCCCTGACCATCATTCTTCTTGTTTATTTTTAAAGTCCATGTGTATTTTCTTTCACAAGAAGTGACCTCTTCTATGTTTACTTTTCAGTGGTCGACAGCCAATTAAACGGAGGTTGATGAGTTTTGGCTAAACTACCACACAGATAAGTGAGGACAGCAGGATCGTGGAGGCGTGAATCTCATTAAAGGCAAAACCAGGAGAATTCAGTGTTGTGTGGTTACTGGTAAACTCAATGCAACATGCCTTTATAACTCAATGTGCTAGATCATGGAATTATTCTAGACCTAGATGGAGATAAGTGTGACACATGAACACACAAACTAAGGACTGGAGCCAAACTAAGGACTGGAGCCAATCCTGGCTGGTACTTATCTGCATCTTGATTCAGATTAACTTGGTTATCTAGCAAATAAAACCTGACAGCCGCATGCCGCAACATGCCAGCTAACAGAGCTGAAAAATGTTGAAGAGTTACCCCTGGATGCAACCATGTAAAGATTTATGCTCTATGCATTACGTCTTGAACTATGATTTTTTGTTTTAACCGGGAGCCCCCGAATGGTCTTTGTTGCAAGTGCAATAAATGCAGACTTCCTGTTTCTTGGTATTCTTTGTAATTGGTAGCTTTGCATTATTTTAATTATAACTTTCAGACTCTTGATTTGACATTGGAAATAAACTAAATTTCAGTGTGATAGGGCTGTGACACCATCATATGTTAATAAACAAACCAATTAATGGCACATTTTGTGGATTATCACCCGTCTCTTCATCTTAGTAAGTAAATAACCATAGTTTTATGCTCCTGTCTTAATGTCCAGTTAAGGAGGTCCTTATTTTATTCTCGGATGGTTCATTTCTCCTGCCATTATTGGTTTCACTCTCCATCTGCGGAAGTTTCTGACCCCGTTGCCTATATTCTAACCTACTATTGTGTTCTTTTATCAGGACCTGTTCCTCAATGTACAATTGTATATGGTAATCTTTTCCTGTGCTTACTCTGCTTTGGTAGGGTAGGTTTCTCTAACTATTGCTCCTGCTCTTTGAATTTTTTCTTATATCCTTTAGTGCTCTATTGCCCTATTTGGCCAGTGCAAATTGCTTCTGTCCTGTCCCTTAACTTTGTTCAGTTCTTGTTCCTCAGGAACATATCACTAACACAGCAGGTTGAAGGGGAACACCGCACCTATTTATAGTTGTCTTCCATTATTTAAATGGAGAGCCAGGGCAATACATGATTCATGCTTGCTTTAGAGCCCCATGGCACCCTTGACTATGCTTTTCTGCACCTGCAACCTAGCCAATCGCCAACCATGCTGTCCAAACTCTTCTCTCTCATAATTAGTTCCAGAACATGATGAGTCTGCCTTTCTATGGTCAAATCCTGTCCATGTTGAGCCCAATATTACCTCGGTCAATTGACGTCCCTCTGAACTGGGTCCCTTCCTTGATAATTTGCTATGCCCTCAATGTTGTTTAGTTCAGGGTCTTGCTGGCCATCCAAGTCATTTTAGGTCTCTGTTGCATATGATCTTCTTCAGTTCCAGGACTTGATTATCTCATTGGTTATCGGGTGTCTCTGTTCATTAACATGATCATTTCCTGGCATTGCCCTCATTGCTTTATTTCTTATTCATTGTCACCTTAGGTCAGAGGTCTTCAAACTTTTGGATGCCGAGACCCCCCTGTCAACATTTTGAGGCGTAAGGACCCCCTCCTGACAAAAATGTCTAAACCTGTTGACTAAATTGCGTGGGATGAAAATGTAAATGAGGTTATGTGATGCCGCGTATTTTGGGATAGCATTGCTTCATTATTTTGATATTTGTTACACACAGTAACGCTGAGGAAAGATTTCACCCAATCAGTACCCATTTATAACCAAAATACAGCAATTATCATCAGAAAGATTTCAAGTCAACCTTTGTGAAGGGCCTTCCACTCTGCAGCAATACGTGCTGCCACATTAGAAGCTCACCTGGCCCTGACCGAAAGAAGCAGGGGTCCCTTAAAATCCTGGCGGTTTTGTGTAGAGTTAAGCCGTTTACCCATGCAGCTTTCCTCTCACCCCCTCCCTTCCATCCCTCTCTCCTCTCCTAACCCCGGATCCCTCTCTCACTTTGCAGGTCATTTTCTTTCACCCCTTTTTACAACTTCTGAACTCTCCCCATTCAACCTCTCACTTCACCTTTAATCACCTCTTGCCATTCTGTCCTTTCACTGCCCTCATCTCTAACAGTCTCTCACATTTATCTCATGGCCTCTCTGGCCCTGTCACCTCCCGTGCCCCTCAGCACTTCTCATTCACCTCGTCTCTTCATTCAAATTTTTGTCTATTTGTATCTTACACCTCTCCAGTCCCCCCATTCCTCTTTCACATCTCCCCTTTGTTCTAACAGAAGCCCTCACCTTTGGATCACACTCACAGGGGCGGCCTTAGGCATGTGCAAGCTGTGCACCTGCACAGGGCCACCAAACCCCCCAGGGGCCACCACGAGGAATCGGATACAATACATATTCGTGGTGGCCCCTGGCAGGGATTTGGCGCATGAACGACTGAGGCGTGCTAAATCCAATGTGATGCACGCTGAATGGTTGTTCTTATACTCTTTTCCTTTCTAACCCAGTCTCGTCTTTGTGTGGGGTCGGCCTTGTTTCGGGCTCTTCTGGTAGGTCTTGCGCTTGTTTAGAACTTTTTTTCCAGGAGAATCGAGCTTGTTTTAATAGTCCAGATCTGGCACCTCCGGAGGCTCGCGCGCATGCGCAGTGCCCGCGAGTCCTGCAGCGAAGGGATTACAGAAGCACCATGCATCACTGGCGGCAGGAGGGGTGGCAGCACCCGTGCCCGGCGTGCAGCGAGCAGCACCGAGACCGGCCGAGGCCATGCACCGGCGCGCCTAGAGACCCTGGGCAAGAAAGGCCGCCTTGCAGAGGATAGCATGCCAGTGTGCAACCTTTGGTGCCAGCTGCGAGGTGAGCAGCCCGAGGGTCAGGGCATGGGGAGGAGGAGTGAGGAGGTCAGCGTGTGCCACTGCAGAGTGAACCCGAGGGAAGGTGAGCCATTGGACGAGGGTGTGGGGAGCCCTGGGGAGGAGGGCAGATCAGGTGTAGGAATGTATCCCAGCCCGTGGGGGTGAGGAGCCGGGGGCGTGGGGAAGGTTGGGTGAGGATGTTATTGTAGATGGTGTGTGCTTTGGGTCTGGGTGGAGGTAAGCCATGTGAGGTGGCGAGCTGGAGGTATTCTGGTGGTCATGGGAAGGGAGGGCATGATGAATCGTGAGAGAGAGTCTCTCTCTCACGATTCATATCTGAGAGGGCGCGGGTCGGAGAGGTGGTCTACGTGCACCAGGGGTAGGGAGTGGTACAGATCGGCGCTGTATGTTGAGGGAAGAGTGAGTCAGGAGTGCAGGGGCGGTGTTTACTTGTGGCTGAAGGGAGGCATGGTGACTTTTGGAGGTGTAACTTGGGAGGCACGGTCGTATTGGGGGGAAGAGGAGAGCAGGGTACGAGGTGTTAGACGTAATGTTAAGGATTCATTAAAATGATTACAATTACTTATCAACAATCATGAAAACAGAGTATGAAGCTGATACTTGTGATCTAATGAGTGGATCTGCCTGCACAAATCTTTTAAAACATGGAGTGTTCGAATGTACTTGGCATTTGGTTATGTCTGTTTATATGGTGTTGAGGCAGACATGAAATGCAAGCACCTATGGATGGACGCCTGGAATAGGATGGCAGTGCCTACCCATGTTAACTCAATCTAATGCCCTTTTGCAGAGACCTTGGTAGGAGACTGGCTTCTTGATCATTTCTTTAATTACATTCCAGTGCTTGTCATGTGACTAGCAGAGAAAACTAGTTTAACTAGTCCTCAGTTTGCAATTGGTGAAGCAGCCTTCTCTGTCCATACTAGGGGCATAGTTACCATTGGTTCAGCAAGTACAGTGGTACTGAGACCCAAAACCCTCAGGGGCCCATTGAACCCTGATAATTGCTATATTTTACTTCCTGAGCAGCAGCCAAAGGGGCCATTTTCCTCGCTTATGCCACGGCCCATGGGGTTGTTGGTACGCTGTGCTAGTGATTCGCACGTCTGCTTGAAAGTTGTCTCCTGACTGGATGTTCCTTGCACATTAATTTTGCTTCAGTGAACCTCTAGTGCCTTTTCATAGCCTTAGGACTCACTGTAATTAATCCTTGTTTAATAGGTGCTCTGAAAGCGAGCAGAACTGGTTGCTGGAATATGGCACAATACAAGAAACCTTAATTAAATATATTGTATTTTGTCTTTTGACAATGTGGTAAAGTGGACGAGTCTTTGGTTACCTGTAGGCTGTCTTCAGGATCAGTTAGTGACTTACTGAGACAGGTCTCTGTGTGCCATGATTTCAAGGTAGCTTACTCTCTTCCTGCTAAGGTCACTTCCCAAATAGATCATGAACTATTCTCCAGGCTGTACTGTTCTCAGTGGACTGAGAAAACAGACCTTGTATGCCAAGTCACATGATCTACCCTATAGTTTTATAACACTCTTCAAATAAACCTTCCATATGTGGCTAGTCCTCATAATGTGTCATACATGTAGTGGGAAGGGTAATTACTATCAATCAGTCAGGGTTTGTAAAGCTCAGCTGCTTCACACATAAGGGTCTCGAGGCGGTGTGGGATTCATGCTGCTGGATCATGCTGCTTATTGGTTGAACAGCGAGGTCTTGTGGTCCTTCCTGAACTGCTGGAGCGATGGTGAGGCTGAGGTGCAGGGGGAGGGTTTTCAGGTCTTCACTGCCAGGTGGGAGAAGTAGCGGCCTCCACTGTTTTATCAGCGGCTGCATTGGGTGGCTGCTAGGGAGATGGTTCTGGAACATATTTTCCTGGTAGGTTGGTGGAACTTCACTCGTTCATTAAGATATGCTAGTCCTTCATTGTGTAGTCCAGGGAAGACATGGCTTGGCAGTTCGGGCTGGACTGTTCCCATGAGGCACAGGGTCAAGGCTGATTTGCATATGGCCATGTCTGAACTGGGGTGGTGTGGTGAGCAAAAAAACGATGGGTTTAGGCCCAGATCTCTGTACTGGGGTGAATGTATGACATTGTTCTGCATTCTGTCCATCAACTGTTGTTTTTGCAAGAAAATAAAAATGACACATCAAAATCTTTCAGCAGCCGCCACTGCTGATTGTCTTCTTTTTCTCCCTACCCACTGCTAGCCTCGCCCGCTGCATTGCAAGCAAAATGAAGAGAATTCGAGTACACAAATCTGGTTATTCGAAACGAAAGAGAAAGGTGGCTCAGCAGGCTTTCGTAGTGTCACAGGAAGGAGCAATCCTGAACTTTATCACCCAAGGGAAACCTAAAGATGGAGAATTCTCTGGCCAGAGTACTGCTGATGCACTAGGTAAAACCGGCACTGACGACCATAAAGAAGAACAAAAAAATGATGATATCCATGAGCAGAATGATACTCATGAGCAGACCAATGAAAATGAACAAGGTGACTCTGAAATTGATACAAACATGCAGCAATTACCAACTCAGGATGAGGATTATTACAAAAGACCCTCAGACAGAGAAACTCAAACATCATTCATCGGTCCATCAACATCTGGCATTCTGAAGGAGGTTCAGAGTTTACAGACGGATGATGCTGGTATTGAAAAGGAAGCCAAAGAGCAAGACCATGTTACAGACCCGTGTTCTGAATATGAGTTATGTGATTGGAGGGATCCTACTTTGTGGCCGAACTCTCTTACGGACGCGCAACGTGTTTTACTTGTTGAAAGGGGTCCCTCCAGAGACCCAGATTCTAAAACAAAGTATCCAAGTGATGAGCACTCAAAAAGTAAACGTCGTTTTTCTGTTACCATGTTACTGGTCATCTGACGCCTTTTCTGGACGTTTTATTAAAACACCTTCCTGAGCTCCGCCCCGCCCGGACCCCCTCTTCCGGGGCCCCCTACCTGCGCTTCCTGCACAGGGCCACCATGAGCCTAGAGCCGCCCCTGACACTCACTTCTTGCGTGTCCACACTTCTCTTCGGCAATTCACATTTCTCCTCATCCCTGACCTCTTCAATCAAATTCTCTCACTCCCTTGCTGTCCTCTCTCATTTTGGGTGCGGATGCAAGTTCAGAATGGGATGAATGAATGTATGATTACTGATGGGCTTGTTTGAGTGAGTTGCATATTGAGTAGTGAGGGGGACAGGTGAGTGAAGTGTCACATGAGTGCAGGATGAGTAGTGTACTCGTGTGACTGCAGGTTGAGGTATAGTGTGAGCAGGACAAGTGCATTTTGAGTGCAGAGTGATCGCTGTGAGTGCAAGGTGAGAGGGTGAATGGTGCAAGTGCATGGTGATCAGTGTGAGTGCATTGTGATCACTGTGAGTGCACGGTGAGCGTGACAATAAAGGGCGAGAATGAGGAATGAGTTGTCTGAATGCAGGGTGCATTCCCAGACCCATGAAGTAACTCAGCATGTTATTGACGGGGCGTAGACTTTAAGATCTAAGTTAAACTATTGCGGCATTAATCGGGGATCGAGGGTGAAGGAAATAAATAATGTGCTGATCCTGCAACAAACTTCCAGTCCTATGGTTAGGGTTACCAGCAGATTATTTTGATGGCCCAGTCGGTACAAAAAAAAGCAGTCACCTAAAGCGGTATTTTCAGCGCTTATCTGTGCATACTTCCCTGGGCCGGCTTTAGTGCTGGTGGTGCCCTGTGCGACAATGTTTGTTGGTGCCCCCCCAATAACCACCCCACCACGGATTCTCTCACTAGCACCCTTTAACAGTGACCAAGTCTCCATAACCCCACACTCTCAGATGCATTGAATTAGTTATATAGTGCCACTCATACCAGTGTAGGGTGTCCGAGCACTTTGCATCACACACACATTACACAGAGACAATCAATCATAAGTGTGTAAATCAGTGTATAGGAAATGTTACATAAGCCAAAGGACTAAAAGTATAGGAGTCACATGTCATCCATACTGGTAGGCAGCATAGTTCAAGAGTGCTTGGTGTGGAGAAGCACAAACTCAGAGTCGAAAAAGAAACAGCATAGTTGGGAGTTTACTTTAATAATAAGAATTGATTTCTAGCCAAATTAACCCTTTTTGCAACATTAATCAATGGTCTAATAATGTACTCTTTGTAGTGTGCATGCTGTTCTAGGATGAACGTTAATAGCTCACTATCCTATATTAGGACTTTAAGTTATAAATTGCAAGTAACAAAAGGATGTCTCTTTTGAAAGCAGTAACCTGCTGATCTCTTCACATCATATGCACTCTGTAATCTACTTGGTACACGTTCTTTGCAGCAGGCATATTAACCCTCTGCACTAACTTCACCTAAGTCAAAACCTCAACTATACAAAATTCTGATCTCTCTCCAGGAAGATAATTAATCACACGAGGTATCTTGACATTTATGTGAGGCCTGGTAATTGCCGGGAAAGAAACGCTGCAGCAGGTGCTTCAAAAGCACAATAAACTTTCACTCACGGCGCCCCCAGGAAGCCAACTTTGTATTCCTTTCCATGAAATGCATTTTCACACTATGGCAGTGAATGTAAAATCCAAATGTAAGGAATAGGCACAGTGGGGACCCAGGGGTACTGGAACCAGCAAAAAAACCTAAGCCTCTGTAAGCAGTTTACAAAGGCATGTTAAATGGTCTTTAAAGACCTGTGAAAAAACACGGGGGTGCCGGAGATAGGAATCCAGACACTGCCCAGCTGAGCCACCAGCAGCTCAAGTTTCACTGCAGCAGCCCGGGCTGAGACACAGGAGGGGGGGGGGGAAGTGTGGGGGGATGCTGAAGCCCTTGGGCCTGGGCAGAAGTGTGACTGGGAAGGCGCGGCCCCCTTTGCATCACTCCACGGCCCCCCTGGGGGTCGCGCCCCACAGTTTGAAGACCCCTGCCTTAGGTCATATCCCTGCTGCAGTACTCTTCATTTTGGTCTGAAGATGTCATCCAGATCTCTTGCACTGTTTCAACCTGGCTCCTTGCCGATTCATCTCATAAAAATTCAAATCTATTCTTCCACCCATTTTCGCCCACAATCCGAAAGGGTCACTACCTATGGTCTGCATTTCCACCTGTCTTAATAGCTTATAATATCTCCTCTGATTAAGAAAAAAACCTCAGCAGGTCCTAGCATTTTAAGAAACTGTATCCTCACCTAGCTTCTCCTTACTCAGGCTACAATTATAGGGAAATGTGTTAACACTCAGTTGTCCTGCTTCCTAAAAGACATAGGTGCCACTGAACCATAGGACAGAGACTGTCCTAGTCCCTACTTTGAACAAACATCAGCATCATCATGGATGGCAGTGTCACAACCTTGATCCTTTAAGACCTATTAGCAGTATTTGACACCATCAACCCTTACAGGCTTCGTAATTGACCCCAGAAGATGGACATAGAGTGGGTTGCCCTGGACTAAGTTGAATTCCTCCTGTCCAAAGTATGGTAGGGTTCCCACAGCAGTTGGGAGTACAAGGCCCTTACCTCAGTGTTCCTCCACAAGGCTTACTTCACTTGACACTCTTTAATGCACATTTTCCCCCATATCCTCCTTGATGACACTCATAGCCTATTTTCTATGACTACACTGATGATACCCAGGTACTTTTGCATCTCAACGGAATCAAGGGAGACACCTCTGTGAAACCTTTAAGCATAGCTGTTCATGTTTGCTGTCTGGATGTTTTCCAACTCCCTTCAATAGATTTCTAAAAAGACTGAAGACATTATCCAGGGTGAACCACCATCTGTCCTGACCTTAATTTGGTGGCCTCTATCACTTGACCACTTCCTTATTCCTGCCACTAAGCCAAAAGCTCACCTTCAATCTCAAACAAAGTGGCCTCTACGTGCTTTATTATGAGAGTCTTGAGAAAGTTTATTCCTTTCTTTACCCCCAAAGTCGTCAGCTGGTTTTTCAAGACACCGTTTCGTCCCCACTAGACTACTTACATGCCCTTTACTTACGCCTTCCCAAATATCTGCTCAATAGACTGCAGATCGCTCTAGAATGCATCTGCCCACATCCTGGTTGGACTCTAAAAATTGGATCCCATTTCTTCCCCTCTCAACAAGTATCATGGGCTCTTAATCCAGAAACATGTTACCTTCACATCACTTTGCATAGACATCTGAGCATTTAATTCCAAAGGTTCTATGTGCATGTGCTGAAGATGCCTCATAACTCCTTCCCATGCCCTAAGATCCACTGTCCATGACATTTTTCATTGTTCCCCACATTCATCAATCCAGGTCCTGCAGACGCCCCTTTTCCCATTGTGCCACTTTCCTATGCAACATCATCTCCTTGGAACTTTAGCGTAACAGAGACTTCTTTACTTTCCATGAACTTCTACAAAAGTATTTGTTCTCCTTTTAATCTTCTGACTCACTGTAGCATAGAATCAGGACACCCAAGTGTAACGGTGCACAGTATAAGCTCGAAATCAATCAATCTTGCTCAGTGTATCTCCTTTCTCTTCATTGTATTCAGATTGAGTTTCCCAGTTTGTACAGTGCCTGCACCTTCTGCCCCTTATCTCCACCCTGATCAACCCCATCTACCTGTTTATCCCATTCTGCAACTCGCTCATCCTATGCCCATAGCGTAAACTATGGTATATTCCCCATCCTGCTGCTACCATGGTCTAGCTTGGTGAGTTCTGGCACATCCCACTCTTGGTTTACACCAACACCTATTTCCTGGATTTGCTGCCTGTTTCATCCTCCCAGTTTGGTTCTGCCTTTGCTGTTCCTGTTCTCTATCCTGTTGTGTTTCGTTATGTATTCCTGAAGGTCAAGTTTACTGGAGGGGCCTCATGCTGTTGACAGTGTGATCCTGACTGTGGCAAAGAAACAAAGACAACCAGGGTAAATTAAATACAAATGGGTAGAGCTGTTTGTTAAAAGAGTGGTGGCCCTGGATAGGTTCTAGTTCCATAGTGCTTCTGCTACTGACAATTTCCGCGGCTCGACTAACCATCTGATGGCCTGCTACTTACACTGGGCAAGACCTGTACGTATACGTTTTCATATTGTGTTTTGCTTCTTCATGGTTGTTTCCAAATTCTACCACCTCTAGTTTTCCACCATGGGCACTCCCCATCTCTGTTGCACCTGCTGTTCACCTTGTCAAGTTCCAATGTCTCTCTCTATTTAACCAGTTCCTAACTCAATTACTAATATCCCGAACAGTTCTTCTCATTGCTCAACATGTTTATTTACTTTTAGTCCCAGACACACAGGCTCTTCTCTGTTGCTTTTCCTCACATTCATAGTTAGTTTCTGCCCCTCTTCTCCCTTATCATTATGTTTTTCAGTTCCTTCCTGATAAGTTACCAGTCTTCTTTTGGGTCTGTTTCTGTCCCTACTCACACTGTTCTCCCATTGTTCAGCCCTTTTTCCTGTTTCTGTTTGCTTCCCTGCTCTCTGTTTTTGCCCAGTTCCTGCAGCTAAAACTGCTGTTCTCCCCGCTGTCCAGTTTGTATCCCTGTAGCTCCTAAGCACCCATTAGTCATTCTGGAATGATTTTACTGCGTTTACCACCCTACCTGATTTGTTGTTCAGTGAGTTGGGTGCAGGGGGCTTTGGCCGGCTTCCGTCCTCCTACAGGCTCTTCCCGCTCAATCTTCACGAAATCTACAGAAAAGGGAGAGTAAACATGAAAATAAGAGATCAGGGTAGAGATGCTGTACAAACGCAAATCTCATATAAATCAGTGGGAAATCTAAGTTTCATTCACACTTCTAACAAAGATCACACTGGGTATGAGATAGGCCTAGTTGCAATCTAAGCCCTTAGACAGAGAGCTACATGCTGTTTATTAGTGCTGCTGTCATTAAAGGGATGTTCCACCCCTTCACTGAGCCTCCTTGGAAACAGAGAAAAAGGGGGTGAAAAGAAGAGGGTTCAAAAGGAACAACTTGAAGTGGGAATCCACACACCCTGGAGCAGAAGCCTGTTTCTTCTGGTGGCACCTCGGAGAGTGTTGGAGTTGGGCTAAAGGTCCCATTCACTAAGATACCTGGGAGAGGAGCTGGCCTAATGGCTAGGGCGGTCGACCTCGAATCTGGGGAACTGGGTTCGAGTCTCGGCAATGACGCTGAACATCCTGTGATTCTGGGCAAATCACTTAATCTCCCCAACTGGTGCTATGTAAAGCGCTCTGATACCCGATTTGGGTCAAGTTCGCGCTACATAAAACTCTGTAAAAAAAAAAATACCTTAGTAAGGTGAAGCAGGAAGTCTTTCTCTCGCTCGGTTTCTCTTGACACCACTCACTGCTGTACACCCATGATTCAGCTTTCATCCCATTGAATGTCAGGGCTACAGAGGGAGGGGCTAATGAAGCTCAGCATTTGGATAACGAATGCCACTGAGGCCCTGTTGCTGTTGGGGGGATCTCAATTTAACACTTCAATGTGACCTTGACCGACTGACTAGTTCGGGGATACACAAAAGGGTGTAGACGTTTAGGATGTGACCGGCCTGGATGACCTGTGGAGGACATACAATCCCCACACTTGACAGTACTTCTATGCCTCAGATTCAATGCGGTCGATGACCAGGTTAGACCATCCGTTGGTACCACACCATCAGCTGGGAGCTTTTGGGGGTAAGAAATATCCTCCTAGGGGGATATTGGACCATGCACCTGTAGTGACAGCACTCCAGACGAGGTAAACGCAATCAGACAGGGGGTGGAGACTGGACCCCTGGGAGTTGACAGGCAGGACCATGTTTGGTATGATAATGCAAGCCACAGAGCACTATTTTGAGAAAAAATTTGGGATGGTGAGGGGACCTCCTAGCCCACGTCATCAGGAAAAGGCAGGAGAAAGCTAAAACATGCAGGGAATTGGAAGATAAGTTGGTGCAGGTTGACACACACGACTAGGGAACGGGCACAGGGATTGGAGGCCTTAAGGGAGGAATACAGAATCCTGGCCCATCAGGAGACAAGGATGCTCTAAATAAACAAACAGGGCAAGATGTATGAACTGGGAAACAAGGCAGGGAAACTACTGGGCTGGCTGGCTAGTAAACAGGAGCATCAGAGGTGGATATTGAGGGTGGCCAACCCTCAGGGGTACGCGGCTGAAACCCCAGCAGACATTGCACAGGTCTTCGTAAAATACATCGGTGGTGTTTACAGCTTGAAACTGGGAGACAACTAGACTGGCATTGAGAGTTTTATCAGGGATATACCCATTTCCCGACTGGGAGGGTAGGCAAGTAGAGCACTTGAGGCAGAGATTATGGGAAAGGAGATTTCCAAGGTGATAACTAAACTCAAGGGTTTACGTGAAGTCTCGAACAGGGTGCTCCCTGACTGCTATGTTCGGGCATGCCATGAAAAAAGGTATCTTGCCTGGGGACTTAAGAAATGCTGATGGTGTCCTCATTCATAAGGGAGGAAAGGCAAGGGAAGCTTTTAGTGTCATCTAGACTGATCTTCCTAATAACCAAAGAAACCAAAACCTTGGATAAGGTATCGGCGACCAGAGTCCTGAGGGTGATTGACACTATTATAACCTCTGCCAATCGGGCTTTATGCCACACAGAGTGACTAAAGCAAAAGGAACAAATAAGGGATTGAATGCTGAACAATACAAACATTCACCCAGAGTCACAAAGATCTGGGTTTATTCCATCGTTCTTTTGCTCACAACACCACCCAAGTTTGGACCCAGCCATATGCAAATCAGTCTTGACCATGCTCCTCAAGGCAACAGACCAGCCTGAACTGCCAAGCCAGGTCCTCCCTGGACTGAAAACAAGAATCCTGGGACCGGTTTCGGGGCAGCACCTCTCATCAGCCAGACCAGCTTGAATCCAGTGGCGCAGTGAGCACTGGACACACGTCTGGGCATACCCTTCCCACTTAGGGTGACAAAGGCAAAAGGAACAAATGATGGATGGAATGCTGAACAATGCAAACATTCACCCCTACTCACAAAGATCTGGGTTTAATCCTTCATTCTTTTGTCATAACGCCACCTCAGTTTTGACCCAGCCATATACAAATGAGTCTTGGCCCTGCTTCTCATGGGAACAGTCTAGCCGGAACTGCCAAGCCAAGTCCTCCCTAAACTGGAAACAAGCATCCTGGGACCGGTTTTGGGGCATCACCCCTCATCAGCCAGGCTAGCTTGAATCCAGAGGCTCAGTGAGCATGGGACCGATGTCTGTGCATACCCTTCCCACTTAGGGTGACATAAACAAATTGGACAAATGATGGACGGAATGCTGAACAATGCAAACATTCACCCCCAGTCCAAATGATGGATTAAACTCAGATCTGTTGACTGGGGTGAATGTTGCGTTGTTCAGAATTCCGTCCATCATCTATTCTTTTTGCATACAGAATGACTAGTCACAACTTGGGATGCCTGTTTGGATGTCTGGCATGCAAGGACCACATAGCGGAACCTGCATTATTGTTATCGCTGGACACCAAAAAGGCACCCAATTCAGTGGAGTGGCCGCATTTGATGGCAGTCCCATGGAAGATGGTCTTTGGGGTATTGTTTTTGAGATGGGTTGGTCTGCTGTACTGAGAGTCTCTAGCCTGAGTGTGGGTTAATCAGTCACAATCAGGGAAATTCAGGCTTGGCAGAAGCACGTGGCCGGGGTGCCCACTATGAACGCTTTTGTTTAAAATCGCAATAGAGCCACTGGCGACTTGAATCCTAGGAGAGGCCATAATTAAGGGCTGAAAATTGGACCTGGAGTGAGAAGAAGTAATTTTGCTTTATTTGGACAGTGTCCTGCTGTACTTGGCTGACCCAGAGGGTTGGATCCCATGTGTTCTCTACTTCCTCTAGATGTTAGGTGTGCATGCCCAGATCTGTTTCAATTGGAATAAGCCCATTGCATTCCCTCTGACAGAGTGGACCCCGCATAGTGGATTGAGGAGCCTCGTGAGATGGGGATTTAGGTACCTAGGCATTTCTGTCACTAATGGAAAAACTTTGTTCCGGGAAAACCTGGAGCGTATCCCGGAAGAGTATAAGGGGATGGTGACTGACTGGAGGAAACTTCCTGTCTCTGAGCTAGGCCAGTGGCCCAATACAAAATGATTTATCTCCCCAAATTTTTATACATACTGCAGAAAATCCCGTACACATTCCTACAGGGATGTAGATATGGTGACCAGGTTGCTGACATGGGATGATGGCCTGTTAAGGATTGCTCTCTCTGCTTTGACATGGAAACCAGTTGACAGGGAGGTGGCCCTCCTGAATCTGAAACTGTATAATTGGGTGGCCCAGCTGAAGGTAATCCGTGAATGGGCATTTACAATACAGCAGGAACCATCGACGTACGTGGATAGAAGAGCAATGGATCCCGAGGGATACCTCAGTTGGCTGTATGGGGTGGACAAGAGGAATCTACTGCAGACCCAACCGCAGTGTTGTTATTGACATGGCAGAAAGCGACGAGCGCATTGGGTTGGATGCCCCAGCTGGCACAACTGAAGAACAGAGGGGGCCACAGAAAGTGGGACTTGCTGTGCATCTCAAAAGTGGGAGAAGTCCGGAAGGAGGGCAAGATGATTCCGTTTCTCAAACTCCAGGCACAATTTTATCTGACGGGGAGTCAATATCTCCAGTATCAGCAGGTAAAACATATCTCACTGGGCTATGGGGACCTCCTCTGTGATATTGAGGAAGAAACGCCTCTGGAGTGCCATGTACTGCGGGCCGCATTACACAAGCACAACGTCTCGCAAATCTATGCATCTCTCCTCATTATTAGCTTGCCACCTCTGGACGCCCTACAAAGTAAAGGGAGAACGGCTTGGGAAGACTAGAATATGACACCTGGGGAGGCCTGCAGGTGCTCCGGAGAGGTGGCTATGCAGACAGGATTGCGGCTGGTACAGCTGAAAATTTTACTCAGGGTGTACTAGATAAGAACTCTCCTCTACAAGATGGGGAAAACAGTTAGTGACCGATGCCTCAGAAGATATGGACTTCGGGGCCCCTGACCCGCACCTTGTGGGAGTGCTGAGAATATGGGGTGATTGGGAGAATGTGAGAGGAGACCTGCCAACCTAAGAAAAAATTCACTGTGTGAGGAGAGGGTGGACTCTCATGTCTAGAGCTACCTAAGAGGCACTCGGACCTCCACAAATCCCCCCACGTCCCCTTCCCACCCCCAACAAAAATAAAGGGTTGCAGATGCAATTGTGATGTCCTTGGGCAACATTACACATAAAGCGCTTTTCATTGTTTGCGCCGGACACATATTTAAAAAGGTGCACCGGGCGCAAACAGTGAAAATACACCCTATTACGATCAATGCGCTGTCCCCAGAGCAGCCGCAAACACGTGCCTGCCTGGGGTCAGCGCATTCAGTTGAAGAACGGAGCGGCTGCTTTACAGCCGCTCCATCTTATCACAAGGGGTTTAGAGATCCCCTAGCAGGCGGATGCAGGGACGTCATTTCCCCCCACCAGACCTCCTGCGGGCTTCTTTGCCTCTGCGTCCACGTCGGTAATACCGCACGGGCGCAGAGGCAAAGGGATTCCCTCATTTGCATGGGGCACGACCCATGCAAATGAGGGAACGCTCCCTTAAAGATAGCACTGACGCTTTATGTGCACCAGCGCTATTGCTATTACCGAAGGGGCCGCACAACAGTCTGCAACCCCTCCTGTAATACTAAAGTGCCCAGAGGGTGTGCAAAGCGGGCGTAAACGCCTGTTGCGCCCCTGGGGCACTTTATGTAAATTGGCTCACACCCCTCAATTGGGAATCAACTACTTACAGCCTCCCCAAAAAAAGCTGTCTTTCAAACCACCGTGTGATTTTGGCTCCTCAGGGAGCAGACATTGGACAGGTACACACTCCTCTTATGCAACGTGGCATTAATGATGGCAAGGAGAAATATACCGCCATACTGGGAAGGTGTAAAGATACCCACTGTGTTCAAATGGGCCTCAAGCATGAACTGGTGCATGAGAGCAGAGGAGGTGGTTTACTAAGCTAGAAGGTGTCCTCATAAATCCGAAAAGATATGGGGCACATGAAAAGGGGCCGAGGGCGACACAACCAAGAAGAAGCGTAAGGGGGCAAGGCGGGCAGAGACGGCGAGAATGTACCCGAAGGGAGGGGATTCTGGGCTGGTGAGGGAAGGGGATGTTCGGGAATTGACGAAAAAGATTATTTAAAAAAATAGAATGCACAAGAATTGTTCACCACCTGTTTCTATCAGAAAAACAGAAACATGGGACAGTCAAGAAGATAGCTCAGTAATTGGGATAGATGTTGTGTGAGTGACTGCGTTTTACACATTGACTCAACAGCTACAGGGTTTCCCATGTTCCAACCACAAATGCAGAGGTTTGGTTGTAGTTTAGCAAGGTGAATGGCATTACCTACATTCATCACCTATTTCATTACTTTACATGTAGTCGTAGACCAGTGATTTAAATCAATTGCAGTCAAACCATGTGTCTTTCGGCATATGTAATTCTGCAGTCAAACCTTGTGTCTTGCTGAATATGTAATTCTGCAGTCAAACCTTGTGTCTTGCTGCATATGTAATTCTGTTCAGAGGCATCCTCTACTTGCAAACCTACACGAGTGAACTCTTTTACTTTCAGCCCTGCCCCTTTGAGTTTCCTTCCTTCTAGTAGAACATCCATATTCTTATTTACTTACAATCCCACTGCAATGAATTGCATTATTTTTATACAGTGCTTCCTACCACTTATAAGCTCTTTCAACGCATTTGGAGCAGACGCTAAGACGGCTATTTCGGGCTACCGTGCCACTTGAATGGTGACCTCGAAGGCACTTTACTTACTGTGTCTCAGGATTTATCTGTTGACTTGTAACTGAAAACGAACATATACCCTGACTCTTATTTGAGCCCTGAAGAAGTCCCCATTGGGACGAAACGCGTTGGCTAAAAGGATTATGAATAGTGTATTTTAACAAATTGATATGTTCATCGTTTTCTATAAAGAATTAAGGAAATAAGAACATAACGACTTGGCATATTCTTCAGATCATCACGAACAATCTGCGCCTAACTGACCTTGAGTGCTTACACAAATGATGTGTGCGGAATTCCTGTTTTCTTTATAACTTATAAGTGCTGTAAATAACAGTTGCTATTATTACCCATATTAATGGTGCTCAGTTTATTAACTTTAGAAGAATGGAGATGGTCTTGCCAATATTCAAACTTGTGACTCAGCTGTCAGTAGTGAGTGCAAACCTATTCAGCTATTTTGCTGGTCCAGATACAAATACCTTCTTATATTGCTGCCCTGCTTCAATGCAAGCATATATGTATGCGTACACAGATATTTGTATAGCCCAAAACCTTGCTGTACAGCAACAGAGCGCTTAATAGCAGGCATAGGCTGAAATATTATTCATAATTATTTGTAGAGAGAGAGAGTATTTGGTGGGGGCTTGTGGGTTGGTTTGTAACCTGTAGAGCGGTAGTGTTCTCTGTAGAGGTGGGTCTTCAGTTCTTTCTGAATAGCTGAAGGGTAGGAGCAGCTCTGATGTGGCTGGACATATTCTTCCAGGCCATGGGGAGTAGATGGAGAAGGCTGCTTTTTGGGCTTTTCTTATTTGCCTTTCTTTTTTTTATTTTTTTTTATAAATCTTTTTATTAACATACATCGGTATCAGATATACAAATTTGCTTTTACTGTTACTAGTCCTGTACAAATTCGGATTTATACACTCTTCTTGTTGATGGACTGTGGTGCTGAACCACATTTGTGGTTGTTTGTGTTATATCCCCTTTAGTGGGAAGGCGCTCCTGGACAGGGGGCCTTTTGGTTTATTAGCACGCATCCTTGTCTATTCTTGATATTGTATGGGTGATTTACAGTACATGTGCTGCATTTCGTGTATGGTCCACTGTCCATTGCTTTTGGTATCAGATGTACAATACAGAAGAATCAACAAAATTGTTCACGGTGATGACATATGAGAAAATAGTTTACAGCATTACATAGTGAGGGGATGCTACGGGATGAGGAGATCATCTTGTTCGATACTACGAGGCGGTGGACATATCTCTCCACGATACACGTTCCAAGGGCTCCAAATGTGGGACCACTTTTTGGGGCAGCCCCTGGCCAAATACACCGTCTTTTCCCTGTGCATGCACCAATCAAGGTCTTTTTTCCAGGCTTCTATCGTGGGTGGTTGAGCTGCGCCCCATAGCTGTGCGATATTTCTTTTGGCAAGCATGAACCCCAGTGTGACCCATTGTGTCTGATGAGTGTTCAGGTCTGTAGGTTCCCATACAATCAGGATGCACCTCCCTGCCTCTGGTTGGAGACAGACTGGGAGCACTGCATTGATTGTGTCGTGTACCTTGCACCAGAAGGAACTGAAGTAATCACACTCCCATATGATGGGCATGAATGTTCCTATGTGGCCACATCATCTCTTGCACTCCCCTCCGTCAGCCCTCCTCATTTGTATCAGACGGGGTCCAGTGATATACACCCTATGGAGGATTTTGAGCTGTACTAGTCTAAGGCGCGCTGGAATGGGGACCACGCTAGTGGAGGATACTGCTTCCTGCCAGTCCTCGTCATCCATCTCGATACCATCCCTTATCCATCTCTACCGTAATGATTAGAGGGGATCCGTCATGTTATTTATCAATTTCTTGTATATTAATGAAATAGTGTTTTCGGGTAAGTGGCCATCTAATATTCTGTCCTCCAATGGTGAGGATTTGGGAGGAGTAGAACCCCTTGTAGGCTCAGTAAATGGAGCTTCTCTGGCGTAACTCCAGTTTCTAGGTCTCCTTCTAACCGGTAAATCTCGGCCTTGATGTCCAAGACTTCTTTTTGTTTATCCTTCTTCATTCCAGAGATCAAAGACAAGGCCTGACGCCGGATTACAGTCTTAAATGCTTCCCATAATGTCTGGGATGAGGACCCGGACCCTTCATTGTCTACGAAGTAGTTTTCCATGGCTTTGATAAGGCCTTTATGGATCTTCGGATCCCGGAGGTACCATGAATTAATTGGGGCGACTCTTCCCACTGTAATCTGGTTGAGGACTATGTGGATCCATACCGGCGAGTGGTCGGAGATGCCCCTGGCTAAGTGCTTGATTTCATGGATGTGGGTAACTTTTGAGGCGGGGACTAGGCAGTAATCTAAATGGGAAAGGCTATGGTGTACCCCGGAATTAAAGGTGTGCTGTACCCTATCTGGGTGATATGTTCCCCACCCATCCACTAACCCCATGGCATCGAGAGAAAATCAGGCAGCCAGCGGGAAGAAGGCCCCAGCTCTCGCGGGAGATGTCGGTCCAGTGTGCCCTAAACCACCGCTTTGAAGTCGCCCCCAAGGACTAATAGGCCACCTGGTATGGAGAGCAGAACAGCACCCAGATCTTTAAAGGTGGTGCTTTGAAAGCCTGGTGGAACGTAAACAGAGATGAGTGTTACGGACCGCCCCTCCCATGTGCCCGCCACCCCTATGTATCTGCCCCAATCATCCGCCCATGTGGAACTTACAGCAAGGGGGAATTAATTTTTTATCATGATACCAACACCCCGCGAGCTGGAGGTAAATCCAGCAAGTGCTACCATTTTATATTCCCATTTGTGCATCGCTTTACATGAATTTCTGACAAGGTGTGTTTCCTGAAACATGACAATATTCGGGGCCTGCCGTTTAATATATTGGAGAACCACGATGTGTTTGATCTTGTCCCCAAGCCTGTTAACATTCCAACTCAATATTTTAACATTTTTGTCCCCCTGTGCACTCATTGGATAATTCATAAGTCTCAGTGTCCTCTGCGATAGAATCAAAACCAATTACTGATGTTGAAACCATAATAACAAACTAACACAAACCCCCAACCAACCCCCCACCCTGCTGCCCTGCACTCTGGGCGTAGAACTGCCCATGTAAAACCTGCAGAGTGTCTGTCGCCCTATGGAAGAACTAAAAGTAGAAAGTGCAGGGACGCAGCATACCGTTTTCCTGTTCCCCCTCCCAAACTGTAGCCATGAAGTCCCCAAAGAGAGTCACGCACCACAGTTCTGGGTGTCAGCCGTTAGGGGGAGGCCCCCCTGGAGATCGGCCACAGGGCGGCCCGTTACCTGTCTCAGCATGTCCCAGGAGTCAGTCCGTTCAGCGGAGTTACAGCGTCCATTCCAGCCCCGTCAGCCGTGGGGCTGGGAGGTTGCATCGTCACCATCACTGCGGTTACGAGGGGGGCGATCCGTCCAGCGCTCAATCCAGTCAGCCGCTTCCTCCGGTTGTTCGAAGAACCAGGTTCGTCCCTCTGCCTCCACACGAAGGCGCGCCGGGAACAGCATGAAGTACTTCAAGCCCCTCTCCCTGAGTTTCTGTTTCACCATAATGAATGTCCGTCTCTTCCTCTGCACTCTTGCGTGAAGTCTGGGAAGAAGGAGATGTCCGCATTGTCGTAGCGGAGAGCGGCCCACATCCTGGCGTTCTGGAGGATCACATCTCTGTCCCGGAAATTCAGTACTCTCGCTAGTATCGGGCGGGGGGGGGCTCCTGGACTTGGACGACCCCCCGGGACCCTATGCGCCCTTTCGATGACAAAGAATTTACTGAGGTGCTTGGGCTGTAGGTGTGTTAGGATAAGGTCTTCCACGAAGAGATCAGGTGTCTTCCCCTCGGCTTTTTCTGGCACCTCTAAAATACGTAGGTTGTTGCACCGTAGGTGCCCCTCATAATCGTCCAGCTTGAGCTCGGTGAATTTACGGAAAGTTTGTATGTTTTGGATCTCCCCTTGGATCTGGGCGATGTCTCCCACCAAGCTAGTTGCGGTGATTTCCACCTGTTTGACTTTTTCATTAAGTTTGGTGATGTCCGCTCGGATCAGGTTTACATCAATAGCAATGGTATCCATTTTATGCTCCAAGAAGGTCTTAACACTGGTTATTGCGTCCATGACATCCTTTAGCGACAGCTCTTGATCTTCCCCTCATTGATCGCTGGTGGAACTGCCCCTGGATTGGTGGCCCTGAAGCATGTCTTTTGGGAGGACATAGTGGTCCAGTTTATTGAATTGTACTGTTTTGGGTCCTTTAACACCTGCGGATTTGCTCATTTCTATTACTGCTCCGTTGTACCTTCAGGACCTCCCAAATTGATATGCCTCTTTTCCCGGCTCCAGCAGCAAACCCACACGGCGGGGTATTGTGTCCCAGTCTCTGGTTATCGGTCACTAGGCGAACCCCAAGGCGAGGGAGCAAGGAGGAATGACGGCGCAACCACCCGCTGCACAAGCGCTCAACCTCCTTCGTGGTAGACAAACCTGGTGAACGGATCCGGCCACACCCAACTCGGTGTGAGATGGGCACACTACAGCATAGAGCGCGATCGCGGCTTTCAGATGTAGGCGAGTCGACGTCCGGCTGCCTGCCTGGGAGACCCCCAGCCCCACACAAAGGGTCCAAAGGGCCGTGCACTATTCATGGCCTCCGCTGCTCACTGCGTTTCTGCTGTGTCCCTGGGAAGGCGGGGGAAGGGCGGGCTCCACGTTTTCAGTCATTCGCCCGCGGTGTATTGAAGTAGTATGAAGAGAAAGGGAAACGGGGGAAGGGGGGTGAGTCCTGTGCCTCCAGCCACAACACTGGGGGCCCCCCGCCACTTCACCACATCCTTTGGCGTGCACCGCCGGTCAGAGTATGGCAGCAGCTGGTCGCGGCCCTCGCTCCTCCCCTCCGACCCAGTAGTCGCTGGCAGATCTTGCTGGGACTCCCCGTGCAGTCACCAATTTTCAGGTGGGCTCAGCTACGCTTCGGGGATTCAATGTGGGCACCTGCTCCGGATGTGCAAGTCCCCAGAGTTCATGCAAAACTCGGTGCGCACGCATAGCGCCAGCCGAACCTCCCTGTCCTCACAGTGGCAGCGGGTGGAAACTGAGCCCCCGGCTCCGGCGCTTCTACAAGCCCTTGACGAGTGTGACCCATAACTATGGATAAAGGCAATCCCCGATATCGGGAGTTGGTGTAAATTGCCCCGTTTACTTTCTGGTTTGTTTCCCTACCTCTGGAAACCGGATTATTACGTCGGATAGACGTGGGGAAGACAGTTGTTACGGAGCTAGTAGATTAGGTTGCCATCTCGCTCCGGTGCTTGGCCACGCCCCTCTCTTTGCCTTTCTTTGTTTCACATCTGGTGATGTCCTGGCTCCATGTGTGGGGCTAGCCACTTGAGGTGATTGTTTTCTGGGCTGGGTATACAGGGGTACAATTCTGGTAAGGGATGCAACTGGTACTGCAGAAGATGCAGACTTTGAGCAGAAGACAATGCTATTTGTTCACTGTTGGGGTGATGTGGACAAATTGCTTGAGGACTTTGATAGAATGTGCTGCTCAGTCCACAATGCCTTTCGGGGTGGGGGGAGGTGAAAGTTGTGTTAGGGGGATCATTGAGCCGAGTGTTGCATTCCTCCAGGTGGGTGAATACAAAACTTTGAACTGTTGTTCTGAAGCCAGTTCCGGGTAGGGATGTAGAGAAAGTACCATGCTGGCTTTGCGTTGTTGGTGGTGTTCTTTTAGGTAGACGTCTGTGTCAAGGGTGAATGCAAGCGATTTTGCTTTGGGTGTCAGCTGAGGGTTGAAGCCGTCGAGGGTCAGGTCAAACCACAAGACTTGCATCTGTGATGGTTGACCAATAGGAATTGTGTTTCAGTCGGATTGGACTTTAGGTTGGTGCTGTAAGAGACTTAGGGCCTCATGTAGGTAGCCAAATACCGGTCGGTAACGGCCGATTTTCGGTAATTTTACCGTTACCGACCGGTATTTTGGCTAATGGTATGTAGGGGGACATTTTTTGGTGTCGGAATTTACCGAATCGTTAAAATTACCGAATCGGTAATAATACCGAATCGGTAATGTTACCGAATCGGTAACTTATCCGAATCGGTAATTTTACCGATTCGGTAAATTCCGACACCAAAATTGAGATGTAGGGGGAGTGTGTGGGTGTGTGTTAGAGTCGGTATTTACCACCAACTTTTAGTTGGTGGTAAATAATTAAAGTATGTATTTATGCATTTTGACGCGCGTAGCAGTGTGCAATGTGGCATACATACATGCCCTTAGGGCATGTATGTGTGCCACATGTGCACACATGGCCGAATCAGGGGTGCAACAGGGTGTCAATGTGACACCCTGCCACCCATACAAGTGTTCCCCCCATTACCGAATCGGTATTTACCGATTCGGTAATGAGGCATACCTTCCCATCAATGGGAAGGTATGCCTCATTACCGAATCGGTAAATACCGATTCGGTAATTACCGAATAGTAACGAATCGGTAAAAAATACCGACTCATTACCTACATACGAGTTACCACTTCTAAAATACCGATTCGGTATCGTTCGGTATTTTAGAAGTGGTAACTGGTATGCTACCTACATGAGGCCCTTAGGCAGGTTTTTGAGTCAAGTCTTTTGAACCAAGAATATTTTCATGTAGAGTGAAATTTAGGCCTATTCTTGTAGTACTGGGCCAAGCAGTGCCTTTACAGCTAAATCTTACACAAGTGCATGTTTTTTCTTGACATCATTACAGAGTAGTCCTCACTCAGTGCATGGTCTTGGTTGTAGTAACTTCTATTTTTACTTGCACTGTACATAACCGTGCTTGTAGTTATGCATGATGCATGTTTCTACTCATAGTCCAGCCACAGTGCGTGATTTTCGGCAGCACGATTTTACTTGCTGCCATGCACCCAGTGCTGCTCTTTATTTATAGCTTGCACCAGGGCATCACTTTCATCTTACCCCTGTGCTAGTGCGTCGTTTTATTTTTCCTTTATTTAGGTGCTTTATAAAGTTCTGGTTACCATATTATGATACACTTGGAGAGCTAGAATGCACAGGATAATAAGGTGCCAAAATACACACAGCAGTGTTAACAGCCAAGTAGTTGGAGCAAGTGAGTAGGGGCTATATGTATCAAAATCCTCTTTTGCGATTCTCAAATAGCGATTTTTTGCGAATCGCTATTTGAGAATCACAAAATGCTATGTATGTAGGATTTGCAATACATTTTGCGAATCCTACATATTCCTTAATTGCGAATATAAATTTCTATTCGCAATTAAGGAATACCTCCCCATTCATTCTTATGGGCCTAGAGGCCCATAGGAATGAATGGAAAGACATTCTCAATATGCTATTAGCAATTAGAGAATCGCAAATTGAGAATGCAATTTCAAGGGTGCAGGGTGTCAAAAGGACACCCTGTTGCACCCCTGAAATAAGCATGGGTGCACATGTGGCGCACATACATGCCCTAAGGGCATGTATGTGCTTCACATTGCACTTTGAAAAATGCAAAAAAGTGCATTTTGCAAAGAAATCGCGAATTACCACCATCTTGGCTCTGAGATGGCACTACAAAGCCCTCAAAAGTTCCTCACTCATCGCTTCAGAGATCAGCCTCTTGTTTCTGATGATTGATGAGGCAATGCTGAAGACTGAGGACGCCGTGTGAAGCCATAACGTTGGGCCTTTATAGAGAGCTTCCAGAGACAGTGTGGTGGATTCAAATGTATACATATTTAGCCATTTCTATGCAGCTTGTTTCTGAAGCCTCTGCAGTTTTGCTGTTCTTTCGCAGGCCTGTGCAAATCATGTTAGAATAGTCTATCTTCTGAAAATGAGATATCTTTTATGTCCAGTTCTATGAGGGAACTTCAGGAGAGGGAGGGTTTTAAGACAGAGGGTCGCATGTTGACTCCACCACAGTGTTGATTTGAAGGGACATAGAGAAGTCCCAAAGATTTTTGTTTAAGTGGTGATGGGGCAGTCCAAAACCACAGGACTATTGAAATGAGCAGTGAGGGGGTGTCATGATCTGCTAGATTAGAATTTATATTGTATATCTATTTAGGCAAATAAAGCTTTGTGTCATGCAGTGGTCTCAGCCGCTGGCAATGTTATCGTGGCCACCAGAATTGTACTCAAAATGACTTTAGAGTTGTGTATAACCAGAATATGTCTTGAAGTAAATAATGTTCTGATCTCGTAGATGACGAAGTTGCTGCAAGCAGCAATTATGCAGGACACCAACAAAAGGGGAACTTGTATGTGTGGTCAAGCCTCCTCCTGTTCTTGTCCTGCCAGTGTATGTTTTTAATTGTAGTATTGGACCAGTGGATGTGCCTTCACGTAGTTGTCATCTCACGAATTGCCTTACTTGTAGTCATATTTGAATGCATTGCTTGAGACCTATTGTAGTCCATGGCTTTATATTTAGTAGTGACCACTGACTGGCTTTGCTTGTTGTTGTGAGAGTAAAGAACTTTCCTAACTTTCCTTTCCCAGTGCATTCTTTTGTCTTTAGTGTTGAACCATTGCACAGCTTTCCTGACCGCCTTGTATGGAGAGTGCATTACTGTCATGTACTAGGCTTAGCTTTACTCTTAGCTGGGTTCAAATGCTTCTCTTTGAAGTGATTTCAAGTTGCATCTCTTGTACACCATCCATGACTTTACTATTAGTCCAGTCCTATGAGTGGTGTTACTTGTAGCCTAGTTCCAGTGCATTGTATTACATCCAGTCATGATTTCCCACCTTTATGAAAAGGACAGAATATTAACATATATAAATCTGGAATTCTTCCATGCCCTGTCTTACCGTACAGCTTCTCCCTCTGCTTCCCATGGGAGGTCTGGAGCTTTATATCACCATGGAAGTGGCCGGTCAGCTCTCCGTGGTGTGTGAGTGGGCTGGAAAATGCGACAAGTGATTCGGTCGCATGCACTCGTAGAGCGATGCAGCCTTCCCCTGGGGACAGAAAAGAAGTGAGCATCAGAGGACCCCAGTCTTACCCAATTCCCAATGTTGTAAACACAAAACATTTTCTGGAGGCAATGCTTTAACCGAAAGACCAGAAACAGACGTTCTATTTTAACAGCAATGTGTGCTACAATCTCTGTACATTACCTAGGCTGGACGAGAAAGGATGTGTAACAAGCATTTGCAATGCAATAGGTCTCACATTTGTGAGAGTTTGAGATGTTGACTTTGTAAATGACAATCCCTTTTATTGATGTGTTTCGAAAACCTGCAAGCGATGCGTAAACATGCACTTTGTACTTATAGACCTTGCTTACGAGAAGCAAGGCTGGAAGTAAAAGAGGCTCAGTTACTGACAGCCTTGCTTCTTGTAAGCAACGACTATAGGTATAAAGTGCGTTTCCACAATGCTTGCAGGTTTTCAAACCACATAAATAAAAGGCATTCTCATTTACAATGCCAATAGCTCAAACTCTCACAAATGTGAGACCTGTTGCATTGCAAATGCTTGTTGAGCACAGAGACGGAGGCAGATGCTGGCATAGTAAGGCAGGTACTGTGATGCCAGGCCGTGCATTTCAAAAGCAGGAGGAAGGATGAGGCAGTTGCAGTCAAAACAGACCTCGGTCTTTAAATGCACAGCAAATGTGGCAAGACAAGAGCAAGATTTACAGCCCTGTTTACAACAGAGCTCTGTAAACCACGAGCACTGGTTTCAAGTACTCCAGCTTAAAGAAAGAAATAGTGCTCACAAGCTCTGAGTAATAACACATGTAACAGGGGCAGTCCTTGAAAATGGGCGTAGCATTTAAAGCCCATATCCTGAAAACAGCATGTCTCGCAGAGACAGTGCAAGCGCTGCTTAGGCAAAACCTAAAAACTGTGCTGGTCTCTCTGGAGTCTCCAGTAGGTGTTGCACACAAGACAGTTTCCAGAGAAGTAACCAGAAGTGGAAGGTGATACACTGGTATAGCCTCCTGGTAGTACAATGGATACCTTAATCTCACCACAAGCAACAAAGACAAATATTTCGTACATGTCCTACTAGAAGCAATAAAATTAACTACCAGTGCAATTAGAACAATCATTATAGGGTTTAATTGGCAGATAAACTAAGAGAATTTCAGATGCTGTCACTATGCTAATCTTTACACTCTAAAATTGGAGTTTAAAAGTAAAATAAGAGTAAGTTGAGAAACAGACATTTTGATTAGATTCATGCCTCCACTGGTTACAGCAGCTCTCAGTCATTTAACCTCTTCAGTGCCCATGACGAGATAGTCTCGTCATGGAGCACGGTTGCGCTGTGCCCATGACGAGACTATCACGTCATGAACCCCACCCACTAGTGCAACGCCCGGCACAGGAGGGGGAAAGGGCGTGGCACTGAAGGGGTTAACACCAAGCCATATACATGATCAGGGCCACTGGAATAATGCTGCAGAGAAGCACGAAACTATGCAGCAGGGTTGATTAAATTATGCGCCAAGAAAAGGTAAATAATGTGGCATAAAGCAGCCCCTTATTTGATAGCATGACTTAATTTTTTTGTATGTTTACAACTGTCATTAGCACCGATTTAACAACCAAATACAAAAATAAGCAACTAAAAGAAGACCATTTAACCTTTATGAAGGGTCTTCGAATGCGCATGAACACACATCAACACATTTTTAGTAACTTTTGATCTATGTGAGCTAGATACTATTCTTTTTGTTAAATTGTGCAGAGTATGCAGCAGATGATGAATTATGTGGCAAAAGCAGCAAATCCATAATTATGCGAAAAAAGGTGCGGCTGCAGAAACACATAACTCCAGTGGCCCTACATATGATTTTACTTTGCCAAAACAGCATTAGAGCAAGAGATAAAGGGAGACAGAGATAGCGAGAGAGTGAGGAGACAGTGTCCTGCCCCACATCTGCCGGGTTCATCCTTTACAGAGGCCATACACAGAGCCACAGATTTGCCTGTAACCAGGCTTGTGTTTCCTTGTTTCTCCCAGTTATGGCAGTGGAGACAGCTTGTCACAAGTGCCAGAAGCAAGTGACATGCAGGACCACACACTGCCTCAACAGAGAGGTATGAAACAGATAGAGCGAGAAACCATTGGGCGGTTTAGGAACCCACAGATGATATCTCTAGAAGGAAAGAAGAGCTGCTTGGTAGGGGGCCAGTTTTGGCGTAAAGGGAGGGATGATGTTCTGTTTGAATCCGCTGGTTGCTGACTCTGCCATCGCTTGATTGGCCACAGTCACACCAGGTTTGCTTCTTTTCTAGAGCTCTCAGATGCTGTCTGCAGTTCTCCTTGTGGTCTGCCAATGCTAATTCCTGCCACCTGTGTCTGGCGAAGCTTGCTGTAGAAGTTGCCAAATTTCCTGTTGGATTTCCCTAGTAGAGCCTTGTGGAATTGATTTACTGTGCCGAGAATACCAGCCAGATAAACTCTGGTGCTGCACACCACTTTGGAGCCAGAATATACCAGATTATACCAAGCAGGAAGACAAAGGAAGCTTTTGGACTGGTTCCCTGCCTGAGTGTAGACTGAGGATATAAAAGGGCAACTCATAGGTATAGGGTATACAAGAACACCAAAATAATTAACAGGGTTGTTTTTGAGTAGAAAAACAGTGGCTGAACCATGGAGTTCCTCCCCGGGTCAAAATGTGAGCCCTGTTATCTCTGATCCAAGCCACATACAAGCAGCAGCGTGATAATGGCTCTGCTAGATTAAGTGTGATGTGCTCTCATTAGATCAAAAACTAACAACAATGTCTCAACCGGTATCATTGAGGAAGACAAGTATATATGCATGTATAAGACATTACAAGAGGGTTAAGGGAGACTTGAGGTAAGTTATAGAAAGTGCTCTTGGCATCATATATTTGAAATAACAAATTATATATAACAGTTATATCAGCACTGTGTGCAAAAATTGCAAGGGCAACCCTAAATGAACTTGGTGCACTAATGTGCTTGTGACACAAAAAGGTGACGGGGCAAGTGACAAGTGAGAGAGCAGCGGAAGGCGCAATGTGACAAAGTGAAAAAAATATATATACAGAAATACATGGTTCATCAAAAATTATTTACAATGGTTGGTGAAGGCTTGGTCAGACATTTTATGTGAACCATAGTTGAATTTGCGCCGCAGATTGCGCTGAATGGTCAAAATTCGTTTTTATCTCTACTGATGACGGATGATATCTAGAAACACATGTCTAGAGATTTACAGCACTAACCTGCACCAACTTTGGTGGATTCCTCCAGTAAATATTCAAGTAAGCATGTACCATGAACTGCATTTACCATAATGCTAAGGGGCCAACTGTGCTGGGAGGTGAAACAGTGTGCTCCCACCCCTTTCTGTTTGAAAAGTTTCCCTTGAGCCATTGAGCTGACGAGCTTGTGGAGATGCGCCTGTGAGCGGTACTCAGACCTGGAAGGATTGTAGCAGCCTGCTCAGCAACCCCGATTAAATTTGTTTTTATCTCTACTGATGACGGATGATATCCAGAAACACGTGTCTAGAGATTTACAGCACTAACCTGCACCAACTTTGGTGGAATACTCCAGTAAATATTCAAGTAAGCATGTACCATGAACTGCACTTACCATAATGCTAAGAGGCGAACTGTGCTGGGAGGGGAAGCAGTGTGCTCCCACCCATTTCTGTTTGAAAAGTCTCCCTTGAGCCATTGAGCTGATGAGCTTGTGGAGATGCACCTGTGAGCATGTGAGAGGTACTGAGACCTGAAAGGATTGTGGCAGCCTGCTCAGCAACCCCAGATTACATTCTTTTTTATCTCTACTGATGACGGATGATATCCAGAAACATGTGTCTAGAGATTTACAGCACTAACCAGCACCAACTGTGGTGGAATACACCAGTAAATATTCAAGTAAGCATGTGCCATGAACTGCATTTACCATAATGCTAAGGGGCGAACTGTGCTGGGAGGTGAAGCAGTGTGCTCCCACCCCTTTCTGTTTAAAACCCACAACAAGGCCACCATCTTCGCAAGTGTGACGCGGCTGATGTGTGTTAGAATTGAATAGATTATTACTCCACTGCTCATGCTTTACACTGTATTATGTTAGCATTCATGTAGCTATTTTGTAATGGCCGCTACTGCATATGAGTGTGGCCGGTCCCTTCTAGCATTGTGCAAGTTAAGTTAGCATTTGCGACGCCATTTCTATTTTCAGCCGCCATATTGCACTATGATCTAAACTAAGCTTCTGTTACCCTTTCTGCTTGCCTCAGCAGAAAGCTGCTGTTCGGTTACTTCTCCTTATCATAGTCAAGGCTGAAACCCTAATGTACTAATGAATAGCTTATTCTGCTTTCACATGCCTATCCCTGATCGTAGCTCTGCTCCCACACTAGAGAGAGTTGAGCCTGAACAAGACAACCTTGGGAGTCTGATAACGTGTACCCATTCTGCAGGTAGCTCATTCTTCTGTGCCTCCTTTGTTCAGCCTCTGCCGAGGCTGTAGTTTTCCACTAGGGGCGGGACTTGGGAGGTGTTGGAAAGCTTATCATGTGTTACCAAGTGTCCGGAAGTCAGTACCCTAGGCAGCCATCCCATGAGGCTGGTCCGACTGGACTCCGCTGCAGCACATTTACTAATAAATAAGTTAGTTTGTATTCTCTACTGTCGTCCCCGACTCTTCATTTTATGGAAGGCCGAGAGGTGGTCGCGAGTGACCCGGGTGGCCCATTTTGGGTCACTTCCTTCATGTGCAACAGCTGGAGTCTCTGCCAGAACCTTGGTGATGATTGAAATGAGGCAACCACCTTATCCAGGTTGCCCCGGCGGACATCTTTTGGGTCACTGTAGACACGGATACCCAGATATTTGAAGGTGTGCCTGGCAACTGGGACCGCGTTAGGTCAAAACCTGTCCAGTAAGGTAAAAACACAAGACTTCTGTGTGTTTACACAGAGTCCCAAGAGTGTACTAAAGGAGTCCAAGAGTCTCATAATTGGCATCAGACCCTTATTAACATCATTCAAGTAAATCAACGGGCAGCTCTGTCGGTTGCCCCTTTGAATCCAAGCAGTGCTCCGAATATTCCCATCCAACTCTCACCCATGCCATTGGCGCTGCATACAGGACAGCTCCTCCCCAAACCCCATGTGGTGGAGGACAGCGAATAAGTAAGACCAGGAGAGGCTGTCAAAGGACTTCTTCTCCACCGAGGGCCCCAAGGCCCCAGGAGTATTCTCCATCAGCCAGTCTAAAATGTGAAAGAGGTGCCTAATATTCGAGGAAATACTCCTCTCTGAGACGAATCCGCATTGGTCCAAATGTATCAAAGAAGATAAACAAGAGTGTTTGCGGATTGCGATGATTTTACAGTCCAGATTGAGAAGGGACAGGGCTCAATACACGCTTCTGTCCAAAGCGTTTGTCCCTTGTTTGGGATTTCTCTATGAGGGATTCCTAGTAGGATACTGGTAGCTGTCCCTCTATGAAAGCCACTGCTAAAACCGAGCCAAATGCTTAAGGAGGTACACCTGAAAACGAATTCCAAGGGAAGTTCATCGTTGCCAGACATTTTGTCTGTTGCCATTGTTTTATTGCCAGGGCTGTCTCACGCTCAATGATCGGGCCATGGGCTAACCTGGCAAATGAAGGGGCATGGCTAATATTATTCAATAGGGGCGGAGCTAAAATGGCAGACAATCAGGATCGGCTAATGCTCAGGCCAAGCTGAGAAAAAAACGTGGTGATTTCTGCATTTGAAACTGGACAACAATTAGAGCACACATGAACCCTAAAATTACCCCCCTGGCCCCTTACAACTCATACATTCCCTGATCCCTAAATTTAGCACCCTGGCACCCCAGAACCCATAACCCATACCCGCCTTGACCCCTAAAATTGTCCCCCTGGCACCCTAAAACCCATACCCGCCCTGAACCCTAAAATGTCCCCCCCTTGCACCCCAAAACCCATACCCACCCTGAACCCTAAAATTACCCCCCCTGGTACCCCAAAACCCATACCCACCATGAACATTAAAATTATCCCCCTGGCACCCCAAAATCCATACCCACCCTGAACCCTAAAATTACCCCTGCCCCCCAAAACTCATACCCTCTCTGAACCCTAAAATTACCCCCCTGGCCCATAAAACCCATACCTGCCCTGAACCCTAAAATTATCCCCCTGGTACCCCAACACCCATACCCACCCTGAACCCTAAAATTATCCCCCTGGCACCCCCAAACCCATACCCACACTGAACCCTAAAATTACCCCCTGGCACACCAACACCCATAGCCGCCTGGAACCCTAAAATTACCCCCTGGTACCCCAAAACACATACCCACCATGAAGCCTAAAATTATCCCCCTGGCACTCCAAAACCCATACCCACCCTGAACCCTAAAACTACCCCTGCCCCCTCAAAACTCATACCTGCCCTGAGCCCTAAAATTACCCCCCCGGCCCCTTAATACCCATACCTGCCCTGAAACCTAAAATTACCCCCCTGGTACCCCAAATCCCATACCCGCCCTGAACCCTAATATTATCCCTCTGGCACCCCAAAACCCATACCCACACTGAACCCTAAAATTACCCCCTAGCACACCAACACCCATACCCACCACAAACCCTAACATGATCCCCCTGGCACCACAAAACCCATACCCACCCTGAACGCTAAAATTACCCCTGCCCCCCAAAACCTCATACCTGCCCTGAGCCCTAAAATTACCCCCTTGGCCCCTAATACCCATACCTGCCCTGATCCCTAAAATTACCCCCCTGGTACCCCAAATCCCATACCCACCCTGAACCCTAAAATTATCCCCCTGGCACCCCAAAACCCATACCCACCCGGAACCCTAAAATTACCCCCTGGCACCCCAATCCCTAACCTACCCTGAACCCTAAAATTACTCCCTGACACCCTAAAACCCACACCCAACCTGAACCCTAAAGTTACGCCCTGGCACCCCAAAAGCTGAACACTACAAGCTTACACTACATTTGCATATTCGGAGGGGACTGTCCTCCTTGACGTTTCCATGCATGTAAGTCTAGAACACCGTTCACTCAGAGTAACCTAGATATGCAGCCAGTAGGTAATGCTGATGATGCTGTAGAATGCGTTAAAGTTACAGGAACTTACTTAAAAACTGCTGCCAGCTCTTCTGATACTATTCAGTGGAGTCAGGCTGATCAGCAGCACTGTCGTCCTGACATCCAGCCCCTCCCGAAGGTCTTCACTGTGTAGATAGATGTTGGTCAAGTTTCTCCTTGCCTGAGCCTCCCCTGCTTCTTCGTCTGTGCCCTTGGATGCAAAAAGAGACAGATCCATGGCCCTGTTCACCATTCACGGTGAGCAGCGCCGTTGATGTGTATTCCATACAAGTGCACAGACAGCAGGGGAAAAGTGATGGCAGTGCAGGTGACACTTTTCCTTTGTAAAGTAATTCCTGCTGGCGTCAGCCCAGGGTTTGCTGTCTGTGCACTTGTATGGAATACACATCTATACAAGTGCACAGACAGCAAACCCTGGGCTATGATACCAGCAGAAATTCCTATACAAAAGAAAGCGTTACCCTGCACTGGCCATCCCTTTCCCTCTGCTGTGCACATCTTCCCACTCCCACCCCATGCTCACATTCACAACACATCAAGTGCTTAGGTGAAATCCCTGCCTGCAGGCAAGGTTATCACCTTGGTGGCACCAGTCTAAAAGAAAACAAAGGGTGGGGGCAGGGAGGGTCGCTGAAACCGTTCAGAGGCGGGCTGGTTCTGGGCCTCTCAGAAGGGGTCATAAAAATCACATTCTCGGATGCTTAGCATTCAACCATGGCTCGTTCTTAGCACCTGGTGGTGGCTCAGATCAAAGTAGGCGCTTTACAAGCGTAATATGCTACACAGAAAAAATACAGAAACACAACATCTGGGAAATCGTTAACACTCTAAGGGAATGAAATATTACGTAAAACGTCAAACACAAACAGGAACTAAATCGCTGATATGGGTTGCCTTTTTACATTCATTATTTAGAAATCGGTCAGTGTTTATGTCAGAAAAAAGGGCATGACCTTAGAGCCCGATAAGGACCCGTTGCAATGTCCTCTGTGACCCGGGGGACCCAGCCCATTTAAAGCCCTGGCTAAGGGGTCACTTCAGAGAAATCCCTGCTCTGGAATGGGGGCTGAGCAGGATGTTTGGGGCGGGGAAGCAGACTCATGGTTCCTGCGCGGCTTGTAGAGTGTCTTTTCCCTGCTAGTGGAGGTGCGTGCTTCAGTCATGCTTCTGCGCTTCAGTCCTGTCCAGATCTGCGCACCCGAGCGTTTCGCATTGTAAGTACCATGGATGCATTGGTGAATGCTTTGCAGACACGTTCGGGTGAACTCAGTACTTTTGGTGACGTCATGTGTGAACGCAGCGCCCCAAAGTGAACTCACCAGTTAATGTAGGGTGACCAACTGGCATGGTTGCAAATTCAGGACGGTAAGTGTAAAAATTCAGGACAAAGGGTCAAAATTCGAGACGAAAATTCAGGACAGAAGGTCAAAATTCAGGACAAATCTTTGGAACAAAAAGTACGTTTTACTGACACATCAGAGGAAGTTGCGCGATAGTATAAAAGTAAGTAAATAGACAACCACTTAAGTACAAGTTAAAATAAGTTTATATTGGGTTGAGACAATCGTGCACTTCACGTTTTTTTGGTATGCTCACAGCTTTGAGCAACTGTGCAGGTCTTTTTGAGGTATTTCATATGATAATAATCTATTTATATGGTTACTGCACTGGGTTGTCCAGTCTGATATTTTGTTTACAACTCATGGTCGTGAGCAGACATGTATGGTGAGAGAAGTGCTCAGGAAGATCTGCTCGGATAGAATTTGTTACTAGCATCTCATATCTGAGTGCCATTGTGAGCTGTAACGCGGCAAGCATAGGTGAACTAGAGGGAGTATTGCTGTGATGAGCCCACGATAGGGAACGCATTATGAGTGTTTCAGCAAGTGGAACTTAAAATATGGAATCTGACTTTGCTTGTGGGGGCTTCGCAGAGAGTTGCACTAGCTGACGGAAGTCACAAAGGTGCTTTTCCCTGCAGCTTTCTTAAAGAAGGCACTGTCAATACACTATTACATAGTTTATTTTTGACACCTTGCCTATTGTTACAAACAAAATATGCATCTCAAGCACAGCTTATGGCACTATGAGGCTATCCCTAAAACCTTACACCTAAAACAAAGCATGCAAACATTTACAATTACTAGTGTAACATTCAAGTAGCAGTTGGGTGTCACTCAAAATATCGTATGCATGATGTATGGATCCCACACATAAGCACACAGCAAATGCAGGATAGTAATACATAGGCAAGGGAATAGCCAGAAAATTGAAATACCTCCCACTTTGAACTAAAGCTCTTATGGCACCAAGAAAGCAAAGTAAGTCATCACAACCCTCCCCAGAAGAGCTCTCTTGTCCAAGGATCTAACCATTCATCCTTCCATCAAACCCCTGACATCCACCATTTCAAATGTACTTTCTGTTATCTATTAATTTTTTCATCCACCATTCAGTCTTTCACCATTCATTCTGTCCTTCCATCTGGGTTACCATTCATATCCAAACCTTTTCAACCATTTGCAAACCTATCTAACATCTATTCTTCCATCCATCATTTCACTCATCCATCCCTCCATCCACCTTTTCACCCAATCCATCCATCATCCATCCACCCTTTCACTGAATCCATCCTTTCACTCATCCATCCACTCTTCCACCAATCCATCCATTCACTCATCCATCCAACCATTTACCCTTTCACCCAAGCCAGTCTTTCATTCATCCATCCACTCTTCCACCCATCCATCCACTCCTCCATCTAACCACTTACCTTACCTTTCCACCCATCCAACCACCCTTTCACTTATCTATCCATCAACCATCCACCCTTTCACCCAATTCATCCTTTCACTCATCCATCATCCATCCACCCTTTCACCCAATCCATCCTCTCACTCATCCACCCACTCTTACACTCAGGAATTCCATTCACTCATCCATCCAACCATTTGCCTTTTCACCCAAGCCACCCTTTCACTCATCCATCCACTCGTCCACCCATCCATCAATTCACCCTTTCACTTATTAATTCATCAATCCATCCATCATTTCTCTCATCCATACACCCATTCACTCACCCATCATCCACCCTTTCACTCATCAATCCATCCTTTTACTGATCTATCTTTCATAATTGGTGGTGGGAAGGGTGGGAACCCCCAGGACAGCGCACACATGCACCCACTACTGTTCTTTCACATCCCCTACTTCTCACCTTTACTGGCATGATCGAATCTTTTCTACTGCTGCCTCAGTCTGGTATTTTTCTAAATGGCCCTTGTATTTTTACTGGAGCTGTTAGTGTTTATTCTTGTTTATTCTTGTATACAGACAGACATGCACAAACATTTCTCTATCTCTTTCATTACAGACAATAAAAACAATACATTGATTTACAATGGGCTGTGTCTGTGTCTGTGGGAAGAAGAAAAAAAGAAAACCCTGGTGCCTAACCTGATACTGCGACTTGTTTCACAACTCACTCACCCGTTGAACAAACCGCGGCAGCTGGCTGTGGAGGGTGGCGGCGGTGGACAGCTCTGGCGGTTCTGTCTGGGTTCGGCTCCGAGGGTCTGGGGTTCCGGTCATCGGTAATCCCTTGGTGTCCTTGGTGTCCTGCGTCGCAACGTTGATTCCGTGGTGGGCGCTTCAAGTGATTGGTGGCTGTTGCTGGTCGATGCGGCTCCCTGTCTTTCATTTTTCCTGCCTCCTAGGGCATACACTGTTTGTTGGGACAGTGCTGCTCAGCAAGAAGAGGTGGCGGAAATTCAAACGACCCGGTAAACTCTCTGGAACTCAAAGTGAGCCCGAAGGTGAGCAAGAGCGTCGGGCAGCGCTTAGGGCGGTATCTACTAAGTCAGATACAATCCCAGCTAAAAACATGGAGCAGGACTGGGAACAGAGGGCTGACTCTGAGCAGATAATTGACACCAATGCTGATATTGTTGATATTGTTGATATTGATATTGATATATTGGGGTGTCAAGGTGCCCCGGGAGACCAGTCTAATCAGGAGATTCACAGTGTATCTACCCGGCCAGAAACAAGAGGGCTGAAAGGTAAGACGGGGAGGGAGAAGGAGAAAGAAAAAGAAAGGGAGAAGGAGAAACCCAAAATCAAAGTCACAGCAAAATCGAAAAGTAAGAATAGAGATAAGGAAAAAGATGATGATAAGGATATGGACGGTGATGGTGATGGTGATGAATGTAGAGACACGATTGACCTGCTGAAAAAAAAAGCGAGGCGGCTCCAAACAATAAAAAATCTAAAGACTGCCATAAGAGGTAACGGACAACCAGACATAGCCCAACCTCGAATATCAAACATCTTTAATACTGTGGCCAAAATATCTTCGGGCCTCCCTGAGGGCTATAGCCAACCCGGACCTGATCCGAGGTCTATTAACACATCGCTAGTGGCACAGGGAGCTCACCCCCTAACTAGCGTGTGTACTGAGAAACAGCTTGGTGTGGTAAAAGCGTTGAACACTGCACAAATGGAATCAAACGAAGCACACGAACCGAATGAACTGAACAAGACCACACCTGTGCAAACCAGGGTGCAAGGAACAGAAGCACCAACAGCAGTGGTTATCACAGCGCTCAAAAAACCAAGTATTGGCAAAAGTCTCCGCTTTGACCGTTCCTACATTAAAGTCACCCAAGGCTTGGAAGACACCAGCTTTTCTCAATGCACTGTTCGGGACCAAGCTCAGGACCAAGCCCGCTTAGTGCTACAAGAATCCGATCCTGACTCAAGTTCAGGCTCTGAAATTTATGAAACTGGCGCCTCAACCTCAAGCGAGCAACAGAAAATGGAACAGACAAGCTCTGAATATATTATGTCAGACCCCGAACTATCAGAGCTTGATGCACAAAAACAGAAACCCTACTTAAAAGGTAGCTCTACTAAGAAGAATCAGGAAAGAAAAAGGGAAAGACAAAAGAGACAAGAGAGACACAATAGACTTATGTTCGAAGATACCACGGATCAAGGGAGTAACACTGAACCAACAAACCATAAACCCAGGAAATCCTCACCACAAGAATCTGACATAAACCTAAGTCCCATGGGGAAAGTCGTGAGGAAATCCAAGATATCTAAAAACTTGCAAACTGAGATAGGTGACGACAAAACTCTCCCTGTGCGACATCTTCAAATCAATTAAGAACTTTCAGGAAGATGTCAAGCATGATAACAAGAAAAACCACGTAGCTATCCAGAAACTTCAAGGAGCAATACAAAAAGTGGGACAAACTTGTCTAGAGATTTCGGACAGACTGGCCTCAGTGGAAATACGCACGGAAAATCTTGAGAAAGACGTCTGTGATTTCCAAACACTTGGGACAGAACAGGATGGTATAATCAAAGACTTAATGGTGAAGGTTGAAGACCAAGAAAACAGAGCTAGACAAAACAATTTACGTTTTCTTGGGGTTCCCGAGAACGTTGAGGGAAATGATCCAAGGGGTTTCATCACCACACTACTGAAAGAATCATTTCCAGAACTACATATGTGGGACTATAACAAGGAAATACATCGGGCCCATCGCTTTCCCTTGATACTTCCTAAACGAACCCAGACATCAGTACAACACCCCCGTGCATTTCTTGTTAACTTTGGCAATTTTTTGTTACGGGAAACCATTTTTGATCTCGCACGACCGGCTAAGAAAAGAGAATTTAAAGACTTTGCGTTCTTTTGCAGACCTGATTTTGCCCATGCTACGGTCGAAAGAAGATGGAGGATGAGACAACTATTCACCCCGTTTGAACGCATTGGTGCCACTGTTTACCTACAGAACCCTGCACGGTTAAAGATCATTTTTAACGGCATCACAAGACGTTTTACTAGCGAGATTCAAGCTGAAGCATATTTAAAAGAAATTACAATCTCAGACAAAAACAAACCTAAAAAATAATCGTTTTTTTTCTTCAAAATTAGCTAATTTGAATCTTGGTAGACATAACAGGAAAGCTATGACATACAAGTCACAAATGGCAAAGAGCGAGGGGAGCAAAAAAAAAAAAAAAAAAAGGAAAATACACACAGAGTTGTTAAGAAAAAGAAAAGATATATATCAGGTCAGCCGCCGCCTGCTGTCTTCTGATTGCAATGATGCCCATAACCTGGTTCATCTCGAATCAGGTAGCCTCTCTTAGGGGAATGGGGTGGTGGGGATGGGTGGTGGGGAAGGGGGCAGGGTTTTTTTTTTTGTCCATTTCTACACATACAGTTTCTACTTGTTTTAAGGGGATTAGGGGGGAAGCGAGATGGGGAGGGCCTACAGGCGTAACAATTAGGCGAGGAAAACTGGTATCCCTAAAGTTTCAAAATGAGTAAAATTAACAATTTTACTATTAACATATGTGGCCTAAACGACCCAAATAAAAGACAGAGAACAGCCGTTGGTCTTAACTCAACTGGGGCAGACGTAGTCTGCCTCCAGGAAACCCATGTTGAAAGATCCCAAATTGTAATCTTAAAAACTCTGGGATATAAGGTGATCACGGCAACAACTCAGAGCAATAAAACACAAAGAGTTGCAATTTTAGCTCGTAGTGGGGGTCTTCAATTCAGTAAATCAGCTGCAGATAAATGTGGACGATGGGCAATTACTGAATGCCACTATGGAGTGGGGAAAAAATTGTCCATCTGCTCGGTATATGGGTGTGTTGAAGATGACCCAGGTCCTTTAGAATTTTTATCCAATGAACTGGCTCATTGGCCATTACCATTGATAAAATGTGTTGATTTTAACTTAAATCTTCCTTCAAACTGGGCGCTGGGGCACCATAAGTTTAAGTATCAAGGTCGAAAACCGAAAGTTTTCAGAGCCCTTGAAGAATTATGTAACACACATGGGTTATTCGACTGTTGGCAATTGAAGTGTCCAAATAATACAGGATACACTTTTTTTTCAAACCCACATCTAAAGTTTGCTAGGCTGGATTATATATTTGCATCACACAATATAGCCACACACAGCTCCATAGATCGATTACCCAAGGTATTGTCTGACCACAACCCTCTAATTATATGTCTTGATATTGGTAAAATAGAATCCAAATACAATAGGTGGACGTTTGAAAGGGCTCTACTGCTGAATGAAGAATACTGTAAGATTATAGAGAAATGGATTCCCAAATTTTTAGAAAACAATCTTGGTAGTGCCCCGCTGGAAATTGTCTGGGACACCCTTAAGGCGGGAATCAGAGGAGAAACCCTGAGATGTTCAATCAAAAACAACCAAAAAGAAAAATTAAAATTAAAAAACCTACAAAATGAATTAGCTAAAAAAGAGGAAGAGCTTATAATAGCAATTTGGGGAAATACCAATATTGAAGAGGCAATTAGAGATGTTGCCATTACAAAAAATCTAATTGTAGAAATGTTTTCAAATAAAGCAGTTAGTAAAGCCACCCAAAATAAAGAGAAAATCTACGAGCTCGGGGAAAGTATCGGTCATCATCTTGCAATTCGAGCTAGACAGGAATATACGGACAGTACAATTACAGAAATTAAAGACCCCACTAAAGGCCTCACCCAAGATCCCAAAGAAATTAGAGATTGTTTTAAAAGATATTATTCGGAACTCTACACAGAGACTTACAAAAACCAATCTCAAATCGATGATTATCTAGAGACTGTCAATTGGACTCAGCTCTCCCAAACTGATAGGGACAACTTGGCTGAGGCGCCGCAATGGATTGAAATATTACTATCTATTAATAGTCTTCCCTCGGGTAAAGCAAGTGGGCTCGACGGAATTCCTTCTGAATTTTATTCCAGATTCATTAAACAACTTAAAAAGATACTTGTAATGCTGATGACCCAGGTATTTCATGGTGGACTACCACCAGGATCTTGGGCACAAGCAAAAATAATTGTCTTTCCTAAGAAAAACAAAAATCCAACCGAGTTAGGGGCTTACCGTCCAATTACCCTCATCAACAATGACTCTAAAATTTATTCCAAAATACTTGCCAGTCGAATTGCTCCAATGATATACAAGATTATATCGGCTAGGCAACACGGATTTGTTCCAGGCAGATCTACCACTGATCACATACAGAGAGTCATCACACTCTTTGACGTGACCGAAGTAGCAGGAGACCCTATGGCACTGATATTACTAGACGCTGAAAAAGCGTTCGATAGGGTCTCCTGGCAATATTTATGGACAGCCATGTCAAAGAGTGGAATCGGGGAAAAATTCATCAAAGCAACCAGTATGATGTATCTTAACCCAGAAGCAGCAGTTGTGATAAATAGGGATATAGCTGAAAACTTCAAAGTGACGAGAGGAACGAGGCAGGGTTGCCCCTGCTCCCCATTACTTTTTGCTATTTTTATAGATCCTTTCATTCGGAGGTTAGAATCAAACCTAGCAATTTTACCAGTGAGGACCCCTAATGGAGACACCAAAACATTAGCCTATGCCGACGACATTGCTTTAACCATAACCAACCCTAGTGATGCTATAAAACTAATTGAAACAGAAGCTAATCATTTTGGTGAAGTTTCAGGCTATAAACTAAATCAATATAAAACTCAAATTGTTATTAATAATCAAATTAGCTGTGCTGACAAAAGGATTGTCGAAAACGCGACTTATTTAGGGGTAAATATCACCTCCAATCTTAACAATCTAGTTATGTTAAACACGAATCCACTGTTGAAACAAACGGAGCTATCATTGAAGAGATTACATAATTTACACTTAACAATTTTTGGTAGGAGTAATCTAATAAAAATGGTATTTTTTCCTAAATTCTTATATTTCTTTAGAAGCATCTGTCTAATTTTTGATCAATATATCTTTACAGAATTGGATCGTATCTTCTCTCGTTTTATCTGGGGATATAGCAGATCGCGTAGAGCCATGAAGTTTATTAACTTACCCAAAGATAGAGGTGGACTTGCCCTACCTAATTCTAAAGCTTACTGGTGGGCTACTACACTTAATTATAGCAGAGCGCTTCTAACTTCAAATCCCGTTTTCAATCTAGCAGAAAGGGTTTCATCCCCACAAGAACTTATCCTTGGGGCAGCAACACGAGATCATCTCTGGCGTTTGACCTATGACTGTCATTTTAAAAAGGTCCGGTTTAAAACCTTTAAAGGAATTTATAACGTTTGGGGTAATGTACGCAAAATACTGGGGATTGGTAGATTTTCATACTACACGACCACCCAGTGCAACCAAAATCTCCCCGCAATTTTTTCTGGTTCATGTATGAAACGCTGGGCCATGTTAGGAATCACAAAGCTTGGTGTATTTTTCAATCAAGCTGGGATTAATACATTTGAATCACTAAAAAAAAAATTCTCATTAGAACATCGTGACTTTTACAAGTACCTGCAAGTAAGAGACTTCTTGTTGAAAAAAGGGGGTGGTAACACAGCTTTTCAGAAAATACAGATAATAGATATGATTATAAAGGATAAAGCAATCAAGATTGGCGAAATCTACAATAATTTAATTATAAATCTACCTGACGACCTTGACAAGCACTTTCAGATATGGCAGGAAAAATTAGAAATTCCCGTAAAATCCGTTCAAATTGCATTCAACCTCTCGCAATCAATTTTAATATCTACCAAACTACAAGCACAATTTTACAAGACTTTTTTTCAGTTATACTATACCCCTAAAAAGATAGCAAAATGGAGCATTGGCAAGGGGACGAGATGTCCAAGATGCGCACTTCCCGAAGTGGATATAATTCATATGTTTGCTACTTGCAAGGAACTATATACTATTAGACGGGATATCTCTATTTTTCTTTCTAAAATCCTCAAAACCGATATTGTAATAACAACAGCAGAAATAGTTTTGGGGGCAGAAGGGGATTATCGATCAATTCAAATAAGGGGATTAATATTTGTTTCAATGGCAATATTTAGAATTTGTTTAGCGTCGGCCTGGTTAGATTTACATCCACCCTCATTTCAACAATGGCGAGCGCGCTTACTCGCAACTTATAGCCTTGAAATAGCTATATATAGATATAAGGGCTTGAACAAGAAAAAGAAAGGTCTAGCGGTCTGGGATCCACTCAGATTATGGATAGAGGATAAGGAGTAACCTTATAAAAAAATAATAATAATTGTTAATATGTCTAAATTAAAAAAGGTTTTGTTATAACTTTTTTTTTGTCAAAAGCATATATATGCAAATATACTGTAACGCCTGTATGCTGGTCGGTGGTGGGGGGGGGGGGGGGAGGGTTGGGTAATGCAAGGTAAGCCAAAAATCTCAATAAAGATTTGGTAAAAAAAAATAAAAAAAAAGATTTACATTTCTTTAACAGTTTCATGGCAAGATAAATCGTTGTCCGTTCCTTTCACACTACAAAATGAAATGGCACTGGAGAGTAACAAGACCTCACAATTTATGGAACACAAGCAGGTACATTTGTTAGAAGATGCATGTCTTCTTATGAGAGAAGGGCCAGATTATGCTTTCAACTGCACGGATCCCCTTCTTGCATTTTTTCCAGGACCGAAACCCCCCAGGGTACCCCCACTGCCTTCACTGTGCGCCCCAACTGCAAGAGGAGACTTCTTTTAACCCTGCAGTGCTCTTCTGCTTCTCCTACCATGTGTGTCATATTTAAACTTCAACTTTACCTTCCGACCAGCTCCTCAGTGATTTTGAGCTAAGGCGCTTTAGAGGTTCAAGGTGAGAAGTATGCTGTAGCAGCAGCTCAAACTGGCCATTGTCATTCTGAATGTGGCAATCAGCCACAGACAGAATGACAATGGGCGGGAGGGTCTGCGGGGAGGAGTGCAAGGCGCCCCATCAGCGAGTTGAGGCCTCTGGCAGGGAACAGCTCTGCTCCCTGCAAGGCCCAGAATTACAGGCAAAAGGCGTCCGTAAAAGCATGGGCGTCCGCAGGAGGGCAAGGAGGGGCGCTCCGGGGGGGGGGGGGGGGGAGTGCGCCCCTCCTTGCCCCCCCCTGCGGACGCCCATGGATCATCGGGCTCTCCATTTGGAGACTGCTCTCAGGAGTTAATGCAGTCAGAAGTATGCCAGCCAGAAAATAAATCAGCTGTTCCTTGCCCACATCCAGCACTGGACCGTACAGACTCTTATAGTAGTCTGAGAATAATGCCACAATATCTGCCTGCTTGTGCACACAGTGGCCCTCTGGGTGTCAGATGGTAGCGATTGTGGGTCAACTTTTCTGTATCCTCAGTAAACCCACGAGCAAACTTCCTGCCCGTTCTCCACAAGATGTATTTCTGGAAATCATGCTGGCCCAGCCTGGAGCTCAGGTTAGCTGCTGTTAGACCAGGGCGCATCGCGCCTCCACATCCAGGACTGCTCTGAGCTCTAAGAGATGCAGCTCACGCTCCATACAGTCCTGCTGGGCCCTCCGCACAGAGCATACCCCAGAAGAGGTTTTAATGCAAATCCCCCTGATGTACACCTTAAAGGCATCACATTCAACCAGTGGTGTGGAGGCTGAACCGACATTTACCTGGAAATAGTGCGTTACTTCGACGCTCCAGGTACCGTGATAGACTGGAGAGCAGTGCAGGCGCTAGTGCGGTATACAAGTTCTCAATGAGCCTGATCGCAGGTCCAACAAAAGCAGGCAGTGATCCGAGCAGGTCATCGTCAAATATTCTATGTTATGCTTCATCCCCGCAAGTCGCTGGGAAGTTATGAACGTTGCAACAAACAAATGATGGACGGAATGCTGACAATGCAGACATTCTCCCCCAGTCAAGAGATCTGGGTTAAATCCATCGTTCTTTTGCCCACTACACCACCCCAGTTTAGACATGGCCATATGCAAATCAGTCTTGACCCTGTGCCTCATGGGAACAGTCCAGCCCGAACTGCCAAGCCATGTCTTCCCTGGACCGGAATCAAGCATCCTAGGACCGGTTTCTGGCTATCAGCCGTCATCAGCCAGGATAGCTTGACTCCAGTGGCGTAGTGAGCACGGGTCCCACGTCTGGGAATACCCATCCCACTTAGGGCGAAAAGCGTTGCAACAAACAAATGATGGACGGAATGCTGACAATGCAGACATTCTCCCCCAGTCAAGAGATCTGGGTTAAATCCATCGTTCTTTTGCCCACTACACCACCCCAGTTTAGACATGGCCATATGCAAATCAGTCTTGACCCTGTGCCTCATGGGAACAGTCCAGCCCGAACTGCCGAGCCATGTCTTCCCTGGACCGGAATCAAGCATCCTAGGACCGGTTTCTGGCTATCAGCCGTCATCAGCCAGGATAGCTTGACTCCAGTGGCTTTAGTGGGCAAAAGAACGATGGATTCAACCCAGATCTCTTGACTGGGGGAGAATGTATGCATTGTCAGCATTCTGTCCATCATTTGTTTGTTGTAATGGGAAGTTATGAACAGCTCTATTCTAGTGTGCGAAGCCTGAATGTGGGAAAAATGTGATTATTCCCGGAGCAATGGGTGTGCCTGCCTCCATGTGTACAATAATCACAAGTTTTTAATCCTATCCCTTACTTGTTTGGTTACTTCATGTGCTGATGCTCAAGGTAGGGGAGGGTGAGTATTTGACACACAGTTAAAATCCCACCCTACCACCAAGGGTTCATCTAAGGCCAGCTCCATTTGTTTGTTTAATGAGTGTATGTGTGTAGCCTGTCCTGTGTTTGGGGAGTAAAGGATACGAATTTGGATCGGGAAGCCATCTACTCTCCCACTTATAAACACGTATCGTCTTGCAGGGTCCGCCCACTACCATAGCGGGCAAAACAGCACTCCTGTTAATACCCATATCAGAACTCCCTCGGAATATGCCGAAGAGTTGATGTAAAATAGCTTGCCTTTCCAGAGGGAACAGAGTTGGCGCCCCTCCCACCCCATAAGGTGTGTTTCCTGTAATATTGCATTTGTGCACTGCATCTCACCAAATAAGAACGGATACAAGGGCACTTGCCCAGATTTACAAACCCCTTAATATTCCACGTAATGAAATTGTAAGAGGTGTGGGGTGTCATTACACCTGCTGTGGCAATGATATGGTGTGTTCCTTCTCACAGGATGCACCCAGAAAGTCCACCTCCCTCCCTTCACCTCGCAAGCCAAACACAACATCTGCGGCGTTCCCCAAGGCCCATCCCTCAGCCCAACACTCTTCAACGTCTACATGACTCCACTCGCAGACACAGTCTGATCGCACAACATCATCTCCTACGCTGACGGCACACAGCTCATCTTATTGTTCTGTGCCGACCCCTCCGCAACAAAATCAACTTCATGAAAGGCCTCTCAGCATGGATGAAGGACAACTGTTTAAAACTTAACACAGACAAGACAGAAGTTCTCATCTTCGGCAAACACACCGCACTCTGGAATGACTCCTGGTGGCCGTTGGAACTCTGACCTACCCCACGCCGAAAGGCCATGCCCGCAACCTTGGCATCATCCTAGACAGCAAACTCTCCATGAAACGTCAGGTCAACGCCGTCTCATGAGCCTGCTTCCACATGCTCCGCAAGATTTTCAAGTGGCTCCCTATCAGCACCAGGAAGGCAGTAACGCATGCCCTCATCACCAGCCGCCTGGACTACGGCAACACACTCTATGCAGGCATCACCACAGAACTCATGCAGTACTCCAGACAATCCAGAACGCAGCCGCCAGACTGCCCATGAGAACCCACATCACCCAGCATCTGAAAGACCTCCACTGGCTCCCGGTCTACAATAGATGCCATTTCAAGCTCCTGACTCACACCTACAAAGCCCTCCATGACCAAGGACCCACCTACTTGAACCACTGGCTACACTTCCACCGTCCCCTCAGGAACCTCTGCTCCTCACACCTTGCTCTCGCGCAGATCTCTCGCATATGCCACTGCCGCACCGGAGGATGTTCCTTCTCCCATCTTGCCGCCAAAGTCTGCAACACCCTCCCCCTCGACCTTGCTCACCGACTTCAGGAAGGGGCTCAAGACCTGTCTCTTCAAATGAGATCTGCAGCAAACGCCTGGATACTCTCACGTGTGACAAGCCACTCTCTATAGATACTACTTGATTGATTGATTGCTGGGGTGATTCCTCCTTCCCCCGACACGTGTCACCTGCCCCCCTGCATTCTGATACCAGTCTAGTGTGATATCTCAGGGACACCACAGAGGGTCTCTCAGTAACAGTATTGAAAAAAGGAACTACCATTCCCAACAAATCACCTCCCAGGGCAGAGCCAAAAACCTTACCTCACCCAAACATACAATAAACATGAGCCAAAAATGGCAAAAAGAAGGTTCCTTGAGAAGTAGGCAAAGGGAGAAGGGTACAAGGAGACAGATAGTAATAGATAGAGAGGGCTGGCAATAGACCAACGTGGTAAAAAAAAAAGCATATGACCAAAGAGAGAGAGGAAACATGATAAAACAACTCAGGTCTGTCGAGGTGAGCACAGAGATGCCGCTCCTGTTACCATCAAGTGTGGACAGGACTAGGGTAAATCCATTACATGGATGGGCCAGCCCCTCAACCACGAGAAGGTGCCCAACCAGTAACAGCACAGGAGCTGCAGGTGGACCTCCCTCAGACCATACAACCAGGGTCCATGCAGTTTAATAATGGTCAGGCGTTCCCCAGATGGTTTAGTTTGTGCATCCTTCTCGGGTATGTCCCCCAACCTAGTTCATATCAATTCCTTCGCAGACTTTGGTGAGATCCAGGGCAATGCCTTCATCTATACACCCGAGCGAGTGGTCTCTGGTCTCCGTAGCACTGCTGGAGTTCAATGCAAGTGTTAAGGGGGATCACGGAGTACAGCCACAGCCCGGAGTGTGGAGGCCTTGTGCATCATGACCTGCATCTTGCTGGGGGTCGAGGTCACGCGGCTCTCCAGCCCCCGTCATCTTTCCCCTCTTCTACGTAGTGAACCCCTAGAGCGCTGCGACCATTCCCACATGGTCCCTACTTGTGAGGATGGCCTTGGCCCAGCCCCAAGCCTCCGCCAGATCTGTAAAGAATAAAGATTTACCCTCATGGGTGATCCAAAGCCTGGACAGTAATAGCAGAGCGTATTTCAGTCACTTATTTCGGAGCCTACGTTTCACACTAAGGACTGAAGCTCTATGCTTCTGGCTCGCCAGAGATTAGTCTGGGAGAATGAAAACCCTGCTGTTGCCCACCACAAAGTGACCCACCTACCTGACCACTTGAAGAATGACATCCCTGTTGCAGAAATGCAGCAGTTTTGCTACCATGGGTCTAAGTGGTGCTTCCAAGGGAAGCATCCTCACCACCAGTGAGAAAAAGGTTGACAGGCCTTGGGGAGCCACCACCTCCGTGAGCCACCCCTCCAAATAGGTCACCATGTCACAGCACTCCATGTCCTTGGGAAGGCCCACCAAGCGTATGTTACTGCGGTGTGCTCGGCCCTCCACATCTTTTACCCTGTCCTCTAAGATGCGAAGATGGGCTGAAAGCTCCCGCACCTGATGCTGAAGGTCCGTTGTCTTCAGCTGAAACTGTTGCAGGGACGATTCTGCCTGGTTCACCCTTTCCTGCAGCTTCTTTTGGTCTTCCTGATGTAGACCCACCTTTGCGGCCAGGGTGTCTATCTTCGCCTCCATAGATGTTCTAGAAGAGTTCGCACCCTCTAGGATCTGGGCAACCCCATCAGGCCTAGGTGCTGTCAGCGATGGTGACATTGCATACCTCAGCGCAGCCGCAACCATCTGTTTGGACCCTGTGCCTATCTCTGGGTGTGGCACAGAAGTCAATGGTAATCTGGCCGCTCTTTACTTCCCCATCGCGTGGAGGTCTCAGACAGTCTAGGTCAGCACCAGGCGGTTATCAAACAGCCCGCTTACCCCACCTCACACAGTGAAGCAGCACTTGCAGCTGTCTGCCATACAGTTCGACCAGGCGGTAAAAGGGCAATTCCGCTCGGGGGATCCCTTGGCCGGCTAAGCCCCTGCCCGCTCCCACCAAAGATCAATCGGCTACAGCATGAGCCTCAAGGCTTATCTAAACTCTCCTGCTGAAACCGCACAATTTCAAAAAAGAAAAGAACATACAACTGCCCCTTCTTGCCCAAGAATTTGGAACGCTCTTCCTACTGATATCCATTTGAACCCTTCGACCTCCTCTTTCAAAATACAAGTCAAAGATCTTCTCTTGAATCACCAGCTGAAACAATCCTCCCAAAGTCAATATAACTAATCTTTTTATACCCTAGAGAAATCATGGCTATCTTCTTTGTTTGTGACACTTTCGGGATTCAACTTATGTTCTTGCTACATGTTTCCTCGTGTTTTTTTCTCGCTCTTATTGTATTGGGTTGGTTTCTCTACAAATGTTAAGGATGTTTACTTGCGTAGTGACTAACCGTACCCTCTGTTTTCTGATGTACAGCGCTCAATACCCGTTTCGGGTTGACCCTGCGAAGAGATTGCACGGTGTACTTCACTGGCCATGGCCCACTTCACTCTTCACCGTGGTCACGGCCCAGCGTGGACCCCTTAGCCAGCACCAGTCGTGAGGCAAGGAGGACTCACGAACACCAGGCCTCGCCAGCCACCCCTGAGTAATCAATTTGACAGTTACATACTGCCACAGGAACTCAGAGGAACCCCTTCTATAAGAATCAGACAATGTCTTCAGGTGGATTATTACAGAGTAGAGCCTCAGCCCAGTGGAGCTCGCTGTGCTGTGGCTGCCATGTTTCTTGTCCAGGCCTCGCAACCCCCTTTGTTGCGGGGAATTGAGGTTCTGTGAATATTGACTCCATTTTGTATCTCAGCGCCATTTTGTGTTGCCATTGCTGGAGCAGAGTTTTCTGTTGAAAATTTATTGAGTTTTAAGCTCCAGTTTTGTTTATATGTTATGATTAAAATTACTAATCTGTAATCACTAATTATTAGTTTTGTTAAAGTCTCGACTAATCAACATTACTAATGAGAGAAAATTACACGTGGGAATGCATATATGTTGCTTAATAATATGTGCAATTTACTTAAATGAGTATCGCAAAAGTGCTATTTGTTTCGAGTTTGTGCTTTTAAAATAAACGTGTGCTAATGCTTCTTTGTGTTGCAGACGGCTAGGTAATTACATACACATAAGGGTATTAGTGGGGATTAACACTGTATAATCATTATGATGTGGTAACGTTGTTTTGTGTCTCTTTTAATTAAGATGGTCCGTTTTGGCCTAAACAAAGATGGCTGCTATTTACAGCCTGCGCTCGAGTGATTGAGATGTGACGAGAGGCCTTGCTGAACATGGTTGAAAGTCACCTGACCACAGCCTCTGTCTGATTTAAAAGTTTCCGTGAGGACAGCAGCTCTGGGCATGCTTCCAATTGACCTTGGAGAAGAATAAAGCCTCAATGAACAACGATAAATCTTCGGTGGCTCTGCTATGGTACCGAGGAAGAGCATTCATAAATGTATCGCTTGCAAACTCGAGTTTCCTTCTTCCGTGTTTTTATTTTTGTGATTTTTTCTGAGCGGAGGTTATCTAAATGTTACCAAGTGACATCCTTTCCTGCTCGCTCCGCTCAGCGGCTCAACGGACATTCAGAATTTGTTTGTTACTTTTATTTCGCTAGTTTTGTTATAAATATACTAGACTAGAGAGGGTCTGTGGCTTTTGCATTCGAGATTTTTGAGGCCACTTCTTCCTGAACCTATGCTGAGGACGGCAGCTCGAGAGACTTTACTGAGAGACCTGTCCTGACCCATTTAGCTAGAATAGGTAACTATGAGAATAATGATTTTGCTATTGATTGACTTTCATTTGAACTAATTTAGATAAACAACCATTTGTTTGAATTCCAGTGTCGGGTGGTCATTTCTTTGTCATTTATTGAGTTTCAAATGTATTTCCTATGTTTTAAATCATGACTCAGGACAATTTCTTTATGATCGCATTGACCTCGCTTTAGATGCAGATTGGTTTAGGTTTCTTTCATATATTCAGTGTGGATAGAGTAATAGAATGAATTTCAGTGTGATGGGCCCTAGCGTATGATGAGTGTATGTGCGTGCGACTGTGGATTTACTCTGTCCGTGGAAGTAGGGAGAATTTATATGCGCCGATCTGCAGCAGTTTCCTGGTAGCAGTATGATGGTTTTAGATTATTGTCTTGATCTGATAAGATTGCTTGTACATAGGCTTTTGATTCATTGATTTATTGATTGGTGTTGGTATATGTACTAATACTATATGTTGAAGTCGTCGTATTGAGTTCTATGTAGTGTGTACGGCTTCTGGAATGTTGGAAGCTGGTGACGGTTCCGTAGTAGGGCAGAGGGAAGTGAGTGCGGGATTGTTGGAATTACCTGTATGTGTGACAATTGAAGTTGCGCGTCGCATTGTCTGGGTTCGGAATCAGTGACATCGTCGTGTGTTACTATTAGGGACATATTTTCAGTATAAAAGGAGTGTGTATGGTAGTGAAGGTTATCTGTGAAACTCTGGTCTTAAGTCCCAGGGATCCGTAAGGTTCGCCGTTAAAGCTTACTGCTGGAGTAGTAATAGGTATTCTCTGAGCTTGTCTGAAGGACTGGGCAGAGGTAAGCGCTGCTTGGTTAACGCGTGTTATAATTCGGTAGTGGGAAAGATTGTTCGCTGTTCTCGGGAAAGGCAGGATTCTGTGTGCATGTGCTACATTTTCTGGTATGAAAGTGCGTGAATGTATGAGCATTTAGTTGATTGTAAGACTCTTTGGAGCAGTCCTAGAGGAAACAGTTAATGGATGCATGTTAGAAGGGCAGAGTAGAGGGATGTGCTACTGTGTCAACGAAAGTAATAATTCCGTAGTGGAGCAGAGGTAAGCGCTGTTCTAGAGAGAAGCGGGATTCTTGTGAAAAAAACTTTTCTTTACTATTCTATGGTTAGCGAAGCAGACAATGGAGATGTTTATATGTTGTAACTAATAGATTTTGTGGATCTAAAACGAAGTCTACTGAGAAGGCTTTGTAAAGGAGGGGTAGACGAGTGACAGGAGACAGAGCAGAAGCAACTGCAGCGACTGCTGAGAGTCATACAGACCGCGCTCTGATTGGGTAGTGGATCAGAACAGAGCTCGCGCTGGGATTGGTGCGTTAGTGTGAGCCGCGCAGGGATTGGAAGGAGTACAGGGTGACGTAGACGCTCCAGGATTGGTGCGTTGGTGTGAGTCGCGCTGTTATTGGACAAAAAGATCGTACAGTTGCGGAAAGGACTAGAGGGTTGTAGTAAGCGTGAAAATGTATTATCAACCGGAGGAAAAGAAGAAGAAATCCTTGTTCGGTAAAATTAAGAGGTGGTTCGACAAGGATAAAAACATAATAACTAGAGAAGGTGAATTGCTACCTCCGACTAGAACTCCTGCATCCTTCATGGTTGCGAAATATGGGTATCATACCTGTATATGGTTGGATAACTGGGCTAAGTATACTAAGGAAGATGGTGTCTTAGCGTTTCCGGAACATGGTTCATTTAATTTGGCCGTGTTGAGAAATTTACGGGAAAAGATGATGTGTCTAGAGCCTAGACCAAGGCCGACACAGTTCGAGGCGTTGGTGGAATGGGAAGATGAGGTGCATGAGCGAGAAAAGCAGAGGAGTGGAGGCAATTATAGGTATATGTTCGGGAGGAAATATGATCGTGAAACTCATCATGATCAAATGAGGAGATGGCGAGATGCTAGTATGTCAGAGGGATTATATCCTATGAGGACAGTTGACGAGAAGGAAGAAAGGAAAGGTGTAGAAAAGGTGCCTGATACAGAAGTGAGAAGGTATGGGGCTAATGATTATGAGGATGAGGTCTTGGATGACATGATTTACAAGAGACCACCTCCATATAGACCAGAACCAGAAGAGAGCACGCCAGTTGCTACTCCAATAAGAGATACTTTGCGAATTGTTAAAACTGAGGTTATGACACCTGATCTGAAAAGTGGTAGCTCTTTCATGGAAAGAGAGCGAGAGAGAGAGAATCGAATCGGTGATGAGAAAACAAGAGAATTAGCCAGAACCACATCTGAGCTGACTGAGAAAATTAGAGAGCTGACGAAAAATCTGGAAGCTGTTACAGTGCCTGTAACCATAGGACCGGTTGTGCCTATTTTTGATAAACAAAGAATGGGAGAAAATGGTTTGACAGTTCCCTATGTTGGAAATGGTTTGGTTGGTACTTGTTCTTTGGAGGATCAGGAATGAATTTGAGACAGTTGAGACATGACACATGTAGTGGAGGATTAGATGTACAGCCTAATTCAGGATTGAATACTGGTTGTTTGGGAGGAACGATTTTGGAACCACAAAGGATGACGGAACAAGTGGGTACGGTGAAAAAGTCTACTGAAATAACAGCTGAAGATTTGAATGATTGGTTGAAAGTTCTTCAAAAGAAGGATAAAGATTCACAGGCGATTGATGTAGCCAGGTTGCGCATAGAATTGGAGGAGCTTATTGCAGGAACAATTCCTGCCGATATATTAAAAAACCATCATGATGGAGAGTTGTTATTTATGTGCAAGAGTATCACCTGGAGGGCTAAGAGTACACATGACAGGTTAAAAGCAATAGCGAGTGAACTAGGAGTTGACATGGATAAGGTAAAAGCTTTGCAGAAGCCTTACAGGGTGGATTTCACTGACAAGGATATTGAAAATCTAAATGGTGTTGGCAGAACAGGACAAATTAAGGAAATGATTGCCTTATTGCGAAAATGGGGTGATGTGGAAAAATGGAAGGATAGGTGGTACAAGAAAAGGGAAGATTCAGTGGACAGGACTTACTCAGCTTTTCTCATGAGAGAAAAGGAAAAAACAGTGGATGCTTATCCTATGAGAGAGATTCATGGAGGAGGATATGTACATGTCCCATGGACTAGACAGGATATTTTGTCATTTACGAATGATTTCCCTCGATTGAGAGAAAAGCCCGTCGAGTGGTATAGGCAGGTAGACAGGTTTGTGAAATTGTCAAAAGTGCTGTGGATTGACCTGAATAGTCTGTTTGATATAATTGTTCCAGCAGACTTGTGGGCAGAGTGTAAAATAGTTGTAGATTGGCCTGCTAAGGAGTATCCAAGAGATCCGAAAACGGGAGCTCCAGACCCAGAGGTCATGAAAAAATATGATCAGGTTATTGTGTTCCTGAAAAATAAAGTACCCCTGAAAGAGACAGACTGGGTTAAGATAGATCGAACACACCAGGAAGCAAGAGAATCAGTTCATGCTTTTTACGAAAGGCTGATACTGGCGTTTAAACAGTTCAGTGGAGATGAACACCTGGGTGAAAAGGATTTGAATCATTTTGTGTACAGATTTGTATATGGCTTGAGACCTGAAATCAGTGAAAGAATACGAGAGCATACAGTTGATTGGCAGAGTAAAAAGATTGATGAAATCTTGAGACATGCAAAATACTTCAGTGATGAGATTGAGGCAAAACAGAGAAAGCTGAAAGAGAAAGCAATGTGGGCACAGGTGAAGGTTGCTGAAAGACAAGAAGCACAGATGGTGGAACAAGCAAATAATCCAGGAAATAGACCTAGATATGCAGGAAAAGGAAAGGGGATTTTAGAGGAAGCGAAGAAAAAGCTTCCTTGTCACAACTGTGGACAACTGGGGCATTGGAGATCCGAGTGTACCAATCCACCATTAGTGAATAATGAGAATAAAACCTTGAATCAACAGGTGCAGAACGAGGGGTGTAATCATCAGCAGCAACAGCAGAAGGTTGTCAGACAGCAGAGCCAAGAGCCGAAACCGCCCTTGCCGCAGAATAGAGGGTCCCAAAAGTATAACCAGGACTCAGGATTCTACAATGATGAGCAGGTAAACAAACCGAGACGTTCTAACCTGGTACAGCAGTACTGGTTAAAGAATGAGGGGAGTGAGTCTGAAGGGGACTATTGACGGTGCCGAAGAGAGGAGGAAGAGTGCATACTTGGTGCAACTCTAGAAATAGACCAGGCAGGACCATTTGTAGATGGGAAAATAAATGGGGAGAGTGTTACTTTTTTGGTAGACACAGGAGCGACGAGATCAACTGTCAGGTCAGCAGATATTAGAAATCTTCCTCTCTCGGACGAAGCAATCCAAGTGGTTGGTGTAGCCAATACACAGATTAAGACTCGTCTTACCGAACCAGTAAGGGTAAGAATAGGGAAATTTTCAGACATGCACAGATTTATAGTCTGTGACACTAGTCCAGTGAATTTGTTAGGTAGGGACCTATTGTGCAAGATGAACTGTACAATTTTCTGTACTCCGGATGGAATAGCTTTTGAGACACCAGATGAGGATGTTTTGTACCGGATGACTCTAGATAATAGAGAGAGTGAGATTGTTGGTACATATGCAGTGTTTAACCCAGATGATTTGCCTCAGGAGTTGAGACACACAGTGAAAACGGCAGTTTGGGATTTTACTGGAGAAGATGTGGGATTAATGAACAATGTAGATCCAGTGAAGATTTCAGTGAAAGAGGGGATTGTTTATCCTAATATTCCTCAGTATAGATTGACACCGGAGATAATTGAGGGAATAACTCCTATAATTGACAAGATGATTCAACAGGGTGTTTTGAGAGAGTTACTGAGTAGCCCGTGTAATTCACCGATAATGGGGCTAAAGAAACCTAATGGTAAGTTCAGAATTGTACAAGATTTGAGAAAGGTTAACAAAATTGTGGTGGCATGTTGTCCCATTGTGCCAAATCCGTCAGTGATTTTGTATCAGATTCCTCATGATGCTGAGTGGTACACGGTGATTGATTTGTGTCATGCTTTCTTTTCAATTCCATTGCATCATAACAGCCAGCCAATTTTTGCATTTCGGTTTGGACAGCGTATTTTAGCATGGTGTCGTATCCCACAGGGGTATACAGAGAGTCCATCGATATTCAATCAGTTATTGAAAAAATCATTGGAGAGTTTGATCATGCCTGAAAGCTCAGTACTAGTACAGTACATCGATGACTTACTTGTGGCATCAAAGACACGTGAAGCTTGTGAAGTAGATACCATAGCTTTACTGAATCATCTGGCAGATGGAGGGTTAAAGGTATCTCCAGCCAAATTGCAGTTTTGCAAGAAAGAGGTGCATTATCTGGGACACAATATTGAAAAAGGTCTGAGAAAGGTGACCGATGACAGGATCAAAATTATCAGAGGAATGAGAGTCCCAATGACCCAGAGAGAAGTGAGGATGTTTCTGGGGATGGTGGGTTATTGTCGTCAGTGGATAAGTAATTTCTCCCTGATAGCAAAGCCACTGATTAAATTGACTAAAAGTGAGGTGAGAGACCCATTGGAATTGGATGGAGAACAAATGGCAGCATTTGAAGAGTTAAAGAGCAGAATGTGTGAAGCCCCTGCTTTGGGAATGCCAGACTATGAGAAAGAGTTTGAGTTGTACTGCAGTGAGAGAAATGGATGTGTACTTTCAGTGTTAATTCAGAAACATGGACAACTGAGAAGGCCGATTGCGTACTTCTCATCGACACTTGACCCCGTAGCAGTGGGTTTGCCAGGTTGTCTGAAAGCAGTAGCTGCTACATGCAGAAGCTTGGAACAGAGTGAGGGTATAATAATGGGATATCCTGTAAGGGTATTCGTACCTCATGATGTGGCAATTCTTTTGACAAGAAGCAGGACTCGGTATATGTCACATAGTCGGCTGACTAAATATGAGAAAATCATTCTGGGAGCATCAAATGTGACTCTTGAGAGATGTGTGAATGTGAATCCAGCAACTCTGTTGCCAGATGCTGACAATGTGAATGTGGGAGATGATGTTGATCATGATTGTTTGGATGTGCTTGATTACTGCACAAAACCAAGACCAGACATAAGAGATTTACCATTGCCTGAGAGTGATCATGTGCTGTTTGTGGATGGATCATGTTTAAGAACAGATGATGGAGTGCTGAGTGCGGCATATGCAGTGTGCAAGGCTTCAGAAGTTATGGAAGCTTCGCCTTTGAAAGGAGTAAGATCTGCTCAGGTGGCTGAATTGGTGGCATTGACGAAAGCTTGCAAAATTGGGAAAAATCTGAGAGTGACTGTGATGACTGATAGTCAGTATGGATTTGGAGTCGTTCATGATTTTGGCCAGCTTTGGCTACAGAGAGGTTTCTTGACGTTCAGTGGAACTCCAATAAAGAATGCTGAAGTGATTGGGAAGTTGCTTGAGGCGATACAGCTGCCTAAGGAGTTAGCAGTTGTGAAGTGTGCTGCTCATGGACAAGGAGATGATTTTGTTACTCTTGGTAATCGTTTTGCCAATGACATAGCACAGTATTGTGCAAAGAACAATCATTCGATTAATAGGGCACGAGAAAGGGAAATGTCTTTTTGTTCTGTGATGTTTACTAATGTCCTAGAAACGTGGGATGAAGTGAAACAGTTGCAGGATGAGGCAGGAGATGAGGAAATTAGAGATTGGATTAAGGCAGGTTGTGCCCCAAGAGAGACAGATCATGTTTGGATCTATAGAGATGGTAGACCAGTCATGCCCAATTCCATGTTGTCGACAATGGCAAGAATGTATCATGGCCAGGGACATCTGGGGAGGGACGCGATGATTAGGTCATTCAAACAAACCTGGTACAATGCAAAGTTCAGGCGAATTGCAGAAAGCATCTGTCAGAGATGTTTGATTTGTCAGCAGTTTAATACTGGAAAAAAGACAGTGGTGAGTCTAGGAACAATAGGCAGAGAAGGAGGTCCTTTTACCTGGATGCAAATAGATTTCATTGAAATGCCCCAAGTGAACAGATTGAGGTATGTTCTAGTGGTAGTCTGTTTGTTCTCAAGATGGGTGGAGGCCTATCCGACTAGGAGGAATGATGGAATAACAGTTGCAAAGTTACTGTTAAGAGAGTTGATTCCTAGGTACGGGTTCCCAGTGACAATTGAGTCTGACAGAGGTGGACACTTCTACAATGAGCTCATGGGTTTAATTTGTGAAGCATTGAGCATACAGCAGAAGCTACATTGTGCATACAGGCCAGAGGCTTCTGGCGTTGTTGAACAGATGAACGGCACAATAAAAAACTGAATTGGTAAGATGTGTTTAGCCACTGGAATGAAATGGCCTGATGTCTTGCCTCTAGTGCTTATGACTATTAGGTCTACTCCAGATAGAACCACAGGTTTGAGTCCGCACGAAATATTAATGGGACGTGCAATGAGACATGCATTTGTGCCTGTCAACAAGTTGATGACAATAACTGATGACATGATTTTGGATTACTGTAAAGGCCTGGCTGACGCAGTTCATTCTGTGTTTCACCAGGTTGGAGAAGACGCTACCACACTTGAGAAGAAGCAAGCTCATGATCTAAGTCCAGGGGACTGGGTGAGGATTAAGGTGCACAGAAGAAGAAATTGCTTGGTTCCAAGGTGGGGAAGGCCAAGACAAGTCATTCTGACTACGACAACTGCAGTAAAGTGTGCTGGTGTGAAAAACTGGGTTCATGCAAGTCATACTTTGAGAGTTCAGAATCCAAAGGATGGAACTGGTAAGGAGTATTTTGAAGAGTCAGATTCCAGTGATGATGCAGAAACTGAACCAGTGAGAAGGAAAAAGAATCCTGAAAGTGGTGAAGGAGAAAGAGAGTCAGGAGATTATTTTTTCTTTCCAAGAGAGGCTTCAAGAGAAACATTGAGAGTCTCAGAGGAGAGATCAGATTCTGTAAGAGTGCCTGAAGTTCCAACGAACAGTGGAGAAGAAAGAGGAGAAGGGAGTAATTCCACAGGGACTACACCTGAGTCAAATGAAGAGGTTGAAAATCCACCTGAGATTGTTTTTGAAGAAGCAGGGTCAGAAGAAGATAGAGAGGGACAGATTGCGGAAGACCCCCGAGGAGGTGTAGGGAACACTTCTGATAAGCTAGGTGAAGGGACAGGTAGACAGCAAGAATATTGCGTGTCGGAGACCCGAGGAGGGACAGAATTAGGGAAATCTCAATTGGTGGTGGAAAAGACTGTGGAGCAAAAGAGAATTGTCCATGGACAAGAGGCAAATGAAACAGAATCAGATGAAAGTGAGAATGAGAAATCAGAGGGTCGAGTTCTGAGAAAGAGAGCTTGGATCAGAGAAAGGAATATTAAAGAAGTGAGACCGAAGAGGAGTGTAAGAGGAGACCTTTGGCCTAACAGGATAAAGAGGCTGTGGTATCGACTGACACAAGTGAATTCATCAAGAGCTGAACAAGTGAACGAGGTGTCGAGTCAAAATCAAGCGAAGGAAGAGGAACAAAAGAAATCAAAAGAACCAGAGGAGATCAAAAGAATCAGAAAACCCAACCAAAAGTACAGGTCACCGGAATGGACTTATGTGGCACTGCCTGAAGGAGAAGAAGAAGAGGCAGAGAGTCAAGTCAATCCGGAGGGGATCTTGAGAAAAGTGGTTGAGGAAGAAGAGAAATCTGTTGGAATCCTGAAAGTTATCCTGACTGACATTGGAGAAGAGTCGGATGCACAGGATGTTGTTGAAGATCTGATACAATTTGATGTTGCTGAAGTAGAAGTGAAAAGTGATGAAAATCCAAATTGAGTGAACTGAAGGAGTCACTTGGAGGAGAGTGAAAAGGAGAAAACCTGAAATTAGCTGTTTGAAATAATCTAGAGTTTTAGAAACTCAGTAGTGGAGTAGAAGAGGCTAAGTCAAAAGACACTGCCAAAGTAGTAAAATGGCTAACACAGAGAATAATCAAAGTAGATGTGCCTTCATGAAAAGATGGTGTATAATGTGCTGCTGCTGTACTGGATTATTAATGCTACTATGGGGTGTATTAGCTTTACTAGTTACCTTTAGGGTTACAATAGACACCTTTGGAATACATCCTGAAAATGTGACTAATGTAGAAAAGAATTCACAGAAAGTAGTAGTTCCAACTAGAAGTAGTAACATTTACATGCATAAAGATAGGTCAATTAATGATTTTTCTAGCAATGTTTTTTCAAAGTTGTTGTATGAATACGTGAAGACAATGGAAGTTAGGGACTGCTACGTCTGTATGCAGTTGGCTGCATCCGTTTCAGAAGGTGTTACTTATCACCATTTACCAGCTACATATGGGATTTCATGTAGTGTGCTAAGTAGTGTTTTTTATTTGTTAGGGAAAATAGATTATGAGATGTCTAACAAAGATAACATTTTTGGGCAATTACCTATGGATAAAAAGCTGAATCCAGCTAAAGAAGCTAACATTTTTGGTGAGATTTTTATTGAGAAAGAAGAATTAACATTAGATTACATTTTTAGAAACAATTTAACTTGCAGTTTGAAAGAAGAGGAAATAGCTTTTCTAGACTTGGTAGAGAAAAGGAGAGTAAGCATGCATGAAAAGGCAGGGAAATATGAGGTGAGTGAGACAATTTGGGATATTGAGATGGGAAAGGAGTTGAAGAATGGGGCCAGTCCAACTTTGTCTTTAGATGCACCACAGAAGGGTAAACTATGCATTACCAGAGAGAAATCCCAATATGATAGGTATTTTGTTGGGGCTAGTGAGTGCCATGATACATATTTTATTGCAACAGGATGGGGATTTAAAGGTGGAGAAGAGCCAGTTTTCCCGGGAGTGTATTATATTTGTGGGAACAGGGCTTATTACAGGTTGCCTGACCATTGGTATGGCACGTGTTATGTTGGCCTGGTCTTTCCAAAGATTTTTCATATAGATAGGATAGAGGATGTAGAACACATTAATCTACTAACACGCTTTAAGAGAGAAACTTGGTCAGAAATTGTAGGTGATATCTTTGGTGCTTTAATTCCAGCAGGGGAATTTCTTTAAATGCATATGGAATTCGGAAACTGTCAACAGTGGTGGATCGCTTATCGACAAGTACCGCTGGAGGGTTTCTTTTGGTAAATACGGAGATGATTGCCGTACGTGCCATGTCTATGCAAAATCGACTTGCCCTTGATATTCTATTGGCCAAGGAGGGTGGAGTCTGTGGAATGCTGAAAGTTCAACATTGTTGCACTTACATTCCAGATGAAAGCAAAGATCTAAAAGTCTATATCAAAAATATTACTGATTTGCATGAAGAATTAGTACCACTGGAAGCTGAAAGTATCTGGACTAAAATAGCTAATAAAATAGTTGCTGTTAAGAGTTTTTTTGCTAAGATAGGTAGTACCATTATTGGTAAAATATTATTTCCATTGACATGTGTAATTGTTGCTTTATTGATACTAAGATTGGGGTGTTTGTGTTGTAAAAACAGGGGAGGGAAAAAGAGAATAATTAGAGGAAATACTGAAAAGAAACAAAAGAGGTCAAGGAGAGACCCACAAGAAATAGAATTAGAAGAATTAAGGGAGAGTGTTTACTTGGAGTCAAAGAGGGATGATGTGAGAGAGTCTGGTGTTTAATGTTGTGTCATAAAAGACATTTTCAATTTCTCCTAAAATTGGGACTACATTTTTTTTTGGGTTGGTTTTTGTGGTGATAATATATCACCAAAGGGGGGATTGCTGGAGCAGAGTTTTCTGTTGAAAATTTATTGAGTTTTAAGCTCCGGTTTTGTTTATATGTTATGATTAAAATTACTAATCTGTAATCACTAAATATTAGTTTTGTTAAAGTCTCGATTAATCAACATTACTAATGAGAGAAAATTACACGTGGGAATGCATATATGTTGCTTAATAATATGTGCAATTTACTTAAATGAGTATCTCAAAAGTGCTATTTGTTTCGAGTTTGTGCTTTTAAAATAAACATGTGCTAATGCTTCTTTGTGTTGCAGACGGCTAGGTAATTACATACACATAAGGGTATTAGTGGGGATTAACACTGTATAATCATTATGATGTGGTAACGTTGTTTTGTGTCTCTTTTAATTAAGATGGTCCGTTTTGGCCTAAACAAAGATGGCTGCTATTTACAGCCTGCGCTCGAGTGATTGAGATGTGACGAGAGGCCTTGCTGAACATGGTTGAAAGTCACCTGACCACAGCCTCTGTCTGATTTAAAAGTTTCCGTGAGGACAGCAGCTCTGGGCATGCTTCCAATTGTCCTTGGAGGAGAATAAAGCCACAATGAACAACGATAAATCTGCGGTGGCTCTGCTATGGTACCGAGGAAGAGCATTCATAAATGTATCGCTTGCAAACTCGAGTTTCGTTCTTCCGTGTTTTTATTTTTGTGATTTTTTCTGAGCGGAGGTTATCTAAATGTTACCAAGTGACATCCTTTCCTGCTCGCTCCGCTCAGCGGCTCAACGGACATTCAGAATTTGTTTGTTACTTTTATTTCGCTAGTTTTGTTATAAATATACTAGACTAGAGAGGGTCTGTGGCTTTTGCATTCGAGATTTTTGAGGCCACTTCTTCCTGAACCTATGCTGAGGACGGCAGCTCGAGAGACTTTACTGAGAGACCTGTCCTGACCCATTTAGCTAGAATAGGTAACTATGAGAATAATGATTTTGCTATTGATTGACTTTCATTTGAACTAATTTAGATAAACAACCATTTGTTTGAATTCCAGTGTCGGGTGGTCATTTCTTTGTCATTTATTGAGTTTCAAATGTATTTCCTATGTTTTAAATCATGACTCAGGACAATTTCTTTATGATCGCATTGACCTCGCTTTAGATGCAGATTGGTTTAGGTTTCTTTCATATATTCAGTTTGGATAGAGTAATAGAATGAATTTCAGTGTGATGGGCCCTAGCGTATGATGAGTGTATGTGCGTGCGACTGTGGATTTACTCCGTCCGTGGAAGTAGGGAGAATTTATATGCGCCGATCTGCAGCACCTTCACGTAGGCTCACAAAGGTATCTTGGCGAACGAAATGTCCTTGTCCCTTCGACCTGTGTATACATTAACTAGGTCCTTCTCCGGCAGTGAAATTAGTTTTAGGAAACCAATCTCCCCAATTGATCCTTGTCTGAACTCGTTAATCCATGTTTGACCTATTGGTTAACCTCAAGTATTCTTTTTCTGCCTTATCTCGTTCATCAGCCTTCACTGTTCCTTTCTTACACTATTTTCATTACACGGATACTATTCCCAATTATGAAGTTTGTCATGCTTCTGGAGATTGAATTTGGGACTCACCTATTGATTAACTGTTGGGTTTGGGCTGCTGTAAATTGCATTTTTGCTATATGATACTTGTTTTTAAATGTTTGCTATTGGCTAGAATTTGGTGCAGTAGGCGTATCCCTCTTAATGTGAATATTGGGTACAAAAGATGGGGACCCACGGAGTAAAGGTGGCAGTCTCCTGAGAACCCACTTCTGTGTACTTCTAGGACCACAGTGCGAGCTGCAGCCAATAAATTCGGTCTTTGACGTCATCCAGAAGTGTTCCGTGTCTCTGTATAATAAGGCAGGTGAACTCTGAGATTTCAGGTGTGCCCTGACACCGCCAGGCCTAAGAGCCCGGTTCTTCAACTGGCGCCCAATGTGGGGCGACATCAGCGGTACCGATCCAGCCCAAAGATTGCGAGGAGTCCTGCGAGGAAATTCTGGAGGAGGGCCCCCACATCATCGACCCCTGCATGTCGAAGTGGACCGAAGGTTTTTGCTGTGCGGCTTCCCCTTTCCGACGGCTGCTGATGACTGCTACCCTGACTGTTGCCCTGCCTTGGTTCCTTTGGTGATGATTTGTAAAGCAAGACGCTAGACGGACTTCTGGTTGGCGTGCAAAGACATTTTGGTTTAGTATAAGTGGGTCGCTCCCACGTTTTGTTTGTCTCTAGGGTTTTGATTCGGCCATTGCAATTGTCGAAGCCGAGGGGTACGTATATTTGCGATTGAAGTCATTTGAATACCCCTCGAAGCTTGTAGTGAGACCAGTGAGTTAAGATGCCTGGCCTCAGTAAGTTTAGGAAATGGTGCTGTTTTTGTTGTGATAGGGATTCCCGAGTGGAGGATTCGTGTCCGATACCTCCGGTTGGAACTCCGACTTATGAGCTCTACTCAAAGCATGGCGTGGGTCCCATTACCTTTAATGAAGTATGGGTTCGTTACACGAAGAAAGATGGTGTTCTACGGTGGCCACAAAATGGTCGTTTTGAATCAGATATTTTAGACAACCTGGAGGTAGAATTGTTTAAAAAGAAAGCCCGGCCGGCTATGTTTGACTCCTTTCGCCTTTGGCGCAAGGAAGCCAAACAGAGAGAAATTAAACAGGCAAAGAAAGATAGAAGGGAAAAAGGGATGACTGTTTTACAAGCTGCTCGACAGTTTAAAGTTGATGAAACTGATCGTTCAATTGAGGTGTCTGACAGACAACATCGCATGGCAATTGACAAATGTTATCCAGCATTGCCACCTCCCCCTTTGAATGCAGATGTTGACCCCGAAAAGGATCCCTTAATCTCGCATTTGTTAAGATTGCCTCCACCTTATGTTCAGGGTGCTACTGCACCTCCGTTATTCCCTGTTGTTCCACCTCCTGTTGTTCCACCTCCTGTTGCTCCACCCCCTGTTGTCCAGCCACCCGTTGTTCCACAGATGGTTCCTGCTCCCCCACTACAGCCCCTTCCAGGGCCATCAGTCTTGCCTCAGACTCCTTTGCCTCCAACTCCTTCCTCTCCGACTTCTCTTATCTTTGCTCCTTCCCCCTCTGTTTCACAGAATACTTTATCTCCTGTTCTTATGTCAACCTCCCCTTCTGTTCGTAAACGAATGGTTGATACTGTTTCTAGCCTTTTTTCTCCTTTCCTTGGGTCACTGAATCTGACCCCTGTTCTTCCTCGTAAACAAACACGTAGTCGACTTCCAAGACCCGAAGAACGGGAAGTGTTAGATCTTCTCGCTCGTAGGTGGATTTCGAATGCCTCTTAGTATAGTTTACAAAATATTCTGGATACTTTCCTACAGTGGGAGGCGCCAACACAAAGGTATGTTTTTTGATGTCATGTGTGCCTTCCTTCGTCAGGAGTGGGTGGACATGGAGTTGGGTCCAGTTCCGCTGGGTTTACTTGATGTTCAGCAGGAGTTTGCTAAAGGGACAATTGTGGATCGCGATGTTGGGGAAGCTGTAGAGAAGTTTCTCACTTTTAGGTCTAAGTTAGCTTCTCAGTCTTTGTCTGAACCTGATCCTTTTGTTAGAAGAAGAGTGAAGCATTATCCGATGAGAGAGGTTCCTCCGGTATGGAGAGAGGCAGTTGCAGCTGGTGCCGGTGGTAATCCACCAGCTATACCTGCGCATTTCCAGCGAGTGTGGGTACATGTGCCTTGGAAAAGATCTGAGGTTTTGGCTCTTAAGCAGACCTTGCCTGATCCTCGTAAAAACCCTGCTAGCTATTATAAGGAGTTGTCTCAGACTGTTGATGCATGTATTATGAATCTGGCTGATATAGATATGCTGATGGGAAATGTGGTTCCTCAGCCATTGTGGGCTAAAATTCGTAATGAGAATCATGCAGCGGAGTTAGGAGATACGTGGGCTAATATTGTTGCTATGGATGGTCGGCAGATAGGAGGATCTAAACCCGAACCTTTAATAGCAGAACTTCCTAATAGGATTATTGCTTTAATGAAAACGATGATGCCTCCTTTGCGAGTTAATTGGGATAAGCTAGCGGCTTGCAAGCAGAAGAAGGACGAGAGTGTGTCTGATTTCTTTACTAGGTTCGAGGAGACCTTCATTGATCATAGTGGCCAGGATATGAGTACAGAAGGTGGCCAACGTTTGTTTGTGGACAAATTTGTGTTTAATTTGCTCCCCGAACTTTCTAATAAGCTGAAGGACTCTGAGAGTTCATGGGCTGTTTCTTCCTCAGCCCAGATTTTGGCTACTGCTAAATATTACGAAAACAGGGATAAGGAAGAAAAGGATAAAGTAGAGAAGAAGACTAGGGAATTGAAGACGAAAGTTCTTTTGCAACAGGCTTACCCGCCGCGCCCTAATCAGTGTCAGTTTTCACAACCCCCACAATTTCAGAAGCTGTTGCAGAAGCCTGAGCCTTTTGTTCAGCGACTGCCACTGGGTCCGAATCAATGTGCATATTGTAGAGAGGAAGGTCACTTCAAAAGTGGTTGTCCGATTTTGTTACAGCGTGCGAGTGGAATGCCTGGTTTACGTGGACGTGGTGGTTTTTAGCAAGCGCCTAGGGGTAGGGGACGTGGTACGTTGTCACAGAATGAGCGTTCTTTTCCCCCTCACAATACAATGAATTATTATGATCAGCAAAATGTGCCGTCTACTCAGTATTATAGTGATGACTATTATGTTGAGAATGAGAATGCAGGTTTTAGTACTAGTTAGGACAGCCTTGGACAAAGTGAGGGAGTAGTACCAGTTCCAGTAGACCAAAATGGGCCTTATGTTGAAGTGACTACACTAGGTGTTACAGAACCTTTTCTTTTGGATACATGTGCAGCGAAGAGTTCTATTATTCACTCTAAACTCCCTGGCGCACCTTTGTCTGGCTTAACGAATGTTTCTGTAGGATTTTCTGGCGCCTCAGTTCGTAACCCAGTTTCTTGTCCTTTACCAATTTCAATCGGCCCTTGTGATTTGGAAGCTCCGCTCATTTTGACAACTAGCTGTGGTGAAAACTTGTTGGGTCTGGATTTGTTGAAGAGATTGCATGCAACATTGTATTGTTCTCCTTCGGGTGTACATCTCACGCTGGGTAAGAGATTGATTTCTCCAGTGTATTTGTCTAGAGACCAGCTCTCACCTGCATTATGTTCTCTTTCTGAAACGCTTTGGGCTACAGGCCCCAATGATGTGGGTCTCTTACAGATTCCACCTTATGTTGTTACTCTCAAACCGAATGCTAAGTTACCCCGCATTCCCCAGTACAAGATCTCCAGTGATGGTGAACGAGCTCTTTTTGAGATCATCTATGATTTGGTTCAGAAAGGTGTAACTGAGGAGACGAGAGGTATGGTGTGTAACAGTCCTGTTTTGCCAGTTCTTAAACGTACTGATTCTTCCCAGTCACCTGTTTATCGGTTTGTGATTGACCTTCGAGAGGTCAACAAGATTGTTGTACCCCAGTTTCCTGTTGTTCCGGACATCACTGCCCTATTGACTATGATTCCTGCCTCGGCTGCTTGGTTTTCCGTTATCGACCTGAAGAATGCCTTTTTCAGCATTCCTATTGCTGAAGAGAGTAGGGATATTTTTGGCTTCTCTTTAGGAGGCCGAAGCTTCCGGTTTAAACGAGCTCCTCAAGGTTATTGTGAAAGTCCTTCAATCTATAGTCAGGCTTTGAAAACACAGCTTGATACCTTTCCTCTGCCTCCTGGTGCTACTCTTATCCAGTATGTTGATGATCTTTTGGTTGCTGCTGACTCTGAGGACATTTGTAAAGAAGTTACTCTTTCTTTGTTATGCCATTTGTCTGACCTTCATCACAAGGTTTCACCTTCTAAGTTGCAGTATTGCCACCAAGAGGTGACCTACTTAGGTCATCTCTTGTCGAAGGAGGGAAGACGATTGACCCCAGAACGTATTCAAGCAATTGCTCAAATGTCTGTACCACGTACACAGAGAGAGGTGCGTGCATTTTTAGGCATTACATCGTATTGTAGACAGTGGATTCCAAATTTTTCTCTGTTAGCGAAACCTCTGTTGGCACTTACTCTTAAGGATACACCACACCCTCTTCCCTGGACAGAGGAATGTCAGAAGAGTTTTATGGATTTACGAACTGCACTGTGTTCTGCTCCTGTGTTAGGTACTCCTGACTATAGTAAGCCTTTTACACTCTATGTGCATGAAAGAGAAGGTTGTGCGTTGTCAGTGTTGGCACAACAATTTGGGGACAAGCAGCGCCCATATGCATATTTTTCGGCTACTTTAGACCCAGTAGCTAGGGCATTGCCTAGCTGTTTGAAAGTTACGGCGGCAGCAGCTGTTTCCATTCGTCAATCTGCTGGATTAGTATTGGATAATACTCTGATTGTGATGGTGCCACATGCAGTGGATACCCTTCTGAATAGGACGAAAACTCAGCACCCTACGAGTGCACGTTTGTCAGGTTATGAGTTGACGCTCTTGGCTAGTCATGTGCATATTAAGAGATGCAACACTCTGAACCCGGCTACATTGTTGCCGATTCCTGTAGAGAAAGATGCTCAGGAACAACACGATTGTTTTCTCCGGACAGAGGAGGAAACAAAAGGCAGAATTGATTTGAAAGATACTCCACTTTCGCATCCCGATGGTACCCTATGGGTGGATGGCTCTTGTTTTAAGCTTTCAAATGGTGAGACGACTGCGGCATATGCTGTTACCACCTTGTGTACGATAGTGGAGACCGCACGTATTAGACAAAATTCAGCGCAAGCAGCTGAATTAGTGGCCTTGACGAGAGCGTGTGTGTTGTCAAAAGGAAAGAGAGTGAATGTTTATACGGACAGCTAATACGCGTTTGGCGTGGCTCACAGTTTTGGACGATTGTGGAGAGAGAGAGGATTTCTTACTTCCCATGGTACTAAAATACAGCATGGTCAGTTGGTGAGTGAGCTTTTGGAATCGCTCACTTTACCTACCCAAATAGCGATAGTGAAGTGTAGCGCCCATAAGAAGATTACGGAGGATGTGGGTCGAGGGAATGCTGATTCGGAAGGTGAGAAAGTTCCCCAATTCGTACCTTTTAGCAGTACGCACCTGGATTGGACTCGATCTGATAGAGAAGATGATGAAGTTTTGCATGAAGCTGCATCACCCCATCTGAGATTGGACATGAGTCACCCAGAGACACTTTTTCAGGACCAGACTGTGCCAAATAAAGTCCGCTCCAATTTGAGGTCCAGAGCAATAAATGAATGAACTTTTTTTGAATTGCACTTTTCCTTCAAAGAGACTATTTTTCATTTTTTTAACTTTTTTTCGAACTACCATCCGGTTCAGTTGCGTGTTCCGTGGTAGAGTCTTGGGTGTGACCTGAGTAGAGGCAATAGGTCTGCAGGCTAGTGTGTCATAGGACGCTAGATATCACACCTAAGTGAAGAAAGAAGATTGCCACGGGCAACCCTTTAGAGGATGGAGTCTACGATTGTTAAGAAGAGTGCTAAGAAAGCGGATTTGAAGAAGAAATTTTGTAAATTATTGCATAACAGATATTTCATAATATTGTGTGTTTCATGTTTTCAAGTATCATATTGGCTTGTGTGGGTTGGATTGTTTATGCCATACAACAGATACCTGCACCTACCTCCCAACCTATGCTTTCTTTTACTACTGTTTCCCTGCATCAATTTTATGCACTACCCGAACATGAACAGACAAGGAGAGCAGAGTTTGTCAACAACTCGTTTATACAGTTGTTGCACCAGCACCAGTTAGTAGTTAACACAACTAATTGTTGGGTTTGTGGCCTTATGCCTCATGCGACGGACAAAGGAATGCCATATTTGGTTTTGCCTTTTTCTTTTAATGGGTCCGTTTGGGCTTATCAGACCATGTTCATTTATGCGAATGAGGTCCAACCTCAGCGTTCTCCTAAGGCAAATCCGAGTAATGATGCCCTGATAAGAGGAATAGTGGCCATGATCAGAGACATTGATGCCTATAATAATATACCTGCAGATGAGATGCGAGCCTACGTTGGTTGGAACATGACTGGATACGTTGCTAGTCTGAGGGAAAAGGAGAGACGAAAAAGATCTCCTCCTATTTGGATAGTACCTCATCGAGGCCATTTGTGTTTACAGGGTAATGGTCAGAATCCGAAAGCTCAGTTAGGCAGGAGTGGGTGTGCCCAAACCTATGTTTATTCATCTCGAACTTCTCCATTGTTTGTGCCAGCTAAGGGCACATATTTTGTTTGTCATGACAGAGCTTATACATGGTTGCCACCGGATTTTTCAGGAACCTGTTATGTAGCTTTTCTCCTTTCCCCTACATACACTACTTCTTCAGACTACCACAGAACTAGATACCGTAGAGGTGTTCTCCATCAGGAGGATACCGCAGCACAAGAAGCAGGAGACTTTCTCAAAGGTTTTCTTCCGTTTTGGGGCCCTATGTTCAATAGCAGACATATAAGACGACTTGTCCGTGTTGTTGAAGCTACTATTGATGAGACGGCAGGAGCTCTTAGTAATATTACGGCTGAGCTTCAAGCGGACCGCCTTATGACTTTGCAGAACCGAATTGTGCTAGATATCATACTTGCAGACCGTGGTGGAGTGTGCAAATTGATTGGATCTAGTTGCTGTATGTACATACCTGATAATGCCCCTACAGTATACCAAGCAATCTCTAAGTTACACCTGATTTCTGAGTCTATCCACCAGGACAAAGGAGAATGGTCTTTGATGGGATGGTTTTGGGGACTACTGTCTACGTGGGGATGGAAGATTGTAACGTTCCTTGGTATGATCTTAGCTATTATTTTCTCTTGTTGTCTTTGTGTGCAATGTGGTCCCGCCATTTGTGGTTTTTGGGCCACTTTGTGCGTTCGGAGACCTGTTCCCCAAGAAGCGGAGAATATAAAAATGATGGTACAGCAACACCTTGATGACCTCATGAATATCGATGCAGACTTAGACTTAGACTAACATAAGTTTAGGTTATTGCCTACGTGATGGCAAAAGGAGGGTCTGAGGTACTGTGAATATTGACTCCATTTTGTATCTCAGCGCCATTTTGTGTTGCCTTCATGTAGGCTCACGAAGGTATCTTGGCGAACGAAATGTCCTTGTCCCTTCGACCTGTGTATACATTAACTAGGTCCTTCTCCGGCAGTGAAATTAGTTTTAGGAAACCAATCTCCCCAATTGATCCTTGTCTGAACTCGTTAATCCATGTTTGACCTATTGGTTAACTCAAGTATTCTTTTTCTGCCTTATCTCGTTCATCAGCCTTCACTGTTCCTTTCTTACACTATTTTCATTACACGGATACTATTCCCAATTATGAAGTTTGTCATGCTTCTGGTGATTGAATTTGGGACTCACCTATTGATTAACTGTTGGGTTTGGGCTTCTGTAAATTGCATTTTTGCTATATGATACTTGTTTTTAAATGTTTGCTATTGGCTAGAATTTGGTGCAGTAGGCGTATCCCTCTTAATGTGAATATTGGGTACAAAAGATGGGGATCCACGGAGTAAAGGTGGCAGTCTCCTGAGATCCTACTTCTGTGTACTTCTAGAACCACTGTGCGAGCTGCAGCCAATAAATTCGGTCTTTGACGTCATCCAGAAGTGTTCTGTGTCTCTGTATAATAAGGCAGGTGAACTCTGAGATTTCAGGTGTGCCCTGACACCGCCAGGCCTAAGAGCCCGGTTCTTCAGAATGGTGTTTACAAACTCCTCTCACTTTGCACTCAGAGAAAGAAAAGTAAAGTGAATTATGTGACAGCCTTATGGGGTACAGGGGATGTGAAAGGAAATGCTGTAGGATATCATTTTCTGTAACACACAGCAAAGTGTAAATACCTGTAAATGACCTGTACACATCCAGCAGTTAGAAAAGGAAAAATGAAGCACTTTATTTTAATTCTGAAGTGTGATGCAAACAAAGATTTTAATAGGATCAAAACAAATCAAGACACTTTACTTGATGATGCACATTGATAAATGTTTACTGAAACCAGATTTCCACACATTATCATTTGTGTGCAAGAGTTTTATCAGTAAAACGATATGTCTGTGCAGATTAAGTGGCCATTTCAACGGAAAATGTGCTGTCTGTAAATGACAGTGCAATATGTGGATGCTTTAGTTACATTAAAAAATCTCCTGTCTCATGTCCATTAAAGCTAGGTTGATCACAAAAGTTTGTTGTTCTAAAAACTGCGGTGTGGTTCTAAAACGTGTGGGAAGCACTCTCCTACTGCTTTCCACAAGAGTGCCCAATCTTCCTGAACAAAAGCTTTTCTTGGCATCGCCAAACATAAACAGAACTGGAATGTGGTTGATCTTACCAAATTGTATGGGTTTATGTTACAAGTCAGCCCAATATAAAACTTCTCTGGTCTGTCTTAACTAGGTAATAGATACTTTTGAAGGTGGACAAAAAACACTTTCATAAATGTGTTACACAATCTGTGTTTAGAAGCGTAATAGGATGATAAGACTGTAGGAAGCTGGCTCTGTATATACTACACCAAAGTGAGGATTAGTGTGCACAGAGTCCAGTGGAACCCCAAAGGTAGGCAGAGGTAAAAGTAGTTAGCACCTTACTCTCTATTTGTGGTAGTGTAAGCAGCAGTATGGCTTTATCAGAGGGTAGTGTTAAGCATTTGTTGTACACACTCAATCAGCAAATGATATCACACACTCAAAGACTGAACACCAGACAAATTGGCTTTGTATAAAAATATTATTTTAGTTATTTTATTTTCTAGGACCAAGCAAGCCTGGCACAGGTAAGCAATAAATACTTTACAGTAGTAACGCAGTTTGTACACAGTTTGAATTGCAATTGTATATGCACTTTGCAGATTACTTTTCTTACACAGTGCAGTATACCTGGATACTGCAATGGGTCATTTCCTGTAAACAGGTAAGTAAAAGCGTTTTTGTTATTTAGTTACAGTTTTAAAGGGGTTCTTAGATTTTCCAACTCCACACAGAAACTTTTCCTGAGGCCTAGGTTATCCAATGAGGTATAGGGGGCCTCCGGTTGGTGGCTGCTGACAAGCAGGCCACTGGGTTGTGCGATCAAAGCTCCTGGAATTAAGCTCAGGGCAAATGGGGGTTCAAGCCAGCACAAAAGATGCACCCTCAGCGGCACTGGGGCGGCCGGGTGCAGAGTGCTGTTCTGGAGTCGGGCGCCTTGTAGATTTCAATGGGGAGTCTCCGGTTTGCAAACACACTGCAGGCTCGGGCCGAAGGTCTTCTGGGTGCGACCACCACTTTGGAGAGGTAAGTTGGGATGTTGGGGGTTGGTTAGGCACCGTCGGTTGGGTCACCCAAGGCTGTGGGGCGTCGGGTGCAGGGGTGCCTTTTAGGGTCGGATCTTCTTACCAGCTCCTGGTCGCGGTTGGGGGGACCTTCAGGTTTGAGACTGCAGGCGTCGGCTGGAGGCTTGAGGCAGGTCAGGGATCGCCGGATCACCGGGGAGACCTCCTCTTCGTGTTGGGCCACTTGAACTCAGACCGTGGGCGTCAGGTGCAGACTCGCAGATTCTGCCTGAGCTGGAGTCTGTTGGTGAACAAATCCGCTGTTCACGGGAGACAGAGTCTTTTCTTTTGAAGGCAGGGCAGGTCCTCAGGGTTTGTGAGGCTGCTGGCTGCAGGACACACTGGGTTTTCGCTTCTGCAGGTTCGAGGTGGGGACAGGCCTGTAGGGCTGGGGCCAAGTCAATAGGCGGCCTCCTCTTGTTAGCTTCGGCACGGCTGTTTGGTCCTTCTTCTTCTTTTCTTCTTCTGGTTTCTTGTCTGAGGAAGCAAGGTTCGGGGTGCCCCCTAAATACTAGATTTAGGGACGTTACAGGTAAGTAAAGGTTGGGACCAATGGGTCCCTTCCTTGAGGTGGGTACACCCCCTATTATGCCACCCTACAGTGGGAGGGGGGCATACGCCTCACTCTGGTTGGCTGAGTCCCCCCATCTGCAAGATGGCGGGGACTGAGAGTTGTGTTTCACCTCGCCTTCCCCACCTCAGGGGTGGAGTTGGCAGTGGTAGGCACGCCTCTCTTCCTCACTTGTTTTTTCTGCCGGTTGTCCCGCCCAAAGTGGGGTTCAGAATCAGTGGGGACCAGTTGCTGAAAGCAGCAAGTGGCTTTGGGAAGCTCACAAAAGCGGCAAGCCTTTGAAGCTTCCCCTTCGTGGACCCTGCCCATCTTGGGGGAGTAGGATTGGCACCTCGTCCCAGGATGTGCATTGTTTTTGGCCCCCGAGAGCAGTAGGTGCTTGACCGAGGGGTCCAGAAATATGTCTGGTGGTGGCAGCTGAAAATAGCTACTCAGCCTGGACACTAGAGGTAGGTCGTTTTCCAGGGGGCATCTCTAAGATACCCTATGTGTGCATTTTTCATTAAATCCCACACTGGCATCAGTGTGGGTTTAATGTGCTGAGAAGTTTGATACCAAACTTCTCAATTTTCAGAGTAGCCATTATGGTGCTGTGGAGCTTGTAATGACAACCTCTCAGCACCATATAATCATAATGGCAGCGTTGCACTTACAATGTCTAAGAATGGACTTAGACACTGTAGGGGTAGAGGGCTCATGCACTTGTACCGTCACCACTGGCATAGTGCACCCACCTAGAGGGGTGACTGATCTATGCCATGGCAGTGGGTTGTAGGCATGGCACACAGGGATGTGTGTCATGTCGACTCTTCACTTTGTTCTGCACCTAGACACACAGCCTGCAAAGGCAGTGTGTGTGTGTAAATGTACAGGGCCTCTAAGGGTGGCACAATAAGTGCTGCAGCCCTTAGAGGCCTTCCCTGGTCACAGTGCCCTGGGTACCTGTGGTACCATTTACCAGGGGCTGACCTATGGCCAGAGATGCCAATTGGGTTTGGGTTTCAATGCAGTTTTTGGGAAAGAACATAGGCCCTTGGTACCCAGGACACACTCAGTCGAAGCACATCAGCAGTTCAGCAAAAAGTGGGGCCAACCATGCAGAAAGAGGGAAAGTGGAGAAGTGTGGCTCAATGGTTAGAGCGGCAGACCTCGATGCAGAGCACTGGTCCGGGACCAGGGTTCGATTCCCGCCGCGGCAGGGTCTCGGGCTATAAATTCATCGGACCTGATATTCTCGCCTCAGTGCCTATTCTAATCATGGGTCCCACGCTGCAACTCTGGGCAATAGCCTGCTTAATCTCCACAACGGCCCTAACAGCGCTGGGATGCCTGGCTTCACCATGGGGGTGCCCAGGAGTGGACACTTCACACGGATAGCCAGGAAGGGTTCCTACAGCGGTATGAGTACAGCGCTGAGATACCCCTAGGGGTGATTCGGCGCTATATAAGCACATACACATTTACACATTTACATTCTCACAAAGACCCATACAATAAATGATCCCTAGTGTGTTTCAGATATATAGGTAACGTCCCCTGGAGAATAGTCTGTGGCATGCGGGGGGGGGGGGGGGATGCTATTTGATACACCGTGTTGGAACTGACAGTTTCTGGTTGGCTGAAGGGATGCTCCCAGTCTCGCAGAACTTACTGCTCCCGTCAGGGGCGGGTGATTACACTTGCTGTATAACTTGTGCTCACCCTTGGGTAGCTTGGCACTGAGCAGTCAGACTTCACACAGGATGTATACAAACAGAGTTTATATTCAACACACATTTGTAATCATTATAACCTGAACATCATATATTTGTGGGCATATAACACATTTGGAAATATTACTACCAGTACTAGGCTCACTCGTTCTGTTATGATATCACTCGTAGGCACACTGCAGACAAATCCTATTCTAATACCCCCACAGAGAGCAAGAGCACCCTTATGTGGTGTAACATGCTGTCCACCCCAAGCCCACCCTAGCATCCTGATAATACAGTCCCGCACTATTTTAGGGTACACCCTGGGTAACAACGATATAAAAGTTATGTACATATATGAAACAAGAACACTTTTTAGCAGCACTGCGGGCTGGAGCTATCCAGGTAAACCCAATGTCAAATGTACTGTGCTTTTGGCATGAAATCAATGTATAGAGCGGCCACCACCAGCTGGTGTCATGAATCACAGGCGGTCAGCAGACTAAAATTCCCACTCATTCACACTCATTCTGCACTGCTACATGGTGTGACAAGTACCAGTCCAGTCCGTACGGAACCCTTTTACACACATATGCACACAGCACCCTAATGCGGTGCTACTTGTATCCAGTATGTCAATGCATCACCCCCTGCAGACTTCGTGGTCCTAGCCTCCCTCCACCCTCTGGTTCACCCCAAATGTCGTACACCCCCAGATGGAAGATAACCAGCCGGTGAACAACCTTTACAACGCAACTGTTACAACGCACTACACTTACAACGAAATTTTTACAACGCAACATCCACTACAACGCATTCCATTACATAGCATGACACTACAACGCATGTTTAAAAACTACCTTTACAACACATTCCATTACATCGCATACTACCTTTACAACGCATACCATTACAACGCAATCCAACACTTACCCTACTGTTGCACCCCCTGGAGTTAGAATAGTAATTTTTACCCCTATACTATGCGTTGTAATGGTATGCGTTGTAAAGGTAGTATGCGATGTAATGGAATGCGTTGTAAAGGTAGTTTTTAAACATGCGTTGTAGTGTCATGCTATGTAATGGAATGCGTTGTAGTGGATGTTGCGTTGTAAAAAATGCGTTGTAAGTGCATGCGTTGTAAAAGTGTGCGTTGTAGCGACATACATCCTAACCAGCCCTGCCTCCTGGATACTAGGCTGCACGCAGCCAAAGTCACTCAGTCTGGGTCCTTGGGAAGCAGGTCGGGATATGTAAAAACTTTTAATTAGGAGGTAGATGTAAACATGGGGAGTTTAGCAGCCACTCAGGAATTTCACACACAGGTCTCAAAAGACAAAGGAGTCACATAGTCTCTTGACCTGCTTCCGAACTGCCTCAGAAGTGTTCCTTCAACCCAGTCAATCTATTTTGCTACTACCTAGCACCAAGATGTCTTTGGGAGGGGCCAGGTGTGGAGAGGGCAGTTGGGCCGTTGTGATGAGGGTCAAAAGGGAACAACATATCAATGGGGAGTAACACAGGGGAGCCTCTCAGTAGGATGAGACACACCAAGCGGTACACAATGATTAAGGTTTTGCCCAAGTAATCCGGGCACAGCGGCTAGTCCGTGTTGAGATGAGTCCCAATCGACACTTCAGGTCTCCAAAATGAAGAGTTGCAAAATCCATACCTCCCTGGAAAGGAGGCACCACGTCCAGTGCACGATGGTACAGGTTGCACCAGACCAGTCCAGTTACACACACAGACACAAGTTCAGCAGAGCCACCCGAGGTAGAATGAGGCACTACTATGGGTAAAACCCCACTTCCGAGGGTGGCACCCTGTGAATCGGGCACCGCCCACAATGAGCATGAAGTCCGCATGTAGCACAAGAGTTGTATACGATAGACAAAGCGGGCCTTGTGGATCCCACAACCAGTGAATCCACTCACCACCAACTAGATGCTTATGAGTGTCAGAGTCCCTGCAGGACAAGCACCACATGCCTTCAATGTGGGCAAGGTTTCTGGGTCTCTGCACTAGACAATCCGATCTCCAGACACAAGTCTCAATTCTTCGCTCATACCACGCTACTGATGGTATTTCGTAGCCGATGTGGGTACCTGAAAGGGTATCACTCTCCAGATGTCACAGGTAAGTGGTATAAGTCCCTCGTGGGAGATCTTTGAAGTCCCTGAGATCTTCAGGAGGACAGGAGGCCTGCCGACAGGCCCTTAGAGAGCACACTTCAGGCGGCCACACTTCAGCAGGTATTCGGCTCAGGCCAGCTACTATTCAAAAAGGGCATCCGGTCCTTTAATGGGTAGTTTTTCTCCATGTGCACAACAGAGTGCTCTGACAACATGCACCACACAGTCCAGATTCTCCGGTCCCACGTCCCCGCTACCATATCTCACCCCTTAGTGAAAGATGGCACCCATAGTTATACTGTGGAGTGTCTTTGAAGTTGTGGTGGTTTAAGGGGTTTCTCTATGAACCACAGATGTCTCCCCTTAATTGCAGGCCTGTCTGTTATTGGGCAGTGGAATGCAGATCTTAATCTTTAGAGGGGCCATGATCTGGCCCGAGTGGCTACTTGTCAAAACCTCTATCTCCAATCTATCCCATCTGGCCCTCAAATGGCAGAGGTCTTATTGTTCTAGTGTTATGTCCATGGTTTATGACGGTCACTGGGGAATGCACAGATGTGCTCTCCCAAACCCTGGTGTCCACTGGAGCCAGGTACTGTGGCACACAAGATTCTTAGGGCTGGATGTACGACCAGTTTTCGCGTGCACAAAAACCTACATGGCCATGTACAAACACTATTTTGCGACTCACAAAAAATTGCGACTCGCAAAATAGTATTTTGCAACTCGCTATTAGGAAGGGGTGTTCTCTTCCTAATAGCGACTCTCTAGCCATGTATGAATGTTTTGCGACTGCAATATACTGCCCTCTTCAAGTCCCCAGGGAACCCCCTTCCCCTTTGTGATTGGCTCAAAATTTTTTTTTTTTTAAATGTTTCATTTTTTTTTATATGCATCCCGTTTTCGTTTAAGGAAAACGGGCTGCATTAAAAAAAACTGCTTTATTGAGACAAGCAGTCCCAGACCTGGAGGTCTGCTGAGCCCAGCAGGCCATCATCCCTGGGTGGGCAAGCCATTCCCAATGGGGTCGCAAATTGCAAGTGGGTCATTAATATTCATGAGCCACGCATTTTGTGACCCAATGGGAATCACAATCAGTGTCTCTGACACTGTTGTACATTCCAACATGCGATTCGCAATTTGCGACTCGCAATTGAGGGAAAATATGCGAGTCGCAATTTAGAATGGTCATATATCTGGCCCTTAGAGTATTGAAATGTCCATATTCCATAAGTGGTATTTCTAAGCGAGTTATGCCAAAAAAAACTTTCCCATTGGAAAGGGTTTGGCATGGTGCAGCTCCACTGCAATCCACTATTGCAGCCCGAAGTAATATCAACTACTTCCTCATGTTAACCTATGGGAAGAGCAAGCCTCATAGGTAGTGAAAAGACACAGGTATTCCGTACTACCTGGACGCATGTGCGCTTGTGCGCACAGTGACCTACAAAGGGAGGTTGGAGACACAGTCCACAGCACCAGGGGGGAAAGTGCGCCCACCCGAATCCGCAACGGCAGACGAGACACAGGTTTAACTAAACGGGTGTCAGTGTGCACGCATCAGCCTGCTATGGCAGGCGGCACATGCAATCACGGGCACCATCAGTGCGGGTGCGCACATACAGTGGCCTGTAATGGCAGGCTGCTTATGAGTTTACTCACAATAGATGTCCGTGCGCACACCCCAGATGGCAGTGGCAGGCCGGGCACCTGGGCTTACCCAGGCCCTAGCACTTTAGGTGTGAATGCGTGCACCTCACCCTGCCCAGACCCGCTGGAGACAGGTGCCCCACCTTACGTATGCGATTATGCACTCCAGGCCTGCTACGGCTGGCCTGACCTCGTGTACCCTCCTGGCCTTCAGCCTACCACTCCCCCTGCATCTTTCAGTGCTTCCCTGCGGGGTGCTCCATTATCAAGGGACGACCCATCCAGGGTCAGCTGAGGCATAAGTGATGCCAACCTAGGCAGAGGCTATTGTACCCCACCATCCTGCTACAACAGACCTGATTCAGGGTTAACTGGCTATCCGGTGGGTGGGACACTCCGTGCTACGTCCCACTATTAGCCAGTACCGTACTCGCACTGGGTATGTGGTGTGTCAGTTTGCCGCACAGAGGTATGGCACCTGGTTCCATCATGTATGCACCCCCTGCCCAATGTGGGTGAGGTGGGCACGTGCACCTTCCCTTTGCAGTACAGGGGGAAGGTGCCCAGATGTCTAAGGTCATGCGATGAGAGTCGGTAAAGACTAGGAGGAAAAAGCTAAAAGTTTTGGGGTGAACTCCCCTAAGAAGGGCCATGTCCAACACACTCTTTTAAAAAAAAAACTTTATTTAACATTTTTCATTCATCTACAGTTTGCCACAATTTGGATAGCGAATCTGTTGCCTGTGGTCAATTACAAACAGTGCTTAATAGGACATACGTCGAAAGTAGATACATTATAAATCAATACCAAATTACCAGTCAGTGTAAACATAAATATAGTGGCATTACAATTCAGCAATTTAGGAGCTATCTAAGCACCAATTGGCTCCTTTACAATCATCCATTTTGGATGGCCACGCCGGGGGACGGGATCAGCCCACATTGGTTGGGACAACTCCAGGAGGAGGTTGAGAGGAAGCAGACCTGAATTCCTGTAAATAGTCCTTTAAGCGCCCCCAGATGTCTTTGGGCCGCGATGTGACAGGTAGTGTGGATGCGAACAATTACCCATTAGTATTACAATAAACAAGACTGTTCAGCCATGCCTTTGAGGTGGGCGTAAATTTATCTCCCCAATGTAGTGCGATCTCCCGCTTAGCCAGTAATAGTGCAAGAGAAGTGTAACGACGTAATGTTTTGGAAATGTTCTTAACTTAGCCTAGTAGGGCCACTTCTGGTGTAGGGAGTCGGTCCAGATGCGTCATCCTAGAAAGGATCACAAATACTGATCTCCAAAACACTCTAATCTTATCACAAGTGGTCATGTGGACATAGTCAGGATTATGTGCTTTGCATTTGGGGCAGATATGCGACCTAGATGGGTCAATCGAATTAACTTTGGCAGGGGACATATAGGCTCGCCACAAGAATTTAAAATTAATCAACTTTTGGCGGCTATTTAGAGAGACTTCTTTTATTTGGGTACAGCAGAAGGACCAATCGGAGTCTTCTATGGGATGTCCCAAATCTCGTTCCCAGATCTCGCGAATGTTGGCGTACCTGATGGGCATAAGTTGCATGCAAGCCCTGTTTAACTTGGAAATTAAATGCTCCCCCCCCCAGCATCAGAGATTACCAGCGTCAAGGGTGTGAATGACTCCGGCTCAATAGGGAACTCTGGTAACAAGGACCGAAGTGAGCAACGGAGCCTATTAAGTAGGAAGCGGTCTATAAATTAGGCTTCACTAAATCTAGTATCTTCTGAGCAATGAAAAATGTGTCAGTTTGAGAACAACTCACCACAAGTGTCTAGAGAATATGTAACTAGAGTGCGTTGTACTAGTTTCTCTGTGGTGGCGGGTAGACAAGGGTTGTTAAGCAAGGGGAGCGCAGAGGAATATAACTTGTGGCTGCCTGTTAGCTGTGCGAGTTTCCTCCATGCCAAGCTAGTAGTGGACACTGTTTGGATGTCTTTTGGGACTCTAGGGAACCCTTTGGGTAGGATTGTCTTTAATGGGGTCGGGATTACAAGGTCCGTTTCTAACTTTAAATGTGGGATTCGTGCATCTGGATGATGCCACAAGTGTGCATAACTACAATGCTCTGCCAAATAATAAATCTGAAAATCAGGAACCCCCAGCTCTATCGTATGGTAGTGTCAAGGTGTCCCAGGTGACTCTGGCTCTCTTCCCACCCCAAACCAGCCGGATAAGATGTGTGCGGAGTGTACTGAAAAAACATTCGGGCAAGGGAATGGGAATGTTTTGAAACAGATATAAAAAATTTAGGAAGAACAACCATTTTTATAATCGCTACCCTCCCCGCTAGTGATAGGGGAAGCTTAATCCAACGTTCTACCTGTTGCTCTAGGGTGTGCACGGCCGGACCATAATTAAGCATCACCACTTGAGCAGCCTCAACATGTAGTAGTATCCCCAGATCCCAGGTGGTGTCGGCGCACCATTTCAACAGGAATTCATATTCGGTCGTTAGAGGAAAAATTTCCAATTTGGCCCAGTTTATGCCTAGACCCGAATATTCACCAAACTTCATAATTTCTCTTATTAGCGGTTCCAGATTTTCTTGGGGGCGATGGACATAAAGTATAACATCATCCGCATATAAGGAGACTAAAAGAGAACCAGTCGTAAACTGCAGGCCTCTATGCAGGTGTCTCTCCTGAAACTGTCTAACCAATGGGTCCATGGCGATAATAAACAGTGGTGAAAGCGGACAACCCTGTCTGGTACCCCGTGTTAACCTAAACTGAGAGGACAAGGTTCCATTAAGTCTCAGCCTGGCCGTGGGAGAGGTGTATAACAGAGAGACCAGCTCAATGAATCCCTTTGGCATCCCCAGCTTCCCCATTACTGCCAGGAAAAAAGGCCATTCGAGGGAGTCAAAGGCCTTTTCAGTATCTAGTAACACAGCGGCGGCTGGGAGGGATGGGTCCATTCTATTAATAGTGGTGAAGAGGATGCGAAGATTAAGGGCAATAGACCTTCGAGGCACAAAGCCTGACTGTACTGGGGAAATAATGCGGTCTAACAATAGTGCAAGTCACATCGCTATCATTTTAGCCAGGATTTTATAATCCAAATTTAGGAGAGACAGTGGCCTGTATGATCCACATAAAAGTAGGTCCTTGCCTGGCTTGGGTAGGAGAGCGATCACCGCCTCTCGCAGAGTGGGGGGAGTTCTTTCCTTTCAAGTGCCTCATTATACATCTCTATGAGGTAAGGAGCCAAAATATCTTTATAGGCTTTGTAGAAGCAGCCCGTGAATCCGTCTAAACCCGGGGCAGTCTAACTATACATAGCGTCTATATCGCTGATCAGCTCCTCTGAGGAGAACGGTTCCGCCAGAAATTGCTGCATGGCTTTTTCCAGCCAAACTATTGCCACTTCCCCCATTTAAGCATCTCGGTCAGCACCGGTATGGGCCACACGTGTAGTATATAGTTGTGTGTAATAATCAAGAACCTCGCCCTGAATGTCAGGAGTGCTTGTCAGAATCTCCCCTTGTGATGATCTCAAGCTTGCTATGTAGGAATTACCGACTGATGGTCGCAACAGTCGGGCCAGTGTGCGGCCCGGCCTGTCTCCCTCTCCATACCTGCGTGCTATGGCGTATTTGCCAAGAAAGTGTGCCTCGCGCTCAACCACCTCCTTGAACTCATACAAAAGCGTTAACCGTCGGCCCTGTTGAGACGCATCATGACCCGCCTGCTGTTGCTGATCCAGCTCAGCCTGTCTCTTCTCGATGTCAGATAGAGTACGCTGCAGGTCACGTAACACCCCGGCATGTTTAGAAATGCAGACCCCCGCACGCATATGCTTTAAAAGCCTACCAGAGGGTAGCCGAGGATTGTACAGAACCTTTATCGATGTCCAAATATTCTATAATGGCCTCATTAAGTTCTGAACGAAAAAGCTCATCTTGCAAGGCCTGGCTAGGAAATCGTCATTGTCGCTCGCAGCTCTCTGGCCTTGGGACCGTGAGTGAAAGTGTTACAGGGGAATGATCGGTGAGAGTCCTAGGGAGATGAAGGGTGTTTTTATACCAAGCAGCCAGGTTCGGTGTCACCAACCAGAGGTCAAGTATCGGCCAGGTGTAATGCTGAGTGGAATAATGCGTATACACTGAGTCCCGGGGCCTACAGCTACGCCAGACATTAACAAGGCCAAACGTCTCACGGAGCTCGGCTATGTAATGAGCCAGTCGGTGTTTTTTTTATTAACAAGGTGGGAGAAAGGTCTTTAGGTTTTGTCCTTGGGGATTCTTGGTAGGTTCTCTGGGTCTCCTCCTGTTCCTGTGGGTCTGGGTTGCGTTCGGAGAATGTTGGTTCTTCGATGGGCTGAGTGGTTCTCCCAGGGAGACTCATATGAGAGAAGAGAAACAAGGAACCATCAGTGACTCTGAGATATCTTGCCCGCAGGCAACCCTGGTTCTGCCCCCACACCCGGTCGGTGATGTGTAGTATTAGGGAATTTATCAACTGGTCAGTGCAAGTGGTTTTCGTGAGGGAAGGAGGTTTGTGTAGGGATCGTTTGGGCATTAACGTGCACAATGACAATCTAAGCAGATATGAAAGCACCAGAACTTTCCTTTAGGCATGAGGGTGCAATCGCTCAGGAGGTTTGTGCAGTGAGGAAGGAACAATACACACACAAAACTTCACGGTGCTCCCCAGACCTCCCACCACCCCGTTATGCACCTTCAGACCTCCCGCCACCCTGTGCCTGTTTTCCCCTACTCTCGGCTACTCACCGGTTCCGCCGCAACTCTCCCGAGTTGCTGCCGCTCTCCAGCCTCCTCCTGTGGGGACCACCAGTCCTCGCACCACGTCTCGTCCTCGTCGCGGATTTCGTCCTCGATACTCCGCTCCTCCACGTCCTCTCCGCTCCGCTCCACCTCGTCCTCTCCGCTCCGCTCCTCCTCGTCCTCCCTGCCTGCGTCCTCGCTCTCTCTCCACTTCTTCCCCACTCCGGCACGTACGCGCCCGTTACCCGTCTCTGTGGTCCTTTTCACCTGCCGTGTAGAACCATATCCGAGGTTAGTCCCTCCTACTTTTGCCTCCGTTACGGGTGCGTAAAGACCCAGCCCGGGCAGAGAGCAAGGGGGAGAGGTCACCATCGTGAGAGTTACTGACATGCTTCGGGATGTAGCAAGGCTCTTCACCACGGGTAAGCTATTTCGGCTGGTTTGTCAGGCCGACTCGGGTAATCGACGTGTTATGTTTGGGGCCTCCTCACACAGAGTTAGTATGCCCACGTCACGGGCCAAGCGAAGCGCAGTGTCTCTGTCATGGTAATACAGGAGGCGAGCTAGTATAAGATGGGGTGGAGCACCAGGAATTGGTTTAGGCCCAAGCGTACAGTGCGCTCTCGCCACTAGGAAGGTGAAGTAAAGGCATCCCGACCAAAGAGGGCCACAAGCAGGGTTTCAACAAAGGTGTCCATGCGGCCAGTATTTGTTGACTCAGCAGCCCCAAAAATGTGTATATTGTTGCGTCTGCTCCTGACCTCTAAGTCCTCATTTTTCATGCAACTGATTTTAAAATCTTCTCCACCCGATGCAGCCGCTTGAGGGATTGTGCAACCCCATCCTCCAGTTCAGAAACCCTCCCCTCCGCAACATCTAAGTGGCGATCATGACCATCTAATCTGGCGCCCATATTGTTCAGCCGCTTTTCAAGGACATCAAAGCACCCATCCAGTGCCTTGAAGTCTGCCCATAGCTCTACCATCAGTGTATCTGAACTGGTCGATGAAGGCCCCACCGGGGCAGACTCCTGGCCACCCTCAGCCATATTAGTGTCAGTGCCTCCCTGCGCGACACTGGATTTAGCAAATTGTAAGATCCGTTGTTTGGGATCTTTACGGACCATGGCGCAGTAAAACTCTGTCAGTGGGGTTCAGTGCTGCAGCGGAGTGTGCCATCAAGTAATATCAGGTAATTGTGTGGGCCACTATGGCGCCTGGACAACAATTGTAGCCAGGGGCCAATTGTGCGAAGGGGGAGATCACAAACAGCCCTTGTTTCCAAAAGCAGACTGGGGGTCTCTCTAAATGCGGCTGCTGTATTCACTGGGGACCGGGCACTTCACCAGCCGATGAGCCCGTCTCCAGCTATGTCCCCAAGGTACTGGTCCCCCTGCTATGTACCCCTGTGGGTCAGAGACGCCCCCAGGCTCACCCGTGGCCCCTGACACCGCGGGGCCTCAGGGAGCAAGTCAGGAGCACTTACCCGCAAGTGCAGTCATCCGGTGGGTCACAGGGAGGGAGTGGGGATGCACAGCCTGTACTCCAGCATTCACTCTGCACTTCAGCAGAGGCCGCCCGATTGCCGGGCCTTCGCTGTCACTGCGTCACGGGCAGAGTCCGCCTCCAAAGGCCCCAACAGCGGCCGGGACAGGGCACCAGCCACAGGATGGATGTCGGCCGCCTCGTCAACGCTGGTCTTGGGGTTTAAAAAGGCCTCATGGGGCGCAGCTGTACCCTTCGGGATCGCGTGGCTCCAGAGGCCGCCGTCGGCGAAATCGTACGGATCTCGGGCAATAGGCAGCACCGGAGTGACTGGAAAGCCCTCCGCAGCCCAGCAGTCACTCCTACAGGTCGCCAGTGGCCAGGATGGCTAGCTTTAAGGGCGGATGGCGGAAAGGATGTTGAGACGAATGGCAGAGCTCCAGCGCTACGCGGCCATCTTGGTCTGTAGCCTGTCCACGCCCACATGTCCAACACACTCTTTAAGAGAAATTCCATAGATGGGATGATTCCAGTGAAAATAAGCTTGAGCCTCTCCTTCCAAAGCCCATTGAGTCAGGTAATTTTCCTCTAATTTGTTTCAAAATGACTTCTACATTGATTCTTAAGCCTGCCTGGAGGGTCATTTTGCCCTCTTGCTCCAGCAGGACTTCCTGGTGTAAAATCCATTCCTCAGACCCAGTTCCATCTGGTGGCACTGTGTAGTCATTGATTCATAAAGAGTGATCTCTGCAGTCAGAAGGACAAGTTACTTTCCCTTGGTAACACTCTTTCTGGACAATCCTCTATTTGACCACACATTTCTCACTGCCTGCCTTCCTTTCTTTTCTGTGGAGTGAAATTTCCAGAGGTAATGAGTATCCAAGTTAGCCTGTGCACACTGTCAATATCTTTGATTTGTCTTGCTTCATGAATGATGGTATGAACATTTTCATGCCATAAACTGATGTCAGACACAGAGGAAGCTCTAATCTGAATTTTTTGTGTTATCATGTCCGGAAGTGGCACAGAGTTGAGATATAGGCCAATGGTGCCACATGTCTGTGAACAGGAACGGTTGTCGAGAATTTCCTGGATCCATTCTGGTGACTGGGCATAGTCACAAGGTGAGGGATCTGTGGTTGGATAGAATATCCACCAGAAAGAGCATTAATCAAAGTAAGAAACTTTGGGCCTGACGTACAAAGCAATTTTAAGGTTGCAAAGCTCAAATCGGAGCCTTTGCCACTGCAAATTAGCAGTTTGATGTTAAAACCCCAAATTATAATTCAGTAACACATTACCGAATCACACTTTAGCATTGTGAGTAAATGCAGAATTGCTATTTGGAAGGCGCGTGTAAAGGGCACCCCTTCCAAATACTGATTCTTTAACTTATGTATTCAGGTTTTGAGGCCGAAATCCAGTCGCAAAATATTAATATTTTATCACCAAATCCAAGGAGGTGGTAACCATTCGTAAACGGAATTGGGTCCCTAAGGTACCCCTCCCCTTTTGTGAATGCAGACAAAAACATTTTTAGGACCCTTGGACTACTACCTACTCCAAAAAATGGTTATAACTTTTTTTTACGCATCACAGAAAAATGAGCTTCTCTAAAAAAAAAGATTGCTTTATTTAAAAGCAATCATAGACGTGGTGGTCTGCTGATCCTGACCGGCCACCATGGTGTGGTTCGAGGCAATTGTAGTGGGTTACAATTTGCAGCCTTCCTCATGTATATTAATGAGGTAGGTCAAGTAGTGACCCACTACGATTTGCTATTTTGTGAATCAACCTATTGATACATAGGTTGCTTCATAAAATACCAATGCATTCAGTTGAAGCCGGTACACAAATTTCAACCACTTCTACTGAATCCATAAAAATACATTCCAAATAAAAAAATTGCAATTTGGAATTTGCAGCAATCTACGATTTCTTATTTGAAATATTAGTTCATCAGGCCCTTGTTCATCTAGACCCTTAAATACCGATTGAATTTTCCCTGTTTGGTTTCATCATCTTGGAGAATCGTTGGTTAATCAAATGGACAGATGATGAGCAGAAGTTTCAAACCACCCTATGTCTCTGAATATCAGAAAAATCGATCTCAGCCTAACTCTGCTTTTTATATATAGTTAATCTCCATCTAGGATGGCTGATCAAATCCAGCAGATCTAAATGTATCAAAGCTACTCTTTATGTAACTGGGAATATGTGTTTCTTGTATGAAATATATACTAAACTTTCTCTTTTGTAAAATTAATCAATCAGTAAATCAAACAGCATTTGTAAAGCGCAACACTGTCACCCCTAGGGGTATCTGGGAGATTAACACAATCGACCTGATTTTAGGCCTATTATTCAGTCCGTTTACTTCAACCAAATGATGACAGATCTTTGTGCAATCAGCCAAATGTTATCTTAAGAGTACCAACTTAATGTCTTTGTCTAAAGACCCATACCCTCTTGATCCTTTGACCTTTTCTTGTTTATCCTACTCTCACAAATTCCCAAGTTCCCTGCTTTGCCCATCTCCAGATCTCATCCTTTTTCTTCCCCCCAGAAGCATCCAGATGGAGGAATCCTCCGCCACTGATAGAAAGAGAAGCCTCTGTCTCCTCCCAATGGCTTTCAGTCAAAATATCAAGATCTCTTTATATTTCGACCTGCAGTAAAATAGTATCCATAATGTCAATCACCAATATAGACTTAGAGTCCGACGTAGCCAGCTCTACCGGCCATTAAAGGCCTGCTCCAGCATTAAAGGCCCGAGCCGAAGACAAGGGCCTTCAGCAAGAGAGCGGCCCTTAATGGCTCTAAGGCTATTAGAACATTCTGCCCCTGTGGGGCAGAATGTTACAATTTGTAAAAGAAAGGCCTCACGGAGCCTGAAGGGGTTGAAATCCCCTCGGGCTCTGTGAGGCCTTTGTTCACAGCAACAGCTATGAACAAACATTGGAATGTTGATGCTCTGGGCTTCTACCAGCCATTAGAAGCCCGAGGCACTCAACTATCTTCAATGGAGCGCTTAACATTCCAATATTCTAATATATTGTCAATGTTAGTGCAAATAGGAAACTGCAGTTGCTATTCTTAACTCCACATCTACACACCTTGGCAATATGTATATCATGGTGGTAATGTTGTGGACATCCTATTATTGCATGTGAACATAAAGGCTTGATACAGTGGCAGAATACCCTTGCAGTCCCCATGAAAGTAAAATCCTGCATTCACAGAAGAACAAAATATAGAAATGGAAAAAAGAGAGGGAAAAGAAACTAGGGGTGGTTTACTCTCACATTGCTGCTCCAAGAATGGTCACAGCACCCTATTATTAATTTACACATCAGTGATCAGCTTGACTGCCTCAAATGATATTTGCTGTGTGTCATGACAACACTTCCAGTGAAGTAGCCATGCTTTTTGCGACAGTTGACGAACAACAGATTGAGCCATCAGTCATTACCAAAGTTTCATCTAACTTTCATCTCTCCACACACCTTCTCAAGTCAGAAGTTCGAAAGAAAGTGCTGGGCCTCCATCTTCCTTCAATTCTCACAAGCACTATCAAAGTCAGTAGGCCTGGTTTCAGGCACAGTGCATTTGTGCACGGCTGTGCTTTTAGGTTTTAACATATTAAAGAAAGACCTATTGACTTTGCCAATGCTTGCTAATATTTGTAATGTCACATGCCTCAGTCTATTTCCATCCTAAATGACAAAGTGTTACATTGTATATCTAGGCTATATCACCTAAGGTCAGCCTCCAACAACTGTATTGTTTGCTACTTGCAACCCACAGAAAGGTGTCCACCATCCTTTGGAAATGCAGAAAAGAGCTGAAGGCCTTTTCAGAAAGGCATTCAGACTGGGGACTACCTTGACCCTCCACTAAGGCTACTATATCTCCGTTCCTTTCTCAACGCTCTCTGAAACAATGCTAGGGCAGTGTTAGCACTATCAAAAACAATAATATACATTTAGATTTCCTGAAAAAGCATGCTAGGTGGATAGCTGCATATACCCATAAAATATACCGTCAACATTCTGCTGCTGTGTATGATCATTTGAGAAGAGTATTGTAAGAATGGTACTCCGCGAAAAAACAGAAGATAACACCCAGAAAGAGTTTATTCAGTAATCCTCAATATAAGCCTCAACCATCCAGAGTGCCTTGTCTCTTCTCCTCACAGATCAGTACTAGCCCTTCAAGGTCTGCACATTCCAACACCAAGGAAACCATGCAGGGTTCCAGAACTGGCCATGATGTACATTACAGATGAGAGCAGCCAAGATGACACCATAGGATAGGATACCACAGGTATATATCCACTGGACACTGTAGTAAGGCACTACGCATCAAGTACGGAGAGATATGTGGTTTGTTGGGGAACAGGTAGATAGCGACCATACAGTACCGAGGTCACCACCAACTGACCAATGTTCTTCCATGGGTTCCATAGTGGAACCCCCCGGTATCCTAGATACTACATAGACACCCACAAATAGTGTTTGCAAGACACAATAATTTCAACCCTGTAATATGGTCAGCATGAAATGTGGGCAGCGTTTACACTTGGAAAAAGAAATAGTGGGGTCAGTGCAAATCTCAAACTAGCGGGGGAGCGAGAAAAGAAAGACAACAGAAATGTTAGTAAACCTGTGTGTAGTGGCTACTGTGACTTTAAACAACAATGGTTCTTAGAATAACTATACTTATTACTTGCAATCACTAAAAACACCTTTCAGCCTGTCACCATCACTTTACTACTAGAAGACTCATAGGGCCTGTAATCATGGGATGCCTATAGTCCAGTGATGAAAAGTGTCACAAAGAGTCAAAGATCCCAAAAGTGTCAGATTGACACCAGTATTGTGAGAAACACAGGCCCACGAGTAACAACAGATCCATGTCATGTGTTCCACATACAGTCACAAAATAATCTAAATGAAAATTATTAACATTTTTGTTATCCACAGATTCTAGGATGAATCCGGCCCTCCTGGATCTATGGGTTGGGCACTCAGTTTCCATATTGGCGAACAGACAAGGGAACTTGAAACAGCTATGAACAAATTGCATAATTTTACAGTGCCGGAACTTACGCTTCCAAATATTGTTTTGTAGATTGTAGATGTCATAGATTGTAGATTTGTTTAAGTTGTATTTAACCAGGATGTCTGGCAGTGCTGTGCTGCATACTGTAGCAATAAAACTCCTCCAAAAAATGGAACAGCAGTTGTGTGTTTATAAAATATGTAGGACCTGATTTATCAAAATGTGACTCAGTGCAGCGGCCAAAAATGCTGCACTGACACATGCGACAGGGAGGGAGCAGTAGCGCTAAATCTACAGAGATATGGCACTGTCTTCCCCTCTCCCTAGTGCCGGCACAGAATTTTGCTGCCATGCGCCACACACCCACCTTTGCGCCAGAGAGCAAGGGAGCATGCAAGAGGCTAGCATAGGCTTTGTACAGGAAGGGTTCCCTTCCAGTACAAAATACTATGCCTCGATAACTTTTAAAACATTTCCTACCTAGTAGTGTGCTGTACAGTGCAGCACACATGCAAAGTCAGAAAAGAAAGGAGAAATGAAAACAGTTCTCCTTTTAATGCCGGATTTCAAACAGGGTTAATTTTTTAAGCAAAACCCTGTCTCCTATTTTTGGTAGATAGGGATTTGCGTCAAAAAGCATGGGAGGTTGAATGGGAATGCCCATGTAACATCCCCTTGAAGATAGGCAACAAAAAACAGTGCTTTGAGCTACTTTGTTTTACTTTTAGCCCTGTTCCAGCGCAAAACTTGTTTTGTGCTGGAAAATAAATAATTAAATAAATATATATATTTTGTGCCTGTTTGCATCACTTGTGTGACGCAAACACATCGCAAAATGTTGATAAATCTGCCCGTAGTGTGAACATTCCCCAAGTCGAAATAGCTAGGTTGATCCTAAGTAAATAGAAATACGAATATTGTGCTCTTGAAGGACATATCTTTTTTCCGTAAACGCATTCGATGGAAAGCAGATTTTCTTTGTGAATACTTAAGAACAACATGTGAACGTCTTCCACTCGCCTATGCAGTACTGCGCACGATGTGAAATGACATGATGTGAAATGAGAAGAGCCATATTGGTGCAATGAGGTCATGTAAAAAATCCCACAATACGCCACTGAATGAGCTTCCTGGTCAGTCCTTCCCCGAGAAGGAAAGAGTTCTCCAGGGTGTAAAAGGTGCGTTCTATTGATCTGGGTCACTAGCTTTCATCTCCAATCGCGCCTATAAGTGAAACAAACTTGTATACATTGAAAACAGGAAGGAGTAGGGGCTAACAGCCGATAATTGTGTTTGTACTCTGTTAGTTCTCTACAAAATAGCTCCCAGGATCGTATTTTCCTTTGAAGGGAGTCCACCTTTTCTGATTTGAACTCGCGCACATACTTAGGTATTCCTGGGAGACCAGTATCCCTGTTTGTGGTCCAATGGGGGACTGAATTTCCCCACTGTTGAAAGTCGTAAAGGGCGCAAATCAATTAGTGATGGGGGCATATTTACAAGAAAGTGACGCAACGCAGCACTGTGAGCTAATTGCTGCGTCACTTTCAAAGCACAGGGATGCGTCATATTTACAACAATATGTTGCGTCCCTGTGTGTTCCCTTGCGCTGGCACACAATTGGCTGCAATGCGCTAATGCAGGCACACTTGTGCCATGGTGCAAGAATGGTGCAAGAGTGTCTGCATTTTAAGGGAGATTGTTTTTGTTCAGGAAGGGACACCTTCCTGCACAAAAACAATCATAAGTGGTGTTTTCCTCTTTCTATGTGTGCTGCAGAATGCAGCATGCATCGAAAGAGAAAAAAACTAGGAGAAATAAAAGTATTTCTCCTTGTTGCACCTCCTAATACCTTCCCTGGGGAGGCCTAGGATTCTGACAAATTCCCAGGTTTACAAAATGTTGTAAATGAAATGCCCCTTTCACCCAAAGTGCTGCGTGAAAAGTGGCCGTATTTACAAGGCCACGAAAAGCCACGCGTGGAGGCTTTAAGTGGCCTTGTAAATACGGAGCACCACACTGTGTCTCCGGTGGGGCAAAAAAGGTGACACACAGGCAGCCCAAGGGGCTTGTACATATGCCCCGTGGACTCTACTGAAACGCATCTGTCACATTCTTTGATGAAAACTTGCTGCAAACGACAAAGTTTGATCTACCCTCCCTCAAGAAGTAGATCTTTCAAGTCAAGAGATGACTGCCCATGAAAGGTTTTCTGTCTCAATAGATAAAGTAAAGCTTGTTGCTTTCCATAGTGCGGTAAGACTTCTAGCAGCTATAAAGAACAACCAAGACAGACAAATTGAACTCAATGGTCAAAATATTGGCAGATTCCTAAGCAAGATGGAAGCTTACCGTAGGACTCATCGCTGTCTGAAGACTTGATGCACACCAGGATGTGCTGGTCCAGTAGGTACCCGAGATCTGAAATAATTGGTGTAAGCTGCAATAAAGAAAGAGAGTAGTCAGGCAAGTTCATTTCTGTATGCATGTGTGGGGGTCTCAAACAAATAACTGCCCATGAGAATGAATGCCGATACTAATGAACATCAACAAAAGGTTAACCGTAAAACGTATGCCCTGACGACGTAAAGAAATGGGCTAATCGGGTAATGGATCAGGAAATACCTATCAAGATACACATATTTTGTGAACAAAAGTAAATTAGTTGCATTTGTAGGTGTCATATTGGATCTTTTTAGATAAACAGTTAGTATAGGCAGCATTGCAGAGAGGGACTTCATAAGTGTGCTTGCACTTTTCTTCAAAATTGGGATTTCGTGGGTGACCTTGTCAAATCTTCTGATGTCGTGGGATACACATGCGGGTTTGAGTTTTTGTTTAAGGTGTTCCGGTGTGGTGAGTTTCAGTGCTTTACAGGTAAGGCCAGCTATTTTAAAGAAACAGCGGTTCTTGATGGGCAATCATTTACTTAATGTGAGGCCAGAGCTGATGTTGTCAGATTCCTTTGATTTTGTCAGGAATGGAACCTAGAGAAGCCATCCTAGTTTTTGGGGCGCCAGTTAGTAGGACACCGCCATATTCCAGATACGATAAAAATAGTGACTCAACTACTACTTGAAGTTCTCACTTGGATATGAGGTGTCTGAAGCGTTTGGGTTGCTGCAGGTGAAATCTAGACAATTTGCGACTTCGTAGGGGAGTCAAGCAGAGATTTTCATCCAGGATAAAGGAAAGAGAGTTGCCATTTTTAGGATTAACACCTGAGTCTCCAACAGACTTTATTCAATGTCTTTCCTCATTATTTGAGTTTGGAGTAAGAGGCATAAATTCTATTTTGAGGGTTTTAAATTACAAGCATCTTTGAGCCATCCACCCATGCATGCTGCCGGGCTGCATGATATAATCACACGTGCCTTTACTATGCAATCTTTACTACATAATGCCGCTGTCGCCAAAGCCTTTACCACGCACATGCCTTCACCACGTATGCTTTTACAATGCAAGGAAAGTATATCTAAGGTAAATAAAACCCCTATATAACATATTTCTTTTAATTGGGGAACGCCCAACTTTTTAAAAATACATATTTTATTTATGGGGGAATCACGCATGGGCCACCTTTTTTGCAATCTTACCACCCTATTCCCTTACCCACCCCTAAAACCTAAAAACACCCTTACCACCTAATTCCCTTACTCACCCCTAAACTCTAAAACCACCCTTAGCACCCTAATCCCTTACCTAGTAGCAACTGCTACTGAACAGGCGTGAGGGGGGGAATTAAAAATACAATTTTGATAAACCACTCACCTGGATGCGGCCAGCCTCGTGGCCGGCTGCACCTCTCCTCTGTTCTCTTCCTGGCTTCTGTGGAAGCATAAAGCACCCAGGCTCCCCATAGCCCATGACAACGCTGCAATGCAGCACTGTGATTGGTCTGAAGGCTGTGGTTCAGTGCTCAGACAGGTAATGGCACCATGGGCATGTTCTCAACACAGGCTGTAATGCAGCCTGGGTGGAGAACATGCAAAGTGCGCATGATGATTTGACCAGCCTGAGATGGCTGGCCAAAATCTCATGTGCATTTACGAAGTGCCTACCACTCCCCCAGCCACTAAACAGGCCAGCCCTGCACGCCCCCAACCAACTGAGCCAGTAGTTTAAATAAAATGATAATAACGTTATTATCATTTTATTTTTCAGTTTTTAATTGCTCGCTCAGCGAGCAGTGGGGTGACGCTCCTCGCCTTAGCAGAGGAGCAACCACTGCCCTTACCCACCCTTAAATCCTAAAAACACCCTTAGCACCCAATTCCCTTTCCCTCCCCTAAACCTTAAAATCACCCATACCACCCTATAACCTTACCCACCCATAAACCACTAACCTTATATATACAATTACCATTATCATATATCATATCATATCATATGTGCTAAGTGCACGTCACCCAAGGGTCTCAAAGCACTAGCCTAAACACAAGAACATGAAGGGAAAAGAGCAAAGGGAGCCGACAGGGAGAGGAGAGATCAGAACAGCCAGGTTTTAAGAATCTTACGAAATTTTCTGTGGTTGGTTTCCATACGTAGATGCAAAGGGAGCAAGTTCCACTGGGTGGGGGCAAAATATGAAAAAGATCTCCTGCCATTCCTGGCGGTACAGATCTTAAAAGGTATACGACGATGTTTGTTGGAGGACCTGAGGGTTCTGGTAGGTTTGTAACGTGGTCCGTTCCCATAGATGGTTTTGTGGACCAGGCAGTTGATCTTAAAGAGTATACGTTTTCTGATGGGAAGCCAGTGGACAGCTCTCCAACTTGGTGTCGAGAGGGATCAGGAGGGTACATTTAATATAAGTCTAGCAGCTGTGTTTTGTAGCACATGTAGTTTGGTGAGAAGCTCTGCAATAATGGAGGCCATTAGGGCGTTTCCATAATCTAGCCGACTGATGATAAATCCTTGGACCAGCGACATCCGAGATGCCATTGGAACCCATTGGAAGATCTTACGAAGTCTGCACATTAGTCCATAGCAAATGCCCGCTACATGATTAAAATGGTCTGTCATGGAGAGGTTGTTATCAATCATCACCCCAAGATTATGAACCACCGACTTGGGAGATGGACAAGATTGGGAGGCCACTAATCACTCGACCACAGGGTTTGAGCTTTGCCAAAGAGGATGATTTCCGTCTTGCTGGTGTTAAGTTGCAGATGATTAGTTTGCATCCAGATGTGAATGTTAGTCATGCACTTCATAAATCGGAGTTTGGTGTCCGTTGGATCTGGGCCTAGCGTGATTAGTAGTTGTGTATCGTCACCATATGACACAGTGTCGAAGCCATACTATCTGATCACTCTAGCTAGAGGTTCCACGTACAGATTGAAAAGTGTGGGGTTTAGAATAGAACAATGGGGGACACCCTTGTCTATCACATGGCTGTGGGAGACAAAAGTATCTACGTGTTATGTTGTAAAGGCATGTGTGATAAAGTCATACGCGTGCTACAAACATTCGTGGTAAAGGCAATGAGTGGTAATGGATACGTGGTAAAGGCAATGCATGGTAATGGATGCGTGGTAAAGTCTGGTTTGCCGCTGCCTCTGGTTAAGACAACCAGATGCTAGTTTCACATCCCTTATTAAAAGGCAAAGGTAAACATTGTATGCGTAGTAGTACAAGCAAGCTTCATTTATTTAAAATTAATTTTTCAGTTTTTAGGATAAAACATTTTAGTAAAGGGCTTCATGTAAACAACATAGGATTGGTCCTTCAAAGGACAGTGGCATGGCTGTGAGAATTACTAAATACACAATTACGGTATAAAAGATGTACAACCTGTGTCTGACTGTCTGGAATCAAATTTGAGATATCCCCATGCTGCTTTAGTCTTCCTTGATAAGTCTGGGGCATAACAACACAAGGTGGCATTGCAGACGTGACTGTGGCCTCTTTGGGTTTTTATCACCCCTTTGTAGGACTGGCATTAGCATTAGAAAAATATATACTTATAATATGCTTACTTATAGGGGCTTTTAGTCAACCCTTTTCATCCATTTGTGTGTTATTGTGTCATTCATATTTTTCTTTCGCTCACTGCGTGCATACAACATAGGGCTATAGGTCAGCCCTTGGCTAATTTTACTGTGAGTAAAAGCATTATGATATTTCACGAGCAACACAATCACACACTAAGTAGTTTCCCCTTAGTGCCAGGAACCACTATGACAAGATGTGCTTCGTGAGACAAAAAATATATTTGTGCTTTTACAAATGTTTTATTTTTCATATTGGCAAGGGACCGTAACCGCCCCCAGAGTAATAAGGCTTTATGAAAACCATGGCAAAACAAATGATGACAAAGCCGAGAGGCTGGCAACCAACCCCAGACCAATTAGCTTTGTTGTTGTTCCTGTGTATAAATGCACTGAACAAAACCACTGCCATTGAACCCACATGAAGGGCGACTGTGCCTGTGTATTGTGCCTTCAATACCAGTTTTTAGGGTGTTGATAGATTTAAGATGAGTTATTTTGATACATGAAAGGAAATGAAAATAAGTTCCATAAAGCGCTTGAATGCCCTAGGGCATTTTGGCGCTGGTAGCACAGCAGATGGATGGTAATGACAACTAGTTTTGAAGCAATAAGTTAAAAAGCCAGGGCTTAAGATTCTTTCTAAACACTAAGGGAAGAACTGGTCTTTACGTTGAGGGGTAGGGCATTCCACTATTTTGTTGTGCCATACACAAAACTTCTACCCCTCCAATGCATTCTTCTGAACTTAGGCCTTTAAGGTTGGCTGCTGAGGATGATCAATGTGGCCTAGCGGTAATATATCTGGTCAATTTATTTTTTAAATGGTCAGGGCCTTCTCCATGTACGGCCTTAAAGGCCATGCACAGCGCCCTAAAGTCTATCCTCTTATCAACTGGCAGCCAGTGAACTTCTACTAGAGCCTTAGCCACTGAGCTTTGTCTAGGTATTCCCATCAATAGGCGAGCTGCCAAGTTCTGCAGAATTTGTAGTTTGCTAAGAAGTTGTTTCTCTATATTGATATAAAGACCATTACAGTAATCTGTTTTTTAATAGAGTGAGGGCAGTTACCACTAGTTTCTTCAGCTCCAAAGGAATAAAAGGTAAGATCTTTCTTAGAATTTGTAATGTAAAAAAGGCGCTTGAAGTAATGGCACTCACCTGTGTATACATTTGGTTGCCATCTGCATATTGGTAAACAAACATCCTGAGATGTGTGAGTGGATCACCAAGGCGTGGAAGATTATGTACTATGGCCAAGTCAGAACCCAGATGGCTGTATGCCTAGGAAATGGTTGTTGACTGATTTGCTATGCATCACTCCTTCAACTGTGCCAAAAATGGAAGCTGGTGATAGGATACTAGCTTTCAGTCAATAGCGATTTTAGGTGATTTCTTTACATGGGACTTGACATTAACAACTTTTAGGCATTCAGGGATAGTGTAATCTTCAAGGGATAATTTTGCCATTTTTAACAAGTGTAATAGAAAAGTTTGGAATAGTTCTTTAACTTGTGGGTTCTACAGATGAGGCTTACTGCTTTTCTGTTAAGTACACCAGAGATCTGTGCCTCTAACTGATGGGTCCGAAACTGATTCTTTAAATGGCTACCATCTGTGGAGATGTAGGGCAGGCCATAGAGAAGAATCAAATGAAGACCTAATACTCTTTATTTACTCCAGGGAACAATGTCCAACTCATTACAGCTGATGTCAATGAGGTCAGCAGCAGAGGTGGTTTGTAGTGCTTTGGCTTCGGAGAGCTTGAGAAAGTAGAACACTTTCATGACTGTGTAATGGCAGTCTTGTAGCAGACTTGTGAAGTGTATGACTCCAGAGGTTTTACAGTATGGGGGAAATGTTTGGCTGAGAGGGAGTTTATGAAATCCCTGACGCTGTGGGAAAACCCAGAATTAGGTCAGTACTGCTGACAACATATATATTACAATATGGAACAGGTAGATCATGTAAAGACCATTTAATTGGCTGCTCACTCGGCCTTGGCTACTAATCCTTTGTGGATCATGATCTGTGAGTGTCTTGCAACAGTGAGACACGGTTCGCTAATGAGAGTGTTTCCATTTGTGGTGATCTTCTCTCAAAAGACTACAGGGCAGGAACCCAGAACACGGAGGGAAGGCGTGGAAGGCGTGGAAGGATCCCCGAAGTAATCGCTAATGATGTATTCTAAGAGAGGCCATGGGCTTCAACACTGCTGGGCCTGGAGGAAGGCTGCAATTCGTCTCTGTGCATGGTGCAAGCCATGCATTTCAGCTGAGGCTACATGCAGAGATGAGCCTACGAGGCCCGTAGGCAAAAGGAGCTGTGTGTGAGCGTGAGGCCCTCCCTGCTTGCCACCTGCTGAGTTGAGTGGCAGTGACACACCCCCTGGCCTCTTACCCCTACCTCAGTTAATTGCTTTGGGCCGCTACCATGCCAGGAAGACACCCGCAACGCCTCAGCACCGACCGTGGCAAGAAGCAAGCCGCAATCAGTCTTGAAGAGGAGTTGTCATAACACCGACAAGACAAGAGAGTTGACTAGTGATTATTTTTAAATGGTGCTACATGGAGGTGTCAGATTGAGGGAGACAGTCTATGATTGGTGAAAACTAAGACTTGTATGATCAAAGGAACTGCACTAAACTAGATTTTTAATAGCCAAGATTCATACCTCTTGAATGCACTGATGAAAGAGAGCGCCCATGGCACTGGCAAGATGGGTAAAGGAGATACATAACAGAAGACACTAGTATTTGAACAAAGGAAAATAGCCCACCATACAACAACCACATGTGAAACTGAGGATGGGGTGACTAAGATGGAGTCAGAAGACCCGAATATACGTGCAGAGACCATATTGTTAGAACTTTAAGCCAGCCAAAAACCAATAGATTCAAAAATAGATTCAGTGACATTCCACCTGGATCGGTTTACGTAAGGGATCAGCAGATTGTCAGATTAGATGTAGCCAAGAGACGCATCCCTGACCTAGAAGACAATATGATAAATTGGATCCAGGAGCTTGGAAACGAGAGTCCAGTCCAGAGCTTGCGGGAGACCAGAGACCAGAGAGACCAGAGAGAGACCAGAGCGAGCAGCAGCTGCAGTGGTAGCGGCGAAGCAGCAGCGGCAGCTGCAGCGGGAGATCAGAGAATCAGTGCCCCGTGTAAACCGCGAGCCGCGGCGAAGGTCGAAGGTCGCAGCGAGAGTAGTCCTCGTCTAGCGGCTTGAGCTTTTCAGGAGGTATCTTGGTGGCCCAGGAGTGCCGGGTCGGAGCGGTGGATTGCGGAGCTAGTCGGGCGCAAGCAGAGCAGCAGGGCGGGAAGCGGCGGAAATCGACTAGCTGTCTTCCTGCGCCACCTATGACACTGCACCCACTGCAGAGGTGCGTTAGCCTCTAAACCCCGTCTGGAGCCCGAGCCTGAGCCTGAGCCCGATTCCCCTGCCCCCTTGGTCCCACTGAGTCGCTCCGTTTGGTGAGGCAGTTGGCTTTTGCAGATTCTGTGGCCGCCTTCGCCCGGTGCAGCAGCAGACAGCGCAGCCAGCGCGAGGCACTGATCCCGGGAAAGACTGGGCAGCGCGTGGCGGCTGGAGCGGCTGGCTCAGGAGCCCTGACTCATCGATTTACGGTGCAAGCGGAAGCAAGAAGGGTGGTGAAGACACCAGAACGGTTCATCCACCGGAGCGGGTGAGCTAGACGGTCTAGGTGGACCAGGTCCCTTCTTAATTAAACCACAAGGCGGGAGGAAGGCGGGGGAAATTTTCTGGTTGCATTAAAGACCCCCCCCCCCCGTAAGGTTTTGATCAAACTTTAACCACGGAATCACCAATTTTCATATTAATAGGATTGGATTAAATTTTAAAAACATCATTACAAAGCAGGCAAGCGGTGAAAAGTGAGCCCCCCCGACATTGAAGCCCTAACGGGGCATGTGCTCCTATGACTGTTTCTAAAAAATCTAGCAGTTTTACATAGAGCTGCTCCTAAGCACGAAGATCCTTGCTCTGGTGTCAGGTTCTTTGGTGCTAGTTCAAGCAAGGGGCTGCTCAAATGAGATCAGGGACAATCCGCCAAGTGGCAACAGGCAGAAAAACAAGTAAAAAATCTAAAAATAAAAAACCTAAAGAAGAGGTTTCACTGTTTAATCATTCACCAAAGGAAAAAGGTTCAAGGGAGAGGCTGGTTTCTGTTCCAACGCCAACAATAATAATGCCAAACCTAAAAAATAATTCAGGGATCCGCAAATTCTTCCTGTTGAAGGACCCAATGGCGGCAATATACGCTCCAACAATTGAAGCCGCCCAGCTGCCAAGTCCAATGCGTCCAGATAAATCAAGAGCTAACCCCTCTCGAATTCTAGAAGTCTCAATTAACGTTGGGCATAGGGATCCATCCCCACAAAAAAAGAAGGTTTGTCCAGAAGAGGGAAAGTCACTAACCACAATAGCGCAGGTCCATCAGACAATGCCTCCAACTCCAGTTACCACATTCACAAACAATTTAGAAATGCTCATTAAAACTCCTCACTCGTACATACTCAAGCAAGCGGATAATGCTGTATTAGAGGGGGGTACCGAGATCCTTACAGAAGGGAGTGCCCGGTTTAACCCCAATACAAGTTCTGTAGCCCACCATCTAGCCTCGGATTGCAATATACCTTCAACTGGTCCAAAGGTAGGAAAACATTCTGCTTTCCTCAAGGAAGAAGGCTTCCTCAATTCAAAAGAGTCACTTGCTTCAAAGGAACAATTAACAAACACTCTTGCACAGGTTCGCTCCATGGAAGAAGTACCTGCCAAATTACTTTCCATGCTAAACAACTCTAACTTGGTGGAAATCTTGGAACTATTGGAATCCAAGAACCAGGAAATAATTCCTTTAGGAAACAATTTGCAACCAGATTTAAGCAATAAAACTCCACAAGGAACACCCACAATAGCCGCATCGACACCTCTAAACTCACCTGGTAAATTAGCCTCTCAGAACTCAGGACCTGTGGAAGATTTCCAAGGCTCCTCCAGTGCAAGTCATCATTATTTCTCACCTCCAATAACTATTTCTTCAGTTAGCAGGATTGAGCTGGGGTCGGAGATCTCGCCGAACCATAACAAAAATCAGTCAAACGCACATTGGTCCCAATCGCTAATTCATTCCTTGGATCAAGCTATAAGGGTTCTAAACTTTCAATCAGACAAATTGGATGTTCAAATTGATCTGGTTAATCTCATTGCAAGTCATATTTCTGGCATAAATACTAAAATGGATTTAATAACATTGTTATTAACAAGTAGGGGAAAGAAGGATCAGCAAACATACAATAACAGCCAACCTTTTAGCTGTGGCTGTGGCTCGATCATAGAGAAATTGTCATCCCTCCCAGAAATCCTAAAGGACATCTTAGGGGAAGTAAAACAATCTTGCTTTAGTAAACAGTCTTCCCAACTACAAAAAACTGTTGAACAAGAGGCTAAAATGAATCACACTAACCAATCTATAGGGGGAATCAAAAACGCAAATAATACAGAGAGAGCGGATCACCAGACTCAAATAGATCTAACAGTTCCCCATTTAGACGCTCCCCAAATCCCTTCTAAGGCCTCGGGGGGACCGAACCCTACAAAACGGGAAAGAAAGCGTGCAAGGAAGGCTCGGCCTAAACAAAACAAACAGTTAAGTCCTGTTTTGAAGAACACTACATCGCAAGTTACATTAAAAGCTATTCAAGAGGAAAAATTCCCCATTTCCCCTTTCGGGGCAAAACATCTGGATTCAGAAAACGCAAATACCTCCCAGGTTAGCGAAACACAACACAGCACTATCCCTCCCATGCTACCCCAAAAGAAAGTTTATTTCTTTCAAAAGAGTAATAGGTCTATAGAGGGCAATGCATGCCAGGAATCTAACCAGGAAGTGCACCAATTGGTAAACAACGAAACAATAGAAAAAGAGGGTTCCGGTAATACAATTCAAGTGACGGGCAAAAGCGATTTTAGTCGAAAAAGTGGCCCAAATGTGGATATACAGGAAACGAAAAAAGGTCTAGTAGAGGGAGTTCCGTTTCCGCAGCCAGACAGGTCGCCTCAGGCACCTACATCCCCCAGAGCCCAAAAATTCACCAACCAAATAGAGATCACAATAAGTGGAACAGCCCGACATTGCAAGCTCCACCATCAGGATCTCGGCCCAGAACAAAATGACATCAATATGATTAGTAAACTGGGCCAGTTGGAACGGACAACGGAAGTGAAAAAAGCTTATCCGAAGGCCTGCGAATTGCGCCCTCATAAGGGCCCGCTTCTAACAACCACCTCAGAGCGGGGAAGTAAGGACAATTTATATTCACACTCCAACGTTCAAAATGAATCAGATGGGTCCGAAATGAAACTGTTATTTGTTCCTGAATACAAGTCCACAGGACCTCAAGACATATTAAATAGAGGGAACCTATTGAGGTTATTTAAAGAAATTCCAGAATTAAAAGGTATTCATTCTGGAGATTTAATAGCCGTGGAATTCAAACCAAAGGCGGTAGTCGAAGAGACCTTGACTACTTGGGCCTCAAAGGGCCTGGTGGATAGAATTCATTCAACAAGCACAAGGTTTGGTGCATGGGGCATCATGTTGAAGGCTTACAACCACCCAAGATATCCGCATCCTCTCCTTAAAAATTCTAAAGACGCGGACCCGACAGAGAAAAACAATCTCACGTGTGTGCGAGGTGCACGTTCAGATTCTCCCGTTATGCTAAATAATGATGACAGGTTAAACATAATAGGAAGTATTAGAAGTCCGGTAGGAAGCATCCTGGAGTCCAGAGATTGGTCCTGGGTGTCTAAAACATTAAATAACAAGCATACCTAATGATGAAAGGAAAAACTCAATAGGAGAAGGGAGGCCGGTTTCCAGGCAGGAAGAGGCTCATACAGTCAACATCTCAATTTGTTCATGGAATATTCATGGCTTTAAAGACATGGGGCAGGACAACTAAACACTAACTTTCTTTACCCATCATGACATCATCCTGCTTCAAGAAACTTGGAACATGTCAATAATTTCCCTTCCAGGATTTATAGACTTCCACATTCTGGCCGAAAGACACTCAAGATTTGGACATCCAAGAGGGGGCCTCTCAACCTATATAAACCAAAACCTGGATTGGTCATCGGAAGTACTGGACATGGGGATCGCATGGGTCCAAGTGACCAAACTAAGCAGCAGATATTCGCCCGAAGAACATATCCGGCAACTATTAGTAATCAATGTCTATATCCATCCGGAAAGGAAAGAGCAGAACGAAAAATATATGACCCTGATCACTCTAATAAAAACTCTGCAGAAAAGTCATCGGTACTGCCAAATTATCATCTCGGGCGATTTCAATTGCAATCTAATAACTAACACCTTGCATGATAGCAAAAGGCAAGATAAACAGGGAGCTAAAATGTTAACAAAACAACTTCAATCTCTTGGCCTGACAATCTTGAATGGAAAAACCCTGGGTGATATTCCAGCGGCAGTCACATTTCTGAGTGGAAATACTGCTTCAACGATTGATTTTGTTATTCTAAGTAACAAACTGCTCCCGCAAGTTGATACCCTCAAAGTTTTACCTCGAGTTGAGAGTGACCATCTTCCTCTTATTGTAAAAATGAACATCAAAGCTAAACTTGCCCAAAAAATCAAATCCATAGTGCTTTACCCAGAAAAATTTAACCTTCGAAAACTTAATTGGTTGGGAGAATGTCCACAACTTATTCAAGAGACAGCCCGGCAATTTTTGGACAATGAGGTTACTCATCCTGAAGCAGGTTCCGTTAAACCCTGGGAACAGCTGGTCGAGTTATTAGTTCAAAGATTCCCAGCCACGAGGGGTTGCAACTCAAGGTCAGTTACTAAAAGAGAGCCCTGGTTCAATTACGAGCTAAGAGAACAAAAAAGAGGGATCGCACGAGAGGTGCGTTCTAAACTTCGTGCAGCAAAAACAGGCAGGAAATCTGAAAAATGGAGGCTGTGCCAACTGAGGAGCAAATACAGGAAGAACTTGAAAAGCGCAAAATCAGAGCATAAGAGGGGCATTTGGTTACACCTATTGACCGCTAGTAAAAAGTCTAACAGCAGCGACTTCTGGAGCATCATAAACAAATTGTCATCAGGCCCAAAATTACAGCAGGAAGCTGGAATCAGTCAAGAAACATGGGTTCACCATGTCAAATCCATGTACAACAATACAGAAATAGGCTCCACTGAAGAGCAAAATGGGCAGCTTCCTCAACAGGAGGCAAAACAATTAGTTCCTGACCTGGTCAATTTTGTAGAATCTGCAGTAAGCTCAGACGCATTTAGCCACGAGCTAACCAATGAAAAGGAGCTAAAAACGTTCATATTAAAACTTAATACCAAGGGAGCGGCAGGTCCCAATGGACTTCCAAACGCAATTTTCAAGAGCGACCCAGCCTTTTGGCCAGCTCGTCTTACTCCCGTCTTCAATGAGATCTATACACGATCTAATGCTCCGGTCTCCTGGAAAGGGAATATTATTCACCCTATATTTAAAAAGGGTGACCACCGCAATCCGGGTAATTACAGACTGATCTCATTGATAGACGTGGAGGCTAAACTCTATGCTTCTTGTCTTCTGGTCCATCTTCAAGATTGGATGGAAGAGAAGAAAAAAATTCCGAAGTTCCAGACGGGCTTCAGGCAAGGGATGGGCACCCTAACTAACTTGACAATTCTAGCCCTTTTAACTGAAAAAGCGCAAAGAAAGAAATCGCGATTATTTGCATGCTTCGTGGATATTAAATCTGCCTTCGATTGAGTTAATAGGGGCCAACTTTGGAAGAAACTCGAGGCTTGGGGATTGCCGAGCATAATGCTCAGTGCCATAACCAACTTATACTCGGATACTTGGGCCAGAGTAAAGCTGGGCGACGGATATAGCACAACTCCTAGGATTCAGACGCAGCAAGGTTTGAAGCAAGGATGCGTTCTAGCTCCCAGCCTCTTTAATTTGTTTCTTTCAGATATTGCACAGCACCTGGAAAAAGCCGACTGTCATCCACCTAAAATGGCCAACGAGTCAGTCGCCATTTTACAATATGCAGACGACATCGTATTGCTGAGCCAAACCCCAATTGGTCTACAGAGATCCATAAACAATTTAGTAATCTATCTGGATCAGGAACATCTCGAACTAAACAAAGAAAAAACAAAAATCATTCGACTAGTGGATCATAAAAAAGCGAAATTTAAATGGTCGGCTAATGGGGCAACAGTGGAAGAACAGCATTCCTACAAATACCTTGGTGTAACAATAGGGCAAAATGCCTCCCACAAAGATCATAAATTGGCTCTCAAAGCTAAAGCTCAATCATTAATTTACTCGTACAAGCTTCTACGTAATAAAATCGACTGCCCGAATTACACGTATTTGTTAAAAACAATGGCCGCACAAATTTTGCCTAGCCTATCGTATGGTTTGGTCCCCTGGTGTGGTAAGGAAGCTATCTTGCTAAACGAGCTATTGTTAAGGATTTATAAGGCCGTCTTTTCATTGCCTAAATCTGCATCTCCAGCCCAGGTCCGTCTGGAATTTGGCCTTCAGCACCAAAAATTCAGAGGAATGAGCGGTTTCGTTAAATTGTGTTATAAATTTCGCTCTTCTGCATCCGACTCCATGAATAGATTATGTTGGGATGAAATTAGGGATCAGATGAACTTTGAAACACCGATGTCATGGGGCAACTTCCTGAAAACATCCTTGGATGAGCTGGAATTACAAACTGCATGGGAAAATGGGGACGACAAAGCAACTTTCAGCAAAGCTGCAAACGCATCAGCAAAAAGGAAATCTCTGCTGGCAGATAAAAATGAACTTAGCAAACGCTGGCACGGATGGACAGTTATTAACTCATATAATACCTTAAGGCCTCAAGCTTATTTATCTGCTCACTTTAGCCAGCATATAAAAAAGAGTTTTACGAATTTCAGAATGGGAATGCACGATTCAAAAGACCTGTATCCAACTTGGAAAAAGCCCCTTTTATCTGAGAACTGCCGACTATGTGGTTATAAATCAGAAACATTAATCCACTTATTATGTGCTTGTCCAGCAGTTTTGCCTGAAAGGAGACAGTGCTTAAAACTTATTTTTAATGCCTTGGAAATTCGTTCGAGCAGGCAAGCGGTAATAAGATGGCTGGAGGGGACGTCCATCATCTTGGCCTGCCGCGGTGTCAAATTTATGACAATGGTTAGAAAACTTTTATATCTCGCTGACGCCGTCCAATCCGGATTATAGACATTTTTACATAGTCTATCCATCATATTAGTTAATTGGGCAGTAAGCCACGTCCCTTTGTCAGCTGAAATAGACAGTAAAATCAATCAAAGTCATTATTATTGGGGTTTCAGCGCTATGCAAGCACCGACTAGATGGAGTTTGCAAGCAGGAATTATCGTAAATGTATTTAATGTAATGTAATAGTACTTTTTACACTTTTGTAATTTTATCGTGATTTTATGCAAATATTGATGGGGAATTGTAAAGATTTTAATTAATCAAACAATAAAAAAATGATAAAGAACGATGAATGCTTGGCTAAAGTTGAAAAACTGGTAAATACTATTGTAGAGAAAAATAAAGATTTACAGGTGTGCTCTTGCTGCAACAGCATTAGGATTATTGATGTGGCCAAATCTTCCAACATGGGATGCACAGACATTTTTATATAAAGCATCCTGTCTGACTTATTTACCGGATCCAACTTTTTTGAGCCGTTTTTGGTGGCAAAAGCCCATAGATCTCTTGGGCTCAGATCGTCTCCACACTCAACACGCAGACTGATCATTGCTAGGCTTCTTAACTTCAGAGACTGTGAGGCCCTCTTATGGCTGGTAAGGGAAAAGGAACCATTAAAATCTCAGGGCTCCACCCTGTTTATATTCCCAGACTTCACCTTGTTCTCACATGAAGCCAGATGTAAGCTTGCTGAGATGATATACACTCCAGGAGCTATAGATACTAAATGTGCGGTGTTAGACCCAGCCAAGATTTTAAGGGAAGATTTATATCTGCACAAGCACAGTGGATGCAACTACATTCTGCAAGAAGCAGATCAACATCAGGAAAGCATCACCAAGACCAGAACAATCACAATCACCTGAAGAACAAGATCCTATGACAGAAATTTATGATATGGAAGAACCAACCCCCAATTAGTTTTGGCACACACAGTTGGTTGAGACAGGTATGAGAGATAAAAATACTGGACCTTGGGACGGCACAGTACAAGGACTTACTGGCTTACAAATTATTTTTTACTGCAGAACAAAAGAGACGACCACCATCCCATGCACAAACATGGAGATATATATCCTTTACATGAGCATGCTCCGCAGGACGAAGCCACCCCTTCATGTTTATCACGATTGCACTACTATTTTGAAGTGTTGTTTTGTTAATTGGATTTACTCTAAAACCATAATCCAGATCTGCACCATTCCATGGTGAGATGACCCCCTCGTAAGAAAGCACTAACACTATTTACATGGAGCATTAGGGGGCTAAATAACCCTTGTAAGTTGAATCAAGTATTGTCATATGTGGACAGGCGTGGGGTGTCCTAGCTCCACTCCAGGAGACATATATGGCATCACAGCGCCCACACCCTTTTGCCTGCAGATGGGGGATACATAACTATGTCTCCTCCTACAGCTCTTATTCTATAGTAGTTTGTATCCTAGTGCCCAGCTGAATATATTTTAAATGGACCCAGAAATTTGATGACCCAATAGGTTGATACGCAATGCTTTTCAGTTCACTAGAAGACAGTAAGGTGGTGTTGGCAAACACTTATGCACCAAATGTTGAGGCACCTTACTTATTTCACAACAGACCTACGATCTTAAGATGCACAGGAGTGGACATTTTTATTTGGGGAGGAGATTTCAAAATGGTTCTGAACTCCTCTCTACACTGCTCTGGAACCAGTGACCCCATCATTCACATTCGTACTGGATGATAGCATTGACTGTTACAGTTTTGTGAATGTATGGCACCAGAGATAGAAATATAAAAGAGAATACACTTTTTACTCTTCGTCACACAATTCACTGTCATGCCTAGTTTACTGGTTGACAACCTGTACATTTACATCCTGGGTGACAGAACTCACACATCTCCCTTGCATGTTATCTAATCACTCTCCAGTGAAATTAAAGCCGGCCATTCCTTGCTGCAGACTGCTTCGCCGAAGTTGGAGGTTTCCTATGGAGACTTATGGATGGACTCAGTCTCCAGAGGGGAGTGGAACTCTGCGAAACAACAGTAGAGTTATTTTGATTGAATACGGCTATAATGTCTAGTTGAGCAACCTTGTTGGAGGCTTTCAAAGCTTACATATGTGCATCACAATATCTAAACACACAGGGATCTGAAAAGATATATGCACATAGCTAGAGGTTCTGAAGGGTACTAAGAAAGCACTGGAGGGCATGGTCACACTGAAAGAAAGATCACCTTAGGGAACAGAATAAGCTGCTATAGCAATGTCATGAATTAGCTGATATGGAGGTGGCTTACTTGGGGAAACATGCACTGGCCAAACAATATGGCAAGGGTGAGAGACATGGGAAAACCGTAGCCTGGTTAATGAGGGCAGATAGATATTGAAACCATTTTCTCCAGCTACATTGTGAGGGTGGAGAACTAATAACAACTGGCAAAGATATACTTGGGGAACCTATTAGATTTTACCAATGACTATACACCTTGCGCTTCACTGTGAGCAGTGATACTATCAGTAAATATTTGGATGAAATAGCCATGGTCCACTGAGAATGTTGTCATTGACAGTTTTTGAGTCATGACCGGAGATCATTGCAGAACTACAAAGCTTGGCTGGTGGAAGAGCTCCACACCTCCAACAGCTTTACCACTGTGTTTTATAAAAATACAATTGCTCCCATCCTTTAGACATCTATGTTGAAGGCTTGGAGAATTTGGTGTTTTGCCTCTCACTGCAGGAAGCTGTCATCAGGGTGCTTTTTTATAACTAGGAAAAGACCCTAGCAAGTGTGTGTCATACTGACAAATGTCCCTGCTCAAATGGGCAACTCAATACTAGAGAAAGTGCTAGCAACCAGCTCAACTGTCCCTCTTGATAGAAAATATTGCTTCTCCAGTACAGTCTGGATTTGTTCGCCAGAGGTCCATGACAATTAACCTACTTACACTTTATGCAATAATACATCAAGCAAACCCTAATTTGGATGCTGCAGTAGCCCTTCTGGATACTGAGAAAGGAGTCAATTAATTGGAATTGTCTTTTTTGGTAGCAACATGGAGCCACATTGGTATATCAGGTAGTTTTATTAGATTGTTGATGTTGTTCTGCTCACAGCCTGTAGCTTAGACTCAGGATGAGCGGTTTGGTGGCTGATGCCTTTTTAGTGATAAGGAGCACCCGACAAGGCCGCCCATTGTTGCACCTATTATTCATATTGGCCATGGATCACCTAGCTCATCAGTTCAAAGATGTCATATTCAAAGAGGTCTACATCTTCATGCAGGCTACCTGTTGCTGTCCATGTTCTCTGATGGCATGCCGCTGTTTGCATGGCAGCCGGTTGTCAACCATACTCCATTGATCAGAGAGGTCACTTCGGGGTGTTCATAAATTGGGAGAAGACAGAACTATTACCGCTCATTGTGAAAATGGTTCGGTGTGATCTGGAGTTTCCTTTTCCGGGAGCGGATGATTCTGTGAAATATTAAGGGATTTTCTTACATAGAGATTCCAAGGCGAGACCTGCAACTAAGAAACAAACTTAAGACCCATGCTGGAAAAGGGAAACTTCGTCACCAATCAATAAGAGCTCCATAACTTCTTACAGTCTTGTAGCCCAATAACTGAATTCTCCACCCTGCCTTTTTTTCATACTGTGGCACACAACCCTGAATGGTCCCATCCCACTCAATGGGCTCCTTCCTCGTGCCCTGTTGGCAAGCGCAGTGCTGCGTCACTTCGCAGCTCGGTTAGTTACATAAGTATTATTACATTATATTACATAATACTCCTGTTCCTGGCAAATGGAATACCATGCCAAATACTCTGCTGGGAATTGTCACATAGGAAGTACCAAGACTAGGCAGTATAAAGCAAAAGTCAATTGTATGCTACAATAATTGCATTTACATGTGAATAAACACCAAAGTGTGGCTGTTCACAGAATGGAAAAACTGTGAACTTACTGAGCTAGAATCACAAAAATGTTCCTATTCGAATGTGTTACTTGCTGTTTTAGTGCTTCTCGTTTATTTCTGAATTCCAAGAGGAAGCCAGGACCATTCCAGGCGTACTCCTGGAATTTAGGAGGAAGCCTAGAATACTACAAGAGATAAATGAGAGAAAAGTGTTTGCAAACCAGACTTATGGCGTGCCAGTGCAGGTACCCTTGCGCCATGTTGTAGGGGGCCCTACACTGCAGGGGTAATTGTTTACATGCAGAAAGGCACACCTTCCTGCACATAAACAAACTTTAAAGGCGATTTGCTCTTTCTATCTTATTATGCAGCATAGATAGAAACAGCAAAATACGAGGAGAAATTAGTAATTTCTCCTCGTATCGCCAACCCAAGACCAGGTTTTCGCTAGTCTTAGTTTTTGGCGCTGCCCCATCCTTGTAAATATGGGGCAGCATCAAAAAGAAATGGGTGTTGTGGTGAACACCCACTGCAACACCCATTGCATGCCCCGTTCACACTAAGTGAAGCATGAAAAGGGGCCTTATTTACAAGGCAGTGTTAAGCAGCTTAACGCCACCTTATAAATAAGGAGAAGGGGATATCGCCTTCGGAACATCACTAAAAGTGACGTTCTGTTGGCGATATCCCCTTGTAAATATGCCCCATAGTGTCCAAAGCTCAGCGCCACTCAAACCCATCCTGAAGACTAAGTCACAAAGAGCCTGGCCCACCTTCAAGACATAAAAGGATTGCTGCATTAGTCCACTGGCCAATTTTATCAAAATGACTTACCAGATATACTGTGCTTTATTGTGTGAGTTTAAAACTTGCCCTACTTCTGTTATGGTTTACCTGGTCTGTATATGAGGGTAGCCGGGTCTGGGTGCAAACAGGAAGGTGTTTTGTTCCAAGCAAAAGTGTATGGCTGAATGTGTAAGTGAGCAAGTCTACAAGCAAGTAGATGAGTGAATCTCAATGTGCATGAGTATGTACATAAGTAAGTGCGTTAGTTACTGAGTATGTCCGTCAGTGAGTCAGTGAATGAGTGTGTGTCAGTCAGTGAATAATCTTGTTAGTGAGTCAGTGAATATCAGTATGTGGGTAAATGAGTAAATGAGTAAATCATTTTTTCAATGTTTCTATCAAGTGCTTCTACATTTGAAAAAAGTGATCAAAATGTGATACAACTGTTTTATTCAACAAGTCTACCTCTGAAAACGTACCTTCCTTCTTAGACTATGTGGCTTGATTCTCAAAGTCATAAACATATGTTCATGGCCAAAAGTGCCTTCATTTATGTGTCAGAAATCCACAAAAGGATTCCTGAGAGGCGTAAGTGGTTTTACTACTGCAGATTTCTCTGACAGTAATACATTTGAGGCAAGGGGTGGGAGTGGGAGAAGCAACATGTGGTTAGCACTGTAATTTGGTGAGCTCTCCCAATCATGTATGCTTGTGGCCATTCACAACCTGCGACCTCAAGTTCTATCCGCAGTGCCTTGATGCCTTTGGGCAAAGATTGCGCTTTATTAGACTAATATTCACTCATTCATTCATTCACAAACCTAAAGTGGACCCTGGAAATGGTCGGAAAGTTCCTGTAGTTAGTAGCAAGAGCAACTCATCTTTCAGGATGAAAAAAGGGAAAAGATCACCTCCAGAGTTGCTGGTATTGTAGGGGAAGGTCTTTCTCCATGGGTAAAATGTTCTCCAATTAGGTAAATACGCGTTGGCTAAGCCAATAGGTCTCGCCTATGCAAGAGCTATTGGCTTTGCAAATATGTTTAAGCCATGTTGGACACCAGCATGGCTGCTGGTCAGCATGACTAAAAGTTAGTCAGGTAAAGGAAAGTGTAGTGTCATAAGGTGGAGTGTTAGGGAGTGGCGTAGAGAGTCATGGGGTGGCGTGAAGTGGCTTGCTGTAGAGTGTTGTGGAGTGTCATGGAGGAAGTAGAATGTCAGAGTGGATGGGTGTAGAGTGGAGTAGAGCTGAGAGGCGTAGATGGAGTCGAGTGTCAGAGAGGAGTAGAGTGTTGTGGAGTGGAGTGGCATAGAGTGGCATGGAGTGGTATACAAAAGAGTGGAGTGGTGTTGAGAGTGCTGCATTGAGCTGAGTAGGTTGTTGTAGATTTAAGTGGCATAGAGTAGAGTAGTGTAGGAGAGTGGAATGGCATAGAGTGGATTAGAGTGTTGTAGAGTGAAGTGGCATAGAGTCTTAGAGTGAAGTTGCACAGAGTGGAGTGGAGTAGTGTGTTGCAGAATAGAATAGAGTATAGTGGCATGAAGTGGCATGGAGGGAGTTGCGTAGAGCATTATAGAGAGAAGTAGTGTTGTAGAGTACCATACAGTAGAGCAGAGTGTCACAGAGTGGAGTAAAGTTTAATGGAGTAGAGCATCATAAAGTGGAGTATTGTGGAGTAGAGTGTCGTAGAGTAGAGTGTCACAGAGTGGGCTATATTGAAGTGGCGTAATGTACAGTGGTGCAGAGTAGATTTGCACAGAGTGCATTGGCTTTGACTAAAGTGCTGTAGAGTCCATTGGCATAGAGTGCAGTGACATAGTGTAGGGTGGTGCAGAGTAGATTAAAGTGATGTAGAGTGCAATGGTGTAGAGTGCAGTGGCGAAGAGTGGAGTTTAGTGGCGTAGAGTGCAGTGACGTAGAGTAGACTAATTCAGAGAAGAATGAAGTGGCGCAGAGTGGAGTGGTGCAGGGTAGAGTGCAGAGGTGTAGAGTAAGGTGGCCTAGAGTGCAGTGGCATAGAATAGAGTAGTGTAGAGCACAATGGCATAGAGTGCAGTGGTGCAGAATAGTTTAGAGTGGAGTGATGCAGAGTAGAGTGGCATAGAGTGTAGTGGCGTAGAGTGCATTGCCATAGTGTGGAGTAGAGCTGAGTGGTGCAGAGTAGAGTGCAGTGGCATAGAGTGCAGTGGCGAACAGTGGAGCGGCAGAGAGTGCGGTTTTGCACAGTAGTGTTTCATAGAGTGCAGTGGTGTAGAATGTAGTGATGTAGAGAAGAGTGGTGCAGAGTACAGTAGAGAGAAATAGAGTGACAAGGCATACAGTGCAGTGTCAAAGTGCAGTGATACACAGTAGATTAGAGTGGCGTATAGTGGATTGGTGTAGAGTGTAGGGGTGTAGAGTATAGTGGCATAGAGGGCATTGGCGTAGAGTGGCATAAAGTATAGTGGTGCAGAGTAGAGTGCAGTGGCGCAGATTAGAGTGGTGCAGAGAGTTCAGTGGCAAAGAATGCAATGTTGCAGAGTAGAGTGTCGTAGAATGGAATGATGTTGAGTTCAGTGTCATAGAGTGCAGTGGTGTAGAGTGGTGCAGAGTAAAGTGACAGAGTGCAATGGTGTAGAGGGGAGTGGTGCAGGGTAGATTGCAATGGCAAAGAGTGGAACGGTGCAGAGTAGAATAAAGTGGCATAGAGTAGATTGTTTCAGCGTAGAGTGAAGTGGCGTAGAAGGCAGTGGCATAGATTACATTATAGTAGAGAGCAGTGGTGTTTAGAGTGAATTGGTGACCAGCTGCATCCGTGCAGGTAACAGCGGTGGGGCCCAGTGGGGGGAGGGGGATTTCGACAGACGACCACAGGGGAAAATTAAAAATATAATATTTTTTCCCTCGTCGTCATCTGTCGAAATCCCCCCTACCCAGATCCACCGCCTCAACGCTCTTACCTGCACAGGCTGCGGCTGTTAGTGAAGAGTGCAGTGGCGAAGCATGCACCAGTACATAGTAGAGTAGTGTGGGGTAAAGTGTATCAGCACAGAGTAGAGTGGTGTAGGGTCGAGAGGCGTAGAGTGAAGTGGCATAGTGTGAAGTGGTGCAGAGTACAGTGCGGTGTCGTGGAGTGGTGCAGAGTATAGTGGAGTGAGGTAATCTGTGGTATGCATGGTATGGTAGCACACTGCCATTACCGACAACACATCTTCAATTGAAATGACCATTACATTTGCACAGACATACAGTTTTGGTTGTATTAAAATATTTCTTTCCACCACACTTCAGAATTACCAAAAATTTGATTAATTTGTGCTTTCCATATTCTGAAATATCAGCACAGTTTATTTACATACTTTTAAATTTAGTTTTGTGCTAGAAATAAACAAATAGTACCGTACACCACATCCCGAGAACGCAGCTACAAAAAAAAAATAACATTCTACAGCCTTTCTGTCTCACATGGGTACCCAGCAGGATTGTCCCATAAATCCTCTGACTTGGAAGTCAGAGATAGAAAAGTAAACAACAAGCTCCCCGGAAGACAGAGCCTGACATTTAACCTCTGCCTTTGCATGCACAGCAAATGTAACAAGAAAAGAACAAGATTTAAAGGGCTGTTTACAGAAATTCAGTACTGGTGGAAGAATATAGTAAATAGAGTTTGAGCAAGGTAAGGGAGGAACTGAAGCTGGACAGTCTAAAACAAATAAACCCAGCAAATAGAATGCAAGCAAAGGTGAGTTACAAACCTCAAAGCCAATGGCAAGTAATGGGTGGAATGCATTCCCAGGGAAGCTTTCTGAATATCACTAACATGTTGTTAGCAAACCAGACCGTGACCTAGAATGGAATAAATGTGCTTTTGCACGATCCACTGTGCGGAACTGTACGCTATGTACCACTCCATATGGGGGGAACGGCAGTTTAAAAAAGCCACAAGTAAGGCAAAATAGCACGCCTGGAATCTTTGCATGGCACGGCTTTCCAGGCGCACTATTACACCAGCTTTGGGAATTGAATAAAAGGGCAATCAGACCAGGGGCGTAACAGGCCCCTGTAGCCAAACCGTCAGGGGGTCCCATTCAGCCCAAGGCAAATGAATATCTGTGAGGTATTGGAGACTCAAGAGCCCCTCATCTCATTCTGCACGAGCCTCCATCATGTTGAGTTATTTCACTGATTCAGTTGAGTTGTCGTCTCCGTCCATACTTTTACAGTTTTGTTTGTAAGTTTTTTTTATTGCCTACTTCTCATCTTGGCTATGTATCTTGTTGCTATTCACAGGGCTTCCCTTCCTTCTGGGCCTAGGCCCTTCCTTTAAAAATGCAGCTGTTGGACTTGGCCCTTTTTGCAGGGTCATCCAAGGACTTTTTGCCTTCCTCCTGTATTTTTTCTGACTTGTTGTTGGGGGTTTTCTGACTCTGCGCACTTTACCACTGATGAACAGTGCTAAAGTGCACATGCTCCCCCTGAAAATTGTTGCTTTGGATTGGTGTTTCCATGATTGGCTATTTGATTTACTGATTTACTGGTCATACCCTAGTATAGTGCACTGTGTGTGCCCAGGGTCTGTAAATCAAACGCTGCTAGTGGGCTTGCAGCACTGATTGTGCCACCCACAGAAGCAGCTTGTAAAATGTAAATCTGGCCTGACATTGCAGAGCCTGTGTGCAGTCTAGAACTGCCATGTCGACTTGGCAAGTGCACCCACTTGCCAGTCCCTAAACCTTCCCTTTTCTACATATTAGTCACCCCTAAGGTAGGCCCAAGGTACCCCTGTGAGCAGGGTGCATTGTATGTGGAAGTCAGGACATGCCCTTGTGTGTTTGGCATGCCCTGATAGTGAATTCTGCCAATTTCGTTTTTCACTATTACAAGGCTGCCTGTTCCCATAGGATAGAATAGGGAGTTTGTTTATAACATCTTATAAACATAACTACCCCTGGGAACGAGGTAGAAAAATAAAGTTTAGTATGCCTGAACTCAGAATGTTAAAATGCATCTTTTAATGAGGGTGATTTTTACAGTCTGTGTTTGAAAATACCACTTTTAGAAAGTAGGTATTTTCTTGCTTAGCCATCCAGTATGCCTCTGCTAGGTTTGTGTATTGCATGTCCGGCTTTGGAGTGTCAGGGGCTGGGGAGGAGCAGTGGCTCCAGAGAGCCTGATGGGTCAGGGCTGGGCTGAATAGGCCTGGTCTGCATTTGGAGTGGTGGGGGGAGTAGCACCTGCACGTGAATAGGGCTGTGCTTGCCTTCCGCATTGATGACTCTGCCACACCGTGGTGTGTCTGGAGCCAGGGCTCACACTGACAATGGAGGTTGTTGTGCACTTGCAAAGTGCCCCACAGAACTGGTTTTGGCTGGGTACAGACACTCTCTGCCTTCAGAGAACAAAGGATTTTTTGGTATAAAAAGAGGGGCTCAGACTTTTAGATCACTTCTGGGAAATCAAGAGGAATCGTTGCCAAGGAGAAGATCCGGAGAAGCTGAGGAGGAATACTGCTGCTGTGCTGTTTGCTGGCTGTGGTTGGCCTGCAGTGGCTACTTGCTGCCAAGGAATGGAGAAAAGGATTTGGTTGTTTGCTGTGTCCCCTGCTGGAGGAAGATCTCCAAGGGCTTGAACTAAGCTTGCCTCCTGTTCTGAATTCTCAGGGACACAAAGACTTCACCACCAGCTCCCCTGAACTTCCTTGCTGGGAGTTCGGACCTGCAAAGAGGTGCCTGCTGTTGTTTTGGACCTCTTGAGACTGATTTCTGTAGGGAGCTTGAAGAATTCCTGTATCGTCCCAGATCATCTCATTACATTGAGGCGCCAAGTTTGTCGCATCGTTGGGGGGCGCAGTAAGAAACCGACACATCACCTCCCCACGCAGTAAGAAACCAACGCATCATCTCCTCTCCAGTAAGGAACCAACGCACCACCTCCCCTGCGCAGCAGTAAGGAACCGACGCATCGCCTTCCCTGAGTGTAAGGAACCAACGCAACACCTGCCCTGCGGCCCATTTTTTTTAGTTTGTGAGACGCATCACAGGTACTTTGTGTGAAAAGTGCAATTTGCTTCGAACTGAACTATTTCTACCATCTGAAAGTCATCTTTATTACTGTATTGTGGATTTTTGTCGTTTGGTCTTGTTTTGGTTTAGATAAAGATCACTTATTTTTCCAAACTGGTGTGGTGTCCATTTGTAGTGTTTTCAATGTTTTACTGTATGTGTTCACAAATACTTTACACACCTCTGAGATAAGCCTGTATGCTTGCTCCAAACCACCAAGGGGGTGAACAGGGGTTATTTTAGAAGTGTGTCCCCCTCACCCTGACTAGAAGCAAGGGTCCCTATTTGGAGAAAGGTAACTACCTCTGCCAACTAGTGACCCCCCCATTTCTAAAAGCAGCCAATAAAATAAAACGTCTGGTGTAAGAAACCTATACTTGTTTCAATGCTGGGGTCACTTACTGCTCCACCAGGTCACCTCAATTCTGGAATGAGTAAACCCAGATATTCCTTTACTTGATCCAACCTTCAACATTACCAATAAAACTGACCACCAATTTTAACCATTCCTGTTGTTTCAGCGTACTGACCTTAACCGCAGCTCTCGTCGCCCACCTTCCTGTTGGTCCAGTAACAAGTTCCCAGACATCTCTGTCAAAAGAATAATCCTGCCTTAGGGTTAGCAGGGGCTGAAACATTCAGCAGAAATGCAAAATCTGCCCGCAGAACACATTTTGTGAATTTATTCTGGAGGGCAGACTTTTTAGAATTTGACAGTTCACTGAAATTAATGAGCTTTCTTCTTTCCCCGAGCCACAGGCGAAATGGCGAATATCCGCGAACCACCACAAAACATCCCAAGCAAACCACGTATGAGGGGCATTTTGAAAATGTGGACAAAAGCGGTTTGGTGATTTCATTCCTTCTGTGTTTCACAAAAAATTCACCCAGGCATAGTTAGAGTCACTGTCCAAGTAACCGTCCAGCTTGTACTGCATTAGAACATTGCTGTGAGTACCAAGGCACCTTCAACCTGCTTCTGTATGGTCTGAGACATTTTTCTCTCTCTCGCCTGTATGTCTGTCTGTCTCTCTTTCTATTTGCATTCAATCTGCTCATTGGTAATTCTTCTTAAGGTGGTAGCGAGAGTGACAGCGATAGGTGTATGAACCACATACACATACAAAGGGAGAGGAGGTGGCTTAACGACCACAACAGCCGACTCTGAAGCTGTCTGGCGGCAGGCTCAAACATCGTGTGATTCTGGGCAAATCACTTACTCCCTGTGCCTAAAAATAAAATGAATGTGTTGGTCTGTCACACAACTGGTGCTCATGTAAAGCGCTCTGATACCTTCGGGTCGAGATCCTGCTATATAAAACTGCAAAAAAAAGTTAATAATCTCCCAATGAATTGCCAGGAATTTACCTTTGGAAGGGCTTCAAATCTCACTGTCAGTTCACCATCATGTAACTCCTGGTTTTCTCCTTCTGATGTTTTCACAAAATCTGCAGTGGTTTAAAAACATAAAGACACACATGTAGAAGGTTTTGAAAGAGCTTGCATGGAGCATGAATCATGGTATGCAGGCAGAAATACTAACCAAGAACCATGGGATAGCAAATAGTAGACTGGCCAAAAACTAAGCTAGAAAGGTGTATCAGCGAGTTAACAGTTCCTGCCAGTATTGGTAATGACATTGAATCCCGGTAAGGTTGAATCAAACTTCCATCATTCTGAGTTCCATACAATCAGTAGGCTTCAATAGGGTAATTGTTACATCTATTATTTAAGGCCCTTAGAAATGGCATAAGTTTGGGTGAAGTGCTTAAAGCAAAATATGTTAATATTACTGCATACCATCAATAGCTTAACCAAACTGACGGCGTGAGATGTGGATTTCCCAACAATCATGGGTTAATCGAGAACCATGGTGTTTAGCCATAGTTGCAAGGTGACTATGGTGCCTTGCAAGTAAAATGCACATTTGTATGGGCCAGGGGAACGGATCAAAACCCAAGGGAAGAGAGCAGGAGGGTTCAGAATCATGGCCCACAGGTAGACCAATGAAACTGTTTTGCTTTGAGCTGATACAAAGGGGCAAATCATGGTACACAGTAGGGGAACTGACCACGATGTCTGGCAGAAACAAACTAGTTGACTCAGTCACAACACTGGGATATTTTTCTGAACATTAGCCTAGACGAAGTCTACTCTGATCTCAAAATTTGATCCCCAGAACAATCAAAAGCTCTTTCTTACTCCTTAATGGGCCCATTCACGTGTGCACAAATTAGGAATCAGTGCCACAATTATGGTAACTTAGATATTACCAACCAAGTGAGCCCACAAACAGCATGTCAATCCCCAAATCTGCTAGCAATGCCGAATTCTAATTGTTGTTGCTGCAAGGATGGGGCTCGGTTGAATGGTTCCCTTGCCAACCCGGGATTTGAGTCGGCTATTCTGCTGTACTTCAGCGTATAGAAGGAGTAGAGTCTCATTGGAACTTTGCATGTTGAACAGTCCTTAAGACTTAAGATGGAGGCATGTTTCTCACACCTTCACTTACTAACTCCCTCTGAAAGAGCGAACTCATCATTGACGTTGGATCCACTAAAGAGCATTTTATGTTTTCGTGCTTGATCAATTTCTGCCATAGCAAAAGATGGATTGTACTACTCATCTTCTTATACACCTTGCCTGGCTTCCCTTACTTTAACACACTCTTGCTGCATCACCTACAAGACATCACTATTATGTAAATACATTTTGAAACTAATTAGAGGTAAACTCAATAACGTGAGAATTCACCATGTACATGTGTCCTAACAAACGTTAATAAAACAGGAGTCTTTTCTTTGATAAATCACAACCCATGTTACTTATACTTACAGTATCCTTTAAACTACTCTATTTCTGCATGCTTTTATGATGGAGTAACTAAAACTATTTATTTTCATCATTTTCAATGACATGAGGTTTTCGCACATTTATTTATTTTTCCCTCAAAAGTGCCATATCCATTTTTTGCTTGTCTTTAAAGTGTAAATGTAAATTCCGCTCTATCACTAGGCAGAAGGTGCATTTAGCACAAACACTGCGGATTGCTGGAAGTGTAAGAACCAGCCGCAGTCTGCATGTTGAGCAGTAACTCATAGCCCTCGAGACCCATCAATTGCAGTTGTCCACACAAGTTCTCTCTGTGGCAGCACCTAGAGAATGTAACACACCTTGGAATCCATCTTTGTACCTCCTCTTTTCTTTTAGCAAGTTTTTTTTTTTTAGCAAAATGGTTAAAATATGTATTTCATGTTAGCCTACCCTCCCTCACCTTGAACGTGGAAGATATACTTTGCTTGAGTTACTTGTTTATACTGGGGTAGAGATGGACATATTGATTACAGTTCACTTCAAGATGCATTTATTACCATACAAAGGCTAGAGATGATTATTCACTATGCAACCCATTATCTACACACTTTTTGTTAGAGAAAGACGAGTTTCAGAGCATTCATTTATCAGAATCTGCACTTGTCCAGTCACACTTTGGTTAAATTACAAAACAACTGGAGTATGGGTTACCAAGTCTTGTATCTACAGCCCGCAAAGGGAGCTCTGATTCCCATGCTTAATTTGTAAGGACCCCAAAGTTTTTCTTAAGTGCCCAATACCAACACTGATAAATTTCAGGGATGCCAAACAGCAAGACTCTATCTTCTACCACTCTATACTTTCTGTCTCTTTACCTCCCCCTCTTGTAGGTCAGTTCTCATCTCTATTCTCTTCATTTGCCACTGTTTTCCTATCTTTCAATCATTTTCTCACTCCCTTTTCTGCAATTCTCTCTTTTGGTTTTGATCAATGTCTGTTAGTGAAGAATTAGTCCATATCCCCAAAAATGAGTGGTGGGTCAACCATCTGCCCACCAGTGTACCAGTGGATGGTACAGTAACACAGTAAACTTGGACACTTCTGCAGAAATGGGATGGAAAAGAAGTCAACGAGAGTCAGGCATACTTTCTAAGCAGCTGGAGTGGAACTCCAGGTAGAATCTGGTCTTGGACTTGGTCTGAAGCAGAGCAGAGCAGTTCAGGAGCTCAATCTGGCCCTGGGAGTCAGTCAGATCTGCACCTGCACGTAGGGAAGGAAGATAAGAAGATTATGACATAAAATAACAAGTAGAATCTACCTTAGATCATGTAAGTAGCCATGTTTAAGAAAAACACCCACTGCTCCTCCCTCTAGTAGGACAAAGAGGAGCCTTTACCCAACACTTACTGTTCTTGGAAACGTACTGGGAGGTGACACCCACTTCAAAGGTGGCAAAGACAGGGGAATGGTCACTGGTCATGATGTCATTGGTACAACCTGTAAAGGAGGAGGTCAGCTGTATTACAATGCTGTGGAAAGAGAGAAGATGACACTGAGCATGAAATGAGGAAGAATTCAAAGGGGGGAAATACCAAGGAAGAATGCCATTGAATAAAGGAAAAGTTGAGCTCAACAGAGAAAATAAAATCCACTGAGTCAGCCATCATATCTTTGACAGACCTTCGACTTACCAGTCCTTATACAATGCCACAGATTTGTAAGGCATGACATAGTCACTCACCAGACCTCCTGTTTCATTCAGTACATTAGACTGCACCACATCCATCACTGTATGATCCCGACAACCCCATTAACCACAAGACGCGCCCAGCCTCAAACATCAAATGACATATACAGCCCCAGCGGAAATATGACCTGCTCTGTCATGCACACCATATAACTTAAACAGCCCTATTCTTCAATTGGCCTTTATACTCCCTTTCACTTTAGATCTGCACAACCACACTGGGATCACTGACAGAATATCGTCGGACCGAATATCGACCTACAAGAATATTGACTACAGAATATCGATGGACAGAATATCGACATCCTATCTCTACAAAGGTAAGTACAAAAATATTGAAACCAAAATATCGTTGATTAACATATCGTTTTTTTTTAATGTCTTAAAAATAATATAAAATTAATCTAAGAATAAATATAATTAATAAAAACACAGAATTATTTTCAAAAGTTTAAAATGATAAGTAATAAATTTAATATAAAACAAAATTAAACATACATATTTAAAAATATTTATATTAACTTAATAATATTAAGAAATAATTATTTTATTTAATTATACAATATTAAAAACATATTAACAATTATAAATACATATATATATATATTTATATGTACATAAACCTGCAATATAAATATAAAAATAAAATATATATATATAACAAATTAAAATATTAAAATTAATATTTATTTGTAAAACATATTTTACACTACATTAAGTATAACAGTAGGGAAAAAGTTGGATAGCGTAGGGGATGAAATTACTATTCCCACTCCACAGAGTGCAACAGTAGGGAAAGTGTTGGATAGGAGAAGGGAATAATTTACTATTCCCACTCCATGGAGTGTAACAGTAGGGAGAGTGTTGGATAGCGGAGGGGTTAAAATTACTATCCCCACTCCAGTAATTGCAACAGTAGGGAAAGTGTTGGATAGCGGGAGGGTAAAATTACTATTCCCACTCCAGTGAGTGCACCAGTAGGGAAAGTGTTGGATAGCGGGTGGGTAAAAATTACTATTCCCACTCCAGCAAATGCAACAGTAGGGAAAGTGTTGGATAGAGGGTGGCTAAAAATTACTATTCCCACTCCAGTGAGTCCAACAGTAGGGAAAGTGTTGGCTAGCAGAGTGGTATCAATTAATATTCCCAATCCAACAAGTGTAAAGGTAGGGAAAGTGTTGGATAGTGGAGGGGTCACATTTACTATTCCTACTCCAGTGAGTGCAACAGTAGGGAAAGTGTTGGATAGTGGAGGGGTCACATTTATTATTCCTACTCCAGTGAGTGCAACAGTAGGGAAAGTGTTGGATAGCAGAGGGGAATAATTTACTATTCCCACTCCACGGAGTGCAACAGTAGGGAAAGTGTTAGATAGCGGAGGAGATAAAATTACTATTCCCACTACAGTGAGTGCAACAGTAGGGAAAGTGTTGGATAGCGGAGGGGAATCATTTACTATTCCCACTCCAGCAAGTGCAACAGTACGGGAAAGTGTTGGATAGTGGAGGGGTAAAATGTACTATTCCTCCTCCAGTGAGTGCAACAGTAGGGAAAGTGTTGGATAGCGGAGGGGAAAAATGTACTATTCCCACTCCAGCAAGTGCAACAGTAGGGAAAGTGTTGGAATGCGGAGGGGAATAATTTACTATTCCGACTCCACGGAGTGCAACAGTAGGGAAAGTGTTGGATAGTAGAATTGAATAATTTACTATTCCCACTCCAGCAAAATAATAAACATTAATTAACAAATACTTAAATAATAAAAAATAATTTACCTCTCACCAAATACCCCTATAAATAACACCACCACTATTGTAAAACATGACACAATTAACATAATTGCTTAACAATTAACTAACTAATAACAATAAGCAATCAAATTATAAAACAATGAGTAATAAATTAATTCATTCTATTACGACTATAAAATAACAAAAAATAAATATGATCTGAAAAAAATAAAAAATTGCATTAATGTTTAATTACTTACCACACTACTCCCCTCTAAATAAACAACTCACTCATAAAAAATTGACACAATTGACATATTTACCAAGTAATTATTAATAATTAATAACCAATTAATAATTAATAAATAACAAATTATTTAACACAATTAACAATATGAAATATTAAATACACACATATTAATTCATACAAATTATTAATTAATGAATTATAATTAAATTACTTCCCACCCTACTCCCCTATAGACCCACAACCCGCTCTTAAAAAAATAACACAATAAAAATATTTACAATTAATTGTTAATAATTAATATCCAAATAATAACTAATTAATAGCAAAATATTTAACACAATAAACAACATAAAATATTGAATACATAAATATTAATTAATAAACAATTTAATTAATTAATTATAATTAAATTACTTCCCACCCTACTTCCCTATAAACCCACAACCCGCTCCTAAAAATGACACAATTAAAATATTTACCAATTAATAATTATTAATTAATAACCAACTAATAACTAATTAATAACAAATTAATTAATACAATTAACAATATAAATTATTAAATACAAACATATTAATTAATTAACATTATTAACTAATTAATTTTAATTAAATTACTTCCCACCCTATTCCCCTATATACCCACAACCCGTTGCAGAACTAAAACACAATATTTAATTTCTTAAAAACTAATAATTTCTAAAAATGTATTAAAAAATATATTATAATTAACCACAAGGCCCACTGAACGTCACTCAATATATGACCTGTGCACGTGCACTTCAGGGACCTTATTTAGGGGTCGCAGCTGTGACTCCATGCTTGCCCCTTACAACCCCTGGCACTGCCTTTGCGACCCTTGGCATCGGAGGTGGCAAAATCCGTTCTAAGAACACAGTGGCAGCTCGTCCTTATGGACATGGGTTGGGGATCCACTCTCTTTGTTTTCTCTGTTTTGTCATTTTTTTTAATACACTAATAGTGAACAATATTATTCACCGTTATTGTAATAAAAATGGAATACAATTAGCTAGAATATGACCTTCCATGGCAGCTGAGGTAAGTACAAAATGTTTTAAATGAATGTCACGTTCATGCTTGCGGGTAAGAGTGTGTTTATGTAAGAGACAGTGTGAGTGTGAGTGAAAGTGAAGGTCCAAGGGCATGTGATGTCACTTCCACCACCCCTTGCATTTTGGTGAATTTACATCCATTGTGCACTCACTAATTAACCTTCACAGTTCCCCACACTATAGGCCTTTACATAACCAACACATGTCCATCCATGTGCATGACTCATGAAGACTCGCTTTCCATGTAATTGCATAATGAGCGTAAGTATAATTGCTAGTTGAGCCTTATTCCCCATTTATCAGGCACAGCCTACCTCCATTTTGTTACTGGTACTGTTTTATAGCGAGAAAGCCACACTTACCATATGACTGGCACAGTACGTGCACTTCAGGGTACGACTTCCAGAGAACACGATCACACCACGATGGTAAATTATACTTGATCTGTAATCAAATAAGAATGGGTGAAGAGCACCTTGCATAGCAGGTATGTCAAAGACAGTTGGATTCTGCATAGCAAGCAAAAGGCAAAGACTATGCCATGCATTCAATGGGGAGACAAGTTGGGGTACTCAATACTGATTTGGTCTGAGGTCACTGATCACAAGGCTTTGTAGCTAACTATGGATTCTGTTTGAGGCATGGATACATGGCTCGGTTAGTGGCTAACTAGTGTTGAACTACATTCATTCACATGAAGAGAAGGGATGAATGTTTTCTTCACACCAAAGAAGCCACAATCAAAAGGCTCGGTCTCACGACCACTGGTCTATCAAGCAAAGCTTCAGCATCGAGCTCCTCATTCCTGCACTCTGTTACCCTACAGAACACTGTCACATCTTTAAGCCCACTTCATAAAGTAGTGTTCCAGTGCAACCCCTACCTCTTCCCAAGTCCTGTGGCCCTTATTCATAATTTCTCTGAGATAATGGACAGATAATGTTAATTTCCGCAAGATTCGGTGGTATTTGTATTCAGAAGTACTTTGGAAAAAACTATTTATGTGAGGCATCCTTGTACAAAATACGACTTCAAATGTTCTTGCTGTGTATAGGCTCCATCGAAAGATATTAGCATGAATTAGCACAAATCTGAAATCTAGGTCTTCTTAGAAATTATGTCAACAATAAAAAGAAGTTGTTTTTATGGCTGTGGCTTCACTCAGCAAAGTGCTAACTGCCCAAGTCTGTCCCCCAGCTCACCCAGGTCTCCAGAGACCCACATGAATCGGTGGGATTGCAGAGAAGTCTTATATTCTCCCCAAGTGTATTCTCTCTTTATTAATTCTCAGGGGACCCAAGAGTGGCGGAAGAATGCAGGAGGCAATCTTGTGGCACCGAGCTACTTCTCCTCTGTCAGCTGTAAAGTCTGTGTAGCGGCGTGGCAGACAGGGTGTTGTAGCCCATGCTGGCAGTGGCTCTCACAAAACCAATGCCAGCATGTCAGTTGTTCTTTGATATTAAAATAGGCAAAGTAGCGCTTCAAGCGAGCAGGGGGAGTTGAGGACCGACTAACAGAACCAGTGCTTAATTTGAGCTGGTGTTTCCCGGCGCTCACTACCGGCTCCCAGTTGTCAGCACCAGCACTTATGACAGTATGTCACATGGTTGCACTGTTTGTCTAAATTCGAGATGAACACAATAACAGTTGTTTATTAATTCAATATACATTAAAATCGACAAATGCTTAGCGCCCAGGCCATTCTTATAGTTTGGGGGCCTCGAATATTCTGAATTGTTACACTTGTAGGTTGTGTTGTTTAGTAGTTAAGTTAGTTCAATCATTTGTGGCACTGGCAGGGACAATGGGTGGGTGCAATCTGAAGTGGCCTCCTGACAAGGACCCTGGCACTCAAGTTCTTACAAATTAAGCATTGCAGACCCCTTGGTATTTTCTTTTAAATTTTAGTGGGGAAATGGGTGGTACCGCTCATGGGGGCCCATTAGCATGTCAGGCGGATCGCCACCGCCCGCATGGCAGTGGCGATCTGCCCGACATTTGTGCCCGCCCACATGCCAATTCCCGCCACCATATTACTATGGCGGGGGGGACCCCGGCGGCAATCCACCCGATTGCCTACCGGGCGGAAAAGCTGTTAATATGGTGGCGGTGTCTGGTAGACAGTGTGGCGGGCGCATCCTCATTGTGGGTGCGGGTCCGCCGCAAGCATAGCGGACGGTCCTGTTTCCCGGGGGTATGGCGGGCGGACAAAGTCGGCCCGCCATACTAATGACCCCCATGGTGTTCAGCGAGGAAGCCATGTTTTTTTAAATATGTGGGCGGGGATAGGAAAGATGGCCAGATTGTCAGGACAGCAGGTCTATCTTATTTATAATGTGCAGTGGGGGGGGCTGAGGGAGGTGAGTTGGGGTCCTTGTTCTCCATAGCTTCTCCATTATTTCCATATCCCTGCATAGCAGAAAAGAGGATTGTAGTATAGCCACACACAACATAAAGTTTTAGATAGGCAGCTCTTAAAGTTGAGTTGTCCACATCGCAGTTCCGAGTGACGTCCAAGATAACCTATCAATTGAAAACAAACCGTTATTGACACTTACCCATGTATAACTCCATATATTTTGGCTAGCTGTGACATCACTACTCATCTGTGCTACACAAATGATAAAACCACTCAACCATAACCTTTTATTACTGTTGAGTTGTAAAATCACATTGTTGCTTGAGAAGTCAGTAGTGTGTAAACCAGCTTCCCGAGCAGAATACTTAAGAATCAATTGAGCAGTTTAGAGATTGTCAGTGTCCTTTCATCTAAATGTTCTACCTTAAAATTCAATAGACATTAGTTATTTATAATAAAATGTTGACTTATTGCACTGCTGGAGTTCTAAACAGGAGAGCAGGAAGCTATCTCATTTTGTGCCACCACACAGTCTACAGCACAAGAGTAGTTCTGATTATGAATTACACTAATCTGTTTACAAGATATTTCAAGAGGTGTTTTTGATTGGCGGGAGGAAGAGACCAAGTATTTAATGGTTTTTGTAGGTGGGGGGATCGCATGGGAAAAGCAAAAAGGTTCAGTGAAATGCTTGAATGTCAGTCATTGGTAGTTACTTGTGACTGCACTCCATCCTATTGTTTTTGCCCACTATGCCACTGTAGACATAGGTTTGCTGTATTGAAATTCCTCTATGTAATTGTTTTATTGTATTAGAATGTAGCAATCTACAAGGGTCGACTTTATGTTTCCTTTGCCGATTTGCGTGCAGCTTTTGATCTAGTCTCGAAAGCAAAGCTATAAATGGTTTCAGATAAGAAGGGTATACCCTCTAATCTGTTAGCAATCCTTGTTCGGTTACATGAAGAAAATTATGCCACGATCAGGTGGGGGGACCAGAGCCAACTTATCGATCCTATAAGGATTATGCACAGTGAGAGGCAGGGTTGTGTCCTGGCCCCTACTCTGTTCTCATTATATACAAACGATGTAGTAGATGATTGGACAGGGATGGCTGTGGCAGGAAAGGGAGTACCCACTTTGCTCTTCACATTTGATCAGTGCTTAATTTGAGCCGGGGCTTTCCGGTGCTAAACACCGGCCCTTAATTGGTTTCCGGTGCTCTGCACCGGCACCTAATTGTTAACACCATACTTAAAACAGTCTACCACATGGTGGCGCTGCTCATCTAATTTAGAGAAGAGCAGAACAACGGTAGTTTAGGAATACGATATACATTAAAATTGCTAATATCTGCCTCTCCAGCCATTCCTTTAGCTTTGGGGACCTGGAATAATCTTCACTGTTGCATTTATATACAAGAGAGATGGTTTGCAGTTGTTTTGGCAGCGATGACAAGGGCGATGGGTGGTGCAAGCAGCAGTGGCCTCCTGGTCAGAGCCCTGGCAGTTAATATTTTACAAATTAAGCACTGCATTTGATACATTATTGACTTCCAAATCCCTGAAGGGCCTAGAGCAACTCCCAAACAACTTTAACAACTTCTGTGACATGTGGGGGTTAGAGCTCAATAGCTCCAAAAATAAATGTATGATCTTTAGCTCCACAAAGACTAAGAACTATAATTGTAAGCTATATGTAGGTAAAAATCTTATAGAACAGGTCTTAAATTTTGATTACTTAGGGCTAGGATTAACACGAAACTTGGACTAGCCTATGCGAGTACAAAAATCACATGTATCCTTACTCCAATATACAACAACACTGTTAAAGAGTCACAGGAAAACTATATCTATGAGAGGTGCTACAGCACTAGAGATTTATAAAGTTACAGTGCTGGGAGCTGTACTATATGGCTCAGAGATCTGGGAACATGTGAACTGTAGCATTCTGGCCTTGGCAGACAATAACTTCATTGATCCCTTGTTCCTCTCCCAATGAGTACCCCCTGATTCTTCAGCAGATAAATATGGAAATCAAAAGGATTGTCTTGAAACCTGAGTACAGACCCTTGGTTAACTGGCACAGACGTTGGACCTCGACTGCTCTAGGAGTTTATGAAGAGGTTTTAAGGGATCTTTTGGCCCTCTCTATTGCACAGAAAGTACCATGGTTAATGCATGTTAAAAAGTACTGAAGAAATTAGGTCTGGAGAGGCTTTGGTTATATCCGGAGCAATCAAACGCCCCTTCAAAAATGGATATTACATTTTATATTGGGAGTATGCGTTTGTTGAAACTATTCGTGGAAGTATAGGTTCACTAACAAAACAGTCTACCAATTTTAAACCACCCCCTCTCTATGAGAACACAATTGATTAAATCATGCCCCTTCTAGCACCGAAATTGTACATACAATTCAGGTACTCATCCCTTCCAACAAGAGTATTTTGTAATAAGTGGCCCAAGGCACAACTTGTGGGTGATGAATGTCCAGCTTGTAGAGGGGCTTTGGAGTCTTTAACTCATATTTTATTCTTTTGCCAAACATATGTATCTTCGAGAGCAAATTTGGATATTGCCCCGGTGTAGGGAGCTGGGTACCAGGAGGCATCATGAGGCCTTTTCGGATCCTTGGGACTCATAGTTTTAGGCTGGTGGTTTTCTCGGTTGCAAGATATCTGATGTCTCGTTGGATCTGGCATTCTAAATGTATTCAAGTTATTAAATAGGCTATGGCACAAACCTTTTTATACTGACGTGTCAGCTCTTGGAAGATGTGCTATTCTAAGTTCTTCTGAGTCACCTGTCCCAGCGCATCCCCCTAAAACTATTCTGTTATGCACCTTACCAATAATGAATTATACCAACGGCCACGTGTGACTGGATTTTAATTGATGTTTATGAATATTTTAGTGTATGTCTTTATTTTAATCTTAAGGTCTGGTAGAATTAAATCATCCATGCTAAGAAACAATTAATGGTAGTAATTTAGGACAGATATGTGTTAGAATGTTGATCATGTGACTTCTTTGGACCTACCCAAAGCATTTTCTTATGCCTCTTAGTAAATGATTAATTGCTATGGATATATGCTAAATACAGTTTAAAAAAAGCCCTTGTATACATTTTTGAAAGGTTTGTTTTAGATTAAAAACCCGTATTTTAACTTGTATCTTCTGGTTACTGTTTACATCAATAGCTAATTTGCACTGGGTGATAAGTGGGACCAAACGCTGTGATTATTTTGTTCTATTAATCATGGTGCTTTAAATACATATTTAAAAAAAATATTTCATGTTGCATGGCTTTTAAGTTGAGTGTTGCTGATTGTATGCTCATGTGTACTTTTAAGTTCTTTTGATCAAAATAAAGTTTGTATGAATGACGGACTGACTGTTTTATGGACAATCGTCCTAATAAACTTATTTTGTACTACTACTACCAAATTCACATTGGTCTTGCTCCATTAGAAACAGTCCAGCCTGAACTACAAGGCCATGTCCCGACCAGACACAGATCAATACAAGCACTCCCAGAGCAGTTTTTGGCCTATTTTAGCGTATTTCAGCCTAATCAGTGAGTTATAAATTAATTCCTATGGCACAGTGAGCATGGGACCCACGTCTAGACAATCATATCACATTTAGAGTATCGCACTGAAGAAAACAAAAAAGTAATGGTAGGAATACTCAAATTAATCTAAGGCAATGGTAATTATTCTGGGGTGCATTCCTGTCCATCTTTCTTTAAATACTCTTGCTCTTTCGACAGAAAGCAGCTACAAGCATATCAATTTTGGTGCTGCCCCTGTATGAAAATCCAACCCAAACTGCAAGGCAAAGCTGCCTCCAACCCTAAAGTAGTTTCAGCCAACCTGGGCCTCATCAGTGAGGTGCAGCTTTGAGACCTCTGCCACGGTGTGCTGGCGGCCCACATCTGGGTATACCACTCACATTTAGGGCATTGTACTGCTGAAAACAAAAAGGTGATAGGTAGAATACTCAAATTAAATTCAGCTACAGGAAATTACTTGGGCCCCATTTCAGTCCATATTTGTTTGCCAGCTATGCCACAGGCCATATGCAAATCAACCCTGGTACTGCTCCAATAGAGTCAATCCGTTCCAAACTGTCAGGCAAGGTCCCTACCAGATAGGAACTCAAGCAACCCTAGGACAATTTTCACATAATCAGGGTTCGAAAAATCCACCCGCCCGCTTGCTATGGTGAGCCAGATTTATTCAGGACGAGCTATTTTTAGGACCTACTCAACCTTTCTGGCGAGTAGGAAGACAAACTGACTTTTGACCTCTGTCTATGAAAGCAGGGCAAATGTGACAAGATAACAAGATTTGAAGGCATTTTTATTGATCACAAAGTGAATAAGCAATAAAGATACCTTTAAATCTTGTTATCTTGTCACATTTGCTGGCTTTCAGAGACAGAGATCAAGTAGGTTACAGTTAGGTCGAGGAGATTTTTCAAGGTACTAGACTTGCAGGACTAGAAAAGGTTTTAGGATTTTTCGAGCCCTGATAATTATCCTTTTATTTTTCTCAATGGGTATGCCTAAATGTGGGACCGGTGCTCACTAGACAGGCAAACTGGTCTAGGGTTCCTTTTGTTCCCTACTGGACTGGTCCTGGCTTAACAGTTCCGGCTGGGCTGTTCCTGTAGGACCATGGCTGATTTGCTTGTGGACCATATATGTCCAAAATGGCATAATGGGTAAATAAACAATGGACTGGAGTGCACCTCGAGTAATTATCTGTGATTGAGATCAATTCAAGCATTCCACCTTTTGTTTTTCTCCTAGATGGTAGTGTGATCTTGTATTATAAGTAATAAAATACCTTCTATTCAAATTCTCCGACCTTACAAAGAAACTCGGTCTTTGGCTTCACTACTCGATTTGGTAAAAGAACTCCTCGCTGACTTGCAAGATCTTTAAAATATATGCTGAGAGGTTATTCTCTTCCCTATACAATTGCCAGTAGTTCTACTATGTGTGTATAGATAATTTGCAGACAAAGCAACAGACTTACAGAGAAATTCCCCAAAGGGTCAGTGTCTCTGAAATGCCAGTTGAACAGACAGGGGAAAAGGCAATCAATTTCCCAGTCAAACCTGACATGCGACTCATTCCTCCTCTTCGGCTGAGAGACAATAACTTGTTGGAAAATAGAGAGGGATATAAGTAGATCACTCTTACTCAGATTTGATGTCCTGGTTATCCTGCTTTTTTGAGGTATATGATAATTATTGCCAGTTTAGAGGATTTGAAATAATAATTTGATGTTCAAAGAAGTCAGGTGTAATTAAATCAATTTCAGGGCAAGTGGATGGTATCAGTATCAGTTCACTGAGATTTAACATACTATGTAACAATGGAGGGTGGGGCTATTTTGATCCTTTTTAGTGAGATGAGTTTGGTTACCTATGATCTTTGCTATTTCCTGTAATATTATTAGGTATTCAAGACAATGTAATGTCATTCCTAGTGATGTAACACAATATTCTTATTACTAGTCCCACTTGATAAGTTGGAAACCCGGTATCCTCTGATAAGAGAGAAGCATTCAAACACTTTAAGCACAAAACAAATTAAGAAATACATATTTTCCATTCCAAAATAGGTACAGAAAGAGTGTATTAATGATATACTTAAAGAGAGCAGAGTAATTGCACAGGAAAGAAAAGTTACTTTTTGTAGAAGTTCAGAATTTGTAGCTCTTTGGAAGAGTCACCAGTACAGACGATAATGGCAAACACATTTGTAGGTTTTACAAAGGCACATAATAAACCCGATGAAATACCTAATAGTGGGGCATGAAGAACCTGGTGGCCAAACAATGGTTCTCCAAATAGGGTAAAAAATTGGACCACTAGTTATGTCTGGTGCTCTTAAAATAAAAATAATGCCTGTCCGGTAATACGTTTTTGTATGTGTTTGCCATTAAGTAAACAATATGTGAGAGTCTGAAAAGGGATTGTGAACCACTCTCAGTGCTCACTTTTTGAGCAGGTGATCTGATAGTGAGAAAGTGGGATTTGACACTACAGCATCATGATTGGTACCTTACCAAACCCTTCACATAACATCAAAATATAATAAATTGGGTGTGTGCTCATGCATGTGAGTGTTGGAGATGTAAACGCATGGCCATACTCACGCTTGTTGCTTTCTGCTTGGTGTACGCATACTTATCTCGCGTTAAGCGTTCATACCGATAGGTGGGGGCAAAGGTGATTTCCTCTTCATCTAAAAATCAATATTATAGAGAATTTGAGGCTTTAGTATGCTTTTGATTGCCATAGAATATAGGGCGTGAACAGAAAGCATACCACTATTATATAGCATGAAATATGGCGCATCACAAAAACATTGCAACTACTAGATAGTCCTAACCACTACATTGCAAGTTAAGTCTAGGCAAGTGGATTGATGATGCACAGCTATGTGATGTAGCTATGCAATTTTTTTTAAAGTTTTTTAAGTTTACGATACCGTTTAGTGTCTTACAACCGAGCATATCATCAGGGACTCCTGTCTCCATCTTTTTTATAGGGCGAGGAAGGATTCATGCTTCTTCTGTCAATCGCCACCAGAGGATTTCTCATCCCTTCAGGGCGCAGGAGATTCCAATGCCAATCAGAACTTGAACGAATCTTGTATTCGCCCAAGAACTTGGACAACCTTTCTCTTTCTTTCACATTTTCTAGGACCTGGCTAAACTATAAGGCACTTTCACTTCCTTTATGGCTTTAGAGGAGCTGTCACTCCTTTTAGGGCCAGAAGAAACTTTCACTTCCTTTAGGGTAAGTAGTGTCCTTTCTTAGAGCCTGGAAAAAAATTATTTGATTCGAGAAACTTCCACTTTCTTTAGAGACCCGTCCACACTTGCATTTATTTTAAAACGCGAGAGAATCTTTTACGTATTTCAATGACTTTTTTTTCATTTAAATCCGGTCTTGGGAGAAGCTTTCACTTCCTCGAGGCCCTGAACAAACTGTGAGAAACTTTCACTTCTTTAACAACTGCGAGTAGACTTCACTTCCTTAAGAGCCCAGAAAAGTATACATTTCCCTAGGGCCTCACACAAAAGTTCACTTCCATCATTACAAGTAAAAAGCTTTCACCTTCTTCAGGATGTCTCTTCTTTTAAGGCGTCCAGGATTCTTTCACTTCTTTTAGGCCCTGGGAGTAGCTTGCAGTTTATTTACGGTCTGACAAAAAGTTTGTAAACTTAAAATTTCCTTAAGCCATGGGCTCGGAGAAACGTTCTTTAGCACTTTGCCCATTGTCATGTCACATGCATAACATTACCCTAGGATTCTTGTCCTGCTGTACCCTTATATTTAAATAAAAGGTAAAACCACTCCTCGTGTATGAGGGCAAAATGTGAACCATTCACCCACTGGACCTGTTTCCTTGATTCAGGCTCTGTAAAGTTCTTGGATGCAACTCAGTATCTAGCTAAATTCCATATTTTCACAGGTGCTAAACCTAGCAGCCTAGCGCCAACGCCGACACCCTTAGATCATAGTGCAAGGGTGTCTGTGTTGAGGGGAAGATTATTTATGTGCAGGAAGGTCTCCCTTCAAATGGCGTTTTTGCAACTTTTATGCATGCTGCTAAATGTAGCACACATAAAAGTTGCAAAACGTCATTTTTATTTTATTGTTTATGGGCAGGAAGGGTCACTTTCCTGTACATAAACAATCAATGGCAAATTCTTGTTTCTATTTGTGCTGCACAACGCAGCACACATGGAAACAGCAAAACGAGGAGAAAAAAAGCATTTCTCCTCGTTTCGCCTGTTAAGACCACGTTTTTCCTGGTCTTAATTTTGGCGCTGCCTCCTATTTACGCCACCCTTGTAAATAGGGGGCAGCATCAAAATCAATGGGTGTTGCGGTGGAATGCCCTACCTTTCCACGCTAAGTACAGTGTGAAAAGGTGCCTTATTTACAGGGCAGCATTAAGCCACGTTAAGTGGCTTAACGCTGCCTTGTAAATAAGGCGAAGCCCCTATCGTCACCACAACATCACTTTTTGACGTTGTGGTGGCGATAGGGGCTTGTAAATATGCCCCGTAGTTTATAAATGTTTACTCCTTATTCTTTTTGATAATGGCATTAACATTGTTAACTTTCCACCTTTGACATTTAGGAATCTACCTAACTTTTAAGATACTCTATGGTAGTCATGGTACAAACAATAACCTGAACACTTAGGGGTCCATTAGGATAACAGGCGGATCGCCACCGCCCGTATGGCGGTGGCGATCCGCCCGCCAAAACCCCCTGCCCGCTGCAGATTTCCCCCCGCCACATTACCATGGCGGGGGGGGGGGGACCCCGGCAGACGGGAAGACCGTCGGCCGTTTTTCCGCCGGTAGGCAATCCGCCCGATTGCCTATCGGGCGGAAAAGCATTTTATATGGTGGCGGTGTCTGGTAGACACCGCCATCCATATTATTATGCAGGCGGGGACCTGCCTTTCTGTGGCGGCAATGCCGCCACTGAAAGGCAGGTGGTTTTAGCCATTGGGGGCCCATAGCGGGCCCCCAGGAATCCTGGGGGGTGCACATGGGGGGTACCTATGGTACCCCCCTGCATTTCCATGCACAACATGGCAGGCACCGCGCGGTGCCTGCCAAGTTGTGCATGGAAGTGCACGACATGCTTTCTTGGCATTGTGGCGGGCAGTGCTGAGAGCACCGCCCGCTGCAATGTCAAGTATGCAGGATGCGCCCGCCAGTGTGGCGTGCGCATCCTAATGTCTGCAACGGGACCCCTGCACCGATGGCGGGCGGTCCCATTCTCCGAGAGGATGGCGGGCGGACAAAGTCCGCACGCCATCCTAATGACCTTCTTAGGGTCCTATACACAAAGTTAAACTTACACATGTGTAAATTTACTCTTACACTTTATAATAACTTTACCACTTGACTATTCACCAATTGAGAGTGCAAAGTTACTCAAATGTGTAGATAATGGCTTCACCTCCCTGAAACAAGGGGTGGAGTCTGACATCAGTCAAAGAGTACCATATAATTACACTAGTAACCAGGAAGGAGATTTCCCTGGAGGAAACGAATACGACAATTTATAAACGTTTAGTCAGGTTTTAAAAAAAGTCAAAATAAATGTGTGTTAAATATTAATGTAAATGAATGAATTAAAACACATATATCTATATATATATATATATATATATATATATATATATATCCTGTATTCAACTATTGGCATGCGGGACTTTTGTCTTGAAGGTTGTAACGTATGCGGGGACCCAGGGAAGCTTAAAGACGTTATTTGCGTGGTACAACGCGCCTTGCCCTGCATGACACCGTCACATGGATTGAAATTTTCCGATTCCTCCACGTACCACCGGCCCGGGTATGTTGCATCCTGGGAGTTTCAGTACCTACCGTGCTGCCGCTGGTGGATGTTCACATGGATGGGGGAGGTTCCTGCTCCTAATCATGAGGGCACTGCAGGAACATTCAAAAGCGGAGGCGTGGTTGTGACTATGGTGCGCAGCAGGCATCCGATGAAGGCTTTACAGCCGAAATGCATTATGCCCTAACTGCTGTCTATTAAAGCTTTTCCCTGGATTCCTCGTGTGGCCGCTTCCTTCTGCGTTGTGGAGGGGTATTGGCATATATATATATGCATGTACATATCTGTATATACATATATATTCAATGTAGCACATTTGAAAAACGCTACAGCACTATTAACTTAATTTGAAATGGTGCGGTTGAATACTCCAATTTCCCTATGGGAGCTCGTGCTGCGGCCATAAACCTGCCGTAGCACAAGCTCCCAAAGAGAAATGGGAGTTTGTGCAAATCCCTGCACCGTGTGGCAGGTACCAACTTATTATAAAAAAATGTTTAAAAAAAAAAATTAGTAGTTATTTAAAAACCATAAATTAGATGTTGAAATTTTATTAGATAGTTAAAATAATTTACATTAATTTAATACAACTTTCAATTAAATATACTATCAGTTGAAATTAAAAATGCTAGCAAGAGTGGTTTTATTTTATTTCTAATATTTATAAAATAAATCACTATTTTAGAATTATTCAATTTATGAAACCTTTATTGTGAAGAGTTAATGTGCTCTTACATTTTATTTTATTAGTTTTACGGTTAAAATAATACTTTTAATCTATTTTCCATGTATCATTTACAATAAAATATTTTTTAAATATATATGTTTTAATTATTACACTTTTTTGATTTTCTCTTTACTTCACTATAGGGAAAATCTCCACTTTAGTGGCAGGGATCTCCACCTACTTGAGAAAAGTTATCAATAGTAATTTAGACTTAGACTTAGTCTTGAACTGAGGGAGTGAAGACATGCAAGCCTGCACTTAGGTGTAAATCTACACTAGGAAACGGTGACTTACACCTAGGTGCAGGAGTATATTTAAACATGAGCAAATCTGCAGGTGCAAATTTACCTCAGTGAATAGGGCCCTAAATCATAATGCCAATATGGATTCCATGCCTTTAAGAACAGGCACTCTGCCGAAACTATGTGTTAGAGTGCTGTGTCTGCAAGGAAATTGTGGTGAACTGTTGCTGTAATTGAAATATAGCAGAATTGAGTGGCCAATATAAGAGCTGAGTAGTAAGGTACAGAGGATTTTGGCATTTCACTTTGGGAAATCCTGTAGTCTGTATCCATGTTGGACCACAGGGGACAAGCTCTCCGGTTTTCGTGGGTGATGCACTGCACAGATTACACTAATTATCTTGTCTCTTTCATGCTTTTGTTACCACTGTTTATGCTCCTTCAGAGACGGATAAATAGATGCATAACTTGAAACTGCTGTTTTGAGGTGGCTTCTGCTGGGCCCATTCTCAGGTTCTTCCATGCTCATCTCTAGCATCTGTTTTGCTGTAAAGAAGATTTCTCTAACCACATTTTAATGTTGCTTCAGTTCCTGTTTGGCTTTGTGCGTGGACTATTTCCCAGCTGTTACTATATTGGCATTAATATTTTTGTCATTAAAGCGGCTAGATCAGGCTCTTTTCCAGTCATTCTTGTTTTAGCTGTTTAGTGGAATTACCACTGACCTAAGTTCTCCACGAGATTTAGGTACCTGGTGGCATTATTCAGGCGTCTTTAGGACTGGCGGCTTGATAACTGACAACTATACATGTGCTAAAAATAACTTTTATGTCCACCTTTAGGACTGGCGGTTTGACAACTGACAACTATACACCTGCTGAGAATTACTTTTATGTCCTTGCAATGGATGATTTGGACTTCCGTGTTTGTGGGAAATTTGGTTGTTGGTTGACTTGGGTGTTAACCTTGGTCAAGCAACAGCTACAATCTCTGTCAGGGTGAACCATAAAAAAGTCACAAAATGAACCTGTGCTTAATACTGAGTAGCTTGTTACACAAAGCAGTCAGGCTTAACTTAGAAACAATGTGTTCATTATTATGCAGCACACAAACAGTAATAAAGTGAAACCACAATGCAAGAAAAGTCCCGCACTAATTTAAAAAATAGAGTATATTTTTTATAAATTATTTGCCACCAAAACAACAAAAATCCAATCAGTAGAACTGGAGCTATGAATGTGTAATGTTTTTAGTCAAAACGAGCACCTAAAAGATCAAAGCCACAACTGCAGACATCTAGTTGCACGAGAACAGGTAAAGTTGAAAAATATAGCTGACTGCGATGGAGTGCTGGTCGGATACAAGAAGTGGATTAGGCTCGGGTGGCGCTTACCTTAGGAGAGAGAAGAAATTTTGAAGAAAAAGTTCCAAGAAGGTAAAGTTTAGCGGGGCAAGGTTGCAGGCGATGTCACAAGGAGCATCATCATCAGGGATCTGCTGGACGAAGTGACGCTTAATATTTCTACGTAGGAAAGCAGTCACTTTTATGGAAGTCGATAGTCTCCACCAGGACGAGACAGGAGCCTGTAGCTGACAAGAATTCCAGGAGGCCAGATACCCCTTATATAAAGGACCGCTGAACAGGATTTTCGGCTGTGAAGAAGAATGTAGCTGGAGCTATTGCAAAGTCAGGCCAACCAGCGATGCACCTTGGGCAGATAGATGAGTAGGTTTGACCCGATCTTCCCTCAGTTTTCAGAGCAGTTTTTAGCCAAACATTTTTTAAGTCCCACGTTTGTGACTGTGGCTATCTGGGCGCCTTTAGCACCACCACCAAGTGTCCAGGACTGGAGGGGCACCACTTTAAGGCTTAGGACTCACTCAGGCTGGGTTCAGGTGAAGGTTCAAGATGGTGGGAGCCTGTTATGTTCCTTTGGCTCTGATCAGGAGGCCAGCAAACTAGCCGTTGGTGTAACTCTGATAATCCTAGGTTCAAGTGAAGAAGCAGGGCTCAAACAGCAGGGTGGGCCTCAGAGGGTTCAAGGCAGGCTCCAGGCAGCAAAGCAGATCTACCAGGTGCAGCAACAAATAAACAGCACACCACAGCTGTAGGTAGTCCTCTGAGAGCCCTTCTGCAGGTCCAGAAAGTGAACTGAAGAGTGTGTCTGAGGGTCATCTAGTGCCCTCTATGATGTGGTGGAAGTTTCTAGAGGATTCTCTTTGAAGTGCTTGGAATATTCTGACCCCCTTGACTAGCTCCATACTGACTGCAGTAAATATGCAGTGGTGACAAGCCCTATGTGAAGGCAGAGCACAGCCTATTCAGTTGCAAGTGGGGCTGTGCCCAGTTCTGCCCCCCCCCCTATCCTGTCAGCATATGGACCATTCATACACACCTAATCCCTCTGTTGTGTGACTGTCTGCGAGGAATTCACAAAGTCCCAACTGCCAAATACACCCAGTCATGTGACCCAGGGGAGGCTGCAGGGCACCAAATGGCTATGGGCAAGGAAAGGCCAACTTTTTAAAAGTAGCATTTTCAAAATTGTAATTTAAAATCCGACTTTACCATTAAACAGGGTTTTTAATTATAATTTCATAGATACCAAAAATGAAATGCGTATCTGTCCCCAATCAAACTTTAGCACTGATTAAATGTAAGACGGCACCCAAGGTTATCCTATGGGACAGATAGGCCTCACAGCATTAAAAAACAAATTTAAGATTTTTTCACTACCAGGACATGTAAAACTTAAAAGTACATGTCCAACCTTATAAGCTTGGCAATGGGGTAATATTGCCAAGCTTAAAACTGCATTCAGGAAGCAATGGCAGACCAGGGACCTGTTTTTAGGGCTACTTAATCGAGTGGCACAATAAGTGCTGCAGGCCCACTAGTAGCACTTAATTTACACCCCTAGGTATATGGTATACCACTCTACAAGGGTCTTATAAGTAAATTAAATATGCCAATCAGGTGTAACCCAATTTAACCATGTTTAGGGAAGTTAGCACAAGCACTTTAGCACTAATTAGCAGTGGTAAAGTGCACAAAGTTCTAAGGCCAACAAAAAAGAATTTCAGCAAAAATAGAGGGAAACAGGCAAAATATTTAGGGGTGACTCTGCAGAGAGGGCCAGGTCCAACAGTGCTTTTGTATATTTTCACTAAAGACTAACACTGCCATCATGTGGGTAGATGTTTTTATGGTTCAGAAAATTAATGACACTCTTTTGTAGCCATTGCTTTGATGACTCATCCTTATTATCCTGCATGCTAGCATAGGTGCGGGAAGCACGATTGAAGGGGGTCAGGTGCAGCACCCTCAAAATAATCATGCTAGAATTCAGAAGGTGAATGAGCAATATAAATGCCTTTGCATTTATTTCGGGCTTATCTTGATCCCTGATGCAGTCAGCCCTGCCAAGTACCACACATCAGGGGTTAGATTAATGCATTTTAGTGCTGGTGTCCGCATCACTGCACTAAAATGCATTAGTCATGAAATTATATTGCCTCCCACCACCAATAAGGTGCGCTGTCCAAGAGCTGCATACTAAACATCAACTGCGGTGCTGGAGTGCGCTGTGAATTCGACCCTGGCTGACTGCTCTTCCTGATTCATAGGTCCAGACTTGTCCGACTGCCCCCAGTGGATTGAGGAGGGGGGGGGGGGGGCGGTGCCTTGCCTGTTGTTTTCCTTCGGGAACCGCTAGAGGTTAGAGCCTTTAAAGTCCATGGCATTTCTGACTGGCATGATCGAGGAGGTGGGTCCAGTTACGAGTGCTCATGCTCATAGTGTGGCATGGTGCATAGGAGCGAGATGTTTCAAACACCTGTAGTACATATATATTTTTTTTAACTTACCTAAACAGATGTCCTCCACGTCCTCCGCTCAGGACCTCTTCTGAACCGGACCTCTTCTGCGGTGCGGGCACCAATCCTGGCGCTGCTCTTATGCTGTGAGAGCAGCACCCTGATTAGACAGAGCGGCCTCACTCAGTGCTCCCCAGCGACCTGGAGGCCTGCGTTTACTGTAACCCAGCTGTCTTCAGACTGCTGGGTTAGTGGTTTCAAAGAGCGCATGTCTGGTTGGCCGTCGCAAGACAGCTGGCCAAAGGGACATGCACACTTTGAAAAGTGCACAACCAGCCCACCCTCCTCCCTGCTGCTGTCATTCAGCAGCAGCCCGTCTCTGTCCTGACGCTCGGTTCAGGATGGGAGGATGAAAAATTAAATGGTAATGTATTACCATTTTATTTTTCATCTTTGGGGGTAAATTAAGTGAGGCTACACTCCTAAGCTCCAATGGAGGAGCCGCCCCTGCCTGCGAAGCTCCATTTATGTTGGAGGCCAGACGGGCACACTGTTTGACTGCAGGCACTAGTAGGATGCTTTTGAAGTCCTGCAGTCCTGGCCCGACCGAACTTAGGATGATACTATCATGTGTTTGAGAGCTGTAACAAGGGGGCACGCACACTGCCTAAATGCAGAAGCTAAGCAGGATGTTTTCAAACTCGCCCTCAGGACACCGCCGTATCCCAGACTCCTTGCCCTGTAACCTGCCACGCTTGATTGTCTGGCAGCTCCAATGCTGACTTCAAGTGCCACCCCTCTCTCTGCAACGAGCACTGCTACCTCTGTTGGAATGCTTGGCAACAACCTGAGAAAGGGCATATGCAAGAAGAATAATGTGACTAAAGTACTGCAGCTAAGAGATCCTACAACTAAAGTGTGACCACACTGCTAAAGGGCTGTGTGCCCTGTCAGAACAGGAGAGGGACAGGGTTCCACACATGAGAGTGGTGAAGGGGGAGGGAAGTGCCTGCATGTCTTCTAATCTGTGCACACGATAAACCATTTTGTTGCAGTTAGTGTTGTAGAGAACCACCTGGCCTCTGCTCAACAAAGTTGCACCTTGTATCACTCCTCGGAGTGGGCTTGCCCAGAGGAGATAAATTAACTGGCTAAACACCACTTGGGGTCTTCACCCACACGTCATACTGAGTGGTGTTCTTGTGTGCATTATGCGCTGCTAGGCCGAGCTGCGCACGAGGGCCGGGCCGGGAGGGTCAACCCCGACCTCTACACTGGCGATATAGCAGGTACCTACCCATGCAGTGGCAGCCGTGTCCCGACTGTTAACCACCATGCCCTGCAGCAGCCACCATGAGAGTCCGCATTCAAGGGACAGTGTTCCCCAGACACTCCTGTACTACGGCGGAAGAGCGGTGAACATGCCTCACGTCAGAGGTAATCTTGCCGTTGTTCCTCGTCCGGCCCCTACGGACTCCTTGGACGGCTCCAGGGCTTCCCATCAGTGATGGACGTTGAAAGCGCCCCCTGCTGGGTCCCAGCGTATCATGCATCCACGTTGGAAGGCTGACCTCGGCCTTCACTTTGTCCAGGAGTTGCCTGATTGCCGGCACGGGACGGCCCACGACCTCCCTGCTTCCCTCTCTCAGGGGTCCAAGCCCCGCCCTCCAGGAGGAGCACGAGCCAGATCCTGCAGCACCCCATGACCACGTGCAGCTGCACGGTAGGATAACACTGGACTGCATCCTCTCACAAAGTAAGTGGCACAGATTGAAGGGCGTATCACCAGAGTGACTCTCAGGAGGCGAATCAGGGGCACGCCGAACCGCTCACCAAATCTAAGCCTGCCCTCACCCCTTCTCTCACTCTGACCTCACGTGCCCCCACAACCAAACCCCGCATCATGAGCACCCCACCACAAGTGAGTGTGGAAGCACCGCCAAGGGATGCCGTCCAGTCCCTCAACACCACAGCCATGCAGCAGTGACGCCCCTCCCGTCCTTCAGTGAACTCTCCGACCCGCGACAGTGGCTCCTAGCTGGAGGTCATGGATCGCATACCTCAACCATTACTTCAGGGGCACCAGGGAGACAAACAGGGCCATAAAGCTATCGCTGCTCATAAACTACGGCGGCGGGGAACTGTACGACCTGTTCGAGACACCACAGCCATGCAGCAGTGACGCCCCTCCCGTCCTTCAGTGAACTCTCCGACCCGCGACAGTGGCTCCTAGCTGGAGGTCATGGATCACATACCTCAACCATTACTTCAGGGGCACCAGGGAGACAAACAGGGCCATAAATCTATCGCTGCTCATAAACTACGGCGGTGGGGAACTGTTCGACCTGTTCGAGACACTCTCGGACACAGGTGACGACAACGATTTCAATGCCGCAGTGATGGCGCTCAACAGGCATTTTGACCCTCTAGATCATCCCAGACTTTGAGCATTTCAAGCTGCGCCAAGCCAAACTGTCTGTATTAAATCTGTGGACGTCTTTTATGCACGTCTGAGAAACTTAGCGAGCAGGTGTACTTTCCATGACCAGTGGGAGGAGATCTGGGCCCTACTCATCCAAGGGTGTTTGTCGCCTAGTAGACCCACCTGCGTGAAGTCGTAGTCCCAATCCACAGGAACGACGAGAATACCCCCCACACTCTTGAGGCCAGTCCATGGAAGCGTGAACCTGTTTACACTCTAGCAGCAGACTGACCCTGAGAGATGTGGGGACAAGGTTTGGAAGAGCTCACTTGAATCCCCCAGCGAGCGTTTCCTAATAAGCACAGCAGAAACAACCTGCAGCAAAGACAATAAAGACAATAAGAGTAATTACTCTCTGCTCTCTCATAGGGTTGTAAAACTATCAAACTGTCTAAGTTAAGGTGAACTAAACTCTACCCCGTTTCCCTCTTACCCGCTGGACATCTCGTTAAGCTGCAAACAGCGACTCAGCTGGGACTTGGAGGAAGCAACAAGGCAGGGGAGGAAAATCCGCCAGGCAATGAACAGGAGAACGGGGCCACTTCTGGAAACTAAAAAGGAGGAATACTACACGGGGTAAATTCAGACTTGGAGGCTCAAATAAGACTCTACAAAAGAGTATAAATGAAAAGAAGAGGAGGATTTCTTTAGGCTTCAGAAACCCTGTGAGCCAATATCGAAAGAAACAAAATGTGACCAACAGGCCTATGTACAAGCACCAAACAAGTGCCAAGAAATTACTTGAGGATCCTCAAAGGAATTTCCTAAACGCGCACCAAGCGCGTGTAAATATAAATACAATCCCCTTCAGCAGATTACAAGGCGCGGTGAGCTCGAATACAGGAAACAATGTATCCGACTGACTCTGCTGACGCCTAAGGCTCTGGGAATGCAACCGCTCTAACCGAGCGTAAAGGAATGAGGAATGCAACAATGTTGCAAGTTCACCGCGGTCGCGTTGCTCAGTACAACACACACGACTGCATCCAATTGGAGACGGGGAGAATCAGGGATTAGATACACATATCAGGTTCTGAGAGGGGCATGGACAAAGGAAAGGTTGCAGGAGAACAGCAAAGGGGCCTGGACAAAGGAAAGGTTGCAGGAGAACAGCAAAGGGGCCTGGACAAAGGAAAGGTTGCAGGAGAACAGCAAAGCGGGCTCCCTTAAGACAACAGGAACACAGCGAGGAGGGGCGTGGACTGAGGACTCTACGAATCTGAAAGCCAAGCACCGGTTTGCTGCTGAGGAGAGCTATTTAAGGGAGAAACTCAGTGGACACTCCCTCCACCACTTGCACTAAGGGAGCGTCTAAAAAGTACAGGTTGTTATAGCTTGCACTAAGGGAGCTTCTAAAAAGTACAGGTTGCTATTCGCTTCTTTCCCTGAATCCCCGCAAGGACACAAGAGGCTTGTCGTGTAACAGTTCTCCCACCCAAAGGCCGCTGCACAGGGCGAGGTTTGTCAGGATGTAGTGCATGAAATCTATGAACCAGAACAGGAGCATGCACGTTTTCTGCCGGTTCCCATGACCGATCTTCAGGAGCAAAACCTACCCAATCTACCAGGTATTGTAGTTTTCCCTGATATCTACGAGAATCCAAGATTTTCTTGATTTCATATTCTAGCTCGTCCCCAACTATTATAGGAGGAGGAGGGACCTCAGGTGTCATAGGGATTCGATGTTCTTTCAACAGGGACACATGGAATACTGGATGTATTTGCATTTCCTCAGGTAGCTCTAGTTTCATGGATACGGGAGTGATTGTCTTGATGATTTTATAAGGTCCTATGTAACGGGGTTGCAGTTTACGTGGACCTGGCAATTTGAGATTCCTGGTAGATAGCCACACCTGATCACCAACTTTATATTCCGGGGCTGGTCTTCTATGCTTATCTGCCTGTCTCTTCATAGTCTCTTGAGTTTTATTTAACTCCCTTGAGGCAGCCTTCCAAGTCTCTAAAATGGTAGCATGATGCCGTTGTACTGCAGGTATGCTTTCTAGGTGCAGAGGTACTGGTAAGGGCATGAACCTAGGATTGCGGGCATGAGCAAAATAGAAGGGGGAAACCCCAGTTGCGGAATGCATGGAATTGTTATAAGCAAATTCCGCTAACGGGAGGGCATGCACCCAATTCGAGGTGACTGTTGACAGTAAACATCTCAGATATTGTTCCAGCGTCTGATTCGTTCTCTCAGTCTGGCCATCAGTTTGGGGATGATAAGCTGTGGACAATCTATGATCTATTCCTAATGCTGTGCATAAGCCCTGCCAGAACCTAGAAACAAACTGAACACCTCTGTCCGTGATAATAACAGAGGGTACTCCATGCAATCTGATGATTTGCTCTATGAATACTTGTGCCAAGTCCTTCGCAGTAGGCAGCTTTTTTAAAGGAATGAAATGTGCCATTTTAGTGAATAAATCCACCACCACCAATATGGTATTGTACCCCTGTACTGAGGGCAAATCAGTGATAAAATCCATACTAACAGTATGCCAAGGAATAGAAGTTATGGAAATGGGACGAAGCAACCCTGCCGGAACGGAATGCGAGGTTTTCTGTCTAGCACATACCTGACATTTGGCTACATAAGACAATACATCTTTGCTCATTCCTTTCCACCAAAACCATCTTTGACATAACTGAACAGTCTTGTCAACCCCCGGATGAGCCGTTAAGGACGAGTCATGACACCACTTGATTATTTGTTGTTGTAGAGTGGCAAGAGGGATGTATATCCTCTCTTGGTGTAGGTATAATCCATCCTTGATGGTTCGTTGCTGATCAGTGGTCCACTCTAGCGGAGAGATCTCTCCATAGGCTTCCATAAGCTGCTCCATAAATGTTGCAGGGGGTTGGTCTGGAGCAGTAACTCCTATTATTTTATCGTAAGGAATGAGTGGAGTGGGCTCATGGATATGTATTCGATGCTCTGCATCTAATCGAGACAACGCATCAGCTTTTCCCTGTTGTGCCCCTGGCCGATAGGTTATTATGAAATCGTATTCACTAAAGAATAACACCCATCTCAGTTGTCTAGGGGTTAAAGCTTTGGCAGATCTGAAAAATTGGAGATTGCGATGGTCTGTGTAGATGGTAATCGTATGCGGGGACCCCATTAAATAATGCCTCCACTCCTGAAAGGCAATTTTTATGGCCAGGAGTTCCCTTTCCCCTATAGTATAGTTCTGTTCGGCAGGGAGGAGTTTCTTTGAGAAATACGCTACAGGATGTAGGCACCCAGTGGTGGTGTTCCGTTGCGATAACACTCCTCCTACCGCATATTGTGAAGCGTCGGCTTCCACGTAATAGGGTTGGGAGTTATCTGCATGACCCATGATTGGTGCTGTTGTGAATCTTTTCTTCAGTTGCACGAACGCATTTTCTGCTTCCTCTGACCACTTAAATTGACTACCCTTACGCAATAACTTAGTAATGGGTGTGATGACCTCAGAAAAATGATCGATGAAGCGTCGATAGAAATTCGCAAACCCAATGAACGATTGCACCTCCTTCACTGAGGTGGGACTAGGCCATTGGACTAATGCTTCGATCTTTTTTGGGTTCATAAGAATTCCTTCGGCCGAAATGATGAATCCCAAAAATTCCACCTTTTCTGTATGAAACGAGCTTTTGTCTAATTTGGCAAACAGATGGTTGTCCAGTAGTTTTTTCAAAATCATTTTTACATGACCGACATGTTCGTTCTCATTTTCGGAAAATATCAAAATATCGTCAATGTAAACAATGACGAAGAGGTCAAGATATTCACGTAGGATGTCATTGATGAAATACTGAAATGCGGCAGGGGCATTGCATAGCCCGAAGGGCATGACACAGTATTCATATAGGCCAAACTTAGTACGAAAAGCGGTTTTCCATTCGTCACCCTGTTTTACCCTTATCAAATGATAAGCACCCCGCAAATCCAATTTGGTGAATATCTTAGCCCCTCTCACTTGATCCAGAAGTACTGAAATGAGCGGTAATGGGTACTTGTTCTTGATGGTTGCCTTATTCAAGGCACGGTAGTCTAAACAGGCGCGTAGACCCCCTTCGCGTTTTGGAATGAAGAAGAGGGGAGAGGATACAGGGGAGGTAGATGTCAGGAATCGCAGGCCGACGCGTCTACCTCGCATGTAAACTACGTTTCCCAGCAGCCTCAGGGACCCGGAAGCAGACGGCCTTATAACGACGTCCCCCACAGCCGGAGGTGTGCGTTATTCGACCAGTTTGGAGGAAGCACAGCGTTCGCAGCCGTAGAGCGGAGCTGCGTGCGTCCACGAAGAGAACCCGGTTTCCCGAGCACCTGGCAAACGAACGCCCGCCTGGGGCGTAGGGCCATCGACCAGCGACTACAGCGATACACCCGGAGCAGGTAGGAAGCTTTCCCTGGCTCCCTTTTCACGCGCGTTCGTACCCCGCAGGATGACGAGCGAATAGAACCCTTCGTCCGCATTAGGCGGAGTTAACTTTGAAGCACCTTAGGAGGTGTAGAATTACCGGAGTCACCGCTCGAGGGTGCTACACACCCCCAAAGACACCCCCCCCCATTTTCCCGGAGGAGGGGAGACCCATCATTAAGCGTGCTCGGCTGAGCATAGGGACACCGGCTGTTTCCTGGACATCCAACAGAGCAGGTAGGGGGAAAGGCTATTACCCCCACAGGCTGGACTCGTGGTGAAGTTAACCAACGAGTACCGGAGTTACGTACTGGGGCAAGACTCACCGCGTGTTGATCCTCACAGTTGTGAAGGAGCGCAAACACTTTGAGAACGCCGGCGGCGGTGTGTACACCGTGGAAGCCAAGAGAGAGGTTATAGGGACACACTGGGTATCAGGGTGTGGATGGCAATCCCTTGGTCTGAAGGAAGACTGAGTTTAAGGCCATTACGTTGCACGACTGTTGCTGAGTGGTGGTTGCTGCAAGACCCGGCATGGGACTGGGTACTGGAGTGTTATGATTTGGCGGTTCTGAGAGAGGCATCTCAGAGATCGCGGGGAAGGATTCCCACCACACATGGTAAATACTTTTCCTAGTGAGACCTAAATGAGAGTAGAGATCAAGAATAGCATATATCTGAATGTTGTTCCTTTTGTCTTTCAGGTTCTATTCCCTGCTGTCCCTTCCCCCCTTCCTGTTTTCCCTCGCCTGATCGCCTTTGGACTCCGTAACCCTCAGGTTGGAGTCCGGGGATATCGGGAGGTGGACCCCTGTTACGTCGCCCGGACCCTGAGGAGCCCCATAGTCCTAACAGAATAACGCACCCACGATACGTGCTCCTCCCGGTCCGGGGTATATGACATGACCACCTTAGAGGACGTAGTGCAGGCACTGGCCTTGGTCCAGCAGGAACTAGTGGCATCGCGAACCGAGACGGCAGCTTTGAGGGACAGGGTAGAAAGATTGACCCGTAACCCCTTTGATGCGTCCCCAGGGGGCGGCCTGCAGATTCAGGTGACGGTGCCACCGCCCATTCCCCTAGCCAGCCCGGAACGGTACTCCGGAGATCCACAAAAGATACAAGTCTTCTTGACTCAGATCATGCTACATTTCTCGTGTAAGCCCTCATCTTTTCCCACCAATCACTCACGGGTGGCGTTTGCCATTTCATACCTGGTAGGGGACGCTGCGTCATGGGCGGTCCCGTTGGTCAGAAACAATGATGTGGTCCTGTCCGACTGGGACGCGTTCAGGGCGGCTTTTGAGGCGGTGTTCGATCGACGAACCACCACGTTCAGTACCGACAGAGAATTGCTCTCTTTGAGGCAGGGCAAGGGCGACTTGGTTACCTACCTCACCTCGTTTAACAGGTTGGTGGCGGAGGCAGCATGGCCCGAAGAGAAGCGGATGTCCCTGTTCTATCAGGGTTTGAGCGACGATCTCAAAGACCTGGTGGCTCAGATTGACCCACAGCCTACCACGTGCGCCGCTATGATGATTCTAGTGTTGCGCCTGGATGGACGCATGGCGGAAAGAGGGGGAGATAGATACAGAGGGGTAGGGTCCACCTACAGGTCTGCCCGGAGAGAACAGGCTCCTCTGGCCGCCGACAGCGAACCGATGGAGGTGGGAGCAGTGAGAGCCCCACTGTCCAAAACCGAAAGGGAAAGTCGCCGCACCCTAGGCCTTTGTATGTATTGTGGGAAACGAGGGCATTTCGTGCGCGAATGTCCGGCGAAACCTAAGGCCACCCACCTATCATACAGGGGAAAGAGGGCGGCAGTGTCTACCTTGAGTAGAGAAACCAGCAGTCAGGAGAGAGGCCCGTTGGGAACCTCGGGGGACACGGAGTGGAGAATTCCTTCGTTGACCACGACTCGTTCCACGGACACCGAAGCCCATATAGTGCTGCAAGCAGGACTAGAAGTCGGGCAGCAGGTACACCAGGTCCTAGTAATGTTGGACTCGGGGGCCACTGGCAACTTTATAGATCAGGGGTTGGTCCGCACCTTAGCAATAGGGGTAGTCCCCCGGGAATCCCCGGAAGAAGTGCTGGCCGTAGATGGTCAGCCCTTGAAATCTGGTCACATCACGCTCCATACAGAAAGTCTTACGATGTCCCTAAGGGATGGGTCCAACCACCATATAGAAGTCATCGAATTGAACATCATAGAGGCTCCACAATATGAGATTATTTTAGGAATGCCGTGGTTCTGTTGCCACAACCCGACGATAGATTGGAAGGCCCGGACGGTCCGGTTTCTTTCGCCGGGTTGTGCGGAACGATGTCTGCAAGAGCATCAAGCGATAGCTCTCGCCTTGACATACCCCTTTTGTGTCGCTACGGCGGCAGAAAAAGAGGTGGAATTACCTGTGGAGTATGCAGGTTATGAGGACGTTTTCAATAAGACACAGGCGGAACGTCTTCCCCCACATAGGTCCTATGATTGTCGGATCGACCTGGTGGAGGGAGCGGTCATCCCCACGTGTAGGGTTTACGCACTGTCTGAGCCGGAAACACGCCATCTGAGGGAGTACTTAGACCACTACCTGGCACTGGGGTTTATCCGGCCTTCCCGCTCTCCCGCAGCATCACCCCTGTTGCGTGTTGCGACTACAGGAGTCTCAACAAAAACACCGTCAGGAATCGGTATCCGCTGCCACTTATCAGTGTCCTGTTGGATCAAGTGCGTAAGGCAGTCATATACACCCGGCTTGACCTACGAGGGGCCTATCATTTGGTAAGGGTCAGACAGGGGGATGAGAGGAAGACGGCGTTCAAGACCCGTTTTGGGCTCTGTGAATACCTGATGATGCCGTTCGGGCTCTGTAATGCCCCGGCGGCATTCCAGTTTTTTCTGAACGAAGTCATGCGAGAGTATATGGACATATTTGTAGTCGTCTACATTGATGACATTTTAATCTACTCCACCACAGAAGAGGAACACACCAGACACGTAGGGTTGATTTGGAGAAACTAAGGGAGAACAAGTTGTACTGTAAGCTCAGTAAGTGTGAGTTTGGGGTGAACACTGTGGAGTTCTTGGGAGTAATTCTGAGTCCGAATGGGTTGAATAGGTCGGAAAGAAAGGTGAAGGCGATCCGCGAATGGCCAATTCCAGGAACAGTTCGGGACGTTCAGAGCTTTCTGGGATTCGCGAACTATTATCGCCGATTCATACAAGAGTTCTCCCAGATCGCAGTGCCCATCACTCGCCTGCTTCGTAAAGGAGTGCCGTTTGTATGGACAAAGGAAGCCACCAAGGCTTTCGAGCACCTCAAGAGAGCTTTCACCTCGGCCCCCATACTCCGGCACCCTCAAACGGACATTCCGTTCATAGTGGAAGCAGACGCTTCGGAAGAGGCCATAGGGGCCGTACTGTCCCAACGAGACAAGATCACAGGGAGACTGCACCCGGTGGCCTTTCTTTCAAAGAAGCTGGATAAGGCCGAATTGAACTATACTATTGCAGAAAAAGAACTGCTGTCAATAAAGAAGGCCTTTCAAGAATGGCGGTACAAAAGGGGGTGGTGATGGACGGAGCATCAGAACCAATCAAACACTCACACCCAGTCAACAGATCTGGGTTTGATCCATCACCGTTCTTTAGCCCACTCTGCCACCCCAGTTCAGACACGGCCATATGCAAATCAGTCTGACCCTGTGCCTCATGGGAACAGTCCAGCCCGAACTGCCAAGCCATGCCTTCCCTGGACCGGAAACAAGCTTCCTAGGACCGGTTTCTGGCATTTCAGCCGTCTTCAGCCAGGCTTGCTTGAATCCAGTGACAAAGTGAGCAAGGGACTCACGTCTGAGCATACCCTGCCAACTTATGGCGAACAAAGCGGTACAAAAGGGGGTGGTGATGGACGGAGCATCAGAACCAATCAAACACTCACACCCAGTCAACAGATCTGGGTTTGATCCATCACCGTTCTTCATCATTCAGAAACTCTGTCCATCACCACCCCCTTTTTCCCAAATCGATTTTATCCACACTTTGTGTGGGAGGGTATGCTCAGACGTGAGTCCCTTGCTCATTGCACCATCAGGATTCAGGCAAGCCGGGCCGACGAAGGCTGTGATGCCAGAAACCGGTCCCCGGAAGCTTGTTTCCTTCCCAGTATAAGAATTGGCTTGGTAGTTTGGTTTGCCCTGTTCCCATCATGCACTGGGAAAGGTACAGACTAATTTGCATGTAGCCAGGTTCTGAGCTGGGATGGTGCAGTGAGCTAAAAAACGGTGATGGATTAAAACCATGATCTCTTGACTTGGTAAGAGTATTCTGCATCATTCAGAAACTCTGTCCATCACCACCCCCTTTTTCCCAAATCGATTTTATCCACACTTTGTGTGGGAGGGTATGCTCAGACGTGAGTCCCTTGCTCATTGCACCATCAGGATTCAGGCAAGCCGGGCCGACGAAGGCTGTGATGCCAGAAACCAGTCCCCGGAAGCTTGTTTCCTTCCCAGTATAAGAATTGGCTTGGTAGTTTGGTTTGCCCTGTTCCCATCATGCACTGGGAAAGGTACAGACTAATTTGCATGTAGCCAGGATCTGAGCTGGGATGGTGCAGTGAGCTAAAAAACGGTGATGGATTAAAACCATGATCTCTTGACTTGGTAAGAGTATTCTGCATCATTCAGAAACTCTGTCCATCACCACCCCCTTTTTCCCAAATTGATTTTATCCACACTTTGTGTGGGAGGGTATGCTCAGACGTGAGTCCCTTGCTCATTGCACCATCAGGATTCAGGCAAGCCGGGCCGACGAAGGCTGTGATGCCAGAAACCGGTCCCCGGAAGCTTGTTTCCTTCCCAGTATAAGAATTGGCTTGGTAGTTTGGTTTGCCCTGTTCCCATCATGCACTGGGAAAGGTACAGACTAATTTGCATGTAGCCAGGTTCTGAGCTGGGATGGTGCAGTGAGCTAAAAAACGGTGATGGATTAAAACCATGATCTCTTGACTTGGTAAGAGTATTCTGCATCATTCAGAAACTCTGTCCATCACCACCCCCTTTTTCCCCAATCGATTTTATCCACACTTTGTGTGGGAGGGTATGCTCAGACGTGAGTCCCTTGCTCATTGCACCATCAGGATTCAGGCAAGCCGGGCCGACGAAGGCTGTGATGCCAGAAACCGGTCCCCGGAAGCTTGTTTCCTTCCCAGTATAAGAATTGGCTTGGTAGTTTGGTTTGCCCTGTTCCCATCATGCACTGGGAAAGGTACAGACTAATTTGCATGTAGCCAGGTTCTGAGCTGGGATGGTGCAGTGAGCTAAAAAACGGTGATGGATTAAAACCATGATCTCTTGACTTGGTAAGAGTATTCTGCATCATTCAGAAACTCTGTCCATCACCACCCCCTTTTTCCCAAATCGATTTTATCCACACTTTGTGTGGGAGGGTATGCTCAGACGTGAGTCCCTTGCTCATTGCACCATCAGGATTCAGGCAAGCCGGGCCGACGAAGGCTGTGATGCCAGAAACCGGTCCCCGGAAGCTTGTTTCCTTCCCAGTATAAGAATTGGCTTGGTAGTTTGGTTTGCCCTGTTCCCATCATGCACTGGGAAAGGTACAGACTAATTTGCATGTAGCCAGGTTCTGAGCTGGGATGGTGCAGTGAGCTAAAAAACGGTGATGGATTAAAACCATGATCTCTTGACTTGGTAAGAGTATTCTGCATCATTCAGAAACTCTGTCCATCACCACCCCCTTTTTCCCAAATCGATTTCAAGAATGGCGTCACTATTTGTGGGGGGCGCAACATACAGTGATGGTTTATTCGGACCACCGGAATCGGCAGTTCATGAAGACGGCCAGGCATTTGACACCCAGGCAAATGCGGTGGTCTCTCTTCTTCGAGGAATACGACTTCCTAATCACTTTTAGGCCCGGCTCAGAGAATCGGAAGGCCGATGCGCTGTCTTGACAGTCCATGGAGGAGGACCATCCCTCCCCAGCGCCTGTGGCTGTCATTAACCCGTCCAAAGTCATCTGTGTGTTGAGGGCTGACCAATTCATGGAAGAAGTGCGGATCAGCCGGTCCGTGGGCGAATGGAGGAAGTGGGCTCAGGGTGACACAGTGCGTCTCCTGAAGAAGGGGCTCCCCTTTCATCGAAACAGACTGTTCCTGCCAACACGCAAACTGCAACAACAGGCGTTCCAATGGTGTCACGTGTCGCCAGTGGCCGGTCATCCAGGAATCAGGAAAACGTTGGAGGCCATGACACGGCATTTCTGGTGGGACACCATTTCCCAGGACATACACCAGTGGGTAATGCACTGCGAAGTATGCGCTCGAACCAAAGGAGACAGGAGCCGAAAGAAAGGGAAACTGCTCCCTCTACCCACTCCCACACGGCCATGGAGGAACGTCAGCCTAGATTTTGTCACCGGTCTCCCCATGGATCAGGGGTGGCTATCCTAGTGGTGGTGGATAGTTTGACCAAGATGGGCCATTTTATCCCATGCAAAAACCTCCCTACGGCAGGACAGACCGCCGAGCTGTTGTTGACTCATGTGGTGAGATTCCACGGACTGCCGGCAGTGATCGTCTCGGACCGGGGCCCCCAATTTATAGCCAGTTTCTGGAAGACTTGGTGTAAAGCGCTGCAGGTGGAGTCGGCCACATCTACCCGCTTTCATCCACAGACCGACGGCCAGACGGAGCGTCTAAATCAGACTTTAAAACAGTTTCTGAGGTGCTATGTGTCGGAGGCACAAGGCTCCTGGGTATCCTGGCTTTGGTTAGCGGAGCTGTCTTACAACAACGCCCTGCACAGTTCGACGGGTATGTCCTCGTTCATGGCGAACTTCGGGTTCGACGCCAAGACGCTCCCGGTTGACATACCAACAGAGGTGCACGATCATCCTTCTGTGCAGGCGCATGTCCGCGCCCTAAGACGACTGCATCGAAAGACCCAACATGCTCTACAGGCAGCCAAGCAGTCCTATAAAAGATGGGAAGATAGGAAGAGGATGGATGGTCCGCAGTACGCTGTAGGTGACAGAGTCTGGCTGTCCACCAAGAACATCAGGTTCAAGCTTCGCAGCATTTTTCACCCAAGATTCATCGGGCCCTATACAGTGGTGCGACAAGTCAATCCTGTGGCGTATCGACTCCGGCTGCCGGGCTCTCTCAGGATCCACCCAGTTTTTCATTGTAGCCTATTGAAGCCGGCGGTGACCGCCAGGAGGAGAGCCCCGCCACCTATTTGTGGAGAACACGGCTTGGAATACGAAGTCCGGAGCATCCTTGACGCGAAGTATCGCCGTGGCAAGTTATGGTTCCTGATCGCGTGGAAGGGGTACACGGCGGAGGACGATTCCTGGGAACCGGCGGAGGCGGTGCACGCGCCGCTCGCGGTAAGGAGATTCTATGGCTGGCATCCGGAGAAGCCAGGTGCTAGGAGGCGCTTGGGAGGAGGGCCTTCTGTCAGGAATCGCAGGCCGACGTGCCTACCTCGCATGTAAACTACGTTTCCCAGCAGCCCCGGGGACCCGGAAGCAGACGGCCTTATAACGACGTCCCCCACAGCCGGAGGTGTGCGTTATTCGACCAGTTTGGAGGAAGCACAGCGTTCGCAGCCGTAGAGCGGAGCTGCGTGCGTCCACGAAGAGAACCCGGTTTCCCGAGCACCTGGCAAACGAACGCCCGCCTGGGGCGTAGGGCCATCGACCAGCGACTACAGCGATACACCCGGAGCAGGTAGGAAGCTTTCCCTGGCTCCCTTTTCACGCGCGTTCGTACCCCGCAGGAGGACGAGCGAATAGAACCCTTCGTCCGCGTTAGGCGGAGTTAACTTTGAAGCACCTTAGGAGGTGTAGAATTACCGGAGTCACCGCTCGAGGGTGCTACACACCCCCAAAGACACCCCCCCCATTTTCCCGGAGGAGGGGAGACCCATCATTAAGCGTGCTCGGCTGAGCATAGGGACACCGGCTGTTTCCTGGACATCCAACAGAGCAGGTAGGGGGAAAGGCTATTACCCCCACAGGCTGGACTCGTGGTGAAGTTAACCAACGAGTACCGGAGTTACATACTGGGGCAAGACTCACCGCGTGTTGATCCTCACAGTTGTGAAGGAGCGCAAACACTTTGAGAACGCCGGCGGCGGTGTGTACACCGTGGAAGCCAAGAGAGAGGTTATAGGGACACACTGGGTATCAGGGTGTGGATGACAATCCCTTGGTCTGAAGGAAGACTGAGTTTAAGGCCATTACGTTGCACGACTGTTGCTGAGTGGTGGTTGCTGCAAGACCCGGCATGGGACTGGGTACTGGAGTGTTATGATTTGGCGGTCCTGAGAGAGGCATCTCAGAGATCGCGGGGAAGGATTCCCACCACACATGGTAAATACTTTTCCTAGTGAGACCTAAATGAGAGTAGAGATCAAAAATAGCAGATATCTGAATGTTGTTCCTTTTGTCTTTCAGGTTCTATTCCCTGCTGTCCCTTCCCCCCTTCCTGTTTTCCCTCGCCTGATCGCCTTTGGACTCCGTAACCCTCAGGTTGGAGTCCGGGGAAATCGGGAGGTGGACCCCTGTTACGTCGCCCGGACCCTGAGGAGCCCCATAGTCCTAACAGTAGAGTGTCGTATGAACCCCTTGTCCAACATTTCTGCCAGATATTGTTGTAGGTACTCTGTTTCCGGTTCCGTGAGAGCATAGACCCTACTCACGGGCAATTCGACCCCAGGGATCAGATCTATTCTACAGTCATAACTTCGATGCGGTGGTAAGGCCGCGGCCTTCTCCACATCGAATACTTCTGCGAAGTCACGATACATAGGCGGAAGCGCTGACTCCATCGTCTCCATAGCACAACATAGAGGCGTCTCCCAATCATGGGCTTCGTTGTAACAATGTAGCATACAATATGCGGATTTAAGGGTGATCTTGCGAGAAACCCAGTCAATATAGGGGTTATGTGTCTGTAGCCATGGCACCCCTAGGATGGCCCCAAAATTTGGTGTGTCTATCAAATCAAACTCCACTTGTTCTGAATGTCCATTGCTGCACACCATAGTCAATTTAGGAGTATGATAGGTGACCAAACCAGATGATAATTCCTTCCCATCCACGGCTCTAATGGGTTCTGGTTTGGATTTCTGCAAAAAAGGTATACGCAGGGTTTGAGCCAATTGTATATCTAGGAAATTGCCAGTCGCCCCGGAATCTAAAAGAAGGGATAGCGTCTTGCGACTTTGAAGGGACACAACAAGAGTGACTGATAATGTAAAATGGCGTGCCACCGGGGTGTGTATACTAGCCACCACTCCAGAGACCTTACGATTTATATCACTCGAAGAACCGGTCTCGTCTTTCTTCAAGTGCTGTAGTTTTCCGAAGGTGCACCATATTCTTGACACAGAGCTGCGGTCTTAGGAATCATTCCTGTTTTACTAGGACAACCTCTCGCATAATGTCCCCCTTTCCCGCAATAAAGACATAAATTCTGTTTCCTACGTCTGTCTTTTTCTTCGATGGTTAAAGGACTTCTCACCCCTCCAATTTGCATCGGTTCACTAGTGTCTTTGGTTTCTTTATTTTCTCTTTTATCTCCTCGCACTATAAACAGTCGTGCTAGGTTCCCACGTGATTTCTCCCCTTTTCTTTCCGTTAAACGGTGATTAAGCTTCACCACTAAGTCGATAAAGGAAGAGCAATCCTCTGGAGGGTCCACTATATGAGACAAAAGATCTTTCAAGTCATCATTTAAACCTCTATAAAAGAGAGAGGTCCGTTTCTCTTCTGGCCATTGCGTTTCTACGATTAATCTATTGAATTCTGTCACATAGGTCAATAAATCCTTACTCCCTTGTTTCAAGCTTAATAATTCGCTATCACTAGCTTGTACATAGGTATGCTTCGCGAACAGACCTTTCAATTTATCCTTAAACAGCGTGAAATTATACAATAGGGGATCATTGTTTTCCACTAAAGGAACCGCCCAATTAGCAGCATTACCCCCTAAATAGGACACTACAAACGCAACTTTGGCCGCGTCATCGGGAAAGGCATTAGCCTTACAAAGAAAATGTAACTGACATTGATTAAGAAAAACATAAAATTTAGCGCTGTCCCCATAAAACCTTTCTGGGACAACTAAAGGAACGGGGATAGGGGTGTGCACATCTACCTGTATGGCTTGAGGATTGGAAGTACTAGCAGTCACCTGCTCACCCAACGGAGAAGGAACTAGAAAACGAGCAGGCTGTATATATGTTCTTTTACTCTTCTGTGGATATTCAGACACCGTGCTCCTCTCTACTTGGTGTTGTCTTTCTAACTCTAGGTGTAGTTGTTGATTTTCTGTCCTTAATCTCCCTACTTCTCTCTGTAAATCTAACAGGGCTGCTGCCAACTCCTCTATAGTAGGGCTAGGATGAGGAGTCTCAGATACTAAACCGGCTCCTTCCATATTCATCGTCGTTCGGGTGGACTTAATACGTGGGCTTGGCTTTCTGTCGCCTAGTAGACCCACCTGCGTGAAGTCGTAGTCCCAATCCACAGGAACGACGAGAATACCCCCACACTCTTGAGGCCAGTCCACGGAAGCGTGAACCTGTTTACACTCTAGCAGCAGACTGACCCTGAGAGATGTGGGGGACAAGGTTTGGAAGAGCTCACTTGAATCCCCCAGCGGGCGTTTCCTAATAAGCACAGCAGAAACAACCTGCAGCAAAGACAATAAAGACAATAAGAGTAATTACTCTCTGCTCTCTCATAGGGTTGTAAAACTATCAAACTGTCTAAGTTAAAGTGAACTAAACTCTACCCCGTTTCCCTCTTACCCGCTGGACATCTCGTTAAGCTGCAAACAGCGACTCAGCTGGGACTTGGAGGAAGCAACAAGGCAGGGGAGGAAAATCCGCCAGGCAATGAACAGGAGAACGGGGCCACTGTTGGAAACTAACAAGGAGAAATACTACACGGGTAAATTCAGACTTGGAGGCTCAAATAAGACTCTACAAAAGAGTATAAATGAAAAGAAGAGGAGGATTTCTTTAGGCTTCAGAAACCGTGTGAGTCAATATCGAAAGAAACAAAATGTGACCAACAGGCCTATGTACAAGCACCAAACAAGTGCCAAGAAATTACTTGAGGATCCTCAAAGGAATTTCCTAAACGCGCACCAAGCGCGTGTAAATATAAATACAATCCCCTTCAGCAGATTACAAGGCGCGGTGAGCTCGAATACAGGAAACAATGTATCCGACTGACTCTGCTGACGCCTAAGGCTCTGGGAATGCAACCGCTCTAACCGAGCGTAAAGGAATGAGGAATGCAACAATGTTGCAAGTTCACCGCGGTCGCGTTGCTCAGTACAACACACACGACTGCATCCAATTGGAGACGGGGAGAATCAGGGATTAGATACACATATCAGGTTCTGAGAGGGGCATGGACAAAGGAAAGGTTGCAGGAGAACAGCAAAGGGGCCTGGACAAAGGAAAGGTTGCAGGAGAACAGCAAAGGGGCCTGGACAAAGGAATGGTTGCAGGAGAACAGCAAAGCGGGCTCCCTAGGACAACAGGAACACAGCGAGGAGGGGCGTGGACTGAGGACTCTACGAATCTGAAAGCCAAGTACCGGTTTGCTGCTGAGGAGAGCTATTTAAGGGAGAAACTCAGTGGACACTCCCTCCACCACTTGCACTAAGGGAGCGTCTAAAAAGTACAGGTTGTTATACCTTGCACTAAGGGAGCTTCTAAAAAGTACAGGTTGCTATTCGCTTCTTTCCCTGAATCCCCGCAAGGACACAAGAGGCTTGTCGTGTAACAGTGTTCTGTTGGTGATGTTAGAACAGCGAATTCTCTGGCAATTGGGAATATCCCTTGACGATATCCTTATACTAGCACTATCCCATGAGCTTTCAAATGCTTGGGCTGAGGAAATGGAGGCAGCCCTCAATAGACACCCAGCAGCACCCTGCTCTTCCAGACCCGCCACAGCCATGGAAGAAAGAGTGGACACCATCCAGAAACGCCCTGGCCCGTTCGAATGGCCCAGAGATCACCCCTAAGCGGACCCTGCAGAAACGGCGGGTCAAACACTCGTCCCCTGGTCTCTGCTTTGCAAAAGAGAAGATTTGATCCAGATGAGGCAATCCGAACCACTTCGCCACGGTATGCCAGAGCAGAAGGTCAAAGGCCGCCTTTGGGAAGCCTCGAGGAATGCCAGCCAACATCAAACATTTGATGCTTGAGGAACCTCAAGAGCAAGAAGACGTCACCCCACCGGGTCCAGGATTTGACGCTGAGGAAGAGGAAGACAATGTGTTTGTGGTATCCTTCGCCAGCCACACCAATCACCATTGACGGCTGCCTCCATTGTGCACTCTCTGAATAGCGACTACTACCATAAGGGCCCTCATTGACACTGGGTGCCTGTGAATGTCATGGACTCAGAGCAGTATGACTGCCTCTCATCAATCTCTCTCCACTCCCCCACCAAGGTGAGGATCTACACCTATAGGGAGACGGAGCCCTCCCTCTGCAAGGGGTGATTGAAGTGGAGGTGGCCAGCGAAAAGTACACACCAGGGCCAAATTCCATGTCACGGAAGGGAGGAAAGACAAGCTGCTCAGCTGCCACACCGCTGAGGACCTCGGATTAGTGTTCTTCGCCAACCATATTCACGACTCACATGCAGACCCCATACTGTATGAATACCTACAGCTGATCAAGGGCCTGGGCAAGCTCAAGGATAAGCAGTTCAAACTGCACATTGACACCTCCATCCTGCCGACAGCACTGCGATACTGAAGAGTTCTCTTCCATCTAAGGCCACAGGTGGAGAAAGAGCTTCAAACACTGGAAGACCTGGGCGTCATTGAGAAGGTTACCAGCCCCACCACATGGGTGTCCCCCTCTGGTTGTTGCCCTGAAGCCCAAGCAGCCAAGAGCCATTAGACTCTGCATCGACATGCAACTCCCCAACCAGGCTGTCCAGGGGGAACGCCATCTGATGCCTACTATGGACACATCGTAGCCTATCTTAATGAGGCGAGTTGGTTTCGCAAGTTCGACCTTAACTCTGGGTACCACCAGCTGGAACTCGCCCCAGAGAGCTGGTACATTACGACCTTCTCCACCCACGTGGCCTGTGGCACTACAAACGGCTGAGCTTCAGGGGTGTCGTTGGCCGCAGAGGTCTTCCAAAACTCCATCAGGGAAACTGTCAGGCCTGCTGGGCATCCTCAATCTAAGCGGTGACATCTTGATATTCTCCAGCAGCCTAGAAGAACATCATGTATGCCTGCAGGACACACTCCAGTAGCTGGCAGAGAGTGGCCTTACCCTGAACAAGACCAAATGCTCATTTTAACAAGAGTCCATCGAATTTTTGGGATACGTACTCTCACGTGACGGTCTCCAGGTAGACCCGAAGAAAGCTATTGCCACCCAGACCGCGCAGGTCCCCATTACCCAAGGGAGGTCCGCAGCTTTTTAGGGATGGCCACCTACTGCGGCTGCTTCATACCAAACCTTGCCTTCCTGTCTGAGTCCCTGCGAGCTCTCACATGTAGCAGCGTGGCCTGGGAGTGGGGCCCACAAGAAACCGCGGCCTTCCATGCGATCAACGACGCTCTCATGGACAAGACAACCATAGCCTACCTCTACCCAGGGCGGTGCACGGAGCTCATCGTGGACGCAAGCCTGGTCAGCCTTGGGCTGTACTCCTACAGGAAAACACAAACAAAGACTGGCTCCCAGTGGCATATGCAAGCCGGGTGCTGTCAGAGACAGAGATGTGATATGCCCAAATCGGGAGGGAGTCTCTTGCCATCAAATGGGACTGTCAGCACTTCCACCTCTACCTCTATGGCCATGAGTTCAGGGTTTTGATGCATCACAAACGGCAGGCGGTACAGCTCCAGGCCTACAGGTTTGATGTCACCTTTCACCCTGGTGCCAGCAACTCTGCCGACTACCTGTCGCACCACCCAGTCATGGTGGTCACACCGCAGCCCTGCAGGAAAGAAGAGCAAACGGAGGAGTTCATCAAGCTGATCACCCAGGAGGCATTTCCCAAGACACTGACACTGGAGGAGCTTGGTGCAGCAACCGAACGTGACGGGAACCTGGCAGAGGTCAAAGAGGCACTGACACACAGGAAGTGACACTACTACTTGGATGGCTCTTGGTCACTGACTGCAGAGGACCAGTTCATGAGGCAGAAACTGTGGAGGATCCGTCATGAACTTAGTGAAGGGAACCATGGAGTAATGCTGCAGAGCCATGTAATTGTGGTCCAGAGAGACCTGTGGAACCAAGTAGTTGAGCTTCCCCATGTAGGGCACCGGGCAGTAGCAAAGACCAAGGCCTGTCTCCGCAGCAAAGTGTTGTTCCCGGGATACCTTGGTGGATGAAGCCATTCACTAATGCCACTCATGCACGATCACTGGAGGAGATCAGGTGCCAGCACCAGTTCTCATTGAAGAACCTAGATGTGAATCCTGGTCGAAGCTCAGCATTGACTTTGGATGCTTCCCAGATGGTTGCCGCTCCGTTGTCATGATAGACGTGCATTCCAAGTTTTCAGTGGTGGAGGAAGTCTTGTCTACGGCATTTCCCCAGTCAAGACAGTACTTGAGAAAACATTCACAATACTGGGCCTGCTGGATGAGATCAAGTCGGACAATGGGCCCCCATCCCAGGGTCGAGAGTTCCAAGACTATCTAACGTCTCTCGCCATCCGGCACTGAAAGATCACGCCTCAGTGGCCCCAAGCCAACGGCGAGGTGGAGCGCTTCATGTGGACCCTCAACTGGGTGTTGCGGATTGAGGCAGAGAAGGAAGAAGATGCCGAAAGGTGCCTCCATCAATTTCTCAATGCCTACCGACAGACCCCGCATCGCACCACCCCCTGTGCCCCAGCTCATCTCCTGTTCCAAAAGCCTCAATGTAACAGAATCCCAGCAGATTCTGCTTTGTGCCCAGCTGAGCTTGACGGCAAAGCGACCCAGGTCAGGAGGGAGGCCACGAACCAGAAGGCGAGTCTGGAATGGAGAGCGCGGTCATCCTCGCTGTGGTTGGTGATAATGTGGTCATCAAGGACAGATATTTTGGCTGGAAGTTCCGGATACCCTACGAGCCGAAGGTGTGGAAAATCATTACCACTAATGGAATCATGATCTCCGCCCGACGAGGGGCTCAAGTGGTCATCAGGTATGTGTCCTGTATCAAGAAGGTGGCTGGAACCCTACAGGACCGTGGGTAGGAAGACGATCCCGCTGGAGAACCTGACGAAGTCACCGATCTGGTTTCCTCCCCTATGCAGGGCGGAGGCTGCCACACTCCAGACAAGGCGAATGGAGCGATCCCAAATTAACTCCCACACTGCTGAGCCCCTGGAAGTGACACCTCCCTGGGTAGCCCAGTGGGGACAGCACCAGCTCTGGGAGCCAGACGTATTGTATAAGGTCGTATCCTGCCTTCAGTCAACGACTCAGAGACTGTTGCAGGGATTCTGCTTATGCACAGAACTATGCGCAGGAAACCAGGATCTCGGTGAATTGTGGTGTACCAAAAACTCACCTCAGCACCCAGAACCCCTATCCGACCAGCATCAGTGTCCCATTCGTTATCCGTATCGTCACGGAGGTCCCAATGTATAGACAACCCAGAACAAGCGACTAAGAGTATTCTCAGGAATGGTGGGAATCGGAAATACCTGTTCACTATTATACATATATCAATCCACAACAAAGTAATCAGAGACACGGTAAAGTTTAAAAGGTTTATTTTATAAACTACGTGTCCTAAGATGCAGTACTTTGGCTAACATAAGCAGACAAATGATTATATTTAAAACCATCAGCATTGTTACAATACCATAGAAAATGAAAGGAGAAATCATAGTATAAATGACAGTGGCATACAGCCACCTTCCCTTCGCTAGTAAACTAATATTATTAGACTAGCAGAAGGTCTCTTAGGCTTGAATGGGGAACCCCATACCATAAAGATCAGCTTTAGGTGGATCACATCACTGGATCAGCTTTGCTCTGCGCCTGGAAATGTTCTTCTCCAGAATGTGTTTCAAACGCATGCAAACTGTAATATTAAAGGCTCTCGACATTCAGGTATTTGCAGCTGTGTGCATATTATGGCTAGAGAGTGGGCCAATCAACCTGGATTCAAAAACATACATTTTCTGGCTGCTCAAAATGTTTTGCACACAATGTTCAGACCAAGGTCGCAGTGCACGTCTAGGGAGGTGAACAACAGATGGTTCTCATGTGAAGCAAAGGCAAGCAAGCAGTTTCTCAAATAATAACATGTATCTGCAGTGTCGCGTGCAAAAGCAGCAAAAGTGGCAAGATGGCTTTCTAAAAGCTAACGCGCTTATGCTAACATAGCAATGTATGTGGACACCTTCACTACTCCCCCCCTTGATCGGACTACGAGCAACTAGGGATACAATAAGGAACGCAGAGTTCAAGATCGACAGAGCAGAACCAAGTGCTTGTATTGTAAATCCAAAAAAAGCAGTGAAAGTTCGAAAAAACCAGAAAAAAAACTAAATGAAGGAAAAAAAAATGTTTTGTTTGTGCTAGAGAAGCTGGACGATAATCAAGTTAATCCATTAACGTGTAAGCACAGTACTTAGCAACAGCTTCCAAAAGGAAGTCATAGGAATGAGATGCAAAAAAGTCCGCCATCCAGTTCAGCAAGGTAAACGAACATACATGTTCTTCGACCACTGGTGCCTCTAGCACGTTCAGAGGACAACTAACGTGTTCTTCTAAATAACTTCGTGCCAAGAAGTCATACGCTGCCGTTCCGATGTGCCAGTTCCCAAGGACTCCATGTGCCGCTCCACAGGCCATAATCCTGACACCAGAGCAGTCCAACTCATGAGCCACTAATGGACTCATTAGCCGATCATAATCCGGGGCAGGAGACACCGAATTTGACAAGCACAAATCCAGAGCCCATTCGAAAGGACAATCTAGGCAATGAAAAACAGGTTGTACGCATGTAAAGTAGGCAAACCGGAAAGATAATCCATAGGCAATGCTCAGGGTTGCCAGAGGTAAAGTTCCATAGTATTCAAGCATCCGGTTACGAAGATGGAGGAGCCGGGCCAGGCTGTCGCGTGACACAGAGTGTGCAGCCATTGCGCAGTACGCAGACCAACAGCAGTACGCCAGCCACGAGAGCGAGAATCAATGGGAGCCCTCCAAAGACGCTGGAAAAAATAGAATGAAAAAAGGCCGGTATCACACCAAAAATAGTTTGGAAGAAGGTCACGAGGCCGGAGCCCACAATTTTGAAAAAATGCACCAAGCCAGTTGTTGACGAGGCGTTGAATATAGTCTGAATCAGGGCACCAAAATGAAAAGGGGGAGATCAGTATTTAAAAGAGCCTGCACCTCGGTACGGGTGTTGGCTACGTGAAGGACAAATGTTTCACGGGATGAAGTCAGAGCGACCTCTTTTTGAGACAATAGAGCCCTTATTCTGCTCATCTTGTTGAACTCTGCTTTCAAGGTTGAAATGGAAGGCCAGATGGATACATCCAGCCGCCCATACGGGGGCGGGAAAAGGACATTCTTACAGCAAACTACTCTCTGTGACACAGTCACAATGTAGGGAATTCCCACTAGCATTCCGCAGCAAGCCTCGTTATCCAAAAGCAAATAACTACCGTTAGCTAGCAACGTGAAAGAAGGTGTAATAGCTGGCACCGGAATCTCTTTCAGGACGCAAGCTAAATTAGGAGCGTGCACATTGCGCGCGCCATGCAATTGGATGTGCCTACAGACTACAGAATGATCAGGTGCGGAAGTACATTCCTCACCTTTCAAGTAGACCTCTTTACCGTCTCTCATGCACCTGTATGTAAATGGGAATGACCAGATTTCATGCAGGAAAGCAGTACCCAATCCAATCTAATCCAATCCTATCATTTGTATAGCGCACTACTCACCCGGTAGGGTCTCAAGGCACTGGGGGGAGGGGTCCGCTACTGCTCGAATAGCCAGATCTTGAGTTGCTTTCTGAAGGAGAGGTGGTCCTGGGTCAGCCGAAGGTGGATGGGGAGGGAGTTCCATGTCGTGGCTGCCAGGTAGGAGAAGGATCTTCCTCCGGCGGTGGCTCTGCGAATGCGTGGTACGGCGGCGAGGGCGAGGCTGGTCGATCGTAGCTGGCGGGTGGGCGTGTAGAAAGTCAGGCGGTTGTTGATGTACCTGGGGCCCAGGTCGTGGAGAGCCTTGTGTGCGTGGGTGAGGAGTCTGAACGTGATCCTCTTGCTGACGGGGAGCCAGTGCAGGTCTCCCAGGTGGCTGGTGATGTGGTTGTGTCGGGGGATGTCCAGGACGAGTCGTGCGGAGGCGTTCTCTATGCGCTGGAGTCTTTTCTGTAGTTGGGCTGTGGTTCCGGCGTAGAGGGTGTTTCCGTAGTCCAGTCGGCTGGTGACGAGTGTCTGGGTGACCGTCTTCCTGGTTTCGGTGGGGATCCATCGGAAGATCTTACGGAGCATGCGCAGGGTGTTGAAGCACGATGAAGAGACGGCGTTGACTTGTCTGGTCATCGAGAGGGAGGAGTCCAGGATGAAGCCCAGGTTGCGTGCGTGGTCCGTTGGCTTGGGAGTGGTGCCCAGGGCAGGGGGACACCAGGAGTCATCCCAGGCGGAGGGGGCTGATCCCAGGATGAGGACTTCCGTTTTGTCTGAGTTCAGTTTCAGGCGTCTGTTCTTCTTCCACCCAACGACGTCTTTCATCCCTTCGTGTAGGCTGGCTCTGGCGGTGGCGGGGTCGTTGGTGAGGGAGAGGATCAGCTGTGTATCGTCGGTGTAGGAGATGATGTTGAGGTTGTGTTGGCGTGCGATGGCTGCGAGAGGGCTCATGTAGACATTGAAGAGGGTCGGGCTGAGTGATGATCCTTGTGGTACGCCGTAGATGACTTCGGTGGCCTCGGATCTGAACGGGGGGAGGCAGACTCTCTGGGTTCTGCCGGCGAGGAACGAGATGATCCACTCCAGTGCCTTCTCTTGGATTCCGATGTTGCTGAGGCGCTGTACTAGGGTGCGGTGGCAGACAGTGTTGAACGCCGCAGAGAGGTCCAGGAGGATGAGGGCCGCTGTTTCCCCGTTGTCGAGCAGGGATCTGATGTCATCGGTGGCTGCGATCAGGGCGGTCTCGGTGCTGTGGTTGGCTCGGAAACCCGACTGCGAGGGGTCGAGGGATCCGTTCGGCTCGAGGAAGGCGGCGAGCTGTCTGTTGACTGTCTTCTCGATGACTTTGGCAGGAAAAGGGAGGAGCGAGATGGGGCGGAAGTTCTTGAGGTCGGTGGGGTCCGCTGTTGGTTTCTTCAGTAGGACGCTGAGCTCTGCATGCTTCCAGCTCTCCGGGAAGGTGGCGGTGGTGAAGAAGACGTTGATGATGTCCTGGAGTTGGGGTGTGATGATGGAGTCGGCCTTGTTGAAGACGTGGTGGGGGCAGGGGTCGGTTGGTGATCCGGAATGGATGGTGTTCATCGTGCGGGTGGTGTCTTCGGTGCTGACCGGGGTCCAGTTGCAGGGCATTGGTTCGGTGGTTGGGTGCGTGGTTGAAGCACCGAAGCTGTTGTGTATGTCGGCGATCTTGCGGTGGAAGAATGAGGTGAGTGAGTCGCAGAGGTCTTGTGAGGGGGTGATGTCGTTGTTTCCGGCGCTGGGGTTGGAGAACTCTTTGACGATGCTGAAGAGTTCCTTGCTGTTGTGGGTGTTGTTTTCCAGTCGTTCTTTGAATGTTGACCTTTTAGTGGTGCGGATCAGCTGGTGGTGTATGCGGGTGGCGTTCTTGAGGGCAGTCATATTTTCTGTGGTCTGGTCGTGGCGCCAGGCTTTCTCGAGGGTGCGGCAGTTCTTCTTGGAGTTTTTGAGTTCGTCGGTGAACCAAGAGGCTTTCTTGCTGCCGGGTCTGCTGGGAGGGGTCTTCAGTGGTGCTAGGTCATCTGCGCAGTCGGTGAGCCACTGTGTGAAGATGCGGGCTGCTACGTTGGGGTCCGTTGCGCTGGCGGGAGGCTTCCGTCTGAGGGAGGTGGTGAGCTGGTCGGCGGTGATCTTGCTCCAGCTCCTGCGGGGAACCTGTTGCGGGTGGTGGTGGGTCGTGGTTCTCCTGAAGCTGAAGTGGACGCAGCTGTGGTCAGTCCAATGGTTCATATCTGCCTAGGGCATAATGTTTCATGCACGAACTGAACTTAAACAATGGAAACGGCAATGTGATTAACCCGTGGATAAGCCACACAGCTGAATTCAATTCGGCCACTGAGAAAGGTAAAGGTTCTAACTTTTCAATATGCAGTGATGAATATGTTGCATCTTTCATGGACATGAATTGTTGTTTCGCAGTTAAATTAAAAGGAAGGAATAACAATGAAGTATTCATATAGTCCCAGGGGACTTTCCCAGCTATTAACGTTTGCAATGTCCATGCAAACTGCATTATAGAACGCAATTGATTCTGACCATGGTATAAAACAGACACATCATCCTGCACGATATCAACAACAGATGAAACAATATTATCTAATGTGTAAATTCTGGAAGAAAGGGTGTTAATGCTATTATCTATAACAGCTAGCACTTTTTCCATATTGGCTTGATCAATAGCTCTCAATCTGGAAGCAGCTTCAATTTGCGACAGTTTCCAAACCTCGTTATAAATAGCATACACCCATCTCTTGGACCTGCCACCCACAGGACCTTTAACAAAATCATTCAAATCTTTTTTGTCATGTAATTTAGATAAATGAACTTTTACAGATGCTAAGGTGGAGTGTTGCAGCCAAGACTGGCATAACTTCCCAACAGAGTAGGTAGTAACAGAATGAGAAGATTCAAAGCGGGGGTCTACACGATCTTTCGTATACCCAGGCTTCAGACCCAAAAAACGATGTTGACAGGAATCTGAACTCGTTTGCCAAGTCAACCATCCTTCAGAGTCGAACGTGGAAATATTGAAGGATGAGTTAGTAACGTACGACTGCAACACATCAAAGGACAGATCTGTATGATTATCCCAATTCGGGTAAGCACCCAGATCCGGAATAGACAGGGAATTCAGTTTTTTAGAAGTAGCCAATCCAAAGCAGGTGGTCTGAAAAATAGTCGAATTCAAAAACAACATGTGGTTCGGGATAAGGCAGGCACGATGCAAAGCTTCTGTTCCTTGTACCTGCCAAGGTTTAGAACCCCAGACAGACTTCAGATCAATAGTATCTTTCCACAGATCATAACCCCTGACCGCTTAATCATCCAAAAACGATTTGGAATATAATAATTTAGTGTTTGTCAGCCTGACCTTCGAGGCAGACTCTGCTGCCATTTTAAAATAAAAGGCGGCCGGTTCAGAAATACTGAAACCAGTAAAATAGGCAAATTTGTTCACCAATGTGCTTGAGCTGCCTAACATTGGCGTTGGACAATGTTCCCATTGTGTATAATTTACAAAATTACGAAATGTATTGGCTTTATGTAGGAAATGATTGCCATAATGTTGATAGCAAAACTGCTCTCCATAATTAGCAGTATCTAAATACAAATCCTCAGCATCAAATGCGGCATAATATTTCAAATCAGAAAACAGTGCTTCAATGGCCTGAACGTCCCAATCATCAGAACAGATGTTTTGTTTAACTACATCCCCCATAGAAACACAAAATACATTTGGTACATTGATAACTTCAGTCGGACCATCAATTTGAAATTTAACAGCATCCCACGCAATCCCATCTAACACAGGCCAGGCAGTAATATTCACAAATGTCTGGTCCCTTTTCATGATGTGTGACGATTGTAGATCTTTCTTTTAGGTAGTGTCCGTTCACTAGACGAAAAAATACCACTACAAATCCGATGGACATGAATAAAAAAACACATATGAGCATCAGCCAAATGTAAGTCCAGGGAGGAATCAAAAAATGTTTTTTAAACCAAACAGCAAAAATAGAAACTTTTGATGGGGTCCTGGAAGTCATAGAGTTAGTGTCAAAGGAGTAACGTGACTGTGTAACTGCAGTAGATTGTAAAACAGGTAATGTTACATCTGCAGGATAAGCATACTCAGTATCTTCAGGTTGACCACCAGCCGGTGGTAGAAATAAAGGAGCAGTAACTGTATGCATCTCGATGGCAACATCAGGCATGGTGTTAGGAGCTGGAGCCAACACAGAATTTCTCAGCATCGCAGGGCAAGAAACTGCTGGAGTCATACTAAGAAGAATCGGCCACTCGCTGTAGTTTGACATTGTCAATGGAGATGTACCTGTTATCCTTGCGACCAGGAAGTGGAGGTAAAATGACTTTTCTTGTACCCTTCACGCCAAGCACTGGAACCGGGGCACGATAAGAGGGGCCGAACTCCTTCTTGTTCTCCACCTTCTCACGGACCAGGTCATCAACTCGAGGTAGCCAGCCGACTACCGGAATCTGAAGCGCAGCATCAGATGTGGAGGGCACGTGTTCCTTCTCAAGACTGTCTCTGGTCTCTTGTAGAGTCTGTAATACAGTACAGTGATCATCTACGTCAAAGGGTGCGGCAGACACCGCCATGTCTAGACCATCAAGGTCCGGGACAAACATATTTATGCCAAAGAGCATCATGTATGAGGTCCGCCCACCCAGAGACCTTCTAGGGAGATTATTAAGTGCACGTTGGACGTTATACAAATGGGCTAGCCAGTTCCGGCCAGTGCCTAAAACCCTAGCTGTCAAAGATTGCTTTAAGTCACGGTTCATCCGCTCCACTACACTATTACCCTCAGGCCGGTATGGAGATGAAAATTTGACTTGGACCCCCAAATTCCTCATCGCTTCTTTGTACGCCTTAGAGGCGAACGCAGGGCCCTGATCAGAAAGAAAGGTACCACATGCAAAACTTCCCACAAAGACACGCAAATCCATGATGAAAGTACGGGCATCTGCACTCCTTTGTGGCCATACCCACAGAAAACGTGTGCACGAATCCACTGCAACCAAGATATACTTGTACGCAGTATCAGAGGAGAAAGGACCGCAGTGATCCAAATAAACACACCCAAGTGGTTTATTGGATATGTACAACTGAGTTTGTGGTGCACGCGCAGCAGTTGAAGGTTTAATCTGCTGGCAAATGTCACAATCAAGAACATAAGTGCGAGCTTGTTTATATAACCCGTGCAACCAGTAACGTTGTTGTAACAGAGAAACAGTTGCTGCAACCCCGGCATGGGCTGACGCCATGCCCTCGTGAGCCGCTGATATCAGAGATGGTCTACAGTCCGCGTTGGGAACCAATCTGTCACCAACGTCGTTAATTCTCACTAATGGGACTTTATCAGGACTTAAGTGATAATGGTAACGAGAAGGGAACCCTCTCGGGTAATTACCTCCCTTCTCTGTAGCAGCAATAGCTGCCAAGATGTCATCATCGATCTTACTTTTGGATCTTGTAACTGCTGCTACTAAATATGTCGCCACTGCTGTTTTCGCTGCTTCGTCAGCTAAGCTGTTTCCGACAGCATGGACACCAACTCGTTGGTGCCCAAGAGTGTGAATTACATTCACGAGAGGCAGATGTTCTTTAAGTTCTGCGACTCGAACCCAAAGCATTTTATGCTTAATTGTGCTACCTTTGGAATCACGATATTCATTTTGAGACCAAAAGAAAAGATTGTCGTTAAATGACTGAACACAGTAAAATGAGTCACTTACTATAAGAGTAGTGACTCGAGGATCAGCAAACTCCAGTGCAAGCACCAGAGCACGTAGCTCTGCTAACTGTGCGGTACAGTTGCCCAATGTCTGCGAATGCACGACATCAGATAGGAATTCACCATTTACGAAAGTACCCGCCACAATTGCGCAGGCCGCTGAATAGGCATGCTTCGATCCAGTCGCCGGTTGCGCCGAACCGTCGTAATAAATGACACAATGGTAATCTTCGAGCGGGCGCAAAGACAGAGGAGCTGGATGAACAAACTCATACTGCAAATACTCCTGAGTCTGTAATGAGGCATCAAAGATATAAGTGAAATCTGGCGATGTCAAGGAAGTGGCCCATTGTATCCAACGTGGATGCAAAGCTTTAGAATTAGGTACACTTGCTTTCGTCACTGCCTCCAGGGCAGGATATGGTGTCACTACCAACATGCGTTTTCCTTGTGATAGAGCTCATTCTTTCAGAATCGCCATCTGCACCGCCGTCAAAACTTTCTCGACGGAGGAAAAACGCAGTTCAGCCAAAGTGCACAGGTGTGATTGTATGCAATGCGGACTGTATCGCCCTCATTGAACGTTAAGTACGTGAAACCCACTGCTCCTGGCACAATTCTTATTACCAGGTTTGTGAGGTTATCACGCGTCAGTAAGTACTTTGAAGCTAAAAGATCAGCCTGTAATGATTGCAAAATGGCTGAATGCTCTGGCAGCCAGCACGATTTGGAAAAAGTAGGTTGTACCAAGGCATAAAGCGGCTTGATACGTTGGGCATAATCAGGAATATACGTACAACCGAAATTCAGAAAGTCCACCAAAGACTGTAATTTTTTCAATGTCGTCAGAGCACGCAAGCATGCGCACTTTTCCAGAAGGTGAGGAGCCAGTCCTCTACCTTCGTTGTTGAGCTCGTAGCCCAAAAACAACACTGTATACTCTGCAATGTGAGACTTCGCAAAGTAGAATTTGTAACCGAAGTCTGCAAACATTATAACAATGCGATCAACGCAACACAGATGCGGCCACAACTCGTCGTCTGTGAGATAGATATCATCAACATACGAGTACGCATCAGGGTCAATGCTCTCTAACAGAGAGACTACACATGCGGCAAAGACGCCAGGGCTGTTTTTATAGCCCATGGCCAATCTTTTAAATTGTTTTTGCTTGCCGCCAGATGTAAATGCTGTCCACTGACCACTAAGTGAGGACAGGTTATGGCTGTAAAAGCCATTGGATATGTCTGGTGTGGTTTTAAATCGTTTTCGTACAAGACTATCCACTAGTGCAGAACTGTGAGTATTCTGTACCGCGCATGTTCGGCAATGAGAGTTTAGGTGCCGGTAATCCAAAACTAGGCGGTACAACCCATCAGGCTTCGTCACAGTGAACAAAGGATTATTCATTGGTGACACACATGTTTCAATAACACCCTGATATTCCAATTGATCAAGGATTTCCCCAACGTGAGATCTCGCTTCGCGGCGCATGGGATATTGGGGTTGTGGCTGGGGCATAGACCCTAAGGGAATCTCATGGCTGGGGGACAATTTATCCCAGCCTACCTGAGTACGATACAGAGCCGGTGCAAGCACCTGAGCTCACTCCGCGGCAAACCTTTCAGCATGCTTCCTCGGCACCGTATGTGCCAAGGACGGGAGGATAACCTCCTCCCCTCTAGGAGCATCTAAAATGAAAGTCGGGGGCCAGTCCGCCTCCGCCAAGAGAATGTCATAGGAAGAGGTCAGATTATCCCAAAAATTCCTTGAATTGTGCGTTGTATGTCACCTTCTATTAAGAGGACTATGTCAAATAGTCTATCAGGGGGAGCCACTCTAGTATCCACAGTCTCTACAGTAATGAACGTGTCAGTTGCTGTCGCAACCAGATGTGGACGTAGTGCTTGCCGCACTACTGTAACCTCCGCCGCGCTGTCGAGCAGCGTTGTCACCCATGTCAGGTTCAGAAGTTGCGTCCGTACTATCTGTGGCATACCTCGCTGTTAATGCAGCAACCTTCTTCTTTTGAAACGGGGGACGTTGACGTGCAAACTCGTCTTGCTTGCCTCTACCTTCAGCCTGTCGGGGTTGCTCACGACCTTGCTGGGCACCCCAACCTCTGCCACGTTCTCCTCCACCGGACTGTGAAGCCAATGTATCCTGTGAAGAACGAGGAGAGCGTTCAGTAACCTGAAATCTATCAGGTGACCTAATACTAGTGCGATCACGCAAATCGTATGTGCCTCACTAGGTGGCTGAGTGGGAGACGCAGGACGAGACCCCTGGCTCTGTTGCTGCTTTCCCTGTTTCTTTTGTCTCCAATTTTGCTTTGGAAAATTAGGACGATCGTCTTTAACAGAGGAGCTCACCTTAGTTTGTTGTATCAGGTCAGGAATGACAATAGTTGATTTAACCCCTAAACTACTGCGGCCAATCGTTCGATATGCTTCCACAATAATCTTAGGCAACTCTTTCGGCTTATCGAGTTCATCGACGCGGGCTAAACCATTAGCCACTTGGAACTGTACCGCATCTCCCTTGAGATTACCAAGGACGAGAGAGGCCACTACGTCGAACACCCCGACAAGTCGCATTTCCAACTCAACTGCCGCCTCCGGACCGTGATTATCCTGAACACGTTTAATAACGGAGGGGAGCACGGCCATAGACGGAGTGCCAAAGCACTTCGAGTAGACCGCTGCAAAAACCTTACCCCAGGTGTCACAATCGGACACTTCTGGGACCAAGTCCTGGGGCAAACTTATGGTGAGTATTCTGTGTTTCTCCACTGTCGTAGAGTGTGGAAACAATGCTTCCAGTTGGTCACATTTCTCGGCAAGCCAATAAGGCAAATCGTCCTTATTCTAGGGGCGCTTGCCCATCACCGAATTAACTATGACTGGACTGATAACAACCGCAGGATGACCAGCTGGTAGCCTCGCAACCGCAGTTGCCCCTACCTGCACGTTGCGCAAAACATATTGCACTAAAGCCCTATATATAGTTATCAGGGCTGTATGGAGTGTACGCAATTCATCCACCGCAATAGTCAAATAACGGGGGTGAGGCGTAAAGCCGGCCAGCACCGGCCACGTGGCCCCTGGAATTGACAAAGGGCCGAGTCTAGCCGGTGCAACCGACTGGGGAAGGGCACCATTAAACCAAATGCTATGCTGCCAGGCAGAAAGTGGAATCTCTAGTGTCCTATATGGCGTATAATTGGCTGGGACCCATGTGTGAGTATAGGAGTGAAACGTTTTATCATCCGCATTTACCGCCGGGAGCGTCACCCAAGAGTAAAACAACTCATAAGGGTGAGAGCCATCAGCACTCACCACAAAAATAACGGCCATCCCATCGTCTGGTACCCCATACTGCGTCAAATGATGCCGCAAAGGCGGCCGACTATGCGCTGCAATTTCGACCGCCATAAGGACACAGAGAAGAACAACAATGTAGCACACGGGTTCAGAAATATAAAAACAGCTTTTTAATTTACAAGCTTGTATGGACCTATTATGTTATTAACAGGTAGGTGAAAATCCGTCACTCCCGTTATCCGGAAACAAGAGTGAGGGTGTTGTGGAATAATATAAGCGCTACTAAGGCGTTTCAAATCAAAAGACCAGACGTTAGGTGCCCCATGTTGCAGGGATTCTGCTTATGCACAGAACTATGCGCAGGAAACCAGGACCTCTGCAAATTGTGGTGTACCAAAAACTCACCTCAGCACCCAGAACCCCTATCCGACCAGGATCAGTGTCCCATTCGTTATCCGTATCATCACGGAGGTCCCAATGTATAGACAACCCAGAACAAGCGACTAAGAGTATTCTCAGGAATGGTGGGAATCAGAAATACCTGTTCGCTATTATACATATATCAATCCACAACAAAGTAATCAGAGACACAGTAAAGTTTAAAAGGTTTATTTTATAAACTACGTGTCCTAAGATGCAGTACTTTGGCTAACATAAGCAGACAAATGATTATAATTAAAACCATCAGCATTGTTACAATACCATAGAAAATGAAAGGAGAAATCATAAATGACAGTGACATACAGCCACCTTCCTTTCGCTAGTAAACTAATATTATTAGACTAGCAGAAGGTCTCTTAGGCTTGAATGGGGAACCCCATACCATAAAGATCAGCTTTAGGTGGATCACATCACAGGATCAGCTTTGCTCTGCGCCTGGAAATGTTCTTCTCCAGAATGTGTTTCAAACGCATGCAAACTGTAATATTAAAGGCTCTCGACATTCAGGTATTTGCAGCTGTGTGCATATTATGGCTAGAGAGTGGGCCGATCAACCTGGATTCAAAAACATACATTGTCTGGCTGCTCAAAGTGTTTTGTACACAATGTTCAGACCAAGGTCGCAGTGCACGTCTAGGGAGGTGAACAACAGACGGTTCTCATGTGAAGCAAAGGCAAGCAAGCAGTTTCTCAAATAATAACATGTATCTGCAGTGTCACGTGCAAAAGCAGCAAAAGTGGCAAGATGGCTTTCTAAAAGCTAACGAGCTTATGCTAACATAGCAATGTATGTGGACACCTTCACTACAAGACTTTATGTGCCTTCTGCATCCAGACCTGTAGCTAAGTGGGTCGTGACCAACTAAAGGAAAGGAGGAATGTAGAGAGCCACCCTGCCTCTGCTTAACTAAGTTGCACCTTGTATAACTCCTCGGGGCGGGCTCACCCAGAAGAGATCAATACAAGGGCTTAAGGCTGCTCAGAGTCTTCGCCCACACCACATTATACTGAGTGGTGTTCTTGTGTGCATTATGCACTGCTATTCCAAGCTACGCATGAGGGCCAGGCCGGGAGGGTCACCCCGACCTTTACAAGTGTGTTAATCCAGTTTTTTTTAATGTATATTGTCCTACTGGATATGCTTCATTCTCAATTATAGCCTTTCCAGAAATCTGCTATTTGCTTATATACATTTGCAATGTGAGGGACTGTGTTGATATATTATATGGGTTACGGGAATTACATAGCTTATTGATTATATGAACGGATGCACACGTTTCATTATCATACTTAAAAACATTTCTGTAGCGTACTAAAGTAGCATGTTAGATTTTGGCGCATACCATCTGACACTGCTGAGGTTTTGGGGGTGGAAGAGCCAAAACACACACACATATACATACACACACACATGCACATTTATATGTCTATATATATATTTGTTTTGAAAAGTCCCACCAGTGCTGCTGATCTCTTGAAGGCGGTGAGACATATCATTAAACTACTCAAAGAGTCAATGCAAGCACCAACGGGGGATCAATAATCAAAAATGTATTATCATTCAAACGAGCTGACACGTTTCAGCTCATGCCTTTTTCAATGCGCCTGCTCGTTTGTATGACAAGAAATGTTTGATTATTGATCCCGTGAGTACTTGCATTGCCTCTTTGAGGAGTTTGGTGATATATATGTTTAGTTTTTAACTTTTAAAAACTGAGACCATGATGATCAATTTGACATTGTAGTCTCCAAACGGACCACACTAAGTAGTTGTTTGAAAATTTTTTCCCAAACACCCCCCCCCCCCCCGAAATATAGCTCTAATTTAGCCACTTGTAGCGTGCTACCCACATAACCAAGGACTTCAGTGTCCCTGGTAGGGGTTGTAAGTGCTGTATAAAGGTCACAGTGCAATACAATTTCTGGTAGTACAGGTGAGCCAGAAACCGAGCACTCCAACAAAGATGAGTACAATGGGTGCAATGTCTATCAGATTGTGGGGACCGGATCAAAATAATGGCTCTGCTTAAACGACAAAATATTCTATAACTATTTAGTTAATATTTAATCTTCAGGTAACTACATATAAAATAAACTGAAAATAAATCATGTAAGTTAAAATAATAGAAAGGAAAATGCACTCTTATTTGTTTTACGTTTATTTTGTGAAAACTCAGTTAATGCAATCACTGTTGATGTTGTGCGAGTGTGTAACCAGAGAAACCGAACTGAACCCTGGGTTGGAGCAGTGGAGAGCAGGGACTTCGGTATTGCTGAGGTAGAGGGAGTGAAACAAAGGCTGTAGGGTGTAATTTTATTCTAACACTCAACACAATTTACATTTGTTTATATGAACTATACAGGTTTCAAATTATACAAGCAATTAGGAAGTGTCATGGAAACAAAGATTTTAAATGGAACAAAACCAAAACAAGACATTCGGTGATGTGCAAAGATATATATTGTCTGAAACTCGATTTTCACACCAAACTCCAAGTCTATGCAATTAAGCGACCGTTTGAAGATGAGCTGTCTGTAAATGACAGTGCGCTACCACACCTGCGCGCCAAAATGCACCACAGGCTACATCCCACACCATTACTTCTCTCCTGCTGAATGGATGAGGCACATTTGCTACACTAGTTCTTTCTGTGATGCAGTACTTAATTTGTAAATAAATATGTGCCAGGGCCCCTGTGAGGAGACCGCGGCAGCTTGCATCCCCCATTGCAGTCCTACTGACAATTCAGACGTTTTATACATTAAAATTGAGTAATAATTGGCACCCAAGCTATTTTTCTAGCTTTGGGTGGCAGATATTTGTCATTTTAATGTATACAGAATTATTTAAAAAAATATTTCTGTGTTTAACACAAAATTGGAAAACAGCACCACCATGTGGCTGGTTTGCATAAGTCCCAGTGTTGAAAATTAAGTGCAGGTGCCGAACACCGGAAACCACCGGCTCAAATTAAACACTGGTGTGACGCTTGGATTTTTTCCAATCCTTATGACCTTAGGAGCGAGCATTACCACAGAGTAATCAAAACATTCCATTAGATCCTGTAGGAAGCTTTATTTACGCAAAAAATGCTGTACCTGAATTGGAGAGAATACATTGCAAGTTACTTAAATTATAGTGTTTGAAAAAGGTGTTCTTGAACTTACCAAAAAACAGGAAAACCTTCCTTTCCCTGCGCTCGAGGGTGAGTTGGTCGTAGGGAAGTAGTTCCGGGTACTGCTGCAGGCGGATCTTCTGCACAATGTTCTCAGCTTCCTGTGGGGAGTGAACTGCATCAGAAATGCTGAAGCTCCCCCATCTCAGCGGCACACGGCTCACTTTGTCCCAAAGAACAACAGAGTGAGGACTGTCACACAAAAATCTATGATTTACGACTTCCGTTGTGAAATAACCCTCAAGGCGTGAGATAACTCCTGATAAATCAGTGCGGTTCCTCACAACTCTGCCTTGTGAAAATACTTTTATGACAAAGAAATAACATCCTAAGCAGCGTGATTGTTATTTGCCAGCCCTTCATCCCAACGGTTTTGCCGCAATTTATCCTTAAAGGGTCTATCTGGTATTATTCCAACAGGTGGGGCCCTAAGTAACTGTTTTTATTGCTATGCCTTGGAACCGGCTCTGGCAATTTAATGAACAGTAGAAGATATGGGCTCTCTATTGCCTTTAATAGTTACATATTTATACCTGCTACCTGCCTGTGTTAGTATTATTTTATTTGTTGGCTTCACATGTCCTATTTTCGTTGACAGTGCTGAGGTGTCTGACTCTCTAAGCAAAATATAATTTTGGTACTTGAGTGCTCCCCCACCCACTAGTAAAGAGGAAGACTTTCAGTATTTTTGACAAATGTGGCCCTATTAGTAGTGCTATAAGGACTCACCATATGAAGATGTTCGCCCTGCCCATTATCTTCCTTCAAAACATTCCCAACTGCACACACCTCGACCATATTATAGTTACTCTGATACTCTTGATTTTGAGCCACGGATTGTTCTTATGCAGAATGTTCAGTTACCACCCAGTTCTTTTTTTTTTGGCTCATCACATGATAATTTTTTGATTCCTAAAGACTAGTTCACAGTTTTTACTCAAAACAGACGTTTCCAACTTTGTCATCAAATTATTCAGATTCACAGTCTTCTCATCAAATTTTGCTAAAAGTTTTGCATAGTATTCCGTCAAACCATACGCCCTCTCCTGGGTGCATCTTTATTTGCTTTCACTAATCATTGGGATTTACTCCTTCACAACTAATATCATGAGCTAGATAATAAATGCAGGCAACCCCCAGACCACATTTTCTCTTGATTTTCATCCAAAACCTTCAGTACTTTTTTTAAGAGTGACCACATGCACTTCTCAATAACTTCCATAAACCAGAAGGTCATTTTCAGGTCGAGCCTAGACAGATATGTTGTATGTACTTTGTGTGGGCTTTGGAATATTGTCCCAGTCTGCTTCCGCTTTTGCTTAAAGACTACTTTTTTTATAGCAACTGCCTCTATTTAACTGTCTTGATAGAAAACGACCAGCAGAGGTCAGTAAAATACCAGAATTAATTTCTGCTAAGGGACTTTCGTTTTTATTTTTCTAGCAACTGCCTCTATTTAACTGTTGTCTTGTTAGAAAACGACCAGCAGAGCTCAGTAAAGTACCAGAATCGCTTTACCCATAATGTGTTTCATAGTTAAAAACGTATAAGGTCCCAAAGGCGAGAACTAATGTATTGCAAATGCTTGTTCAAATCTGTTTACGTTAGTGAAGTTCTTAAAGGTTGTATTGTAATTATATTGTAATTGCATTTATATAGCGCTTACTACCCCTGATGAGGAATCAAAGTGCTTTTCCGGCGTGTAGCACACTACTCCGGAACCCATAATGGATTAGGGCTGAATTAGTATAGTGAAAATATTAAAGTAATTTGAGTGGTGGATATGTTAGGCAGTTATTTGGATTGAGAAGGATAGTGGAGGGATAGAAGAGGGAAAAAGGTTTGTATTTATATAGCGCTTGCTACCCTTCATGGAGTGTTGAAGCTCTTTTTCAGCGAGTAGCACGCTACTTCGGAACCCAGAAAGGATTAGTGATGAATTAGTATAGTAAAAATTTGAAAGTAATTTGAGTGGTGGATATGTTAGTCAGATATTTGGATTGAGAAGGGTAGTGGAAGGATAGAGAAGGGAAAAGGGTTTGCCTTCATATAGCGCTTGCTACCCCTGATGGGTTGCTGAAGTGCTTTTATTCAGCGAGTAGCATGCTACGCTTGGAACACGTACAATGTTAGTGGTAAATTACTATAGGGAAATATGAAAGTAATTTGAGTGGTGGATATGTTAGTCAGTTATTTGGATTCAGAAGCATAGCAAAAGGGTAGAAGAGTTAAAAAGGTTTGCATTTGTAAAGCGCTTGCTATCCCTGATGAGGTGCTGAAGTGCTTTTTCGGTGAGTAGCACGCTACTCTGGAACCAATAAAGGATTAGTGGTGAATTAGTATAGTGAAATATGAAATTAATTTGAGTGGTGGACATATTAGTCCGTTATTTGGATTGAAAAGGATAGTGGAGGGATAGAAGGGAAAGATTTAGATTTTATTTATTTATTTTTGTTTGTTTTGGAGCTCATAGAGGTAGGAGAAGGCTTGGGATGAGTAAAAGGGAGGTGGAGGGGGGTGAGTAAAAGGGAGGTGGAGGTGGAAGAGTCAGAGGGAGGGTTTAGAAAGGCTTGTTTTGGGGGATTGGAATAGTAACAAGAGGTATTAGATGATGCAAGGAGGGGTGGAGTGGGGAAGAGTCTCAAAAGGGTTATTTTGGGGACCATAGTAGTGGTATGGGGTATGGGATGAATGAGAGAGTGGAGGTAATGGATATATAGATAAAGGTATAGGGTGAGAAATAGGCTAGTGCATTGGAAAGAGTAGTAGAAAGAGGTTTGAGATGAGTCAGAGAGTTGAGCTGGATGACATATTGAGAACGTTATAGGGTGAAAATAGGGTAGTGCATTGGATATGCTGCGTTAGAAGAAAAGTAATAATAAGTAAAAGTATTAAATATATGGATCCAAAAGTAATAAAGATATAGATCCATAAGTACATGGAAGGTATATAGATAAAGGTTGGTAGTAACTGTGGATTACAGATGCATTAAATAAACTCTGTCTTTCAAGTGTTGTTGTACTTAAAATTAGGTTGTTTTTTTTTATATACATATATATTTGTTTTGTAGATCAATAATAAAGCAAATGTAGTTTGAAAACTTTTGATGCCGAGGCTGGTCTGAAGGGCATGCATTTAAAACTAGAAACGTCCTCGGGGCTAATGAAGGAGGTCCATGGTCTAGAATTTTCATGAGGTACTATTTAGTGGTACGCTGATGAGAGGGCCAAAACGTTCAGTACTCAGTGGCTCTATTTTGTCTTTGGAGTGAGAAATTACTTCAGTTGTTTGTGGGGTTCCTTACCACGTTCCAGGAAATTCCAACCTATTTAACCACTGGGCTTCACCAAATAGAGAAGTTAAGACTTTTTTCCCTTTTAGTAAAAACTCTCCTTGCCACGATAGTCAATTTTTTTGTGTTCTATAAGACAAAGGACTTTGTAACAGAATGTGCAAGCAGTTTCTTTTTCGTTTCTCAAGATTTCTGGTAGCTTTTTACAAGAGATTTTATAAACTATTAATTCTGGGAATCTATCTGTTCTGTTTGATTCTGAAGTAGTGTTGACCTGGGCCTTTGACCCAGTGTGCGGGCTGTTTCTCTTTCGCCACCCCAGTTCAGACACAGCTATATGCAAATCATTGGCAGCCCCCCAGCCAGGCCGCTGTATTTTAAGGCAGGCTAACTATCAGGACAGGGACTTGCAACACTAGGCCTGCCATTGCAGACTTCAGCTTAGCCCCTGGGGGGGCTGCACACACACCCAAAAGCAATGCTCCTTTTCCCCTGCTGGGCTATCAAACATAGGCGGGCGGGAAGAGTAAAGCGGCCTTGCAGGAGGTTCAGTGTCAGGTGGTAATGGCAGATGCTTCATCTTCACCTCAGCCCCCATCGCCCCGCCCCACCTCTGAGGCCCGCCCAGAAGCTTTGTTCTTTGTTTCCTTCCACCTCTGCCAGGCCTTAGCCCTGAGGCTATAGTGAGCTGGGGAAGAGGTGAGTGGGAAGCGGTTAAAGCGATTTATAGTATCTTTACAGAGGAAGGTCATTAGGCTACTCACTCGTTACCAGGAGTAGGTAGAAAAAAAGTCCTATTTGGCACTATAGACTCAAAAATGTAATGCTGCCACCACCATCAAGCATCTGGAAGCCAATGCATGAACAGTAGTAGCATGCAGCAAGGAGAATGCAAGTGGTGTGCACCTCCTGACCACAGAGCACAACTCTTCATCTCAAAACCTTACTCCAGTGGTGTAGCTAGGCCTTTTGTCGCCCGTGGTGGCCCCTGCGTTTGCCACCCGTTGCGGGGGGTGCTGGCAATTTCCTGTGATGGCCACAGGTAAGAGTGGGGGGAGAGGCCACCGCCTCCTAAACTTGTGCTGCCCTGGGTAGACCGCCCCCCCTCCTTACTACGCCACTGCCTTACTCGGACCCCAACTCAGCACATGCGTATGACAGTTGTGCGCGCTGGGCATATAAAGAGCAGGATTACAGCCAAAACTCTCAGTTAGCTATCGTAGGGCAGTAATGAATGCTTGCGAAGCCCTGCAGAGGACATTCCAGCCCAAACACTAGGAATTAGTGACCCAGAGTTAGTTACCACAGGCTTCTGTGAAGCACCCTCCTTATTAAGAATAGCCATTCTTTATAGGGAGATGTTTTGATAACATACCTAGGTAACAATGCCTCTTTTTATTATCAATCTCCACTTCAATGAGGTCCATTGAATGCTGCCCATTAATGATGCGTGGAACATGCTAGTCAGCAGGGTTGGGTTGTGCAATGGAGTAACATGCATTTGCAGTGGGGCACTGTATATAATTTTCACAGGCATTTACTTGATTTTCTATTTAGCAAAAACACTGCAATAATCTGCTGCAGAACAAATGTACAACTGGTGTTTTATGTTGTTTCTCATCTGTGAACTGGTGTGGAAAATAGGATAGAGCTATGTCATACTTATATTGGGATGCAACGTGTGTGTGTGTTTGTGTGTGTATGTTATGCTGAGTCACATGCATCAGTATGTGTGCTTTAGATCACTGCAAAAGGGTGTTAAAAGTGTCAGTGTATATAATGGTGCAATTGTGAATATCAAAACTATCAAATCTATTAACTTACCTACCATACCACCATTATATACACTGACAATTTTAACACACTTTGACTATTATCATACAAAAAATGCAAGTTGCACACTGCATTTGATATTCTCAGCATGGCAAATGATATTCCCTAGGAAAGAATAAGTTATAACTGGATATTCTGCACATATATTAATTCATACATTATGAACCATGCTATATTTCCACAGGATGTTTAACCATAACACATGACTAATTAGTGAGACCTTTTACATCATTGTATCCCTAACATATGGGTAACAAAATCAGTTAAAGCAATACAATGCATCTCGTATCTTTTGTTTTGATGTGCAGTAGGATCCACCTTCCTATACTGAGTATCATCCTCATGGCGATGAGCTGTCAGCCATCTGTTAAAAGGGCACAATGGATTCCAAAGAGGCACACAAGGGACCATGAGATCTATGAACATTAGTGAAGAAAGGCACGCAATACCAAGATAGTGCTGTATGAGTGACATTCTCAAATTCAGAGCGCTAAAACCTCTTTCGTAGTCACATGAAGTACCTGGCAGTGTGTTTGTTGCCCTCAAATCAGGTTAAAGTTGATCTCTGAAACCTTCTGATATGAGATTATAATTAAGAGAGAACCTCTGCCCTTACGAAAAAGTAGCAAAAGAATATAGGAAGAACATTTCTACATTCAAGAATCAAGTGGTTGACAACAATAAAGAAGATTTATAAAACATTGGGGGGATTATTAAATCCCTAAAAGGCTTAAATGTATATAAAGTAAAATATTGAACAGGGTGTTGAACTCAACCTTTAGCTCTTTCACTTAAAAATCTACTAGTGCAGAGACCTATGTGTAACACGCAAATTCATTGCAATCATAGCCACGCCACCTCAAACTTTCACCATATTGGAACATTTATGTAATTCGAGCCACAGAGCTGAATTAGGAATATCTAAAGTTATGAGGTAGGTACACTGACTGGAGTGAGACCATAGTAATTGCAGAAAACAGTGTTGAAACGTGTCAGACAAATCAGCGGCCAAGGCATGGGACACAAAGTAAGATCCATCCCTGCCATGTTTGGAAATCATCAGCATGCTTTCAAAGATTGTGTTTTGGATTATGAATCTGAGGGACAAAGAGCACATACGTCAAAACTCACACACACACACAGTTCACTGAAAGAGAAAGAGCATAGAATATTTACTGCTGAAGTTTAACTTGCCGATTAAGGGGGAAATGATATTCAATAGGGGAAAAATGCTCAAAGTCATTGCTGCCAAGAATGAGGATTTGGAGGAAAGTCCTCATCGCAATAATCTTCACATCCTGGGAGTGCCAGACACTACTATTACTGGCAGGCTTATTTAGTCAGAAGACTCATGTTTTTGTAAGCTACACATAACACAATGTTGCCTTTTGTCAGTATAAAATGTTATTTACCCAAGAATTGAACAAACAACTCCGCTGCCAGTCTACTTCACCAGGCGTAGTTTGGAAGTCAGAAGAGCATCAACCTATTTTCAAAGATCTGGCGCAGTTCTGCTCTCTTCAAGTGCTGGAGAACAGGCACCCTTGTGCCTGGGTGCTATTGTGCCTGCGTTGTGGTCAGGATAGGTTTTGTGCAGAAAGGCAAGCCTTTCTGTTTTGTAAAAAAAACTATGCTTTGAGGCTATTTCCTCCTTGTATGTCTGCTGCATGATGCAGCACACGTGCACAGAGGAAATAACGAGGAGAAATAAAGATATTCCTCCTCTAAACGCCATTTTCAGGTAGGTGCACCATTTTGGCAAAAACCCATGTCCAAGTCTTTGTCAATATGGGTTTGCGTCACAGTACATGGGTGAATCGATGGGAACTCCGGTGCACCACCCATGTAATGCCTCCCTGGCACAAGGTAACGCAAGTCAGCGGTATGTGCTGCCATGCGTTATCTTTTTTTTTTTTTAACAAATCTTCTTAAACCTGGGCCTCATTTTATACATTTATTATTTTAAAACTTTGCCATAAAGAAGTTTGCAACAAGGAGAAAATTACAGAATGTCTGTTCTAGTTTAACTGGTTACAAATGCTGGATTTTAAAATATCTTATCATGTTAAGGCACCTGCTGGAGAGATCTTTGCATGCCCAGTAAATCTCAGGGATTAATAATAATGGCGAGATAACTGTGGTGGTTAATGCATTTGTTGGAGAGATCTGCGTTTTGTCTAGTCTCAGTTTTGGTTCAAAGTAGCATAGAGGGTTAATGTGTCTCCTGCAAAGCACATTGTGTAACATGCAGATAACCGATTTTTATTTTATGTAGACACGTAAGTGATTTACTGCTTTTGACACAGAGATCCTTTTGTCACTTGCAGTTCATAAATTATATTCCTTCTAATATAGCACAGTGAGCTATGAAGGACGATATGTGACTCCTACAGATTGTAACCCTCATTGTCGTACATAACAATCCTGTACATTGATTTACACACATGTATGATTTATTGTCAATGTGAAATGTCTGCATGTGATGTAAAGCACTCTGACACCCTACAATGGGATGAGTAGCGCTATAAAGAAAATAAATAAAAATTGTGGTATTTAAATTGTTATTTGTGTAAATATTTGTACAGACTTACACATCCGACATTCATTCAGTGCATGCATGTCTCTTATGTACAGGGTTACAGAAAAGTGAAAAGCTTTCCTTTAAATCCTAGTTTCTCGTAAATACTTGTGAGGTGATGAAGTGATAACAAGCTGTGCGCCTTTGTTTCCCCTCTATTGTACTGACATTTAGGTATGAGGCTCCAAATAGCTCCCAGTCAGGATTCAATTGGAACCAAAGGATGTCTGATGGGTGTTTAACTTTGGACTTTGTTTTGGGCCCAGCCAACTTCTCAGCTGGAATCAAAAATGCAAGCATCCTCCCCCTGCATGTTGCTGCACGGAACGTGCAGATGCTGTTGAATGTGTCCCTGTGTAAGAAAATGACACCAGGACACATTCGGCATAGTTCACTGGGGTCCAACTTCTTGGCAGGGAAGACGGTGTCCACCCTTTGAAAATAGTGGGTGGACACCATCTACCCGCGAGTTCTCCTGACTTGTGCCCTGCGTGGCTTCCTGAAGCATGTATAAAAAAGTGCAGCATCCAGCGCATTTTTAATCGGTCTCTCCATTTCTATTCCTCCCGAATGCAAGGAACATGGACAGTGGGGGACCCTCTGCTATGGCGGAGGAACGTCGCCCCACTGCTTTCAAGCAGTGCGAGAAGAAGAAACATAAAATGATAATAACTTTCACTTATTATCATTTTATGTTTGTGCTGCTTTGTGGCAGGCAGGTGGGCAGGCGGGGCTGCTCTGCTCTCGGAGCAGGGCAGGGAAGTTGCACACTCCTTAGAGCGAAAGACTGTTTGGTCGGCCCTCTCGGGCCGCCCAAACCAATCATGCACACTCTACCCGTTCTCCATTCAGGCTACATTACAGCCTGCGTGGAGAACATGCCCAAGCCCCCATTCTCTGGCTGAACGTCTAACCAGGGCGCTTAAAACCCATCCCAATTGCAGAGTTGTGATTGGTCAGGGGAGCGATGCCGGCCTCCACTGACCATGGATCCCACTGGAACTTCCCTCAGTATTCATCAGCATAACAAACACAAAAAAGTTTAAAAGAGATTACCACAAGATTGGAACTACTGTGAGCAGGTAACCTTACCCCAGCTGTTTTGTGAGGCCCCCACTCCACCGGCTTAAGTAGGGTCTGGTTAACTTCTACCGAACCCTCTATTGCTAGGCTGAAGACCAGCATAGAGGACCAGGTGCCGAACTGAGCAACACTACCAGTGGCAATTAGGGTCGCACCTCTGAGTGCCTGGAGACCAGTGATGGCTCCTCCGCTAAGGAGTAGGTGCATCGCCCTACAGCTCATTGGCCAGTGGAAAATAAAAATAAAATGATAATAACAAGAAGATATTATCATTGGATTTTTCTTTACAACTTCAGCAGGTCGGCCGGGTTGGGGCTGGCTCACCACAGAGGGAGCAGGAGTGGTTTGCACTCCCTCCCTACGTGCGCATGACACTTTGACTGGCCCTCTTGGGCCGGCCAAACCGTCATGCGCACTTGGCATGTTCTCCATAGAGCTCTGTTGCACAGCCCCGTGGTGAACATGCCTAGCCTCCCCATGCACTTCCTGAGCAGCCAAACAGGCTGCTTAGACCAATCGCGACGCTGCTCCTGCAGAGTTTTTTTTCATTCCTCACCTCGCCCTACCACCCCAGTTCACAGGCTGCTGCTACTGCTAGGGTCCCGCTGCTTTATAAGAGCTGTAATCCACAAGCAGACCAACCTCCTCCACCTTTCCTTCTAGGAGTGGGGGTCCAGCAGTAACTTGTTCAATGTTTTCTCTCCTTTGGATTCAAATTAAAACTTAATTATTAGCATTACTAAATGTACATCTACTTCTGCAAAACTGTATCCCTTCACATATATTGCTGAATTACAGCGGAAGGTTATTTTTTCTTCTTCCTGGATTTTGCAGTTGATGTTATATGTACAGCAGATTGTTGAACTTTGTGTGCAAGACTGTTCCCAGAAAGAAATATGGTAATTGAATACCTGAATTCACCTTTAACAGTTCTCTGCCTTGAACAATTAAGGGAAGATATTGGTCTTCAAAGATCGTTGTAACCTAGGGTATTTAGTTACTGATATGTAACAAATAATAATTTCATGTACACTGGTTATTGGATTTAAAACTTGTAAAATTTGAAATACGAAAATGGTAGTGGATGATAACAGATTAGATGTGTGATCTGAGTAAATTGATTAGTTGCACCATTTGGATGTTTTGGGGTTATAGGCATCACCCTGCGGAAGGTGAACCTCAGTACGCAGACGTTTAAGCTTTTTGCCACTCCTAAAGAAAGACCTGGAAAACTTGAAGCTCTTTTTTCTAAATTCTACAATAATTATATTGTAAAAGCCCATCTCCATGAAACTCCCTAGATAAATTTGGGCTTGCACAGTTCCAATGTTCACTCACTCAAGGTCATGCCAAACGTAGTTCAAAGTGGGGAGGTCATTTTTTTCTGGATACTCCCATGCCTTAACCTCTTAGAGACAGAGTGCAGCAAATTATTCAGTGGTTTCTTCAATTGGGCATGCACACTTTAAAGCTCTCTACCTAGCTGTCTTAGACAGCTGGGTGGGGACCAAGCACAGGTGTACAGGGCCTGAACAAGCGTCCAGCCAACCTGCTCCATCCAATCCTGGTGCTACTCTCACAGCATGAGAGCAGTGCCAGTATTCGTTAAGGGAACTGGCATGGCCAATGCTGGAGTGGAGAAGAGGATTGGGAGGAGCAAGGATGTGCAAGCCAGATAAGTGATTTCTTTTTCTTTTTTCTTTCCCTCCTACCCTCTACTTCCATCCCTTCCCCTCTCCACTCTGACACCATGACACTCTGGCAGCGGCGGTTTGGCCTCCCTCCTCCCCCATTCCACATAACTGGCAACTGCCACTGAGATCATTGTTGATGGTGTTGTCACAGAAACAGATTTTGCAGTACATTCATGACATTCAACTGTTCACCAATTTCAGAGGGGGGAATGCATCATGAATCACCTTTGAGCCCAGAGAAGCAAGGCCTGGAAAGAACAGGTTTAAGAATCAGCTGCCTCATGAACCCCCCACTTCAGCTGTTTGAGCAGGGGTGGGCTCCTCTGGGCAGGTCTTTCAAACATGTAGTTATGGCTACTTTGATTTTGATCTCCAATTAGGTCATAATAGGGCTGCTTGCAGTAGCAGGAAGGGTGATGGAGAGAAGCAAGGATGGAGTGACAATGGATTAATGGGTGGAGTGATGTATGAAGTTTGGATGGAGAGGATGGATGGATTGAAGAATGGGTGGCTGCAGAGATAGATGGATGGAGAGAAGTACATGGCGAGATTACCTCCAATTTGGATACCCCCATGCTTCTCACTGACTTGGCTTCCTTAGAACTAGGAAAGATCAATGTGGGTGCTACACATCTTGCGGGGCACACATTAGATCTTATCCTGACCAACTCTTCTAATATCTGTTGTGAGGCTCCTTGTCCGCTCACATGGTCTGATCACTCTCTTCTTGGTTTTCAAATAAGAGGACCTAGGGTCATTTCCGCCCCTTGCACGTCTCCCCATAGTCATCACAGACAATGGTATAAAATCACGCCAGACCGTTTCATGAACATATTCTCTGCAAATGTTATTCTGGAATTAGGGAACGTCGAGGACAGCTACAACACCATAGTAGAAACAACTTTAGATCATCTGGCCCCATTAAAATTATACCCTAATTTGGACAGTGCCCACATGTAGCGTGGTTCTCGCCAGATCTACGGAAGGAAAAAAGCCTTTGTAAAAAGCTGGAAAGTGATTGGCGTCACTCTCATGATGCAAATGAGAAAGAAAGGTACAAGATTGCTTTAGCTCGTTATCACAAGAACTTAAAGAACGCACGTAGAGCCCATATTGCTTCACAACTTAACCAGGCATTGAATACTCCTAAAGAATTATACCATATCCTTGACTCCTTCACTAATCCCAAAGCTTGTAACAATGAATTTACTCCATCACAAGAACTTTGGGATAAGATTGCTAATCATTTTGTACAGAAAATCGAGCTTATCGTAGACAAAATCCCAAAAGACAGGAACCCTTTGAATGACACTTCAATTCTCTATCCCGCATCCTTACCCAATGCGCATTCACTGGAAAGTTTTCCCCCCTCTCACAGCAGATACTGTGAAGACACTGCTGAAAACAGTCAAATCAGGCTCACCTCAGGACATTATTCCAGCTAAAATATCTTCTCTAATCTATAAACAGCTGTCACCTCCTATCTGCTAAATCCTCAATCTCTCCATGAGTAAGGGCCATTTACCACTTGAATGGAAGACCGCTCAAATAATTCCCATCTGGAAGAAAGCTAATGCCCCACGGTAGGACCTGTCCAACTACCGCCTGATTTCTCTTCTACCTCTTCTGAGTAAATTAGTGGAAAAACACATTAATAAACATCTCTCTGAGTACATTGAAGCAACTGGATGCCTTGACTCCAATATGTCTGGGTTGAGACCTAAGTTCAGCACGGAGTCAGCGTTGATTGACGTTACTGATAATATAAGACAATCCCTTGACAACGGACAAGCAGTACTATTAGTTCTGCTGGAATTGTTAGCGGCGTTTGACACGATATCCCATACCAACTTACTTAATAGACTTAGGGATATTGGAATCCGTGGACAAGCCTTTCTGTGGTTCTCATGTTTTCTAACTCATCGTACCCAGACTATTAACCTTGGCACCTTCCGATCACAAACCATGGAACTCACCAAAGGAGTACCTCAGGGATCCTTCCTTAGTCACACTCTGTTCAACATTTATGGTCCTCCATTAGGGGACTTACTCAGATAGCTGGGCTTTACTCCGATCTCATACGCTGAGGACACCCAGCTGTTAATGTCATTTGACAAAAACTCCCAGTCTGCCTTCTCGGAAGGCATGACAGCCATTGCTACCTGGATGAGGAATAACTTCCTACAGCTAAATGCTGGGAAAACAGAGACCATGCTATTTGGAGAAGTCCCTTTGCTCTGATCCCCAGAGTGGTGGCCTCCCAAATTGGGAATTGCTCCAGTCCCTAAGGCAATGGTAAGGAATTTAGGCATACGTCTGGACCAATAACTCACAATGAAAGAACAAGTCACAACTACCGTAGGACATTGCTTTCACATGCTAAGCCTCCTACGTAGGGTATTTCCTTCTCTTCCCCTGACTGTACGTAAATCATTCCTTCAAGCATTAGTGATAAGCCGCCTAGACTACTGTAATTCCCTTTTGATTTCAGCTAGTGAGTCTTCCCTTAATAGACTTCGGGTGGTCCAAAACACCGCAGCTCATCTTGTCCTTAATTCTCCTGCCAGAACTGTCTCTCTTCCGCTATTACAAGGACTACACTGGCTACCAATACGCAAGTGGATTTGATTTAAGATCTGCTGCATTGTGCACAAGGCACTAAATGGCAATGGCCCTAGTTACTTAGCAGAAACACTTACCCAATATTAGCCATCCTGACCACTCCTTTCAGGAACAAAATCCTTGTTCCTTGTTCTGTGTTTAAGAAATCTTGCATGGGTGGGAAAGCATTCAACTAGCCCCCTGCAACTGGAACCAGCTCCCCACCAACCTCCGGAAATGCCCAGAATACCTGCTATTTCGAAAGCTCCTTAAAACTGAGCTTTTCTGAAATCCTTTTTCCTTTTTACACCCTAAGTGTAGAACCCCCGTAGCGTGGAGATACCCCTTTGGGAGTGATTCGGGTACTTCACAAGTTAATAAAATAAATAAATACGTTTGGGTTGAGATGCGGAAGAAAAGGATGATGGAGGGGTGGAGTTATGAATTGATGGAGAGATGAGTGAATGGAGAGGAGGATTGGGTGAAGAAGAGAACGATGGAGGTAAATTATATAATGATGGACAACAAGAAGTAAGGAAAGAGGGAGGGATGGCGAGACAAAGGGGGAGGGAAGGATGATGAAAAGCAAGGATAGATAAAAATGAGACAGAAAAGAGTGATGGCTGGAAAGATGGATACAGAAATGGATGGATGGAGAGGATGAAGAGGTTGATAGAGAGAAAGATGATGTTGGGTGCAGTGCATAATCATTTAATCCTCAACACCAGCGCTTGTCTCAGCTGCCACAAGGTGGCGCTTTCTGGCTAATTTGGAGATGACCACAAAAACAGGTAATTATTCATGTAATATGCATTAAAATGAATATTACCTGGTGCCCAAACTATTCTTATAGGTTTGGGGACCTGAAATAGTCTGAATTGTCACACTTGTATGAGTGTGATGGTTAGTAGTTGAGTTATTACTATTGTTGGCAGCATGGCAGGGGCAATGTATGTTGCAAGCTGCAGTGGCCTCCTGGGTGAGTGGGGAGATTAATAACTGGAGAGGATGAATTGTTGACGAAAAAATATAGAGTGAAGGACGGAAGGAAAGAACAAATGTAGGATGGATTGATGGAAAGGTGGATAGATGGCAAGAACAAAGGAAAGACTGTTGATAAAAGGGAAGGAGGGAATAAGTCAAAGAAGTATGAAGAAAAGCAAGGATGGACAAGGATAGGTTGAGAGGGAAGGATGGTTAGGCAAAACCAGCATGATGAATGAAAGTGAAAAAGTACAAAGAGGAATGCAAAAAGGAAGGAAAGTTGCATGGAAAAGGGATGGAGAAAAGGAAGGGCAAAAGACTGAGAGAAGACTGAAGAGAAGGAAGGTAATTTCAGAATTGCTGAATTCCCTGAAGGTGAGCAATCTCCTGAACGACTGCCAAGTTTGCTTGCCTCACCCGCTTGCTCAGTGCTATTTGCGACACGGTTCAAAGTAGTAGGTATTTTATTTTTCTGGCTACTCCCTTGGTACACCACCAGACCCATGCTACCACAACATCTTCAACCTAGGAAGCAAGACAATAAGTGACGAGCTCAACAAGGCCTTAAAACCTCCATTACCGCAGCTTCTTTCCTGGAAGACTGGAAACATCCACCAACCCTGCTGATCTGAAGAAATATCGGCCAATCCCGATGCTCCCCTACCGAGCAAAAGTCCTTGAGAAACAAATCAATCAGTGCCTCACTCTACACATGGAAGAGCACAACATCCCGGACCCCTCCCAATCTGGTTTTCGAGCGAACCACAGCACTGAGACAGCCTTGATCATGGCCAAAGATGACATCAAAACCCTCCTAGACAACAGGGAAACAGCAGCCCTCATCATCTTGGACCTGTCTACCACATTTGACACAGTCTCCCACCACATCCTGCCCAACAGACTCCACCCCATCAGGATTCAAGGAAACGCCCTCAAATGGATTGCCTCATACCTCACAAGCAGAATCCAAAGGATCCTTCTATCTCCATTTACCTCACAGCCCAAGCAGATCATCAGTGGAGTCACACAGGACTCATCCTTCAGCCTGACCCTCTTCAACATCTACATCACCCCTCTGGCCGACACAGTCAGGTCAAATAGACTCAACATCATCTCCTATGCTGACGACACATAGCTCATCGTCTCTCTGTCCGAAGATTCCTCCAACACCAAAGCCAACTTCCACAGATGCATGATGAACGTGACAGTATGCATGAAGTATAACTGTCTCAAACTCAACTTGGGCAAAAAGGAAGTCCTCATCTTTAGGAACAACACCTTGCCATGGAATGACTCATGGTGGCCAGCGGAGCTTAGTACAACCCTGCCAACAGACCACACCACAACCTCAGCATCATCTTGGATGAAAAGGTATCCATGAAGAAACAAGTCAACGCAGTTTCCTCAGTCTGCTTCCGCTACCTTCCCATGCTCCTTAAGATCTCCAGGTGGTCCCTGATAAACACCAGAAGGACCATCACACAAGCCCTTATCACGAGCAGACTGGACTGACAAAACACGCTTCACATGGGAATCTCTTCACGCCTACTGAAGAGACTCCAAACAATACAGAACTCAGTGGCAAGACTCTTACTCGACCTTCACAAAAGAACCCACATCACACCCCATCTCAGGAAATTGAACTGGCTCCTGATTCAGAAGAGATGGCAGTTCAAGATTCTGACTCATGCCTACAAGGCTCTGCACCAGGATACATTAGCAAACGCCGAACCTTCCACCAACCATCCAGACTCCTTCTATCGGCCTCTCTATCGCTGACACCCCACGTATCCGGCGAGCCCACAGCAGAGGACGTTCCTTTGGTAGCCAAGGCCTGGAACAACCTCCCAGGCACCTTTGAAATACACCGTCACTCCAACAATTCAGACGAGACCTAAAGACTTGGCTGTTTGAGTAATCACTGCCGTGCAGCAGCAAGCGGCCCCTGCGCATCGAGACCCTCACGATGATTTGCGGTGCTCTATAAATTACTGGTTTATTGATTGATTGAAGTAGGATTCACTCAAAGATAATAGTTCAAATAAACTTTACCCATCACTATTAACAAATCTGAACACAGATCATTCTGCATGATTAGATACGATATTCTCTTACACACCCGAATGCAGAGCACATTTGAGTCCCTTAAAGCCTAACTTAAAGCAGCAGGGGTGCCAGATGTGTAACTTACGGATGTAGGCAACTCCACACGGTAGTTGAGGTCTCCCAGCCAGAAGAGGTGTGTGAAGCGGTGGGTGAGGTTGAAGGGCCCCATCTTCTTGTCTCCGAGCACCAGGAAGCGCAGGATGTTCAGGTAATTCTGGTTTCGTCTAGAGTGACAGAAGAGAAGTGAGCGCCAGAAGGTGGTAAATGCGATAGAGGAAGGGAAAGAGGAGGAAAAGGGAAGAGAGAACACGAGAGCAAGTGAGTGAGAAAGAAAGATAGAGAGAACGGCAAATGGCCTTTACAACGCTGGCCGAGCCACGTGTGCTGTTTCCCCTCAAATAGAACCGCGCTTGCGTTAACCATGCATATGCATTAACCATGCATGTATGATGTGCGTATGTGCGGGCACAGGAAGAGGAAGGATCAGGAGAGGGAGCTCTGGGACGCAGTCTGGTAAGTGGGGCTGGGGTCGGGTTTAAAGGGGGTGAGGGTTGTTTTTAGGGCTCAGGGGGTTGGGTTATTTTTAGGGCTCAGGGGCAGTCAGGATTGTTTTTAGGTCTCAGGGGGTTGGGGATGTTTTTAGGGTTCGGGGGGGCTCGGGTCGTTTTTAGGGCTCGAGGTGGGTGGGGTTTGTTTTTAGGGCTCAAGGGGGTCGGGTTGTTTTTAGGGATCGGTTTTGTTTTGCGGCCGCACTAATCGCAGTGCCCTAAAGCCAGCCCTGATAATTTGGACATGGTTAACTAGTTTATTCCAGGCTGCCTCTACTAGACTTCAGAGCCATACAGTAATTCATTTTATCGGCAATAAAAGCAGTGGCAATTTTGGCAAGATCACGTACCGAAATGAACTTATTTACCACAACAAGGTGGTAGTAGGGGGTAGTGATATGGTCTAGGGACTTTGATAATTACCTTCACCATTGATCTAGAGGGACACCCTATGCCTTTTCTAGGAAATAGTTATATTTTGAAGCTAAAAGATGTATATGTCATATGTTTAAATGAACAATTGCAAAGAATTCTGTAAACAAATGAGCCACACTAAAATCTAAGACTGTCGTGGGAGAGATTAAAAACATTGGTCTGCTTTGGATACTGCACATGGGACTAACTGGAACATGTATGATAGTGAGGCTGGAAAGACCTTGTCTTCCGCTCTAATGGCTGAGGCTGGAGACACTATACCTCTAACTGCCCACTATACTACCTGATACTCATTCATCATGGCTTCATTATGAACTAACAACATCTAAAAGGGATTGATGCTCTGATTACCATTTTCCTTAGTCCATATTGGCTCGAGACTCTACTTATGACAAGCCATTTGTAATGAGCTGATGTTATCTGTGGAACTATCATCTCTTCTGGCTGTTCTATGCTATTTACATATTAAATATTCTCATTGTATGTAAGGTTCAATATGCAAGAACACAATGCTTATCGAGCTATACGGCAATCTATTTGACCACCAGAATTGATTTATTTAATGTGTATTTATTTTGGACTTCTAACTTTCGAGGAGAACAGCAAGTGGAGGAACCATCAACATGTTTCGATACAATGTTGGTTCTGTCAATCTGAACCAGAAACTCTGTTACATATTCTTGCTATTTGCAAATTTCTCACCCATCGTCGCTAGAAATATTTGATTACAATTGTTAACAATTCCTTTTGTAATAAATCTTTTTATTCAGTAGTTGCTCAGCAAATTGTAATTAATTATTTATCAAGTGCAGCCCAATATGACCCGCCTGTGCTCTTTTACATCCCCGCAATATTGAGATGTTTGAGCACTTGTTGCTTTTTCAGATACAATGAAACATTTTTTACCACATTACATTTCTTGGACGGACTGTCTTTTATTTAACTCTTTTGTCACTTTACGAGCACTGTTTATTTTTCTAGCAGTGCTCTTTCTTAAGGTTTGTATAAACCAATTTTAAAGGAAGACTCCATCCCTCCTCAGGCATCCTGGAGGCTCTGGGGCTGGAATGCCTGGATTCTGAACTCCTACTGGAAGCAGCTGGTGCGGGTATTGGCACAGCTTACTATAGCCCAGGCGAAGACATAGAAGGCGGGACTTTCACCTATCTGGTGACTGGTGCGGGAAACAACCACGTGGCGCGTGGCTGGAAACACTATGAAGCTGCCAGTCTGTGGCGGAAACGGACATACTGCAGCTTCCGGTATATCACGCTGGTAGTCTGGAAACATCGGACAGTTTCGGTCTGTTGCAAGAAACTGGAAATACTGTAACTGGGCTTCGTTTATTTAACGGGGAATACCTTTGACGTCAGACATCTGATCCGAAAGAAAACAATAACGCTGAAAAGGAGATAATATGACCAGTTCCCACGAGGAGAAACAGGGTCGGATTGGTAAGGGGGCACTCGGGAAATGGCATGGTACCCGAGTTGAGACTGTAGCCGCTTTTCTGCCTAGAGTGGTGGCCGGTATGGGGTGTGTCTGTGCAGTTCAGATGCCGCCACTAGCCAGGGCAGGCTTTAACACTGGTGGCGCCCTGTGCGACGACAATCAATTTTGGCGCCCCCACCTCCCATGACCGCCTCCTTGGATTCTCTCCCTACCACCTGCAAAAGTCCCCCTCATCTATCCAATCGTAAGATATTGCTAAACACAGCGCCCCCCTGAAGTCCCAGCGCCCCCCCCCCCCCTCCACAGGTCAGCGCCCAGTGCGGCTCCACCAGTCGCACTGCCCTAAAGCTGGCCCTGCCACTAGCCCAGTGGGGGCCTGAGTGGCCATTATAGAAGCAAATGGGCCTCTTTTACCAACAGGGCGGAGGTGTCATTCCCGGTCTCTCGCTGGGCCGCCCCATTAATGTATTCAGATTGAGCAGGGGCAGGGGCCTGACCAGAAATGGCACCCCTTATATTCAGGTGTGGTTCACCATTGTGAACAAATCCGTGCACAAAGAATCCTGGCAGCATTTACATTGTTTTTATTTGACTAAAGTTTAGAAAATATGCCTCTTTTATAGAAGCCCCCCTCCTTTGCTTTATAACACTTAAAACACTGAAGCAGCGTTTTGAAGAAGTGTGGGCCACGTTTTTTAGGGTGCTTGGACCAATTTTGATTCCAATCCAACCCTGTGATCGGGATAGACAGATCCTGACTTCTCCTTTAAAGTACTGAAGCACTACGGTAAAGAACATAGCCACAAGACACATATGAAGCAACGAGCTACCTCTCTACCTAACGAGCGAGAGATGGAGAAAGCGAAAAAACGTTGGATGGTAAGGTGGGAGAGATAAAGAGTGAGAGAGAGAAAAACAGAACAAACGAAAGAAGTCAGAGCGAGAGAACGAGAAAAAGCACTCGTTGGGAAAACGAGAGTAGAAGATTATGCTTCTCCACTGGGAAGACTGGGAAAGACTAAAGCAGTCTGTGAGTGGACGACAGAGTTTGAAAAACAGGTGAGGAGAAGCAGCATAGAACGTTTGTAGATGGTAGGCTACTACTTCTTACCTGAGTTTCTTTTCACTTCCGGAGGTCAGATGACTGTTCACAAAGCCAAATGATGTTCCATTAAACATAAAAGAGGCCCCCACAGCACCCTTGTTACCTAAAAACAGAACCAGACAGTCAAGATGTATTCTCTGCTCTTCCTTTCATCCCCCTTCGCCCAGTTCTCCTTCCACATCTGAATCCCACTGTTGAAGGCATTGTCGAGTCGAGCCCTATAGGCCACAAGAATCCTAAACAAAGGCAGTGTCGCCTCTTTCTCTCACTCACATGCGACATTTAACTGAAGTTATACTTAAATTATGAGCAGGGCTCGAGTCGGGGTACCACGCGGGTGGACGGCATCCCCCCACTTATTTTACCAGGTTTTAACGGGTGGATGCCGTCCCCCCTGCCCAAAAGCTGGATTTCACTCTTTGGCATCATTGCGGGGCCCGTTGCCAAGAACAGCACAAACATGCCCAACAATGTAATGCCGGACGATTTGTTTTCGCCAGTCGCGAAAGCAAACTCTGTCACCAAGGAAGCCGTTCCACAAACGGCAAGATCTCCTGACATACTGCAGAGCTCGAACGAGCAGCTACACGAAGAAGTATTGGGCCTGACATCTGAGAGACACTCCCACTGCGGGGGGATTAAACGCAGCCTCCGCGAGGTAGGGTGCAGACCACCTTTCATCTAAAGGCATATGAATACCCATGAGATTCCTGTTGTGACGTCACTTCCGGTGACAGCGTCCCCCCACTTCTCGTCACTTCCGGTGACAGCGTCCCCCCACTTCTTTTTTTAGGACTTGTGCCCTGATTATGAGTGACATTCAATATCCCCCAACGGTACGTTTTTGGAGCTGAATACCATTTGCAGTTGGAGCGCTCCCTGACCATTATGAAAATACCATGTCTGGGGCTTATTCTTGCAATTTGATGCAAATGACTGATAATGCCATACCACTGCTGCCTAAGAAAAAAACAGCCTTCTTTATACCCATCACCTACTGCTGGTGGGCAGGTTGTGCTGTGTGAGGTGGCAGGAACCAGAGACTCTGCTCTGAAATATTTCTTCGCATTTTGGGTGGTGGGGGCGGGGGCACAGGGTATTTGTTAGAGTTTTAATTTGCCTTGCGCTCCTTCCCTGTAGGATATCCTTTAAAGGGCCTTTTCTATGCCTTCCTAAACCTAATGTCTGCAAACACTAACAGTCCACCAACAATAAGCTCCGCCATCTCGTCGATGGTAAGCCTCAGCCCCTCCGAGCTGGCCTGGAATGACTGACAGTGGTTTGAGGCTTTGTTGCTCTGAAACTAAGTTCTAACCAACATGCCTCTTTCCAGAAGACCTGCCATTCGCTCAGCCCCAGCAATTGATATTTTGTGCATGTGCTCCTGATTATCCTTAGTGGTCTGAAACAGGAAAAATTATGTCAGAATGTCTGCCCTGAATATATGGCACTTGGTCTGAGGTACTTTGACCGATGGCCCACTGTAAGTCAGGCAGTCAATCAAACGTTTCTGCAGGCGGAGCATCAAAGATCTACCAGTGGAAGCACGGCGGGGCCTCTTGACTCTAAACAGAATAGAGAAATGGCAGAATTTTGCAGACAGGGTACTATTTCACGTCTCTGGTGTAGAAACCTGTCACCAAACTTTAAAAAAAGGGCGTACCTTTGTACCTCTAATGTACAATGTCCTTAGGATGTACAATGATCAGGAAATAAACTGACACATAGGCCTTCATTACAACGTTCCTAGATTACTAACCAGTATCTTCGCCCACACACTTCTCCACTCCTCCTCCATTCCCGGGCGATACCAATACCAGGGGTAACAGTAATAAAGCTATGATCTTGAAATATCGCTGAAAAAAACAGTTTTGGAAAATTAGCTATTCCTGGTGAGAATATCCAGATAATTCTTCATTCTCACCTGAAGTTTCGCCAGGATATTCTGTCAACCTGATTTCTGCAGGTGAAATCTATGTTGGGGTTATTGAAGATCTTGTAATTACAATGGGCTGGTAGCACTGTTCCAGGTAATTTAGGGTGGGTATTAATGCCCCACACCACTGTTCGTAGATGCTATTTGTTTCCCACCATTTTGGAAGTTCACCGGTCCCCAGTCACCGAAATGCTCCTTGAGGATCCTTCCTGTCCCCTAGCATTAAATTAGCTTCACCAGTGGGTGTGGGTGAGGGGTTGGTCCCTGCTGCACAGGTCTGATTGTCAGATCTCTGTGTAGCCTGTATAACCTGTTTAAATCCCCAAAGGATCATCTTGTTCCATAGTGGATCAGGCAGTAACAGCACCAATTTGTTAAAAAAAAGGTTCTGAATGATTTACATAAACCCTGTTTCCAAGTGTCATTGTGGAAGATATTGAAATCTGTATATAAGAGGACAACAGCTGCAGAAACGCTTGGCCAGATTTAGAGAGGAAATTGTACATCAACAGCTTTTTGGAATTTGCAATTCTATTCTGGATCGTGAGGTATTATTGTGTATAAGTAACATGATTTGTGTCTGCAAGGTCACCTTTTGTGAATATTTTACAGTCGTACATCTAGCCATTTGCTTGTGTAAATCATAATTAGATGGGCAAATGGCTTTGTGAATTGGGTTTTTTGTTCCTAAATTCGTGAAACAATTACTTACCTTTGCAATCACACTGTCTTTGTTAGCCATTTGTTGAGCTAATATCTGTAACATTGTAAATAAATCAAGGAATTCAATGTATTGCAGCAATCGTGGCATCTAGAGATTTAAACATTGATGGGCCAACCAAAACATTAATTTAGGGTTAGTTTAAAGACTATGGGGCAAATTCACAAAGGCTTTTATAAGTATGTGGAGTAGGATCCTTGCAGTACTGCTTCACATACGGATAAATGCCTTTTTGAACTGGTCTCTATATTAAGATAGAATAAGCAGGAAGTGCTTCGGCACCTACTCTGTTACATGGATCAGAAGTTCTTGTATTGGGAAATGTTGAATCTTTAATTATCTGTTTCATATTATTACAAAACAGATGCGGTCCCTGACCCTGAAAAGACCCCACGAGATGTAATTCATCAACTAGAACCACCTTTGGATCTGCCAATAATAAAGGGCTATTCCTTGTGTGGAATATGAGCACAAATTCAGCTTGTCAGAAGTAATCCATAATCCTCTGGGTCAGACATAGAATACAAGCTAATTTGTTCTGTTGGCCTGCCCTCCCACCTTAGGATCATTGGGAAGGTTCCACTTTTCTTTTTTCATTTACTTTCAGTCCACTTTACATAAACATGCATAATCCTCATTTGCTATATGAAGTAAAATACAAAAAAGAAGGAATAGATTTTTGCCTACTTCGAGGTAAGGTTTCTGGATCGATGTCCTACAGCTTGATAGTGAGATGGAACAAAAAGCTTGCAACGAGTGCACGTTGTGCACAAAGGGCATACATTTGTTGTAGTCCTCCTGTGGTGAGTTGTTATTAAGCTGTACTGCAGAACCTATTGGTCAACATGTGCTCACTTCTAGCCATGGCCTTCTTCCCCCACACTCCATGTGTCCTTCTGAGTCTGAGGGGCAGGCCTAGGGATTCAGGGTATAGAAGGAATCTGCAACACAATCTAATAATCTGTGAGCTGATAAAATAGAGTGAGCTTTGAAATTTCATAGACAGGAGAAAAATCTTGCACTACTCCTGTTGTGAAAGGGTGCTAGGGAGAGCAGGAGAGCAAAATCACTTAACAGGAACTTGCCCTCATCTCCACTCCCTTCCTTCCTGCTTTCTACATTCTTTTTTTAATAATCTGCAAGGCAGAGGTCCTGGCACCTCTTGCCCAGGTGATGGATCAACAAGCTTTACGGGAGTCCCAAAAACTTGCAATTAACAAAGTAAAGATTACAGTTCTGAATTCCGAACTATCAACGTCATCATGTTTAAAATAATTACAAGTTTGGATAGTCATTTTACTTAGATTGTGTATTCCATTCAATATTCCCTTTGGAGTTTCTCATTTTAGTCTCTTTTTCACTACCTGATAATGAATTTCCCTTATATGCCCTATTCTCAATATACATGTCAATATCTTTAGAGAAAGCCAACCAGCATGGTTCCTTTGGTTCATCAATAATCCCAGACTCCATATACCAGTGCCGTTCGTGCACCAAGCCCTCCTTAACCCATGCTGGTCTAAGTCTTCAGGGCGGGAACTCTGTGGGGACACTGATCCAGTTTCTAGCCTCTCAGCAAACACTTCAGCTGTAGCCACAAGGTCATGAGGGCATTTCAGTTTGGCCACCTTTGAATGATACTACTGTCTCCTGAGACAGATGACATGGAGCACTCTTTTGCCTTATGGTTCAGATGAGGGCTTTTAAAGTGTGATAAACTCCACAAATTAGTTCTGAAAGCTCTGCAGATTTTGATCACCCTTGAGACCACATGACAAATGTGGGAGTTGAAAGGGCTTCTTCAAAAGTACTTGAGGGGTGATTCTGAGAAACAAAATGTCTGAGATTCATTATCTACAACAAGCCAAAGTTCCTCTGAAACTCTTACAAATGCTGATACCTTGCAAAGTGCATGCTCTCTCTCCCAGAGAACCTTTGTAATAGATTAATCTACCAGTTCTGCCCACATGGATCACAGGGCCTGATAGCTTGCTTAGACTCTGATGTTCTGCATGTTGAAATTCATGCCCGTGGAATCGCCTGAGTTACAATAATTACTCTGGATTGATGAAATGAGCCCAGACGTGGACTTGGAGTCCCAGCATCACACAGATCTTCCTTAGATTTCTGTTGTCATTGCACTGGCTGATTCACCGAGCTACTCTGGTTCTCGAAATCATTTGAACTCAATCCTATTACTTTCTAAATGACTCTTGCTTGTCTATTTGATGATAAGATATAAGAGGTATCGTTCTGCACCAAACTTCTGCAAATTTTGAGACTCCCCCCAAACATGTTCTTCAGAGAGTCACCATAACACAACAATTTCCCTTTATGCCAGTAATAAAGGCACCTGTCATGGCCAAAATAAATTCTGCTATCATCTTCTAAAAATCCCTAAAAGAACTGGCACTAAGATGATCATCCATTCATGGAAGGAGCATTAGAAGAGGTACTGCTATCTACATGGCCTTCTCTCGTCGTCATTCAGCTCCTTCTCAGAGATCCCCAGTATTTCCATAATGGATTGTACGCCCATGCCTGGGTACATAACTGTAGTACCATTGCAATCTCTTCCCTCTTTTAAGTGCAGCTACACAGAGCGACGTATATTCTTTGTGTTGTGAGGCCACAACACTTAGTTAAGTCTTCTCGGCTCTAGCATGTGCCACATACCCAATATTAAGCCCTGAATTTGAGGTGGCAGTGTTCTGTACCACTTTCATCCTCCACTCAATCTTCCCCATATTAAAGCACTTCAACAACTTCCAAAGTATGGATTCCTCTGAGTTAGGGCCCAGGCAAGCTTTGCTTGCACCAATATATTTGAAGAATTATCAATCAAATTTTCTACTGGCAATTACTTAGGCTTTGCCAGCACCGGTTTTGAGAGGAAGCATCGAACAGATCTTCAGATGGTTTCATTAGCTCCCCAGCCGTTGTCGGTTTTTCATACTAGTGACGTGCCAGTATCAAGTGACCAGGCTTTTGTAAGGCTATGGGCCAAAACATGGATGCAGGGTTCGTAAAAGACACCCCTTTCGCATGCTCTCCACTTTTTGGCTTGTGATTTTTCTACTTACAAGCATTTGAATTCTCCTGCTACCATGAAAGTGAACCTTCTCAGTTCTTGACATTTTACTGCACAAAGGATATTCCTTCATTCACTGTGGGCACTGTTGCAGACAGAAAAGACATTACAATTGCCAAATGAGAGGAAAAATAACAAGGTTTTGAAGTCCTAAATTAGAAAGAGAGTTTAGTACTCCAGGATCCTTTTTTTATAAAAGCTGCAGAGAACTGCAAAATTACTGGAAGGTGTTTTATGGGGATGTGTGGGTAGTATTTATCTGCCATGCGGCTGTGTCGTCTGAGGTCTGCAGATCCAAAGTGCCACAATGCGGCTTTGGACGAGCAGATCAATCGCCACCCTTTTCATCCCCCTGAGCTAAGAGAGCCTGCCTATTATTGAAAGTGGATGATTTTAACTTTTCACTTTTCTGGATTGCCTGTTTTTACCTTGTATACTAAGAAACATTATTGCTGCGGATTTGTGTCACTGTGTCAAACTGCGTTGATTTCGATTGTAATCTTCCATAATTGGTACTTTTAGTAACCTTGCCTCTTGCCACTTATTTTTATTTTCTGTCCCAAGGCCCCATACTTCACAAATCCCATCAATTAGCAAGACAGTGGAATAAGTGGGTGTTGATTCCTAAAAAATATACAAAGGAGAAATAGATGGCTTCTGGAAAATAGGTCACGTTAATTGCACTACCTATGTGGTTGTTAAATGCACACATGTTCAAGGGCAATTGCTACACGGACACACACTGTTACAGCTTTAGTAGAGGCAGGCTGTCAAAGACCCTGGATGCTGCCCTTACCAGCTTTGATATGACCTCTACTAACACCTCCTCTAAAGTCAGAAGCTTGAAATCAATGGTCATGTCACCCATAACCTCCACCAGGACAAGAATCGCACCAATTATGGCCTCAGCACACTACGATTCTCTGAAGATTGTCCCCAAGAGCCCATTACAGATAACTATAGATACTGTCTATGATTTACAGGTCTGGATTGTTACTCTTGGGTCCCCAGGTCCTCTTTGCAAACTCAGCTAGGACAAGTTCTGCAGAGTCCCTTGATTTTTTTTTTTTTTAAAGAAACCTTTATTTGACTTCAAAGAGTTACAGACATGGGCCTACAACCACTAGGGCCGGCCGCTAATTAGTACGAGAAGAGTCAGTTCACGGTTATACAGACATGTCAATCAAAGGATCCCGTTAGTCCATCCGCACTCTGAGTGAAGGCAGCGGTTGTATTCGAATAACAGTAATAAGACGGTTTCATCTTTCAATTTAAAACTTATAAACATTTCACACAAACAAGGCAATAAGAATTGTAAGTATCAGTACGTGCTCCCCGGGGTAGGAAAGTCCACTTTATATAATAATCATGAATGGTCTGTGACAGAGGAGGGGGGGGGGGCCCGGGAGCAGAGAAAAAGTCAAACTGTATCATACTCATAACATAGCAAACTAGGAATGTTCAGCTAGGGGGACAAAGGAACATCCAATACTATTGCCAGAGAAGGGGCGCAGATGTCTCCGCGGTAAGAATTCCACGAACCCCACACCTTAGTCCATTTCCTAGGCTTGCCTCTCGCCACATACACCGTCTTTTCTCTAAACATGCACCAGTCCATATTCTCCTTCCACCCCGAGACCGTGGGTGACCTCTGGGAACCCCATAACTGTGCGATGTCGCGTTTAGCCACCATATTCCCCAAAGTCGCCCACTGCGTCTGTGCCACATCATAATCATTTGGCTCCCACACGTTCAGCAGACACCTTCTAGCTTCTGGTAACAGAGCGACATGTGTGACCTCTTCCATTACCGCATGCACCCGATTCCAAAATCGAGCCACCTCAGGACATTCCCATATGACGTGAAGGAAAGTACCCAGCAAACCACAGCCACGCTTACACAGTCCATCCACGGAAAAACCCATGCGCATCAGGCGGGGTCCAGTGACATACACTCTATGGAGTATCTTCAATTGTACGAGCCGAAGGCGGGCCGGAATTGCCACCTCCTTTGGGGAGGCTACTGCCAATACCCAGTCCTCATCATCTAATTCCAAACCATCCGCCACCCAGACCTCCCTCAGGTGGGTCAACAGGTCCGCCCGATCGTTTATAAGCTTTTTATAAATCAAGGAGATTGTGCTGTCAGGCACGTAACCATCTAGCACCCTGTCCTCCAGTGGGGAATATTCCGGGATAGCAGTAACATCAGGGAAAACCGAACACAACGCATGGCGGACCTGGGCATTAAGGAAGTACTCCCTATCGTTCAGCTTATATTCCACTTTCAGCATTTCAAACGTTTTAAACTTCCCTTTCACCCAAAAATCACTCAACTTACATATGCCAATCATATCCCATTTCTCAAATCCTTTTGTTTTCCACAAACAGCCCAGCCTTTCTGAAGCATACAGCGGAGTCGCTCGAGTCAGGCGGTCCTTCCATCCCATCGCAACATTCGCAGCATGCCACACACGTACTGCTATCTTCATTGGGCCTGTCAACTGCACCCTGGGAGACTTCGAATAAAGTGCCCTATTGTAATCCCCACCAGGCAATAACATTTTATCCATCTCAAACGCCGTGTTCAGGACCGGTCCGTACATCCCGTGATTCACCGCCGCCAATTGGGACGCCCAATAATATCGCTTGATATCGGGGAGTGCAATACCCCCATCATACCAAGGGAGTGTCAATTTTGTGAGAGCGATTCGCGATCGCCCGTCCCAGAACAATTGCCTCTGCAAACTCTCCACCTCACGGCAATAGCGGGCCGGTATAACGTCAAGCGTGTTTTGTAGTGCATACAGGAATCGTGGTAGCGACATCATTTTAAACAATGCCGCACGTCCGAGCGGCGAAAGCGGAAGCCGTCGCCAACCCGAAACGTCGGCCTTTAGTCGTTGAAGTGGGGGGAGTAAGTTCCGCTCATAACGGGCCACAGGGTCTAATGTTATGAAGACCCCCAAGTATTTAAACCCCGACTGCGAAATCTGGATAGGGCAGCCACGCGGCAGGAGAGGAGCATCACCTGAGAGAACGTAGATGCATGACTTAGTCCAGTTAATGACCAAGCCGGAGTTACGACCAAATGAGTTTAGAACATCAACTAATACAAGTAAAGACTGCCGGGGAGATGTGAGGTACAGGAGAATGTCATCCGCATAAAGAGAGATGCGGTCCTCAAATTCAGGCGTCCACCTGATGCCCCGCAATGAGGGCTCCCATCGTAGCCAGGCAGCCAGAGGTTCCAAGGCAAGTGCGAAGAGGAGGGGCGACAACGGACAACCCTGCCGCGTGCCTCTTCCCAACACAAAGGGTGTCGACACTCTGCCATTCACTACCACCTGAGCCAATGGTTCATCATACAACAACTTTACCCAACCGATAAACCCGGGGCCAAAGCCAAATTTCGCGTGTGCCGCCCAAAGATACGGCCATTCTAGAGTATCAAACGCCATTGTTGCATCCAGAGACGCCAAAATGGCCGGCTCACGTATATACGCCACTCTGGCGAGCACTCCATGAAGACGCCTCAGATTCAGGGCCGTGTTACGGTGAGGTATGAAACCAGACTGATCCGGATGGATCAAGTCGCCAACGACCCTAACCAGACGATTAGCTAAAACCTTAGCCAGAATTTTGGGCTCAGCGTTTAACAGTGAGATGGGTCTATAAGAGATACATTGATCCCGCGACTTCCCCTCCTTGTGAATTACGACTATTGTAGCAATACGCTGATCATAGGGGAGGGAGCCCACTTCTCGTGCTTCAAGAAACATTTCGCGTAGATGAGGCGCCATCTTGTCCGGGCGCAGTTTATACAGTTCGATGGGAAGGCCATTAGGACCCATGGCCTTGCCGGAAGCGACCGAGCGAATGGCCAAAGCAATCTCATCAGGCGACAACGTCGCATCCATCAGTATCCTATCCTCCTCCGACAAAGACGGCAACGCAATATCTCTCAGCAGTAGATGAGAGTCATCCTCAGAGCGATCCGAGACTGGGGAATATACTTCGTGGAAATAATCCGCGAAACATTCAACAATTTCCACGGGGTCAGTCACACGCACGCCATCCGCTCTCTCAATGACCGGTACCACTCGACTCGCTCTCTCTTTCTTGTCCAACCATGCAATCAACTTTCCAGCCTTATCCCCCACATCGTATAAGCGCCCTTGTTGCTCTCTACCCATCACTTTGGCGGCATCGGTGACCAACGCTCTATAGTCAAGCTGCTTGAGACTGAGAACGTGCAACTTATCATTCGTAACACCCAGCTCCAGGTCCCCTTCCAACTCGGCTATTTCATTTTCAAGGCGAACCACCTCCTCAATCTTGCTATTCTTGGTGTGGGAAATTAGAGAAAGAGCTTGCCCACGGATCACTGTTTTGAAGGCTTCCCACAACGAGACAGCAGATGATACTGACCCCACATTTTCATTGAAGTAGTGTTCGAGAGACTTGACCAGTTCCGCCCGGATTTTAGGATTACGCAGGTACCAAGGGTTAATCGGTGCTACCCTCCCCTCAGCCCCGGGGGTGACCTCCATGTGCAACAGTAGTGGGGAGTGGTCAGAAATACCCCGGGCCAGATGTCCTACTTCCCTAACAATCACAGCTTGGGCCGCCGGCATAAGGACATATTCAAGTCTCGATAGACTTCCATGAGCCCCTGAGTGGAAAGTGTATTGCGCCTGTCCCGGGTGCATTATTCTCCAGCAGTCTATCAGTCCGAGGGTATCTATAAACCCACTCAGCCAGGTCTGTGCCCCAGGGATATCCCTGGGAGGGTGACAATCCGCTCTACCGGATACGACAGAATTAAAATCGCCCCCCATCACCAGAACCCCCCCCCCCGGGAGTCCCAAGACCATTCGCCCCAAATCAGCAAATGTTACAGTCTGCAATCCTGGTGGGACATACACAGAAACTAGCGAGACAGTTCTGCCCTCCCATCGTCCTACGAGTGCAGCATACCGCCCTCTGTCATCATGAATTATATTGTCCACCTCCAGCGGGAGAGAGGCTCTAACCAAGATGCCCACCCCCCTCGAGCCAGAGGTGAAACCGGAGTGAACAGCGAGACGATATCCCCGCCTATTCATAGCATGGCAAGAATTCCCAATTAGATGCGTTTCCTGCAGAAAGACCATGTCTGGCGAAAGTCATTTCAAAAACTGCAGCACTACCCCACGTTTAATCCTGTCCCCCAATCCATTCACATTCCATGAGAGTACTCTCAATCCCCTACCCCCCATCCCAACCTCGTGCATAACCCCCTCCCCCCAGAGAACATGACCCCAACCACCAGTCGTATAGCGTTACGTTGCCTTGTGAAACATTCAAACATTCCCCAACCCCCCCCTCCCCACCAACATTCCCGTTACAACTCCCCCCTCCCTGCACCCCTGCGTGAGCCCATGTAGCCCCCCCAACTTGCAGTGTGCCTGTCGCCCTAGCATTAACTAATCTACAAAAAGAAACCCCAGAGGTGGATAGAGCCTCACTAAGTACCCAAGAACCCCCGGGCATTTAAGAAGAAGGCACTGAATAGAAACATTGAACCAAAGTATTGAAGTGTCATCGCAATGTTCAGTCACCGGGAACCAATAGTCTACTCCTGCCCCGCCAAGCCCTCTCCGTTCTCCTCAGTCTGGCCCTCTCGACTTCGTCGCTGGGGCAAAGTATCAAGCCAGTCTCCAACCACCTCCGGCCGATCGAAGAAATGTGACCGGTCCTCAAACTTAACACGCAACCTGGCCGGAAAGAGCATCGCATATTTCAGCTCCATGTCTCTCAGTCGCCGTTTAACACCCATGAACCCCTGTCTCTGCTTTTGGACCGATTGTGTGAAGTCCGGGTAGAAGCTTATATTAGTGTTCTCAAACTTCCTCGGCCCACTCACCCTCGAGGCCTGCAGGATAGCGTCCCTGTCCCTAAAATTGAAAATTCTGGCAATGATAGGCCGTGGGGGAGCGCCCGTTTTCGGCTTACCACCTGGAACTCTATGGGCCCGCTCGACCGCAAAAAATGTACTCAACCCTTTGGGTTTAAGATGGTTGATCACGAGGTCTTCCACGAAGAGGTCGGTCGCAGGAACCTCCGATTTCTCCGGCACCCCTATTATGCGCACATTATTCCGCCGAGCCCTACTTTCAAAGTCCTCCAGTCGACGGACAAATAAATCATTGGATGTCCGCTGATTACGGACCTCGGTTTGCAGGTCGGACACGTCCGTTGTCAGGCTCGACGTTTTCAGATCCAAGGATTTGACCTTTTCATTCGTTTTTGAAAGGTCCGCTCTGATTAGATTAACGTCGATCAAGACCGTGTCCAATTTATGGGCCAAGGTGTCGAATTGCTGACCAACCGCAGCTTTCATCTCGTCGATGGCACCCATGACATCCTGCAATGTTAATTCTGTGGACGATCCCGGGCCATCCTTGGATCTCTCCGGTGACTTATGCAGTCCACTAGGGGATCCTTTTGACTGAGCAAAGCGGTCCATGTTATTAGCTTGGGTATAACCTCCCCGCCTAGTCGTCTTAGATTTTTGTTTATTTCCGTCCGATCTAGCTTCCATCGTCTGAGGGCCACCAAGGTTGTCGTCCACCAACACGATTAGTAATCCCGGACATCCAATCCAATGAGCCTCGGCGAGCACGAAATGTAGGCCAGACTAGTGTCCAAGACCCAGTCAGGATTCCCAATCTTCCCACTATCGACGTGTCGCTGACAAGCCAGGGTCCCTCAGCCAGTTTCAGCGATGAGACCCGAAACCGAAAGTGAAAGTGCGGGGTACGCACCAGCCCGGGTCCTGCATGCCGTTGTTGTTCACTTTCTGTCCGGGCACCACGCCAACTCGAGTCCGAGGCAAGGCCAGGAGTAGGCCGCCAACTTAAAGTCGATGCTATCCCGGTTCCTGAAGTCCGATTTAAGTTTGAAAAACGGGTATCACCTCCGCTTATGTTCGCCTGTAGAAGCCCGTCAATAGAATCAGGATTTATTCAGGATAGACGTGAGAGGTTGCGGAGGCCCTCGGGAGCCCTGTGCCTACGCGGCCATCTTGGTTGCGCGCTAGGCTCCTTCCCCCCAGAGTCCCTTGATTGATGCAGCTTTGATTTAATCTATGGACATTATGAGAGGAGGGTTGATGGTGAATTAAGTTCTACTCTTGATGTAGGTCAGAATTCTTTCTCTGACTGATCCCATGGGACCCCATGAGACGCTGAAAGAAAGAAATGTATGGATCAGATGAATTTCCAATCATGGAAAAAGCAACATGCGAGGCCAAAGGTATCTCAAAGAGCCAGTGGTGACAGAAACCATTCGAGGCAGGGGTAATGGAGCCCCGATCCCAAGTGGTGTAATCAATATGACAAGGAAGATAAACTAAATCACTGACATCTTCCTATCTGTATATCCTTTACTTGGTGCAAAGCATGCAATATTATGAAGAACTCTAGACTCTATCTTTTCTACCATCCCGGTGCAAGAAAAAAGAACAGCAGCATAAGCAGTGGAGCTGAAAAGGATAGTTTATATCCTAGATAAAAAGGAGGTCATCTTTGAATTTGGACCAAAATTCATGTCATCATTCCTTGACTTACTTATATTATTCTTTACAAATTAAGCACTGGGCTGGTGATTACAAAGCAGTACTTGTTTGCTGAGGAAAAATAGCATTTGTTTACAGAGACCGAAACTCGGAGCATAATCCTCCAGAAACAGAAGACCTACTGTGGCAAAGCCTCCATCCATAGATAGACTATGAATGTGTGAGAAAGCCATCCTTTTTGCCCTGATCACCAGCCTTTTTTGACTGATACAGATGGTAACTGACTCTGATTGTGCCCTGGGGTCTGCTAATCAGGCCCAGCGCCAGTGCTCTGATTAACAAGCATTTGCAATACAATAGGTCTCGCGTTACTGAAAGTTTGAGCTATTGGCATTTCTAATAATAATGGAATGCAAATAGCTCAAACTTTCAGGAATGCAAGAGCTATTGCATTGCAAATCCACTGCGGCACCCGTGCTTTAGCTTGAAGCATCTTAAGATAAAGAGTGGGTGCTGTGATTGCTTGAAAGGTAGAGAAATAGACCAAAAAAAAGTTTTTCTATTTCTTTACTTTTGAAGGAATAGCGGCACCCACGCTTTAGCTTAAGATGTTTAAAGCTAAAGCGCAGGGGGCTCCATTGCTACAAAAGTAAACGAATAGAAAACAAATAGCGGCCACATGCTTTTTCTGTCTGTTTATTTGCTTTTGTTACAATGGTGGCACTGGAGCTTTTGCTTTAAACATCTTAAGCTAAAGCGCGGGCACAGCAGTTCCTTCAAAAGTAAATAAATTGAAAAAAAAATGTGTGGGGACACATTTTATTTTTCCCTTTCTTTATCTCAGAAGAAACCGCGGTACCCACACTTTAGCTTAGGATGTTTAAAGCTAAAGCAGGGCAAGCTGCCACAGTAAGAAAAGTAAAGAAACAGAAAAAATTGCATGCAGCCGAGTGCCAAGCTATAAATAAGGAAAGAAAAGAGGGGCCACCATTATAGGAGCTGAAGTGTGTCACGCTGGTTAAACGAATAATTTTTTTTTTTTTAAAAAGCGTTTGGGGAGAGCGTGTCCTCCCTGCAACAGCATGCAGGAGAAAGGGAGTTAACAAACTAGTGCTCAAAGCTGTAATTAAAACATCCCAAATAACAACACATGTAACAGGAGCAGTCCTCATGGGAGGTTACAACAAGAGAAAAGGCAGTAGTAAGGAGGGACTACTAAGCCCATTGATCAATAAAAAGTCACCATTTACAAAAGACAGTAACAGGAGCCAATTAAAAAGATGGGTGGAAAGTGGGCGGAGCTTCATGGTCATATCCTAAATACAGCATGTCTCAAAGAGACAGCGCAAGCGCTGCGTAGGCAAGACCAAAAAAGGGTATATGGTAATTCGTTATAATTACACTTGGCAATGACAGACCCCTGTAAGTCCTTAATAGGGCAAGGGGGATTCAAACTACCAATAAGTCCCACTGTATAATAGGGCAGGGATATTTAGAGGCCCAGTAGATTTCCTGCACTGCATTGTGCACTGCTGTGTTGCATGCTGTCATTTGTAAAAAGAGGAACAAGAAACAGGAGTGAACCCGTTATCCCAGTTGAGACCGGGCAAGTAGTGTAGCAAAGGACAATATCTCAACTGGTTAATCATGTACAGGGACCATTAAGTTTAGAATAGATCGTAGTGACAAAGCCAAGGAAAACAAGGGAGACCAAAGAGAGGGTAGATGGTTGTTATTTGTAGCTAGCAGTACATAGCACAACTAAATTACAGTAACCATAACAAACATGTGAACACTGGCGGTGTGGTGATGAGTGAAACGGCGCAGTGACACAAGTGTGAAAGAACAACGTGAGGCGGGGCAGGATAAATAAACAATGAGGGTTAAACGGAATATTTACAAGTATTAACAATTATAGACATCATTTCATTGTTAGAGAGTGACCCTGTTCAATTGCCACAGTTGGCGTTGTTGAGTCGACGGCGTTTCAACCTCATAAACTTGAGGTAATTGTGAGAAGGTGGCCTGATATATGATGTCATTAATTCTAGTGTACACCTTGTATCAGTCCAAACAACCCTTATGGTGATTGGTTGTAAAGTCAACCTTATAGACCAGCTATCCTAGTGGTAGCATGGACAAGAGCAGTCTTAGGCTAAACTCTGAATGGCATGTGAAGCCAGCTGTGATACCATATATAATCCCTTGAATACCAAATGAAAGGACACCACAGCAGATATATATATAAAATAAAGTGTATTTATTCTAGTAAAACCCTCAGCACTCTTTATGAGATTAGAGGTAAGTACAACACAGTCTTATTCAAGCATACATTAAGTCACACAGGTAAGTAATACAGTTAGGCCCTAGGGGCCACGCAAACCATATACTAAAGAAGTGGTATAAGGACCACTGTCACGGAAATAGAATAGGCCTAGGCCTAGGGAATCGCTGGGGCTACACTACACTACCAACAGTTAGGAAGTGGGAGGCCCACGGGATTCAGGTGCAGAGTGGAAACACTCACGCGTAATGCGTATAGTCGATAGAAATAGTACAGTTCTGAAATAAACAGTTTTAGGACACTTCTGAAGCAACTAGGAAGTCGAGACTCGGAAACTAGACCCTAGGATAGTCACTACCCTTGTGAGCACCGAAGTACCCAAGTTACCTAGCCCACGGGCTGCGGGTGCATAGGTGTGAACTTGCGTCGGGTTTCGTCGTGGACTTCTATGGATGCCTGAAGGAAAGTTGCTGACAGGCAGTCAGTGCAGAGTGTCCGGTGGATCCCAAGGCCGAGATCAAGAAGGAAGGGTACCTGCAAGCAGAAGGGACAGAGTCAAGGTCACTAGCCAGTGACCACGTGGAACCAGGAAGGAACCAGGCGATGTCGTGAAGATTGCAGGTGAAGGGTGAAGCTTGTCGCTGCAGCCACGGGTACCAGGAGACGTCGAGGACGACCAGGACCAGGAGGCGAGCTGTCCCACGAAGGCTCTTGCTGTCGGCGGCGTCGAAGTCGAACTAGGACTCACCAAGCCTTGGCAAGCGGAACCCACGAAGAACGGAGGACTTGCTTATGGTGCAGACCAGGAAGGTCTGGGGTGCTTCTCTTTTGCAAAGAAGCGGGAGCCAGTCTGGAGGAGCCAAACCAGCAGTGAAGATTTCAAGGTGTGTCGTCACAAAGGCCGCTAGCCAACGGGCAAGCAACTGGACAGACGCGGCAAGCAGGAAAATGCAGCAGGGCCCCACGCAGGACTCGTGGAGTGTGGGGGGCTGATCTTCGGTGCAGATGGTGCTTGGGGTTGGAGCTTCTCAATCCCCGGTGCACAACTTCGAGGGTACCTCAGAAGCTGCGCTGGGAGATACTCGCCACTTTTCCCAGGTAGCCGGTCCCACGTCTCTCGTCGCCTCCACGGATCTCAGCTCGGCTGTGGATGTGGATCAGGGTCGGAGAAGTCTGGAAGTCAAGGCTCTGGTCAGGCTCTGCAGTCGGTCCCTCGTAGAACTTCAGCAAAGCAAAGGGTAGTCTCTTGATGGTGCCTGGTTGCACAGGGTAGCCACTCCTTGGCCACAAGGGAGATTCTTCAGTCTTCTTCTTTCGTCGAATGTCGAAGGTCCAGAGTTTCTGTTCAAGTTGCAGGTTCAGGATAATCTAATCTCCTGGGGCCCAGCTACCACTCTTATTCTAATCTGGGGGGCTGGGTTGCCTGCTAGGTCACGCCTTATGTGACGCAAAACCTCATCTCTCTCTTACCATCTTGGGTGTGAGGTTTTGGCACAAGAACTACAGGACTAGCCCAAGGGCTCTCTGAAGGTTCAATGACTCCCAGCTCCAACATCTTTTGTACCTCACCTTTTATGCAGTCCCTGACATGGTCAGGTTGCCTGTAGATTGTACTCTTCACAGGCAGACTGTCACCAGTGTCCACCTCATGGGTGCACCAGTTTGTCTGACTTGGGGTCAGAGAGAACATATGTCTGTAGGATTGCAGAACGTGTCTGCAGTCCTGTTGCTGATGGACAGTGAGGCTGTCAGAAAACACCACACCATCACCTGAGCCATCCTCAGGGTTCTGAGTCAACAGATGTGGGAGAGGGTCACTCTCTTCCTCCTGCCCCTCATCTGTAGCCATGAGTAAGCCCATGTCTGCCCTGTCAACATATGCCTTCAATCTGTTGACATGAAGCACCCTGTGGGGGCTTCTGGGAGTCCCAAGGTCCACCAAGTAGGTGACTTCTCCCTTTTTCTCAACAATAGTGTGGGGTCCAGACCATTTGTCTTGGAGTGCCGCTGGGGCCACTGGCTCCAACACCCACACTTTCTGCCCTGGCTGGTACACAGTCAGCACAGCCTTTTGGTCATGCCAAGCTTTTTTGAGTTCTTGGCTTGCCTCAAGGTTTTTAGAAGCCTTCTTCATATACTCTGCCATCCTGGAGCGGAGACCAAGTACATAATCCACTATATCAAGTTTGGGTTGTCTGAGAGGTCTCTCCCATCCTTCCCTTACTAAACATAGGGGTCCTTTTACAGGATGCCCAAACAAAAGCTCAAAAGGGCTGTAGCCAACCCCCTTTTGTGGGACCTCTCTGTAAGCAAACAGAAGGCAGGGTAAAAGGATGTCCCATCTTCGCCTAAGCTTGTCTGGTAAACCTTTTATCATTCCCTTTAGGGTCTTGTTGAATCTCTCAACAAGCCCATTGCACTGTGGGTGATAGGGTGTGGTGAACTTGTAGTTCACACCACACTCCTTCCACATTGCAGTCAAGTATCCTGACATGAAGTTGGCACCTCTGTCAGAAATGACCTCCTTTGGAAAGCCCACTCTGGAGAATACTCCAATCAGGGCCCTTGCCACAACAGGAGCTGTTGTGGTCCTCAGGGGAATAGCTTCTGGATACCTGGTGGCATGGTCCACTATCACCAGTATGAATATGTGCCCAGATGCTGTTTGTGGGTCCATTGGTCCTACAATATCTATGCCCACTCTTTCAAAGGGAACCCCCACCACAGGTAGTGGTATGAGGGGGGCCTTTGTGGTGCCACCTGATTTGCCACTGGCTTGGCAGGTGACACAGGAGCGACAAAACTCCTTGGTATCTTCTGACATATGGGGCCAGTGAAAGTGAGGGACAAGCCTGTCCCAAGTCTTGTTCTTGCCTAAGTGTCCTGCAAGGGGAATATCATGGGCCAAGGTAAGAAGGAAGCCTCTGAACTTCAGTGGTATGACCAACCACCTGGATTCACCAGGCTTGGGGTCTCTAGCCTCTGAATACAGTAGCCCTTCATCCCAATACACTCTATGGGTACCTTGAGCATTCCCTGCAGCCTCAGCAGCAGTCTGCTGTCTGAGGGGTTCAAGAGAGGGGCAGTCTAATTGAGCCTGCCTCAGATCTGCCCTTGAAGGTCCCCCTGTCCCAAGAAACTCAACCTGATCAGGTTCAAGTTCTTCTAGGACAGTTCCTTCAGGGCTCTCAGAATCATCCTCCTGTGAGGGCTGATCCAGTACCCGAGGCAGGGGGGAAGGCACAGCCTTTACCCTACTGCTCTTTCTCTTGGGTTGTGACTGGTCCATAGTTTCAGGATCCAGCACTTGTTCAGTGGTGCACTTTCTGGCCTGTGACCTGGTCACAGCAAGGACATGTGCATCTATCCCTAGAATTTCTGCATGGGTCCTATACTCCACTTCAGACCAAACTGAAGTTTCAAGATCATTGCCCAATAAACACTCTACAGGAAGGTCTGAACTAACAACAACTTTCTTGAGGCCAGTTACCCCTCCCCAGGAGAAGTTAACAATAGCCACAATATGGGAGGTAGTGGCATTGCTAGTGTTGGTCACTAGGTAATTCTCACCTAGTATGATCTGTCCAGGGTCCACATAGGCAGGTGTCACCATTGTGACACTAGCCCCAGTGTCCCTGTAGGCCTGAGCCATTCTTTGGTTGATACAAGGAGTCTGTCTGTACTTGCCCAGGTTACTGGGGCCTACAGTAGAGGACAAAGCTAAGTCCCCATCACAGATCAGAACAGCCTGAGTAGGTATTCTGATTAGGCCAGAATCCTCCTCAGTTCCCAGGGTTAACCCTACTACACCCTTTTGCTGGGAACCACCACTTACAGCTGAACTAAGGGGTATAGTTGCCTTAGGGGCAATGGTGGCTTATCCTTTTTGGTGCACTCACTAAACCGATGTGAGTTGGACTTACAATAGTTGCACCATGGTTTCTTTTGGCCATCTTTCTTTTTATCCTTTTTGGGACCACCCTCCCCCTGAGCCTTTTGGGGGCCTGGTGAAGACTTCTGGTCTTTTTGTTTCTGGTCATTACCCTTCTGTCTGCCTTTTTCTGATCACCGCCCTGGTTCTGGTTTTTCTGCTTAACTCTAGTCCTGACCCATCTATCTGCCTTCTTTCCCAATTCTTGGGGAGAAGTCAGATCAGAATCAATCAGATGTTGATGCAGTAGCTGGTTTTGACAGTTGTTAAGGATTTGTTCTCTCATGATCAAATTATACAATCCTGTATAGTCCTTAATCTTACTTCCCACTAGCCAGCCTTCCAGAGCCTTAGTGGCACAATCTACAAAGTCAGTCCAGTCCTGAGCCTGTGTCTTGTGGGTATCCCTGAACAACAACCTGTATTGTTCAGTGGTTAGGCCAAACCCATCAATCAGAGCACTCTTCAGGACAGTGTAATTGTCTGCATCCTCATCACTAACTGTGAGGAGCTTGTCTCTACCTTTCTCAGAGAAGGATAGCCACAAGATAGCTGCCCACTGACTTTGGGGTACCTGCTGTACTTTGCAAGCTCTCTCCAAAGCAGTTATCCATTTGTGGATGTCATCCCCACACTTGTAGGGAGGGACAATCTTGCTCAGGTTTCTATTATCATAGTGCCTGTCTCTATCCTTAGGGATATTGCTGCCACCAGTGGGTTCTAACCCACTTAACTTTTGCTCTCTAGCCAGAGCAAGCTTCTCCTTGGCAAGGGCAGGTTCTTCCCTCTCAATCCTCAGATTAGCTTCCCTCATTCTGGCTTCATGCTCCTTTCTCTGGGGGAAAGTCATTCCCCTGTGAGAAGAGGCATTAGAGATGCTAGAGACATGGGAGTGGATGGATTCCCTTGAAGGGGATCTGTCTCTCCTGCTTCTCTGGTTACGCCCACTTGGGGGTCTGTATGGGGGGACCCCATGCAAACTCCCATGTAAGCTTAGGTTAGCCTGGCTAAGTCTTCCTACTTGGCCCTGGCTGTCTACCTCTTCATCTGAAGTCCCATCTGACTCATCTGTAGTGGGTAGACCCTCCCTTGTACCTAGGGTACTAGCCTGTGAGGCCCTAAGAGCATCATATTCCTCTAGGATCTGCACTAGCTGAAGGAGGGTAGGGTTTGCACCCTGTTTTAACTTTCTGGAGGTACACAATTGTCTCATCTCCTGAAAAGTTAGGGTTTCATATCTAGAGGGGATCTTTTTCAGACCTGCCCCTCCTGAGAGAGCATCTCCTTGATCTCCTCCCAGAGACATGATCTAGTGAGGGTGTGGTGTGTGCACCTACCTACACTAGTTGTTTCTACTAAACCTCTCTAGTAGTTGTAGTCAGGGTGTGTTACTCCCTTCAACCTACAACAACTAAGTCCAGTAGGACTTAAGTATTATAATCTATGTTATATGTACCTAAACAATATCTGTGTGATCTTTTAATTTAGTATCTCAAGATTACAATGGTATTACAACAGCAAGCTCAGATCCCACCGCTGCTCACCAATGTGAGAAGTTGGCCTGATATATGATGTCACTAATTCTAGTGTACACCTTGTATCAGTCCAAACAACCCTTATGGTGATTGGTTGTAAAGTCAACCTTATAGACCAGCTATCCTAGTGGTAGCATGGACAAGAGCAGTCTTAGGCTAAACTCTGAATGGCATGTGAAGCCAGCTGTGATACCATATATAATCCCTTGAATACCAAATGAAAGGACACCACAACAGATATATATATAAAATAAAGTGTATTTATTCTAGTCAAACCCTCAGCACTCTTTTTGAGATTAGAGGTAAGTACAACACAGTCTTATTCAAGCATACATTAAGTCACACAGGTAAGTAATACAGTTAGGCCCTAGGGGCCACGCAAACCATATACTAAAGAAGTGGTATAAGGACCACTGTCACGGAAATAGAATAGGCCTAGGCCTAGGGAATCGCTGGGGCTACACTACACTACCAACAGTTAGGAAGTGGGAGGCCCACGGGATTCAGGTGCAGAGTGGAAACACTCACGCGTAATGCGTATAGTCGATAGAAATAGTACAGTTCTGAAATAAACAGTTTTAGGACACTTCTGAAGCAACTAGGAAGTTGAGACTCGGAAACTAGACCCTAGGATAGTCACTACCCTTGTGAGCACCGAAGTACCCAAGTTACCTAGCCCACGGGCTGCGGGTGCATAGGTGTGAACTTGCGTCGGGTTTCGTCGTGGACTTCTATGGATGCCTGAAGGAAAGTTGCTGACAGGTAGTCAGTGCAGAGTGTCCGGTGGATCCCAAGGCCGGGATCAAGAAGGAAGGGTACCTGCAAGCAGAAGGGACAGAGTCAAGGTCACTAGCCAGTGACCACGTGGAACCAGGAAGGAACCAGGCGATGTCGTGAAGATTGCAGGTGAAGGGTGAAGCTTGTCGCTGAAGCCACGGGTACCAGGAGACGTTGAGGACGACCAGGACCAGGAGGCGAGCTGTCCCACGAAGGCTCTTGCTGTCGGCGGCGTCGAAGTCGAACTAGGACTCACCAAGCCTTGGCAAGCGGAACCCACGAAGAACGGGGGACTTGCTTCTGGTGCAGACCAGGAAGGTCTGGGGTGCTTCTCTTTTGCAAAGAAGCGGGAGCCAGTCTGGAGGAGCCAAACCAGCAGTGAAGATTTCAAGGTGTGTCGTCACAAAGGCCGCTAGCCAACGGGCAAGCAACCGGACAGACGCGGCAAGCAGAAAAATGCAGAAGGGCCCCACGCATGACTTGTGGAGTGTGGGGGGCTGATCTTCGGTGCAGATGGTGCTTGGGGTTGGGGCTTCTCAATCCCCGGTGCACAACTGCGAGGGTACCTCAGAAGCTGCGCTGGAAGATACTCGCCACTTTTCCCAGGTAGCCGGTCCCACGTCTCTCGTCGCCTCCACGGATCTCAGCTCGGCTGTGGATGTGGATCAGGGTCGGAGAAGTCTGGAAGTCAAGGCTCTGGTCGGGCTCTGAAGTCGGTCCCTCGTAGAACTTCAGCAAAGCAAAGGGTAGTCTCTTGATGGTGCCTGTTTGCACAGGGTAGCCACTCCTTGGCCACAAGGGAGATTCTTCAGTCTTCTTCTTTCGTCGAATGTCGAAGGTCCAGAGTTTCTGTTCAAGTTGCAGGTTCAGGATAATCTAATCTCCTGGGGCCCAGCTACCACTCTTATACTAATCTGGGGGGCTGGGTTGCCTGCTAGGTCACGCCTTATGGGTGGGACCTGGGAGGGGGTGGTTACACCCCCTTCCCTTTGTCCAGTTTCGCGCCAGGACTGGGGCTGGTGTGCCCCAGCACCGGTTTGAACTGGACTATGCATGGGACACCTTGTGTGCCCCAGGCAGTGTCTCGTTTCATTCATCCCTCCCTGCCCCAATACACTAAGGCCTGTCTGGGGTGGTGCTCGCACCTCCCAAGGCAGGAAACCTATTGTCCAAGCCTCCCTTGCCGGGATCACTCCCAGCAGCAGGAGGTCAGACTTGTGTCGTGGCAGCAGCATCCATTTTGTGATGCTGGGGCTCTGGTTAACTTTAACCGGGTAAGTAGGTTTCAACATGTCTTCTCCCTCTAGAAGGGAGGGATAATATCCTCACCCCCAGAAATGGGATGGGGGTATTATTCCAAAGTGTTAGACACCTTACACAGACATGTTTTGATAAATCCAAACCATAGTTACCATAACCGTTTAAGATTATAAGGCACTTTAAGAGTATATGGTAGGCTATATCATAGAACAGCTATAAGGACATGGTTCCGAAAGCTGCAGACAGGCTCAGCTCATGCTTAGAGCACCATCTCACATGTTACCAAGCACTCTGCCTCCAGGATTGTTAAGGCCTGCCATAGGAGTGGCTGATAGGTACACATGTGTCTATATGTAAGATAGGTATAGGAATACTACACCTAAGCAAGGGGTGATTACACGACCTTGCCCCAGCTGAGTGATCAGCCAGTTGTGTTCTAATGGAAGGCCAAGCCAGGGGTGGCATAATACATGCTGCAGCCCCTGGTAGGCCTAGGATACACCTATGCCCTGGGTACCTAAGGTACACTGTACAGGGGCCAATAAGGTGATCCTATCCAAATGGGTTATGCACCTAAAGTACATAGTATCAATTTAGAGAGAGAACAGCAGGGCTGTGGGTCTGATTAGCAGGCCCACAGCCACATCTAAGTCGAAAACCAGTAAAGCAAAAGCAAAAAGTGGGGGTGAACATAGAAAGCAGACCCTACTCTCCTACAGTCATCATCAGGACTAAGGTTACAGTCAATTCAATGAGTACTTCTATGGAGATAAGAAGAGAAGGAAGAAGGATAAATAGTGGGACCCGGAGGAGTGCATGCTAAGTAGGGGAAGGGAAACCAAGGGGTACCTCATGACGTGAGAGGGAAAATACTCGATGACTCAATCAATGGAGAGCGAAGGCGTCCAGGCGACAGTGGAAGAATAACTGTGAAGTGATCTATGGAAAGGAAGGGCAGGTAGGTTAATCAAGAGTGAAGGGGGCGTGAGAGACCAACACTAGAGGTGTGCAACTAAAATGTGCAAGGTCTTACAGAGGCGAAAAAGTAACAAGGCCAATGAAGGGTCAGGTGTCGACGGCGCTCTGAAAGGGAAAAAGGGGCTCAATAAATAAACAACCCGGGAGCTCGAGAGAGGAGCGGGGAAACAGGTGACGGGCAGAGCGGAAGGTCTGCTGCATGGAGAAAGTGCTCACCGGAGTGGGATAGACGATCAAATGGCCGGTGAAAGATTTCCGGGATACAGGCCAAACCGGGTTAAGTCCGGTATTCAGGGAAACGAATGAAGCGTCTAGGGCTGGGAGTAAGGAGGAAGTGAGCTGACTTAAGAATAGGACGTGTCACGTACGGAGTGGGCGGGTCAAATCGGAACGAGGGGGAAGGGCTGAAAGGAGGGAAGGAGGGTATAGGTACCCCGGGGGGATAGAAAAGAGAATGAACGGCCTTTGAAAGATGGCCGACAGTGGTAGTTAGAGCGAGCGGTGAAAAAACAGGATTTCATGTAAAAAGGGGTCATGCAGTTGAGGCAGGGATCAGAGAGAAGAGGACAGAATTCGAGCAAACAATGCATTGAGAAATATGGCAAACAATTCATCTTTGATCAAAGTAGGAAGTAGATTTGGCATGACCTGTACACCACAATATTTTCATAGAGAACAGAAATAAATTAAATATTACATGCAGAAATATTTGCATGGAATTCAAGAATTGTATAACAAAGCATTTCTCATAGCGATCATGGACATTATTTAGAGACAGAGAAAAGGGATGCAATGCTAGGTTACAGAATTAAATTAAATTAGACATTACGTGAAGAATTATTTGCATGGAATTCGAGAATTGTATAACAAAACATATTTCATGGACATTATTAAGAGACGGAGAAAAAGGATGCAATGCTAGGCTACATGGATTAAAAGCATACATAAATGATGAATGTAGAGGTATGTGGAAGAAAGTGAAGATATTGTGGAGGTGTGATGGCAAGATTAAAGATCTATGCATAGGCAACAACTGTATTCCACTCATCAAGGGAATTCAAACCATGGGATACAGAATTACAACGGGTAATCCATCTGCATTCACATCTGTTAAGTAGCAGTTGGAGGTTCCCGCCACGGAGGGGTAGTAGTGGGCGGTCTATAACTTGCCATGTCATGTCATTCTCCGAGTGATTGCGTTCGATAGTGTGCTACCAGTGGTGCGGTGGTGACACTACACCTGATGCGGCTCCTATGTTGTGAAATACGCTGCTTCACCATTTGTGTGGTCTGACCTGTATAGAGTAAGTCACAGGGACAGCGGATCGCGTAAATGACGTTGTTGGTACGACAATTGGAAAATTATTTCAGCGGATAGGTGTATTCGGGGGTGACAAAAACCTTGGTGTTACATGTGAGGTCACAAACATTGCAGTTTTGGCATTTAAAGTGGCCTATCACAGGTGGAAGGCCCCACAGAGCAGTTACAGATTGGTCATGTTTTTCTTTAGAAGGCCGCGTGATGGCATGGACCAATTTATCTGAGACGTTGTCACCCCTTTTATATGATAATAGAGGGGAGTCTGAAAAGTGTGGGAAAGTGCGGAGTAAAGTCCAATTCCTTTTGATTATCTTCCCAACCTTGTTGCTAGATGGACTGTAGGTCGAGACGAAAGGTATGCGTGTGTTGTTACGTCTGATGGTGGGTGCCAGGATAACCTCCCTGTGGCTGTACCATGCACGTTTGAGGGCTCTTTTAACCAAGCGTTTAGGGTATCCCCTACTGATCAATTTTTCTGAGAGGATCGCAGCTTCACGGGAGTAATCCTTGCGCCATTTGCAATTACGACGGATCCGGAGGACCTGTCCATATGGAAGTCCATCACGTAAGCCACGTGGGTGGTTGCTAGAATACAGAAGGAGAGTATTCCGTTCTGTGGGTTTGCGGTATAAGGTAGTACCAATCATACTATCTTCTGCGTGTAGAGTGAGGTCTAAAAACGGAAGATCGTTTTGGCGAATGTCAGTGGTGAAGTTGAGATGGGGTTGGGCATTGTTGAAGCCATGAGACAAAGGAGAGTAGGGTGTCTTGGGTACCTTGCCATAGTAGGAGGATGTTGTCTATCGCCATAGAGTGATGTTACTGAGGAAAGGGTTCTGGATAGTTAAGATGAGTGTCTTTTCCAGGTGGTGGACGTAGAGGACAGCAAAATTAGGAGCAAAACAAGCGCCGATGGAGACACCTTTGATCTGGAGATAATAGGTATCTTTGTACAGGAAATAGTTGTTAGTCAAGGCTATGTCTAGTAGTTGAATTATGAAGTCAGTGGGAATGCGTATGGGTCTTGGTCGTGTGTTAAGTAAATCCTCCATTACTTTGAGTCCATCGGTCTGGGGAATGTTGGTATACAATGATTCAATGTCTAGGCTGGCCATGAGATCTGTGTCTAGGTGAAAAGGGAGATCCTCAATTGTATCGATCAGGTGGGTACTGTCTTTGACGAAGGTATTGGTGAGTGGGACAAAAACCTTGAGAATGGAGTCAATGTATTTGCCCAGTGGTTCAAGGGCAGAGCCACACCCAGATACTATTGGATGGCCTGGGGGTGTGGAGGCGTTCTTGTGGATTTTGGGTAAGGTGTATATCACCGGTGTAATGGGATGAGGGTTGTTAAGGAAAGCATGTTCCTTCTTATTGATGATACCCTGGTGAAGTGCCTGAGAAGTAATGGTAGAAATTTTGTTTTGGATGGTAGTAAGTGGGTAAGATTTGAGCTTACGGTAGTGGGTGACATTGCTCAGCTGACGAACGATCTCAGTGTCATATTTTTCATGGTCCATTACCACTATGCCACCACCTTTATCGCCGGGTTTGATGATGATATTTGGGTTATTACTCAAACGGTTGATAGCTAGTTTTTCAGTGAGTGGTAAAATGTAGGGTATAAATTCAGGTTGATGTTGTAGTTGTTTGACTTCGTGTAATACAAGTTTCTCAAAGGCTAAAATCTCATGTGGCATCATAGAGGAGTGTGGCAGGAAAGTAGAGGCAGGTTTGAATTGTGTTTCAACAGACCTGTCGGTTTCGGGTTTGTCTGAGAAAAAATGTTTTAGGCGAATGCGTCTGAAGAACAGGAGTAAGTCTTCCTGTAGTTTGAAAAAATCGCTACGTACAGAAGGGACAAAGGAAAGACCTTTGCTGAGTAGGGAGATCTCATCGGTGGATAAAGGATGGTTGGATAAATTAAAGATGGGTATGGTTGTATCGGTGACCGGAGAGGTGTAGGGTAATGTGACTGCATGGCCAGTAGAGGGTTCGGAGAGTCCGATTTCAAAGGGTATAGGTAAGCTGGTACTTTGGAGAGACACAGTGTTTATTGTTATTGGGGCCCCCATTGATAGAATTTGTGGCTAGTTTGTCTCTCGCCTGCGTATTGGTACCGGTAGTTCTGTCTCTTGCGTCCGCGATCTGTTCCTAAAAAATTAGTAGGAAGGAGCGGGGGTGATTGGGGGCGTCTAGTTGGACCTGAGCTCGTGCCTTCCCCACTATCTGAGTCTTCAACAGAGGTGTTAGAGGAGTCCGAGAATGTGATTGCCTGATTGTTGCGATACCGGCCCCAGTTTTTGGTTCGTGCTGGCTGATATAGTGTGCTATAAAAGGTATCTAGGAGATATGGATATGTTTGATTTCTATTGTAATTCTTGATATCTTTCTGAATTTTGTTTATTTTCTTGTTCTGTTCAAAGGAGTGGAAGGTAGTAATGGTAGCGTTGACCTTTTGCATCAACAATGGTGGTATCTGCTAGAATACGTTTTTCAAGTTTGGCTATCTCCTCTAGTTCTCTTTTGGTATGCTCTATGGCCGTCTCAATGCCAAGCACCATCCAGTGTCTGGAGCACATAGTGGCCAGGTGACTAAAACCAGTACGAAATTTAGGGTCCTGTGTGAAAATTGCAGGGACGTTGCAGATCTGTAATCCTAGTGGTATGGTGTCAGATTTGAGATACTCAGTGAGCATGCGAGCATGCAGATCAGTGCGAATTTGTTTTTTCTTGAGGTTTTCTAATTTCTCCAATAACAATCTGGAGTTATTGGGTGCTGTGGAGAGGGGGGTAGAAGTGTGAGATAGTAAAGAGGGTCCACTAAGGATATTCTGGATGTAGTCATCTGAGTAATGGCAGCCCTGCTTTGCAGACTGTCTTTCAAAGTAAAGTGTATGGAAATTTGACTTTGGAATTAATGGTACTTCTAAAGTGGCTATCTACCTTACTTAATATATAAGTCACCTCCAAGGTCTCCCCTGTTTTATAAGGCTTGGTAAGGGAAAAACTCCAAATTCATTGTTCGCAATTGTACATACTTAGCTCCATAGGCTAGAATTGGACTATTTTATTTTAGTATAAATATTGCTAGGAAGGAGCGAAAATATAATTCAAGGACTTAATATATTGGCAATGATAAATCCAACAACCTGCCACTGTTTAATTTATCATAACTAGTACAGAAAATAAGTTAGAAAACTTTCTTTTCTGTAAGCCAACAAACATCCTGTCGTCTAGCAGCCTCTCCTGATTTGTCAGCCTTAACAGGTTTAGCCAAACTGCTTTGATGAGGTGATACGTGGCCTGCATGGAGCAGAGGTGAACTGATGGGGGAGCTCTGCAGCTGCAGAGAACAGTTCAGGTCGGGGTTTGGGTAACTCAAACTGGGTTTCAAAGAGAGCAGGACAGTAAGGAATGCCAGTTAGGCCTACCCTCTCTTCCTGTACCCCCAGCCAGATTGCAGGCCCAGGAATGGAATTTGCGGAAGGTTTGGAGGGGGAGTGTTAATTAAATGAGCTACACCGGTAGGTTGGTTTAGCCAGGTCTTAGTTTCCTGGAAAGGAATTCTCCATCTTGTGCAGTGCTCTGTGGGACAAGACTATGCCACATTTTTGGAGGAAGGTTTCATGCTTTTGGGTGGCTCCCTGTACCTCATTGGACAGGGGTGCCCCCCTGCTTGTCACCCCAAATCATTGAATAAATATGTGAGAGCTGCATAGCAACTCGGATCTGTTGCCTGAAACTAAAAGGAGAAGAAGGACTGCCTTGCTGGATCCCTGGTCTGCACCGCAAAGGATTGCAATCTGAAGGACTGCTCCTGTTGCACACTTGAAACTACAGCCCTGAGGACTTTGCCTCCTTCAAAAAGGATTAAGGAGTGGACTCCCTGAGAGCAACAGGTTAACAAAGCTTCCCTGCACCCTCTCACTCAAGTAGTCCCCAGCCTGGAGTGCGTTCAGTGGACTTAAGGATTTGGCCAGGTGCATTGTGGAAATTGTTGTACCAAACTCACAAGGACCATCTTGGAGCTCCTAGACCCTTAGACGTGTGTTTTGGACACTTTGAACTGTCAAGGGGAACGTCAGGAAGATGTTCCCGAACTATGCAGAAGTTCGGAGCAACTGTGGGGAAAAAGCTCCATAAGAGGACTGACTTGACGCAAGAGTTAAGCCGGCTACCTTCAACCAAGACCCGACCTGAATTTCAGGTTTGCCCTGCTGAAAGCACTGGAGCTCCAGACTTTTAGGATTTGACCAGGGCCTTGCTGAGAAGCAATCCGACGATGTTGGATCAAAAGCAGCCAGCTTGAGGGAACCGCACAATGTCGAGAGTAAATCCTCCAGAAAAGTTTGTAAGTCCAATGGTACAATTTTGACCCGGACTTCCTGCTTAGTGTATCCGAACAGGGCTCCATCACAGTCTGCATCAAACTTTGACTGTGTCCCAGTCAAGCGCGACTAGACGTTCCAAGTTGGCGCTATATGTTTTTAAGCACGAGAAAGTGTTTTATCTTTAAAAATTCATGTCTCCTGTTCGCTATATTGGATTGTTGTCATTTTGGTGCCGTTTTAAGGATAACATATGTATAATGTTTCGAAATTAGTTTGGGATTTTTATTGTGTGTTGTGTTTTACTTATTTAATGTATTAGTGTTTTTGAATGCTTTATATACCTGTCTCCTGAGTTAAGTCTGCCTGCTCGCAGCCAGCTACCAAGTGTTGAGCTAGGGACTAATGTATTACGACTGTACCTTATAATGTATTGCTGGCCTTATTGCTAGTATTAGCAGCATAGATACCCTTACTAATAATCCACCTTCCAACAAGTTCGAATTGTGAGGGACTGTTATTCTGCCCAATTCAGGCATTAATACACACGTAATATTTAATTTGGTAATATTATTGATGCCCATAAATTCTCCAGGACCCAACACGTTAGGGTTGTCCGATTAAAGCCACTCACCTAAACTGACCCTCTCTATCTTGTTGTCCTTCCACAATATTGAGCATGACTCTCTTATTTAACGCTTCTTAGCACTATTAATACGTCCACTTATCTTTCCACTTACCAAGTGTGTTGGCGATCCCGGTCTTCACTGAGCTAGTGCAGATATGGCTGATCCTGTTGTCATGCTCCTGTTTTGCCAACACAACAATCCTGATATTCCAGAGGGTCTGGATTGTGATCTGGTGGAGAATTTAAACATGATGTCATTGACATACAATAGAGCATGTGCAAACTTTTGTATGTCACACCTGCCTGTTAAGCTGGGGATTCCAGATGTCACTGGATGCTTGAAGGTGCCTTATTAAGTTCATTGCATGCTCATCGTACAGCAGCATTAAAGCCACATGGCAGATGGAAGTGGATGCAATTTATGCCCAAATACAATTCACACATTGTCAATGCTGCCACAGAATCTGGCGCCAGTGATAAAACATGAAACTGTTAAATGGAGAGGTTACTTGCCTGTAAGGATCCGACTGCAAGGTTCTGTACTATGCACAGCTAATGGGTTCCTTCATCTAGTTGCAGGACTTAACAGAGCCCCTCAAAGGAGTGCATCAAATACTGTACACCACCGCTAGCAGGAGCACATATGGGGCCACATGTAAAAAGCTTTTTGCCTTTTGCAAACGGCCCAGTTCACAGAGTCAGGCCGTTTGCGACTGTAAAAAAGCCTTTTCACCTATACCAAACCGTATTTTGCAATTTGGTAACCTGTTACCCAATCGCAAAATGGGTTAGCGATTCGGTATTAGGAAGGGGTCGTTAAGGGCCTCCCTTCCAAATAGCAACCCGCAAGACTATGTATGAATGTTTTGCGACTGGAATGTGGTCACAAAACATTCATATTTCACAACCAACTTCAAGTTGGTGGTAACCCATTTGCAAATGGGACAGAGGTCCCCAAGAAACCTCTACCCCTTTGTGAATTTAGGTGAAAACGTTTTTAAAGAGCAGGTAGTGGTCCCACGGACCACTGCCTACTCTTAAAAATGAAAAGAAAACTGTTAATTTCTGTTTTTGAAATGCATCTAATTTTCCTTTATGTAAAATGGGCCGCATTTAAAAAAAACATTGCTTTATTTAAGAGCAAACACAGATATGCTGGTCTGCTGTCCCTAGCAGAACACCATCTCTGTGTTTTTTTAAAATTCCCAATAGGTCGCAAATTGCGACCTATCTCATGAATATTAATGAGATAGGTCAATTGCGACCCCATTAGGACTCGCTAAATGTGTCAAAGACACATTAGTACATAGAAGTTTGCGATACGCAAAAATTGGCTATTAGGTCATCGCAAATTGAAACCTATGTACATGTGGCTGTAAAAGATGAGCACACCGGAAGCGAGATGATTCCAAAGGTAGCTTTATTTCTTCATATGTGTTGTCAATGACCTGGAAAGACTGGTCAGTTCAGGATCTCAACTGCAACTGACCAGAGTCACCTTTGAGTCCATGGTCACCCCTCCGCACCAGAGCAGGAATACAATACAGAGGTAAATATTGAACTGGAGTAGCTAGACGTGAATACACGTGCCATCTCATGTCAGTGCTGTAATATGAATATATGAATACACTATAACATCTTCCCCTCCCAAAAAATAAATAAATAAACATGCTCTAAAATTAAAGGTCTAACAATAACAATTGAAACATTCAATACCACACATATTCATTGAACTTTACAGGTTTCCTAAGTACATGACTTGCATGGTGTACAGGAATGACTACAGTAGTGTCACTACTGTATTCACCATGAGACTGTACAGTTACATGTGGTACCTACACAGAATGTGAATTAACACTAGCTTCCTGAGTACCTTCAGTTGCTGGTACAGGTACTCAATTCGGCCAATCCAGACCTGCCTCACAAATATTTCCTCTAGATTTACTGATGGTGACAGCTTGTTCTATCCTACTGTCTCCTATTCCACCAGCACTTACCATCCAATAACACCACACCTTTATTAACTCTCATCATTCGAACTGGCAATGGAAATTTTGATTTTCCTTTCCTCACCATAACAGGTTTTTTGATCAGAACCCAATCACTAGTTCTAAGAGCTACATCTCTCAGAGTATTTTTCTGATCAAAATATTTCTTCATTACCAATTGTTTAGCAACCATGTTGGACATTAAATTATTAGAGTTCCCAACAATTTTGTCCATCCCTTTAGTATTTATATTCTCCAGACAACCAAGGAACAGATTATTATGTGAAGATCTACCCCACAGCAATGTGAAAGGTGAAACCCCTGTAGTGCAGTGTGGTGCGACATTGTAGCTCCAAATTTTATGTCTAAAAAACGTTGCTACATCACATGCTGAAATGACCACAGTTTGTATGGCTTCTTTCAAGACTTTATTTGTCCTTTCCACCAAACCATTAGATGAAGGTGAGTACAAGACAGCTTTCAAGTGTTTAATACCTTCCTTCTTGAGGAATGCACACATGTCTTCAGACTGATCAGCTCAGGATCTCAACTGCAACTGACCAGAGTCACCGTTGAGTCCCTGGCCACCACCAGTTCCAGAACAGGACTACAATGCAAAGGTAAACATGGCAATGAAGTAGCTAGACATGTATACATATGCTATCTCATGCCAATGCTGTAATATGAATACACTACAGTGGCCCATAGAATTTTCAGACATGCACTATTTCTCTACAAGGTTGCTCACTATGACCACATTTCTCATAATGTAGTGTGTCTGTGTAATTAGATATTAGTTGATAACAAGAGAAAGTCTTGGCCTAGGAGTAACAAGAGAAAGTCTTGGACTAGGACTAACAGACTTACCATCAAGGAAACATTAACCAACTGCTACATAATGACTTTCTTCTATTTCTAACCAATTGGCAGATTCCTTAGTAGGAGTAACAAATTAGGGAGGAGAATAAAAAGGTAGTTCTGGGAGGACATCAATTTTAGGCAAATACATGTCTTGAGACCCTTTGGCTGAACTGTACATCACTCTAGAGAGGGCCTCCCCACTTCTTTGACATTACCTCTCCATACCACTCATCGACAAAACTGTTTATCAACATGGCTTCTATGTCCAACATCTTCGTCCCAGGCCTTATATCATTCAGGCTAAGCCTCCCCTAGACAGGCGTTCCGTAAACCTTTACTCAAAAAAAAAAAAACATAACTCTAAATCCAAAGTATGTCCTTCCTTTCTTTCTATAATTTAGATCACTTGCTCCTTGTAACCTCCAACCTGCCCATCTCTCCATATCCTGTGTCCTTTTTTTTACAGAGTTTTATATAGCACAAACTAGACCTGAGACATCGGGTATCAGAGCGCTTTACATGAGCACAAGTTTCGTTAAATATCGACACATTCATTTTTGTTAGGCACGGGGAGATTAAGTGATTTGCCCAAAATCACAGGATGTTGAGCGTCGTTGCCGAGACTCAAACCCGGTTCCCTGGTATCGAGGTTGACCGCTTGTTGTATTCTGTCTATTGCATATTTCTATGTCTGCCTTTACCCACTCAATGCCCTGCTAGTGGAATGCTTCTGCACTGTGATGTACTACGGAATGTTGGGTGCTGGTTGAAGATAAGCCACAGTTATGATGGGGCTGAGCTGCCTGCTGGCTGCTCCTGGTGGGGCTTATTCCAGGCTACTTAACATCTTACAATAAATCTACATGAAATACCTCAACCAGTCTGGACTACATTACTACATCTTTTTGGCGACGAGTTGATCTTACCTACGTGCTCAACCAAAGAAGTCAAGTTTCAAAAAGGCAACTAAAGATGCTGTTTCAAGAAGGTAACTAAATAGTCAAGTTTCAAGAAGGCAAGTTATTTTAAATCTACTTCAATTTATCTACACGTCAATTCAAGAACTCTATATTTCAATATTTCAATGTTTTTCAAGAAGGCAAGTTATTTTAAATCTACTTCAATTTATCTACACGTCAATTCAAGAACTCTATATTTCAAGAAGGCAAGACATTTCAAACCTCATCAAACATCAAGCAAAGACTCTGGCTTCAGAGCCCCACCAGTGACCATCACACCGGTCGCCCCCTACATGCCAGATTCTTCTTCAATATTTCATCAACTCCAGTGTTTTTTTTGCTGTCTGCTGTGCCCTCAAGAGAGGGTAAGCCTCTGCTGTGCCCTCAAGAGAGGGTAAGCCTTCAACCTTTTCTATGTCTGGAAAACTGCTGTGCCTTCAACAAGGGTAAGCCTATTTCAAGCTTTTCTACGTCTGGGGAATTGTTGTGCCTTCAGTGAAGGTAAGCCTGGCGCTCTTCAAGCCTGCTAACGTCTGTAACTGTCAACTGCATCGTTTGTTGTGTCAGCATCATGTGCTGTCCCTTCAATGTGGTGAGGGTAAGCCTGTCATCTTTCAGCGTCTCACATGCTATGAACAAGCATATTGACAAGCAAGCGTTCCTGCCTCCCTGCACTATCGTAAGCCTGCCTCTCCTGTTTCCGTCGAGAGGAGTTCCCTGTGTTGCCCTTAGCATCTGTCTACACCCTGCAGAGTGTTTTCATAGGTGAAATGTCTTTGGTGCAGCGAGTTTTAGGTATCTTATGTTGCCCAGTGCTGACAGACTTAATTTTGCTGCCAAGTGCCCCAGTTGTCTACGAGAATCCAGATGGGCGTGACTGTGAGTTCTTTGTTTTTTTAAACATTTTTTATTTATGTTTCATGCTGTTGCGCACTGTGTTACCACCACAGCAGTTTGCTTCGCAGCATTCAAAAATCTAAAATGAGGTGCGTGTCTTCTCTTCACTCAGAGCATTCGTACCTGGTTAACGCGCGCTCTGCTAGCTCCATGGATCTCTGTGACGTATGTATTCTCTGCGAAGTAGTCTTTGTGCATTTGGTTCTCTGCTCCTGATGATTGACGTGCTCCTGCTTCAGCGTGCCGGTAGCCATCTGGTATGGCGCGTAATAACGTGCCGCCATCTTGTGTTTTGTTGCTGTTCTAAATGCCGCTTGCCAACCACGCTCATTACTCTAGTAGTTTTTTGCCAACCACGTCGTTTTTTTGTGTGGGTTTCAATAAAGTTTAAAAGACTTGCAACGATGACGGACGGCGAGGGTTGAAGCCCGTCTTCACTCTGTGGTTTCCTCCTTCTGTCATTGTTGTCACTATGCGTCAGCCTGCAACCGTGAGTACTCTCAACAAGACTTGAGGTAGTGTTGGTACTTTGAGGTGGAAAGCGACAGTTCCAAGGAACTATTCTGTGGTGATGGCGAGATCTCTATTGTTAACTTCTTCTGTTGCACTCTCTTTGCTCCATCGTTTACACCATCGAACTGCAATGTTTAAGACTGCCTGTTTGTTTTGTTTGTGCACAACATTAAGTTTCAGTACGCCTTTATTGTCATGTCTTTTACTCTACCTTCAACCATCTGTATTTACGCTGTTAGCACGTTCGAGTCTGAAGGTTTGTTCTAAAGGCACTTGGTTGTTGTTGTATTTCAATGTCTTTTGGGTGCACATTCAAACTATTGATCACATGTCTAGCTGAGCATGATTTCTATTCATATTTCTATTTTCTTTAATGGTGTGTTTATATTTATGACCCTAGTGACATGCTCTCAAGAAATTGATTACTCAATATTATTTAGTTATCGATCTACTTGCATGTACATTGTGATTTAAACGCACTGTTTTTTATCTTTCTGTTTACAGGTTGCATGTTTTCAAAAATTCAATTTTTCAATCTTCCTCTATTTTTCAATTTGTTGCATGTAAAGTTACCTTTGCATAGTTCGTGCAGTTTTCTCTGTAGGAATTGCACATATCAATTTACGCACTCAATTATCAATGTATATGCATGCGTCCAGTATTTGTGGGTAAGAAATATGTATCTCAATCGATTTATCAATTTGCATGTATTCTATTTGTTTTAAAAGGTCAATATTTCAATGTTTTTCAATTTGTGACCATTTTGAGGTTGTCAATTTGTGTTTTTACTTCTCAACTATTCAATCTATTTCAAGGTTTACCTTTCAGGTTGTCGTTTTGGGGTTTATCCCTCTCAAGGTTTCAATGTAATTTCTATCGAGCCGCACTTTTTCAATGTGTAGCCTTATGTCTCTATATGGGTTTTATCCCTCTCAAATGCTTAATATTTTCAATTTGTTAACCTTTTAGGTTGTTGATATGGGGGTTTATCTCTATTCTTCGATGTCTACATTGGGGTTTACTTTTCTCAATTTTTCCTATCTAACTTATTATTGCTGTTTTACAGGGTGGTATGAAGGATCTGTTGTTTATTCCTCTGCCTCTCTGTTTGATATCTTTCTATTCTCTTTCTCGTGGTTTAATGAAGAAGGGAAAAGAGTACTTTTGTGTTCGTAACTTTAGGTGGTTTTCTCTCAGTCTTTCTATCTTCCTGTTTCTTTTATGTATTCGTTGGAGAAGGGAAGAAGAAGACCTATCCTCTTAGTATAACTACTTTCTTGTTTCTTTTATGTGTTGGTTGGAGGAGGGAATAATGGTGCCTACTTATGTGTTTGTACCTTTCGGTTTTACTTTTTCAAGTCTTATTGTTTTATTTTCTGCATTTTGTATTCCATTGTGTTCTCAGAGAAGGAATGTGTCTTGTTTTCTTTGATGATTCCTTTTCTGTATTTTCTGCATGCTGTGCATTGCCTTCTGTCGCATCTGTCTGGCCAGTGGGTGTGATAGAGGGTAATGATTGGTACGCTTTCTCCTTCAGGTGTTTCTATGCTTCTATGTTTAGTTTTCTGTTGTGGAAGAAAAGGAGGTATGTTGTATTCTGTCTATTGCATATTTCTATGTCTGCCTTTACCCACTCAATGCCCTGCTAGTGGAATGCTTCTGCACTGTGATGTACTACGGAATGTTGGGTGCTGGTTGAAGATAAGCCACAGTTATGATGGGGCTGAGCTGCCTGCTGGCTGCTCCTGGTGGGGCTTATTCCAGGCTACTTAACATCTTACAATAAATCTACATGAAATACCTCAACCAGTCTGGACTACATTACTACACCGCTCTAGCCGTAAGGCTACATCCTCTCCCATTTGAGATGTTGTCCTCTAAGCTAGGTTCGTTTTTTCTCTTTAGCTTAAATTATGTCAGGCCACCGATTCAATTTTGAGACACTGTTCTGTTCCTTCGGAAGTGGGGAACAGGCCAGTGCATATTTCCTATTTCTCCATAATCTTTTTAAAAAAGTTCTCTTTTAAAGTCTATCTCGCTCTAGCAGACCACACTGCAATAGAAACAATCACTCTGAGCTGCAGTGGAAACAAAGCGGCTTCTGTGGGGCAGAAGTTCACATGTTCTCCTTGCTCAGGTGCCACAGCTAGGGCTGGGAGGGAAAGATCAATGTGGTGGAATTTTTGGATACATCTTATCAGTATAGTAGACAATGTTAAAAAGCTGGAATCCAGCTTTTCAATAATTTGAACAAGTTTAACTTACTGTCGTCTTGTGAGAAAAGGTCTCTAGGTTGCCATGCAACAATTTATTAGCAACAGTTCTCGTGGTGATACCATTCTGAGCACTTTCTATTCATAATGAAAGGCAGAAAGTGTGTAGAAAAGAGGCATCATGTTTCTGAAAAGCCTGTTCCCTATGCTGAGGATAGAGACATGCTAAGAAATCTCAAGGCGAGAGCTTCAAGTTGTATTTACGGATGCAGTAGCTGCTGCTTTAAGAAATCAGGGCAACGTCCTTCCTCCAAAAAGACTGGCTACAGACTCCGATACACATGGAAATTTGGAAAGTTTATGCAAGGTGCACAGCCACAGGAATTCATTTCCCATAGCAGATAAATCTTGAGATTTCAGGAGAAGAACCTGATGTTGCTGATGACATTTGTGCTCAGGGTGAAAGTCCAGTGGAAGATTCCTTACAATTCATTGAACTAATGAAGGGTATTTTGATGAATTATTGGGAAGATACAGGTAAATATGGCTTTCCCTGGTTGTCGTACTTTAATTTCTGCCACCGCGTAGGGGACAGGGCCCTACCCCTGTCTATCTTGATATTAGCAAACCGCAAATGGTAAATGCAGCATGTACGAGTGCTTTATATATCGTTCTAGCTATGAATGCACTGTGTACGTGTTATTCTGCTTCACTACGCGGGTTCCATTTTGGAAGCAGTGGCCATCTTGTCATTGCCCTCACATAGGCTATAATGGAGCAAATACGGGCCTCACAGTACATGTGCTTTCCCTCTGACTTCTCTGTGACCTGGGCAGCTGGCTCTGCTGCCCCAGGTCAAACCGGTCTCACGAGCTCCCCTTCCTCCGTCCACCTGTGATTAGCATCAGGGTTTGACCCGTCATAAAACCCTTTCATTCTATACAATCCCCCGGCTAATCTCTTTCACACCTGCTTGTTCCTGCTTTATGACTTGTTTCCCAAAACAGGAGATGCTCATGTTTATTGGGGGGTCTATTGACATCCAATGTGGGATCTGAACCTTACTGTGTAAATCATTGTGGGCTGGCCGAACTGGAATGTGGGATGGTCATCATGACTCTGCTTTTTCGTTTGTAATGTATACCTTTATATGGCCATATCGTAAACCAAGGAATGTGTGCCTGGAGCATGATATTTTGTACTTAAGGAGAAGTCCGTTCCTATGATTTTCAGCAGTCTCCTGAGAACATACACGCTGTTGTACTTCTAGGATACCTGTCATTGGTCTGCAGCCAATAAACGATTCTTTGACTTCACCCAGAAGACTCTGTGTTTCTGTAGGTCCGGAACAGGGTGAAACCCAGAAGTCATAGGGTGTGTGTCCCTGCACCGCTGGGTCTAAAATACCCAGTACTTCAGTTTGGCGCCCAACTCGGGACGATTTCAGCGGTACCAGTCCAAGCCAGAGGTTCGTGAGGAGCTTCGTGTGGAAATTCCGGAGGAAGGCCGCCACTTCATCGACCCCTGCATGTCGACGTGGTCCGAAAGTCTTTTCTGCGAGGTTCTCCGCGTCCCGACGGCTACGAAGGACTGCTGCCCTGATTAATCGACCTGTTTTGGACCCTTGACGAGTTTTGAGAGAGCGAAACAATCGAGAGAGTCTTCTGGTGACGTCATCGACCAGCAATATTCAGTTAAGTATAAGTGGAGCGTCTCCCATTTGTTTTTGGTATCCTTAGGGATCGTTTGATTTGGTAATTTGGTCATTTGGAGTTTGCAAACGCCAAAGCCAGAGGACTCGTGTATTCACGAGAATATCGTAATCGATAATCCTTTGACGTTTTGATCTAGACTAGTGAGCGAAGATGCCTGGTTCTGGACTATTTGGTAGATTATTCTGTTTGGGTTGTGGAAAAGATTTCCAGCTAGAGGAATCATGTCCGGTTCCTCCGGTTGGAACTCCAACTTATGAGCTCTATGTAAAACATGGCGTAGGCCCCATTGCATATAACGAAGTGTGGATCCACTACACCAGGAAAGATGGTGTTTTAAAATGGCCCCAAAATGGTAGTTTTGATACCGATATTTTAGATAACTTAGAAATCAAATTGTTTAAGAAGAAAGCCCGGCCGGCGATGTTTGACTCTTTCCGCTTATGGCGAAAGGAAGCCAAACAAAAGGAAATTAAGTTAGCGAAAAAGAATAAGAGAGAGAAAGGTATGACAGTGATGCAAGCAGCTGTACAATTTAAAGACAATGAGGAGGAGCAGATGAGGGAGCAATTGCATAGGCAGCACAAGTTAGGGATTGACAAATGTTACCCAGCTTTACCACATTCTAAGCAGAATGAGTCCGAAGAAAAGGAGAAAGATCCCTTGATGTCACATTTGTTGAGTTCGCCACCCCCGTATGCTCAAACTGCCACGGCGCCTCCCCAGCTTGTAAATATGCCACCTCCAGTGCATATACTGCAAGCTTTGCCGCTACCGCCAGCTGCTTTGCAGCCGGTTCCTATCCCTGTAGCGCAGCCCTCTCAAGCACCGCCAGTTGTGCTTCCAACTGCCCCCGCACTTCCTGCGACTTTGCCTAATTTAGTAACTGCCTCCCCTAACACTCTTCCTTCCACCACTCCAGTACCTGTTTCTACATCCTCTTTTCTTCCCTCTGTTTTTCCCCCTGTTTCCGCCTCAGCTTCTCCTTCAGCGCGACAGCGTTTAGCTAATGTGGTTACTACATTGATGCCGCCTCTCTTTGACTCGTCTGGTGCGACTCCTGGTTTGCAGCGTAAGCAATTGCGTAGTCAGTTGCCTAACCCCGATGAGAAAAAGGTAATAGATAGCATGGCGCGTAGATGGATTGTTTTCCCTTCACTGTATGATGTGGAATCAGTTGTCAACGTTTTCCATCAGTGGGATGCTCCGAAACAGAGATATGTGTTTGAGAAAATGTGCGAATTTCTCTGTGAAGAATTGGAGGATAGTGGTAAAAATCCGAACCCGCAGGAATTGTGTAGAGTGAGGTTCGACTTTGGAACTGGTATAATTGTGGACCGTGGAGTCGATAAAGCAGTTGAGGTTGTATTGTCTTTGAGGAACGATGATTGCCAACAATCATTGTTTGAACAAAATGTCCTTGTGGGGAAAAAGGTAAAAGCACGACAATACCCTATGAGAGAAGTTCCCCCAGTATGGAAGGAAGCGGTTGCAGCTGCCGGTGGTAACCCCGCTGTGGCAGCGCATTTCCAGCGTGTTTGGGTGCATGTTCCATGGAAGCGCTCTGAGGTGTTAGCACTTAAGCAGTCCTTGCCTGATCCCCGTAAAAACCCAGCAGGTTATTATAAAGAGTTGTCACAGACAGCAGGATCATGCATTATGAATTTGGCCGATATAGACATGTTGTTTGGTAATGTTGTTCCACAGCCTCTATGGGGGTCAATTCGTAATGTAGATCACAATGCAGAACTAGGAGATACATGGGCTAACATTGTTGCTGCTGATGCTAGACAAATTGGTGGTGCGAAACCAGAACTTTTAGTAGCTGAATTGCCTGGTAGAATCATCACGTATATGAAGACAATAATGCCTGCGATGCGCGTAAATTGGGACAAGTTATCTGCATGCAAGCAGAAGAAAGATGAGACAGTGTCAGACTTCTTTACCAGGTTTGAAGAAACGTTTATTGACCACAGTGGGCAGGATATGAGTACAGAGGGTGGCCAACGGTTATTTGTGGATAAGTTTGTGCAGAATCTACTTCCTGACCTGTGTAAAAAGTTAAAAGATTCAGAAAGTTCTTGGGCTGTTTCTTCTTCAGCGCAAATACTGGCTACTGCACAGTATTATGAAAATAGAGATAAAGACGAGAAAGATAGAACAGAGAAGAAAACGAAGGAACTAAAGACAAAGGTCCTTTTACAGCAGGCCTATCCGCCACGTGGAGGTCAGAATAATTATAGGCAACCCCAAGGTGTTTATCACCAACCCCAACAGTTTCAGAACAACCAGCAAGTGAACGGGTATTATCAACCACGTGTCCCTGTAGGCCCCAACCAATGTTCATACTGCAAAGAGGAAGGTCATTTCAAATATAGTTGCCCTAAATTAATGCAGCGGAACGGTAATATGTATGGTGCAAGAGGTAGGGGTGGTCAGCAAGCTCCTAGAGGCAGAGGGCGTGGAAGTGTTCCCCAGAACGCGCGTCCTCTTCCGCCTCAAAGTACTATCAATAGCTTTGATCAGCAAGCTAACGCGACTGGTAATACGGCCCAGTATTACAATAATGATTATTATGCAGAGGACGGTGATACCGAAAGTAATGACTACTAGGACAGCCGTAGACCGAGAGAGGGAGTTGTTTCAGTGCCAGTGGATCAGAGTGGACCGTATGTTGAGGTGACTACAGCAAATGTAACGGAGCCTTTTCTGCTAGACACTGGTGCTGCAAAGAGTTCAATCATGCATTCAAAACTCCCTGGCGCACCTTTGTCTGGCGATATAAATGTTTCGGTAGGTTTTTCTGGCGCCCCGGTTAGGAACCCGATTTCTAGTCCCATGTCACTTTCTGTTGGACCTTGCGAGCTGAAAGCACCCCTGATTCTGACCACAGGTTGTGGTGAGAATTTGCTGGGATTAGATTTGTTGAAAAGATTGCACGCTACACTGTATTGTTCTCCTTCAGGAGTACAACTTACATTAGGCAAGAAAGTGATTTCCCCAATGTACTTGTCTAAAAGCACAATGCCGCCTGAATTGTCATCCCTTCCGGATGCCCTTTGGGCTACTGGTCCCAATGATGTGGGCCTCTTGGAGATACCGCCATATGTGGTGACTTTAAAGGCTAATGTCAGACTGCCACGTATTCCCCAGTACAAGATCTCTAATGAAGGGCAGAAAGCATTATTAGACATTGTCAGCGACTTGATTAATAAAGGTGTGATTGAGGAGACAAGAGGCAACGTTTGCAATAGCCCGATTTTACCTGTCTTGAAACGAACGGACCCTTCACAGCCACCTGTTTACAGATTTGTGATTGATCTTAGAGAGGTTAATAAGATTGTTGTGCCACAGTTTCCGGTTGTCCCTGATATAACTGCCTTGTTAACGATGATTCCAGCCTCTGCTGCATGGTTTTCAGTGATCGATTTAAAGAATGCTTTCTTTAGTATCCCAATTGCAGAGGAGAGCAGAGATATTTTTGGCTTTAGTCTGGGAGGCCGAAGCTTCCGCTTCAAACGCGCTCCCCAGGGCTACTGTGAAAGTCCATCCATATACAGTCAAGCTTTGAAAGCACAGCTTGATGCACTTGTTTTACCTAGTGGCGCTATCCTGATTCAGTACGTGGACGATTTACTGATCGCTGCGGATACTGAAAAGATTTGTAAAGAAGCTACATTGTCATTGTTGCGCCATTTATCTGCTTTCCATCATAAAGTGTCTCTCTCTAAGCTGCAATATTGTCGACAAGAGGTGACCTACCTAGGTCATCTCTTATCGAAGGAGGGAAGGAAATTGACCCCAGAAAGAATCCAAGCCATTGCACAGTTGAGTGTGCCAAAAACACAGAGAGAAGTACGTGCTTTCTTGGGCATCACTTCATACTGTAGGCATTGGATCCCAAGTTTTTCCTTGTTGGCAAAACCTTTGTTAGCGTTAACATGTAAAGACACACCAAATCCTATCCCATGGTCTGAAGAGTGCCAGAAAAGTTTTTGGGAATTGCGCAATGCATTGTGTTCAGCACCTGTGTTGGGTACTCCTGACTATAGCAAGCCTTTCACATTGTATGTTCACGAGAAAGATGGTTGTGCGTTGTCAGTGTTAACACAGCCTTTTGGCAACAGACCACGCCCATGCGCATATTTCTCATCAACCTTGGACCCTGTAGCGAGGGCATTGCCAAGCTGTCTGAGAGCGACAGCTGCTGCGGCGATGTCTATCCGACAATCTGCTGGTTTGGTAATGGACAATACATTGATTGTTATGGTTCCACACGCTGTAGACACATTATTAAATAGGACCAAGACACAACACTTGACTAGTGCGCGATTATCAGGTTATGAACTTACACTGTTAGCAAATCACATACACATAAAGAGATGCAATACGCTGAATCCAGCCACGTTGTTGCCAATTCCAGCAGACTCAGACGAGATTGAGCAACATGACTGTCTGTTCAGAACAGAAGAAGAGACGAAAGGGAGAGTAGATTTAAAAGATACTCCCCTGACTGAGTGTGATGGCACTTTATGGGTAGATGGTTCATGTTTCAAACTCCCTAATGGTGACACGACTGCTGCATATGCTATCACGACTTTGCACACGGTCGTGGAAACTGCACGAGTGCCACATAATTCGGCCCAAGCAGCAGAGTTGATCGCCCTCACGAGAGCATGTGTGTTATCTGAAGGAATGAGAGTGAATATCTATACAGATAGCCAGTACGCCTTTGGCGTGGCTCATAATTTTGGGCGACTGTGGAAGGAGCGTGGGTTCCTGACGTCGCATGGAGCTAAAATTCAGAATGGCAAGTTGGTGAATGATCTCCTTGAGTCACTGACCCTACCGTTGCAAGTTGCGATCATGAAATGCAGTGCGCACAAGAAAATCACAGATGATGTTGGACGTGGGAATGCGTTTGCTAATGAAACCGCGAGAGAAACGGCACAGAATGTGAAGACTAGAATGTATGTTGCAGGCCCCGCAAGATGGGTTAATGATGTGGGAATGTGTGAGAACACAATAGAGAGTGTGAAGTCACTTCAAGCTGAGGCCACAGAGGAAGAGTTAAGCAAGTGGAGAGAAAGTATGGGTAAGTTGGATGAGAATGGTTGTTGGATTGATCTGACAGGACATAGGCGATGGTTGTTGCCTGATGCATATGTGCTTCCAGTGGTTACTATGGCACATGGAATGGCACATATCAGTACGAAAGGTATATGCAAGTTGTTGGCTCCAGTATGGCAGAATACTGGGATTCCCAAGTGTGCAGAGAATGTGGTCAAGAATTGCATAGTATGTTTGAAGTACAACCCTGGTAGGGGAACTCCAACCCCAGCTGGTCACTTTGCACCCCCATCATGTCCATTTGAAGTTTTGCAGCTGGACTTTATTCACATGGAAAGATGCAATAACCTGAAATATGTACTGGTGGTTGTTTGTGCTTTCTCAAAATGGATAGAGGCTTATCCTCTGAAAGATAACACTGCCCTATCCACAGCCAAAGCCCTTGTGAAAGAGTTTTTCCCTAGGTTTGGGATGCCGAGAATGGTGTGGTGTGATAATGGAAGTGAGTTTGTGGGTAAAGTGATGAAAAATGTATGTGAAGGGCTAGGGATAAAGCAGAAGTTCCACGCTGCAAATCACCCCCAATCAGCTGGATTAGTAGAACGCTACAATGGAGCCTTAAAGCTCAAGCTGGCCAAAATTCAAGCGAGCACCGGTCTTAAATGGCCTGACGCTCTGCCTTTAGCACTCCTGTCCACCAGAATGACCATACACTCACGAGTGGGACTTAGCCCTTACGAGGTTGTCTTTGGCCGTCCGGCCAACGTATGGGGTGTACCGAGGCCTACGAAGTTTAGTGAAATAGAGCATCCAGTACTGCTCGACTACCTGTATGATTTGACTGTTAAACTGCGTGTTTTGCACCAACAGGTACATGATACCCTTCCACAAGCTTCTGAACCTCCTGGACACCCTATCAACCCTGGTACGTGGGTGCTAGTCCGGAATTTCCAGCGCAAGAGCAACGACGAGCCTCGCTGGATCGGCCCTCATCTTGTTCTTCTTTCGACAAGATCAGCAGTGCGAGTGAAAGGGAAGAAGCACTGGATCCATGGCACCCACTGCAAAGTAGTCCCCTTGCCTCTGCCATATGACCAGTGGGTCCAGGAGGGTATCACCAACTCTGAGACAGACACTGTGCCCCGTTTTGTACCATTCAGTGACGCACGCCTGAAAGACACAGTTTCAGACCAAGAGAGTGACAATATTCTGCAGGAAGCTGTGCCACCATCGAATCGATTGGACACCACTGAGCCTGAACTTTTGTTTCAAGACCAAACAGCACCTGGCCGTCTCCGCTATAATTTGAGACCTAGGCCCATGGACAAATAAAGATTTCCTCATTATTTCCTTTTTGACATTTTTTGCTCCCCCATCTGAAGGACTTTCTTGATTTTTGTTTTTCGAACCACCATCCGGGTTCTGCCGCAGGGTCGCGGTGCCAAGACTTTGGGGTACAGGCCGAAGACGCTAGGTCGACGGTTCTGGTTGGTCTAGGGCGTTTCCCTGGACTGACAGGCGTACTCCTTAGCAGAAGAAACTCATCCGCCGCGAGCGGCCCGAAGTAGAGGATGGAGTTTTTTAAGATGGAGAGACCGATTGAGGAAATGAACTTTAACGCAAGGATGTGTAGAATTGTAAAAAGTAAATGTTTTGTCTTTTTGTGCCTTTTTACACTGTGTAGTATCATAATGTTTATTGTAGGATTTGTGTTCTTCTCTGCTCAAAAGCCCATTGCACCCACTGAACAGCCTATACCTCTTTCTACTGCCTCCTCTCACTCTTTTCACCCTTTGCCTGAGCACGAACAGACCAGACGATCAGAGTTCGTAAATAACTCGTTTATCCAGCTCTTGCACCAGCACCAACTAGTAATGAATACGACCAATTGCTGGGTGTGTGGGTTAATGCCACATACCATTAACAAGGGTATTCCCTACCTGGTGCTGCCGTACAGTTACAATGGATCGTCATGGGCATTCCAAACCATGTTTCTCTATGCTCTAGATACGTACTCCCCTCGCCAACCGCGTTCCATCAGACCTATCACCAATAATAAGGCTTTGATGAAAGGAGTTGCCGATATGAGTAGAGATATCGATGCATACTCATCCATTCCCAAAGAAGAGTTGAGACCTTATGTGGGATGGAACGCGACGGGGTATAGTATTAGTCTGGGTGAAAGACAGCGAAAAATCTCATCTCCAATCTGGGTCGTACCCCACATGGGTCGGTTCTGCTTACAGGGTAATGGTCAGAATCCTAGAGCTCAACTGGGAAGGAGTGACTGTACTGAAACGTACACCTTCCCGTCACAGTTTTCCCCTGCGTTTTTGGCTGCCAAGGGCACATATTTCATCTGTAATGACCGAGCATATACATGGCTGCCCCCTGATTTCTCGGGCACATGTTATATTGCGAACTTGCTACCGCCGACATTTACTGCTGCCTCTGATTACCACAAGACCAGAGTTGTGAGAGGTGTGATTAGTAAGGAGGATACTGCCGGTCAGGAAGCGGGAGACTTCTTCTTGGGTTTCCTGCCGTTTTGGGGACCTATGGTCAATAGTAGGAACCTGAGACAACTGACTCGTGTGGTTGAATCCACTGTTAATGTAACGACTGGTGCCCTTAGTAATCTGACAGCTGAGCTCCAAGCGGATCGCCTTATGACTTTGCAGAACCGCATGGTTCTAGACGTTATCCTAGCAGACCGTGGTGGGGTATGCAAGGTCATCCAATCCAGTTGCTGCATTTTCATACCAGATAATGCTCCAACAGTGTATCAAGCCATCTCCAAACTCCATAAAATATCTGAATCCATACACGTGGATAAGGGAGATTGGTCACTGGTGGGGTGGTTCTGGGAATTGATATCTGCCTGGGGTTGGAAAGTTCTGATGGTCATTGGAATGATCTTAGCTATTCTTTTCCTGTTCTGTCTGTGCATACAGTGTGCTCCTGCGATATGTGGCCTCTGTGCCACCTTATGTGTCAGGAAACCTGTATCGAGGGACGAGCTAAGTAATAGGATGATGCTACAGCAACAGCTCCATGACTTCGTGAACATTGACCTAGACTCGGATTAAGATGAGTATAGTGATTGCCTATGTAAGGGCAAAAGGAGGGTCTGTCGTACTTTAATTTCTGCCACCGCGTAGGGGACAGGGCCCTACCCCTGTCTATCTTGATATTAGCAAACCGCAAATGGTAAATGCAGCATGTACGAGTGCTTTATATATCGTTCTAGCTATGAATGCACTGTGTACGTGTTATTCTGCTTCACTACGCGGGTTCCATTTTGGAAGCAGTGGCCATCTTGTCATTGCCCTCACATAGGCTATAATGGAGCAAATACGGGCCTCACAGTACATGTGCTTTCCCTCTGACTTCTCTGTGACCTGGGCAGCTGGCTCTGCTGCCCCAGGTCAAACCGGTCTCACGAGCTCCCCTTCCTCCGTCCACCTGTGATTAGCATCAGGGTTTGACCCGTCATAAAACCCTTTCATTCTATACAATCCCCCGGCTAATCTCTTTCACACCTGCTTGTTCCTGCTTTATGACTTGTTTCCCAAAACAGGAGATGCTCATGTTTATTGGGGGGTCTATTGACATCCAATGTGGGATCTGAACCTTACTGTGTAAATCATTGTGGGCTGGCCGAACTGGAATGTGGGATGGTCATCATGACTCTGCTTTTTCGTTTGTAATGTATACCTTTATATGGCCATATCGTAAACCAAGGAATGTGTGCCTGGAGCATGATATTTTGTACTTAAGGAGAAGTCCGTTCCTATGATTTTCAGCAGTTTCCTGAGAACATACACGCTGTTGTACTTCTAGGATACCTGTCATTGGTCTGCAGCCAATAAACGATTCTTTGACTTCACCCAGAAGACTCTGTGTTTCTGTAGGTCCGGAACAGGGTGAAACCCAGAAGTCATAGGGTGTGTGTCCCTGCACCGCTGGGTCTAAAATACCCAGTACTTCATGGTGACTTTCAAAGCATTATAAACTGGCTGAATTTGAAGATGAATCGCCTCAAATACACAAAGTAGGTTCAGTCTTATGAAGTGTAACTCCTCCTTGTTCATTAGCTCCAGCGGTTCTTGCTCATCCAGGAAACAAGAAAATTGAGGATGCTATAAAATGTTCTTATGCAACCTCTTTTGTTTTCAGTTTTGAACTTATGCAGCCTATGGTTTTCAAACAGTATTAAACGACAGTATTAAAAGACCTCCACTTGAGAGCATGAAAGATGGAGAGACTCCTGCTTCTTTATTAGAAATTTTGAAACTGATGGCTCGATTTGTTTTAACCATGTACTACTTTTGATCTGTTATAGACTTCTAGTAGTTAGGGCCGGACTGGGAAGCAAAACCGGCTCTGGCAAACTGCTCGGCCGGCCCCCAGGAGGGGGGAGAGGGAGGTGCGGCCGAGCTGTTAGTTAGTGCTGGTTTCGGCCGATTTTGTTACAGGGGGGCGATATTGCCGGTCCCCGGTAACGAAAACGGCCCCCCAGTGTCCCAAAACCGGCCCCCACCCTGGTGGCCCACCGGGGAAACACCCGGTGCCCGCTACGGCCAGTCTGGCCCTGCTAGTACTGCTTCTCAGGCAGGCTTGACAGTTATATGCCATTTATGGATGAAACTATGGAGACTGGAAGGCAGTCAATGGGCCCTGATCAATCAATTGCCTTTCTATGGACTAAAATTATTCAGTGCTGACTTGAATGACTGCATTCAAATGTCAGCAAAGAAGTGCAATATCTTAGGATAATACACATTCAAGATATTTTTTCAAAGAATTCCCAAGGAATTCAGGAAGGCTGAGGTCCCTTTCATGGCAAGCCCTGAGGTTGCGACATCAGACAAATCCCAGTTTTCATAAATTTGGATTCCACTGGTTCAAGACAGTGCTTATCCTCCGGCCAAGTCACTGTTCTGAGTTGAGCCTCTTTTTTGACTTCAGCTACATGAAAAATCCCTTTGTAAATGAATATACTCTCTTCTTTCTCCCAGACCGAGGGACTATGTGTCTGGTCCCTCAACCTCAAAGAAGCTTAGAATGTATTCTATTATTTTATTGTTTCCAAATTCGGATGGATTTAATCTTTGATTTAAAAGGAGCCAACTGATTTGTAAGGCGCATATCATTCAAAATGATCTCTCTTCAGTCCATCATTGCTTTAATATTAACAGGGAGTTTTCTAGTGACTCCCAATCTATTTTCTCTTTTGTTTTTATCTGGAAAGTCAGAGATGCCTGAGATTTTCAGTGGAGGAGAGTCATTACCAGTGTGGTGTTCTTCACTTCAGACTTGCATCTGCACCAAAGGTTTTCACAAGGGTATTGGCTTCACCACAATAAAAGAAAAACATATTTTATTGAGTTTTCAAGGTACATAATGGGCCGTTCCCCGCTGTATACATACTGAACACCAGATATATCGAAGTTACCCATATATATGTGAGACTGTGACCCCTGCAAAACATGCAGGCAAAACAATAATCAACATGGCACAGAGCATCTTAAACCCCACAAAATTGATTGAGTCAGGATGTATACGACTACAGATGACAATATGATGTTGCCTGGGCTGTTCAAACGAGCATTGGGGGACAATCCTTTAGGAGGTCCATGTGCGGTAAGGGTGGTAACTATTTTTCAGTAAATCGCCCATCAGGACCATATTTTTCTGTGTTTCTGGGGACATCCACGGGCCTGGAAAACTGCCATCTCAGCTCCCATGCCTCTATCAGGTGCCGTCCTCCATCCACCAATTGTTGGGGGAGACGTTCCCTTCCACTACTGAGCAATATCACGCTTAGCTAGGGTGAGGGCCCAAAAGAGCAGGTGTTGTTTGTATCTGTTCCCACCAATCCCATCGGTACTGTGTAATAGAAATAACCTCAGGTCAAAAGGAAGGTCCCACGAAAGGACCCGATCCAAGCAGGATGCCACCTTGTGCCAAAATGGCTGCAGCTCGCTACAGTGCCATACAGTGTGTATGAAAGGCACACTGGGGACTCGATGGCCCCCATCCGCCATAACCGGGATCGAGTGTAGTATATGCGGTGTATAAATTTTAATTGGATGAGGTGATAACGTGAGGACACCGCTGCACCCTGGGAGCTGGCCAGGGCCTCCGTTCAGTCATCATCAGTCATGTCTGGTAAATCCCCTAACCATGCTGCCCGCGTATTATGTAGAGAGGTGTGGGCGTGGGTGGTCAATGTTTGATATAGCTGGCGTATCTTATGTGCCCCTAGGTCCCCCCTTAGTAGTCGGCCCTCGAGGGGATGGAATTTGGGCAGAGTTTCGAGTAAGTGTAGGAGGGGGGTGAGTGCATGTCTCAGCTGGAGGTATTTATGAAATTGTGTCTTGTTCAATTGAAAGTCTGTCTGCAGCAGTTAAAAAGATCTAAGGGTAGTGCCCCGCATGACGACGCCCAGAATGGCCAAATAGCAAGTCTCATTTATGGAAACCCTCTAGATCTGCAATGGGGCGCAGATATGCGCCATGCCATAGCGGCGTCATACTCATCAGGCGGCCTTGCCACCCCATATGCCGGCCCATATACCGCCTTATCCAGACCACAATTCTACCGGCAGGAGGCAAGAAATCTAAGTTTGCATGACTATATAGGATCTGGAGAGGGATTTGTGCTCCATTGCCATATGCTCAAGCGTGTATGCAGGGTCCGTGGGTGAGTTATACCACCATTCATTGATGACGAGTAAGTAGGATGCCGCATAATATGCATATACGTCTGCTGCTGCTATGCCGCCACAGTACGTAGAATGCGTGCAAGTGCTTAATGCTACCTGAACCACCCCTCCACCCCACAAGAACTTGTTGTGTATAGCATTAACTGTGAACCATGTGCGTGGTATATCATAGGGGAAATTCTTTAACCTATATAGGATGCGGGGTAAGGAGACCATTTTAAAAATCGCTGACCGCCCATACAGTGACAGCGGGAGGTGAGACCATATCGCTGTCTCGTCCCGTAGGCTGGCCATGAGTGGAGTGATATTATGTGTCCACGAGGTTTTCGGGCAGGGCGAAACAAAAATGCCCAGATATTTAAAGCCTGTGGTTGCATACGACAGCTGTTTTGCCCAAGTACTGCGGCCCTGGTCTCTGCACACAGGAAAAAGGACTGATTTGGTGGGATTTGTATGGAGGCCAGATGTTTGTCCGAATACAATACAAGGAGAATCTGCAGGTTACGGGGCCTGAGAACCAAGGGTCCGTCATTAAAAACAGCACATTGTCTGCGTAAAGTGTGATGCGGTCGGATTGGGACTGTGACCACTCGAAGCCCCAGATCAAGGGATAACTCAGTACCCACACCCCCAGAGGATCCACCGCTAGGGCAAATAACAATGGTAACAAGGGGCAGCCCTGTCTTGTACCACGGCCAATAGTAAAGGGGGCGACCGATGACCCGCTATCCTGACTGAGGCTGTTAGGTCCATGTACACTTATCGTGCGTAAGCCAGGAAGCGTGGACCGAAATGAACGGCTTCAAGGAGTTGGAACAAATATGTCTAGCTGACATAATCAAATGTTTTTTCAATATCGGCCAGCAGGGTCGCCGCAGGGTGGCCCAAATTCAGAGCCTTGCCGTAGCAAAATGAACCGGAAGTATGTTGTGTTTGGTTGAGCGATGCGGCATGAAGCCGGATTGATCGGGGTGGATCAAATCTTGAATGCATGCACGGAGGCGATGTGCGAGTACTTTACCCAGAAGTTTGGGCTCAAAATTTATAAGAGAGATGGGTCGATATGACGATGGTTCTTCAGGCGGGTGACCAGGCTTTAAGAACAGGAAAATCTCCGCATGTCACCAATCCAAGGGCAACACATGGTGGTCGTAGGCCTCATGTAGTGCCGCCAAGAAATGCGGGCCCAAAGCGCCCATATGTGGCTTGAGAAATTCGATGGGAAAACCATTTGGTCCTGTGGCACAACACGGACGAATATTGGCAAGAGCTGTAGTGAGCTCATCTACTGTAATAGGGGCATCTAATGGATCCCTCATATGATCAGTAAGAGTACGAGGAGGAATTCAGCAATTTGATCTTCAGATAGTTGCTCATTACGCCTATAAAGCGCGGGGAAGTAGAGTACAAACTCCTTGGTGATCAGCTCAGGAGAGGAGCACAGGGTTCCATCCAACCCTCGTAGCGCCGGAACACCCGAAGGGGAGTTAGTGGCTCCCCATTGGTATATCCAATGTTGTGAGGCTAGCCATATTTCTTTTGCTTCCTGACTAAGATATTGCTGCATGTGCTGTTGTGCTAGGAGTAGATTACGCTGGTGAGTTGGATTGACATCGGCTACGAGTTGAGCTTTTGAGCTCCTCTGGTGGAGCTCAAGGTCTTCTAGCTGTGTCCGACGTTCACGTTTGTTTCCCGTGTGGTAACTTATATCCACTCCATGGATTGTGGGCTTAATGGCTTCCCACAAAATAATTTTGGATGGGGCCGAGCCCACATTTGCTGCAAGATAATCTGTCACTGCCCGAGCCAGAATCTCCTGATACTCTGGATCATGGAGGTGCCAGGGGGACATTCACCATCTGAAAGGGGGTTTTATGGAGCCTATATGAAACTTGAGTAGGACCGGGGAGTGGTCGAAGAGTCCCCACGGTAAATGAGATACATGAGAAATCCGGTGGATATAGCGGGGTTCCAACCCGGGATCTCACCGCCTGTTTATGGACCATCACATCGTTCTAGTCCCCACCCAACAGTGTCATGCCATCTGGGAGTTCTCCCCATAATTGTGTAATTCTGTCGATAAGGGTGTTTCCCGGTGGGGGGGGCGGGTGCATATATACTGCCTATGTTAATTGGTTCTCTGTGTAGCGTACCCGAGATGATGGTGTAGTGACCCCTGGGGTCCAGCCACTGCCCGGTGTGAACAAAGGGGAGTCAGCGATGTATAAGGATTGCTGTGCCCCTGGAGCCCCTGGTGAACCCGGAGTGATAGATTGTATGGTCCCCAAATCCAGCGAGATAGGGGGCTTTATTACCAAGCAAATTAGTCTCCTGTAGGAGAAGGATGTCTGCCTTGTATGTTTGGCCTGACAAAGGACGACGCCCCTTTTGATTTTATTTAGTATTCCTCTGACATTCCAGCTAGCAATGATGGGTTCCCCATGTAGGGGCGGGTGTGTCTGCATAGTCATCTACCATCTGTGTGGATCAGCTTTTTACTAAGTGTGTGGGGTCTTGGCATTGCATCTGTGCACGAGTAACGATAAGAACAATAATACAAGAAAATCTTAAGAAAAGCCGCCTCCCCCTCTTCCACCCCGATACTGCCATGAACAAGGAAGATCAGTCGCGGCGGAGGGTACTCCAGACCCCCAACGGGGGACCTAGAGAACCTCCTCCAATCAGATCCCAAATTCCCCTGAAATATAAACATATAAGTCTAGGGGCATGATGTTTCTGTGGCTGGGCCTCCATGTCATCAAAGCATTCGAATGAAACGAATAGTCTCTGGGAAGAAATAACAAATTATGTTCTGCTGCTCCAAAGATATGGCCTCTATGGTTTACTTAGGATGCAGTCTCTCTGGTCGAGGCTAGCCAATTTGATCCGGATCGATGCCTTCGCTTGGAATTGTTCCTTTTCGGACGGCTGTTCTGCGAGGTTTGTGAGGGGTCGGATTCTAATGGTGGCGGCGTATGTAGCCGAAGGTGGGACCTCTCATCCTCCCAGGCAAAGACTGCCTCCGGTGTGTCAAGGAAGAAGGTTTTGGAATTGAAGGCGATACGCATCCTGGCCAGTTACAGCAACATGTACTGAATGTTGAGTTCTCTGAGCCTACGCTTAGCGGTAATGAAGGACTGGCGTTGCTGCTGTACCAGCAAGGTGTAGTCCAGGAAGACCATGACATGGCACAAATCAAATAGTAGTCTGTCCTTATGAGTTCTGGTGAATTCCAAAATAGTGTCCCGTCGGTGTAGTTTAATAAACAAACTATTACTGGTCTCCCCGGGGAGGGGAGGGTGTTCTTTGAGAGCACCCAATGTGCCCTTTCCACAATGAAACAAGTAGACAGTTTTTCTACAGGCAACAACAAACTGAGCCATTTAGTGATGAATCGGACCATGGATGTGCCCTGGCGTCACGCTGGAAGACCCACGAAGCGCAGGTTATTGCATCTGGCACAGCACTCAGCATCTTCTACTCGTGAGGACACCATTGCAAGTTTGTTCACCTTGTTTTGGAGAGTTGTGACTTGATCCAAAAGTCTGATCTTTTGGGTTCTGCCTGCTGAGGTATGGATCCAAAAGGCATTTCTCCTGCCCCCACGACCACTGCCTTGCTGCGTGGGGGCCCACGGGGCACCCATCCACTGGGCACAGTCCTTTTGTCCCTGGGCGGCCGAGGTGTAGGGGGCTGTACACCTGCTGTACGGCAGGCCGCAGGGCCGGGCGCCGTGCCGTAGCGTGACCATGACCACCGGCCTCGGCCCCTGCCGCTGAGTCCCTCAGGGTCTAAACGCAGCCCTCTGGGTCCCACAATGGAGCGCCTTGCCTTACTCATGCGGGGGGCTCCCGATGGACTACTGCGCCTGCAGCCGGGTGGCCCGATCACGCTATGTGCCCTCCGTGTGCCCACTCTACAAAGACTGTGGAGTCCCCCCCTCCCCAGTCCCGCCGGTCTCACTGCTGCTCTGGCTTACCTTTGGGGGGAGTACAAGCGTCCCCCCCGCCCTCGGCCTCGCCTCGGCCTCCAGATAATAGCAGAGGCGGCTGCCATGTCAGCAGGCCTGGATCTGCAACGTGTCTCAATCGTTCGCAACTCAGGACGCGCGGTCACTCCTCAGTGCATCCCCGCTCCAAATGACCTCTGGTTCTTCCTGCCGTCTGGGCAGGGTAATTTGTTCCGTTCAGGGCAGATTTAAGGCAGATTAATGATTATGGTGGCGTGGACGAGCGGAGCCTCGTTAGAGTGCGTCCGCCATGATGTCTGTCCTCTACTTCTTCACAATTTGAAGAGATTTTAATATCTCCTTACTTATATGGTTGGTTCATTTCTGCTCCTTCTCTTTGGAAAGCTGAGTCTGATAATGTAAAGTCTATAGAGGTTTAAAAGAAATGGGATTACTTCTGGGCATAGCAAAATCTCAAATGGCCCAGTGCAAAAAAGACAGTTCATTGGCCCTTAGTTCAGGTCAGATTTAGATCCTGTATATCTTCCGGAGGATCAAAGAATAAAATTACAGGGCAATCTGAGACTGTTCTTAAATCACCAGAGGGCAACTTTTCAAGAATAGTTACAAATGCAGGGCTTCGTGCCAGCCACAACTGCTGCAGTCACATCAGACTATTAGTTAAACATCTCTTAGAGCACTGAAATCTGGTTTCCAATCTGTACAAGACATTGATTCCAGTTTCCCCTTCAATTCTACAGACTTGTGATTAATGGCTGACTCCAGAGCATCTTCAAAAATGGGTTTCTTGGGGTATTTCCATTTGCAAAGATGCTGGTCACAGGTTCAGGCAATCAGCCCTCGAAAAGGAAGGAGTTATCAGCAGCAGATATCTGAATTATATGTATGAACTGTAGAAGTTTCAGAAACAAAAAAGGCACTCAGCTCTGCGATAAACCACTGCATCTGATCAGGATACGGTTCTCTGTGTTGAACTAAGACTGTTAGTCAGTTTGGACCTCATCTGGTCCTCATGTGCCACACTTTTCAATGATGTAGTTGTGGCTGGATATTGAGTTGTATTTGTAATTAATTGTGCCATACCGTGTTTGAGTTGCTAACCTTCCCCCATCCCCTAGAAGTGAATCTTTCATCTTCAACGTCCTGCCTCTGGAGAGTCAACCAGACAAAAGCAATAATGTTGCTATTCACTTGCAGTGTGATAGCATCAGATGCTCTCAGCACCCGCTGTAACCGACAGACCCTCCCGCCAATCCCCCCTTCAAAGATAATGAACAGTTCCTGCTGCCTACCCAAAGATTTAGAGAAACAATCTCACAGACGTACCAGAGTTTTAGGGGGCATCACTATAGTCCATGTTCTCTTATAGAGGGGGTCCATGCTAGTCAGGTAGAGAGCACTGTTATTCTCCCCTCTTTCTACTCAAAGGTGAGTGGAAGGCTAAAGTACTACTGACATAAAGGAGTAGTGTAAAGGACAAATTCATTGTTGATACCGCGAGGAATAAATCCTCCCTTCAGCTGACCACACTAGCTGGATCTGGCTTGAACAATTTTTCTGGTTTCTCGGACAAGGGAAGGGCTGGATAATCATATGACCTGGAGCTTTTGAAACCCCTTGGTGATGGCACGCCTTTAGGCTCCTGTATAACTAGTGAATATTATGCCTGAGGTTACATAGTGCTGATGGCACTATGGCGGCAACCCATCTGGATATACACAATCCAGCCACGTAACAATAAACCAGGCCTGTATTTCTTGCCAGCCAGATAGACCTACCAGGACATAGCATTTTTGCAGAGCAAGACTGCAGCATTTTGGAGGGTCCCAGAAAATGTATAAGATTCCCAGTAATCAGACCAGCTACACATCATTGTAGTTAAGGCACAGAAATAGAGTACACCGATTCTTGAAAGCTTGGGAAGCTTAATCCTGCGAATGTCAATCAAATGATTCCCAGCCATTCAAAACTGTGGGCATGGATGGGGTGTTCTGTCAATGTCAGACTCACCGTCCTGGTTGTCCACTCTTAACACAGTGTTTCCAGAGTGAGGAGACACTCTCGCATTTTACTGTCCGAAAAGTCTCTGCTTCATATTTGTGATGCCCTTTCAGTGCTGATGTATTTGTTGATGCAGTGATTCAATCATAGACAGTAAGGTATTGACTGCACTCCTTAAATCGTAAAGAGTGTCTCTCTTTTGCACTCTTGAGAGATGTAATCAAAAATAAACAACCTTTCTTTGTATTTTGATCCTTTATTTGATCTTGTACTTAAATCCATTAATTCTTCATGGTTTAATTATTGAAAAGGATAACTTTCATTGTTTCAAAATAAATGCTTTTTAACTTGATGCATTTCATGCTGCCCAATGTATTTCGGGCTTATGAGCCCTTCATCAGGGGCTGTCAAGCTGAAAATGAGGAAACAGGGTATCAGAAAATCTGTGTCATGCTCGTAAGTCGAAAAAGCGCTGTTGTCAGAGGTGTATAAAAGGAAAAGATAAGTGAATAATACCCGTGGTGAAGAAAAAAGGGGTGAAATGAAAAAATAAAAAGGGTAGTGGATCGTGCAAGACTTAATGGGATGGTGAATGAAAGCTGGTGAAAGCAACCGAATGGTGAACGTGTGGTACAAACACTCGAAAGAATAATGAGAAAGTAAGCGGTTGCTCAAACTGTGTCCCAAGGCGTGTAAATAAAGTTTGTAAAACACGCTTTAAAAAACTCACTTAAAGAAAGACGAACTGGGCGCTTGTATAGGTTTTAGTCTGTAAACGGACGCGTAGAAGTTCCTGGAAAGATTAGAACATCAATGTTAATGGCAGGAATCTGAACATGTGAAAAAGGGATAGATTTTGAGTCCTGGAATGCTGGAAAGCATTCACTTACTTGGTACGGATGCGTGTACGGATTACAGAGCGCTCATCTTCGAATGTAGACGATGGGTTTCCGGGTCCTGGATCGGAGAGTGAATGAAGTGGGACTTCATTGGTTTAAATGTTAGCGGGCGTGATTGATTGGTAACACGCGTGAAAATGAACTACGAAGAAAAAAGACTAGTAGTCTCTATAATGACACGTAAAAGGATCTAAAAAATAGGTCATGAAAAGCGATTGACAGTGATGTAAAAGACAATAAAGAAACGGGTAAAAAGTATGATGTTGCGTCTGACCCGGCTGAGAAAAGCAGCCGAGAAGGGACGCATAAAATCTGAACTGAGGAAAAATATGAATATTACCGTATGTCCAGCGGTAAGAGACATGTTGCAAGGATTATAATGTACCGTATATAAAATGGTGAGGGACACGTTGCAAGAATTACGTTGTACCGTGAGTGAAACGGTAAGAGACACGTTACAAGAATTGCAATGTAGAATGGAATAATGGTAATGATGTGTATAAAATATTTGGCAACAGTAATGTGCGTCATAGACAGTCCCACACTTCACCCTCAACCATCCACGAAAGAAAATAAATTACTACTAGGCAGGTAACTGCACTTGTAAGGTCAGTACACCAACGCAACACACCTAGTTATGTGCAGATTTTTACAGATGCTATCTTTTGTATTTTCATCTCGTCCGAGTCACTTTTGAATGAGAACAATCTTGGCAATTTGGGAAAGAATTTGGCATTACAGAAACTGTTGTGAAGAGTCATAATTCGAATCTAAGCAAATAACAAAAGGCTTGCTGATAAGAAATCCAACACACCAGTGATGGTCTTCACTTAACCAGTGCTTTCCGAAGGGACCTTTCGTTCCAACTTCAGAGCTAGGAAGCACAACAGGTCAGTGGTCATAGTCTGGATGAACAGAAGAACATATGGGGTGACATCTGACAAGACCTTCCCGTTATCATCCGGGTCCTCATTATTAATGCAATCAGTCAGCGTGCTTGTTGTGTGAAGTGGTTGGTGGATCCTGCTACTACTACTGTAACTCTGAGCTATCACACTCCACAAGGGTACTTGCATTTATTGTTAGTGCCACAAGTGAGTGACCATCACATGAGAGGAAAAAAGATTGTCCTCCGATAGGGTGTCTCTGTCCCATATTGGCTTTTGGGGAGTTTGTCATTTCAACCAGCCTCCAAGCTCCTCTTTTAGCCACACTAAAAATAATTTTCTGAGACATTAATAGCTTTATTTACAATATTTTGACACAAGGCTGCACAGGAAGCCTTTCAGCGGCGGTGTTGTGCAGCAAAAGAAAAGGGCAGGAATGTACCATATCTACAAGACACTGCGCATTCCTCTCCTTTTCCCCAGCACTGGCGACCAATGGGCTGCCATGCGCCAACGCAGGCACCCTTACACCGAGGTGCATGGGTGTCTGCATTGTAGGGGGTGTTTGTTTTTGTGCAGAAAGGGACAGTTCCTTGCACGAAAACAATCACAAGAGGTGTTTTCCTCTTTCTATGTGTGCTGCAAAATGCAGCACACTTAGAAAATGGAAAAACGAAGAGAAAATAATGTACATCTCCTTGCTACGCCTCCCTTACACCTCCCCTGAGGCGTAGGAAATCTGACGCATTATCTGGTTTACGAAACCTTATGAATCTGGGAATGCATCAGGTTCCATGGATGTTGCATGGGAACACCCACAGCAACACCCATGGAATGCCCCCTTCACGCAGAGTGATGCATGAAAGGGGGCCATATTTACAAGATCATGAAAAGCCACTCAGGGTGGCTTTACGTGGCCTTGTAAGTATGGGCAGGCATCACAAAAAAAGTGATGCACCCGCTGCGCAATGGGCTTGTAAATAATCCCAAAAGTCACTTTTGTCACACAGAGCAAAGAGCCAAGAACGACACAGGCAGATTCTCCAATAAGGTGGAGGAGCTTCGCCCCACTGAGCAGGTCGAAAAAGGAAAAAATAAAATGATATCTGATTGTTATTTTCATTTTATTTTCCTCCTTGCTCAGCTGGGTAGGGGTAGGTCTGCTTTGCTCATAGAGCAGGGCAGGGGAGGAGTGGTTTGCCCACTCCAAGTGCGCATAAGGCTTTGGCTGGCCGTCTCGGCCGTCCAAACCGTCATGCGCACTTTGCATTTTCTCCTTGTAGGATGCATTACAGCCTGCATGGAGAAAATGCCCAGCCTTCCATTCTCTGGCTGAGCGCCGAACCATGGCACTCAGACCAATCACTACGTTGCATTGCAGCGTTGTGATTGGCTATTGGGAGGCTGAGAGCCAGGTGCATCCTGCTTCCTGCCCTGGAAGCGGGGAAGAGGACAGAGAGCCGGCAGCCGCGACGGCGGGTGATAGCGGCAGACAGGTAAGTGTGCATTTACATTTTTTCATTCCCTCCTTCCCCGCCCTGTGACCCGCCCTCCCACCACCTTCAAATACCAACCACCACTGAAGAATGAGTGACTGTTCCCAAAACAGGAAGAGTAGCATTTGTGCAGGTCAACATTTGCAAAATGTTGTACCTGTACACGGCGTGAACCAAAAACAATTATGCATAGCCTGCCCAAGCTTGGTATGAGCAAGGAAGAGTAACTAGAGATAAAAAACAGCAAAAAAAAGAGGGCAGGTGAGCTAAAAAAAAGTCCTAGGTTACATACACAGTGTGCATGAGGAGTGCTGGTCCGCTCTACACAGATCTGTTGAAAAGAAGTGGTGAGAGTGCCACCAAGTAGGGGAAGAGGCCTGGTTATGAACTGCATACACACAAATGCTTAGCAGTGGATTCACACAGTTTGATTAATAGCTTAGAGAATCAGTTTCTGGTCCCGCCACTAGGTGCCATGGTGCCCATATGTGAGAAATTGTAGGGCATTAGGACATAAGCATATATAAATGCTCCATGGTAGGCATATTTTCTACAGTCACATGCTTCCTTAGTTCTAGACATCAAGTGGAGGACGCAGGAATATTTTTGAAAATGTCACACCCGCTTTTTTTTTAACCAATCACTATTAACTAGGAAGAAGTGTTTCAATGTCGACATTAATTATGTCAACAATTGATATGTTGAGAGACTTCTCATAATGCCTTACACCTTGCTGCACTCTTAAATATCTTCCCAAAGTCGGCATACTCATGTGCACAACAGATGTATATGTCACATGTAAATCTAGAGAAGTAAAGATATAAAAAATAACATTTCCATCTCGTACAATGGATCTTTTCTAGATGCTTGCGTTGAGAACTGAGGAGTAGTGTTGAAGTCTTCTTTATTCAACCTTCCACCACCACAGGTTCCACTCAGCTCGAGTCAGCTGTGGAATGTTGACAACCTGAGCATGGCACAAACCAAGTGGGGTGAAAGGAAGGGGGGTCGGAATGTACCAAGGTACTCGAGATTATAACAGTAATTTTTCAATCTTGAGAGTCTGCAGGTACTGACTGCAAATCTACCAAGAGGGGTATATTGCTGAAGATTAACAAAGAGATGGTCTAAAGCTTTGTCAAGGATGATGGGGCGCTAGTTATTGCTCAAATAGTAATATTATTTCTTATAAGCTATAAATCACCGGGATAGTCTTTGCTTTGAGGCAACTTATTTTGAAATATAAGTGCCAAAGGCTTTGAAAAATTACCCGTGACAGTTGTTGGAGACAAAAAAATCGTGCGAAAATGTTGAAGTATTGAGAAAGCGAAAAGAGAGAGACTCAGTTTCCGGTTTGGCGGCGGTGGGCTGCATATCCTTACGGGAAGGGAAAGAATGCGGCAGTTTGTGGTTTGGAATTCTGGATGCATATTTGGTGGAATGGTAACTGGAAAAAACAGAACTGAGGAGCTATTTTTTCCATTGCCTTGAAGAAAATGACACATCTCCTGTAACTTGGGTCCTCTTGGTGATGAGGGATGGAGGCTGGCTGGATGATCTGAAAGAGCAGTTAGCTGGTACCCATCTTTGAAGGGAAGAGAATCCACACAGCGGACAGACCTGTTGTAACCTACATCTCTGAACAATAGAAAACAAGCGATGGAAAGAACAATGGCTCACATGCATCAAAGCAAAAACCGGTCGCAAACGGGCAGATTCTCAGAATCTGCCCCTTTGCGACCGGTATTTTTGCATTTGGGATGCATCATCCCAAATGCAAAAATCGCAATTTAAGTAATCTCTAAATTGCGATTACTTAAATTGCGATTGCATTTAAGGAATCTCAAATTGAGATTCCTTAAATGCAATGCATTAAAGTAAAAATATTAGCGATTTCGCTAATAGGGGGAGGAAATTACCATGAAGTTGAACTTCATGGTAATTTGCAAAAACTTTGAAAAATGCACTAAAGTGCATTTTTCAAAGTTCCATTTTACACACCCACATGCCCTTGGGGCATGTGTGTGTGCAAGATGTACTCATATGCAGATTTCAGGGGTGCAACAGGGTGTCCTTTTGAGACCCTGGCACCCTTGAAATTGCATGAGCAATTTGCGATTCTCTAATTGAGAATCGCAAATTGAGAAAGTCTTCCCATTCATTCCTTTGGGCCTCTAGGCCCATAGGAATAAATAGGGAGGTATTCCTTAATTGCGAGTCGCAAATAAGGAATGTTTAGAAATCGCTATTTTGTAAGCGATTTCTACATGCATAGCCTTTTGCTATTCCTTATTAGCGAATCCTTATTTTTCGCTAATAAGGAATCGCAAATGGCATTGTTGATGCATGTGCCAGAATATACACATGGACCTGGACTCCTCTAAAGAAATGAACATTGAGAATCGGGGTAAGGAATGCCAAAAATAGAGATAAATAAGACATCACCAACCTTAAAAAAACTGTTGGCAAACTGCTAGAGCAAAACACGTGCCAGCTGGATTGAAATGAGGCTTCCTCATCATAATAAAAGAATACTTGAAATATTTAAATGGAACAAATAACCAAATGTGTATTTACGCACTTTACTTTGGAGTGACGTGTGCATGATCCCTTACTTCTCTTTAACATGGAAACTCGGGGTTGTAGGATCTTTCCCAGTGGAATAGTCATAAGCACCCATGATGTACAAAGCGCACATTTTGTTCTAACTACTTGTGACAGTGCCACATTCCCTGGTTAGCTCATGGCTCCACTCTCATGCTCCCCACCTTTTGCACGAGTTGTTTGCCTCGGAATGCACCTATATTTTACTAAAGAAAATTTGATTAGATACTGATGGTGGGTATATCTTGGACGTATCCATTTTATTATTGATATAACCGATAGCAGTGCATACACACTTTCCCAAAAGTGGCAAACCACTGAATGGCATGATCCTGATGCGTGAAAGTATGAAGCCAAACACTTGGAGCAATGTGCCACCAGCCTCAGCTGCCCACATCCACAAATGCCCATACTTGAAAACTGGTAGGGCATCACGTCCTTCTGGAATAGGACAAAGTCCTTGCCAGGGTATTCTTAGGGAGGAACTGAAGCATATATCCTATTTTGTCCCACAAGCTCCCGTTACCCAATCAAAACAGAAACATTCAGGAAACATGGAGCCTGGAATGCAGGGGGGTAAATCGTGCAGCTTAATCACATGCTCTAAAGACTTAGGAGCACAGACGTTAAGGGAGCAGATTTGATGAAACCGCTGTATATCATAAACACCATGACATAGTCTAGGTATGGGTGTCCTTGAAAAAATCCGGACCCGCAAGGCTCATCTCTCAGGTCTCAGAGTCTCAGGACAAATAGTAGAGGGAGTCAAGGAAATCCTTATAAAAGGCTCCATGCCACTATTTAAGAGTAGAGGAGGCACTGACGTGGAATCAGACAGAGGCCAAAGAGTTTCTGACAGAACTGTTATCACTCTAAGCGCCCAGTGATACTCATCAAATCATTAGGCAAAGTGGACTCCAGATAATATACATAGAAACCACGCGATAGCTCTCAGGGTGATCAGTCAACAACAGAGAGCTAAGGTATCCATCTCATTTGAAACATTGTAGGTGGAGAATAAGGGGGCAAGCCATTTCATATGCAGACTTGCTACGCTTAAACAGAATAACATAAAATGGGTGTAGGTTTCAATTTCCCCACTGGCACAATCGCACACTTCATCAATCTCCTTGGCCTTACTCCATTGGGCAGCATAGGCCTTCAACAGGAGGATCCACAGGCAGAGCTTTAGATACAATGAACACCGAACTTCAGGGCAGGTGTCATCCAACTAGGGTTCAAAGTCAACAATGGATTTATGCTTCAAAAACCCCTGGACCAGGGACCCACTTTTGCTAAACTCATATATAATTTGATTTTTGTATTGCCAATAAACCTCCTTCATCTTAATTATCATTTCTGTTGGACTTGGCCCTTTTTGCAGGGTCATCCCTGAACTTTTTGCCTTCCTCCTATATTTTTTCTGACCTGTTGTTGGCTGTTTTATGACTCTGGGCACTTTACCACTGCTGATCAGTGCTAAAGTGCATATGCTCTCCCTTTTGTAAATTATTGTACGAATTAGTGATTCCATGATTGGTTGGTTTGGTTTACCTGTCAGACCCTAGTACAGTGCACCAGGAGTGCCCAGGGCTTGTAAATCCAAATGCTGCTGGTGGGCTTGCAGTTGTGCCACCCACAGAAGCAGCCTGTAAAAATGTGTCTAAGGTCTGCTATTGCAGAGCCTGCGTGCAGTCTGGTACTGTCATGCTGACTGGGCAAGTGCACCCACTTGCCAGTCCCTAAACCTTCCCTGTTCTTCATATCAGACACCCCTATGGTAGGCCCAAGGGCAGGGTGCATTGTAAGGATACGGTAGGACATGCCCTGGTGTGTGTGGCATGTTCTAATAGTGAATTACAGCCATTTTCGTTATTCACTATTGCAAGGCTATTTGTTCTCCATAGGCCTTAATGGACAGTTTGGTTATTACATCTTATAATCCTAACTGACTCAGAGAACATGGTAGAAATTCGAATTTAGTAAGCCTGAACTCAGGATGATAAAATACATCTTTTTTTGAAGTTGGTTTTAACATTCTGTGTTTGATAATGCCACTTTTAGAAAGTAGGCATTTTCTTGTCTAACCATTCAAACCTGCCTCTGCTAGGCTGTGTATTCCTTTGTCTGGAGTTTGAGTGACAGGGCTGGGGAATTCCAGGAGACAGGGTGAGGTGTCCCAGTGGTGAATAGAGAGATCTGCATCCAGATGGGTGGGAGGAGTTGCACCTGGGACCTGAATAGGGCTGTGCCTGCCTTCCACAATGCTGGCTCCACCTCCTGGGGAGCGGCTGATATCTCTGCCCTGCACAGTGAATGAAGAGAAGGAATCCTGTCAACAAAGTGCCCCAGGGCTGTACTTGCCTTCCACAATGCTGGATCCACCTCCTGTGGGGTGTCTAATGTTTCTGCCCTGCACTGTGAAAGGAAATTAGAAGTCTGGTAAACAGAGTGCTCAGGAACTTGTTTGGATTGGGCAAAGGCCCCGCTGCCTTCAGAGGACAAAGGATTTCTGGGTATAAATATTGGGACGCTGATCCCAAGAATTCAGATCACTTTGGGAAAACAAGAAGAACCTCTGTTGAGGGAGGAACCAGAAGAAGCTGAGGAGGAAACTATCCCTGAAACTGGGGGATTGGCCTGCAGTGGTTGCCTTACTGCCAAAGAGAGGAGAAAGGAACTTTGTGTGTACTTTTGCTCAACTTGTGAAGGATCTCCAAGGGCTTGGAAAAGAGCTTGCCTCCTGCTGAAGTCTCAGGAACAACAGACTTCACCCCCCAGCTCCCCAGAGTTCTTTGGAAGTGCCTGCTGCTGTTGTTGGGCCTTCTGAGGGACTGCATGTCGCAAGGAGCTGGAAGCACGACTCAAGAAGGAGAAGTGTGCCGCCGTCGGAGCTACTGTCGTCGCATCTCGTAAAGGGTGTCGCCGCTGCAGCATCGCATCGAGCGGAAGTGTCTCGCATCATCCAGGAAGAGTCTCGCAACACTGAAGAAGCGTGTCGCCATCGCAGCCATCGTAGCTGACGCATTGCACCGCATCAAGAGAAGAGTCTCGCATCGAGGAAGAAGCGCGTCGCCATCGCAGCCATCGTAGTTGTCGCATTGCACCGCATCAAGAAAAGCGCCTTGCATCCACGGAGAAGCGTGTCACCGCCGGAGCTACTGTCGTCGCATCTCGTAAAGGGTGTCACCGCTGCAGCATCGCATCGAGCGGAAGCGTCTCGCATCATCCAGGAAGTGTCTCGCAACGCTGAAGAAGCGTGTCGCCATCGTAGCTGACGCATTGCACCGCATCAAGAGAAGAGTCTCGCATCGAGGCAGAAGCGTGTCGCCATCGCAGCCATCATAGTTGTCGCATTGAACCGCATCAAGAAAAGCGCCTCGCATCCACGGAGAAGCGTGCCCCCGTCGGAGCTGCTGTCGTCGCATCGCGTAAAGGGGTGTCGCCGCTGCAACATCACATCGAGAGGAAGCGTCTCGCAAGCGTCGGAGAAGAGTGTCGCTGCCAAGGCCGCTGTCGTCGCATCGCGTAAAGGGTGTCGCCGCTGCAGCTGACACATCGAGTCGAGTCTTCTCGCAACATCGGAGAAGCGTGCCGCATCTGGAAGATCTTCACGTCTTTATTTCTTTGCACCAAAAACTTCATGGCATCAACATCGTTGCAACACTTTCGTTGCCCTGCGTGTCGCATCTAAAAGGTACATTGACTTAAAGTGTTGCATTTAAGAACTTAAGAGAACTAAGCAAAATCCTACCATCTAAAGTAACAGTATTGTGTATTTTTGTCGTTTAATGGTCTTATGGTAAATCTATATAAAGAATACTTATTTTTGATATAAAACCTGTGTGATGTCCATCTGTAGTGTTGTCACTTGATTACTGTATGTGTTCACAAATGCTTTACACACTGCCTCTGAGATAAGCCTGTCTGCTCGTGCCAAGCTACCAAGGGGGTGAGCAGAGGTTATTTTAGGAGTGTACCCCCTTACCCTGACTAGAGGAGAGGGTCCCTATTTGTCACAACTGCATACCTGTTCCAACTAGAGACCCCCAAGTCTAACATTGGTGGTCAGCGTGAGGATTCTGGACTTCCATTTGTGACTCATGTACAGTGATAGGTGAACACTACTTAGTGCAGACCTTAACGCAACCAATACTTTTTGGGACTTTCTATTTTTGAGTACTGCCAAGTTCAACCACCATGGAAAAAGCAGCATCCATAGTCTCTGTTGATAATGAATGGGAAGAAGAGAAACTGGACAGCAACCCAGTAAAACAGCTAAAGTTCTTCTGCAAGAAATTCAATGTTTCTACTACTGGATGCAAAAATAAGGCAGAGTTCTACAAGGCGCTGAGGGCCTGGGTAGAAGCAAGGTATGCCACTGATGATGATAATGCAGAGGAGCAGCTGGATGGGCCAGTGGGTCCAAGAGGAAGGAGAACCCCTTCCCCTGCCGGTAGCAGTGTTTCTGATAAAAGTCTATCTCCAGAGGAGTTGGCGGATAGAAAAGAGTGTAGGATGCACGAAATGGAGCTGACGAAGCTCAAGTTAAAAGGGTAGTTGGAATTGGAATGGCTAATTAGAAAGTTAGCTCTAGAGGAAAAGAAAATGGAAATGGAGCATGAGTTGACTATAAGGAAGCTTGACTTAGAGCTCGCGAAGCTTGAGGCCGTGAGTGTCTGAGCCCAGCAACAAGAAATGTGGGTAGCTCAGAGAGTGAGCTTTGCTGAGTGGGAGGAGGAATCCAACTCAGATGGTGGCAGCAATATTGAATTTTCTAATGCTGAGAGAGTAGTACACACACCCAGAGATGTGGCGCCTGACTTGAAGGAGGGGGTTAATTTACACCAGGAGGTTCAAGGATATGAGGTAGCTCCAGTGGTGCGCAGTGTTCTTGAGGTGAATTGGGAAACTGGCACAGGGGTTCATAGTCCTAGTGGTGGGAGGGATTCCCCCATGGTTGAGATCCTGGTGTGTGAGTGTGAAGACCGCCCAGAAGAGTGTGGGTTGAGTGACAGAGACAGTCAGATACTGTCTTGCCAATCTCAGGAGAGTGGTGTGGAGTACGTGTGCGAGGCACTGGATGGTGAGGTGAAGGATAGTTTGGTTAACCCTGCTAGGGGGCTGTGTGGTCCAATTGTGGGAGAGCATATTGTAAGTTCCTGTTTTCCAGAGCTATGCCAACACCTGTTGGAGAGTGAGTTATCTGACCGCAGGGAGCTCACATTGGAGGCAGACCTTTTGGTGGAGTCCAGAGGGTCTGGAAAGGCATTGGGGAGTGATCCCAAGATGAGTGGTTCAGGTATCTTCAAACCCAGTGTGGTGGAAGTGGCTCAGAGTAGCCCAACTAGGTCCTGTAGTAGTGAGAGGGGTGTAGGGCCTTACGTCCTGTCTTTAAGGGGAAGGAGTGAGAATGGGTTATGTCCCGGTAGTGCCCAACCTCAGTCTCAGAGCTTGGATGGTTCTTTAAGGGAACACCAGGTGGGGAGCCTAGTCTGTCCGGAGGGGCTGCCCATTGTGCGGGATCCCCTAGTGTCTGGTGAACGGGGAGTGTCTGTAAGCAGGCCTCCCTCAGTTCTGGTGTCTGGCAGTATCGCTCCAGTTGGGAGGGTGCAGAAGTCCAGATTGAGGGGTGAGAGGGGGAAAGAGTCCCCAGTGGAAGAACCAGTGGGTCAGGGGCCAGCCAGAAGGGCTGCGTCACCAGTGAATGACCATGGTGACACCACTTCTGTCCTGGGGGATCTTCGCACACTGTCAGATGGACAGGGGTCAGGAGATCTGTGCCAGGCAGACTGTCACACGACACATGAGTTATGTGTCACCCACAGGAGGGGCATGCGTGCTCCCCGGGAAGTCCTGGTGCGCCAGGCGAGCTTTCAACCGCATGGGTTGGTCCCAGGGTTGGGAAGCCAGGTTCAGGTGTTGTCTGACCTGGAGGTTGGGGCAACTGTAATCAGTGTCCTAACCCATGTTGCTTCTAGGGGTACCACTCCAGTTGGGAGTGTGCAGTACTCTGGAAGGGGGTGCAGAGGGAGGGAGTCCTCACCTCTGACCCCGGTGCAGTCTGAGGGTTTAGACCCTAGTTTGGAGAGCCAGGTTCAGGTGTTGTCTGACCTGGAGGGAGGGACATCTGTAATCAGTGTCCCTACCAGTCTGTCTTCTTGGTGTACCACTCCAGGTGGGAGGGTACAGCCATCTGGAAGGGGATGCAGAGGGAGGGAGTCCTCGCCTCTGACCCCGGCTCAACTGAAGGGTTTAGACCCTAGGTTGGAGGGCCAGGTTCAGGGTGTCCCCCCTGACCTGGACGCCCAGTTGCAGGATAGATCCCCTGAACTGGTGGGCGAATTGTGCAGGACACCTGCCACAGGTGCCCTGGCAATTCTGGAAGGGGGTACCACTCCAAGTGGGAGGGTACAGAGCCCCAAGGAGGAGGACCGGGTGTGGGAGAGGCCACCCCAGTCTTTGGTCCAGCCGTCGGGTACAGGTCTGGGGCTGGTGGGTCAGTGCCAGGATGTCATACCTGACCTGACAGGAGGGAGAATGGACAAAGGGTGCCAAGCACCTGGGGCTACTGCCCCCGCGCCCTGATGTCACAGAGGTTTGAGAGCCCTGAGAGGCATAAGGCCTGGGTCTCATCCCTGACTACTGTCAGTGGCCACTGTGGCATTTTGCTGTCTGTCTGTTGGGACACACCTGTGAGCCAGTTAAGGTTAGGTGCTGCACAGGTGGTGTCCACAGGTGAGGGGAAGGGTTCCCCATGGATTGGCTTGGTGGGCCCTGAGAGTATGGACAGAGGGATTCCAATAGGTTCAGATTGGCGTAGAACTGGAGTCTGCCCCTGCAGTTGCTGGCCAGGTCCTTGTTCTCTCGCCCAAAGCAGGGAAGCCCATCAAGGTAGTGATTGGTCTACCCTGCATTTTGGCTGGAAGGGGGTTGTGTTGGACTTGGCCCTTTTTGCAGGGTCATCCCTGAACTTTTTGCCTTCCTCCTATATTTTTTCTGACCTGTTGTTGGCTGTTTTATGACTCTGGGCACTTTACCACTGCTGATCAGTGCTAAAGTGCATATGCTCTCCCTATTGTAAATTATTGTACGAATTAGTGATTCCATGATTGGTTGGTTAGGTTTACCTGTCAGACCCTAGTACAGTGCAACAGGAGTGCCCAGGGCTTGTAAATCCAAATGCTGCTGGTGGGCTTGCAGCACTGGTTGTGCCACCCACAGGAGCAGCCTGTAAAAATGTGTCTAAGGTCTGCCATTGCAGAGCCTGCGTGCAGTCTGGTACTGTCATGCTGACTGGGCAAGTGCACCCACTTGCCAGTCCCTAAACCTTCCCTGTTCTTCATATCAGACACCCCTATGGTAGGCCCAAGGGCAGGGTGCATTGTAAGGATAAGGTAGGACATGCCCTGGTGTGTGTGGCATGTTCTAATAGTGAATTACAGCCATTTTCATTTTTCACTATTGCAAGGCTATTGGTTCTCCATAGGCCTTAATGGACAGTTTGGTTATTACATCTTATAATCCTAACTGACTCAGAGAACATGGTAGAAATTCGAATTTAGTAAGCCTGAACTCAGGATGATAAAATACATCTTTTTGTGAAGTTGGTTTTAACATTCTTTGTTTGAAAATGCCACTTTTAGAAAGTAGGCATTTTCTGGTCTAACCATTCAAACCTGCCTCTGCTAGGCTGTGTATTCCTTTGTCTGGAGTTTGAGTGACAGGGCTGGGGAATTCCAAGAGACAGGGTGAGGTGTCCCAGTGGTGAATAGAGAGATCTGCATCCAGATGGGTGGGAGGAGTTGCACCTGGGACCTGAATAGGGCTGTGCCTGCCTTCCACAATGCTGGCTCCACCTCCTGGGGAGCGGCTGATATCTCTGTCCTGCACAGTGAATGAAGAGAAGGAATCCTGTCAACAAAGTGCCCCAGGGCTGTACTTGCCTTCCACAATGCTGGCTCCATCTCCTGTGGGGCGTCTAATGTTTCTGCCCTGCACTGTGAAAGGAAAGGAGGAGTCTGGTAAACAGAGTGCTCAGGAACTGGTTTGGACTGGGCAAAGGCCCCTCTGCCTTCAGAGGACAAAGGATTTCTGGGTATAAATATTGGGACCCTGATCCCAAGAATTTAGATCACTTTGGGAAAACAAGAAGAACCTCTGCTGAGGGAGGAACCAGAAGAAGCTGAGGAGGAAACTATCCCTGAAACTGGGGGATTGGCCTGCAGTGGTTGCCTTACTGCCAAAGAGAGGAGAAAGGAACTTTGTGTGTACGTTTGCTCATGATGAAGGATCTCCAAGGGCTTGGAAAAGAGCTTGCCTCCTGCTGAAGTCTCAGGAACAACAGACTTCACCCCCCAGCTCCCCAGAGTTCTTTGGAAGTGCCTGCTGCTGTTGTTGGGCCTTCTGAGGGACTGCGTGTCGCAAGGAGCTGAAAGCGCGACTCAAGAAGGAGAAGCATGCCGCCATCGGAGCTACTGTCATCGCATCTCGTAAAGGGTGTCGGCGCTGCAGCATCGCATCGAGCGGAAGTGTCTCGCATCATCCAGGAAGTGTCTCGCAACGCTGAAGAAGCGTGTCGCCATCACAGCCATCGTAGCTGACGCATTGCACCGCATCAAGAGAAGAGTCTCCAATCGAGGAAGAAGCGCGTCGCCATCGCAGCCATCGTAGTTGTCGCATTGCACCGCATCAAGAAAAGCGCCTCGCATCCACGGAGAAGCGTGCCGCCGTCGGAGCTACTGTCGTCGCATCTCGTAAAGGGTGTCGCCGCTGCAGCATCGCATCGAGCGGAAGCGTCTCGCATCATCCAGGAAGTGTCTCGCAACGCTGAAGAAGCGTGTCGCCATCGCAGCCATCGTAGCTGACGCATTGCACCGCATCAAGATAAGAGTCTCGCATCGAGGCAGAAGCGTGTCGCCATCGCAGCCATCATAGTTGTCGCATTGCACCGCATCAAGAAAAGCGCCTCGCATCCACGGAGAAGCGTGCCGCCGTCGGAGCTGCTGTCGTCGCATGATGCATCGCGTAAAGGGGTGTCGCCGCTGCAACATTGCATCGAGCGGAAGCATCTCGCAAACGTCGGAGAAGAGTGTTGCTGCCAAGGCCGCTGTCGTCGCATCGCGTAAAGGGTGTCGCCACTGCAGCTGACGCATCGAGTCGAGTCTTCTCGCAACATCGGAAAAGCGTGCCGCATCTGGAAGATCTTCACGTCTTTATTTCTTTGCACCAAAAACTTCATCGGATCAACATCATTGCAACACTTTTGTTGCCCTGCGTGTCGCATCTAAAAGGTACATTGACTTAAAGTGTCGCATTTAAGAACTTAAGAGAACTAAGCAAAATCCTACCATCTAAAGTAACAGTATTGTGTGTTTTTGTCGTTTAATGGTCTTGTGGTAAATGTATATAAAGAATACTTATTTTTGATATAAAACCTGTGTAGTGTCCATCTGTAGTGTTGTCACTTGATTACTGTATGTGTTCACAAATGCTTTACACACTGCCTCTGAGATAAGCCTGTCTGCTCGTGCCAAGCTACCAAGGGGGTGAGCAGGGGTTATTTTAGGAGTGTACCCCCTTACCCTGACTAGAGGAGAGGTTCCCTATTTGTCACAACCTGTGCCAACTAGAGACCCCCAAGTCTAACAATTTCTTATTAATCACCGTGGGATTCTCACAAATGGCATCTAGTTTAAACTGCATTAAGGATCTACGAACGTGATGCCACCAGGGCATCCCAGACAGAACAGGATAACGGGCTACCTCCACTATGGCCTCCAGATAGTTGTAAGCAAATTGTTTTCTCTGAAGGCAAACCCAGTAAAATTATTATAGTTAGGATAATTATATCAGAAATAGAATTAATGTCCAGTTCCAAATATAGTGCTGCTAAATTTTTACCCTGCCCTAACATCAATATTGCCCTCACAAACCTGTTTTCAATGTTCTGTATTCTATAAAAGAATCACCCTCTATGTGCTAAGTGAAACCCATCAAATCATTAGGCACAGTGGACTGCGATAATGTCAACTATGGAGAATGAGGTCCTGTAGTCATGTTTAATCAAGAACCCTTGGGATGCAACAAAATGTGTTGGTTGTATTTTAGATGTCAATGGATCAATCAAATAAATAATGTTTGGTTGAACATTGACTGCGATCTCGTTCATAATCATGTCAAATACAAGAAGCATGAAGTCATTTACTAAGACTTTTATAACAACAATGTCATGAGGTTGACTATTCCAGTAGAGTTGAATGCGGCTTAGTGTTGGCAAAGATTTTGACAACAGGAGATCTTCCTTAAAAGGCTTTGACACTGACCGCTGGACAGGTGATTCAATGTCAACCTTTAATTTCATTGTAGCTTGGCTTAGAAACAGATGCAATGGGGTCTGAAGCCAATGGCATCAAAATAACCTCGAAACAAGAATGTCTAAGGGCCTATGAAACTGAAGTACTATCTGCAATGGTGGGCTATACCAAGATGACCAGACCAGGAGCTAAGAAACATCGGATAATGAGGCAGAATCTTTGTTCCTGATAGTGGGAAATCTCTTGGCCTTGATGGATTTAAGCAAGAACTCACCATTTGTAAGATGATAAACTGGAAGTATTATTTTGCAACCCTACAAGAGCCACTTTGTCACTCTTCCAGCTTGTCTCTTGTTTACTGTAAGCTCTATGACATGGCCCTGGGCAGACTTCCTGTATCTATTTATTAAACATGTTTCCGAAAAAATGCTTCAAAACAAGAGCAGAGTTTTTCCGAACGGATCCCTAAAACTGGTCAGGAAATGTAATAAATCACCAGAACCAAAGCAACGTAGCTAGGAAACCTTGCAGTGGTTGGGTTAAAAAGAAAAACAGACTCCAATAATCTCTAAATGTACAAATAAGGGACCTATGAAAACCGACAGAAGGTGAGAAAAACACAGCAGCAGTGTCAAGGGGAGCGACCCTCCCTAAAAGATGGTGAAAACGTGAAAAATGTGCGATATTGAATGATCCATTTTAATAGTGTCCATATCTGGCATTTCTTCCTGAAATGGTTTAACAAATGAATGCTCAGTGTTCCTGCAGTTTATTCCATTATGAAACCTATCCAGTTGCCAGGCCATTAGAAGACCTATTAGAGACTGGGTTTTAGTGAAACTAGCCGTCACCTGGACATCATACATTAAGGTGCATATGTATCAAACGATTTTGTATTCGCAAACGCTGCGAATCGCAAAAAAACAGCATTTGCAAATACAAAATCGCAAAACGCGATGTATGTGACATTTTCGCATCGCATTATTAAGAAATCGCAAATTTTGCGATTCCTTAATTTTGCGTAAGCATTTAAGGAATCGCAAATTGCGATTCCTTAAATGCTATGTAACACGCACCCAAGTTGTGCGAATTCTCCTTAAGAAATCGCAAATTACCACCAACTTCAAGTTGGTGGTAATTTGCGATTTCTTTGAAAAATGCAATTTTTGGCATTTTTCAAAGTGCCATGTGGCGCACATACATGCCCTTAGGGCATGTATGTGCGCCATATGCGCACACATGTTCATTTCAGGGGTGCATCAGGGTGTCATCATGACACCCTTGCACCTTTGAAATTATTCGCAATTTGCGATTAGCAAATTGCAATTCGCAATTTGAGAATTACTTCCCATTCATTCCTATGGGCCTCCTGGCCCATAGGAATGAATGGGAAGGTATTCCTTAATTGCGATTTCGCAATTTGCTAATCACAATTAAGGAATATTAAGAATTCGCAAAATATGTGCGAATTTTTAAATAGATCCCGTTTTGCAATTTGTCAAATAGCGATTCTCAAAAAATCGCTATTTCAGAATCGCAAATACGGTTTTTGATACATATGCCCCTAAGCCTCAAAGGGCCAGTGGCAAATCAGACCGTGGGATGTTGTATACTGACATCACAGCTTTTGAGGATATTTAAACCTAGGAAGACACCACAAAAAGCATTAAAGGACACAGGCCTAGACCTGAGGTGTAGCCACTTGGTTGTTAAGTGAGCAAGTCACACAAGAGAAGTAGAAGTATAGTTAAAATTTATAGAATCCTGAAGCCAGAGAAACTGATTGGAATTTGTGCCGCTAGATGGGTGCTGTAAGCTGGCACTGCTAACATAGAAGTAATATCACGGCAGAAATACCCACACCAGAAAAGACATCACATAGTGATGCCAGGGGCGAGCATGAGGTTAAAACTCAAAAGGGAATGGAGCCAGAGTTGCCATTTACTGGCACTAAAAGGAAAGTATGGGTCTTCATGACAAATGAGACTCATCACCACAGACACCATACATAAACTACAGATATAAACATATCATGTAAACACCAGCAAATTAAATTATAACAAGGCAGGTCATAAACATATTGCAGCAATCAAACTTTGAGTGCATGTTTATATGACCCATTCACTGCCTGGCTTGGATGGCGCTGTCCCCTGCGCCCATCTGAAGAGCACCCGCACAGATCAGACACAATGTCCAGCAAAATGGATGTGTCTGAAGTCACCTTGACCCTCTAGAATCCACCGCACAGCTTAGTGACATACACAATACTGGCAAATCCAGATAATCCTCTCTAAAACAGAACCAGAATTTTACCATCATACTAACTCATCAATTGGGTGTAGCACTACAACTAGAGCAAAGAAGGTGCACTGGTGCCACAGAGACCACATAAGGCTTAACTGTTTACACCAGACCAAGGGATCAGTTCAGATTTGCATATATTTTTGTCCAATAGGTGAGTTATTCACCAATGTATATCTACCCAACACTTACAGAGTCAATGTCCCCTGGAATGTGTGGCAAGTGGTACTGAAGACTGGCACTAGAGCAATACTATGATCAGAATTAAACCCAGGTTTACAGATGCCTACACCAGCACCCTCCTGCACCTTGGCATTGGGGCAGGTGGTGCTAGTGTTCAGTGCCCATCACCAGAGCAAGAGTGTCAGGAGGGCAGTGTGGCTGAACCATCAGACTGGGTAACACCTTTATTCCTTGGTTTGTGTAGTAACACTAGGGCTGCACTGTCAGAGTCAATAAGCTCAAAAGGTAAGTAGTCATTATTTGCATTAGTGCCAACATCTTGAAGGTCAGTGAGGCAGAAGGACCCAGAGAGTCCACCCATCAATGGCCCCTGGCAGAGAGCAGACACAGAGGACAGAATGGATGAGAACATCATCTCAAAGCACAGTGCTAAAGCCGGGGTGGGGCACAAGGCTGAACTACAGCTAATCAGGTACCCCTAGAGGACAGGTTAAAAGCTGAGAAGACAGCAGCAGGTCCTTGGAGAATCACCTGTGCCCACTTACCAGCTTAAAGTCTGTAGTGCTTATTTCGCGCAGCGTGCGCAGCAGGATGTCTACCCACTCCTTCTCACCAAGGGTGTCCTCTTGAGTACCAATCACATAGATATCATGCTCGATGTAGTCAGCACTGTCATCTCGTGTCTTTCCTTGACCCTTAGAGAGGAACCAAGAGGTGACCTTCTTAGGGGGCTGGGCATCACCTAAAGTGGAAGTAAACAATACCCCCAAAGCAGTGAAACTGTCACAGTGGAGAACACATGATGGCACACATCTCCTCACTCATAATTAAATGAAAATATAACCATCCATCTGAAATGCATACATCCATAATAATAATTAAAACAAATTAAAAACTACCTTTATTTCAATCAAATTATATTTCTTACTTATGTGAGAGTGTCCATTACCCATTTCTTCAGAAACATTATTAACTTCATATCAGTGTAAGAATAAATCTTATTTCTTGTATGCTTTAGCACGTGTCTCCACAAGTCACAGAGAAGACAGAGTTAAGGTTGTGAGACAGACATCCTATTGTCACACTATGGTTTCTGATAACACATTCTTTCTAAAAAATAAACGTGACCATACTTAAATCGTTACTGCCTTCTCTTCGGCACACATTCCAGTATCATGTGCACACTGCTTGTGTAGTGACGTCATCAATGTATATTCCTCTACAGATGTGAGGATATATCTTGAACGTCCTTCTTATTACTAGTATTGAAATTTGTATATAAGAAAAGCATAAAGATTTTAATATTGGTTGGATGAAGTGCGGGATGATATTGTGGTGGTTTGAAGACCACAGTAGACCATAGTAGACCATACACTAATGTTAATTTAAAACAGAAAAACAGCACACCGGAAATGGAAGACAGGCTGTTCTTATGCTATATTGCAACACAAAGAGATAATGGCATTTTGAAGAAGGACAAAAACAGGGACAACATCAACTCCTATAGGCCAATAAGCCTTCTCAACGCTGATTATAACATTTTCACAATGCTCCTCACCAATAGGCTCAATAAAATTGTGGGATCAATAATCCACGGGATCAATGTGGTTTTGTAGCTGGTAGACAACTCTCCTCGAATGCAATTTGTTTTATAGAAGCTTTGGACTATTTTATTAAGAATAATACAGAGGCGCAGGTGTGGTTTTTAGATGCTGCGAAAGCTTTTGATTTGGTGTCCTGGGAGTGTGTTTTTTAAATTCTTGCTAGATTTGGGTTTTCGGAAAGTTTTATACATATAGTGAAAAGTCTGTGTAAGGATTCGATGGCACGAATAATAATCAATTCTAGAAATGTAGGCAGTTGTAGAATAAGTAGGGGTACAAGGCAGGGGTGTCCCCTATCTCCATTTCTCTTTGCCTTATTCATAGAGCCCCCGGCAATTGCGATCAGGCAAAAAGCACTACAAACTGCACCTATTCAAGTCATGACTAATATAAAACGCTACGCTGACTATATTGTTTTATTTATTTTTTAAACCTGGGGAGAACATCCAAAAGGAAATATTGGGGATGTTTTCAGGATTCAAAGCACTGGGTGGCTATAAAATAAATAATGTCAAGGTAGAAATGTTGTAATTGCTCAGGTGAGACACTGCAACCAAGTTATCAGTTATTATGTAACTCCAGGCCCAAGAGGTATTTAGGGATCTATGTGTTGGAAAGTGTGGATGAACTATATACATTAAATTATGTCCGTTTAGTGCAAAAAGTTAAGCATTTATTAGCGAAATGGAATCAACTTCCAATTTCAATAATTGGTCGAGTGGCACTTTTACAAATGACAATTTTACCACTATTTAATTTTTCATTTTCAGCAATCCCATGTGCACTACGAACGTCCTTTTTTTAAAGAACTAGATGGTCTATTCTCATCGCTCCTATGGGCCAACAAGGTACCAAGATTAGCACTAGCCACTTTAAGCTACCTAAACGAGGAGGGAGGGTTAGCTCTCCCAAACCTGAGGGAATATTACTACACAAAGTTTGCACACAATAAGCACAGAATCCATAACCATTTTAATTCGCCAGATATGGACAATTTTTGTATGATTAAAATAATGAATGAATACAAAATCTCAGATCCTATGAGGATAGTGAAGAACCCTATGTAATTACGTTACAAGGTTCTCCAGTCATTTCTAAAACAAAAGGCCCAACTGTCAAAGTATTATAGAATTCCTTGGATAAATGGCTCTACATGTTTGACCGATTTATGTGCCGGAGAAGACAGGCTGTTGCAAACTGGCGTAGTAAAGAAGTGGGAGGAAAACGGGTACAGACATGTGGGAGGCTTTCTCAACTCAGATTCCTGGAAAAAATGGCGAGAGATATAGACCGGGCTGCTCCACTCTATAGATATGCTTAAGCGGTCGTTTATCCAAATCAAGTACTTTTTAGAAAATATTGACTCAACAGAGCTAAGAGCAAGATCACAACTAAGTGAGGCGCTACTAGAAACATCAAATAAGCGATCAATAAGCAGCTGGGTGAATTTTTTTAATGAAAATGAGACCTCTACTGTCTATGAAAAAGCCTGAGACAAATGGCAGGAGAAAAAAGACCTCCATATCCCTAGAGTGGTCTGGAATAGAATTAACAAATTCAATGCCACAATAATAAGAGGCACCAATTTTAGGAGAATGCAATTCTACACAAAATGGTTAATATACAGGACTCCATAATTTCTCCATAATATATACCCCCAGGTTGAGGATAGGTATTTCCTTTGCTCCGAAGAGGGAGGAGGTACCTAGACTCATATTGTTTGGGATTGCCTAAAGATCAAGCAACTATGGGACGAGATTGGGAAATTCCTTAGAACGATTATAGGTCAAGCATTAACTATCGACAAGTATATTGCAATTCTGGGGTGTTCACCAAACATAACGACAAATAAAACACAAGAGCAATGTTTATTTATATCAGGTCCTGTGGCAAGATCATTAATTCTCCATAATCAGCGAGTTAACACTGTACCCACTTTCCATGCCAGGCAGGCTAAACGTCACAAAAATAAAGAACTGGAGAGACGCTACGCCCTGTGGTCAGGAGCACTTATAAAATTTGAGAAACGTTGGCAGCCCATAGGAAACTAGTCAGAGAATTAGATAAGATGAAATGTTAAAGGGAAATTGTGCAACATGTGGCTTTTTTTATTAGACTTGCTTTTATGTACTTTCAAATGGCATTATCCATATTGATGTGATTTAAGGATGGACCATGTTTGTATAAATGTGTCAACCAAAATTGAATTTGAACACTGTAGGCACTTTATTTTGTACATGTACAACTGTGAATGGAACTCTCAATAAAAAATAATAAAAAAACAAAAAAGACAAACAGAAAATGGACGGAATGTTGAACATTGTCAAACATTCACCCCCAGTCACAGATCTCGGTTTAATCCATTGTTATTTTGCTCACCACGCCATTCCAGTTTGGACCCAGCCAAATGAAAATCAGCCTTGACCCTGTTTCCCAAGGGAACAGTCCAGCCCGAACTGCCAGGCCAGGTCTTCCGTGGACCATAAAACAAGCATCTTGGGACCGGTTTTGGGACATCACCCCTCTTTAGCCAGGCTAGCTTGAAACCAGTGGCGTTGCGAGCATGTGACACAAATCTGGGCATACCGCAGCACTTAAAGGGAAGCCTAGTAGAAAGTATTGCACTTTCTATATTTTTGTGGGTTTATTCATCAAAACTTTTCTGATTGTGCAGAAGGGAAAACAAATCGTGCTATAAATGGAGGGACTCAAGTGTTTGGCGGGTCTGGGTGATGTAAGTGATAAGACCAGAGAATCTCAAGAATCAAGCTTCAAAAAGTCAGATTTATTGTATGAATGGAGCTTCCCAAGAATGTGGTATGCCTGGTCACTCACTAGTCCCAAAAGTTTGTTTTCTCCAAGTCAGAGTTGTATATATGATTGAACGTTACAAAGTCCCTGGTGTCTTTTAAGCTGTGTTATTACTACAGGGACCAAAATAGTATCTGGTATTTTCAGGTAATACTGTTGTTATGTCTGCATAATTCCCATCAGTGATGTAGCTATATATCATTATAGTGTGGGCCTACAGAATAGTTTCTACAAGTCTGTTGCCTTTTCGAAGCTGTGATTGGATTGTTGAGCACTGAGCACAAGGTATGCTGTATGAGGAAGTCGTTCATACCCATATTCCACGTCCCGATGAAGATTGTGAGCATGTCTGGCTCTGGCTGGCCCGAATGCTTGTTTTTCATCTGCTGTAGAAGCTGGCAAAAGCCCTCCCTCTTCTGTGGGCGAAAATATGGACAGCATGTGAGCAATGATTGCTTCAGTATTGTATGTAACTAAAGAGATTAGCTCTTCTTCATACATCTGTGTTTGGTTGTTCTCTCAAACAGACAGCCCACCTGACCTTTGGATACTGTCCTACCCTCCACTAGCTTTTTACCACAGAATATTCCCCATACACATACTCATCTCTATTCCCCATGCTCTGTAAAATGTACCACCTCTAATCCAACCACTTTGAAAATGGTGCATAAGGGAGAGATGTCATCCCTGCCCACCCTCAACTCTTGAAACAGAGCATCTTTGACTTGTTTGCTCTCATATGGACACTGACCACATTCTATCATCTTGGTTGAAAATGTGCCACTGCTTTCTCCTTTTTATCCCTTATTAGTTGCCTCATACCTCCTACTATGCTTTTCCCCAACACATTTCACACAATCATAGTGCTTCTTAAAGACACCCTAGGCTTCCATATCTGTCCACTGGGATCTTAATCCCACACACCTTTGATGACCCACGACCTAGGATAGACCTGTTTTCACTTATCATTCCCATCTTGGTAGCGGATTCTGGCTCTGACTTTGACCTGTGATATCCCAGCACACATAGTGGGACCCCCTCACATCTCGTGACAAGGTGTCAATGGGGCCACACAAATATTACAACGGTGTAACTCACTTCCCAAAAATGATATTCAATGAAACACACCTTAGTGTCTGAGAACACATACTCCTTCCGCTGGGTTTTTTCCTTCTCCGTCTCAAGCACAATCACCAACTTATTAGGGAACTTTTGGGACTTGATAAGCTGTCGGACTAAACAGAGACAAATATTAGCTTATGAAGCACTAAATCTCCCTCACAACTGTGAGGTCTACATCCTCTCACTGTGAACTCCACTGATCCAATCGTGCACTGGCACCCAGTATACAGGCGTTTTCATTGCTAGCACAAAAGAGACAGACACATGCGTCATTAAAAAAACACCCAGCAGTCACTACAGAAGAACACCTCACTAATGCCACAGGGTTGTAATAAAAGCAGACACCGTGGAACAATGGATTTGGTCGTAACATTGCAACAGGGCTGACATAACAAGGGATCTGGACATAACACTGAAAGATAAACAGCAGCTCAGCAAGTAACTGGAATTTAACACTGCACCAGATCTGGCATAACAAGGGGTATGGGCTAAACACTGCAATATATGCATCAAAATAAGAGCTATGGACCTCACATTGCAAGGCATACAGCATAACACAAGATGGACACTTAATACTCTGACAGTAAAATAAGGAAAATGGGACCAATGCACACATGTATTTATTAATATGTGAAGTAATGCTCCTAGAGTATTAATGCCTTTGTTAATTGGCCCTTCAACCTCCAAAATGTGAGGGAGTATGCATATACAATGACTACAACTAGAATGGACTGTGCCCGCTGCACTTTTACTAAAAGGGAGTTGAACATTCGAAGTCAATTCACAAAGGCATTTATGAATACATGAAATAGCACTCCTGAAGTATGTCTTAACGTATTTATAAATGGTTTTGTTACTCAACCCCATAGACTTTTCACTGCAATAGATACAGCATAACAAGGGATATGGGCATAGCAATGAAATAGATAAAGCAAAATAAAGGAGTCAAAGACAACATAACAAAGAAACATGTGGAAGCGCTAATACAACCAGCATCAGACACAGCATTTGTAGTGACAAGATTTTATGACTATGGCAGATGTGCAGTCCTGGTGATATGATGTGCCTCACTTACAGCCATGTCCACGTAAATAAGCTAGCATGGCTACTTACTCTTTTTGTTGTCATACGATTTATCATCAGGGCCATCCTTGGACTTCTTAATAAAAAGTTTCCCAATTTCTACATCCACCTTGAGGATGATTTTTGTTGAAATCCCCAAAGAATCTGGCTTCACCTACAGGAAGAAGGAAACACCTACTTTTATTGCCTGTAGTGACAGGCATGTGGTTGCATTATACCGATGCACTATAATACTGAGATGTGTCTGCAGCACCTCTTCAACATCTCTGGCAATATCTGCACCACTTCGGCTGTATCAGAGAACCATGTTTTTATATTAAAGCACAGAGACATGGCTGCACTACCCTTGTATTACAGCACAGAGAGGTGCCTGCTCCACCTCATCTATAGTACATTACTAAGATACATATTTTTAATGCTGTCTACTGACAAGCATTGGCTGTCTCCTAAGCTCATGTCATCAATACACACAAATGCAAAAATGGTATGATTTGGGTTAACCTACGTCAGACATTGCTTGTTTCAAGCATTTTTCAATTTTTGAAATACCCAGCAGGGGCAACAGCTATTCTGTTTGTAGTAGTGACTGAAAAAGAAGTCTTGATGCAAAGTGAAACTAGATTGCGCTTGGACAGTGTAGCATCTGAAGCCCGAGTCTTCTCATTTTTTTTTAAAGTAGAAGTCACACTGTCCATGCCTTTGTCCTGTTCTCTCACATCTTTGGAACATTTCATTTTGTGGGAACAAATAGCAGCTGAAACAAAGGAAATAAGCACCACTGTGTGATCCTCCACCAGGGCATCATAGGAGTGCAACTCAAACCTGACTTGTTTGCTTTCCAGACACTGCACATTAAGGGCTATTCATTAGTGCTTGTGCATATGGGAGGCTTCAACATACCGAACACTGGCAAAGACCTCACAAGCCCTTGGTTGCATTTTAAATACAAGTTCACTAACAATCAGTTTTAGAAGACAAAAACATATTTGTACTATATTTGTGCTTATGTTGAAATTATGAATATCGATTCGAATATATGTTACAATGTATAGCAATTTTCTCTTGAGAATGACATTTGAAAGCCACTTCCACTTTAAGGGTGTTGCTTTCAACAAAATAATGGTTAAAAAGCATTTGATAAGAAAAAAACACACTACGGTGCTCAATTGCTTAACCATTTACCTTTATCCTGTACATATATTTTGGGACCGCGGAATCTCTCACTGCCACACAAGATGCAACAGAATCAAGGAAAATAACATATCCATCTTCCTCTTCATGAAGATATTATGTACACCAAGTTGTTGTGCTAATTGGAAGACCCCTGCAATCAGTAGTGGCTGGTATTTGAAGGTAGTGGGGGAGTAGAGAATGAAAACATTTAAATACACAATTACCTGTCTGCCGCCCGCCGTTGCCGCGCCTCCTTCTCTCGGTCCTCTTACCCGCTTCCAGGGCAGAAAGCAGGATGCACCTGGCTCCCAGCCTCCCTATAGCCAATCAGAACGCTGCAATGCAGCACTGTGATTGGTCTGAGCACCGTGGTTCTGCACTCAGCCAGAGAATGGGAGGCTGGGCATGTTCTCAATGCAGGCTGTAATGCAGCTTGCATGGAGAACATGCAAAGTGCCCATGACGGTTTGGCCGGCCCGGGCCGGCCGGCCAAAGTCTCATGTGCACTTGGAGTGGGCAAACCACACCTCCCCTGCCTTGCTCTATGAGCAGAGCAGCCCCGCCCCAACCCATCTGAGCAAGGGGAAAAATAAAGTGTTAATAACAATGAGTTATTATAAATTTATTTTTACCTTTTTCGATCTGCTCAGTGGGGAAACACTCCTTTCGCCTCAGTGGAGGAGCCACAGCAATAGAGTGTGTCAATCCTGTATGCTTGTTAAACCAAAAAAACATTTGACATATCCTATCTAGCACATCAAATGCTAAAGGTTTTTCTCTATTCTACTTTGATCCTCAAGGATTTTTGCTTGTGCAGAAGGACTGTGAGTATGCAGATTTCACACAAAGAATTTTAGGCATGAGAATGCCTGATGCTGCATTTCAGTACATTGTGTTGTATGAAGCGTCAAGCCATAGTTCAGGTTAGAAGCCTTATCTGTTCACCATGAAACGTTATGCCAGATTCCTTAGAAGTGATTTGTTTATAATGAAAAGTTATAACAAAGCGAGTAGGCCTTACATACTTATTGTGAAAAGCATGTACACAGAGCAATAGACCTTATAGGGTGGATTGTTAATACAGTGTGCTGAAGCCTGTAGGCAGGCATTTTCTTACATGGAATCTGACAGCTTACCATATTAGGCAAGTGTTTTGGTGTTGGTGGCCCACCTGAACAAACCTTGGAGATAGTGGATTTGCACTATGACAATCCTTCTTGTGCTCTATTAGGAGGGATTTTATATTGTTTTGACAACTGTATTTTGTACATACTTTTAGTTTATTAGGTTACACCTGATAGTTGCCTTGTGGGAAGGCTTAAGACCAACACAGTAGGCCTGAGTTGGTAATGGTGACAAGCCAACAATAAAGTTTTAGGCCTGAATCTTTATAATGTAAAGTTATGATAAAGTCAGTAGGCGTGACATATTGACTGTGAAAAGGGTAGATTGTTATTTCTCTGTACTAAATCCTACAGACAGGTATTTTATCACGACATGTCACAGATTACCTTTGTAGGGAAAGATTTTGGTGTTGGTTAATACCTCTGATAAACCCTAGGTGTAGAAGATTTGCGCTGTAATAATTCTCGCTAGACTCTAGTCTTATATGTCTGCCGCAATCTTGTAATAAACAAATCATTAATAATATATACCTGTTTATATGTTTTGTCTGCTGAATAAACACAAATCTCTGAATCTCAATCAGAAGTTACTCATCATTTTCACTGGGAACGGTGAAAATATCTTGTGTGTGTGTGTGTGTATATATATATATATATATATATATATATATATATATATATATATATATATATATATTTTCCGCTCCAAAGGAAATTAGGACCAGCACTCACAGGAAAGGGCAACCTTTCATTAGATTACTCGTGCACTTTCTCACAACAGATGCGTTTCGGCAGAATGCCTTTCTCAATGTTGGCGGCTGCTATTTTTCCACTTTTTAAAATATATATCCAGCTTAGTTACGTCATATTAAGGCCTTTGTCATCAAAGTCAACATCAGCGCCATCTTATCACATGCAAATTCATATATCCTGTAGCTAGACATTTTGAGTCTTACCATCAAAGCAACAGAAATTTGCTACTTTTTTTTTGTTTAGATCAAGTACCCCAAGAGATAAGAGGAGGTAACAGAGAGCTGAAGCTGAGGAGGCTAAAATCTAGATATATAATAGATCTACAAACAAAAACTCCTATGGGTCTAAACAGCAGTGAGGAACTGGGGGTTCACTTATAAAATCTATATAAGGATTGGTAACATGAATCATGTAATAAAGAAATGAAATGCCCATACAAGGCGAGATATTGAAATCAAGCAGAGAGTTCCCTTAGGATAGGGGGTTGGTATCTGCGGGATCGTAAATATATGAGTTATTGGAGGGATTACCCACGTAGGGTATGATCAGGTTAATCAGATAGAACTCACAGCTATTTGCTAATGTCGGACAAAAAAATATAGCCGATAAAGGAAGGAACTTCTTGTGAATGAGAATTTAAAGAAAATACAATGTGAAGGAAAACTAGCAGTTAAATCATGATTTTCAGGTGAGTAAATAGAATATGAAATGAAAATATTCTCTCATTCTGCTGTAACATTTATGAATTTGCATGTGATACAATGGCGCTGATGTTTGACTTTGAAGACAAAGTCCTTTTTCACTGTCCTAAATATGATGTAACTAAGCTGGATATATATAAAAAAAGCGAAAAAATCGTTGCCGCCAACATTGAGGCATTCTATTGAAACGTGCCTCTTGTGAGAAAGTGCATGAGTAATCTAATAAAAGTGTACCCTTTCCCTGGAGAGCCGTTTGTAATTTCTTTGGGAGCGAAAATAAAAGTGTGAGTACACCCTTGCAGGACCTGGCACCCTCCTGCGAGTGCGGAAGCTGTGGTGTAACGGAGCGTTAATATACAAATATATATATATATATTCGCTACTTATTTCATTTGCAGTGCACCACATCACACATGGCCACTTCCCCTAAATCAGGAGATCTCTGTGGAATGCAGTTGCCCAAGATGGCCAACACGGTTCTAAATGTGCCGGCCATGCTGGAACTTGAAAACAGTGTTAGACTACTTACCACACTCTGCAAGATGGACACCTGCTATGTGTTGTATTGTTATTGCAAGATAATGTCTGCTTTGTTTAGGCAGCATATTTTCTTTTTTCTTCTAGCATTTTTTTTATTTATCTTGCATATGTTGCTGAATGTGAATGTGTATGTGTTTTATTGTGGTTGTGTCAGAGGATGAATGCAACAATGAGTCAGTGGATTGATGAATGGGTGCACAAATGCAAAGATGATTGACATAGTGCATGTATGATGTCTTATCGAGTGCCTAAACCCATCAATGACACAAAAGGCATTTTTATTCAAAAGCTGGACCTATTGGCATTGCCAATGCTTGTTAAAATTCCAAGGCATTTAAGTAACATTGTAGCTGTTTGCGATTAGAGTGCTTGGCTAAGTGGCAATTTATTTTTTCCTACATCACAAATAATAGCATTTTTAATGCTGGCAAAGCCATGTTGAAGCTTTATTTTTCCCTTTTTCTCTGTGCAGAATTTGCATGATATATACAATAAAACAATGTACGATTCTGCAGCTAGCCAAAGCCAGCCTTATTGGCTTTACCAATGCTTGTTTTCCTTTGTCATGGAATCGGAAGCAAAATCTGTTTAATCACAGCTGTTTCACTACCTTGTGTCGTGCAGAAAAAAAGAATTGGCCGATGCCTAGAGATACATTATCTCCACCACGTTATAATGCGCAGCCCATACCGAATTACCTTTCCCATATCACTGCACAAATGTCTCCACTACCTCGGTCATATTAAATTCACTTGCACAACCTAGCATACAGGCGTATTTACCTCAAATGTTATTGGAGGGATGAGGGATCGCCGTGTCTTAATTTCTGTTCCTTCAACCAACATTTTCTTTATCTGCAGAAGAAAGCAAATGCTTGGAAGAAGATTGATAGAAACATTTGTGATTTAAAAGAAGGTAAGTGAAGACAAGGATCCACCAAACCTGCCGCGAATACCTGATAAGCATCTCAGGGGCCAACATGGCCTTATAAATAAGCTGCATATTCTCCAACTGTAAACACCGAAATTCAAAACCTCACTAGTGTGGAAGCATTGACCAAGAGGAGCATCAACTAACTTATTGCACTTTCTCCCTCCCAAAATACCATCTTCAACCAATTTTCTTTCATTAAAAAGTCTCTTCTGAAGTTACCTTAAGTGTGTCTGGTATCAGAATGTAGAAAAGTTTTGTGGGCCTATATTTTTGTGCATTAATAGCAACGTATAATATGCAATTTCGTGCATGATTCTACATACTTAGGGGCCGATTCCGATCTCGTTCGGAAAGCAAACCGAACGACTCGTGTCCAGAATGCTTTCCGTACAACAAGTGTCAGGGGAGTCTGACCGAACACGTACGATACATTTGAATACATCCGATTGTGATTCGGTCAGACTCCTATTGACTTCAATGGGAGACTGTGTACCGTATGCGTACACAGGCTCACATTGACAAAAGGGGTGGTTGGGGATCATCATGCACCCTGTGGCAGGCACCCCATTGTGCCTGCTACACTGTGCATGGTCTGAAAGGGGGGAACCATGGGTACCCCACGGGCACGATTCGGAGGGCCCCGGGTTTAGGAGTACCTGCTAAGTGCCCCCAAAGACCGATTCCAGATGCCTTTTCGATCCAGGCAAAAGACTCATAAAGGCTATTTGAATCATTCATCTTACCTGCTCACTTGGAAAACCTACTCCATAGAGCTGTACGATTCGGCTCTGGAGGGCTCTATCTCTCCGTATGCCTTCTGGAACCGGTTCGGTCAGAGCTAATGCTTTCCAAGCATCGTACTTGCTCGTTCGGAACTGGGAAGCGAGACGGTCAGGAACAAGGGCTCCAGATTGGTTTAGGCAATTACAAATCTGATTCGGAGCCCTTCCGAACAAGATAAGATTCGGCCCCATAGACTGAATTAACATAATTACAATTGAGACAAACGTCCTCTGATGAGTAGAAGCTTGTTTATTGACATGTTAATTAGGCCACATTTCTGTGTAAAACTACAATTTGAACAAGATGAGTCATCTCTGTCACTCACTCATGTGGAGCAGCGTATTTTTGGCTCCATTCTTATATGTTATAAATAAGCAGTATATACGTACACTTAGCACACATCCTTTTTGCATCCTACTGATATAATGTAAACTATTGCACTTGACCTCACTATTGAAGTGCATTAACTGTAGGATTGGAGACTCAAACATATACACTGGGTGCCTTAACCATATTAACTGATACATGCTTCTTAGAAAGCTAATGAAAACCGTCCTCACTATTAAAGTGTATTTACTTTAGAAACAAGAAAAACGTATGCAATGTATGCACTGTTTCAAGTTGCATTTATAATGTCATTCTTAGTCACATTTATACACATGTATTCAGTTGTGGTTGAATGTGCACCATTTATTTAATGCATTAAATTGCCATGACTAGGCCCATATTTCTTTCTGCATAAAATATAGTTTTCAATTTTCTGCTTGTATGTCTTTTCCTTGCAGGCATATTCACATGGTTTGTTAGTTGAGAATGGATACAACGCTGTACTAGTGATAGAGAGAAATAGCCTGAGAAGAAGAGTTTGACAAAGAACACGGGGAGCCAGAGATTTAACTGACAGTTTCTATTCAGTAATGTTGCAAGGAGTCCCAGGTGACCAAAGACGATGTCGTTCTCAGGAGTGGCCTGGGAGAATTTGTTAATGTTTGAGCTCATAACGTGAGAATGGAAAGAACAATGGAACCCCTGATGGCGTGAATAAGGGGTGTACTCAGAAGATTTATGTAGCAATAATTGGTGTTCTCACAGATCGTTGTTGGCCACTTTCCTTTGGATTTTGAGAGGTTTAGAACTCTATGCTTCTCCTTTGGCTCTATTCTAAGTGTGGTTCAGGCTAACACTTATATTTCAATCCCAAGAAGACTCTTGACTGAGCTTCTGAAATTCTGACACCTTCCAGCACTTCCTCCGACTTTCTTATTTTCCTGAATTTCTCTGATATTTGGGATAATTTTAGGGTCAAACCATCCTCTTGGTTTGGTCTTTGAATTTGATGGTTTTGGACTATACTCATGTACAGAAGAGAGAATCGGAAAGACTTCTCTGAGCATCAGATTCTGTTAATAATTTTCCGTATTGCTGTAGCTGAACTTCTTGTCTGCCTTATTCTGGTACATCTGAACTTCTTAAAGAGGTTGGTTTATCCAGTTGTTATTCTGTATCTTTACAGCTTGGAATTGAGATTAATTAATCTTAATTTGACTATTACTTTGTAATAAACGTTCTTAACTATAGTGACTGATTCCTGGTCCTTTTTGTGGAGCCAAATGGGCTGCAATGTGAAGGAGAATGTGTTATTAAATGCTAACTCCCTTAACCTCTCAGTCGGCGAAAAAGGTCTATCGGACAACAAGTGGTAAGAGAATTGGCCCATCGGTGGATCAACTGGGAGATCGTCGGATGGTTTGTCACTGAAGTGAGGGAGTTAGGGTGTTCCATTCAGAAATTACCCAGACCCAGTCCAAACCCCTAAAGCCCATGGTTCATTACAGTCCTCCAGAGTGAATGATTAATGGAGTTCAAGCAGTTCGGAATCAAGTTGTAGTAGCGAAGGTGTGAGTATTAACAGGGTTGCATGTTGCAATTACTTAGCTTAGCTTAGCTTGCAGTGTTTTGCAGTGCTTATGTGGTGTTATCTGGAGATGTTTTAAGTTGTTTTGTGAATGTGGCACTTCATGCAGAGAAGTTGAATTGGTTATTAGGTCTGACGTGGTCTAAGATCCCAGGATGATAAATGAATTATTAGTGTAGAGGACACTGGGTGTAGTTGTTGTGTTGTGGTGCTAGTTGTATGACGACATAGACAGCACTATTGAGACAGGGACTTTATCTTTGTGTGATTGTGAGGCGTGGTTGGTACTGTGAATCTCAGTGTACAGGGAGGAACTCTATCAATCCGGGTGAGTTGTGATGGCAGAACAAAGAATTGTGGGTGAAAAATCATTTCCTCGTTTAAACAGTAAGTCATTTCTGGATTTTATATATTTTTGATTGAAAATGTAATTCTTTAAAGCACTACGAAGTCTAATGAGGGGAGAGGCGACTGTACCTGTTAGAAAGGGAGACGAGGCACCACCAGAAGAAACGACAGGTCATTATATGGCAATAATTGTGGGTCTTCATATGTGTTTTTGCCTTAGACGATGGCATAAGATTACTGAGAAAGCTGGTCCTTTGACATTTCCATGTAATGGGCCATTTAATTTGAGAATCATTTAACATTTGAGGAGGACGTTGTATGACATGAAACTGCCTCCCAGACCTACGCAATAGGAAACACTTAATGCATTGGGACATACAGCCCACTTTAGACACAGAACAAGATTTCAAGGCAGGGTCAAAAAATCCATACACACTTGTGTGGATGCTGGATGGGATGCAGATCAAAAAACATAGAGAACTAACATGATAGAGTGAGCTAGACTGCACCCTACATTAACTAATGAGGAAGAAGGGAAAGGTAAACGAAAGGATAAGAAAAGGAAAAAAAGAAGGAGACAGATGAGGGGGAGAATGCAGCTGAGGATAGTGATACAGATTCATTTGAGAAATCTATAAACAAATTATTGTTAACCCGTCCACTATCATACAATGTGATCCAAGCTAGAGGAATGAGTAATGCACATACCAGTGAGAATTTTGATGTGCCTAGGGCACCAGTAGATGTAAATTCTAATTCACCTGGAGAGAGTTCAGGGATTACAGCCCCTCCACAATCATCTGCTCTAAATGCCCCAGATGCATTGACCGTTCCTGTTATAATTGGTCTTATAGTTCCTTTATATATACCTGGATTAGCAGGAAATACTACACATACTTTGGCCGTTCCTACCAGAATGGATAACTCAAGTAGTAATTCTATGGGCTTGACAACAAGACCATTTCCTTAAATTCCATTGGATTCGACACAAGTAAATACTCTATGTGCTGTGAGTGCAGATCCATCATTAAGTCAGACAGGGTTTTTCCCTGATGCAAGGTTTTCCCAAAGGTCGCCACCTTTTTCCATGACCAAAACAAATGTGTCTACAAGTGTTAATAACAGTACCCCCAGGACAGCAATACCTAAGGGTTCGCTAAGTTCTGATATGTCTCTTTTGAACTCAGCACCTATTGAGAATCATGGTTCTTTTAGCAGAGAGATGATTTTTAATACGGTGGTAGAACAACCTGGTCTTACTGCCCGAGAACTCAATGATTGGTTCAAAGTTATAGACACCCCAACTGTTAGTGGTAATCCTGGACCAAATCGAAGGAATATTCAAGCCTCAGAGAGGGAAAATACATTAACGTGGCCAAACTGAAACTAGAATAGGATGAAATGATATTTGGAAATCTTGACATATCCCAATTAAATGCCTATCAGGATGATTAGCTTTTCTTCATGTGTGAAGATATTACTAGATGTGCTGGACAGGCTCAATAAAAGTTATCTGGGATTGGCCCACACATATGAAATTGACTGACAGAGATCCAAAGCCTTGCAGAGGAGTTACAGTTTAAGCTTTATTGACTGTGAACTCACTTAAATGAGACCATCAAGAATGAAATTACAGATAAGGGAAGTGTCCATGTACCTTGGAGCAGAAGTGATCTTCCATCATTCACAAATGATTTTCTGAAATTCAGAGAAAACCCAGTGGAACGAAACTGACAAGTTGACCGGTTTGTGAAGATCTCAAAGGTTATGTGGATAGATTTGAATACCTTGTTTGAAATTGTGGTTCCAGGTGACTTGTATGTTGAATGCAAAATAACTGGGGAGTGGCCAAAGAGGTCGATGAGACATCCCATAACAAAGGGTCCATTACTAGTGGTGATGAAAAAGTATCATCAGGCGATTGTATTTTTAAAATTGAAGGTATCCCCTAAGGAAATAGATTGGCTCAAGATTGACAGGATGACCCAAGAGTCCAAAGTAACAATACATTGTTATTATGCGAAACTGCTGCAAGCACTTAAACAGTACAATGGTACAGAGATTATTGAAGCCAAAGATATGGGGCATTTTGTGTTCAAGTTTGTGCATAGATTGAAATCTGAGAATAGTATGATGATTCAACAGCATCTGATTTGTTGGCAGAATAAGTCCATTGATGAGATCCTGAGGTAGATGAAATATAGCAGTGATGAATTGGAGCAGAAACACAAGAAACTGATGGAGAAGGTTTTGGTGGTACAGATAAAGGCTGCACAAATAGGTCAGAATCAGCAGTTTGCTGGGGTTGTATGACACAACCACGCATGCCTAAACCACGTGTTCCTTAACAATGCAGTTGGAACATCGAATACGTCTTTAATATACATTCCTTTTTAATGCAAGTCTTTACAAGGGCTTGCCATAGGGAAAGCACTGGACTTTGGAACAGCATAATTTACTATTCCAACTCCAGTCCAGGCAACAGTAGGGAAAGTGTTGGACTTTAAAGTCCAACACCGCTTTACCTAAGGGATGTCTTTGCACCGACATGCGTGGTAAAGTAATTTGTGATTAAGACAAGTTTGTTGTTCCGACCGCGTTGCAAAGGCAACATGTGGTTCAGCTGTTGTTGTAATTGCTGTTTCCCATTTGTTGGGAATGCTGGTCCAATGCAGGGAGTGTATCAACAGGGAGTTCCTGTGATGCAAGGTGGAAATGAATTCTAACCACAAGGTAGCGGTGGTCATGTCCCTATTGATCCAAGTACAGGGATTGATATGCCTACTTTGAAGAAAACTAATCCTTGCCACATTTGTGGCAAAATTGGGCACTAGAAGCAGCAATGTTGTGTCAATGCTGGTAATATGGTGAATGGGAATCAGGTTCAGAATGGTGGATTTGTGCAATCACAAGGTAATACAATGGTTCAGACACAGCAAGTACAGAGGCAGAGAGGACAACATTTCAGCGTGCCCCAAGTTTAGGTAACGCAAGCTCCACAAGCCCCTTTGCCACATTTGAATGCAAATGCTCCTAGATTTGTTCCAAATCAGGTCCCCAATGTAAACACCAAAGCTTTTGTGAATCATGGCACATCTTAGAAGTACCCCGTGATACAAGCAGATGAGGATAACAATTCAGACCGGTCGCAATGTTAGTGCCTGAGTGGGAGGAGGATTGTGTGCTTGGCATAACATTAGAGGTAGACCAGAGTTGTCCATTCGTGCAAGGTGAGGGGAATTGCCACCCTGTTTCATTCTTGAAAGATACTGGTGTTACCTGCTCTACTTTTAGAATAACAGAGGTTTCCAACCTACCCCTCTCTGAAAAAAGAATCAAAGCTGTAGGAGTTGCAAATAAACAATTGACTAGACCTGTCACTAAAGCAGTAGCTGTTGAAATAGGGTCTTTTGAAGAGAATCACCAATTTGTCGTGTGCAATTTGAGTCCTGTAAACCTGCTCCAACGTGATCTTTTTTGCAAGCGGAATTGTTCTCTTTACTGCACCCTGAATGGCATCACGTTTCAGACTCGCAAACCAGAGCTCAGATGTTAGACTGTACCCATGTTGACAAAAGATGATCTGTCCCCAGAATTGAGAGACATTGTGCTACCTGAAGTCTGGGACTTTTCAGGAAAGGACATAGGTCTCATTAAAGGTGTTGAACCTGTCAGCATAACAGGGAAACCCAATGCTGAATATCCGGGAATCCTGCATTGTAAACTGACCCATGAAACCATTGCTGGGATTACTCCTGTGATTGACTCAATGATTCAACAAGGCATTCAAAGGAGATTATGGGGAGTCCATGTAACTCACCCATATGGGTTTGTAGAAACCCAATAGCAACTATCGCATAGTGCAGGATTCGGAAAGAATAAGCACTATGGTTGTCTGTTATTTGTCCTGGGGTACCGAATACAGCTATGATGTTATTTCAGATTCCATGTAAGGGCGAGTGGTTCACTGTCATTGGTATGTGCCAAGCTTTCTTTTCCATACTGTTGCATGAGGATAGTCAGTTCCTCCTTGCATTTCAGTTTGGCAGCCGTGTTTTGGCATGGTGCCAAGTCCCAAAAGGGTATGTGGAGAGTCTGTCCATCTTTAACCAGATTCCCAATAGAGAATTTGGAGTGCCTGGTAGTGCCCTATCTTTCAGTCCTGGTCCAGTACATTGATGACCTAGTGGTGGCGTCAAATACATAGGAGGCTTTCAACCACAATCCTAAAGTATTACACTTTAAATTCTTATGACAGGCTTATGTTACTCTAGCTAGGGTACCCTGCATGGACCCTTCACGCCCACACATTTGCCCTCAATGCAGCACTCCGATGGCAGATTTTGCACACATGACGTGGACCTGCGGCAAGGTGGCCCAAATCTGGACACAGGTGTTTAATGAATTGTCATACATGGTAGACATACCCATCCCCCACTTCCCTAATGGCACTGCTGGGATACGTTAAAGACCTCCCCAAGTCTGCTCAGGGCTTGTGCGCACTAGTGTTGTTGCTAGCCATGGGAGAAGTAGCACTACATTGGGGGAGTAAACACTCGCGACATTGACGGGCTGGATGTTCAGCATGTCTTACTGTAATACCAACAGTGACCTACATGCCCAATTGGAACCCCCCATGTCTATACCGCTCAACATATGGAAAACGTTTACGTCTCACCTACTGGCACAAACATCGGCAAGCTCACAGACAGACCAGGTCTCTCCAGCCGGGGTCACCACGGGGTGAAGGGAGGTGATCATACTAAAGTATGTGTGACTGCTGTGTATGACACTATGACAAGGGCTCCCTCTATTGCTCGGGACAGTAAATGTTGTATACTGTATTAGTTACCATGCATGTATGTGTACCAACAATGGAATTTTTGTTTTGTGGAAAATATAAATAAGGTTTTTAAAAAAAAATACACAGGAAGCTTGCAGATGAGATACCATTGATCTGTTGAACCACTTAGCTGAGAATGGACATAAAGCTTCCCCGACCAAGTTGAAATACCTTGAGGAAGAGGTCTTATACCTAAGACATCAGATTGAGAAAGGAGCTAGGAAGGTGTCACAAGAAAGAATCTCAGTGATTCTGAAAATGAATCCACCAACAACCCAGAAATAAGTCTGGATGTTCTTGGGAATGGTTGGCTACTGTCAACAGTGGATTACCAATTTTTCCCTTGAGGCCAAGCCTTTACAGAGGCTGACTCACAGAGATGTGTCAGATATGGTACCATGGGTGAAATCTGCATGCATGCCTTCCTAGAGCTGAGACAACGTCTGTGTCGTGCTCCAGCACTGGGAATGCCCGATTACAATAAATGTTTTACCTTGTTTTGCAGTGAGAGGGAGGACTGCGCTCTCTCAGTGCTAACTCAGATGCACGGGAATGCTCACAGACCCGTTGCTAACTTTTCAGCTACACTTGACCAAGTAGCTGCTGCTTTGCCAGACTGTCTCAAAACCGTGGCTTCGACAGGAGCCAGCAGCAACCAGTGTGAGAGCATTGTTACAGGTCATCCTCTGACTGTTTAACTTCCCCATTCTGTAGAAGTTGTGTGAACTCACACCAGGATGCAGTACCTCCCCAACAGCTGCCTGACTAAGTATAAACAAGTCATACTTGTGGCGAAAAATATAACACTGAAGTGATGTACTACCCTTAATCCTGCCACCCTTTTACCTGTAACTGGAAATCATGTCATTGAAGGTGAAGCTGATGTCTTGATGTTACTGAAATATGCACCAAGCTGAACCTTGACATACAAGATGTGCCACTGTTTTAATCAGATTATGTGATGTTTGTTGATGGCGCCTTTTTATGAGACCATACAGGAAGTCTGAGAACTGCCTATGCAGTCTGTACTGTCTCAGGTGTGGTCAAAGCGTCCTGGCTTTAAGAAGTATTTTCTGCACAAGTGGCCAAATTGATTGCTCTTACTGAGCATGATGTGTTTCAGACCAGCTGAGAATAACCATTTTCACTGATAGTCAGTATGGCTTTGGTGTTGTTCACAACTTCGGACAGTTGTGGTCACAACGTGGATTCATGATTTCTTTGGTCACCAATTTGCAACGGGAAGAGTGTGCACAATTTGTTAAAGGCACTTCAGCTACCTGCCCAAATTGCGGTAATGAAGTGCTCTGCACACAGCAATGAAGCTGATTATGTAACTGTGGGTAATAGGTAGGGCAATGAACTTGCCAGATATTGTGCCTTAAATGCTTGTACTTTCAATGAAGAGTACAAAAATGAAGGAACAGGTGAGGACAATTACAATCGGTTGCCAACCACAGCTGATACATAGGAGGAAGTTAGGAAGCTACAGGAGTAAGTGTCAGAAGCAGAACAAGGCTGGGTTAGAGCAGGTTGTGTCAGAAGAAATGAAGACTACATTTAGGTTGCAGGAGACAGAAGATCTGTGTTGCCAGACAGTTTGTTGCCCCCAATGGCGAGACATCATCATGGACCTGCACATGTCAGTAGAGATACCATGGTGCGCTTCTTCAGGCAAACTTGGTTTAACCCCAGGTTCGGACAGATGGGTGAAGAGTTGGGTCACAGATGGGTTGTGTGTCAGCATTTGAATGTAGGCAGGAGAACAGCAGTAACAACGAGTCACATAGGGAGATCAGGTGGTCCCGTCAACAGGATTCAACTGGACTTTATCGAGATGCCTGTTTGTAATGGGCTGAGATATGTCCTGGTGATTGTGTGCATCTTTTCATGTTGGGATGAAGCTTACCTAACTAGAAGTGATAGTCTCACAGTGGCTATGTTGTTGTTGAGTGAGTTAATACCATGTTTCAGGTTCCCAACTTCTCTGGAGTCAGACCGAGGGACTCATTTTAATAATGAGGTCATGAAGATGTTGTGTGCCCCATTACCAAGTTAAACAGAGGCTACATTGCATTTATCAACCAGAGGCTAGCAGTATTGTGGAACAAGTCAATGGGACTTCGAAATTCAGGTTGGCTAAAGTGTGTGCCTTGACATCTTTGAAGTGGCCTGATGCCTTGCCTCTTGTGCTGATGAGCCTACACAGGACTCCAAATAGGATTGTCTCCACATGAGATAATCATGGGCAGAGCCATGAGACTACCAGCTGTGCCTGCGAATGTGTTTGTGAACATTACAGATGACATGATTCTTGATTACTGCAAAGGACTGGCTGATGTGGTGCATTCTGTGTATCATCAGGTTGGAAAGGCTAGGGACCTGCCTTAACAGGAGCAGTGCCATGACCTCAGTTCTGGCAACTGGGTTATGGTGAAGAACCACATGTGCAAGTCATGCTTGGAACCTCGGTGACGAGGTTCTTACCAAGTCACCTTGGTCACTACAACAGCTGTGAAGTGCAGAGGTCTCCCCAATTAGGTGCATGTTACCCATACTTGCAGAGTCCCTTGTCCCCTTGATGATATAACAGCACCTGCCCCTGAAGTGCCAGTTGTTACAGTGCGACAAGGGAGCAGATTATACAAGCTGTTGGGGGCCAGCAAGGAGCTGGGACAGCACTTGCTCGAGCTGAGGGGGGGTCTGAGAGAGTCAACAGTTAAAGTCAGTATTGAAGGGTATCATCCTGTAGTGTTGACTGCACCAGATCCAGACCCTGGCGAAGGGCCTCGTGCAGCCGTAACATAAGTAGTGCCTGGAGACCAGTCACCAAGATTACAGGTGAGAAGAGGACAGAGGTTGTCTGAAGTGCGTGTACCTAACACTATCCCAGAAGATACTGAAGGATCTGGTCTAAGTGACGATGAGGAAGAGCTAGCAGAAAGCAGATGAAAAAGAGCTAGAGTACCTTGTGGAAGGTATTTCTCACCTGAATTGCCATATTTGGCTGCTTGACGCTAAATGAAACTCATGGAGATTCATAAATTCAAATAGCGATTACCAGATTGCGATTTACATAGAATCGCAATTAGGTAATCGCCATTTGAAATAATGATGCATGTGGCCCTTGAGATATATTAAGAACATTACTGACTTGAAGAGAGTTTTGAAAGGGCTGGAAGCAACAGGTGCTTGGGAAGCAATAGGGAATGTATTTCCCCCTCTAGGCAGATGGTTTGAAAACTTAGGAAGTGGAATTGTCAGACACATTTTGAGACCTTTAATCATAATTGCACTATGTGGAATAAAACTGTTTGTGATAAAGGTTACAAATGTGCCCAGGTGAAAAGGGATTGAAGAGAAAGATAGCAGACATAGAATTAGAATATAGACAAAGCAATTACCATGATGACATCAAGTTCTTGGAGTAATCTAGAAGAAAGATGATGAGAACAACAAGATTGTGATTTTTCTATCTGATAAGAGATACTTTTCTTGATGTGTTGGCTTGATTGGCCTCTAGAGGGGGAATTGGAGCAGCATAATTGTTTAATATTTGCAAATGATATTAGTGAAGAGGATGATGAATAATTATTCGAGAAAAAGGGATAGTGCCTCCGTGTTAAGGTAGTGACTTTTATTATTCTTCTGTTCTGATTTCTCGAATGATACTTTTTCTCACACCACAGCCTTGGTTCAAACTCCAACTGTGCCAAAAGTGGGCAGTCTTCTATCTGGATTACAGAGGAAAGGGTTTCAAAATAACCTGGAAGGCTGGTGGACCAACTTGCCTGGTTCAAAGTTACCGCCTATGTTTTTTTAATGTGAGTCAGCATAGGGATATTTGCAGGTTTTTACCACGTTCATGTTTTTTTAGGGCATGATGCAATTTCTGCTTGGAAACTGTTTGTTTGGGCAGGCTGACCCAGAGTACATTTCCATAATCAAGAAAAAAAGAAGCAGACTAGAGGACATAAGGAATGAATGGCAAAGGAATCGCCAAGTGGCCTGCGATCATTGAACTGGCCTACTGTGATGTACTCTGTTGCTAAAAATAGGCACAGTAAAATTATGTAGTGGACCGAAGACCAATATCCTAATTTGCGATTTTTATATGCATCGCCGAATTTGCTATTTGAAATTTGCAATTTATCATTTGAATGTACTAAACTATTGCAAATTGTAAATAGACGCAAAAATAGCAAAAAAGCATGTGCAATTTAGTATCATGGTTAATCCAGGTGCAAAGTGTAAAAGCTCACTGTAAATACAATACCAACTTTCATAATCGCAGCACGCTTTGCTAAGTTGAGGAGGATGCACATCCTAGGAGCATGGTGGCAGAGGAGGAGGAGAAGAAGAGAATGTATAGACAAAGGGTGACCTTATTTGATGCATTGTGGGTGCCTTTTTAAAATTTGCACCTGGTTACCACCAGATCCGATAAAATTGAAATTGCATTTTTTTAAATGCCCATTTTGCGTCTAGCCACAATTAAGGAATCCTATGTACATGCAGTACCGAATTGAAAATAGGAAATCTCTATATGTGATTTCCTATTTTGCGATTCCTAAAATGTGATTTCTACTGGATGGAAATCGAACTTTGCGATGCCGCATATGCCTTTTGTACATCCTGAAAGGTCATTTTGCATTTCCTATCGGCCTGAACTAGAGATTCGCACCGTTAAGAAATGCAAAATGTTTTTGTACATATGGGCCTTAGGGCCAGATGTACGACGTGATATTGCATGCGCAAACGGGTTTGTGACCCGTTTGCGCATGCAAAATCACAGTGGGCCATGTACAAAGCCTATTTAGCGAGTCGCAAATATAGCGACTGCAGAGCCATGTATGAATGTTTTGCAATTGCGGTCGTAAAACACTCGCAAATTACCACCCTCTTCAAGAGGGTGGTAATGGAGTCACAAATGGGAATGGGTCCCCAGGGGACCCCTTCCCCTTTGTAACAGGCTCGAAAAATATTTTTTAAGGGCAGGCAATGGTCCCAGGGACCACACACTGCCCTTAAAAAATGAAACGAAAACGTTGATTTTTTCCTTTAAGGAAAACGGGCTGCATTAAAAAAAAAGATGCTTTATTTAAAAGCAGTCCCAGACATAGTGGTCAGCTGAGCCAAGCCTGTCACCATCCCTGAGAGGGCCTGTCATTCTCAATGGACTTGCAAATTGTGAGAGGCTCATTAATATTCATGAGCCTTGCAATTTGTGACCCCATTGGGAATCGCAAACAGTGTTGAACACACTGTTGTACATGCCAAATAGCGACGCAATTTGGGAGGCACTATTTGGCAGGTCATACATCTAGCCCTTAAATCTCTAAAACATGGAAAACTGTTCCAACATTGAGGTGTCCTGCCTGGTTCTCTTACTTTATATTTTTCGTGAGCACACTGTCAAGACATCCATAGAAACCTCAAAGTTCCTTTCCCTTTATCTCAAGAAAAGAGGGATCTGGTTTACCTATTTGTAACTGAGCTCTGATACTTACCCTACCTTCCTCTAATTTCAGCTTTCAAAGTTTCCAGCTTCTGAGATCAGACTCTTCATTTTCTTGTGCCCCTTTGTAGGTAGCAGTCTGTCTTTGCCTAGCTAAAAAAACGACAAAGGAATCAAACCCATTTTGGAAGTGAGTGTGCCTTTCTTTATGATAACCCTTGGTTGGCTAGTCCTATAGGGTGACCAGATCAAGACCTGACAGATTGCTAAGAGCCACTATGTACTTCTAAGCAACATGCTAAAAGTGTTAAAAGATAAAACTACAGTCCTACAGAGATACAGACCGAAGTGGTTACTTATAGCTTGGCAGACTACAGAGCTTTGCACCTTTAAACTGAATCAAAACCATACAACTCTATTAAGAGAGAAAAAGAATTCTGTCTGTCACCAGGAATGTGCCTCTCTTTCTCTTGTGGCAAATTTTGCTGTCAGTGTTAACTATCCCTACAACTGCAGATGAAGGCCAGGCGGACACCAGGTCCTGTCAATTTAGTAATGAGAAAATAATAGATGACAAGATGTCCAACAAATTTCCTTCTTTTCACTACTTCAATGTCTATTTCCAATGTGATACGGTCAGTTTCACAGCGGTGTCTATCCAGTCTTAGACGAAGTAGCCTATTTATAATAATCTCCACTGTACAGATCCAGCCTCTAGGGAATCTGTTTCCTTTGTTGTGATCCATGTGCAAAGTCAGTGGTGATTGGCCAGGTTGGAAATGATGCGTGTCTAAAGAGATACAAACTGTGGAAACATCCTTATGCAGAATCAGAAGCCTTTTTTCAAGACTGAGGCAAAAGCAAGACACTGTTCCTCTAGAGCCCTTCTGTCCCCTCAGTGAACATTTGCCCACAAGCAACACACCACCTACCTTGTCCTCAATGCTGGAGAGAAGAGGGATCATCAGGTTCAACTTCGAAAGTACAGCCGCCGGGACTGAGTCTCCAGACTGCTGCAAATATTCAGAAAGGGAGTCAGTGAATCTGAGATTTTGATCAGAGTTGTCCCATTCATGATAGCTAAATAGTGATTGAGCGCACGTTAACGGCAGGCGGTCATTGGGGATGACTTGCCCATGTGGGACACCCTGAAAGGTAGTGGAAGCTTTTGGGGATGAATAGGCTGAGGGATGTTGAGCTCAGTCAGTCATGAATGCAGCCCTGAAGAAAGCAAGCAATTTTATATATACATGATTTACTGTTTCAGAGACATGATTATCCTGCATACTGCCCTAGACCGTGAAGCAAATATCGCCAAAGGACTTCTTCAAAATTTCAGGTAGACCTCAGCCAATGCAATTGGAAAACAGCGCTGTTAAATTAATAACATTTAAAAAAATATATTTGGGAACTAGAACCCTGCGCCAGCCGCCAAAGAGGATCAGTTTTGTGCAAGATGGGCTGATGTTAAACCACCCAGAGTGCTTTTAACTCCTAGTCACATCGGGGGCAAATACACTAAAGAGTGGAAAATACAGGAAGATAAACAGTTACAGTAGGACCTACTACTGGTTGGTGAACAGGGAGAAAAGGGAGATTCTTGTGATTAAATACAATAGATAAATGGACCTCCTAGGTATTTCATATCCACTGATTGACAAAGTCTCCCCCCATCTCTTCACAAGGTCTGGATATCAAAAACTGTATGGGCCAAATACTGCACATAGTTAATTACAGGTGGGACGAAAGGCAAGCCACCAAGATGGGTGTGTAAAGTTTGAGGGTGTGATCTAAACATATGGCTTCAAATCAGAATACCATGAACGTCAATGTCAGCCTTGTTGCAGGCAATTAGCAAATCTCATGTAGACAATCTTTGCTCTTATCATTACTGAAATTATAATTCAGAATCAAAAATTATCCTTCCATTTTCCACACCCCAGATTGCACCCTCCGCACACTCTATATCCATCACTAAAAAGAGGCAAGATGACATTGCTCACAGATGCTGGATCCAAAAAATGGATGCACACACAAACCACCTAACCAGAGGCGTTCATGTCAAGGACGCGGAGATCTGACTGAATGACAGTTACTCTGACACTTTGCTGAGTATGAATTGTCTATCTTGAACGTCTTGGATTGGATGGATGTCATTTTTATAATTCATGCCATTATTGCACAGCAACTCAGCTTGCCGAGGCTGACAGGAGATGAAATAACTTGCTAAAGAAGACACTGCTGTGGCTGACAATGAAGATCGGGAATGAAGAGCGGAGGCTCCTGACAGCCCAATATCCGATCTGAACCCATTGGGCATACTTACTGGTGAATGGGAACATGTTACTGGAGCTTGATAAGCAGTCAAAACATGCCAATATGCCATTCAGAGAAATGTGGGCTTCAGATGCTGCTTGAATGGTGTGAGCCAATCTCAGGACAGCACTGTAAGGTTCAACTGAAACTCGAACTCTTTGCCAGTATAATCCAAAGTAGTGTAGACCCATTCTCAAGTGACTTGGACATATTCCCTGGCTTGCAATAAGGCATCTAGTGCATGAGGCTGTGTCAATTCAAAGTCATATGTTAGTCAGCTGATGACTCAATGCAGTGGGTCTACTCACGTGGGAACGCTGATGGGATGTGGGAGAGAGCTGCTGGTCGAAGAGCCTCTGCACAGATTCCAGTGTGGGCAGGGTACGGTTCAGTTCACTGGAAAGACACAATCACACCAACAAAAAGTTCATAAACATACAGGAAATAGAAATAAATGTAATTAGCAGTGACCTATAGTCACTCTCTATAAAAAGAATTTGGTTGAGATGATGGCACTCAGTGATGACATCTGGGCTCTGTCTACAACCAGCTTTGAAGATTGTTCCAGTTGACAGGCTGTCAACTAGGTCCTAAGATGGATATGTGATCAATGACATGCAATCTCCTGGTACTCCGTGGCAAGTAATCTCTCCACGCCCAAAATCTTAAATGAGTACACATTGACAGGAGATCACCCTGACCCAGAGTTACATGCAAGGACAACATCACAGGAGATCAATTAGAGCTCATGGTCACAGGTTAGCAGAACATGAAAGTGGATCACTGCAACCTCCACGCAATAGAGAAGTAGACCAGGACACAGGATAATCCAAACCCTCAGATCCTTTGTGAATACATCATGAGAAGATAACATCCAGACTCCAGGGTCTTAGGGGACTACAATAATAATAACTGTTGTCTGTTCCGTTTCACAATGGTGGATCTAATATAGCCTTAGAGTCCACCGTAGCGGGCTCTACCAGTCATTAAAGGCCCGCTCCAGCGTTAAAGTCCCTAGGTGAAGTTGAGGGCCTTTAACAAGGGACCAGAGCTTTAATGGTCAGTAGTGCCTGCTATGGAGGGCTCTAAGGCTATTAGAACATTCTGCCCCAAGAGGGCAGAATGCTCTAATTTGTAGAACAAAGGCCTCACAGAGCCCGAGGGGGTTGAAATCCCTCGGACTCCATGAGGCCTTTGTTAAACTTGGAACGTTGATGCGCTGGGTTTCGACTGTCCATTAGAAGCCCGGAGCACTCCATTGTTTTAAATGGATCGCTCAACATTCCAATGTTCTAATCAGTTTTTGAAAACAACAGAAATCCTCAGGCCAAAGAAGAACATCTTTTTCTATCTGGACTACATTCTCTAGTGCTTGATTAGTATATCTAGGGGCATTTTGCAGACAGGTTGGCTAATCCTTAAACAGGTCAGCAAGAGAAAAGATCTCCAACAAAGATCCCATGCAAGGGGCCCTTTGGGCATTGCATTGCCCGCCCAATGAGGAGCACAACCCGATGACGAAGCATTCCACTTTGGTGGATGAGGGTCTGTACATCCTAAAAAGGATGCTTTCCTTTTCCTCAGAGTTGCTGTTCTTTTCAAAAACTGATTAGTACCACCCCTGTTAAACAGAACCGGAGCTATTATTGTTGTTCTTTCCTTGGGAGGATTTATGTAGGACCATCCAACCCCCCTTCTCTCTCTTTGATAAAATCTTATGTAGCTACACCATGATAAGTGACCTCCCAAATCTAACATCTGTATGCAAGACACCATCCAGTGTAAACATCCACCACGGTGATCATTGGTGAATGCTCAGTGATAAGGAATCACCATGTTTCAGGACCTTAAAAGAGTACACAAAACAATGTGATCACCAGGAGCCAAGGGTCTTGTGGGGCCACTTAGTGACAATTTAACATCCAGGTCCTGTGCCAGGCTGCAATACTCATGAGCAGCTTTCACTCCAGTGCCAAGCCAGGCAGAAGGGCATAGTATCTGAGCATCCTCCTGACTCTGGGATCATCTATCTGTACTCAGTTGTAGGACATTACCCTTAGCCCAAGCCAGATGTCCATAACTGGTGACAGCATAATCCCCTAACTTTGAGTTTACTATTTGTCACCCGCGGTTGACTCAAGCTCTTATGTCTGATGAGTTCCTAATGGCAGCAGTTCCTGGCGGTGGCCAGGTTAGAAATGGACACTGCTTTACAGACTACTAGCCTGAATTACCACATCATATGTCGTGCCGTCTTCTCCTTACCTTTGTAGACCTTTGCAGAGACAGGAGAGTAACTTTTTCAGCTGGGGAAGGTTGCCACTGCCAGTCTTCAACATTTCTAGGTCGCAGTGTATGTGAAGCCGTAAGTACTCCTGAATAGCATTCAGCTGCTCCTCTGGGATGCTGTGAGACAAAAAGGCCCGGTAAGGAAGAGACACTTCATCCATAGTGACCTTACGCCCAAAGTGTCCCATATACCAGTAATGCTTCCAACCTCACAGGCGCTAATAAAGCAAAATGCCAACAGGAACAATTCCCCGGTCATCAGATCATGTAATTTCCAACCTCTCCAATAAAGGCTCCTACTCAAATGTGCTGTTTGAAAAGAGCTGGGTTCAGAACTCAGACCTTCTTAAAATGCCGTGGTAGCATTGATTCCATGGCAACTACCACTTGAGAAATGGGATATGGACTCATCACCATGTAGGGAGGAAGAGACATAAGGCCTGGTTTAGACTTGGGTGGTAATGGGGAATCCAGAAGAGGTTCCATCAGTGAAAGTTTCTCTGAGCCGAGGAAGTACCTCTTGTTGATTCTACCCTAGGATGCGGCACTTCCCTCAGAAATTACCAGTGTTTCCATCAGTACCCAACTTCAAATTGGACAATAATTAGTAGCATTTACCTGCAAGAAGCACTAAAGCTACTTTCAGGAGGAGGTCTCCCCAGTGTTATGTACAGTCTGCTGTGCTTCTGACTGTAGGCAAGCAGCATATCTATGAGAAACCACATTGCCCCTCTTATCTCAGAGAGAGAGCGAGAGATGAAAAAGATGACTGAGAGGTGCTGGGAGAAGGAGAAGAATAGACCTGAAAAGAGTGACAGGGGAGTATAAGGCAAAGGACATGTTGCCGCCAGCACTGTATTGCGGCAATAAATAAGGCAGAAGTTGTAGAGAGGAAAGTTCTGGATGAAGGGAAGGGACAGAGGCAAAAAGCTGTATTATGAGGGACAACCCAAGTAAAGAAGAAAATATTTCTGGGCCAGAGGCACACAGCAGGGGTACACGGGGCGCTCCTTTAAAGAAAAGAAAGTGGCGGCATGATGGACATCCCCATAAAGAAAGAACCAAAAGGCAAGGAGTAGGAGGTTCAGGGGGCACTTCCGTTAACTGACAAAAAAGCTATAGGGATAAGAAGCAGAAAAGAAGGCGGATTTGCCATTTTGCTGGTAGGAGCGATCGCAATCCGAATTTCCCAGCAAAATAAACCAGCAAAATTAAGCCCTTTTTCCAAAACATAGAAGAGCAGCAAAAAATCTAAAGGGCCATTGTGGAGGGAGACAGAACTAAGAAAACACAACAGAGCTACCACAATGGGAAAAAAACACCGGACCACAGTTGCAACCATTTATGTCTTCGGGTAGAGAGTGGCAGATTCTTGGTGTCAAGTAGAATAAGGCTTCTTTTAGCCTTTTTGGATTGTTTTTTGGCGTTTTAAATAGGAGATAACCACGTGCTTAGTAATGATTGGTGTGTGGACAAAGCATGTAGTATCTGGTGAAAAGCTATGTTCTGCACACAGGGAACACTATGTTTTTTAATGAAATATGTGGACCTTAAAATGACCTTTGAGTTATTGGAAGCACACAAACTTGAAAGCAAACTTAATTGCCTTCTATACGGTTTTAATGAAGAAAATATTTTCTCTGTTGGTGAGATGGACTCCATCTTTCTAGAACATTTTAGGTGTGTCAAAATGTTTGTTGATAAAAGTAGATTGCCAACTCCAGTCTCTGAGAAACGGTGTCTCTCCTTACTCACATTTCTTCAAATGTATTGTCAAAAAATATGGGTTGCTAGTGCTACGCTAGTGCCACCATTGATGTTTGGCAGCGAATAGAGAATAGAATGGTAGAGTATGAACAAGTTGAACAGGTCCATAAAATTAAGAATTTCTGTAAAATGTCATTTGAGCCCCGTTATCATTAAAAAATTGCCACAATGATTAATTATCTAGTGGGAATGTTAATAGGTTTTCATTTAGGCAACACCTGGTTCCACCTTATACTACATTGACCCAGCCGAGTGATGTTTAAGTTTGATAAGACTAGATCTAAGTGAATTCTATAATATTTAGCATAGGTTGTTAACCTGTACATCCATGAATCTCTACAAAATCCGACCTTCGCCACTAGTGAAACCCATTCTAACAGGCTCCTCTGTGACAATGATATCACTTGAATAAAGGCTGCAGTGTTGATAATTGCCACGTTTGTAATAAAGCTTATTAATCTGATGTTTATATTTTTATAGAGATTCTATTGATCAGCATTTATAATAGTAAAAAAGTCTACTGACACACCAACAACAAACAAACAATGTTTATTTATTAATTTATTGAGTGGACTGGTCACCAAAAATGACTTTTTGGTGCCAGGACCAGTAAAGACTGACACATAATCTGAATGGGAAAAATATAAGAAAAAATGAAGAGGTACTCTGGAAACAGATCAGCAGAACAACTGAGTCTTCAGTGACCTCATAAACGCATAGTGATTGTAAATTTTCGCTTGTAAACAGTTAGGTCGTTCCACATAGCATTAGGTCAATGTGCCTACACGCCTGATCATCATGTAACTTTTTTTAATATTTGGAATTTGGAAAAGAAGATTCTCTGATCTAAACCATCATACACGTCTGTAGTGGAGGAGAAGGTCCTTCAAGATCCTTCCGTAAATGACCGGGTATAAACACGTGAATATAGCCCTTTGCTCTACTGCCAGCGGTGCAGGCTTCTAAAGGCATCCGACATTTGGTCAAACCTATGCAGATGCATGACAGTGTTGACCACAAAGTTCTGGGCTCTCTGCAGCTTAGTACAACCCTAGGACAACAGCACTACTTGTAAGCTTTTACATTAATCACATCTAAATAACAATGCACAAGACACTATCTTCGTGTGATGTTCTTTAGAAAGGAAAGGAAGCATTTGTCTTAACAATCGAAGAGTCTAGAAACATGAGTTAACCATTGAGTTGTTCTGCACATTGAATAATACCTAAAAACGTCACCTTGTGTGTAGGTATTGGTAGATCTGGCCCACCTTGCTCTCTGCTTATCCATGATCAACAACTTGGCTGTATTTATATTTATTTGAAGAGAAGTTGGCTTATCCACTGTGGGGACAGGCCTTAAATAGTCACGGATGTATAGGGTGGAACTTGAGCCTGTTTGTCCAGCTTCAAAATCAATGATCATCGTCACTTGAGAGTGAGAACCATCCAAATACCTTTATCAAGATAGTCACACTCCTGACATAACTGTTACAGAGTATGGAGGACAGGGACAAGCATCGTGGACCTCCACACAGAATCCTTGCTCTACTGCAGTACAGAGGAGAGATAGAAAGGAACTGTGTTTATTGGATAAAAAGCACAGCTGAATGTAGTCCGAGATGCCAATCTCTCACATTCTCTATTCAAGTTAGAATGTTCCATGTATCGAATGCAGTGGAGAGATCCAATTAAATCCTCCACTCACATCTCCCTTGTTCAGAACAGGGCTCAGTTCATCAATGGTGATAATTAAGGGTGTTGCCATTTCCTTTCATCCGTTGTAGAACCAGAGTTGCTTGGGATCCAGGAGAATTGAATCCTCAGACTATTTTGATGGCTGCTTAGCGAATAATTTCTCAAAGTTCATAATTTTTTTAGGTGCCGAAAATGACTCCTACTTTTCCAATGAAGGGCACATGCTCAGTATCTAAAGAGAAGCCCATTGATCCTCCACAACGGCCGCTGCAATGACTCTGAGAAGTAAGTGAAAAATCTGACCTGGATTCACCACACGAGAAGAAATAAGCAAGAACCCGGGCATTTCAAGGGAGTTATGCTATTTTCTAACTTTAAGTGGATAGCACCAATTTTGTTACAGAAAAGGGATTTTAATTCATTGCTTAATTCTTGAGTAGAGAATATCTGATTCATCAAACAACCAAGATTTACTAATGAATAAAGGGCTGATAAGAGGCTTGGAGGTGAGTTTTGAGTGTGGTTAATACAAATCAAGAGATGCTGCTTTGGTTATGTGTATTTTATATTTTTCTCTTGTGCCATATAGAGCATTTCCACAAAATAAGATAAATGCAATTTTTTCCAATTTGATTCAAATTGAACTTTTCCCTCTTCTAGTAAAAATGCATTTCCCAAACATTCTTAATATCTACTCAAGAGTTGTTAAGATATATATAATCCCTAAATAAGAAACAATAAAGATATTCATTAAAAATAGCAACATAAAACTGCATATAAATTAAAATGAGATGAGAAGCTAGCAGTTAGGTTTCCCAAACTCTCATCCTTCCCAGCAGAACCAAAACAATTTGCTATTGCTCTCACTAGCATCTAGTGTTCCTCTTTGCATATATATTTGCCAGACTCTATTAAGAAGGTACTGGCTCCAATTGTAACAACTGTTATGTTGCCACTATCCAGCATCAGCACAATAACCTCCATTACTATAATGACCCTCTATCTATTGTGGAAGGGTGTTAACTAGCAATTTATCAAATCTTCTGTAAGAAGGACAGAAGAGAAAGAACAGTATCACAGATTTTTGTATTCGTTCCCTACAATAGGGTGTATATTATTTTCTGGGCACACCCACCCATGAGTCAACCCTCCCATGGGCCTACTCACCCATGGGCCCATCCACCCTTTACTGCTGTTAGTAGAGACCCAACCAAAACTCTGTGTCCACTGGCTTGTCTCTGCAGAAACAACATTAATGAAGCAGTTTTTAAAGCTCATGGTTGGCTTCCTTTGTAGAAAGGTTCAGGCCTAATGGCTTGACCCAGCCTTTTGCACAGCTTTCTCTAGATTAAGTACATTTGTGCAATTCCTTTTTATACTTCACTGTCCATTTAATTAGGATTCTGGAGAATCCCATCAGAAGGCTAATTGGAACTCTGCTAGCTCAGCTCTAGCATGTCTAAGACAGCTGTGAATAGTGATCAATGTTTCCAATATTAGTGATCACCTATACCTATAATGATATAAAAATATATGGGTTTAAGATATGTCTGATCCTTGAAAGGTGCTACTCCCAAATCTAGTGACAAGGATATATCTCGAGTTACACCCCCTTCTCCAAGATGGCCTCTCAAGCAATCAATTAGTTGTTAGACCTTCCCCTATCCTCCTCCCCATAACTGAGCAGCATTCAGAGTCACTGTTACTGCTTTGAGTTGATAAACCTACAGGGTCTCCCTTTCTGGCCAAATCCAACAGCTGAGACAATGGGACTCCATACATTATAGACCAGTAGACTCCATACATTATAGACCAGTGAAGTGTAGCCCAGATAGCCCAATTGGTCATAAAATTGCTCTAACTTTGCTCAACCTTCAACTTTTTGCCTCTCAGTTCTGTGGAATCTACAGTGGGGGCACCTTCTGTATGGCCACAGCATTATATATTCTAGCATGTATCAGTGGGTGCAACTCAGGAATCTTTCAAAACCAGCAGGCAATCCTTTACTATCCGAGCTAGAATAATGGTGTGATCTGCGAAGAGGAGTGGTTGATTCTGCTGCCACCTTTCCTTGGGTCATGTTGAGATCATTTATCATCAGATTGAAAAACCTGAGGGCAAATTCACCACCTTATGCCACCCCTGCTGGACAGGAAAGCTTTGCAAACTTCATATTTATAGTATGTGCTCAATCTAAAGCCTAGACTGGGGTAAGTAGAGGGCTCTCACCCAGATTCCATGAGCTTGTTCAACAGAAAGGCCTAATCAATGAAGTAAAAGGCTGCTTACAGATCAATAGAAACCAAGAGTAAAGACCATTATTTGAATGCCGCATAATTGCCAGTCATCAGCTGTAGAAGATAGCAATTCTCTGATGTCCTGGTTATCTCTTTGCTTAACTTGAACATGACTTAAAAATGTCTGATCCAAATACTCCTACAAAAAAGAGAATAAAACCTTGCTGTGAGTCTTAGTGTGGGGCTCGTGTGGAATATTGGGTAACTTTTTTAGGAATATGTAATTGAATAATTTCTAATAAATTGTGACTATGGTAGCCTCTGACCATGCTTCAGGGACCACTTTCTAGATCTGCAATATAGTATTGAGCATATAGACTTGAAAACAGCAAGGGGAGCTACTTAATAAGGTTGACTGGTACACTGTCTGCATATGAAAAGTTGTGTGACTTCTTTAGCTAAACAGTCTTATTGGACCTTTCCTTGATGCTTCAAGTTTACTTTCATGAAAGAAAATGTCCTACCACCCTACAACAAGACATAAAGCCTGCAAAGTCCATCATCCACTCATTCAGGACTACGTTGATGTACCTTGCCAATGATCGCACTGAGTGATTACTAAATTTCAAACTGACCAGGGGCCATTTCATGATGCTGTTTTCTGTGCTTCGGCAGTGCACAAGCGTTCTTTGTCTTATTTGTTGTCTTTTGCTCATACCTTAAGTGAAAATATCTCAGAGTTTGTTCATGGTTTGCCGACAGCAGAGTTTGGAAACAGAAAGAGGAAATTACTACCCTGTGTTTCAGAGCTTTGCTGTCATCAAAACATACACTATCTTAGAGGTATTTCTGAATATCGAACCCACAATATCGGCGATACAGAATATCTAGGAAAAAATATTGAGAAAGAAAATATTGACAGGTAAGTCTAGATTTTCTAAACCTAACTCTGCATATATGTACCTAGGTGGTACTTATATCTTCAAGGTACGTAGATGTGGAGTTAGGAATAATAAATCTATACTTCCCTATATGCACCTATCTTTTGCTAATTTGTTCCTTGATATTGTCTTCAATATTTATATGCCATGAAATTGTTGGTGTTGATATTCAGCAGTGCAATCTTCTAGTATGTGCAAAAGACACCAAAAAATAATGCACAGATCTCTTCTGCGTCAGGGCAGTGCAGAAAACAAGCTCATGATAGGGCCCCTGGAATCTTTTAGCAGTACTCCCTCCTCTAAGCTTTTACGGGTACTGACTTGTGCTCCCCTTTACTTCTAGCCACTAAACTAAGGGTCCAATTTAATTATTTGCAAGTGGCCTGTTTCTCAGTCGGAGCAAAAGAATACATTTCTCCATCGCCTTGACGGAGGTGCAGCCTGCCAAATATAGAAATGCTTGTGGGCTCAGTGGACATTTCTAACATTGGCAGGAGCTGTCATGACAATGGTTGTTTTTAGTGCATTGCAATTTTGATGGACGTCTCCATCAACACGACGGAGCCATTTGGCAAACTCACAATGTTTCTTTTTATTTTTAAAAAGAAAATCCCGAAGCACAACTTTTATAAAATGTTATTTAAATAACAATACCTCCATGGCATGGGGGCATTGAGCACTTTTCAATGGCCCTTACCACCATGTTTTCTTTGCATTGAACATCAGCTACATGTTTGTCCATCTAAATAAGGTAGGCAGACATACAGCCAAACCTCTGACAGCCATCGGGCCCCTGGAGAGGTTTGAACACATAGTGACAAATTAGTCTCCACCATCATCAGACTTATGAATGTTAAACCATAATGTTCGCTGGGAGGGAAATGCATCGTCGTTGCAACGGAGTTCCCTCTCCACCGACATTTAATTTAGGCCATAAGATACTTATAATGAAATGTTTGCTATTGAATTTTGTCATGGTCCCAAAGCTGTAGGCCTTTTGTTATGGCTTACAATTCTCTACCCTCTGCCCTAAATTCACACTCTTAACACATTTGAAATCCAGATCTACAGAAACCCCTGATAGAGCGGAGATGGGGCAACATTTCTCAATAATATGCGCAATCATACAGCTGCAGTAGTAATCATTCAAAGGTCAAGCCTCAAAGTAAAGTAAGGGATGAACAGAAGTAGCAGTAGCCACAGTTGTCGACAAGGGACAAGGAACGAGTCTCCAGGAGACATGATCAGGAAAAAGCGAGCAGGATAAAGCAAGCAAAATAATGCATTTCATCTCACTAGAAACACGCACTAATATAAAGGGCAAAAATATTGTTGCAAAATATGTAGCAGTTCTCTCCTCCTTGAATCCAATCCAGTGGTAGCACTTGTCTGAGAGCGAGTTCAGGTCTTCCTTTCCCACGAAATAACATGCAGCTTGCAAAGTTTCATCACAAAGTTTGTTACAGACATCTTACACGTGTAGCTTTTGGTTCATAGACCTTCATTTCCATAGGCATCAAACACAGTTTGACCTTCTAATGTTAATGCTTCGTCACGCACACAATGAACTATGTACACAATGAACTATGCTAAAGAAGAGAAACATCAGCTTGAAAAAAACAGTTTAGAATTGCATTTCGTTAATATGAACAATAAATACCATTTTAAAATGTTCTATTATTCTATTCAAGCATTATGTGAAATATGGTGAGAATAGGATTTGTAATCATTATAAATAATATGTTGCTTAGTGAAATAATACATTTATTAAACCCCAAACATTCTGCAGTTATGACAAACATTTCTATGCATGTCACATGAAGGTCAAGTTTTTAAATTACATTGTTTAAATTTTAGGAATATCGAGTTCACTTCTAGCTAAAAGGAAACTGGTATTTAAGCATTTCTGCGGCCTATACTAAGAGCTATGGCTGCCTATTGCAGCTTGCAGATTTAAAATGTGCGAAATATTCTCTTTATAATTCACATTAAGCATTGCACATATAGATGTTACTTATTGAAAATTGCACTTTCATAATTAACCTTTACCACCCCTTTGAATATTCTTGTGAGAAATCAATTTTTAGTGTGCGCACTCGTTTATTTCCTCGTGACATCTTGTATTTTGACCTGTGCTGTTGCTGACCCTCCAAATTAGATACATTCACATGTGCTCTGCTCACAGGTGTATTTGGTATCCTCTAAATTCAGATAACTGCCACTTTTGTACATTAGCTTTCTCTGCGCTGTTTACCTTTACAGCTGCCAAGAAAACAGATATAGGAAAATAGCACTAGTAAAGGTGAGATTGACTGCATCAAAAACTATAATTTGTAGATTCATCTGCAATATTTTCTTAGCTGTCAGCAGGTAGATACCTTATTCAATGTAAATTGCAATATTACATTTAATTTGTGACTTTTTATTGAATATTAAGATGAGAAACAATTTTGTCTTTTGCAGGTAATCTTGTCTGTATAGATCATTGGTGAAGTTAGATTCCTGTTACCGTGTACACTGATAGCAACAATGAGATATGCTCCATATTCTATGTATAATAATGTACAGTTTAATCTAATGACATGCACATTTCTAACTGGAGTAACTCTCACACCATACTTGATAATTACCCTCTACTCTAGCAGCCACTTCATAATGCTTTCACAAAAGCTCAGGCTGGGAAGAAGGAGTTTTCAGTGGAAGAGGCAATTGCACCTGAACTGAACCTTAGAACATCCTTCTCCTTTATAAGTACAGGGCAGGAAGTGTTAATACTGCTCCTTCCTAGTGTTCGGATCAGTTGAAGTGTTAGTCTTTACTCACGTTGACACTGCTGGTGCCTGTAATTTGTGATCTGTTGTTGCCTAGCACCCTATTGTGATGTCTTCCTGCCTTGTTATTAGAACACCTTCTGCGCGCTTGACTATGGAGCTGAATGCACCAGTCCAAAGTCCAGCTGGCCAGTGGGACATGGACTGATAATGATCCTTCTCCTGTTCAGGTTAGCCGGGTCCAAGCAGAGGTCTGTTTCTGCTGTGGCATTTACAAATCATCTAAACCAGGTCCAGAAAGGGAACCCAAAGCAGGCCTGGCAATTTTGTCCTACCAGCCCTCGGGTGGGGGAGGGGGAGAGGTGTGGTATCTGCTTCCAGCTTGCTGCTCAGCCAGTGTATGGTGTAGAATGTTAGCATGAGTGTATGATGTCATAGAGTGTTGTATGCGTGCATGAATGGTCAGTTGAGAGTAGGGCTGAGCAGCAAGCAGGCTGCTCCTGTTGGGGTTTGTTCATTGTACCTTACTTCATTTATTTGTTACCTAATAAACTACATGAAGATACCATCTTGAATACGGACCATTCTTCCATTACAACAAGAGGGCTGTGCAAGTGTGAAGCACTGCTGCTTTTGTTATTGGGGGCCAATATTGCAGCACCGCCCCTACTGTGGCAAAACCAGCCCCCACCCTTACAACCTCCAGGGAAAACACCTGATACCTGCTACGGCCGGTCAGGACCTGAATTCCAGTAGTTGTAATTTATGGGCCAATGTGCAAAAACATTTGTTAAAGTCCTTGTTTACTGCAGTACAACTTACTTTGTCCACACGGGGAAAAACCTGTAAAGAAAACTGTTTCAATTGTGTTCTATGTTCCACAAACAGAGCCATGGAAACTATTTGCAGTTTAAACATAAACATAACCCTATACGCTATAGCAAAAGAAAATAAATGGAAACACTGTACAGCACATTCCCTCCCTTAGAAACAAAGAAAAAACTAAGAGTCAGACAACAAATAAGGAAACAAATTAAACAACTCCAAACAAAGTCTTCATATTTATTGAGAGGCTGCCTTTCCCTGCCCATGTTCTTCCCACGGCAGCAACCGACTCAGAATCTTCAACACTCTCCACGCTACCAAGCTGTCTTGCTCCACCATCAGGATCCTCATGATTAACACCAGCATCAGGTACATCCAAACCATCAAAGGAACACTGTCTAGTCCTGCCAATTTTAACCAAGAAATCTTCACTTACTTCCTCTTCTTGTTCCACACCATACCACTCTCCCACATCACATTGCCCCAAACCTCTGCCCTCAGCAACTCTCCCAACATTCCACACTTTACCACCTTGTGTAATGATACTGTTAGTGAACACTCTGATGACTTTGATTGCTCTACGATATCTTGAGGGCACCCTTAGCAATTACACCAGAGTTGAGAACCCTCCCCCAATTGCCTACAGAAAACATAGGATTTGTTTGCTCTCTACCTTAAATCATACCCATCCCTTAACCTTCCTCTGTTACTTATTTCCTCTTCTGCTTACTTCATCTAAATCACAATTCTTGAGACACCTTTAATGTTTCTTTTTGAACCACAATTGACAAAATTTAGAAACTGGGTCTCTGCCCTTTAGCAGTTTAAATAGACTGACTTCAGTAACAGTATGGGGTGTAATATGATACACCCACAGCTTCTCACTCAATAAATTTTTCCACTCACATCCAAACTTCCGTGCTTTCAAAACATAATCATTCAGAGCATGATTACATCTCTCAACCAAACTATTCTCATGTGGTTCATACACAGCAGTAGTAACTTGATGTATACTGCATTGTTTTAGAAAAACATCCACCTCTCATGACTTAAGTTGAACCCCAGTATCGGTGACCATTACTCAAGGACACCCTTCTCTGACAAAAATGTCCTTGAAAAATTCAATGATTGCATGAGTAGTACCCTGTGCAACAAATGTCACCTCTGGCCACCTGCGATGATACCAAAGCATAATGTGCTAATCATCCCTGTCCACCCAAAATATTCTCTAATGGGTCTTTTCATTGAGGACATTCCAGGATGTTCTTTGTTACCCTCTTTGAACAGTAGATCTCCCTACTTCCAATTCACCAGACTCCTTCCAAAATGGCAATGTGTCTGAGGTAATCTCCCCTTCTTAGGCCAACCACCTATCAAACATCTTTTTACTGCTCACCACAAAACATCCTTAGTACAGCTCTCCATCCACTTCTCCTCTGTGATCTCTTCAAAAGTTTCAGAAACAACATATTTTATAGTAGCAATCATGTCCAACTATTTCACTTCTTCATCATTAACATTCAACTGTCATGGCAACCTCAATAAACAATCCACCACCACATTGAAGTTACTTCACACAAATTCAGCTTTGAAACAGTACTCTTGCAATATTGAGACCAACCTTGCAATATGTGCGGTGGCATCTCACCCACCTTTCATTAACAGGATATTTATAATGAGCTTGTGATCTATTCTTAGAATGAATTAACTACCCCACACATAGTTACAGAAATATTCTAGAGTCCAAACACATGCCAACATCAATAACATGCCATCTTAATAACAGCATATCTTCTTTCAGTTTAGTTAGGAGTTCTTGATGCAAATGCCCCATTCCCCATTACTCCTTACCACACTTTTGTGACAAAACCCCACCAATGCCATAAAAACTAGCATCCACCGTCATAATACATTCATTATTGATACAGAAAGATTTCAATGTAGGTGCCTGCACAATATAATTCTTGATGCTATGAAAAGCCTATTCTTGTCTGGTTCACCATACAAATTCAGCATTTTTCCTAGTTAGTTCTCTTAAAGATTCCGTTTTGGTTGCAAAATCCTTGATGAACTTTCTATAATATTCACACAATCCAGTGAAAGAAAGAAGTTGTTGCTTATTAGCCGATGCTGGCGCTTTAACTATGGCATCTACTATGGATTGTTTAGGAACTACTCCATCACCCGACAATGAGTATCGTAAATAATTAACAGAATCTCAAAAGCATTTGCATTTTGATCCCGTTAACATTAAGCCATGCTTTTATAATCTTTTACAGCTTTCAAGTATGTGTTCAGCATGTTCACTTTCATTTTTAGAAAAATGCGAATGTCATCAAGAAAACATGTTACAAAATTCTCCAGATCCTTAAAATTGTGAAACATTGCCCTCTGAAAAACAGAAGCCACTGGGGCCAGACCAAAAGGCATTCCCTTAAACTGATGTAGCCCCTACAGCATGAGAAAAGCAGTTAGATGTCTAGATGCATCCGTCAGCTCAACTTGATGGTATGCCAACCTCAGATCCAATGTGGAAAACATTTTTGCACCGTCTAACATACACACACACTTGTTGATGATGTTGGGCAAAGGGTGGCAATCAACAATCATATTGGTATTCAACACCCTCAAATCCACATATAATCTCAATATTTGGTCTGCCTTACATGCTAAAACTACGAGTCAAACCTATTTAGAAGATTCAATCTCTTCTATTATGTAATCCTTCACCAACTCATTAATCATGTTCTTCAATTCTTGTCTTACATTAATGGGTAACCCATCTTAATTTCTGCTTCACTGGCACATTCCCTTCCTTGAGCTTGATCTTATGGGGACAATAAGTCAATTTAGCCTACGTTTCATTACACACATTGGGAAATTGCTCAAACACACCATACTCCTTGCCCTGATCAGTTAAAAGCAAAACAGGTTCCTTACTCCTGGGTTTCAAAATTATTCCTAACTTCCACTGACCCCTCCATCATAACACATTTACTCCCTTCTCAGTAACCTATAACATGACATGGTCACTCCTTCCTTTCAATACAATCACAATACAATCACATAACACTCATGACCAATAATATCAATAACTGAGAGGTCAAAACTTTCACCGACTATATCAAGAGGTTGTAATTTCCCCAAACCTTGAATATTCTGAAATTTCTCCACAAAATACTCCATAGTGACAATGGTCCAGGGTGAACAGGAATCGGCCATAAGTTCTAATTCAATTTACAAAATATAGACTGTACATTTAGGTTGTCTTTTGATTATTTGGTCCTCCTCAACAAAATATCAAAATCTTTATAGAGAAAACAATACCTTTATTTCCTTCAACATTTTTCCCACACTCACATCCATATTTAGATTCCTTATTCTAAATAGCACATGAAATGTTCCTCTCTGTGAGGTTATTATTTTTACATCCTTACACATGTGGGCAAAATGACCCAAATCACCACAGTTCTTACAGTCCTTGCTCACTGTAGGGCAGCATGCAAATGAAGCAACATGGGTGTTACTTCCACACCTGTAACAAGTACTTGTCTTCTCTCTTTCCTTATTAAATGTAGAATTGCTAGGATAGAAATTACCCTCACTAAACACATATGAGCTACTCACACTACATCCTTCATTTACATATTTAAATTCACACAATTGTCCATGACTGTTGACATCCATTTTTCTGATAATAGCATAATGCAACTTAGGATCACCCATGACTAAAAACTGCTCCTGAATCTTTTTACTCTTGATATGAACAATTATTTGGTCTGTAATCATTGCATCCATCATTGGGCCAAAATTACATGTCATTGAGAGACCTATGGTGGAGTTAGAAGCTCGTCAAATGATTCTTCTTCCTTCTGTGCTCTGGTTTAAAAGTTGAATCTGTTCATCGTAATGCTTATAGTAGGGTTAAATCAATACTCTATCCTCAGCAATGCCTCCTCATGAACCTCAGAGTCTCCTTGACCCTCCAATGGTATAACTTGTGGCAACATTCTAAACACTGCTTGACCCTCAGAAACCAAACAATGTAATAGTATGCTATTTTTTTCTCTCTGCTTCCATTCTCTCCCAGTTGTTGGCTCTCATATAAATAGCAAATTCCTCCTTCCATCTTGTCCAAGAAATAGGAGCGTCTCCTTTTTTTTAATAAAAATTTGCCAGGAGATCAAACTGCATTGTGACTTAAAGTTTCAATAAAGATTCACAATAAAATGTATTGCTTAAAACATACCCTCCTGGAGTCCGTTAAGCACAGGGTCTTCACAAACTTCACATCTCTGAAGGCACAGATCTCAAATACATGCATTGACTGATCCAAATCAAATATATTAACCAATGAGAGCGTACTGTGCAACAACCAATGAGAGGGCCTTATGAATTCCTCAAGACTGTTGTATCCAATGAGCATCAATGTTTTGGATAACGTCCTGGCGTCCAACAGCGCTTCGCAAACACCCCCTAATAAACACTGACATAGCATAAGCTCAGTACACAGTAATCCATGGTGCGCATGAGCTAGTGCTGGAAAGAACATTATCAGGACACCAAAATCCTGAGGGCAGTAAGTGGCCTGTTAAAGTTATTAGAAATGTCCCAGTATCCAATACTCTTCCCAATATAGAGCACACTGATGCATGTTAAAGAATGCTGCGCTGGTCGCGCGATGCAGAAGGGTCAGATCTAGGCTAAATAAAATCCACACGAGATAGTACAGCTCTTGTACTACTGGAAATGGTAGTTACACCTCAAAACCTCATTGCCAATATTAAAGTACAAATAAACCATTATTTGATGAGAAAAGTCCTTGTTCATTGTAGCACAGCATACTTCGTCCAGACGTTGCGGAGCCTATAGAAAAAACTGTTTCAACTGTGTCCCACATTCCACAAATAGAACTGTGGAAACCATTTGCAAGTTAAACATAAACATAATCCTAAATCGCTAAAGCAAAATAAAACAAATGTAAACACAGCGCAACACTACTTATAGGTCATAGTAGGACTAGGACTAAGGGAGGTGTAACAGAGAGGCTTGGTGCAGCTTGCTGAACATGCTTATGTTTTCGATGTGCCTTTTTCAACATGTTCCTGCATCATATTTTACTGATTCATGTTTACCCAACCCTGCATTTGTGTACACAGTTTTCCAAACCAGAAGAAATCTGCAAGAGAATAAGTTACCAAAAGAGCAAGTTATTATACCACTAAGTACAGAGACCTCTTATAGCAGGATTGTTCACAGCTACCCCATTCTCTATTGTGATTTTCACCTACAGCAACCTAACCAGAACCAGTCTGTCAAAAACAGGATTATGAGAAAGAGAATGGAAGCTAAAATTAAAAGCTTCCAAAGGAACTGGGATCTGCTCCATCTTCTTTTTCAAGTGACCAGCCCTTCAATTAATCTCTGCCTCTTCCGTAAGGAGTAAAGGGGTTCCTCACATAACAAACACTGGGACAGCACTCATGAAGAGTTTGTAGGTAGATTACCCCCACGATGAAAGCCAAGAAGAAGGTGTTAAGACATTATCTTCCCAGATAACAATGGCATTATGTCTTGAGACACATAACTATCCTGAACGGGAATCCCTCAAGAAACCTTAATCTAATGAAGTGTCCCTTATTTGTGGTGAACCTGATTGCCTACAGGCTAATGGTGAGGGGGTCCTCACACTCAGGATCCTCCCCTGAGGATCTAAAGCTTAATCTCCCAGCCAAAGTGAAATAAATAATTCCCCAACCAAACCCATGGTTTCTCTGGTTCATTTAGAAGTGAAACACTTATTGATTGACTACTCGTGGTGCCTTAGAGTGAGGTTCATTTACTTTTTTGTCTCTCAAAAAGATGTCCCCACTTTGGGTGTTTTGTTACTGAGAAACAAAAATAATGCCAAGCAAGCGGCTAACAAATGACAGTCTACTGTGGCGGAAGCAGTTTCATCAGAAATGCTCAACTGTTATGCTAGATAAACCAATCTATGGGAGTCTGGTGTCAAAATGACCCTCCAACAATTAGATTAATTAAAAAAATGATCAGCGACAGCCAATGGCTCCTACCCAGACAATACCAACCCAGTTCAAGAAATCCAAAAGTACTTGAGAAAATTATGATGCCTGTCAATCCTGTCAATCGTCGAGACAATGACATTTCACTCCCATAGTCTAATACTTTAATTCACATTTCTCAGCATGTGAAAGAGTACAGACCTGGCGTTCGAAATCTCAGCAGTGACCCCTATTTTCTGTTAAAGGCACACAACTAAGCCACCCATAAAATCTTGCCATCCTCACTCTGAACCACTGACGTAAGCCCAGCCATGTTACTGAATGAAAAACATATCTGTTTATTGTTCCCCTTATTCCACTGTCAGTCCAGTTATATCAAGGGAGGTTGTGGTAGTTGGTACACTCCACCCATGGGAGACTGAGTCAATATTCTTTCTTGATGAGCTCTGCTACGTGTGCTATCCTAAACCACTGCTGCAATTGTTAGTGGGACAAGGGGTGGTATTTTCCATCCTGATTGCATGGTAGACCCATCCATTATGGATTAACACTTTCTCTGTTACGATGGGCCTCATTATGATGCTGATTGGACCGACCGCCCTCTTCACGAGCCATTGAGGAGCCTCCCCCCACCGTATTACAATGCAACTGCTGCTACAGCAGCAGTCGCAGTTACGGCAGAGGATATAGCCCCGATTATGTCACTGTAAATGTATACAAAACTCAAAGAAAACATGTGATATGTACACACATGCATAACATATGTGGGGCTATACTTTGTGCACCCCGTACCCCATTGTTAGAGTGTGGCAGAATGTGCACAGTCCAGTCAATGGGGATACATACTGCAGAAGGACTTACTTGGATTCTGGTGCCCACAGGATCGTTTTCATCAGGGATCAGCTTCAAGGTATAGGGGGGACCTGGTGTAAAGGATCTATGGTGGAGACTGCTGGAGAGAAGAGGATTGGGGTGAGTATGCACCCCAAATCCTTTGTTTCCGATGACTTGAGGCAGCTGGTCAGACCGTGACGGTTGGGTCATCGGAAACCCACATCGCAACCCGGACGGTGGTCAGAGATCCCTGTACAGCTCTGTGGATGCAGTTTGTCTCCAACCGCCATCTATGGGGGCAGAGAAAAGCTGTTGGATTCAGCAGTCTTTCAGCAGTCAGTCAGAGTACACGATGCATGCATCGGAATCTGGAGGTCGGACCGACTGCTTCTGAAGAGATCCTCAATGGTCCAACCGCCTCCAACAGGACTGCGGAAGCCGGTCCAACTGGCATCGTAATCAGCCCTGATACACTTAGATCCAGAGGGCAATGAAAGAGGGCCATGCAGAAAAGCCTGACGTCTTGCCATCTTGTTTCCTAAACATATCAGCATGCTTAGCCTCTCCAGAAGGCCACCAGCATTCAATCTCTCTCAAAGATCTTTAGTCTCTTACTTCAGCACATCGTATGGCTGAAATAATAGCATTCCAACCCACCAAGATCCATCTGCTTGACTCTCTTTAATCTCAATATGACCCCTATGAAACAGCCATACCTGCAAGGGTGCCTATGGCTACCCTTCACATAGGTCCTATGTCAGGATGGATAGGCCTTTATACTCCCCCTCTGAAAGGACTCTGTTCTGATATTCCCTGCCTGTGGCCAGTATTCTAGCCAACTTTGATATTCAACTTTTCCCTCACTGCACTTTCTATCTCAGGACGGTAACAGATGCAAAGAGAAATAGAGGGGTATGCCAGGGTTATTTTAGCCCCAAGGTGTTTGGGGGCTTCCTGGGTCTCTATTTAAAAACCTGAACAATCCAGACATTCGTCCTCCAGGGTAAAGTTGCTGTTCGGTACATGCATACTAGGGTTGAGGGCGTTGCGAGCTAAAGATCAAACGGGGACAACCACAGTGTTGAAGATGGTGGGGCTCTGTAGGGTGATAGAGGCTGTTTTTTCTGCAACTGCTTTTTCAGATTTCTGGTTGAGTGGTGGTCAGCTACCACCGGGTCACCACCTTTTATGCACTGGAAACCACTTTCTATTTATGGCGGACGCCACAATGAGCATGTTCCATGTTCTGGTGGGCTCCGTGTCCCAAGTACAAAACATTTGCATTTGGAGAGAGAAAGGAGAGTTATAAATTATAAATCAACTTAAGCCAAAAGAAAGTTAAGTGAGTGCTTACCCGCTAGTGTCCATGTTTTGCAGTCTCTGGTGAAGTGTATCTGTAAAGGACTTGATATTGGACTCAGGCATGGTCTTGCCTTCATGAATAGACTCCTTTATCTCATTAGGGACAAAATTACGTGGGGGCAGAAGAGGAGGAGACTTTATGGACTCTGTGGAAAAGAAGAGAGAACTGTATAAGAATCGTACTGGTTGAGCAGCTCACCACACTGTTTTCACTGGATAAGGACTAGTTACAGAAGTAGCAAAACCTTCATTTACTGGGTTCTATTTTCCTCTCTTCCCAAAGTAAATATTTAAATAAACAAGTCATTTCATTGATGCTACATTCTCGGGTTACATTCTAAGTCCACTGGAAATCCCCACCTCTTTTCAATGCATCACTGAAGTCATTCATGAAATGCATCTATGTATATATGGATCTACGTTTTATGCATAAGGAACTTACACAGATCATTCACAGATGTCCTTTGCTCAAGAGCTTTTCTTGGCAGCACAGTCAATCACCCACTAGTCAGCCATGCAGCCTTGAGTATTAAAAAAAATATTTCTGAATGTACATCAACAGGCTAAGCCTAACAATGTTCTTTACCAGTGATCTTACTTGGCCTTCAGAATGTGAGGCCTCAATAAATACACAATAAAGGTCAACGTCTTTGGGAAGTCAGGAATGGAGAAGATTAGTAGACAGTAGACTTGATCGTTTATTCATGATGCTCTGGGGAGTCTCAGGCTGGACACATTCACTGTCATATGCAGCATAAGAGCAGTGCTTGGATTGGCTGAGGAGCTTGGGTCAACGGGGGAGTGCTGGACCGGGCTCTGCTGGCAGAGGCAGAAGGGGCCCAGGCTCCACAACTGGCAGCGGTGGCAGCCGAGCCCCAGGCATGGCGGCTGACGGCTGTCGGCTGCGCATCTAGAACAGGCCAGGTGCCAGGGCTACTGCATGACGAGGCCAGGAAAGAGACATATTGCCTGGTAATTATTTTGATTTTATTGTGCAGCGTTCTGTCTCTCACTTGGGTTAGGGAGAGTCTTTAGAGTTAAAAAAAAAATACAATATGCCTGGTCGGCGTGGAGTCATTCAGACTGCTCCACTGCTTGACCGGTAGTGCAAACATTAGCTCAAATATTAATTTCATTTTTTATTATTATGCTGATTATGGCTAAGAAGAATTTGCCCTTGTGATAAAAGTATTTACTCACCTTAGTTCACATTGTTTCCACCAATCTGTAAAATCAGGCACAAAAACACACAGGTGCAAATGTTAATTGAACCAGTGTACTTTTTACCCGTTTTTTTTTACGAAAGGCTCTAAATTAGCTCATTGTATTCCTATTGTGTTCATAGGTTTAACCTTTTTTTTGCACACAATCTATTATTTTGCTTCTGAAATTCTACATATTTTTTCAGTTACCGGATTCCTTTCTCTCTTCTCCTCCTTTGCGCCGGGAATGGCCCTGCATTTATTTCCATGTAACAGATCCACTTGTGCATCTATGCCTTCCAGTGAGCCAGGTGCCTGACGTTTTTTGTTCAGTAATTGTGTTTTATTGTTGTTCTCAGCTGGCCTGAGCGCGTTATTTAATCTTCCCTCTGCTCACATCGAGGTCAATTTCTTCTCTTTTGCACATCTGAAAGTTGCTGAGTCTGGTGCGCGACACATATTGACCGTATTGATGGCGATGGGCGTGTTCGGATCATCACAGAGAAAGTGACCGCTGAGCCCTGTCAACAGAGACAGGAGGGGCTTGAGCTCTACCATAGGCCGTGGTGGCACCCTAGCCCCAAGCACAGCGGTTGTGCAACTATAACAGGCTCCTGAGGCTAGCATGCGCCATCACTATTGCACATGTTGACCATAACAATGGTGATAATGGTGATGGGTGTATTGGGAACTCTATGGAGAAAATCCAGGGTTGGCTCTGTCAGCAGAGACAGGAAGGACCTGAGCTCTACCACAGTTGGAAGCCACAGGGACCAACAAGATCAATTGCGGACAGACACAGCTAGGAGGATCGCGGCAGTGTGCAGCAAAGGAACATCTTGAGAATGAGTTGAATCTGTTATAAGACCAGGCACACAGGCATAAGCCCACACACAAACAAACACCACAGATTCCTTCCATGTTTTGCTATCATCAAACACAAGGACATCCCAGGTTTCCTCAGGCAATGTGACAGCCATGCACACTAATACCTGGTTGGATCCTAGACTACTAGATTACCAGGCTTTGTGAGTACTAAGTATGTCACCATTCAGGCTGAACCGAAGAAAAAGGTTTTTCCCTTCTGTGTGTAATTCATTTATATCTAACCTCCACTTATGTTAATATAACCCAGTCAGGATGCACCAAAGATGTATCTGGAGAGGTGTGGCTCACTGGTTAGAGGCGGCAGATCCGCAAGCAGAGAATCGGCCCGGACTCGATAATTCTCGCCTCGGTACCTACTCTAACCAGGAACACACTCGGCAACTCTGGGCATTAGCTTGCCTCATCTCCACAACGGCCCCCCACATTCGCCGGGGATGCCTGGTTTCACCTTGGAGATACCCTGGAGGTACCATCTCACAGGGATAGCCAGGACGGGTTCCCCAGCGGTCTACAGCGCCAGGACGCCTCAGGGCAGCAGTGCGCTTTACAAGACACATACATTTACATTAGTGAATAGAACTAATTATTGCTTTGTCTGCTTATTAAAACTTTTTGATATATTTTTATTGCAATCACCAAAATTCAAATACAATACCGTGACAATTTTTTATTAAAATTACACAATTAAGAAAACTCTGTATGCTACACCATCAAAAACCGTATGTGCAATGCATGCATCAAATAATCATTCATACATTAGCCATTAAATTCATTAACTTTCCAATGATCCTTCTTACAAAATATAATAACATACAATCCTTAATATTTTTGTTAAAAACCTTTTTACAAGAGTGATAACATTAAATTCTTAATCTTTACATTAAGAATTTTACTGTAAAACAGTATCTGTTGATGCGGCATTTCGGCGGTTCCTGCAGTTGATCCCCGTCTTCTTCAGGACAAACATGTATATAAAACTATTTTGACTCAAAACGATATATTCTTAATCTTTGTCCAATAAATCCCTCTCGGCAGGGGTCTGTTGGCTTGACACAATCACCTCCAATAATGTTAATATCTTGATATTGACACAATCACCTCCAATAATGTTAATATCTTGATATTCCCACGTAAGCGTAGGCTGGCAATCTTCCCAATTGTAATAATTTATTCATCATGGTTTCTTTGAGTGAACTCGTACGGGTATGTTTTCACTGAAAAGTTTTTTAATATAACAAATCGCAAGACAATATTGTTATGTCTATTTATTCACAGGATATTCATTTTGAAATCAGATAACGATCTAGCTGAATCTTTCCAATCAGCTTTTTTCTGTGAGGTAGTTTTTCTCGCAGATATATAGAGACGTTTTTTGAACTTGGATTACATTAATGATGCCTAAAGCCATTCATTTTGTGACCCCAGATTAAATTGTTGAACTTTATGATTCAAGAGCCCGGGGCTATGAGAACAGGGTTTATTGGAGTTGAACCCCCCTCCCCAAACCACCCTTATGACATTCAGGCTCGCTCATTACGTACGCTTGCTATAATGCACTCATCCAGAACTTTCATGACTCTCCACCTTCAAATGTCACCAGCCGCCACTGGTACTGGTAATAGAAGATAAAACCAGTGAAATGGGGAGAAAGATAAAAAGCACAGAACAAATTTAAAGCAAGCAAGAGCCTTTCAATATGGCGTACAGGTAGAGACAGGAGGCAGGCACCTCCTGAAAAACAGCACACTAGTGCCTACAAGGAAATCAAAGAAGGAGTGTCAAACATTCATGCAGTGCTGTGCAAACGCGCTGTGAGGATTTATCTGTAGCCCACCATCCAGGGGGAGTGTCGGGTGTGGTAGGTTGGCATGAAAACAGGTGGGGGAAATTGAAAACAAGCAGAGGTAGAGCAACCCCTTTATACTAACAGGCTCCCCTGTGGCATATAGTACTGGTACTGGTAACAGAAGATAAACTAAAACAATGGAGGGAAAGATACAAATCATAGAACAAATTTAAAACAGGCAAGATCCTTTCAATATGGTGCAAAGCTAGCAACGGGAGCCAGGCACCTTCTAAAAAACAGCATGCTAGGGCCTGCAAGGAAATCAGAGGAGTGTCAAACCTTCATGGGATCATTATTGGGGTAGATCTATATGAAGATAACAAACCCTTATCATTTGCTGCACTCCAAGGAAAGTACACACTATCCAACTTGGATTTTAAACTGCGCCCTCTAAGTAATACCTCTCTTTTCTCTTCCCTCAAACATCTCCAATCAGGAGGACATGTAGCTCCCAGATCAGTAAACTAATTTGTAAAGTTTCTGATCAGTCCAACTCCACCTTGCCTAATAATTGGTCCACTTACTTCGCTGATAAAGGTAAATTACCACCCTCAGATGCATTATAGGGTAAAATAGTTTTTCAACTAAAGGACACTGACGTTTCTTGGTTCTGCGGAACAGAGCTTGGTGACCCAGAACACGTTCTTCTTATGTATTCTGCTTACCTCTTATTGGAGCGAAATCTCTGCCCAATTGGGCAAAATGTTTCACACACCTATCTCATTGGACTCGCCAACTATCGTCCTTGGCCCATACGTGTCAACAGCAAAATTTTGACTCTCAGATCTGGACCTTGCTCTCCTTGACCTTCTCATCACTACTGTACCTAAAGTTATTGTCTTAGAATGGAAACATTACAGGAATGTCTCTTATTACCACACCTGGTGGGCATGGATTGCATATCTTAGAAGCACACACATAGCCCAGTCGCACTCTGTATGTAACCGCTTTATTTCAAAGCGCATATGTAAAACTTTGGATTCCTTTATAAATTAAACTAGGCAGGTGATTTCTAGTCTCTCCCTGCCCCTCGGATCCAGTCTTCGAGATGGATGCAAGCCTGGGCCCGTGGCCCTCTTGTCTAGACACTTGGCTTCCCTTGTACCTCATTTTCCAATGCTATCCTCTTTTGTTTCCTACTTTGGTCTTTCTTCCTTATTCTCTTTCCTCTCTTCTTTCCCTCACCTAACCCAACTCTCCTTTTTCTAGCCCTGGAGTATTCTTTTTTTTACCTCTAATCAAGGTGAGTGCTTGAAGATTGATTGATTAGCTTATCTAGTGAAATAAAACCTGCACTTGTTACTTTCTTGTACCTGGCCATGAAGTCCTACGGTACCTTAGTAAGTCCGACTGAAATTCATGTTGTGCATCTACTATTGTTTTATGTCCATCTTGTTCAATTGCTAACAATGCAAATGCTTTGTATACTCCGCTCGTGACCACCAAACATTTGCCTGATCTGTCAAATAGAGATACTATGTTTTGTTTGTGTTTCCTATCCTTTTCTATAACTTTAAAATCCAATAAAATCTTGGGAACAAAAAAATGGACTGAGAAGTGCAGGGGAGATTGAACAGGCCTGCCACTGCTTTAATCAGCTGTCCCTTCACCATTTCCTCTAAATCTTGCCCAAAGCCTAGATTACTTTATAGAAAGGCCTGGGTGAGGGCAAGCCTTTCAAAAGATGTACTCAGCAATTCAAGTGTTTCTGTGCACCAACAAAAGCTGCACAAACGAGTCATTAAATGTTAGCAACGTTTGTGATGTGAGGTATTTGATCACCCCATGAAGCATGCCATCTACTGTAGTTCTGAGGTCCAGAGAACTTGATGCAAGCAACAAACTTTTTGCCACATAAAAAGTGACCCACTGGAGGAGCAAGGAGCTTGTAAGTTAGCCCCAAAGTGATGCAGCTGTACCCTTAGGATTCCAATTTAAGCTTAGAAGCCTGCACTAATGCCATTGTGTTTTGTTAGAATCCGCATATTGGTTCTAAATATGTGTGATTAAAATGAGTTTTAAAATATAGGATTGTTTGTGCAGTAAAACTCGTATTTTAACACAAGTTTTCAAAATCTTCTTAGACTATTAAATATTAGGGCATTCTATTACATCCTTATTTATTTTGTATAAAACTTGTTCAACAGATATACTGGACAAACATTACACAACTGTGAAAAAGACATTTTATGGTGCCAAAAGCATATATTTCATTATTGTGAAATGACAGAAATAGGCTAAAGTGGGAGGGACCATACTGTGTATTACATTTTAAGCATAGAGGTCAAAAGTGTAATCATTATCCTGTCAATGCTGGTAGCACCACGCATAGAATATAATACTAGTCAAGTCTAGGGGTACATTTCACGAGAGATTTAAAAGGAGCCCGTCTAATTCTAGTCATAACTGTAATTGGTGGTGGTTGCTGGGAAGTCATGATTACCCCTCCCCCTTTAACGAAGAAGAACAAGAATTCCCGCCCTCCTTTCCTCCTTTGTGTGCCTCCTCGAGTGCACTCTTCACGGTGCTAGGGCCTGGGATTATTCAGGGAGATCGGTGCTTGGGCCTGACCTCCTTCATACATTCTGTATTACTTTTGCTTGAAACCTGACTGGTTGATGTTATTTTCATCATTTTCATTTTCTTATTATAATGTTTATGTTCCCAAGGTAATCAATCAATCAATCAATCAGGGTTCTTATAGATCACCGCTTATCATCCGATAGGGTCTCAAGGCGCTGGGGGGGGGGGGAGGGTGTTCTGCAGTTCAGTCAAAGAGCCAGGTCTGGAGGTCCTTTCTGAATTGAGGCAGTGACAGTGATTGCCTGCGATGTAGAGGAAGATAGTTCCAGGTCTTTGAGGCGAGGTAGGAGAAGGATCTTCGTCCGGCGGTGGTAACAATACCCATTCCAACACATAGTGAGCTACAGCTCCACATGGATGTTTACATAGGAGTAGGTAGCTCTCGTACAGCAGCTTTTAATGTATATCTGAACAGAATAAGGAAAGTAAACTTTAGGCATCATTTATGGGTTATTTGCTGTAGGGCAGCGCAACAGGCCTTGCTGCTGCGATGCACTTTGGCAAAAGAAAAGGGCAGGAATGCACTGTATCTATCAGATACAGTGGGGAAACATCCTCTACCACAACAACAAAGAGAGGGTGAGGGAAAAACACTCTTGTTCCCCCTGGTAAATTTTGTTAAATAACGAAAGAGTGAATAGGGAAAAAGGAAAAAGGGGAGAGTAACAGCGTGGGCAAAAACCAAGAGGATTTGTTAAAAGAACCCTCACTCACCAACCTGGTTGGTGACATGCTTCATCATCGGGTTCCCACCAAGGAGGCCGAGTGCCTCCCTGGTGTGCTGCGATGCCTGAATTACAGCGGAGCTGGTTTTTGATGGGAAGGTGGGTGTAAATTTAAAAGGTTAATGGTTTTAACCAACAACTGATTTAATCAAGGCAAACCAAAAGCCAATAAAAACAGGTGAAACGGACTAGAACTGGTTGGTTAGGATAACCAAAGCTCGTCCGATTTAAATTAGTGAGAAAGAAAAATGGTCGACATGTTTCTGCTTGTCATGCCCAGTTGGCTAAGCATTCATCAGGACCAGGTGGAAAACCACGGCGGTATGCGCACACTAAGGCGCACCCTAACCTGTGGAGATCAAGTGGTAAAACTTACGGTTCTACCGAAAAGCCTTCTCACTATTCCGGGGCTAATAAATTCTGTAAGGAAAGGAAAAACAGACAAAACACACATAAAGAACATGTACATATGTCTTATTGCTTACTTGCTGTCCTTTACGAAATCGAGTGAACAAATAATTTGGTAATCCCGTGCTGTGGAGCGGGAGTGGGTGTAAATAGCAATTTTAGCCACTAACGCCCAGAGGCGAGCGTTACTCGTCTTAGCAGTGAGCATATAAAAAACACCGAAGGTGTTTATAATGAGCTCGGTACACATGTTGTGCCTGCATCAGATTTATAATGTTCTGTGTATTCAGCAGACATTATGACTAAGTAGTGGCTATTAGCCGCTGTGTTAAAAAAATGATAGCTGGCTCGTGAACGTGTCATGCATGCTGATTAGGGCGCCCATGGTAGTTGCCAGGCGCCGTTGCTCCAGTGCATGCCTAACAGTGGTGATTTTAAAATACAGTAGCATGGAAAAACAATGGTCCGCTTACTCGTGTACAATGTACGACTAACATCATGGGTCTGAGAGGGGGGTAGTGAGCTATAGTATCTGTAAGGGTTACAAGCAAAAGATTAATATAACTTGCTCGACTGAGAGATACTGTCTGAAAGGCTGAGGGAACCTAAAGCTATGAGAGGGGACCCCCAACTTACTTCCATGCTCGCACACTCCCGCAATAGACCTGGATCAGTCCTGCTCGGCCCGGATGTTAATGGGTACTGGATAAACACGGAAGTAAGTACTCCGTGACACCGGTCACGTGATGCCCAATGCGTGCGTGTGGTGTTAGAGGTGGTGGCGTGTACTTCATGCAAGCTATTGAACAGACGAACTTTATTCGGATCGTGGGATCAACAGAAAACACATAGCTTGCAGCAAAAGGTCGCTAGCAAACAGTGGTGCGTCTGGTTACTACGAACACATTAACACATTAAATTTAGTTATTGTGAGTGTGACTAGCCAATGGGTGTTGTAGTTTTTGAAAAAGTAGAGAACTTAAACCCGATGTATTAATCTGCATTGTCACGGGTTTAAGAGGACAAAAAATGAATGATGAGAATGAAACATCCTCAATTAACCCTTGTATGGGGGCTGAAAAGGCAACTGAATCTATAGGGAAACACTCGCAAAGGTGCAGATCAAAATGTTATGACGATGTTCATGATTCAGTTAAGCTGAGCTAAACGGAGGCTAAGAATGGCAGTCCTCTAAATGGATCGACTGAATCAACAACTCATCGCTTCAACAACTCATTGTGCAGGAAAGGAAACCTTCTTGCACAAAAACAATTACAAGAGGCTTTTTCCTCTTTCTATGCAGCACCCATTGAAAGAGGAAAAACGAGGAGAAATAAAGATATTTCTTCTCGTTGTGCCTCCCTTACATCTCCCGTGGGGAGGCATACGTTTTTAGCACTGCCATAGACTTACAATTTCTTGTATATCTGGGGCAGTGACAAAAAGCCATAGATGTTGCTGGGATCGCCCCCAGCAACACCAATGGAACCCCCTTTCACACAGTTTTCTGCGTGAAAGGGGCACACATTTATAAGGCCATGAAAAGCCACGTAACATGGCCTTACGTGGCCTTATAAATATGCCAGTGGCACATTGCGCCAATGGAACATCAAAAAGTGACGTTCCGGCGGTGCTAAAGTGCTGGTAGGGCCTCATAAATACTTTATCCAAAGGGGCAAGAAGAAGTAGGGTGGGAGTACAACAGGCAGGCTGTAGCAGTATTCCAGGGTTATGTTAGCTTGGGTACTACATGTCAAATAGAATGCCAGGCAGGGACAGGATTTGGGAATGCTGAATAAGTGGTAACCAAAGAAGTGAATGTCAAAGTGAAACACACAGTTCCAGCTAAGAATGGAGGAAACATCGTCAGGCGAGAATAAAATGGGGATTAAGTCACTGTGGGAGCCATGGATGAGAGGAAGAAAATACTTGAGGTTTTAGATGTCTTCACAGTTAGGCAATGCGGGGCTACCCAATGAATATATGCAATGAGACAGTAAGTCACTTGCTCTTGTGAGACGGAGACATAGGGAGTTGTAGAAGAACACGATTTGGATGTTATTGTAAATATGTCGCAGGTGAAACTAAAGAAGGAGATGGGGCCTCAAGCTTGGTGTTTTGAAGAATGAAGGGGGTCCAGGATAGAGCCTTTTTGGACACCAATATCCAGAAGTCTAGACATGGAGACAGTGGTGCGTTTCTAAATTAAATGTATCATGACAGCCAAGCATGTAAACAATCCCATAATGCTAGAGAACTGTATTAAAATGTCCATGGCATCTGGGAGAAGACCCAGTACTTCAAGGAATCATTTTATGTGGCCCTACTACTGTATCTTTCGGTAGGGTTCCAGGTCTTATAAGGTGAGGGAACGATGTTTTGACAGTGGTACCTTCTGCCAGGGTTTGCTTTCAGATCCTCTCATCCCCATGCTGCAGACCAACTACACATTTGCAGCCTCTCGCAAGCCTGGGAGCTCACCTGTTGTCTCTTCGCCCAGGTCCTCCAGCCCTTCCTCCTCTCTTTGCACCGGATACTGCAGGTGTGTAACCAGACCCATGTTCTCCTTCCTATAAAATTCAATCAGCTCCTCCAGATTCGTGAAATATCTCATGGGGACGCCTTCTGTTGCCTGAGAGATAATATACAGGAGACACAGTTGTGAGTGACCAGGCTCTGCCCGTCAATCAGTAATGTATGTGTGTGGAGGATACACAATTACAAACCATACTTGTATGCAAACTTCAGAGAAATGAACAAATGCAGTGCGCACACTGTGCAGTTGAAGGTACAAAGCATTGTGAAATGCAACAGGTAAACAAAACCTGAAGCAAACAGAAAGCTGGATGGCAAACAGTGTAATAATCTTGCTGTGAGGATAGATGACAAAGGGACAGATTGATCTTATTCTATAGCCATCTACCTCACTATCCAAAGCCCTCTCTATACATTTGTTCTCCTGCACCTGGAGGAGCTTGCCTCTCTCCATGATTTCCCTATTTCGGCAACCCGGAAGTGCTCTTTGTTCGCTCTCGCTCCTTGTCATATCTTGGCCACCATTGGTATTGAGTGGAGAGTTCTCTGGGACTGCTAGGCTCACAGTGACTGCATCATCATGCAACACAACGTGAATACAGCTCATAGAGCACAGTAAAGCACAGTGAATGCAAGAGGCATCAAGAGTGTACAGTGAATACAGAAAGCAAAATAGTGCAAGGAGCATGCCAGAGACAAAGCACAGAAAATGTAATTTATCCAACTATGCAACTAACCTGCTTTCCATATAAACTTAGGGAAAGTCATTTTGACCTAATTCGATTTTTGTGACATGGCTACACTGGACTGGTGAAGAGCCTTTCCACATTTACCAATTGGGGCCCTGAGAACTCTTTCCATCATTTGTAACCAAGAAGAGTGAAGCACGCTTAAACGACAATTAACTTTTTCAGGTATTGCTAGAACCTAATCACAGGGATGTTATAAAATGCACCACTGACAAAACAGCTATTAACTAACCAGATCACGCGTAAATATATAGGGCCCGATTTATAAATGGACAACGGCCCGTGCTCCACCAGGGGGATGGAGTAAATCACTCGGTTGCCCTGGTGGAGGGAACCGCCCGCCACATTTATAAATGACCGTTAAACAGGTGGTCACTTATAATGCATTGACAAGACCTGCCATCACAGTGGTTCCTGACAATGCATTTCGCTGTTTGATGCAGGGCTGTCAGCAAGTCGGAGCCCTACACCAAACAGTTTTCGTTTTTATTTTCAAAAAGAAAATCCCAAAATGGGATTTTCTTTTTGCAAATCAAAAAGAAAACGCCCCCCTTACTTGGAGAGGGGGGCATTATTTCTATTTTACTGTCCCTCACTGCCAGAGTTTGTCTTGCGGTGATGAATAGTAAATACATGACTCTATGTCCACCCATCCAAATGGGTGGGCTGACATAGAGCCATTTTCCTGATGGTCCTTACTCCATTGGGCAGTCAAAAAGCTTTGGCTATGACGGTGAAGGAGTAGTCACCACCGTAGCCAAACATATGGTCCGCCAGCATCAAAATCTTGGTAGTATTATCTTAGTGGTATAGGTAGTCTGCCAATATTGCGACGGTGTACCTATACCACCAAGATATAAATCGTGTCCGTAGTTTGGTGTCTTATTTCTTAAGTGAGAAAATGAGCCATTGTGACATCATGTCTTTCAAAGTGCACTTTAAAGTTAAATTTTTAGCACTCTGGGGAACATACTTAAAGCACCACAGTTCTGTTGCACTACCCGTCCCAACACAGGTATGGGTTGGCAGACAGTGCAAGAGAGCGGCAGTACTGTGGATGTGTTCTCCTGTGCCTCCCATGTTTACAGGAGGTGCAGAGGAATACTAGGAGCTAATCACCAAGAGATTGCTAGAAACTTAGTAGGTAAGCTTCTCCTTCCCAGGACTATTTCTAATATGTTTTTTTAACTATTCCATATCAATGTACTTTCCCTTAAAGTAGATAGGACAAACGACAGTTGTACGAAGCTTTTTTGCATTCACAAAAGGTCATATTCACAGAATCAGGCCATTTGCAACAGCAAAAAGGCTTATTGGTATGTATGAAAATCAAATTGTGATTAAGTAACACGTTACCAGGTCACAATTTAGGTTTGCGACCAGATATTGGTACTTGGAAAAAGCATGTTTAGGGCATCTCTTCCAAATACCAATTCAGAATGGGATGTGTTAATGTTTTGCAGTCAAACTCCGGTTGCAAAACATTCATATTTCATTAACTACACAAAAGTGGTGGTGACCCATTTGCAAACAGGATGGGGTCCTCATGGGACCCTTCTCCTTTGTGAAGGTTGACAAAAACAAATTTATGAGTAGGACCACTGCCTACTTAAAAAAAATTATTAGTCAAATTGTTTTTGTTTAATGCATTTTATTTTCCTTTAAGGAAAACGGGACTACACTTGGGAAAAATAGATAGCTTTAGTTAAAAGCAAGCACAGACATTGTGGTCTGCTGACCTCATCTGGCCAACAACCCTGTGAAAACTGCAATTCATAGTTGGTTGCAATTTGCTTTTGGGAACCAATCCATAAATACATAGGTCAGTTCACAAAAACAGAATAGATTCAGGGCCACATCTACGACCATTTTTAGGGGTCACAAACAGAGATTTGTGCCGTTTTTGAACGTTAAAAAGGGTTGTAGCATGTATCAACCCTATTTTGTGACTCCGTATATCCAACTCGCAAAATAGTGTTTGCAAGTTGCTATTAGGTAGAGGCTGCCTAGGGCTTCCCTTATAAAAGCGAGTCGCAGGGGATGAACGATTGTATTGCGACCAGAATGTAATCGCGAAACAATTGCAGTTTACTGCCTACTTCAAGTAGGTGATGAGCCAGTCGCAAATGGCAAATGGTCCCCAGGGGACCACTTCCCCTTTGTTATTGGCAGTAAAAACATTTTTTAAGAGCAGACAGTGGTCCCATGGTTCACGAGCTACTCTTAAAAAATGAAACTGAAACATTTAATGTATGTTTTTGAAACGCATACAGTTTTCCCTTAAGAAAAATGAACAGCAAACGAGCTGCTTTCCAAAAAAAAAACGTTGCTATATTTAAAAAGCAAACAAGACATGGGGGTCTACTGTCCCCAGCAGGCCACCATCCCTGTGTTACTGACCATGTACAATGGGTCGCATATTGTAACCTGCCTCATGAATATTGATGAGGCAGGTCATTCGCAACCCCATTGGGAATCACGAAATGTGTCGGAGACACATTAGTACATTTCCTTTTGAGACTCGCAATTTGCGAGTAACTAAAACGGTCAAATTACGAGTCGCAAAAGGAAATGGTGGTACATGTGGCCCCCATGTAAAAGTCAGTCTGTAATTTGCAATCAGTTTTACAGAATCCATTCTTAGTGCAACTGGCCCAAAATCCAGTGCTGTAAGCTTTCCACAAGGAGGTTCCTTTGTTCAAGAAAGACAAGAGCCAGTCCAGTTATTTTCGCAGAAACAGCTGGGCACTTTGCAGTGGGTGAAGTGTAAAACTGGTGCTAACGCAAGGTATATATTCCACTGAGCCTACAAGTGGAGCAAGTGAGGCACTCAACCCACTATAAGATGCTTTATGACGATCTTCCCACAGAACATTTGAAAAAAAGTGGCCTACCTCTTTCAAAATACATTATATTAATAAGCCATGTAGTTTAAAGGAAGTTGCAAAAGTATACTCTTAATGCATTCAAATGCATCGATGTACCCTTTAGTACTTCATTCCAGCCTCTACCAACTAGGAAATTGTGCTTCTAATAAAAAACCCACAACTGTAGCATAACAAATAAATAATTGCCTCTCAGGAAACAATGTTTAGCCAATAAAGTGTACCCATTATTTTTCCCATTCCAATCTGCTGTTTTTGAATTGCTGCTAATGATTCTAAGGCACTACTGAAATATAGCAAGGGGATGCTAACAACTTAATGCTTAATGTGCCAACTCTACAAGCCAGCTGCAATTCAGTGTGTCAGACTTACATGTGCAATTCAAACAAACTATGGGACATAATTCCAACAGAATGGAGAAGCGTGGCATTAAGCAAACACTACTAAAGCCACGCTTCCCAATTCTGAAAATGCAGGGATGCACCGCACTCACAAGAAAGGGGCGCCCCCTCCCAGCGTTTCCCTTAGCACTGGCGATATGCTGAGCTGCCTAACTCCAACACAGCAAGTGTGTCTGCATTAGGGGAAATGATTGTTTATGTGCAGCAAGGTGTCCCTTCCTTCACATAAACAATTCAGAATGGTGATTTGTAACTTCTATGTATGCTGTTCTGTGCAGCACGCATAGAAGTCGCAAATCGTCATTTTTTATGGACACCTGCCTGCACATGAACAATCATTCATGGTGTTTTGCCGTTTCTATGTGGCTGCATAATGCAGCACAAAAACAAACAGCAAAAACGATGCAAAATAAAGCATTTCTCCTTGTTTTGCCATGTTAAGACCAGGTTTTGTCTGGTCTTAATTTTGGCACTGCCTCCTATTCATGCCACCCTTGTAAATAGGGGCAGCGTCAAAATCAATGGGTGTTGCGGCGGAACGTCCACCGCAACATCCATTACCTACCTCTTTCACGCTAAGTATAGCATGAAAAGGAGCCTTATTTACAAGGCGGCGGTAAGCCACATTAAGTGACGTTCCTGTGGTGATAGGGGTTTGTAAATATGCCCCTATGTCCCTTAGCTAGAGTTTGGTGACAGGATACTCCATCAGAAAGTATTGGATAGCTCATCTTCCTTATGACAAGTTCCATGGGCTATAATGCGTTTGTAATGTGGGGGACGGGATATCCGCCAGCTTTGTGTCTTTTTTACATTTTTTATTTTTTTTGTACAATTATAATAATAAAAAATGCATACTTTTTTTGTTTGCAATATTTTGTATGTATATTGTTTATTGTTTTTTAAATTATTTTTTAAACTGTGGCGGCTCCTCTGCTAAGGCGGAGGAACATCGCCCCACTACTAGTTCAGCAGCGCAAAAAATAAACAAAAAATGATAATAACAGGACCTTATTATCATCATATTTTTATATGCGGGATATGGGCAGGGCTACACTTGTGACGCCAGAGCACTGGACGAGTGGTTTGCACTCCTCTAAGTGCTCATGATGGTTTGGCATGTTCTACATTGGGCTATGTTGCACAGCCCTGTGGAGTACATGCCAAGCCTCCCCAAGCACTGCCTGAGCATCCAAACAGGATGCTTAGACCAATCATGACGCTGCTCCTGCAGCGTCGTGATTGGCCTGGAGAGCAGATGGCGGCGGGAGAAGCATGCGTTGGCGGGGCGGAGCGGTAGAGAAGGTACGTTTATTTTATTTTTTTATCCACCCACCATCCCCATTCCAAGGCACCCGTTCAGTTTTTAAATATTTGTAAAATAAACTGAAGACCTTTTGTGAAATTGATTTTTTATTTTAATTTCTTTAAATTATTAATTTCAAAATAAATTCACACAAAGTTCTCCTTTCTACATATCTGTATCTGTAATTAGCCTGCTCCAACATAGCTGCTCCGCAGTGAGGCAAGCGGTTTAGCTCTGTAGCTAGGACTGATAATGGCTATCCGAGAGCACCAAGCGTTATCCTCTTCCCAAGGTTTTCAGTGTCTTCTTGAAGCGGCCAGCAGATACACTATATCCAACAGTGAAGGGCGACACGCAGATTCAGATATTTACAATGCAACCAAGCTGCTTTCTGGAGAGGAATGTGTAATAAATTACCCTACATTATTAAATGTGTTTTGGCCACATTTAGTTGGCCAACAACAATGATCATACTTTTGACTTGCCCATGTTTTTAAGGACGATTGTAAGCTTTTGGATTTCCCATACCCAACGAATATTTTGTTTTAAACTGTTTTTTATTAATTCCTTCAACTAGGTGCCCCTCGCCTCACACTTATTCATATGGAAAAACTAGTGCTTTCATGATGTTTCCACATAAAATCAAGAAATATTTGGGAGCAAAACTTGGTGAGTCTGGCCACGTAATACAATAATTCTTGCGAGATGCACACTCTTATGAGAACAACTGTAAACTATTATCCTCTCACATCAAAGCACTTTAGACCTGATTCACAAACTTCAACTATAAACTTACTACAAAAATGTAAGTTACATGCCTCCATCCCAAGAGTAATTCAATTGGCTTACTCCTGTGTGAGTGGGTGACGTCCCTGTCTAAGCCCCTCCCTAAACTCCTCTTACCCCTCCCAAATCCCGTCCTATTTAGTGGTAGGTCTACCCCTTTTCCCACCTACTGACATATGTTCCTCCTACATTTACTGCTAAAATATATACTTACATGTACGGAGACTCTGATGTCGGGGTGAAAACCTCTGCGCACATAAGCATAGGCAAAGCGTACATTTTGTAGTATGACAAAACATACCACTAAGTACACTTAAAGAATCATGCCCTTTGTGTTTCTAAGAGTCAATAATGAATACTTTCAACTAGGAGCCCTCTCGATTCATATGTTAAGGCTGGCTGTTTGGTGATGATACCGGACGGTATCCACACCAAGCGGGGTACAGTTTTGTGGCAAAATTTTGGGCAGTTTTCAAGCATGTATGAGTGCACGCAAACACAGGGTCGACTTCGAGTTTGGACATCTAATGTTGATATGCGGGTCACGGGGGTTGTCATGTTTGTAGTCTACATATAAGTATTTCGTACAAGTGGTGTATCACTTGTATACATGTAATTTTGAAGGACCCCATTGTTACAAAGCACACAGATGTGCATAGGTATTTGGGAATATGGGGAAGGTATTCAAAGAAGCCTTTACAGTTCCAGTTCTCTTTTCAATGATAACTTTAGTAAAGTGGAGTATTATGTAGTGTGGGGGTTAGTCATCACCATGTGATACTATCATGATACCCCAAAGATGATCCTTTGATTCCCACTAATAGATCCTTAGCTCAGTCCTGGTAGGGTGGTGCCAAGCAGTCAAGCTTTACCATGGAACATGTGTTAAGCATTTCAGAGTACCAACATGGACGATAAGTAATTGACACGACTCTAGAGAAATCCAACACCAATTTATAAAAACAGACTGTTTGTTATCTTAATTTATCTTTAGACATCCAAATGAACGCAATAGCATGCATATAACTAGAGTTATAGATTTTTGAAGCAATATTTAATCAGTTCAAAATAATACATAAAAAATATAACATTGCGGAAATGGTAAAATCCACTAGTGACAATCGGTACCCTTAAAGGGTAAAGGTCATGCGGGATCCTGGACTAGGCCAAAACAGTCAGATCAATTTTACCTAGCCTGTAAAGTCTGGGTGCAGAGTTGTCCTGGCTGTCCCTAGTGCTCAACGGGAGCAGAGGTGATGCTCATTTTACCACTTACACAGGGCTGCAAGAAGCAAAACTCAAAAACATAACAGATACACAGCTGTTGACGTCAGATGAAGGTTGCACGCTGTTCTCTGTAGATGCAGTGTCGAGTGTGGGGGCTAGTTGCCAGATTGATGACCAAAAAGCCTTGGCAGCAGTACACACAGTGAAAAGGTTCTGGAACTTCACTGGATCCCGAGGAGTGAGGTAGCGATGTGAACGTTTGTGGCATGGGAGACTACAACTCTCACAATGCACTGGACCACCTGGATTTCGTTGATCTCACAGAGGGCCCGATGGGCGGTGATTCTTTGGATCCGGTGAGTGTTTTTATCCACAGTTTCTAGGGGCCTAGTGCTACTAGTCTAGGGGAGTCTGAGGGTGGTTCTGGCTTCCACAGTGTTCCCCCTCTTCAGGAGTGCCGAGTTTTAGCCAAGAAAGAGGGTCATTCACTAAGTTCCAAGTCTGTTGTGACAGGGATAAAGTGTCCCTCTTTTGCTTTGGTGATGTGGGCAAAGTCCTGTTATCGGTGACTCGGGTCTCCTATTGGTTCTTCTTTATTTTTATTTTTATTTTATAAGTTTTATATAGCGCTAGCTAGACCCACGGGTATCAGAGCACTTTACACACACAAAGGAAAAAGAGTTGCATTACATAGCAGGACATAAGGTTGCATAGAGAAACAAGCAGAACATTATAAATAGGCATACAGTGAAAGGGAGGGAGGAAGTTCAGGAGTTTGAAACAGTCAAATAACTGCCTATCCTTGGAGTTTCAGGTCGCTTTTGAAGCAGGAGAAGCTAGACCCGGGGGTATCAGAGCGCTTTACATACACAACGGGCAAAAAGTTGCATTACATAGCAGGACATGCGGATGCATAAAGATATAGGCAAAACATTATAATTAGGCATACAGTGAAGGGGAGGGCGGAAGCTCAGGAGGTTGAGATAGTCAGATAACCACCTATCCTTGATGGTCAAGTGAGAGGGGAAACCTTATGTTTATGTTGCAGAACATTGTATATGTGTTTATTGCCATTAATTTAATTTACACCTTTCAGTAACTGAAGTGAATGAATTTACATAAATATGAAGCCGGCAGTACTGGAGGTATTTGCCTGGTTATGACCGGAATCTTTACGCGGTAGAACTAACAATCACTTGCTCTCAATGGAACAAACCAAAGCATCATCACAGTAATAACATGTTTTGTTAGGTAGTGATTCACCCATTTCCAAGCACTGTAAATAACTGGTGATAAAGTTACCCATTTATGGGTAACTTTATGATAGTAAATTTACCGACCAAGTCTGCCGTGCTGGCATTAGAACCTGTGATGGTTACATCACGGCATTTGTTGGCGGTGAGCGTTCTGCTCACTAAGCTGTTCTTATTTCTATGCCGTTTTACTCCCATTCAAATCAGAGAGGATCAATAGAATTCTCATTTTGGAAGTTCAGTTATGCACAGTTATAAAACCACTGAGTGCAGTACTGTACCACATCAGGAAGCAGTGGGCACATTAGATACACCTCAAAGAGAGCCAGGCAAGCTCAGGAAGGGACAGTGTGAGGAGGAGATGTACGGAGCACACCGGAATTGCACAGCGGAGAGTGCCGACTCACTGCACAGACCGGATGAAGTGCGCGGTCTAGTGTTGGCAAGGGAAACCTCGGAAGACTGCCTGACGTCATCAGCGGAGGACGAAAGAAAAGACGCCGCAACGGAACCTGAGGGGTCAAGAGCTGACCCAGAGAAGGCGAGGAGAGAACTGAGGAGTAAGGGGGACAGTCCAGAGGACAAAGACCAGGATGACGGAGAGAGGGCGGAGACTCAGGAAAGAGCAGCAACACATTGCGACCAAGCCCGGCGGCTCACGGAGGAGAGAGGTCACCCTGGGTCCCTATACCATGGTCCTGGACACGAGCCGTGGTCCAAGGCGAGTGCCATTAGGAGGTTCGTTCTGGTGGGGGTGGTGGGGAGGCACGGGGAACTAGGTCACGAGAGTGTCATTATTTTTTGTCTGCACCATGCCGGTTTCTCCTCATGTCCTTCCCTCACTGCCTGTTTTGCTTGTTCTGGTGACGGTAGCACGGAGAAAGGGGAGAGACCTGTGACTCAACGGTAATCCTTGTTTTTTTTTTGTTTTTTCTTTCACTGACAGACAATATCTGGACCCGTGGAAGAGACTGAGTGGAACTTGAAGCCACGATACCCGAGGGTCTGAAGAGAAGACCAGGAGAAACCATGGACCACTCTGTTTTTTTTTTTGGGGCATCTTCCCTGTTACAAAGACCTTTGGTGATTTCTATTGTCTTTGGTTGTTGTTTTACCAAGTCCCTGCCTAAAGTTACCCCACAGAAGAGAAATAAAACAAAGAGGCAATAAACACCTCCCTTGAACTCACCAGGCGTGTTCTGTGGTCCCTCTGTCCCACCCCAACAGACAGTTTACAAATTCAGAAATGGTGACTACATTTATGCAAGTTACTTTTGGTAATAAATTACAGAAAAAAGACAGAAATAGTTTTCCCAAAAAGAAGGAATAAAGCAAGGTACATGAATAGTGAATTAATTTAGAAACAGCCCCGGGACTGACGGGGACTTCAGTTGACTCTGATGAATATTATTTACACATATATTAAATATTACTACACAGCAGGAACTCTCACTATGAGGGTGGAGTCCAGGCCCAGACTGAGCAGAGCCTGGACCACAACAAGTAGCATGCTGGAAAACACCTTGCACAGAGAACAATTGATGGACAGAATGTTGAGCAATATCAAACATTCACCCCAGTACAGAGATTTTGACCTAAATCCATCGATTTTTTGCCCCCCATGCCATTACAGTTGGAATCCAGCCATATGCAAATCAGCCTTGACCCTGCTCCCCTTAAAGCTTCTTCAGCAAAGGCTCAGTGCAAATGTAAGAAGTACAACCGTCTGAAGAAGCAGAAGCTTTATTTAAAGTAAAATATTTGCTACAAAGAAACCATAGACATATATAACATTTCGGTGATAGATTTATAAATTATAAATAGAGAGCTCAACTCTTAAATTCTTCCATTGGAAGAAAGTAGTGTTCACAGACTGGACCAGTTAGTGCCTGGGAAGCAAGGGAGTCCTGAAGGTGCTCACTTGAACCCACTCTGTAGACCTGTATGCAGACTAGTCCGCCTCCCATAAGGTGCCATGGCTCGCCTTCCAATTTAAAAGCCCCTTCAGTTGCAAATTGTTCAGATCTGAGGTTCTGGTGTCAGGGGGTCCCTTAAATCCTAGATATAGGGATGTTATAGGTGTGGGAGCTAGTGGCCAAAGGGCCGTTAGTCCCTGCAGCTAGTCCACCCCTGAAGTGACAACATCCGGGGTGCAGGTCACCTTTTCTACCCAGAACCCTCTATTCTGCCATTCCTAAAGATGGCAGAAATCAAATTGTGGTGTACAGACCAGGATGCTGACCCTGGAGGTGTGGCTAGCCTTCTGGGCGTGTACACCTCAGTGCATAGCTAATTTCCCACCTGCCCGGGTGCAACTGTGCCTGGACGGGGGAGAGTTGTTTCCTCCACTGGGAGCCAGCCCTGATGCATATCAGAGGCGGTGCAGCCTTTGAAGCTCACCACCTTAATGTGCTACTTCACTTGCCTGCTTGGTAGGAGGGTGGTGAGACCACCTTAACATAACATAACATTACATAACATAACATAACATAACATAACATAACATAACATGTGTTTTTTTAAAGTTCACGCAGAAGGGTCTCTTGGCGCTGAATAACAGATGTTTATTGTTACCCAACTCAATGGTACTCATTTTATTGGCCTCAGAAGGATGAAAGGCTAAGTGGACCCACTGGGATTTGAACCTGTGACCATGAGGTCAAACACAGGCCCCTACAGTGGACGCATTAGTCAACTAAGTGACCAGAGCCGATCCTTCCTGCCCAAGTCTTTGTTCCTTACTCTTGGAAGGGATCACAATGCCTGGCTTGGCAGCAGCAGGCACAGGAAAGCATGGGCTGACCAGCCAGAGCACAGAAAACCTGGGGCAACCTCTAACGTCACCACCTGATTGCATGCCATGTCACCCAGGCATGAGATTCATGTCAGGGGAGAGAAGGCACGTTGTTTGATATCAAACATACTTCAGCAGTACCATAATGGAGCTGCCAACCTCGAGAATGCCCGGGTGGCAGCCCATGTTATCCTATTGACTGCTAAGGCTTATAGTAGTTTCCAATGAAGAACACCACTGTAGGGACATATAGGCTTGCACTAATATGTCCTCACCTTTCATATACTGCACCCATGACTCCTGGGCTGAGGAGGCCTACCTTAGGGGTGTCTGACATATATTAAAGATAGTGCATTTGACTGTTCCAAATATGGAGAGGGCACAGTCGATTTCGAACAGTTTACACTACTCCTTCAGTCTCCAATGGCAGGCCTGCTGTCAGTAGTTTGGTTGGGTCACCCATGGTGGCACAAAACCATGCTGCTGCCATGGGGACCCCTTTTACCGCCTATGCCCCAGGCACCAATGGTACCATATACTAAGGACTTATAAGGGGGATAAAGTCCTGGCCAATTGGGGTTACCAATTTACACATGCCAGTTCTGGGGAAAGCGCACTGGGTTCTTGTTAGCAGGCTCCAGTGCACTGTCAGAGTTGAAGACCAGCATCTAACAGTCCTAATGAGGGAAAAAGTGGGGGGCATCTGTAAGAGCCCTGTTTTCTTACACTAACTATCCTTCCTACCCATTTACATGGCTTCATTGACTAAAACAACATATTGTTGTTTAAATTTGTAGTTACTTGCCATTGATGATGAATAGTTTGCTTTGGAGACAGATGCCATTATCCTCTAGATTAGTTTAGGATTTAAATCACTATTGAGGTATGCGAATTATTATTATTTGTGATAAAGACTTTGATTGGCTGCTAGCTTCATGTATAGATTCAAGGGCCTTCTTCCGTTTATTCCCTAGGTTTATAAACAGATGTTTTTTTGTCCTGATGAGACTCACTGAATAATAGGATTGGGTGGAAACGCCTACAGCATTTCAGGGTTTGTCCTGTCAAAATATTATTTGAAATAACTGATTGGTCCTTGTTTTCTGTCTATTGTCAAAACAACCCTGAAAGTAAATGTGCTATGCAATGTAGAAGCCACATACTCACTACTTTTGAGCACTGAACCCTCCTCACTATTGTCTATATGGGTAATACCTGTGGCGCTAACGAAATTCAATATATTTTCATGCACAACAGCTTTTGGAACAAATAAATGCAAAAACAAGGGACTAGGCACTTGTCAGTAAAATTGTCACGCAAGTGCACTGAAGTGGCATAAGCACGTATTAAAGTGATAAATATAGCACCTGCTGATGCCAGAGTATTCCATGATAGGTTAAATGTAGGCAACATGCCGTATTAGGGTTGTCTGCACACAGAAGGTGCCAGAGAGCACCACCGACCTGTGAAGGCAGTAGCTGGCAAACAGTAGAATATTAAAATGCACCAGAATAATTAGGCTAGTTCCTTACTAGTGAAGCTGGCTAGGAGAGGATCCTAGAAAACACAGCTCAAGTCCTAAGAAAGGAGAAAATTGTGAAGGCTGAAGACCATGACTTCCTTGATGTGCCTGGCAGTAGTTTAAATGGGCAGGTGATGTCAGGCACTAAGCACTTGCCTTTCTTTAATTTGAAAAGGGGGAGTACCAGCAATTATCAGCATGTGTGCAATACTGGGCTGGTGAGAATCTGCACTTCTATATTATGAGCAGTGGAGCACGTAATTAAATTGTAATGTAGTGAACTAAGACCTCTGATGCATGGAAACATTGGGGACAGTTGGGGGGTTAAAAGTGGTACATTTTTGTTCAAAAGCAAATGTGACATAAACCAGAACATGGTGTTGTGTGTGTGTGGGGGGGCGTGTAAGGTGGCAGTTGCAAAAGCGACGAGCTCCGGGCCCGGGATGGCAATCCATCACATATACCTGCACAAAACTGATCCCAATGGCATCTAATAACCCTAGAGCTACTACTAAGCTATATGGGCGCTGCCGAACCGAGCAGAACCAGACACAAAAGGGGCTAGGAGCACAGAGCTCTCCTGACATGCTGCGGGCCTGCCTACGACATTGAGGTCTGTGACGCCTTGGACTTCATTGTTGGCCTCTGCGGAACAGAAACCCCTTGACTGCTCCAGGAGCTGCCCGGGAGGGCAGCCCTGATGTACGGAGCCTGCACAAAGGGCACGAGGCCCTGCGGTGAGTTCCTGCGGGCCCATCGGGGCCTTGACTGTTGGTGTGGCATGACCGGGGGTGGCCGGGAGGAGGAGAGACCCACAGCGGTGTACTGACTGGCGCACTCCGAGGCAGCAACAAGTGCTGACGGTGCTGGGTCCCCCCTTCCTTGCTTCTCTCCCCCCTCGTGCTGTTACCTGGGCATCCTGTTGGTGGATCGGGGGCTGGCCGGCTCTGCTACCGTCCCTGGTCTCTGGGGGAGAAGTATATTGACCATCGTGTCTTCAACCACTGAAAATGGCCTCCCCCGCTGTGACCCCAGAGGTGTCGGCATGGGTAAGGAAGCACCTGCTGCGAAACAAATCAGTGCCGAAGGGGACGAGGCCTTCCTTCCTTATTTCTCCTCCCCCTAAGCTACCTGTTGATCCTGCGCGTCAATCGAGGGTCAAATCAGCTCCATCCACAGTACGCGATTTCAGGAGAGGCATTGAATGAACCTTGGGGAAAATGTATAATGCCAATGCCCCCCCCCACGGGGACCTTGGAGGCGATGGCAGAGGGAGGGACGTGGCACCCGCAGAGAGGAGTAACCGCTAGGCCTGAAGATCGTGAGGCCTCCAAGTACACTTGAATCATCCAGGGAAGATGCCCAACCTGGGCTGAGGCGTGACACGGTTGTCCACAGAGTGGGGTGCCCCCCCACCTCCCTCGGGACATTAAATTGACACTAACTGGATCAGACTGTTGACTTCCTCCCCCCTCCCCCTCTGCCTGTAGTTTATTGGTAGGCAGAGACCCCATGGCATTGGCAGCTGGACTTGGCCACCTGGAATGTAAGTATAACTGGTGGTCCACCGGATATTGCCGGTCAAAGGCTTCCCCTACAACAGCACTGAGCGTGCCATCACTGGGTCCAACCTAAGAATTGCAGCATCATGAATTGTGGGAGGGAGCAGAGGAACCTATCGGGATCATGGCAGTGATGGGGAGGGGCTTATGGAGACAGTGCCCTACAGTGGAGTCCACAACGGACTACCGATGACGACTGGTCAGGGGACAAGATGCTGACTGCTGTCTTCAGATAGGGGGCTACAACCGGCTAACCTTGTGTGTACGTCTACAATTGCTCTGTGGCGCGCTGCACTCAGAAAGGCCTGGAATCCAAATCAAAGAGAGGCTCAGCCAAAATAAAGCTTTAAACTACTAAACTGTCTGTGAGTGGGCCCACCAGTTGAATGGTGTCTTCCCTCACCAATTCTCCTTCACAGGCTAGCCCATCACTGACAATGGGGCGAACGAAAGCTAAGTCGGGGGCATCGTCGGTGAGAGCCTGGTCCTGTTCTTCACCCTCTGAGGCTTCCTCCATGCATTCCATACTGGGCGAAGAAGATGTCTCAAACCCCCCCAGCAGATAACTTAGACATGATACTGCAGGAGATACAGGAGTCCAGATCAGCCATTGCACAGCAACTGGGGACTATTTCTACTGAGCTAAATTTTTTAAAAGATGACCACAGGAAATTATCGGATAGGGTCAAGGCCTCTGAGGTGATGCCGGACCTCACGGCACCTAAGGTAAAAAAACACGATGTACAGATCTCACAACTACGCCAGCAAATAGAAACTCTGCAGGCCCGGGCGGATGATGCAGAAGGGAGATCCCGACTGAACAATCTGCGTATAGTGAGCCTCCATGAAAGGTCGGAAGGTCCGCAACTGACGTTGTTTATTGAGGAATGGCTCAAAACAAAGGTGGCTCCCACAGGATTATCATCTCTATTTACAGTAGAATGTGCGCATCATGTGCCAGCTAAAAAATCTGTCCCTGGCCCAAATCAAGGGCCGGTCATAGCCAAAATCCTGAACTTTAAAGACCGTTATCTACTCTTGCAAGCAGCTGCTAACAATGGCCCTCTATTTCTTGACAATGTGCAAATCTCAATTTTCCCGGATTATACACTGGTAGTCCAGCGTAAATGCTCTTCATTCCTGGAGGTCTAATCTCAAGTTCATGCTGCTGGCCTAACGTTTGCTCTCTTATCCCCAGCCAAACTAAAGATCCTCCGCAATCAGTGCTTCCACTTTTTTGAAATGCCGGAAAGTGCCTGGGACTGGTTAGACAGGAACTTCCCAGAAACAGGTGAAGGTAGTCGCGAAGAGAGGTCACAACCGAAATCGTAAAGACCCCCGCGTAGGCACAGAAGAGGACTAACTACACAAGAAAGCCTATCAGGGGCCCCATCCCCTAGGCTGGTCTTGGAGGGCAGACAGAAGGCTCTCCGCTCAGCAAAGTATCAAGAAGACAGCTTGTTTTCCTGACTCAGTCTGGTACTTTTGTTCGCTTACAGGCCTCGCTTTATTGGATAATGGACTAACGTACGCCCATGCTGTCTTCTTGATACTTTCTCTTCACCTTAAACCAAGAGGTGAAATATAGACTGTTACGAGCATCGAATTTCTTACGGGAGGTCGCAACTAGCTCCGATACTCGGCTCACCCTAAGCGTTGACTTCCTAGGGGTTGTATTTATAGCATACTTCCACTAAACATGTAGGGGGCTTTTGAGGTTGTAACCCTCGTTTTGGAAAGGTCAAACTGGGTTCATAACAATTTTAAGCCTTGAAAAAGTCGTCAACATGACAAAACATGTGTCGGCTGTGTGCATCATTTATCAACTAACGTGCCAACAACTTTTGGTCTATCAATACTGTTTACATTTGAACTTTTGTTTGAACTGGTGTTGCTTTGGAGCGTTATACAAAATAAAATTGGATCTGCAATAGGGACAAATCAAAATTACTTTACTGTCGTTGTGCTCTAAATTGCAAAACAGACTTGATATGGGGTTCAGGATGCCGCTGGATTAGCCTCACTTAACTACAATTGCCCACGGCCAGGGGGGCTATGGGAGCCCCGGACTTCATGGCGGATGCCGGGATGAGATAAAGCTCTTGAGACACCCGACTGCGGTATAATAAAAGTAACGGAAGTGCTTTGAAATAAGGGTATCTGTGACAAATACAGACCCTGTTGGCAAGGTGGAAGCTGGTACGTGTGCCCTTGGCTCCCAACCGCCAATCCGCATAACAAAGTGAATTGTCAAGTGAGGCGACTATCAAACCTCGCGCCCTGAAGAAATTGCCACGATGAAGCATTGACAATGAAACATGTTGGCCTACTTTGAAAAGGTTCGCAACATGCTGTGCTTTTATTTTGAGTAAGCTCACAGATATGAATAAAGAGGGCAAAGCTAACTGTGAGTTTTATCTCAATTTTAATTGTGGGACACATTATCCTGAATTCTTCACGGGATTTCTTCTGTTTGTAGATACACACGTTTACTCCTTCACTCGTTCTGTCTTCTTACTGGACACATATTCTGTTTTTTCAGTGAGTAAGCAACCGATGATGATATACCTGCCGGTACCCTTCCTGGTGTTGCGTACATGAGGTGCTTTCACACTCTTTCACTTATTTTCAAACTGTGTTATACTCGCATATTGTGGTGCAGGATATATGTTTGTGGATTGTTTTGATAAAATTCATTTTTTTGAAATCAGAATGTTTGGGGTATAAAGGATTGGCCGATAACTGGACAAATTGCCAGCTGCTGGGTGGAGGTAGATATCCTCACTAGAGATGCCTTTCCTCTGTAAAATTTAAGTTTGCCCCTCCAGAAGCCAGGCCTTTGTTATTTAAGATATTGGCTAGCTGGCCATAAATTGTTTGAAATTGAGTACACACGATAGGTTGTTACTTGATCCCATTCCTGAGAAAGCGACATCTACGATATACCGCAAATTGATAAACAATGTACCAGACCCCCAGACTACTCTGCGAGGGGCATGGGTTAACAACCTGGGGAACATAGATGACGAGGAATTGCAGGAGGCAATACAGAGCCCAAGAAGAGAGATCACAGTTCGCTCCAGATTTAGACTAGTACAATTTAAGATACTACATCGTACCTATTATCCACGTACACACCTGTATACCTGGGGCAGGGCTCCAACAGTGTTGTGCGTCAGGGGTTGCCAGCAGGAAGTAACTTTCCTATATATTCTATGGGAATGTTCAGAAATTGCCAGGTACTGGCAGAAAGTCACAGAAACTATGTCTGGGGTGGTAGGAGTGATGGTTCCAATGGATGCAAAATGGCTTCTATTGATGATTAAAGGGGACCCTGATTGGCCCAGGCATGTAGTAATATGGTTGGCACTTGCAGCTGGGATTGCCAAAAGGAACCGTGCCAGGGGGTGGGCGTCTTCGCCTCCGTCATTGGAAGAGTGGGAACGGGATCTTGACTGGTGCCAGCGGGCTGAAGAAACAGTGTACAAGAGTAAGAGATGTGTTAAAAAATGGGAGAAAGTATGGGCGCCATGGCGGTGACACAGAGCGACACTGATGGGAGAGTGATATGAAACAGCTGGAACGGGCGGAGAGGTGGATGGAAGGGAGGAACTGGGCTAAAACACTTTTTGAACAAATATGTAATGGTATGAAAGTATACTCGGAGAGCCATTAACGATTTACAGTCTCCTATCTTGTGTAAATATAATTGCTGTAATGTCTAAACCTCACCATGTACAATCACAAGTGATTCATGTAAACTATGGTCTTTTGAGCAATGTTACTAAAAAGAGTTAAAAAGAAATTGGGTACACACCTGCACAATTACGGAAAACACTACACTTTGCCCAGAACCTGGGAAACCAAGGGAAATTCCCCTACTTCTCCAGATAGCATTACACTACTGGAAGGTAGCACTGAAATACACTAATACACCCACCCCATATACCCCGAACATTTCTCTTTGTGGCCTACCAACACAGCAAGGGATTTTGTCAGCCCACAGATTGACACCTTGGAAGAATGCTGGAGTTACAACGGTAGGATCTCTATTCACTGATAAAACTTTAATGCCTCACGCTGAGTTTGTGCGCACCCGTGATGTACCGAATACATTGCTTTTGACCCATGCTAGCATACTACACTTTATCCGCCGACACTGGCTTGTGGAGCACCAAGAACCCCCAACATTCCAACTGTTACAAGCATGACACATAATGGAAAATGCGAGCCACTTAGTTAGATGGTTATACAGGGGCTTGAGGGAGCATTTTGAAATTGCACTACTACCTCTTGGGTAGAAATGGGAAATGTATATTGTGCTGGCCCTCTTGGACAAAGAGTGGGCATTTATCCTTGACTACCCCAAATGAGTGTCTTGCAATGTCCGATTCAAATTCATACAGCTTACATTATTACATAGGGCATACTTAACGCCACACAGAGTCCATGCAATGTATCCATCGGCTCCCTCGGAATGTCCCCACTGTCACCTGCCTGAAGCCTGCTTGATTCACATGCTTTGGTCCTGCCCCTCCCTGTGAGGGTATTGGAGGGTAGTTACTGCAGGCCTGTCACATCTATCCGAAAGACCTTCTTGGTCCACTGTTGAAGTGTGTCTCTTGAGCTTCTCCCCACTCCCAAGGAAAGCTGTGGTGCTGCTCCCTGATTTTGGCCAAAAGAATACTCACACAGTATTGGAAATCCCTCTTGGCATGGCGAGAGGGAGCTTGGGGGGAAGAAGTAATACTTTGGGCCATGGCAGAGAGGGAGGCCCTACAGTGGGAGGAATATAGAGGGCTTCAGAAAAAGCCCATCTCAACGGAGTGGGCCCACCTGCTAGAACAGTTTAAAGCTTACTCCACTGATGATTAGCGCATACACGAAATGAGCCACCCGTTTATGCTGGACCACCACACATTGTGATGTTAGCAATGGTAGGCCTGCTTTGAGGCCGTTGACACCCTCTCTCTCACGCGCCCCCCCCCCCCCTCACAGGTTCCTGGCCCCCCCAAGTGCAATGTGTACGTAAGTCCGACCAGACCACTCAAGCCAGTTTAAGGCAGGAGGGGGTAAGGGTTGAGCACTTTGTTCCAAGTTATCTTAGTAATACTGTTACAGCTATCTCATATCTGCTCTACATCAGCAATGCTTATTGTATTTTGGATTTGAAATAACAGCAAAATATGTACATTATGATTGCCAACATGTATGTACTTTACACGAATGATAAAGTAATGCTACGGTATAAGTAAGCTGCTTTGACAAATGAATAAAAACATGATTTTTTTTTAAAACGGTGTTGTGTGTGATTGGAGAAGGATGAGAGTCAAGAGATCCCATATTACATTACTTCTAAGGCAGGGGGTGTGGAGAAGGAGCAACACAAACTGAAATAAAGAGGATATCCTGTCCCATACGGGCAGCGTGAGCAGGAAATACATTGGAAGGGAAACAATTACCAAAGAGAGAAACTAATATGACAGCATTTACACAGCTGCTAAGAAGAAAAGAGGAAGCAAGGGGGGGGGGCACTTAAACAGCCTCGGCCGTCCAGAGGAACATGCGTGAAGCACAAGGATTTGTAGTGTGGACCTGCTATCTCTGAAGTGATATGCACTAAAGATTCTGGGGCAGGTTCCAGAGGATATTTCACCCCCAGGCCAAAAACCCTCAGAGGTAGTGAAGCGAAATAAAACTACATACAAGAAGCCATACAACATAGATTAAAAGAAGGTGCCATTTCCTTCGGTTAGACTCAGGGTGCTTCTGGATAGGTTAGTGTCCACGTGCCACTGATCATCCATGCAGCAACAATTGAATTACATGTTTCCAGACTGGTGGATGACATAGATTGAAAGGAACGACTCCATAGCCTCATAATGGGGACAATAAAAACTGCTATGGGTGGGCTCCATTTCATCTGAAGCTTGCGTATGATTTAGAATCTTGCCATCATGTTGTGTTATTCTGCTTAATAGGAGCCGTTGTCTAAGTGCCTGAAGTCTCTACAGGCTGACACTTGTTCAGCCGCCCTACTCCAGCCAGTCCAGTCCATCTTGGCCAGTCCTCTCAAGACAGTTGATCGTGGAAGAAGTGTGGCGCAGCGGCCAGGGCGGCTGACTCCGGAACACCGGGCTTAAGGTTTGATCGCCGGCGGCAGCTTAGTCCAGCACCATGTGACTCTGGGCAATAGCTCGCTTAATCTCCCCAACGTCCCCCAGCGCCTTGACACCCTTAGGGGTAGTGCTTTAAATGGGCCGGTACTGTCCGGTACGGAATACCGGCACTTTTTTATTTTGAGAGGGAGAGTACCGGCACTTCTCAAGAGAAATGCAACACTTTTAATTGGAGAGTACCGGCACTTTTCAGAAACAAGCAGGTACTCTGTTACAGAGTACCTGCACTTTTATTTTTCCATTTCAAGCACTGCTTAGGGGTAATTGTTTGCGATTTACAAATACCGGTATTAATTTATTTATTTATCTGTTAACCCAGCCACGTCAACTAGCAAGCAGGGATGCAGCAACACCACCACGAGAAGCATTTCTTTTTGCACGTTTATTTATTTACATTTTCGGTCATGGCTTTTCACGAAAACAGGCAGAGCTGTTTTCACTTCTGATTCATATATAAATTCCAAGAATTCTATTAGTTCTAAATTTCATTAAAGAATTTTTACAAAGTTCAAAACGCTAAGAGCAATGTATCTGTTGCTTTTTATATCATACTTTATAGTTATTTTTCCCAAACAACAATTTCTTTAGAAATATTTGTCGTTGTTTGACTGCTGGAGGACAACACGTGTTTTTGGGGGCGACATTTATGCAACACTTCAGACTTCACGTCAGACTTCACGGCCGGTGGCCCAAAGCTTAGCATTTTATTTGAAAGACGTAGGGGCATATGTACAAAGAAATCTCGGAGTGCAAAGCTGCCTCAAAATTAGCGCTGGAACTAAAATGAGCTGCCTAGCGCCAATGCAGGCACCCTTGCATTTTCACAAAGTGGGCATTTTCTTGCTTAACCATTCTGTGCCTGCCCTTGGAATCCACATCTTTGTAGCTGACAGCTGGGGCCTCCTGCATACACTCTAGACAGTCACACCAAGGGAGCATAGGTGTGCCTTGCATATCCTGATGACTCATCACCAGGCTGATGAGTATTCCAGGGTTGAGTAGTGGAAGAATTTGTCACTGACACATGAATAGGGCTGAGACTGTCCTGCAAAAAGAAGTCTCCACCTCCTTGAGAGTGTCTGGAACAGAGCAGGAAAGAAATCGATCTTGTGAGCAAGAAAGACTGTCTTTTGAAGCATGGCCACTTCAAAGGCCAGAACTAGTATAAGTACTGGGGCCCTGACTGCAGAACTGTAGAACTCTTTTGGAGTAAGGTGCTTGCCAAGAAGAGCTGGAGAAGCTGTCAGGAGGAGCTACCACTTTGCTGTGTGGTTTCCTATGTTGGCCTGCAGTGGCTGCTTCTGTCTTGGGTCGTGAAAGGACTGGACTGAACTTTCTGCAACTTATTACCTTTGTTTCTCCAAGGGTGTGAAGTTGAGTTTGCCTCCTGTTGGAAGTAACAGGAACATCAAAGACTTCAACAGCATTGAGAACTGTGTGTTTTGTGCTGCAACAGAAGAAAAACAACTATGATGCCATCAACCATGCCGCTGCCAGCTCCGTGACCTGAAGACATCACCCAGAGCATTACCCTGCCTCACAACGCAACCCAGGCCTCACCGCCGCCGCCACACGACGCCATCACTGACGTTGCTGCTAGCACCATGACCTGTGGGCTCCACACATCGCTTCACTTCACATTGCCGACCTGGTATCAACGGCGATGACGTGACTTTGTCACTGACGCTGTTGCCTGCACCAAGTCCTGTGGACATTGCTGTTGAAGAACACAAAGCATCACCCTGCTTCACATTGCAGCCCTGGTCTCACCGATGACAACGCTCCACTCCAACACCGATGCCGCTGCCTGCACAGTGGCCTTTGGACACTTCGTGTGAGGTGCACAAAGCATCGCCCCGTCCCACACTGCAGTCCTGGTTCACCGATGTTGGTGCCATTGACTCCAGCCTCATCAACTGATGCCGCTGCTTGCACCGCAACCTGTGGACACCGCACGCAACATTGGGTCTACTGATGACAGCGCTACAGCAGCGAGAACACCACTGCCTGCACAGTGACCTGTGGACACCGCACGTCACATCGCTCCCCTTCACACCACAGCCCTGGTCTCAACGACGATGCCTGATGCCATAACCAAAACGCTGCCTGCACTGTGACCTGGGGGCACCGAACGTTGCATCGTTCCGCTTCGCATCGCAGCCCAGATGCCATTGATGCCAGCCCTCCTGACTTCAACCTCACTGAGCTCGACCCACAACGTATGTGACTTCAAAGGCCTGACGACTCCTGCACTGACCTCCAGAACTGATGCCTGCCGACACTGGTGGCGCCGCCTCTTCGGAGCTCATCGGAAGGTTCATGAGACTGCATTTCCAAAGGTACTGTTTGCGGGTCTTCCTGACACAGTAGCTGGCCCACGACCTCCCAGTCGGCCTGAACTGCTGGATTTGTTGTTCACGATGTCGTGATAGTCCCAGATGGAGCTATTGACTTCAAGAAACTGTATTTAAAGGTTATTCTTGCAAGATTCCTATCTCTATTACTCTATGTTGGACTTTTATCATTTAGATCTTGTTTTATACAGATAATTATTGGCTCTTTTTCTAAAACTGGTTTGGCATCATTTTGTAGTGTTTTCACTGTGTTACTATGTGTTATGCACAAACGCTTTACACATTGCCTCTGAGATAAGCCTGACTGCTCGTGCCAAGCTACCAAGGGGGTGAGCAGGGAAATTTCAGAAGTGTAACTCCCTTATCCTGACTAGAAGGAAGGGTCCTTACTTGGACAGGGTACAAACCTGCCAACTAGAGACCCCTTATTCTAGGAAAGCATATAAAAGGCTCCCTGTTAAAGGATAAGAGAGAATGGGAGAATTCAATCTGGGAGGATTACACCAATGTTCTCTACTTAGGAGCCCCGTGCTCAACGATGAAAAAACTGCAGACGGTACAAAACTGTGCAGCAGGCCCCTAATTGGGAATCTGCAAGACGGTTTATCATCACCCTCCACTGGCTTCTGGTCGCTGAAAGAGTTCAGGTTAAAGCATTGTGTATCGTCCATAAGATCTTGTTTTCCAAGGGTCCCCCGATTCTCCGGTCCATTATCCCGTATTATCGTCCCAATAGATCCTTGTGCTCAGGAAATAAGCACCTGGCAGTTGTGCCCAGGATAAAAAGGTCCTGGAGTGGGGGACGCTTGTTTTCCTACAATGCAGCGAACTTGTGGAACCAGTTACCTAATCACATCCGTCTTGAGGATAACCACTTGTCCTTTCGTAAGCTTCTTAAAACCTTCCTGTTTCCCTGAAGAACTGTTGTAGTACTTTGGATGACTCTGCTCCTAGCGCTGGGAGGCCTTCTGGTAGCCCTGCGTTATATAAATGCATATTCATTCATTGTCGCAGCCAAATCTAATAACAACAAATGGTTTTGGGATATGAAACAACTTGAATTCTTTGTCCACTCACAAGACTGGTTCAACCATTTCAGTAGTTTATATATAAACTGCAAAACTGCATTTTGGGGGAAGAGCTGGATCCCAAACCACAGGATAGAATTGATAAAAGCCCAACATTAGCCTTTTCATTGCAAGACACTAATGCCGCTATAAAATGAATTAATAGTAATAAGGCCCCAGGTCCGGATGGGTTTACAGTAGACCTTCATCTTTTAAATCACAATATCTGGTTATCTTACATTAAATGTATTTCAAATATTATTCTAAAAAGGACAAGTATACCAGCATCCTGAAGCGCTGCAGAAATCATACCGATTTATACTCTTGTGAATTGCCAAATAATTATAGACCTTTTAGCCTCATAGGTAGCCTGCAGAAAATATTCTGCAAACAGCCATTGAAAAAATTGCAGGATTGGATTACGGAGAAAGATATCTTATCTCCGCTACAGGCAAGGTTCAGATCTAGGACGAGTTCGCGAATCCAGGGCTTCCATTATTGTAACATCTTTTGGAAGACTACATTAATCAACTGGGTTACTTGTATATCACCTTTGTTGATTTACGCTCAGCTTTCGATCTGATTCCAAGAAGCAAGCTTTGAGCATTTTTGAATGACATGGGTCTCGTCCTAATCTTCTGAATATTTTGATAAGACTACTTACTAGCAATTACTCCCATTTAAGGTGGGACACCGAAGGGCAACTCGAACCCGATTGAAATCCAAAAGGGAGTTGACAGAGATGCATCTTGGCTCAAACACTTTTTTCTCTTTTTTTCAATGACTTTGTGAACTGGTTAGATAAGGATGGCTGTTACTCACTGAAACTAGGAGGTCAAAGGATTCCTTTACTACTATTTGCGGGTGACACTCTTTTACTGTTCAAAAGAGCCTGAGGCTTACGACGGCTTTTAAATGCTTTTCAGTTATTTGATCAGGAGCGAGAGTTGGAACTCAATACAAGTAAGATCAAATATATGTTTTTTAGTCCCTGTAGCTAAAAGACACCTAAAATAAGCATGCAAAAAGGGACAGAAGAAATCAAGTGTGTCCTGAATTTTGACTATCTGGGAATAAAGCTGTCACACAATATGTCATGGATTTTGCAGCTACAACAAAGTCAGATCTCCTTGCAGAAGTATAGTGCAAGCATTATTAAATTGCATAAGGCCTCTGTGTCAAGGGCATTTTCACCGGCCCGGGAAATTTTTAATATCAAGGCCATGGAGGCTGCGTTATATGGATCAGAAATATAGGGTTACTGGAATTGTGACATCCTATCTGTAACAGAGTAGATTTCTCAGATCTCTTTTAGCACTTCCCCAGAGTACCCAGCTTGCTCCACAATACTTAGATTTGGGACACAATCCTATCACACAGAAGGTGCACAGTCTACCAGTTTGATATTGGCATCTGTTTTATTCAACTGATGAGTTGGCCCCCTATAGAGGTGCCATGAGTGAACTTCTTGGTTGTACTGATAGTGTCAAGATGTCCTGGTTGACCTATATTAAATCCTTGTTGATTAGAATGAGATTGGAAATCTTTTGGTTACATCCTGAAGAGATGAGTTTAATTTCCAGTTCATCGATGAAAGTATTGGACCCTTGTGAAGGAGGAAAGTATACGGAATTGTAAAAGTGAGGGCACTGTAGATAATTTTCTTGATTTTAAAATGTCATCCCTGATTGAACAATTCATGGACTATCCCCTTCCTCACTTAGCCAAGAAGCTCAATCTGCAATTTAGATACAGTACTCTGAATACCAGGAGCTTTTGCAAAAGCTGGAGGCATCAAACTGAAAGCTCTTACAAATGCCCGCTTGTACTTGTGAGATGGAGACAATGGCCCATTTAATCCTTTTCTGTAAGCAACATGCTCCCCAAAGGAAGAATTGATCATTCCACAATGTAGGAGTTTTGGTTTTAGATGTCATCAAGATTAACCCTGGGCGGGTAACTCTGCTCCGCCAGTGGAGTTTGCGGAGATTTGCCTACTCCGCGCTCCGTGGCGAACTCGGAGATAGGCAAACCCCACCTCCATGGTGGAGCGGAGTTAGCCGCTCCCCCCCCTTCCAAATACTTTAAAAATAATAAAAGGAAGGCACTTGCCTGTGTTTCTACCGCCTCCCCTGTCAAGCCGCTCTCCTTCCGGCTCCTCTCGTGTCCTTTTTCGTTTAAAAAACACTACGTTGTATGTCTTGTGAGTGCGCATGCGCGAGCGCAAGCCGTACAACGTAGTGTTTTTTTCAATGAAGAAGGACGCGAGGCGGCGAGGAGCAGGAAGGAGAGCAGCCAGGCAGGGGTGGCGGCAGAAATACAGGTAAGTGCCATCTTTTTGTTATTTTTAAAGCATTTGAGAGGGGGGGAGCGGGGAGGAAGCGGAGCGGAACTATGCGTAGCTCCACTGAGTTTTTTTCAAACTCCGTGGAGCTACGCATAGAGGCACTACACCAGCTCCGCCCACCCTTAATCAAGAGGCATTAAAAATTCTTAGAATGGACACTAGCACTTTATCTGTATATTGTATGTCAATCATATCTGCTTAAAGCAAAGTTTTTAACGAAACGATGAATTATCTTTTAAACATATTTAATGACTTTTTATCCTAGTACTGTTTTCAAAACTGAATGATTTGTGTATTGGGTTTTATGATATATTGTATATTTATAGTATACAATGAAAAATTGCTTTATGTTGTACTGTGTTTTTAAGGAAAGATCTTTCCGAAATACACTATTTTGATGATGACGAATTCTTATGTATTCACTATTTGCACAAAAATCTTGCTTCTGTCCTACCGGACTTTTGTCCCCCAGTTACTGGTGGCACAGTAGTTGTTTCACACTGGATTATGTTATTAGACGTGGGACAACACTAGGATTACCATAGTACAACCCCCAACACACAACTGGGACACCAAGTTTAATGTAGCCAAAGTCTTTTGCCTTCTTAAAGATGCCCAATGTGGGCAAGGTTGGCTCCTTGAGCCTTTATCCTATTGGTTAGGGCATGTCCAGGATTCATTCCCACCTTATGGTTTGTGCCAGACATACATTTTGCACCTCCAGGCATTCACTTCAAAACACTGCTGGACATGAGAAAGAACAGAAGAGGAATGGACCTGCTGTCTGCGACCTGAGAAAAGTCCTGAATTGCTGGGCTTGCTACTTCTTATACCCAGGACAAAGAAGTGGACTCAACAGGTCACAAGACTGACCTCCTGTTCAAGCTACAGGGATAAAAGAAGCTGCAAGAGTCCTTTTCTGAAACAGTTAGCAGGCCAATGACAGCTGCACCTCACCTGAGCCCTATTGTTTAGCATCTTCCTAATACCCCATGAGTATTTAAGTGCTTCCCCTGAGGACTTGTTTTTTTTTTTAGCAGTGATGGATAAGGATCTAAAGGACAAAGACAGAAGGTAAAATCTTTATCTTTAAACAGACCCGACCTGCTTTGTGAATCCTACCCATCACAGTCAGTGACAAATTACACCTACCTCCCAGTCTGCTGCGACCAATGATTATCATTGACACTTTGTGCTTTGTGACACCATTCCTACATAAAAACTTTCACACACACATATCTCCGGTTTCTCTTATAGTATTTTTGTAATTTTGGTGTCATTTCGTTTAATACATTTTACTTTCTTTTTTTCAAAATTTGGTTTGGGATTATTATTGATTTGCACCTTGACTTTATTACTATTTTGGTACAGCATAAATAATGTATACATTGCCCTACAGCCTATCTGCTCTCTGCCATAAATACCCTAGGATTGAGCTCAGGTTAATTTAGTGACCTTAAGGGTTCATCCTGATAGTTGTTGTGAATTTTACTTGGAGTGGGTAGTCACCCAACACAAAATATAATCACATTTCTTACACCTACCAACACACATACATAATGGTCTACAGCACCACTATTATTTCAGCAAATTAACCCCAAACCCCAGTGCTACTGCAGTTCAGTTGTGTGGGAAAGTGCTCCTTCTTGCATGTCCCCTCCATTATTTTTGGACTGCTGCTCCTGATTTTTTCACTCTGTGCACTGGGATACTGCTGTTCAGCCCTCCGTGCAAGTGTTCTGCACTCTTAAAACATGATTAAAGGTCTAACTACTCATTGGCTTATTTAACATTCTTATATTGCCATCATATATGGCACAGAAAATACAACTATGATATAAAAAGATAAATGTCACTTGTAGACGGTAGCACTTTTTGTACTATCTACTAATGTGTCAAGGAAAGCATTTCTTCAGGCCTACCAATGCAGCCTGATTGATGCAGCCTGACTTGTCAAATAAAACCTTTTAACATGAGAAAAACGTTCCTTTTAAATATTATCAAGTCAACCCTATGTATGTCTTGTATCTCAAAAGTAGGGTGAATGGTATTTGAAAATGTGACGTGTAGAAATTAAATGTCACCATGACCCTCCAGTAACAGGCCCTCAAAAGCTATTTGTATGCTGTATGAGAAAATTGTAGTACATATTAAAATATACATTTTGTATCTTGAGTTTAGGACCAGCGTGAAGAACAATTAAACCATTCTTTTTAATATTTATTATAAGTTTAATTCAATGGTGAAGTTGGATATTTAAGTAATATTTAGGACAAGTAGATTTTAGAAAACCATTAGCATCCTTCCTAGAGCTCCTGGAGGCTAATTTACATTAGCTCTCCAGCAGCTGTCCAGCAGGTACTGTACCTTAATGAAGTGTGAAAAGCGCTGCCAGAGCAGGGACAATGGTCTGGTCATGGGGAGGTGCTTTTCTTCCACAAGCAGGAGGACCAGTTGAGGTGGGCCCAAGACCCTAAATAACTTTAAAGGAGCTTGCCCTGTTACAAGTAAATGTAAGTTGACACCTTGAGAGGACCAGTCTGGGGAGCCCAGGTGGGAAGGGTGACTTTTCTTATGCACAACTAGTTGCAATGTCATGTGTTACACTCTCCGGTGGCGGGCTGGGGCGGAATTGTATTGGGATGTTGGTACGAAAATAATAAAAAAAAAAATGTTTCGAGAGGACCAGTCTGTATCTTCCTTATCATGCCGGGAAAAAACACGATGGGAGTAGAACTACCCCCCCGAACCAGTTTTGAGTATGACCACAGAGAAGGCAGCTGCTCATTATCCTGATCAAACATCTGAGTGGGTAATCGGGCTCTGCGCAAGGGAAGAAGGGTTTTCTCATCTTGGATTTTGTGAGTAAGGGACACTGTGGAATTGTTTGCAGTAGGCCAAAAATGAACTGCTGCACAAGTGAGTTGGGTTGCCCCATGAACTTTTACACTATTGGTCAAGAAGTAGCCAGTAGTCACCCCACCTACTAGCTGGGGCAAGCATAAATGTAGTACTCCGAGGTACCATCCTCAGAACACTCTTTGGACATGTGAAAAACTAGAAGAAGAACTGCCTCTTCTGTTTGAGACTTGTAAGGAGACCTGAAAGGCTGGACCAGCTCCACTTGTGTCCAGGACAAAGAAGTGGATTCCATGGGTCAGTTGGCTGGTCTCCTCTGTGGCCACAGGAGCACAGCAAGCTGCAAAAGGACATGTCTAAAGTTTCCACCTGATCAGTTGCAACTGGACATGGACTGGACCATTTTGATGCCCTCTGCTGGAGTGAGTCTTGGCCCCTAATTGCTGCCTCTGAGGTCCTGGGACTTTTTACTGTGTCTAACTGTACGTCTCCTAAAATCTCTGATAAGTTGGTACATGGAAGAGGTGTGGTGCAGCGGCTAGGGTGGCTTACTACAGACCACAGGGGCTCATGATTCGATCCTCTGCACCGGCGGCAGGTTACCCCAGCACCTTGTGACTCTGGGTAATAGCTCGATTAATCTTCCTGATGGCCCCCAGAGCTGGGACACCTCTACTGAGGTAGCTGCGTGCTTTAGAAATGCTGGTTTTTATTATTATATTGCCCTGTTGAAGGAGGCAATATTTTGAATAATGAGCAAATGCAAATTGAGCTCAGAATCCAGTTGAATCCCCAGATACTTAAACGTTTCCACCCTTCTAATGTGTTGGCCATCTATTACATATTTCATTGGTTTTATTTTTGATGGGTCATAGTTCATGACATGAAATTTAGAAAAAATAGTGGATAGTTCATGGCTACTCATAAAATAAATAACACGTGAAAGAAGCTTATATGGGGCATTCTATTCAAGTTATCAGTCGTAGACGGAGTATGGAAACTCCAGATGTTTTTTTCAAAGTACAGATGTGGATGGTATCTCCCTACACTCCGTGCCTTTATCAGCTGCTATGCTGTGGGACATTATGTGTCATATTAAGATAAAATGTTTTTGTTTCATTGTCACTTGATAAAATGCAGCATGTGACCACAAATGGTTATTTTGACATTGTACAGATGAGTGTTTCAACCATCCCTCAGATCAACCTTAGGTTGACCACCTGTGGCTCCATTTGAGTTTTGATGGGCAGGACTCAGACTTCCTCAGCCTGTCCACCTGCCAGCCACTGGCCATAACTAGTTTTTCCCAAAAGCTGGACAGGGGTTTCTGCTCTAGCTGGTGCAGGCTTGAATGAAAGAAACCCTGATAATGTATCTACTCTGCCACAGTGGAAGGTGAAATAATCTGTATATTTTTTGCTTCTGCCAAAGTGTTTGTGTTTGTGGGGGGTGGGGGGGGGGTTGTTTTTCAAAAACAATAAATCAACCCCCCTGGAGCTGGGAGCTTTTGCTCTGTCTGTGCTGTCATTTTTGCTTCATTTTTGCTTGATCTGCTTTGGCGCCAGGAAATAAACAACTTACACCGGAAAATAAGACATAAGTATCAAATCAAATACTATGCAGTATCATAATTCACTGCATGTGTGGGCGTGGCTAAGGCACCGAACAAGATGGCTGCCTAGGGAGTTTGCTCCACCGGCATCGTGACGCATTCCGGATCCGTTGGTGCGTTTCCCCTCAGCATTTTTGCATATAATTGCCCGCATCATGCATGGGAACAGTTGGAGCCTCCGGTGAGACTGTTTTTGGACTTTAAGCGCGTCCGCTTACTGGCTTTTTTACCGCTGCTCCTCTCCCTTCACGGCGCCCGCCATTTTAGATGCACGCGTTTTTTTCCTCATGAACCCAGCGCTGCTATGAGTATGCTCTCCACACGCTGACCTTTGCGTTACAAGGTATTAATGCCTGGACTCTCTACTGTTTCTAGCTGCACACATCATATGAATAAGGAGGTTATTTCTAATTCACCATGGCGTTTCTGCTTCTTCACATCTACATTGCTATAATTATCTCCTCAAGAGATCCGCCATTTTAGATGTGAATTTCCTCAGTTTTCCAATATGCTGCCACGCAGCTTCTTATGCTTCTGTCCCTCTGATAACTTCATGGACTTCATTAATACTGTTGCTGTGTGACCATACGTCTATTATTGTGGATTCTCCGACCATATCTTGCCCGATACTCAATTTCATCTCTCTTTTATATATCCTGTATTGGACATGCATCATAGCCTGATTAAGAGCCCGCCATTTTAGATGCACGCGTTTTTTTCCTCATGAACCCAGCGCTGCTATGAGTATGCTCTCCACACGCTGACCTTTGCGTTACAAGGTATTAATGCCTGGACTCTCTACTGTTTCTAGCTGCACACATCATATGAATAAGGAGGTTATTTCTAATTCACCATGGCGTTTCTGCTTCTTCACATCTACATTGCTATAATTATCTCCTCAAGAGATCCGCCGTTTTAGATGTGAATTTCCTCAGTTTTCCAATATGCTGCCACGCAGCTTCTTATGCTTCTGTCCCTCTGATAACTTCATGGACTTCATTAATACTGTTGCTGTGTGATCATACGTCTATTATTGTGGATTCTCCGACCATATCTTGCCCGATACTCAATTTCATCTCTCTTTTATATATCCTGTATTGGACATGCATCATAGCCTGATTAAGAGCCGTTTCTCAAACAATTTCATCTGATTTTCTGGGGGCATTTGCTCTGCCAACCTTCATCTACAATTATAAGGTTAAATGTCTATGGGCAAATTGCGCATGCCAAAGTTTGTTTGTTCCCTTGAAAAGTTTTCCTGCGGCAATGCCTTCAGTTTCCTCAGCATCAGTCTCATCTTCCATCTCAGGCCAAATGGCGGGTGTTACCTCTAATCGCTCTTCCTCAACGTTATCTAATCCAAACAAATTCTCTCCTTCTACCACCTCATCTAAGCACCTGAAACAAGATCCTCCATCCCCTATTTATATGGAACTATTTTTGGAGGAGATACGTGCCTTGTGCCCGTTTGCTGAGGAAACCAACAACTAAATGCAATTTCTTGAGGAGAAATGGTCTTCTATGGACAACAGAGTGGCGTCTGTGGAGCAGCAAGTGTCGGAGATACAGGTCAACTCGCAACGCATTTCTTCTTTGGAGAAATCGGTTCACACCCTTCAACAACATACTGAGGACTTAGAAAATAGAAACAGTAAGAACAATCTACGCATATATGGATCACCGGAATCTTTGGAAGGTGATCAGCCTGTGTCATTTTTCACCTCCTTCCTTCCGAAACTTCTAGATATGCCCACTACTACATCTCTCAGAATCCAGAGAGCTCACAGGCTTGGTCCTCGATCCTCTGCTTTAACTAAACCACGAGGAGTCATCATTCTCTTCTTGAAATTCACAAATCTTCTTTCAGTCCTCTCTGCTGCTAGATCTAAACGTCAACTTTCTTGGTTGGGCCACAGGGTGTTTCTTTCTCAAGATGTCTCCAATGCTACTGCGTCTAGAAGGAATAATTTCTGAATCTTCGTGCTCCCTTGCATTCGCTTGGTGCAAGATACGGTCTGTTCCATCCGTGTATCTTCAAAGTCACATACCAAAACCATACATGGACCTTTCAGGACCATGCAGAACTTAAGAACTTCATTCATATTCAAACTAATAGTGGCATGGATACCTCCGCTTCTTCTAATGGTTGATCTTTTAACTTTCTTTTTCCTTACAGGATTTCTGAATTGTTCTACCTGTTATATTGCAATTTTGCCTTTTGATGATCTTTGAATAGTTTTAATGCGGTTCTTGTTGATGTTTTTTTTCGCTTTTTATGTCTGTTTTCCTCAGACATCATGGGTTCTCAATAACTTTTTATTCTTTCTTTATTTCTTTGTGTTGCTTGTTGACTTGTTATATTTTTCCCTATGTGTTCTCATGATGTTGACCGTTTCTCTTGTTTATTCACATAGATTGGTTGGTGCTTATCCCTTCAACTCATATGGCTTCCCTATTTCTCCCCTTCGTAATGATGCGGTCCGGACTCCCATTTTCGGGTGGCTCATCTTGTTGAGTGTCGCCATTGCCCCATTGCCCTTTTTATGTCCCCCTCAGGTATGTTACTATCAGTCATCCTTTTTGGATATGTACTGTCTCTTCTAGTATTTCTTTTTTCTTTTCCTTCCCCTCTATTCCTTCTCTTTCCCCTTTATCTACTGGCCAAACGCCTATTTCCGCTGTCTATACTTATTTCCTTTTTCTCTACATATGCGGTATTAAAGTTTTCTTCTTTTCGCTTCCTCAGTTTCTTCGCTAAGCTTCCCCTTCTCTCTCGTCATATCTTTCTTCTTTTTATTGACATCTTCTTTTTCCCTGTTTCTCACTGTAATCTTTGTTTCTATCACATTTTTGTTGTTTTTCAATTCAAAGTTATCTCCTGGAATGTAAAAGGTTTTATTAATCCTATTAAATGTCAGAGAATCCTTTCCCACCTAGCTTCATATAACCCTGACATAGTTCTCTTACAAGAGACACATCTTACAGAAGCCGAATCCCTTAAGTTAAAAAGAAGCTGGGTGGGTACGGTTTTATTCTCACCGTCTACCAATAAAAAAAAGGCGTTGCCATCTTATGTCACAAGAAATTAAAATGTAAAGTGATGTTACAAGAAAACGATACTGATGGCAGATGGGTATTAACTAAGCTATTAATTAATTCTGTGCCTTTAACTGTGTTTAATGTCTATGGTCCTACACAACCTAATTGTTCTTTTTGGCCTTCAATTACGAAAACATTTATTCAATAACGAGATGACATGTTTATTTTAGGAGGAGATTGTAATCAGATTGTAGATCCGCTTCTTGATCACAAATCAACTGTCCGCTTCATACCTCATAAGACTTACAAACAATTCCTTGATACTATATCTCAATCACATCTCATCGACTCTTGGAGACTGTCTCATCCTGATACTCTTGACTATTCCTTTTTCTCTCCTCCCCATTTATCTCTCTCTCGTTTGGACTATATTTTTCTTTCGCAATCTTTATCTCAAAATTTACTATCCTCCTCTATTGAACCCATAGTCATCCCAGACCATGCCCCAATTGTAACAGACCTGGATTTACTTCCCCCACATCCCAAGTCTTCCCGCTGGCGCTTTAACAACTCTCTTCTTACTGACCCTCTTTTTTCCTCCTCTTTCCGCTCCTTTGCTAACAAATTCTTTCTGCTCAATTGTGATCCCAGCACCTCCTCCCATCTTCTTTGGGACTCCTTTAAAGCAACTGCAAGAGGGTCCATTATTGATTTCATCTCTAAGAAAAAGAAACACTTCCTCCAGAAACGGAAAGCTATTTTGGCCCATATTAAACATTTGGAACATGAATTTTACACTTCCTCAACTAAATCCGTTTCACCGGACCTCATACAAGCGAAACTTGAATTTAACAAATCTACTACTGATAACGCAGCATCAATACTCCTTCGCAGTAGTGCTCGTTATTATGGCGGTTGCAACAAATCAGGGAAGCTCTTGGCTAATTACCTCAAATCGCGTAAAGAACGTACTTTTATAGATTCTGTCTTTTCTTCTGATAATACTCTTCTGCATAAAGATCAGGAAATACTTAAGCAGTTTAAACTTTTTTACCAAAATCTTTACACGCCAGAATCCCCTCCCACTTCTTCTCTCATTCAGTCCTATCTTGAGAAACTTCCTGGTCCCTCTACCTCTCATCTTAATCTTTCCGATCTTGAAAAAGTCCTTTCACTTGACGAATTGTCCAAAGCATTAAACACCCTTCCTAAAGGGAAGACACCTGGACCTGACGGTTTTTCAGTCAAATTTTACTTGCATTTTTCTGATCTTTTACTTCCCAAACTCTTAACGCTTTTCCAATCATTCTATTTATCTGGTAAGGCAGATGGTACTTTTCAGGAGACTACAATTTGCCTCATTCCTAAAGAAGGTTGTGATCCCCAATTTTGTAAAAATTATCGTCCGATCTCTTTAGTCAATGTGGATTGTAAACTTTATGCTAAATTACTTGCTTTACGTCTGGATCCTCTTATGCCCCATCTTATTGGCAAAGAGCAATGTGGTTTTGTTAAAGGTAGGCTTACCTCTGATAACTCTTGTCTTTTTCTCAATGTCTTAAATAAAGCTTCATCTCTCTCTCTATTCCTTTAGCTGCTATCTCTGTTGATGCAGAGAAAGCTTTTGACAGAGTTGATTGGTCTTTTTTGTTTGCTTCATTACGTTGGCAGGGTTTTGGTCCTAATTTTATATCACTTATCTCTCTGCTGTATTCTGCTCCCAAAGCTTCGGTCCTAGTTAATGGTCATGTTTCCTCTTACTTTCCTCTTCAACGTGAAGTTCGTCAGCGCTGTCCTTTATCTCCACTTCTTTTTGTTTTGGCCCTTGAACTCTTTTTGACCTCTATTCATAATAATGACTCCATTTCCGGTTTTCCCTATGGTCACAATCAGTTGAAGCTTTCTGCATATGCAGATGATATTCTTCTATTCATTTCCGACCCAGAAACATCTATCCCCCCTTTATTATCGGCATTTAATTCTTTTTCACAGGTTTCTGGGTACAAAATTAATTTAGACAAGACAGAAATACTTCCTCTCACTAAATTCTGTCTTCCTTACTCCTTCTCTTCCACCGGGTTTGCTTGGAATAGTTCCAAAATCAAATATCTAGGTATATGGTTCTCTAACTCTATTGCCTCTTCAATCAAATTAAATGTGTCTGCAGTCCTGTCTCGAATTGAAAAATCATTCTCTACTTGGAACCCCCTTTTTCTTTCTTGGTGGGGACGGCTGGACTCGATCAAGATGATGATAGCTCCTATTCTAATATATATCTTCTCCATGCTTCCAGTTCACATCCCCGCTATTCACTTCAAACGTATTGATTCGTGCCTTTCAAGATTTCTTTGGAAAAACAAAAAATCTAGAATTGCTTTAACATCTCTTCGAAAAGTCAAATCCAATGGTAGAGTCAACTTCCCAAATTTTCGTCTCTACCATAAATCTTTCTCATTACGTCAGGCTTCAAGATGGCTTACTTCAGATCCCTCTCCCTTTACTCCCCTTTGGCTCTCCATTGAACAAATATTATTGTTACCCTTCTCCTTCCATGAAGTTATAAGTTTCTCCTCCAAAACTCCCTATACTTCACTTCCCTTATACAGGTATACCTCCTCTCTCTTGTCACCCTTGGTTCACCCTCCTATTATTACTTGTGAATCTTTCTTAGATGCTCCTATCTGGCATAACTCGCTTATTCTCCTAAACAATAGACCCATTTTTTGGAACACTTGGAGGTTAAGAGGTGTCATGTGGGTCAATCAGCTCTTTGATGGAACGTCACCTTGCTCCTTCCCCCAATTTCAACTCTTATTTCATTGCCCTCGATCTTTTTTAAGTAAATTTACCACTCTTATGGCAATAATTCTCGATATTTATTACTCCCTTCCTTCCTCATCTTCATCTTATACCCAAAATCCTCTTCTCAAAATACTCCTCACTCTTCCTAAAGCCTCTCTCATCTATAAATTCTTTATATCTCCCAATCCAGATTGTGTTAAATCTAAATTGGAACTTTCCTGGGAAACGGATCTGGGATATATTTGGTCTGTTGCTCTTTGGGATAAACTTTGGTCCAGATCCTTAAAAATCTCTTGTTCTGCTTCTCTTACCCAATCTTTATTTTTTCTATATCACAGACTTTATCTTTCCCCAACTTCCTTGTCACTTTTCTCTGTTTCTTCTGACTCTAATTGCTGGACTTGTGGCTCTCCTAATGCTGATCTTATCCACCTCTTTTTTCTCTGCCCTACAGTTTCTAAATTCTGGGATAAGACTTGGCTATATATCTCTTGTATATTTACTATTTCCATTCCTTATTCTATACCTCTTCTCTTTATGTGTAGTCTCTATGAGTCTCTAGACCTTCCTCCATATTGCCACGGCCTACTTGACCTCATGTTCGCTCTTGTATTCCAACACATCTACTTTAACTGGAAATCTCTTACAAACATCTCGATACAATGTTGGTGGAATACTCTCTGTCACTTTCATAGACTCGATGTTGCATTTGCCTCCTCCTGCAAACCAGCTCATAACAGAGACCTCTTCTGGTTACCACTTACTACATACTTGGACCGGATGGCCCTGAAGAAACTTCCACATATCAATTCAGAAATTTTTAAACCTCCTTGAAGGATATTGACTCTGTCCTTTTTTTCTCTTTTTATATGATTCTAATGTTCTATTATTTTCTATACCGTACAATATGTATCCCTTTATTTACAATATTTTGTTTTTATGCCATTCTCTATGCTTTGTGATTTTACAATGTTAATACTCCCTCTCCTCCCCCTTTATCCCTTCTTCTGTCTCTCCTCTCCTCTTCCTCCCCTTCCTCCATCTATAAACTCCACAAAATGCTTTTCTTTTTCTATCTTGTTATCGGCCTCAGTCATTGTTTAATATTATATTTGACTGTATTTTCTGTATTTGCTGATTTCTTTATGTACTAATAATTTATTCAATAAAGCTTTTCAAACATAAAATAATTCACTGCATGTGATGCTTATGAATATACTAAATAATATTCATATTAAAAAGAAGTAATATTTCGGTTCTACATCCCTGTTGCCAGCTTCACTTCGGAGCAAAATAAAAGCGGCGTGAAAATCTGCCCAGTGAAAAGTTATTTCCAAATCATTACAAATCACTGTCTTTTCAATTCTGACTCATTAATAAAAAGTTACTAAGGTACACTTTTTCCAATTAGAGAATATGTGCAAAGTCTGCAATGCGCTCTCACCGACCTGCACAGTTAGCTTGTCGTCGTTGGGGAGGATCCTGTAGGTATAGACACAGTTATTAAACCTAAAAGAGGGAGGAGACAGAACACAGCTGTTAGCCCATCACCCAGCAGCATCAGTGTCATTAATATCATGTATATACATTATCAGAAGAGATCAACTAGCAGAACAGGAAGGCCTCTCCTGTCGATTCATTCTTATCCAGAATCTTCATGCGGCATAGGGGCTTCCTATAGAGTTATCTATTTTAGTGACACGGCTGCCAACACACACAGTGCCACCTTGTGCCACACAATGGTGTGCTGGAAACCCCTGCATAGGGACAGTTTTCAATCTAGTTGGAAACCCCTCATAGGGACCATTTTCAATCAATCAATCAGTATTTTTTAAGCGCGACTACTCACCCGCTAGTATCTCAAGGCGCTGGAGGGGGAGGAGGGGGGGGGCCTGAAGGAGTTCATGTACGGAGCCTCTCCACTGCGGATGTCAACTACGGGGATGGAAAAACCCCAGGACATCTGCGGCAGATTGAGAAGTTTGTGGGCATTTTGGATAAGGGTGGTGCGGAAGGGTAGAAGTAACTCAACTGCTTTTGGCGAGTCACCATTTCTGATTGTAAAGTTTCAGCAAAGTGTGGACTTACATGTCTCCACCCCCTGGAGAAAGACGGGGATTGAGATTACTTTACAAGTGTAAAGTAATAGCCATATACAGCTTTTGCAAATGAAATGTAATTTAATTTAACATATTTAAATTAATTAAATATTTATTTCTAAATTAAGCCGATAGTGTAATGTTACTGCTAGCAACTTTTCACAAGTAGGCAGTTCTCCTCTACTGGGGCTGAGGTCTCTCTATTGTAAAGTATGGGGAAAACTGAGAAAATGTTATAAACTTTTTAAAAAATGTATGTTATATATTAATGTAAATTAATTTTATATATTTATTTTAAATGTAGAGCAAAAAAAAAGGCCCTGTTAACTTAATTTTGAACTAATTATTTAATTAATTTGAATATATTTAATTAAAATTATTTTGTTTTTAAAAATTTATTTAAACTCCCACCTAAAATAAAATATTTATATTGACTTTTCATGTATTAAAAAATGTATGTATAGAATTAATTTAAATAAATGTAATTATTTGTTTTATTAATTAAAGTTATGTTTATTTTTAAATTATTCTTTTTATTAAATACATGTTTTCATAATTTTAAAAAATGTATATATATTTTTTTTGGAAATATTTTTATTGGGTTTATCAACAAAACATAAAACAAACACCACTCGTTTAGTGCAAGGCATGGCATACAGGGGTTACAAGGTACCGGAGCAATGACAGTACAGGCGTCACAGAGAAAAATAAACAGCCCGATGACAACACACCATCGCTCCCCTCCCCGCCCATCTCCAGCATTGGAGCCGTTAATCCTGGTCACTGAGATCCGAGTCCGCTGCATCCGGTGGGGGCTCACAGATATTTCCCCTGTATACATTCCATCCACCCCAGACCTGGGACCATTTCTTGGGGCACCCTCTATGGACATACACAGTTTTTTCGGTCACCATTACAAGGTCCATATCTCGGATCCAATGCGTCAGGGTAGGCCCCAGCCCCGATCCCCATTTCTGAGCTATATTACGCTTTGCAAGCATGAGTCCCAAAGTCACCAAAAGCTGGGTCACCCTCTTGTGGTCCGTCTGTTCCCAGACATTGAGGAGGCACAACCGAGGTTCCGGCAGCGTGGGAATTTTTGTTACCTGGGAGAGAATACGCAACACCCCTTTCCAATAAGTCGCCACGACAGGGCACTCCCAGAGGGTATGCAAGAAGGTCCCCTCGTGGCCACAGTTCCTGAGACACAGCGGGGACTCCACCCGGTGGAGTCGGAATAGGAGGGTGCGGGTGTAGTATGTGCGGTGCAAAATTTTGAGTTGGACCAGTCTGAGCTTGGAAGATATGCCCACCTCCCTGGGGGATGAGAGCGCGGAATTCCAGTCCGTCTCATCAAATTCTCCAAGTTCTGCCTCCCACTTCCCTTTGAGGGCGGAAAAAGGGTCGGGCGGTTATTCATTATCTTCCGGTACGTTAGGGACGTCGCCCTCTGGAGCAGATGCTCCATGAGGAGCCGGTCCTCCAAGGGCGATGACTCAGGGAGCCGAGTCCCACGTGGTATCGCCGCCTGAAGAGCGTGTTGAACTTGTAAATATCGGAAGTGCTCGGTGTCCGCCAGGTCGTAGTCCGCTTGCAGTTGGGCAAAAGTGATCACCTCTCCCTTGCGCCAGAGGTCTCCCACCCTGGAGATACCAATAAGATCCCACTGGTGGAACCCCTTGGTAGTGCGAAGTACCCCGAGCTGCCTGGTGTCCCAAAGCGGCGTTGCCTGGGTAATCTTTCCAGCCCATCCCATCGCCCGTTGCGCCGCGTGCCATATCCGGAGGGTATGGGCTGCGGGCCCCGCCGGAACGCGACCCCTTTTTGGGTTGTAAAGGGCTCCCATCACCCCTCCGGGGCCAAGTAGTTGTCGGTCCATACGGTATGCGGGGTCATCCCCCGGCACATGGAGCCACTGGTTAATAACCATGAGGTGCGACGCCCAGTAATAGGTCCTCATGTCGGGGAGGGCTATACCTCCATCATACCAGCCACTGGTAAGCTTATGGAGGGCAATGCGAGGCGACTTGTCCTCCCAGAGGAGACGAGTGATCTCAGCGTTGATCGCCGTGAAGTAAGAGGGTGCAATGGGGAAGGGGGTATTTTGCAGCGCATAGAGGAATCTCGGGAGGGCGAGCATCTTAAAGAGCGAAGCCCGCCCAAGCAATGTCAGCGGCAATGCGCGCCAGTGTTTAACGTCGGTGCGAAGCCGTTGGAGGGGCCTCATTAGGTTTTCCGCGACAAATTTGTCCCGGTCGGCCGTGACGTACATGCCAAGATATTTGAACCCGTCGTTAGCTAGTAGAATGTTACAGCCTGACGGAAGCCGCGGTGGGGAGCCTCGGAGCATATATAAGATGGATTTCTCCCAGTTTATTTCGTATCCGGACCTACTACCATATGATTCACATATGTTGAGGAGACAGGCGATAGAGCGCGCCGGCGAGGCGAGATAGAGGAGCACATCGTCCGCATAAAGGGATATGCGATCCTCCCAGTCCAACGTCCACCTAAGGCCACGGATCATCGGATCCTGTCGCACCCACGCCGCCAATGGCTCGAGAGCCATAGCGAATAGGAGCGGGGAGAGGGGGCAACCCTGCCTAGTCCCTCGACCCAGCGGAAAGGCGTCCGAGACGCGGCCGTTGACCACCACCTGTGCAAGCGGCTTAGTGTAAAGCAGCTGGATCCACGCGCAAATCCTGGGGCCGAGCCCCATATGGCGGAGGACGGCAAAGAGGAAAGGCCACTCCACTCTGTCAAACGCCATCCGCGCATCTAACGACAGTATGGCCGCATCTTCCTCGATCGAGGAGCGGCCGGCAATGATGCCATGGAGACGCCGCAGATTCAAAGCGGTGTTCCGGTGGGGCATAAATCCCGACTGGTCCGGGTGTATTAGGGTCGAAAGGCAGGGCTGCAGCCGCGTTGCTATCACCTTGGCCAGGATCTTCGCCTCGGCATTAAGCAGCGAGATCGGGCGATAAGAGGAGCACTCGTGGGACGGCTTGTTGGGTTTAGGGATCGCCACTATTGTAGCCATCCTCTGATCACGGGGGAGCATCCCCGTCGATAGAGCGTCCCCATACATGGCTAATAGGTGAGGGACCACAAGAGCGGAATTTTGCTTGTAGTATTCGATTGGGATTCCGTTGGGCCCCATTGCCTTACCACTGCGGAGGGCCAAAATCGCCAGCGTGATCTCCTCCGCCGTCAGATCCGCCTCCAGGGCCTCAGCCCCCGAAGCGGCCAGCCGAGGCATTGCGATGTCCCTGAGGAAGAGCTCATTGTCTGCCACGGTGGCCGAGGCCTCCGGGGTATAGATGCGTTGATAATGGGCCGCGAAGGCCCCGGCTATGCGCTGGGGCTCCGAGGTAAAGTCTCCTTCGCCCAAGCGAATCCGCGCCACCCACCGCGACGCACGGTCCCCCTTCTCCAGCCACGCCAGGAGTTTGCCAGCCTTATCACCGAGTTCATAGATGGTGTGCTGGGTGGCTACTTGTCGAGCTCGGGCCCCCTCCCAAAGATGGGACCTATATTCTTGCTGCGCCATACGAAGGGTATGCGCCGAATCTCCGTCCCCCCGCAGTGTATGGGAAGCTTCCGCCTCCACTATCGCCCGCTCAAGCTCCAGTACAGCGAGCCGCTGGGTCTTAGTGTGGTCCGTAATGATGGAGATGGCCTGGCCACGGAGGACGGTTTTAAAGGCCTCCCAGAGGGTTGCTGCGCTCTCGACAGACTCAGCATTCTCGGTAAAATAGTTCTTGGTCGCCTTTTTGAGGGACTTAGCAATTTTAGGGATTTTGAGATATCCGGGGCGGATCGGGAACAATGTGCGCCTTCCTGGGTCACCGGACGCAAACGTGATGACCACCGGCGAGTGATCCGAGATGCCCCTGGGTAGGTGCGACACCTCCGTCACCCCTTTGTACCCGGCCGGTGAGGTGAAGATGTAGTCGATACGGGAGAGGGTGTGGTGTACCCCGGAGAGGAAGGTGTATTGTCTCTCATCAGGCCAGTATGCCCTCCATGTGTCTACTAAGCCAAGCGCGGTAGCAAAGTCTGCGAGCGTGGAGGCGTCGGCCCCAAGAGTCCTGTGTGCAGACCTGTCCAGTGCAGGGTCCATGGCTGCATTGAAGTCTCCGCCCATGATGAGCTCCCCAGGCGGGAGCGCCAAAAGGAATTCGCCCAGTGCCCTGAGGGAGGCTTGGTGTAGTGTCGGGGGGATGTAGACAGAAACCAGATTATAAACCCTCCCCTCCCATTGACAAGTGAGTGACGCGAAGCGGCCATAGTCGTCTCTACGGGAATCAACAAGAATCAGGGGGACACGCTTGTTCACCAGTATGCCCACCCCCCGGGACCCTGTAGTAAACTCTGAATGTGTTGCCATCTTAAACCCCCACCTATCCAGGGCTTTGGTGGACGTACCCACTAGGTGTGTTTCCTGCAAGAGCGCCACCCCGGGCCCCTTGCGCTTGAGATATTGAAGCACTAGCCCCCTCTTAATCTTGTCTCCCAGGCCGTTAACGTTCCAGGAGAGGACCGCAAAGGAAGGAGAACGCTGCTGAGCAGGGGCGTCTGGCAGTGAGTCAGAGGCCGCTCGAGGCAAGCTATGTGACGTTGTCTCCAGGGGAGGGTGTGTTAGTCGCGTCCTGCCCTGTGCCACCCCTGTGCACCTGTACCTGCCCAATATGCCGTATGTACCCCTGAGTGGTTGGTGAACCTAAAACAAAACAAAAATCAACATTTAAACGAACTCCCCATCCCCCCACCCCCCTCCCTGCCTCCCTGCCCAGTGGATTTACAACTACCCGCCACCCCAACACAGCAGAGTGCTTAGTTCCCATAAACTTGGTACGTGCGTACGGGGGAAAGCCGCTCAGCACACAGCCGCCACTCCCCATACCGTAAGTTTGTCCCCTCAAGCAGCAGACTGTCAGATGAGAGAAAAGGAAAAAGGGGGATCCGGGGTCATCCGCCCCTTGTAGGTTCAAGGCCCCAGGGGCCGACGGCCACTGCAAGGTCCCAGGTCGCCAAGCGGCCAATCGTTCGGTCACATCACAGCACCATGCCTCAGGGCACTTCGTCACCCGCGCCTGAGTCCTCAACGTTCAGGGTTTGGTGAGAGTCAGGAAGGCCGCCCAGGGCGCGCTCTCCCCTGCTCCTCGCTCTTGCTGGACGCCACCCCTCGAGCCATTCCGAGGCCTCCGCCGGCGATGTGAAGAACCATGTGCGCCCCTCCGCCTCCACTCGCAGCTTTGCAGGGTACAACATTGAATACTTTAGCTCTCGAGAGCGGAGGTCTGCCTTAACTGCCATGAAGTCCTTGCGTTGCCGCACTACTGTAGCGGTGTAGTCCGGATAGAGGGTGACCTTAGCGTTGTCCACCCGCAGTGGAGGGGCGGCACGCGCCGCCTGGAGGATCGCATCCCGGTCTCGGAAGTTGAAAATGCGGGCCAGGATCGGGCGCGGGGGGGCCCCAGGCTTAGGCCTCCCACCCGGCACCCGGTGCGCCCTCTCGACCGAGAAGAACTTGGAGAGCCCGCGGGGCTGCAGCTGTTCGGTGATCAGTCTTTCAACAAAGAGGTCTAAGGCAGGGCCGCGTTCACTCTCAGGCACACCCACGACCCGCACGTTGTTGCGCCGAGACCGGCCCTCCTGGTCGTCCAACTTGGCCAGCAGCTGCTTTTGCACCAGTTCAAGGGCTTGTATGCGTTTGTGGTGGTCTGCCGTGCCCCGCGTGAGGGTCTCCGAAAGTGGCCTCGACCTCAGTCAGTCTGGAGTTAATTTTGGCGACATCCGCCCGGAGGAGCGCAACATCTGTGGAGATAGTGCCGATTGAGGCCTGCATCTGTGTCAGCGTGGCCATGACGTCCGCCAGCGTGTACTCCGCAGGCCCGTCCGGGGGGGACCGTTTCTGATCCTGACAGAACGCGTACTTTTCAAGCTTCGCCTGTGCCCCACTGCGGTGGCCCTTCCCCCCCATGGTGCCAGGCCGTCTCCGCGATCACTCCCGGCCGGTGCAGGCACAAGGCCACCGCAGGAGCGACCGACCCACGTGCAGGGCAGGCCCAAGGGCGACGCCGCCCGACCACGAGTGCCGCCGCGGGCCGAGATATCTCCAGGTCGCCCCCAAGGCGCGGCCGCCGATATCCGAGGCGCCCCGGCGCCGGCAAGCCACAGGCAAAGCGACGGTCACCACAGCAAAAGGTCAGAGTATGGCCGCAGGCACTGGGGCGATGCACTGTATCCCAGGACTACACGTGCTGGCCGGCAGTCTGCGTGAGGGCTCCACCCGGGTCAGGCGCTCACAGTCCCCTCAGAAGGCCGCAGGGAGGCCGCAGTCCAGAGCGGCGGGGCGCCGCCAGCCCCGCGTAGGTCAATCCCAAAGTCCGATCTCCACTAACCTCCCTGTAGCCGGCGAGTCCACCTCTGCTCCTCCTCAATGCTGGTTGCCTCGAGGCGCGGGCCGCTGCCCAGTCCCCTCTAGGCACGGAGATGAACGGTCGGCGGGACCAGGGTTGTCACTCCAGGAGGCGCCGCAGGTGGCTCAGCTCACACGATCGATCCGCGGGGCCAGATCGTTCCGCGGGGCCAGATCAGCACCCCGCCTTCGCCCTGGCGCGAGTCCACCGAGGGCCCACGAGTCCTGCCACAGGTCGCTCCGGGGACCGGCCCGTCCCAACAGAGCCCGGCCGCACGCAAGGCGACGCAGCCACGCCCCCTGTCTACCAGGCCCCGGGGATGCGAGGCCCAGCAACGCGCCAGAGGCCTCGCCTCACAGCTCCGGAACGGGGGGGCCACCAAGAGTCAAAAGGCCAGATCTGGGACGCCGAGGCCCCCGGACCCAACAGCAGTCGTCCAAAGATGATTTTTGCCTGAGGGGGTGTCGGATAAATACAGGATAGTAGGCCGGTGCGGAGGAGCTCCGGGCTCAGGCGGCCATGTTCGTCGCGAGCCAAGCTCCGCCCCCCAATGTATATATATTTTAACATGAAATTGTATTGATACATTATATATCACTGCCTCTATTAGTTTCTTGGGGATGGGGTTACGGTACCAAGTTTATTCAACTCCCGAATTCACACAACTCTCCCCACAACTGCTCCACTTTACTGATACAATGTCTGCCTCGCAGTTGTAATTACTTTCACAAAAAGTTCTTTACTTTCCTTGTTTAACTATGAAAAAAGTAATGTTCTGAACCTGAAAGGGAACAAAATAAAACCTTTCAAATGAGGAGGTAAAACATTCCCCTGCAACATTTTCTAAATGTTACATGCAAATACATAAAAAAAATATATTATTAACCTTGGACGTTACGCATGCTCAGTATAAAATTAAGGTTTGATGGACAGGGTATGAAGTCAAAAACGCGAGGGATGTCGGTCTGCCTCATTAAAAGTAAATTGTAGTCAATGGCACTGTAAATACTGAAGGCAATACTGCAATCCCACATTGTGCCAAAGTACCAGGTCCACCAAACTCTAAATAAGGTCTTAAGTCATCAAGAAGTCAAAATATATTTTACACATTCATTTTCATTGTAATATTCACTTTTTTTTGCAAGTTGTGTAATTATACAGATACATATATATCTTCCATTTACTTATGTATCTATATATTTAATACCTTCCTACTCTATATCTCGCCCTACACCTCTCTCAATACATCCTCTAACTCCACTCTCTGACTTATCCCAAACCTCATTCTACTACTATGATTCCCAAAATAACACTTTCTAGACTCTTGCCTCCTCTATCCCTCCTTGCATCACCTAAAACCTATTTTTACTATTCAGTTCTCTCAAACAAGCCTTTCTAAATCCTTCCCTCATGTATCCCTCCTAGACTCATCCAATACCTCATCATCTTTCTCCCTAATCCACTTCTAGAGACTCTTCCCGCCTCCATCTCTCCTTTACTCATCCCAAACCTTCTCCTACTGCTATGATCTCCAAATAAACAATTTCTAGACACTTCCCTCTTCTAGCCCTCCATTATCCTTTTCAATCCAACTACCAGACTCACATGTCCACTGCTCAAATTAATTCATATTTCCCTATACTAACTCACCACTAATCCTTTTTGGTTTCCGGAGTTGCGTGCTACTTGCCTAAAAGCTCTTTGACGCCACATCAGGGGCAGTAAGCGCTATATAGATGCAATTACAATATTACTTTTTTTAACATCATTGAAAAAAAGAATATAGTCAAGCAGGTATAAGGTTAATCTTATGGGGGTAAAAAAACAAGTATAATGCATTTAGAAAGACAACTTTAAGGATTTCCTATCCAGGCTAAAAGCAGACCTCTTATTTGCAATTTGCCTAAAAGGTTCACACTATTTGTCAATGGCTGTAGCTCAGCAAAACAGGTTATGATGGCAAGCCTGTAGTTTGGGTTTCATTGTCCTTTTATTTTAACCTCACTGCTGATCAGCAGCTTTTGTTACCAGCTGTCTATTTATTGTGTGAGGTATTAGTTTGACTTGAGTAAAAACCATGGTTAATTCACTGAAGAACTTAAGATAGAACAAAGCGTGGAAAGACGTGTATTGCCCTTGACCCCTTATGCCCAATATCTTAAAGTAGCCCTCCTAGTACAGCTGCAAAGAGGATCACTTGATAGATTGGTCTGGTGCTTGTTTGAGCTAATGGATAGCACAAAATGTGAAACTGCAGGGGGAACGATCTTCTGAGAAGGTGGCGAGCGTTGTGGTAAATATTTCATTACCGGTACTATTTTTTATGCGGTAAAGTCTAGTAAGAATAACTCAGTAAATATAAGAGGCAGAATCCGTGGTATTAGAGGTTCTAAAAGGCTTTATTCCTATACAAAGGAATGCAATTCGAATTGCAGGCTTCTATTCCATCACCACGAAAGTTCAGGAAGGAAGGGCATACATTATTGACAGATAATCGGTTTTATAGGAAAATGCATTACAGTGAAACAGATGCAAGAGGCGTAACAGCTGATAATACAGATAAACTGTGCATACGTAACTAATAGAGGCGGTCATATGGGCGTAATTTAATAAACGTCATTATACATGATGTCACAAGTGGGTGGATCCATAAAAGAATCCTGCAATGTCAGCAGAAATATTTGGCAGAGATGCGCGCGCAGCCGCATGACGTGTGATTGACGTGCAACTAGAGGGTGAAAGGGACTTGACATTTAGCTCTACATGTGGAGACAGAAGTCTGGGGTCATGTCAACCTAATCCCAAATCATATCTAATATCCTATGTTTAAAGAACTGTGTTATCCAAAAGGAAAGGTCTCTAGGATAGAATCTATTTTATACTGACTGTTAGTGCGTGTACAAGCGTCTAAGTGTCTACATGAGATGCGAGGGGGTAGGAATATTCCATGGTAACGGGGCCTATGAATTACTTGCATGAGGACAGCGAGGCCTGGCCCTTTGCACGGTAGCTGGAGGAATGTTTACCTAAACTACTAGACAGGAATGCATCGGATGAGGAGCGGAGCAGATAATCTTGAAGGTGAAATACAGTTTTTGGCAGGCAATATGCTGGATCAGGCACCGTTAGCCGCGCAGGGAGTAGGACAAAGTTCATGGATACAGATGCAGGCTCAGACTGGAGCTTTCAGAGGCAGAAGGCAGGAAAAGGCTTGATGACAGAATTCAGGGCCTACTCGCCTGAATCTGTAAACTGTGGAAAGTGAACCACATAAAGTCGGTGGCCTTTCATACTTAGGAATGGAATATCTGACCCATTCATGGCGAAGCTGAAAGAGGACATGTTGACGGTGGACGCACATGTATTTGCGTCTTCAAAACTGGAACTGGAGGGAACATACATGTACTTATAGCATGCACATGGAGCCGTTGGGGTCTACGATAGGGGACATAACTGATCACAAAATTCATATTTCCTCATTCCCTCCTTGTCCCCTACGGACCCTCAGGAGATATCGATCTTCATCAATCCATCGATCTGTTCATATAGCATCATTTGTTCTTCTTTCTTCTTCCGGGATCTTGAACGAAAACTTGGATGTGGGATACACGATGTGGCACACAGACCACAAATCGCTGGCCCACATTGTAGACATAAGCAGCAACTGAATAGTATGAGGAAGCCAATACCTAGGAAGGATAGGATTCTCCATCCCCAGGCTGACAACACGCCCCAGAACCAACCGGACCAAGTCCAGGTGCCTGGACTCTGGTGTATCTGGCTTATAATCTTATGAAGGCGGGTTATGGCTTTATATACTGACGGCGAATTTTCTGGTATGAAAATGCAGCAACTTGATCCGATGACCCTACAAGCTCCGCCCCTATCGGCCAGGATGACGTCAAGGACAAGACGATTTTGAAGCACAACAATCCGCATAGCAGACTGCTCTTCTGTTAAATTGCCTAAGGCGGAAGTAGTCTCGTTCACTACTGCTTCAAGGGTTCTAGTTAATCTACGTATCAGCTTACTATTAGTGACAGTACCTATATAGGGAAAGAAACCTTTATTGAAATCTGTATATTGTTCCCATGCTGTTTCAGTGTAATCGACAATTGGAAGATCTCTCTGTTGTCTATTGTGTACTAAATGGGTATTTCTATGATAATCAGGAGGAGCTAGGAAAACAGGTGGCAGAAGGAATGCTATGTAACAGGTACCATCCCAATCTAAAGGTAGACATATATATGCGGTCTGGCCACATATGAAGTAGGAATGATGGGAAGCTCTAAATGTAGACTTGCCTTGATCACTGAATTTTATTACAGTGGTGCATTTACTATGGCCCATGTGTATGGAACCATTCTTTCTTACACATAATTCCCCTTTTACTGGGAATACTGACATGGCGGGCAAGATTGGTGTAGCTTCAGATTCAACGTTCAGGATCATGAGGTTAAGTGTAAAATTACCTAATCCATATACTTCATTTTCTAGATCAGTTCCTGTTCTTTTGGGAAGTCCCTCCTTGTTAGGGTAGCAGACTTTAAGCAAAACTAGGTTCAGGTTTCCCCATACCCAGTTGTCTTGATAAACTGCGGAATTTGAATCTAGGGAATTAATCAAACTAAACCATGCTCCACAGGAGCCATTGTGTGTGAACGGATATGGAAAGAGGGGCAAAACTCCCTTATAGTTTTGATAGGGAGGGAGTCGGCCACATATCCAACAATTTGTGGCATTGCTGGTCTGATGAGAATGATGTAACATACTAATGAATGTGTTGTTGCGCAGCGCAAATCTGTAGGACAACTCATGCGGAGGTAATTCGCTAAAAGAATGTTCTGTAGTTACATTGTAAGCACGCTTAAGAATAGGGTAATACATGTGCAATAGTATGCTAGAAATAATGATCAGAAGACTTAGAAAAAACAAAATTAATAATGTTACTGTGCAGTGACTACGAAGTGATTTACAATACGCATGCTTTTTAAGCTGCATCTGTTGATTTCTTTCTCTATTCCGGTCTAGAGGATACATGTCAGAGACAAATTCAACCGATTCACCTTGGAGAGGACTTAAACAATCAAATTGTCTGACTTGCTAGACCTCAATTTTAGTTTGTAAAGTTCTGGTTTTGACTGCTCAACCAAGGGGAGCTTTGAGTCTGTCTGTGAGGGAATACAAGGTTGAGTATTCACACTGGATGGTAGTCCATAAAATTTCTTGATATGACTCGAGTGCAACCACCCTTTACGACCCTCAATCTTCACGGCTGTCCTTGTAGTTAGTAGAACTAGCTTCGGCGACTTCCACCTAGGCTCCAATTGGGTCTTCCGGTCGAAATTCCGGACCAGAACCAGGTCACCAGGAACCACGTCATGGGGCTTCACCTCAGTATTATCGGGAAAAGCTGCGGCTACCTGTGAACGACAAGATTGTAGTGCAGACATCAAGGAAGCCAGGTAATCTGTCAGCATATTACAGTCAACATCAGTGATTTTGCGAGGTATAGGCGTCCCCCACATATTTGGTGGTCTACCGAAGATCACCTCGTACGGGGATAGCCCTGTTCGAGAATGTGCTACCATTCTCATGTAAAAGAGCGCAACTGGTAAGGCTACTATCCAATCGACACCTTTTTCTCTACATATTTTGGACAATCTAATTTTCAGGGTTTGATTATGACGTTCCACGAGACCTGCTGCCTCGGGATGTCGGACACAGTGGAATTTCCATTGGTAGCCTAACAAAAGGGAAACGTGTTTCATTAGTTCGGATGAGAACGGCTGGCCGTTATCTGAGTAGACAACACGTGGTAAACCGTACCGTGGGAAGAATTCTCGAACTAACTGTTTGGCAGTAGTCGGGGCGGTGTAATCTGAAACCGGGTAGGCTTCTGTCCAACGGGAAAGAGCACAGACAACTACGAGAACATATTTGAATCCTCGACATCGTTCCATCTGGATATAATCCATCTGGAGGACTTCAAAAGCATGATCGGGAGGTTGAAATCCACCCTGCTCTACGGGGATGCTTTTACCTGGATTAAACTGACAACATATCATACAGGTACGAACTTTTTGTTTAGCTGCTGCTCGCAAGTGTTTGTTGAACCAAATGTGTTGAATGCTGTCTAGCATAGCTTTTTCTCCTAGGTGCGCTGGACTATGTATTGTGTTAATGATGACTTGAACCATAGAGTCGGGAAGAAACCATATAGATTTTTCCTTCGTCATCCATCCTTGATCCGTTTGGATCCCTCCTAATTCAGTCCATTTCTTTATTTCTTCTGGTGTAGCATGTGTCTGTATGTCAATTACATCAAGGGCGGGATCCTTAACTGTCATGCAATGTGTTAGTGTCTGAACTATTGTCTTTGTCATGTCAGTTGTGAGAGTCTGATTCTGAGCAGTCTGTTTAGCTGTTCTGTCAGCTAGGTCATTACCCTGAGAAACGATATCGGTAACTTTTGTATGGGCTTTGCATTTCATAATCGATATTGCAGTGGGTAGATGAATCGCGTCTAATAGGGCTTGAATGAGGGGTCCGTGCTGGATGTGGGCACCGTGAGAAGTTAAATAACCTCTCTCTCGCCACAGTACGCCGAAGTCATGGACGACTCCGAATGCATAACGTGAATCTGTGTATATGTTGACTTTCTTATTTTTGGCTTGAATACAGGCTTGTGTCAGAGCGATGAGCTCTGCTGCTTGAGCTGACAAAGTGTTAATACAATTTGTTTCAATGACTTCAGTGTCTGTTGTGACTGCGTAAGCGGCCACTAACTCTCCTGTACTTGTTCTCATACATGACCCATCTACATACAATGTCAAGTCTGGATCTGACAAAGGGATATCTGTCAAGTCTTGTCTGGGTTTCGTCGTGATAGTAATGACTTCGACACAATCATGTGCCAATGGATCTGTTCCGCCCACTGGTAACAGTGTGGCAGGGTTTAACGTATTACAACGTCTGATTTCTATATGTGGCTGAAACAATGTTAGTTCGTAACCAGTGAGTCTCGCTATAGTCAAGTGTTGTGTTTGTGTGCGGTTCAAGAGAACCTCTACTGCATGTGGTACTTGTACTGTCAATTGGTGTCCTAACACTATGGCATCGCTTTGTCTGATAGCTAAAGCTGTTGCTGCCACCGATTTCAGGCACGCAGGAAGAGCCTGAGCTACTGGATCTAATGTACTAGAGAAATAAGCACATGGTTTGTGTGATCCTGCTTGTTCCTGAGTGAGTACTGACAAGGCAGTACCTTCGCGTTCTGTAACAAAGAGTGTAAACTGTTTACTGTAACATGGTGTTGCTAAAACAGGTGCTTGGCATAAAGCTTTCTTTAAGCTTTCAAAGGCGTGTGTATGTTCTTGAGTCCAAGGGAGGACAGTCGATGTGGCTGCCTCCTGTGTTGTCAACTGGATGAGTGGTTTTGCTAGAAATGCATATTGAGGGATCCACTGCCTACAGTATGAAGTGAGGCCTATAAAAGCCCGCACCTCCTTTTGTGTCTTGGGTGGTGGCATGTTAGTAATTAACTGGATGCGGTCGGATGTAAGCTGCCTTCCCTCCTTGGACAGCGAGTGCCCAAGGTAAACAACTCGCTGGACACAGAATTGCAGTTTAGAAGGGGACACCTAGTGTCCCTTGTTAGCCAAAAATTTTAAAACCGTCAGTGACGCTGTTTCACATTCAGGTTCGCTTCGGGCGGTGATCAGCAGATCATCGACATATTGAAGCAAGGCAGTGTTAACTGGCATGTGGATACTGTCAAGTTCTCGTTTCAGTGCTTGGCTATAGATGCTGGGGCTTTCTGTAAATCCTTGAGGTGCGCGTGTGAATTTAAAACTTCGTCCATTTAAACTGAATCCGAACAGATATTGACTTTCCGGATCTATTGGGACTCTAAAGAAAGCATTCTTGAGATCAATTACAGTGAAGAACGTTGCTTCTGAGTCAATAGCTGTTAGTAATGAAGAGATATCTGGGACCACAGGGTATTGTGGTACAATACATTTATTTAATTCGCGCAGATCAATAACTAATCGATATACTGGTGGTGCTTTTGGATCCGTTCTTTTAAGAATCGGAATTATCGGGGAATTACATACATTGGAGTCGGTTTCGACAACCACTCCTTGTGCAATGAGCTCGTCAATGATTTGCAGCAAAGCCACAACAGCATCGGGTGGTAACTTGTATTGTCGCATTCGTGGTAGTATTACTCCTGTTTTTAGTGTGACACGATATGGTGTAATATTCATGCAACCAACATCAGTGGGGCCTTGTGCCCATAAATGTGTAGGTAAATTCTGCAGTCGGTGATCCATGTCTCTGGACACGTAGTGACCTTTGAAGTCACGTAGAAATAGTCGTACTCCTTCCGGAGAACAACATATTATAGCTCCTAGAGCTTTCAATGTTTTTATACCTAACAAGTTTTCTGGACAGGATTTAGTAAGCAATAAATCTGTAGTACGTGTCAATGGACCGATCGTAAGTGGAAGAGGTTGTGTTACGTCATTTATTATAGGTTTTCCTGAGAATCCAAGGGAAATATTTTGTGAGCCTGAGAGGGGTGCCCCTGGAACTTCACTGCGTCTTATAGTTGTTCTGCTTGCCCCTGTATCAAGTAAAAACTTTCTGTCTTCCCCTAATAGTTCACTATGTACATAAGGTCCCTCTTGGTCTACAGGAACCTCAATAAGGGGTAAGCCAACTTCCCTCTCTAGGCTATTTCATGTATATCGCTGATAATCGGGATAATCTGCTTGTGCATACTGATACATCTGTTGTGTTGTTGCTTGTGTTGCAGCAATAGGCTGCGCTTGTGGTGGTGCTACGGTCTGTTGTGGAGCTCCCTGTTGCGGAGCTAGTTGTTGCGGAGCTAACCTAGGTTGTGCATGCTGAGGGATTTGTTGTTGATTCTGATCCTGTCTAGGTGGACGTGGTCTCTCCTGGGTTCTACCTGTAGCAATGTTATGTTTCAGGACTGGACAATCGTGTATATAATGACCTTGTTGTTTACAATAGTTGCATGTCCCTTTCGTAGGACCTGCGGAATCACCCTTTTGATGACCATCAGCTGGAACTGACTGAGCAACAAGCATTTTCATTTTTGTATCTTTCATACGTCTTTGTTCGTGTTCTTGTTCTTCTCTAATTCTATTGTGGTGATATTGTAACATCTGTAACATCTGTGATGGGGTATTACCTTGCCAGGTACTTTCGAATTTCAATACTCTATTCTTGACTTGTAGCAGAGAATTTTCAACTAATTTTGTCACAAACAGATGTGGATATGACTCACTACTGGCTTTTATACCACTATTTATACCAAAACATTTTTCAAATCGGGAATAGAAGTCACTAGTGTCTTCATCTGGCTTTTGTTTACAGGCTGATATTGCACCCCAGTCTTCCTTTTTCGTAGTTAATAAACGTGGCAGTACCTGCACTAGTAGTCCTGCTAGTGCTGTAGTCTTTTCCCCAAGTCCTGCTCCTGCAGCTCGGGCCCTTTCTTCGTTTTCTAATGCTGTCCAATCTATCTTTTGGTCTCCCACCTCCCATTCCTTTGAGTTTCTCGTAAACACCGGCGGGTAATAGGACTTTTAATATTTTCATAATGTCGGGGTAGGTATACTCTCCCATGAGTAACATGTCTTTTATTTCACGGTGGAAACCTGCTGGATCCTTGTCATGGCTGGGTACTACTTTCTTCATTTCTAATAATTCCAGTTTAGTTATAGGCGTGTACACAAACACGCGTGTAAAGTTATTACCGTCACCTCTGATTGGGTGTACTTCGCGTAACGGGTTCTGTCTATCTATATGATACATTTTTCTTCCTATGATGGGAACTGGAACGTGTCCTGGGCATACGAAAGTTAAATACTGGTTTCGAAATTCTAGAATTTCTTTAATCAAATCAGTACCTGACCCTCTCCATATATTCGTGAGTAGTTCTGTCAATATGTCAGGTAAGGGTCCTGGATCGGAGTGTTGGCTTTTATATAATATAAGGAGGTGTTGAATCATGTATATACTAGCTAAACGCTGTTCGTATGGGTCAAGATTCAGAAACGTGTGTGCAAGTACATCATCATTGTAGTCGCTGGGACTGTCAGCCCATTGTACTGCTGACCTAGCTAATTCTTGTTCGTCCATGGAATCGAGCATATGGTACCCCCTTCGATCTCGGAGTAATTTATCAGCGGCTTGGAATAGGTGCTCGGGGGACTTTGTATTTAACATGGGGGTTTGAAAATGTCGATTATATTCTGGACGTATCGGACGTATCGGGTCATTAAAACCTCTAGTATTATTATGGGGTCTTCCTCTACCTACATAAGCTATCGTTTCTAATTGTTCTGATTCTTGCTCCTCCTCCTCTTCTGATTCTACTCTGTCTGTTTCTCGTCTTTCTTTATGTATTCGTTCTACTTCCTTGCGGATCTTTCGACACATGGCGATTATACACGCCTGTCTATCATGTTTCTCTTCTGATATGTTCTGACCCCATTTGACAAGTCTTTGCATGGTATCGTGATCTGCCCCGGGCCTGTCTTGATTCCTAATTACACAATTTATGAAAAAACGTAGTAGTTGTCTTTGTACATCCACTTTCTGGTATTCCATAGCTTCGTTAATACTTTCTGGACCTCGCCCTGTTTGGACAAAGCGATATATATTGTCTAGATGTTCAACCATTCCTGGTATCGTCATTAAATATAATGTAGCTCGTCGTATACGTAGTGATGATATGAGCAATTTGTCCTGTCTACCTGGTACTGGATCGTATCTACAATCCACAAGCTGTTCTTTAAACATGTCGGATGTCGCTAATTGGGGTGTACGTTGGAGTGCTAAATCCCTAAGGGTCTGTTTATTTCGCGGCGGGGTGGCAAACATGTCTGTCGTACCTCCTGTAGCACCATCTGAGGCACTAGGCACGAAAGGATTCGTTGGACGTAGGATAGAGATTGTGGATGCGGGAAAAACTGTAGAAACGGACGGACCTGTGGGAACTTGTGTAGGAGTTTGTAGTTGCGGGGATACAGACGGATGCTCTTGGTGTTGAACACCATCGGCAAGCGGTGTGGGTGGTATGGCATTAGCATACTCGGGAGCTACGTCATCTAAATAGGAGGAAAGGAAAACGTCCTTTGCTGTTTTGGGATGTGTTTTGGGATGTGCTTTTATCGGGAGCAATGGAGGAGTTAAGTCTTTTGGTATTTCCGGGATAGCCTTAGGTAACCCTTCGGCCAGAAGAGGATACATACCATTCATAAGAGTGTTTCTTTGTCTATCTACTTGTTCTGAGTTTACTCGGGTACCTTCCTCAAGTAATAGATTTTCTCGAGTTTTATTTGAATTCTCTCTACCTTTCTCTTCCTGTCTGAGTGCTTTTTCTGTACGTCTGTATGATTCTTTACGCCATAATTCAATGGCATCTTTCTGTGACTGTCTGGCTTTCTTTTTCCATAATTCTTCTTCTACTCTCATGATGCAATCTGCATCCCAGGTCCCCGCTGCGGGCCATCTCTGATTTTCTGGCAAATCCTTGGTGTAGTCCACCCATAAATCAAGAAATAATACGGCATCTAGACCATGCTTATGATACATAAAATACCCGGGAGTGTCCCTAGGTGGGATGGGAACAGCTTCTTCGAGTACCCCTTTTCTGGTTTTGATCTGTCTTAATTTCGAAAAGAGCGGCATTTTTAGATCTGGTTACTTAATCTTAAACACACTTAATACAAATAAACACAATAATGAACAGTCATTCACACCACAATGTATAGAACGTATTAAAACATTTAACATTTAACAGTTTTAACGAACAATGATAACTAATAGAAAACTAGTTACTGACATAATACTGACACTAGATAATACTTATTTATATGCAAGACATACTATATATACTGCTAAACAGTACAGATACACTGCTGAAACAGTGCAGACCGGATTTGTGTACCCAAACCCGTCTTGACCGGCACAGACTATGTGCACGTTAAATGCCTCCCCGGTAATGGTACTCACCGGGTAGCTCGGAACGGAAGGCCTCGGAACGGAACTGAAACTGGACCGGACTGGACTTGACTTGATTGGACTCGGAACTTCGGAACCTGGTGGGCCTCTGTATACCTCGGATCTTGCTCTCTCAGCTAGGCTCTGGTCGGGATACTTCGCACTTCTCACCGCCTCGTCTGGGTGTTGATCGCAGCCTCAGTCGCCCCCGCTTGGCCGGAGGGAGATACAGGAAATCCTGCAGGTACGCGTTTTTGTCCGTTCAGCTGTGGCAGGAGACCGGGCCTGCAACGCACCTCCGGCGCGTGAGATGAGAAAGTGTCCCTGTTCGGGCGCCAATTTATGTGGTAAATATTTCATTACCGGTACTATTTTTTATGCGGTAAAGTCTAGTAAGAATAACTCAGTAAATATAAGAGGCAGAATCCGTGGTATTAGAGGTTCTAAAAGGCTTTATTCCTATACAAAGGAATGCAATTCGAATTGCAGGCTTCTATTCCATCACCACGAAAGTTCAGGAAGGAAGGGCATACATTATTGACAGATAATCGGTTTTATAGGAAAATGCATTACAGTGAAACAGATGCAAGAGGCGTAACAGCTGATAATACAGATAAACTGTGCATACGTAACTAATAGAGGCGGTCATATGGGCGTAATTTAATAAACGTCATTATACATGATGTCACAAGTGGGTGGATCCATAAAAGAATCCTGCAATGTCAGCAGAAATATTTGGCAGAGATGCGCGCGCAGCCGCATGACGTGTGATTGACGTGCAACTAGAGGGTGAAGGGGACTTGACATTTAGCTCTACATGTGGAGACAGAAGTCTGGGGTCATGTCAACCTAATCCCAAATCATATCTAATATCCTATGTTTAAAGAACTGTGTTATCCAAAAGGAAAGGTCTCTAGGATAGAATCTATTTTATACTGACTGTTAGTGCGTGTACAAGCGTCTAAGTGTCTACATGAGATGCGAGGGGGTAGGAATATTCCATGGTAACGGGGCCTATGAATTACTTGCATGAGGACAGCGAGGCCTGGCCCTTTGCACGGTAGCTGGAGGAATGTTTACCTAAACTACTAGACAGGAATGCATCGGATGAGGAGCGGAGCAGATAATCTTGAAGGTGAAATACAGTTTTTGGCAGGCAATATGCTGGATCAGGCACCGTTAGCCGCGCAGGGAGTAGGACAAAGTTCATGGATACAGATGCAGGCTCAGACTGGAGCTTTCAGAGGCAGAAGGCAGGAAAAGGCTTGATGACAGAATTCAGGGCCTACTCGCCTGAATCTGTAAACTGTGGAAAGTGAACCACATAAAGTCGGTGGCCTTTCATACTTAGGAATGGAATATCTGACCCATTCATGGCGAAGCTGAAAGAGGACATGTTGACGGTGGACGCACATGTATTTGCGTCTTCAAAACTGGAACTGGAGGGAACATACATGTACTTATAGCATGCACATGGAGCCGTTGGGGTCTACGATAGGGGACATAACTGATCACAAAATTCATATTTCCTCAGCGTGACCAGTTAAAAAATGCTGCTCCCATATAGGCAGGAGCAAAGTAATGGAGCCCGCTCTTGCCAGCACCTAGTAGTGTGTTGGCTGGTGAGCTGGCAGAGGCCTTGGGGGCCTTGGGGTTCCCCAACAGCCCCCAAAGGGGGATAGATTGTGGGTGCCCCTGGTGGGCACTCACTAATAACTAATGAGGCCGACTCCCGCCAGAAGAGCTGGCAGGGCCCACGAGTGCCGCAAGCATAGAAAAATAATTTTGGGTGCACCGGGGCACTCCAGGAGTTTATTGTTTTAAAGAAAACATGACAACATGGTGCTGGCTCCTGCGCAGCTCATGGGGTTGCTTGCAGGGAAACAGTGGGGCCTCAAGGCCTTGGGGCGCCACCCACAGCCCCCAACAAAAATGAAAGATGTGGGTGTCCCAGGTGGGCACCGGGACACTAAAAAATACAAAAACTAATTAAATAAATGAGTCTTAGGAGCAGCTCACTTATTATTCACGGCTCTGGTATGGACCGCCCTATAATGCCCTGCAAGGGCTTGTTATTTACATTTTTGTTATCCTAGTGGTGCCTAAAGAAAGAGCAGTGGCACCTCCAATCATTGTTGTCTGGGGGCTATAGGAAGTACAGCAGCCCCCCAGCAGCATGAAAATAAACAGTAAGTGTAGTGACAGAGGCACTCCCATGTATTGGGACAACATGATGACCGTTGACTACCATTATTTTAATTGACTATAGGTGTTTTCTTGAATGTACAACATCATTTTTCCTGCATGTGCCTTTTCTCTTTGAAGATTTCTTTTGTGTCTCCTTGTAGCTGCAGAGGGGGAGTATTTGCTTTTTACGGACTTGCCATCAACAGCACATGTGGGATATGCATTTGAAAGCATGAGAGGAAGAAAGGTGTGTCTCAGAGTGTAGTGTTATATGCAGTGGTGCTCAAAAGTGCATTGTGTTGTACATTGAGAGATGAAGTGTGTAGTGCTATAGAAAGTTGTGCACAAATGTACATTGTGTTGTACATAGAGAAGTATTATGAAGTTCTTACTATTGGCTTTGACATGCCCTCATGCCATCTTGAATTCTGACTCTGTTTAGCTTGAGCTATGTGCACACAGGCCAGATCACTCAAGTTGTTTTGGCTATTCATATTCAAGGTTATTTTCTGTACTGTTGGAGACTTTCGCAAGCTTCACTAAGATAATGTCTGGGATGTGTGCTTGGTGCCTTTCAGAGCAGATAGAGATTGTTGTTGCCAGAGATATGTGCAGAATGTACAGCTCTGTATCGGAGTCAAAATACAGTGACCTGGCCAGCTTCTGTCTTGAACCTGACACAGACCAGTACGGTCAGCGTGGTTTTCGAGAACAGAAGAAATGGGTGAGGTTTCTAGAACCTTCTCCTCAGGTTGAGTAAAAGCTATTAAAGGTGGGAAATCCTGGTGCTCAGATGGGATCTCGCTGTGGAGCAGACAATCCAGGCCTCTGCCTGGCTGTCAGGTGATCCTCCAGCACAGTTGACAAGAATGTCGAGAGAGAACGATCAGTGATGTTTTTCTTTTGATTATTGGAATTGTGATGTGTGAGTGTGTCTGTGTGCACATTCAGGTCTCCAGTGGTTATAATCATCTGATGTGTTATTTTTGATTATTGGCATTGTGATGTGTGAGTGTGTCTGTGTGCACATTCAAGTCTCCAGTGGTTATAATCCTCTGATGTAGTCAATGTATATATCTTTTGGATTATTTGCATTTAATAGTGCTTATTTCTTGCAGTGGACGTCCAGTATTATTATCTGCTTGTCTTTTATTCCATGCATTTGCTTACTTATAGGTGTCTTATTATTGCTTGCACATATATATATATTTCTATATACATTTGCATATTGTTTTCATTTGACATCTGGGAAAGCCTTTCTGTTAGAGAGTGTTGCACAAATAAAACATCATACTTTATTCTGAAAACTGTCTGTTGATGGGCCTCATTTTATCAGAGTGAAGTCACTTTCCAGATGTTTTTATTGCTTCACCATGTGTGTGCCTCTGTGTGGGAGTGCGGCATTTTCTAATGTTTGGGAGGGCGAAGCAATACAGTAAGTCTCCCAGGTCATTAAATTCATTAACCCAGAAGAGCTTACCATATGTTAAGGCACTCGTAGCTGGAGCTCTATGCTCTTCAGGTGGAGTGCAGAGTTCTATTGTGGTTGTTTTTATAACTGCATTTTGTGGGCTGAAAAATGTTGAAAGAAAGACTGAAAAACATGTTGATTTTTCTAATAAAACTTTATTAATCGTTTTATGACAATCACTTTTATTAATATTGCATTGTGTGAATTAATGAAATATACATTTGATTACAGTTATTGTTAAATTTTTGACAAAGGTGATAGGTAAGCGTTATATAGGCTATTATCAATCAATCAATCAGTCAGTAATTTGTAGAGCGCACTACTCACCCGCGAGGGTCTCAAGGCACTGGGGGAGGGGGGAGCAGTTCCGGGTCAGTCGAAGAGCCACGTCTTGAGGTCCTTCCTGAGGGTTGGCGAGCATCTGATGTTGACCGGGAGCTCATTCCAGGATTTGGCTGCCATGTAAGAGAACGCTCTCCCACCGGCTCTGTTTCTGCGGATGCGGGGGACCTCTGCCAGGGAAAGGTCAGCAGAGCGGAGGTTCCTCTTGGGAGTGTGGAAACAAACTCGGTCGTTGAGGTATTTGGGTCCGATGTTGTTGAGGGATTTGTAGGTGTGGGTGAGGAGTTTTAAAGTGTTTCTCTTCTCGACGGTGAGCCAGTGGAGGCTTCGGAGGTGTTGGGTCATATGTTCGTGGTGTGCTAAACCCTTGTAAAACCAGTAGCTCTACTTTTCATATTTTTGCATTGTGACCTTTTGACAAAGTCACCTATCATATAGTCGGCCTGCGGGGGTTGGGAGCTGGGCCTATCGTGTACCAGGCCGTGTGCTCAACCCCTCACCTTGCACGGCCAGAGGCCCTGAAAATTGTGATGTTGGGTGCCAGTGAGGGGTTGGACATAGGGCTTGTACACAAACTAGGCCCTGCGCCTAACCAAAAACTGTGCATGACCAAATGCCGTGTGCTGTGGGGGACGCAGGGTGCTCACAGTGGTTTGAGATCAGGGCCTGACCACAGGCCACGTTGCACATGGCCAAAGGCCACACACCAGCGGGGGGGTCAAGCTCATGGCCTGGATAGAGGCCAAGTCTTGCACCCCACACCACATCGTGCATGGCTATCAACATCTTACTTCACAATAAAAAACATAGAAATTCACTAAAAAAACACAGGTTAAAGTGACGCTATAGTTCGGAATTGTAATTATATGTTACTTTACATTTGAAAACACCTTAGAAACCCACTGAAAAAAACAAAAGTTAAAGGGATGTTAGACTTAGGTGAAAATGTCTGTTAAAAGTATGGGCACCATTACGATGGCGGGCGGACAAAGCTCGCCCGCCACCATAACGGTATGCGGGGCCGCCCGCCAGGGGTGCGGCGGTCCTGCTGTGCCTATTATGATGCGCCCGCCATGGAAAGGCCAATTGCTGCCAACGTTATATTATGGATGGTGGTGTCTTGCAGACACCACCACCATATTATACATGTTTTCCACCCAGTCGATTAGTCGACCAGCAGAAAAGCAGCGGACGGTCTTTCTGTTCACCGCGGACCCCCCAGCCATCCGAATATGGCGGGGGGTCTTTTAGGTATGGATGCCGGGCGGATCACCCCCGCCGGGCGAGGGATGGCTACCGCTGGCCCGGCGGGGGCGATCCGCCCGCCATTCTTATGAGGCCCATACTGTTTTAATTGAACAAGACCACTGAAATGCGCCAGTTATAGTTATCTCAAGTAACTAGTTGAGATAAATGAGTTGATAGGTTAATTACATCACTCATGACAAGTTCTATGACATCATTGATACCATCAAGGCAACATCTGAAATGACCGTTCACCTAACTTTAACATGCATTTACCCTTCGCTTTTTTCCAGTGAAGAAAAAAATAAAATATATATATCTATATATATATATATTTTTTTTCCCATGAAAATACAGTTAAAGTGATGCTATCGTTAGGTGAAAATTTCAATGAAAATTTAACATTTTAATTGCAAAAAAACACAGAGATTCACCAGTTCTAGTTAACTCAAGAAACTATAATGTGTGCCCCGGCCATGGACAGTGATGTTATTTCACGTGTTTTCAGTGATCTTATCATTGATGTTATAGAATATGTCATGAGTGATGTAATATGTGAAGTCATAAGAAGTACATGGCAAGGGTCCAACTTATAGTTTCTTGAATTAATTTAAATTGGTAAATGTCAGTGTTTTTTATGTTACCTTTTAACTGAACTTTTTTACCTAACTATACCGTCAATTTAACCTTTTTTTTTATTTAGAGAACTTTGGAGGTTTTCTAAAGAAAAGTAAAATATTTCTTCCATACCTAACTATAATTTATAGTAACAGTGGTCCTTGGTGAGGATCTGGTGTAAATAAACAATCAATATAGACTAGAGTCAGTACTATATTACTGCTGTCCTGCCGGACAGTGAAATTTAACGAATATCAAATTAAGGATCATTAAATTTCACTGTCCGGCTGGACAGTAGTAATATAGTACTGACTCTAGTCTATATTGATTGTTTATTTACACCAGATCCTCACCAAGGACCACTGTTCTTATAAATTACCGATACCCAAGGTCCTTGTATACCATATTGTGTCCCCTTGCTTTTGTTTAAATATCCATACCTAACTATAAAATCCCTTTAACCTTTGTTTTTTTCCATTGAATTTCAGTTTTTTTCACTCAAAGTAACATTTTATTACCAGGCCCAACTTTACCACCCCCCACAGCCTTTGGGCATAGTCTGCACTACAGCCAGTACCCACAGGTGTGCAATTATGCTTTGCATGGCTGTTGTGCGAGTTATGGGTTGTGGTTCTAACAATTATTTGCAAAGTTCATTAGTTTTTTGGTCTTAATTTGTAACCACAACTGTACTTCAACTGTGTTAATTCTACATATATATGATTTATTAATTGACTGTCATCTTCTGTCACTGTTTTGTTGGGAACACATAATGTGCTAATATTTAAAATGTGTTTCCACATGCTTTAGTATAAGTCACATTTTAAATGTAAAACAGCATTGTAGGAAAATGTATAACATGTATTCTAAAATGTGCTTTAGATTTCTAGTACATCAACACTTTAGAGTAGGTGAAAATGGTAAAATAAAGTGCATTGTGGACCAGTGTGTTTAACGTCTTGGTGACAAGGTTCTGCATTTACAATATTTATTTCCACACACTGGGGAAGATTAATTAGTAGATGCTTGAATCAAGGGGCAAGAGTGAGCATGTCAAGTGTGCTGATTAAAGCTCTGAGAGAAGCACTGTCATTGTGAAAGCGTTTTCTTACCAGCACCAAAAGAAACAAGAATCCTGTGTTATCAATCCAACTTTTTTGTTTGTGTAGGGAAGCTGAATTTCGTGAAGATAAAGTCACCACTGCAAACAATTCACAATGATTATATATATATTCACTGAAAAAACCATAGGTTTCAGGGGCGTTATAGTTAGCTGGACTTTTCACTCGTACAAAACCATTGAAATTCCCCTGTTATAGTTAGTTCAGCTAACTATAACTCACGCGCCCGGCAATGCACTGCTGATGACGTCACATATTACATCACTCATGACATGACATGGTCAGTGACGTCACGGATGACATCACTGATGACATCTCAAATGACATCACTGATGACATCATCCAGTGAATGTGTGTTTTTCTGAAGATTAAATATGTTTTATATATGTATATCTCAAGGTCAATGGAAGAATAAATGGGTATATAAGTGTCTAAATGGATGATTTGTTTTTGAAAAATTGAATGTATAACTGACTGATTAAGTGTATCTTAGTGAATACATGGCTTAGTGAGTAATGTTTAAATATGTAAATATCTGTATCAGTCTCTCACTTTGTGTATAAGTGGCTGCATGGGTTGGTGAGTAGCAACATGAGTGTCTATATAGGTTATTAGTTGTTTTTTTGAGTATCAGTATGAGTGTCTGAGTGTCTGTATGGTTCGGTGGGGGTATTACGTAGTGCATAGGTGCATGAATGAGTGACTCACTGTTTGTATGTGTTGAAGACAACATGTGTGCAGGACTGTATGGGTGGATGAGTGTGTGCATGGGTATGTTAGTGAGTGAATGACTGTCTCAATAGTGTCTTTATGAGTAACTACATATGTTTTATACTAGTATATGTGACTATTGGTGTATATAAGTGAGTATATGTGAGAGTGAGAGATTGGAAGAGTTCCTGTATGAATAAGTATGTGTTTCTATAAGTGATTGTTTAAAAGACTAAGTATGTGTAAGTTTCCGTAGAAGTAAGTGTGGTGTTGTGTGTATAACTGTAAATGCAAGTAAATGGATGTTTGATTCTTTATTAGCATGAGTGACTATGTGTGTGAGTAACTCTATGGATGAGTGGCATTGTGTAACAGGATGTATAGGTGTAGCACGTTTGCACATGTCACCTCAGGCCCGTCCCCTCCCTTCCCCACTGTGTAAACACGCCCCGTGGCCGTTTTAAGTTGGGAGATAAAGTCCCCTTGAATCCTGAGGGTCCCTACGGTCCAACTAGACTACTAGGTACCTCCAGTAAGCGCCACAGAGCTGCGTTGCAGAGAGATGTAAAAAGGGGCACGGCCTAGACCACCTCTCTGCAACGCAGCGCAGTGGCGCTTACTGGAAGCACCTGGTGGGCTAGTTGGCCCCCGGGGTCCCTCAGGATTGAAGGTGAATTATTTCCCCAACTTAAAACGCGCCACAGGGCGTGTTTGCACACGTTAACTCAGGCCCCGTCCCCTCCCTTCACCATTGTGTAAACACGCCCTGTGGCCGTTTTTAGTTGGGAGATTAAGTTCATTTGAATCCTGAGGGTCCCTAGGGTCCAACTAGCCCACTAGGTACCTCCAGTAAGCGCCACAGAGCTGCGTTGCAGAGAGGTGTAAAAAGTGGCACGACCTGGACCACCTCTCTGCAACGCAGCTCAGTGGCGCTTACTGGAAGCACCTGGTGGGCTAGTTAGCCCCCAGGGGCCCTCAGGATTGAAGGGGAATTATTTCCCCAACTTAAAATGCGCCATAGGGCGTGTTTGCACACGTCACCTCAGGCCCCGTCCCCTCCCTTCCCCACTGTGTAAACACGCCCTGTGGCCATTTTAAGTTGGGAGATTAAGTCCCCTTGAATCCTGAGGGTCCCTAGGGGCAAAATAGCCCACTAGGTACGTCCAGTAAGCGCCATTGCAGAGAGGTGTAAAAAGGGGCACGGCCTGTACCACCTCTCTGCAATGCAGCGCAGTGGCCCTTACTGGAAGCACCTGGTGGGCTAGTTGGCCCCCAGGGTCCCTCAGGATTGAAAGGGAATTATTTCCCCAACTTAAAACGTGCCACAGAGCGTGTTTGCGCACGTCACCTCAGGCCCCGTCCCCTCCCTTCACCACGGTGTAAACGCGCCCTGTGGCAGTTCTAAGTTGAGAGATTAAGTCCCCTTGAATCCTAAGGGTCCCTAGGGTCAAACTAACCAACTAGGTACCTCCAGTAAGCGCCACAGAGCTGCGTTGCAGAGAGGTGTAAAAAGGGGTGTGGCCTCAGAACACCAGTCTGCAATGCAGCTCCCTGGCGCATACTGGAGATACCTGTTGGGCTAGTTGGCCCTCAGGGACCCTCAGTATTGAAGGGGAATTAATTCCCCAATTTACAACTCGCCAGGGGGTGCGTTTGCAGAGTGCTGCAAGGAGGGGGCGTGGCCTCCGGTGCAATGCCGGTCTTTTATTTATTTAAGAAGGGGGGCTGTGTGGCCCCCCTTCTTTTTCTAATTTATTGGCCATGGGAACCCCACCCCCTAATTTTTTATTTTTTATTTTTAAATTTGGAAGGGGGCCGCGTGGCCCCCTCCCAAGGCCTTAATCGGCCCCGGGTACCCCAACCCCAACCCCCGGGGCATGGCCTTTTTAAAAAAAAATTCTTTAGGAGGGGGGCTGCATTGCCCCCCTCCTCACGCCACTTATGGCCCCGGGGACCCCATCCCCTGGGGCCGGCCTTTGTTTTTTATTATTTAAAAAATATATATATATTTATAGAAACACCTAGGACATGCTGGACAAACTGTATGTACCTATCACCATGACGATTTGCGTGATATTTATTAAAAGGCGACTATGCATACAATAAATCCACGTGGAATGTATTTACACCGCTAGTGAAGCTCTGACGTGTCTGACGCCCTACCGTGCCTAATCCCGGCGCCCCCGCCGTTGGGTGCTCTCCAAGTAGACACCCTTGTCATTTATTTATACAAACATGGGTAGCTATTAACGGGCACATTTAATACACACGCACACCAAGCCATTCAAAGGGGATTCGACAAAAATTCGACCAAAACTCTGCAAGAAACCCCCCTCACGGTTAACCCCTTCCATGCTGCGCGAATTCCGCCGCTGTGCTGACGGTTTCTTGCGCGGGCGTGGTCATGACGGAACGGTTCCGTCATGAGCACAGCTCAACCGACGCTCATGACGGAACCGTTCCGTCATGAGCACCGAAGGGGTTAATAAAACAGACATCCACCGCCGGATGTGTAATACTTTTTATTTTACTCTCTGGAAAGGAGACGAACCTCACTTGAGACTCACAGCGTGCTCCTGGCTGAGCCCAATGCTGTGTTACCCCCACCAGTGCCCGCTGAGTGCCACACACTTCTGTGTTGTATTCCACCAGCTAGTGCGTATGCTATGACACTCTCTAGCCCATGTGCACTGTAACACCACCCCGTGAATATGTCATGCCACACTTGCCTTCGCACGGGTTATATTGCCCCATCTAACGTGCCTTCCTCGATGCCTATGTTATAACGCACAGCGCTATGCCATACATATTATAATCTGGGATCCATATCTTTGTCACAGTGCATATGCAACGTTACACTCCCCAGCACATATTTTATATTACAACTTTAGAGACTAGTTAGGTTACACAACACTGCCCTGTGCATATTACACTCCAAGGCGCATATCGCATAGCACGCGCTAGTGCCTGTGCTATCTCGCGCTCTCCAATGAATCTGTCATTGCGCACAATGTATTGCATATTATATTTCAAGCCTGGTTCATCTTATATCACACTTTTTGGTGCATAGTTTATACCATACACTATATCTAGTTTTCATTATCAATCGTGCTCTCAGGACTATGTTCTATATAACACTGCGTTCACCTACCCTTTTCACGGGCATTACATTTTGCGATGGGGGGTGGAGGGTCAGAGGGTGTTTCTGCCAAGTGAGCCCGGAGTCACAGTCACAAACGTCCTCTTCTTCGTTAATAAAAGTGAGATTATGCTGCATACTTGTTCATATTTTAAGCAGTTCGCACAGACACATTTTAAAAACAATAAAGTTCCTAATACCCACCTTCTCTGAACAGTTAGCTTGCTGACCCATCCGCGTCCTCCCTCCCTATCCTCTGTTGTCTGAATCCATGGACTAGCCTTCTCCCTCTTGCCATGCATGGTCTGATGTGCTGCCACTGCCCTCCATTTAGCATGATGTATCAGTCCACTCCTCCTACCCTCCATTGCCCAATTCTATGCCCCATCATTGACCTCCTGCTTAGCCTCTGTGCTTAGCTTGTTGCTCCTATTCTCCTTCCCCCTGCCCCCCGATGTCTTTGTGCATTCCTCTGCTCCATCCTTTTTGCCCACCATGTTCCATAGACCGGCCACTCCTATCTACTCTGAGTGTTCTGTTGAGCTGCCACTCCCCTCCTACCTGCCTAGCATTGTCAGATGACTGTAACCTGTCCCTGCCGCCTCCACCCTGCCTGTCCACATGCCATGACCCTATCCCCTTCCTCCTGGCCTCCATGGTCCATTTTACTGCCACACCCTTCTGCCCTCCCTGTTGTGCTGCAACTGCTCCTCCTGCCTGCCCTGCGCGGTCTGTTGTGAGGCCCCTTCCCCTGAACTCTCTTGTCTGTGCCCAGGTCCTGACCCTCCCTTCTATCCTTCATGGTCCTTTGTGCATGCCCCTGCACCCTCCTTCTTGCCCATCATAGCCATTGTGCTGCCACTAACCCTCCTGCTTGCCATGCATGGTCTTCTGTGCTGCCACAGCCCCTCCCACCTTCCCTGTGTGGTCAACTAGCTGCCCCTGACCCCCTCCCACCTTCCCTCCATGGTCTATGTGTGTGCCATCATAGTCTCACTGTTGCTCTCCATGGCGTGTCTTGTTTCTAGTGCCCATCCTGCCTGACCTCCATGGTCATCTTGCTGCTCCTACCCTGCCCCCTTGCCCCCAGCCCTCTGTTTCCATGTGCAGACCCCTATTCCCTCCCTCCTGGCTTGTCTGTTCTATTGTAATGCTCCTGATCCGTCCCTCCTGCCCTTTATGGTCTGTTATGCTGCAGCTTTCTCTCCTGTCTGTCCATAATGGTCAGCTAGCTACCATTGCCTCTTTCCCCTCTGATGTCCATGTGCATGGTCCTGTCCCCTCCCTATTGCTTTCTATGGATTGTTGTGCTGCACTCCCATCCCGCATGCCCTATGTGGTGTATTGTGCTGCTGCAAACCCTGATGCCTGCCCTGTAGGGTCAGTTTGGTGCACCTCTCCATGTCCCTCCTGTCCTCTGTTATCCAAGTCCATGTCCCTACCCCAATTCCTCCTGCCATCCATGATCCAATGTACCATACTTGTGAACATTTTTAACTTGGTAAGAGGGAGATTTTGAAAAAAAAACTGGGGTATTGATTTCCCCTTTGAGTTACATTGAAAAAGAGGAGATTGTAGACAGGAGACAGATCAAATAAAGCCCATTTGAGCTTAAAAACATTGGACGTTTCCTGGCTAAATCGGGTCTGTTGGCATGTATGGTTGTACTACCACTGCCTCTTCCTTCTGCCCACAATGGTCTATTACATTGCCACAGCCTCTCTTGCCAGTCCTGTATTGTTCGTTTGTTGCCCATGCCCCCCTTTCCACTGCCCTCCATAGTCTGTTGTACTGCCACTGCCCTTCCTGCCTGCCCAGTGTGGTCAAATTGTTGCCTCTGCACCCTCCTACCTACCTTCAATTTTCAGAGTCCGTGCCCCTGGCCTCTGCCTCTCAACAGTATCCTAATGAACAACTAGATTGCTAACATTCTATATTTATTACAAAAGTGTGGAACGCCTGACGTCATCTTGATGTAATCAAAACTGTAATACCTAGAGCATTTCCTTTAGAAATTACATATATGAGAGGGTCTTATTTGCATCAAAATTATGGTTAGTGCTCTAAAAAACAAAAATGAGGACATCTTTTCTGAGTTTTCAAATAGCAACAACGCACTTTTAAATTATTTGTTATCTTTATGATTTTTTATCCAGTTGACCACTTGTTGCACTTAGGGGAAAGGATGTGGTGTTACTTCCAGAGCTGCAGACTTTGCAACTGGGGAACCAGGTTGGAGTTTCTGCTTCAGCTCAACATTCTGTGATTCTGGTCAAATCATTTAATCTCCCCATGTCTACAACCAAAATGAATTTGATCTTGTGTGATGTAACCAATGATCATGTAAAGCACTCCAATACCTGACAAGTCTGCACTATATAAAACTGCAAAAACACAAAAAATAAGTGTTTTGCACACTTCTGTCATTGGGCTACATGTGGGCTACATCTGGGTGATATTTGTGCTGCATTTGGGCTCTTTTGTCTCTGGTGGCCATCTTGGGAGATTTATTTGTTATGAAGTTTCCTAATTTCCTCATTTCCTGCAGTCTCCTCAGTAGGAAATGCTTTCAGTTTTTTACTTTGATTCCATCAAGAAGGTATTCAGATATGTCACACATTTGCCATAAATTCTGAATGTTAGCACTCTATTTGCTAATTAGATCACTGTAGTAACGCTACTGCTCACCATGGAAGTCTGCTGCTGGTATTAAAAGTGCATGTTTCAGTCTGCATGTCAGAGTTTTTTAATGAAATAGAAGAGGATTTGAGAAGTCACTCAAAATGTGCCCTAACTTTTCTTTCTTCAGCACTAATCATAATTTCTATGGCAAAATGAACCCCCTCATTGTGTTCCTTTTTAAATTAAATGTTTTAAGTGTTACCAGTTTATTCCAATCAAGATGGCTTCAGGTGTGCCATACTTTTGTCATGAGTAAGACAGTAAGCGCTCTAGTTGTTCGTTAGAACACTCTGGGACATTCTGTCATTGGGCTATACTTGGGCTACATCTGGGTGAAATTTGGGCTACATTTGGGCTCTTTTGTCTCTGGTGGCCATCTTGGGAGACTTATTTGTTATGAAGTTTCCTAATTTCCTCATTTACTGCAGTCTCTTCAGTAGGAAATACTTTCAGTTTTTTACTTTGGTTCCATCAAGAAGGCATTCACATGTGTCACACATTTGCTATAAATTCTGAATGTTAGCGCTCTAGTTGCTCATTAGATCACTGTAGTAAAGCTACTGCTCACCAGGGAAGTCTGCTGCTGGTATTCAAAGTGCATATTTCAGTTTGCATGTCAGAATATTTTTATGAAATATAAGAGGATTTGAGAAGTCAAAATGTGCCCTAATTCTTCTTTCTGCAGCACTAATCATAATGTCTTTGGCAAAATGAACCCCCTCATTTTGTTCCTTTGCAAATTATATGTTTTAAGTGTTACCACTTTATTCCAATCAAGATGGCTTCAGGTGTGCCATAATTTTGTCATAAGTAAGACTGTTAGCGCTCTAGTTGTTCATTAGAACACTCTGGGGATATTCTGTCATTGGGCTATACTTGGGCTACATCTGGGTGATATTTGTGCTACATTTGGGCTCTTTTGTCTCTGGTGGCCATCTTGGGAGACTTATTTGTTATGAAGTTTCCTAATTTCCTCATTTACTACAGTCTCCTCAGTAGGAAATGCTTTCAGTTTTTTACTTTGATTCCATCAAGAAGGCATTCAGATGTGTCACACATTTGCCATAAATTCAGAATGTTAGCACTCTAGTTGCTCATTAGATCACTGTAGTAAAGCTACTGCTCACCAGGTAAGTCTGCTGCTGGTATTGAAAGTGCATGTTTCAGTCTGCATGTCAGAATGTTTTAATGAAATAGAAGAGGATTTGAGAAGTCACTCATAATGTGCCCTTATTTTTCTTTCTGCAGCACTAATCATACTTTCTATGGCAAAATGAACCCCCTCGTTTTGTTCCTTTTTAAATTAAATGTTTTAAGAGTTACCACTTTATTCCAATCAAGATGGCTTCAGGTGTGCAATACGTTTGTCATAAGTAGGACTGTTAGCGCTCTAGTTGTTCTTTAGAACACTCTGGGAAGCTGCAGTAGAACACAAAGGAATCAACTGACAGTCTCTGCCCTTGTTGGATGTACATGTTTACTGAGAATGTCAGACTTCATTCTCACATTACTGAGAAAGATAATGTGAATTTACAGAAAATATGCTCTCAGTTTAGCTTATAGATCAGCTTCCAAACTTTTTCTGTGGGAAAAGCATGAGAAAATGGTTTTCTCTCAAACATGATTCATGATATCACAGCAGAAGGCTTTTTCACATGGTAAAATCACCTTAGAACACACCACAATTCCTAAAATGAGTATGGTACCATCAACAAATGATTTATAATGTAACTAAAGTCTTAAAACCTTCTTTTAACTGCAATGCTTTTTAATGAGGTGCTATCATGTATATTGGTCCCAAGATGGCTGCCAACACTTCTTGGATGAAGTGCTGACAGCCAATCAGATCTCACAATGAGATGTGTGGTTAGGCTCCGCCCAGATATATACGTGATTTTGATTCTCTCAGGACCTACTGAACAGATTTACACCATTTAAGCAAAAGGCACGACTCTGAACCAAGGTCTACATTTGTGCCAATTTTGGTGTAAAGCCGCTCTGCAGTACGGGCTGTAGCTGCGGCTAAAGGTCCTATGGGAAATTGCATGGGGAAAACATGTTTTGGGAGCCCCATTTTTCTCAGCCCCCGCTACACAAATCATCCCGAGACTTTCAGGATAGGAGCGGACTGGACCTGGCCAAAAGTCCGCGAAGATTTGTCAAATAGAATGTTGCGGATTTCCTATGGAAAATAGGTCCTAACTATAACTACCTACTGGCGAACGCCAGTAGGTAATATATATATATATATATTTATATATATATATATTTATATATTAAATCCAAACGCTGTCTCCCACTTCCAAACGGCGAGGAAGAAAGCACACGGACACCAGCTCGTGCTTCATAGGATTTTAATGAGCGTTCGCACCCACACAGCACGCCATTACGCGTTTCGGCCACAAGATGGCCTTGATCATCTTGAGCAGAAATGGCGCGCTTTCATTTCTGCTGTCCTGAGTGCATGCCAGTGAACAAGAGCTGTTGTGCTCGAAACGCGTCTGGCACTCATATTGTGTTTTGAAGGACTGGTGGCAGGTTCCTGCATTCTCCAAATTAAAGGGTAAACGCTCCAAAATGTGTGGCTTCTTCATATTGGGGCAACTCATTCGTTTTGATATATATATATATATATATATATATATATATATATATATATATATATATATACTCAGTGAAAAAACCATAGGTTTCACACATGTTATAGTTAGCTGGACATTTTACTCGTAAAAAACCAATGAAATTCCCCCGTTATAGTTAGTTCAGCTAACTATAACTCGCGCGCCCGCAATGCACTGCTGATGACGTCACATATTACATCACTCATGACATGGTCAGTGACATCACTCATGACATCACTGATGACATCTCAAATGACATCACTGATGACCTCACTGATGACATCATCCTTGTGATAGAGTGGCAGACCTCCTCTTCCCCTAATAAAACCTTTGATACACACATTCAAAAATAGAGACTAAAATTTACAAAACAATGGACATACCAATAACAGTTACAACAACCTCTTCAGTAATTCTAAGATCCACATACACATCCACTCATTCACCAACAGTCCAATACAGTCACTCATACATGTACTCACTTATCATATGTACTCATACACCTATACATCCTGTTACACAATGCCACTCATCCATAGAGCTACTCACACACATAGTCACTCATGCCAATAAAGAATCAAACATACATTTACTTGCATATACAGTTATACACACACCACCACACTTACTTCTACGGAAACTTACACATACTTAGTCTTTTAAACAATTACTTATAGAAATACATACTTATTCATACAGGAACTCTTTCAATCTCTCACTCTCACATATACTCACATATATAAACCAATAGTCACATATACTAGTTTTAAACATATGTAGTTACTCATAAAGACACTATTGAGACAGTCATTCACTCACTAACACACCCATACACACACTCATCCACCCATGCAGTCCTGCACACATGCTCTGTTCAACACATACAAACAGTGAGTCACTCATTCATGCACCTATGCACTACGTCATACCCCCCACCGAACCATGCAGACACTCATACTGATACTCAAAAAACCAACTAATAACCTATATAGACACCCATGTAGCTACTCTCCAACCCATGCAGCCACTTATACACAAAGTGAGAGACTGATACAGATATTTATATATTTAAACATTACTCACTAAGCCATGTATTCACTATGATACACTTAATCAGTCAGTTACACAATCAATTTTTCAAAAAGAAATCATCCATTTAGACAGTAATATACCCATTTATTCTTCCATCGACCTTGAGATATACATATATAAAACATATTTAATTTTCAGAAAAACACACATTCACTGGATGATGTCATCAGTGAGGTCATCAGTGATGTCATTTGAGATGTCATCAGTGATGTCATGAGTGATGTCACTGACCATGTCATGAGTGATGTAATATGTGACGTCATCAGCAGTGCATTGCGGGCGCGCGAGTTATAGTTAGCTGAACTAACTATAACGGGGGAATTTCATTGGTTTTTTACGAGTAAAATGTCCAGCTAACTATAACATGTGTGAAACCTATGGTTTTTTCACTGAATTTCTAAGGTTTTTTAAATGCTAATTCCTAACTATAACGTGTGTGAAACCTATGGTTTTTTCTCTGAATTTCTAAGGTTTTTTAAATGCTAATTCCTAACTATAACGTGTGTGAAACCCATGGTTTTTTCAGTGAATTTGCAAGGTTTTTTAAATGCTAATTGTTTTTTTTTTCTTCTATTTTTTTTAACATATTTTTATTTTAATTTTCTTACCTTTTATAAAGACTATGGTTAAATTTTTAAAATTCTTTAATATGTTTTTTTTTAATATATTTTTTAAAATAAACATGTAAAATTTATTTGCAGTACTTTTTTTTTATTATTTTTTTAGTACGCGTACCGTAAGCTTACGGTAAGCGTACGGTTTACACAACGCCCGTAATTTTTCTACGCTGCTTGCGTATAGTTACGCAATTTGCGTAGCCGCGCGTACTCCGCGTGGGACGCGTGCGCGCGTACGCTACACGCGCACGTTACGCGGAAGTGTCGGGTAGTGTCTGTTGTGCGCATGCGCGCAAGCGCGTGTCTTTTTTACGCGCATGCACACTTTTGACGTAAGCGTACCGTAAGCGTACGGTAGGTCATGTGATCATGAAACACAACTTTTGATTGGTTGAAACTACTTTCAGTTCTAGAACTCTCCTACACCACACCCATTCCTCTCATTTCTGCTTGTGATCCCTTAGGAGAAGGAGCTGGGTTGTCTTTGTGATACGATGGCAGAACAGCAGAGCTCTTCTGAGAGTGAGGCTAGCACTAGCAGCACTGTTTTGAGGCAGAGAGCGAGGAAACAAAAGCCCTCTTATGTATGGGATTATTTTACTTTTCCTGAAGGCCAGCAAAAGGTGAATGCACCCTTAGTAACTTGCAAGCTGTGTCAGCGTGTACTTTCAAGAGGTAATCCTGACAGGAAGTATTCCTTTGGGAATCATACCATGAAGAGACACCTCAAGGATGTACACAGAAGGACACATGGTCATCTTTTTGGAGGTAACTCTTCAGAAAGACAAGCAAGTACATCCACAGCAGCTCAGCCTGGACCATCATCTGCAGAGCTGACTCCTTCTTCTGCAGGTCAGGTGAGCCCTTCATCTGTGGGGGGAGCATCTCCTTTTGCTGGCCCTCTGGAAATGAACCCTCGATTTCGGAGGGTTGATATTCGATGCGCCTTTTGTCAAGATCTAATTTGCCATAGGGAGACCAGTGTTTCCCTAGTGAACAACAAAATAGATCAGCACACTTGTCGCTTTGAATAATTTTCCCATTCTTTCTTTCCTCTGTCCCTGCATGAACACAACGGTTCTTTTAAGAGCCAACCTTATCTTTCATCTTTTTTTTACATATGTTTTTAAAAACTTTTTTTTTTTTTTTTTTACCGTACGCGTACTTTTTTTTTTTTTTTTTTTTAAAAACACTAAAAATCAATTATCACATTACAAGGTCCTTGAGAGACTACAATTATTATTATTGACTTACCATACCCACTCAAAAAAATATTTATTCATTTGTTTTTAAAAAAAATAGCTTTAAAAATGGTTCTAGTTTTCGAAATTTTTCTATATCAATCTGAAAAAAAAGAAAAAAGTATTAATATTTTTAAAACATTTTATAATACAGTACACATATTTACATATTTATCAAAAAATATTTTTGCCTTATTTTTGCTGTTTTCAGAATATATTGCATTTCACTATAAATTGTGAAAGCAATTGCATTCATCATTTTACAGCGGGCAAAAAAAAATAACAATCACAAAGATTGTATTAAAAAAGCCCAGAATCTCTTTTTACTTAAACTTAACATTATAGAAATGCATAATATTCTAAAAAAATATCATCTAATACCAATACTTATTTCTTTAAAATACCGTCTGATATGTTTGTTTCAGAAGTATAATCACAATATTATATCTCAAATAACTCCACAATACATCTGATTCCATTTCCTTTAGGCCAAATAGTAATTTTAAATTTTTTTTGGGAATAAATTTCCAACGGTAATCCAATAAAATTCTAAAGTTTAATTTGTCCAGATCTCACCGATTCTCTGTAACATTTTGGTTCACGAAAATTTTTTGAATAATTTATTAAGTCCACAATAGAATTGGTTACTTTTCCACATGGCCAAATAGTAAATTTTTAAATCATTTTTGAAAAAATTTCCAATGGCAGTCCAATAACATTCCAAAATTTAAATTGTGCAGATGTTACAGATTATCTCTAAATTATTGGTTTTTGAAAGTTTCATTAAAAATTAAAAAAGTCCACATTACAATTGGTTATCTTTCCATTAGGCCAAATGATAATTTAAAAAATCTTTTTTTTACAAAATTGCAATGGTAATCCAGTAAAATGGTAAAATTATTTTGTCCAGATCTTGCCAAATCTCTCTAAAATTTAGGTTTCAGGAAGATTAGATAGGAATTTGCTAAATCAAAAGGCAAACGTTGTTTGAAAATCAATTGGGAATCATTACACAGTGTCCAGCCTTTTTCACATTTAAGATAAACTGTGTAATGTCCAGAAGTAACAGTAGGTCCATCATGGAAAATTATTGCAACAGTTACAAAAGTTTTTCCTGAAATTGATAATTGCTGTCCTGTAAACTTCTTTATTAAAGTATCCAATTTTGAACCATCAGCTCTACATCGTTGCATCATTAAAATTACATACTGTCCGTATTCCTTTAAAATTAATGTTGAAAACATGTCAGATTTACACTCACCACATTTCATGCTATGATTAGCATCTTTAACTAATTTTGCAAAAGTGACTGTTTTACTCTCTGGCAATGTCAAATAAATAAACCTTTCATTATCAACATTAGAGCCACATATATTATAACAATTTTCACAACTATGTTCCCATTTATAAGAGAGACCAAAAAAAATTTCAATGGGAACTCCTTCTTCTTCCACTACCTGAAGAAAATACATCAAAAATTCGTGTGCATCTTGCTGTTCATTTTGAGAAAACTGTGTTCGTCCTGAACATATATCTAAAAGTTTTCTAATTTCAGTAGCACTTTCTATTTGAGTTTTATCTTTACTCAGCTTTTGAAAAAGGAGACTCAGCTCTGAACAGAATCTTTTTCCCTGATTTACTATTATCTGCTCTTGCAAACTTTCCAGATAAAATGCAACATTCAGCACTACATTTGCGTAGCAGTTGACACCAGAGCTATTTTCAAAATGACATCCTACAACCTGTTCTTCATTTTCCTTTTTCTTTTTGCTTGCAATTACATCACTCCTCTTTTTTTTCCTCTTCTCTACATCTTCATTACAGATATTCTCATTTTTTCTTTTACGAGAAACTACACGTTTCTCCAACACAGGATACTGACCTAAATGAGGAGCATAGCTTCTTCTTAATCTATTATACTCCTTTACACAGTTTGTATCAGCACTAACTTTTGAATCATCAAAGTCTATCATGAATAAACCTGATAATGTTTTCACTCGTGACAAAGCAACATATGCCATACCTTCTTTGAACACAGTTGAACCAATGTTCACAAAAGCACAATCTACAGTCAATCCTTGAGACTTGTGAATAGTTACAGCATATGCTAGAGAAAACGGAAACTGCTTCCTACGTACATATAAGTCTTTCACAAGCATGAAACGAACTGTACAACGACAAATATCTTTAACTTCTTCTATCTGATCAAATTTTATTTTTAAACATTCAATTCCTTCTTTTTTCTGATAATTAATAAAACCCACAACTCTTCCCATAGCTCCATTAACTAAACCTTTTTCAACATCCAAATTTCTTCTTAAAAATACTCTACAGTTCATGCAAACATATAGATTTTTTTCTAATCCAGCTGTTTTGGAGATGTTCTTCTCTAGTGAGTCCAATTTATTTTTCAGTTTGCCTGTTACTGTGACAGTAATTCTTCCATCCTCAATTTTGTCCACTGCTTCCAATTTCCTGATCTCTTTCTTTTCCAATTTCAAAAGCTCCTCATTAAATATTGAGCATTCACGTAGAGTTGGCATTAAGCAGATGACACTTTTGTTTTCTGCAATATTCTTGTATATTTTCTCTGCAACTATTTCTTCCTTTGGAAATAAATTATGTAGCAGCCGACTCTGTAATGCTTTTTTGCCAACTTCTGTGAGTAGTCCAATTCTGATATCTTTCAGAATACTTCCATATTCTTCATCGCTTGCTTGCCTCATATTAGTAGTAAGTTCCTTGTACTCAAAGAAGGACCAAATATTTGTATTTCCGATGCTTCCCAATGACTTCTTCGTGTCTTCATGTGTGACAGTATTAAATACTGGTTGTCCTTTAACTGGAGTAAGCTGCAGAAGATCTCCAAAAACTATGACGTGTTTTCCACCAAATAACATGTCATAGTCTGTCTTCAAAATTTGCTGCATTCTTAAATGCACAAAGGCAAGCATTAAGTTTGATACCATGCTCACCTCATCAATAATGAGAACTTGCATCTTCTTCAATACTCTTGAAACTTCCAAGGATGCTTCTCCAGTTAGCTTGTTGTATTGTATTTTGTTCTCATGCTCCACTGGTAACATTAGCAAACGATGTAAAGTGATTCCTTTTATGTTATATGCTGCTAACCCAGTTGGAGCAGTAACCACACAAGACAAAGTAGAATCCGTTTTTTGCTGTAGGTAGCTTCTGATGACTTTTATTAGGGAACTTTTTCCAGTTCCAGCTTGTCCGCTTACATACATCCTGATTGGATGAAATGATGTGCATGAGCACTCTTTTTTTTCATGTAGAAATCCGTGATCAATTTTGTTTTTGATCTCTTCATAAATTTGTTGCTGCTCTTGATTCAGTTGTCTTTCCAAATTTTCTAAGTCTATAAATTCTTCTTGAGCTTGATTCATAGCCGTTTCCACTTCATTCATGGCTATTGATGCTTCATTTTCAACGATTGGTTGTCCTAGGGGATCTTGACTGAGTGTTCCTGAACTTTGGCTGTCCTGAGAACTGTCTCTAGCTATTTCTGCTGCAATTGTAGTTTCCTGTTCAATTTCTTCATTTAACATTTGCAGATAAGTTGAGAATGTACTGCATTGTATGCTGTCTTTGCAAGCATTAAAAGAATCTTCATAGCTTTGAAATTCTCCCAGTAGTTCATCCTCTGTACGCCATGGTTTAAACAACTGTAAAAGAGCCAAGTAGTAAAATTCCTTCTTGTCAGTAGTGTCACAACTCAGCTTCCGGTGATTTATCAAACTTCCTTTTGTTTGCTTCACCAAACATCCTTCTTCACCAACGACTTTATATTTTCCATTGTTGATGTCTTCTGCGGCTTTCCGTGAATAAATGTAGTTCTGCAGCACTTCATAGAGACACATGTTCTCCAGATGATGACTTCTCTTGGGATAATAAGTGTCCAACATGTTTGATTTCAAAATATCTGTACTTTCTGGGTCATTCTCGGCCAAATATTCAATTTCTCCTACAGATTTCAGTACCCGATTTCTCATTGCTGCAAGGCCTAAACTTGCCCAAATTATTCTTCTTGACTTCGAGTAGAGACTTGCAGAAGATAACCTATCTGAACATTCATAGGATCCAATTTCTCGATGCGATAACATCTTCAAACTGAAACTGTACAGCTTCTTACTGACAGTCTTCTCGTGAGAAATCTCTTCCCACATTTCCTTCAATTCAGTTTTTTCAGATTTCGTAATGTAAGACGTTACATATCGAGCAACAGCAATGGAATTGTCAGCTACATACTGTATATCCATGTTAGCGTTCCACATGGATAAAATGACTGGGTTGTAGTCATTTATATTTTTTGATTCTTCTTTTCTTTTAAGGTTGTAGGTATTCTTAGGTGATTTTCTTGTGATAGTATGTCTCACAGCTGACATAAAACTGTTAACTCTTCCATTTGAAAGAACAGGTCTAGGAAATCCAAATCGACATTTAGTGTAGTATTTTTCTTTGCTCTTGTATTTCCGTCGACAGTATTTTCCACACCGATGACTTTGGAAACGTAAAACTTGCTCCTTTAACTTTTTCTCTTCTGTGCTTTTTGGTATAGCACATGTTGCATATTCTTCAATGTAAGATAACACTGCTTCATCAGTATCTGTTCCAAACTTTGGGGCATCCTTGATCCACAACAGCATATGAATATGAGGAGCACCTCTTGCCTGGTACTCTTTTCTCCAAAAGAAATCCACTACTTCTCCAAGAGGTGGATTTTTTTTATTGCAGATGAAGGACATCATAGCCTCAAATCTATGATTGAAATATCTGCAAACATTAACCGGATCCAATGAGCACAGTTCTCCTGCTGTCTTGTATTCGATGTTTTTAATGTTTGAATTTGCCTCTCGTAGAAAATCCAGTAAATCATCCCAAGCGTACTCGGCACAGCTTAGGGTAAGGAACCATGTTGGAGTTCCTAAATTCCGTAACATGCATTTTAATTCACCATGGCGTCGGTACCAATATTCATTTGTCCCACGCTGACAAGCCATCAGATTGATCAGTTGTGTTTCCAAATGATCATCTCGGTGCTGCACTTTCTCCATAAAATCCTTAGCAGACACATTTTGTAAATGTACTCCACTTTTTAAAATGTGATTTACTGCATAAGACAGTGCAGACAAGTCGCTTTCAAATAAAAGATGGAACAAATAAGGAATACTTTGTCGAAATCTGGGATCTTCAGCATATAGTCTTGTAGTCCGATACTCAGAAGCTGGAATCTGTTCTGGACGTTCATCGTATCGTCCTCCTTTTCCTTTAGGAAACAGCTGGGGAAAACATCGAGCTTCCAAGCTCTCCTCCCATACACTCACGGGAGTTCCTTTTGCTTTCTTCATCTGAAAGAGATCAATATTGTCTCCCATAACTTCTTTTGAATGAAGAGGATGTATGCTAAAATGTTCATAAATTTCTTCTTCCTTTGACTTGTCCACTTTTTCAATTTGTCCAGTTGGTGTTTCTGTGTCTTCTTGTAAATCTTCTTCTTCTTCTTCTTCTATATAAATTGATTCATACCATTTGTTATTCCTTTTCAAATACAAATTTGCTCTTTGTACTTTCCGTACATCTACCAGCTCCTGCCAAATCTTCTTATTCTTTGTAGGTACACCATTAACCAGAATAACTAATGGTTCAGTTTCCAAAGTATCCGCATCAATAGTTTCCATATTTTTTTTCAAATCCAAGGGCAAATACACCACTCTACCTTTTAAACCTCTCAGTAAATCAGAAGGAGGTAATTTACCAGTTTTGGGCTCCATACGTACTATGGTCTGGAACGGATGAACACATTGAATGAGTGTAGACTCATAAGTATTTAATTCAGAAAGTTCAGCAGGAATAGCATCCAATTCTAAATTATTATGTACAGCTCTGGTCGGCATTCTATTTTCCTCTAACTTGTTGTAACAGTATTTACAAATACGCTGAACTTCACCCAATTCAAAACAATTTTCAAGAAATATATATGTGGCAAAATCCTTCCACTTATAATTATCTTCATTTTCACTCTTTCTGTACAGATCAACATACCTGGTTTGTTTTCTATAATGAGTTCTGCGGCAACAAATACAAGTAATATTTGGTCTTTCATTAGAGATTTTTTCAAATTTTGTTATGTGATCATTAAATGTCTTACTTACAAATGGTTGTACATTCTCTTCCACTTCTTCCTCATTTAGTGTGTCCTTCTCTGCACTGTTTTGTTCTGGACCAAAGTAACAAAACTGAATTTCATCAACAACCTTCTCTACATCTGATACCGTTCCTCGGAACAGAGCCCTATTCAATTCATCTAACTTTATTGCTGGACTTTTAGCAAAATACAACCGTCTCACAAACTTTCTCATTTCAGTATGATGAACAGCCAGCATCCTAAAATGATGGAAAACACTATTGCACACTTTTCTAGATAGACAAGCCAGAGAATGACCCTGCAAACCAGTATTCTCTCTCACTCTGCATGGATCCAGACTTTGAAGCACCTTAATCTTCTGTTTTATACTTTTTTTACTATATTCTCTTAGAAACTCTCGAAATTTATCAATAGATTCCTGACGCACAGTGCAAATACTACTACAATTCCAAGTGTACACTGGGGCTTTAGGACGTCTCCCCATTGCCTCATCTGCCATCACTTGTACCTCATCTCTTGGAACCATTATCTCCTTCTCCATTATGCAACCATTTTTTACTTCGTATGAACGACCTCTGGTGTCAACTGCATGCAGCAAACTATTACTTTGAAAATAGCTTTCTTCATTAAAAAAAGGTTCACTACTTGAACTATGCATCCACTTGCCTAAAAACACTTTACAAAAGTTTGTTCTGTTCACTACTCTTTTCCTTTTGCTATGTGATTTCAGTACATTAACCATTTTGTCTAATGTACGCATCCTATTCAAAATTAATATGAATAGTTTCCTTTTTAATTCTAATGCCTTTGCTGCAATGGCTTCTATTTCTTTTTTTCTTTTATAAAACTTTGTCTTTTTCTTATATTTCTTCACATCCTTCATCAAATTAGACATAACTCTTCTCTGAAACATTTTTCTACGTATCTCTTTAAACGCTGTTTTTCTATTTATATAAATCTTTTCAGTTGCTGAAGGTATATTTGCATTAACTAAATTGTCAATTTTTTCCTCTCCTTTTTTTAAAAAAACATCCTTTCGAGTACAGACATTTTGTACATTTTTCATTCTTTTGAATATATTTTTAAGAAATTGTTTTTTGTGCTTACCAGAAGATTTTTTCTTTTTCCCAACATCAGCATCTTCTACTAACTTTGGTCCTCTAGTTGTCTTCAAATATAGGGTTTTTTTTAGCGTTTTTTGAACTCTGGATTTTGTAGGCATCTTAAATTTTGTTCACTGCTCTTCAGCAATACCTGAAAAAAACTAAAAAAAAAATTCCTTTATTTTATTTAAATATATTACTACATTTCTTTTCACAATAGTCACAAAACGAAATTTCTTTGCCAATTTGAATGCACACTTACTGCTCTTTTTTTTTGGCAAGTGAAAATCACTTTTACAGACTGACACATTATGAAACCACTTTTCAGATTTTTTAAAAAGCCCATGTCCAGACTGCTACACTCCAGCAAGGGCAACCAGCCTTAGTGATGCTGAATGTATTTGCATTACAGACTGAAACCTGAAAACCCCACTCGCTTGTAAATACTGTGCATGATTATACATGGCAAGCAGCTGGGTGTGTGCTAAGAGTCTGCTTCTGCACCAAAAAAATCGCTCCCCCTTTTTCCTACTAATGCAACTGTGAAATCACCAGAGCAAAACTCAATAAATCTCTGCCTGTAATTCCTATTTGCACACAGAGTCATGTTTTCACATTAGTCCCAAAACGAAATTTCTTTGCCAATTTGAATGCACACTTACTACTCTTTTTTTTTGGCAAGTGAAAATCACTTTTACAGACTGACACATTATGAAACCACTTTTCAGTTTTTTTAAAAAGCCCATGTCCAGACTGCTTTTTCAGACCACCACCATGTGTATCCTCGGTGACTACCTACACTCCAGCAAGGGCAACCAGCCTTAGTGATGCTGAATGTATTTGCATTACAGACTGAAACCTGAAAACCCCACTCGCTTCTAAATACTGTGCATGATTATACATGGAAAGGAGCTGGGTGTGTGCTAAGAGTCTGCTTCTTCCCCCAAAAAATCGCTCCCCCTTTTTCCTACTAATGCAACTGTGAAATCACCAGAGCAAAACGCAATAAATCTCTGCCTGTAATTCCTATTTCCACACAGAGTCATGTTTTCACATTAGTCCCAAAACGAAATTTCTTTGCCAATTTGAATGCACACTTACTGCTCTTTTTTTTTGGCAAGTGAAAATCACTTTTACAGACTGACACATTATGAAACCACTTTTTTGATTTTTTTAAATGCACATGTCCAAACTGCTTTTTCAGACCACCACCATGTGTAACCTGGGTGGCTGCCTACATTCCAGCAAGGGCAACCAGCCTTAGTGATGCTGAATGTATTTGCATTACAGACTGAAACCTGAAAACCCCACTCGCTTGTAAATACTGTGCATGATTATACATGGCAAGCAGATGGGTGTGTGCTAAGAGTCTGCTTCTTCCCCCAAAAAATCGCTCCCCCTTTTTCCTACTAATGCAACTGTGAAATCACCAGAAAAAAACGCAATAAATCTCTGCCTGTAATTCCTATTTCCACACAGAGTCATGTTTTCACATTAGTCCCAAAACGAAATTTCTTTGCCAATTTGAATGCACACTTACTGCTCTTTTTTTTTGGCAAGTGAAAATCACTTTTACAGACTGACACATTATGAAACCACTTTTTTGATTTTTTTAAAAAGCCCATGTCCAAACTGCTTTTTCAGACCACCACCATGTGTAACCTGGGTGGCTGCCTACATTCCAGCAAGGGCAACCAGCCTTAGTGATGCTGAATGTATTTGCATTACAGACTGAAACCTGAAAACCCCACTCGCTTGTAAATACTGTGCATGATTATACATGGCAAGCAGATGGGTGTGTGCTAAGAGTCTGCTTCTTCCCCCAAAAAATCGCTCCCCCTTTTTCCTACTAATGCAACTGTGAAATCACCAGAAAAAAACGCAATAAATCTCTGCCTGTAATTCCTATTTCCACACAGAGTCATGTTTTCACATTAGTCCCAAAACGAAATTTCTTTGCCAATTTGAAAGCACACTTACTGCTCTTTTTTTTTGGCAAGTGAAAATCACTTTTACAGACTGACACATTATGAAACCACTTTTTTGATTTTTTTAAATGCACATGTCCAAACTGCTTTTTCAGACCACCACCATGTGTAACCTGGGTGGCTGCCTACATTCCAGCAAGGGCAACCAGCCTTAGTGATGCTGAATGTATTTGCATTACAGACTGAAACCTGAAAACCCCACTCGCTTGTAAATACTGTGCATGATTATACATGGCAAGCAGCTGGGTGTGTGTGCTAAGAGTCTGCTTCTTCCCCCAAAAAATCGCTCCCCCTTTTTCCTACTAATGCAACTGTGAAATCACCAGAAAAAAACGCAATAAATCTCTGCCTGTAATTCCTATTTCCACACAGAGTCATGTTTTCACATTAGTCCCAAAACGAAATTTCTTTGCCAATTTGAATGCACACTTACTGCTCTTTTTTTTTGGCAAGTGAAAATCACTTTTACATACTGACACATTATGAAACCACTTTTCAGTTTTTTTAAAAAGCCCATGTCCAAACTGCTTTTTCAGACCACCACCATGTGTAACCTGGGTGGCTGCCTACATTCCAGCAAGGGCAACCAGCCTTAGTGATGCTGAATGTATTTGCATTACAGACTGAAACCTGAAAACCCCACTCGCTTGTAAATACTGTGCATGATTATACATGGCAAGCAGCTGGGTGTGTGTGCTAAGAGTCTGCTTCTTCCCCCAAAAAATCGCTCCCCCTTTTTCCTACTAATGCAACTGTGAAATCACCAGAAAAAAACGCAATAAATCTCTGCCTGTAATTCCTATTTCCACACAGAGTCATGTTTTCACATTAGTCCCAAAACGAAATTTCTTTGCCAATTTGAATGCACACTTACTGCTCTTTTTTTTTGGCAAGTGAAAATCACTTTTACAGACTGACACATTATGAAACCACTTTTCAGTTTTTTTAAAAAGCCCATGTCCAAACAGCTTTTTCAGACCACCACCATGTGTAACCTGGGTGGCTGCCTACATTCCAGCAAGGGCAACCAGCCTTAGTGATGCTGAATGTATTTGCATTACAGACTGAAACCTGAAAACCCCACTCGCTTGTAAATACTGTGCATGATTATACATGGCAAGCAGATGGGTGTGTGCTAAGAGTCTGCTTCTTCCCCCAATAAATCGCTCCCCCTTTTTCCTACTAATGCAACTGTGAAATCACCAGAAAAAAACGCAATAAATCTCTGCCTGTAATTCCTATTTCCACACAGAGTCATGTTTTCACATTAGTCCCAAAACGAAATTTCTTTGCCAATTTGAATGCACACTTACTGCTCTTTTTTTTTGGCAAGTGAAAATCACTTTTACAGACTGACACATTATGAAACCACTTTTTTGATTTTTTTAAAAAGCCCATGTCCAAACTGCTTTTTCAGACCACCACCATGTGTAACCTGGGTGGCTGCCTACATTCCATCAAGGGCAACCAGCCTTAGTGATGCTGAATGTATTTGCATTACAGACTGAAACCTGAAAACCCCACTCGCTTGCAAATACTGTGCATGATTATACATGGCAAGCAGCTGGGTGTGTGTGCTAAGAGTCTGCTTCTTCCCCCAAAAAATCGCTCCCCCTTTTTCCTACTAATGCAACTGTGAAATCACCAGAAAAAAACGCAATAAATCTCTGCCTGTAATTCCTATTTGCACACAGAGTCATGTTTTCACATTAGTCCCAAAACGAAATTTCTTTGCCAATTTGAATGCACACTTACTACTCTTTTTTTTTGGCAAGTGAAAATCACTTTTACAGACTGACACATTATGAAACCACTTTTCAGTTTTTTTAAAAAGCCCATGTCCAGACTGCTTTTTCAGACCACCACCATGTGTATCCTCGGTGACTACCTACACTCCAGCAAGGGCAACCAGCCTTAGTGATGCGGAATGTATTTGCATTACAGACTGAAACCTGAAAACCCCACTCGCTTCTAAATACTGTGCATGATTATACATGGAAAGGAGCTGGGTGTGTGCTAAGAGTCTGCTTCTTTCCCCAAAAAATCGCTCCCCCTTTTTCCTACTAATGCAACTGTGAAATCACCAGAGCAATACGCAATAAATCTCTGCCTGTAATTCCTATTTGCACACAGAGTCATGTTTTCACATTAGTCCCAAAACGAAATTTCTTTGCCAATTTGAATGCACACTTACTGCTCTTTTTTTTTGGCAAGTGAAAATCACTTTTACAGACTGACACATTATGAAACCACTTTTTTGATTTTTTTAAATGCACATGTCCAAACTGCTTTTTCAGACCACCACCATGTGTAACCTGGGTGGCTGCCTACATTCCAGCAAGGGCAACCAGCCTTAGTGATGCTGAATGTATTTGCATTACAGACTGAAACCTGAAAACCCCACTCGCTTGTAAATACTGTGCATGATTATACATGGCAAGCAGATGGGTGTGTGCTAAGAGTCTGCTTCTTCCCCCAAAAAATCGCTCCCCCTTTTTCCTACTAATGCAACTGTGAAATCACCAGAAAAAAACGCAATAAATCTCTGCCTGTAATTCCTATTTCCACACAGAGTCATGTTTTCACATTAGTCCCAAAACGAAATTTCTTTGCCAATTTGAATGCACACTTACTGCTCTTTTTTTTTGGCAAGTGAAAATCACTTTTACAGACTGACACATTATGAAACCACTTTTTTGATTTTTTTAAAAAGCCCATGTCCAAACTGCTTTTTCAGACCACCACCATGTGTAACCTGGGTGGCTGCCTACATTCCAGCAAGGGCAACCAGCCTTAGTGATGCTGAATGTATTTGCATTACAGACTGAAACCTGAAAACCCCACTCGCTTGTAAATACTGTGCATGATTATACATGGCAAGCAGATGGGTGTGTGCTAAGAGTCTGCTTCTTCCCCCAAAAAATCGCTCCCCCTTTTTCCTACTAATGCAACTGTGAAATCACCAGAAAAAAACGCAATAAATCTCTGCCTGTAATTCCTATTTCCACACAGAGTCATGTTTTCACATTAGTCCCAAAACGAAATTTCTTTGCCAATTTGAAAGCACACTTACTGCTCTTTTTTTTTGGCAAGTGAAAATCACTTTTACAGACTGACACATTATGAAACCACTTTTTTGATTTTTTTAAATGCACATGTCCAAACTGCTTTTTCAGACCACCACCATGTGTAACCTGGGTGGCTGCCTACATTCCAGCAAGGGCAACCAGCCTTAGTGATGCTGAATGTATTTGCATTACTGAGTCCAACCTCAAACCCTTAAACTATTCTTTTTTTTTCCAGTACACCTTAATTTATCGTGAAAACATAGTCCATATTATTTTACATGTTCCTCACATTTAAATTTCTCCCAAAACAGAAAATGATAAACGCAACTTCAACAAAAAGAATTTCCATTTCTATTATTCATTTCTTAATTTACCATATACATCTCCTCTCAAACTCTAACCTCACCTTTAAAATTAGTTAGTTGTGAAAGAAATGTGGCACTCAAACAGCAGATTATCAGAGCCAGGATCTCTGTTCTCAACACCTCTCTCCTCTCAGCAGAACCAGATAATGGCAAACTTTCCCTCTATTTTTCCACACATATACATGTAAGTTTCAAATCTCAGTGCTTCCCCCTTTTTTTCAAATGTAATCACACATTTCTATTGGTTGAAAACCAACCCTTTTCCAAAAGTACCCTGCCCCCAACTTGACTTCTGCCTAGTACCCTTCCCCCAACTTGACTTCTGCCTGCTACCATAGCAACAGCTCATGGAACACTGATGTGTGGAGTTAGGTCAGAAGTTCGCCACACAATGTTTCAATTCCACAGAGCAAGAGTGCTTGACTTTTCAAACCTAACAGCAAATCCATACTACTGTTCTTTGGTAACACATTTTTTTGTACCAATACAAAACATGCTTCTATTAATTTACACATACAGCCTAGTTTTTATTCTAGAATGGTATGAAACAGCCAATCAGTTCTTTTTGTTTTGAAAAAAATATGTATGCCTCCATTTCCAAACTGTCTTTTTTTTCATATTGCCATTCTACTGAAAGACACCTCCTGAGTGCATCCAGTTCTCCTTTGAAGATGTTCACAGTGTGGATTGTAGGGCACAGCTATGTCTTCTGGAGTGAAAAGTTTGCAGAGAAAACAGATATGGTGAGAGACCTTGCTTTGCCAAATGTAGACATTAAATGGATTGGTCAGAGAGGGTTAAAGTGGCACCAATTGATGCCATTGGTGAAATCCTTCATGCAAATCCAACACCCTGACCTCATAATAGTGCACTGTGGTGGCAATGACCTAGGCACTTTGACTGGGGTAGGTCTGGAAATGCTTATGAAGGACACCTTTGCACAACTGTTTTCACTTTTCCCTAAAACTGCCTTTGTGTTTTCCAACATATGCCAAAGGCAAAAATGGAACTGGTCCAATCATTTCTGTCCGCAGATTGACAAAGCAAGAAAGCACGTCAACAAATCTGTTTCTGCTTTCCTCCGTGACTATGGTATGGGTGCCATTTACCACAACAACTTGCGTTATGACATGCAAGACATTTATAGAGGAGATGGTGTGCACTTCAATGATGAAGGGAACAGAGTCTTCCTCTTGAACCTTAGACTCTGCATTGGTACTTACTTGTAGGTACCACTAAAAAATCATTTCATAAACACAACGGCTCTTTTTAGAGCCCCCTAATATCTAAACACTTAAATCTGAATTTCATTTATTTTTGTATTTTTTTTTCTACCGTACGCTTACCGTAAGCTTACCGTACGCGTACCCCGTGTTTTTTTTAAAAATCAATAAATGTTTTCTTTGTACTTTACAGTCCTTCTTTGACCCCCTCACACATGTAAGGGGGTCTGTAACTCTCCTCATTGCCCCCTTTTCTTGTTTTCACTCTTTTTTTTCTGAGTGAAACACACAAAATGGCGGCCGCCGCTTCCTGGTTTCGGCCGATTCGAATGTTTACTAAGATCTAACAGCCAATCAGAATCGCGCTCGCGCACGCCACCGTACGCGTACCGTAAGCTTACCGTAAGCGTACGGTAAGCGTACCGTAAGCGGGCTCAGATATATATATTGATTTAAAGGCTATTTTCTCAGAATCTACTGAACAGATTTACACCAAACCTACAAAAGGCACTTCCTTGACATAGGGACTACCTCTCTGCCAAATTTCTAGTAATTCTGTTCAGCCGTTCGGGCTGTAGCTCGTTCTAAAGGTCCTATGGAAAAATGCATGGGAAAAACGCGTTTTGGGACCCCCCTTTTATCTCAGCCCCCGCTTGACGTATCCCCCCGAGACTTTCAGGGTAGGAGCGGAGCGTAGCGCCCCACCTATTTTGAGAAATTCGCGAGGATTCATCAACCGGCGCCAAAGTTATTCAAAATAGAATGTTGCGGATTTCCTATGGAAACGTGGTCCTAACTATAACTACCTACTGGCGACCGCCAGTAGGTAATATATATATATATATATATATATATATATATATATATATATATATATATTACAGCGATGGTGATAGCATCTCTGTAGTTATGGTTGAGTCAGAGTTTCCATAGCAAAGGTGTATCTCATATACATAAATCAATGTTTAGGTCAGAGCTTTTCTAATTTTCTTAATAAATCCTATCTGCAAAAAACTCTCCAGTAAAAACGTTCATCCACTTTGGGTCCAGTTTTGTGAAGATATGTCAAGTAAAGGCTGAAACAAAGACAGGTGCCCCAATAGTGTTATCTCCCATTTTGTTACCTTCGCTTGGTTTGGTGTCAATCCATCTGTTGAGAAATTAGCATTTAAAATGTCTTCCAGTCGAGTATTGAACTGACTTCTCAGCTAGTCTGGCCTTGCCAGAGGGGTCAGCTTGAAAGGACAACTGTGTGGGTTGTTTTGTTGTTTTGGTACTGTCACAGCCCAAAGAGCCCAAAAAAGTAGCCCTCTCAAGGCGGTCGATCTGGCAGTGCTAGACTTTGCAAAAGGCCAGTCCATTGCTGTTCCAGTAAGGGCATACAGAGGTTCAAGTGTAGACCTATCCTGACAGTTGAAATTGGTATATTTGATTTGCCTGTAACTTTAACATTGACAACTTTGCACGAAAACTAGATCAGCAAAATGTATGCAGATTTGTCAACGGAGACACAGTTAAAAATGTCTGCACAACGCTTGGCCTACACCATGTTTAGTTTCAGGAAAAATGTGTCAAGTGAATGACCAAACAATGGGTGCTAAAAAGCAGCAATTCTCAATTTAACTCACAGGAATCTTTGCACTGGGTTGCAGAAAAATAACTTAATCAGAATTACTCCAAATTTAGCATGAAACTAGAATTGTATGTAGGGATTTTCCTTTGCTTGTTCTGGTGTAACTCTATGCAGTACCACCATTGCCTTTTGTAAGGTCATGGATTGATTTTATTTCATACGTAATACATCACATCGATGCATGACTCATAAATGTATAATCATGTATCATGGTTGCACACATTAAACTAAAACAATCTCTGACTGTATCTTCTTTTTCTTTGCTTCAGAAGCAAGGCACAGCTCACTCCTATTCCTCTCATCAACTCTGTATTGTAATTTGCAGACCATACCTAAATGTGCCGTACTGAAGTGGGCCTTATCTGTATCAAACGATACAAAGGACAATCTTCTCCTCAGTCTTCCACCTCTTTAAAAATGTTTACTTGGACTCTCTTATCTGTACTCCCTTTCACCCATCCCAGCCCATCTGTCCATGGGCTGAACTTTTTACAAAGATGATAGGTAAGCTTTATATAGGCTATTATGCTGAACCCTTGCTAAAACCAGTAGGTCTACTTTTTATATTTTTGCATTGTGACCTTTTGACAAAGTCGCTAAGTCACCTATCATATAGTCAGCCTGTGGGGGTTGGGAGCAGGGCCTATCCTGCACCAGGCTGCATGCTCAACCTTTTTCCTGGTGGGGACAGGAACGAAAAGAGTCATTACACCATCCTCCCTAAATAAGACGGATGGTGTATTGACCTTCCTCCCACGGCCCCTACTCTGTCAAGCTGTCTGAGGAAGGATTATGTAAATGTAGCCAACGGGGGCTTTGTCAACAAAATACTTAAGATCTGCCCATCTCTGAATGAAGAAAGTGGTTCTGAGGGTTTAGCAAGCAAGGTACTCCATCTCGTTTGCAAAGGAGTACTCTGACATTGTCAGCCAAAATCTAAACTGTGCCTAAACTCCCCCACACTAAATATGTAATATCAAAAAATGCACAATGAGTATAATGTAATATAGTCCTTTATAACCATTGTATGGTTCTGTTGACATTAACAAACCACTCAGCCATTGGCATTGTGGTTTATAACACTATCAAAAGTCCTCATTGGCAATACTGGATCCTGTGTGTGTGTGTAAATAGATAGATAGATAGATAGATAGATAGATAGATAGATAGATAGATAGATAGATAGATAGATAGATAGATAGATAGATAGACAGACAGACAGACAGACAGACAGACAGACAGACAGACAGACAGACAGACAGACAGACAGACAGACAGCAATATATAAAGTTATTTCACATTTTTGAGGAATAATCTTAAAACCAATGAAAAATGTCAAAGGAGCTATATATTTAGTATGGTATTAAAAACAAAGCTATAATAAGAATGAATTACTATAACTAAGTATTTATTTATTTTATTTATTTTGAAGGTTTTATATAGCACGAACAAGACCTTTGCGGGTATCAGAGCGCTTTACAATGTACAATATAGAAGACACATATGCATGTAGTAAATAACATACAGCTCCATACAAAACAAGAATGGTATAGTTACGGTAACCCTGGCTCAAGTGGCCATGAGAAGAGATTTCACTTCTTTTTAGAAGGAAGCAGTTGAGGGATTCAGTCTAGTTTCTGGGGCAGAGCATTCCAGATCCGGGGCACCATCCCTGAGAAGGCTCGATTGTATGTTTTCTTCTTGCAGAATCTTTGTGGTTTAAGTAAAAGGTTACTGGCACTTCTGGACGCTCTGTTGCCACATGAAGGCACCAATGTTTGAGCCAGATAGCTAGGGGTGTTGTGATGGATGGCTTTATGCGTCACGCATGCCATTTTTAGTTGAATTCTGGCTTCAAAAGGTAACCAGTTAAGGGATCTGAGGTCCGGGGATATGTGAGAGTTTCTTTTGGAGCCGGTAATAAGTCTAGCTGCTCCGTTGATTGAAGCTCTTAGAGGGGCCGTTGAGGATCTAGGAAGACCGCAGAGAGAGATACTCCCTTGTTCCACTCTAGGGATAACTAGTGCTTGTACTGCCAGTATGAAGTCTTTTTTGGGTAGGAAAAGTTTTAGTTTTCTCAATGTGTTGATCTGAAAATTTGCTCCTTTTGTCGCGGTGCTGATGTGTTTCTGCATATTTCGATTTCTGTACAGCGTTAATCCCAGTGATTTAGCTGAGTCGACAATGAGAGGTTGGCAATTTAGTGCTGTTAGGTGTTTGATCCAATCTTGCATTATGGTTACTTGGGAGGGTGGAGCGATGAGGAGAAATTCGGTTTTAAGGGTATTCAATTTTAGATGGTTTTCGGCCAGCCAGGTCTGAGTTTTTTCTAGCGTTGTGTTGAGAGATTTGACGTCTTCTACTGAATGGATCTTTAAGTATAGCTAAGTAGCATCTGCGTACATATGATACTGTACGTTAGAGGAGTTGAGAATTTTGGTGAGTGGTTCCATGAATAAATTGAAGAGGGTCTGAGAGAGGGATGATCCTTGTGGGACTCCTAGGGTGACAAGGACAGAATTGGACAGGGAATGATTCACCTCTAATCGTTGCGGTCTGTTTTGGAGGAACAAGGTGAACCAGTTTAGATCGGATCCAGATAGTCCCATTCTGTGTTTCAGGAGGTCTAACAGGTTGTCGTGTTTGACGGTGTCAAAGGCCGAGGAAAGGTCGAGCAAGATAAGCAAGCAGGCTTTGTTTTGGTCTAGGATTTGTAAGGCATCCTCTAATATGTGGGTCATAGCTGATTCAGTACTGTGTCCGGCACAGAAGCCGGATCGATATTGGTTGAGGAGGTTGAAGTGGTCTATGTCTTTTGCAAGCTGAAGGTGTAGATATTTTTCTAAGAGTTTGGCCAGGGTCGGGATGTTGGATATTGGGCGGTAATTATTTAAGTCTGCGGGGTCAACCGTTGGTTTCTTTAGGATGGGGGATACCTGCCGGGATTTAAGGATTTCAGGTATGATTCCTTGAAGGAGGAAAGTATTTATGATCTTGGTCCAGAGAGGCATTAGCAGTGGGATGAAGGCTTTTATGCAGTTTGCGGGAAGAGGGTCTGTGAAGTGATTGGCGGGCTTCAAAGCCATGAGCACTTTGAGTACTTCTTCTTGCCTGTAGGTATTGAAGGAGGACCACGATGCATTGTTTTTGAGGTAGAACTTTGGTGAACTCCGGTGTGGGACTCCTTGCAGGGGTGATGAGGAGTCAATGTGTGTGTCATTGTGAGTGATTAAATCATTTAGTAGGTCCTTCTTTATGTTTTCGGTCTTCAGATTGAAGAAGGAGCAAATGCTTTGCAGTTGGGCAGTGGACCTGTGTTTGCTGGGGGGGGGCTGGGGTGCATCCTTAGATTGTGTTTTGATAAACTCAAGTAGTTTTTTGGGACGATTCTTGGCTTGGTCTAATTGATAGCTGAAAAAGTCTGCTTTAGATCGTCTTATCTTTCTGTAGTAGGCATTTCTCTTCATTCTTAGCAGCTTGATGGTGCCGATCTCCATCTTCGTTCCAATAGTCTTAAGGATCTTCTGTCCTCATTGAGTCTTCCATCGTACCAGGGTTTTGAGTCTTTTATGGAGACACTCTTCAGTTGTAGGGGGCCGACCTCATCTAATTCAATGTTCATGGAATTGAAGTAGTGATCGGTGAGATCTTGGACATTGGATAGCCCTACTGGTAGAAGAAGGATGTTGGAGCATGCAGTTGTGATTAGGTCAACATTGATATTTTTCATATCCCTCTTCCATATTTTGGATCTTGTGGGTTGAACAGAATTAAGATTTACTGTTTCGTTTATGAAGAAGGTGATGATGTGATGGTCGGACCAGTCGCATGTACGGATCGTATTGAGTTGAATGGAATCAGCCTTAGAGATGACTAAGTCTAGGATTGATCCTTTATCGTGTGAGGTACTGTTACAGATTTGGGTGAGGTTGAGGTCCGAGAGGAAGGTTTTGAGACTGTTGACCGTTGGGTCGTTAGGTTCACTCCAGTGGAGATTGAGGTCTCATAGGAAGAGTTGGGTGTTTTGTTGTCCGGCATTAGTAGTAAAAATGTCCATGAGATGTTCGATGAAGGTTAGGTTATCACCTGGTGGATGATAGAGAGTGTGCAGAGAGCAAATTGGTTTGTTATTGCTAGCAATGTCTAAGCATAGGTATTCGCAGGAGGGGAATACTGGAGACTGGGATCGGTTCACTGAAAGATTGTTCCGGTGATTGCAGGGAATACCACCCCCTGGCTTATCAGTTCTGTCTAGTCTGATGATATCATGGTTAGGGGGTACCAGTATGTCGTGGATGGGCGAAGAACATTCATTTAACCATGTTTCGGTCGGAATTAATAGGTCCGGTTCTTGCATCAGTATGAGGTCAGCTAAATCAGCTGCATGTCTTGAGGCAGATCTACAAGTTAGCAGTATGCATTTAAGACGGGGCTTGATGAGGGTTGAGTTGGGTTCTTGTATCAGGGGAACTAGTCTGAGGTTGTTTTCGACTATACCTCTGGGATTATGCTTTGTGAGTCTGTGGGTATTGGAAGGAATAGTTTGGATTAGGGAATGTTTGTGGAGGTTATCTGCAAGCACTGTGTTGAGGGTGGGTGGGTTGTGGGAGATCATAGGAGCGTAGTAGGGAGAGTAAGTCTTTATCCGATAGAGGGTTGGTCCTACGGATTGGGTGGGTTGAAGTATTGAGGTGAGGAACTGATCTCCACCTGGGGAACAATCGTTTCGGGGTGTGTTTAGGGCGACCTGTGTGGAAGATTGTCCTGGTTTCTTGATCAGATCTATTGGTCAAGGGTAAATGTAGAAACAATTCACGTAAATCTTGTAGGTCTTCTTTGTCTTGCCATAAAGAGAGTAAAATCTCGTCAAATCTAGGGTCTGGTGCGTTAGTTAGCACGTTTAATGAATGGATTGTGGGTATGGGAGGTTTGGTTGTGTCCCGTGGGTAGTGAGTGGGTGAGACGTAATCTGTGTCGTTGTGTTGCATCTTGCCAGGTTGCTAGTCCGTAACGGGAGGGGAGGGCTGGTGTGGGGTGTCATTGTATTTATCGCAGGGGTGTGAGGTGTGGTTGGGGCCGTGGGAGTGTTGGTATTACCAGGGGAAAGGTTGAAATTGGGTGGATGTATGTCAATTCCAGGGTAGAGTGCTGAATCTGGGATGGAGGGGATAGCACTGGGATTGGGTGTAAATGTTGATGGGTTGGAATTGGAGGGAGGTGTGACATTTCAAAGGGAGACTGCTAAATCTGGAATGGGTGTGAATGCTGATGGTGTAGCAAGAGGGGAGTGTCTTGTAAGGGAGTCAGGAGGGAAGTATACAATGCAAACTTTCTTCAACTATAAAGAATAATATAATTTTATATACTATTGGTTGTATTACAGAAACAAACAAAATACAAGACACTAAATCGAAACAAAATTCTAGCAATATTTCATAGGGAATGAAAACACAGTTTATGATATTCTAATGGGAAAAACATGCTTTATAAATAGTGGAAGATATCAAAAAGAAGTACCAATCATGTGAAAAAGAAAACAGGAATAACACAAGATTAAGTATTACATTGGACAGGTACGTTCATCTACAATATTTGTATGCTTAGAAATAACAAAATTGATCAAAAATGTCAGTTCTGGGCCTACAAAAAAAGGAGACACAAATTTTAAAAAACATTGACCCCCGTTAAATAAATGTTGTCACTCGGTTAAAAGGACAATTCTTAGATTATCTAAATTATGATGCCTGTAAAAGTCTACTACATAAAAGTCACTAGAGAATGTATGGGACCTGTACACAAATGCGTCAAATATACTATGTCAGGAAAACAGTAAGATACTTACAAATATTAAAAATGCTTTTTCTTAAGAAATAGACAAAGAAGTCCAATTAAACACTTTTTGAGGAAAAGACAAACATCAGTAAAATAAAAACATTAAGATACAACCATTGGAATTAACCGACTAAGCGTCCAATTATGAGTTAGATGGAGCAGAATTGCCTCGCTACAAGTGGCTATGTGTTCCGGTACCCAAATTACCTGGTGCAGAAACACAGGCAAGATTTCCCTGGTACGGATCTGCAGCCGCACAAAATTACTAGATGAACAGGGCAGTTGATGCTGGCATTGGCATAGCCCAGTCCCCACCTGTACCCCTCCAACTCCAAAGGGAAGATGCTCCCAAGCACACATAAGCCAGACACCCTTTTTCTCCCCTAGCACATCATCTCCCCATGGACCTCCGCTCAGAGCAGGTGTGAGTGTATTTATCATTGGAATCGGGCAACCTGGTATTCCTGGGGATACATGGTCACTCCACATTCTGGGTCAAAAACTCATGATGACCATTATTAGTTCCAGAGATATTGCTCAGTCTGTCATTCTAATCCCAATATCTCTTCATACTCAATCTGGTTATTTTATAATGTGCCTCTAATTGTTATTAATAAAGTAAATGGTAAAGAGATATGCAAATATTTCATTACAGCCTCGAATTTCCAAAGGAAATGTGTATATCATGTAACAGATAAATGGATCAATCCATAATCAAGTGCAGAGGGTTACGTTACCTTAAAATACAGCTCAAGGAAAACAATGGCACTGGTGTAAATTGTCTATTTATATTACAGCCGAATGAAATTACATTGTAAAAAATCTGAGATCATCTCTAAATTTTCTTACAAAAAATACATCAGCATGCAATCAAGCTGCATTTTAAATGGAATATAATTCTGCCAGAAGCAAGAAGCACTATAAAACCTAAACTCAATGTAAATATCATTTAACAATCTCTGCACCCCTTTTAAACCATTATCTCTAAAGAACTATAAAAAGGACTTTGTGAAAGGCTATTATATTTAGGGCTCATTGTTTTATGGTATTTATTATGTTGACATTTCCATCTGTATTCATCCATTTTTATGTTTTGCTAATTTTATCTGTATTTATCCATATTTATTTTGGGTTTTGTGGAAAAATGAAGCTGAAATTAGTATATTTTCACATTTATTTAACCAATAAATATGCACTCATGCTTGAATGCCTGCTAAGTTTCAATGCTGTGAACACCCCCAGAAGATAAATCAATGCAATTATAGGAAAATATGCAAATTTCAGTATCTACCTTCTGCATATCTCCTGCTGGTAAAGCCTCATTACTAAAATTCCTTTCTTTTGTCACCCTCTTACCTATCAATCGAAACAGCTACTGTCCTGGCAGGCATGGCATACTGTATTTAGAATTACTGAAAATGCAACCTATTTTCCATTTTTATCCACATTTAAAAATAGATACAGACAAGAAAATAAATGTTTTTGTCTGTATTTAGCTGTAAAAATCAGTAAAAATGGAAAACAGGGAGCCCTAATTATATTTAACCTTTTGTTGTAATAAACGGAATATTTAGTAAGGAGGAAGGCAAAGGAGTTAATTTATGGAACTCAACAGGAATCTGCCATCATGCCAGGTCAGAGGAGGCCTGCTCCTATTACAGAGACAACCCTCCATATTTTAAGATCTTCGCCTACTTGGCAGGGATCGCCCTACCTTTTGTGTATCAGCCAGTGCAGGGTCTGCAAGGAAGGCAACAGTGTTTTTCATGTTGCGTTGGCCCTCTTCTGCAAACGTTTTGTTTTGCAGAAATGGATCCCCTCAATCATAGATTTTTTTTTTAGAAACAAAAAAATTGTCAAATAGTCTGGGAGTTTTTCCCATTGCATCCAGATAATTTTTGTTGTTTCCTGTTCAAGACTGCCACGCCTCACCTGACAATTCTGAACAGGAAAAATGTATGTAGAAAGACCGATGGTCATATTGTGGATTTGTTGCCAGTCAAAGGTTTCCAACATAGGAGCCAGCTGCAGATTCATTACAGGCTAGCTGGTGCTTCACACACCTGTAAATGAGATGTTTAAAGTGTGATATTTTGTGTGGCATAACCCTGGTGCTTAACTTTCAAAAGGATGAGTGCAAGGGCCCTCCTTCGTTGCCACCTTTGCATGCACCACCCATTGTGGCTGTCAGTGATGCCAATTATAGTATCCAACCATCACACTCTCACATATGTGACAATTCTGACAATTCCAAGCCCCCAAAGTTATAAGAATTGTTTTGTTGGCACATATCAGTAATTTTTAAGGTATAGTAAATAAATAAACAACTGTTGCTGTGCTCATCTATAAATTATACAGTCAGAGCCACCATGAGGAAGACTGTCATAAGTGCTGGTGCTGACAATTAAGTGTTGGTATAAGTGCTGATCTTAACAATTAAGTGCCAGGGCCGAGCACAGGAAACCACAGACTCAAAATAAGCACAGCAGAACCCCGATTTATGGCAGGGATCTGCCTGCCAAACTCTAAATGACATCCAAAGTGTTCCCAATAATTATTAGAAATTTGTCCAAAGCCTTTGACTTTTTAGTGAAACAGAATACCTTTAATAAAAATAAAATTAATAATTTGCCTTGGAACACCAATTAGAAAACACAAAATTTAGACAATCACAAGGATGGTTTCAAAAACACCTGGAAGAATTGGAAAGGGACATGAACAATATTTATAAAAAGTACACCTTACATTGATTACATTCTGATATGGTAAAGGACAACCTGCTAGTGTTTTTAAAAAAAGTTTAGAAGCACAATATTTAGAAATGTTTTTCCAAATATACAATCTAATAGACTAGAGTAAGAGCCACATATAGAAGCTTTCGGACACTGCATCCTGTATTACAACACCGAGGTGTGAGAAATTTGGTTGTTGGTTGACTCTAGGTGTCAGCCCTGATCAAGCACAGCCGCAATACCTCACAGGGTTAACCACAAAAACTCATTAAATTAATCTGTGCTTAGCCCTGGGTAGCTTGGCACAAAAAGCATTCAGACTTAACTTAGACGCAATGTGTAAAGTATTTATGCAATACATAAACAGTTATAACTTGAAAACATAACACAAGAAAAATCCCAAACAAATTAAAAAATATAGAGTACATTTTAATAAATTATTTGACATCAGAATGACAAAAATCCAATCAATAGAACTGGAGTTATAAATGTGTAAAGTTTTTGAAAAGTCTAGTGCCTAAAAGTAAAAGTACAAAGCGCCAACATCTAGTTGCACAAGACCGGGTCAAAATAGAAAAAGATGGCAGACCACGATGGAGCTCAGTCGTATACAAGAAGTGGCTTGGTCTTGTCAGCGCTTACCTTCTTCTTTTAAGAAATTCTAAAGGAAAAAAGTGTCTATGAAGGTAAAGTTCAGTGGGGCAAGGCTGCAAGAGGTGTCCAAGGAGGGAGCTTCATCGTCTGATGGTCTTGGGTTGAAGCCATGGCGAAGATTTATATGTTCAGGATAGTCACCGAAATGACAGTTGATAATATCCAGAGGGATGAGGCAGAGGGATAAAGTTGAAAACAGTTCTACGAAGTCTTATACCTCTTTGGCGAAGGACCACTGAAAAAGAATTTGCTATTGGGAGTGAGAACGTAGCGGGAGAAGCCGCAAAGTCAGTCTAACTGGTGATGCATCTCAGGCGGATAGGCAAGCAGGTTGGTTCCGGTCTCCCTCTAGTTCTCAGAGCATTTTTGGGGTCACAATTTGTCTAAGTCCTTAGTTTTGATTTTTGGCCATCTGGGCACCTTTAGCACCACAATCAAGGGTCCAGGACTGACACCTCTTGGGGGTTCTGGACTCACTTAGGCTGGGTCCAGATGTGGGTTCAAGTTGGTGGGAGCCTTTAATGTCCCTATGGCTCTGAACAGGAGGCCAAAAAACTAGCACCTGGAGTCTATTCTGGTAGTTATGGGTGCAGGTGAAGAGGCAGGGCTCAACAGCAGGGCTGGCCTCTGAGGGTTCAAACCAGGCTCTTGGCAGCAAAGCAGTCCTTCAAGGTACAGCAGCAGAGTGCCAGAGTGCACAGAAGGTCACAGCACGATGCAGTCCTCTGAGAGTTCTTTTGCAGGTCCAGTAGTGAACTGAAGATTGGGTCTGAAGGTACTATTTTTATACCCTAGTGCCTTTCTTCTAGGAGGTGGGAGAAGCTTCAGGAAAGGTTCTTTGTAAAGCATGGAAGTTCCTGATACCCCTGTCCTGGCTCCAAGCTGACTGCAGTGACAATGCAGGGTCATTAGACCCTTTGTGTGAAGGCAGAGCACAGGTTATTCAGGGGTTAGTTAGGCTATGCTCAGCTCCGCCCCCCATCCTGCCAGCAGATGTCCCATTGAGGCACCCCTAATACCGCCATTGTGCGACTGTCTGAGAGGAATTCACAAAGTCTAACTGCCAGTTACACCCAGTCATGAGACCCAAAACAGGCTGCAAGCAAAAAGGGCTAAGGGCATGAAAATGTCAACGTTTTAAACATGGTATTTTCCAAATTGCAAAGAAAGATCAGACTTTACCATTAAAGAGGGTGTATCATTACAATGTTATAGATACCAAACATTAGATGTCTACCCACTCTCAATTAGAAATTATAGCTTAATAAATGTAATAAGGAATAACAATGTTATTCTATAGGAGGGGTCGGCCTCACAGAAGTGAAAAACGAATTTAGGAGTTATTCACTACCAGGATACATGAAACTTAAAAGTACCTGTCCAAACTTTTGATTGATCAGCACCCTGCCCTATGGGCTACCTAGGGCCTATCTTAGGGGTGACTTATATGTAATAAAAGGAGAGTTTGAGGCTTAAATGCCAAGTTGACATGGCAGTGTAAAAATACATTCAGGCTGCAATGGCAGGCCTGGGATATGTTTTTGGATGCTACGTAAGTGGGTGGTACTGTATGTGCTTGCAGGACCGCTGGTAGCTGGTTTACAGTCCCTGGGTATATGGTATACCACTCTACAAAGGACTTATAAGTAAAATAAATATGCCAATTAGATATTTGCAAATCAAATCATGCTAGCACAAGCACTTTAGCACTGGTTGGTCCTAAGGCCAACAAAATCGGATTTCAGCAAAAATTAGAGGTAAGTAGGCAAAAGGTTTGGGGGAAGTTACACCAGGACTTTGGCAAAAAATTTTTTATTTATACCAACTATTTTATGAGTCTGAACTCTCAATTTTATGGTATGCTGATGCACATAATTTAAAATCAGTGACAATAGATAAGAAGATTACTGCCAATCAAGTTTTAACGAATATGGCCAACAACTTGAAGGAACCATTGCAAAAGAAAAAAAGAATACTGTTTGGACCTGGGCTGCATCCTTCCGACGCAGCCCTGTAGCAAACAGTAAAATGCATTGACAGGAACCGCAGTCATGATGCTTCCTGCCAAAGACTTTATAAATGACTGTCTGCTTCGAAGTCATTTATTAATTAGGTGGGTAACCTCTTCACCATGAGGATTGAATAATTTCCTCCATCCTCATGGTGGCGTGGTGGGCTGCCAGCCTAAACATAAATCAGGTCTTTTGACACTTTCTAGCGTGCTGTGGTTGGCACTGCTCTTATGCCTAAAAACTTTTCTAGAAAAATAGACATTTGAGGTGAGCATATTCAAAGTGTATCAAGTGTAGTAGGGTGCTCTATATAGGAGCTGCTCTCCACCTAAACATGGAAACTACCCAGAGTTCCTTGCTTTCCTTTTTTGCATTTATGAATTTTGAATTTATGTGGCACTCTAAGCCTGAAAAAGTTTTGTTTTGAGTTATACTGGGTGCTCCCTGTGTCTAGACAAAGCTATACCTCTCCGAAGAGCTCATAACAAGCACAAAACACATGCCAGGGGTGCTTTCATTTGTTCCAGCTGGCTTGGATGGTATATTGCCAATTCAAAGCTGTCATACCGTGCCTGGAGTGGTAAGAGGCTTTTGTTATTTTTCAGCTCAGCATGGATGGCACCAGCTAATCCTATGCTAAAACGACTTTACCATAAAAATGGCAAAAGACTGTCAATTTGTAGCTCTGTATTGATGGCACTGCTCCAATCCTATGCCTAAACTTGGTACCTACCCAGAGTTCCATGCTTCCTTTTTTTGTGTGTGTGTGTGTATATATTCTATATTATTTAGAGAAGCCTGGGTTTCAGGGTCCCATGGCAATCAAATGTTACTGTACTCCAATTCTGACAACCAAGATCATTCATTTTTGGTATCATCCTCTCATATAGAAGGCCCTCAAACTGGGAAAACAGTGACATTAGTGACAGGGTCTTTTAATGACTCCTGAGACTGAAGCCGGGAGCATTGTTTGCTTTAATATTGCATTTTGTTCTTTTAAACTTTGCTGTGACCTTACCCTTTGCTGATTACTTCTCCCCGCGCAGCCGATCAAGGCGCTGCTGCGGGTCGCAGAAGGATTGCCGCCATTCTCGGGAAAGCCCTGAGCCCAGGCCACGGCCATTGCCGCTAGGTCACGCCCCCTCCTTTCCTTTCTTAAACGATGTGTCTTCCCCGGCCGTGCAGCAGGCGCGCCAAAGGCAAGCCCGTCTGCACCCGTCTGCGCCAGGCCGGGTCTCGGGGCCCCCCACCCTGACTGCCCCCTTACCTACTCACTTGACCAGCTCCTGGTATGCCATGATGACTGGCCCATCAGCCCTTTCACTCTGACCCGGATTAACTCCCTTGGAATCGCCCAGCCTGATCGCGCCAATTTCTTACGCCCGTACCCTAATCCATGCAAAGAGGCATTGCGCCCTGCCCCCCCTCTTCCCCGCTCTAAGCACCCTGATAGCCTCCCCCCCACGGCTTCAGTCTCTCTCCTTAATACCCGGTCCGCGGTCAAGCATCAATTAGAGCTCTTTGACCTCCTTGACTCCACCAAACCTGAGATCCTGTTTCTCACGGAAACCTGGTACACTGCTGCTTCCCTCCCCGATATCCTGACCTCCCTCCCGGATCCCTATTACATCCTCCGCGCCGACCGCCCTGAGGGGAAGACCGGCGGCGGAGTGGCAATGATAGTACGCTCTAATCTCCAATTCCAGCCCCTTTCCCACCATCCCATTCCCTCCATTGACTTTTTGGTTGCACGCTCCACAAACCTTGCGATCCCTCTCACTTTTTTACTCCTCTACCGCCCCCCTCAACCTATGCCTCACTTCATTCCAGCCATACAGGACTTATTGGCTACTCTGGTGGTTAACAAGTCCGCGGTCCTCCTATTGGGTGACCTTAACTTCTGGCCAGGTGACTCACGTGAAGACACCATGTCCAAAGATTTTTCTGATACCCTTCATTGCCTTAACTTCACCCCTCACATTCTTTCCCCTACCCATGTTCAGGGGCACATCCTTGACCAAGTTTGGTCTGCCAATCTGTCAATCTCTTCGCCTACTATATTTCCCTGTGCCTGGTCCGATCACTTCCTGATTACGTTCTCCACTCCACTGGGGGAGATCAACACCCCTCCTCTCCCCAGAAATATCTATGCCCGCAACTGGAATAGGGTGGATCTGACCGCCTTAGGCCATTCCTTAGCCTCCTCCGCCCCCATCTTGACAGATCTGCCTCCCAATCGGCAGGTAGCCACTATCGATAACTGGCTCTCAGAGGCTTGCAACGATGTTGCGCCTCTCAGACGGGTCAGAACGTGCCGCTCTCACGATGCCAATAGATGGTTTTCTAATGCCCTAAAAAACCAGAAGTTGACGCTTCGGCAGGCTGAGCGCCAGTGGAGCCGCAGATACTGCCCTGAGCTTAAGATCCTTTACCTGACTTTACTTAGGGCCTATAAAAAAGCTATACTCACCGCCAAGCTAGAACACTTTTCTCAGAAAATTTATCAGGCAGCTAACAAACCCAAGGAGATATTCACGATCATCCACGAGCTTGCTGCCTCCGACAGCGTTGCACCTAGACCCATTCCTTCCCAATCCCTCTGCAACTCCCTCAATGACTTTTTTATTGAGAAGATCGCCACTATAAAGCAGAACATCCCCATGGCACCTCCTATGTTCTCTTGCCCTCCTTTACCTCCGTCCCCCTCCTCTCTCGACCAATTTCCCCTGATTTCAGAAGAGGCCTTCCGTACTCTCCTGGGAAAAGTTAAAACTGGCTCCCCCGCTGAGGTCTGCCCGGCACACATCCTAAGGGAGATCTTCTCCTTCTGTCCAGCCCCCTTTATTACCCTGCTTAACACCTCTATCACCTCAGGAATTGTACCTGATGTGTTCAAAGCAGCCACGTTAATCCCTATTATAAAAAAAACGGTGCCGATCCTACTGCCCCCTCCAACTATAGACCCATTTCGCTTCTCCCACTTCTGGGCAAGATCCTGGAGAGCCATATCACCTCCTCACTCTCCACCTACATTGAGGCCCACCACCTCCTGGCGGACCACCAGGCCGGCTTCCGGCCTGCACATTCTATGGAATCTGTTGTCCTCTCAGTGGTTGATGAGCTCAGACGCAGTGCCGACACCAATTCCCCCCAGGCCTTAGTCCTTCTCGATCTCTCCGCCGCCTTTGACACGGTCGACCACTCCATCCTCCTCGACCGTGTCAGGGGCGCCGGCCAACGGGGCTCGGTCTTGACCTGGCTCACCTCTTTCTTAGCAGGCCGTACTCAGGGTGTTCGTTTGGAAGGCTTTCTTGCACCCACCCGCTCTGTCTCCTGCAGGGTACCCCAAGGCTCCTCCCTCTCCCCCCTTTTATTTAACCTTTACATACACCCCCTCATTGCTGCTTTACAGGATATGGAGGTTACAATGTTCAACTACGCTGAAGACCTCCAGCTCATTTTCAACCTCTCCTTCTCTCCTGACTCAGTTTCCTGGGTCCACTCCACTCTTACTTTCATCTACAACTGGATGAACCTCAATCAATTAAAACTGAATCCTGATAAGACGGAGCTAGTTCTCATCGGTGGTCCCTCCAATCCCTGGTCCCCTGCTTTCTGGCACCCCATCTTTGGTTCCCCCCCGTCTCCATCTGCCTCCGTTAAAACTCTGGGCATCAAAGTCAGCCAGGATCTCTCTCTTCGTCCCCAGATAAGCTCGGCAGTCTCCTCTTGCTTTCTAGCCTTAAGAACCATTCGGAAAGTCTCGCGTTACTTCACGGTCGAAGCCCTCAAACTCATTGTCCTGGCAATGATCCTATCCCGCCTAAATTATGGCAACGCCCTGTATGTGGGCATTCCTGCCTACGAGTGCCGTCGCCTGCAGCTTATTCAAAATCAAGCGGCTCGCCTCATCTATAGGCTCCCTAAATCCACTCACACCACCCCCCTGCTTCAGACTCTCCACTGACTCCCCATTAGGGAGCGCTCGCTCTTCAAGATGGGCTGTCTGACCTTTATGTCTCTAGCCGGCACTGCCCCTGCATTTATTAGATCTAAGATCAATGCATATGCTCCTGCCAGAAATCTTCGCTCCTCCACCCAATTCCTTCTTCTTGTCCCCCGATTCCGCAAGAAGAAATCAGGCGGCTCCAGGTTTTCGACACTCGCCCCCCACTTCTGGAACACACACCCTTTGGCAATTAGGTCTATTCCCTCCTATTTGGACTTTTGGGCTGCCCTGAAAACCCATCTTTTCTCCTCTGGCTATCCCTCTTAAACCCTCACCCCCCTTCCCTCCTCAGTTTCAGTTTCCTTCTGCAGCGCCAAGAAACCGCTTGGTAATAGAGCGCTATACAAAACCCTTTCAACTTCAACTTCAACTTCTACCATAAAGTTGCATCCAACACTGACCTCACTGTATGTGAAAATGTTGACTATTTATTAGGGGTGGGCGGAACTTGCAGAATTTGACTCCCCGGAAATCCGCAGAGTTACATAAAAACTAAGCAAGGTTCCACGGAGTTCCGCTAATGGGTGGCAATAGGCACATCGCACTGCTCATGCTGTGATTTAGCGCTAGGAGCACGTTCTGTTCTGAAAAATTATTGTAAACTGCACCACTTAGCTTAGCGAAGAGTCGCAACCGCCCATGTTAGAAAATTCTCGCCTGATGCCCTCGTAGCTTCCGGAAATTACACTAGGGGATGCCAAATCTCCCTTGTGCTCACCAACTTACCATCCTGGAGCTGTACGCAAGAACACATTCCACCATGAAGCGATTGGTGGAATTTGTCCGGAACTCGGTGTTACAAGAGTAATGGGGAATTGCCAAAATTCTTCTAATTCTGCCATCAGAGTGGAATATTTCGCCCACCTGCACTATTTATGGATCAAATGCATTGGAGTGTGTACTAAAGCATGAGACCTTAGAAAACAACCAGCTTACTTTTCTAACAAGTGTGATTTAGTTTGTGTATCTAATAAAATGTGTAGTTGAATCTCACGGATTATGATAAATAGCCAGAGAAGGGAATATTTTCATTCCCTGAAGCTTCTATTAAACATGGTAGCTGAAATGTGGCTACAAATATAGATCACTTTGAATGTTCTGTCCTGAAGCTTCTGATGGATAAGGCGATGTTCTTCCATATCTTGGGTTTCAGAGAGGGAAAATGGTTGCTGCCTTGATTTTTCTTTTGCACACTAAGGGCCTAATTACGAGTCTGGCGGTCAGCGGTGGCCATTTTCTAACTGCCACATTACAACCTTGGTAGTCGTGCCACCCTGGGACCCCCAACTCCACCAGGTAACCGCGGTTCCTTGGCAGTGGCGTGGCGGTCTTGAGGCAGTAATATGCTTGGCAGGAACACAGTGGTCCTGCCAAGCATATCACGACTTTCCTCACCGCCACTGGTTTCATGGATGTCTTTCCTCCATGAAAACAATGGTGGTGAGGAAAGAGAGGGGGCCCTACAGGGCCCCCTTGTGCCTCACTTCATGTGGATGCACACAAGGGGGCACAACATGTGCCCCCCGGTGTGCATGTGATGGAGCAGGGTTTTTACTTTAAATCCGAATACCTGTTTCATTTTCGCATGTTATAATTAAAAGTACTATGTTAAAGTCGTGTCTAACCAACCTTATTAACAGAAGAATTACACGTGGGAACGCTATTGCATGGCTAAAATAATAAGTGAACTAAGTTGGTGAGCAATTGACGAATTAGAAGTTGCTTATGTGATGTTATTGTGATTTGCGCTTATAATTAATATACATTAATGACTTTTGATGTCGCAAATGGCTAGATAAATACATACACATAAGGGTATTAGCAGGGGATAACACTGTATAATCATTTCTGTGCAGTAATTCTGTTTTATGTTCTATTTTCACTTAAGTTGACTAATGTGGCCTACCAGAAAATGGCTACCACCCGCAGCCTGCATTTGAGTTGATGGAAATTTTTGCAAGGAAGCTTCGCGCTGCCTGTGACCTTGCCCACTCGACAAAACTGAAAAGCCATGATCATGACGACAAATCCAGGACGGATGCCAAGAGCCCCTGAACATGAGATTTGTTACAAAAACTGAATACTGAACTTATGAACTGATGATCCCACGACTGGGATACAATTTATCTAAAAGAGACATCCGTAGAAGTATCGAATTAGTTATGGACATCTAATTTTTCTAGTCATTATTTGTGACAATCTAAGTGTGAGAAAATCTTGCACAGTATCGCAAATGTACCAAGATAACATTATTTCCGCCATTCATCCGTTCTGAACAATGAATTGTAACTTTACAGAATGTAAATTTTAGTATAAATATTAGTAGCCTAGAGAGGTCTAGCGCCACTTCTTCCCGAACTGATGATCCGAGGTCCCTATGCTGACGGAGAGGACGGTGACTCTACATGACGGATAGAAACCCAGATGGAATTACTGAGGACCGGTTCTGACTTAGGATCTGACATTTAGACAGAATAGGCAAATATGAGAGAAATGAATTTGCATTTAATTGGCTTTTCTTACAATTTTAGATAAACAAATAATTCTGTTTGAATCTCTGTGTCGGGTGGTTATTTCTTGTCATGTTTATTGAATTTATTTGAAAATTATTGGAAATGTTTTTCGACAGATTTATAAGCAACTAGTAGATGCCATTGACCTCAAAGTACATGCAGATTGGTTAGGTATCAGAAAGTGTTTCCCCTTATACATGGCACGGATAAGAGTGGTAGGATGAATGTTGGTGTAATGGGCCCCACCAGCGTGTGATGTGTGTGTGCGTGTGTGACTGTGAGATCACTCCGTCCGTGGAAGTAGAGGGGATTCGGAAGCTCCGATCTGCACCAGTTTCTTGGTAGCAAAATGATGGTTTACTATTGTCTTGGTCTGGCGAAATTGCATGTATATAGGCTTGTTGATTATTGATTGATATTTGTACTAACACTGTATGTTGAAGTCGTGTTGAGTTTTATGTATTGTGAACGGCTTCTGGGACGTAGGGAGTCGGTGAGAGTTCCGTAGTAGGGCAGAGGGAGTGCTGCTCTCGGAAAAAGGCGGGATTGTTGGCCCTGTATGCAGACAGGGGAAAACGTGTGACAATTGAAGTTGCGCGTCGCACTGTCTGGGTTCGATGAGGTAGCATCGCCGTGTGTTGCCATTAGAAACGTATTTTCTGTGTGAGAGAAGTGTATATGATAGCGAAGGTTATCTGTGAAGTTCTGGTCTTAGGTCTCAGGGATCCGTATGGCATTCCGTTAAAGCTTATCACTAGAAAGGTAATAGGTATTTACTGAGCTTGGTAGAAGGACAGAGCAGAGGTAAGCGCTGCTTTGTTAACGTGTGATATAATTCTGTAGTAGGACAGACTGTTCACTGTTCTCGGGAAAGACAGAATTCTGTGTGAATGTACTACATTTTCTGGTGTGAAAGTGCGTCAATGAGAAGGCATTCTAGTTAATTGTGAAACTCTTAGGAGCATTCCGGAGAAAACAGTTAATTGGTGCTTGTTAGAAGGGTAGAGTAGAGGGATGTGCTACTTTTTCAATGGAAGTAACGATTCTGTAGTAGGGCAGAGGTAAGCGCTGCTCTCGGGAAAGGCAGAATTCTAGTGGGAAAGATCTTTTGCTGTTCTGTGGCTAGCGAAGCAGACAATGGAGATGTTTGTATGTTGTAACTAACAGACTCGTAGAAGTTGAAACAAAGTCTACCAAGTTGTCTTGTAAAGGAGGGGTAGACGAGAGAGACAGGAGACAGGAGCAGAAGCGACTGCAGCGACTGCTGACGTCAGGGAGACCGCGCTGTGATTGGACAGTGGGTTAGAACAGTGGAAGCACGGTGATTGGTGTGCTAGTGTACGCCGTGCTAGGATTGGGAGACATACAGGGTGACGTAGACGCTCCAGGATTGGTACGTTGGTGTGAGTCGCGCTGGGATTCGTGGATTGAGTCAGTGACGTAGACGCTCCAGGATTGGTGCGTTAGTGTGAGTCGCGCTGCAATTGGACAGGAGATCGTACCGCTGTAGAAAGGACAAACAGCTTGCGAAAAAATTAGGAAATGTACTACCACGCTGAGGAAAAGAAAAAGAAATCCTTGCTTAGTAAAGTAAAGAACTGGTTTGACAAGGATAAAGATATTGTGACTAGGGAAGGACAGTTACTTCCTCCGATAAGAACCCCCGCATCCTTCATGGTTGCAAAGTATGGGTATCATACCTGTATTTGGTTAGATAACTGGGTGAAGTATACGAGAGAAGATGGAGTTTTAGCTTTCCCGGAACATGGCTCATTTAATCTGGCCATATTGAGAATTTACGGGAACGGATGATGAGCTTAGAGCCTCGACCTAGGCCGACGCAGTTTGAGGCATTGACTGAATGGGAAGATGAAATGCATGAACGAGAAAAGCAGAGGGGTGGGGGTAGTTACAGGTATATGTTTGGGCGAAAGTATGATCGCGAAACCCATCATGACCGGATGAGACGATGGCGTGACGCCAGTATGACCGAGGGATTATATCCTGCAAGAACAGCAGAGGAGTCAGAAGGGAGAAAGTGTACAGAGAAAGAACATAATATAGAACCCAGGAGATATGGGGCAAATGAGTCTGATGATGATGTCTTAGAGGACATGCTCTATAAAAGACCACCCCCGTATAGACGAGAACCAGAGGTAGGAACAGCAGTGACCCCGATGAGAGACACCTTGCGGATTATTAAGACAGAGGGTACTACCCCTGGATTGAAAAGCAGTTGTTCTCTGGCGGAAAGAGAAAGAGAGAGAGATAGAGAGAGAGAGAAAGAGAGAGAGAAAGAGAGAGAGAAAGAGAAAGAGAGAGAGAGAGAGAGAGAGAGAGAGAGAGAGAGGGAGAGAGAGAGAGAGAGAGAGATAGAAAGGGAGAATGAAATTGAGGATGAAAAGACCAGAGAACTAGCAAGAACTACCTTTGAACTGACAGAGAAAATCAGAGAACTGACTAAAAATCTTGAGGCAGTTACAGTGCCTGTGACGATAGGCCCGGTTATGCCGATTTTTGACAAGCAGAGGACGGGCGAAAGTGGTTTGACAGTACCATATGTGGGCAATAGATTGATTGTTCCTCCGGAGCAGGCAGAAATGAGAGCAGGAGAAACACCGTGGAGAATGGGAGAAAATCAGTGGAGACATACCATATGTGGAGGAGAATTGAGTATGCAGACTAACTCAAGTTTGAATTCTGGATGTGTGGAAGGGAACAGAGGATCAATCTTAGAACCACTAAGAGTGACAGAACCAGGGGGTGCGGAAAAATCTGTGGGAATAACTGCTGAAGATTTGAATGATTGGCTGAAAACTTTGCAGAGAAAAGAAAAAGAATCCCAGGGAATTGATGTAGCTAGGCTACGTATGGAAATGGAGGAGATGATTGTAGGAACAATCCCTACAGAAACGCTGAAAAATTTTCAGGAAGGGGAGATCCTCTTCCTGTGTAAGAGCATCACATGGAGAGCAAAGAACATACATGACAGATTGAAAGGAATAGCCAGTGAATTGGGGATTGACATGGACAAGGTAAAAGCTTTACAAAAGCCTTACCGAGTGGATTTTACAGATAAGGACATTGAGAATTTGAACAATGCAGGCCGAACAGGGCAGATCAAGGAGATGATTGCTTTGTTGAGAAAATGGGGAGACGTAGAAAGGTGGAAAGACAGATGGTTAGGCTTTCCTGTTTTCAGTTTCTATTTTTGGTCAATTCTGGTGGGGTTTTTTCAGTGTTTTCAATACCTTAAAAAAACAGTGGTTATCAGTGGTAACACATTTTTGCGCCATTAAAAACTACGGAGACAGTGTTTTTCCGGTGTTTATGGACCTTTTGCTTTTATTATTGCTTGCTTTCTGCACTGATAGTGCATGGTATATAGACAGTGTACTTACAGTGTAAATGGGGTCCAAATACATTTTTACAAACCAATGCACGCTCACTCTTTCCTTCCCATGTAAACTTTTATCTGTGAAAAGGCCCTCTCTACATTGGCACTTCAGAAAGGCTACGCCAAATTAGCCAGTATACAATTTTGTAACTCTGGCCACTGACATAGCTTTCCATGCCAATACTGCTGCACCTGAAGATTGTGATTCTCTGTGACAGGTTCTGCAACATATGCGTTGAACTGGGCGCACATGCCCTCAGAGTTATTGAAGTGGTCAAAAATGAGGCAACACTTTTTAAACTCTGGAGAAAATTTCCCTTTACAGAAGGTATCTATAACTTGTGCAGTGTACCACAGTGAGGCTTCATTGACTTCAAATGCCATGGTTGGTGAAGGGCTATTTTTCATACATTGTAAAAGATATGTTCCTGAATTGCTCCTCAACATTTCTGTGCTTACCAAGTGGCAAGCACTCTAGCATGGAATGTGTTGCAGTGCCAAAGTCACTAAAAGTGTCGCCCAGCCTACTCTCAAGGAGATGTTTCACTTCTGCACCAATTATGCTGAACACTTGGTAGACAAGGGTGTTTTCAGACTCTAGTTTTTTATTATGTCCACTACAGCAGTTATGGTTTCCTGTAAAAATCTTCGAATGCAGTAGAGTACTTTTTTTCAAATCACTATCAATATGTGATCAAAGATCCTCACATTTCTTGCCTTTTTCATCATTACTCAGCAAAAGTTCTGTAAACAGTTGCCACATGGATAATATAGCATTCATAGCCTCTAGGACTGAAAACCACTAGCTAAGTGACACAGTTGGGATGACTCTTTCTTTGATGCCACACAAAGCACAAAATGAGAAATATTTGTGTTTTAGTTTCCGTGCATAACAAAACAGTGCACCAGAATGGACTAAAAGTCAATAGCATTCTTCATTAACTCTGAAGATTGTAAAGATGCTTTAAGCATACCATCTAACAAGAGGCAAGGATCTCTTACAGGGAAGCACTTCAGCTCAGGTATCGATTGGGACAGGCCATCACACAACTTTTTCATATACGTAGCTGAATCACTGCAAATACAAACAAAATCACTCCAATCTTTTTTGAACTTGGTAAGAACTTTTTGTAGCAGCATGCCAAGTGACACTGCGTTCCATGTTTTCCAAAAGTCTGGTGTCATGTTTTCACCAGTATCCCAGATGCTTTGTGACTGCACTCTTTTCACATATACCTGTCACTATACCTTGCATTGAATGTTTAAAACCTGGGGTGTTTGGCAATTCACCTACTATCAATATTGACTCACTAGAAAAGGGGGCTGATGTATCAAGGGTTTTTACCCATCCTCTGTGGGTAAATGTAATGGTACATATTGGTAAAGATTCTTATGAAACCTAAATGTTTCCAAATATGATTTTGATATTTCCTGATTCTCTACAGTTTATAAAATAAACAAACAACACCTAAAACATGCTTTTAACGCCTGTATCTTTAGACCGAAGACCACAAAACTGAAAAAAGGAAGAAGAAACAACATTTAGTGACATCCCTAAACAACAAAACTCAAACAGAATAATGTTAGCCCAGACTTTTTTACTGCTACCTAATATTGCAAAGTTACATTGTATTGGCCCCTTCAGGAAGAAATAAAAATGACTCTTTCACTCTCCATTTCCTTTCTTTGAATGGCATTTAGTTTTTGGTTGTGCAGGGCTTTTTCAGTGTTTATATGTTTACACTGGTGAGGGCTATTTCCCTTCCGGTGGGGTTTTATCAGTTACTATAGGTTTAAACCTAAAACCGGACAGCCTACAGATGGTACAGAAAGCGAGAGGATGGGACAGATAGAACTTACTCGACATTTCCTCTGAAAGAAAAGGAGAAATCAGTGACAGCCTACCCTATGAGGGAGATTCCAGGAGGTGGGTATGTACATGTCCCATGGACCAGACAGGATATTTTGTCATTTACAAATGATTTCCCTCGACTAAGGGAGAAGCCCGTCGAGTGGTATAGACAGGTCGACAGATTTGTGAAGTTGTCAAAAGTGCTGTGGATTGACCTGAATAGTCTGTTTGATATAATTGTACCAGCAGACCTGTGGGCAGAATGTAAAATAGTCATAGACTGGCCCACTAAGGAATACCCGAGAGATCCAAAGACAGGAGCTCCAGATCCGGAGGTCATGAAGAAATATGAACAGGTTATGGCCTTCTTGAAAAATAAGGTACCCCCCAAGGAGACAGATTGGGTTAAAATAGATCGAACACATCAAGAATTGAAAGAATCAGTCCATGCATATTATGAAAGACTAATATTAGCTTTCAAACAGTTCAGAGGAGATGAACATCTGGGTGACAAGGACCTGAGCCATTTTGTATATAGATTTGTGTATGGTTTGCGGCCGGAAATCAGTGAAATGATAAGGCAGCATACCGTAGACTGGCAGAGCAAGAAGATTGATGAGATTTTGAGACATGCAAAATACTTCAGTGATGAGATTGAGGCAAAGCAGAGGAAACTGAAAGAAAAGGCAATGTGGGCACAGGTGAAAGTTGCAGAAAGACAGGAAGCTCAGTTGATTGAACAAGCAAATAACCCAGGAAATAAACCCAGGTTTGGTCCAGGAAAAGGGAAAGGAAACATAGAGGAAGCGAAGAAGAAGTTCCCATGCCACAACTGTGGAAAATTAGGGCACTGGAAATCCGAGTGTAAGAATCCACTGTCTACTAATGATGACAATCCATCATTGAATTCACAGGTGCAGAGTGAGGGGTGTGGTCAGCATCAGCAACAGCAGAAGGCTGCTAAGCAACAGAATCAGGTGCCAAAACCACCCTTGCCGCAGAGAAGAGGATCCCAGAAGTACAGCCAAGAGTCGGGGTTCTACGATGAAGAGCAGGTAATCAAGCCAAAACGCGCCAAGCGCTGTATCCCAGTACTGGCTGAAAAATGAGGGAAGCGACTCCGAGGGAGACTTCTGACGGTGCCGACGAGAGGAGGAGGAGTGCGTACTTGGCGCAACTCTAGAAATAGACCAGGCAGGGCCTTTTGTAGATGGGAAAATTAATGGTGAAAGTGTTACTTTTTTAGTTGACACAGGAGCCACAAGATCGACTGTCAGGTCAGCTGATATAAAGAATCTTCCTCTCTCGGACGAAGCAATCCAAGTAGTTGGTGTGTCCAACACACAGATTAAAACTCTACTTACTGAACCAGTAAGGGTTAAAATAGGGAAATTCTCAGAAATGCACCGATTTGTGGTGTGTGACACTAGTCCTGTCAACTTGCTAGGCAGGGACCTGCTGTGCAAGATGAATTGCACTATTTTCTGTACTCCAGATGGAATAACCTTTGAAACACCAGATGAGGATGTCCTATACAGAATGACCATGGATAACAGGGAATGTGAGGCTTTGGGAACATATGCTATATTTAATCCAGATGCATTACCCCCAGAATTGAAACAGACAGTGAAAGCAGCAGTTTGGGATTTTACTGGAGAAGATGTAGGTCTGATGAGAAACGTAGATCCAGTAAAGATTACTGTAAAAGAGGGAGTGGCTTACCCAAATATACCGCAATACAGACTGACACCTGAAATAATTGAAGGAATAACACCCATAATTGAGAAGATGATTCAGCAGGGGGTGTTAAGAGAAATATTGAGCAGCCCATGTAATTCACCAATAATGGGACTGAAGAAACCTAATGGGAAGTTCAGAATAGTACAGGATTTGAGGAAAATTAACAAGATTGTTGTGTCATGTTGTCCCATTGTGCCAAATCCATCAGTGATTTTGTATCAGATTCCCCATGATGCAGAATGGTATACTGTAATTGATTTGTGTCATGCTTTCTTTTCAATTCCATTACATCATGCCAGCCAGCCAATATTTTCTTTTAGATTTGGAGAGCGGATTTTGGCATGGTGCCGAATTCCACAGGGGTATACAGAGAGCCCTTCAATATTTAATCAATTGCTGAAGAAATCTCTGGAAAGTCTGACAATGCCTGAAAATTCAGTCTTGGTCCAGTATATTGATGACCTGCTTGTGGCATCAAAAACCCGTGAAGCCTGTGAAATAGACACCATTGCTTTACTGAATCACTTGGCAGATGGAGGATTAAAAGTATCTCCAGCCAAATTGCAATTCTGCAAGAAAGAAGTCCAGTACTTGGGACATAACATCGAGAAAGGTCTGAGAAAAGTGACCATTGACAGGATTAAAATCATTAGAGGGATGAGAGCCCCAATGACACAGAGAGAAGTGAGAATGTTCCTGGGAATGGTGGGTTACTGTTGTCAGTGGATAAGTAATTTTTCCCTGATTGCCAAACCATTGATTAAATTGACCAAAAGTGAGGTGAAAGACCCATTAGAACTAAATCCAGAAGAAATGGCTGCATTTAGAGAGTTAAAGGACAGACTATGTGAAGCTCCTGCCCTAGGAATGCCCGATTATGAAAAAGAATTTGAGCTGTATTGTAGTGAGAGAAATGGATGTGCACTTTCAGTGTTAATCCAGAAACATGGACGCCTGAGAAGGCCAATTGCATACTTCTCATCAACACTTGACCCAGTAGCTGTGGGTTTACCAGGTTGCCTAAAAGCAGTAGCTGCTACCTGTAAAAGTCTGGAACAAAGTGAGGGAATCATAATGGGATATCCTGTACGGGTATTCGTACCTCATGATGTGGCAATCCTTTTAACAAGGAGCCGGACACAGTTCATGTCTCATAGTCGGCTGATATGAGAAAGTCATTCTTGGTGCAACCAATGTGAGCCTGGAGAGATGTGTGAATGTGAATCCAGCGACACTGTTGCCTGATGCTGAATGTGTGGGAATAAGAAATGAAGTTGACCATGACTGCCTGGATGTGCTTGATTACTGTACAAAACCAAGGCCAGATATAAGAGATCTGCCACTGCCTGAAAGTGATCATGTGTTGTTTGTGGATGGATCTTGCTTGAGAACGGATGAAGGAACACTGAGTGCTGCTTATGCTGTGTGTACAGTTTCAGGAGTTGTGGAAGCATCACCTTTGAAAGGAGTTAAATCCGCTCAGGTGGCAGAATTAGTGGCACTGACAAAAGCCTGCAAAATTGGGAGGAGTGTGAGAGTGACTGTGATGACTGACAGCCAGTATGGCTTCGGAGTTGTCCATGATTTTGGCCAGTTATGGCTACAAAGAGGTTTCCTGACCTCAAGTGGAACTCCCATAAAGAATGCTGAAGTGGTTGGAAAATTGCTAGAGGCGATACAGCTGCCTAAAGAACTAGCAGTTGTAAAATGTGCTGCTCATGGTCAAGGTGAATGATTTTGTTACTGTGGGAAATAAATTTGCCAATGACATAGCACAATATTGTGCAAGAGACAATCATTCCATTAACCGGAGTAAAGATAGAGAAATATCTTCTTGTTCCTTGATGTTTACTAATGAGGTGGGAACATGGGAGGAGGTGAAACAATTGCAGGATGAGGCAGGAGACGAGGAAATGAAAGATTGGGTAAAAGCAGGTTGTGCACCTAGAGAAAAAGACCATGTATGGGTCTATAGGGATGGAAGACCAGTCATGCCAAATAGCATGCTATCAACAATGGCAAGAATGTATCATGGCCAAGAACATCTGGGGAGGGATGCTATGATAAGGGCTTTTAAGCAAACCTGGTACAGTCCAAAGTTCAGGCTGATAGCAGAAAGTCTCTGTCAGAGATGTCTGATATGTCAGCAATTCAATCCTGGAAAGAAAACAGTGGTGAGCCTAGGAACAATAGGCAGAGAGGGAGGACCCTTCACAAGAATGCAGATAGACTTCATTGAAATGCCCCCAGTCAACAGATTGAGATATGTCCTGGTGGTGGTCTGTTTGTTCTCTAGGTGGGTGGAGGCATATCCAACAAGAAGAAATGATGGGATAACAGTGGCCAAATTACTGTTAAGAGAGTTCATCCCAAGGTACGGGTTCCCAGTAACCATTGAATCAGACAGAGGAGGACTTTTTTATAATGAAATCATGGGTCTAATCTGTGAAGCATTGAGTGTACAGCAGAAGCTACATTGTGCTTACCGACCAGAGGCTTCTGGTGTGGTTGAACAAATGAATGGTACCATCAAAAATAGAATTGGCAAAATGTGCCTAGCCACAGGAATGAAATGGCCTGATGTCTTGCCTCTAGTCCTGATGACCATTAGGTCTACTCCAGACAGAACTACAGGTTTGAGTCCACATGAAATTATCATGGGACGTGCTATGAGACATGCATTTGTACCAGTCAACAAGTTGATGACTATAACTGATGACATGATTTTGGATTACTGTAAGGGCCTGGCTGACGCAGTTCATTCTGTGTTTCACCAGGTTGGAGAAGACGCCACCACACTTGAAAAGAAACCAACTCATGATCTGAGCCCAGGGGACTGGGTAAGGATAAAAGTCCACAGAAGGAGGAATTGCCTGGTTCCAAGGTGGGGAAGGCCAAGACAAGTCATATTGACCACAACGACTGCTGTGAAGTGTGCCGGAGTGAAAAATTGGATACATGCAAGTCACACACTGAGAGTTCCAAATCCAAGAGATGGTACTGGAAAAGAATACTTTGAAGAATCAGATTCCAGTGATGATGCAGACAGCGAGACAGTAAGAAGGAAAAAGAATCCTGAAAGTGGGGAAAGTGAGTCAAGAGAAATTTTCATTCCACCAGAAGAGGTTCTGAAAAGAACAGCGCAAACCGCAGAGGCAAGTTCAGATTCTGAAGAAGTACCTGAGGTTCCAATTAACAGTGATCAACACAAAAAGAAAGAAAGGAAATAAAAGAACATTCCAACAGAAGTGACATCTGAATCAAATGAGGAAATTAGAGAAATTCCGCCTGAGATAAATATAGAAAAAGAAGGGACAGACAAAGACAGAGAGGGACAGATTGCGGAAAAACCCCGAGGAGGTGTAGGGAACATCAACAACAAGCTAGGTGAAGGGACAAGTAGACAGCAAGAAGATTGCGTGTCGGAGACCCGAGGAGGGACAGAAGTAGGGAAATCTCAATTGGTGGAAAAAGAGACTGTTGGAGAAAAGGAAGTTGTTGGAGAAAAGAAAGCTGTTGATGAACAAGAGGCAACTGAAACAGAGTCTGATGAAAGTGACAATGAGATACATGGAGGACGAGTTCTGAGAAAGAGAACTTGGCTTGGAGAAAGAAACAATAAAGAAGGAAAACAAAAGAGAAATGCTAAAGGAGATCTTTGGCCGAATAAGATAAAGAGACTGAGGTATAGATTGACACGAGTTAACACTTCGAAAGCTGAACAAGTGAACGAAGTGTCAAGTCAAAATCCAACTAAAGAAGAAGAAACAAAGATACCTGAGAGAACTAAAAGAATAAGAAAACCAAACCAGAGGTACAAGTCACCGGAATGGACGTATGTGGCACTGCCTGAACAAGGAGAAGAGGCAGACAGTCAAGGAAGTCCAGAGGAGGCTTTACTAAAAGAAGTTGCTGAAGAAGAAGCTGTGGGAATCCTGAGAGTTATCTTGTCCGACATTGGAGAAGAGACGGATGTTCAGGACCTGATACAGTTTGATGATGATGAAGAGACAGTGAAAAGTGATGAAAATCCAAATTGAGTAAATCCAAGGAAGTCTTGGAGAAGAAAAGAAAAGAAGCGATATTAAAATTAGTAGATTGTAAAAATCTGTTGGGTACTTGCTGCCCTTAAGTTCGGTAGAGGAGTAGAAGAGGCCAAGTCAAAAGACACGGTCAAATTAACAAAATGGCTAACACTGAGAATAATAAACGTAGATGTACCTTTCTGAAAAGATGGTGCAAGATGTGCTGCTGCTGTACAGGTTTATTAATGCTGCTTTGGAGCGTGTTTGCTCTATTGATTTCATTTAGAGTCACTATAGACACTTTAGAAGGTCATACTGAGAACAGAACTAGTATAGGGAAAAGTTCACAGAAAATAGTACCAACTAGAACTAGCAATGTACATATACATAAGGATAGGTCAATTAATGATTTTTCTAGCAATGTTTTTTCTAAATTGTTGTATGAATACGTAAAAACAATGGAAGTAAGGGATTGCTATGTTTGCATGCAATTACCTGCCTCTGTTTCGGAAGGAGTGACTTATCATCATCTTCCGGCTACGTATGGAATTTCATGTAGTGTGCTGATTAGTATATTTTACCAGTTGGGGAGATTAGATTATAATATGTCTAATATAGATAATATTCTTGGGCAACTGCCTATGAATAAAGCACTGAATCCTGCAAAAGAAGCTAACACTTTAGGTGAGATTTTTTTAGAAACCAAAGAATTAACCTTAGAATATGTTTTTAGAAATAATTTAACTTGCAGTTTGAAGGGAGAAGAGAAGAATTTTCTAGAGATGGTTGAGAGAAGAAGGTTGAACATGCACAAGAAAGCAGAAGGGCATAAAATGAGTGAGACAATGTGGGATATTGAGAAAGAAAAGGAGTTGAAAAATGGAGCCAGTCCAACTATGGCTATAGATGCCCCACAGAAAGGCAAACTGTGCATTACCAGGAAGAGATCCCAGTATGATTATTATTTCATAGGGACTAGTGAGTGCCATGATACATACTTTATTGCAACCGGATGGGGATTTAGAGGAGGAGAAGATCCAGTTTTCCCGGGAGTGTATTATATTTGTGGGAACAAGGCTTATTACCGTTTGCCTGACCATTGGTTTGGTACATGTTATGTTGGCCTGGTCTTTCCAAAGATTTTTCACATGGATAGAGTAGATGATGCTGAACATACTAATCCATTAATACGTTATAGAAGAGAAACATGGACAGAAATTGTAGGAGATATTTTTGGAGCCTTAATTCCAGCAGTGGGAATTTCTTTGAATGCATTTGGCATCCGGAAGCTGTCAACAGTGGTGGATCGCTTGTCAACAAGCACCGCTGGAGGCTTTCTTTTGGTTAATACAGAAATGGTTGCTTTGCGTGCTATGGCGATGCAAAATCGACTTGCCCTTGACATTCTTTTGGCAAAAGAGGGTGGAGTCTGTGGAATGCTGAAAGTTCAACATTGTTGCACTTACATTCCTGACGAAAGCAAAGATCTAAAAGTTTATATCAAAAATATTACTGATTTGCATGAAGAATTAGTACCACTGGAAGCTGAAACTGGCTGGACTAGAATGGCTAATAAGATGATTGCTATTAAGAATTTTATAGCTAAAATAGGTAGTACCATTTTTGGTAAAATATTATTTCCATTAACCTGTGTAATTGTTGCATTATTGATCCTTAGATTAGGGTGTATGTGTTGTAGATATAGAAGAAATAAAAAGAAAATCACAAAAGAAAATGTTAAACGGAGACAAAAGAAACCAGAAAGAGATCCACAAGAAATGGAATTAGAAGAGCTAAGAGAAAGCATGTATATAGAAACTAAGAAAGAAGATGAGTTGGAAACAAGGGTGTGAAAAATGAACAAGAAGATATTTAGAATTTCTTCCAAAAGGGGAATTAAATTGATTTTGGGTTTTTGATTTTTGTGGTGATAAGATATCACCAAAGGGGGGATTGATGGAGCAGGGTTTTTACTTTAAATCCGAATACCTGTTTCATTTTCGCATGTTATAATTAAAAGTACTACTGATTAATTATTAACTACTAAATATATGTTAAAGTCGTGTCTAACCAACCTTATTAACAGAAGAATTACACGTGGGAACGCTATTGCATGGCTAAAATAATAAGTGAACTAAGTTGGTGAGCAATTGACGAATTAGAAGTTGCTTATAGGATGTTATTGTGATTTGCGCTTATAATTAATATGCATTAATGACTTTTGATGTCGCAAATGGCTAGATCAATACATACACATAAGGGTATTAGCAGGGGATAACACTGTATAATCATTTCTGTGCAGTAATTCTGTTTTATGTTCTATTTTCACTTAAGTTGACTAATGTGGCCTACCAGAAAATGGCTACCACCCGCAGCCTGCATTTGAGTTGATGGAAATTTTTGCAAGGAAGCTTCGCGCTGCCTGTGACCTTGCCCACTCGACAAAACTGGAAAGCCTTGATCATGACGACAAATCCAGGACGGATGCCAAGAGCCCCTGAACATGAGATTTGTTACAAAAACTGAATACTGAACTTATGAACTGATGATCCCACGACTGGGATACAATTTATCTAAAAGAGACATCCGTAGAAGTATCGAATTAGTTATGGACATCTAATTTTTCTATTCATTTTTTGGGACAATCTAAGTGTGAGAAAATCTTGCACAGTATCGCAAATGTACCAAGATGACATTATTTCCGCCATTCATCCGTTCTGAACAATGAATTGTAACTTTACAGAATGTAAATTTTAGTATAAATATTAGTAGGCTAGAGAGGTCTAGCGCCACTTCTTCCCGAACTGATGATCCGAGGTCCCTATGCTGACGGAGAGGACGGTGACTCTACATGACGAATAGAAACCCAGATGGAATTACTGAGGACCGGTTCTGACTTAGGATCTGACATTTAGACAGAATAGGTAAATATGAGAGAAATGAATTTGCATTTAATTGGCTTTTCTTACAATTTTAGATAAACAAATAATTCTGTTTGAATCTCTGTGTCGGGTGGTTATTTCTTGTCATGTTTATTGAATTTATTTGAAAATTATTGGAAATGTTTTTCGACAGATTTATAAGCAACTAGTAGATGCCATTGACCTCAAAGTACATGCAGATTGGTTAGGTATCAGAAAGTGTTTCCCCTTATACATGGCACGGATAAGAGTGGTAGGATGAATGTTGGTGTAATGGGCCCCACCAGCGTGTGATGTGTGTGTGCGTGTGTGACTGTGAGATCACTCTGTCCGTGGAAGTAGAGGGGATTCGGAAGCTCCGATCTGCACCACATGCACCCCCAGTTCCAGCACGGCAGGGACTTCACAGTCCAGGCCGCGCTGAAACTTCCTTTGATGTTCCCATTGCTGTGCCTATTTTATAGACAACGCTGTGGGAAACCCAAAGGAACCACCCACCAGTGACAAAAAAAGTCATAATACGGCATGCGGTCGTCAGGAAGGTTTGGCAGTTGGGCGGTCCATTTCCGCACTGCCAAACACATAATAGGGCCCTTAGTCTGCAATGTGATGATGTCCTGGTTGTGGGTGTGCCGAGGACCACCAGAGATGGAGTACAGGTGAGTGTCATAATGTCTTTGTAAAAGATGCAGCAAGTTTGGAAGGTTCTGTGGGTTGGTAAGGGAAGTCAATCGAGTTCCATCAGAATGGTGGTGATGTGATCATATTTCTTCAGGCCCTGGATTAGATGTGCTGCTGCATGTATGACAATATACTATTAAGGAACCATGTAACTAGACAGTCAATGTAAAATTAAAATCCCATAACTTTAAAAAATGACCAAACTTTTCAAACTGAAGAATAAACAGCAAAATTAACCTTATCAGTAGTAAATCAATATTCAAATAGTACTTCGCAAAGTAGGATGCTCCAATTTATTGCATGACTATGTATAGATAAATTGATACAGTACTTGTGTTAAGGTTTTGTGATTGTGCCAGCACCGATACACAAAACAAGTCTTTTATAAAATCCCCTTAGTACCCAAAAGTAGCAAATGCATGTTTCTTTTTTAGAAAGTGGACTAAAATACATTTGCCATGTTCATTTAAATACATACTGAGGATCTAAGACTTTTGTCCAGCATTAATTAAACTTTTTTATTGCAGAGCAGGTTGTTTAATTCTAGCTGCCGCGTAAGTTAATGAGTACATATGACCACTCCGCTCATCGGACAGTCCGTCATCCATTTCATTCAAACCTCAGCATAGTTGGAGCGCAAATATCTTCAGTGGAATGAAACCTAAAGAGCAGCAGGGCTCAGTCTTCTTCTGTGACACTAGCTAAGTCCAAGATCTAGCTCCAAGAAAACACTATATTAAATACAGCTGTGAACACCCAAGAATTTCTGGAGGTGCCTATATGTTAAGTAGCTTGCACTCACTTACTCGACTGTTCTCAGTTCAAAAATGAAATGTAATTGAAAGCACTATGTGTTATTCTACTATATCCAATCGGACCTAAAGTCTCGATTTGCATACCACTGACAGTGACCACCTTGTTCAAATCATGGAATTCAACTCAATCTTACCCAGGCATCCAGAGACATCAAATGGTGTAGGCAGCCTGTACATTGTTGAGTACAAACGAATTAAGGGGCATATTAACAAGGGCCAGCGATAATTATCGCTGGCCCCACATAGCGGTAGAAATATTATCGCCGGCTATCGCTGGAAATTATCGCCATGATAACGCTATATTAACAATACACAGCGCTATGGCGATAATATTTCAGAGATAGCGGTGTTTACCATGGAACATCGCTGGTTTTCCAGCAATGTTCCATGGAAAACAGCGATAACATTGCTGATACGACCCTGTGGTCGTATCAGCATAATCCACCTACCATTATTAGTATACCTTAGTCTGGAATTTAACAGACGTTAAATTCCAGCGTTAAGGCCGAGGTAGAGCAATTTTTTTTATCGCTGCACCTCCTTGTTAATATCGTGAAGCTGCCTTCGCAATATTTTCATGTGTTTTCACAGCCACGCCTTCTTTGCATCTTATTAGCAATGCGAGGCTGTGAAAAAACGGGCTCTACATCAAAGAAACACGCACTAGCGTGTCCTTGATGATAGTGCAATATAATTATCGCCGCTTATTGCCCGAAAACGGACGCTAAAGCGGCGATAATTATATCGCCAGCTCTTGCTAATATGCCCCTAAATGTTGAGTTTGGTCAATAGCCCAGAATAAGTGAATGGCGGAGAAGACAGGAAGCTTGAACACCACTACACAAGACTTTCTTGGGATGCATTTTGTTGCACTTTCATCGCATATAACAATAAGGCCAATCTTGGCACCCACAAAAAAAATGACCTAATTCCAACTGCATGGAAGAAGAACATCTCTCCGGGCCTGCTGATTAGTAAAACAGAACCTAAACCAAGCCCTCCGGTCCCTTAGAAAATTGAAACCTTCCCCCCCCAGATTCTTAACCAACTGAGAAGTACAAAAAAGCTGTATAAGAAACAGCAATGGGAGTATAGGAGAATTCAGTCATATGCCTTTCAGGCCAAATTACTTTATATCAGCAAACAAAGAAATTCACAAACTTTCTGGAAAATAGTACATTTAATTTTAAGACCTGCCAGTGCTTTAAACATCTCAGACATACCGGAATAATCTGGGCCACTTTAATTAAACACAGATGATTTGGTGTTATATCTGCCACCTGAGATGACGGTGTTTTAAGATTTGCTTGATATTTTTAATACATTTTTATTGTTTTCCAAGTATCGGGTAAATATTTCCAAAACAGAGTTTCTCCTCTTCAGTACGCATGCAACCACTCTACCTCAAGCCCTGCAAGACTACATAGCAATGAAAATCAATAAAGTATATGGGAATAAGAGTATCTGAGAAATTTAAAGATCTGTATGAATTAACTTACGGCGCCTCGACTGTTAAGATTCAAAATATGACGGATAGGTGGGGAAGAGTGCTGATCTCTATGACTGGGAAAAGTGGTGCTAGTTAAAATGCACATTCTGCCTCTCTTAAAGTTTTTTTACATCTATCCCTTGCGTATTACATAATACATTTTTACACCAACTGCACACATTGATTAGTGCTTTTATCTGGAATAAGATCAACCTGAGAATGAGTATGAAGAAGCTAATGTTGCACGCTCAACTAGGTCGGGTATCCCTTCATGATTGGAGAGTGTATTATTTTGCAGCTCAAGCAATAAATGATGATAGGTACTGTGACTTTGTGAAATCCAAGACTTTTGATAATTCTTTTCTCACGCTTATGTGTGACAGAGCTTCTTTTCACCTAGATCCTGTCATTCCCCAAGTAAAAAGTACAAAAAAGATAAGATATTGAAATCTTTTGACTTTTTTAAAATAAACAGAAACAACGATTTAAATGGCTATGGCTCCAAATATGAATGCAGACACCACTATTAAATGTTTGTGTCCTGATGAATTGGTAAAAGCTGCTCTAAGATTGGAGAGGTGCACCCTGGGAAAAGCCAGGGATTGGGTGATCTAGGAAGCTCTTATCCCCTGGTAAACAGTTAAGCACCATCTCCCCACACACTGGACTCAAAATAATAAATTGCATCCATTTTACAGGAATACCAACCACAAAAAATTGAACCAACCAGGAAATTAGTTCAAGTACTATTTTAGCCTACTGGAGGGCATGTAACACAGAGTAAATGGGCAAATTGGTGCCTTCAGAAGGGACCAATTTTAAGGGCCATTTACAAGCCATACAAAGGAAATGTATCTAAGATAATAAGGTCAATGTATTGCAAAAGCAGTGGGACTTGTGGGAAAACCTACGTTTAAATGATATATGGCTTTGGAATAATTCAGTGAGAAGATACTATACCAGCAGCTAGGGACATTATAGTTCTGCCTGTTCCACAGATCACGTTTTGACCACATTTATTCTTTCTGGAGAGATTTCACATCTAGTGGCTTATGTTTCCAATCATGCAGGCATATTTTTAGGGTTCAATAAATACTCCACATTCTCAACAATTACATGCTGTAGATGGGAAATCGATTAATCAGTGTTAATTTCTGAAGATTTCCTGCAATAAATGTAGGAATTGAGTCAAGACAAAAATCTTTCATCTGGTTTTTCTTTTGTTTGAGACTCCTTCATGGAGTCAGTTCCTTGGCAACAATCATGGCATCCCAGCCCAGTTGAAAAAGGATAGGAAATTAACAACAGATAAATCTGCAAAAACCTGTGTCCGAAGCAAAGTGTAGATTTTAATAGATTTATTGGTACTAACTCACTAGAAGCATACTACGATCTACTATCAGTGCGCTTCACCCTTAGATTTGTTCTAAGATCAAGAACTCAAAAGTAATCGTTCAGCATGACCTAGAGACCTTCCTGACCCAAATTCCTTAACCATGTCTCAATCAGGGGCTTTCTGAACTACTATCTCAAACCATTTCCACCACAGAAGCAGTTAAAGGTATTTCTGCCATTCCATCTGCTAAATCATGCAGAGATGATGGCTTCCTGGCCAAATGGTATAAAGCTTTACTGACCTTAATAATCCCCACATTGGCAAGTTGTTTAATAGATAAACTGTGTTTAATAGTATATTAACTGATAGGATTATTATACCTTCTTTAAGAGATGGAGTATTACTTGTTTTTTAATACCAAATGAGTCAGCTAGAGAGTTTGGATCATATCATCCAATAACATTATTAAATATGGATTACAGGGTTTGTAGTGAGATTTTGGACATTTGTATACTGAGCATCATTTTAACTTTAATTTATATTGAATACCAGGTTTTACGCAGTGGTGCTATTAAGCATCTAGCACTATTTATCTAGCAGAAACTACTGATCTGTAGCACTTTAAGAAATGCCAGCTTGAAAGTGCCTGTGTGTGGGCTGCTTTTTTTGGTCCTGTTACGGCCCACAGGACCAAAACAAATGCTCACACATTGGCCCTTTCAAGCAAGCCCATCAGACAGTGCCAAACTGGTGAAAAGGCCAGTCCAATACTGCCCACTGGATGCCAAGACTGCATTTGACCTCATGAGGTGGAGGTTTCTCTCTTCTGTCTTAAATGTGTTAACTTTACCTCATCCATTCACAAGTAAAATCACCTCTTTTTTTCAAGATACATCAGCCTATATTGCTGTAAATAATTCTGTGGCAGGCAAGATAGCGGCTTCCAGGGGAAACCGTCAAAGTTGGCTATAATCATCTATTTTGCTTGTTATTATCTAGACCCTTGCAATTTCTATCCTTTTTGCAGTAAATGTGTCACTTCAATAATGGACATACAATTCATAAAGATATATGTAGATGACATATCTCTCTTTTTGCAAGCAGAATCTCAGGCAATCATTGCCCCACCAGTCTTTAATGAATAAAGTTAAGAATGTGCTTACGCTTTGGGATCTTTGGCCTCTTTTGGTATTTGGACACACAGAATTGGTAAAAATGTCCATTACACAAATTTTCTTATTCTTCTTGTATTCCATCCCTTGTTTCTTGACACCTAGTTTCTTTTGTAAAATTGAAAGCAGATTTACGTCTTTTATCTGGGAGACTACACAGGTTTACAGAGACGTCCATTACAGAGGGCAGTTTGGGATTCCCTGATCTCTTCTTTTATTATATGCCAATCTTTCTATTGCAATGTATATGTTTTATAATCAAGAGGGTTAAAATCATTTAGCTGATACATCAATTAGGTCCTTGACGTTTGCATCTATTGCGGATCTTCAATGTATTTTGCTGCTATCTCACAGTCTGAAATCAGTGCATTTTAAATCCTTGATCATTCTCATAAAAAATGTGCCACATTCTGTTGTTTCTTGAAAACCCCGCATTTCATTCCAAACCACTGCTTCAGGATTGTAGAAATGGTAGCTTGATGAATGATAACTAATTTATCCAAAAACAAATTTGTGTCTCAATCACAAAAAGAGAGATAAACTTTAATCAGTGTAGATTGAAAGTTTTTCCATAACTCAATATCCATGACAGACCTGTAATGCTTGTTTTGTATTATGTGCTTCTTATCGAGGGATGCTTTGGTCTTTTTTCAGGGAGGGAAACAGTACATCATAAAGTACTTGTTCAATATTTCCACAATCCAAATTCCACACACTGTAGTGGTAGCTACGGGATAAAAAAGTGGCAGTTGATTGAACACTAGAAAAATAGAAAGAAAAATTAGAGATTGATTTAGCGTCCACTGAATTGAGTCGTTCACCCAATTCTATTCTATTCCTATTGGGGGAGCAAGTATGCATGTAATGCAAAACTGTAAGGTAAATTTAGTTTAAACCAGAATATTTAAATCACTGTAATCTCAATTTTCAGGACAATTGTCCAAGATGTTTTGATAAACACACTAGATATTGGATAAATGGTTTTGGTCCTATAGCCAATGGGACATCAGAAATAATGCACTGAATATTTTTTTCAAAATTGTGGCAACTATATGATGGATATTCGGAAAAAAATATAAAAACTTCCCTGAAAATCTTTTTTTATCAATTTCAACTATTGCTCTCATGAAGTATGAAGTGAGATTGATTGTATTATCATGGCCTATTGGAAGCTTTTTTTACAGACATAATTATTCTGCTGTATAGTATTATAAAATGTTTTGAGGGTTTGTACTACGTAGAGCATCTATTTTATCTTTGTAATCAAATCCAAGTACTACAATTAACTTTTGTTTAAAATTGAGGGAGGAGCATAATACTGCTTTCAAGGAGCAACAATCATTAACCACCACAGGGGCAGCCCAAACCACCTGAACCAGGGGCATTCAATAATTATTCCAAACAAAAGGTTCAGAGTGTACAAATTCAAAAACAAATATCCAAAAGCAATAAAGACATGAATTTATGTAAGCAAAAAAAGAAAAAGAAAAAAGAAAAAGAAGAGAAAAAGAAGAGAGACCCTAATGGAAAAACATACAACATTTATTCAATAAAACAGCCCAGTGTATTAAGCTGGTACATTTAACATAAGAACATATACATGACCAGACAAGTGGCAGACAAGGAGATGAGTACATAACAAGGGAGTTTACAACATTTTCATAAAACTGCAATAGACAAAAGGTGTGTCCTCCAGTATTTGCGGCCACAATAGCGTCGACGGCGTTTCGACCTTTGGTGTTAATCCATGGTCATCTTCAGGACGTAAAATATACTGAGCATCCTAAATGGGTAATTTCTATCTTAAACAGATTAGATACTGCTGTCAGTTCACTTCAGCAACCACAGTTTCAGAAGCCACTTTAAATATTAGGCAAATTCAAAGGGTCACTTCAACTAGCCCACTAGGTACCTCCAGTAAGCGCCACAGAGCTGCGTTGCAGAGAGGTGTAAAAAGGGGCACGGCCTAGACCACCTCTCTGCAACGCAGCGCAGTGGCGCTTACTGGAAGCACCTGGTGGGCTAGTTGGCCCCCAGGGTCCCTCAGGATTGAAGGGGAATTATTTCCCCTACTTAAAATGCACCACAGGTCGTGTTTGCACACGTCACCTCAGGCCCCGTCCCCTCCCTTCACCACTGTGCAAACACGCTCTGTGGCCGTTTTAGGTTGGGAGATTAAGTCCCCTTGAATCCTGAGGGTCCCGAGGGTCCAACTAGTCCACTAGGTACCTCCAGTAAGTGCCACAAAGCTGCGTTGCAGAGAGGTGTAAAAAGGGACACGGCCTATTCCACCGCTCTTCAACGCAACACAGTGGCGCTTACTGGAAGCACCTGTTGGGCTAGCTCCCGCCCTGCCATAGCAAACTGCAGTGTCCCGGAGGTGGGCACCCCGGGACACTGCAGGAGCCGGCCCTGGGGGGTGGCGGTCCCCAGGGCCATCACAGGCTCCAGGAGGAGGCCTCGCGGCCCCCCTCCCAACATCTACAAAGCCCCGGGGGGACCCACTAATATAAATATTTAGAGCCCCGGGGAGGTGGCGGTCCCCGGGGTGTGTGGAGGGGGCCCGAGCCCCCCCAACACAGGTTTTTTTTTTTTTAAACAAGCCCCAGGGGTTGCGGTCCCCGGGGCTGCAGGGGGTGCCGTGAGCCCCCCGCAAATATTTTAGAGAAGCCCCGGGGGTGGCGGTCCCCAGGGCTTGGGGGGGCCTTTGAGCCCCCCACACGTAATTAATAAGCCCCGGGGGTGGCGGTCCCCGGGGCGGGGGGGCTGTGAGAACCCCCACCAATATGTTTTAAAAGCCCCGGGGTGGTGGTCCCCAGGGCTGGGGGGCCCCTTTGGGCCCCCCATCCCAATACATATTTTGCCCCCGGGATTTGGCCCACCCGGGGGCTGAATATTAACGAAGCGCGGGAGCCCGTGCTTCGTTTTTTTAAAAATTTCGGCCGAAATTCGCGCTGGGTGCGCGAATCTCGACGATTTCTTTTTTTTTTTTTTAAATGCTTTTTTGGGCCCTGGGGGTCCTTGTGGGACCCCCTGAGCAGGCCTAGGGGGTGAGGGTATTTCTACCCTGCCCCTTTTTGCGTTTTGTGCATTACTTTTTCTGTTTTCTTGGCTGCCAACACTTCCTGGTTTGGAGTGTTGAAAGCCAATTATCATAAAGCTCGTAATCGGGAGGGTGCGCGGATCCTGCGCGGCCATAGATATATATGTGTTTTTACTTTTGATCTTCTCAGCAACTACTGAACGGATTTACACCATATAACAAAAATGGTTCTTTCTGAACCAAGAACAACCTCTTTGCCAAATTTGGTGTAATTCCGTTCAGCAGTTCGGGCTGTAGCCGTGGCTAAAGTTTCCTATGGGAAATTGCGGGGGGAAAACACGTTTTGAGACCCCCCTTTTTCCTTGGCCCCCGCTTAACGAATCACCCCGAAACTTTCAAGATAGGAGCAGACCGAAGCTCCCCACGAGTTTTGAAAATTTCGCGAAGATTCATCAATCGGCGCCAAACTTATTGGGAATTGAATGTTGCGAATTTCCTATGGAAAATAGGTCCTAACTATAACTATCTACTGGCGACCACCAGTAGATAATATATATATTTGTATATGTATATATATATGACTATCCTCAAACAAGAGCTGATATATACAAATGTATCAGAAAATTGAAGCTGCAAAAATATCATCAACTGAGACAAGATAAAGCATTGACAAAAACATCATCAGATACCTCTCAAAATACAAACACATCATTGGAAGCTTCAGATGTTAGTTTATTACGGGACCTTTATGCCCTTCAAAATGAGGACTCAGGGCAGGCAAATCAGGAGTCCACACAAATATGCATGCAACAGCAAGGAATAAACATAACTGCTGCTCCACTCACAAGATTCAAACCTAAATCAAAATTCGTGCCTGTTATGCCAAGGGACTCTATTGTTTCTTTTAATGAAACTATTACATCGTAAATACGAAAATTGAATTTCAAAACACAAAAGAATCATAGCAAACATAATGCACAACATTATAAGTACCAACAACTGATCAGAAAACTACGAGATAATGACTCAATATTTGTGCGCAACTCAGACAAAGGCGGCAATGTCGTCATTTGGCAGAAGAAACAATATATGGAAGAGGCACTCTTACAGTTGGGTGATCGCAACTGCTATAAGCTGAGTAACAAACTGGCTACCAAAACAGCACAGAACGAACTGTTTGCCACACTTTTAGCATGGAAAAGTATGGGCCTAATCAACCAAGATGAATTAAAATATCTTTAAAATGATTATCCAACAACACCGGTGATTTATTTTATTCCCAAAATTCATAAGGATCAACAACGACCGCCGGGCAGGCCCATCATATCAGCTAAACAGAGTTTATTAGAAAAAGTATCAATATATATAGACTCCTTCCTCCAAGATCATGTAAAGGACCTTCCATCATGTATACGGGACACTACAGATTTTTTAAAACAAATGCATGATTTCCATTGGAAAAAGATCACTTTGATATTGATGGATGTCTCTAATCTATATACCTCGATACACCATCATGATGGAATAAGAGCCCTTGAACATTTCCTTGGTACAAGACCCATTGAACTGTATGTGCACAATAAGATGTTGATAGCTCTTACAAAATTCTGTTTAGAGAATAATTATTTTTTATGCTAGCAACAGGTCTATCATAAAGTAAGGGGCGTAGCTGTGGGGGCAAGCTTTTCGCCAAGCTACGCTTGCCTCCACATGGGGTGGGTGGAGAAAATTCTAAAAACTCAGTATGAAAACATAGTGGAAAACAATGTGATAAAATGGGTTTGTTTCATAGATGATTTGTTTGTGGTGTGGAGGGGGACAGACAAAGAGCAGTAGAGTTCATAATCAAACTGAATTGTAATAATATAAACCTGCACTTTACATATAACATCAGTGAGAGCGCTATGTGTTTCCTAGATGTAGAAATTCATGTGGCAGATGGTAGGTTGACAACCAAACTACTTTGGAAACCTACATCAGGCAACACGATCTTAAATTCTAGCAGCTTTCACTCGAGACACACTATCTGCAGCATCCTTTATGGAGAAATGCTGCGAATACGCAGAATTTGCAGTAATGAGGTAGATCTCCCAACAGCACAGGAGGAGTGTAAAAATCGTTTCTTGGCCAGAGGATACTCAGAACGCACCATTGAGGAAGCAATACACCGCACTAAAGAACTATCCCGAGAAGACCTATTGCTAAAACCAACAGGCAGAAAAAACAAAAAGGGAAAAGAAGCAGAAAATGTCGAAACCAGCCCTATGCTGATTTTAACATATAATAAACAAAAAAATGAATTGAGGAGAATCATCAAAAAGAACTGGCATTTAGTGCATAGTGATCAGATTATTGGGAATAAGCTTCCGACGACTCCAGTAATCACATTTAGAAAGGCTCCCTGTACAAGTGATTTTTTAGTCAGCAGCAGTCCCGAGATTATAACAAGGGGCAACTGGATGACAGACTGTAAAGGCTTTGTCTGGTGTACAATGCGTAAGGCATGTAAATATGGAGTGAGCAAGACTTCTTATTGCACCTCTTTTAGGGATGGACCTGTTCAAATCAACAAGTTTCTAGCATGTAAATCTGAATTTGCCGTTTATGTGCTGGAATGCTCTTGTGGACTGCGGTACCTAGGCAGCACTAAGTGCAGGTCCACAAGAGAATTCTCCAGCACCTTCGGCCATCACCAATTCAGATATCACGTATCCGGTGGCCCCCCCCACTTTAAAGAGGTCCATGCTAATAACCTGGACCATTTAAAATATTATGTGGTGGATGCTGTCCCGCCTCTAAGATGAGGGGGTCATAATGAAGCAACACTTAGAATGTTGGAAACCAGGCTCATCTTAGAATTGGACAGTAAAAGCCCACATGGGATGAATACCACCGAAGATTTGTACACTTGGCTATAGCTCAGCTTTAACAACATATATCTGCTTAGATCCAATGAAAACTGAAATATACCTAATTTTGGGTTTTAATAAGGCTGCTCCCCTTCCCGAAAGAAGAGCCCCCCCTCCCCTTTTCCCTCTTTTCTGATTTTATTGTGAACTTGAGTTTGCATCTCATAACAAACACAATAAATATCACAAAAAAAGTGTTTTATGTATCAGCACTTTAGGCACTCTTAGCACTTTATTTGCATGAAAATGTTCAGAGAGCAACATGAACATGCAAATCAACACGGTTTTTGTACTTTTGCACATATTTCTGCATTCTTCAAATAGCTGGGCACGCGCCCACATGGGCAATATAGTTATGTGTAGGCTTAAGACATAACAGTTCCTAGCAGTTACTTCTCCAAAGACATTTATAAACAACCCAATAATCTGAACAATAGAAACAGATTAGGCATGTCCTGACAAGGCAAAAATATTATATTTCAGAGTACACATGCCAAATAGTCTTTTGGGGATTTTGTTTGACTATTTATAAAGTATACTCTATTTTCAATGTATTTATACTAAATGAATTTTGTGTATTTGCACAGGGTTTTTAATGTCATGAAATGTAGCATTAAGTTTTATGATACTTTCTAAGCCATGTAATTATTAAGCATATATTTATACGGAAATAAGGATCACTTTATATAAGGTTGTAAAAACAGCAAACAAGGATTAATTGTGGGTCAAAATGCACATATCCTGCTAAAAACTTGAAATGGTGTAATGGATAGAGCAAAATTCAGACGGGTAGTCTGTTTTCTGTATCTATGGAGGTTGTCTGCACTGTGCACTTTAAATGGGGGTGGTAACAGTTGCATGTCATGTGATCAAGGACCCTGGTGGGTTGAAACGCATCATGGCGGCATAGCATGGAAAAAATAAAAATAAATTGCACAAAACAAGGAGTACTGAATATATATATATATATACAATGGCTAGATTAAAAACACGTGGATATAATGAAAGAACTTTGAGAAAATGCAAAGAAAAAATTGACCAAAAATCAAGGACAGAAACAACAAGCACCGAGATTTATAACCACCTACAGCAAGGAAAGTGGTGTGATATTGAATAAAATAAGAAAGCACTGGCACCTCATTGCTGGGGATGGAGACACTGGAAAAATCTTAGGTCAGAAGCCTGCAGTAACATATAGAAAAGCTAAGTCTCTACAAGACATGATAACATCAAGTCATTTTCAGGAAAGGCCAAAAAGCAACTGGCTTGTGAATCAAAACAAAGGATTCAGGAAATGTAATGCATGCAAGGCATGTAAAATTGGAAAAAAATATGAAAACTTTTGATGAAGTAGATGGTAGTGTGACGAATATAGATCAAAACATCACCTGCACGTCCCGCTTCGTAGTCTATGTGATAGAATGCGATTGCGGCATGAAATATATTGGAAGCACAACGTGTATGTTAAAGAAACGGATACTGGAGCACATACGTGCTGTTAAGAATAAAGATATCACATATGCCACTGCAAAACACATGCAAAAATGTCAAAATGGAGACTGGAAAAAGATGTGTTACTTTGGTATTCACATGATACCAGCACGAGAGAGGGGAGGAGACCGAACTTGAACATTACGGCAAACAGAATCCAGATATATAATAAGACTTAGAACAAGGGCCCCGAAAGGCATCAACAACGATGAAGAACTTTTTGTACATCTTTAGGAATGAAAAGACAATTTATCAAATGAACATTCAAATATTGTATGGTATAATAGATATTATACCATTTAAGGAAAGAAAAAAGTGAAAAATGTTGTCTGAAACTGAAGTGTAGACTGGTTGGAAGTACACCATGTAACAAAGGTCATCAAATGTGACTTATAAAAACAAAAGTCATCATGTAATAGAACAGTGGATTCAATATATCGGTACTACACCGAAGGAACAGTAAATTATAATCAAAATTGAAAAGAATAATGTACTATACAGAGGTACTATCCATGCCCAAATGTTAAACATAGAAAAATGTGGCATAATGTCAAAATCCATTGATATTAATAATATCAAGTGGATAATGTAATTTCAAGCCTAACATAACTTGCTAAAAAAAAATTTTTATTTAGTTTTTCTAATAATTTTTTCATTTATTTGGTAATATAGTTGTCTAATATACACTACAAACCCCATAATGCATCATTGTGGCAAAAGTGGGTATAAATAAGTGAAAGAGACAAAGGACTCACTAACCGTGAAAAAAGCCGAGGGGCTAAAACGCGTTTGTTTGTGGAGGTTGCTAAAACAATAAATATAAGCTCAAAACCAGTTCCAGAGTGCCACGTTCCTTGCTTTGTAATATATATATATATATATTCACTGAAAAAACCATAGGTTTCACACATGTTATAGTTAGCGGAAATTTTACTGATAAAAAACCAATGAAATTGCCCCGTTATAGTTAGTGCTGGCAACTATAACTCACGCGACCGCAATCCTCTGCTGATGCTAATACTGTATTTAGACACTTATTTGCCCATGTCTTCTTCCATACATTTTTAGCTATACATATATTACAAATATTTTTTTTTATAAAGACACATATGTCATCAGCAGAAGATTGCGGTCGCGTGAGTTATAGTTGCCAGCACTAACTATAACGGGGCAATTTCATTGGTTTTTTATCAGTAAAATTTCCGCTAACTATAACATGTGTGAAACCTATGGTTTTTTCAGTGAATTTGCAAGGTTTTTTAAATGCTAATTCCTAACTATAACGTGTGTGAAACCTATGGTTTTTTCAGTGAATTTGTACGGTTTTTTAAATGCTAAGTTACTTTACGCCATTCGAGGCGTGCGCGCCCACTTAACGCAGTGCGTTCCGTGCACGGTTTTTATCAACTTTAATAAGCCCTGTACATTTGGTGGCCTTCGGCCACCAAAAGCACAGGGGGTGGGGTCAATGTGGATAGTGTTTTTTTTATTTCGATTTTATAATTTCATGTTGCCAAAATATAGTTTTTTTACTGATGTGATAAGCCCTGTACATTTGGTGGCCTACGGCCACCAAAAGCACAGGGGGTGGGGTAAGTGTGGATAGTGTTTTATTTATTTCTATTTTTTACCGTACGCTTACGGTAAGCGTACGGTAAGCGTACTCGGCGAAATTGCCGAAAAAAAAATAAAACCGTTTTTGCTCTTGGGGGATGTTTGGGGACTCCCTCAACATGACTATGTGGGAGGGAGTTGTCAAAACAGCCCCGTAACATGTTTTTGGGCATCATGTTTGATAAATAACACTCAGTGCGAGAGACAAAATGGCGGACGCCCCTTGCTGGTTTCGGCCGGTTCGAATGTTTACTAAGATCTAAGAGCCAATCAGAATCGCGCTCGCGTACGCCACCGTACGCGTACGGTAAGCGTACGGTAAGCGTACCGTAAGCGGGCTCAGATATATATATTGATTTAAAGGCTATTTTCTCAGAATCTACTGAACAGATTTACACCAAACCTACAAAAGGCACTTCCTTGACATAGGGACTACCTCTCTGCCAAATTTCTAGTAATTCTGTTCAGCCGTTCGGGCTGTAGCTCTGTCTAAAGGTCCTATGGAAAAATGCATGGGAAAAACGCGTTTTGGGACCCCCCTTTTATCTCAGCCCCCGCTTGACGAATCCCCCCGAGACTTTCAGGGTAGGAGCGGAGCGTAGCGCCCCACCTATTTTGAGAAATTCGCGAGGATTCATCGACCGGCGCCAAAGTTATTCAAAATAGAATGTTGCGGATTTCCTATGGAAAAGGGGTCCTAACTATAACTACCTACTGGCGACCGCCAGTAGGTAATATATATATATATATATATATATATATATATATATATATATTACCTACTGGCAGTCACCAGTAGGTAGTTATAGTTAGGACCTATTTTCAATAGAAAATCCGCAACATTCTATTTGGAATAACCCGTTGACGAATCTTGGCGAAATTTTCAAAACTTTTGGCCAGCTCTGGTCCGCTCCTATCCTGAAAGTCTCGGGATGATTTGTGTAGCGGAGGCTGAGAAAAAAGGGGGGTCTCAAAACATGTTTTCCCCATTCAATTTCCCATAGGACATTTAGAAGCAGCTACAGCCCGAACTGCTGAATGGAATTACACCAAATTTGGCAGAAAGGTAGACCTTGGTTCAGAGTCGTGCCTTTTGCTTAAATGGTGTAAATCTGTTCAGTAGTTCCTGAGAAAATCAAAATCAAAATCACATATATATCTGGGCGGAGCCTAACCACACATCTCATCGTGAGATCTGATTGGCTGTCAGTACTTCATCCAAGAAGTGTTGGCAGCCATCTTGGGACCAATATACATGATAGCACCTCATTAAAAAGCATTACAGTTAATAGAAGGTTTTAAGACTTTAGTTACATTATAAATCATTTGTTGATGGTACCATACTCATTTTAGGAATTGTGGTGTGCTCTAAGGTGATTTTACCATGTGAAAAAGCCTTCTGCTGTGATATCATGAATCATGTTTGAGAGAAAACTATTTTCTCATGCTTTTTCCACAGAGGTTTGAAAGGTGATCTATAAGCTAAACTGAGAGCATAATTTCTGTAAATTCACATTATCTTTCTCAGTCATGTGAGAATGAAGTCTGACATTCTCAGTAAAACATGTACATCCAACAAGGGCAGAGACTGTCAGTTGATTCCTTTGTGTTCTACTGCAGCTTCCCAGAGTGTTCTAAAGAACAACTAGAGCGCTAACAGTCCTACTTATGACAAACGTATTGCACACCTGAAGCCATCTTGATTGGAATAAAGTGGTAACTCTTAAAACAGTTATTTAAAAAGGAACAAAATGAGGGGGTTCATTTTGCCATAGAAAGTATGATTAGTGCTGCAGAAAGAAAAATTAGGGCACATTTTGAGTGACTTCTCAAATCCTCTTCTATTTCATTAAAAAATTCTGACATGCAGACTGAAACATGCACTTTCAATACCAGCAGCGGACTTCCCTGGTGAGCAGTAGCTTTACTACAGTGATCTAATGAGCAACTAGAGTGCTAACATTCTGAATTTATGGCAAATGTGTGACACATCTGAATGCCTTCTTGATGGAATCAAAGTAAAAAACTGAAAGTATTTCCTACTGAGGAGACTGTGGTAAATGAGGAAATTAGGAAACTTCATAACAAATAAGTCTCCCAAGATGGCCACCAGAGACAAATTTAATGAATATCATGCAAATCGTCATGGTGTTAGGTACATACGGTTCGTCCAGCATGTCCTAGGTGTTTCTATAAATGTATATTGTTTTAAAATAATAAAAAACAAAGGCAGGCCCCGGGGGAGGAAGTCCCCGGGGCCATAAGTGGCCTGAGGAGGGGGGCAACGCAGCCCCCCTCCTGAAGAATTAAAAAAGAAAAAAAGGCCATGCCCCGGGGGTTGGGGTCCCCGGGGCTGATTAAGGCCTTGGGAGGGGTGCCACGCAGCCCCCTTCCAAATTTTTTTTTGTCAAAAAAAAAAATTAGGGGGCAGGCCCTGGAGGATGGGGTCCCCAGGGCCAACAAATTAGAAAAAGAAGGGGGGCCACACAGCCCTCCTTGTTAAAATAAATAAATAAATAAAAGACCGGCATCGCGCCAGAGGCCATGCCCCCTCCTTGCAGCACTCTGCAAACGCACCCCCTGGCCAGTTGTAAGTTGGGGAATTAATTCCCCTTCAATACTGAGGGTCGCTGAGGGCCAACTAGCCCAACAGGTATCTCCAGTATGCGCCAGGGAGCTGCATTGCAGACAGGTGTTCTGAGGCCACGCCCCTTTTTACACCTCTCTGCAACGCAGCTCCTTGGCGCTTACTGGAGGTACCTAGTGGGCTAGTTTGACCCTAGGGACCCTTAGGATTCAAGGGGACTTAATCTCTCACCTTAGAACGGCCACATGGCGCGTTTACACAGTGGTGAAGGGAGGGGACGGGGCCTGAGGTGACGTGTGCAAACACGCCCTGTGGCGCATTTTAAGTTGGGGAAATAATTCCCTTTTAATCCTGAGGTACCCTGGGGGCAAACTAGCCCACTAGGTGCTTCCAGTAAGCGCCACTGCTCTGCGTTGCAGAGAGGTGGTGCAGGCCGTGCACCTTTTTACACCTCTCTGCAATGGCGCTTACTGGATGTACCTAGTGGGCTATTTTGCCCCTAGGGACCCTCAGGATTCAAGGGGTCTTAATCTCTCAACTTAAAACGGCCACAGGGCGTGTTTACACAGTGGGGAAATGTCATCAGTGATGTCATTTGAGATGTCATCAGTGATGTCACTGACCATGTCATGAGTGATGTAATATGTGACGTCATCAGCAGTGCATTGCGGGCGCGCGAGTTATAGTTAGCTGAACTAACTATAACGGGGGAATTTCAATGGTTTTGTACGAGTGAAAAGTCCAGCTAACTATAACGCCCCTGAAACCTATTGGCTTTCCAGTGAATTTCTAAGGTTTTTTAAATGCTAATTCCTAACTATAACGTGCCTGAAACCTATGGTTTTTCAGTGAATATATATATATATATATATATATATATATATATATATATATATATATATATATATATATATATATATATATATATATATATATATATATATATATATATATATATATATATATATATATATATATATATATATATATATATATAAATATTATCTACTGGCGGTCGCCAGTAGATAGTTATAGTTACAACCTAGTTTCCATAGGAAATCTCAAAATTCAAATTTGAATAACTTTGGCGCCGGTTGACGAATCCTCGCGAAATTTTCAAAACTAATGGGGTGCTCCGTTCAGCTCCTACCCTGAAAGTCTCGGGGTGATTCGTCAAGCGGGGGCCGAGAAAAAGGGGGGGTCCCAAAACACGTTTTCCCCATGCATTTTTCCATAGGACCTTTAGTCGCAGCTACAGCCCGAACGGCTGAACAGAATTATGTGAAATTTGGCAGAGAGGTAGCCATAAGGTCAAGGAAGTACCTTTTGCACTGGTGTAAATCTGTTCAGTATTTCCTGAGAAAATAGCATTTAAAAGCAGATATATATATGTGGGCGGAGCCTAACCACACATCTCATCCTGAGATCTGATTGGCTGTCAGCACTTCATCCAAGAAGTGTTGGCAGCCATCTTGGGACCAATATACATGATAGCACCTCATTAAAAAGCATTGCAGTTAATAGAAGATTTTAAGACTTTAGTTACATTATAAATCATTTGTTGATGGTACCATACTCATTTTAGGAATTGTGGTATGTTCTAAGGTGATTTCACCATGTGAAAAAGCCTTCTGCTGGGATATCATGATTGAGAGAAAAACATTTTCTCATGCTTTTACCACAGAGGTTTGGAAGGTGATCTATAAGCTAAACTGAGAGCTTATTTTCTGTAAATTCACATTATCTTTCTCAGTCATGTGAGAATGAAGTCTGACATTCTCAGTAAAACATGTACATCCAACAAGGGCAGAGACTGTCAGTTGATTCCTTTGTGTTCTACTGCAGCTTCCCAGAGTGTTCCAAAGAACTAATAGAGCGCTAACAGTCCTACTTATGATAAACGTGTGGCACACCTGAAGCCATCTTGCTTGGATTAAAGTGGTAACTCTTAAAACATTTAATTTAAAAAGGAACAAAATGAGGGGGTTCATTTTTCCATAAAAAGTATGATTAGTGCTGCAGAAAGAAAAATTAGGGCACATTTTGAGTGACTTCTCAAATCCTCTTCTATTTCATAAAAAAATTCTGACATGCAGACTGAAACATGCACTTTCAATACCAGCAGCAGTTTTCCCTGGTGAGCAGTAGCTTTACTACAGTGATCTAATGAGCAAAAAGAGTGCTAACATTCTGAATTTATGGCAAATGTGTGACACATCTGAATGCCTTCTTGATGGAATCAAAGTAAAAAACTGAGAGTATTTCCTACTGAGGAGACTGCAGTAAATGAGGAAATTAGGAAACTTCATAACAAATAAGTCTCCCAAGATGGCCACCAGAGACAAAAGAGCCCAAATGTAGCCCAAATATCACCCAGATGTAGCCCAAGTATAGCCCAATGACAGAATGTCCCAGAATGTTCTTAAAAACAACTAGAGCGCTTACTGTCTTCATTATGACAAACGTATGGCACACCTGAAGCCATCTTGATTGGAATAAACTGGGAACACTTAAAACATTTAATTCAAAAAGGAACACAATGAGGGGGTTCATTTTGCCATAGAAATTATGATTAATGCTGAAGAAAAAAAATGAGGGCACATTTTGAGTGTCTTCTCAAATCCTCTTCTATTTAATTAAAAAATTCTGACATGCAGACTGAAACATGCACTTTTAATACCAGGAGCAGACTTCCATGGTGAACAGTAGTTTTACTACAGTGATCTAATGAGCAACTAGAGTGCTAACATTCAGAATTTATAGCAAATGTGTGACATATCTGAATACCTTCATGATGGAATCAAAGTAAAAAACTGAAAGCATTTCCTACTGAGGAGACTGCAGTACATGAGGAAATTAGGAAACTTCATAACAAATAAATCTCCCAAGATGGCCACCGGAGACAAAAGAGCCCAAATGTAGCCCAAAATCACCCAGATGTAGCCCAATGACAGAAGTGTGCAAAACACTTATTATTTTGTGTTTTTGCAGTGTTATATAGTGCAGACTTGTCAGGTATTGGAGTGCTTTACATGAGCATTGGTTACATCACACAAGAACAAATTCATTTTGGTTGTAGACATGGGGAGATTAAGTGATTTGACCAGAATGTCGAGCTGAAGCAGGAACTTCAACCTGGTTCCCCAGTTGCAAAGTCTGCAGTTCTGGAAGTAACACCACATCCTCTCCCCTAAGTGCAACATTTAATCAAGTGGTCAACTGGATAAAAAACATAAAGATAACAAATAATTTAAAAGTGCTTCGTCGCTATTTGAAAACTCAGAAAATTTGTCCTTATTTTAGTCTTTTAGAGCACTAACCATAATTTTGATGCCAATAAGACCCTCTCATATATGTAAGATGACGTCAGGCGTTCCACACTTTTGTAATAAATATAGAATGTTAGCAATCTAGTTGTTCCTTCGGATACTGTTGAGAGGCAGAGGCCAGGGGCACGGACTCTGAAAATTGAAGGCAGGTAGGAGGGTGCAAAGGCAACAATTTAACCACACTGAGCAGGCAGGAAGGGCCGTGGAAGCACAACCGACTATGGAGGGCAGTGGAAAGGGGGGCAGGGGCAACAAACCAACAATACAGGACTTGCAAGAGAGGCTGTGGCAATGTAATAGACCATTGTGGGCAGAAGGAAGAGGCAACGGTAGTACAACCATACATGCCAACAGACCCGATTCAGCCAGGAAACGTCCAATGTTTTTAAGCTCAAATGGGCTTTATTTGATCTGTCTCCTGTCTACAATCTCCTCTTTTTCAATGTTACTCAAAGGGGAAAATCAATACCCCAGTTATTTTTCAAAACCTCCCTCTTACCAAGTTCAAAATGTTCGCAAGTATGGTACATTGGATCATGGAAGGAAATGGGGTAGGGACATGGACTTGGATAACAGAGGACAGGAGGGACATGGAGAGGTGCACCAAACTGACCCTGCAGGGCAGGCATCAGGGTTTGCAGCAGCACAATACACCACACAGGGCATGCAGGACGGGAGTGCAGCACAACAATCCATAGAAAGCAAGAGGGAGGGGACAGGACCATGCAGATGGACAACAGAGAACAGAGGGGCAAGAGGCAATGGTAGCTAGCTGACCATAATGGACAGACAGGAGAGAAAGCTGCAGCATAACATACCATAAAGAGCAGGAGGGACGGATCAGGGGCATTACAATGGAACAGACAAGCCAGGAGGGAGGGAGTAGGGGTCTGCACATGTAAACAGAGGGCTGGGGGCAAGGGGGCAGGGCAGGAGCAGCAAGATAGCCATGGAGGTCAGGCAGGATGGGCACTAGAAGCAAGAGACACCATGAAGAGCAACAGTGAGACTGTGATGGCATACACACAGACCATGGAAGGAAGGTGGGAGGGGGTCAGGGGCAGCTAACTGACCACACAGGGAAGGTGGGAGGGGCCATGGCAGCACAGAAGACCATGCATGGCAAGTAGGAGGGTTAGTGGCAGCACAATGGCTATGATGGGCAAGAAGGAGGGTGCAGGGGCATGCACAAAGGACGATGGAGGATAGAAGGGAGGGTCTGGACCTGTGCACAGACAAGAAAGTTCAGGAGAAGGGGCCTCACAACAGACCACACGGGGCAGGCAGGAGGAGCAGTTGCAGCACAACAGACCAGGGAGGGCAGAAGGGTGTGGCAGTACAATGGACCATGTAGGACAGGAGGAAGAGGATAGGGGCATGGCATGTGGACAGGCAGGGTGGAGGTGGCAGGGACAGGTTACAGTCATCTGACAATGCTAGGCAGGTGGGAGGGGAGTGGCAGCTCAACAGAACACTCAGAGTAGATAGGAGTGGCAGGTCCATGGAACATGGTGAGCAAAAAGGATGGAGCAGGGGCATGCACAAAGACATCGGAGGGCAGGGGGAAGGAGAATAGGGGCAGCAAGCTAAGCACAGAGTTTAAGCAGGAGGTCAATGATGGGGCATAGAATTGGGCAATGGAGGGCAGGAGGAGTGGACTGGTACATCATACTAAATTGAGGGCAGTGGCAGCACATCAGACCATGCATGGCAGGAGGGAGGAGGCTAGTCCATGGATTCACACAACAGAGGATAGGGAGGAGGGGGATGGGGCAGCAAGCTAACTGTTCAGAGAAAATGGGTATTAGGAACTTTATTGTTTTTAAAACATTGTGTCTGTGCGAACTACTTAAAATATGAACAAGTATGCAGCATAAGCTCACTTTTATTCAGGAAGAAGAGGACGTTTGTGACTGTGACTCCGGGCTCACTTGGCAGAAACACCCCCTGACCCTCCACCCCCTATCGCAAAATGTAATGCCCGTGAAAAGGGTAGGTGAACACAGTGTTATATAGAACATAGTCCTGAGAGCACGATTGAAAATGAAAACTAGATATAGTGTATGGTATAAACTATGCACCAAAAAGTGTGATATAAGATGAACCGGGCGTGAAATATAATATGCAATACATTGTGCGCAATGACAGATTCATTGGAGAGCGCGAGATAGCACAGGCACTAGCGCGTGCTATGCGATATGCGCCTTGGAGTGTAATATGCACAGGGCAGTGTTGTGTAACCTAACTAGTCTCTAAAGTTGTAATATAAAATATGTGCTGGGGAGTGTAACGTTGCATATGCACTGTGACAAAGATATGGATCCCAGATTGTAATATGTATGGCATAGCACTGTGCGTTATAACATAGGCATCGAGGAAGGCACGTTAGATGGGGCAATATAACCCGTGCGAAGACAAGTGTGGCATAACATATTCACGGGGTGGTGTTACAGTGCACATGGGCTAGAGAGTGTCATAGCATATGCACTAGCTAGTGGAATACAACACAGAGGTGTGTGGCACTCGGCAGACAATGGTGGGTGTAACACAGCATTGGGCTCTGTCAGGAGCGCACTGTGACTCTCAAGTGATGTTCGTCCCCTTTCGAGAGAGTAAAATAAAAAGAATTACACATCCGGCAGTGGATGTGTGTTTTATTAACCGTGAGGGGGGTTTCTTGCATAGTTTTGGTTGAAATTTTGTCGAATCCCCTTTGAATGGCTTGGAGTGCATGTGTATTAAATGTGCCCGTCAATAGCTACCCATGTTTGTATAAATAAACGACAAGGGTGTCTACCGGGATTAGGCACGGTAGGGCATCAGACATGTCAGAGCTTCACTAGTGGTGTAAATACATTCCACGTGGATTCATTGTATGCATAGTCGCCTTTTAATGAATATCACGCAAATCGTCATGGTGATAGGTACGTACGGTTTGTCCAGCATGTCCTAGGTGTGTCTATAAATATATATTTTTTAAAAATAATAGAAAACAGTGGCCGGCCCTGGGGATTGGGGTCAAAAAAATATAATTAGGAGACAGGCCCTGGGGGATGGGGTCATCAGGGCCAATAAATTAGAATAAGAAGGGGAACCACACAGCCCCCCTTCTTAAAAAATTAAAATAAATAAAAGACTGGCATCGTGCCGGAGGCCATGCCCCCTCCGTGCAGCACTCTGCAAACGCGCCCCCAACAGGCATCTCCAGTATGCGCCAGGGAGCTGCGCTGCAGACAGGTGTTCTGAGGCCAAGCTCCTTTTTACACCTCTCTGCAACGCAGCTCTGTGGCGCTTACTGGAGGTACCTAGTGGTCTAGTTTGACCCTAGGGACCCTTAGGATTCAAGGGGACTTAATCTCTCAACTTAGAACAGCCACAAGGCGCGTTTACACAGTGGTGAAGGGAGGGGATGGGGCCTGAGGTGACGTGTGCAAACACGCACTATGGCACGTTTTAAATTGGGGATATAATTTCCCTTCAATACTGAGGGCCCCTGGGGGCTAACTAGCCCACCAAGTGCTTCCAGTAAGCGCCACTGAGCTGCATTGCAGAGAGGTGGTCCAGGCCGTGCCACTTTTTACACCTCTCTGCAACGCAGCTCTGTGGCACTTACTGGAGGTACCTAGTGGGCTAGTTGGACCCTAGGGACCGTCAGGATTCAAATGAACTTAATCTCCCAACTAAAAACGGACACAGGGTGTGTTTACACAGTGGTGAAGGGAGGGGACGGGGCCTGAGTTAACGTGTGCAAAAACGCCCTGTGGCCTGTTTTAAGAGGTAGTTTTAATCCCCATGCCCTATTATATACTAGGGGCTTACAGAGGAGGTCATGCTAATCACAGGGGGACCCCAACGCATAATGTTCCCTAGTGTATGTAGGTGTTTTCACTGTATTTTAAGTGTCTTTTAACATAGCACTGGCTCTAGGACTGGTTAGTCAGACTCAGTTACCACCAGTATCCGTCTGAAAAAGTTGAGGGTACAGGATGATTTTGCAACAAGGCTTCTTTCTGCTCTTCTTTTTGTTCTTTCTGCATGTTATCCTTCTTCCTGCACTTTTCTTCGTCTTTGATGTCTTCTGTTGCTTCTTTCTGCACTTCTTTTGTTTCTTTCTGTGCATTTTTTCTTCTTTCTTCACATGTCCTATCTCTGTAGGCATAGTTAGAAATTAGCATTTAAAAAACCTTTGAAATTCACAGAAAAAACCATAGGTTTCAGGCACATTATAGTTAGGAATTAGCATTTAAAAAACCTCAGAAATTCACTGAAAAAACCATAGGTTTCAGGGGTGTTATAGTTAGCTGGACTTTTCACTTGTACAAAACCATTGAAATTCCCCCGTTATAGTTAGTTCAGCTAACTATAACTCGCGCGCCCGCAATGCACTGCTGATGACGTCACATATTACATCACTCATGACATGGTCAGTGACATCACTCATGACATCACTGATGCCATCTCAAATGACATCACTGATGTCATCACTGATGACATCATCCTTGTGATAGAGTGGCAGACCTCCTCTCACCCTAATATAACCTTTGATACACACATTCGAAAATAGAGACTAAAATTTTCAAAACAATGGACATACCAATACCAGTTACAACAACCTCTTCAGTAATTCTAAGATCCACATACACATCCACTCATTCACCAACAGTCCTATACAGTCACTCATACATGTACTCACTCATCATATGTACTCATACACCTATACATCCTGTTACACAATGCCACTCATCCATAGAGTTACTCACACACATAGTCACTCATGCTAATAAAGAATCAAACATACATTTACTTGCATATACAGTTATACACACACCACCACACTTACTTCTACGGAAACTTACACATACTTAGTCTTTTAAACAATCACTTATAGAAACACACACTTATTCATACAGGAACTCTTTCAATCTCTCACTCTCACATATACTCACATATATACACCAATAGTCACATATACTAGTTTAAAACATATGTAGTTACTCATAAAGACACTATTGAGACAGTCATTCACTCACTAACACACCCATACACACACTCATCCACCCATACAGTCCTGCACACATGCTGTGTTCAACACATACAAACAGTGAGTCACTCATTCATGCACCTATGCACTACGTAATACCCCCCACCGAACCATGCAGACACTCAGACTGATACTCAAAAAACCAACTAATAACCTATATAGACACCCATGTAGCTACTCACCAACCCATGCAGCCACTTATACACAAAGTGAGAGACTGATACAGATATTTACCTATTTAAACATTACTCACTAAGCCATGTATTCACTATGATACACTTAATCAGTCAGTTACACAATCAATTTTTCAAAAACAAATCATCCATTTAGACACTTATATACCCATTTATTCTTCCATCGACCTTGAGATATACATATATAAAACATATTTAATTTTTAGAAAAACACACATTCACTGGATGATGTCATCAGTGATGTCATTTGAGATGTCATGAGTGATGTCATGAGTGATGTCACTGACCATGTCATGAGTGATGTAATATGTGACGTCATCAGCAGTGCATTGCGGGCGCGCGAGTTATAGTTAGCTGAACTAACTATAACGGGGGAATTTCAATGGTTTTGTACAAGTGAAAAGTCCAGCTAACTATAACACCCCTGAAACCTATGGTTTTTTCAGTGATATATATATATATATATATATATATGCCACGAGAGATTCTTGAATGCTAAGAACCGGAGGGACACAGCGGGGTATGCAGGATGGATCTTTATTACAGAAGAGCAATGGCATGACGCGTTTCGGTCTGTGCCTTCATCAGATGCCTGCTCCAACGAAGTTCTCCTGCGAAATGTCTCGCAGATGTACTCCCGATCGTTCTGCCATTGCTGGCTATTCACTATTCAGGTGGTCGGAGTTAGAGTCCCAAACAGTGCTGCAGCCGAATTGGCAAACAACAGGTACCAGCATGCACCTCTCACGGCTTGCAGGTAAGTAACTCCACTCAAGTCCAAGTGTCCTTTCAAGGGCCCTGAATTTGGTTACGAACGTGGCTTGTGATCTTTGGCAGAACTAAGCTGGTGAAACAAGTATCCCTCCTGGGTCCCCAAGACGCCTCAACCACACAAGTCCAATTACAGCTGGGCCTGGAATCGCAGATGTAGTAATCCCAGTTCCTCCGTGCAGTCACAGACTGCATTTAGCGATGGCACTTTTGCTAACAGTGGGTGCGGTGGGTCAGAGCCTGTCCAATACCTTGGATAGTCGAAAAGAGCGCCGAAGCTGTCCTTGTGGCTCTGTCCTCTTGATGAAGCGGGTCTCCTCCAGCTCGCCTAGGACTAGCGCGCGAAATATGCCACGAGAGATTCTTGAATGCTAAGAACTGTAGGGACACAGCAGGGAAAGCAGGAAGGATCTTTATTACACAAGAGCAATGACATGACGCCATTTTTATTTTTGTGTAGTCCTTCTCTGACCATAATTCAGCCCAATTAAAAGTGGTGTCACAGCGCTGTGAAAAAAAACCATGGCGGTGAGGGGTTAAGCCCTACCAGTGCTCAATAAGACACAGGCTCCCGCAGGTGCAGAAGGTTTTGTAAAAATGCCCAAAAATGCATACTTGTCAGACCTTCACTTTAAATTTATTTAAATAAGCTTTTATATTAGTAACCCACAAAATAAGTGGGGGAACAGCTCCTGTGCCATTATAGAGAAGCCTCTTCTGCTAGTAGAATTTAAACTACCAGCCCTGGGTACATTTAGAATAATTTACTAGGGACTTTGAAGTATATTAAATGTACCAATCAGATAGATGCCAATTGTGTCATGTTTTAGGGAGAGAGAGCAAGCTCTTTAACACTGGTTAGAAGGGAAAACATCACAGAGTTCTAATGCCAACAAAACACGGGTTCAGCAACTGAAGGCAAAGATCTACAAAAGATCCTGCAAAAAGGGCCAACATAAAAGGGTCAATACGAAGCATTACTGAGAAGACTACCTTCTATTTTTTGTAGGAGTCAACAAGGGTTTGGGAGGCAGCATCAGTTATCTTGGCAAGCTATGATTTGATGACTGCAGTGCTTAATGTGTCAGTGAATGATGGCCAGTGCCCAAAGCTCTGCTCAGAAGCCCGCGACCGGTGCAATTAAATCCACCACCAAACACTTCCTGCCCCTTTATGTCGCTGTTGCTGAATCCTGCTTTCTCCCTTTGTGGCTGTTTACCCCCACTGGCCACCACCGGCAACCACTATCTCAAATTAACCAGTGGATGACTGACATTTTCGAATGACACCATTTGGCATAGCTGAGTGAAAAAGAGAGGGTGTGTGTGCATCTGAGTGCGTGTATGTGTGGGTTGGTGTGTGGGGGTGTGTGTGAGCGAGAGAGACACAGAGTGAGAGAAAGAGACAACGAGAAAGAAAGCAAAACCACGAGAAAGAGAAGATGGGACTGAAGCTTTACTCCACTCCTGCAGCTCACTAAATATTTATCTGACCTGTAACTCAACACTTTCTGCTCAGCATTTGCTAGGAGCATCATAAGCAGGGATTTGTTAAATGTCTAGACGTTTTTGCACTCAGTTGTCACATAAATGTATTTGCTGACATTTATTTGGGTCCTTTGTTAATGGAGATACTTCCAGCAGAAGGTATTGAAAGCCTTTATACCTCATTCTTTTACATAGCTGCAAAATTGTGAAAAACGTCTTCCTAGTTACAGGAAGGAAAACCCAGTTACACTGTCAAACATTGTCTCAAAGGACAACTGTACATAAAAGATGGCACTTGAGAAAAAAAAACAGTTCTACCCTCAAGAATAGGAGCTGGTACACACTATATCAAGTCCTGCATGAGTCAAGATGCCCTAAAGGACATGACAGTAATGGGACCTGGTCAAACGTTGAGACGGGACAAATAAATAAACAAGCATTAACAAAGACAATTGGTCTCATCTGGAGCTAAAGGATAGAACTGCTTGGTTGATGGATGGGTTTGATGGCTCCAAGAGCTGTTATGCTATTGATCCTACTGAAAGCAAGAAGTGACGGTTCCTATTGGTTACCATTCCGGAATTTGCCGTTGCTTGCTGTTGCCGGAGCTGGAGGGGCTGGAGTCCACGAGCCGGGAGCCGTTTTTCTATCGCTGACGGCCTCTACCTTGCCTCAAATTGCCTCTACTTTTGCTCCCCCACAGCGGAGTACCGCTTGAGCGAACACCGCCATGCCGCGCTAACTGCCGCGCTGTTTGCCGAGACGAGAGACGCTTTCACATATCCTCGGTCTCGGTCTCGGTGTGCAGCGGCTGTGCGTTTGCTGTGCGTGGTTATGGCTCCCGCGGCGTCCCGCCCATACCGCACCCCCGCACCGGAGACAATTGAGGAGGCAGCAGTGGTGGTGGTGGGTAAGGTGCGGAGTGCGTGGAGCCGGTCACATGGGGAGTTTAGCACAAAAGCATAGGCAAAAGGCAAAAGGGCACAAAGGCACAGGAAAAAGAAAAAAAGCCCCCCCCCCAATTGAGAGTTGAGTGCCAAAGTGACCAGGAGCAGGATTGGGTGACAAACAATTTATACTTGGCCTATCTGGCGCACTGGGAAATTTTTTTTTTGGCCAAACTTTCTTCTGCTACGGAGTTCAAGTTCCAGTCTGGGCTTTGTGGATTAAACCCGGAATTACGTGAGACGAAAGCAGCATTGGCGCTAACAATTTTATTGCGCAATTTAAGGAGGTGGAAGAGGGCGACAAACTGCGAACCACATCTGGTATTATTGCATCAGCATCAGCAGCATTGCAGAACCATAGAGAAGGATTATATGAGGAAGAGGAGGAGTTGGCGTTGGTGTTGGTGTTGGTCTTCATTAGTGATGTGGTAAGCGAACTGTAGCTGGTCTGCTGCCCAGGCTTACATAGAGTTATTTAGGGGTTGTATATAGAAGTTATAGAGTGGAAAAAGGAGCTAATAAGGGGAACTTCAGAAGCGCAGCTATACTTCTGACTGGAACAAGAAACATCTAGGAATAACTAGGAATAACTTTGAAACCTAACAAACGCACGCTCATCCCCCTGGCCACTAAAGGAGCCGATAAATTGGTGGAGTAACTTAGGGGTCGAATTGCTTCGGGTGGATCATATTGAGTTGTGTTGGGTTGGGCCGTACGGAGTGGGGTGTGTCCAAGCAGGCGCCCAACAAGAACTCATAAAGAGGTCGATATTATATTTGAGAAATCATAAACGATAACAAGAATGCGCTCAGGAAGGGAGAGGGCATCTGGCCCTACAATACGACGCTCACGGAAAACTCAGGTATCAGGAGCATTAAAAAACAGTCAAAGCACAAACAAAAGATATGAACCAGACGCGAATATCGCCAATAGCGCAGATGTTTGAAAAGTCCTTAAAAATCCCTCATAAATTTGATTTTTTGAAAGATCCGACGGGGGCTATGATGTCAAGTCAAATCGGACCTGAAATAATAAAACTACAGACACCAATCAAGCCTTCTAGTAATTTGAGAGTAACGACCCAATCTTGTGGGGTAAGGCGAAACCAAGAATCCGACAAAATAACATATAATGTGGATGTAGAGGATAATATGCTAGTGCAATCAATGCTACCAACAGATCAAACACCTACTCAAATTAGCGACCTTGAACTACTATGCATAATAGCACCATGCAAAAAGGATGTAAACCTAGGGAATATAGGTGATGCTTCAAAAAATGGAGTTGTCACTGGAAGAAAAGATCACGAAACCTGGAAATACAATAATATCACCTAGGCTACCTATAGAGGTCAAAGTTGAAATAAGAAATAATACGGTCCAAAGTAGGGTCATGACACCTGATAACCAGAAGATAGTAGGTGACAAAAGTGAATACATGGATGAATCGACCCAGGAATATCAAATTAGAAAAAAAGGATGTGTCTCTTTCCCGTTAGAAGCAATAATGTTTTTAGAAAATGATGAAATTACAAACTTGGAAACATACTCTACAGATCAGAGCACACAAAGAAAAGTCTCACCTAAATCATTATCCAGCGAACAAGTTAGGCAACAAAAAACACAAAAAACTAATGAAGAAATAATACCAGTTAACAGTATAGGAAAAAAATCGGAATCAACTCAACCTAATCGGGACAATAGGAATTATCAAAAAAATATAGTCAACATCAAGCAGGAACTTCAGTGGGACAAAAATATTAAAGCCATAGAAAAGCAGGATTTGGGATCTAGTTGGGATATTTTTTACCAAACCTCATCACTTGAATCGAATAAAATGGATGTTCAAATTGAAATACTAGGAACAATGGCTAACGTGGTGGCAGGAATAGATCACAAACTAGCTGAACTAAATAGTCTGATAACTAGAGCTCCAACAGATAAATCAACTACCTATCTGGAATGTTCTTGTGCACCAATAATCAATAAATTAACATCAATACCCGAAGTTATTAACACCATATTGGAAGATGTCAAGGTAAGCCTTCAACTGAATGGAGATAAGAAACTAATAAAAAAGGAAGGTATGGGCCTAATAGAGGAAAATAAGTCTAAAAAAACGGAGGATTCAACCGCTCAAATTGACTTAGATGCCAAGGGCCAAGGATGCCCCCCAATAATCCCAAGTAACCAATGAAAGAATAATAAACAAATAGAAGGCTTATTATCTGATTACTCTGTGGTAGAGTTACATGATGAACAAGAGGATAAAGAAGTGGACTTGACATCATTTATAATGACAAAAAGACATAGGAAAAAATTAAGGAAAGCAAGAAATAAAGCTAAGCTGGAGTATTTAACACAGTCACTCTCCCATGAGCGACTGTCATTTAACACGTCTTATAAGGAAAAAATCCATTCGGAGGAATCAATTGGAAAACAAAAAGCCGACTCGGGTAGGGTCCAGTCGAATTCAATCAAAACATCAAATACCCAGTATTTTGATATCTTTGTTAAATCAGGCAAACACTTGAATTGTCAGAAAGCTCAAAAAAGGAATATACAAATAGGCGAAGTAATCTCAAACGATATTGTTGAACCTTTCACTGATGAACCTGCTGAGGCGAGGAAAAATATCTCATTAGAGGAGATAACTCATGACAAACAGGGAAATGGTTGTGTGGGAAAAGGGGCTTGGGTGAACACCGACAGAAGATCACAAATAAAGGGAGAACAAATAATGAGTCCGCAAAACTCTGGAAAAAGTAAAGATCCCGTAGTGAAAACGGATGTAAAACAATTAAATAGTGGCATTAATGTGCAAAAATCGTCGCAAGGGGGCTATAATATAAATTCGAATCCAGACTTGAGCTCAAAACAATTACCATGCGATCAACTCTTTTCAAGTTGGGTACAACCAAACAATAAAGTTAACCAGGACCCTGAGGAACAAATAGAAGTAATAGACCAAATGGAGGACAATACCCGTATACTAAAACGGGACCATTTAGTTATAGTAAAATGCGGTAAGAACAAACGAATTATAAATAAAGTACAGCATGAACCATCAAATTATATCGAGAAGGAGTCGCTAGTTCAAAGGATAGAACAGCTAATTTTTAAACCACTATATGAGTCCCGAGGACAGCAAGATATGTTGAACAGGGGCAACCTTCTTTGCCTCTTTAAATCAGTTCCATCATTAGCTAATTTGTCAACCAATGACATAGAATGTGTTGGATTCTTACAAAACACTGAAAGTCCACTGCCACTAACAATAATAACTGTAACATCTCCATCTGTTATGGAACAAATTATGAAAGAACAAGAAATTTTTCGAAGATGGGGAATAGTAATTAGCAAAGTTGCTCCAAAGGAATACCCAACGCCACTGATAAAAGTAGAAAAAATGCTAGAATATGAAAAGGAAAAAAAGGGTGCCCCTGCCTTTTCCATATTAAAGAATCCGTTAGGAAAATTAAACATAGAGGCAGAAAAACTATCGATCGATAAAGAAATAGAGAGGGGCAGAGGGATAAATGAGAAATGGATAACAATGTCTTTGCATGGGAATAACAACCAGTGACAAAATAGACAACAAAATATATTGAAAAAACGATGTAATGACAGTGATACTATAACAATCTGCTCATGGAATATAAACGGATTAGGTAATAAGTTAGAAAACATAACTCAAATAATTAAGCCTTATCAGATCAAACTTCTGCAAGAGACATGGGTAATGTATCCCTTTTTTATGAACGGATATGAAGGATACTTTGAACCTGCGGTTAAACAACACAAATATGGCCGCCCATGTGGCGGCTTAGCAATATTTATTTCACTTGATCTAAAAATAGAACATAAGCAAATAGTTACGAACAATTGTAATGTTCATACAGTAGCATTAAGATATAAAATGGATGATCATGTAAAATCTCTTAAGCTGGTTAACATATATATTCCTCCCACAGCTAATTCAAGGAAGACTATGTGTGCTACCCTTACCAGTTACTTACTGGAACAGATCGTTGAAGATCCCTTTGTGGACTTTATAGTTTCAGGAGACTATAATTTAAATTTGTTAGTACCATTCACAAGAGATGCTATCACTCAGTCACAAGACCAACAATGGCTTATTCCCGTCCAGGTAACGGAAACAACAACTAAGTCCAGACAAACTAAAACAGGCCTAAATCTTGTGAAGGATATTGAAGCATTGGGTTTACGAATACTCAACGGGAGACGTTTGTCGGACTCACCTCCAGCATGGTCATTCTACACCCATAATGCGAAATCACGAATTGATTATACGATAGTATCATTGAACATTTTTAACAACATTACCTCCTATTATCTAAGGAAGCTACCGGAGAGCGATCATAGCCAGCAAATAATTACGACATCATTTACAAAACATCAACGGTATTTGTCAATGCAAGGACAGGTTGGAACAATCTATTATAGAAAATTCATTTGGAAACCAAATAATAAAGAACATACCAGTACATTAGCACAAAAACTGGTTACTGAATGTTTTTTAGGCAAAAACTTCTATATCTGTAACTGATCAGTGGGTAAGCTTTACACGCAAATTAGTTAACCAGCATCACCCCCCTATTGAAGCCAAAAATGAATATCTAACGTAAACAGGAAAAATGGAAACACAAATCAATTTACCATATACGGTACGCAAGATGAAACGGTTGCGAAATAAACTCAGGAAAGAGCTGATCAAGTTTCCTAATAAAAAAGAAATAATAGACAGTATAAAAACTCTAAATCAAAACCTGAGGAAACTAATCTGGAATGAGAAAACCATAGCTAAAAATGATCGTTGGCTAAAAATATTTTATGCTAGTAACCAAACTAACTCAAGGGAGTTCTGGAAAATGATAAATAATCTAACAAGACCAGACAAAATCATAGTAGCATCAGTTTTAACTGAGACTGAATGGGTGAATTTTCTGGTACGGCATTTAAACTCGGACTGCAGTACAACTAAAAGTGCGAACAATTATAAAAGGAAGGAAACAGCAAATCCAGAACAGGATTACAAATTTGAAATAACACAAAAACATCTGTCTAAGCTAATAAGAAAACAAAAAGACGGGGCACCAGGCCAAAATGGTATCCCTTTTGCACTGTATAAGGAGGATCCAGTTATATGGGCAGAACATCTAACCAAGGTTTTTAATGAAATAATCCAGACAGGAGTAATACCTGAATCTATGAGAGGGTCACTAATATCTCCAGTCTTTAAAAAGGGAAATTGGGCCCTGCCGGAGAATTCACGTCAGGATACAGATGCAAAACTGTTCGCAGGGGTCCTGTTGTCAAGCTTATCTGACTGGGTAAAGAATAATCACATTCTCCCTCCAAACCAAACAGGTTTTATTAAAGGTTTAGGAACAACTACTAAAATCTTAGTATTATCGGTATTAATGGACAAAGCAAATTTAAGAAAACAACCTCTGTGCTTATGCTTTGTTGATTTTAAATCAGCTATTTGATTGTGTAAATAGAGAACGATTGTGGGAAAAGTTACGAATGCTAGGAATCCCTCCTCTATTATTACAGCTGATTTGTCTTTTATATACCGATACTTGGGCCAGAGTGCGCATCGGAGATGGTCGGTCACTTACCAACAAAATACCGACAACAGGGGGTTTAAAGCAGGGGTGCGTACTGGCTCCATTATTATTTAACCTGTTTTTAGTTGATTTGACGGAGGTATTGAATAATATAAACGCTCATCCACCCAAACTAGAAGATAAACATATATCAAATGTATTATACGCAGACGATGTTGTTCTTTTAAGCAATACAAAAGTGGGCTTGCAACGTTTAATTACACGAATATTTGAATATTCAAAAGAAAATAGGATGGTAATAAATGAAACAAAATCTAAAGTGTTGGTGATCTCAAAAAATGCAAGACGAAAATATAAATCTAAATGGTTTTTGGGAAAGCAGCAATTAGAACAAGTCAATGCCTATAGATATTTGGGTGTTATATTCAACGACAATGGAAATTTTCTTCCGCAGAAACTCGAAATATATAGGAAAGCAAATGCCTTGATAGCTGCATTTAGGTCTATCCAAAAATCAATTAGCGACCTAACTTACCGTCCTTTCTTAAAGGTAATATCGGCCAAACTACTACCCTCCTTAACATATGGCAGTGAGGCCTTAAATGGAAAAGACGCAGTTATTATTAACAATGCTATTTCAAAAACATTCAAAATTATTTTTCATTTGCCGAATAATGCATCGCAAGCACACGTAAGGCTGGAATTTGGCCTGAATAACCAGCTGTATGCACGAAAAGGTTATGCAATTAAAGTCTGGAACAGAATAAAAAATGACCAAGGAAATTTTATGTCCCAGTTATTGTGGAAAGAAACTAATGGAAATACTAAATCATACACCTGGAAATATTTGGAAGCGGCGTTAGAAGAATTTGAGGTTAGGCCGATATGGGAATCGACCATTACCCAGGAATCATTTAAGAAAGTTATTAATAAAATTACAGACCACTTATCGATAATAAGCGACAAAGCCGCCTTTACTAAAAGAAAACACGCTTGGCCTATCATAAATGGTTTCTCAAAAAAGACGGTACAGCAATACCTTGATACGGCATGGTCGCAGAAAAATAAACACATTTTTATCAATGCAAGATTTGGCGTACTCCCGGGCTTATCCCATGCACCACCTTGGAAACAACTCGGAACCGATACTCTATGCAGACTGTGTAAATCTGGGGAGGAAAACATTATTCATCTACTATGTCTCTGTCCTGAATTAAAAAATGAAAGAGTTATTATTTTAAAGAGATTATTTAATGAAAGAGGGATAAGGACATGTAGACAGGCATTGATCCGATGTCTCTCCTCAGATGATATAGTCATGAACTCCGCTTTGGTAACATTTTTACTAAAAGTATGGAAAAAACTCGAAGAGTAAGAAACAGAACACTAAGATTGATTATATTTTCTTTTAAAGTTTTACATGTATGAATTTTATTGTAAACACTAAAAGATGTATTGAATTTTAAGGATTTGTTACTATTTATAGTGTATGTAATGGATTATTGTATGAATTTGTTTTATTGTAAGATTTTAATTAATCAAACAATAAAGATATCACTCACTCGCACTATTGATCCTACTAAAGTATGCTTCTCTATCCTCATTTACTCTTACTGAGAACTTCAAGGAATTGAATTGCAGTGCTTCTGGTCCCTTTCCTTACCGGTAATGGATCTGTAACAGGGTCCACATGTACTGTTGATTGATGCCATTGAGAATAACATTAGCACAGCAGGGCACAAGTCAAGGGTACACGCGGGTAGAATGCGTCTGCGTACTCTTTTCACAGGGTGGACGTGTCTAACCTGCCAAGAGGTTGGGCCCCGCAAAAATATGGTTGTCAGGAAGTCCCTTCCTGCCACGAGTCGGCTGGCCACGAGCCGAGTGACTTTAATTCGTGTTCATTTCCGCCCCGCATACAGGACGGACACGACCCATTTAAGGGGGAACAGACATTCCGGGAGGAGGTGTCCCCGCCTCTGACGTCACCACCCGTCAGCCAATCAGACGTCTTGGGGAAGTTCTTAGAGCCCTGCCCGGAAGAACTCAGCGCGACGCCGAGAGGAGAAGTCGTCCCACAGGTACACCGAAGTCTTCGCTGTCCAGCCGGAGGATCTGAAGGTGGACGTGTCTTCGCCGGAGGAACATGGAGGAAGCCCAGCTGTCACGTCGTTCCAAAACCGTGAGTAAGCCAGGAGGCCAACGGTACCACTCTCCGCCCCGCCACACTTCAGGAGAAGTGTGGCACCACAAGGTACGAGCCAAGTTAGGAGGGCTCCTATTCACACGGGGAGGGACCCGATAGGGGTGGGTGACGGGAGGGATCCTAACACGAGTGGCTGACGTATCCATCACACCCAGTGCACCCCTCCACGAGAGTGTTCCACTTATCGGTGAAAGGTTCCCTGGTGATCCCGTCACTTCCCCTCCTCCTCTTTCCCCTTATAAAGTCCCGGGTTGGGACTAACCTCCACTATATTTTCTTTCTCTTCCTTTGAGAGACATCGAGGGAACCCCTTACTTCCGGAGGCATCCCTGCTTGACAAGGCGAAGCACCGGACCAGACCACACAAAAGACCTGCGAGATCCCGGAGACAGACCACTCCTTCCATGCTCGTGTAGTTTTCGTTTATGAACTGGAACTTTGAAACTTGGTCAATAACAATAAACCTCTTCTCTTTTGCGACTACTGACTCGGGGTCCTTCTCTTACAAGGGTTAGGCCTCTTCCCCTTCCCTTCCCTTCTCACAATGGTAACCTTGTCCAGTGTGATTTTTAGACACGGGACACATTCAGCAGCGCCTGCACGTTGTTTGCTTTAGTTCCAAGCAGCAATGGCTTATCAGATTACAACTTAGCCCATAACAAAGGCCTAAGTTAGGGGCCATCAGGCCCTCTTTTGTTGGAGTATCCTGGCCGGGAGATATCTGGACCTCACACCAAGACGTAAATGCAATGGAGGGGAAACAAAGGCACACAGCTTGTTATCACTTTGCAAATACTTATGAGAGGCATGCTTTTGACTTTGTTCAGTCCCTGTATATAAGAGATATGCATTCATTGTAAGAATGTCAGATGTTTGATCAGTTCAAGTATTTACACAAATAACAATTTAAATACACTATTTTTCTTTATTTGTTTTATAGCACTATAGTTTTACTAATCCCACGGCAGGGTGTCAGAGTGCTCTACATCACACATGTACATTTTGCATTGACAATAAATCATATGTGTGTAAATGAATGGACAGGTTGTGTTACATAAGGCAGTGAGGGTTACAATGTATAGGAGCCACATGCCCTTCATAGGTCACTGTGTTATATTAGAAGGATTACAATTTATGAACTGCAAATAACAAAAAGATCTGTGTTAAAAACTGTTACCCAATTGCCTATTTACATAAAACAATAAAACTCAGTTACATAATGTGCTTTGCAGGAGACACACTAACCCTCTATGCTACTTTGATTAAAAACAGAGACTAAACAAAATACAGAAATCTCCAGCAAATCCGTTAACCCCCATAGTTATTTTACAATTACTATTATTCTTATTCCCTGAGATTTAGTTGGCATAAAAAGATCCCTGCAGCAGGTGCGTTAACCCTATAAGATATTTTAAAATGCAGACTTTGCAACTAATTAAGCAGAGCAGATTTACTGCCACATTTCTCCTTATTGTCAATTTCTTTGTGTTAGGGTTTTAGAACATAAATGTATAAGTTTGGTCCAGATTTTGCGTCAGGGTCGCATCACTTTTTGGCACAACCCCAATGCAAAATCTGTTGTTAAATATTGTAATGCACTCAAATGTACTCATGATAGCCTTGCTAAATGTATGTGTGAGGTCTTAATATCTGCTATCACTTCTTGTGATGCCATGTCTGATGTCATGAGCTGTGATGTCATGCACTGTAATGTCACTTGCCATGATGTCATTTGCATACTGCCTAACTTGGTTAGTTCCCTCACTTGTTTTTTTTTAGAACTTGTGCCATGTCTAACAATAGAAGTTTTTCTGCTATTTAATTTGCTTTGTCTTCAACCACTGGTTTAAATTTACCATCTGATCATTTTCCCTTGTAGCAATGGGAATATCCATCCTTATTGCCCTAGTGGGCCTGCAAAATAAAACGAGTCATGGAGAGTGTAATGAGTGGCTGACTCGTATTGTTAAATCCAAGTAGGTTTATTCCTTGTTCTGAAGCCCACAATGCACTGCAACCAGCCAGCTGGAATCCCAACAGTGAATGGCGGAACGGTCAGAGGAATCCATGCTCACCACTTGATGGGCACGAGAAGCACTTGAATAAATAAAACTTTAAAACATAACAAAGTGTGAGGATGCGCTTCAGACTAACCACATGCATGTTGCTTATACGCCACGATAAACCCTGCCACAGGCACTTTGCACATGTTCATTACATAACCCCCCCCCTCAAAGCAACCAAACAAAAATATATGAGACTCCCCTAAAAATACATACATAAAGTATCATGTGCCAATATGTTAGAAAATCTTTGAATCTGGAAGGTACTCTGACATCACGCATCAATCAATCAATCAGGGAATTATAAGTGCGCTACTCACCCGTGAGGGTCTCAAGGCGCTGAGGTGGGGGTCGGCAGATCTGTTTAGCTGAAGAGCCAGGTCTTGAGGGTCTTCCTGAAGATGTTCAGGGATGGGGCGCATCTGATGTCTGCCAGTAGCTTGTTCCAGGTCTTGGCTGCAATGTGAGAGAAGGATCTTCCACCTGCCTTGGCTCTGTGGATGCATGTGGTTTCGGCCAGTGCGAGGTTGGAAGATCGAAGGTTTCTTTTGGGTACGTGGAAGTTGATTCTGTCATTGAGGTATTTGGGTCCGTTGTTGTGTAGGCATTTGTAGGCATGAGTGAGGATTTTGAAAAGGACTCTTTTCTCCACGGGGAGCCAGTGGAACTTCGTAGGTGTTGACTGATGTGTTTGAGTCGGGGATTGGAGAGGACGAGTCTGGTGGCGGTGTTCTGCATTGTCTGGAGTTTGCGGATGAGGGACATGTTGATGCTGGCGTAGAGTGCGTTTCCATAGTGCAGTCTGCTGGTGATGAGTGTGTGGGTGACTGTCTTCCTTGACTCAGGGGAGATCCACTTGAAGGTCTTGCGGAGGATGCGGAGGGTGTTGAAGCAGCTGGAGGTAATGGCCTTTACCTGTCGGTTCAAGGTGAGTGATGAGTCGAGTACGATGCCGAGGTTCTTGGCGTGGTTTGAGGGGGTAGGTGGGCTTCCGAGGGCAGTCAGCCACCAGATGCTGTCCCATGCAGAAGGGGTGGTACCAGGGACGAGGACTTCTGTCTTCTCGGCATTGAGCTTGAGGCAGTTGTTGGTCATCCAGACTTCGACATCTTGCATTCCTTTCTGGAAGTTGAGTTTGGCAGTGGTGGGGTCTTTGGTGAGGGAGAGGATGAGCTGGGTGTCGTCGGCGTAGGATACGATGTTGAGGCCGTGTTGTCAGACGATGGCTGCTAGGGGGGCCAGGTATATGTTGAAGAGAGTGGGGCTCAGGGAGGAACACTGTGGGACTCCGCAGGTGATTTTTGTGGGGTCGGAGAGGAAGGGTGGGAGTCTGATCCTTTGGCTTCTTCCGGTGAGGAATGATCGGATCCAGTCCAGGGCTGTTCCTTGTATGCCTGCGTTGTGTAGTCTGGAGACTAGTGTGCGGAGGGAGACAGTGTCGAAGGCCGCTGATATGTCGAGTAGGATGAGGGCTGTGGAGTGGCCTTGGTCCAGGAGGGTGCGGATGTCTTCTGTGGCGGCGAGTAGGGCAGCAAGAAATAAAGCTAAGCCGGAGTATTTAACACAGTCACTCTCCCATGAGCGACTGTCATTTAACACGTCTTATAAGGAAAAAATCCATTTGGAGGAATCAATTGGAAAACAAAAAGCCGACTCGGGTAGGATCCAGTCGAATTCAATCAAAACATCAAATACCCAGTATTTTGATATCTTTGTTAAATCAGGCAAACACTTGAATTGTCAGAAAGCTCAAAAAAGGAATATACAAATAGGCGAAGTAATCTCAAACGATATTGTTGAACCTTTCACTGATGAACCTGCTGAGGCGAGGAAAAATATCTCATTAGAGGAGATAACTCATGACAAACAGGGAAATGGTTGTGTGGGAAAAGGGGCTTGGGTGAACACCGACAGAAGATCACAAATAAAGGGAGAACAAATAATGAGTCCGCAAAACTCTGGAAAAAGTAAAGATCCCGTAGTGAAAACGGATGTAAAACAATTAAATAGTGGCATTAATGTGCAAAAATCGTCGCAAGGGGGCTATAATATAAATTCGAATCCAGACTTGAGCTCAAAACAATTACCATGCGATCAACCCTTTTCAAGTTGGGTACAACCAAACAATAAAGTTAACCAGGACCCTGAGGAACAAATAGAAGTAATAGACCAAATGGAGGACAATACCCGTATACTAAAACGGGACCATTTAGTTATAGTAAAATGCGGTAAGAACAAACGAATTATAAATAAAGTACAGCATGAACCATCAAATTATATCGAGAAGAAGTCGCTAGTTCAAAGGATAGAACAGCTAATTTTTAAACCACTATATGAGTCCCGAGGACAGCAAGATATGTTGAACAGGGGCAACCTTCTTTGCCTCTTTAAATCAGTTCCATCATTAGCTAATTTGTCAACCAATGACATAGAATGTGTTGGATTCTTACAAAACCCTGAAAGTCCACTGCCACTAACAATAATAACTGTAACATCTCCATCTGTTATGGAAAAATTATGAAAGAACAAGAAATTTTTCGAAGATGGGGAATAGTAATTAGCAAAGTTGCTCCAAAGGAATACCCAACGCCACTGATAAAAGTAGAAAAAATGCTAGAATATGAAAAGGAAAAAAAGGGTGCCCCTGCCTTTTCCATATTAAAGAATCCGTTAGGAAAATTAAACATAGAGGCAGAAAAACTATCGATCGATAAAGAAATAGAGAGGGGCAGAGGGATAAATGAGAAATGGATAACAATGTCTTTGCATGGGAATAACAACCAGTGACAAAATAGACAACAAAATATATTGAAAAAACGATGTAATGACAGTGATACTATAACAATCTGCTCATGGAATATAAACGGATTAGGTAATAAGTTAGAAAACATAACTCAAATAATTAAGCCTTATCAGATCAAACTTCTGCAAGAGACATGGGTAATGGATCCCTTTTTTATGAACGGATATGAAGGATACTTTGAACCTGCCGTTAAACAACACAAATATGGCCGCCCATGTGGCGGCTTAGCAATATTTATTTCACTTGATCTAAAAATAGAACATAAGCAAATAGTTACGAACAATTGTAATGTTCATACAGTAGCATTAAGATATAAAATGGATGATCATGTAAAATCTCTTAAGCTGGTTAACATATATATTCCACCCACAGCTAATTCAAGGAAGACTATGTGTGCTACCCTTACCAGTTACTTACTGGAACAGATCGTTGAAGATCCCTTTGTGGACTTTATAGTTTCAGGAGACTATAATTTAAATTTGTTAGTACCATTCACAAGAGATGCTATCACTCAGTCACAAGACCAACAATGGCTTATTCCCGTCCAGGTAACGGAAACAACAACTAAGTCCAGACAAACTAAAACAGGCCTAAATCTTGTGAAGGATATTGAAGCATTGGGTTTACGAATACTCAACGGGAGACGTTTGTCGGACTCACCTCCAGCATGGTCATTCTACACCCATAATGCGAAATCACGAATTGATTATACGATGGTATCATTGAACATTTTTAACAACATTACCTCCTATTATCTAAGGAAGCTACCGGAGAGCGATCATAGCCAGCAAATAATTACGACATCATTTACAAAACATCAACGGTATTTGTCAATGCAAGGACAGGTTGGAACAATCTATTATAGAAAATTCATTTGGAAACCAAATAATAAAGAACATACCAGTACATTAGCACAAAAACTGGTTACTGAATGTTTTTTAGGCAAAAACTTCTATATCTGTAACTGATCAGTGGGTAAGCTTTACACGCAAATTAGTTAACCAGCATCACCCCCCTATTGAAGCCAAAAATGAATATCTAACGTAAACAGGAAAAATGGAAACACAAATCAATTTACCACATACGGTACGCAAGATGAAACGGTTGCGAAATAAACTCAGGAAAGAGCTGATCAAGTTTCCTAATAAAAAAGAAATAATAGACAGTATAAAAACTCTAAATCAAAACCTGAGGAAACTAATCTGGAATGAGAAAACCATAGCTAAAAATGATCGTTGGCTAAAAATATTTTATGCTAGTAACCAAACTAACTCAAGGGAGTTCTGGAAAATGATAAATAATCTAACAAGACCAGACAAAATCATAGTAGCATCAGTTTTAACTGAGACTGAATGGGTGAATTTTCTGGTACGGCATTTAAACTCGGACTGCAGTACAACTAAAAGTGCGAACAATTATAAAAGGAAGGAAACAGCAAATCCAGAACAGGATTACAAATTTGAAATAACACAAAAACATCTGTCTAAGCTAATAAGAAAACAAAAAGACGGGGCACCAGGCCAAAATGGTATCCCTTTTGCACTGTATAAGGAGGATCCAGTTATATGGGCAGAACATCTAACCAAGGTTTTTAATGAAATAATCCAGACAGGAGTAATACCTGAATCTTGGAGAGGGTCACTAATATCTCCAGTCTTTAAAAAGGGAAATTGGGCCCTGCCGGAGAATTCACGTCAGGATACAGATGCAAAACTGTTCGCAGGGGTCCTGTTGTCAAGCTTATCTGACTGGGTAAAGAATAATCACATTCTCCCTCCAAACCAAACAGGTTTTATTAAAGGTTTAGGAACAACTACTAAAATCTTAGTATTATCGGTATTAATGGACAAAGCAAATTTAAGAAAACAACCTCTGTGCTTATGCTTTGTTGATTTTAAATCAGCTATTTGATTGTGTAAATAGAGAACGATTGTGGGAAAAGTTACGAATGCTAGGAATCCCTCCTCTATTATTACAGCTGATTTGTCTTTTATATACCGATACTTGGGCCAGAGTGCGCATCGGAGATGGTCGGTCACTTACCAACAAAATACCGACAACAGGGGGTTTAAAGCAGGGGTGCGTACTGGCTCCATTATTATTTAACCTGTTTTTAGTTGATTTGACGGAGGTATTGAATAATATAAACGCTCATCCACCCAAACTAGAAGATAAACATATATCAAATGTATTATACGCAGACGATGTTGTTCTTTTAAGCAATACAAAAGTGGGCTTGCAACGTTTAATTACACGAATATTTGAATATTCAAAAGAAAATAGGATGGTAATAAATGAAACAAAATCTAAAGTGTTGGTGATCTCAAAAAATGCAAGACGAAAATATAAATCTAAATGGTTTTTGGGAAAGCAGCAATTAGAACAAGTCAATGCCTATAGATATTTGGGTGTTATATTCAACGACAATGGAAATTTTCTTCCGCAGAAACTCGAAATATATAGGAAAGCAAATGCCTTGATAGCTGCATTTAGGTCTATCCAAAAATCAATTAGCGACCTAACTTACCGTCCTTTCTTAAAGGTAATATCGGCCAAACTACTACCCTCCTTAACATATGGCAGTGAGGCCTTAAATGGAAAAGACGCAGTTATTATTAACAATGCTATTTCAAAAACATTCAAAATTATTTTTCATTTGCCGAATAATGCATCGCAAGCACACGTAAGGCTGGAATTTGGCCTGAATAACCAGCTGTATGCACGAAAAGGTTATGCAATTAAAGTCTGGAACAGAATAAAAAATGACCAAGGAAATTTTATGTCCCAGTTATTGTGGAAAGAAACTAATGGAAATACTAAATCATACACCTGGAAATATTTGGAAGCGGCGTTAGAAGAATTTGAGGTTAGGCCGATATGGGAATCGACCATTACCCAGGAATCATTTAAGAAAGTTATTAATAAAATTACAGACCACTTATCGATAATAAGCGACAAAGCCGCCTTTACTAAAAGAAAACACGCTTGGCCTATCATAAATGGTTTCTCAAAAAAGACGGTACAGCAATACCTTGATACGGCATGGTCGCAGAAAAATAAACACATTTTTATCAATGCAAGATTTGGCGTACTCCCGGGCTTATCCCATGCACCACCTTGGAAACAACTCGGAACCGATACTCTATGCAGACTGTGTAAATCTGGGGAGGAAAACATTATTCATCTACTATGTCTCTGTCCTGAATTAAAAAATGAAAGAGTTATTATTTTAAAGAGATTATTTAATGAAAGAGGGATAAGGACATGTAGACAGGCATTGATCCGATGTCTCTCCTCAGATGATATAGTCATGAACTCCGCTTTGGTAACATTTTTACTAAAAGTATGGAAAAAACTCGAAGAGTAAGAAACAGAACACTAAGATTGATTATATTTTCTTTTAAAGTTTTACATGTATGAATTTTATTGTAAACACTAAAAGATGTATTGAATTTTAAGGATTTGTTACTATTTATAGTGTATGTAATGGATTATTGTATGAATTTGTTTTATTGTAAGATTTTAATTAATCAAACAATAAAGATATCACTCACTCGCACTATTGATCCTACTAAAGTATGCTTCTCTATCCTCATTTACTCTTACTGAGAACTTCAAGGAATTGAATTGCAGTGCTTCTGGTCCCTTTCCTTACCGGTAATGGATCTGTAACAGGGTCCACATGTACTGTTGATTGATGCCATTGAGAATAACATTAGCACAGCAGGGCACAAGTCAAGGGTACACGCGGGTAGAATGCGTCTGCGTACTCTTTTCACAGGGTGGACGTGTCTAACCTGCCAAGAGGTTGGGCCCCGCAAAAATATGGTTGTCAGGAAGTCCCTTCCTGCCACGAGTCGGCTGGCCACGAGCCGAGTGACTTTAATTCGTGTTCATTTCCGCCCCGCATACAGGACGGACACGACCCCTTTAAGGGGGAACAGACATTCCGGGAGGAGGTGTCCCCGCCTCTGACGTCACCACCCGTCAGCCAATCAGACGTCTTGGGGAAGTTCTTAGAGCCCTGCCCGGAAGAACTCAGCGCGACGCCGAGAGGAGAAGTCGTCCCACAGGTACACCGAAGTCTTCGCTGTCCAGCCGGAGGATCTGAAGGTGGACGTGTCTTCGCCGGAGGAACATGGAGGAAGCCCAGCTGTCACGTCGTTCCAAAACCGTGAGTAAGCCAGGAGGCCAACGGTACCACTCTCCGCCCCGCCACACTTCAGGAGAAGTGTGGCACCACAAGGTACGAGCCAAGTTAGGAGGGCTCCTATTCACACGGGGAGGGACCCGATAGGGGTGGGTGACGGGAGGGATCCTAACACGAGTGGCTGACGTATCCATCACACCCAGTGCACCCCTCCACGAGAGTGTTCCACTTATCGGTGAAAGGTTCCCTGGTGATCCCGTCACTTCCCCTCCTCCTCTTTTCCCCTTATAAAGTCCCGGGTTGGGACTAACCTCCGCTATATTTTCTTTCTCTTCCTTTGAGAGACATCGAGGGAACCCCTTACTTCCGGAGGCATCCCTGCTTGACAAGGCGAAGCACCGGACCAGACCACACAAAAGACCTGCGAGATCCCGGAGACAGACCACTCCTTCCATGCTCGTGTAGTTTTCCTTTATGAACTGGAACTTTGAAACTTGGTCAATAACAATAAACCTCTTCTGTTTTGCGACTACTGTCTCGGGGTCCTTCTCTTACAAGGGTTAGGCCTCTTCCCCTTCCCTTCCCTTCTCACAATGGTAACCTTGTCCAGTGTGATTTTTAGACACGGGACACATTCAGCAGCGCCTGCACGTTGTTTGCTTTAGTTCTAAGCAGCAATGGCTTATCAGATTACAACTTAGCCCATAACAAAGGCCTAAGTTAGGGGCCATCAGGCCGTCTTTTGTTGGAGTATCCTGGCCGGGAGATATCTGGACCTCACACCAAGACGTAAATGCAATGGAGGGGAAACAAAGGCACACAGCTTGTTATCACTTTGCAAATACTTATGAGAGGCATGCTTTTGACTTTGTTCAGTCCCTGTATATAAGAGATATGCATTCATTGTAAGAATGTCAGATGTTTGATCAGTTCAAGTATTTACACAAATAACAATTTAAATACACTATTTTTCTTTATTTGTTTTATAGCACTATAGTTTTACTAATCCCACGGCAGGGTGTCAGAGTGCTCTACATCACACATGTACATTTTGCATTGACAATAAATCATATGTGTGTAAATGAATGGACAGGTTGTGTTACATAAGGCAGTGAGGGTTACAATGTATAGGAGCCACATGCCCTTCATAGGTCACTGTGTTATATTAGAAGGATTACAATTTATGAACTGCAAATAACAAAAAGATCTGTGTTAAAAACTGTTACCCAATTGCCTATTTACATAAAACAATAAAACTCAGTTACATAATGTGCTTTGCAGGTGTCAGAAGGTACCTCAAGTTCCACAGAAGCAGAAGTGACGATTACTCCCAATGCCCCTGCATCAGTGCAGCCACCAAGCAAGGGTAACGGCACTAGCACGGGGGAAAGGGGAAGTGGAAGAGAAGAGAAGAGACTGCCTCAGGATGGTGTATAACCTCTAGGTGGTGATTCTGCCTTCTCTGCTGATTCTTCTGTAGTGTATGGTTCTTCACTGGCACATCTTAACGAGGTACACCTAATGCACAGAGGTGAAGAGGGAATTACAAGAACATCCTACTCTCCTAATCTTCCTAATGACTTTTAGATTCCTCTGCTCCTACCTTTTACTCCTACAGGCTTGCTACTCTTCTATGTAGTGATATTCTTTGTAATCTTTTAGTTATACAGACTTGCACATTTGCAAGTTTAAGAAATAGGTTCCATCTTCTGATAAAGAATTTGATATGTACATAAATAATGAATTAACGAATACTCTCCTATCTTGCAGGTTCTGTAGTGAAGAAGGACTGGGTCGGTTCAACAACTTCTTCAACAAAAGATGCGCGCAAAAAGGTACAGGGAAAGGTAAAATAGGGAGGAAAGGAAAAGGAAAGGTCGCCAAGGGGAGGAGAGGAAATTGGAGGTTGGGCGCAGACGCGCACTCACTGACTTTAGTCGTTGGCTCAGTCTTGGTTTCTTTTAGTTCACTGGGAAATCTGATACTCAGCCACTCCGGGTAACAGCTTCCTTCTCAGATGAACAAACGAAGATTCCAGCCAGAAGAATTCTCAGTAACTTTCTTGACTGAAACTTGGGTAACCAAAAACCGCTAACTTGATTATTCGGCTACTAGCGGTTGATTCGGTTCTGTGGATTATTCCGAAAATATCTCTCTCAAGTTCTAGAACAGTTCTCCTCAGGATTCTGGAGCACACAGAAAACACTAGCTTCTCTCAGGATATCTCGATTGAAGTGCGCAGTTTGCCGCGCGCCCAACCGTCAAGTCAAAGATGTACAGCAAATGACGGCAAGAGCCGCGGCCATCTTGAAAGGTCCAACTGTACATAGAACATTATAAGTCTCGATATAGGTTCACCACTTGCGGCTTCACAAGAATCCGCTGTCTCTTTGGTTTTTGCCACATATGGTGCACCGCTGACACCACATGAGTCTGCTTCCTGACAGTACCCCCTCTCAAAGGCCGATTCATCGGCCCAGGTTTGAAGGGGTATCGAATATGAAATCTTTTTAAGAGTCGAGGAGCATGAATGTTCTTAGCTAACTCCCAGGAGCGATCTTCTGGTCCATAACCTTTCCAGTCTACTAAATAGTAAAGCCCTACTCTAGTTCTTTTGGAATCTAATATATCTTTGACCTCATATTCAGGATGTCCATTAATCACTAGGGGCGCTGGAGGCTTCACTATTCTCGTGTTTGGAGTGCATCTTTTAATCAGAGAGACATGGAAAACTGGATGAATACCTGTATTTGAGGGCAATTTTAATTTTACCGCTACAGGGCTTAGTACCTTTTCAATTAGGTAAGGTCCCACAAAACGTGGCTGAAATTTCCGATTACCCTTGAGATGGAGATTACGTGTAGATAACCAAACCAAATCACCCACCCTGTAATCTGGAGCCTTTTTTCTATGTTTGTCTGCCTGTTTCTTATAATTCGCTTTAGCCTTGACTAAATTGGATTCTGCCGATCTGCGAGTGTTAACAAGATCTTGCATGAGGTCTCTGACTGCTGGAACCCCCATATCTCCCTGTCCCATGAAAGGGTTTGGATGTCTACCATAATTGAGGAAGAAAGGAGAAAACCCAGTAGACACATTTTTTGCATTATTACATGCAAACTCTGCCATCCATAAAAAATCAGACCATTCACCCTCCTGATCCAGAAGGAACATTCTCAGATATTGTTCTAACTCTTGGTTGACTCTTTCGGTCTGCCCGTCTGTTTCAGGATGATAACTGGTGGAAAATCTGGTCTCTACTCCCAACCCTTGCATGAAGGCTCTCCAAAAATGGGATACAAACTGAGACCCTCTATCTGAAATCAGGATTTTTGGGACCCCATGAATCTTAACAATGTGCTCACTGAATAGTTTGGCTAACTCCCTCGCAGTAGGAACCCCTTTTAAAGGTATGAAATGGCTCATCTTAGTGAAGGTGTCAACAAACACTAACACAGTGTTATACCCATGACTCGGAGGCAGATCCACTATGAGATCCATGGTGACTGTGTGCCAAGGTTGGGAGGGGGTGGGCAAAGGATGCAAAAGGCCTGATGGGGCTTGTCTCATGGCCTTTCCTTGGGCACAGGTTGGACACGTTCCCACATATTGTATGACACTGGACCGAATCTCTGGCCACCAAAAATATCGTTGAATGAGCTCGAGAGTCTTTTGAATACCTTTATGCCCAGCCAAAGGTTGATCATGGCATGCTTGCATTGCTTTGTGCTGAAGTTCTGCAGTGGGTAAATACAGGGCACCTTGAACGTAGGGTAACTGTTCGAAGATTTCTCGTATAGAATCCTGTTGAACCCAGGTCTGTATCTCTTCTGGAGACAACCTTTTCTTTACTTCTTCTTTGAAATCAACCAAATCAAGCGTACAAATGATCTTGGTTTCTGGGATGATAGTCTTTTGAGTCATTGGAGGCTCTTGAACTTCTGTCTGAATTCGGGACAATGCATCCGCCTTTCCGTTCTTATTTCCTGGGCGGTAGGTAATCACAAAATCAAAGTCTGCAAAATAGAGAGACCATCTTAAGAGACGAGGGGTCAAAGTTCTAGCAGATTTCAGAAATTGTAAATTCTTGTGATCAGAATAAACTGTAACTGTATGACGAGCTCCCAGCAAATAGTGTCGCCACTCTTCAAACGCATCTTTCACCGCCAACAATTCCTTCTCAGCAATTGTATAATTGACTTCAGCAGGCGTAAGTTTTCTAGAACGAAAAGCCACTGGATGAAGCTGTCCCGTTGTCTTGTGACGCTGAGACAGCACCCCACCAATGGCTAAATCTGAAGCATCCGCTTCCACAAAGAAGGGTTCTGCCGGATCTGCATGTAGCAAAATGGGAGCAGTAGTAAAGCTCTTCTTGAGAAACTCAAAAGCCATCTCAGCCTCTTCAGTCCAATGAAATTTCTGGCCTTTCTTCAAAAGTTTGGTGATAGGAATGATTCTCTGTGAGAATCCTTGAATGAAGCGACGATAAAAATTAGCAAATCCCAAGAATCGCTGTATCTCCTTAACGTTTCCTGGAGAGGGCCAATTTATAACTGAGTGAATCTTCTTTGGATCCATGGTCACTCCTGCTGAGGAAAGGACAAATCCGAGAAACTCCACTGTTTGCACACTGAAAGCACATTTTTCTAGTTTCACATACAATTGATGCAAACGCAGCCTTTCCAAAACCCTCCTTACATGGGTAGCATGTTCTTGTGGAATCTTGGAGAAAATCAAAATATCATCCAAATATACAATTGCAATCTTGTCAATCAAATCTCCCATGATATCATTAATAAAATGTTGAAAAGCGGCTGGTGCATTACAAAGGCCAAACGGCATAACTTGATATTCAAAGAGCCCATATTTAGTTCGAAATGCCGTTTTCCACTCATGGCCTTCTTTGACACGAATAAGATGGTATGCCCCTCTTAAATCTAATTTTGTGAAAATTTGAGCTTCCTTTACTTGATCAAGAAGGACGGAAATCAAGGGTAACGGGTATCGATTCTTGATGGTCACTCGGTTGAGGGCACGATAATCGATGCAAGTCCTAAGAGATCCTTCCTTCTTGGGGATGAAGAATAAAGGAGAGGATACTGGGGACTGTGAAGGCCTAATAAAACCATTAGCCAAATATCGATCTAAATACTCCTTGAGATAGCGATTTTCACCTTCAGTTAGGGCGTAGATCCTTGAACAAGGCAGAACCGCTCCCGGTTCCAATTCGATGGTACAATCATATGGACGATGTGGAGGTAATTTTTCTGCATCTTTTTCACAAAAGACTTCTTTAAACTCTTGATACTCTGGGGGAATTTCTGTAGTACTGATGACACAAATTGATTCTCCTCCGCCAGATAACAAGGTTGCTTGAGAGGGTTCGGTACCTTCCTCAGAATCATGGTAACAATGTTCTAGACAATATTGGGAATTCATGAATACTGTTCGGTTTTCCCAATCTATAGTAGGATTATGGATAGTAAGCCATGGAAGCCCCAAAATCATCTGGAATTGAGGTGCATCAATGAGATTAAATTGAATGGTTTCACTATGGCCATCTGCTTGAATCAACTTCAAAGGTTCAGTGTGCTGAGTGATGGGTCCTGAGGAGAGATTATTTCCATCTACTGCCCGAACTACTTCACTTCTTTCTTTACTGATGCCTTTTATTCCCATTCTTTGTGCATATTTTATGTCGCAGAAGTTTCCGGTGGCTCCAGAGTCGAGCATAATGGCCACCCCAGAAATTTCTTGCTCCCGAAACTGAATAGTCATATGCAAAATCAAATGAGGTGTCATGGTTTGTAAAGTGTTCATCACATAATGGGAATTTGGAGCCATCTTTTCTTCTGACACCACCAGTGTGCTCCCCTCTACTGGTGGTGTTGCTCGTTTCCCTTCACCAAAGTTTTAGGCCTTTTCGGACACTCTTTTACAAAGTGTCCTGAATTTCCACAATACATACACAGTCTTTTCTGTCTTCGTTGTTCCTTCTCTTCTTTACTCAGAGGGCCTCTCACCATCCCAATTTGCATCGGTTCCACATCCGAAGAAGGCGTCTTATTGATCTCTTGTCGACTTCTATCAAATCTAGGAGGTTGGAAACGAAATTCTTTTCTTCTTTCACCTTTCCGTTCTGTCCAACGAAAATCGATTTCTAAAGCCAGATCCACTAAAGCTGATAATTCTGTAGGACGGTTAGGAATTTGAGCTAATGTGTCTTTGATTTCTTCTCGCAATCCTCGATAGAAGAGAGCCGCTCTTTTCTCTTCTGGCCACTCCGTTTCCACAATCAACTTATTAAACTGGGTTAAATAAGTTACTAAATCCTTACTTCCTTGACGAAGTTCTAAAAGTTCATTGTCCGTGACTTGAGAGATCTTTCTTCTGTCAAAAATCCTCAAAAATTCGGCCTTAAAACGCTCCAGGTCATACAAAAATGGGGAATCTTTGGACACCAATGGCATTGCCCAGTTAGCCGCATCCCCACTCAGATAAGAGAGAATAAACGCAACCTTGGATTGTGCGTCAGGGAATAACGCTGGTCGACACATGAAATGGAGGGAACATTGTGTCAAGAATAATTGCGCTCTCTGTGCATCCCCAGAATACCTTTCAGGAGAAGCTAATGGAATTAGTGGGGAAACAGAATGGACCACTTGTGCTACAGTCCTGGGGTTGGACTCTGAAGACAAATTGGGGGAAGAGGTCTGAGCTAACGGAGTGGCTCCCGATGCTAACCCATCTACTCTTCGAGTTAGCAAAACCGTTTCCTCCCTTACCGCTCCTAAATCCCTTTGAATGGCCTCCAACATCTCCCCTAAGGATTTTAAACTAAAGCCTTCCGCCATTCCGCTTGGGTGGAAATTACTTCGTGGGCACTTCAATCTGTCAGAAGGTACCTCAAGTTCCACAGAAGCAGAAGTGACGATTACTCCCAATGCCCCTGCATCAGTGCAGCCACCAAGCAAGGGTAACGGCACTAGCACGGGGGAAAGGGGAAGTGGAAGAGAAGAGAAGAGACTGCCTCAGGATGGTGTATAACCTCTAGGTGGTGATTCTGCCTTCTCTGCTGATTCTTCTGTAGTGTATGGTTCTTCACTGGCACATCTTAACGAGGTACACCTAATGCACAGAGGTGAAGAGGGAATTACAAGAACATCCTACTCTCCTAATCTTCCTAATGACTTTTAGATTCCTCTGCTCCTACCTTTTACTCCTACAGGCTTGCTACTCTTCTATGTAGTGATATTCTTTGTAATCTTTTAGTTATACAGACTTGCACATTTGCAAGTTTAAGAAATAGGTTCCATCTTCTGATAAAGAATTTGATATGTACATAAATAATGAATTAACGAATACTCTCCTATCTTGCAGGTTCTGTAGTGAAGAAGGACTGGGTCGGTTCAACAACTTCTTCAACAAAAGATGCGCGCAAAAAGGTACAGGGAAAGGTAAAATAGGGAGGAAAGGAAAAGGAAAGGTCGCCAAGGGGAGGAGAGGAAATTGGAGGTTGGGCGCAGACGCGCACTCACTGACTTTAGTCGTTGGCTCAGTCTTGGTTTCTTTTAGTTCACTGGGAAATCTGATACTCAGCCACTCCGGGTAACAGCTTCCTTCTCAGATGAACAAACGAAGATTCCAGCCAGAAGAATTCTCAGTAACTTTCTTGACTGAAACTTGGGTAACCAAAAACCGCTAACTTGATTATTCGGCTACTAGCGGTTGATTCGGTTCTGTGGATTATTCCGAAAATATCTCTCTCAAGTTCTAGAACAGTTCTCCTCAGGATTCTGGAGCACACAGAAAACACTAGCTTCTCTCAGGATATCTCGATTGAAGTGCGCAGTTTGCCGCGCGCCCAACCGTCAAGTCAAAGATGTACAGCAAATGACGGCAAGAGCCGCGGCCATCTTGAAAGGTCCAACTGTACATAGAACATTATAAGTCTCGATATAGGTTCACCACTTGCGGCTTCACAAGAATCCGCTGTCTCTTTGGTTTTTGCCACATATGGTGCACCGCTGACACCACATGAGTCTGCTTCCTGACAGTACCCCCTCTCAAAGGCCGATTCATCGGCCCAGGTTTGAAGGGGTATCGAATATGAAATCTTTTTAAGAGTCGAGGAGCATGAATGTTCTTAGCTAACTCCCAGGAGCGATCTTCTGGTCCATAACCTTTCCAGTCTACTAAATAGTAAAGCCCTACTCTAGTTCTTTTGGAATCTAATATATCTTTGACCTCATATTCAGGATGTCCATTAATCACTAGGGGCGCTGGAGGCTTCACTATTCTCGTGTTTGGAGTGCATCTTTTAATCAGAGAGACATGGAAAACTGGATGAATACCTGTATTTGAGGGCAATTTTAATTTTACCGCTACAGGGCTTAGTACCTTTTCAATTAGGTAAGGTCCCACAAAACGTGGCTGAAATTTCCGATTACCCTTGAGATGGAGATTACGTGTAGATAACCAAACCAAATCACCCACCCTGTAATCTGGAGCCTTTTTTCTATGTTTGTCTGCCTGTTTCTTATAATTCGCTTTAGCCTTGACTAAATTGGATTCTGCCGATCTGCGAGTGTTAACAAGATCTTGCATGAGGTCTCTGACTGCTGGAACCCCCATATCTCCCTGTCCCATGAAAGGGTTTGGATGTCTACCATAATTGAGGAAGAAAGGAGAAAACCCAGTAGACACATTTTTTGCATTATTACATGCAAACTCTGCCATCCATAAAAAATCAGACCATTCACCCTCCTGATCCAGAAGGAACATTCTCAGATATTGTTCTAACTCTTGGTTGACTCTTTCGGTCTGCCCGTCTGTTTCAGGATGATAACTGGTGGAAAATCTGGTCTCTACTCCCAACCCTTGCATGAAGGCTCTCCAAAAATGGGATACAAACTGAGACCCTCTATCTGAAATCAGGATTTTTGGGACCCCATGAATCTTAACAATGTGCTCACTGAATAGTTTGGCTAACTCCCTCGCAGTAGGAACCCCTTTTAAAGGTATGAAATGGCTCATCTTAGTGAAGGTGTCAACAAACACTAACACAGTGTTATACCCATGACTCGGAGGCAGATCCACTATGAGATCCATGGTGACTGTGTGCCAAGGTTGGGAGGGGGTGGGCAAAGGATGCAAAAGGCCTGATGGGGCTTGTCTCATGGCCTTTCCTTGGGCACAGGTTGGACACGTTCCCACATATTGTATGACACTGGACCGAATCTCTGGCCACCAAAAATATCGTTGAATGAGCTCGAGAGTCTTTTGAATACCTTTATGCCCAGCCAAAGGTTGATCATGGCATGCTTGCATTGCTTTGTGCTGAAGTTCTGCAGTGGGTAAATACAGGGCACCTTGAACGTAGGGTAACTGTTCGAAGATTTCTCGTATAGAATCCTGTTGAACCCAGGTCTGTATCTCTTCTGGAGACAACCTTTTCTTTACTTCTTCTTTGAAATCAACCAAATCAAGCGTACAAATGATCTTGGTTTCTGGGATGATAGTCTTTTGAGTCATTGGAGGCTCTTGAACTTCTGTCTGAATTCGGGACAATGCATCCGCCTTTCCGTTCTTATTTCCTGGGCGGTAGGTAATCACAAAATCAAAGTCTGCAAAATAGAGAGACCATCTTAAGAGACGAGGGGTCAAAGTTCTAGCAGATTTCAGAAATTGTAAATTCTTGTGATCAGAATAAACTGTAACTGTATGACGAGCTCCCAGCAAATAGTGTCGCCACTCTTCAAACGCATCTTTCACCGCCAACAATTCCTTCTCAGCAATTGTATAATTGACTTCAGCAGGCGTAAGTTTTCTAGAACGAAAAGCCACTGGATGAAGCTGTCCCGTTGTCTTGTGACGCTGAGACAGCACCCCACCAATGGCTAAATCTGAAGCATCCGCTTCCACAAAGAAGGGTTCTGCCGGATCTGCATGTAGCAAAATGGGAGCAGTAGTAAAGCTCTTCTTGAGAAACTCAAAAGCCATCTCAGCCTCTTCAGTCCAATGAAATTTCTGGCCTTTCTTCAAAAGTTTGGTGATAGGAATGATTCTCTGTGAGAATCCTTGAATGAAGCGACGATAAAAATTAGCAAATCCCAAGAATCGCTGTATCTCCTTAACGTTTCCTGGAGAGGGCCAATTTATAACTGAGTGAATCTTCTTTGGATCCATGGTCACTCCTGCTGAGGAAAGGACAAATCCGAGAAACTCCACTGTTTGCACACTGAAAGCACATTTTTCTAGTTTCACATACAATTGATGCAAACGCAGCCTTTCCAAAACCCTCCTTACATGGGTAGCATGTTCTTGTGGAATCTTGGAGAAAATCAAAATATCATCCAAATATACAATTGCAATCTTGTCAATCAAATCTCCCATGATATCATTAATAAAATGTTGAAAAGCGGCTGGTGCATTACAAAGGCCAAACGGCATAACTTGATATTCAAAGAGCCCATATTTAGTTCGAAATGCCGTTTTCCACTCATGGCCTTCTTTGACACGAATAAGATGGTATGCCCCTCTTAAATCTAATTTTGTGAAAATTTGAGCTTCCTTTACTTGATCAAGAAGGACGGAAATCAAGGGTAACGGGTATCGATTCTTGATGGTCACTCGGTTGAGGGCACGATAATCGATGCAAGTCCTAAGAGATCCTTCCTTCTTGGGGATGAAGAATAAAGGAGAGGATACTGGGGACTGTGAAGGCCTAATAAAACCATTAGCCAAATATCGATCTAAATACTCCTTGAGATAGCGATTTTCACCTTCAGTTAGGGCGTAGATCCTTGAACAAGGCAGAACCGCTCCCGGTTCCAATTCGATGGTACAATCATATGGACGATGTGGAGGTAATTTTTCTGCATCTTTTTCACAAAAGACTTCTTTAAACTCTTGATACTCTGGGGGAATTTCTGTAGTACTGATGACACAAATTGATTCTCCTCCGCCAGATAACAAGGTTGCTTGAGAGGGTTCGGTACCTTCCTCAGAATCATGGTAACAATGTTCTAGACAATATTGGGAATTCATGAATACTGTTCGGTTTTCCCAATCTATAGTAGGATTATGGATAGTAAGCCATGGAAGCCCCAAAATCATCTGGAATTGAGGTGCATCAATGAGATTAAATTGAATGGTTTCACTATGGCCATCTGCTTGAATCAACTTCAAAGGTTCAGTGTGCTGAGTGATGGGTCCTGAGGAGAGATTAGTTCCATCTACTGCCCGAACTACTTCACTTCTTTCTTTACTGATGCCTTTTATTCCCATTCTTTGTGCATATTTTATGTCGCAGAAGTTTCCGGTGGCTCCAGAGTCGAGCATAATGGCCACCCCAGAAATTTCTTGCTCCCGAAACTGAATAGTCATATGCAAAATCAAATGAGGTGTCATGGTTTGTAAAGTGTTCATCACATAATGGGAATTTGGAGCCATCTTTTCTTCTGACACCACCAGTGTGCTCCCCTCTACTGGTGGTGTTGCTCGTTTCCCTTCACCAAAGTTTTAGGCCTTTTCGGACACTCTTTTACAAAGTGTCCTGAATTTCCACAATACATACACAGTCTTTTCTGTCTTCGTTGTTCCTTCTCTTCTTTACTCAGAGGGCCTCTCACCATCCCAATTTGCATCGGTTCCACATCCGAAGAAGGCGTCTTATTGATCTCTTGTCGACTTCTATCAAATCTAGGAGGTTGGAAACGAAATTCTTTTCTTCTTTCACCTTTCCGTTCTGTCCAACGAAAATCGATTTCTAAAGCCAGATCCACTAAAGCTGATAATTCTGTAGGACGGTTAGGAATTTGAGCTAATGTGTCTTTGATTTCTTCTCGCAATCCTCGATAGAAGAGAGCCGCTCTTTTCTCTTCTGGCCACTCCGTTTCCACAATCAACTTATTAAACTGGGTTAAATAAGTTACTAAATCCTTACTTCCTTGACGAAGTTCTAAAAGTTCATTGTCCGTGACTTGAGAGATCTTTCTTCTGTCAAAAATCCTCAAAAATTCGGCCTTAAAACGCTCCAGGTCATACAAAAATGGGGAATCTTTGGACACCAATGGCATTGCCCAGTTAGCCGCATCCCCACTCAGATAAGAGAGAATAAACGCAACCTTGGATTGTGCGTCAGGGAATAACGCTGGTCGACACATGAAATGGAGGGAACATTGTGTCAAGAATAATTGCGCTCTCTGTGCATCCCCAGAATACCTTTCAGGAGAAGCTAATGGAATTAGTGGGGAAACAGAATGGACCACTTGTGCTACAGTCCTGGGGTTGGACTCTGAAGACAAATTGGGGGAAGAGGTCTGAGCTAACGGAGTGGCTCCCGATGCTAACCCATCTACTCTTCGAGTTAGCAAAACCGTTTCCTCCCTTACCGCTCCTAAATCCCTTTGAATGGCCTCCAACATCTCCCCTAAGGATTTTAAACTAAAGCCTTCCGCCATTCCGCTTGGGTGGAAATTACTTCGTGGGCACTTCAATCTGTCAGAAGGTACCTCAAGTTCCACAGAAGCAGAAGTGACGATTACTCCCAATGCCCCTGCATCAGTGCAGCCACCAAGCAAGGGTAACGGCACTAGCACGGGGGAAAGGGGAAGTGGAAGAGAAGAGAAGAGACTGCCTCAGGATGGTGTATAACCTCTAGGTGGTGATTCTGCCTTCTCTGCTGATTCTTCTGTAGTGTATGGTTCTTCACTGGCACATCTTAACGAGGTACACCTAATGCACAGAGGTGAAGAGGGAATTACAAGAACATCCTACTCTCCTAATCTTCCTAATGACTTTTAGATTCCTCTGCTCCTACCTTTTACTCCTACAGGCTTGCTACTCTTCTATGTAGTGATATTCTTTGTAATCTTTTAGTTATACAGACTTGCACATTTGCAAGTTTAAGAAATAGGTTCCATCTTCTGATAAAGAATTTGATATGTACATAAATAATGAATTAACGAATACTCTCCAATCTTGCAGGTTCTGTAGTGAAGAAGGACTGGGTCGGTTCAACAACTTCTTCAACAAAAGATGCGCGCAAAAAGGTACAGGGAAAGGTAAAATAGGGAGGAAAGGAAAAGGAAAGGTCGCCAAGGGGAGGAGAGGAAATTGGAGGTTGGGCGCAGACGCGCACTCACTGACTTTAGTCGTTGGCTCAGTCTTGGTTTCTTTTAGTTCACTGGGAAATCTGATACTCAGCCACTCCGGGTAACAGCTTCCTTCTCAGATGAACAAACGAAGATTCCAGCCAGAAGAATTCTCAGTAACTTTCTTGACTGAAACTTGGGTAACCAAAAACCGCTAACTTGATTATTCGGCTACTAGCGGTTGATTCGGTTCTGTGGATTATTCCGAAAATATCTCTCTCAAGTTCTAGAACAGTTCTCCTCAGGATTCTGGAGCACACAGAAAACACTAGCTTCTCTCAGGATATCTCGATTGAAGTGCGCAGTTTGCCGCGCGCCCAACCGTCAAGTCAAAGATGTACAGCAAATGACGGCAAGAGCCGCGGCCATCTTGAAAGGTCCAACTGTACATAGAACATTATAAGTCTCGATATAGGTTCACCACTTGCGGCTTCACAAGAATCCGCTGTCTCTTTGGTTTTTGCCACATATGGTGCACCGCTGACACCACATGAGTCTGCTTCCTGACAGCAGGAGACACACTAACCCTCTATGCTACTTTGATTAAAAACAGAGACTAAACAAAATACAGAAATCTCCAGCAAATCCGTTAACCCCCATAGTTATTTTACAATTACTATTATTCTTATTCCCTGAGATTTAGTTGGCATAAAAAGATCCCTGCAGCAGGTGCGTTAACCCTATAAGATATTTTAAAATGCAGACTTTGCAACTAATTAAGCAGAGCAGATTTACTGCCACATTTCTCCTTATTGTCAATTTCTTTGTGTTAGGGTTTTAGAACATAAATGTATAAGTTTGGTCCAGATTTTGCGTCAGGGTCGCATCACTTTTTGGCACAACCCCAATGCAAAATCTGTTGTTAAATATTGCAATGCACTCAAATGTACTCATGATAGCCTTGCTAAATGTATGTGTGAGGTCTTAATATCTGCTATCACTTCTTGTGATGCCATGTCTGATGTCATGAGCTGTGATGTCATGCACTGTAATGTCACTTGCCATGATGTCATTTGCATACTGCCTAACTTGGTTAGTTCCCTCACTTGTTTTTTTTTAGAACTTGTGCCATGTCTAACAATAGAAGTTTTTCTGCTATTTAATTTGCTTTGTCTTCAACCACTGGTTTAAATTTACCATCTGATCATTTTCCCTTGTAGCAATGGGAATATCCATCCTTATTGCCCTAGTGGGCCTGCAAAATAAAACGAGTCATGGAGAGTGTAATGAGTGGCTGACTCGTATTGTTAAATCCAAGTAGGTTTATTCCTTGTTCTGAAGCCCACAATGCACTGCAACCAGCCAGCTGGAATCCCAACAGTGAATGGCGGAACGGTCAGAGGAATCCATGCTCACCACTTGATGGGCACGAGAAGCACTTGAATAAATAAAACTTTAAAACATAACAAAGTGTGAGGATGCGCTTCAGACTAACCACATGCATGTTGCTTATACGCCACGATAAACCCTGCCACAGGCACTTTGCACATGTTCATAACATAACCCCCCCCCCTCAAAGCAACCAAACAAAAATATATGAGACTCCCCTAAAAATACATACATAAAGTATCATGTGCCAATATGTTAGAAAATCTTTGAATCTGGAAGGTACTCTGACATCACGCATCAATCAATCAATCAGGGAATTATAAGTGCGCTACTCACCCGTGAGGGTCTCAAGGCGCTGAGGTGGGGGTCGGCAGATCTGTTTAGCTGAAGAGCCAGGTCTTGAGGGTCTTCCTGAAGATGTTCAGGGATGGGGCGCATCTGATGTCTGCCAGTAGCTTGTTCCAGGTCTTGGCTGCAATGTGAGAGAAGGATCTTCCACCTGCCTTGGCTCTGTGGATGCATGTGGTTTCGGCCAGTGCGAGGTTGGAAGATCGAAGGTTTCTTTTGGGTACGTGGAAGTTGATTCTGTCATTGAGGTATTTGGGTCCGTTGTTGTGTAGGCATTTGTAGGCATGAGTGAGGATTTTGAAAAGGACTCTTTTCTCCACGGGGAGCCAGTGGAACTTCGTAGGTGTTGACTGATGTGTTTGAGTCGGGGATTGGAGAGGACGAGTCTGGTGGCGGTGTTCTGCATTGTCTGGAGTTTGCGGATGAGGGACATGTTGATGCTGGCGTAGAGTGCGTTTCCATAGTGCAGTCTGCTGGTGATGAGTGTGTGGGTGACTGTCTTCCTTGACTCAGGGGAGATCCACTTGAAGGTCTTGCGGAGGATGCGGAGGGTGTTGAAGCAGCTGGAGGTAATGGCCTTTACCTGTCGGTTCAAGGTGAGTGATGAGTCGAGTACGATGCCGAGGTTCTTGGCGTGGTTTGAGGGGGTAGGTGGGCTTCCGAGGGCAGTCAGCCACCAGATGCTGTCCCATGCAGAAGGGGTGGTACCAGGGACGAGGACTTCTGTCTTCTCGGCATTGAGCTTGAGGCAGTTGTTGGTCATCCAGACTTCGACATCTTGCATTCCTTTCTGGAAGTTGAGTTTGGCAGTGGTGGGGTCTTTGGTGAGGGAGAGGATGAGCTGGGTGTCGTCGGCGTAGGATACGATGTTGAGGCCGTGTTGTCAGACGATGGCTGCTAGGGGGGCCAGGTATATGTTGAAGAGAGTGGGGCTCAGGGAGGAACACTGTGGGACTCCGCAGGTGATTTTTGTGGGGTCGGAGAGGAAGGGTGGGAGTCTGATCCTTTGGCTTCTTCCGGTGAGGAATGATCGGATCCAGTCCAGGGCTGTTCCTTGTATGCCTGCGTTGTGTAGTCTGGAGACTAGTGTGCGGAGGGAGACAGTGTCGAAGGCCGCTGATATGTCGAGTAGGATGAGGGCTGTGGAGTGGCCTTGGTCCAGGAGGGTGCGGATGTCTTCTGTGGCGGCGAGTAGGGCAGCAAGAAATAAAGCTAAGCCGGAGTATTTAACACAGTCACTCTCCCATGAGCGACTGTCATTTAACACGTCTTATAAGGAAAAAATCCATTCGGAGGAATCAATTGGAAAACAAAAAGCCGACTCGGGTAGGATCCAGTCGAATTCAATCAAAACATCAAATACCCAGTATTTTGATATCTTTGTTAAATCAGGCAAACACTTGAATTGTCAGAAAGCTCAAAAAAGGAATATACAAATAGGCGAAGTAATCTCAAACGATATTGTTGAACCTTTCACTGATGAACCTGCTGAGGCGAGGAAAAATATCTCATTAGAGGAGATAACTCATGACAAACAGGGAAATGGTTGTGTGGGAAAAGGGGCTTGGGTGAACACCGACAGAAGATCACAAATAAAGGGAGAACAAATAATGAGTCCGCAAAACTCTGGAAAAAGTAAAGATCCCGTAGTGAAAACGGATGTAAAACAATTAAATAGTGGCATTAATGTGCAAAAATCGTCGCAAGGGGGCTATAATATAAATTCGAATCCAGACTTGAGCTCAAAACAATTACCATGCGATCAACCCTTTTCAAGTTGGGTACAACCAAACAATAAAGTTAACCAGGACCCTGAGGAACAAATAGAAGTAATAGACCAAATGGAGGACAATACCCGTATACTAAAACGGGACCATTTAGTTATAGTAAAATGCGGTAAGAACAAACGAATTATAAATAAAGTACAGCATGAACCATCAAATTATATCGAGAAGAAGTCGCTAGTTCAAAGGATAGAACAGCTAATTTTTAAACCACTATATGAGTCCCGAGGACAGCAAGATATGTTGAACAGGGGCAACCTTCTTTGCCTCTTTAAATCAGTTCCATCATTAGCTAATTTGTCAACCAATGACATAGAATGTGTTGGATTCTTACAAAACCCTGAAAGTCCACTGCCACTAACAATAATAACTGTAACATCTCCATCTGTTATGGAAAAATTATGAAAGAACAAGAAATTTTTCGAAGATGGGGAATAGTAATTAGCAAAGTTGCTCCAAAGGAATACCCAACGCCACTGATAAAAGTAGAAAAAATGTTAGAATATGAAAAGGAAAAAAAGGGTGCCCCTGCCTTTTCCATATTAAAGAATCCGTTAGGAAAATTAAACATAGAGGCAGAAAAACTATCGATCGATAAAGAAATAGAGAGGGGCAGAGGGATAAATGAGAAATGGATAACAATGTCTTTGCATGGGAATAACAACCAGTGACAAAATAGACAACAAAATATATTGAAAAAACGATGTAATGACAGTGATACTATAACAATCTGCTCATGGAATATAAACGGATTAGGTAATAAGTTAGAAAACATAACTCAAATAATTAAGCCTTATCAGATCAAACTTCTGCAAGAGACATGGGTAATGGATCCCTTTTTTATGAACGGATATGAAGGATACTTTGAACCTGCCGTTAAACAACACAAATATGGCCGCCCATGTGGCGGCTTAGCAATATTTATTTCACTTGATCTAAAAATAGAACATAAGCAAATAGTTACGAACAATTGTAATGTTCATACAGTAGCATTAAGATATAAAATGGATGATCATGTAAAATCTCTTAAGCTGGTTAACATATATATTCCACCCACAGCTAATTCAAGGAAGACTATGTGTGCTACCCTTACCAGTTACTTACTGGAACAGATCGTTGAAGATCCCTTTGTGGACTTTATAGTTTCAGGAGACTATAATTTAAATTTGTTAGTACCATTCACAAGAGATGCTATCACTCAGTCACAAGACCAACAATGGCTTATTCCCGTCCAGGTAACGGAAACAACAACTAAGTCCAGACAAACTAAAACAGGCCTAAATCTTGTGAAGGATATTGAAGCATTGGGTTTACGAATACTCAACGGGAGACGTTTGTCGGACTCACCTCCAGCATGGTCATTCTACACCCATAATGCGAACTCACGAATTGATTATACGATGGTATCATTGAACATTTTTAACAACATTACCTCCTATTATCTAAGGAAGCTACCGGAGAGCGATCATAGCCAGCAAATAATTACGACATCATTTACAAAACATCAACGGTATTTGTCAATGCAAGGACAGGTTGGAACAATCTATTATAGAAAATTCATTTGGAAACCAAATAATAAAGAACATACCAGTGCATTAGCACAAAAACTGGTTACTGAATGTTTTTAGGCAAAAACTTCTATATCTGTAACTGATCAGTGGGTAAGCTTTACACGCAAATTAGTTAACCAGCATCACCCCCCTATTGAAGCCAAAAATGAATATCTAACGTGAACAGGAAAAATGGAAACACAAATCAATTTACCATATACGGTATGCAAGATGAAACGGTTGCGAAATAAACTCAGGAAAGAGGTGATCAAGTTTCCTAATAAAAAAGAAATAATACAGTATAAAAACTCTAAATCAAAACCTGAGGAAACTAATCTGGAATGAGAAAACCATAGCTAAAAATGATCGTTGGCCAAAAATATTTTATGCTAGTAACCAAACTAACTCAAGGGAGTTCTGGAAAATGATAAATAATCTAACAAGACCAGACAAAATCATAGTAGCATCAGTTTTAACTGAGACTGAATGGGTGAATTTTCTGGTACGGCATTTAAACTCGGACTGCAGTACAACTAAAAGTGCGAACAATTATAAAAGGAAGGAAACAGCAAATCCAGAACAGGATTACAAATTTGAAATAACACAAAAACATCTGTCTAAGCTAATAAGAAAACAAAAAGACGGGGCACCAGGCCAAAATGGTATCCCTTTTGCACTGTATAAGGAGGATCCAGTTATATGGGCAGAACATCTAACCAAGGTTTTTAATGAAATAATCCAGACAGGAGTAATACCTGAATCTTGGAGAGGGTCACTAATATCTCCAGTCTTTAAAAAGGGAAATTGGGCCCTGCCGGAGAATTCACGTCAGGATACAGATGCAAAACTGTTCGCAGGGGTCCTGTTGTCAAGCTTATCTGACTGGGTAAAGAATAATCACATTCTCCCTCCAAACCAAACAGGTTTTATTAAAGGTTTAGGAACAACTACTAAAATCTTAGTTTTATCGGTATTAATGGACAAAGCAAATTTAAGAAAACAACCTCTGTGCTTATGCTTTGTTGGTTTTAAATCAGCTTTTGATTGTGTAAATAGAGAACGATTGTGGGAAAAGTTACGAATGCTAGGAATCCCTCCTCTATTATTACAGCTGATTTGTCTTTTATATACCGATACTTGGGCCAGAGTGCGCATCGGAGATGGTCGGTCACTTACCAACAAAATACCGACAACAGGGGGTTTAAAGCAGGGGTGCGTACTGGCTCCATTATTATTTAACCTGTTTTTAGTTGATTTGACGGAGGTATTGAATAATATAAACGCTCATCCACCCAAACTAGAAGATAAACATATATCAAATGTATTATACGCAGACGATGTTGTTCTTTTAAGCAATACAAAAGTGGGCCTGCAACGTTTAATTACACGAATATTTGAATATTCAAAAGAAAATAGGATGGTAATAAATGAAACAAAATCTAAAGTGTTGGTGATCTCAAAAAATGCAAGACGAAAATATAAATCTAAATGGTTTTTGGGAAAGCAGCAATTAGAACAAGTCAATGCCTTTAGATATTTGGGTGTTATATTCAGCGACAATGGAAATTTTCTTCCGCAGAAGCTCGAAATATATAGGAAAGCAAATGCCTTGATAGCTGCAGTTAGGTCTATCCAAAAATCAATTAGCGACCTAACTTACCGTCCTTTCTTAAAGGTAATATCGGCCAAACTACTACCCTCCTTAACATATGGCAGTGAGGCCTTAAATTGAAAAGACGCAGTTATTATTAACAATGCTATTTCAAAAACATTCAAAATTAATTTTCATTTGCCCAATAATGCATCGCAAGCACAAGTAAGGCAGGAATTTGGCCTGAATAACCAGCTGTATGCACGAAAAGGTTATGCAATTAAAGTCTGGAACAGAATAAAAAATGACCAAGGAAATTTTATGTCCCAGTTATTGTGGAAAGAAACTAATGGAAATACTAAATCATACACCTGGAAATATTTGGAAGCGGCGTTAGAAGAATTTGAGGTTAGGCCGATATGGGAATCGACCATTACCCAGGAATCATTTAAGAAAGTTATTAATAAAATTACAGACCACTTATCGATAATAAGTGACAAAGCCGCCTTTACTAAAAGAAAACACGCTTTGCCTATCATAAATGGTTTCTCAAAAAAGACGGTACAGCAATACCTTGATACGGCATGGTCGCAGAAAAATAAACACATTTTTATCAATGCAAGATTTGGCGTACTCCCGGGCTTATCCCATGCACCACCTTGGAAAAAACTCGGAACCGATACTCTATGCAGACTGTGTAAATCTGGGGAGGAAAACATTATTCATCTACTATGTCTCTGTCCTATGTCTCTGTCCTGAATTAAAAAATGAAAGAGTTATTATTTTAAAGAGATTATTTAATGAAAGAGGGATAAGGACATGTAGACAGGCATTGATCCGATGTCTCTCCTCAGATGATATAGTCATGAACTCCGCTTTGGTAAAATTTTTACTAAAAGTATGGAAAAAACTCGAAGAGTAAGAAACAGAACACTAAGATTGATTATATTTTCTTTTAAAGTTTTACATGTATGAATTTTATTGTAAACACTAAAAGATGTATTGAATTTTAAGGATTTGTTACTATTTATCGTGTATGTAATGGATTATTGTATGAATTTGTTTTATTGTAAGATTTTAATTAATCAAACAATAAAGATATCACTCACTCGCACTATTGATCCTACTAAAGTATGCTTCTCTATCCTCATTTACTCTTACTGAGAACTTCAAAGAATTGAATTGCAGTGCTTCTGGTCCCTTTCCTTACTGGCAACAGTGGCTACTGTTGATTGATGCCATTGAGAATAACATTAGCACAGCAGGGCACAAGTCAAGGGTACACGCGGGTAGAATGCGTCTGCGTACTCTTTTCACAGGGTGGACGTGCCTAACCTGCCAAGAGGTTGGGCCCCGCAAAAATATGGTAACCTTGTCCAGTGTGATTTTTAGACACGGGACACATTCAGCAGCGCCTGCACGTTGTTTGCTTTAGTTCCAAGCAGCAATGGCTTATCAGATTACAATTTAGCCCATAACAAAGGCCTAAGTTAGGGGCCATCAGGCCCTCTTTTGTTGGAGTATCCTGGCCGGGAGATATCTGGACCTCACACCAAGACGTAAATGCAATGGAGGGGAAACAAAGGCACACAGCTTGTTATCACTTTGCAAATACTTATGAGAGGCATGCTTTTGACTTTGTTCAGTCCCTGTATATAAGAGATATGCATTCATTGTAAGAATGTCAGATGTTTGATCAGTTCAAGTATTTACACAAATAACAATTTAAATCCACTATTTTTCTTTATTTGTTTTATAGCACTATAGTTTTACTAATCCCACGGCAGGGTGTCAGAGTGGTCTACATCCCACATGTACATTTTGCATTGACAATAAATCATATGTGTGTAAATGAATGGACAGGTTGTGTTACATAAGGCAGTGAGGGTTACAATGTATAGGAGCCACATGCCCTTCATAGGTCACTGTGTTATATTAGAAGGATTACAATTTATGAACTGCAAATAACAAAAAGATCTGTGTTAAAAACAGTTACCCAATTGCCTATTTACATAAAACAATAAAACTCAGTTACATAATGTGCTTTGCAGGAGACACACTAACCTTCTATGCTACTTTGATTAAAAACAGAGACTAAACAAAATACAGAAATCTCCAGCAAATCCGTTAACCCCCATAGTTATTTTACAATTACTATTATTCTTATTCCCTGAGATTTAGTTGGCATAAAAAGATCCCTGCAGCAGGTGCGTTAACCCTATAAGATATTTTAAAATGCAGACTTTGCAACTAATTAAGCAGAGCAGATTTACTGCCACATTTCTCCCTATTGTCAATTTCTTTGTGTTAGGGTTTTAGAACATAAATGTATAAGTTTGGTCCAGATTTTGCGTCAGGGTCGCATCACTTTTTGGCACAACCCCAATGCAAAATCTGTTGTTAAATATTGTAATGCACTCAAATGTACTCATGATAGCCTTGCTAAATGTATGTGTGAGGTCTTAATATCTGATATCACTTCTTGTGATGCCATGTCTGATGTCATGAGCTGTGATGTCATGCACTGTAATGTCACTTGCCATGATGTCATTTGCATACTGCCTAACTTGGTTAGTTCCCTCACTTGTTTTTTTTAGAACTTGTGCCATGTCGAACAATAGAAATGTTTCTGCTATTTAATTTGCTTTGTCTTCAACCACTGGTTTAAATTTACCATCTGATCATTTTCCCTTGTAGCAATGGGAATATCCATTATTATTGCCCTAGTGGGCCTGCAAAATAAAACGACTCATGGAGAGTGTAATGAGTGGCTGACTCGTATTGTTAAATCCAAGTAGGTTTATTCCTTGTTCTGAAGCCCACAATGCACTGCAACCAGCCAGCTGGAATCCCAACAGTGAATGGCGGAACGGTCAGAGGAATCCATGCTTACCATTCGATGGGTAAGAGAAGCACTTGAATAAATACAACTTTAAAACATAACAAAGTGTGAGGATGCGCTTCAGACTAACCACATGCCTGTTGCTTATACGCCAAGATAAACCCTGCCACAGGCACTTTGCACATGTTCATTACATCACCCCCCCCTCAAAGCAACCAAACAAAAATATATGAGACTCCCCTAAAAATACATACATAAAGTATCATGTGCCAATATGTTAGAAAATCTTTGAATCTGGAAGGTACTCTGACATCACGCATCAATCAATCAATCAGGGAATTATAAGTGCGCTACTCACCCGTGATGGTCTCAAGGCGCTGAGGTGGGGGTCGGCAGATCTGTTTAGCTGAAGAGCCAGGTCTTGAGGGTGTTCCTGAAGATGTTCAGGGATGGGGCGCATCTGATGTCTGCCAGTAGCTTGTTCCAGGTCTTGGCTGCAATGTGAGAGAAGGATCATCCACCTGCTCTGGCTCTGTAATGCACGTGGTTTCGGCCAGTGCGAGGTTGGAAGATCGAAGGTTTCTTTTGGGTACGTGGAAGTTGATTCTGTCATTGAGGTATTTGGGTCCGTTGTTGTGTAGGCATTTGTAGGCATGAGTGAGGATTTTGAAAGTGACTCTTTTCTCCACGGGGAGCCAGTGGAACTTCGTAGGTGTTGACTGATGTGTTTGAGTCGGGGATTGCAGAGGACGAGTCTGGTGGCGGTGTTCTGTATTGTCTGGAGTTTGCGGGATGAGGGACATGTTGATGCTGGCGTAGAGTGCATTTCCATAGTGCAGTCTGCTGGTGATGAATGTGTGGGTGACTGTCTTCCTTGACTCAGGGGAGATCCACTTGAAGGTCTTGCGGAGGATGCGGAGGGTGTTGAAGTAGCTGGAGGTGATGGCCTTTACCTGTCGGTTCAAGGTGAGTGATGAGTCGAGTACGATGCCGAGGTTCTTGGCGTGGTTTGAGGGGGTAGGTGGGCTTCCGAGGGCAGTCAGCCACCAGATGCTGTCCCATGCAGAAGGGGTGGGACCAAGGACGAGGATTTCTGTCTTCTCGGCATTGAGCTTCAGGCAGTTGTTGGTCATCCAGACTGCGACATCTTGCATTCCTTTCTGGAAGTTGAGTTTGGCAGTGGTGGGGTCTTTGGTGAGGGAGAAGATGAGCTGGGTGTCGTCGGCGTAGGATATGATGTTGAGGCCGTGTTGTCAGACGATGGCTGCTAGGGGGGCCAGGTATATGTTGAAGAGAGTGGGGCTCAGGGAGGAACACTGTGGGACTCCGCAGGTGATTTTCGTGGGGTCGGAGAGGAAGGGTGGGAGACTGATCCTTTGGCTTCTTCCGGTGAGGAATGATCGGATCCAGTCCAGGGCTGTTCCTTGTATGCCTGCTTTGTGTAGTCTGGCGACTAGTGTGCGGAGGGAGACAGTGTCGAAGGCCGCTAATATGTCGAGTAGGATGAGGGCTGTGGAGTGGCCTTGGTCCAGGAGGGTGCGGATGTCTTCTGTGGCGGCGAGTAGGGCAGTTTCTATGCTGTCGTTGCTTCGGAATCCGGATTGGGACGGGTCGAGGATGGCGTTTTCTTCAATGAATCGTGTCAGTTTCCTGTTGACTGTTTTCTCTGCAACTTTGGCTGCGAAGGGGAGGAGGGAGATGGGCCGATAGTTCTTGAGGTCGGTGGGGTCAGCTGTGGGCTTCTTGAGCAGAGGTCTGACTTCTGCGCGCTTCCAGTTGTCTGGGAAGGTGCCTGTTTTGAAGGTGGTGTTGATGGTGCGTTGTAGTTCGGGTGTGATGGCGACCGCGGCTCTGTGGTAGATGTGTGGGGGGCAGGGGTCGGTGGGGGCCCGAGTTGATGCTTTTTATGGTCAAGACGGTGTCTTCGGCCGTGATCGGTGTCCAGTTGGAGTTGGTGGGCTGACTGGTGTTTTTAGGGGGCGGGGCCTTCTGTGGCGCCTGGTGGATGGTCGATGAAGTTGTCGCAGAGGTTTTTGATATTGAGGTGGAAATAGGTTCCAAGCTTGTCGCAGAGGTCTTGGGATGGGGTGATGTCTGTTGCTTCGCTGCGTGGGTTGGTGAATTCTTGAATGACACTGAAAAGTTCCTTGGAGTTGGTGGAGTTGGCCAGTATTTTGTTGTGGATGAAGTTCCCCTTGGTGGCTCTGATCTGGTTGTGGTAGTCCGTCATGGCCTCCTTGTAGGTTGTGTAGTTTTCGGTTGTTTTGGTGTTTCTCCAGTTCTTCTCCAGGCGTCTGCAGGTGCGTCTGGCTTCTTGGAGAGCGGTGGTGAACCAGGCGGCTTTTCCTGGGGCGTTGCCTGTCGGGGTTGCGAGCTCGTCTGCGTAGTCGGAGATCCAGGTTTGGAGTATTCTGGCTGCGTCGTTTGCGTTGTGTGCCCAGGTGTGGTTGTCTCGGGTGAGGGTGGAGTTAAGTTGCTCGTCGGTAACCTTGTTCCAATTCCTTTGTGGTGGGCGTGGGACTGGTTTGGGTGCCTTGGGTTTGTTGTTGGCAAAGTGTACGCAGTGGTGGTCGGATTCATGGCGACTGCGTTGTGTGGCTGAATTGGACGCTGTTTCCTGCTGCAAAGATGGGGTCGAGGGTGTGTCCTGCTCTGTGGGTCATTGTGTTGACGAGATGTTAAAGTCTGATGCTGGCGAGGTTGTCACAAAAGATAGTGGAGTTGGGGTCACTGGGGTTGTCGAGGTGAAAGTTCAGGTCTCCAATGACTATGTAGATTGTTGAGACGATGGCGTGGGGTGCGATGAAGTCGGTGATGGTGGTGGTGAAGGGTGTTCAGGGGCCGGGGGGTCTGTAGACGAGGGTTCTTCGGAGTGTGGCTTTGGGGGTGGTCTGGACCTGGAAGTGCAGGTGTTCAGCAGAGGGGAAGGTTTCGCTGGAGGTGGTGAGGCGGATCTGCTATGTACCTGTCCAGCCTTCGGAGCTCAACTAGATGGACATGAAGACAAATCAATGACGGTTTCAGTACGCTCATACTCATCCACATGTACTAGTATGTACTGATATTCCGCATGGAGACTGAATACAGCTGCATCAGCAGCACAGGTGGAGTATTATTGAGCCGCCATAAGAAAGATGTTGGCCGATTTCTCTCTTACAACACATTGCAATTAAGATGACAGATGAATCCAGTCCTAAGCCCCCTATAAAACTAATGAAGACGCCATACATGTAAACATGCTACAGCACTACATGATCCGCACTAGCACCAGGGACGTAACCCCGGCATTAGGGCCTGGCACAGCAAGTGACAGGAGATTAAATACCCTGGAAGCTGAACGCAGCACCTTAAAAGATACAAGAAAACACTGGCAGCACTCCTTGCAGGGTAAATTGTTATTTTCATTGAAGGTTAAACAAACCGTGACATAGCAAATAGGTGCGAATTATAACAAAAATGGCTTTGCCAGTGATTTTTATGTATGATGCCAGCCCTTGCTTTAGTATTGTGGCTGTGGTTCTTCTTCATTGTCAGTGGGATGGGTATTACTTAAGATGGTAGAAATAAAAAAAGGACTCCACTTCAAAAAGAGAACCATTGCTCCATCACAGACCTTAGCTGCCAACAATAGGAAATGAAAGTTTCTTTAGAGTCTTAATATGTCACATCGTGTCGTTCAATGTTTTATAATGCACACACTTGTTGCCTGCCTTATTGTAGCTAGGAATTTCATCTAGAAACTGCTGCTTTAAACACCTTAATCTCTGCTTACCCCAGCCCCCATCTCTCTCTGTCGTCTCAACACTCTGAGTGTCCCTAGTTTCTCAGGGTGGGAAGCTGCCGGAGGGAGTGCGCCAGGGGTGCCATTGAGCGGAGGCAAGGTTTTGAGGACATTGTGGCGGATGGAGTGGATGAAGGCACTGCCTGAGAAGGCAGCCTCAGTGCAGCCAGTGTTAGATGTCCGGGCAGATCTCTACTGATGCAGTGACGCCCCCAACTTCATAAGTCTCATTAAATTGATATCGTTCTTCTCAAGTTAGGAGGCAAGTCTTACAATTTATTATAGATGGGAGAGGATCACCTGGTTAGTTGGTCTGACCAGTTTATCATCACCTCACACATCGTACTGAGGATTAAACTAAGTGTGATTAAAGGTCTCAAAGAAAGGGCTGGCAAAGCACAGTAGCAATCACACTGTATACAAGAGAGCACCGTCATTGGACAATCGCTTATCAAAGCCCCTGTATGGAGTCCCTGAATGTGATTCAAGCCCCTTCTAGGATATTACACTAACGGTTATCTCAACCCCCCCAAAAACGTATCTCTGATTATGGTTTATCACTTAAAAGGGTGAAAATCCAAAGACCAAAGAGACAACTGCCCTCCTTTTGATTTAGGGGGAGAAATGTAACAGTCCATGATTTGAAGAAGTCATCTCCAGCTAGAGAAAATCTTGGTGGAAGGTGAACTATTGGATGATTTGTGCCACAAATTTCTATTCGAATAACAATTGTAAAGAAGGGGGTTTGCCATTTGTTTTATGATATAAATGATTAGAAAGAGATTTTATTATCTCCAGCAAATCAAGGGCCAACTGAACTCTCATTGGAGTGCTCACTTATCTCAGAATAACTGAGATGTAGTGGGCATTGATATTGTAATGTAAATAATAATTTTCACATTCTGGAGACAATGTGCCACATCCACAAATTATTGATCCCTCTATATTTAGTATGATAACCTCAATTCATTCTGTGCTATCCTTCTTGCTATAATTTACTAATATGAAACTAATAGTTCAACAACATTCTTTGTCAACTCTTACATTAAAACTGAAATGCTTAACTAACAACTCTCAGACACAAATTCAAAGTAATCTTAATAATATTCCACCAATGAGATTTACTCAATAATTAATGTAATCTAACAAACAAGCAACAGAGGACCAGTTGTTTACTTATAGGTCAAGAGTTCCAACTCTCACTAACAATTCATTGATAATTGAGATTTCAGACAGTAGCATGAATGATAAAGAAAGTCCACCGGAAAGTGATATTATCCAAGTTACAGCTAATATGGAAATTTCTCTGTCATCAGCTATACAAGTGAATAAACCACCCCTTATTAAGATGATTAGGTTTAAATTTGGAAATGGGAAATTAGATCCAGCATCTCAGATTGATACTTGAAAACATATTGCTAATAAAAATGGGGAAACAAAAAGTACCATCTCTGTGGTTCTAAAAAACAAAATATGTACAAACGTACTAAACTTCGTAGAATAAAAAAGAAATCTTCAAGAAAGATTAGCTTTAAGTATTCACCTCATCTTTCTGTGTTATCTAACCTGAAACGCCCTAATCCAGAGGTTAACCCTGAATTTAAACCCCCTGCGCGTAAAGGAATATTGGCAGCTTTGGTTACAACAGAGAAAAATGTGCTCTCACGTATAGATAATATAAGTAGGGATGGCTTTGTTAAACATCCTTCCCCCCGAAAATCTGTCATCTTGTCAAGGGAGGAAAATATTAATCTTAATCCAAATGCTTATATATTCCTTTCTAGAACAAACTCTGAGTCGAGAAAACAATTATTTCCTGCTTACAATGCATATTTTAATGATGCTATGTCTTGATCTGTTGTTATCGCTGTTTAACGTTTCCTGTACTTTTTTGTACCAAATGAGCATTTATTTTTGAACCATCATGCTCCTGTGAATATATTCTTTAATATTTCTATTCTTAAACTTATTTCTGCTAAGAATATTACTTTAGTTGACTTGAATTTAAAATAGTTTGCTGCAAATTACACAGTCATTAGATAAAATGGACACAGACTAGTCAGATATAGAGGTTTGCTAGGAATGCATAGTGATGATTTAGTAAAGGTGCAAAAGACATAGGTCGTGATTTATATCTTCGTGGAGAAGGAACTCATTCACAACAGAGATGGAGGTCCCTCCCCATCAAGACTATGGTCTGCCCACCCAATATAAAGCAGGGTGAACCATAGTTCAACAACGGCGGAGGCTACTCTGTTTTCGCTGTGGTCAAACTCCTCCGACAGCCCGCCAGACTGTGGGCCGTTGGAGGTTTGGCTGTATGTCCACCCAACTGATTTAGATTGACGTATATAGATCTATTTTTCAAGGCCCATCATCGCCAGGAAAAACCTGGGGAAGGAGGATTTTTTTTTATTTTCAAAAAAGGAAATCCCACTTTGGGGTTTTCTTCTTGAAAATAAAAAATTGTAACAATAACATCTGACTCCGTTTGAGGCAGTCATCCGGCAAAGTTAGAATGCATTGTCAGGAACCACCATGATGGCGGTTTCTGTCACTTCTTGAAATGTCCACTGGGCCAACACACAATTTGTTTTTTTTTTAAAACATTTGTTTTTCGTTTTCCAAGACAATAAACAATAACAAGTATTGCATACAAATACAGCTGATCCGTGAGTTCCGTCCTAGGCCTCTCCTATTCTGCACATACATATGTTACATAATCATATCAGCACAGTTCCAATATCACCTCTAGTATTTCCACATGTCTTATTAATGGTATGTGGGGCATGTAAGGCCTATATTGTGTGGTGTTTCCTCCATGGTGCCTCCGTTTCTACTGTTGTGTTTGTGTTACCTGTCTAGCCTGGTCCTCCTCATCGCTATCTATTGTAAGTATTTATGTCCTCAGAGGCTGTCATAATTCGGTGGGCAGCCCCTCCATCATGGCGATGGAGTAATTTACTCTGTCGCCCTGGCCGAGGACGGGCCATTCACCAAATGCTAATCAGGCCGTTACTTCTAGCTTTCAAGGGCACTTACAACTGCTTGTTCTTCCTAGTACAACATCGCAGTTATGTAGCTGGAACATTGCTGGACTGCAAGGTCTTCTAACTTTAAAGACTTTTAGCATTAATTTTGACAATGCCTTGCTAATTTATGGAAAGGAAACGTGATTAATCAAAGATTTTGATTTAGATAACTACTTAGTTTTTTGTTGCCCATCAACTCTGTCTATAAAAGGTCGACCAGAGGCGGGGGGGCTATCGATAATGGAAATGGAAACTTACACAGCTAGAGTTACTTTTCAGTATTCAATTGCCATTTATTGTTCATGCATGTATTTTTAACATGTAGTGTTTCTTTATCCTACTTCTAACGTTGTGTTAGCCTTTTAGCATTATCTAATCATCAAATGGTATTATTAAGACTGCATGACATATTTTCAATCTTTTTGAGAGTAACATCTGCTGCATTTATGAAAAGGTGGCTTTGTAGAATAAGAATTTAGAATTATTTTGTGGCTTTACCTTTTCTGTACTTCCTAATAGGAAATGTGATATTCAAACAGCACATTTGTTGGTCTGGGCACTGGAGCTAAATTTAGCATTAATCAATGGAAGATTGGATTATGTGAAATTTGACTCCTATCTTGGCAAAGAGTTCCACAGTATTTATTAATAGATTACATTATTGGTCAATGTATAGAAACTAAACTAATAATACAAATGAATTTAAGCCTAGTTTCATGAGCGATCATTCTCAACTTTATATCACAAATATTTTAAAGGATATTGGGCCAGATGTACGACCATTCGGTTTTACTGGTAGCAAATTGCGATTTTTTTGTGGCCTGCAATTTGCATTTTGCAAAATGGAATGAGCTCGCAAATGGCCTGCCTCATAAATATTCATTCATTTGAGACCCATTGGGAATGGGCTACTATCACAGGGAAAAGTGGCCTGTTGGGGACAGCAGACCACCATGTCTGTGTTTGTTTTTTTAAATGGGACAATGGAACCACTGCCTGCTCTTAAAAAATATTTCCACATACATTCACAAAGGGGACGGGGTCCCCTTGGGAGCTCTTCCTATTTGCTACTGGCTTACTATCTACTTGAAGTAGGTAGTAACTGTGATTGTTTTACAACCGCATTGGCAGTCGCAAAACAATCACACTTATCCCTGTGACTTGCTGTTAGGAAGGGACACCCTTGGCATGCCCCTTCCTAATAGCGACTCACAAACACTATTATGTGAGATGGTAATAGGTTACAGACTCGCAAAATAGGTTTGTACATGCGACAACCCTTTTTAGCAGTTGCAAATGGCCAGATTTTCCACTTGTGACTGCTACAATCTGTTGTCCATCTGGCCCATTGAGTATAGGGATTCAGTTAAACTACCACCACCCTTATTTTTAGATTTTGCAACAATCATATATATATTTGGAAGGAAAATGTAGGCTATGACATTACTAAGTAGTTACAACAAACACAAAACGTCTGCCTTTCTATATGAACATTGATACCTTTGAAGGTCTACTTAGCACACTAAGAGATTAATTCTCAGCCATTCAAAAACTCCTGCTCTCTTAGTTAAACAAATAAATAATATTAAGCCATGTAGGGTTAATAAACTGTCTAATACTAAATTACTTAACATCACTAAAGTGGCCAGTTTTTGGTTCCTATTACAACCCATGATGACTCATGTAAATATACATAAATGTTGATATTTGAAGTCTTAGTAAGGATTGCATGAACAATTCTATCCCAATAGACGAAGTGAATTGGTGCGCTTATTTTGGCATGTAGTATGTTCCAACCGATATAAGTCCATCTTATATGAAATGAGTTTCCACCTTCTCTAGTTTAACACAAATAGAGAAGAGATAGTAAATACAATGTTTGAGATTAGCAGCTCAAGGCCCTGATGATATACCCGCCAGTGTTGTTAAAGTAAATCCTTACTATGGGGCAGAATTCCTTAAATTGTTTAGGAACTTCCCCACATTTTCATCTCATGATTTTAGAGTTTACGAACCGAGATCAATGTCTTTCAATACATTTTTATAATAATAATTTTGGCATAAATAGCTTTAAAATCTTGGATGAAGTGAACTGTACCATTGACAAGGCAACTATTTATATTAAAAAAAAGGCGGCCCTTAATATTCTATGGTTTGGAGACTTTAATCTACATCTGTGTAAACACAATTAAGAGAGGGTTTGTGGTGTGGGGGATATGAGGGGCAATCCTGTCCATCACGTTTCACTTAATACTTATGAAAACTCTCTCAATACCTTAATGTCAATAAGAAATATGGTTATGGTCAACAACTTAACCTCTAGAAATGATACCCTATTGCCAACATTTAGTAGGGCTCACCAGGAATCAACAATTGACTTTATACTGGTTTCAAATCCGTTAAATATTAGACGTAGTAAAGTAACTACTGAATTCAATGTTTTTATTGATCATGCGATTTTAATGTGTGAAATTAAATTAACCCAGAAGTCGGCGTCCAACCCTCAGATAACTGGTCAACCGATATTAGCAAGGCAAAATGAATACCAACTGAAGTGGCCAAAAATTGATAAAAAGAAGGTCATACCAAAAATTATCAGGAGTGCCCTTCCCACCATTAGTACTTGTTTTGATCCTGACAACGACCCCCAGTCTGTGGTATCTTCCTTTGTAGACTTTTTAGAATGTATAAGGACATCACTTGTCAAGAACAGCATTAACAAGCTGAAAAGGGGGAAGGGCTGGTTTGACTTTACTTGTTCCCAGAAAAAGAAAGCGCTTATTAAAGCTTTAGAGGTCAAGCCTAGAAATATGTCAGAAATTTCTATACTTAGAAGGGAAAATAAAGCGGTGAGGAAAAATAGGGAAAAGGAGCTTAAAATAGAAATCAGGGCAAATTTAGAGCAGGCCTCGGCCTCAGGAAACTCTAAGGAGTTCTGGGGAATAATAAAATGGCTCGCATTTTAAAACTCCAAATGACCCAGTCCTTGATGTTAATGTGGGGGAGGAGGATTGGGTGACTCATTTCAAAGGCATTTTTTCCCTAACTGATTACGTATCACCATCAGTAACCTTTGCCCCTGAGATTTATCTTTCATTCAATTATAATGAAGTCAGGAACGGGATTGAGGCATGCAGCAGTGGGAAAGCCCCGGGGCACGATCGTGTCCCAATGGATTTCTTCTTTGAGAACATGTATATATGGGTTCCCTTTTTAAGTAATGTTTCTAACAAAATCGCCATTGTTGGCCCCCCTAAGTCCTGGAAAACAAATATTATTGTCTCCATTCATAAAAAGGGAGACAAATATAATCCCAAAAATGACCGACCGAACTCGTTGATCGATATGACGGCCAAACTTATAGGCCGCCTACTTTTAACGAGACTAGAAGCATGGGCGAGGAGTAAAAACATCTTAATGGAGTCCCAAAATGGATTCCAAGAGGGAAAAGGAACAATAGATCAGTGCCTGAATCCGTCATTGACCATGGATAGATATGTCAGGGTTAAGGGTGGGAAGATCTATCTTGTCTTCATGGATTTATCCGCAGCTTTCGACTGTGTGTCCCACCCTAGACTCTGGCAGATAATGGAGGAGATGAGAATAGATCAGGCATTGGTGGACTTCATCAGGCAGTTGTATTCTGATGCCTCCTCCTCAGTCCGCTATGGGAGGAACGGGGAGTGTACTCGCTCATTTAAGATCTTGAGAGGGGTAAGACAAGGCTGCGTCCTGGCACCATTTTTATTTTCTATCTACACTAATGGTGTGGGAAAACATCTCGAGGGTGCAGGCTTGGACGTCCTGGTTCTTGCTAACCATCAGCGGTTACCAATTCTAGCATATGCGGACGACGCCGTATTGATGGCGAGAACTGGGGAGGGGCTCCAGTATCTTATATCTGCCTATTCAACTTTCATGGAATCATTAGATTTAAAGGTCAACCAGAGCACATCTTTTATTATCATTGCGGGGGGGGAACATAACAGACCTCCTTCTTTTTTATGGACTCCGGTAAGATTGAGGTGGTGGACTCGTTCCCCTATTTAGGAGTCCATTTTGATAGAAATCAATCATGGTCTAAACTATTATAGGGAAGAGCATTGGGCATGCAGAGAAACCTTATGGCACTGAAAACATTCTCTAAAAGGCTGGGAGTCATACCTCTGATCCCAATGAAAAAAATGTACGATGCCAAAACTAGGGTGACAGCAGTATATGGTGCAGCGATATGGGGGATGGCTCCCTGTGATACTCTGCAGTCCATAGAGAACAATTCTTTTAAGTCCTTTACTTACATTCCACAGTCATACTCAAACTATGTTTTACATATGGAATTGGCTTTACCATACATCATTGACACAATTAAAATGGCACCACTCCTACTGTGGCTTTCTATCTGGAGCAGGGTGACAGTCCCCCTCATGCAAAACTTGATAACACTCATTCTAAAGTCAGATAATTAAAGTAGGGTTAAGTGGCTACAGTATGTGGAGTCGGAACTATCTGCCATTGGTCAAGCCACCTTTTTAAAGACCCCTCTACTTGTAAGTCCATGTCTAAGCAAAAACTGGTTGAGATATTCATCTTGAGGGCTCAATATCTGAGAAAGGAAAAAAACTCCCAGACAGCTCATCTGTACGAACTAACACCAGTGTTGACGGAGGGAAGTTTTATGTATCTGGTGGATGTCACACTCTCACACCACAAATACATTTTACTGAGATTTCGCTTAAACATGATCCCGTTGATGATAGGATTTCCAGGGAAGCAATATAAACATTCCAATCTCTCCTGTATGTCCTTGTGACAACAAGTCCCCACAAAATGATCTCCATGTTTTGTTTTTTTGTGGTTCTTATTGTCAAGAACGACACAAATTTATTGTGCCAATTTGTAAGAGGCACAATTTTAATTTTGCTGTGAAGCTCTGTTTTTCCTCAAATCCTTGTGGAACTCTTATGTTTGTTTTTCTCTAGACTCATTTATTTAGGCATGTCTGAAAAAGAGACAGCAGTTGTGCCCTTAAGATATAGCAGGATGGCTTATCATGTTTTTATTGTATTCATATTGATGAATTAGATTTTATGATGTAATGAATGTTTGCATTATTTTTATACCTGGGTTTATGATAATTTTTACTATGTCTTTTATAAACTGTGACTGTAAACACTTTTATGATCTTATGAGTAAGATCGAACAAAGGATTTTAAGTTGAGTTGAAATGAATAATATTAAGCCATGTAGGGTTTATAAACTGTCTAATACTAAAAATAATTACTTAACATCACTAAAGTGGCCAGGTTTTGGTTCCTATTACAACCCATGATGACTCATGTAAATATACATAAATGTTGATATTTGAAGTCTTAGTAAGGATTGCATGAAAAATTCTATCCCAAGAGACGAAGTGAATTGGTGCGCCTATTTTGACAGGTAGTATGTTCCAACTGATATAAGTCCACCTTATATGAAATTAGTTTTCATCTTCTCTAGTTTAACACAAATAGAGAAGAGATAGTAAATACAATGTTTGAGACTAGCAACTCAAGAGCTCAAGGCCCTGATGATATACCTGCCAGTGTTGTTAAAGTAAATCCTTACTTTGGGGCAGAATTCCTTAAATTGTTTAGAAACTGATCAAATTTCTCAGTCGTGACAGGGCAGTAACACCATCATCCTCTACAAAAAAAGCGATTACAAATATATTGGCATGTTAGATCTTAATGGGAAGATTTTTGCAAAATGTTTGTTTAATCAATTAACAGTTTGGTCAGTGCTTCCAAAGCTTTTGCCACTTGAACAAACAGATTTTCAGAGAGCTTGTTCCACCGTTGATAACATTATGTTTGCCCATGATTAATGAAAAATATGTTAGAACAAGAAAATAGAGGTCTATGTGGCATAAGTAGATTGTAGTAGTATCTCCTTTCAAGCATGGAGGTATGGTGTTTGTTATAATCACAGACTAGATACAGCGTATACTGTCCCAATGTTTCTAACTATTAAGCAAAATTCTCTCTGGTCTCCCCTAACCATTTTTCTAGATTCCTCAGTTTTAAAGACTTTCATACATCAACCCTTAACTGATGAAGTATCCAACTCTCCATGAATACATTATTCTTCTTATTACAGCTTGCATCCTAATAGTAAAATGTTTGGCTTTTTTGTTTCCCTGATAATATGTACTCTATGATCTCTGTAATTCCACTACTGTTTAAAATGATGCTAATTTCTTTACGAGAAGTGCTTTTATTTTTGCCTTTTATATTTTCTTTTCCCCCTCCCGCTTATCCTGTTTTCTACATATAATTGCTAATATTTTCCTGTTCTATCTTATTATTATTCAAATGTTTGCAGTACATTGTTATTATAATATATTGTGAGCCTGCTGTGTTGTTATTTCCCTTTTTCCTACTTAATAAACTTTACTTTTAAAACTTTAAAAAGGTAGATTTTAGTAGTATCTTTGACTCTGGAGATAGATCTACCCTAAGGCACAAACTATTTAAGTTTGGTGTCTCGATTGAGTCGTTGCATCCATTTTTTAATTTGCATTCTGACAATTTGTTGCAGAACTATTGGGTGCAAGAAATAAGTATTCTGATGAAATTAAGGTTAACATTGGGTTCAAACAAGGATGTTTATTAAGCCCATTGTTATTTTCCTTTTTTTATCAGATTTTTCTCCATTAATTAAAGAAGTCATCACTCATCCACCAAAATTACGCGTGACAGAAATAACAACTCTGATGTATGCGGATGATCTGGTTTTATTGTCTCTTGATCTAATAGGTTTACATATGAAAACTGATATCTTGGCCTCATTCACTGTAACCTACAATCTTTATGTTAATAAAAGGAAAACTAAAATAATAATAAAGGATGCATATGGTTTTAAATCTCTTCGGACCTGGCATCATAATGGGAAAAGTCTGAAGGTGGTAAAAGAATATATCCCGCTGGGAGGGACACAGCAAATAATCTCTCTTGGGCTTCGCTTGATAGAGTAAAGATATCTTGAACAAAGTCCTAAGGTTTTGGTTTATCGCAATTTTTTAATGCTCAGGGTAGAATAGCTTTTTGGTCATTTTTAAAGGTATATTTAAAGAAATTACCCCCTTTAACTTTATATGCAATCAAAGCAAGGTCATTAACATCTCTTAATAAAGTACCCATCATTGAATCCCATCTTTGGAAGCTTTACTTTGGTTTTAGTAAATCTAATTTAATGGAAATTATACATTTTGATCTAGAATTAATGGAGATACTTTTTCTGGCTTTTTGTCAGATCGTACAATATGTTTTACCACTGTTTACTAGCACTAAACATTTTTTGAAAAAAGATTTATGGACAGCATTCTCTCTAGATATGAATAAGATTTACATTCTTAATAAAACCTGTTTACATTGCTTAAAGCGATGGACCCTAACGATGATGAAGTGCTATCTCTCAGAAACATTAACACTCTGAAAGTACTATTAAAGAAAGTATTGCAGACAAAAAACTTTCAGAGAGATATACAATGCTCCTTACAGATCAGAGATTGCATATGTTTTCATGTAAGGTATGGTGTAATGCAATCTTATCTTCAAGCAAATCATTTTTGTATGTACGTATGTTTTACATGATGTTTAAATCTGGCCCAATCCCCATTGGAGAATATGAATAGATTTAAAGAGATGGGATTGGTTTACACCCTGGGTGTTGATTTAGCTGAGCTAAGATTCAGGATGTGATTCATGGTTTGTTTTCTGCCATAGCCTGACACATTTGCAAAGTGTTGGAAATTGGGCTTCTGGTTGGCAGAGATATGCACCCTGTACAAGCAGGAACCACAATCTTAGTCATGGTAAATCACAACACGCCCTAAATTATCCTGTGCTCACCCTCTGGTAGCTTGGCACAGAGCAGTCAGACTTAACTTAAGAGGCAATGTGAAAAATATTTGTGCAACACTGCAAACAGTAACACAGTGAAACCACCACAAAAATACTCCACACCAGGTTAGAAAAATAGAGAACAATTGTATGAATAAAACAAGACCAAAATGAGAAGAATTCAAAAAGTAGGAGTTGAGATATGATTTTTTAAAGATTAAAGGTAAAATAGTGCTTAGAAGAAATAAGAGCTTAAATGGTACATCTGGTCGCACTGGGGCGAGGCAAAGTCAAAAGTTCAGGCCGACTGCAATGGAGCGTGGGCCAGATACATGGGCCAACTTGGGCTTGCTGCATCATCGTTGGCGAAGATGTGAGGTGCAGCCAAAGCGATGCATCGAATCACGCAGTGGACGAGATGCGTCAACTTTCTCCACACAACTGCTGTGGTGCGTCAGTTTCAAGTGCGAGGCTCTGGTTCCAAATGCGATGCACGTCTGCTGCTCCCACAGTAGGCGATGCGTCAATTCCAAAGGCGATGCGCTGGTTACGAAAGTAATGCATCAGGTATGCAACGACGAGGATGCGCTGGGTCTGACTCATGCAGAAGCACAGATCCACTGGTTCTGATGAGGATGCATGGGTTCGGGTTAAAACAGCACTTCATACCCACTTCCAAGGGCCCAGGACTGGGTAGGCACTGCTTGGCAGGACACAAAAAAACAGCAAGCAAGTCCAGGTGCTGTAGCAGGATGAGTTAATGTCTTTGATGTCCCTTAGACTTAGAACAGGAGGCAAGCCAGTAAGCCCTTGGAGTCACTCTGGTTTCAAGTGAGGCAGGTCTAGTCCTTCTCACCCAGGCAGGAAGGAGAACAGCAGGCGGCAGGGCAGCTCAGCAATACAGGAGCACAGCAAGGCACGATCCAGCAAAGAAGCAGTCCAGCAGAGTGGCAGTCCTTTCAGAATCACAGCAGTTCTTCTTCCTAGCAGAGTGGTCACAGGTCCAGAAGTGTACGGAAGTTATGGTGTTATAAGCCCAGTACTTATACCTAGTTGCGCCTTTGAAGTGGGAGAGAGTTCAAAGAAAGTCCACAGAGGTCCTCCCTTCCTGCCCTGGCTCAGACTCACTATAGAGGGATGTGGATCCCTTTATGTGTGGACAGGACACAGCCTATTCAGGTGTAAGTGTGACACTGTGCCCTGCTCCTTTCTCCGATTACCCAGGATGGACCATCAAAATACATCTAAGCTTCCTTTGTGTGTTACTGCCTAGAGGGAATACACAAAGCCCAGCTGTTACACAACCTAGACTGTACAGAGACAGGCAGCAGGCACCAAATGGCTGACGTAAGTAAATGGCAACTTTCTAAAGGTGGTATTTGCTAAAATGTAACTTAAAATCCAACTTCACCAAAAGTTGTGATTTTAAATTGTGAGTCCAGTGACACCACACTTGAAAAGTCTATCTCTTCATAATTGAGAATTACTCATAAAAGATGTAATAAGGTAATCCCAATGTTATACTATGGGCGAGATAGACCTTGCAGTCGTGAAAAATGAAATTGGGAGTTTTTCACTACAAAGACATGTAAAACTTAAAAGTACATGTTCTACCTTTTAAATACATTGCACCCTGCCCTGTGGGCCATACAGGGCATACTTTAGGGGTCACTTATATGTATAAAAGGAGACGGTGTAGGCCTGGCAAGAGATTTATCTTGCCAGGTTGAAGTGGCAGTGTAAAACTGCACATACAGGCTCTCTAATGGCATACCTGACCCATGGTTAGAGGGCTACTTACGTGGGTGACATAATGAGTGCAGCAGGCACACTAGTAGCATTTAGTTTACAGACCCTGGGCACATATGGTGCACTTTACCAGGAACTTACAAGTTAATTAAATATGCCAACTGGGGTTATGCCAATATTACCATGTTGAGGGGAGAGATCACAAGCAATATCAGCAGTGTTAAAGTGCACAGAGTCCTAAAGCCAGCAAAAAAATAATGTCGGAAAATGCAGGGAGGCAGGCACAAAGTTGGGGGAAGTCTACCCTCAGACTATGACGTCTAACAAAAAGTAAATAAATTAGACCTATCTTTTTTTATATATTCAGAAGAAGGAAAAGAGGGAGCACTTTATCTACTGTCAAATCTGCTGGCTTTGAAAATCTGTTATCTGTTGTGTAAAATGTTCGGTTAATTTCTTAAATTAGAATATCGTTCAAATAATAATTTTTCTTTTCAATAATTTTATCAATTGAATTCAAATGTAATCACCTCTAGAGTGGTATTGAATGAGAGGTGTCGTTTTTTTAGTTAAAACCAATTACAGTGTGTATTTGTTATGGTCCGATGAATCTGTTGTGGGCTTATTGTAGTAATGTTTTTTTGACTATACACTTTTAATATTTTCATCAAGCGTATTGAAATTGAAAGTATTATATTGCACATAATGTATTTACTGTATTGTGTTATCATAGGGTTTCCATTGAATATCTACTGAAAAGTTAAATTAAATCAATAACCAGCAGTTCATAAAAAAATAGGACTTTAGAAAAATCAGATGTACTATCCCTAAGCAGTAGCAAAAACAAATAACATAAAACCCAACTAGCTAAATATAAATCAATAAAAAATTTAAATATGAACAATGTACTACTACTAACATCATACCAAGCAAAACATCTTAGATAATTGAAAAATACAAATTAATGATAATGTAAGAAAAATGTTGAATTCACAACATAAACGTTAATGAAAGAAAAACAAAAATTAATAAAAGAAAGTGCAAAACAGACATGATCATTACATGATGAATAACTACCGAACAGTAAACATTTGTACTGTATTTAACAGAAATAAATGAAAAATTGTAACCAAATGAACAAACTTATATAAACTCCATATTAGATACTTAAATACATAAAGCGTGAAATTAATAAACAATTTCATAAATTAATAATTAAAAGATACATTTTAAAATGAATAAAAAATATATTTATACAGGCTTCCAAACCTACCACACAATAACACACCAAAAACAGTCAACAACAAGAATTCTCATGTGGTTCTATTTTTCCTTATACGTGTTAAGATTTAGCTTGTGTAATGTAAACACTGTTTCTCTATGATAACCTACACAGCGGCACACTACCATTCTGTGAGGCACTTATTCATGAATCAAAGGAGGACCTAGAAAAGTGAGTACGCGTTTAGAGCTATACCATGCAAATAATGCAACATCTTTCCAATGTTATCTGCCGTTTAACTTTAGTAACATTATCATAATACAAAACTTATGATAATGCTAAGACATTTTAAACATAATCAACACAAACACAATGCAATTAACAATATTAATTAACAAATATAATAGAAAATATATGTTTTACATCTTATTTTTCAGAACAACCAAATATTCATAAAATTGATTGTAATAATTTACATAATTAATAATCAAATTAACAATCTTCACGAAATTTTCAAAACTATTTTGCCACTCACTTCAGCTGCTGTTTGGCCCGGGGAGGGATGCTGCATGCCCCCATCACACAATGACCGGACCCCAGGAGATGGGGTTCCCGGGACGAAAATCGGCCTGGGTGCGCGTTGCCCCCTCCCTAATTAATAAAAGATGAAACTCTGGGGGATGGGGAGCCTGAGGCCAATATTGGCCTGGGGAGGGGAGCTATTTACCCCCTCCTCTTATAAATATTGCCAGGCCCCAGGAGATGCGCTCCCTAGGGCCAGAATATGGCCTGGGGAGGGGGGCTGAGTGACCACCTCCCCATGTACAAAACAGCCGGGCCAAGAGAGATTGGGTCCCCCAGGGCTGTAAAACTGTCTGCGGTGGTGAGCCATGGTCCCCCTCCCCCTTCTGAATATGTCCTAGCCCCGGGAGATGTGGTGTCCAGGGCCAAAAAACCACTGAGGTAGGGCACCAAGTATCTTCCTCTCCTAAAAAAATATAGTGGGCCCCGAGCAATGGGGTCCCGGGGTGAAATTGGCCCGGGATGGGGGCTGTGTGCCCAGCTCCCAGGTTAGCTGCCTTTTAGGAGTGTGCCGCTGTACGCGGCGTGGGGTTGGCTGCATACAGGGTGTCGGCTGTAGGACAGGCCCTGTGGCCAATCCCTGCTGCATTACAAAAACCGTGGAAATTCACTGAAAAAAACAAAGGTTACAGGGATGTTATAGTTAGGAAATAGATTTAAAAAAAACTTAGAAATCCAGTAAAAAAAAACAAAGGACACAGGGACATTATAGTTAGTTTTAGAATTTACACACACAAAACCATTGAAATTCAGCAGTTCTAGTTAGAGTTATCTCGCGAAACTATAAGTCATGCCCAAAGTCAAGATGGCTGATGGAACAGGAGCACTCACTGTGATCTCCTGAAGGCTGGATCACTATCTGTGCAAATACTTGTCATGCCCGAGCCATCCACCCATTAATATCACCACAACGAAACCAGATGAATCGTCGCCCAAAAGAAGCACCGCTACTAACCCTGACCTGAGACTTGAGACCCATCCATGCTCGACGACTGACATTGCCTGGTAGATTGTTAAATGGTGGCTACTCCGTTGCCCTGGCCACGCTGTCACCACTCGTGACCGACCCTATGGCTTTCCAGCTGCTGAGATCTGCCAATGCTGGTGCCCAGAACTTACTCAGTGAGCAAGATCCCAGGGAGAGGCCAAGCTGGTTGCGACATTGAGGCAGATTGAGGCGACAAGGAGGAGTGAGGGGTCTTGTATAAACCTGGCTATATGACAGCTCTGAACATACGGTCACTTATTAGTCCTGTTGCCCCCTGCGGAACAAGTCTCGGAGTTGTGGTCTCATTGCAGGCTATAGCTCTGATCTAACGCAACCTTGAAGGGATGATCCCTCATGTCGGGGAGGGTAGCAGCAGGTCCTAGCTTTGGTTGCAGCTTGGGTGGGGGAAGGTGGTCTAGTGGATATGCCTTCCTTAATGCTGTGGAATCAGGTTTTGGAACCTCAGACAAGGCTCCAGGCTGCTGCTGATAATAGATGAGTATTCTCCATGCTGAGACCTGCCGCAATCCTCTCTGACATGAGGGATTGTCCTTATGAGGTCTTCAGGGCTCCATTTTATGATCCCCCCTTGTTTGCCACCCATCTTGGTGCTTGGTTGCTCTGAGAGGACATTTCATAGAAATAGAAGAGGTCTGTTAGCCTCTTCACTCTGTATGACTTTCCCATGTCCTCATGAATGTTATAATAAAAGTAGAAAGGGGACTTAAACACCAGTGGCCATTTTGGATTGGTCAAATGCTCATTTACACAAGCAACTGGACAGGCGATTATTTCAAATTTGTCTGATATTCATCATGTTCCACCTTATCCCTCATGCAACTTTGCATCTACAATCTCAAAATCAATATGACAACACCTCTCCTGTCCTCCTCTTCGGAAAACAGTCACCACCAGAGACCGAGAAACTCTACTTTGTGGAAACCAAGAAGCTATCTGCTCTGAATCATTTAACACCCCAGACAGTCTAATGAGTGCACAATAGCTTTACAATGGTGACATCCTTGGACCCACCTGATTCCAGGCACTGTACCATGATTTCTATCAATAGGACAATCAACTCAGCCCACACCAGGTTACTCATGCAAAAATATTTTACCAACAAAGAAAAAAATAAAATAAATATGCATGCCTCCGCACCTATCCTCACCTCTACTCCACCCAGCTACCTGAAACCTCATGGTTCGAACTCCTTCTCCTTAACCTATGCCACAAACCTCTCATCCAGTGCTTCCAAACACTTTAACCCTAGACTGATCACATACCACTCCGAAACACCCATAGTTGACATATAATACAACACCTCCAAAGGTCTAGAGAACACTGATTTCATTTTCCACACACCCCAACCTGTGAAAAGGTACGCAATCCTAATTAAGCTCCTAAATATAACTAACTAATCAAACATCCCATATGGCCGCAAACTGATGATAGTCTACTCATCTACTTTCAAAGGTAACGCCACCATAACAATCTACAGAAACTGAAATATCCAGATCCAAGCTAATGACACCAACTTATGTTCCTTTGACTCTATTTTCCCTACTCTATGTAATGCTGTCTATATGACTCCGAACTGTCCATCCTTGTCCCAACCTCCACCTCAGGCTAGAACGCAAGATAAAAAGCTCATGGAACCCATTAGTCTTTCCAACTCCAGCTTCTTCTCCATAACTAATCCAGCCATAATGTCCTCCCAAATAGAGCCTGCCTCCACTATCTCTCTTGAATGAATCACTTCTTCTCACTCTCATGCTTTGAACCTCCCAACCAAGCCTAACACAAAAATCAAACCAGCTCCCAAAAACCACACCAACCCTGCACCTCAGCCCATCAACCCCTTTGACAAAACAAACTCAATCTGACCTCCCTCCCCTCCTTCTCCATACCACTCAATGCGAAATGCAGTATCAGAGGTGCCTGAACCTAGCATCCCCAAACTGCCTCTAGACCCATTTGACTCCAATGCAAAAGTACAACAGTGCCCACAAAATTCCTACTTCAATCCTGATCAAAGCAGTGAAGAAACAGGTGGAAACTCGACCCCCACGCTCACTGACTTATACCCCGTTCATCCAGAATACCATGCATACAATCAATTGTACCTCAATACCTCCTCACTCTCCTCATGGAACCCTATGTCTAAGCTCAATGTAAATGAGTGAATAGCGCACATGGAAAATCAACTGGATAAAATAACAAAGGACATCAGCAATATCTTGAAGATTGTTAAATCTCATCAGAAACTAGCCCAATTTTCACACCTCCCTTCCTCTTCCATCACCAGACAACCCTCATGAATGTCAAAGATTCAGACTCATCGTTGGCTCACAAATCCTCTCGACATCCAAGCTCACAGGCCAAAAAGATCGAGCCCTTAGATGTCTCTGAAGGAAGCGACAGACTTAGCCAAAACTTATGACCTGATGTCAACCCAGTACAACCTCACTTCCAAGATCCAAGGGATCACTGGGAACGGGAGAGACATCAACCACTAAGCTATCCTAGATCCCCTACTCATCAATATCTCTATGGTCCCCCCACTCAAAAGCTTAGCAGTGCTAGAAATATCAACTGCATGCTCATAGACTGCAGATCAGCTACCAAACATGCAACGGATCTAGTCGAAACCATCCTGAACCATGACATTGATATTGCATTAATCACAGAAACATGGCTAAATAACTCTTCTTATCTAATCCTTGACCTTCTAGTCCCTCTGGGTTTTTCTATCATCAAGAAAGACAGAGTGGACCTCCATGGTGGTGGTATAGCAATCTTCCATAAAAGTAGCATTCACGTGTCAGAAACAGACACATTTACCTAACCCACATTTGAATATCTCAGCACAAACATAAAAGAGGAAGAACAATAAATTAATTAAATGTCACCTTTTCTACCACCCACCAGGCTTCAGTGAAAACCTAAAGGAACTGATAATGCACTGATCACTCTCAAATGACAGTAACTTAATCCTAGGCGACTTCAATCTACATTGGAATGACGAGAAAGACTCATTCATCCAATCCCTACATGAACTCTTACTAAGCACTTACCTCATCCAACACTGCAAAGGCCAAACGCATATGAGAGGTTCACCCCTTGATGACATCGTAGCCCACAACAAAACGGTATGTATTGACAATATCCTTCCAGTTGACTGATCGGTTCACCACATCATGCTGTTCCAACTCAACAAAGCGGAAATTACCCCCATTCACTCAGAAAACTTTCCAATGGTCTCGCAACATTAGTCAGATTCTCCTGGCTCATCTGGAAAATAGAATGATGGCACTACTTCCTCTCCCAACAGATAATCTCCCAACAGATGAACTAACATTCAGCAACATCAGCAATCCTAGCAGCTCTGAAACAAAAAAAATCTGAAACACTCACTCGAGATCCTGGTTTAACAAGGACCTTAACGCTGAAAGAAGACAACTTAGAGCTGCAGAAAGACTCTGTAGAAAAAATCAGCCCATAACCCATCTCCAACAGCTCAGAGCTGAAAGCACAAATTTAAAAAAAAACACACTGTAAGAGAAAAAACTGCCTTCTTCTGCAGAGCGCCAAATAAAACAAAGAACCGCCCAAAGAACTTTTCAACATCATTAAACAACAAACCTCAAAACCAGCAATAGAAAATCCTCGTCTCCAAAGAACGCTGTGACAAATTAGTGAAATTCTTCAACGAAGATTGAACTCTCTCTAGATCACCAAACTCTGCCTTCCACCAGAATCTCCCCCATCATAAAGGAGGTAATCTACACTCCTTCTATCTCTTTGAACTCCCAAGAGGCAGCAACTCTGCATGCGCCCTCAGATTGCAACCAAACCCAGGACCCCTCATCACTACCAAAAACTGGAAGACGTTCACTCACTGAGGAGGACATCTCTCAGATGTTTGCAAAATCCAAGCGCTCCTCTCTCCGAGCAGATCCTCTTCCGGCCTCCCTGGCAAAAAGTCTCAACCAGACCCTTACACCTCTATGGACCAAGATAATAAACAGCTCCCTAAACAATGGGATTATGCCTGATTGCCTCAAACTTGGCCAAGCCACCCCCTGCTAAAAGAACAGGTGCTGACAGATTACCTCAACAACTTCAAGCCTGTCTCTAACCTCCTCTTCCTGGCTAAAATTATTGAAAAACGCATTCTCTCGCAACTCAATCAACACATTGACACCAATAATCTTCTTGACTCACTCCAATCAAGCTTCAGGAGGGGATATAGCATGGAAACAGATATTCTAAACACAGCAGATGATTTACATAAACATCTGAATGTGGATCTATGCTGCCTGCTCATCCTCCTAGTCCTGTCAGTGGCCTTTGACACCGTCAGCCACAAGCTGCTTTTAGAAGCCCTTCAAAAACGAATTGGTGCAGATGGTGTGGTTCTGAACTGGGTCACCTCCTACCTTCATAGCAAATCTTTCAGTTGGTGGTAACAACTCAAACGGGCCCATTATGTCAAAGCCTAACTTTGGGGCTCATTACAATGGCGGGCGGACTTTAGTCCGTCTGCCATCGTCACGGAAATTAGGACCGGCCACCTATATGGCGGTGGTCCCGCCCATGGAATTACAATGTGACCGCCACGGTGGTGGTCACATTGGGCATGTGTACCATTACGGGGGATGCTGTGGGCTGCAGCACCCGCCGCAATTCTAAAAATGCAGTTTTTGCATTGCCCTGCATTATATGGCAGGCACCATGCGGTGCCTGCCACATGGTGCAGAGAAATGCAGAAGGAAAGTGCCCCTGCTGAAGGGGGGCCCGCAACGGACCCCCGAAGTCAATCGGGTGAACCGCCATTCAAGGCTGGCGGATATGAAGCATCCTAATATGGCAGAAGATGCCTGCTAGGCACCACCTCCATTCGGGTCTGACAGGCAATCGTAACCATTGCCTGTGTCGGACCGTGGCGGAGGGACTTCCCGCCCACCAGTAAACCGCCCACCATCCTAATTTGGCAGTCGGAGAATGGCCGCAAGCTGGCGGTGAATACGCTATCATAATGAGCCCCTTTGTCCAAGGCCCCTCTGGCACGGCAACAGGTGACAAAGGGGCAGCATTAGATACTTGAGTTTTATCATTGGAGGCACACAAACAACACTCCTTCACCACCTCTTCCGCTTGGTGATCCATCCCTGGCGATCAGTATCTCTCGGTGGGAAAACAAAAATGCAGAATTGGTGTAATTTCTGTCATGTACCTGGGGCATGTAATCTCGGGTGAGGGCATCCAAACTAAATTGGCATTGGTTGACAGTTTCGTTAATGCCCCTACCCCCACTGAAAAGAATAAAGAAAATGAAACTTAGGAGGGCAACTACTCACAAACTAGCTACCACATTGGGGATTCAAAGTGTTAAAAACGCTACATATCAAGTTGCTTATTATCCTATATTTTCTGATTGGAAACTAAATTACCAGTAGAAAAGGACCACTAGAAATCCGCCAGTGACAGAAGATGATAGAATGAGCAGCAATAATGGGAATAATGGGAATACAAACACACCCATTCAGCAAGCTGCATTAGTATTGATGGGCAGTGAATCCAATGTAACAACACACCCCACATTATATCCTGACAGCAAACAAGCAAACACCTCATACCACCTCTATGTAGACACTCAACTTTACTTAGACGTATCCTCAATAGATGACGTAGGGCTGTTAAATTATACTCTTATAAAAGTCCAAAACTGGCTGTCACCCAACCACCTGAAACTCAACGAAGACATGACGGAAATCCTTCTCCTATTCAACAACGACCAGACCACCAAGGTCCAAAAATGGCTAAACACCATTGACACTTTTAATTGTAAATTGTCTCTGGCTGAATCCATCAAATCTCTGGGAATCACTCTAGATACAAGTCTGAGCATGACCCCACACATAAAAATGACGGCGAAGACTGCATTCTACAATCTAAAACCCCTACATAAAATCAAGCCCTTTTTCCCTACGAATGATCTAAAATGCACCACAATGGTTCTATCAAGACTGGGCTATGGGAATGCCACCCTCACTGGCCCAGCAAAGTCGCACTTAGCCTCCTTAACAGCCACTCTAAATGCAGCAGGACAGATGGGTTCTGGAGTAAAAAAAACTCTTAAGTGGCTCCTGATAGAAGCCCGTGGCTGCTTCAAAACTGTCTGTCTCACTCACAGAGTCCTTCACAGGGGAAAACCAGCCTACCTTGCATCTAAACTCTCAAAGGCAGGCCAGACGAGAATTCTAAGAAGCTCCAACACTCTGCTTCTCATCCCACCCAAAAGAAAATAATCAAAAAGTCCTAGCACGCTCTTTAGCCCCCCAAATCTGAAACTCCCACCCAGTATATATCAGGATGAACCCCTCCTTCACAAGCTTTAAAAGACAATTGAAAGATATTCTCCTCAATCAGCACAACATCTACCACACATTGGAGTCTCTTCCTCAAACTGCATATTGCATATTATATGTGTTATTGCTCTCTATGAAATATTCTGATTCAATTTTTAACAAGTTCTTGTCCTGTAATCAATGTACTTTAACACTGCCTTGACAATGTATGTAAAGTGCTCGGATACTGACGGGTCCTGCCAGTGCTATACAAAACTCTTTAAATTAATAAATAATGCTTGCGTCCTCACTATGCACTGCTAATTACTCCACATATTACATCAATCATTACATCTTCCATGACATCATTATTAATATGACAGCAACATTTGCACGGAAACTATTGATGAGAAGACTGTGCATTGTGGGGACGCGGGTTATTGTTACCTTATATAGATACAGATATATAGATCGATATTGATATAAATATATATATATGTATATATTTAAAACACTTGATACCCTACTCCCCTTCAAATGCAACAGTATACTCATAATACAATGAGAACATCTATGAATTTATAATATTTAAAAGCACACAAACATTACATTACAAATACAAATTAATAAAATATATATTAAATATGTTTTTATAACTGCACAAACATATGCTTATTATCATCAGTTGAATAATTGGCATAAGTAATAATTCAGTTAATCAATTAAAATTTAAAATAACGAATAATTTAATAAATGTTATAACATAAACAAGGTAAGACACTCTCCATCCTACCCCCTGCAACGCCAGCAACCAACCAGCATATCTAAAATATCTAAATACAATTAAATATAACTCTTTAGGAATATTACCAAAACACAAAATTAATAAACATAACGTTCTGATCAATAGTGACTAATTATATTGGGGCTAAAATTGAGTTGACCAAACTCTGACCATCTAACCTTTATTTTCCTCACTTAGGTACACTGGCCCTCGGATCTGGTTTGGTCAAAAGCTTTGATAACCCCAGTAAAATTGACATACTTATAGAAGAAACACAGAGAATACATGTTTTGTTTTATCTCTGGTTTCTTGTGGCCATCCACTTTTTGTTTACAATGCCATAATTAGCTCTGCTATTGTGACTGTAGTCCTTCTATTACAACAATGGTGGACTATATATTTCTTTTGTTGATAGTAATAACAATAACTACACATCTAACTAAATACTCAGACCATTAAGAAGAAAACACAGAACGGGAGCAGAAGGAACGCTGGGTGTGACCAAGAGGTACGAGACAGGGCAGAAAAACTCTTGGTGAGGCCTTATCAGCATGGGAAATAGAGGGCAGTGCTCAGTTGTTCCGGGAGACAGCAACGTCGCAGAGAGAGGGGGAGAGGCGGGAGAACTTGTATGACCAGTGAAACCTGGGCAGAGATGCAGGGGTGATACCAAGAGATAGTCTACTGAGCATTCTAGGGCTCCACTCAGGAGTGGAGGAACAGAAGGGTGGGGAAGCACAGATAAAAAAATATTAACAAGCATTGGCAATGGCAATAGGTCTGCCTTAACCCCTTCCACGCGCAGCAAATTCCGCCGCGATGCGAGGGGCGGCTGGGCGTGGCGCTCAGGTACCCAGGACGGCTTCTGGCCGTCATAAATCACGGTGGGCGTGTGCTCATGACGGCCAGGAGCCGTCCGAACTCCGTCCACCAATTAATTTGACCGCACAGGCGGGGGATTAGCCACACGTGGGCGGAGCGGCAACGGTCGGACGGCTCCCGGACGTCATGAGCACACGACTACCGTGATTCATGACGGCAGGGAGCCGTCCTGAGCATCAATGAGGTTAAAGGAATGTTGTATGGTAATGTGAAGCATCATATGTAAATAGTATGGGAATAGATATATATTCGTGTTGAAGTGAAGAACTGTAGAATAATATTAGTGTAGTTAAATGGTCAGATGACAGTTGAACTTTCAAGCCAGACCTAAAAAATCAATATAGGGTAATGACTGCTCTGCTCCCTTCTGTGCTGCTGCCAGAGAAAAACAACACACATCATCTAGCTATCTACTTTAACAGCATTCCAGTGTCATGTGTGTGCCCCTGAAAGTTTGAGCTTAGGCAGCTGGATAAATAAACTACAATGTTCACCGCTTCATGGAAGGCAAGCACTTTTTTTGAGGAAGTACACAACTTCTGCCCAATCAATACAGGAACTCCTGTCTCCCAAAAATATTAACAACCATTGGCAATGACAATAGGTCTGGCCTTAACCCCTTCCACGCGCGGCAAATTCCGCCGCGATGCGAGGGGCGGCTGGGCGTGGCGCTCAGGTACCCAGGACGGCTTCTGGCCGTCATAAATCACGGTGGGCGTGTGCTCATGACGGCCAGGAGCCGTCCGAACTCCGTCCACCAATTAATTTGACCGCACAGGCGGGGGATTAATCACACGTGGGCGGAGCGGCAACGGTCGGACGGCTCCCGGACGTCATGAGCACACGACTACCGTGATTCATGACGGCAGGGAGCCGTCCTGAGCATCAATGAGGTTAAAGCAATGTTGTATGGTAATGTGAAGCATCATATGTAAATAGTATGGGAATAGATATATATTCGTGTTGAAGTGAAGAACTGTAGAATAATATTAGTGTAGTTAAATGGTCAGATGACAGTTGAACTTTCAAGCCAGACCTAAAAAATCAATATAGGGTAATGACTGCTCTGCTCCCTTCTGTGCTGCTGCCAGAGAAAAACGACACACATCATCTAGCTATCTACTTTAACAGCATTCCAGTGTCATATGTGTGCCCCTGAAAATTTGAGCTTAGGCAGCTGGATAAATAAACTACAATGTTCACCGCTGCATGGAAGGCAAGCACTTTTTTGAGGAAGTACACAACTTCTGCCCAATCAATACAGGAACTCCTGTCTCCCAACATTGAGTGGAGCCAAAGCCCCTCTCTAGTGATGCTCACATAATTGTCTGGCAACAGCTGCGCTGCCAAGCCAGGCCTTAAAAATAAATGATGTGGCTAAGGTAACACACACTCCTGCAACATGAATCGGTTTGTATCTCTGTGAAAACAATACCTTCTGATTACCAGAGTGGCTGGTTTCTAAAAGTAAGTCTGCGCCTGATCTGGCCCAAAGCTCATGGATTCAAGGCTTCTGACACACCTTTGATGAATGAATGAGTGTGTTAACATAGCAATTGCGCAGCAGGGAGCTGGGCTTCATACTGGGTGGCTTTCAGATCTACAACTCTATGATTCGGTGATGCCCAATGGATCTACTGTCCTGAATGGTTCGGCTGATGGTTCCAACCAGTGGCGTAGCAAGCATGCCACGGGCTAGAAGCAAGCAAAGTGGCCTCCCATCTCCTGGTTTGTTAGTAAGAAAACATGAAAAATGTTGGGGAGCTGTGGGTCCCTCAAAACCCCGGGCCCTGGTGCTACTATCGATAGCCATGCCCCTGATTGCAGTTTACACAGTGGAACACGGACTACCACAATATGGACTCGAATCACTAACAAGACATTTAAGGATGGCTGTAAACAGGTGCTCTGCAAAGACTAAACAATGAGGGAAGGAGTAAACCCTCCAAGTTCAGGCTAATATTGTCAAGTCTACACATGAACATGTGAGGGCATGGAAGTAAAACTGTACAAACCCAATACACAAACCTGGGGTCTGCATCCCGCACCCCAAAGGAATGCAAAACTTGCCTATAGGTGAACCCCCAGTTTATTTTTCTTTGCTTTAAGTATCTTCCACCCATCTTCCACCCAGTGTTTTGTTGTGTGAAATGGTATCATTGCTGCAGAGGGGGTCTTAGGAAACTGCCTGGCTTCATACTATTCCCCCGTGCAACAATTTAGAAAAGCGCATTGCCTGTTCCTCTATCTGAGGCCCCCATTGTTCATCTTTTGAGAGCCGGGTGCAAATCCACGTGCAAGAACCGAGCTCCTGGCTAACAGCAGCTTCATCAGAAGCCACTGTCATCTCAGCTTTGAAAAGTGAATTGACTCGAACCTTTCCCCTTAGAGAATGGAGTGGGAAAGCGGGGAAGCCTGGAAAAAGGACATCTGAGACTGTGTCCTGTGCAAATCACGGTTGTAACTAAACCTATAGCAAGTTGTTATTTAGCTAAAACTAGGCCCTGGCGAAATTGAATTTATACCGGCGTATAATTTGCATACATTTCTGGCATTCAGTGTTACACTTTTTTATGCAACATCTGTGAAATTACACCCTTACGCCACATGGCATAATTGTGGTCTACTCAGATCAAAAATCCTGTTGCAGGAACATCAGAAAAACATGATAAGCAGGACACGAGTGGCGGTTTTTTAGCACAAAAGTCGCCCTCATGTCAAAATTGTACACTGAGACGCACTTTGCATTGTAAAAAATTAAGAAAAATGCCAGATATGGGTTTTGCATAATCTTACATAATTTTCCCGAAATTTGGCATAATTATGCAAACAGAAATTACAAGAATTCTACACACCCCTACTGTAGGACAAAAGTTCTGCCTTTACTTCCCCTTGATTTTTCACTTTTTAACTACCTGGTTTTGGACTTTTACTATCAGTAAGTCTCAGTAACTGAGTCTCACTCACAGGTAAGTTCTGTGGAAGTGGACCATGTGTGCTATTTATCAGTGCCCACCTTTTCAGATAAGGCCCACTGCTGCACAGCCAGAATAAGGGGCTTTGTGCTGGTCGCACACAAACATATGAGCACACCCATGTGCACACATATGCGGGATGAGTGTGTGAGACTACCATCAAGCTCAGCCTGCTATCTGTGCAGAGGTAGCAAGTCATAGAAGGAATTCAGGGTTTGATGCTGACCTGCTGAGTGCGGGATAACGTGATTGGGCATCTATGGTGTACATCTATAATGATCACTGAAAAGTCTTTGAGCTTTAATGATTTATTCATTCAGGGTGAAATCTGCATCACTGCACAGTTTGGCCTGACTGAGGCCCAGAGGCACCATTACGGTATCAATCGTAGGGTACATCTGAACCCGGAGTATAGATCCACTATCACTTTCACTATAACTGTGCTCCTCATAACACTCTTGAGAACTGTTATATTTGCTTGGCTCAGCTCATAATTAGATCAGATTTCAGGCGGCCTTTGTCCCCCCTATTGGGCCAAGTTAATTCCTCTGTTGGCCAGCAGGAGGATCAAAGGCCTCCCCGCACGTTAGAGCCATTTGCCAGTGCTTGACCCAATGTCTGTGAAAGGAAGGAGGGGGAAATAATCAGCTCTTCACACTGAACATGGCCTGAGCAAGCCCGAGCCCACAGAAAAAAAAATAAGTAAGGCCAGACCTCTGGAGCCAAACACAGGTGGGGAACTCCTTTGAAGTTTTGGACGGAAGGAATCAGGCAGCCTTATCACCTAGAGGTGGGGCAGACGCTCTCACGGAAGGTCTTTTCATAGACCTCTTCAAGCCACCCTGTTTAAATGTCCCAGAATACTGGCCAGTAGGGTTGGGGCAGAGGGTAGAGTGATGATGTGGCACCCGAGGATTGAGCAGAGCTGCCTACTTTCCAGAACCTTCCCCCTCCACTTAAAACCCCCTGCACAAAGCAGAGATAGTTGAGATTTGCCTGGAACTTTGAACGATGACGCCAGAGAACTGGCCAGTTGGATGAAGAAGCCACCTAACTCCATTCCAAGGATGGATTTAAAGATCTTTGGACCCAGCTGCCACCCAGGGGCTAAGAGTATTTCTCAAGTGCCAGTAGAGTTGGTCCCCTTATGCACTCTGAGGGACTTAGAGGTATGGATCTGCTTCATGGATCTCCTGAGGATTCTGCAGGAACTTCTCTGGACTGGTCCTACAGGGAGGTGACCTCCATCAGGAGGGGGGCAATGACTCCACTATGGACACACAGGTGCCCTTCAAGACGGCCAACGCCAAGGACCCTGGGGAGTCGGCAGGGAGACTACTCTGCTGGCTGGCTGCAGAGGGATTGCTGAGGAAGCTCATGGACGAAGGCAGCTGCCCATGCATCAGGAGCATTAGGAACCAGGCTTCATTAACGAAATACATTTGAAGGTCAGTAGGGCAGAAGAATCCTCTACTAGCGTACCAACGTTTGGACATTAAAACTCAGGCATTTCTCAAATTTTTATTTTATTAACTGTGCCGTTGCCAGGTTACGAAGCGGCGTTACCTTGACACAGTGTAAGGTATTCCTATTAGTGGTTGTTTTCTCGCTGCATCGCAGCTCTTTTGCGGTGTCATTAAAATAGTCTGCTTAGGCGGCAAACAGATTGGAAACTAGTTAGTGGTCTACAGGCATGGGATGACAGATCGTTCATGCAAGTAGGAGTTTCACCTGCTCTTGGACTTTTAGTCAGCCAGTTTTAGATAAAACAATGTCACGTGCTTCCTTCCTTCTGCTTGAGCGTGTTCTATGAAATAGTACATGGTGGGATCACAGCGGCTACATAAAGTTGTGCCAAAAAGCTCAAGAAGCGAAAAAAGAAGGACCCTGTTGATTCTTCGTTTGAAAGTGCGAGTGGAAGCGCGGATGTGATCATTTAAAAAAGAAGTGAAATGAAGAAAAAAAAACCAGGAAAACCTGTTAGGCAGCCATCTTCATCTTCTGGGCAAGAAAGTGATTCATCACTATTTCAGCGTTTTGACAGAGAGCAGCTCGGAAGCAAGTGAGGCAGATGTTAAAAAAAAAATAATTCTGACTTAAAGCCATAAGAAGGGATGCCACCATTCAAAAGTATAGAAAGACTTTTATCTCTTGAGAAGAAATGCAAATGGGAAAATTCAATCAATCAATCAAATAATCTTTATTCTCGATCATTTAGATCATCAAAGATATAAATACATAGCAGTTTTTAAAATTTTGAAGTTTTCGATATTTTAAACAGTTCCATGTAAACAATGACTTTCGAAAATTTCATAGTGCGAACGTTAAAAAACATAAAAAGAGATAATCCAATATCTTATAACATTATACAATCCCCCCCTCTTTTAAAAGACGAGATCGAACATACCACATGGCCATTAAATACTTTGCCACAGCAAAAACAATCGGAGGTGACAAACCAGTTTTTAGGATTCTAAACGCAGGCAGATATTTCCTAAATCCCATATTTTTAAGAATGGGTAGAAGCCAGTACTTCCTCACTCTTTGGTAGGCTTTACAAAAAAGGACCACATGTAGGTCACTTTCCTGGGGATATGCACAGGCTGGGCACTGCTCTATTGTTGAAGGCTGGGACCAAGAGCTGGTGAAGGCCCTCAGGGGTAGAGAACCGTATCTCCACTGTAGGTATAGCTTTCTTGCCATCACAGGACCCATACCATCTAATACACTTTCCATTAGGTAAGAGTCTTTCAATTGTATAAATGTATGAGTCAATGAGCCCACCCGTGTACTGCCTAAAGCGGTAGTCAGCTTTGACTGATAGTAAAGTTGTGAGAGTGCCTTTCGAGAGGTCCTCCTACTTGAGTGAACAGGGTCGGTCCATAATTCCGGTAGGCCTAAACTTTCACATAAACTCTTTATGTATTTTAACCAGGGGATGTTATTGATGTTCGGTAAAGCCAGGAACTCCTGGAGCTCGCTTCTATAATCACTAAGATCCTGGCTGCTCCATATTCGTTGCCAAAAGGCTAGGGGTTTTAGACCAAGTTCCTCAGCGATTGGCCTGAGACCTAGGTCCAATCTCAGGGGAAACAATGGGGTACTCGAGGGGAGGGCCACTAGCTGCCTGAGAAATTTGTTCTCTGTAATTGTTAGGTTTTTAGCAGGAACATGGCCCCAAAGTTCCGCCCCGTATGTAACTGAGCCCCGAGCTTGGGATTTATAGATCTGTATCATGGGGCCCAGTGGGCGATATATAGATTTACCCGCCATTCTAGTAATACCCCCCACTTTCTGTGATAGTTTCAAATTTGCCTTAATCGTATGTGTCCCCCATGTCATTTTCTCATTCAGGGTTACCCCCAAATATTCGAATGTGGAAACCCTCTCCAATCGCACTATACCTAGCAAAGGGTTAGGACGTGTTGAGGGGGTAGGGTTCAGAATCATAAATTTTGTCTTGGAGGCGTTAATTTCGAGGCCCCTCTCAGTACAAAATTTCAGGAACCCGTCCACTATCCGTTCGCTACTTTAATTTACCATTTCACTCACTTCTCACTTTTTCTTCGTTTTTCCCCCTGGTTTCTCTCCTTCACTCCCTGCTGGTTTTTACCTTCCTTCTTCCTCTTGTTTTCATCATGTCTGCATTCGCAATGTCGCAACCTCCACCATTTCTTGAGGAAGGGGACGATCCACCGGTTCCATGGAAGAAATGGGTAAAATTATTCGAATCGTACCTTATTGCTATTGGTGGGGACAGGTTTTCAGCAGTACGTAAACAACATGTCTTACTACACAATTTGGGCAAACAAGGGAGAGAAACTTTTGAAGACTTACCTGATGACATTGTTGACAATGTAAATGTAGAAACTGGGGGTGAGGGTGATGTACAGCATGATGTGTATCAACTGACGTTATTGAAATTGGAGGCACAATTTGGGGACAAAATCAATATTGTTTTAGAACGTCACAAATTTTTCTTGCGCATTCAAGGGAAAAGTGAAAAAGTGATAAATTACGTAGCTGCATTGAGAGGGTTAGCCTCTACATGTGATTTTGGAATGTTAACTGAGTCTTTAGTCAGAGATCAGTTAGTGAGATGTACTAGTAATAAGAAAATTCAGGAAAGACTTCTAGCAGAAGCCCCAGATTTGAAACGTGCTATTGATATCGCTAAAAGTATTGAACATACTGCGTATTGCATGAATGAAATGAAGGAAGCTGTTGATGCTAAACAAGGTACAGAGGGAAATGTTCATAAAATAGTTAGCAAAGATGTCAAGCATAAACTCCCACCTTCTAGTCCAGAAGTACATGCTGCAACGGGTAATAAACCCAAATGTTACAGGTGTGGGAATCCCAATCATATGGCCAACAGCACGAATTGTCCTGCAAGGGGTGTTGTATGTAGCAAGTGCAAGAAGAGGGGTCACTTTTCCAAAGTATGTCACAGTGAAAAAACTAGTGTCACCCATATGATAGGTAGTGATTTAGAACCACCGTTAGAGCCACAACAATTTAGTGAAGAGATAATTTTTCAAATAGCCAACTCCTCAGAAGGTAATAGCACTGAATATCCTAAATGTGTAATTTTGTTAGACAGTATAAAGTACGAAGTTTACGCTGATTCTTGTTTCCCGTACACTCTTGTAAATGAAGCTACTTTCCAAGCTAATTCAGGTACACGTGCATACAAACTCCTACCCCCTGACATCAAACCCGGGGGGTACAATCAAGATCCTATACCATTGGTGGGGATGCTACTTATGAACATTGATTTCAAGGATAGATCCACTGTGGGAAAAGTCTACATCACAAAAACCGGTTCAAACCTACTAGGATGGAAACACCAAAAGGATTTGGGGATCAAGTTAGACCCCAACGCACCTGAACCTGTGTATTTGATCGACAGATCTAATGTGGGGAGAGAAATATGCAACAAATTTCCTGAGGTGTTTACGGACGGAGTAGGACTTCTAAAGGGTTTCCTTCACAAAATCAAACTAAAAACTAATGCGAAACCAATAGTTCACAAACCAAGATCCATTCCACTTCTAACAAGAGAGCCACTAAAGGAAGAACTGGATAGATTGGAAAGGTGCAAAATTATAGAGAGAATTGAAAGTTCAGAATGGTTGGCGCCCATCGTAGTAGCAGCTAAAGGGGGAAACAAAGGGATTCGTCTATGTGTGGACCTTAGGGATCTAAACTCTAATATTTGGGTGGACAGACACCCTCTTCCCAACATAAATGAAATGTTATCTGCAATCCACGAGGCAAAAGTTTTTTCGGTGTTAGACCTATCTTCAGCATACCACCAGGTCGCCCTCCATCCGGAGTCCAAACCTCTTACCTCATTCATAACCCCGCTGGGAGCGTATCAATTCGCCAGGTTACCCTTTGGATTGGCGTTGGCGGCAGCAGTATTCCAACGTATCATGCAACATATACTGCAAGGCTTGGAAAAAGTTCTTTGCTTCCAAGATGATATCTTGATCCATGGTTCATCCGTTGAAGAGCATAATAAAAATTTGGAAGCAGTACTGACCCGACTCAGCAAGGCAGGTTTTACCACCCAAAGGGACAAGTGCAAAATAGGAGTGGATTCGGTGGTCTATCTGGGTCACAACATATCGAGCGAAGGTATCAAACCCAAATCAAGTTTGGTTGATGCCGTCAAACAAGCTCCAGAGCCCACCAACAAAGAAGAGCTCAAGTCATTTCTGGGTCTTGCAGAGTATATGGCCAAGTTCGTGAAAAACTTTGCAGACCAGGTGCAGCCCCTCAGAGAGTTGCTTAAGAAGTGTTCCAAATTTGAATGGAATCAACAGCATCAGTCAGCTTTCATTCTCATCAAGAAGGCAATTGCGGATGCTCCTATTCTGGGGGCGTTTGACTCCAATGCCAAGACCACACTTTCCACGGACGCTAGCACAAAGGGGCTAGGAGCAGCACTAACTAAAAAAAAAAACGGACAGGAAGTTGTGGTAGCGTTCGCATCCAGAACGTTGAGAGACGCTGAATTTAACTACTCAACGGTGGAAAAAGAGGCTTTAGCCTGTTACTGGGCCATCAACCACTTTAAGTATTTTCTGTGGGGTATCCCATTTGTGTTAAGGACGGATCACAAACCGTTATTACCGTTATTCTCCACCAAAAGGTTGGAAGGTACTACTCCTAGAATAGCAAAGTGGGTGCTGAGTCTTCAAGGGTTCAACTATTCCATGGTATACGTCCCTGGAAGTGATAACAGGATAGCAGACTGTCTTTCACGGCTTCCTGTGAACGGGGGTGATCCGATGCAAAACCCACCGGAAGAGACGGTCTTATGGGTGGAGATTCCTGCCATCAACCGCAAAGAGTGGGAAGAATCCTTAAAGGAGGATAGCATGATGATCATACTGAAGAACATGATTCGCACAGGATGGCCGGATAACAAGTCCGAGGTGCCGGAAACTATCCATCAATTCTGGCCGGTACGTGATGAACTATCCATTGTGAGTGAACACGTCTGCAGAGGAAGTAAAATTGTTCCTCCTAAGGACATGTACGAAAGGATAATCCAGATTGCACATGAGGGTCACCCTGGTAGAAGTATGACCAAAAGTAAAATCAGACAACACTACTGGTTCCCAGGGATGGATTCCAGAGTGGAGGAGCAGGTTAAGAACTGCACGGCATGTGGTACCAGCGACAAAACCAAAGTGATTCGCAAGTTTCCCCTTGTTCCAGTTGAAGTCCCTACTACACCATGGGCTAAATTGGGGTTGGACATAATCGGTCCTCTCAACCTACTTAACCAATCTCAGAAGTTCATGTTCGTTTTAATTGACTATCACTCTCATTGGATTGAGACAAGACTGGTCCCCTCCATCACAACGGCGGTGTTGTTAAGTTTCCTTAGAGATACCTTCGCCAAAGAGGGCATACCAGAAGTCTTAATAACGGACAACGGAGTTCAATTCGTTTCGGAAGAAATGAAGCTGTTTTTGACCACACTGGCTATCACTCACATCAAGGCACCACTCTACTGTCCCAAGGCCAATGGGCTAGTAGAAAGAACAAACAGGATGATTAAGAACACCATTCAGCTTGCATTGAGTTCTCGAGTATCAGTGGAGGAGGCCATCAGGAAGATGCTGTGGTCATACCATACAACTCCCAATGCGGTCTCAGGTGTGTCACCGTTTGTTTCACTTAAAGGGAGGAACCCAGGCTCTAAACTCACGCCCAACTGGCTTAATGGAGGAACCCCCGTATGGGTGGACAGAGATCATGTGGCTGAGAAGACGCGGAAACATCAACAAGAGTACAAACTATGGTATGACAACCGATGGGGAGCGTCTACAAAAAAGTGGAAAGAAGGCCAATGGGTGGTGGTTAAGAAGCCCTCCCTATCCAAATCCAAGGTTTCTTCATTTTCTAAACCACTGAGGATAACGAAGGTCTACAACAATGCCGTAGTGCTAGAAGATGGGGGCACATGGAGCATGGACAACATAGCGGGGTGCCCAAGCACAGTTGGTACCCAACCTACATGTGAGAGTAATCATAACGCGGGTAGGCTGGGTAGAGAGGAACACAAAATTACCAGAGCACGTAGACCCCCAAGTTGGCAAGCAGACTACAAAATGGGACCGTGACTGATCATTGTTTTCCTTTAGTTCAGGATAGTAACCTTAGTCAATTTCCATCACAGTATCAGTTTGTATTGGTTTCATTGTAACCTGCAGTAGATTTGTCTGTTCATTGCTTTGTTCCGCAGGGAGATGTGTTATAACCTGTCCCTGTTCCTCTTTCCCCTTTCCCCCCCCCCCGCCCTCTTCCCCTCTTGGGTTCGCCCATGCATGGAATGTTAGCGTGAAGCTTGGGTTAGAACGTTGGGTCAGTGGCTAATGAAGGCTGGAGGATTCACCTGTAATAAACTTGTTCTCCACCTCACATCGCTTGGAGACTTTTATTTCCAACACCTACCTTTCCGATTAAATGTGGGTTTACTCGGGATATCAGATTTAGCACGCCCGTTACAGGCCCTCACCCCATGTCTCAAAGTTAGGGCAGTAATCTGGAGTGCTAGTGGGCTCCAAGCTTTGGGCGATATAGATACTGTCAATGGTAATCGCCATCTTGCATCTTCCTCTAAGAAAGCCCCATCTAAGAGACCTGCTAAGGGCTCAAAATGTGAGTTCAAATCCCCTCCCACTACAAAAGGGAACCCCTTAGGGAGTTCAGCGAGAAGATCCGACAGTTCGTCAATGGTGGGGGACTCCTGTGAGATGGTAACCGGCCTTGAGTATACATTTACCACCGCTAATCTGCAGCAATAGGACCATTCCAGTAGAACCACAAGTATGTCTTCTGATGCCACTGGAAAACGCGTGGCCTGGCATCCCAGGTGAACTGCGACCCAGGTTTCAAGGCCTCCCGATGGACGCCCCCTTCCCCCCCATTTCGCAGGAATGGAGAATACTGCAAAACCCTGCCTCGCATGTTCCTCTCTCTCCCAAGTTTCCTGGAACATGCATAGATCTTTAGAATCAGTATATTCAATCCATTCCTGACAGTCGGACTTATTTCCCAAACCTGCCACATTCCATGACAATATTTTTAATGGCGGGGGCCTATCGTTCGAAATAATAGTGTGGGTGGAAACATTCCCTTTATCGCTGGCCATGATCTCTGGATATATTGGGGGGAGGCTTATTTCTTCCCCCACATTGTGACGTGGCTTGCCAATAGAATTACTCAGAACCCCATGGTGTTCTAGGGCGTTGGGCAACTCTATCTCTAGACTAATTCCGTCCACAGCCTCCCATAATACAGAGTTACACTTCCTGCTTGTGTATATGGGCAGTCAATCTACCATGTCTAGCTGACTGTACCTATTCTGCGTTGGAAGGTAACATTGCTGAGGGGATCTCCGGGGATGGTAGTCTTGCTCGCTAATGCCCCAGTTACCGCCTCTCCTATGGCAAATTTCCCATCCCTCGTCGACCATATTGGTGGTGTAGTGGGCTAGCTCCTGTCTTCTCGAGTTGGGGAATTCTCTCCATCCTCTTGCCAACCCCCCACCCAATCTCTCCGGATGTGTGCCTTGTACATTAATTTCAGGGTACCCTTGGTATTGGCTTCTGGGGCGATGAAAAACTCCCCTTCTTTTGATATCTCCCCTCCCGGCCGGTCTTTGTATCCAAGCCCCCCAGGTCTCATCCTCTCTATCATATACTAGAGGAGGGTAAAAAAAGGAGAGGGGTAGGGATTGAATGGTAGTCCCCTCATCCCCTGGGATCCATCCGCATATATGCAGGACGGTCCTATGATCTTTAAAACTGACTATAACACAGTCACCATTTATGGATTTAATTGAACTACCCAACCAAGGGACCCTTCGTACCATAAGGACTGCGCTCAATATACCTTCCGGGAGCGGTCTGTATGTGCATAGCCAATTTATTACCTTATTCTTAAGGGAGGCGGTGGATTCTTTAGAGGTAGCGTTCAATTCTGGTACCCCTACTAGGACAACAGTCTATGGGGCTGCATCTGGGGGAAGGTGTATTGGTCTAGGCTTTATCCTCTTGCTCACACCCTCGGTCGTTAGTTCTCCAGTATTCGGTGTGTTGATAGGAGCACGATCCCTTTCCCCAACTTGCTTTGCACTAGTTGGAGGGGAAGGTGGATGAATATACTGTTCTACATGATTTTTTGGTGCATTTGCCTTCAAGTGTGTGTTGTTACTTATAGACGGGGTAGGTTTTGCCTGCTGCGCTATATGTGTAACACTTTTAACCTGATTTGCAGCCTGAGAGGGTCCCTTTTTTGTTACTCTGTCGGGAACCTTGGTCCCACCATTATTAATTACTTTGAAACTGTCAGCTAGTTGGACTGTCGACTTTTCTATGGCCACTAACCTAGCTTCCATTTTTATTAGCCTTTCTTCCAGTGGGCTTAAGAGGTTTCTTATGAGGGCACCTATATCCGCAAGGGTAACATCCTCCTCAGTGGGCTCTAGTAAATTCAATTCAGCGTGGGTGCTTGTCTCCCCCGGTGAATTGAAGCCCATGGCCTCAGCTCTATCTATTTGCGTTTTTTCCCTAATGTTTAAACAAGAACTGTTTAATAGCGGATACGAGGAGAGTTTTGAGGTATTCAGCTTTCGCGCGCCCTTGTTCTTGGGCCCTCCTCTCTTTTTCGGGATTGCTCCTTCTCTAATCCCCTTTTGCTTGTTCGCTTTTGGGCCTGCGGGGTTAGCATTATCGGGGTCTAGGATGGGGTTTATAGTAGGTATGGGGTGGGGTTGAGCAGGCGGAAGAGTTAGCATGCTAAGGTCTACAGAATCACTAGGGTCCTTCATGCTTAACTGGGAAGTACAATTTGATATATCCAAAGTCCCGGAGGGATCACTTGTGCCGGCCACCCCCGTGTCCAACACAATAAGTTCTGGGCTTACCTCAGGAGACTTTGCCTGAGCCAAGGGACCCATAGACGATCTCCTCACCCAGTCCAATTCCTGAGATATTCGCCTCTCAAGGAGCGTAATGTCCTCTATTAATAGGGACCCAGCTTTCACGAAGTAATTATCCAATGTTCCCTTTGATACAGCTGCAACAGCCGTTGCACTTTTACTCCTTGTTTCCCTTGTCGTCATCTCTACTGGCAAACACCAACAGTAACCCTCAAAATCCAAATGAATTCCCAGGATGGACCAAGGGGGGTGGCCCAGGCCCAGCCTCTCCCGTCCTCTAACGGCCTCAAACGGCCCGCCCTTTGCCCGGGCTGCGCCCCGCACGCGTCCCGCTAACGCGTAAGTGATCGGGGGATTATATAGTAAGAGGGGGAGGAGTTGAAGGAGGGGCCGGGAAGAGTGACCAGGTGCGCTGAATGAATCTGCCAGCTACGCACCCTGGACCTCGCAGTCCCAGCAAACAGGCAGCCTCCAGGTGTAAGCACCCTCAATAGAATGTCCCAAGGCTCATCGATGCAGGAAGAGTTGAAGAGAGCAAATCGGCAAGGTCCGCGCCTGCGAGCGGCCCCCGCGAAGCGGGGGCCGTGAGGCGATATGTAGGCGGAGGAGCTGAAGGAGGGGCCGGGAAGAGTGACCAGGTGCGCTGAATGAATCTGGCAGCAACGCACCCTGGACCTCGCAGTCCCAGCAAACAGGCAGCCTCCAGGTGTAAGCACCCTCAATAGAATGTCCCAAGGCTCCTCGATGCAGGAAGAGTTGAAGAGAGCAAATCGGCAAGGTCCGCGCCTGCGAGCGGCTCCCGCGAAGCGGGGGCCGCGAGGCGTTATGTAGGCGGAGGAGCTGAAGGAGGGGCCGGGAAGAGTGACCAGGTGCGCTGAATGAATCTGGCAGCTACGCACCCTGGACCTCGCAGTCCCAGCAAACAGGCAGCCTCCAGGTGTAAGCACCCTCAATAGAATGTCCCAAGGCTCCTCGATGCAGGAAGAGTTGAAGAGAGCAAATCGGCAAGGTGGGAAAATTAGAAAGTAGCTATTAGTATTTTGACCTGGAGAAAACTATTGCAAGTAACATGCGAACCTACTTGAACCAGGACAGATAATATAGAACTGGGACTCTAACTCCAAAACCGGGAAAACGAAGGACTGAGGGACTTAGCACAGAACCAGGAGGGGACAAAGGTCCTGGAACCAACAATGTACAAGTGTCCCAGAACAAGGAGGGGACAAAGGTCCCAGAACCAGAGGGGGCAAAGGTCCCAGAACCGGCAATGGACAAATGTCTCAGAACCAAGAGGGCATAAAGGTCTCAGAATCGGCATCAGGAGGGGACAAAGTTCCCAGATCCAGTACCAGGGGGGACAAAGGTCCCAGAACCGGCATTAGGAGGGGACAAAGGTCCCAGAACCAGAACTGAGAGGGGACAAAGGTCTCAAAACCAATACCAAATGGGTTCCAGAACTTGGAGGAAGAGCCCAGAACAGAGACAAAAGTCCACAACTAAGACAGAGTCTATGAGTCTAGAACCTTTGAAAAAGAATTAGGTCTGTGACAAAGAACCCATAACTTGGGCATAGACTCAGATCCGAAGAAAAATAAACATGACTGGACGGAGCAAATCACAACTAAGACTAAGCGTCCACCCTAAAAAGAAAGAAAACTTCAAGCTATAATTAAAACCCCAAACATCCCATTTGGTACTGCACTTAGAAATCTCGAAGAGTACCCAGGACTGTAGTATTTGTAAAGCATGGAGGCATCTGTTGAGCTGTTCATATTCAACTTGGAGTGGAAAGTGATGGTGGACAGAAACAGATTGAAGAAAGTGAACTGTCTCTTCCTGTTTTTGCTGGTCAAGGACAGATTGGAGAAAGTGGACTGTCTTTTCCTGTTTTTGTCAGTCTAAGGGGAGTAGGTGGTGGTGATACCTATTAGTTGTTTTGGGTGATGTGTCTCACCTCACACTTTATTCTTAACACTCTTTGTCCTTAAACGCTTGCATGCCTTCACAAACTAAAAACAGTTCAAGACGTTGTAGACCTCCTATCTGTCTTAATTATTATTGTTGTTGTCTCCCATACATTAAGCTTGATTTTTGTGATTTGTTTATTTATTTCATTCTTCTGTAAAGGAGGAAGATGTGTTGTAAATCAGTACTTCATGTAACATGGCTTACAGTGGTCGTTAGCCCTTCCTTTGTGTTCTTACCTCCTTAGCCTCACAGAATACCGATGTGTGTTCAAACTTGTATCGGAGTGTTCTACTCTTGTCAGTTGATGGTCTGGTCAGCTGGCCAGGTGTGCTCTCAGCTGTGTCCTACATTAAATCTACATGTAACATAACTAGAAGTGTCCTGAGATCTATCAACAACAATTTAAAATCAAGCTGAGCCCTACATTGGTATTGGTTGAGGTAGATACTGTATCACACAGTCTCTTGGGCATACCTCAGTGGTGTCTACTGCTTTAGCTATTGCTTCTTGCTAGAAGGGAGATCTGTAAACACTGGTTACATCCAATACCTCCCTACCCAAAGGCTTGGCTAAAGGCTTCACACCGGACCAGCAGATTGGATGTAGGGAGCACTCCAGGCCGGGCGGATGCTATCGGAGCTGATTTTTTGTCGTGGAATGATATGTCTGCTCTGGAAAATCGAGCAGCACCACGATCTAGCCCAGTCAGGTGTGGTGGGGTCAAGCAAGTGCATTAGGCTGGAGGTCGGACCCCCAATGCAGTACATTCTGAGACTGTAACAGCTTTGGTGATAAGAGGAGAAAAACATTTGTAAGGGGTGCAAGGATTGGCAACATTATGATGCAAAGGATGTGCACACATTCAGGTAGTTTGCGCTCCAGTTAAACATTTTTGTTTGGGGCAGGGTTTGCAGTACAGTACAGGTCTCTGGCGCTTGCTGTGCCAGACTTCTGCTCTCCCTTTGTTGATAGCGGTAGCCCGGACAGAACTCTGGTAATTCGGATGTTACTGAACACTTGTGCTCTGCAGCACAATTGGCTCCCCTAACCTACAGTGAATGCAGCCTGACAGAGTATGAGCAAATTTCACAGAGCCTCTCTAGGTGGGTACACCTATGCAGTAGCACACCACCCTGAACTTCAGCTACAGAGGGAAAACTGAATAAGCAAAATGGAAACTTGTTAGAGTGAACCAATTTGTGAAGTGCAGCCAAGATAAATTCACAAGTTGGGAAGAAAATTAATCACAAAACAGTTCCCCTGTCTGCTTGGGCATGCTTGTGTGTGCATGGCAGCCATCTTGGAATTGACCTTTTGAAGCAATTCAACATTCATTAGGAAACAAAAATACATGTGCACTGAAAGGCACCTCACATCGGGGAGAGCAACGAAGTGGCAGCAGCATGAGAGGTTAGTAACCAGCAAGATGGAGCAGGACCCCTCTGCATAAAGAAAAAAGAATTACCAGCAATACACGTGTGGACTACATTGTCGGAATGTCGTGGGCTAATACCAGCGCTGATGGACGAGCCTAAAAGCTGATGCCTACAGCCAGCTTAACCACAGTAGCCAGTGGCTGAAACAGGATGTCGAAAAGACCCTTTCTATATATGTGGATGTTGAGTGGAGTTTAGCAACATGAGGTTTTGCCAGACAGCCAAATCTGTAGGCCAGACCTGAATATAGTCACTACGGTATGAAACAAAAGGTAGCATAATGCTGACTGTAAACAAGAATGAGTACAAAAATCCTATGAATTATCCAATAATAGCTTTGTTGGATAGCGACAGAAAGCACATAGACATAACCGTTTACGGAACTAACAAGCATGGAAGCCATTTAAGGGACTCACTTTCAATTACTGCTGAAATCCGTGTGTGTCCATGAAGGGCCCCTCTCTTTGCAAGGATAAAAGAAGAGTGTGTGGCTTTCCTAGGATGAGGCTATGGCTGGCATGGAATCCCAGTGAATCCAGGCCCTGCTGCCATGTCTTTCATCCCATGAGGGCTGACCCAAACCACACTGACTCCTAACTGTAAGTGTTTCATGTCCAACTTATAGCTCAACATTGTTCATATATCTGGATCTAATTGCTTGGATTCCAATAAAATATCACAATTAAAGACCTTTGAAATGCAAACATTCAGTCTCGAAGAGTGATCCTTGTATGTTGAATTCTGTAGAGCTCCACTACTGGGCTCAAAATGTGCAAGATCATAATTGACCTCCATTTGATGCCACTGTTTGTGCAACTGCAAAAACCTCTTGCCAGCTGTCACACATGCACACCTGTAACATCCAATTATTATGTTATATGTGAAAGATTATGGTAGTCAAAACAGTTTAGGGAACATTAGTATTCTTGTACATGCAAATGTGCTATGGTATAAAAAGCATTGCCTGCTGGAAGGTGTCACACATGATGGTGGTACCAGTTCCGAACAGTGCACACCCAGCCCAAATGTGTTACCCTTAGTGCATTTGTTGTGTGTGGTAGGCTTTTCAGCTGCAGCTTATGCGGTACCTAATTCTTCAGCAAGGCTTGCACTGCTGCTTGCTTCCTTTTAGTTAGGGAGACTAGCCAGTGGCGGCTTCTCCGCTAAGGCGCAGGAGCGTCGGCCCACTGCTCTGCAGCGGTAAAATGAAGGAAAAATAAAATGATAATAACTCAAGGTAATTAATATTTTATTTTCTCCTGCTGTGGCAGCTTTGTAGGGTGGGGCGGGGCTGCTCTGAAGACAGGAGCAGGGGGACGAGTGGTGAGCACAATTTGAAAGTGCACATGAGCGGGCCGGCCAAACATTCATGCGCACTTTGCAAGTCTCTTCCCAGGCTGCATTACAGCCGGGGTGGAGAACATGCCCAGGCTCCCATTCCCTAGCTGAGCACCAACCCACGGTGCTCAGACCAATCACAACACTGCATTACAGCATTGTGATTGGCTTAGGTAAGCCTGGATGTGCTTCCTGTTCTGACTGTGCAGAGGGGCGAGGAGGAGAGATGGATGTGAGATGCGGCTGTAAGGTACGTTTTTTAAATTATTATTTTTGTCCCCTTAAGCCCTGCCGCTGCCCCCACCCTGCCACCCCCCATCCGTGCCAGTCACCACTGAGACTAGCTTTGCTGCTGCCAACACTGCAAGTGTCTCATTCTAATTGGCCAACTTATTTGACCAGGTACAGTATTTAGTGGATGTAAAGTTACTGAACCACTGCACGTTTCAGGCCAAGAAATGGGGGATAACACTAATACAGCATGCTATTTCACCCATTTTGCTGAGCACTAACAATGTGTGCTATTTGCTAACATGATTTGCACAATGCACACAATTTCCCCCGGGCTTAACCTGATTCAAATCTGGAGTGCAAAATCTGTTGGTGGTTCTACTTGCCCAACAGCTATCATTCATTATTATTTGGCCACAAGCTTAGGTTTGCTATTAAAACAAAATGTGCAGGCCAGCTATAACGAAGACATCTTTTGTTTGACGGAGGCTTGCACTGTTGCACAGCTGCTTCCCATGTGGTACCTGATTTGTGAAGGAAGCTAGTATTTGCAACTTAATTCCTCTGCTGCACCTGGTTTATAAGGTGTACAAGTTTCGCTAATTGCAATAATGCAAGTGCTTAGGGAAGGAGAAAGACTTAACTAGCTGCCCCTGGAACAGCGTTATTTTTCGGTCCACTCTTTCACGTCTTGACTATGCCATCATACGTACACGTAGTACCATATATTTATGCAGTTTAATATCATTAACATAAAGTGGTGCATTTGACCAGAATGCTGAATGTGCATTTGTTGTATAATTCAGATATTTACATGAGTGTGCATACTGATGTTTTCCTTACAGTTCTACCAAATTGCAATTTTCATATATATCTGCATTTGTGTAGTTTGAGTAATTTTGTTAACTCTATATATACACTCACATATTCATTTGAATAGTATCATGTACTTATTTTATAACGGTATATGTATCCATAACCATGCATTTAAATGTATATTGAAGTGTTTTGCTAAGTTAGTTTGATCGCAGGTCTTAAACAGTAGGACTCTAATGTTTAACCTTCAATGTGAAAGTTTGCTCAGGTTGAAATGTTCTTCTTATTTGTAAGTGTGTTCATATGATCCTATAGTTAGTGTAAGGAACATTGTATATGAGAGATAGTGGGGCTCGGGAGAAGAGCTTTTGGCCATGATGAGAGATGCTAACGAATAATGGAAGGATGCCTATTCATGTTATACCTATAGAGAGGAGGAATCCAAAGACGTCCTGAAGTTCAGACCATGAGAGCATCGAATAAGGTTGGCATGTTCTACTGTGAGAAGGTGGAAAACTAATGGGACACATGTTGTGGGATTCTCGAATGTTCTGTGGAGTTTTAATTGGTGGTCACACTTTAGCTTTAGGCAGATTCCTTTTGGACTCAGAGCGGTACAGACCTCTTTGCTATATTTCTGTGTGTGGCTTTATGTAATGCAACACTCCTGATTTTGGAGAACTTCTACATAAGTCTCTACAATGCAAATACCTTCCTGCTTTACTGGATCTAATTAGGGTTTCCCCAATTAATGCTACTTAGTTCAGGCTTAGTTTAGGTAATTTAGGCAAGAGGACCGGAAACCATACACTGATCACCAGATTTTGTTACTCATCTTCTGCACTGCTATTACTGAATTCCTTGTAGGCTTTATGCTGTTGAGACTAAACTTTGTCAGATGATTTGGACTGCCAGTAGTGATTCTGTATTTTTACAACATATTCTTGAGACTTGTGTACATCAGTTTGGCTTTGAATTTGTAGTAAACCTACATTTAATCTTATTTATCGACTTTCAGGTCCTTACTGTGTAGCCAAATGGGCTACGCTGTAAATTAAACTCTTAGATGATAACTCCTCTTTATTTCTCAGGCATCTAAAAAGGTCTATGGCAGGGAAATTTGGATATTCAGCTCAAGCTCTGGCACCACCCCTGCTGAATCTATTTTCTGATGGGTTTGCACCAATGCTTCTCTCCCTGCACTGTGGCTGGTTTGCAAGAGAGGCGTCCGCAGCTGCTGCACTTGTTTTAATACACTTTTTGCCTTCTCCTCCGGCTATAGAGCCTGTTTTGTGATATAGGCATATGCCAACTATCTCTTATGCTGTACCTGTTACATGTTTTGTCAGTGATGCAATGGTACTTCCAGTTCTGTACCTTTTTTATGAATCAGACCTCTGCTGTAACAGTTTAGTTTGAAGATGTTTTTTCATAGCTGCTGCCCCCGGGGTTTCTTATTTGTGGTAGAAGAACTTGTGCAACAGCTGTTCATGTTAAATGTGTGGTGGAAGGTTGCACAGCAGCTGCTTGTGCAATGCCTGTTTTATGTCAGGGAGGCTTGCACTGCTGCTCTCTGTGTTGTGCCATTTATATTCGATGAAAATATTCACCATTGCTGCCCTGCAGAACCCCCACTCTTTGTGAATGAAGCTTGCACTGCTGCTGCCTGTGAGGAATATTTTTCATATGCAAAGGAATCATACACTCCTGCCTGGGCTGTACCTATTGTGTGTAGATATGAAGCATGCAATATAGACACATCTACTGTAACTGTTGTGTATGTGAATGAAATTGCATTGCTGCTGCCTGTACCATAGCTGATCCCTATTGCTGGCCTTGCTTCTTATTACAAGTGCTGAAGTGATTTCTGTGCCTCAGCCCACAATCTGATTTCTAACAGGCCACAAAGCTTGGGCTTGAAGGGGGAGCAGAGGTCTTGATATGGTTACAAGGAAAAACAAATAGAGAGAAGAAGAAGGGAAAGCGGCAAAGAGGCAGAAGAGGGGGAATCGGTTAAATGAAGAGAAAAAGAAAGAAAAAAATAGTTTGATACAAGAGAAGGAGAAAGGAACAGAAATGGAGATACAATGAAATAGGAGTGGAAGAAGCAGCGAGAGAAACAACGTGCAAAGTTAAGTGTTGCAACAAAAAAGTAGATTCAATGGCAAAAGAGAAAGAAAATGGGAGCGAATGTGGAAAGAATTGACCAGGAAAGCAATATAACAGAGAAATAGAAAAGGGTTAGAGAGATAAATCAATAAGAAACAAATGAGAAGAAAAGAAAGAACCAGGAAAGGACAGTCTTAGAAAGATTTGTTTTAAAGAAAATGACAGGGAAATACATAGTGTGAAATTAAGTAATGAAGAGTAAGAAAAATGGAAATGGCAGGGGAAAAGTAGATAGGATCGACTGAGAGAGGTAGACGGAAGGGACAAAGGGATACCATGAGAGTGATGCCAAGAAAAGGATTCCAAAATAGTAAGTAATAGTAACTAAACAGGGATGTCTCGGGCTGAGTGTAAAGAGGGAATGCGAAAGGGGGTGACAGAGTAGTGGGCATAAAACAGGAAGCTGAAATTAAAATTGAGAAAGGTTGAGGTAAGAGGGGGGTACTCAAATAACAGCTTTGGATAGGACATATGAATCTGGAAGAGGGATGCGAGAAAAGTTGAGACAGGGGTGAAGTTTGTAGGGCATTGGCATAGATATAGAGTTGATGATATTAGAGTGGCAGAGATGAATGTCAAAATGAAATATCCGATGATGCTTGGAGAACGAGATGGGTGAAACAGAAACTGATCGGAAAAATCGAGAGATTGCGATCATTAATGGTCCAAAAAACTGAGCTGAGGAAATTCAAAATCTGCAGTAGAACAGGGTATAGAGGTTGGAGAATAATGAGGTGAGAGGAAAACTGAGAGAGACATATGTGAGCGAGGGACTGATCGAGATAAAGGTGAGAGAATGAGTGTGATAGAGTTGGAGGTAAGAGGCTAACTAGTGAAGACAAAGGGAACAAATGAAAGAGGTTGCAGTGTAAAGAGCCGCTGAAGACATAGAGAAGACATAGAGACAATAGTAAGGTTGTCAGGTGCAGGGTTGGGAAAATGGCAGGTGATGTGTAAGGAAAGATGTGAGTGAAGGGATTGAGCGAATGAAAAGGGTACTGGAAGAGAACATGCATTAGAGGTGTGAGAATATGAGAGCTACATTTTAAAGTGAACGAAAAACTAAATGAATTTAATGTAACAGGATTACAGTTGTGTGGTTAACAAGAGGGATTGGGAGAAAGGAGGAGCAGGACGAATGGAGTATGAAAGAGGAAGAAATGAGCATTACAGAGTTGTGGGGGTGCTAAAGATGGTGAAAGAGAGAGAGATTGGTCCATACCATAGGTCTATACATCATTAGCTTTCCTGATTCTGTCACAGCCAGAAGCACATCTGTGCAACATGTGGCACTTCATAAAATCTTCATGGTCTGCACTTTCATAGGATTGTGTTTGCCTATGATGGCTTTACATGGGTATTTGGTAACTAAAATAGGTATTTAGCTGTTTAGTAACAATTATGCTAATGCATTATTCTTGCACCTATTGTAGAGTTTATTAATGCCACCCCTGAGAGTTCATCAGGATAAAAGGTCACGGGACTTCAATTTCTGGAACGACATCAAGCCATATGATGTCATTTCCTCTGACATCAAAGGGTAAGTGATGTCACTTCTGCTACCACTGGCATTTTGGTGAATCGACATTCATGGCTCCAAGGCTAAGTATACGGCAAATGGTTTCAAAATGGGGTGCATTCCCACCCCGCTTCAACCTAACTTGTTAATAAAATCCTTAGAAAAACAACCTTATTTATGATGACAATTACAAAAATAAGTTAATGTTGTAAGACAGTGCTGTGCTGGTATACAGACATGCAAAGGCTGCTGAGCACTTGGAATCAATATAACTCCCATAAAGAATTCATTGTAAATAACTACAAATAAGATGAATATACAATCCAAGATATACTTGGTGTCTAGATAAACCCAATCTGATAGAAGCTCTGGAGATAAATGATGACAGTGACTTTATAGACTTCATTATAGGAGCCTTGGCGGGTCATATAGTAATTTCTCACCTCCAGAGTTAACCACACAAGAAGTTCCCATTAACTCCAGTGGACAGGAATTCATGGGGATTCTGGGCTGAATCCTGAGACCTCCCTAAGGAATGAGGGAATTGGTCATTCTAACTTTCCTCAGTAATTGCTCATTATCTTCATTTTTTTAAAATCTCCAGGGTAAACAAGTTTGGCGGTAACTACGCGAACCTCAAAATTGTCAATGGGGCCTCTGACTGGTTATTGGCCATATGGTTACTGCCCTTATCAAGAGTTACAGGCCTATCATAATGAGGGCATGTATATGTATTCATTGGGAGGCTACAAGCTACATTAACACTCCATAGTTCTACCTTGTAAACTCAGTTTCAACAGGAACTTCGCCTAAGTTGAAGGAAATTTTTTTGAAATACACTAAATCCCTTCCCCATCATGCTCGTAGGTTTCCTCCAGTGTGTTGAGGATGTTGTTAGGTTTTTTCTACATAAGGGAAGGACAGGGCATCAGAACATGGGAAGTGCAGCCCTCCAATGGCATTCAGATGGTGGTACAGCAGAGGTTGGCCCATCACAAAGAGCTTTCTGAGGGCAGAGGCCACTTTGAGTGTCTCTGCTGAGTGTATGACAATGTTGAAGAGGCTCAGCAGTCAAGAAGCTGTGTATATCTAGCAAACAATATTTTCTTAAAACAAAATTATGCTATCAGGCAGCAGCGGCCCGTGCAGGTAAGAGCGGCGGGCCGGGTTGAGGGGGGATTCGACAGACGACCACATGAGAAAATTAAATAAATAATTACATTTCCCTCGTCGTCGTCTGTCGAAATCCCCCCTACTCAGCCCCACCGCTCTTACCTGCATGGGCAGATGCTGCTGTCAGGTCTTCCAAAAGTTCAATGTGTAGGTTGAATAAAATAGGAGATAAGGAGACTCTAATTTACATGCTTGATAAGGGTGAGTGGAGGAGAGTAAAACGTCCTCAACAGTTCTAAACAAGAGGGGCAATTGTGGTGAAAGAGTACCCCACCTTTTAGGTGTGACGACAAAAGTTGGATTAGGTGAAATTCCTGCGTGCTAATCAAAGCCATGAAAATTTGACTCGTTTTTCCAACGACAGAGAAGAATTGGGGTTGGTTTGCTTCTCTGTGAGTTGAAAAAAAGCCCAGAGCCTAAAGCCCAATTGATTTTAGAAGCACTGCAAGACGCCAATTGGTGTATTTAACCTATTACATTGACCCGACAAATGAAAGACCGTTTAAAAACAACTTTCCCAGGAGGTACGTTTTTGTGCCACACGGATTGGTAGGACACTCCTGGGGCTCAAGCAGGCGGGCACTACCCAAAAGCTCCCCCCTGAGAAAATGGCTTTGAAGAACACTGTGAGGAGCCAGCCAGTCTAATTAACTTAATGTTATGTATAGCTCATACTGAGAGCCACTATGTTTATTTCAGTTTCTAAAACAGATAACTCACTGCTATGATGTTGCAACAGTTGATAACAAATCTCGGTACCCAGTGTTGCTGTCATAAAGTCCCTCCAGGCCAGGCTGACAGGGCTTTTATCTTTGGGGCAGGGATACATAACAAGGCCACTTTATGTATGGCTCTCCCATCTCTCTTCGCCCACTGTATAGCAGTTTAATGCATGGGCAGATGATTTAGAGGACCATACATAACATAAAATTATATATGAGTACAAGGTGAATTATGGGGATATTTTTAAACTCTGTGTTCTGAGTGACATCAAAGACAACTCCAGCGTTTCTCCTATTGACTATTTGATGTCACATAGCACCCCTCTGTGACAAATATTCCATAATTCACTATTACCCATCTATAATTCTATATGCTGTGTATGGCTCTGGTAGAGAGCAACTACTGCGAATAACAGGATTCAAATCCAGTACCTCATTGCTATGACATAGCAACAGTTGTAAACAAAAGCTGTTACCCATCTATAATTCTATATGTATTCACCTTATTCTATGCATTCCTCGCTGTGAGGAATTAAGAACGTTGCTCTGCAGGGCAATTTGCCTTCCTTTCTACTTTTTTTCAATCCGGGCAAGAGAATTCAGAAACTGCGGAATTGCCTGTAGTTTTCATATGGATACCTCGGATTGTTAAACAAGCATTGGCATAGCCAATTGGTCTCGCCTTTGGGACCTTATAAGTGTTTAGCTATACAGCACATTTTCCTGGGTGTTGTGCAGCCAGGAATTGAAGAGCTATACAACTGATACACACTAGTTCAAGTAGTCTGATTTATAAATATATATAGGATAGTTTCGCGCCACTGGTACATGGTACAGGCTATGTGTGGTAACAGCTGCTTTGTAATGGCCGTTTCCCCTCCAGTATGCAGTAGTTTTGCCAATAAGATATGGTTCCCAGATAGCTCTGTGTCACGAAGGCCACAGTTCTTCAGTCCTGGATTTTCTTTGAATAACCTTGTGCATTCTAGGAGTTGCGGACGGTTCTGATTGACTTAACTTGATTGAATCGAACCAAGAGGCCACAAACAATAGTGTGTAAATGAAAACCATTTGCGTTTTTGCTTTTGTACTGTTTGAAAAGCAAGCTAACAATTACTGTGCTTGTGAAAATGCTGCTCTGAAATATATTTTTGAAATAAAATGAATGCTCATAAGAGTTAATCCTACCTTACTAACAAGAGTGTATTTTTTAAATAAATCACCATAACCGAACAATTTTCAAATTGTATTGTCATTGCATTTATATAGCGCTTGCTACATCTGTAGAGTCATGGGGGCTGCTCTAAAACTGTAGAGCTCTGCCTGCAGCCTCATTTTTGCCTTCACGAGGGATTCAGCTCTCAGAGATGAGGGGAAGATATGGTAGCGGTGTGGGAGTGCGACGGGTGGGGAGGGGTGGAGGGCTGAGGCGCAGGGATGGTTGCCCTGGCCCCTGTGCTCCGCCTGCCCAAAGGGAAGCTCCTGCCGCAGGAGAGTACTCGAGAAGCTGATTCAGCAGGGAAGGAGAGACAGCTGTGCCAGAGAAGGAGCTCAAGAGAACAGAGACAGCCAGGCCAGAGAGCGAGAGGAGAAGAGAGAGCTCAAGAGGCCGCGTAAACTGTTGGTTGAAGATTGCTTCAAGTGGGACAGCAGAGACAGCTGAGGCAGAGTGATAGCTCAAGAGACAGTTTAAGCTGAGAAAATAAAAAGAGGTGAGAGAGCTCGAGAGACTGCTTTATCAGGTGGGCCAAGCAGTTGCATGTGGGAGTCCAAGTCAGTACCTCAACTGAGAGCAGAGGCAACTGGCCAGAGAGAGAGAGTACAGGAGACTTCTCCAACACTAAACATATAGATAAGTGAAAGACAGAGTTCAAGTGACTATCAAAGAAGGAGCTGAACCAGCTGTGTGGGAAAGCTCAGAAAACAGCTTTAGCTGAGAGAGCAGACAGACATAACTGCGTCAGAGAGATAGCGCATGAGACTGTTTCAGCTGGGAAAACGGAGAGAGCTGAAAGGCAGAGTGCCCTGTCAGAGCAGGGAGACCAGAGGCATCTCGGGCAGAAAGAGCCGCTGAAGTGCTGATCCGGGCAGCGCGGACGCGGAGAAAGAGCAAGAGAGCGCATTAGAGACCTATTCAGCTAGAAGAGCAGAGAGACATCCCTGACCCAGAGAAAGTGCCAGAGACGTCTACACCGGTTGAGCCAAGAGAAACCTTCCTGCAGCTGGGAGGGAGGAGGCAATTCCCCGTCTTGGACTGGGTATACAGCGGAGACATAGCAGTGCTCGTCTCCGCGGTATGTTGTCTCTACGGTTTTGTTGCATTCAGACGGAAGCGTCGGGAGGGTTCCATCAAAGTAAAAATGCTCGCAACACACCTAACATAAAGAACAGTGTCCCGCGAGTGGTGCGAGCACGCTGTAATGAAAAAAATGAGGAATGCAGCTGCCACCCTGCTCGTCGCTGCTCGCTCCCACAAGCAAAACGCTGTGGGAGTGAACCTTTGCTAAAGAGGTGGGACATGCGCCCGCCTTTAGCCATTTGCATGCTTTCATTGTTGAAAGACACACTCATAGGCCAATCCAATGTGTGGGAGGAGTGTGACCCACACGGAGAAGTTTAGAGTGCTCACAAGAAGCCCCCCATAGAGCAGCGCATTCGCACCGTGCTAGGCTCGACCTAAAAAGAATCAAACAGGAACAACCATGTGGAAGTATATGCAACATATAACAAACAAAATGCGAAGGATTAAAATACTATGGTTCATTATTAAAGGTCTGAACATACTACTACTAAATCTTGTACTAGATTACTCATGAAGCAGCGTATATGGCCCCTGCCATGAGGCCATCTTGTAAAAAAAAACGCAGCAGATGCACTTCAAACACAGTTCATCCCCTGAAATACGTTAGGGCTCTTCAAAGCCCATGGTTAGCTGTGTTTTATTTGTGCAGTCAACAATTTTGAACTAGAAAAGGAGGGCCTTGCGGTAGAACGCCACAAAACAAGTGTCTCACAGTTTAAGTGAGGGCATGTCTGACAGTGTCTCACCGATTGTATCTCTGTGTGGAGGATGTCTCACAGTCTGTCTATAAAGACGCATGTCCATGGGAGTAGGTCTTGCTGTAAGTTTCTTTCTATGGAGTTCTTACAATATGCACCAGCATTAGGGCGGTATGAACAGTGCTGCAGCATCGGGCGCCGAGCTCGCGGGTGCTTTGTGCCAGAACCCTCCATATCCCTACTAAAATTCTCAGGGCCCGATCTCACAAAGGTACACTGAGACGAAAGTCTAACTTTATGACTTTAGGTATTCACAAAGGGCATTTACAAGTAGTGAAGTTAGACCTTTGTCTCAGTTTAACTTACATTTTGGTATTAAGTCCAACAGAAAGCTCAGAGAGGAACTAAAATACCGGTTGTGTGCCGCACGATGGGAATCACGGAAATTTAGTTTACATGTTTAAGCCACTTCCTTAATTACATAAGCCACAACCCATTTAGATACCTCACACTTTTTTCATTACAATTAAAGCCTTGATCCTGTTACTGAGATGATGTCTTACAGTATGTCTCTATTTCTGGGTAACAGTGTCTTTAATTAACTTTTTGCAAGAGAGTAACCTACTTTCTGGAACTGGAACTGTCAGTACGGCATTGTTCTACACTCCAGCTCAGTATATTTTTTCATCGAAGAGTGTCTCTGTGTGTTTTGAATTCTGGGCCTTTGTGTAGGTAAGGGTAGGAGAGATACCTTAATGTCATTCTCTGTGATGATGATATCTCGCAGTTTGTCTCTCTGCCTGTTTGAGGGTGTCTCGTAGTTCAGGCCTTGTGTGAGTGGCAGGGTGCCTCAAAACCCTCTCTGAAGGAAGAGTATCTATAAGTCTTTTTCACAGTCTGTCTCTGTCAGAGAGCGTCTCACATTCTAGGCCTCTGTGTGTGGGAGGGTGTCTCGCAGTCTGTCACTAGCAAGAATGTCCTCGTTGTCTGTCGGACGGTGTCTCACAATGTTGAGAGTGTCTCACAGTCTGTTTCAGTCTCTCGCCATCTATCGGTGGGTGTCTCACAATCTAGGTTTCGCCCTGTGGGATGACGTCTTTGTAGTCTATCTTCGACATGAGAGACTCTGAGTCAGTTGCGCTGTCTGTCTCTGCCTGTCAAAGGGCATTTTCACATTCTAGTTCTGTGTGTGTCAGAGTGTATCACAGTTTTCCTCCATGGGAAGACTGTCTCATAGTGTGTTTCACAGTCTGTCTCCATCTGTCTGGCTCTGTGGGTAGGATGGTGCCTTGCACTGTAGGCCTCTGTGGGTAGGTGGGTGTCTTGCACGGTAGGCCTCTCTGAGTAGAAGGGTGTCTTGTAGTCTGGCTCTGGGGGTAAGATGCTGTCTTGCACTGTAGGCCTCTGTGGGTGGGATTGTACCTTGCACTGTAGGCCTCTGTGCGTGGGAGGGTGCCTTGCTCTGTAGGCCTCTGTGCATGGGAGGGTGCCTTGCACTGTAGGCCTCTGTGCGTGGGAGGGTGTCTTGCACTGTAGGCCTCTGTGGGTGGGAGGGTGCCTTGCACTGTAGGCCTCTGTGCGTGGGAGGGTGCCTTGCACTGTAGGCCTCTGTGCGTGAGAGGGTGTCTTGCACTGTAGGCCTCTGTGAGTAGGTGGGTGTCTTGTAGTCTGGCTCCGTGGGTAGGAGGGTGTCTTGCACTGTAGGCCTCTGTGCATGGGAGGGTGCCTTGCACTGTAGGCCTCTGTGGGTGGGAGGGTGCCTTGCACTGTAGGCCTCTGTGCATGGGAGGGTGCCTTGCACTGTAGGCCTCTGTGCGTGGGAGGGTGTCTTGCACTGTAGGCCTCTGTGGGTGGGAGGGTGCCTTGCACTGTAGGCCTCTGTGCGTGGGAGGGTGCCTTGCACTGTAGGCCTCTGTGCGTGAGAGGGTGTCTTGCACTGTAGGCCTCTGTGAGTAGGTGGGTGTCTTGTAGTCTGGCTCCGTGGGTAGGAGGGTGTCTTGCACTGTAGGCCTCTGTGCATGGGAGGGTGCCTTGCACTGTAGGCCTCTGTGCGTGGGAGGGTGTCTTGCACTGTAGGCCACTGTGGGTGGGATTGTACCTTGCACTGTAGGCCTCTGTGCGTGGGAGGGTGCCTTGCTCTGTAGGCCTCTGTGCGTGAGAGGGTGTCTTGCTCTGTAGGCCTCTGTGCGTGAGAGGGTGTCTTGCTCTGTAGGCCTCTGTGCGTGAGAGGGTGTCTTGCACTGTAGGCCTCTGTGAGTAGGTGGGTGTCTTGTAGTCTGGCTCTGTGCGTGAGAGGGTGTCTTGCACTGTAGGCCTCTGTGCATGGGAGGGTGCCTTGCACTGTAGGCCTCTGTGCGTGGGAGGGTGTCTTGCACTGTAGGCCTCTGTGGGTGGGAGGGTGCCTTGCACTGTAGGCCTCTGTGCGTGGGAGGGTGCCTTGCACTGTAGGCCTCTGTGCGTGAGAGGGTGTCTTGCACTGTAGGCCTCTGTGAGTAGGTGGGTGTCTTGTAGTCTGGCTCCGTGGGTAGGAGGGTGTCTTGCACTGTAGGCCTCTGTGCATGGGAGGGTGCCTTGCACTGTAGGCCTCTGTGCGTGGGAGGGTGTCTTGCACTGTAGGCCTCTGTGGGTGGGAGGGTGCCTTGCACTGTAGGCCTCTGTGCGTGGGAGGGTGCCTTGCACTGTAGGCCTCTGTGCATGAGAGGGTGTCTTGCACTGTAGGCCTCTGTGCGTGGGAGGGTGCCTTGCACTGTAGGCCTCTGTGCGTGGGAGGGTGCCTTGCACTGTAGGCCTCTGTGCGTGGGAGGGTGCCTTGCACTTTAGGCCTCTGTGCGTGAGAGGGTGTCTTGCACTGTAGGCCTCTGTGAGTAGGTGGGTGTCTTGTAGTCTGGCTCTGTGGGTAGGAGGGCGTTGTGCACTGTAGGCCTCTTGGGGTGTGAGGGTGTCTTGCACTGTAGGCCTCTGTGGGAGTGGGCGGGTGTCTTGCACTGCGGGACTCTGGGTAGGAGGGTGCCTTGGGTGTCTTGCACTGTAGGCCTCTGTGGGTAGGAGGGTGTCTTGCACTGCAGGCCTCTGTTGGTAGGAGGGTGCCTTGGGTATCTTGCACTGGAGGCCTCTGTGGGTAGGAGGGTGTCTTGCACTGCAGGCCTCTGTGGGTAGGAGGGTGTCTTGCACTGCAGGCCTCTGTGGGTAGGAGGGTGTCTTGTAGTCTGGCTCTGTGGTAGAAGCGCCTCACTGTCTGGCTCAGCCTCTCCGAGGAACCCTTTCATTTTAGACCACTGTGTTTGTTGTAGGGTGGCTCACAATATGTCTCTCTGTCCATCTCTGCTTTCTGCAGCTGTCTCACAGACTAAGCCTCTGTGTGTGAGAAGGTGTCTTGCAGTGTGTTTCTGCGGTGAGAGTATCTCTCAGTTGGTTTCACAGACAGTCTGTCTTTAAATGTCAGGGGGGTCTCGTATTCTAGGGCTCTGTGTGTGGCGGGGTCTCACTGTAAAGAATGTCCTCACGGTGTGTCTAGGTCCGTTTGTGCATGTCTGTCGGTGTCTCGCAGTGTTGAGAGTGTCTGACAGTCTACCTCAGTCTCTCGCCACCTGTCGGTGGATGCCTTGCAATCTAGGTTTCTCTGTCAGGGATGGTGTCTTGCAGTCTATCTCTGTGATGAGAGTGTCTCACAGTCGGTTTCACAGACTGTCTCTGCCTTTCTCTGGTAGGAGTGTCTCACTGTCTCTGCCTCTCGGAGGGGGCCTCTTTCATTCTAGGTTTCTGTGTCTTGTAGGGAGGCGCACTGTGACCTTCTGATGGGAATGTCCCATAGGCCAGCTCTGCTTTCTGAAGCTATCTCGCTGACAAAGCATATGTGTGTGAATGCGTTTCGTCCGTCCCTCCGGCTGGAGAGGTGGAGGAGTCTCAAGTATTTTTCAAAATGTATTTGACTACCTGATGGCGTCTCTGCGTGAAGGAGGAGTGAGTCTAGCAGTCTCTCTCTGTGGTCAGTGGGTCTCACAGTTAGGCGTGCTGACGCTGTGTGTGTCTCTGTGGTGAGAGGGTCTCATGGTCTGTCTCTGACACTGTCTGACAGTCTGTCCCTGTGGCGAAAGGGTCGCACACTTTGCCTGACAGGCTGTTTCTGGAAGGGTTACACCTGCTGATTTATCTTTGAGGTGAGGAGGATGAGTGTGTACTCACAGCACGCACAGAGCGTAGGCCCCATTGATGGATTCGCTGACGCGCACGAGGAAGCTGCCGTCCTTGCCAGACTTGGACAGGAGGTCTTCGGCCTTCGAGCGGGTGATGTTTCCGTGGCACCAGGTGTTGGCCATGACTGCAGGAATCATTAAAAACAGGATTCAGCTCTCGGCACCGGCGCTCCCTTCCAGCTGTGTGAGCCTCGGCGACCGCCTCAGCTGTCGCCCTGCAGTCAGGCCTGGTGACAGCTTGTGGTCCAGCACTGCACTTCCTTCTCCCTTCGAAAGGACCCAGAGACAGACCCCCGTGAGACAGTCTCTTCCCTCGCACTGCCCCGAGACAGCCTCAGCTCTCCGGTTCTCCTTCCGAGGCAGCAGACCCCATCTCCCCTTCTCTGCAGAGCGCCCCCTTCCACCGACTCTCTTTTTAATCTCACCCTCACTCGGTTTCCTGTTTGAACTCTGCAGAATCAAAAAGGAAACTGAGTAAGAACTTCCTCATTACGGCCACGGACCCGCACCGCGCTACGCATGCATGTCACTACACTGAAATATTTAAATTCTGGAGGGTGGAGTGGACGGAACTCGCAAGTCAATGTCACCACAAGCGCAGCTTCGCTGTGCCGTGCCCGTGTCTGCTCACATCACAGATCTGGTGCGTCCGCCCCCTCAAACCTTATCTGCAAAGACTGGGAACTGCACACATACCACAAATACACAGTCGCGTGCAAACATCACGGAGAGTCACGCTGCGCGCGAGGCAATGCACGCAGGCAGGCTGCAGCAATGGCCCTCGAAGCGCTTGACCAAAAAAGAGGATTAAGGCACTGTGGTGACTGGATCCTCTGAGAAAAGGGAAGCAAAAACTGGAAACTGTATACAGGAGGAAATGAGTTCACGCCTGTAAAGCGAAACGTGGCAAAAGAAACATCAAATACACCCAAACAGCAGGTGCAACTACTCCTTTGCATCAGTTTTCATATATTGTGGTTTTTGATGACAGCAGGGTTCACGATTATGTATAATGCCTCAAAACATCAAAGAACACTGCTACAAGATACACGCCATGTCCCTGAAATTAAACGAATTTGTATTTATTTAATTACACGCAGCACCAGACACATTAAGGTATCTCTTAAAATTGGAGACTTTCAGAGAGGAAGCATCTCGGAATACTCTTAATAGGAATTTGTTAAAGGCTGTTGAGGTTTCTCAATGCACTGTAGCAGTTTTACACGAGTGGTCCCCAGCGCATTCGAAGCTCTTTTTAAAACGTCTGACTCCTAGAAGCAGTTACGAAAATGACAAAGAATATTGCATTCAGCTAAAGCAGTATAAATCGTTTCGCTGAAGGCATAGATTTTAAAACCCATGCGCCCTATTCACAATTTCAATTAGAACTCTTACGTATGGGAATACTCCCATTAGCAACATACCTAGCCAGTAGGGACGGTATAAATAACAATAAAGGCATATGTGAATTGTGTAAAGAGGACAACAAGATTTATTTAATGTTTTACTAATTTATCCAAACCCGAGAATGGTAGAGGCTCGACGACGATATATAAAACCTATCCAATTAAAGCATAAAGCGACTCTAGCTCATGACTTAATTATGCTGTGTAACTCTCCAGACAATGAATTAGTTTGTCATAACTGGTTTACATTTTTTTAACGTTTTTTTAAATTGTTTTAAAGTAGAGCACATAATCGTAACATTTTGTTGCACAAGTGGATTTTAAAGCATTTTTATTGTTCTATTTTATAATTAATTTTAAAAGTTCTGTGATTGTATTTTAATAAGGATGAGTTCATGTGTATGTATTTGTTGATCTCAGTAGAGATCTGAATCAAATAAAATATTGTATTGTATTGTTGTATTGTAATTATAAATAAAGCTCCCCGTTTTTCGCTTTAAACGGTTTGATAGATAAATACAGACAAACCCGTCGATTTTCCTGTCGGTTTTGATTTTTAAATAGGGAGAAAAGGGAAATTAGTTTGCTTTTTTAAAGTGCTTCTAAAGGCTGTGAGTCATGACTGCGGGCACTAGAGCTGTGCAGGATGACAGGTAAAGGAGTTAAAAAGATAGAATGTTATTTAATGGAGCTTAAACAGTTGTAGTTAAAACCATTAAAATTTTACAATAAAACGGTTATTAAAAAGATGAGAAAGAGTGCCTTTATTGTCCATGTTCAGAGACAAGGAATGAGGAAGCCGTAGTTGCGATCTGTATCTAAGTGTCTAAAAAAAACAGCAACCTACCCGATCTGCTTGAGACAGTGAATAAAACAATTAAAGTGCAAAGTGCGGATGTTGGTGCCCCCAAGGGGTGCTAGGGGGTCAAAATACGACGGGCTCAGCCTATGCAAGATGCATGTTAGGCATTAGAGTGATGGAGGGTAGAAGCGCAACTAGAGCCACATTTCAGGTGGGGCCAAGTCAGTGGGCGTCTTACCCTTGTTAGCTTCAGCACGGCTGTTCAGTCCTTCTTCTTTTCTTGTTGCAGGTTCTTGTCTGAAGAAGCAAGGTTCAGGGGTGCCCCTAAATACTAGATTTAGGGTTGTTACAGGTAGGTAAAAGGCAGGGACCAATGGGTCCCTTCCCTTGGGTGGGTACACCCCACTATTATGCCACCCTCCAGTGGGGGAGACATGAGCCTGTTCCTAGTTGGCTGAGTACCCCCATCTTCAAGATGGCGTAGACTGAGAGTTGTGCTTCACCTCGCCTCCCCCACCTGAGGGGTGGAGTTGGCAGAGGTAGGCAAACCTCTCTTCCTCACTTGTTTGTCCCGCCGGTTCTCCCGCCCAAAGTGGAGGTCAGAACCAGTGGGGACCAGTTGCTGAGAGAAGCAAGTGGCCTGGGGAAGCTCACAAAGGCGGCAATCCTTTGAAATTTCCCCTTCGTGAACCCTGCCCACCCTGGTGGAGGAGGTTTGGCACCTCGTCCCAGGATGTGCATTGTTTCAGGCCCCAGAGAGCAGCAGGCTCTCGAACCAGGAGTCCAGAAACATGTGTGGTGGTGGCAGCTGAAAGCAGCCACTCACCCTGGACACTAGAGGTGGGTTCGTTTTCAGGGGGCATCTCTAAGATGCTCTTTGTGTGCATTTTTCATTAAATCCCACAATGGCATCAGTGTGCGTTTAATGTGCTGAGAAGTTTGATACCAAACTTCTCAGTTTTCAATGTCGCCTTTATGGTGCTGCGGAGTTTGTAACGACAAACCCCCAGCACCATATACTCTTAATGGTAGCACTGCACTTACTATGTCTAAGAATGGACTTAGACACTATAGGGGTATAGGGCTCATGCACCTGTACCCTCACCTCTGGTATAGTGCACCCAGCTAGAGGGGTGACTGATCTATGCCAGGGCAGTGGTTTGTAGGCATGGCACACAGAGATGTGTGCCATTTCGACTCTTCACTTGGTTCTGCATCAAAATACGCAGCCTGCAAAGACAGTGTGTGTGTGTAAGGGTACAAGACCTCTAAGGGTGGCACAATAAGTGCTGCAGCCCTTAGAGGCCTTCTCTGGTCACAGCACCCTGGGTCCCTGTGGTACCATTTACCAGGGGATGACCTGTGGACACAGATGCCAATTGGGCTTAGGCTTCAATGCAGTTTTAGGGAAAGAACATAGCCCCTAGGTACCAGATTAGCTGGAGCCCAGGGCACACTCAGTCAAATCACATCAGCAATTCAGCAAAAAGTGGGGGCAACCATGCAGAAAGAGGGCACTTTCTCACACTCACCACTTATAGGAGAGTCAAAGCAGGCCCCGAGCAAGCAGGTGAGCCCACTGAAGCCAAAGAAGACACTCAAGAGGACCCGCAGGCCAAAGTCACAGGAGTCGCAAGATGACCTCAAGCAGCTTACCAAAGATGCAGGCCCGCTGTGCAGAGGATGGTGTGAGGACAATGATCTTGGCAGGAAGAGATGCTGGAGGCTGGAGCTTCTTGTAGCCCAAAGATCTCTGGTGTACGTAGTCAACAAGACTTGGCAATGGCAAGTCGATGCAGTGTACAGGGGTTCTGTTCCAGCAGTACCAATGAGGGATACTGGCCTCAAAGTTGCTGAGAAGACAGGTCCAGCCTCAAGGGAGTTGCAGAACTTTCGGAGTCCGTGGGATGTCAGGAGCAGCAGACCAGTCAGCTTCATTATGGTGCCTGCAGATGCAGGGGAGTGACTCCTTCACTCCAAGGGAGATTCCTTCGGGTGTCTTTGATGCCCACAGGCCTGGAGAGGAACCTGGATGGAGCACAGGCACAGTGAGACCAGGAGCAGCAGGAGTCTTCCTTTGTGCAGTCTCAGTTCCAGGCAAGGTCCAGCAAAGTCCAAGGTGCCAAGACGGTCGAAGTTGAAGAGGTTTCGAATATTGTCCCATGATGACTCTGAAGAGCCACCCACAGGTAAGCCCTTAAGTACCCTTGGGAAAGGATTGGAACAATTTAAGGGTCCCTCCCAGAGGAGGGGCTGGACAGAGAGGAGAATACTCCCAAGTCCTTTGTCCAGTTTTGCGCCAGAGGGGGAGCCAAGGGCTCCCTGAACTGGCTCAAACTGGAGTATGCAAGGAGTGCACCAAATGTGCCCTTCAAATTAATCTAGTAGCGCTGGCAAGCACTCCCACCCCAGCCCAATACACTAAGTCTTGTCTGGGAGGTAGTCACACCTCCCTGTGACAGGAAACCTATTGTTCTGCCTTCCCCTTCGAGCTCAGCTCAGCAGAAGGAGGGCAGGATCATGTCTGGGGTCAGCAGCAGCACTAGCTTGCTGACCGACCCTGGAAGGCCGTTACCGGGAGTACAGGGGGCTTCCTAGAGGAACCACCCAGTGCATGGAATCATACCTCCAACAACAGTAACGGTGTTGGGTTATGATTCCAACATGTTTGATACCAAACATTCCCAGGTTCGGCACAGCCAATATATACTGGCCATCGTGTAATGACACATGACTCCTATATGTATCAAAGTGGCTGACCGCACTTACAAAGCCTGGAGAATCGACTCAGGGGTTTGTAGGTTTGCCCTGCTCATTCAAGGCACCCTGACACTTATATCCAAGCACCCTTCCTTCAGGATTGAAAGGCCTGCCTTAGGGGTGACTTATAGGTGTTAAGTGTAGTGCCCTCGGAGATAAGGAAACTTACATCTGTCGTAAGTGGTGTAGCACCAACTCACACAGGCTGCAATGGCAGGCTTGTAGTTACAGTTTGAGTGCTCTCTCATGGGTGGTATAATACATGCTGCTGCTCATAGGAGACCCCTGGTGTACATAGAAGACTCCTGGTGTACCTATGCCCTGGGTACCTTAGTACCATATACTAGGGACTTACATGGGTACACCAGTAGCCAATTGGGAAGGTACCAAAGTACTTACCACCGTCAGGGAGAAATCACAGAGACTGGGGTCCTGATTAACAGGATCCCAGTCAGACTAGTCATAGAACAGAATAACATCAGCAAAAAGCGGGGGTAACAATGAAAGCAGATCCTACTTTCCTACAGATTCCAACTTTGGTGTGGTGCATTATCGAGATGTAGTCAGCGTATTGTAAAATGTGTAGATTTGAGTGGCCAAGGTGTAGTGGTAGCAGGCAGCAATTTTACAAGAATTCCCCCAGGTCACCTGTGTATATGTTGAAGAGGAGAGGATCGAGAACTCACCCCCACTTCAGGCCGTCATTGGTTGTGATTTTAGAGGTTACAATGTTGGGGCCCGTTTTCACCCGTACCCAGGTATTTGAGAACAGAGAAGTGATGGCCCCAAGCAGCTGCTCCACGGATTTAGTTTCCTCCAGAGTGTTATGGTTTACCTTGTCGAATGCGGCATTGTAATTAATTAAACAGCTGGAAAGAGGAGGCTGACTTTTTTGGGCTGCACGATGTCTCAAGATGACAAGTGCAGTGATATTATCGATAATTAAGGCAGCTGCGCGAAACCCAGTTTGGAAGTAAGACAAGCTGTTGTTTTCCACTACCCATTCCTCTAGCTGTTTGAGAAGAGAGCGGGCATGGGCTTTGTCCTCTAGGTCCAGGAGGCCTATGAGTCAATAGTTAGATGGAATTGTTGGGTCTCCTATTTTGAAGATTGGGCATAGGATGGAGCCGCTTCATGAGTCTGGGATCTGTGCAGCAATGTAGGCTTGGTTGAAGAGGGGGGTTATTACCTTAGCCCAGTCCTCCTGCGTGCATTTAAATATGCTGCCTGGTAGGCCATTGGGACCTGGAGCTCCGTTGTTTTTCATGGCTTTTATGTATTTACAGACCTGGGTCTGCTTGGCCAGAGCTTGAGTTTCCCCAGGCATTTGGACAGCAGTCCCCCAGCCAGGGGCATCGCTTGGTCCTAGTGGCAGACTGTTGTATGGTGCTTTAACGTGTCGCACCCAGGATTCTTCTGGAACCGCATTGTTCCTGGTGCAGTTGGGAGATCTGAGTTTATTGATGTGGTTCCAGAAGTGGGCCAGGCTTTTCTCTTGCAACATTTGTAGATGTATACAAGGTTGATAATAAAATGTGTGTGTTCTCAAATCAATGTATTTATCATATTTAGGCATTATTATCATTAAACCCTACCAGGCATCCAAATGTGAATATACATATATTGTTTAAATAAATATGGAAATATAATAGTTTCAGTTTTAATTTTTTCACAAACTCAAAATAAATATGGATAAAACCAAGCAAAATTAGCAAAAGATAAATTCTGATTAATATAAATGGACAGGTCAAAAACAAAAATACCGTAATTACCACAAAATAAGGATCCCTAATGATAAATCTTAGAGGAAAACATGCACAATTCAATATACACCTTGCACATATCTAGAGAAATTTAATTCTCATTAGGAAGCACACTTTATTTTAACCCCTAACCTGTAAATCCGCACAGTGAATGGTCTGTAAGTAATGACTGCTGGCATTTAGGATGACTCAAACGTGCAACCTAGTTTCGGTCTTCAGCCATTTTTTAAAAATAAATACAGACAGAAAAATAAGTGTTTTTTTTCTTGTATTTATTTGTAAAAACGGAAATCTGGGAGCCTTATTTATAAGCCACCATAAGTACTACTATTGGCCCTTTCAGAGTTCTACCTCGTATGTGGAGCTACATGCTCGCAGCAACAACCTTTGACTAGCATCTGCCTTGCACGCGTTGAATGAAACCACTTCCCACTTGGGCCACAATGGGTTCACACGCCACACATTGACAGACTTTTTCCATTCATACAATTATAAGCTAAGCCTCCTGTCTTTCATTCATTTCGCTTCACTGCATGCCAAAGAGGGCGTCAGAAACAGTACATAAAAAAGCTTGTCTCGTTATCACACTTACTAAAACATTAATTCCATGGCATTCGCATGTGTTACAAGAACAAATCATAACATTCGCATCTAATGTCTCAGGATAAAAACAAATTCAACAGAATCATTCTTTGAAAAGTAATTTTATCAGTTGTTTGTGTAGTTTCTTACATTCTGATTCCAGAAACAGAGATAAAGGGACAGTGTTCGACAAGCTACCTCCTAGCCCACATAACAATGGAAACCCCTTGTTTTTCTGAAAATGTAATAAGAACTAATATTATATAGTATGGGCTGCAGATATGAAGGTATTTATCAAAGTAAACAAACCTTCACTGCACAAGAATGAAAAATTTACTAGCTATCGTAACGGAGAGTTTCAATTCTATTAAGGACTCGGAGGCGAGGATTATGCTCATCTTTCTCCACTTTATTAACAGCAGCCATTTTAAAGTAAACCAAAAAAACTACTATTACCATGAACCCTTGGGAATATTACAACATCATAGAGTCCAGCATATAGAGTGTAAACTGCAGCGCCACCAATCCGGACAGCCCAGCCTGTTCATAGTCCTTTATCCCTGGTTATTCCTCCTCTTTCGTCGCGCAAGATCAGCTGTCCTTGACCTCTCATGCATCGTGTTTATTCGTGTCCGAACCTAAAATTAGATAACACGTTTTGAGGGGCGACCATGTTTAATGTTTAGCCCTGAAAGGGAAGAATACATACAATAGCATCACAGGAACTGTACGTGCAAACAAGCAACATTTGAAGTCCATATGAAAATTAACGTAGAGCTTACTTACTCCAGAACGAGGGTGGGGAATTAAGCCCATTGCTGTACTCTGGGAGGGATAATCCTCGCCTCCGAGTCCTTAATAGAATTAAACATTTCCTTTAAGATAGCGGGGAAATTTTTCATTCCATATCAGGACCGGAGGTGAGGATTATGCTTGTTTAAAGCTTACTGACCACCAAGTGGGCCATCTGTAGAACCAGTTTGAAATAAAACAGTTTGAATGTAGAGTCCGAGGACCAGTGCGCAGCGCTGAGTATGTCCTCCAGACGGGCTCCTAGGGAAAAAGCTTTAGAGGCCATTGCCCCCCTAGTTGAGTGAGCTCCGAAGGCTCGGAGGTTTATCCCCACTTCCTGCATGACCCACCTTACCCAGTGGGCGATTGTGGGTGAGGAGACAGCTCTATGTAGCTTCCGCAAAGTGATTAGAAGGTGTTTCTCCCCCAGGGGGCAGAAGTCCTCTGACATTTCTTCATAGGCCTTGAGGCACGACACCACACACAATTTGGGACAATCAGAGAAGGCCGGGTACGAGATCACCTTTGTCCCACATTTGGTTCTTCGTCGAATTGTGAAAGTAACTCCTGAGGGGGAAAAAATCCTGCCGGAGATGTCCAAGGGACGAACGTCCAACACCCTTCTACAGGAGATCAGACAGAGTAACATAGCTGATTTAGCTGACAGCTCTTTCCCGGAAAGGATCCTGTTTGGTTACCAGCAGAGAAAAGGTTCAGCACCTGGTTCACATCCCAGAGCGCTGAGTACCTGAGTTCTGGAGGAAGAGAGAGGCATATCACCGGCATGAGGTGGCAAACAAAGGGATGTTCTCCCACCGGGGCGCGGTCCGCTGCGGAGTGACCCGCAGAGATGGCCGAACGAAAAGTGTTAACCATCCTATAGGCCAGGCCTTCCTCGGCCAAAGACGCCCAAGAATGTAGGACATGAGTCACATCTGCTGCCACGGGATCAAGATCCCGTCGCAAACACCAACATGACCATCTCCTCCATGTAGAGCTATACCACTTGACTGTACTGTCCGCCCATGCTTTTGACATACACTTCTCAGCCAAGCCCAAAAGTCCTGGCACTGCCCATCGTCCCTGGTAATCCGCCATGCCATGAAAGTGAAAGACTCCTGTATTACTAGCGTGGGAGGTTGATGAGCTGTATTGAGAAAAGCGTTGGAAATCGGGGAAGAGGGATTGGAGAATCCTACGAAAGTTCCAGAAGAACTGGAAACCATGGTTGCGATCTCCAAATCGGTGTGACCATTACCACACTCGCTCACTGCTGCCGGACCTGAGCCGAGGCCCTGGTTATCATGGCAAACGGGGGAAAGGCGTAACCCTGCTCCACTTGCCAATCCTGAAGGAATGCATTTGTCTTCTCAGTTCTTGGGTCCGGTTTACAACTGACAAACCTGGGCAGTTGGTGGTCCAGGCGAGAGGTGAAAAGATCCACTGAGAAGGGGCCCCATTTGCTGCTCAGGCTCTTGAACACCCCTGGATGTAATTTCCACAGACTCACATCATGGAAGTGGCGTGACTGGTAATCCGCCGCTTGATTGTCCTGACTGGGTCGGTACTCCGCCGTGACCAAAATCTGGCGGTCTAGGCAATATTGCCAAAAGTTTGAGGCCAGGTCGGAGAGGGCCTTGGACCGAGTTCCTCTGAGGTGGTTGATGCATCTGACCGCAGATACGTTGTCCATCTTGAGGAGTACGCAGGACTGAATGGAGTCCTTGGTCCAACAATGGATCACAAATGATCCCGCTAGGAGTTCTAAACGATTTAAAAGTAGTTGTTCTTGCGGAGACCATAGACCTCCGTTGGTAAACTCTCCATATCTTGCCTTGCTGGTTTTGGACTCTATGACTAAATCTGGCGCTGAGCCAAATATCCCTCTCCCATTCCAAGCTTCCATGTTGGCTAGCCACCAAGTAAACTCCGCCCTGGCCTCCTGAGTTAGCGAGACCTGTCGGGATTACGACAGGCCACTGCGGTGGTGTGCAGCTTTCAGACGCTGGAGGGCCCGGTAGTGCAAGGGTCCTGGGAATATAGCCTGAATTGACAAGGACAGAAGTCCCACAATGTGGGCTACCTGCCGGAGAGAGATTTTCAGTTTCATGAGAGCCCGCCGAATCTCGTGGCGGATCTTAGCAACCTTCCTGGATGGAAGGCTGAGAGTAGCTTTGACGGAGTCAATCGAGAAATCCAGAAAAGTCACCTTCTTGAAGGGGACCAGGGTGGATTGGTTTCGTTGATCACAAACCCCAGGCCCTGCAGGAGGTAGACCGCCGTCGGCAGCTGTTGAGAGAGAGCTCTGGGACACAGCCATCAACAGGATGTCGTCGAGGTATACAATGAACCTGAGGCCCAATGCCTGAAGGCTTTCCACCACGGTCTGAGGACCTTAGTGAAGCACCACGGAGCCAAGGATAGGCTGAAGGGCAGGGTGGTGAACTCGTAGGTGTGATCCCCCCAACAGAATTGAAGGTACCTCCTGTGCGGGGCAAAAATAGGAATAGAGAGGTAGGCGTCCTTGAGATCCAGGCGCACCATCCAATCTTCTGGTCGTAACAAATCTCGGAGGAGGTGAATTCCCTCCATCTTGAAGTGGCGATATATGAGCCACTCGTTGAATTCACGGAGGTTGATCACTGGGTGTTGCCCCCCGTCTGCCTTGTCCACCAAGAAGAGGTTGCCGATAAAACCTTTGGGGTGATGAAAGGTTCTGGTGATCGCTCCTTTGCCTAGGAGGGACTGCACTTCCTGATCCACCAAAACGTCGTCTGCCGTGGAAAAGGTGATGGGTCGTTGGGGCATGGGTTGTGAGGGGCTCCCATAAAATTCTATTTGAAATCTCTGAATAGTTTGAAGGACCCAGGCGTCTCCCATGATGGAAGTCCAAGCCTGGAAAAAATGCCCCAGCCGGCCCCCTACCCTTATTAGAGAAGAAGATATTACACTCACAGGCTGTGTTCGAGGTGCCGCCTCCACTGCCACCTCTGTGCTTGCCACATTTCCCTCTGGTGGGGTAAAAGTTGCAGAATCTGACCTGATCTTGATATTGGCCTTGGTGGGAGCCTTGTCTTAGAGTGAAGTGGTTGGGTCATGCGGACCAGTGGACCCTATCTCGGCCGGCCCCCCTGAAAACACGTGGGTGAAATACCTTTTTTATGGAGGACTGTGCCTTGTCCAATGATGTGAAAGTATTAACAAACCTACCGAGCTCCTTTATAAAGGGCTCTCCGAAAAGGTCCCCCTGTGCCACCCGGCCTGCCTCGGAATCCACCAGATCTCCCAGTTTGGGGTCCACCTTAATAAGCAGAGATCTGCATCGCTCTGTGGACAGCGCACAGTTGGCATTGCCAAGGAATACCACGGTGCATTGCGCCCAAGATGAAAAGGTGTCTGGGAAGATGAGGGACCCAGAGGACTTTGCCTCCTCTGTGTCAAGGATCTCTGAGAGGGGCCCCAGGGTATCTAGTAACTTGTCCTGGCATGCCCGCCAGGACCTCTCTATCCCTTTTTTGGGATCTTTGACAAATCTCTGGAGGAAGGTAGCCATGCGTGTGTCAATATCCGGCGTAGCTACCACCTTGCCCTCCAGAGATGAGCGGGAGTGCTCCACCCTGATGCAGTTGTGAACTTCCTTCTCCGGGGGTTAAGAGCGATTGCAGAGGCAATTTCATTTGGTTTTAGGGGTAGTATGCCAAAATATGTCAGGTATATTATAAAATACTTTAGCAATTAAGAGTTGGGAAACTATATCCATCGGGCTCAGCAAATTTATTGTAATGTGAATATATATATATATATATATATATATATATATATATATATATATATATATATATATATATATATATATATATATATATTTATTATCTACTGGCGGTCGCCAGTAGATAGTTATAGTTAGGATCGTGTTTCCATAGGAAATCCGCAACATTCTATTTGGAATAACTTTGGCGCCGATTGACGAATCCTCGCGAAATTTTCAAAATAGGTGGGGCGCTGCGCTCCGCTCCTTCCCTGAAAGTCTCAGGGGGATTTGTCAAGCGGGGGCTGAGAAAAAGGGGGGGTCCCAAAACGCGTTTTCCCCATGCATTTTTCCATAGGACCTTTAGTCCAAGCTACAGCCCGAACGGGTGAACAGAATTACTTGAAATTTGGCAGAGAGGTAGTCCTCAGGTCAGGGATGTGCCTTTTGCAGGTCTGGTGTAAATCTGTTCAGTATTTCCTGAGAAAATAGCATTTAAAAGCATATATATATCTATAAGCGCGCACCGTGCGCGTACGGTAAAACTTACCGTACGCGCACGCTGCCGTGCGCGATCGCGATTCTGATTGGTTATTAGATCTTAGTAAACATTCGAATCGGTCGAAACCAGGAAGTGTCGGCCGCCATTTTGTCTCTCGCAGTCTGAGGGGGTGAAAAACAAAGGTGGAGAACGTGAAAAGGGGGCAGGGTGCCTTTGTCAGGGGGTCCCAGAAGGACCCCCAAGGGCCAAAATTTCCTTTAATTTTTTTTTGAAAAATCGCGGAGTACGCGTAGGTATAAACGGAAAAATTCCGCGAACTGCGTAACGTGGGCGCGCGCCCACAGTGCGCGCCCGGTGAAAAACCTTAAAAAAAAAATATACATAACTTAGCATTTAAAAAACCGTACAAATTCACTGAAAAACCATAGATTTCACACACGTTATAGTCAGGAATTAGCATTTAAAAAACCTTGCAAATCCACTTAAAAAACCATAGGTTTCACACATGTTATAGTTAGCTGGACATTTCACTCGTGAAAAACCATTGAAATTCCCCCGTTATAGTTAGTGTAGGCAACTATAACTCACGCGACCGCAATCCTCTGCTGATGACATCAGATATTACATCACTGATGACATATGTGTCTTTCTGAAAAAAAAATATTTGTAATATATGTATAGCTAAAAATTAATGGAAGAAGACATGGGTAAATAAGTGTCTAAATACAGTGATGTAATATCTGACGTCATCAGCAGAGGATTGCGGTCGCGTCAGTTATAGTTGCCTGCACTAACTATAACGGGGGAATTTCAATGGTTTTTCACGAGTGAAATGTCCAGCTAACTATAACATGTGTGAAACCTATGGTTTTTTAAGTGAATATATATATATATATATATATTCACTTAAAAAACCATAGGTTTCACACACATTATAGTTAGGAATTAGCATTTAAAAAACCTTGCAAATTCACTTAAAAAACCATAGGTTTCACAATTGTTATAGTTAGGTGGACATTTCACTCGTAAAAAACCAATGAAATTTCCCCGTTATAGTTAGGTCAGATAACTATAACTCGCGCGCCCGCAATCCAGTGCTCATGACGTCACATATTACATCACTCATGACATGGTCAGTGGCATCACTCATGACATCACTGATGACATCATCCTTGTGATAGAGTGGCGGTCGCGCGAGTTATAGTTATCTGACCTAACTATAACGGGGGAATTTCATTGGTTTTTTACGAGTGAAATGTCCCCCTATCTATAACATGTGTGAAACCTATGGTTTTTTAAGTGAATATATATATATATATATATATATATATATATATATATATATATATATATATATATATATATATATATATATATATATATATATATATATCAAAACCAAAGAGTTGCCTGTAATGGAAGGAGCCCACGGAACAGGTAAGTATCAGCCACAATCTTTATTTGAAGCAGCAGCGGGGAAAAATGCAAAGCGGCAACAAGTTCATCCTGCCTGACGTGTTTTGTGCATTGTGCACTTTCTCAAAGGCAACGGACTTCAGAAGCAGCAGCATGACATTTTCAGGCACCACTTGTTAAATAATGAAGGTCCCGCCCCAGTGGGCGTGGCCACACCGTGGCCCGATGGTACTTGTGGTTCCCGTACTACTTCAGTGAGCTGCCATGCCATTACGTCCAAAAATAAAACCACAGTGGGTTTGTGCAGCCAGGCACCCTTCCTCGTTGCTGAATATCGTCTTCAAACAAGCGGCACTGTTCAACATAACGGAGGCGTCGTTTGGTGTCTCCAATGGTGGGCTGTTCGCAGCCCCAGGGCTCCCCTCTGCGGCTCAGGCAGGCCGCTTAACACCAAAACCAAAGAGTTGCCTGTGATGGAAGCCGCTGCTGCTTCAGATAAAGATTGTGGCTGATACTTACCTGTTCTGTGGGACTCGTTCCATCACAGGCAACTCTTTGGATTTGATATATATATATATTACCTACTGGCGGTCGCCAGTAGGTAGTTATAGTTAGGACCACGTTTCCATAGGAAATCCGCAACATTCTATTTTGAATAACTTTGGCGCCGGTTGACGAATCCTCGCGAATTTTTCAAAATAGGTGGGGCGCTACGCTCCGCTCCTACCCTGAAAGTCTCGGGGGGATTCGTCAAGCGGGCGCTGAGATAAAAGGGGGGTCCCAAAACGCGTTTTTCCCATGCATTTTTCCATAGGACCTTTAGACACAGCTACAGCCCGAACGGCTGAACAGAATTACTTGAAATTTGGCAGAGAGGTAGTCCTCAGGTCAAGGAAGTGCCTTTTGTAGGTTTGGTGTAAATCTGTTCAGTAGATTCTGAGAAAATAGCCTTTAAATCAATATATATATCTGAGCCAGCTTACGGTGCGCTTACGGTGCGCTTACCGTACGCGTACGGTGGCGTGCGCGAGCGCGATTCTGATTGGCCCTTAGATCTTAGTAAACATTCGAATCCAGGAAGCGGCGGCCGCCATTTTCTCTCTCGCACTCTGAGGGGGGAGCTGATAAACAAATGCCCAAAACATATAAAGGGGCTGTTTAGACAGCGCCCATGCACATAACCATGTTAGTTGAGTCTTCAAAGATCCCCCAAGGCAAAAAACGGTAATTTTTTATTTTTCGAAAATTTCGCCGATTAGGCTTACCGTACGCTTACCGTACGCGTACGGTAAAAAAGTATTAAAAAAAAAAACCCCCACTCTCTCCACCCCGTGTGCAAATGGTGTCCGAAGGCCACCATTTGTGCATGGCATATAAGAGCACAGCATTTCCCCAAAAAATTTCAACAGATTACCTATCATAAGGAAGCGCATAATATGTCCTCCATGTGCGCACGGTGCGCGAAGCGCATCGTGCGTACTTGGCCCATCTAGCGTAATGTGGGCACGCGGTGCGCGTAGCGCACCGCATGCCCACCGTGCGTGCACGGCACTAACTGCGTAAAGTGGGCGCGCGGTGCGCGAAGCGCACCGCGTGCTCACTGTGCGCGCACGGTGCGCGAAGCGCACCGTGCGCGCACGGAACGAACTGCGTTAAGTGGGCGCGCACGCCACGAATGGCGTAAAGTAACTTAGCATTTTAAAAAACGTACAAATTCACTGAAAAAACCATAGGTTTCACACACGTTATAGTTAGGAATTAGCATTTAAAAAACCTTGCAAATTCACTGAAAAAACCATAGGTTTCACACATGTTATAGTTAGCGGAAATTTTACTGATAAAAAACCAATGAAATTCCCCCGTTATAGTTAGTGCAGGAAACTATAACTCACGCGACCGCAATCTTCTGCTGATGACATATGTGTCTTTATGAAAAAAAAATATTTGTAATATATGTATAGCTAAAAATTTATGGAAGAAGACATGGGCAAATAAGTGTCTAAATACAGTATTAGCATCAGCAGAGGATTGCGGTCGCGTGAGTTATAGTTTCCTGCACTAACTATAACGGGGGAATTTCATTGGTTTTTCATCAGTAAAATTTCCGCTAACTATAACATGTGTGAAACCTATGGTTTTTTCAGTGAATATATATATATCCACAGAACCTCCAGCGAAGCAGAAGGAAGAGGCCACACGGGGACACAGGAGAAAGCCTTTAAATGGAAAGCAGTACAGGCATAATGCATTTCGACATAAGCGTCTTCCTCAGATGCCACTGCTACACTGAAGCAGCTCCACGCCTCTGCTTTTAAATAAGTCTGCAGTCCTCCCGTGATTGGAAGGACACACCTCCCCTGCCATGTGATCATTTACCTGCTGCAGTTCGGTAAGTCCTACAGCTCCCAGAATGCATCATCCCTGGGTAGATAATACGAGGGGATACTTGATAGAATTAAGTCCATGTGGCAATGGTGTACTGCAGAACAGGGCACGCTGTATCCAGTGCAAATAAAATCCTCAGGCCTTTTCAATTCAATAAACTTTATTCGACAAGAAGTCATAAAAGCATCACATATATACAAATACATTATACATATTAAAAAAACAATTATATAAATAATTAAAAGTTTATCACTATATTTAAAAATTAATTAAACTGCATACATTTTATGTCAAATTTTTTTTTTACATTTAAAAAAAATAAAAAAAATATGGGGAATAAATCACCTTGCTTCACTTATTTCATTACAGACTACTCCTATGCGGCTTTTATCTAGCTGATCGACTTCCTTTAATCGAATAAGCCATGCCCATTTTAAAAATGTTGCCATGGCTATTGCTATTAAGAGGCTAGAGTCTGTACACAATATTCTCAATGCCTCCTCATGTTTCCGAAATCCGAATATACGACAGGTAGGTTTTATCCATTTGTTTCTTGGGTCAATATATAGAGGACAAAAGAACAAAAAATGACTCATACATTCTATCTTGTCCTTACATTTTGGGCATTTGTCATCACTAGATCCTGCCCACCTTGAGGTAAATGACCTTAATGGTAAACAACCTACCCTAAATTGGAAGTAAAGCTTACGATCCAATGGTTTTTCGATTGCATCCCAATACGGTTCCAATGCAGGAAGGGGCTTAAATTGGAGGAAGCGCTCTGCGAGATGGAAAGAAACACTAGCAGCGCATTTATCAAAAGTAATCATCTCCCAATATATCCTCTTCATTTCTATTTTAGAGGGAAAAACAGCATTTATGGGGTCTTCCCATAAGTTCATCAGACCCATTTTCCCTAGAAGGATTCTTATTGAGTTTAGCCAACCAATTTTATGAAAGTGGTCCTTCTCTACAAGGTCCTTGACTCCCTTAGCATAATGATGTAGTTCCTCAGTTGTCCAAAGTCTACGCCAATATAATATAGGATGCAGCGTGGCTAAATCTTGTACTGATCTTTTACCAAGTTCCCAAAACAGGGGAACTAAAGGGGTACTACGAGGTACATACGTGACTTTCCTCAGGAACTCGTTTTCTAATGCCGTCAACTGCTTAGTATTTGTAAACCCCCACAGTTCAGCACCATATAGGACAGAACCTAAAACTTTCATCCCATAAATCTCAAGTAGTGGTCTAATCGGTTTTGTAAAAGATGACTTATATCTTTTAAGTAAAATGCCCGCCTGTTGTTTATGCCTTAATATCATCATTTCTAGCTGGGCGTTCCAACACATATCATTCTGTAAATTAACCCCAAGATACATAAAAGCTTCAACCTGTTCTAGAGGATTATCGTTCAAATATAATCTTCCCTTAAACCGTTTAGCTGACTTGTGACGTTTAGGTTCGGTAGAGACCATAAATTTTGTTTTTGCGCAGTTTATTTCTAAACCGCGCATATCACAAAAGTCAGTAAAACACTGAAGCGCTCTTTGGAGACCACTTGGAGGCTTTGAAATTATTAGTGTATCGTCCGCGAACATAAGGATCGGGATGCGCTCTCCAGCGATCATAGGGGCATCAGTTGGGACCAGGGAAAGATATTTTGCCACCCCATTTATGAAGAGTGAGAACAGGATAGGTGCCATAACGCACCCCTGCCTCACTCCCCTCTTAACCGGGAATACATCAGTAACCTCACCCGGCTTGCCCCATCTCACTCTGGCATAAGTATCCTCATGTAAGCGAGCAATCAGAGTCACCAACTCCAAGGACATGCCCAATTCCTCCAGTACTTTCCAAAGCTTCCCTCGCGGAACAAGATCAAACGCCGCCCTAAGGTCGACGAAGACTGCGTATAATACCCCTTTATCCAAGACAACTGTACGCCAATATAGGACAGCCAATCTAAAGACCTGATCTATCGTACTGGTCCTAGGTCGGAAACCTGCTTGCAATGGGCTCAGGATATCCCCCTCGTCCATCCAAGCCTGTATCTTTCCCAGAACCAGTCGTCCCACTATTTTCTGTAACGAATCGATCAGGCTAATAGGCCTATAATTAGCCGCAAGGGCCTTATCCCCTTTTTTATAAACAGGCACAATTTCAGCGCCTTTCCAAGTGTTAGGAACAGCCATCCCCTGGGCAATGGCATTGGAGAGATAGCAAATATACTGTCTCCATCTCTCTCTGTCACTTAGATATAAGTCCGCAGGTATTGCATCTATCCCTGGAGCTCGCCCCTCAGTCACAGAGTTCAAGGCACTATCCACATCCCCCAAACTAAAAACGGTTCCTTCGTACAATTTAAAACCTGGGGCTACCTCACTTAGATTTCCTTCTGTACAGGCAAACTGGGGCTTAAAATAATCAACCCAAGAATTTATGGGCACATTGTTTTGCGGAGTTTCAGCATAACCTCCTCCTTCCCATTTATAAGTGTTCCAAAACTATGCCTGGTTCTTAGTTTTACATGCAGCTTTAAGATCCTGCCACAGTTGATCATCCCACTCTCTTTTTGCCTCATGGATCTTTTTCCTATAATTGATGCGTGCCGTTCTTATTATCACAGGGTTCC